>NC_056059.1:55755000-60755000 GCF_016772045.2 Ovis aries | reverse complement strand
TCCATAGTTCATCAGGCACTCTGTCTATCAGATCTAGGCCCTTAAATCTATTTCTCACTTCCACTGTATAATCATAATCGATTTGATTTAGGTCATACCTGAATGGTCTAGCGGTTTTCCCTACTTTAGGCCGTGCTTATCAAGCTATCTGAGAAAAGGAGCTTTTTTAAGAAAAAAAAATCTTAACCAGTACAGATCAACACTTTCGTAAAATACAGTACAAATGCAAATGAATTACTAGAAAAAGGAAATTTAAAAAGACAAATATATCCCAGATTTTTAAAGTTAAATCCAACAGATAAAAGTTTTCCACCAGGTTGCCATAAATGTTTCTCAACAGCTTATTTCAGTCTGACCTTGTTATAGACTGTAACAGGCACTGAGACTGGCCTCTTCTGCTAGCTTTTCTCAGTGTGGAAACATGGCTGCCAGTAGCTTCCAGAATGATTCATATGCTTGTCCACATTATAGGGAAAGAGTTTTCCTAACTATTGTGCAGAAGTGTTGCTCTTCATACTGACTGGACCAACTCACAGCCCTTCACTGTGCTCAGGGGAATGCCATTGAATTCTTGTTCATAGTATTTATCCATTAAAAAAAAATAGTGTTCATCTGGCTGTTCCTGGTCTCAGTTGAGCATGTGGGATCCAGTTTCCTCACCAGGGACTGAACCTGGGTCCTCTGCATTGCAAGTGCAGAGTCCCAGCCACTGAACTACCCAGGAAGTCTGTTACTTGTTCATTCTTGAGCCACTGACTGTTAGAAGGAAGATAGGAACACAGGGTTGTGTGTGGGCAATCTCACTTAGACCATATGCCGGCCATTCAGTGCTGGGGAAGCACCGGCAAAACTGACTGCTGTGCAGTATTAATACCAACAGCCCCCGTTTGTATTTACATTTAGTATGTGATGTAACAAAACGGAAGTGTTTGGTCTCTGTCCTAGGTCGTTGGCACAGAGCTCTGAGAATCGTTGGAATCTCTGTGTGATCAGGATGTCTTTGTCTACTGATGAGATGACTCCTGGCCAGGGGGTGGGAGGGCACTGCTGGGGAGCTTCAGGATGAGGCCTGGGCACCAGGCCATCATTAGATGGTTGAGCTTTCAGCCCACCCTGGACTTGGAGTATGGGGAGAAGAGAGGGACTGGAGTTAGAGTTCAGTCAGCTATACAGTGATTTAATTAGGCATGTTTAGGTAATGAAACCTGCTTAAAACCCCCAATGACTGTGTTGGCAAACACATTGCAGTGCAGGAGGGTGGCCTGGACAGGGCCTGGAAGCTCTGCGCGCCTGCTCCCGTCAGCCCTTGTCCTCTGCATCTCTTCCATTTAGCTTTTCCTAAGTTACGTCCGTCATGCTTGCATGCTCAGTGTCTCAGTCCTGTGGACTGCAGCCCGCCAGGCTTCTCTGTCCATGGGATTCTCCAGGTAAGAATACCGGAGTGGGTATGATTTCTTCATCCAGGGGATCTTCCTGACCCAGGGATCGAACCCACATCTCCTGCACTGGCAGGAGTCCCCTGTGATAAACCATGAAATGTAAGTGAAGTGTTTTCCTGAGTTCTGTGAGCTGTTCTTGTGGACCGGAGTGAATGGGATGTGTGGCTCTGGTGTTCATCACTGGCCCTGAAGGTGGTCTGTTTTGTAGGGCTGAGCCCTTAATCCTGTGGGTCTGATGCTCCCTCTGGGTAGTTGGTGTCGGAATTGAATTGTAGGTCACCCAGTCGGCATTGGAGCATCAGAGAACCAGATAGTTCTTCAGCATTCTTGAGAGACAGGCCCTAATATACAGTGAAGACATAGACAAGTGACCTGCCCAATGGTGTGCAGCTAAGATCTGCATACCTCAGGTTCTTTGGGTTCCAAATCTCAAACTGTATTCCTTGACGTGCATGTGTTGTAGCCATCTCAAATAGTCAAGTAAAACACACAATTCTTTTGGGAGAGAGTTATTTTGATCTTTTTGGGAGAGAGTTATTTCAGATTTAATGGTTTAAGGAAGTGGTTTACTACTTTGATGGTGAAACTTTCTGAAAATGAGGCTGATGGGAAAATATACCCACTTAAAATCCTTTATAAAATAAATCTTAAAAAGGAAAGTGAAAACCCAAAATTACACCTTAGAAGGTAGGCATTATGTTAACCTAGATATGTGCTAAAACACCTGGATTTAATGTTGTCCTCCAAAGAATAGACATGTTTTAAGGGGTCATTTAGGACTATTCCTAAGTGAAAACAATCAACCTCTAAGTTACAACTTTCTCTGGGTTCTAAAAGCATCCAGAGTTTACTTTTTGTGCTTAAAGCTAGTGTGATACGTGATTTGGAATCCAGGGGATAAAATGACTGTTTGAGGACTTTCCTGGTGGTCCAGTGGCTAAGACTCTCTGCTTCTAATGCAGGGAGCCTGAGTTCCCTCCCTGGTCAGAGATCTGGGACCTATATTTCAAAACTAAGGCCTGGCACAACCAAATAAATAAACAAATACAAACAAATACTAAAAAAAGATGTTTTGAAATCCATTGGTTAAAATAGCTGTTCAGTTCAGTCGCTCAGTCGTGTCCAACTCTTTGCGACCCCATGAATCACAGCATGCCAGGCCTCCTTGTCCGTCACCAACTCCCGGAGTTCACTCAAACTCGCGTCCATCGAGTCAGTGATGCCATCCAGCCATCTCATCCTCTGTCGTCCCCTTCTCCTCCTGCCCCCAATCCTTCCCAGCATCATAGTCTTTTCCAATGAGTTAACTCTTTGCATGAAGTGGCCAAAGTACTGGAGTTTCAGCTTTAGCATCATTCCTTCCAACGAAATCCCAGGGCTGATCTCCTTCAGAATGGACTGGTTGTTCTCCAACACCACAGTTCAAAAGCATCAATTCTTCAGCACTTAGCTTTCTTCACAGTCCACCTCTCACATCCATACATGACCACTGGAAAAACCATAGCCTTGACTAGATGGACCTTTGTTGGCAAAGTAATGTCTCTGCTTTTTAATATGCTGTCTAGGTTGGTCATAACTTTTCTTCCAAGGAGTAAGCATCTTTTAATTTCATGGCTGCAGTCACCATCTGCAGTGATTTTGGAGCCCCCCAAAATAAAGTCTGACACTATTACCACTGTTCCTCCATCTATTTCCCATGAAGTGATGGGACCAGATGCCATGATCTTAGTTTTCTGAATGTTGAGCTTTAAGCCAACTTTTGCACTCTCCACTTTCACTTTCATCAAGTTAACCTGAGGAGTGATATTTCAGTTTTTTAAACAATCTGTATAAATGATAGGTTTTTTTGGTTTGTATTTTAAGGGGATTTATCATCACAGAACATATCTATTAAATACTTAATACGGTTTGTGCTGTCTGGTACTAGGAGAAGTTAGTATGTTCTCTAATTAGATAAGGGAGATTATGTGTTTTCAAATTGTTTCTAAATCAAAGGAGGCTTCTTTTGTGCCCTGTGTCCACCTTGGAAATTTATGACCCTGCAGTACTGATTATAATTTGTGTGTGCGTTCTAACTGGCTGAGAATTCGGACATTGAGGTTGTGATTTGAACAGTTTTTATCCCTAGATAAACTAAGTATAGAGGCCTTTAGGACTTATCCTTACAGTTACTTGTCTTCCTTCCGTGATCACTGTTTTTGAAATGTTGGAGAATGTTTATACTGATGTGAATGTTAATGCAAAGCTACGTGTGTGTGTGCTTAGTGTATGTCTGACTCTTTTCGACCCCATGGACTGTAGCCCACCAGGCTTCTCTGTCTGTGGGGATTCTCCAGGCAAGAACACTGGAGTGGGTTGCCATTTCATTCTCCAGGGGATCTTCCCGACCCAGGAATCGAACCAGGTCTCCCACTTTGCAGGCGGATTCTTGACCATCTGAGCCACCAGGGAAGCCCTTTAGAGCTATGAAAGCATGTTACTTGAAGTGTTATGGAGATACTCAAGAACATTGTTTCTGTTTTCTCAAATCAGCCTTTCATATCTTCCACTTTTCCTGCCTTATGGCCCTGGGTATTCAAGTGACAAATCATGTCACTTCCTTTTCTTTTTGATTGGCCTAGTTTGGGCTTCCCTGGTGGCTCAGACAGTAGTCTGCCCAGGGTTTGATACCTGAGTCAGGAAGACTCCTGAAGAAGGGAGTGGCAACCCACTCCAGTATTCTTGCCTGGAGAATTCCATGGAGAAAGGAGCCTGGTGGGCTGCAGTCCACGGGGTCGCAGAGTCAGGCACAACAGAGGGACCAATACACAAACACTAATTGGCCTAGTTCAGGGCCCTGTTAACTGGATTATTGGAACCCACCCTGCATTCTCATGCATTCTCAGTGCTGATGCTAATCCTGTCTAATAGGAATCTAGAGCCACTCTCCTCTTTTGATGATTCTCAGATCACCAGAAGATATTCAGAGACTTTTCTTACCAAACTCTTTTCCTGTAAAATGTTTTCTCCACCAGCACTGCTGTCTGTTTAAAACTTGCCACAAACATTCCCACCTTACTAACATTACTCAGGTTATCCTCTGCATCATATTGTCCTTTGTTCTAAATGGACCCAAACCATCTTTTGCAGTCTAGCTTAGATCCCACCACATCCTTGAATTTCTTCTAGGGCCTTCTCTGATAGTTCTCATCTGTACCCCTTGAATTAACATAATGGCCTTTATCCCCCTCATTGAACTGTGTCTTTTCAGAGATAAGGATCTTGTCTTATTCACCTTGGTCTTCCATCAGCCTTGCCTTACTGGCACTCAGTAGATAGCTGTTGAGCTGAATCAGCAATTAAATGGAATTTGCTGTTTTAAAACCGGGAGAAGGAGGGAGGGAGCGAATGACAATATAAAAATAAATTCAAATACCTGTGGGTGAGCCCAGGCATATTCCCTTTGTATAAGGTATAGAGCGGAGCATTGTGGGGAGATAAAAAGAAAGCTCAGCAAAATCTAGACTATGGGAAACCCTAGTAGGACAATTGACCTGGTTTCTTCAATAAATAGATGGTTAAAAAAGAGAGAGACAGAGATGAATAGAACTTAGGAAATATATCAACCAGTTGCAATGTGTACACTTTATTTGCATTCTGATTCAAACAAACAGTAAAAAACATAATACAATTGGGGAAATTTGAGCAATGATCAGATAACTGGTGTTAAGAAATTATGGTTAATTTTCATAGACATGATATTAGTGTGTTTATGCTTTAGAGAATCCTCATTTGTTACAGATACGCATTGAAATATTTGTGGATGAAAGGGCGTGGTGCCTGGGATTTACCTTCAGACAGCCTGGAATTGGCGAGCATGGTGGAGGTGAAGGGAGTGTGTGGGTATGAAGAGCAAACTAGATTGGGCATGAGTTGATAATCGCTGAAGCTGAATCATGGGTGCAGAGGTTTTTCATTCTTTCTCCTTTTTATGTGTTCGAAAGTTTCCATAATAAAAGGTATGAGATAAGGCATAAGACATGAAGCTTGTTTTTAAAGAATTGAAAGGACATGAAGTTGGCATCTGGGAGGCTCAGGTTCTAGCCCTGGCTTGCTCTGAGAGAACCCATATGACCTGGAATCACCCAGTCAACACTTCTGGGTTTTTTAGTGAGTTCACTGGATGGGTCCTCATGGCCACCGGTCACCTGGAATGCTGCTTTTTTGATAGAGACTTGGAGCCTGTGCTCAGGAGTCCGGCATCAAGGAGCTATGTTTATGAGGGGCATGGTTGGTTTCACTCAAGCTGTGTATTTACCAAATCCTACTTCTAGACTTGTCATCTTCTTTTCCCCAGGGAGGCTGGCAGCATTCTGTAATATGTATTGTCAGTTTGAGTTGATAGAACTTCAGGCAAAGAACAAAGTAACATCCTGTCCTTAGCTGAGAAGTCTTATCCATTAAGTTGATGCTGCCTGTATAGAGATTAAGATGAGCTCAGGCTGTGTGTTTCCTGGACAAGTGGCTTAACCTCCCTTCCTCAGAGAGTTGTTGTTAGAATTAAATGAGTCAGTACCTACTGTGTGTTTTGAGCGGTGCCTAGCCCATAATAATGGCTCAATAAATGGTGGATACTTTCATTGGCTGCAGGGTTAAGTGTTAGTCGCTCAGTCATGTTCGACTTTTTGTGACCCAATGGACTGTAGCCTGCCAAGCTCCTTTGTCCATGGAATTCTCCAGGCTAGAATACTGCAGTGGGTTGCCATTCCCTTTTCCAGGGGATTCCAGGGGATCTTCTTGAACGGGGGTTCAAGTCCACCTCTCCTGCATTGCAATTAGATTCTTTACTGACTGAGCCACCAGTCGTTCTGCTTATATTTTGTATTTCTAGTTCTCATAGGTTCGTTGAGGCTTCAGTACATTTGTTATACTCAGATTCTTCCTTTTCTCCCTCTCTCCAATGGTAGAAGCACATTGGAGAGCTCACCACAGCCTATGGGACATAAGAGGGTTGTCTGGGAAGGGAGCTAGTGAGCACAACCAGCCTCTTAGAGGTTATCCTGTCTGTCCTGCCCATCACTTGCCTGCTCCTGGGCTGAGCTGCTGAGGAATTCGGCTGAGAGGGCAGAGATGGAGTGTTAGTGGGGCCACCTTTGGAATCTTCTTTCCTGGCTGCTGGTTATTTCAGTGGCTGTATTCAGCTTCCTCAAGGCTCTTTTGGTTCCTCATTGATGACTGGGTGGTGGTAGGGAGAGAGAAATTCTCCCTGTCTTTCTGATCTGTCTAGTATTATTTTAAAATCCCCTGTGTTGAGAAGGAAGTCTGGTAATGCCCTAGCATTCACAGGGCAGGGAGATCAGAGGAAGTGTGGTGTTCTCAGGCTTGCTGACTAATTGCTTAAGCAGCAGGGATTCCGTCACTTCCTTTCTAAGGCCTGGTGATCTCAGACGCTTGTCCTCTCAGTCAAGGCCGGCAGCACCTGGGAGGCCCCTGCCGGTTCCTTACAGCCAGCTTGCCCTGGGCCCTGGATCACTGCCTTGCAGCTGTCTAAGTCACATCCCCATCTTTGTTTTTCATCCTTGATGTTTCCCAATAAATACCATTGTTTTCCAGCACCCACAAAGCAGCATCCTGTCTTTTCTTTTTGCCCTTAAGCCTGTTGCTTTCCTCCTTAATGTTATTTCTTGATTGCCTTCATTTTCTTTGGATGCTTCTATTTATTTTGTGTTCATTAAGCTGAAAATAGGTTTACAAGCTTCTCTTGTTTATTCCTTGGATGAGATTCCAGTTTATAGATTATTCATACCCCTTTGCTTTTTCTGCAGTGTTGAGGCACTTAACAGCTCCTGGAAATTTCCTAATGACAAGGGAAGTAATGTCTCTATAAAACCTGACAGATGACATAGCGAGTCCATAGAGAAAATAACATACTAGACGTAAGAGTTGAGAAGGCTAGATTTTATCCTGGTTTGAATTTCCATTCACAAACGGTGGGTCTTTGGACAAGTTATTTTTACCTTCTCCTACCTCAGTTTTCTCATTTGAAAAATGGAAATCTCTAGAGGTTGTTGGGAGATGATGTTTTCTCGGTACTGATTAGATTTAATAAATACTAGCTGATATTACTGTGAATATTGTGATCTTATTGAGCTTCACAGTATAGTAATTTTTTTGAGGTAGATCAGGTCATTTTCTTTATTTTCATTAATGCAGCTATTCCTTTCCCTTTGCTTAGAAAAAAGAGGGAGAGAGATAGGTAGAGAGTTAAGGCTCATACATTTTTTTCGTATAGATGTAGCATGAAGGCTTGATGAGTTTGAGATCTGTCTAAAATCCTTTCCTCGAGGAAGAGTTGAGGTCTAAGTGGAAGACTCCTTTCTGCATCCTTATACTCCGGCTTAGTCGGTTCAGTACCACCTGAGAAGACCTGGGGGTGGGGTGGGCTGTGTGTCTGGAGCTCCTCCTTCAGTCTGCTTTCATTGTCCTTGATTTAGGACATGTCCAGGCCTCCTGAGAGCAGGCAGGGGGCCCGGTGGCAGTGTGGTGCCGTGGGCAGACCTGCCTGCTTTACTGCAGAACCTTCTCAGCTCTGCTAAGAAAGCTCTCTGCCCCATAGTTCCCTCCTCCTGTACAGGAGCTCTGCCGTGAGATGTGAAGAGCAGGACGCACTGGGGTGCCTGACACACTGGAGGTGCCTCCCCAAGGTTGATTCCTTTCCTGATTTAGAATGTGTCTCTGAGTTGTGCAATAGAAAGCTCCTGCTAAAGGAATTTCAGGCAGCAGCACTCAGATTGTAGAGGCATTTTTGTGGGCAGTGGTAGCACCCTGAACCAGCGTTGCCCTGCCAAGAAAGGCTGGTCTGGTAGAGTTGGGACTTGATCTCAGCCAGTGGATCTCACCTCCAGGTGGTTCTGAGAGGGACATGGTTTTGTCAGAATACACATTCTGGGCTCTAAACCAGACCTACTGTCCAGACACATACCTTTTGGAAAAGCTTCCTAGGTGCTCCTGATGCTGCCCTGGCTTTGAGCTGTGGCTTGAGACAAACCAGAGTGACTGTTTATCCTCACAGTTCTCACAGCAGCCCTCCGAGTTCCGTGCTGTCATCATGTCCTTCCGGCATGACATGTCCATGGTCCCACGGCAAGGGTGGGACGGAGCCAGGTTTTGAGTCCCGGCCACCCGGCCCTGGAGTCAGTGCCCTTGCCCCTCCTCCTCCAGATAGAATTGCCTTGGGAATGGGCTTTGGAGCGTATAGCTCTTATGGAAGGGCTGGGGAAATTGGTCAGAACCAGCAGTTTCCTTCTTTACTGACACTTTTATTTCTTGGTATGTCCTGGCTGGCTTCAGGTTTCAAGAGGACTCATACACTGGAGCCCTTGTGTGTCCTGGTAGGTAGGGATGAGGGGCAGCAGAACACGTCTATAACCCCACCTCGAGTATTTGTTCCTTCCACTCTCCCACTTACTATTCAATAAGGGTTAGCTTGCTCCAGGGGTGAAAATGTTGAGGGTCATTTCTTTGGCTTCTTTCATTGTAGCTAAAATGCTCTTCTCCTAAGCGCCGTTTGAGGGTACCAGGTCGTTTGAGAAAGCCTGAGGAGACTGGCTTTCATTTTGTCTATACTTGGGGAAAGCAGAACATAGTTCCAAGGGTCTGCAGTCTCTCGGCTTTAACAAGCCTGGTGTTGGATGGTTATTTGAGAAGGGCTTTTGTGTGGGAGCTCTTTCAGCTTGGAACTGAGTGCTTGGTAGTTTGGAGAATACTCACTTCAGACTGACCTGCCCAGACAGAAAATTGTGGAGCCCTCAGGCAAATGCAGCAGGAGTGAAAGAACAATAGAAACAGGCACTGGAATGGTCCTCTAGGACACTGGCCCTCATCCCGCGCTCTCCAGGAGGTAGATGTTACATGTATGCTCAGTTGTGTCCGACTTTTTGCGACCCCGGTGGACTGTAGGCTGCCAGGCTCCTCCATCCATGGGATTCTCCAGGCAAGAATACTGGAGTGAGTTGCCGTTTCCTTCTCCAGGGGATCTTCCCAAGCCAGGGAT
The DNA here is from genome assembly GCF_016772045.2 of Ovis aries. NCBI lineage: Eukaryota > Metazoa > Chordata > Mammalia > Artiodactyla > Bovidae > Ovis > Ovis aries. Next base: position 60,745,529 of record NC_056059.1, on the reverse strand, counting down.
CAAACCTGTGTCTCCTGTGTCGGCAGGCAGATTCTTTAACACTGCACCACCCAGGAAGCCCAGATGTTATGGCCCCCAGTTTATAGAGGAGTGATCAAACTCAGAAAGTTAAATGATGAACCAGTCTCCAGGTCACACAGATAAATGAGCAATGCTTTCAGGACTGGAACCCATTTCTCTCAAGACTCGGAAGCCTATAAACTTTCCTAAAACTGTGCACTCTGCTTCACAGTGGACATTAACTTGCAGATGAAAGTTTTCTTTCCTAATAGAACATGACGATTTACTTTTGGATAAAGTGAATAAAATTAACACTGCTAAATGTTATCCTGAAATGAAAACAGGAAAAAGGAATGAATGAATGGGTGGATGGATTGGTGAAGCTGGACTGGTGATGGATTTAGCACAAGGATATTCAGTGTCCTCAGGAGCTCTGGTAATTTCCTTCAAAACAGTGTCTTTCGTGGATTTCTTCCCCACCTTTTGTTAAAGTAACATAGAATCTGGGTGAAGAAGCATTTGTATTCTTCAGTTCAGTTCAGTTGCTCAGTCGTGTCCGACTCTCTGCGACCCCATGAATTGCAGCACGCCAGGCCTCCCTGTCTATCACCAACTCCCGGAGTTCACACAAACTCATGTCCATTGAGTCAATGATGCCGTCCAGCCATCTCTTCCTCTGTCATCCCCTTCTCCTCCTGCCCCCAATCCCTCGCAACATCAGGGTCCTTTCCAGTGAGTCAACTCTTCTCATGAGGTGGCCAAAGTATTGGAATTTCAGCTTCAACATCAGCCCTTCCAATGAACACCCAGGACTGATCTCCTTTAGGATGGGTGGTTGGATCTCCTTGCAGTCCAAGGGACTCTCAAGAGTCTTCTCCAACACCACAGTTCAGAAGCATCAATTTTTCGGTGCTCAGCTTTCTTCACAGTCCAACTCTCACATCCATACATGACCACTGGAAAAACCGTAGCCTTGACTAGATGGACCTTTGCTGGCAAAGTAATGTCTCTGCTTTTTAATATGCTATCTAGGTTCGTCATAACTTTCCTTCCAAGGAATAAGAGTCTTTTAATTTGTATTCTTAGCTATGTTTAATTCCTGACTTACTCTTGAATTTTCCTCCTCAATTAATTGTATTCCTATTCTTCCCCTTTTGTCTTCTCCCACTTGTCCTTTCTAATAGATTTTACTTGCCAGTATTACTTGGTTTAAAGTGGATAATGTATGTAGGTGTTTTGTTTTTTTTTTTGCCACACAACATGCAGGGTATTAGTTCTCCAACCAGGAATCAAACCTGTGCCCCTGCATTGGAAGCATAGAGTCTTAACCATTGGACTACCAGGGAATTCTCATAATGTGTCTAATTTTAATAGTTCAGATTTCTCTGAAAAAGCTATTTCTCTGAAATAGTTCAGATTTCTCTGAAATTTCTCTGAGAAGAATTAATAGAGCCATATTTATAGTGTATGAGCTATGAAAATATAGCTTTCCAACAAGTGTTATTTTTATAACAATACTTATGATTCCATTTCCATGTCAGCCATTACAGATGCCCCAAAGAAGCAAACAAAGGGGGAAGATTAGATATGATCATATTAATTATGATTTCACTTCTGTGGTTAAATAGATTTTCAGCTAGAGCTGGAGTTGCTTCTTAATTAAACAAATATTTCTTGGGGGTCTGAAATCTGCCAAACCCTATACTGGTTTGTGATTTCACCTATTCTTTGGGTAATAGCACCATTTATGCTTTGAGTTGGTTTTTTAAGTTCTAGCACCCACTCTCAACATAATTTATTAGGTCACAGTTTAGGAATGTTATTCCATGAAAGCCCATTTCCCGCATGCTTGAAGGGTAACACCATGTCTGTGTGTATGTCTGGCTGTATAGTATGTTTCTGCGTTCTCTCTTGCTCTTCTTCGTTTCTCCTCCTCTTCTTCTTTGTCTTTCTTGACTAAGTAGAAATAGTACCAACACTAGTTTTAATTTTTAAAAAATTGAATAGATCGGTGTTTCCCTTTCAGATCGTCAGCAATATAATACTTCTTCTTTAGAATGCATGTTCTTGTGCCCCACCCCGGATCTGAACTTGAGGACGGCTGAATTAGAATTTCATGTGATCACTGATATTTTTAAACTATCAGTGTAATGTTGTATTTCTCTCTTCAAATAAAAAGGTAATCTCATCCCTTCCCCCTCCCCCACCACCACGTTAATATACTCTGATTAAAAATAAAAAATGAAGGCAGCCACTTTCAAATAACTTGGAATTCAGAATTCGAGAAACTTTCATTAGAACTTTATTGAAATATGAGCTGTTTCATACACTGTGAATATCCTTGAATTATTGCTAGTAAAATATCAAATTGCTTGACTTAAAAAAAAGTTTAATGATGACCAGAGGCATCAGTGTGAAGTTCTAGTTGAAACTACGTACGATTTAAAATGAAGCAGATGACGGACGCACAGACTTGGATCTTGGTGGCAAGATCTTGTAGTCCACTTCTCTATTCATTAATGCAGGATGGAACCAGGTCCTGGTCACTGCCCGCCAGCCGTGTGTCCCTGGGTCAGCCTTTCGCCATTCTGGACTCCAGTGTGCTCCTCTGTCCAGTAATGGACTGCTGTGACCTCCTTGTTCTGACTGAGCCAAGCTCTGTGAGAAGAGAAATACAAGACGTTGACACGTGTGCCAGTGTGTTGGGGAGAGGGAGTTTTTTCTCAGTAGGGGGACTTTTAAACTGAAATATTTAGAGATTGAAGGAACTACAGTCCATGAATCCATAAAGAATATAGAAGTTAAAAAGAAATGATCAGGAGTTTCTTGTACTCATTCAGAACAACAGTGCTGTACTCAGCCCAATTCCTGGTTATTGGAACCCAGCCAGGAAACGGACTTTGTTAAGGCAAGGACTAGCCTTTATTTGACACATTGCATTTGACACATTTACTCTACTGTTGCCAGGTATGCGTGTGCCATTTTATACAGTCCAGTATAAAATGGGTGGTGGTAGGAAGTGGACTGAGCAGTGTGTTTGCATATTAGAAGCATATTTCTTATCTGTTAGAAACCACTACTGTTGGAGGAAGGAAACAAAGCGTGCTGCCTTTAAAGATTCATCAATATTGAGCCGTTTCAAACTGGAGACTTAGGGGAAGAAACTGTAGTTTAGTAAATGATCTCTTGCTTGCGCTGTTGTAGTCCACTTCTCTATTCATTAATGCAGAGAATAATGAGTATATCAAAGGTGGTGAAGTATATAAAGACCAGTGTTCCTTAAATCTCAGTAATTTATGGACCGCTTCATTTAAAAGAAAAAATTACTCACAAACTCCCAGTACTGACATAAATATTTTTATTATGAAGTAGCTTAAATATGCCTGAACATAAAACTAGGTATAAACTCCTTATGCTTCCAGCTCTTATGTAACTATAAAACAATGACAGATTTATTAATTTAAGCAAAATCAATAACACTCAACATTAATTTATCGTGACAGATAATTTTTTGGACTAACATTGAACCTTTCATTGGTGATGTGATCATGGTGCTGTCAGCCAAAGTCCCAGTTCATTTCTCCTTCCACTTGCCTGAATTCAGACCTTCCCTCATAATAAAGCACCTTTATTTGGATGGAATGTGTGATTTGGGTTTTAATTTAGCTTCGTTTAATTTGCTTCCTTGTCCTTCATGATTAAATTTATACTCCTAGGTGCTGTGATGATTAGAAATATAAAAGCAGACCCACTTTTGATCAAGCCAGAAGCTGGGACTTGGTGCCTTGTTTTATTGGGTGGTGGAGGAAAGACTGGGGTCACTGGTCCCTGCTATACTGACTTTCAGATCTGCGTGAGAGTGAATGGTGTCATTCAGCAAAATGTGGAAACGAAGGAAAAGTAGGCTTTGAAAGAAGATCAGTTTGAGGCTTAGGTTTCTAGCAGTGTGGCTAGAAATTAATCACATTTCCTGACTCAGTTCAGTTCAGTTCAGTCGCTCAGTCGTGTCCGACTCTGTGACCCTGTGAATCGCAGCACGCCAGGCCTCCCTATTCATCACCATCTCCCGGAGTTCACTCAGACTCACGTCCATCGCGTCCATGATGCCATTCAGCCATCTCATCCTGGGAGGTCCCCTTCTCCTCCTGCCCCCAGTCTCTCCCAGCATCAGAGTCTTTTCCAATGAGTCAGCTCTTCGCATGAGGTGGCCAAAGTACTGGAGCTTCAGCTTTGGCATCATTCCTTCCAAAGAAATCCCAGGGTTGATCTCCTTTAGAACGGACTGGTTGGATCTCCTTGCAGTCCAAAGGACTCTCAAGAGTCTTCTCCAACACCACAGTTCAAACGCATCAATTCTTCGGCACTCAGCCTTCTTCACAGTCCAACTCTCACATCCATACATGACCACTGGAAAAACCATAGCCTTGACTAGGCGGACCTTAGTCGGCAAAGTAATATCTCTGCTTTTGAATATACTATCTAGGTTGGTCACAACTTTTCTTCCAAGAAGTAAGTGTCTTTTAATTTCATGGCTGCAGTCACCATCTGCAGTGATTTTGGAGCCCAAAAAAATAAAGTCTGACACTGTTTCCACTGTTTCCCCATCTATTTCCCATGAAGTGATAGGACCCGATGCCATGATCTTCGTTTTCTGAATGTTGAGCTTTAAGCCAACTTTTTCACTCTCCTCTTTCACTTTCATCAAAAGGCTTTTTAGCTCCTCTTCACTTTCTGCCATAAGGGTGGGGTCATCTGCATATCTGAGGTTATTGATATTTCTCCCAGCAATCTTGATTCCAGCTTGTGTTTCTTCCAGTCCAGCGTTTCTCATGATGTACTCTGCATAGAAGTTACATAAGCAGAGTGACAATATACAGCCTTGACGTACTCCTTTTCCTATTTGGAACTAGTCTGTTGTTCCATGTCCAGTTCTAACTGTTGCTTCCTGACCTGCATACAGATTTCTCAAGAGGCAGATTAGGTGGTCTGGTATTCCCATCTCTTTCAGAATTTTCCACAGTTTATTGTGATCCACACCGTCAAAGGCTTTGGCATAGTCAATAAAGCAGAAATAGAAGTTTTTCTGGAACTCTCTTGTTTTTTGATGATCCAGCAGATGTTGGCAATTTGATCTCTGGTTCCTCTGCCTTTTCTAAAACCAGCTTGAACATCAAGGAGTTCATGGTTCATGTATTGCTGAAGCCTGGCTTGGAGAATTTTGAGCATTACTTTACTAGCATGTGAGATGAATGCAATTGTGCAGTAGTTTGAGCATTCTTTGGCATTGCCTTTGTTTGGGATTGGAATGAAAACTGACCTTTTCCAGTCCTGTGGCCACTGCTGAGTTTTCCAAACTTGCTAGCATATTGAGTGCAGCACTTTCACAGCATCATCTTTCAGGATTTGAAACAGCTCAACTGGAATTCCATCACCTCCACTAGCTTTGTTCGTAGTGATGCTTTCTAAAGCCCACTTGACTTCACATTCCAAGATGTCTGGCTCTAGATTAGTGATCACATCATCATGATTATCTGGGTCGTGAAGATCTTTATTGTACAGTTCTTCTGTGTATTCTTGCCACCTCTTCTTAATATCTTTTGCTTCTGTTAGGTCCAGACCATTTCTGTCCTTTATCGAGCCCATCTTTGCATGAAATGTTCCCTTGGTATCTCTAATTTTCTTGAAGAGATTTCTTGTCTTTCCCATTCTGTTGTTTTCCTCTATTTCTTTGCATTGATCACTGAAGAAGGCTTTCTTATCTCTTCTTCTTATTCTTTGGAACTCTGCATTCAGATGCTTATATCTTTCCTTTTCTCCCTTGCTTTTCGCTTCTCTTCTTTTCACAGCTATGTAAGGCCTCCCCAGACAGCCATTTTGCTTTTTTGCATTTCTTTTCCATGGGGATGGTCTTGATCCCTGTCTCCTGTACAGTGTCACGAACCTCAGTCCATAGTTCATCAGGCACTCTATCTGTCATATCTAGACCCTTAAATCTATTTCTCACTTCCACTGTATAATCATAAGGGATTTGATTGTGGTCATACCTGAATGGTCTAGTGGTTTTCCCTACTTTCTTCAATTTAAGTCTGAATTTGGTAGTAAGTAGTTCATGATCTGAGCCACAGTCAGCTCCCGGTCTTGTTTTTGTTGACTCTTTAGAGCTTTTCCATCTTTGGCTGCAGAGAATAGGATCAGTCTGATTTTGGTGTTGACCATCTGGTGATGTCCATGTGTAAAGTCTTCTCTTGTGCTGTTGGAAGAGGGTGTTTGCTATGACCAGTGCATTTTCTTGGCAAAACTCTATTAGCCTTTGCCCTGCTTCATTCCGCATTCCAAGGCCAAATTTGCCTGTTACTCCAGGTGTTTCTTGACTTCCTACTCTTGCATTCCAGTCCCCTATAATGAAAAGGACATCTTTTTGGGTGTTCGTTCTAAAAGATCTTGTAGGTCTTCATAAAACCGTTCAACTTCAGTTTCTTCAGGGTTACTGGTTGGGGCATAGACTTGCATAACTATGATATTGAATGGTTTGCCTTGGAGACGAACAGAGATCATTCTGTCGTTTTTGAGATTGCATCCAAGTACTGCATTTCAGACTCTTTTGTTGACCATGATGGCTACTCCATTTCTTCTGAGGGATTCCTGGCCGCAGTAGTAGATGTAATGGTCATCTGAGGTAAATTCACCCATTCCAGTCCATTTTAGTTCGCTGATTCCTAGAATGTCGACATTCACCCTTGCCATCTCTTGTTTGACCACTTCCAATTTGCCTTGATTCATGGACCTGACATTCCAGGTTCCTATGCAATATTGCTCTTCATAGCATCGGATCTTGCTTCTATCACCAGTCACCTCCACAACTGGGTATTGTTTTTGCTTTGGCTCCATCCCTTCATTCTTTCTGGAGTTATTTCTCCACTGATCTCCAGTAGCATATTGGGCACCTAATGACCTGGGGAGTTCCTCTTTCGTTATCCTATCATTTTGCCTCTTCATACTGTTCATGGGGTTCTCAAGGCAAGAATACTGAAATGGCTTGCCATTCCCTTCTCCAGTGGACCACATTCTGTCAGGCCTGTCCACCATGACCCGCCCGTCTTGGGTTGCCCTGCAGGCATGGCTTAGTTTCATTGAGTTAGACAAGGCTGTGGTCCTAGTGTGATTAGATTGACTAGTTTTCTGTGAGTATAGTTTCAGTGTGTCTGCCCTCTGATGCCCTCTTGCAACAGCTACCGTCTTACTTGTATCTCTCTTACCTTGCGCGTGGGGTATCTCTTCACGGCTGCTCCAGCAAAACACAGCCGCTGTTCCTTACCTTGGATGGAGGGGTATCTCCTTACCACTGCTGTTCCTGACCTTCAATGTGGGATAGCTCCTCTTGTAATCTGGATAAAACATTTTTAATGTACTTTTGAGATCATGGGAACTAAGACAACTCCAGAGTCTCAACCAACCACCAGATAGTAAGGTAAAACCCAAGCCAGGAGCTTTCTGTGTAAACAAACAGTGAAGGCGGTTGCCTTCACTATCGGGGTTGAAGACTAAGCCGTGGGTGGGTGGCAATGTTAGAAGAGCCTGTATCCCATTAGGACCTGTAAAAGAATCTAAAGTGGCCCAGGTAGATAGTGCCTATGGGCTTTTGGCAGAACCAAACAAAAATCTTTCTGGAGGAGGACATCCCTACCTTAGACCTTAGGATTCTCCTGACCAGTATCAACCAAAAAAGAGTTCAGGATCAAAGATAGCTAACTCTTCTAGAAAACAAACCACGGGGGCCAGAGTCATCAGAAACAAAGAAGAATAGACTTTACCCTGAAGACTTTAGATATTAGAATTATCTGATACAGAATATAAAATAACCATTTTGAAATACTTTAAGGAATAAGATACAATTGCAAATAAGTTCAAAGAGCGTGAGATAAAAATTGACTAGGTGGGGAGGAGTGGGAGCAGGATAAATTGGGAGAGTAAAGTGCACACTGCTGTATGTAAAATAAACAGCAAGGGTTTACTGTATAACACAGCTGACTATATTTAGCATCATGTAGAAACAATCATGGAAAAGAACTGAAAAATGGAATTTATGTATATATGTTTAACTAAATCACTTTGCTGTATATCAGAAACTAGCACAATATTGTAAATCAACTATACTTCAATTTTAAAAAAATGATCAGGCATATTATTCAGCCATAAAAATGAAGGAAATTCTTCCATTTACAACAACATGAAGGCATTATGCTAAGGGAATAAGTCTCACTTATATGTGGAATTAAAAAAAAAAAACAACAAATGCCAAACTCTTAGAAACAAATTAGTTGCCAGAGGTCAGGGATGGAGGAAGTGGGTGAAGGTGGTTAAGATACAAACTTCCAATTACAAAAAAAATAAGTTCTAGGTAGGTAATGTACAGCATGGTGAGTATAATAAACCAAACTATAATGTATATTTGAAAGTTGTTATGAAAGTACATCTTCAAAGTTCTCATCATGAGAAAATTTGTAACAATATGAGGTAATTGATGTTAATGAAGCTGATTATGGTGATCATTTTGTAATATATACATATATCAAATATTGTTGTATACCTTAAATTAATACAGTGTTTGTCTATTATATGTCAGTGTGGTAGTGGAGAGGAGTGTGTACAAAGAGCAATATAAATGTAGGTATTCTGTTTTTGTTGAGCAAATTTTGACCAGGAAGATTTGAGAAAAAAGAAATAAGAACAAAATGTAAGGGGAAAAATTATAACTGTTAAAAACTCAATAAATTAGATTAGGAACAACTAGAGAAGCAATTAATGAACCAGGAAAAAAGATGTGAAGATATTAACCAGAATGTATCTTAGAAATAAGAAGAAAAACATGAAGGTGTAGTTGAAGGATATAAAAGCCATGATGAGATCTGTTCAGAATTGCAGAGAGATAATAGACAAAATAGAAGGAAGTAATATTCGAAAATCTAGGGTACAAATAATTTCCAGAGAGAGTTCATGAAGTACGTAAATGACCAGTGTTCCTTAAATCCAAGCAATTTCCGGACCGATAAGGGAAACACAGCATAGACCAATAAGGATAAATAAATAGAAATTCCTATCTAGACCTAAGGAACTTAAATATGCCAAAATAAGGAAGGTGATCTTAATACCCAGATAGGAAAGATAGATTGTTTATCAAGGGAATAATATACTGACGGCTGACTTCTCAACAGCAGTCTGGATGCAAGAAAAATATTTTCAGAATGTTAAAAGAAACTACTATTGATTGTATATCAGCAAAACTGTCATTCAAGAAAAAGGCAAAATATACTTTGCAAAAAAATTAAAACTACTGTGGCAGATTTTACTAAGAAACTTAAAGGATGTACTTCATGAAGACGAAAGTGATTCCAGAAGGAACGTCTGAAATGCAAAAAGGAATGATAAGGAAATTGGTAAACATATAGATAAATATCATTAAAATTAAATAAAAATAAAAATTCAATACCTTGGTCATACTAGTCACATTTCAAGGGACATGTGGATAATGACTACTATATTGGACAACACAAATATGACACATTTCCATCATCAAAGAAAGTTCTTTTGGACAGCACTACTGTAGAATAATGGGAGGGAAATATACTAAGATAGTCTCTGGGGTTCATAGACTTTAAGATACCACTGTTTATAAGAGCCACTGTTTTGGTATGTGTATAAGATGTAAGAAAACATTGCCAAAGGTGTTTAAGATGCCATTTTTTGTAAGATACATATCACTATTACCTCTGTGATTTTGGAAGAAATGTGCCTGTTTTGTAAGACACATATCATGTTACCTCCGTGAAACTGGAATAAATGTGACTCTTAGAATGGATGCAGTAGGGAGCAAGAACATAAATGAACTAGGAGTTGTGATCCTAGTGGTTTGGACAGAGAATAGTCAAGTGAGAGGTCTGACCTGGAGAGAACGCCTGGTGCATACTTGGCATAGAGCATGTCTCAATAAATGTTTGATGAATGAATGGATGATTTTATTGGATGGGTGAATGGGAGTCATCAGACTATCCAAGTAGCTGGACTTGGCAACATGGTTGAAGTCACCCAGAAAGTTTGTGTGAAGTTGTGAGGAGAGTCAGGATGAAGCCTTTGTAAATACCATTTTTAATATTCTAGGGGTCATATACAAAAGAGCCCAAGAAAGAACATTAGCAAAGATGGAGAAGAACCAGAAAGAGCTCAGGCCACCTGAGAACAAAGGGTGAAGGGGTAAGATGCTGTGAGGACTCTGTTAAGATAAGGCTTCAGTTCAGTCGCTCAGTCATGTCCGACTCTTTGCGACCCCATGAATCGCAGCACGCCAGGCCTCCCTGTCCATCACCAGCTCCCGGAGTTTACTCAAACTCATGTCCATCGGGTCAGTGATGCCATCCAGCCATCTCATCCTCTGTTGTCCCCTTCTCCTGCCCTCAATCCCTCCCAGCATCAGAGTCTTTTCCAATGAGTCAACTCTTCGCATGAGGTGGCCAAAGTACTGGAGTTTCAGCTTTAGCATCATTCCTTCCAATGAACACCCAGGACTGATCTCCTTTAGGGTGGACTGGTTGGATCTCCTTGCAGTCCAGTGGACTCTCAAGAGTCTTCTCCAACACCACAATTCAAAAGCATCAATTCCTTGGCGCTCAGCGTTCTTCACAGTCCAACTCTGACATCCATACATGACCACTGGAAAAACCATAGCCTTGACTAGACAGGCCTTTGTTGGCAAAGTAATATCTCTGCTTTTGAATATGCTATTCTAGGTTGGTCATAACTTTCCTTTCAAGGAGTAAGCATCTTTTAATTTCATGGCTGCAGTCACCATATGCAGTGATTTTGGAGCCCCCAAAATAAAGACTGACACTGTTTCCACTGTTTCCCCATCTATTTCCCATGAAGTGATGGGACTGGATTCCATGATCTTTGTTTTCTGAATGTTGAGCTTTAAGCCAACTTTTTCACTCTTCTCTTTCACTTTCATCAAGAGGCTTTTTAGTTCCTCTTTACTTTCTGCCATAAGGGTGGTATCATCTGCATATCTGAGGTTATTGATATTTCTTCCAGCAATCTTGATTCCAGCTTGTGCTTCTTCCAGCCCAGCGTTTCTCATGATGCACTCTGCATAGAAGTTACATAAGCAGGGTGACAATATACAGCCTTGACGTACTCCTTTTCCAATTTGGAACCAGTCTGTTGTTCCATGTCCAGTTCTAACTGTTGCTTCCTGACCTGCATACAGATTTCTCAAGAGGCAGATTAGGTGGTCTGGTATTCCCATCTCTTTCAGAATTTTCCACAGTTTATTGTGATCCACACAGTCAAAGGCTTTGGCATAATCAATAAAGCAGAAATAGATGTTTTTCTGGAACTCTCTTGCTTTTTGATGATCCAGCAGATGTTGGCAGTTTGATCTCTGGTTCCTCTGCCTTTTCTAAAACCAGCTTGAACATCTGGAAGTTCACAGTTCACATATTGCTGAAGCCTGGCTTGGAGAATTTTGAGCATTACTTTACTAGCATGTGAGATGAGTGCAGTTGTGCGGTAGTTTGAACATTCTTTGGCATTGCCTTTGTTTGGGATTGGAATGAAAACTGACCTTTTCCAGTCCTGTGGCCACTGCTGAGTTTTCCAAATTTGCTGGCATATTGAGTGCAGCACTTTCACAGCATCATCTTTCAGGATTTGAAATAGCTCCACTGTAATTCCATCACCTCCACTAGCTTTGTTCGTAGTGATGCTTTCGAAGGCCCACTTGACTTCATGTTCCAGAATGTTTGGCTCTAGGTGAGATAAGGCATATGTATTCCTGAATAAACATCAGCTTATCCTATGATATAGGAGAAGGATTGAAGATCGCAAAGTTTCAATGTTATTATTTCTACCAGAGCATCTGAGAAGGCAATATTTGGTCTGGGCCTCAAAGGACAAATTGCTGGCACATCAGAGTAGTAGGGTGAGGCAGTCTAGGCAGATGGAATAACACCAAAAGAAGCATGAAACTGTTGAGAAGATGTGAAACTCTTGGCAGTAATTCCTAATGAGCCTGACTTTGCTGTGTCCAGCTTTTTTCTAGGAAAAAGTCTAATGTTGGTGAAGGAGCATATGTTCCCTAAGATCATAAGCATTCTTTTACTGATTTTAAGATGGAATGGAAGGTAATTAAAGTAACTACAGACCTGGCCAGGTACCTCCCTACTGCTCTGAATAGACCATGCTTTATGTATGATTTTCTCAGCACTCTCTCAGATTACACAGTTTATTACTGAATTTGCAGATTTAAGTTCTGTATTAATGCCTGTAGTATATTATTAAGGTGATTAGTTATATGACAACCTTAGACTGGAGAATGGTAAGCAGATTTAGCTTGCTAAAATTCACCAGATCAGAGTGCTAAGAAAATACAGGGCAGATGGAACTTGGCCAAAAATCCCACGTTCTTGATTTAAAAGCTGTGTAACATCAGTCAAATCATTTGACCTCTTCATGCCTCAAATTTCCCCATTTAAAAAGATAGGCATAGAAATAGTTCCTACTTCAGGATGAAAGATTAGTGGAAAGCACCTAGCAAAAGCATTATCCGTTATTATAATAAAAACGTTCCAGAACTTTTTTCAGTAAGGAAATGCAGTAAGTCAGTGGTTCCCAGCTGTGGGACTGTTGTGAATCAGTATCGTTTGGGTCCAGTTAGAAAAGTGAAGATCCATGGACATGTCCACTGACCTAGTACATCATCTGCATACCTGGGCTTTGGACTTTGTATTTTTTGGCAGGAACCCCCGAATTTAGGAACCTTGCTCTTGGGCTGAGTAGCATTTTGGTCTTTTTTTTTTTTTTTTTTTTTAAACTTCTTCTTTGCTATGCAGTATTTTGAACATTGGCCGTTGGTATTTGTTGAGCCTGTGAACTCTTCAGGTTTTTAATCCTAGAGATCATTGTGTAACTTTTCTCTCCTGTACCTTCCTTTCCTTTCTCTTTGTCCTCCTTTCCTCATCCCCCGCACCTCCATCCCGTATTGAATTTTTAGACTGTTGGGTTAACTACCTTCTGGACAGCCTAGTTCTCATGCCCTCCCCTCCCCTTAAATAGATTTTTAAAGGAAACTTTGTGAAGGCAGACGTTTGGCATGTTCAGTTTAGTTTCTAAAAAAAATAGAATTCAATTTTTTTTATCCTTTAAAAAAATGGCTACAGGAAATGATTCTAAAATAACTGATATTCCCCTTGTTAAAACTGAGGTTGTGTTTGGATGGATTCCAGCATATGTTCGTATTCCTTGGGTGGGGGAGGAGGGAGGTATGGAGAGTGTTCTCCATGCCAAAAAACACAAATCGTAATCCCTCAGACCCAAGAGTGCCTTTCATTGGTGGCAGTTATTTGGCATATTGTAAAATGTAGCCTGGAGATTTAAGAAATAAAATGTTTACTGTATTTGGATCAATTCAAATATTCCTTTTAACTTTCATGTGTGGCTATTTTGGTGGAAAAAGAAACCATTATATTGCAGCAGAAGCATCCTTGCTGCTTAACTTTTCCTGAGTCGGCTCTTTGCATCAAGTGGCCAAAGTATTGGAGCTTCAGCATCAGTCCTTCCAATGAATATTCAGGGTTGATCTCCTTTAGGATGGACTGGTTAGATCTCCTTGCAGTCCAAGGGATTCTCAAGAGTCTTCTCCAACACCACACTTCAAAAGCATCAATTCTTCCTTGCTCAGCCTTCTTTATGGTCCAACTCTCACATCCATACATGACCACTGGAAAAATCAAAGCTTTTACTAGATGGACCTTTGTCATTAAAGAGATGTTCTTGCCTTTTAATACATTGTCTAGGTTGGTCATAGCTTTTCTTCCAAGGAGCAAGCGTCTTTTAATTTCACGACTGCAGTCATTGTCCTCAGTGACTTTGGAACCCAAGAAAATAAAATCTGCCATTGTTTCCACTTTTTCCCCATCTGTTTGCCATCTGGTGATGGGACTGGATGCTGTGATCTTAGTTTTTTGAATACTGAGTTTCAAGCCATCTCCTTCACTCTTCTCTTTCACTCTCACCAACAGGCTCTTTAGTTCGTCTTCACTTTCTGCCATTAGAGTCTGCATATCTGATGCTGTTGATATTTCTCTTGGCAGTCTTGATTCCAACTTGTGATTCATCCAACCCGGCATTTTGCATGATGTACTCTTCATATAATTAAGTAGGATGATGATAGACAGCCTTATCCTTTGTACTCTTTTTCCAATTTTGAACCAAGTTTGCTTTCAAAGAACAGTTTTTAGAACATTAGAAAGCATAAATTCCTCCCCTTCCAAAGTGTTGCAACCCTCTTTACTTGAGAGCATGACAGGGGACATTACTGTATGAAACCTTTTCAAAATTGTCATGTCTCCACAGACTTCATTGGGTGCCAGTTTCGCTTATAGATTTCAGTTGCTGGTGATGTGTAACTTAAAACACAGTCCTCATTATTTCAAATAACTTATACTCCCTTCTCCCAAATATTTTAAGATGTGAAGTTATCAATACTCTCAATCTAAGTTTTTAAAATAAAATTTCCCACACCACGAAAGGAATGTTTTCTGACATATTCTTGCCTGGTCCTCCTGATCATTGTGAGAGAGAAATTTCAGAAGTATTGAATTGGCTTGGCTAATACTTCTGGAATCAGGCTTAGGAAGGACAAACTTTCCCTGCGATATTAAAATGGGGAAAAAGTGCTAACCATACATTTAAGATTCTCAAACAGTGGCAGTATCTATGGGCACATTTTGCCAAAGATACTGAGTGAAGATAAAGAACAAAGTAGCACCCAGTCAGGGTTCCCAGTAAGAAAGGATTTCAAAATCAATGAATCTGATCTAATTCTGTTTAGTCTGTCATTGAGAAAGATAATTTTGTGATTTCAGCAAGACTGTGCCAAATTTGATTAGCAGGTCAGAGTTCATTCTATCAGACTGCTAAATTTAAACTTACTGTCGTTACCTTACAAATGACTTTCCAAGAGTCCCTAGAACAACACTCACTACCAAGCTTTGATTTCATTGTGAAATAGCAACAAGAATCTGATTCCTTTTGCCCTCTGTGGACATTAACCTTTAGTATCAGAGCAGAGGCACAGAAGGGGATGAATAAACTGTCGATATTGTCTTTCCTCCAGGGTCCAGCCATGGAAATAGATAGCGGGGAAGGAGAAGTTTGGGGTGGAAAAAATATGCGTTTTTTTCGGGCGCCTGACTCCTGAGATGAGGCGGGACGGGGCCATTGTGTTGATCCTGACCGCTTACAAAGCTGGCTCACATTGTCCTTGGATGCAGCTTTTTTCTTAGCGGCTTCACAGTTCCTGCCTTTGTGGTCCTGCTGCACAGTAGGCACGGGGTGACGCAAGGGAACTCAATGAAGGCTTTTCAGGGAGCATTTCTGAGTTCGTCACTGCCATCTGTCTTCTCCTCTCCCTTACTCATCAGGCTGTTCACATCTGTGGGACTCCTAGGTTTCCGACTGGCGTGGTGTGGATGCTATAGGTGAATGCTGAGAAAGAAGTGAAGAGGAGCAGTGTTCGTATATGTCACTTAGAGGAAGTGAGGAAAAGTCTTGCTTACCCCTCACGCTTGTATCTGGCATAAGAGATGAAGCATTAGGATTATTTTATTTTAGTTGTTGGTGACTCTCTTCTTTCCTTTCCTTCCTGTTCCTTCCTTTCTTTCTTTCAAACAATGTTTTATTAAAGTATAATGGACCTACAACACTGTTAGTCCTAGGTACACAACATAAAGATTTGCTGTTTCTGTACTTTACAAAATGACCCCACTCTGTTTCTTAATTTTTGAAATCAATAATATCTCTTCCCTAAAACTTTTGGAAGGAGGAGGCTCAGACTTGATGTCTGATCATTTGGTAGATTATTTACTGCCAACGATGGGGTGAGCACGCGTCCCTCGTCTCACCCACAGGTGGCTCACAGTTGCCAGTGTTGTTTTCTCTTGTTGAAAACCTCTTGCCCTGCTTCGAGCAGTGGAGCCGTGCTGTCATCAGCAGGACAAGTACAGGACCAGAAAGCTTTTGGCACGACAGGCGGTTTGTGTTCACGGCACCTGCTGCCCGCTCACACTGCAGCCATTGTTACTCCGGCAGAGCGGGTTATGGGCAGAGCCTCAGCTAGTTTAGCCCAGCTTTGAGTCTCTGCTTTTCTTTTCCTGCATGCATTTCATTTTTGACGGAATACATTTCTTGTCTTGTTCTACTCGTTTTGCTAATATGAATTTAACCTGTGGTGGAGTATGTGCCGAGATGTAGTGGTGGATAGAGCACTTGGTCACAGTGGAGCTGGTGATCTGGACTTATCCCTGCCCCACCAGCTGTGTGGCCTTGGAAGACACATTTGACCTCTCTGGGCCACCGTGTCCTCATTTGTAAACTGAGGACGTTGGCTTCTTAGAGTGATGGACTGCCAGGTACCCCAGTTTTAGTGGAAGTGTTAGTTGCTCAGTTGTGTCTGGCTCTTTGTGACCCTATGGACTGTAGCCCACCAGGCTCCTCTGACCATGGAATTCCCCAGGCGAGAATACTGGAGTGCCATTCCCTTAAGATTCCACCATTGTGTTTTGTGTTTCCTGAGATGCCAGAAATATCAGAAATGGCATGTGGCAGTGTTTACTAAGGGCTCTGCTCCTGTGAAATCTTAAGTGACATCAGGACATTTTTAATAAATGACAGTTGTATAGCATGGCTAGTGATAGAGAAATTTAGATGCATTAGTTAAGGGAGACAGGTTTTCTTTGTGACAGGTTTGCAAAATCAGTAAAAATTTCTTGTTCCTAGAAAAGTAGTTGTTCAGCCCTGGGGGTGTTATTGGACACTTGGCTTTTGAACTTCTAAGTTAAGAATTACAAAGTTCAGATAAATGAAGTCTTTTTAATTTTAGCTCTTATTCTTCAGATAAGAGGAAGCCTACAAAGAGGCTAGTATATTATATTGATATTCCATTTCTGATTCACGTTCCCATACTGTTTAATAAGAAAAACTTTATTTAAAAATATGCTAAAATGATAGATATTAATTGTAGAAAACCTGGAAAAACACTAAGAGGTAAACACAAATATGTCTAATTCCATGATCCAGAAATAGCCATTATTGTTCATGCTTTGAAATCTTTAGATTATATACACTCAGTTTGTAGAACAAAACTGGCATTATACCACAGATAGATACCTTGATATCTTGCTTTTTTCCTGCTGTGTTCCTTTTGAAATTATTTTTGCCACAGAGGTTTCAAATGAAGATGGAGATTAATGTAATATTATGCTTGGCACACTTGTGTCAGGGTCTGTGACTTACAGAAATAGAATTGTGGACCTAGTATCTGAAGGTAACATATGTTTTGTTCTCTCTTGAATCAATATTTGACAGAATACCAGACCACCTGACCTGCCTCTTGAGAAATCTGTATGCAGGTCAGGAAGCAACAGTTAGAACTGGACATGGAACAACAGACTGGTTCCAAATAGGAAAAGGAGTACGTCAAGGCTGTATATTGTCACCCTGCTTATTTAACTTATATGCAGAGTCCATCATGAGAAATGCTGGACTGGAAGCTACACAAGCTGGAATCAAGATTGCTGGGAGAAATATCAATAACCTCAGATATGCAGATGATACCACCCTTATGGCAGGAAGTGAAGAGGAACTAAAAAGCCTCTTGATGAAAGTGAAAGAGGAGAGTGAAAAAGTTGGCTTAAAGCTCAACATTCAGAAAACGAAGATCATGGCATTGGGTCCCATCACTTCATGGGAAATAGATGGGGAAACAGTGGAAACAGTGTCAGACTTTATTTTTTTGGGGCTCCAAAATCACTGCAGATGGTGACTGCAGTCATGAAATTAAAAGATGCTTACTCCTTAGAAGAAAAGTTATGACCAACTTAGATAGCATATTAAAAAGCAGAGACATTATTTTGCCGACTAAGGTCCAAAGCTATGGTTTTTCCTGTTGTCATGCTGAGCACCAAAGAATTGATGCTTTTGAAGTGTGGTGTTGGAGAAGACTCTTGAGAGTCCCTTGGACTGCAAGGAGATCCAACCAGTCCATTCTGAAGGAGATCAGCCCTGGGATTTCTTTGGAAGGAATGATGCTAAAGCTGAAACTCCAGTTTTTTGGCCACCTCATGCGAAGAGTTGACTCATTGGAAAAGACTCTGATGCTGGGAGGGATTGAGGGCAGGAGAAGGGGACAACAGAGGATGAGATGGCTGGATGGCATCACTGACTTGATGGACGTGAGTCTGAGTGAACTCCGGGAGTTGGTGATGAACAGGGAGGCCTGGGGTGCTGCGATTCATGGGGTCGCAAAGAGTCAGACACGACTGAGCGACTGAACTGAACAAAGACTTTAATCTGTTCTTAATTGTTCACTAATTGCTCTTATAAGATTTCCTCATTTTTCTGTTTCTGAATTCAGTCAGCCTAAGTTATTTTAGCAGTTTTTCTTGATGCCTTGATTCTTTAAGCTGAAGCATAGTAGCTAGTGTGGGCCAAGCTGCAGGTTTAGCCTGAAGCAGGATAGTTAAGTGATTCCTTTTGCCTGAACATATTATACACTTGATAATATTTATGATTCACTTGAATACTGGTTTTCATATATCATTTTCCTGTATTAGGAAATGAAAGATGATTAGTTTCTCCTTTGGGTTATTTAGCCTGTGAACTTTTCTGCTATACTATCTACTTTGCATTGAAAATACATTCTAAATTCTGAACCACACTGGAATTTTTTGTGACCTTTCCCTTGTGTGTCTTTTGGTGGTGCCCTTTGAAGTCCTGAAATGCTTTTGTATTTGATTGAGATTAAATCTGGGTTTCATTTTACTTTTTAAAAACATATTGAGCAAGTTAATTTTCTGTTCAGGTTCCTAAGGGGAATGATCCCAGCCCTCTGTGTCCCAAGAATTCAGTCCGAGCCTTGCCAGAACATTCCTGTGGTTTTCCACAGGGCAGATCAGTGTGTTCATGAAATTTTAGTTGTAGCTTGTGTTTTCTGTGGTTAATTAAAACATCTGGCTTTTAAATTTTCCACAAACAGAGCATAAGCTTTTGGCCAAACCTTTTTAGTAATAATTAAACACTTCAGTCCTCCCCATCAGAATAACCCAAACTTGTAAGGTATCTTTAGGAGACCTTGTAAACTGTTGTCTCTGTTCATTAATGATTTTAAACATTTGGATGATGCTGGGGGTTCTCCTGCCAGACATACAGTCCTGAGAGAGAGAGTGTTTGTGACTGTGAATTCCTCTAATGGATTCCGGCCTTCAACCCCCTCCAGGTTGGAGCTGCTGTGGGTGAGCTGCTGCCGTCCGTAGCCAAGCATGCTGTGGTTGGACCTGCCCAGTCGGGGAACAGAAACGTTTGCTGGATGGAAAATCCATAAAAGAAAGCTCCTGTGAAAGCCTGAGACAGACGATAACTTAAGCAAGATCAGGTTGGTATAAGATGAGAGAGGCTGGGTAAAGTGGATTGGGTCACATGGGGAAGGTGGTTTTGTTATTTCATGGAGTGTTTTTGAGACAATCCTAAATAATCATCCCCAGTTATTTGAGGGATTCCTGGCCATCGTACAAATGGCAGACAGCCTGGCAAACTTCTGTATACGGTGTATAGTTATCCTCCTTTCTTTTCTTTTCCCTCCCCTGTCCCATCCTCTCTCTCACAGAGAACAGAGGAAGGTCTTAAGCTTAGCAAATGTACAACAAACCACAACCAGAGGTCCCCCATAATTACTCCTTGATCTTGGCCTTATTTGGGGAGAAAGCTTGGACTTGCCCTCGTGTGTTTCCACACTAGGAAGGGTGGATTGCGGAGACCTGCCGCATTTTGAGGGAGGCAGGGTACTTCTGTGTGTGTTCCTTTGGTTTGCTTGGCAAATTTTTACCTAATCTTAAATCTCTCTCTAAGCAAAAGCTAGCAACACACTCCTTTTCAACAATGTGTGCACTTGGTGTTAAGATACCCAGGACAAAGGAGAAGAAATGTCCTGAAAACAATAGGACTGTAACTAAACGCAACATAGCCTCACTGTGAAGCAGGAGAAGGAAAGTGCATAGCCTGCCTCACACGTGGCAGTAAGATGGGAAAGAATTCATTCTGAGAAAGAATATCATACAGGGACAGACA
Source organism: Ovis aries (assembly GCF_016772045.2). NCBI lineage: Eukaryota > Metazoa > Chordata > Mammalia > Artiodactyla > Bovidae > Ovis > Ovis aries. The sequence continues at coordinate 60,725,357 of NC_056059.1, read as the reverse complement.
CTGAAAACACTTTGTATTCGGTGTTCGCTGGTTACACATAATAAGTAGAAGGGAATTACACGTAATAAGCAGAAGGGGATGAGTCAGTGGTCTTCAGAGCCTGTGAAGCAGTGAGTGTCTGTTGGCTTTGCCCACCCAGCATCTCTTTCCTCCTTTCAATAAATCATCCAGATTTCCCCTGAGCCATCAGTCACCCTTGCTTTGTTCTTAGCCCATGTAGTCAGAGGAGGCCATGACTCCATCGCCTCTGTCGCGGGCATGTGACATCAGCTTGGCTAGTCAGGGTCACAAGGATCCGTTGTGGAGGTATGGAATTATGAAACTGTTGCAGAGAGCTTTTTCCTATCTGTGGGTTTCTTAAGCTGGAGCTGCTAGTGACCCTCTTTGCTACCATGTAGGAAGACCCTTTCTGAGAATGAAGTCAACATAGAGGAGATCAGAGTAGGCTGATGGCGGAAAGGGAATGGGGCTAGGGGGGGCCACATGCACACAGACACCCACCTTGCACCCACCATGGGTGGCCCCAGACCCGCAGCCCCCAAAGCCAGCAACTCCAGTTTCACTCTCCCAGAAGGTTAGCTAGGTAGTTTGAATTTGGGGTTGATCACTTATATCCCCAAACATCCTGATTTGCCATACCTTTCAGTGTGAAGTCTTCGCATGAAGTGACCGTGGCTCAGCCCCTGTCCTCAGGGGCTTGCAGTGACAGGCCAGATCAGATCAGCATTAGGCTAGCTGACCCACAGAGTCAAAGTGTGTCACCAGAGGTAAGAGCAAAATTCTGCGGGAGTCAAAGAGATGCAGAATTATTATTATTATTATTTCTGCTGGCTTGGAAAGAGACTAGCAGAGAGAGCTGTTATTTCACAGAGGAGGAACAGGCACATATTTAGAACTATATTTAATTCAATTACTTGCTTTTTTGAGTCTGAAAGAAAGGGAGGCTTTCCAGAGCCTATAGTTAATTGCAGATAAGGAAGATAATTTCAGAGTTTCACCAGTAGTAGAATCTTGGTATTTACTGTAAACACAATTGTTTCGGGAGCAGCCAAATGAGAGGTTATCAAAAAGTTGTCCAGAATTGAACACCAGAGGGGAACAGCTGCTCTTCTCACCAAAAACATAAGTTGGCTTTCTGGTGTAAGCAGAATTCCAAAGGCATCATGAACTTTACTGATTTGTTTCCTTTTCTCAAGGTTGGGCTTTATGATTATTACTTTGTGTTTTTTATAATTGACCTTATTTGACTTAAAAAAAATTAATAGTCTTTGTTTGGAGGAAGCCGTTATAGGTTTCAGAAAAGCTGAGCAGAAAGTGGAGTTTCCATACTCTTTGCCCTGTTGTTGTTGTTATTGAGTCTCTAGGTCATGTCCAGCTCTTTATGACCCCGTGGGCTGCCAGGCTTCCTTGTCCTTCACTATCTCCCAGAGTTTGCTCAAACTCATGTCCTTTGAGTCAGTGATGCCATCCAAGCATCTCATCTTCTGCCACTCCTTTCTCCTCTTGCCTTCAATCTTTCCCAGCATCAGGGTCTTTTCCAATGAGTCAGCTCTTCGCATCAGGTGGCCAGAGTATTGAAGCTTCTGCATCAGTCCTTCTAATGAATATTCAGGGTTGATTTCCTTTCGGATTGACTGTTTTGATCTCCTTGCTGTCCAGGGGACTCTGAAGAGTCTTCTCCAACACCACAATCCAAAAGCGTCAATTCTTTGGCACTCAGCCTTCTTTTTTGGTCCGACTCTCACATCCGTACATGACTACTGGAAAAATCATAGCTCTGACTCTACGAACCTCTGTTGGCAAAGTAATGTCTCTGCTTTTAAATACACTGGTTAGCTTTTCTTCCAAGGAGCAAGTGTCTTTTAACTTCGTGGCTGCAGTCAACACCATCCACAATGATTTTGGAACTGAAAAATATAAAACCTGTCACTATTTCCATTGTTTCCCCATCTATTTACCATGAAGTGATGGGACCAGATGCCGTGATCTTAGTTTTTTGAATGTTGAGTTTTTACTCAGCTTTTTCACTCTCCTGTTTCACCTTCATCAAGAGGCTCTTTAGTTCCTCTTCACTTTCTGCCTTTAGAGTGGTATCATCTGTATATCCAAGATTGTTGATATTTCTGCTGGCATTCTTGATTTCCGCTTATGATTCATCCAGCCTGGCATTTGGCAACATGTACTCTGCATATAAGTTAAATAAGCAGGGTGACAATATACAGCCTTGATGTACTCCTTTCCCAATTTTGAACCAGCCCATTGTTCTATGTCTGGTTCTAACTGTTGCTTAATGGCCTGCATACAGGTTTCTCAGGAGGCAGGTAAGATTACATCTGTCTTAATCATTACCAATGATTACTGACTAAAGGATTTACATATTTGGTATATTATTTCAAGAATTTAAAGTGTTTTCATTAATGATTATATGAATTGAGTCTTTACACAAAGAAAGATAAAATTTATAAAATGATTATTTTACTAAATGAAAACTGTCAATTAAAATGTCTTGGTTTGGGGATTATAGTATGGTTTTATGCTGTATGCAAATTGGGCCTTTTTTGTAATATAAAGTGCTGCTGCTGCTGCTAAGTCGCTTCAGTAGTGTCCGACTCTGTGCGACCCCATAGACGGCAGCCCACCAGGCTCCCCCGTCCCTGGGATTCTCCAGGCAAGAACACTGGAGTGGGTTGCCATTTCCTTCTCCAATGCATGAAAGTGAAAAGTGAAAGTGAAGTCGCTCAGTCGTGTCTGACTCTTCGTGACCCCATGGACTGCAGCCTACACTTTTATCCTTAAGTGTGCTGTTTTTGCCTTTTGTTGGTATGGTTCTCAATAGACTGCTTGCTGTGAAGACATTAATTATATTAGAAACATAAGGACTGCAAATTTTTATCTCTTCTTTAGTTATGACTTTGTAAAAATTGTGAATGCATAAAGATCAGAAAAGGAAAAAAGTGCTTTATTGTGATGTTTGGATTCTAGTTGGCCATTTTATTTTGTTTTCTAGTAAAGTTATAATTTTGACTTTTATTTTTAATGTGAAAAAATATTAATTTTGTCTTTGTGAGATTCAGAGACATTTCTCCTCCCTGTCATTTAGCTAAAAGCAGACATCTGTTATTGGATTTTAATCAGATTTTAAAATCACACGATTAGATTTAGAACATGTTTTCTGCAATTCCATTAGTAGGTCAAGCCCTGCCTCCTGTTTTCCGGAGGGCTCAGTTCTCCAGGATGGCTTATCTGCTTCCTGCTCTTTCTTTGTAATCTTCTCATTTCCACCTGTGTGGAGCTGACGTGTTTGTTACCTGGCCCCTTTGCTTTCTTTGCAGTCCTTTGGTAGATAAGGTCACTTCATAAAAGGACATCCACAGAGCAACATGGAATTACTCTTTTTATTTTCATTTAAGAGAAAAAAACAATAGGTAAGCTTTTGTTTATTTCTCTAGGACCTGGAAATGGGTATCAAGAATTTTTTAACCTGGTCACTCCTTTCAGTGTTTTCTTTCTCTTTGGTGTCCTTTTAAAAAATCCTTGTGACCTACTCACAGAAGGATGAATGACCCTCTGAGGAGTGTAGCATAATGTTCTAGGAGGCTGTGGCCTTGTTGGTCTTGCTTTTCTTAGGGAACTGAAACACAGTAGGGCTAAGTGAAGGTAACTTCTGAACTGCCCTTTAGTTTGAATGGAGCCTTACGCAGTCTGAAGTTAGAGGTTTGAAGGGACTGAGCTGCTGCAGTTGGAGTTGTGGTACAATTACATTTGTGAAGGTTCCTGCTTACTTATAATACTATGGTTGCAGATAAAGCCAAAATCAGGTCAGTGTGGTCACATTTGGTGAGGCTGGTGCAAGAATGAAGAGCATGTCTGGAACTGGCTTTCATTAGGAGAAACCGCATTCCTGTGAAACCTCCAATGAAGATGTTTATGGTAAAGGTACATATTAATTGAATTTGGAATGTTGCATCTTTTGATTTTTTGTGTGTCTTTATATTTGTCTTTAAAAAACCTGTAAGTTACTAGGTTTCCTTTAAAGGCCTTCAAAGGTACCGTACTCCGGTGACATGTAGTCAGTTGTCGTTTATTTTAGTATAATTACTGATGTAAGAACAAGCAGTGGTTTCTCAGTTCCATAATGATCTATAGTGAAAGAATCATTTAATCTGATGATACTGTCTGAATATGACCTATATACATGATATGGTAACTGTTTAGAACTTCTCAAGTTTCCGAATTATTACTGTTCAAAAAGAATTGATCTTCATTTATGAACAAAAATAAGTCTATTGGGTGTTTTTGCATAGACAGTGTCCAAACCAGTAATTTATTTTGAAAACAAATATCAACAGCAGTCTAGCTTTCATTAGGAAATTGCTGTATATAGTTTGCTGCTGCTAAGTCACTTCAGTCGTGTCTGACTCTGTGTGACCCCATAGACAGCAGCCCACCAGGCTCCGCCGTCCCTGGGATTCTCCAGGCAAGAACACTGGAGTGGGTTGCCATTTCCTTCTCCAATGCATGAAAGTGAAAAGTGAAAGTGAAGCCATTCAGTTGTGTCCGACTCTCAGCGATCCCATGGACTGCAGCCTTCCAGGTTCCTCTGTCCATAGGATTTTCCAGGCAAGAGTACTGGAGTGGGGTGCCATTGCCTTCTCCATATAGTTCGCTAGTGTGTTCTTTTTAAGAATTAAAGGAAACAGTTTTTCTTGCATTCTTCATGCTGTTGAGGCCCTTTGAGGACAGAATTTAGAGTCTTTGTAACTAGTCCATGCTTGGTGTCTTAGTGGTTTTCTTGATGACTTTAGGTTGTAAATAGTTTGTGAGTGCTGTGGCTCTTTTCTGGTGTCCGGTTCAAGTATGACAGTGGCAGTGCCTGGGCAGGTAAGAGGCAATTAGTGGCTTTACCAGAGCCTTATCTCAGAAATAGAAAGTCTGGAGTTCCAACCGTGACTTTAGGCCCTTGCTGATTCTAAAGTTGGATGAAAAATGACTACTGATCTTGAAGCAGGCATTAATTTGTGAGTGCTAAGAGATGCTGAATTAATTTTACTTGGTTCAGTGCAATTCAGTTAAATTCCAAATGAACTTGTTAACAGTATTAAGAAAGTCAACTTTGGTAGTTGCTGGAGGGAACAAAATGAAGTATCCTAGGGGAGAGATAGCCAGAATACAAGCCCTTGTGGGAGAGCTAACACTTTATTGAGCTTGTCTAGTGTGCTGAGGACTTAAGCACTTTCTCGGCTCTTGGTGGGACTGGATGGGGCGGGGAGAATCCTCACAAGCATCCTACAAGAGAGACAGTATTACCTGTTTTACAGATGAAGATGCTCTGGAGCTGAGAGATCGAATGGTTTTATCCAGGTCTCCCAGCTACTGATTTAAATTTGAATCTAAACTTGTTTCTCAAATTTCGTGATATACCTGTATAAATAAAAAGCTTTGCACAGCTTACAAAGTGGTTGGTCTGTACAAAACTCTATGTGTCTCTCTTTGTATATCTTTCATCATTATTATAACTAATGAGGTAATAAAGGCCCAAAGTTCTATATGAGTAGGATGTTTTGGAATTTCCAAGTAGAGAGTGGTTAACATGGATGTAGATTAATCTGGAGAAGTGGCATTTTGTTATTTTTGATAAATAGGTAGGTGGGAGGTTGTCCGTGGATGGGGGTTTTTCAAGGCTTTTTACCTGAGGAAAGTACCTAATCAGACCCTCAGAGGCAGAAATAAAAATGCGCAACTGTTTGGAGGTCTATCCATGATTTTACAGCCAAGATATGTGGCCTAGCCACATACTCGGTCAACTTGCTGTCAGCTACCTGGAGGTATCTGGTAGCTGAGGGAATCAGACACTCCCAAGCAGCTTACTTAGAGAAGGAAGGAAGGAGAATGCCATCCTGGACTTCCCTGGCTATCCCCGACTATCCCTGACCCTGACTCTGCACTTCTTGTCTGGGGAGCTTCAAGCTTCTTGGCAGTGTCTGCCATGGATGCTCTGTGGCATTTGACCATGAGGAGGGATCAAGGTGTTCAACTCTATGATGGTTTCAGACTTCCAGTGTTTCCATCTGCTAGTATTCATAGTTGAGTACTGCTCTGGTCTCCATGGACTTCAGCCTGCCAGGCTCCTCTGTCTATGGAATTATCCTGGCAAGAATGCTGGAGTGGGTTGCCATATCCTACTCCAGGGGATCTTTCAGACCCAGCAGTTGAACCTGAGTCTCTAGCACTGCAGACGGATTCTTTCACCACTGAGTCACTGGGGAAGTCCTGATAAATGTGTCCCCTCCCCAAATTCACATGGTAAAATCCTAACCTCCAGAGATGATGGTATGAGGAGGTGGTGGCTTTGGGAGGTGCTTAAGTCATGAGGCTGGAGCCCTGATTACTGCCATATAAACGAGGCTCCAGAGACATCCTGGCTCCTTCGACCATCTGAGCACACCGTGGGAACTCCGGCAGTGAGTCGGGAAGAGGGCCCTCACCAGATGGTGGCTGTGCTGCCACCTCGAGCTGGACACCCGGCCTCCAGGACTGTGAGAGAGAATATGTTTTTGCTGTCTGTAAGCCACCCAGTCTGTGGTGTTTCATCACAGCATCCCGTGCACACTAGGATAAACACCTAGGAGATGGTAATCTCTCTGCCCCTACCCACCCGTTCCTGCAGTTGTGTCTTAGGCAAAGAATGGAGAAAAAAATAAAAGGTCAGCTGCGCGGCACTCTTGCGAAGCTGTGACTGCCAGCCTCCAGCTTTGATCCATGATGCTTCTGGTTTCATTTATAGAATCTGTGTTGTCTAGAAGAGCGTGACTTGTGCTATGATGGGTTGATTGTCTGGCAGTTCCGTGATGTGGTTTGAGACAAAGCAGGTCAGTTGTAATACTTACATTATATGCAGAAAAGGGACTGCTATTTGGGATTGAATTATCTTATAAAGTAGATGCCACTGGAGGGCAATTTGGTAACATATTTCAAAATTTAAAATCACCAGCAATTTCATATAGGTTTTGTTAACTCTGTGCCAAGATATTTGTACAAGTTTTACTCTCATAGCTTATTTGTAATTTGTAAAGAATGGAGGAGCTCTATATGTGTGCCAATTTGGAATTTTATCATTTACATATATATACACACATATACTTGAATATATACATGTGTGCATTTATCTATATAAAATGAAAAAAATCTTTTCCAAATCGTGTGAATACCATTTCCTTTTGTATAAATGTTTTAATGGTACTTACATCTTGTTCCCCATGGAAAAATATGTACTGTTATTACACTGAAAAACTTTTCTTTTCTGTATTGAGTTTTCTAGCCATTTTCACTTATTCATTTTCTTTCCTTTTAAACAAGAATAAAGAGCTTGCTGGGCAGTATATGATCATGACCATAACCATTCACAGTTTATAAAACCTCACTGAATGTTTTTTAAAACACTGTAAATTTCCCCCCTTTTCTTGCCTCTTTACATGCAGAAGAGATAGGTAATTTTTATGGGCAGAGTGGTAAAGTATATGCTAAGACAGCGAACGTTCCCCTGAAAGCTTTTTAGTTAAAACATTGAGTTGAGAATGAAAAAAGAGAAAGATATTTACCAAATGTGATTTGAAGGACAAAGAATCCCATCGTGCTGAAGTGTGTCTGAAAGTGTACTCTTATGCTCAGTTTGTTTGCTTTAAATATGAGCTTTGGACTGAATTGTATTTGCTTTTCAGACCACAAGGTTGGAGGTGGCCGTGGAAGTCTCCAAAATCTGATTGCTAATCAGGAGAGCTGTTTGCTAAGAAAGGCCTGCCTGTTTGGACTAGAAGTAATGACTGATGCACAGATAAAGCCAGGGTGCCTGTTAAGTAACTTCTGACTTCTGTGTCTAGATTTTGCTTTCCCCTTAATTAAAATCCCCCAGACAGGAATCATAGGTCAAAGGAGGTGACTCCCCTAAACTCTTCCAGTAACAGTAACTGCTGACTCTTCTGCTGTTAGTAAGGTGCTCTGGAAACCTTTGTATCCATTTCTTTATGGTGTGACTTACCCCGGAGAAGGGATAGACTACCCACTCCAGTATTCTTAGGCTTCCCTTGTGGCTCAGCTGGTAAAGAATCCTCCTGCAATATGGGAGAGCTGGCTTTGATCCCTGGGTTGGGAAGATCCCCTGGAGAAGGGAAAGGTTACCCATTCTAGTATTCTGGCCTAGAGAATCCCATGGGATCACAAAGAGTGGACATGACTGAGCGACTTTCACTTCGCCTCCTGTGGTCTTAGTTTGGATGCTGAAATTTAATAATAGAAAGATAACAATTTTTCTTTAGCATGTAGGCAGTTGTGGTGTGGAGAACAAATCCATTGTTAACATCCCTTAACTGTACATATTTCAGTCTCTTATCCTTGATGTTTTTATTTTTAAAAATCTATAAAGCCATGGAAATTTTTCTAGTTTCCACAATAATTTTAGTAACTTTTTTCCCCTGAAATGATTTGATAAATAGCTCATCAGTATTATTTATTTTTAACTTGTCTTCCTTTCTTTCTGTATAGCTTCTGTATTGACATCTGACCCTCTTACTCTTAGTTACCACAAGAATTATACCCTCCCCCCTATATTGGAAGGTATTTGAACCAGAGTATAGAAATTGTAATCTGTTAGAAGGTTAATACAAAGTACATATGTGTATGTATTGGTGTATGTATAGAATTAATGTAATTTTTTTAATATAGAAAAGCCTAAACATGTTTGTCACTGTATATCATGAGTGAGAAAAACCAATACTACCTTCATTTAATATTCAGTTCCCAAAAGAACTTGATATTTTAAAAATTCAGGGTAACCAGTGCCTGGTATGGGGATTGGAAACTCACGTGCCTACCAGGACCTGACAGAAAAGTAAGCAAGTGAACTGGAGCATAAAGGGGGAAAAAAGGGCACAGTTTAGTTCAGTTCAGTTCAGTCGCTCAATCGTGTCCGACTCTTTGCGACCCCATGAATTGCAGCACGCCAGGCCTCCCTGTCCATCACCAACTCCCGGAGTTCACTCAGACTCATGTCCATCGAGTCAGTGATGCCATCCAGCCATCTCATCCTCTGTCATCCCCTTCTCCTCCTGCCCCCAATCCCTCCCAGCATCAGACTCTTTTCCAATGAGTCAACTCTTCACATGAGATGGCCAGAGTACTGGAGTTTCAGCTTTAGCATCATTCCTTCCAAAGAACACCCAGGACTGATCTCCTTTAGAATGGACTGGTTGGATCTCCTTGCAGTCCAAGGGACTCTCAAGAGTCTTCTCCAACACCACAGTTCAAACGCATCAATTCTTCGGCGCTCAGCTTTCTTCACAGTCCAACTCTCATATCCATATGTGACTACTGGAAAAACCATAGCCTTGACTAGACAGACCTTTGTTGGCAAAGTAACGTCTCTGCTTTCACTCAGCTATTCAGGAACAAGGGCCAATGTTGCCTGATCTTCCAGTGATCTTGTCATATTTTGAGAAAAGATATATATCTGGATTTTTCTGTGACTCCTCCCACTTTTCAGATGTTAACAGTACACTTAAAATAATTCGAACATCATCCTCTTGGATTTTCCCCTGTGATGAACTTTGTCAGCAAGTGTTATTGCTTCCTGTAGAGTAGGTGGGGGGGGGGGGGGGCCTGAGAAGCTTGTGGCGTGGCTCTTGGCTTCTCAGAGCACACAGTTTAGATGGGCCAGTGTGATGTGGATGGTTGGTACAAGTGCTAAAGACCACAGGAACCCTGAGGAGGTAGAAACCAACATGAGCCATACCATCCTGGGGAGAAGTCCTAGAGGAGATGGGGCCTGCAGGGAACCTGAGGGGGCAGCCAGAGCCTGAGGCTCAGGGCACTGTAGGGGGTCAGGGAGGGCGATGGAGGGCAGAGGTAGGGTGACGGAAAGGTTTGAGGCCTTGAGAGAGGGCTGAGCACGCGAGGAGATGGTGGAGGGCCTTGGAGCAGGTCTGTGCCCGAAAGGGGATGCACTCTGAGCAGGTAACGCCGTGATGGGGCAGCATCCTGAGCTCCAGTCCCCCCTGCCACCTGAAGGATGACAGGAGAGGCGAGACCTGAGCATGGGGAGAACGAATCCTGGACTTTCACAGCCGTCAAGGGTAAGGAGCAGGGTCTCAGCTGGGGCTTTGTTTTTCTCAGTGAAGTTAACTGTTATTCTCAGGAAAAGAAACACTTTTCCAAGGTCCAGCCAGTCTGTCAGAAACCTTATTGACTCAGCCATCAGAACATAGCCACATTGCTACCTTGACCTGAGCCGCCATGCTGTTTTGCCTGAGTCATTCCAGGGGCCTCTTCACTTCTTCCCTTGATTCTGTGCTCGCCTCTCTCTCTCTATTCTCAGTAGAGTGATCCTGTTCAGACTCATGTCACTCTAGGGCACCCCTCTGCTCAGAACTTGCAATGACTTCTTTGTCCTCACAGTGAAAGATGCAAGTCCTTCCGGTTACCTGACCAACTCCATAACGAGCCCCCTCCTTCCCTCTTGGACCTCATCACCTCACGTTCTCCCCTGGGCTAAGTCTACTCCAGCCACACTGGCCTTTGACCACACTGAGCACATGTCTGCCTCAGGGCTTTTACTTTTGCTCTTTCTTCTTCCTGTATCCTTTCCCCCAGGTACCCACATGATGAACTTTCTCTCTTATGTAAACCTTTGCTTAGATGTTACCGTCCAGTGAAGCCTACCTGCCTACCCTGATGGTATTGAATATTGCAAACTTTCCTGCCCTTCCTGCCCCTCCTCCCCAAATCCCTCTTATCCTTCTTTATTTTTTTCCTATAGAGCTTATTCTTTTATAACACATTGCCTACTTACATTTTAAAATGATTATCTTTCTCCCTCACTCTAACATAAATTTGTACGATAGGAATTTGCTTAAATATAAATTGCAAAAGGCAGGGATTTGAGGGTTTGTATTTTCTTATATATCCCCATCATCTGGAATAGTTGCTTGGTGGGGAGTGGGTGCCTGATAATGACTTGCTGCATGGATGAGTAAGTGGCTTTCAAGAGGCACACACTGTCTACTGGCCTGTCATGTTTGTCACTGAGAATTAAAGAAAATAAGAAGCCCTGCCCTCAGAGCACATGGTCTAGCGGGGAGACGGCCAGGAATACAAAACATTGAGTTAATACAGTGTGTCCAAAGTTCTGAGCAAACACAAGTAACAGTGCAGATAAAAGGTGAGAAGATCACTTGTCCTGCTTTAGAGGTTTCATCTTCTAGAGAGGATGTGATGTACGTTGAGAAGAAGAATGACCAGGATTGTGGTGATGGAGTGGAGAGGTTGAAAGTGACTGGGGAGGGATCCCAGGGGTGGAAATAACAGCATTTGGTGAGTGATGAGGAGCAGAGGGCTGATGGCCAGGGCTTGGAGGTGGTAATATTGTCTGTATTAAGAAAGGCAAGTAGAGGAGGCAAGGTTGGAAGGGGCCACTGGAGATCCCAGGAGGGATGTGATGGAGAATGAGAAATACAAGATAGCTCCAAGGTTTTGTATTTGGGAAGTTAGGAGGCTACAGATTCCCATGTCCTAATCGGGGAAGTTGGGAAGGAAAATGTGTTTGCAGAACAGTAGGGGAAGTGATGTGTGTATCTTATCAGACTCAGTTCCATGAGGGCAGGGATCTGGTTTAGTGACGTATCTCTAGCACCTCGAATGGTGCCTGCTAAATAGTACAGTCTCAGTAAATGTTTATGGAATTGATAAATAACATAGTTAAATTTGGAGGACGTAAACAGTTATAAGGTCAGAAATTGGTGAGGCTTAAATTGATATTAAAACACCTTTAAATGATGCTGGTTTTGGTATTTCTTTTAAAAAGAGCTTGGGTAATCATTTCGTGGTTTACCAAATTTGGTGGACAGGATCTTCTGTCCATGGGATTTTCCAGGCAAGAATACTGGAGTAGGTTGCCATTCATTTCCTTCTCCAGGGGATCTTTCCCACCCAGGGATCAAACCTGGGTCTCCTGCATTGCAGGTGGATTCTTTACCAAGTGAGCTGGTAGCTGGTAGCTCAGTTGGTAATCAGTTAGATACAGGATTTTTAAATGTTACATTTCACTCATGATATTCCTGGCCACACACCTCATTTGAATAGAAGTCTTGATTTCAGTATGTGTCTGTGCATGTGTGTTTTATTGAAGTATAAGTTTTCTTACAATATTAAATTAGTTTTAGGTATACAACACTTAGTGTTATTTTTTTTAACCCATTTGCTATCCAGAGTTGGCAGCACAGATGAACACAGCAGTAAGTAATCCTTCATGCAAAGACATGAATTGTCTGCATGAAAAGGTATACATGAAATAAGTGAGAATGTATTTTTTCACACTTGCCTTCCATTATGATAAATGTCAACTGAGTGTCCTGATGTTTTCTTGTGGTGATCTTTGTTGCAGTGCAAATTGCTTAAAAAAGAAAGAAAGAAAGAAAGAAAAGCAGCTGAGGCTTAGTGTGACCCATTGCCAATGACTTTTCTTTATGATTGTATTTGGTATGTGACAAAGTATTTTATAAAGGCAGTGAAGATTATATACTGTTTTTTTGTTGTTATAAAAATGAGAGTGGTACTGGGACATTGTTGAATGTAACATCCTTTCATTATAAAGAAAGTTAGTTAATTTCCAGAATAGTGAGAATTGAGTTATCGGTTTATTGTCAAGCCTCTGGCACTGGTCAGAATGAATGGAAGTAGAGCCCTGCCATAGCAGTGGTTCCAGCAGGGCAAGGGGCTGACTTGTGTCCCCCCAAGATTCCTGTGTTGAAGGCCTAACCCTCAGTACTTTGGAATGTGATTGTATGTTTGGAGATAGGGTCTTTAGAGAAGCAGTTAAGTTAAAATGAGGTCATGGAGGTGGACTTTAATTCATTACGACTGGTGTTCTGATAAGACAAGGAAATTTGGACACAGACACGTGTAGTGAGAAGACCAGGGCAATAAATAGCGTCTAAACCGAGGAGAGAGGCCTTAGAAGAGAGCAGCTTTGTTGATAGTGACACCTTGATCTTGGACTTGGAGATCTCTGTCGTGTAAGCTATGCCAGCTATAGTGGCTAGCTAGGGCAGCCTTAGCAAACTAACATGGGCAGAAGCCAGGCTAGTTCGGGGAAGTGTCCTCACCATCACTTCATCCATCACCTGGTTTCAGCATCACAGTCTGGATGTCTGGGAGAGGGTGATTCCCCGGGCCCCTGGTTATTCCCCAACAGAATGTATCGCTCTAAATGCCCATGGCATTGCCAGGCAGCTACAGTGGTGATTCCTTGGTGTATTTATTCACTTCTGATTATTTTTGCTGGAAGCCGTCTCCCTCATCTGCATTGCCATTTCCCTCAAGAACTCGATGAAGAGTGTGAGATGAGGCGGAGGCGCTTACCTTACAACTTTACGTGATTTGATGTCTCAACTTCATTGATATGTGTATTCCAAGCTTTGAAGAATGGAGGAGAGGTCTGGGAAGACGGGGAGGCTTTGTGGACGGCCGTCTTTGCTGTGAATTGGACCCTGTGTGTAAGACACCAGGGTTTCAAGCCAAGTCCGCTTTCTCAGGAGACCGTCTCTGGCATCTTGCAATTCAAGCGAAGCTTAATTTAATCCGTGGTTTTCAGAGTCAGTCTGTAGGCTGTGTTGCTTACAGTAGGAGTTGGAAAACCATTGGCTTCCTTTGGCCTGATTGTTTGAATTTGATTTACTGGGAAATTTGAGAAGCAGAGCACCAGAGGCATTGCAGAAAACTGAAAAAATTTGCACTCCACATTCCAGTAGATCTGCTTGCACAATGAGTAGGGCAAGTGGAGTATGTAATCAGTGAGTTTTGTTCCATGTCTCCTATGCTCAGAGAACGTAGGGGGTGGGAACTTTTCCTCTTGAGTTCTTTCTTGATTGGGTTGAGAGCATCCGAAGGGCTATTATAAAGTATTCCCATCCTCTACAGCATGTCCACGGTCCAGTAGGCATGCTTGATGTTAATACACTTCTTCCCTGTGTTGGCTGACATTTCTGAATGATAGCATGAAGAGTGCTTCTTCAGATTCCTTCTTTTCATATATTTCTGTTATGTAAGTGAGATGAGGCTATCATTATAAATGAAAGGAACTGAAAATCGTCTGCTTTAAGTTATGAAATAACATGTTTTGGCTATGTTACTGCCCACCTGGCATTTTCAGTAAATTTTTATGGCTCATGGGGACAGGTGACCCTGAGTGCTAGTAGCACCTGCAATCTAAATAGTTCTCATTCCAGGGCCCACACAATAGAGTGTGTTTGAGAGTACTTGCAAGCAAAGTTTGAGCAACACATTGTACACTTAATCAAGAAACATTGTACTGGAATCCACCTTGCCTCAAATCCTTGGGAAGCCACTCTCCCCTCTGTCCTAAGATTTGGTTACAGTTCCCCTCTCTGTAAAGGAAGAAGGAGCATATTGAAATTTCTAAAACAGGCTGAAAAATGAAAATACTTAGATAAGGGAAAAGATGGTGACAGAGCTGGCATTTGAAGATGACCAAAATCTGTGTAGAAAGTCAGCCCTGAAAAGGTGCCTTAGGAATCTTTATTCAGCTAAATAAACTGTTTATCCAGCTTATTACTCTTTAACAAAAGCAGTTATTCCATGCTTAATTAATTGTAGACTATATATCCAAGAGATTCATGGGCCAGAATGTATTTCATTTGTAGAAAAAACAAAACAAAAACCACCCTTAGAAAGGATGTAAATTGGAAAACTTATAGTGCAGAGGTCAAATCTTGATCTGCAGCCTGTTTTTATATGGTTCACAGCTCTAGAATGGTTTTCACATTTTTTACGTGTTTGAAAAAAATTAAAAGAATAGTAATATTTTGTGAACTGTGAAAGTTATACATAGTTCAGTGTTTATCAGTCAAGTTTTATTGGCACATAGCTGTGCTTATTCACTGATGTATTGTTTCTGGCTGTTAACATCCTGCAGCAGCAGAGTTGAGTAATTGTGACTGTCTGTGGCTTGCAGAGTGAAAGTCGCTTATTCTGGTGCTTTATGGAAAACCTTTGCCACTCAGGTTTAAACAGTTAGGTTTATTCATTTTTTAAAAAATTATTATAATAATTATATTAGAAAATCCTCATGTAGACTCACCTTTTAATTTATAGAATTCCTTCCATAGCATCTCTAAAGATGGCCATTGAAAATCTTGGTCACTGGAAATTTAGTTGCAGTCATTAGGAAAGCAGACCAGCAGTTCTTTTTATTTTTCCCTAACCAAATCATTTATAACAAAAATTTAGTGAGTGCAGACTGTGCACTACCCATTTTTCAAACAAGAGGCATAAAGTGAAGTTGCTCATTTGTGTCTGACTCTTTGCGACCCCATGGACTGTAGCCCACCAGGCTCTTCCATCCATGAGAATCTCCAGGCAAGAATACTGGAGTGGGTTGCCATTTCCTTCTCCAGGGGATCTTCCTAACCCAGGGATTGAACTTGCATGGGACCATGCATTCTCATGGGAGGAGATGGCCATAAACTGATAAATATATAGTGTATCAGGATAATAACCACAGTGTAAGAAAGTTAAGGGAAAGAGAGCTAGAGGCAAGAGAAGGCTGCATAAGAGGTATTGTTTTTGTTGTTCAGTTGCTCAGTCATGTCCGACTCTTTGTGACCCCATGGAGTGCAGCATGACACACTTAGCTGTCCTTCATCTCCCAGAGCTTGCTCAAACTCATGTCCATGGATGCTATCAACTATCTCATCCTCTGTCATCCCCTTCTCCTCCTGCCTTCAATCTTTCCCAGCATCAGGGTATTTTTTAATGAGTCAGCTCTTCGTATCAGGTGGCCAAAGTACTGGAGCTTCAGCATCAGTCCTTCCAATGAATAGCAGGGTTGGTTTCCTTTAGGATTGACTGGTTTGATCTCCTTGCAGTCCAAGGGACTCTCAGGAGTCTTCTCCAATACCACAGCTCAGAAGTACCAGTTTTTCGGCGCTCAGTTTTCTTTATGGTCCAACTCTCACATCCATACATGACTATTGGGAAAACCATCGTAGTGACCATACGGACCTTAGTTGGCAAAGTAATGTCTCTGCTTTTTAATACATTGTCTAGGTTTGTTGTAGCTTTTCTTTCAAGGAGCAAGCGTCTTTTAATTTCATGGCTGCAGTCAACATCCACA
This sequence comes from Ovis aries, assembly GCF_016772045.2. NCBI lineage: Eukaryota > Metazoa > Chordata > Mammalia > Artiodactyla > Bovidae > Ovis > Ovis aries. Next base: position 60,709,177 of record NC_056059.1, on the reverse strand, counting down.
GTGATTTTGGAGCCTCAAAAAGTCTCTCACTGTTTCATTGTTTCCCCATCTATTTGCCATGAAGTGACGGGACTGGATGCCATGATCTTCATTTTTTGAATGTTGAGTTTTAAACCGTCCTTTTCACTCTCCTCTTTCACCTTCATCAAGAGGCTTTTTAGTTCTTCACTTTCTGCCATAAGGGTGGTGTCATCTGCATATCTGAGGTTATTGATATTTCTGCCAGCAATCTTGATTCCAGCATGTACTTCATCCAGCCTGGCATTTCACATGATATACTCTGCATATAAGTTAAACAAGCAAAGTGACAACATACGGGCTTGAAATTCTCCTTTCCCAATTTTGAACTAGAGGTGATGAAGGTCTAAGGCCAACAGATACAAGAAAATGTGATCACTGTCACTAATGATCAGGGGGATACAAATCAAAATCACAGTGAGATAATCACCTCACATCTGTAAGAATGGCTGTTACCAAAAGACAAGCACCAGCAGGTGCTGGTGAGGATGTGGAGAAAAGGAAACCCTGAGCGCTGTTGGTTGGCATATAAATTGGTGCAGCCACTGTACAACACAGTATGACATTTCCTCAAAAAATTAAAAATAGAACTACCATATGATCCAGCAATCCCACTTCTAGGTATATATCCTAAGGAAATTGAAACAAGGCCTTGACGAGATATCTACATTCCCATGTTCATTGCAGTATTAGTCACAGTAGCCAAGATATGGAATAATCTAAATGTATGTCAACAGATGAATAGCTAAAGATGAGAAGATATTTTACATGGATTACACATATATACACATATATATGTATACATGCATACACACATATACATACACACTGTGGAGGAGTATTCAGCCTTGAGTAAGAAGGAAATCCTACCATTTGTGACAACGTGGATGGACCTCGAGGATATTATGCTAAGTAGAATAAGTCAGACAAAGAAAGACAAATACACTCTATGGTATCACATAAATGTGGACTCAAAAAGAGAAAATGAGAGAGTAGAACAGTGGCTGCAGGGGTGAGGTTTATTTCTGGGCTCACTATTCTGTTTCGTTTATCCTGATGTCTGTTTTTATGCCAGTACTCTGCTGTTCTGATTACTGTAGCTTTGTAATATAGTCTAACGTCTGGGAGGATTATGCTTTCAGCTTTGTTCTTTTGCCTCGGTATTGCTTTGAGAAGCATATTGTCAGCTTCCTCTGAGAAGCATATTGTCAGCAAAGAACAGAGTGGAAAAGTGGAGGGGCAAGTCGAATTTTAGATCTTAGGAACACCGATGACACTTTTTAAGAGTGCCAGCTTTGTTGCTCACCTTCCTCTGCTCTAACCCCGCCCACAGATATATTGTGGCTCAGTGCTTGGCGTGCACACACACACACCTCCCCTCATTCCCTCTGCTATTCCCTGGTCACTTTTCTCACGAATGCAGAAGAGCAAGCCTATAATATATGCCACTGGACACCCAAGAAAGGGTTTGGAGAGACTCACAATCCTATCTTTCATTTCTGAAAAATTCAAAGCATATTATTATTGATGGTAAGATTGAACATTTTATTAGTTTTTTAAAAGTCTCTTGTATAGTTGGACACAGAAGGAAAATTACAGTGAGACAGAAATTTAATACTTTGGTGAACTATATTCAGTTTTGGTTATTCTGGTTAAAAACAAACAAAGGAAGCATTGATTTTTTTTTTTTTTTTTAGCCTCTTTGATCTAAATGGTTTTAGTTTTCCACTGTTAGACATATTAAAACTTTGAAGACACAGAAGTACTATTCAGTAAACTGCTGCTTTCAGCAACTTCTGTGATGTCCTGGGGCACTGGAAGCCTTTGGTTTCCTTTCAAGGCAGGAGTAGTTAACTCTGAATCAATCCCTCTCTGTGCAAAGTCAGAACCTTTATATTTTGTACCAGGAGAGAAGAGAAGAATTTTTTTTTTTTAATGATTTGATATTTTAAAAATATTTTGCTTTTCATTCAACTTAGAGAATCCAAGGTTCTAATAGCAGAATGGTCAATTTGGCCAACAAAGCTATAGAAAGAAGAATGCCCACAAGCCAGTTTTAGGTGTTATTTTGTAGAGGCTGGTTCCTGTAGGAGGAACTCAAACTATATTGCTGGTTAAACTCATTTTCCTCTGCTCTTTTTCTGGAATCTGGATGGAAACCAAGACCTGTGGCACATTCCCTGAATGTTCATAGCCCCCAGTTGGAGGCCTAGCTGAGGACTCATGGGGAAAACAACACCCTCTCTTTTCTATTTATGGTTATCAGCCATGCTGTAAAACTTAATTTATTTTACTTTAAGGTCAATGAAAAATAGTTGTCTGGAACTTTTAGTTTTCAAGCACCAGAACAGGGTATGTTTTTGTTCCGTGGCTTTTGCTCGTGGATAAGCTTTGCAACTCCAGATCATTTATGTGGTCATGGGCCACTGGGCTTAGGGAACAGCCAGAGTGGGAGGCATTGTGTCAGCACAGGGCAGGGGATGGGTGAGTGAGGCAGGGCCGTAGTCCTGAGTCGGTTTATGTAAGTCTCCTCCGGAGATGGGATGCATGAACAGATATGTGGCCTGCACAGAAAGAGCACTGCCAGAGATGAGGCAAGCACTGTGGACAAGTTCAGCGAGGGGCCCTGGCTTCCTGACTGAAGAGAGAGGTAATACAGTTGGCTTTGAGTCAGGCCATGGAGAATCCCCGGTGGAACAAAGTCACGCAGTGGTGTCTTTGAATGAATACTCACTTCAACTGTAAGCCTCAATTTCCCTCATTTATAAAGTGGTGCCACCTTTTCTGACTGCACCATGTGGCGTGTCAGATCTTAGATCCTTGACCAGGGATGGAACCTGTGCCCCCTGCAGTGGAAGGCAGAGTCTTAACCAGCCTGGTGATGATATCTTTACCACCCATATTGCAGTACTTTTATGAGACTTCCAAAATGTACCACGGTGAAATCCTCCTAATGTCGTTACTTCTTACTGTGGTTAATATTGTCAAACGGTGTCTGTTAAATATTTACGTAACGGTGACGATCTGTAGTTTTCCAAAGTTAGATCTAAAAAAGGAGATACTGTTACTCATGGTGACTTATTAGACTAACTCCCCATAGGAAGGTTTTTATATGTGGAAATGTAGCTGATATCACATATGCAGTGAAGAGAGTCATTGATTAAAGTGGAGAGATGTCTCTGAACAATAGCTGAAAGGCCGAGTTCTCTTTTTTAGGGAAGAATCAGGCACAGGATGGTAGGGTGTGTTAATGTGTAGGTGCCTGAAGTTCTAGATTTGAGTTGGCTATATAGCATGGGACTTGAAACTCTGTGATTCTTTAAGAAAACAAAAACCAGTGCTTAAAAAAGAAATGGAACTTCCTAGGGTTTTTCTGAGACTTTAAGAACTTGAGTTGACTTGGAGAAATAGGAGATGTGGTAAATTCCTTCCTGGGTCTGTTCATTAAAACATTGTGAATTAAGCTGGAGAACCTGGAGCCTGAAGCATGTTAGTGTTGTATGAGAAGAAGGATATACATGTATGATATCAGGTTTAAAATACACGTTCCACACATTCAGTTGGAGATCCTAGTTGTGATTCGCTCCCCAAATCACATATTATCAATACAATATTGATCCTTTTGCTAGAATGGCCTAACCACTTTTCTTTGAAATTGATGTTATAGGTAGTTTATGAGCCAGTCAAGAAAACTGACCTCATAGTCACACTCTATTTTTCCTTTTCTAAAATAGACTTTTATCTTTTTGTAGAACAGTTTTAGATTTGCAGGCAGACTGGGATGGTAATGCAGAGTTCTCATTAACCCTCTCATTCTATTCCCTCTATTATTAACATTTTTACATTCCTTTTATTGTTGTTCAATCACTAATCTGGTGCCCAACTCTTTGTGACCCCAAGGACTGCAGCACACCAAGCTTCCCTGTCCTTCACTATTTCCTAGAGTTTGCTCAAATTCATGTCCACTGAGTTGGTGATGATATCTAACCATCACAACCTCTGCCACTCTTTTCTCCTTTTGCCTTCAATCTTTCCTAGCCTCAGAGTCTACCAATGAGTTGACTCTTTACATGAGGTGGCCAGAGTATTGGAACTTCAGCATCAGTCTTTCCAATGAATATCCAGGGTTGATTAAAGTCCATGGTTTGTCCAGATTTCCTTTAACTTAAGTCAAAACTAAAAAAAAAAAAAAAAAAAAAAAGTCAAAACTGTCCTTTCCACTCAAAACTTTCAGTTCAGTTGCACAGTTGTGTCCAACTGTTTGCGACCCCATGGACTGCAGCACGCCAAGCCTCCCTGTCTATCACCAACTTCCGGAGTTTACTCAGACTCATGTCCATTGAGTCGGTGATGCCATCCAACCATCTCATCCTCTGTTGTCCCCTTCTCCTCCTGCCTTCAGTCTTTCCCAGCATCAGGGTCTTTTCTAATGAGTCAGTTCTTTGCATCAGGTGGCCAAAGTATTGAGTTTTAGCTTCAGCATCAGTCCTTCCAGTGAATATTCAGGACTGATTTCCCTTACGATGGACTGGTTGGATCTCCTTGCAGTCCAAGGGACTCTCAAGAGTCTTTTCCAACACCAAAGTTCAAAAGCATCAATTCTTTGGCGCTCAGCTTTCTTTATCGTCCAACTTTCACATCCATACAGGACTACTGGAAAAACCATAGCCTTGACTAGGCGGACCTTTGTTGGCAAAGTAATGTCTCTGCTTTTTAATATGCTGTCTAGGTTGGTCATAACTTTTCTTCCAAGCAGCAAGTGTCTTTTAATTTCATGGCTGCAGTCACTGTCTGGAGTAATTTTGGAGCCCAAGACAAGAAAGTCAGCCACTGTTTCCACTGTTTCCTCATCTGTTTACCATGAAGTGATGGGACCAGATGCTATGATCTTTGTTTTCTGAATGTTGAGTTTTAAGCCAACTTTTTCACTCTCCTCTTTCACTTTGATCAAGAGGCTCTGTAGTTCTTCTTCACTTTCTGCCATAATGGTGGTGTCATCTGCATATCTGAGGTTATTGATATTTCTCCCAGCAAATCTTGATTCCAGCTTGTGCTTCATCCAGCCCAACGTTCCTCATGATGTACTCTGCATAGAAGTTAAATAAGCAGGGTGACAATATACAGCCTTGACGTACTCCTTTTCCTATTTGGAACCAGTCTGTTTTTCCATGTCCAGTTCTAACTGTTGCTTCTTGACCTGCATACAGATTTCTGAAGAAGCAGGTCAGGTGGTCTGGTATTCCCATCTCTTTCAGAATTTTCCACAGTTGATTGTGATCCACACAGTCAAAGGCTTTGGCATAGTCAGTAAAGCAGAAGTAGATGTTTTTCTGGAACTCTTGCTTTTTCTGTGATCCCGTGAATGTTGGCGATTTGATCTCTGGTTCCTCTGCCTTTTCTAAATGCAGCTTGAGCATCTGGAAGTTCACAGTTCACTTACTGTTGAAGCCTAGCTTGGAGAATTCTTAGCATTACTTTGCTAGCATGTGAGATAAGTGCAGTTGTGCAATAGTTTGAGCATTCTTTGGCATTGCCTTTCTTTGGGATTGAAATGAAAACTAACCTTTTCCAGTCCTGTGGCCACTGCTGTGTTTTCCAGATTTGCTGTCATATTGAGTGCAGCACTTTCATAGCATCATCTTTTAGGATTTAAAATAGTTCAACAGGAATTCCATCACTTCCACTGGCTTTGTTCATAGTGATGCTTCCTTAGGCCCACTTGACTTCTCATTCTAAGATGTCTGGCTTTAGGTGAGGGATCACACCATCGTGATTATCTGGGTCGTGAAGCTCTTTTTTGTACAGTTCTTCTGTGTATTCTTGCCACCTCTTCTTAATATCTTCTGCTTCTGTTAGGTTCATACCATTTCTATCCTTTTTTGTGCCCATCTTTGCATGAAATATTCCCTTGGTATCTCTAATTTTCTTGAAGAGATCTCTAGTCTTTCCCATTCCATTGTTTCCCTCTATTTGTTTGCATTCATCGCTGAGGGGGGCTTTCTTATCTCTCCTTGCTATTCTTTGGGACTCTGCATTCAAATGGATAGATCTTTCCTTTTCTCCTTTGCCTTCCCCTTCTCTTCTTTTCACAGCTATCTGTAAGGCCTCCTCAGACAACCATTTTGCCTTTTTGCATTTCTTTTTCTTGGGGATGGTCTTGATCACTTCCTCCTACACAGTGTCACGAACCTCCACCCATAGTTCTTCAGGCACTCTATCAGATCTAACCCCTTGAATCTGTTTGTCACTTCCACTGTATAGTCATAAGAGATTTGATTTAGGTCATATCTGAATGGTCTAGTGGTTTTCCCTACTGTCTTCAATTGAAGTCTACATTTGGCAATAAGGAGTTCATGATTTGAGCCACAGTCAGTTCCCAGTCTTGTTTTTGCTGACTGAATAGAGCTTCTCATCTTTTGCTGCAAAGAATATAATCAATCTGATTTCAGTATTGACTATCTGGTTATGTCCATGTGTAGAGTCTTCTCTTGTGTTGTTGGAAGAGGGTGTTTGCTATGACCAGTCTGTTCTCTTGGCAAAACTCTATTAGCTTTTGTCCTGCTTCATTCTGTACTCCAAAGCCAAGTTTGCCTGTTTCTCTAGGTATTTCTTGACTTCCTACTTTTGCATTCCAGTCCCCTATAATGAAAAGGATGTTTTTTGGGTGTGTGTTCTAGAATGTCTTGTAGGTCTTCATAGAACCATTCAATTTCCGCTTTTTCAGCATTACTCTTCAGGGCATAGACTTGGATTACTGTGATATTGAATGGTTTGCCCTGCAAATGAACAGATATCATTCTGTCGTTTTTGAGATTGCATCCAAGTACTGCATTTCAGACTCTTTTGTGGACTATGATGGCTTCTCCATTTCTTCTAAGGGATTCTTGCTCACAGTAGTAGATATAATGGTCATCTGAGTTAAATTCACCCATTCCAGTCTATTTTAGTTTGCTGATTGCTAAAATGTTGATGTTCACAACTTTACCTCATCACATAGGGCAGATGTTTCTGAATAATAGTGGCTTTTCAATGATTATTGGTTGAGTGAATAAATAAATAATATGCTCTACCTGCTCTTAAATTGTTATTAGGGAAGGATCAGGCCACCGTGCTGATGACATGCACACTAATGCTTAAGAGTTTGAATGCAAATGGGCTATGTTTGAATGAAGCCTGGCGCTGCTGCTTACTAACCCTGTGAATAAGTCACCCAACCTCTCATACCTCTTTTCTCACCTGTGGAAAGAGGATAGTGACAATTCCTACCTCAGTGGGGTAGGAAAGAAACAAAGAGAGGAGAGAATGCACGTGAGAACATGTGAACACAGCCTCACATGTGGGAAGCACTCAGTAAAGGTCAGAGTCAGTGTTTATCTTGCAGGATGGAATGTGATAAGTGTGATGAGAGGTACAAGGTGTCATAGGCAGTCAGAAAAGGGGAGATGCATCAAGTTGGGCAGAGATTAGGAAAGAGGAGGTAGCATTTGAGATTGACCTGAAAGAATAAATTAGCCTTCACTAGAGGCAAAGTGCCTAGAGGGAGAAAGTTGAGAGCACGTAATACGCAAAGTTGCAGAGGTGGAAGATGTGAGAGATCTTCTGGAGAAAAGTCTGTGGTCTAATATGGCAAGACAGGGTAGATAAAACTATTAGGGCCTTATGTGTTTTTGATATAAATTTAAACTTTTACTTCTAAAGTTTTTCAAATAGAAAAACAGTGTAAAGAATACTGCAATGAATACCCATAGAACCCCTATCTAATTTCAGTGATTATTAACATTTTTCCTATTTACTTTATGTGTATAAATTTACATATATTATTTTTTGCTGAACCACTTAAAAATAAATTTTAGAATTCATGGCATTTTCCCCCTAAATACTTTAGCATGCATTTCCAGAAAATACAGAAGCTACCTTACATAAAGGCAGTACTATTATGATGATCAGCAAAATAAATAATAATCCCCAAATATCATTTATTATCAATCCATAGTCAAACTTCCCAGAGACTTAGTCTGCTAAGTCTTTAGCATTAAAAACATTTTTAAAAACTAGAATACAAGCTAGAGACCACGTATTACATTTTATTTGTCATGCTTCCTAAGTCTCTTTAAATCTAAAATTCCAACTAAGATATTAGGACATGTAGGCTTTGGATCACTAAGAAGATTATGGTGCTTTCTCCCTTGCCATCTACAATTCCTGTAATTCAAAATAAAAACAATTTGAATTTCAATAAAAGAAGTGTAAGGTAGTCCAAGTAGATTTCAGATTTTTTTTCCCTCCCATCAAGATGATGACTTTGACATTACTTTTGAAATCTCACATTTTTAGAAACCTCAGCATATGTTTATTTGCCTTGAATGGTCCAGCTCTAGACTCACAGGATTCAGCAAAGAAACAGTGACTCACTGTTTTCACTTGAGCTGAATGTCTCGCATGTCTAAACTTTACAGATATGAAACCACATTCTTAATAGACACACACAGTGGTTTTTAGTCCTACTGTATATATAAGCCTTCCAGGCACTAAGTTGCCGTCCTTTCAGGTAATTTCACAGTGAGTTTCACAATATTTCTTTACGGGAAAAGGTCTTTTAGAACTGCGGGTTGGAAAACAGAGAATGCAGAACCTTGTTCATCCTGCTTTAACCAGGAACACTCTGGTTCCAGAGGAGTGGTACTTGGACACCTCCTTTGTTTTTGTCACTTCACAGACACCTATGGCCTGGGCAAGTGTCTGGAATAGCTGCAGGTACAGAGTGGTTATGAGGGGCCTGCCTGCCAGGGCTGCAGCTTCTACAGCTGATAGACTAAACCTGGCATCCTTTGGAACTCCATGGAAGAGAAGGAGTCAGGTATTTGGGGAGTGCTTTCCTGCAAAGATGCATCCTCTAATTGCCTTTCCTAATGATCTCCCCTTGTTACACTTTGGAAGGAAGCTCCTCTTGAGGACCATTTCTTTCCACCTCACTTGCAGGTGCCTGGAGAGTGCCGCTCTAATTTATTCCACTTAGCCTTGTCGGGGAACCCAGCCCACCCTGCCTCTGCTGCGAGAATGCATTTCCACCTTCGTTCCAACTTCACGAGGTTCTGTTGACCCACTTGGACAAGGTTCATTGTAGCGCCTGCTTGGTTTTTCTCTTGTCCTTAATTTGGTTTGCCTTTTATTGTCTTCTACCTGAATGAATTCTCTTTCTTTTAAGGGAAAGGAACCTGAGAAAAACAATGCTTGTGGTGGTGACTGCTTGTTAAGGGTAATTACTATTTTATGTTAATCTACATGTTAAAATGAGCAGACAGAGAATTGCTAAATTCACCATCTTGTTATTTCCCAAGTCTGGTCCTTTTAAGTATATTTGTTGCTTAAACAAAGATGTAGTCGAGCAGAGTAGAAGGGTCCAAATGGAGAGTCTTTTATGCATGTGTATATATAGAATTTAAAATTTTTATTTCCATCAGCAAGAGTTATTATAGAATACTTGGAAATTATAGAAAAGTGGAAAGAAGAAACCCAGAGATAACTAGCATTAACACTGTGAATTCATGTCTGGTCATTTAGCCTACATGCTATTTCTCTTTTAAGAGAAATGGGAACAGCTTCACTATTACAGTCTAGGACTTTTGTTCCTCAAAAGTGTGGTCCATAGATCAGCAGCACAGACATCTCTTGGGAGCATGTTAGAAATACAGAATCTTGGTTAGCCTCTTGTTTGCATCCTTTATCCCCCCCAACCCCCAAAAAAGAAATACAGAATTTCAGACTGTACTACGATATGCTGTGTGCATGCTAAGTTGCTTCAGTCGTGACCAGCTCTGTGTTGGTCTACATGGACTGTAGCCCGCCAGGCTCCTCTGTCCGTGGGATTCTTCAGGCAATAATACAGGAGTGGGGTGCTATGCCCTCCTCCTGGGGATCTTCCCAACCTAGGGATCAAACCTCCATCTCTCATGTCTCCTGCATTGGCAGGCGGGTTCTTTACCACTAGTGCCACCTGGGAAGCCCTATGGTATACTGAATTGTAATTTGTATTGAGTGATAGTTTATATATGTTAAAATTCAGAAGTACTTCTCCAGAACACAGTGTACCCGGGACAGCAGATAAAGTGAGTAGGACCCAAAGACCAAGACTGTTTATCTCCATTTTCCCACTGTCACTCTTTCTTAAAATAATTTCCTCAGTATGTGATAATGATAAAAGTGGAGATCAATTTTCTAGCGAGACATAGCAGCCTTGATAAGGAACCCAGCTGTCTCATGCATAAACATTTCATTTGGTGAACATTCATTAAGTGCCTACTGTGTTTTGGGGCACAAACACCGCAGTTAGGGTGTGCCTATACTGCAGTAGAAGCATTCAGAGGGCAAGGATGAGGGGCACAAGAGGAGGCTGGAAGTCAGAAAGAAAAATGGTTTCTGAGCTGAGTCTTGAAATATAATTCCGTGAACATGAGTTATGAGTGTTACTAGACTTGGGAGAGAGCGCAGAGCCAGATAAAATGATCCCTTTCTTCAAGGAGTCTGTGCTTGATTTAAGGACAGGGGACAGTGTTTAAAATGATAAATAAAATCTGAAGCACCTTGGTATTAGGGTAGATCAACTTTGTGACCTCATACAAGTTATTTCATCTGATTATCCATTCTGTAAATAGCAAAATAATAAAGTACTTCACAGAATTACAGTGGTTTTTTTAAAAATCAGGTGACATAATAAAGCTCTTACCTACATTGAGTGCAGAATCGGTTCTGTGTGGCAAAAATATTGTGAAAGTGCCAATTAAGTGCCATAGATAAAAATACTGAGGAGAAACAGAGAAAAGAGAGGCCATTTCTGCCTGGACCGCAAGAGGCCTTGTGGCTAATATGGCCCTGAGTATGTGAATGAGGAAGACAGGGCAGGTGGGAACTGAAGTAAAAGATGAAACTGCGCTTTTGAGACTGGATGGACCAAAAGGTGGGGAAGGAAACGGCAACCCACTCCAGTATTCTGTCCTGGGAAATCCCACAGACAGAGGCGCCTGGTAGGCTACAGCCCTTGGGGTCGCAAAGAGTGGGACACGACTTAGTGACTAAACAACAACCGACTGAGAAGGTGATGGAAACACAGGGTCGGGTTTGGTGGTGGAGAACTCTGTTTCCAACACATTCAGTTTGAGGAGGTGCTGAAAGTGGCAAGCCTAGGGTGCTAGTTTGCTCAGACGGATGGTTATTCAGATGCATGCCCCTCTGTTCTAGGCTTGGCCAGGGCTGAGCATGAAATGAAATGCTCAGCTTCCCTGGTTCTGGTGTTTAGTTAGTTTCCATCTTGCAGTGGGACTCTTTCTCACTCATTGGAAACATTTACATCTACTGGGTCATCAGGATGGAAAACAGGCATAATTTTTAAAACCTTGGAACTTAACCTCTTCTTCAAAAGAAGAGGTGTGGAAAAGAACTGAACTGTGCCTAATTTTTATCCGTTGTCATTCTCTTCCTTAGGTTTCTTTTCTTTCTAAATCTTCTTCCTTCCACCTAATGACTATTAATTGCTACAGAGGAAAACTGAATTGGAGAAAGTTTGTTTTTTTTTGGTATAGACTAAATGCTGTAATTTTGTGTTACAAAAATTAATCTTTTTGTGTCAGTTTCAACCATAAGCACCTATATTATCTCTCTTTATATGGAGTAGACCTAACCTATAAGTAACTATAGTTACTGGCTTTTATAGGTTATAGCCTGCCATATAAAATGCTTACATTTTGCCAAATTTGTTTTCTATTTCTTTCTGTCTCTGAATACATATACTTTAAAAATACTTTTGCTGAACTATTTAATTATAATGCATGACCCTTTACCCCAATTACTTTCACATGTTATTTCACAAGCACAAGAGTATTTTCCCACATAGCCCATAATACCAATTCAGATTTCCCCAGTTATTCCAGTAATGTCTTTTATAACCCTTCTCCTCATCCAGAGTTCACCAACAATCATTCATTTCATTTTGTCTCTTTTCCTTTCATCCAGAACAGTCACCCTGTTTTCATTTATTTTTGTCATTCATGGCACTGATATCTTGGAAAATTCCAAGATAATTTTCTTATAGAAAGTACCACAGTCTGGGCTTGTTAATTTATGATAAGATACAGATTAAGCATTTTGACAGACATAACATAGTGGAGACATGTGGCGTCCAGTTACCCTCTGATTGATTATACCAGCCATCACTTGGGTAAGGTGGTCTGCCAGAGCTCTCCATTATAAGGATACCTTTTCCCCTAGGTAAGTGATAAGTAATCCGAAGGGTGATACTCTGAGACTGTGTGAGTATCCTGTTCCACAGCAACCCTTCCCCTAATGGTCTTCGTGTCTATTAATGAGCCTTGACTGAATCAATCATTGAGTCGGTGGTTGCAAAGTGGGATTTTCTGTTTCTGCTGTTCCTGTGGTGTTTGTTAGCTGGCTGTCTTTGTAAAGAGCATTCCAGTATCCCCCTTTGCATGAAGATCTGTGGATTTATGGTTCCTTTTTTAAAGTTGAACGTGTTAGGATTTATTCATATCATTCTTTCCTTGTTCAGACTGTACCACATGTGCCTGGTGGGAGCCCCTTCAAGGCAGCTCCTTTGTCCTGTGTCGTGTCTGCATTAATATTTGAGCACTTCTTGCTTTCTGGCATAGTGAGAGGTTCTAGGCTTATATTGTACTTTCCTTACCCTCCAGGCGTGGATTCAACTATTTCTCCAGTGAGTTACAGTATTGAGAAAGGCAGGATCTGGGTATTCAAGCTTTTCTCTAAAAATGCATATAATCCAGAGAAAGTTAAAATTCATGAATCATTTGTTTAAACTCCCTCAATGCCCAGCTTTGCTGAAATATTCACATGGAGTCATCAGGAGTCTAGAAGTTGGAAAGGAAGAACCAGTGAAAGGAAGAGGCCATGGAAATTGAAGGTCACTGGGCTTTGGACCAGAGGTGGCTTCAGTGATGCAAAAGGGGGAGTGAGATAGTGCCAAGACCAATTTAGATTATGTTGGAATTCTGCCCAGGGAGTGACTAGAGAGCCTGAGAAAATAATTTCTGCTTATTTTCCAGGTAGACTCTGAAAATTGGTTGCCTTTTTTTATATCCAGTAATGCTGAGAAAGTGTATCCCCCTGAGCTACACATATGCTAATTCTTAGAGCAGTTTAAGAAATACGGCTTCCATACTGAGAATCCCTTAGTGTGAGGTGTGTATAGGTAAATGTATATTTCAGCATGCCTTCTTGTAAAAATTAAAACTCATAGTTTTTATTTTTAACACTCCTAATTGAAAATAATATTTGAATTTACTTGATTATAATATTTGGTTGCAAATTATTAAAGGCGCATATGTGCAGCATTTTAGGCAGCAATTTATAAAACATAGAAGCCAAGAATTTCTAAGTTATTTTCTAAAGTAATCAACATGCATTTAATAAAATGAAGCCTTTGCTCCTGAATTTGAACCGACCGATTTTTCTGGAATTCAGTATCACCTCTGTGATCTCTCTTTGTAGATAGCGTAATTAAAATGTTCAATTTGCCTTTTCTATTCTATGAAACAAAACAAAACATGAAGCCAGTAGTTAATTGTTTCCATATGATGGGGAACTTTCAAAAATGCTTAAATATACAAAAGCAAATTTGAAACAGAAGGGTTTTGTTTTTGTTTGTTTTTCATTGAAGTCAACATTTTTGGAAGTTAAAAAAAAGAACAGACTAGTACATCTATGTACAATAGGACTATGGTTATTATTCAGATGTATACATTACCTGTTACAGATGCTTAGTAATTTTGTGAAACAGCACCCCTCCCGCCCCTGATTTTTTTTTTAATTAAAGCATTAAATTGTACAAATTACAAATCTGTTCCAAAATATACTTACATTAAATAAAATACGCATTTCAGTAAGAGATCTACAGTGAATGACTGCATTCTGGGAAGCTTCACGACACGTAGGCAGGGCCGACATTTGTGGGAGGAGCTAAGAGACTTCGCACCAATCACAGTTTGTTTGTAGTGGGTTTCTGCCGGCCAATCTGTGGGCTACTCTGAGCATCAGCATCACCTGCGCGGGACTGACGCACCTCTAGCCTCGACCCTGAGTTCATTTTCAGTTCATTCTCAACAGCCTATACAGTACAGTTTCAAAAAAGTAAACACGTTAAGGTAAGCAGACAACTATTTAGAACCCGAGACACATTTTCTGGCTGTATTTATTTGGAACTCTCCGGCTACAATGGGCAGTCGAGAAGAGGTTCTTCCTCAGGACAACACAGTCACAGGACTCGGACAAGCCTGCGGGACTGAGGGGAGCTGAGGATGGGGAGAGGTTCCTCTGGTTGCGGGTGGAGCCCATCTTCTCACGCACAGTCCTCGGCCCTGCGGTCCTCTCCGCATATCATCTGGCGTAGCGCTTAATGTAGTCCTCCACTTTATTCCGGAAGTCCTTCTTGTCTCGAAAATGATGTTCCGCAGAGTCAATATTCAGTGGATCATCAAAATTCAAGAGATCAGTAAACAAAGAGTTTAATCCCCAAAGAACATCCTTCAGCATCCTTGTGGGGGCCCAGCTAGTGCCATCGATTGAGTGTTCTCTCAGTTCAGTTCAGTTCAGTCGCTCAGTCATGTCTGACTCTTTGCGACCCCATGAATCGCAGCACACCAGGCCTCCCTGTCCATCACCATCTCCCAGAGTTCATTCAAACTCAGGTCCATTGAGTCCGTGATGCCATCCAGCCATCTCATCCTCTGTCGTCCCCTTCCCCTCCTGCCCCCAATCCCTCCCAGCATCAGAGTCTTTTCCAACTGAGTCAACTCTTCTCATGAGGTGGCCAAAGTACTGGAGTTTCAGCTTTAGCATCATTCCTTCCAAAGAACACCCAGGACTGATCTCCTTTAGAATGGACTGGTTGGATCTCCTTGCAGTCCAAGGGACTCTCAAGAGTCTTCTCCAACACCACAGTTCAAACGCATTAATTCTTCGGCGCTCAGCTTTCTTCACAGTCCAACTCTCACATCCATACATGACCACAGGAAAAACCATAGCCTTGACTAGATGGACCTTTGTTGGCAAAGTAATGTCTCTGCTTTTCAATATGCTGTCTAGGTTGGCCATAAATTTTCTTCCAAGGAGTAAGCGTTTTTTAATTTCATGGCTGCAATCACCATCTGCAGTGATTTTGGAGCCCCCCAAAATAAAGTCTGACACTGTACATATCTCACCGGTCTTGGTGATGTTGGGTGCCAGATCCTGGTTAAGCATTTCACTTTGGGAGGCTTGGTTTGAGGAGCATGACAGTCGTCTCTCAGAATCTCACCACACAGGTCATCTCACAGATACAAAATCTTTGTAATGAAAATTTTTATCTTTGAGACCAAATCTAGAGAATATGTCACCATCCAAATCTGTAATTTCTCTAGTACTCTAATAGTGTCACCTTTCGAATCACCATGTTGTATGCATCAGAAACTTCAGTTTCAAACTGAAATTTTCCACCCTGGTAGTAACCCTCATCTGGGGTGACAGTTAGCTGAAAGCAATGAAGCTTGTTTGGATCAGGAAAATGCACTTTACACATACAAGGTAAATTAGCTTCATGTTGTGCAACCTCTTTAACAAGCAGCCTGTCCTTCACAGATAGCCGCCGAGTGGAGTCAGAGGCTGTGGCTGATGCCCGGGACCCTTTGAGACCATCATCCCGCTTCAGCTTGCTTGCCAGCATCAGCATCACTGCTGCCTTTTTCATGGGCACCCCAAGACAGGCGAGGCAGCCCGGCACCCAACACCATGCCCCAGCCGGCCTGTTGCAGCCAGACGCGGCCCCTCACAGCTAGCATCGGCTCCCGGCGACGGGCCGGCTCCTGATTTTTAACCCTCAGTACATTCTTGAGAATGGAGAGTGGTACTAAAGCAATTGCTATACGCCAAATAGTTACTTGGTATTTGATAAGCTAGTAAGGTTACACTGAAAATGAAAAGGGGTGCATTGTTTAAATATGCTGCTGGCCGCCATAAGTAAGTGAACTCAAGTGTGTGGTCGCCAAATTGCCCTACATTAGCCCTTGACTCCCTAGTACTTTCTCCGTTCAGGTCTTCTGGGATTTCAGTGCATGGGATTAAACTAAGCAGACTGATGACTAAGGAATCACCATTTTTGGCAAATGAGTTATTTTCAAAGCCCAGTTTTATGGTTATCAGGAAAATTGTAACATAACTGAGTTCTTTCGGAGGTCATAAAGATCCAGCTCTCTTTTCTTACTTTCTGTTGAAAACTCCCCTTACTGAGGCATTCATCCCCATAACCAAAGCCATTGCTTCTTATATTTCTTTAATCTTGACCTTGTTTGAAAGGAGTTATATCCAGAGCACAGTTTCTTCATCCATAACTAAATTTCTTTTGGACATTAAGACAGCTTGTATGCAATTATATAATTAAAAATCTTCCTTAATCTGGATTTTACTAAATCCATAACTGTTTTAACCAGTACAAGCAAATTATATTTCAGCTTTTCTAACTGATCTATATACTTTGAGCATCTCTTTTGGGACTGTATTTGCCTTTGAATTATGAGATAGAAAATACTGTCTGTGACTGTTAATGCTTGTGGAGGTAGCATCTGGTGTCCTTGTTCTGGGGCTGATGTTCATTTTACTGGCTGGATTCACATTTGAAATTAAAGTGGGATAAAAAGAGTTTTTTCCCACCAGATGCCTTCATCCTATTTTTGTATAGCATATTGTTATTTCTAACTGTAAAAGTAGACATGATTATTGTGGAAAATTTGCATACCACAGGAAAATATGAAGAAAGTAAAAATTATTCTACTCTATTTTTGTTATCTTTAATTAGCAACTATTCAAATATTGACTTGTTTTCAGTCTTTTTTTCTAGATATAGATACTTAAAAA
This sequence comes from Ovis aries, assembly GCF_016772045.2. Taxonomy (NCBI): domain Eukaryota; kingdom Metazoa; phylum Chordata; class Mammalia; order Artiodactyla; family Bovidae; genus Ovis; species Ovis aries. Next base: position 60,692,245 of record NC_056059.1, on the reverse strand, counting down.
AAATTGGGATCACATTGAAAGTATCATCCATCCTATAGCCAGCACTCCTCAGTGAACACTGCTTAGAAATATTTTCTCATTTTGTTAAGTATCTTACATATTAAAAAAAACTGTTTATCTGTTGCCAAACATTTGTTTTAGAATTGCTTAATATGTTATTGTAATGGAAAACTTTTTGTACATATCTTTATGTACATCTTGGACTTTTTTAAAGGATAAATTCAATCTTTTAAAGATTTATTGGTTTCAAGGAATGACAAGTAATTCAGTTTGTCCTCTCAAGCAATTCTGGATAAGTCCTCCTCTGCAAGAATCTGACTTTAAAACACCATCATGTTGGTCTCTCCAGAATGGTACACCTTATTTATTAACAAGACCATCAGGGAACTTCTAATAAATAAATTTTTCATGTAACTGAAACACCCTTAAAAGTGTTCAACCCTTAAAAGTAGGTTACTGTGAAACCTAAAATGTGAGTGAGATTCTTTGTAAAGTTGTATGACATATATTTGGAGAAGGAAATGGCAACCCACTCCAGTAGTCTTGCCTGGAGAATCCCATGGACAAAGGAGCCTGGCGGGCTACAGTCCATGGGGTTGCAAAGAGTCAGACACGACTGAGCGACTAACACACACACATGACATATATTGCTGTTGTCTTTAGCATAATGAAAATATGTGAAAATCATAACTCCTCTCATTTAAATCATAAGCATCCTTATAAACAGTGGTTATTATACAGTCAGTTCTGCTAAAGTGCAGTACATGTGTTTCTAAAAACTGCCATGCTATGCAGAATCATAACAGGCTGCCTCGCCGCCCTGCCCACCCCCCGACCAGTGCTTAAGGGAAAGGTGGGATTAGGGACATACACTCAAAAACCTTTCTCGGTGACATGCTAAAAAAAATAGAATGGGAACTGGATAAAAATTGGAGCACAATTTTACACATATTTGTTGGGTTAAGAAATAAATAGATAAAAAGTACAATACAGCACTTTACCTTGAGAAAACCCTGACGCTTCCTGTGGACGGAGGCCCTGGAAGGGTTATAGCTTGTGAGTCATTGTGAGGTGATGGCAGGGGGGGTAACCTGAAATCGGAAGCTGAGTTGGGATACCGGGTGCGGAGGACCGTGGCTTGGCACCCTTGTGGGGAGCTGAGATTGCTGGCAGGTGTTTGAGGTGTGGCTTTGTGCATTCTGTGTAATCTTAGGCAGCGGGGTTCCGCCCCGTGCAGTCTTCTGCCGTTGCCGTGTGTTTCTTGCAGTGTGAAATCATGCCTAAACAAATGTGAAATTCGAGTTATGCTCAAGTTGTTCCCTGTGATATCAAGCACGAGAGTTAGAGGAGAACTGAGTGTACCATGTGGTACTACACTGATGTCTCAGGGATATTCGTGTAAAAACTGAAAAGCCTGGCTTAAGAGTCCACACTGTAATGTAACAATAACAATACAACAGTAATAGTACTCTCACGTGTAACAGTGACAGTAATAAATGATGCTTATTGATGTTTGTGGGTTTCTGGCTGCCTGTGGTGACAGTACTTCCTGCCTCCTCCTAATGGACCTATTTCTCAATCTCGTACGGCTTTTAAACGAGTTTATCACACTTCTTAGAATAACGTCTTGTGTGAAGCCCGGTCAGTGTGGGAGAGCCTGACAAGTTTGGACTTCAAATTATGATTTACCTGTGGTGTCTGTTATACCTACTGAAACTCGTTTATCTTATGAATGAGTTACTACCTGTGTATTCATTTGCAAGACTGTGAGAGGCAGTAACTGATGTTTTAAGTGAGATCATCATCACACAGAACTTTCAGATTTTCTGTTTCATTAGAAAAAAGTTAACAAGACTCTTCTCATTCCCACCTGCAAAAGTGAAGTGTGCTTAAGTGGGTACACCTGACGGGCATGTATAAGTTGTTGATGAATTTCTTAAGTTGTTATTGTTCATGTCTATTTACAACCCGCTTCTGTGTTTGTGAGATGAGCTCATCTTTGGAAGGTGGGGCAGGCAAGTGTGATTTCAGAAGACCTTCCCTCCCAAGTCGCAGTATAATTAGAAGTCCAGATCCTCCCTCAGTTGCTTTTTATGACTCCCTGAGAAGGACATTTTTACCGTGAATGGTTGCCAAGATGCCTTGCTGGTTCCTGCTTCAGTAACTTTAATAAGGTGACAAGTCAAAACACCATCTAGATTTAGCAAGTCTCGTTAGTATTGTTCTGAAAGAAAAGTAGATAACACAGTTCATCATTTAGATAGTCCAGTGAAATCTGTATTTTAATTATGCATAGAGACTCTGAATAGCAATGTGGTATTTTGATTTTTAATTTCTAATCTGACTTAGTTAACTTTTTGTCTCTGTACAATTTCTAGATATATTTGGGCTGCCTGACCTCACTGAGTCATTGCTAGTAATTAACAAACAGGACTTTGTGGGAAAAGGGAACTTGCCTTCTGAGCTTCGAACCAAAGACCTGGGAAAAGTAAGTATTTTTCTAACTTGCTTTAAAAAAAAATTCTGTTTAATTTCTCTCAGAAAGTTAACAATGTGTCTGTCACTTTTCTACTTCCTTTCTTTCCTGGCTGTATAAGTTTTATATGCGCTTATGGGCTTGAAACATGGAGAGGGACTCAGGAACCTTAAGAAAAAAAAAAAAAACCCTTCCAAGATATTAGGATGATTTTCTGCATTGTGCTATTTCTTTGGGATTTCATAAGCTGAGTCCTCAAGGTTGTGATAAAATCTTTTACCAGGTGTTCAGAAGATAAATTCTAAAGGTAAGAGTATAATATGGTGTGATAGAAAACTGAGTCCAGTTTTCTGAGCTTCAGGTATTTTAGACTTCTAAATAAGCTCTTTGGTTCTGAATTCTTTAGGATAAGAATGAAATCCGTTTGGTTCTTTTCTTATCTGGAAAGGAAGATAAAATTGAAAATCATGTGTTCAATAAGTCCCTCATGTAGGTTGGCCTTGGAAGAATTGATGCACCTGTGAGTTATTATTTTACAACTTAGAGAAACTTGAAGATAGTTTGAGACACCTGTAGGAAGGCCTTGACTGAAAAACTTATTTGGTGCCATAGAGTTCAGTTTTATTCCCTGATCTTTTTGAAAAGAAAGGTAAAATGGGCCCTAAAAATAATAAAATCAGTCTGCTTTCTTGTCGATATTACTTGGAAATATGAGTGGCCCCAAAGAATGTGAACAAAATAGCACACACACACTCATGCTCACCCACACCTCCTTTCTGGTGTGTTCCAAAAGCAATCTCATTGGCAATAGGAACCGTTTGCTCATTAAATCACTACGTAGTTTTCTAAACTTTGTATTTTTTGTGTATTCTAACTCCTCTACATTTCTGACAGTACAAATGAGATAGCTGAAACATTCCTAAAACAAAATAAGATAAAAGAACCTTACTCTAGAAAGTTCATAGACGCATTAAACAGTAAGATCAGATTTTATCATTACATTGTTTGTCATGTAAATTTATTTATAACTAAATTGTTATATGGAAATAATTATAGTAAGGTAAGTTATGACTTTTGAAATTAAGTAAGATAGTCATACTGAAAAAATATTATACACACCACAGAATATACACACACACTGCAAAAACACTTTGAGAGCTATGAAGTCTCTGCTAAAACATAAATTCACTGAAAGCAAGGACTTTGAAAATTTTCTCCAAAAACACTTTTCTGTTTATAGTGAAATATTGGCAGTAGTGATATACTGTGATATTTTTTAAAAATGTCCATGGAATTTTTAAAAAATAATAGCAATATGTTTATTAACAGTTGAGTTTTTTAGTTTGTATTCACATATTGACCTTAAAATAATGGAAATCCTGTGTGGTCTAGTTGTTATTCCATCCTGGAAGGATATTTGAAAGAGGATTATGTTGAAAGTCACCAATCTGTTCACAGAAGTGTAACGAAAAGAGCAAAAGATTAATTCTCTGGGCTTTAGGATCTCAATATTTGCAGGGGTGTTTGGATTGGAACTATAACAGCCCCAGAAAGTGAGCTACTTAGACTGCCTTTCAAATGATTTAGCATTTCTTTAAAATTTTATATAGTCCCTGGTGAAATAGTTCGCTTCTGTTACACCAAAATATTCCCTTTGTGACACTGCTGTAAAAGTTACTTTTCCATTTTGTAGAAGCGAGGCATTGGTAGGACCTTTGATCACCATAATAAACTAAAAACAGTCCCTGTGGTACCAGAGGCACCACGGCAGAAGCCGCTTACTGAAACTGATGTCATAGGTGAAAGTTTGTATGCACGAAGGATGTTCACAGGTGACTCTTAGGTTTAAAAAAAAGGTGATTATAATGTGGATGCTACACATAAATCTAGTCATGAAGAACTAGTTGTATGGAAGTAAACAAGGGAGAGGGCAGGACAGAGAGAGATAGGCAGGTCCCTTCTGAAATTCACAGAAGCCACAGGCGAATGTTTCTAATAGCACTTTGAGAGCCTCTGTCCATGGGATTCTTCAGGCAAGCATACTGTGGTGAGTTGCCAAGGCTCCTCCAGGGGATCTTCCCAACCCAGGGGTTGAACCCACCCATCTTAAATCTCCTGCATTGGTAGGCAGGTTCTTTACCACTAGCACCACTTGGGAAGCCCTTATAAGAGGTACTTAAATGAATTAGTGACTTATTTGGGGGGAGGTAAATGCACAGTTTTAGGGGAAATTCAGAACCCTAAACAACCACCATACTTCCTTTGAACTCCCACTTGTCCTGTGCTTTTATTTTTTTCCTAATCACAAACATGTTTTCAAAGTCTTCCTTGTTTCAAGTATGAAATTATTTGAAGTAGGTTTCTGAAAACTTGAGTCTATGACAAGATTAGATGCACTTTTGAAAAATTAGGCATGGATTATTTAAAAGAAGTAGAAAGTAGCTTCTATTTTATTATCGTCTTTTTTAAAATTTAAATTTATTTAATTGGAGGCTAATTACTTTACAATATTGTATTGGTTTTGCCATACATCAGCATGAATCCGCCACGGGTGTACATGTGTTCCCAATCCTGAACCCCCCTCCCTCTTCCCTCCCCGTACCATCCCTCTGGGTCATCCCAGTGCACCAGCCCCAAGCATCCTGTATCCTGCATCAAACCTGGACTGGTGATTCATTTCTTATATGATATTATACATGTTTCAATGCCATTCTCCCAAATCATCTGACCCTCTCCCTCTCTCACAGAGTCCAAAAGACTGTTCTATACATCTGTGTCTCTTTTGCTCTCTCACATACAGGTTTATTGTTACCATCTTTCTAAATTCCATATATATGTGTTGGTATACTGTATTGGTGTTTTTCTTTCTGGCTTACTTCATTCTGTATAATAGGCTCCAGTTTTACCACCTCATTAGAACTGATTCAAATGTATTCTTTTTAATGGGTAAGTAATACTCCATTGTGTATATGTACCACAGCTTTCTTATCCATTCATCTGCTGATGGACATCTAGGTTGCTCCCAGGTCCTGGCTGTTACAAACAGTGCTGTGATGAACATTGGGGTACACGTGTCTCTTTCAGTTCCGGTTTCCTCAGTGTGTATGCCCACCAATGGGATTGCTGGGTCATAAGGCAGTTCTACTTTAATGCATATGTGTTTCTTTTTATGTTAATACTGCCAGCGTATAATATGCTATGAATTATTTGGTACCTTGCCTTTTCCACTTAATAAGCCATGAATTCCCATGCTAATAAATGTTTGTCTACAATATCATTTTTAGTGAAAGAGAAACAAGTGGATCATAGCCTTTTGTTTAATTTGAGTGATCCTGGCTTTCAGTTAGAAGGGAGTATAAATATGTGAAGTATATGGTGAGAGTTTTTCATCTGCAAACAGATAATAGACTAGAATTCACCTTCTACAATCTCTATAGAGTGTTTACTGTAACCAGACATGTTGTGAATAGGAGGCTTATGGGACTAAATATGTGTTCAAAATGGTGAATGTCACTGTTTGACAGGCACTGTGTATAAAACTTTGCAGCTTCTTTGGTCCTTTTGTTATGTTATAGGAACGCGGGTGACATGTTCCTCCTGCTTAGCTGTCTTCATCAATATTTCTGTGCCTAAGGAAGGATTCTACCTGTGTTATTTCTCCCTCCCAAGAAGCTCTAAATATCTCAGATGAGGTGATGGGTACAGAAGGAACATTTCATAAATTTTGGGATATAATTTCTTGGAATAGATCGAAATCCACATCAGTAGGAAATGCAAGATGTATTACAGATCTTTGCATGCCTTCTCAGTTTTAGGTTCAATTATTAAACCAATATTTTTTGCACAACTACCGTGTGCCGGGCACCATGTTCAGAGCTCATTGTTCAAAGATGAATGAGATATGCTCTTGCTTTCAAAGAACTTAATTTGAGTTTCAAATTCAGATTCAAATTACATTTATTCAGTGTGTACTATGTGACGAACAGTGAGCTGGATATTCTTAAATGAGGTGTTTGACCACTAACATTCAGTAATGATATTCACTGATCCATCTCTTCCAAAATAAATCATGAGTAGAATTTTCTCATCTTTAAGTTTTCCTTTTATTATTGTTTCCTAAACTTTTGGTATCTGCTACTACTTGTTAAATTAGCAAATGGAAAAAAAAAAGTTAGTAAACAACAAGCATTTAATTGATCAATTTGGAACAGTGATTTAAAAAACATGTGTATATATATCTATACACGTATGAACATGTGTACACATATGCACATGTAATATTTGGGAATATGCATATAATATGGGGCTTCCTTCATGGCTCAGTGGTAAAGAATCTGCCTCCCAATTCCAGAGACGTCAGTTTGATCCCTGGGTTGGGAAGATGCTCTGGAGAAGGAAATGGCAACCTACTCCAGTGTTCTTGCCTGAAGAACCCCATGGACAAAGGAGTCTAGTGGGCTGTAGTCCATGGGGTTGCAAAGAGTTGTCAGCTAAACATCACCAACAAAACAACAATGCATATAAGGTAGTTATAATTTCTCCTAGGTACAATTAAATATACTAAGAATTCTGATATTCTGCCCTTAGACTGGTTCCACTATCTGAATGAGTGTGGAAATCAAAGTATTGAGTCACTGGATTGTCACAGTAATTCTTGGGGTAGAGATTATTGAAACTCAGGGGAAAGGAACCTGGCAACATTCACACAGCTAAAAAATGTTTGAGTTAGGATTCTAATTGTAATCCATCTAACTTCAAAGCTCATGTAGTACCCATCTAACCCTGGAGAGCTGGTAGAGAAGATAGACTCACAATTGTCACAAGCCTGTGGAGGAAGGGCAGTCATTTCCCAAGGAATCAGGGATTTCTATGGCCTTGGGCATGTTCCCTATTTTCTCAAAGTCCATTTTGTCATTTTTTAAGGAGAGGGTTAGTATGATCTAGCAGGACCTTGGACCAGAGCAGTTAAGGGGCATTGGTAAGAGAAGAAATAATAGGTTTGGGACTGAAAGCCACTGCTAGCAGTTAACCCTGGGAGTGTGCTGGGAACTGTATTAAGAATTTTACATACTTTATCTTATTTACTCTTATATCAGTTCTGAGAGGTAGCTGTTATTGCCCCATTATAAGGATTTTGAAACTGAGGCTCCATGAGGTTAAATAACTTGTCTAATGTCACATTAGACATTAGACAATGGCTCAGCTGGTAAAGAATCTGCCTGCAATGTGGGAGACCTGGGTTTGATCCCTGGGTTGGGAAGATCCCCTGGAGAAGGGAAAGGCTACCCACTCCAGTATTCTGGCCTGGAGAATTCCATGGGCTGTATAGTCTGTGGGATTGCAAACAGTCGGACATGACTGAGAGGCTTTCACTTCACCCACAACGTCACATAGCTGGGAAGTGGAGTGGTCAAGACTTAAGCCCAGTTCTCTATGACCCTCGTGTTTATGCTGTTAACCACCATGCTATGCTTACAAGTAATCTTTTCTATGTGTCAAAACTCCCTTAATACCCTACTCGAATCTCTCTGATAGTATGCTCTGATTTTATCTTTTATAGTTTTTAACTTGGGTATAGTTACTTACATAATGTTTAATAAACTGTAGTCTTGAGGGGGACTTCCCAGGTGGCACAGGGGTAAACAATCTGCCTACCAAGCAGGAGATGCAGGTTTGATCCCTGGGTCGGGAAGATCCCCTGGAGGAGGAAATGGCAACCCACTCTATTATTCTCACCTGGAAAATTCCATGGTCAGAAGAGCCTGGTGGGCTACAGTCCATGGAGTCGCAAAGAGTCAGACACCACTGAGCACTGAGAGTGTGTGTGCATGTGAGCGTGCGCACGCATACACACACCCACCCACCCACACACACACACCCACACACACACACCCCCACACACACCCACCCACACTCCCACCCACACTCCCACCCACACCAGCCTTGAGCACTGGGATCCAGTCTCATTCACATTTTTTGTATGTTTTTCATAACTCTTTGCTGAGTAAATTTTGCATTGATAAAGTAAATTTCTAAGATATTTTGTCTCCTAAAATTCAATATTTTAAAATTATATATGTAAAGCTTCTGTTGCAGTTATATAAAGTGTAACTTAAAAGGGGGGGGTCATTGGATTTTAGTGTGATATTTATTTATTTACCTACTTATCTAATAGTTTGATATCTAGACTGATCTCAAAAGTTTCAGGAAATTCCTAATTGCCATTTTATCTAAAAATTAATTTATGACTTGCTGTCCAAAACTAGACTAAGTTTGGAAGCTGAGATTAAAACACACTTCTAGTGCCTTTTGGGGAGAAGGCAATGGCAACCCGCACCAGTACTCTTGCCTGGAAAATCCCATGGACAGAGGAGCTTGGCATGCTGCAGTCCATGGGGTCGCTAAGAGTTGGACATGACTGAGCGACGTCACTTTCACTTTTCACTTTCATGCATTGGAGAAGGAAATGGCAACCCACTCCAGTATTCTTGCCTGGAGAATCCCAGGGACAGAGGAGCCTGGTGGGCTGCTGTCTATGGGGTCGCACAGAGTCGGACACAACTGAAGCGACTTAGCAGCAGCAGCAGCAGCAGTACCTTTTGGAGACTGTAAAGCTGCCTTGATGCTCCTTTGCTATGATAGGTATGAAACTGTCTTAAATAATATTTTTGAGTCCATAAAAATATACTACCCTATCATTCATGTAGGTGAGGACCTCAGTTTCTAAAAATATGTGGAGCCCTTGTGCTGATGGTCACTACCGTTGAGTGACTTGTCTAATGTCACATAGCTGGGGAGTGGCTGGACTCAGACAACAAACAGAAGTACTTTTCTGGTTCAGGGCAAATTATGGGAGATCCTTGGAGTCAGGCACCCTAGTTTCTTGGCTTATGAACTCTGTGACTTATGGCAAGAAAACATCTGTAACATGAGAATGGACAAGAAAACAGGTTATGAAAGTAGGTTCGTGTACCTGGTTCATTGGGAATTTGGGGAAAAAATACCTGTATTCAGATGGGAGCCACTTTTGCTCAGATATTCTTTTAAAGGCCAGAATTGTGAACTTGTAAGACAGAATGTGATGGTTCAGTATTATAGCGCATGTTTATCCCATGATGACCCTTGGCTGTTTTAAAGCCAGAGTTCACCTTCTCTTGTAACTATTGTGTTACTTCTATGTGCTCCAAGGAGGTAGTTTAGACTGGGCTTCATGTTCTGTATGCTGGAGGAGAGTAGGAAAGAAAACATTTTCCAAAGGAAATGGAAAATGTTACTTGAGATCAGCATTGCCACTGGGCTTTGAAAAACTCTGGGGTTTCTTTCATCTTCCCAGCAAGTAGCACAAGTGAGCAGTGAGGGAGAAAGGCAAACCCTGGGGAAGGTTCATAGCTTCTCTGCCTCTGTTACTGGAAAAGAGGAAGGTGAGGGCCCATAAATAGCTCTCATGGCAGGTCCAGGTGTGTGAGAGCACAGGGAGCCGCTTATTCCCCTGGCTGCTGCTCAGCCTGACAGGAAGGAGACCACAGGAGAATGGGTCTCAGAGTCTGGCTCTACAGCAGAAACAAAGGTGTCCTGGTCATCACAGGCATGCATTTCATAAATTTCAAAGATTTGCACAAAGATTTGTGATGTTACTCCCTCTTGAGGTTTAATATCTGAGATTGCTAGAAGAGCGAGCAAATTAGATAAAAATACTCTTCAGTCTCAGTCTGATTCTTGCATTTTTTGACTGCTTAGTTTTGCACTTCGAAGGAAGGGCAGTCTTGGCCTGTACATTCTTGATCATGAAAGCAGGAGCTGTCAATAAACACTGAATTTAAAAACCACTGCCAGTGTTACCTCCCCCAACTATGTGACCTTGCAAAAAAGCTTCAGTCTGCTGTAAGCTGGTAGTCCCTTAACACATGCATACCCTGGCAGGGAAAATAAAATCCCGTCTTATCCCTTTCCCTTTTACTTGTGAACTAATTGTTGTTTTCCTGCATTTAAAAGCAGATGTTAAACTCTCCCTTTGATGCTCCACAGCGGACAGACTCCAGTTGTGTGTTACGACTCCAAATGCATATCTGTGGTTAAATGAAGACCAGCTTTGGCAAATTACATTTTGATGGTTATGTTTTGATCTGGAGCCAGAGAACAGAATGGCAATTTATTCTTTCATCTGACACACATTTATTGGGTTCCTGCCTGGCCCTTTACATAAAGTGTTTTCAGATCTCACAAATATCACAGAAACCTTGCAAACATGATAGTGCTATCTCTATTTTATAGATAAGGAAAATAAGGCATAGAAAATGATGAGAAAACTTGCTCACGGTTCCATTGTTATTAAGTGAATGGGATTTGATCTTGGGTTTTTGGCTGACTCCTTAGAAAAGACCCTGATGCTGGGAAATATTGAGGGCAGGAGGAGAAGGGGACGACAGAGAATGAGATGGTTGGATGGCATCACCGACCGACTCAATGGACATGACTTTGAGCAAGCTCTGGGAGTTGGTGATGGACAGGGAAGCCTCATGTGCTGCAGTACATGGGGTCGCAAAGAGTCAGACACAACTGAGCGACTGAACTGAAAGCTGTTACTATGGCAGGGAGAGGGAGTTGGTGGGATAGGGAGATGGAACTGACTTTCAGAGGAAATGATCGATGGAGCAAAGATCTTGAGGATTGGCATATAAAACAGTTGATAAATCATGAGCCCCTGACTCATTCATTTATTCAGCAGATACTGATTGAGTATCTGTTTTGTGCTGGACACACTCTGCGAGGTGCTGGAAATTCAGAGGTGGGCAAGTCATAATCCTTCAACACCTTCAAGGAGGAACTAGAAATGCAAGAAAGAGTGTTTGTTGCCCCCCAAAACCTCAGTGTCTTGGGTGGGAGAGTAGAATAGCTTTTATAAAGTTTTTTAAGATGTGGAAATTTTGATGCCTTAACCAAAGTTGTAGAGTTTATTCTTCTTTTCATCCGTATATATACTGATGAAAAGAAAATTATCCACAAATAAACAGAGGGGTGGCTTCACTAGGCAGCTTGGCATCTGTACTCCTTGGTTGGGCTGCTTAGGACGTGCAGAAATGGAGGCTGGAGTGAAACTATATTGAGTTTTAAACAGTGCGGTGAACAAAAATTTGAGCAATTAACTTTCAAGGACTGAATCTAATTCACCTTTGGAATCCCCTTTTTATGTAGGAGGACTTAGCACAGTGTCTGTGCTAAGTTCCCAGTAACTCTGGTTTATTGGTTCAGTGATGGGACATAAAATAAGGAAGAAAGGGGAAAGAAACTCGTATGCTTGGTGGGTAGGAGGGTTAAGATAAGGTGATATCAAGGAGGAGTGGGACGGTAGCAGTGAAGTAAACCGATCAATAAGGAGAGCACATGCCATAAGACAGACTTGATTCATATGTACAAACTGTATTAATACCCGAGGAGGGGAGGAGTTGTGTTTAGGGAACCTGGAAATGGGTGTGGATGCTTGAGAGAGACTTCAGCTTTCTTTTCACCTTCTAATTGGACTCTTCTGACTTTCTGTTCACATGTGAACCCACTCTTGTCCGCTTTCCCATCATGAACTTTATTCCACCTTTTTGAGACTTTCAGCTTCTAAGTGTGGTGAAAAGTGAAAGTGAAGTCGCTCAGCTGTGTCCGACTCTTTGCGACCCAATGGACTGTAGCCCACCAAGCTCCTCCGTCCATGGGATTCTCCAGGCAAGAATACTGGAGTGGGTTGCCATTTCCTTCTCCAGGGGATCTTCCTGACCCAGGGGTCGAACCCAGGTTTCCCACATTGCAGGCAGACGCTTTAACCTCTGAGCCACCAGGGAAGCCAAGTGTGGTGGTGGCTGTTCAATAAGTAGGGTGGCCCATAGGTGGGGTAGTCCTGACTGTGCCTGCTGCCTAGTATTGTTTTTGATGATGCCCCCTTTCAATATCAAATGTTCTGGTTTGGATGATAAATTAGATGGCCACCCTACTGATAAGGGGATTTGGTGGCATTCTGTATCTTAAAAAAAAAAAATCTTTACAGTGTTCAGACTGCTTTGATGAACTAATGTGGATGTAGTACTCATAGAATTATGTATTAGACTACTGTCTGATCTCTCATAGGTAGAAAGAAGAGAAAATAAGCAGTACCTGAAAAGATTCAGATGTAGAGAGGTATAAGCCAATTTCAACAAAAGGAGCTTTAATTACAACTAATGTTTGGCATGTGCTTAGTCAGTCAGTCAAGTTGTGTCTGTTTGCGACCCCATGGACTGCAGCCCGCTACGCTCCTCTGTCCATGGGGATTCTCCAAGCCAAAATACTGGAGTGGGTAGGCATTCCCTCATCCAGGGGATCTTCCCAACTGAGGGATCAAGCCCAGGTCTCCCACGTTGCAGATGGATTCTTTACTGAGTCACCAAGGAAGCCCAAGAATACTGGAGTGGGTAGCCTAGCCCTTCTCCAGGGGATCTTCCCCACCCAGGAGTCAAATTGTGGTCTCCTGCATTGCAGGTGGATTCTTTACCAGCTGAGCTACCCAGGAAGCACCAGTGGTTGGCATAGCCATATGAAAAAGGACATTTAAAGGTTGTCCTGAAGATGAATGGTGTTGAGTAGGTCTAGCATCCTTTGAGAAAATTATGTCATGATCACTAGTTTTTATTTAGAGTTTCAGTGTTTCCACAACAGTGGTAATTTAATTTAGATGCATTTTCATTTGTTTTCCAAGTAGATAGTAGAAAATAATTTCTTAGAACAGAGGTTTTGTCAGAGGTTTAAATAAATGAATAGAGGGGGAATTGTTGAATTCAAGTTTGTTTTTTTTTCTTAAGTCTGTTGAGTTGAGTCTTTTGTTGAAAATCAAATGAAGCATTCACATAGGGACTCAGAGCATACTAATAGAATATATGTTGGGATTTTTCTCCTAATAAATAGGATTAAATTGGTTTTATAGTTCATATACATAGATTTGCAGACACGAACTAGTATTTTGTCACACAGGTATATGTGAAAGCTTTTTAGGTGTTCAGGAAATGCGTGACAAAAATTGCAGTATGAGGGTTGGATAGGATTAAAATCATGCTTATTAGGAGCAGTCTCTTCCATATTTTATGAGATAATGATGCATTTACCTTCAAGTCCCATAGTTTCTTTTTCCCTCCAGGGTTATCTTTCATGCTAGTCAAGCTCAGTTGTGACCTACTCTTTGCAGCCCCATGGACTCCTTTCCATGGGGTCGCAAATAGGGGACTTTGCTTTCCCATTTTACACTGCACCTCTAGCTTGGAAACATGTCCTTAATTCCCTGTAGTAGATAAAAGTTGAGTTCATGATTTTTAACAAAACCCTGAGAGTCCCATAAAATTGGCTACTAGATGTGGCAGAATGAGACCAACCCTCACGAGGCTGCCTCTCTGGCTTAGACACTGACCCCATTGCCCCCTCCAAAAGTGATTGTCAGCATATTTGGTTGCAGAGACCAGGTATCCAATAGATTAAGGCTCTGGAAGAGTGAGGGTTTCCCTCTTCCTTCTGCCAGGTCTTTCCTTTCTCATATTAATTTCTTAGCTCTGCCTCTTCCCAGGATAATTGACAATGGCAAGTCCACCTCTCACAGGGCAGATCCTAACTGCTTTTGCCAGGAATGGGATGACAATGTTGGAGAAGGAAATGGCAGCCCACTCCAGTATTCTGCCTGGAGAATCCCATGGACAGAGGTGTCTGGTGGGCTACAGTCCAGGGGTTACAAAGAGTCAGACATGACTGAGTGACTGAGCACACACAGGATGACAACCACCACAGCTGTCAAAACATCCAGAGTCAATACAAAGTCTTCCGTATAATCCTAGGAGGTTCCTTTCCTAAGGCAGGGGTGAGTTGGTTTAATCATATTGGGCATATACTGATGTGGTCAAGAATCTTAAAGAAAATGTTTTGTGATCACTTCATACCTGTTAGAATGACTGTCATTAAAAAACACAAGAGCTATTGACTTCCCTGGTGGTACAGTAGATAAGAATCCACCTGCCAATGTAGGGGACATGGGTTTGATCCCTGGTAGGGGAAGATCCCACTTGCCTCAGAGCAACTAAACTTGTGCATCACAACTACAGAGCCTGTGCTCTAGAGCCTGTGAGCTGCAACTACAGAGCCTGTGTGCCACCTCTACTGAACCCTGCATGCTCTAGGGCCCGTGAGCAACAACTATTGAGTCTGCCTCCCACAACTACTGAAGCCTGCACACCCTCGAGCCCTATGCTGCAACTACTGAGCCTGTGTGCTACAACTCCTGAAGCCCATGCGCCTTAGAATCTGTGCTTCATAAAAAGAGAAGCCACCACAATGAGAAGCCCATGTACCACGATGAAAAGTAGTCCCACTCACTGCAATACAGAAAGCCTGCATGCAGAATGAAAACCCAGCGCAACCAAAAATGAAATAAACAAATTGTTAAGAAAAATGCAAGAGAGAAAAGTGTTGGTGAGGATGTGGAGAAAAGGAGCTCTTGTGCACTGCTGTTGGGATTATAAAATCGTGTAGCCACTATGGAAAACAGTATGGAGGTCTTCAAAAAATTGGAAATGGAACCACCATAAGATGCAGCAATTCCATCTGCTGAGTATATGTCCAGAGGAAATGAAATCATTATGTGGGAGAGATATTTGCCCCCACATGTTCATTGCAGCATTGTTTACAATAGTTAAGACATGCAAGTGTCCATCAACAGCTGAATGGATGGGTAAAGAAGCTGTGACATATATATCCAGTCAACTATTTTTTCAGACATCAAGAAAAAGGAAAATCTTGCTACTTGTAACAGAATGGATGGACCTTGACGGCATTATGCTAAGTGAAATAAGTCATACAGGGAAAGACACATTCTGTATGATCTCACTTATATGTAGAATCTAAAAAAATCCTGGACTTAGAGAAGCAGAGAACAGATTGGTGATTGTCTGAGGTGAGGGGTTTAGGGGTAGGAAGAAGTAATTAAAAGGTACAAACTTCCAGTTTATAAGATAAATAAGTCATGGGAATGTAATCTGCAGCATGTGACTATAGTTAACAATACTGTATTATGTATTTGAAAGCTGCTAAGAGATCCTAAAAGTTCTCATCCCAAGAGAAAAAATTTTTAACCTTTTTATTTTGTATTGGGGAATAGCCAATTAACTAACTTACTGTGGTGATCATTTTGAAAATGATCAAGTAAATCATTTTGTGTGGAGACTTTCTGCCAGCAAACTAAAGTGGTACTCCCAACCTTAAAGAGTTTTACTAGGAAAGATGGAGGAATACAGAAAACAGAAGTTCTAGTCCTGGTTTTGCTGACTGCTAGTTGTGTGACTTTGTATTATATAAGCATTCCTTCCAGGGGTCATCATTTGCTTATCCTTAAAATGATTTTCACATGCAATATGATTTTAAAGGTCCTTGTCAATCAGGAATTCTGTGCATCTATAATACCTCCTAAAAATACACAGTACAATTTTTGAACAAATTAAACCTCTCTGTATCTGAAGATGGTGATTACCTTTCTAGACACCACCCTGGTTTGTGATTCTAGCTGTTGGTGTGGAGACCCAGGCATTGATCTTGCTGGAAAAAGCCATTCCATCCCATTATCTGATACTATTCTATTCTGTTGGTGTGCTTTTCACATGCAATGGCAAATAGGCTTTCCAAGTATCCCCAGGGATTGTCTCATGCAAAAAGTTGTGAATTTGGTCCCTTATCAGCCTGAATGTTCAGAGAAGGCAATGGCACCCCACTCAGTACTCTTGCCTGGAAAATCCCATGGACGGAGGAGCCTGGTTCTGCAGTCCCTGGGGTTGCTGCGAGTTGGACACGACTGAACGGCTTCGCTTTCACTTTTCACTTTCATCATTGGAGAAGGAAATGACAACCCACTCCAGTGTTCTTGCCTGGAAAATCCCAGGGACGGTGGAGCCTGGTGGGCTGCCATCTGTGGGGTCGCACAGAGTTGGACACGACTGACGTGACTTAACAGCAGCAGCCTAAATATTAGTGATGATGCCATTGTGTTTTAAATGTCGAATCTTCTATGTAGCTGAATGGTGGCTTCAAATTTGCAGTGCTCAATATGTTACTTTATAGGTTTATTATTTTTATTGTTTGTTGGTAATTTGGAGCAGTTCACCATTGAAATGTATTTAAAAAGAGAATAGGTACAAATTTCACAATTTCTGGAAAGAAATATCTTTGAGGTTTTGATAAGGATTCCATTGAATCTGTATATCACTTTGGGCAGTATTGACATAAAATATTAAGTTTTCTGATCTAGGAATATGGGATATCTTTTCATTTATTTGACTTGAATTTCTTTCAGATTTTTTTTTTTTTGTAGTTTTAAGTATATAAGCCTCTTGCCTCTTTGGCTAAGATTATTCCTAAATATTTTGTTCTCTTTTGATTCTATTATAAATAAAATTGTCTTTAATGTTCATTTTGGATTGTTTATCATTAGTGTATAGAAATGTAACTGATTTTTGTGTCTTGGTTTATATTCTATAACTTTGTTGAATTTGTTTATTCTACCATTTATTCCCTGAGATTGTTAGTGTTTTTTATATCTGTGATGAGTTTTAATGTTGTCTGTGAACAGAGATAATTTTACTTCTTCCTTTCCAATTTGGATGCTTCCCCCACCCCACCCCCGACTTTTTTCTCAATTGCTCTGGCTAGGATTTACAGTATTATATTGAACAGATGTGGCAAGAAAAAAAAGTGGTAAGAGTGGGCATTCTTGCCTTGTTCTTGATCTTAATGGAAAAGCCTTCAGCTTTTCACCATTGGGTATATTATTAGTTGTCATCTTTTCATATAAGGCTTTTATTTTGTTGAAGTAGTTTTCTTCTGTTCTTAATTTGTTGAGTGTTTTTATCATGAAATAGTGTTGAATTTTCTCAGATTTATTTTCTGCTTCAATTGAGATGATCATGTGATTTTTTTTTCCCTTTCAATGTATTGTACTGATTGATTTTCATATGTTGAACCATCTTTGCATTCCAGCAATAAATCCCACTTCTAATATTCTGTTGAGTTGTTTACTAGTATTTTGTTGAGGATTTTTCCTCAATATTTATAAAGACTAATGGTCTGTAGGATTTTTTTTTTTTAAAGAACACTGTCTTTGGTGTCAGTATAATACTGGTTTCATAGAATGAGTTTGGAAGTGTCTTTATTTTTTATTTTTTTTAGGAGGATTGGGAAGGATTGATGTTAATTCTTCTTTAAATGTTTGATAGAATTTACCAGTGAAGCCATTGGTCCTAGGCTTTTCTTTCTGAGATTACTGACCAGTCTTGTTATAGGTCTGATTTTCTTTCTTCATAGTTCCATCTTGGTAGGTGTAATTAGAAAGATACCTATTTTGTGATATCTAGGTTATCAAATTTGTTACCATACAATTGTTTATAGTACTCTTTTATAATTGGCTTTAAATTCTCTTATACTTTCTTTAAAATTGGTAGTAATTTCTTTTTCATTTCTGATTTTATTTGAATCTTCTCTATTGTTTTTTACTCTAAAGGTTTGTCAGTTCTGTTGGACTGTTAAAGAGCCAACTTTTGGCGTTGTTGATTTTTCTGAGGTTGGCTTTTATGACTTTTATTCATTCTTACACTACTAACCAAATTGATATTTATATTAGTTTAATATTAGACTTCTGTATTTTGTTTTTGTCATTTTGGCAGTGAATAAGACCCCTTTACCTTATATATGTAGGTGTATGAAGGGTTTAAATAATTACTGCTTTTGAAATAATGCACTTGACTTTATTTTTCTTCTTGGGTGATATTTTTCTTTCAGGGCTTATTGTTTGTATGTTGTTAAAATTTGTTGCATTGCTGTGGTTACTGTCTCAGGGATAGTTTAAGTACTGTCTCAGGGATAGTTTAAGTACTGTCTCATGATTTGGTTTCCAACTGTAAAGTTCCTTATATTTTCTTCATGCCAAACTGATAGAAGTTCAGATGAGATTAGTTTTCATTATTTTAAATAAAAAAGCCAATTATTTATGAAATGGGTGAACCTAGAGAGGAAAACTTAGAGAGCTAGTAGGTGAAAAGTTACAAATTTTAATTCTGCTTTTGTGAACCATGACATTTCATTCACTGATGTGAACTTACTGGCTCTTCCCATCTTAGTCCCTCATGCATAAATTTGAGATTACCAAAATTCAATCAGTGGCCCTCTCTGTGATTATAAACCAATAGAAAGTTTCAGCATTATTTTCAAGGGAAGGAACTCAAAGCCAATCATTTCATAGCCCCCATTCCAAGCTAAAAAAATCTTATCTAGGCCTGTTGGTTTACCTTAATTACTTCTTGACAATCCATTTACTCAAGTCAAGGCTATGGTCTTTCCATTGGTCATGTACAGTTTTGAGAGCTGGACCATAAAGAAGGCGAAGTGCCAAAGGATTAATACCTTTGATCTGTGGTGTTGGAGAACACTCCTGAAAGTCCCTTGGATAGCAAGAAGATCAAACCAGCCAAGGGAAATCAACCCTGAATGCTCATTGGAAGGATTGATGCTGAAGCTGAAACTCCAGTATTTTGGTCATCTGATGTGAACAGCCGACTCGTTGGAAAAGTCCCTGATGCTGGGAAAGATTGAGGGCAGAAGAAGCAGATGGTGTCAGAGGATGAGATGGTTGGATGGCATCACCGATGCAATGGACATGAACTTGGGCAAACCTTGGGAGATGGTGAGGGACAGGGAGCCTGGCGTGCATCACAAAGAGTTGGACACAACTGGGTGACTGAGCAACAATAATCCATTTCCATTTGGACCAGAGATAGTTGATCTCAGAGGTGCAATGATGACTTGACTCCTGTTGTATGATGTCCTTGTTCCTTTTATTATCCCAGTCTCTGTATAGACTTACTTGTGACTCAAATAATTTACTTTCTTAAGAGATTTCTATCAATTTCCTCATAGATTTGTTAGTTTCTTGACTAATTTTTATTTTGCAGTTGCTTTATTCTGTTTATTCTTTATTTTTTCATTGATTCTAAGACATAGATCTTTCACATCTTAACATTCTTGAGATTTGATGTATCTTGTAGTTGCTGACCACCTACAACTATTACTGGCAGCACTTTTGTTTTATTCTTAGTACATAAAATAGTAGTGTATTTTCCAATAGCAGTTAGATTGATTAAATAAGTCACTATTAATAATCATTATAACAATTACCATTGGACACTGTTAAAAT
Source organism: Ovis aries (assembly GCF_016772045.2). Classification (NCBI taxonomy): domain Eukaryota; kingdom Metazoa; phylum Chordata; class Mammalia; order Artiodactyla; family Bovidae; genus Ovis; species Ovis aries. Next base: position 60,672,539 of record NC_056059.1, on the reverse strand, counting down.
GCTACAAAAATTTGTAGATCACAAGATAGTTTTGCAATAGGATCTACAAATAATGATATAAATATTAAGTATTACAAAATGTTTAGAGTAGAAAAATCACCTATAAGCTCCAAGTCTAAGTACTTAAGCAAGTGTTTTTATGTGTATTCTTTCCACTTTTCTTTCACATATGTATATATTTTTATTTGTTCATAGTTGTAGTATACATCTTATTTTGACCTTTTATATTTTATTATTGTTATATCGTAATTTTCCTCTGATACAGGCCTTCATATTTGTCACTTTTAGTAGTTCCATACTCTATCCCATGTTTGACCCTAATAAAATAGCGCATTGCCCAATTGATGAAGACTTAGAATATTTCCATTTTTCCTATGATAAACAATGCTTCAGTGAATGCCTCGTTTGTGTATTTTTTGATTCTTAATTTTGACCATTTTCTTAATGAAATATAGCTTTGGAGAAACCTCCTGAACTTTGTTTTATTGTCAAGAATCAATCTTTGTATTCAGGTAAATCACCAAATAAATACTATTGTGGTACTTACCACTCATTCATCCATTCATCATTAGTATATTGGTTATTATGTGTTTAGTAGTGTCAAGAGCTAAGTATTAAAAAAGTTCTGTAGGGCGTACCTCTGACCTGTATTGTCTCATACTCCAGTGGGAGGCTCAGACTGGTCAAAAGTAAATACAGCAATTTAATGAGTGAGGTCAGAAAAAGATATGGTACGGAAGATATGGTAAAGTTTCTTAGTTGCGTGAAGTTACTTTGACAGTGTTGTTGACTTACATCCTTTGATATAAGAACAGTGGGTATAGTCGTGTCACATGAGATTTTTTAAAGTGTGTATAATAGGCTTAATAATATGACAGAAATGGGTCCCGTTTGACCGTCCAACCTCTTGTCCTTCACGTTTAAATCTCTCTGGGGGCCTGTGATCCAGTGTTCATCAGTGCTCCGCGAGTGTGTTTCTGCAGTCTGTTGGGTTCCCTGTTGGCAGCAAGTGTGCCACTTGCCTCATGCCTTGTCCATATCTACTAGACTGCTGTGTTTGTAGTAAATGTTGGAGGATTCATTTTCATTTGACTTGCTTTCAGTTCCAATTTTTCCAAATGAGCAACAGTGTTTCACCCTTTTATACTTTGTTTAGAATGTCACTGGCTATCAGTTTACACTGTGTGATATTGATTTATTCAATGCCATTTTAATTATATCTTGCCATATTTGTTGTTGGGACATCCCGGTAGCTCAGACGGTGAAGAATCTGCCTGCCATGCAGGAGATCTGGGTTCGATCCCTGAGTCGGGAATATCCTCTGGAGGAGAGCATGGCAACCCATTATAATATTCTTGCCTGGAGAATCCCATGGACCGGAGGAGCCTGGCAGACTACATACAATCTGGGTCACAAAGAGTTGGACATGACTGAGCGACTAACACCACTACATTTGTTAAAAAATTTAGATTAAGAAGGTATTTTAGAGATTATATAAACATATAGAGATTCTTTTTTAAAAGAATTATATTTGTTTTTAGCTATGCTGGGCCCTTGTTGCTGCGTGTGCTTTTCTCTAGTTGCAGTGAGCAGGGGCTACTTTCTAATTGTGGTGCTTCTCACTGCGGTGGCTTCCCTTATTGTGAATCATGGGCTCCAGGTGAAGAGCTTCAGTAATTGAGGTACCTGGGTTCCGTACTTGCAGTCTCCAGGCTCTAGAGCACAGGCTCGGTAGTAGTGGCACAAGGGCATAGTTGCTGCACAGCATGTGGGGGTCTTCCCAGGCCAGGGATCGAACCCGTGTCCACTGCCTTGGCAGATGGATTCCTATCCACTGTACCACCAGGGAAGCTCTATACAGAGATTCTTAGAGTAAAAGTTAAAAAAAAAAATGTGCTACTTAGGATGATTGAAAGCATAACCTACACAGGATGAAATAGAACCCCTTGTTTCTGGATGATCCCTTAAGCCATTGGAGAAGGGGAAGAACGAAGAAACACTTCTGTATACCTAAATATTAACTCAGACTTTGAGCGCGGTGGGTTTTGGAAGTAGCAGAGTTTTGCCATTTTGGATTCATTAGCTAGCTATGAATTTGTCTCCTTTATATTATGCACCAGGAACTGACCCTTATTTCACAGTTTCTCAAAAAAGTAGCCTTAGAAAAAGCTCTTGAGACTGATTTCTTGGAATCCTGCTGCCGTTCTCCTTTGATTTCTGAAACTGAAGGAGCAGGATTGTGCTTTGTTCTGTACAGAGTGGTGGTGATTAGATTGTTTATTTACTCTGATACATACACGTGTTGCCATGTGGCATCACTGTCCATTGTAATCCCAAAGAGAAACAGGGAGTGGGGGGGATGGCGAGGCGGTTGATCTGGGATTGACTAAAATAAATTTATCTCAGCTTTTCAAAACACTGTGTGAGCACAATATAATTCACTTGGACAACTGTGGAATGAAACCCTTGTTTTAGCGCCCATTAGATATTTCATAGGAACTGACGGCACAGGAGAAGAATTTATGGTAAAGATGCTTTGGCAGTTGAGAGAATTTGAGGTAGCATTTACATCACCAGCTGAAATACAGTTAATTTTTTTCCAAGGTGCCCTTACAGCCTAACTTCTGTGACTGAGGGATTGATCTCTTGGCAAGTCTTTGTGAAATAACACCACAGAAAGGAAAGTTATGTGCGTACATCAGGCTTTGATTTATTTTGTAAGCTTCCTTTACAGGGTGGGTATAATCTTGTTCTGTACAATTAACAAAAACTGTAGCTATACTTTGTCTTGAAGCACTTCCTCAGTTTCCAAAAACAACGCCCACCACAGAAAGAGGCTTTCTTTCTTTGCGTCCACATTTCTGTTAATGTCATCATTGCATTTTGACTCTTTTATGAGGCCCTTTTGGTCAGATCAACAGTTCATTCCAATCTATCTATCTTAACTTCTAGCTTCATCTGCAAAATTTGTGTGGTTACCCTGACACACATGCAGATAAATTGCCTTGGGTTCAGCCTTCTCAGTCTTGGGACTAAATATGCTGCAGTAGGCTGAGCTGATGGATGTAGCTTTTCAGCAATATTGATGTTTCTACCATTGAGTATAAATCTTTGCATGCCTTGGTTTGCATTTTCATATTCATGTGCAGTTCTTGACCACTGGTTTTCAAATGGCTTCATCTCTCAGAAAGCTCTGTGTTGAGTAGAAAGACAAAGAAAATTGTTCTACTTCACCCACTGCTCTTCTGCCCACTCACAACAACAAAAGTCATGAGCACAAGTCTTTTGCCAAATGTGAGTAGTGACAATTCACAAACTGATTATGTCCTCATGGCTTAATGTAAAGTCAGCTTGTGATTTTGTACTTGGAGTGTGTTTTCTAGTGGGAGAAAACAAAGAATAGATGAGCCCACTGAAACTTTTAACCCATAACATTCCAGCAGTACAGTTTTATTTGTAGCTTAAAGCTTAACCTTCCCCCATGTTTCCCATGGAAAAATGTCCTTAATTCTGCTTTAGTATCATAAGGAATGTAAATGTTTCATCCTTAACTTCAGTAGATGGTCACCTATCTCCACCTGTGTATTCTGGGGCAGTGTATCAGGCAGGGTTCTTAGATAGATGCAGTAGAGACTGGCTGAAGGGTTTACACAGGAAGGTAATTTGTTGAGAAGATAGTGGGTAGTTTCTAGATCTGCTGGAAGTTGGAAACAGGATGGAGCAATTAGGCACTATGCAGCCAGATTCATAGCCAAGGTCATATGCTATGATTAGTTCAATGCAGGGTGGACTCTATCACAGATCCTGGACACAGGATCATGCTAGTTTACACTGACCACACCACTGGGGCCGGACTTTTGCTACCAGATCTGCCACCTTACCTGCCTCTGGGCTCTAGATGTTGTTGCTGTTGCCCTCACCTGTGGTAATTTACTCCTGCCTCTGGGTCCAGCTCTCAGTGCAGGGCTGGCTGAAACTAGGTCCCATGCCTTAGCTGCAAGGGAGTCCAGGAAGGTCCAGCCATTTTTGTCTCTATGTTGAAAGGTGTGTCTCTTCAATACTCATATGGTGAGAAATTTCCCGAATATAGGAAGAGCATTCTGATGTTGAACATTCTCATCCTTCTTCCCTCTATAAGGACAAATCTTCACTATAAGGAAGTACAGTCGGATCTCTGGTAGATGAGTAGACAACCCGTTTATCCACTTGCAATTGTGGTTAATGACTCTATGATCACAAAGATGGAGGAGCCCCCCTTGTGCCTTGGTATCCAGGGACCTATCACCACGTGTTGACAATTTATGTGTAATTGATCTCTCATGGAGTGCTCGTTACTAGTTTAAGGTGCAACATTCAATTGAATTTTTTAACAATTTGATTAACTAGGAGTAGGCTAAGATTATCTGTTTTTTTTAAATTTATAGTGTAAAGTGAAACTTTACATCATCAATTTGTCTTTGATTAGGTGGTTTATATATTTTATTCATAACTTATACCCTTTTAAAAATGTATTTTTTTGTGTACAGTAATATTGGGTTGGCCAAAAAGTTCATTTGGGTTTTCCGTAAGATTATACAGGAAAACCTGAACTAACTTTTTGATCAACCTAGTACATGTATATAGGTTACAAGTTCCTGCTTGCATTTTTGCTCTATCTTTTCCTGTTTCTCAGAAGCAACTGCTTTCAATTCAGTTAGCATTTCTTCTGATATTTACTTCCACGTAGCTAATATCTTTATATTGATATTTCTTGAATTTTTTTTTCATTTTTAGACATTAAATATTGCATTTCTATTAAGGAAGAGAAGGAGTTAGCTTTCTTTTATGCTCCTTCCCTTAAATACCTGCTTCTCACTCTCTGAGATAGTTAAATCTCCATAAATATTTTCCATTGCCGAGTTATGCAGTGTAATATGGCTTTGTTTTCTTTTTTGTACAGCATGTTTAAAAAATCTTTGTTCTTTTTTTTGGTGGGGGGGGACTTTCCATTCTATTTATGTGCTACTTATTCATCCCCAAATTCTCAAATAAGGTCAAACACAACGGCTTGGCTCTCACTTCTTTTGTGTGTGTGTGATGTTTTTCCGGGAGCCTTCTGTTTGCCTGCTCCCTTCTGGACTGTTTGCTCTTGAGGCCTTATGCACAGCTGTTGACCTGGAATTTTCCTTTACTGCCATGTTGGGAATTCTTGATTGACCTGTTTACTGAATAGCATCTCTCCTGGTTTCCTTTTTCTTTGGGAGGAGGCACATTGCCCACTTGCTTCTTGAGAGAAAAGAGTGTATATAATGTAATTTTTTTGCGATCTGGCATGTGTGAAGATATCACTTAGTCTCTCCTCACATATGATTGATACAGAATTTAAAGTTGGAAATGATTTTCCCTGAGACTTTTGGAGTCCTTGCTTCATTTTCTTCCACTTCCAAATTTGCTCTTGAATTGTTGGATGATTTTCTGAGTCTGGTTATTTTATATGTGACTTTTTTTTTTTTTTAATGTAGGGGGTAGCTTGTAGAGTCTTTTACTTTTAATCCCCTAATGTTTCATATAACATGCCTTGGTGTGTAACTTTTTTCATCCATAGTGATCATTTTTGCAGAAAGTAGTGGATGGTAATTTTCTTACCACTGTTTTCTGTATTCTCTTTTCTGAAACTTACTTGTCAGACATGCTGGAACTTTTGTATTTTCCCTCCAACTTCCTTATTGTTTAAAAAAAAATTCCTGACCTCTGTCCTTCTCTGATTTTTTTCGTTGTTGTTGTTCAACTCTTGGGGAACACATATCTCTATTATCTTCTATCCCTTCTATGATTTTTAATTTCTGTGATCATAATATTAATTTCTAGTAACTCTTTCTTGTTCTCATAATATTTATGTTTTATAGCATCTTATTCTTTTTTCTTTATGGGTGCAAATATCTTTTTAATAATGGATATGAAGTGTTTTCCTGCTCCCAGAATTCACCCTCTTTTCTCCTGAAGTTCCTGTCTGTCACGTTAGACTCTTCATCACATGTCCAGTGACCATTTGCTGTCCATTTTTATTTATGTGAAGGCTCTCTGTGCGTGAAGAAGTGGGCAGGCTTCCTCTCACGTCACCTTGGAACCTTACTTACCATAGGATGATTTTCTGTTTTCAGAAGCCCCCTTTCTCCCTGGTTTTGGTAACTGCAGATCTCTTTTCTAGGGCTGGTTAGAAACCCAGCAAATGAAGTTATTTCCATTAGGAGTGTATGCTTTTGCTCAGTCCTCTATTTCAGAATGGTACCTCCACTCGGGCACTCTTCCTTGTGGCCCTGAGTCCCGACCTCCTCAGGTAGAAGGAGAGAGAGCTGGCAAGCTTCATGGCTCAGGATGGACCTGGAGGTTTGCTCCTTAAAAAGTCCTACAGGCAGTTCTGCAGTGGCCACTGCTGCCTCCATGCTGCCTCCTCCATTCATGCCCCCACTTGAGGTGTAACTGTGCCTGGCCTAGTACTTTTCTAGGGCTCTGTGCCCCGCATTGGCTGGCTTCTTTCTTCCTGTCAGTTCTCCCACTACACATTTAGTTTTGTGTGTCCCTCTTTGAAAATTCACTCATCATTAGCTCATCTGCTTTCCATTTTCCAAAAAAATTTTCCATCAAATTTCCCCTCTTCCATTCTTTGTGAGTTTATCCCTGACTCTTATTTAGTGGAATCTGGAGGGAATGTAGTTATGAACATAATTGTAATCCACCACTCAATCCTGAAAATCCCTAATCATTAACTTTTCAAGTTTGGTTTTTCCACCTGGATACATGGTTGTCCAGTCCATTAAAGAAGAGTTAATTTGGTTACTCTAGGATGGATTCCATTTACTATATGTTTGTTTCATTCAAAGATTGTTACTCTAACTGTCAAAATTGAACTAAGTGTCATCCTTTCTTGATTTGAGTACATGATAGGAGAAAGGGTCAGCTATTTCTTAGGTATAATTCCAAGTCAGACCTCAAACCTGGTCACAAGAATAGCATACAATTTACAGTATTTCAAAGAAATGACTTCCATCCCCTTGGGTTTTCCACAGCCATAATCCCAGCTGGGTCACACTTTCTTAAGTTCCCTACTAGTTTGACTTGAGTTGTGTCCAAGCTGGCAAAAAACTCTTTTCTTAGTAGCATTTTATGCAGTGGTTCCGGGTGTATTTTATGGGCTTCCAGGTAGCTCAAGTGGTAAAGAATCCACCTGCCACTGCTACTACTACTACTAAGTCGCTTCAGTCGTGTCTGACTCTGTGCGACCCCATAGACAGCAGCCCACCAGACTCTGCCGTCCCTGGGATTCTCCAGGCAAGAACACTGGAGTGGGTTGCCATTTCCTTCTCCAATGCATGAAAGTGAAAAGTGAAAGTGAAGTCACTGAGTCGTGTCCAACTCTCAGCGACCCCATGGACTGCAGCCCACCAGGCTCCTCTGTCCATGGGATTTTCCAGGCAAGAGTACTGGAGTGGGGTGCCATCGCCTTCTCTGCCTGCCACTGCTAGAGAGGCAGATTCTATCCCTGTGTTGTGGAGATCCCCTGGAGGGGGAAATGGCAACTCACTCCAGTATTCTTGCCTGGAGAATCCCAGGGACAGAGGAGTCTGGTCGGCTATAGTCCATGGGGTCCCAAAGAGTCAGACGTGCACGCACACACAAACACACACATACACACAGAGAGACAGGTACATTCTGTAGGATACTGAGTTTTCATGAAATATATCTATAGATTTTATAGATGAATGTCAGACGATGATATCCTTCTTTATTCTTAGGATAAAATCTCAGAATATCCCTTGCAAAATGCAGAAGATTTCATAATGTGCAAGGGCTAATGTTATTGACCTTGTAAACGCCACAGCAGAATCAGGACCAAATATGACCTCTCTTTCAATTTTTTCCTTAAATTTTATTAGTTCCTTGGTTTTTAAACATTAAACATTTTTTAGAAAAAAAATTTTTTTAATGTTAATATGTTAAGGTATGTCAAGAATTACTGTAAAATTACTATTGACCTTATTGAACCATTGTTAAGCCAAGAGGAAGCCAATTCAAACTTTAAAGGTTTTTGTATCCTGTAGGGTTTGTTGAAGATAGGGGAATCTGATCTGATTCCCAACCTAGAGTTTGCCAAATCCTTTTTTTTTTTTTTTTTTTAAGAAAAATGTTGTTTACCTTCACTTGGTAGAATTAATACTTTTCTGTTTCAGACACCTCATGTTCTTTGTTGACAAATCAAGATTGAGAGTATGCAGAGCTTCTGAGAGGAAACATTTCTAGTTGAAGGTTCCTGTTTTCATCATGATCAGTAAAGAGTGCCAGGCATCTGTTTTGTGCTAAAGCTTACTAGAAGTGTTGCTGCCTCCGGAGCAACAAGCAGGAAGTACTTCTGCCCTTAAAACCAAAAATAGATGCTCTTTCTCATTATCATAGCTTAAAAGATCATCTTTTTTAATGAGATGGGCGCATCCCTTGTGGTTTTCACAGATTTAATGATCAGATTATTTAATGCAGAGCTTGGAGAAAAATAGGTCTGGTGAGACAGATAATGGAAATTTTCCTGAAAGTTAAAGCAACATCAACTTTGTTGTTTTTCTTTCCATAAATCTTTTTACTACTTCTTTTCTCTTTTATTTCTCTTTTACTATTTTTCATGGTACTTAAAGAAATTTTCCTGTCTTTTTTTAACATGTTGATACATTTACATAATTTTAACTCTATTTTAACTTCAAAACATCATCACTAAGGAAAAAACATTATTTGCAAGAAGATTTGGATGTGTCAGTATTTAAGTATACTGTATATAGTCTAAGTTGATTTAGACAACTCTATTGTATTTAATGTGTTGGCAGTCAGAAGGAGAGAAATGGCCTCTTCACTGATTTTAGGAAGTTCTGTTTGTGTTTTGAAAAGTGGAGCAAGGGGAAATAGAGGGAAGAAGGAATAAGGGAAATAAAGGTAATGTATATGAAAGTGCCTTGTAAATTGCTAAATTACATAAAGATGGTAGTTACTGTTATTGCAATGACATAACTTTCAGTGAGCAAGCAAAGATTTAATAAAGAAAAATGGGAAAGGGGGAAAATAAATCACTTGAATTAAGAAAGAAAGTGGGAATATCATAATGATGGAGGGTGGGGGGGTGGCCAGAGTTTTGCAGTCTGGTTTTTTTAACCTGAAGATTCAATAATACTTTTACTTCCTGTTTAAACAATGATGTTGAAAACATTTTATTAACAGGGGCTTTCCTATAGCTCAGAGGGTGAAGAATCTGACTGCAATGCAGGAGACCCATGTTCGATCCCTGGGTCAGGAAGATCCCCTGGAGAAGGAAATGGCAACCCACTCCAGTATTCTTGCCTGGAGAATTCCATGGACAGAGGAGCCTGGCAGGCTACAGTCTATGGGGTCGCAAAGAGTCAGACACAACTAAGCGACTAACACATACAAAGAAAGGTTGTTGAAAATAATTTGGGAAGAGGATCTTATCATATGAGGTGGTGAGAGTTGGATAGAAACCACCAGGCAGATGACTTTCTCAGTTCTAAATAAAGATCTATGTGTCATAGGGCATTAGGTACTGTGTTTCCATTTAATTAAGGTTTAATTTACATTTGCTTATACTGTCTAAGCCTTTCATTTGTTGTTCTTCATACCTTTGCAAGATAGGTATCATTAACCCATTTTACAGATGGGTGTAGAAGGCCAATTGACTTGCCTGCAGCTACTTAATCTAGTGGCAAAGCCCTCCCTTCTCCGGGTTTTGAATTTATTTCCACAGATACTTCACATCAGAGCAATTGATTTAGTTGTGTTCCTGGATATGCAGCTTGCTAAATGTCTCTAAAGGAAGTCCTTGTTAAATAACCGTGTATGTGTGTGTGTGTGTTGTGTGTTCTGTGTGTGTGTTGTGTGTGTTTGTGTTACTTAGTCGCTAAGTTGTGTTCAGCTCTTTGCAACCTTATGGACTGTAGCCCACCAGGCTCCTCTGTCCATGGAATTCTCCAGGCAAGAATACTAGAGTGGGTTGCCATTCCTCCTCCAAGGGATCTACCCAGCTCAGGGCTGAACCCAGGTCTTCTGCATTGCGGGCAGATTCTTTACCACTGAGCCCCCTGAGAAGCGTCATGACAACTGTAGGAGGTAAATATTACTATTATTTCCATCTTGTAATATCCATCTTATGGTTGAGGAAACTGAGGCATGGTCACTTACTAATAACACCTCAGGACATTTTGGGTTTGGCTACGTTTGTACTAAATGACTTCCTGTGAGTCTTAAGGAATAGGAGTTGAATTCTACAAGAACCAAGGAATAAACAAAAAAAGACATCTTGGCTGCCCTAGTATGAGTTCAGAATGTGAACTGTGTCCTTCAGAGCTTATCTGGAACTTGGTATTTTAAGTTTTAGTTTTCTTAGGCTTTTAAATTTTATTTGGTTTCCAAACTCATAGCTGACTTGAGGAAGGGAAAGATTGATGCTTGAACAGTAATGAAACTCACCTCCTGATAGCAAGGGAGAGGAGATAACCAAATTAGGCAGGCAAAACATCTCCCAAAATGTAGCATTCATGACCTTTGAGTGGAGGAGCAGACATCCCTCTGTGCCCGGAAAGGCGGTGTTGCCACTGGCCGCTCTCAGTGGTATCAGTGGGTTCCCAGCAGCACCCACATAGAGCCAGCCTTTTATCCTGTCCCTTTGTCCCATCCATTCATCTTCCACTCAGCCTGACTGCACTTAGACCTAGACCTGGATCTGTGACTCAGTTTTCACCTTTGGTTCTCCTTTTCCTTGGTGTTTGAATTTCAGCAGCCTCTTCCCTTTGGTTCCCAGAATGTCCTGTTGCTTTGGTAGGAACTCCCCATCCAGTTCATGCTGGTAGAAACTGAGCATCTGCTTAGTATCCACAGGGCTCCTGTCTTTTCCTCAGTCAATCTTTCTCATGTTCTAATAGAGCAAGATAATTGATAGGCATATTGATGATTCTGTGCCACCAGAGACTAATCATTTTCTGGACTTTCTGAGAAGGCATTATCTTCTAGGGAAAAAAAATCCAATATGATTGAAATGAAACCCGTTTTATTACTTAAATGGGTTGTCCTTTAGCTATTATGAAAATCTTCATCATAATCATGTCTTACTCCTTGAGGTTTCTAAAAAGCAGAAATTATACAGTATTATAATGCAGGGTGATACCAGAGAATTATGAGTTATAGAATTTAGCATAACCGACTTTCTAGTAGCTTGAACTCGCCTTCATAGCAAAAAAGATGTTACATTGAAAATGTAGGAATATATGGATTCATCATTCATAGGAAAATATTTCACTTACAAATTTGTCTTTTAGGGCAATAGCAGCAAGTCCTTAAGTAAAGTGATTATGTTATCATAAAATGGTTAGAAAGGGAGATAGCAGAACAAGTGCTTGTTGACATGGAATGTTTATTTTGGAGAGAATTCTTGGCATTTTTGCCCCATGTCAGCATAATAAGAATTTGGGGGAGAGAAGGGAAGCGTTAATGTATTTGTTGAGGATTAATGTCCCTGTAGAGAGCATTTGTGTTAGTGAATATATTATGGATAGTATCATAAATATAGTAATTAAAAAGTTGCACACTAAACACTTTGTGACTGGCATAAATATTCCTTTCCTCTCCTTGGTGGCTTGCATTCAAGTGCATAGTGTATTGTTCATCTTGGTCTCCCGGATTCTTTTTTCTCTTTTTGAATAATTAATGTATTTTTGGCTGTGCTGGCTTTTCTCTAGTTGCTGCGAGCGGGGGGCTACTCTAGTAGCGGGGCTCTGGTTTCTCATTGTGGTGGCTTCTTGTGCAGGCTCCAGTCTACTCAGACTTCAGTAGTTGCAGCGCAAGGGCTTGGTAATTGTGGCCTGTGGGCTCCAGAGCACAGGCTCTTTCGTTGTGGTCATGGGTTTAGTTGCTCCACAGCATGTGGGATCTTCCTGGAACAGGGATTGAACCCGTGTCTCCTGCATTGGCAGGTAGATTCTTCACCACTGAGCCACCAGGGAAGCCCTGGTCTCCTAGATCCTTAATCAAGAATAGAAAAAAGATGGCAGTGTTCTGGATCTGTTTCCTTCTCGATGTGTTGCTGTTCAGAGGGGCAGAAACAAGTCAGTGTTCCAGGACCAAGTTACCAAGTGATTTTTTATCAGTTCAGAAGCATGGCACAGAGTGCATACTAACAGACAAAACAACCACCTACAATTACTTCCTTTTGGGAACTTTGTCCTTAAAGTTGTCTCCAGACAGTAGTGCAGTGTGCTTCTTGAAATGTGTTCACTGCGATCAGTGATACCTCAGAGCTTATGTGCCATAAAAGAAGTGAGATGATGAATAATACAAATACATGTCAGGATCAGAATTTTTAAGGAAGCGAGACTTGATTATCTCATTAGGATCTGTTGCCCCAGTGGGTTGAAGCTGAGCGGGTGGCTGTGTGAATGAGCAGTAGGAGGAAAGGCACCCTGCTGTTAAGAGTAATGATGTTCTGTCCTTCTCACTGAAGGGTGACAGAGAAGGCAGATGGATGTAAAGTGGGCAATTTCTATTTCTTCGTATGCACAAAATGTTCGCACCTACTTATTTTCCCTTTTAAAAGGCATATTGTTTTTCATGATTTCTGAACTCTCTTACTTACACAATATTTATTTATGAGTTCATAAAGAGTTTCTTCTGTGGAGAGGAAAGTGAGTGCGATGGAAAGTGATTTGCAGCTTGGCTCTGACATCAGGGTGGGAAAGGAAGGAATAGAAAGAGTAATTCTGTCCTCACCATTTAATTGGCCTTTTTATCTCCTGGTTGTGAGAACTCTTCACTTATGTATTGGTTTATCGATTGACTCCATATTTATGGACTGCTTGCTGTATCCCCTGTGCCCCGGAAGGCAGAGATGAATGGCACAGTCCGTAGGCATCCAATGGCTCTGTAACCTTCTCTGTCCTGGCTGACTTTAAGGATAATCATGTGTTTATCTACAATTCTGAAATTCTGTCATCCTTCAACGATGGCCAGTAGATATGGTCATGTAACCAAAACAGACTAGTTCAGGAGCAGCCTTGGAGTTTGTGAGATCACAAAGGTTGCTTGGAGAACAGAAAAGCTACTTTATAAGGTGTTTTCCATCGCATTAGACTTTCTAATGAACCTTGCTACGCTTGGCATTGTTGGAGCTCTTTTCAAGAGCCGAGTTACTCCACCCACTTCCAGACTCGGCAGAAGCTGAGGTGGAAGCGTGGGCAAGAGACTGGAACACGGTGACATCTTAAGGGACATTTCACTAGGAAATCACGGGCAGGTGCCACTGCCAGCGCCAGCCTCCTCCTCTTGCCTTTTCTTTGAGTTGCCATGACTTCATGTTAGAAGGTGTCTGAATGGAAGCATCTTAAGAAGCCTATAGGATAGTAGGTTGTGGTTTCACTTAATGAAACTATGTGTAAATCTTTGGAAAGGTTGGCACTGAGATCGAAAATCCTTTTAAGAAGAGAATTCATCTGAATCTTTTGCTCGTGTGCTGTTTCTTTTAGTACTGATAGGTTCTGCTGTGGGTGTGCTGATCTTGCAAATGCCCCTTCCTGTCTTGATTCATACTGGCTATGTTTATTTACCTTAAAACAGGGTTAGACTACTTTAATTTTAGAGGATAGTCCAATACCAAGATTTTCAAGATCTGTGGCATCAAACCATTTGTGTGTCAACTTATTCTTCGCAAAGAGCCATGGCAACTCTTTCATCTACAATGTTCATGTCATTTGGCCCATTGCCTCTGATATCCCACCAATGCTGTTACCTTCAAACTTACCATAACCAGATTTGTTTTATTCCTTTAGTTCTAATGTTCTTCTAATGTCAGAGGGTTGTGGATTCCGCCTCCTCTTAAGGTCAGTTCTTTCATTTGTCTTCTTGACCCTTTTACCCACCTTCTTTGGGTCATTATCCTGTCCTTACCTCTCCCTCTTGAACTCTTACCCTTTCTCTCTCTACTGATTGCTTTAGCTAATCAGTGTACTTCCGTTAGCACCAGTCTCTTCCAAAGGTTCATTCTCCTTTCTCTTCTCTCGCTTGCTGTTATCTCTGCCTCCACCACTCAATGAAACCACCTTCAATCAAGGTGGCCCATGGCTGCTGAAGTGTCAAATCCAAAGCTGTATTTTTCATTTCTTATCTTTAATCACCTCATTGTCTTCCGTGGTACCTCTCTGACTATCTTCTTTGATCTTTTCCACAAGGCCTTCTTCCTCTCCCCATTCTATCATTGTGTTCTCTAGGCTTCTGCTTTTAGCACTAATCCTCCAGTTGTCTCTCTCTACCCATATTCCTTCAGTGATCTCGCCCGCCAATCTAATTTCTGCTACTTTCTATGTAATAACCACTTTTATGTTTTGCTCAGGTTTCTTCGCCAGCCTTCACACTCAAGAACATCTGGAAGTCCTCACCCAAATCTTCTACATCTCAATTTCTAATGCACCAAACTAAACCCATTGTCTTGCGTATTAAACATGTTCACTCACTAGTATTCTTTACCTCTCTTGTCACTGTCATCCACCCACGTGGAGTCAAGTACCATGTTGTTCTTCTTTTAGTGTCTGGATGTTTCAAGTACTAACTCTTCTCCCCTTTTTCCTTCCCCACCTACCTCCATGCCCTAATCTTGCCCGTTCCTCTCCTACCTGACAACCAAACTGGCCCTTCTGGTCTCCTTGCCTCTGCTCTGCCCTCTGTGAATCCATGCAGAAAGTAATGTATCTGAAACTCAGATCTGATCCATCAGTGGCTCTCTGCAGCCAGTTCAAAGGTTTCCTGGCTTCACCCTGGAGAGTCTAGCAACACTGAATTACACTATGCAGTTTCTTACTTCTGCCTTTTCCATTGTCCGGTCTCCCACTCCCCACTTGGCTGAGTCCTGCTCAGCCTGAGGACATGCTAGGCATCCCTTGTATTTGCAAGTCTTCCCTGCTTCTCTATTTCTGGGCTGCTTGCCATGAATCTGAGTCACTGTGTGCATCCCACTGCCCATTGGGGATCATTTGTGTGTATTTCTCGGTCCCAGTAGACTTTGCTTTCCTAAAAGACAGAGACAGTGTCTTATCTCTGTAGCTCTCGAGCCTAGCACAGTGCTTCGCATATAGGAGGTGTCCAACGAATGATTTTTAAGTGAAAAATTGATAAGGACAGTGAATCAATTTGTCTACCAAACTGGGCAAAAGTAATCCCTGCATAGTAGTACCTTTACAGGGGGGCACGAAGTGGGACTTCTGGGTTTTGATCTGGTGTGTTCAGTTTAAGAAAATTCATTGAGCTGTCCATGTGTGGTATGTGTCATTTTCTGTATGTTTTACTTCAATGAAAAGTTTAAAAAAATTAGATTTTTTTGTTGCTCAATACAGAAAATCTCATGTCTTCTTTCAAGCTTTTCAAGTTTTTATAGGTTTATGAGTTTAGATGTCACAGCAGAGAGCCAGGCTAGTGCTGTTCCTTGATGTGAAGGCAGAGTGAGATTAGAAGGAATCCGTGTGGGTGGGGTCGTCTGGTCTTCTTATGGGGGCCACTGAGGGCCAGCGCTGATGGACAGGCTTGTGGTCACCTGTGTTTCTGTCACACTCAGTAGAGGGACCACATGCTAATTATCAGCAAGCTCTGGGCCTTCCGGCAATGGCAGGGAGACTTCATCTTGGATGTGACCATGAATAATTCATCAACCTGGTTATCTGAAAATTTGTGGTCATCATTAGCATTTTAATGAAAAAAAAATGCAATCATTATCCTAAATCTGTTTTTTTTAATTTCTGCTTTTTTTTTCCTTTTCTTTTTGTCTCCCTCCTATAACAGCTTAACCATCTCAGTCTTTCCTGAGTACTTGGAAACTGCTGGGGTCCCTGACAATGTGCTGACTGGTCGTCGCTATGGGCAGACGGTACCCAGAGGCTCACTGTCATCCAGGCAGCTCATGTACGTATGGGATTTGTCTCTCTCTTTTTCCCCCCTTTAATTTTCCGTGTAGAATATGGCAGGGTACTGAACTGGTGAAGGTTTATAAGCTATACATGAGAGTATTCAGAAATGCAGGAGAATGGATTGCTCTAGGGTAAGTTTTTAATATTGAATTATGGGAAATGGTACCTAAATTAGGATTTTTATAAACCAGTGGCCCTATAAGACAGACCAGAAGTGTGTATCAGCAGTCTCTCTTTTCTGTTTCAGTGTATTCACTTACACATAGGTAGTTTGTTTGTTTTTTTTGCTTGTTTGTTGAAGCTTTCCTTTTTCATTGCAATATATAACATTTGAAACAATAGCAATGCCATAAATTAGAACTACTTCCCAGTGACTTTAAAAATACCTTTGAAATTAAAAAATTCATGGACCCAGAAGTGGTCCTCAGGGTATGTCATTGTTGAATACATGTTGGCGAGAGAGTTCCCAACTCTAATATCTTACCATTCTCCATAGGAGCAAAGTGTTGATTCCCCAGTGATGACTTACTGTGTCTCACAAGAGTTCCCTTTTTCCAGTATTAGTCTTTTGGGAATGTCCACAAACGCAGCCTTTTCCTGTTTGATCCCACTCTGATTAACTTAGGAGAAACATGATCGTTGCACATTTAATGATCTCTTATTTCTATAAAGTATAGTCTGTCTCAGACTTATTTTTTGCCCACTTTAGTCTCTAAACCTTAGGCAAGCTCTTTAGGTATTTACTTTTTTTTTTTTTGCATCCTTTGGACCTCTGGAGTTTTGGCTTCAAATCAGGGATGTGCTTTGGGTAATTCCTTGGAGTGCTTGTGCTCCCCATCCTTCCATAGCTATGTTTATTCATAGTCACCCTTAAGCCCCATTTCCTTGTACATTTCCTTTTTTTTTTTTTTTTTTGCCTTCATAGAAAAGTTAGAACCACCCTCAACCCTTCCTCCAGACAATTGCTTCTAAAATAAGCCAGGTCATTAGAAGAAGTAGCGGAAGGGAGAGCTGACAGCAGAGTCGGGGCTCAGACCAAGCACACCAGTGTTAGAGCCACTGGGTGGGAGCAATGGCCTTTACACGTCCACTTTTGTATCCTTCAAGGGCATCACTGTATTACCCTAAAATCAGCGATTTTCATAGTGAACATAATCAGAAAAAGTTTACCCTTGTGATACTGTAAAACGGAGATTGGCAAGGGGTGGCCCTTGAGTCAAATCCAGCCCATTCCTGTTTTTGTAGGGACTAACAAGGGTTTTTATATTTTTGAATGGCTACCTGCCTAATCTTTGTTTTTTGCTTCTTGGCCCTCAGAGCCTAAAATATCCACAATTTGACCTGTTAAGAAAAAATGTTGCCTATCTCTGCCATAGAAATATTTTGAAGGCATGTACTACAATTGAACCATATGAAATTGCTAATATTCAACTGTCTTTGACCTACAAAAATGCTGATTGCTTATGTGGTGATTTAGTCGCCACATCATGTCTGACTCTGTGACCCCATGGACTATCGCCCACCAGGCTCCTCTGGCCATGGAATTCTCCAGGCAAGAATACTGAAGTAGGTAACCATTCCCTTTTCCAGAGGATCTTCCCCACCCAGGGACTGAACCTGGGTCTCCTGCACTGCAGGTGGATTCTTTACCAACTGAGCCACCAGGGAAGCCCATGATTGCTTATGGTTCAGTCTAATATATTTCAAGGAACTTCTTCCTTTAAAATGGTTAAAATTTAAAAATTTGGGTTCTTGGGGCAGAAGAAGTGAATTACCTTAGGAAATTCACAAGTGTTGACCTGCTCATTTGGGCCAAGCCCAAGAGGGTGTGAGCAAGGCCTCGAGGGCCATCAGTACTGCTCGCCTGCCCTGGCTCTCCTGCCCTTCCTTCTCTCCCACTCACAGTGTGGACATTTCCTCCCTTTCTTAAGGAATTGCCATTTAAGAAGTTTCAACAGTAATAGGCACATACGATTATTTCTTTTGGCCTTCTCTCCTTGACTTCCTCTGTTCTCAGCGATGAAAGACATGGATTTTGTTTGTTCTACCCTGTGCCACTCTCTGCGTCGTGACTTTACTAGAAGTTCTTTGCTTCAAGTGGGATATGCCTTGGAAAGTTCATATTATCATCCTCATTTCACAGATGAGAAAACTGAGGCTTGAAGCAGCAGAGTAACTTGGCAGTGCAGAGTCGCAGTTTGAGCCTAGACTCATTGCCTTCTGCTTGTGCTCTTTCCTCCCGCCAGACTTTCTAGTGACCTGGTCATCCCTTGGGTGATCACTTATTTAGATATTGTGCGCTTATCTGTTCTCCACGCCATATCTTTCAGTAATATGGTCTTAGAAGCCTAAAAGATTCAACATCAAATGATGCTGATATCTGTCTCAAATCTCCTTTTCTTATCCGTTATTTGAACCCAGTAACTACAGGTAATCTGAAGGCCCTAAGAGAGAACTTCATATAGAAAAAGTATAATAATATAGAAACAGTGCTTTAAAAATCATGCAAGTAATATATGTTTAATATAGAAATTTTTAATTTGATTTTTATTTTATATTGGAAGATAGTTGTTCTACAGTGTTGTGTTAGATTCTGGTGTAGAGCAAAGTGAATCAGTTATACATATACATAAATCCATTCTTTTTCAGATTCTTTTCCCACGTAGGTAATTACAAAACATTGCATAGAGTTCCCTGTGCTCTACAGTATTATCTATTTTATGTATAGTAGCGTGTTTATACGGAGAAGGTAATGGCACCCCACTCCAGTACTCTTGCCTGGAAAATCCCATGGACGGAGGAGCCTGGTAGGCTGCAGTCCATGAGGTTGCTGAGGGTAGGACATGACTGAGCGACTTCACTTTCACTTTTCCCTTTCCTGCATCGGAGAGGGAAATGGCTACCCACTCCAGTGTTCTTGCCTGGAGAATCCCAGGGATGGGGGAGCCTGGTGGGCTGCCGTCTATGGGGTCGCACAGAGTCGGACACGACTGAAGTGACTCAGCAGCAGCATGTTTGTATTGATTATTTTATATATAGTAGTGTGTATGTGTTAATCCCAAATTCCTAATTTATCCCTCCCCTGCATCTTTCCCCTTTGGTAATTATAAGTTTGCTTTCTAAGTCTACGAGTCTGTTATTGTTTTGTAAATAAGTTCATTTGTACCAAATGTTTAGGTTCCACGTATGTGATATATGATGTTTGTCTTTGTCTGTCTAACTTCACTTAGCATGATAGGTTCATCCATTATTGTTGCAAATGGCATTGTTTCATTCTTTTTTTATAGCTGAGTAATGCATGGGTGCTTCAGTTCAGTTCAGTCGCTCAGTCGTGTCTGACCCCATGAATTGCAGCACGCCAGGCCTCCCTGTCCATCACCAACTCCCGGAGTTCACTCAAACTCATGTCCATCGAGTTGGTGATGCCATCCA
Organism: Ovis aries; assembly: GCF_016772045.2. NCBI lineage: Eukaryota > Metazoa > Chordata > Mammalia > Artiodactyla > Bovidae > Ovis > Ovis aries. The sequence goes on along the minus strand of NC_056059.1, from coordinate 60,653,136 downwards.
GCCATCTCATCCTCTGTCGTCCCCTTCTCCTCCTGCCTGCAATCCCTCCCAGCATCAGGGTCTTTTCCAATGAGTCAACTCTTCGCATGAGGTGGCCAAAGTACTGGAGTTTCAGCTTTAGCATCATTCCCTCCAAAGAACACCCAGGACTGATCTCCTTTAGAATGGACTGGTTGGATCTCCTTCAGTTCAGTTCAGTCGCTCAGTCGTGTTGTTTGCAACCCCATGAATCGCTTAGTTGTGTCCAAATCTTTGTGACCCTGTGAATTGCAGCCCACCAGACTCCTCTGTCCATGGAAGTTTCCAGGCAAGAATACTGGAATAGGTTGCCATTTCCTTCTCTGGGGATCTTCTCAGCCCAGCAATTGAACCCCCACCTCCTGTAACCTTTGCATTGTTAGGCAGATTCTTTGCCATTTCGCCACCTGGGAAGCTCATGGCTGAGTAATATTCCATTGTATATACGCATCATGTCTACTTTAGCCATTCCTGTGTTGATGGACATTTAGGTTGTTTCCATGTTTTGACTATTGTAAATAGTTCTGCAGTGAACTTTGGGGTGCATGTATCTTTTAGAATTAGGGTTTTCTCTAGATATATGCCCTGAAGTGGGATTGCTGGATCATATAGTAACTCTGCTGCTGCTGCTGCTGCTGCTACGTCACTTCAGTTGTGTCCGACTCTGTGCGACCCCATAGACGGCAGCCCAGCAAGCTCCTCCGCCCATGGGGTTCTCCAGGCAAGAACGCTGGAGTGGGTTGCCACTGCCTTCTCCGATAGTAACTCTGCTGCTGCTACTGCTGCTGCTAAGTCGCTTCAGTCATGTCCGACTCTGTGCGACCCTATAGACGGCAGCCCACCAGGCTCCCCCATCCCTGGGATTCTCTAGGCAAGAATACTGGACTGGGTTACCATTTCCTTCTCCAGATAGTAACTCTAGCAGCCTTTAAGTCTTCAAAGCTTCAGCTTTCTCCACTGACTCTGATTTCCATTTTAAGTTCCAGCCCAGGGATTTATTTCTCATGATTTTGACTTGTTTTCTTTGTATTTAAAAAGTTGTTAGATCTTATTTAGTTTTTTCATGTATTTGAATTAGGCAGTCTTTTTTGTCTTATTTGCTTACCATATTGACTATAAACTTTACCGCTGCAGTCTGATTAAAGGATTTTTAAGCCTTTTGAATAATCTGATTATAATCCCTATTTCCTTAGAACTTTAAATAGAAATAGAAGTTAAATAAATATTACTTCAGTGGATGGGTGTTCTGCAGATCCTTTTACTGAGTTGCCTTGTATCTGAGTAACCACACTTGTGTAGTTTAGTGAATTGCAGTCTCAATGATGGACACCTCATTCTTCGTGGAATACCACTTTCCGTGCACAGCTCGAAATCAGTAGGTTAGGCTATAGATTGTCAGATGTTATGTGAACTGAAGCTGTGAAATTGTTTTATGAGGCCTGTCTCCTAGCAGTATTTTTAGGTTATTTATAAATATGGAAACATATTTCATGTCCTAGTAAGTAAGGTTCTATCTTGACTTTACGAGTAATAAAGAAAGGTTACTTCTATATATTTATCTTTCTCTGAAGAAGTAATCGTCCAAAGTTCAGTCATCCAAGTTAAAATCCCTTCTTTGTAAGTGTTTTTCTTTTTTAAAAATCCTTCTCTAATCTGTTTCGTCCGAGCTAGAGATTTGAGGTCTTGTTTTGTTGTCATAAAAAAAAAAACGTTCTCCTTTTACAAGGATGCTGTGATCTAGTGCTTTCCTCTGCAGGAACAGGGAGAAGGGAACGAGGTAGCCTCATGTCAGGTCTTCAGTGGTAGGAGTCAACATCCTGGAAGGAAGCCTGCTTGATGTCTGTGTTGGTTGCAGAAGGAGACTCTGAAAAACATGGCAGAATAGTTCTTGGAGAGCTGAGTGTGCATCCCGTTTCTCTTTCCAAACACTAGCTTTCTTGCTGCAAGGGAACCTGTTGGTAGAGTGTAGTGAGTACCTGCATGTCTAGGATTCCTGTAGGGGTTCTGAGCAGCCTTTTCCTCACACCCCATGTGAAGAGGATTGGGTTGGTGGGGATGGATAGCCTTATGGATACGTGGGCAGGCTTTGACTCAGGGAGAGATAAGAAGGCTGTGTTATCCTTGGGAGGTGGCCACAGCACTTTCTGCTAGGGGAGTAACTGGGCGAAAATGTCCCAGCCAGACTGGGGCCGTTAAGACCCATCTTCTGGGAGCCTCTGGAAAGGAAAGGAGAGAAATAAGCAACTTTATGGGGGCAATTTTGAAGCCAAAGCAAATAGAATTTGTTTTTCCAGGTTTCTTGGACATTTGCTCATTTATGCAAATTTGAAATTGTTCTTTGGGGAAGTGAACTTGGGTGAATTGAATGAAGGTCATGAAAACCATTGCAGAATGAAACCCATAGAATTCGGAAAGGAATGACTTGGTATATATCAGACTCACGAGACAGGTCAGTTTGTTGTTAGCATCTGTACCTTCTAGCCCTTCCTCGTATGAGAATGTGGATGGATGGATGGATAGATAGATAAGAGAGTATATAAAAATAGGAACTAGCAAGCTATTTGAATACTCTGTTAAGAATGTTTTGTTAAAGCTATATTTAGACTTTTTAGTCATTTTCTCTCTCAGTTTTATGGAAAATACTTAAATCCATGGGCTTACTCTTGATTTCTCCTTTGAGTTCTTTCTTGGGACTGTCCAATTATGGGGGAAAAACAGTTGATCCCCATCTCTTAGAATACAAGAACATTCCTCTAAAAGCTTAAGTTATATATTGCTCATTTGGAGTTTGATACCAATAAATCCACCATGACTTGGCTAAATCATGCATACCTGCTACCATCTTATCCTTGTGACTGGGGCTTGGTTAGGGGTAAAGAGGATTTCCTGAACATCAGGAGATAGACAGTTTTTTGTTTTTTTTTTTTTGAAGTCACTGTTTTTCACATTGAAGGATCCAATTTAAGCAAAACTTTAGTCACTCAGTTGTGTCCAGCTCTTTGCAGCCCCATGGACTGTAGGCTCCTAGGTTCCTCTGTCCATGGGATTCATCATGCAAGTATACTGGAGTGGGTAGCCATTTACTTCTCCAGGGAATCTTCCAGTCCCAAGGATGGAACCTGGGTCTCCTGCGTTGCAGGCAGACTCTTTAGCATCTGAGTCACCAAAGTAGACTTCTCTTTTTTATTTTTTTTCCTGGTTGAGTGACAGAGTGGAGTTAAGGCTGGACAGGTGATCAGAGCCAGTCAACAGATGCATTGATGCGACACCTGTTATACTCGTAATGCTGTGCTGGTTTTCTGGAGGGTTGAGAAGAGTTACATATGGTCTTTAAACAGTTGATGTTTTCATAGGTAGACATGACTAAAGGTAGTAACTGCATCAGGTAGACTCAAATTGTGTGATATAGCAATTTAGAGGAGAGGAAGGCTAGTAAAGATATGTATAATCAGTGAAGTTCAAGATCTAAAAATCAAACGTAGAGAACATCTTTCTCCAATCAGACACAGAGGTTGGGAATAGGTCTGATTCTGATCATGTAGATGGCAGAGCAGCTATGGGATTGCAGTGGTATTTGAAGGGCACGTGAAATGGGATATCATGGAAGGAACTCATGGATCGTGGGGTCACACAGTATGGGTCCATTGGAGTGCATAGCCTGGTGAGAACAAAGCATGTTCATAATAATGCCTGTTTTTGTTACTATTAATGACTGACACACACATAGCCAGACACTATTCTGAGCACTTCAGGTGTGTTCTTGTAATCCTCCAAGTCTCTGTGACATAGATGGTACTGTTATCACTCAGTTACAGACAAGGATACTGAGGCAGAGATGAGATAAGTAACTTATTTAAGGTTACATAGTAAGTGATAGAGTTGAGATTTGAACCCCAGAGTCAGGCTCCTGGGTGTGTGCTCTTAACCACTGTGTTGCCTGCTCCAGTCAATGTGAGAGTAGCAAAGGGTTACAAGCAAGAGATGTTACTGGTGAGAGAGAGAATTCCAGGGTCCAGATTGCAGAGGAACAGCTTCTGAGGATGCAGTGTCTGTTTGGTGGGCACATGGAGGTGTTGGGCTTCCTGGTGGCTCAGCGGTAAAGAATCCACCAGCTAAAGCAGGAGTTGTGTTTGATCCCTGGGTCAGGAAGATCCCCTGGAGAAGGGAATGGCAACCCACTCCAGTATTGCCTGGAATATCCCATGAACAGAGGAGCCTGGTGGGCTACAGTCCGTGGGGTCGCAAAGGGTCAGACATGACTGAGCAACTAAACCACCACCTGGAGTGTTAGTGATGTAGATGGGAGTTAGAGGTCAGCCGCATCAGCCCGTCCCGGAAGCAGGGGGCAGAGGCAGCAGTCTGGAGCACTTGCTGGATGCTGGGCTCTGAGGCCACAGCCCTGAATAAGGCGGGTAAGGTCACGGCTCCCTGGGAACTTCCATTCATCCTGGTGATGGAGACAGAGAGTGGTGAAGCTCCCTGACAGGGAACGTAATTATGGACTGGGGAACGTGCATGATGGAGAGTTAGTGAGCAGGGCCCACATGACACAGAGTGACATAGGGAAAGATGTCCCTGGAGAAGTGGCATTTGATCTGTGATCTGAAGGAGGGGACGAGCCTAGCCATGTGGATAATGAGAAAAGCCCAGTGCAGGCTGTGGGAGTATGGACAGTTCAAGGGGTGGAAAGGGAGCCTGTGTGGGCCCGGCATAGGGGCGTGGTGGGGCTTGGTGGGGTATGAGGATGGGGAAGGAGGCGGGGCTAAAGCTGACTCAAGGGCCTTGGTGAGGGGTTTAGATCATTTCCTCAGAGCAGTGGGAACCCACTGAATGTTAAATTGATGGGTGGCCTGGTCCCATGGGAGATCCAGGGGAGGGTAAATAGATGCACCTGTTTGAGCAGGCAGGGGAAGCGGGGAGGCTGAGAGCAGAGGGGAAGTGAGGTGGGGAAAGGACATTTAGAATGCTTGCTCTCATCTGGTACCATGAACGTTTGAGCTGCAGCTAATATGGCTTTTCTGGCTAGGGGAAGATGAGCCCCACCTGAGATAAAACTTTTTAGTGTTTGGGTTGTGATCAGGCTTCACAACAGCAAGACTTGATGGCTACATTTTGGCCTTTTCACTGCCTATTTGTACCTGTTTACATATAGGGAGAAATTTCAGAGCATACAAACCTAAAGATGAGACAGTTTTTGTTTGTTTGCTTTTATATAGGCCTTGAATTTATAAAATTCAAATTTACTTTATGTATAATAGATGCTTTTGGTGTGGGGAACAGAAGACACTTTGGAAATATTGTAATTAATTACGTTCTCTAGTCCATGAATGACTTTCTTATTTCTGGGATGGAGACTCAAAATGGAGACGCAATTAATTGCTCACTCACTCAGTACCTGTATCCTGCTGCATTGTCACTGTTAGAACCTGGATTTAATTCAGGGTGATGTGGTGATCAGCCTCAGACACGTGCCAGTTCTGACCCCTGACTTCTGAGCATTCCTTGTAGCCAGTGTGGCCGTGTGACCTAGTCCTGGTCAGTGGGACCTGAGAATTATTCCACCGGGATGGGGATGGGATTTTCGAGAAAGACTTACTGTTCTGCTGAAACCTGACAGATGAGCCTGTCCGTACCATCCCTTGCTTTCCTCTGCTTTCTGCCTCAAGTGCTGGTAAGTGTGAGTGTGAGTGCCCAGCAACCCTTGTGTCACCGCAAGGTAACAAGCAGAAAGGAAAAGCCAAGAGCTTCACAAAGATACCTGCCCTAACATTGTTCTTGTCGAACCAGCACTAGCAGCCCTGAGCCTCCCCACCACTTCTGGTTTGTTGAATCCAATGTTTGTTAGGTTTCTAATACTTGAAGGTGAACTCAATGCTAACTGAAGCAAATATGAAAATGTGGTGTTATAAGCTTTGTCCCGTCCACTGTGACAGCTGTATAACGCCCCTTGATAGTCAGTATGACCTTTAGCCTATGGGAAAACAGTTTCTGAAAAGGAAATTTTAACTTCTATTAAAAGTTTGAAAGTGATGAGTTGTGGCCTTAGAAATATAATTTTCAAAATAAATGAACTTGTCTGTGTGAACCTGCTGTAGCAGGTATCACGGAGCCGTACTTCATGGCCAGTATCTTCCTTATGGTCTTTTTTATGGTGCTCTTAGTCAGTGCTCTGGTGAACTACACTGTGTGTATTTATGGCTTTGTAGGAAACGATAATAGTGCTAGAGGTAATAGCATAAATAGTCTGATTTCTTAAAAATGTGAAGCTCCAACAGGCTTTATTGGATTTCAGGGTAATGGTCTTATTAAATTTTCTGCTTCTTTTCAAACTTTTTTATGGCTAAGTTCCACCCTGGTGGTTTCAAGAAATTTGGGGGCTGTTCTGTATTTTTATGGGGGGGGGGACACTTACTCTAGAATTTTCGATTGCTGAATTAAAGGATAGGGGAAATAATTTGGATTTTGTTTTTAACTGTCTTGGCCTTTGGGTGTAGCACATTTTTTTCCATGGGGAAAATAGAAATGGCCCTCTGGTAGGCATCATGGAGAATAATATAAGGTGTAAAATGAAATTGTATTCTAAGCAGTTAGGGAAAAAAAGGGACTATAAGTCATAGGATCATCGAATTATAACAGGAAAGGAATTTTAGACGTCATCTAATAAAATCCCACTTTTTTCATAACCTTAGAACTTGACCTATAACAATTAGTCATTCATTTAAAAAATAATAATACATGTGGTTACCCTGTGCACCCTCTTCTTTAATGAAAGATTTCCCCAAAGAAACAAGGAAACATTGTGTAATCCAAGGGCCTTCAGAAGAAGGATTTCTAAGCCACCTATTCTGACTTCTTCATTTTACAGACAGGAAACTGAAGCCCAGAGAGGATGAAGGTTGTTTCTTTCAGGTGGACTAGAAAGGATTAATAAGTCTCGGGCAGGTAGGCTCAGGACCATGAAACTTTCTAGGCTCTAACATCCTCAGTGCTGTATGTTGGAATCCAGATGGCAGATAGATGGCCTTGGGTGAGTTTGCTTTTGGGCTCATCCTTAAGCGCTGGTGAGGGCTTGACAGGCACTGGTGGGAGGCAGGGAGTCCCAGGCAGAGCACTGGGAGGAGCCTGGGGGTGGGATGATTTCAGGCAGTTCAGGAAAGAGTGCAGAGCCCATTCTGGCAGCCCTTTGGGGCCAGGCGGTAGAGGAGATCAGGGACAGGTTCAGGCCAGTTTGGGCCAGTGCATGGAGTACCTCGAGAGCCCATCAGTGGAGTGGGGATTGTATTTGGGAGCCAGTGGGGTGCTCTTAAAATAATACTGATGATGGTAATAGCTAACAGTGACATAACCCTGACTCTACCACCAGCATTCTGAGTACTTCACCTGCCCTCACCTGTTTAATTCCCACTAGAAGCCTTTGGTATAGGCACTCTCATCTCCATTTTACACTTGAGGAAACTGAGGCACTGGGAGGTGAGATGACTTAATCCAAAGAGACACTGATGGGACGATGTGATGGAGACAGGATTCAAACCCATGTCTGGCCCTAGAGTCCTACTTTTAATCGCTGGGAGTGTGGTCTGGTGGTGATAAAGGGGATGAATTCTTTTCAGAAGATGGATCTGTAGCAGGGGGCAGGAGAACTGGAATGAGGGCAGAAGGGTGATCAGGAGATGATTGAAGGCTTCCAGGAGAGCAATAAAAGCTTGGCGTGGAAATGAAAGGAGGAAAATTCCAGGAGCTTCCGAGATGGATCGGTGGTGCCAGGTCCCCAGTTGCACATGGGGGCTGGGGAGGGACAGTCGCAGATGACTGAGATATTGCTTGGCTGTCTGCCTAACTGGATCAGGGAGATTGAGAAGGAGATTTGATGGGAAGGTGATGATTTATTTGTGCAGAGCCCTCTTCTCTCACTGGTAAAACTGTCTGGGGAAAAAGATCCATGTTCGTGTGTCCAAACAAATTTCGGAGTTTATGTACCCTCCCGAGGTCATCTGTATTAGCCTGGTTTTGGGTTCACAGTAGGTCTAAGCGGTTATTTCTATTTCACTTCGTGACCTCCACAGTTCTGAGGCTGCTTGTCCTCTTCCCAGCGTAATACCGTTGGGTGGGAGAACAGGAGAGGTGATGGGCGGGGGTCACCTTTGTTTCAGCTTCCCCAGGAGTGATCTTGGCCTTCCGCTTTCCTGTGTGCCGTTAGGTCTTGATGGGAGGGCAGGTCACGGCTGGAGATGCAGGAGGCGGTGGTGTTCCTTTGTGAATGGGCATCCGGTGTTGGGAGGAACGCCCTGTTCTGGTCTCCGTCCATGGGTCAGGGCTGAGAGCAGTGTTCTTTCCTCCTCCTTTCTGAGAAAGGCCATCGTGGCCAGGCAGGTCTTCTCTGAGACCTCTAACTGCAGGTCCCAGCTGAAGGCCCCAGTGCCCCCTTCTGGGGACAGCGGTTGTTGAGAGATTGGTAGCTGATAACCTTGTAGGAAAAAAAAAAAAAATCCTGAAGTGGATGAAAGAACATGGCAGTTGCCCTTTGGGTTTCTGTTTCATCACTGTTTGTGCAGTTTGGGGCATTTTCTTCATCTTCTCCCTCCCTCTCTTCCTTCTTTTTTTCCTTCCCTCTATCATTCCTTTTCCCTCCATCCTTCTTCTTTTCCCCTTCTAATCAGAGGAGTTGCTAATTGTGCTGGGTCAGTAAGTGTGATTGGCATCTATTGTATTTGATTTTGGTTTCCTTCCCAGGGAAAGGTAACCCTGGCAAGTCAGATAAGCATTGGTTGTATGTGGAATTTATACAGTGTGCACTGTTCAGGGTCTGGCTGCAAGGGGAAGATAAAGGGACCGGAAGACCAGGCTGTCCCTGTCCTCAAGCCCCTTAAAAACCTTAGAAAGGCAGGATGCATATGTGAGTTCAAAGTCCGGTCTCGGCATTCATGAAAAGTCCATGCATAGATTCTCTTGTCTCATCTGTAACATGGAGGAGGTAATATTTGTATCAAAAGGGTGTTGTGATGCACAAATGGAACAGCCTTTCTGAATGCTGAGCTCTTCCCTTATCTCTCTGTTCTCATCCAATTAAAGTTTTCTGGATTGTACCTTCGAATGATCCCAGAAATGCTGGAGGGAGATGAGGGAATCTAAGCATTATGTTAAACTGCTTTGTGCATGTTTATTTCATTTCTGTCTAGTAACCATGTTTTTGCTCTTCTTATTTTCAAGATGAGAGAGCTGAAGGTCAGAGAGGTTATAAACAAAGTAGCATCACTGCCTGCTTCAGATGTGACCTGGAGCACTTATTCAGTATTTTACTGCCTGTTACCTCACCTATGGGCTTCCCAGGTGGCGCTAGTGGTGAAGAACCCACCTGCCAGTTCAGGAAACATAAGAGACATAGGTTCAGTCCCTCAATGGGGAAGATTTCCTGGAGGAGGGCATAGCAACCCACTCCAGTATTTTTGCTTGGAGAACCCCATGGACAGAGGAGCCTGGTGGGCTACAGTCCATAGGGTCACAAAGAACTGGACACGATTGAAGCAACTTAGCACACACGCATGCTCCTCATCTGTAAAATGGGGGTGATAACAATTTCCTCCTCAGTGTGTGGTTTTAAGGATTTAAGTGGTTAATATATTTGTCTTAAAACAATGCCTGGTAAATAGTCAATGTGATAAAAGTATTAGAAACTACTCAGTTTCCAAATCTCTTCTAAGCCACTTTGTGGTGAAGTCAAGATTGACTCATATGCGTTATGTGTTGAAATGGGATTAAATTACGATTTTTGAAATGTAGAGCAGATTTGGTTTTCATGGAGAGAGACTGGGGAAGTGATGCTAGAACCATCAGGAAAAGTCCAAAGGAGAGACAGGGAAGGATTTCAAGAATTCAGGGAGAAAGAGAGCTCCAGAGATCATGAAGAGATGGGTCAGGAGGAAAGCTCTATGTTGCTTTTGTTTTGCTGTGGAAAAGGAGCCATTTCCTAATGGTTTGATTAAAACACTGACTTTATCCTGGAACCAGCAGGTGAGCGATCAGTAAACTCTGTAAATGGGACCTTTGGAGTCGCTGCTTCACCAGCTTCCTCTTTCTTTTCACTTCCTGGAAGAGGCAGTAAGTAGACTATTAAGCTAAGGATTCTGCAGTCAGTAGATCAGGCTTGGAGCCTGAGCTCTGTAGCTTATCAGCTATGTGGTGTTTGCAAGTTTCCTAACCTTGATGTAGCTCCATGTCCTACTTTCGAAAAGAGGAGAATACTGGTGTTTCTACCTCCTAGGGCTTGTGAGTCTGAGAACAGTAGTGCATGGTGTGAATGTGTAGCTCAGAGGAGGCCTTCAACAATTGCTGGTTACTTAATGTTGCTGCTGCTGCTGCTGCTGCTAAGTTGCTTCAGTCATGTCCGACTCTGTGCAACCCCATAGACGGCAGCCTGCTAGGCTCCTCCGTCCCTGGGATTCTCCAGGCAAGAATACTGGAGTGGGTTGCCATTTCCTTCTCCAATGCATGAAAGTGAAAAGTGAAAGTGAAGTCTCTCAATCGTGCCCGACTCTTAGCGACCCCATGGACTGCAGCCTACCAGGCTCCTCCGTCCATGGGATTTTCGGGCAAGAGTACTGGAGTGGGTTGCCATTGCCTCCTTGGAGCTTTGGTTAGAAATTCAGGCTCAGTAGGCAAACCATCCAACCAATCCATTCTGAAGGAGATCAGCCCTGGGATTTCTTTGGAAGGAATGATGCTAAAGCTGAAACTCCAGTACTTTGGCCACCTCATGTGAAGAGTTGACTCATTGGAAAGGACTCTGATGCTGGGAGGGATTGGGGGCAGGAGGAGAAGGGGACGACAGAGGATGAGATGGCTGGATGGCATCACGGACTCGATGGACGTGAGTCTGAGTGAACTCTGGGAGTTGGTGATGGACAGGGAGGCCTGGGGTGCTGTGATTCATGGGGTCGCAAAGAGTCAGTCACGACTAAGTGACTGAACTGAACTGAGGCAAACCATACATGGTGACATTTAGGGGCACAGACTGTTCTAGATGAACCCCAGCCAAAACCATAAAAGACCTTGGCTCTTATCACTCTCAGTCAAGAATCTGACATGGAATCTTGAGTTGCCTTTGGGGTATACTTTTATCTGCCTCTCCTTTCCCTCAAAAAAGTGTCTTTGAGCTTAGAGGAGAACACAAATGGACACAGTCTCTTCTGCTGGGTTCAAAATACCTGGCCCCTCGTCTCCCTCCCGCTGATTTTGGTGCGTTGTTGCTGTCGCTGCACTGGGTCTCTGTTGCTGCACAAGCTGTGGCGGGTGGGGCCCCTCACTGTGGAGGCTTCTCTTGTCCTGGAGCACGGGCTGTGGGACTTGCGGGCTCAGTAGCTGCAGCTTGCAGGCTTTCGAGCGCACGCTCAGTAGTTATGGCCTATGAGCTTTGTTGCTCCCCAGCTTGTGAAATCTTCCCAGACCAGGGATCAAACCCATGTCCCCTGCATTGCCAGGCGGATTCCCATCCTCTGTACCATCAGGGAAGCCCCTTTCCTCTGATTTTTAATTCACAACAGTACCCTACAGTGGGACTTTGATGTTTAGCAGTTGAGACAAAATCTCATTATAAACGGATAATTTTGCACTTATAGTCTTTGTTAAACAGATTTTTCTCATTTCTTCCTTTGTTCTCACTGAGGTAGGATATAGGGGAATATTAATGGGCTTCTCTAAAAAATAAAATAACAGGTGACAAAGTGAACTAGATTCCTCAGAATCACAAGTTAAGATGTCAAATCCCATGTGTCCTGACTCCCCATTCCAGTGCTCTTTCAACAAGGTCGCAGTCCCCCTCCAGCCTCCCTCTTGCCTCTGTTAATAGGGCTGCCAGGGTGTTCCACACTGTCTAGAAGGCAGTTACCCTTGGAATGGCTTCCCTTTCTGATGTAGGCATTACCAAATGACCTGAGTCAGCTCTGTCAGGAAACTTGAAATCCTTTCTTCCAAAACTCACTCATTCTGTTTCAGATGAAATCATTTTCCTTGGCCAATTTAACAAGATCCTTGCTCTTTCGTTTCCTTTAATTATCTTGTTTTAAAAAAAAAAAAGAAAGAACTGGAGAAGACCATCTGCTTTATGAGGCAGTTCATCTCTTATGTTTTCTCTAATAGATATATGGAGGCCCAGTTAAGCAAATTACATCTCCATCTCATTCTTGTTTGGGATTGTCCTGTTTGGTGCTTTGCTTTCTCTGCCATCAGCATTTCTCGGGTGTATATTTGGCATGTCTTGGAGTGTAGATTTATGAAAAGATGTTATCTTTGTTCCGTGAACTGCAGGCGCTGTGAGCCATTTCCATATAGTGCCAAACTATCACAACAGGGTTCTTTGCTTTTTTAATCCCTTCCTCTCACCATGAGAAGTTCTATTAACATGTTTTCTGAGATGCAGAGTAAAATCTGTCAAATATAGCATGGAAAGCAGATGGGTGGTGGCTGTCTTCCTTTTCACAAACTCTAAACTTGTCTTCCTTAGTAAAACTTAGCCTTATCACCGTTTACCCCAGAGCCTTCGTTTATGAATAGGAGACATAGGTAGTGCAGGTAGGGGGATGGGCTGGGCTGCTGCTTCTTTACATATTTATTTTTAAATGTATATGATATGTGGGTCGCTCAGTGGTAAAGAGTCTGCCCACCAAGCAAGAGACACAAGAGGCATGGGTTCAATCCCTGGATTAGGAAGATGCCCTGGAGTAGGAACTCACTCCAGTATTCTTGCCTGGAAAATTCCATGGACAGAGGAGCCCAGAGGGTTACAGTCCAGTCCATAGGGTCAACAAAGAGTTGGACACAACTGAGCGACTGAGCACACTCATATATCTTCATGTGCACACTTTATTTCTTTCAAATTGAAGATAACTCTTTTGCTCTGAATATGAAAACACTTCATACTCGTCATAAAAAAATGTGCACAAATCAGCAACATATGAAACAGGAGAAGACACTTTCCTAAATCCTGCCACCCAGAGATTACTGCTGTTAACGTTTTGATGAACTTGTCTACTCATTCCTTGATGAACAACTTATTAACTTTGCCATTCTTCTGTACTTACATGAAATTTTATAAAACATTAAGAAGATTAAATCCTATACAGACTTAACATTAAAAAAAGGGAACATAGTAAACACAGTAATATCTTATAGACTATGAGAAGGTCCCAAAATGGTATGCTTAAAAAAATAAAACTAATACATTATTTCAGAGTAAAAGAGATTATTAAAAAATGATATAAAACATGAAAGAACAGCATATACATTTTTAGAAAAATCTCAGATAAAATAACAGAGTTCAAAGAATTTGAAATTTTAAAAAATCACTTTAGGAATAAATTCTAAGTTGGAACACAAAATCAAGTAAATACCACAAGTACTGGCCTAACAGAAATCAAGGGTGAAAATTCTAGGGTGAAAAGGAGAAAGAAGTTTAAAAATGAAAGGAAATGAAGAAAGAAAGAAAATTTGGAAAAAAGTGAAAAATATTAAAGATAGGAAAAGAAGATTGACTATACCGTAATAGGAAAAGAAAACTGAAACCAGGGAACAAATACTGAATTTCAAGAAAATTTTCCCGAAAAAAGATTTTAAACCATATTTTTTAAAAAGCAACTCATGTATTTTAGGATATCAACCAATGCCAAGATATTTTAGTAAAATTACTGGATTAAAAAGAAGAACAAGAAAAGTCCTTTTGACATCTAGAAAAAAAGACGAAAACAGCAACATTGTCAAGACTTTTTGACAGAAACTCTTTATGTTGGGAGAAAATGGCATAACATTTTAAGGTCTAAGAAAAGATGAGAGCCTGTACTTAAAAAAAAAAAATTATTTATTTATGTATTTATTTGGCAGCACCAGGGCTTAGTTGCAGTATGTGAACTCTATAACTATGGCATGTGAGATCTAGTTCCCTGACCAGGAATTAAAGCCAGGCTCCCTGTGTTAGCAATGAGGAGTCTTAGTCACTGGACCACCAGGAAGTCCTGTGAGCCTATACTTTTTATGTCTAGCAAAATTGACTTGCACGTGTAAAGAATACTGACATTACTTTCAGGCCTAAGGAATCTCCTGAAGAGTGAGCTTTAAACAGCAAAAATAACTGGTGAGATGTAACATGAGCCTGAACATCTCAAGATAATAGCTAGCAAGGACATTATCAAAGATTATTAGGACTATGTCAAAAGGTCTCAGAAGCCAACTTGAAACTTGAAGAGGCTTCTACTGGCATGGGGCAGTTAGAGCTTCAAGAATAAGAATTGCAAATATATTAAAATCTGCGAGGGTTGATAATAAGAAAAAAAAATATTATTGGGTACCTGAGGTTAATGGTAATCAAGAAAAGTAGTCAAGAACCAAATGTGTACCCTGCCTTTCTTATATGAATGGATCACTGGATAACCACAGAATAGGTGAGGGGAGGCACTTCCTAAATTTTTTTCCACCAGTAAATGCCCCATCAATTTAACAGATTTGGGCACTGAGCGACAATGGCTTCTCATTAGATATCATGTGCTTCCTGATGAAAGATCGTACAACCAAATGGATTAAATCTCAGTTTTTTCAAGCCTTTGAATCCAGCTGCCAATTTGCAGGAAATTCAGAAGGTTAGGGACATGTTCACCTGCACCATAGATATGCAGCCATCAGAATTCGTACTGTGGAAACTCTATAGCTCAAATGCCCAGATTCTCTAAGGATAAATTATAAGATAAGATGATGGGGGACATAGACTGTAACCCACCAGGCTTCTCTGTCCATGGAATTCTCCAGGCGAGAATACTGAAGTAGGTTGCCATTCTCTTCTGCCGGGGATCTTCCCAATGCAGGGATAAAATCCAGGTCTCCTGCATCGCAGGGGAATTCTTTAAAATCTGAGTCACCAGAAAAGCCCCGATGGGGTATATAGAATGACTTAAAATTACTTAAAATACATGTCACATTTTTTTTTTAATGGATAAGAATTAACTGTATTGACCAGGGTTGTAACCTTGAGTAATGACATCATTAAAAAAAAACAAAGAATGTGGATTTAATAAATTCAAGATAGTTTATTTAGTTTTAGAGGAAAGGAAGAAATTTATGGAATACATTTTGAGTTAGCTAGAAAAGTCTTGTTTCTTGATCTGGGTGATAATTATGAGCTTTTTTCTTTATAATACACTATTTGTTTTCTGTGATTTTCTAAATCTGTTTTTTTTTTTTAACCATGAAAGTATTTTTAAAAATTTCTGAATGAATGGCATTGTACATCCTGCCTTTTTTCCAACTTTTTGTTATAATTTTCAAACATACAGAAAAGTTGAAAGCACTGTGTATGAAATCCCAATATACTCATCATACTGTTTTATTGTTAGTTTTTCATTCAGTGTTTAGTAGAGATCTTTCTATAAAACTAGATCGAGAAATAGCCTCACTTTTAAATAAATGATTCATAGTATTCCATTGTATAAATTAAATCAGTCTCCTATTGATGGACATTTAACTTGTTCCTAGTAGAAATCTTGATGCTTGTACATCCTTATGACAAATTCCTAGAATTTGCTGTCACAGAATATTCTGATGTGCAGTGTGTAAATGGTTTTGTGATGTGAACAGACAGCTGTGGAAACCAAAGATACAGCCTATATTGATCAAGACAGCCCTGTGTAACTGACAGAGGGCATAAATCTCCAAGAAAGAATTTGATTCCCTGAAGCAGGATCCTCAGATAACATCATGCCTTCCCTGGATCAATTCAGGTTTAATCCCAGTGGCTCTTCTGTTATCTCACTTTGGTTGTTGTTGGTATGGTTAGTGTTATCTCTTGTCTGTGAACCACCCCAAAATTCAGTGGCTTAAACAATAGCCATTAGTTTGTGTAGAATGGATGAGTCATTCTTACAGCCTCTACTGGGTTCACTCAGGGGCTCACAGTCAGCTGAAGGTATAGTTGCAGAGCTCTGCTGGGCTCTCCCACCAGTCTGATGGGTCAGTGGGCTCAGACTGATCTCAGTGGCCTGGCCTAGAGGACTTAGCTATTCTAGCCAAGTCTCCAACATCCTTCCGTCCGGCCAGCCTGGGTGCAGTCTCATGGCAGTGGTACAGCTCATATCTTTCTCATGGGGGCTGGAAATGGGCCGTGCCTTGTGAATTTCTGTGCCACCCCACTTGCTAACCTGCCATTGACCAAAGCAAGTGACAGAGCCAGGCCAGAGTCAGTGAGAAGGGACTGCATAGCAATAGAGCAGAGGGTGAGCATACGGAGAAGTTGTTGACTGAGGCCATTAATGCAGTCAACAGCATATTTTAGGTTGGCACTTCTTAGAAGCCTTCAACATTGCTCTTATTTCTAAACTGCAGATGTTATGCCTTTGAAATATGAAAAATGGGGATCAAGTGTGTTTGTGGAAGAAGCATACAAATTTTCTTGTTTAGAGTAGTCAAGGTAACATGTAAATGGAAAAACCTACATTTATTGTTTTGTCTTGAAAATATTTCTTTTCTAGTTGTTGATGTTTTCCCCTGGGATATAGTTCAGGAAACAGGGTTTTCCCTGTTTGTGTTTATTTTTCTTTATTCTTGGAGTTGGGTTTGAAATCTGGCTTTGAGAACATTGACTCAAGTAAGATTGAAAAGCTAAAATCACAAACCTGCCTCTTTGTTTTTGCTTAAGATACAGACATGAGAGATATAATTAGTCCTTACACCTTTATTGCTGCATTTCCCCTTGTTTTAAGTGGTAGAAGTGGTAAATTTAGGCTCTTCCATAACAGTAATTTTTAGCAACAGATATCCTGCACCCAGGTGTACAGATGGCAAGAAATTATCACCAGTAATTATATCTCAGATTTAAAAGAAAAATCAAATTAAGTTTATTTCCATAGTTTACAGTATTATATGTCACACCTCTCTTCTCTGTGGAAAAACAAAATGCTGCAATAAACTTTACATATATATATTATATTAATATATTATTAGTATTAGAGTTTTATTAAATATTATTTATTGTGTATGCATCATAAAATTGCACACACTAATTGTTCAAACTAGAGGGAGTGGCTGGGGTCTTTTTTTGAGAGGCCCTTTGTTTTCAGTTTACCTGTATATCAGAAAGCTGGACATAAACTTCAAAAGAATAATAATGTGGCATGGATTATCTTGCAGAATTAATTAATTCAGACAATTTGAATCAGCTTCAAGAGAGAGAGTCCTGAGAAACGTGGCTTAGTAGTCATGAGCCTGGTCTTTGGATGCAAACAGATGTGGGTCCTGATAACAGCTCTGTCACTTGCCTCCCAAGTGACCTTGGGTGGGTTACCTAACCCTCCTTGCCTGTTTCCTCATCAGAAAATTGATGTAATAATAGTAATAATAGTTCCTTTCTCATATGATTGTTGGAGTGCTAAATGAGAGAATCCTTAAAAGTACCCTCTTAGCGCAATGCTGGGCACATAGTAAGTGACGGGTAAATGTGTACTTAGAGTTGGAACTGGAAGGAGCCCTGGGTATCTGGTGCAGCTCCTCCACTGTATAGATTGGGAAATAGAGATTACATTCTTTAGGGGAAAATATTTAAAACCTTTAAGACTAAATCAGTGTGAATTCGGAGACAAGTCTAATCCTCAAATGCAGTACCTATTTTATGTAAGTATTTATCAATGAGGGACTTCCCTGGTGGTCCAATGGCTAAAACTCCACACTCCCAGGGCAGGGGGCCTGGATTTGATCCCTAATCAGGGAATTAGATTCTACATGCTGCAACTGAAGATCCTTCATGCCATAGCTAAGACCCAGCACGCCACAGCTAAGACCCAGCATAGCCAAAATAAATAAATAAATACTAAAAATAAAAAGTATTTATCAACAAATATAACCCTGTAGATTTTCAATAGCAAGGCTAAGATGACAGTTTTTTGACAGCCCTTCCTGTGCTCAGCAGGTTACAGAAAAGATTTCAGTAATGGCAGAAAAAAAGTTTCCATTGTAACTACAGTGCTTTGCTTCATTCTTGGACTCAGTTTATTCATTATTTGTGAACATCTTCACAACAAAGCAAGATGGGGCAGGAAGAGAAGGCAGAGGCTGTGGACCACTAAGGTTTATTGAGTATTTATGGTGAATGTTCAAAGATCTCTAAGACACTTTGCCTTTCTTCAGAAAGCTTACAACCTTGTTGAGAAAAACAGGTCCTATGTGTCCTAAAGTAATAGATCAGTTAGCATTTACTGAAGTTTAGCATCTGCCAGGCACTAAGCAAAGCAAGCAGGCAACCTACCTATCATATGTCATTTGATCCTCAGAGCAACTTTCAGATAGATGTTAACTGCAATTTGCAGTTGAATAAGACACAGTTCAGATATTAAGTACTGGTTCAGAATCATATAGGACTGAGGTATTGAAGGAGTTAAGAAGAGAGAACTCTGTGCTGAGCTTATAATTTTCAAAGTTGGAGGTTTACCAGTATCTAGAGCACCCCTTAGGAAAAGGGCCCCCTACTTGTACTTTTTGGGTGGAGACCAGGGATGAAAAATGTCTTATAGTACCCAGCAACCCTGTACATTAAACAGTGTCTTATCTCTGCAAAGCTTACAAGCACCCTTACCAGATTTTCATGTAGGTGAACAATATGCTTATCGTGATCTGAACCAGAATTCTAGGTATAAAGTATTCTTTATGGCTTTATACTGTATATTCCAGAAGTGGAAACTCTTCATTGAAAGATAA
This sequence comes from Ovis aries, assembly GCF_016772045.2. NCBI lineage: Eukaryota > Metazoa > Chordata > Mammalia > Artiodactyla > Bovidae > Ovis > Ovis aries. The sequence continues at coordinate 60,634,398 of NC_056059.1, read as the reverse complement.
TTGTATTAATATTTGTTTGAATTTTCTTAGAATTGTTCAACCTTTTGAAATTGGCATCAGTAATAGAAGTACATAGAGAAGGCAATGGCGACCCACTCAGTACTCTTGCCGGGAAAATCCCATGGACAGAGGAGCCTGGTGGGCTGCAGTCCATGGGGTCGCAAAGAGTCAGCCACGACTAAGCAACTTCGCTTTCACTTTTCCCTTTCCTGCATTGGAGAAGGAAATGGCAACCCACTCCAGTGTTCTTGCCTGGAGAATCCCAAGGACAGAGAAGCCTGGTGGGCTGCCATCTACGGCGTCGCACAGGGTCGGACATGACTGATGCGACTTAGCAGCAGCAGCAGCAGAAATACATACAGGTTGTATTTGGGATGACAGCACAGAAACACACTTCTGTCTCAGTTTGCCTGTGTTGCTCTTGCGCTCACAGTGATTCTTCCCGTAGATTCGAGCATTCCATGACTGTTTTTTTTGTTTGTTTGTTTGTTTGTTTGTTTTTGACCTCTTGTGTTGTCAGGCCTGAGATTTGGCTTACTAGAACGTGTCTCTCTCCCTTTATTTCTCCTTTTCTGGAATTTATCTGTGTTAATAGGTTATATTATGTATGAATTGCACTTTAAGACAGCAAAGGGGACTTCATAGAATACTTGTTACAGCAAGAGAATGTTATAGCAAGGATTGCGTTGGGCCAGAGTTTCAGGCAGAGAAGGCAATGACACCCCCCTCCGGTATTATTGCCTGGAGAATCCCAGGGACGGGGGAGCCTGGTGGGCTGCGTCTATGGGGTTGCACAGAGTCGGACACGAATGAAGCGACTTAGCAGCAGCAGCAGAGTTTCAGGAAGGTAGCTGTTTGAAGTTAGTGAAGAATTTTAGTAAATGAGAGGTTCTAGAATCAACTGTGTATGAATGTCAGTGGCTGAAAGAACTTGTTTCTGGAGGCCTTTGAATCAGGAGTGATTGTGAACAGAGCAGTGTTTATCTGGCTCTGTGCAGCAGGGGTGGATTTGGGCGGTGAGGGGTTGGGGGCGGGTATTAGGAGGGATTAGACTGAGGCCAGGACAGGATTCATGAAACCAGGTGAAGTACTAAGGGTCTAAAGAGTGAGTGGACAGGACAGAGAGCAAAGTAAGTTGAAAGGAATTTGTCAGATTTTTTTTTAAATTTTTTAAATTTTTTTTTTAATTTTAAATTTAGATTTTTAAATTCTATTTGGGGAAGACAGAGTGAAATTCTTTGTCTTTATTTTTTATTTCTCTTTGGCATCCTTTAAAGTACACAGAAAGTTCTCATCACAAGGTAAAAATAAAAAGTTTTATAACTGTGATGGTGATTGTTGTTAACTGTACTTATTGTGGTGATCATTTTACAATATATAAAAACATGAAATCATTGTTATATACCTATAAAAATATAGTTTTATAAACTATATTTATATAAAACTATAAAAATATAGTTTTATATTAACTATACCTCAGTTTTTAAAAAATAAAAATAAGGAAGCCTTCTCTTCAAGTTGTTTAGTCGCTAAGTCGTGTCTGACTCTTTACAGCCCCGTGAATGGTATGGTAGCACACCAGACCTCCGTGTCCCTCACCATCTCCCGTTCATGTCCATTGCATTGGTGATGCCATCCAACCATCTCATCCTCTGTCACCCTCTCTTCCTTCTGCCTTCAGTCTTTCCCAGCATCAGGGTCTTTTCCAGTGAGTTGGCTCTTCACATCAGGTGGCCAAAGTATTGGAGCTTCAGCTTCAGTATCAGGCCTTCCAATGAATATTCAGGGTTGATTTCCTTTAAGATCCATTGGTTTGATCTCCCTGCTGTCTAAGGGACTCTCAAGAGTCTTCTCCAGCTCTCTTCAAATTATTTACCCTCTTTAGGAAAAAAAGATAAAAATAAAAATTTAATGTCAAGTGTTAAGTGTAATAATAGAAGTTTGTAGAAAGTTTAGTGGTGGGGTAAACTGAACTGAATAGTGATGAAACAAGTAGGTAATTCAAAAGACATACTATTAAGGATGTGATACTTGAGCTGGATCTAAGTGGATAAGCACTTGTGAGTTTTCGTTTCAGTTCAGTTCAGTCGCTCAGTTGTGTCCGACTCTTTGCGACCCCATGGACTGCAATAGACGAGGCCTCCCTGTCCATCACCAACTCCCGGAGTTTACTCAAACTCATGTCCATTGAGTCGGTGATGCCATCCAGCCATCTCATCCTCTGTCGTCCCCTTCTCCTCCCGCCTTCAGTCTTTCCCAGCATCAGGGTCTTTTCAAATGAGTCAGTTCTTAGAATCAGTTTTCGTTTATTCTTTGGTAAAAGAGGAGTTAACACACAGCTTTAGCTTACTAAAGAATAATTTCTTGTTCTTGTAGTCAGAGGATTAGGCCATGAGGCAGCAGTTTTGTACCGGACTGCTGAATGCTGGCTGTGGACCTCAAAGAAGATGGTGGTGGTAGGCAGTACCCACCCTGCACACAGCTCTCTCTCCCTTCAGACTAGGGGTGGCAACTTGCTTTTATAAGCCTGGAGTCTGTGGTATCCCTTATGGTTTTGCTACCCTGTCAACTTTTTTTTTTTTTTTAATAGTCTCTTAATTAAATCCTCAAAATACTCAATTTGAATGTTACCTATTTCCAATTTGAAAGCTGTTAGGGACAATGTGAAATTACATATTGAAAAAAAGGTAAAATGCACAATAAAAATAAGGAGAAAAGTCTTTTTATTCTAAATTACAAACACAGTATTACAAATAAAAAAAAATAGTAAGGCAAATGGAACACATAAGGACCTGATTATAGTGAGGTAATTTGCTGTAGCATTCTTGGTCAGGGGTATCATACTGGCAAAAATAAAGGCCTTGAGGATTGAATTGTTGTCATATAAAACACTGAATTAGTATACATGTGTATAATTCTGAATTTTTATACTTAACGTCCGGTGGATAGGGGAAGTACGTAGCGTCTTATCCTGAACCGAAGTTCCAGTGGGGCATTTAATTTACTAGCCCACTTCTTTGTTTACCAGCGCTCTCGTGATCTCCGCTTCGGCTGCTTCTCTGTGGTCCTCTTGGAGATTTATTGAGCTCCAGTGGCGTTGTCACAGGCACATGAGCATTATGGATTTTCATTAATGGCACACGTGGAAATGCTGCTGGCAAACTTGTTGCTAGATTGATTCTAGTTGCTAGTTTTAGTGTGTGTTATCCTTAAAGTATTCCTCTTGCCCAACACAGGGGACTATTTTAAGGATAATACACAGTAAAATATGCACGTTTTCCGTTTCTGTTCGAGTCTTTTCAGAATACTTCTGTAAATAAGCCTTTTCTTAGCTTCCTTTCTCCTTTATGGACATTCATTATCTTGATAGTTATCACCTCCCATCTGCTATGCTTATATCTGAAGGTATATTGAAGACAAAAACTAAAAAAATAAAATAAAAGTGAATTGTGAAATACTTCTAAAGAGTTGAGAAAGATATAGGGCAGAAGCAAAGGTGTGTAGAAGAAACATCTTTTGCTGTTTCAGGACAGTTGAAATTAAGCCCACCCTTTTAATTATACCAGAGTAATGAGCCTTACCCGTGATATGTGGAAATATAATTTAAAAATGTATGGTGGGCTGGTAAAGCAGGTTGTCAGGTCATTATCTGAATCATAAAGTTGGAAGGTAATGCCCATTAAAGGTTACTAGTTTGGAAAGGTTAGATTAGAATTAGTCTTTGCAAATATAAAGTTTCTCAACTTGAATAATGCTGTAGAAAACCACTAACATTTGACTCTTTTTTTTTTTTTAACATTTTATGGAAGTGTGGTCAGCATACAGAAATGTGCACGTAAGGGTACATCTTGATAAATTTTCACATCCCTATCAAAAAAGTATATCACCATTGCAACATCCTAGGGGCTACTTTCTTGCTTCTTTCCTGCCCTCCAGGGCAAACTACTGTCTTGACATAGAAAGGCTTTTCCTGTTTTTATACTTTATATAAATGAAATCAGGCAGTATCCACATTTGAATATCCACATCCACTAATATAATGGATTATTATTCTAATTGACATTTCTGATACCACCTCACTGAAAACAAGGTCTGTTTTCAGTTTTCCTTATTATGTATCTAATTTGGTAAACTGGCAGTTTACCAGTGTATCTAGTTCTTTATTATTCCTTTAAGACATTTTCTGTGTAAATACAAGTATGTATGTGTGTGTGCATGTATCTACGTAAATGCAAGTATGTACATGTGTGTGTATGTATATATATGTTTTTAAAATTTTTATTCAAATTCAATCATGCATATTATTTACCTCTTTGTGATACATCTTAAGGCCCTTTTCGTATTAGCTGATGTAGATTCAATTCATTTTATTTATAGTGGGCGGTAACGGCAGCACAGTATTCCACTGAATGGCTGTATCATAACTTAATGAAGTCGTTATCCACTGATGAACAGCTATGTTGTTACTGATCCTTTGCATTTAGAATAATAGAGTCTATGTAAGTTTATATGTAAAATAAATTCTTAGGAAAAAAATTGCTGGGCAAGAAGGCCCATGCATTTTAAATTTGCTCATGTATTTCCAAAAGGCCCTCCATAGAGTTTTGCCAGTTTTTACTCCCACCAGCAGGAACTGAAAATTCCTATTTTCAATGTCCTTGCCTTAGATTATTTGTCATCGAGCCTGTTAATCTTTGCAGTCTGCTATAGGAAAAGTAGTAACTCATTTACAGTTGCATTTTCTTCAGTTTTAAGTGAGGTTAGTTATTTATATTTACTGGACACTTGTGTTTCTCTTAAGATTTGTTTCTGTCCTTTTCCCATTTTCCTTCAGGTCTGTTTATATTTTTCTTAATCATTTCAAAGAATTCTTTCTATATAAAAGAAATTTACCTTTTTATGTCATCTGTAGTATGAGTTCTTTTTTAAATTGAGGTATAGTTGATTTACAATGTTGAGTTTCAGGTATACAGCAAAGTGATTTAGATATATGTATATACACACATATAATTCTTTTCCATTATAGATATTGAGTATAGTTCTCTGTGTTATATAGTAGGTGCTGTTGGTTATCTTTTATACATAGTACCGTGTATCTGTTAATCCCAAACTCCTAATTTATATAGTACTGTGTATCTGTTAATTCCAAGCTCCTAATTTATATAGTACTATGTATCTATTAATCCCAAACTCCTAATTTATATAGTACTGTGTATCTGTAAAACTCGTAATTTATAGAGTACTGTGTGTCTTTTAATCCCAAATTCGCTGACCTTCCCACTTTGGTAACCATAAGTTTGTTTTCCTTGTCGGAGAATCTGATTCTGTTTTGCAAATAAATTCATTTGTAATGATTTTTTTTCAGGTGTTTTTTTTTTTTTTTTTTTTGTCTTTGTTGTGTTCATAGCCATTTTTACCCCCTTAACAGAAGGTTTAAATTTTTATGTGGTGAAATTTTCCAGTTTTTCCTTATTGGCTTCTGAATTGTGTGTTCTTAATGAGAAAAATCATTGGAAACTTGAGAAAGATAACTTAAACCTGGCATGGAAAAACAAATCTCAAGAAATGCTTGTGATTTCTCAAGAAAAAAATGTGGTTAAGCAGGAATTCAAATTTTAGTCAAGAGTGGTTTAACCAACTATAAGTAAACCAAATCTGGACATTGTCTATTAAGATTTGTTTAACATTTTTAACAGCTTTTAGAAGAAATTTCAATGCTATGTTTTTTTCCTTTAATTCTTTGTTATTTGGGGTTTTAATTTCTCAAATGATCCTTCTTTTCAGATTTCAGATTATAACCTATTTCCTGCACCATTGCTGACGTCCAGAGACCCATGTCAGAAGTACTTCCAGGTCAGATACACTTTCACATGTTTCAATGCATTGTACTAGTTGAGTATTGAAACTTTAGCATATATATACTCGATAACTGTTTTGATGTTAAACTTATGATTTGCTACAATAGCATGTTTTCTGCTTTTTATTGTTTTTCACTAAGGTATTAGAAACGTGGATCTTTACAATAAAATAGAAGAATTAATTGGACTTAACTGCATTCATCTATTATTTGCATGATCCTACTAATACTGTATTGTGAAAATATTTTAATCAACTATAACAGAAAATTAAAACTCTGTCAGATTTTGCCATCTACTGTTGCACATTATAGCCTGTTAACTGTTAAGTATGAACGAAGGAGATACTGGTGGTGAGTCTCCATAAATAGCCTCTTAGGCATTGTGGGATTTGCCTATAATAGGCTCCCAGTTCAGTATTCTTCCTGAATCTAATGCTGATTAATTTCAGGCCTTAAGAATACCAACCTAATTTTATTGTATACCCCTTTCTTTGTGTCATAATGGATGCTAGTCTACATACAATGTGATATGAATTTAATTCTTAGCCTCACAGTAATATAATAAAAATAGCAATTGCAGTGACATTTTGAATTAAACGTAATATAGAATTGTAAGTGGCAGATCTGGGTAGATTCTTTGTTAGGACACCTACCACTCAGCAGATTGGTTTTAAGTAAGTAAATTCAAACCATGAACAAATAGATGTTAATGTCCCTGAACTCAAAAGTTAAACTCAGCAAGTATGTCCAAGTCCTTTTCTCCTTTACATAACACTGCATGTTACATCTTCACAGAGAGATAAAATAAAACACAATAAAATAAACACTAAGCTCAGCAGAGGTAGATGAGGGACAGGAAATATCCTTTTATTAAAAACAGCTAAAAACAATGTGACTAACCTAAATTCATATGAGAAAATTAGGAACTTAAGAGACAATTTTCAGAGGCCAATTTACGGACAGAGTGTAGATTTTCTTTGTAAATACATATTTGAATAAGTATGTTAATTTTGCAGAATCAAAACAAATACATATGTCCTTTAGAAACTGCATGTTAAGTGTTGAGATGAATTCCTTGTAGGAATTCTTTAGTATTTAAAGTCTTTTACTACACTGTAAGATAGACTCAGTATGGAAATGTAAGAGTAAAGCTGGCAAATAATATATACATGATGTGTTTTCTGATTTCCTCTGAGTAGAGGTAAGCTAATCAAATAACTTATAGAAATTTCTTATTGTCACTATATTTTGTCATACCAATTATGTACATTTCCTGTTGTTAGACTGCTTTATTCATTAGTAGTTATATAAAAGATAATGAAACCATTAGCCAACATGGCTTTTAATAACAGCTATTGCTGTCATGCATTTGGTGTAGGACGTAACACATTTTATAAGGAGAACAGTATTCTTATCTCAGTGGAGTATCATTCCAGCCATTTTTTACCTGAAAATACAATAGCACCTAGTGGAGGGCGTGGGATAAGGCTTGGTTTCAGTCTCATTTTCCAACTCTGAGGAGCTGTGACTACCGGGAGCCTTTAAAAAAAAAACCCAAAACATACCAGAATATATACCTTATATGCCTGGAAAATTCCTGCTGAAATTTCAACATGCAGCACAGAAGTCCCTTGTGAGGAGGTCTCAGCCTGTTACATAGTTGGGTAATTAGCCTATTCCAAGGATTCTGCCATTGTTGAATGTTTTTTTTTTTCTCTTTTGAGATTGACTTGTCAGTTGCTTAAGAAAACCTGTGTCCTTACTTTAGCTTACCTTCTTTTTTTTTTTCTATCTACACCAGCTTGACCACTGATTATATTAATCAAACTCCACCATATAACTCTAAGCTATATTTTAAACAATACAGTCATCTTCAGAAAAAAAGCATTATTTAAAAGAAGATGAAATGATGAAAAGAGCTTAGAAATTGAGCAAAGAAAATATGCTTGGTATAAGCATATAATTTCCCAAGGTGACTACATCTGCCAGGCTTGGTGTTGGAATGCCTGGTTTCCCCTGCTTGGAGTGCCTTTCTTTTCCTTGTCACTGGTGGACTCCTACTTACGTATCCTTCAAGACCCAACTCAGCTGTTACTTTCGTGAGAGTCTTCCCTCCACCTCTCTCCGCATCCCTAGTACCTTCTGCTTGTAAGCCCCTCTGCCTGCTCTAACCACTGGGAGGTGGGTTAATAACTTCTCCTTCCCACTGCCCTGTCTGACTGAGTTTCTTAAGGGAAAGCTTTTGGTACATCTCTCTTGGCTTTCCTCAGATTCACTTGGGCTGTTGAACAGAGTGAGCCCTTAGGCAGTTTAGATGAACAGGGCAAGGGAAACCCTTAGGTGGGTCAGAGATGCAGGTTGAAATCACCCCTTTATCTCAGTGCCTGGGGAAGGTGCCCCGTGAACCAACTGTGTGAGGTTGTCCTCCCAGTTTAAAAATGTCCAAGGTTCTAATCCTGTGATCTCTCTGACCCAGGAACCCTACCTGCTTCTCAATAACCTTTGCCTTCTTTGTTCATAGAGAACTTCTTATCATTTTTGCCACATTGAGAGTTTACTCTCATGAGTAATTTCAGGAACCAGCTTTATTTTGCCTCTCCTTCCTAAAAGGAAAAAAAAAAAAATCTGAGTTTACTTCATTTCCTTAATACTTTGAGGTCTAGTTCAAAGGCAACATTCCTCAGGGTAGAAGTTTTGCTGTTAACCCCTCAGTGGAAATAAAATTGTATAGCAGAAAACAAAAATGAAGAAGATGTGAGGTCTCATTTAGAAATTGGGCAGACGTTGGGCTTCCCTGGGCCCATTTGTCAATTGCCAGTTTTGTAAGCATGTGACAGGAGCAAGGGAAGAGCAGTAGGTTATTGAAGAGACACATTTCCTGCCATTACTGACAATTTTTCTTCAACAGGAGGCTAGAGGTCTCAGCAAAGAGAAGCGGGGAGGGTGAGTGTAACTATGGGCTCCAGCACGGGTTTATATTAGGATGTCATCTGAGTTACAGGGGTTGCATCTCAGTGCTGGGATCTTTGTGACTCAGGGTTTGAGGAAAGCTTTGTTAGTCATGAAATTAAAGTGACCCTGGCTTACCTAATTTTGGTTAGGCTTCATAAAAAATACTCTGTGCATTATATTAACTTAAGCTGAAAATCTGTTTCTCTAAAAGAGAAAAGAGCATGCTTCTCTTCTGATTATTCCAGAAAAAGTCTTAGGATTATTGTTCAGTTGCTCAGTCGTGTCTAACTCTTTGCAACTCCATGGACTGCAGCATGCCAGACTTCCCTGTCCTTCACTACCTTCTGGAGTTTGCTCAGATTTATGTCCATTGAGCCTATGATGCCATCCAACCATCTCATCCTCTGTCTCCCCCTTTTCCTCTTGCCTTCAGTCTTCCCAGGCATCCAGGTCTTTTCCAGTGAATCGGCTTTTCACATCAGGTGGCCGAAGTATTGGAGCTTCAGCTACAGCATCAGTTCTTAATGAATATTCAGGGTTGATTTCCTTTAGGATTGACTGGTTTGACCTCCTTGCTGTCCAAGGGACTCTCAAGAGTCTTCTCCAGCATTCCAGTTCAAAGGCATGCTTTTCCTTGAATCAGTCACCATAGCCATGGGGATTTGCTACTCTAATTGGCTGGGCTGGGGCCAGGGACCTCATGAATCAAGGGTAGAGTCATCTCTGCCTGAACACGGGGGCTGGATCTCTAGAATGTAAGCTCCATGAGAGCAGATATTTTTGTCAGTTTTGTTCACTTCTGTCTCCTCAACAGTTAGAATGGTGTCTGTGACTAGTGCATGAAAAAATACCTGTCAAATGAATGAGTGAGCATGGAGGATGGCTGATTCTTGAGAAAAATTGTGAAACTTTTATTAGAAAAGGAGGAAGTACTTGCCAGACCGCAGCGGATGTTTGTCCATCGAGCATGCAGGAGGGTGACAGGAGTGGTGATATGAGCCCTTTTCCCACTCTTGGTTCTGAACATATACCTAGCTCTGCTATAGGAATCCATCCTCTTGAATTGATGTTGAATCTTTGTGAGTTACGCTCAAAACAGCATGATGAATAGATGTGGAAGTGATGGCAATATCATGGGTCCCAGCCACCTTCCCCTGGGTTTGATCCCTGGATCGGGAAGATTCCCCTGGAGAAGGAAATGGCAACCCACTCCAATATTCTTGCCTGGAAAACCCCATGGACAGAAATGTCTGGCAGGTTCCAGTCCATAGGGTCACGAAGAGTCGGACACAACTAAGCAACTAACACTAACACATACATTCACCTTCCAGACTAATTAAATCAGATATCTGGAGTGTCTTTGGGGGTGGGCCTAGGCTTCTGTACTTTTTAACAGCTCCCCAAAGTGTGCATGCAGCTAGGATTGGAGTGGTTCCTTGTTCCTGTCATGCCTATTGCCTTATCTGTCAGGGACCTCTGACCCCTTAGCCTTTTCCCCCAGCTCTTCACCCTCCCACCCCAGACGAGATCCTGGAGTGCATTCCTCACTGTTCACATCTGGCACCTTAATCATGTCCCTCTCTGTGCCTGTTTCTTTCCTATTTAAAAATCCCATCCCGTAGGTTGCCTTTTCATTTGCTTGATAAGTTTTGTTTTCCTGAGCAAAACCTTTTTTGATGTAGCCCCACTTGTTCATTTTTGCTTTTGGTGTCAAACGCAAAATACCATTGCCAAAATCTCTGTCAAGGGGCTCACCCTGCTATATTTTCTTTGATAATTTTGATGATTCCAGGCCTTAATTTCAAGTCTTTAGTCCATTTTAAGTGAATTTTTGTGTATCATATAAGATAGTGTTCTAGTTTCATTCTTTCACATGAAGCTGGCCAGTTTTTCCCAACACCTTTGTTGAAGAAGCTGTCCTTTCCCCGCTGTATATTCTTGGTTCCTTTGTCATAGATTAGTTGAACGTATATGTGTGGGCTTGTTTCTAGGCTCTCCATTCTGTTCCATTGAACTGTGTGTCTGCTTTTATGCCGCCAGCCTTCTTTTATTTATTTATTTATTTATTTAGAAATTGTTTATTCTGTTTTTCTCTGTTGTGACTGTTTCAAAACTTTGTCCTCCTCATGTTCCCTCTAGACCGCTTCCCTCAGGGAAAGACTTTACGGAGAAACTGAGGTTCTCAGTTCTGCTTTTCTTTGGATTTGTGTCACCACAGTGATGTATGTGCCTGACCCTGTCCTGACTCCCGCTCCCTCCTCCCCACATCTTGGACGAGGCTGACGTTCCCACATCTGTTCTGCGGGTTCCCCCAGAGTGGTCTGTCCCTCTGTTGTGTTTCTTCTTTTCCCCTCTGTGCCGGCTTCAGCTTTCCCGGCCTATAAAAAAAGGAAACGCGCGGCTGGGACTCTCACTTTAAAGAACAGAAGATCACCCTCCAGCCGTTCTTCTTTCTCTTTCTGCTTGTTTTCTAGTGAAGTTCCTTAAAGGTCACTCCCTGCCCAACTCTGCCATCCTCCTGAAGCTGAGATAACAGGAGACGCTGCTGTCCTTATAATCACTCAGTGCACCTGGCTCTTTTCAGTCCTTATCTCTAAATCCAGGTGGCTCATGGAGACCTCACTGTACACCCTGGTCAAGAGATGAGTGACCAGAGCTGGCCCTATAGCAGTGTGAGTAGCTCCCTGTACCCGAGTCTCCCATGCCCACCTCATCCTCTCCCTACTGTCTCTTTTTCATATTGGAATATAGTTGTTTGTAATGTTGTGTTGCTTTCTGCTGTACAGCAAAGTGACTCAGTTATACATATTTCCACTTTTTTTTAGATTTCCTCCCCATGTAAGTCACCACAAATCACTGAGTAGAGTCCCCTGTGCTATACAGATTGACATGTGTACCCTCCCTACTGTCTTGACCGGACTGTTCCAGTAGCCTTCCAGCAAGTCTCCTTGCCAAGGCTTTGTTCTCCTCAGGTAAATAGTAGAGTCAGTCTCTAACACCAGACAGAAGAACATGAAGATGGACTCAGTCTGCCTCTCTAGTTAGGGAGACACCCTCTGTCTACTTTATTATGCTCTTTCCCTGACAACCACTGATGTTTTAATGCCAAATTTTCATTGTTTCTGTATTGCCTTTTATCGGAGTCATCTCCGTCTTGGAGAATATGTTTGAGGAAAGAAAAGAACACAACCCTCGCACACACACGTTTGAACCTCATTCATTCTTCTTGCAGCAGTTAAAGTGCTTGATATTCTTCTCTACCTCAGGGTCAAGTCCATCTCTTGGAGCAGGTCTTACAGGACTCTCTGCCCGATCCGTCCCCCCTTCTCTTTACTATCTCTCCTCTCATGTCTTGATTTGCTCAGATTCCCCAGAAGGTAATCCATGCTCTCTTACCTGCAGCTCCTCTCCAATGTGAAGTGGGAAGATCACTTACGCCTTTGTGCCCTGATTGCTTTCTGTCACTTTGTGTGTGAGTGTCTGAGGCTGAAAGCACCTAGCGGGTGGGACCTTATGTGTCTTGGTTTCTGCATTCCCAGCGACAGCACCAGGCGAGAACGTGCTCAGTACATGATGGCTGGAGGTGTGGTGGCCAGAGAGAGAAGAGTGCGGCGCAGGAGGGAGCTGTGAGATGAGAGTCATCCCTGATGTGTGTTGAGCTCTTACAGTACGCCAGGCATTAGGTTCAAGCTTGACAGCTTTCTCTCTCAGTCCTCAGCAAAGCTCAGTGATGTGTAGATACTATTAAGCATTATCCTGGTAAAGAAATGAAGAGTTTAAGCAACTTTTATGTTATGTCAAGGAGATTGGACTTAACTCGTAGGCTTTTTTGACCGTAAAGAAAATAACTAAATTTTAGAAGATTTAAAAAGACATTATAAGATTTTCTTCCCTTTAAAAAAAGAATCACATACCTCCTTTCTCTTAAATCTGAGGATTTTCTTCTGTAATTAAACTCCTCTAGACTCGGCTTCTTTACCCCTTCTTGTTAGTCTGTTTGCTCCCTGTGTCTCTGCAGCAAGACCATTTTTGTACAACTCAGATCAAATGCCTGATTAATCTAGGGGCCTGACAGCAGGCAGCTTTGTGCTCTGTCACTTGGATTAAAAGGCTGAAGATCACTCGTATTTATTGTTTATGCACTGTGCTAACCTCCTAGCACCATTTCGCATTTTAATCCTTACAACAGCCAAGTACTATTATCGTCCCCATTTTTCAGACAAGGAGACTGAGAGCCTGATGTCCTGGATCATTTAACCAGGAATTAGCATGGACCAGGCTTGTGCCTCATGTCTTGACCTGCGTTCTGTGCAGTTATCCTCATGGGCACTGCCTCCCCACTTTTGGGAGCCTCCTTTCTGCTGCCTTGGCCTTTCTAGGGAGTTGCTCATCTCTACCCCCTTCAGGACCCTGTGAGCCCAGAGGACTTGCTGGCTGATGTATTAACATCTAGAGACAACTGTGTACTCCTTAGGATTAACTGACTGCCTTAGTTCTAGATCTGAACCTTTTATTTTGCTTCTAGATGATACTATCATTTAGTATTTAAAACACACCTGGATTGTGTTCAGGCTTTGATCTATAAAAACAGCATCTACAGAGCTATTTTTGGTCCTGTTATTCTAACTTAATCCTCCCAAATTTTGCATTTGTGATTTCTAGCAAGCAGAAGAGTTACAGTGGGCTAGAAGGGGTGGTAGGATCCAAAAGGCTGGTGAAACATGGCTCAAAGGTTTTATCTGTCGCATACAAGATATAAAAGCTACTTAAGTATTAAATCACCTAAAAATTTTGATGGTATTCTTTGTGAAAGTGTTTATGGTTATAAACAAAGTAAATGAAAATTTCTCCCTAATAACATTGCTAGAATATACTATCTAATGTCTTAAAACAGCCTCATAAAAAATTTTTTTGTCACATTTTCTTAAAAGTCAGCAGATTGCCAGCTTTCTCATAATAATGTCACTCCAAATACCCGAGTCTAAATATAATTTTCTCTCCTGTCCTATGTTATGGGTATTATGTCTCAGGGAAAACTTCATGTGGGTTCAAGGTGGACCCTTTTCATATCAAATGCTGCTCTGAAATGAGGTTGAATTACATATTAAAACATGTTTTCTGTAAAACGGTAGTACTAGCCAAAGCAGTATAAGGAATTTTTTTTAAATTCAGTTGTCAGTATTGTTTAAAAGATCCTAGACCCTAGATCCCCAGTGAAGCCCAAGTGCTGAGATAGGTGTGGGTAAGCAGGAATCCTCTGGGCTCCCGCCTTAGCCATCTCTGCGGGCCATATGGTCTTTCTGTTGTAAATATGGACACGGCTTGGAGGGCACAGATGTTGCCTAGCTCCAGAGAAGCACACAAGGCTCTAGCGGTGACTCTTTTCTAAAATATCCCATCCTGAGTGTTGGACAATGGAAAGGGACATTGCTAAGCTCCCAAACTGGAGAACATTCTTTCCTTCCTCCCCTGCAGATGCCTCTGTTTTGCTCGATGGAGAAGGAGGGGGTTGTCACACTACAATTTCAGAAATGTTAGGAGCTGTGCTTTGGTTCATCTACTGCTGATATAGAGCCCTTGGAGGTCTCTGGAGGGCAAGGGATCAGATAAGAAAGAAGTCATTCGTCACAGGCTGAGAAATCTGAAACTTTAGGAATACCCCCTGATGAAGTTTGTTCTTTTCTAGTTTGAGGAATCTTTCTCTCTTCCTAGCAAAGAGACACATGGAACAAATCACTGATGGTGTGGACAATATTTGAGATAAATGCAACTGCCAGACAGTTTTCCAGGAGTTCTGCAAGGGCACGTGGTGCCTGCAAACTGCTGAGTGTGTGTTTTAATTCACTGGAATATATTCAGACTCCTTTGGGGGCTCTAACACGTCTCTAGCCTTGGGCTCAATGCTGCATTATTATAAATTGTTTTATGTGTATGTTCTTGAGTAATTAAACCATTTCCCCAAAATTTATGGTTAGTACACACAGTAAGCCCAAGTCAGAAATGTTCACAAGACATTATCAAAACTCTAATGGAGGTTTGGCTTTTGCTGGCATTCAGAACACGATTTCTAAATGTGGTGGAGAAAAATTACCTTGGATACGTGGTGCCTTACTGAACAGTGACCTTTCAGGTTAATTAAGAATACTGGAGCCCCAGAGGCTTTCTGACCAACCTTTTTGTTGCCTGAGGTAATGACAAAATAGAAATGTGGTGTAAATGTTTAGAAAGCAGATGATTTTCGAGGTTGTGAATAAATGAAGACCAGCTGTGGGAAGAAAGTGCTTTTATATTACTTCAAAAGAGAGATACATTTTTATTCTAAGTAAAATTTGAAACCTCAGACCACCACGCTTTTCTATAAATTGGCTTTTGTGTATCCACGGTAAGCCTTTTATTTGCTCCTGGTTAATGTATGAGCACATGGTGAAAAGAGAGAGGAAGATGGGTCAGTTCTACAAAACTGCAATGGAAGCATTGATTCCTTCAATTTTCTGTTATAGAAATGTTTGCTCACTCTGTACGCTAAGTCATTTGATCACGCCAGGCATCTAATGACCAGCTTTCTTCTTCTTTTTTTCCCAGCTGACTCAGGTGTAGACACTTTGGCAGTGTTTATGGCCAGCAGCGGAACCACAGACGTCACGAATCGGAACAGCCCAGTCACACCACCAAACACCCTCAATCTCCGGTCCTCCCACAATGAACTATTGAACGCCGAAATAAAACACACAGAAACCAAGAATAGCACACCCCCTAAATGCAGGAAAAAATATGCACTAACTAATATCCAGGTGGCCATGGGCCTCTCGGATCCAGCCGCACAGCCCCTGCTGGGAAATGGCTCTGCCAACATCAAGCTGGTGAAAAACGGGGAGAACCAGCTCCGGAAGGCTGCAGAACAAGGGCAGCAGGACCCCAACAGGAACGTCAGCCCCACCGCAGTCATCAACATCACTTCCGAGAAGTTAGAGGGTAAAGAACCCCACCCTCAGGACTCCCCCGACTGTGAGATTTTACCCTCCCAGCCCCGGAGAACCAAGAGCTTCCTGAACTACTATGCAGACCTGGAGACCTCCACCAGGGAACTCGAGCAGAACGTGGGCAACCAGCTTGGGGCTGTGGGAGAGAAGGCCCAGCCAGGCCAGGCCTCCCCCACTGTCGGGAATGGAGATGTGCTGCTGCAGAAACCAAACAAGCCCCAGTCTAGCCCCGAGGAGGGCCACATAGCCACAGTATCATCCAGCCCAGAGACCAAGAAGGATCATCCTAAAACAGGGGCCAAAACCGATTGTGCACTCCACCGGATCCAGAACCTGGCGCCAAGCGATGAGGAGTCCAGCTGGACCACTCTGTCCCAAGACAGCGCCTCCCCCAGCTCCCCGGACGAGACAGGTACCTGGGAGAGGTGTAGCCTGCGGTGGCACTTTCCCTTCTTGATGGAATTAATCTCTGCAGTGACCCCCTCCCCCCAAATTTTCATTTGCAGGTGGAGAAGAACTTGAACCTCTTAGGGAAAAATTGGGCAATTTATGTGAAAAGTACTCAGCATTTTCATTTTGATTTATGCATAAGTTGTTTGTCCTGGGAAGCATTTTTATAAAAGAAATAAGTCCCTGGTGTTAAATACAGTAAAACATCACTTATTTGGAAATTAACCTGCCAGTGGTTAGGTGAACCGTTTTCTACATACTATCTCAAAACACTGGGTTTTGTAAGGAAAATAATAAGACAGTTTCCAGGGGTGGATGCAACCTGAGAAAGAGAACAACTATTTTTAAAGTTCTCAGAAAAACGTGCTTATGCTCAAGCAAATGAAAAGTTTAAAGTTTAAGAAGTTGAAAGTCTATTCATTAAAGACATTTCCTTTTTGACCTTTACTGGGAAATATGTTTTTAGCCTTGTGCAAGTGATATTTGAAAGTGAGAAAGTGGTGTTTCTTTTAATATATTTTCAGAAGTTTTGGATTTTAACTACTCTAGTTGAGACCAGTCTTTCTTGACTTTTGTCTATGTTTGTAACATCTTTGGATTTTTCACAGAACTGAAAATTGTCACAGAAATGAGCAGGGTCCTAAAACTGAACTACTTTTTATCTCATCTTCTCATAGTCCCCTTTTTACTGATCATAAGGTTAAAAGATTGGAGAACTGAATTGTATCTGAATTCACTGTAAACAAGCACTCACAAAGGCTTCTTTCTTTACCCTAATCCTGCATCTAGTGGTTCCCAGGGCTGTGTTAATGTGATACAGATATTACAGATAGAACCACCAGGGAAGGAAATGACATTTTCCCAACCCATAAGGCAGAGAAGTTACAAGGACTACAGATAGGAAAAGAGAAGGAGAAAATAAGACGTTACCTTGTTTAAAAAAAGAAAAAAAGGCTTTTTGAAGTGCCCTTTAAAATCACAGTGCTTTACGTGATAGATTTCATCAGCTTCCTTTTGCTGGACATATGGCAGTAGGGAGGTTGAGATGAGCCCATTTCATCTCATAAACGTCTGAGCCTGCACATTATTGGAATTATAATTATGTTTAGTAATGTCACTGAGTTCACAACTCTATTACTTTTTACATTTAGAGAATTCATATCCTGTAGCCAATAGAAACTGTCACCTGCCAGTGTCTGAATCTATATAAACGACTCCTTGAGTATCTCACGTTCAAACTTGCCCTCATGTGTTCAGCGCCCTCCGCTGAGGCCATGCCTCCCTCAGGTCATGGCAGCCTTTCTGCTGCTCTTCTGAGCACAGCGCTCCTGTTGTAGTTATGCTTTAAATCTTACTGAGATGTATTAGGTAAAGTCTCCCCTGTTCCTTACTCTGTTTGCCTTTTTTCCAATGAAAACCACTACTTTTTTTTTTTAAGCATTTTTTTTTCAGGAGCCAGTTTAGGCATATACCCTCATTTATAATAAACTTTATAATTTCTTCCTATTTCATAATATTTTTAAAGAGTCTTTACCTTTTCGAGATACATACTAGAATATCATAGAATAATATATAGTGTAATATATTCTTATTGAAATAATACATGTATGCCATTTGTCCATAAGCTAATTCTTGTTAAAGGTGGGTACATAAGGCTTTATTATTATGTTCTCTCTACTTTTGTGGGCTTAAAATTTTCCATGGTAAAAAATTTTTAAAATGACTGACATTATTTTATGAATGCTTCGCTTTTTCCACTGAAGTATGTATTTTGCAGATCAGTCCATAATAGGACATAGCGGTGTTCTACCTCAGGCTAAGTTTAAGCTGTAGCTGTTAAGCATGCTGTTCCACCCTCTTAAAGCTCTGTGGTTTAACAATTCCCCTGATGCTGAGTGTTTAGGGTTTCTATCCCCAACCCCTTTGCTTATTGAATGCTGCTGTCAGTAAGGGGTGGCAGAGAGCACAGAGCTTAAACTGACCCCATGCACTGGCTCTCTCCAGGGATCCTTTCCAGGGTCTCCTTGGCTCACTGCTCATTTGCTCAGTGTCCCGGTGTTACTTGCTGCTGAGTTTCTCTACAGAACCCATTAGAGTGCTTGGCATGTGATGTGTACTGGATTAGAGTTTTCTGACTTGTTGAGGGGTTAGGTTCATTTTTCTTTCTTCAAGTCACTTTTGAAGACCTTGAGTTTTAGAGTAAGGATGACAGTATGGTGATGGTCCATAATGGATCACTAAGGATAGACATTTTGATTCACATGTGCTTGGAAAAATGTGTTAGCTGTGACTCAACTCTACCTGTGAGATTGAGGGGTTTTTTAAAGAAATTTAGAAGCTATCCCTTCAAAAATGAATATTTGGGAATTCTTTTGAAATTTCTTCAGAGCCCCTTGTGAACTCCCATTGGAAAAATACCTCTTGAGACTTCCCAAGTGGTCCAGTGATTAGGACTGCACACTCTCACTGCTGTGGGCCTGGGTTCAATCCCCAGTCAGGGAACTAAGATCCCACAGACCATGCAGTGTGGCCATTAAAAAAAAAAAGAGAGAGAGAGAGAGAGAAAGAAAATTGATGACTTTTCATAGGGGCTTAATAAAATTGAAGATATAGAGTATGAAACTGACTATCCTATAGAATGGCCATTTTCAAAATTTGATTCATTATTGATGTGTACAAAAGCAGGATATACACAGAGAAAACCAAATCAGATGGTGTGATAGTGGGCCTAATGCTTCATTAGCTTAGCATTGAGAGGACAGGCTCTTGAGTCAACTGCTAGAGTTCAGATCTCCTCTGGGTTCCACGTAGGCAGTTCGCAGAGCCTCTCAACTGTAAAGTTTGGTGCTAGTAATGTTTTAGCCTAGATCTGGTGTGAAGATTAAGTGAAGACATCTTTGAAGAGCCCTTAGAACAGTGTCTGGCATATATCAAGAACAATAAATATTAGTGCTTATTTTTATTATCATTATCAGTACAGCAGTGGGATATAAAAGTTTATTTCTCTCTTAATTATGAATCACTTGTATTTTGGTCTCTGATTTTAGTTAGGACTTTCTGTACCCTAAGAGAAAGGATTGGTAATTTGTCTTCATCTTTGTACTGTCATGACTTGCCTGAAATACAGCGGGTGAACTGGTAAGTAAATAATGATTAATTGAATAAAAATGGAGGTCATCTACATATCCTCAAATGGCCCTGATGTAGTGAGTAAATCATTTGATGTTATATTTTAATCAATGTCTGATTTTTATATTGGGTACTTATTTTATTTTATTTGATATTAGGTACTTACTGAGCATGGCCCCACCTATCAGAACAAGACCCAGTTTCCCCCTCAGTCAGTCTCTCCCATCAGGAAGCTTCCATAAGCCTCTTATCCTCCTCCATCAGAGGGCAGACAGACTGAAAACCACAATCACAGAAAACTAACCAATCTGATCACATGGACCACAGCCTTGTCTAACTCAATGAAACTATGAGCCATGCCGTGTAGGACCACCCAAGACAGACGGGTCATGGTGGAGAGATCTGACAAAACGTGGTCCACTGGAGAAGGGAATGGCAAACCACTTCAGCATTCTTGCCTTGAGAACCTCATGAACAGTATGAAAAGGCAAAAAGATAGGATACTGAAAGATGAACTCCCCAGGTCAGTAGGTGCCCTATATGCTACTGGAGATCAGTGAAGGACTAACTCCAGAAAGAATCAAGAGACGGAGCCAAAGAAAAAACAACACCCAGTTGTGGATGTGTCTGCTGATAGAAGTCAAGTCTGATGCTGTAAAGAGCAATATTGCATAGGAACCTGGAATGTTAGGTCCATGAATCAAGGAAAATTGAAAGTGGTCAAACAGGAGATGGCGAGAGTGAACATCAACATTTTAGTAATCAGTGAACTAAAATGGACTGAAATGGGTGAATTTGACTCAGATGACCATTATATCTACTACTGTGCACAAGAATCCCTTAGAAGAAATGGAGTAGCCCTCATAGTCCACAAAAGAGTCTGAAATGCAGTACTTGGATGCAATCTCAAAAACGACAGAATAATCCATCTCTGTTCATTTCCAACGCAAACCATTGAATATCACAATAACCCAAGTCTCTGTCCTGATCAATAATGCTGAAGAAGCTGAACAGTTCTATGAAGACCTACAAGAAAAAAAAAGCAAGAGAGTTGCAGAAAAACATCTACTTCTGCTTTACTGACTATGCCAAAGCCGTTGACTATGTGGATCACAACAAACTGTGGAAAATTCTTCAAGAGGTGGGAATACCAGACCACCTGACCTGCCTCCTCAGAAATCTGTATGCAGGTCAAGAAGCAACAGTTAGAACCGGACATGGAACAACAGACTGGTTCTGAATCGGGAAACAAGTATGTCAAGGTTGTATAGTGTCACCCTGCTTATTTAACTTAAATGCAGAGTGCATCATGAGAAATGCTGGGCTGGATGAACCACAAGCTGGAATCAAGATTGCCAGGAGAAATATCAGTAACCTCAGATATGCAGGTGACACCACCCTTATGGCAGAAAGTGAAGAAGAACTAAAGAGCCTCTTGATCAAAGTGAAAGAGGAGAGTAAAGGGTTGGCTTAAAGCTCAACATTCAGAAAAGTGAGATCATGGCATCTGGTTCCATCACTTCATGGCAAATAGATGGAGAAACAGTGGAAACAGTGACAGACTTTATTTTAGGGGGGCTCCAAAGTCACTGCAGATGGTGACTGCAGCCATGAAATTAAAAGACGCTTGTTCCTTGGAAGAAAAGTTACGACCAACCTAGACAGCATATTAAAATGCAGAGACATTACTTTGCCAACAAAGGTCCATCTAGTCAAGGCTATAGTTTTTCCAGTACTCATGTACAGATGTGAGAGTTGGACTACAAAGAAAACTGAGAGCCAGAGAATTGATGCCTTTGAACTATGGTGTTGGAAAAGATTCTTGAGAGTCCCTTGGACAGCAAGGAGATCCAACCCGTCCATCCTAAAGGAAATCAGTCCTGAATATTCATTGGAAGGACTGATGCTGGAGCTGAAACTCCAATATTTTGGCCATTCGATGCAAAGAACTGACTCATTGGAAAAGACCCTGATGCTGGGAAAGATTGAAGGCAGGAGAAGGGTTCAACAGAGGATGAGGTGGTTGGATGGTATCACTAAGTCAGTAGACATGGGTTTAAGTAAACTCAGGGAGTTGGTGATGAACAGGGAGGCCTGATATGCTGCAGTCTTTAGGGTCACACAGAGTCGGACACGACTGAGCAACTGAACTTATTTTATAACTTAGCTGAAAATGTTGCTTCATAATGGGGGGATACTGATTAATCAGTTATTGTGGAAGGCACAGTGAAATTCTGGGTTCCAGATCTTTTGGGGACTTTATCACACTCGGGCGACCATGCTGGCATGTGAACCAAGGTCTCTAGACACAGCATCCAACATTTTTCCACTGTATCATAGTTTTGAGACCTTGGCTTGTGGCACCAGTGGCTGAATACATCAGACTTTATACACTTTGACCAGAGAATCTTTATAATCTAGAAGATGGAAAATTATATTTTAGAGAATCTTTTCATTCTTATAAGCAGTTGAGTTTCAGCTCAACTCTTAGCTCCTCTGTGAAACCTTTCCAGGCTCTCTGAGCTGTTGAAAGTCCTTTTTCTGTACCTCAAGGCAGTATTTCCAAGTCTCGAGTTACCACATTCCTCTCAGAAGTTTGTAACCTTACTGAAAGGTTTTTGTTTGGACTTGGAGCTCTATGAAAGCAGGGGCAAAGTCTTTATCATGTGTGGATACAAAGCTTTTCTCACAGTAGGTAACACATAGTGACAAGCTCCATAAACCTTATCTGTTTGCTAGTTGGGTCGATGGAGCTGGACCACAACTGTGCATACTCTCTGTGGTTTACTACATCAGTCTAGTTATAAAAACAGAAAAAGTAAGGGACTTTCCTGGTGGTCCAGCAGTTAAGACTTTATACTTCTACTGGAGTAGGAAATGGAAACCCATTCCAGTATTCTTGCCTGGGAAATCCCATGGACGGATGAGCCTGGCAGGCTATATATAGTCCCTGGGGTTGCAAAGTCGGATGTGACTGAGCATGCGTGCACTTGAGCGCCACAGACACACATGTGCTTCCACTCCAGAAGGCATGGGTTTAATCTCTGCTTATGCTGAAAAAGTCAGCACAACTTGTATAAAATAGTTGTTCAGAACACCTGGATAGGGTGATTCTTATTTTATTCTAGGCTCCAGGGAGAGATGACGACTTGGGGGCAGCATTTCAATCCATCACAAACATTCTTTGTATTAGATGTCTCTGTACTGCGCTCACTCATTTGTGTCCATCTCTTTGCGATGCCATGAACTGTAGCTCATCAGGCTCCCAATTTTCCAGGCAAGAATACTGGAGTGAGTTGCTGTGGCCTCCTCTGGGAATCTTGCTAGTCCAGGGATTGAACTCAGGTCTCCCACATTGTGGGCAGAATTTTTACTGTCTGAGCCACCAGGGAAGCCCATGAATACTGGAGTGGGTAGGCTATCCCATCTCCAGGGTATCTTCCCCACCCAGGAGTTGAACAGGGATCTGCTGCATTATAGGCAGATTCTTTACACAGCTGAGCTACCATAAGTCTACAATTCAGAGCAGCCAGAAAAAAGAACCATTTCGTGTTCACTTACCTGCATATTTTGTGAGTTGATTTCATTGTGAGTTGATCTGTACTGCTTAAGAGTTTAAATCCTTTGACGTCTTAAATTGATTGGTTTCCAGTCTTAAGGCAAGCAAAGTGGAACTCTTGCAAGTTGGATAGCTGCTGAGGGCAAAAGCCGAGGCACGAACCTAATTATGTCAGCACAGTCGGCTGCACTCATTATTTCTGGCCTTTGCTAGCTTAAGAGTGTTAGAGCTTTGGACAAGTTGATATTATTAACACTTTTTAGAAATTTTTAAGTTTTCTGTCAATAGATTTTGGCAATTTCAAACATAAAGTGTTTTTTAATTGCTGTTTGAAAGCTCCCATCCCTTAAAGGAAAAAAAAAAAATCCAGAATATGGAAAAGGCTCAGTGTTCAGTTGGTTTGTCCTGCTGCATACATTTTAATCTTTTAAATACCCAGTAGTGATTCACTCGCCTTTCTGTCTTGTCATCTCAATTGAGAGTTCCCTGATGTGACAGGAGGAACTGAAGAAGACACATGTGAAATGTTTCCAAAATAGCTCGGACGGATTGTGTTCCGGGTGGATGGTGTGATTTCCAAATTAGATTTTAGTGCCTCGGGGCTCAGATGGATAAAAAGACTGTTTTATCTCATCCCATGAACTTAAGGAAGAAAATTATTTTGCTCCATTAATTATTTTTGGAAAGTTCTAGAAAATATATATATACAATTGAATGATAAGATAGATTTTGGTTGCTTTCCATTATGAAGTATTATAGGAGGTACTTCAGGGCACATGCTAAAAATAGATACAATGAAATGAGTGGCCACAAAAGTTGTAACAGTCTAGTCATGAACACAAGACTGTTGGTATATTCAAGATGGAACCAGGAAGGAGCTATGAAATGCTGGCATGCTATGGGATAGAGGGAGCTTAGAGGAGAAAGAAGCTTGAATTGTTTGGGATATGGAAGTTCGGGCATTAAGTTGTCTGTGCTGAAGACTGAATAGGTTTTTGACAGATGAAGACCTGCAGGAGACCATTGCTCTTCAGAGCTGATAGAAAGTAAGGAATTCTTTTCTTTTCTTTTTTTAAATTAATCACTGTGTGTGTGTGCTTAGTCAGTCAGTCATGTCCAACTGTTTGTGACCCCCATGGACTATATAGCCCACCAGATTCCTCTGTCCATGGGTTTCTCCAGGCAAAAATACTAGGGTGAGTTGCTCTTTCCTCCTCCAGGGGATCTTCCTGACCCAGGGATCAAATCTGCATCTCCTGCATTGGCAGGCAGATTCTTAACCTTGAGCCACCTGGGAAGCCCATTGAAGAAATGTAATTCATGATTTTCCCCCCTCTCTCATGTCTGCTTTAGTGGCATGTTGAAAATCAAAATTTTAGAACCCAGCTTCACAAGTTGCTTAGCATTTGGGGAGGGGATGTGGGCAGAGACAGTGGCTGCTTAGCAAACGACTGGATGGAGTCCTCTAGTAACCCTGTGTGAAGGGCTCCCAGAAGTGCCAAGTGATGCCTCCTTGGAGGATGGCATGTAGCCTCTAAGATTGTGATTTAGTGGATTATAGAGATGAAAATACTACCGGCCGCCTTCAGAAGCTTTCTGGTCAAATTTCATCATGAACATTCTCTCCTAACCTATTGTTCTCACAAAAGAACCTAAAGTTAATAAACACATAGAGGGATTTATGGTGAGTTTGTTCACCGTTGCTCTGTTTTAATTAATTAATTTTTTCATTAATTCATATATACAAACACAAAGCAGTTATTTTTTAAAAGTCTACTCTGTGGACTGTGCTAGGTACCTGAGACATAGAATTAAATTAGAACCAGCCTGTAACCTCAGATAGCTCACACACAGTTTCTTGTCTCCCTGGAGGAAGCACCCCCTTCACACGCACACACACATACATACATACATGTAGTTACCTTCTGAGATGTGCCCCTGGGTTCTTTGTCACATTTCACATGTTATGCCTCAGGAAATATGAGAAGATAAAGCCCATCCTCAGATCCTGGGCAATGTTAAGTTTTCAAGCAAAGAAGGGGAGATGTTTACATGATTTATCAGTTTCTCAGGGCTGCTGCAACAAATTGCCTTACACTTGATTGCTTAAGGAAAGATATTTATTCTCTCACAGTTCCGGATGCTTGAAGTTTGAAATCAGAGTATCAGTCGCGTCATGCTCCTCTGAAGGCTTTTTGCTTGCCTCTTGCAGGCTTCTGGTGGGTCCTGGCAGTGCTCGGCATGTCTTGACTTGTAGTTGCATCAGTTCAATGTCTACCTGTGTCTTCCCACAGCAGTCGTTGGTTTTAGGGCCTATCCTAGTCCAATAACTGATTATATCTGCAAAGACCATATTTCCGAGTAAGATCACATCCTGAGATTCTGAGTGGATATGAATTTTAGGGGAATTCTGTCCAACCCAGTATGGATACCTTTGTAGGTAATTTGTTAATCTATGCAACACAGAGGAGCTGTGAAAGGATATTTGCAGGAATTATTGTATTCAAGTTTTTCAGGAAGGAAAATTAATACTTGCAGATCTTGTCAGAATGGATAAGTGAGTAGAGTATGCTGCAAAGGACCTCAAGATCATTTGGGATAGCTTTTGTCCAAATTCTTCAATGAAGGGACTTAAGTGTGGAACTGATACTGGTGAATCTGAAACCACAAGCCCAACCAAGATGGATGGGTGGTTATGGAAAGGGCAGGGGAGAAAAAACAAAAAAAAAAACAAAAAAAACGATAAAGACCTAGTAAAGCTTCACAGTCAGCAGTTTTGCTTGGTTCTGAACAGGATAGTTCAGGGAATGTGGCTATATGGAGATGGTGTTATTCCTTCGGATCAAACTTAAAATCAGAGACACAGGGATGTCAGTAGCAACCATACTTCTCTTCCTTTTTTTAAATTGGAGTATAGTTGTAGCCATGCTTTCTTGCCTCTGTTTATGAGATACTGCTTACCAAATATACAGTATGTTCTTAGGAGCTGTGCAGAGTATAAAAGGAAAACTGTGACCCTAACTGTGAGACAATGCAAAGGCAATATGATGCCATGAAAGTTTCAGAGATCACAAATGGGTAGTGCTGGGGAGTGCACAGGAAACCCATAGACAGGCTTTGTCTACCAGATGATGTTTTGAATTAGATGCCAATGCTTAGAAATTAGTAGCTTTTACATAAAAATAGGAGTTTCCCATTCCTTAATCCAGATATCTCTCAATGCTGGACTCAGATGCCAGGGAGTCCCCAGTCAGTGGCAGCCTTTAGATGGGTCCTGTCTTCTGGGGCTTAATACATTAGGCCTGTGGACCCCTGCTCTAAGTGTTGGTGGACTCAGCCATAAACACTCGCATGAGACTATTATAGTAGAAAGAACTTGGCTACAGTTGGTCTTGCCTGATACAGCTGCATGCATGTAATGCTATAGTAGCGGCATGCCTTCACCTACAGACTTCTTTTAATCATAGTCATCCTAGTCACAGTCCCATGCCTTCTGGTGGAATTATACAGCGTGGCATGAACTGTTAAGCAAAACATGCTTAAAATTTCCAAAGACATCTTTAGATGACTTCTCAGAGTTCTCCATCTGTTAATCTGGTTAGCGGAGGGAAAACATTAGCTTTTCAAAAGCTAGGATGTGGGTGGTTCATAAATTTTTTGTGCTTCAAGTCTGGCTCAGTTAAACACCCAGTTTGCTTTCATAAATGTGAGTGTAGTTACCAACTACTCTTTTAATTTTTATATTGTGTTTCCCTCTGAGATCCCTTGGGTTCAGAGCAGTTAAGTAAAAGCTTCCTATTCAAACAGATTTAACCGGAAGATTGAATCATTTAACTATTAGAAAATCATATGTAGTCAACATTCCATGTGTAAGGGTCAGAAAGTGAGAGAATGGGACTCTAAAACATTATTGTCAGTATCTAAGAAGGGAGGTGATATTTATTAGTACATTCTGCTGCTGCTGCTAAGTCGCTTCAGTCATTAGTACATGAGTTTTCCTTTTTTTTTTAAATTTTGTTTTGCCATCTGTAGATTTACTCTTGAATATGAGTTTAATCTTTGCAAAGACTGTTCTTTAATATCATTAAGGACATTGTTAGGCAATTATTTCTCTTCATCAGCATAATTTGAAGAATTCTTCATATAAAACTGTACTCAATTGGTACATAGAGGATATTCTAAAGCAGTATCTCTATCTTTTAAATGGCTTGCTTAGAAAGCTGATGTTGGTCTGTTATTTGTTTGTTACCAGAATACTGTTTTCTTACACAGGATAGTGTGTGTGTGTGATGGCTGGGTGTACAAGATGACTGGCTCATGAGACCCTTCTTAATCCCTAACTGATGTGCGGAATGGTGTTAATAGAACTACAGAACCTTTCCTCAGGGTATTCCAGAAGAAAAGACGGTCGCAGTTCCATGTAACATTCTCAGAAAGTAAGAGAATAGAGATGACCTCAACTCCAAACCATTGGGAAAGGGCTCTTGGGAAGTGCAGCAGAGGAAGTTCAAGGGCTGGGAGGGGTGAGACACCTGATATCAGAAGCCTCCGGGAACACTTCTCTGTAATGGGCTAACTCCTTTAGTTTCTGCTCCAGGGATGGGTTTTGGGGGGGACCTTTGACCAACATTTTCTTTCATCCTTTGCTCACTATGGACAAGAAAGACATTCTGTGACCTCCTGCTCTTCTTTCTCGCCCCAGAATAAACATCAGCTTCTTCCAGGATTCCTGAGTGGCTTTTAGTTGTTGTCTTGTCCTTCTGTCTCCTGTTTATTTTTCCTCTACATGCTGTAATTGAGAATGGACTCTTTGTATCAAATATCAGAGAGAAGCATTTTCAACCTCAGGTCCATTGTATCTTCAGTGTAGTTAAGGGTTATTGGATTGGTAAAATCTAGACTGTTTATTTTTAGGATACTGTTTAGTCAGGGTGATAGGTTAACCTGTACCTTTAGTAAGGCTGGTAGGTTAACCTTAATACTTTCAGTTGATGAATGTCTGCTGAGTTCCTGATATGTACAAGGAACCGAGCTATTTCTCTAGGTGGTTCCAAGATTGAGGCATAATCTTGCCTTCAAGGAACTCACAGCCTTCTTCCTCAAGATTCTTTTAAATCTTTAACTACCTTACAGCATTTACCTCTCTCTGGGTTTGACAGTCAAACATCCTGTTTCATCCCAGTTCCATCACTTTCTTAACCTCTGGGTGCCAAGTTTCTTTTCTCTAAAGTAGAAATAATAATAGAATTGACCTTATAAAATTGTTACTTAAAACCCTTGGCACAATACCTGGCTCACAGAAAACATTTTTTGAAATGTTAGCTATCATTATAATTATTGTCTTATCTTTCCTATGAGATTGAAACCTTCCTCTCATAGCAAAGATAAGACAATAATTGAAACGATGGCTAACTTTTCAAAAAATGCTTGCTATGAGATGGAGGGCTTCCTTGGGCTTCCCAGGTGGCACAGTGGTAAAGGATCTGCCTGCCAATGCAGGAGATGCAGGTTTGATCCCTGAGTCAGAAAGATCCCCTGGAGGAGGAAATAGCAACCTATTCCAGTATTCTTGCTTGGAAAATCCCATGGATGGAGGAGCCTGGTGGGCTACAGTCCATGAGGTCATAGAGAGTCAGACACAACTTAGCCACTGAGCGCGGGTGCATCTGAAACTTTTCTTGGTGATGAAAGCTGTTTTGCCTTTGCTGTTGTCTTTAATCCCCAGAAATACAGTGGGTACTCATGTTAGAATGAATGGTTAGTCTAATTGGTAAACTGTATTATTTCTTTTTGCAACCACATAGACTGTAGCCTGTCAGGATCCTCTGTCCAGGTAATTCTCCAGGCAAGAGTACTGGAGTGAGTTGCTGTTTCCTTCTCCAGGGGGGGTCTTCCTGACCCAGGGAGACCTGAACCCTGGGTCTCCTGCATTGCAGGCAAATTCTTTTCCACTTGAGCCACCAGGGAAGCCCCTTCATACTAGCAGTGCAACAAATTAAAGATGTAATAGTTTACTTCTAAGAAGTTCACAGTAATTAGGAGGATGAGTAAATCCTCTGCTTCTCAAAGTTAATGTACAGGAAAATCTCCTAGGGATTGTATTGAAATGCAGATTGTGATTCAGTAGGTTTGGGCTTAAGGCCTGAGCTTCTGCATTAAAAATTTAAAAACAATTTTTTTTTCAATATTGGAAATTCTGCCTTTTTAGTAAGCTCTCTCATAACTGTGGTTGACCACACTGAGTGGTAACATCACTGGACTGTAAGCGGCAGGAGGACGGGATCCAGTCTGTTTTACTCACTGCTATATCCTGAGTATCCTGAGCATACAGGATAAACAATCCCTGGGATATGCTTGTGTTAAAAAAAAAAATGACGTGAAACAAATACACTGACCTCAAAACGTATGTTGTTGATACCGGGTAGATTTTTGCCAAGCATGTAGAACAGATCAGAGTCATGAAGTTCCAGATGAGGTATTTTTTGACCTGAAGGGCTCTTGGGACACAAGAAGAGGACAAAATTGAAAGGTGGGAGCCTAGAGAAGTAAAGAAGTAGTGGACTCACAGAAAAACCTAGAAGAAATCAAAAGAAATGTTGGTTCTAAGGAGCTGTTCTCCCTGTTTTGGTCTTGAGGACCTCATTATACTTTGAAAAATTATAAGAACCCAAAAGTCTTTTGTTTATGTGGATTATATCTATCAATATTTGTTATATTAGAAACTAAAGCTGAGCTATTTTGAAAAGTTACTCATTTTAAAAAAGAATTAAGAAACCCTTTAATGTTAACAAAATCGGGTGTTTTATGAAGCACAACCATTTTCCCCCCCAAAACCAACAAGAATTTATGAGAGTAGTGGTATTGGTTTATTAATTTGAAAATCTTTTTAATGTGTGGCTTAACTAAAGGCATTTGGGTTCTCTTTATCTGCTTCTACTTTTTAGCGTTATCTTAGTAAATTGTTTTGGTTGAAGGGGATAGATAAAATCCTGCTGGCCTATTACAGATATATAGGTAGAAATAACCTTTTCAGGCAATTATGGATTTTTTTGGGGGGTGGGTATTACATCAAAGCTTGATAATTGGTAATTTCAATGTAGAATCTGAAACCATAATAATAAGCTTTTTGTACTCTGTTTTATTAAAATGCATTGGTCTGTCACACATAATTCTGTAACCATATATTGGTGGCTTAGAAACTGTCGATTTGCGTTATGAAGATCTTCCAAATGTTGACACATTTCTAATCTCACCACCTATCTCATCAGGAAAGTCCTTAATTATTGAGAGGCTGTCAGGCTCTCAGTGGTGCTCATGAGTTTTTCCAAAATTCTGATTTTTGCTTGAAAGCTCATATGTTATCATTGGCAACAAATACTGTCAGTTGTTTTCCTTGCGGTTACAGGCTCACCTCATTTGTTTCGAGAAAATGCCTGCCCGGTACTCAGGTTTGAATAACCACAGTTTGTCTGTCAGTGGTTCTGTTAATTTAAAGTGTGTTCCATGTGCTTTTTCTCAAAACAACAATCATACTTCTTTGTGCAGCAGGAGTGCTTTATGAATAATTACATTAAAGAAATGTGTACAGCGGTTGAGACTTAATAAAATTAATTATCTTTACACTTTCAAGGACATTCTTAGGTGAAGCTGGCATTGTTTTCAGTAGGAATATGTATAATGTTATTGGAAATATGGTAATTTCCAGTACATTCTGTGCCATTTTCTTGCTTCATGCTGAGATACCAGCAATTTCATCCATATTTTTTGCATGCTCTCAGTTACATGTCAACATAGTGAAAAAGACTATAAATAACATCTTAATATTATGAAAATAATTTTGACCTCAGAAGGCCCCTGGAATCCCTTTTGGGAACTTTTGCACTCCATGTGAGGGTTAGTGCTTGCAGCAGATTTGTTGGAGAGGAGAGTCTCTGAAGGGTTAATTGTGAGAGAGATCAGATGGGTAGGTGGCCATATTGGAGGATGCTAATGCTTAATTCTGAACTTGCTTCTTGTTAGTGAAAAATAATTGATAGTTATTTGAAAAGGAGTGTCATTTGCAAGGTGGGGTTTGAAGAAGGTACATCTGGCATTGGTGCTTAGTATATGTCAGAGGGCAAAGGAGGTGGGCAGTTATGAGAGTTTCACCGTAATCCAACAGAGACCATAAGGAATGGACACTAGTAGCTTTAAAAATAGAACAGAGGTAGAAAAAAGGGATCTCTAGGGTTTAGTGATTTCGTGGATCTGGGTGATTAAGAAGAGAGTAGCATCAAAGTCAGGTTTTCAGTTTGAAGACTAAGAAGATACTGGTTTTCAGAAATAGTGAGGCTGGGTGGAGGAAATTAGGTTTTGTAGAAAGATGCTGTTTTTTACTTTATATGTGTGAGTTTGTGACATTGTAGCAATAGTCAGAGGGTAATGTCCTGAAGTTAGAGTTTTGACACTACTTGGACACAATTCTTCCACTAGATCTGGGACTTTTAAACGTTCTTCTGCTGTGTTGTTTTAACCATACTTAGATTTAGAAGAGTTAGAGAATAAGGATGGAGTGGGAGCATGGTGTCTTAACCAGACTGAGTGGTGTTAGAGGACTGCCCTCAAAAACACAACAGTGAAATAGTTATGATGCTTTGAACCAGTCTGCTGTTTTTCCCGTTTTAAGTATAAAACCTGATTTTGCCACACTTCTGGAATAGTGGCTAGATATCACATTTGCGTACTATTGAGCTGTTAAACACAGGGATGATCCGTTCCATTTCTTATTTTTACTTCCCTACAGTAAAGTGAAGGGGCCACATGTACAAAGACAAGCATTCTTTTCCACTGACAAGTGAACATTGAGAGTCTGTGCCAGGTAAGACACCCAACAGTCCTCAGTTCAGTTCAGTCTCTCAGTCGTGTCCAACTCTTTGTGACCCCATGAATCGCAGCATGCCAGGCCTCCCTGTCCATCACCAACTCCTGGAGTTCACTCAGACTCATGTCCATTTGTCGGTGATGCCATCCAACCATCTCATCCTCTGTCATCCCCTTCTCTCACCTTCAATCTTTCCCAGTATCAGGGTCTTCTCAAGTGAGTCAGTTCTTTGCGTCAGGTGGCCAAAGTATTGGAATTTCAACTTCAACATCAGTCCTTCCAATGAACATTCAGGACTGATTTCCTTTAGGATGGATTGGTTGGATCTCCTTGCTATCCAAGGGACTCTCAAGAGTCTTCTCCAACACCACAGTTCAAAAGCATCAATTCTTCACTGTTCATCAAACAGTCCTTAACCAAGTGGCATTTTTGACCTTTCTAGCTGACAAGCTCTAAAAGCAGATCTGTCTCTTAGGGATGGAGTTCATGAGCCTGAAATACTCCAGCAAAAATAGCAATTTACTAAT
This sequence comes from Ovis aries, assembly GCF_016772045.2. Classification (NCBI taxonomy): domain Eukaryota; kingdom Metazoa; phylum Chordata; class Mammalia; order Artiodactyla; family Bovidae; genus Ovis; species Ovis aries. Next base: position 60,602,084 of record NC_056059.1, on the reverse strand, counting down.
TTCTGATAAGAATGGCTATTTTTCTGTGATCTGAATTTCTTGACATTATACAATCAGTGTACACTCTTAATGCCAGTGTTTTATTTCCTAATTAGAAATAATAACATGATCTGATTTACCCTAAACAACACAACTAGGCACCACCATCTCAATAGACTTGAATTTGAGCAAACTCCAGGAGATAGTGAAGGACAGGACAGCCTGGTGTGCTGTAGTCCATGGGGTCGCAAAGGGTTGGACATGGCTTAGCGAATGAACAACAGGTCTAGGCATTCTTTCCCTCTTGGCAACCTTTCAGGAAACCCAGACTGAAGTAGAAAGTTGCTTGGGGAACATGTCGTACGTAGGTGAAGCAGAATCAGATAAATGTTATGTTTAAATGGCATCAAACCAGAGTAGTCTTCCATGTCCTGCTTTTCTTCTTGGGTTGATGCTTCAAGGTACCTAGAATCCTTGAAATGTCTAAGATTCTCCTTTGAAATTTGAGTCCATGCTTTTTCGAAGCTACCTAGGTTTCTAGACTAGGTTTCTAGTCTGCTTTAGTCTGGGCTTGCACTTGTGTTGAAAATGCCATGTTCCTCTTAGAGTTAGTACTGATCTGCCAAAATTTAACAAGAATTATAATTCTAATGAAAAGCATGTTAAACACATTTCCTTTTAAAAACAATGCTTTGTTTTGTTTTTGGTAGATGCAAGAGGTGTTCTTAATCACTGTAGGCTCCAAAAATTAAGCCGGTGGAAGTCTTTTCTCTGGTTCTTGACCCTGAAATGGGTCTGTGACACAAACTTGGATACTGCATACAAGTTGAATATTTAAAATCCCAACTCTGTCCTTATTTAATGGATGATTGTTGCTGAATCACTTAGCATCATGCATTTCTCCTTCTGTGAAATGGGGTTATAGCAGTGCCTGCCTCATTGGTGGCTGTGAGGATTAAATGGAGTCAAGTGTATGGAGCACGCAGTACGGCACTGGATGTGCATAAGAGGGACTAGGATTGTATACGCAAACACAAACTAAATGTGTAGACAAGAATACAGTTTAATAAAGTCCTGGCAAACTGAAGGCTGGTCTGCTTTCCTTCAAGGCCCTGTAGAGTTTGGGTTGTCAGTCTGTGCCTGTGAGGACCAACCTTAATTAGAAAGATGGGACAGAGGAGTGCATCCTAAGGGTGGTGAGGTCACCTGGGTCTGGGCATCAGGAGGTCTGGGTTCTGCCCTTGACCCTCCCAGCCACATACCAGGGTCACTTGCTTATAGTCCCAGTGTTTTTACCCAGTCATCATCCCATGCTCTCATTGAAACAACTTTCCAGGTATTTCAATGTTTCTTTACTCTGTGGACTGTAGCCCACCAGGCTGCTCTGTCCACGGGGATTGTCCAGGCAAGAATACTGGAGTGAGTTGCCATGCTCTCCTCCAGGGCATCTTCCCAACCCAGGGATCGAACCTGGGTCTTCTGCATTGCAGGCAGATTCTTTACCATCTGAGCCACCAGGTAAGCCCAAGAATACTGGAGTGGGTAGCCTTTCCCTTCTACAGGGCATCTTCCCAACCTAAGAATTGAACCGGGATCTCTTGCATTGCAGGTGGATTCTTTACCAGCTGAGCTACTAGGGAAGCCCCTTATTATTCTCACTATGTATTGGTATTTATGAGTCATCCAAGAGTACTCTATAGGAGATATTGAAGATGTTGTTGAATTGTATCAGGAGTCTGTAGCTGCTAAAATGAACTAAATACCTGTGTTGATAACCAGTCAGATGAAGTATCATACTTTTCATTTGCGAAAAGGTATTCTGAATATTAGCTAGGTTAGCAAAGGTGTTCTGAATATTAGCGAGGTTAGCAAAGGTGCTTTATTTTTGATATTTTTTTACCTTAATTGACAGTTTTCACACCATTACTCTCAGTATGAACTTATGGTATGTGCTGTGTCGGAGAGAGACAGAAGTAGAGAGTCGGGATTAAAACAAATGTTCTTCTGGTTGTAGAGTTCTATCACCTGGTAGGGTTTATAACTTTCTGATTCAGACTATCCTGAACATTCTCAAAGAAGATTCTTAAGAGAAGCCTCAGTCCACCTTATGAAAGGCTGAAATGAGTAGAATCCTCAGCTGGAAAATACTTTCTGTTGTTCCGAAGATTCTAAAAGAAACTTGGAAAACCAAGGGATAAACTATAATTCAGGAAAGAGAATTTTCAAAGCTGTAAATTAAAAAGTGCATCTATCTTGGAAAGAGAAGTTAAAAAGTCTAGAGCTTTTCTGTGCTTTTTGCTTTTTTTCTCCCCTCATTTACCAAAAAAGAACAAAAAAAATCATATCACTTTAGACTCAGTACCAAGAAGCAGGAGAAAATTACTATAGTTAGAACTTCATGTATATTTTTTTCCTGTGTTCTTGGCATATGTTTTTAAAAAAATAATCAGGATCATTCATTATAAGTTACTTTGGGCTACTATAATTTCATTTAAAGTGTTTTGTAAGTTGTATTCTTACACTTAAGAAAGAACTGGTTAATGTTAATAGGGGTATGAACATTTCAGAGTGCAAGACATTCTCCAGAGGACTCTATCAATATGAGGAAGCCAAATAAATCTAAAAATCAGAACCTGATTTAAAATTACTGGAGATCTGTTTATAGTCAGCCAACTAAACCCTCCACCCTCCCCTCACTATTCACTATGCTTATCTTTTCCTCCACTTTTCTTCATAGTTCATATAAACCCTACTTAGAGCTTTATGAGCTGAATCTCAGAGTCTTCGCTTTCCTTGGCAGAAGTGGAAGAGAAGATGCCATATACAGTTTGGAGTAACATGGTGAAACATAGTTTTAAAATGATGGATGTAGTTTGGGCTAGAATCAATCACTGTTTAACCTGCCTTACTTTGGCCACATGGATGCCTTTGGACCCACCATCCATTTCCTGCGTGATGGCATGTTTGGTCTGGATTCTATCTAGCCAAAGCATTTCTCCCAAGAGCTTGCATAGTTCTCTCAAGAGCCTTTTGGGAGTCTGGAAGGTTTGAAATGGTAAGCAAATGAAATGCTGAGCTATGTGCTAAGTTCTTTTTTTTCTCTTTTTGGTATAAAATGGTATGGCACGAGCTTTCATCAGTAATTATCAACTTTGGATGAATTTCACTACTCATCCTTGGCACTTTTGTAAAATGAACAGTTGTCTCAGGTTAGACAATACAGCTAGAATGTTTCTGTGATGCTGAGTAACAATCTAGTCAAAGTCTATCATTTTAGGTTAAGTATTATTTTGTGAGACAATTTTTACTGTTGGATAAATGCATGTATGGCTACTGGATTATGATGAGAAAACGCATTTCTTACTCTCACCACATTCTGATCATGTAGTGAGAAAAAAAAGTGGTATTTAGAGTCAAATATGGGCTTCCCAAGGGGGCGCCCATAAAGAACCCCACCTTCCAGTGCAGGAGACATATGAGAAGTAGGTTTGATCCCTGGCTCAGTAAGATCCCCTGAGGAGGGCATAGCAACCCACTCCAGTAATATTGCCTGGAGAATCCCATGGACAGAGGAGCCTGGTGGCTACAGTCTATGGGGTCACAAAGAGTTGGACACAATTGTCACCTTCCTCATAAAATTCCTGTGATGATTGATTGAGCTAATAATATGTGGAAAGTATATGTGCTAAAATCCACGCAAATTGTGTATATATGTAAAGTATATTCCTGGCGTGTGGTAGGAATCAATAAATACCTAGTTTCCTGAAAAATTTAGTACTGCTTGTTGGTGATTCCTCTGACTCGGTGTTAACATTGGTCTAAATTATTATTTTATAACCAGCAGAATGGAACCTACACTAAAATAGATTTTATGGGTTGGAGATCCAGTGTTTGCTCTGTCGGATGAATGCCTCTTGTTGCTCAGGTTGCTTGTGTGCTATAAGGCCTTCTTCCTTCCACATCTGCCCTCTTCTAGCCTGGAGCTTTACTGTTTCAGGCCAGCCTTCTAAGGTGGCATTGGGATTCACATTTCTTCCTAGGGAATCAAGTATTTTCCAAACTTTTTTCATTGTCCTCTCTGATATTTGAATATACATTGTGATCATATGTGTGTGTGTTTATAAACCCCACAGATTTACAACATACTGATATGCTTTATGCATAAATTCAGCATGACCCTGGGGGATGGGATGGGGAGGGAGGTGGGAGGGAGGGCCAGTATGGGGAACACATGTACACCCATGACTGATTCATGTGAATGTATGGCAAAAACCACCACAATATTGTAAAGTACTTAGCCTCCAATTAAAATTTTAAAAAAATATACAGTACAATTAAGTGTAAATAGAAGATATATTTTCTTTATAATCCCAGTGGAGTATCTTGCACAACTCCCACTTAAAAAAAAAATTGTGATAAAATACACATAACACAAAGTATGCCATCTTAATAATTTTTAAATTTATAGGTCAGTTATATTCAGTACACTCTTATTTTTGTGACTGTCACTGCCACCCATCCCTGGAACTCTTGTAAAACTGAAACTCTGCATTCATTAAATAGTAACCCCCTTAACTTCTTCCCCCAGCCTCTGACGACTGCCATTCTACTTGCTGTCTCTATGATTTTGACTCCCCTGGTTGCCTCATGTAACTGGAAACACACAGTGTCGGTCTTTTGTGCCTAGCTTATTTCACTTGGCATAGTGTCCTCAGGGTTGCATCATGTCTAGCAAGTGTCAGAATGTCCTTACTTTTTAAGGCTGAGTCATAGTCCATCTCATGTGTGTTCCCCATATTGTTTATCCAGTCATCTGGTGATGGATACTTGGGTTGCTTCCATATTGTACCACTCCCACTCTTGAGACTATTGGTGTAACAGGTGTAGCAAAGACCCACGACAGATAAACATAGGATGAGGATAAGAAAAGATGTAGAACTGTCTTTGCTAAGGATTCACCTCTGTGATTCTCACTCTGGCCTACAATATAATCTCTTAGCTTTGAGAATTATTTATGCTGGGGCATTCCCACCATAGACTCTGATTTCATTGGTCTGTGAACAGTATTTATTTAAAGCTCTGGTATCGATATTTTTCAAAGCTCTCCAGATAATTCCATCATGTAGACAAGGTTGAGAATCATTGATTACCTTTTAGGAATTTACCCTCTTCATTTATGAAACACCATTGACAATCCTCACCTTATGGGAGTGTTCAGTTCAGTAGCTCAGTCGTGTCTGACTCTTTGCAACCCCACGAACCGCAGCACTCGAGGCCTCCCTGTCCATCACCAACTCCCGGAGTTTACCCAAACTCATGTCCATCGAGTTGGTGATGCCATCCAGCCATCTCATTCTCTGTTGTCCCCTTATCCTCCTGCCCTCAATCTTTCCCAGTATCAGGGTCTTTTCAGATGAGTCAACTCTTCACATGAGGTGGCCAAAGTATTGGAGTTTCAGCTTCAGCATCAGTCCTTCCAATGAACACCCAGGACTGATCTCCTTTAGGGTGGACTGGTTGGATCTCCTTGCAGTCCAAAGGACTCTCAAGAGTCTTCTCCAACACCACAGTTCAAAAACATCAATTCTTCGGCACTCAGCTTTCTTCACAGTCCCTCACATCCATACATGACCACAGGAAAAACCATAGCCTTGACTAGACGGACCTTTGTTGGCAAAGTAATGTCTCTGCTTTTGAATATGCTATCTAGGTTGGTCGTAACTTTCCTTCCAAGGAGTAAAGTCAGCCACTGTTTCCACTGTTTCCCCATCTATTTCCCATGAAGTGATGGGACCAGATGCTATGATCTTCGTTTTCTGAATGTTGAGCTTTAAGCCAACTTTTTCACTCTTCTCTTTCACTTTCATCAAGAGGCTCTTTAGTTCTTCTTCACTTTCTGCCATAAGGGTAGTGTCATCTGCATAACTGAAGTTATTGATATTTCTCCTGGCAATCTTGATTCCAGCTTGTGCCTCTTCCAGCCTAGTGTTTCTCATGATGTACTCTGCATATAAGTTAAATAAGCAGGGTGACAATACACATCCTTGATGTACTCCTTTTCCTATTTGGAACCAGTCTGTTGTTCCATGTCCCGTTCTAACTGTTGCTTCCTGACCTGCATACAGGTTTCTCAAGAGGCAGGTCAGGTGGTCTGGTATTCCCATCTCTTTCAGAATTTTCCACAGTTTATTGTGATCCACACAGTCAAAGGCTTTGGCATAGTCAATAACGCAGAAATAGATGTTTTTCTGGAGTGTTAATTGTCACCATTTCTTGAATACCTACTGTGTGTTAGTCTCTATCCAAGCTTGAGGGAATTTCATTTTTACCATAATGCTACAGCGAAGACCTCCCACCCTTCTTCCTTCCTTCCTTCCAATGAAGCTCAGAAAGCTGTATGAATTATGACTAAAATTACATAGTTGGGCAACTGGAACGATGAGAATTTACACCAGATCTGTCCTTTTGAAGTGCATGTTCTTTTTTTTTTTTTTTTTCCGCTTTTCCTGAAAATGTGGTTGAAAGTCAGATGTTTGAGCAGGGAACACTAAGGGGGATGAGGTCTGTTTCTGGAGCACTAATTTCTCAGGTCCATCTTTTGGACCTCTTCTTTGATAATTGACATTGTTTTAGTATGTTGTGGGGCTTCCCTGTTGGCTCAGAGGATAAAGCGTCTGCCTCCAGTGTGGGAGACTTGGGTTCGATCCCTGGGTCAGGAAGATCCCCTGGAGAAGGAAATGGTAACCCACTCCAGTATTCTTGCCTGGAGAATTCCATGGATGGAGAAGCCTGGTGGGCTGCAGTCCACGGGGTCGCAAAGAGTCGGACACGACTGAGCGACTTCACTATGTATAAACTACCGCACAATTACACTCATCTCACATGCTAGCAAATAATGCTCAAAATTCTCCAAGCCAGACTTAAACAGTATGTGAACTGTGAACCTCCAGATGTTCAAGTTAGATTTAGAAAAGGCAGAGGAACCAGAGATCAAATTGCCAATATCTGCTGGATCATGGAAGAAGCAAGAGAGTTCCAGAAAAACATCTACTTCTGCTTTATTGACTATGCCAAAACTTTTGACTGTGGATCACAATAAACTATGGAAAATTCTGAAAGAGATGAAAATACCAGACCACCTGACCTGCCTCCTCAGAAATCTGTATGCAGGTCAAGAAGCAACAGTTAGAACTGGACATGGAACAACAGACTGGTTCCAAACTGGGAAAGGAGTACATCAAGGCTGTATGTTGTCACTCTGCTTATTTAACTTATATGCAGAGTACATCATGAGAAACACTGGGCTGGATGAATCACAAGCTGGAATCAAGATTGCCGGGAGAAATATCAATAACCTCAGATATGCAGATGATATCACCCTCATGGCAGAAAGAAAAGAACTAAAGAGCCTCTTGATGAAACTGAAAGAGGGGAGTGAAGAGTTGGCTTAAAATTCGGCATTCAGAAAATTAAGATCATGGCATCTGGTCCCATCACTTCATGGCAAATAGATAGGAAAACAATGGAAAAGGTGAGAAAGTTTATTTTCTTGGGCTCCAAAATCACTGCAGATGGTGATTACAGCCATGAAATTAAAAGATGCTTGTTCCTTGAAAGAAAACCTATTACCAACCTAGCCAGCATATTAAAAAGCAAAGACTTACTTTACCAACAAACGTCCCTCTAATCAAAGCTATGGTTTTTCCAGTAGTCATGTATGGATGTGAGAGTTGGACTATAAAGAAAGCTAAGTGTCGAAGAATTGATGCTTTTGAACTGTGGTGTTGAGAGTCTCTTGGACAGCAAGGAGATCCAACCAGTCCATCCTTAAGGAAATCAGTCCTGAATATTCATTGGAAGGACTGATGCTGAAGCTGAAGCTCCAATACTTTGGCCACCTGATGCAAAGAACTGACCCTTTGGAAAAGACCCTGATACTGGGAAAGATTGAAGGCACGAGGAGGATGGAACGACAGAGGATGAGATGGTCGGATGGCATCACCAACTGGATGGACATGACTTTGAGTAAGCTCTGGGAGTTGGTGATGGACAGGGAAGCCTGGCGTGCTGCAGTCTATGGGGTCGCAAAGAGTCAGACATGGCTGAGTGACTGTATTGAACTAAATGTGTTCTTTCATTTTCTTCTTTTCTTTTCTACTTGAGCAGACAATCCACTGAAGATCTCTGTGAGGCCAGGATTTGCTCTTCCTGAATACCCAGTGATTGTTATCTTTGTTGCCGTTGGATTAGAAAGTGCGGTGGCATGCTTTTCTTCTGTGTCTGTGACAGCACCCCCAACCCCCCGGAGAGCAGATGCATCCCCCTTCAGATGAAACCCTTTCGAGACAGTGATCACTACAGCTCAGCATCGCAGAGACCAGGATTCAGTGGGAGGTTTTATAATGTCTGTGTGATGCAGGCACTTCTGTGAGTTACTCTAAATCATTTACTAGAGTAATGAGAGGATAAATAAGCAAACAGGCATATTAGCAACAAAGTAAATATGTAGCTAGTTTGAAAATCCAACACACTTGGGATGGCTTTGGGGTAAAATTGTACTTTCTAGTCGACTCAAGGGAAATTAAAAACTCTTTCATTTTATTGATTTCCATTAAGCTCATCTGCACATTGTTTTTTTTTTTTAATATAAAAGCTAAATAATGAAAGGAAAGCCATAATTTTCAGAAGCATAGATTTTAGATGCAGAGATTTTGGTTTTGCTTTCTGGAAATGAACCCTTTCTGCAGAGAAAAATCCACCTCTGGAAGGCATCTTTCATATCCGTTCTGGTGTGCTTCTGTGAAGAGGTAAGGAGAAGGAAGCATCTTGTCTGAGCTGAGTGTGACTTTCCTTCTGCCCCAGAGCCCTGGAAAATGCAGGGAAAGGCAAGGCATCATGGGATAGCTACCTCCTTTGAAAATCCAAGCAGGTAATAATGATCACATGACTCTTAATCCTGTGCAGTGGTAAATGAGGTAGAAAAGGTGGCTTCATTATCAACCTCCTCTCTCTTTTCTGTATTACTGAAAAATCCATTTGTTTCTCATCCGCTGCATAAACATTGACAAACCTAGGAAAAGATTTTGGACAGGAGAAGAAAACTTCATTTACTTAGCATTCTTTACAGTAATGTTAATTGTATGTGTACCATGTCTGGCATTTACAAACCAAAAAAATGGATTGTTGGGAGGAATTAAGCTTTAATCATTTACATTCGAATATAGTGGATATCGGAATATAAGGACTTTCAGACTTCTCTGATAGTCCAGCGGTTACGACTCTGTGCTGCTTCTGCTGCAGGGGGCACAGATTCAGTCACTGGTTGGGGAACTGAATTCCCACAGTGGGAAGGAAAAGAAATAAGGGTTTTCAGCACAAATGCAGTAGGAATATCACCCTTGGGTCAGGTCTGGTTCTGCAACTGTTGGATTGTGTGTGTAGTTATGACACTGCTTTGAAATTCATGTCAGAATTGGCTTTGGATCATCCTAGGGCACAGTCACTTAGTCATGGTGACCATTTGCTTCTCGCCCACTATATGAACAGTGTGTTCACATCCAGTATCTCATTCAGCTCACAAAATATTCCTGGATATAATAGTTTCCATTTTTTTCAGACATGGAAATTGAAGTTTGGAGAGAGTCATTTTGTCTGATGAATGCTAATGTCTGAATGTAAAGTCTCATTTTACTGTAGTGAAAGACCGTAGAACTTGGAATTTGAAGGGACTTTAGATTTTATCCACTCTTAATTCCATTCTGTTCCACCCATTCATCTCCATCCAGAGAGATGGTCATTAAGCCACATGCTTAGGATGAATCCACTAGGTTCTTAGAATCATAGAATCATTCTTTTTTCTTCTGTTTTTTCTTAAATTGAAGTATGGTTGATTTACAATGTTATGTTAGTTTCTGGTGTACAGCCAAGTGGATCTGTTTTGTATTTGTGTGTGTGTGTATGTATCTTTTTTCAGGTTCTTTTTGGTTGTAGGTTATTATAAGATATTGAATATAATTCCCTCATGCTATACAATAGATCCTTGTTTATCTATTTTTAATAAACTAAAGTGTTACACATTAATCCCAAAATGCTAATTTATCCCCTGCTTCCCCTTTGATAACCATCAGTTTGTGTTCTATGTCTGCTGGTTTTGTAAATATATTTGTGCTGGAATCCTTTTTTAGATTGCACATGTAGGTGATATCATATGATATTAGTCTTTCTCTGTTTAATTTACTTGTAGTCTCTAGGTCCATCCATGTTGCAGTCAGCATTGTTTCATTCTTTTTAATGGCTGAGTGATATTCCATTATGTACATTGATATAGATAGGTAGATACACACACACACACACACACACACACACACACACACACACAGAGCTTCTTTATCCATTCCTCTGTTAACGAACATATAGTTGTTTCCGTGTCTTGGCTTTTGTAAATAATGCTGCTATGAACATTGGGGCACATGTGTCTTTTTGAAATAGAGTTTTCATCTTTTCCAGATATATGCCCAAGAGTAGGATTACTGTATCGTAGGGTAACTGTATTTTTAGTTTTTTAAAGAACCTCCATAGTCTTTTTCATTGTGGCTGCACCGATTTACATTCCCACCAACAGTGTAAGAAGGTTCCTTTTTCTCCACACCCTCTCCAACCTTTATTATTTGTAGGCTTTTGAACTGATGGTCATTCGAACTGATGGTCATTCTAACTGATGTGAGATGATGTCTCATTGTAAGTTTTAATTTGTATATCTCTAATAATTAGGTTATCTTTTAATTTTGTTTATGGTTTCCTTTGCTGTGCAAAAGCTTATAAGTTTAATTAGGTCCCATTTATTTGTTTTTGCTTTTGTTTCATCTTGGGAGGCTCACAGAACCATTCTTAATAAAGAGTTCTAGAACCAGGGGCATTCACAAACATGGTGGTACATATCTACTGACTTTTTCCATTTTGTGATCACCAGCCAGAAACACCATGAGAATTCTCATGCCCTGGTTACAAATTGTATGCGGTATGTTCAATCCTTCATTTTGAGAAGTGATGATTATCTTAATTTTAAATACGTTTCAAAGAATTAGTCATTAGAATGGAATGTCGGCTCTAAAAAAAAAAAGGCCTGTGAAATAGACCTTCTAATCCCTTAGGGTACAAATCATTACCTAAAGAAAACAAGGAACAGTAAAATAAAGAACTGACTCAGGATAATTTGTAATCAAACCATCAGAGCTTCCTGCTGATTACTTTATAACTTTAAGAAATTTGCTGAACTGAGAAAGGAAACAGCTTTTTATAATTACATGGCCAAGTTCTGAAGTATGTTTTGTCCCTATCAAATTCCAAATCAACCTTTTAAACTTTGACAGTAAATCAAATGTCCAAGTAATAAAAAAGATAAATTGATTATTCTTTTGATCCATATACTTGGTATCTTATTATTTAGTACCTGATACATATACTTGATATCTTATTATTTATTACTAAACTATTCAAGTTAGTATATTGGCACACTGTGAAAAAGAGTTAATATTTTTACCTAATAATTCTCTGAAGAGTAGTAATTTCTTAACAGACACTAATTTAATTTTACTCCTACATTGTGCACAAAAAAGTTTTCTTGGTCATTTTGGCTGACGTGATTCTTGGCTTTGCTTTAAATTATTGATTATGGTTTAAAAGGGGAGGGACTCTCTGATGAGAACAGCACTCTGTTTAATAGCCTTTCACAAAAATCAATTTCTACCATTCCTGTTTTGCTCCTGTGAAGTACTGGAGTTTAAGAACCCTGGGAAGAATTGTGTCTCCTAAATTTGTCTTTATTATTTTTCATTATTTCTTCCCTTTCTCTCCTCCATGTTTAGCCGGACAGTTTGCAGTGAAGATCTTCTTTTTGAGTGGTTTCTTTTGCTCTAAGAGGAATGTGTATGTGAGGAGTTTTTGCTGTTTGGGTGGCTACTTAGTATCAATCATGGGTGATGGATTAATATAATAGATTCATGGTTCAAATGCCCTGGTTCTTGATCTGTTCTCTTAAAGGAATAAGTCAGATCATGCATCAGTGTCTTTCAAGCTGGAAGCAGCTCAGTGGTGAATGCACTTTTCTTAGCTGCTGTGTTCCCAGCCCATCCAGACAGGGAGGCCTTGATGCCATTTCATGTGGAGCTTCAGCAATGTGATGTCCAGGCCCAAGTGCATGGGAGAGGTGATTTCATTCTTCCCTACAAAATGGATTCTGCTTGAGCTAATTAACTAAATCCTTATTTATACACAAAACTGTTTGCCTTACTTGAAATGAGGAGCTGATTTGGAGGCATGGGAAGAGTAGGAAGCTGTTGAAAAATGTAGCTCAAAAGCCTGAAGGATGCTGGTTACAGATCAGCTGAGAGTGGGTTGCATTGTCCCAGCAAGAGGTTGTAAGTAATCTCTTACTACCTATGGTATGTTTTTGGTTAAAGCTTGCTTCTGGATTGTTTTGGAACTACTTTTTACCTTATTATTTTGTTGGGGTGGCAGTGAGGGAATCATAAAAAAAAGTAAATGAGCAATTTTGAATTGATGGAGTAGCTTTAAGAGTGGTCTCAAAATAAAGTTCTTAGCTTTCCTATGGTCTGACTGGTGAGGCTTGGAAATTGTGATCCATGGAGCCTGAAGCTTTTCAGACAGAACTAGAGTCTTTTAGAAAACTTCCTTTTTCTCCTTCATGTGTCACTAATTTCTTCTCTGGGACAGCCTATTAAATTATCCAAGTAGAAAAAGTCTGTACTCAAGATAATATGAATCAGCAAGTTCATTCCAACCAGCCCGCTAGTGCAGGGCAAAGTAACTTTTTGCCGTAATGAAATATCAAATGAATCTGAAGATCATCATTACCCATGATACATCTCTCAGTTTGACATGTATCTATAAATGCTACTTAGGTCAACTTTCCGGAAATTATTAATGTTCATCATTTTACCCAGCTTCAGTCTATCTCAAATTAATTAACCTTATCTTTTTATTGTTTTAATACTTAGAGATGTAACGTGGTTAAATTGTAGCAGGATGAAAAAAAATTACTGTAATTTCAGTATATCTGGTAAGAAATCTGCCTTTAATAGTAACAGAAATTGCCATGATTTTTATCTTTTCTTTTATTGTGGTTTATAGAGTAGTCAATATGTTGAACATGAAACTTACTATAACTAAAGTAGATTTTACAAGATAATGAAATCAGTCCTAACCTGAAAAGACCTGTCCTGATATTAGTTATCTTATCATGGACACTGTGCTGACTCTCAGGTGAATATTTAGATTCTGCAGTCCTTTATGTACTCTCTTGAAAAGTTTTGCTTATCTCCTAAGATAAATCTTGCTGATATGGATCCTAGTTAATTAAATGTAGCTTACCACCTGTGGGTTGTTTAATTATTTTTTAAAAATAATTAACTTAAGCAGATAGTTTGAAATTTAAAAAATTTATTAACTGCATAAGTGTTCATCGAAGACAGGGTTAGATAGGGAGACACAAAGTAGACATAAATGTACAATTTAAAATCTTTTCCAACTCTGCTACCCAGAGGTAAGGACCATTATGTATTTTATGACTGTCCTTTCAGACTTTGTTCTGTGGCACTATCTTTTCATATGTTTATGTATCTGTTTTTTTCCTTCTGAATAAAGATGAAATTGCTGAGCAATTGCTTGGTATCTTGCCCCTTACAATTATTATTACATTAAATATTAGATATATTGATAAATTTTCATGTCAGCAAGTATTCTTCTATTGCATTATTTTTAAAGGCTGCCTAGTAACTTGGATTGTGTAATGCCATCACCTATTTAAATACTTTCATCCTTGGATATTTAGGATGGTTTTTTTCTGCCACTCATTCATTTGACGAATGTTAATTGATTTTCTAGCAATGGTCTTCAGTAAAATAGAGCCAAAGCACGCTTGGTTCCTGTCTTGTGGAACTGATACCTTCACAGAGGAGAGTAGATTATACTAACTGTGAAAAGTGCTATGGGGAGAAACTTCTGGTAGCCCTGACTGCAGAGCCAAGGGAAAGGGTGGCCTTGGGGTCCCAGGAGATGTTTAAGGGAGGTCTGAAGATTGGAAAGGGTTAGCTGTGTCAACCGGTGGAGGCAGTAGATAGGGATGAGTGGGCAGAGAAGCAAAGTCCCTGGGGCAGGTGGAGGATGGCAAACTTGAATTGCCTAAAGGCAGCTAGCGTGGCTACAGCCTAGGCAGCAAGGGGTTGATGCCAAGTGAGGTCAGAGAGGTAGGGAGGGGCCAGATTAATGAGTAGTTTTTATTAACAAGTGAGTGGGAGCCCAGGTGATGGTTACATTGACAACGTGAAGGTGATATAAGATTTGTATTTTGAGAGAATAATTTTGACCATGATGTGAAAATTAGCTATCAGGAATTCTTGACTTTTATTGTGCTATTGATGGCTTAGGCTGTCTGGTGATTGCTCAAGGAAAACTCTAATGTTTTAAAACCTATAACATAAAACACAAAGGGTTGCAAAGGAGACCGACTGTATTAAAATATAATTGTCAAAAAGTTAAATACACATGTGATGTCATGGTGTATGTGCTTCTTAATGCATTGCATAGTCAGATTTAGTGGGGAGTCTAATAGCTACCGCGGTTTCAAAGTAATAATGACAGCAAACAATATAGCTAACATTTGTCATGTTATCCAAAAATACCTGATTTCTCTTGTTGGCAAAAGCACAGCAGTATTTGGAATATTGCTATTCTCCCAATACTATTTAATATCAGCATTCTGCTGATATTAATACCAGCATGGTTTGTTGCTAATGTTCATGACTCATTGAAATGCTAAATTTCAGCCTGAGATGAATGAAAATAAAAATGTAATATTTCTGGAGTCCATGGACCCTAGTTAAGAACGTCTGAGAGGAAGGATAAAATCTGGAATCCAGTTAGGAGGCAATCACAGAGTCCCAGGTGAGACTAATTGTTTTAGCCTGAAGAAGGTAGCAATTGAGATTTGGAGGGAGGGGTGGAGGTGGATGAAAAGGGGATAGAGTAATCCACTGTGAAGAAGAGGGATTTGTCCGGAGGAGCCATGAGTATGTGGCTTCTATAACTGGAGGGATGAGATAGGGAAGGATGGAAGCCGGAGGATTGGGCCTCAACACGATAACTCGTTCAAAATATCCAAACGGAGATGCCCAGTGGGCAGCTGAGGAAGGATCTGGAGTGGGGGCGTAAGTGTGAGAGGAATGTCCCTAGAAATCATAACAGGAGCCTGGGTATTGAGGAGATTGCCTGCAAGTTGACTCAAGAATACAGAGAAAGAGCCCACGCATCAGCCTTCAAAGCCCAAGGCTGCCGAGGAGGGAGGAGAAAGTTGAGGAGACTGGGGATATGGGAGCAGAGCAGAACAGAAAGGTGTGGTTTCCTGGAAGCCACTCTTTTAAAAGAGTGTTGAGAGACATAAGGAAGTGGAATAAAATGAGAATTGAAAAATGGATTTTCCTTTTACCAGTAGGAGGTTATTAGTGACTAGAGGAGAGTAATTTTGGAGATGTGATATGAGCGGAATGCAGTTTGATATAGCATTAGGAGTGAGTAGGAGGTAAGAACTTGGAGAAAGCCGGTATAGATGATTCAGGTTCCAAAAGATTCAGACAGTTCTGAAGGCTAGACGTGTAAGTCAGAATTTCATCTCATACGCATTCCTATTCCCCCATCTCTCTTCCCTGGAGGGGAGGTGGGTGGGTGGGTGGGTGGGGCTGTGTGTGTGTGTGTATGTGTGTGTGTGTGTGTGTGTGTGTGTGTGTGTTGGGATGGGAGGAGAACGGGGGAAAGAGGAGAGCTGTGTTGTGGCTTATTGGCTTTATTTTGTATAAATGAGATAATCTATAAGTGTTTTTCTCCCCTGCATTCCCCTTCAACACACAACATGTATTGGGGAATAGTGCTACTAAAAACTAACACTTCGGTGGCCCTTACTCTATGTCAGGCAGTGTTCTAAGCACTTTACATATAAACCTCCCATGAGCCCTATAAGAAGACCACTGTTATTATTTGCATTTTACAGTATGAGGAAATTGAGTCCTAGAGAGGTTACAGAATTTTCCTAAGGTCATGTAGGCAGCCTCTTAAAACAGGGAAACAGCGATCCACGGACCACTGCTTGTTACAGCCTTGTTCATGGTCGTAAACCTTGTAAGAGGCATCTGTGGAGCTGGGATTAGAATACAGGAAGTCTAGTTCAAGACTCCA
The DNA here is from genome assembly GCF_016772045.2 of Ovis aries. Taxonomy (NCBI): domain Eukaryota; kingdom Metazoa; phylum Chordata; class Mammalia; order Artiodactyla; family Bovidae; genus Ovis; species Ovis aries. Next base: position 60,585,860 of record NC_056059.1, on the reverse strand, counting down.
CATTCAGTACAAAGACCTCCTCATTCCGCTGCATAATAATCTCAAATTTAGGTACCTTACACTTATTTTATTGTTCCTTATTGCCAGGCCTTAGGTTTGTTCTTGTTTTCCTCATAACAAACTAGTCTTCTATGAATACTCTTACACATCTCATGAATATGTGCAAGTGTTTTTCTAGAGGAGTTATTCAGATAAAGAATTTCTGACAGATACCGCTGCCAAGAAAGTTTGCTGTTGTAAACAAAGCTGTGACAAACAGTGGGTTCCCGAATCTGTTTCCTTGTGTGTGAGTCTCAGCAAGAATATTAAATATGGTATTCATCATGATGGTAGTGTCTTTTAAAAAAATCTATTAAAATGTATTTTATTATTAATTTCTGGTAGTCCCCATAATATGAATGCTGCAGTATATTAACATGTCTACTAGAAACTATTCCTTCTACCAAAAAAAAAAAAAAAGAAGAAGAAGCAGCAACACTCAATTCCCAGCTTCCTCTGGGCAGATTTTCTCTGGCTCTTTGCTACTTGTTAGCTGTCATTTCACCTCTTTAGGCTCCAGGAGACTGGACAGTATAGAACTCACCATTCACTCTGCAGTGACCCACATGAACATATAGCCTGCAGTGTTAGAACAGAGCAAGATGCCCTTGAGTAGGGATGACAGGAAACACTACCTCCTTGACCCCCACCTGTTGTTCAGCCCTCGACTTCCTTGGTGGAACAGTTCATTTGACCAGTGACCATTTACCCTCTTCCAAAACCCTTAATTCCATGCTTAATTCTACCGAATCTATTTTCCCCTCCATTCTCTCATCTTAAAGTAGGCCTTTAATATCCCTGAAAGGAGAAGACAGCTTTGAACTCACCCAAAGATACCTGATTCTAGGCTCAGTGACTTGAACTTTTACTTTAAAAAATTTTTTTGGCCACACCACGCAGCCTATGGGATTTTAGTTCCCTGACCAGGGATCAAACCTAGGCCCTTGGCAGTGAAAGCACCAAGTCCTAACTGCTGTACCACCAGGGACTTCCCTGAACTTTTATTTTTGTTGTTGTTTGTCTCTCAGTCATGTCTGACTCTTTGCGACCCCACGGACTTCAGCGTGCCAGGCATCCCTGTCCTTCACCATCTCCTGGATCTTGCTCAAACTCATGTCCATTGAGTCAGTGATGTCATCCAACCATCCCATCCTCTGTGGTCCCTTTCTCTTCCTGCTTCAGTCTTTCCCAGCATCAGGGTCTTTTATAAAGAATCGGCTCTACTCATCTGGTGGCCAGAGTATTGGAGCTTCAGCATCAGTCCTTCCAATGAATATTCAGGATTGATTTCCTTTAGGATTGACTGATTTGATCTCCTTGCAGTCCAAGGGACTCTCAAGAGTCTTGTCCAACACCACAGTTCAAAAGCACCAATTCTTTGGCGCTCAATCTTCTTTATGGTCCACCTCTGACCATCTTGAGATGGGCAGGCTTCCCAGGTGGTCGGTCCCCCTGTAGGTTTCCTGCTTGATCACTGTCCTAGCACGGCTGGGAAAGACCTCCTGTGTGTGATTCATGGAGACTGATGAGCCATCAATTTTCCAGCCTCACCCAGTGATCCCTTGCACTGGTCGTTCTGCACTGCTGCCTTCTTTTGCCCCCAAGGATCAACACCAAGTTATGAATCTGTGGACTAGTCCACCCCCAGCATATTAACCAGATGTTTGTTGAGCCAGGGTTTTGTTTGGATCATTTCATTAACCAGTGAACTCATCAGCGGTGTTGCAAAATAAGAATGCCTTTTTTCCCTTTTCTTACAAGAGACCTCATGATTCAGGGATCACAACATCAACAGTATACAGGATTCTGAATTTGGACTCTGACTTAGTGACATTGTACTAAGTCAGCTGTAGCTGCTCTGTTTATTACTGAGAAAAATAATATTTACCTAGCTCCTAGAATAGGAAGAGAGTATTTGTGAAATGTTTATTAGTTCCTGATATCTAAGATTTATAGAAATTTGTGTTTCATTCTCTTTTTGGCTTAAACAACAGAAATGAATTTTCTCACAGTTCTGTGGGCTGAGAGTCCAAGGTCAAGCTGGCGGGAGAGTTGATCTCCTCTGAAGTCTGTCTCATTCACTGTAAATAGCCACCCTCTTGCTTCCTTCTCATATAGTCTTTCTGCTGTCCATGCACCCCTGGTATCTTTCTTCTCATAAGGACACCAGTCCTATTGGGTTAGGGCTCACCCTAACACCCTCATATAACCTTAATTACTTCTTTGAAGGCTCCATCTCTATATCCAGTCACATTCTAAGGAACTAGGGGTTAGGATTTTAATGTAATGTTGAAGTGCTATCCTAATGAAGGAATACATATAAATCCACAATAGCTTGTGATTAGTTGGTGGTTGAGCGAACTTGGGGGTTATCTTAAGGCAGACTCTACTTTTCTGCATGCTCTGCACCTAAGGAAGGGTAGTCCTAAGCCCGAACGTGACTGCTGCAATGGAAGAACCACGGGGACCGCACCTGGAGAGAGCAGGGACAGGCTGCCCACATCATCGTGGTAGACTCATTGCCTGCAGGGAACAGATACCACGCCTAAAACCAGAATGGACACTCATTATTTGGAGCTAATGGGTGGCTGGAAGGTAAGGGTCAATGAAGAACCTTCCTCCCAAGCCATTCCAATGATGACTCAGTGTACTGTCAAATTTTGCACCAGCCATACCATGCTAACTAATCACAGATCTTGGTGAAATGGAATTTTTCCCCTAATGTGTTTACATATTTCTGTCACTGCAGAGTCATTTTATCTTCAGTGCTTAATTATCTCTACTAATTGGGGAGAATAATAATGTGGAAAACACAGGGACATTGATTCATTTCCAGCTTCCTGGTCTGTGTTAGTAGATTTTACATTCTCGATTTTAATTTTAGCTCTCCTCCTTGCTAACCATGTCTCTGTAAACAAGGTGCTTGGGCTTATGTTCCTCATCTATAAATGGATGGAATTAACCATCCATTAGATCCAAGTTAGATTGCTGGCTTGCAGAATGACTGTGCAAGACTCAGCATGTTGAAATATATGTTCCCTGGGTCCTTCCCCCTAGAAATTCCAGTTCTTGGCTCTTTGGGGCCCAGGAGTCTCCATGTTGGCAGGTATCCTTAAGTGAATCTGACACGGGTGGTTCTCCCATCCCACTTCAGGAACCTGAGATTTCTCCTAGTTGAGAAAAAGGACTGGGAGCTGGAATAGACTTGAGAAAAATCTGAGTTTAGGAAATAGTAAATTTTGGATACTTCTTGCTGCCTTTTTGGTCCTTATCCCAAAGCTGCACAATTTAAAGTTTTATTCTGTGCCCATATGCAGCTATCAAGCTATGAGACTGTAAATACTGTCTACTAGATTGCACAAAATGTAGAAAGGATCTAACTTTAGGACTATAATTTCTACAGTTTTTGAAACTGTACCAAACCTTCCCTCTACAGTGTCACATATCTTTGAGCTGAATGGTCATACTTTATTGGACACTCACTGGCTCTGCTGGATCCACTTGTGGACCACATGTGGACCTTCTTCCTTTTATCTCATGTCCACAGTGGAATGGCTACTGCTCTTTCAGGCCAAGGTTATACAAGACTCTGAATCCAAAATGGATTCAGAAGAAAAAAGTCGTGAGGAAGCAGTGCTTTCCAGGAAAATGTGCACTGGAAAACCCTGGAAAAGGTCCGCTTGGTGGTATAATGGAGAAACAGCCCCTGGTTTTGTTCCCCAAAGTCTAGTGAAAGTCTCTCACTCTTGTCCGACTCTTTGCAACCCCATGGACTGTAGTCCATGGAATTCTCCAGGCCAGATTACTGGAGTGGGTAGCCTTTCCCTTCTCCAGGGGATCCTCCCAACCCAGGGATCAAACCCAGGTTTCCCTCATTGCAGGTGGAGCCACAAGAGAAGCCCAAGAATACTGGAGTGGATAGCCTATCCCTTCTCCAGCGGATCTTCCAGACCCAGGAATTGCACTGGAATCTCCTGCATTTCCCGCATTGCAGGTGGATTCATTACCAACTGAGCTAACAGGGAAGCCCTCCCCAAAGTCTAAGTGTCCCATGTTAGTTTTCTATTGCTGAGTGACAGATGCTCACAAGCATCTTTAGGTCCTGTGGGTCTGGATTATGAGTATGGGTTAGCTGGGTCTTCTTCTAAGAGCCTCACAGGCTGAAGCCAAGGTGTCAACCAGGGCTGCAGTCTCATCTGAGGCTTGGGGTCCTTTTCTAAGCTCACTGATGGCTGACAGAGTTCATTCCCTTGTAGTTGTATGACCAACATCTTTGTTTTCTTGCCAGCTCTTGGCCAGGACCACTCAGCTCTGGAGACTGTACTTAGGTCCTTGCCATGTGGTCCCCTCCTTTTACACGTGGAAGCTTGCTTTTTCAAGGCTGGTTTGTTGCTGCTTGTCTCCTTTAAGGGCTCACCTGGTTAGGTAAGACCCATCCAGGATAATCTCCCTTTCAAAGAGTGAAAAAGCTGTCTTGAAACTCAACATGAAAAAAACTAAGATCATATCATCTAGTCCCATCACTTCATGGCAAATAGAAGGGTGGAAAGTGGAAGCAGTGACAGATTTTATTTTCTTGGGCTCCAAGATCACTGTGGATAGTGACTGTAGCCACGAAATTAAAACTCTTTCTCCTTAGAAGGAAAGCTATGGTAAACCTAGACAGCATAAGAGAAAGCAGAGATGTCACTTTGCCGACAAAGGTCCATATTGTCAGAGCCATGGCTTTTCCAGTAGTCATATACAAATATGAGAGTTGGACCATAAAGAAAGCTGAGCACTGAAGAATTGATGCTTTCAAATTGGGGTGCTGGAGAAGGCTCTTGAGAGTCCCTTGGACAGCAAGGAGATCAAACCAGTCAGTCCTAAAGGAAATCAACCCTGAATATTCATTGGAAGGACTGATGCTAAAGGTCCAATACTTTGGCCACCTGATACGGAGAAGAGCCGGCTCATTGGAAAAAACCCTGATGCAGGGAAAGATTGAAGCCAAAAAGAGAAGGGGGCAGCAGAAGATGAGATGGTAAGCTAGCATCACTGACACAATGGTCATGAATTTGAGCAAACTACAGGAGATAGTGGAGGACAGAGGAGCCTGACGTGCTGCAGTTCATGGAGTTGCAAAGTGTCAGACATGACTGAGCAACTGAAAAACAACAAGGTTAACTGATTAGGGATCTTAATTAAATCTACAGAATCCTTCACCTTATAATGTATCCTAATCACAGAAGTGATTAACCTGTCCGATTTCTCAGTCTTGCCCATTCTCAGGGGAGGGAACTGTCCAAAGCATGTATTTCAGGAGGCAGGAGTCTTGGAACCATCCTAAAAATCTGCCTACTACATGTCCAAAGATTGTTTATTGTATGTTGGGCACCAGATCTTGACTGTTAATTGGCTAGAAACTCTGTAACAGTATTAATTTCTAGAAATCTCTAACTAGGCATAAAGATTCTGATGTGCAACTTTTGGGGAAATGTTAAACAGAATAAAATATCTAGCCTTTCCTTTCCAAATTTAAAATCAGAGAATGTTAGAAAACCATGGAGCTCACTCATCTAGTTCTGAACTCCTTGTACTGATGAGAAAACAGTCTCCGTGGAAACAGCTTGCCAAGGTCATGGAGTAGAGGAAAGAGGGGTGTCTGCTGGCTCTTTGTGTCTTTTCTTTTCATGCGTGTCTCTGAATTTTTCTAAAGGATAAGCTTCAAGTACTCTTTAGTCAGGAACGCATTGACTTTAATAAATGGTTTTCCTTGTTCCCCATTATTATCTTGAATTTGAACATTTTTCTTCTAATGTGTTTATGAATTAGTTACTAAATGAAAGAGAATCTTGGATAAAATAAGCTTTTGTTTGGTTGTTTGTATTTGTGTCATCTTCATAATTTTCATGATGACTCATATAGTCAAGGAATTATAGAGCTGAGGCTGGGGAGAGGAACCAGAGAAAGCTTTTATGAGTCAGCTCCCTCACCAAAAAACCCTTTAACTGTGCTGGACAGTTGGATTGATATACATTAACTAATTTTCCATGCTTTTTCCCCATATTTAGTGGTACTAGTTTAAAAAAAAATCCAAGTGTAAAGATGTTTGAATATTTTCTCCATTTCTTCTTCTGTAGTAGAATCTTACACTGACAAGGCAGTGTTTCTGTGTAGCGGTTTGTATTCAAGCTTCCTTTCCAGACTGCCCACTGCTAAGTAACCTCACAGGTGGATAGACTCACAGTTAGCTTGAAGAGTAACTGTTACCAGATCAGCTGGGTTTTGTCCCAGCACGGAGATGGTGGATGTGCTGACAAGAAGCAGAATGTCCTTCCCTAGCGGGTAAGGCTTAGCCCAGCCTCAGAGCTGCCTGATTTGGAGTGAAGCATTGGACTAATTGCCACTTCGGGGTGGAGCACACATCTTGGGCTGCTGTCAAGGAATATTGGTGGGCAAAATCTCCCAGACAGAAAACAGGACCACCACAGGTTGTTTCTGAGTCCCGTCTCTTGCATCTTCATATGTATCTGCTGGGCCTGGGTTTGTGTTTCACTCTCCACCTTATGTGAAACCTTAGTTTTGAGATTTGTTAAATCTCCACTGGAAAGAAGGTTCCTTGAAGTCAGGGACAGTATCTCCAGTGTCTTCCTGGCAGTCATCTTTCTGTCTGTCACAGACTGTAGTAATTCCTAGTCTGTGGGCCTCAGACCTCTGAGAACAAGGAGATATTTCAGAGGCTCCGTTTCCATGTGGACCAAGTATATATTTATATGTGTGGGACTCATTTTCAAATGTATTTAGATGCTCTTGAGACAAATAAAGCACAAATTTCGTTAAAGGTACACTGACTTCATTATAATTTGGGTCTTTTCCCAATGAGTACTTAGTAAGAATACAAGACACCCTCCTGCTGGCATGTTGAGAGCCACTGCCTTTCAGCATCTAGTAAGGTGCTTTGCATTTTGAGATATTTGAGATATTTTCTTATTGTAAGTCTTCCGGCATGTTTCATCTGTGAGGTGTGTAAAGAAAACTTACAGAGGTTCTCCTTTGTAGCACAAATAAAATGTTCAGTTCTTTAATTCTTTGATGAATATCTGATTAATATTAACCCACACCCTTAGACTTGAAAGCATGTGATGCCCAGCCTGTGTCTCTCTATGACCCACTGCCTAGCGGAATGACCCTCACATGGTAGGTTCAATACGTATGTTAGTGGTCAAAGGCTTTGTGACCACAACTGGTAAGTGGTTTTAGGACCACTCTTTAATATGGGGACACTTTGGGAATTCCTATAGTAAGTAATGTGATCCTCAAAGGTATGCAGTCTCTGAATCAAAGGATTTAGAGAAATACCTATTAAAATAGCTAATTTTAATGTTAAAATGTCTGCCACCTGGTGTCAGATGAAGAATTAGCACCTTGGTTAATTCTCATACCTAATGAGTCCCATTAATGTTATCATTTCATTATTATAGTAAATTATACATTTCACATAAAATAAGCACCATTCTGAAGTTCTGTCTAATTTGCTACCGTGAAGCTGGAATTTTTGGATTTGTGTTCAACATTGTTGACTTTTTTCAGATGTAAAAAATAATTTGGAATTAAAGTCTAAATGTAGTAAATTTTCTGTATACTGTTAACTCTGTAGCACTGAATTTTATAGAAGAGAGAAAACAACATTTATGTGAAGCAAAATTAGCCTAAACATTGTAAATATTTCATGAGTTTGCATAGACCTTATTACTGTTGATAGTTTTCCTAATTTGTCCAGAAGAAGGTGTAAAAATTCATAAAAAAATAAAGACCCCCAAAATTAGAATCTTGGAGTAACTTAAATTTGCTGTATGTGCTTAGTCGCTCAGTCATGTCTGATTCTCTGCGACCGCATGGACTGTAGCCCATCAGGCACCTCTGTCCATGGGGATTCTCCAGGCAAGAATCCTGGAGTGGGTTGCCATGCCCTCTTGCAGGGGATCTTTGCAACCCGGGGGTCAAACCCAGGTCTCCCACTTTGCAGGTGGATTCTTTACTGTCTGAGCCGGGGAAGCCCAGACAGAAGAGAGTCCGCCTGCGACTGAAATTTACTGATTCGGATTAAACAGAAGAGCAGATATTTATCAGATTCCCTTGAATAAGTAAAGAATGTCTGTCTGTTTTGTAAAGAATGAGGTTTATGTAGGGGTAAGTAGGGTTTCTTTCTTTTCTTACTGCATTCAAACCTCTTGGTTACCTGAAAGTCGTTTCTGTGCACTATACAGGATACCTTACGGCATAATGCCCTTCCTTATGGGCCAGCCATAAGATTATATGAGATAAAGTGTATGGTGCCTGGAGTAGTAGTAGTTGTTGTTTAGTTGCTAAGTCATGTCTGACTCCTTTGAGACCCCGTGGACCGTAGTCTGCCAGTCACTTTGTCCATGGGGTTTCCCCAGCAAGAATACTGGAGTGGGTTGCCATTTCCTTCTCCAGGAGATCTTCCTGTCCTAGAGATCTAACCTGTGTCTCCTGCTTCGCTGATAGATTTTTTACTACTGAGCCACCAGGGAAGCCTGGAGTAGCAAGAAGTCATAAATGTTAGAAGATGAATATACTTATTAACAGCGTGTAGTAATATACCAAATATTGTACAAGATGCTAAAGATACGCCATTAGATCCATCTACTCCATTTATAGCCTCAAGGAGCTGAAATTCCATTGCACGAATCAGACAATAATAAAACCATGTAATTAGATAGAATTAGTTGTGATTACTGCTCCTTGTAGAAAACCACCCTAGTGGAGAGGTGTAGGGGCAGGACTACATCAGTGATGAGAAGCTGAAATAAGGGCAGACGCCTGTTGAGAAGTCACAAATAGAGGCTCCATTGTCTCTACACTGAACCACTTTCATTTCACTTATTAAGAATATCCAGGTGCTTGCTCCAAGCCTATTTACTCTAATTTAGATACATTTCTCGCGTGGCTTTGTAGTAGACAAGGGGTCAGATTTAATGGGTTAGAAGGGAGCTGGGAGGTGGAAAGAAGGATCAAGGGAAAAAAGAAGCTGATAGAGCCACGCCTTCCAATATTAGCAAGGTGATAGCTCAGCACTGGGGCTGGTTGGGGAAGTGGGAACCAAGAACAAATCTTAAGTGCTCACAGAGCATGTTGAATAGCAGGGATACAGGTAAATGTTTAGTGCCTCTCATTGTAGTAGGTGACATTTGGAGTAATGGCCTTGAGTCACCAAAAAACAGGTATAAGTATGCTTGGGTACAAGATAAAAGCAGAGAAATGTGCAGTGAGCATGACAGCCTCGGCACTGGTGTATGAGGTTGTTTTGGCTTCACCGGAAGGTGAGCTCCTAGAAGGCAGTGACCATGGCTCATTCATATCTGTTTTGTGAGAATTTATCTTAGGGTCCAGCCCAAAGGCATGATTTGTTCCATAGATGTTCCCTGATTGTATTAAAGAGGGTTACTTCTCAAGACAGATCTTCATGGAGATGTTAGAATTAGGTATGTCTAAAACTAGATATTGTAATCCATACAAAAGCTTTAGCATAGTCAAGAAGCAGAAGTAGATTTTTTTTTTTAATTCTCTTGCTTTTTCTATCATCCAGTGGATGTTGGCAATTTGATCTCTAATTCCTCTGCCTTTTCTAAATCTAGCTTGAACATCTGGGAGTTCTTGGTTCACATACTGTTGAAGCCTGGCTTGGGGAATTTTGAGCATTACTTTGCTAGCATATGAAATGAATGCAGTTGTGTGGTAGTTCAAGCATTCTTTGGCACTGCCCTTCTTTGGGATTGGAATGAAAACTGACCTTTCAGACCACCTTACCTGCCTCCTGCAAAACCTGTATGCAGGTCAAGAAGCAACAGTTAGAACCAGACATGGAACGGAACAGTTAGAATGGACTGGTTCAAAATGGGGAAAGGAGTACATCAAGGCTGTATATTGTCATCCTGCTTATTTAACTTATATGCAGAGTACATCATGCGAAATGCCAGTCTGGATGAAGCACAAGCTGGAGTCAAGATTACCAGAGTATCAATAACCTCAGATATGCAGATGACACCACCCTATGGCAGAAAGCGAAGCAGAACTAAAGAGCCTCTTGATGAAAGTGAAAGAGGAGAGTGAAAGAGTTGGCTCAAAACTCAACATTCAGAAAACTAAGATCATGGCATCCGGTCCTATCACTTCATGGGAAATAGATGGGGAAACAGTGTCAGACTTTATTTTGGGGGTCTCCAAAATCACTGCAGATGGTGACTGCAGCCATGAAATTAAAAGATGCTTGCTTCTTGGAAGAAAAACTATGACCAACCTGGACGGCATATTAAAAACCAGAGACATCACTTTGCCAACAAAAGTCCATCTAGTCAAGGCTATGGGTTTTCCAGTGGTCATGTTTGGATGTGAGAATTGGACTATAAAGAAGGCTGAGCGCGGAAGAATTGATGCTTTTGAACTGTGGTGTTGGAGAAGACTCTTGAGAATCCCTTGAACTGCAAGGAGAACAAATTAGTCAATCCTAAAGGAAATCAGCCCTGAATCTTCATTGGAAGGGCTGATGTTGAAGCTCCGATACTTTGACCACCTGATGTGAAGAGCTGACTCATTGGAAAAGACACTGTTGCTGGGAAATATTGAAGGCAGGAGGAGAAGGGGATGACAGAGGATGAGATGGTTGGATGGCATCACTGACTCAATGTATATGAGTTCGAGCAAGCTCCAGGAGATGGCGAAGGACAGGGAAGCCTGGCGTGCTGCAGTCCATGGGGTCTCACAGAGTCGGACATCACTGAGCGACAGAACAACAGCAGCAAAGCTGATGTACAGGCAAACTGTAAGCTCAGCACCCCTCCATAGGATGCTCTAATGGAGAGGAAGTAGTTATACAACTCTCAGGCTCTGTTGACATGATGTTTTTAGCTATAATAAAACCACAATTCTGTTTTTAAATAGGTCTTACATGCCGTTCATTTACCAGCTTACTGTTTTGTTGGGTCTGTGAAGGCACACAGTGATTGCACCTTCTGTGGACACAGCCCTGGGCTAGGTCCTGTGGGGCAGATTGATGAGGATTTCTTCCTGCCCTCCAACAATTCTGGGTATGGAAGATGCCGCTAATATATTATATACTGTTGTGGGTTGAATTGTGTCCTCCCAAAAGATATGTTGAAATCCTAACACTTTGTACATTTGAGTGTGATTCTGTTTGGGAATAGGGTCCCTGCAGAGGTCGTCAAATCTGCCCTTCTAGGAAGAGGAGAATTTGGACACAGACGCCCAGGGAGAAGACCACATGAAGACACATACCATATAGATGCAGGAAGAAGATGGCCTTATGAGGATGGGGTCAGAGATCAGAGTGATGCTCCTGCAAACCAAGGGACATCTGCGGCTGGTAGAAGCTGGATGAAGTTGGTCAAGATTCTCCCCTCGAGGCTTGGCTTGGGTTCATGGCTCCCTCAATACCTTGATTTTTCAATTTCGAGACTCCAGGACTGTAAAACAAGTTTCTGTTGTCATAAGTCATTCACCTTATGGTACTTTGTTATAGCACCGCTAGGAAAGGAATACCGTTATAATCATTTCTCTGTGAATCAGGGTTCTAGATGGAAACAGCCGATCTTTTCAGTGGAGTAACTGAGGAGAGTTTAAAAAGAGGCAGTGTTTACAGAGGTTTGGGCAAGATTAAGAAGAATTTCCAAGGGTTGGGGAAGCCTTCTGAAGTTGGCAGCCAGGTTCTCATCAGCATATCCAGGTTGAAAAGGCCAAGTGGAAGCAAGGTCCTTGAAATCCAGGCAGAGCTACGTTTGCAGCTCTGAGCGTAGGAGAATGGCGGTGTTAAAACTGCACAACTCAGATGGACTTGAAGCCACGGGGCAGGACTCAGACCTGGCCAAAACCCAGACTGGGGACTTGAACCCACTGTCTTTTAATTGAGATGATACACCTGGTCTCAGAACTTAATGAAGCTCAGGTTCTTTATGTCTTGTCACAGAAAGAATTTAATGAGAGACAAAATGATGGGTGAGAAGTGGATTTATTTAGAGAGGTATGCAGTCTCAGAAGGCGAGAGTGGCCCCAGGGTGTGGGGTCCTCCCAGAAAGTGAGAATGGCTGTGGGAGGAACGCACTTCACAGAGTGTGGGCTGTCTCAGAAGGTGAAAGCCCTGAAATATGGAACGGTTAGTTTTCACGGGCTGGGTAATTTCACGTGCCGACAAGTGGGAGGATTTGGGAGAAGGGGCAGTGATTTCTAGGAACTGGGCTGCTACCCGCTTTTTGACCTTTGGAGCTGTCTTGGCCCCTGTGGGGGGGGGGGGTGGCGGGGGGGGGTGCTGATATGTTACAGTGAGCATATGATGAGGCTTGACATCTACTGAAAGTCAAATCTTCCACCATCTTAAGACATAGTTGGTGTCCAAGGTGTCTTGTCACAGAAAGAGTTTAATGAGAGACAAAATGATAGGTGAGAAGTGGATTTATTTAGAGAGGTACTCATTCCATAGACAGAATGCAGTCTCAGGAGGCGAGAGTAGCCCCAGGGTATGGGGTCCTCTCAGAAAGTGAGAATGGCTGTGGGAGGAATTTTTTTTTTAATTGTATCCTTAATGGCTGTGTCATTGTGTTAAAGGTTGTGCCCCGCCCTCTTCCTCTGTTTCAGTCTGACTGCTCTTGCAGAGAGGGAGCTGGGGAATTCATACTCAGACCTCTTTGTCCTCCCACACTCCTATCACCTGCTAGGCTTTTCATTGCCAGATCTACAAAGAGTCTGTCTAGCTCTTAGTGCCCAGGGCAGGGTGGAAAGAGTGGCTAGTAGATCTAGCAGGGGAACTAGAGACTATCTCACACATTTGGGATGAGGGGTATGTGTCATTCAAAGGTATCTGTTCTCTGTGAGAAAGAAAGAATTTAATGTCTAAGACAGTATGTGCATATTACTGGTTCTCAACAAACTCTGCAATTTCCAGTATAAGCCACCCAGAATTGTTTATTTGGGACTATAAAGTTTAAGGTGGTGGAATTCATTCAACAAATTCTTACCAAGCACCTAATATAGTGTGGGATACTAGCTAGCTCTGGGGATAAGCAGTGAGCAAATTAGACTCTGTCCTTACCCTTAAAGAACTTAATCTAGTAGGCCAACTATATTAATAAGGGTTAAAAGTCCCATACACCTCTACTTTTCTTATAATACTCAGTGTAATTTGAAAATACAAACTAGATGCCAGTCTTTCCTTGTGGACTGTGAACTTCGTGAGGCCAGTCACGAATGTTTACTGCTAGGTCCCAACACCCAGCCCATAGCCTGGCTCCTGGCAGGTGTTCACTGAGTGAACTGATGAGTGCATGACACAGTGCCTTGTATTTGCCACAATGGATAAAAACTTTTCCTCTACCCTCTTAGAGTCAGTGGTTGCCGCCTGCAAATTAAACTGACCTCAGACAGATTAGCAAGAGAAAAAAAGATATAATTACATACTTACTTAGGAGAATTCACAAAGAAATGTGACTTAAAGAGGTTGTTTGTTAGAATTTGGGGCTTATATACAGTCTTAGTAGAAGATGGGGAGGAGCAGAGGGTACTTCTGGGAGAAGAAATGACTTTAGAAGAGGGGAGAAAGGGATATCTGGAAAAACAAATAATTTTTGAAAGATAAGTTGGTTCTTAGGAGACTGGACAGGAGATACGATAGTCTGCTGACAGTTGGTTTGGGTGTGGATTTCCCATCTCCTAGAAGGGATTAAAATTGCTCCCAGGGAAGGGATTTATGTCTACTGAGTTCTTTTGGGAGGCTCTGCTTTTAGGCAGATAAAGGATTTCAAGAACTAAAATGCCTTCAGCTCAAAATTATTTCTATGCCACTTCAGCTTATTCTAGACCCTTTCATTTCACTATTTAGAAGTTTTTGAAAATTAGTGGGTGGCTTAAAATATACAAAATTAGGCAAGATAATTGCATTAGGAAATATTTGAAAGGATTATTTGAATGGATCATTTACAAAGCAAATGTGCTGAAAGAAAGCAGTCTACAATTTAATAGCTCTGGTTTTTGAAAGTTTTATTTTTTGTTGAGAGTGCTTTTGTTCATTTTTAGAGATTGAAATCAAGTGTTTTCTTTTTATTTTCTTTGGTCACTGTTCTCATAAACTGATTGGTCCGTAAGAATATAGTTGTTGTTTAATCATGTTGCTAAGTCGTGTCTGACTCTATTGTGACTTCAGGGACTGTAGCCAACCAGGCTACAGTACTCTTGCCTGGAAAATCCCATGGACGGAGGAGCCTGGTGGGCTGTAGTCCATGGGGTCGCTAAGAGTCAGACACGACTGAGCGACTTCACTTTCACTTTTCACTTTCATGCATTGAAGGAAGAAATGGCAAGCTACTCTGGTGTTCTTGCCTTGAGAATCCCAGGGACGGAGGAGCCTGGTGGGCTGCAGTCCATGGGGTTGCTGAGAGTTGGACATGACTCAGTGACTTCACTTTCACTTTTCACTTTCATGCATTGGAGAAGGAAATGGCAACCCACTCCAGTGTTCTTGCCTGGAGAATCCCAGGGACGGCGGAGCCTGGTGGGCTGCCGTCTATGGGGTCACAGAGTCAGACACGACTGAAGCGACTTAGCAGCAGCAGCAGCCCACCAGGCTCCTCTGTCCATGGAATTGCCCTGGCACGAATACTGAAGTGGGTTGCCATTTCTTTCTCCAGGGGATCTTCCTGACCTGAGGATCAAACCTGCGTCTCCTGCATTGCAGCCGGATTCTTTACCACTGAACTACCAGGGAAGCCCAATAAGAAGATTAACTGAAATTAAAGGAAACCTTCAGGACTTCCCTCGTGGCACAGTGGATAGGAATCCACCTGCCAACACAGGGGACACAGGTTTGATCACCAGCCTAGGAAGAGTCCACATGCTGTGGAGCAACTAAGCCCATGCACCACGACTGCTGAGCCTGTGCTCTAGAGCCCACGTGTGTGCCATAACTACCGAAGCCTGTGCACCCACAAGACCTGTGCTCCCCAAGGCAAGAAACCGACATGAGAAGCCCTGCTCACTGCCACTAGGGAAAGCTCGGGTGCAGCAATGAAGAGCCAGTGGAACCAAAAAAATAATAAAAAGCTGGAATGTGGCTATGAAAGATTTGTTATGCAGTATAGTCCTTTCACATCTACGTCGAGGGCATGGCAACTCACTCCAGTATTCTTGCCTAGAGCATCCCCATGGACTGTAGCCTGGCGGCTACAGTCCATGGGGTCACAGAGTCAGACACCACTGAGTGACTAAACATAGCAGAGCATATCGATGGTTTAAATCTAGACCAAGAATTTGGAGGAATGTTACCAAAAAAATGGGTTTGCCTGTTGATTGGTAGCAAGCCAAAAAACACACAGCCAAGCCACAGATCAAGAGAAGGAAGGATTTATTACTTGCAGCAAGTAAGAATACTGGGGATCTTTCCCAAAGCCATATCTCCCCAACAGCAAAACTGGGGAAGTTTTTAGCTAAGGGTACATGCATGTTCCTAAAGGGGCTTGAGCAGAGGAGAATTCAGCATAGACTTGGAACAAAGGTTAACAGAGTCCAGGCTTTACTTGATTGAAGTCACGAGGGTCAGAAAAAGTCAACACCCCTAGATGGGAAGGAAATCTGAAAAAAGAGTGGATGGATGCATACGCATAACTGATTAATTCACTTTGTTGTTTAGCAGAAACTAATACAAGATTGTAAAGCAACTACACTCCAATAAATTTTTTTTTTTTTTTAAAGAAAGCGTACATAAACATTATTCTATCCTCCACGTGAATAGGGCTGTTAGTTCCTGCAGAACTCAAAGATAGGTATTGGATTGTTTTGTATTTCCCTTGAGGAGGAACTAGGACTCTGGTTTATGCTGAATTGTCGCTTCTTGCTTGGTTTTCCTTTGTTCCTGCATTCCCTCATTTTCCTCAAGATCACTAATTTCTGAGACCTGTTCAAGGGCAAGTGTTGTGGCCAGGCTTAGAGCACAAGATGGCTTAGGCCAATAATGGCTTCTCTTGTGTCAAGAGAGCCATGCCTGGTTCTGTTTCTTTGGGGACCCCCTACCCTGTCTGCTTACACAAATACCTTTACTAATTTTAATGCAAAATATCTGCCACCTGGTATCAGATTAGAGCACCAAAAGGTGTCAAGGGGAGCAGTTATGTGATAAACTTTCTTTCCCTGCTACTGAAACATTTTTGGTATAAAATTAGGGGTATTAACTCCTTTGGGCCTCCAGAGGAGCATTACTAAACAGAAAGCAGCACTCCTTTGGTTACCATATAAGGAAAACATTTCTAGGAAAAATATCGTAGAATCCTTGAGCAGCTATGCTATCTAATAGCCTCGGGATGAGGAAATTTAAAGAGAATGAAAGTGGCTGACTTAACCATTTTCCCACAGCGAGTGTCTGCTATTTCTGCATAAAGATGTATAATGTTATCCCTAGAGATTCTCACTCCATTATTGAGTCCTTTATTCAAATGAGTAAGTACAGAGTCTAGTTCTTATAGTTGTCAGTGGTATAAAAGGTTCTCGATTTAAAAGTAATGGAGGAAATTACTTGTAAAAAAAATTAATGAAGGAAACCAGAGATAACAAGAGGCAGGATCAAAAAGCCACTGGTCTGTTTCTCAATATGTTGTTTGAGTTTTAGGTTTAAAATGTTTCCTTCCTCCTGAGTTTGAGTCTCCTAAGGAAGAATTGTGCTCCCCTTTGTTAGGTTTCGCTGGAGTTTCTCAGTCAATAGAAACGTGCCAAGCAATAAAAAGACATTTCATAGCTTTGACATAGGAATTATTCTCAGAAATGCTGGCTTGAAGGTTCACCCTTGTGAGGAACTAGTGAGCTGTAGAACCACAGAGAATTCCTGGAGGACAGAGGTCAGTGTATACTTACTGTCCTTGAGAGAGGAAGCTCTCCATTGTTTAGCAGGGACAGTCCTTTATTTGTGCTGGATTTAAGGTGATGGTTTGCATTCAAGGTGATGGGACTGGGCAGGTTCCCAGGATTCAGGACTTCTGGTACTAAAGCCAGGAGAGTTCTGGGAAAGCCAGGGCAGTTGGTTACCCTTGCTAGACTGACATCCTCATTGCAGGACATTGAGCATCTCTGACCCCCACCTGCTGTGAGAACCCCAGACACTCCCATGTATTTCCAAGTGTCCCTTAGGGATAAGAGACTACTCTGAGTCTAACCCATGGTGCTGACACACTCTGGTGCTCTTGGTAAGATCATTGCTGAAGTGAGGTGGATGCCAGAGACCACGTTCAGACTTCAAACCAGCAAGGATCCAAATGCCTTTGGCTCAAGACAAGATGGTGGGAGGTGGCAATATTTTGTTTTGTTTTTAATTTCAAGATTAGATTTATTGATCTCAACAGATTTTCTAATAGACAGTGTGAATCCAAAATCCAGTGTGTGTTAAAAATTAAGAAAATCGATTCTGTTTATAAACTTTTAGTCAAGGTTTTGTCATTTGTGGTTCTTACTCACAAATACTGGTTCACACAGAATTTTCAAATTAATTTATATAGTTGTGCAAGGTGTCCAACATTTAGATAGTTTGGAAGCATAGAAGAGATAATGGACCGCCACCATCACCCCGATCCTGTCTCCTTGGAATCAAAGAGTCAGTGTCTAAGGAGAGTACATCCATCCTTCAAAAGGGATGAGACAGAAAAAAGGTGACTTCTGACTTGCAACGATGTAGGATAACATCAGTAAATGTAAGGACAGAATATATTTTGAAAAATTCCTCACTAATTACAGGGCTAGTGTGTGGAATTTAAGTGCATGTTATTATTATATGTAAAGAATGTAGGTGCTAAAGCATGGTTTTATTGATTCAAAACTCCCAGCCTGGTTCTATTATTAATGGGATTTAAAGAGATAATATTATATTGGGTAACCTTGGTTGAAACATTTCAAAATTGGTCAGTTTATTCTTTATTTAACCTGGTTGATCCTCATCCTCTCCCTTTAAACATAAGCTTGTTCACAGAGATACGGCAGGCAGTCACGTTGTCATGACAACACTTACACGCTGGGAAGAAAGACTCTTTCAGATGGCCAATGGCTGCTTTTTTAATCACTGATTTATACTGATAGCAAAATTAAATAGGGATGGAGAACTGGTAATTATATGTTCTTTTGGCTCAATATTTTCACTTCTGTTACTGACATGTAATTTTTGAACATGTGTTATATAAAATTTATACCAATACATATAATGATATATCTCATCTATTTTCTTTCTTGTCAATAATGATATTCTCGAAATATATGGAGTCTCCTGCTCAAAATTTTTGATAGCATTTTGTTGCCTATATAATAAATTCTGAACTTAAGCATGTGGTTGTGTAGGGGGCCCTGTGAAAAGTAGTTTCCGCGTCACATTCAATGCTTGCTCTCAGTTGCAGCCATTGTAGATCCCACACATGTATGACCCTTGACTCAGGAGCTGGGGGAGAAGACCAGGGTGTCACACTGGAAACTATAATATTAACATTGAATGAAAGAAAACCCACAGCGTCAGAGCTGTGAGTTGAATTTTATTCAGGGTCTTACTGAAGAACAGCCCGGAGACAGCCCCTCAGATAGCTCTGAGGAGGTGGGGGGCGGAGGGCGGCCAGTGTGGATACAGTTTGGGCCGGGGAATATGTGCAGTCAGGTGGACATCTCAGTGGGAGCTGTGGGGATCGGAGAGCTCAGTTCATGCTTTTAGTGCTCTTCTGTGTATGGGAAGATGCAAGAATCTGGGTTCCTTAGAAGAATTATTTAGGGTGAACTTGCTTGGTGGTCCAGTGGTTAGGACTCAGGGCTTTCACTGCCATTGCCCCAGTTTCAATCCCTGGTTGGGGAACTAAGACCTTGCAAGTCTCATGGTGTGGCCATGTTTTTTGTTGTTTATTTTTTTACCCCTGAGATATCTCCAACCATCTTAGGGGCCTATTTTTCCAAAGTACAAAGTGCCTTATCCTGGTTTTTCCGTCTTGAATTCCTTTCAGGGTGTACTGTTTCAGGCAGCAAGTGTAGTGCTTAATGACTTGATTCTTGGAGAACTGGATTGGTGGGCAGTGTTCTTTGTTTTACACTAAGTAGAAAATTGCCCTAAGTAATTTTGTCACTAAAGGGAGGTAGGAGTACAGGGAGGAACTGGTTAATTTAAAAAAAAAAAAAAGGATGATTAGGAAGAATTCCATGGAGGAAAGATGACCAGGTTTTAGTTTTGAGGCTGTAGAAAAGGAGGAGATTCCAGTTCAGGGGAATAACACACACAAAGGCACAGGGGTGCAGAAATGCACGGCATGCTGAGAGACCACTGAGTGTGCAACTGGCCTGGACTGGAAGAGGCAAAAGGGAACGAGAGGACAAAGAGGGCATTGCAGAGGGCACTGGATGCACTGGTGTGCTCAGAGAGGTCACTTTCTTTTGTGCAGGAAGAGGAACAGAGAGTGGTTGAAGTGAGTGTTCT
Organism: Ovis aries; assembly: GCF_016772045.2. NCBI lineage: Eukaryota > Metazoa > Chordata > Mammalia > Artiodactyla > Bovidae > Ovis > Ovis aries. The sequence goes on along the minus strand of NC_056059.1, from coordinate 60,566,335 downwards.
CTGGGAAATTGCCAGCTGGGGTATGATCAGCAGCAGTATAGCCACAGAAATTGATCATGAACCGTTTTCAAATCCCGGTGAGACTCTTGAGAGCTTGGACTGATGCAGTGCTGTGGGGTTGGAATGCAAGCCAGGAGAATAAGAGCACTGTATTCCTCCCAACACATTTCCTGAAATACATAATTTTGTGTATTGGCCAACAGGTGCTTGGGAGCGTGGGTTCAGATGTGGGACTGCCTGCCTTGAATCCAGCTCTGCCATTACTAGTTCTGGGACCAAGGGTCAGTCAATTACCATGTGTGTGTGTGTGTCTGTGTGTGTCTGTGTCTGTGTCTGTGTGTGTGTGCTCAGTTGCTCAGTTGTGTCTGACCCCATGGACTGTAGCCTGCCAGGCTCCTCTGTCCATGAGATACTGGGGATCTGTCCAACCCAGGGATTGAACCCGTGTCTCTTGCATCTCCTGCATTGGTAGGTGGATTTTTTATCACTAGCACCACCCAGTAAGCCCAATTATCCTCTCTAAGCATCACCTATAAAATGAGGATAACACTAACCTTAAAAGGTTCTTGTAAGGTGTAAATGAACAGGTAATTGTAGAGTGCTTCGAGCAGTGCCTGGCCCATGGTAAGCACTTTAGTAAACATTAATGTGAATGCTGGTGTTAATGAGGAAACATTGCTGAGTATTTGTTACTTTTTTATAATTTTATTAAGCAAAATAAGTTATCTGACTATTTCTCTCTCAGCATCTCAGTCTTCCCCTCTCGAAACATTCCAGGTGGTTTGATGAGTAGTTATTGACCATCCATTATGTGCTGAGCATTGTACTCAATGGCAGGGATACAAGGGTGAAAATGCAAGGGTCTGGTGAAGGAGCCTGGAGGCCTTTAATAAGTGGCCAATGACCCATACAAAAGAGTGCAGGGGAAATATTAATAGTCCGTATGCAACAAAGGACCACACATGTCAGAGAGAGAGCATGGGAGAGAGGGGGGTTACTGAATATGTCATCTCTAAATTGTTACTAGGGCATTTTCATTTTATTTGTAAGTAAAGTGTGTGTGTGTGTGTGTGTGTGTGTGTGTGTGTGTGTGTGTGTGTGTGTTTGCACCTTGAGGCTTGCAGCTTTAGTTCTCTGATGAGGGATCAAACCACAGCCCCCTGAAGTGGACATCCAGAGTCCTAACCATTGGACTGCCAGGGAAGTCCCTCATTTTGATTTTTGAAAAGCACCTCAGGGCTTCCCTGGTGGCTCAGTGGTTAAGAATCTACCTGCCAATGGAGGAGACATGAGTTTGATCCCTGATGTGTGAGGATCCCATATGCCACAGAACAACTAAGCCCATTCTCCACAACAAGAGAAGTCCGTGGTCACTACAACTAGAGAAAAGTATGTGCAGCAACAAAGACCCAGCATAGCCAAAAATAAATAAAAATAAAATTATTATTTTTAAAGAGCATCTCCCAGGAGTGGATGGTTAAATCATATATTTGTACAACTGTATTGATAAACTATATCATGCTTTTACAACTGTATTTTATTATTCTAAATCATAGCTTTGGGATAAGTTGTAGTAGAATTTTTTCCATAGTCTAGTTTCAAGGACTGGGTTTGAAATTCTGAAGAGCTGCATTAATCCTAGAAAAGTTTTAAAACAAGAGCAATGGAAGGTTGTGAGTGGTTCAAAAATGTTGGCAGTTCCTGATTTATAATTTTGATATTTAATCTTGAACTGCTTTTATATCCTTCTAGTTTCATAGACAGAATACCTGAAGAACTATGGTCAGAGTTTGTAACATTGTACAGTAAACAGTGATCAAAACCATCCCAAAGGGGAAAAAAAATGCAAGAAGGCAAAGTGGTTGTCTGAGGAGACTTTACAAATAGCTGAGAAAGAAAGAGACGTGAAAGGCAAGGGAGAAAGGACAATATATACCCAGCTGAATGCAGAGTTCCAGAGAATAGCAAGGAGAGATAAGAAAGCCTTCTTTAGTGAACAATGCAAAGAAGAAAACAACAGAATGGGAAAGACTAGAGATCTATTCTAGAAAATTGGAGATATCAAGGGAGCATTTCTTGGGCACAGATAGTGCAATAAAGGGACAGAAATGGTAGGACCTAACAGAAGCAGAAGAGATTAAGAAGAGATGGCAAGAATACACAGAACAACTGTACAAAAATGGTCTTAATGACCCAGATAACCATGATGTTGTGATCACTTAGCTAGAATCAGACATCCTAGAGTGTGAAGTCAAGTGGGCCCTAGAAACAATTACTATGAACAAAACTAGTAGAGGTGATGGAATTCCAGGTAAGCTATTTCAAATCTTTAAAGATGATGCTGTTAAAGTGCTGCACTCAGTATGTCAGGAAATTTGGAACACTCAAGAGTAGCCATAGGACTGGAAGAGGTCAGTTTTCATTCCATTCCCAAAGAAGGGCAATGACAAAGATGTTCAAACTACCGTACAGTTTTTCTCATTTCACATACTAGCAAGGTCGGAGAAGGCAATGGCAACCTACTCCAGTACTCTTGCCTGGAAAATACCATGGACGGAGGAGCCTGGTAGGCTGCAGTCCATGGGGTTGCACAGAGTCGGACACGACTGAAGCAACTTAGCAGCAGCAGCAGCAGCAGCAGCAGCAGCAAGGTAATGCTCAAAATCCTTCAAGCTAGGCTTCAGCAATATGTGAACCAAGAACGTCCAGATTTACAAGCTGGATTAGAAAAGGTAGAGGAACCAGAGATCAAATTACCAACACTTGTTGGATTATAGAGAAAACAAGGGAATTCCTAAAAAACATTTACTTCTGCTTAATTGGCTACACTAAAGCCTTTGACTGTGTGGATCACAACAAACTGTGGGAAATTCTTAGAGACGGGAATATCAGACCACCTTACCTGTCTCCTGAGACAGCTGTATGTAGGTCAAGAAGCAATAGTTAGAACTGGACAGGGAACAATGGACTGGTTCAAAATTGAGAAAGGACTATATCAAGGCTATATATTGTCACCCTGCTTAGTTAACTTATTTCAGAGTATGTCATGTCAAATGCCAACTGGATAAATCACAGGCTGAAATCAAGAGTGCCAGGAGAAATATCAATAACCTCAGATATGCAGATGACACCACTCAAATGGCAGAAAGCAAAGAGGAACTAAAGAGCCTCTTGATGAAAGTCAAAGAAGGGAGTGACAAAGCTGGCTTGATACTCAACATTCAAAAAACTAAGATCATGGCATCTGGTCCCATCACTTCATGGCAAATAGATGAGGAAAAAGTGGAAGCAGTGATAGATTTATTTTCTTGGGCTCCAGAATCACTGTGGATGTTGACTGCAGCCATGAAATTAAAATACCCTTGTTCCTTGAAAGGAAAGCTATGACCAACCTAGACAGCATATTAAAAAGCAGAGACATCACTTTGCCAACAAAGTCTGTACAGTCAAAGCTATGGTTTTTCCAGTAGTCATGTAAGGATGTGAGAGTTAGACCATAAAGCTGAGCCCCCCAAAATTGATGCTTTCGAATTATGGTGCTGGAGAAGACTCTTGAGAGTCCCTTGGACTGTAAGGAGATCAAACCAGTCAATCCTAAAGGAGATCAATCCTGAATAATCCTTGGAGGGACTGATATTAAAGCTCCAATACTTTGGCCACCTGATGCTGAGAGCCGACTCATTGAAAAAGACCCTGATGCAGGGAAAGATTGAGGGCAGGAGGAGAAGGGGAAGACAGAGGATGAGATGGTTGGATGGCATCATTGACTCAGAGGACATGAGTTTGAGCAAGCTCTAGGAGATGGTGAAGGACAGGGAATCCTAGCGTGCTGCAGTCCATGGGGTTTCAAAGAGTCTGACACAACTTAGCAACTCAACAACAAGTCATTTCATCAATACCTTCTAATTTGAGGCTCCAGAGAATTTTTATGGATAGAAGCCCTCTTGGACCCCTGGCTTACTGGAAGCCTCTGACCAGTGCCATCCACTAGAAATACAATGTGAGCCACATATGTAATATACAATATTTTGAATAGCCACATTACAAGAAGTTCTTTAAAAGGTAAAATGCATTGCTGTTTTTAGTATGTGTGTGTGTGTGTTCTTAATTTATTTAGAGTAATTTTTCCCCCCAGGTGCTGTGTTTTAAAGATCTATCCGTTAGGCTGGGTGACATTTAATGCATTGTTTCTAGCTGCTGACTGCGTGGCACTCTGGGGTTTCCCTTTCTCCTTGTAGAACAATGGACTCCCAAGGCGCCCCTCTTTCCAGCCCTGCACGTAATCTCACAGGGAGCACCTCCTCCAGGGTAACAATGTGAGGAGGTGTATGAGCTCTATACTTAGTATTGCTGGCTATAAAATACGTATTATTTACTTGTTTTGAAAAAAAGATATCTTTATCTTATTGATAGATCTACTTTAATGTTGTTCAGTGAAAATAGAGCCTTGCAATTGTTTGTTGAGTCAGATCCTTTTGACTGGTGTGTGTGTTAGTCACTCAGTAGTGTCCCACTCTCTGCGACCCCATGGACTATAGCCCGGTAGGTTCTTCTGGCCACAGAATTCTCCAGGCAAGCATACTGGAATGGGTTGCTGTTTTCTACTCCAAATTATGGCTTTTTTTTTTTAAGTTGTCGCTAACCAATTCAGTTCTTATAAATGTGTTTCTCAAACAGACCCAATGGCCATGAAAAGAGGTCAACTTTCCCAGGGTGACCAGTTAGAATTTAGGCCAAGTGCAAGTAACCTTTATTTGCAATAAGAAAATTTAACAATCCTTGCTTTATCAGAGTAGAATATATTTTTAAAAAACGAGTCAGTCATCAAAGCAGCAAGTGGAAGAAAAATATTATTACCCTTAAGGAAGAAAACCCATGGAAAATTTACACTGAAAATGTATTCTTGCTTTCAAAAATAATTCATACTCTTTGTTTCTCCAAAGAGAACTAAACAGAACCAAACAAAAATACAGTGGGTTCTTTTACTCAGCTCCTTTCCGCTCCTGGCTCAAGGTTTGGTACGTCCGCTATGATATTTTCTTAAGGGCGGAATAGATGCTCTTAGTTCATTCATCAAAGCACATCTGTGACCCGGAAAGACACACAAAGTTTGTTTCTACAAGGAAGGAAGCACAGCAACTGTTTAGGGTGAAGTTCTCCACATAGTCATACACTTGTCCCTGCTGATCTCTGCCTATTTGCCTGCAACAAGGAAGACTTTGACACAGCATCCAATTCATTTGCTTCCAAAGAATGTTCCTCTGTACCCACTTCTGATATCTAAGAATCACTTGTGTGTGACGAGCAGAGTCTTCTCTCAAAAGGCCCAAATGTTATAGTAATTTCTTTCAGAGAGGAAGTAATGGGACAGAGTTGAGAAGGAAGATACTTATTAGAGCATACCAGAATTCAAGACCAGATAGACCATCATTTACAAGTGGACACTTAACTACCAGTAGATCTAGAAAGAAGGAAATGGAGCTAACCCAGAACAAAAACTGTATGAACCAGAGTTTTCACAAGTGAGTGGCTTAGATTTTGAGGCTAGAAAAAAGAAACCTATTTCTGTAGCATATTAAATCTGGACTCCTTCCCAGACACCCTGCAAGCAAGAAACCTCTAATGCTTTGGGAACATTTTTCTAGTAAGAAGATAATTTTAGCATATTGCCTGGGATTTGAGACCTTGTGGGTTAACCAGTACATTTGTGGGTGAATAAAAACTAGCAAACTGGAATTCTACTTTCTTTTTGGATGTCAGTGTAAAGCAGGACTCAACTCAGGAGGCTGGCAGCTTAGTGGTACAGGCCATACCCTCATATTCCCTCCCTCCCTCTCTTTCTTCTCCCTTTCCCTCTTTGTCTTCTGCTTTCCTATAGTTCTCATTCATATGAGTTGTTATCTCAGCAGCCTCTGGGATTTCAGAAGATAAATCCCTGTTGCTATGTTGTGTCCGACTTTTTTTTCGACCCTGTGGACTGTAGCCCACCAGGCTCCTCTGTCTATAGGGCTTCCCAGGTAAGAATACTGGAGTGGGTTGCCATTTCTTTCTCCAAGGGATCTTTCCAACGCAGGGATCAATCCTGTGTCTCCTGCTGCAGGTAGATTCTTTACCCACTGAGTCATCAGGAAAGTCCTCCAGAGGATAAGATACGGAAAAATGGAACCACTCCTAGCTACATCCACTTACCTTCAGAAAACTAACACCGCACACCTACTGTGTGTATGACATGTTTGCGGTACATTGGTTGATTAAAAAAAAAAGAGGAGCAAGCTTGATCCTGACTTTAAGGAACTTTGATCTGTTTAATTTGTGATAAACAGCATCTCTAGACACTTTTTCTAAACTTTTTACTACTGAGGACCCGCAACTTCAAACAGTTCCACATCCTAATCTCTAAAAAAGTCCTTCTAAACTGTGAGCACTAATTTATTGTTTGAGGTTTCTGAGAATAATTTTTCTGTTTGCTTGTCCTTTCCTGGAATTTTGGCCCAAATATCTAATATTGTCTTATGCTGCATTCTATTTTGAGAAGATTTAAAAAATGACACTTTCTACACGTGCATCTCTGGCAGATGGGATCCACAAATACCCCTGCCTCTTTTCTGCCAGTAGCCTCAGCATCTCTGAGAAACTCGGAGCTCTGTGTACCACTCTTTCATTTGTTGGAAAAGAAAAACCAAGCTGTTACACAGGTGTGCATCAGCTAATTGGTTTTGTCATTTTGCTTTTCCCTGGAGAATCTTTGCTTTTTTCTCCTGACCTAGAATTGGAAGAAGTAGGGGAGGAGGATGGTACAAGTCAAAGCATCAAAGCCTTGAATCAAATGGATGGCTGAATGTTGCTTGTGGTTGGTTGAATCCTGATAGTTTTGAGGTTTGTGATAAATTAGACCCAAGATAGAGTCTGCATTTGGCATTTTTACAAGAGTTGGAAATGCGGTTAAGATGCTTGCTGTACTGGTGGTGGTGAAATGAGTGAAGGATGACCAAATTATATTCCAACAGTAGAGGGTTTGGGAAATGTTGAAGAAGTTGGGAGTCAGGAGCCTGGGTTTCTGAACTCAACTTTATAATTTATATGCCTGTAAGTTTGGTATTGAATATGGGGTTGCAAAGCTAATCCTTGGTGTACTAGTTTCTTTCCGAGGTCCTAGGTCTGAAATTCACTTTCCTGCCATTAGATGGATGAGTTAGGATCAACTTCAGCTGTTAGTAATGTAAAACTCTAAAATAACAGTGGCTTATTTGCAATAGAAATGTATTTCCCTTTCGCACAGAAGCCTGGTAGTAGCAGTCCACCGATACAGTGACTCTGTTCCACACAAAGACCTCAGGAACCCAAGTTCCTTGGCCCTACCGTTCCAGCATCCCTAGGGGGTAGCCAGTGTGCTGATGGTCCTAGAAGACTTGTCTGTTCCAGACAGCAAGAAAAAAATGTGCCTGCAAACTATTTTATGAAGAAGGTTCTTAAAAGCTGCTATACAGTCCTAGAACTTACATCCCAATATTGGAATGTAACCTGCATAGCCATAGCTAGCTACATGGGAGGCTCGGAAATGTATTTGGGATGGCCAAGTGTCCAATAAGAAGGAAAACACTCAGAACTGATGAACAGTTTGCAGTGTCTGCTACCTTATTTGGGAGACCCAGACACCAGGCTTCTCATGGATGAAAGGAAGATACAGAATAGTTTGCCCACTTTATTATTTTAAAAAGTTTACACATAATTACCTATTATATATTGTGGTTATAATTTATATCAAGATTAGAAAATAAAACCACCTAGATGCAATGTGAAGCCGTATCATTTACTGCTTTCCTGCCTCCAGTGCGGTCTACCACGTGCTAAGTTCCTTTTAGATTTGATGCTTAGGGAAAAGTTCCCTTTTTGGTAAACTTCTTTTATTAGATAACTCAAACTTTGTAAATTCTAGGGACAAGAAATTAAATTTCCTCTCAACTCCATGGCTCTTATTTTCTCATGTTATTTTACTGTTTCAAATATATTTCCATCTTTTATATAAGCTGCCTCAAATTCTCTTTTAACTTAGATGGAGAACAAATATCTCAGAGGAGTCATAAAAGAACAGCTTTTACCCTGATCCTTTACGATGTGTATTTTAAAAGTTAATATCCGAAAAACATTTTTCTCTTAACTCCCCCACCCAATCCATAGCCTAAAAATCCTGTCTTACATTTTACATCAAATATTAAAGCTTGTCCACTAACCACTCAGGCATACTGAACAAATTACTTCAATTATGCTGATGTTTTTTTAAGGACACAACCTTGAAAAATACTTATGTGAAAATACACAACCTTTAAAAATTCTAACAAATAGAATGGTTTGCAAACAAAAAAATGCACTGAGATGTCTCCAGTGTCAATGACAACCAGTTTCTCCGCCTTTGCTAAAATCTGTTTTTTCACCTGTAAAATGGGAATAGTGTGTCTCCTGTACCTGTCTTCTCCGATTGTGTGGGATCAAATGAGATTAAATTAGTTGCAGGACTTTGACAATTCTGTAGTGTTCTAGAATTGCTTGCTTTTGTTTCTATATCAGAAACAAAATATACACATTTTAATCTATGGGAGTATAGTTCTGTGTGCTTCCACACATAGATTTTGGTTTTAGAAAAGATGGCAGCCACTTCAGCATGCTTTACAAATATATATATATATATAAATTTAGGCTGTGCTGGGTCACTTCATTGCTGCATGCAGGCTTTGTCTAGTTGTGCTGGGCAGGGACTGCTCTCAATTTGCAGTGTGACGACTTCTCATCGCAGTGGCTTCTCTTGTTGCAGGGCACAGGCTCTAGGGTGCACAGGCTTCAGTAGCTGTGGAGCAAGGGCTCAGTTGCTCCATGGCATGCTGGTTCTTCCCAGACCAGAGATCAAAGACCTGTATTGGCAGGGAGATTTTTTTAAATTAATTAATTAATTTTAATTGGAAGCTGCTACTGCTACTGCTGCTAAGTTGCTTCAGTCGTGTCCGACTCTGTGCGACCCCATAGACGGCAGCCTACCAGGCTCCCCCTGTCCCTGGGATTCTCCAGGCAAGAATACTGGAGTGGGTTGCCATTTCCTTCTCCAATGCGTGAAAGTGAAGTCGCTCAGTCGTGTCTGACCCTCAGCGACCCCATGGACTGCAGTCTACCAGGCTCCTCCATCCATGGGATTTTCCAGGCGAGAGTACTGAGTGGGGTGCCATCACCTTTACTTTATACTATGGTGGTGGCTTTTGCCATACATTGACATGAATCAGCCACGGATGTACACGTGTCCCCCATCCCGAACCCGTCCCATCACTCTGGGTTGTCCCAGTGCACTGGCTTTGAGTGCCCTGTTTCATGCCTCGAACTTGGACTGGTCATCTACTTCACATATGGTAATATACATGTTTCAATGCTATTGTCTCAAATCATCCCACCCTTGCCTTCTCCCAGAGTCCAAAAGCCCGTTCTTTATATCTGTGTCTCTTTTGCTGGCAGTCAGATTCTTAACCACGGACCACCAGGGAAGTCCTCAGTTTGCCTTTTTAATCTGCTGGCAAAAGACCAGACTACAGTTTGTTGTCAAATACTCTGTCAATTTCGTAGCTTCTCCCTAATCATCTTTTGTCCTAATACTTAATGTAGAAAGTCAAGTCCTTGCATGCCACCATTTAGAATAACAGTGACCTTGAAGTTGGTCTAGGCAGCCTCTGGAATAGCTTCCACTTTGTCATCAGTGCTCTTGCCATCAGCCTAAAGAGGACCACAGTTCTAAGGGAAAAGTGTATTGAAGACCCTGCCAGAATAGTGGAGGGCTGGAAAATGGGCTTTATTTAACACACTTTCAGACCTGTCTACCTTGAAAGAGTATGGTGCTGGTCGTCATTGTGTCTGTCTGATTGAATGGAAGCCAAAGAAAGATTGCTGCCAGAGGTAGATGTTTGTCTTCTCTCCAGCTGCTCACTGTGAAATGATAATCAAGTGAGGAAGGTGTGTGGATGGATCGACTGCTGGCATGGCAGCTGGACACGTTCTCTGAACGTTATTGCACAGTTGCTTAATCATTTGATCGTAGATATCCCTATTACACTGTATTTAGGCACTAAATGCCCAAACTTGAAAGCAAGGAATATTAGGGCTGACTTGTTGATCATCCTGCCAAACCTGAATAATCCCACCTGCTATTGAACTGGAGGCACTGCTGCCATTCAGTGCACAAGTGGTCAGACAGCTGGAGGAAAAAGTAATAAACCTGCCTGGCAATTTTATGTATGCTGTAGCCTTTACTTTTAAAGTCACCCAACAAGTTGCTGATTCAAGAGCATGCCCCCCCGCATACATTCTCCATTTTGTAATGTGATTAAACTGTTGAATATTGGAGATTGCATTGGTTTCATCACCGGTGTTTCCCAGTGCTTCTTAGAAAAACAAAATTGAGGTTATCACAATGGCCTGTAGCTTTCTTAAAATATAAATTGATTAATATATTTATAAAATATAAATATAAAATCTAAATTAAAATTCAAGTTTTAATGTTTTATTTTTGCCTTTTTGGAGAGGGCTGGGGACGTTAAGCCTGTGGCTTCTCAGTAGTGATTGTGAATTATGCTGCTTTGTACTTTGTGCACACTGTAAAAGGAAGTAGTGTTCTTAGATTATATTTCATATCTTAAAATTTTAATACCCCTTTTTATAATTTGTAAGAAAATGCACATTTTATTGTGTAAGTGTGTCAAATGAGACCTTCGTATGATATTTTAAATATTCTGTAGCCAGGTCATATGATTAACTTCAATCATATGTATTGTATAGGTGTGAATGGATGAATTCATATTTACAAATACCAATTTTCCCTCTGGATAATTTTTAGTGGCTTACATCTCATGCCCTTTAGTCTTTAAATTTGTCTTTGCAGAGTCCTCTTGACTGTTTTGATTTTGGTTAACAGTCTGTGAACAGGGAGGCATAATTTCCCTTTTATTTTCCACCATCATCAGATCAGTTCCTTTTGCATACTTTCTTGAGGACCTGAGGCAGAGCAGTCTCTAAAGAAGGGTGCCTGAAATAATACTTAGACTTCATAAGCTATTTTGTTCTCGTTTCATTTCTACTTTAATGGCCTAGCTGCATGACATAAAGCAGCCACATGCTGTTTAAAGAGATGCCACAAACTCAAACCAGTGTGTCCTCATCTGAGGCTTTGCTTCTGAATGGACATGTGAGTGGCCAACATGCTCATCTACTTTTCTTGATCTAAATAAAAACTACCTTTTTAGTAAAAATCACATTTGGGAATCTTAGTTTTTCAGTGAAGTGCGCTGTGGTTGATGCCATTTCAAAATGTATTTTCTCCACAGTCTTTTCCCCTAAAGCCACATTTGAATGAAGAAATTAATAGTGACTAGTAACCGAGATTTACTGAGTGGTTATTACGTGCCTGGCTTTGTGCTGAGCCCTGTGTTCCACATCAACTGTATGGTGTAGAAGCTGTCATCAGTTCTGTCATAGTAAGCAGACAGGCCATTAGAAATTAAGCCATTTGTCTGAGATGACACGGCTAGCCAGCGTTGGAGCTGAGATTCAAGGCTATTGACTGACTCCAGAGCTCTTGTCAGTAATATAGCCTTGAAACAAATTTAGTTGAGTAAGCCTAGCAAAGACTTATGTCCCCAGTGAGTTTAAATTAAGAAATATTGTGTTGCGCTTATGCCAAAATACTGGATAAAAATACACAAAGTATGTAGTATTATAAGGCCCAAATTTAAGGACCGTTTAAATTGTGAGTTCTTGGAACATTTACTCAAGAATTTTCAACAGGAAAATCCTCAGTTACAAAGAACTCTCTATTTCAAAAACATGAAAAATCTTAACTTTTTTAAAGGAAAATATAGGAGAAAGAGTTAGAAAATCAACACTCTCAAAACTGTCAAGAGTTTTATTAGATGTCAGAAGACTGCAACCACAGGAAAGCTCAATGGAGTAAAATGTGTAATTTTTGTGAGGCTGTGATAGACACTTCAGAGTCCTAGATAGGCCTTGCAAATAAATATAAGAAAGAGCAGAGGCGCTGAGACTGGGGCAAGCTTTCCTCCCCTCTGTCGGCAGGCCAGCAGGTCAGAATTCTGAGAATTCACAGATTTGGGGCATTTAGGGCTCATCCCCTTGTCTCCATAGTTATCATTTTTGCCAGTTCCTTTGACTTAGGACAGTTTCAAACCACCTTCTAAGCAGCCTCCATGTGCTGCCTGGAAGCCTCAGCAAACCTATAATAAATGATCCTGACCTGGAGTCCTGGCTCTGTGCTCTTGTCGCCAGAAGTCAATGATGAAGCTGGAGGGGATGAAGAACTTTCTTGCTGTTTCCTGACAACAAAGTTCTAGGTCCAGAAAAAATAAAGGGGCTAAGTAGTGAGTAAGAGAAGAAGAGAGAGAGAGAGAGTCAATGGAAGCAGACCACTGGTGAGCAGAGAAACGGTTTTAACGCTAAATTCATATACAGCAGTTTGGACCTAGGAGCCTGGCTCCTTTGGGAATAACATTGCTCAGAAAGAGTAGCCAGCAGCAGCTGCAGCTGAGACTTCAGAAGAGAGAGGTTTTTCTTCTCCAAGAATGGGAGCATTGTGCAGATTGCTTTTCTGATTTTGAAAACACAGACCACACAAGAACTTCACGAGTTTTCCTTTGCATAGAGGGTGAATTCTTAGCTCTTATGGAGTTAAGTCTTATTCTGGACCACTCATCTCTCATTCACGTGACCTTCTGCTGTAATGACATGACGGCCTCTTTCCTGCCACAGGGACTTTGCACTTGAGATTCCCTCTTCCAGGAATGCTGTTCCCTAGTCTCTTCCCAAGGCCAGCCCCTTCTGTTTGGGGGTGACATTGTTCTTTCTTCAGACTATCCTACCAAATAGCCCATCACCAGACACAACTGACGCCATTATCCGTAAATTGCCTCTTTTATTCATTGCTGTACATTCTCAGCTTCTAGAGTAGTGCTTGGTATGTAGTAGAGTCGCTCTGTGCACGAGAATGCGTGAATAAGTGGGTGAATGAATGAATGATGAAGTATAATTCACATTTTCTGTTTTCTGAAGCCAGGAGTCAGATGGCATTTGGTAGATAAGAATGATTACCTTTTGTTTTCCCAGACCAGTCATTTTTAAAAAGTCTGGTTCCCAAAGCCAACAGCATGAAATCAGTAGCACCTGGGAACTGTTAGAGATGCAGAGTCTCAGGCCCCACCTCAGAGCGACCGAGTCAGAAGCTTGGGGTGGGGGTGGAGGGTGGGAGGCTGGCACCCGACGATCTGTGTTCTAGCAGGTTCTCCAGGTGACTGATGCTTGAGAACCCAGGTCTCGGATGCAGGGTCTGGCTAGGTCTATCTGATGACCTGTGTGCCCCCAGCCCTGGAACCATGCCTGGCACAGAGTAAGCAGGAAATGTTTGTGGAAGGAGTTCATCTGTCTCCTCTTTGTTCACAAGGTCCTCACCCCCTGCCTTGCACATTGAGGCACTGGGCACACAGCAGCTGTTGAGGAAGGGAGTGAGGGCCATTCAGAGGACCAGAGGGAGACTTTTGTGCTCTGTGCTGCAGACGTTACCAAATTTAGCATCCCAGCTCACCCATCCCTCCTTCCTGTGGCCTCCTGAGCAGAAAGGGAAATTTCCAGCTGCTGCTAGATGCTCATTTGTTTCCATTTGACCCTTCGGTTCCTGCTAGTGAGCCCAAGGGAGAGGGTGAGGAGAGGCTGGCTTGCCTCACTCACAGACCCAACTGCGGAGGAGAGCCCAGTCCCAGGGGTGGAGCCAGGCCCGGGCACTGGCGCCCAGAGGCGGCTGGAAAGGCGGGTCCTTGCTGCTCACAGACAGGCCCCTTGTTCCTTTGCCAAGTATCACTCTTGGCCCAAGAGATTCTCAGCACAAGAGGGACTTTCTTGGGGCTGTCAGCCTTGCTATTTTTATACTCGGACTTGCAGGCCCTGCTTCTGGGACAGAACTGCACACAGTGAAGTGGGCCACTTGGAAAGGACACCTGTACCTTTCCACACCTACCAGTGAACCTCTTCTCCTTGAAGGCACCTTCAGTAAGAGGCAGGGATGCAGCGATGACAGGACAGAAGACCATAAAGCTTCTTAGGTGTGAGATCCTGTGGGGAAGGGCGGAGGGAGAAACAGGTGGGATCTCAGCCTCCGCCGTGTGTCTGGGGGTGGAATTTGAAGCTCAGGCTTCTAATGGGAGAGGCTGCAGATCCACAGACCAGCTGAGGTGGCCTGAGTTTACTGGATGCAGATTTAATGAGGGAGTAAAGGAGGGAGGCCCCTATGCAAAGCCTGCAATGGCAGTGTCCTGGCGTTGATGTACCCAGGCTCCAGGGTGGGTCCTGGTGTGCTCAGTTACCAGCTCTGTAACCCTGGTCAGGTCAGCAGGCCTCAGACTCGAAGCCATTGTGTTCTTTCTTTTGTTCCCATCCCCATTTACTCATGTTCTGAATTCCCCCAAGCTGATCTTACTCAGGTCTCTGAAAAAATGGCATCCGTTTCTACACTGGGACCTAGTTTACCCCTTGGCCTTAAACCAAACTGCAGAAACAACCCTCACACACCCCGCCCCCCCAACAAGGAGACAAGACAGAGGAGTGTATGCACATATTTGCTTCGAGTTGTTTGTGAAAGATTTGGGTAACTTGAAATTATTTAATCATGCTTAATTTCCTGTAGGGGGAGGGGAAGTTTCCATCATAATTTGAGACAAGCGGCAGTTTTGCCTCTGACAGATTTAAATGAGAAAAGCAAATGCTGGGATGCCAAACACCCTCATGAATGCACATCTGTGCCATCATCTTAATCAACGTCTTTGTTTGGCTTCTTTTTTTCATCTTGGCGACGGTAGCAGTCTCAGTGACATGATGCGGTGACATTTGCACAGGGCAAGGCCAGCCCAGTTTCTTTGAATTGCTGTACTGGCTCCAGCCTCTTATGAATGGCCACGTAAGAAAGGGCCTCTCCTCAGAATAAAGTGATCCCCCAATGTAGAATGCAAATTGATTATGTCTTCCTACCTATGTATGTTCATCCAGCTGCTTGTAATTTCTCCATCATGCCTCTCACTCTATGGATTTCTTACTCTGCTTCCTCTTCTCTCCTCTCTTCTCTAGTACTTTAGCCCATTTTATAAGAAAGCCCAAAATGAGATATTTAAAAGCAAATAATCATCCAGTAAACTAATAAAATATTGATATGGTCCAGAGATGGCAGAAATTGCCCAGTAGATGTATTTTATTTGTCCCACCCCGCACACACACATACACACATACATACACACAGTGCATAAAGAATTATTTTTTTAATTTAAAGGCCTTTGGACTTTGTACATGCTTACTGGATTGCCTCATAGCTCAGTTGGTAAAGAATCCGCCTGCAATGCAGGAGACCCCGGTTCGATTCCTGGGTTGGGAAGATCCACTGGAGAAGGACTAGGCTACCCAGTCCAGTATTCTTGGGCTTCTCTTGTGGCTCAACTGGTAAAGAACCTGCCTGCAATGTGGGAGACCTGGGTTCCATCCCTGGGTTGGGAAGATCCCCTGGAGAAGGGAAAGGCTACCCACTCCAGTATTCTGGCCTGGAGAATTCCATGGACTGTATAGTCCATGGGGTTGCAAAGAGCTGGACACGACTGAGCAACTTTCACTTTCACCGGTTTGCCACAGTCCCCACCATTCTCTATTGTGTTCCACACTATGCTCATTCCTGTATTTACATTATTGTTCTGTTTTTAGAGTTCCTTTTTGAATTCTGAGGCTTTATCAGTCTGTCTTCTTTGGGGATCTTCTGTGTGCAGTTTGGAATTCCAGAGTGTTACAAAAGACATGGCTGCTTTTAGGTGTTTACCATCAAATGGGAGGAGTTGTTAAAGCAAAGATAACAAGTGCAGTACCCATAAATCCAGCAAGTCATCCAGAAAGCAAAGAAAGTTAGAATCGAACTCACTGCTGGGTGTGTGACCCCAAACGGTGAATCTTACTAAGTTACAAAGGGGCTCCATAGATTTTGTGTGTAATCTTGCAGATTTTGTTTGAGTAGTTGATTCTGACTAATGGAGCTTTAGCCTGTTCATAGGGTCCTTGGAACTATAAAATGATGATAATGGGTCCTTTCTATCCGTGTTATCAAGGGTCAACCTTGCAGTTCTTTCTTCCTTTCTGTATTCCCCCTCTTAACATACTTGGTGTTTGTAGGATGGCTTTAGTTCTCATTTGGGCTATGGACATATCTGCCTGCGGAGTTCTTCTGACTATTGGAACTAAAACCAGAAAACTGTAGTTGTTTCTTCTTTTAATAAAACCCTCTCTCTCTCTCTTTTTTTTTTTTTCTTCCATTTTCCAGCAGATATATGGAGTGACCACTCCTTTCAGACTGATCCAGATTTGCCACCGGGCTGGAAGAGAGTCAGTGACATCGCTGGGACCTATTACTGGCACATACCAACAGGGACGACTCAGTGGGAACGCCCTGTCTCCATCCCAGCAGATCTTCAGGGTTCTAGGAAAGGGTCCCTTAGTTCTGTAACGTCATCTCCCACCCCAGAGAACGAGGTAAAATGAAGTATCTTTTTCATGGCTTAGCAGAATGGATGTAACTTGTGATTTCTCTTTAGACTCATTGTTTCTGCCCCAACAGGTCATCAAGGTAAGCTTTCCAATTTTTATGCATGTTGCATTTGAAACCTCTGAAATGCTTCCTCTTTGTGAATAGTGTTAATATCATCTTTCAGGGATCTTTTTATTTTTTAATGGCTTTTGGTCGCTTTAAATACCATTTCAGGTACAGAAAGTAAGAGAGGCTGATTAATGAGAAGTGGTTAAGATTCCCTAGGGCTCACTGAGGCAGTACTTTACTCTGTAGGTGCCACTTCACAGTGCTGGTTCCATAAAATATTTACACATGGAAGAACGTCTCTTGGCCTGACGTGTTATAATTACCACACATCTTATTAATATCCTTGGGCTCATTTGATTGCACAGAGAGGATGTCTAAAGGAATAACCCTTGAGAACCCTTAAATGCTTAATTTCTAATAAGAAATAAAAAAAGATAATCTGTTTATTTAGCAGAAGTGACATTATTTTAGAAATAATTAGCAGCATAAATTTGTTCTATCCCTGAGGAAGAAATCTGATGTTTAAACAAAGAATTGAGGCATTAAAAAAAATTCCATCATGATCGTTGTTAATACAGAAACTCCTGCAGTGAACCTTTCTGAATCCCGATAACAAAATATTCAAGAGAATTCCAGTAGGAAAAGGTCACAGTTAAGTAATGTGTGTTTTTGTTTTGTTTTGTTTTGTTTTGTTTTTTGAGAAAAGAGGTTTGATTCCTGACATACAGGCACTTCTGTCTTTTCTCTGACCACAGTCTTTTGTTCTTTAAACAACTTATTTTCTTTTACTTTGAGGACATGGAAGGAATTTGAGCTGCATCTCTTACCCAAAAGCCTCTCAACATATTTGCTGCTATTATTACCCTTCCTGTCTTTAAAAGTAAACGACAACTTCCATTATTTACTTGTTCTTCTCTAAGAGGCAGGAAGACCTACATTCCAACCACATTCTTGCTGTTACTGGGCTTGAACATCTCACTCACTCCACCTGGGCCTCAAACTCTCCATCTTTCAAGTAATGGTTAGAGCAGGCTATAACCCTCTGTTGATAGACTGGGGCTTCAGTTTATTGGTTCAGGGCCCTGATGATCAGACACCTGCTTCAGTTCCACTGAACCATTTAGGATTTCATTGCTTATCACTGGGCAATTTTGGTAATTTTTTTTTATTAGCTCAATATTCCAACTCCCAGAGCAAATCCCATTCAGTCTTTTATTCACCTTGTGTGAGGTGTGCTGGGAGGTGGAGATGAACCAACTCAGCCTACCAGGAAGTGGAATCCTCCTCCATGCCAGCCCAGGTGTCTCTTGGCATTTCTCCCTGGACCTCAGCGCGGCTCCTAGGAGCCGAGTGGGCCAGGACACCCCTGGGCCCTCAGTGAGACTCAGAGGTCCTCTCTCATCTTCACCTGCACTGCTTGGCATCTCTGTTAGAGTCTCTCCAGCCCAGGACTTCACTCTCCTATTGCATCCCTTTACCATCCTCACCTCCAGGGAGAGCCCTGCAAGCTGAGAATGCCAGGGTGCCAAGGAGGTATCTGGCACCAGTGTCCATCCATCACAGACCAGGAAGCCGAGGCACAGAGAGGCCAGTGACCAGCAGCCACACTGGGTCTAGAACTCAGGGTTCCCAAATCATCCTGAATTCCAGGCCAGAGTTCTCCTCACTTGGCTTCCCTGGTTCTGAGATTTCAGCCCACCTGCTTTCTCTTTGTCCAGAGGTGAGATGATCAGACTGACTTTGAGATACTGCTTTCTCTTCAGTGAGCCTCTCGTCTTCCGTATATGGAAGAAATGAAGTTTGTCTTGAAGCCCGCATCTGGAGGCTGAGGCGTGGGTGGGGTGAGGCCCAAGGTGAGCATCTCGGGGTTTGAGTGCCTCAGATTTTTTACCGCTCTGATTAACATGGAAGACTTTTGTTTTCATATTTTCTGCATAGAAGAACGCAGCACAGGTAGGCTGCTGACCCTGGGGAAGATGACCAGGTGGCAGTCCACGTTCGCATCCCTGAGCTTCCTGACATCCACTGTCCTTGCCCCTGTCCTTGCCCGCTTCCCTCCCTTCCCTGTCACTGCCCAGCCCCCTTCCCAGCTCAAACTGTGTCCCAAGGCCTGCCTGCCCGCCCACCCAGTTCCTCTCCTGGAATTCAGTATTTCCATCACATCTCCACTGCTCAGCCTCCCAGCAGCTATTCATGACTTAATGTAGCTTTCAGGATATTTTCATAAATGTCACTTCATTTGTTCCCTTCAAGACTCTTCACGTGGCAGAGAAGACGGCTATTCTGTTTCCCACTTAAGAGGTAACTAGGGCTCAGTGAGCTGAGTAACCAGGTCAGGGTGGGCAGATGCCCAGTTCTCAATTCCAGATCCCGTGATCTGCCCCAGCACTGGGTGAATTTCCACCTTGAAGTTGGTTCTATTCCACTCGTCTGTTGCCATCATGTTGGATTAAGTCTTCTCCCTCCAAGACACATGTTAACAGATGTGTAGCTTTTTGACATTTCAAAGACAGGCTCATACCCAGCACTTTAATAGACCAGTGGGATGGATGTTCTTCAGATCAACCTTTTGGTTGTTTGCTCCATACACATTTTTCCCTGTGCATAAGGCCATCCACAGAGTCCAAAAACCAAGCAGATAGAAAAGGCAGTACATTGAAATCCTAGGGGCAGAGGGATAAGCAGGTAGTAGAGAGGAGAGGTTGGGGAAGACCCAGCCTTCCATGTTCCCAGGTCCTGCAGGTGCTGACAAGGATATTAAAGCAGAGGCGCTAAGGGAGGTCGAGTATTTATAGCACCAGCGTCACAGCTTATCTCCTTACTCCTCATAAAACCCTATGCATCTGCATGGTAGTTGTCGTTCCCTTTTTATATTTGACAGCCCGCATGGAGAGGCGAGGGAGCTTACCCAGAATCACACACCTACTCCCTGGTGGAGTCAAGCCTGAGTGGAGGGGTGCTGGCCCCTGCCCTCACCCCAGGCTTCACTCTGTTTATCAGGGGCTTTGGAGAGCCTTGGATGTCTTCATCTCACTCCAGGGGAGGGTGGTGACATATGCAGAGCCTTCTAGAAAATGACTTCTTCTCATAACATTGTTTTGTTGTTCAGTTGCTAAGTCGTGTCTGACTCTTTGCGACCCCATGAACTGCAGCATGCTAGGCATCCTTGTCCTTCACGATCTCCTGGAGTTGGCTCAAACTCATGTTCATTGAGTCGGTGATGCCTCCCGTCTCATCCTCTGTCATCCACTTCTGCTCCTGCCTTATGTCTTTCCCAACATTAGGGTCTTTTCCAATGAGTCAGCTCTTCACATCAGGTGGCCAAAGTGTTAGAGCTTCAGTTTCAGCATCAGTCCTTCCAGTGAATATTCAGGGTCGATTTCCTTTAGGATTGACTGGTTTGATTGCCATGCTGTGTGAGGGACTCTCAAGAGCCTTCTCCAACACCGCAGTTCAAAAGCATCAGTTCTTTGGTACTCAGCCGCAGGTGCTAATAACAGTTGAGAAAAAATGATTATTTCTTTAATGCCATTTCTTTGATCCCTAAATAGAATCTATTTTGATTAATTTGGAAACATGAGAGAAAGCAAAATGTTAAGGGCGAGAAGAAGCTTGTAATATGTCGTGTTAGAAACGCATATTTTTATACAGCTTTTTCCTGAGCTGGCTTTAAAAAAAAAAGTAAGTGCCAAATCTGTTGACTAAGCTTCACAAAAGTCTAGGACTGAAGGCTTCCTTACAGTTTGAAAATTGTACATTTCACATTCCAAAGTTCACCAGGGAAGTGTTAAGCGCAACGCATAGTGTTTTCCTCTGCAGACGCCAGCAGTATTTTTGCAAGTTTATAAACTGGACGGGAAGCACTTGCCGCTGAAATTTGGCCCAGCGACGGTCTCCCCCTAATCCATCAGTTTGTTCCAAATTACTTAGATGTTGCATCTTAGAGAGAAGAGGGAGCTCCATAAAATATTTTAATGAGTAACTGTTGGCCCGTGAGCAAGTCTTACTTAGAATCTTCCCAGATGAAGGAGTTTCCCAGTTCTTTAAGAATAAGGGCAAGGAGGGAAAAAGTGGCTCCAGAGCAAGGGGAGGTCTGGTTGATTCTCAGGACTGTGATCTCTTTGTGATCAGTTTACTCTGTTCTTGTTGCATCGCTGCTGGAGTCTGGGAGTGGCCTGTGCAGCTAAGTCCCTAGGAGAACAATTTTCAATTGTTCAATTGCAATTGCATTGCATTAGAACCTGAGGATTTTCATGTGCATTGAGAAATAAGATAGCAACATAAAAGGGCCGGTCTGTCATCATTTTCCTGACCTGCTCATGGAGTCTTACAATTTCAGAACTGGCAGGAACCTTTGAGAAGGGACTAGGGAATGCTACAGTAGTATTTCTCAGCCCACTGAACCAAGGATTGTGGCCAGGGTAACCTCTGGGCTTGCAGAACATGCTGATTCCTTGTTCTTACTCTAGGCCACTGAGGTAGACTCTCTAAGGGTGAGGCCTGAGAGTCTGCCTTTATCCTATGCTTTTGCCCCACCCCCAGAAGGAGGGGTGCTTCGCTGGTGGCTCAGATGGTAAAGAATCTGCCTGGAATGCAGGAGACCGAGGTTCGATCCCTGGGTTGGGAAGATCCCCCGGAGAAGGGAATGGTTCCATTATTCTTGTCTGGAGAATTCCATGGACGGAGGAACCTGGCAGGCTATAGTTCGTGGGGTTTCAAAGAGTTAGACACAACTGAACAACTTGCACTTTTCCAAAAAAGGAAAAAAAAAATCATACGCTTTCCAGGAAATTATATGCCGAGGGATTACAAAAGCCAGTCTTCTAGTGAATCTAGTCTGTTTTTATTTATGTGTCACTTCTGCTTAAATACTTTGGCCTCATCTTAGCATCTCCTGGGAATCATTGCTCTCATTTGCCTGCTTTCTGAGCCCTTTGATCTTCATTGCACTGTGTCTGTTTGTAGTATTCTTACTTGAGGCATGTCAGCCTCCCTTTTTGGGGGATTGGGACCTGCCCCCCTCATCATGCATCCTCAGCACTTGGCACAGTGTCTGGTATGTGGCAACGTTCATTAAATATTTGCTGAATGAAGGAATAAACTGGCTTCATAGCGGGAGGGAGCTCCTCGCTGGCTTATTGCAGCCACCGAGCCGGCGCTAGAGCCTCAACTCTCCTGATTTTTCTCTAGTTTATAGTTTCTAAATTGTGCTGCTGCTCACACAGACTAATTTAATTCCACAAGCGTTTGTCAATCTGTTTTCTAGTTAGATTTTTTAAAAACTGTTTTGTATTATGTTTGCATGACAAACCATAACTGTTCTTTTGATAGTGTTGCATCCAACCAAACATAGAAAGCAGTTTTAAAAGAAGGAAAAAATAATCTCATGTACATGGATACAGTGCTCATTAACAAACACTGTCTGGCTGATTCAGAATTCCAGATTCCAGGTGCTCTGCCATTTATGATCAAGGCCATGGCTCAAATCTTGACAGAAGAAGATTATGAAGCATAACTGATAATGCTCTGTAGTCCTTGGGCTCTCAAACATTTTATTCGTACAAATGCCTTTCTTTATTTTCTCCATGGCAAGAGTAGAGGACAGTGCTGTTTCCTGGGCAGCTTCGGGCAGCCAGCCCCTGGGCCAAGGGCTCACATTCTTGACCTCATGGTATCCACATTCCAGTGGGAAGTCTCTTTAGCCCTGTCTGATATGCAGGGCACTGAGTTCACAGAGTAGGTGAGGGCAGAGGCAGGGTTTGAACCCGAGCTTCCCAGACGGCTGTGTTGACTTCATAGCTTCCGAAGAGCATGCAGTGGTGATGTGATCATGGCTTCGTCAAGACCACTGTGGGATGTTCATGGGCTTCCCTGTCTGCCCAGCTGTCCGCGGGTTCAACCCTTCACTCTTGCTCTCCAGTTTGCATGTTGATACCACTTCATAGAGACTTTCGTAGCACCTCCAGGGACTTTCTCATCCCCTTGGACCCCATCCTCAGGAAAACTCTGTGGACATTGTCAAAGGATCAACTCTTAGCTTTCTTCCAGCAGAAGGACAGTGCCTCAATTTTGTTTGATTTGAGGAACTGCTTTCTAAGATCCCAGAAGAAAAATCTAGAAGAAGAAAACTCTACTGTAGTTATACAATCAGATTCCCTTAAAGGGGTCATGAAGGGCACCATGCTGAAAGGTCATGAAGGGTCACGGCAGGTGCCATGCCCCAGGTGCTGGGTCAGTCCCCCAGAGCTAGGATTTTGGGGCTCAGACCTGAGCATGATCACCATAATCAGGATAAGGGCTGCTGCAGCCTGGCCAGGGTCATGGCAAGCACCAGGAGAGTGTGTGCCCACCATAATACTGACACCAGCATCTCTCCGCTGTGCAGGGCTTTTTAGCTGCATTGTCCGAGAGATGATCAATTAGAGGTTGTTGCTCACAGATGATGGTCTCTGTTCTCCTTTTATCTCTGTCCTGTGTCTGTCTTTCCTAGGTTACTCCACCTGCCTTTTCCTCTTTTATTGTCTTTCTCTTTTCTTTCATCCCTCACTCCTATCACCCAAACTACAGACTTTCTGTAGAACCCAAGCATCTCTGTGGGTTTCTTCTTTCTTTAAATTACTAGCTAAAATGTTGTATCCTCTCTTATTTAAAAAAATAGATGAATAGACAATATCATTCTTAAAATTTAAGACAAGTTGTTTTTGTCCTTCATTGCCCTTGATTTTAAAAAAGAAAAATTACGATGACTTATGTGGAGGAGAACATTTCTCATCTTCAGTGTCAGTGAAAATTTTAAATTTAGGAAGGAAAAAAAGACTCTGGCTTGTTCATAGTAAATCACACTAGTTTCCATTTTTCTTTGCTTGAGTTCCGTGCTAAAGGGTTTATTTAGGAATACTTATATGTTATTTTAAGATTTTGCAAAATCACTGTATATCACCTTTGTTTATTTAAATCTATAAAATGTGATTGTTGGAAGTTTGCCCACTGACTCATGTCTTCATAGCATGAGAGCTGAATTCATACAATCTTAGAAGCATAAACAACTTTTACTTTACAGGGACTCCTGCATCCAATGAGTAAATATGTATATACAAAAATTTAAACACACATGTACAGACAAATGTTTGATTAAATGCCAGAGCCTTTTCTGAATACTTGTTTTTAAAAATGCTCTTATTTCACTCTCTATAATCCCAACACAGTGTCTTTTGAGTATGATTTCTGATTTCAGATTACTTTTGTCAGACACATGCCTTTTAAAAAAATTTCTTCATAAGAATGCAGTTAGGGAGAACACAAAACCCCACACCAATTTTAGGGGCTTCACAGTACTCTTGCCTGGAAAATCCCATGGACGGAGGAGCATGGTGGGCTGCAGTCCATGGGGTCGCTAAGAGTCTGACACGACTGAGCGACTTCACTTTCACTTTTCACTTTCATGCATTGGAGAAGGAAGTGGCAACCCACTCCAGTATTCTTGCCTGGAGAATCCCAGGGACAGAGGAGCCTGGTGGGCTGCCATCTGTGGGGTCACACAGAGTCAGACACAGCTGAAGTTACTTAGCAGCAGCAGCAGGTCCTCCCAACTGACAAGTTGAAGATTTTCCTGTAATATTTTCTCCTTAGTGAAAACCGAATACTTTTTGGAGGATGGAGTGAGGAAAGAGGTGAGGGGCTGGACGACTTTCCTGTTCTGTGCTCGGTAAAAGAGATCATTTTAAAAAATAAATAGACCCAGTGGTCTAAGTTTGAAAAACTGCAGGTCAGCTGCCTAATCCAGAAAAGAAAGCAACAGTGACTCCAGCTGTGCAGTGATGATAGATCCAAATTTGCAATGCTTTTGCCCTCAGAGAGGCCTTCAGAGCCAAATAAATGCATTTGTCAACACCTGGGATATTTGAACTCAGCCACTTCTGTTCTGAGTGGCTTTGAAAATTGTATTCATTGTGTGCCGAAGCTATGGGTCAACACTACCATCTCATTTTCAAAGAACTTTAGTTGAAAAGTTACTTGGTGGAAGAGTTCCTCCTGTTGACTTATTCAAGAAAAGAGATCTGCCTGACAGATCAGTGGAACAAGTTCGTGAGAGTGTACCTGGGTGTCTCATTAGTATCATTTAATTCCCCAAACGTCACATAAAAAATATTTGAATATTCAGTTAATGGAGTAGAAAGAAAAAAGATGGTCCCATGTTATCTGAGGTGAATGAAGGAAGGAGTCGTTTAGATTCTAAGTCTATTATAAGAGGTTTGCCAGCAAGGCAAGGCTTCACGCTTCGTCCTATAACTATGTTTAGGAAAGCATTTTGTGACTGAATATTAATTTGTGAAGAGGCTTGGGTGGCAAGGAAGTAGAGCTTTGTATGAATGAGGGGAATTTACATTAGATTGTCTAGACTCTTTTTTATTAGATTAAATCTCAGCAAGATGAGGTCAGGCAGGGTGCCTTACCCTCCTTTATTATTGTTTTTTTCTTAAGTGGAGATAATTTGGCCCCTAGTTTAGTTATGCCCCTAGCTATGGACACTCCCCAGTTTTCAACCAGCTCATTGACCAGCCTATGAACTCAAGAAAACAGTTCTTTTGGTTAGTAGGAGAGAAAAAATTCTTATGGAATGAGGTATGCTAGGCCTTTAATACTTCGATGCATATTGTGTGCTTTTAAGACCACATGTAGATAATAACTTCCCTGTCTGGTAATAACATTCAGCCATTTGTCTTGGTAAGTAATTAAAGCGCCCTCCTGCCCTCCTACCCTGGGCCTCTAGTGACGATGTGGATCTAGGGAGAGCAAGCTACGTGTTGGTGTTAGAGTGAATTTGTTCCCTAACCCATCCCGTGAATATCAATGCTAACAACAGTGTCTTGTGTGTGTGTTTTCTTTTCTTTTCTTTCCTTTTCTACCCTTTTATTATTTTCTTTTTTTTTTTTAAATCAATGTGCTTTTTCCTATGTGAATAATTGTATGTCTAGAAACAGCCATGGAGTGATTTTGCTGTTCTGAATGGGGGAAAGATTAATAGTGACATTTGGAAGGCAAGTATATTGTCAGATTTTAGCTCATTCAATATTTTGTCCTTTTTGCATGGCTGTGGCTGCATCTTCTTTGTGAAAATCATGCATTCTGCAGGGACGGACTGAGGGGCTTCTGGCTCAGGCGGTGGGGCTCACACATGTCGCTTTTTTTGATGTCTCCCATTGTGAATGACTTCAGACTGGTCGCCCCAGGTTCCTGTTGTCTTGTAAGAACCAGCATTTGCACTGAGCCGGTATCAGCAGCCCATGCATGCCTTTTTTTCTGCCTGAGCTCACGTACACTCTCTGCCTCGTGCTGGGAGGATTTCTCTCCCTTCTAATATCTGAGGCCGTGTACTGGGCCTTCTGCCTTTCTGCATTAACAGGGATCTCATTTCCTCTAGGACTTGCACGCGGCCACAGTCAACCCAGACCCCAGTTTAAAAGAGTTTGAAGGAGCCACCCTGCGCTATGCATCCTTGAAACTCAGGTAGGACATTGGACTTAACCTGCCAGAAGGTGTGGCTTTGTGCAGCTGGAGATTGCAATAGAATCCTAAGTCCCATTTTCTGTTTTTCTTTCTAGAAATGTTCCACATGCCGATGATGATGATTCTTGTAGTATCAACAGTGACCCAGAAGCTAAGGTTTGTAAGAAATGTGCTTTCAGTAACCAAGTTATATTCTTGCATCAGAATAATGACTTGGGATAATGGCCCAGGTTTTATAAACTATTAACCCAGAGCCACTTAATAAGCAATTATCCCTGAGTCCTCTCTCGTTCCTAATCTCCCTAACACTTAAAGTAAATCCTTTCAGCCAAGTTAGGTTTGGGAGGGTTTCTGTAATCATCACAACTCTGCTTGTATCTCACTCCATCAGTTCTTTGTGCAACACGATAAAATTATTGTTTGAACAGGTGGGCTTCAGAAGCCTTTGAAGATAAGCCAGGCTCTACCCTGTAATGCAGTGGAAGGGGAGTTGAACAGGTGCTCTGGACCCCTCACGCCCATCTCCTCCAGGGCAGCTCATACATGTGCACAGTGAAAGTTCCTTGCCATCCCTGTGGTAAACACTGGCCTGTTTTATGGTGGAAAGGGAGAGTGAACTTTTGCTCAGGATTTCTCGTGCTGGGTATGAGCTGTTACAGTTGTACATTGATCCCTAAGAATCAGGGCCCTGTGTTTCTCTGTGCAGTTGCTCACTTGATGTTCTTAAAGCTTTTATCTTTGCCTTTGTGTTCTGTAAGCAAAGTCCAGTGAGGCGGTGGAGAGTGCACTGGGGGGCTTGGAGCCTTGGCTTATGCACAGTCCTGCCACCTCCCTACCTCTGCTTCTCGGCTCCCTGTTCCCCTTTTCTTGGCACCTCGGGCTCTGCCCACCTCCCTATCCCTGCCCCTGCCCACCGCTTGCTGTTGCCTTCAAGCCTGGTATGGGGCTGGGTGTGAGCCTGGGGAGGGTTGTGTTAGGCACACAGTCTCCATGATGTCTTAGGAAGGAGCAAAGTAGTGACCTGCCCAGCCCGGGCAGACAGCATAGCGATGTGTTCAGTCGGTGACGCATTGGGGCCCCGCCCACTCCCAGTTCAGGTACCTCGCATCCCCTGACACAGGTGCCGTAATAGAATGGAGGGTCGTCTGTTTACTGTGAGCTAGGGTGGTGGGTCCATGGGAAAGGAGATTCCTGGCTCAGTTTCCCCACTCTTGGCCAGGGCGTGGTACATCATCCCAGCAGCTGATGGTCTGTGGGGATGAGTGGCCTGTGGTGGTCTGCACTCACCCTGTAAGTATCCCCATCCTCAAGAGAGCACAGCACTGAATACATGTAAAAGTAACACCATTAGGAATCTAAAGAAAGAATGCAGAAGAGAGGAAAAAGCTTCATGTCAATACTTTTTTATAGCTTTTTTCCCACTGCTTTTTAAACACATTTTCATTTGCATCTTATGTAGCAGGACCTAGATATTCTTCTGAATCCCAAAGCAGATCTATGTCTATGCATAAAACAGCAAATAGGTTCCTGTAGCAGTAGTTAAGTGGGGAACAGCAACCAGGTTCAAAACCTTAGCTCCTAGGCTGAAAGCTTCCATATTGCCATTGGTTCTGTAAGAATCCCAGGGCTTGCAGTTGAAATCTCCGTTGCTCTTAATTTGCTGAGCTTCGTTCTAAGCACATACTGGTTGGATGATGGCTGCGCCAGAGCCAGCGGTGTTCTGAACAAGTTCTTGGTCTGCTGCTGACACCCTGACCTTTAAAGATAAATTGTATGGTGAGAAAGGGAAGGAACGCAGTAACACAAGAAGGCAGGCTGTGAATAATTTGCTTTTCTACCAGATGTTTTACAAGGGCTGTCAGCAAAGGCTGGAGGAAGAAAGGTGAGCAGCAGCATTATTTTGCTTTACCCAGAAGGGCTGGGCCAGTGATGTCTGTAAAGCTGAGTGTGAAACTGACGAGAGTAGACCAGGAGGGTGATGCACAGAATGCAGATCAAATTAGTAACAGGAATAGGAGGCCTGGTTGAGCTGTTACCTAAGATGACACTTTCTCTTTTTTCCTCCCAGTTTATTGCTTACTGAATTCTTGACCTTCCCCTGTTCTATTGCCAGCATGTCTATTCCAGCACCTATTAGGAATTTATGTGAATAAGGAGGCTCAGCTTTCTCATAAGTAACTGAAGTTGTACTTAGTTCAAAACAAAAAGTGTATGTGTTGTATTATTTATTTTATATCCTTCTTTGTTCCATAAAAGATCTGAGAAGACTTATAAGAACACTTAGAAGCCACAGAAAACATAATGGATAATCAGTGCATCTGTCTGTACTGGGACAGTAGATGGAGTTAGGACAGATCAGACTGGGGAGAAGGAAAAAGCGTGGTTTTTCAGCATATAGGACTTGGCACAGTTATGAGCATTGACCTTTGGGTTCATCTTTGTGCTTCCTGGTGATTATTTACATTGAGGATTCTTACAGTAAATGGTATGCATTCCTGTAAGGGCATCTCAGAATCCTGTAAGAACTTCTGCAAACAATGTATGCTTCTAACTCCCCCACCCCTCCCCTAGGTCTAGGGGACCTAGATTCTGAAGGTCTCCCTGCTATAGAAAGTCACTGGCACTCTTGGGGACCCCAAGCCTGTTGGGGGGAGAGAAGGGTTTCAGATTCCTGCCCTCTGTGCCTGCACTCTGCCTGAGGTAGAAGCATCTCAGGTCCTGATGGAATGCAATGGTTTTTCCAGGGCTCTATTATAAAATAATTGTAATAATGTATATTTATTGAGTACTAATTTTTTGCCAGACATAATCCTAAAGACTTCATTTCTGTTAACTCTCATCCTCACAAAAATTTAAGGGATTCAGTAGCCCAGCTACGTGAACTGTGAACTTCCAGATGTTCAAGCTGGTTTTAGAAATGGCAGAGGAACCAGAGATCAAATTGCCAACATCCACTGGATCGTGGAAAAGCAAGAGAGTTCCAGAAAAACTGGAACTATTTCTGCTTTATTGACTACTCCAAAGCCTTTGACTGTGTGGATCACAATAAACTGTGGAAAATTCTGAAAGAGATGGGAATACCAGACCACCTGACCTGCCTGTTGAGAAACCTATATGCAGGTCAGGAAGCAACAGTTAGAACTGGACATGGAACAACAGACTGGTTCTAAATAGGAAAAGGAGTATGTCAAGGCTGTATATTGTCACCCTGCTTATTTAACTTATATGCAGAGTACATCATGAGAAACGCTGGGCTGGAAGAAGCACAAGGTGGAATTAAGATTGCCGGGAGAAATATCAATAACCTCAGATATGCAGATGACACCACCCTTATGGCAGAAAGTGAAGAGGAACTAAAAGCCTCTTGATGAAAGTGAAGAGGAGAGTGAAAAAGTTGGCTTAAAGCTCAACATTCAGAAAACGAAGATCATGTCATCTGGTCCCATCACTTCATGGCAAATAGTTGGGGAAACAGTGGAAACAGTGTCAGACTTTATATTTTTGGGCTCCAAAATCACTGCAGATGGTGACTGCAGCCATGAAATTAAAAGATACTTACTCCTTGGAAGAAAAGTTATGACCAACCTAGATAGTATATTAAAAAGCAGAGACATTACTTTGCCAACAAAGGTCCATCTAGTCAAGGCTATGGTTTTTCCAGTGGTCATGTATGGATGTGAGAGTTGGACTGTGAAGAAAGCTGAGCACTGAAGAATTGATGCTTTTGAACTGTGGTGTTGGAGAAGACTCTTGAGAGTCCCTTGGACTGCAAGGAGATCCAACCAGTCCATTCTGAAGGAGATCAGCCCTGGGTGTTCTTTGGAGGGAATGATGCTGAAGCTGAAACTCCAGTACTTTGGCCACCTCACAGGAAGAGTTGACTCATTGGAAAAGACTCTGATGCTGGGAGGGATTGGGGGCAGGAGGAGAAGGGGACGACAGAGGATGAGATGGCTGGATGGCATCACTGACTCTATGGATGTGAGTCTGAGTGAACTCTGGGAGTTGGTGATGGACAGGGAGGCCTGTCGTGCTGCGATTCATGTGGTTGCAAAGAGTCGGACATGACTGAGTGACTGAACTGAACTGAGTTTCATTATTGCAGATATGGAAACTGAAGCATAGGAAGTTAAGCAGCTAGTTAAATAGCAGAGTCAGGATTTGGCTCCAGAGCTCATGCTTACTAGATTGCCCCAAAAAAAGTCTCAATTGGAGCTTCACTTAGGGGCCACCATCAATTAATGTGATATACTCCAAATATATATATATGTTTATTTGGAGTATGTATATAGATACACACACACACACACACACACACACACACACACACACACTTATATACACAGAGAGAGAGAGGGAGAGAGAACTTGAATTTTGCTCATTGGAAGAGAGGGAGAGAGAAATTTGAATTTTGCTCATTGGAAGCAAATGGCAAACCCATTTCAAGTAAACTGGTGGAGAATTATGACAGTGTGGACCAGCTTTCTGGTCTGACTTGAGTCAGAGGTGAAGTCTAGAAGTGAAATGGATGGGCCACAGGTGTTTTCAGACCATCCCTCAGTGATGTCGTTTCAACCAGGCTTTTGATAAAAGTTGGGCCAAAACAGGAGGAAGGACGGGGTCAGGGGGGCAGTGGTGGCTAGAGGGGCTCATCGAGTGTCTGGCAGTTGGCAGAGCCACACACTTTGGATGCCCCACGCACATGGAGCCCCTTTGGGGAAATTGAGTCTCGCTGTGCTTCTCTGGATGCAGGGTCTCGCCACCCTGCGACGGATATGGGCCGGGGGAGACCGTGCAGGGAAGGCTCAGATAATCCTTCAGTGCTGTTTCCAGCAACACTTAATGAAATTATTTTTTACAAATTGGGAATAAGTCCGTTGGTTTAGAACTGACATTGATGAGGCCACTTTGGAGGGGTTCTCCATCGCCACTACCCCCTGGCCTGTCCCATCTGCCTCTTGGTTTCTCCTTGCCTGTTTATGCTGCTGGGGCACCTAAGCAGGCAGAAGTGGCAAGATGTAGGTTCCCAGATATTCAAGCTTTCCATAGATCTAAAGATATCTAAAGGGTATCTTTAGTTAACCCTTTCCATTCTTTTTAATTTGCCAACAACCCAGGAACTGAGTGCCTCATAAACAAGCAGAAGGTGTCCTTTCTTTAGGGACAAAAAAATATTTAGTTTCATGTATGATGGAATTCTAAATACAGTCCCTGGAGAATAAATAGATTGTTAGAAAAAGTGTCTTCCTTACTCCCTCAATGAAACCTAGTTGCTGGAAAAATAAAAGTTGTTTTTAGGCCATCAGGATGTGAATATTTCAAAATTCCCTCTAGCCACTCTGAGTCTAAACATCCTGATAATCAGTTGCTCAGTGAAAATCTAAGTAGCAGCATAAATGATCTCTTCTCCCCACACTACCCCCTGCCTTCCTGCAAGAGCAAAGTATTTTTATAACTCTGCCAGTGTTTTATGAGCCGACCTACTTTTTTATACAGTGAATGTGTTTTTTAGTTGATTGCCGTGTATGCATAAGTTTGTATATGATTCTGAGCTCTTTAGCTTTTTCTTTTAAGATAATTATATATTTATACAAAAGTCGCCAAGACTGAGTTCCCATATTACCTTCCACCTATCTTCCCATAATAACATCTTCATAATCATGGACAGTTATCCAAAGTAAGAAAATAATATTGACACCATATTACTAACTAAAATAGGCTTTGTTCATTCCCATTTTCCAGTGTTTCCCACCGATAGCCTTTTTTTGTTCTAGGACCTCATCCAGGATACTACATTGCGTGTACTGAACTCTTAAAAAATTGTTTTACCTGTTCCTTTCCACAGTTCTCAGATTTATTATTCTTAATTCTATTAATACTATTCTATTTAAATAATTGCACCATAATCTGTCTAGATACCCAGTAGTCATACAATTTCCAGTACTACAGAGCAGAGCTGCAACTTCATAGGAATAGGTGGCTTTTTTTCCCTTTAGATCATTGCTTTGGTACAGATTGCTGAAACCAGTATTACCAGGTCAAAGGCTATCGGCTTATGGCTTCTGTCAGTTATTGCAAAATTGTTTTTCAGGAAGGCTGCAGCAGCATGTAATTCCATCTGTTAATACCCCAGAAGACACCTTTGTCCGCTGCCCGCTGTTCTCTAGGCTTTGCCATTTTTATTTATTCACATTATTAGTTATATTGCATGTGAGCTACTACCTCCTACTTTAAATTTCCTCCTCTTAAGTTATCAACTAGGACATTTGTTTTGTCAGTTACAAAACCCTGTGTTTATTATGGAACTCCATGTTTCTGTCCTTTCTTGGCTGTTTTTTCCTCTTGCTTTTCTGTCCATTTTTAAAATGAAAACTTTGGTTTGGGATAGTTTGAGATATACAGAAAAGTGGCAAAGATAGTACAGAGAGATCCTATATTCCCATCACCCAGCTTCCCTTTTTTTACGTAACCGTAGTGCCCTTGTCAAACCTGAATAGTGGTACAAAACTATTAACTAAAATCTTTTCTGATTTTACCAGTCCTTCTTCTAGGTCTGTCTTTGGTTTCAGGACAGCACAGGGTGTTTAATCTCTCTGCATTTTTAAATGCAAAACTTTGTTTGTAATCTAATTATTTTTTTCTTTGTCTATTTTGTGTCACTTTTCCATGTGAAAACGCTGGTTTTAAACTTTGCATTTTATATTGGCGTATCTTTGATTGACAGTGTTGCGTTAGTTTCACATATACAGCAAAGTGACTCAAGTTATACATATACGTGTATCTATTCTTTTTCAGATTCTTTATGTGAAAATGTTTTTTAAATGTTTGTATATCCAAACATTTTGTAGATAATCGCCTTTTGTGCTTCATTTGTCAAGAAGGCAGTTTCTTTGTCGTGTTTGGGTGGCCAGGTTGCACTTATCAATGTCCCTAATTCTGCATCTGCCCCTGTGCTCATCCGAGTTTCATACCTTAAAATCCTAATTTAGCCCTTTAAAACTTTCCTTTTCTCATGGCATATGGCTTACTGCTGGCCAAATGCTTGACTAGAATGAGTAACACTAAGATACATCCAGTTATAATTAATCTGTTGAAAACTGAATGCTTTGAAAAATACGTACTAATTCCTTAGAATTTCTTCCCTTTGTGTCACTATGCTGGACTAAAGGAAGTGTTCTGCCATCTCGTGGACAGTATTGAAAATTACATCCATAGAGAAACTGGCATTTCATCTGGACTGAATTGCTTGTAGCTTGTTCAGCTGCTCAGTCGTGTCCGACTCTTTGCGACCCCAGCATGGACTGCAGCATGCCAAGCTTCCCTGTCCTTCACCATCTCCTGGAGCTTGCTCAAATTCATGTCCATTGAGTCAGTGATGCTTGTAGCTAGAAATGACATTAAAGATGGTCTGATGGGTCTCTTACAGGTGAAAAGGTAAGCTCCAGAAATTTTGAGTACATAACTTTACTAGGGTCACACAATCAGTGGCGGAGATGTATTCGAAGGTGGTCTCCTGGGCCTTTGATCACCCCATCCTACTGTCTTCTCTGAGTGTATAATAAATCATTTTCAGGATATTTGTGAGGAGAAGTAATTAGATCTGCATTTAGAACACTGCTCTTTGGCATTCACGACAAAGGAACTGGGTAAGGAAGGTGGTATTGTCCCAAGCATTAAACTGTCTGGGTTCCAGCTTCCTTGGCTGTAAAATGAATGTGTTCTTAAGTCA
Source organism: Ovis aries (assembly GCF_016772045.2). Classification (NCBI taxonomy): domain Eukaryota; kingdom Metazoa; phylum Chordata; class Mammalia; order Artiodactyla; family Bovidae; genus Ovis; species Ovis aries. Next base: position 60,532,445 of record NC_056059.1, on the reverse strand, counting down.
CTTCTGGTTCCGAGGAATGAAGTCTGGTTCTGAGGTCTGACGTGGAATGAGAAGTCCTGATCTCTGGCATCTGGAGATGAAGTAGTTCCGTCTGTTCTGTCTCCAAGTCCAGAGGGAGCCTGGCTTGGAGGGTTGCAGGCAGGGCTGGCCCCTTTTCTGACCTCACTCTCCTCCTGCGCCCCGCACTCTGTTGGACCCGAACATGCAGTTTTCCTGCTAATGCCAGGCACCATGCTTATTTCCCGTGTATTACAGATGAGAAATTGGTGCTTCAAGCAGGTTAAATAATTCTTTTATCACAGCCAGTAACCTGTGGAACTGGGACTCTAGGTTTGTTGCCATTGACTCCACAAAGTCTGAGTTGGTGTCCACCCACTCCCAGTGACCGTTTCCATCAGCTTTACACTGATGTGTCACTGGCTGTGTGACATTTGGAATGGAGGTAGCAGGAATATTGAAGGTAAGGCAGGGTAGGGAGGCCAGAGGGTCACTGCTTCAGGACAGATGCCTCCCTTCCTTTCCACCGTCCCCCACATTCATGTGGTCCAGTCCTTTTCAATGCTTTCAAACTTTCCTGCCCACGTTGGCAAATTCAAATTCAGTTGTCCTGGGGCCAGACTGCAAGGTACTGCAATTCTGCTAAGCTCTAGCATGCTGCTGATGCTGCTGGTCTGTACACAACGTGCTGTCCAGTAGCAACAGTAAAAAGTTTGAAATCTGGTCAACAAGGCTTTGTGTTCATGCATCCTCTACAGTCTTTGTATCCGGGACCTCCCAGTTCAGGCATGGCCACTTGCAGCCAGTTCTCAGTGTATCAGGGGTGTTTTTCCCAGGCATTGCTTTTTGTGAAAGCTTTGCTTGTCTCCTTCCTCTTTTGTTATACCCTGGCCCAGATGGAGACAAAGGGGGAAGAGATGATACAGATCAGTAGGTCTGGTAGAGACACTTTCAGAAATGAACGGTGAATGAACTTGAGATTCCAGTATTTGTATGTGAGCTTTATTTATCTGTGTCCTCCCTTGGTTCCTCTTAGAATAGATTTTCCCAAAGTAATTCTATTAGTGGCTACTGACTAGATTAGCACTAATAGATAAACAGGAAGGGTAGGGAGTATCTTTTCTCATTCAGGCTTATTTCTGGTCTTTGTAGCAAATTCGCTGTCATTACTTAGCATTTATATGGGATTTTTTATGTCTGCGTGTAGTTCTTAGAATTGATTTTTGTTCACACGGCACTGGTTTTTTTCTTTCAGAAATCCTCATCTGTGTGAGAAGCTTGGGTTTGATTTCTGTTGTTGACTCATTGAGTCAAAAACATTTATTGAATCCTGAATGTTAAAGGAGAAGTCATGTGTTATAATGGCCAAGAGCATGGACTCAGGACCCCAGCTGTTTGGGTTCAAAGCCAGACTCTGCTGGTTACTTAGCTGGGTAACGCTGGGCAAGGTACTTAGCCTCTCTGTGCCTCAGTTTCCTCATCTGGAGATTGGGAGTGATAATAGTGCCTACCCCACAAAGCTATGGAAAACATTAAGTGAACTGATACAAACATAAGATAATATGTCAAGTGGTTAGAACTATCTCAGTCATACTTTCTGCATTAGCCATTATGACTCAGCTCTTGCAAGGAGGAGTGGCTATGACCCCTGCCTTCAAGGGGCAGACAGCAAACAGGCAAATTCAGTGCTGAGCTCTGGTGCCATGAAAGGATGCTCTGCCGCCATGAAAGGATGCTCTGCCAGGGACACCTACCCTGGCTGGGTGTAAGGATGGCTTTTCCAGAAGGAGATGAGGCCTAAGCCAATGAGTATACTTGGATTGCAATGGGATTTGGTGATTCTCTTCCCAGATTTATTGATTTATTTATGGCTGCACTGGGTCTTTGTTGCTGCGTGAGGGCTCTCTTTAGTTGCAGCAAGCAGGGGCTACTCTAGTTGTCCGTGGGCTTCTCCTTGCAACGGCTTCTCCTTCTGTTGACCCAGAGCATGGGCCTCAGCAGCTGTGGCATGCGAGCTCAGGAGACCAGGGATCGAACCCACGACCCTAGCATTGGCAGGTGGATTTTCTTAACCACTGGACCACTAAGGAAATCCTCCAAAATTTAAATGTAAATGCAGAAGATTAAAAAATAATTTCATGTGTAATTTTGTGTTGATTTTCAGCAAATGCTTCTAGGAACAGGTCTGTTAAAATGAGACCATCTGTATTTGTCCGGTACTGCAGATAACAGTTGTTTCTGCTCTCTTTTCCTATGTACATGTGTAATAAACTACACCAAAACATGGTCGCTTAAGACAACTATTTTGCTCATGAAACAAATTTGGTGGATTCAGGAATTTGGGAAGGGCTCCGTGGTGCAGTTCCTTTTTAACCCACATGGGGGCATTTGGGAGCAGGTGAGGCTGGAGAATCCACTTCCAATGGCTTCTTCACTCAGGTGCCTGGTAGCTCAGTGTTCCTAGGCTGCTGTCTCTCTTCAGTGGCATCTCCATGGGGCTTGGAGTTCTCGCAGAGTGGTGGTCTTTGGGTTAGGCAGGTACACTTCTCATGTGGTATCTGGCTTCCAAGGAGTAGGAAGCTGAAGCCACCAGGTGAGATGAGGCTGTTTCAGGAAACAGCCCCATATCACTTCCACCCTACTCAGCGGATGAGAGCAGTCACAGCCCAGACCCGGGAGTGGAAACACAGGCTCCACCTCTTCAGAGAGAATGTCAAGGTCATGCTGTTAAGAGCATGTGGGACAGGGGAGCTTTATCATTGACATCTTTGGGACATACAGTCTATGACAGATGTTGTTCTCACGTTTTAGTCATTCAGGGAAAATGCCCTCAGTGAAGGGCATGGCTATCAACACAGCTGAATCAAGAAACCGAGGCACAGAGCCAAGGATGAACATACCAAGTCTCGGCCAAATGAAATGGCTTTCAGGTTGACATTCACGAAGAGAAAACAAGGACCATCTCATGAAGCCTTAGGAGAGGTGGACGGAGCACAGAGAGGCCGAGTCATCTGCCCAGGAGTGTATAGCTGGTCTGGGGAGAGCAGGACTCAAGCCAGGCTCCCGACTGTGGACCAGCATGATTTTCTGCTGAGCAGAGCGACACTCGCTGCCTCTTGGACACTGAGCCAGTGGCCTTCAGTACTCATTTTGTCTCCCAGCCCAGAGGACAGCTTTTGTGTTTCTGAGACTGTTTTCCTCCCTTTATTTGCCAACATGACCACGCATAATGCTGCATTTCCAGCAGAACCACGGCTCCTTTTCCCTTAGTAACTTCTGGTCACTTCGCTTGCCTGAATGAGCAGTCGAGGAATTGGCAGCCGTGTGAACCCTGGGTTTTGAAAGGCGCTGTTGAAACAGACTGCATTGTTATCCCACTGTTGGCAGCTGCGCCCTGCAGTGGGCAGGTACCTGGAAGGCTAATTAAGGAGGGGCAGACTTCCTCCTTCTCCTGAAGGAAGGAGGCAAGTGAGGTGACGGGTGACCCCCAGCAGCAGTGGCAGAGGTGGGCGTCCTGGCCCCGTGAGATCCTGGTCGAGAATTCTGGGTTGTGGGTGGTCGCAGAGCTGAACAGCCTCCAGCAGAAACAGCAGCAGCAGTACTGCCTTCATCCAGCGGGGCCTTCCAGGGAGAGCCAGCTGCTCAGGACCTAGGGGTCCTGAAGCTAGCAATCCAAGCAACACGTACTGGGCATTATCTTCTCAGGACTTAATCCTGGTGCCAGTATTGATGTAGTACTGCGGCCATTTCTTATTTATTTTCAGTTAATGAAATTGACAAAGAAACAATGGTTCCTCCTAGAGCACTATTAGAAAGATTCAGGCACTGAGGCATTTTAACTAAGCCACACTGTTCTCTCACTCTTTTACCTCCTATTTAAAATCACATCAGAGTATGAAGCCGCAAGAATCAAAGACTGAGATCTTTCTCTGTTCAGGTTCTGGTGCTTTTAAGGAAATGGTTTTAGTAGTCAGGCTTGTTTATTTTCAGTCTCTTAAATTGACACCAAGAGCGACAGCCCTCAAATTGTCTGCAACCAAGTAATCCATCCAGTCGTTCTGTATATGCGGTGCTTAGTCAACAGCTGTGGTGTGCAAGATGATATAATCAATCAGATCGAGGAGGGGAGCCAAAGAAAATAATAGAGACAATGGTAGTCTCATTTAAGAATGACAGTTACAATGTTACTGAACTTAAGTTCCACAAGAAGGGAGAAATAATTTGCAGCTGTACGTGGAATTTCAGTTGCTTTGTGTTGAAGGAGACATTTGAGATCAGTTCGCTAAGCATAATCCGTAAATAGTTTAAATTAACAGCGTTAAGTGTCCATCAGCAGATGGATGAAGAAGATGTAGTATATCTATGCAATGGAATATTATTCAGCTTGTCACTTGTGACAGTGTGAGTGGACCTCAAGGGTGTTACACCAAGAGAAAGACAAGTACTGTATGATGCCTATTATATGTGGAATCTAGAAAAGCTGAACTCATAGAAACCGAGTAGCCCCTGGTGGTTGCCAGGGGCTGGAGAACAGGGAAATGGGAGACGTTTAAGGGTACATACTTGGAACTGGGAGGCAAATAAATCCTGAAGCTCCAATATAGTGTAGTGATTATAGTCAACAATACAGTATTAAAAATGTCAAAGTTGCTAAGAGACTAGGTCTTGGTTGTTCCCACCAGAAAAGAGAAATGATAAAAATTCTATGTGATAGAGGGGTTAATGAACACTACGGTGGTGATCTTACTGAAATATATTAACATATCAGCATGTTGTACCTTAAACTTACATAATGTTATATATCAATTATAGCTCAATTTTTGACTGTTTAAAATAATTCAATTTGACCTTAAGAAATCCTCAGACTGAAAATCAATTCAGTAAAACTGAACCAGCACATTCTTAACCCACATCTCCAGCCAAACAATGCTACAGTTCAGCTCCTGTGTGCAGGGCAGAAAGGTGTCCCTTCAGGTTCCTTTACAGTCGCTCATTCTCTCAGCAGACCTGCTGCTCAAGAAGGGGACACAGGTCCCCACCTGAGGCCCACTTTTCAGCTCCAGCCACATGCCCAACGGTCGGTTTGACCAGCATACTACCCCTGTCTCTAACAAAGCTGAAACGTTGGCCTATTATAAATGACACATGGACCCTAGAAGCCAGAATATATGATTTCTCAAAAAGGCTTTCTGAGAGTTGTGATATTATCAGAGCTGTGAGATCAAATGAGAGTGATAGCAACCTAGAGCTTATTTTATAGAAAATGTCAGTTTTCCCTCTTCACCTAATGCTATGAGGCAATGCCACTTAGTAAATAAAATACCTTATAAAGAAGACATCTCTCCTGCTTCAGGTATTCTAATACATGTCTGCCACGTTTTGGTTGAGATGTGGAAACAATGAAACGAATGGATACCCAATGTAGACCTTCATCGTTTGGCAACGGTAGAGGGTGGGTGGAGAAGGTAACTAACAGTTCTGGCTCCAGCCATGTGCTGGGCACACTGCTGGGCGCTTTACTTGCAGTAGGCCATCTGATTCTCGGAGCAACCCTGCAAAGGAGGGTGACGTTGTTCCTCCCATCTTATGGATGAGCAAATTGAGATTCAGAGACCCCCAAGTCACTTTCCTAAAATGACAGATCTGTTCTGTGGATGAATTTGAACCTGATTGAAGCCAACTCTAAAGCCTGCGTTCTGATAATACCAGTGATGATTGCTGATGTTCATTGAACATTTAGTGTGTATCAGTTCAGTTCAGTCACTCAGTCCTGTCCTACTGTTTGCGACCCCATGGACTGCAGCACACCAGGCTTCTCTGTCGATCACCAACTCCCAGAGCTTGCTCAGATTCATGCTTAGTGTGTATGGGGTGCACATATACCAAGGTGGTTTGGAGCTAAAGTCAGAAAAAGCTCGTTTCCTGTCTTTCTAGCACCTCTGTGAGAGGCAGTTGCGAACACCCACATTCTGCTTCCAGCGCCTGCTTCCCGCAAGCCCTATGAGCTGTGTTCTCTTATGTCTCCTATATTTAGTTGAAACTGAGGCACAGAATCCTGCCCACAGTTCCACAGCTGATAAACGGCAGAGCTGAGATGTGAACCCAGGCAGCCTGGCTTCAGAGACCAAGCTTTTCATTTCTGGGCTGTGCTTCCTCTCATGAAGGTGGGCCTTCCCATGGCCTTGCAAGCATGCCATTGGAAGATTGAGAGGAAAAAAATGATCTTGTGTGTGTGTCTGTGCGTGTGTGTTTCAGTGGATTGTTGCAGCAGCTGACTCCCAGGGAATGACCAAAGAGGAAAGAACAGCCAGAGCCTTTGTCCCTAATGTAGGACCATGTTCCAAGGGGAAAGGGTATGAAATAGGAGCGAGAATACCTGGGTTCTGGCCCCAATACTATTGTGTGACTTTGTTAACCTCTCTGGACATCACTTATCTCATATGTAAAATGGGATGGCACTAATGCCTAGTCTGGGAAACTCATAGCGTGAAGACCAAGTAAGATGTTATAGAAATGCTTTGATGTATATGACATGTGATTTTGGTCTTCCAAGAGTTTCTTTAGAAAATTCTGATGTAATGGTTCCCAGGAGACCAATCAGTCATGGTGAATTATTCTTTTTTGCTGCTGTGTAGGTCCCGTCAGCTAGAGGCAGTGTGGGGCTGAGCCCAGTCCCAAGCATGCCATCTTTAGGCCACCTTCCCTCTCTCTCTAATCCAACTGGTTTGGGAATCATTTTAGCAATTGGCATATTATAGTGTGGTGTAATAGCAACCCACTCCAGTACTCTTGCCTGGAGAACCCCATGGATGGAGGAGCCTGGTAGGCTGCAGTCCATGGGGTCACTAAGAGTTGGACACGACTGAGGGACTTCACTTTCACTTTTCACTTTCATGCATTGGAGAAGGAAATGGCAACCCACTCCAGTGTGCTTGCCTGGAGAATCCCAGGGACGGCGGAGCCTGGTGGGCTGCCGTCTATGGGGTCGCCCAGAGTCAGACACAACTGAAGCGGCTTAGCAGCAGCAGCAGCATGTTGTAGCTTAAGTGAAGCAGGATTACTTTCGTTTCTTCAGACTTTAGAAAATAAAACAAATAATGTCTGGTAACACACTGGTTATTAATGAAAATGCAGACAGTACCAGCTTATACAAGTTATATGAGGGATTTTTAAATCTAATTTTCAGAAAGGAGATAGTGACGATAGGAATAAAGAATTCCTCTGTGTCAATGGGGTTGAGTGTGTGGTGCCTCATTTAATAGATAGAACAAATCCTGAAACAGTTTTTTAACTGGTTGTTGTGTGTGTATGTGTGTGATTTCTCACTTTACACAGAGCATATTACTCTCCCCTTCTTCTGTATGTTAAGGCACATTTATGTAAATCCTGCATCAATTCAGAATCCCTTGGTGGTTCAACCCAGATGGCAGTGACTTGAGTTCAGTAATGAGAGTCTTCCCTTCCCAACGCCCAGGGAGAAGCCAAATCTGAGGTTGGTCTCAGACCTCTGAGTTCTGGTTGAAAAGCTTTGGGCTTCAGCCACCAGGAGCTTTAGATTAGCTTTAAAACAAAGCAGAAACAAAAATTCCAAGGTTCTCTGTATTATTGACGTCAGAGTTGCCCTCCTTTTACAGGAAACTCTAGATTGTTCCTTCCGTGGTTGCTACTTCTCCCCAGTGTTTGCAGTGATTTCAGAGATTACAAAGACTGCCAAAAAGTGGGGGATTGCAGCAGAGTCTGGCCTGGAGTCTGGCCTGCTGCCGTTAACAGCATTAAAGCACTTATATTGTCCGCAAGATAAGTGTTGATAAATAATGTAGCACCTGTAAAACATTTTCCCCAAAATCTTTTTTTAAACTTATTAAAAAGTTAACACATAAGGGTGGGGGGGAAATTGACACAGGAAGCTCAGAAATTCACCATTGGCCCATAGTTTTTTTGGCATCACATTTATGCAGAACCTCCGTGTTCCTCTGGAGTTCTTTGCAGACCTCTCTCTGTGGAAGGTTCAAGTCTGCCAAGATGAGCGCGTGCCAGCGCTCACTTTGTACTGGCAGGGTGGGGGTGTGCTAGGTGAAGCTGGTCCTCGTTCTCCCCAGAGGAAGCTGTGTAGAGTTAAGATAACATGATTTTGCCAGCACTGGGGCCTTCCACATTGTTAATACATGAAGAGATTCTCAAGACAGTAATAAACATTTTATTTTGTGTCCTCTTTTATGTGCTTAAGTGGAACTACCTTCTTCTCCTTCAAGATGTGAAGACTCTTCCCGAAGCAATTTGAGAAGTGGGACAGTTGAGGGTCTCATGTATTGTTGGGGAATAAGTTTCAAAGAGGTTGCCTTTTGCGTGCAGAGTCATAACTTAGATAGCACCTCTAAGCTGGTCATCTCTGTTGAAACAGGAACGTCACTGGGGACGGTTGATTCAACATCCTGCTTTTAAAACTTTGCCCCCGGGGTGAAGAGCCCAAAGCCCCCTTGGTAGAGTTTCCTTGTTTTATCCCTTTATGTTGAGAAGCTCATGTGCCTCGTTACAACTCACTCAAATGCGTTCCTTTTTATGGCTGAGTGTGTATATATACATACCACAACTTCTTGATCCATTTATCTGTTGATAGGCATCTAGGTTGCTTCCATAGCCTAGCTATTATAAATAGTGCTGCAATGAACATTGGGGTACATGTATCTTTTGCAGTTATGATTTTCTCAGGGTATGTGCCCAGTAGTGGGATTGTTGGGTCATACAGTAAAGTTCTTTCTTTCTTTCTTTTTGGCTGCACTGGGTCTTTGCTGCTGCCCTTGGGCCTTCTCTGGTTGTGGTGACAGGGGCTCCTCACTGACTGCAGTAGGCAGACTTCTCATTGTGGAGGCTCCTCTTGTTGCAGAGCACAGGCCCTAGGGCATGTGGGCTCAGTAGCTGTGATGCACGGGCGTAGTTGCTCCCTGGCATAAGCGATCTTCCCGGATCAGGGATCAAACCCATGTCCTCTGTGGTGGCAGGCGGATTCTTAACCACTTGACCACCCGGGAAGCTCCATATGGTAGTTTTATTCCTAATCTTTTAAAGAAATCTCCATACTGTTCTCCATTGTGGCTGTATCAATTTATTCCCACCAGAAATGCAAGAGGGTTTCCTTTTCTCCACACACTATTATACAGAGTGAAGTAAGTCAGAAAGAGAAAAACAAATATCGTGTATTAACACTTATATATGGAATCGGGAAAGATGGTACTGATAAAATATTTGTACGGCAGCGGTGGAGATGCAGAAATAAAGAACAGACTGTGGACACAGTGGGGAAAGGAGGAAAAAGCAAAAGTGAAAGTTGCTCAGTCACGTCTGATTCTTTGTGACCCCATGGACTATACTGTCCATGGAATTATCCAGGCCAGAATACTGGAGTGGGTAGCCATCCCCTTCTCCAGGGGATCTTCCCAACCCAGGGATCAAACCCAGGTCTCCCACACTGCAGGCGGATTCTTCACCATCTGAGCCACAAGGGGAGCCTGGGGTAAGGAGAAAGAAAGAAAGAAAGAGAAGTCGCTCAGTCATGTCTGACTTTTTGCAACCCCGTGGACTGTAGCCCACCAGGCTCCTCTGTCCATGGGATTCTCCAGGCAAGAATACTGGAGTGGGTTGCCATTTCCTTCTCCAGGGGAATTTTCCCGACCCAGGGATTGAACCCAGGTCTCCCGCATTGCAGGCAGACGCTTTAACCTCTAAGCCACCAGGCAAAGAGAGAGTAGCATCGAAACATATATGTTACCATATGTAAAATAGATAGCCAGTGGGAATTTGCTGTATGACGCAGGCAGCTCAAATCATGTGCTCTGTGACCTAGAGAGGTGGGAGGGAGGTTCAAGAGGAAGGGGACATACGTATACCTATGGCTGATTCATGTTGATGCATGGCAGAAACCAACAGTATTGTAAAGCAATTATCCTCCAATTAAAAATAAATTTATTTTTAAGAAAGCACAATCACAAAGTATAGAATTTTTAAAAAAAAGTTCATCATTCCCTCTCTCCAAATTCTTGTCATTCCAGAGATTACTTGATACCCTATGTAGAAGGAGGACTTTGGGCTGCATCTTCCCCAACACTTTTCCAGCTACTTCTCCATAGCCTTTCTCATTCTTCTCTGAAAAAATTAATCCAGACTTCCTTCACCTTTCTTTATAGTTTATATTGCTATCAACAGATATTAAGTGCTGCTGGTGTGTGTGGCACTTACCTAGGCATTGTGGGAGACGAGAAAAAGCACACACAAGGGGTCTCATCTCAGGTGCCTCCTGGGGGAGGTGGCAAGGGGGAGAATCAGAAGACCCCATTGCCTACCCATACCCGCCACTCATGGACCGGGAGACCCTGGGTGAGTCACTACTCCTTGATGGGCTTCATCCGTCAAGCAAAAGGGACAAGCAGAGCTTTCAGTTTGGCTCTGAAAACAAGGCTCAGAGGCTCCTGGGGCATTAATTCAAAGAACAGCAGAGCATTAAGAGATGGGCTACTGTTTCTACAGTGGAAACCCAGGAAAGAGGGAGGTGAGTTTGTTGATGAGTCTTCTCCTTGAACTTGGACCAGCAGTCTCTGGCCCAGATCACTGGGCGGACCTCCACCCCAGGTCCATTCAAGGGGCACAGCTGCAGCTGTCACACAGATGGCATAATAAGCTTTGGGCAACATCAGGTGCTGCAGAGACCTGGGGTCCCCGCACCCTGCGGCTGGGTCCCCTGAATAATGCGAAGTTCTCTCTCCCTCCTTCTCTCCTTTCCCACCAGGAACTCTCTGCTCCTATCTATGAGTCTCTGTCATATTTCTTACTACCGTCTCAAAGCTTTGTGACAGCATCCAGTCTGCAGAGTCACTTCTCCTCTTAGAATTCTGGGGATCCATTGCCTTGCAGCATTCTCTGGGCCCCTCCATGGTTATATTGTGTGATCACCAGGGTTAATCCTAGAGTAGTCTCCAGTTTCTGAAGTTACAGGGTTCCTTAAGCCTCCCTCTGCCCTTGTGTCCCCACACTCACAGGACACAATCTGAGTTACTTGAGACCCTGGCGTGTCACCTGCTTGTGAGGAGGGGCCACAAGAAGTCCTTTTGGTCTGTCCGTCTTGGCTGTAGTCCTGGGTACATCTGTTCCTCAGATATGTTGTCATCTCTGGGAGTAGGTTTTTAGCTTTTATTCTGGTCTTTGCTGGAAATTTGCTCCATTTTAATTTTTCAGCTCTGTGTACATACATTCCTACCCTCTGAATTCAATAGAGCTAATTTTAAGCAAAGCCTTTAAAACAGCTACTCAGAACTCTTTTTCCTTCTTGAATTGCTGTGAATGACTTGGAAGAGCATCTGCTCACACCCTCTTCATCTTTGCATTGCACTCTGGTGCCAGATGGTCAGGGACCATCTCCACAAATGGTGACTAAGGAAGACTTCGACGAACCACCTTCCATGCCCACTACTTCCCCCACAAGGCAGAAACTCATTCTTGTTGGCAGCAGCTCTGCAGCACTCTCGGGACTCGAGTTTACTTGTTTGTAAAATGAGGTGGCTGGGTTCCAGGTCCCCTGGGCCCTTATGCGCTAGGTCTCTATGCTGTGGGTAAAGGCTCTTCCTGTGTGCATGCTGTGTAGACTTCTAGGAGTCGGCTTTGCGAGTGAGGATCTGGTAAACCTCCCTTTAGGGTTGATCAAATCAACAGCTTTGCTTCTAACTGCGGTCTTTGTAGGTCTTCACACTCTATGAGTTCACTGTGTTCATCTCAGACCTTTTGTAAAAAGTTGCAGATATTTTGTTTCTTGGTGAGCAGTGCAGTTTAAAAAAAATCTTTCTTATAAGCCAACAATAAAAACTACAATCAGTCCCAATAATGATGATGAGTATAGCTTTTGCGTGCATGCTAAGTTGCTTCAGTCGTGTCTGACTCTTTGCATCCCCATGGACTGCAGCCTGCCAGGCTCCTCTGTCCATGGGATTCTCCAGGCAAGTATACTGGAGTGGGTTGCCATGCCCTCCTCCAGAGGATCTTCCCGACCCAAGGATCAAACCTGCCTCTCTTGTGTCTCCTGAATTGCAGACAGATTCTCTACCACTGAGTCACCAGGGAAGCCGGAGTATCAGTTCAGTTCAGTTCAGTCGCTCAGTCGTGTCCGACTCTTTGCGACTCCATGAATCACAGCACACCAGGCCTCCCTGTCCATCACCAACTCCCGGAGTTCACTCAAACTCATGTCCATCGAATCGGTGATGCCATCCAGCCATCTCATCCTCTGTCATCCCCTTCTCCTCCTGCCCCCAATCCCTCCCAGCATCAGAGTCTTCTCCAGTGAGTCAACTCTTCCCGTGAGGTGGCCAAAGTACTGGAGTTTCAGCTTTAGCATCATCCTTCCAAAGAACACCCAGGACCCATCTCCTTTAGAATGGACTGGTTGGATCTCCTTGCAGTCCAAGGGACTCTCAAGAGTCTTCTCCAACACCATAGCTCAAAAGCATCAATTCTTCGGCGCTCAGCTTTCTTCACAGTCCAACTCTCACATCCATACATGACCGCTGGAAAAACCATAGCCTTGACTAGACGGACCTTTGTTGGCAAAGTAATGTCTCTGCTTTTTAATATGCTGTCTAGGTTGGTCATAACTTTTCTTCCAAGGAGTAAGTGTCTTTTAATTTCATGGCTGCAGTCACCATCTGCAGTGATTTGGGAGCCCAAAAAAATAAAGTCTGACACTGTTTCCACTGTTTCCCCAACTATTTGCCATGAAGTGATGGGACCAGATGCCATGATCTTCATTTTCTGAATGTTGAGCTTTAAGCCAACTTTTTCACACTCCTCTTTCTCTTTCATCAAGAGGCTTTTAGTTCCTCTTCACTTTCTGCCATAAGGGTGCTGTCATCTGCATATCTGAGGTTATTGATATTTCTCCCAGCTGGAGTATAGATTTTACCAAACACCAAATACTGTGCAAAGACTATATGACATGTATGAACTCATTTAACCCTCATAGTGATCATATTCTGTGCTTGGGGCAGAGAAGACTGCAGAACAAGCCTCTGCCTTCTTGTAATTTGTGTTACGGTGTGGGGAGAGAGAGAAATAGCAAAAGATAGCGTGTCCCAGCCCTGCCTAGCCCCAGGTCTCCAACCCTTAGCCTGGAGGGTGCTGCCTGTCTCCTGACCTCAGGCTCTCTGCACTTTCTGCTGGATCAGCAACCCCTCTAAAGCTCACATAGTCATCTTGCTTTCCCTGCAAGATAAAATGGCCAACTTTACATGCAAAACTTGGGTATTCATTATGGTTTTACTCTATGCTTACTCTGCAAATAAGGCTTCTCAACTCTGCAGCAGCAGAAATGAAATCAATAGTGTAAATCAACCATGTGGACCATACAACTTGCCTCTCGATCTTTTCCAAGACTCCCATAGGGGAAAACTAAAATATCATTCACACTTCTGGGGAAGAAGAATAGTTTCCCAGGAGTGAGGACATCTGCCACTTCTCTGCAGAAATAGGAGCGGCTCCTGCCAGCCTCGCTGCTGGGCCTGGATGGGCGTGGGCTCTGCCTCAGGCTCTGAGATTGTGGGCCGTGAGCCGATGTTTACTGCCACAGACTCAGCTTCTGTTGGCATTCGAGTGTCTCCAGCGGCAGAAGTTCCCTTTTGTCCCACTGTCCCACCAGGAGAAGTTTCTGTGGTTACTGTCAGATCAAGGTTCTTGGAGATGTTTCGTGGTGACTTTGAGGTCTCCTAGGCCTTGGGCTGCAGCAGGCTGGGCCACCTGCGGGAGGCTGTTACTGGGTGTTTGGCTGGTGGGATTTGAAGGTGCTCTAGCTGGAAGGGTCAGGCATCAGGTTTAAGAAGTGCCCCCTTCTGCCCATATCCCACCTCCCTTTGTAGGAAATCCACCGTCTCATAGCATATTAGAAATTATCTTCTGTGGAAGCTTTTGAATTTTTGAGCGGTTAAAGTATTGAGTTCTTGTCCAGTGTTGCTTGGCTGAGTGTAGGAATGGTCCAAGTCTTACTCTCCAAAGACTCAGCAGGCCTGCTCCATGTCCAGAGGGACCCATATAAAGAGCCCATCCTTGTAGGATCTCGGTGGTCTTCAGCTCAGAGTCAGGATTGGGACAGAGGGCCCGCATGACAAGGAGGTGTCCAGATCCCACTGACGCCTAGAGGGGACATGAGCACCGCACGCTGCTCTGGGACAGGACTCCCAGACCTGCTGGGAGCCCAGTGTGTCAATCAGGAACCACCTGGAAGCCTGGAGAGAAGGGCTGCAAACACAGCCAGGACTCGAGTTTTCCTTGGTCTGCGTCTCCCAGAGCCCTTGAATGTGGGTTGCTGTCTGCAGGGCTGTGTGAAGGCCCCACGGGGTAGCGAAGAGGGGAGTCCTATCAGACCAATAAGGATGGATTGGACACTGGGCACGGATTAGCCTATGGAAGGATTGGCCCTCTGCTCTCAGAATGGAGGCACTTGGAGGCAAGTGATATCTGACCCTAGCTCATCTTACTGGTGAAATGGATATTTTTATATGACTTTAATGTTGGTGTTGGCGGTTTAGTTGCTAACTCATGTCCAACTCTTGTGACCCTATGGACTGTAGCCTGCCAGACTCCTCTGGGATTTCCCAGGCAAGAATACTGGAGTAGCCGCCCTTTCCTTCTCCAGGGGATCTTCCCGACCCAGGGAGTGCACCTGGGTCTCCTGAACTGCAGATGGATTCTTCACTGACTGAGCCACCACGGAAGCCCGTATGTCACCAGGCACGGCCTAGATCAGATTTGTTGAAAATTCAGAGATACTCATAACAAATAATAGCTAACGCATCGAAGACTTGGCAAGTGCCATTCTAAGCACATTAGAGGTATCGCACCATTTATTGCTCCCGACATTCCTTAGGTCATAAGACTGTCCTTGTCTCCATTTTGCAGGTGAGAAAGCTGCGTCACTCAAGAATTAAGTGGGGAGCTGGAATTCAGACATAGGTGCTCAGGCTTCAGAGTCCAGGCTCCACTTGCTCTGTGCTAGGCTCTCTGCCCATTCAAGGCGGAATTCTCAGCAGCATCTGCGGAGTTATCCCTCCAAAGAGGCAGACACTTAGATCAATTAACTGGCCAAGGGAGCAGCCAGAGAATAGCGGTCCAGGCAGTTCCATTGCTCTCTTGCCACCGTCCTCCAGTCTGTCTCCAGCCCAAGGGTCTTTATTTGACAAATGTTCAGTGAGTGTGTAGCTCGTGTCAGGCCCTCTTTGGGGTGGGGGGCGTTCAGAGGTCCACAGAAGAGTTTTGTTCTTGGAGACCTCCTATGGATGGAGTGCTCTGTTTCCAGAACATCTACTGCTGACAGTGGGGAGGTCCAGCCAGTCCCCAGATGTGTCCCTTTGCTGAACCTCACTGAGCTGGTTTCCTCTTCTGTAAAGTCAAGACAACACAGCAGTCTGCCTTGAGAACTAAGCCTCAGATCACACTGTGGCTGCTGCTTGTTTACTGTGTGGCCCAGGGTGATTCTGCTTGGTTCTCCAGACTCGATTTCTCACATGTAAGATAAAGAACTGCTGCTCTGTAGGCCTGTGAACACGTGTTGTGCTACCTGTCGTAGGCTATGAAGCATTGCGAAAGTGATCTATAAATGTCAGGGCTGCCTTGCTTTCCCTGCCAAGCCCAGGCTCTTAATTTTATATATTAATACAAAATACTCAGCACAGAGAAAGCACTGGCTAAATGGTGACTGCTAGAAAGATGATGACGACTGCATGTAAATTTGTTGGATGCACTGTACTTGCAGATATGTTTAAATATGCACGTACATCTAATTTGTTCTGTGATATTGTGGAAACACTGGGCCAAATCTTCTGGTTGAACCCACCTCCACTCAACTTTTCCATTGATAAAAATAGGCCTCCAAATGCCAGGCTGGCTCCTGTGCAGGAAATGACTAATACAATCTACTGTTTACGTATTATATCACAACCCAGAGGCCTGTGCCTTGCACTAGCTATCAGTCTGCAAGTATCCTAGCCATTAGGATGTTGAAGCAGGCTCCTCTGCTTGCCTCTCTACTCAGCCTGCGGTCAGCGGGTGGTCAGAACTGAGTGGATTTCCTCCAGAGGACGAATCTTCTTGTGAGCCAGGCTGAGCAACGAGTGAGACGTACCCTTTACTCTGTAAATGAGTAAATTGGCATTCCGGTGTTTGTTTTTAAACGTATTTAAATTACTCATAATGTCGTAAGTCACCCTGTTCAGTAATAGATTAGCGACCGTCACTGTGGACATCACCAGGAGATGCTGGCCTGTCTTCAACTGAAGGAACCTTTCATGTGAGAGAAAGAGCAGGACCCTGGCTGAGGGGCCCAGAGGCCTCAGTCCCACACTGGCTGCCCCTTGGTCCCTCCCACAGGTTGTTGCTGAGTCTGATCACCCTAGGACTTCCTAGAACACAATGTGAGCAGCAGTACAACGGCCTAGAGGGATGAGGGCACAGTCATCAGGCAGTTGATTAATTTTTTTTTTTTTAGCTTTACCTCGGTGGAGACTCCTTTACCCTCAGAGTTGGGGGTTGGGAGGGAGAAGTGTGATGGCGCCCCCTGGTGGAAAATGTGAGCAAAAGCACCTAGGCCACCTCCGGACTTGTGGTGGGGGCTCTCCTAGACCTCTGAGCCATCGGAAGCAGAGCCAGCTGGAAGCCATAAATCGAGGCCTGGGGAGGCTTGAAACCCTCATTCTCTGTTCGAGGAGATTTTCCTTCTTCTGCGCATGTTTCCGCCCTTGAGTCATCTGGGGCCTTTCAGAGTAGGACCAGGCCTCCTGACCTCTGGTATCAGCCTTCTCTGGCCGACCTAAGAATGAGGGGGAGGGGCTGTGCACAGGCGCACACCTGTGGGGTTGAGGGAGGGGTTGTAGACCCTCTCTGAGGTCTCTGGGTGTAGAGTGAAGTTTACCTGCCCCCCTTCCTCTCCCCACTTTAGGAAAACCAACGTTGTTGCAGCTCCTAGGAGACAGCGTGGCGTGATGACAGGAATTTGTTGGTACATAAACTGATGCTGAAGCTGAAACTCCAGTACTTTGGCCACCTGATGCAAAGAGCTGACTCATTTGAAAAGACCCTGATGCTGGGAAAGATTGGGGGCAGGAGGAGAAGGGGACGACAGAGGATGAGATGGTTGGATGGCATCACCGACTCAATGGACATGAGTTTGAGTAAAGTCTGGGAGTTGGTGATGGACAGGGAGGCCTGGCGTGCTACAGCCCATGGGGTCGCAAAGAGTCGGACACGACTGAGCGACTGAACTGAACTGAAACTGGGGTTTGAATACCGGCTTCATTATATGCTAGCTGGTTGCCTGAAGTTTATATACCACTGTATGAATCTACTCCCATTACGAAATACCACACAGATCGAGTGGCTTAAACAACAGAAACTAATTTTCCACCCTTTGCAGGCTGGAAGTCCAGCATCAAGGTGCTGGCAGATTTCATTTCCCCCAGAGCCTCTTCTTGGTTTGCAGACGCCAGCCTTCCCTCTGTCCACGCTTGGCCTTCTCTGTGTGCCCACGCTCCTGGTGTCTCCTTCTTTTCATAAGGACTCTAGTCCTACTGCATTAAGCCTGCTTTATGACCTCATTTAATCTTAGTGCCTCTTTAACTGCCCTGTGTCCATACACAACCACACTTGGCCTGAGAGCTTCAATATATGAATTCTCAGTTCAGTTCAGTTGCTCATATCAGGTATGACATTCAGTTCAGTTCAGATGCTCAATCACATATGACTCTCTGAGACCCCATGGACTGTAGCATGCCAGGCCTCCCTGTCCATCACCAACTCCCGGGAGCTTACTGAAACCCACGTCCATCAAATCAGTGATGCCATCCAACCATCTCATCCTCTGTCATCCCCTTCTCCTCTTGCCTTCAATCCTTTCCTAGCATCAGGGTCTTTTCTAAGGAATCAGTTCTTTGCATCAGGTGGCCAAAGTATTGGAGTTTCAGCATCAGTCCTTCTAATGAATATTCAGGACTGATTTCCTTTAGGATTGACTGGTTTGATCTCCTTGCAGTCCAAGGGATTCTCAAGAGTCTTCTCCAATACTATAGTTCAAAAGCATCAATTCTTCAGTGCTCATTTTTCTTTATGGTCCAACTCTCACATCCATACATGACTACTGGAAAAACCATAGCTTTGGATACAATTCAGTCTATAACAAGCAGTCTGTGCCTTAGTTTCCCCATCTGTAAAATAGGAATAGTAATAACATCTGTCTCATATGTTGCCATGAGTTGATTAAATATTGTAAAAGAAAGTGCCCCCCCCCCCCACCGCACATGCACATACATCTAACCCTGGTTCCTGACTCAGAGTTCCTAAATCCTTTTCAGTTTCCTAGATGATAGTAATGTCTTTTATTCTAATGATGTGACTCTAGGTAGGCTTCTGGGTAGGGGCTGGTCACCAGAATGACCAAGCCATGATTAGAAGCTTAGAAGAGGAGATAGAAAGGAAGTTAATGAACAGTCATGCCTATTGGATAATGTTGCTATAAAAACCCCTAAAGTGCAAGGCTCAGAGAGCTTCTGAGCTGGTCAACATGCGGAGGCCCTGGCAGAGTGGCCTGATCCAGAGAGAGCCTGAGAACTCCACGCCCTCTCACTTACCTTGTCTTCGTCTCTCTGCATGTTCCTGAGTTGTATTCTTTTATAATAAACAGGTAATCTAGTAAGTAAATTTCCTCCAAGTTTTGTGAACCTCTCCAGCAAGTTAATCCTGAGGAGGGATCAGGGGAGTCTCCAGTTTATAACTGCTTGGTCAGAAGCACAGGTGACAACCCGGACTTAGTGATTAGTGTCTGAGGGGTGGGGGTTGCGGCAAGCAGCCTTGTGGGGCTGAGACCTTAACCTGTGGGATCTGACTCTCTCTCTAAATAGAGAGTGTCAGGCTTGAGTTAAATCGTAGCATACCCCTCTGGTGTTGCAGAGACTTGCTTGGGTGCAGAAGAGCTCCTGCGCATTTGATGATTAGATGGATCAGAATTGATGTGTTCTGTGTGAGTAGTAAAAGAGAAGTGGATTTTTCCCACCCAATATATACACACAGACGCTCGTAATAAATGTTGCATGTGACACTCTTGTCCTCCACCTCAGTCCCCCCCCACCCCAATCCCCTCCTCACCACCACTTCTCAAGTGTTAGCATTCTGTGTGATGACCAGAGTCAGACTTTGCAAAATGTTTTACATAACCTTAGACTTGCCAGGGTTCCTTTGGGAATTTCAGTCAGTTCAGTCGCTCAGTCGTGTCTAACTCTTTGCAACCCCATGGACTGCAGCACACCAGGCCTCCCTGTCCATCACCAACTCCCAAGTTTACTCAAACTCATGTCCATCGAGTCAGTGATGCCATCCAGCCATCTCATCCTCTGTTGTCCCCTTCTCCTCCTGCCCCCAATCCCTCCCAGCATCAGAGTCTTCTCCAATGAGTCAACTCTTCGCATGAGGTGGCCAAAGTACTGGAGTTTCAGCTTTAGCATCAGTCCTTCAAATGAACATCCAGGACTGATCTCCTTTAGAATGGACTGGTTGGATCTCCTTGCAGTCCAAGGGACTCTCAAGAGTCTTCTCCAACACCACAGCTCAAATGCATCAATTCTTCGGTGCTCAGCTTTCTTCACAGTCCAACTCTCACATCAATACATGACCACTGGAAAAACCATAGCCTTGACTAGATGGACCTTTGTTGGCAAAGTAATGTCTCTGCTTTTTAATATGCTCTCTGGGTTGGTCATAACTTTCCTTCCAAGGAGTAAGCGTCTTTTAATTTCATGGCTGCAGTCACCATCTGCAGTGATTTTGGAGCCCCAAAAAATAAAGTCTGACACTGTTTCCACTGTTTGCCTATCTATCTGCCATGAAGTGATGGGACCAGATGACATGATCTTCGTTTTCTGAATGTTGAGCTTTAAGCCAACTTTTTCACTCTCCTCTTCACTTTCATCAAGAGGCTTTTAGTTCCTCTTCACTTTCTGCCATAAGGGTGCTGTCATCTGCATATCTGAGGTTATTGATATTTCTCCCACCAATGTTGATTCCAGCTTTTGCTTCTTCCCAGCCCAGCATTTCTCATGATGTACTCTGCATATAAGTTAAATAAGCAGGGTGACAATATACAGCCTTGATGAACTCCTTTTCCTATTTGGAACCAGTCTGTTGTTCCATGTCCAGTTCTAACTGTTGCTTCCTGACCTGCATATAGGTTTCTCAAGAGGCAGGTCAGGTGGTCTGTATTCCCATCTCTTTCAGAATTTTCCACAGTTTATTGTGATCCACACAGTCAAAGGCTTTGGCATAGTCAATAAAGCAGAAATAGATGTTTTTCTGGAACTCTCTTGCTTTTTCCATGATCTATCGGATATTAGCAATTTGATCTCTGGTTCCTTTGCCTTTTCTAAAACCAGCTTGAACATCTGGAAGTTCACGGTTCATGTTTTGCTGAAGCCTGGCTTGTAGAATTTTGAGCATTACTTTACTAGCGTGTGAGATGAGTGCAATTGTGAGGTAGTTTGAGCATTCTTTGGCATTGCCTTTCTTTGGGGTTGGAATGAAAACTGACCTTTTCCAGTCCTGTGGCCACTGCTGATTTTTCCAAATTTGCTGGCATACTGAGTACAGCACTTTCACAGCATCATCTTTCAGGATTTGAAATAGCTCAACTGGAATTCCATCACCTCCACTAGCTTTGTTTGTAGTGATGCTTTCTAAGGCCCACTTGACTTCACATTCCAGGATGTCTGTGTCTAGGTGAGTGATCACACCATCGTGATTATCTTGGTCGTGAAGATCTTTTTTGTACAGTTCTTCTGTGTATTCTTGCCACCTCTTCTTAATATCGTCTGCTTCTGTTAGGTCCATACCATTTCTGGAGTTTATCTCTTCTCAAAAATGGGTGGAATAACTCATTTACTTGGTTATGAGAATTAAACCAAATTGAATTAGATAACTTATAAAAAGTCACTAACATAGGAGTGCAATAAATGGAAATTCCCTCCCTCACTCTGAAATCCCATTTAAGCACTAGTGAGAATATTGCTCTTCAACATAATCATGCTTAGAAATATGTTAAAAGCATATGGATGTCATGATTTCATTGCTGTGTAAAAGTGCACATCTTATGTGTTAAGTTAAAAGCAAGACACGTTGGTTTCATGATTTCAGTGCTGCTCACACGTGTTTTAAGTTAAAAGTCGGAATCCAGCACGATAGCACTGTCCCATTCTCCAGCATGAATCCTCCCCCACCCCCCCACTTGAGGGGACAGGAGGAGGCCAGGCCACAGCTCTGCCCATCTGAACTGGCTCATCTGCCAGAGACTACTTGGTAAGGAAGAATGGGGAGATTTTGCTTCCCCTGAGTAAGAGTGAGGAAGCAAAGACACCTCAGTGATGGTTGAATAATTATGTGCAGAGTCAGATCTCAGCCCTAACCCGCCACCCCACCAAGTGTGACCTCCCCTCGAGCCTGCTCTTCAGCACGTCAGTGGTTCAAACCTGGGTTCCCTTAAATCTCAGAACGATTGCTTTCCCCACGTGGTAGAGCGGTGAGTCAGCAAGCACTTTCTATAAAGCCGAGGGAGGGGTTGCAGGAGTCATCGCCGGCTGGAATGGCGCACAGAGAGGGCGAAATCCAGGCGCGGGGCTTTCAAAGAGCTCTTACATTTTCATTTAAGGATTTTAAGTTACCGAAGCCTTAAATCTCAGAAACCTGCATGACCCCACGCTGTACGTGAGAGACGACTAAAGGCACCGCCTCTAAACTGCAGCACATCTTTCCCCACTTCCGTTAGATAACTTAGCTCTGATTCCATCACTGTGCATGCGCTGGGCATTTCCCAACCATAGGGAATGTGGTTGGTATTCCTGCCCCTGACCTTGCAGGTCTCTAGAGTGTTTATTAGGGGCGGAGACTGTTATTTACTAGAGACAGAGATCACCTGGGCTGGGAACCCCCCTCCGTGAACTGACCACCAGTAAGGGGTGGTGAGCAGGCAGGCAGGCAGGCAGGCAGAGAGGTGGGCGTTGTAGACGAGATTTCAATTACAGGTCAGTTGTTGGTGCCTGGCACGCTGTCAGCACCAGATGCGTGTTAGTCATTATGATGAGTGTCCACTTCGATAGCATAAGCCGTTGGCATAGGATGTTAGCATAGGACGAATTTTTCCCGTCGGGTGATCTTGCCCTGAAAAGTAGGAAACAGGGAGAGTTAAGTAAGCGGTACTAGCGGGCCCACGGCTCCAGAGGGCGGGTGTCTTGTTTTCTGCTTGGTTGCTCACCACGTTGCAGACAGTCTGGGGAGAAACAGCAGGAACAGCTGACGTGCTCATTGGGGTCAGTGTAGAAATGCTCTTTGGGTCCTCCCTGGCTGCCCAGGTTGTTACCAGGCTGAATAATTAATCAGACTGATTCCTTGCTTCAGCCGGATGGAGAACTAGGTCAGGCTCCACTCCAGAGTCCCCCGGCACCTCTCTGGTGCAGCCCACCGAGATGCTGAATTTAGAAAGCATTTCAGTGTTTCCAGGAAAACCAGTGGCAGGTGAAGCCTAATTTTGTTTCAAACTGTGTCCATAATGACAGTGATCTACAGTCCTATATATCATGACCACAAGCTCTGATTTGCTGAAGACTTCCCTGTGTGTTATGGAAACCACAATCTAAGGAAGATATTTGGAACCCTGAAAAGCCTGTGCATTTTTAGACAGCGCTCTGAAAGTCATTTGAGGTCACAGCCCTTTGTTTATTACTGGCTGCCTTATTTCTCAGCAAAATCTGGACTGTCCTGTAGGCAAAAATCAAGTCCGTGCCGTCTCTGATGCAGTAACTGGGGAGAGGAAGGACAGAGGACAGTTCCAGATTCTTAGAGAGACATCCCAGGATATAGGCTCTCAAACGTGATGACTTTATCCTAGATGGTTACCTTATGGCAGCCATTAGTATGAAATAAAAACGGATTCTCTCTCAGTTTCTCTGCAGGCTGTATGATAAGAGGTCCTTCCTCATAGTCACATACAACAAGAATACATGTATTTTTTACCCACCTGACCCCAAGAACACAGATATAACCAGCCTCCGCAGAGCAGCTCTATGTAGCTCAGGCAGCAGCGGGATCTCTGTGTTCTTAGGATGCAGGCGAGACAGGCTTGAGTCCCTGTCTCACATCCTGCAGAGTTCATGGGTCCACCCTCCCCCGCCCCCCGCACCCCTGCCAGTTCTGCCGGTTACCTGGGCTTATATTTCTCTTGTGTTGACTCCCAGCGCTCCACTCTGAGGCTTTTGCCACTATTCTCCTCTGCCAAGCCTTTACCCAGGGCAGGAGTCCACCCTTCTCTTCATTCCTGATGATGTCAGCAATCCCTCTGTCAGGCTTTTGCTGAAGCATCAGGGGTAATATAGAGGGGGCTTACGTTGCATCAGAAGTTAGTCTCTGGGTGTTGGACCTCCTTCACCTCTCTAAGTCATTCAGGCACTGCCTGCCACTTCAGAACTTCCCCAGAGGCTCTGCGGCCCTTTCTCACTGCTCCTCCCCCATTTCCCTTTCTCCCCTAAACTTCTGACCCTTTCTTATGTACAGCCGGCTAACCATTTTCCTCATCCACTTCTCAAAAAAGAACTCAGATGCCTGCTACTCAGCTTTTTCTACCCTGAATGCACGTTACCTTAATTGATGTCTTGATGAGTTGAGTACTCTGATTTCCAAAGTCCTTGGGGTTCTTTTAAAGTGTTTTATATTCCCAGAACCTTTGGATAGCTTTGGATCCTCTTTCCATTACATGCAAACACACATAATTTTGGATATATTTGTAGGAGATTTAGAACTTCTTGAAGCCCATCAGTGGATCTCCGGGGCCCATGGACTCCTAGATGGGCTCATGAAATGATGGAGCCTGGGGGCTTTCTTCCCCTCCTTCTCCCTAGGCCTCTCCCATCCCCAGCCACCCAAGGTATAGCCATAGTACTGTTTGATCATAAGTTGGAAAAATGAAGCAGAATTGGCTGACTGACTGTTGGTGGGATTCCCCAGTCCTGAAGCTTTTGACTGGGCTTCCCAGGTGGATCAGTGGTCAAGAATCCGCTTGCCGTTGCAGAAGCTAAAGGAGACATGGGTTCGATCTCTGGGTCAGGAAGATCCCCGGGAGGAAGAAATGGCAACCCACTGCAGTCTTCTTACCTGAAAAATCCTATGGGCAGAGGAGTCTGGAGGGCTACAGTCGATGAGGTCTCAAAGAGTCAGACACAACCAAGTGACTCTGCACGTGTGCATGACACTTGTGAAAGGGACCAGTGTGCCTTCCTGTTTAGTGGCTCTGTCTTGTCCGACTCCGCGACCCTTTGGACTACAGCCCACCAGGATCAAGATCCACCAGGATCTTCCCAACCTAGGCATTGGACCTGCGTCTTCTGTGTCTCCTGAGTTGCAACTGGATTCTTTACCCCCTGAGCCAGAGACCTTGTGAAAATACCAGCCACCGTTTCTTGAGCATCCACTTTGGGCCAGGTCCTCTTCTTACCATCAGGCTTCCCATTAATCATGCCAGTACCCTCAGGTGGTCCATACCACCAACCTCACTGCAACAAGTGAAGAGACTGACGCCTACTAAGGTTTAGTAACTTGGCTCCAATCACACCACTTATAGTAGCCAACGTGGGATTTGATCCCCTGTCAGTGACTTGAAAACCTAGGCGCTAAACCACTGTCTCACATCCCTTCCCCCATGTACCCACTGTACGTTACTCGTTGTGGTTTATGTCAACAGAGCTGTGCGACCTCTGGTGTCACAGCCAAATGAATACACCCTTCCAGTTTTTTGAGATACTACTCAGAGCAGAGCGTTGGGCCTCTCAGGTTCACTGATGTGCCTCCAGTACTTGGCATATCACAGTTGTCAGTAAATCTTTGTTAAATGAATAAACCCATCCATCCTACAAGGCTCAGCTCAATACCACTTCCTTCATTGAGCTGCCCATGATTCCCTCTCTCTGAGTTTAAAGACTCCCAACAGACACGTGTGCCTCTCTGTCCCCGTACTTCTCATCGCCATGCAATAGATTCCTGCTTTATGTCCACTCTGCATCCCGCTCATTTCCCTATGTCTCCAGGAACCAATAGGCACTCAATAAATGTTTACTGACTTCTATACACAGTTGTTACTGTGCTGCAGAGAATCCAGCTTAGTGGTAAGCAATTCCAATAAATGAGTATAATTAGGATTACACTTGCAGTGTAAACTAAATTGTAGCTTTTCTCTTGGATGTTCTTAGTTTTTTTAACATCTATAATTTAGTGTTGCTATCAATTCTGGTATCATTTACTTTTTTGTCACCATCCTTCAATACTTATGTAGAGCCTTAACTGTGTTCTGGGCATGGAAGGTGCTGCTTTGTGGATTACGCTGGTCTGAGCAGCGGCATCTCTGATGCCATGCACAGAGCTGGCTCACCTGGCTGGAGGCAAGGCTTGTGTCTGACTATAACTCCATCGGCTCCAATTCCCTTGTCTCTCCCCTCCCCCAGTTTTCAGCTAGTAGGCTCTCATCTTGCTTGTCCTTGTTAAAACTCAAGAGAAGGAGGACTTCTCCTCCTGTGGGAGAACGAAGGACATGAGAGGGTCTCTTGGAGCCAGAGAAAGAAGAGAGGGAACATTTGCTGAGGGCCTGCAGCGCCCCATCCCTGAGCTTCCTTGTTCACTTTGGGTCTCCTGGTGCTCTGAGCCTAGTGTTTCTGTCATTTTGCAACTGAGTAAGCTTAGGTTCCTGGAAGCTGAGCCATACTGATAGGGCTAAGGGAATGCGGACACATGACTGACGGGCCCCAGAAACCAAGTCTTGGCACTGTGCTCTACCCCTCAACGTGTGCCTCGGAAAGAGGTTCTCCACAGGCATCCGTCTCTATCAATAGAGGACTCAAACAGAAGTTGAAACGGGATGTGTGTTTCCAACCAAGATACGACCATTGGTTCCAGTGCAGGGGAGAGAGAACAGGTGGGAGAGAAAGAAGCCCCAACCAAGAGCCACATCCCTCCCGGTTCAGCCGTGACCTTGGTTCCCTAAATGCCCATAATAACTGATGGCAGCAACAGGCAGAGCAGCAAACTCTGCCCAGTTCATCCTCACAATACACACGGGTTATTGTGAGACAGGGACTTCAGTGTCCTTGTTTTACAGGTGAGGAAACTGAGGCACAGAACAGTTAATGAGCATGCCCAATATCACACATAGTAAGTGGCAATCCTGAGATTTGAACCTAGATCTGCCATTTAGGATCAGTGGTCCCCAGACCTGCAACTTCAGCATCACCTGGGAAACTATTACAAATTCAGGTTTGAGGGCCCTGCCCTGGCCCACGGAATCAGAAACTGTGGGGATGGTGTCCGATTTTCTGTGTTTTAACAGAGCCTTCTGAGTGTTTTAGTTGTGGCTGATATCAGTTAAACTAGAGAAATCTTTAAAATCCATACATAAACGTTAAAATTTATCAATAACATGATAAATGTTTATTGGGTTCTTATTATATGCCAGATATGTTAAAGATTTTGCCTATATTATCTCTGTCGAACAACAGTACTATAAAGTATAGGTACTATTATTATCCCCATTTTACAGATAAAAAAACTTAAGTCTTAGAGACCAGTGATTTCCCCAAAGTCACTAGCTGGTAGGTACAAAGTTGTGACTTGAATCTAGATCCTCCTGATGACACAGACCCCTGAACCATTCATTACTTATTTTTACCCTTTTGGTAAAGAGCTACTGAAGAATGAGCATCAGCGTACAAATGTTGATTTTGTTTTCTTCAAAGTTTGAAAAAAGTGTTTAAACAGTTAGATTGATTAGATATTTGATTATGTATTTGGATCGAATATTTTGAGTTCCTCCTATTCTATGAGTGTTTATTCCGAAAGCGGATTGTATATTAATAATTTCCTGACTTTAAGGAAAAGTGGTGGCTATAAACCTTCCTGGCCACACGGGGGCAGCACCAAGTAGCACAGGTTGCTCTTCGCTGCTTGGCTCTTTGGGAGGAAATAGAGCTGGCTTCTTAGTGGGGCTTCTCCCACACACATCCATTTCCTCTTACTGTGGCCGTAGGGACCAGTGGTGAAGTTTTTCAGATCAGAAACTAAATTACAACAGCAGAAGTATTGACTACATACAAAAAATTAATTGTATTGTGAGGACTATTGTTTTTTTGAAACCCATGCATTCTTGGACTCAAAGACAAAAAACAGCCAGTATTCTTTTTCACCTTCCTTAATGTTAATAAATTCTTTGAGTATTCATGACTATAGGATTCTGTAATAGGCTGTATAAAAAGTGGGGAAATGTGTTCCTGGCTTCTAGTTTTAGAGCAAAGCACCATCCCACAGTAATGCTGGTGTATTAGGGTTCCCTGTTCACTGCCCCCTCCCCCCACCACACACACACCCTGCCATGCTGAGCCCATTTCCACCTGGGCATATCTCATGCATATGATACATTCAAAGCTCAGTCTCTGTGCCATTGGGTGAATTCACTGGAATGTTGACTAGAGTGACTATAATTTATTGTGCAAACTAGGACACTTTTGAGAATAAAAGGAGCTGCTCTTAATGATTTTGCCAGAAAACAAACATAAACCAAAACCATCCTGGGGATAATTGGAACATGGGGATCACACTAATTACAAATCTCCTAATCTCCTTTCATTTTCCCCCTTCGATGACTCCCTTTAAGGTGTATGTGGCACTGTAATCATTTGCACTTTCACTCAGCAGTGCTCATAATACAGGTTTTTCTACCTTGTGAGAACCCTCTGAGGTAAGTATTACTGTTGTTCTCATTTTTGCAAATTAAAAAAAAATGAGATTTTGTAAGTTATACAGCCAAGATCACAGCACCTTTAAGTCAGACCTAAAATTTTAATTAGGCTGTCCCTGCTCTTGGGCTGGGCTTCCTTGGTGACTCAGATGGTAAAAGAATCTGCCTGCCAATGAAGGAGATGCGGTTCCATCCCTGGGTCAGGAAGATCCCCTGGACGAGGAAATCACTACTCACTCCAGTATGCTTGCCTGGAGAATTCCATGGATAGAGGAGCCTGGCGGGCTATGGGCCATAGGGTTGCAAAGAGACACGACGGAGTACACATGCTCTTGGGCCAGATACGCTCGACTATATTGACCTTGCTGACTGTGTTCCTGTGCTCTTGTGGGCCCAGCCCAGTTGGACTCTGCCCCTCCAGCAACATCTCAGGCATAGGGCAGAGCAGTAAGAGGCCCAGAGGTTAAACTGCCTGGGCTGGAAACCTAGGTCCACCATTTATCAGCCTTGTGCTTCACTCTCCTTCCTCTTCTATAAAAGGGATACAGTAACTTAGTATCAACCTGGTAGGGTTGAGGTGAGGATTAAATGAGTAAATACCTATCAGATGACTTCTAGAACTCACCTAAGGGTGGGACCTGGTTGCCAGTAGAACCCACTGGGTTCAAGGGGGTAGAAACTTTCAGTCCCATGCCCATCCCCAAGGAAGGGAGAGGAGCTGGAGATTGAGTTCAGTCACCGGTGGCCTGTGATTTAACCAGTCATGCCCATGTAATGCAAGAGGCAATGGCACCCCACTCCAGTACTCTTGCCCGGAGAATCCCATGGACGGGGAAGCCTGGTAGGCTGCATGGGGTAGTCCATGGGGTTGTGAAGAGTCGGACACGACTGAGCAACTTCACTTTCACTTTTCACTTTCACGCATTGGAGAAGGAAATGGCAACCCACTCCACTGTTCTTGCTGGAGAATCCCAGGGACGGGGGAGCCTGTTGGGCTGCCGTCTGTGGGGTCGCACAGAGTCGGACACAACTGATGCGACTTAGCAGCAGCAGCGCATGTAATGAAGCCTCCATAAAACCCAGAGGACAGGATTCAGAGAGCTTCCAGGCTGGTGCACATGTGGAGGCTGGGGAGAGTGGTCCCTGGGAAGCGCATGGGAGCTCTGCACGCTTCCTCTGCACCTTGTCCTGTGCATCTCTTCCTTCTGGCTGTTCTTGAGTTATATCCTTTTATCATCAACCTCTGGGAGATAGTGGAGGACAGAGGAGCCTGGCGTGCTACAGTCCATGGGGTCACAAAGACACGACTTAGTGACCAAACAATTGCATCAGTGATCTAGTACATAAAATGTTTCTCTGAGTTCTGCCGGCCACTCTAGCGAATAAAGCGAACCCAGTGAGGATAGTCCATCAATACATTCAAGCTGTGGCTGGTTGGCTAGAAGCTCAGGTGATAACAGGTTTGCCGTTGGCAACTGAAGTTGGCAGGGGTGTCGGGGAGAAGGGCTGTTGTAGGGCTGAGCCCTAAACCTGTGGGATCTGCTGCTCTCTCCAGGTAGATAGTGTCAGAATTGAGCTGAACTTTCAGACACCCTGCTGGTGACTGAGAACTGCTCTTTGGCGTAGAGGAAAACCTCCACACATTTGGTGAAGGTGGACGAGGTGAGATTTTCCATTATAAGGTGGTGCATAGCAAGATCAAAATGGCAGATGGAAGCCGGGAGATTGTGGCGTTGTGATTTTACTCACCAGGGGCTACGCTGGGAACCAACAAAGAAAAATTACTGAGCTGCACAGTGCCCCCTGCAGGAAGCAGAAAATGAGTACTGGAAGGCATGGCCCTTGAAGTTGTGGGTCTTAATGAAACGTGGGGAGACGCACTATGGTGTCCTCCTGTGGCATTTCTGACACGCCCACCACTGGTCTCAGGTTAAAGGGAGCAGAGCCTCCGAGGGAGCAGCCCTGGCTCCTGTGGCACCTTCCTCTTGGGCAGTGTCTCTCCAGCAGATGCACGTGCGCACATGAACTGCAAGGGCATCTCCCAGAAGCTTTCCCCAGGACCCGGGGTCCTGAGTAGCTTTTGCAGTTGTTGTAGCGATGACCTTCTCTTCTTGGTATTTCTGTAAGAGGCCTCATGGGCACCGTCAGTGTGCGGGAGCTGTTCCATTCCACATGGGGTCTGCACCGGGTCCCAGGTACCTCGGTCCTTCCCCTCTAGGACCTGAGGATCCACATTCTGCTAACGTTTTCAGTATTTTGGTGGGATATTTTTTTGAGAAAGTGATTAACGATTCAGGAAGGAGGCATACCGTCTGGGTATAGGGGCTGAGACACAGAGAATGTTAAACTAGACTGAATGTGGTCACTTTGGGACACTTCGCTGCATTTCTTCATTTTGTTATGAAGTGCGGTTATGGAAACTTTAGAAGATGCTGAGAGTCAGCCTGTTGGCTCCACAGAAGTGTGGCACCTCGTTTGCCCCTCCTCTCCTGGGAACATGGTCCCTTCAATTGATGTGTAGCTCAGGAGGGGACCTGCGTCACAGGTTGCCGTGAGATACTGCAGTTCCAGCCACCTAGTAAACCTGGCAGTTAACCGCTAGGTAGAAGCTGTATCCAAACTGCCCTCATATGTCCCATGAACTTCTTTATAAATTTTTGGATTTTTTAATTTGTTGCAACATGCATATGATACTTTCCATATTTTAAAAAAAATTGAATACCTGAACTTTTAAAAAGAAGATGAGCATGATCTCAAAATGAATATCTCTAAATGATAAAAGAATAAATTGAATTTGTGCTCTGTTTTCTTACAGGTTCATTATTCTGTAGACTTTTCAGGATTTGGTGCTAATAACAAACACTGAGATTTGTTATGATAAACACACACCCCCACCCTCCATTTTCCTTCATTTCTGGGTATTAGAGAATACATTTTGCCCCATTGTTATTAGAAACAAGTGCCAAATATGTATTTAATTCTTCTCCCTTCTATTGTCTTTTCCTAGGTGCTTAATGAGTAACAAATCTCAGAGAGGTTACTCCTTGTGAGAACCCTCTGAGGTTCTTACTATTGAAAAATCCTGCCTGATACTAGATAAAAGATACTGATACTGCCAGATACTAGAAAAAAAGAGCTTACAAATGTTTAAACCCACTAGCCCTATCATTCTACTTCTAATAATTGGTTCTAAGAAAAAAAACTGAACACACAGAAAGGTAGGCAAGAATATAGTTATTACTACATTTTTTAGTAGTAAAAAATAGCCACAATTAAATTTTTCAACAATCGAGAATTAGTTATTAAATTAGATGACTGAAGATTTTATAGTCATTGAAGACACATTATGCACATTTTGTAGAGGATCTTAGGCTACCTGTGGCCAGTAAGTAATCTCCAGATCTCTGATTTTCTCCTAGTGTTTCGCTGTGCGCTCTCTGGGGTGGGTGGAGATGGCAGAGGAGGACCTCGCTCCTGGCAAGAGTAGTGTTGCCGTCAACAACTGCATCCGGCAGCTTTCCTACTGCAAAAACGACATCCGAGATACAGTTGGCATTTGGGGAGAGGTAAGTTACAGGTGAAAATAATTAATGTCAGACTTGCTTGCATTCCTGCTGTGCCTATGAAACCCCAGAGCCGAGAGACACAGGACTGAGAGCGCTGAAGGTTTTTATTGGGTTCCAGGGATGTTCCACACTCGGCCAATCATTCTCGCTTTAGGTGATCAGCCAGCAGTGGTCCCTGGTTCAGTCCTGTAATACGGAGATTGTTGGTAGGATTGACTGATGAAGATGGCCTTTGTTGCCTTTGTGAGGACCTGAATCAATCCCAAGGAAATGCTTTGTGTGTGTATGTGTGTGTGGTGGGGAGGAGCAGGGTGGATTTGATCTCCTGGTGGGTGGAAATTACGCTGGGGGCCACTCCCCACTGGGTCTGGCTGCAGATTTCTTTTAGGCTGCAGCCAATGACCCAGTTCCTGGTGGGAAAGAACAAAGAGAGAGAGGAAAAAGGCACCAAAAATTCCCAGTCAGCTCTCAGTTATCCCAAAGCAGGTCACCTGGTTAGCCTCCGGGGGCCCTAGGACCTGCCCTGCTCACGGGGCCCCAGCTCCTCAGGACTCTCGATCACGCAGCTCCTGAGCATGTGGCAGCCCTCAGCTGAAAGCGGGAAGAAGGGAGCCTGGCCTTCACTGGGGGGACAGGTTGGGGAACTGCAACCCTCCCCTGTAGCTTGGCTCGTCCTCTTGGCTCTGCCAACCATTACCTAGCTGCTCACCAGCTACCCAGCCTCCATGAGGTGCTGGGAGACAGAATCTCTCTAGGACCTCCACCTCAATCATGATTAATCTACATTCTGGATAATTAGCAGCTGGCTCTTTGCCCAGGGTCTGGACACAACTGTGCCATAGAAAGAAACTGCCCACACGCAAGCCTTGTGAGATGCAGTTCCCAACAGAGACACTGGGAGGCGCTTCAGGTCTGAGGCGGCCTGCTGTCTGTTGCTCCAGGCTCTTGTACGGTCAGTGCAATTTACCTGGAAGTAGCTCTCTTCCCCTTTCGGAAGATTTCAAATCATCCTGGATCTCAGTTGTAGATGCTTGGCTTAACTAAGCACTGACGAGCGGAGGCATTGCAACAACCATGTCTGCCTCCTCGGCAGCAGAGCTTACGTTCACTCTGAAAACTTGTGATGGGACATCATTCTTAAAACCCAGACCAAGGAGCAGTTTATCTGTCCCGCTTTGGAATTTGAAGATTGGCCAAAAAGCCTCACCATTCTTCCCCGCTAGACCATCCTGGTGGAGAAGAAAATGGTACCCACTCCAGGATTCCTGCCTGGAGAATCCCCATCGACAGAGGAGCCTGGCAGGCTACAGTCCAGGGGGTCACAAAGAGTTGGACACAACTGAAGTGACTTAGCATCACATAGCGTAGCACAGACTTCCCTGGCATCCACGCCACAGCATCTGGGCTGACTGTGACCTTCAGTGGACACAGCCTTTCCGTCAGACAGCAAACATTTAATAATTTCCTAAAATGCCTGAGGGTTTGCAAGGGGAATGAAGTTGGATAGGCTAGCGTTCCTGCCCTCAAAGAGCCATTAATACATGGGGAGACAGAAGACCAGAGCCTGAACAGTGATGCTGGAAACCTCCCCCTCCCCAGTGATGGTATCACTGCAGCACACCCCCTGTGGCTAAAGGCATCTCGGCCTCTGTGTCAGATAATGAGCAAGTCACTTAACCTGTAAGCCTCGGTTTCCCCATCTGCTAATTGGAGATAATAACAAACCAAGCTCTGAGGCAAGTGAGAGCATTCACGAGCCAAGGAGCCTGAAGCGTGCTGTAATATCTGAGATGTCATAAAGGCACATCAGCATTAGCTACTGAAGCACCGAGAAGTGTCACACAGCTGTGCCTGCTATTTACCGGGCAAATCACACAGATCAGAAGTGGTGTACAAACCGAGAAGAGACAGCCCTTGTTGTGGGTCCAGGAAGTCCATCACAGGGATGGCTGGTAGGGTCTGGGCAGAAGGGAAGGAATGGGGACAGAGGGGTTATGAGAGGCTGGCCCACCTGGAGTTAGTAAGAGACCAAATTCTCCAGGGAACCTACCATTAGCCTTTTTTCTTAGAGTAAAGATTCAAAGTATAAATAATTAAAAATAAGAACCAGCTCAAAAGCAGGCTAGGGACACATTTCAGAGGATTTGGAGAAGGAGAGAGAAATTGGGCATGTGAGGGGAAGATGATGGATTTATAAATATTTTAATCAGGAGAGGATGTTTCTCCCTTAAAAAACAAAGTTCAGACCCAGGGGGCGATATTTTGATCATTGAAGCGACATCCCTGGGTAGCCACAAACGTCCTGAGGATGCATAGTTTTGTGCAGAAGGTAAGCAGTCTTCTCATTGAATCCCAGGGGAAGGACATGTACCTGGTCCTGGAGAACGACACGCTGAGCCTGGTGGACCCCATGGATCGCAGCGTGCTCCACGCTCAGCCCATCGTCAGCATCCGCGTGTGGGGCGTGGGCCGTGACAATGGCCGGTGAGTGCCCCACGTGTCCTCTGTCACCTCGCCAGGTGGCCCAGTTTTAGCTTACCGCCAAGATGGAGCCTTGCTGTTACTGCATGTCACTGACTATGAATCTAGACAGTGAACTCTCTGCAGAAATGTAAAAAATGAAAGCACATGTCTATCCCAGCCTCATAAACCAAGCTACTTCCGTTTCCGGTTTCTGTCCCTCAGACCTTTTCCAGCCGTGGACCCTGCCTCTGGTTCTGCATGTTTCTCCACCTACCCATCCCATCTAAGTTCCCAGCTCATCCAGACTCTTGGCACTCTCACCTTATTTTTTTCCCTCTTCTCTGCAGTCTGTTTTAAAGAGTCTCAGCTATTTCAGATGCTCTGCTATTGGTATTTTCTTTGTAGAGGGCTTGTTGGAAGGGAGAGGTTGAACAGCCTCTAATCACAAGCTTTTTTTTTTTTTAATTATTTTATTGAAGTATAGGTGATTTATAATGATGTGTTAATTTCTGCTATACAGCAGAGTGATTCAGTTACACGTGTGTGTGTATATATATATATTCTTTTTCATATTCCTTTCCACTATGATTTATCACAGGATATCAAATATAGTTCTCTGTGCTATACAAGAACCTTGTTGATCACAAGCTTTAGGTCATTAATTCATGCTCATCAGGAACTTATGGAGTTTGAAGCTGGCTGAACATTTTTAACATTTTAAATGTCTGGTCATACCAACATTCCATTCAGTGTGTTTTTTTCTGAAATTCTACTGAATGTTTGTCGTTTCCAGCAAGTACTTCCCACTTAGATGTGTTGTGAACCTTTTTGT
Organism: Ovis aries; assembly: GCF_016772045.2. Lineage (NCBI taxonomy): Eukaryota > Metazoa > Chordata > Mammalia > Artiodactyla > Bovidae > Ovis > Ovis aries. Next base: position 60,497,755 of record NC_056059.1, on the reverse strand, counting down.
TCTCCAGAGTGACTGGAAACAGGGAAGTTCTGGTTTTCAAGTACATGTTCTAAGTAATAAAGTGGCAGGTATCACAGACTTCAGACTTTGATACTTTATTAAGTAATCAGGCTGCATGAAATGCATCTAACTCTTGAATTATAATTAATCTTTGGTAACTCTCAAGGTGCCCGAAGATCTCCTAGCATTTAGGGACAAGCTGTAGGATGATTTATTACTTTGTTGAAAATGGACAAGAGCATTGTGGAAGCTGGTGAAATCCCAGATGACAGAGATGGCTCTCTGGAGCCTGTGACTCCATTCCTGGGTTTTCTAGTTCATTGGGTTGTGTGGTCCTCTAGGGGGTTCAGCCTTGGCTTCACCCAGCCTCAGGCAGTAGCAAATTCAATAGTGTTTTGATTCAGTTCCAAATGCTAAGCCTGAAAGGAAAATGGATAAGCATTCATCAAAGAACAAGCATTTTTGCTGGAACCAGACATAGAAATGGTTGCAAAAGAGACAGGTGGAATGTCCTTTGATGGCTGATTGGATAAACCTTCCGGGGAGCACAGCTGTATCTTTGAGCTTCTGTAAGAGTGATGAGCAGTGACAGCTGTTCCAGGTGCTTTGAAGGGAGTAAGTAGCTAGATTATGCATCCACACCTGTCACTCACTTGCTTGGCAGAGCTGGAGCACTGAAATTAAAGGAAAATACATGATGATGTTTGTACATATTTAAAAACGTTTAGCCTTGATGGAAGAGTATAGGATGCTTGATCCTTCCCTACTTCCTATCCTCCATGTTTGTTTTTAAGACAGGAGCCGAGGTGAAGATCACTATATGCATGTCCAGCTGGATGGGGTTGTGTTTTCTTAAGGTTAGCTTGTGAGTGGATTTCATCAATGAGGTTTTCAGGTCACCCCAGTTCTTTAAGGCCAAATGCTCTCTGTTCAGGGTGAAAAATATGATTCAAATTCCAGTGGACAAAATTATTCAAGCCCTGAGCTCAGTTTCTCTCATGTGTGAAATGGGGATGATAACAAGGACCACGAAACATGTGTATGTTTATGCCTGTGTGTATGTATAGTAATCGGCATGGAGATGGGGATATAGAAAACGCTTAATGCACGTTAGCTTTGATTTGTTAAAGCAACATCCACTTGGACAGACAGCTAATTACATGGTTTCCTTTCAAACAGAGGGTGAGGGAGGGATCAGACCTCAGGGAGGTTTTGAGTATGGTTTATCATTTTATAACAGAGGGCCAGAGGCTGTTCTAGATGCTGTGTTCAGTTGTCCTACAAAGTGGAAAGAACTACCCACCCCTCCACTGCACCCAATGATATTGGTATAGATTAGGTTACCTTGCCTTGGTTATGTTTCTGAAATGTGCACTGGGTTACTTCTGTTCTTTAAACCCCTTCTTGTTCTTACTCAATGTTAGCAGGTAAGTGTAATTTAGAAATACACTGAGGGTTCCACATTAGCTTTCAGGACCTCAGGAAGCTCCTGCATTGGCTGGGGGGCCCTTGAGCTGGGCTGCTTTTGGAAGCAGTAAATTAAAAATATGTCTTGTCAGTGAAAGTTTCAGTTTCTCCCCATTGCAGTTTTATGCTCTGAAAGAAGGGACCTTTGTATTCCAGATTTTTTTTTTTAAAGATACTTGGTTTTGCTTTTGATTCCTTTTTTTTCTTTTTTTCCTTTACAGCAATTTACAAGAGCAAATTCAATTTGTAATGCTGCGAAGGGACTTACACTTTGCATGAATAAAACATAAAAGTGTTTCATTTTGCTTGCAAAAACAAGTCCATTTCAAATTCTCTTTTGTAACTTCCCTTGCTGAGAAAATGGAATCTCTTAGGGGATTTCTTGATGTGGTTAAAATGAATATGAAAAGTATGTATACCAGAGGCATGAAGGGCAGTTTCTCGTGAAATTCTGAGTGCTTCACTGAGCCATGTAATTTCAGAATTTATAAAGTTATTTGGGGTTTAGCATTTTCTTAAGAATTTCAAGTGGCTTTGGTTTGCTCTGCAGAAATTCCTTACGGAGGAAGTTTACTTTGGGTAAGGAGGTGATCCAGCTGTGACACCCCCCTACTGATGCCCCCAGGTTGATTCAGAGAAGCCTCTTATTATGATTAGCTAAAAAGTCTCCTTGGCACCAGAGGCTGATTCTCTATGGGGTGTCAGTGGTTGCTGGACAGGACTGAAGTTTTTGTCTTGTTCTTGAGATTCAACGCCAGCCTTAATTATGGTGCTTCTTAGAGTCCATTTGCATTATACTGCCATATGCTCAGACGCTCAGTCATGTCCAATTCTTTGCTACGCCATGAACGGTAGCCCACCAGACTCCTTTGTCCATGGTATTTCCCTGGCAAGAATACTGGAGTGGGTTGCCATTTCCTTCTCCAGGGGATCTTCCTGACCCAGGGATTGAACCCATACCTCTTTATGTCTCCTGCACTGGCAGGCAGATTCTTTACCACTAATATCACCTGGGAAGCATGATTACTAGGCAAAGGGAGGCCATCTTCCTCTTTCTTGACTGTTCTGCACTTTAGTTCTTTTTGATCACCGTGAAATAAATGTTAAGGCTCCCAGAGGCACACAGTGGGGAAAGGGGTTTCATAAAGAGCCCTGTATTTCCAATCAGAATTGGAACTGCAGCCCCAGCGAGTGCTCAGATTGACCTGCTGCTGTGGGGAGGTGTCCTCATGTGTGCCAGTGGCACTGAGTTGTAGAGCTGGCATTTTGCCTCCACGGACTGGAGCAGGCTACCACAGTGACACCTCGCATCTTGTTTCTGTGGTCCTACAGGCTTCTCTTCCAAGGATGGGTTGAGGGGAACTCCACATCAATTTCAGGGGCTCTGCCAATCCTGGCCACCGCTCTCCTGTTTACTCACTAGGCCCTGGGAGAAAGCATGCTCCTCATTCTTGTAAAGAGGTATCAGCAGCAAGGAGACACAGCTTCTGAACACAGGAGACTTGAGAGAGGGACTCTCTTTGCCTCTTGTGGCAGGTCTAGGAAGGGGCGCACAGATCCTCTGGGTGTTGCCAATAGTCTGCTATTCCCGTTTGTTTCCCACGAGAAAGAAAAGTGGTATAGTTGCAGGGTTTCAGACCCCATAAGTGGGATTTTCCAAGTCAGTGTAGCATGAAGCACTAATCAGGTCAGATGCTCATAGACTTCCCTTGAAATGGCAGGGGAAGAAAAGCTCTAGGGTCAGTTGGAAGAGTGTGTTAAACCAAGTGTAACAAGCCCCTTTGCTCCAGACCCTCTCACAGGTTCTCCTGTGCTGATGTGGACTAGAACTCTTTTCTTCATAGAAATGTGATCACCTGGAACAGGCTTTAGGAAATGCTGCTCTGGTCAATAAACTTGTTAATTTAAATTAGTGGCAATACTAGGTTGCTATTTTTGTCTTCAGGAAGAATTGGAATTCTTCGTAATAAATAACCATTATAAGTGGAGACCCCCACTGAGCCTGCTCCAAGGAAATAAAATTCCTTCCTAATTAACAACAACCCTCACAGCCATTGTGCACAAGTACTTTTTAAAAAGCGCTTTCTTCTGCAGGTTGAATCTTGGCGCTGAGATACTGTTTGTGCTTATAGTTTGTATAGCAGAGCGTCTCTTGAGAACGTGTTTTATGCATCTCTTTTCTCTTTTTGATGAACAATTTTTACCTTGTGATAGATTATTCATAAATTTTCAAATGTTTATCTTGGGCTTAACTGTTTGATCTAGTTAAGATCTCAGGGAACTTTTATCTAAATAACATAGTAAGTCTCAGTGCACTGAGTATTTTTTTTTTCCTCATTTTCTCTTCTCTTAGGATATTCCCAACTGGTTTTATCCACCTGGTTTAAGTTGCTTTAGAAGTCTTTCACCACAGAGTCCATGCTTTTGTTTTCCTGCCACGGTTGTTTTGTGTTGATTCTTGTGAAAAATGCTGCTTAATTTCCGGACTTGGGGTGGGAGCTGATGCATGGGGCATCCTGACTGTAAATTAGTTAAAATATGTAAAACTGTAACTTACAGGCTTTTAAATGTAAAAGATGGCTGAGTAACCAATGTCTTTAAATCCTTTTATTTTAGGGATTAACTGAGGTCAGAGAGTGTGATTTGCCTTAAGTGACCCAACTAACTGGGCAAAGACAGACTCCTGGGAATTGTCCTCTGTCCAAGCAGGAGCTCCTCTGTTAATCCTGACAAGACATAATGGATGGTCCAAAGTAACCTGGGGTCAATGGGGAGACTAAGAACTCCACAGTCTAGGCCTGGTCCCTTTCCTTAATGAGATAAAACCAGGGGTATGAATTAAAAGTAGAGGCCCCTGAGCTAAAAGTGTCTTTCTGTCTTTAATGGATTATTTTAAAAAGGAAAGGTAAAAAACATGATGGGACTCAAATGTGGTGGACCCAATATGGCCTGGTTCTTTACAGAAAGAGTGTTGAAAGTAATAATGCATTCATCATTATTGAATCAGGCAGTCGTTGTGACTCTGAAGGAAGTCTGTGCAAACAGCAAGTCCTGTTCTGCTATCCGGTGTCTTCCTAGTCTGACTGGCCAAGGGACTTGTCTCTAAGTTGACGGCGACCTGGAACCTTCACACGTCATGTTATGCCCACATTCTAGTCACATCCCTTTGGCCCCGTGCCACTGCAAAGGATTCTGGGAAATGGAGTCTCTAGCTGGGCCAACAGTTGCCAAGTCAATACCGCTATCACCAAAGAAGAGGTGAAACAAGTAGGCTTCTGACAGTCTGGAAACAAATCACCTCAGTGTTCCCAGCCTGTCACCTATTGCTTCCTATGCCGGTTATTGGGCCGCTGTCCCTGAGCTCCAAACCCACCGTTCTCTGCTTGCTTTGTGAGGCTGGAGCCAGGACTCTGCCGACCATACTTCTGCTTCTCTGGTTTGCTGCTGTTAGGCTCAGACTTGACTGGACTTTGTGGCTGGAGGAAGGGAGGGACTTCCTTCCCGTGGTGAGCTTTATCCTGGAACAGGATTTTTATCCGGGTGTATCAGTTGTGACACAGTTTTCCCAGTACAGAAATGCAGAGCCACCAGCACAGCTGGCTCAGGCATGCCCTTTAAAGGTCCGTGTCCCTGGCCCTACTTCAAGTCTAGAGACACCAGCCCAGCATACCGCCTCCTCAGTGTCAGAGGTTTTGCTCCATGGGGCTTCTCCAAACTTCTGGGTTTTACTAGTTCCAACCTTTGCCCTTTGCACTCTCCACCCTCCAGGTCACAGCCCTGTCTTGCAGTGGCTGCCTTTATGATAACTTCTTCCTATTCCCCTTTCAGTTTTGTAGTTACCATTCTTTATATGATCTTCTCTCTCTGTTCCAATAACTGATGTGGTTCTGGTCTCCTGCCTCTACTCTCTGGTGTTGACCCTTAACTTGAATTAGCCCTGACTGCAGGAGGCAGTGTGGAGGGCGTGTCTGCCAAGAAGAGGGCTTTCAGGCGACCAAGTTGAGTGCAGCTATTCTTTCTGTCCAGCTTTGCACACTGTAGGTGCCAAGGAAACATCCTTTCTAAATTGGTAGAAGTTGTCAGTGATAAAGGGCAGTTCTCTTTTAGGATTTAGAAATAATGGGCCTCTTGGTTTTTGAGCTAATCAGAAAGTTACCTCTGTTTTCACTTTGCCATTGTTTCTTTTCCTAGGGGTAATGGAGGGAGGCGGGTCCTCACAGGGAGGATGGAAAGCCTCCTAATGACAAGAGGTCAGAGGGTTCTCTGAGCCAGCTGGTAATGAAAGATTGATGGAATTGCAAGATCTGCTGATAAAAGTTTAATCTAAGGTATATGCTGTTTTACCTCAGGGAGAAAAGTCTTCAGGGAGACAGCAGTAATTCTCTCCCTTTGCTCCAATATTATCTTGACCTCTAGAGTTAATTTCTTTTTAATGCAGACACACAGTAAGCAGAGGCATCAGGATTTACTTGACCATTCTGCCGACTTACACCTTGGTTGTATTTTATCTCTGTGAAAGTGGCCTCCTTGCCTTCTATTAATCATGCCAGGATGCTAGCTAATACTTTCAGTCTAGAATAACCTTTACGGAAAGACACTGTAAGTGATTGTCTAAGAGGTCCCTCAGAGGAGTGTGTGGAGGGTGTTTGCAAGCCGATCCATCTTGGTGGTGCTGTCCCTGTTGGTGGATGTATGAAAGACAACAATTTCTTCCGAGAAATGCATCTTCTGTTTTGATAACCGGTCCGCTCTTTCTCACAAGCATGTTTCAGCACCAGGCAGTGAAATGTAGGGGCTTGAGGCTGCCATGTCAGAAGGAAGCGAAAAATTGTGATGATGATCCCTGAGCAACTTCCATCTCTCGCACTTCCCCCGACTCCCAAGTCAGGTGAGGGATGGCCCTTTCTGGATGCAGCAGAGGGGTGATCCATCATGCTAGGCTCCAGTGATTCACTGTCAGCCTGGAAAGTGCCACAATCTTCGTGGAACACTGGAGCCTTCCGAAACCAGAAGGAAGTATAGTATCATGACGACATAGCTTAAAGACCCACACCAACATGGATTCACATCTTAGCAGGAAAAGTTGTAACTGTTGTAACCCAGAGTGTCACTCAGTTATTGGACTGTTGTATATACTTAAAAAATGATTGTTTGATAAGCCGCTAAAAGCCTTATGTTACCACAGATGAATAAGCAGTCACTGCTTTCATACACAAATCATCACCTTGAACTCTTACACTTAAATGTAATCATCTGAGATTTTGGGCTTCATGGTGGATACAATGATTGAGGGTATAATGCAACTCCTTTATTTTCTTGGGCTCCAAAATCACTGCAGATGACAACTGCAGCCATAAAATTAAAAGACGCTTGCTCCTTGGAAGAAAAGCTATGACAAACCTAGACAGAATATTACAAAAGCAGAGACATTACTTTGCCAATGAAGGTCTGTATAGTCAAAGCTATCGTTTTTCCAATTGTCATGTATGGATATGAGAAGTAGTTCTTTGGACCATAAAGAAGGCTGAACGCCAAAGAATTGATGCTTATGAACTGTTGTGTTGGAGTAGAGTCTTGAGAGTCCCTTGGACTGTAAGGAAATCCAACCAATCAATCCTGAATTCATCAATTAATCAAGGGAATCACTCCAGCATATTCATTAGAAGGACTTGATGCTGAAACAGAAGCTCCAATACTTTGGCCGCCTGATGCAAAGAGCCGACTCATGAGAAAAAACCCCGATGCTGCAAAAGATTGAAGGCAAGAGGAGAAGGGGACGACAGAGGATGAGTTGGATGGCATCGCTGACTCAATGGACATGAGTTTGAGCAAGCTCCAGGAGATGGTGAAGGACAGGGAAGCCTGGAGTGCCCAGTCCATGGGATTGCAAAGTTGGATACGACTGAGCAACTGAACAACAACAACAAATGATTCATTTCTGCTCACAGAACCACTTCTGACAGCAAACGTGTCAGTGTTCCACGCCAAACAACTCTCCAGGTCTCTGCCAACAGTAACCAAGTGTCCTGCAATGTAACTTGATTCCAACACTACCAGGAGTTAGCCCAGACCCCCAGGTTGAAGGCTCAGGCCCCATAAGACTGCCCCCACTTCAGTCACAAGTCCAAGCCACCCCTACATCTGCCAGAGCAGCTGTAAATCAGAGGCTCCCAGAGAAGTTTCTCCATTGGTTCAGTGATTTGCTAGAACAGTTTACAGAACTCAGGAAAACACTTCACTTAATACTACCAGTTTCCTATAATGGATACAAATAAACAGCCAGAAGAAGAAGCACATAGGGTGAGGTTCAAAAGGGTTATGAGCGTCTGTCCTTGTGGAGTTTGTGGGTATGTTGCCTTCCTGGCACCTGGATATGTTCACACCGAACCCCCAAAATTATCCCAACCCCATTGTTCAGGAGTTTTATGGAGGTTGCCTTACTCAGGCCGATTGATGAAATCATGGGCTCTTGGTGATAAGCTTGATCTCCAGGCCCTCTCACCTCCCTGGAAGCTGGGGTAAAACTGTAAATCCCTACCCTTTAATCACAGTGTGGTTTTTCTGGAACCAGCCTCCATCCTGAAGCTATGCAGGGGACCTCCAGACATCTCATTCGTGTACAGAAAGATCAGCTTGTCACTCTGCATGTTTCAAGGGTTTTATAAGCTCTTGTGTCAGGAACCAGGGACTAAGACCAACTGTTATAACAAAAGGCACTCCTACCACTCAGGAAATTACAAGGGTTTTAGGAGTTTTGTGCCAGAACAAAAACTAATATATATTTCTTATTATATTATAATATCACAGTGCACAGTTGGTCACTGGAGAAGACAAATTTGAGGACATTAGGTGGAATTCAAGAGTGTCTCACTGTATGTAATTATGTCAAGATTTTGAGAGCTAGGGTGATCAAGAGAAGGAATACTGGAGTAGGAATCCCACTGTCTGCAATTTAATAATCATGGTTCTTCCCTTGCACTGATATTGGGGACACTTAGCATTCTAGCCTGTCCATCTGCAGTGGGGATCATTGCTGAAATGGCAGAGATGTGGAGGTATCTTCATAGGACTGTCAGGCATTGCCCCAGGGGCAATACTTTTATTGAGAATGTAATATTTTCCAGTAGTCATGTACAGATGTGAAAGTTGGACCATAAAGAAGATTGAGTGCCAAAGAATCGATGCTTTGGAATTGTAGTGCAGGAGAAGACTCTTGAGAGTCCCTTGAACAGCAAGGAGAGCAAACCAATGAATCCTGAAGGAAATCAACTCTGAATACTCATTGGAAGGACCGATCCTAAAGCTGAAGCTCCAATATTTTGGCCACCTGATGCAAAGAACCAACTCATTGGAAAATACCCTGATGCTGGGAAAGATTGAGGACAGAAGGAGAAGGGGGTGACAGAGAATGAGATGGTTGGATGGCATCACCAACTCAATGCACATGAGTTTGAGCAAGCTCTGGGAGATGCTAAAGGACAGGGAGACCTGGCATGCAACAGTCCATTGGGTCACAAAGAGTCAGACATGACTTAGGAACTGAATAACAATATTTCCTTAAAGTATTGCCCTGGGTCAATCATAACAGATTATAAAAATCAGTAGAAACTTTAAAACATGGGATGTTGGCATGATTTTGTCTTTGACTTTAAATATCTAAAACTCATCTGTTATTGGTTCCTTGTGAGTCTTGACTTGATGAGATGATGCCTCTTCAAGGCCTAACATTAATGTTTACATCCCCTGGTCCCCTGCCACAACCAAGTGGCTTAGTGTGTCCCTAACCCTCTTATTAAACTAGACTTGATGCTTACGTATCACAGCTGTGAATTAAAGCCTGGCAATGAATTGTGCATGCGAGAGTTATTTTTTTAATAGAGAAAAGTGAGAATTTGTAAAAATTATCCTGTAATGAAAGTTCAGTCCAGTCACTTGGGATCCATGACTTCCTTCCATCCTTCCTTCTGGCATGAAGGCATGTTCATGCCTGGGTTGGCTTGAGTCACACCAGGTGCCACTGGGGTCTATGCTTCTCTTCTCCAGTTCGCTTGCCTCTCTCCTTCGGCAAGAGGACGACTGAGTTATGCTCCATTCTTTATTAATATGTTTGCTGCTTTTCCTCTTCGCAGCACCCAACCTATGGGCTCCAGCACCGCGTCTCCTGTTGCTTTGTTATAACTTCAACTGGGAAGTCTTCTTCTCCAGGCAGTCTCCAAAGAGTGCTCTTGGAACTACTCTTTAGAAAAAGGAAGAGAAGGAAGGAAATAAAAAATAAGAATTAAGAAATTGAAGTCAGGGTCCTCAAACAAGGACTCATTTCTGAAGGTAAAGTCCTGGGAGCAGAGTCAGGCAGGCATGGTTTCAGTGGCCAGAGATTAGAAGTACCAGATTAGAAAGTGAAAGTGAAGTCGCTCAGTCATGTCTGACTCTTTGCGACGCCATGGACTGTACCTACCAGGCTCCTCCGTCCATGGGATTTTCCAGACAAGAGTACTTGAGTGGGTTGCCATTTCCTTCTCCAGATTAGACTTGGGCCAAATAAAAATACATGAGCCAAAGAGTTCATTTTTAGTGGAAAGGGTAAATCTTGATAAACCCAGGAAAGAATCATTTAGATTATAAATAAAGGAACACAGAGGCAGTGACAGGCTCATCTGGCACCATTCACATATCCAGCAAAGTTGAGTGGAATGGGGAGAAACTGGGGAGTAAGAAAAAGAAAACCTAGAAAAGTCTGTTATTTTGCCTGGTATTTTACACTAGAAACATGCCAAAGGGGAAGAAGAGTCTGAAAATGCTGGGATGGGATAGGTGGGGTAGGAGTGCACAGTTACAGCCTCTGCAGGAGCGCAGGGTTGCAGGAGGCTGAGTTCAGGTCTTGCTGGCATGGCAAACAGAGCAGTCAGGTACTGGGGCAGGGGACTGGGCGTGTGTAGAAGGCCACCATTCTCTGAAGGCAGTGCCCTGTGCTTATAATTGCTTCTCTAGGCCCTGTCTTGCCAAGTCTGCCTCTTTGGATGAGTGGCTCCTCTTTTCATGCACAGAGCATGAAAACACGGAGGGGTGGGAGGGCTGCTGAGGGATCAGAGCCAGGGAGAATCAGATACTTTCAGTTGAGCCAAATGAGCCCTGGCGCATTAGAGATCCACGTTCGGGCAGGACTCAGGCACCTCGGCCCTGGATCCTGGACCACCCAGCTGAGAGCAGCACAGGTCGTGGTAGAGTGGAGGGTCCCTTTGTGGCTGGAAAATTGTGGCCCCTGCCTCTTCATACCTAAATCTTTTCTTGGCACCCCGCTGAGGGAGTACTCCTATGTATAAATTTATTGCAAACAAAGCCAGAAAAATCTAAGTCTCAGTTATTAGCCCAGTAGAACCAAATGTTTCTACAAAGGCACTGAAAGCAGGTCAGTCCCAGGAGGCAAACTACATAGGGAACAACAGCCTGTACGGCAGGGTCAGCTGTGCAGGAAGTTTACAAACGGCACCAGTTGAGGCACCAGTGTCATTTCTTTGATTACCAAATCTGTGCAGTAGGTGTTTGGCTCAGATTGCAAGTATCTGATTCTCCCTGGCCCTGATCCCTCAGCAGCCCTCCCACCCCTCGGTGTTTGAACAGAACTGGAATGGGGATTGGGATAATGATGGGAGAGCACCAGTCATTCCTAAATCTGTAAGCATCTGTCTGAGTTCCAGTGAATTCATCCGCCTTATGAAAGAAGCTTCTCTCCTTACTGCAAACCATGAGGCTGTAGATAGTGGGGTGTACACAGTGCCTCCTTGGCCAACCTATAGCCAGGTCACTTTTGCCCTTAGTCCACTGTGGTTCCTGACTCTGCTGTCTAATCAGCTGCACAGTCAACAACTTACTGACCCACCAATATGTAGGGAGTGGTCAGGTGCTAAGGATTCTGCCCGTGCCCCCAGCATGCTGGGATAGTGCCCTCGCCTTGCACTTCCCTTATCTGCTGTCCTTTCCTGTTTGCCCACTTTCTCCTCATGTAGCCTTTATGTTTCCTTGGATTGAACCGGCCATTCCCTCCTCCAGGGCACAACCCAACCCAATGGGAACTTAAATCCCAGCACCTCTGAAGGGAGCCTTATTTAACTTGATGATTATGTGTGTGTGTTCACTCACATGAAAGTAAATTTTGCAAGGAGAGTTGTTAGATTTTTTTTTTTTAATTTGTTGTGTAAGCCCCCACATTCTTTGTAGCCGTCTGTTTTTTGTGTTATTGGCTTTCAAGCTATTTTGCCTTAACCCGTAAGAAGTATAGTTTATGACACGGTCTAGTTTTTAGCCTCTCCGCCTTCCCTTTCAGTTCAGTTCAATTCAGTCGTTCAGTCGTGTCCGACTCTGCGACCCCATGAATCGCAGCACGCCGTAAGCCTCCCTGTCCATCACCAACTCTTGGAGTTCACTCAGACTCACGTCCATCGAGTCAGTGATGCCATCCAGCCATCTCATCCTCTGTCGTCCCCTTCTCCTCCTGCCTCCAATCCCTCCCAGTATCAGAGTCTTTCCCAATGAGTCAACTCTTTGCATGACGTGGCCAAAGTACTGGAGTTTCAGCTTTAACATCATTCCTTCCAAAGAAATCCCAGGGCTGATCTCCTTCAGAATGGATTGGTTGGATCTCCACACAAAAATTTCACACAGCAATACTTATCTTTGCAGTGTGTTCTGTCCTTGATTTTTTTTTTCTTTGCTACACTCTATTTAACTTTTTGAATGCTGTTTGTTACCACTAATTGATTATGGTCTGAATTACACTGACCTTTGGTTACTTTTTCCAAAAAGTCCTTGAAGTGACCACTCTACCAGCCTAATACCTGGTGTTTAAATTTAAAACGATTGCACAAACAAATAATTTTGGGAAACATCTTATTCTCAGAGAGCCCCGAATACACAGCTTACCTGTTTAAGGCTCTAAGCTCCTCTGTGTGCATGCTCAGTTTTGTCTGACTCTTTATGACCCCATGGGCTGTAGCCCACCAGGCTCCTCTGTCCATGGGATTCTCTAGGCAAGAATACTGGAGTGGGTTGCCATTTGCTTCTCCAGATCTTCCCCATGCCTCCTGCATCTCCTGCATTGGTAGACAAATTCTTTACCATTGAACCATTGGGCTTCCCAAGCTGTCCTGCACTTAGCACTTTGTGAGCGTGAAACACATTATTTGCTTCCTACCAACGAACTTGAGGGAATCAGTGGCATTTCTGGGGCCCACCAGATTAGAAAACACTGCAGTGCACTGATTTAGGGACTCGGAACGGTGACTCTACCAGTCTGCCATCACAGATCTCTATTTTAGATTTCCATTTGCCTAGCACTCCACTCCTCATGCCTGCACTGAGAAGTGTGGTATTGTCAGAAGCACAGCTTTCGGTGCAGTCAGTGGATTCTCCTTAAAGAATTTGGTTAACCAGGGCACTCCAAGCCAGTGCTCTGGGACAGCCCAGAGGGATGGGATGGGGAGGCAGGGGGGTGGGGGGTTCGGGATGGGGGACACGTGTACACCTGTGGCTGATTCATGTCAATGTATGGCAAAAACCACCACAGTATTGTAATGTAATTAGCCTCCAATTAAAATAAATGAATTAAAAAAAAAAAGAACTTGGTTTATGGTGAAAATTGCATAATTTGTCATGTTTCTCTTTTTGCTAGGAAGTTTCAAGTTAAAGCAAACTCTTATAAATAAAATAGAAGGAATATTATAAAAAAAAATAAAGCAAACTCTCAGCTGCAGTAATATTACATTGAACCATATGACTGCCTTTTTTGAGGATCTGAAATGGTTGGATGTAGTTCAAATTAATATTTAGCCTAACTGATTTATAGAATCACTTCCTTCTTCCATTTGGCTTTAAATTTTATTCTAATTTAAGAGCCTGCTAGAATATGTGTCTTCTATTGTAAACCACTTTATTCTTTTGGAAAGCAAATGGATATAAATTTTAATAAGTAAATAGAGTCCAGCTGTAATGTCCTATTAACCAATAGAGTATTTAAAATATAGATTTTTTCCTAATCTCCCGATTTTCAATAGTTGGTAAATACTGTGCATTCTGCAATGAGGAGTATTTTGAGGGTTTTCCCCCTGTACAATTCCTGGGTGGCTATGAGAACAACAAATTAAAAAATATATCTCTGTAGACAATGAATATTTATTGACCAGTCCAAATGACACTTTTGCTTTCTGCATGAATTAGGGAAAAATAGTGTCACAGAAGCCACCTCAGCCCTCAAGGTACTTGCTCACCAGGCTCGTTTTCTCCACCAGGGATCTCATTACAAAGATAAGCAGCAGTTACTAAAAACATTACATCTAATGGATGGTGTGGAATTTCTTAATATATTTCCTCCACAGAGTCAGTGGCCTAGAGTAATGGGTGAGCCCCTTTATTGTCTAGAGGAAATATTTTGATTTATCTCTGTATAGCTTCTAGCTTAAGAGGTCCTTTGGGTTTTTTTTTTTTTTTAACCTTAGAAGAAACTGTAGAAGATATTTATTAAAAAAGATAAAACCTAATCCTATTCATTAAATTCATTGAGTCAAAGGTTGAAATAAAAGGGAGGGAAATTTTTTTTTAATAAAAGATAAGGTTTTAGTATGTCTATACTGTACAAATTAGAGTGCCTCTCTTTTAAAAAAAGAGAAGGTATATATCTTAAGTCTTTGAATCTTGGGTCACTTTTAATCATCATGTTGTTAATCATTGTCATAGGCCTTGGACTCATGCTATTAGAACAGATTATAGCAAAGAGGTATGTTAATCAGGGCAGGAGGAGAGTAGAAATGGCTTTCATCATCCAGAAGGGGCACCATGTTTTGTTTTGTTTTGTTTTAACTTTATAATTTAACCATAATTATACCTGTGTATTTTTAAATGATCTGTCAGGGTAGCTTTCTTTATGCCCAAGGCCACATCGTCCCTGTTCCTGCCTTGAAGTTTCAGACTGTGGGATTTCTTTTCTCCCTCCTTCTTCCTCTCTTGTATGGTCCCATCTACCTCTCTGGGAACTTATTAGACACCCATATATTAAGTCCCCAATATGTGTCAGCCACTGTGCTTGGCACCAAGGATATAACTATGAACAAGCACTCATGGTTCCTACCTTCATGGGTGATACTAAATGGAATAGTAATAGTGAGTAATTAGATGAGTTCTTCAGTCCCATGAAGCGCTTTGTAGTATAACTATCCAGATAGTAAACTGTCAAATATCTAAGTATTTGACATGTCCTGATCACTTGGTCCAGGTCCCACCTCTTCTGTTAGTCTTTCTGTCACCATTTTATCAGTCAGCACTGTCTAGGTTATTCTTCAGTAACAATCAAGACCCAGTAGCTCGGAACGGTCCTCATTCTACTAAATGTCTGTGCCGTGTTGGCTGGAGGTGCTGCTCCTAGTAGTATTGTCCTTATTCTTTGTCCAAAGCAGGAGGGAGTGCCACGGTTTAGAGTTTTGCCAGCCATGGTGTTGGGAGGAAAAAATGCACTGACTCTTAAAACTTCTGCCTGGGAACAACACTTAACACTTTTTCTCACATTTCTCTCGCCAAAGCGAGTTACATGTCCAAGTGTGACTTCAGGGGATGGGGAGATCTGCTTCCTTAGGAAAAGGACTGGATGCATTCATATCACTGCAGTGCCCTCTGATCTCTTTGATCTCTCTAGTCAAGTAGATCTTAAATGACACTTCATCTTTCAACCCTGTGTAGTTACTTAATGTAAATGTGTGCCTCTCCCCAGTTAGATTATAAATTCCCAGATAACTAGCACATGTTTTATACTTCCTTATGTGTAACTCAGCATGATGCTGGCCTTATGTTAGGTTCTTAAAAATGATCTTAAATTGTATGAAGGCGAGAAGAGAGAATAATCAGAACTCTCTCCATGTTTTAATATAATGCTTGATAGTCTGCTGAGGATCTGTGTATACTATCTCCTTTAATCTTTTCAAGGACCAAAGGACATAATATTATGCCTTTAACAGATGAGAAAAGTGAGACCCAGACCTTGTACATGACTTGCTTACTACTGTACCAAAAAAAAAAGGGATTGAGCTACATCTGAAACCATGAATTCTAAATCCTGGGCCAGTGGTTTTTCCTACTCCTGTAGTTGTTAATGTGAACACTCCGAGTTTTAACTTCTGCTGAGGATCACACACGGGAAGGGAGAAGGAAACCTCAGAAAGAATTGAAAGCCTGAGATGTATCTCCTGGCATTTGGGTGATAGCAAAGCTGAGGGGGACACACAGCAAAACTCTCGGCTTGAATTCAGCAGGCCAGTGTATTAGTTTATCTATAGCTCTTGTAACAAATTATCATGAACTTGCTGGTTTAAAACAATATAAATTTGTTCTCTCACAGTCTGAAAGCCAGTAATTCAACATCAGCTTCATGAAGCCCAAATCAAGATGTTTGTAGGCTCACTGTCTCCAGAGGTCCAGGAATAATCCATTCCTTGCCTCCTCTTCCAGCTGCTGGTGGCTGCGGGCATTGTCTGGCTGTGCCATCCTGTCTCCACATTCTCTTTCTGTAGGCTTCTCTTCCAAGTTTGTGATCTCCCTCTGACTCTCCCTGGTAGGGATGTGTGTAATTAGATTTAAAACCCACCCAGATAATCCAGGAAAATATCCCCATGTCAAGATCATCAGCTCTGCTCAATGTTACATGGCAGCCTGGGTGGGAGGGGAGTTAGGGAGAAAATGGATACATGCGTATATATAGTTGAGTCCCTTTGCTCTCCACCTGACACCATCACAACATTGTTAATCGACTATACTCCAAAATAAAATAAAAAGTTTTTTAAAAGAGATCATCAATTTAATCATATCTGCAAAGATCCCTTTTCCATATTAGGTAACAACGACAGGTTCCCGAGATGAGGGTCTGATATTGATACCTTTGGGACCATTAGGGTGGTGGGAACCTCTTTCTGCTACTCCACTTTTCTCCCCTGCTCTGCCCCTCTTTTATCCTTGCCCATCTCTGTCTCCCCTCCAAGTGCTACAGGTTGTATGGTATATTGGAAGGATCTCTGGAGCCTGATTCACATCCCGTTAATTCCTGGATCTACCTCTTCTTGGCTGTGTGACCTTGGCGAGTGAATTACCCTGAGCCTCAGTGTCCTCCTGTGTAGAAACAGAAGCCTTAGAACCTATGTGCAGCTTGGTGTGAGATGATAAATGAGAAGAGGGCCTGGCAGGGGCACCTGGCCCCAATGAATGGGCACCTGCCCGAGCGCCCCAACCCCTGCTCTGCGCTGTCCCTCATTTAGGCTCCCCATCCTCTGCACCCACAGGGCTGGGCCTGGTCGGCTGCAGGTAGAGGATGCTGCCCACTGACATCCCTGGAGCACCTCCTCCCATTTATTTTTCTTAGTGAATCTAAAAATACACAATGTTTATTAAATAATTAATCATCCTTTCCTAGAAGGGTTATTTCATTTCATGGGTGAACAGTTTATTGCCAGAGAAACTATGTCTTCCTCCAAAATGATGTATAACATGATTTGGTATCTACATTTTTAGACACTTCAGTGTTTTTTTTCTCTCTGCCAGTTAAACTTGAAGGTAATGTAGTGCGTATTCATTTGCACTTTTTCTTTTCTAGAGATACAGATGTGCATAGCAGTAGAGCAACCTCATATTTTTCCATTTCTAAAATAGTATGTAAAACCTGATATGTTAGTGTGCGTGAATGCCAATAAATTTTAGTATTTAGTAAATATTGACTAGTAATAAATACCATAGGTAGCAAGCCTTTATAATATTAAGCCTATGAAGAAAATTAAACAGTTATATAATTGGCAAGGAAACTAATGCAAAAGTAAAAAGAAAAAGATATGAAAGCCATTTTTTCTCAAACCCATTTTTATGGTTTTACATACTTGTCTGCCTTCAGAATCTAAAATGCTAGCCTAGTTTGTTTATAAAGCAGTCCCTTTAGACATTTGTCTTATTTTTAGGAAATATTGATCCTAATGCTAGGTTAGTAATAGGGATTATTTGCCATCTTGTCTGTAATGACACAAGGGGTCTGAAATGCTGGGTGGAGAAGAACCAGGAAACCAAAACCAGCTTTGGGTGAGGGGTTCCTTGATCTGTTAGTCGTGTCTGTCACGGAGCAAAACATAGGCGTGGCGCAGCATGACTAAAGCACAAGTAGTTATTGAAATGTACTCCATCTAGGCCATTACACAGTTAGCTTGACCCAGAGTCATTGGTTAGCATTAACTTTTACACAGGAAAGGCAAAAAAATGAGGGGAAAAAAGAGAGTGGTCAAATATTAAATACTCTCAATACATATCCATTATATCTGAAACTTGATGATCTCTTGATAAACATTGAGGGAAGAAAGGAGGGAGAGACTTGTTCTAGAGTACTGTGACCGTGCGTGCCGTGCGAAAACTTGTTTTCAGGACTTGACTGAATTTGGGGCTGAGTTTCTGGCAGCTGCCGGCACAGAGAGGTCCTCAGTGTTCAGAACGACCAAGCACATCCTGTAACTTCATTTGTGGATAAACAGCATAAATGCAGTGTTGGAATAGTAAATCCTTAAAGCGTTTGCATTGCCTAACAACAGATGCACAGTGCTGGCAGCAATGTGGTCTTTTGTTTTCGGTTGGCACACCACTGGAAGGAGGAAGATGGACTCTTAAGATTTGAATCCCAGCCCTGCCACCAGCTGTTACGGTGGTCTTGTGCAAGTTATGTAACCTCTTCAGTACATCCGTTTCCTCATCAGAGAAGAACACTGTGTCCCACCTAGGAGTAACCAGGTGACACTATTTTTCAATCTGTTGTTTTAAAATTATTTTTTACTTGAAGATAGTTGAATTACAATGCTTTGTTAATCACTGCTGTACAGCAGAGTGACTCAGTTATACGTATATACACATTCTTTTCATAGTCTTAGATTCATTTTTTTTTTTTTAATATAATTGCTGAGCTTTTGGTAAGAGTTGAGAACAGTGTCTGGCATCTCCATAGTGAGAACCCCAGTCCTTTGGCCTTCAGTTCCATTCCTCTCCTCCCCAGCTGACCTCTGACCCTGCAGGCGGTTTCTAGCTTTCCCCTGGGTTTGGCCCCTGGAAGCAGTGAAGGCTGGGGGAAGGGAGAGCATGGTTCCTCTCCCCGCTGTTCGCCTCCAGGCTGTGCCTCCTCTTGGCTCCAGCGCCCCCTGCGCAGGCTGCCAAGGCTGCGGCTCTGCTGGGAGCCTCTACCGCCTCCTCCGTGGGCCCTTCAGCCTGGAGGTGGTAGGTCGCTTCCTGCTGTTGCTAATTCCGAGTGCCGCTCTATCTCCTGTTTGCTTTTCAGCTCTTCCGCCACCAATCTGCTTCAAACATTTAGAGCGGTTTTTGTTTTCCTTGTTGTGCCCTTAATGGTAAGACTAAACATTTACTGTGGCTGTTGTTCCTGCTGTCGTCATTGGCTCATGGTTCAGAGGAAACTCTGGAGTAACCTTGAGGCTCAGGAAGCGAAGTGAGTTAACCGGGATCCCATAGCTGGTGGGTGACAGACGCCAGCATAAAACCCTTTTCACTCGATCTCTCCTACCAGCCTTTGGATGGGCTAGTATCCTTGACTCTTAATTAGTCTGAACATACAATGTATGTCTTGCCTAGGGGCCCACTTCTTTTTTGACTCCCACATACTAGAGTGACATATGCTGAGAAACAGTCATCCTCACCACCAGTGATTGCTTTTGGGATCACACATCACCAAGTCAGAACTGACCTCAGGCTTCAATAGGAGGGAGCAGGTTCCACCACAGTAGAGGGTGGGGGGTTACTAAAGATCATTGATTACAAGCGACAGAAATTGCGTGATCTTAAGCAAAAGACACGGCTTCCCAGGTGGTACAGTGGTAAAGAACCCACCTGCCGATGCAGGAGACATGGGTTCAATCCCTGGGTCGGGAAGATCCCCGGAGGAGGAAATGGCTACCCATTCCCATCTTCTTGCCTGGGAAATCCCATGGACAGGGGAGCCTGAAGAGCTGCAGATAATGGGGTTCAAAGAGTCAGAAGTGCCTTTGTGACTAAGTGTACACGCACGCAAGCAAAAGACAGCTTGGTTGTCTTCTGAAACTCTGAGGCAGGGAGATGACCGAGAGAGGAGGGTGTGAAGAAGTGTCAGGACCATATCTATCTTTCATCTCGATTCTTGGCTTCATCCTCTCTTCTTCTTAATTCTTATGGTAGAAATGACCCTGCACATTCCTTTTCCAGCCAGTGTGAGTGCAGTGTCTCAGTTACAAATTCCTAAGGAAAGAGACTCATACTCAGCATAAACCAGGCATAGACCATCCTGGTCAAACTGACTGGCCAGGTCACTTCATACACGATGTCAACCAGGGGGACTTCCTTGATGGTCCAGTGACTAAGACTCCGTGCTCCCAATGCAGGAGGTCCCAGGTTTGATTCCTGGTCGGGGAACTAGATCCCACATGCCACCACTAAAGATCCCACATGCTGCATCTAAGACCTGGCGTAGCCATATAAAGATATTTTAAAAAAAAAAAAAAAGATGTCAACCAAGGCCCTGCTGCTGCCACATAGGTTGGGACAGTGTGGTATTTCCCAGAAAAGGGGATCGTAAGTATGCACTAGAGAGCTCACTTCAAGATTTCTAACAGTCTAATTCATAATCACAAGAAGCCACATTTGGGTGCCCACCATCTGCCAGAAACAGTGGTAATCACATTATATCTTGTTTGGTTTGGTTTTTAAATTTTAATTCTTAATAACAGCATTAGGAGACAGATTTTATTATTTGCATGTTGTGGGTAAGACGAGGACAAAGGGAAAATTATGCATTTGTGCAGTATAAGCTGCACAGGGCAACTGAAATGGTAAGGGGCTTTGCTTCTAGACGAGATTACAATACATTAACTCAGAGTGGCAGCACTGGTTTGCTCATGCTGATCAGAAGTTATGATTAGTGGCTAAGTGTAACTTTGATTAACAGAGAAAAGTGGTGTGGGGACAAATCAAAGTAGCTTGTATTTGTGTGAGAAATGTGTGTTAAAAGATCTTAGGTGGTTAAAATTATAAAATAGCATGTTGGACCAATTTGATCCAACTCCCACTCTTTGAAAAGTAGAAATTTTGCAGGAGGTAAGTAATTTAGCTGTTTTGTGGGAAGTTTCTTCAGCTTCTAAGATGATTCAGAGCTTGGAATTACTGACTTAGCCTTCTGACTATATCAGGAGTGTTTAAATATACATTTTCCACTCAGTTAATAACTCATGAATTCATTTAAATTTATCATCAGTGCACTCAGAAGTCATCAAAGTAGACTTTGAGCTGTGAACATTTGCTTGTCTCCTTCTGGTTAATCCTGACACATCTCACATGTCATAGTTTTCCAAAATTCTAAAAATGAGATTACTCCCTATTAAAATTGATCATTAGATTATTGTGTTCTTGAAGATAAAATTTTAACTTGCTTAAATGATATAGTCTCCCCTCTTTTCCTCAAAAAATGTTTTATATGAGTGGAGAAGGTGGAATCTATAGCCTCATAGACTGCTGCTGCTAAGTCGCTTCAATCGTGTCCGACTCTGTGCGACCCCCTAGACGGCAGCCCACCAGGCTCCCCCGTCCCTGGGATTCTCCAGGCAAAAACACTGGAGTGGGTTGCCATTTCCTTCTCCAGCCTCATAGACTAGTGATGCTCAAACCTGAACACATATCAGGATCAGCTGTAGATCTTTATGAATACAAAGAAAGTTGAATCCCTAGACTTCTCTGATGGTCCAGTGGTTAAGAATTCACCTGCCAGAGCAGGGGACATGTGTTTGATCCGTGGTCCAGGAAGATTCCGCATGCTGCAGAGCGACTTAGCCCACGTGGCACCACAACTGAAACCTGCACACCTAGAGCCCACTCAGCAACAAGAGAAGCCACTGCAGTGAGAAGGCTACACGCCACTACTGCAGAGCAGCCTCCACTCACCACAACCAGAAAAAGCCCGTGCAGCAGCGAAGACCCAACACAACCAAGAAAAGAAAAGAAAGCTGAGTCCATCCATAGAAGTGTCTGATACAGTAGGTCTGGGGTGGGCCCTGAGAGCTTACATTTCTAAAAAGTTCCCACGTGAGGCTAACTTTAGCTACAGACCGCTCTTGGAAAACCGGTGCTCTAGGCTGAAGAAGGAGAAGGCAATGGCATCCCACTCCAGTACTCTTGCCTGGAAAATCCCACGGACGGAGGAGCCTGGTGGGCTGCAGCGCATGGGGTCGCTAAAAGTCAAACACAACTGAGCGACTTCACTTTCACTTTTCACTTTCATGTATTGGGGAAGGAAATGGCAACCCACTCCAGTGTTCTTGCCTGGAGAACCCCGGGGACGGCGGAGCCTGGTGGGCTGCTGTCTAGGGGGTCGCACAGAGTTGGACGCGACTGAAGCGACTTAGCAGCAGCAGCCAGCTGAAGAAAGAATTTGCTGAGAATAATGCTCGCAGTTTTGTAGCTTTAAGAGAAAGTGTTGGGGGTGGCAGGTTTAAATAATTAGTCTCTTTAGTCACTAGGCTCCAGCTTTTTGCTAGGAACTCAATTTGGAATATATAATTTTCCTTTCTTTAGGGGGAAAGATAAAAAGCAGAGGAGGATTTACTGTTATGATAATGAACCTTAAAATTTAGGGCCCCTTTCGAGGCTCTGGGGAGGGGGCTTAGGGTTGAGTTCACATAGTGTTTATAAAACTTGCAAAAGGAAGATATTTTTGTATTCATTTTCTTAAAGACATCCCCAGAAATTGTCTCAGCTTTAGGTCCCATAAAACTTGAATCAACTCTGATAATTAATTAATATAATTAACACTGTATAAAAGGAACATAGTTTGTAACAAAGAGCAGGTTTTTTTAATAGGTTAGGCAATTTCTAAACATGTCAGAAATAACGGTAAATGGATAAATCATCTCAGAGGACATGTGAACTTTGTGTGGAACGTACTTTAATTGAAAGAGTTAGATGGAACATTAGGTAGATGAAAATCCAAGTGGGTCTTAGCTTGTGTGCTGTCTGGTCAGCTTGTATGTGCTGTATTTTATTTATTGCGTGTGTGCCTGTTAGTCATATCCGACTGTTTGCGACCCCATGGACTGTAGCTTACCAGGCTTCTCTGTCCATGGGATTTTTCTGGCAAGAATACTGGAATGGATTGCCATCTCCTACTCCAGGGTATCTTCCCAACCCAGGGATGAACCCACGTCTCCTGCACTGGGAGGTGGGTTCTTTACCACTGAGCCACATGGGACGTCCATATTTTATTACATTTTATTTACTTGTGATGAGAGGAGAAATTTTGGAGAAATGAGTTAGGTCCCAGTCTGGCTTCACCTCTTGTAAATCAATTCACTCATTCTTTTTGAGCCTATTTTATCTGTAAAGGAAGATGTTAATAATAATAGTTGACTTAATAGGGATAACTGGATTCTGTAATGAAATGATAGATATGAACAGACATTTGTTAGATCTGAAGATGTAAAATGCTGCACAAATGTTAATAACTAGTAGCTGTACAATGCTATACCAGTAGCACACTAATGAGTGAAGTCGCTCAGTCGTGTCTGACTCTTTGCGACTCCTTGGACTGTAGCCTAACCAGGTTCCTCCGTCCATGGTATTTTCCAGGCAAGAATACTGGAGTGGGGTGCCATTTCCTTCTCCAGGAGATCTTCCCGACCCAGGGATTGAACCCAGGTCTCCCGCATTGTAGGCAGATGCTTTACCGTCTGAGCCACCAGGACTAAACGGCCATTCTGCTAGATCAAGATTTGGCAAACTTTTTCTATAAAAGGCCAGACTGTAAATACATTAGGTTGTATGGATCATTCTGTCTCTGTCTCAACTACTTAACTCTGCCCCTGTTAGGCAGTAATAACTATAGAGAAGATAGAAATGAATGGGTGTGGCTATGTTCCAATAAAGCTTTATTTTTTTATTTGTAAAAACAAGGGCAGCTATGCTAGATGATGTACCAAAATTGACCCAAAATGTCACAGTCCTTCCCAATTAGGAACTTCCAGTTGAGCAGAAGGTAAAACAAATCATAGCAATTATAAGTGGTGTTTTTATTTAAACTCAATTTTGGAGGATCGAAATGCTGGCACATTTTATCTGCTTTACTTTCCATAGTTCCCTGATGTAGCTGATATCTGTTTGGGGGGTGAGCAAAGTGGGGTGAAGGAAGGAGTCAAGGTTAAGAAGTTAGGGGTCAGAATGCCACCTTTCTCTTTCTGCTTCCTGGCTCTGGAAGCAGTAATAACAGGGTGAGCTCCTGTTTGATCCCTTCTCTGGGATTCAGACTCAACAGCAAGTGCCTAAGCATAGAGATTTTTAACCACCAAGAAATTAGGTCATACTGTTTTTTAATCTTTTAATTATTTTTAAACATCACTGAGATGCATAGATCTGCGAACTTTGGAAAACTGAAATAAAGGAGTTTTCAGTTCAGTTCAGTCACTCTTTCTCTAAAGAAGACATATAAATGCCCAGCAAGTGCATGAAAAGATGCTCGACATTACTAATCATCAGGGAAATGCGAATCAAAACCACAGTGAGATATCACTTCATACCTGTCAGAATGGCTGTTATCAAAAAGACAACAAATACCAAGTGTTGGCAACGATGTGGAGAAAAGGGAAGCATTGTGCACTGTTGCTGAGGGTGTAAACTGATGTGGCAGCTATGGAAAACAGTACAGAGATTGCTAAAGAAATTAAAAGTAGAACTACCCTTTGATTTAGCAGTTCCATTCCTGGGTATTTATCTGAAGAAAACAAAAACACTAGTCAGAAAAGATACATGCCCTCCTATGTTTATTGCAGCATTGTTTACAATAGTCAAGATATGAAAGCAACATCAGTATCTATCAGTAGATGCATGGATTAATGAGATGTGTGCGTATATATGCATACAATGGAATATTAGTGGTGAAAAAGAAATGAAATCTTGTCATTATATGACAACATGGATGTATGTAGAAGGTTTTATGCTAGTGAAATAAGTCAAAGACAAATACTGTATGATTTCACTTATATGTGGAATCTAAAAAAATGAAACAAACATAACAAAACAGAAAGAGAGTTATGGATACCGAGAACAAACAAGTGGTTGCCAGAGGTAAGAGTTGGGTGGGAAAGAAGTACGTGTAGGAGATTAAGAGGTACAAACTTCCAGTTGCAAAATAAATGAATCAGGGGTATGAAATGTAGTGTGTGGGGATAACTGGTCAATAACTATGTAATATCTTTGTATGGTGACATAGTATAACTAGACTTATCCTGGTGATCATTTTGAAATACATGGAACTATCCAATCGCCTGTGTTGTGTAACAGGTACTAACGTAGTTTGAAGGGGCAATTACATTAATACTTGAGAAATAAACAGACTCGTAGGAAAAAGAGATCAGAGGTGGGGGAGTGCGGCGAAGGGGAATTGGACGAAGGCAGTCAAAAGGTACAAGCTCCTAGTTATAAGAATGATATGTCCTAGGGATGTGATGTATGGCATGATAGCTATAATTAACATCACTGTATGTTATATATGGCAGTTGTTAAGGGAGTAAATCCTAAGAATCATCAGCACAGGAAAAAATTTTCTCTATTTAATTTTGTATCTATGTGAAATGATGAATATTCAGTAAACCTGTGGTAATCATTTCATGATGCATGTAAGTCAAATCACTGTACTCTACATTTTAAACTTATATAGTGATGTATGTCCATTATACCTCAATAAAACTGGAAGTAAAAAAATTTTTAGAGAAAAGAGGTTGGGTCTTATAATAAAATTTATCCTCCTCCCCCAAAATTATGCTAAGTGAGAAAAGCAAGATTCACAGACTATATATGATATGATTCCATCTATACAATGTTTTAAAAGACAAAACTGTGGAGATGTAAACCAGACCAGTGGTGGGCTCAAGGAGAAGGAAAATGTAATTTCTTTCAAGAATTTCTCTTGGCTTCCCTCCACCAGCCCCTAACCTCTTACCCCTGCCCCCATCTTCCCTGTCAAGGATTTAATATCAATTTAAGGTAGAGTTTATATTGCAAAACACAAATGTGATTTTTCTCTAATTTTAATCATGGAAATTGCCAGAGAGCAGGCGTTCACCTTGGCCCCTCCAGTGTCACTGCTGAGTGAGCCTGAGGGGAGCCTGGCTGTGTCTTCGCCCTGCTGTCAGCGCCCCTGCACCGCCTTGCAGTTCTGTGTCCCAGAGAGCAAGCCAGAGGGGGTTCAGAAGGGAGATAGTTGAGCAGATGCCTTTGAAGAATTGAGTGTTGTGCTGGTTCTATTAGGATCCTGAATCATCAAGGTAACAGTTTATGCTCAGCTCCCACCCCTAGCAGTTGGGAACATGAGGACTGTTGGGTAAGGTCGGGGGAAGACGGGTACGTCTCTTTGTAATCCACTGAGTGCCAGGAAGTTGCCCACTGTCTTCAATCTAGAGGGAGGTTCTGTCTGCTGAATATTGCATGAAGGAAATGGTCTATGCTCCCTACCTAGGGCTTGGGAATGTCTTCCTCTTACAAAGATTTTTATTGTACACATTTACTATAAATAGCCTTTGCATTTTATAGAGCAGGACAAGAAGGTTCCAGGCCATTGAACATGATAATTTTTTTCCCCAATATTTTCTTTCTGTGTATCTGATGTTTCATACAGCAGTGGAGGTTTTCTTTTACAAATGCACATTATAGTTTCTTCCAAGAGCTGCCATCAAGTACCCTGTCCTTTAAAATAAGTTGGGAAATATTACTCTTGGTCTGCCACTCCCTGCTTTCATTGCCTGGGTTCATTGTAGATCTGAAGTTGCATTCTTTTTTGCTGTTTCTTTGTCATTGCAGCTTTGTTTGGGTCATTTATCTCTGGGTTCTTGCCACTCAAAGTGGAGTCTTTGGACTAGAGCATTAGAATCACCTGGGAGCTTTTTTTTTTTTTTTTAAGACATGCAGGCCCCACCCCAAACCTACTGAATGAGAATTGGCATTTTAACAGATCTTCAGAGATGCATTTGCACATTAAAGTTTGAAAGGCTTCAATCCTGCCCAAATATCCCACCAGCTCTGTTGATAACCCTGTTAGGACCATGTGTGACCCTCAGACGTGCACCCCTGGTGAATTATCTTGACGGACAGTATAGGTATGAGTGTGGGTGCATGCACTTTGCTATGAACTTAATTTAGTCAGTGCTCAAAGACACGAAACCACAAAAGGCATAGTTGAGCTCCCAGGAGCTTGGAGTCTAGTGGGGGACACAGAGTCTAGTGCTCCAGCACGGCGTTGTGGTGTCATCTGACTTCCTTCACCCACACAGAGTTCCTGCCCCCTCCTCTGAAAACAGTTTCTCCATGTGTAGTCCACAGGCCACCTGCCTCCCAGCCCTTGGGGTTCTGTGAAAAGAGCACGGGGTCACTCCAGACCTTCCGGATCATGCCCTTGGAGTGAGCCCAGGCATCTTCATTTTTAAAATTGTTATGTACATTATAATCTGAGGGCCACTGACACAGGTACAGCTTTGATATCCTCGATGATTACACATTTTGATAGGAAGGGATGTTTATATATAATCTCAAATGTTCAAGGACTCATTCAGAGCTTTCCTTATCCTAAGTTCAGGGGGAGTTTCGCATGGCCTCCAAACTCAAAGCTGCTTTTATCTTTGGGTGAGGCAATGTCAGGATCTTGTGGATAGTATTTAAAGATTGTTCAGATCATATGTTTATATTTTCTAGCAGCATGTTTTCCAGGGGCAAATTAAAATCCTTTGCTCTATAATGAGTTAACAGCGTGAACATTGTTATGACAATCCCATGACTTTCTTGTTTAATGTTTATACTCATCTAATCAAACAAATTGAAATTGGATTATGGCTGTTGCACATTATAGCAGTTATTATCCAGTTTAAATGCAGGTCTGAAGGAAATAAAATTGATTTTTCTATGGTACTTGCAGACACTGTAGGTTATTGGTGTGCTGTTTGAATTTCCAATTAGGTTTGTACAGAGGAGAATAAGATTAGTGCTTGGACTTTTTAAAAATTTTCTTAATGTATTATGTAAATAAAGTGATATTTCATTCTAATTAGGGAGGTAGATGACTTTAAAAAGTTTGGTGATCTGCTTTCATGTTTTTATTTAAAGCATGTCAGGTTTTAACATGGATAATAATTTTGAGGAACATTTTTATTTTTAGAAAGAAAAGAAAATAATAGAGTAGATTACCATTAAAATACTCAGTTACTACAGTAACAGCTACCCTATTTTTCAGGGAATGAGCTGTAATATGTACCAGAATTTCACAGATAACTGAACCTATCTTTCAATAAACCAAACACTTGTTTTTAAAAAGCTGCCTTTATTTTGCAAACACCTTTTGTATATCTGTTCTGTGTAAGCACCATGCCCAATGCTAGGGGCTCAGAGTTGATCCAACACAGACAGGTCCTTCACAACAAAGATATGCCTGACCACTGACTGCTCTGAAAGCAGAGCTATGGGCCAGAAAACACAGAAGCAAGAATGGCAAGCCCTGGAGAGTGGGGAAAGGCTTCAGGGAAGAGGTACCTTTGGATCTGGACCTCAATTCAGAAGTAGGAGTTACATGGATATTTTAAGTAGTAATACAGTTTATTCCTTAAATCCTAAAGGCATCACATGCTGATTATGTGCTTGTTATAAAAGTACCCATAAAAAGATTAATTATTAAGTTCCATCATTATTAAATGTATTGAAACTTTGTTCAGGAAATGCGCTTGCTTCTGAAAATATAATGGAGAACAGTCCACAAATCCACTCTTAGGTTTGGTAGTCTGCTATAATGAGTCACAGAACTCACTCACAGCTAAAGGCTACAATTAAGCTCAGCCAGGAAGAGAGGCACATAGGACGAGTCCAGAAGAGGCCCACATGTGGAGCTTCCGTTGTCTTCTTCCTGTGGAATCATGGACAGCATAGCTTTCCTAGCGTTGATGTGTGACAGTGTTCATGGAGCATTGCCGACTGGGGAAGTTCATCCAAGCCTTGGTGTCCACAATTTTTATGGGGGCCACCCATCATGTGGGTGTGGGTGACCATACCTGTGACCATACACATGACTAAGCCAGAGGTGGAACTAATGCTCAATGACCCAAAGCCCTGACCCTAAACCACATTGTTAGACTATCTAGTGTGACCCAAGACCCCTGGGAAAACAAAAACACTCATATCAGGTATGACATTCATTTCAGTTCAGTCGCTCAGTCGCATCCAACTCTTTGCAACCCCATGGACTGCAGCACGCCAGGCTTCCCTGTCTATCACCAACTTCCAGAGCCTACTCAAACCCATGTCCATCGAGTTGGTGATGCCATCCAACCATCTCATCCTCTGTCGTCCCCTTCTCCTCCCACTTTAAATCCTTCCCAGCATCAGGGTCTTTTCCAATGAGTCAGTTCTTTGCATCAGGTGGCCAAAGTATTAGAGTTGCAGCATCAGTCCTTCCAATGAATATTCAGGACTGATCTTTAGAGTGGACTGGTTGGATCTCCTTGCAGTCCAAGGGACTCTCAAGTATCTTCTCCAACACCACAGTTCAGAAGCATCAGTTTTTCAGCGCTCAGCTTTCTTTGTAGTCCAACACTCACATCCATACATGACTACTGGAAAAACCGTAGCTTTGACTAGATGAACCTTTGTTGGCAAAGTAATGTCTCTGCTTTTTAATATGCTGTCCCGTGCTCTTAAAAAGTACCTCCCAGAAGCCAAGGGCAAAGTCCAGACCTCTCTTTGGCCAAGGCTGAATTCTTTACTGTAGAGAAACAAAACCAGCACTACTGTAAGTTTACAGAACTCACAATAAAGTGAAGATCCTAAAGTGAAGAAGGTGAACACTGTGCAAGAAGAGTCTGGATGCTTAGGGTTGTGGGGTGGATGGCACTGTCAGTTAGGAGTTTCACAAGGAAGTAGACAGAGGTCTGAAGGGTGAGAGGGATTTCAGTTTCAGTTCAGTCACTAAATTGTGTCCAACTCTTTGTGACCCCGTGGACTGCAGCACACCAGGCTTCCCTGTCCATCACCAACTCCCAGAGCCTACTCAAACTCATGTCCATTGAGTCAGGGTGCCATCCAACCATCTCATCCTCTGTGCTTTCTTTATAGTCCAGCTCTCACATAGCCAGGTGAGTAGTGCAGCAAAGAGCATTTCAAGAGGAAGGGGTGGTTGGTGCAAAAACCCTGAAGTGGGAAGTAGCTGAGCATGTTCCAGAAACTGGAAGAAGAGACCAGAGCAGACAGGAGGAGGAAGGAATGTGGTTGCAGCACTGACTAGAGAGGAAGTAGGGACCAGATTCCAAGTAGCCTCAGAGACCCTGAAAATGATTATGGACCTTATTTCCAATCGCTGGAAAGCCACTGTAAAGTTTAAAAGCAGGAGCATGGATGCTCAGATGTGTGACTTGTCTACTTAAAGGGTCATGTGTGTGGCTGCTGTGAGAATGGCCAATTGGGTACAGAGTGAAAACAGGGAGACTCAGGACTATTAGGACCATCCCAACAGGAGGAGTCGGCGGCTGGCACCAAGGGTTGGCCATGAAGTAGGAGAGAGGAGGAGAGGTTGAGACAGTAGTAGGAGGTAGAGATGGCAGGTCTTGGTAAGCAAGAAGACCCTTGGCTGTGACCCTGTGCTGTCACCATTGGCACCTGGCAGTCCTGTCTGATTTGTGGCTTCCATTTGGCAGTAGGCAGAGAAGCAGATGACCAAACTGACCAGAATTATGTGTACGGCAGGAGGGCACCCTCTGACAGGGTAACAGGTGCAGTCCTGTGAAGTTGGTTCATGTTTCTAGACTTGGTGGTACTTGCTCTGACCCCAAGACTCAAATCCACCCCCTCAACTTCTAAAATGGGCCGTGTTCCAAACAGCTGTGTTTGCCAGAAGTTCATTGTAAACAATTATAACTGAGGTATTACTGGTCATAGATTGAATACACCATGGATTAAATCATGTCCCCCTTGGGAGACAACTGCTAACCAGAAAAGCCTACTATATGGTTGTCAACACAAAGCGTGACACTTTTTAGGAAGAGCTTAATAAATGCTGAATGAGTGAGACGTTTAATCCTCTTTTAAAACAGGAACATTAAAGAGTTTCTAGTATATCTGTCATGTGTTTTGCTAAACCCAGACAAGCCCTTTCAGTTACGTACTCCCTTGATTTTCCATGTTTATTTTGTATTTTCTGTTCCCTATAAAAGGAGTGTATTGAACTTTGAATTTGGCAGAAACTATGGCTGATGTTCCCTGCCTGTTTCATTCTGTAATCGCTCAATCAGATAACTTATTCTTGCCCAGAAACAGAGAGAGGAAATACTTTAGGCACATATAGAACACACTCAGTAAAAGACCTTGGGTTTTCCTTTCAAAACTAGGATTTTGGCCAGCAGCTGGCAAACACTCGTATTTAAAATACTGTTATCTAGCCAAGGGAACACTTTCCTGCTTCCATATGTGTAGCAGGAGGGGAGCTCTCAGTTAAAGATGACAGTACTGGGGTACCTTGGAGAAGGCAATGGCAACCCACTCCAGTACTCTTGCCTGGAGAATTCCATGGACAGAGGAGCCTGGTGGGCTGCTGTCCATGGGGTCGCACAGAGTTGGACACGACTGAAGTGACTCTGCATGCATGCATGCATTGGAGAAGGAAATGGCAACCCACTCCAGTACGCTTGCCTGGAGAATCCAGGGATGGGGGACCCTGGTGGGCTGCCATCTGTGGGGGTCGCACAGAGTCGGACACGACTGAAGCGACTTAGCAGCAGCAGCACTGGGGTACCAGGTGTCATCTTGGCTTTAAATCAGTGAACTAAAGGCATCTTAAGAGAGTCAGGAACAAAAGGTGCCTTAAGAGAGGCGCCGCGGGATGAGGAAGATATGGAAGGGTGGACCACTGTTAGTGCTTCGTGTAAATTGGCAGGGAATCTGGTTTTAAAAACAAATCTTTTCAGCTCAGTTCAAAACTTGCTGCCTGATGGATCAAACTACAGTTTGTTTCTGCTTAGTTGTGGTATTGCAGAGGCCTTCTGACTGTGGGTTCACTGTGGCCCCTCTTCCTGGCATCTATCAGGCAGATCTATGAAAAAATCGGAAACCCAGGCCCGGGATGTCAACTTTCCAAAGAGGTGGGATTAGGAGGAATTTTCTGAGTCCTGGAAGTCCCAAAAGAGAAACATCTAGCATAGAATGGGGCTATGTTGGGCTGGGCACTCCGCCTCTCCCTGGGGACTGACGCCGGAGGCTGAGAGCACCTGGCTGGAGGCACCTGCCAGCGGGGTGCGGGGTGGGCGGGGGCGACGGCCCACGTGCCTGCCGAGCAGCCAATGGGCGGCGGCGGCGGGCGGGCCGGGCTCTGGGAGGCGCGGACCGCACTCGCTTCAACTTGAGACAGAAGGAACCGCGCTGCTGCTGGTGTGAGTGACCGCCCCAGGGTGGCTAGTGCCTGCAACCTGGTCTTGTCCCTCGCATTGGGGGCGGCATCCTCGCCCAGCCCCAGGGCTGCCCCGGAGGCCAAGGTGAGGGATGAGGGCACGGGGCGGCGTGCCTTTGTCTGCAGGTAACCGACGGGTGGGCGCCGAGCTCGCGGAGACCCGACCCGCGGGACAAAGGCTGCAAGCTCCCATCCCTAGAGGCAGTGCTTAGCGAGGTCCAGGGCGGCCGGCAGGGCTGAGGAGGGGTCGCTCTGCCTTGCTAGAGGGAAGGATGAGAATTGTATGAAATGAGGGGAAGGTGGAGGAGTCTTGATGCAGTTTACGAGTGTGGCAGGAAGCTGTTCAGGGCCGGGCTGTTGAGATTATCTGTTTTGGCGGTTTCTGTTGTGCCCAGTGTTATGACTGAATAAATGAGTGCATTCATCTCGCATGACCTCTGAATCCACGTTTATGTACTCTTGTTTGTATTACGAGTGAAAAATACTCAGGATCTTGGTGATCCGATTTTTTAATTGAAAGCAGTATCTTTGGGTGTAAAAGACTATGCAGTTTCAAATAATTTTAGTTGTGTGACTTACAATATTGTTGGACTTCCATGTGGGAAAATGTCTCAAATTCCCAAAATGTGGAAAAACAGCCAACTTATCATGTGCTTGTTTTGGCACTGAAAAGAAGTAGATTTTTGTTTGTTTAAGAAAAATGTGATTTAAATGTTGCACGAAACACTTAATTGGATTCTCAGGGAATCTGTGTCTTTTCTATCTGTTATCTATTTCCCTGTACCAGTATTGGATCCAGGCATGCCTATCGATTCCCCAGTTAATGTGTTAGCTGTGAATCTTCATTACTGCTTTGGATAGGAGATGGCCAGGGAGAAGGCAATCCCATTAGTCTTTTTCTTTTTATAACTGCAGCTGCAGCCTAGCTTTGACTAGTGTCATGAATGGTGGGTTCCGCCTGCCTTCCTCATGTTATTCTCTTTCTGGTTTTCTCAGGTCATGGAGCAATCAGCTCCTCCTCCAGCCTTACCCTGACACAAAAGCAGTTTGTAAGTTTTCACCCTAAAGTGAAATCTTTGCTACTGCCTTTGAGTTTTATTTGCTTTGTGAAGCCTTTCAGGACAAAAGTGTCCTGAGGCCTTTCACAAGAAGTTAGCCACACAGTGCACTGTGAGGGGAACAGCCCTAAATCTCTATTTGTAAATTTCGTCTGTAATGTTTCTCAGTTATCAGTGGCTGTGTTGTCCAAAGTGAGATGTGTGTAACGAGCTTAATAGGAGAGAGACTTTCTACAAGGGATCAGCTGTCACCATTGTAGAAGATGCTGTTGGACTTGGCTCAGAGTGAAGGCATGGGCTTTGGGCTGGTTTGCTCAGGAACCCCATCTTTCTGACAGCTGCTGGTTCATTTACGAGTTTTTCTGTCATTCTAGCAAGCCCTGGCTTTTGAACAATGGGGACAGTTTATTTAACAAGTATTTATCAAACACTTGCTGTGTGCTTGGCTTTGGCACTTGGTATTTGGCATTTGGTAAATGCATCAAGTACCTTCTTGCTTTTTTGGAGCTCGTACTGTGGCACACCAGCATAGGGCCCATTTCGGGCTTCTGAATTGGAGCATCCCTGGGAGGCATTGTGGATAGATTGACCCTGATGTGAACCAAGAAGATGCTGCTGGCTGCTCCCTGGAGGTTAGCTGAGCCCAGGATGTAGATAGGAACAGGTGGGACCAAAGTCACCTCTGCTCCAAGGATGAAGGTATTAATCATACAGTGGGTCGCATGCTCTGGAATCTGTCTTCTTGAATCTGTTTGCCATGGATATCTTTCAGAGGAGCCTGGGACTGCGAGGTGGGCCAGAGCTGAGTTCTCAAAGAGTTTTGAACAATGGCATTGTTTAAGATATGGTAATTCCAATCTTTCAAAAACTGTTGTTGATGCAGGCTCCTAGTCTCACCTCAACAGCTTTCATCTTGAACAGCTCCTTGGGGAAATGAATTTCTTTCTGTACCACTGACTGAGCAAAGCTTTCTATCTGTCCCCAGTCTCCCAGGTGTTGAGGTGACTCCTAGGTTTAGAGACCTAGAGCATGGTTGGAAAACACCTGTCAAGCTCACTCTACTTTTTGTGGATTTGCAAGAGTGTTTCCTGATAATATGTACTTTCTTGTCTATCTTTTCACCTTTTTCACAAATCCCTAGGATCATGTGAAAACATACTAAATAGTCGTATAACTTGTTCTGTTCAAGTGCCTGTTTTAAACACAAATGTTTTTTAGAAAATCTTAGCCCTTTGAATTTCTCTGCCTTTAACATAGTGTCTAGGATGCTCTCCATAAATAATTGGAATTTATGAATTAACAATTTATTGAATTGTTTTTTAAGATTTAACTATGATCATCACATGTACTTGATAGATATAAGTAAGATCTATAGATTAATTTGCCCTTCAGCAGATGTGGAATGTCTGTGTGCCAGGTGTCTCATGAGGTACATGAAGGAATGAGACAGACAGGGTTCAAACAGGCAGGACATGATAAGTGCTGTGAGCGGATAGCACAGTGTGGCAGAGAGAGTATCTCGATGGGGAAAGGGGGCCCCAGGGGGCAGCCCATCCTTGCAGGTGACCTTTGAGCTCAGCCAAAAGCTGGGAAGAAGCCAGGTGTGTGGGGGGCCCTGGAGGAAGAGCAAGGGGTGCTCAGCATGTTCACGGATACAAGAGAGTCCAGTGTGGCTGGAGTGGGAAGGCCAGCGATACATGCTGGATGGAAGAGATGGTTGAGGGCAGGGGGACAAGATCACATAAGGCTTTTGGGTTATAGTTGAAGGTTTCAATTTTCTTTTCTTTTTAAAAAAATATTTTTAAAATTTATTTTGGCTGTGCCAGGTCTTAGTTGTGATATACAAGATCTTTTTGTTGTGGCACACAAACTCTTAGCTGTGGCATGTGAGATCTAGTTTCCGGACCAGGAATCGAACCTGGGCCCCCTACATTGGGAGTGCAGTGTTTTAGTCACTGGACCACCAGGGAAATCCCTGAGTTTTTTTTTTGATTTCGTGAAAAACCTCTGAAAGGTGGTAACTGGGAGAGTGCCATTATCTATTTTGTTTCATAAAGAAAGGTACTAGTGAATGCTGTTAAGGGGTATGGATGTTGGTAGCAGAGGTGGAAGTTGAAGGTTCAGGTAGCAAGTCCTGGTCCAGGAAACATCAACACGGCAGCGGGGGGGGGGGGGGGGGGGATGAAGAGAAGCAGGTTGTGGAGACTGAACTGGCATGGTTGACAGTGGAAGGTGAAAGAAGAGGGGTCATCTAGGACCAAGCTGGATTTTTAGATTCATTGTTTTTTGTGTGGTTTTTTTTTTTTTTTTCTGTTGGAAAGTAATGACTGTATAAAGACAATTAAGCAATGAGCAACTCACTTTCAGTTTCTATTATTCCAAGACCTTGACTTATGTTGTCTTTTTCTCCAGTATGGATGAGCAGCCCTGCCTATCGGCGTATTGTGCATTTGGCCATTTTTGTCCAGGACATTTTACCCTGCAGTCTATCATACCTTGGAGCATTTTCTTTGCTCTGTCATAAAAATAAAGGATCAAAGTAAGAAAGAAGGCAGGTTTCAGCTTTAATCCATATAGAATTACTCTGCCTGGGCTTCCAGATTTATAAGATACCATTGATAATTACATTTGAAGTTGTTAATTTCATTTCCAATATCCTCTGACTTTCCAACAACAGATACTCAGTTGTAAATAAGCCTAGTTCTGTATCTATTTAAAGTCAGCAGGAGTAAAATTCTTTAATAACACAGGAAATTCACTGTTCATTTCGAGAGCTAGAAAGCCATTTCCTTGTATCTGAAAAGTAGAGAAATGCAATATTTGGTCTCTGATGGGACTTTTTTTTTTTTGGCCCCTCTTTCTAGCTACAGATTTGTGAACATGAAATTTTACAATGTCTTTGTCAGTTAACTTTGGTTTTGAAGCCAACTTTGGTTTGGGTTTGCAAAATTTTTATGCAGAAAATCCTCCTTCTGCAGTCAGAATTTTAGGCAGATGAAAAGGGGCAGAAGTGATGGAGACTGCCACCCCTTCTGCTCTAGAAGCCTGGACTGGTTACCCTAGAACATGTAAGCATGTCTGGGGATGAATAAATTATGACAGTTGAAATAATTATGATAGAGGAAAAGCCGCTGAGGAGAACACAGTTGACAATTGGGGCTGATTTGACCTGATTCTGTCATGTGAAAGCATGCATCTGTTTGCCAGGTTACATGAAAATGCTGTTTCCAAGGAGTCTAGTGTGATTTGTTTGTCTACCCCACCCCCACCCCCCAAAAAATGGACAAACATTCTAAGTAGAGTCATAGCCTGCTAGTGATTCTTTCAAAATAAAGTGGCTGGAGCAGAGACCCATGTTGATTCTGGTCCTCATTCTGGGCATCCATGTAAGATTTTAGTTGAGCAAAAGGCACTCTGGCTCTAAAGCTACAAATTGAAAGAGTTCTTCCTCCTGCTTCAGGGTGGAATAGTTTCCAGCTGGCCCTGGAGTTTATCACCTGTAACAAGGATTATTCCAGCGTCTCAGCCAGCTGCACAGGTTTAACGCACACTTGGTTTACTGCTCTGCTGTTACAATCTTGAAATTCATAGTATTTCTCATGCAGGCAGAGCTTTGCATTTCATTTTGCACTGGGCTCTGCAAGTTATTGAACTGGTCCTAGTCTCACTGTTTGTCCACGTTGTATGTTGCACCCCTGAATCAGGCTGACATCTAAAGTGGGGTCCCTGACTTGTTCTGTGAAAGATATTAAGTATTTGGGGGGGGGTCTGTGGTTTCTGTTGCAGCCCCTCAGCTCTATCATGCTGGCTCGGAAGAGGCCATTGACAAGAGAAGTGACGGAGTGCAGTTGTGTTCAGTGACACTCTATTCGTAAGAGCAGGCAGGGAACGGATGGACGGTGATCCTCAAGCCATCATTTGCGACCCCTGACTTTAATGACCTGAGTGGAAACCACAGTGATGACTGAAATAGGGACCTTGTCCTTTGGAAGCAAGAGGGCTTGGTCACCTTTGGACAGCTGTATGGTATTCTGAAAACCAGTCTCCAGAGAGCATTCCTGAACAGGTCTGGCTGGTAGGAGTACCTCTGTGACAGACCATCATTCAAACATCCCCCAGCCCACGCTTGAGCTTCTTCTCGATGAAGGCATGTTAATTCTATTTGTCAAGTATAAAGACATATGGACAATAAAAGGAAGGCAAACTCACAGTGAAAAGAGGATGCCACCATGATGGGATTGTGGTTTTGTTTTTTTAAAGACTTACCATATTTGAGGGAAAAGAAAAAAGATGCTAGCTGTAAGGAAGCTAGCTATGAATAAAAAGTAACCTTAGCAAACAGGAAAGATGTGTCTTCTTTCAAATTGTATCAAGAAGTTAACTCCTGCTCAGTGTGTGTGTGTGTGTGTGTGTGTGTGTGTGTGTGTGTGTAGCCCAGCTCTACATACTTCTTCTGCCTCAGCATACATGGAAATGCCTTGTCTGGGGTCTTTTCTGTAAATGATAAACAAAAGTTTATTTCTCAAAGAATACAAATATGAAGACAATTATCTGGGGAGTCAGTAAATCTTGATAGAAATCAACGTACAAGGGAAATTTATATATTGATTTCCTTAGGAGCAGAGGAGCTGTGTTTCATTTAGACAAATGTTCTGAAGAAAGAATCTAGTTAGGGGCTCTGGAAACACTTTCTGTGGAGATGATCAGGGTATAGATTTGCTTTGCTTTCATATTCAGTCATAAGAGATTATAATCTTCTCAGAACTCACGTTCTGCCCATTCAGATAAAATAAATGTTTTATTAACATTGTTTCAGATGACATGAGAACTGAATGTGAACTAAAGTCATTTTTAAAGTGCAGACTGTAATAAACAATAGCAGGAGAAAAATCCAGCCAAGTCCCTATTATTCACAGCATTATTCCTGTATCAATGTGATCAGGAATAAGGGGGAAAGACCTTTGTTTACACTACTCATTTATTCAGAAATATTTGATTACTTGTTATGTGCCAGGCAGTGATGAATGAACACTTACCCAGGTGGTGAGTGAACAAGGCAGAAAGGTTTCCCGTTAACACAGAGTTTACTTTTTTGTGGGGGAGAAGGAAGGACAGACAATAAACTAATAAACAGGGTAGTTTTAGATGCTTTGAGAGTTAGTGGTGACTGGGTGGTCTGGAGGGGTCTTCTACAGGTGATGACAATAAGAGAAAGTCCTTGGTGGGAGATCTAGGGAACTGAGTATCCAGGCAGCAGGAACAGTGAGCACAAAGGCTCCAAAGGCCGGTGTATTTGTTAACAGGGTGAAGCCAGAGCCCAGCAGATATGGAAGAGGCAGGAAGGGAGGTCAGAGAGATAGATGGGGTAGGGTGGGGGGTCGGGAAGAGCAGGGAAGCAACAGGATAAGTGTCTGATGTGTAAAGAAGGAAACTGTCAGCCTTTGCCCTGGAAAGTTATTTAGACCAAGCACAGCACTTAATTTTTGTTACCAGGTCCAGTTGAGGCGGAACCAAAACTCCAACAGGGTTGGAGACAGGATCGGAGAACTGAGGCTGTCTTTCCTCATCAAGGGGTGGGTCCTGGGGAGAGCCCATTCATTGGCAGGAAGGCAGGCTCAGGTGCCAGGTGCCCCAGCCACCACCCCAGCCAAAACACAGAGCGAAGATGAGACTGGCCAGGTCAAGCTGTCCTCCATTTGCGGAGCCACCACTTTTCTCAGCTGTGGGGTTTTGAACCTTAGAGTCTCTTATAAAATGAGAGTCGTGAGGCTCCCCTGAAGGGTTATTGTGTGGCCTGGTGATAATGTGCACCGGAAACAGAGCCTGGCTGGGTGGCAGGTTGAATAAGGTGGGAACCACTCGTGTTATTTGCTTTTAGCAATCAATCATCCTAGTGTTGATACCTATTTTTATGTAGGTATTATTGAGTTTACAGAGTATCAGGGATACTTGTATCTACAGGAAGTTTCCAAAATTCTGATGGCGGTAGAACGTCTTGGCTTTTTGTGTTATCTATAGTATTGTCCAACAGAGGAGCCCACCTGGTTACAGTCCATGGGGTCTCAAAGAGTCGGACATAACTGAGCAGACATTCTCGTATTCCTTCTGTCTGCACAAAGGAATTGGGATTATCTGTAAAAGTATAGCCCTAAAGCCTATCCCTGGTGGCTCAGACGGTAAAGAATCTGCCTGCAATGCAGGAGACCCAGGTTTGGTCCCTGAGTTGGGAAGATCCCCGCGGAGAATGAAACGACAACCCACTCCAGTATTCTTGCCTGAGAAATCCCATGGACCGAGGAGCCTGGCAGGCTACAGTCTACGGGTTTGCAAAGAGTTGAACATGACTGAGCAACTAACACTTTCACTAAAACCTCTTGAAAGCCTCGATGAGGCTGGGTGCGTGGAATTGCAAGGAGTTCACCCACAGGCTCACTGTGGTTCATTTGGGGGGTGTGTGTGTATGTGTTGGCCACGCCTTGACGGCTGTGCAGTATCCTAATTCCCTGACCATTGGTGGAACCCTGAAGTGAAAGTGTGGAGTCCTCACCACTGGACTGCCAGGGAAGTCCCTCATCGTGGTTTTAACTCAGAGCCTGGTCTGTACCAGCCAGTGGGAGTGACTTCATGGCACTTTTTGCATGAAAAGCACTTGCCTGGTATAGGGAGCTGTCATCTTCCCCAGAGGTTCCCTTATTCTTGAACCTTGTCAGATAGGGGCTTTCTGGGTCTTGCTTTGTTTCAAAAAACAAAAGCAACTGTTTTGTTTTTGTTTACCATCTCTCCTTTCAGGAAGGAAGCCAGCCCATGGTTTTACAGTTCATGTATATTTTACATTAGTTTTATCCTTTGTGCCCTAAACTTTATATCTTGAACATGGCATGAATTATCTCTTACTTGAGGACTAAACATAAATTATGTGTATTCTCTATTTGCTCAGATATTCAGAGAAGCAAGGTGGTTGTGTGTTTTTTTTTTTAATTGTAGTACAGCATAGATGCAAGCAGATGCTCATTAATTCTTGCTGTCTTCAAAGATGGACTTTAAAAATTTCTCATTTCCTGGTTGCTCTCAAATATCCTTTTTTGCCTCATTAGTAAGCTTACTGGTATTGTGTCTTCTCTCTAGTGGCATGAGAAAGTCCTTTGTTTAGAAAAATGTGCCTTGAATTTCAATACTCTTACACCACTTTAGATCCTCAGCTTCACACTTTATTCCAGTTGGAGCTTTAGCTCCTGTGTCTGCCAGTCAACAGTTAACAGGTAGCTAGTGCTGGGAAAGGGGCACAGGAGGAGGGAGGTGGGAAGGGAGCTCATTTTGCA
This sequence comes from Ovis aries, assembly GCF_016772045.2. NCBI lineage: Eukaryota > Metazoa > Chordata > Mammalia > Artiodactyla > Bovidae > Ovis > Ovis aries. The sequence goes on along the minus strand of NC_056059.1, from coordinate 60,457,424 downwards.
AAGGAAGGTACACTTGTCAGAGGTGTTCCTGTTGCTGTTTGGTCTTGGGAAGGAGAGAACCTTTCCCTGAGCTGAATTGTCTGAAACTTAGTAGACACCAGATGGTGAATTTGCATAAATTCAGAATTCAGTTCAGAGATCTTTCACCTGCAGCGTGTGGATTCTAAAAGGGTCTATGCATGAGTTTCTGGGGCTATTGAACTTTGTCCCGCATCCCCCTGAGATGGTGTGTCAAAGTGTGGGTCTGCAGACATTTCTTTCTGGAATGTTTTCATCAGAGTTCAAAGGTTTCATGATCCAAAACAGGTTTGGAAACCTTCCTCTTGGCAGAGCTTCCTCCCCTACTTCCCCTCAACTGACCACACTGTGCGGTGTGTATGTCAGGTCTACACTGCGGGCTGCCCCACCATGAGCCTGACACTGATTAACAGGGGCCATCCCTCCAGCACTAATATCTTAGGAGGTGAGTTACCAGTATTGCTCCCATTTCACAGATGAGAAAACTGAAGAACAAAGAAGCTAAGGGCCTTGACTGAGGGCAAGTAGTGAATAAATATCAGGAACAAGAAATCTGAAGCTGGAGGAAAAGAGAAACTGTCAGGTTCAGGCGTTGGTACGAGAGTTTTCGTGATATGAAGTTTTGTGTCTTTACTTCATTGCTGTGTGGCTAATGCTGGTCTGTGCTGGCGCTCATGGCTCAAAAGACTCTCAGTGATGAAAGACAAGCATCAAAAAGTAGCGTGAAGCAGCGAATTCTGCAAACATGGAGCGAGAAGTACCCTGGCAAGTCTTTGCTGTACGTGCTCAGTTTGTGAAGCATGGACAGTGTGTGCTGCATAAGAAGTAGGTGGCTGTGCTGGGGAGATATGTCTTCTTCCAAAAGCTAGAATAGACATTGTGATTCTGGTATGCTTTTTTTTTTTTTTTTTTTAGGAATTTTCTATTCATTTGGATGCCCAGTTACACATGCCAAGTAGTTCCTGCTATTTCAGACTCTTTTTTTTTTTAATGAAAACCTTGCCAATTACTTACTCCATTCATTTTCCCAAGAAACAGTCGCCGAGAGCGTGCTGATCAGGCAGCATTCGCCTGTGTGGCTAGTGTGGATTTGATCCTGGGGTTGAATTCTTCCCACTGGCATCTTGTACTGTGAGAAGGGGGAGTAAGCTTACGCCTGACTCTAAATTTAGCCTTCCCCACTTTCAGAATGGCGCGTCTCACACAGAAGCCCAACTTTGGGCTGATGTTTCTTCCCCAGCACATTACAAGGTGTGGAGTTGATGAAGCAGCTGCCACCGGGACTCGTCTGCATTTTTTGCATGACATTTCAAAGATCGCTCTGAAGTGTCCCCAGTTATGGCTGGCTTTCTCTTCAATGCTTAAATCAAGCAGGTCTACTAACCTCAACTAAACAGACCTTGTTAGAAGTTCACAGTGTCATTTTTCTGAGTCCTGCCTTCAGGGAAAAACATAGTAGGTACATATAGATGTTATTTCATTAAGTGAACCACTAGTAACAATTCTGATTTCAAATAGCCAAGACGCCAATAATATACACAAAAGAAACAGATTGCATCCTCAGGTGTCTGGACTTAAGGTTACTTACGCATAATCCATATACTTAGGTATAATCTTTTTATCAAGAACCAAAAGCACCTAGCGTAAATAAAAAGTTAGTCAAGGAAATGCTGCCCAGGCATCTTTGTAGTAAGAATCAAAGCACTTGAATCCAAAAATCTGAATATGAGGAGATTTCGAATTTTCATGTCCCTGGTATTTATTCACTGTTTGCCCTCAGGTCAAGGCCCTTAGCCTCTTTGCTCTTCAGTGTCCTTGTCTGTCTTAGATGAAAAACCCAGGATTCAGATTAAGTGACTTGCAGAGTGTTTACTCAAACCGGGACTGAAAGCCAGACCTTTGGATCCTTTGCTGATGAGCTAAATTGCCTCCAAATATTGGCTTTGATGGGGGCAGTGCAGAGGAGCAGGGGAGGTAACCCCATGCTATGGTAAGTGGCGCCCAGCAGATCCGAGGAGAGACCACCAATTACCCCCAAGCGACCTCCCTGCCATGGAAGATGTTTTGTCTCAGTCGCTGCCCAGCCCCACCCAGCTGGGACATGACACCATCAGATGACCTGGTGACGATAACCACAGCAATGCAGTCTGTTCACTTGCGACATAGCAGACATTCTTAGCACACGCCGTCTCATTTAACTGGGTTCTCATGATTACCCTGAGCCAGGGGTCCTTGTCCCTTTTTCACTGACTAGGAATCGGGTTCTGAGGGTCACAGAGAGGGAGCCCAGGAAAAAGAGAGTGTAAGTAACCAGCAGGATTTGAACACAGCTCTGACCACTTACTTAGCTAAAGGGCTTCTCTTGGGAATTTTCAGCTCCCTTCTCTCCCTGCAAAAGTTCACAGGCCACAAGGTGGCAGGGGAGGGTGGGGGGGTGCTCCTCTGTTTACCTAAAACCCCAGTTGCAAACCATTTCCCCATTTTGAACACTTGTGCATAGTAACCTGCTGGTTCATTCGGGAGACAGACTGTGAGGTGCTTCTGCAGGACTGTGAAGAAGCGTGGGGTCCATGTATTGGGTGCTTCTCAGGAGACCAGAATTAGAGTCCTGCAGGCCCACAACCAAATGCTGACTTCACCAGGTACTGCTGTGTGACCTTGGTCAAGCCCCTCGACTCTCAACTTGTTTCCCTTTCTATCAGTGAGAACATAGTATTTACCTTGTCAGGTTGCTGCTAGGGCAACACAGAGCCAGCACTCAGTAAAAGGTAGTCTGGTAGTTGCTATTGACTGGGAGTGCGATGGGTCATCACATACACTGCAGTATGGTTACTTGAGCCTTAGAGGTCGCTAAGAGTCGGACACAACTGAGCGGCTTCACTTTCACTTTTCACTTTCATGCATTGGAGAAGGAAATGGCAACCCACTCCAGTGTTCTTGCCTGGAGAATCCCAGGGACGGGGGAGCCTCCTGGGCTGCCGTCTATGGGGTCGCACAGAGTCGGACACGACTGAAGCGACTTAGCGGCAGCAGAGTATGCATATCACAATGCTTTTCTCAAGTGTTGAGGCCGATACTTACATATTTGTATGACAAATGTTGTGTGTTCTTATTGCATAAAATTCACATGACTATATTAAATACATTCCTCTGTTATCCCGTCGCCAGATAAGAGGTGATGGTTTGGATGTTCAGCTGTCCCAGATATTTTGCCATGCATATATTGAAATTCACACTCAAACTTTTTTTGTGGTTTTTCCTGTAAGACCGTATATCTGTGACTTGGGTTGTTTGCTTCCCCGCCCCCCCCCCATTGAATAAGATGTCACAGTCACTGTTCAGTATCAGATGGACAGCCCTGCGTTTCTGCCCAGTGGCTGTACTCCGCGGTCTCTCACATTCTGATTGCAGCTCTCATCTCCGCAGGGTCCTGCTGGCCACTCCATGACCCTGGCCACAGGGTCCCTGCGGAGGCAGGTTTCTGGCTTTCCTCCTCTTTATCTGTTATCCAGCCTCTTCAGTTTGGTCAAGTGTGAACTGCCTGTGACCGACTTGGGGCTCTGCCATCAGGCCCCTTCAGATTGGCTGTGCCCAGACCAGACAGGTGTGAGCACTCTGGGTCGGGAGGTTAAGTGGCTTCACTAGGGTCCCTCTGGAGGCTCAGAGCAGCTCCGGGGGTAGAACTCAAAGCGTTCAGGCCCAAACCCCAAACTGCTGCCAGCTTCTCTCCACATGCCGTTCCTCTCGTCCCTGGCACAAATCTGTTTTCTCACCCTTGAGCTCATTTCCTGGCCGGGCCTCGGCCCACCTCTGCCCTTGGCCTGCTGCCCGGCCTTCGCCTCTCCTGCTTCGTCCCCCTCTCCCCCTCTCCGGGTGCCGTCCTGGGAGAATCCCTGGATTGTGACACTGTAGCTCTATTAAAAAGTGCCGGAAGTGCTAGTAAAGCAGGTAAGGCTGTTGCCGTGTCTTTGTTTCCATATGTTTTTTATTGAGAGCAGGTGGAGCTGGAAAACGAAGAGAAGATACGTACTCTGCTGCTGTTCTCTGCAAATGGTTTCCTGTATTTCACTGTGATATTTTAGGCTTGATTACCTCCCACGGTTGATACGATCCTCTGTAAACTCAGCTGGCATCTTTTGGCTCCATCGTAAAGTGGCTCAAAATACACACTTCTGTGTGAGGGAGTTCAGCTAAAATAAGCACCGAAAGGCTATTAATTACAGCCAAGTTGGGAAATAAGATGGAATGTCAGCGCTTAGAGTCAATGTTAACAGGACTGTGGTAAATAGCGGGTACCTTGTGAATGCTAACGTGTTGTTTCTGCTCTGTTCCCTCATGCCTTCCCGGATTCAGAGAGAGGTAACCGGCGATTTTCTCTTCTCCCCCTCTTTGTGCTGTCTTCAGTGTCTAGAAAAGCTCATTTGCTTTCTTCATGCCCTTCTCACCTTCATCACAGCCATCGCTGTCTTTGCAAGGTGGAACTTCATTTTAACTTTTTCTCATCATCAGTGTTATGTGTCCTGCTTTCAAAACAGTGTGGATGTGGCTCTGGGGCCGTGATCCTCTGCTGCTTGACCCTGTCTGGGGAAGGTGATGGGCAGAGCCATGACTTGGTCCCTCTCACTGCTAGCTGAGCAGAATCTAGTCAGCGTGCTGGGGAGAAGACATGATAGAAATAGCAGGTTAGGTACCAGGTTGCGTAAGGAGGCTTTTCGTGCTTTGTGAAGAACTAATACTAGGACTGGCCTGTTAGGACTTCTCCATAGAGCTTTGTTGGTAAGGTTTGACTCTAGGACGATAGCCAGAGGGACTGACTCAATTTCAGGCTGGATTATTAGCTAAAATATATGGAATTCTTCTCCTCTCTTCTCACATCTAGAAGAACATACCGATGGAAAGGCTGCACCTCCAAAATGAAAGGTATTTGTACCTCAGATGCGTGTATTTTCAGTACTCTGAATGTCAGCCTGACCATTGGCTGATTGGGGGCTTTTAAGCTCCATGATTCCTCAGCTCTGTCACTTCATAAAAGCTCCATTTCTGATGGAAGGAGAACCTTTGGGAATTTTTCCTGTTGAAAGAATGATTGTCAGTACTGCTTGGCAAAGTGAAGAGACACCAGCGACAGCCCCTTTGCTTGCTCCCTCGGGGGAGGAGGGGCTGAGCTGCAACCGGCAGCCACTTCCTCCTTTAGGATGAGCTGCAGTCGTTGCTTAGCGGCCCGAGGGAAGGGAGACTGCACAGGCTGGGTGGTGACACTTCCAGGGTCAGTCTCCCAGAGGGCATGCTTAGGAGATTTGGGGAGCTTGATTGACTTTCTCACGCCTTCTGAGGAGACCCTGGCCCCGGGAGGTGGTGGAAGTTTCTGGAGGATGAGAGCATGGGTTTGGATACCAGCTCCCTGGCCTAAAGTTCCCACTAAGTCTTGTGGGAGCCAATGGTGAGAATGTGTTCACACGTTTGGTAGGTCCTGCCGTCCGGGTTTATTCAGGGCTCCTCTCTGGGAACCAGTGCTCTGAATATTAGCAGCAAAGGCCATTCTAGAGAGGGCTACAGACTCTGGTTTGCCCGCAGCACCTGTAGCATTTATTTGCAGGTGGTCGCTTTTCAGACTTGCTGGGTGCGCAGTCTGTGTGTCTCATGAAAGCACCTGGTAAAGAAAGGGTTCCCCGTGGAGAATGTGTGTTTACGCAGGTGATGAGCTGCTGCAGTGCCCCTTTCAGAGTTTACAAACTTAACATCTTCTTAAGTTTGCAAAGAAAGTTGAGTTTACCAAATCGGAGCCTGAGCTTTGTGAAATTAGTAATGCCTGCATATGGTGTGTGTGCTGCTGGGCGAAATAAGAAAAAATCAAAGTGGCTCGTACATGTATGTAGCCAGTATGTATGTGTAACCTCCTGGATTAATTAGCCTTTTAGGAGGAAAGCGTTTCTCATCCCATTTCCTTCTCTTCCTTTCCCCAAGCCCCGAGAACAATAGTTTCAAAGTGCAATAAGAAAATAAGAGCCGTTAGGCAAAGAAGAGCAGGCAGCCTTGAAAACAGGACTCCTCCTTTTAGGCCCTTTGCAGGCGAGATGAAGAGAGAAAGCCTCTTATCATAAAGGGCTGGATTTGGAATGTTTGGACCAAATCTCCCTGCTGCTCTTTTGTCCTTGTTTGCAGGTGGGACCTGTCCTCTGCAGTGGTAACAACTCTGTTCGCTTATCGCCTCTACAGAAAGACAAGCTGGGAGGAAAGGGTCTTGGGAACCTTTCAGCAAGTGTTATTATATTTGTACCTCTGCAAAGATTTATTAAAATGTCCTTTGTGGATAAGGAGACAGTAGGAGACAGTATTTCAAAGTGGACCTTTTTTTTTTTTCTTTTTACTTCTTTTTCCTTATTTATAATAACAACAAATATTATTCTGTTTCCTCCATGTGCCAGCGTGTGTCAGACATAACGTGTATTTGACCTGAGCGAACATGGGTTATATAAAAGACTTTACCAAATTGTGGAGACTTCGTCAGGAGTGCTAACAGAAAAGATTTAGCAAGAGACTGAATGGCAGGGAATCTGACAGAAAAGAAGGGAGAGAGCTACTGCCATCTAGGCTGTCGTGTGCGGGACTAGGGCAGTTCCAGAAAGCAGAGCCCAGGCCCGTAGGCACACGTTGTGGGGAGGCAAGTTTTCATTCATCATTAAGAGAAAATAATGTGTTGGTTTGTGGGAGCGTCCCAGTAGTGGAGCTCCTCCTGATCTGTTAAGTAAGTGAGGTTTTATACCACTGATGCATTCTAAGTACCACCTGTCTGGGTTGCTGTAGAAGGAGGGAAGAAATGTTAGCCTGGGTAACCACTAAGAGGTCAGTCAGTTCAGTCGCTCAGGCATGTCCGACTCTTTATGACCCCATGAATCGCAGCATGCCAGGCCTCCCTGTCCATCACCAACCCCCAGAGTTCACTCAGACTCACGTCTATCGAGTTGGTGATGCCATCGAGCCATCTCATCTTCTGTCGTCCCCTTCTCCTCCTGCCCCCAATCCCTCCCAGCCATCAGAGTCTTTTCCAATGAGTCAACTCTCCACATGAGGTAGCCAAAGTACTGGAGTTTCAGCTTTAGCATCAGTCCTTCCAAAGAACACCCAGGACTGATCTCCTTTAGAATGGACCGGTTGGATCTCCTTGCAGTCCGAAATCAGATTGATTATATTCTTTGTAGCCAAAGATGGAGAAGCTCTATACAGTCAGCAAAAACAAGACCGGGAGCTGACTGTGGCTCAGATCATGAACTCCTTATTGCCAAATTCAGACTTAAATTGAAGAAAGTAGGGAAAACCACTAGACCATTCAAGTATGACCTAAATCAAATCCCTTATGGTTATACAGTGGAAGTGAGAAATAGATTTAAGGGCCTAGATCTGATAGATAGAGTGCCAGATGAACTATGGACGGAGGTTCATGACATTGTACAGGAGACAGAGATCAAGACCATCCTCATGGAAAAGAAACGCAAAAAAGCAAAATGGTTGTCTGGGGAGGCCTTACAAATAGCTGTGAAAAGAAGAGAAGTGAAAAGCAAAGGAGAAAATGAAAGATATAAGCATCTGAATGCAGAGTTCCAAAGAATAACAAGAAGAGATAAGAAAGCCTTCCTCAATGATCAAAGAAATAGAGGAAAACAACGGAATGGGAAAGACTAGAGATCTCTTCAAGAAAATTAGAGATACCAAGGGAACATTTCGTGCAAAGATGGGCTCGATAAAGGACAGAAATGATATGGACCTAACAGAAGCAGAAGCTATTAAGAAGAGGTGGCAAGAATATACAGAAAAGGTCTGTAGATGCCTCTTAAATTCCTTTTGAAGAGGGGTAAGATCATAAGCAAGTTTTCATTTACGGAAGAGTTGCAAGGGGAGGGATTTAGGGAAAGGGTGAGCAGTTCTGTCTTGGCAGCTTTTTAATGGAACCCATTTGAATAAAAAATCATTGATTCATTCATTCTATACAGATGGATTAAGCCCCTGCAGGGCGATTAAAATGCTGTTCAGCTGAGAACAATAAAAGCACTCTTTTGTCTTTTCCCTTTGCCATTAAGAAATTTGAGGCTGTTGTGTAATTTGAGGCTTAGCACTGACATTTTTCCCTGACAGAACTCACCGCTGGTCCGCTGGGGGAGTAATTACTGGGGAGAAGAGCAAAAGAAGAGGAACAAAAAGAGCTGGAAACACAAAGGTTTCCGCTAACGGTGAAAGTAGCTGATTCCTGGTACACCCTTCTGTTACAGTTTAAGGAGGAGACACAGCTGTGAACCTTCCACTTCCTGGTTGATGGAGGAAATGCAGTGATCCCCTGACTGCAGGAACCAGGCGAGGCGGAACTCCAGAAGGGACTCGCTCCCGGAGAAAGCTGCAGCAAAGAGCAGAAGTGGTGCTTGCTGCTCAGTGTCACACACAGTGTCTCAGACAGACAGGCAGCTTGGAGAATGTGTCCGAAAAGACAGGAGCCTGTTCTGACTGGACCTCGGGGGTCATCTGAGCCAGATTTGTGGCTTTATGGGTGACCATGCCGAGGCCCTGGAGGAGGCATGACCCGGGGGGCGGGGGCAGGGAGCAGAGGGGCATGGAAGCCAGCCCGAGTGCCGCTGGCAGCTCTGAGACGCAAAGTCGGGGACAGGAGAGACACTGAAGGCGCACAGGGGAAGACGCTCCCACAGTGCGCTACAGCAGGCTGACCGCACCCTCACAGTGTCAGAGCCCCTGCGGGCCCTGTTCGGCTGGGTGAGAACCACCAGCTCGGGGGGCTCTTCCCTCCCCAACCCCCGTCCGTGGTGCTGGGCTGATTGATCAGGAATACTGTAATGGAGGCTGGTAATTATGGCAATTTCTTGTCCCCTCGGGATACAGGAGAAGCTCTAGAAAATGTTAAGGCGATGTTACACATGGGCATAAGGACGTTTAGGATCATAGCACCGATCAGAAAAAACACCTGAAAGGCTGAGTCAGGCCCTGTCTTAGTCAACGTGAAACTGGGTGTGCGTCATTGACTGTCCTTTGAGAAGCTCCAGAGTGAGAAGTTTAAGAAAGGAGAAGGAAGGGCACTGCATTGTGGTCTCTCAACTGCTTCGCTCTGAAGCTGGGACCCAAACGCCATTCTCCAGGGGATGGCCCGAGAGGCCGAGGTCACCCCAGACCTCCATGGCGCTGGCTGACTGGCCTGCCTCCTGCTGTTCAGCCTCTGTGGCCCTGGGGACGTCTTCTGAAACCCCTTCCTTTGGGTCTTTGGAGCCAGCCTGTCCTGGGCTTTCCTCCCTCCCAGCAGCCTTTTTTCATCCTTTCATTGGGCCCTTGGCCTCAGATAGGCCTTCACGTGCCTTTCCTCCTAAGGTCCAGCCCTTGTTTTGTGTTTTCTCACGCCCTACCCTTTCATCTGCTTCTCTGTCTTCAGCTGCCTGCACCCCCGACTCCACCCGGCCAGCTCCAGACCTGGCCTCAGCTCAGGGACTGAGTGTCCACCTGATCAGTGGGCCCCCAAACACCTCACACATCTTGTCCAACCTGGAGCTCACCAGCCTCCTTTACTAGATCCTTCCCTCTCCCCTCCCCAGGGTGAGGGCGCTTAGTTTTCCCAGCAGGGACTCCAGAGCTATTCCGGATTCTGCCTCTCATCTCCCACACCCGTGAGTCCTCCAGGCATCCGTCTAATACCTCTTACCCATCTGTCTCCTCCACCTCCCCTTGACCCACTTTGTTCTACCAGAAGCAACTTTTTAAAACACATGTCAGATGGGGTCTTGTGTCATATGACAGACTTGATGGCTCAGAGTAAGAGCCAGATTCCTGCCAGGACATGGTGCAGCCTCCCTGCAGCCATGGACCCTCATCGCAGTGCCAGGGGTCATGCCTAGGACTAGGAGTTCTTCCAAACCCTCTGTGGGCTTGCTTACCTCTGTGCCTTGCTCAAGCTCCTCTGAGTGTTCCTTGAACCATCGCTGCCCTCTCACCCTGGGGAGTTCCTGGTACTTAGAGATGCAGCTTAGATCTCACTGAGCATCTCTGTCACTGAACAGCTGGCTGCCTAGGCTGGCGCCTTGTCTGTTTGTGTTTGCATCTCTGGCGTGTCATAGTGGCTCAGAAGGTGTTTGAGGAAGTGAACTGAATATTACTTTTAAATGTAAGTTCTTATACCATATCATAATTTGGTTAGAATGTAAAGCCTACTGGCAAGTGTATTAGTTTTATATTGCTGCTATAATAAATTACCACAAACTTAGTGGCTTAAAGTCACACAGATTTATTCTCTTATAGTTCTGGAGATCAGAAATCTGGTCTTAGAGGTGAAAAATCATGGTGTCAGCAGGGCTGTCTTCCCACTAGAGAAGGCTTCCCACTTTTCCAGTCTTTAGAGGCTGCCTGCCTGCCTTGGCTTGTAGCCCTTGTGCCTGTTCTTTATTGAGAATTCCCTTTGTAAGGCAAGTGCCTCCTCTTTCCCTTGTGTGTCAGGCCCACCCAGATAATCCAGGGTCACAGCCCCAAATCAGAATCCTTCACTCAGTCCCACCTGCAGAGTCCTCTTTGTAAAGTCATCTATTCACAGACTCTGGGAGTTAGGATAGGAATGTCTTGGGAGGGTCGTTATTTTATCTATAGCTGCAGCCATTTTCAGAAATCAGGTGCTGAAAAGGCAGGATTTTACAACAACCAGTTAATAGGTATTTGGATTTCATTCTGAATAATGATGAGATTAGCTCAGCCATTTATTTCTATCACAAGAAGGAAGTTGTTCGACTTGTCTGTGTTGCAGGCCTGAAAGTGAATTCTTTTTTTTTTTTTTTTTAAGATTATTTATTTGGCTATTTTGGGTCTTAGTTGCAGCATGTGGGATCTAGTTTCCCTGATCGGGGATCGAATCCAGGCCCCCTACACTGGGAGTGCAGCGTCTTGGCCACCGGGGAAGTCCTTGAAAGTGAATTCTTACAAATCCTCATTCTTGGGACTTTTTGCTCTTTTAGGGTGACTTGGGATATGTTTCATGGCAATTAAATAGAGACATGCAAATCTCCTGACCCCTCCACAGGAAAGAGATGAGGGAACTTGTTTTCTCTTGGGAGGTTAAATTACCAACAGATTTCTGCCTCCCTGATCTATTAGCCTGGTACCTAGGAGGGAACAGGAAAAGACAAAGCTGGTTTTTTGTGTTTTTTTTTTTAAAGTATCAGAATGCCCCAAACAGAGCCTGCGCTGCTAAGCTGCCCATTTGGGAAAATGTGGGTCAGATGGTCGCCTTAGACCTTAATCACTTTCTCCTGAGCCAGAAGAAGATGAAGATTAATAATAATAATTTAAAAAAATTACTCCTGTGGGGTTGCATCTGAAGCGTGATGGGAATGATCCATTGCTTATCGATCAGGGCCTGCTTGGCCCTCCCTGACAGTGGCCTGACTACACTCATAGGCCAGCCAGCAGTCGCAGAGAGCAGGATGGATCTTGGATGCTTACATCATAGATTATCAGAGCTGGAAAGGAACCCTGGAGAATTCCATCTTTTTTTTACTTCATGCCCGAGACTGTATAGCTCAGTGAAATCAGGAATGGGACTAGAAGTTGGGGTGCCTGGGTTCTGACCCGTTGCCCTCTGGTTGTCCCTTCCTCTCTCAGAGAGGACAGATGCTGGTGAGGTCTCTACTAAAGGTGGGATATAACAAGCTGTAATCCTTTGTGGTCCAGAACGCAGATCCTTTCAGCATTCAGACACAAGCAAGGTGCTAGGGGCCAGAGGGCCAGAGGGCTTTCGAACTGGGCCATGCGGAGTAGATGGTGTAGTGAGCTGCAGACTGTGCCGGAGGGCACACGGTACATACCTGGCCAGGCAAGGGGAGGTGCTGTGAGTGGACACGGGGACCCAGCTTGCGGGGGCAGAGGGGAGAGCTGCTTAGCTGGACTGAGGATGCTGGAAGAGTTGGTGGGACAAACTTTGGAACTCCAGAAACCCAGACAAACTTTTTTGGACTTGCCATGGGTGACCACAAGAACTTCAAAGACTTAGCATCAGAAAAATGCTGACTGAACGTGGAATTTTGAAGGAGGAGAGCAGTGTGTGGTGAGACACTATGTGTTATCACTTTAGGAACTGTCCAGAAAAGAGAAGTAGCCAGAAGGAGGCAGGCCTGAAATGACTTCCCTCGAGCATGGTCTCCAGCGAAAGTGGTGCCTTCTCGTCGCTTCTCGAGCCACGTGCTACCCCGATGGGGCTGGGACCAGGGACGGCCTCGGAGCACAGCGTGGGGCAAGGCTGTCTGTTCGGTCGCTCAGTCACGTCCGACTCTTTGCGGCCCCACAGACTGCAGCACGCCAGGCCTCCCTGTCCATCACCAACTCCCAGAGCCTCCTCAGACTCATGTCCATCAGGGTGGTGATGCCATCCAGCCATCTCATCCCCTGTCGTCCCCTTCTCCTCCTGCCTTCAGTCTTTCCCAGCATCGAGCTCTTTTCCAGTGAGTCAGTTCTTTGCATCAGGTGGCCAAAGTATTGGAGTTTCAGCAAGGCTGTGCTTACCCCCAAAGTCTGGGCCCAGCTTCTCACGCAGACCCACCCTCAGCCTCAGTATCAGAGCAGCGATTCATACCTCTGACCACGGGCCAACTTTCTCGACGGATAATAGGGTGCATGCTTCTTGCCCTGTGCTTGAGAGAGGGGGGCACTCAGTACCAGTTAAAGCCAGGCCCAGAGACTGGGTATTGAGGGTGAATAAGGCACAAAAGGAGAAGGCAATGGCACCCCACTCCAGTAGTCTTGCCTGGAAAATCCTATGGACAGAGGAGCCTGGTGGGCTGCAGTCCATGGGGTCACACAGAGTTGGACATGACTGAGCGACTTCATTTTCACTCTTCACTTTCATGCATTGGAAAAGGAAATGGCAACCCACTCCAGTGTTCCTGCCTGGAGAATCCCAGGAATGGGGGAGCCTGGTGGGCTGCCATCTATGGGGTCGCACAGAGTCAGACACGACTGAAGCGACTTAGCAGCAGCAGCAAGGCACAAATCATCTTCACGGAACTTCAGCGGGGTGTGGGGAAGACAGAACTCACAAGCAGACACTCATGGTACTCAGTGGTGGGTGTTACGTGTGCAAGGAGCACGCTAGCACTGGACAGGGTGCTCACCCAGCTTCATCCAGGTCTTCAGCTATGGCCAAAGCCTGGAGACGATGTGAGCAAAGGCAGGGAGGCGAGACCTGCCTAGAAATCCTGAGCACTGGCAGGGCTGGCAAGGAAGGGGTGGATTCGAGACACTGTCAGGAGGGAAATAGGCTGAATGGGGGGGTTGGGTACAGAGTGCGGGGGCTAGGAATGGCGGGGCGGGAGTCAGGACGGCCCCTAGTTGTAGTATGGAGGGCACCAACTGCGATGGAAGCTGAGGTCACGGGAAGGTGGAGCAGAGCAGGTCTGTGGGCAGGTGTGCACAGGTGGAGATTCAAGTGCCTGTGGGTGGCTAGGAGCCGCTGCAAGGTGGCCTGGGGCACAGCAAGGTGATGGGACAGGCTTTTCTGGCCAGGCCTTCACAGTGGCCAGTTGCCTTCAGCCGATAGATTCCTGTTCATTCCCGAAGAAGCCAAATCATTGTTGGGGAAAATCTGTCCTAGTTTGCAAGAACATCACCAGCTCTTACATTGAGAAGTGATTAATAAATTCATCTGTGGTTATGCCTACAAACAGGGATCCAAGCTTAGCAACACCTGCCAGGAAATTACTGTGATCCATTACCAGATGGGGAAGTATGAGCGTTTATTTTTCATAAACCTCTGATCTTTTAAACTGTTGTCCTCAGTAACAGCAGTGAGAAATGTAGTTGTGTGGCGTGGTTCTTTGAAGCCAGATCATGTCACAGGCACTGTCCTTTCCATCAGTAAAGGAGATGCTGAAATCCAGGGCCAGCTGCAGGCTCACCGCGGAGTCTAAGCTGACAGTTTATGGGGTGATGCCACCGCCACCACCCCGAGCCCTGGAGTGAGAGGCGTGATTAGCAGAATCAAGTGCCTTTGACGGGACTTCGGCCTGTGGCGTCCTTCCGTGTCCCTGTGACTGCCTCTCGGCCTCTCCGCAGCCGTGGGTCGGGTCCAGTCTCCGGGCACGTGCTTACATGTCGGAGCCTGTTTTGCTTCTGCTACATTACTGTGTGTGTCTCAGTATCGCGCATACAAATTCATGCTCCTCTCAAGCCTGCGTTCTGTTTTGTGATCATAATATTTATAACCATGACATTTGTTGTTACTAGATAGAAGGTTCCCATAAAGTTCAATTTTCATTATGTGCTGTTCATTAAGATTCCAGAAGCTCAACAGACAGAGTCTGGGGAACATTGTAGTTATTTTAGTCAGAAATGAATTCCTCACATCCATACAACTGTTCCTCTATTTGCGGTGGCTGTTGACATTTATTTTTTTTAAACCACTGCATATTCTGTTTACCTCTGACACGCTGGCTTCTAGCTCAGTTAACATTCATAACTAGAATGTGTGTTGTAAAGGTTCCTCATTCTAATGGACTGATAAACTTTGTTTGCACAGAGATTTTGCTTATGTAGCAAGAGATAAAGATACAAGAATTTTGAAATGTCATGTATTTCGATGTGATACACCAGCAAAAGCCATTGCCACAAGTCTCCACGAAATCTGTTCCAAGGTAAGGTGGGTCAGGGCAGAGGAGTTCAACCCACTTTTTTTTTTTTCTCACTGCTGAGCAAGGAAAGGGGTGTGGAAGGACGGGAGTCGGCACATTCAGGTCAAGCTCTGGGAGAAGCACGCCAACCACCAGTCCTCCCAGCGTGGTTCATACTCTGTCTGATGTCAGCTATTGCTCTAAATGGCGCTTCACCTACAAAGGGAGCATGGCCTCAGTCCCTCCCACAGTCCGGTGGGTCTAATAAGTCGAGAAGTGGCCATGTGCCAGCAGCGGGGGGTTACCACTTAATCTGTGTTCCTCTGATGGCTGTGGGCCCGGAGGTCTACAAAAGACCAGGGTTATTGTGGGGCTTGTTACGTTAGAGATGGAAGAGGAATGCATTCTGAACAGTCAGGAGAATGTCAGTTACTCTGAGGTACCGTCACTTACTATTCCCCCCAGAGAAAAGGGCACAGTTCTCAAAATATGCAGCTCGGAGATGGGGGTTGGGGGTCCAGCAGTGGACTAAAGCCGGTTTAACTTGAAAATGAAGCAGGCACTCCACTGCCTGGAACAGCTGAGGTCACAGGGTCCATAACCACGAGCCAAAGCTACGTTTTCTCTTCATTAGATTATGGCTGAACGGAAGAATGCCAAGGCCCTGGCCTGCAGCTCCTTACAGGAAAGGACTCACGGGAACCTTGACGTCCCCCTGCAAGGTAGGTCCGCCCCCCACCACCTTGGTGCTGGCACTCCACGTCTGAGTCACCAAACGCAGGGTCTCAGACATGTACATGTCGAGTGTCCCTCAGAACCACGCTGGACCCACCAGACCCAGGCTGAGCCTGCACTTGGGGCCTTGAGTGTGGCTTAGAGCTGACTTTATGTCAACAGGGTTAGGTACTAAGAACCATGATGAGTTTTGCTGTTGGACAAAATTAAAGACAATTACCTTTAGTGGCTTTGTAACTCATGTACAGCCTGGGGTAAGGACCAGCTAGTTTAAAAATATGTGGGTTGATATTTTGGGGAGCTCTGTTTAGTCACTTCTCCTGTCTCTGATTGTACCCCTTTGTAATTAAATTTCCTCCGGGCATCAACCTCCCCTAATAAACCAAACACCCAAAGCTGCTACTTAGCATACTTCCAAGAGACCATCACAGCTTAACACATAGATTCCAGTTCCTTCTTTCAAATGCTTACCTACCTAGAAGTGAAAGGTGAATGGAGTTTCTTTTAAGCTTTTTATTTTCTATTGTATATAGCCGATTAACAAGGTTGTGATAAGTTTCAGGTGCACAGCAAAGCGACCCAGCCATACACACACATGTATCCATGAAAGGTGAAGGGGACTTTGATTGATGGCCCCAGTGTCGGGCAGAAGAAGTGGCTGTTCTTATAGAATGATAGTCACATTCACCTCTAGAAAGGCAGGATGTTATGTGTATGTTGGAACCTTTGAGAAAGATGTGTTGTTTTCTTCCCTGTAGTAGATTTTCCAACACCAAAGACTGAGCTGGTCCAGAAGTTCCACGTGCAGTATTTGGGCATGCTACCAGTGGACAAACCGGTCGGTATGTGAAACCTTCACAGTCTTTCCACTTGGCAAGTGTTTGGTGTTCACCTTCCCATGAGGGTGGCATCTGCTCTTTCACTCCTTTGCTTTGTCTTGAACCAGATCCTCACACTGTCACCAGCTAGAGCACACAGCAGTCCTGGTCAGAGAGCAGTGCAGGGCTTTCCTGGTGGCTCAGTGGTAAAGAATTCACCTGCCAGTGCTGGAGACACAGGTTTGATCCCTGGTCCAGGAAGATCCCACATGCTGCAGAGCAAAATAAAATTATAACAAAAGAACAGGATGGGCAGACTAAACTCCTTCGACTCATGGTCCCAGAATATAGGGACTTGAATGAAGAGGACCTGATTTCTCATTCACCCAACAGTTCAGAGGTGCATAAGCCAGGGCTGTGGAAGGGCCCTGCTGTTTTGAATCAGAGCATCTGTCTCAGACCGGGGCATCTGCTTCAGTCCTTGTCAAGTGCTGGGCGGGGACGAGGGCTGAGGGAGCCCTTCTGCTTTCCCATCAAGGTGTGTCCTAGAAGTACACCCAGCATCAGCAGTCAGCTACATTTCATGGCTGGGATTTAGTTGCTTAGCCATACCAAGCTGGAAGGAGTCTGGGAGATGTCGCCTTTTTCTGGATTAAAAAAACGGCTGTGGAGAAATCAGAACCCTCATGTACTGCTGGGGTGAATGTAGAATGGCGTGGCTGCCCTAGAAATCAGTCTGGCAACTCCTCAGAAGTTAAATGTAGTATTATCATTTGACCCAGCAGTTCTACTCCTGGACATATACCCAAGTGAAATGAAAACAACTGTCCACATGAAACACCTCGTACAGGAGTGTTCACAGCAGCATCATTCATAATAGTCACAAAGTAGAAACAGCCCAAATGTCCATCAGCTGAAGAGTGAATAAAAAACACTTTTATACTGTGGTGATTATTTGGCAATAAAAAGGAATGAAGCGTTAGACTTGCTGCAGCATGCCTGAACCTTGAAGACATCATGCTAAATGAAGGAAGCCAATTATAAAAGACTGTACCCTTTACAATTCCATTTATATGAAATGTGTCCAGAGTAGGCACATCTCTAAAGATAGGACTAGAAGGCTGGAGGCAGTGAAGGGTGACTCCTGAAAGGTATGGGGTTTCTTTTAGGGAGTGATAAAAATGTTCTAAAACCATGGTGATGGTTGCACAATTCTGAATGTATTAAACACCATTGAAGTTTGCACTTTACATGAGTAAATTGTATGGTATGTGAATTAGATCTCAATGAAGTTGTTATAGCACCCACCAAAAATAGCTGTGGGAACACTCAGCCAGAGGGCCCCATTGAACAACACATACTCTTCGTGTCCAGGGGCCATCTAAACTTGGCCTTACTTAAGTAACAAGGCACAATAAAAGATGATCAGGGTAATCTGGCAGAGGCTGGCTTCTGTTGGACCCCCCCGCCCCTTTTCAAGGTTCCTTGCTTAGAAAAAAGGTAGCAGCATTTGAGTAATGTTTCTATACTTGGAGCTGGGGAATCTTGGGAGAGACAGTCTGGTTAGATAGGACATCACACATTACATCTCTGGAAGTTCTCATGACCCTTTGTTCTGTTGAAAACACTGGCATTTATTTTCTTTTGAGCCGTGAAATGCTCAAAGGAAACGTCTGGGGCTACAAAAAAAATGTCTGGGCATAGCTGCTGCTGGGTGATTTGGATCCATATTTGAGAGTCAGGAATAGCTTTAGGGCCTTTTTCAATTATCCCTTCCATCCACAGGAATGGATACCCTGAACAATGCCATAGAAAGTCTTATGACCTCCTCTAGCAAGGAGGAATGGCCGTCAGTGAACATGAACGTGGCTGACGCTACTGTGACTGTCATCAGTGAGAAGGTGAGAAGGGTGGCAGATACGGTTGGCCTGTCTGGGATAGAGTGCAGTTTCACACACGATAAGCTTCTGTGAAACTCAGGCACATGCCAAGGCTTGGCCTCTGGGGAGCTGTGCTTGCTTGTGGTTAAAATAACTTACATTAAAAAAAAGAAAACTGCCCTTTGTGTCTGGATCTATGCACACACCTCAGAGGATTCTGTTCTGGTGCTTCTCATTCTTCCTTTGCCCAGGAGATTGGAGTCATTTGCTAGAGGTGACTGTATGATGTTAGCAGTAACTCGCTAATGGGGCTTGGTTTCCTGACCACTCTCCAGGCTCCAGCATTGACTCGCCTGTTACCTGGGGCTGGGGTTTAGTAGATGCATCTGTTGTGGAAAGGTCCTGTGGTAGCAGGAGTCGCTGGTCATCTGGAGAGAGGCCAGCAATTAGCCTCAGACACAAATTATCTCAACTTTGTGGTTGAGAAAACTGAGGCACAGAGAGGTTAAGCAACTGGCACCAGGCACACAGCTATGTTGGAGTCCTTTAACGACCGGGACCTGATGGTCCAGAGGCAACGATAAGAAACTGAAAGAGAGAAAGAGGCTGATATTCCCTGGTTTACGCAGAGAACCAATAAAGTCCTTGACACAGGACTTGCGTTGCTCACAAAGGCACCGGGCGCCCTCTCAAGGAGGGTGAAGGCACAGGGCGCCTTCTTGAGAGAGTCTTAGAAGCCCGGGCAGGAGAGTGAGCAAGACGGGTCTCTGCACTCCAGAGAATCAGCCGAGGAGAGAGAAAGAAAGAAAGAAAGACACGGGCACCCAAGCTCTGATGGAGCAAAGGTGCTTTAATGATTTCTCTGTGAGTATATAAAGGCTGTGGTACAAGAAGTTTCCTTCGACAATGATAAAGATCAGAAAACCAAATGTACAGCAGCTGTTACCAAGGGAACAGGGATTAATAATGGTCACAAGGTCAGGAGACAGTCCATATCTCAAGAAAAGGGGATTGAGACTAAGCAGTTTTGTCGTAAAGAGAATGTTTACTAAAAGAGACTCAAGCCTGTCTCACACAATGACCTCCGTTCCTGGGAGCAGCCTGCTGTTCCACTTAAAAAGAAACAAAGGACTTGTGAGAAACGTCAGGAATCCTCCTGTTAAACGTTCCCTGACACAGCTAGCAGTAGCAGGGGCAGTCTTCCATTCTGCCTCTGTGAGGCACCTGTCACGGAAAGATCGTAAGTCCTTGTCTGCTCTTGCTTCTGTCCACTAGCAGCTCGCCTTCACAGCCAGTTCAGTTTCTGAGGATGCTCACTGAGCCTGCAGGCCTGGCCTGCTGGATCTTCTTCAAGTCTGCAACATGTGGTGCCTTTTCCTACCCCAGCACCTTTGCAGGCGCTGCTCCCCTTGGCCTACCCAGATCTCAACATAAATGTCTTTCCTCCAAGAAAGCTTCCCACCTCTCAGACCAGCTTAGTTTGCCTGCTAAGCAATCCCACAGCACCTGAGTGAATATTTCATAAGACCAGATGTTCACGAGCCAAAAGTCAACATTCTGGATGTATTTACTAATTTTCACAAATTACAAATGGCTGTTGCAGAGGATATAGTGTTCATTAGAGTGAGTTCCGAACATTTCTTAACTCAGCATCATATGGATATCAGTTAGTGAAAAAGAAAAGAGAAAAAAAAAAAAGCATTTGGTAACTTTTTGTTTACATAGTTTTTGATAGAAATATGATTCAGTGGTTCCTTGGTGGCTCAGATGGTAAAGAATCTAGCTTCAATGCGGGAGACCAGGGTTCAGTCCCTAGATCAGGAAGATCACCTGGAGAAAGGAATGACCACCCACTCCAGTATTCCTGCCTGGAGAATTCTGTGGACAGAGGAGCCTGGCGGGCTATGGTCAGTGGGGTTGCAAAGAGTCAGACACGACTGAGCAACTAACAGTTAACGATTCATGTGCTGTTGAGTTGGGGAAGACCTGGGTGGGAAGAGATCCCGTGAATCTTTTCCTCTTGGTGCTCTGGGGTTTCCAGTGGGTTTTCCAGGGCAAGTGGATTCTGAGCCACTGTCTGGGCAATACATAAAACGTGTACATGACAGTGTTCCTACCTACAGTGAATTACAGGCTTGGAGTGGAGTGGACAGAGACCAAAACACTCATACCTGGTTGTTCTGTGGCTCAGAGTAGACTCAATTTCAGAATGAGCCACCCACAGCGGTGAGGCCTCTCCAGACACATTTAGAAACTTCCCTTTCTAGAAAAAATACAAGTCCTTTCTAAACTCAGTCTGGCCGTATATTTTTAAATACCATTTCCTCTGTGCAGCCACTGTAAGCCAATTCTATGACTTATGGTCTGAATGTGTCTGTCACTGTGGCTGGGCTACTGAACAGGGTCTCTTGCAGAATGAAGAGGAGACCCTGGTGGAGTGTCGGGTGCGATTCCTGTCCTTCATGGGCGTCGGGAAGGACGTGCACACGTTTGCCTTCATCATGGATACTGGGAACCAGCACTTTGAGTGCCACGTTTTCTGGTGTGAGCCTAATGCCGGTAACGTGTCGGAGGCGGTGCAGGCTGCCTGCATGGTGAGTAAGCCCACTGTGGGGGTTCCACCCTCAGGCCTTTGCTTTTGTCTGATATGCCATAAATTAGAGCAGAATTTCTGACTTTAAAGAAGCTAAGTCTAAGCTCTAAAGCAAGACCTTGCTGTGTGACACCCTCATTCCTGAGCTGTTTGCTGTCTTAAGAGGGCAGGACACCCGGAAGCAGCAGGACTGGCTGGAGTCAAGTTCTTCTTAGAGACTCCAGGAATGCTGAAAGCAGTGACCTTCAAAACCATGAATTTGAGGATTCTCAATTCTTGAGCCCTAGTTAATTTCAGTGTGTGATCAGGAGATGCTGGTCATGTGTGAATTGGTGCCAGTTTTGGAACCAAATCAATATTTTTTTTTTAATTCAGTGTATCAAATGGTCTTTATTTTAGATAGTTGGTCTAAGTGCATTGTTCTTGTTTACTTTGTATCTATGAACTCTATTCTTACCACACCCCTGTTAGGTAGTTCTCTTTTATTTATAACAAAATAGAGGCTCAGAGGAAAGCACGCTACTGGGGGCACTTGCTTATTTGTTTGGGATGGGGGCAGGCCCCAGGACAGAGTTGTTAAGTGACAGAGGCTGTGTTTGCCCCCAAGTCTGGATGGAGGAGTGACCCAGAGCAAGAAGGGGGCCCTGAAAATAGCTCGTTCCTAAAGTTTAAAGTGAAGGAGTAGCTGGAAGCATGCTGTTGGGGCACTTGGTCATTTGTTTGAGAAAGGGCTAGCCCCAGGGCAGCGTTGGTAAGCAACAGAGCCTGTGTTCACCCCCAAGTCTCCAGGCAGTAAAGCCAGTGCTTCTGTACCACATATATGATTTCAAATGATCCATGCCACAAATATCGTTTGAGCTCCTGTTATTCCAGCCCCTGGAAAAGTTCTAGTAAGGAGGAGGGAACTGTTTGAAGGAGGCATCCAAACCTGGGCTGCATGGTGTATTCTACAACAGCAGGTGGGGTGGGTGGAACCAGGTGGAAGGAGGTGCAGTCCATGTCACGAAGGGTGATCTCATGCCAGGGTGTTACCTTCAGCAGAGATTGTTAAGCAAGACAGTGAATAGACCATGCTCCAAAAGAGAGAGAAGAAAACAAAGTGGAGGAGGGTTAGAAGGACGCAGCTCAGGTGGGGAGATCACCAGGGGGCCAGGGGAGAGCTGCGTCTAAACCAGGAGTGGCAGTGGGACAGGAAGGAAGCAGGTGATGGAGAATCATCTGGCTGGCGACGAGGAATGCAGAATTTGAAGCACCTGCCTGAAGGCAGTAGCACCCCACTCCAGTACTCTTGCCTGGAAAATCCCACGGACCGAGGAGCCTGGTAGGCTTCAGTCCATAGGGTCGCAAAGAGTCGGACACGACTGAGCGACTTCACTTTCACTTTTCACTTTCATGCATTGGAGAAGGAAATGACAACCCACTCCAGCGTTCTTGCCTGGAGAATCCCAGGGACGGTGGAGCCTAGTGGGCTGCTGTCTATGGGGTTGCAGAGAGTCGGACAC
This sequence comes from Ovis aries, assembly GCF_016772045.2. Taxonomy (NCBI): domain Eukaryota; kingdom Metazoa; phylum Chordata; class Mammalia; order Artiodactyla; family Bovidae; genus Ovis; species Ovis aries. The sequence goes on along the minus strand of NC_056059.1, from coordinate 60,435,245 downwards.
GACTGAAGCGACTTAGCAGCAACAGCAGCAGCACTTCCCTTAACTCAGTCCACTGTTTGTGGGCTGGACTCTGGGAAGTTCAAGTAGGACTAAGATGTGAGTACTGTGGAGTTTGGGACTGTGGGGAGATGCAAAAACTGACATTCTGTTATGGTGCAGAAAGTGCTCTAAGTGTAAGACTGCACCGGATGGAGGAGTGACCTGGAGGAAGAAAGGGGCCCTGAAGAAAGGCTGCTCGTCAAGTCTGAGATGAAGGAGTAGCTGGAAGTACGCCGTCGGGGCTCTTACTCATTTGTTTGGGATGGGGGAGAGCCACACGTTTTTGAGGCTGAGGGAAATGAGTCAGCAAAGCTGCATTGAAACGGGTGTCATATTTGTTGTTGGGCCAAGGTCTTGGTGGAAGTTGAAGATCCTGGAGCTGGGCTTAGCCTGCCGATTGGGTTAAAGTAACTTTGAGACCTGCCAGATGCCAGGCGTCCAGGAACAGGTGGAGCTGGCTGGGGCAGTGAAGGGCGTTCTCTGTTTCTTTGCAGACGAGCACGTTGCTAGGTTAAGAAGGAGAAAGGAAGGGGTGGCTGGACAGAGAGGCAGAGGTGGACACCTCTGAAAGCAGAGGGCAGAGGGGAAGGCGCTCTGTGTGGTGCACTTGTTATGTGGCTTCGTCCCCACCACAGTCCTTTGTCAGAGAACAGTCTCCCCTTATGTACTGTGGGGCCAGGATTCTGTCTCAGATCCACCTGCATATAAAGAACCAGGGCCCAGTGGAGGGGGACGGGGCAGTGGAGGAGTTGAGATGAACCTCCTGACTGGATGTAGGGAGCTGAGATGGGATGAAGGGACTGTGTGGAGAAAATAGAAAATGGGAGAATCCAGCCAAGCAAAAATGGATGGTAACTGTTTTGTGTGTGTGTGAAATTATAAACAAATTGTAACAGATGATTTTAGTCATAAAATGAATGGCTTTTAGCCTTAATTATACATTTTCAATGCTGATGACAAATAATTAGCTTTATCACTGGTTATAGTTTGTTCTGATTCCAAGACTCATTGTCTCTTCTCTAGAAATAATTTCTACTCATTTACCATTTTAATTGTATGAGGGCCACCAGCTAAAGTGACTGAGCCAATCTAGTGTAAGACATTAGGGATAAACCTTTATACTCTGTATCCAGCATTTCTAACTTGGTGTCTTTCCTCTTGATTCAAATCTGCATGGTTCCCCATCTGAAATATCTATGTGTGAATGCGTGCAGTCTGAAATGTCTCTGGCATTAACACATTCTGAATTTACTTAATTGTTAGGCATGTTTTGCAGCTGAGTGGTAGACGCCCAGTTGAAAATATTTTGATGAAAGTGAGAGGGAGAGGGGTCCTCTTAATGAAATTCATCAGGCATAATTTTGACTCACACTGGATGTAACATAACTAACACTAGAAACTCCCCATCCGGTGTCCCATGTTGCCATACCTGCCGTTTATAAAACTGTGCTTTGGAATTGTGTACTTCTGGTTGTGATGCAAACCTAGAAACATACTTTACACACAGGAGACGATAAATTGTTTTTCATGTGACTGGGTTGAAAGGGGCTAATTTTGTAGCCTGTGGGCGATGACGGAGTATTGTGACAAAAGTCTCGCTGTAGGAAAGTTCATGCTTCTCAGAGAGAAACATCAACCTGTTTCACAGTTGTTCTGAGGAGCCTATTAATATTTAAGTAGATTTTTAAGAGTCACCTTAAAGTGCCTGGATTTTAAAGCGCTGGGATTAGAGGGAAAAATTGATACATTTTAACCTTCTAATCTAATTTTGAAGAACTAGTTATCTTTTCATTGATTCCAAAACAGGTGGATTGTGTCTTTATATTTCTGAAGGATAGACCCTGTCCTTTGGTACCAGTGCTAATGTATTTTTTAAAATTAATCTAGTAAGATTAGTGTATCCTAAAATCCTTAATACATATCTTTTTTTAAGTTAAAGCAGGAAACAGGAATGAGAACAAACGTTTATGAATGCCTTCTGTTTTGCTAGGCCTCTTTTAGGCATTCTGCAAGTATTTCATTCTAATACTGTCTTTTAAGGTCCCCATTCTTCACCCATTTAACAAATGAAGAAAAGGAGGCTCAGAGAGATTTAATAACTTGCCTGGGGCCATACAGTTCACACATGGTAGCACCAGATTCAAACCCTGCCCTTTCTACCACTCTGCTTCTCAATCAGCTACGAGCACGCCGCTCATGAATGACCTGCCTGAGGAAACAGTTGATACTCTCCCAATCCTTTTTCTTTTTCATCAGCTCATTCTTTGACTAGGAGGTGTATTAATCACAGCCTATCAATACAGAGAATTTAAAACACTCTACATTATGGAAAAAACTAATAAATTCTTGGATTCATGTTTAGGAGCTAGGTTGTGAACCTGTGGGAGTAAATATACCGACGAATTAAAATCACATTGAACAGGAAGGAATGATACTATTAACCACCATAAAACTCTTTCTGTTTTCAGTTGCGATACCAGAAGTGCTTGGTAGCCAGGCCACCTTCACAGAAAGTTCGACCGCCTCCCCCGCCAGCAGACTCTGTGACCAGAAGAGTCACAACCAATGTGAAACGAGGGGTCTTATCCCTCATTGACACTTTGAAACAGAAACGCCCCGTCACAGAAACGCCATAGCTGCATATGTGAAAGGACTCTGTACTATTCACTGAAGGTTGAATAGCTACACTAAAGAAGAGGCGCTGATCTCTGGCCTTCCATTCAGTTGCTGATGCTTTGTCTTCAGAGAATTTATCCTTAACCAAACAGTGTTAGACAAGCATGTTCTCTCGTCTTGCCACCATCGTGTGATATGAAAAGAAGCATGACTAATTTTTTTTGCTGTTGGTAAGTTACATCATGAGCAGTGGAAGGTCCTTTTCTTATTGTAAATATCGTAAACATTGCATAATTTCACACACACACACACACACACACACACACGGGGAAGAACGTGGCCACATCCCTCCCAGTGAAGATGCTGACTCCTTGGAGTGAATGACACCTGAGTTAGTTTCACTGTCTTCTTGACTGGATCTGTCACAAGCAACTTTTAAGTCCTACAGCACTTTGCTCTGTTTTCAGCATTGGATTAGACACTGCATACTGGATGCCACTGACTTGCTATAGAAATTGGATGACGAATTTTTGTTTTAGTTTTTCATAAAATTGAACCTTTGGTTGACAAGACTGGCTGTTGGCATCAGAATAGAAACCAACTGGCAGCTTTCCTTGACGAGCTTCTTGACACATGGACACCATTTCATGTCTACAGCTGTTTGTGGGATATTGGGGAAAAAAAGTGAAACTTCACAATTGAAAAACTAAATTTCAGAAATTAAAATCAAACAAAAATAGCCTTTCTGTTTAGGTGGTTTTCAAACTGATTAAGAAAAAGAGATTTGCAAAATCAGGATGCATTTTGGGTGGGACATTATTTCAAACTTCTGCCTTATATTGTACAATGCAGCTACAGAATTATAGTTCACTATGGCCATTCTCTACATAAACATTAAAACGAAATATTCCTCGTAAGCCTTTCATCCTTAATTTGATAATTAGCCAATATGCAATTTGGAGTTGAGGAAATGCCATTTTCTATTTCAGATCTCCACCACCATGTCATGTTGTAGTCCCCATTCTAGGTAAACGTTCTGCTAGGATTCTACATCTAGCTCAGTCTTACCCTAATGCTTTTTGCCCAGAAAGCTGTCTGTCCATCATGTATTGTCCATGGCAACAAACTGCATTAAATTGAACCTTTCTGCATTTATGTGTTCAATATTAAAATTTGTTGAACTTTAGATATATTTTTAAATTTATATTTTTTTCCATTTATCGTCAAGATTTAAGAATTTCTTATCAGAGCAAAATATACATAGGAACAATGTACTATTTAACAGGTTTCCCCAAAATAGCACTTTCCTCCTTCTTTATCAATAGACAAGAGACTTAGCTGTAAAGATACACAGATTTAGACTCTTGTTAATACTGTTTAAAAGAAGTTGCTAAGAAGCTAAATCTAAACATGTTTTGTTTACTTTTCAGTGATAAAATTATCATTTGATAGCATCATCCAGTTATAAAAGCAATGCTTTATGTTTATCTATTGCTATGTACTTGTCAGAATGGTTTCCACATTTTTATCATCACATTTTGAGCCTTATGAGGTAGAGAAGGTAATAATTTGAGAAATTTAAAAAATATTAATTAAAGGGGCTCAACCACCTAGCCTAAGACCTCAGGAAAGTGAGTGAGAAAGCCAGGACTAGAACTCATCATGCATCTCAACTCCCAGTTATTAAAGTTACGCTGCTTCCACGCAAGTCAGGGGGAGTCTTTTCAAACTTACTCTGAACATATCCAATTATTGTCAAGCAGTCTTAAGATTCCCTGTATAAGCAGGGAAGTATGGCCAAATTACTTGTGCAGTAGAATTAAGTATGAAACCAGTGCCCTCTCTCAGTCCAGGACTGTCTTCCTGCATCGTGCCTCAGATGTGTTGTAAAGACAGGATTCTATGTGCAGCACAACCTGTTCAACCCACAGACTATCCAGAGATGGTGTTACATGTGGTAGAAATACTCCTAATTCATGATACTTAGCCACCAGAGAACACGATGGAATGAGCAGGTGGCCCCCTGCCTCTGTTCCCTCTCAGAACTCTGGAGTTGTTTGCTCGCACCCTAGAGCTATGGCAAAAAAGATGCCACTCTCACCAGCCCAGATACTATTCTGTGGAAGTTATCAATAACATCCTAAGAAATTACTTCATTAAAGAAATCCTTACTGTGCCCTTCAGGATTCAATCATGATGATTTTTCATCTTGACCTCCACAGTGAAACATTTTAGTGTGATAAACTTCAGAATTCTTAACTAGTGAGCCACTTTTATATTGGAAATCTCTACCAGAACCGCATTCATTTTTAAGGCATACGTTTGTTTTCAGGATCAAGAATACTGAGCTAGCTTTAAATAGCAAACTGATTTATATATGCAATTATAGGATGCATTAAGATGAATGATAGCCTTTACATACTGAAAACTTTACTGCAGATATTTTGTTTTAAAGATAGCTTTGCATAGTAAATGCAATTACTTTTGTAAAACTAATTATGTTAAGCCGTATGTTCAGACACTTTCTGCCATGGCCAAAAAGTATGTATGAAAGTGTGTGTGTATTTTCTGTGAAAGGATGCCAGTGTTTTACCTGATATTGTAGTGACACTTCAGTTATCTATGCATTCTTTGTATCTGTGATTCTGTAAACAGGCAGCCATGTTCACTATGCCTTGTATGTCTTCTCATTTTTTTAATTAACCTGTTAAATACAGCTTAAAATATTTTTATTTTATTTATTCTATTTTTACTGAAATATACTGCATTATTGTGTTTAATGTATTATTATCTTTACTGGATATTATCTCTCAATGTATCCAGGTCTCAGTAATCTCAGTGAACTATACATTGCCTCAAAGGTGGTTTTGTAATGATTTGTAGTCACATTTTTATTGGAATATGTAGAAGAAACGGCAAAATACCTACAAGTTTCTTTTTATTTTTTAAAAGCAGCTAGATAGACGCATACTTGCCACCTCATATGTGTGCTCCTTGGCCACATCAAGGGCAACAGCCAACATGCCTATGGCTAAACATTTTACTTTGCAAACTTAAAGCACTGCTTGGTGCTTCGTTTTTATATCCTTCACAACACGTGTGAACTCATCTAGAGACACACACATGTCCTCATTCCCTTTGTTTCCACCTGAATATATGATCAACCATAGCTAATTGGGACCATTGTTTATTGTTTATGTCTGTCTTACTGCATGAAGCAACATTAGACCCATTCTCATTAAAATAAGTTCTTGGTGATAAACTGTTGGCACTGCTACTTTTTAAAAAATGCCACTTTTATGATTTTATGATGAACATTTGTACAAGTCTACACAAGGTCATTTACTAGAAGCCCTAAGTCTTTCCTCCTTTTCTTACATGACACACTCACTTCATAAGCATTGCAACACAAATTAAAGATTTCATTAACAATGTGAAAAACATTTCCCTAACTGATATTAGCACAGCTTAACTAGTAAAAGCGTTAGCTCTCTAGTTTGCCAGACTTACTCCACCCAATACACAGCTAACATGTGTTACACAGCCTGTAAAATGAAGTTTAATTTATTTCAGCTTCAGAGAAAAGATACCACACACATTATCAGTGAGAGCACTCCCTGCCATCCAGAGCAGCTTGTTTATCCCAAAAGAACATTTGGTTTTGCTTTTGGCCCCTTCTGCTGTTGACCACTTTTACACATTTAAATGTAATATGTTGTGAGAATAAACTTAGCTGCGTAAAATGTTTGGCTCATTTATCTGACATCAGTTATACATATCCAGGCATAGTGATAAAAATCTCCACGCCAGTCATTTTATTTTCAAATTATTCTTAAAACCATTTTAGTAATGTAAGATTTTGCTTTGATTAGCTGTTGTGTATTTCTACCTGGGAAGAACTAGAAAGTAACTTTAAATTTTGAGTAGCTCATCACACTGTCCTTATTTGTTGCTCAGGAAGGACCTCCGGCATTTTGGACTTAGAGGTCTGTTTAGTCACCAACCTGATGCTCGTGTATGCACTCTCTCGTATTAAGAGAGTCCATTTTTACTTTAAGACCGTGATGTCAAAGAATGAAAGAGTTGTACAGGCACTAAATCCAAAATGAAAAGTAACTGGAAAAACAGTATTTGAATCTGGTTTAACTGTTAGGCATATGGAAGAAGATAAATGGAATTTAAAGTGTATAGCCATTTTTGTTGTTGTTGTTCATCTCGTATTTCCTTTTTATCTCAAAGGTAGTTACTCTTCAAAGAGCAAAATTTCACGTATTATACAGAGGTAAATAATTACAGGTTAAAAATATGAATTTGCTATTGGGATATCTAAATACCAGTAATTTCATTATTTTAGTTTTTGCAGCATTTTCTCTTAAGCTGAAGAAAGAAAAATGTGAGTGTAATCAGTATTTTTCACTAGAATTCTGGCATATTGTTTTTATCCAAAGTATTTTTCCCTTTTCACTCTACCAAAATATTTAAACAATTGATCATGTCCTTCTTAGAAGATTCTCAAAGAAGAAAACCACAGACTTAATGAAGGAATGGTTTAATACAGAATCTCCATATACTTATAAAGAGAAAAATAATTTATAACAAGATTCATGTTATGAGATACTGAAGTTAAGCGGCTAAAGTTGTGACATGACATGAACTATACACTGCTATAGAGATGAGAAAAATATCCTGAACAACTCCATAATAGGGTGAGTTTTCTTCTTATAACTTATCACAGAAAGTAAAAATCTTGGACCTGCTACTTCTGGACAGTGGAGTGCTCTTCAGCCTGGGGCAGAGGGGTGAGGGCAGGAAAGGGATAAAAGATTCCCGGGGTAAAATGTCAGGTCTTTACTGAACAAAGGTCAGTTCAGCTGCACTTGGCCTCCAGTTTTTGATTTTTGAAATTAGTAAAATAAGCTGAGCATTTAAAACATTTCCATAGTTTTTAAGTCATAGTTAACATGAAAATTCTTTGGGGATTTAAAAAATATGTCCGGTTCAAATATAAAAAGTCATGTTTCACTGACATGCATTAATGATGATAAGTGTAAATCTTCAGCTAAAGAAATTTATTACTACTAAATGAAATCCACCATCTTTATCCTCACTTCAAGTCAGGAAATTAGAGCTGAAATGAATACTAGAGCTGAAATAGACCTAAATATTCATCTTGGAGAAGATAATATTCTCCTAAAATTGTGACATCTAAATTGAAATTTAAGAATTTATATAACACTATTCAACACAACTGGATTCTGCAAATAGAACTTTAAATTCAAACTTTATAAATGTGTCTGTGAACATGTTCTTAAACAGCAGGATTTATAGTTGTAACTTAACTTGATTTAATATCAATTTCTGTTGCCATGATGGAAAAAAAGTCAATAGAACCAGAAATAATAACCATAACCAATTCTTGGAAGGCAATTGATAATACAGTCAAGATGAACTGACTTTTAATATAATTAAAATAGTGCTACAATATATTTTAATTGAGCATCAGAAATGATTTACCAGGGCTTCACTACTTTGTGCCATTGGAAATAACTGTTTTCACCTGATCTTTGAATAGACCCAGAAATTTGTATACATTTCTTGAACAATAGGTGTGTCACTTACATTCAACATTTTGACGTTGTCCTCAGAATTACTACTTAGAAATTTGCTTATAGTCTTTTTTTGTTTGTTTTTTTAACAACAGTATTTGGCCTAAATAGTCAGAAGGGAGAGCTTATGTTCACTGTGCTTAGGATCCTGGAAGCTCTTCCAGTGAGAAAGTTTTCACTCTGAATGGACATATGAAGTAAAACATTGGACCTTTCTGTTTTTCCTATTTCTACTCAACCTCAATCACATTACAAAAGATCAACCTTGATAGTGATTGGAATGTTTAAACTACAGCTGACTTGGTACTGAAGAGTGATCTAAGGTCTGTGCAAGAGCATCTTTTCCACACTTGCTAATAAACGCCTCAAAAATTAACTTTGAAAACAAGTCTGTTACAAGGCAAACACTGTTTCCCTTGTGGAAAAATTGTTGCAGCTTTAAAACCAGTGTCCTAAGTCCAGACTGGAAGTTATCAAGAGTGAAAACAGTACTAACAGCTGTCTAACCTGCAGACTCTGGGGGGGAAAAAAAAAATCTACTGACCCTGTAGAAAAAATGCAAGACACTCACAGCTATGGTCGAGGATGCCTGGATAGAGAGGAAGGTAAGTTTTCTTTAGATTTTTCCCCTCTTCTGGGTATTGATGGTGTGGAAAGATAGCCAGGCAAGACAGTCTTGGGCCCAACCCAACGATAGTAAAAATGTGGAGCTGGTATGTGAGGTCTGATCCCTTGGGGACTGGGAAACGGCAGCATGACTGGAGGCAAAGCAATCTCTATGGGTTTCAGTGCAATCATTCTGTCTTCTGGCCGAGGTCTCACAAAGTTTGTTGGCCGTTCATATGGTCTGGCAGATGTGTTCTTCATAATTGTAGGCACTAAAGGATTGGTGGTGGACTTGCTGGGTTTTCTTCCCTGTGAGGAAGAACCCACTTGATTTGTTTTTTTCCCTGGAAGAGATGTTTTTGTTGTTAATGTCTCCGACTGATTAGCACTCGCATTAGTTTCTCGACTCAGGAACTCAGCAATTTTCATTTGGATGCCGCTGTTATCAGCAATGGAAGATTTTGGCAATGACATTTTTTGTTTCTTCTTCTTCTTCTCCCGTTTTGAGGATTTACCCAACTCAATCCCCTCCAGTAGACCCTTTGCTGCTGCACGGGCCAAAACATCTTTCACAGACACTGTCTCAGATGGGTCCCGCTATAATTAAAGAAGCAGTTAGTAAATGTGGGAGTTAACTGTTACCATGTATATCACAAATACTTATCAATGTTTCAGTAAAGATAAAAGAGTATCATTATTATACTAAAAGAAACAGTTTTTAGGCTTCAGTTCCTACTATATCCCATAAGCTTCAGGAAATTACTTTCATTGTACTCAGACCTCCCCATTTGTGAACCTGATAGAAAGAAAGAAAGGGAAAAAAAAACCAGAATTACAGAGCTTATTTCTTATCTGTGAGCTAAAATGAACTAGATGTTGACAAGTGCTTAGAGAGGTGGGTGTAGAGAGTAAGCAAGGAAAGAACACTCAGGAGAAGCATAAATAAAAATGAGGGTTTTGGCCACATAGTAATAATTCTTTTTCATGCCCTTTAGGTATTTATGAAATAAGCATAACATTATGAAATGTTCATAAAAGTTCCTAGGTTCCTTGTATGAAGCTTTGTTGTTTTTTAATCCCTAAGTATGAAATGGATTGGGATTTTATCCTTACCTCCCTTGTTAGAACAGAAAGAAAACAACCATTGGTAATTTCAGATGGTTCCATTCTAAAAAATTTGTCAGTAGACAAATGTATTTCCTTTAAGGAGCACAGTGGAAGGACAGGGGGACTAAGCCTGCAATAGATAACAGCAAATAATTAATAGTTAGAATGTTTTATTTGCCAATCAGGGGAGACAGTAAATTGCAACAAAGCATGCATGCATGCACCAATTGTTTAAACAAAAATTCCAAATAATAAAATGTCAAGGGGAGCAATCAAAATGGCAGAGTACAGCATGATGTGAGCCAACCTCCTCTCACAACTATGCAAAATATATATATATATATATATATATATATATATGGAATAATTCTCACAGAATATCTACTGAACACTGGCAGAAGACCTCAGACATCTGAAAGGGCAATAAAATATCTACATAACCAAGGAGGACAGAAGCAAAAAGAGGGAGAAAAGGATCAAAACGGAACCTGTGCCCCTGGGAGGGAACTATACAAGAGGAAAGGTTCCAGCACCCTGTGAAGTCCCTTCACCAGTAAGGAGATCCACTGGGACAGAGAGGGCACTTCCTCAGAGGAGAGCGCAGAACCTGTCTGCAGCAGGCAGAATAGAGAGAGACCTGTACAGATGGTCAGTGCCTCAGCTGTGCACTCCCCAGCCTGAGACACACATCTACTGGTGCAAGTAGTGACTGGGAACTGAAGCTCGGGCTTCAGAGGGCCAGTCTGGGGAGAGGACCAGGGTTAACTGTGCAGAAACAGCCTGAAGGGGCTGGATTCTGGTGCAACTGCAGCCAACTGTGTATGCAGAGAAAGCCTGAACCCACCATACTGGTGATACGTGCCATTGTTGAGGGCATGTGAAGGGAGGGGCGGAACCTGTCATAGCAGCCTCTTTCCCTGCACACACACTCCAAGACAATAGGACACAGGCTACATGAGTTCCAGGAGCCTAGGCACTGCATGTGAGTGCCAGGAACTGGCATGAGCCATTGACAGTATCACAAGTTCCAGCGGCACGAGCAAGCTCCCTCTGAGAGCTCTGGGAGTGGGCACTAGGTGTTACTCAGAGAGAATGCCAGCAACTGCATCTGCACACACTCTATCAATCAATGGGATAATGGATAGCACACATTGAGGAAAGAGGCAGCAGGCATTCATACTGAAAACAACCCTCACACAAAAAATACTAAACCCACACAAGCTACACAGGGCTGTTCCCACATATAAACAGCCCTCTAAGTCCACAGAAGATAATTCCTAAAAGGGAAAAATATGCAACCTAGAATACTATACCCAGCAAGATTATCCTTTAGAACAGAAGAAGAGATAAAGAATTTCTCAGACAAGCAAAAACTAAAAGAATACAGTAATACTAAACCTATCCTAAGTAATGTTGAAAGGTTTTCTAAATATATTTTAGGAGCAAGAATTTGTAAAAAAGAAAAAAAAGAGAAAACCATAACTGGACAGTAAGTCACATAAGCCAGCAAAAAGATAAACAGGAAGATGTGAAAGAATCAAAACACATTAAAATCATAAAATGTTGGGGAGGAGAGTAAGAAAATGTAGATTTTTTTTTTAGAACGTGTTTGAGCCTGTATTACTATCAGTCTAAAGCAAGTTGATAAAGGGGTAAACATCCTTAAAAAACAGAATAACCACAAGTCAAAAACATACAACAGATTTGCAAAAGCCAAAAGAAGAGAACACAAACATAAAAGGAAATCATCAAATCACAAAAAGAAAAACAAAAGGAAAAAGTAACAAGAAATACAGAATCAACTGGAAAACAAGGTTTAAAATGGTAATAAACATATATCAATAATTACCTTCAATGTCAATGGCCTAATTGCTCCAAATGAAAGACAGAGTGGCAGACTGGATATTTTTAAAAAACCTACAATATGCTGCCTTCAAGAGCCCCACTTTAGGACAGACAACACACAGATTCAAAATGAGGGGGATGGAAAAAGATTTAATGCAAACAGAAATGACAAGTGGGGGTTGCAATAACCAAATAAGACAAAATAAACTTGAAAACAAAGGCCAAAAAGAGATATATAATAATAAAAGAATCAATATAAGAAGAGGTTTTTATACTCATCAACATACATGTACCTAACATTATAATTGTTCAGTTGCTAAGTTGCATCCAACTCTTTTGTGACCCCCATGGACTGTAGCCCGCCATGCTCCTCTGTCCATGAGGTTTCCAAGGCAAGAATACTGGAGTGGGTTGCCATTTCCTTCTCCAAGGGATCTTCCCGACCCAAGGATTAAACCCACATCTCCTGCATTGGCAGGCAGATTCTTTACCACTGAGCCACCAGGGAAGCCCTGCACATAATATAGGAGCACCCAAATATATAAAAACAAATGCTAACAGACATAAAAGGAGAAGTTGATGAGAATACAATAATAGTAGGAGATTTAACATCCCATTCACAGCAATGGACATATCTTCTGGACAGAAAATCAATAAGGTAACAGATCCTAAAAGATAAAAGAACAGTTAAGAATGCACAGCCAACATTCTCTAGGGATGATCACATACTGGGGCACAAAACAAGTCTCAGTGAATTTAAGAGTATAGAAATTATCTCAAGCATCTTTTCTGACCATATTCTCATGAAGCTAGAGACCAATCACAGAAAAAGAAATGAAAAAAAAAATGACCACATGGAGACAAAATATGTTATCTTAATAATCAGTGGGTGAATGATGAAATCAAAGAGGAAATTTTAAAATACCTTGAGACAAATGACAATGAAATCACAACAAAATTTATGGGATGCAGCAAAAGCAGTTCTTAGAGGGAAGTTCATAGCGATAAAAGCCTTCCTCAAGAAACAAGAAACATCTAAAACAACTTAACCTACTACCTGAGAGAATTAGAAAAAGAAGAACAAACAAAACCTAACATCAGCAGAAGGAAGGAAATAATAAAAATCACAATGGAAGTAAATACAGATGGCGATTCCTTAAAAAACTAAAAATAGAGCTACCATATAATCCAGCAATTCCATGCCTGGGTATATATCTTGAAAAAGATGAAAACTCTAATTCAAAAAGATACATGTACCCCAATGTCCATAACATCACTATTTACAATAGACAAGACATGGATACAACCCAAGTGCCCATCAACAGATAATTGGCTTAAGAAGATGTGATGTTATATACATATATAATGGAATATTAGCCATAAAAAGAATGAAATATTTCCATTTGCAGCAACATGGTTAGACCTACTAGAGAATATTAGTGAAGTCAGACAGAGAAAGGCAAATACTATATAACTTAAATGTAGAACCTAAAAATAATACAAATGAATCTATATACAAAATAGAAAGACTCACAGACATAGAAAACAAACTTATGGTTACCAATGGGAAAAGGGAGAGGAGGAAGGGGCAAATCAGGAATATGAGATTAACAGTTCTAAACTATAATACATAAAAATAGATAAGCAACAGGATTTACTGTATAGTAAGTACAGGGAGCTGTATTCAATATCTTGTAACAATGGAAATATATATATAAATACATAATAAATATAATGGAAAATGATCTGAAAATATATATTCAATTATATATACACATGTGAGCTTTCCAGGTGATCACATGGTAAAGAATCCGCCTGCAATGCAGGAGACCCAGATTCAATCCCTGGGTCTAGAAGACTCCCTTGGAGAAGAAAATGGCAACCCACTCCAGTATTCTTGCCTGGAGAATTCCATGGACAGAGGAGCCTGGTGGGCTACAGTCCATGGGGTTGCAAAGAGTCAGACAGGACTGAGTGACTAAGCATGCATAGATATACATAAATATATTTCAGTTATATATAACTGAATGATGTTATGATATACCTAAAATTAATATAATATTGTAAATCAACTATACTTCAACTTAAAAATAAAGAAAAAAATCTAATGAAATACAATACATACAGATTTTCCTCTATTTTTGCCATATTATATTCTTAGAAACATCATTCCTGACAGACAAATCACTCACACTGATGAATGTGGTTATATTGTGCAATAATTCTCCTTGCTACTAGATGGTGATTTAGTTTGTGCTATGTTAAGAAGCTGGCAGAAATAAGGTTGGCTGTTAACTACCAGCAAGAATTATTAAAGAAGTAAAGAAAGAAGGGAAATATAGATGTGGTTAACATGTCCACCTGTGAATTGGCAAAGGGAAAACATCAAATTAAAAGGAGGGAGCAAACCATATACCTATTAAGATCCTACTATACGAATTACAGGGACATCCCTGGCAGTCCAGTGGTTAAGAATCTGCCTTGGAGTGCAGGGGATGCAGGTTCGATACCTGGTTGGGGAAGTAAGATCCCACATGCCTTGGAGCAGCTAAGCCCACACCACAACTACTGAGTCCAACACAGCCAAAGAAATAAATAACTTAAAAAAAAAGAATTACAGGAAAAGTTCAGAACAAGGGAAATAAGTTAAAAATTGGAGATTTTAAAATACCTTATTAATTGTCACAGTCTTAAAGAACTAACTGGTGTCATATATTATTAATAGACATACTCCTTATCTTGATGTCCAGGGTTTGGATGGAGTATTACAGTTTTTCTTCTCTACCCCTAGTTTAATATATCATTTTACCCCAAAGCTATTATAGTTATTCAGGCTATTTTTATTTCAGTCCTTGTGGGTGCCAAAGGCCAAACAGGTCTAAGAAACATATATTTTCAGATAATAAACATCCAATTTTCTTGCTACTTTCTAAGGTTATTTTATACTTTCATTCTATTGAAGCATGTATCTAAGACTCAGGATATAAAGTTTATATTCAATTTACCCAGAAATCAATCAAGTTGAAACCCAAATGCCTTTAACCTTATTTAACAATAATAATAACAGCAACAAAACAAATCTTTTAGTGTACAATACAATTCACATACTAAGCCATTACAAAATCTACTGTAAAAAGCCATTTTACAGAATCTATTTTAAAGTTGTAAGAAGTTAGGCTATTTGGTGTATTAAAGTCCAATAAAAAAGAAATGAAATACCTTCTAACTTAGAAAATCGTAATTTCTCACTTTCAAAGATATTTAGTTGAGTTGTTTAGAAGAATTCTTTCTTTCTTTCTTACCTGTAAGGTTGTACTTTAATCCCATGGTCTTGAAATTCCAGTGCTTTCTTAACAATCGCTTCATTTTCCTCTGGATAAACTGAACATGTGCAATACACAATAGCTTGAGCTCTAGTAACTATATTTAAAGAAGATGGAAATAATATAATGACTCCATTAACAATCGTGAACAAATCTTGTGTTTTCAGTGCTGGTGTAGTTTAGTCACTAAGTTGTGTCCAACTTTTGTGACCTCATTGCAACCTGCCAGGCTCCTCTGTCCATGGAACTCTCTGGGCAAGAATACTGGAGTGGGTTGCCATTTCCTCCACAGGGGATTTTCCTGACCCAGGGATCAAACCTGGATCTCCTGCGTTGCAGGCAGATTCTTTACCAACTGAGGTACAAGGGAAGCCCAGATGTCTGTACTAATACCCCATGGTATTGTTTTGACGGGAATGATGTCTACAGATGCTTGCATGGCTCCCCTTTAAAGCATGTATTAGTAATATAGTCTGGCCAATAAATGAAGTAAATATAACTGGATCATATAGAAATTGAAAATCCAATCCATGTGACCAACCTTATTACAAACACAAGCAAATAAATACTGCAGATTACCATAGCTTGACACTTCAGCCATTCTTCCAAAAGCCATATCACATAACTAGTTAAAAGGACTCTAGAGACAGACTTAGGTGTTAATCCCAGTTCTGTTATTTACTGATTTATGAACCTGGGAAGTTACTTACCTCTCCAATTCCTCAACTCTAAAGTGAGGTAATATTACTACTCACTCACTCACGTATTCACATTTACCAAGCATGTACTACATGCTAAGCACTGTTCTTACTATTCAATACATACACACAAAAAACCCTGCCCCAGGGAGCTTATTTTCTATGTTTCATTGACATAAGACATAAACAGGGCTTCCCTGGTGACTCAGTCGTAAAGAATCCACCTGCCAATGCAGAAGACACGGGTTCCACCCTGGTCCAGGAAGATCTCACTTGCCGTGGAGCAACTAAGCCCATGAGTCTAACCTGAGCTCTAATGCCCATGGGTTGCAGCTACTGAACCCACAAACTGCAGCTACTAAACACATGTGCTACAACTACTGAAGCCCATGTGCCTAGGCCCCTACTTCACAACAAGAGAATCCACTGCAATGAGAAGCCTGTGTACCACAATTAGAGAGTAGCTCCTGCTCTCTGCAACTACAGAAAAGCCTGCACAGCAATGGAGACCCAGCACAGTAAAAGATAATAAATAATTTTGAAAAAACATAAATAAGTAAGAAATTTTGGAATTCCCGGCTGGTCCAGTGGTTAGGACATAGCACCCTCACTGCCAGGGGCCCAGTTCTTAGTTCCCATGAGGGAAAGAAGATCCTGCAAGCTGCGCAGTGAGACCCCCCCACCTAAAACTGAAGCATTAGGAGGTGGCAGATGCTATAGAGAAATCAAAGCAGATATGGAGGATGGTTCATTTCAAGAGATTATCTTGCCATTTTAAACAGAGTAATCATAGAAAGAACTTTTAAAATGTATTATTTATCAGCTCCCTAATCTTCCAACCAACTCATTTCATTGATCATATGCATACTATCATATTCAAAATAGTATCTATTAATAGCATCAGTTAAAAGGACAGAACTCCTCTGTATTTTTCTATTTTGCCTTATTTCTACTTCATATATGCTATATCTTTATATATTAAATCATCTATACCCTATACTAGCCTTTGAGCCTTTGGAGGTCAGTATTTATCCAAACTCATATTCTTAACAACTGGCTTAATACCTGACCCAGAGTAGACATTTGATAAACATGCACTAAGTTAATAAAAGTTAATGTGATTTCTCAGAGACTTCCAGATTTCCATATCTAAGTGTGAAAGGGCATTGGTACTCAAAATCTAAATGGTACTCAAAATCTAAATGTAGGGATTGAAGCAATAATATAAATACTTAAATGGCCTTGTTACTCAGACTTTAAGAGATCTAGGCTTTATCTTTAGTTCATTTATTTTCTTTTTAGTATTAAAAAAATTAAGAGTTTGATTAAAGTTGGGATTATAGAAGAGTTGTTAGGGCGATACAAAACAGGAAAATTACACCAAAAAGCCAAAGAAGAGAAACCGAGAAGATGGAATTATACAACTGATGTACATAATTCTCTCATTTCAGCATTAAGAAACTGATCGTTCTTCTTGCTAACCTATATTTAAAATGACAGTAAAGCATATATTTTTGAGACTTAGATTGGTGAAAATAAATATTTTGTTATTTTAAGGAGCTATGACTAAGGGTTCTGGGAAATCCACTTATGGTTCACACATCATTGCCTGAATATGATAAATGAAGTATTAATGTTTCTAAGATTTACAACATATTTTCAGTTTGTGCTGATAACAAACTTACATTTCATGGCATGTGTTAGTTGTTCATATTGCTGTTGAGCAAGAACATGAAGTTTATCTTCTGATGGGCCTCCTTGAGAGAAATCCTTAAGTAAATCTGTATCTAAAAACAAATATATGCTTTTAAATATATCACTATTAGATTTTTCATATATTGCTGTGATCACATTATTTAATATTTTAATCATTTTCCCTATTAATGAGTTTTCATAGAAAATATTTATTAAAAATACAGTATTATAAAAATGCTGACTTAAAATTTTAAAATCTGAATTGATAATTTTGCTTAGCTTTAATATTACTTTTCCTTTATTCTCCAAATTCTTATCATAGAGTTATCTAACCAGCCAAAATAAGTCACTCAAGCACAAAAGATAGAATGCAGTCAGCCTGAGTATGAATAAAGGGAAAAAAGATTTATTTTCCAAGGCAGAAACTGATGGGCTATAGTCAGATCTGAGTAAGAAAGAATACAGTTAAAAACATTAGCTTACTAAAAGAAATCTTGGAAGAAAAAACTTCAGGGAAGCAACTGTATGTCTTCATAATAGATAAAAAAACAATGGATCAAGAAATTCTTACAGTAATTTTTTAAATTTCTAAAACTATTTTAACATATTTCTTGATAATATTAACTAAGATATATTGACTACTACTCTATATAGATTATTTTATTCAACAACCCATTGAAGCATTATTATCCCTCTTAACACTGAGAAAATTCTTCAAGCATACATTAAATAACTTGTCTAAGGTCATACAGCTACTAGATCAAAACCAGGTTCTAGCCTGGCAATCAGACCAAACTTCTAAGCCCTGTTTTATTCTGCCTCTCAGTAACTCCCTGGAATATGTGCTAAGTCACTTCAGTCATGCCCAACTCTTTGCTACCACCAGCCTTCTCTGTCCATGGGATTCTCCAGGCAAGAAAACTGGAGTGGGTTGCCATGCCCTCCTCCAGGGGATCATCCCAACCCAGGGATTTAACCTATGCCTCTTATGTCTCCCGCATTGGCAGGTGAGTTCTTTACCCCTGAACCACCAGGGAAGCCCCCTGGGAATATAAGAGGCAATTATTTATACCAAATATTGGGCTGGTCCCCATTCCAGTAATATTACTAACGGTTAATTAAACTTCATTTCTTTCCAATTTAGTTTTGCACTTCACATTTTTCTAAGTCTTTAATCACTTTTTAAAGGATATTTATACATTATACTCTAAAACCATATCAACTTACCTTTTTCACCCCATTTTAAAATAATTTCAAGTGGTTAACAAAGATCAATTTCATATATTCCTCAAATATGGGAATTTTTTTAACCATTCTAAAAATGGTTGTAATGTTTTTCAATATTAAAATGTTTTTCAAACTAATTCATGATTTCTCATGAATCTAAATTTATGATCATTAAATTTATGACTAATATTTTTACCATAATCACTAGGTCACCAGCTCCTTATTTGCTCTGGCTATTACCGCCTCAAAGTAGTTTCCTTCAAAACCTTCCTTTTTTCCAGGCTTGCCAAAGACCATTTCTTGGCTTAGCTGGCCACCTCATCAAGAATTTCAAAATATTACCAATATCTAGGAAACTTTATTTGCCCTTTTTGTCATTTGTGGTTCCCTTTGGTCTTTTCTCCCCTAGACTGTAGATTATTTTTACCAATGGTTTATTTTATTCTGCATTCCCACTTCAAGATGGCTCAGGATAAGGCCAGTCTCACAGGAGTTCTAAGCTCGAGTTCTTTTGACTGCAGTGCTTATTGTAGCTGCTGCTATTACTTCCTATCTTCTTTCAAAATTTAATTCTTCTCTGATCATTTTCCAAAGTGAGTGTAGTAATTTTCTCAGTCTACCACACTCCCCTCTGAGCTGGTTATTCTTCTGTTTAACTCTTGTGGAAAGAAATTTTCTATAGCAAGACAGAATTCCACATGGTTCAGTATAATAAGCCCAGTTAAAAATTGTGTGGTATAGTGGAATTCTTTCTATAGTGTAGTATAGTGGAATATGCTAACTAAGCTGAATTTGAATTCCAGCTTTGAGTCTAGCTACATGACCTCAGGCAACTTGCTAAATTTGTCTGAATCTTTGTTTTTTTTTGTCCCCTTTTATAAAACAGAGATAATTATATAACAGCACCCCACTCCAGTACTCTTGCCTGGACAATCCCATGGACGGAGGGGCCTGGTAGGCTGCAGTCCATGGGGTCGCTAGGAGTCAGACATGACTGAGCGACTTCACTTTCACTTTTCACTTTCCTGCATTGGAGAAGGAAATGGCAACCCATTCCAGTGTTCTTGCCTGGAGAATCCCAGGGACAGGGGAGCCTGGTGGGCCACCGTCTATGGGGTCGCACAGAGTCAGACATGACTGAAGCAACGTAGCAGCAGCATCCTCACAAAGTTATTGTGAATATTAAGTTATAATGTATGAACACTTCCTGGAATATCGATTGGGGCATAGCTGTACTCCATAAATATTTCTTTCCCTCAATTTCTTTTCCTTCATTTTAAATTCTTTCCTTGCTAGAAATAGCAAATAGTTACTCAACATATTCTGAATGTTAGTGGAATGTCTTCTCTGTTTAATATCCAGTCAACCTTATCTATGCCTTTCACTATAAACAAGAGATTAAAGTAAGAATCAATTTCAGTTAACATACTGTGATGTTTGATTCAAAGGGCCAGAGTCAGAGCAGTAGTGTTTGAATCCAGGCTCTGACACTTACTTGTCAAAACGCCAAGAGGCTTCAACCTCTCTGAGGCTTGTATTCAGTATTTGTAAAAGAGAAATAATAAGAGTTAACCACTTCACAGAGTTCTTATAAGGACTTGATGAAATAATCCAAGCAAAGTGTTCAGTTCAGTGCCTTATATGTTTATATGTAACTGCTCAATAAATGCTAATGTTAAAAATATTTCTTAATTTATTAAAGAAGCAAATAAAATATTCTCAGAATTAATATTTGAGATATATCATAAAACATACATATGGCAGGTTAAAGAAGTCTTTGAAAGTGTGTTTACAATTTGATTAGAATGATCTTAGGACACAGCCTCTAGAGTTAGGCAGATCTAAATCTTAATCCTGACTCTGTTACCAACTAGTTATATAACCTTATAAAAATGAATCAATGTCTCTCAGTCTCAGTTTTATTTATAAAATTCTCATCAATTTTAACGCCTATATCTTGAGTTCTGGTATATACCAAAATAGTATACTGGCCAGCATCTGTTTTGATTGCCTATATCGCTCTAATTACTAAATATTTTGAATATCCCCCTTGTCCATATTTCACAGAACTGGTATAAAGATTAAATGGTATAATGGTTGTAAAATACTTTCTACATAACTGCCTTATATATGGTAGCTATTCATTGATCAGATGTATCTATCATTTTAATGATTTTAAATAATTTCATTTTAAAATAATTATTTTAAGTGATTTAAATAATTTTTTAATTCTTATAAATGATTTTAAAATATTAACAAATTTAAATAATTTAGAAATTAAAAATTAAAGCAAGTACCTTCATGCTCATTTAAAATAAATTCTACTGGATTACTAACACCCAGCCCTGAACAACGAGGTAGCAGCAGAATCACTTTAACTTTCTGTAATCGATGATCCTTTAATTCAAGTTTCATAAATGTCTCATGAAGTATCTCAATATCTGAGAGAGAAAACAGAGAAAATGGATGCAAAATATTAATTAAAAATCTTAATGCAGTATGTAGTTATATCTATTTATCACTATTAATTTTTAAATCTTCAGCCACACAAAATGTTATTTTAATGCAGCCAGAAAAGAGGATTACCTTCTGATAACATCCTTAACACATGAATTCTCTTAATAGAGTCCTTCCTCCTTCACTTGAATGATTTTGAAGGTTAAATATATTCTACATAAAATATAATTTAGATCCATCCTGAACTTCAGATTCCATTTAAAGCAGTATGGTGTAGTGGACTTCCCTAGTGGCTCAATGGTAAAGAATCCTCCTGCATTGCAGGAGTCACAGAAGACGCAGGTTCCATCCCTGGGTCAGGGAGATCCCCTGCAGGAGGGCCTGACAACCCATTCCAATATTCGTGCCTGGAGAATCCCATGGACAGAGGAGGCTGGTAGGCTAGAGTCCATAGAGTGGCACAGTCAGACACAAGTGAAGCAACTTGGCATGCACGCCCAATGTAGTGGAGGGAACAGGGTTTTAGAGGCAGAAATACCCAAGTTTGACTCCCAAATTCACTATTTACTGTATCTGTGTGACAAGCCTCTATTTCCTTATTTGTAAAATGGGATATCGTTGTCCACACCTCATTTAATTGTAGTGAAGATTGAGATAAAGTAGTTGGCTTAGCATTGTGCCTAGTATACAATAAATGCTCAGTACTGGTTACTTCCCTTTCCCATTTTTTAAATCCCCTTTTATATTCTATTTTCCCTGGAAAAAATTTTATTAGCATTTATATATATTTTTTAGCATTTTATAATTTTTACTTAGGCACAGTCTAAAGGCTCTTAGGGACCCTGTAATTTGGGACAGTCTGCCTTCCCTCAGGTTGTAATCGTCTGTGACCCTATATTAGGGCAAACCCCCTCCAGTCCTACAATGGCTCTCATTCTCCTCATCTGCTGAGGAGTCACTCTTGAAATTGCGATACCCTACCCCTTTCTCTTGTCTGATCAATCGTCTTTCTGTTATGTCTCTTTTGAAAAAAAATTTTAATCAAGTGCACCTTTCTCTTTTTTCCCCCTATTTTTAACTCTTCATTGCAAAAGTTCACACATTATGTCAAAAACCCTAAAACAGTGAATTTTCAAATGTTCATTATATTGCTTCAACAGTGAAACATTCATGCCCAATCATGTTTCATCTATATCTGCACACACTTCCACCCCCCATACTATTTTGAAACTATGAAATATTTCACCATTTATCTAAAAGATAAGAACTTCTTTAAAAAATAACCCCATACATTTTAAAAAGTAATTCCTTATTGTCATCAAATTATAACAGCATCCAATCATGGCTCAAATTTTCCAAGTCTCACACATCAAAATTTTTTTAGTTTTTTTAAATCAGGAGTTACATAGGTACACACATTGCAATGAGTCAATGTCTTACTTTAAAATTTTTGGTGACAGGTACCCTTTCCACTTTTTCTTAGCATTTATTACTTAATGCAACATGGTTACTTGTACTACTAGTTTCCCAGAGCCTAGATTTTGTTCATTGCTTTCCTAGAAAGTAGTTTAACATGTTCTTGTCTTCTGTACTTCCTATAAATTAGTAGTTGGATCTTTAGAGCTTAATTTAGGTTCAAGTTCTTTTTTTTTCCCTTGGGAGATGGAGGGCACAAAACTAATTCACAAGTGATGTCATATTCATTCATTAAATTGCCTTTATGGTATGAGCAAAGGTGCTGCAAAACAGTCATATTCTAATTCCATCTTCTTTTTTTATCAGTTGGAATGCTTCTAAAATGAGACATTTTCATTCCTCTACTTCTTGGTTACCCAGTGGTTCCTATTCTATTTAACTAGGTAAAAATTCATACAGATAATAAAACCAGAAGTGAAATGCTGGATCATAAGGCATGTATATTTTCAATTTCAGTGATCAATGCTAGTTTTCCAAAGTCATTGTACAAATTTATAATCCAACTTGCAGTGCTTGAGCATTCCTAATGTTCCGTACCTTGCCAGCACATGGTATGACCATCTTTGAAGAATGAAAGTTTTCTTCATTTAGATGAAGTTCGATTTACCTTTTCTTTTGTTGTGCTTTTGGTGTTTAAACAACCACTGCCAAATTCAAGGTTTGAAAGTTTTACCCTTGTGTTTTCTTCTAAAAAATTTGATAGTTTATATCTCTTATAAATAGGTTTTTTACCCAGTTTATGTGTATGATATGAAGTAGGGGTCCAACTTTATTCTTTCACATGTGGGTATCCAGTTATACCAGCACCGTTTGTTGAAAAGACTATTATTTCTTTGTTGAATGGTTTTGATACACTTGTTGAAAATCAGTTGACCATAAATGTAATTAGGGGTTTATGTTTGGATTCTCAATTCTATTCCATTGGTCTATGTTTATCTTTGCATGAAATATTCCCTTGGTATCTCTAATTTTCATGAAGAGATCTCTAGTCTTTCCCATTCTGTTGTTTTCCTCTATTTCTTTGCATTGATAAAGGACAGAAATGGTATGGACCTAACAGAAGCAGAAGATATTAAGAAGAGGTGGCAAGAATACACAGAAGAACTGTACAAAAAAGATCTTCATGACCAAGATAATCACGATGGTGTGATCACTCACCTAGAGACAGACATCCTGTATTGTGAAGTCAAGCGGGCCTTAGAAAGCATCACTATGAACAAAGCTAGTGGAGGTGATGGAATTCCAGCTGAGCGATTTCAAATCCTGAAAGATGATGCTGTGAAAGTGCTGCACTCAGTATGCCAGCAAATCTGGAAAACTCAGCAGTGGCCACAGGACTGGAAAAGGTCAGTTTTATTCCAATACCAAAGAAAGGCAATGCCAAAGAATGCTCAAACTACTGCACAATTGCACTCATCTCACACGCTAGTAAAGTAATGCTCAAAATTCTCCAAGCCAGGCTTCAGCAATACGTGAACCGTGAACTTCCAGATGTTCAAGCTGGTTTTAGGAAAGGCAGAGGAACCAGAGATCAAATTGCCAACATCCACTGGATCATGGAAAAAGCAAGAGAGTTCCAGAAAAACATCTATTTCTGCTTTATTGACTATGCCAAAGCCTTTGACTGTGCGGATCACAATAAACTGTGGAAAATTCTGAAAGAGATGGGAATACCAGACCATCTAACCTGCCTCTTGAGAAACCTATATGCAGGTCAGGAAGCAACAGTTGAACGGGACATGGAACAACAGACTGGTTCCAAATAAGAAAAGGAGTATGTCAAGGCTGTATACTGTCACCCTGCTTATTTAACTTATATGCAGAGTACATCATGAGAAACGCTGGGCTGGAAGAAGCACAAGCTGGAATCAAGATTGCCGGGAGAAATATCAGTAACCTCAGATATGTAGATGACACCACCCTTATGGCAGAAAGTGAAGAGGAACTAAAAAGCCTCTTGATGAAAGTGAAAGAGGAGAGTGAAAAAGTTGGCTTAAAGCTCAACATTCAGAAAACGAAGATCATGGCATCTGGTCCCATCACTTCATGGGAAATAGATGGGGAAACAGTGTAAACAATGTCAGACTTTATTTTGGGGGGCTCCAAACTCACTGCAGATGATGACTGCAGTCATGAAATTAAAAGATGCTTACTCTTTGAAAGGAAAGTTATGACCAACCTAGATAGCGTTTTCAAAAGCAAAGACATTACTTTGCCAACAAATGTCTGTCTAGTCGAGGCTATGGTTTTTCCAGTGGTCATGTATGGATGTGAGAGTTGGACTGAGCAGAAAGCTGAGCCCCGAAGAATTGATGCTTTTGAACTGTGGTGTTGGAGAAGACTCTTGAGAGTCCCTTGGACTGCAAGGAGATCCAACCAGACCATTCTGAAGATTAGTCCTGGGTGTTCTTTGGAAGGACTGATGCTAAAGCTGAAACTCCAATACTTTGGCCACCTCATGTGAAGAGCTGACTCACTGGAAAAGACTCTGATGCTGGGAGGGATTGGGGGCAGGAGAAGAAGGGGACAACCGAGGATGAGATGGCTGAATGGCATCACTGACTCAATGGACGTGAGTCTGAGTGAACTCCGGGAGTTGGTGATGGACAGGGAGGCCTGGCGTGCTGCAATTCCTGGGGTCGCAGAGAGTTGGACATGACTGAGTGACTGAACTGAACTGAACTGATGTTTATCTTTATGGCAGTACCACATTGTCTTGATTACTAAAACTGCATAGTCAGTTTTAAAATCAAGGAGTATGAGTCCTACAACTTTGTCCTTTTTCAAAGCTATTCCATATCCCTTTGATTTCCATGTGAATTTTAAGACAGAATGTCAATTTCTGAAAACCACCACCTAGGGTGTTTTTTAACAGGGATTACATTAACTTTGTATTTTTTTCATGGATTCCTTAGAATTTTCTATATACAGAGCATTTTATATGCTGATTCTAGATAACATGGCTTTATATATTTTGAGACTATATTAGTCTTCTTTAGTACTGTATATTTACCTGATGAATTAAGCATGTTCTAACTGTATTTCTAGTAATTTTTCTTGATTTAGCATTGCTTTCCTGTATCTCTTTTTGTTAGTATGTTTACCGGATATCTTTTTCTGTCCAATTTTTAATACCCTTTTATGTTAGGGGTGTCTCTTACAAAGAGCATTTTAGTTGGTCTTTAAAACCATATGATTATCTCAATAGATGCTGAGAAAGCCTTTGACAAAAGTCAATATCCATTTATGATAAAAACCCTCCAGAAAGCAGGAATAGAAGGAACATACCTCAACATAATAAAAGCTATATATGACAAACCCACAGCAAACATTATCCTCAATGGTGAAAAATTGAAAGCATTACCCCTAAAGTCAGGAACAAGACAAGGGTGCCCACTCTCACCACTACTATTCAACATTGTTTTGGAAGTTTGGGCCACAGCAATCAGAGCAGAAAAAGAAATAAAAGGAATCCAAATTGGAAAAGAAGAAATAAAACTCTCACTGTTTGCAGATGATGTGATCCTCTAAAACTTTAGAGTCTTTTAAGTCTTTAGAAAACCCTAAAGACTCCACCAGAAAATTACTAGAGCTTATCAATGAATATAGTAAAGTTGCAGAATATAAAATCAATACGCAGAAATCCCTTGCAATCCTATACACTAACAATGAGAAAATAGAAAGAGAAATTAAAGAAACAATTCCATTCACCATTGCAACGAAAATAATAAAATACTTAGGAATATATCTACCTAAAGAAACAGAAGACCTATATATAGAAAACTATAAAACACTGGTAAAAGAAATCAAAGAGGACACAAATAGATGGAGAAATATATCATGTTCATGGATCAGAAGAATCAATATAGTGAAAATGAGTATACTACCCAAAGCAATCTACAGATTCAATGCAATCCCCATCAAGCTACCAATGGCATTTTTCACAGAGCTAGAACAAATAATTTCACAATTTGTATGGAAATACAAAAAACCTCGAATAGCCAAAGCAATCTTGAGAAAGAAGAATGGAACTGGAGGAATCAACCTGCCTGACTTTAGGCTCTACTACAAAGCCACAGTCATCAAGACAGTATGGTACTGGCACAAAGACAGAAATATAGATCAATGGAACAAAATAGAAAGCCCAGAGATAAATCCACACACATATGGACACCTTATCTTTGACAAAGGAGGCAAGAATATACAATGGAGAGAAGACAATCTCTTTAACAAGTGGTGCTGGGAAAACTGGTCAACCACTTGTAAAAGAATGAAACTAGAACACTTTCTAACACCATACACAAAAATAAACTCAAAATGGATTAAAGATCTAAATGTAAGACCAGAAACTATAAAACTCCTAGAGGAGAACATAGGCAAAACACTCTCCGACATAAATCACAGCAGGATTCTCTATGACCCACCTCCCAGAATATTGGAAATAAAAGCAAAAATAAACAAATGTGACCTAATTAAACTTAAAAGTTTCTGCACAACAAAGGAAACTATAAGCAAGGTGAAAAGACAGCCTTCTGAATGGGAGAAAATAATAGCAAATGAAGCAACTGACAAAGAATTAATCTCAAAAATATACAAGCAACTCCTGCAGCTCAATTCCAGAAAAATAAATGACCCAATCAAAAAATGGGCCAAAGAACTAAACAGACATGTCTCCAAAGAAGACATAGAGATGGCTAACAAACACATGAAAAGATGCTCAACATCACTCATTATCAGAGAAATGCAAATCAAAACCACAATGAGGTACTATTTCATGCCAGTCAGAATGGCTGCTATCCAAAAGTCTACAAGCAATATATGCTGGAGAGGGTGTGGAGAAAAGGGAACCCTCTTACACTGTTGGTGGGAATGCAAACTAGTACAGCCACTATGGAGAACCGTGTGGAGATTCCTTAAAAACTGGAAACAGAACTGCCATATGACCCAGCAATCCCACTGCTGTGCATACCCACCGAGGAAACCAGAATTGAAAGAGACACATGTACCCCAATGTTCATCACAGCACTGTTTATAATAGCCAGGACATGGAAGCAACCTAGACGTCCATCAGCAGATGAATGGATAAGAAAGCTATGGTACATATACACAATGGAGTATTACTCAGCCATTAAAAAGAATACATTTGAATCAGTTCTAATGAGGTGGATGAAACTGGAGCCAACTATACACAGTGAAGTAAGCCAGAAAGGTATACTGTATACCAATACAGTAAAATAACACATATATATGGAATTTAGAAAGATGGTAACAATAATCCTGTATGCGAGACAGCAAAAGAGACACAGATGTATAGAACAGTCTTTTGGACTCTGTGGGAGAGGGCGAGGGTGGGATGATTTGGGAGAATGGCATTGAAACATGTATATTATCATATGTGAAATGAATCGCCAGTCCAGGTTTGATGCAGGATATAGGGTGCTTGGGGCTGGTGCACTGGGATGACCCAGAGGGATGGGATGGGGAGGGAGGTGGGAGGGTGTTTCAGGATGGGAAACACATGTACACCCATGTCAATGTATGGCAAAACCAATATAATGTTGTAAAGTAATTAGCCTCCAATTAAAATAAATAAATTTATATTTTTAAAAATAAATAAAAATCCAGTATTGATGCTGTCTTGTAATTTAAGTATGTCATGCATATTTAATATGTTTAATTGATTTATATATTCATATTTTGTTTAATTTACATACTTGTTTTCTATTTATTTTGTCTTATATATGTTAATATGGTGTTTCCAATTCCATATTCCACATCTCCCCCTTAGCTTTTTAGTTTTACATTCTTTATTTATTGATTGCCTCTAATATTATAACACATTCATTGTTGTTTTAGTCACTAAGTTGTGTCTGACTCTTTTGCAACCCAATGATATAAAACCTTTATCATATCTTAGATAAAGCAAGGATGAGAGAACACATTAATTCATTTCCTTCTCTAAATTATATACCATTAATTACATGACATATTTTTAGCTCCACATGACATTAGTTTACAATCCCGCAAGATATTAGACTACAACTATTTAGATTTACCTATGTACTAATCTTTTCCATTGCTCTTTTTCTAGCACCTATAACTTTCTGTATGAGATAATATTCCTTCTACTCAAAATATAATCTGTGGTATTTCATTTATTGTATCTGCTGGTGACAAACTCAGGTTTTCTTTTCTGAGAATATATTTTATGTCAAAGGAAATGTCTGCTAAGTATATAAACCTAACCTGGCAGTTTCTTTCTGCACTGAAGATACTGTCTCTGGCCTCAGTTGTTTCTGTTGAAGTAGCTCATTTTTATTTTTATTCCTATTTCATTAAAGGTAATATGTATTCTCTCTCACTGCTTTAAATACTGTTCTCTATCTTTGGTTTTCAGCAGTTATGCTATGATATGATGTGCCTACCATGTTTTTTTACACATTTATTTTTGTTGGAGTTCATAGGGCTTCTTGAATCTGTGACTTTCATCAATTTTTAAAACCCCCCACCTGAATTTCACATATTGATTCTTCTCAACTCCTTTTCTCCTCTCTCTCTGGGTTTCGACTCACAACATACGTGAGATCACTGGATCACTGAGTGTCATGTGTATTTTATGATCTCTTCCATATTATTCATCCTTTTCTCTTCTGATGTTTCAGTCTGGATAGTTTTTTCTGACTCATCAGTTCACTGATTCCTTCTTTTAGTTCTAATTTACTGTTAAAATCTGTTTCTTAATTTCACATATTGTAATTTCAGTTCTAGATTTTTCTTCTAGCTTTTTAAAAGTTCTAAAAGTTTTTTAAAGTTCTGGCTTTTTAAAAGTTTCTAGTTCTTTGCTGAAATTCTACAACTTATCATTTAGTCTTTTCAGCATATTAGTCATAAAGTCCACATCTGGTATCTGCAGTACCTGGACCTTCGTGGGTTTTCTTCTATTGCAGTATTTTTCTTTTTATTTCACCCACATCTTTCTTCTATCTTTTTTTTTTTTTTTTGAGTTCCAGACTCTGTATTTGAAAAAATTTAGGAGATAATATGAGATTCAGGATATTGTTACTTTCTTCCAAAGAGAATTTACTTTTGCCTCTGGTATGCAGTGAAGCTTGGGCACTAGCAATCTTACATCACCTTAATTCAATTGGGAACTGAGATGACTGGAATTTGGGCTTTACTTCATCAAAGGACTGAGCACTACCCAGAGTGTACTTCTGTGCTCCAATGAAACCCTGGGAATTTACAGTCTGCCTCTCCATGTTAAGCCCTGAATCCTACTTATTGTCTCTCTGACCTTGTGAATCTGTCAAAAGATTAGTTTTCCAGCTCCACTGAACCTATAATAAAATGTTATCTTTTGTCACAGCTTGATCCAATGGAAACATTTTTTAAAAATAAGAAGCCTAAGGACTTAGAATCTGGTCCTTGATATTAGCTTTGTCCCTTAAGTGCTCCTGTGATTGTGTTCTTATGTATTAAGAGATGACAATTTCTACCACTTACTTTAATTATTGTTTGAACCTCAAATTATGTAGTAGCTGAACGTTAAGCAATATACCAAAGTGCTAATATATTCATTAATTTAAACTGCAGTTGTTTAACCAATATTAAGCAACAGTAGTCTGATATAATATAGTGGGGATTTTAGGAATATATTTCATATACAGAGTTTTGCATTTAAAAAAATAACAAATTCAAATATTTTTAACATTTCTAAGTCTTATAGAACGTAACACCAAGCAAATAAATATTTGTACATACTTTTACATCCCATTTTTGTGAAAAGGTTCTTCAGGTCAGGATCCTTAGCTTGTGATTGTACTCCACACACAAATATTTTTGAGGTATTATTATTTGTTAAGACTGACATATGGGCAACTGTGTACCAAGAACCTGTATTGACCATTAAGATATCATCATCCATATTTAATAAAGCCTTTACAGAATGGACAGCGAGACTTCGAGATTTGTCCTACAAGATAAGAGTATGATTAGAATTTCAAAGGGTTTAGGTAAAACAAGGTATTGGCAGAAATCTTGAGGTTACCTAACCCATTCTGAGTTTAAAACACCTTAAATATATGTTTAAATATAAAGTTAGTAGTTTATATTTATAAACTTTATAAATTTATATGTATATATGTTTATATTTATAAAGTTAACAAACAAAATTGGTTTAGCTTAAATTATGACTTTTATCATTTAACTATTATATAGTGATGGAACAACAGACTGGTTCCAAATCAGAAGAGGAGCACATCAAGGCTGTATATTGTCACATTGCTTATTTAAATTATATGCAGAGTACATCATGCGAAATGCCAGGCTGGATGAAGCTCAAGCTGGAATCAAGATTGCTGGGAGAAATATCAATAACCTCAGACATGCAGATGACACCACCCTTAAAGCGAAGAACTAAAGAGCCTCTTGAAAGTTAAAGAGGAGGATGAAAAAGTTGGCTTAAAACTCAACATTCGGAAAACTGAGATCATGGCATCTGGTCCCATCACTTCAAAGCAAATAGATGGGAAAACAATGGAAACTGACAGACTTTATTTCTGGGGGCTCCAAAATCACTGTAGATGGTGACTGCAGCCATGAAATTAAAAGACGCTTGCTCCTTGGAAGATAAGCTATGACCAACCTAGACAGCATATTAAAAAGCAGAGACATTACCAAAAAAGGTCCGTCTAGTCAAAGCTATGGTTTTTCCAGTAGTCATGTATGGATGTGAGAGTTGGACTACAAAGAAAGCTGAGCACTGAAGAACTGATGCTTTTGAACTGTGGTGTTGGAGAAGA
Organism: Ovis aries; assembly: GCF_016772045.2. NCBI lineage: Eukaryota > Metazoa > Chordata > Mammalia > Artiodactyla > Bovidae > Ovis > Ovis aries. Next base: position 60,403,749 of record NC_056059.1, on the reverse strand, counting down.
CTCTTGAGAGTCCCTTAGACTGCAAGGAGATCCAAAGAGTCCATCCTAAAGGAAATCAGTCCTGAATATTCATTGGAAGGACTGATGCTGAAGCTGAAACTCCAATACTTTGGCCACCTAATGTGAAGAACTGACTCACTGGAAAAAACTCTGATGCTGGGAAGGATTGAAGGCAGGAGAAGAAGGGGATGACTGAGGATGAGATGGTTGGATGGCATCACCAATGTAATGGACATGAGTTTGAGTAGGCTCCGGGAGCTGGTGATGGACAGGGAACCCTGGTGTGCTGCAGTCCATGAGGTCACAACTGAGCAACTGAACAGAACTGAACTGATAGTGATAAGGCAATGCCAAACTCCCCAAATGTGATTAATAGATTACTGGTGTCCTGCCTTAGTTCCCATTCTTAAACTTTCATGAAAATGTACTCATCTGCCACTGCCATTCTTTTTCCCCATCACATTGTCATCTAACTGGCTGCTAGCTCACAGAGATTAAAAGTAAGATGGTTGACAAGTTTAAAAATCGGGCTAAGCAGATGAGTTTATGCAACTGACCTCAGTGCTCAATAGGATGTCACCACAAGATAAAGCCAAGAGACACTACCCAAGAACGCAGGTATTGTAAAGGTATAAACCTTACAAGATCAAAGTGAGTCTGAAACACGAATTGGAATCTAAGGACATAAAAATTAATTTAACTCAATTTCTTGAAACTTTTCTTTTTCATTCTATTGAAATACCATTATAACTCACATTCTCTTCCTGTATTGACAGCCATTATACATATCTTACAAATCAAAGCTGTAAGACTATAGTAAAGAGATAATGGGAACATATTACACATTGCATTTTCAAATGCAGGATGGCACTAGCATCTTCCCCAGAAACAAAAAAAGAAAAGGGAATCACCATGCCTTCTCTTGAATCCTCCCTTGGGAGAGAAAAATTTAGCTTTTCAGCTATGAGCAATACAAGTTCCCCCATCTATGGTGTCTTGGAAGGAGAATATGTTCCTTACAATATGCCCACTTCACATGGGGCAAAGATGCCAAAGTACAACAGGAAAACTGATGTAGCAGTATTAATTTTATATTTCTATGTGGAAATTAGGCCTTATAAACCTCCTTGATAACCTATACAAAATATAATCAATTTCTTAGGTTTTATTTTTAAGTAGAGAAATTCTTTGGGTGAGCAGGATTATTGAGAGACTCACAGTATTAAGAACCACAGTGAAAGTAAAACTTTGTTTACCTGAAATATAAGTTTATAATCTTTAAAAAGATCTATATTTAGAAGATCACTTTTAAGATGAGATGGAAAAATTAAGACATCATAGCAATGTTGATCCACAGCAAAGACTTTATTATCAATATGCAATACAGATTTGACTTTATTATAGCCATTTTTCTTCAAAGTATAATAAACTTCTTCAGGGCTGTAAATACATGATATTAGGTTATAATTATAAATATAATACATAAAAATGTATTTAATATCAGCATCTTTTTCCTACAATAAATAAAATTATCATTGCATATACTGCATCCAATGGAACTTATAATTTAAGCCATCAGTAAGTCAAAAAAAAAATTAGAGACAAAAAAGTTAACACATCTATTAAATTACTTTTGGTAATCTGGTGATAAAATCCTGAACAAAACTATAATTCCCACTCACTCCCTCAGATGAGCCCCTCATCCATTAAAAAGGTAATACTTTTATCACATTATTTTGAAAGGCAAATGACTTGAGTAAAGAATTTGATTAGAACTCTTACCTGATTTTACAAGTATTTATCCAAGCATAAAGTGGCAAAGTAGAGGCCCTTAATTCTTGGTTCCTAACTGTTTCTGGAAGAATGTGGTAAATTGAAAGGGCATCATGTTTGATTCGACATCTTGCCAATGCTGCAGCCAATTTTGTCTTAAAACTAGAGACAGAAAATCCATTCTTGGTAACTACTGCATTGAAGACAAGACTATCAATTTTCCACTTGAAAAATTAACAATTAGATTTAGAATTATAATACTCTATAATTCTATTTCAAATTTTTGAAATCTAAAGTTAAAATTTGCCATATTTAAAAATGGGAATCCCCCCAAATTTTTAAAAATGGAAACCCAATAATTCTGCTTCTTTTTTTTTCAGGTTTTGCTGTCTCTGTATAGTTGTATATCTTAATTGTTTATAACAACTGCTGGTTGAAAGACAAATTTTATGTAGTAAAGGTGAAGGGCTTAGAGCTTAGAGTCAGACAAATTTGAAGTTAAATTAAGGCTCGGTCACTTACTAGCTGTGTGACCTCAGGTACAATGCTGACTCTCACCAGCCTCAGTTTTCTCATCTGTAGAATGTGATCAGCTTACCTTGCTATTACTGTAGGGATTAGTATCATGGGGCTTCCCTGGTGGCTTAGCTGGTAAAGAATCTGCCTGCAATGTGGGAGACCTGGGTTCAAACCCTGGATTGGGACGATCCCTTGGAGAAGGGAAAGGCTACCCACTCCAGTATTCTGGCCTGGAAAATTCCAGGGACTGTATAGTCCATGGGGTCTCAAAGAGTTGGACACAACTAAGTGAATTTCACTTAGTACCATGGGTGTCACCAAGCACCATGCCTGGCAGGCACTCACTATAGATCAGTCTGTGTTATCAGAGATGGCAAGAGTGTAGTCTTGATAAGATTAAGGAGCTTTCATGAATTGGTATCAAGTCCTTCCCAGTTCTGATTATCTCATATCTTATAGTTACAAATAACAGGAAACAAAAACAAGAACTGGTTAGCATAAAATGAAAACCCAATAATTCTTTTTTAATCTTATGGCCTAAATCACTGGGAGGTATTGCGCACTGACTCTGTCTCCTTGACCACAGGTGATTGGCAGAAGGTGGGCACTTGACCCAAACCAGTCAAGTGAATTTTTGTGTGTAGTAACAGAGAGCCAAGTCAGTCTTTCTGGTTTTTGGTGCTGTACAATATAAAGCTCCTGAGTTGACAGCAGCCAAGTTTCCCATTCTACAAACAGAAAAAGATGTAAGAATGAAGCTAAAGCACACAAAGAGGCAGAGACCAGAGTGGAAGAGAGTCCTGAGGGTACCTGAGTCACAGGGTTGTCAGGAAGCATTTAATAGGAGGCTTCCTGTGTGCTGTTTTGGATCTGTCATGAATCCTCTGTCGCTTATTAATTCCTGAATATTCGGGAATTAAGTGGAGTAGCAAACTACTTACTCCTGGGGGCTTAGGAATGCATGCATCTTCTGTTAGTTTTTCCATACGGTGATAAGTAACTATTTACGAACTTCTTCCTTTTTATGAACCATAAGGTAAAAGTGATTACTTACAACCCTCTCTCTTTCATATGAATGACTTCATGTTTCCTTGATAACTTGTAAGTTTTGATTTTATCTCTGCTGAAAATAGCTACCTTGTAAGACAGTATAAATACTCAGACAATGTTAAATAAAACACCTTTGCTCCATCAGAGCTTTGGTCCCCGTGTTTTTCTTTCTCTCTCTCTCTCTCTCAGACTAATTCTCTGGAGCACAGAGACCCGTCATGCTTATTCTCCTGACCAGGTTTCTAAGCCCCTCTCGACGAGAGGGCGCCAGGTGCCTTCGTGAGCGACGCAAGCCCTGTGTCTAAAGACTTTATCGGTTTTCTGCATAAACCAAGGAATATCAGCCTCTTTCTCTCTCTCTTTTACTTTCTTATCGTGGACTCCGGACCACCAGGTTCTGGTCCATTAAAGGACCTCAACACAGGATGTGGTTAGCAGAAGCAGAAGCACATCAACGTCCTTCCTGCAAGTCTCACTGTGCAATTCTTTGGTGAGATACTTTATAATAAAGTTTCTCTTTTGCCTAATCTAGTTTGAGTTGGATTCCTGTCTGGTTGTCAAAAAGGAATCCTACCTAGTACACCATTTTCTCTTAGTTTATTTTTTTTAAAGAAATGGGTTTTGTTCCTTTTTAGCTTAAAATTGTCAGAAATTTTATATACAAAGAACTAATGATCTCAAGGGGTTTTTTTGTTTTGTTTTTTGTTTTTGGTGGTGGTGGGTTTTGTCTTTGTTTTTTTGCTGTGCCACGTGGCTTGTGGGATTTTAGTTCCCCAACCAGGAACTGAACTCAGGCCTTCCACAGTAAAAGCACTGAGTCCTAACCACTAGACCACCAGGGAATTCTCAAAATATCTCAAGTTTTAAAGTGCCATTAGTAATGCCTAACACAAAAGAAATGTGGCTCTCTTTAGATATAAATTATATTCTTAATGCCCAAAGATAATCTTCAGTGAACTGCTTGAATTTCCCATAGGGGAAAAAAAAAAAAAATCAGACATTATACTGAGAACTGTTTCACAATATTCACTAAGTAAGTAAAATGGGCTAAGAGTTTCTAAAGAAGGGGTGGAAAGAATATGAGAGATAAAACCCCATGAACAAGTGTTCAGAAGCATTTTGGCAAATGAGAAACTCTAAGTATTATGTGAATAAGAAAACTGGGAATAGAAGAAAAGGAATATCTAAGCAAATGTGATTTATCCCCCAAATCCATGAAAGTTAAAAATGGTTTTAACATTCATGAATCACTCAAGGTAAATAACCTTACCACATTAATAAAATCAAGAAGAAAAATGATCATATCCAAACTCTGGTCTCTGTTTTCTTAATTTAGTAAGACTACAGTTTTCTCTAGAGATCATCCTTCCTGCACAGCAGTTGGAAAGCACCTATAAGCATAAAGCCAGGACTATTCTAGGGCTCACCTCATTTGTTTTCATTTTCTCAAGGATTAAATTTCTGTGCTGCTTTTTGTCTAATGTCCAAAATCTTTGCCTCATATATTTTGTCCATCTAGTCATTTATAAGGGCTTCCCAGGTGGCCACTAGTGGTAAAGAACACGCCAGCCAATGCAGGAGATGGAAGAGATATGGGTTCACCCCTGGGTCTGGAAGATCCTCTGGAGAAGGAAAAGGCAACCCACTCCAGTGTTCTTGCCTGGAGAAGGCCATGGACAGAGGAGCCTGACAGGCTACAGTCCATAGGGTCGCAAAGAGTTGGACACAACTGAAGCGACTTGGCACGCACAGTTATTTGTAGGAGGAATGAATAAGTTTGATCCAAGACACTCTGTCATGACTATATAACTACATTTTTAAAAGATCAGTTTATCTATGGAAGAGATTGTGAAAAAAGAGTTACAGGCAGGAAATAAAGAAGCTATCGCAGTGGTCCAAGGGACAGATTATAAATAGCTTGGGTTTGGATAGTAGGAGTGGAATGGAAACAAGTAGACACATTCAGCATATGGCTTCCAACTGGAGTTACAGAACTTGATGTAATAGGTATGGCAAGGGCACCGGGGAGGGCAGGAAAGAAGAATCAAGGGTAATATCTAAGAAGCTGGTGGTGCCTTGACTGTAACAGGATAGTTTTGGGTGATTTGGGAGGAAGGGCTACTCAGTTTTTCCTCTCCTGTTGCTTCTCCAGTCTTTCACTGCCCATTTTCTAATTTCACCGTGCATTTTCTAGCTTTGCCTCACCAAAGTCCAACAAATTATTTGGCAGAATCAGATTCTTGGGCTAGTATGAAGCATGCAGAGAAAGAAAGGAAGAAGCTGTGGTCTCCTTTTATTTAATCCAGTCACACTATTTCAAAGATAGCTGCATTTGTACAAGAAATGAATTCTTAAAGCCCTTGCATATATCAAAAAGATAGGGCTTCCCTGGTAGCTCAGCAGTAAAGAACCTGCCTGCCAATGCAGGAGACACAGGTTCATCCCTGATCTAGGAAGATCCCACATGCCACAGAACAACTAAACCCACATACCACAACTGTTAAGCCTGTGCTCTAGAGCTCAAGAACTGCAATTACTGAGCCCATGAGCCACAACTACTGAAGCCTGAGCACCCTAGAGCCTGTGTTCCACAACAAGAGAAGCCACCACGATAAGCCATCAAAATAAGAAGCCTGCGGACGGCAGCTAAAGAGTAGCCCATGCAGCAACAAAGACCCAGCACAGCCAAAAATAATAAACAAATGAATGATAATAGGTTCATCTTGGATTCTATCCCTAGAGCCATGAACAAACAAAGAAAAAGATACCAGTTGGTATACAGAGTGATAAAACACAAGGATCTCTGGTACAGACAACAACAAAGATCAAACACAATTTTTATAAGGAGAAAATGATTCTCATTCAGTTTCTTGTTAAATAACTGCTTCTTCTATCACCTCTTAAAATTAGTCTTCATCGTCTTGGTAGAAACATACTAAGGTATACTTCAAGCTTAAAATGATTCTACTGCCCTGGGGACAATACTGCCCAGCCCCAAGGCCCAGATGGTCTATAGAGGTTGGCCTCCAACATTCTGAGTTCAAAATTCTACTCCATTAGCTATGGAGGACTGGCCCAAGGGAATACACTTGACCCACGAGGAGCCAATCAAGTTCCCTGGAAGGGGGTAGAATTTAGAACTGGGTGTAGAGATAATAAATTAATCTAAACGAAGAAACTAACATACAAGTGTAACAAGTAAGCTTAAGACCTGGGGTGCAGCAGTAAGGCTTTTTCCTTGTAGGCTAGAAACAGAGAAGGCAGATCAGGAGAGAAAAGGAGAATGAAGCAGATATTAAGAGAGAAGCAGAAATTAAAAGGTAAAGAGACAAAGAAAATCCTGACGTCTTTCCAGTTCCTGATTTCCTCCTCTTCCTGAGTCTTCGAATTGCATGAGACATTCTAGGATCTATTTAAGAACATTTTCCAGTTTTGCTCACGTTAACTGAAAATAGCTTCTATTACTTGAAAGCTCTGATTCTTGATTAAAACCTTCTAGGTTATCTTTATACATGTATTTTCTTAGCATTATCTTTCTAATTATACATGGATTTTCTCAGTGTTATCCCTATACCAGTATATTACACTACTATTCTCTTCAATTCAACCACTAAATACACACATTTCTCCTATAACATATTATGAATTGAGCATAGCATGAATTGGATATAAAATAACTTACTAATGTGGGAATAAGATCTGTATTTTATGAAGCCTGATTGGTTCGGGTAGTTTCTGTTGCACTGACAGGAATGTAACCAGATAACCTCCTCCAGCAGGAGGTAGCACAGTATGTATTACAAGGAAAGGTAAAAATCTAAGGAATCAGGAACCTTAGACAATAATATCTTCTGGCTCTTCTGGCCTCTTTGCTTGCCCTATTTCCTACCTGCCTTGCTAGCATTCTCAGCTAAGAATCTGCTGCTGCTGAAACCACAGTCCGGTCTTTCTTACTTACTTAGAGCTCTGTGGCTTTCCTGGCCGCTTTAGCCTAACCGCAGCTCTCATTATGCACACTAAGTTGAGATTTCCACGAAAACCTCCTTAGTCCTAAGACAAACGGAAACTGAAAGCAGTTCAGGAAAGCTGAAACGCAGAGCTTGTCCCAAAGCACACTGCCCCACCACTTTTTCTCCAGTGTATCTGCACCCATCCTGAGTACCCATCCTCAGAGGCAGGTTGCCTAGTTCGGGTATGGGGGGGTGAAGTGGTTGCCCAGGAATCTATGTAGTAAACAGGAGCAAGATCCTTGCATATCTAAGGTACATACATTCAATTGCTTTTGCTTTTCTCCATCCCCAAATTTCTCATGGCTACAACTGACCTATTACTATGTCATATCTGTCATTGTCTAGCATACTTTACCCAAGATTCACTATCTTAAGTGGAAGGAACAGTAGCATATAAATGGTTAAATCTTGAGCTCTGAAGTGAAAGTGTAAGTGTTAGTCACTCAGTCCTGTCTGACTCTTTGGGACCCTGTGGACTGTAGCCCACCAGGCTCCTCTGTCCTTGGAATTCTCCAGGCAAGAATACTGGAGTGGATTGCCATTCCCTTCTCCAGAGGATCTTCCCGACCCATGGATTGAACCTGGGTCTCCTGCACTGCAGGCAGATTCCTTACCATTTGAGCTACAGGGAAGTTCTCTAGAGAGCCTTCCTGAATTTGAATTCTGGCACTTCTCTTTCTAGCTCTATGGCATTAGACAGGTTCCTTTAACATGTCTGTGCTTCAGTTTTCCTCTGAGTAAAAATACAGGTCGGTAACAATATTCACTTGGAAGAATTGTTATGTAAAGAGCTTCTTGTAACAGTGATTGATACATATTAAGTGTTCTTCAATAAAGGTAAGTTATTACTATGACTCCATTCAGTGACTCTTTTGGTCTCAACCTTCAAAATGAAACTGAGTTTTCCATAACAATATAAAATGAGATATGATAACTGTTTCAGATTATTCACCAGGTAAACATCTTCCTACAGGATTGTTGTTGTTTGCTATGTTGTGCTTTCTATTAAGGCTTAAGAGCATAGGAGACTTCCCTGCTGGTCCAGTGAAGACACTGCATTTCCACAGTAGGGGGCATGGGTTCCATCCCTGGTTGGGGAACTAGGATCCTGCAGCCCTAACAACAGTAGCATTTAATGAATGACCATCTACTATCATGTACTATGTGTCTGGCTCCTAGCTCAGCATTTTACATACATTACTTTAATTAGTTCTCCCAACCACCTTTTCAGGTAGGTGCTATTACTGTCCTCATGCTAGGCTTCTGCTGATATTTAGGGTAAAAGGAAAACAAATTTTAAATATGTTAGTTTTGCTCTTAACTACTGACATTAAGTTGTAAAAGCTGTAGATTCTTTTTTCAATTTGGCAAAGTGGTGGGTTCTTATCTAATTGGAATTTTCTTGTTTGATACATGTTGGTTTAAGAGCTGTAAACAAAGCCAAGTAAATAAATAATAGCTGTTTCAAATGAAGTATAAGTTATATATGTGCTAAAAATTATCAGGAATTTTTCATGATTTTCCAAATACTTACAAATTGGATCTTATAATTCAAGCTTTCAAAACAACTTGAATTTAAGTAGACTATTTACTTTGTTCAAGATCTGTTTTTAAAGGAACTCAAGAAAACTTATGAACTTGTATATATTTTCCCTATAAAATTTTAACACTTATCCACACATTATACTGTGTACTATTTCACCAGTGAAATACTAATAACGAATTCATGTAAAACATCCTTTTAACCTTTACAGTTACCTGTTAAGAAGGTTCTCCACTTCTAGAACTTCTGCTATAGACTCTTCGTTACCAGAAAGGAGACGAGCTTGAAATTTTCTGTCTTGGAAATCATATAGCATCACAATGATAAGACTGTTCAAATGATCTGGCTACCAAGGGGAAACACAGAGAAGGAATAGAATACAAAGAATATCTAACAGCAGTATTTCCCATTCCATTATTTTTCAAGAGAGCAGGAGTATGACTATTTTCACATCATCTGATTAAACTGGGAGATAGAAAAGGACTGCAAACTAGAAAAAAATTTAGTAAAAAATAAATTTCAAAAAGGACAATTTCTGGCATGTTCACTGAAATGAAAGGGGTAGGATCTCTATTAGAACCTTGGAAGTAGGAAAGAGTTGAGGCTGTGTTTTGAAGAGGTCTTAGCATTAAACAAACTTGTTATTTAAATCCCAAGGCTTATTTTTAGTACTTTCTAAATAACACTCATGTGACAGCTAATTATATAAAAGTTATACACTTACTATTGTGGTACTTGGGAAGATATAGCTGTCTATTAATATAGTTTCCAAAATATCTTGATCTGCAAAACAAAGAAAATGTCTGTTATGAAAACACCAAAGCTGAAAATGAAAACTTTGGAATCAAAATACACTTTAGCCAATATTGCAAAATACTTTTACTTTCATATCCAAAATATACCTTAGTTCTTGATAAAAGACCCAAATTACAATGGCATAATGAAATATTTGTAATCTTTATGAATCCTAGACCCCTGTGACCCAGGCTCCACATGGTGTTGTTGTTGTCTATTGTTTACTTGCTAAGTTGTGTCCGACTCTTTGCAACCCCATAGACTATAGCCCACCAGGCTCCTCGGTCCATGGGATTTCCCTGGGCAAGAATACTGGAGTGGGCTGGCATGCCCTCCTCCAGAGGATCTCCCAGATGAGGGATCGAACTCACATCTCCTGCGCTGGTAAGTAGATTCTTTACCACTGAGCCACCAGGAAAGCCCAGGCTCCACATGGAATCATAGTCAAAGGAGCATTATCTGAATAGCTGAGGTAGTCATAAAGGAATTTCAATCTTTAATTTATATCCTTGAAAAACATTAAAGAAGATCTAATTAATAATGTCTTATCCTTTTATGTACTGTTGAATTCAATTTGCTAACATTTTATTTAGGACTTTTGTTCTATGTGTATGTTCATGAAGGATATTGGTCTATAATTTTCTCTTCATAATATCTTTGTCACTGTTGGCCTTATAAAATCAGGGTTATGTTGGCCTTATAAAATTTGTGGGAAATATCCCCTCTTCTTCTAGTTTCTGGAATAATTTGAAGTAAATTGGTGTTATTTCTTATTTAAGTATTTGATAAAACTCACTAGTGAAGACACTGATAAGATGACACTTACTCTAAGACCCAAATGACAAGGAGTTACCCGTGTAAAGATCCAGGATGAGACTGCATTCTGGTCACAGGCATAATTACAAAGGTATTAAGTAAAAACATATGGACATATTTTGAAACCTCCACAGGGCACATGAGTTATAATGACTTAACTAAATATACACGTCATATAACAAATGCTTTAATCAGTTAACAGAAAGCTTGTATAGCTTCAATTCATCAGCGTTTGTGGAACACCTCCTACATACACAGTACACATTGGATTTCAGTTTTTATCTAGGGGATGGGAAAACTAATAAGAAGTGACAAATTTGGGAGAACAGACTCCAGTTTTCACAGGAAATCTTTCAGGTATCATTATCCACGTTTTAGTCACCAATTATGGCTGTATTGTACAAGGCAATATCCCCATTTCACTTATGAGGAAAATGAAGTTTATAGATTCACACTCTTAGTACTTGCAAACCAAATCCTATCTACTTCATAGTTTCTCAGCATGGGTCCCAATTTTTGTCATAGAAAATACAGTCATCATAAGAATGAAGGCCTGCTAACACAGGAGACCTGCATAGGCTGTAGAACTTTGAGCAGTGGAGTTACTGGACTCCTAAAAAATAGGAGAGGCAGAATGAAGGAAAAGAAGACAGAACATTTGATTTTGCCAACACTGCATTTTTTCCTTAGAGCTCTTGTCAATTGTGCAGAATGCACTGCCTTTATATATCTACAGTTTAAATAATATTCTCACACAGCAATATGAACATTAATTATGTATACTCTTTGTGTGGGCCATGCATGTGGGATCTTAGTTCCCTGACCAGGGATCAAACAGATGCCCCCTGCATTGGAAGCACAGAATCTTAAACACTGGATCACCAGGTAAGTCTCTAACAATGTGTATTTTAGATAGTGCTTTCTATGTGATACACATTGTTCTAAAATGCTTTCTATATATTAATTCATTTAACCCTCTCAAACAATCCTATGAATTAGGTACCATCATTATCCCCATTTTATAGATTAGGAAATGAGGCACAGGGTGGTTAAGTAATATGTTCAGGGTCACACAGCAAGCGGCAGATCAGGGAGTCAAACCCAGGCAGTGTGATACACAAATGCATTCTCACCACATTGCGCTGCCTTTCCTGTACTTACTCTTACAACACACCACACTGGCTAAATAAAACACACTGCTAACGACGGAGTTATCAGGACTTTTTGAAGATTGCAAAATTTACCTATCCTAGTTCAGCACAATAGCTCCAATTATCCCTCATCTCCCACTAATTCAAAACTCTTCTCTTTAGTCTCTTGAAGGGAACTCAATCCTCATTCCTCATGTTTCCAATGTACAAGGCCTTCCCTAGAGAAACACTCCTAGACTCTCTCCCTACCTACTCATCACTCTACATGAAAGGAAAATTGAGTTTATTTAGTTAGTGAAATTGGAAGAAAGGATGGGGCATATCTTACTCCTTACCCTTCCACTCTTTGTCTGCCAGTGTTTCTGCAGAAGGTGGGTGTGCATTCTAGACTGCTCTCTGCCATGTGCCTTGTGAGTTGGGTGGAGGGACCTGCATTTCTTCAGCTGTGTCTGGATTAGATGGAAAGTTCTAGTTCTACTTCTAAAGTATTTCACAAGCCTGCCTTGACTGACAATCTAAAGCCATGTCCCTGAACATTTTTTTTTCTCTCTCTACTGGTTACAAACTCAGGTGTAAGAAAGTAAATGCTAGTTGCTCAATCATGTCCAACTCTTTGCAATCCTATAGACTGTAGCCCACCAGGCTCCTCTGTCCATGGAATTCTCCAGGCAAGAGTCCTGCAGTGGGCCGCCATTTCCTTCTGCAGGGAATCTTCCCGACCCCAGAGACTGAACCCAGGTCTCTTGAATTGCAGGCAGGTTCTTTACCATTTGAGCCACCAAGGAAGCCCCAGGTGTAAGAGGGGTGCTATTTATAGGACCCCTAAAACTCACACAGTCTGTCTGATCATCCCTCCCATCCTGGAAGAAAGATGGAAGATGTTTCTTCTTTTGTCTTTCCCCCAGGTTCTCCTTCTCTGTTTTTATTATGTGTTCATAGTGTTTCCTTCAGTGATCTACTTTATATAATTCACTTCTAGAACTTACATTTCAAGAATGCCAAGGCTGAAAGGGAATAAGATGGTAGAGTAGAAAGATGTGGATCTCACCTCTCCCCATAAACACACTGAAATAACTTCTATATGTGGAACAACTCCCACAGCAAACTAACTGAAAACTGGCAGAAGAACGGCTATAAAACCAAGTTAGCAAGAAAGAGCTCTACATAACTGGACAGCGGCACTTCCCAATCCAAAAGGGTGAATATCATGGCCCCATTCACTCCACGCCACAGCCTGGAGTGAGACTGGTGCAGAGATTCAGTGTAGCACAATCTTCAGCTCTACCACTCCAAGTGGGGAGCAGACCCCACCCCTGACAGGGCAGTGACAGCCACGGAACGGAGAGGACACCCTGCTTCACATGCAGTACAGGCTCTGGACACCACAATACCAATCATACTCACAACAAGGGGAACAGATAGTAAAATAGAGCTCATCAGTCTGCTAGACCCTGAGTTCAAAAAGGAGATAATAAAACGCTAATGGTATTAAGAGTGTCGATAGAAATGCACATCACCAAACAATGAACTAGAAACTATAAAGATGGACCGATAAAAAATAGACAATATAATTGTCAAGATGAAAAACAAATCTAGAACCAATGAATAGCAGAGTAAATGCCATAGAACAAATAAGTGACTTGGAAGATAGAATCATGGAAATCACTAAATGAGAAGAGCAGACAGAAAGACAATGAAAGAACAAATGCAACATATGAGATCTACGAGATGATTTCAAACATGACAACGGACACATAATAGGTGTTATAGAAAGAAAAGAGAACAACAATTGAAAGTGCATTTGAAGAAGCTATGGATGAAAACTTCCAAATCCTAAAGAAGAAAACAGATACCAAGTACAAGAAGGACAGAAGGTCCCAAACAAGATGAACCCAAAGAGACCCATACCAAGACATATCATAATTAAAATGATGAATTTATTTTATCTTATTTGGCTGTGCCACATAGCTCGCAGGATCTCAGTTCCCCAACCAGAGATTAAACCCAGGCCACAGCAGTAAAAGTGCCAAGTCCTAAAAACTCAACTGCCAGGGAATTCCCTAAAACGACAAATTTAAAGATAAAGAAAGGATTCTAAAGATAGCAAGAGGAAAACAAAGAGTCAGTTATAAGGGAACCCCATTATCACTATCAGTAGATTTCTCTGCAGAAAACCCTGAAGGTCAGAAATGAGTGGCATGATAGATTCAAAGTGCTGAAAGGGAAAAACCTGCAAGCTAGGATACTCTACCCAGCAAGATTATCATTTAAAATAGAAGAGAAGTTTCTCACAAGCAAAAACTAAAAGAATTCAGCAATATTAAACCTACCCACATTCAGAAAACTAAGATCATGGCATCTCGTCCCATTACTTCATGGGAAATAAATGGGGAAACAGTGGAAACAGTGTCAGACTTTATTTTTTTGGTCTCCAAAATCGCTGCAGATGGTGACTGCAGTCATGAAATTAAAAGACGCTTACTCCTTGGAAGGAAAGTTATGACCAACCTAGATGGCATATTCAAAAGTAGAGACATTACTTTGCCAACAAATGTCCGTCTAGACAAGGCTATGGTTTTTCCAGTAGTCATGTATGGATGTGAGAGTTGGACTGTGAGAAAAGGGAACCCCATTTCCCTTTTGATGCTTTTGAACTGTGGTGTTGGAGAAGACTCTTGAGAGTCCCTTGAACTGCAAGGAGATCCAACCAGTCCATTCTAAAGGAGATTAGTCCTGGGTGTTCTTTGGAAGGAATGATGCTGAAGCTGAAACTCTAGTACTCTGGCCACCTCATGTGAAGAGTTGACTCACTGGAAAAGACTCTGATGCTGGGAAGGATTGGGGGCAGGAGGAGAAGGGGACGACAGAGGATGAGATGGCTGGATGGCATCACTGACTTAATGGACATGAGTCCGAGTGAACTCCAGGAGGTGGTGATGGACAGGGAGGCCTGGCGTGCTGCAAATTCATGGAGTCGCAGAGTTGGACACAATTGAGCGACTGAACTGAACTGAAAAGAAATATTGAAGGATATTCTCTAAGAAAAGAAACAAAAAATTTATAGGACAAGGAAAAACGCAATAGGATAGGCAAATATATAAAAGGATTGATCATCACTTCAGTTCAGTTGTTCTGTCATGTCCAACTCTTTGCGACCTCATGGATTGCAGCACGCCAGGCTTCCCTGTCCATCACCAACTCCCGAAGCCTACTCAAACTCATGTCCCTCATGTCGGTGATGCCATCCAACCATCTCATCCTCTGTTGTCCCCTTCTCCTCCCACCTTCAATCTTTCCCAGTATCAAGGTCTTTTCCAATGAATCAGTTCTTCACATCAGGTGGCCAAAGTACTGGAGTTTCAGCTTTAGCATCAGTCCTTCCAATGAATATTCAGGACTGATTTCTTTAGGATGGACTGGTTGGATCTCCTTGCAGTCCAAGGCACTCTTAAGAGTCTTCTCCAACACCACAGTTCAAAAGCATCAATTCTTCAGTGCTCAGCTTTCTTTGTAGTACAACTCTCACATCCATACATGACTACTGGAAAAACCATAGCTTTGACTAGACGGACCTTTTTTGGTAAAGTGATGTCTCTGCTTTTTAATACGCTGTCTAGGTTGGTCATAGCTTTTCTTCCAAGGAGCAAGCATCTTTTAATTTCATGGCTGCAGTCACCATCTGCAGTGATTTTGGAGGGTACATAGATCAAAACAGAATCAAAAATTGTAAAAAAAAAAAAGTTATAACTACAATTAACAGTTAAAGGATATGCATAACGATGTAAAATAGGACATCAAAATCACAAAACGTGGGCGATGGCAGTATATAGATCTTTTACAGTGTGTTTCAAATTGGATGACTATCATCTTAAAGCCAGGAGATATAGCTTTGAGTTAACGTACTTGAGCTCCATGATAACCACAAATCAAAAATATACAACAGTGTATTTGAAAAGAATATAAAGGAAATCAAGCATACCACAAAAGAAAATTATCAAACCACAAAAGGAAAAAGAAACAAAAGAAACAGAACTACAAGAACTGAAAAACAAGGATTATATGGCAATTAGTACATACATACCCAGTATTACCTCAAATGTCAATGGACTAATGCTTCAATCAAAAGACACACAGTGGCAGATTGAATGGAAAGACAAAACAAAACCAAGAACCTGCAATATGCTGCCTATATGAGACTCACTTCAGGGTGAAAGACATACACAGACCAAAAAGGAAGAGATAAAAAATAGATAGCTCAAGAAAACGGAAAACAATAAGGAAGCAGGGGTAGCCATATTCACATCAGACAAAATAGATTTTAAAACAAAGCCCATAAAGAAAAGCAAAGAAGGGCATTATATAATGATAAAGGGATCAGTGCAAGAAGATAACATGCTTGTTAACATAAATGCCTCCAATAGAGAAGCACCTAAATATACATTAAAAAGAAATACTAACAGACATAAAGGGAGAAACTAACAATAATACAATAATAATAGACCTTAACACTCCATGACGATAATACAATAATAAAGGACCTTAACACCCCACTGACATCAATAGACATATTATTCAGAGAAAAAACTCAGTAAGGCAACAGAGGTTCTAAATGACACAATCATTTGAACTTAACTGATATCTACAAAACACTATATCCAAAAAACCAGAAGACAGATTCTTTTCAAGGACACATGGAACATTATCTAGAATAGATCACATACTAAGTCATAAAACAAGACTCAATGAATTTAAAACGGTAGAAACTATTTCAAGCAGCTTTTATGACTGAAATTCTATGAAACCAGAAATCAATCACAGGAAGAAAAATTGAAAAAAAATGAACATATGGAAACTAAACAACATGCTACTAAAAACCCAATGAGTTCAACAATGAAATTAAGACTTCCTTGATGGTCCAGTTGTTGAGAATCTGCTTCTAGTGCAGGGAGCGTGGGTTCAATCCTTGGTCAGGGAACTAAGATCCCACATGCCACAGAGCAACTAAGGTTTTGAGCCACAACTAGAGAGTCTGTGTGCCACACAAAAGTTCCCCATGATGCAATGAAGATCCTGCATGCAGCAACAAAGACCCAACACAGCCAAATAAACAAATCAAAATGTATTCAAATTGGAAGGGAAGCAGTAAAACTGTCACTATTTGGATATAATATGATATTCTACATGGAGAACCCTAAAGTCTTCACACAAAAACTATTACAATTAATAAATGAATTCAGCAAGGTAGCCAAATATATAAATTTATTGTAGTTCTTTACACGATGAAAAAGAAAGGTTCTTTTTAAAAAGTTATCTCATTTATTGCATTAAAAACAGCCAGGAATAAACTTAAACAAGGAGGTGAAAGACCTATACATTGAAAATTACAAACACTGATAAAGGAAACTGAAGATAATTCAAAGACATAGAATGATAGTCCATGCTCTTGGATTGGAAGAATTAGTATTGCTAAAGTAAGTGGTCAGTCTACCTAAAGCACTGCACAGATTTAATGCAATCCCTATCAAAATACCCATGACATTTTTAAAGAACTAGAACAAATAATCCTAAAATGTATATGGAACCACAAAAGGCCCAGAACTGCCAAAGCAATCCTAAGGAAAAAGAACAAAGCTGAAGGTATATCCCTACCAGATTTCAGACTATACTACAAAACCACAGTAACCAAAGTAGCATAGTATTAGCACAAAAACAGACATAAAGATAAGTGGAATGGAATAGACAATCCAGAAATAAACCCACATACCTACTGTCAGCTCATCTAAGCTGACAAAGGCAAGACTATACAATGGAGAAAAGACAGCCTCTTCAGCAAGCAGTGTTAGAAAAACTGGAC
Organism: Ovis aries; assembly: GCF_016772045.2. Classification (NCBI taxonomy): domain Eukaryota; kingdom Metazoa; phylum Chordata; class Mammalia; order Artiodactyla; family Bovidae; genus Ovis; species Ovis aries. Next base: position 60,386,238 of record NC_056059.1, on the reverse strand, counting down.
AGCTATTTCTATCAATAAAATTACAGCACCATCCATAAAAATAAATTCAAAATGGCTTAAAGACCTAAATACCACACATGACACCATAAAACTCCTAAAAGAGAACTAAGACAAAACATTTTTGGACATAAAACGTAGCAATATTTTCTTAAGTCAATCTCCCCAGGCCAAAAAAAAAAGAAATGAGACCTAATTGGTCAAAAGCTTTTGTACAGCAAAGGAAACCATTCACCAAACAAAAACACAACCTATGGAATGGGAGAAAAGATTTGTAAAAAATGTGACCAGCAAGGGCTTCATATTCAAAATATACAAAGAGCTCATACAACAGGTAGCAAAAAAACAAACAACCCAATCAAAACAGGGCAGAAGACCTAAATAGACATTTCTCCAAAGAAGATATACAGATGGCCAACAGGCACACGAAAAGATGCTCAACTTCACTAATCATTACAGAAATGCAAATCAAACTACAATAAGATATCACCTCACATCAGTCAGAATGACTATCATCAAAAAGTCTACACATTACAAATGCTGGAGAGGGTGTGGAGAAAAGGGAACCCTTGTATACTATTGGTGGGAATGCAAATTGTTGTAGCCACTATTGAAAATCATACGGAGGCTCCTTAAAAAAAAAAAATTCATATCGTCAGTAATCCCACTCCTGGGTATATATTCAGAAAGGGCAAAAACTCTAATTCAAAATGATACATGCACTCCAGGGACCTCTCTGGTATCCAATGGCTAAGACTCTGTGCTCCCAATACAGGGAGCCTGGGTTTGATCCCTGGTCAGGGAACTAGATCCCACATGTCACAACTAAGAAGAGTTCACAGGCCGCAACAAATTTCAAAGATCCCACATGCCAAAACTAACACCCAGCTCAATCAAACAAATAAATAAAAGTTTTTAACATTAAAAAAAAAAATACACACACTTCAATGTTCACAGCAGCACTATTTACAACAGCCAAGACATGGAAAGAACCCAAGTGCCCATCAGTAGATGACTGACTTAAGATGTGGAATATATATATTTATATATATACACAACAGAATATTACTGTCATAAAAAAGAATGAATGTTACTGCCATTTGCACCAACATGGATGGAACTATAGAACACTATACTTAGTGAAGTCAGAGAAATACAAATAAGCTATCACTTATATGTAGAATTTAAAAATAATGCAAATAAATCTATATACAAAACTGAAACAGAATCACATAGAAAACAAACTTACGGTTACTAAAGGGGAAAGAAAGGAAAGGAGGGACAAAATAGGAATATGGGAGTAACAGGGATTAACTACTATAAATAAAATAGATAAGTTACAAAATTTATTGTATAGCATAGGAAACTATACTCAATATCTTGTAATAACCTCTAATGGAATATAATCTGAAAAAATCAGTAACTGAGTAATTTAGCTGTAACCTGAAACTAACAGGATATTGTAAACCAACTATACTTCAATTTTAAAAAGAATAATTATAAATATAAGCACATGGGGTTTTTGTATCCATGGAAGGAGGGAAATTTGACAACCTTCATTCATGTTGTCAAACATTGTTGCTAGGAGAATTAAGTACTGTCCCTAAGACTCCTTTGAGAAAGGACAATAGAAAGCTTGTACCTGGTCTCTTCTGAACTTTGTCCTGTGTACATTTTTCCAGTGCTGACCTTAATCTTAATCCTTTCATTGTAATGAACTGTAACTATGAATATAACAGCTTTGCTGGGTTCTGTGAGTACTTCTAATGAATCACTGAACCTGAGGGTGATCTTAGAGATCCATGACTACAGTTAGTGATTCCCAAAGCCATAACTCAACTATACATTAAGTATTTGCCAGGTTTTTCACTGACAGGTTACATGAATCTAAAATAACCAGATTACTGACATAACCAGTTCCTTGGACTGAGAGGTCACCAATAAGAGGTAGGAGAAAGAATTAAGCCAGAAATAAGATCAACATTCAGAAAACTAAGATTATGGCATCCGGTCCCATCACTTCATGGCAAATAGATGGGGAAACAGTGGAAACAGTGTCAGACTTTATTTTGGGGGGGCTCCAAAATCACTGCAGATGGTGACTGCAGCCATGAAATTAAAAGACACTTATTCCTTGGAAGGAAAGTTATGACCAACCTAGATAGCATACTCTAAAGCAGAGACATTACTCTGTCACCAACGGTCCATCTAGTCAAGGCTATGGTTTTTCCAGTAATCGTGTATGGATGTAAGAGTTGGACTATAAAGAAAGCTGAGCACAGAATTGATGCTTTTGAACTGTGGTGTTGGAGAAGACTCTTGAGAGTCCCTTGGACTGCAAGGAGATCCAAACAGTCCACCCTAAAGGAGATCAGTCCTGGGTGTTCACTGGAAGGACGGATGTTGAAGCCGAAACTCCAATACTTTGGCCACCTGATGCAAAGAGCTGACTCATTGGAAAAGACTCTGATCCTGGGAAAGATTGAGGGCAAGAGGAGAAGGGGACAACAGAGGATGAGATGGTCAGATACATCACCGACTCAATGGACATGAGTTTGGGTCAACTCCAGGAGTTGGTGACAGACAGAGGCCTGAAGTGCTGTGGTTCATGGGGTCGCAAAGAGTTAGATACAACTGAGCAACTGAACTGAACTGATGAGCAATAATTTCAGGAATACCTTCTTCCTCAATTTTTTTTCTTAATGGGTTATTCATTAATTTATTTTTTAAGAAATCATTTTGCCAGTTTTTCTTCTGTTTTAATATTTGGTAGTCATTGAAACATCCAGAGATTCTTTGAAAAATAAATTAGCTTCTAATACTCTACTTCTCTGACATAAGTCAAACTTAATAGGAATAGATTATTCTTCATTACCTTCTTTAGTAGAAAACTGACCTTGCATCTTATTTAGCAGAGTAAGAAAAGGGGTTATCATTTCAAAAATCATTATTCTGAACCCTTTAAACAATTAATCAGAAAAACACACTCTCTGCCTTGAAAGAGCTTCTACACAAAGGACATCAACAAAAGGGCAAATAATAAAACTAGAAATCATAAAAAATAAAAAAGATGATTATTACCCAAGCTCTCTTTAGTTTGTGCATTAACCTTTTCACCTTTACTGTTCCTATAAAACCTTACAGAAGAAATCCTGAGTTTTCTTTCCTGAACCATGATTCCCTGAACCTATGCTATATAAGCCAGATGTTGAGTTTATAAAATATTACATGTGAAAATATTGAAAGAACACTGATAATACATAAGACAAAAGTAAAATATATAAAAACTTCCAATATTTTAAAGCAAAATATCAGGCTCTTAATTACCTTGGAAATCCACTGCGTTTAGGAATTCTAGCTTCATCCCATATGAATATTCGGAAATTATTCAGATGATAATTTAAAGCAAGATATTATTATCATTAAGAAGAAAACAACAGCTGTACCAAGTAAACAACCAAAGCCATCTCATCTTAGAATTTGAACTTATGAACATTTCAAGGAAAAGTAGGTTTATAAAGGCCTATGATGACAATGAAAGAGAGTGAAAAAGCTGGCTTAAAATTCAACATTCAAAAAACCAAAATCATGGCATCCAGTCCCATCACTTCACAGCAAACAGATGGGGAAACAGTGACAGGCTTTTTCTTATGCTCAAAAATCACGGCAGATGGTGACTGCAGCCATGAAATTAAAAGATGCTTGCTCCTTGGAAGAAAAGCTATGACCAACCTAGACAGCATGTTAAAAAGCAGAGACATTACTTTGCCAACAAAGGTCCGTCTAGTCAAAACTATGGTTTTTCCAGTAGTCATGTATGGATGTGAGAGTTGGACCATAAAGAAGGATGAGTCCCGAAGAACTGATGCTTTTGAACTGTGGTGTTGGAAAAGATTCTTGAGAGCTCCTTGGACTGCAAGGAGATCCAACCAGTCAATCCTAAAAGAAATCAGTCCTGAATACTCACTGGAAGGATTCATACTGAAGCTAAAGCGCCAATATTTTGGCCACCTGATGTGAAGAGCTGACTCACTGGAAAAGACCCTGATGCTGGGAAAGACTGAAGCCAGGAGGAGAAGGGGATGACAAGGGATGAGATGGTTGGATGGCATCACCGACTCAATGGACATGAGTTTGAGCAGACTCCAGGAGATAGTAAAGGACAGGGAAGCCTGGCATATTGAAGTCCATGGGGCCGCAAAGAGTCGGACACAACTGAGCGATTGAACAACAAATGACAATAATTTATCTAAATGGAATCTGGGTTATTAAAAAATGTCAGTCACAAGACACTTTCATAAAACAGAAATAAAGATTGAGAGAAAGAAAATGATAATCTACCATACACATTACTACAACATGACCATCTAATCAATGGATTAATTTTACAAAGAATAATCTCAGGCTTTTATTACTGATTTCTAAAGGCAATCCATTCCAGTATTCTCGCCTGAAAAATCCCTTGGACAGAGGAGCCTGGCGGGCTATAGACCACAGGGTCACAAAGAGTTGGACATGACTGAGCAATTAAGCACACACAGCACACACAAAGGTAAGATTCAATACTCTATCAGGAAAAAATTGTCTATAATACAGTTTGGGCATTAACATTAAATATCAATTAACTGACACAGATGCCTAATGTGTATCTCACTATTGCAAGGAAAAAATCTTCAATGTTAATTTGACTCGTGATTTAAAGTACCAACACTCTGGTTGGTCTTTAAATCTAAGTTTTAAAAAAGAAGAGGAGGGAAGGGATGAAATAGAATCTGAAAGTTTAAACTGGAGGAGGGAAAAATGGCTAAGACAGATTTTAAAAAAAAAGATCACAAGCAGAAACTAAAGAAATGAAACTCAAAGAGAAGCTGCCTCTGAACATCACACAAATTTTTCTCTGTGATGACAAATTCCTGGCTTCAGAACTGAGCTACATCATGTCTGTAGACAACCAAAAACATACATTTATAGCTGAGTAATTAATGGGATATTTTAATTCAACTGAGCAATTGTTAACCACCTCTCAGCAAGGATGTGCAAGGCCCAGTATTAACAGTAAGTAAATGATGCATGTAATGCCCTTTCTAGGTGTCTCTTTAGGAAGTTTTATCATTTTAGCCATGCTGGTAATACTCCAAACATTTCTGGAACTTCTTCGGAACTTCTTTTCAGTCAGTATACAAATCAATACAAACTTTACAGTTTATATTGTATTATAGTTGATGGCTAGTACTAAAACCTGTCTCCAGGCCCTTTGACTACTCTCATAGGAAAAATATTTGGTTTTGTTCTGGAATCAACTCCATTCTCAGAAGTTGATAATTACCCACCATCGAGGAAATCTGCAACATTACACCTCAAATCCTGGAGGCAGATTAAAAGGGATTTCTACAAAAATTTGGAAGAATAAATTTACAAGCTTCCCAAAGTAAACAAAAAAAAATGGCAGTGAATAGGATCATCTTAATTTTGACCCACCTAAGCACAGGGAAATCTACAGTGGGAAACATATCTGACTGTTTTGCTGGAAACTCTCCTTAAAGCCTTGACATCTGCAACTGACCAAAGATATTCAGAAGCCTAAAAACAAAACCTGGTGTACGTGTGTGAGGGTGCGAGGAGGTTCGATGGACCTCACAAATTCTCTCATTATTCTCTTTTAGTGCTGTCAAAACTGGTACTACTCACACTTAAGTGCACTGAAAGCCAGCTCATAGGACAAACGCTGAAAGGATTCATCCTCGGATTCGGTTGAGGACGGCAAGGGCTTATTTCCATACTTTATTAAGGCTTTCTCTGGTGACTTTTCGAGTCTAGTGCCCTGAAAAATGTTCGCTGCCAGAATGTAAACGGAGTCCGGATAGCCAGTTTTTTCGGGTGAACCAGTTGAGCTGTTTTCGCCGCAGGCTGGGTCACCTGACAGAGCCAGCGAAGAGAGTTGGGAGATCTCAGCGGTTGTTTCTTCCAAAAACTCCAGTTCATTTGCGGAGTTAAACATGTTTGCCCCCCTGACTGTCCTAGGTAACTCAAGCTTGAATTACAATTCAGATGTTCCGGGAAATGGTTTTCCTTGTTCAAGCATCGTCTCTGTGAAAATAAAAAGATTATCCTGGTTAAACCACTATTTCCGCAGGACCACACTTGGTGACCCACCTCGTGTGGCCCTAGAGAGCCAGCGGTGGCATTCCCTGGCTGCCCCGAGCATCCCTTACTTCAAGCCGGGAAACCTCCACACACTCGCAAAGGGAGAGGGGTGGAGACGGCTCCGAATGGCCTCCGAAACTACGAGACCTTAACCGAGGCCCGTTTTGGTGCAGAGCTCCCCCAAGAGCCGCACCTGCGGCCCCTGGGGCGCTCCTTTCACTGGCTCCCGCGAGTCCTCCCTTACCCCAGAGGGCGGATGTTCCCCGGGGCTTTAGGAACAGAGACGCGGCAGCCGCAGCACTTTGGGCCCGGGTGGCTGGAATCTTACACAGTGCCCTCGGGGGCCCCGGGACTGCAGGGCTGCCGCGGCGGTCCGCGCAGGCAGTTTGGTTCAAATGAGCTTCTCCCACCCGCCGGGGTCGGGGCAGGGGGGTCGCGACCCCCGGCTCTCGCTTCGCTCGGGTTCCTGAGGGAGGATGCGCCTCAGGGCTCCGCCCGCCAGCACGGTAGTCTTCACGAATGCGGCAGCTGAGCCGGGTAGAGCACGAGGCTGGTGGGCCCGCCGGCTCCGGCCGCGGAAAGGTAGGCCTCCCCTGTCTGCGGCAGTCAGCCGGCCCAGGACCGGGGTCTCCGTGGCAACCAAGGGTGCGATGAGGGGGGAGGGAACGCTGCCAGAGGGCAGTTCCCGCGGGATTTGGCCAGCGCTTCCTTTTCTTCTTGAGTTGCTCCTCCTCTCTCACCCCGGACACCTGTGCCAGCCCCGCCTCACGTTGAAGGCCCCTGCGTAATTGGACTGCGCAGCCCTGAAGATCCTCGACTTCCCCAGGGTCACAAGTGACCCTTCTTCTCCAACTTGTCACCTGTGATCTCCTTGAAAGCAAGAATTTTGTATTGCTGACAACACCTAGTTTAGCGGATTAGCGGGCACGCAGGAAATGTTAAAACAGCTCAGTGTAGAACTGTTGAAGAAAAGAAAAGGTAAAAAAAACAGACAAGTTGACTGTATTTCCACGCTTTTTAGAACAATAGATACCACAGATACCACATTAGATGGACCCTTCCAGGAATGACTGTGCTGCGCTTAGTCGTAGTGGACTCTTTGTGACCCCATGGACTGTAGTCCTCCACGCTCCTCTGTCCATGGAATTTTCCAGGCTAGAATACTGTACTGGAGTGAGTTGCCATTTCCTTGTCCAGAGGATCTTCCCAATCCAGGGATGGAACCTCCGCCCCGTCTTCCGTTTTCCTAAACTGCAAGCAGATTCTTTACCCGTTGAGCCACGGGTGAAGCCTTCCAGGGCAAGCTGTATAAAGATCTTTGCCAGCTTCCTTCCCAGGAGCTGCCTGAAAAGAAAGATGTTGCTGAAATAGGCCTACAAACAAGCAAATTCACACCCCTTAAAGTATAGAATGGCTCTGGGGATGTATATGAACTTCCCCCAAAGGGTTTTAATATGGCTACTTTAATTTTTGAGTGTCCTGGAGAGAAGTCTGCATCCTAACTCATCAAAGAAAAACCAGCTGTGCTCAAGTTTTAAAGGTAGTGGAAAAATACTTTAATTTCTAGAATAAAAACCAACTGACTGAGATTTAAGTTTATGTGCATCTTAAGCTTTTCATTGATTGCCTGTTAACCTGTCTCCAAAGTGCAAGTTCTAAAACTGGAGAAAAAGAAAAGGTTGCATTTTTCCTCTACTGTATACCATTTGTGTTGCTGCTTTGAAACTTCTCCAACAGACTTCAATAGGTCTAATTTTTGAGAGCTTCAATAGCTCTCAAATTTTTCTTACAGTACGATTCAATGAACAAATGCAAATATGAATATATAAAGATCATGTGATGAGTAACATGTATGTACTTCACATTTCTTGCCTGGTTTAGAAAAGTCCTAGGTTTTAAAACAGAAATGGGCATTGGATTGTGCATCTTGACAAATTACATTTCAAGTTTTAAGTGAAAACAATTATGAAATCATTTAAAAAATAAGATTTTATTTTATTGAAAATAAAATAGATGCTAATATCTACTTAAAGAAAAATCTGCTAGATACTTGGTCTCCATTTTCTATATGAAGCAAAAACCAAAGCCTACAAGTTGAATGAAGTTCTTCATTTTGGACTGAGATCAAAGTCACAGGAAAATCTTGCAAGTGCAAGCCCCAAATTCAGCAAGAAGTATGGTAAATATACTTGAGTAAATACCTTATTTGCTGCTGGTTGGGAATCTCAAACTTTGTTCATCTTCTTTGTAGAAGTGGTCCAATCTGGAAAAGAAACATAATTTATGTAACTAAGATCAGTATCAGAGAAGGCAATGGCACCCCACTCGAGTGTGCTTGCCTGGAGAATCCCAGGGACAGGGGAGCCTGGTGGGCTGCCATCTATGGGGTCGCACAGAGTCAGACGCAAGTGAAGCGACTTAGCAGCAGCAGCAGCAGCAGCAAGATCAGTATAGTCGCTCAAGAGATTCTAAATTGTGTTCACTGGTTCTTTCTCCATGTGTTAAACAGGAAGGGCTAGACTTTGGCATTTGGTTTACTATCTCTGTAACCTTAGGCAAGTCCTTACATCCCTCAGCTTCCGTTTCTAGACCTATAAGGCAGACTGAATAATAATGCTGCCTTTGAGGAGGTTTGTGAGTATTTAATGGAATGATGTATGTCAAGATTGTCTGGAAAGTAGTAGCTCAATAGTTAGTTCCTCCTTTCCCCCTCTATTGTTAAGAAGGGGAGAATGGATATTGGGGAACTATTAGTAGCAGTTTGCTACAAATTTGTTTGCCCTACCCCATCAGCCACCAGTTCACTCACTCCCATTATTCTCAATGTGGAGTCTCCCCTACTTTATGTTCCCATAATATTTTGTGTATGTATATGTGCATTCATTCATTCATTTATCAGATATGTATTAAATTCTTACCATGTGCCTCACACTTTCCTCAGTCCTAAAGGTTAAAAAAAAATGTATAGAATGATTGGGGACCTTACTCTCAGGAAATTAATGGATATGTATACTTATATTTTGAGACACTTTATTTTTTATTGTATATATTTTTTTTTATTGTATACACTTCTGCCATCCTTACTTGCACAACCTGAACAATACACACACTCTATAAAATAGTTTTATTGTGTCTTTTAAGTTTTATTATTTCTTTTTATTCCCAGAAAGAGCAAAATATCACTCTTTCACATGCACAGATTATAAGTATGAAGGTATCTTTAAGGGTCATGGTATATTTTATTCTGCATCACACAGTACACAGTCTGATCTGTGGAAAATGTGAGATAAAAAGCTAGCTATAAACTTTAAAATACTATTGTTTTTCAAAATATAGTTTGAGTAGCTCTTGTTTGGTATTTTGTTTGTTTTTTTAAATGATATATCAATGTGACAACTCACTGTATTAAAAACAAGATTTAATGAGAGTCTTTATCCCCAAAGTAAAGCTTAGGCCAACAGTTGTGGGTTAGTGAATTCGTGGTTACTATTTACTCTAACCCTGACTCCTTACCTTTCCTGGTTTATGGGCTCATTGTGGACTTAAAGTATTTGAGGGGAGGACTAGAGGGAAGCATATCAAATCTCAGTGAGCACTCTACAAAAGTAACCGGAGAGATAGGTATGTGGATTCAGCTGTTGTGAAAGCACATATGAAAAAATATAGTATTTGTTTAAATTGCAATCTGTAATATGATCAGAACATTAAGTCAGAGACGATGTAGAAAATTAAAGTTTAGTTACCTGGAGCTTTCTGCAAAGGAACTTAAAGGAGTAATTTTCTTTCCCCAGGGGGTAGAGTATATTAAATATTTGTAAATTAACATTCCTTGTATTTGAATCAGAGTAGCTCCTGTGTGTTAGTCAAGTAGGTATTCAAAAAACATTTGCTCTATGTCTGCATTTCCTTTGCTGCCCTGCAAATAGGTTCATCAGTACCATCTTTCTAGATTCCATATATATGCGTTAATATACAATAATATACTCATGGTTGATTCATGTTTGATGTATGGCAGAAATCAACACAATACTGTAAAGCAATTATCCTTTAGTTAAAATAAATAAAAAACAAAACTAAACAAAAACACATTTGCCCACTTGCTTCAGTTTGATCTGGGCATAAAAAGTTGTGCTCAGTTTCACTGCAACTTGTTATAGAAATATAAAAAGTGTATGAAACAAAGAATTTTAACTTATGTTCTTAAACATCACAGCACAATTTATCATTATGGCTACTGAGAAATAGTACTACTGATTTTTTTTTTGTACAATAATTTTTTTCCCTTAATCTTTTTTATTTGACACAGCTATCTAATGTTCCAGCCTGGACCTAAGCTTTTCCCAAGTCTGAACTTTAGAGCTGATAGATACTGAAATAGCCTATTCCAGAGGAGGAACGAGGGATAGACAACCCAAGAAGGCAGGAAACTCACTTTGAGGTAAAGAGCATCAATCTTCTGATGGTGTGTGAGTGTTGATGTGAAGGAATACTTTGCATTATTCAAGTGTTTCCTATCCTAGTCCTTATGGAAACTTGTTTCAAGCAACTTGAAAAGGAAATGCAAAGATCCCTTTGGGAAAATCAAAATATGATCGTGGGTTCTTTACTACAAGACAGTCAAAGATTAACCAGAAGAGCCATAACCATTTGCCGAGGCGGGGAATATCTTCCTTAATTTGGAAGCAGCAGAAGACTGAGATGGAGCAAAGATGATTGAAGGGTAGGCAAGTGAAAAAGAACAAAAGTCCAATTGAGCAAAAGTGCCATTAGGAATAACCTTGAGATTTAGAAACCAAAAATTACAACAGCAACTAAGGAGGAGTTTGTTACCTAAGATGCAAGAGGAAAAGAAGATTCGGGAGACTTGTAACCCTAGCCCTTGATTGTTCTTGTGGCCTAAGAGAATCAAGGGTTACAGCAGACAACCATTGTAATAAATTTCAGCCATACAGTAGTCTCCCAGAGTTAGTCGTTCAAATACCACATTCATGAATTATTTTTACATATTCATATACTACCATTTATATTACTTACTCAGTATTTTATTTTAACTCAGAATCATGGCTTTTCTTAAATAGAAAACTTGTACATGGAAAATCATAATCATTTGCCATAAATGAAAATAACCACAACAAAAGTAAAATAACACTATTAAATTCTAGTTAGAAATGGTTGTACCAAAGCTCCAGGCTTGAGGTTGACTGTTCTTGGTTAAAAAGGAAAATGGGTGGGCTTCTTGGGGGCTCCATGGTAAAGAATCTTCCTGCCAATGCAGGAGGCAGGGGTTCAATCTCTGATCCAGGAGGATCCCTCATGCCACAGAGCAAATAAGCCTATGTGCCTTAATAGAAAGAAAGAGGAGAGAAAGGAGGATGGGCAATGTTAGCAAGGTGTTAAATACCAGTATAAATGACACTTTTCTCCTTGACAGAGGGAATAAAAGAGAATTGGATAAAGCAACTTTCTCATTGTGTGTTTGTTGGCATACACTAGGTTGGCATACCACTTCAAATCATTTCCCATACTTGGGGAAATACCATGTTAAGAGATTTGAGTTCAAGAATTAGAGAAACAATGCTGTCTGAAATAAGAGGAAGAAAATGCAAGAAATTTGAAATTGATCAAAAAAATTAGAAGGACCTAATGGCACAGTGGAAACAGTGTCAGACTTTATTTTGGGGGGCTCCAAAATCACTGCAGATGGTGATTGCAGCCATGAAATTAAAAGACGCTTACTCCTTGGAAGGAAAGTTATGACCAACCTAGATAGCATATTCAAAAGCAAAGATATTCCTTTGCCAACAAAGGTCCATCTAGTCAAGGCTATGGTTTTTTCAGTGGTCATGTATGGATGTGAGAGTTGCACTGTGAAGAAAGCTGAGTGCCAAAGAATTGATGCTTTTGAACTGTGGTGTTGGAGAACACTCTTGAGAGTCTGTTGGAATGCAAGGAGATCCAACCAGTCCATCCTAAAGGAGATCAGTCCTGGGTGTCATTGGAAGGACTGATGCTGATGCTGAAACTCCAATACTTTGGCCACCTCATGTGAAGAGTTGACTCATTGGAAAAGACCCTAATGCTGGGAGGGATTGGGGGCAGGAGGAGAAGGGGATGACAGAGGATGAGATGGCTGGATGGCATCACTGACTCAATGGACATGAGTCTGAGTGAACTCCGGGAGTTAGTGATGTACAGGGAGGCCTGGCGTGCTGCAATTCATGGGGTCACAAAGAGTCGGACACGACTGAGCGACTGAACTGAACTAAACTGAACTGAATGAAAAAATAAAAAAAAATAATAATAAACTGAACTGAATGGCACAGTTGTAGTGGGACTTTGAAACCAGAGTCAGAAGACCTGATTTTTGGTTTTAATGTGTGTGTGTGTGTTCAGTCACTCAGTCGTGTCCAACTCTTTGCAACCCTATGGACTGTAACCCTCCAGACTCCTCTGTCCATGGGATTTTCCAGGCAAAAATTCTGGAGTGAGTTGCCATTTAGTTGTGTAATCCTAGGCAAATCTCTTAGTTCTTTCTATTTGTTCTTTGACATGTTCAAATCAAGCTTCCCTGGTGGCTAAGCGGTAAAGAATCCACCTGCAGGAGACACAGGTTCAATATCTGGGTTGGGAAGATCCCCTGGAGGAAGGCATGCAACTCACTGTAGTATTCTTGCCCAGAGAATCCCATGGCCAGAGGAGCCTGGTGGGCTGCAGCCCATGGGGTCACAAAGAGTTGGACATGACTGAAGCAACTTGGAACGCTTGCATGCTCAAGTCTGTGGTTTATTTACTAAGAAAAAAGTGAGTGGGGAAGGATTTAATGAGCCTGAAAAGATTGGCAGTTTATAGGGGAAAGATATTTAAATATCTATTTTAATACCTAATATCTATTTAAAATATCCATTTAAAAGTTCATTTTGACAAAAAATGCAGAAATGGAAGGATAAAAAAACAAAGATTTACAACATATAGAAAACAAATAGAAAAATGGTTGATATAAATTCTGTCTAATCTGTATTTACATTAAATGTAAAGAGGTTAGTAAAATGGATTTAAAAGTCCAACTATAAGCTGGCTGCAAAAGACATGTTTAGATTCAAAGATTCAAATGGATTGAATGAAAGGATGGGAAGCTATAGCCTTGCAAAATAGAACCAAGAGAGCCATCAGAGACTGGCTATACTATTATCAAACAAAATAGACTTTGAGATAACGGTTGTTTCTATACTATGTTTTTCTTAGAAAACATACTTGAATATATCAATACACTCTGGCATTTGCAAAATGTTAGTAAATTTGTGGCATGTCAAAAAATTCCATTGAATCAGTGATTTCATTGGGAGCATTAGATATGTATTTTGGGTAACAGTACAGCATGTGTGAAGTGGTATGAACAAATACATATAAAATAAACTATAAGGATATATTACACAACATGGAAGATATAGTTAACATTTTATGATAATTATAAATGGAATATACTTCCCTGATAGCTCACTTGGTAAAGGATCCACCTGGAATACAGGAGACCCTGGTTCGATTCCTGGGTCGGGAAGATCCATTGGAGAAGGGATAGGCTACCCACTCCAGTATTCCTGAGCTTTCCTTGTGACTCAGCTGGTAAAGAATCTGCCTGCAATGAGGGAGACCTGAGTTCAATCCCTGGGTTGGGAAGATCCCCTGGAGAAGGGAAAGGCTATCCACTCCAGTATTCTGGCCTGAAGAATTCCATTAACTGTATAGTCCATGGGATTGCAAGTTGAACACGGCTGAGCAATTTTCATTAAGTGGAATACAACTTTTTAAAATTGTGAATCACTACATTGTACACATGTAACATATATCAACTATACTTCAATTTTTTTAAGTATAAATAAATTGAAAAAACAGAGCTCATGCCTCAGTGCAACTCCATGGACTGTGGCCCACCAGGCTCCTCTCAGTTCAGTTCAGTTCAGTTGCTCAGTCACGTCTGACTCTGACTCCGTGGACTGTAGCACACCTGGCTTCCCTGTCCATCACCAACTCCAAGAGCCTACTCAAACTCATGTTCATCGCGTCGGTGATGCCATCCAATCATCTTATCCTCTGTCACCCTCTTCTGCCTTCAGTCTTTGCCAGCATTAGGGTCTTTACCAATGAGTCTGTTCTTCACATCAGGTGGCCAAAGTATTGGAGTTTCAGCTTCAGCATCAGTCCTTCCAATGAATATTCAGGACTGGCTTCCCTTAGGATGGACTGGTTGGATCTTCCTTGCAGTCCCAGGAACTCTCAAGAGTCTTCTTCAACACCACAGTTCAAAAGCATCAATTCTTTGGCGCCCAGCTTTCTTTATCCATGGGTTCCTCTATGCGTGGGATTCTCCAGGCAAGAATACTGGAGTGTGTTGCCATTTTCTTCTCCAGGGGATCTTCCTGATGCAGAGATTGAATCCACATCTCCTGCACTGCAGGTGGATCCTTTACCACTGAACCATTGAGGGATCCAGAGAGACTCAATGCTAGGATATTCTAGCAAATCAGACGGCATGAAAGAGGTAAAAGTTTAGTTTTCGTGGAGATCTTTTGGAGATCTTTGCCTTAAAGCTCAGGATACATAATTCAATTGGTATGAAATTCCTTTGTGAAATGTCAGAGTCACTTTACACTGAAATTGTGTATGTCGCCTTAGCCTTTAAATGCTTGAGCAAATATAAAAGAAAATTATTAAAAATGATTTTTTTCACTTTAATTCTAAAGTTAAGGATTATGAAGAATCATATGAAATGGCTGGAAGGGATATTTTATGTTTTCATATAACTAAGTAAAAATTCCCATCTCCCCACCTGCCAACAAATTAACCCACCCACAATAGACTAATCAAATGAGTAAACACTCATAACAACAAAACCCTGAAACAATGACTCCTCGCTAGAGTTGAGTGTA
The DNA here is from genome assembly GCF_016772045.2 of Ovis aries. Classification (NCBI taxonomy): domain Eukaryota; kingdom Metazoa; phylum Chordata; class Mammalia; order Artiodactyla; family Bovidae; genus Ovis; species Ovis aries. Next base: position 60,371,173 of record NC_056059.1, on the reverse strand, counting down.
CTATTTTAAACTAGATTTAGGGAGCCATCTGCTGGTAAATTGATGAGCTGTCTGATTTTTTTAAAGAATAGAGTTGCCAGATAATTTACAAAATGCTCAGTTAAATTTGAGAATTCCATGGACTATATAGTCCATGGGGTCGCGAAGAGTCGAACTTCTACTTTCTTTTACTGAGTGAATTTTACTTTCTTTCACTTCAGTTAAAGTTGAATTTCAGATAAACTACAAATAATTATTTTAGCATAAATATGTCATGGCAGTACTTGCTTCATATTCCGACACTACTTTGTTTTAAGTTTATAATTATACTCTTTTAAGTGATTCAGGAAAGGTTGTCTTGAAATCCAGATAGTATGCTTACTTAGGAATGTGTGTTTGTGTGTGTTAGTTGCTCAGTCGTGTCTGACTGTTTGCAACTGCATGGACTATAGCCCGACAAGCTCCTCTGTCCGTGGAATTCTCCAGTCAAGAATACTGGAGTGGGTTGCCGTTCCCTTCTCCAGGGGATCTTTCTGACCCAGGGATCAAACCTGGATCTCCCGCATTGCAGGCAGATTCTTTACTGTCTGAGCCAATGTATTCGTTGCTATATTCACATGCTCCAGCATGATGTGTTTGTCTTCCTCTGTTGTATTTTTATCTGTCTCTGTTATTTTTCACTTGAGTTTTTCCTAGTCTGTGTATTTCTTTCCTGCTGCTACAGTCTCATATTTAAAGGAATCTAGGGGACTTCCCTGGTTGTCTAGTGGTTAAGACTCCACACTCCCAATGCGGGGACATGGGTTCAATACGTGGTTGGAGAACTAAAATGTGGCATGATGTGGCTTAAAATTTTTTAAATTTTTCAGAAAAGGAATCTGGGTCAATTACAGTTGAAAAATGGAAAACCAAAAGAGAATTCATCTTATTTTCTGTTGTACCTCAGTTGCAGATTCCACTTATCTTTTAAAAAGTAAAAGGTATACATGTATATTTTATTTTTTACCTTTAACATTTTAATTTGTGTTTAATTGGTAATTTATTCACATGGTTTTGATTTTTTTAAAAAAATACAAGAGAATATTCAGTAAAAAAAGTCTCTCTCACTCCTGTCTTTGACATAGAGACAACTAATATATCTTATGTGATCCTTAGTCATCTTAAGAAAGGTCATTTATTTTAAAGTAAAAGAAGGCAATAGGGTTGTCTCTCAAGGGGAAAAAAAGTATTGTAGGTGACAATAAAAGACATTTCTTTCTTCATAAACTATAGTTTTTAATTGAATGGCTCAATTTTACTTTGCCTATGGGGCAAATATCTAGAAAATGTATTCTCTTAAATCTTGGTAGCACACAAATAATTGCCTATAGTTGCAAAATTCAAATTATTAAAAACCCATGTTATAAAATATCGCAAGAAGGAGATATCACTTCATGAAAATAGTTAAAGAGGGTGAGGGAAAAAAGTCTTTTGTCTGTTTTGGACACTTTTCCCTCACTATCTTGTCTTCAGTCATTTGAGATAGTGACAGCATTCAGACGGCCTGTATTCAGATCCCTGTTTTGTCTCATTCTGTTTGTAGTTCTGAATTAAATTGACCTTTAGGAGTCTTAAGGTCATCTGTAAGTTCAGGCTTATGCTCTTGTTTTGAGCATTACATTAAATAATATCTTTGAAATGGTGATGCCCTCCAGCCAAAGCTAGGAACACACCTGAAGTTGGACAAGCTGGGTTTATCACTCATTGCAGTAAGGCAGAATGCACGCCGTGGGTGGAGGGAGGCCCCTCAGTAGGAGGAAAGGACCTATTATAGGATTTGGGCTGTGGTTGGACAATTTGTGGGAGGATCTGATGAAACAGGGTTTCCTCTAGATTGAGTGCTGTTAGAATGCAGGGACAATTAGTGACTGGATAACTTGAAATTTATTTATAGGGGAGGGTGTGTGCTGTGTGCTTAGCCGCTCAGTCATGTCCAGCTTCTGCCAACCCATGGACTGTGGCCTGCCTGCCAGGCTCCTTTGTCCATGAGGATTCTCTAGGCATAATACTGGAGTGGGTTGCCATGCCCTCCTCCAGGGGATCTTCCCAACCCAGGGATAAAATCCAGGTCTCCCACATTGCCGGTGGATTCTTTATCATCTGAGCCACCAGGGAAGCCCCATAAGGGAGGGTAGAGTGAGGCTAAATTTTTATGGTAAAGAAGCAGTACTGAGTCCTATGAGCTGGAAAAACAGCTATTTGGTATTTTATGGGTTGTAGAGTGACTTTGTTTTTGTCCATGCTTAGACAAAATTAAGAAGTTGTCTTGTTTTGTCTCACTTTCTCGTGGTCCCAGAGTGACCTTGACTGATTTGGGTGTTTTGTGAAGTGGTATATGTCCAAAGGAGAATAACTTGACCTAGCAATGAGCTCCAGGCCAGCTTCTGAGCACACCCAAGTCTAGCTGTAAGTTTAAGGTCAATTGTTGGATGTCAGGGGTTGCTTTTTTTCTTCCTTAGAAATCATGTGGCACTTAGCTGATGCTCAATAAAACTTGATTAGATCTAGATTGTATTCAGATTATTTGATGATATATTATTCTCGCCTGTCACTGGACAATGAGCTTCGACAGGACAGAGGTAATGCTTCATTCAACCTCTCTCTCTCACACGAAACAGGTACTAATTCTACTGATACAATAAGTGTCTTCACAGCCTTGCTCTTGGTACCGCTACTTCTCTCTCCCTCCTTTCTGTGTTCGCCCTTCCTTTTCACTCTCTTAATCAGCTGTAGTAAACAAATATATGTAAGGTTGATAAAGCAGTGATTTCTGTAGCACAATCATAGAATGATATTGTTTCAAAGAAGTCAGCCAAAATAGAAATTGTCTTTGTTCTCCCAACCATTTAAGGGGGTCTATAGTAGCTTGTTTAAATTTGTCACTATTTTTTTAAAGTATAGATAAATCAATAATCCTCACTATTTAAAATTCTCTTGCACCCAGAGGCTTCTAGGAGCCTCTCATCTGCCCTCACCACAATTCCATACACTCGCTTTGTGGTCTGTGGTCTCCTCCCTTCTCACCTTTCTGCTCTACACAGTGCCACACAACACACTTGGAAGGACCTGCTGCTTTTCATAGACTCTGTTTGGTTTCCTCTGGTTCTATTTCCTTCTTAAAGAGTTTGGGTGGGTGTGGGTGAATTTTCATTTCCTGTAATGGTGGGCAAGGTTTTTCAGATCAGTGTTCTCATAGGAAAACAAAATTTCTGGAAAAATATGAAAACAGTAACTAGAGGCTTCAAAATAGACAAGAATCAAAAGACGAAAGCTAAAGCTAACGCAAGAACCGATAAAAGTGATCAGAATACAGAGTCTGCTTTTACTCTGAGAGCATTCGTTGATCCCAGCAAATCTGAAACTTCATTGAGATGGCTTTGACTGGTGAGGAGGTCAGAAATGAAAGCACTGGGTCTACAGAAGACACAAAGTCTAGTAAGAAACCATTCCCACAGTAGGCTGGGAGGGTTGCAAAGAGTTACACCCTTAGAGTCAGGCTGAACCAGAAGTAAATGAGACTTCAAGCACACTTCCTGTATGAGTTGGGCAAGTCTTGGACCCATTGGTCTCATGTTGGCTGTGCCCCCAGGGACCTGTAAAAAATAAATGCACTAGAAGATTCCTCAAAATCTTCTTTTGAGGAAGGGACCCTTCATCTAGGCCTCAAATCATTCCTACAAATAATATAAGATGCATGTTTCCTTTACATTAATGTTTATAATATATTCACTTTATTTTTCATTACATATTTCTGAAAACAAAACATCTAAAACAGTTCTTAAAAGACAGGCTCTAAGTGTGAACAGTAAAACATTGTATGTACAGCAAGTTTTAAAATAGTTAACTCATAGGGATCCAAGTTTCATGAGATCAGAGTGGAAGAAATTCATGTTTATAGAACAGAGAGGACTCTGGGCAGAAGGCAGGGACCTAAGGAGCAGCCATGGCAGAAGAGGAGGTTTTTGAAACAATGAGAGGTTTCACTTCTGGGAGCAGAAACCAACATTCGTGAAATTGAAAGTTCTATAAACTGATCGAAGAAGTAGATGAGAAACTGAGCGATGCGTACGTCATTAAAAACTGTAGGTCATTTTATGACCTGCCTCCTTGCATAAGTAGGCATCCTTTCCAAGTTAAGGAAAATAAAACACAAGAGTGTTTAATAATTTGCCATTAGTCACTATCTTAATATTCTTATTTAAGAAGTTAGTAGCTAGGGACCTTCCCTGGTGGTCCAGAGGTTAAGAATCTACCTTGCAATACAGGGGTTGGGGGGTTGATCCCTGGTTGGGAGACTCAGATTCCACATGCGTTAGGGCAACTAAGCTCAGGCACTTCTGCACCTAGAGAGGCCCTCAGACTATGACTAAGACTTTCCCCAGCCTAATTAATTGATTAATCTTTTTAAAAAGTCCCCCTAAACATCTATCTTTTTTAAAAGTTAGGTCCAGGCTCAATATTTGTCACTGTGAACTTGCTGACAGAGATGAATTTCATAGAGAAAGAAAATAGGTCAATGTATGCCAGGGGCTGGGGTAGGGAGTGGATAAGGAGTGACTGTTAATGAATATGGAGTTTTATGATTAAAATCAGTGGGATGGGAATGGGAATAGACACAGTTCCTGCCCTCATGGAGATTTATTTATGAAGGAGATAGACAAGTAAAACAATCATTGTAGTACAGTGTGTTAAATGAAATGGAGTACTGAAGGAAGAAAAGTCAGTAGCATTTATTCAGGAAGTAACTTCTAATAATGAGTAAGAGTTAGTCAGAGGCGGAAGGATGAGAGGCAGCAGGAAGTAAGTTATGGTGTTCCCAGCAAAATAAATATTCAAAGGCTCAGGGATGAAACACCTCATGGCATGTTAAGGAATCTGAAAAAACTAGATCAATGGGAATAGGGGAAGCAGAGAGAGACCTTGGATGGGAGTCAAAATGACTACACAGGGTCTCATAGGTCATATCAGGGAGTGTCAACTCTATCCCCTAAGCAATAGAGAACCATCACAAGTTTTAAAGGAGGCAACTGACATGATCTGAGTTGAGTTTTTGAGAGATGGAAAAAGGTATTACAGAAGGCAGGAGACATTCACTTCAGATAGGAGAAAAGGACAGACAGCTCTTTCATTGTAACTGAGAGGGAAGGAGAGGGTATTTTGGATGCATTTAAATTCTGAGCTTCAAGCAATGTGTGCTCTAGTCAGCTTCTACTAGCTATCAGGCTGCTACTGCTGCTAAGTTACTTCAGTCGTGTCCGACTCTGTGTGACCCCATAGATGGCAGCCCACCAGGCTCCCCCGTCCCTGGGATTCTCCAGGCAAGAACACTGGAGTGGGTTGCCATTTCCTTCAGGAGCCAGTTGTTAAATTTTCAGGAATTTTGAGATCTGGTTAACTTATGCTAATAGCTTGGATTCAGCCATAATGGGAATATTTATCCCATGGAAGTTGGCAACATTACAAATCAGAACTCCTCCACATCGCACCCTGCAGATTATCAATTATTAGGCATCTACCATCACACCCCTGGAGGGCAGGAAAGACAAAGAACTCCCATCTAAACATCACCGTCTTCTCTGTTGGATAAGAAGACAGATTTCATGCTAATGTCAGAGCTTAGAGGAAAGTGAATCGAAGTTGAATCCTATGAAGCATGGCAGAGAGAGAGAGAAATATATTGAAAGATCCCCTGGAGGAGGGCATGGCAACCCACTCCAGTATTCTTACCTGGAAAATCCCATGGACAGAGAAGACTGGTTGGCTATGATCCATAGGGGTGCAAAGAGCTGAACTTCACTGAAGCAACTTAGCTCACACACACACACACACATGCACACATCCCTATTTTAGACATCATATGTTAAAGATTGCAGTTCCCAGTGTCACTGGAACAGCCTAACAGCATTATTAACCACACAGGATAAATAAACTGAAGCAGGGATAGGCAGATTCTTACCATTTTAGGGGGGATGATCAGATATTTGGGAATCTTTGCTCATCATTTTGATGCATATCACCGGTGAACAATGACTGATACCTGTCCTATATACAATCACTCTAGAGGAGCAATAATCATGAGGACATCATTTTGCAAATTATTAGAACGTAAAAGTATTAAGTAATATGGAAGAACTTCAAAGAGTTAATGTGAAATTTCTAAATCACCTTCAAATAGCTTATTTTCTTACAATAATTTAACCACCAGCAGGAAAATCCTTTCTGGATTATTGTTTATGGGATATGACCAGAAGCTGACTTAGTGATGGGACTGTTAACTGGCAGAACCTCAAAAAAGAACAAACCAGCTATCATAAGACAAGACTCAGGGCATATGAAATATAAATTAAATATCAAATGACAATGGATTGTCCTAGCTGACACCTGTTTATATCTTCCAAAACATACTAAAGAGTATAACTGTCTAGATTCAAACCAAGTGACCTTGACTGAGTGGTGAGGATTTCCTGTATTTGCATGTTTTGTCACTTAGATGTCACCAGGACGCAGGCAGATGCAGGGCAGGCCACTCTGTGTGGTGGAGAAGGGGTTGTGGGGAGCAGCCCTTCCTGGGATGTCCCTCACTCTGGAAGACTGTGTTGGGCTCTGGGTCACATTCCTACATGTGACAGACAAGAGGGCCCTATTGGTCAGGCACCTGCTCACCTCTGACCTCAGAAAAAGAAATTTTAAAGAAGAAAATAAAAATAAGAGTATAACTGTCAAAAAGCTATGTACTTGGTGACTACATTTGCCATGCCACCTTTCCCTAAGATTGAATACATTGAGTGTAATGCCAATGTTATTTCTCAATATGTATATGTTACCGGAATTTTCTGTCTGAATTAAAAATGTCTTTTCAATGAGATAACTGAATTCATGGTACTCTTGTGTTTGTGATTCATCATGATTAGTGCCAGATTCAATAAATATAATTCATTTTCACCCACTACCTTGAGATTAGCTGGATGTCATGGGTTTGAAAAAGCTAGACTCCCTGGTGCTATAGATATAAATCTTGTCCAGCGTAACTTATGTTCTTTTTTATGAGATAAGTGAGGGTGAATGGCATGTAGTTTTCATACCGAGGAAGGCACTTCCTTCTCCTTCAAAGTGATTACGTCACTGCATTTCCCACTGGAATACCTGACCCCTCAAAAACATAGCAAACAGAACTATTGATTTTAGTCCCCTCATACTAGATTTTTTTTCTTACCTTTTTTTCCCTACCTGGCTTTTTTGTCTTTTCTAACGTTGAGGTATTTGGATACGCAGTAAGAGGAAGAAATATCTGGGAGAGCAGGAAGTATACACACGATTTTCTTTCTCTTGTCACTCTCCACGTTGGCCAGCAAGGGGAGTTACAGGAACAATTTCAGGGATTTGAGCTGAGATACTTGCTTCCCATAGTTGATTACTAGTCACCATGTCTCTTGCACTGGACTTTCTTGTGTAACTCAGCGAGAATTGTTTTCTACTTCCGTGTACCCGTATAGTTTTTCTTTCATCTAATAGTTTGCTGATGAAAAATTGTGAACTTCAAAGTAAAAAAATCTAACAGAATGGTGGGACACTGGAAATGAAGTGAGTTTCTGTGCCCAGGTGGCGTAAAAATCTAATTGTAGCCAGGAGCAGCCCAAGCCCCCTTAATGCGGATGAGGCAGCGTTCAACTGGCTTCAATAAAAAGGGACTTAAATGGAAGGGAGGTGGCCTTGAGGAGAGCCGCCCCGGCTTCCAGGACTGAGAAGGCCATTGTTCTGAGCTCTCCTGGGGCTTATGGAGATTGAAGAAGCACCTGCTGCTTTCCAGAGCTGAATGTTTCAGGCCAGGGCTGGAACACTCCCCTGGGCCTCTAGCCCCCAGCCAGTCAGGTGCTAGAAATTCAAAGACATGGGGAGAAGGTGTGGGAAGAGCCCTCAGGAGGGATCTGGAGAGACAGTTTCCACTCTCTGAGCAACTCAGGAGAGCTCTCTCCCCTTTAAATCACATTTCATGCTTCTTGTATGACAGTATGAATCTGTGTTCAGTTGTGTCCAACTCTTTGTGACTCCCATGGACTGTAGTCCACCAGGCTTCTCTGTTGATAAAATTTTCCAAGCCAGAATACTGGAGTGGGTTGCCATTTCTTCCTCCAAAGAATCTTCCCAACCCAGGGATTGAACCCACATCACTTGCATCTCCTGCATTGGCAGGCAGATTCTTTACCAACTGCACCATTAGCTCCAACCAAGCCTCTCTGTGGTCTTCAGTGGAATCCCTCTACTAATAACATTTTAATATCTGACCACTCTCATAGATAATGGTTCACTTCATTTGCTTATTTTGGGACTAGAATCAATGATCATGTACCCTCTTAATGCCTTGATTCTGCTTCCCCAAACCCCATCCTGACTAAAGAAAACAACACTTTTCTGTTAGTGGCAAAATACACTAAAACTCGTAATCACTAGTTTTCTCTATGTGAAGGTCAAATTCTAATTTAAATTATTTTAAGTATATGTCTTGAATAAGTTATGATCCCATGCTGTGCTAATGAACAAACATTGCATAGTATGGAGAAAGGAATCTGGTCCTGAGAGGAGGAGATGTAGATTTTAGTTTTGACTCTGCCATTTAATAGCTCTACAGTCTTAGACAAATCACATGATTTGAGGGAATTTAAGTATTCTCACTGCAAAAATAAGGAGGGTGGACAAACTCAGTGGACAAGATTCCAGACTTGAGAGTCAGGCTGAGTGGGATTTTAATCCTGGTTATTTCATGTATTAGCTAGATGTCTTTAAGCAAGTGACTACTAGCATTGTTTTAATGCTTTAATGAGATAATGTACATGAAATCCTTAGCCTCCTTCTTAGAATGTAATAAGCACTCAACAAAGAATAGTTATGATAATAACCATGATAATGATCTTAAGTATTAAGGTTCTATTAGGGCGTTTTTAAAATACTCTGAAAGGCAATGACTCGACCCAAATGGTATGACCAATTGCTCTGAATGCACCTGTTTATGTGATTCTGTGCTTCTTCAGAGAATTTGTTAAGAAACAGACTGAAAGTATAGAGAACTTTGGAAAGGGTTAGATTTTGTTATGCAGTATTGCAGCCACATATTCTGCAAACAGCAAACAATGAGATTACAGGCATTGTGATAAATACAGTCTTGGGCTGATTTCCCTTTTTTATGGCATAGTGTAACACCTACTAGAAAATCTGAAAAGGTTAAAATTTATTTTTAATAGTAGTGCAGTGAATGAAATAAGAAAGGAATTGGTTCTTTTTAATTTTAAAACTGACAGTTTTCTTTCAGTTTACAAATTTTGAAAATGTTCTGTCTGTAATGTTCAGGTTTAATTTAAAATTATTCTCAGATAATAATAATTACTGGAAATGAGCTGTGTTTACCAGCTCCATGATGAGAATGGCAAACAGATAGAACTTACTGAATTAGTATCTACTGAATGTCCGTTATGTTTCAGGCACTGCTCTAAGTGTTAGGATATAGCTGTGAATAAAACAGACCAAAGTCCCACCCTCTTGAAACTGACCTTCAGTTGAGGTTTGCCCTTTGTCCGGATGCGAGATCTAATGGAAGGCCTGACTGTCAGGCTGTGGTGACAAGAATCAGGACACCACACCAGGGGTCATTGAGAAAGGATGTTGTGGCTGTCAGGTGATTTCCGTCAGGGATGAGTGTGGAAGCATCCTGGACTGAGCTGTATTTACCATCCTATTTACCATCCTCACTGGAGAGCAGCGCTGCCCAGTCAGGTAGCCACTTGCCACATGTGATTATTGAGCTGTTGAACTGTGGCTAGTCCAAATTGAGATCTACTCTGAGTATAAAATACACAGTAGATTTCAAAGACCTAGTAAGAAAATAAGAATAATAATTTCAAAATAATTTCATATTGATGACATTAAAATAATATTGTAGATATATTAGGTTATATGAAATATGTTATTAAAATTAATTTCATATTTTACTTTTTAAAAAATGTGGCTACTAGAACATTTTAATATTATACATGTGTGAAAGTCTCTCAGTCATGTCCAGCTCTTTGCCACCCCATGGACTACACAGTCCATGGAATTCTCCAGGCCAGAATACTGGAGTGGGTAGCCATTCCCTTCTCCAGGGGATCTTCCTAACCCAGGGATCAAAGCCAGGTCTCCCACGTTGCAGGCGGATTCTTTACCAGCTGAGCCACCAGGGAAGCCCTTATTATTATACACGTGGTTCTCATTGTATTTTTGCACAGCAGCGCTGGTGCAGTGTTATGTCCTGACTGGAGTCCATTAACACCACAACCTTCTCAACCAGCACAGGCAGGAGGCAACACTATGAAAAAGCAAAAATGTGCTGGCTTCTTCTTTTACTGTTTCTTTTTTTAAATACTGTCTTATCCCTTAGTATTTGGCCTATAACTCCTCCTCTCAGATACTTTTCATGGAGCTATTTCCAGGCAGTTTTCCATACTTCAAAGCTGTCCTATCCTATAAGAACTTTACTGCTAAGCGTCCCTTTTCTGTGAGATATTTAGCTTTCTAAGATGTTAATAGGTTCTGATAGTTTAGGATATCATCTTTTAAAATGTGTCCATTAAATGCATGTACCCTGTAATTTTAAAAAGTGGGCTACCCTTGTGGCTCAGTGGTAAAGAATCTGCTTGCCAGTGCAGGAGATGTGGGTTTGATTCCTGGGTTGGGAAGATCCCCTGGAAAAGGAAACAACAACCCACTCCAGTATTCTTGCCTGAGAAATCCCATGGACAGAGGAGCCTGGTGGGCTACAGTCCATGGGGTCACACAAGAGGTGGGCATGACTTAGCGACTGAACAACAACAACAATCCTTTAATAAAATACCTTAGCTGAGAAAAATCAGTCTCAAGTAGTGGTGATTTTGTGCTAAGTAATAAAGCTGGAGCACTTTTTCTTGCTGGCACAGAAGCATAGAGACTATAACCCCACCTTGTCCACAACTGTCCATTGTGATCAAGACTGGCCAGGTCTTCCCTACACATCCTCCCTCCCTAGTATTTGGGCATCATTTCACAGTTCACTAAGTGCTTGCACAGGTTTCTTATTTTCACCTCCAACTAGTCCATGAAATAAACAAGGATGGACCTATCAGTTGATTTAAATGGAAGATTTTTAAACATGAGGCCAGGGGGCAATAGGTCTTCCAGCTATTGGGGTCTGTGGAGAAAGAGTAGAGGAGGAGTCCCAGCTGATCCAGGGGGATGTGGGGAATAGTAGAAAAGGAAAGTGAGTAGAACTATCCTAAAGGTCTTAGCTATGGGTTGGAGAGGACTTAGGGTTGGCATAAGGGGGCACTAGGGCTGGATTAGAACACTGTAGTGAGAGTTATACTGTATCTCAGAAGGCAACTTATTTTTCAAATAATATTAAAAACATATGTTCAGATATAGAGGAAAGGGAAAGGGATGGAATGAGAGAAAATATAGGAGATATGCCAAATTAATGAAGGGGATGATGGGAAGCATATTAACTTGTTGAAATGAGAGAACCAAAATCTAAATCAAATCAATCAATATTGTGTAAGATGAGAACCTTAGATGTGATAAGCTAAATATAACCTTTAAAAAGCAGAAACTGTCAGATGTGGCAGAAAAGTGAAGTTCAGTCATGTAGTAGCTACAAGGAACATGCTTAACAAAGTATCAGAAAAAGCATATGCATCCAGACAAGATGATAATTCAAAAATATACATGCCCCTAGTTCATAGCAGCACTATTCATGATAACAAGATATGGAAACAACCTAAATGAATGGATAAAGAAGATGTGTTATGTATATATACAATGAAATACTGCTGCTGCTGCTGCTGCTAAGTCACTTCCATTGTGTCCGACTCTGTGCGACCCCACAGACGGCAGCCCACCAGGCTCCCCCATCCCTGGGATTTTCCAGGCAAGAACACTGGAGTGGGTTGCCATTGCCTTCTCCGACAATGGAATACTACTTGGCCATAAAAAGGACAAAATAGTGCCATTTGCAGCAACATGGCTGCAAATACAGATTATCATATTAAGTGATGTAAATCAGAAAGAGCAAGACTAATGCCATGTGATATCACTTATATGTGGAATCTAAAATATGACACAGATGAATCTATCTATGAAACAGAAACACAATCACAAACTGAGAGAACAGACTGGTGGTTGCCAAGGAGGAAAGGGCTAGGGGAGGGATGGAGTGGGAAGCTGGGGTTAGCAGATGTAAGCTTTTATATACAGAATGGATAAAAAACAAGATCTTACTATATAGCACAGAGAACTGCTTTCAACATCCAATGATAAATCATAGTGTGAGAATATTTTTTAAAATGTATTTATATGTATAACAGAATCACTTTGCTGTATAGGAGTAATCAACACAGCATTGTAAATCAACTATGTTTCAATTATAAAAAAGAAATAATATTCAAAGAAAAAGGCTGGTAACGTTTATATCAAACAGATGAAATTAAGATTGAAAGCACCAAACAAGATGAAGAAGATTGTGTAAGCACATAAAACAAGGTAAATTCATTTATAAGTTTTAAAATCTGTGATAACCTAGAGGGGTAGGATAGAGGGACGGGAGAGAGGCTCAAGAGGGAGGTGATATATGTCTAATTATGGCTGATTTGCATTGTATGGCAGAAACCAACACAACATTATAAAGCAATTTTACTCCAATTAAAAAATAAATAAAATGAAAAACAAAAAAATTATTTGTAGAATGAAAGATAAAATGTTATTATGGAAACAATCAGTATTAGAAAATGAACGTTAAAGGAACTAGGAATCTATTTTAAGAAATTAGCAATGAGAAAAAGGAAAACAAAATAACCAGAGAAATAAGGAAGAGTTATTAAGGCTAACAGCCAAAACCAACTAAACAAAAGGCAAAAATGATAGAGAAGACGAATCTGCAACCTGGCACTGTGAAGGACTTCTCTGGCGGTCCAGTGGTTATGACTCCACACTTCCACAGCAGGGGCAGGAGTCTGATCCCTGGTTCGGGAATAAGATTCTACATGCCGTGCGGCATGGCCAAAAGATAAATAAATAGAAATTTTCTTTTTTTAATCTGGTGCTTTGAAAAGATTAGTGAAATAGATGTTTTCTCTTCCACCCTTTCCCTCCTCCTACGTTGCAAGGAGCAGAAATTCACAAAATGAGAAATGAGAAAGAAGTCCTATTCCCAGATATAGGAGAGGTTAGAGGACTATTTAGAGATTACTTCATGCAATTTTATGGCAGCAGTCTGAAATTTTAGACAAAGTTAATGATTTCCTGGTAAAAACCAATAGAGTAAAATTAGCCGCCAGGGAAGTAGAAAATGTGAATAGACCAATTCCTATAGAGGAGATTGAAATGATGATTCAAAGTCTTCTATCCAAAAAGGCCACTGAAACCATATAGCTTCCCTGCTCAGTTTATCTAACTTTAAAAGAGGAGGTAATTACCAAGTTGTTTATCATTCCAGATGAAATTCTTTTCAATCATAGTATAAAACAGCAAACTTTAATATTAAAACCTGAAAAATACATTCAATAGTATAGTCAAGTACAGACCAATCTCATTTATGAATGTAGATGCAAAAATTCAAAATGAAATATTAGCAAACAAATCTAATCATGTAGCAAAACAATAATATACTTTGGCCAAACAGTATTTATTCAAGAATATGAAAGTGCAAATTAGCAAATAATTAGCAAATTAGTAAATAATCTACTATATAATCTATTACATCAATAAAGTAAAGGAGAAAAATATAAGCATATCAATAAACACTAAAAACATATTCAATAGCATTCAGCAACCATTCCTGAAAAAATCTTAGAAAAATAAATAGAAGGAAACTATCTACATACATTTAAGATTAACAAAACTCAGCAAGCAAATATGCAGTGGCAATTCAAAAAAATCACTTCTATCAAAAATAGGATAACTACCATCCCCAGTATTACTTACATTGCCTTATAGGTTTTGACAAGCAAAGAAGTAAAATAATTGCCATCTGTCTCAGAGAAAATGAAAAAGGAACTCCACTATACACTAATATTAAATATATCCTTGGAAGATTAAAAGCCTAAAATTAAGATTAAAGATTAAAAAAGTAAAAATATAACTCAGTGGAGATTTCACACAAAGAAATCTAAGTTATTATTTATGTTCAACCTAAAGGGTGAAGGAATATCTCTTTCTAACCATGGCTGAAAAGTTCTGAAGCTCTAAAAGAAAAGCTAGATATACTTGACTATCTGTGACAGAAGACAAACAAAGCAATAAACAAGCAGTGGAGTTGGTAACATAGTTTTATCCTTTGTTTTGTCCTAGATACATTATTTACACATTCAGAAAAAAAAATAGAAAAGACCATTTTCTCTGTGGAAAACAAATCTGATAAGAACTGGAGAATCTCTGAGGAAACAGCACAAACACATACAGTGTCAGGTTCTGCTTAAACTGCACTCACTCACACTATTCCATGTGTCTTAAATTGAAAACAGACCAAAACCTTGAATTGATATTCCTCCAAAGAAGATATGAAAATGGCCAACAGCAGGGACTTCCCTGGCGGTCCAGTGGTTAAGACTCCGTGCTTCCAATGCAGGGGCGCAGGTTCGATCTCTGGTTAGGGATCTAAGATCCCACATGCCATGCAGTGTGGCAAAAAAGAAAGAAGGAAGCTGGCCAACAGCATATGAAAAAAATACTCAGCATCATTAATTATCAGGAAAATGAAAATTAAAACCACATGAAATATCACCTCATACCCACGACAGTGGTTATATAGAAATTAAAACAGAATATAACATGTTTTGGTAAGGATTGAGAATCTGGAATGCTTGTGAACTATTGGTAAAAATACAGAATAGCTGCTGTGGAAAACAGGTTTCTCAAAAATTTTTAAATAGCATTATCATATGATCCAGCAATTCCATTTCTAAATATATACCAAAAGAATGGGTTTCCCTTGGGGCTCAGCTGGTAAAGAATCCGCCTGCAATGTGGGAGACCTGGGTTCAATCCCTGGGTTGGGAAGACCCCCTGGAGAAAGGAAAGACTACCCACTCCGGTATTCTGGCCTAGAGAATTCCATGCACTGTATAGTCCATGGTGTTGCAAACAGTCAGACATGACTGAGCTACTTTCACTTCACTTCACTTCAGTTCACCAAAAGAATTGAAAGTAGGATCTCAAAGAGATCTTAGTACATCCGTGTTTGTAGCAGGATCATTAACAACAACCAGGAGGTAGAAGCAACCCAAGAATCCTGCAACAAATGAATGGATAAACAAAATGAGATACATGCATAAGATAGAATATTACTCACCCTTAAAAAGGAAGGAAATTCTGGCACATGCTGCATCATGGATGAGCCTTGAAGACATTATGCTCAATTAAATATGTGTGTGTGAGCTCAGTCACTCAGTCATTTCTGACTCTTCATGACCCAGCGGACTGTAGTGTGCCAGGCTCCTCTGTTGATGGGATTTTTCAGGCAAGAATACTGGAGTGGGTTGCCATTTCCTCCTCCACGGGAATCTTTCTTACCCAAGGATTGAAACCATGTCTCCTGCATTTTCTGAATTGGCAGGTGGATTCTTTACCACTGAGCCAACTGGGAATCATTTTATGGTAAATAAACAATCACAAAAAGACAAATATTTATATAAGGTATCTACCGTAGTTAAATTCATAGAAACAGAAAGTAGAATTGGTGGTTTCCAGGAACTGGGAAAAGGGGAAATGAGGAGTGTTTGTCTAATGGTAATGAAGATGCAATGTTGCAAGATGAAAAAAGTTTTGAAACTGGTCACACAACAATGTGAATATACTGAACATTACTGACCTATATCCTGTATTTTTTAATGGTTAAGATGGTAAATTTTATGTTATGTGTATTTTGCCACAATTATAAAAAAAAAAATCCCTGCCGTAACATATTTTCTACACATAGTGTTAACTACTTAATAAGCAAATACAAATGACCTCCAGATTTGTAACTTCTAGTACAAAATTTTCCCCTAAAGTGATGATTTGGGCTTCTCTTACTGGGTTATATTTCACTGGCTTTTTAAATTCAGCATGTCTGAAACTATTTTACCCACAAACCTGGTTCTCCTCCTATTTTTGATTCTATGCCTATGAATGGATGAATAAGTGAATAAATAAATGAATGAATGAACTTGGATTTTTTTTTTCCATAGGAACCTAATACTTTGATATCAAGATCATTTGAGTCATTTGAGTCCTGTTATATTCTTTGTAACAATTTTAAACATATAATTCACCTACCAAACAATTCACCCATTTAAAGTATACAATTCATGACTTTTAGTATATTCACACAGTTACTCAATGTTAACCATAATCAATTTTAGAATACTTTCATCACGTCCTTCCAAAAAACCCTTCACTTTTTAGCTATCACACAATCTTCCCAGCTTCTCTAGTTCTAAGCAACCACTAATCTACTTTCTATCTTTGTAGATTTACCTATTTTGGATATTTTAAGTAAATGGAATCACATGATATGTGCTCTTTTGTAACTGTCTTCTTTCACTGAGCATAATGTTTTCAAGATTTACCCATGCTGTAGCATGTGTCAGTTACTTTTTTTCTGAACAAATAATTTTGCATTCTATGGATAAATTAAATTTTGTTTATCCCTTCATTAGTCAATGGACATTTGGGTTGTTTCTCCTTTTAGTCTATTATGTATGCATAATGCTTCTGTAAATATTCATCTCTAAGTTTTTGTGTGGACGTATGTTTTCATTTCTCTGATGCATATTTCTAAAAGTAAGTGAATTAATAGGTCAAATGGCAACCATGTATTTAACGTTTTTAGGAACTGCCTAACTAGTTTTCGTAGTGGCTGCACAATCTTGTATTCCCACCAGCAACAGATGTGGGTTCTGATTTCCTTACATCCTCACCAACACTGGTTATTTTCCATTTTTGAGGGTTTTTTTGGCCACACCACACGGCATGTGGGATCTTAGTTCTTCAACCAGGGATCTAACCCAAGTCCCTTGCAATGAAAGTGCAGAGTCTGAACCACTGGACCACCGATGAAGTCTCTGATTTTATTTTGCTTTTTGCTCTGTTATTATTCTAGACCATCCTAGTAGGTATGAGGTAGAATCTCATTGTGGTTTTGATTTGCATATCATTGGTGACTAATGGTGTTAAGCATATTTTCACGTGCTTATTGGCCATTTGTATATTCTTTTCGAAGAAATGTCCATTTGGAGATCCCATTTTTTAATAAGTTTTTATTTATTTATTTGGCTGCACTAGGTTTTCGTTGCAGCATATGGGGTCTAGTTCCCTGATAGGGGTTGAACCCAGGCCCTCTACACTGGGAGCACAGAGGCTTAGCCACTGGACCACCAAAAATGCATTTTTAAGTTGGGTTTTTTTTTGTTGTTGTTGTTGTTACAGAGTTCTTTATGAATTCTTGACACAAGTCGCTTATCAGTTATAAGATTAGAAAATATTTTTTTCTATCTTGTAGTTTATCTTTTCACTGTCTTGATAGTATCCTTTGTATCACTAGCGTTCATTTTTGATGATGTATATTTAAACTTTTAATGAAGTCCAATTTATTTTTGTCTTTTGTTGCTTGTGCTTTTGGTGTCGTATTTAAGGAATTTACCTAATCTAATGTCACACATTTACTCCTGTATCTTCTTCTAGGAGTATTATGGTTCTGGCTCTTACTTTTAGGCCTTTGATCCATTTTGCATTTTTACATATGGTTTGATATAGGATTTGATTCTTTTTTTTTTTTCTTTGCATTGGATACCTAGTTGTCCCAGAGTTATTTGTTAAAAAGCAAGACCATCCTTTCCTATTAAATGGTCTTGATACATTTGTCAAAAACCAATTGACCGTAAATCATATGAGTTTACTTCTGGACTCTCAATTCTATTTCATTGATCTACATATTTATCTTATGCCAGTACCACACTATCTTAAATATTGTTACTTTGTAATAAATTTTGAAATAAAAAAAGGTGAGTCTTCCAATTACGTTCATTTCTTTTCAGGATTATTTTAGCTATCCTCGGTCCCCTGAGTTTACATGTTACTTTTTAGGATAATCTTATCAATATCCACAAAGAAACAACATAGGATTTTTATAAGGACTGTGTTGAATCTGTAAATCAATTTGGAGAGCATCACCATTTAAGAATATTAAGACTTCCAATTATGAACATGGGATTTCTTTCCTTCTTAATCTTAATTTTTTCTTTCAACACTGTTTTACAATTTTCACACTGTACATTTTTGCTTCTTTTATTTAAATATTCCTAGGTGTCTTATGGAGAAGGCAATGGCACCCCACTCCAGTACTCTTGCCTGGAAAATCCCATGGACGGAGGAGCCTGGTAGGCTGCAGTCCATAGGGTCGCTAAGAGTCAGACACGATTGAGCAACTTCACTTTCACTTTTCACTTTCCTGCATTGGAGAAGGAAATGGCAACCCACTCCAGTGTTCTTGCCTGGAAAATCCCAGGGACGGGGGAGCCTGATGGGCTGCCGTCTATGGGGTTGCAGAGTCGGACACGACTGAAGTGACTTGGCAGCAGCAGCAGCAGGTGTCTTATTCTTTTTGATGCTGTTATAAATGGAATAATTTCTCTATTTCTTTGTAGTTTGTATATTGCCAAGTATATAAAAATGACTGATTTTTTGTACTGATCTGTACTCTGCAACCTTGCATGTTGTATTTTGTTTGCTTCCTTATATTTGAACCAGAAAATTACAAACCAAAAGGGTTTATAATTGTCACCAATGTTACCATTTGAAGTAGAGGGCATAGAGGAATCAATTTCCAATTAATACAACATTTTATTAGCGAATGTGGCTTTCACACCAAGTTTTTTTTTTTCCTGCCACAGTTTTCAGGGAAATTTATTGTTTTTTCAATAAATTAATTTAAAGCAAGAGAATATAAAGACAGTACTGAAAAGCAAACTGTAATTTGTAAAATTTATTTTGCCACAATTTCAAATTAAATTAACAGTTTTACACTTAACTAACAAGTTTACTTATCTAACAAACAGTTTTTTAATGGTTTGGTTTGTCAGGAACCTTGTAAATATCTGGTAACTCATTTGCTTATGATTCTGGATGGCTATAGATAGAATTCAGATTGTCCCAGTCTAAATGTCAAGGTTTATATCGAGCACAGTGTTTTATAGTTTCTTTAACTTTTTAAATTAATCAAGATATTAGTTTAAAAGAACAAGGCCCCAGTTTACATCAGTACATTAAAAATAAATGAAGATTTATTTCAATGGAGGATAATTATTGTGAAAGCTTTTTTTGATATGAGCACACTTTCTGTATTTATACTTTGCTTCAGAATAAAGCAGTTTTTGTCTCCCTAAGCTGTTGTGTTCTTGAAAGCTTTCAAAATCATTTACACATTTTTTTGCAGCATTATAACACACTCATATATAAATGTCACTTTGCTAGTAGTACTAAATAAACTGATCATTTATTAAAGTTGTTATACATTATAGTTTCATATTACTATTTCTTTTGACCAGCATATTGTAGCACCTCTTTTAAAATCAGGAATATGAAAGAAATCATGTTTCTTCACTTATTAAAGGATAGTTTTAAACTTATTTTGACAAAAGAATCACTGTCTACGTTTAGGACTTAAAAGCTTTTCTTGCTAATATTTTCACTGTTTGAGGATAGTGGCTTAACTGATGTTGTTAATACTGCTATTACATCTGGCGTTAAAAACAGTTGCTTTTACCTGTTCCCTATTATCAATAGTAACTGTCTTTAATAACGGTTATCAGTCTTTCATTTCTGCTAATAAAATATATTAAAAATTAATATTAAAGATGACTCCAAGATTGTAATCCTCAAGACTTTTACCTTGGCCCAATCTTAATCCTCCAAAGTTAGGCTTTTCTAGAACACTGTCTATTGACCTTTAATTGTAGGTTCATCAAAAAAGTATTTGGCTGGGGTACAAATGGCTCTTTTCCACAATTAAAGAGCTGAAAGCACAATATTGGTGGTGTCAGATCAGTAAGGTAAGTGTCCTACATTTCCTAAGTTTTCAAGGACATTTTGCAGTAAATTACCTGAATCATCATCTTTGTGTGGCATGTCTCTTAGAAAGGGATATATTCTGAGGGTGCTTTCTAATGCTTAGAAACACTGGGGCATACTTGAAACCCACAGCAGTGGATAATTGGGAGACAGAGTAGGTAGGAATAATTTTTCACTGGGTAACTAGGACTGAGATTTGCAAGTAAAATGGTTGGAAAAGAAAGACTATCCCCAAGCAACCTAAGTGTCCACCACTGGATGAATGAATAAAGAAGATGAAAAATATATGTGTGTAATGGAATATCATTCAACCTTAAAAAAAAGAACGAAATCTTGCCATTTGCAACAAGTCAGAGAAAAACAAATACCACATGGTATGACTTACATGTGGAATGTGAAAACCAAGAAAAGCAAACATGACAAAGCAGAAACAGACTCATCGATACAGAAAACAAATATGTGATTGTCAGAGGGGAGGAGGGTCGGGGGATGAGTGACATAGGTGAAGGGGATTAAGATGTACAAGCTTCCAGTTACGAAATAAGTCCTGGGGATGTGATGAACAGCATTGGAAATATAGTCAATAACATGGTAATAACTTTATATGATGACAGTGTAGATGATAACTATACTTATGGTGGTGATCATTTTATAGTGCAAAAATGTCAAATCAATAAGTTGTACACCTGAAACATATAATATCGTAGGTCAATTATACTTCAGTAAAAATGAAAGTAAAGAGAAGGAGCATCTCCAGCCGGAAAATTTTTTCATCAGAGTGACTGGGCCTGTAACTCATTTAGTTGGGTTTTTATTTGCTTTCAAACAATTGAGGATTGTTAGCTAACAATCCATTGATAGGATTCAAGATGATCTTAGATGAAAAAATTAAATTTTGTTTTCACTAACCCCTAAATAAAAGTTGGCATTTCCTTCAATAATGAATGTAGGCAACATATGACACTAGTATTAGCAGTAGCTGTGACTTTTCTTTAAAAGAAACCACAGATATTTTCATATCATGTTCCAATTATTACAGATATTGTGGAAATATTGTGTAAATGACTTCAAATTTATGGTAGTTATGAGAACCCAGACTTTTTTCTTTTCCAGTATGGTCTATTACAGAATATTGAATATATTTCCCTGTGCTGTATAGTAGGATATTGTTGTTTATCTACTTTATATATAATAGTTTGCTAATCTCAAACTCCTGATTTATCTCTCCTCCCCTCTACCCCACTATCCCTTTTGCTAACCATAAGTTTGTGTTCTGTGTCTGTGAATCTGTTTCTGTTTTGTAAATACGTTCATTTGTATGTTTTAGATTGTAAGTGATATCATATGATATTTGTTTTTTTCTTTCTAACTTATTTCACTTAGTATGATAATCTCTAGGGTATCCATGTTTTTGCAAGGGGCGTTATTTCATTCTCTTTTTGGCTCTATAATATTACATTGTGTCTATATACCACATCTTCTTTGTCCATTCATCTATTGAAGGAAATTTAGGTTGCTTCCATATCTTGGCTATCATAAATAGTGCTACTGTGAACATTGGGGTGCATTTATTATTTCAAATTAGAATTTTCTCTGGATATATATCCAGGAATGGGATTGCTGGATCATATTGGAGAAGGAAATGGCAACCCATTCCAGTATTCTTGCCTGAAAAATCCCAGGTGAGCTACAGTCCATAAGATTGCAAAGAGCCGAACATAACTTAGTGGCTATACCACTACCACCATGGCAACTCTATTTTTAGTTTTTGATTGCACTGGGTCTTTGTTGCTGCAAGCAGGCTTTCTCCAGTTGTGATGAGCAGGGTCCACTCTTCATTGCAGTGGGTGGGCTTGTCATTGCAGTGGCTTCTCTTGTTATGGAGCATGGTCTCTAGGCTCAAGGGCTTTAGTAGTTGCAGCACACACGCTCAGTAGTTTTGGTGCGTGCTGTGTGGCTCTAGGGCACACAGGCTTCAGAAGTTATGGCACAAAAAAAAAAAAAAAGAAGAAGTTATGGCACACAAGCTCAGTAGTTGTGGCACACAAACTTAGTTCCTCCTTGCTATGTGACATCTTCCAGGACGAGGGGTCAAATCTGTGTCCACTGCATTGGCGGTGGACTTATGCACTGCACCACCAGGGAAGTCCTATTTTTAGTTTTTTAAGGACACTCCATGTTGTGTGAGTAGTGGCTGCACTGCACTAATTTATATTCCCACCAACAATGTAAGAAGGTTCCCTTTTCTCCATACCTTCTCCAGCACTTATTATTTGTAGACTTTTTAATTGTGGCCATTTGACTGATGTGAGGTAATACTCATCGTAGTTTTGATTTGCATTAGAACCCAAATCTTATCTAATGTGTTAATAAGGAAGCACATACATTATTATATAAAAAATCATAACAGTATTTCAATACATTTTTAAATCATATATGTTTTATTCATTTAAAAACATTTCTTTTAGAACAAGTAAAGAAATCTATGGTGCAAAAAAAGATTAAGAACTCAGCAAATACAGGTTTAAGTACATTGGGACTTGCAACGTGTGCTGGGGGAGAGGACTACTTATGTGTGGTCACTGAACATGCCCCATCCATTCACTCCCTGTTTTTGAATGGAGCTATGCCAGTTTCCATATCCAGCAGAACACCAGGTCCTGGATAGCCCCAGTCCAGAAGCTGAGATGACAGAATTCCTTGTGCTGACCTGTGACCAACTTGAAAACTTACTTGAAACTCTTCTCTGGATCTGCCAAAACTAGATTCAAACTGAGAGTGACCCTTAGCCAGCCCTGGATCTTATTCTCCTTCTTTTTTTTAAAAAAAATTATTTGTTTATTTTTGGCTGCACTGGGTCTTCTTTGCTGCATGCAGGCTTTCTCTAGTTGCAGTGAGTGGGGATTACTCCTCTTCGGCACACAAACTTCTCATTGCAGCAGCTTCTTTTGTTGCAGAGCACAGGCTCTAGGGGCACAAGCTTCATAGTTGCAGAATACAGGCTCAGTAGTTGCAGTGTGTGGATTCTAGTTGGTCTGTGGCAAGTGGCATCTCCTGGACAAAGGGTCAAAACCGTGTCCCCTGCTTTGGCAGACAGACTCTTATCCATTGTACCACCAGGGAAGTCCAGCTTTGGATCATCTTAATTTCAGATTTTCATCCTTGTACCAAGCTCTGGTATTGTGAGATGGGTTAGCACATACTGAATGGAGTTCGCCCATCACCAGTGCCATCACTGCATTTATGCCTTAATTTTCCATTAAATACCTTGGAAAGTATCAGATAATAGCCGTCCCAAACCCTAAGCAGAAGTAGAAGAACAATACTGATGAAGCCATGAGTTATACAAGCCATGTCATTTCAGTGGTTGGACCAGGAGTACTGGCAAGACAAAAAGATAATTTGCTCAAGGAAAAGTCAGCCATCTAATAACAGTGGTTTAGTTAAACCATCACATTTCAGTTATAGCTGTTTGTTGCACATTTAAAGTGATCTTGCAGGCAAAAGGTTAAACTTACTATGTGTTAATTACCTCCAGGTCCATCTGGTATTTCTAGTTTTTTATGTTCGTGGAATGAGAGTGAAAAGGAAAAATGATTCCTTGTTTTCACTCAGCTTAAACTGTGTGTGACAAACAGAATTTGCTATACAGCTGGAGCTGCCTTTCTGATTAATATTTTACTTATAATTTTAGTATAGTATATAATGGGTAAAGGAAGAGTCTTAAAAACAGAAACTCTGGATTCTAACCCTGATACTTGCGCCACTTACGTTGCGACTTATGTTGTTATATGAGTCCTTATATTTTGCTATGCTTGAATTTCCTCGAACTATTGACATAGAGATTGTGAGAGGAGTGAAGGAAGTGGGAGAGAGAGAAAATTGGTGTGAAGCTCTTTTGCATTTACTGAAATGTTGAACAGACATATAATTTCTACTAGTTATAGTTTGCCTTGCAAATAGCAAGTGAATGTTTGTTGATTTGAATTCATCTGGAGTTGGTATCATTCCTTATGCTTCAAAGTACTTTGTAATAAATAATGAACTAATCAAATAACTGTTATTAGTGGGTTTTATTTTTTTGTTGTTGATTTCCATGTAAAAAACAGAATGGTAGCTCAAGTTTGTCAGTGTGAAGAACTTTATATTATACATTCCGCTGAAAGAGGTGTAAGAGCATTTGTTCACTGTAGTTGGGCTTCCCAGGTGGCACTAGTGGTAAAGAACCTGCCTGCCAATGCAGGTTCAGTCCCTGGGCTGGGAAGATCCCCTGGAGGAGGGCATGGCAATCCACTCCAGTATTCTTGCCTGAAGAATCCCATGGACAGAGGAGCCTGGTGGGCCATGGTCCATAGAATAGCAAAGAGTCAGACACGACTGAAGTGACTTAGCACACACACATGGACATGCACTCAGAGCCTAGAATATTTTCTGGAACACGGGCTACCTTCAACAAATGTTAAATGATATAAAAGCCCAATCATTACCTCTTCAAAGTAATGCTTTATTAATTAGATATAAATTATACATAAATGTTCATTAATGGAGAAAATTAGAGCAAATGTTTCTTTTAAATCCACTAATTCCAGGATGGGACAACAAATACTGTAATGTAAAAATTTAACCTAGTGCTTTCCTCTCCCAATGGACATGAACTGGGCAAACTCCGGGAGATAGGGAAAGGGAGGCCCAGCATGCTGCAGTCCATGGGCTTGCAAAGGGTCAGGCATGACTTAGCAACTGAACAACAACAATTCCTCCCCTATGACCCTTTAGCTTAATATTTGCAGAGTTTTGCAGTTAGTAATAGTATACAATTTTGTGGCAGAGGGAAGAGAACATTACTAATAGAAAGAGTGTATTGTATTATAGATAAGGCATGTGGAGTAATAATGGCAGGCATTCTGACTTGGCTTTAATTAAGAATGTTTCATAGCAGCCATGGCTCTTGGCTTTAAAATGCCCCTTTCCCACATATAATTAAATTACCTCCTTGTAGCTTTCATTATTTTCATTTCTTTATGTTAGGGTACAACCCACGAAGTTGGGTAAGCAGGAAAAACAGAGCACAGTCCTGGTTCTTCCATATGCTTTTTTTTTGTCTCCCTTTTTTTTCTTCCATATTCTTAAACTTAAGTTTCTTCATTTCTACAGGTTTTGATTTTAGGCTCTGGAGTAGGGGTTGGCAAACTATGGATCGCAAGCCAAATTTAACCTATCACATTTTTCTTTTAAGGCTTACCTAACACTATTTTTTTTTTCCTTTTGAACTTTTTATTTTGTTTTGGGGTATGGCCGACTAACAATGCTGTGAGAGGCTCAAGTGACCTGCCAAGGGACTCAGTCGTACATGTACACACATATCCATTCTCCCTCAAACCCCCCTCCCACCCAGGTCACATAACACTGAGCAGAGGTCCATGTGCTATACAGTAGGTCCTGTTGGTTATCCAGTTTAAATTATCACCTTATTTTTATACAGCCCATGAGCTAAGAGTAGTTTTTTTATGTTCTTTTTAAAAATTAATTTATTTATTTTAATTGGAGGCTGATTACTTTACAGTATTGTGGTGGGTTTTGCCATACATTGCCATGAATCCACCATGGATGCACTTGTGTCCCCTCATCCTGCACCACCCCCCACCTCCCTCCCCATCCCATCCCTCTGGGTTGTTCCAGTGCACTGGCTTTGAGGGCCCTGTTTCATGCATTGAACTTGGACTGATTGTCTATTTCACATATGGCAATATACATGTTTCAGTGCTATTCTCTCAAATCATCCTACCTCACCTTCTCCCACAGAGTCCAAAAGTCTGTTCTTTACATCTGTGTCTCTTTTGCTATCTTGCATACAGGGTCATCATTACCATCTTTCTAAATTCCATACATATGTATTCATATACTGTATTGGTGTTTTTCTTTCTGACTTACTTCACTCTGTATAATAGGCTCCAGTTTCATCTACCTTATTAGAACTGACTCAAATGTGTTCTTTTTAATAGCTGAGTAATATTCTATTGTGTATATGTACCACAACTTTCTTATCCATTCATCTGCCGATGGACATCTAAATTGCTTCCATGTCTTAGCTATTGTAAACAGAGATGCAATGAACAGTGGGGTACGTGTGTCTCTTTCAATTCTGATTTTCTTGGTGTGTATGCCCAGCAGTGGGATTGCTGGGTCGTATGGCAGTTCTATTTCCAGTTTTTTAAGGAATCTCCACATTGTTCTCCATAGTGGCTGTACTAGTTTGCATTCCCACCAACAGTGTAAGAGTTCCCTTTTCTCCACAACCTCTCCAGCATTTATTGTTTGTAAACTTTTTGATGGCAGCCATTCTGACCTGCATGAAATGGTACCTCACTGTGATTTTGATTTGCATTTCTCTGATAAAGAGTGATGTTGGGTAGTTTTTATATTTACAAATGGTTGGAAAAAAATCAAAAGAAGAATATTTCATGGTGTACAAAATTTTTAAATTCACATTTCAGAGTCCCTAAATGCAGTGTTACTGGCACGTAGCCAGGCTAATTTGTTTATGTCTTTTCTCTAGCTGTTTTCACACCAACAATGGCGGAATTGAGTAGCTGTGGCAGACTCACAATCTACAACATGTAGTAACTGGCCCTTTACAGAAGAGGCTTGCTAACCTCTCTTTAGGCTGTTTAATGGATGAAAGAACTTGATTAAACTATATGAAATTAAAATATATTCAGGCTTTAAAGTAAATTAAAAACAGTTTTAGATGTTTCCCACGGATTGAGGGATAATCTTTAAAATGAATTTGGTTAAGATAAAAGAATATTCTGAATGAAAAGCTAAGCCTAATTTTGCATCAAAAATGTCCTGGCTGCTTCCTTCAAGTACTTTCAGTTTATTTTTGTGTGTATGTACCTATTTGTTTTTCTTTCTTTCAGTTTGTTTAAACTGATGCTCTGATACGTTCTAATATTCTAGTTTTCTCAGAGCTTTAACCCCAAAATCAAGGAAAGTTGAATCAGAGTCAATTCCACCTGATGGAATTCTTGAGTTGATAAGATCAGGTTTCAGTTTTGGTTCCACCACTTGTTAACCAGGAAATACTGTATTTAACCTCTTCCCATCTCAGTTTTCCCATCTGTTTAAGTGACAGTAACGACATTGACATCTAACGCCAGACCGGGCATGAGGGCACCACAGATATTAATTTAGTGCAGTGCCTTTGCTTCAAACCATATTCTTTACTTATTTACTAATCATTAGTGAGAGTAAAGAGAAATTGATTTTCTATTGACAATGATAAGTTGCCCTATTTTTTTATGATCAAAATAAGGGATTTCATTCACTCACCTATTTGCAATCACATTTCGCTTTGCAGCTGTTTTGTCACTGACAGCTATGTCTATTACTCTCAGCCCACCAGGTATTAAGCTAATTTATGTGGATATATTTATTAACTATCATTCAAAATACATTTTAAAAGTCTCTTTTTTTCTGTCTTGCAAAATGTCTCCCATCTTGTCTCCATTTGTGTATCTGTGTAGTCACACATGTGAATTGTGTAGTTTTTTAAAGCAGACCATTTCTTGAGGAACATATTAAAAGTTTTATAACTTAGATGATAAAGGACCAATTGATCTTTCTCAGTAAGGAACCAATTTACATTTACTTATTGATTAAGGATTTGAAGCTATGGGATGGAGGTTCATGACATTGTACAGGTGGTGGTGACCAAAATCATCCCAAAGAAAAATAAATGCAAGAAGTCAAACTGGTTGTCTGAGAAGGCCTTACAAATAGTGAGAAAAGAAGAGAAGTGAAAGACAAAAGATAAAAGGAAAGACACACACAACTGAATGCAGAGTTTCAGAAAATAGCCAGAGATAAAAAGCCTTCCTACATGAACAATGCGAAGAAATATATGAAGACAATAGAATGGGAAAGACCAGAGATCTCTTCAAGAAAATTGGAGATACCAAGGGAACATTTCATGTAAAGATGGGCACAATAAAGGACAGAAACAGCAAGGCCCTAACAGAAACAGAAGAGATTAAGAAGAGGTGGCAAGAATACACAGATGAACTGTACGAAAAGGGTCTTAATGACCTGGATAACCACAGTGGTGTGGTCACTCACTTAGAGCCAGACATCCTGGAATGTGAAGTCAAGTGGGCCTTAGGAAGCATAACTATGAACAAAGCTAATGGACATGATGGAATTCCAGCTGAGCTATTTCAATCCTAAAAGATGATGCTTTTAAAGTGCTCCACTCAATAGTGGAAATAGTTTTCAAATTTGGAAAACTCAGTAATGGCCACAGGACTGGAAAGGTCAGCTTTCACTCCAATCCCAAAGAAGGGCAATGCCAAAGAATGTTCAAACTACTGCACAATTGCACTCATCTCACATGCTAGCAAAGTAATGTTCAAAATCCTTCAGGCTAGGCTTTAATAGTATGTGAACTGAAAAGTTCCAGATGTACAAACTGGATTTAGAAAAGGCAGAGAAACCGGAGATCAAATTGCCAACATCCATTGGATCAGAGAAAAAACAAGGGAATTCCCAAAAAACATCTACTTTTGCTTAATTGACAATGCTAAAGCCTTTGACTGTATGGATCACAACAAACTGTGGAAAATTTTTACAGAGATGGAAATACCAGACCACTTTACTTGCCTCCTGAGAAACCTGTATGCAGGTCAAGAAGCAATAGTTAGAACCAGACATGGAACAATGGACTGGTTCAAAATTGGGAAAGGCTGTATGTTGTCACCTTGCTTATTTAACTTATATGCAGCATACATCGTGTGAAATTCTGGGCTGGATGAGTCACAAACTGGAATCAAGGAGAAATATTAATGACCTCAGATATACAGATGATACTACCCTGATGGCAGAAAACAAAGAGGACCTAAAGAGTCTCTTGATGAGGGTGAAAGAGGAGAGTGAAAAAACTAGCTTAAAACTAAGATCATGACATTTGGTCCCATATATCTTCATGGCAAATAGATGGGGAAAAAGTGGAAACAGTGACAGATTTTTTTTCTTGGGCTCCAGAATCTATGTGGACAGTGACTGCAGCCATGAAATTAAAAGATGCTTACTCTTGGAAGGAAAGCTATGACAAACCTAGACTGGGTATTAAAAAGCAAAGACATCACTTTGCCAACAAAGATTCATTATAGTCAAAGCTGAAGTTTTTCCAGTAGTCATGTATGGCTATGAGAGTTGGACCATAAAGAAGGCTGAGCACCGAAGAATAGGTGCTTTTGAATTGTGGTGCTGGAGAAAACTCTTGAAAGTCCCTTGGACAGAAAGGAGATCAAAGCAGTCAATCCTAAAGGAAATAAACCCTGAATATTCATTGGAAGTACTGTTGCTGAAGCTGAAGCTCCAATACTTTGGCCACATGGAGCTAAGAGCTGATTCATTGGAAAAGACCCTAATGCTGGGAAAGATTGAGGGCAGGAGGAGAAGAGAGTAATAGAGGAGGAGATAAGTGGATGGCTTTAATGGCTTAATGGATGTGAGTTTGAGCAAACTCTGAGAGGTAGTAAAGGACAAGGAAGCCCAACGTGCTGCAATACATGGGGTCACAAAGAGTCAGACACAACTTAGCAACTGAACAACAGTAACAACAACAACAAGGATTTAAATATGGAAACCTGGGTTAGTGGGCATCAACTTTCCAATTTATTACAGTGATATTATAAAATAGCCTCCTTGAGCTGGCTCATGGTTTTATCCTAATTAGGAATAAATAAGATTATAATACACATACATGTATAATAAACACACATACATACATATATGTACGTATACACACACACACACACATACACACATATATATATACACCACTCTACTACCAAACTGCTTGGGACAAAGTAGGCACTGAAAGTAAAGCAATTGATGTATTAATAATTGTTGCCGCTCTGCTACAGGTACTTCTTAGAAAGAGAAGCTATATCAAAACACTATGGAGCAAATTCCCTGGCCATCCAGTGGTTAGGATTCTGTCACTGCTTTTAGCCCAGATTCAATCCCTGGTCAGGGAACTAAGACCCTACAAGAACCACAGTGCAGCAAAAAAAAAAAAAAAAAATGGAGACAGGAAAGGTAGGCTCTAGAACAATGTTGTCCAGTAGAACTTTCTGTAATGATAAAAAACATCCATTATAGTATCTGGGCTATCCAATATCATAGCCACTAACCACATGTGAACCTGGGAATGGATTTTTTTTTAAATTTTAAATAAATTAAAATTTAAAGTCAAATTAAACAGCATGACTCCAGAATTTTTAAATATATCAACAATGGCTCAGACAAAATAACATACATTGGTAACAAAGGAGACTGAATTCCTATTAAGATACAAAAATGGGATAATCCATAATAGATAAAGAGCTACATCATATTTGTGATAAACAACCTATATTTGACAAGATTTTTCATATAATTGATCATGCTGCAATGATGAGGGAAGGTGAATTTGAATTATAACATCTAGGAAAGGCATTCCAAAGGGTAATCATATAATTTATTAATATCACATATATTTATTCCAAAATATATTCTGTGCTGTGCTCAGTCATGTCTGACTCCTTGTAACTCTAAGGACTGTAGCCCTTCAGGCTCCTCTGTCCTTGGGATTTTTTTTTTTTCTTTCATACAAGAATACTGGAGCAGTTTGTATTTCCTACTCCAGGGGATCTTCCCGACCCAGGGATTGAACTCACATCTTTCGTGTCTTCTGCTTGGCAGGTGGATTCCCTACCACTGCACCACCTGGAAAGTCCCAAAATATTCACAGAATTTTAAATAATACTGAATGGAATTTCAGGTTGGTGAAATCTGAGCTTTCTTATAAAATAGAAATAACTCCAAATAGTCGATTCACTGATGACTTCATTTTATGTATCACATTCAACTGATAAATTATCTAATTCAACAAACCCCTGGAGCCTTTGGACTCAAGGTATGCAAGGAAGAACCAAACAGACATTTCAGGACGTAGAAATGACCTGGGAGAAGGCCTTGTACTACAATGAACTGAAATAAAAGCAACGTGGCTGGAGGAAAGATACAGATGGAGGGGAGTAGAAAAAGAGAAAGGTGGTTGAGGGCTAAATCTTACAGAACCTTATTGGCCAGAGGATGGAATTTGAACTTTCACCTAAGAGCAAGTGAAAATCATTTGAAAAATTTTAAATTGGGGGATGAAAAGGGTTGATGAAAAGATCAGACTATTTCTAAAAATCTAGTGATTGGAAATAAAACAAATGGATGGAAACTTGTCTAAGAAGAAGCCTAGGAACCAGTCTGGGAAATATGAGGGCACATACACAAAATCTTTCAAGAATAAAGTAGATTTTTATTGCATTTCATGACACAACCCCCAAATGTTTTCCAACACAGGAGCCAGACAGATTCTTTAAAAAGTCAGATCCTGTCACCTCCCTGCTCAAAACCCTCCAATAGGCCCCCATCTCACTCAAGCCTAACACTGGCCTATAGGGCCCTGTGTGATCTATGCCCCACAGTCTCTCCAACCTCATGCCACATCAACACCACTGTTGGCATCCCCTAGCTGTTCCTTAACCATGCCAAGCTCTCTCCATAGCACAGTCTTTGTACTTGCTGTCCCTTCTGCCTGGAATTGTCTTCCCCAGATATCCCCATGGCTTCCCGTTTTCTTGAATCTCTGTTTAATTGTCATTATCAGTGGGCAATACCTTATCAGCCCTAAACAACATACATAAGATAGTACCTTGCACCTCCCAAGAATCCTTTTTCCTCTTATCCTGTTCTCCACAGCACTTATTGGGGCTTCCCAGGGGGCACAGTGGTAATGAATCTGCCTTCCAAGCAGGAGACACAAGAGAAGTGTAGGGAAGAAATGGCAACCCCCTCCAGTATTTCTTGCCTGGAAAATTCAATGGACAGAAGAGCCTGTGGGCTACAGGCCATGGGGTTGCAAAGAGTTAGACACGATTGATTGGCTGAGCACACATACACAACACTTATAGCTAGCAGATATGCTATTTATTTATTTGCTTGCTGTTTCTCCCCAGCTAAAATGTAAGCTCCGTGACGGCAGGGACTTTGTTTCCTGCCGTATCCTCGGCATTGTGCATACATGGGTGCTCAGTTTTGTCTGGCTCTTTGCCACGCCGCCCGCCAGGCTTCTCTGTCCCTGCAATTCCCCAAGCAAGAATACTAGAGTAGGTTGCCATTTCCTCCTCCAAGGGATCTCTTCCTGACCCTGGAACTGAACTCAAGTTTCCTGTGACTTCTGCATTGCAGGTGGATTTTTTTACCACTTGAGCTATTGGGAAAGCCCAGCACTGTAGGTGTTCAATGATTATTTGTTGAATGAATGAGGGATGGACTTGATGAACTCTCCAGTTCTTCCCCAGCTCACTGACCATAGCTTAGAGAGGCATGACCAACACGTCACATTCTGCTCCTTTGTGGGGAAGCTTCCTGCCACCACCCCCTGCCCTTTGGGGGAAATTCTAGAAATTGTGGCCAATCTCTTCCATCTTCTACTTCTTTCCCCAGCTCAGTATCTACGAGGAACTGTGCCAACCCTTCACCCAGTACCAACTCTTTCCAGTGCCAACTACCATCTCCCTGACTCCTGCACTTTACCAGAGGATGAGGGAGGAGTTCAGAATGGCTGAACTGGGGGGAACATTTGGTGGCGTGGCTCAATTGCAGAGCTTTGGACACTTCCAAGGACACACACAGGGCAGCTGCTGCTGGACTATACACTTGTTTCCCATACACCACACAGAACCTTTCATGGCGGTACAATACCTAGACTGCCAATCCTGCAGAGGAGTGACTCCATGTTGGTAGTAGCACAGATGTTCCACATGTGTTGAACTTACCTGGTGAGCTCTTTATTGTCTTTAGATTTCACAGGAGGAACCAAACAAATGGGCTGTATAGTATGTCTCAAAAGCACCAGTAATTTTTATTTTATAGAAGCATAAAGTAGAGAAAACAAGGTGGGTGAAGCTTCAGAAGATCTGGGTTTGAATCCCAACTTGTGTCTTGGTTTGTGCTGTAGCCTTGGGTGATATGATATGATAGCTGCTTAGTTGTGTCCAACTCTTTGTGACCCCACAGACTGTAGCCCTCTAGGCTCCTCTATCCATGGAATTCTCCAGGTGAGAATAGTGGAGTGGGTTGCCATTCCCTTCTCCAGGGGATCTCCCTAACCCGAGGATCAAACTAGGGTCTCCCGCATTGAAGACAGATTCTTTACCATCTGAGCTATGATACTGTTCTCTACGATCCTGCAACTCAACCTCTCCTGGCTACAATTTCCCATCTGTCAATAGAAACAACTATTCCTACTCTACCCAACCTCTCAGGGATGTTGTGGGGATCCTGAG
This sequence comes from Ovis aries, assembly GCF_016772045.2. Classification (NCBI taxonomy): domain Eukaryota; kingdom Metazoa; phylum Chordata; class Mammalia; order Artiodactyla; family Bovidae; genus Ovis; species Ovis aries. The sequence continues at coordinate 60,337,664 of NC_056059.1, read as the reverse complement.
ATTATAATTGGGTATATATTAGGTGAACTGTACAATATTCTTCATATACAGAGATTTTCATGAACAGAAATATAATGGTAGCCTTGCTCAATTGCCCAATAAAGAGTGATTGCTCTTCATCCAGTAACGAGCGGAAAGATTCCCCAGAAGGAACCTTGATGCATTTTGGGCTTTGCATTTCCATGGAACCATCGGCACACTACCTATTGTCTGTAGAGAGATAATAAATTGTACATGTATCTTTATGGCATAGACAAATGGACTACCCTTAGTTATTTAAGTTCTCTTAACCAGAAAAAGATGGTTTTGCAGAGTCATGATGACTAGTTGAAATTATGGCTCTCAGAAGGAATTTACTTCTTTAAAAATAGTTGCTTTGACTGTGTGTGTGTGTGTGTGTGTGTGTGTGTGTGCTTAGTTTAAATAAGTCTGCATGCAGAAGTGCTTTTAAAATATACTCCACATAATTTTAACCTAAGCACAATAGTTTAATTGAGATTGACAGGCAAAGTACAATGTTATGAAAGAAAATGTCATCATCTTTGTTAAGAGCATGAAAGCGGCTTTAACATAGTATTTACCTGTCATTTGAGAGTGTGAGGTTACTGAGCTAATCTGGAGAAGTGGCCAGACTGCTCTACTGTTTCTGGGAAAAAGAGTAGGTGGGCACAGGTGAAATCACAAATGAAAACTCTATAGCAAGTAGAACTAAGTGATCTATGTCTCTTACCACACACCAGAGAAGACTTGAGACTTATCGAAGAGAAAAATCTAAAATTGCCTTGGGTGGTTGATTCTGAGAATGAGGCAAGCCTCCTGTTCTGTGTAAGCCGAACATGAGTTCCTAATGTTCAGTTTCCCAAGGGTCATCACCCTATAAGGGACTGAGTTGCCGCCGCAGCATCTGTCCACAGGCATTTCCTGACTCAGTAATTTCTCTGCAGGATGAGGACGGGGAAGAGGGCGGGCTCCTGCCTGCGGTGTAGACCTTGGTCACAGCTGTGCCGCGGTGACAAGAAGAGTAAAACCAAACTGCCGAGAGAAGGGCTTGAGTTTATCTGTGAGTTTCAAGCGTCTGTGGAACTTGAACGTGTCTCTCGTCTCCTGAAACTGGCACATTGGCAAGGCTTCTGAGCAATGAGATGCACTATAGGTTTCCCCCATTTTGCTGGGTAATGTTTGCTCTGGTTGGGAGGGGATTGGTGTATATCTGGTGGTTTGGCCTGTGTTACTTGAGGTCGTTCTGTCCCCTGTTGAACTGAAAACCCCACTCTTCAAACCTTCCCCTTGATTCCAGGTTTTTCATATGTTTACCAGGCTACTGATCCCATTGTCTTCCATGCATGTCTTAATCATGCAATACATGAAGCTTGTGCAATGAAATATCCATATTATATAAACTGCAATAATCAGCTCTTGACAGATTTCTACAAAATCTATGTCGGTAACTTCCTTCAGTGTCCTGAGACATTTTACAAAGAATCACTGTCAGTGTTTCAGAGAGAAAGAAAAAATGAGATACTTATCTATACTATTTCTCCATTCTAGTATTGCATGTGCCTGGAAGCCAACCAGATTTCTAACAGGGTTTAAAATATCAGCCAGAATGTACTAAATATATAGTAGAGGCTAAGATTAAATTTCCTTTGGTTTACTTAGATAAACTGGGCTTGGGGTTAGTTTAGGGGGAGGAAAGGGATCACTGGTCTAATAATATTAATATAATTTATTGCCCTTAAATAAATCTTCTCTTGCTTTCCCCTTCAGTTAGTGCCTTTCAATGATTTTTATCATATCCAGAGAGTTAGGCAGTATTCAAGTCAATTAAAAGTCATCTTGTTTGAATATGTCTAAAAAAAATTATCATGATAAATTTGTCATCAAATCACCCACATTTCTCTATACCATGAGAAAATATAAACGAAGCAGTTCAAACCATTCCCGTACATTCTCCCTAAATTGAATAAATATATGGGGTTTCCCAATGAAATGAATTTACTTTTATCAGTCCCAAACAGCATTACTTTGTCTGAAAATCAAGTAGATGAGGATGTTTTCTGTTTGATGAAAACCAATTTCTGCTCTTAAGTTTCAGACAAATCTGCCAAGTTCCCATGTCACTCCTGGACCCATTTGAGTATTCCTGGAAGTGCTCCAGATTCAGCCCAGCATAGCAAGAAGCACAGGCTTCTGGGACATTTCTTGGGCCTCGTTTATGGCTGAAAGAGCTCTTCAGAGCTCTCTGCACCTGTCTCCCTACTGACATTGACAGAAGCAGAGCCATTATTGCTGAGGTGCTACAACTCTTTTTTAAACAAATATTTATTTATTTTTAAATGAAACAAAGATGAATATTTTTAATAATAAAAGGTACAATTCACAAAAAAGACACCTAACAACAAAGAAACAAAGATACATAAGGCAAAAATCAAAAGAAATATAAAGGAAAAGAAAAAAATATATAACCACAGTGAGACAGATTAATATATCTCTGAGAACATTTTATCAAGTGCAGGAAAAATAAGAATAGGAGCATCTTAAATGATTTCATTAATAATTCAAATATAATAGATTTACACATATTAATCTTATATCCTATACATGCTCAGTCATGTCCAACTCTTTGCAACCCAGTGGACCATATCGCTCCAATCTCCTCTGTCCGTGGGATTCTCCAGACAAGAGTACTGGAGTGGGTTGCCATGCCCTTCTCATATCCTACACAAATATATTTAAAATTTTGTATCTCATAATGTTGTTATTAGATTTTCATAGGGTATTTTTAAAAACTGGCAAAAAGATAAACATTACTAAATTTCAAAAAGTAAAATTCTTTTCTTTTTGTGATGCAGTTATACATATACACACATATTATTTTTGAAATTATTTTCCATTATAGGTTATTACAAGATATTGACTACAGTTCCCTGTGCTATACAGTAAACCTTTGTGGCTTGTTGCATACCTATTTTTTTAAAATTAGAAATCTAGCATTCTATTCATACTAAGTCAAATAAGTGGAATCAAAATATCATAAATTTTTTAGTAGGGCAAAAATTCATAAGTTTTCTAAAATATATATTCTATTCTACAACTCTTAAAAAAATATAAGGCTGCTGGCAATATCCAGGCTCCTTCTCTTCTGCCTCATTCCTTATCTTTCTTTCCTAGCCTCTGCCTAGACTCCAGGACTGAAGTCCTGCCATCAGGGCGTTCATGTTTCCTTGGCTCAGGGTAGAGAATCACCATGATCCCATGCTTTAACTCCATGAATTCCAACTACCTTCTTATATACATGGCTTAATTATAGGGACGAATTTTATATGTGACTGAGGTGCCATGACTTCACCATCATACTTTGAACTTGGACAATTATAGTTTACTGCTTAATTTGTGAGAATAAAACCATGTAAGTTTTCCTGATTATAGACATATGGACCTGGGTGGAGTCCTCAGGGTAAGTCCCCTTGCTTCAAACCAGAAATGGACATTAGCTGTCTTTCAAAGATGATGTTTGTTTGTCTTGACCTCAAAAATATAAAATATAAACAAACAAAAAGCTGGACACATTTCTAAAAAAGAGAGACTGACTTTTCCTCTACCTTCCTTATCCCATTGCTTCTCCTTGGGGAAAAGAGGAGGCCGTGACATAAATCTTATCAACATTCCTTCTCTTGGTGGGAGACTTTCCTTAAAGATAATTTAGTCTGATTTCTCTATCCAACAGATGAAGAAGGAAAGCCCAGAAAGTTTCAAGGAATTATAGGTGTCTGATAAGGAACTGCACTGGGACCTCAGACTCCCTATGTCTAATAGCACTTTCAGCATTTCGTCACTGTGTCTCTGGGTCATTAAACCACCTTGGGAACATGGGCAACATTTCAGATGCCACGTTTTCAGCTACTCCATACAGGCCTCTGGAGTGCTGTCCTTGTGCTAAAATAACATACTGTGTTTTCTACTCTTTCCACAAGGCCAGTACGTGTAGATAGGCCACACTCCCCGCTAAGGCTGCAGAATATCTCTGCACTTTGAGGAAGGCTGTGGCCAGGAGAGAGGTGGGGTAGGGCAATGGTTTTCAAGTTGTTTAGCCATATTAAGAAATACATTTTATATTGTGATCCAACTCCCAGGTAACTTGACTATGAAGAGGCAAGTATATGTATACAATGTAACTGAAATAAGTTCCATAGAAAAACACTCACCTTTATTATTTCAATGAATTTAGCTCTATTTTATACACACACACACGTAGTTTGTGACCCACTGAATTGATTTTCTGTCCCTTTAATGAAAAGAATATCAGCCTGAGGCTTTACTCAATGGGAATGTATCTGGCTTTCCTCATCATGCTATTCCTGTCCCAAATACAACCAAGCATATTTATTTCTTAATGTGGATCCAGCCATACCCTATAAAACATTTCACTGGGAACCATGTTGGTTGGTACTCAGCACGATCAAAGGGCTTTCCTGTGGGCATGGGTGTGTCCTAGGAGAGCAGATGCTCTTTGAGGACTGGGCTTGTAGCTCCTCTTTCAAGCTGCTGAACTGTCTTTTGGGTCTCCTCTCCATCTCCCTTACCAAATAGGAGTAATCAATAAATGATTCCAGACCAACCCATTCTACTCTATGCTGTGACCTTGAGCAAGTCATTTAAACTCTTTGAGCCTCAGTCCTTTGATGTATAAAATGAAAACTCTCATTCTACCTCACAAAGCTGTTGTGAGCGAAAAAAAAAAAAAAAGTTAAATGAGAAACTGCCTTCTCAATTTTAAAGTAAATGTTACATATAATTATAATTTTACCTATAACACTGGAGGGCATGACACATTAAACATACAATGACAAAGAGAACTGGATCTCTGAGAGGGTTCCTAATGCTTCTGCAATTCTCTGGTATTTAATAAACTCACAATACATTAATATATTCTAAAAGCAGATTATTAAATCTATCAGTGTCTATATAAAGTTATAAGCTGCTGCCTAACAAACTGCCTTAAAGCTTAATGATTTAAATTCATAGAGAAAAAAGTAAAACAGTGGTGACCAGGGGCTGGAAAGAAGGAAGAGTGAGGAGTTCGTGTTTAATGGGGATAGAGTTTCAGTTTGAGATGATAAAAAAAGTTCTGGAGACGTACCATGGTGATGGCTGCACAGTGTGAACACCACAGAGCTCTATACACTTAGAAAATGGTTAAAATGGTAAATTTTGTTATGTATGTTTCATGATAGAAAAGAAACACTTAATGACTTAAAGCCACCACCCTTTTGGAGTCAGGATTAGGGGCAATGCTCAGCAGGTGTGGGTCATCTTTGCCCTTTGTGATGTCTCAGTGGGCAGTTCAGATGGCTTCACTGACCACTGTGAGGCTGGCCCTTAGCTGAGGTGCCTCTGTTTTCCATGTGGCTCTCAACCTCCGAAGCTTCTCATTACCTGCGGCCTCTCTCTACAGCTGGATAGCCTGGACTTCTTTACAAGGCAGTTGGGTTCTGAGAAATCAGAAGCTCCGGATCTCTCAGGGCTTCCCAGGTGGCGCTAGTGGTAAAGAACCTACCTGCCAAGGCAGGAAACCTAAGAGATGCAGGTTTGATCCTTGTCAGAAAGGTCCCCCTGGAGGAGGGCATGGCAACCCACTCCAGTATTCTTGCCTGGAGAATCCCATGGACAGAGGAGCCTGGAGGGCTACAGTCCATGGGCTGGCAAAGAGTCGGACACGACTGAAGTGACTTAGTGTGCACATGTCAGATCTCTCATGGACCTGAAGTCCCAGAAAGTTGCTTCCATCGTATGCTATCGGCCAAGCAAGCCATTATGCTGGCACAGATTCAGTGTGGAAGGGGACTGCACAGGGCATGCATCTGGGGAGGCATTGCTCACGGAGGGCATTTTCTAACAATGTACCACAACCTCCAAGCCACTTTGGTAGGATCTCTTCCCTGCTCTGCTTATCTTGAATTCTGTTCTAGCGTAATTTCTACAGATGAGCAAGGTAGTGTGGTCTTTTGCAGGAGGCTTCAAATGTTGGCTCTGCCATTTGTTGGTTGTGTGACCTTCGGCAAGTTATCCACCATCTCTGGGTCTCAGGTTTTTTTGGTTGTTTGTTTTTTATCTGTAAACTGGAGATGGCAATAGTATTTATCGCATTGTGCTGTTCTGAGTACTGAAGGAATGAATCTGAGTAGAAAACAATAACAGTGCCTGGCACAAAGGAAGAACTATATGAGCATTTGCTATTGTTGTTATTGTTGTCCTTTTTTGTTATAAAACAAATAAGGGTGATACGGTGGGAAAGGGAATATTTAGGGCGAACTAAGGCAGAAGTCTGGAAACTTATTTAAGTACACAGGACCTCCCTGCCTCAGAGTTCTCACTTACATCTAAATCCCCTGCTGACATTTAAGCCTCTTCCCTTTTGTTCTGCCCACAGGAGACATGGAGAACAACTGATCAACATCTCCTCATAATAATCCCCTGAACACCTGAAGACAGCTGTGAGCGCTTAAAGATTTGCTGAGGCTAATCTGAACACAGGTAATTGAGTTGATGATATGTTCAAAGGTGCATAAACCTGTATTTGGCACATGTGTTGTGTATTAGGGCACCTCACACTTCTCTTCACCCCTTAGAAACTGGAGTTGTGGGTCTTGTCTGCACACAGTTAGGGGGTGAGTCTCCTTTTGCTGAGCAGAAAGCTGAGGAGGAGGACAATACAGGCAGGGCCCGAGAGACGCCATGTGCGTGGCAGCCTTCTGGTTCACACGAAGAGCTAAACTCAGGAAGTGATAATGTGAGCAGTTAATTAGCACCTACTGTTTATTCCAGTGAGTTCTTGCCACGCTCAACAGTGGCCCTCACTCCTAATCCAATTGACACTTTTCAGTCCTCAGCTTCCTAGAGAGCCCTGTCACATTTGCAACCCTCTCCTATTTTGGAGTGAGGCAGGACATTGCGGTTTTCACAAGTATTGAAGCCAGATTGCCTGGATTAGAATCCTGGCTCTGCCACTTACCAACTGCATGACCTGCTGCAAGTTACCTGGCGGGTGAGTTTCATCTTCATCTATAAAATGGATTTGATAATAGTGCTAAATTATTGGGTTGCTTGAAGTATTTTTTTAAAATTTTTTCTTAGCACAATGGGGAGACATAGTAAGAAGTCAAAATATTTTTAAACTCTTCCCCACTGACTTTCGGGACAGTGCTCCTCTTCTGCCTATTAGACTACGCCTTCTGTACCTCTTTTGTCAACCCTTTTCTTTCACCCATCCATGAAAAATCAGCAGTTCCCCCAAGGTCCTACCTCAGATCCTCTACTCTTCTCATTTTGTGTTACCTCCTAGATGATTTGTGTTCACGGTCTCAATTACTATCTATACCCTGATGTTTTGCAAACCTTGGTCTCTAGGCTACCTTTCCATTGTAGAATATCTCTATCTGGATAGTACAAAGTTTCTTAAATTCAGAAGTTCTAAAATTAGGATATCTACCCCTGACTATGATGAAGTAGAAACTAGTGCCAGATGAGCCATCGCACCACTTAAAAAAAAAAATCACTAAACTGAGCAAAATATTTGAGTCAGCTGTTTCAGACAGTACAAGTCTGTGGTCCCTAAGAGAAACTGAAGAGGTGAGGCCCAGAATCACTCTGGCTTTTTATCTGGGGAATATATCCCAACTAAGAAACAGTGGTGGAGAAGGCAATGGCACCCCACTCCAGTACTCTTGCCTGGAAAATCCCATGGACAGAGGAGCCTGGTAGGGTGCAGTCCATGGGGTCGCTGAGGATCAGACACGACTGAGTGACTTCACTTTCACTTTTCACTTTCATGCATTGGAGAAGGAAATGGCAATCCACTCCAGTGTACTTGCCTACAGAGTCCCAGGGATGGGGGAGCCTGGTGGGCTGCTGTCTATGGGGTCGCACAAAGTCGGACACAACTGAAGTGACTTAGCAGGAAACAGTGAACTGAGGAACTGGCTGAGCTGAGCAGGCAGAGATTGGAGTTTGGGGTAACTGAGCAGTTAAAATTTGCAAGGTGGGGCATTGAGAAAAGGGAGCTTTGCAGAGGGAGGTCTCTAAAAATTCTGTGTGAATCCCCTGTTGGTGCTTAACTAAAAGCTGGTTTGATATGTGTAAGGCGAGACTATCATAGGATTACCAGATACCAGCTTCTGTGGGGTTGAAAGCCAAGCAGGGTTATTAGAATTCAAGCAGTGATAGGGTCATAGAAGTTTGGGTGCAGCCTAAGTGGAGAGCCACAATTAACACTTTATTAATAACACCTCAGGCATCCAGCTGCGATGCCAGACAGAACACAGTTTAAAAGTAAGGATCATGGGAGCTCCCCCTGTGGTTCAGTGGTAAAGAATCTACCAGCAGTGCAGGAGACATAGATTCAACCCCTGATCTCAGAAGATCCCGCATGCCACGGAGCAACTAAGCCCATGCTCCGCAACTACTGAACCTGTGCTCTAGAGCCTGGAAACCGCAACTACCGAAACCCACAAGGCCTAGAGCCTGTTCGCTGAGAAAAAAAAGAAAATAAGGATCATGTTCTGAAGCAGTATTTCTCAGTTGGTCATTCCCAACTTGAAGCATTAGCATCACCTGGAAATTTGTTAGACATATAGTTGGAGATACGAATTCTAGAGTCCTACCTCAGATCTACTCAATCAGACTCAAAGGAAAAAGCCTAGAAATCTGGGTTTTTAACAAACTCTTCAGATGATTCTGATACATGCTAAAGTTTGAGAACAACTGCCCTTAAAGGAAGGCCTATGACTAGAACCACCCTAACAACAAGCTTGGAGAAGGCAATGGCACCCCACTCCAGTACTCTTGCCTGGAACATCCCATGGGTGGAGGAGCCTGGTAGGCTGCAGTCCATGGGGTTGCTAAAAGATGGACATGACTGAGCGACTTCACTTTCACTTTTCACTTTCATGCATTGGAGAAGGAAATGGCAACCCACTCCAGTGTTCTTGCCTGGAGAATCTCAGGGACGGGGGAGCCTGGTGGGCTGCCGTCTACGGGGTTGCACAGAGTTGGACACGACTGAGGTGACTTAGCAGCAGCAGCAGCAACAACGAGCTTGACGAGATCACAGGGGAAACTGTGAAGGCTGAGCACACTGTCAGAGGGCTTGGGAAGACAGATTGGGCTTCCCAAACATCTACTCTAAAAAAAGAAAAAGAAAAAAAAAAACCTTCCAAAATAAAAAACTAAACAAACGCCTACACAAATTCAAAGTGGTCAAACAATAATTGAACTACCTACTAGAACAAAAATCAAAACTTTCAGAGACAAATAACAGACTACAAAATCCACAATTTCTACAGTGCATCATCTGTAGCCTTAAATATGACAATAAAAAATTACTACACAGACACAGGAAAACAAAGTAGAAAATAGAAGTTGACCTTAAGATTACTCAGATATTTTACCTAGTAGACAAAGACATTAAGATAGCTATTATAAAAATATTCAAAGAATTAAAGGCAAAAATGTTCAAAATAAAGAAAAATATGATCAGGATGAGTAAATAAGTAGGAAATAGGGAATCTTGATGATGAAAACTATGAAAAAGAAGCAGTGTAAGCTCTAGAACATTTTAAAGTAAAATAAGTACACAGTTCAGTTCAGTTCAGTATCTCAGTCGTGTCTGACTCTTTGCAGCCCCATGAACCACAGCACGCCAGGCCTCCCTGTCCATCACCAACTTCCGGAACCCACCCAAACCCAAATCCATCAAGTCGGTGATGTTCATTAATGGCTTAACAGCAGGTGGAAGATGAGTCAGTAAACCTCAAGATTAATCAATACAAATTATCTGATTTGAAGAACAGAAAAAAAAACTGGAGAAAAATGAATAGCTCCTCTGAGACCTTTGGGACAATATCAGACATATGTATAATTGGTGCCTCGAAAAGAGACAGTGAAAATGGGACAGGAATATAATCGAAAGAAAAATTTTCCTGAAGTTGTTGAAACAGTCAACTTAAACCCCCATAGCTCAGCAAACTCCAGGCAATATAATTAGAAAGAAAAACTATACCTAGATACATCATTGTCAGACTGCCAAAAACCACAAAAATAAAAATTTGAAAGCTGCCAGAGAAGAATAATGCATTACATATAGAACAACAACCACATGGAGAGGACCAACTTCTTGTCAGAAACTGAGAAAACAGAAGACAATGAATGACAGTATCAAAGTGCTGAAAGAGTCCTGCACCAAGTTCATTACCTTCCCCACCCCTCGATTTGCTCATCATTCTCAAATCTCTATTTGAATTCCTGGTCACTGTTCATTTGACTGTCCAAGTCAGAAAACTGGGAATCATTCTAGATACCTATTTGTCCTCTCTCCTTATATAATTGCCCAGCAGATCTTTTGACCCTACTTTTAAAATGTCACTGAACTAGTCCAACCTGTTCATCCCAATTTCCATTGCTTTAGGTCAGGCTCTTCCTACCTAATCTTGAGAAGTCAGATTGCCTGAGTTTGAATTTTGCCTTATTAGCTGTAACTTTGGGCATATTCGTAGACTTTTCTGAGTCTCAGTTTTCAGATCTATAAAATGGGAATACATCATCATCACCATCATCATAAACCTATCTGTGGAGATTTTAAGATTGCACAGAAATTTTCCATCTCCTCCATAACAATCCAGGTGAACTGGGTTATGCTACAGCTACAAATATTCTTCAAATCTCAATGACTTACAACTGTGACTAACTGCACATGCCTGCTGGAAGTCAATGGGAGCTCTGCTATCAGTTGTTCTCACTCTGGAACCGGGGCTAAAGGAGAAGCCACTGTGTGGAATGTTGCCAGATGCCATGGCAGAGAGAAAGCAAGAGCCAAACAAATTTTGTTCTAGTTCTTAGTTCTTAAAGGCTGCTAGTTCTCAAAGTTTCCTCTATTACTTTGACTGAATTGGGTCACACAGCCAGCCATATCCAACTTCAGAAGCAGGTCAGAAAGTAGTTTTACTCTATGGTCTGAACAGGATGTGGTAGTAATTAGTGCTGGTATCTAAGTATTTCTGGTTCTCCTTTTGGGCTCATGGTAGGGTGGTACTTCCCTGCCTTCCTGGAGTTGGTTGTGGCCGTGTAAAACTGGGGCAGAAGCTTCGAGAGTCTACACACAATGAACCACACTCCTGGCCTACTACTGGGACGGTGACACCCACCCCCCGCCTCCCTCCTGTGAGGTATATATTGAGGTGAAGTCTCCATTATTCCAGGATTCTATGTGACTGTGAGAAGAATTGCTCCCCGGCCAACCTGCGTGTGACATATGGTAGGAGCAAAGAATTATTTTAGTTGTTTTATGCCACTGAGATTTTGGGGTTATTTCTTGTCACAGCATAACCTAACCTGTCCTGACTAGTATAGTAGCTTAAAAAATAATTGTGAGGATTAAATGAGATAACTTTTGTCAAAGGCTTGGCACATGATTAGCACTCAGTGTATATTAGTAATTACCATTCTTGCTTAAACTCTTGTACTAACCTCCTAACCACTGATGTCTGACCCTGTCCAATTTTCTCCATCCGCTCCATTGTCTCCAGAGACATCTTCCTAAAACGCTAAACTAATCGTTTACTTCCATCAGATAAAATTGAAATCTTCAGTTTTCTCCTGACTTCGATAAACCTTAAATTCCCTTGTAGGGATCAAGACCTTCCATGGCCTGAACTCTGCCTACCTCTCCAGTCTCATTTCACACTCGCCCCTCAGTTCCTCTGGAATCAGCCACATCGGGCAGCCAGTTCTTGTTACACTCTTGTATTCATATCATTGCAAATGCTGTTCCTTCTGCCTGGAATGCTCTTCCTTCATTCCAAGGGAACTTGCCCATAAGGCAAACCGCTTATCATTCTTCAAGACAGCTCAGGGATCACCTCCGCTATGTATTTACTCTGATACCCTTGGTAGCAGTTAGCTATAGTCCTCTGTTATGCCCTAACTGTTGGTTTGCTTGTCTATTTTCATTATACTGTGGCCCTCAATGGCAAAGGTTTTGCCCGCTTCATTTTTGCACCCCCAGTGCCTAGTACTACGCCTTCCATGAGCCAACTTGTGTTAGTCGCTCAGTTGTGTCTGACTCTGTGGCTCCATGGACTGTAGCCCGCCAGGCTTCTCTGTCCATGAGATTTCCCAGGCAAGGACACTGGAGTGGGTTGCCATTTCCTTCTCCAGGGATCTTCCCGACCCAGGGATCGAACCCACATCTCCCACATTGGCAGGCGAGTTCTTTACCACTGAGCCATGAGGGAAGCCCTAAATTGAAAGAGTGAATAAATGAATATTTATTGAAATACTGTTTCTAATACAAGTCATTAATTAGGGCACACCACCGTGGGCAAAGTTTCCAACTTTTCTTCCTAGACACGACAGAACCTAAAAATAGAAAATATTTTCAAAATAAGAGCAAACAAAACTAAGGTAATTTGTAATTACATATTTTTTCATTCTGAAGAGTCCAGTACTGATCTCCAAATTCAGTACCATGGTGGTCACATAAGTGGCAGGGTAACGTAATAGGTAGAGGTGATGACTGTTACATATAATGCTTATTTTTTGACATGTTTGACTACCTGAGATACTTTATATGACAATATTTTTGATATAATGAAAAAACAAACCATCAACAGATAAAGCATCTCAGGAATATGTGTCTAATTAGTATTCTATGGGTGCATTTTCTTTTTCGAATTGTGGTTTTCATAGCCTTGAACATCTGCAGTCACTTTTCTGGTAGGATTGCTACCCTTTCAATAGCAGATATTTACTTTGCTTTAATCTGCAACTTCCTTGAGAGTTCTTTCTTGTCTCTCTTGTTAAGAATGGTAGCCTTTTTCTGTCAAGTTTTCAGAACTTAAAAAAAATAATTTCTTAACTTAAGGCCGTGCTGAGTCTTCACCGCTGCTCAGGTTTTTTCTCTAGTTGAATCTAGTGGCGTCTCCTCTCAGATTGCAGTGCTCAGGTTCCTCACTGTGGTGGCTTCTCTTGCGGAGCACAGGCTCTAGGAGCTGCACCTTCAGTTGTTGCAGCATGTGGGCTCAGTAGTTGTGGCTCCTGAGCCCTAGAGCGCAGGCTCAGGAGTGTGGCGCACGGGCTTAGCTGCTCTGAGGCATATGAGATCTTCTCAGCCTAGGAATTGGACTCATGTCTGCTGCATTGGCAGGCAACTACTTTACCACTGAGCCACCAGGGAAACCCTGAGTTTTCAGAACTTTGTACCTCCACTTTCACCATAAAATTCATAACCATTACAAAGGGTATTATCTGAGATTTTTCCAACAAAACTTTCTGTTCATTGAGTCCATGACTTGATTTCTGTGGACCATAATAAGCTCCAGAATGCTTATATTGCTTCCCTGGCAGCTCAGTTGGTAAAGAATCTGCCTGCAGTACAGGAGGATTGTGCACAGATCACAAGGATACTGGAGTGATTTGCCATACCCTGGAGAAGGAAATGACAAATCACTCCAGTATCCTTGTCTGGAAAATCCCATGGACAGGAGAGCCTGGTGGGCTGCAGTCCATGGGGTCCCAAAGAGCTGGGCACAACTGAGTGACTAACAGTCTCACTTTCCATATTGCCCATTACTATCAAACTATCTTGGTTTTGCAAGACTGAGGTAAACCAAAAGCAAAATTCTTAAATAAGAGAACTCTAAAAACTTTAAGAAATGTATCTTAAAAATTTATAAAGATCAGATGGAGCAGAAGTTGAGATGAGGAGGGCATGTGATAATCAGTAAGAATAGGAATCTTGAAACCTGAGTATAAATCAGCCTACGTGTGGGACTTCCCTGGTGACCCAGTGGTTAAGACTTTGAGCTTCCAATGCAGGGGACACAGGTTTAATACCTGGTTGGGAAACTAAGATCCCACATACTGCATGGTACAGCCAAAACTAAAATCATTAAAAAAAAAAGAAAGAAATTATGATAATCTCTACAGAGATGGTAATCTCTGTAGAGGAACAGGGATGCCCAGGAGAAGGGGAGGAGCAAGGATGGCCAGGAGAGGGGGCTGGGTGAGCACTGAGAGGGTGGGGACTCCTGGACAAGGAGCAATCTCAACAAATTAAGCAGCAGACTTAAATGGCAAAAGACCCTGATGCTGGGAAAGATTGAAGGCAGGAGGAGAAGGGGGCGACAGAGGATGGGATGGTTGGTTGGCATCACTGACTCAATGGACATGAGTTTGAGTAAAGTCTGGGAGCTAGTGAAGGACAGGAAACCCTGATGTGCTGTAGTCTATGGGGCTGAAAAGAGTCAGACACGATTGAGCAACTGAACAACAACAACAACAAAATCAGCCAGTGTGTGGTACAGTACAGGGACCCAGGGTGACTTGGAGAAGGTATTCATATAGGAAACTGGGTATTCATATAGGGTAGATCTTCAGAGAAAAGAAAACATGGTTAATGATGAGATAAGTATAGCTCCCAGTTAAGTAAAGGCATGACTCAACTTTAACACTTCTGAGAAAAAATCGTGGTGCCACCCACATGGGCTTGTCTTTAGATTTGGAAGCTGGGGTAACTGCGCTTAGCAGAGAGAAGGAAAGAGAAGAGCAGAAACACAGTTCTGGGGCGAGAAAAGGACACCTCCAAAAATACTCATCTCTTCTCATACACCAAGGACAGAGGTGTTTTGACCTGCCAAAGACAAAAATGACTTCAGCCATAGTCAGTGATTTCAAAAGTAAATTCCATGAAAAGAAAGAGGTGGAGCAATGGCACAGCCATGTCAGCATTGGTGGAGAAATGTGTTATGTCATGTGGCTGCACCGACATTTTAGGTTCCGATAATCTGTGGAATTATCAAGGGGACCCATCCAGCATTTAGCATATTGTGTCTGCAAGAAAACATGTTCTTGATTGAAAACAAGACTGGAGTATAGGCTATTTTTCATGTGTGGCATCTTGTATCCAAGAAGCCACTTCTTTCAAGTGTATAACATCTTTAACAGAATATGACTTGTCACACGGTACAGAGGAACTGGCAAATTAAACATTTAATGTTCACGGAATGGAAATATCTATTTTTATTTTATAAAAAAACTAACTGCCTAGATACAAGGAACAATGAAAGGAATATAGTTATGAAGTCAGTTCTTCCTTGGATTGGCTCTGAAACACTTTGAACATATGAATTGTTTATTGTTACTAATGAAATGTGTTTTAGAGAGAGGTCACATCAGATCACAAAGCAAAATTAAATATAATTAGCCAGGAGTTCCCAACATTGATCAATTCAGATTGTGATACTGTAGGTTTTGGACTTCTATTTCCTAAACTTGCTTCAGGTATAGTTCAGTAGGGAATCTGATCATTTTTTGTTATTTCAGATAAAAGTCAATGAATAAAAGTAGAAGTGATGGGTTCTGTGAAATTATTTGCTGGTATTAAATCAGAGTTCCAAGGATAAGAACATGTCTACTCCCTGTGTGGGGCATCTGTTGGCTCTGTGGTAGCTTGGAAGGCAACCCAAATATTACTCTGATCAAGACATATATTTCCCCAAGTGAAAAGAACGTCTGAAACACCAAAGCTGGAGCCACTGGATTAGCTTGGGATTCAGGAATTTACTGTGACAGAAAATTAGGCCAAGTTGAAAATTTTTTTGCAAGAAGACCAGAGATTAAGGAAGTCTATTTTCAAAATACACTTGAAAAGCCTTAAGAGCATGCCAATGTAAGAAGTCAGCAAATTGGTGAGATTGAGGATTAACAGCTATGCACGATGATTGTTTGTAATGCCCCTAAACTCAGAGGGTATTTGCTTCTCTGACTCATGTGGGTCAACAAGAGTGCAGTATAGGAGTAAGGTGGGGGAAGGGGTGATGGCATGTAGTTGATAATACCATACTCCAAAATTATTATTGATTTTATATAATTTTAATGATTATGCATAATTTATCTTAAAATTTCAAGTAATCTTAAAGCAGGAGATGTAATCTTTATATTGATTAAATAAATATGTTGGTTAGATGTACCACATGTTGCATGAGAACCACTGAGGGTCCCCTCATTAGACTCCATGAGTTCATGGAGACCTTTCAAATAGATTAGCCATGATTCCCAATACTTACAATCTTTTAAACTATAATCTCCAGAGCAACAATAAAGTCAATATCTTTCTATCTAACCACTAGTGTCTCAAGTTTTACTCTGCAAGGATTTCTGCCCTTTCTTCAAAGTATCTATCTTTGTTAAGGGTGAAAGGGACATAGCCAATGTCCCAGTGGTCCTTTTCCACAGAAAGGTGAAGTCTATCTGCCTTCAAAGTACCAGCTGCCTCTACCCACCACACACTGTAGCTATGTTCAAAAGGAAGAGTATACTAGGAGCAAGCTTCCAGAATACACAGTGCCTCATAAAACATGTTCAGCTGGAGCACAGACCCTTTCAAGTGCATTGCCTAATCCCACAATGACTTATCTGAATGCTCCCTCAGAGCTCTCTCTGAAGGACAGGGTCAGATTGAGGCTGTAAAGTGGTACAAGTGTGTTTCCAGGCGTCTTCATCCAGAACTTCCACTGAGCCAGGCAGTCGGTCTGGTTAGATCGCTAGTCTTTGGGTGGGTATCATGACTTCCTGCCCTAAATGCAAGCCCATCAACCTTTTAGGTTTCATTGCCATTACCTCACAAAAGAAGCCAGAAAACTCTAGATCAGTGGTTTCCAACCTGCTTCTTTATCAGAATCTCCTTATTAGCATCACCACATTGCTATTTTATTTGGACTTTTATTGAGTGAGAAAACTCTGTAACTGCAAAAAAAAAAAAAAAAAAAAAAAAACAGTTACTATCAACCTGAGATTGAGATTAGCTTGTTAATCAACTTCTATAGGTATTTCTAGAAAATAATGGTTATATATGAAACATAGTCAATCTTCAGACGTGAGTTGAAGACCCATTTTACTTAAGGCTCTTTTGGTTGCAAATAACAGAAACAAACATTGGCCAGAATAGATTAAAAGGCTCCAAGGAAGAGAGGCACACCAAGCCTTGGGAAGGGTCATGGTCAGTGGCAGTTCATGGCTTCATTCTATTTGTCTAGTTGACAGCAAGAGTCAGCTCATTCCCAAGAGTTACATCCTTCCGCACGGGAAAGACCTTCAAAAACTCACTCAAATTCTATAGTTTTATTTATTTATTTTTCCCTGAAAATCACACAGAATTAGTTAGCTAGGGCTGCCATAACAAAATCACACAATCTGGGTTGCTTAACAGAATTCTGGAAGACGGAAATCCAGGATCAAGGTGCCAGCAGGATTGGCTGCCCTGGCTGACAGATTATCACCTCACTGTGTCTCCACAAGGCATCCTCTCTGTATGCATATCCCTGGTGTCTCTCCCCCTTTCCATAAGAACAGTAGCCATATTGGATTGGGGGTCACCCTTGTAATCTCATTTAACCTTAATTAATTCTTTAAAGGTCCAGTCTCCAAATACTGTCACATTAGGGAGTAAGGCTCCAACATATGAACCTTGAAGGGACACAATTTAGTCTGTAATAGATATTGTATCTGTCTTTTTCTCTGTCGACTTTATAAACTGCTACTGGCTGAAAGCACAAGAATCCCACCAAGCTGGGCACCTTCTAAAGTAGGTGCAATTATATAATTTTGATAACTCAGAATTGAACGCCAAGTAAGCATTGATCCCAGGTTGTCACACTTTACAGGAACATCTCCTGGCAGATTTAAGTATTACTACTTCACTAGCTGCTCATTTTGAAGTCCCAGTCAGCAAGGAATTTCATGAGTTTCAAGACATCTGTATGGAAAAAAAAAATTTAATATCTGTGAATTCTTATAAAATATGTTGCTGTCCAGTTGTTAAGTCATGGCCTACTCTTTGCAACCCCGTAAATTGCAGTACGCTAGGCTTCCCTGTCCTTCATTATTTCCTAGAATTTGCTCAAACTCATGTCCATTGAGTCAGTGATATTATCCAACCATCTTATTCTCTGTTGCCCCCTTCTCCTTTGCCCTCAATCTTTCCCAGTATCAATGTCTTTTCCAATGAGTCAGCTCTTACCATCAGGTGGCCAAAGTATTGAAGCTTCAGCTTCAGCATTAATATTTCCAATAAATATTCAGGACTGATTTCCTTTAGGATCGAAAAGTTTGATCTCCATGCTGTCCAAGGGACTCTCAAGAGTCTTTTCCAGCACCACAATTTAAAAGCATCAGTTGGCATCAATAGCATATCGAGTATATTCAAGACCAAATTGAGATAGTTTATTCATCTGTTTTTTGACTTACAGATTAGGGAAAAGCAAGGGAACACTACATGCATGGCTGGTTTCAACCAAATTCTTTATTTAAATGACATAGTATCAGTCCTTATAGGTTTGGATGCCACTGTCATGGGGAAAAGATGAGGGAGGTAGGGAAAAGTTATATGTTATTTAGTGAAAACTGAACAAAATCTTATCTAGAGCAGAAAGAAAAAGCATTGAGACTTAGAATTTTACCAAACTTCCAACCAACTTGGACTAAGATTAAAAGAAAAAATACAGTTGACCTATAAATAACTCATGGATTAGGAGTGTCAAACTTCCATTCAGTGAAAAATCTGTGTGTAATTGGCCCTCCTGATCCCTGGTTCCTGGTTTCTCCCTATATGTCATTCCTCCACATGTGCGATCTGGCATCTGTGGATTCAGCCAGCCTCATAGTTGTGTGTGAGTGTATTACCATCATATTTACTGTTGAAAAAAATCTGCTGTAGGTGGACTGCACAGTTTACAACTGTGTTGTTCAAGGATCTGCTGTATATGAACTCCCAAATCAAAGACAAATATTCAAAAACTGAAAAGACTTTACCAAACGAGGCTAAGGTATAAGAGAATCTAAACTACAACTATATGTAATTCCAATATGTAGTATCCATAATTCAAACCTTACTACTTTAGAAAGGTATGGATTTTTATCTGGTCTTACAGCTTCTGTCCTCGCTAGGTAGGAAAATAAACAAAGTTTTTCACATTTTGGTACATAAAATCATTTTTAGGGTATTGCCTGCTGTTAATTATCACATGAATAATATCATAAAGTATAATATTACTTTATGAGTAGTTTTAAGTATTTCAGCTTCTCAGAAATGAGTAGTTTTAAGTATTAGCTCAAGGAAGGAAACTTCTTTCACTTGCTAAATACCTTGGCATGAACTGGCTCCTCCCAGGCACAGGGACTGCTGCTTCTCAGCGAGAAATAGCCCCAGATATGCCATATTGATGAGCGCACATGAAATAATCATCGACTCCAGCATTTTCCTGATTGACTCTTCCCTGTTGATTGGCTTGCAGTTTAATGTTTTTGCTGCACTGGTTTCTGAATTCAAAGAGCTCTGTCATACCTATTTATTTTCAGAATAAAACAGCCCAAAGTCCATGTTCCAAATTAGCAAGTGCTGTGACATTGGCAACCCACTCCAGTGTTCTTGCCTGGAGAATCCCAGGGACAGGGGAGCCTGGTGGGCTGCCGTCTATGGGATCGCACAGAGTCGGACATGACTGAAGTGACTTAGCAGCAGCAGCAGTGCCATTTATATGTCCCCATCTGATGCTGGGACGGATTGAGGGCAGGAGGAGAAGGGGACGACAAAGGATGAGATGGCTTGATGGCATCACTGACTCGATGGACGTGAGTCTGAGTGAACTCTGGGAGTTGGTGATGGACAGGGAGGCCTGGCGTGCTGCGATTCATGGGGTCGCAAAGAGTCAGACACGACTGAGCAACTGAACTGAACTGAACTGATGCCATATAAACCTTAGGGGATCTACATTAAACAGACAAAGTGGAAGATATCTTATTTGCTTATGGAAGATTGTTTTGTAGAGGAATCTCTGTCCTCATCAAATCATTGCAGTCCTTTTTTTAATTTTAAAAAATTTTATTGAGATATAGTTGATTTACAATGTTGTATGCCAGTGATTCAGATATATAGACATATATATAATATATCTGAAGATATATTTATCTTCTCTTTAAAAAATATTTATTTGGCTGTACTGAATCTTAGTTGCAGCACAGGGAATCTTCAGTCTTCATTGTGGCATGCGGGATGCATGATCTTTAGTTGCGGGCATGCGGACTGTTAGCTGCAGCATTTGGTTCACTGAAAGGAGTTCCCTGACCAGGGATCAAATTTGGGCCCCCAGCATTAACAGCACAGTGTCTTAGACACTGGACCACCAGGGAAGTCCCTACTTATCTTCTCTTTTAGATTCTTTTTCCATTATAGGTTACTACAAAATATTAAATATAATTCCCTGTGCTATACACAGTAGGTCCTTCTTGTTTATATGTGAGTCTTCACAGTCTTGCATTGACAGCTTTCCTACAGAGAATGAGATAGAAGCCACATTTAGCTAACCATGCCTTAAAGGATCTTGATTTCCAGAGGTCAGTTTGTCTGCACAATCATGACTAAGAGCATTCCTATTTATTTCCACTGTCACTCTTGCTAGTAAGTATGAATGACCATATTGATATCAGAGGGTTGAAGTCAGACTTACAGCAAAGATAAAAACTTTGAAATAATCAACAGTTTTGGTGAAGGGGTGGGAAAATAGGCACTATTACTTTGCCAACAAAGGTCCATCTAGTCAAGGCTATGGTTTTTCCAGTAGTCATGTATGGATGCAAGAGTTGGACTGTGAAGAAAGCTGAGCACTGAAGAACTGATGCTTTTGAACTGTGGTGTTGGAGAAGACTGTTGAGAGTCCCTTGGACTGCAAGGAGATCAAACCAGTCTATTCTGAAGGAGATCAGCCCTGGGATTTCTTTGGAAGGAATGATACTAAAGCTGAAAGTCTAGTACTTTGACCACCTCATGCAAAGAGTTGACTCATTGGAAAAGACTCTGATGCTGGGAGGGATTGGGGGCAGGAGGAGAAGGGGACGACAGAGGATGAGATGTCTGGATGGCATCACTGACTCGATGGACGTGAGTCTGAGTGAACTCCGGGAGTTGGTGATAGACAGGGAGGCCTGGCATGCTGCAATTCATGGGGTTGCAAAGAGTTGGACATGACTGAGCGACTGAACTGACTAAACTGATATGGTAGAGAGAGTGTAAATTGATTCAACCTCCTTGGAAGACATCTTGGTAACAGGTGTCAATACTATACATATTTTCTGGCTGAGCAATTCCACTTCTAGAAATTTATCCTGCAGATATATTCACAGACATGCAAAAGAATACATGTTCAAGGGTAATCGTATTGTTGATTGTAATAGAAAAACTTGAAAACTAAATATGTATCAGTAATAAATATGATATACACATTCAGTGGAATACTCCATGGCCATCAAAAAGGATGAGGCAGTTCTCAATGTGCTAATGCGAAAGGATTTCCAATAAACAGCAAGGTAGAGAACAGAATACCACGGCCTCACCTGTGTTAAAAACATACCTTTGAAAATGGTTTACATGATATGTTATCACAGCAATATCCGTACTATTGTCTATGTACAGTGAGTCTTAGGAAGATGTACAAGAGACTAGTATCAGTGATTACTTCTGGGAGCCCAGTGTGTGGATGCCTTGGGTGGGAGAAAAACTTAGTTTTTATTGGTCATTTTTTGTTCCCCTTTAAGTGTTGTAGGATGTTAAGGTTTAGAAAAATCCATGCCACTGTCTAATAAGAGGGTAGACTGGGCTGGGGAAGGAGAGAAGCCTTAAGTGACTCTTTTGCTACTTCTTAGCAGCTCTGCTGAAAGTTGATGGAGGAAATATATTTAACAAGCACTTGTATAGTACTTCTCACTGCCAGGCCCTGTTTTGATAAATATTTGATTCAATCCTCACAACAACCCTATGAAAAAGATGCTCTACGAATGAGAAAACTAAGCACAGAGGTTAAATAACTACTTGCCCAAGACCACATTAAAAGAAAGTGGCAGGGACAAGACTTGAACCCTAGCAGCGAGTCTAGAGCTTATGTTCTTATGGATGCTATGTTGTGTATCATGATGTCACGACATGAAAACTGCATGATCTCATGAATGTGGAAACTATAGCCTTGATCATGTTTAACACAGTCAATCCCAGTGTCCTGAAATTAATTCAGAACCCTGGTTGGGGAACTAAGATCCTACAAGCTGTGCGACCAAAAAATAAAAATATCTAGTGACTGTGGTGAGAACAGGATTTGCCTTAGGCCTGACTTCCCAGTCAGTTCACCTTTGTCCCTCACTACCACACCGCCCACAGTGAGGGAGCAGACAAACCTGTCCACCCACTGCTGAGTAACCTTAACCAACCAGGAGCCAAGGGGGTAAAAGGAATAAGTTCTCTCTCTGACTGAAAGGATGACTCAGGTTCTTATTTTTAGAAACCAACATGAAACTATCGGCTGAACAATAGCTAGGTTTTCTACTGAGACCTTGGGCTGTAGGGGTGGCCCTATCTGCTCTGTGGAAATGTATTGGTCTCCTTTTTTAGCTCCAAGCGCTAGATGACTGATTTCCAAACAAGTGGAGCTGAAAGGATTTAAACAGATTAACATTCTAACAACAAGAAATGGAAGAAAAGCAAATCCTGTGGAGTTTGTTAACATATTGAAACACATTCAATAAACCCCCCTCTCCAAGGCCTAGCTTTTCAAATATTTGCTTTATAAAGATGTGTCAGTTTAAAAGGAAAGAGCAGTTGCCACCAGGATCTGGTCCCATGTCCCTGTGTGACCTTTCTTCCTCCTTCCGGCTTCCTCCACTCCAACCGCAGGGCCCCTGGGCATTCCCCAGAACATGCCAAGCCCTATGCTGCCTCAGGGCCCTTGTGCTTCTGTTCCCCTTGGCCTGGGACATTCTTCCTCTAGTGTCTGCCCTGAATTCACTCAGATCACTGCTCAAGTGGCATCTTGCTGAAGTGTCTTGCCCCAACCATCTTATTTAAAGCAGCTGTGCTCCTGTCTGTCACTCTCTGCTGTATTTTTCTTGATAGCACTTTGATCACTTTGTTATCTTCTGTGGCCCACACAAGAGTGTAAGCTCTAAGAGGGCAGAGAGAATTTCATTGTTTTATTCTTTATTATCTATCCAGTATGCAGAACAATTCATGGCAAATAGCAGAGACTCAGATAATTGTTGAATGAATTAATAAATCAGGAACAAAAGCATTGCATCTGTTTAAAGGTTTCCCTGGTGGCTCAGTAGTAAAGAATCCACCTGCCAATGCAGGTTTGATCCCTGGCTTGGGAAGATCCCCTGGAGAAGGAAATGGCAACCCACTCCAGTATTCTTGCCTGGGAAGTCCCACAGACAAAGAAGCCCGGAGGGCTACAGTCCATAGGGTCGCAGAAGACTCGGACATGACTTAGCAACTGAAAACACACAAAAAAACCAACTTGTCACTCCTGAGGTATCTTTGCATCCACTTTGTTTTCTCTTTTTTAAAGCACTTGTTAACCTACTCAATTCGGAAAAGATACTTGATCATGTGATTGTACAAAGCCCAGAATAAAAAAAGATATAAAACCAGAAACCAACTAAGAATGAAGCTTTTCCTTGCCTTTCAATAGCTGTGTGACCTTAGAAAAGTCAGAGGGATGGTATGGGGAGGAAGGAGGGAGGGGGTTCAGGATGGGGAACACGTGTATACCTATGGCGGATTCATGTTGATGTATGGCAAAACCAATACAATATTGTAAAGAAATTAACCTCCAATTAAAATAAATAAATTTATATTTTAAAAAAAGACAAAAAAAAGAAAAGTCGTTTATTTTTCTTGGCTCCAGACTTCTTGTCTTTTAAATAGAGATTAGAGTCTTTTTTCATTTTTTTAAATTGAAATATAGTTGATTACAGTATTAATTAAGTTACAAGGTACAGCATAGTGATTCACAACTTTTAAAGGTTATATTCCAAACTAATACAACATTGTAAAGCAACTATACTCCAATAAAAATTAAATACATAAATAAAGGTTATATTCCATTTATTGTTACTACAGAATACTGGCTATATTCCCTGTGTTATAGCTTGCAAACTATAGAGTCTTCTTTGAAAGATCAAAGCAAATGGGATCTAGAGGTTTCTTCCTACACTAAGATCCTTTGAAATTTAAATTCACTTGGTAGGGAAGCAGGAAATATCAGCTTTACTTTTCCCAATGTTAAACGCAAACAGAGTATGTAACCCTGGGCAAGTCCTTTAACCTCTCTAGGCCTTCAGAGAAACCAACATTTTTTCTGAGGTTCTTATGAGGTCAGGTCGTTGTCACCAGTAGGGGTGGGAATGGTGGGGAGCTAGGTCAACCAGATTTTCTGCTGTTAGTAAGACCTTGATCTCTGTCTGTACAGGGCACGGGTCCACCAGTTGTTGGGTTGGGGTGAGGCTCAACACTAAAATGCTGGTTCAATAAATATTTTCTGAGCACTTGCCATATGCTGTGTGCTGGAGGATACCACAGGGAACACTGCCAACAAGGTTCCTGCCCTCTTACATTCTAATGGTAGGAAATGGACGATAAATAGGTAAAATGATAAATGAATCAAGACAAATAAGTTCTAGGAAGGAAGCAAAAGAATGCTATAATAGACAATAGCAGATGGGACCTGTTGAGGTAACCTGAATCAGGGAAGGCCTTTCTGGAACTTTCAAGGATGAGAAAAGTCCAGCTACAGGAAGAGCATTCCAGATCAAGGGGAAGGAGGGCCTAATTATCTAGGCCTTGAGAATGAAAAGTGACATTCTAGGACCTGACAAAGGCCAGTGTGCAAAGGGTATAGTGACTGAGGGGACAGTGCATGAGATGAGGCATTGAGACAGGGAGGAGCCAGTCTATGTGCTTAATGTGATCAGTCACCCCTATTGTCCAGAACTGGGGAGTTTTTGAGAATGTGAGACTTTCAGTGCTTAGATCAGGAAAGTCCTGCGTAAGACGAGGGACAAGTTGGTCACCCTCACCATGGTAGAGGGTTGTACTTTATCCTGTCTGCAATAGGCAGTCACTGAACATCTTCAAGTAGGGAAATGATATGTTTTGATCTCTCTTTTTCAAAGGTCACTCTTGGTTTTTGTGTGGCAAATGCATTGGAAAGGAGCAAAAGATGGAAAAAGAGGAGGCCAACTAGCCAATTATTGCAATGTTCCATGCAAGAGAGGATAGTGGGTTGAAGTAGATTGGTGGCATTGAAGATGGAGAGATGTGGATGGATATAAGATACATTTTGGAGATAGAATGAATAGGACTCAGGAATGTATGTTAGTGAAGGGAAAGGAGTTAAAAATGACTTTAACTCTTGGACTTCTGATTTTAATAGCTAGGTAATTTTTTTTTTTTTTCAACAGAAGGAAATCTGAGAAGGACTAGGGGTAGAATTTGGGGTAGGAGGGGAATGGAGGTATCTAGAGTTCCATTGGGAGGAAAATGTGATACTTGGAGGGAAGACACTCTTATTGTTAATGTTCAAAGTATTTTGTAAGCAGAAACTAATTAGTTCTCATAACAGTTGTTCTGGGTTGTTAATTACCCGAACCCCATTTTACAGGCTCTGGAGAAGAGCAAGTGTCAGTAATGTGCCTAAGGCTAGAGTAAATTAAAGAAATCACAGCAGCACCAATTAATTCCTGGTAGTTTTATGCTTTGCCAGTCTTTTAAAAGAGCAAGTCTTTGGGGGTAGGATGAGTAAATCAAATGGTATTTTGGAAGAATAGGGCATGGATTTTGAGGTTAATAGACCTGGAGTCGTCTTTTGGCTTTGCCCTTTGTTACTGATGTGATATGGACGCATATGTAATAATAATATACTGGAGCCTTCAGGTTCCTATGAAATAATACTTATAGAGTCAAATACTAGACATATTCTTATTTCTGCTGTATCCCCTGCCTAGAAACTTTTTTTCCCAGAAAACCAACTGTCATCCTATTACAGAGAGCTTCTCTGATCACCCTGTAATAAATTAGCAGCGTTCCACCCCCACTCAACAGCATTCTCTACCCACTTTAGCCTGGCTTGATTTTGCTATAGCATTTATTACTACATGATCTGTTATATATCCATTTCCATAAGATCAGGGATTTTCTCTGTTCTGTTCCCTGTTGCATCTAGAATGATGCCTGGCACAAGAGAGGGCTCAATCGTTGTTAAAGTGAGTGAATAAACTAAACAAAATTTTACATATAGTAAAACTGTTGGCTTGATATCCGCCATGGTAGGAACTCAATAATAGTTATCAGAATAAAAATTGAGAAACACACTCAAGTTTATATATTCCTTGTCTAAGAAACTGTTTTAGCAGTACTTTTTATATATTATAATAAAGATAGATGTTTAGATTATACTTGAAAACGTATCTACCAATTTTGTGCTTCATTTGATTAACATACAGAAAGACAGTCTTTGCTGTTCTGTGGTAATTCTCATTGTCATTTTGTGGTTTACAGTTACATGGTCATAAGAACAACCCACTTCATGCACTGACTCACGAAGAGTATATGCATGAACAAACAAAACTGACTGAAGGTTCAAAAGTTCGCTACCACCTCTTTGGGGTGGAAATTGTATTTCTAAGCAATTGAAATAAAAATTGAGTTATAGATGCTTTGTCATTTCCCAGACCTCCCAGGGAAGAATGGGAAAGCTACAGGTTACTTTTGCTCTATAAAAGTACTCAACTACTCAGTAGTAATTTTCTTGTAAAACATTTACTCTTAACTTCTCTATTCTGGTAATATGGGTCTTACTATTCTTATTATTTTCTTTCTTTTAATCTCATCTCTTTTAAATAATTGCTTAAATGCCACCCTATAGGTAAAATCTATTCTGACCACACCCCCTCCAGCCCTGACCCCTCCTACTCTCCCTTACACTGCTCTACAACTTTTGCCACCTTAATGCTATTATGTAATTATTTATTATGTTTATTGTCTGTGTCCCTCCAATTAAAACATAAGCTTCATGAGGATAGAAATTTTTATCTGTTTTGTTCACTTCTATCTTCCTAAGGCCCAGAGAATAGTTTATCCCTTCATAGTGAATGAAACGGAAACTCCAAGATTAAACAAAATCTAAGTTTGTTGGAATTTAGGCAGACAGGATGGAAACTGCAATCTCTGGTCTCCATTCACACCAGACAGATGTAGTAGCGTAATCCCTGCATGAGGCCAGTGTGACTTCCAACCAAGACATCAGCCAAGGCAGCCGTTGTCTTTTCTGCCTCTCCCCTGCACTCCCAGCATTCATCTGTACTTGGTCACTAACTCTAGCTCAGTTATTTTTCTGGCCACTTTCATGTTATTAACTGTCTCTTTCCCCATCTTCCTGATATTTTTTTTATCTTTACTCCTTCATCAAAAAGCCACCAAGGTTTCCCTGGTGGCTCGGTGGTAAAGAGTCCACCTGCCAAAGCAGGAGACACAGGTTTGATCCCTGGTCTGAGAAGATTCCACACGCTGCGGAGCAGCTAAGCCCAGGCGCCACAACTATTGAGCCTGTGCTCTGGAGCCCAAGAGCCGCAGTGCTGCAACTACTGAAGCTCACACACCCTAGAGCCCGTGCTCTGCAACAAGTGAAGCCATCACAATGAGAAGCCTGAGCTGCAACTAGACAGAAGCCTCTACTCTCCACAAGCAGAGAAAAGCCAGAGCAGCAACCAAGACCCAGCACAGCCAAAAAAAAAAAAATGACTAAACAAATGGAGCTTCAATCAATGAATCAGTCAAGAAGCATTTATTGAGTATCTGCCATGTATTTAGCACCAGCCAGCATGTAGCATATCCTAACGGTCGAGTCAGCAATTTTGGTGTTGGACATGCTTTGGTTGAAATCTTGGATTTGCCCTTCACTAGCTGGCTGACTTGGAGAAGGCGATGGCACCACACTCCAGTACTCTTGCCTGGAAAATCCCATGGACGGAGGAGCCTGGTAGACTGCAGTCCATGGGATCGCAAAGAGTCGGACACGACTGAGCAACTTCACTTTCACCTTTCACTTTCATGCATTGGAGAAGGAAATGGCAACCCACTCCAGTGTTCTTGCCTGAAGAATCCCAGGGACAGTGGAGCCTGGTGGGCTGCCGTCTGTGGGGTCTCACAGAGTCGGACATGACTGAAGCGACTTAGCAGCAGCAGCAGCAGCAGCTGGCTGACTAGGGATAGTCACTTAACTTTAGTTTCCTCACATGTGAAATGAGGGTAATAATGACATGTGCCTCAGAGGCAGTTCTGAGGAATGAGAGTATGACTATGACAGACTTAGACTATTGCCAGACACAAATGAGGTGATCCATAAGCATTAGCTCTTAAGATCACTTCTGTCCTAGTGTCCAGTGAGGAATGGGCTGTACATCTAGGATTTGATCCTTGTCTCCATAGAACTTCCCAACTCATAAGCCAGTTAGAAAACAATCCAGGCCTGGATATATGGTAGAGTACTCATTTCTGTAGTTTAGAGTGTATAGAGATGCAGTGGTGTTGAAAGGAGTAAAAAGGGAAAAAATGCAAATGCCAGAAATACTGATTTGTCATATATTGAAGAGACAGAATATATATATATATATATATATATATATAATTTGATTTGTGGTATATTAAAAATTTTATATATAATAATTTAAAATATATAACTAGCTATGACCAACCTAGACAACATATTAAAAAGCAGAGAGATCACTTTGGCAACAAAGGTCCATCTAGTCAAAGCTATGGTTTTTCCAGTAGTCATGTATGGATGTGAGAGTTGGACCATAAAGAAAGCTGAATGCTGAAGAATTGATGCTTTTGAAGTGTGGTGTTGGAGAAGACTCTTGAGAGTAACTTGGACTGTAAGGAGATCAAACCAGTCAATCCTATAGGAAATCAGTCCTGAATATTCATTCATTGGAAGGACTGATGCTGAAGCTGAAGCTCCAATACTTTGGCCACCTGATGTGAAGAACTGACTCATTTGCAAAGACCCTGATGCTGGGAAAGACTAAAGGCAGGAGGAGAAGGGGTTGACAGAAGAGATGGTTGGATAGCATCACCAACTTGATGGACATGAATTTGAGCAAGTTCCAGGAATTGGTGATGGACAGGGAAGCCTGGTGTGCTACAGTCCATGGGATTGCAAAGAGTTGGACATAACTGAGTAACTGAACTGAACTGATATTTTAAACACATATATTGGATGCATAGTATTAGAAGAAGAAAATTGTATGAATCTCAAAGGTTATTAGCCTTTTGAGGTACCATGCTTTGTGGCAGATGAGAACGTCAGTATCCTAGAGCAACCTTGAAGGTTCAAATCCCAATCTGACACTTAACTAGCTGTGTGATGTTGATCAAGGTATCTAGGGTCTCTGTACTTGTTTTCTTCATGTGTAAAGTGGAGGTGATGATAATGGTAAATATACTATAGAATTATTATGAAAATTAGATTAATTAACACTTGCAGTTGGTCAATGTGCCTAGCATATGGCAAGCACCCAAGTGTTAGCTAGTATCACCCCACATTTATTCTTTTTCTAAGTCTTCACTAGAAAACAATAGCTTAAAATACCATAATTCAATTTTTTCATTACTTACTCCTAATATAAAATATTTATATTATTTTTGACATTTATAAAATGTTTAACTTAAGCTACATATAATCTGTTGCTAGAAAACAAAGCAAAGGTAATACAGTTCTCCTTAAGAGTAACCTCTCTGGTGGCTCAGATGGTAAAGAGTTTGCCTGCAATTCAGGAGACCCAAGTTGGATCCCGGGATTGGGAAGATCCCCTGGAGAAAGGAATGGCAACCTACTCCAGTATTCTTGCCTGGGAAATCCCATGGACAGAGGAGCCTGGCAGGTTACAGTTCATGGGGTCTCATAGAGTTGGAAACGACCGAGTGACTAACATTTTCACTTTCTAATGCAATGATGTCAGGTTAGCCTCCTGCTGTCTTCTGAGAGGATTAGCTCTTGAATTCTGAAAATGAACTATACCGTGTGTGAAGATGATATGGGCTTGATTATGTATATTATGTTATATATTGCCGCATATGCCCAGAATATCAAGCTCTGATATTTTGTATTTATAGTATTACCCTTCCTCCATGTGGATTTCCAGTCTCTTTCACTGGCTTAATTTTTTTCCACCCAAAGACTTACTTACATTTAATGACTTATACATGGCACATACCTAATACATAGGCCTCACTGTTTGTTTGTTTTCCCTTTGTTTCGCATGTTCATTACAGTGCAAAATTTCCTTTATCCATGTTAAGTTTACAATATTGTTCCATTGGTCTGTGATTCTATGATAAAGCTTTTAGACCCAGTTCAAATGAGCATTGCATAGAAGTAACCAAAATGATTTTTCATTTGAGCTGTTACTCAAATTATAACGTAGTTCTGTCTCTTTTACTTTCAAATAATAAAGCACATTGAAATATTGGGTAATATGTATAAAATCTTTCATAGAGCAGGATGCAAATGTAAAGTTTGTTACAGAAGCTCTGGCATGCCAAAAAAAAATTTTTTTCCTTTATTCTAAGGTTGCTAACAATGTCTTCTATTCTAGAAAACAGTGTATAACTTTGCAGTGAAGAAATATTAGCCAAGTAATCAGAGTCAATGTCACCATTAATAAAGACATATTAACCTCCTCTTCCCCCCAGATGATACAGCAGTGAAAGTGAAAGTCGCTCAGTCGTGTCTGACTTTTTGCGACCCCATCAACTATATATACACTCCATGGAATTCTCCAGGCCAGAACACTGGAGTGGGTAACCATTCCCTCCTCCAGAAGATCTTCCCAACCCAGGGATCAAACCCAGGTCTCCCACATTATAGGCGGCTTCTTTAGCAGCTGAGCCACAAGGGAAGCCCAAGAATACTGGAGTGGGCAGCCTATCCTTTCTCCAGTGGATCTTCCTGACCCAGGAATCAAACCAGGGTTTCCTGCATTGCAGGTGGATTCTTTACCAACTGAGCTATCTGGGAAAGCCTGATACAACAAGGACACATCATTTCTGTGGGCAAGCTTCAATCTAATCACGAGTAAATATCCAATGAACCCAACTCTGAGACGTTCTATAAAATACTTAGCTGATACTCATCTACAGCATCAAGGTCAGGATAGAAATGCAAAGTCTGAGCACCTGCTATGGACTGGAAAATACGAAGAAGACACAACAATTAAATGCAATGTGAAATCTTGTGTTGGATCCTGGGCTTTGATGGAAAATTGCTGAAATTTGAATAAGATTTATAGTTTAGAGACTTTCCTGGCAGTTCAGTGGTTAAGACTCCACACTTCCGCTGCAGGGGGCATGGATTCAAGACTTGACTGTGAAACTAGGTCTTCTCTGTGCCTCCCCCCTCAAAAGATTTACTTAATTATGTTCAGTTGGTTCACAGTGCTTTTCAGATACACACTATCCTTCTATTTTCTGTCCATTCTATTAATATTTGAGAGCTTGATATTCAAACTCCAACTAAAAAATCTTAATTCATCTAGTTATAAAAGTATGATATGTAGTAGAACTATATGTAACTATGTTCTGTATTTTCCAAGTCTCCTGTAAATGTGTTATCATACTTTCATAATTTAAAAAATAGAAAAACAAAAGAAGAAAAAAAGATTTATAATTTAGTTAACAGACTTGTTCCTACATCTGTTAACTAGCTTTAATAATTGTACTATAGTTATGAACGATGTTAACACCAGGGTAAGCTGGATAAAGGGTAGTTGAGAATCCTATATTTTTGCAACTTTTCTGTAAGCTCACAATTATTTAAAAATAAAAAGTAAACAAAAAGCCAAAAGAGTTTTCTGTGTCTGACTTTATAGCCCTGACTCCTAACCACCAGAATGTACTTTGAATTCCAGGCCCAGGTTATGTAAGGACTGGTTGATGATTTGCTTCTGGAACTGCACTGCAAGACACCTGCCTAGTGTCTCAGAGTGAAATCTTGTGTTTAAGGTACCTGGAAGTAAATAAGAAAAAGAATAAGGAAAAATTTGCCTTCTATTAACCTATTAACAAATTTTCAATCCAAAAACAATTAGAAAGCATGTCAGTGTTCTAGTTATAACTAGCATTTATATGGCACTTACTATGTACTAAGCCCCTCTCTAAGCATGTTACAAATTTTAAGGTATTTAATCTTCATACCAACCCTATGAGGGTAGTTATTATTAATTATTCCTTTTTTACAGATGATGAAACTGAGACATAGATTTTAAGTGACTGGCCCAAGGTCACAAAACTGATAAATGGGAAAGCTGGAATTCAGACCAAAGCAGTCTGGCTCTACTCACGGATACGTGCTTATCCAAAATTCTACATTGCCCTCCACTGTTATTGAAACACTTGTTTTGAATCAGCTGTAGCTGATACAATTTAGGAAGCACCAATGTTGGTCAACATTTAGGGTCTTGACGCCTGTACTTTTTAGGCCCTAAAATATGTCCAGGCATGGCCTGGTATGCAGCTCAAACCCATCTTTCAGTGTCCTGGGTCCACAGAAAAGGAAGCACTGAAACCTCCAGCAGGTTGACTCACTGATCGAATTTTGCCCCAGAAACCTAGAGAGAAAAGATTCCCTTTCTGAGCCCAGGTCTCAGTTCTCTCTCTTGGGAGTGGGTTTTATTTTCTCTACACAAAAACAAAATCAAATTTATGCTATGTAATCAGTGAGTTTGCAAAGTAAGGATTTCATTTCCCCGTGACAGTATCAAAACTGAACATGCGAACCAACAGGCTCCTACAACTATCGGTGAGTCAATTCAACTAGAAAAACAGAAAATATGCTAACCGGCATGGCTGCGCCAGAGTGGGTGGAGGAAGGCTACATTCTATTCACAAAGTCTGATTCATTTAGGAAAAGAAAAAGTCACATGCCATCAGATTGGGATTTGTGTTCACTGCACTGAGGAGTACAGAGCCTTCATACTCTCAGGGGTGACTAAGCCATTACTTCACTTGGAACACAAAGCGCTGTTGCTTTGCACACCCCTCACTGTAATTAGCTCTTGCAAGCAAGGGATGAAGAATCGAACACGAGAGCTCCTTGGCTGTGGGCCAGACACTCAGAATTATTTATTTTATTTTGCTTAAGGAGACAGGAGAAGAGGGCCACATCTAATAGTCTGTTTCTTCATGTGTCCCCAAGTTACATGCAGTCAGATGATAATTATCCTCTTCTGTCTGAAAGCAATAGTTGGGTCCTTTCAAGTGAGGCCAAATGCATATGCTGGTTCAAGCCAGGGGTGCACTGGTAAATGTTTAACAACCAGCCTTGGGAGAGGTTGAAGACTGATTTGTTGTGTTTGCAGATATCTCCAGTGTTAAATACTCCTACCTTGAGAGATTTCAGGCTACTCACCTGACATCACTGAGCGAGGAGGTAGGAAAAGATGAATGCATAGTAGCACAACTGTTATTTACCCTTTCCACCATTCAGATGCAGCTGGTGTAAATAACTTTAAAAACAGAAATAATGGCCAAAGTAAAGAAACCATTAGGAAATGATGTGTTGAGTATTTGCCACTTCATTTTAAATGGAATTTACTGAACTATAAGTCCATGTCATGCAATTTCCCTGGTGGCTTCCCTAGTGGTTCGGATGGGAAAGAATCCGCCTGCAGTGCAGGAGACCCAGTTTCAATCCCTGGATCAGGAAGATCCCTTGGAGGGGGAAATGGCCACCCACTCCAGTCTTCTTGCCTGGAGAATTCCATGGGCAGAGGAGCCTGGCAGGCTACAGTCCATGGGGTCACAAAGAGTCAGACATGACTGAGCGACTGTCATAGCACACATAGCTGTCATGTAATTTTAATAGTGGCTGTTAAACAACTTGTTGTTGTTGTTTAGTCACTAAGTCGTGTCCAACTCTTTGCAACCTCATGGACAGTAGCCCACCAGGCTCCTCTGTCCATGGGATTTCCCAGGCAAGAATACTGGAGTGGGTTGCCATTTCCTCCTCCAAGGGCTCTTCCTGACCCAGGGATCGAGCTTATGGCTTCTGCCACATATCCTGCATTGCAGGCAGATTCTTTACCACTGAGCCACCAGGGAAGCCCTTGGAAGTTTAACGACTGGCTCAGCAGCTGTGAGAGCCAGGACAAGGCAACTCCAGCACCGCTGATCATGTGGCCCCAGGCACAGAAGAACTCATAAGCCTGTTAACTTCAAAACGAAGCCCACACATTGTCGCCCAGGCTTCTATTTTCTCATTCTGTGAGAACAGTCATTCTAGAATGTCTTGCCTTGCTTTACTCACCTACAGAACAGAGAGAAGACCATCTCTATCCCTGTTATAGTCTGCGGATTATCTAATTCAAGCCTCTGGTTTACCTGGCATCCCAGGTGGCTCAGTGGTAAAGAATCTGCCTGCAATGTAAGACATGAAGGTTCGATCCCTGGGCTGGGAAGATCCCCTGGAAAAGGAAATGGTGACCCATTCTGGTATTCTTGCTTGGGAAATCCCATGGGCAGAAGAGCCTGGTGGACTACAGTCCGTGGGGTCGCAGAAGAGTCAGAAACAACTTAGCAACTGAACAACAATTTTACCAAAGAGGAAAATAAGTCTCAGAAGAGTCAAATAATAGTTATAATAGCTGACATTGATTAAACTTCTACTATAGGCCAGCTGCTGTGGCTGTGTTAAGAGTGTCATGGTTCCACAAAAAGCAGCTCCTCCTTTTTTTTCGTTCTTGCTGTGCGGTTTGTGGATCTCAGTTCTCCAACCAGGGATTGAACCTGGGCCCTTGGGGTGAGAACACAGAGTCTTAACCCCACTGGATTTCTAAGGAATTTCCAGCTCCTTCCCTTGACTTTGTGTTTTCATTAACCAAGCTGCCTCCCAGTTATTCTTTGAGAATGAAAACTATGGCTTTATTATTTTTATATACCCTGACATAACTTGCATAGAACCTGAGATATAATAGGTGACAATATATGTCTACTGAGTTATAATAAGATGCTTAGGTTCCAGACCCAAATATGCTTCTTGTAGTCGTGGAAAACACTGCCCCAGTATTCTGTCACTGCCAAAAGGCCTTTAGAACCTTTTTGGGGGGTAAAATATACATATTATAAAATGTACCATTTTAACCATTTTAAAATTTACAATTCAGTGGCATCAGGTTGGGTTTTGGTTTAGTCACTCAGTTGTGTTCGACTCTTATGACTCCATGGACCATAGCCTGCCAAGTTCCTTTGTTCATGGAATTTTCTCGGCAAGAATACTGGAGTGGGTTGCCATTTCCTTCTCCAGGGGATCTTCCCAGCCCAGGGATCAAACCCTGGTCTCCTGCATTGTGGGCAGATTCTTTATTAATTGACCTACCAGGGAAGCCCATTTACAATACTGTGCAACCATTCAGTTCAGTTCAGTAGCTCAGTCGTATACAACTTCTTGCGACCCCATGGACTGCAGCAAGCCAGGCCTCCCTGTCCATCACCAACTCCCAAAGATTGCTCAAACTCATGTCTCTGTAGGGATAATAGTAGTACCTACCCCCAGGGTTATTGTAAGGATTAATGCATTCATATGTATAAAGTGTATAAGGAAGTACTATCCACTTCCTGTGAATAACACTCTGGGATTATTATCTCCCTGGAGACCTTAGTGCATACATGAGTGATATTTGAGTGTGTACGTGTCGCAGGCAGTGTGGGAGCACTGAAGGATGAGGGATGGGTGAGGCAGCAGCAGATACTGGGAAAACACCGTGTGGAAAGCTGAAGATTGGTGATCTTCCGCTGTTGCTGACATGCTTTGGGGCCTTCAGGTGTTACCTCTCTGAGCCTTTGTTTTCTCACCTGTGAAATGAGAACATTTCACCAGATGAAATCTAAGGTCTGCTTCACATTTAACATTCTATATCTGTCTCTAACAGGTTTGAAAGGTGCCAGGACTTTTTAAGGGAACTGAAGAAATCAAATTAGCAGGTAGGGAGGAGGGTTCCTCAGACAGACACTGACACTTGAATGGAAACGAGACTCTTAGGTCAACCGTGCCACCTGCTTGAGTCATCTGGTTTCCCACATCCTTTTTTAAAGGAGCCATACACCATTCCTCTGCACTAAGGTTGAATTTCAAGGTCACATGGTCCAATTCTAAAAGGCCAGAGAGATTCTTTGTTGGCCTTGATGACTCACAGGGACAGTTTGCCACCTATTTTACTGATGACAGTCCGGGATTATAGCACTGATAGATTACTGAGTCTTTTTTTTTTTTTTTTAAAGGTAAAATTTACCAGCTGGTGATCCCTGGTTATTTTCTGATCTGCTTGGCCAGATGGCACTTTCAGTGATAAAACTGCACAACACAAAGAGGTTTCACTTTGCTCTGTATCTTCTCTGCACCATTTCTCAAATAACATGTCTACTCTGCAGACTTTTTTTCTGAACCCAGAAGCTTAGGCATTCAGTGATGAAACCTGATGAGGGAAGCTCTTAGGCTCTGATTACCTTGGAGACATCATCTAGTTGCTGTTTGATTAGACATTCAAATAAAATCATATGCATTCCTATTGGATACTCACTTTGATTACAAACATTTAAAAATTCACTGATATTATTGTTGTTACTACTACATTATAATTGTTGTATTGATAATGAATATTGTGTAGAATACTTCTACACCACTGACTCATTGGAAAAGATACTGATGCTGGGAAAGATTGAGGGCCAGAGGAAAAGAGGGTGACAGAGGATGAGATGGTTGGATGGCATCATTGACTCAGTGGACATAAGTTTGAGCAAACTCTGAGAGAGAATGAAGGACAGGGAAGCCTGGCATGCTGCAGTCCACTGGGGTCACAAAGAGTTGGACAGGACTGAGTGATCGACAACAACAAGAATACTTCCACATTTCCATTCACAAAGCATCTCTTAAAAGAGTAATTTATTTGATATATGTTATTGTCCTTCAGGGACGTGTAGGACTGTAGATAAGAGAATATGCTTCAGAGTTTTACCAAACTGGGTCAGAATCCCAGCTCTGCCCTTAGATTCAGTTAATCTCAATGTCCTTATCTATAAAATGGTGATAATAATACCCAAGTTATACAGTTGTGGGTGGATTTGGAGACATAATACAAAGAGCCTAGTTCAGTGCTTGGTACATAAAATATTCAATAAATGAAGTGAAGTGAAGTGAAGTGAAGTGAAGTCGCTCAGTTGTGTCCAACTCTTTGCGACCCCATGGACTGTAGCCTACAAGGCTCCTCTGTCCATGGGATTTTCCAGGCAATAGTACTGGAGTGGATTGCCATTTCCTTCTCCAGGGGATTGAACCCGGGTCTCCCACATTGTAGACAGACGCTTTACCATCTGAGCCACCAGGGAAGTGTTATCATTCAATAAATAGTGGCTATTACTACTATTGTTGTGAAAGAAGAGAGTGAAAAAGTTGGCTTAAAGCTCAACATTCAGAAAACGAAGATCATGGCATCTGGTCCCATCACTTCATGGCAAATAGATGGGGAAACAGTGGAAACAGTGTCAGACTTTATTTTTTCGGGCTCCAAAATCACTGCAGATGGTGATTGCAGCCATGACATTAAAAGACGCTTACTCCTTGGAAGGAAAGTTATGACCAACCTAGATAGCATATTCAAAAGCAGAGACATTCCTTTGCTAACAAAGGTCCATCTAATCAAGGCTATGGTTTTTCCAATAGTCATGTATGGATGTGAGAGTTGGACTGTGAAGAAAGCTGAGCACCGAAGAATTGATGCTTTTGAACTGTGGTGTTGGAGAAGACTCTTGAGAGTCCCTTGGACTGCAAGGAGATCCAACCAGTCCATTCTAAAGGAAATCAGCCCTGGGTGTTCTTTGGAATAACTGATGCTAAAGCTGAAACTCCAGTACTTTGGCCACCTCATGCGAAGAGTTGACTCATTGGAAAAGACTCTGATGCTGGGAGGGATTGGGGGCAGGAGGAGAAGGGGACGACAGAGGATGAGATGGCTGGATGTCATCACTGACTCGATGGACATGAGTCTGAGTGAACTCTGGGAGTTGGTGATGGACAGGGAGACCTGGTGTGCTGCGATTCATGGGGTCGCAAAGAGTCAGACACGACTGAGTGACTGAACTGAACTGAACTGAACTACTATTGTTATCATTATTCTCCTTTTCTACATGAGGAAATTGAGGCTCAAAGAAATAGAGATTTACTCAGGGTTGTTTAAGCCATAAGCAATAAAGCTATGATTCAAATGTAGGGCTTTGGATTCAAAACTTGTCCGTGTTCTTTCCACAGTGTGACATTGCCACTCAAAGAACTGCCTTAGTCTACTAAAAGTGCCTAGCTTTGTTATTCAGTTTGTTAAAAATGTACTTATTGTTTTTTATTTGTTATTTTACTTTTTCCCTCTTTACCTCTTTTTTTTTTTTTTTTCCCCCTTGTTTTTGGCCGCGGGGCTTCTGGAATCTTAGTTCCACAACCAGGGATTGAACCCTGGCCCTCAGCAGTTAAAACACAAAGTCCTAAACACTGGGTTGCTAGGAACTCCTCCCTTTACCTCTTCATAGTTCTCCTCCCCTGCTCTCTCCCCTCTATTTCTCTGCCTCTCCCTCCCTCCTTCTCTCTCTGTCTCATTTAGTAGAACCCAAATTAGGGAATTTGAAGTAAAGAGCAATAAAAATAGTCCCTGGGTTTGTTTCTGACTCATAGCCAAATAGCTCCAAATTACACTCAGATGCCTACCATCTTTCAACATCTCCAAATGTTCCCTTAGATCTTTGGAGCTAGAAGCTCTCTTCCATGTCATCTAGCACAGCTCCTTGATGAAAGCAGAGAAAAGTCAGTTAGCATAGGAAGTTCAAACCAGCAAAGGAGCCAGAGCTTAGAGCCCACAGGTCTAGGATCCCAGTCCTGGTTTCTTTCTTCTTCTCTTTGCTCTTCAATGTGTATTATCTCTCCTTTACTCTTTTACTAAAACTAATGTGCATTATCTTCATAATCCTATGTAGTTGGTTTGATGATCATTTAAAATATCAGCTGGTTACACAATTGTGACATTCGAGACTTCACAGTCATAAGATCAGCACAGCTTCTTTGGAAATCATGCTGTCAGGACGGGAGTCTCCTCCCAGTGCTTTTGTTCTGGTCTTAGGGTGGTAACAAGAGGCTTTCTCATGATTTACCTAAGCCTTCCTGCTTTGGGCAGAATTGAAAGTAGGGCAGTACTTGCCAATCTCGTGGTATTTCAGTGTCTCCCTATGGTCATAACCAACATTAGGAAGTATGAAAATTTAAATTCTATGCTTGCAGCCTCTTTCTCTCTTTCTCCCTCCCTTCCTCCCTCCCTTTCCTCCTTTCTCCCTTCCTTCCTACCCAAGCCAAATATATTGCTAAACCCAAATTTGGAGATGTTCCAGGAGTGAGGCCTCTTTAAACTTGATCCTCTAAAAGGTCTTTTCCTCCTCTTTTCTCCCACTGTCACAGTGCCTACCTCACTGGGCACCCAAAGGCAGTGAATGAATAAATGCACAGAGGAGGAAAAAACATGTGCCCAGTTTTGAATTTTGAGTCCTGAGCATATCACCTAAATCATAGAGTGATGGTCATCTTGTGTTTTGAACTTGGTTTGAATTCTTTTCAAACTCATCTTGTCACTTGAACCTAAACTTCATCCCTTACCCCATGGGTGAATCATTTGACCTCTCTGGGATTCTATTTTTTGCATTTGTTCATGGCTGTTCATGGCTCTAAGGGGCAGTAGAAGAAATAAATAAGTGCTATTTGTCTGGCTTCCCTGGTTGCTCAGCAGTAAGGAATCCACCTGCAACGTGGGAGACTCGAGTTCGATTCCTGGGTTGGAAAGATCCCCTGGAGAAGAAAATGGCAACTCACTCCAGTATTCTTGCCTAGGAAATCCCATAGATAGAGGAGCCTGGCAAGCTACAGTCGATGAGGCCGCAAAGAATCAGACACGACTACTGAAAAGCAAACAAAACTTGCCTGGCACATAACAGCCCTTAAATAATGCTCATATTCTTTCTTCCCTTGCCTCCTCAGG
Source organism: Ovis aries (assembly GCF_016772045.2). NCBI lineage: Eukaryota > Metazoa > Chordata > Mammalia > Artiodactyla > Bovidae > Ovis > Ovis aries. The sequence continues at coordinate 60,297,671 of NC_056059.1, read as the reverse complement.
GCCTCTACTGCCCCTCTTCAAATTCTCCTTGGTTCTCTCCTGATTTCCACTAGCAACATGGTAGAACTTGGGGTCATTTTCCTGTGCCAACTCCCATTTCTTACACTGCAAGCTGCTTAGTTCATTTCCATTTCTACTCAGCAGGGAAGACCAACTTTCCTTCTCATGGATCTGGAATTTGTGTTCCTCTTTGTTTGAAGTTGAACGCTGTGGGGTATCAGCCCACACCTTCGATCTAATCCCTGCTAGTCCAGAGGGACAGGTCTTCCTTGGCAGTGAGATTTTAAAATAACACCGCAGGCCAAGCATTGCTGAAATTCAGCTGAAACCAGCCTTCCCTAAAGACCAGCTGCCTGCTCAATCAAAAGTCTTGGATTCCTCTGCAAGATTACATCTTCTTCTGGGCTATTTACTCAGTCCACAGCTTACTACAAAGCTGGTTTTTACCCTGTGGTAAAAACTACAAAGATAGCCTGCTTTCTTAAAGATGGATGGCATCTTTGAGTTGCCTCAGGCTTATCTGCAGCCATTTTCCTATAGCCATTCCACCAGCCCTCAGGCCTCTGCTCTCTGGTTTTTCACACTTTTGGAATTTATTCCTTGGATTCCCAATGACTGGGTAAGTCTGCTTGGTGACTTGCCCTGAAGTGAAAGACTCTATTATTATTACTATTCACAATCAGAGTCAGTCCCAGAAGAAAGGCAAGGAAAAGTTTCCTAACTACCTCTCAAGACGTGGAAGAATTCCTCTTGGTCCAGAAGTGCAGGGTCAGGAACATGGCTTCCAGCTTCTTCCTGTGTACCCGGGAATTATAGCCAGGAAACCATGGCAGAAGGCTCGTGTATTCTTCCATCAAATATGTATTGGGCATCTACTCCATACCAGGCACCCTGCTAGGACCTGAGCTGACAAGATGAATAAGTCATAGTCCCTAGTGGGCAAAGGCGGATACACCTAAATGTCGTTACTGCCACGTTGTTGCACATCGTAAGAGAAGGCTGTATAAAGGGCCAAGGACCTCAGGGGAAGGAGGCCCTCACGCTGGATGGTGGAGTGTGGTAGGTGAAAAGGGCATCCCAGAGGTAGGTGACTGACAGAACTTCAAGAATGAGGAGCTCAACCAACTGGAGACATGTGGCATAAGGGCCAAAGTGGAAAAGAAAGGAGAGATTGTTTGGTTTGGATCCCTGCAGAAGTAGGTTCCAAGACAGTGACTTGAATGCAATAGTTAGTTTGGGAGATGACCCCAGGAAACAGCTGTAGAAGAACGGGGGATGCAACCGGAATGGAAGGAGGGTGTGTTATCGAGACAGTTACCATTGTGGGTAGTTGGAGTTCAACTCCTTTGGACAGCCCTGGGAGTCAGTGTAACACAATGGCTCAGAATTATCTCAACTAAAGAGCGAAGAAGCTGGAGTAGGAGGAGCTGCCTCCAGGGACACCTCTACTTCTGGTGTGCCCTGCCTAGGGTGCTCCCACAGCCAAAGGACAGGCACAGGTGTTTGCAGCAATTTTCAGTGTGGACAGGTACATGTAACCTGAGACATGAAAGGCACTGAGACATGAAAAGTCTCAGTGGTCCATGAATTATGGACCATTAGTGAAGGGGCAAGAGATAGAGTTGGAAAAGAAAGTGGGAGTCAGGACTTCTGTGCGCCCTAGGGCCCACGCTCCACAACAAGAGTAGCCACCTCAGTGGGAAGCCCCTGCACTGCAAGGAGAGTGTAGCCCCCAGTCACTGTAACTAGAGGAAAGCCCATGCAGTGTCGAAGGGCCTATGCACCACAATGGAGACCAAGAGCAAGCAAAAAGAAAGAAGAGAAGAAAGAGAATGCCTTGCTAAGGGGTTGGATCTTTACTCAACAGGGGATGGGAGTCACTGAGGGATTTGGGGAGCCGAGTGCTATGGTCAGATGAGCCAAGTGCCACAGAAGCAGGAGAGATTGTGAGATGGGAAGGCAAAGCAGCACCCAGATCCTGGACCTGCCATCAGACTGGATGGACAAGTCGGCAGCACTTACAGGGTCGAATTCATTGTTCTTATTCCTTCTGAACTAAGGCAAAGCAGGGCCCTTGTGCTATTATAATAACTGTGCATGCTTACTTAACCAGACCATCTGTCTATGGTCTCTGATTTCATGCACCATGCTGAGGCCAATACCTAGTGCAGGGTCTGGCACATAGCAGGTACTCAGGAAGTGTTTGATGGATGGAGAGTAGGTTGGTTTATACTCATAGCTCTACCCAGAGCTATTAACTGCACTTACAGCAGGATTATCCTTGATTCCAAAGGGCACTAGATTATTTTGCGTATGCATGTTGAAACTGGACTGCAAAGGTGGTACTGGCGGGACACTGAAGTATTTGGGGTCTCCTCTAAAAGCCCAGAGAAGGTCCCAGAAGAAGCCCCCTCCCCCTGGGCTCCTCTAGCAAGGCCTTGCTGGAACTTTGCTTAATTGTCACTTGCATGGAGACATTTGCCACAGTCTCTATGTCATCACCAGAGGCTGGACTTTCCCTCTGGCCTTGGCCAACTAAGTGTCCTAACCCTTTCTTTCTGCCTAAATCAGATAGCAGTTGCCTCTGGTTGCCAACCAGAGAAAGAGGCTATCATTGTCATTCAACAAGAGGATGGTTTTCTGAGGTGGCTGTGTGACCTTTTTAGAAAATCCCCATGGAAAGGGGAAATATTCTGATGGTAAACAAGAGGAAAATAGAAACAATTCAGTAGCTAAATTGTTTCTGGAAGGGGCTCCACGCCCAGTAATTCTGACCCAGATCTCAAAGGAGAGGAGAGTTAATAGGATCCCACCACCCAAAATCCAAAGAGAACCTCTAGAGGTTATGTAATCCATGGCTCTGCTGAGCACGCAACCAAACTGAACCCATTAGACAGTGATACTTCAAACATTTTAGGAAGGAGATTCTTTATCCTTTTCCATTAGAGATCAAGCAATTTTATGGTTAAGAAGCCCTTCAAGGAAGTAACAGAACTTATGACCTGGAAACTCGTTTCATAGCTGAAGAAACTGAAGCCAAGCTTCAGTTCAAGCCAGTATTAAAACACTGTCCCTTGACCTCCTGTCTAGAAACTTCCTTTCATCACTCATCAAGCATTCCTTGAGTGCCCACCATGTGGACCTCTAGTTGGAAGAGGGGGAAAACCCAGCTCAATAAGATAGTTTTTGCACTCACAGGAGGGGCTCATAAGCCAGCTGAGCAGAGATATTTGCATTTAATTAACTATAACCAAATGTCACCAATGCTACAATAAAGGCATATTCAAATGTGTCTTGAAATCTTACCAGGAGTCTTTTTTGTTTTTAAAAAATAGGTGCTAATATTTACAACAGATTGCAAACGTTTCTACTTCTACCTCCTCCTCCAAACCTCATGTCCACTAACAAATGTACACTTTTCCTCAGGTACACACTTAATGACAATTTTGTAAATACCAGAATTTTATTATAAAATCAGAAAGCACATGCTCCCATCTCAAGTTACAGCGTCAGGTTGTTATTCGTCCAAAGAGTTAAGGAAGCTGAACTGAGGTTTGTTTACCGTCCTACTGCCTACAACCTTAGGAACATGGTCACTGTGCTGATAATAAATGGAATCAGATGCTAAAAAAAAAAAAAGTAAATAAGAATAAAAAAAGGAATGCCTACTACTTGTCCATGTTTACTGTAACCTCCACAATGAAACGCAATATCTTTTTTTCATTTTTTTTCACACTTTAAACTTTTTATTTTGTATTAGGATATAGCCAATTAACAATGTTGTGGTGGTTTCAGGTGAACAGCAAAGGGACTCGGCCATACATGTATATGTGTCCATTCTCTTCCTAAACCCCTATCTAATCCAGGCTGGCATATAACATTGAGTAGAGTTCCATGTGCTATACAGTAAGTCCTTTTTGGTCATCCGTTTTGTGAAACACTATTTTTGAGAGGAGTCATACAACGAGTCACTAGCCCATGGCTGGGTTGTCATCACGAAAGCAACAGGCTGAAGTTAAAATGTCATTTTATTTGAGGAACACTGTGTCACTTAGGGCCTGAAAGAAACATGCTGCTAGACAAGCATCTTATTCTAAAAAGAAAAAAAAAAAAAAAACACACTATTGCTACCAAAGTTAAGAAAGGAGATACTACCAGAATGATAGCTTTCTTAATAGTAAGATATGAGGGGGAAAATGTCCCTGGGAACAGACAGGTAAGTGTGTATAAATTTCACTAACTCTGTCATTGTTCGGAGAAGGCAATGGCACCCCACTCCAGTACTCTTGCCTGGAAAATCCCATGGAGGGAGGAACCTGGTAGGCTGCAGTCCATGGGGTCGCACAGAGTTGGACACGACTGAAGCAACTTAGCAGCAGCAGCAGCTGCTGCCATTATTATTTCATTTGACTCTTCCATTCAATAATTGAACTGGAAAGTGTAAGTCAATGATGCATCACAATAAAAACTTACTTTCTGGAACCAAATCTCCTTCTGCTCCCCTATTAGTAATGACCTAGCTTCAGTTGCCTGTCCTGCAGCTAGATGCTGCAGAGAACTTGTTCCTGACAACTCATGAGATGCCCCGTTCTCCTATCCACAAGTCTTCAGTTCTCTCTGTGAATCCCTATTTTGATGGATGGCCACAAGAAGCTAGAAACCTTGGAAGCAGTTGCCTCCTCTCTTTTTCTCACTACCACCCCCATCCTTCTTCCTTTCTGCATTCAATTGACATCAAATTCTCTCGGTTCTATTTACTCAACAAATCAGGGATTGTTCAACTGCAGTAAATAGAAATCATTCTCGCTGGTAGCCATTCCCTTCTCCAGGGTATCTTCCTGACCCAGGGATGGAACCTGGATCTCCTGCATTGCCAGCAGATTTTTGCTGTCTAAGCCACCAGGGAAGCCCTTTAATATACACAATTAAGTCCTTATACAGTGATTGGAAGAGCAGGCATCCCACTGGACCTGGAGGTCAGCCTTCCACAGTAACACTGCCAGAACCAGCCTGTCAGGGGAGCTGCTGCATTGCCACAATCAGGAAGGTGAGGAGTCAGAAAACCACCACTGGAACTGTTGAGTTCTGGGACACACCACTTTCTGGGATCAGAAAGCTACTCCGCCATGTTCGCAACAAAGGCATGTTATGTCTGCTAGATCCACACCAGCAGAAAAGAGTGCCTGTGCCCTTTGCTTTGTGCTCTACCCACAAGGCCAGCAGCCCATGGGGTGATGCCACAGGAACATGTGTTTACAACTGTGCTGGCTGGAGGAAACAGCAGAAGCAGCCAGAAATCTGCCCCCTTCCTCAATTTTAACAAATCTTGGACAAAATGGATGTTTGTCAGAACTCACATTGCATTTGGAACTTTAACTGCAAGGGGTCTGGGAAATGAGTGTTTTAGCTTTTCAGCCTTTCAAGAAGGTTCACTGGAAGGAGAGTGGAATGGGATAATTCCTGATATTTACTACATGCCTCATCTCTTAAACTGCCACTGCCCTGTGGACCTTGTCATCTCTTACCTGAACCATTGCAATATCTTTACACCGAGTTTCTCTGCTCCCAAGTTATTCCCTGTTCAATCCATCCTCTGTGTTGTGCTTAAAACACACCTGTAATCATGTCATTTTCCTGCTCAATATTTTGTCACCCATAAGCAGAAGGACCATTTTTCCATTCAAGTCTCTGAACCATCTGGCCCCAACTCACCTTACCATCTGCAGATCTTGCTACTTCACCACCCGCTAGGCTTTGGTCACACGGGGCGTTAAATGCTTTCACCACCTCTCCCCTATCTGGCTGTTGTTTGTGACCTTCTCCTGACTAGAATGCCTACTACCCTTCATTTTTTAATTTTTAATTCCACCTCTGAGAAGTTTCCTTCACTTTGCCCCTCTTTCCACACAGGCAGCATTAATGGGTTTCTCCTGGCATTTTGCATCTCTCTCTATTGCCTTCCTCACTTTGTACTGTATATAGTTATATACATGTCTGCCCTTCCAATGAGGAAATGCACTGTGTTCTATTCATCTGTGTATATCCAGTGCTTATCTCCTGGCTTGCTGCAGTCCATGGGATCGCAAAGAGTCAGACACGACTGAGAAGCTGAACAACATGTTCTTGGTACTCAATAAATATTTGTTGAACAAATGAATGACTTGTCCTGTGTGTCTAGGATACCCAGTCCCATCTGACTAGTTTTTTTCTTCAGCTTATAGACATTCTGAGGCCTTTCTCCTCTCAAAAAGCAAGTTTTCCTTTGATCCTCCGGCTATTAGCCTATCACTCTTCTTCATTTCAAGACCAGTTATCTGAGAGGGTTATCCACACCTGTTATCTACACTCCTTTACCACCCAGCTTTACCACTCCACCAAAAGCACCCTTGTCAAGGTCACCAGTTATCTCCTGGTTGCTAAACAAAATGATAGTTTTCCATCATTATTTCATTTAATCCTTGCCTCACTTGACTTCATGAACATGCCTTCTTTCTTGAGTCTCATTCTTTCCTGGGCAAACACTTTCTCCTTGGCCTTCTCCATAGACTCTTCTCCCTCGGTTGGGACAGAGATCCTGTGTCTTGTCCTCCCAACACTCTGGGAGGTCTCGTGGCCCCGTTCTACTCCTAACTCATGTCCTATCATTTTCTCCTTCCATCTCTCCATTCCAGCTGTACCAGCCCTCCAGATGTTCTCAAATTGATCCACATTCTGGCTCAGCCCAGAATCCGTCTGTAATCCAGGAGACCCAGGTTTGATCCTTGGGTAGGAAGATCCCCTGGAGAAGGAAATGACAACCCATTCAGTATTCTTGCCTGGAAAATCCCATGATCAGAGAAGCCTGGAAGGCTATAGTCCATGGGGTCACAAAGAGTCGGAGGTGACTGAGTGACTAAACCACCACTGGCTCTTGCTCTGCCGGGAGTACACTGCCTCTGGGTATTTGAGTTGCTCTGTCCCTCACCATCTTCATCCCTCTCAATGTCACCTTTTCAGAGAGGCCTTCTCTGACCACCTTCGAAATATTGCAACCTACCTCAGCTTTATATTCCTTTCCTGCTTTACTCTTCTATTCCTTTCCCTGCTTTATTTTTCCTCGTAGTACTTACCGTCATTAAACCTGCTGTATATTTTTATTTATTTGCATATTTATTTTTGTCTGTCTCTTCCGGTGAGAATGTAAACTCCATGACAATATTTGGTTGTGCCTGTTTGGTTCACTGCTGTTTTCCCAAGTTCTAGAACAGTGTTTGGCACATGGTAGATGTTCAACAAATGTTTCTGGAATGAGTGAGTGTCTCTACTCCAAACCTTTTTGTGTCTCCTATTTCACCCCCAATATCTGATCAGTCACTAAGCCCCATGACTCTTACCTTCTAAATATATCCTTAATCCCCTCTTCTCCCTCTACTTTGCCTTTACTATAGCCTCTCACAGGTTTGCCAATCTGATCTCTGCACCCCCTATTCAAAGCTCTTCTGAAACTCCTTAGCATATCAGATGATTCTCATGAACTGGACTGTCAATTTCGTCTTACACTACTGCCATCTAACCCTCTAACTGTAGAGAGCTCCTTGTCTCACACCCCTGAATCCACCATCTCTTTTGTTCTGGTGAAACAGAAATACACCTCTCCGCCTTCTTTACCTGGCCAGCTCCTAAGCAAACTTCAGACTTCTCAGTTCTGACATCATCTCTCCTAGGTGGACTCTTTAAGCTAAAGTTAAACTGCCATGAACTTCTTGGGCTCATACACTGTAAGGCCATTGGATGTCTCTTACTTGTTGCCATAGAACCCAAATTCCTTGAAAATAGGGACTGTATCTCATTTATTTTTCTATATTCAGCATGATGTACAGAACCTGATACATGGTAGATGGTCGATAAATATTGGTTCAGTTCAGCTCAGTTCAGTTGCTCAGCCGTGTCCAACTCTTTGAGACCCCAGGGACTGCAGCATGCCAGGCCTCCCTGTCCATCACCAACTCCCAGAGATTACTCAAATTCATGTCCACTGAGTCTGTGATGCCATCCAACCATCTCATCCTCTGTCGACCCCTTCTCCTCCCACCTTCAGTTTTTCCCAGCACCAGGGTCTTTTCAAATGAATCAGTTCTTTGCATAAGGTGGCCAAAGTATTGGAGCTTCAGCTTCAGCATCAGTCCTTCCAATGAATATTCAGGACTGATTTCTTTAGGATGGACTGGTTGGATCTCCTTGCAGTCCAAGGGACTCTCAAGAGTCTTCTCCAACACCACACTTCAAAAGCATCAATTCTTTGGCACTCAGCATTCTTCACAGTCCAACTCTCACACCCATACACAACCACTGGAAAAACCATAGCTTTGACTAGATGGACCTTTGTTGGTAAACTAATGTCTCTGCTTTTTAATATGCTATCTAGGTTGGTCATAGCTTATCTTCCAAGGAGCAACGTCTTTTAATTTCATGACTGCAGTCACCATCTGCAGTGATTTTGGAGCACCCAAAAATAGTCAGCCACTGTTTCCATTGTTTCCCCATCTATTTGCCATACAGTGATGGGACAGGATGCCATGATCTTAGTTTTCTGAATGTTGAGTGTTAAGCCAACTTTTTCACTCTCCTCTTTCGCTTTCAAGAGGCTCTTTGGTTCTTCTTTGCTTTCTGCCATAAGGGTGGTGTCATCTGCATATCTGAGGTTATTGATATTTCTCCCGGCAATCTTGATTCCAGCTTGTGCTTCATCCAGCCCAGCATTTTGCATGATGTACTCTCCATATAAGTTAAATAAGCAGGGTGACAATATACAGCCTTGACGTACTCCTTTTCCCATTTGGAACCTGTCTGTTGTTCCATGTTCAGTTCTAACTGTTGCTTCCTGACCTGAATACAGATTTCTCAAGAGGCAGGTCAAGTAGTCTAGTATTTGCATCTCTTTCAGAATTTTCCAGTTGTTGTGATCCACACAGTCAAAGGCTTTGGCATAGTCAATAAAGCAAAAGTAGATGTTTTTCTGGAACTCTCTTGCTTTTTGAATGATCCAGCAGATGTTGGCAATTTGATCTCTGGTTCCTCATTGCCTTTCTTTGGGATTGGAATGAAAACTGACCTTTTCCAGTCCTGTGGCCACGCTGAGTTTTCCAGATTTGCTGGCATATTGAGTACAGCACTTTCACAGCATATCTTTTAGGATTTGAAATAGCTCAACTGGAATTCCATCACCTCCACTAGCTTTGTTTGTAGTGATGCTTCCTGAGGCCCACTTGACTTTGCATTCCAGGATGTCTGGCTCTAGGTGAGTGATCACACCATTGTGGTTATCTGGATCATGAAGATCTTTTTTATATAGTTCTTCTGTGTATTCTTGCTACCTCTTCTTAATATCTTCTGCTTCTGTTAGATCCATACTATTTCTGTCCTTTATTGTGTTCATCTTTGTATGAAATGTTCCCTTGGTATCTCTAATTTTCTTGAAGAGATCTCTAGTCTTTCCCATTCTACTGTTTTCCTCTATTTCTTTGCATTGATCACTGAGGAATGCTCTCTTATCTGTCCTTGCTATTCTTTGGAACTCTGCATTCAAATGGATATATCTTTTCTTTTCTCTTTTGCCTTTAGCGTCTCTTCTTTTCTCAGCTGTTTGTGAGGCCTCCTCAGACAACCATTTTGCCGTTTTGCATTTCTTTTTATTAAGGATGGTCTTGATCACTGCCTCCTGTACAATGTCAAGAACCTCCGTCCATAGTTCTTCAGGCACTCTATCAGATCTAATCCCTTGAATCTATTTCTCTCTTCCACTGTATAGTCATAAGGGATTTGATTTAGGTCATACCTGAATGGTCTAGTGGTTTTCCCTACTTCCTTCAATTTAAGTCTGAATTTGGCAAAAGGAGTTCATGATCTGAGCCACAGTCAGCTCCCTGTCTTGTTTTTGCTGACTGTATATAGCTTCTCCATCTTTGGCTGCAAAGAATATAATCAATCTGATTTTGGTGTTGGCCATCTGGTGATGTCCATGTGTAGAGTCTTCTCTTGTGTTGTTGGAAGAGGGTATTTGCTATGACCAGTGCAGCCTCTTGGCAAAACTCTGTTAGCCTTTGACTTGCTTCATTTTGTACTCCAAGGCCAAATTTGCCTGTTACTCCAGGTAGCTCTTGACTTTCTACTTTTGCATTGCAGTTTCCTGTAATGAAGAGGATAATTTTTGGGGGGTGTAGTTCTAGAAGGTCTTGTAGGTCTTCATAGAACCATTCAACTTCAGCTTCTTCAGCATTACTGGTCAGGGCATAGACTTGGATTACTGTGATACTGAATGGTTTGCCTTGGAAATGAACAGAGATCATTCTGTCATTTTTGACATTGCATCCAAGTACTGCATTTTTAAAACAAAAAGTAGACAGTTGGATGATGAATCCTAGCAGGAAATACTTACATTGGGCTTATAATGTTCTGGTGGTCTTCCAAGGACCCTACTTGTAGTAGCACATGGAAAATTCCCAATAATCCTAATGCTGAGGGTACTGGTAAGATGCCTAAAGGCCCTAGATGGTTATTTGACCACAGTTACACAGTTGGTAAGCAGGAGAAACAAGATTCAGACTTAGGTATCTGGCTCCACATATTTGTAACTACTATGATTAAACCAGTGTTGGATGGATGGAAGGTGTATACAACGATATTCTAAGGAGAGAAACAATGGAAGCAAAGCACATATTATTTTATGTGCTTTTTATGATCAGTAAATTTGACTAAATCTGAAATGAATTCTGTCCTGTAAAATATTCATCTTGTACAATGTGTCAAATTAAAACCTTATTTTGTGTTCAATCACCAATGTGACTCTAAGCTCAAATCCTAGCTGAGTTAAACCCTATCTTCCTTGACACCCACTTCTGCAAACTGATATCACAGTATTCAAATGTATATCCACATTCACGTATTCATTTAACAAACATTTTCTGAGTGCCTACTGTGTGCTGGGCCCTGTCTTTACACTGGTACTACTGCTACTAGATATACACACTTATATATAATGTAATTGCAGATAATACAGAATCTTTTTTGAGGCTGTAGAGTATAGTGGTTAGGATCACAGGCTCAGGAGCCAGACTGCCTGGGTTAAAAATCAGTTCGGATGCTTTTTAGTTGTGGGACCTCAGCATTGTCACCTGTCCAGTGCATTGGTCTCTTCAACTATAAAATGGATATAACATTTTATCCTATCTCCTGGGGTTGTTGTGAGGATCAAATAGTTAATATGTGTGACGTGCTTAACACAGCTTCTAGCAAAAACTCTGGGAAGCACTTAATAAATGTTAGTAATTTTATGTTGACAATCATTTTTAATTAGTTATTGCTGAACAATTGAGCTTCTTATGTGAGGCTGTTTTCCACTATAAAATAAAAATAAATCTGGAGACCTTCTCTGGTGGGGCATAAGCCTTAAAGGGATATAAAGGAATTAACAGCATTTGTTGCTCTAACAAAACCATGTTTTGGTCTCGAGTGGGCCTTTAAGGGCCTGTAATTTCCATCAGGGCTCCTTCCATCCCAGCAGGCGGGTGATTCGGGGAAAGCCTGCAGTCTAAGCAGGCGGGCTTTGGCAGAGCTATTTGTGCAGGAAGTACGGAGGTCAAGGGACTCCTTGTATTGAAGGCCTTTCTCAAAATGAAGGATTTGGCTTCTGAGATTAATGTTCGAAGTGAACCCCTGCTATACTTAATTCCCTTTTCTGTGAACTCAGTGCATTTTTAAAATTCAGTTAGGGGCCCTCCTATGGTGTGGCATGGAAACCATAAACCCAGACGCCCTTCTGACGGAGTTCACACTGCCCTCCCTTATCCCTTGACCCAATGGACTGCTGACTGAATTCTAGGATTAATCACTGTGCTGAATTCTTTGGGTTAAAGTGTGCCCAGAAATAACATGCCTTAAATTTGCACACATTAGGTCCAGTGGGGATTTAATACAAATATATAAAAATAAAAGATTCATTACAAAAGGCTTCTATGAGTAGCTAGGGCTTCCCTGGTGGCTCAGACAGTAAAGAATCTGCCTATAATGCAAGAAACCTGGGTTTGATCCCTGGGTTGGAAAGATCCTCTGGAGAAGGGCATGGCACACTCCAGTATTCTTGCCTGGAGAATCCCCATGGACAGAGGAGCCTGGCAGGCTGCAATCCCAGGGGTCGCAGAGAGTTGGACACAACTGAGTAGCTAGTGGCCACCATATGAGGAAATGAGAAACTGGAAATGGGGGCTGAGAGGTCTCTCTGGGTTGAGTTGCATGTTCTAAGTTACCAGAGGATTGATAATTTAGAACCCTCCTGCGTTGCCAACTGATCTATGAGGGAACGCCACATCAGAGGGTTACTTTTTTTTAATAAATTCTGTGGGGCAAAATATCCATAGCCTCAAGAGTAAGTGATTGGTGATTTTATCCCATCTACTAATAAATTTTCTATTTCAGGTAAAATTAGGTGGAACAAGGGAAACTGGTAGAAAGTAAGTCCATTGAGAAGATATTCGCCTTTTTCACTTTATGATCTCAGCTCCCATAAGAAATAAACACTAGAGGCTCCCTCCCCATAAAAGTCAACTGCTTGAGGACTTCTCTGGTGGTCCAGTGACTGAGACTCCAATCTCTGGTTGGGTAACTAGATTCCACATGCCTCAACTAAGACCTTGTGCAACAGAAAAAATAAAAAAAAAAAAAAAAAAAATATATATATATATATAGAGAGAGAGAGAGTCAACTGCTTATCATATAACCACTGTTACAAAGAGTTGTTATATAGGGAAATAATTATAACAGTAATAACTGCAAACAGTTATAGCAATTACTGGGCTATAATCTTCTGGGCATCGTCCTAAGCTCTTTGCATTTATTACATGCCTAATTTAGGCCTAACATGTACCATTTTAGTGCATGGTCTTTGGTCTTTAAAAAAACAACTGTGTTGAAAACTTTGACTGTGTTTAGCACTATGGTTTTTTTAAATTTTTGGACACACTTCATGGCATGTGGGATCTTAGTTCCCTGACCAGGAATCGAGCCTGCACTCTCTTCAGTGGAATTTCAGAGTTATAACCCTGGACTACTAGGGAAGTCCCGAGCACTGGGTTTTTATGTCTATGGCCTCTTTTAATCCTCATGATGACTCCACAGTTAGGTGTTGCCATCAACCATAAACTGAGGCTCAGAGAGTTAGGTAACTTGCTCCCCACAATTGCCAAGATGCAAAGTTTGGTCTTATTGACATCAAGCCCAAGCTCTTTATCTTGCTGCTCTTCTATCTGTTATAGACTCAGCGTGCCTCACTCTCACACGGGTCTTTGATGGGGTTCTTTGTGGGTTTCCATGCCTCCAAGGAGAGAAGTATCCCAAAACTCTGGCTAGAATTTCCCGGATTTCTCCCCACAAGTGGGAGATAAAATAATTGTTTGGAACTCCTTGATCTTGTTCCTTAACTGGATATAGAAATAGAGTAACCATAGTTCTAGCTATAGGAAATAGTGAAAAGAAGTTTTAAAAAGGAACCTAAAGCAAAAAACCTTGACTCTGCTACTTACTAGCACCTGGAGCAACTCTTGATAACCTGTTTCCTAATCTGAGCAATGGAGTGATGCAAATTATTTGTGCTTTACTCATACATACCTTATACAGTTTTGATGACCAAAGATGACATCACTGTTGGAAAGTCTATGTTAGATGCATTGTTACTATTATACTGTGATTAAAAAAATAATAATTTATTTATAAATTTTTTGGTTGTGCTGGGTTTCCTTGTTGTTTGGGCTTTCTCTAATTGCAGCTAGCAGGGGCTACTCTTTGTTGTGAGAAGGTGAGGCTACTCAGGCTTCTCATTGCAGTGGCCCTTGTTGCAGAGCAAAAGCTCTAGGCATATGGGCTTCAGTAGTTGCAGCTTGCAGGTTTAGTTGCTCCGAGGCAAATGGAATCTTCCTGGACCACGGATGGAACCTGTATCCACTGCATTGGCAGGTGGATTCCTATCCACTGTACCACCAGGGAAGTCCTATACTGTGGTTCTTTACAAATGTCAGAGGATTGGTCCTGTTAATGAGGGTGTTTTGGGAATAGTGTTATTTGATCTTAAACATATGAAAGACAATTCTTTGTGAGCCGTGGAGTAGGTTTTTTCCAGGTGCCAAAGGCAATACCACTTCTGGAGTATCTACTATGTGCCAGTAATCATAATGAGACTTCACCTTTCATTTAATTCTTATACAGATCCAGAGAGGGAGCTGTTATTATTTTATAAATGAAGTAACTGAAGCTCTCCATGGGGTTGCAGAGTCAGACATGACTTAGTGACTAAACAACCACCACAAACTGAAGCTCAAGAGCAACTAAGCAATTTACCCAGCAGCACATCACTAAGAGGTAAAATTGAGATTCAGATTTAGAACTATGGGGAAACAATTTCCATGCTATTGGAATTCACTCTAGCCCTCTGCCTTTTAGGCAGAAGGGAAAGAAGAAAACAGAAAGCAAAAGGTGGGGGTCTACAGAACTCAAATGCCCCAAGATCATGGGATTTGCCTGAGCACTAAAATAATGATGATGATAATGATAATAATAGTAAAGACGAGGAACAGACATCAAGGTCAACCACAAAGAAGTAGTAACAAACATTCATATTTCTTTTGCCATAGACTGTCACTTAAAAAATGTTTTATTTTCTCTATATTCCTAGGGACAGCAGGGGGAAGTAGTTAGGAATAAGAATAATATCCACTTAATAGGTGGCAGTGTACAAAACTGAGAAAGAAGGAGCAGTGCCAGACATCATTTGAGAGAAAGTGAACCACTGAGGACTGTCATAAGGACTTGCTTCCAGAGAGCTGGGCTTCCTCAAGGGCCATCTTCCCTGATTCCAGCTCCAGTTCACTTGCAGTCACTGACCTCCACACTTGCAAACTTATTTGATTATTCCTAGCCATTATTCCCCTGGTTTGGCCCATTGCTTCCTATGGAAAAGCGTGGAAAAAGAGATGGGAAAATCTGTGAGCCTGGGAATGTCCCCTCTTGAATTCTTTAACTCAGAAGGTCCCTGACACTGTGAGGCTCTCAAGGTAACAATCCTGATACTTATGGAAAAGAAAAGAAAAATCTGAGCTATGTGGAGTCAGAGTTTTTAAGTTGTCTTGAGGTTGTGGAACCCTTGTCTGTACCTGGCATCTTAGATATGGTGAGAGAACCTTGAAGGGGTCACAGTGCCAGATCTTCATATAGTAACAAGGAATGAATCTAAAACTCAGAAAACATTTAATTGATCTGTTAAGTCTTGCACCATAGGGAAGATAAAAAGTCAAAGAGATTTAAAATGTTTCAGAATTCTTGGCTGGTTTGAAGGAATCATTTTTCCAAAAGGTGGCAAACACTGCATTTAGATTTAACGAGCTGAGAAATGTCTCGGCCTCACCACTCGGGGAAAACGCGCTCTAGCTGACCTCAGTGCCTTCAATCTGCAAAACAGGAATGAAGTGCTCCACAGGATGGAACTGTAGGGTAAAACGAGGTGGGTTAACCTGCACCGCAAAGTACTAAAGGCCTCATTCGGGTAAAGGGGCTATGGTTTCTTTAAGAGGGAAGTTAAGTGTAGAAAAAAGGGCATCAGCACTGCACATCCTAGTCGTCAATAATTACTTTCAAATACTTATGAAGAGCTTAAAAATTATTTCCCCCAGTTTCACACTGATGTTTAAATGATAATGACCATTATTTGTCCAGCATTGGATAGGATAAGTAACTCTCCCGGTGTCAGACAGCAAATTAGGTGCCTAAATTCGAATTCGAATGAAGCACCCATCCGTGGTAGATGGCTAGATCCTGAGTTCCCTCGCTGTCAGAGAACTTCATGGAGTGTACAGGTCAATTTATTTTCATGTATCTTGTCCATCTTGCAACTTTTAAGTGAGATGGAGATCACTTAAACACTATTTTTACAGGACCTTTATTTTTCATGATATTCAATGATTGTAAACTGCAGAAATTTCACCGTGAGAATCTTCCAGATAGGGAGGCTGGGAGAGGTTAAAAAAAAAAAGAAAGAAACTGGCTCATGGCTTTACAACTAGAGAGTGGCAGTGTTGGCTCAAGAGCCCACTTCTCTGATCACGACCCCACCTCTTCAGAAAAAAAGCTATAGCACAAATAATAATAATTTTTAGAAATAGTGGCATTAGTGGCAACACAGTGTGCCAAGCACTGTTCTAACATTTTTGTATGTATTAACTCATTTAACCCGCAAAAAAAAAAAAAAAAAGATTTTAACTATTCCTTCACTAAAACAGCCCAATGAGAAGCAGCACTTTTTTTTTCCTCCCCTCAGTTGAATGACAGTGCAACCCGAAATCACAACTCCGTTTTAGGTTCCTGGTGGTGCCTGCTTCCTCTTCTAGTTTGTTTAGTCACAGAATTCGATTCCTGTTGGCCGATTACGCGCCTACAAACAGGCTTAGCGCTCTATTGAAATGCGTGAGGCTCCTTAACTCTTGTATAAACAGGTAATGCGAAGGGGTGGGGCACAGATTGCGGATTTCTTGAGGATGGGGCTGGGATGGGGGTTAGAACCGGCTCCCTAGAGGATCGGGCCGAGGTTAAGGGAGGGCTTGGCTGCTGTTTTAAAATGCAGTGTTTTTTTGTACCCTTTCTAGAAACCAGCTGTAACTTTAGGTCAGAGCGTATTAAAATGAGCCACTTCTGAACCAGCAGCGCCCAGGCCCCAGGCCCTGCTGTGAAGGCCCCGGCAAAGGTCAGGGCTTGGTCCGCGTGACGCTCCTTCCCGTGCCGGTCCGAGCTGCTCTGCCTCAGGTAAGGACACTCTCGGGAGGTCCCCCCTTCCTCCAGGCCCGCCGCCGAGCTCGCTGTGATCCTACCTGGTTACACGACTTCTTTAGAGGGGTGTGGGGGAGGGAAGGACGGGGGTGGGGTGTACCGACCGGCTCGTGATTCAACAGCTGGTTCCTTATTCCTCAAACGTGGTTCTGCTTGGTTTCCCTCAACCGCCCAAAGCGGGGGGCCAGACGTCTGATTTCGGGCAGATGTCCTCAGGTGGAGCAGGTGCCACTGCTGGGGCTATTTCTTGGTTGTCTAAAATGGATGTGACTTTTTGAGCGGGGAGCGACAAGTCTGTGTGGTGAAGTCCCCACGTCTCTTCCCCATCAAGGCAGATTTGTTTTGTTTTGTTTTTTTCCCCAACCTTCAGCAAAGGTATCTGCGCTCCTAAAACAACAGGAATGTTGCACTGGCCTTCAGCCAGCGGAGGCTCAGCGAGCAGGATAAAATTTCAGAGCAGATTTACGGGAAGTTGCCGGTGTTGGGAGTAAAAATCTGGTTTGGTGAGTTTAAGGGAAGGGAGTAGACGAGAGACAACCTTGCTACTGTGAGGCGAACGGCCTCAGATGGGGGAGGGCAGAAGCGGGAGGAGGGAACAGGGAAGAGCCGGAGCCGAGGCTCGAGCGCTCCCCGCGCGCAGCGCCGGACGCACGCAGGGCTCCCGGGGCCGCCGGTCTCCCCCGGGTGCGGGTCCGGCGCCGCTCTGCCAGGGGAACTCGCCGCGCTTTCGAATTCTCGCTCCCGCCAGGAATTTAGCCCCGAGAGAACTGCCTTCTGGTTATCGCGCCGGCTTCTCACTTTGGAATGTGCAGTTGGGACAGTGAGAAGTTGGGGCTCGGGGAGTTGTCCTCGGAGAGTTTCTCTCCTGCGGGTTTCCAAGGTTAAGAGATTCTGACAAACTGGAATTCCCAGAGCCTGGGAGTGAAGCCTGAAACGATCTGTGGCTTTAAGCGGCGCGGTAGGGAGTCGCTGGACACTCCTTATTTTGGTTTTACATTAAAAAGAGGGAGGCCGAGATGTTGTAGGTTACTTCCTAGCTGTGTCAGTCGTTACCGCGCTCTGAATGGTGTTAATTTCAGAAGTGGGCGACTGCAAATACATCACAAAGGTAAGGTCATTTTTGGCAATCTTTCTAACTACTGTCCCGTAATCTTACCTGTGCGTCCAGATTTTGAAATTTTGTTTTCCTCTCTCTTTCGACCTTATCTCCCCTTGTTCTACCGTCCCACTTCCGACTCTGGCATATTTAATGGGGAAGAAATAGTCTATAATAAGATTTTAAAAGCGTCAGCTTCTGGAAAAGCAGAAAATTATATACAGTCAGCCCCATCGTTTCCTCTGGTGATGGAACCTTCTCCATACAATAAACAATTTTCTCCCCAGCTCTTGAAAGCATATGGTTGGGCTGTCCAGAGGCACAGGTGACTTTTTAGACTCAGATTATTAAAGTGAGATTGAGAAAACTTTTATGACAGGCATCTCACAGTGAGTGGTAAGGAGGGGAGGGTTACTGGGGGATGTGTGTTGGGGGAGGATATGAGGGGAATATCTTCTTGGAGTCATTTACCTCCCAAGGTAACACTGAGCACAGGCTTAGTTGTTTAAAGTTAAAAATTCAATCTGTATAAAAGTCTAGGGCTGATGAACTATGACAGCTGACAAATCCGCCACTGGATGTTTAAGAAATCAGATGAAATAAATGAAGTGGAATTTTTCAAATAGTGATTCATTTTTTATTAAGGTAAAAGTTCATCTACTCTTGGGTACTGTCCCAAAGCATTTGCGGATGTGTCTTCTTTCTTGAGGCTTATCTTAGATTGTGTCCTCAAGGTACTTGACTCATAGGGCATGCTGATTTTTGCCATACTGATTTGTACTGTTACTGATGTAGCACATTCTAATGGCTCACCCAGTGTTCTTTAGTATGAATATAGATTAGAAATCTTGTTCTTTAAAAGTTGTTGTGCTAGAGTCACAAGAATTTTTTCGGGCAGAGAAAAGCATAAATGTGAAGAGGTTGCCACAGGTTTAAGCACAGTTGCAATTTAGATCAAGTGCATGTGAGAGTTGTAGGTGCCTATTCTAAAAGGTGAAAGTTTTCAACAGCGTAAAACACAGTCTCTAGACAAAGCCAAGTACCCAATCAAGGCGATGAGATAGCGTTTTGCAGGATTTTGTATTGCTGTTTGGCATGGCTCAGGTGGTAGAGTCTGTCTGAAATGCAGGAGACCCAGGTTCGATTCCTGGGTCAGAAAGATCCCCTAGAGAAGAGCATGGCTACCCACTCCAATATTCTTGCCTGGAGAATTCGGTGGTCAGAGGAGCGTGGTGAACTATTAAACAATAATCCTTGTCAGATTGATGATCTGAAATCTTGGAGGGAAACAAAACTAACCCAGTCCAAAATGGAAACAGGAGGAAGGAAAGAAAGGAATTTGGGTTTTCATATCCTTTCTTGTCTACCTTACCCTTCACCTTGTTCTGTTAAACCGTTTTGGCCTCTTTGACTTAACTACTGAACAGAGGGAGAATCAAAAGTCTGCCCAGTGTTATTATTTCAATATTTGTTAAAGGAAGAAATAAACTGACAAAAACCAAGCTCCTAGTCTGACTCCGTCATGCTTCTTTACCTGACAAGGCTACACTTAAATTCATCTGCTCAAGAGTGTTTTGTGAACAGATGCCAAAAATGAATCAAGTTTTGAAGATTCTTTATCTTTTTCTTGGGTTTTGAGTTTTCAGAAGCTTGTAAGATTGAAAATTTGGCATCATCACTTTACTCCGATCTCTATAGTCTTAATTGTCAGCGTATTTTTGATTCCTACCTGTGCTGCCGTAGACTAAATTTTGCCCAAAACAGCTGGTGACACTGAGGATGAAATCAAGATAGAAAGCAAGGAAACTATGTGCTTTGGGACATGTGTCCTCATACTTTCTCTGACTAGTGTTTAGGATGACTCTTTTTTTTCTCCTCACATGATAAGAGCATTCAGATTAGACTGTTCTCTGATTTACTAGTAACAGAACCTGTTCTCAGTAATTTAAACAAAGATTAGAAGATTGAAGCCAATAAAATAATTTTCTTACAAAATGAACTTGCTTTCCAAATTCTACTCTTGATCTGACGATTTAAAAATCTATCATGTCCCAATTGATTGAGCTTTGACTGCTAGAGGGAAGTATTTGCCTATTTCAGACAGGTTTCCACCTCTACATTTCAAGTCCCTTCTGGTTTTTCAGCACTGGGTACAGGAGTGCAAGTAGGGGGAGGGAGATATCCTCAAAGTTGGCCTGAGGTTCAAGTGAAACTCTGATTTGGTTTTCCCAGAGGATGCATAATCCTAGAAAAAAACTTGCTCTGAAGCGGGCTTAAGTGTGGGATTCATACGACTTAGCTAAAGGATAGATTTTGTAAGAACCTAGGGTTTGTGTGCCAAACGTTTGTGAAGTTACATTGAATACAAAAATACAGTTTAAAAAAATGTTTGTCAGAATGATTCCAAGTTAAAGGTTATATTGGAACGCTTCAGCCATTGGCCCGATTAAAAGATGTATTTTTCCTCTTGGGAGCAGTCTCTGTGTCTTATGATGATGTTGATTTTCTGATTTAATATTGTGAGACGTGTGTGTTAGTCCAGACAGCCACCTGCCCGGGGTCTTTGCTTCAAAGAACAACTAGAAAAGGATTGTCAATAATGGCAAGGCAGGGATGACTTGGGTTATGAGTTAGAAGGCTTTTAGAAACTCCTGAGAAGAATAGCATAGCAATGATAATATGCGATTGTTCAACTGCCACCTCAAGTTGTTAGAAACCTCTCATACTGGGATTTAGGGGGAAATGGCACCCTGCCACTTGTTGTGTGTGGTCCTGAATCATCTTGTCAGTAAAAGACTCCTGAAATGGTCTGAGCTTGCGTTCTGATGGTTTCTGCCTCTTTATAGCTGCATCTCCTTCTGCTCTGTCAGCATCTGTATGGGGCGAGGACTCAGAGGGAAAGGATGTCTTTCCCTTCAAGTCAGTGTATCCCCCTCTTTCCAGAGCCTCTCTTTTTGCCCTGAGAAGTGGGCGAGGAAGGAATTTTCCAACGGAAGTAGAAGGGTACAAAGTGTCTGGAGGAATAAATGGCCAAGACACAAGTGAGCTCCAAACCCCTAAAATAATGTGGGATTTAATGCCGTCCAACTATTGCAGGTGAACTCAACTGGAGGAATCTGAGGCTTACCCCCACCCCTACTTTTGTAATTCAAATGCCCCTAGTGCTCTGCAATAGACGGCTCATTTGAATGAGTTCAAGATGTTGTCTCTAGGTACAGCCCAAAGTAAACTGATTACAAAATGCACAGGCCCTTCAACCACACTCCATTCTGGCTTTCATCTACTTTCTGCAGTGGTTTAAAGGACACCTGAAAAGAAAAAACAAAAACCCACAGCTTAGTTTATGTAACTTAGGTATATAATATGAGCATTCTTTTTCACTGTGAATATGGAGATTTTGTCATCTTAGGCAGTTAGTTTATGCTGAAGTGATTTGTGGGAGTGTTTAGATATAAACAGTTTCTACATCTGTAAAATACAAAACAACAAAACTGAGACTATAGTAGAAATGCTTGACTGTAGTTTATAGTTTTTCTTTTTGGTAAACCCTACCAGGTTTTAAAGAGTGGGATCATTTTAGAAATCAAAAGAACAATCTCTACCTTTCTGAAGGCCGCTGAAGAGAGATGACACCAGAATTCAAAGCGCTGGTATAGCCCTGAAAACGCTTTGTGAGTTTGAGGAGATATCAGTCCTTTGGTCTCAGCAGATTCTCGGCAGTGCAAAAATGTCATTTACATTAGTCACGAAGACAATCGCTGGCCTCAAATCATGATATTTGTCTTTGGGACTATTACGTGTTTGCAGCTCTTGACAACATAACGTCCCAGTGCCAAGACCATAGTTGGTGGGTGTATGTTGATGAAAGGGGATTTGCAGACAGTGTTTGCTTCCTGATTGTGCTTTGCTTTGCCTAATGGTCAATTTTGGTCATATTCCTTGAGTTTCCATACTGGGGAAAAAAACCAACCAGATTGTAGAAGCAATGGATAATCCACATGTGGATGAACAAGGGTTAATTATACACACCAGTGGGCAATGGGTGGATGTACAATGAATGTGGGGCATTGTGTAGCTGAAATAGAAACAAGACACCTCTGCCTGACCAAGGAAATGCCAACCTATAAGAATTATAATAAAAAGTATTCACCTTTCAGAGCACTGAGTCTTCAATCATTTTTGTAAAGCGTTATATATCATGCCAAAAGAAAACAAAAGAAGTACTTAGTAAAGTGAGGAAGATTTTTTTCAGGTGTTAATTTCTTAGATCAGTTTGATTGCCATTCTGAGAATGTGTATTTGGGCCTTTTGAGGTCAGGTAAAATATTCATGTGTCCGAAAGTGGGGTTCCATGTCCATGATGATGATAGCACTGTGCCTTTTGAAAAGACGGCTTAAATAATATTTCTCTTTGTTTGCTGTCATTTATTTTCAAAAATAATAACATGGTTCTCGGTACACCAAGCCCTTGCCAAGATTAGGCCCATCTTCTTAGTAGCTGTCTCAAGACAAAGTTGCCTTTGTGTAACTACAACTGGGAGAATTTGGTGACACGGAAAACTCAGTGGAGCACTGCAGCTTATTATTAACAGAAAATTCAATGGCCTGATCCATTTTTTGTTGTTATTGTTGTTGATTTTATTCTTCCAGCTAATAATCATGATACATTTCTATGTGCAAATGTTACTATTTTCCCAGGGAAGAATGCAGTGGTTGAGGATTTACCTTGGACTTTAGTTAGATTATAAAAGGCAAAAGCTGCAGCATGATGATGCAGAAGAGACCTCAGCTCTGTGGGCTGGTTTGTTCTCAGGGTGTGTGCCCAGTTACTCAGTCGTGTCTGACTCTTTGCGACCCTATGGACCATAGCCCACCAGGATCCTTTGTCCATGGGATTCTCCAGGCAAGAACACTGGAATGGGTTGCCATGCCCTCCTCCAGGGGATCCTCCCAACCCAGGGATCCAACTCAGATCTCCCTCATTGCAGGCAGATTCTTTACCATCTGAACCAAATTTGGTCACATGTGGAGAGAAAGAAGGAGTGGTTAGCCCGCATGAAAATGACAGTCTGTGAGGAAAGGATGACCATTCACATTAAATTCAAACTCCATGGAGAAATGGCTAAGAATACAGTCTGCTGCTGCTGCTGCTGCTAAGTCTCTTCAGTCGTGTCCGACTCTGTGCGACCCCATAGACGGCAGCCCACCAGGCTCCCCCCGTCTCTGGGATTCTCCAGGCAAGAACACTGGAGTGGGTTGCCATGTCCTTCTCCAGTGCATGAAAGTGAAAAGTGACAGTGAAGTTGCTCAGTTGTGTCTGACTCTTTGCTTTTATATATCATTTTAGGATGCCTTTCTGTGTTTGAATTCTTCTCATCTCACAACTCTACTCTCTTTGTGACTTATTCTGGTGATGGTAATCTAGGATCCTCTTCTTAAGATCACTCCTTTTGACCAAATGCCATTGCCATTATTCAGTTCAGTTCAGTTTAGTTGCTCAGTCGTGTCCGACTCTTTGCGACCCCATGAATTGCAGCACACCAGGCCTCCCTGTCCATCACCAACTCTCGGAGTTCACTCAGACTCACGTCCATCAAATCAGCAATGCCATCCAGCCATCTCATCCTCGGTCGTCCCTTCTCCTCCTGCCCCCAATCCCTCCCAGCATCAGAGTCTTTTCCAATGAGTCAACTCTTCGCATGAGGTGGCCAAAGTACTGGAGTTTCAGCTTTAGCATCATTCTATTATAGGCAGGCACTGATTTTTGCAAGTTTCTCTTGGTCTTTGTAACTTAGTTGTAGAAAGAAACTAACAGAATCATTAACATGCCTTTTTCTTTCCTCTCTATATATGATCATCAACTGTACATCATTCTGATGTTTTATTAGAAGCAAAAAGAATGATGCTATCATATCTGTTAAGTGAGAGACTGCCAAATGTTCTGCTGAAAACAGTATAGATCTGGAAGTGGCTAATGCAAAGTAGAAATACTCCATGTAAAAGCCCTTAATACAGCAAACTTAAGTAGTTCCTATTATGACTTCTGCTGGTTAGTGTTAATGGGTCGTATTCATAATCAGAGTATGAGACTTTCTCAGAACTGCCAGTGTCTTATCTATGTACTTCTCATGGCATTTTATATCATTTGATACTTTTTGTACATATACTGTTTTCCCCTGCCAAACAGACGTTAAGTTTCTTGGAGGCAGGATTTGTGTCTAAATAATATTTGCATCCCTCAATGTCCCTAGTTTATAGTTAAGTGCTCAATAAATAAGAATTTCTTTGCCCAAATTCATTACCATCTAAAATGACAGCTTTTTTTTTTTTTTCATTTCATGGGCATGTATTATGAATCATATTTATTTGGATGACCTCTATTTTTCCACAGGCATTTTAGCAAAAATTAGAGAAAATAGGCATTTTAGAGAAAATATGATGGAGAAGTAGTGAACTCAAAAAGCAACCAGAATGGAAGCTTTATCCACAGCCAAGCTTCTGAAAGCATGTCTGGATGGGGAAGGGAGGGGCTGAATTGTTGCACTGCTTAGGTGCCCATCACATTGGCAAACACTTAAACGTTTATACCTCTTTTCTTCTGCTCTTTAACAGCCTTTAGAAGGCCCAGACTTGTTACTAGGTAACAATGAGAAGGGGAAAATATATTTTCCCAAATTACAAGGAATTTATTAGGTAATTATCAGGGAAAAGTGCATTTTCTCAAAACTAGGGAGAGTGAACAGAGATCCACCAAGGACAAACAATATCGAGGGAGTGCACAGCTCTGTGAGCCCCGCTGGTTGGTGTTTCTGGTACGGCTGTTGTTGTACTCTCAGCTAAGCGGATGGAGGGCAAGTGGTGAAGACTTGTGTTCAGAGAATTGCCTCCAGTGAAATCCTATTTGCAGGGCAAAGGGAATCCAATAACAAGCTAGCTGGTGCAAGCAATAGTTTGTCCCAGGTACCTCCTTTGCTCTTTGCCCTGTATTGTGGGTTCCAGGATCCACCTCAGGTTATTTGTAGTTGTGCCAGTGAGTAAGCAGAAACTACTACTTACTACTAAGGAGCCCTGGAATTTGTGCCTTTTATCTGCAGTGGCTCCATATTCAGTCACTCCCAGTGGCTGAGACCAACCCTGAGAAGGCAGGAATCTTCTAATATTCGCCCAGCTCTCTTCCCAGAGTGGGACCTAGGAGTCACTCCCCCAGTGGGAAGTGTATGAGCCACACAGACCCTGAATCAAATGGTGACACCTGTGTTCTCACACATCGTACTAAGGTGTGAAGGGTCTTGTCTTTTCCCCATCGCCTAAAGTTAATCAATGAAATTGTCAGTGGCACGGCAGAATCTGCTTTTCTCTTCCCTCTGCTTCCACCTTTGCCCTGATCCCATACGCTTGGTATTTGACACAGTATCCAGAGTGACTCATAAAACAGTCAGATCATGTTATTTCCCAGCTGAAAACTTTCCAGAGCTTCTCCATCTCCCTCAAAAGCCAACGAGGAACTGCATTTCTAGTCCCATTACCTCTTTTTCTTTTGGCCACACCGCAGAGCATGTGGGATCTTCTTTCCCTGACCAGGGACTGAACCCGTGCCCCTAGCATGGGAAGCATAGAGTCTTAACCACTGGAATGTCAGGAAAGTCCGCATTACCTCTTAAATCCCATCTCCTATCAGTCACCCCATTATCGCTTTGCCTTAGCCACAGCTTCATGCTTCCTTGGCCTTTGCACTCGCTACTGTCTCTCCCTGAACTGTCTTCCCCAGCTACATCCAGGCTCCACTTTTCCACCTCCTTCACGTCTTTATTGTTCCTCCCTTTGTGGAAGGGCAGCAATTCCTCCTTCCTGTTGGCGCTCTCTCTCCTTACCCTGCTCTATTTTTAATACTGTACTTTTTAGCATATTTTATGATTGTGTGGCTTATTGTTTGTCTGTTCCCTACTAGAACATCATTTATTGATGTTTGTCAAGCATCTTAGAGCAGAGTCTGCCACAGAGTGCTTGTGCGCTCAGTTGCACTTGACTCTGTCACCCCCTGGACTGTAGCCTGTCAGGTTCCTTTGGCCATGGGAGTATCCAGGCAAGAGTACTAGAGTGGGTTGCCATTTCCTCCTCCAGGAGATCTTCCTGACCCAGGGACTGAACCCTTTTCTCCTGCATCTCCTGCATTGGCAGGTGGATTCTTGCCACTGAGCCACCTGGGAAGCCCCTGCCACAGAGTAGGTAATCCATAAATATTTGTCAAATAAAGTGAATAAAGCACAGACTCTTACACAGCACAAGTACAACTGAAAGTGTAGTACTTACTTGTGTGTTCTACTCAAAATGTAACTACAAGCATGTCTTTCTGAATAAGCATGCTTTTTTCCCCCAGACCTCTCCTATTAAGCTACCATATCTTCTCTGGTTTCTCTGGTTTCTTTATTTTCTGTGCCACCATGAGTCCTTGATGGAGGCCAGTGACTAAGTAACAAGCAAGGCAGAGCTAAGTGTGGGAATGGCGCAATCATTTCAGCACTTCTGTTTCCAAATCAAAACCTAGTCTTTGGCAATCTTTTTGTGATTTCCATATAAATCATACAGCTCTGTTTTGAACCAGTCTTGTGAATTGCGTGCCCTACAGATAATTACACTTAACTAACTCATGTTACTATATTATCACTTCTTCTATTGTCATTTAATTATAATTAATGATTGCTCTGAAAGTAACTGTCAAGACAACTTGCACTTTTTTTTTTTTTAGCTGTTTCTCCAGACCTTTGAGATTTTGCCAAATGTCAACTGTGGCTACAGGATTCCATCTCAATTCTTTTCTCAGTTGCAGGGCTCAGTTAAGTATTTCCCCTTGACCTGGCATGAGATGAGTGCTAGTGTCATTGTCTGAGTTGTTAATATCTCTCCAGAACCTTTTACAAAATTGTGGTCTTGCGTTTACTGAGTGGCACAAAGCTCTCCGATCTGATCTGCCGTACTGGTTTGCTAGTCCCTGCCTTATTCCCTCCCTCTGCACGATTTTCCTTGGTTAAATAAAACTGCATTTCTTGGTACTTGGAGGTACAGCTTCCTCTGTGTGTCCTCCTGTTAGTTTTAGATTTGTAACTCTGTAAAGAACTTCCCCAGTGGCTGGTGGGATCCTGTGGCTCCTGGGTTTGGGGACCCTAGAAGGGTTTTTGTTGTTGTTGTTGTGCCACGCGGCATGTGGGAGCTTAGTTTCTTGATCAGGGATTGAACCCATGTCCCCTGAATTGGAAGCTTAGAGTCTTATCTGCTGGATCACCAGGTTAAGTCCCTAGAAGTGGTCTTGAAGGTGAGTGTACACTCCAGGAAGGTTCTTTGCAGTTAAAAAACAGGAATTCCTTGGTGGTCTGGTGGTTAGGGTCCCAGTGCTTCCACTGCAGGGGGCCTGGATTCCATCCTTAATCAGGGAACTAAGATCCCACAAGCTGCATGGCACAACCAAAAACTAGCAAATGAAAAAATAGTATGTAAATTCTGCTGAAGGTACTTGAAGATCGTGGATTTAGTTATTTTTGACTGTTGTTGATCATGGCTTGTGGCTGATTTACAATTATCCAGATATTTTTCATTTCTAAGTTGATTTGGAAACTGTCATCATAACTGACAGTAAAATGGACCATTCAAGAAATTTTTAAAAACCCTGAATAATCAGCTAGTATTTCTAGTACTTTCTGCAAATCATTGTATTACTTATCATATGTACTGAATGGGACATTAAGAATGAGTAGTGTGTAAATGTTAAGTTAGAGCTGTGTTTAAGAATATACTGGGCCTCCTTGGTGGCTCAGATGGTAAAGAATCTGCCTGCAATGCAGGAGACCTGGGTTTAATCCCTGGGTTGGGAAGATCCCCTGGAGAAGGGAATGGCTATCCTCTTCAGTATTCTTGCCTGGAGAAATCCATGGACAGAGGAGCCTAGCGGGTTACAGTCCATGGGGTCACAAAGAGTTGGACACGACTGAGCAACTTTTTGTTTTTTTTTTAAACAATATACTATGTAGGTGGAGCTAGTGGTAATTCTTTATGAATTAGAAAAATTTATCAAAATACAGACCTAGTTAATAGGTATACTTTAAAAAAAAAGATGAATATGGAATACTTGGCAGGCAGATTCTTTACCACTGAGCCATCAGGAAAGCTGAATGTGGATTAAACGGGTTTAAAGCAGACTTTGAAAAAACCTATTTTCCTTATGTAGGCATAGACTCAGCTGTTATTTATTGAGTAGCTGCTATGTGCCAGATGCCGGTACTAGGTGTGCAGCGGAGAACAAAAGTTCTCTGTCCTCGTGGGGCTTTCTTTAGGGGTTGGGGTGGGATTCAGTGCTCTGAAGGAACTGAGGGGTACCGGACAATAGAAGATGGGACTCTTAGCTGGCGTGGCCTGAGAAGGCTGCCCCTGGGATGTGATGTGCTAAAGGCATAGCATTTATGCAGTTCCTAAGGCTGGAGGAAGCTGGGCGTGCTGAAGGACTTAAAGGAGGCCGGTGTTGCCCCCGTGCTGGGAGCAAAGGGCAGGGAGGCACAGGTAAGGTTGTGGGACTGATTGAGTCCTAGAGCATGCAGGCCCTTCAGCCTCAGCAGAGCTTGTTACCCCCATTTCAGTGGAAAGCCGTGAAGAAAGGACTTACTTGTTAAATAATAACTCTTAGGTAAAGACTGAATTGGATGGAGGCTGTCATGGCAGACAGATACGATTCCTTTTGGGAAGCGGGCAGTGGAAGTGGAGTCACGCTGGTCAGCTGGGTGCCATTTCTTCTGTGCGCTCTCTTGCCTTTTTTTACAGCCTCAGTTCAGCTGTGGTAGGGGTTTCGTCAGTGACTTGAAGAAATAGCAAGACTTACTGATGGCCTGGATGTAGGGGTGAGGGAAAGAATAAGGATTCTAGCTAAAGTTACTGGGTTCGGTGTGAGGAACTGAAGGAGAACAGGTTCAAGGGAAGTTGGGGAAACCAGGAGCTCAGTTTGGGGAATGTTCGCTGAGATGCCTGTTAAACACCCCAAGGAGATGTTTCCCTTTTGTATCCAGCACTTGTAGCAAGAGTGAGAGGCATTTATTTTAGGCAACTATTTTGGATTTCGTTATTTCTTTTTATCACTGTGTCCAAATTAACAAATATAGATAAAGAGTGTAACCTTTATATCACACATAATTAAACAGTATTCTAACAAATGAGCCATCCACAGTGTATAAGACACTGTCATGTGGGCATGGGTTAGGGTGGGTTAATGTTGAAAAATTTTAGGTATAGTTTCAGCCATTAAGAATTGTCTAATTCAAATTAATCCTATATATATTTAATATTTCAGTATTATATGTTTGATATTTGATATGCTGCTGCTGCTGCTGCTACTGCTAAGTCACTTCAGTCGTGTCTGACTCTGTGCGACCCTATGGACAGCAGCCCACCAGGCTCCTCTGTCCATGGGACAAGAATTCTCTAGGCAAGAATACTGGAGTGGGTTGCCATTTCCTCCTCCGATTGATATGCTACTATATTATAAATATAAATATGCTAAGAATTAAATGTTATATTTAATATATTTAGTGTAGAAGATATATTTAGTATATATTGAATTTATATTAAATAGCATATTTAATATAGAAAAAGTAAGTGTAGATCATGCATGAACAAAGACTCATTCCATATTATAAAAGATGAAAATATTACAACATGAAGTACAGTGGATTTCCTTGTGAGGAACAACCACTTTTAGAGACATGCAAATTCATGCTGTTAATATTGGCACATACAAATGGATCCATTTAGGACATGCAAATGTATTTCTTGTCTCTTCTTTACCTCACTTGACGAAGGGTCCATAACACTGCTGCCTAGCATGCAGGTGGACACTGGAAGCCAGCCCGGACACACTTTAAACTACATTGTGAAAGGCTGACTTGCATCTCTAGCAGATCCATTTCTTGAGCTTCTAGAGCAAGCGCTTGGGAATCCGATGACAAATAAGACATGAGGCTTTGGAGCTTGGAGGGCTGGAAGCTGCATCTATACCACCACTGCAAGCACTCTTCCCCTCCCAGTGGTTCTTCTAAAAAGAAGAAGATTGAGCTTCTATTTCCAAGTTTGTAGAAATAAAACACTATATTGTCTGAAGCAATAGAAAACTCTAGTCCAAAAAAGAAATGTTGTAGAAAGTCATAAACCATTACATTTGGGTGGAGGTAGGAGAGGAGGTTACAATGGACAGTGTTTTGCAATCACGGCTATAGAAACTGTCAACGGCTGCAGCTTTTCATTCTGGTTTGTCAACACCAGTGGTGCCCATGAGGTGTAATAAAATTTATTGTTGCTTAATTGGGACAAATGGTGTGGTTTTTGGTTTTGCATCAGATGGGTCACTGCTCAAAAGGATATGTAGTCTCTGAAGATTTCACATTTATTTCAGTTTTGTTTTTAATAAGGAAAATACTTTGGTGACAAATTATATATGTGTGTACCTACAGTAATCAATGAAAGAAAAGGAGAGTCTTATACTTGAGTAATTGCGTAACAGCTATCTGTAATTAAATATTTGAAGTTGAAAGTTAAAAACAGAAAATAATAATGGCTAACAATAATAGCTGACATTAAGGAGTGCCTACTGTAATGCCAGGCTTGACTTTATTTAATCAGCAGAATCAACTGTAAGAATTAGGTCCTACTATTATCCTCATCTGGGCTTCCCTAGTGGCTCAGATGGTAAAGAATCTACCTGCAGTGCGGGAGATCTGGGTTCAGTCCTTGGGTTGGGAAGAGTCCCTGGAGGAGAGCATGGCAACCCACTCCAGTATTCTTACCTGGAGAATCCCATGGACAGAGGAGCCTGGTGGGCTACAGTCCACGGGGTCACAAAGAGTTGGATATGACTGCGTGACTACGCACACATACAGGATCCTCATCTAGCAGATATGGAAATGAAGGACTAACAAATCAAGCAGTGTGCTCAAGGTGAATAGTGGTCGGGATTTAGATTCTCGTAAGGCTTCCTGAAGGAGGTTGGATTTGGGAAAAATCCCTGGACCAGGACCGGTCTTCTTACCAAGATCAGCCCTTGGTCAACAGACTAGGGACTTTGGACATGGCATTTTATTTTATTGGCTTTCAGCTTCCTTGCCTTTAAAATTGGATAGAAGGCGGGGGAGATTTGAGACATGTTTTGCATAGCCCCAAATTTCTCTTAAGTTTTTTTACTTTCAAGGTTCAAATCTATAAAAGGTTGCTATTCATAGGATTTCTAAAGAGAAGATCAAGATGGTGGGAGTAAATGAGGATGGGGGTTAGGGATGGTTTAGAAGGGCAGTCACCCTGACATTAAGTCACAGAAAGAAAACAACTAGGTTATATGGCCTGTACAACAAATCTTACAAAGTTCTTACAGGCTTGATTCTCCATTTCTGAATCCCATTTGAGGGATTAAATATTACTGATATAGTTCCCTGGTAGCTCAGCTGGTAAAGAATCCACCTGCAATGCATGAGACTCTGGTTCGATTCCTGGGTCAGGAAGATCCTCTGGAGAAGGGATAGGCTACCTAATCCAGTGTTCTTGGGCTCCTGGTGGCTCAGATGGTAAAGAATCCGCTTGTAATGCGGGAGACCTGGGTTCGATCTCTGGTTTGGGAAGATCCTCTGGAGGAGGGTATGGCAACCCACTCCAGTATTCTTGCCTGGGGAATCCCCATGGATGGAGGAGCCTGGTGGTCTACAGTTCATAGGGTCACAAAGAGTCGGACACAACTGAGCAATTAAGTGGGCAAGGTGGTTCTAGACCAGTGGTTCTCCACTGCAGGAGATTGTTGTCCAGGGGACATTTGGCAAATGTCTGGAGATATTATTGGTTGTCACAGTCTGGGAGGGGTGGAACACTTCTGGCATCTCTGGAAGAGGCCAACGATGTGTCTAAACATCCTGATGCACACAAGAGAGCCCCTTACAATAAAGAATTATCTGACCCAAAAGTCAGTAGTGCCAAGATTTGGAAACCCTGTTCTAGGTGAGTCTTCACTCTCTACAACCACTACAGTCTGTACAATAAATAGCGTTCTTGCCTTTATTATTATATTTTAAATTCTTATTTATTTATATTTATGGCTATGCTGAGTCTATGTTGCTGTGCAAGGGCTTTCTCTAGTTACGGCTGGTGAGGGCTACTCGAGTTGCAGAGTGCTGGGTTCTCCATGTCGTGGCTTCTCTTGTTGCAGAGCACGGGCTCTAGGCTCCCAGGCTTCAGTAGTTGCAGCTCTAAGGCTCTAGAGCTTGGTGCCAGTAGTTGTGGTGATGAGTCGCCCCGAGGCACGTGGGATTCTCTCAGACCAGGGATCAAACCTGTGTGCCCAGTATTGGCAGGCGGACTCTTTACCATTGGACCACCAGGGAAGTTCCTCATGTATTTTGCTGACATTTTCCTCTGAGGAAACTTTTTGGTCAGTATGTGATGTCCTATAGATTTAGGGGAAAAGGATAAATGCATTTAGGTTTACAGTTGTTCCTGGCTGAAGGAAGCTTAGTTTTTAACTAGTTTCCATAAGAAATTAATTACAATCAAAGAACACCTTTTTGTGTTATGCTAGGTCAGGTCATTTAAGGTCCCAAAAGCTCTACAAATACCCTGTTAGATCAGGGCCTTTGCTCCTGCCTTTAGCAGACTTCATAGGATATATTTTGTATGGTGTAATTCGTGAATTTCTAGTTATACTCTTTGAATGTCAGATTCAAACCCTAGATACCATTATCCAACGCTCCACATATTATGGATTCATGATCAGTGAATGCTCTCAAATTCCAGGGGCCTTATCTCCATTTCCCTCCTTTTACCCTTAGGATCAACTGGCTCAACCATTCCCTTCTCCAGGGGATCTTCCTGACCCAGGGATCAAACCTAGGTCTCCTGTATTGCAGGCAGATTCTTTACCATCTGAGCCACCAGGGAAGCCCCTACAATTTACTATGTTGTGTTAAAGAAGTGCTTACTTTTCTTCCCTCTAAAGCTAACTTTCAGGCTTCTCAAGGTAGCGGATTTACCTGCACGTGGCTCTCTTGACCCTTCATGCTTTTGACATGAGTCCTTTTCTTTCTCAGTCTTCATCTTTCTGTTCTGAAGAGGCTTGTGTCCTATCAGTTCAGTTCAATCTCTCAGTCATATCCGACTTTTTGCGACCCCATGGACTGCAGCACGCCAGGCCTCCCTGTCCATCATCAACTCCCAGAGTTTACTCAAACTCATTCCATTGAGTCGGTGATGCCATCCAGCCATCTCATCCTTGGTCATCCCCTTCTCCTCCCACCTTCAATCTTTCCCAGCATCAGAGTCCTTTCAAATGAGTCAGTTCTTCGCATGGTGGCCAGAGTATTGGAGTTTCAGCTTCAGCATTAGCATCAGTCCTTCCAATGAATATTCAGGACTGATTTCTTTTAGGATGGACTGGTTGGATCTCCTTGCAGTCCAAGGGACTCTCAAGAGTCTTCTTCAACACCACAGATCAAAAGCATCAATTCTTCGGCGCTTAGCTTTCTTTATAGTCCAACTCTCCCATCCATACATGACTACTGGGAAAACCATAGCTTTGACAAGACAGACCTTTGTTGGTAAAGTAATGCTTCTTAATATGCTGTCTAGGTTGGTCATAACTTTTCTTCCAAGGAACAAGCATCTTTTAATTTCATGGCTGCAGTCATAATCTGCAGTGATTTTGGAGCCCCCCAAAATAAAGTATCTCACTGTTTCCATTGTTTTGCCATCTATTTGCCACGAAGTGATGTGACCAGATGCCATGGTCTTACTTTTCTGAATGCTTGATTATTTTCACTGTTCCTCTCGTGGCACTGGAAATGTAGCTATATACATCTATGGTATTTTTGTTATGATGGAAAGTTGTCCTGGTTAACCTAAGATGATCTGTGGTTTTGCCCAAGAATCAGCGTTTTCAACTTTGCTTCCAAAACTCTTCTTCAAAATTCTATGTGATTTGCTGGCCTTTCTAGTAGTAGTAACTTCAGCTGTTTATTCATGGAGTAAAAGGTTCTATGTCAGGCATTAGAGATACAAAATGAATAAGAAACACTCTCAGTACTCTCAGTTATTTTATTATTACTCATTTGGTTGTGCTGGATCTTAGTTGTTGCATTTGGGATCTTTCAGTCTTCACTGTGGTGTGCAGGATCTTTAGCTGCAGCATGTGGGATCTAGTTCCCTGACCAGGGATCGAATCAGGTTCCCCCACTTTTGTGATAGAGGTATTTATTTATTTGTCCATTGATTCACTGAAAACCATTTGTTTTGTGTACATTTATTGTGTCTATTACATTTGTGTCAAATACATTTATCATCTAGAAATAAAAACAGATATGATTTAAAGGAGCTCGTAGGCTAGTACAGACAGACTGACAACATTAAAAATGAGTGCCGTGAAATCTTCTAGATGCTGTTAGGGATCAGTAGCATCAGTTTAACCTGAGGAGGTGTATGTGGGGAAGAGGGAACCTTAGGAAACTCCTCATAAAGATGAGACCTTTAATATACTTAACATTTATGTGAAAGTGAAAGTGAAGTCGCTCAGTCGTGTCCGACTCTTTGCGACCCCATGGACTGTAGCCTATCAGGCTCCTCCGTCCATGGGATTTTCCAGGCAAGAGTGCTGGAGTGGATTGACATTTCCTTCTCCAGGGGATCTTCCCGACCCAGAAATAGAACCCGGGTCTCCTGCATTGCAGGCAGATGCTTTACCATCTGAGCCACTAGGGAATAGCATGTGTTAAATGCCTGGTCCTATCCTAAGCACTTTACAAAGATGAACTCATTTAATTCACATAAAAATGCTATGAGGTACATACAATTATTATCTCCATTTTACAGACTGGAAGACTGAGCTTCAGAGAGATCCGGTAACGTGGCTAGGGTTACATTGCTTGGTAAGGGCAGAACCAGATTTCAAAGCCAGGCAGTTTGGCTCTGGAATTAGCTGTGATTCCTTTGTTTTGTTTAGTTTATTTATTTTTAATCGAAGAATAATTGCTTTACGATGTTGTGTTGGTATATGCCATACTTCAACATGAATCAGCTTCAGGTATACATATGTCCCGTCCCTCTTGAACCTTCCTCCCACTTCCCACCCGGTCATCCCACCCCTCTAGGTAGATATGGTTCTTGAGTCTTGAAAGAGACTCAGAGATATGAAAAACAGGTAGTTGCCAGTTAGAGGGGGAATCCCTAACCCCAGAAAGAGATGAGGCGGGAAGAAACTTTAGAAATAGAACTTTATCTCATAGGCAAAACATGTAATTTATAGAAAGTAAATAAAATGGAAACTGAAAAGGAAAAATCACCTGGGTTCCTACTTGTTAAATTTTTTGTACCTTTGAATAATGTGCTTGTGCTTTTTCACATAGTTGTCCTTGAACCATAAATGGAAGTCTGTATTACTTTCCTTCATGTTAGCTCACTTGATCCTTGTACTGTCCCTGAAATATTCGGGGTCTCCATTTTACAGAGGTGGACACTGAGGCTCACATGGAAAAGGTCACATGGAACCTGCAGTCTAACTCAGGACTGCTAAATTAATGTTCTGATTTTTTTTTTTTTTCTATTTCACACCTACCGTCTGAAACGAAGGTGGGTATAAGAAGAGGTATGGAAATGTATCCAAACACTGCAGATCATTCACATGTTTCATGTCATCTTGTTTTTCCAACTCAGCGGATGACAGCGGGATTAGCAGACTAAGTCTAAGGAATGTTCATGTAAGATACTCTACTTCGTTCACCACTGTCCTGCTTGCAGGATTTCTGCGACTTGTGTTTACTTCATATCATGCATTCACCCACAGTGTGGCTTCCTTGCCAGGATCTTAGAATTGTACCTGCCTTTACTAACAATGGCTTTGGCAGGTCAGTGATTATCAGAGCAGAGATTGTCATTGTTCCAACAATCTCTAAGTTCAGGATTTGCATGTTTGCTGGGTACAAACAAGCCTAGTTGACAGGAGAGAAAAAGAAATCCAAGTCTAAGCTTGTTTCAATCTCGATGGCAAAAGAAAGGGCTTTTTATGCTGTTTTGTACACAGTCTTAATACTCAACAGGGGTTGGGCCCCCGCATGGGGGCATAAGATCTTTAGTCACTGGGTTGGTACTTTAGAGCCTGGACACTTGGGGACATTCAGTATTCTCCGAGTCTGCTCTTCCCGCAAATGGTAAGGTTCTACTTACTCTATCAGCAGGCATGGACTGGAGCAACTAGTAGGTACTGGTCATTCTGATAAATTCTAAGGAGTTGTAGATGAATCACCTACCCTCCCTGCCTTTCAGGCTGCTTACACTCCAGTGGGGACAGCTGATGTCTCCCAGTTCAGTTCAGTTGCTCAGTTGTGTCTGACTCTTTGCAACCCCATGGACTACAGCACAGCAGGCCTCCCTGTCCATCACCAACTCCCAGAGCTTGCTCAAACTCATGTCCATTGAGTCAGTGATGCCATCCAACCATCTCATCCTCTGTGGTCCCCTTCTCCTGCCTTCAGTCTTTCCCAGCATCAGGATCTTTTCCAGTGAGCCTGTATGTTTTCAAGGTCAATCTGTGTTGTAGCATATATCAATGTTTCATTCCTTTTTATAACTGAAAATATTCCATTGTATGGATATACCATATTTTGTTTATCCATTCATCAGGACATTTGGTTTCAGCTGGAGTTTGAATAAACGGACAAGGGTTTGCCAGGCATAGAAAGGAGGGTATATTTTATGGCAGATAAAACCCATCATATAAATTAACACATATGTATGTGCTGTAGTACCTGTTGAATGCCAGGCACATTTCACGTCCTCATTACAACCCAGTGAAGTGACAAACAAAGCAGAAAGACAATTTGCCCAGGTTATCAGCCTGCTACCAGCCAGGTTACCAGGTAGAGATCTGGGGACCAAATCCAGGCAGTCAGGCTTTGGAGTTCACTGCTCAATCACCTAGATATGCTGTGAAGCCAGGGTTGTGGGACAAGACAAGCCTGTTCTGGAGGACTGTCTATGGCAAGAGGGATGCAGGAGAGTGAGGTAAATGAGGCCAGAGACTGAGTAGCCTATATGCAACAATTGTCTTTGTGAAAGACATATCTGACTGCATCATTCCCCTATTTTAAAACTGCCTCTAGTTCTATGTTAGTTTCCCAGTGCCAGTCATTTCTTACTGCCTTTATAATTTCCCCCCTATGTCTTACCTATATAAGTGTTTAATTTTTTCTTTAAATCAGCTCACTTTTGTTTTGCTTAGGCACATTTATTTAAAGTGGAACTTTATCTCCCTACATTAACCAGAAAACTAGTATTTTTCTAATGCACGTTTAAATTCTCCAAACCATTAGATTGAAGTGCCTTCACTTATTACCACCTAAAAGCAGCTTGCTCACCAGTAGGATGCGTCATATTTATTGAGAAGTTGAGGCTTACGGGGTAAGGTTTGGACACTGTATGGGCCCTTCAGAACCCTGCTCCAGTCCATGCTCCAGCCCCACGTGTGGCTTGTCACCACAGTACCCCATGGAGTTGCCTCATCAAATGTGCTTCCCTTCTCCTTGGACGCATGCTTTTTCATTACAGTTTGTTGTTCTTTTCCTCTTCTCTCTCCATTCTTTATCACCAGCTCATAAAATTCCTCCCTTCTTAAGTCTTCCCATATCCTCTGGGTTCGCCAGAACTTGGCTCTAAGATGTCTTACCTTGCTATTACTGTTTTAGTGTGTCCCTATCAGATTTGAGGTGCTTCAAGGCTGGGAACTTTACTTGTTAAATGAGTAAGCAATTGATGAAGGCCAAAGAGGAAAGACCTTGATTGTGACAGTGTTATGAATGACATTTCCAAATCGCAGAATGTTTTGAGACAAACATGACCGATTCTGTTTTTAACAAAACTAAGTGCGGTTTGTTGTATGAGATCAAATGAAAGAGTAAGATCCTGGAAGCAGGGAGAGGAGATATAAAATAAGCACTGATTAAAATGCGAGGTGCCCAAAAGAGGACCCACTAAACCTGAAAGTATACATACGTGCTTTATGAGCCAGCAGTTTCACTCCCAGGTATGTTCCCAACAGAAATCTGTTACATATGTTCACCAAAAGGTAAGTTTCACAATGCCCTTAGCAAGCATCATTAAAAATATCCCCAAACTGGAAGCAACCGAGATATCCATGAATAGTGGAATGAATTTTAAAACTATGGTATATTCATTCAATAGAATACTATATACAGTGAGAATGAAGAACTATTACTGCATGTAAAAATGTGTTCACAGTTCACAAACCTAATTTTTAGTGAAAGAACCCTGGCTTAATAAAATATATGAGTCCCTTTTACCTAAAGTTCAAAAAGAGACATATCTGTGGAATTAGAAGTCAGGATAGCTGTCAACCTTGGCTGGATGATGACTAGAAGGGGACGTAAGAGGGACCTCTGTGGTGCTAGTGACGTGTTCGGTTTGTGAAATTCATTGAGAAATACTCTTTTAATCTGTGCATTTTCTGTACATATGAAATGCTTCAATGAAGTTTATATTTTAAAACATACGAAGAAAATAAAAGCAGTTAACAAAAAGGATTTTTAATTTTTTTAATAATTGTGTTTGTTTTCGGCTGTGCTGGGTTTTCGCTGATGCACGGGCTTTTCTCTAGAGGCCAAGAGTGGGGACTGCCCTTCATTGCAGTGTGCGGGCTTATTGCAGTAGTTTCTCTTGTTGCAGAGCGCAGGCTCCACCATGCAGGGTTCGGTAGCTGTGGCTTGTGGGCTCAGTAGTTGTGGCGCACAGGCTTAGTTGCTCTGAGGCATGTGCGGTCTTCCCAGACCAGGGATCGAACTCGGGTCTCCTGCATTGGCAGGCTAATTCTTTGTCACTGAGCCACCAAGGAAGCCCCCAAAAAGAATTTTTTTAATTAAAACATCTTGTTCCAGAAAGAAATAAACAGCAAACTATGAAAACTAAGAAGAGAAACTAATGGTGAATCTAAGATCCTGAGCTGCTTCTCTCTGTTTTCATCTGGCTTCATTGTCTTGGAATTTATTACCTGCCATGATTTTGCTGTGAAAGTAATAACTACTAAGAAAATGGCATTTTGTTTTACAACATATGAACCATATGGAGTCATTATTCTATTTCATCTTTAGAACATCTCTATCAGTTCAATTCAGTTCAGTTCAGTCACTCAGTCGTGTCCGACTCTTTGCGACCCCATGAATCGCAGCACGCCAGGCCTCCCTGTCCATCACCAACTCCTGGAGTTCACTCAGACTCACGTCCATCGAGTCGGTGATGCCATCCAGCCATCTCATCCTCTGTCGTCCCCTTCTCCTCCTGCTCCCAATCCCTCCCAGCATCAGAGTCTTTTCCAATGAGTCAACTCTTCGCATGAGGTGGCCAAAGTACTGGATATGGAGTTTCAGTTTTAGCATCATTCCTTCCAAAGAAATCCCAGGGCTGATCTCCTTCAGAATGGACTGGTTGGATCTCCTTGCAGACCAAGGGACTCTCAAGAGTCTTTTCCAACACCACAGTTCAAAAGCATCAATTCTTCGGCACTCAGCTTTCTTCACAGTCCAACTGTCACGGTTCATTAAAATCCCCATTCTCCAGATGAGGAAGCTGAGGCCCAGAGAGATTTCTTAATGTGCCCCAAGTCACAGGACTAGTAAAGTGCCTGAATTGAAACTATTTCTGTAAGTCCTGTCTATGACTCAGGGCCATCTGGGAATGGCAGTTGTACTTGAACTTTGAGTCTCCAGGAACAAAGGAAGCTGGCACTAAGGGAGGGAGAATGGTGCGCCATCTACATGATAAATCCACAATGGAGCTTTGTAACTCTTTGTGTCAAGTCAACCAACAAGTAAAGGAAAACTTTTTTGACACGTGAGTTAAATTAATTGTTCTTTTCTGCTTAAATAATTAAGGACTTATGTACAAATTAAATGACCTCAACTTAATAGAAAGAGAACGCCATTGACCTGATTGAGTTGTAATTGAAAATGGTTTTGGCTGCTTCCAGCTAGCTTTCAGCAAGCAAAGTTGTCCATGGGTGGACATCTAGCATTTTTCAGCTGGACAGGACCACAGGGGCTTTCTGGTTCGACATTCCATCCAGTGTAGGAATGCTTTTGCAGCATTAGTGACAATCATGCTCTGATAACGTGCACTGAGGGCATACAAGGGACCAGGTGCTCATTACAGCTGCCAGAGTTGCTGTTGTTAATATTCCTGTTTTACCGACGAGCAAGTCGACTTCCAGAGGTTAAGCAGTTTTCTCTGGATCACAGAGGTGATTATAGCCAAACAGATCCAGACACAGGTCTTTCTGACTCCAAACTTGCAGGGTTTTGTTGCTGTGCTTCCTGTTTCTGTCTTGGCCTTGAATTCTTACAGTGGTGGTGCATCATCATCCATGAGACACTTTAGGCTAAGAATGGAGAGCCCTACTAGGAAGCCCTTATATTTAGCTAGAGTCTTCCTTCTCTATGCAGGAATGGAAAACTGAAAATGATATAATAGGATAAGAGAATAAATTAGCCTATTTGTAAAAACTTTCATCTATATAGGGCCTAGTTTTGCTCTCAAGAGTAATACTGCCTAAGATTCCTTGTTTTGGGTGGAAGTCACCTCTCCAGAATTTTTTTTTTTTTAAGTTAATCAGTTAAGAAATTTTCACCACACTGTGCAGCTTGTGGAATCTTAGTTCCCTGACCAGTGATCAAACCTGAGCCCTAGGCAGTGAAAGTGCAGAGTCCTAACCACTGGACCACCAGAGAATTTGCTCTCCAGAAATTTTAAGTGAGGGGTTACATTAGTCTGTAGTTTTCAGAATGATGCAAGGGCTTCAATTATCTCTTTTTTTAAATTAAAAAAAAATTTATTGAAGGATAATTATAATATCATGTTGGTTTCTGCCATACATCAACATGGCTCAGCCATAGGTTCAATTATCTCTTGGTGTACATTAAACTACTCTGATTTCCTAGTAGGTCAAGCAACCACCAATGAATACCTGTCATCTCTCGTGATTCGGGCATTGCCCAGCAGGGAGATTCTTCATGTGGTTATATACATCAAAAGGGACCTGTTGGTGATGATCAGTTTGTGGCTTGTCTGGTCCAAGAATCCAAAATGGCTTCTCTCACATGTCTGGCACCTTGGCAGGGATAATCTCAAACCTCTTCATAAGGTCTCTCCTACAGGGTAGTTGGACTTCTTCATGTCAGCCAGGCACTCCAAGGATGAGTGTGCCCAGAGAGGACATTAGAGCTGCCAGTTTCTGCAGACCTGGGCCTGGAAGCTGGCACAGGGTCACTTTCAGGTCAAAGCAGGCACAGAGCCCACCCAAGTTCAAATGGAGGAAAACACACTCCACCATTCAGTGGGAGGAGTGTGACAAAGGCTCTGCGGTAATTTTTAATCTTCTGTACTAAGGATCA
Source organism: Ovis aries (assembly GCF_016772045.2). Lineage (NCBI taxonomy): Eukaryota > Metazoa > Chordata > Mammalia > Artiodactyla > Bovidae > Ovis > Ovis aries. The sequence continues at coordinate 60,256,280 of NC_056059.1, read as the reverse complement.
GCCTAACTAAATCCCCATTTTCCTGGGTTGGAGGTGGTACTTCCTGTTTGGGTTCTGAAGTCCTCCTGCTGAATTTATTCCTTTCTCTTTTGGGGGGTATCTGAACTTTAGGAATATCTTTTTCTAATAATTATTTTAGTTATAGAGCACAGTCTTTGTCAGTTCTAATTATTTGCTGAAGTTAAAGATGATGAACTCATTGGTATCAGAGCCCTATAAGGATAGATTCTCCTTCTGACTGACAGACAGACGACATGCTGATATGATACATTTGCAGGTAAAGCACAGAACTGAAGGATGCTGGAGAGTGGGTAGAAAAAGAATATAGAAACCCTAAATCAAAAGGTTTTTATAAATAGTTTAATTTATTGCCTTACCCTATTACATCATTTTCAGCTTTTCGTTCCTGCAGAGCATTTGTGATGTTTTGATTCTTTAAAACAGCGTTTTAAAAGTTCTGTAATTTTGGTCAGTGATGCTTGTTTTCCAGTATAAATTGAGGCAAAATTCAATGGTTATTCTGCTACTTATATTAGTAGAAGGAGTTAATTAAAATTATTTTTAATCTTTTGATCCCTGTCACACTACTCTGCTGTGCAATAATACACAAAAGAATTTTCAGAAAGCAACTGTTGGCGCCTAGCATAGCTCCCTGCCTTAAAAATGTGCCATTTTGTGAAGTTGTATTAGCAATTTGTATACTGAATTGACCACAAGGTGCTGTTTTAGAAAACAGTAAGTGCTTTGCTGCTAAGTCACTTCAGTCGTGTCCGACTCTGTGCAACCCCAGAGACGGCAGCCCACCAGGCTCCCCCATCCCTGGGATTCTCCAGGTAAGAACACTGGAGTGGGTTGCCATTTCCTTCTCCAGTGCGTGAAAGTGAAGTCACTCAGTCATGTCTGACTCTTAGCGACCCCATGGACTGCAGCCTACTAGGCTCCTCCATCTATGGGATTTTCCAGGCAAGAGTACTGGAGTAGGGTGCCATTGCCTTGGCAGAAGTAAAATCAAGATGTTTTGGATAAGAGATGTGAGTACATTGTTGCCAGGTACCTAGTTCTTTGTGCTTGAGATCCTGAGGGAAGTCTCATATAGCAGTTCAAAAATTGAAAAAAATTTTCATGGGTAAATGTTTGTTTATTTGTTTATTTGTCATTAGTGCAAATAGAAATGAACTGGAGCACACTCATTTTATGTACCTTCCTTTTTACTTCTACTGAAATATTTCAGACCTACTGAAAAGTACAAGGAATGGTACTTTTCCAAATAACCCTGTGTCCACGGGCCAACATAAGGAATAAAACATGAGAGAACTGAAGCTCCTTGCAAACTGCACCCAATCCCAATCCCCTTCCTCCCTTTACAGGAGGGGTCTCACCCAAAATGTAGGGATTATCACTCTCTGGCATGGCTTCTTGCCTTTACTATAATATATACGGTATAAACCCATATATAACCTGTTGGCTTACTTAATGGTTAGGGAAAAAAATCAAAAGAAGAATAATCTTTTGTGACACCTGAAAATCATATGAAGCTCAAATTTCAGTTCCATAAATAAAGTTTTATTGGCATACAGTGTAAAAACACACTGTCCCTGGTTGCTTTGTGTGACTTGGCAGCTCTGAGTAGCTGGAATAGAAACTGTATGGCCTGCAATGCCTAAAATATTTACTATTTGATCCTTGCAAAAAAATATTTGCCGACCCCTTGTCCAGCATGCGCGCACACACACATAAACACAGAGTACGTAATTTGGCTAGAGAAAGATTGATGTGGAGGTGTGTGTGCCTTGGCTGGGAGCAGGCTGAAGTGGACAAAAAGCTTTTAAAAAAAAAAAAAATTTATTTGGCTGCACTGGGTTTTAGTTGCAGCTTGTGGAATCCAGGTCCCTGACTAGGGCACCCTCTTAGCCCCTAGATCACCAGGGAATTCCCTCTCTGGTTTCTTGACAAGAGCAGTGATTGACCATTCCCCTCCCATCCCCCTTCCCCTGGATGATTACATTTTATTCTTCTGCTCTAAGCTGCTTTTCCTCTTATGCTTGCTTTTCCCACCCCCATGCCTACAAAACCAACAAATTCTGTTTGTCCTGTGATAGAACAGCTCCAAGGATAGTCACCTCCTCCCTCCAGAAAGTTCTCAGCTTAGCATTGTGCTAACTGTCTCTTCATTTAGCACACTGAGTTCCCTTGGACTTGCCTTGTCTTCTTTCTCCTAGAGTTCTGGCTTATTGTACCCTAGGAGATTATGTCCACACCAGCTGCAGAGACAGGCAGAGGTCAGCAAAGAGTAATTGAACAAATGCCCTTTTAAACATAAATTTATAAAAAGTTGATGAGGAATTTCAGTTCCTTTTGCAAAAATAATGATACCTCTTCCTTGTTTTTTAACAATGGATCTTTTCCTTTCCTAAGCCAGAATTAAATAGATATTTGTTCCAACTTGATGATTTCCTCTTCTAATAATAGATGAATAATGGATGGTGCTGTGCACTCCAGGGGTTCCCCATGGCGAGCTTCATGGACTTTGAAGCCAGGTAGCCTGTCTATTACTGGGGAGACTCTGGAGTTCCCTTAGGATAGAAGAGGGGAATAGCAATCTGGGGTGTCTGCCATAAAAGTTAAAATACAGAGAGCAATGATACAGTCTTCAGTCTGAAGGAGCTTTTAAGTAAGTGAAATAAAAACTGAACAATAGAAAATGATAAATACTACAGGGTAAATACAAAGTAGAATGTGATAAAAACTGTAAGAGAGGTACAGAAAAGTTACTGGATTGGAAGGGATGGAGAGATGATTTCCTTCTGGGGACAATTGGAAGGACTTCCTGAAGGAGGTGGCAGGGGAAAACAACAAGGGTTTGGATCAATGGAATTTAGAGCAAGAATTTTCTTGGCCATGGGGACAGCATGAAGAAAAGCACCGAGGCAGAGATATTAGGTGGCAAATAGATCAGTCTGACCTTCTATGAAGGGAAATAGAGAGATGAGCAGGGGAATGAAGGAGACTGTCTGGTGAGGCGAGGCCTTGAATGCCAGGCAGAGGAGTTTGGTAGCCATGACCGTTTATCTACTCCTGTTTGAAATAGGAGTGCCTGTAGAATGATCAGTCTAAGCTCTGGCTTCTGCTGTACCACGCGGCCTTGACTCTTCCTGTCCGGGCCCATTGTCACTCCATGCAGATTTGCTGTCTCAGTCGGAAGATGTTAAAGACACTGGAACGTGCTGTTTCACAGAATGCCTCCAAAAGAGCCAATCTGAGCAGATTGCGTAAGGGCCCCCATCGCTCCATTATCATTTCAAATCAGGAGAAATATCCCTGACTGTAGCGGAATTTGCTGTCCTTTGTGTTCCTCACTTTTCCACAGTTCTGGTCAGAAAAGAGGCCAGAGTGGAAATTTTCATGTTTAAAGTGGGTGGAAGAGAGGAGGAGAGAAAAATAAGAGATTTTTCTAAACTATTTCCTTGGGTCAGTAGGGACATACGTTTATGAGGGTTTCAGATACCTCTGAAGTGGTCTTCCAGGGGTTTCTTTCTTTTAGTATAGTAGTCAGGTATAATTCAAGGTTTCCATCCTTGAAGGTGGTTTATTGAATAAAAAAATTAAGTAGTGTTTTTATAATAATGTGTATCCTAAATAGTTTCCATTGATACTAAATGGGATGGGGAGGTTAGTAAACTGAATTAAGCTTCAAAATGTCATTTCAGTGAGGAGAGGAAGGGGCAACGATTCTCTGGTGTGTACAGCTTGAGACCTGGGTCAGACTCACTCAGGGTCCAAAGCCTGAGAATCTGCATTTTGATAAATACCTGAAATGAAAGAGTTTTAAAAATGTTTTTATTATGGCAAAATATAACAATATAAAATTTATTATTTTAACTATCCACTCTGGAAATTTTTCATCTCCCCAAACTGAAACTTATTAAACAATAATTTCCCATTTTCCCTTCCCCAACCTCTAGCAACCACAATTTCACTTTACTATGAATTTGACTAGTCAGATGATTCAAAAGTAGAATCACATGGTATTTGTCTTTTTGTGACTGGCATATTTCACCTAGTGTAGTTTCCTCAAGGTTCATTTGTAACATGTCAGAATTTCATTCCTTTTTAAGACTGAATAATATGTGTGCTGCTGCTACTGCTGCTAAGTCCCATCAGTCGTGTCCGACTCTTAGCGACCCCATGTGTAGTCCCGCATTTTGTTTATCCACTCATCTTGATGAATCTTTTTATCACTCTTTCAGCTGTTGTGAATAATGCTGCTGTGAATACTGATGTGCAAGTACCTCTCTGAGTCCCTGCTTTTAATTCCTTTGAGACTATAGCTAGGAGTAGAATTGCTGGCTCATGTAATAATTCTGTTTGATTTTCTGAGGAATCACCATGCTATTTTTAACAGTGATAATGTAATGTAACCATCATTTCTATCTACTTCCAAAACACATTTTCATCACCTCCAGAGGAGACAGTATATCCATTTAAGAAATCACTGTTCACCTCACTTTCCCCTACCCTCTGTGTGTGTGTTAGTCGCTCAGTCAGGGGGTCTTCACTAACAAGGGATTGAACCGGGGTCTCCGGCACTGCAGGCAGATGCTTTACCATCTGAGCTACTAGGGAAGCCCCTACTCCTTCAGTTCAGTTTGGTTCAGTCGCTCAGTCATATCCGATTCTTTGTGACCCCATGAATTGCAGCACGCCAGGCCTCCCTGTCCATCACCAACTCCCGGAGTTCACTCAGACTCACGTCCATCGAGTCAGTGATGCCATCCAGCCATCTCATCCTCGGTTGTCCCCTTCTCCTCCTGCCCCCAATCCCTCCCAGCATCAGAGTCTTTTCCAATGAGTAAACTCTTCGCATGAGGTGGCCAAAGTACTGGAGTTTTAGCTTCAGCATCAGTCCTTCCAGTGAACACCCCTGACTGATCTCCTTCTCCTTAGTGACCACTTATCTGCCTTCTGTCTCTATGGATTTATTTACTTTGGATATTTCATATTAATGGAATCTACAACATGTGGCCTTTTGTATCTGGCTTTTTTCGCTTAACATCATGTATTTGAGGTCCATCTATGTTCTAACATATATCAAGACTTCCTTCCTTTTCAGGTTTGGATAGTATTTTCTCGTGTGGCTAGACCACAGTTTGTTTGTGTATCTGTCGATGGACAACTGAGTCGTTTCCACCCTTGGGTGTTGCTTTTTAAGATAGCCACAGCCAAGTGGTGTGCATCAAATGAGAGGCGCTGTGTCCTCGGCTTGGGCACAGCGGCCCTTGCTCCAGGAGGAGGGACCTCTACCAGGATCGAATAGTCACCTGCATAAGAGGTGGCAGATGGGCAGTCCACTGGAAAGTGAAGCTCCCAAGGCGTGTTGTGTTTGTTCTTCCATGCACTGTTGTTCTGCCCAATCTTTAAACATTGCATCAGTTGCATACATTTAAACTTGGAGAGAATTTTTTCTGTCTTTATCCCTTCCTCCCCACTCAGTGCACCTGGGTTTCTGTCTTTTGAGAAAACGATACAAAGCACAGGTTCATCAGTACCTGGCCTAGCAGCTACCACCTAGTACCACCTAGCAACTACCAGCTAGAGTTGGGTGTGGGCTTCCACCTTCTGCCCACTACCCTTTCCAAGTAGTCACAGCCCTCACCCCTCCTTAGTAAGGCCAAAGATTAGACCATCTGAGTGGCTGTTTTTTCTAATTAATGGAATTAGAGGAAAGTGAAAGATGGGCTCATGTCTCTATCAAAAGTAAAAAAAAGAAATGAAACTAGCTGCTTCCCTCGAGGCCTTGCATGCCCCCACAGGCACTGAGGATTCTGTCCTCTGTTTTAGTGTTCATCACTTTCCTAAATACTAGAAATAAGGGGGGGGGGGGAGTTTTATTGAGATATGATTCATACTTTGTACAGTTCAGCTATTTAAAGTGTACAATTCAGTGGATATTAATATACTCACTGATTGTAGCCATCACCACAGTCAGTTTAGAACATTTACATCACCTTGAAGAGAAACCTTTAGTTATCACCTCTATCCCCCTTACTCTGCCTCAGACCTAAGCAATCTCCCATCAAATATCAGAATTTTTTTTTTTTTCGGTGTGAGGTGGGGGCGGGGCTGCACCTCCAAGCTTATGGGATCACAAACCCATGCCCTCAACAATGAACGTGTGGAGTCCTAACCGCTGGACCGCTAGGGAGTTCGTAAATATCAGAATTCTTAATGGCACTGCAGAAGGGGTTGAAAGGGAAGCAATGCTAGGGACTTTCCTGTGGTCCATGGGGTTGCAAAGAGTCGGTCACTGCTGAGCAACTAACACTTTCACTTTCAAGCAGTTCATCACTGTAGTACTTTGGCCTCACTCAGAAGGGGTGAGGATGGAGATGATGGAAGCTAAAATAAATCTCCTGATCAAAGTGTAGCTACCACCACACCTGGGAAGCTTGTAGGTTCTCATCCCAGCCAGTGAATTTCTATGTGAATTTCAGAAACAAAACCATTTGTTTTATAGATTTGTTCCTTCCTTTGTGCGCTGTGGGGTGCTTTCTTTGTATGCTTTGTCCTGTCCAACTTCTGTGACCCCACGGACGGTAACCCCCCAGGCTCCTCTGTCCATGGGATTCTCCAGGCAAGACTACTGGAGTGGGTTGCCATTCTCTTCTGCAGTGGATCTTCTTGACCCAGGGATTGAACCCAGGTCTCCCCTATTGCAGGCAGATTCTTTACCATCTGAGCCACCAGGGCAGCCCCAATGTAACACTACTCAGCCATGAAAAAGAATGAAATTTTGCCATTTGTAATAGCAGGGATGGACGTGGATGGTTTTATGATAAATGAAGTCAGAGAGAGAAAGACAAATACTTATATGTTATTACTTATATGTGGAATCTAAAAAATACAACAGGTAGTGAATATAACAAAAAAAGACTTATTGATGTAGAGAACAAACTAAAGGTTACCTGAGGGGAGAGAGAAAAGGGTAGGAGAAATACAGGGATAGGGATTAAGAGGTACGAACTGAGGTATAAAATAAGCTACCAGGATATATTGGAATATTGTACAATACAGGGAATATAGCCAATTGTTTTATAATAACTATGAGTGGAGTATAACCTTTCAACATTGTGAATCACTATATTGAATGCCTATAACTGATAATATTGTACATTAACTATACTTCAATTAAGAAAACAAAAAGACATGCTTGGTCATCTGGTGAGGAAAAGTTCAGCCGGAAGTAGACATATATAAAGACCTTCCATGTGTTATCATTACTCTCACTGAGTGTTCAACTGTGGCGTTTTGAATCCTGAAAGAGAAACCACCACAGAAATAATTACCTTATGGGAGAACCATTGAATTTTAAATGAGGAAGCCTCAGGGATCCTGGAATGTTCCCCCTCAAAACCTGCCAGACTCACCTTGCAGGCTGTCTTATGTTCCTGTTGGCTTCAGGTTGCCTTGTTTAGCAAGTGAAGATTATTGGTTGTTTATCTGAAATTCAAATATCACTGGATGTTCCGTTTTATCTGGCTGCCTTCTTTGTCTACAGCCCGATATATCTCATGGCTCCACGTCTCCTCTGTATCACTGGTCCTTTGAGTTGCAGGGTCTGGGAGGGCTCTGCATACTTCTCAAAGAAGTGCAAATTCAGTGGGGCAGGCACTAGGCTGGGGTCCCCTTATCCAGTTGACATGGCCAGACCCCTTGAACTGGCCAGGCAAAAGAGTGATTTAAAAAAAATAGATGCCAGTCATGGTGCTGTCTGGCAGCAGCCCAAATTTTGGGCCTGGCTTCATCACTTTGACCAGAGGCAAGTCACTATAATTCCTTGGAACTGCATTTTCATCTTTTTACTTCCTTGAAATGAAACCAGTAGAAATGCCAGTAACCAGCATTTGTTTAGGGCACTACCATTTACTTGTCTCATGTAATTAGCAACCCTAATTAGTGTGGCATTCATTCCCCATCCCGCCCTGGGCAGCTCATTTAATTCTTACAATTAATTATCTTTGAAGAGTGTCATTATACCCCTTATGTAGACAAACCTCTGAAGGGTTAAGGAAAGAAAGCCACTCAGCTCTCTCCAAGATTTTATTTAGTGAAATCAAATGAAATTAAACCCCAAAACATGCCCGAAAGGGGAAAGAATTCGTAAAAGTGGAAGGATAAAGCAGGCCACTTACTGTTTTCATTCTTAGTGTCCATGTTCTCCCTGCCCCCAGCATCTGGGGCCTGGCACACAGTTTTAATATGTTTACTGAATGGGTAAATGTTTGGAGGGCCTCTCAGGTAGCTCAGTGGTAAAGAATCCTTATGTGATGCAGGAGGCACAGGTTGGATCCCTGGGTCAGGAAGACTCTCTGCAGAAGGAAATGGCAACCCACACCAATATTCTTGCCTGGGAAATCCCATGGACAGAGGAGCCTGGCGGGCTGCAGTCGATGGGGTTCCAGAAGAGTCAGACATGATTTAGCGACTAAACTCACTCAAATGTTTGGAACCACAGGGAAGTTTGAGGAGTCGGGGCCTCTGGTCTCTTCCTTAGTGTGACTCCCCACTTCACCCGCCAGCTCCTCATTCAGCCCTCCTTAAGGTCCCTGCATCTGGTCCCAACGCGTTAGTACTTCCAATCGTCAAGGATTCCCCAGTCTAAGGCTCGGAGTCTATTTGAACTGTTCTTCCATTTGTCTCTTTCCCTCTGCTTGTCTCCCTAGATAGCTAAATCCTCTTTATCCTCCATCCCCTTGCAAGTCCTGCCTCCTCCACCAGGACCTTTCCAACTATCCCAGCACACTAGAATTCTCCATTCTTGACTCTTCGAGCAGTTAGTGTGTATCACGCATTTTAGCTCACAGCAGAGCAGGAAGTTCCCTTTGGTAATATTTGGACCAAACCCCTCATTTTATGGATGAGGACACCGAAGACCTAGGAAGTCATGTGATATGCCCAAGGCCACACTGCTATCTAAAATTTGTTTCATTGCTTGTGCGCAGCTGTTCTGAATCTCTCCCCAACCCCCATTCACCCCATCGTGGTGCCATCTTGCATTTACCTGCTGTGTGTATATATGCACTGTCTATGGCAAGGAAAACCCAGAAAACACCCTTAAAAAGGAACCCAGGTCTTCCAGATTGGCAATGGAAAAGGTCACCCTTGGGGAGGGGTGCCTGGTCCTTCTCTCTAAGACTTACTTCGCACGACCACTTTCTCCTTGGACATCTGTCACCAGTTACCACTACCACCCCCTTCCCTACCCAGCTGTTCTCAGGAGCCCTTCTCCCCACATCTTGAGTCCAAGCTGGATATAGGATACTTGAGGGAGTGGAATAGCACAGAAAGTTACGTACAACTAGATACTCTAACAACAAAAGGCTTTTCCTCGTTTAGTTGGACCTTTACTTTTAGTCTCCTTCCTTGACATTTACGTGAAACGGAGGTTGCCATTAACACCCTCTAGAAGTGTGACTCCACATCCAAGAGAAAACCCCAAACCTTAGGAGTTTCTGTTCCTGGTGGTCAAAGGCTAATCTTCCAGGTTCTCTTTCTGATGTGAGGTGCCTCTTCTTTTCAATGTGTCTAACATTAGGGAACACAGTCTTTAGGGAAGCCTCCCAGCACCACCACTGCTCAATAAGAGTTTTTTTTTTTTTAACTGTAGACTTCAACAGGGTGAACCAATCAGATCACAACGCAATTAATCTTCACATTCGACATGTTCTGCAGAGAAGTGGGAGATGGGGAGCTGGCCTTTATGGCGTCTCCCTAACACGTTAATTCTCTGATGAGTACCCTCTGTTCTCTTATGGATTCCTGTCCTAAGTCTTTTTAGCCATAGGTGCTGAGCATTTAATGAATCTTGGTTGAACTGAGTGGATGTGACCCATCGAGTGTACTTTAGGGAGGAAGCTTAGGGTTGGGGAAAGAGGGAGGATGGTATGGGAAGAGAAGAATACCACTCTGCTCACCACCTTCCAGACTGCCAAAGAATGCCCACTCCACTTTTGTTCCTGAATATATTCATTCATTCATTCAACAAATATTTCTAGAGTGCCTGCCACCTGCCAAGAATTATAGTTGGTGCTGGGCATCAAAATGAATAAAAAATAGCCTCTGTGCCTGCCCTAAAGAGCTATGTTCTCTGTATGGTGCTTGATGGATGACCTGTTGTGACCACCGTTGTAGCCGAAGGAGCCTGGTTAATAAACCATGCTCCCTCATGTGCTGAGACATCCTCATCTTCTGGAGATGCCTGGGTTTACTTTGATTTGTTGTGAAGCATGAATGCTAAGATGAGTTTTGCCCTGAGAAGCCCCAGCAATGTGGTTACTCCAGTTAACCAGCACGGCCAGTGTGAGGCGAGAAAATAATAGGTGGTTATGTAATGGATGTGCTTTTCTTTACACGAGACCTTTAAAGGTCAGTTTATTAGAGCCTAATGAAACAGTTAGGGATATATATGGGGTGATTTAGTTGCTTCCTTTCTTCTACAATAAATGTCACAGTTTTGGATGACTATAAACTAGTTCTGGTGCTCTGAAATGAAAAAGATACTAAGAATGAGGCTCAAAGGAAATTGATCTATTTTCCCCTTTTCATTTTTTATTTGGCACATGTGTTCCATTTCATACCAATTTTTTCCCCTGTGCATAGTAAAGTTTTAAAATAAACAGCAGCAACTCTGTTTTCCTAGTTTAACTAACATGGAAACGTCTAATCCTCTTAGTTTTTTTGATTTTGCAAACAAGGATTTGTTGGGATAAAATCTTTAAGCAGTCCAGTCACATGAACTAGGTATTCATTTAATGGCCCCAAGTACAACCTGTTGGAAAAGCAAAGTAATGAATTAACAATATTCCTCACAGTCATTTTGTCTGCCTTATTTTTCAGTCACAGGGTATGCAATGTTAATGGAAGTAGTGAACGTAAAGGTAATTCACCCTGTAAATTGAGAATAGTTGCTTCACATTGTTAGCCAGCATTACTTTCAGCTTTTTGAGCATGTGGGGGAAAAAACCATAATCTACAGCTACAGCCATGCTTTCTAGTATAATGACCACCAGCTACTTGTGGCCACTGAAATGTGTGTGGCTAGTGTGACTGAGCTGAATTTAAAAATTTTAATTAAATGTAAAAATGGAAGCAGTTAAACACAACTTTATTGGGAAGCTTATGTTAGGAGCAACCTGGATATGTGAGTCTACATTTTCAACTGTAAATTTTATGCAGTACTGATTATTTCCAATGAGAATGTAGCATCCAAATTGCAATGTGCTATCAGTGTAAAATGCACACTAGATTTTGAAGATTTCAGAAAAAAAGTAAAATATTTCATTTAATAGTTACTAATTTTTATATTGATTACGTGTTGAAATGATGTTTTGGATATATTGGGTTAAAGAAAATATATTAAAATGAACGTCACCTGGTTTTGTACTTTTAAAAAGTGACCACAATAAAACTTAAAATCACATAAATGTCTCGCATGAATTAATATAGAGCAGCACTCCTCTGCTGGATTGGAATGAAAGGTTCCATGTCATGGTCCACAGGGTTCTCACCAGTTTACTTGATGAGAATATCACAATGAGCTCAGTTAAAACACGAACAGGGAATTCTGTGTCGTAGCAAATCATAACATATATTTAATAATTCTGTTTTTTATTGTTTAAGCTTGTCAAACCCAGGTGATCTTGGGATATCTTTGATTCCAAAACTGCATCACATGTTTAATCCCATTTATTTTAGGAGAATCTCAATCTAAACTTTGGAACTTTAAATAACTTTTAATTGGTTAAAAGAGCCAATCAACAGTATGGTTTAATGAATCTAATTATAGACAACTTTATAAAGCACTTAAATAATATTTTATCCTGTAATCACCAAAGAAATTGTGATTAGGACTTCCCCAGTGGTCCAGTGGTTAAGACTCTGCAGGGCGCACAGGTGCCATCCCTGGTCGGGAAAGTTTCACAGGCCTCGCAGTGTGGCCAAAAAGAAAAGAAAAAAATACCACACACACACAAAATGAAATTGTGGTTAAAAACTCAAATTTTGGAGTCAGGCAGACCTGGGCTTGAATTTACTGATCTGCCATTTTCCAGTTGTGTGACCTCAGACTAGTATTTTAAACTTGTTAAGCCTTGATTTCCTCATCCATAAAATGGGACAATAATAGTCCCTACCTGATAACATTCTTATAAAGATTAAAACATGTAACCCATATAAAGTGCCTGGCATATGAGAAGCACTCAGTTTGTTCATAATTATTGAATTATGAGGTTATTATTGTTGTTGTTATTATTAAGGGCTTTATAAAGTATCCAACATTGTCTTTGGGGACCCAATCTGCCATGTTGCTATAGTTATCTGCAAGGCTTGGTCAGAGCTTCATTCGTTTGCAAGTTGTGTTTAATGTTACAATTACTTGTTCTCTTTGAGTCTTATTCTTGACTTTTCTTTCTTCTCCTTTTCTCCCTCCTTGTTCTTTGCCCCATTCTGCAATTAGCCTTTGATCCTGAAGTTTCTCTTCTTTTACTCTGTACTTGGCACACTCCATAACTCTCCTAATGTTTCATTTAGGAGTATGTATCGAGCACTTCCTATGTGCCAGGCTCTCAGATAGGTGCTCAGAATACGAAGGTGAATATTATAACAAGGCTCCTGCCTTCGAGGTGCTCACTAACCAGTTAGTCCAGGGGGAGAGTTATGTCTGATTATGTCCCTCAATACCGATTAGTTAGCAAAGCATACCAAGTCCTCTGCAGTGGGTTCCCGGTCCCCTGTGTGTCTGATGTCTCCTCCCAACGCCACTTTCTGTACTATGACCCAGTTATTCCTTACAAACTATTGACATTTCCTGAACACATTGTTATGGCTGCAGGCTGTATCATGTGTCTACACCAGACCCCCTAAGTGTTTCTTCTCCAGTTTTAAGTCCTACTCTCAATACCTGTTCATTTATCAAAACAATTCAACTGTCATTTCCTCTGAGAAGTTGGTCTAATCACCACCCTGGTAGAATCCATTTTCTCATTACTGCCCCTGCCCACACTGAACTCTCCTCCAACTTAGGGACATGTAATTGTCTTTTTAAGCTCTCCCACCATCACCACCACCACCACCACCACCTCCATCCACGTCCACCACCATCACCACCACCACCACAACCACCAACCCTCTTCAACCAATCACATACTTTGAATGCTCTCTAGGTTATCTTTCAAAGCGTTTTCTATCAGTGGGTTATGAGCTTTCTTCTTCTGAAGTGCTAATTCAACCCCACTCCCCACCCCACCCCTTCTCATCCTTTCAGAAACAGATTGTACCAGGAAGAAGTCTTCCGCTAGGAAAGCAAACAAACCATCTCTGTGGGATGCTTTCAAATTCTGTCTTCCCAAATGGTGCCCTGCAAAGCTCAGCACTCTTCAGTGACATCTCCTTGTATTTAGAGTAAAACTCAAACTCCTCACCAGGGCTTCTTCATCACAGGACCTCTGGCCACTTCCCCAACCTCAGCTTTTTCATCTCTGCCTCCATCACCAGATTTCTGTTCCTGAATTAAAAGCAACACGAGCAAACAGACTTCTTCCTGGCAGCCATTTGCACAGGACACTTGTACTTGTCTATGCCTAGATTGTCCTTTCCTCAGATCTCCACTCGTGCCCCTCCACTTCTTCCAGTTCTCAGCACGAGTGTCTCAGAGCCTTCTCTGATCCCCGTGAGTCTCCATCCCATTGCCCAGCTTTTACTGCTGGGCAGAGCTTACTGTTGCCTGAATTTTTTCAATTTGTATACCTGGTCCTCCTTGCTAACGGGTAAGCTCAAGGTTCCCCCCATTTCTGGCACCTAGCACAGTGCTGACATCATAGCAGGCAGTCATTAGACTTTGGTTCTAGGAGCTTGAAATCTTGGTGAAGCATCCTCAAATTAAGGTGTGGCCCCTGCCCCCCAGCCACTTCTGCTAAGTTGTTTTGACACTATCTTTTGGAGTGGGTTGGGAGCAGCTACATCAGTCAGATTCCCGGCCCCGCACCCCCCCCGCCCCCCCGCCAACAGAAACAGATATACACTTACCAGGGTAATTGAGGAGAGATTCATAAAGGGATTATCAGGGTTTAGGGAAGCCAGCAAGGATTGTGAAGTACTGCCAAGAACCCAGAGAAAACAGAGACCCTCCCAGGAGCCTTTGGTAAAGGGCCGCAGCCACCCTTCTGTCACCCAGAAGGGAAGTAACCTCGAGAATAAATGCCCTGACCTTTCTCTACTGCCAGCCTCTCAGTGTAACCCTCCATAATAGCATTTCAACAGTGCCCCAGTGCTTGACACACAAGGATGATATATGGTTATTTTTTGTGTTGTCAGGTTGCTTGTTTTAGTGTATCACTTATAGCCACAGTCAGAAAGCTCCCAACTTTGCTTGGGAGTATGTATAACTTTGCTTCCTAAGTTAGAAAATATTCTCTGTAGGGAAGTGAACACTTGATGAATCTTCCAGGGCACTTTCTGTATCTGGGCTGACTCCAGTCTGAGGTTGGTAATATTATTAGAGGGTTAGTGATGCAGCATTGTCCTGTCAAGTAATATATTTTAGGAGAAGAAAAAAGTAAATAAATTTGATGGTAAAATAAAAGTTGTTCTAACATAATCTATTTTTTTACTGTTTGTTGAAAGCTCTTGAGGTAGACCATGAGTCCCCAGTGTAACAAAAATAATAGCTGACTCTTTTGTGCCGCTACTGTATACCAGGCCCTGGAATCCTTGACATGACATTTAACAAGCTCATGGAGTTGTTATTATTGTCACAGTTTTAAATATGAGATGGTCTTAAAGTTATCAGCAAGAAAGGGTGATTCAGGATTCAAAATCATATCTGTCTGAAAGTGAGGGCCAGGTTCTTGCCACATGCATAGACGCCCTTAAACAGGACTACTGGCGTCCATGTTGGAAACCTGCATTGGGTAAGGGTGGGACTGTGAGCTGGTCAACTAGGAGGACAGGACGTGTGTGACTCACTGTGGCTCTGCCACGTCATGGGAGGTCAGCACTGCAGAGAAGAATGAGGGTCGGCCGGGACCAGGGGACAGGTTGACTGACGCCATTGGTGAATGCCTGTGAACCAGCCCCCAGCGGCTTGACTCACTGGCAGATGCTGTCAACCATAATCTCAAGCCTGTTCTCCCTTTAACGTGTAGATCAATTGTCACTGTGCTCTGGTCACACAGCCTCTGCCACATGTGGGAGTTTCCTCGTTGCTTGTCCACAAGGCCCTCCTGTAATGTTCTGAGGAATTCTTGGAGCCCTGAAACCAGGAAGAGGATCTAGAGTTTTAGGTTTCAAATGAGGAACCCAAACTCATTTGTTGTGCAGTTTGATTATCTTTCACAACTGAGAGAAGGCACTATAAAGTTGGAGGAGGAGAATGAGGAAGAGGAAAGGAATTAAGCAGACAGGTAAGTCACTTGGATTCTAATTGTGGTTTTTTTTTTTTAAGTAGAAGTAAACAAATATAGAAAATGTCCATGAGGTGGAATTATTTGACTTTGCTAACTAAGCAAAGTTTAGTTGGAAAAAGATTTCTTAGTGGAGAGAAGCCCATGGTATTTGGCACGCTGGAGTTTAGACAGAACTAGAATTTAGGAGCACTCTAAAAAGCATTTTTGGGCTCAAAAAATTATTAGATATTGCTTAAAAATTTTCTCTATCATAATGATTAGTTTGGGAGAAAATGTTTTTTATTTCTGCTGATCAGTAACTACCCTAACATCCATTTGCTCAACGTAGTAACTCCAAAATCTTTGGAGAGAAAGATCCACAGAGGAAAATGCTTCAGAAAATTTCTTGTTCATGTGGATTTACCCATGCATGTGGCAGAGTTGATCTGATTTGAATGACCTCCATAAAGTGGGTCCAGTGAATTATCTAATTCTTCCTGAAGTCAGATCTTATTTTTTGTAATTACTCTAAAATGTTATCAGTAGCATTTTACCTACATAGACAGTCAGAACTAGTAGATTCTGTTTAATTTAGGGCTTTTGTTCATTGACTGTAGCTATTATGTTTTGAGCACCTACTATGCACCAGGCATTGTGCCAGGCATTTTATGAGCATTATCTTTGTCAGTCCTAAGGCTTTTTAGACATTGTCCTCTCCATATCCTAAGTAATATAGTCACTCGAGAGTTTACGGTGAAATAAAAAAGAATATATATATATATTTATATGTATGTATATATAAAGTTTCCACTACTTTCCCATCTATTTCCCATGAAGTGATGGGACCGGATGCCATGATCTTCATTTTCTGAATGTTGAGCTTTAAGCCAACTTTTTCACTCTCCACTTTCACTTTCATCAAGAGGCTTTTTAGTTCCTCTTTACTTTCTACCATAAGGATGGTGTCATCTGCATATCTGAGGTTATTGATATTTCTCCTGGCAATCTTGATTCCAGATGGGGAAACAGTGGAAACAGTGTCAGACTTTATTTTTGGGGGCTCCAAAATCACTGCAGATGGTGATTGAAGCCATGAAATTAAAAGATGCTTACACTTTGGAAGAAAAGTTATGACCAACCTAGATAGCATACCAAAGCAGAGACATTACTTTGCCGACTAAGGTCCATCTAGTCAAGGCTATGGTTTTTCCTGTGGTCATGTATGGATGTGAGAGTTGGACTGTGAAGAAGGCTGAGCGCCGAAGAATTGATGCTTTTGAACTGTGGTGTTGGAGAAGACTCTTGAGAGTCCCTTGGACTGCAAGGAGATCCAATCAGTCCATTCTGAAGGAGATCAGCCCTGGGATTTCTTTGGAAGGAATGATGCTAAAGCTGAAACTCCAGTACTTTGGCTACCTGATGCGAAGAGTTGACTAATTGGAAAAGACTCTGATGCTGGGAGGGATTGGGGGCAGGAGGAGAAGGGGACGACAGAGGATGAGATGGCTGGATGGCATCACGGACTCAATGGACGTGAGTCTGAGTGAACTTCGGGAGTTGGTGATGGACAGGGAGGCCTGGCGTGCTGCAATTCATGGGGTTGCAAAGAGTTGGACACAACTGAGTGACTGAACTGAATTGAACTGATATATAAAGTTAAGAAAACTAAAAATGAATGAAAGTAGAAAATGGAGTCAGAGGGAGACCATTTAATCAACAAGTAAGTGCTAGGGAGGAAAAAAGATGATACTTGTGCGTTTGCTGGTTTCTTGACCAGGGAATAACACAATGTACTATATCTATCTAATCTCAAGATTTGTGCTGAAGTAGGAGAAAACCCCAGAGTTTGAAAGTGCTTGTTGATAAGGCAGAGATCTGGGGCTTTTGGTTTCTGATTTGGCTGCGTTCCTGTCTCTCTGTAACTATAGAGTTATTCTGGACATTTTTTTTTTTTAAAGCATGAAATGCCCAAAGAGAAGATCAGGGAAGGGAACACAGGACTTTTTAAACACTGGGACAGAGGAGGTGAGAATAAATGGCAGAGAGGAATATCTTTCTTTTTTCATAAAATCTGAGAGGTACCTATCTGCACTTGTCTGGATTGTCAGACATGTGAACTGTTTCCAGAACTGTCTTCATGTAACTGTTAACTCCTTGGTCTTTCTGAGGCTGCCTGCAAGGTGTCTAGTCTGCTAATAGGGTGTTAGTCAAGGACCCTCGTGAGCAGGCATTTCCACATTTGAAGAAGTTCCCGTGCCCTCTGTTGGACTGGGGTCACCAGCTAACAGAGAGTGGGAGTGTGGAGGCAGTTATTGGCTAGATGGGGTTTAGCCTCTTCCCAGAACTGAAACTGGTCCCCATCCATTTGTTGGCTCAGCACTCGAAAAAGGCTGTTTCAGGAAGCAAACCCACAAGGAACTAAGAGCACAGTCATGTGTTTATGAGTGACGCATTCAGGGTGTCTGCTCCAGCACATGCCCTCAGGCAACCAACTGTATGTTGTGGGCTCAAAGTTTATGATGCATTAGGGTGGGAGGGCATTTTCTCTAAGCCACTTTTCTTTCTCCTGAAATGGCTTGAGTGATAGGTAGTAGCATCCAGCATGAACTTCAGAGCCAGCCTGCCTGAATCTAATCTCCCATTACCACCAGCTCTGCGACCTTGGCAAAGTTATTTAATATTATTCTACCTCAATGTTTTCATCTGTAAAATGGGCTTCATCATAGTAATACTTGATAGGATTTTTGTTGCTGTTATATGAGATAACACACACACAGTGCTTATAACAGTGCCTCTGTGTGTGTGTTAGTTGCTCAGTCGTGTCTGACTCTGCGACCCCATGGACTGTAACTTGCCAGGTTCCTCTGTCCTTGGAATTCTCCAGGCAAGACTACTGGAGTGGGTTGCCATTCCCTTTTCCAGGGGATCTTTGCAACCCAGGGATCAAACCCAGGTTTTCCACATTGCAGGCAGATTCTTTATCATTTGAGCCACCAGGGAAGCCCCATAACAGTGCCTACAATATGCTAATTGTAAATGTTTAGCAAGAAAGAGAAATAACTGTCCATTGCTAACCTCAGACAAATGATTTCTCATTGAGAGATTAGTATGCTACATTTATTTTCTATTTTCCGATTTGTGAATTGCTTTCCTATGACATTTCATGATGTCCTTTGATCAGAGGACAGGCAGTACTTAGAATGTTAAACATTTTTAAGAAATAGGAGAGAGTATAATGTTAGGACTTCCCTGGTGGCTTAGAGGGTAAAGCATCTGCCTGCAATGCAAGAGAACCAGGTTCGATTCCTGGGTTGGGAAGATCCCCTGGAGAAGGAAATGGCGACCCACTCCAGTACTCTTGCCTGGAAAATCCTGTGGATGGAGGAGCCTGGTAGGCTACAATCTGTGGGGCCACAAAAAGTCAGACAGGACTGAGCGACTTCACTTTCACTATAATGTAGGAAAGATAAGGGGAAAGGTTTCTACTCTCAAGAAATGCATTCCATTGCCTGGAGTGCTTGCCCAGGGGGAGTTTAAGAAAGGTAAACCAGGAGGGTATGCTGATTGCATACCCTCCCTCTTAGCAAGGTATGCGGTCCTCCAGGGCAGCCGTGTTTCCAGGGCTCCTATCCAAAGAAGATTCTGGACCCCTGGCCTGGGTGGGGGTAGAACAATGAACTGTTGACAAGCCAGAGACCCAAGAGGCTCCATCCTTCCCACTAAGACTGATGCCAAGATAGTCTTCGGATACAGAGAGCATCTGAAGGATCAAACCCTGTCTTTCCCTCCTGGAGCCAGATCTTAGGAGCTTGTTACATACAAGAAAGGATCAGAGAAATCCATGAAGGAACCAGATTTTTTCTCTTGTGACCAAACGACACTGTGCTCTGGGTCGACAGAGTGGCTTTACTTCTCTTCTCAGTACTAAAATCAGGACTGCTGCTGCTGTGCTGGGCTCAGTTGTGTCTGACTCTTTGCAACCCTATGGACTGTAGCCTGCCAGTCTCCTGTCCATGGGGCTGTAGCCACCCAGGTCCTCTGTCCATGGGATTTTCCTGGCAAGAATACTGGAGTAGGTTGCTATTTCCTACTCCAGGGGATCTTCCTGACCCAGGAATTGAACCCTTTTCTCTTGCGTCTCCTGCATTGCAGGCGAATTCTTAACAGCTGAGCCACTGGGGAAGTACTGGGCAAATCCACGGGAGTTGGTTACCCTGGCACACAGCAGGCCCTGATCAAAGTGGCCTAAAGGGAGGCTGAAGCCAAAGCTGTTACTCAAATTTCAGGGCCAGACACCTTGATGATGTTTTTTTTTAGATAGCTACTTCCTTATAGGTAGCTATGGTAATAATACTCCATTTGTGAATTGTAATATTGGTTGAGTATTTCTGTGTGGCCAATTCACACCCCGCCCCCACCTCTCTCACCCCCTCCACCGAGGCCAGGATGTCTTAATTGCCTGGCAAAATTGATGTTTTGGATTGTTGTGGATGTTGTCCGGTGCATTGTAGAATCCTTAACAGTATCAGTAGGCCCCACCCACTAGATGCTGCCTGCACCCACCACCAAAAATGTCTTACGTGCTGTGCTGTGCTTAGTCGCTCAGTCGTGTCTGACTCTTTGCAATCCCATGGACTGAAGCCCTCCAGGCCACTCTGTCCATGTGGATTCTCCAGGCAAGAATACTGGAGTGGGTTGTCATGCCTCCTCCAGACGACCTTCCCAACTCAGGGATCGAACCCAGGTCTCCCGCATTGCAGGCAGATTCTTTACTGTCTGAGCCACTGGGTCTTTGGCCATTGCCTAGTAATGTCTGGGATGGGGGGCAAAAGGACCACAGTTGAGGACCATTGCTCTGAGGTCGATAACATTGCCTACATTTTAGAAAATTGACCTCCTGATCATCTTTGTAATCTATGTGAGTCTCTCTTAATTTTTTTGTTCATTCTCTACAATTTTGCTCCTCTTCTTCTCTCCTCCTATCATCTAGGATCACATGTTTACTCACAAAATTCCAAAACATACCTACAGAATACAGGTTTGCCTAACAGACTAAAAGGGTCATTGAGTTTTCTCAAATCTGTGGAAATTCTTTCTTGTCTTAACTTCTTTTGTTTCAGTAGGGTGTCCTCTGAGGTTTACTGGAATTGAGTAGATAAAAGTCTTTTAAGATTTTTAGAAAAACCATAATTAATTTTGATCTTACTAGGAAGCTTGTTTCTTCTCATGGTGCTAGTTTTGTCTGGGCCACTTCTGAAACAATAAAACTGTATTCTCTGAAGGAACTTTTGGAGGAACTTAGATTCTTAGAGAAGATTTGAAATAATCTATAACGCCTACAGAGAGACTTCAGAACTGAAAACTATTTGTACAATCTAGATTTTTCTACCTATTCAGTCAGCCTCATTCTTTCTAATTATTTAACTGAAAAAGTATCCTAAATACCATTCTTCAGTTACTGTGACGGCTTTGTGACAAAAGACCATCTGATCCACCTTTTAGCATTTAACAAACGAATATTTAAATCAGAGATGTCTAATACTGTTTTTATAAAGTTTTGCAGACATAGAAATTCCAATTATCTTTATTAAACTGTTCCAGTTTTTAATTACCCTCTAAATCAACATTTCTTCCTTTTCTTAAATGCTGAAGACAGTGTTTATAATATTTACTTTATTAGAATAAATTTTAATCCAATTATAAAAATAATTCAGGCCAATAAAAAAGCTGAGAACACAGAGGAGAAAATAAAAATCATCTTAAGCCCACACCCAGAGATAATGCAGATAATATTTTTGAAGTTATACATCTTTTAAAGATGTATATGGTATATGCTTATCAGATTAAGTGTTCTCCAGTTCCATTCTCACTTTCACAGTTTTGTGGCGAATTTTAATATATTGTACCTTTTGTTGTTCAGTGACTAAGTCATGTCTGATTCTTTTTGACCCCATGGATAGCCGCAAGCCTGGCTACCCTGTCCTCTGCTTTTAAATGAATAAATAAAGTGTTTCACAGTAAAATTAAATTGACAGAATGCAAAATGGTGAAGATGCAGTACTTTTTTCATTATTAAGTTGATTGTTTTGTTCAAATAAACTAGATGTGGATATCAGTTGTCTTAATTTCTTACCTATCCTTTGGGAATTTCTTTATATACATATACGTATAGCATCTACTCCCCGCTCCCCTTTTCCTCAAAAGGCAGACTGTTAGGTGAATTGTTTTGTAACTTGTTTTTCTTCACTTGTCAATTCATTTTGGAGTTCTCAATTTCAGTACACTGAGATTTTTCACATTGACTATTATATTTATTTTTATTATTTTGGTTTCACCAGCTCTTAGTTGCGGCATCTTCCATCTTCATTGCTGCATGTGGGATCTAGTTCCCTGACCAGGGATCAAACCCAGACCCCCTGCATTGACAGCCCAAGTCTTAGCCACTGGACCACCAGAGAAGTCCCTCATATTGACTTAAAAAAAAAAACAGAGACATAGTATTTCATTGTATGGATATACCATGATTTATTTAACTAGAATCCTATTTGATAGGTTTCTAGTCTTTTGCTGTTAAAAACAGTGCTGAACGAAATTGTCCGTACACATCATTTTGCAAATGTAAAATATATCTTTTGTAGGATAAATTCTCCAAAGTACAATTGCTAGGTTAAAAAGTATATGCAATAATAATTATAATAGAGATATAATATGATAGATAAGTATCCTTCACAGGTGTAACAATATATACTCCCATGAGAAATGTATGAGACATCCAGTTTCCTCATAGCCTTGCCAACATAATATGTTAATATGTTACAGTAATATATGGAATTTAGAAAGATGGTAATGATAACCCTGTATGCGAGACAGCAAAGAGACACAGATGTATAGAACAGTCTTTTGGACTCTGTGGGAGAGGGAGAGGGTGGGATGATTTAGGAGAATGGCATTGAAACATGTATAATATCATATATGAAACAAATCGCCAGTCCAGGTTCGATGCATGCTACAGAATGCTTGGGGCTGGTGCACTGGGATGACCCAGAGTGATGGTACGGGGAGGGAGGTGGGGGGCAGGTTCAGGTTGGGGAACACATGTACGCCCGTGGTGGATTCATGTTGATGTATGGCAAAACCAATACAATATTGTAAAGTAATTAGCCTCCAATTAAAATGAATAAACTTATATTTAAAAATATGTTACAGTAAATTTGTAACATATTTTTGGGGTTTTGCCAATCTGATACATGAGCAATGATATTTCAGTGTATTTTCAATTTGCGTATTTTTATAAAGGTTAAAGTCATCTGTTCTTGGTCAGCGCTGTCTGTGTCCTGTGCCCATTTTTCTATTGGTTTATTGATCGTTTTCTCATTGCTTTGTATAAGCATTTTAGGTATTACAGAAATGAGCTCTTGGTGATACGAACTGTGAATATTTTTCCGTTGATTATTCATCTTTTGTTTTTGTTCTGTGGTTTAAATAAATTTTGTATCTAGTTGAATTTATCAGTCTTTTATTATAGCTTTTGGCTTATGAGCCACAGTAGAAAGGTCTTTCTCATTTCAAGGTTTTAAAAGAATTCTCCCATGTTTTCTTGCAGAACTTAGAGCTGATCCATTTGGAATTTATCCTGATATGAGATATAAGGTATAAATCCAACTTTTCTAGATGAAATTCTAGATGTCCCAACACCTAGACTATTTGTTGAATAGTCCCCCTCTTTGTTGGTGTGAGATGCGCCTTTCATTGTCTAACAAATTTCCATATAGGCTTGTATATATTTTGGATTTTCTATTCTGTTTCAGTCATTGCTGTGACTGCTTATGTGCCAGAATATGATTTTTGTGTATAGGTGTGTATATTTTATCATTCCATTTTCCCCTCTATTAGTTTGGAATTCTGTTTATATATATGTATTTAGTGCTCACTCTGTATGTTACCAGACAGTTTTAATCTACTTTTTTATGGCTGTGCTGAGTCTTGGTGGCTTCACGGGCTTTTTTCCAGTTGTGGCGAGCTCGAACCTCTCTTCAGTTGTGGAGTGTGGTTTCTAGGGCACGTGGGCTTCAGTAGTTGTGGAGCACAGGCTCGATAGGTGTGGCGCTGGGGCTTAGTTGCCCTGTGGCACCTGGGATCTTCCCTGCCCAGGGATTGAACCCATGCCTCCTACATTGGCAGGCAAATTCCTTACCCCTGAGACACCAAAGAAACCACTAGACAGCTTTTAAATTCATCTACCCACCTACTGACTTATGTCATGTGTTTTAATTCTCTTTATAGTAGTTTTAATGTATGAAATATTTGTAAAACTTAATAAGACATGATCATGATTGTTTTATGTAGTCAGTGTTTATTTAGATTTAACATTTTTGTTGTTCCTCATTGTAGTCTGTATTCTCTGACTTTCCATCTTGGACCAGTTTCCTTCTGCTTCTAGAGCATCCTTTAGTGGCAGTCTACTTGTGACAAACTCACTATTCATTTTACAGAATATGTCATTATTCTGAGCTTCATTTTTGAAAGGTATTTTCAGTAAGAATAGCATCATAAGGTTGATTTGCAGCACACTGAAGATATTATCCCACTGTTTTCTGGCTTCCAATGATGGTGCTGAGAAGGCAGTTGTCTAACTATTAAGCCTTTTGATGATAATACTGCATTTTGCATGATAATCGTAATTGTTTATAGTCTATCTAATAATTTCAAATTATGAATTCTAGAGTCAAATTTCAAAATAATTATTTCTAGAGTTGTGTGAGTTTCATTTTATTTCCTGTATTTCTGCTGATTCTCACACATGTTATGATGCACCTGGTTCACTTTGCCTGGATGCTGGATCCTGTATTTGAAAAAGTTTTTGTAGAAATTATTTGAGGTTTAGCACTAACTTATATTCTTCCTGGGTCAAACTGTTTCTTTATTAAAACTTTCTACCGTGTTTCGGTGTTTGATAGTGCTGGTGGCCCTTCTATCAGGATTCTCCTGGTTATGAAGTTTAGGATTCACTTAACTAGTTCAAAACTGCCCTTCCCTTAAAAAAAAAAAAAAAAATTTATTGTTTTTTTTTGGAGGTGGACATGTTAAATTTATGCAATAATGCAAAATGGCATCTGATGTTGAGTTTTTCCATTCAAAAATATGGTAGAGACAATATTTTTACAAAAGGAATGTTGTTGGGATTCTCAGGTGTTTTATTCATTTTATTCATTTTGGGACTTTAGAAACATCTACTGAGGTCATAATAGATGTCAGGGTATGGTTTAATATATAAATAGTCATTTTAGATTGTCTTATTTCTAAAGCATGATGACTTTGTCAAGGCTATTATGATATCAGACTCATGGCCTCTTGATTCTCCAGCATTAGCTTTTATTTGTCTACCTCTCTCTCACCTGAGTCCTGCCCCACCCTGAGGCATGTCAGACAACGGAAAGCTCTTTTGTCTTGATTCTATTAGACTAGCCCTAACAGAATTTTAGGGACACTGGATTGCAGTCCTTTCTTCAGACGCCTTTGCTGCGCTGCGGCCCTGCTCGTGATACCCCAACAAGCATGCTTGCACTGCTTTTACAGAATCTCAGGGTCAGAGGCCACAAAGCACAGGGCTTCAGAGAGCAAGATCTGGTGTCTCACCAGACTCGCTTTGAAGTGGTGGCTGGACTTCTTCCAGCTTTGTGACTTTGGTTAGATAGTTCACCTTTTGAAGATCAGGTTTCCTCCCCTGGAAAATGGATGTAATAAGGGAATCTTCATTACAGTATTGTGAACATTAAATGAGGGAACCACATATTAAGTGGTCGATAAATGTTAGCTATAATGTGCTTCCCTCATTTTATAGATACCTGCGCTCAGGTTCTTTCATTTACATAACTTTCCTAAAATCCCTGGGATTTGAGGAAGTGGCAGAGCTTTTCGGCTCTGAGTCCAGTGCTCTTTTTTTTTTTTTCACAGTGCCACCAATGAATAGTATGAATAAAGAATAGCTATCAGGTAGGCTATCAAAATAGCTATCAGGTAGGGCTTCCCTGCTGGCTCAAACGGTAAAGAATCTGTCTGCAATGCAGGAGACCTGGATTCAATCCCTCTGTTGGGAAGATGCCCTGGAGAAGGAATTGGCAACCTACTCCAGTATTCTTGCCTGGAGAATTCCATGGACAGAGGAGCCTGGCGGGCTACAGTCCATAGGATCACAGAGTCGGACACGACTGAGCAACTAACTTTTTCTTTTAGGCTATCTGGTTGGCACCGTTCTTAGCACTTTACCTGTAGCTCAGTTTATGCTTATTAACCAGAAGGTAGATGCTAGAATTATCTCCATTGTGCAAATGGAGAAACTGAGATATGGAGACATTAAATCAGGTACACACAGCTAATAATGACAGAGTAAGATTTGAATCAAGACAATCGAACTCTAACCCAAAGGTCTAATTGGTCTGGGAGTCCCTACCACTGGCAGCAGTTCTTCTCAACAATGGGTACCAACTCCCTCCAGGTTCCTCTTTGCTGCCTTTTTTTCACACCTCCCATCTCTCCTTCTGTCCTCTTATCCTTTTCATTATGTATCCTTATCATTTATCCTCTATTGTTTATCCTTGTACCTTGAGCTTGCTCTGAAGATGGTATAACTTAAGGAGGAGGTTTTAAGGAAACTAGCTTTTACTAAGCACCTACTAAAATCACACACTATATTAGTTGCTTTCATATCTATGTTTTCATCTTCCTTTTGCAGTTGAGCAAACTAATGCTCAGAGAATATAAGTAATAAGTTACCCACATTTACTCAGTTGGATGGTAACAAAACTGAGATTGGAGCCTAGGTATATTTGCAAAGCTTGTGCTTTTCACCAGGGCTGGTAAACAGCTGTATGCACTTGATCCGGCCATGCTGGTTGTTAAAATAGTGCAATCTCTCTGAACCTCCTGATGGATAGCTGCCATTCCAAGTCTCCTTTGTGTCTCTACCACCACCTGCCTGGCCTGCCCAGCCCCCTCCCCATAAGCCAACAAGTGAAAATTGGCATCCAGTCCAGCAGGGGCATCAAAGGCCTGCTCCAGCGCCGAGGTGGCTGGCGGATGTGTGTCTGTGTCTTTGCAGTCCTCTATCACAAGGCTGTGTAGTATCGAATATCATGCTGAGCACTGCTTAACATCACTAGGATAGCTCAGGATAAATGAGAAAATAACTTCACAGCTCATTACTGGAACTGTCATTTGGGGTCAAATCAGAAACACTGTGGAAGCTTAGTTGAATTCATTGCTTCCCTTGATGAAGTACAAGATGAGGAATGTGGCATCTGAACAAATGGATTTTGTACTCTCACCAAGACTAAGGTTGCTAAAGAGCAAGTGTTTCTCAGCCCCTACCCAGTTTTCACTCCCACTATCCAGCCTGGCCAAGCCACCTATGCCAGAGCCCTCTTTCTACACCTCAGCCTTTGATTAGAAGCTCTTCTGCCCCTTTCCATGCTTCTGAGGATTTTCAGGCCTCAGAGGCCCACAAGACGGGTATTACCTTTAGAAACATTTCTATTGCACTTGGGTGAAAAAAGATTTTTGTAGGGCTTGGGGCTCTGAACATCATTTCTAACATTCTTTCTTTGAAAAAGCCATTTTGTGTTTCAAAAAGCTACTTACAAAGGAACGTTTCTAAAATCAAGATAGGGTTTTTTCAAGACTTCCCTGGTGGTCCAGTGGCTGAGACTTTATGTTCCCAATGCAGGGTGCCCAGGTTTGATCCCTGAGCTGGGAACTAGATCCCATATCTGCAACTAAAGATCCCACATGCTGCAATGAAGATCAGAGATCCCATGTGTGCAACCAAGACCAAGAGCAGCCAAACAGATAAATAAAAAATTTTTGAAAGAAGATAGGGATTTTTCTTGTATTCTGGAAAGAAACTAAGTTAGTCTGATATGTTTTACTCTTCCCCAAATCCCGTTGATTCCTTCCTGTTGTTTTGTGGTTGATGATAAACCGACAGATCTGTTACCTGGGCTGTTTGTTTTTCCTACTTTAAAGCCGTGCTTTCCCCAGTCTTTAGAGATTCCTTGTGTATTTGTCAGGATAAACTAAGTAGCAGTAACATAGAGACCCCAAGATGTCAGTGGGTTGCCTGATAGAAATATAGTTCTTGAAGTCCTGGTGTGTGTGCAGGCTTGCAGAGTATCACCTTCATGAACTCATTAGGAGATTTGGACTGAAAATGTGCTGTGCTTAGTTGCTCAGTCGTGTCTGACTCTTTGCCACCCTATGGACTGTTGCCCACCAGGCTCCTCTGGCCATGGGAATTCTCCAGGCAAGAATACAGGTTGCCATGGCTTCCTCCAGGGGAATCTTCCCAACCCAGGGATTGAAACCAGGTTTCCTGCATTGCAGGTGGATTCTTTGCCATCTGAGCCACCAGGGAAGCTTAAGAATACTGGAGTGGGTAGCCTATCCGTTCTCTAGTGGATCTTCCCAACTCAGGAATTGAACTAGGGTCTCCTGCATTGTATGCAGATTCTTTAGCAACTGAGCTATCAAGGAAGTCCTTGAATAGCCCTTGAATAAGTCCTTTGAATAGTTTTGCCTTTTCCGGCACGTGATGTCCAGAGTTGCTTAGGCATTGCTACCCCAATCATCCAGACAAGGAAAAAACCCAAGGGAACAGATTTTTAGGGCCAGGTCCACATCACATCATCATGGCACACATCATTTCTTTCTGTCCATTGGCCAGAGCTAAGTCAAATAGTCACACCCCACTGTGATGTGGGAACTGTGTTCTTACTCTGGGCTATAGAAAGGAATGACCTTTATACCTATATTTTTTGTAACTTTCAAATATGACAGGAAGAGTCCACCCAGGTCCTGCCTGCTGGACATTACCATCTCTGAGGACCATCCCACATGCCCTGGGAGAGTCCCCAGTTCTGGGTGGCCATGTAACCTCGGGCAAGTTACCTGTCTGAATCTCAGTTTTCTTATCTAAATCAACCAGTAAATATCTAAGGTATTTAAATGTTTTAAGATAGCATGGTTCAGAAGAATTTGTCTTCTGGGGATCCCATAGGGTAATCACAACACAGCCACAAAGTTCAGAGAACATTTTACAGCTTTATAAAGCCATTTAATCATGAGAGAGAAGAAAAGAAAAATTAAAAAAGAATCACAGATCATCAAAGTGTTCATTGTTTAAATGCTGTTTATGAAGCAAAAAGGATTTATTTGGAGCCAGTCTTAGGTGAGTGGTGAACAGTTTAGAGATCTGAGATCATACTAAAATGTACTTTAGAATGCCAGTATAATATAGCACATGGATTCATTCACCTTGATTTTAAACTGCGAGTTTATCACTGGATTTGACCCTCCTTGGGATATTTCATTTGGAACTTCACACCCACCAACATGACTCTCAACCCTTGGAGTGAATTCCTCATTGATGTCTCTTCTAAGAATAATATTACTTCTGAGCATCCTTGTGTATTGAACCAACACTACTTAGTATGGAAAAAATATATTATCAGTGAAACAAGTTTTTCTTTCTAGGGAGTATCACAGATAGAAAGGAAGCATCTTATGGACAAATTATGTTGCCCGTTTCAAGGAGCGGTGCACTGTGCACACGAGTTCTTCCGTAGGCTTTGGCAGGCCGTTGACAAAGTATTGAGTGCTCACTTGCTCAAAGCATTGGGTAAGGGCTGTGTTAATTCACAGAATCGATATCAGTGTGGGCTACCTAACATTTGCTGGTCTTCTGAATATTACATCATCTGAGATCTCAATGAGATAGGATCTAAGTTTCTGAGACTTCGTTTGGTAGAATTTGGGGCAAAGGAATGAGGAGAAAAGAGCCTTGGTTTGATCATAGAAGCTGTTATACTATTATTTCTCAAAGAAGTGAAAGTTGCTCAGTCACATCTGACTCTTTGCCACCCCATGTACTATACAGTCCATGGAATTCTCCAGGCCAGAACACTGGAGTAGGTAGCCTTTCCCTTCTCCAGGGGATCTTCTCAACCCAGGGATCAAACCCAGGTCTCCCACATTACAGGTGGATTCTTTACCAGCTGAGCCACAAAGGAACCCCAAGAATACTGGAGTGGGTAGCCTATCCCTTCTCCAGCAGACCTTCCCAACCCAAGAATCGAACCGGGATTTCCTGAATTGTAGGTGGATTCCTTAACAACTGAGCTATCAGGAAAGCTCATATTTCTCAAAGCAGTTTTTAAATACTCTGACTCCTCAGTCTTTTTTTTTTTTTTTTAACGTGGACTATTTTTAAAAGTCTTTATTGAATATTGCTTCTGTCTTTTGTTTTGGTTTTTTGGCCGAGAGACATATGAGATCTTAGCTCTCCAACCAGGAATGAAGCCTGAATCCCCAGGATTGGAAGGCGAAGCCTTAACCATTGGACTACAGGGAAGTCCATCCCCAGTGTATCACATTGCATTAAATATACTGCCTCTGAGCCCACATCCACAATAGGTTAAATGAATCACCAAAGGACTGTAGTTGAAAAAGTTCCTTAATGAATAGAATTACTGGGACAGTAATTCTGGGACTGTTTTTAAGATGAGAGATTTCCAGACCTTTGCTTTGTGTTGCTGATGCAGAAAGTCCAAGGCAAAATCAGGAGTCTGATTTTTAACAAGCTCTCCAGGTAATTGGATCAGCTTGAGAAACTGCTCCAGGGCAGTGGTCCTCCACCTTTCAGAAGACGGTTGGTTGCTCTGAGGGGCGCCATGGGATGAGAATGCTCCTGTTCCAAGGCAGGGCAGAAGATCTAGAAGGGACACCTAGCACGGTGATGGCTTGCAGCATGCCCCCCATAAATATTTGCTGCGATTCATGGGGTCGCAAAGAGTCGGACACGACTGAGTGACAGAACTGAACTGAACTGAACTGATTGGAAATAAGGTTACTTTGAGGAAATGAGCACACTGTCTCAACCTTGAGTGGATAGGGAGAAGCAAATTATTTTGCAAGACTATTGGATGAGCATGCAACTAGAGCTGAGGAGAAGAGGGACCTAGAGTCTCACTGCACCCTCTTCCTTGGCCCAGTGCAACCCCAGCCTGTTTCACAGTAGGATGAGCTTGTTGTCTTGGCAGCTGAAAACCTTCTGAAGTCCAGTGACTTCGGAAGTTCCAGTGGGCACCGTCAATCTTTTTCTGACCAGCTTTTCCTGGGCTTCCCAGTGGGGCCCACCTCTTCTTTTGATAGTTATTAATACATTTTTTTTTTCTTTATTTATTTTTATCTTATAGTCTTGGAGCCCAGGAGACAAATAGTCTGTTTCTGTTGTTTTTGCATATCTTTAACTCTAGTGGATCTGGAAGATTTTCTCTTAAGGGGCTTGTTCCCTGATTTGTAATCTGACTGTACAGATTGTAAAACATGTAATTGATTTAAGTGATAGCTTAAAGATACAGATTGGTTATTTGGGAGATGTTAAAATGTAAAACTTGGTGTATTGTTTCTAGTTACTGAGCAGACCATGCCCTGTAGACCTCTGATGACTGTTACTAACAGAGATTTCTGATCTCCTAGCAGAAGAATCTATTATTTTAGGATAAGGAATAATATTAATACCAGAAAGACCAAAGTTTAAGCTTCAGCCTACTTCGTTTTTTTTTTTCTCCCCCAGTCTACTTCTTAGAAGCCTTTTCTTTTTTTTAAACGAGATACTCTCCAAGCCTCAGTTTCCTTCACTGAAAGTAAGCTTACTGGTTCCCACCTGGCTTGGTTGTTGGAGAATTAAAACCAGACACAGGGTCTGTTTTAATGCAGTTTCTGGCACATAGCGAGTGTTAAAAACATGCTGCCTCCCCCGCCCACCCCCCATCCCCCGCCAAAAAAAAAGAATGAAAGAAAAGAGAACAGCATCAACTTTAAAAAATCAGTAATTAATTTGGCTGCACTGGGACTGCGCTGGATCCTGAGTTGTGGCACTCAGGATCTTCGATCTTTGTTGCAGCACGCAGGATCTTTAGCTGTGGTGTGTGAACCCTTAGATGCGGCATGTCGGATCTAGTTCCCTGACTAGGGATCAAACGCAGGCGCACTGCACTGGGAGCTTGGAGTCTCAGCCACAGGATTACCAGGGAAGTCCCAACAGCATCAACTTTTGACTTGTTATGGTGGTCAGCTGTCAAAAAGAACATAGATCAACACATTGTAGAGAATATGTTGAAAATTGAAATGCAAGAAAATGCAGGGAAGAGGCAGACAGGGCCACCTTCTGGCTGCTCAGCCTTTAAGTGACACATGGGCCACACTGGGAGGAACAGGGCGAGCCAGGTCATCTGTCATCCCCCTCAGGGAACTGGTTATATTGTGAGCTCTGATTAGATTTTTTAAAATGAAACCTGGCAAAAATGCTTTGAGTTCTGTGGGTCATCTGAGGGTGGGAAGGAAATGCCGGGTCATGCAGAATCTCAGTTCTAAAGCGCCTGCGCCTCGGGAAAGGAGAGATAAGCATAACTCAGAAATGTATGCCCTTATATTTTAAAGGCTGACCTTAGTGAATACTTAAAGCATTTGGGGGATTTTCTGCAATTTTCACGAAGTGGATTCAGATTCTGCAGGTGATGTTGGTGAAACCATTAACTGTCAGTGGCCCTAGCCATGTTAGGAAACGCCCCCAAATCGTGAACATTCTGAGTGGTTTGGCTGTGTTTTGACGACCGCATTTTAGCTGATGAGTTTGGTTTTTCACTGTTTTGCTTCTGGGAGGGTCGGAGCAGAAAATGAGAACAGGGTAATGCTCGAGATTGAGTGCTTGGCTAGAGACGAGTGATTCACAGGCCTGTTTGTTAATCCGTCTATCGTCTATCATAAGTAATTAGACTAAAAAATAACCATTTAAAACTGCTTGAAATATAGATTTGAAGGCGCACGGAGTTATCTATTTCATTTGTGGTTTGTTGTGCTTGAGAGTCAGGGCTAGGACATATTTTGTGCTGCCAGCAGAAATGAGGAATTGAGAAATAAGGAACCAGTGTTCTTTCTACCCTGTAAAAAAGGGCCTGACTTAGCAGAATAACAAAAAATCCTGCTCTTGCACGACAGAGCTTTCCTGAGCTGGGTGGGACCTGAAGGATGGTGGAAGGGATATTTCATGAAACTGAAAAGAATTCTGCTGAATTAAGATGTTCTCTGCCCTTGTGCGAGTCCCTCACATAAGCAAAGTTAGAACCATGCTTTGTATTTAAACAACACTCAGGTCTTCCTGGGCTCTCCTGATTTATTTAAAAACATTTTTTAAGACATTCTTCTGACCTTGGGGGCTTCAATATTCAGTAGTATTACCTGCAAAAATACCTGTTTTGAGCACCAAGTAAAGCAACCATTTAGAAAGAGGGCCAGTGAGGAAGCTTTGAGGACTTCAAGGCAGTATAGCTTACACTTGATGTGCTTCTAAATCTAGTTGTGAAGATAAGATCTAAACAGGCTACAAGTTAAATAAGAGTAATAAAGTGAAGAGATAACCTAAAACTGTAGCGATAACACGTCATTGGGCGATGCATTGCCAAATAGAATTGCACAGGCGGTAAGGCTTTCACAATTCAGACGGGAGCAGACCTTGTGTGTGTCTGCTGGTGAAGTGCTGGCCACCTGCACGTCTGTCGTGATATTCAGGACTCCTTCATTCCTTCAGCAAATATGTATTTGTGTCAGGTGCTGTACTGCACGCTGGGCATACAGACGTGAGTAAGCCGAAAAGGGTCCTGCCCTCATGGAGATTACAGTTTGAGGTGGACGGCCAGACAGTGAGCAGAGAGTAGTTCATCACACATCATGATGAGTGCTACAAGGGAAAGCTCACACCAAGATGCGAAACGAAGGAAACAATCTGGGCTGCTGAAGGGGAGAGCTACCCCGAAGAAGTAACATTTGAACTGAGAGCTGAACAGTTTACCTCAAGTAGTTCGTGAAGTAAGAACACTGCTGGACCCAAATAAGTAGCTTCTTTTCTTTCCACAAAGAATTGGTTTAGAGGATAGTGCTTTCCTTAGTCGCTCAGTCATGTCCGACTCTTTGCAACCCCATGGACAATAACCCACCAGGCTCCTCTGCCCATGGAATTTTCCAGGCAAGAATACTGGAGTGGGGTGCCATTTCCTACTCCAGGGGCCAAACCCACATCTCTTGTGTCTCCTGCATTGGTGGGCAGATTCTGTACCACTAGCAAAAAGGCGAAACACAATTTGTAATTGTTGATGTTTTTGCAATGAGCATATGCTTCCATGCATATACACACACACTCACACCCTTTCTTCTTACACATTGTCTTGCTCACACCCCACTGACAGCTCTCCTACACAGCTTGGTAGAGTAATTTTGCAAACGAATGTGGAAAAGATCATTCCAGATTCCTAGCAGATCTGTCTCAATGTTTCCCCGAAGCTCTTGTGGATGCCTTCAGGGAGGTGAAATTTTGATTGCCGGAAGCTTTGTGTACCGTCTTCCCAGATGGCGCTAGTGGTAAAGAATCCTCCTGCCAGTGCAGGAGACGTTAAGAGACAACTGGTTCGATCTCTGGATCTGGAAGATCCCCTGGAGAAGGACATGACAATCCACTCCAGTGTTCTTGCCTGGAGAATCCCCATGGACAGAAGAGCCTGGTGGGCTGGAGTCCAGGGGGTCGCAAAGAGTCAGACATGACTGAGTACCCACATACACAGACTGAGAGTAAGCTGAATCTGCAGTGTTATTTCCCTGTCTTCTTCCTCGCAAGAAATAGGTTTTGATTATGTGCCAGGCACACTGCTAGGAGCTAAAGAAAACAAATATGAACCATACAGGGCTCCTGCCTTGCATTACTGCCGCAGCGCCCATGGTTGGAGACACTGCTAGCTTTTTGATCCCCCACTGCCCACGGACCTCCTTTTTTTTTTCTTTGCCTGTTCCACTTTGCCTAGGTATTTTCCATGCTAGACAATTTTAATTCTGTTAGATCAGCCCCCAGATAGACAATTGTGGTGTCTGGTATGTTGTCATACATATATACAGAGGACAGGAAATGATGACACAAGTGACTGGAAACGGTTCTCAGATAGGAAGTTATCGGTGGGACAGTGATGAGAGGAAGGAAGTCAGTTCAGTTGAATGAGCACTTAAGAGTAGAAGTGGGGACACTTGTTCCTTGGGCACACTTCTTGGCAGGCATCGTGTTGGCTGTTGGGACTATAGGAATGAATAAGGTGAGCACTCTGCACCCTTGACGTGATGTGGTGTTTGCTGATATTCACTGTTTCTGTGTGAGCCTAGAGAAACCAGTCAACCTCTCTGAGCCTGTGTCCTTATCTTCAAAACTGGAGTCAGTTATAACTAAAGGCTCCATTTCACCTTCAGAAGTCTGTGGTCCTAAAGAATTATTTAACAGCTTGCTGGTCAACCCCTGTCCATCACTCTAGGATTCAAATAAAGGATAGTGGGGGCTTTTAAATATATATATATATGTAGTGCATTTATTAATTTGACTTTCTTAGTTGCAGTGCTCGGGGTCTTCGATCTTTGTTGTGTGGCATGTGGGATATTTTCCTTGCAGCAAGTGGGATCTAGTTCCCTGACCAGGGATCAGACCCTGGGTCCATGCAGTGGGAGTGTAGAGTCTTAACCACTGGACCACCAGGCAAGTCCAGAATATTTGCTTTTGTTGCAAAAAGAGAGACGTGAGATAGGTCTAAGGAAGAACTTGTTGGTGATAGAGTGTTGAAACAGCACATTAGGGTTTATTATCTTGGACTGACAAGTGTCAGGCTCTGTTTCAGGAGAGAAAGCCCCTTCTCTCAGGGAGCTCACATTTCATTGAGGCAGACAGATAACAAAAAGTGATAAAAATGAATACACAATGTAATTCCAGATAATAAAAAGTGCATCAAAGAAAAATAAAGTAAAGAACTTCCTAGAGAGCTGGAAATTCCTGTATCTTGGAAAGAAGAGAGAGAGTACAGGACTGGTGATTGGAGGGCTATCTTCACAGAGTGATCTGGGAAGACTGCTTGGAGGAGGTGAGTCCAGCTGCGGGGAGAGCCAGACAAGGAAGGCTGGGAAAGGAAATTCCAGGTAGGGTCTGAGGCAGGGAACTGGGAAAGCTAGCACATTGGAGTGAGGAAGTGGTAGAGAGGCCGGGAAGGAAGTAGAAAGTCAAGAAGGCTCAAGAAAGCTTGCTGTACTAGAATATGGATTTAGCAGTCATTCTTCAGGAGTGACTGTAACCCTGGTGTAGGTTAACTTAGTCCAGCCTGATATTACTGGATCTGGACTAGGTGCGTTTTTAACATCTCAACAGTTGAAATACAGCATCTATTTCCATCTACATCTTTGTCTTTTCTTTATGTATTTCTTTGACAAAAGGTCTTGTATTAAGATGTGTTGCTTTTTAAAGAGAAATTATCTTTTGAGTTAATGCTTATGCCGTCTTTTCTTTTTTTAGTGTAACTTTTGAAAAATGATGCTACTTGCTCGTCCCTCTCTTCCTTATTTTTTTAAACAAACATTTAATGTTTCATAAGACACTTAGATTCCCTGCCTGCCTGCCTGCTAAGTTGCTTCAGTCTCGTCCAACTCTTTGTGACCCTATCGACTAGCCCGCCAGGCTCCTCTGACCTGGGATTCTCCAGCCAAGAATATTGGAGCGGGTTGCCATGCCCTCCCCGAGGGGAATCTTACCGACCCAGGGATGGTACCAGCGTCTCTTATGTCTCTTGCATTGGCAGGCAGATTCTTTACCACTAGCGCCACCTGGGATGCACACCAGTGTTAATGAAGACCAGTGTTTGGGTGGTATTTGCTGGCTTGTTGTTATTTTCTTTCTTCATGCAAACATTATCTTGGGAATATTGAAAAGTATTCACAGATGGTGGAAATGAAACTTTCAGTTCTGTTTTTTTGCACTCACCTTGAGACAGATGTTTGCTTCTGATATGCTGATAGTTGTATTACGAAAATGAAGTTTAAATTCAGTTACAATGTCTCTTGAATTTGTTAGCCTCAAAAATGTGTATTTTGTGGCAACCCTGTTTTCTTAGTTATTTAAAAGTCAGCTGTGACACAAGCCCAGGATGGCCTGTGTAACTGTTGTATGCAAGCAGCCAGCATAGCCACTCCCAGTCGTTGAGGAGTATTTATTTACAGACGGGCTGGGCTTGCTACACGAATAACTTAGTTAACTGCCCACTTTTGTGCTTGGGAAATATTTATCAGAGCCACAAGAGGGCAGCTTGTCCAGTGAATCTAGGGATAAAAAGTTCTGTTCTTTAGACAGAGGTTAAAGTGCTGAATTTCTCAGAATGTTTCTTGAATAGTTTTTACATTCTTAGCCAGCTTCATCCATTCTAAGAGACAGTGTTTTTGGAAATTAAATGTTTTAAGGCAAGTTCTTTCACTGATATCTATTTTCCCTTTTCTTTGAAATATGAGTATCCATTTCCCCTTGAGTCCCCAGTTCCCCGATCTTCCAGCCCTTTTATCCTTATGCAGTCTTTATTGAACTATAATTTGCATATAATAACATTCAGACAGGTTTTAGTGCCATGTGGAATGCATGCAGGTGTGGAACCACTGCCCCAATCAAGATACAGGAACTTTCATCTCTCTAGAAAGTTCTCTAGTGCTTCTTTGCAGTGGGTCTCCCTTTGCAGGTCCCACATCCCCTTGGATCATTAATCTTTTTTTTTTCATTAATCATGTATATATATATATATATTTATACCTGAGACAAAGCATTTTATAAATTGAAGTTAATGCTCGTGCACTTTAGGGTCCTTTCTGAAAGGCTGTGTGAGAGCTCTGGAGAGATTAAGGAAATTGGAGGCAGCTCCTTTTCGAAGCAATTATATAAGTTTTTACATTTTGTGGTTGTAGGGGTGGTTTTAATCTGCCTCGTATTCTCTTAGTGGGAGGATTATCCTTAACTGCACAGTCAATAATTATCCATTCGTCCTTTAAAGTTTATTTCTGCTCTCATAATAGTTGATTTAATAATCGTTTCTGGCACTTTGCTTACTTTTATTAATGAGCTCAAGGAATCTGAAGGAGGTACCATTATTATCCATATTTAGATGAGGACACTGAGGTACAGTCACATGTGACCTTGACAGATAAAAAGGAGTAAGTTAGTTTCTTGGTGTGAAATGTAAGATAAATGAAACTAAAAGCTTCCTAGGAAATGTGTGTTCTCATCTATCAAAGTAGTACCCTTAAAAAATTAGTGCTTCTCTTG
Organism: Ovis aries; assembly: GCF_016772045.2. Lineage (NCBI taxonomy): Eukaryota > Metazoa > Chordata > Mammalia > Artiodactyla > Bovidae > Ovis > Ovis aries. Next base: position 60,218,633 of record NC_056059.1, on the reverse strand, counting down.
ATGCACGTAATGTTCTTGGACAGTGTCACCTGTGGCCATGGTTGAACGCCATGACAGTTTCAGTTCCGCATCTCTGACCTTGACCGCCCAGATTCCCTATGTCTGTTTCCCTGGTTCCTGCCTTCATCTTCTCCTTTTGGGTCGCCCTGCCTTTAGTCCCCTGCACTGTGGTCAGGGTGATCTTTCCAACAAGCAGTCCTGGTCATGCCACCTTCCTGATTAAAGTTCTCCAGTGATTCACCGTGCAATAAAATGTGAGCTCCTCGCCTTGTTCAGCCATGAATCCTGCTGCTCCCTCCACTGCCCACCCTCAGTCCAGCTAGTCTTCAATCTCCAAAGAGCCACTGCTTTCTCATGTCCCGCACACAGGAGCTGACTATTCCTTCTGTCTGGAAAATGTGCGCTCTTCATCTGCCATCCTGTCTGACAGTTCAGTTCAGTTCAGTTCAGTCACTCAGTCGTGTCCAACTCTTTACGACCCCATAAACTGCAGCATGCCAGGCCTCACTGTCCATCACCAACTCCCAGAATTTACTCAGACTCATGTCCATTGAGTCGGTGATGCCATCCAACAGCTCATCCTCTGTCGTCCCCTTCTCCTCCCACCTTCAGTCTTTCCCAGCATCAGGGTCTTTTCCAATGAGTCAGTTCTTCGCATCAGGTTGCCAAAGTATTGGAGTTTCAGCTTCAACATCAGTTCAGTTCAGTTGCTCAGTCCTTCCAATGAATATTCAGGACTGATTCCTTTACAATGGACTGGTTGGATCTCCTTTCAGTCCAAGAGACTCTCAAGAGTCTTCTCCAACACCACAGTTCAAAAGCATCAATTCCTTGGTGCTCAGCTTTCTTTGTAGTCCAACTCTCCATAGTCCATCCATGACTACTGGAAAAACCATAGCCTGTGGAAAATTCTAAAAGAGATGGGAATACCAGACCACCTGACCTGCCTCTTCAGAAATCTGTATGCAGGTCAGGAAGCAACAGTTAGAACTGGACATGGAACAGCAGACTGGTTCCAAATGGGAAAAGGAGAACGTCAAGGCTGTATATTGTCACCCTGCTTATTTAACGTATATGGAGAGTACATCATGAGAAACGCTGGGCTAGATGAAGCACAAGCTGGAATCAAGATTGCCGGGAGAAATATCAATAACCTCAGATATGCAGATGACACTACCCTTGTGGCAGAAAGTGAAGAAGACCGAAGAGTCTCTTGATGAAAGTGAAGAGGAGAGTGAAAAAGTTGGTTTAAAGCTCAACATTCAGAAAACTTAAGATCATGGCATCTGGTCCCATCACTTCATGGCAAATAGATGGGGAAACAGTGGAAACAGTGTCAGACTTTATTTTGGGGGGCTTCAAAATCACTGCAGATGGTGATTGCAGCCATAAAATTAAAAGATGCTTACTTCTTGGAAAGAAAGTTATGACCAACCTAGACAGCATATTAAAAAGCAGAGACATTATTTTGCCAACAAAGGTTTGTCTCGTCAAGGCTATGGTTTTTCCAGTAATCATGTATGGATGTGAGAGTTGGACTATAAAGAAAGGTGAGCACTGAAGAATTGATGCTTTTGAACTGTGGTGTAGGAGAAGACTCTTGAGAGTCCCTTGCAAGGAGATCCAACCAGTCCATCCTAAAGGAGATCAGTCCTGAGTGTTCATTGAAAGGACTGTTGTCGAAGCTGAAACTCCACTGAATTTGGCCACCTGATGCGAAGAGCTGACTCATTTGAAAAGACTCTGATGCTGGGAAACATAGAAGGCAGGAGGACAAGGGGACGGCAGAGGATGAGATAGTTGGATGGCATCACAGACTCAATGGACATGAGTCTGAGTAGACTCTGGGAGTTGATGACGGACAGGGAGGCCTGGCGTGCTGTGGTCCATGGGGTCGGGACGAGTCGGACACAACTGAGCGATTGAACTAAACTGACTAGACGGACCTTTGTTGGCAAAATAATGTCTCTGCTTTTTAATATTCTGTCTAGGTTGGTCATAACTTTCCTTCCAAGGAGTAAGTGTCTTTTAATTTCATGGCTGCAGTCACCATCTGCAGTGATTTTGGAGCTCAAGAAAATAAAGTCAGCCACTGTTTTCACTGTTTCTCCATCTATTTGCCATGAAGTGATGGGACCAGATGCCGTGATCTTAGTTTTCTGAATGTTGAGCTTTAAGCCAGCTTTTTCACTCTTCTCTTTCACTTCTTCCTCTTCACTTTCTGCCATAAGGGTGGTGTCATCTGCATATCTGAGGTTATTGATATTTCTTCTGGCAATCTTGATTCCAGCTTATGCTTCTTCCAGCCCAGCATTTCTCATGAAGTACTCTGCATATAAGTTAAATAATCAGGATGACAATATACAGCCTTGACGTACTCATTTTCCTATTTGGAACCAGTCTGTTGTTCCATGTCCAGTTCTACCTGTTGCTTCCTGACCTGCATACAGATCTCTGAAGAGGCAGGTCAGGTGGTCTGTATTCCCATCTCTTTCAGAATTTTCCACAGTTTATTGTGATCCACACAGTCAGAGGCATTGGCATTGTCAATAAAGCAGAAATGGATGTTTTTCTGAAACTCTCTTGCTTCTTCAGTGATCCAGCAGATGTTGGCAATTTGATCTCTGGTTCCTCTGCCTTTTCTAAATCCAACTTGAACATCTGGAAATTCACGGTTCACGAACTATTGAATCCTGGCTTGGAGAATTTTGAGCATTATTTTACTAGCATGTGAGATGAGTACAATTGTGTGGTAGTTTGAGCATTCTTTGGCATTGCCTTTCTTTGGGATTGGAATGAAAACTGACCTTTTCCAGTCCTGTGGCCACTGCTGAGTTTTTCAAATTTGCTGGCATATTAAGTGTAGCACTTCCACAGCATCATCTTTTAGGGTTTGAGATAACTCAACTGGAATTCCATCACCTCCACTAGCTTTGTTCGTAGTAATGCTTCCTAAGGCCCACCTGACTTCACATTCCAGGCTGTCTGGCTCTAGGTGTGTGATCACAGCATTGTGATTATCTGGGTTGTGAAGATCTTTTTGTGTAGTTCTTCTGTGTATTCTTGCCACCTCTTCTTAAGATCTTCTGCTTCCATTAGGTCCATACCATTTCTGTCCTTTATTGAGTCCATCTTTGCATGAAATATTCCCTTGGTATCTCTCATTTTCTTGAAGAGATCTCTAGTCTTTTTCATTCTATAGTTTTCCTCTATTTCTTTGCACTGATCACTGAGGTAGGTTTTATCTCTCCTTGCTATTCTTCGGAACTCTTCTTTTCTCCTTTGCCTTTAGCTTCTCTTCTTTTCGCAGCTATTTGTAAGGCCTCCTCAGACAGCCATTTTGCTTTGTCAGACAGCCTGTCTGACAAGCAGACTGTTATTCATCCTCCAGAACTTGGCTCATGTCTTCCTGGGTCAACTTCGACAGACGTTGGCGGTCATCTTTTGGCAGTCATCTTTTCCCTTTCCATTGCCCCTTGTGCAGCCAGTGTCCCATTATTTCATGACTGTCTTGTTCCATGTCTGTGGTTTGTTAATCTGTAGCGCCGTGGAAGGCAGCAACTTTGTCTTGTCAAGTTGGCATTTCTTGCCCAGCTCAGTACCTGGGCTCCCTATCCCAGACCACCACATACCATGCAGACAAAGACACCTTATATTAGTTACCACTGATATGCCTAGTGTCTAGTATAAGATCTATTCTGTAGTAGGTGTTCAATTAATATTTGTTGCAAGATAAATAGTGGGCGCTTTTAAGTATCTGATTGCATGACATAACCCAGGAGTTGCCACTGAAAGGCCCGTAGCATAATCAATCTGTGGACATATTTTGTGTGGCCACCCAGTATTTTTTAAAGTTTTAAGATTTGACACCTCTCCTGTTATTTTGTTCTTGGTCAACTTCCTCATTTGTTATCTGCCTGGTCCTGGGACATATAGTTGGGGGTATAGAGAGGTGGGTAGTGGTTTAGATCGCTAGGGCTACAATAAAAAAAAATACCGTAGACTGGGAAAAGGAGAGGAATTTATTTTCTCACAGTTCTGGAAGCTGGAAGCCCAGGATCAAGTTGGCAGGTTTGGTTTCTGTTGAGGCTTGTGTCCTTGGCTTGCAGATGACCACCTTCTCGTTGTGTGCTCACAGGGTCTTCCCTTGGTCTGAATGTGAATGTGTCCTAATCTCTTGGAAAGACACCAGTCATACTGGGTTGTGTGTGTGTTAGTGGCTCAGTCATGTCTGACTCTGTGTGACCCCATGGACTGTAGCCCACCAGGCTCCTCTGTCCATGGGGTTTTCCAGGCAAAAATACTGGAGTGGGTTGCCATGCCCTCCTGTAGGGGGTCTTTCCGACCCAGGGATCAAACCCTATGTCTCTTGTGTCTCCTGCATTGGCATGCAGGTTCTTTACCACTAGCACCACCTCAGAAGCCCTAAAGAGAAGCTAAGAATGATTCTAGGCACCATACTATAACTATAATACTATAGCAGGGCTCAGCCTGCTCTTTGCGACAGCATAAACTGTAGCCTGCTGGGCTCCTCTGTCCATGGGATTTTTCAGGCAAGAATACTGCAGTGGGTTGCCACTTCCTACTCCAGGGTATCTTCCTGACTCAGGGATCAAACCCACATCTCCTTTGTCTCTTGCACTAACGGCAGATTCTTTAGCCACTGAGCCATTGAGCAACTTTAGGGCTCACCCATATGACCTCTTTTAACCTTAGTTACCTTCTCAAAGGCATCTCCGAATACTGTCACATTCTGAGGTGCTGAGGCAGGGGTGATGTCAGCACTTCAACGTATGAATTTGGGAAGGACACTATTCATCTTAAAATAGGCAAGGACATGAACGTTCAGGTGCTGTGGTCTCTGCTTTGTGGCTGAAGACTGTTGTAGAACTCTGGAGCCTTCAGAGAGAGCAGTTTGCTCACTGAGGCAGAATCTGGAGACAGAGCATGCACCTGCCCCAACACCTAATCTCTGCTCTGATCACTATCATCTGGGGATCATATTCATGTTTCTTAAACAACTGACATTTAGGTAATGTGCCAGGTAGAACTTAGGTGCTTTTCAGTTTGGTAATCCACACCTTTTCATTCTGTTCACTCCAAAAGCCGACGTGCAGGCTGCAAACTGTCTTTGCCAAGGGTTGGGTGGACAGTTGGGAAAAGCTCTGTAATGACATGGCACCACCTCCGTTTGCTGTAAGCAAACACCCAGGTCCTTTATTACCCTTGAAACCTGCACTTGTGACACAAGTTGGGCTTAGAAGCGAGTCAGATGCCAGCTTTCTGGGTCAAAGTTCCTTCAAGCCCTGCATGTTAATCAAAAGCTCAACCTTGGTTAATGAGGCCATTGAGTTGGGAAGAACTTTGGAACAAATGATTACCTATTTCAACTAGAGGAGTTAACAGAACTCAGTATTTTGTTTCCCAGAGGTAGGTTGCAGACTTACGGTCTTTCTTGGAAAGGGAGGGAGTGAGAGTCCTGTGCGGTTTTATTAATTCTTGGTGGACTAGTAGCATGATGAAGTCTGCTGTACAGAGCCTAGTTAATCAAATGTGTTTACGTAAAGATGAAGCTGAATACTTAAGGAATATTGTTCATATATGGGCAGAAAAGCCAGCTGCAAAGGGCTTCCAAAGGTAAAGAAATATTTTAAAACGCTAACAGCTCACAGACTTCAAACCATTTTGAGTGTTTGGTGATTTACCCTAAAAGACCACAACTTAATGTGCCCTGCAGAAAGAAATTTAAAGGAATATAGTAATCATAGCTGCCCTCCATTGAGTGGTCTCTCTCACGGGGCCCTAAGGGCTTCATGGCCCTCATAGCCCTGTTGTCTTATTTGTTGTCACAGTGTCCCTAACAGGTGGATAGCAGGCTCATATTGGATGAGAAAAAGAAGGATCAGAGAGGTTGAGTAGAATGTCCAAAGTCACTGAGCTAGCAAGCAGTAGAGCAGAGTTTGAACACCTAGGGAAATCCATGAGCTCCCTCTCCCAGTTACACCACTTCTTTATGTGTTTTCCTCTTCTCTCCTTGTCAGAGCTGAGATTTTTTCACTTGAATATCCTTTGTGCAGGCATGTGTGCCCCTTCAGTCATGTCCGCCTCTTTGCAACCCCATGGACAGTAACCTGCCAGGCTCCTCTGTCCATGGGATTCTCTAGGCAAGAATACTGGAGTGGGTTACCCTGCCCTCCTCCAGGGAATCTTCCCAACCCAGGGATCGAACCTACATCTCTTGCGTCTCCTGTATTGACAGGCAGGTTCCTTACCACTGTGGCACCTGGGAAGCCCTGAATATACCTTAGTTAATATCAACCTGAATAGCCTTGTGGAATTGGCAAAAGGACATGACCTATTTTCTCCATGTATGTGAGCCAGTGCAGAACTCTTGTACTGACTGGTTATGTAGCTTGCCCTGTAATCAATGCACACACAAAGGTGTGCCGTAATCAAAGCGCCGTATTTCTTCTTTTTCCCACCTCCCCTCCGTCCACTTAGCTGTCATTAACCGCACGCTCCTCGTTAGCCGTCTCCGGGTTAATAGTGTTATCTTTTCCATTTCAGAGTTCGGATAACAGAGGCATCAGGACACCTTGTGTCTGGCACCCTAGCAGTGAGCAGCCACTCCTGGGCTCACTGAGGAGGTTTGGTAAGTGATCTGACTCTGTCTTCCCTTCAGACAAACATCATCAAGGGTTGGAGAAAAGTAGGTGAATAGTACAAATGTTAATCCTCTCTCTCTATCATTATTTATTTATTTTAAAAGTTATTTAATTCATTTTCGGCTGCACTGGGTCTTCATTGCTGTGTGGGCTTTCTCTAGTTGTCGTGAGCCAGGGCTGCTCTCTAGTTGGGGTGTGTGAGTTTCTCGTTGCAGTCGCTTCTCTTGTTGTGGGTCGTGAGCTCTAGGGCGAGCGGGCTCAGTAGTTGCGGCACCTGGGCTAAGAGCACAGGCTCAGGAGTTGTGGTGCACAGGTTTAGTTGCCCTGTGGCATGTGGGATCTTCCTGGATCCAGGATTGAACCCACATCTCCTGCATTGACAGGCGGATTCTTTACCACTGAGCCACCAGGGAAGCCCTTCTCTCTCACGTTTTAACCAATGCTTATTGTTTTCGCTTCTGGACATTTGCTTAATTTACTAGGCCAGAGTGTCCTATATGTTTATAAGTACCATTGGCCCCAGAGGACTCCCACAGTAAAAAAAAAATGACCGAGGCTATATGCGAATGACTTTGCTTGAAGTCTTTTAATACTGAGTTTTTCTTGTAGTTCACTGCATTTCATAACTCTAAAAGTACATTTCCCCTCATAATTTAACGTGTCTAAAATGGGGATGCATGTTATGGAGATTCTGATTTGGTGAAATACAGCATTCTTCTAATAACCATCAAATGACTATCATTAAGTGTTCTCTGTGTCCTATTTTGCACAAAGTGCAAATGTCTTTAGAAACTAGTATCTTTGTTACTCCCTCTGATGAGACAGGTAGCCCGTGGACCTCCTTAGCAGTGGTGCTGGCATTCAGAACAGCCCATGTGACCTCATGGAGCAGTCAGTTAGATAGCAGATCCTAAAGCCAGATACTGTCTTATCCAACACCTGCTTCCTCTCCAGTGGTTGGCATCGTGGCGTTTACAAGTAAGATGCTCTATTTTAGAATATTTCACCCCAGAATGATTTGTCAGGATGATTTATGTATGCATGAGTGCTTGTGCTAAGTCACTTCAGTTGTGTCCGACTCTTTGCAACGCTGTGGACTGTATCCCGCCAGGCTCCTCTATCCATAGGGATTCTCCAGGCAAGGATACTGGAGTGGGTTGCCGTTTCCTTCTACAGATTTATGTGTGAATGAGTCCAAATTCACATTCATGTTAAATGCATGGGTAAATAGCGTCTTTATAGAGTATAATGCAGTATGGACTGGATTCTCCAAATCACATGGATCTGATTTATATAGGCTTTAATATTTTCAGAACCTCTATATTATAGGGAACCACACGTGATAGTACATTAACCTTAAAGTCAGTAGGTGAATCAGTTAACAAAGGTTTTCCCTAGCACAGTGCCAGGCTCTGTGCTACATGCTGGGTAAGTAAGACAGAAAAGATTGGTTTTCTGCCCCCAGGAACCTGGTCTAGTAGTCAAAAACAAAGTGAAAGTCGCATCTGATTCTCCAGGCCAGAATACTGGAGTGGGTAGCCATTCTCTTCTCCAGGGGATGTTTCCAACCTAGGGATCGAACCCAGGTCTCCCACATTGCAGGCAGATTCTTTACCGTCTGAGCCACCAGGGGTCAAACCAGACATTAAATAATGAAAGAGTTGTGAGTGGGCCGAAGAAGAATTATAAGAAATTAAGAAAGGACCTACTTTGAACGTTAGTGAAAGGAGTGACCGTCAGGGAAGGTTTCTTGGAATTTCAGTGCTGTTTTAACTGAGACCCAAAGAAGAAGGAATGGTTTACTAGGCATGGGAGACTGGGGGCAGTCAGTAGCGACTTGTCAAATGAGGATACCTGGAGGCTTTCAAAATGGGCCAGTGAGCATCAGGTTCAAGGAATAAGCATGAACCTAATGGGGAAAGAGGTAAAGGAAAGTGGCTTCAGATGAACAGATGTCAAATTCTGGAAGAATCTTTTGACTTAGTCAAATGTCTGTAAGAATGTCTTTAAAAGACCTTTAAAGAGACTTTTTTGGTTTTGTGATTCAACATATATTCTTCCTTTCCTATTAGCATCATTTCCTAGAGCTGGATTCCAGATTCTATTTCCCTACCAATCTTTTGAGTTCTCAAATCTGTGTTCTTAATTTCCCTCATTTACCCCTCACAGAGGGTGATCAGCTTCTAATAAGGGATTGTTTTCATGAACAAATGTGTCCACTTTTCTTTTTCTCTGTTTATTTAATGGCATCAGGGAGGGGTGATTTCTCGTAATGGGATATATAATTCCTCCATCCAAAAGCCAGGCTTAAGGAAAAAAAAAAAAAAGATGGAGGACTTCCTTCGTGGTCCAATGGTTAAGACTATGCTCCCACTGCAGCAGGGGGCCAGGTTTGATCCTGGTTTGAGATCCCACATGTGATGTGACATGGCCTCTCTCTCTCTCTCTCTCTCTCTATATATATATATATATATATATATATATATATATATATGGTTTAACTAGAATGGACAGAGGTCAGCTACTGACCTTACTTCCATTTTGGACCATTATGAGATTCTCAGATACCAAATCTTCATGCACTATGTTGACATTTTCTATCCAGAGTACTGTTGAGCAACTGAGTAACTTAACTGACAGATTCAGAAATTCACACCTGTGCATTTAGACATGTGCACATATACACACGACGTGGAACCCCAGTTTGATTGAATTGACCAGACTTGCTGGTTTCTTAGTCATGAATGAATTTGATGTCATTTTTGAGAGATCTATTGAGTGTAGGGGCCTACCAGGGCTAGATATATCTTTTTAACAGAACTTCTAATTTTATTTTTCAAGATTTTTCTACCTCAGTTTGAGATAAGATTGATCTGTTTTCCCCATTCAGAAGGAAAGGGAATCACTGGCCATGATTGATATATAGAAATTTGAACTTTTAGTGTGAACTTTTGGTGACCTCTTTGGCCAGTCCTCTTAAAACGTTAACATTTAGGTCATTATCTGACTTTTCTCAAGTCACAGGAAGTCTGTGCACCTCCATCAAGACAGGACATCAGGTGGTGGGCATTCATAGGAAGGGCAAAGGGGGAAAATCACAGAATTTCTGGTGGCCTTTAAGTAAAATAGTGAAACATTTTGAGTGCTGACCTTTCCTGGTCATCATAGCCTAGATTTCCATTCCAAGTAAGTTAATAAATTCAGGAGTGGATATTGTTTAACCTGTAAGCTGAAGATGCAAGTTACTTTTGAAAAAGAGAAAAAGGCGAACAGCTTAATATACTGTTTTCTTTGCTAAAATGACTCTTCGTATTCCTTTACTGTAGATTTCATTTGATGAGATCACAAATTTCTTAGAAGCAATTTTCCTCAAATCCCTAAAAATTACCAGAAGGGCTGCCTTTTGGAAAATGATCTTGACATCATTTTGTTTGAAGAAGGCATGCTATACCTCAAGTAGAACTAGGCTCCTTACAGTCACCTAACTCATGTGGCCCATATAAAGGAAACCTGCTAAAGAACAGGTACACAAAAGATGAAGCGAGTGAGTTGAAACAAACTTCTTTCATTTGCTCAACTACAAGGCTGCTGAAGTCAGTCTCCAAAGGCAGGTTCTAATTGTGGCTTTTATGCTTCTTCTGAAAATAGATGTTTTTTTCCATCACATGTTACTGCTTAGTATTTACTTTGTACCATATAACTTATTACTGCAGAGAGGGGGAAAAAGGCCCATAATTTAATTTGATGCAGGTGAATAAACTTAAAAGTACTCCATAATGAGAGATGCTGGGGCAGGAGTGTGAGGAATACAAAGATGGACCAGATGTGATCCTGGCCCCAGAAGAGTTTCGGGGTGAAAGCTAAGCCATTTAGTTATGCTGCGCTGCGCTGCCCTGTGCTGTGCTTAGTTGCGCAGTCACATCCGACTCTTTGCAACTCCAGGGACTGTAGCCCGCCAGGCTCCTCTGTCCATGGGATTCTCCAGGCAGGAATAGTGGAGTGGGTTGCCATGCCCTCCTCCAGGGGATCTTCCCAACCCAGGGACTGAACGCAGGTCTCACACATTGCAGGCAGATTCTTTACTATCTGAGCCACCAGGGAAGCCCAAGAATATTGGAGTGGATAGCTTATCCCTTCTTCAAGAGATCTTCCCAACCAAGGAATCAAACCGGGGTCTCCTGCATTGCAGGCAGATTCTTTACCAGCTGAGCTACCAGGGAAGACCATTTAGTTATGAGAAAATGTTAATAAAGCAGGAATGAGTCAAGCAATAAGCAACAATATATGAGTAACAAGTAAACTCATATAGTTAATGTATTTTTGAAAATGCAGTAGAAGTTAATGAGTCTCTTTTCTCATCTCTATCCAGGTTTACCAGAGAACAAATTTGTTACTTTCTTGTCTAGACCTCTTGTCTCCTTTTGTGTTGTCTGATATCTGATCCAGTTTAATAAAAGTGGTAATTCAGGTATGGAGCTGGCTGGTGTTGAGAACTTATGCAAAAGTAACTTATTGTGTAGCCAAAGTCCTTTGCTATTTATAAAGACCAATGGTGATATATGCCAAAGAAATTTCCAAGACTTGGTATCAAAGTAGTTAGGCCCAATTCACACTTAGCTTGTTGTGGATATCAAGCAGTGACTTCATGACATGTCATTCCTGTAACTAAGATGATCCTGAGGTGTGTTTTTTGGATCCAAATCAACAGACGTTAGGAAAAACTGGTTTTCTTAAGGAAAAATTGGGTTTCATGGGGAGTTTGTGGCTAATCCCAAACTGATAATTTCTCTTACTAAAATTATTTCATCACTTGGACAAAAGTTTCACAGAGCCAGTAGTTCCTTTGGCAACCTGCTTGATGACTTGCTATTTGCAAAACAAGGTAACCCGTTTTCAAAAATGGAAAGGTGGCGAGGTGAATGTAGGCCATGACTCAACCAATAACATCATGACGGATGTTTGCCTACAAAAGGAGGACTGTCTTCCTAAAAGGAAGAGGTTTATTCCCATCATGGACAAAGAAAAAGAAAGCTATGGGCATCAACAGGATGTGTGTCTTTTGGCAGAATGACGATCGATGATGGCAGTATACTCTGTAGGAGGCTATTGGTATGGTGGAAAGCAAAGAGAACACTTCACGGTTATGAGGCTGACATCTGTGGCTAACGTCAGCATTGGGCCTTTAGGCAAATTTCATGGGCAACACTCAAATGCCAACCCCGAAGTTTCCAAGAACAACGTCTTCATTCCAGTCATTAGACAAGCATCAGAATTATGCTGAGTTGGGGGGCCAACGTTCAGGCAGTTTGCCCCCAAGTGTTAGCAGTTGATGCAGCAGGGACAGATGGAGGCAGAGATCTGACATTCACTTCAGCCAGGTTCACAGGTGTCTGTGCTGCCCAGAAATATCAGTAACAGAACTACATTGCTTTCATCAAGAATGACCCACGTTCTGTGCCTGCAAAATAAGTGACATCATTTTGAAACTAAAACCAGCATCTGCAACATATAAGGGACAGCTTAAGCAAAGAATGAAGCAGTTATTGAAGAGTCAGGCTGGGATGAAGGGAGCCGAATCCAGTCTGGGCCTTTATTTAAATCTTAACTTGTTAGTACCTGCTAATTTTTGGCAATCTCCATCTGTGCAGTCAGCCACCAGCGATTCTGAGAACCATAAAATATTGGTGTCAGAAGAAACCCAGAGGTGATGATGAAAATAAATGATAAATAATGGCAATAATGATAATATTTATTGAGTGCTTACTCTGTGCCAGGCACCAAAGAAGTCTTTTAATGGTATTATCTCTTTTACCTGTATGAAAATGTTAGTCACTTATTTGTGTCTGACTCTTTGTGACCCCATGGTCTATATCCTGCTAGGCTCCTCTGTCCGTGGAATTTTCCAGGCAAGAATACTAGGGTTGGCTGCCATTCCCTTCTTCAGGGGATCTTCCTGACCTAAGGATTGAACCCGGGTCCCCTGCATTACAGGCAGATTCTTTACCATCTGAGCCACCAGGGAAGCCTTTTACCTGTATGGCCTCATTTAATTTCTACAATAATCCCATATAGGCATTAAGATTCCTGTTTGGCAGCTCAGGAAACTGAGGTATGAAACAGAATGTGTAACTTGCACACAGTCACAGAGTTTTAGTGAGTGCACAGCAAAGCTGGCACGCTCACTGAGGTCCATCTGAAGCCAGCGTCTACACTGTTTAACTAGTAGCCCCTCAGAAGGCAAGGGATCCTCAGAAAAAGGCATGTTTCTTTGGCCAGAGTTCATTGAGTAGCCACAGTCCCCAGGAGTTCAATCACACTTTGTTCAGTGAAAATGATGAAAGGGTGTATTGAAAATGACAGATCATATATTCTGAAAATAGAAGCTATGTATAGTTTAATATGCAAATTAAAAAGTTCTGTGGTGGGTTCTCTTTTGGCCTCTAGTTCCCCTTCACTAAAGAACTGGCTGCAGCTTTTCACCAGTGTGGCTAAGAACACAGTCATTCAGGTCTGGATCACTCACTGCCCCTAGACCCTTTGAAATGTTCTAGCTCTGGGATATCTGCTGACGCTTCAGGCATCAGTCATCTTGAGAACTTAAAAAAAAAACAATGCATAGGCCCTGCTTACTGAGACCCTAATATCATTGGTCTGAGAAGGAAACCTACCGTCAATATTTTTTGAAAACTCCAAGATTGAGTCTCGTGTAGGTCCCATGTGGAGAACGACTGGTTTACACTTGTGGAAAGCATAATTTGTGTTCTCTAGCAGCTGTTTTTGTTTTTTTGTTTTTTGTTTTCCTGTGGTCTGTGAAGATGGTTTGGGCCTTAAAAACCTTTGGGTCTTAAGAAGACGCTGTCACTGCTTGGTGGCGTACCCTCTGAGACTGGATCCCCTGTTTACACCACCCCATGACATGTCCAGGGAGCCACATCTACACATCCTCCTTATAACACTGCCGAGAATATACACTTTAATTACTTTTCACCTAAAATCTTACAGATTATAGTGAAAGTGAAGTCGCTCAGTTGTGTCTGACTTTGAGACCCCGTGGACTGTAGCCCACCATGCTCCTCTGTTCATGGGATTTTCCAGGCAAGAGTACTGGAGTCGGTTGCCATTTCCTTCTCCAGAGGATCTTCCTGACCTAGGGATCAAACCCAGGTCTCCCGCATTGTAAGCAAGATGCTTTACCTTCTGAGCCATCAGGGAACAGCGTAATGATCAAGGAAACTTTACTGTCTTGACAAGTCCCGCTATCTATATATGTGGTCACTAAAATGCACAGAGCTGCTCCTGTTGCTAAGTTGCTTCAGTTGTGTCCGACTCTGTGTGACCTCTTAGACAGCAGCCCACCAGGCTCCCTCGTCCCTGGGATTTTCCAGGCAAGAACACTGGAGTGGGTTGCCATTTCCTTCTCCAATGCATGAAAGTGAAAAGTGAAAGTGAAGTTGCTCAGTCATGTCTGACTAGCAACCCCATTGACTGCAGCCTACCAGGCTCCTCCGTCCATGGGATTTGCCAGGCAAGAGTGCTGGAGTGGGGTGCCATTGCCTCCTCTGAAATGCACAGAGACATGCATATAAACAGTTTAGTTCCATTTTAGGTCTAGGAAGGTCTTGAAAATGTCATCTGTCCTTTAATGAGACACCAATAAGAAGAGATTATTTTTACTCATCACTCTGCTGTCTCACTTAAAAATTCCTTTTGTAAGCTTTCCCTCTTTATTCACACTACCACCTTCCTCGTTCTAGTCCTAACTTTATTCCTGATTTATTCCAATAGCCATGGAAGGGGAAAAAAAAAAAAAAAACCAGCCTAGAAGAAGCTACATCAAAGTGCCAACTATGGTTGAGGGTGAAAGGTAGAGGTCTAGTTTTAATTTTTATAATGCTTTTCAGTGATTTACTCATTTTCCTAAGTAAGCAAGTGTTACTTTCCTAAAGGAAAACCAAGACCCTTTAGCAGAATAGCCCTCTTTGTTATTCAGTTGCTAATTCGTGTCGGACTTTTTGCGACCACATGGACTGCAACACACCATGTTTCCCTGCCCTTCACCATCTCTCGGAGTTTGCTGAAACTCAGGTACATTGATTCGGTAATGCCATCCAACGAGCTCATTCTCTGTCACCCACTTCTTCTCCTTCCCTCAATCTTTCCCAGTATCTTTCCAGTCTTTTCCAGTGAATCATCTCTCGGCATCAGGTGGCCAAAGTATTGGAGCTTCAGCTTCAGCATGAGTCCTTCCAATGAATATTCAGGGTTTATTTCCTTTAGATTGACTAGTTTGATCTCCTTGCTGTCCAAGGGACTCTCAAGAGTCTTCTCTAGCACCATATCAATTGTTATCTTGAGTGAGTGAAGTCGCTCAGTTGTGTCCGACTCTTTGCAACCCCGTGGACTGTAGCCCACCAGGCTCCTATGTCCATGGGATTCTCCAGGCAAGAATACTGGAGTGGGTTGCCATTTCTTTCTCCAGAGGATCTTCCCAGCCCAGGGATCGAACCCAGGTCTCCCTCATTGCAGGCAGACGCTTTAACCTCTGAGCCACCAGGGAAGCCCCGATTGTTGTCTCACTGGTCTCTGAATGTATGTGTCCATTATACAATCCTATCTGTGGTTCACTATCAGATCAAATTCTCAAAACATGTTTTTCTCCTGTCATTATCCTGCTTAAACCTTCCGGGGCTCCCATTGCTCTTGAGAAAAAGTCTAACCTTCTGGAATCCAAAGGTCTCCTTCACCTAGTCCCACCCTCTGCATGACCCCTTATCTCACCATACCCCCCTTTCTGGCCAGCCCAGCATCCCCCTTGTCCTGGAACCAGGAGAACTCTATCAGTTGCTTTGCTCATGCTCTTCCCCCCATGGAGAGCCCCACACAATCTGCCCCTTTCTGTGTATCTGTCTAAATGCTGCCTTTCCAAGCTTGGCCCAAGTACTTCCTTCCTGCTACATTTGTCACCTTCTATTTGTCTCAAGGACGGCAAATAGGTTTCATTATATACGCCACATCCTAGCAATTGAAAATATGGAGAATCCCGAGAGCTCATCCCTGCCCAGAGGGAACGGGTTCTGTGAGCCACAGTGGTTTCTGCCAAAGGTGCAGGGGGAAGAAGTGACAGGATATCTGTTACATATCTTCCATCCGTATCTTTAACTGCTTTTTTAGACCTGTGATGCCCCGTACAGTAACCACTAGCCACATGTGGTTATTCAAACTAACTAAAATTCTGGTGGTGGGTTAGTCCCTAAGTCCTGTCTGACTCTTGGGATTCCATGGGCTGTAGTCCACCAGGCTCCTCTGTCCATGGGGATTTTCCAGGCAAGAATACTGGAGTGGTTTGCCCTTTCCTTCTCCAGGGGATCATTCTGAAGCAGGGATCGAACTCCAGTCTCCTGCGTTGCAGGCAGACTTTACCCACTGAGCTACCAGTGGGAATTAAAAATAAATATCATTAAAAGTTTACTTCGTTAGTCATGAGACAGTCTGGGTCTTGGGTCCTGGGACCTTTTACTGCAGTGCTTGGTCCTGGACAAACGTCTCCTCGAGCAACAAAACACAAAGAAACTGTGAGGAACTAAAAATAACTGTGCACATACTGAGTGGAGGCAAATTAGGAACAAAACACTAAAAGGCCAAAACCAAAAGGGCCAACTGCTGCTTCTGAGGTGCTGGGAGCCAGAGCAGGGTACTGCCCGTTCACACTGCTCCGTGCCTACCCTCACCCCATTTAAGGGACCAGCTCACCCCACCTCACTCTCTTGTGCTACAGCAGGAGTCTTAATAAAACCTTGCCTGAATTCCTCTTCTCGCCTCTTATTAATTTTTATTGATTAAAGAGTCCAAGAACTACCCACATTTTTAAAAAATTAATTTTCTTTTTGGCTGTGCTGGGTCTCCATTGCTGCGTGGCTTTTCTCTAGCTTTGGTGAGCATGGGCTACTCTGCAGTTCTGGTGTGCCGGCTTCTCACTGCAGTGGCTTCTTTTGTTGTGGAGCACAGGCGCCCTAGAGCAAGGGCTTCAGTAGTTGGGGCACGTGGGCTCAATGGTTGTGGCGCATGGGCTGAGTTGCTCTGCAGCATGTGGGATCTTCCCAGACCAGGGATTGAACCCGTGTCTTCCTGCATCGGCCAGCGGAGCCAGCAGGGAGGCCCCACTACCCACTTTTGAAGTACTCAGCAGCCACACATGGCTACTGGCCACTGTGTTGAACAGCAAAAACAGAGAAATGTTGCATCATCATAGGAAGTGTTATCAGTTCTGCTTTAGCCCTGCAATTATGTAATAATGTAAGGCAATATATTTGTTTCATGTGTGTGTGTGTGCCTTGTTTTCTCAGTGAGCTCAAAAGTTTTTCTTGGGCAGGACTCTTCTCTTACACTTCTTTTGTATCCCAGAGCACAAGCCAGTGCTGGGTATATATGGAAATACTGTATTTGTCGAATTGAATGTTTAGTACCAACTTGGCAATGTGCAATGAAGTCGAGTAGTAGAAATAGAACTAATTTTGGAAATTAGGAAACCAAGTTTCTGGCCCCAGCTCTTCTGCCAGTCACTGTGTCAGCTGGACTATCTCATTTAACTGAAGTAGGTTATAGTTTCCCCAAATGTAAACAGTTATAGGCTAGGCTCTGTCGGAGGGTTTTTCCATGTTTGGAATTTTGTGATATATATGCATGCTTCCCAAGTGGTGCAACTGGTAAAAAAAAATCAGCCTGCCAGTGTAAGAAATGCAAGTGATGCAGGTTCGATCCCTGGGTTGGGAAGATCCCCTACAGTAGGAAATGGCAACCCAGTAAGAATATTCCAGTATTTTTGCCTGGAAAATCCCATGGACAGAGGAACCCAGTGGGCTAAAGTCCATGGGGGTCACAATAAGTCAGACACAACTGAGCACACACACAAGTATGAGGACTACCAAAGTATGGAGTGTTCACTTTTAAGCAGAAATGCAGTCATGTACAACACACACACACACACAGATACACCTGAAGAAAACCAGAAAACTAGCCTGTTAAAAATATTCTAACTTATTTAAAATTCCATCCTATTTATCTGATTTTCTGACTATATAAGACTATCATTTTAAGGATTGATTTCACCAGATCTATAGCTAAATTCTTTGAAGAGGATCATAGCAAAGGGAAGATGACTCCAAAAGCAGAGAATGTTAGACCAGGCAAGTGCGACGGAGAATTAGTGGTCTTTGTCAGCAACAAGGCAATGTCACAGCTGCCTCATGGTTTGTTTTGTTTTAATCAGTTTATTTATTTATTTTGGCTCTGCTGGGTCTTCCTTGCTGTGCGGGTTTTTTTCTAATTGTGGCAGGCAAGAGCTGCTCTCTAGTTGCATACACGGGCTTCTCATTGCAGTAACTTCTCACAGGCTCTAGGGGCTCTGGCTGCAGTAGCTGCAACTCCCTGCCTCATGGTTTTAACAACCAAACTGAAAACCTCTAGTTTATGCTGCCCACCCTTAGCTGTTGCTCTAAGTAAGGGACCAGCAAACTAAGGCCCACTGTGCTGCCAGTTTTTGTATGTCGCTCAGAATGGGTTTTTACATTTTTAAGGCTTTCTCAAAGAAAGAAAAAGAAACATATATAACCATTTGGCCCGCAGAGCTGAAAATATTTACTATGTGGCTCTACACAAACAGCCAGTGAGTGACCTTCCTGTACAGATCCAACCACTTTTCAAGGCAGATCGCTTTCTGAAATGTCGTGATGGCCTGTGGCTCAAGCACAGTGGATAAAACTCCCTGTTCTCCATTTGCCAAGTCAGGGAAGGGCAGCTGCTGGGGGCGAAGGCTGGGCCATGGCTCCACCCCCCTTCTATTGGAAGCAGGCAGGGGCCTTGACTCTGAGTGCAAAGCCAGTCCTTGGATCCAGTCTGTGCTCTCTGGTCTTGACGTTGGAAATTTGATGAGTCACAGTTTCTGGCTGTGTCTTCCTTGACATTCAGCATTCAGGAGAATAAATTCTGGAGGCCCCTTGAAGGGAAAAGCTGCACACTCCATGGTCATCCAAGCTTATCTGAGGCAGGAGCCGGGCTTGCATCTCCGTTTGTTATTCTTTTCCTTTTCCCCTCTCCTCCAAGACACTCCTTTCAGTGCTTGAGGGTTCTGGATTGCATATGCAGATAGAGAGACTGCCGGGGAGACACAGGGGCCACCAGATAGGGCTGGGCCGGTATCTGAGCTCAGACAGCAGCCCTGTCATGTGGGCCTGAGACACAGGGTGAAGTTGACTGTTTAAAAAATTTTTTTTAATTACTCTTTAACGTTCTCTTCAGACATCCCATGGAAAAGGCCCTTGGATTTCTCCAAACCCTCTCTCTACCTAGGCCTGCTCTCTAGGTTCTCACCAAGATTTGGTTCCTAAAATGTACTTCTTAATTATCAAACTTCCCTGGTCAGTTCAGTTCAGTTCAGTCACTCAGTTCTGTCTGACTCTGTGTGATCCCGTGGACTGCAGCACACCAGGCCTCCTTGTCCATCACCAGCTCCTGGAATTTATTCAAACTCATGTCCATTGAGTCGGTGATGCCATCCAACCATCTCATCCTCTGTCGTCCCCTTCTCCTTCTGCCTTCAATCTTTCCCAGTATCAGGGTCTTTTCAGATGAGTCAGCTCTTCATATCAGGTGGCCAAAATATTGGAATTTCAGCTTCAGCATCAGTCCTTCCAATGAATATTCAGGACTGATTTCCTTTAGGATGGACTGGTTGGATCTCCTTGCAGTCCAAGGGACTTTCAAGAGTCTTCTCCAACACCACAGTTCAAAAGCATCAATTCTTCGGCGCTCAGCTTTCTTTATAGACCAACTCTCACATCCATACGTGACTACTGAAAAAACCATAGCCTTGTCTAGACGGACCTTAGTCGGCAAAGTAATGTCTCTGCTTTTGAATATGCTGTCTAGATTGGTCATAACTTTCCTTCCAAGAAGTAAGCATCTTTTAATTTCATGGCTGCAATCACTGTCTGCAGTGATTTTGGAGCCCCCCAAAATAAAGTCTGTCACTGTTTCCACTGTTTCCCCATCTATTTGCCATGAAGTGATGGGACCAGATGCCGTGATCTTAGTATTCTGAATGTTGAGCTTTAAGCCAACTTTTTCACTCTCCTCTTTGACTTTCATCAAGAGGCTCTTTAGTTCTTCACTTCCTGCTATAGGGTGCTGTCATCTGCATATCTGAGGTTATTGATACTTCGCTGGCAATCTTGATTCCAGCTTGTGCTTCATCCAGCCCAGCATTTCTCACGCTGTACTCTGCATATAAGTTAAATAAGCAGGGTGACAATATACAGTCTTGATGGACTCCTTTTCCTATTTGGAAGCAGTCTGTTGTTCCATGTCCCGTTCTACCTGTTGCTTTCTGACCTGCATACAGATTTCTGAAGAGGCAGGTCAGGTGGTCTGGTATTCCCATCTCTTTCAGAATTTTCCACAGTTTATTGTGATCTACACAGACAAAGGCTTTGGCGTAGTCAATAAAGCAGAAATAGATGTTTTTCTGGAACTCTCTTGCTTTTTTGATGATCCAGCAGATGTTAGCAATTTGATCTCTGGTTCCTCTCTCTGCCTTTTCTATAACCAGCTTGAACATCTGGAAGTTCACGGTTCACATATTGCTGAAGCCTGGCTTGGAGAATTTTGAGCATTACTTTACTGGTGTGTGAGATGAGTCCAATAGTGCGGTAGTTTGAGCATTCTTTGGCATTGCCTTTCTTTGGAATTGGAATGAAAACTGACCTTTTCCAGTCCTGTGGCCAATTTCCCTGGTTGCTCAGTCAGTAAAGAGTTTGCCTGCAGTTTGAGAGACCCTGGGAGGGGAAGATCCCCTGGAGAAGGAAATGGCACCCCACTCCAGTACTCTTGCCTGGAGAATCCTATGGAGGGAGGAGCCTGGTAGGCTACAGTCCATGGGGTGGCAAAGAGTCACGACTGAAGGACTTCACTTTCACTTTCACTTTCCAGTATTCTTGCCTGGAAAATCGTTCAGATCTAGACTTTTTTTTTTTTTCTTCTCCTTTTGTCCCATTCTCTCCTCCAGGCTAATTTTCAAAGTTCTATCACCCTTCTGTATACACAACCGCCTTTAATATAATCTGGTGTGCCTCACATCTAATAAAAATCCAAATTTACAAAACAAAAGATCTGAAAGTTAAATCTTCCCTTTGTTAAAGAATTTTCCTGTCTGAAAGACTAGTATCTCTCTCTGTCTCTCTCTACCCGCCTTGCTTGTTTCTTGCTTTCTACACTTCATTATGCATAGTAGTAGAAGTAGTTAGTTACTCAGTGGTGTCCGACTCTTTGCGACCCTATGGGCTGTAGCTTGCCAGGTGAATATTGCTGTCCTCATCGTACAGGCAGCCTGGATAAAGTAAATACAAACACAGGGATCAAACCTGGTTCTTTTCGGTGCCTTGGGGGCCTTCCCCTTTCTGTGCAGTCTAGACTTGTGTAGCCCCTCCTCTGTGTCTAGCTGACAGGGGACATACTCTTGAAACTGGAGGAGAAGAAAGGTGACTAGGGCACACATGCTAAGTCACTACGTCATGTCTGACTCTCTTTTGACCCAATGGACTGCAGCCTTCCAGGCTCCTCTGCCCATGGGAATTCTCCAGGCAAGAATACTGGAATGCATTGCCATGCCTTACTCCAGGGGTTCTTCCCGACCCAGGGATTGAACCCACATCTCTTACATAGGCAGGTGGTTCTTTACCATGGCGCCACCTGGGTGATTGGGGGCAGGCGGGGGGAGGTCTGAGTTGTCTGCAAGCAAATTCATTTTTGTATTTGCAGATCTTGAGGTGCAGTGAGTATATACCCGTGCTGCCATCTGTAACATAAAAAATGATAGTTTGTTTACTGTCAAACCTTGGCTCATTAAATATATCCAGTAGCCTGGGTCATGATCATACGAAAAATAGGACCTTGGCTCACTTAAAACAATAGTTGCATTTGCTTCAGTTGGTACAGATTCATTTGGAGAAATTACCAGTCCTCAAGGATGATTCTAGTCCAGCACCAAGCTCCCAGCAGCTTCCAATTAATAGTAACGAGCAGTGCCCGTGTGCCACTGCTCCATTCTAGAATTCCCAGCCTGGAAAAAGACAGTTGTCATGCCGAGGGAAGCATCCATTAGGAAAGTTTGCTCTGAGTCAAATACTCACAGCCAGTTCTGGATAGAATTTCCTGACACGCAGCCTTGGCTTCCATCCTTTCTGAGAGAAGAACATATACACAGCTGTGAGACAAAGGAGAAAAGAAATCAATTTGCTAAAATTTGGAGATACAGATATTCAGAAAAACCCATCATCTTTGGGATTCTCCATTAGACTTCAGTGTAACCCTAATGGTTACAAGTTGAGATTTTGGTGTCTGAGTGAGTGGGTTCCAGTCTTGCCGTCCACCAATAACTAGTTTTACTTAACTAGGGATCTCAATAATACTTGCCATATACGGTTTTGGAGATGACTGAAGAGGTAGTATTTGTCAAGAATTTAGTGCTGGGTATGATACACAGTGGGTGTTAAATACATGTTAGTGTGTAAGCACATGTGTGCAGGGCATGGTCTACTGCAGCTTTTCTCAAACGTTCTGGGCTCAGAACATCTTAACAGACAAATAAAATAAAGGATACTCAGATAAAAACTTCAGATAAATAATAAAGTAATTTTTTTTAGTATAAATATGTCCCAAAAGTTTCATGGATACTTAAACTAAAATATTATTTGTTGTTTATCTGAAATTCAAATTTAACTAACACAACAGTGTTAATCAGCTATTCTTCAATATAAAATAAAAATTAACAGAAATTAACTCTGATTTGCATTTTTATTTGCTGAATCTGGCAACCCTGTCTTTACATTCTTAAGAATTATTAAGGAACCCAAAGTGCTCTTGTTTATGTGGGTTGTATCTGTAACTATTTATCACATTAGAAATTCAAACTAAGAAATTAAAAATATTTATTAAGCACTTCAAAAATAATTGGAATTTCTTATGTTAACATAAATAACATTGTATGAAAAACTATATTTCCAAAAAAATAGATGATAGAAAGCACATTATATTTTTGCAAATAATTACCAGCTTGATAGAAGTCAACTATATTCTTATATCTGTTTCTGCCTTCCATCTGGTGAAATACATTATTTTTATTGAAGTAAATAAAGAATACTCGGCTTCACAAAGATATGTAGTTGGAAAAGAGAGGGGTATTTTGATATACTTTTCAGATAGTTGAGAACATTCTTCTTTGCTATTAAAGCCAAACTCTATAAGAGATAGTTTCTTAAAGATTAGTTGTAGTATGGAATCTGAAACCATATCAGTGAAATTTTTATACTCATGTTAAAATCCACTGGTTTACTTGTACTATGAATGGGTCTTTTACTATGTGTGATTCTGTAACATTGTGAATTGGTCATTTGGAAAATACTGGTTTACTGAGTTGTGAAGATCATTGAAATATTGATACATTTCATTATATAATATTTTTAAAAATCACATTTACTAGTATCACAACTAATTTCATCAGAAAAGCATTTAATTATGACCAACTATTAAGCTCATGGTGGTGAATGTAAGTTCTTCAAAAGTTTAACTTTTGCTTGAAAGCTCCAATTTTATCATTGGAGACAAATACCATTAGTTGTGTTCTTTGAAGAGACAGGCACATTTCATTTGTTTCTCCAGAAAGTATCTACCAGATACCCAGAATCTGGATAACCATAGTTTAGCTTCAGTTATTCTTTCAAGTGAAAATAGTGTTCTGTGCCAGAAGCAGCTGTAGCTCCCCTGTAACTGTCACACACGCGGCTTTTCTTGAGTCTATAGTCATGATTAAGTATGCAGCAAGCGTGTTTCGTGCATGCTTCCCATTTCATCACACAGAATATTTAAAAAGATGTATGCTCAAGAGTCAAGATGTGTTAGATGATGGAATTAATGTTTCCCTGCTTCAAGTACATTCAAAAAAATAATAAAGACAACTTCTAGTGCCTGCTAATAGAAAAATGCTATGATTACTAGTGCAAATTGGTGCCACTGTCTTCTTTTGTGCTGAGGTACCAGCAGTGTAACCCTCTGCTGCCTTTTCATCATTGGTGCAAAGGTCAACACAGTGGAAAAATACAGAAATGTCAGTATTATTATGAAAATTGTTTTGACTTTGCAGACCTCTGAAAGGGTCTCCCAGGGGATCCAGGGACCTCACTTTGAGAACCTTCTGGTCCCAGTGAAACTGTTACTGTCCCAGTGAAAGACAGTTGATTCTTCATGTGTTCCCCTTATCTGTCCCAACATCTCCTTCCTTAAGCAGTTTGGAAAAACACTAGAGACTGTTGGGACCTTTCTTAGGGTTTGATTTAGGCTGGGCTGGGTAAGTTTCTGAGGCTGCCTTCAGGATGCTCTCAGATGCCCTCTCCAGAAAACTGAAGGGGCTTGAATGAGTCAGGGTAGTAGAGACCTCTTCAGGATTCTGTAGGACTTACTCGCCTCGCTCCAAATAAAACATTCTCCTCTTGCTGCTTCCTCCTTATCGCTGGTGTCTGAGAGAACTCAAAACCCCTTTCAGAATCTGCAACCATCTTGCAGATCAAATACATGCTGCTACTGCTAAGTCGCTTCAGTCGTGTCCGACTCTGTGCGACCCAATAGACGGCAGCCCATCAGGCTCCCCTGTCCCTGGGATTCTCCAGGCAAGAACACTGGAGTGGGTTGCCATTTCCTTCTCCAATGCATGAAAGTGAAAAGTAAAAGTGAAGTCGCTCAGTCGTGTCTGACTCTTCGCAGCCCCATGGACTGCAGCCCACCAGGGTCCTCTGTCCATGGGATTTGCCAGGCAAGAGTACTGGAGTGGGGTGCCATTGCCTTCTCCAAAATACATGCTAGATTCAGATATATCTAAGCTAGAGGTGGGCCTCTGGAATGACAGACACTCTAGTGAAAGGGCAGAGAGAGGTTGATTTTTCTGCCCTGACAGAACTCGGCAGTTAAAAGTACCAGGGGGACACCTGCATGCTGGCATACCCAAAACAGTAGCACAAAACCCAACTTAGAATTGCATGGTTGGAAGTGGGAAAATGCTATTATCAAACATTTATATTGCCTGGAAGGCACAGTTCTTTCTCAGGGACAAAGCATTTATCCTCTGAGCAGCATGAGATGAAATATTTGAATACAATAGAACACCAAGGACTATATTTGACACGGGGAATTTTAACACAGCCCACAGTGTTTAAAGTCAAATATCAAATTTGTGGCCATAGGAAAAAAATGAACATAAAGGCTTACTTGAAGTGGGGAAATCCATACTATCCATATCTCAGTTTTTGTGGTTAACTGAGATCCTCGATAGTAGAATCTGTCAATAGATTTCAAAGTGAACAGGACAGATTGTCTTGGGGTGGAAAGGTGAAAAGAAGGATTGGGGAACCCAAGGAAAAGGAGTGGAAGAACAGGGCCAAATGTGTTCTTGTAGAGCCTAGAAAGCGTGCACAGGTGACTCTGGATTTGAGCAACAGATCCTCCCTGGAGCCAGGGTCCTTGTGGCAGAAGAGAGTGGATTAGATGAAGAGCAATGACTGGATTGGATCTGCTCTGATTCTTAGCTCTGCCCATATCAGCAAAGAGCATGCCCTGGGGCAGATTCGCTGAACCTATCTCCTCCTCTGTTGGATTAAATTAAATGAGATTATAGATCAGTTCAGTTCAGTCACTCAGTCTGTCCAACCCTTGGCGACCCCTTGGAATGCAGCACGCCAGGCTTCCCTGTCCATCACCAGGACTGTTAATCAGGTAACCGGTAATTGTTGTTCAGTTGCTAATTTGTGTCCAGTTCTTTGAGACCCCATGGACTGCAGCATGCCAGGCTTCCCTGTCTGGCATTTAATCATCAGTTCTTGTTTCATGGCATGATTTGATGGTTAATTTATTTGCCACCTTGTCTTTATAATCCACTTTTCTCATCCTCTTTGAATACAGAACAAAACAAAGCTACTACATCAAAACCCTAGACTCTCAAGTCACACCTGGAGTCATGTTTACTCCATTAGGCACTGCTTTGGATTCTGATATTGTCTTCACACTTTTTTTTTCTTCAGAATTCAAATATGTTCCTTAACCATAAGCACTGGACAGAGTGCTAAGGATGCAGAGGAGGCTACTCTTATGGTCTAGAAAGTGGTTGCCTTGTATGTGGATATGTGGTACAATGTGGCTTGGGTATCCAGGAGAGGTACTAATGAAAGGAGACTCCTATGAAGTGAATAATTATTCCCCAGTTGTGTGGGTTTGTCACTTCGCAGATTTGTTCCTCTTTGGTTTGCTTAAAGAAGGGGAGGTGGGCTGTGGGGGTCAAGTGAGATAGACCCCCCCTTGCCCCGCAAATAGGATAAGAATTTGATGAGCCCAGAGGGAGGAAGATGAGAATATGCCAGAATTAGCAGGGAGACTCAGTCATACCATGTGGCGAATTTGAGGCTCTGAGAAGAGGCATATCTGAGGGTGGGGAATTGGGTGGTCCTGGCCGTGAAGGAGGGAAACCCTGGCCTGTCAGGAAAGTCCAGCTTCAGCCTCGTGACCTAGAGCCAGCTGTTGAATCTTTCTGGATCTCTCTTCAGTCGAATCTGGATGATAACACATGTGTTTCACTCCCTCACCAGCTTGTTTATCACATAAAATAAAAGAAGAAAGAGGGTGATAGGAGTAATTGATACGCACATCATCTCTCTGTCAAGGAGTTGGGCAAAAAAGGAAGTATAGAAAGGGGTGTAGGAAAGAGAAAATGAGAAAAAAAAATAAGAGAGAGAAGGAAAGGGGAAGGGAGGCAGGCGTGCAGGTATCTGTGTTAGAGGGCAAGACGAATTCAAGAGGAGAAACGCTGGGAAAGCACAGGCACTGCCAGCCTGGGCTGGAGGCCTGGGAGGCCCGCTCACCACGCCTCTGCAAGGCAGATAACCGGCCTGAGGATGCCCACCCGAGGTGGATTAGTCACAGCACTAACCTGAGGCATCTGCGATACTGAGGAAAACAAGGCAGGACCTATAGCGGTAAGGGGTGGGGGAGAAAAATGGACAACTACCTTGAAAATGCTTTGGAAATGTGTATATGCCATTTTCTATGCTCTCGGATTAAGAGTGCTGGCAGTTCTTTGGGAAAATCTTTCCTGGTTTTAGACATTTTTATTTTATAGATGAGGAAAACAGGCTCAGAGAGGTTAAGCGATTTGCTCAAGGTCACACAGCCGGTGTGCCCAAAAGCCTTGATCGCAATTCCCTGTTCAGGTTTCTTTCTACCCCGCTGGATATCCTGAAGGTATGAAATGAAGAATTCTAGGTATTCCTGGGGACTCCGGTGGGGGTGGGGACTAGAAAATGGGTTTTCTTATTTGCCTAACCTGGCTGTGTGTGAGATTCCAAAGCCAAAGTCAATTCCTTCTCTCTTTGGCCTTGGTCTCTTTTTATGGAGTCGGCTCGACGGTCACGGGATAATTCTGTTTTCTCATTTCTCAGCTCCAAGAACAGGTAAGTGCGAGCTGCCCGTAGGAGCTCCGGACTTCATCGACGTTCATGTGTGCTGTGGATGATCCGTGGGTGCTCTCTCTTTATCTTGTTAACCCTGGTGGTACCAAGAGGCACCTGACTTTTGGGTATGCTAATAATTCAGTGCCAGCCAGTTTCTGTTATCCTCCAGTTGTAATTGTTAACCTGAATGGAATGCAAAACTTCTGGTTTGGAGCAGAGTTGGTTTTTAACTGTGAATTACTTGAAGGGTATGGAAAATGGGAAGTACGTTTAATTTTTTGTGGAAGATGGTTTCTGTAAAGCTTTTTTTTTGGCGTCCGCTTTGCTCTGAAAACTAGAAATACATGGTACATGTTTAGATGTGGCAGTCTCTACAGATTCACTCGTGACCTCTACCCTCTATTAACTCTTGCCTTTGACACTTTTTCATTTTAACAAGCCAAGACTTGCTTGGGGATTAGAACAATGAGCTTATCATAATGAGGCTTTAAAAAAACACACACACACACACAAAACTCCGAGTTTGTATCTGCTAGCCCACCCTACGCCTTGGAAGTTTGGGATTTTCTTTTCCCCCTTAAGGGGAAGTGTGGAAATAGAGCCCGCCTGTTCATTTGCATTACTGCACATCACATCACACGATATCTTTTCGACCATTATATTGTGTTCTCTCAATGGTGTTTGCTCTGAGGGTGGGACACAAGGCTGTTTAGTGTCTCGTGAAACATTTACCAAAAGCACTGAGCCAGGGTTTTGAAGGGCATTCCGTTGCCAGAGTGTAGGAGGAGAGAGCCAGCAGGGGAAAGGGAGCTCCAGGTGTGCGGCAGGTACTCGTTTCATACTTTAGTTTTTATACATGTTTAAAATGTTAGATTACATACGTGTTCCTTCTGCTGAAGGGGCAGGAATGGTGAGGAAAGGGGCCAAAGGATTGCTTTGCAAACTGTATTTTTCTGTGGATCGGAGTCCCTGGATAATTGTAATCTTCAGTTTCGGTTGAATGTTGTTTTCGGTTTTAGTCCAGGGACGTGTATGTCACAGAGAAGGAGGTAAAATCTACCTGCGCAGGAGGTTTCCCCATGGCCTGGATCAGAACTTAGCATTTGCTTTAGCAAAGAATTCGGAACCAGCTGCAGTGTTCCTAGGAGGCAACGTGTAGCCTTGTGATTTGCGTTTCATTATACCCCGTGACTCACTCCCTGAAAAGCTTTTGCTAAATGGTGGCTTGGGTTTTGTGAAAATACTCTTAAGCTTTCTCTCTTATCCTCTCCTTGCCCGGATGAAAAGTCAGCTTGAAAGACTCTTCCTATCCTTAAATTTTTGTTTTTAGAACACAGTTGCTAGGAATAACTTTATATCCTGGTCGAAACGAATGACTCAATGCTTCTTGGGAATGCTAAGTATTCTACCTTTTTTTTTTTTTCCCTTTGTAGAAAACATGAGAGTCTATGATAAAATTAGAGGCATAATCAAATGTTTACGTTTGATCCAGTGTTATAATGATACCCTGGTCACAGATACTTGGAGCTGTGTTATTAGTGGTTAAAACTCAAACAGTAGGTAGGAAAATCTAGAAAAAGGGTAACTCCAGAAGGTGACTGTAATGGCCAGTTCCTGGGAAAAGAAGTTGCTGGATGGTATTTGCAATGTAACAAGCATGTGGAATCTTTAGTCTGTTTTTATTTTATGGCAGGAAACCTAATCATAAAGACGGTACTGAAGTTAAGATTAAACTGCAAGCGTGTTGTTGTTCAGTTGCTCAGTCATGTCCAGCTCTTTGTGACCCATGGACTGTAGCACTGATTATGAAGGAACATTATTAGCGTACTCTTTTCACCGGTGACGCTAGCAGTCAGAAGCTGAGAGTCTTTCTTCTGACAAGTTCCCAGTCATTGCAAAATGGTTGAAATAAATGATGGTTTCAAAATTAGAGGAAACTTCCTTCATGGGAAAAGTTCACTGTGGCTTTGTGTATTTAGGCAAATAGGACTAAATCTACAATTTCGAAGGGCCGAAGACATCAGTTCATCCGAGGGGTAGCAGATTTGATTGTTTTTATATGCGTATCAGAAAACTGAATTTTACGTTGAGTCATTTCACTACGCCGATCACTGTAAGTTTATGTAACTTGCCACAAGTGTATTACCTTTTTCTTATCTCTCTTTTAAAATTTTGAAACAGAGGTAGGAATACTGCTGTTTACTTCTCTGTCTCATAGACTCACCTTGATTGCTTAAGGGTCTGACAAACTTTTGACCTTCAATGTTATTAATACTGCAAAAATCCAAAATAGATCCTGACCAGTGAAGAAACTCATGCATTAATTCTACTGTCTCTCGGGTAGATGGATAGAGTTTTATGTCTGAAATTTCATCAGAGGAACAGGAAGACTAGAAAGAAGTATAAAAATAAATCATTTCCAGATATTTGCCATTCCCTGTTTCCCATTATTTCACTGGGAAAATCCTACCCAGTGCAGTTCCTTTGTTTGCTTATTTAAATCAGAAGTCCCAAAGGTCTGTATGGAATTGTAAGAAACTCAGATCAACAAAGTCTGCATTTCCATCTCTTGTTAGGAGTTCTTGCAGTTATTGGGCAGTTTGTTAATGGATCCACTCAGATGTCAAATTAAACTCTGGATATATTGGCCCCTGTCTCTGGCATTTGAAACTTTGCTGCTATTCCATGGGATATGTTAATAGTACCAGGCTGGCTTTATCAGCCATGTGTGTGTTAGTTGCTCAGTTGTGTCTGACTCTTTGCAAACCCACAGAATGTAGCCTGCCAGGCTCCTCTGTCCATGGGATTCTCCAGGCAAGAATACTGGAGTGGATTAGCCATTCCCTTCACCAGAGGATCTTCCTGACCCAGGGATCGAACCCCAGTCTCCTGCATTGCAGGCAGATTCTTTACCATTTGAGCTACAGGGAAATCCTTATCAGGCATATATTTGGGTAAAGTCTCTCCGCAAAGATTTTGTCATCTGCTCCTTCTCTCCTTTAGAGAGCAAGCTCTTGGTTTGTAATATATCATGAAGGTGAAATCTCTAGGGACAGTAATTGGCCCCCAAATTAGGTGGCAGTTTGCAACATGCAGGAATGCCCAAGAAGTCAGGGTTGTTTTGGCTTGCTTGGACAGCGCTGTCATGAGAAGGTGTGGGTGAGTAACGCCCACCTTTCCAGATTTTTGGGTGACTGTGCCAGGAAAGTCACAGTCATGGGAACCTGGGATCAGGACTGTCAGGCAGACTAGGGGAGTCAGCGTAAAGACGTGGGCTGTTTGGGGCTGGCTTTGTTTTGGTAAAAACTGAACTTGTATAGGTTAGTCGAGCAATGATTAAAAATCCTTCACTTGGGGCTTCCGTGGCAGTTCAGTGGTTAAGACTTCTGCTGAATGGGACACAGGTTTGATCCCTGATCGCAGAACTAAGATCCCATGTGCCCACAGTGGGGCCAAAAAAAAGAAGGGAAAAAAAATCCTTGTCTAGTAACACAGGGTCTTAAGTAAGGCAAAAAATAGTCCTCACAGCATTCAAAAAATTCAAGCCAGTAAGTCCATCAGGGCCTCACTCTACCTACTCGCTTTTGGTTTAGAATTCCTGTTTTCTTAATGCGCAATGAATCAAAACTCTTCTTTGTTGGCTAATGATCAATCATCCATTCATTCAACAAATGCTTACTAAGATCTCATTCTAGGCTAGGTTCTTACCTCTCAGTTCTTAAATGTCACTTCTTCAAGGTGACCTTCCCAAACCCCCTAAATTAGGTCCTGTCCTCCTGTCCCTTTAAGATAGTCATCACACTGGTTTTATGCTTGCCTCCTCTGCCCAAGAATAAGTCCCCCTTACATCATGAATTGTGACTGTCTTATTCACCACTCTATGTTCAGTGCTTAGCACATATTAGGCATGCTAAAAACAGGTACCAAATAAGTGAATGAATAAAAGCAGAGGATAAGGACCAGGATGGTTAGAGGCAGGCACGGAACAATGAAAAATTGCCCCTGATAACAGGGAAAGGGCAAAAATTACTGTTACCCAGTTTGGAAGCAATGACCCCTGAAGCCCTCCTTTCATTTCAGCCCAGCTCAACCATGTAAACTTCTAAAGATAGCCTTGGTTCACCAAGAAAAATGGGCTCAGTAACATTTGTTTAAGATGACACTGAGGACCACAAATCATTTCATAAAGATTTTCTTCCAAGAAAGTAATAGTTTTCTAACTTAAGTGGGTATATTCAATTAAGGGAGAAACTTCAATGTGATGAGCTTAAGTCAAATAAGTGCTTTGAAAAATATTATTTTAAATCTCATTTATTGAAGTATAACATAAAGGCAGTCAAATGAACAACTCTGAAGTATACAGCTTGAGTTTTTACATATAGCTGTGTAACCACCAGTCTTAGTTCAAAGTCTGGGACATTTTCAGTGTCTCAGAAAGCTCCCTGTGCTTCTCCTCCCAGGCAGCCACCCACCCTGCTCCAGGTAACCATTATGCTGACTTCCATCACCACACATTGTCTGTTCTTTAGAATAATTTTTATTTATCTATTTACGGCTGTGCTGGTCTTTGTTGCTGCGAGGGCTTTTTCTAGTCACGGCGAGTGTGGACCTACTCTCTAGTTATGCACAGGCTTCTCATCGCTGTGGCCTCTCGTTTTGCGGAGCACCGCCTCAATAGCTGTGGTGCGTGGGCTTAGTTGCCCCATGACATGTGGGATCTTCTGGGATAAGGGATCAAACCCATGTCTCCTTTGGCAGGCAGATTCTTTCTTTCCCACTGAGCCACCAGGGAAGCCCCTACATTAGCTGTTCTTGAACTTCATAAAAGTGGAATCATATATCCGTGCTCTTCTGTGTCTGGCTTCTTTCACTCAACGTTGATTTGTGTAGCTGTAATGTATTCCTTCACTGATGCATAGTATTTCTTTGTAACAATACACCGCAGTTTAATAAATTTGGCATGGGGTGATTAAAAAC
Source organism: Ovis aries (assembly GCF_016772045.2). Lineage (NCBI taxonomy): Eukaryota > Metazoa > Chordata > Mammalia > Artiodactyla > Bovidae > Ovis > Ovis aries. The sequence continues at coordinate 60,186,451 of NC_056059.1, read as the reverse complement.
ATGACTCTATGAGCTGAAAATTATTCCATGTGTGCCAGCCCTTTAAAGTTGCATGATCTCATAAAAGGTGGGTTGGAAATGTTATCATTTGAAAAGGCGGAAAAAGAAAAGTCCTTCTGGGTGTGGATTTATTAAGTACTCTGCATGGGCTGTTCATTTAACTGAAACCATTACCCTAGGAGGTAACAGCCATCGTTTGCAGAAGAGGAAAGTGAGCCTGAGAAAAGTTTCCTAACTGCACAATCGATCTTAACACCCAAGTTGTTGGTTACAGCAGCGAGCAGTGCTATCCTGGCAATGAGCATGCTAGGTGGCTTTTGAGGCTGTGCTATCTCGTTAACAAAGACTCAGCATTTATACAGTAGCACAGACCTATTTCTGGTCAGAAAGCTGGCAATTGACCTGACTTTTCTTAATTCAATTTCTCTATCTTTCCCTTCAGTGTTTTTCTTGTTTTGAAAAGAAGTCTCCCTTCTATATTTTTCATTCTGACTTTTGTTTATGAATAAATTTTTATGGCTTATGATTTTTTTCAGATGCATATCTGAATCTAAAATCTATTCAGCAAACTATTGAGGTTTTTTTTTTCTCTTTCTTTAAAAATAAAGATCAGTTATTTTCTTTCTTTTTTTCTAAATTTTGGCCATGCCACACCCAAGCCACAGTAGTGAAAGCACTGAATCCTAACCACTAGTTCAGTTCAACCACTCAGTCATGTCCGACTCTTTGCGACCCCAATGGACTGCAGCATGCCAGGCTTCCCTGTCGATCACCAACTTCCGGAGTTTACTCAAACTCGTGTCCATTGACCACCAGACCACCAGGGAATTCCATAAGATCAGGTTTCAATACCTGTGCATAAAGAAATGTTCAATCACTGTAAGCAAGGTAGATGAATTTCAAGTCAGAATTGCCAAGAAATTTCCTGGGAGGCAAAAGTCACATCTTTCATTGTGGGGTTTGAAGTGCTTTAAATTCTAACTCCCAGAAGGTCTATATGTCAAAGTCTCTGACTCAACTGATCATGTTGGAAATGAACAAAATTTCTAAATTTCCTCTTCCTTAGTACCTTTCCTGATTTTCACCCTACAAGTATACACATTCACAATCCCATTCTTCAAAAGTTACCAGAAACTTGCTCAGAATGCCCTTTGGTCAGAATAAGAAAAGGGAGAATATACCTTTTAGATTCTTTTCGAGTTGGGAATGAAAGAGATTATGTTTTTAATTTTGCATTAATATTGGAAGGTATATCAGTGTGATCAGGTCACCATTTCAGTGAGGCCACAGCTAAGCAGTCCTGTATGCCCAGTGACAGACAGGAGAATACCCTGAGTGTCACAGTCCAACGTTTTGAGTCACTTCTAGAAAAAGCAAGAAATGCCCAGATTCTTTGCTTCAAAGGCATCATTATTTTCACGGTAGAAAGCCCCTTCCATATGGAATGTTTGAACATCAAAGATTTGATATGATTCTTTTTAATTTTATGGACAATCACAGGACCAATATCTTGTGTTTTACACTTAAGAAAATACTTTCCGAAATAATTTTATACTTACCTTTTAAAAAAAAATTTCCGAGATGTAACATCTACACGTTTTGTATATGAGGAAGCTGAAATAGAGAATGTCACACACCTAGTTAGTGAAAGAGGAGACATTCAGATTTTCTGCTTCCATGGTGCCAGCTCTTCCCACTGCCCAGATGGCTACCCAAGCAGTGTTTGGTGAATTGCATAAGCCATTAAAATCTGCCCTCTTTCAAGACATTCTTTGGTCTGTGATGACTGCTCAAGTCACACCATTTAATTGTACACGTACTATGTGCCAGGCATTGCTCTGGCTGCTATATGTATATCATCCCCAGTTCTTGAAATTGCAGGCTAGGAATCATTAACCTCTTTTGCAAATGGGAAACTGAATCACTAAGCTCAAGAACCTTGAATAAAGCCACATTTTTGGTAAATGCTGAAATCTGCCTTCACACTCAGATTAGTTTGACCCCAAAGTTCATTCAGTTTCCTCATGCCATCCTGACTCTCATCAGAAAAAAAATGTCTTTCATCTTCTCAATTACAAGTGAGGCAAGTGCAGGAGCCCTAAAACTGTTGACAAGTCTTAACTCATCTCAATATACCTTTCTGACAAGCAGGCATTTTCTTTAGAACTAAACAAAGACAGGTACTGGGTTAGATTCAATTTTTAAAAAGATTGTTTTGTTTTGTTTTTTAACTCTTGGAGCTGTAAGAAAACTAGATTAGGTTGCCATGCAATCAAGTTTTGTGTGCAGAGTATCCTCGCTTCATCAGTGAAATTGGGAGACCCCTGATGGGGAAGCTGGAAGAAACGTTAGTTCTTGGGAATGGAGATTGGTCCACGTGATTCTCAAGATCTTGCTAATTCTCAAGATTATTGTGTACTAAACAACAATTCCATGATGGAAAATTGGAAAGAAGTGTTCAAAGCCACAGCTTATTTCTCTCCATCAAAGTTATTGTTTACCTTCACCAAAGAACCAAGTCTTGCAATAGAAGCATGTGGTTTCCAGCACCTAAGACAACTATAATGTGGCTGCAGGTAGAATGGTCTCAAAGACAATGAATCAGACAGAAAGATACCTCAGATGCCAGTTGGGAACAAAAAAACACCGTCCTGAGGTTAACCTCCTGCTGATGTTATCCTTCGTGATAAAATAAGAGCCAGCCAGCTTCCCTAGTGGCTCAGATGGTAAAGAATCCACCTGCAGTGCGGGAGTCTTGGGTTCCATCCCTGAATTGAGAAGAGCCCCTGGAGGAGATCATGGCAACCCACTCCAGTATTCTTGCCTGGAGAGTCCCCATGGACAGAGGGCTGACAGGCTACAGTCTGTGGGGTCGCAAAGAGTCGGACACATCTGAAGGACTAAGCACAGCCAGTTGCCTAATGCCCTCCTTTTCCCAGTGCACTGGCTTTCTCTGTGTGGCAGTTTTACTTTTTCAGCAAATTTACCAACCATTAGCAGTTACTGTTAGGATTAATTGAGGTAACATGAAGTCTATAAAAGTATCTGGCACATCACGGGGGATCTTAGTTTGCCTTCCTCTCAAACAGGATTCCCTGGAAGGAAGTTGGCACACATGAATGGAATTGGACTCTTACTTAGTAGTGAATTCAATGGGTTGAACATTGTCACGTGTAACATTTTTCCCCCTTAAGGATTGTGAAACCTCACCATTTAAATTTGCCGTTGTTGAAGTAAGCTTGATCTCTGTGTCAATCACAAATGCAAACTTTGAGTAGAAATGAAACAAAGGCTTTTTATTCTACTCTAATTAAATGGCTTCTTATAAGAAAGCTGTAAGATATGCCTACTCTTTCATTTTTTAATAAAGAATATTAGAGTAGTTCATAGGCACAGAGCCTGCTGTTGTTTGAATAGATATGTCAGGGAAAGTAAGATCATATAATGAAGGTGTTAATAAACACATGGGCATCTGCACACATTGAAAATGATTGAATATAATCCCATTCATAATATGATCCCTGGGTGGGAAAAATCTCCTAGAGAAGGAAATGGAAACCGTATTCTTGTATTACGGTATTTTTGCCTGGAAAATCCCATGGACAGAGGAGCCTGGTGGGCTACAGTCCATGGGGTCACAAAGAGTTGGACACGACTGAACATCTGAGCATGGAGAGCTTTATGATGAGGGCTTTATTTGCTACACAGAAGAATAGATGTTTTCATTGGAATTTTAAAATGATATATTTTATAGAAAATGTCAGGTTCTGCGGGAGTGAGGTGGTATAGAAAGAACACTGACCCAGAATCATGGAATTGATTTATTCCTGGGCCTTTTTCCATTTAGTCTGTGACTTCGAGAAGCTTCTCCATGCTCCTGCTATCTCATCTGTGATGCTGTCACACACTGTATGCTTCCCAGGAGCATTCTGCTGTTTGTGTGCAGTGAAAAGCGTTGTTTTGCTTTTAATTCTAGGAAATAGCACTGATTTGGATATATTATACTGTTATTCTGTAGGAAAATATCAGAGGATCCTGGTTTATGAAGTTTAGTCTAACTCTTCTTCATCTTTGCCATAATAAAAATTAAGGACTCTTCTTATTCTGAAAAATAAAAAGACAGCAAATGACCTTTTTCATTTTCGTAATTTGCCTTCAGAAGTTAACAGTCCTTTGCCTTTCCTAAGCTCTTCTTTAGTAAAGAACCTGCCATTTACAGATATTTCACAAGTGGACTATTTCCGGGTCACATAAAAGTGGTGACCAAAATAAGAAATGTGAGTGGAATGTGAGCAAATTAAGTTAATGATGATAATTTTGAGTGGGGAAGGATTTGCAACACAGAGAAGTAATTCAGTATAATTTATTAATTCATTATTCTATTCATAAGGCCTTATCATGGAAGGCCTTATCTGAGAAGTCAAACAACAGAAAAAGGAACAATAGAGCAGTACTGGTATACCATAAGGAAGAATGTCAGTATCACAAATAACCTGCAAATTAAAACAGTGATGTACCATTTTCCTTCCATGAGAGAATCCAGTTTACTTAGGCATGTCTGGTGGCCACACAAAGACAACATATTTGGTATGACCTCGTAGGAAAACAGTTTGGCAGTATGTATCAGGAACCTTAGAAATGCTTAATCTAGTTATGCTTAATCTTAATCTAGAAATGCTTAATCTAATTCCATGGATGGTACTCTGTTTGGAAAAAATAACCTAGAGGAATAGAGAAGAATAACACTGAAGAATCCAAACTCCCACCCAAATTCCCACTCATGATGGATTTACAATTTTACATTTAATTATCCATATTTCCAACTCATATCCTCTTTCTTCTCTATGGCTTTTAATAAGAAATCATCCATCCCAGACTGTGAGTATGTGTGTGGGGCAGGGGTGGGGTGGTGGGGGGTTTCTGTGTTTTCCATGGTGAACACTGATTTTTTTTGTGTAATCAGAAGCAGCATTCGAAAATCTTGTTTCTAAAAATCACTAAAATTCAAAGTCTGCTATCAGAGCCACAAGTCAAAGATAGGAAACATGGTCCAATGGGAAGAAGGTTTTTGACCTTCCAGTTATACACTGCTGGTAAGACTTTCAAACTCTTGAACCCTCTGAGTCTTCTCGGAATGTTCGGGACTGGTGTTACCTATGCCCACAGCTCTCCTCCACTACTTCCTCCCCTAAAGTCCAGCCTGCAATTCACTTTTCATGAACGATCTGCCTCCATGATCTGGAGGAAGCCTTCTCCTTCCAGTTCCTGCCACCCACTGCTGGCTACCAGCAGCCACCAAACACCTCTGCAGAGCTCACCTCTCTGTAGCCTCCTCCCTCCCTGCCCGGTGCAGACTCATCGTACTTCTGTTACATTTGTTCTTCCCTCTGAGATTTAAGCTCTGATTTCAAGGCTTTGTAGTTCTTATTTCAAAGACAAGGAGTGAAGAAAACCAGGGAAGATATGAAGCATGGGCTTTAGTCACCAGTTCTGTGATGCAACACTGCCCTAGGTCTGTTCAGGCTTACCAAATTCAACTGTTTTCAAGTTCTATATCATTGAACAGTGACTGGTTCACACACAGTCATCAACCTCGCTCCCCGCCTTTTCTTCCCTGCCTTCCCATCAGAGAGATGGGAAAAACATGGGCTTAACCAGGTCATTCATTTCATTTGTCAACAACACTTGGAGCATCCAAATCCACTTCCTCATTCATACTTGACTTCTCCTCAATTCAGACCAGGCTCATTCATCGAATGAAGTGCTGTACTCTTTTCTGAACAATATAACAAGGACCAATCTAAAAAATATTCTGTGGAAAATAACGTCAACATGATTACAATACACCAGGCAATTTGTCCAACTCGACAGACCCACCCAAACGATCAACTTCAAGTTTAGATTATGCTCAGATTAAGACTAGGAGTGTTTCCGTTTTTATTTTACTCGTCATCATAAATGAAACCATTGTCTGATTGCCTATGCACATTTGGACTCCAAATTAAACCTTCAGTCACCTAGACCTCTTGTTTTACAGGGCTGCTATTTTTAAAATTTATTTATGTCTTTTTTGACTGTGCTGGGCCTTCGTTGCTGTGAGGGCTTTTCTCTAGTTGTGGCGAGTGTGGCCTACTCTCTAGTTGCGATTTGCGGGCTTCTCATTATCGTGGCTTCTCTTGTTTCAGAGAACGGGCTCTAGGGCACTGGGGCTTCAGCAGTTGCTGCTTGTGGGCTCCAGAGCCCGGGCTTAGGTGCTCCGCAGTATGTGAGACTTTCCCAGATCAGGGATCGAACCTGTGTTTTCTGTTTGTCTTTCTGTTTTGTAAATAAGTTCATTCGTATCATTTTTGTAGATTCTGTATGTAAGTGATATCACTGGGGCAGCTGTGTAACCCCATCAACAGTGGATGGTGTGTACTGTACCCCTAAACCAGGGAGTGCATGGCCGCAGGGATGCTGGCTTTGGCCCCCAGACTCCAGAGAGGGCTCTGGGCCTGGTCTCAACCATTGCAGAGGTGAATTAGAAGTCCTTCCCCAAGAGTTCTCATGTTTTCTTTTTTAAGTCTAAAAGTAGAATTTAGGGATAAACGAATACTGCCATCTTTTATCAATTTCCCTTTTTTGTAATACTCAAAGTACAGTTCAGTTCAGTCGCTCAGTCGTGTCCAACTCTTTGCGACCCCATGAACCGCAGCACACCAGGCCTCCCTGTCCGTCACCAACTCCTGGAGTCTACCCAAACCCATATCCATTGAGTTGGTGATGCCATCCAACCATCTCATCTTCTGTTGTTCCCTTCTCCTGCCCTCAATCTTTCCTAGCATCAGGGTCTTTTCCAATGAGTCAGCTCTTCACATGAGGTGGCCAAAGTACCCGAGTTTCAGCTTCAACATCAGTCCTTCCAATGAACACCCAGGACTGATCTCCTTTAGGGTGGACTGGTTGGATCTCCTTGAAGTCCAAGGGACTCTCAAGAATCTTCTCCAACACCACAGTTCAAAAGCATCAATCCTTCGGTGCTCAGCTTTCTTTATAGTCCAACTCTCACATCCATACATGACTACTGGAAAACCATAGCCTTGACGAGACAGACCTTTGTTGGCAAAGTAATGTCTCTGCTTTTGAATATGCTATCTAGGTTGGTCATAACTTTCCTTCCAAGGAGTAAGCATCTTTTAATTTCATGGCTGCAATCACCATCTGCAGTGATTTTGGAGCCCCCAAAATATGTATTGCTAGAAGGTTTGCTACTGATATATGGCCCAAATCAATTGTGCACTCACCAAACTAAGCAAAACCAGCTTGCTCAGCAAAGTTGGTTCACATTGCAAATGGACATTAGAGTTTAGAAGGTAGACTGGTAACAGATCTTGACATTTGTCTCTTTCTAGAATGAGTGAATTTTTTTCTTTTTAAATATTGCAGTACACAGGCTCTTTGCTGCAGCTAGTGAGGCTTTCTCTAGTTGTGGCAAAAAGGAGCTACTCACTAGTTTCGGTGAGCTGGCTTCTCATTGCAGTGGCCTTTCTTATTGCTGAGCGCGGACTCTAGATCATATGGGCTTCAGCAGCAGCAGCAGCTGCATGAGGACTTAGTTGCCCTCGGCATGTGCAGTCTTACTTCCCAGACCAGGGATCAAATCTGTGTCCCCTGCATTGGCATGTGGATTATGTCCCTATCTATCTATCATCTGTCTACTTATTTGGATGTGCCAGGTCTTAGTTGTGGCACCCGAGATCTTTAGTTAAGGCATTTGGGATCTTAGTTCCCTGATCAGGGATTCAACCTGGACCCCATGCATTGGCAGGTGTATTCTTAACCACTGGATCACCAGGGACGTCCCAAGAATTAGAGAAATTTTTTAAAACTAATAAGCATTAACAGTTTATAAAATGAAGAAAACTTGTTTTGAGTATATATATATTTCAAATATATATTTCTCTGAGTTTTCACCAGTTTTTAAATACTTATATTTGCATATGTGGTAGAATATTAGAAGAATACCAATTTTCGATTAAAGACATGAAGACAAGGGGCTATCTTTACAGTGGAGAGAGGGCAAGCTTGGATTGGGGTCTCTGTGCTACTTATTTGCTGTGTAATAAATTCCTTTACCACTATATTTCTCCATTTCTTGTGCTGAAATTGGTAATGTACTGTGTACTTTCCAAGGTGATTGCAAATGTTAGAGATGACGTCTGTAATGTGCTGGGTACAAACAGATATGCAGTAAAGACGCTAGAACTGATAGCTTTAATTATCTGCTTGTGCAGAAGCATTGTTACTGGTCGTTTTGGTTATAGCCCAAGCTGCCCAGCATAATCGCAACTGTTGGATAAAGAGTTTGTTTGGATGTCTGTAGAGATGATTGGTTTTGACTTTGGCTACATATTAAAATCATCAAGAAGAACTTTTAAAAATGACCAAGGGCTAGGACCCTCCACAAATTCTAGTTTTATTTTGTTTTTCAATGCTCTCCAGCCAAGGGTGTTCATCCAAGGTTGATGTATAATAGTTTAGACCGAATGATAGTTTAGAAGCCATAGTTTCTGCTGATAGGCCTACTTTGCACTATAAATAAACAGATATATGAGTGAGCCACTGTTTAGTCCACACAAGTGCTGATTTGGTTCAACCCTTGTTGAAAATTCTCTTACAGATTCTCCATAGTTTGCTGTAAGAGTTACTTCCCACTAGGTTTTGTTCTTTATTCTTGTCTGTCCTCTCTGACTTTTTTTCTAAGAGGGAAGCAGAAGAAGATAAAAGGAAACAGAAAATGAGGACGATTGTTTCTGTTCCTTTCCCTTTTTTTTTTTTTTGATAGATAAAAAGTAGATTTGTTGAGAGAGATACACACTCCACAATGTGGGCCATCTTGGAAGGTGAGAGGCCTGTTTCTGTTCCTTTGAGCAATTCCAGTTAACACTGCTCAGGAAAGCAGGCACAGAACTGGAGCTGACAGGCAACGGAGCCTTTAAGAGACTACACATCAGTAGCATTTGAGTGTAATAACTGGAAAAGAATTCTCTCCAGGAATATGAGAATTTTCTATTAGGAGAGAGAAAGAAGCCCTGAGACTTGACCGCTTTTCACAAAGGAAATTCCAGAAGGCACCTTCTTTATTGGAATTCAGTTCAGTTCAGTCACTCAGTTGTGTCCGACTCTTTGCGACCCCATGAACTGCAGCACGTCAGGCCTCCCTATCCATCACCAACTCTCAGAGTTTATCCAAACTCATGTCCATTGAGTCGGTGATGCCATCCAACCATCTCATCCTCTGTCGTCCCCTTCTCCTCCTGCCCTCAATCTTTCCCAGCATCAGAGTCTTTTCCAATGAGTCAACTCTTCGCATGAGGTGGCCAAAGTACTGGAGTTTCAGCTTCAACATCAGTCCTTCCAATGAAAACTCAGGACGGATCTCCTTTAGTAAGGATGGACTGGTTGGATCTCCTTGCATTCCAAGGGACTCTCAACAGTCTTCTCCAACACCACACTTCAAAAGCATCAATTCTTTGGCGCTCAGCTTTCTTCACAGTCCAACTCTCACATCCATACATGACTCCTGGGAAAACCATAGCCTTGACTAGATGGACCTTTGTTGGCAAAGTAATATCTCTGCTTTTAAATATGCTATCTAGGTTGGTCATAACTTTCCTTCCAAGGAGTAAGCGTCTTTTAATTTTGTGGCTGCAATCACCATCTGCAGTGATTTTGGAGCCCCCCAAAATAAAGTCTGACACTGTTTCCACTGTTCTCCCGTCTATTTCCCATGGAGTGATGGGACCAGATGCCATGATCTTCGTTTTCTGCATGTTGAGCTTTAAGCCAACTTTTTCACTCTCCTCTTTCACTTTCATCAAGAGGCCCTTTAGTTCCTCTTCACTTTCTACCATAAGGGTGATATCATCTGCATATCTGAGATTATTGATATTTCTCCCGGCAGTCTTGATTCCAGCTTGTGCTTCTTCCAGCCCAGCGTTTCTCATGATGTACTCTGCATATAAGTTAAATAAGCAGGGTGACAATATACAGCCTTGACATACTCCTTTTCTTGTTTGGAACCAGTCTGTTGTTCCATGTCCAGTTCTAACTGTTGCTTCCTGACCTGCATACAGGTTTCTCAAGAGGCAGGTCAGGTGGTCTAGTATTCCCATCTCTTTCAGAATTTTCCACAATTTATTGTGATCCACACAGTCAAAGGCTTTGGCATAGTCAATAAAGCAGAAACAGATGTTTTTCTGGAACTCTCTTGCTTTTTCGATGGTCCAACGAATGTTGGCAATTTGATCTCTGGTTCCTCTGCCTTTTCTAAATCCAGGTTGAACATCTGGAAGTTCACGGTTCACATATTGCTGAATCCTGGCTTGGAGAATTTTGAGCATTACTTTACTAGCGTGTGAGATGAGTACAGTTGTGCAGTAGTTTGAGCATTCTTTGGCATTGCCTTTCTTTGGGATTGGAATGAAATCCTATCCTCGGTTAATTTTCTGTTTGAATGTCAGCATTTCTCTTCAAAGATACGTTAGCCCCACTCTTCCGTTATACAAAACAATGAAATGCCCTTTTCAATAAGGGCAAAAAGACATAGAGTAAAATTTTACTAAAGGAATTCAGAAAGGAAAAAAGAAAGCTTTTTACTGGACCTGGAGAGTACATTTGTTGAACTGTAAAAATGAGTGAGAAGAGTGAATTGGGGTTAGGTGAGAGTACTATGTGACCTTGGTTACCCCATCCCATAATAATACATACTAAGGAGGAGAGCTTCAGTGAGACCCTTTGCCATTTAAGGATTCATTTGGTTGCAAGCGACAGAAATCCAATCCCAAATAGTTTAAGGAATCAATCCACGAATATACCAAATAAAATCACATAAAATTACATATATACATATATATTTACTTAGCTGGAAATTCTAAGGAGTTAGAACGTGACTGGATCAAAGGAATCAAAAGAGGTCATCAGGATTGATTTTCTCCCTCGCTCTCTCAGTCTGTTGTCCTGTGTGTTGGTTTTTTAGTTTCAGCTTCCTCGTATCCAAAAGGACTCCAGTTCACCAGCACAGTGGCACACCTGGGTGTGTCCCTGAGTCCTGGGACATAGAAGGGTCCGTTGCCAGGAGCCGTGGGAGGGTGGATGGGCAGGAGAAAGTAGGTGTCTGTTGCACTTGTGGGCTCCCTTTCCTCTGCGCTGCTGCTCCACTGATTCCCACATCTTCTGCCTCAGACTCCAGAGTTGAATTACACCACCTTCCTTGCACTAACATGGATTTACTGATTATTGCGTGGTTTATCTATGTGGCTGAGGCTCTTGATAACTGCTGGAGGTTTTATCATTTCAGCAAGATTTACTCTGAGAACATTGAGGGCTTGACTTGTCCATATTGAGAAATTTTTATCATTTTTTTTTTCCCCTACCAAGTAAAAGCCCATTTGCAAATGTCTAGTTCTAGAAATTGGTATAAGAGAGCAGATCTGATTGGGAAGGAACCAGTATTATGAGCATCAGTTCTCTGCTTCGTTTCAAGAGCAAGAAAACCTCCCAAATAATTCTTGTGAGGAAACAGATACAGCATGTTATTCTGTCAACATTGCAATTATTAAGGATTTGTTTTCTCTTCCTTAGTCATTTGTAAGGTTGTGGTAGTTTCAACTTTATATCTCTCTTTCCTGGTGCCACATAGTAGGGAATCAAAAAATACGTATTGAATGATCGAAGAGTCTGGAATTCTTGAGTGATTTTCCTGAATTTGGCCAAATTAGAATTAGGTTAAAATCCGTAATATTACCCCAAAACACCCACATTTATTTGTTATAACTTTGATTTATTACAATAATATCTTTCTAGTTATATTTATAAGCAAGAAGAAATAAAACATTGATGCCCACCTTTCTTCAGGTAAATTAAGCCCCTGGAAAAGGAAATAGCAACCCACTCCAGTACTCTTGCCTGGGAAGTCTCAAGGACAGAGGAGCCTGGCAGCCTATAGTCCAGGGGTCGCAAAAGAGTCAGACCATGACTAAAACAAGAACAGTAACAGGCTGGAACAGTGAACAGCCCTTTCCAGTTTCTTATCTCTCTTAACAAAACTTAAAAATTTTTTCTTGTACGTTCCTAGCACCCGTTGTGGAGAAAGAACTTCACACATTTTGAGCACTTGCTATGTACCAAGTGTCCTGTGGACACATTGTCTAGTTGAAATCCCACAGCCATAGCATAAAGCCTTCCTCTTTCTCAACTCCCTCCTTCACGATGTCATCCATCATGGCGTTTATCACACCGTATTGCAATATTTGCTTCTTTTCTTGGTCTCCTACTAAACTGTGAGTTTTTCAGCTGCAGAGTCTGTCCTATTCAGGTATGTATTCTCAGTACCCAGCTCACAGTGGGAACTCTGGAAATATTTTTTAACAATTTGGGTATTGTGTAATCTTTATTTTACAAATTAACATCCAAGGTTGCTAAGTAGAAAGCGACTAAGGTTAGTTTTTGAGAAAGAATCTGCCTGCCAGTGCAGGAGATGCAGAAATATGGGTTTGATCCCGGGGTCAGGAAGATTCCCTGGAGGAGGAAATGGCAACCCACTCCAGTGTTCTTGCCTGGGAAATCCCATGGACAGAGGAGTCTGACAGGCCACAGTTCATGGGGTCATAAAGAGTCGGACACAACTGGGCATGCACACACATACCAGACTCGAAGGCTTGTTTTCTTTCTGCTAAATCACTCAAGGTTGTTAGGAGGGTTGGCTGGAGTGATGAAGCAGATTGAGGAGGGGAAGTATAAGGGGATGATGAAGAGCGTATTCATTTCTCTTGGGTATATACTATGGAGTGGAATTGCTGGGCTATGGTAAAGCTGTGCTCCACCTTTTAAGGACCTGCCAGACAGCTTTCCATCCAAAGTGACTACACCATTTTACATTCCCATTAGCAGTATGAGGCTTGCAATGTCTACACATCCTTCCAACACTTCTTTTGATCAGCTTTTTTTGGTCACGATCATCCTGGTGGTTGTGTAAAACTGATATTTCATTGCAGTTTTAATTTATATTTTGCTGGTGGCTAATTATGTTGAGCATTTTCTGTGTGCTTTTTGGCCATTTGTATATCTTCTTTGAAGTAAGTCCATTCAGATCATTTGCCTGCTTTTCAATTGGGTTGTCTTTTTATTATTAAGTTGTAGGAGTTCTTTATATACTTTAGATACAAGTCTCTTATTAGACATATAATTTGCAAATATTTTCTCTCATCTTGTGGGTTATCGTTTTACTTTAGCAATGATGAGCTGTGAGGCACAAAAATGTTTCATTTGGCCAAGTCCAATTTAATGATTTTTTTCTTCTATTGTTTATACTTTTGATATTATATCTAAAATGCCATTGCCTGATCTAAGGTCATGAAGATTTACATCTATCTTTTCTTCTAAGAGTTTTATAATTTTAGCTCTTATAGTTGGGTGACTCATATTATTCAGTTTTTGTATATGGTATGAGTTATGGGTCCAACTTCATTCTCTTGCATTTGGATAGTTGTTCTAGCATGACTTCTTAAAAAGATATTCTTTTCCCATTGAGTGAACTTCATACCCTTGTCAAAAGTCAGCTGACTGTAGGTGTATGGTTTCATGTTTTACTCTGTTTTCTTGTCTCTCATTTCTATTCCACTGATCAGTGTGTCCATCCTTATGTTAGTACTATACTGTCTTAATTACCATCAAGTGCCTGGTTGTTCAGTCATGTCCGACGCTCTGCAACCCCACAGACTGTAGTCCTCCAGGCTCCTCTGTCCTTCACATTTCCCAGGCAAGAATACTGGAGCAGGTTGCCATTTCCTTCTCCAGTGGATCTGCCCAACCCAGGGATCAAACCAGCATCTCCTGTGGCTCCTGCATTGGCAGGCAGAGTCTTTACCACTAGTCTAGTGCCACTTGGGAAGCATAAAGCTATATTGGAAGTATAAAGCTATATACTAAGTTTTGAAGTTGGGAAATGTGAGTCCTCCAACTTTGCTGTTCTTTTTCAAGATCATTTTGCCTTTTGGGCCCCTTTAATTCTCTTACAAATATTAAGACCAGCTTATCAATTTCTTCAAAGAAGTTAGCTGGAATATTGATAAAGATTGTGTTGACTACATAGATCAGTTTGAGGAGGACTGCCATCATAACAGCATTACACCTTTGATCCATGAACATGGATGTTTTTCTATTTATGTTGATCTTCTCATTTCTTTCAACAGTGTTTTGGAGCATTCATGTTACTATGATATTTTTGAAGCTATTTTAAATGAAATTTTTTTTATTAATTTCATTTTTTGGACCGTTCATTGATAGTTTATAAATACAATTGTATTTTAATTTAAATTGTAATTTAATTTAAACACAGTTGTATTACTTTTGTAGATTGGTTTTGTATGCTGCAACCTTGATAAACTTATTGAATATTTAGTAGTTCTACTAGTATTTTAGTGGATTCTTTAGGATAATCTACATGTAAGATCATTTCAGCTGGGAGTATATGTAGATTTTTGTTGTTGTTGTTGTTTTTGGCTGAGTTGTGTAGCTTGTGGGATCTTAGTTCTCCAACCAGGGATTGAACCCAGGCCACAGCAGTGAAAGTGCCAATTCTTAACCACTGGACTGCCAGGGAATTCCTGAATATGCTCAGTTGCTCAGTCATGTCAGACTCTTTGCAATTCCATGAACTATAGCCTGCCAGTCTTCTCTGTCCAGGCAAGAATTTTCCAGGCAAGAATGCTGTAGTGAAGGACCATTTACTTCTCCAATTCCTGAGTATATGTAGTTTTATTTCTTTTCTTTTCTTTCCTTTTTTTTTTTTTTTTTTTACAATAGGATTGCCCTTTATTTCTTTCTCTTATCTAATTGCTCTGGCTAAAATCTCCAGTACAATTTTTAGTAAATGTGACAAAGAATGGGCATATTTATCTTGTCACAGATTTTAGGGAGAAAGCATTCACTCTTTTACCAAGATGTATGATGTTAGTTGTAGACTTTTGTAGATGCTTTTTTTTTTTTAACCAGATTGAAGAAGTTCCCTTGGTTCCTAGTATGTTGAGTGTTTTAATCATTAAAGGTTGTTGCATAATGTCAGATTTTTTCATGTGTGTCTGTTAAAATGATTGTATGGTTTTTGTGCTTTATTGGTAAGGTACAATGTATTGCATTAGGGCTTCCCTGGTTGCTCAGTGGTGAAGAGTCCACCTGCCAACGCAGGAGACAGGGTTCAATCTCTGTGTCGGGAAAACAAAAGAGCAACCCACTCTGGTATTCTTGCCTGGGAAACTCCATGGACAGAGGAGCCTGGCAGGCCATAGTCCACAGGGTCACAGAAGAGTCAGACCCAACTTAGTGACTAAACAACAGTGTATCTCATTGATTGATTTTCTTATGTTAAAATCTTGCATTCCTGGGATATATCATACTTGGTCTCGTATATAATCTTTATATGTTGTGTTCAATTTGGGTTTTGTTGAGGATTTTTGCATCTGTATTCATAAGAGATGTTGATTTGTAGTTTTCTTGTGATATCTTTGTCAGGATTCTGTAGTAGGGTAACACTGGCCACACTGAATTGAGAAGTGTTCTGTCTTTTCTATTTTTTTTTTTACAAGAGTTTGTGGAGGATTGGTGATTATCATACTTTAAACATTTGGCAGAATTCATGAGCAAAGTTCCTGGGCTCTTCATGAAAAAAAAAATTATTACTAATTCAAATTTTTTGTTGTTGTTGTACTTATAATAGATTTATTATGTTTCTTCAGATTTTCTATTTCTTCTTGAGTCTGTTTTGATATAAATATCTTTCTAGGAATTTGTCCATTACATCTAGGTCATAGATTTGTTGCCATGCAGTTGTTCATAGTATTCCTTTATAATTTTTTATTTCTGAGAAGTCAGTAGTGACATCCCTCTTTTATTCCTGAGTTTAGTAAGTTGAGTCTTCTCTCTTATTTCTTGGTCATTCTAACTAAAGGTTTGTCTATTTTTTTCTATTAAAGAACCAACTTTGAGTTTCATTGATTTTTTTTTTAATTGTTTTTCTAGTCTCCGCTTCTTTTATTTCCATTTGAATCTTTATTCTTTTTTATTTCTATGCCTTCTTTGTGTTGTTTCAAGTTTAGTTTGCTCTTCTTTTTCTAGTTTTTTAAAGTGGAAGGATAGATTGCTTACTGCATTTTAATTGGTGTCTTCATTTTCTATCTCACAAGACAGTTTGCGAGTGTGGGTGAGCGATGCCAATTCTGAGCCATTCCATTGAGACCCTCCTCTGGGGACAGAATCACAAGGCAGCTGGATTCATGAGGCAGGTGCACAGAGACTAATTGTGGAAATACTAGCTTCTCACTGTCATGGAGTCTATGTGGCATTGCGGTTCTGGGGCTGAAACATGGACTCTGGAGTCTGGCTGCCTCGGTGTGAGTTCTGTCTCTCACTTAGTAGCTGTGAGACTTTGGACAACTTATATAAGTTCTCTAAGCCTCAGTTTCCACATCTGTAAAATATGCATGGAGATAGTCACTACCTCATAGTGTTGTTGTAAGGATTAAATGAGCTAACACGTGAAGTCTTGGCCAGAGTTGCTGTGCTTAGTCACTCAGTTGTGCCTGACTCTTTGTGACCCATGGACTGTAACCTGCCAGGCTCCTCTGTCCATGGGGATTCTCCATGCAACAATACTGGAGTGGGTTGCCATGTCCTCCTTCAGGAGATCTTCCCAACCCAGGGATCAAACCCAGGTCTCCCGCATCACAGGCAGATTGTTTACCGTCTGAGCCACCTAGGAAGCCCAGAGTCGGCACATAGCAAATGGTTAGCTATTCTGTTGCTGCTGTTGTTGTCAGGTCAGATGGGTCTATGTTGAGCTACGTCCATGTAAAGTAACTGCAGAACTTGGAGTTCTGTTTCCATTAGTTTGTGCTTCTTTGCCAACCATCCATGACCTCACCCGAATGTGCTACCAGAATGAACCTCACCTGCGTTTACTACCAAGACACATTTCCTACTGAAGTGTGGCCACCTTGTCTGTTACTCCCAAACAGGAGATCTTCTTTTCTCCAGAAGATTGCAGATTTAACTTATTTGATCATCCATCTATCTAAATTGTAATGATACTATGAGAACGATTGCAAGAAATTTCATTTCTCTTTAAAATTTATTAATTTCTGGCCATGTTAGGTCTTTGTTGCTGCACTCAGGCTTTCTCCAGTTGTGGTGTGGGGGTTTCTCATTGAGGTGGCTTCTCTTGTTGCAGAGCGCAGGCTCTAGGCACACAGGTTTCAGTAGTTGCAGCATTCAGGCTCAGTAGTTGTGACTTGCTGGCTCTAGAGTGCACAGGCTTCAGGAGTTGCAGTTCAGGGGCTCAGGAGTTGCAGCTCCAGGCTCTAAGACATGGGCTCAGTAGTTGTGGCGCAGGGGTTTAGTTGCTCGGAGGCATGTGGAATCTTACCAGACCAGGGATCAAAGATGTGTCCCCTGCATTGACAGGCGGACTCCTATCCACTGCACCACCAGGAAAGTCCCAAGAAATGAATTTTCCTAAACAAATTTGAGACAAGGTCAGGATGGGAGTACCATAAATTATGAAAATCGTGTCACTAAAAAATTCTAATTTAAGCTTTATAGTACGTCAAATTCTCCTCTTGAAGTGGGGATAGAAATGCCCCCTCTGAGCTCAACAGAGGAGCTAACATTAAGATTCTGGTGCCTTAGGACTTCCCTGGTGGCTCAGACGGAAAAGCGTCTGTCTACAGTGAGGGAGACCTGGGTTCGAGCCCTGGGTTGGGAAGATCCCCTGGAGAAGGAAATGGCAATCCACTCCAGTACGGTTGCCTGGAAAATCCCATGGACAGAGGAGCCTGGTACGCTACAGTCTATGGGGTCGCAAAGAGTTGGACACGACTGAGCGACTTCACTTCACTTCAGGCTCCATAAGGGTAGCACGTCCTCCCATTGCAGCCTCAAGACATGGGCTGCTATTTATGTGCCTAAATGGAATTTTTAAAAAACACATACAGGTTATTCCCATCCTTCAGCCAAAGGATGGCTGTTACTTTCAGAGAAATAAAAATATATACATATAGATCAATCCTCATCAGCAAACCTTTGGTTAGCTTCCTTTAAAATGAAAATATAGCCAATCTCTAGTTATTTATGAATAATAATAGCTAAGATAATCCTAAAACCTTCAAGCAAAGTAATATTTTAATAAAAATATTTTATTGACTGTAACTAGATACAAGTTTTATGTTTTTACCATTTGAATATAAGTATTTACTATTAAAACAATAGGTGAGCATTATTTTAGTAATAATACATTGCTTCTCTTCCCGAACACTCAGAACATTTTCATGCATGTCGTATATTTTTCTCCCTCACAACATCTCTTGGGTTGTTATAGGAGAATAATTTACTATTTTACCCGAAGATAAAGTATTTTAAAGACATTTTCCCCCAGTTATTTTCTAGTTAGTAAAGTACAACCAGTACTCAATTACTCAATTAGTCTTTCTCCCTCCCCTGTCTTTTTTTTCTCATTAAAATTTTTTAATAGAAGCATCACCACGTATTAGAAAGGATATGGATATCCCCCTTTTTTCCTCTGGCCTTGTAGATACAGAGAAATTTGAGAATACTAGATTATACATAGGGAAAAAGTGAAGAAAAGAACTCATTAGTCTATAAATTGACAATCAGCTTTCTTTGTGATATATAAAATTAGATGAATTTTATCCAAGGATGGGTAAGAAGTAGATTTATATTTTGGAAGACTGAACTTAGTGTGAATTAGTCAAAGATGCAGTTATATTAATAACAATTAAATTTTGTTTGTCTCTTTATATGTGGGGTCAAGCCACTCTTGTTCTTTGTGTAGCCTGATTGCAAATAGAAGGGTGTGAAAGATGGGGCAGATGTGCTGAGCGCCATAAGTAATGGGCCATGAGTTCTAAATTAAGCAGTTAGAGTGGCCTGGGATCAGCACCAGAGACACCTACCTCTCCAGGCCTGAGCTCCTTAAACACTTAAATATCCAATAGAATTTTCTATGCTATGCTGAGAATATATTATTAAAAGCTTTAGGTTCAATATATTTTGTAGCTCTGTATTACCAACCTGTGTTATTGGCTGTCTACTATTTTCCAAAAACTTTAGGCCAGCCAGAATAAGAGACCACTAACCCTCAAGATGATCATTTCAAAGAGTGCCAAGACATCAAGTTAAGGCACAGACACCCTGAAGCAGCTGTTAAGGGGTGTGTGTGTGTATTTATTATATATTATATCTAGATACTAGTTTTTAACAGGAAAGAAATGCATGATGTACAGGTGAAATCACTAACATCATCAGATAATAGGGACCACAAAGACCATGTCAGTTCCTGAGACTCTGACCCATTCTGTTTTTTTCTTTGCCACATTGAATTCTACCTGCCAATCCTCAATAAAGATTTCTAAAAGAAATTTCTGGTTTTAAAAGAGCTAATAAACTTTGGCTATCCTATGGTTGCTCCCTCCTGGGGGAGCACAAGGAGTAATTTTTGGTGACTACTGAAATCTTAAGACACATCCACTCCAGTATGAGTAAATAAGTACTGGCATTTATATATATATATATATATATATATATATATATATATATATATATATATATAATTAAAAATATATATATATGTTTTAATTTTATTACTTGTTTTTAATGTTAGGCTTAGTTGGGTCTTTGTTGCTGGACCCAAGATTTCTTGAGCTGCAGCTAGCAAGCTCAGTCGTTGTGGCACACAAGCTTAGTTGTCCCGTGGCATACAGGATCTTTCTGGACCAGGGCTCAAACCCATGTCCCTGCAATGACAGGCAGATCCCCAACCACTGGACCACCAGAGACCACTCTAAGTACTGGCATTGACTTTGGGATCCAAAGTAAATGTGAATCCTTGTGAGTAGACTAGGGGTGACTTACAGAAAACAGTAACAATCAGGGATCACCCAACAGATAACAGTAGATGAAACTTTATGTTTAATTATCTAAATTACCCAGAGACTAACCACATAATGTATGCTAGGTGAGTGCCTTTACAGTTAAACAGGGCACATGTGTGCTCTGTTGAATCATAGTCGTATGGGGAATTGGACCTACCAGAACTTCTAAATTCATAAGCTAGTGTTTCTCAACCCATTTCTCTTCTACTCAGCATTCATTTCACCACCCTCCAACACCTTTCCTCTGAGGATTTTACAGCTTCCATTTAAGTCTGTTCCCCATCCCAGGGTGTAATATCATAAGTATTCCTTATATGTAGTCCATTTCTAAAAGTTGATGAGAACATTAATTACTCCACCACAATCTGAGATTAAGTATGGACAAGAATGAATTCTATAAGTTATACAACACTATACAAATTAGTAATTATCCTTACTACTGAATATATAAACATTTCTTCATTTTGATAGGACAGGGGCTAGATTGTTTTCTTATGCAAGTGAAAAAATTAATGTATTTTTGTTATTTAACAGGTTTTGAATTGAGGGTCTATAGTGTATGAGTAAGGGTCTATAGTGTAGGTCAGGCAACACAAAGAATATGCACATGAAAGAATTTACTCTGGGGACTTCCCTGGTCAGGGAGCTGAGATCCCACATACCTCAGACCAACAAAAGCAAAAAACCAAAAACATAAAACAGAAGCAGTATTGTAACAAATTCAATAAAGAGTTTAAAAAAAAATGGTCCACACCAAAAAAATCCAAAAAAATCTTTAAAAAAAAGAATTTACTCTGTGTCCTTAGGCATCTTAGAATGCTTGATCACGTCCTTATACCCATTTATATTCCCACTAGAGTATATGTGAATCCCTGTTTTTCCCACCTTTCACCACCAGTGGGTGTTATAAATTTCCAAATTTTTGCTGATTTGATAGGACTTTTAAAATTTAAATTTACATTTATTTAATGGAACAAAATTCAGTGTGAATAAAGTGGAACATATATTTATGTGTATTGGCAATTGAATTTTTCTGCACATTGCCTATTCATATTTTTCTCATATTTATTGAGTTACATTTGCTTTATTGGTTTGTAAGAGCTCCTGCACAGTAAGGAAACTGACTTTTCTTTATATGTCTTGTAGCCCATCCCATTTGTAGTTTGTCTTTGACTTTATTTTAATGCTATGAAAATGAAAGTTGCTCGGTTGTGTCCGACTCTTTGTGACCCCATGGACTATATACAGTTCATGGAATTCCCCAGGCCAGAAACTGGAGTGGGTAGCCTTTCCCTTAATAAATATTTCTAAATTCCATTTAATTCTTGGTTGAAAGAAAAACTAATGATTGGAACCAGTTTTTAGTTTGATTTGAAAATTAGTTTCAGTCTTAACTACTGCATTTAGTTATTTAATTTTCCAACCTAAGTTCAATTATTAACTGATATGTCTCCGTCCTAAGTTCAATTATTAACTGAATCTAAAATGGAGATTTCTTATCATAATTTTCCTTTCATTTTTGAAAGAGAACTAAGTACTATAAATGGTATTCTGTCGCTTCAATTAATTATTATTATTATTTTGTAGTTTTACTTCCAATAAATACTTTAGAGACAGCCACTCAAAAGAAATCTAATAAGCAGTTTTTGTTAATCACATGCTTGTAAGTTTGAGGGCTGTGTGTACTTCCTCTTTATAAAACTATGTTTTCACAGTAATGTGTTTTTCCAATTAAAAAAAAATTGTCCGTTTGAGTAATTCTCTGGTGGCTCAGTGGGTAAAGCGTCTGCCTACAATGCGGGAGACCCAGGTTCGATCCCTGGGTCGGGAAGATCCCCTGGAGAAGGAAATGGCAACCCACTCCAGTACTCTTGCCTGGAGAATCCCATGGACTGAGAAGCCTGGTAGGCTACAGTCCATGGGGTCGCAAAGAGTCGGACACGACTGAGCGACTTTCCCTTGAGTAATTTTAAGGAGTCATGACTGACACTATTATTTTCAGTAACATCAGATCAAAGTGATTTTCATATATATATCCTTTCATAGTTTCACTTGGAACTAACTCTGGGGCTGATGATTTCAGCATTGGTGTTTCTAAAAACACATTGTGTTAACAAGTTGCTCCATTGCCGTTTTGTTTTGTTTCCTTTCCTATAAAACAATGCCAGAGAAGTGAGGTGCTTCTCAGTGCACTGTGGTGTCAGGGACACATATGGATTTCAGATTGGGAGCCTGAAACAAACATGTAGGAGAACAGAAGAGGCACACACATGCAGGCTCTTACTACACAGAGGGAGCATCTGTTACTGCGACTTTCCTTCTTCCCAATTGTTTTCATAGTTGTTCACCAAAGTGTTAAAGATTTAGCTTTTCAGTCTTTGTTTCACAAGGATTCTTCTTAAGCTGAATTTTCTAACTATGATTTATGGCTCCATATGGTAAGTCGAAATATTTTACCAGTAGTTTGGAATTTTATCAAGAGCATTGAGCACCCAGGTTAGTGAATTTCTGTGTGTATGCCCTTAGCAGAGAGACACATTGAAAGCAGATGGCTTGTATATGATGTATTTTGTAAGGTATTAATACTATCAGCTTGTCATGCAAATAAATGGCAACCATGTAAATCAACAACAACCCCCCCACCAAAAAAAAATCAAGAGAAAGTCTTAAACTTTGTGTATAAGTTTTAATTTTCAAATGTGGAATTATAGTTTATGCAATGCTGTGATAACAGAAATTCCAAACCATTTTGCAAATGACACACAGTTGTCAAATAGTCACACACACACACACACACACACACACACACACACACGCACACACATGTATGTCTATATATATGTGTCTGACGCAGAAATGCTGAAGCAGTGTGGCAAGAAAGCCATGTAGAGAAAGGCAGATACCTACATAAGAAGCTTTTCTGAGAAGATGACTCCAGAGAAGAGTTGTGAAAGAAAACACAGATCTGTTCAGACATAGAAAGTAGAAAGAGAGTAGGGGATTTTGTACGTGGGTGTGTATCTGTCGAGGTTGAGAGGAACAAAGGGAAATTATGCAGTGGTTTGTAGTCAGAAGTTAAGATTTGCAGTTCATGATCAAAAAGCTCGTAACGTTATGGATGATCAGGATCACATCAAATTCCTTTCATTAAGCTAGATGGTTCTTACTGCTTTCTGGATGGTTAGCAGGAAAAGTGGCTATCAAATGGGAAGGAAAGAGGTTGTATGTGGTTAGTGTTAGCTAAATTGATAAGAGAAAGGGAAATAATTGGCATTAAGAACTTAAAATGATGGGTTGAAAAGGAGAGAAAGGGGCTAAAACAAGAAATTATCTTATCAAATCATTTAAATTTTTCTGATAACCAAATGTAATGTTAAAATATAGACTACAAATAGGAAAAACTTAAATCACCATATTTAATATTCTTATTATCCAAAGACAACCACTATCAACATTTTGTTATATTTTTCTAGTTTTTACATCTATAGTATCAGTTGAGATCATGCTATACATACAGTTTTCTGTACTATTTTCTTAATCTCACATATCATAAATTTTTATTCATAACATTAAAATTCTATGTAAATGTAATTTTTAGTGGCTAAAGAACTAATATAATTTTTAGTATCTTCTGTACCATCATTTATTTAACCATTCCCTCAAGGTGAAGTGTTTGGATAGTTTCTAAATGTATCACTGAGATAAGCATCTTTATATATAAACTTCATTTTAATTATTTCTTTAGATAGATCTTAATGATTTAATCACCAAATGAAGAGAATAAATATTTTCAATGCTTTTCATATATATTACAATTTTTTTAAGGAATGGTTTTGGTCAATTTATATTTGTCTTACTAAAGAGTGGCATTTTAGCACTACTCATTAAAAATATTTGCTAATTTTATTGGTTAAATGATATTCTAAGCATGTATCTTGTCTGAATTTACATTTATTTGTTTACCAATGAGGCTGAACATCTTGTCAAGTTTCAGTCATTTGTAATTCTTGAAATGAGAGATTAAAATACATCTACCATGCATATATGATAAGTATATTAGCTGGTATATTTCATATTATTAGCTAACAGGACATCTAAAGAGACTGTAGACTATTCTTTCAAGTGGAAGAATAGAAAGTAAAGGCCAAGTGGTGTAACCGGAGAGTGGACACAGAGGATGAGGGAGGAAGATCCTAGACTGAAGTCAGTGTTGGGGGACAGAGGGGGAGTCAGAAATAAAGGTCTTCCAAAGCAGAGCATAGTCATGAGGGGAATTCAGTAGGATGGGTCATGAAGTCCAAGATGGAAAGAGTATGCAATAGACAAAGAGCAGCAAACTCAAAGGGCCCGGTGGAGACGACGGCCAGACAGCGAATGAGGGAGGCACCCACTTAGAGTCCTCCACCTTCACTTTCAGGAAGCCTGGGGAGGTTCCCAGGTTTTCCACGGAGGATCTTGTTTACACAAGTCTGTGTTTCCCTCAAATCTGGAAGTTTTCAATAATATGGATCTTTTGTATAGCCTCTCTCCCACCCACCCAGCGTGTCTCTTTTAATAACGAAGGTCGATGAGACTGTATTTCGTGTATTTATTGTTTCTAGGCCCTGAAGTCAGCTTTCCATAGCATGCACATGTTTTTGAATTAAACAACCATAAAAGTGCCAAAGAAAACTAGAAATGGAGAGGACTGCAGAGTTTACGCATAATACATTTAGCAGTGAAGTGAAGGACTGAGTTGATTAGCTTAAACCTAGATTTTAAAAATAATATTCTGAGATGCTGCCCGATGGTTAACATCACTGATACTATACATTTGCACTTTTACTGCTTATGAATGAATGCCATGCCATGCAAAATGTTTTACCCATATTACTGACACGGTGTTATGGAACCACCCTGACCCCAGCTGCCCGGGCTGCAGTGTGAGGATCCTGGACACTGCCAGCCTACAGGTCATCCAGCAGTCAGCTCTGCCCATTCTGCCTTTATGATGTAATTCAAAGTCAACTTCTCTTCTCATGACCCCAGGGTTACCAGGCCTGAACAGCCTCCAGTCCATCTCTCTGCTTCCTCATCTGCATGCCTGGGATCTCGTTTCAGCCCAGAGTGATCTTAAGAAAAAGAAAATCAGATCTCGTCACTTCTCTGCTAAAAATCCTCCATTAAGCCCAGTAGAACTAAAATCCTTGCTTGTCAGCCCCGCATTTGACCCCTGTCTCCTCTGCTCACTCTGCTTCAGCTTCACTATCTTTGTCTTCAGATACCCCACTGCAGTCTTTCCTTAAGAGAAAAAGGACTTCCCTGACCATCCTACTCAAAATAGCTCCCCCTTTTCCCTCCTAACTCTGCTTTATTCTTCCTCATAGTATTTGTCACTATGCTCCCTCCCCAAAACATATATATTTTCATTTTGATTATGTTTCTCCAGCATAACAGGAAGGACCATGTCTGTCTTAGTCACCACTTTATCTTCAAGGTCTAGAACAAAGACAGTCAATGACAGTAACCATTTGTTGAATGATTGAATGACTCAGCTAACCAATTTAAATTGAGTATCTTGAGACATTACCGTGCGCTCATAGAAACTTAGGTTCATTATGTCTAAACTATTTGCTTCAGTACTATTTTATGTTGTTCTTTTTCTTGAACATACACTGCTTGCTAATTTTAGCATTATCTAAACTGATCAGCCTTGCAATTGATCTATTAAAGGTGTCCTCATGTTTCTAATTAATGACTTAACCGATGTTTATAGATGCACAGCAGTTAAAGTTTTAATCTGCTAGATTCTTTTTTACATGATTTCTATTGTTTCCATATTAAATTTTTTCTTTAGAATATCTGCTTCTATGTTCTCAAAATGGCAAAAGTATATTGATCAGATAATTAAGCTTAAACAAGAAGTGAACCCAAGAGTTTAAAGAAAAAAAAATGTTCACAGTCTTTTAAAGACAACATGACTTATTTAGGACCTTGCCAGCCATTCAAGCCCCAGATAAGATTCAATTTCTTGGTTGATTAAGGTATTATACTTATGAAATACATTATGTAATTCTTCAGCAAAGAGGTTTTGTTTTTTTTTTTTAATCACAAAGTAAACAGAGAAGTGTATTTTTATTTTTAAAATTTTCTTTTTAGCTGTCCTGGGTCTTTGTTGCCTTGCGGCCTTTTATCTAGTTGCAGTGAGCAGGGGTCCAGTTGCTATGCACAGGCTTCGCATCGCGGTGGCTTCTCTTGTTGCAGAGTACGGGCTCCAGAGTACTCAGGCTTTAGTAGTTTCGGCTCATGGGCTCAGGAGATTCGGCTCTCCGGCTGCCGAGCATGGGGTCAATTGTATTGCATGGGTTTAGTCACCCTGACGTATGTGGGATCCTTCCAGATCAGGGGTCAAACCTGTGTCTCCTGCTTTGGCAGGTGGATTCTTTACCACTGATCCACCAGGGAAGCCCCAAGAAGTGCATGTTTTGAAGTTGTGAGCTTTGTGATTGTCATGTAAGTAACCTAAAATGACTATAAATCAGAAGGCAGCCTGCTGGCACCCCCGGATGGCAGCTTTCCCCATGGACTCTGGTCAACTTGATAAGGCTCCTACCTGACCTTGCAGCGCTTGGTGTCTGCACAGCACGTGGTGCTGCGGTTCGCCCTGTATTTTACGTGTTTCAGTTGTTTGATATTTAATTGTCTCCAAAAAGATTATTAGTTATTAGCTCCCAGTTCATAGAGCCCACATCAGGGTCCAGGTCTTTGACTGCTTTTTCCCTCTGTGCTTGAATATATCGCAGAGCATTATTGAAAATAAACACATCTGGACAGAAAAGCACAGTGCTTGGTAAATCCAGAATGGTAGGGGATTTCTGTGGTAATTTAGAGGAAATTAAAATACCATTTAACTATTAAAGAGTAAAACCTACATATTACTTTGCAAAATCACACGCTTCCTGAGCTCTTGTTAACCAGATTGCTCATTGTGGGGAGGGGATTCTCCTTTTTACAGTATGGCTTTTGTGTTAAAAGTGGAACACAGGGCTTGGATTTTACACATTATTTATGACTTTGTAATAGATATCTCCTCTCCACCTGCATTCAGTACTTCTTCTCAACTTCTTCTTTTAAAAAATAAAAAGTGTGTTAAAACTACCACAGGATATGTAAAGTAAAGACTGGTAATTAGGTAATTACGAGGTACTACAGTTTGCTGTAGTTCCTGGAATGTGAAGTCAAGTGGGCCTTAGAAAGCATCACTACGAACAAAGCTAGTGGAGGTGATGGAATTCCAATTGAGCTATTTCAAATCCTGAAAGATGATGCTGTGAAAGTGCTGCACTCAATATGCCAGCAAATTTGGAAAACTCAGCAGTGGCCATAGGACTGGAAAAGGTCAATTTTCATTCCAATTCCAAAGAAAGGCAATGCCAAAAAATGCTCAAACTACTGCACAATTGCACTTATCTCACACGCTAGTAAAGTAATGCTCAAAATTCTCCAATTCTCCAATTCTCCAAAATTCCCCAGTTCTCCAAAATTCTCCAACCATGAACTTCCAGATGTTCAAGCTGGTTTTAGAAAAGGCAGAGGAACCAGAGATCAAATTGCCAATATCCGCTGGATCATGGAAAAGCAAGAGAGTTCCAGATAAACATCTGTTTCTGCTTTATTGACTATGCCAAAGCCTTTGACTGTGTGGATCACAATAAACTGTGGAGAATTCTGAAAGAGATGGGAATACCAGACCACCCGACTTGCCTCTTGAGAAACCTATATTCAGGTCAGGAAGCAGCAGTTAGAACTGGACATGGAACAACAGACTGGTTCCAAATAGGAAAAGGAGTACATCAAGGATGTATATTGTCACCCTGCTTATTTAATTTATATGCAGAGTACATCATGAGAAATGCTGGGCTGGAAGAAGCACAAGCTGGAATCAAGATTGCCAGAAGAAATATCAATAACCTCAGATATGCAGATGACACCACCCTTATGGCAGAAAGTGAAGAAGAACTAAAAAGCCTCTTGATGAAAGTGAAAGAGGAGAGTGAAAAAGCTGGCTTAAAGCTCAACTTTCAGAAAACGAAGATCATGGCATCTGGTCCCATTACTTCATGGGAAATAGATGGGGAAACAGTGGAAACAGTGTCAGACTATTTTGGGGGCTCCAAAATCACTGCGGATGGTGATTGCAGCCATGAAATGAAAAGACGCTTACTCCTTGGAAGGAAAGTTATGACCAACCTAGATAGCATATTCAAAAGCAGAGACATTACTTTTCCAACAAAGGTCCATCTAGTTCAGGCTATGGTTTTTCCAGTGGTCATGTATGGATGTGAGAGTTGGACTGTGAAGAAAGCTGAGCACCGAAGAATTGATGCTTTTGAACTGTGGTGTTGGAGAAGACTCTTGCGAGTCCCTTGGACTGCAAGGAGATCTAACCGGTCCATCCTAGAGGAGATCAGTCCTGGGTGTTCACTGGAAGGACTGATGCTAAAGCTGAAACTTCAGTACTTTGGCCACCTCATGCGAAGGGTTGACTCATTGGGAAAGACTCTGATGCTGGGAGGGATTGGGGGCAGGAGGAGAAGGGGATGACAGAGGATGAGATGGCTGGATGGCATCACTGACTCAATGCACATGAGTTTGGGTGGACTCCGGGAGTTGGTGATAGACAGGGAGGCCTGGCATGCTGCGATTCATGGGGTCGCAAAGAGTCGGACACGACTGAGTGACTGAACTGAACTGACTGACAGTTTGCTGTGGTAAGGGAGCAGAAAGTGATCACTGTCAAACCTAGCAGGTTTCTAAGAGTTAGTGAAGATTACTGTAGGTAAAGGGATGTTAACAGTGCATGCAGCTGAGGCCAAGGTGTGTGTATGTTGAAAACAAAAGATGTTTGGAGGTGTTAATCCTTTTATAATGTTGCCATTCTTTTGGTGGGTTCCAAGAGTCTTTAGGAGGACTCTTATACCTGCATGCCTTCAACTCTTTGAACTCACCTTCCCAATGTCGATTAGTTACCAACTATTGTTGCTGACACCACCCATACAGGTAATATGGCTTCACGCCAATAATTGACACTTTTTCATATGAAGGCTAGTACCTTGGTGTGTGTGTGTGTGTGTGTGTACCATTTCTTCCTCTTCTGCTTTAGTCATGCATTAATACAGTAACCAATTTCAGCAAAAGTTTTGAAATTCTAAATACTTAGTGTAAAGTTTACTTCTGGAAAACTATATACTACTATTAAATATAGAGCAACACACATTCACTTGATCTTCACACTGGCTAGATCTTTAAGTCTTTAGGTAAGATAAAATAAAAAATAATGTTCTCCTAATAGGATGTAAAAGGGACTTTAATAAATGTTGTTGGTCAGTCACAAAATCATGTCCAACTCCTTGTGACCCCATGGACTGCAGCCCTTCAGACTCCTCTGTCCATGGGGATCTTCAAGCAAGAATACTGAAGTGGGTTGCCATGTCATTCTCCAGGGGATCTTCCCAACCCAGAGATCGAACCTGAGTCTCCTGCACCGGCAGGCAGATTCTTTACTGGTGAGCCACCAGGGAAGCTCTGAGAGATATTACCTATATTTAAAATAACCCACATGACAATTTCCTGGCTTATTACCAGGTCTCCATCCATGCTACAACATCTCTTTTCCATGATCTGTCTGAATCTTGTTTCTTATTCTTTTTTCCAGATTTACCTTAGAGCTTACCTTAGGGTTTTTTTGTTTTTGTTTTTTTGCCAGTCTCAGATCTCCTATTTGCCTGCTGTCAGTCCACTCTAAAAACAAAGTTGCTTTGTTAAGACAAAGGATGCTCCTCCAAGGATGACTTATGTATGCCAGAGCTATTGGAAGTTAGGCAGCAAATGTAGCGTGTGTCTACTGTGATGCCACCAACATACAGTTTTTGTACATCTCCCTTCACCGAGGCTTATGTAATAGGAATCGGTGTCCCTACCAGCAGAACGGCTGACTTTTACTTTTCTTGTGTACTTGTCTATATCGTGTGCATTTATGATAACTTGTGTGCCATGTTTTTTGCCAAGACCATAGATATTGGTATGCCATGTGTATTTTTAAAATTAACTCTATTCAAAGCAGAAGCAGGCAGAAGTTGCTCATTTTTGTTTAGGGTAGGCTGTAATGGTAATTATGCCTTTAGATATTCAGTGAAAAGCTGCCCTGCCCTTACTCTAGAAATTTATCATCTTGAGATGGTTTGTTCCCTATGTTTTTGTATTCTTGGTAATGTTTGTATAAGAATTCACACACACACACACACATTTTCTCTTTTTCTCTCATATATATTCACACACTTGACCAACAGGCATTCATAAACCAAACGTTTAAACCAAAAATATTCTTCCTAATGCTTAACGCATGTTACACATCCAGAATTTATTACATTCTTATATAATATTCTTACATAATATACTCAATTACACTTATATAAAAAGGCAGATTTTCTGGGTTCCTTTTGTAGTCAAAAGGAATTCAGTGTAAATTTACTAGTTTTTTGGAAACACTGCCTTAGTATCATTGCCAAGAGATTGCTTCCATTTTCCTTTAATCAGAACTTAGCAATTTAGTTTTATATAATATTTAACGTGATTATAATCTTAGACTTGTTCTGGATTTTGACCCTTTACTAAGTAACCTGTTGATAATTTTCTTGTCACTATTGATAGCTTTAGATTATTTCATTTGGGAGTAATAAAACTGTCTCTCTTAAAAAATGTAAGTAGATAAGTAGATTTAAAACTTGTTGCTCTGGCCTTTTTCCCGTCCTGGCTACTTCAGATTGCTAAAGTTATGGGATTTACAAAATAACAACTAAGGGAAAATTCAAGACCGCAAGTTTGAAATGTTTGTTTCAGGAAGAGTTATAGATTTGTTCCTTTCTTTGGACCCTGTAGGGTGCTTTCTTTGTATGCTAAGTCCTGTCCAACTTTTGTGATCCCCGCCAGGCTCCTCTGTCCATGGGATTCCCCAGGCAAGAAGTGGGTTGCCAGGAATCAAACTCTCATCTCCTGTATTGGCAGGTGGATTCCTTACCCCTGAGCTGTAGAGCTCATGTTAATCCTGGCCCAGGTGGTCCCAGATGTCACTGGTTAGCTTTCAGGGAGCCTCCTGTAGTCCATCTTCTGGTCCCTTCTTCCCTGATCTACTGGCTGCCTGAAGTGACCATCTCAACCCCCAGAGCGGTTCCATCTCTTCACTGCTTACAGAGGAATATATTTACTCTGCTTAAGTGCTTCTGGTCCTCCGAACCCGTTGTTATGTACGGACTGTTTTTATTGTCCATGAATCATGTTTTACTGCTCCTTTTTATTTCTACCCCTTCTACTTTCCCCTGCCTCTTACCAATAAATCCATTGCCAGCTCCAAATGGATAAAGTAAAATAAATGAGGGTTTAGTTCTTGTGTAATTTTTGCCTCTCTCTTTTTTCTATCAGGCTTATCTAAACCCTATTACTGGTCGTGATTAGGAGAAAAGATAAAGGGTACTCACTCCCAGTTACCTACCCCAGATACAATGAGAAGAAAAAAAAAATTCTATATATAAATAAAGTACTAAAAAATAGAACATTTCTAGGAAATCATGGTAACATTTTTTGAGTACTTTCTATTTTGGAAATTTTCTAAGCACTTCATGAAGTGTTTAAAACTCAACAACTCAGGTGAAGTAAGAATTTTTTTTTTTTTTTTTTTGTAGCAAGCAGAACAATGTAATTGGCACCCACCTTATTTCTAGGAAGGTGAATTTTAAAAATATATTTGTTTCCTTTTAGTTAGTATTGGTGATAGAATAAAATACTTCAGGTACATTTCCTTCTCTATGAAATGTCAGAACTTTTGTCTTCTTGGGTCTTCCCCAGATCCATTTGCTACCGAAAGTTTGCTATTACATTGTCAGGCTGCTGTGGAGCATTTTGTATCTGGTGATTTAAACACCTCCCTTCTTTCTGTACCACCCACTCAAGTTCATTCCAGGTGCCCTTAGCAAATGACTCCCAAGGCATTTAAGTGGCCAAAGCTCATTGACCAATGAGGAGAAGTGTGTCATGTATAATAGAGTTACGCAGTTCCTGGATCAGGAGCAAAGTTTGCTTAAGCAAAGCTTTTGTTACCATTAGCCTGTCGCATCCAGATTTCAAGACTGGAAAGGTAGGGGACACCTTATTTGTTGTAATTGGAAGAGAGGAGGAGATGGTTTTGTTTAGTTTAAGTAATTTAGATCAGGTTGAATAAACAAGTGATCCATTTTGTTTTTAATTGAGGGCAAAAAAAATTTAGAAGTTTGTGAGAATTTCAAATGCTGCCCAGTTTGCCTTACCAGCAGCAAAACCAAACTTCTTAAGAACATTTAAAAAACAAAAACCAAAACAGTTTGTCTAGCATCTTTTCACTTTATCACACTTGAAACAACCAGGTGGAAAAAAGTCATGTTTTCATAGATTGCTGCTATTTTCATTCTGGGATTAAAAGCAGGAATTTATCAGTAATATCCACATTTGTTTTTCAAAGTCATTTCAGACTCAGTTGTTACAAAAGAATTTTGTGTGATTATTTAAGTGAGATAAGGAAAAATATGAAATTAATAGAATTAGCTCTTGAGAGTTACTACATAAAGGTTACTGATAATGACTGAGAAAAGTTCAGGTGTAAAAAGACTCTCATATCAATCATACTGCTTTTTTCAAGCCAACAGTAAAGTTTATGAAATGGAATTAGTTAAGTGTAGGTTTATATACTTTAAGCACTATATAAATTAGTTTCACTTATATTAGAAGGAATAATTTAGTTATATTTTATGTGCTGTTTAGATGTTCTAATATTAAAGAAGCCAGAGATAAAGAATCTTTAATTGCTTTTTTCTGCCTGTAAAATGGAGTGATCTGGATAGCATTTGAAGCTAATCCTAAAAAGAAAAACCCTTGTCATTATGAATAAAATACGATGAATCAATGTTATAACAAAATGTATACATAAAAACATTTATTACTGATATTTTTCTTATTCCTTAGCCTACATCTAAAGTTTAGTATCAGAAGGTAAACTTAGGTTCAAAGAAAAGTAAAACTGGTTTCCCAAGATTGCTTTTTCATAGAGCTGACTTAATATGAGTTTGTATTTTATACAGAAATTAGATAATTGTTTAAATATACAACATATGAGAGATTCATTTGATTAAAAATTTTTAAAGTTTTAATGTATAGTCAAAACTCTATTTTTGCCTAATTTATAAAAAATTATTTAACACACATTCTCACTATGTCTAAATGTCCAATAATTTCAGTTATCTCAGATTCTCTTCTTTTTAAAAATTATTTTTATATGCTCCCTTAAAAAAGTTACATCCTGAAATTTTCTACTTTTATTAGATTTTTTTCATAATGCCACTTTATGAGAAGTTTACCCTCCAGATCTCCCTCTTGACTCTTCAGGGCAGGTGGAGATAGATGGAGTACCAGGCACACGGGGTTAACTATTCACAGCAGCCATCTTCTTGGGTACAAGTAAATACTATTTCTCAACTCCAAGCTGAGGTTCAAAGGTTTAGACTTAACTTCACAGATCAGAGGTCAGGCACGAATTGCTGCAATTTGTAGTTCAATTCTGCCGATATGACAGAATTTCACAGCTATGATGATTGCTTTTTCCACTTCTGCACACAGGCCAGGCCGGGCAGTTAACAGCATAATTTGTACAAGTCAGCCCTTGGCACCCAGGTTTAATAAGTAACTAGCTGGTGCCTTAGGTTTCACTGGTACAAGGTGCACATTATAAAAAGGGTCAAATGTCACACACAAGAAATGGAAGGAGTGGGTAGTGAGATTGCAGTAACCACCATTTATGAATCATACATAAAGAATTGGTAATTTGCGTTCATTTTAAAAATAATTTCTGTGATGTTAATGTTACTGTGTTCATTTTCTTTGCTATGAAAAGACAAAAAGACACAGATAATTTTGTTAACTGTTAGCGAGAAAAAACAATCTGATTAGAGATTATTAACAGCCATAGACAGTGAAATTGCAGGCTCTGATTATGCCTTTCATAGGGTTTCTCGAAAACTTCCCCAAGCATGCCAGTTTTTCAAGAATCTAGGGAACAAGTTGGGTAAGCAGGTATTTCTGAGCCCGTAATATTTATGAGTGTCTCACATTTTCTACTCTTCAGCTAAAAAGTTACACTCCTGGCTTTATTTCTAACCCAAGCAAGAATATCTTTTACTGTTTGAAGGTGGATATTGAGATTCTTCAGAAAACCCTTAGATGGTGGGCCTTGACAATCCATGGATTTGCCATTCACAGTTCTGACTTCTCATAAATGACTCTAAAACTGCCATATAAATACATAGAGTGATTTGTCATTTCTATTGTAACAGAAATTTTCATTTTCTACTCTCAAACTGGGGTATAGCAGCAATTGGATTTTTCCATAGAGCACAATAATTAAGAGCACAGACTCTGGTCTCAGACCTCTTGGGTTTCAATCCCAGCTTCATTACTTACAATTAAGGAACCTGAACAAATGAGCAGTCTCCCTCTGTTTAATTCCCTCATGTTCAGGATGAGTATAAACAGAATTTGCTTCATGGAGTTGTAGTAACAATTAAATAAGTGTACATGAAATGCTTAGCACAATGCCTGGCACCTAATAAGCACTCCGTGAATATTTGTTGTAATTAGTACTATTGGGACTAGCCTCCTCTACCCTGCAAATCATCCCAATTTGTTTATTATTTTTTCAATATTTATTTATTTATTTGGCTTCGCCAGGTCTTAGTTGCGGCATGTGGTACCTAGTTCCCTGACCAGGGATTGAACCCAGGCCCCCTACATTGGGAGCTCCGAGTCTTAACCACCAGACCACAAGGGAAGTCCATCCCACTTGTTTGGACTTGGTCTTTGCTCGGTTCATTTCAGGAGAGACATACGATAAGGTATACTTGGCAAGGTGATCTGGGGATGTTTTAGGTGTATTCTTTTTTAATACCATGAGGAAGTGTGTTTTTAAATTCCTGTTTCAAGTCCAGCATTCTTTTGTATGCTAGTTTTCCCCCAACTGCTTTGCTGTCATATGGCAAAAGGTGTAAAAACAAAACAAAACAAAAAAAAGATAAATCCAAATCATCTGGTTTCCTTTGAGAGTTGTTTTCATTCTGCCATTTGGTAAGAAACATTTGAGTTGAAAAAGAAAAAAAATCCATAAATGATACCTTATCAGTGGGCTAAATTCTATTCCTGATGATATGTGTTATACTTACTAAAAGTCATGGTTTCCAGAATTGACTTTCCAGGAAAGTCTTAAAAGGTGATTTTTTTTTTCTTTTGGCTATATTTTATTCCTATGGAACAGTAGCATTTGAACGAAAACATGATACTACCGATGATAGTATATCAATTATGTGCTTAGTATTGAAAAGGTAGTAACAGTCCCTCTCACTAATTAAACAGTGAAGCACCTACTGTGTGCTAGGATTGTGTGTGGGACACTGGGATTATAGCTGTGATCAGATCTGGATCCTGCCCTGGTCAAGTCATTTATAATTGACTGGAGAAGACTGCCATTATACCAACTACTGTAAAATTAAACCAAGTAAAATTGCCACTATTCTACTGTTTTTGTCCCCTCAAGGGGCAATTTCATTAGATTCGAGCCAGTGTTATGAGAGGGGCTCCAGAGATGACCTCTGAGGAGTGAAGTGTAAGGATGAGAACAAGCTAGCTAGGCAGGGCATTGGGGAAGATTTAAAGCTCTAGGAGTAGCAAGCGTTGGGGAAAAGTGACACAAGATGAGGCTGGGGAAGGAGCCAAAGTCTTCCTTACATCCCTTACTGAGGACATTGACTTTCTTCTAAGGGTAGTGGAAGGGAGGGTAGAGATTCAAGCAGGAGGGTGACATGATCAAATTGTGTGGGTTTTAATTAGTCATTAATTTTCTGCTGCTCTGGATCTGGTTGCTGCGCACAGGCTTCTTTTCTAGTTGCGGAGAGCAGGGGCTATTCTCCAGTCGTGGTGCGCGGACTTCTCGTTGCAGTGGCTTCTCTTGTAGAGCGTGGGCCCTGGGTGCAAGACCTCCAGTTAGTTGCGGTGCTCGGGCTCAGTTGCCCCAAGCCGGGTGGGGTCTTCCCCAACCAGGGATTGAACCCATGTCTCCGTCATTGGCAGCTGGATTCTTAACCACTGGACCACCAGGGAAGTCCAAATTGTGTGTTTTTAAAAGGTCACTTTGCCTGTCTTGAGAGCCAGATTGATTACAGCAGGCAAGAGTGGATGGGATGAAGTCAGCTGGGAGGCTGTGCAGCTGTCCAGGCAGGAGCTGATGGTTGGCAAGATGCTTTCAAAATGTAGTGTCTCATGTTATCCTCGTAATGACTCTCACCTGTGGCGTTAATATCAGCTTCAGTGTGCTGGTGAGGATGCTAAGGCCAGAAAGCTAAGTGGCGTGCCTGCAGAGGGTCTCAGGCTGCTGCTGGCAGAGCTCGAACCAGCACTGTGTTACCAGACTCTTGCTCCGGTAGTCTCCTGGTAGCTTTAGTGAAAAGTGAAAGTGAAAGTTGCTCAGTCCTGTCTGACTCTTCACGACCCCATGGACTATACAATCCATGGAATTCTCTAGGCCAGAATACTGGAGTGGGTAGCTGTTCCCTTCAGACTCGTATACTATTGTCCTGGGGTGTGGACAGTTGATTTATGTTTAGAACCAGTTTGTTTTTAAGAAACAGAATTCTCATCCTTGGTGGAGGACTGGGGTTGAGAAAGTTATTTTTAGCCTCAGTTTATGCTTGAGAGTTGAAAGAAGCAGAATGTGACATGGAACTTGATATTAGACTGGAGCTTCCTTTTGGAAAAAAGACAGTTATTAATTTCACATATTTATTTATACCTTGCCTCATTCCAAAAATAGATTTGAACAGCTTTCAAAAATACATATGGCAGACAAAATAGAGAGGGAGGAAATCAGGGCAGGCAAATGAAGATGACGCCATAGGTGTCGTAAGCCCAACAGAAGGTTGCCCTCGGATCCTACCAACTCTCTGTAACCGTATGGACCATAGCCCGCCAGACTCCCCTGTCCATGGGATTCTCCAGGCAAGAACACTGGAGTGGGTTGCCATGCCCTCCTCCAGGGGGTCTTCCCGAACCAGGGAACGAACCCACGCCTCTTGGTCTCCTGCATCGGCAGGTGGGTTATTTACCACCAGGGCCACCCAAGAAGCCTATAATGGACACTATCTGTAGCTTTTTCACGGAACAAGGAGTGAAGGGTTGGAGTGATTAACCCAGTTTCTGTCTGGAAACTATTTTGTTTCTCTATGAACTTCCCCACAAATCTTATGTGACCTTCAGTAAGACAGTTTACTCCATAGTAAAATGGAGGATTTATACTAGAGATGGACTTCTTAAATGGGGTGCCCCAGGACACCCAATATTGTGTCAGGATGAGTGTGGAGTGAAAGGAAAAAAAGTGGCCTGTGGGTTTTGCTTGAAGATTTTCATGATAAAATAGTATTAAAATATTTATGAAATGACTTGTGTTTGGAGTCATTCTGGAAAATCAGGTTTTTCGGTAAATAAATAGTCCTAAGTATTTTCCCCCCCGGGAAATTTTCTGTTACTTAAATTGCCATGAGAGGCACTTCAGTAATCCTTTCCATCATTAAGACTCAGCACAAAACTATGTAAAACCTATAATTTCATTTATATATTAATAATTTGCTTCCACTTCATAGAGTTTACATCTCCATTACCATGACATTATTTTTCAAAGGGAAACATTTGCCATTATAGAGAGAAAGCTTACGATTTTGCACCAATATTATGTGCCAGGAATAGGGTTTTATAAGTATTTTCTCTGTTCTCCATACAGTCACACAAGAAATTAGCTCCACTTTATGGATATGGAGAGTGAGGCCCAGAAAAGTTTAGCAAGTTTGTCAGGATTCACTTAAATAGTAAATGAATAGTGCAGGAGTTTACATTTTATTCTGTTGTCTTGACAGGGCAGAATTAATTTCAGGACACACCTTGTAATTTCCACATTTATTGTTCTTTATCAAACACTGTGATGGTGATCATTAGGTATTATCTAGGATGCCGCATTTAAGAAAGGTGAGGGTTATATGCTTTGAGATGTACAGAGTTAAACAGCAATTATTCTATGATTTATTTGAGGGTGTAGCTTTATTTTTAGTAGATCATTAATAATTAGGATTAAAGCCAGTTCATGGCTTAGTTTTATTGCTTGTGTTGCTATAATGTTATGGATGCCATTGAATGCCTTGCCAGTCACTGCAATGTAAAGGTAGTTATGGTGGAATAATTTTGGAGCTGTAACTGACTATGTACGTACATGTTAAGTCATTTCAGTCGTATCCAACTCTTTGTGACCCCATGGACTGTAGCACGCCAGGCTCCTCTATCCATGGATTCTTCAGGCAAGAATACTGGAGTGGGTTGCCATGCCTTCCTCCAGGGGATCTTCCCAATCTAGGGATTGAACCCATGTCTCTTATGTCTCCTGCATTGGCAGGTGGGTTCTTCGCCACCCGGGAAGCCTGTAACTGACTTAAAAGGCTGTTTCATTGGCAGGTTCTAAATTGTGCTCCGTGGTTCTAAAGAACCTATGGTGTTCCCACACAGCCTGCATGGACGATGGAGCAGAATGGGTGGAGATGTTTCCCCATATCCCCTACTTCAGCTTAGCCAGCTCCTGTTTTATCAGTTGGTTTCTGTATCTAGGTAAATTTTTGGTGAAAGAAAGGATGCTACGCCTTAAAAAAAAAAAAAAAAAAAGAAGCAAAACAAATATTAAAAAACCAGTTTGAAAACTACTGGTGATCCAACTCTTTTATTTTTCTTCAGGGGAGCAAACTTTAGCTCAGCCAGGTAAAACGATTTGCCTAAGAACATAGAACAAAGCACGGCAGAGCTAGAATTAAAATCCCAGTCTTCTAGGTCCTCCAAGTCTGGCGCTGCAGCCACTGCACCATACTGGATTGTAGCAGTCATCCTGGTCTTCAGATGGCTTCATGAGGGCCCTCGTAGTTAGGTGAGAATATTCCTGAAGTTTGGCAGATTATATTAATATTTCCAGGTGTGAAATAAAGGTAAAAGTTTTGTGCTCAGGATATATATTTTTCACATACCCTTTTTAAAATACCTTTCTCTTGAACTTAAGTTTCTTTTGAATGCTTTCTATATTATGACTTTCAAGATTATCCTAGGACTCTAAATCCTATTTTTTACAGTACTCCATGCAAACAACATCCTCCAAAGTGTCTTACACATTTTAGGGCAGAATAACAAGTTTCTTTTATACCAGCTCTGATCAGTTGGTGACGGTTGGCCAAAGGGCTTGTTTCACTGGTTTTTGAGACCCTCTGGATCTAGCAGGAAAGAATGTGATGATCCATAGTGATGTGTGACATAAGCCCCCAAATGGGGATGGAGGAGTCCATGAGCTAGATAGTGTCATCTCTTTAAAGGGGTACCACCTCTTCTTCTTGTGGATTTATAAGCATAAAATATAAGCTACATCTGTATTCATTCCTAAACGCTGTGTTGTTCATCTTGGAGTTGGGGTGGGGAGGCAGGGTTCTAAATAAGACAGAAGGGAAAATGCAACAAAGGGAAGAAATTGGTCATTTTCTTATGGCTGTTGCCTGTTTCTTCAAGGACAGGAGGAGGAATAAAAGGTTGCGTTTCTTGATCTGAAGAGAATATGATAATTAGAGTAATAGTAGCTTAGGTTTTTGAAGAAAATGGCCCCAAATTCATAATGCATGTATGAAAATTTTATTGAAATAGAAAACATTCCTAGCAGGTTGTTTTTTTTTTTTTAACTCCTTAGGATTTGTCTCACGGGGCACTCCAAAAACTGAACTGAGAAATCCCAAGAAAGCTGCCTGAATCTTCCTGTGTATTCTTATTCTACATCGTGTAGAGGATCAGACAAATCGAATTGGTGGCTTTTGGTAAGTACACCTTGCCAAAGTTTGATAAGTTTTCATTCTTATCAACCAGTACATCTGCTGTATAGAGGTGGCTTTTGGTAAGTACACTTGCCAAAGTTTGATAAGTTTTCATTCT
The DNA here is from genome assembly GCF_016772045.2 of Ovis aries. Taxonomy (NCBI): domain Eukaryota; kingdom Metazoa; phylum Chordata; class Mammalia; order Artiodactyla; family Bovidae; genus Ovis; species Ovis aries. The sequence continues at coordinate 60,146,366 of NC_056059.1, read as the reverse complement.
TATCAACCAGTACATCTGCTGTATAGAGAGTATGTACCAGATGTATGTTTATTGACATTAGTACATATGACATGATAAGTCATTTGGTAAGTCATTTCGAACCAACAATATAAATCCTTATTTCCTTGCTCAGTTTACATCTTTGAGGCCCAAGACGAGACGCTCCTGCTGCTGCTATGTGAGCATCTTAGGAATTAAGGGAAATTGTTTACTGCTTCTATATCTTGTCTCCCTCACCCTCCCCAACCACCCCCAAATGAGTTCAAGCGATTTCACTCAGAGTTGTCTTTTGAAATTTTTTTTTGCAAGGAAGGTCCTTTGTAAAAGGTAGAGAGCTACTGATATGTCCTTGAACAATCTGTATGCCTCCTCTGATTTCTGTTTCCTCACCTGTCATATAAGGTAGAAATAACTATGTTAAACTCTCCAAATCATGGTAATCCTGTGAACTGCAATATATATAAATGCACTTTGACAACTATATAATTCTCCATAGACAGAAGGTATTATTCTGTGGGTGCTAATCCTAGGTATGTTATGGCAGGGATAGGGGACATAGAAGAAAGAGGTTACTTGCATCAGCCTCACCCCGAGTCTTGGACGGCCAGCCCTCCCAGCCGTAACCACAGCCCTCACTTAGCTCTGAGAGGTAGAGACAGCAGATCCCTGTATGTTAGGGAGGAGCTACTGTGACACTGGTTGCCCGACTGTCTCCCTCCCTCCCCCTACCCCCAGCCCACCTGCCTCACCACGTCCGTTTTCATATCCTCTAGGCTGGGTTCTGAACATGCAGGGACAACAGAGAGCTAAAATTGTTTCTAATTAAATATTTTTTTCTTTTTATCAGAGCATATTCATTAAAGGAAACTTGGAAATTAAAGAATAATATAAAATTACAATCTGAAAATCCAAAGATAACCACAGTTAACACCGTAGTATATTCCTTTTTCGTTTTTAAAAATTGTTGTTGCTTAGTCACTAAGCCATATCTGTAGTCTGCTGGACTCCTCTGTCCGTGGGATTTACCAGGCAAGAATACTGGAATGGGTTGCCATTTCCTTCTCCAGGGGATCTTCCTGACTCAGGGATGGAACCCTCATCTCCTGCATTGGCAGGCGGATTCTTTACCACCTAGCCACTTGGGAAGCCCTTTAAAAATTTTTCATATATATTCTAAAATATAATTTAACAAAATAGTTAAATTTAACATAGTTGAGAACATGAAATAAATATTCTAGCCTACAACTATGCTGTAATTTTTAAGCCATTTTCATATTTTTGAAGGTTTGTTACATCATATATAAATACATACTATTATGTTCATTACATTGTGCTATGAATACCACAGTAGTGAACATACCTGACTATCAATTTTACCCATGTCTCTGATTATTTTCTTGGGTTAAATTTCTATAAATGGAATTAATGAGAATGAACTTTTTTTGGAGGATGAACTGTTAATTTAATGACTACTGTAATTGAGGTTGTGAAACTATCCTCCAGGAATGTACTAAAGTATACTTGCCATCCCCACCCCCAAACATGACATATGACAGTGTTCATAGGTACACATACATATGACCACTGTACACGTGTACAGATTGCATTCTTTCACATTAAGATTTAAAATCGTAAATGAATCTAAGAAGGTCAGGAAATGTAAGCCTGTCCCCTCCCCTGGCCCAGCCCAGCCCTAACACACGCCAGACCTCTGAAGTAGACAGTATCATCCAGCTGATGCCGTGTCCGCCTCAATGCCTCTGACCTGCTCATGGGGGAATGCACCCGTGAGGCTTGCAGTCACTCACTTGGCATCTATGCCACCACTTGTGTTCATCTCTGTTCCACCTGCTTCCAGGGAACAAAGGTCTTTTCATTGTCTACAAGAAGCTAATTCAGTTGGTGAGTCCAGACAAACAACAAACAAAAATACTTAAACTTGGATGGGTCACAACTTATCAAGACCTGTTTCTTCTTTTTTAAAGTGAGAGGTTCAATTTGTCTATATCTAAAGAGTGTCTGCTTGGGTTTGATCCCTGTGTGGGGAAGATCCCCTGGAGAAGTAAATGGCAACCCACTCCAGTATTCTTGCCTGGGAAATCCCATGGGCAGAGGAGCCTGGCGGGCTACGGTCCATGGGGTCGCAAAGAGTTGACATGACTGAGCACGCACGCACATACAAAGAATGAGGTAGTTTTTAGTAAAAATATGTTAGTACACAGGTAGTGAAAACAACAATAAAGGTATCTAAACTTAACTGTGAGCAACATGATGTGTTGTTTAACTTCCATTTTCTGGAAATGCAGCAGTTCTGTAGGAGAAAAAAGTTTCCCTGCATCAAGTATTAGGAAAAAATTTCAAGTTAATCATATTTTTATTTACTTAGTTTTATTATTGTTACTTTTTTAACCATATCACATGGCATGTGGGATCTTAGTTTCCCCACCAGAAATCAAACCCTCACCCCTTGCATTGGAAGTGTTAACCACTGAACTGCCAGAGGAGTCGCAAGTTAATCTTATTTTTAAATGTAAAAGTAAAGTAATAGGAAAATCCTTCAAGATAGCCTCTATGGTTTCTTTTAACTCTAACATGTTTATTTTATAAGTAATAGATAATATAGCAAAGGCCAAGGACCTTTGCCTTCCCCATCCCCAAACATTACATATGACAATGTTCATACCACCACACACATGGACAGATTGCATTCTTTCACATTAAGATTTAAAATCATAGATATATCTCAAAAGAACGGTCAGTGGCCTTCACAGAGATTTGTAGAGGTGGCACTAGTGGTGAAAAACCCACCTGCCAATACAAAAGACATAAGAGACCCAGGTTCAGTTCCTGGGTCAGGAAGATCCCCTGGAGGAGGGCTTGGCAACCCACTCCAGTGTTTTTGCCTGGAGAATCCCATGGACAGAGGAGCCTGGCGGGCTACAGTCCATAGGGTCACAAAGAGTTAGGCATGACTGAAGCAACTAGCATACATTCACACGACTAGAATTTTAAAGTGATAGTTTCCACAGACTGGTTCTGTCTAATCAGCATCCTCACCAATTGCCACCCATCTCAACAAAGATACACTGAAAGTCTATACTAATACTGTTCATAAATTTAATCAGATTCTCAAACAATGGACGACATCCAACAGGTTTAAGGAGTAAATAAGCTCATGAATATTTAGTTATGCTTTGCCATTACCACTTACACCTACCAGAAATGTTAAAATGGTTTGACTCAACTACTGAGCAATGTCAGGAAGACTGGAGCAAACTTTGGAAGAAAGTATGCCACTGGCCATTGAGCCCTCTCTTTGGAGTAGACCGTCCCTTCCATTTTAACACACAGTAGATAGAAATATTTGCTGGCTTCCTTTCTACTAGGATTTTGTGTCACCCTGTAGTATCGGTTTGTCCTGTACTTACAAAAAAAATCACACACATGTTGGAACAGCTCCCCATATCTAAAAGCATGAAGGAATTTTAGTAGTACCTCAGACTAACTCTAGTCTTAGAACAAGGACACTTTTAGACTAGATTTCACACACTTGAAAAGTCTCAGTTGATAAGCCAATACATTGATCAGTTTTCTCTCTTTGCCATTTGAATCATAAACATGAAGAAAAAGCTGCATAATCTAGACATCATTTTTTCTAATAATTTTCCCATCTTCTCTTAAAGACCTGCATCCCTTCCTCCTTTTTATTCCACGTACTAACTCTGCTGGTTTTCCACGACTCTTTTTTTTTTTTTTTTTTTTTTACTGTGGCCAAATATCCATGACATGAAATTTACCACTGTAATCATTTTTAGCTGTACAGTTCAGGGACATTAAATGCATTTCCGTTGTTGTGCAAATATCACATCATCTATCTATCTCCGGAGCTATCTCATTTTCCTGTCCTAAAACTTTGTACCTATTGAACAATAACACTCCATTACTCCCTCTCCCCAGCTCCTGGCAACCATTCTATTTTCTGTCTTCATAAATTTGACTACTCCAGGTCGTCTCATATATAAGAGGAATTATACAACATTTATCCTTTGGGTCTAGTATGTTTCACTTAGTGTGAAGTTTTTATGGTTCATCCACATTGTAGTATGTTTCAGAATTTCCTTCCCTTTTAAGGCTGAATAATACTCTATTTTGTATATGTGCCACATTTTGTTTATCCGTTCATGCACTGATGAACATATGAGATAATTCCACCTTTGAGTATGTGAATAAAACTGCTATGATCATGGGTGTACTAATATCTGTTTGAATCCCTATTTTCAATTCTTTTGGAACTAGTCCCACCAGCTCAGTGGTGGAACTAGTAGATCATGTGATAGAGTTTTTAAGGAACTTTTCCATAGCAGCTGTACCATTTTGTATTCTTACCAGCAATGCACGAGAGTTCTAATTTCTCCACATTCCTGTCAACTCTTATTTCTTTTTTGTTTTGTCTTAAATAATAGACATCTTTATAAGTATGAAGTGGTATGTTATTGTAGCTATATGTTCCTGTGGTTTTGATTTGCATGTTCCTAATGGTTAGTGATGTTGAGCACCTTATGCTTGCTAGCTATTTGTGTATCATCTTTGGTGAATCACCTGTTTATTCCTTCGCCTATTTTTAAGTTGGTTGGTTTGCTTTGTTAGTGTTGCATTTTAGGAGTTCTTTATGTACATGGGCTATTAATTCCCTAATATTTTCAGAAATTATTTTCTCCTATTCCATGGGTTGCCTTTTTAGTCTGCTGATAGTATGCTTTGGTTCACAAAAGTTTTCAATTTGCTATAGCCCAGTCTACCCTTTTTTTTTTTTTTTTGCCTGTGTTTTTAGTGTCATGTCTGAGAAGTCAATGGCAAATCCAGTGTGATAAAGCATTTCCTCCATATTTTCTTCTAAGAGTTTTATCATTTTAGCTTTTTACATTTAGATCTCTGACCCATTGTGAGTCAGTTTTTATATATGGTTTATGTAAGAGTCAGGGTTCATCAGGGTTCTTCGAACAGGTACTTTTCAATCCCACCATGTCTCACTGATGACATGTGGCATTTAAGCTACTGACACACATATTCCCGCGTATGCTCATCCTCACTCACTTTGCCTTCCAGTCTAGGCTTCGGTAGTTTCCCAATAGACAAGTGAGAGAAAGCTGAAGTGGTTAGAAAACTAACAGCTCAGCTGGCTTACCTCCCGTAACTAGGATACAGCGGTGAGAGGAGTGAGGCAGTGGCCAGGATCAGCAGGCATTTTGATGTAAACATGCTTGATGAAATCCCCAACAAAAGAACAGCAGAAGTAGGTAGCGTTTTAGGGTAAGAAGGAAAATGGGAGCGTGTGTTATGTGTGTGCATGTGTGTGTTATGTACACATATATGGCAGCAGAGGGAAAGAATGAGGTCACGCCACACTAGATACTGGATGTGGCTGTGAACTGTAGGCTACAGCAAATTTTTATTCATGTTCATACAAAAATAAATTTCTCTCTGTGCTGCTTTAGAAAAATCAAACTAGATTAACCATGGTTATGTGGGCAAAGTGTGTTTTCCAAACAATCATCCTAGTTCTATTTTACAGTGGACAGAACCTAAAAGTGCTTACAGTGTAAAATGTGAAGGTCTGCTTAGCCTTCACTTGCAGAATATTGAGAAGTAAGAAGAAACTACCAGGCCATGTAAAAGCTGCCTCACCCAGTATCACCAGGACCAAAGGTCTTCGCTGGGCGGGCTGCTCTGATGGGCTTGGAGATAACAGCACCCCACTCACATAACTCATAGTTGCAGGGTTCTACAGATGAATTGGGCTTCCCCCAGGTGGCTCAGTGGGTAAAGAATCTGCCTGCAATGCAGGAGATGAGGGTTCAGTTCTCGGGTCAGGAGATTTTTTGGAGGAGGGCATGGAAACCCACTCCTGTCTTCTTCCTGGGAGAATCCCATGGACAGGGGAACCTGGTGGACTACAGTCCATAGGGTTGCAAAGAGGCAGACACGACTGAAGCGACTGAACACACATGCGCACACACACATGAATTAGAAACTCTGCATCAGAACCCAGGATTGGCAATTGGGCATCCAAATCTCAAATAAATTAGTGTTAAATCTACTAAGGCTGACTTCAGGACCTATGAGAAACACACTGACCCAGTCTGTCCCCTCTTATTTTTCATGGCGACTGGTTTACAGAGATAAACTGTTTGCTGTAGGTCCTCATCTTCTCTATGCCATAAAAGGCAATTTGGAGAAAAAAGAAATAACTAAGCCTATTAAATTTTCTGGTTTGACTAAGCCACGCTTTCTAAAAACAGTTTGCAAGACTGATATAGTATATATCCCCTGAAACATTAAAGTCATTTCACACTTTATTAACTCAGAGAATATCCAGTCTTTTCCTCTGAGACTGGGAATAAATGACTAGCTTAAATCAGAGACATTTTTGCTGGTATGCTAGTTTTTCAATTGAAATATTAACTCCGAGTGCACACAAGGAAAGTACAGACTGTGTGAGGTGTGAGCAGCAATTATGTCTCAAACAACAGTCCCAGAAGTTTATTATACCTGAAATATCATAAACTTCCTGACACTTGACCATTTCATTCTAAACACCCTAAGTTCAGGAAAACTCTGGATATAGGTTTCTGCACGTTTCCTTTCTTAAATTTCAGTCTGTATTTCATGGGTTTAACTAATATAGTTTTGATTTCTGTGTAGCATTTATAGTCTTTTTAACTTTTATGTAAATTTCCAACTAACTTTAACTGCCTAGTTAAATTATAGACACTGGGAAAACTGGTTCTTCTCCATCCGCCCCCAACTTTCCCTTCTTCTAAAAGTATCTTTCCTCAGAATAGAACAACTTCCCTCTCCTCCCCCAAACCTGCAAATTCTACCTTGGAAAAAAAATTAGACATTTAGCATTTCAATAATTCATAAATGACAAACTCTTCTCCTTTCCGTAGTTTAAAACCGTATGTTGCCACATTTTGTTCAAATGGTAAATTCTCAGTAAAAAGGTGTGTGTGTGTGTGTGTGTGTGTGTGTGTGTGTGTGTGTGTTATTTAAATAAGGATTAAAGCAAACAGCTGCTAATCAGACAGTAGCATCACTCTAGTCCTATATGATCACCTGGAGTACTTATTAACTGTGTATTTACATTTGAAAACCAGGAATATAAAGTGACAATTTAAGATGAGAAAGAGAAAAAAATAATTAAGAAAAAGAAAAGATGAAAGAAATAAGAATAAATAGGAAAAATGGCAGTAGTGCTTTTTTTTTTTTTCCTCCCCAAAGAGACCAGAGATTCAGTGCTGCTTCCCCATTTTTTACCCCCTGAACAAGAGGCTGTGCTTGCCTGCGTGGCAAGATAAATGACTCTAGTGGATCGTGGAGATTTCCTGTGTGGACATTTATGAACTTCTGTATTCTGTCCAGTGTCAGATTAGTTTGCGATTTCTCTTCCAAGTCATCAGGACTCACTCCTGCATGGGAGAGAACTGCCCAGGAGCAGAGAAACGCCAGGGGGAAAAGGACCCTACAACAGTGTGTGAGCTCAAGCACTGTAACAGCCAACCTTTCAGGATACCCACACATAAAAGAGCATTTGGAAACTGCCCCCATGGTCAAGCCCTGGCTTTGTGTCTACTTCCTTGTGGCAGCATAAAATCTCTACCAAATCTCTAAGACAATATAGTAGAAGCTAAGCATATCAGCTCAGGCAAAAAAAAAAAGTCATGGAAGTTCTCCAGCTGCCTGACTGACCAGTGCCTGCTTTCCAAGAAGACTCTTGGGAGCCTTGGCTATCGTCCATCTATCAGTGATTGGTGGGGCTTTTCCCCTTGACCTTGCTGATGCCTGAGCTGTGTATTAGAAATGCCAGCTCCTGTGCCAAAGCTGGGGCTTCCCTAGTGGCTCAGTGTTAGAGAATCCACCTGCCAATGCAGGAGATGTTGATTCAATCCCTGGGTTGGAAAGATCCCTTGGAGAAGGAAATGGCAACCCAATCTAATATTCTTGCCTGGGAAATCCCATGGACGGAGGAGTCTGGCAGGCTACAGTCCCTGCGGGTCTCAAAATTGAGTCGGACACGACTTAGCAACTAAATAACAGAAACGACAATGCCAAAATGGACCTATCCATTCTTTTTGTGTGTGTGTGTGGCTCGTGGGATGTGGGGTCTTAATTCCTCAACCAGAGATTGATCCCAGACCCTCAGCAGTGAGAGTGTGGAGTCCTAGCCAATGGACTGCCAGGGAATTTCCCCTATCTATTCCCTGGACAATACTCTGTATGGCTATTTGTACATAGTTCTAAATGCAGGTAAAACACAAAAGTTAAATATAAATAGGATATCCAAAGCAATTTATTGGTAGTTATATATATAATATTACAATTCTTTTTCGAGCTTTATCTTACTACATTTCTTATAAAAGACAGTGCTCACTCATCGGTTCTTTCCTTTTTTTTCCTTTGCTGGAACATTTCTCATTTCGTGCTAGGCACTGGGGATACCAATTAAGGTCTCTGCCTTTGAAAAGCTTCAATTATAGATAATGAAATAAACTATGTTTCTTTACTTTTTCTAATACATTTCAGACAGTGTAGAATAAAGTGGAAATAGGCTAAACTGTCTACAATCACTTCACAATAGGAAGTAAATTTTACTTTTTCTGTTACAAAGGGCCCTTTCTCAGATGGCCCCATTTCTAATAGAGTCCAAGTTGTTATAAAAGAATTAAGCTACCGAGTACTAGGGTTTAACTTTAGGCATACTTTTGCTAAAAGCACGTGTTCTTTAAACTATTATTTTCATTTCTCACTATATGCAAAAATAATATCAATAATAATAAACCAAGTATCACTAGAGGAAGAACAAAGCTAGAAAGTTAGTTAAGGGAGAATAACATTTAAATGTTTAGTGGATAAAAAGAAAATGTAATTTGGGCGTTAGTTTAAAGTTGCATTTTAATGCATATTGTCTCGGCCTCCCACTAGAAAGTTTACTTCCTTTTATATGTTTTTTCACAAAGAGCCTATGATAGTCATATTGCTGTGGTATTTGAAAATATTTTTAACTTCAAAAATATCCCAAATTCAACTTAAATATTTGTAGAAGAAAGTAACCCATGGCTTAATCAATGTTGAGAGTATTTCTGGCCAACTTCTATTTCACTGTAACTAGTGCCTTGGGATACTTGTCAATGAAATACAAGAACATCAACATTAAACAGGATCTGATTTTTTTTCTGTGCTGGCAGATACTGTTCCCTAGTCAGAACTGAGATGACTAATGTTAACCAAACAAAATCAGAAGGTCACACCTAAAACTGAAACTAATGTTTGTCTATATCACTCCATCTTAGAGTCTTTGTTTCAGAACAGGCAATTTGTCATTTTTCTTATAAGGAGACCTAGGATATTCTTGCATACTACGATTTGACATACCACCAGAAGGTAATAAAAGAACATAACCCATAAAGCATGTACTCATGTATAATATGGCACAATAATAATAGCCATACTATTACTATATAACTATCACTTGCTAATATACTTTGAAACTGGGGGAAAGGAAGAGCATTTACACACCATCATAAAGCTACATACGCTTATGTTTGGGGAAGTTCACTTTCTAAATCTATTTTGGTATAAATTCAAGAAACTAAATGAATGAAAAATACTCTTTATACAAAAATTTTAGAATATATATATATGTAATATATATATTCCAAAATATGTATATGTGTATATACTCTAAAATATGTGTGTGTGTATATATATATATCCTCATATTTGGACTGTCCAGATTTGTCTTGAAGATAAATGGACCATTTATCAAACAGAATTTAAACTAAAGACTGTACTCCCAAAGATGAAGCTCCTTTATTAAATTGTGATTCCCATTTTATCACTGTGTAATTGTGATTTTGAGCTTAAGTGCACGATTATCCAGTTTCCGAAAATGGGACCGATACTTTGGCATAGTGTTGTAGGTCTATATCGATATAAGGAAGGTATATTCAGGAAAGATATATATAGAGAGAGAGATCAATTTTTCAATAACTTGAATCATATTCTAGATGACACAGAAGACTTCCTACCTAAAGGAACTCTATGATAAATCCCTTTGCAAATTAAAGAATATTTTTATGATAAAAATTACCATCCATCAAACCACCAGTTCATATAGTCACAGTATTTACAACTATATTCAATGGGTAAACACAAAACATTAGTGTATACTAAGTAGTAAGAAAAAGGTAATACACAATTGAACAAATATCAAAAAGAACATAGTGTTTGCTCTTTTGCATAATCATTAGCTTTGAAAAAGGCATCATTATAACCACATGTGAAATGGGTGGTTATAATGATGCATTTCCTATAGCAATATAGAAGGTAATAGCTATAGAAGTTCCCTTTCAGTTTGTCCACAAAAATCTGGGAGTAAATTCCTTCAGATTCTTTAACTTTTAAAATTATATTGTCAAGCAGAAAATGTGTGATTCTTAGGTATGACTTAGACACGGGGCTGTACTCCCAAGAGTATATCCTTGAAAAACATCTATTTTGCTCAACTGGAATAATAATTATTTAAAAATCATATACTATATAAAATACAAAATAATAAATTTGAGCACTTAATATAGCCAAGTACTTTTCTGTTTTCTATGCATTGTCTCACTTAATCTTCACAACATCGTGAGGTATATTATCACCATCTTATAGATGGTGAAGCTGAGGCTTAGGGAGATTAAATGGCTGGTGTGACGACACTTGCTTCTCAAGTGGTGGAGCCAGGGTATGAAGCTAGGTCTGATTCCAGAGCCTGGGTGAGTAGCCCCCATTCCCACTGCTATATCATAGTCCCATATTCTCACTTGAGCATTTGGATTATGTGAACTCTAGTCCTTAAACATTTCCATTTAATATTTTAATAGTTCTTTTTTAAGTCTAAAAAGTCGAATTTGAACCTATTAACTACTTTATAAAGGGCCAGAAATAGACTGTGGAACAGTTTGCAGCACTCTCTGAAGGGTGGGAGAAGTGGGGCGGTGCAGTGAGGCATTTGGTACTATAGAAAGGGATGGTTTTCCAACAATTTTACTGTGGATCTGTGCTTGAGTTTCCTTCAACTCTGTGAACCAAGGTCCATCTCTCACTGATAGTAGTTTTACCCTGTAAACACTGGCTGCAGTTAACTCTGCTATTACTAAGAACATAGCAAAGAGAGTTACCATGGCAGAAACGACCCTGGGCTTTGTCATCAGTTAAATTTCAATTCTGAGTGGTCTTGGGTAAGTTATTTGATCACTCGGAGCCCGAAGTTCCTGATCTTTAAAAAGGAGGCAATAATAGCTAACATTTATCAAATTCTTACTGTATACTTAGTTTTGTTCTAAGGACTTGGTATTATTATCTAATTTATTCCTCACAGTGACGCCTTGAGATAGTGATTGTTGTTACCACCAGTCCAGTCTCATTCTGCAGATGAGGGTGGTGAGGAACAAAGACTTTAAATAAATAACTACATCACTGTCACACAGCTTCACAGTTAAAGAGCTGGGGCTCAAAACCCAGGAAATCTGACCCAAGATAGCAGGCCTTTTGCTAGAAAGGGCCAGTCAATAGGTTTTGTGGGCCATATAGAACCTAAAATAGAGATGCCAGGCTCCTCTGTCCATGGAATTTTCCAGGCAAGACTACTGGAGTGGGTTGCCATTTCCTCTTCCAGGGGATCTTCCCAAACCAAAGGTCAAACCGGCATCTCTTTTTGAATTTTGCTGCAGCAATTCAACTCCACTGTTATAGCAGAGCAGCAGCTATAGACAATATGTAAACAAATTGAGTCCAACAAGACTCTGTAAGAACAGCCACAGGGTTGAATCTGGCCCTCTGCCTGTCTGCAAATTCCCTGCTCTAAAGCCCACATTTTAAACTTCATCTCATAGGGACATCTCGAAAAATCAGATAACTTCCTTAAGGTGTCTTATGCACACAGTAAGTGCTCAACTTGAGAGTTTTTAAACCATACATTACAGAAATTTTGTAAGGGATTATTTCTAGTCCATCTCCTTCCCTCTAGGGAATTTATGTCATCTGTTGCATTTAAGTTGCATTTAAGTCATCTATTCTCTTTTATGCCACTCTCTTCTTAAGAAGCATATGAGTGAGATAACACTCTCCAACCACTTTCCCAGGAATGCTGGAGATGCTGTGGAATACAGTCCTCCTCTGAAATCATCCCGCTGTGGTAAATGATAGCAGTGAGCAAAGTGTCTGGCTTATAAAGATGCTCGATAAAACTGATTTTGATCTTCATGATTTTAACTAATTCATTCTATTACAACATCATTGGGTATTATATTTGCAGTCATGCAATCAATATATGATAATGTAGTTTTAGGTATAGGTGGATAAGGTGGATTACCCTTGCAGAATTTCCATCTGTCTCTAAATATAATTAGCCAGATGTGCAAATTTTCAGTCCTCACCCACCTGTTAAAGCTGGGACACTCTTTGGGTTCTGTTTTGACTCCCAGTCCATTGTTGCTTGTAAACTTTACAAGGCTATGATCATACCTCTGGCAATGTTTGTTGAAAGAACATATGTGATCTCCTGTGTGTGTGTGTGTATGCACTCAGTCATGTCCAATTTTGCAACCCCATGGTCTGTAACCCGCCAGGCTCCTCTGTCCATGGAATTTTCCAGGCAAGACTACTGGAGTGGGTTGCCATTTCCTCCTCCAGGGGATCTTCCCAAGCCAGAGGTCAAACCAGCATCTCTTGCATCTCCTGCATTGGCAGGCGAATTGTTTATCAGCTGCACCACCTGGGAAGTCCTAGGGTTAAAGAACCTTATGTGGCTGCCCGTCTTTGCACATGGTGTTTGCTCTGCCCTCTCTTTTCTCCCTCCTCCGTCCACCCTTGCTAGGCAGGGAACCCCAGGGACTGTGCTGCATTCACGACTGCATCACCAGGCACCTAGCACAGCCTGGCAATCAGCAAGTGTTCAAATGAATGAATAAATGAGTGACTGAATGAATGGGTGCACAGACATTGTTTGAGCATCTGTTTTATCAGATCATTGCCTTCTGCCTAAAGGGTACAGAGGCTGGTTCTAGCATCAGTGAATTGACTTGTGTTCCAGGGGCAATAGTTGTTCATAGCGTGTCAAAAAACAAAATTCTGACTCTTAAGTGAAGCTTTTGACATAATTAGAAACCAGCAGTGACGCCAGATAAAGGTCTAGGTCTTAAAAACCAGATTGTCAGCAGTTTTCACATGTCTATGAAGCCAAGGGGTCTGAATCTAATAAGGCATTTCTACAGCTTGGCAGATCCTTAGCCTGATTGCAAAAGTGCTATTTGTGTGACGTAAGCCTGTCAGTTTGCCGGATGGCAAGTCAGTCTAACGACAGAATCAGTGTGATAAGGCTTTATGGTGGTAGTGCTTTGCTTTGAAAAATTAAATTGATATATTTCCAACCAAATTAATTTGAGTAGTTTTGTATCAAAGAGACATTGCTTTGGACCTTTGAAATCTCTTGCACATGTCTGTTTTGATAGCCTTGACAGGAAGAGCCAGGTCAAGACAGGAAGCCCATGCTGAGTGTGGAGATACTACTATTTCATTAGTACCTCTCATGTGTAAGTGTATGGGTTTCCCCAGTGGCTCAGCAGTAAAGAATCCACCTGCAATGCAGAAGCCTTGGGTTCGATCCCTGGGTTTGGAAGATCCCCCAGAAGAGGGCATGGCAACCCACTCCAACATTCTTCCCTGGAGAATCCATGGACAGAGGAGCCTGGTGGGCTACAGTCCTTAGGGTTGCAAAGAGTCAGACACAACGAAAGCAACTTAGCACACACACATTTATAAGTGTATAATCTGTTTATAACTCCAAGGTAGACTTGATCAGTAATTCTCAACAGGGAGCAGTTTTGCCTCTCTGGAGACGTTTTTGGTTGTCACGTGTAGAGGGCGTTGGGAAGGTAGAGGGCAGAGATCCTGTGAGACATGCTATAGTCTACAGGAGACCCCTCCACCCAAACCAAGAATTATCACACCCACAATGGCAGTAGGGAATCCAGTTCAGAAACGTTGGGTTAAATGACACTCAAGGTTCCTTTGCAGCTCAGATTCTGGATTTTAGGAAATTAAATTACATACATCAATCAGTTTTCTAAATTGCCAAACACTATATACATTCAAGCTACTATTATGATATAAGCCGTCACTGCTTTTCCTTCTCCTCTCTGGTATTTGTAGGCCTGTCAACCTTTCTGTTCTGAGCCAGATCCCTCAAACATTTAGGTCAGAAGAGCCAAGATAGGGGGTGAAACTAGAAGTCCCTTCTACTGCTTGTTCACGGCTTGGGAGAACATTAATTCAGGAAGCAGATGTGTCCGAATTTGCCGGTTTCTTTTTTTTTTTTTTCAGCATTACCCATCAACCTGTTGAGAAAGAAGTATATGTATGTAATGCTTATTTAACCAGATAGCATATTCTTTTTAACTTTTTATTTTGTATTGGGGTATAGCGAATTAACAATCTGATAGTTTCAAGTGAACAGCAGAGCATGAAGAGACTCAGCCATACATATACATGGGTCCATTCTCCCCAAACTCCCCTCCCATCCAGGTTGCCACATAACGTCAAGCACAGACAGTTCCATGTGCTATACAATAGGTCCTTGTTGGCTATCCATTTTAAATACAGCAGTGTATACATGTCTGTCCCAAACTCCTTAACTATCCCTTCCCCTGCCCCCAGGCAGCCATAAGTTAGTTCTCTACTTCTGTGAGTCTCTTTCTGTTTTGTTAAGTTCATTTGTATCAATTTTTTTTCTTTAAGATTCCATATATAAGGGATGTCCAGTGATAAATCTCCTTCTCTGTCTGACTTCCTTTACTCAGTAAGACAATTTTCAGGTCCATCCATGTTGCTGCAAATGGCATTATTTCATTCTTTTTAATGGCTGAGTACAGATAGCAGATTCTTAACTGGTATTTATGCGCTGCCAAAACCCCACAGAAAGTTCCCCCACGCCACCTCTCTGAGGCAGGTGGTTCTACACCTCTCCTGGTACACAGCCAATGTCCGTGGGAACCCACAGCCAAGTGCCTCATTTCAGGGATATGTTGATAGAAATGCCTGGGAAAAGTGAACCTCTCGACTTTCACCTGTTTATCAGTCATTCACCAAATGATGTGCTTTACCGTAACAAAATCCATGCCAGCATCAGTGCAGTTGAAGACCCAACATGAATTAACCCTTCTCAGAATCAGCCAGGAGCTGGCAGAAGGTATGGCCGAGAGTGCCACTATCTAGGGCCTCTTTATCCTTCCAGGACTTTCCCTAAATAAAAGAGAATCATGGGAGGATTTTGTGTGTCCCAAGGGCCATGCCTTCAAATAGCACAAGGTTACTGGCCGAGGTAGAAAAGGTTGCTGTGCTTCAGCTTTTTGTTTGGGCCCCCAGGTAATTTCCAAGTATCCTGCCTCCATTTTGATCAGAACTGCTCTTATATGTTCAAGCTCTGGGGTAACAGAAATGTCCCTATCCCCAGAGGCCTGCCCACCTGTCCGCATGCCCAGAGGCCTGCCCCGTGGTGGGAGTGTCTGCTCTGCTGTTTAGTCTAATGGGTGGTGGTGACTTGGCACAGAGCAGTAAGATAACCCCTCAGGGTGAGACCGAATCTTGGAAACTTTTTGTAGAACTTGGTCTTCAATTCTTTTCCCCCTCATGTGTGATATTAAATATCATTTAATCTTGGAACCAATCCTCTTGAGATGGGTGCTATTACGAGAACCATCTTAGAGATGTAGACATGGAACCTCATATGACATGGCGGGTAAGTGGCACAGTCATGACCTGAACTCATGTTTCTTCAGCTCCAAAGTCCTTGCTGTCACCAGTATGGTATGTATTTTATTATATCTATACATTGTGTCAGAGAAGGTGATGGCACCCCACTCCAGTACTCTTGCCTGGAAAATCCCATAGGTGGAGGAGACTGGTAGGCTGCAGTCCATGGGGACGTGAAGAGTCGGATACGACTGAGCGACTTCATTTTCACTTTTCACTTTCATGCATTGGAGAAGGAAATGGCAAGCCACTCCAGTGTTCTTGCCTGGAGAATCTCAGGGACGGGGAAGCCTGGTGGGCTGCTATCTCTGGGGTCACACAGAGTCTGACACGACTGAAGTGACTTAGCAATACATTGTGTATGCTGAGTCATGCCTTAAGAAGTGACTATTAGTAAAGACACATTTTATGTTATAAATAAGGGGACATAAAAATAGAACTCTTAACTGCAAACAGAGCCAGAATTACCTCTTGAATAAATTCTAAAACCCTCCACGGGATTAAATTCCAGTTAGTGCACTGCTCACCACTGAATATTATCTTCAAGTTGCATTGTGTCTATTAGTGAGCAAATAAACCACCACCACCACCCCCCCCCCAAGAATTCCAATTCCAAATTGCATAGTAATCACACACACATGGCTGTGAGCCAAAGTTAACTGGTAGTTTGCATTACCATGAGTGTAAACTCATGCCTGCTTTTGATCCTAGGTAAAGACTGGTTGGTAAACATTGGAAATATTTCCCAGTACAGTGGTATCCCTTGCCCTCTAAAATGTCCCACTTCAGAGAATTCCCTAGTAGTCCAGTGGTTAGGATTCCATGCTTCCACTGCTGGGGGGCCTAGGTTCGAACCCAGCCAGGGAACTAAGATCCCACAAGCCATGCATCAGGGCCAAAAGAAAAATGCCCCACTTCAAACTTAAAATCCTACTGAAAGGTACTCTAAACCAGTATTCAGTTCAGTTCAGTCGCTCAGTCGTGTCCGATTCTTTGCGATCCCATGAATCGTAGCACGCCAGGCCTCCCTGTCCATCACCATCTCCCGGAGTTCGTTCAGATTCACGTCCATCGAGTCAGTGATGCCATCCAGCCATCTCATCCTCTGTCGTCCCCTTCTCCCCCTGCCCCCAATCCCTCCCAGCATCAGAGTCTTTTCCAATGAGTCAACTCTTCGCATGAGGTGGCCAAAGTACTGGAGTTTCAGCTTTAGCATCATTCCTTCCAAAGAAATCCCAGGGTTGATCTCCTTCAGAATGGACTGGTTGGATCTCCTTGCAGTCCAAGGGACTCTCAAGAGTCTTCTCCAACACCACAGTTCAAAACCATCAATTCTTCAGTGCTCAGCCTTCTTCACAGTCCAACTCTCACATCCATACCTGACCTCAGGAAAGACCACAGCCTTGACTAGACGGACCTTTCTTGGCAAAGGTCTCTGCTTTTGAATATGCTATCTAGGTTGGTCATAACTTTTCTTCCAAGGAGTAAGCATCTTTTAATTTCGTGGCTGCAGTCACCATCTGCAGGAATTAAAATCCTTGATGATTTCTGCTTTAAGCCTGAGTTAACCCCAAGATGTTATTTTACACTAACAAGCCCAAACTCAACCTAAAACAAAAACAAAATTTCTAGCTAATAGTCCAAAATAATAATAGCTTGATTTTGATAGTATATTCTCCTGTTTTACATGCCAAACTGCGAATAAATGAGTAGTTTTGAATATAATGCCATGTTTGTTTAATGAGAGCAGCCTTCAGTGAAGACTAATGTGTTTTCAGTGTGTGAGAGCATAGCTCTGTGTGGGGAAGGTCCTGCTGCCAGGGATCTGGCATCCATGTGGGCTACGGGACCATCTGAGCCCAGTGCAGCAAGTCTCTGCAGATTCTTTCTGGAAGAGCCTCTTGCAAACTGCTATAGCCAAAGGTTAGGTAAGAAACAGGCTTACACTCGGATGGCTGAGCCACGTCACCAGTGGAGAATCACACTGCCAGACAACTTACCTGCTATGAATGGAATCTGGGAGGCTCTGATATGCCAGTCTACACCAGAATTCACAGGCTAGGCTTCTCATTCTGACTAGTTTAAGGTTGGCTGGGGTAGCCTCTTGTTTCTCTGTAAACACAAGGAAGATTCTTAACTCAGTCTTAAGACAAGACTGGGTAAGATTTTTAAGTTCAGATTTCTTATGCTAACATTTCTTGAGCACTTGGCCCGAGGTTCTGCACTGGGAGCTTTGCGTGGATCATTTCAGTTCAATGGTAGGAGTTACTCAGGGCAGCTGTGGTACAGACTCTTAAGACACACTGTCAGGGTTCAAGGTAAGCTCCAGGAGGACGAGATCCACCGGTATTTGGCACATAGTAGGTGCTCAATTTGGAGAAGGCAGTGGCAACCCTCTCCAGTACTCTTGCCTGGAGAATCCCATGGACAGAGGAGCCTGTGTATGCTGCGGTCCGTAGGGTCACTAAGAGTTGGACACAACTGAGCGACTTCACTTTCACTTTTCACTTTCATGCATTGGAGAAGGAAATGGCAGCCCACTCCAGTTTCTTGCCTGGAGAATCCCAGGGACAGAGAAGCCTGTCAGGCTACAGTCAGTGGGGTCATAAAGAGTCAGATATGACTGAGCACGCACATATGCGTGCACACACAAACACACACACACACACACTAGCATGCTAATGGATGCAGAGTGGTATCTCATTGTGGTTCTCAGTTGCTTTTATGTATCTGTAGTGTAAAAATAGTTCATTTAAATACTATACTAATTTATATTTCATGCAAATTATATTTTTTTTTTCCATGGGTATATGCATTTATTCCTCTCCTAACTCCAGAATTATAGAGATGGCTTCCAAGGACATGAAAACAGTTAGATGAATAATATACATAGCTAAATTCATGGCATTGGGTATATAGGAGACTAAAAAAATGAAACTATAGCCAAGATCGGATGAACCTGAGAGTATGCTGTAATGTCTTACACAATTATAAAACTAAAGTGACAAATTCAATTCCAAACCTCCTAGGGTTCAAAGTAAAAAGGGAAGGGGGGCCAGTAACATGATTCATTTATCCCAGATGATGAAAGCTCAGGAAAAAAAGGCTTTTCTTGGCTTGCAGGTGCAAGAGAATAAGCTATAACTACTTACTGAAAGCAACAGATTTTCTGGTGAAATTAATAGGGCTGGAATTGAAAATGACTCCCCTAACCTGGCATTATACAGCTTTTTGTGTGAGTTAAAGAGTAGTTTCAAAGTACAATTATGAAAGTATTAAGAAAAAGTCAACTCTACATCTCTCAGAAGAGATAGAAGGACTATTCCTTTGGACTTTAGTCACTGTTTTATGTAGTTAAACCATGTTAAGATCTTGAATTCCCTCATATGTGTTTATATATATATATATACCTGGCATTTCCTTCCCAGGTCACAGATTATAAATGCATAGGTGTTTGTACAAAGAATCTTCTTATCTTAAGAATATATCCTTATCTTCCTTTTGGAAGGAGGGAAAGATCTTCATGTTCAAATCTGATATGAAATTTCTGCTTCAACACAAAACTCCAGAAACTATATTATTTTCAAATTTAAACCAGAAAAAAAGGCTTCATAATAATTAGATATGCTGCCAAAACAGCTTTCAAGCAACTGAAGAGCAAAGAAAATTAAAAATAAGAATAGCAGCCATATCAAACAGATGTTTTTAAAGAACTGAGAAAGTGTCACAATTACTCTAAAACTAAATTGGTCTGAAGTTTTACCCAGAAGTTTGGATGAAGTGTAATAACTGACATTTCTTGAGCATTTACAATTTCCCAGGCACAGTTCAAAATGCTTGTATGTATTAACTCACTTTTGTAAATGTAACAAAGTTAATACTGTTATCATTGTTCCCATTATATAGATAGGGAAACTGAGGCATGAAGGAGCTGAATATCCTTGCTTCAGGTCATACAACTAGGAAGTGTTCAAGCTAGGATTCACACATAGTCATGCACTCTGGTTCTAGCTCAGTTTGGTTCAGTCGCTCAGTCATGTCCGACTCTTTGCGACCCCATGAACCACAGCACGCCAGGCCTTCCTGTCCATCACCAACTCCCGGAGTCTACTCAAACTCATCTCCAGTGAGTTGGTGATGCCATCCAACCATCTCATCCTCTGTCGTCCCCTTCTCCTGCCCTCCATCTTTCCCAGCATCAGGGTCTTTTCCAGTGAGTCAGCTCTTTACATCAGGTGGCCAAAGCACTGGAGGTTCAGCTTCAGCATCAGTCCAGTGGCCACTCACTAACGCATGAAACTGTACTGCTGCTTGATGTTTCAGCAGACGAACCAAGGTAGTACTGGTTGGCCAACAGGTGAAAACATACATTCTGTTGTGTCCCTATCATTTTTTTTTTCTTTAGATGAGCAAATGTACCTTAATTAACCTTGAAATTTCCCTTAATATCCTGTGTAGAATTCCCAGCAGTACATTTTTAAAAATGAAAAAAAAAAATTTAGTTGAATGATGAAACCATATTCCTATTATAAATCATATTTTTACAGTTTTAAGAATGTGGAGGAATGCTTATAAAATGAAGTAAAGCAGCAGATGTAAATTTGTTGGAAGCCTAACTCCACCACTCCCATTCCCCCCAAAGAAACTATCAAAAGCAAGATGGGAAAGTTTATGTGGCTATCACTGGGTAGGAGAGTTAGGAATAACTTCTTTTTCCTACTTTTTCTTAATTTCCATAAAATTTACTTGAATACTTTAATAGTCCAAAAACATGAAATAAACTTCATTTTTTAAAAAAAAGCTAATCAGAGCTATTCTTTACAAAGGCACAGTAAGAAGCGCCTAGTGATAATCTCACTGTATAATTTTAAATCATTTCTAAGGGTCTTGTTCTGAAGGAATGAAGGTGGCGTGCTTTAGACTTGCACTTATGTAGCTATTTAATTTTAGAAAAAAATGAAAAACTCTGCAATTGTCCCATTTCAAGTATTCAGTAGCCACAAGTGGCTACCGACGGTTTTTTCATCATCACAGAGAGTTCTATTGCCCAGCACTGGTTTAGAAGAAAGAACACAAGATGGCTTGAAATCAAGTCCTGATAGGAGCAGATACCTACTGTGTGAAATGAGTAATTTATTCAACCTCTCTGAGTCTATTTCCCCATAGACAAATTGGGACTAATGATACTGTCACTTACCATGAAAGGAGATTAAGATCAAATAAGATAATGCATGTGACAATTCTCTGAAAACTATCCTGTAGTTTACCAGATAGTTGTTTCAAAAATCCCCAGCCTGAACCTAATCTAGCTCTTTGTGCACTGATTCCAAATCCATGAATGGTTCATAATTGCTGACAGGGAGTGACACCATAAAAATCAGACTTACCAGCTCTTCGCACAGTTCTTCACCCAAGTCCTTCCTTATTGTGGATATTCCATTTCTTCCCTGTAAAAAGCTTCAGCACACAGTTCTGTATCTTCTATAATAACACCTCCTCAGTTTTTTTCCTTAACAATGTAAATACACTGCCCTCTTTCCATTCCTAAATGAAAAAGCCTCTTTAAAAAGAAAGCAAAGAAAGCAGGCTTTGTCTGCCAAAGAAATAAAGGGGGTAAAACGCTATACTAAAAGGAAATCAATCTGAGTTGACAGTGCAGGAATTAAGCAAAAGATGTTGCCAACTGCCTCAAGACGTGAGGTTTGCACCCACAATGACAGCAGGTTCTCTATGCTTCAAAGCTGTTGGGGGTGCTGATTAGGCGGAAGTACCTGCTCCTTCTGATTTTTTTTTTTCCTGAGTCACTTCTGGTTTTTCCTGCAAAACAACTTGCCTAATTTAGACGATTTTAGAGCCGCCGCGCATCCAGAGAAGTCCCCATCTTATTTCTCATTTAACCACCCGAGAGTTAAGCGTGAGTCTTGGATGGCTTTAAGAAAAAAAAAGAGGAAAAGAAGAAAAAAAAATTGTGGTCAAGTTGTGGCTCAACTTGTTGTAGATTCTAGGCTCATCCTCTCCCTCCTGCCTTCCCCAGGTCTCCACCGGCCGTGGATGCCTGTGACATTATGACCGCAGAGGATTCCACCGCAGCCATGAGCAGCGACTCTGCCACAGGGTCCTCTGCCAAGGTGCCCGAGGGCGTGGCGGGCGCGCCCAACGAGGCGGCGCTGCTGGCGCTGATGGAGCGCACGGGCTACAGCATGGTGCAGGAGAATGGGCAGCGCAAGTACGGCGGCCCGCCGCCCGGCTGGGAGGGCCCGCACCCCCAGCGCGGCTGCGAGGTCTTTGTGGGCAAGATCCCCCGCGATGTGTACGAGGACGAGCTGGTGCCAGTGTTCGAGGCGGTGGGCCGCATCTACGAGCTGCGCCTCATGATGGACTTTGATGGCAAGAACCGCGGCTATGCCTTTGTCATGTACTGCCACAAGAACGAGGCCAAGCGCGCCGTGCGCGAGCTCAACAACTATGAGATCCGCCCCGGACGCCTGCTGGGCGTGTGCTGCAGCGTCGACAACTGCCGCCTCTTCATCGGGGGCATCCCCAAGATGAAGAAGCGCGAGGAGATCCTGGAGGAGATCGCCAAGGTCACGGAGGGCGTGCTCGATGTGATCGTCTACGCCAGCGCGGCCGACAAGATGAAGAATCGCGGGTTTGCCTTCGTGGAGTACGAGAGCCACCGTGCCGCCGCCATGGCGCGCCGCAAGCTCATGCCCGGCCGCATCCAGCTGTGGGGCCACCAGATCGCTGTGGACTGGGCCGAGCCCGAGATCGACGTGGACGAGGATGTCATGGAGACCGTGAAGATCCTCTACGTGCGCAACCTCATGATCGAGACCACCGAGGACACCATCAAGAAGAGCTTCGGCCAGTTCAACCCGGGCTGCGTGGAGCGCGTCAAGAAGATCCGCGACTATGCCTTCGTGCACTTCGCCAGCCGCGAGGACGCCGTGCACGCCATGAACAACCTCAACGGCACCGAGCTGGAGGGCTCGTGCCTCGAGGTGACGCTGGCCAAGCCCGTCGACAAGGAGCAGTACTCCCGCTACCAGAAGGCAGCCAAGGGTGGCGGCGCAGCCGAGGCAGCAGTGGTGCAGCAGCCCAGCTACGTGTATTCCTGTGACCCCTACACGCTAGCCTACTACGGCTACCCCTACAACGCGCTCATCGGGCCCAACAGGGACTACTTCGTGAAAGGTTAGTGGGGGTTCCTCGCCTACGTGGGCGGGAGTGGGGGGGACGCATCTGCCAGATGGATGCCCTTTGGGGCGTGGTGGCTGTCATTTACTGAGCTGGTGGACGGCGACCCCTCCTACTAACCCTCATTGGGGCAGTCACTGCTACAGCATCGAGGAAAATGTAGATGGTTCATATATACAGCGTGAGGTAACGTTACCCATCGCGTGCAGCATGCAAGCTTTTCTTGCGTTCTGCCCTCCCAGGGCGTTTATCCAACGTGGGGTTAGACGGCAAGTCTCTGGGTTCTTAGGTTAAAGCCTACTTGTGAAATTAAACCTTTAGATGTTGGGGAGTGAAGGGCACAGTATTGTTGGGTTTGTTTGTGTTGTTTTGTTGTTCTTAGTCACTGACTAGCCTGTACTGAAAGCAGGCATTACACTGGAAAGCAAAATACTTGGGTTCTGTGTCCTGCCGTCTGATTAACCGGCTCTGTGACTTTAGTCAGCCCCTTTAAGCTCCCGAAGCCTGTTTTCTCACGCCTAAAATGAGGAAGATGAACTAGCACTTCCCCTTCTACATCTACTTGTGTGACCATCTTAGAAAATTTTTATTTATTGGAGTGGCAGTTTCAATCCTAGGAACTCACCCTTCAAGTTCATCTTGTGTACTAAGCAGACATCTTAGGATGCATCTAGGCTGGAGCCAGAAAGTCTGAAGCATCTTCCGAGCTCACTAAAGAGCAGAGGTGTAGCCACCTGTAGCTTAGAGCCAGGACATATACCAAAGTGCCAAGAACCTTGGGTTAAGATCCACCTCCTGTACAGTTGCTGTTGGTAGCTCATCATTTTTTGTGTTGTTATTATAAGCAGGCAGCATAAGAGGCCGGGGTCGAGGTGCAGCTGGCAACAGAGCCCCGGGCCCCAGGGGTTCCTACCTTGGGGGATATTCTGCTGGCCGTGGTATATATAGCCGATATCATGAAGGAAAAGGAAAACAGCAAGAAAAAGGATATGAACTTGTACCGAATTTGGAAATCTCTGCTGTCAACCCAGTTGCCATTAAGCCTGGTACAGGTCAGTATAAACCAGAGTGAGAATGCATTTATTCAGCCTGAACCCCAACTCTCTCTCTTTGAGCTGACTTCCTCGGCACTTTCATCTGCATGTGGGTTCCTCTTCTCAAAGGCAGGCAGAGATTAGGCAAGGATCGTGGCCTCCTGGGCCTTCTTATCTAGAGCTTGGGGGATGGTCTAATTTTGACGATGTTCAAGTCAAACTTTCTTATAGTGGGTTTCCCAAATGGCTGTTGCCAGTTGTTAGACTTTTTCTCAATTAGGCAGGTTCTCAGTTAGGGAGGTTGGGGTGAGGGGTGCGGGGGTAGAAAAATGTGAGGCTCTTCTGTATCTTCTACCAGCTAAAAGCTTTCTATCCCTTACTCAAGCCTGTTTTGACCCCAGTCATCAGAAGCCAGAAGGTGCAACTCTGCCAGTTCTGAGAGTTGTTGGGAAATTCCCCTTCAGGAGTAAATAACGCTGCTGTCCCTTATCGTGGTCTTAACCAACCAGAACACCTGGGAGTAAGGCAGCAGAGAAACTTTCTGCAGCTAATTCCCAGCTCTCATTTCCGCCTCTTGCTGGATCAGTAGATTGAGGGTAGAGGGGCACTCAAGTAGTTGAAGCGAAGGACCTTGAACTTTGCTTCCATCCTCCAGGCCCCACAAACCAGTTTTCCAACGTTGTTAATGCCGTCAGTCATCTGAGACAGGTCTTTTTTCTGATCCTAAGCTGCAGGGAGCTTTATTGAACTGCGCAGTGTGAGCACGGCACAAACCCCCTGAGTGCACACACCACACAAGCACCCAAACACATGGGAAATTCCATCGTGATACTCCTCCAGACCTTCTCCCAGTCTCATGGAGGGTAGGTTGAAGAGCTCTTTGAGAGCATCTGCACTTCGAAGCTCAGCTCCTGACTTCGTGTTGGCTAGGACTGTACTCCTTCGTCTGGCTAAAACAATTTCAAGGGAGCTGTGTATAAGGAGTGTAGGTTGGCATTGACCACATAGGGGCTTACAAGGCCTTTTCTCAGTAGAGCTTCCTTTTGAAGTAATCCAGTGATTTTTTTTTTTTTTTTAATGCCTGTGAAAAAAATTCTGCCACTTCTGCAGTTAAGTGACTCCTTAGACTGGATTTCCTAGGAAATGTCATTGATGCATCAAACAATATAAAACTGATCCTGTTTCTCTCTAATTCCATAAAGCAGAGCCTGGATACAGGAGTTGTCTCTTCGACTTGTTGGGAAAAGTATTCCCGTTGGCAGTAGTTTAAGATTTAACTAGAGAAAAGAAAAGTCACTCAGTCATGTCCAACTCTTTGCAAACCCATGGACTGTCCATGGAATTCTCCAGACCAGAATACGGCAGTGAGTAACCTTTCCCTTCTCCAGGGAATCTTCCCAACCCAGGTTTCCCACATTGCAGGCAAATTCTTTACCAGCTGAGCCACCAGGGAAGCCCAGAGAAAAGAACTCAAAGATCTTTAAGCATGTAATTGTGTTCTGAGGCATGGGGTAGAAATTCCTTTGGCTGGTAGCCAGAACAATCCGGAGTTGCTTAGTACAACTCAGATGTAGCTCAAACTTATAGCCCTTTCTGGGCCCTGTCCCCTTGACCTCTGTTTCTGATTCATTCAGAAAATTAGAACTCTGTAATTTTAGGAGGAACACCAGGCAATGGTGAAGTATCTAGGCACAAGATCACATAGATGGAAAGGCAGGTAAAAGATCTGGTTTAGATTTTAGATATATTTCATTGAATGACTGTACCATTGTTTAGCCTACAATCACTTCTCTTTGGGCTTCCACAGTGGCTCACTGGTAAAGAATCTACGTGCAAAGCAGGAGACATGGCTTTGATCCCTGAGTCGGGAAGATCCCCTGGGGAGGGCAACCCACTCCAGTATTCTTGCCTAGAGAATCTCATGGACAGAGAAGCTGGGTGGGTTACAGTCCAGTGTCACCAAGAGTTAGACACGAATGAAGCAACTGAGCACACAGCATGCAAGCATTTCTTTTTACCTTATATCAAATCGGCTTTTATTTGAAAAAATTACCTACAGTTGGAGAATAGAAATAAGTGAAAGTATACTCTGTTGTGTGCATTTCAATATTCTTACCATCCTCAAAACATACAACACACGCTCACACAACCTCCCCCAAATCAGGGCCTTTTTTTTTTTTTTTTTTTTTTGTCTTTTTACCTCTCCTTATCATACATTGGAGAAGGGCATGGCAGCCCACTCCAATATTCTTGCCTGGAGAATCCCTTGGACAGAGGAGCCTGGCAGGCTGTACAGTCCATAGGGTTGCAAAGAGCCAGACATGACTGAAGCAACGTAGCAGCAGCAGCAGCAGCATCATACATTGACATTCGAACACTGTGATCTGTCTGATCCTCTGGTTGAAATGAGTCCTTTGAACTTTATTCACAGAAACATGTCTTTGCATTGGCAGGTCGGGGAGGATATACACTGACCTCTGAGTTCTCAGAATGAAACTCTCAGTAGCACCTGCTCTTTAAAACGTGGTGAAAGTGAAAAAGGGCAGTGGGGCTGGTACTGAGTAAGATAGGTGATAAGGAACTGGCAGGCTCTTCTCACACTCTTGGGCCTCAAGCCTCTGCTCTCACTTCTTATTCTGAGCCTGTTTTCTCAAAACTGCAAGGCCCTTTCTTGCTCTGTAGGACCTCAAGAATACGAGTCTAAATGCTATTCTGTTCCAAATTCTGTTAGCAGTAGAAAATGTGGGCACAGACACTTAACTGTAGGCTTGCCTACCCTGAGGATCTGTGGGGAGATCCCACCCATTGCCACATGGTTCCTTTTGAAAGTCCAGCAGGATATAGGGTACCTCCACCTCCCCTCTTGGATAGCACCTGTAGTGAGAGAGCATTCGTTTGCAGGCAGAGCCCCTGGCTGCTAAACTTGTTTTTGAAAATATTGAGGAAGTGATGGCGCTTCCCTCAGTGACCTGTGCTTCCCTTTTCCTTCTCTTGCAGTGGCCATCCCTGCCATCGGCGCCCAGTATTCCATGTTTCAGGCAGCTCCGGCCCCTAAAATGATTGAAGATGGTAAAATCCACACAATGGAGCACATGATCAGCCCCATCGCTGTGCAGCCTGACCCAGCCAGTGCTGCTGCGGCCGCCGCGGCTGCCGCTGCGGTCATCCCTGCGGTATCCACGCCGCCGCCTTTCCAGGTAGGCTTCTTGTTGCAGTGTTTGTGTGAGGTCTCATGTATCATGGATTCACTTAATACTCCGCAGGAGCACTGACACTGTGCCTGGCTTTCTGCTAGAACTATGGGTCTGAGTGATAGAAATATTTTTGTAAGATAAATCATGACAGGACAGGAAAATGTTAGATAAGAATTGTACTATCCTAAAATTGCCACTATATTAAAGATAGGAAGCAATATCCAAAAATGACATATGTAATTTCTCACAGTGTCGTTATACATCCTATTTTTTTTTTAATGACATAGGATAATTTTTAATTCATGTACGTATTGTTACTGAGATGACACATGGAGTCCCAGGGGATAGTTCATGCCAGATTGTAATTTTTGCATTCCAGATTATAGTCCAGTAAAGATTTTTTAAAGTTCTGCCCCCTTCCTCCCCTCCATCTCTCTCTCTGAGTGTATCCATAGGTATATATGTATGCGTATATATATATATGTGAGTGCCTGTAGAGAGACAGAAATGTCTATAAAGGTTTATGAAACTTTACAAAACTCTCCCAACCATATCCAACTATTCCCATTTCTCCTCCCAATCCAGCTTTACCATTCCATCCTCCTTCCCCACCTTTACTCATAGTGTTCTCCTCTATGTTTTTTTTCTCTAGAACCTTTCCTCACCTGGGAAACCATCTGTCCTGTACGTCTCAATATTGGCTACTTGACTACCAGTCAAGTTCTATGTTCTGTCTCCCCAGTTAAAGTATTTTCAGACCAAGAGCCACATCTTGTATATATTTCTTTGTTTCTGCAATATGTAGCACACAGGGAATACCTATACTATATATCATTTTCCTAAACAGGAAAAATAATCTTGTTGAAGCTATTCTTTGTGAAGCAGTGAATATCAAACACCTCATCAATCCATAAGCATAAAAACTCAGGCCGGGGATGTCTTGTATCTAACTGGATAAGAATTATCGAGGAGACATGTTTATAAAACAGAGATTCTAGATTCAAACCCCAGAAGACTCCAATTCAGCAGAACTGGGCTGGCGTTCTAGAATCCATATTTTGTCCCACCTCCTCAGTAATGCTGAAACAGCTAGGCTTGTGAACCCCAGCAGCAGTCTTGGGTTGCAAATGACTCACAAGGTAGTTATTACTGTGTCCTGACTATAAATACATACAGTAACCTACAAGCATTACCTAGTGGAATTCTGCTCAATTCGAATTCCTCTTTACTGGGAAACTTGTGAACTTTGGTCTTTGCTGAGTGGTCACAGTTGTGGTTGGGCCCAAATTTCAGGCTTCACGATTACGTTCTGGATTGCAGGCTGTTTCTGTCTTCTATCAGTCTGCACGGAAGCTGGCGTCGGGGTCTTGTGGTTTGGGATTTGTTCGGTGTGCTGTCATCATCAGTAGATTTCTGTGGCAGTGCTTCCCTCCTCCAGTACAGTCTGCAGAATGCCTGGAGCCACTTGCTCGGTAACGTGGGAATGGCTTCTTTGAGTGTGTGGCCCCGCTGCTCGCCCTCAAAGCTGAGTACTGTCTGTCCTGCCTTGAGTTCTTTGACCTGGGTTGCCTGATACACTTTGTCCTCCACCTCCTCTGTGTTCTCTGCCAAACTGCAGTAGAGGAAGGAGCATTTTAATCTCCACAGATCGGTAAAAAGGACACTTTCCAGAGTGAAACCACACATCAGTTCCCTGTGACCTTCCTGGGGAACACCTTCCATCTTCCTCCTCTGTTTTGCAGGAGCTCAGAGATGTTCCTTTGTAGCCATTTAAATCCAAAATTTCATATAGCCTTCACAGGCAATTAAAAAAAAAAAGCTTGCATGTGTAGACAGTCCTTTTTTCATTTATTTCTCAAAATGTTTCAGTCTTCACAGCCAGTCAGTGGTATAGGTTGAGCAAGAACCATTCCTTTTTTGAGAGGAGGGGGAATTGAGGTCTTTCTCTCTCCTCCTCCCCAGCTCCCCACACTCAGCCTCATCACACTCCCCTGAGCTCAGGTGTTGGGCTGCACTTTTGTACATGGAGTGGTTTCTCTCAGATGTCACCTTCCTGGTGATCCTTTCCTTTGTGCACTTGTCACTCAAGAGATGTCCGCAGATTTGGAGAAGATAGCTTGTGTCCTGCTATGAACCACAGTCTTCCCAGTTCCAAAGTTTCTCTCCTTGGTGTAAAGTGTTATTAACGTTCGTTGTGGCTGCGTTGTAGCAGGCAGGATAGTGCAAGGCTAAATGCACAGGTGCCAGACTCACACGTCCCATTGCTTAAAAGCTGTGTCACCTGTGCAAGTCATTTAAAACGTCTAAGCTTCTCCATATAATCCACCAGCTTCATTGGTGGTTGTGATGATGTTTCAATAGTGTCACTTAAATAAGGCTCTTAGAATAGTGCCTAGCAGACTGTAATCTCTGTTATTGTTATCATTTAGATATTATTTGTAATTATTATTTGGATTACAGTTGAAAAAAATGACTCTTCAATTCTGAACATAATTTTGTAACTCTAATTTGTAGATTTTTGTAAAGGAATGATAAGTAATTCCTTTATAAAATCCAGGAAGAAATAATTTTTTTAAAATCTAATTCTCCCTTTTACATATCCTGAACTATTTGTACCACAGGGCATGCTATGAAACATAAGGTCCACAAGATGTTTTCTTAAATAAATGTATGATTTATTTTTTTTACCAAATTTTTACCAATATTATTTTTACCAAAATTTTTACCAACATTATTTTTTGTTTTACCAAAAATCTCCTTTTCCCTTAAGCAGTCCACAGAATGAACTCCGTAGCAAACATTTTGGAAAATACTGAACCACAGTCTTCCTTGTCTACTTGTTCTGAAAATGTAGTATGTTTCACTCTCAAGCGGAGGGAAGGAAGCATCCTGGACTTTCAGAGCGAGCATGGCATCTACAGTAAGGCAGCTTACTTCGGATAGCGCCTCTTTCCTCACTTCCTCATCATGTGGAAATCCCACCTTATCCAAGTGAAAGTGAACATGTTAGTTGCTCAGTCATGTCTGACTCTGCAACCCCACGGACTATAACCCCCAAGGCTCCTCTGTCCACAGAATTCTCCAGGCAAGAACACTGGATTGGGTAGCCATTCTGTTCTCCAAGGAATCTGACTGACCCAGGGATCGAACCCAGGTCTCTGGCATTGCAGGCAGATTCTTTACCATCTGAGCCACCAGGGAAGCCCCCTCTTATCCTTCAAAACCCAGCTCAAATTTTTCCACTTCAGAGATGCTTCCTCTTGCCCCTCAAGTTAGTTGGCCTCTTCTCTAAGCTTCCACAGCAACTGTAAATTTAGTGGTGTCAAATCTTAGGTCTGTGATGGCTGACGTGAACGCATTTGTTGAAGATCCTGTGTGATCACAGTCTTTTTAGGTCAGAGCTTAAGATGCTGGCCTTTGGGAGAGCTGTGTACTTTGTTCCATAAAGTCATAGGCTGTGCTCCTCTCCATTCTTGGTACATCATGTTCCTTCAGTTAGGAATGAGTTGAGGCAGCTGGGATGTATTTTAAGAAAAATACGTATTCATAATTACAGTGAGATCAACTGAGTAAAAGGTAGACCTCAACTCCCATCTCTAGCTCGCTCTGGTATGTAGGCTGATTGAGTAGAATGGTGGGCAGAAGATTCCAGAGTATGTGCACTTTCCCTGAACATTCCAGTTCTGTCGTGGTCACCAGTTAGGAATTTGAACGTGCCTTGAGGATGCAGCTGCACTTCAGTGGCTCCCATCTCAGTCCCTTACGATTATTGCTTATCTGTCCATCTGCCCTGAGAATGGAAACTTTCGCTTCTCTGTCATTCCCTCACCCCTGGGAGTTGAATGAATGAATGGGGTTGTTGAATGAATGGGTAGGTGGTTGTTGTTCAGTCGCTCAGTAATATCCAATTCTTTGCAACCCCATGGGCTGCAGCACACGAGGCTTCCCTATCCTTTACCATCTCCCTGAATTTGCTAAAACTCATATCCATTGAGTCAATGATGCCATCCAACCATATCATCCTCTGTCGCCCCCTTCTCCTGCCCTCAATCTTTCCCAGCATCAGGGTCATTTCCAGTGAGTTGGCTCTTCACATCAGGGTGGCCATAAATATTGGAGCTTCCGCTTCAGCATCAGTCCTTCCAGTGAGTATTCAAGGCTGATTTCCTTTAGGATTGGCTGGTTTGATCTTGTTATCCAAGGGACTCTAAAGAGTTTTCTCCAGCACCACAGTTTGAAAGCATCAATTCTTCGATACTCAGCCTTCTTTATAGTCCAGCTCTCCATACATGACTACTGGAAAAACCAAAGCTGCGACTATACAGACCTTTGTTGGCCAAGTGATGTCTCTGCTTTTTAATATGCTGTCTAGGTTTGCCATAGCTTTTCTTCCAAGGAGCAAGCATCTTTCAACTTCTTGGCTGCCATCACCATCTGCAGTGATTTTGGAGCCCAATAAAATAAAGTCTCTCACTGTTTGCATCGTTTCTCCATCTATTTGCCATGAAGTGATGGGACCAGATGCCATGATCTTAGTTTTCTGAATGTTGAGATATAAGCCAGTTTTTTCACCCTCCTCTTTCACCTTCATCAAGAGGCTCTTCAGTTCCTCTCTGCTTTCTGCCATTAGGGTGGTGTCCTCCGCCTATCTGGTTAGATACCTACAGGTGATCAATAAGGATGTTGTCTCTCCCCACAGGGTCGCCCAATAACTCCAGTGTACACGGTGGCTCCAAATGTTCAGAGAATTCCCACTGCTGGGATCTACGGAGCCAGTTATGTGCCATTTGCTGCTCCAGCCACAGCCACGATCGCCACACTACAGAAGAACGCAGCGGCCGCCGCTGCCGTGTACGGCGGATACGCAGGCTACATACCTCAGGCCTTCCCCGCCGCTGCTATCCAGGTGCCCATCCACGACGTGTACCAGACCTACTGAGACCCGCCGCCGCCGCCGCCACTGAAGGAACACTTTACTATTTATGAAGAAAGACCGTGTTCGGTTAGCACACACGAAACCTGAATGCAAAGAATGTTATCAAATACCATACTGGAATATTTTATATTACATGAAGTTTTCACTAGTTTTTTAAGACTGTTTTCAATTTAGCAGACCTGTGTTCATACATTTCTAAGAGACTTGCAATGGTTTGTGCCTTAAACACCATCTCTTAAAAATTTGTACGTGGTAGTACATTTGTATAGAGGTTTTTGTTTTTGTATTTTTAAGGATATATTTTCAGTTATGAAGGTTATTTTCTTAACTTCTGCACTCCAGAGATTTCTATTTTGTAGTACCTTCAATAATATATCAAGTATATATTAAAAAAGCACACTTGAGCAGTTAGGGAACTATTTTGAAAAATATATTCAATATTTAAAGATACAAACAGTAGTGCTTTAAAAATACTACAGAAAACATTATTTTAAAAGTTATACTGGAAAGTGCAATTATAAAATGAATGAAACCTCTATTTCTGCTGGAATTAAGGGTTGACGGGTGTTAACCATGTGTTATTCACGATGGTTCTGTTCTTTAAACGCTCGACCTCTCCTTAAGCCAATATTGAAAAGACTTGTCACATTTCTGAGTCCAAACACTGGAAGGCGCTGTCACCTGCTGCCATCGTCCTGGGCCCCTACTCAATGTCCATGTGCCTTTGCTCTTAGACGTGTCACCTCCCCCACCCTCCCCCCCCCCCCCACCCCCACCTTCCCCAGACCCACCTTCATGTTTGGCAAGTCAAGGACAAATTAATTACTCTGACAGAGAACATTGATGGCTTTTATACTAATTTTTGTTAGGGTTTTTTGTTTTGTATGGGTTTTTGTTTGGGGAGGGTTGTGGTTTGGTTGGGGAGCTATTTTCAATAGCAGAGTATGTGTAAGCACAAGATTTTCATAGTTTGCATAAGGCATCTTTGCATAGCTATTTAATTGTCCAATATGAAACCTTCACTCCTTTCTTAATGCTTTTATTATATATTTGTTTTGAAGTCTAAGTTTGTAGAGACAGAGAATGTTATTATAGACAAGACCCCAAAGGCTCTTGTTAGCAGACGGCTATGCTTCTAGCTGCCTTATCATGTTTCATGCACAATGTCTGTGTTGTCAGGGGTATTGGAAATATTGTGTTTATTGAACAGGGCCTCCCTCCGCTGTTGCTGTGCGTGTGGCAAGTGAACTGACTTGGGGCGTGCACAGCCAGGAGGAGGGGGAGAGACCTGTAGGAGTAAAGGATGGTTTGTAAATATCTCCTAATGCTCATTTTTAGTTGTTTTATGTTGCAGAAATTCATGGTATATAGTTGAATGCAAAACGAAACCATTTTATTTCAATGTTATTAAACAGTTTTGTTTTATTAGGAAGTAAATGTATTGTTGCAGTGTTTTGTGCCTGTTTAAAGGCTTTTGTTTAGCAGAGTGAATGTAAAATACAGTAAAATGTTAAGATTGTCATCTACTTTATGAAATACATCAACTTGGAATTTTTTTTTTAAGGTTCTAACAAGGAAGTGAGGTGTGCAATAGATGGCAAGGACATAGTTGTGTTTTTACGTCATATTAGAGATTCCATCAAATGTTTCCACTCACTGAATTTTGCTGATGGCTGAATTCTTATTGTGGATTAATAATAGGATCATGCCCTTAGCAGATGTTTTAGTTCTGTTTTACATTTTAAATTAAGAGATTCCCAGATGCTCTCTTTTCCCTCATCTTAGGGTGGGATGAATTTTTTATATATAAGCAATATTTATTTAACTATTCTATAAGACTATTGAGTGCCTGCAAAGGCCTTTAAACATTCCTAGCCTTCCTTTCCATCATTGTTAAATGACAGAAAGTAATTGTGCAATGTTTCTGATGATGTACCCAG
The DNA here is from genome assembly GCF_016772045.2 of Ovis aries. Classification (NCBI taxonomy): domain Eukaryota; kingdom Metazoa; phylum Chordata; class Mammalia; order Artiodactyla; family Bovidae; genus Ovis; species Ovis aries. Next base: position 60,112,210 of record NC_056059.1, on the reverse strand, counting down.
CGAGCTGCATCCAAACTCAAATCCGTTGTAATGAGTAATCCAACAAAATGCAGTTTGCGTTCAGTCCCCATCCCTTGACTTTGTGTGAAAGAAGTGCTGTCTTACTCTCCTTCCAGTGAAGGGTTAATTAGCACAGAGGTTCACTGGATGAGACTGACCCAGGGATCTTACTGTATTTTACATGTGCCTGTAAATTATTTGCAAAAATGGAAAAAAAAAAAAAAAGGAAAAAAATGGTGTCTTAACATGGCAACTACCAAACTACCTTAAAAATAAATGTTGGTGACATAGCCAGTTAAGTATCAGTGAGCCTCCTACCTACCTTTAGGTCTGCCTGTTCCTCTTGTTTCAAAACCATTTCACATATGTACACTACTGAGGTAAGTATGTAACTTGAAATGTGAACTTTTTTTTAGGGTTAAGAACAAACTATAAAAATGTTTTTAAAAAAAAAAGCTTTCGAGTTCTCTGTTTTCAAACATGCTGGCAGTTTAGTTGTTATCTTTAGTTGCTTTGTATTTGAAAAGCTTTTAAGTTTATTTAGATCTTGCTTCATTTACAATACATTCTTAGGATGTATGCAGTAAATAAAACTTTCTTAAAGCAATTTCAGTACCTTATTTTAAATTGTGTTTTCTTTATACACTTTTTTCCCCCCCAAACAAAATTAGAAAAAAGCCCTTATAGCATAGAAGGAATCGACTGTTTCTGGCTGGGGAAAGTCATGTCTTTGATTTGGAATTATTAATGAAGTTGAGGTACATAGTAGAAATTGTGAATTATCAGTGTTTGCAGCCTTGGGTCCAGGTGGTAGAAAGTTGAACACTCAACTACTACTTAGCGTCTGGATTAGAGTAGGATGTGGCAAAGCCTGTTACTGTTCTCAGTGCTGAAGCTTGTTTATGATCCCAAGAGCTTTACACTTAGATATCTACATGGACTCAGTTGATGTGACATTGAGTTGTTCGATGGTCTCATGAAAGTACTGGTGTGACCTGTATGTTGGTCACCTCACTGGAAACCAGAGTTTTCTGTTTCACCTTTTTTGACAGCATGCAGCAAGATTAGCAAGACGCTGCCTTTTTCTCTGTAGATCGTCACTAACTTCAGGTGGGATCCATCAGCAAAGCCAATTAATAATTCAAGGGAAAGTGGTAACTTGTCAGTGGAATTACCTCTAGAAACTGCCCTACGCAGCTTTGCCATTGATTAAGAATTTTACCTAGTTAGTCTTGAGTAGCCTGAGTTATGGGCCTTCCCAACCTACAGTTCTTGGAATTCTAACTTCCTGCTTCCTCTTAAAAGGATAAAGTCTTTTTCACAGACAGGAAAGGCCAGAGAACTTCCCAAAGTGAGAAATCAACGAGATTTGCTGATACTGTCTGGTTCTAGGAGATGAACACAGATGCCCTTTAAGTTGCAGAATCAGAGTTTGATTGCTTTTGTCAGAAAACGAATTAAAAGAATTAATCTTACAGAACATTTCTTACATCTCTACTAAATGCCCCGCTTTGTTCTAGGTGCTGTGGTGAGTACAGCATGAATAAAACCAACAAAACTTTGTACACATTGAGCTTATATTAAAGTGGGAGAACACAGACCCAATAAGCAGGTAAACAGTGTGTTGGGTGGGGATAAATGCTATGATTGTGTGATTCATTAGGCTCTAAGGCTGTTTGGTTTCCGTCACCTCGGGACCTCACAAGCGCTTAGTGAAGTAGGCAGAGCTGATACGTGACTGGCCAGGGTCCCACAGCTGGTAGGAACCAGGGCAGAAATTCAGACTCCAAGTCTCAGCACACTGACCCTGGAAATAGATTTAGTAGTACCAACAGCCTGCTTCACAGCCTACAAAAAGAAAAGCTGATCTCCAAAACTAGTTTCTTTTCTGTTGACTTTTAATGTGTGTTCACATGCAGCCTCTTTCCTCGGAGATAGGAACTGGAGGTAGAATGGCCGAAATGCCTACGTTCAGCTCGGAGGACATAGCACTAGGTGAGCTGCTACAATTGTCTGGTAGATGGAATTCGACTTATGATGCTGCATCAAGGATTATGGACGGGACTAAAAAACTACTGTAAAGGCAACTATACCCTTCTGATTCTTTACTAGACTAGATCCCCAAGTTTTAAATTCCAAAAATATCTGTCAAGACAACATGCATAAGCACTTATTTAGGTGGAAGTAAAGACAGCTAGAATACAAAAGTTCTAATTTTTCTTTCCTAAAGAAGGATAACCTGTGAACAGTCCCAACATTTTACTGGGTGCTGTGACACGGCATGCCCCATGCTGAGTGTATTTTGTCAATTATAGTTGACCTTACTGGCTTACCAGACCCTGTTTTAAGGGCATTAGGGTACTTGACTATTTTAAAGAGATGTATATAGTATATCACATGTTATCTTTATTATAAAGTGTTCTGGGGAGAGTTGAGTTTTAAAAAAAAAAAAAAAAACATGAAATGTGACATTTCGGCGTGGCTGCTTTGGAAAAAATCACATTTGACACAACAACCTTAAGGAAAAAAAAAATGCATCTTCAGCTTTAAAAAATAAATTAGTGGTAGGATAACACAGATGTACTCATTTTATCCTTGTCCTGCCACTTCCTTGACACACTCCTCCTCTCTGACCGTTCAAGGTCAAGGGCATGATTAGGCTTAAACACAGAATGAAACTCAGGAGACATGTTTTGCTTCAGTTCCAAGTTCTAAGCTATCAGATTAGACATGGCCTTCCTTCTCCTTCCCCTCATTAGTCTTCCATCTCTAGGTGCCCAGTGTCCCCCAGTGATTGCCCAAACCCTTGGCAAGCACTGTGGCCTGGCGAAACAGGCTGGGCTTGCAGTCTGGATGCCTAGGGGGTGAACCCCCGGCTTTGCTATTTATCAGCCATGTGACCTTGGAAAGGACACCTTGCCTCTCTGAGCACCAGTTTCTTAATTGGTAAAAGATGATAACCTCATAAGGTTACTGTGAAAATCAGATAAGTTAATGAATCATTTAAAAGCCTGGATAAATAAATTTTTAAATAAGCTGGGTACATCATAGACAAGAAAGTTATTTCCTTTCTCTTCCTCTTTATGAACTGTAGTGTGAATGCATTCCACTGTCTTAACTGCATTAAGCCTTTCCATTTTACCCCTTTCTATGCTTTTGTTCACTTATTTATTCAGTAAACACTTGTCAAGTGCCAGCTCTCTACCAGAACGGGATGATGCACTGGAAAGGTGATGATCAACAAAATCAACCCCCCTCTGCCCTCCAGAAGCTCCCAGGCATGATAAGACAGTGATGAAAAGGCTATGAAATGGGAGGGGGCACCCACCCTGGCCTGGGCAAGGGGTTAAGAAGACTTTGGAGAGGAAGTGGCATCTAAGCAAAGAACAACAGGATGAGTTGAGGGGGAGGAGGGAGGGCAGATGAGCAGGAAGAAGAGGAAACAGGAAATGCCCAGGCCCAGAAGAAAACGCAAGTACCTGAACGACGTTCAGTGTGGCAGCCTCAAAAAAGAGGAGGAAGGGTGTGTGGGGACAACCTTTGTCCCCACCAACACTAAACATGGTTGATAGGCCCGTGTTAACTCTGGAAGGAAGAGATTTGGCCCGGATAACAAGGAAGTAGGAAGAACCCTAAATCGTTCCAATTTAGGACTTTGAGTTTCTTTTAGAAAATGGTGGCAACTGCCTTTATCTAAACTGAAGGGCTGAGGGATTGTCTAGCAATCAATAGCATCTGAGCGCTCCCCCTAGTGGCTAACTGCCTCTCTTCGGCCTTCCTGGCACCAGGTGATGCCCACCAACGCTGATTTTTGCCATTCGAGTTTGTAGGGCCAGCCGAGGCTCTGAGAGTTCTCACCCCTTCTTTCTTTAGAGGCAGGTTCCACCCTCTGGGACCTTCCATCCTTCCTGTCTGGGATCACATAGCAGCTGCCAGGATTGGCCAAACTCCCCACTCTCTCTTGGGAAGAGAGAATGCAGCTTTCTTGGGAAAGGTGATGGAGGCCCATAGTCCTGCAGATCAATGTAAGGATGGAGGAAAGTCCTAAATAAAATCTCCTAAAGACACACTGGCTTCCTTAGCAGGGTTGTATATCCTTTTGACTCCATTCCACGCAATTATACTCACAATCGAAAACACCACCAAACCTTTCATTTGCAAGAAATATGACCTTTTCCGAGCTAATTTTTAGCCACCCTTCTTTCTTGGCTTGTTCTACTTTGTTTGTCAAAAATCTTCATTAATGATTAACCAACCATGAGGCTTAAATAGGCCTTAGTCATTCTGAGGCAGCTAAGACAAGTTGCTGAAGCCCAGTTGTTTCTGAGATGACCTTGCTGGGGGTGCTGGGTCAAGACATTTTGAGCTCATGGTGTCATGATAGCACTGGGCCTTGCCAGTTCCCTCTGCTGGGACTCTTCCTCTCCTTTTTCAGAATTTTTATTCTAAGAAGTGTTGGCACCAGAGAACAGTATTTCTATCAGCTTCACCAGCTTCACCCCCACCCCAATTCAAATATGTCCATTTGACATTTTCTCAGTCATACCAAATGACATGCAAACTCATCTTCCCAAAAGGCACCTTCTCTCCTCTTTCCAAATAAGATGCTTTCATAAGAGGAGAAATTCTGGAAATGTAACTATTTCTAAATGTGCTCTAGCACCTATAGAAGGAAGCAGTCTGAGCATGAGACAATAGCAAAAATAACCTATTTTGCATAATTTCCCAACCCCGAAGTACAAATATCTAATTAAACCATTGAGTGCCCAGTCAAGGCCTGCTGTCTGTACTTCTTGTTCTTGTTTGTCAATTTCCTTGTGTTTGTATGCATGCCTGCTCAGGCACTTCAGTTGAGTCCAACTCTTTGTGACCATGTGGACAGTAGCCTTCCAGGCCCCACTGTCCATGAAATTCTCCAGGCAAGAATGCTGGAGTGGGTTTCCATTTCCTATTCCAGGGGATCTTCCAGACCCAGGGATTGAACCCTCGTTACCTGTGTCCCCTGCATTGCAGGCAGATTCTTTACCACTGGGGACTTCCCTAGTCACTCAGATGGTAAAGAAACTGCCTGCATTACAGGCGACCCAGGTTCAATCCCAGGGTCTGTAAGATCCCCTGGAGAAGGAAATAGAAACCCACTCCAGTATTCTTGCCTGGAGAATCCCATGGACGGAGGAGCTGGAGACTACAGCCCGTGAGGTCACAAAGAGTTGGACACAACTGAGTGACTAACACTTTCACCTTCTTTACGGCTGAGCCCCTGGGGAAGCCCCTCCTTGTGTTTGGGAATAATGTTAAAGCTTAGACAGTGATCACTGAGCAGGAGATCAAGTAATGGCTGATAGTAACTTACGATATGTCAAGTAGTTTACATGGATTTTAAAAAGCTTTATTAAAAGATAACACAGATGCAATATTATGCAAATATCATATACAGCATGATGAGTTCTCACAAACTGAGCACATCCATGTAACCAGCATCCAGATGAAAAATATGACCAGCATGCCAGAAGCTTCCCTAGGGCCCTTTCCAGTCACACTCCCTCCTCATAAAGAAATCACCACTTTGACTTCTCACAGTATAGAGGTGTTTTGCATGGGTTATTTTTCCATACTTGAGATAGCTACTAGGATTACCCCCATTTTACAGATAAATACCAAGAAGGCAAAGAGAGATTCGATAACTTCACCAAGGCTGCGTGCCTGAGTGCTCAGTTGTTCAGCTGTGTCCAACTCTTTGTGACCCCATGGACTGTAGCACACCAGGCTCCTCTGTCCATGGGTTTATCCTGGCAATAATACTGGAGTGGGTTGCCATTTCCTACTCCAGGGCATCTTCCCGACCCAGGGACTGAACCCACGTCTCCAGCAGTTCCTGCACTGACAGGCCAATTCTTTACCACTAAGCAACCTGGAAAGCCCAACCCCGCAAGACCCCATAGCTGGTAACTGAAAGAGTTGGAATTTGAACATGGATTGTCTAACTCTGACCTGGGGATGGGGTGGGGAAGTATAATTATAATTCACTCATTTTGTGAGAACCTAAAGTCATTTGTTTCTTCTAGAAATTATACTGGTCTCCTCACAGAGTCACTTGACCACGAAGGTCATTGGAAAAAAGAGATGAAAAATCAGCCCACATGGCAGAACCTGGAATACAAAACCTGGAGTCTCCAGGCACTGAAGGATTACCTTCCCAAGCCCATTTCCCCTGGGGGCTTCCAAATCTCTCGCCCGTGGACATTCCCATGATCAAACTTCCCTCTCAGAAAGGAAAGTAATGAACTAATTCACACTGAGGTGAGTAATGCATTTTTGCCAAGGACAGATCCCTTGTTCAATAAACTGAAGAACAAAGTTCTAATTTTGGAATGTAAGGCCTTACCCAGTTAAATAAAGTTATTAACTTCAAGGGTCAAGAGGTCCTCCACCTGCTCATGACGTGATAGCAGGCATGTCACCATGAAGGCATCCCAATCGAGGGAGCTTGGGCTAGGAATTCTGAGTTGCTAGGGCCAAAGGTGCCAAAGAATGTTCAACTATGGGACAGTTGCACGCATTTCACATGCTAGTAAGATAATGCTCAAAATCCTTCAAGCTAGACTTCAGCAGTATGTGACCTGAAAACTTCCAGATATACAAGCTGGGTTTAAAAAAGGTAGAGGAACCAGAGGTTAAACTGTCAACATTTGTTGGATTATAGAGAAAGCAAGAGAATTCCAGAAAATGTCTACTTCTTCTTCATTGACTACTCAAAAGCCTTTGACTGTGTGGGTCACAACAAATATGGAAAATTCTTAAAAGGATGGAAATACCAAGCCATCTTACCTGTCTCCTGAGAAACCTACATGTAGGTCAAGAAGGAACACTTAGAACCTTACATGGAAGAACGGACTGATTCAAAATTGGGAAATAAGACAAGGCTATATATTGTCACCTTGTTTATTTAACTTATATGCAGAGTACATATAAGTACTAATACCACTGTAATGGCAGAAAATGAAGAAGAACTAAAGAGCCTCTTGAGGATAAAAGAGGAGATTGAAAAAACTGGCTTAAAACTCAACATTCAAAAAACTAAGATGATGGCATTCAGTCCCATCACTTCATGGCAAGTAGATGGGGAAAAAGTAGAAGTGGCAGATTTTATATTCTTAGGCTCCAATCACTCCAGACAGTGACTGCAGCCACAAAATTAAAATACACTTGCTCCTTGGAAGAAAATCTATGACAAACCTAGAGAGCATATTAAAAAGCAAAGACATCACTTTGCCAACAAAGATCTGAGTAGTCAAAGCTATGATTTTTCCAGTAATCATGTATGGATATGAGAGGTGAATCATAAAGAAGGCAGAGCACCAAAGAACGGTGGAGCTGAAGAAGACTCCTGAGAGTCCCATGGACAGCAAGGAGATCAAAGCAGTTAATCCAAAAGGAAATCAACCCTGAATATTCATTGGAAGGACTGATGCTGAAGCTGAAGCTCCAGTACTTTGGTCACCTGATGCAAAGAGCTGACTCACTGGAAAAGATCCTGATTATGGGAAAGATTGAGGACAGGAGGAAAAGAGGATGACAGAGGATGAGATGGTTGGATGGCATCACTGACTCAATGGACATAAGTTTGAGCAAATTCTGGAAGGCAGTAAAGGACAGGGAAGCCTGGCGTGCTGCAGTTCACGGGATCTCAAAGAGTGGGACATGACTTAGTGACTGAACAACACAGGGACCAAATAATTAGACTCCTGGAGAATTAATTGAACAAGGCTAAGAGCAGTGTCCTAGATATGAGAGGAACTGAATAAAATTCCAGAAAGTCACTCTAGTTAAGGAACTTCCTTTACCTTAAAACACTGCTCATAATTTTAGCTTACTTTTGAGTAGCATTCACTGTCCACAGAAGACTTTCTTCAGCCACATGTCACCTAAGCCTCATGAGAATCTGTAAGATAGTTACAGGTGACATTCTTCTTTCTCTCCTCCCCCTCATTCATCCATTTGTTTATTAAGAAATGTTTTTGAGCATCTACTGTGCCAGACTTTGTGGTGGAACCTAAAAGCACAATGGTGAGCATTCTCTCCATTTTATCAAGGAAGAAATTGAGGCTTAGAGAGGATAAATGACTTGCCCAAGGTCATATCAACACTCTAAATTAAATAATGTGGTGCAAGTGTTTACCCTGCACCAAAGACTTTAAATGCAGTGTCTCATTAAATCCTTACAACAACTCTATGAGGCAGTTATGTTACCTCCCATTTTACAAATGAAGTAACTAAAGGTCAGAGAGTTTACATGACTGCCTGAGCTCTCACAGCTGTGTAGGTAGAAGAGCCAGCATTTGGATCCTTGTTGGTCTGACTCCAGAAATGAGAGCTTAAGTATTACCTTGTAGACTCAACTGCTGATGATGTCACTGGCCCATCTGGGCCCTAAATAGAACTCATGAGAGTTTTGACTCCTTTGTGAACAATAGGATTAGAGCTCTTCGGTTCTGTGAGAGGCTGTACAATGACTTAGTTGGCTCGATGTAGTCCTGCCTCTTAGGTTAAACAGACATTTCTGTGCATCTCTTACAGAACAGCCTTTTCACTCAAATGTTAAAAATATCCACTCAAACAGAACTAGAAATAAAGTCCTTGAAATCCAAAGTTTTTAAAAAACATGCCGCAAATTAGTAAGAACATACTGTATATATAGCACAGGAGAACGCTCTACTCCATACTCTAGAATGGCTTATATGAGAAAAAAATGGGATATATCCCCTCTAAAAAGAGGGGATGTATATGTATACGTGTATATATGTATATGTATAACCGATTCACTTTGCTATACACATCAAATTAACACAATATTGTCAATCAACTATGCGCCAATAAAATTTTTTTTTTAAAGAATAGAAAACATGCCACAATAGCTTAATGCCCTAATTTAAACACTCTATCCTGAATCGAGCTGGACCTGGGACATACCAAGCTTGAGATGCCTGTAGAGAACTCAGACAAAGTTCAGAAGGTATCTGGATATATGAAAATGGGCTAAAACTATGAGTTTATAAAGTATGATACTTTATAACAATACTACATTCAGAAATCTTGAATGGATGTCTTTTTCATTTACCTTTAATCAGGTGTTTTGGGACTCTTGATGGGATCAGTGTGATGCAATGCTTCAGGGAGGGGAGAGTAGGATGTCAGGCAGGTGTCCAAGTCATCGCTCAGCTTTGACTCTCCATTTCCTTTCTGTCCATAGTAAGACAATAGTTTTGAAAAGCTGTAACAAAAGATGAGCAAAATTTCTGAACTGTGGCAGCTCCCTTTTCAAAGATCCAATCCCATCAAGTCAGACCATTGAGCATTGTCAAGAGTGCTCAGCTGCCAGCACCTGGGTAACAACCAATGTTCACTCTGATCAGCATCCATTCTGTTTGGTGGGTTCTGTGTCATATCAACTGGAAAGGAGAAAAGGGGAAGCTAAGTTTAGGAGAAAGGACAGGAGGTCAGTGGCAAATGTCCCACTCCAGAGTGAAAAACAAACCAGGCAATTATTTTAAAAATATTTTTGTACAGAAGAGCAAGAAGAGATACTGCAAAATCAAGTGGGACCCCAGACTTTTCAAAGAGAGTCATAGAACACTGCAGCCAGTGCAGACCCCTATCACATTCCACACGGCAGGGAGAGGCAGAATGGTGTGTCGGAGGCAGGGACTGGATGACATACCTGCATTCGTGCTGCTAGCTCTGGGTTCTCCATTGTCTCATTGTGACGTGTTCCCACATCTTCCCACCACCCTACTGCCGGCATGTTCCACTTGTCCGGCAGAGAAGGAAATGAAACCAGGGTTACCCACAGAAAACATTGCGGAGGCAGGGCTTTGGCAGAGGGCGTGACTGCAACTCCAAGGGTCTGCAGGTCCAGCACCATCAAATGCTCTCATGAGCTAGATAGAGCTCAACTCCCTGTGCATGGCCAAGAAAACCAGGCCTTTCATTGACTGGCACCAGGACCAAACACTCAGAGATCAGATTAAATCACCACACTGCATCAGAAACCACGCCTTGGCCAGCAGGAAGATCCAAAACTTCCTACCTCTTGCAGTGACATTATATGAGCTTCTTTAAACACAGAGGCATTTTGAAGGAAAAAGAGCAAGAGGGGAAAAAGAGTTCAGGCAGGGAGATGAACTTTAAATTAACTGAATATGTACTTAAAAGAGACTTTTAATGGCAAAGAGATTATTGTAAACCAAAAGAGCCCAAGATGCCTTTAATTGCTAGACCAAGTATTTTTTAAAAGTTGATTTCACTGTACTTGATTTACAGAGTTGTGTTTAATTTCCACTGTACAGCAAAGGGATGCAGTTTATATATATATATATATATATGTGTTATTTTTCATATTCTTTTCCATTATGTTTTATCACAGGATATTGAGTATAGTTCCTTGTGTTATATATAATAGTTTGCATCTGCTAATCCCAAATTCCCAATCCAGCCCTTCCCCACCCCCTTCCCCTTTGCAACAACAAGTCTGTTCTCTCTGTGAGTCTGTTTGTTTCATGGATAAGTTCATTTGTAAGGCTAAGTATCACTGTTATTCTGGCTCCCCAAGAAAACAAACTGCAAACTGTTATGTAAAACAAAGAAACCCTATTTCTTTTCTACATCTGAATGTGTATTACCAATGAGGAAGCGTCATCACTTCTCCTGATGCTTCCCTTCATGGATAGTGAGTTCAGTGAACATAACACCTGGCCTCTCTCTGCCTCTGTTTTCTTTGCGCTTCTGGAGCAGTAGTTTCACCTCTGATTGATAACTTTGGAAATGATTGGGCTTTAGTGGCTATGCAATTTCCTCTTCCTCTTGAAAGGGAGCCTAACAGTAGACAAGCTTCCCTCTGTTCTTTCCTCTCCAAAATCCTCCCAGATCCATTGTTGCCTGGGAGGATTGCTTACCAGACTGGGTAAACCTGCTGAATTTGAGGGCTCAGTTAGTAGGCCCATTTGGCTTTTATGCTAAGCTAAGATCCCCAATGTCCTCCAGTCTCCTCCACCAGTAATAAACATGACATTTTCATCTCATTTTAAAAACAGATGGTAAAAGTAACATAATATAATATTCACCAATTCTTTTAAAGTAGACGATTCAGTGGCTTTTATTACCTTCACAATGTTGGATAACTGTCATCACTATATAATTCCAGAGCATTTTCATCACTGCCCCCGCCCCCTGCAAAAGAAACCCTTAGCCAGTAAGAAGTCACTCTCCATACCCTCTCACTCCAGTCCCTGGCAATCACTGATCTGCCTTCAGTCTCTACAGAATTGCCTATTCTGCTCATTTCCTATAAATAGAATCAAATAATATGTGGCTGTTTATGACTGGCATTTTTTCTCTTTAGCTTCTTTCCAAAATTCACCCATGCTATCTCACGTATCAGTACTTCATTTCTTTTTATGCCATTGTTTGGACATATCACATTTATTTATCCATTCAGCATCTGATGAACACTTGCGTAGTTTCTAGTGTTTTGGGTATTATGAATAATTCTGCCAGGAATATTCATGTACAAGTTTTTGTTTGAACACTTGTATTTATTTCTTTGGGGTTTGTACCTACCTAGGAGTGGAATTGCTAGGTCATATGATAATTCCATTATTCTATGTTTAACTTTTAAGGAACTGCCAAACTGTTTTGAATGGCAGTGACGCATTTTACATTCCCATCAGCACTGTATGTGGGTTCTAATTTCTCCATATTATTGCCAATACAGGGCTTTTTTCCCTTTTTTCCCCTTTTCTCTCTCTCTCTTTTTTTTAAATTATAGCCATCCTACGGTACTCTCGCCTGGCAAATCCCATGGACAGAGGAGCCTGGTAGGCTGTAGTCCATGGGGTCGCTAGGAGTCGGACACGACTGAGCAACTTCACTTTCACTTTTCACTTTCATGCATTGAAGGAAATGGCAACCCACTCCAGTATTCTTGGCTGGAGGATCCCAGGGATGGGGGAGCCTGGTGGGCTGCCATTTATGGGGTCGCACAGAGTCGGACACGACTGAAGCCACTTAGCAGCAGCAGCAGCAGTGGGTATAAAGAGGTATATGTTGTGGTTTTGATTTGCATTTTCCTAGTGACTGCTGTGTGCTTGCTAAGTAGCTTCAGTTGTGTCTGACTCTGTGAACCTATAGACTGCAGCCCACCAGATCTCTCTGTCCATGGGATTGATTCTCCAGGCAAGAATACTGGAGTGGGTCACCACGCCCTCCTCCAGGGAAATTCCCGACCCAGGAATCAAACCTGCGTCTCATATCTCCTGCACTGGCAGGTGGGTTCTTTACCGCTAGCCGCCACCTGGGAAGCCCCTCCCTAATGACTAGCGATGTTAATAATGTTTTTGCGTGCTTATTGGCCACTCATATGTATATATTCTTTGGAGAAACCTTTATTTGCGTCTTTTACCCATTTTTAATTGGGTTGCTTTTTTGGTTTTGAGTTATAAAAGTTCTTTATATATTCTGGATACCAGACCCATATCAGATACATGATTCGAAAATAGTTACTCCCATCATATGGGTTACCTTTTCATAGTCCTTTTTTAGATAATCCAAAAAAATTGGGGGCCACACCACGTGGCCTGCAGGATCTCAGTTTCCTGACCTGAGGTTGAACCCAGGCCTTGGCAGTGAAAACACCAAATCCTAACCACTAGATCACCAGGGAACTCCCATCCTTTTCATATTCTTGACAAAGACTATTCTTGACGTTTGGTGACAAAGTTTTACCTTTGATGAAGCCCAGTTTATGTTTTTTTTCTTTTGTGCTTGTGCTTTTAGCGTCATATCTAAGAATTCACTGCCAAACCTAAAGTCATGAAGATTTTACCCCATTTTTTTCCTGTGTTTTCTAGTTTGGCTGTTACCTCTTTGATTCATGTTGCGTTAGTTTATGCCTGTGGTGTGAGGTAGGGGTCCAACTTCACTCTTTGGGTATTTTGTTGTCCCACTACCATTTACTGGAAAAACTATTATGTCCCTATTGAATTGTCTTGGCACCCTTGTCAAAAGTCAATTCACTGAAGAGGTATGGGTTTGTTTCTAAACTCTCAGTTCTGTTTTGTTGATCTATAGCTACCCTTATGTCAGCATCAGTCTTAACTACCTTAGTCTTGTAGTAAGTTTTGAAACTGGACAGTGAATCTGCACTACTTTTTCAAGAATGTTTTGATTATTTGGGATCCCTTGAATTCCATATGAATATTCAGGTCAGCTTTTTCATTTTTGCCCTCCCCCACCAAAACTTTGCAAGGACAATTCCACTGGATAGATCGCTTTGCAGAGTATTGCCAAATTAACAAAATTAAGGCTCCCAGTTCATGAACACAGACTGTGCTTCCATTTACTTAAGTCTTCTTTAATATATTTCAGCAATGTTTCATTGTTTTCAGAATACAAATCTTGGTTAAATTTATTCATAAGTAGTTCATTCTTTTTGATGCTATGTAAATGGAATTATTTCCTTTTTATTGTTAATGTGTTGAAATATAATTGATTTTTTTGTAGGTTTTCAGTATTTTTTTATTGAAGTATAGTTGATTTACAATATTATATTAGCTTCAAGTGTACAGCATAATGATTTGGTATTTTTACAGTTTATACTCCATTAAAAGTTCAGTTCAGTTCAGTCTCTCAGTCGTGTCCGACTCTTTGTGACCCCATGAATCGCAGCACACCAGGCCTCCCTGTCCATCACCAACTCCCAGAGTTTACTCAGACTCACGTCCATCGAGTCAGTGATGCTATCCAGCCATCTCATCCTCTGTCGTCCTCTTCTCCTCCTGCCCCCAATCCCTCCCAGCATCAGAGTCTTTTCCAATGAGTCAACTCTTCGCATGAGGTGGCCAAAGTACTGGAGTTTCAGCTTTAGCATCATTCCTTCCAAAGAAATCCCAGGGCTGATCTCCTTCAGAATGGACTGGTTGGATCTCCTTGCAGTCCAAGGGACTCTCAAGAGTCTTCTCCAACACCACAGTTCCAAAGCATCAATTCTTCGGCGCTCAGCCTTCTTCACAGTCCAACTCTCACATCCATATATGACCACAGGAAAAACCATAGCCTTGACTAGACGGACCTTAGTCGGCAAAGTAACGTCTCTGCTTTTGAATATGCTGTCTAGGTTGGTCATAACTTTCCTTCCAAGGAGTAAACGTCTTTTAATTTCATGGCTCCATTAAAAGTTACTACAAGATAATGGCTATAATTTCCTGTGCAATACAACATATCCTTGTTCCTTATTATTAGCATCTGTTTTAACTCCTTGTTTAATTTCTTAGTTCATTTAGAACATGGAAGAGAAAAGGTTCTATTTATTGGGATCGTTCAGAAACCAACACTTGATATATATGAATTTGGTAGCCGAGGACACCGAATGAAGATCAGATAGAGTATACACATTGACAAAGGAGGGATCAAGAACGGGACTTTGGTGAATATCAATGATTAGGGGGCAGATAGGAGAACAGTCCTTCATGTAGGGGTCTGGCTTCATAGAAATGACTTCTTAGACCAGAGAAGTTTCTTTCTCAAGCCGGAGAAAAGGCTTGACAAAGATCTTTCATCACTTATTGCTACATTATATGTAGAAGTCCACCACAAAGCTTAAAGCCTTGAAATGACAGCTAGTTGAGCTTTGCTTTTCCTTATTTCAGTTCCTGGGTTTCCACATGGTATTTGACAAAATAGTTTTGCCCAATATAAAATAAGTCTGGAGAATACTAAATTAGATTTATATGTTCTTTTAACCCCACGATATAAAGATTTGTTGTCTGTGATGAGGAGGTAATGAGCTAGAGCACTGGCTTGCTAGTAAATGTGTAACAACTGGCTCTCTAGAAAGAAAAAGCCCTGAGCCTTTGCCAATTTCCATGGTATGAATAATCCCACCATGGTTGATTTCAAGATACCAAGGTGCTATCACCAAACACCTGCTTAGGAAGAGAGTGCAATAGTCCAGCATTATTTAGCATTTCCACCGTACGGATAAAACAGGCTTGAATAACAGAACAGCATAGATAATAGTGGTCAGTTTTTATTATTTGTTACCTTTGTTTTTGCTATAATTTATTTTCTTATAAGTTATAGAATTTCTTGTTCCAATAATGGCTGTGTTTAACAGTTGGCTCACACAAATTCCTGAAAGTCAAATAATCAGCTCTCACGGGCTAGTACAACTCACTTCAACCTGAGCTACAGGAGTACTTTGAGCTGACAGACCTGTGCCCTTGCACAGACACAGAGCATGCAATGAGGTCACGTGGACCTCTCTCAGACTTCCTCCTTATAATAATTTGGTAAGTCACTAAATCTCAGTTTCTTCACCAGTAAAATGGGATGATGGTGTGGGACAGGGAGGCCTGGAATGCTGCAGTCCATGTGGTCGCAAAGAGTTGGACACGACTGAGAGACTAAGCATACACACACACACACACACACACACACTAGGTATAGCATTTGTGTGAGGACACAAATACAAATAAGTGTCATTCACTATGTACTTGGCATGGGCAGAGCCTTGGAAATCTTGCCCCCCGGAGTTTGGGAGGAGGGAACCAGAGTATCAGGCTCACAGCAACCCTAGAAATTGGGAAATCAGATTGTGATCATATGTCCCCCCCTACAAAGCCTTCCTGGCTCCCCAAATGTATTCCCAACAGACTGCTCAGAAACTTAATTGTTCTACCCTTTAAATTTCAGATGTGTTGCCTAAAAGGAAGGAGGCTTTGCCCTGAGCACAGGGATCAGGGATCAGCCAGCCCAGGGCAGGCAGAGAGCAGGATCCCAGAGAGTTGTCACCTGGGGCAGGTATGTTGCTGTGGGGCAAAGCTCCTGGCCTGGAGGAGGGCTTCGCATGGGGCTGTTGGGACATGAAGGAAGGAAAGACACCTCTCAGTGGTGAGAGGGAAGGGTCAAGAAGAGGCACACACCAGTTCTGCCCTACCTCCCAGACCTGCACTGAGACTCTGATTTCACGCCACCTCATGAGAAAGCTAACATCCTCTTTGCTTTTCTGTGTCTTCAGCAGCAAATGCCAGGTATACACTTCATCCAGAAGTAAATGCACAGCTGCTGGCACTTGATCTCGTTTGTCAACATTTCGCAGCCTCTTTGGAGAGGCCTGAGGAAAGATGAACTGAGGTATAATCCTTTCACCCTGGGAAGGCCAGGGGTTTTTTTGCACCCTGGTATATAGTGTTCACTTATGAAACCACAATAGCAGCCTGTCCACCATATCTTAGGTATGGAAAACCCAGCATTCTGGCAATTCCACCAAAACAGGGTCTTACTTCAGAGAGCAGTAGCCAAGTATGTGTTGGGAACCTGGCTTTATGCTCAGCTGGGAGTCCCCGGGCAAGGCACTTGGCTGTTCTTGGCTTTTGTATCCTTTCTGTAAATCAGAGATAATAGTACCTACCTTGAAAAGTTGTTTTAGGGAGACCTAAAAGCTATGGTTTTTCCAGTGGTCATGTATGGATGTGAGAGTTGGACTGCGAAGAAAGCTGAGTGTCGAAGAATTGATGCTTTTGAACTGTGGTGTTAGAGAAAACTCTTGAGAGTCCCTTGGACTGCAAGGAGATCCAACCAGTCCATCCTAAAGGAGATCAGTCCTGGGTGTTCTTTGGAAGGACTGACGCTGAAGCTGAAATTCCAATACTTTGGCCACCTCATGCGAAGAGTTGACTCATTGGAAAAGACTCTGATGCTGGGAGGGATTGGGGGGAGGGGGAGAAGGGGACGACAGAGGATAAGACGGCTGGATGGCATTGCCAGCTCGATGGATGTGAGTCTGAGTGAACTCCGGGAGTTGGTGATGGACAGGGAGGCCTGGCATGCTGCGATTCATGGGGTCGCAAAGAGTCAGACACGACTGAGCGACTGAACTGAACTGAACTGAATATGAGTAAAATGCTAATGCAGTAGGTGCTTAATAAATGGGAGCAGCTGGTGGTGTTACTACTGCCCATGTGACCTTGGCAAGGTTATTTCTTCTTTCTGGGTCTTAGTTTTCTTATCTGTGTCTTGTGGACCAGATGACCTGGGAGGCACCTCTGATTCTAGCATTTTGTTATTCCATGACGAACAAGATTCTTTGCCTCAACTCTGGCCCTGCTTATCTAAAGGAAGAGATCAGACCATTTGCTATTGCAATGCTCATATAGCAAAGACCTTTGACAGCCCAGAAGGCTTGTTCATCCATCCCCTTGAAAGGAGTTCCAAGGCTCTGGTGCAAGGAGAAAACTGGGGTGTTTCTCTAATCACAGGATTAGAAGAGGGTGCAAGGTGCCCCGCAGGAGGACCTGGGTGTATTGAAAACAGTTGTCCTTGAAATGCTGCCTGGTTGCTGTCGTTCAGTCACTCAATCGTGTCTGACTCTTTGTGACCCCATGGCCTACAGCACACCAGGCTTCCCTGTCCTTCACCATCTCCCGGAGTTTGCTCCAACTCAAGTCCATTGTGTCAGTGATGCCATCCAACCATCTTGTCCTCTCTTGTCCCCTCCTCCTCCTGCCTTCGGTCTTTCCCAGCTTAGAGGAGGAAACAAACGTGCTCTTGGGCCAAAGTCAAAACAGACATGTCAGCATTTTCTCAGGACCATCTCCTGGTATTCTACCCCCCAAATAAGTGGTGGCTGAGCGGGAAAGACAGTTCTCCAATTTCAGAAAAAAATTCCCCTCTGGACTCCAGTTGAATGGGAGAAAGTCTTTTCGTTTTGAATAAGACCCTGTGAATGATTATCAGAGAGAGTTGAGTAGATGAAGTCAAAGTTTATACTCTGGGCTGGAGGGAACAGAAAGACAGATTGAAGGCAGGTGGGGCCCTATTGATGCTCTTAGTCCTGCCTGGTGTTTCAAGTCATCCTAATATAGCTCAGAGGTTAAAGTGTCTGCCCGCAATGTGGGTGACCTGGGTTTGATCCCTAGGTTGGGAAGATTCTCCTGGAGAAGGAAATGGCAACCCACTCCGGTATTCTTGCCTGGAGAATCCCATGGAAAGAGGAACCTGGTGGGCTACAGTCCACGGGGTCACAAAGAGTCGGACATGACTGAGCGACTTCACTTTCACTTTTCACTAATGTCCTTAGCTCAGACACAGAATGTGACAAGAATCGAGTACCTTGGACACAGTAGAGGGCAAGACTTCTTTCCCTCAGCCTCGAATCCCTAGGGCAGGATGCTGAGGGCTTCAGGCTGGCTTATTCCCAGAATATCTTGGGTCAACCCCATTTCCATAACAAAAAACAGAAAAGGGGAAAAAAAAGCCTCTGACTATGTACAGGGTGCATTTTCTACAAATGGCTTTCTCAGAGCCTCATTTGTAGCCTCTTTCTCAGAGCCTCATATCTAGGAGGGGCCCCCTGATTTCCATGAGTGATTTCCAGATGTCGGTTAAGGAGCTGGTTTCCAGCTGGTTGGAAGCATTGCTCATTAAGAAAACTCACAAGATCCCAGGCCTTTAGATGAGAAGTCAACAGGTTTCTGTCACCCTCCCAGCTGGAAGGTTTCTGCTAAATGACAAACTTCCTGAAGTTTTTCGCTACACATCTTGTACTGTGATCAACGTTCAAGATTACATTTCAGTTTTTTATACTGTCTCTCGTTGTGTGCTACTAATTCCATGCCTCCCCATCAGTATAAAGGAAGCATCTGTCACAGAAAAATGGCTCAAATGGGCAAGAAGCGCACCCAGCTGCCATCCTCGTGTGCCTCTGGCACTCTATCTCCTGCCTGCACTCAAAAGAGTGAGAGATGCAAGGACCCTCAGATTGTATGTTCTCAGTTAATACCATCGCTGATCCATCATGCCCTGGATGCACTTTTATGCTAAATAATGGGAATATACTTAGCAATATCCTCAGAACTCTGCAACTGTAAAAAATGTGCCAGTAATGGACTCCAGGTGGGGCTCTCTTAAACCATGGGACACTCATGCACAATTCTGTTATCCAGGTAAAAACAAAGAAAGATGAGTATATTCATTTGCTAGGGCTGCCATAACAAAAGACCACCAACCGAGTGGCTAAACCAACAGAATTTATTTCTCACGGTTCTGGAGGCTGGAAGCTGATGATCACTGTGTTGGCAGGATTCTGCTAAGGGCTCTCTCCTTGGCTTGCAGACCGCTGCCTTCTCACTCACTGTGTCCTCATATAGTCTTTCTGCTCTACGTGTGCATCCCTGGTGTTTCTTCAGTTCAGTTCAGTTCAGTCGCTCAGTCGTGTCCGACTCTTTGCGACCCCGTGGACTGCAGCACGCCCGGCCTCTCTGTCCGTCACCAACTCCCAGAGTTCATTCCAACTCACGTCCATCGAGTCAGTGATGCCATCCAGCCATCTCATCCTCTGTCGTCCCCTTCTCCTCCTGCCCCCAATCCCTCCCAGCATCAGAGTCTTTTCCGTGTTTCTTAGTGTGTCGTAATTTTGCCTTCTTATAAGGACACCAGTCAGATCAGCTTAGAGTCCTCCCTAACGCCTCACATTAACTTAATTACCTCTTTAGGGCCCTCTCTCCAAATGAAGTCACAGTCTAACAAACTAGGGGCTAGGACTTCAACATATGTATTTGTGGGGACACATTTCAGCTCATAACAGTAAACTTCCCTACTTTCTGTTGTCACTGATGTTGATGAGGAGGAAAAGAAGAACATACTTTATAATTTCAGAGGATATAAACACTCAGGAACTTTCCAGAGGTTAGCCATCAGGACTAAGAAAGTATTAAGAAATGAAATCACTGGCATGAAATAGAAAAAGCTGATTTTCTTCCACTGAAATATTGGATAATAGACTTAAATAAAATTATTGCAAATGGTGACTGCAGCCATGAAATTAAAAGACGCTTGCTCCTTGAAAGAAAAGCTATGACCAACCTAGACAGGATATTAAAAAAGCAGAGACATTACTTTACCAACAAAAGTTCATCTAGTCAAAGCTATGGTTTTTCCAGTAGTCATGTATGGGTATGAGAGTTGGACTATAAAGAAAGCTGAGCACCAAAGAATTGATGCTTTTGAACTGTAGTGTTGGAGAAGACTCTTGAGAGTCCCTTGGACTGCAAGGTGATCCAACCAGCCCATTCTGAAGAAAATCAGTTCTGAATATTCATTGGAAGGACTGATGTTGAAGCTGAAACTCCAATACTTTGGCCACCTGATGTGAAGAACTGACTCATTGGAAGAGACCCTGATGCTGGGAAAGATTGAAGGCAGGAGAAGGGGATGACAGAGGATGAGATGGTTGGATGGCATCACCGATGCAATGGACATGAGTTTGAGTAGGCTCCAGGAGTTTATGATGGACAGGGAGGCCTGGTGTGCTGCAGTCCATGGGGTCACAAAGAGTCGGAAATGACCCAGCAACTGAACTGAGACTTAAATATCTTCACCATACAACTTGGATGTGCAAAGAAAGTGTTTCCTTCGTATTCTCATCTTATTTGTTGCTACTTGCTAGGTAAAGAGGAGAAAGACAACTGAATGCCCAAACCAACTTAAACCTTAGTCAATTGAATGTTATTCAATTGGTCCCTTTTGGGTTCTGGCAATAATGCTGGGAAGAAGGCACCTTGAATTTATGCAGGTTCTTAGTAGGTGTTTGGCCCCATTACTGGTGTCTGCAACTGGCATAGCTCTTGGTCTACCCCTCCACCCACCCTGCCACCCACATGTCCCCTGGCACCTTGCTTCATCTAAGCTCCTTCTCAAGCTGTGGGCCCTTCAGAGTTCTGTCCTAGGCTCCCTCTGCCATGTGGGTGCAGTGGGCATCAGGGCTGGCTCTCTGGCTCTCCAGTGGGAATGGAAGGAGACTTGGGACTGTGGAGCCCTCCTCTCTCTCTGCCTGACACATTGCCTGCTTTTCATACCACACTAGACTGCCCACCCTGCCACTGGCCCAGAGCAGAGTCTGCTACCAGAGAACTCTTCTAAGCTTATCCAGTATGCCTTTCATCAGAACATGTATCTCACCACTTTCCCTCCTAACTTAGCTTCTCTTCATGGCCTCTTCTTCCCACGATGCCCCAGATGAGAAGAGACAACTCATTGATTTCCTCTGCTTTATAGTTCCCTGGCTCTAACCCAGATACAACCTACAGACTCTTGGCCAAACCTAAATCAAAAAGAGAGTTATCTTCTCTGCCCTATTGGAGAAACTATGCTCTAGACCACATGGGAGTTTAAATTATTTAGAAATATCATTTCCCTCATCCCAGACTCAGCATTCAAGTTATTGTCTTGCTGTGAAATCCCATTTTTTATGTCAGAAACTGAGTATTAACTTTCTTTCTCTTTGAATTTCTTCAGGAACCATTTTAATCACTTCTCTAGATAAAATGATTCCTCCATCCAATAGGGAGAAAGCAAAAGAAAATCACGTTAATCCCTCCAATTATAACTCCCATAACAATAGTTTGTGTATTTCTTAACAGGCAAAGGCAAATCCCCAAAGCACTTGCTTAATATTTTTTAAGGAAAGGAAGGAAAAGAGGAAAAGAAATTAGTATTTTGAAGGCCATAACTAATTATTGCTGGTCTATGATAGGGTAGAATAAGGCAATTTGGTTTCAATCAAAATGGAGACTATTTTGAACAGTTTGAGAGAAGCTGAGCCTATCACCAAACTTGAGAAGTGGACTAAAAAAGGGTCAGCATGGTAAAGATGAAGAGATGAGCTAAAAAAACCTCTAGATCCCACTCCTGCTCTAACCCCAAAAAGGCCCAGAGATGATGTCGGAGCCATGTTTCCTGGAGCCCAGTGTATACTTGCGGCCAGGGCCCACCCCCGCATGGCAGCCTCTGTGAGAACAGGGATGTGGCAGGACTGAGGAGTCTTTGGCCCCACAGAGTCTGTGCCATCTTTCCCAGCAAGGCAGCTGAAGCGGGGCAAACTTCAGGAGACGTGGAGTCTTCTGGGAAGAAGAGAGTCAGAAAGGCAGCAGACATCCCTCCACCCCTGGAGGTGGGTGGATCCTCCACCCTAGAGAGGGTCCCGAGAATAAGGTCATATGGCTCCCTGAAGCTTCAGTTTCCTCAAGTGTACAAGGAGGGTATTGGTGCCAAACACCTGCATTCACTGAGAGGGTTACATGGGGTAACCCAGCGTCTAGAACTAGGTTTGTTACCGAGCAAGTTGTAGGCACATGGTGGCTGTTTTTATAACAGCCATTATTTTTTTATGAAACCTGGAAAGAAAGAATACAGGAACAGCAGAGTGGAAAAACCTGCAAGACGATCCTCTGGTATATAAAATAAACAAAGGATCTCTTTGTTTGGCCCTTTCTCCTCCTTCTGGGTAAAACCAGGGAGCAGAGATCTGATTCTAAAGTTGCAGTCCATACTGTCTAAGGAACATAATGTAACCAGGATCCTCTGGGTGTTTACTGAGAAAATGCCGAGGATATTTAACCCCATGCTGCAGGGTGAGGGTCACGTGCTGAGAGCCCAGCCCCTCTACTGTTCTCTTGTGCTCCCGGAAGTCAGAGTCCTCAGGCTGAGTGATTTGGGGCAATGTATACATGATACTGAGTGGGAGGACTCTGGCTTGAGTGAAGAATGGAAAATTCCCCTTTTTACTGTGACTCCATAACTGGTGTGTTAAAATGAACAAAAGGGATAGAAATAATGCAGACCAGAATTAAGAGTAGGAGAACCAGGAAAGGCAGAAACCCAGGAAGTGGAGTTGAGAAAAATAAAACACTGAAGTTAGAACCACTATCACTGTGATTCAGCTGCTAGAGAAATCTTTACAGTCACCACTCCCTGGGTTTTCCAGAAAAGGAAACTGAGGCTCATAAAGTCAAATTACTTGTCCAAGTCCATGGTTAGCCAATTTGAGTCTCTCTTCAATCTAGCGCTCTTGCCTCATCCAGGGATTAGAGAGAAGACCCTCAGAGAGAAGAGTCAAAAAGGAAGGAAAAGGTCATTACAATCCAAGTCCCAAGATCTATGATTAGCTGGCAATGTGCAGCCTCATGAAAGGAAACTTGACACCAAGACTTCAACCAGAAGAAGGTGCTGGGGATGGAGGCCCAATGTTAAAACAACAAGCAGTTGGAGTTGAGCAATGGATGGCAGGAATCCAGGTGCTGAAAGGGAGCAAATCCACCTGCTTAGGTACTGAAGCATAACAGGACTTGGCCAGGCTCAAGCTCAATAGGAGAGAAGGTGGAGGAGGGCAGAGCAAAGGAAAGGATGTGAGAATAGGATGGAAGACTGAAAGTTCACGGGGGAGCACACACCGTGGAAACACATTCACAAAATCATCTGTTACGCTTGCTAAAACCACTAATCTGGTGCTGGGAGAGAGATCTGGCTGAATGGTCCTCCCACAGCTGGTCTCCACTGGGAACAGACCCATGTTCAGGCTGGAGGTTTAAAAACTTGCCCAGTATCACACAGGTAGTGGCAGAATTCTTGGAAGCTGTTGCGTTCAGCTGGACCTTGAAATGTCAGGAAGAAAAGAGGCTTTGGTTTCTTTTTAAAAGAGGCATTAGATGCTAAAGGTCTGGACTGGATTATACAATCTGCACCAAGGACTTCCTCAGCTTCATAAACAATGAAGCATTGATTGCCGGACAGGGGGAGTCAAGAGCTATTTCCTGATGGGAACAAAGAAAACAACCCCTAGGATTTTTAAGCCATGCTGAAAAAGATCCATAGCCATGCTCTCTCCTAGCTTTCCATGCTAAAACAGGAAGAAGGGAAAAAATTTTGAAATAAAATAAAAGAGGAAGAAGGGAGAAATCCAAAGTGGATATGGAAATACCCTCCGATCTTCTATCAGGCCACCATCCTCTAGGCCAGACTCCAGACTCCCTCTTCTTTCTTTGCAATAAGCCCTGAAATCTTAACCCGTTTCTATTTCCTCTCTAAAGCTGCGTTCACTTTCTCTGTCCCTTAGAGTTCTTATCACTCTTTCATCCCACACCAAAATGGCTACAGAGTAAGAACATCTCATTCCTGCTGTCCTCAAAGACAAATATAAACCTATTCTCTTAAGGGTTTTCCTCCTAAGAATGTAAGACAAACAAACAAGGGGGCAAAAAAAAAAAAAGGAGGGGGTAGTTACAAAGCTTCAGAATCTTACAAGATTCACATAATCCTGGATCTTTCATGCTGAGCCAAGACGTTATTAACTATAGCTAACATTTACCAATCATTTACTATTTACAAGGCACTGGACTAAGTATTCCATTGCTGTTATCTTACTTTATATTCCCAGCTACCCCTTGCATTTTATTAATGAGACTGAAGCCAAGAGAGATTAAATAATTTCGAAGGTCAATCAGTTGTTAGTTCAGTTCAGTTCAGTTGCTCAGTCATGTCCAACTCTTTGCGACCCCATGAACCGCAGCATGCCAGGCCTCCCTTTCCATCTCCAACTCCCGGAGTTTACCCAAACCCATGTCCATTGAGTCAGTGATGCCATCCAACCATCTCATCCTCTGTCGTCCTCTTCTTCTCCTACGCTCAATCTTTCCCAGCATCAGGGTCTTTTCCAATGAGTCAGCTCTTTGCATCAGGTGGCCAAAGTATTGGAGTTTCAGCTTCAACATCAGTCCCTCCAATGAACATCCAGGACTGATCTCCTTTAGGGTGGACTGGTTGGATCTCCTTGCAGTGCAAGGGATTCTCAAGGTAGTTAGTTGCAGGATTGGAATTTGAACTCAAGTCTCTCTGACTTTAGATCTAATGCTCTTCTTTCAAATTTTATTTTTATAATACTCACTTCCATCCTCGTCTCTTATTCCCATCCCTTCTTCACCTTACAGATAATTTTCCCCTTATAGATAATTTCTATTAATTTCTGATGCACCTTGCTAGTGGTTTTGTTTTTTTTTTTTTAGAATATACATAGACACATACATACACTGGGTTTCCCAGGTAGCTCAGTGGTAAAGAATCCACCCGCCAAGCAGGAAACTCAGGTTCGATCCCTGGGTCAGGAAGATCCCCTGGAGGAGGAGATGGAAACCCACTCCAGTCTTCTTGCCTGGGAAATCTCATGGACAGAGGAGCCTGGAAGACTAGTCTGTGGGCTCACAAAGAGTCAGACATGACTTTAGGGCCTAAACAACAACAACATGCATACACAATGAGAGATTAAAGCTGGTGTTGTTTATACTTGAACAATAAGTTCTTGAACAATAAATTGAATACTTATTCTATCTTTTTAAAAATGAAACAATCAATTTAGTCAGAAGGAAGGACTTTTCCAGAGCCAAATAAGAGGGGATTCGTAGGAAATGAATTCTTCTTTAGATGGATGAAAACAAGTATGTACGTATTCTCCAACACTGCCTAGTACTTCCTAGATAGCTTTTTAAAGTGTCTACAGTACTAACACTAGTATTTGGATATCAGAAACAGAAGTGTGAAAGAAATCGTCAAGTTTCCCTAACATAAAAAGCAATCAAGTATAAAGTTAATTTGGTGGGGTGGGCAGGTAGCATGCTAAGCATTTTATTTTACTTAAATACAACAGTGATGCTACGAGATGGTTAGATAGCATCACTGACTCAATGGGCATGAATCTGAGCAAATTCTAGGAGACAGTGAAGGACAGGGGAGCCTGGCCTGCTGTAGTCCATGGGGTTGCAAAGAGTCAAACATGACTTTGCAAATGAATGAAGACAACAACATAACCCTAATAAAAGCCATGTGCCCATGTGACCAAGTCTCTGAATAGAGTCACAGATAAGGAAGCATATTACTGTACTCAAAATTAATAAAAACTAAATTTCAATCTTTATTCATATCTCTCAAAGAATATCAACAGAAATCCAATTCACAAGCCTTAGCAAATTTCCCAAATCCAAATTCTCCCCAATACTCAGCCTATATTTTTTCTTCCTCCTTCCACCTTTCCTCTCTCCGCTAGCTCTTCAGTATGTAAATTACCTTAGCTTTTTGTGCTAAGTCTTCTGTGATTTCTTCCCACTTCCCAGATTCCATTTCTTCTTATCTTCCTTTGTTGTTGTTATTTAGTTGCTAAGTCATGCCTGACTCTTTTGTGACTCCATGGACTGTAGCCCACCAGGCTCCTCTGTCCATGGAATTTTCCAGGCAAGAATACTGGAGTGGGTTGCCATTTACTTCTCCAGGGGATCTTCCCAAACCAAGGATCTAACCCACATCTCCTGCTTGGCAGGCAGATTCTTTACCACTAGTGCCCCCTGGGAAGTCCTTCATATTCTCCTAGGATCTGGGAAACTGAACTGGCAATGATTTTTAGAGGCGGGCTACTTTAAGCAATTGGCTCAGATGATCCTTGGGTTCCTCTGGAACCTGAGTCCACTGCAAGGCAGACTCTTAACCACCAGGCCACTAGGGAAGTCCCAGGCACCTATTCTTAAAATGGAAAGTAGAAGTTTAGAGTCTGGTCATGAGGGCACAAGCAAGGTCTGCATTATTAGAACTGGGGTTAAGTCAAAGTCCCTGGACAGCAAGGAAATCAAACCAGTCAATCCTAAAGGAAATCAACCATGATTATTCATTGGGAGGGCTAATGCTGAAGCTGAAGCTCCAATACTTTGGCCACCTGATGTGAAGAGCCAACTAACTGGAAAAGACTTTGACACTGGGAAAGACTGAGGGCAAGAGGAGAAGGGAGCAATAGAGGATGAGATAGTTGGATGGCATTACTGAGTCAATGAACATGAGTTTGAGCAGATTCTGGGAGATAGTGAAGGACAGGGAAGCCTTGCCGTGCTGCAGTTCATGGGATCACAGAGTCAGACACAACTTAGTGACTGAACAACAACAAGTCAAAGGAAGTAAAGAAAATGAAGGAACATGGTGCTTACAGATATTAAAATACTTATGATTCTGCATCCCTCCATCACAGGGCCTTCTTTAGCAGGTGTGCTAAATGGCTTTTCTCAGCAATGCCTTCCAAACAAGCACTTCCTTCTCCCAGTGTTTGTCTTTCCCATCATTGTTGTCCTAATGTTTGTGCATGCGTGCTAAATCTCTTCAGTTGTGTCTCTTTGTGACCCTATGAACCATAGCCTGCCAGGGTCCTCTGTCCATGGGATTCTGAGGCAAGAATACTGGAGTGGGTTAGCTATGCTCTCCTTTAGGGGATCTTCTCGGCCCAGGGATCAAACCCTTGTCTCCTGTAGCTCCTGCATTACAGGCAGATTCTTTACCACAGAGCCACCAGGGAAGCCCATCCTAATGGTTGTTCAGTTCAGTTCAGTTCAGTTCAGTCGCTCAGTTATGTCTGACTCTTTGTGACCCCATGAATCGCAGCACGCCAGGCCTCCCTGTCCATCACCAACTCCCAGAGTTCACTCAGACTCATGTCCATCGAGTCAGTGATGCCATCCAGCCATCTCATCCTCGGTCGTCCCCTTCTCCCCCTGCCCCCAATCCCTCCCAGCATCAGAGTCTTTTCCAATGAGTCAACTCTTCACATGAGGTGGCCAAAGTACTGGAGTTTCAGCTTTAGCATCATTCCTTCCAAAGAAATCCCAGGGTTGATCTCCTTCAGAATAGGCTGGTTGGATCTCCTTGCAGTCCAAGGGACTCTCAAGAGTCTTCTCCAACACCACAGTTCAAAACCATCAATTCTTCAGCGCTCAGCCTTCTTCACAGTCCAACTCTCACATCCATACATGACCACTGGAAAAACCATAGCCTTGACTAGACGGACCTTAGTTGGCAAAGTAATGTCTCTGCTTTGGAATATGCTAACTAGGTTGGCCATAACTTTTCTTCCAAGGAGTAAGCGTCTTTTAATTTCATGGCTGCAGTCACCATCTGCAGTGATTTTGGAGCCCCCCAAAATAAAGTCTGACACTCTTATTTGAGGGTAAATCAAATTCCTTTAAAACAACTGAACAAAGCAGCTTATTGCAATTTTCTTTGACTGAAAGGTTGAATTGCTTAACCACCTTGCTCCTCCTAGTTCTTGTGCCTACTCCCTGCCCTCAAAGCCATGCCTCTCACCTCCAAAAAGATTTTAAGTCATTAGACACCATACATCTAGAACTATTCATCACAGAAAAAGAACTGGAAAGACTGTCAACAGGACAGTCCTAACGAATCATCCACTTGACTGATTTATTATTTTCCTTTGGTAGTCATTCAGATTATTCAGTGTCCCAGAAACGGAAAGTCTGGAGTTCTATTGATTCTTGTTTTGGTTCACTGGCTATGGAAAAGTTATCTTGCATCATTCGGCAAGTGGATACAATCCCTAACATACAGAGAGCATTTTCCTGGTTTTGAAATACTGTCACATATATTAATACCATTTAAAACTTCCCATTGTTCATTGAAGTGGAATTTTACAGTCAGGGAAATGAAGGCTAAGAATGGTCGAATAACTTTTTCAAGCTTACAGCTAGTCAGTAACTAAGCTGTGACTCGGACTTAGGATCCTGACTCCAGGCTCAGCCCTCTATTCATTTTCATTGTTTCCTCCTCTCCTTCAATACTTGTGTTCTCCATCCTACCTCAACCACAGCCATGGTCCTACCTTAGACTCTGTCTAACATCTACTCACAGGGTTAATGTTAAGCATCTCAACTACTGCCCACTTTTATTTTTTCCAGTTTTCTCTCTCTTGACTCTCACTCCAACATTTCTTTTATCCCACCAGGACTTACAGTAGTCCTATCTCTTGACCTCCTGTTCTGACCTTCCAAATTTCCCAGATCCTATTCTACAGGAGAAAACTGTCATCGTTCCCATACATACATCTTCAGCTCCCTTTGCCCCGCCCCCCCATCTCTTTCCTCATAAAGTTCCAACCCTGAAGAAATCGAATTTGACACCAGTCTTGCTATTCAGCAGCTGGCCACTGAACATAGGTGAGAAACACACACACATAAACACACATACCCCACCCTGCTCTACCTCTTGTTACTCTGCTGAATTTTTCTTCATTGCACTGTTGACGGTCATTGACTCTCACCCCAACTGGAACAGAAGCTCCATCAAGGCAGAGATTTTTTCCTGCTTTGTTCACAGCTATATTCTTAGAACCTAGAACAATGCTTGACCCAGAAGGGGAATTCAACAAATAGTTGCAAATGGATGAATGAATTAGTGAAAGAGCCTCTCCTCCGCAAATTGGCAGCTCAACCATGCTGTCTTCTTCTTGATCTAGGAGACTCAAAAAGCAGGTTATCAACAGCCAAGATATACCCAGCCGAGGACATCAGGTATGACTTTTAATCTCCTAAAGAGAAATATTAATGAATCGGAAAACGATTCTCTCTCCTTCGCTCTTCCTTAGCCCTTCCCAGTTCCTCTGAAACAAGATGAACTCTAAGCAGCATATGCTGAATGAAACCTGAGCAAATGCCACTGGCAAGTTGCGCTGCCCAGTTTGGCTTTGATGAGAAGCAATGTGGCAGAGTTTTTGTGGATCAGTGACACTGAGAACATATCCGGCAGGGGTCTATCCACAATGGAGGAAGGCCATGCAATCCCAGTCTACAGCAAAATCAACAAAAGAAGAGAGGATCAAGGACAGAACCTACAATGCATCATTCTGTGCCTGATATTACCAGAATAACTAGGTCCTGAGTTTGCAGAGGGAGGGAGGCAGAGGAGGAACTGAAAGGAGGAAGTGGATTTTTGTTTAATGAGTTTATTTTTCTTATAAGCAACATATTGGAAAAATTTAGGACAATCTTAAAAATAAACTGAAACAATTTTTCATAATCAAAATACCCAGATATTACCACTGCTCAGATTTTTATGTTTCTTTATAGTTTTTTGTCGTATTAGCTTTTTGCTAGAAATAAATACAACACAATAGCCTTCCTTGGCAAAATTTCTGATCATTTCTGTAGAATACTACTCCAAAGTTTTTGCTCAAATGAATGACCATTTTAAGGCATTTTGAGATACATTGCCTCATTGCTTTACAGAGAGGTCATACTAATTTCCACTCTCTCCCACACGGTAGGAGAATACATACCTCACTTGGCTTCACCTGGCCTCACTTTCCTCAACTCACTTCGCCTTACTTGACCTGCCCTCACCTCATCAGTGCCAACCAAAATCACCTTGAAAATATTTGAATCAAAACATTGTGTAAAAATATGGAATTAACTAGCATTACTTCCTGACCACCTTAATATTCCCAGAGGGGGAATGAAAAGGCAAGGGATAAAGTCTGACAGATTGAGATGCTCTCTTAAATCTTAAAAAAAAAAAAAGTGCTTCTCATTACCTGCCTTGTCTTCTATAACCACCATTAACTACTTCCTCTCTTGTTGGATTGTGGCCAAACCCTTGTACCAAAGGCTTCTCTTCTTGCCTAAACCCAAATTAAGCTGTCACCTTTTTTTTTTTTTTTTGGTAATTTCCTTGCATGAACTCCTTAGGAATCTCCTGAGCTCTGAGCCCACTACCCTGCCCACAGCAACTTTCTCAACAGCTCTCAAATTTGGCCTCTCACATTCCTGATTTGCCACACTGCTTTCTTTTCCTCTGCCATTTGGAGATTAGGTGGAAATATGCAAGCATTCCTACCTTGGGTTTTTCTTCTGTGGATACGTGTATGTGTTTAAGGACTCAAAATACTTCAGAGTGTGGTAATGATGAAGGTGATGATATCACTGCTCTCTGCAGTGATGCCTTGCATTGCCTGAACATTCCAGTCACTGTGCTCAACAACTGGAAACACATATCCTTTTAACTCTCACAGCTGCCCTGGGAGTTAGGCACTGTTATTACATCTATTTTATAGACTAAGGAGTGGCCTCCCAGGTGGGTTAGATCCCTGGGTGGGAAGATCCCCTTGGCAACCCACTCCAGTATTCTAGCCTGGGACATCCCACAGACAGAGGAGCCTGGAGGGCTACAGTTCTGCTGCAAAGAGTAAGACACGACTGAGCAACTAACACACACACACATACACACGATTTAGGTGAGGAGGTTTGATTTAGGTCACTTCACCTATAAATGTCAGTGCCATGCCTTGAGTTCTATCCGACTCCAAAGATGATGTTCTTAAACCTTTCCCTGGATTCTCCTCATGTCCATGCCAAGCATTCCCGATGTTTCCACCCACCAGTTCCGTTAATAACAGTCAGCATCATCGTATTTTGAAAACACATCTTCTATATTTGCAGGAAATGTATTTTCCTTCCAAAAATTTCTCAAGATCCTGGGGAAGAGAAAATGCTGTTACTCCTCACTGTGGACAGCTGCTCCAGGCTGTTTCATGGATTGTCCCCCCGCTTCACGTAACTTTTCTTCAGGCGGCGGTTCACCCCAAACACCCCAACACTAGTGTACACATATCTGTTCTAGTGTACACACAGCTTCAGTCTGTCCTCTCCCTTCATGATATTGCTATACCCAGACTTGGATACAGATTGCTGCTGAAGGCTTAGGAGGAACAGAAGGAGATTACTAAAGAACAGGAGGGCTTGAAACAGGCAATCAGATTTCACTGTTGGAAAGTTTGGTGTTGAGACAGTATAGTAGCGTGTATTCAAGAGCAGAGACTCTGGAGCCCAAGTCGTGGCCCTACTGAAAAAGAGCTTTTTCCTGGTGGTGAGGGCGGGGCATTTTGGTTGTTTACAGTGTCTTCTGTTCTGATTGGTTAGAAGTCATGCCCTATCTATTCTGATTGGTCAGTTTCTGCTAGTGTCTATTTTATGCTTTCTATCAGCACCACAGGGTTTTCCTCATAGCTCAGTCGGTAAAGAATCTGCCTGCAGTGCAGGAGACCCAGATTTGATTCCTGGGCAGGGAAGATCCCCTGGAGGAAGTCATGGCAACCCACTCCAGTATTCTTGCCTGGGAAATCCCACAGACAGAGGAGTCTGTGGGCTATAGTCAATGGGGTTGCAAAGAGTCCGACATGACTTAGCAACTAAACAACAACAATCAGCACCATGCTGATTATTAAACATTTTGACTATTACCTTCTTAGGAAGTATTTAAATTGTAGCATGTTGCTTAAGCATTTTTGTACCTCCATTTCTTCATCTTTTTGCCAGAGGCCCCAAAGCCCTTTGGGATCAGAGTAGGGGAGTCTACTTATTGCGGTGACTGGCATTTGAAGATGGGTAAGACGAAGCTTAAAAAAATGAAATGACCTTGCACGTAGGTTCTCAGAGAGACCACCAGCCATTTACCCAAGGCCTGTCTAGTGAGACTGGGCCCTGAATACACCTTTGCTGCTGCTGCTGCTGCTGCTAAGCCGCTTCAGTCGTGTCCGACTCTGTGTGACCCCAGAGACGGCAGCCCACCAGGCTCACCCGTCCCTGGGATTCTCCAGGCAAGAACACTGGAGTGGGTTGCCATTTCCTTCTCCAGTGCATGAAAGTGAAAAGTGAAAGTGAAGTTGCTCAGTTGTGTCCGACTCTTCACGACCCCCTGGACTGCACCCTACCAGGCTTCTCCGTCCATGGGATTTTCCAGGCAAGAATACCGGAGTGGGCCGCCATTGCCTTCTCCGGAATACACCTTTAAACAATGCAAAAATCGAATGACCGTTGGCTGACAATTACATTGTCGTGAGGGCAAAACCATTTGCAGTCAACACTATAAAACCTCTTTACAGTCACTCCTTGAATGAAAACAGCTTAATGTCTCCTGCCCAAGGTGAGTGAATTTCAGATGAATGAGTCTCTGGAAATAAAGA
Source organism: Ovis aries (assembly GCF_016772045.2). Classification (NCBI taxonomy): domain Eukaryota; kingdom Metazoa; phylum Chordata; class Mammalia; order Artiodactyla; family Bovidae; genus Ovis; species Ovis aries. The sequence continues at coordinate 60,079,548 of NC_056059.1, read as the reverse complement.
GAGATTTTCTGAGAAACTGACAGAATTATAAAAAGCTGCCACTTTAAACTTGCCTCAGAGGAAGAACTCACAACAGATTTAACTATAAATTATTTTGTTTAAAAAATTATAAAAAGGCTAGCTAAAACCAATATATATATGTTATAAAATATGGCAGACAAAAAACTTGGTCTCTTTAATGTATAACTTCTACCAGTTAGTCATGTTCTGGGGAGAAAACACAATGTTATACGCCAGCTTAGATGGGAAGAGGGTTTGTGGGAGAATGGATGCATGCATATGTATGCCTGAGCCCCTCGGGATGTCCCGAATTTGTTAATCAGCTATACTGCAATACAAAGTAAAAAATTTAGATTGAAAAAAAATCAGCATAGAGGAAACATTGTCTTTGGACCATGATTTTTTCAGTGGCCGGAGAACGTGAGTAGGCAAAACCGACAGAGTAAATGTAAGTAATTTTAAAAACTTTTGAAAGAAATATTCTGCCTCATTGATGACTAAATAAATTTATATTTTAGAAAAGGTTCTTTGGTTGTCAAATACTTTATTCATATTTATTGTATATTTAAAAGTTGCTGAGAAAGTAGATCTTAAATGTTCTCATCACATGAAAAAAAATTGTAGCATGTGAGATGATAGATGTTAATTAGACTTATTGTGATGATCGTTTTGCAATATATATAAATATCAAATCATTATGTTGCATGCCTGAAACTAATATCATGTTGTATGTCAATTATATCACACTAATAAATAATTTCTTCATTCAAAAAATAAATATTGAGCATGTACTACATACAAGACACTGTTCAGGCCCTGGAGCTTCAGCAGTGAACAAGGTAAACACAAAACCCACCCTCTAGGAGATTTCATGCTAGTGTGGGAGGCGAAAAATTTAAAAATCACATAAAATGTATGTTAGGTAGTGATAAGTACTAAAAGAAAAGGAAATCCAGAGAGGGGAGGGCCTTAAAGATGGGGAAGAACAAGTGCTCCTTTTGACAGGGTGGCCAGGAATGAGCAGGAAACTGAATGAGACGAAGGAGTGAGTCATGCAGGTATCTGGGGCAGGGGTTTCTCAGTAGAGATGCCAGAAAGTAAAAAGGCCCTGAGGCCAAAGTGTGACTGCTGTTTTCAAGGATCAGTAGAAAGGCTGAGTGGCTAGAACAGAATGAACAAGGGAGAGAGGAAGAAGAGTAAAATAAGAGAAAGGACGTGAAGGCTGGATGATAAAGGCCCTGTAGATCTTTATAAGGACTTCAGCTTTAACTTGTAATGCAGTGGGAAGCCGTGGGAGGGTCTGAGGAGAGGAGAGTATAAATTGATGTATCAGTTTGCTGCGGCTCCCATAAGAAAACACTAGAGACAGAGTGGCTTACACAACAGAAATTTATTTTCTCACATTATTTTCTGGAGGCTGTAGTCCAAGATCAAGGTGTGGGAAGGCTAGGTTTCTTCTGAAGCCTTTTCCTCAGGCTTGCTGTGTCCTCACCTGGCCTTTCCTCTGTGAATGTCCGTCACAGGGGTGTCTCTCTCTGTGCCCAAGTTCCTTCTTCTCATAAGGACATCAGTCAAATTGGATGAGGGACCACCTGGATGCATTGTTTTCACTGAAATCATTTCTTTTAAGACTCTATCTCCAAGTATAGTTATATTCTAAGGTACTAGGAATTAGACTTTCAACATATAAATTTGGGGAGGCACAATCCGGCCCCCAGCAACTGATTTACACTTCAACAGCATTGTTCTCATTGTTGGGCTGAGAATAGATTCAAGCACAGAAACCAGAAGACCAGTTAAAGGTTATCACAACAATCCAGACAAGAGATAATAGTGGCTGGGGCCAGGTAATAGTAGGACATGCGTGCGTACATGCTCAGTCGCTCAGTCATGTCTGACTCTTGGCAACCCCATGAACTGTAAGCCCGCCAGGCCTCCTCTCTGTCCATGGAATTTTCCAGGCAAGAATACTGGAGTTGACTGCCGTTGCTTACTCCAGGGGATCTTCCTGACCCAGGGATCTAACCCACATCTCCTGCATCTCCTGCATTAGCAAGCAAATTCTTTACTACTGAGCCACCTGGGAAGTCCCCAGGTAATAGCAGTGGAGGTAGTTAAAAGGCATTGCATTCTGATCATTTTGAGGATAGCTAGAGCTGACTGCAGAGAAGGCGATGGCACCCCACTCCAGTACTCTTGCCTGGAAAATCCCATGGACGGAGGAGCCTGGTAGGCTACAGTCCATGGGGTCGCGAAGAGTCAGACACGACTGAGCGATCCCTTTCACTTTTCACTTTCATACATTGGAGAAGGAAATGGCAACCCACTCCAGTGTTCTTGCCAGGAGAATCCCAGGGACGGGTGAGCCTGGTGGGCTGCCGTCTATGGGGTCGCATAGAGTCGGATATGACTAAAGCAACTTAGCAGCAGCAGCAGCAGAGCTGACTGGATGGGATGAATCCTGAGTAGGAGAAAAAAGACAGGAGTCAGGATGACTTCAAGGATTTTAACTTGAACAACCAGGGAAACAGTTCCTGGTTACTGATGGGGGGGAAAGACTAAGGTTTGTAGTGAGGGGTCGGGGGTGGGGGGGTGATATCAGAATCTCTGTTTGGTATTTGAACATGTTAAATGTGAAATCCCTATTAGACATCCAAAAGGTAGCTGTATTTATGGGTGTGAAGTTCAGGGGAGAGATCACAATGGACATAAAAAATGTTTGGCCTGGAAATAATTTCAACCCAGCCCAGTTCTCAGGGGTGGGGAAGAGCCTTGTTTCAAATCTTCTAGATCTTGAAACAAGGCAATTCACTTGCTTTGGGTTTATATATCAACCTTCTAAACTTGAGACCTAAAGTGGAGTTATTAGCCTGTAAATGTCTAAAGTAATTAGGCTGCAATGACAGTCTTCAAACCAAACAAGGCAAAGAAAATTTTTCTTTGGTTTATAACCAGAAAGGAGACTTTATAGCCAGTGTTTGGCAAAATGCTGTTCTCCCCAAAACACCTAGAGGTATTCATTTAAGTGGAGTCATACAGTATTTGTTCTTCTATGAACTACTTCTTTTTTTTCTCAGAATATTTTAATAACTTTATTGAGGTGTAATTAATTGATGTACAGTAATGAATTGCTTCTTAAATTTAAAAAAGACCAGGGGCCTCCCTGGTGGCTTAGTGGTAAAGAATCTGCCTGCCAGTGCAGGAGACACGTGTTCTATCCCTGGTCTGGGAAGATCCCACATCCCGCATGCCGCAGAGTAGCTAAAAGCCATGTGCTGCAACTATTGAGCCTGTGTTGTGGAGCCTGGGAGCTGCAACTGCTGGAGCCTGCATGCCCTAGAGCCCATGCCCCAAAACAAGAGAAGCGACTGAAATGAGACGCCCACGCGCTGCAACTAGAGAGTAGCCCCCACTCACTGCAGCTAGAGAAAAACCTCACACAGCAACAAAGACCCAGCACAGTGAAAAATAAAATAAAGAAACAAAATTGTTAAGAAATAAAATGACTGAACTCAGGAGAACCAGTTCAGTTTGATTGAACCCACATGATCGCAGCAGTTAACAGTTCAGACATGATTCAATCTGTTCTCTCAATGTCTAAATAGGGTTAGACTAAGACTTACTGATTTCTTGGAAAAGACACATTTTTTGTATACTCCTATCATTTCCAAGTTCCCTCCCAGGGTTAGCCAACCAGGTATCAATCTGTGGCTTATTAGGAACCAGGCTGCCCAGCAGGAGGTAAGCAGCCAGTGAGAGAGTGAAGCTTCATCTGCTGTTCCCCATTGTTCCCCACTGCTCACCTGAACACCACCCCAACACCACCCATGGAATAATCATTGTCCCTGAAACGTCCCTGCTGCCAAAAAGATTGGGGACCGCTGCCTCAAACCAGTGTGGATGGGAGTAGAGCAGAAGTCCCACAACAGGACGAAGGTTTAGGGATACTAAAACACCATCACAGTGGGTCTGTCACCTCATCTCAAATGACCTTTGGCCTGAGAATATTCGTAACAGAACAAGAACTATAATAGGACTATTAGTAATTAATTTTACCAGCTGTCATCTGTTTAACCCTGTGGGCTATTTAAGCACTTCATATATATTAACTCATTCAATCTTCACGGCAGCATTATGTGACAAATATAACCATTGTCCTCATTTTGCAGATGAGGAAATTGAGGTGGAGGGAAACTGGGTAACTTGCTCAAGATCACACAGTAAGAAATCAAACAAGCAGTGTGGCTTGTTGCCCTTCCTCCGCTAGTGCTTCTCAAACATGAGTGGCACATCGGAATTCCAGGAGAGCCTGTTGAAACAGATTGCTGGGCCCACTTCAGAATTTCTGATTCAGTAGCTCTTAGACGGAACCTCAGGATTTACATTTCTAGCACATTCCTAAATATGCTATGCTGCTGGTCTGGGGACCACATACTGAAAACCCTGTCCCTAATAAGAAGTTAAAACTGACTATATCTGCTAGACTTTATCAGGCGCTTGACAAGACCAGCAACACTGAGAGTGGTTGTTCCCATTTTACAACTCAGGATTTGAGAGTCAACAAGAATTCAGGCTTCCCAGTGGCACTAGTGGTAGAGAACCTGCCTGCCAATGCAGGAGGCATGAGAGACATTCGAGATCCATGGCTCAGGAAGATCCCCTGGAGAAGGAAATGGCAGCCCACTCCAGTATTCTTGCCTGGAGAATCCCATGGACAGAGGAGCCTGGTGGGCTACAGTCCATAGGGTCGCACAGAGTCAGACACGACTGAAGCAACTTAGTATGCACACATGGCAAGATTAAGGACCTGCTCAAGTTCACAGAAGCGGAAGTAAGCAACCTGTGTTCAAGACCAGCTTGCTGAATGCCAAAGCCCTTTTATACCCACTGCCTCACTGGGTACGCTAGACAGGGTAAAAATTGAGCACCTCTTCAAAGCAATGTTTAGTAAGTATTTGTCTTTCATTTTAGTGGAGACAGGTGAAACAGATTTTCTATTAATAGAATTATACATATCTGGTACATGTATCTTTATGTTAAAGAAGAGAGTGAATCCCCTGCATTGACTAGCACCTAACATTTTAACCTCTGTGGCAGTGTCTTTCATTTTGTATTATTTCTGTCACTCACGCTGCTCAGTCCTTCAGTCATGTCCACCTCTGTGACCCCATGGACTGTAGCCTGCCAGGCTCTCCTGTCCATAAATTTCTCCAGGCAAGAATACTGGAGTGGGTTGCCCATGCCCTTCTCCAGGGAATCTTCTCAATCCAGAGATTGAACCCGCGTCTCCTGCCTCTCCTGCATTGCAGGTGGATTCTTTACCACTTAGCCACCAGGAAGCTCTCTGTCACTAATAACTTGGTAGTATTTGGCCATTCACAGTCATTAAGGATGACTTAATGAATGTAGTTTTGAAGTCTTATTCAATGTTTATCTTCAGTTCTTTTTTCTTTTCTGATTTTCATGTTGGTATAATATTTCCTTCATTTTTAAAGTTTTTTTTTTTCAATTTATCAAGCCAGGTAAATTTTGAGAAAAATTAGTAAAGGGTTTAAGTTTCAGAATTTTAACTGGCTCTAGGAGCCAACTTTGTATTTCTATCGGCTGGTCTCAGAATTGGTAGGGTGTTCAGCTGGGCCACTTGCAACATGCAAGGACCCAGATAAGAGTTTATGTTTCTTATTCAAGACTGCTGTCTAAGTTGACAAGGGACAAATTTTAATTTGTCCTTATTGCATAAAGAATGGTATGCAAGTACCTGGATTAATTGGTGCCCTGTTTTCTATTTTTTCCCCAGGGTTGTTATGGTCTACACTGTTGAGTACCAACCAAAATCTTCCTTGGCAACAGAACCCTGCTGTTCTTCAGTATTGGGAGTGCAACAATGTGGTGAAGGAAAGTGGACCAACACCCCCCATCACCTCTGCCGAGCCCAGGGGAAAAAAATCTGATTGTTTTAAAACCAGTTATGCAAAGGTGTGGTCTAAGCTCTGTCAGTGATTGGCCTAGGGGTATGCATGTAACCAAGTTCTGGCCAATGAGATATAATACAAAGAACACTGCCGGGGCTTCTGGGAAAGATTTTGCTTCCTGATACAAGTAAGGAAAGCTATTCTTTTTATTTCTCATTGCAAAAAATTTTGTAATACTTGCTCCATTTGCAGAGCATTTTTAAAAACAGTGTAAGGTACTGCCTAATTCTCTAGTAAGCATTGAATCAATGGTAAGACTGGTCTCCCTGAAGAAACAGAGAATCTTGAGTTCTGTAGCTTTGACCCTACAAGCGGGTGCAGGGACTGGAATGCCTGGAGTCCACTCCTAGGGTCAAAGAACACCTGGATGTCGGCCAGCTCTCTGCCTAGCAGCTAGTCTCTGAACGTTGGTCCAGTTATCTGATGTGAGAATCTCAATTGCTACATGCAGTTCTATAGCTAAATTACATATGAAGGCTCAGATAGGCTTAAATAACTTTTCCCGGTATCAACCATGAAGAATTCAACGTGACTGGTGCAGAACAAGACAAATCTCTATCTATAGGTAGGTTTTCTGGATTACAGGGACTCCTCTGGGCTACATTTAGGCCCTTGCAACTAAATTTAATTGCTACTACAGTTATTATTGAATTATCAAGAAAATAAGTACCATAGCATCAACTTTGGCCTGGAATTCATTTTATCTCAGCCCAAGACTCTCAAGGGTCGGGGAGGAGCCCTGATTCAAATCTCCAAGATCTGGAAAGTTCACTGGCTTTGGGTTTATATGTCAACGTTCTAAACTTGGTATCTGCAAGTGGAGTTATCAGTTGATAAATGAGTAAAGTAATCAGGGTGCAATGACAGTCTGCAGGCCAGACACAGGGCAAAGACTTTTCTTTGGTTTATAGCCAGAAAGGAGACTTCACAGCCAGTCTGTCAAAATGCTGTTGCCCTCAGACTCAAAGAAGAACCAGACTTTCATTGTCTCCATGAAGAGGCTGAACTCTTGTAGTTTATGATTTTCTGAATTATTCTTGCCCGATGTTTCTCAACTTTTTACAAAGTTAACTCAGCCCCCCTTCAAAATCTATCTAAATCCCTTATATCCCTACCAGCCAAGACTTAGTTGGTTTTGTTTCCTATGGTTTGATGAATGAAAACAATAACTGTATGGTATTATCTTTTTTGAATCAAAGGTACGTCTCCATTCTGCAGTGTCCCCTGGAGACTGCACCATCCCCGATTTGAGAATGTGTGTTCTAGTTTTAATCCTTGCACTTTCAATCTCTGGCGAGTCATTTACTTCTAAATATGAATAAGGTACATTCTGTGTAAAGAGAAGTTTTATTATATTTGGATTTCTGTGACCTGGAAAGAAAACCTGTACAAAAGAAAAAGATCTGTAATAATCTCCATCCTTGCTTTTCCCATATCTTCTTATTTTAATTACTTCACCCTCTCCATTGGCATGAATTACTGGCTACAAATCAGCACACATGTTGCTTTTGCTACACTTTCCCTTAGATCACTAGAACTTTATTGTTTGTTCTATGACTATTTCTTTTAATATGAAGAACCTGTGACTTCAGTTAAATTAAAACATTATTTTATCAAGCATTGACTACATGACTATTATAGGTTGAATTGTGCCCTGAAAAAAAAGTGTTGAAGTCATAATCCCCATACCCATAAGCGTGACTTTACTTGGATGTAGGGTCTTTGCAGATATCATTAAGTTAAGTTGGCTTTACCACTGAGCCACCTGGGAAACCCATATCAATGTATACCTCCAATTAAGAAAAAAACCTGTGCTATTTACATGTAGCCCCCTAAATTTTCTTTTTTTTTCCCAGTTTTATTAGAGTATAGTTTAAAAATAAGAATTCCATGTATTTAGGTAGTACAATGTGATTTTTTAAAAAGTGCACCAGGTGATAATTTAATATATGCACACATTGCGAAATGATCACCACCTTCAAGTTAATTTACAAGTGATACATAGTTGCTGTTTTTCTCATATGTGTGACTAGAACACTGAAGATGAAGATTTTAATCCTTCATTCTGTTAAGGTGGTATATCATGCTTATTGATTTGTATCCCAAGAATAAATCCCACCTGATCATAGTGCATGATCCTTTTAACACATGGTTGACTGGAGTTTGCTAGTATTTTGTTGAGGATTTTTGCATTCATGTTCATCAGGGATATTGGCCTAAATTTTATTGTCTTGTAGGGTCCTTACCTGGCTTTGGTTTGAAAGTAATGCTGGTCTCATAAAATGAGTTTGGAAGAGTTCCCTCCTCTTCAATTTTTGGGAAGAATTTGAAGAGAATTGGTATTAATTCTTCTTTAAATGTTTGGTAAAATTCAGCAGTGAAGTCATCTGTGCCCATGGGCTTTCTTAGTTGGAAGTATTTTGGTTACCTGAAAAACAAATCCCCTTTACTTGTTATTGGTCATTTAAGATTATTTTTCAGGATTCAGACTTGGTAGGTTGTATGTTTCTAGGATATTTTTCTGTTTCTTCTAGACTGTCTAATTTGTTGGGATATAGTTGTTCATAGTGGGCTCGTGATTCCTTGCATTTCTGTGGTGTCAGCTGTAATGCCTTTTCCTTCATCTACAATTTCATTTATTTGAGTCCTTTGCCCTTTTTTCTTGATTAATGTAAAAATTAAAAGTCTGTCAATTTTATCTTTTCCAAAACCAATCCTGAGTTTTATTGACCTGTATTATTGTTTTTCTTGTCTCTGTTTCACTTATTTCTGCTCTAATATTTGTTACTGCCTTCCTCCTGCTAACTTTGGGCTTAGTTTCTTCTTCTTTTTCTAGTTCCTTGAGGTGTAAAGTCCCTGGTAGGACAGGGTCAGTCCCAGACCGCAGCTGAGAGGAGCTGAATCAAGTCACAGGGCTGCTTTAGAATCGCAGTTGGATCGAGGTTGGTGGGCGTTGGATCGAGAAGCGTGTCTCCCACTGGGTCCCTGGGTGGACGGGACTGCTCCTGACTGATGGCAGCTGAAAGGGGCTGGAACCAAGGCATAGGCCTGTTTCAGTATCATGGTGGGACTGAGGTCATCAGGCCTCAGGAGACACAGGTGTGTATCCTTGCGGGCCCCTGAACAAACAGGAGTATTCCTGGCCATGGCTGAGAGGAGCTGCCACCCAGACATAGGCTGTTTCAGCATCTGCAGTCCAACTCAGGTGGGCAAGCCTATGTACGGGGACACAGATGGCCCTATCTCTGGCCAAGGCCCTCGTCAGATGGTGCTGGTGTCAGGGCCGAGGCCACGTGGGGCTGCGGCTGAGGCCACAGGTTGTTTCTGCGTCTATAAGAAGGACCACAGTTGGTGGATCTGCCACCTGGATACGTGCCTGCCTTCTCAAATGGCTCTCCTCAGCCTTGGGCTCCACCAGGGTCTCCCAGTCTCCTGTCTGGGTCCACGGTGCTCCCACAAAGGCACTTTCGTCCACGAAAAGCTGTCAGATTACTGTTGTTGCATGGGGATATGAGTGGGCGACATCCTATTTCACCATTTTCTTACAGAATCTATATGTTTTGATTTTGTTTTTACACTTAAGTCTTTAATCCATTTTGAGTTAATATTAAGATAAAGCCCCATTTTTTTTTTAATGGATAGCCTTTCCCCACTGATTTGAACTACCCTCATTATCATATATTATAGTCACACACACTGGGATACGTTTCTGGATTCTCAGCTCATTTCTACTGATTTTGTTTGTTTGTTGTTCTTGTCTGCTCCTAGCCTAATCCCAATTTTATTTGCCTTCAATATCTTCTCAGGTCAGCGCTCTCCAGTCTCCTTTTGCATATTTTTTCTTGGCTATTGGTATTTAGTATTCATTCTTCCAGATAAACGTTAAGAATCAAGGTCTCAGGTGGGAGTACATGTCTAGCTCACTCTAAATCACATGCCCAGGATAGGAAGTCAGTCTGCTTGTTTCTGTTCTAACCATCAGACACTCAAGTCTTCTTTTGATTGCTCCCAGAGGGTCTCAGACTCTCACGACTCTCTTGTAAGAGATAGTAAGGTGGTTACTTTCCAGGCCAAGAAGATAATTTATACTCCTGGGGTGAACAAAAGAACATCTATTACTAGAGCAGTGGAAAAGAAAAAAAACACACATTTTGAATCTCTGCTGTATCATATTAAGGAAGTTGGACTTTACTCAACTTGTAGGTGTTTGGTTAGCCATTTGAAAGTTTTAGGTGCAAGAGTCACAAGATTAGTTTGGCAGCAGTGAAGAAGAGTGAACAGAAGGAAAATAAACAAGAGGCCCAGTTAAAGTACTACTGCACCAGTCCAGGCCAAGATGACAAAGACCTGAAATAAGGCAACTGCCAGGGGCCTAGAGGGAGGAGGACAGATTTGAAGGCCGTTTAGCAGGTAGAATCAACAGGATGAGTGATTGGTTTGATGTTATCCAGAATGACCGCCTGATTTCTAGCCTAGGTGGTAGAGTTAATGACGGTACAGATAAATACCACAGAACAGAGGAGGAGGAGTGGACTTCGATGGTAGCGTAGATAATGAGCTTATTTGGGGCATATTGAGTTTGAAAGTCTGTGAGACATTCAAGTTGCAATACTTGGTTGACATGAAAAGTATATTGAATTTGGAGCTAAAGGGAGAGCAAGATGGACAAGCGATCTTGAGAATAATCAGCACATACGTGGTAGTAAAAACCATGAGGAGGAAAGCTGAGGATGGAACAGTGAAGGGCACCAACATTTACCAGAAGAGAGGGGATTGCAGCCAGCAAAGGTTTTTGAGAACAATCCACTTAAGAAGCAGAAAGTGGTAGCCCAGAAGACCAGAGAGGAGAGCTTCAAGGAGGAGGATGTGGTCAGTTGTGCTGACAGCAGCATAGAGGTCTCAGAAGCATCCAGCAGATTTGGCAATTCCCAAATAATGAACTCGGCGAAAGTAGTTTCAGTTGAGTGCAGTGAAAGAAAGTCAGTTTGTAATTGTAGAGTGAAGTCAAAGAGTGAGAGAATGCCCCAGGTGTCTTCCCTTTGTTCAGATTCGTGCTCTACCCTTCACCACTGTGCCGTCTGTCCCAGATATATGCTAACATCATTAAGTTTCCATGACTGTGTTGAGTCTGGCCAGTGGTGAGCCTTGGGAGGAGATTGAAGGGAAAGAGAGTGAGGTGGAGATAAGTCCACCTCCCTGGACTCCTGGACTCCCCCAACTCCCTGCCCATAGGGTCTGCTGCATTCACTCAACCGAAGTTCACAGCCTTCTCCAGCTGGGTTCAGGTAACCACTTCCGCCTCCTCTCAGGCCCCAGAGTGGTAATAGCTCTGCTTTGCTAGTCTTAGTGTTTCCTACCACCCTTTGTGTTTCTTTACATCCTGCCCACACCTTTGTAAATACTCCTTTATTAATCCTTCCTTGAATTATCCAAATTTGAGAACATCATTTGTGTCCTGGTGGAACCCTGAAAGATGCAAGAGGGTGGGGGACCTTGGCTGGGAAGAGTAGAGAGATAAAAATACACAAAGACAAGTGAGGTTTTGTTGCAGAGTTTATTTTTTAAGTTAGAGAACTTTGGGCATACTGACAAGCTCATGGAGTTCTAACAGCCAGAGCCTATTTCAAAGGTGTAATCTGATAGGAAGGAAGAAGTAGGCAGAGAGCTCTTTGCTTGCCTCTGGAGTTGATGACAAGTGGCCCCACCAGTGTTGCTCAAAATATTCTGGAACCTGTGCTTCCAGTTTGACCAAGACAGTCTATTTGCCAGGTTTGCTCATGGTTGTGTTGGCAAGTATTGGTCTGAGCAATGAACTGATGGGAAAGTAGACACAAAGGCTGAAAAAGGAGAAAGAACAAAGGTTGGGACCTCAACAAACCCAGGCACCCCTCACTGCACCAAGACCGTCAGACAGTAAAGCCGTTGGTGTTTCTAAAACACCAGGCCCTGGTGACCCAGCCTTGCTCACTTCGCTAACCTTGCACTCTCCTCTTTTGTAGGTCACTGATTCCATCTCTGCCCCGAGGGCCTCCTTTCTCTTTCTCAAATAATAATAAGCTCTGTTCTGCCCTTGAGCTTGAATTCTGACCTTTCCACTGCCTGCAACCTGGCACTCTGCCCAAGTCTTATCCTGGTTAACTCCCTCTTATGACCAGAGCTCATCTTCAAAGTCACTTCCTCAGCAGAATGACCACCCCAGTCCCTTTGGTCCCCACCCTTCACCCATTTCAGGGAATCCTTTAGACTCCTCTTTCAAAGCAGTAACCATGTCTTAAATTTTATGGAGGTGGAGAATTTTATTCAGAAAGTCAAGTAGGCTTTCTTACATGCCTTTTGCTTTTGTTTATTTTTACATCTATGTCTTGAATCATCTGGAATTTATTTTTGTACATTGCATAGGATGGGGGCTCGTTAACAGTCTAAACATTTTGGCACTTTGTGGGAACCTATTAAGTCTTCCTTTTACTCTCTCATTCTTTCAGTAAGTGTTTAATGGCTAATGACCTCATACTACACCCTTTATTGCCACAAAAAATAAAAACAGAATATCCTTATCACAAAGGATACAAAGAGAATAATGACAGAGTTTCTGGGCCCTAGACCTGGAGAGGACCTCAGTGTGCTTGGGGAATTAGATTTGTGAATGCAGAAATGCCAGCACAGCAGGGAATAGCTTTAGTGATGCGGGACAGTTATAAGCTTCTGGAACCCTGATGAATAATACATTTCTGTTCATTTGACTCTCTTACTGTGTGTAACATGTGTCTTACCCACTGAAATCATTTAATGAGTACTTTAACAACTAACCTGAGTGAAGTTTTCACTTTTCTCTGAAGTTCTAAATGCATCTTCAGTTACTTCCTGAATTTCTCTACCAGGATGCCCCACAAGCATTTCCAACTCAAGACATCCTAAATGGAATTCTTTCCTCCAAAACCTGGTCCTTCTTTATTCCTCACCTCAGTTGTTTGAGATGGAAAGCTCGGATCATTCTCAATGTCACCGTCTCCCCAAACCCACATCCAACAGGTCACCAAGTCCTGTCCAGTCTAGGTCATAAATACTTCGTGATTCATTCTCTTATTCCCACCGTCTTGGGTTAAGCCTTCACTATCAATTCCCTGAACTGGTTTTTAAAAATTTTCAGTAGGTCTCTCTTTTCTCTACAATCTTCTGACTCCCACCCCAATCTCACTTCTGAAATACAAGTGTGACTCTATCACTCCGTGATTGCAATTCTTTCATGTTTCTCAGACGTTTTTAGGATAAATTCAACATTTTTGGACACACGGTTCAATAGGGCTGCCTCAATCTGGCTATAGATATATCTATCTAAGTCAAATGATCTAAAATACAGAAAAAGTTATACACATAAAATTGCTCATTGGGTACTGTACTAGTCTTCTATTGCTGTTATAATAAATTACTGCAAATTTAGAATTTTGTGCCTTCAAACAACACAAAGGGAAGATGGTTAGACCCCTGGACTTTGTAACTTTGGATTTGTTTTTGTGTAGATAAATAACCTCTATCTGCTTAAGTCACAGTCCATTGGGTTTTCTATTATTTATTGCCAAATGCAGTTGTAACTTATAAAAGTACTTCTATAGTTAAAGAAAAAAAATAATCTGATTCTAAACTATATTTCCCCAAATCTTCCTAACCCCAACTCACTCCTTTTTCTGTTTAGCAAATGCCTATGCAATCTTCAAAACCCAGCTCAAACGGTACACCCCTACAAAGTCTTTCCCAAGCTTTCCCTCAAACAGATTAATCTTCGTTGTTCCATGGCATATTGTCCATGCTGCTATGATAGCACTTTTACACTACGTTGTATTTGTCTGGTTTCTTAACTGTCCCCTCTACTGAACTACAAAGCACCATATGAGAAACCAAAGGGTTGAAATCACATTTTGTATTTGATCACTTCAAAGCTGACATAGCACTCAGTATATAGTAGGTACACAACAGATATTTTACAAATAAGTAAACACAAGATTAAAAAACAATGTATATGTTTAAACCAAATACCATCCTTCTTTTCTAGCTTAACCCTTGTCTTCTCTCCATGTTGGCTCATTTGTTTTTTGTTGGTAAAAGAATAATTGAGGGGTTGGAAGTTAGGTCATGTGTATTAGTACTTGGATTATTTTAATCAAGATGCAAGTGAGGAAATTTGAAGACATATTTGACTCAAAGTAGGAAAAAACTGGAGAAGCACAGACAGTAATTTAGAGCAGAAATTCAGAATTAAGAACAAGAATCCCTCAATCAGGACTTCTCTGGTGCTCAGTGATTAAGACTTCACCTTTTAATCCTAGAGATGTAGGTTTGATCCCTGGTGAGGGAGTTAAGATCCCACCTGCCTCATGGCCAGAAAACCAAATCATAAAATAGAAACAGTATTGTAACAAAGTCAATAAAGACTTTAAAAATCATCCACATCAAAAAAATCTTTAAAAAAATCCCTCAATCACTACCATTCTAAATCATGATCTGTCTCAGCCAAAAAGCAGTGTGGCTTTAGCAGTCCTGGCCCAGACTCACAGAGCCAAGGGTTTATCTCCCAGCTCTACTTACCACCGAGGTGGATTTGGAGGCAGGTCACTTACACCCACCTTCCTCAGAGACAGCTTCTTCCTCTGAGAAAGGTGACTAGAAACACTGGTCCACCTAGCTCACAAAATTGTGGCGAAGATTAGCAAGGATCAGACCCGTGCATAAGATTTGGTACAATACCCACTTCAAATGTGAATCATGTAGCTTTATTATAGGTAGGAGAAAATAAATGTTTGGTGAATAACTGAATGAATGAAAAAATCAGCCCAGTTTGCAGGTGATCTTGCTTAAACCCAAGGCTAAATGTAGGAATGACTTCATCTTTAAGGTTCGTATAAAATATAACCAACATATATGACATCATCAATACAAAGAAAGCTCTTTTCCCCCACTGAGTTGCCGATCTTTAGCCTTTCTTTATGTGGTGCAAAATGTTTTTATTCCATCAATTGAAATACAGCTTGAAATGCACCAGAGAAATGAGAAAGGTAACATGGAGACTTAAATTAACACTAAGGAATATATGACTATTTTTCTTTTTTCAAAAGTTTTTGAACTTTTTTCAAAAGTTCTAGTAGGAGCTAGGAGAAGGCAACGGCAACCCACCAGTACTCTTGCCTGGAAAATCCCGTGGACAGAGGAGCCTGATAGGCTGCAGTCCATGGGGTTGCTAAGAGTCGGACACGACTGAGCGACTTCACTTTCACTTTTCACTTTGATGCATTGGAGAAGGAAATGGCAACCCAGTCCAGTGTTTTTGCCTGGAGAATCCCAGGGACGGAGGAGCTTGGTGGGCTACAGTCCAGGGGTCACAAAGAGTCGGACACGACTGAGCAACTTCACTTTCACTTTTCTCTATTTCCTCCATTGTCTTGCCCTGGAAATTTTGAACCTCCTGCTAAATTTAAACTGACAGCTATAATACTGATCTGAAGTTAAAAATAAAAAGTAAAGACAATATAACCCCTAATTTATATATATTTGTGTATCTGTGTGTAAATATGGATATAGATATTTCTGATTTGGAAGAGCATTAAAGTAGATCACAGGGACGTATATTGATTTATTCCCACATATCAAATGCTTACTAATCTGCTCTTGCTATGATCAAAATAGTCATCACAAACACCATAATGAAAAAAATCCACATGAAAAATCGGTCTATGACTTTTGCAACCTTTTTCCATTCGCTCCCCTTGGAACTGGTGGCCTTGTGGTCTTTGAGGCACTTGGCGATGTATTCAATATTCTTCGTCAACACTCTGTACCGTGCGCAGTAGCTGTCCCCATCCTCCAGGTTCTCACCCTGGTACCTCAAGTCATTCTTTAAGAGTTTGTTCACTTCCTTCTTTCTGGAAGGGTCTTTATTTCTGGTTGTTTTCAGATTAGGCTCTGGAAGTTTGTCATATACCTTCGTAAGACAGTCTCGCTCCCTGTCTTGGTCGGGGCTAAGGCAGCTCTCACCCACGTCGTAGACAAACAAGATCCTGGACATGTATTTCAGGATGACCACCCGGGCCCAGGGTGGCACTGGCCTGGCCTCAGCCCCGCAGAAGTGGATATTCATCACCATTATGGTCAAAGCAGTGGAGGCTGTGATCAAGGCCATCGTGGCTATGTAGTATTTGCCTAGGAAAATAACAGCAACCAAGTTAGCTTAAAACTGTCTTCAAGGGACTTCACTGGTGGTTGAGCAGTTAAGAATCCATCTAGCAATGCAGGGGATGTGGTTTTTATCCCCGGTTGGGGAACTAAGATCCCACATTTAGAGAAGAAGCTAAGCTCACGAACTTCAATTAGAAAATCCAAAAAAAGAAAAAAGAAAATCCATGTGCTGCAATGAAATATCCCACGTGCCACAGCTAAGACCCAAAGCAGCCAAATAAATAAATATATATTTAGAGGGAAAAACTGTCTTCATATTTGACTCACAAATAAACAACTGGAAGTTGTACACATTAATGGTGACTAGTATGCTGCTGCTGCTGCTGCTAAGTCGCTTCAGTCGTGTCCAACTCTTTGCGACCCCATAGACGGCAGCCCACCAGGCTCCCCCATCCCTGGGATTCTCCAGGCAAGAACAGTGGAGTGGGTTGCCATTTCTTTTTCCAATGCATGAAAGTGAAAAGTGAAAGTGAAGTCGCTCAGTCATGTCCGACTCTTAGTGACCCAATGGATGCAGCCTACCAGGCTCCTCCATCCATGGGATTTTCCAGGCAAGAGTACTGGAGTGGGGTGCCATCGCCTTCTCTGAACTAAATCCTATGGTGTCTTTAATTGATAACTCATCAAGATAAAGAAGGATTTAGTTCAACCACAGAAAACTGTAATTCACAATACTAACGGAGGAAAAGAAAAACTCACATGATTGTCTTAACAGATGAAAACAATACATTTGATAATGTTCATCATCTGTTTATTATTTGTTAAAAGCTCTGAGTAAACTAAAAATAAAATCTTTCTTAACATTGTAAAGGATATGGGTCAAAAGCCTGGATCAAATGCTATACTTAATGAAGTAAAATGTAAATACATTTCTTAAAACTGGAACATTGTAAAGGATATGGGTCAAAAGCCTGGATCAAATGCTATACTTAATGAAGTAAAATGTAAATACATTTCTTAAAACTGGAACTCTATTTCATAGGTACTACAAATAACACATTGTGACTATTAAATCTCTCAAGAAAGATCTGTGTGCACCTTTCCTAAAAAGATACATTTTATATTATCACAAAGACAGGAAAAGTAATGCTTGTAAAATTCATGAGTCATGTTTTAAGACATCTTTCTTCAGAAACTGAGCCAGCTTCCTGTTGAATTTAGCTGGTAAAGCAGAGAGCAGGATCTGCCTATTGATCCTGCCTCAAACAGGGTTATGATTGGATGTCATCACTGTCAATCATTTCTGCCTTAGGAAAAGTAATGAAAGAACCAACACACCCTTTCCTCTTTATTAGTGGTGATGAGAAAGGAGAGAACTTTCTGTGTCTATTTCTCAAAAAGAGGTGCATGAGTGCGAGTGCTAGTGTGTGAGTGAGTGTGTGTGTGTGTGTGTGTGTGTGTGTGTGTGTGTGTAGCTTGCTTGAAGAAACATAACAAGGAAGAAATCTCCAAATAGAGAAACCAACGTAATAACATCTGAATGTTATTCAGATGGGTAATACTACATTCAGGAGAGAAAAGGCAGTATAATATTTCTTTTATATTGGTCACTAAGTCTCTTGGTGTTCTGAAATTTCCTCCTACTGATTGCTTTACAGAACTAAAACCTAGATCTAGCTTCTGATTCTTGAAAGCATCTGCTGCTGCTGCTACTGCTGCTAAGTCACTTCAGTTGTGTCCGACTCTGTGCAACCCCATAGACGGCAGCCCACCAGCCTCCACCGTCCCTGGGATTCTCCAGGCAAGAACACTGGAGTGGGTTGCCATTTCCTTCTCCAATGCATGAAAGTGAAAAGGGAAAGTGAAGTCGCTTAGTTGTGCCCAACCCTTGGCGACCCCATGGACTGCAGCCTA
Source organism: Ovis aries (assembly GCF_016772045.2). Classification (NCBI taxonomy): domain Eukaryota; kingdom Metazoa; phylum Chordata; class Mammalia; order Artiodactyla; family Bovidae; genus Ovis; species Ovis aries. The sequence continues at coordinate 60,061,498 of NC_056059.1, read as the reverse complement.
CCAGGCTCCTCCATCCATGGGATTTTCCAGGCAAGAGTACTGGAGTGGGGTGCCACCGCCTTCTCCTGAAAGCATCTATTACAACATAAGTCATTGAGGCAGAGGTGGTGGATCTGGGTGTTATCCTTGGTGGCAGGAAGTAGGTATTAAAGGTATTAGGAGGGATCTCACAACAAGAGAGGTAAAGGAAAAGGAAGGCAGTGATGGCAGCCACAGTCTACCCTTGGAGGAACATTTCATTATTGCAGATGTTTGAAAATGTGATCTACTTTAGAATCACCTCAGATTCCCAAATCTTGTCCAAGACTGCTTTTTTAAAAACCTCTTTTGCTGTGAGAACCTGTATTTTTTTCTTTTTCTTTCCTTTGGCTGAACTTCATGGCATGTGGAACTTTCCTGACCAGGGATTGAACCCGCACCCCTGCAGTAGAGCACAGAGTCTTAACCACTGGACCACCAGTTACCTGTACTTATAACAGTCTCCCTCACACCTATTATACTCAATAAAGGTTGAGAATTATTCTATCAAGGGTAGATGGTAGGCTTAAAAATCTAGCTCATCATTCCCATCGTGTTTACCATTTTTCCCAAGAAGAAACCACTTGTGATATAAGATACTAACAGTCACTGTTTGCTCAGTCCTCACCATAAGCCAGGCTCTGTGCTAAGCAATGGCACAGTGAGGTAGCAATTACACAAATTTTGAAGATGATGACGTAGAGACTCAAAGATTAAGTAAATTGCTTAAGGTTGATCAAGGAAGGAATGGCAAAGTCAGAGTTCAAATGCAGATTTCTTTGACTTCAAAATCAGGGCCTTAGCCTAAAAGCCAGTGGTTTTTTGACTTGAACGAAAAGCTCATCAGAATCACCCAGAAAGCTTGTGAAAACAGTTTGCAGGCTTTACCCTGACCCTAGTCAGCAGGTCTAGAGTGGGCCCTGAGGATTTGTATATCCAAATTGAGGCTGATGCTGTGGGTCCAGGGACCATACTTCAAGAACCACTGCTCTAAACAACACGGCTCTCATTCTTCTTTTGGGTAAACCTGGAGACCTCAAGCCCAGCTTTGTCTTGAACAGCCACATCACTATTCAGAGATGCCAACTGAAGACACTAAATGAGCCTGTGTTGAGTTTGTAGTTGACTTAATTGTTATGAATTTAAAGGCACAGATACAACTGCAGTCACCAGAAAGCTGACTCAAAAGTGTAAGAGATTTTAACTCACCGATCAGAGGGACGTTTTCTGAGGCTGGCATGATCTCTGCCACCATGAGCTGAAATACAGTCATGGCCAACAGTATGGTTACTCCCAGGGAGACCTTTTCCCCAGAGGCTGCTGGGAGATAGAAACTCAGGGGAGCCAGAAAAGATATGAGGACGCAGGGGATGAGCAGGTTGACAATGTAGAAGGAGGATCTCCTCTTCAGAAGGAGAGTGAACGTCACATCCGGGTAAGGCTCAGAGCAGCAGCCGTAGGAGATCACGTTCTTCACAGCAGGCATGCCGTGCACCTCCCACTCCACGTCTTCAATGAAGTCAGAGAGGTCTCCACTGTCCAGGGCATTGAATATGTCCACCTGATTGCCATTGTAGGTCCAGGAGCCAAAGGTCAGGTTGCACTGCTGATTATCAAAGGGGAAGTAGGTGACGTCCACCACACAGGAGCTTTTGGTGATGGCTGGTGCATCCCAGGTGATCAGCCCGTCATACCGCAGGACCACATTGGTGTTCACAGGCTCAGAAGATTCATCGTCAGCCCTGGAGGTCAGAGGAGGAAAATGAGAGCTGCTTACCAGGACAACTCACCAAGTTCCTTAACCCAGACAGCTCACTGCCCTTTTCCCATCACTTGAGTGTCTTTGGCAATGGACCACCATTCTTGTTACACTGGCTTGAAAGTCCAAAATCAACTCTAATTTGCCCTTCTTCTCTACCTCCTATAACTAGTTAGGGCCAAGTTCTCTTGGATTCTTCCTTTAAAGCATCTCCGCCAGACTTTCTTAGTGGTCCAGTGGTTAAGAATCCACCTGCCAATGCAGGGGACACGTTTCAATCCCTGGACTGGGAGGATCCCACATGCTCTGAGGCAACTAAGCCCATGCACCACAACCTCTGAGCCTGTGCACACGGAGCCTGTGCTCCACAACAGAAGCCGCCACTGCAGTGAGAAGCCAGTGCACCCCAACGAGGAGTAGACCCCGCTCACCGCAACTAAGAGAGCCCACGTGCAGCCCAGGGCAACCAAAGTTAAACAAATAAGCCTCTCTGCCTGTTATCCCTTCCTCTCCGTTCCCAATGCCATTCTCTTGGTCCAGGTATAATGATTCAAACACCCAGACAAAAAGTAAATGAGGCTAAAATCTGACAGAGAGGCTCTGCTTAAATGATTTTGTTAACTTTGGGCACAAGAATATTAAGGTAGCTCTTTGTTGCTGTTGGAAGAATTTTACATGTTTATTGTAGAACATCTGAAAAACACAGAGGAAAAAATTATTCATCTATAATTAAAAGATAATAATTCTAGATATATCTTGGTTTTGCTTTATCAACATTTATGGCTGGCATTTTGGGGGTACAAAATTTCTATTTCGTTTTGGGGAATGACTTTTCCACCACCATTGTAAGGCAGATGAAATGATGATCAAGGTACCCTAGGCTCCCCTGGCCAGGGGCTGGCTTGTGACCTGAGCTAGGTCCAACTGATTCATACTCCCTGGGGTTTAAATATTAAGCAGAGTGACCCAAAGACCAAAAAAGAGTCAATCTGATAATAGATTCCTAGAAAAATCAATTATTTAAAAATTTTTTAAAAATTCAATAGCCCCTTGTCTTGAACTATGGAGTAGTCCTAGTCTGTCCTTTCCAAGGCCTTATCAATGATTTTTCTCCTTTAATTCAGTGAGCTGTAGCATATCCTTCCTACAAATTCCTTTTTTGACAAGGTAGACAAAGTCAGTTTTCAATGCTTTCAGCCTTAACTGATCCATTTCTGTTAATATTTAATGCATATTTTTCTCAGTGTTCCTTACAATTTTTTCCCTATAAACTATATTATGGCTAAATGTAATGTGATATGCTGGATTAGATCCTATAACAGAAAACAGGACATTAGTGGAAAAGCTGGTGAAGTCCAGATAAAGCCTGTAGATTAGTTGTGTGCTCAGTCGTTCTGACTCTTTGCGGCCCCGTGGACTGTAATCAACCAGGCTCCTCTGCCCATGGAATTCTCCAGTCAAGAATACTGGAGTGGGTTGCCATTTCTTACAACAGGGGATCTTCCTGACCCAGAGATCAAACCTGCGTCTCTTCTGTCTCCTGCATTGACAGGCAGATTCTTTACCACTAGCAACACTAATAGTATTATATTAGTTTTGGCATATGTACTATGGTTATATAAGACATGATGTTAAGGAAAACTGCGTGAAAAGTATACAGGAACTCTGTGCCATCTTTCCAACTTTTCTATAAAATTATCTTGAAACAAAAAAGTTAGTTTACCAAAAACAAGACTGAGACAGTTTTTAAATGTAGGTGGTCATTTGTCCATAATCTTCTGCAACATTATTTTCATAGCTAAATTATATGCAATTATACTCCTTTTTAGAGATGTGCCGCAGTAATTTAACCAGCTCACTGATGCTCAGCATTATGGTTGTTTCTATTTTTTACATTTACAAACAATGCAACAGTGAACATCCCTGTCATCAAACTGTTGCATTTATCCACTGACTCTTTCCTTAGGTTAAATTGCTAGAAGATGATGTATTAGATCTAAGAACTGACATGTTTTACAAGTTTTTTCCTACTTATTAACCTTTAGGTACCACAAGGCAATGGTCTGATTGTGTCCACTCTAATCAAAGCATTGCAGCTGAATTGTGGTGCTCAATTTTTAATGGAAGTCTAAAGAGGGGATCTTTAATGTGGGTCTTGTGAAGACAACAAAATGGCGTTTTTGAAAATGACAGAACCTACCCTCTGTAAAAATAAAAAGTATATATAATTAGCTATCCAAATGTTGAGAACTGGAGCATCACTCACCTATCCTACCTGGTATAAGAGATCTGGGAGTCAGAGAGAATATATCTGGAGCTAGAATGATTCTATTAGTCATAGTCCTTGCAGGAAATGGATGGCACATTCAAATTAGATAGCTTGAGGAGGATTTAATAAAAGGACTGTACTAAGATAAGTATAGGGCAACCACTCTGGGACTAGTAACACCACAGTTATTACCATTCCTGGGCCTGAAGAAATGAAGGGAAGGTGCAATTACCAGTACCTGGAGGGAAAAGCGGCAGAAGAGGGTCAGCACGATAAGAGACTTGCCGCCGCTGCTGCTGCTACTAAGTCACATCAGTCGCATCTGACTCTGTGCTACCCCATAGACAGCAGCCCACCAGGCTCCTCTGTCCCTGGGATTCTCCAGGCAAGAATACTGGAGTGGGTTGCCATTTCCTTCTCTAATGCATGTATGCATGCTAAGTCGCTTCAGTCGTGTCCGACTCTGTGCAACTCTATGGACAGCAGCCCACCAGGCTCCTCTGTCCTTGGGATTCTCTAGGCAAGAATACTGGAGTGGGTTGCCATTTCCTTCTCCAATAGGAGACATGCCTTCTGTCAAAGGACACAGCCAGCCAAAGATAATAACTCTAGGAAGGGAGCAAGGGAATACATGCCCCAACCTTACTTTTCTCCCTCCAGCTGCTCACAGTGTTTCTCATTGGGCCAACCCACCCAGAAGCAAAGGAGCCCACTGTCTGAAAACATCACCCCAGCTACTCAGGAGGAGTTTGAAGACATTACTATTAATTGCTTCATGACCAGTACTTTGTTTTATTTCCCTGGTTTCTCTGATCACATTATTTTACAGCTCAGCACTTGCAATGGTTTCCTATGGCCCACCAATGCTTCCAAATCTTCTTGAGCAGTTCTATAAGGGCTTAAAGGGCTTTTGACAGCTCTATCCCTGACCTTCTTTCCAGGCTTTAAACTTGCTTTGCAATCTCTTTGTTGGCCGTCTCCATGTGAAAGTTCCTTTGGTCTCCCAAAGTGAACAGGTCTCACAATAAATCCACACCTTTTTCTCCAAACCTGTTCCTCTTCTCCCTCCTTGACTACCAATCTCATCTTTTTTTTCTTTTTAAAGAGTTTTATTGATTGACATACAATAAACTGCATACATTTAAAATGTAAAATTTGAACAAATCTGACATATGTATATCCAATCTCATCTGAAAGTTTTCCTACGCTTTCTTTCATCTAAGCTACGTAAGCAGAACTTAAAGCTAAATTATAGACAAATCTTCTGATTTCAGCAGGGTACCTAATTTCTCATTAGGTCTAAAATCCAAGTGCTAAACCTGTTCATTAAAATCCAACCATTAAAACTATCTCATAATAAACACACATCTGAAATTTCTGTAATCCACTCTTTACCTAATTTAAAAATGTCAGGAATCCTTGCAGTCTCTTACACCAACCATTATATTGCCCACAGACCTATACTAAACAACCCCACCAGAACTTCGAGCCTCAATTTATTTATTCCTTTACCAAACTGCTAATAGCCAATATCTGTTTGAGTCATTACATTGTTATAGAGCTCACTACCTCTTAGGAAAACTCATTATTCAAATTATTAGTTTTTCTTTTAATTGAATTAAAATGCAATCTAAAAACCCTTTAACTTCTACTTGTTGTTTTGGGTTTTGTCCTCTGGAGGAATTTCCTCTTTTCCCTCCACCTTATTTTCTCTCTGATTGCCTATGATAGCCATCAAGTCTTCCTAAGGACCTCTGTCTTTCTAACTAAGCATCAATCAATTCAACTGCTCCTCACATGAAATAGCTTCCAGGCACATCGCCATCCTGCTCACTCACCCCAGATAATCTAACCCATGGACTCAGGTACCAATGGTGACTCTAGATGTTCAGCATTTTCCTGCCCAAACTATGTTTATCACACACAACTGGATCACCTGCCTTACATCCCTCTTTATTCTCCCTACCACCACTCAGGAAGCCCATTCTGGGGTCTACAAGCGTTGGTACTGGTTTCTGAGAAGTACTGATATTATATCTGAGATCAGAAGATTCTACAGGTCCAGGAATTCAGCTAGAAGGACCAGGGTAAGGGCAACAGCTATCACTGGGGTCCCTCCTTTGCCTGATACTCTAACTCTCTTCTATTCTCATTTCAGCTGCTCAAAGGGATGCAAATGACATCCAATCACAGCTACATTTAGGGTTTCCTCTAAATATTGATAGCAAAACTCTGATGTTACTGAGAAGGAGAATACACAGGAGAAAACAGGATTCAAAACAGAACCGTCCATAAGAGGAGAGCAAAGAAGACTAAAGAGTTAACCCAGACGAACAGAAAAGAATTGATGAATCAGTATAGCGGGAAAGGTCTGTGTGGAAAAGTGTGGGGACCAGACTCACACATCTCAAGGAGGCCAGTGATCTGGGCAGGGAGGGGAAGGATGGAGAATGGGGTCAAAATTTACCAAAGCCACCACAGGTCCGTGTGAGCTCACGAGTGATTAACTGGCTTCTCTGATAAAGGAGATCTGGGGCAGACTTAACTTAAGTCACCATTCCCACTCACAGAGAAGACTTTCAATAAGAGCTGGTCACTGCTTCAGTCAATCAAAGCAAGAGGAAAAGGAGAACCAGCATTCTGTTTTTTTTCAGGGAGAATTCGGAACTTACAGAGTGCTGTAAGTGTTCTATGTAAAGCATGTCCTCTGCTTATTCTCCAGGAGGAGGTGATGGACATCCTGGCCCATTCTCTTGCCTTCTATGTATGTGAATGCGCGTGTGTGCTGTGAGGGGGGTGCGCAGGGTGGGAACCGTGGTAATAAGGCACCAGTACTTGGGGAAGGAAATGGCAGCCCAGTCCCATATTCTTGCCTGGAGAATCCCATGGACAGAGGAACCTGGTGGGCTACAGCCCATGGGGTCGCAAAGAGTCAGACATGACTGAAAGAGGCTTAGCACTTGGACTTAGCAAGGTGCATACGGAAGATACCTCTGGCCACTCAGAGTGGGGAATAGTCAACAGGGTCAGAGGTATGATTCACAAAGTTGTGACCCTTGGACAAGCTGAGTAGGGACTGAAACTAAAATTCAGGCTGCAACCAACCAGTGTGGCATCCTGAAGGGAAACTCACACCCAGTAGAAGAGTGAGTTCCCTCGGAGAGTCCCCCTCTCCAAGTTGCTCCTCATTCATCTCACTCTGCTCAAAGAGGACTTTTCCTAACTCTGAGAGACTTGAGTTCCAGAATAAAAAGGGAGAGAGCCCTTTTGACAACAGGTGGAGCAGCTGAGCCTGAGCTGTGACGGAGTGATCTGGTTCATTCTCAAACTGCAGGCCATGGACCAGCAGCACTACCATCTGGAGCTCAGAGAAATGCAGAACGACCAGCTCTACCCCAGACCTACTGAGTAAGAATCTGTATTTCAGCAGGCTCCTCAGGTGATTCATGCACACTTTACAATTTTAGAAACTTAAGCCTTACCTGCCCACTCACTAAAACCCCTTGCTCTTAGACCAGGAAAAGGCCACCTGGATCTCATGATTCAGTTCATCTTCCACTCTATACAAAGTCCAAAATCCATGGGCCAGCTTTTAGCTGGTTCCTTCTGATTAAATCTTAATGTACTCAGTTGCTCAGTTGTGCCTGACTCTTTGTGACCCTGTGGACTGTAGCCTGCCAGGCTCCTCTGTCCGTGGAATTTTCCAGGCAAGAATACCGGAGGGGATTGCCATTTCCTACTCTAGAGGAACTTCCCAACCCAGGAATTGAACCCTTCTCTCTTGCATCTCCTGCATTGGCAGGCAGATTTACTACTGCACTGCCTGGGAAGCCCCTTAATCTTAACAGTATCATGTATTTTCCATATATGATCACAGACAAGGAAGCACCACTGTTATGGGCTGAATTGCATCTGCAAAAAGTTCATGTGTTGAACCCTAGCCCCTGGCACTTCAGAATACAACCTTATTTGGAACAGAGTCATTGCAGCTGTAATTAGTAGTTAAATGTATTTAAAAGAAGAGATCATATTCTTGAGATTATGAGTAATTTTTACTTCTGTCTTGAAACTGAACTGAAAGTTGCTCAGTCATGTCTGACTCTTTGCGACCCCATGAACTATACAGTTCATGGAATTCTCTAGGCCAGAATACTGGAGTGGGTAGCTTATCCCTTCTCCAGGGGATCTTCCCAACCCAGGAATCGAACCAGGGTCTCCTGCATTGCAGGCGGATTGTTTACCAACTGAGCTATCAGGGTAATTTAGACAACTTTATCTTTTTTAAACAGTAAATCTGTAAATTTTTTGTGTTAAGAAAAGCAATAAACTTATCTTTAATTTTTAAAAAAAGACGAGGTCATATTGGTGTAGGGTGGGCGTCTAATGCAATATGACTGGTGTCGTCAATGCAAGGGGAGATATGGACACAGACAACACACAGGGAACACGATGCCATGTGAAGAAGAAGGCAGAGATTGGGGTGATGCTTGTATAAGTCAAGAGACCAAAGATTGCCAGCAACCACCCAAGAATCTAGGGCAGAGACATTGATTGATCCCTCACCGCCTTAGAAGGAACTAACCTTGCCAATACCTTTATCTTATACTTCTAGCCTCCAGAACTGCAAGACAATAGTTCCTGTGGTTTAAGCCACCCAGTTTGTAGTACTTTGTCACAGTAGCCCTAGAAAACTAACATGACTTCCAATACAGTTTCTCACCTGAAAGGGAGAATGTAGCTCTAAGATTTTTATGACCATTATTATTTTATTATCTGAGGTTTTATAACTATCAGTTCAGGATCTAGGAACATGAATTGACTTAACTTCATGCATGTTTCAAACTTCCCTCTTCCATTATGTTTGGTGGTGGCGGTGGTGGTGGTTGATGGTGGTTTACTTGCTAAATCATGTCAGACTCTTTGTGACCCCAGGGACTGTAGCCTGCCAGGCTCCTCGGTCCATGGGATCTTCCAGGCAAGAATACTGGAGTGGATTGCCATTTCCTTCTCCAGGGGATCTTCCCTATCCAGGGATTAAACCTGGGTCTGCTGCATTACACTTGGATTCCTTACCAACTGAGCCACCAGGGAGGCCCCATTATGTTTACATTCTGTCTAATCAACAAGTTCATTCCTGAGAAGCTACTGACTTGCACTTACTTGTTATATAGGACAATATCCGGTCTCCACACCAGGTCGCTGGGGATCCTGATGGAGTCCAGTCCATCATATTGGTCTCGATCCCACGTGAGATATGCATCATGCCAGATTTGGCGGATCCACAAATAGGCAGTCAGAATTTGGTTTCTCTCATCCTGCAAAATTAACCCAGATATAACTGTCCAGTAGACACCTCAATCAAACACACTTTGTAAAACACCTGTCTTCAAAACAGGAATTCCAAGAACACTAATCTATTTCCAATAAGTAAGCAAGAGTTTTTTTGAGTCTATCTCCTTGATTGATTGCCAAGGTCATATTTTTCCTGCTTGATTAGTGTTTGGAGCATCAAGTGGACAAATATTTAAATCATCAGATGCATAGGTCAACTGCTCAAATTTCTCCGAAAATTGATCAACTGATGAATGATTTTTTTTGAATGAAAAAGTCAGCAAACATCAACAATGTATAGAAAAAAAGATTTTGAAGTTTCATAACTGTGTAACTAAACACATATGAGCATTAATGTATGTCATCTTAAAACATCTTTTAAAAATTAAGACAAAATTCATATTGCATGAAACTCACCACTTTAACCATTTAAAGTGTGCAATTCAGCGGTTTCCAGTTTATTCACAATGTCATGCAACCATCCCCATTTTCTGCTTCCAGAACATTTTGTCATCCCAAAAGAGAAATCATATGACAATCAAGCAGGCAATCACTATTTCCCCATCATTCTCACAGCTCCTGGCAACCTAACTCCTCTTTCTGTCTTTATGGTTTTGCTGACTTTGCACATTTCATAGAAATGGAACATGTAATGTGTAACCAACTTTCTTGAGATGTTCTAAGACTGTTAATGTTCATGGAAAGACTCAGGTAATTTAGTGCAATTAATTTTGTAGAAAGTGTTCCTCCCCTGGAATTCGCTTCTATTCCCTTCTATTCCCTTCTCCCTCCAGCTTGCACACAGAGCTGTCTGTTCTCATTTTCTCTCAAATTCCCAGGTAAGACATTCCCTTTAGAAAGCACTGTTAGTTTCATTCTAACCATTCAGAAGAGTCAACACTATGTTACTCACCATATCCTTAATCTGAGAAAGTGTAATCTGGAGTGTGACGTTCAGAACTTCATCTGTATCCTCTACTGGACGAAGAGCATTAGAGTAGTCTTCAAAAAGGTCATTGAACAACTTCTGAGCATATTTTCCATCTGCTGGTTCTACAGCTGCTCAAAAAGGGGGATCTGGATCAAGCTTCAGTGTTATGAGTATTTCAAGGCAAAGAGCAACAGACCAAGGACTAGCATTGGTTCTATTATCCCTACCTACCATCCTACCTATCTACCTACCTACCTACCATCAGCTAGGAACAAGCTCTGGGTCAAGTGGAGTTATTTCTCTGGCAGACCTACAGGGTCAGCATGAGACTGTAAGAAGCTGAAATACTTCCTTACAGTTAGAGCATCTGTTCTTTTCCTGGCCCACCCAACATTCCACCAAAGAAGTGATCCCTGGGCTAAGACAGTTGCACACCCACCAGCCTCTTACCTCTCAGTCTGGAGGCAGCAAAGTAAATCCAGCAAAAGGAGATGCAGGAATGAGGCCAGTTCATCTTTCCCTTAAGTCTCTGTAAGTCCCCGGCTAGGCGCTGCAGTCTTCTACTTCTCCAGCAATGGGAAGGGTCCGGGCACACAGCTGCCACTCTGTCTCTGTCTCTGCACAGCAGATGGGGAGCTCAGGCTTGCCAGGCACAGAGCAAGCTTGCCAGGTCCCCTCCCCATCAGTAATCTGAGACTAGCAGCTCCAGCAGGTAAGATGCCAGGAGCCCCAGGTGGGTTAGGTCAGGCAGTGTTGCCCTGGGGGAGTTGCCCCAGTTGAGAATCCCCAGCTACATTCACTAGGAATATCCAGACCAATCTTTCAAGGGAAGAGAGGTGGGAGCCCAACACACCTGAGATACCACCTATGCAGACCAGGCATTTCCTACACCTGCAGTGAGTAGATTCAGTCTGAGTAGCCCATCCAGAAAGGCCCTCAGCGCTTTGAGTGCCTTTTGAAGAGGGAAAGAGAAGCAGTTCTGTGATCTTTGGGGTTTCCTCTCTGCCCCTGCTGCTCACCACTCCTTCAGTTGTCCCACTGAGCATGGACTTAGTCCGCGGTGTGTGAGTCTGCATGTGTGCATGCGCGCGTGTAGGTGGGTGGCGGGCACCAGTGGGTGGGAACAGAGCATTCGCTTACTTCGGAAGCTGCAGCAGCCCTTTGATTTGGGCTAGCAGTACACGCGGAGAAGGCAATGGCAACCTACTCCAGTACTCTCGCCTGGAAAATCCCGTGGACGGAGGAGCCTGGTGGGCTGCAGTCCATGGGGTCGCTAGGAGTTGGACACAACTGAGCGACTTCATTTTCACTTTTCACTTTCATGCATTGGAGAAGGAAATGGCAACCCACTCCAGTGTTCTTGCCTGGAGAATCCCAGAGACGGGGAGCCTGGTGAGGTGCCATCTATGGGGTCGCACAGAGTCGGACACGACTGAAGTGACTTAGCAGGAGCAGCAGCAGTAGACGACCTAGGTTTGACTGCTAGTCCAAACCGTCCTCATTATACACAGCTTTCCTGAACTAGAGATAGGGAAAATAATCCCTGTCTCCCAGAGTTACTGGGGTATTGTATGTAGAAACCGTTTGTAAATTGTAAAGCACTAAGAGTTGGACACAACTGAGCGACTTTAACTTTCATGTAAATATTACTAATTTTCGCCTCTGATCAGCTTTGGAGATACAGAATTTCTGCATTTACCAAGTCATCCATGGTTTACTAGCACTTAAAAAAAAAAGTTCAAATGCTAAGAATGTATAAGAATGATTCATAACTAATGGTGCTTTGCATTTGAATGCTGCTTTATATACTCAGTCATTTCTCTTATGTGATCTAATTCTGCTCACACAAAAGAATGTCAGTTTCCAATTGTCATAGTCTGTCCCTTCTCTTGCCTGGGGAAACTGCCTTGGAAAACTAAATTAAGATCGTTCAGTTGCCTGGAATCAGAGCAAGGAAATTGGATAGCTCTACTTCATCAGGTTACAGCCATCTGATGAGTCACCCTGTCCCTCTTCAGGAATATATCCTCCAAATGGAACAGACACTCAAGCCGTCAGCTAAGTGTGTTTCTTAATTGCCTGTGCCCTTGTGTTGATTGTGAAGATGTGACTTTTCTGACGCCCTTAGTCTGACTCATTCATCAGATGACACAGTTCCTGGTGCCCACGCACAGCCCTCCCTCCTAGAAAAAAACCATCCACTCTGGAATCTTAGAGGCTGAAGGTCCTTTTGAAATGGAGTCAAGTGCCTCATTTTCACAGAAGGAAGCTGATGTCTAATGATTCGAGTGGCTTGCCTCCAGCAGCACTTGGCCAGAGACAGAATCCAGGCCACCCACCCCTGCTCACGGTGCTCCCCACGCTAACTCGGCCTCTTCTTCTTATGGGGAGAGATGCTCTATCTTCTGTCTTTGATGACCCATCACTGGGAACTGCCCCTGAATAAGTGATCAGTGAACACACACATGATGTTAGCTACTGCTCCAGCTGCTTGAAAGCCGCCTCAAAAGCAATCATCTTTGGTAGTCTGATTGCTTTCCATTAACTCAGTTCATTCAGTTGGTCACTTGGAGTTCTTTTAAAAAATGGTAAGAGTCCTGAAATCAGTCCTGAATATTCATTGGAAAGACTGTTGTTGAAGCTGAAACTCCAATGCTTTGGCCACCTGATGCAAAGAGCTGACTCATTTGAAAAGACCCTGATGCTGGGAAAGATTGAAGGTGGGAGGAGAAGGGGACGACAGAGGATGGATGGTTGGATGGCATCACCAACTCAACGGACATGAGTTTGAGTAAACTCCGGGAGTTGGTGATGGACAGGGAGGCCTGGCGTGCTGCAGTTCATGGGGTCGCAAAGAGTCAGACACGACTGAGCGACTGAATTGACTGAGGCTCATCTGTCAATGTTAACATGAACCAAATTAAGCCAATACGTTTGAGGGGGCAAAGATGTTAATAACTAGAAAGCAAACTCCTCTTAAGTTCATTCTAAAAACAACCACTGCAATGAGAAGCCCGTGTACTACAAGGAAGAGTCGTCCCTGCTCACCACAACTAGAAAAAGCCCACGCAAAGTAAAGAAGACCCAGTTCAGTCAAAAAGAAAGAAAGAAAGAAAACTTTAAAATTAAAGAAAACAACCACTAGGTGTTTTCGTCGGGACCTACACACGTTTACCCAATTACTACGCTTCCATTAGCTCCAAATTAGAGAGAGAGACAGAGAGGTCTTTAACATAGTGGTCCTATAACTTGTAAGAAACTAGTGGCAGAAGTAATCCATTAAGTTCACCATTTGGAGTTCAATAAGGGTAAAAAGGCAAGCAGACATAATTTAGACTGACTTTCTAAAACATACTCTCAGGCAATGAATAAACCACAGCCATCCAGAAATCTGGAACCTCCAGGGTACATCCCATTTCCTGAGAGTCCATTAACTTTGGAATAGTCTCATCTGTTAGCATATTAATTCAGATTCACAGAGCACAAAACTATTCAAATTGGGAAGTTCATGATATTCAGGCCAGCAGTTACCTTTCCTGGATCATGGGTAGAAATTCCGAACAGCATTTCACCATAGTTTGTGTGATATCACCATCTGAGGGAGTATATTCTGGCCCTGCCCAGGGACCTACAATTCAGAAAATTTCTAGAGAACACAAATCCTTTCAATATCTGCATCTTTTGAGAAGCAGCTTGTTGTTATTCATTAGTAAAGTCACGTCTGACTCTTTGTGACCCCATGAACTGCAGCACACCAGCCTTCCCTATGTTTCACTATCTCCCTGAGTTTGCTCGAACTCATGTCCATTGATTTAGTGGTGCCATCCAACCATCTCAACCTCTGTCACCCTCTTCTCTTACCCTCAGTCTTTCCCAGCATCAGGGTCTTTTCCAATGAGTTGGCTCTTTGCATCAGGCGGCCAAGGTATTGAGAAGCAGCATTCCTTGCCAAAATAAAGTGTTTCGGCCATTTCAGAGTTGCTATGAGCCAAATCCTCTTCTGTGGACAAATTTCAGAGGACTTGTCTGTTCCCAAAATATAATATTAGTATATTAGCCCTAAATCAAAATCAAGGATCTCCAGTTCTTCCTCAAGGGCTAGAGATAATATCCTGAGCCATGTCCTTGAGTTATTTTGTAGGTGTAAGACCACCACCAGGTGGAAGGCATTAACTGCATGCTGACCACAGAGGTTGGAGACAGAAGGCTGATATTGTTGACTTCTGAACTCCTACTCTGTTAGCTCACCATCAGCCAATCAGAAGAATGTTCATGAGCTGCTCAAACACCCCAGAACTCTCACCTCTAATGATGTTTTTAAAAGTCCTTCCCTGAAAGCCACTGGGGAATTTAGGTCTTCGCACCTTATCCATCCATTCTCCTTGTTTGACACTTCGAAATGAATGCTACCCTTTTCTTTAGCACAACCTGGTGTCAGAAGATTGGCTCTGCTTTGAGTCGGGTGAGAGGACCCAAATTTGACTTGGTAACACCCTGATAACAGTGCTTAACTATAAAAAGTACTAAACAAGTGATGATGAAAGGGGAAAAATGCATCCCCAGCATGTTTTACAATACTGAACATATAAACTATAGCCACAATTCACCTATCATCTACTCATTTCTCTCCCCTGTCCCTGCCCCCTGCGCTTCTTCCTCGTTCTCTCTCTTCCAAGTTCTTGACAGACCTGATTAGAGAATAATTATTTTATCTGACACGCAATCTGCACCGTGAGTGGGAGAGTATGAGTGCTTCATGGTCTTGTTTCCTCCTTTTTTCATTGCAGTGTGAGTACTACTGTCAATCCACCGTGGAGTTCATCTTTACATATTTTGTGACAGTCTTTTTATCTCTTTTCAAGGATTTATTTATTCATTCATTGTTTATTTATTTATCTTATTTTTGGTCGCACTGGGTCTTTGCTGCTGTGCATGAGCTCTCTCTAGTCTCGATAAGCAGGGGCTACTCTTCACTGAGGTGCTTGGGCTTCTCATTGCAGGGGTTTCCTCTTGTTGCGGCTCCCAGGCTCTAGAGCGCTGGCTCAGTAGTTGTGGCACATTGGGTCAGTTGTCCCCAGGCATGTGGTATATTCCTGAACCAGGAGTAGAATCTATGTCCCCTGCATTAGCAGGCAGATTCTTTACCACTGAACCACCAGGGAAGCCCTTACTCTTCTTTTCTGCTCTGAGAGTTAGCAGATCTAACTCTCTCACTGGGGTTGGCAGACTCTTTAGATAAAGGGCCAGATAGTAAATATTTTCAGCTTTGCAGGCCATATGGTCTCTCTAGCAACCACTCCTCTCTGCTGTTGTGTTGTAAAAGCAGTCAAAGGCAATATGTGAATGAATGGGCATGGCTTTGTTCCAATAAAACTTTATTTACAAAAATAGGTGGCTGGTCAGAGTTTGCTGGCTCATAATATATGTCATCAAACCCTTAAATCCACTTAACCAGGCTCAAACAAACTGCAGTAGGGATCAGCATTCCAGATGAAGATGGATCATCGCCTGAAGGGAAAGGAGAGCCACAAGGCACAAGCATGATTGTAGGTAGATGCCTGGTGAGTCTGGAGCTGACACTGAGTGCAGCTCAGCCAGTTCCACTGGATCCCACCTGTCTTCCAGTGCAGGCTCCCAGGGGTCCTGTACCAGATTCCGAGAGAGAGGGAGCTCTCCTACATAAAAGGAGACTTTCCACTGAACAGAAACACATGGAAACTGGAGAGCCCACATCAGTCCTGTTTGATGTCTGGAGGCTTGACAGTTCTCACTTCCACAGTGACCACAAGAGTCCTCTGGGAGGGAATCAGAGTCCCCAGATATGGGTGATATATGCAGTGGTGATAGAACCTGTGGCAACAGCCAGGCTAGGAGCTGAGAGCAGTGAGCAGCAGAGGAATGTTTCAGAAGTACACGTGAGACCCTCTCGGGTGCCCAGGAAGGAGACAGAGAGACCCTGGAGGCAGGACTCCAGCAGCATCACTGAGTAGCAACCCAGATCCCTCCTCTGTTTCTAGGATAGTGACCCCACCGCCCCTCCATTGTGCCCACATCCATTTGGCTTGGGGAAATGCAGGTGAAATCAGAACAAAAGGGATTCCGGAGGGAAGGAAAGAGGACCTCCTAGAACACAGGCAGAGGGGCTACTTAGGTCCACATGGTGCTGGCACCCCACCCCAGGGGAGCATTTTAAAGTGCCCGTCTGACCGTGTGACCCCTCCACTCAGCTCTCCCCAGTGGATTCTCACTTTGTTCAGAGTAAAAGCCCAAATCCTTCCCAGCAACTACAAGGCCCTGACTTTCTACCTCCAATACTCTCCCTTCACTGACTGCCCTCCAGCCAGGCTGGTCTTGGCCATCCCACAAACAGGCCTTTGTTCCTCCTGTTCCTTCTGCCTGCAAGACCCTTGGTGATATCTTCTTGGCTCCCTCTCTCTCTTCCCTCTTGGTTCAGTTAGAATGCCACCTTATCAGAAGGCCCTTCCCAGGTGACCTTACCTAAAGCAACACTCCACTCACGTCTGCCCATCTTCCCTGCTTCACAGTCTCATCACTCATGCCTAGCTGAAGTATGTGCCTGTCTCTGTGTGCTTGCTTCTTTGTTGTCTGTCTTCCTACAGGAAATTAAGTTCCCTGAGAGTAGGGACTTGGCCTTGTTCTGTGCTGTACTCTTAGACCCAGAGAAGATATCTATTGATTGAATAAATGAGTAATATCTAGGCTGAGAAAGGAAATCCAAGGAATTAGGAAGCAGGGAAAAGGCCAGCTTTCAGACAAAGGACACTGGATATATTTCCTATGATTCATAAGCTTGTCAGAATCTCTTTAGCACTCAAGGTTGGAGTGTTATTTATGGCCTTATATTGCTAGTCTACAGCTGCATTATATTTTAACCTGTGTCAAAGCAAACCCCTTGATAACATGGATCATAATTTCCACTTCTTTGTATGTAGACTGTGCCTCATATATAGTCCTAGATCGAAGGGAACAACCACCAATATCATTAGCAGTGTCTGCCTTGGATGCAGGAGGAGGGTGGGGAGCCATCTCCCAATGTTTCTGCTGACCTAATGCAACAGAAAGAACATAAAGACAGAGTAGGAGTCCTGCAGCCCAGGTTCAAATCCTGGGACCATCATTTACTATTTATGTGAGCATGAGCATGTCACATAATTTCTTTGAGTCTCAGAGATCTGAGTTCGATCCCTGGGTTGGGAAGATCCTCTGGAGAAGGGAAAGGCTACCCACTCCAGTATTCTGGCCTAGAGAATTCCATGGATTGTATAGTCCATGGGGTCGCAAACAGTCAGACACGACTGAGTGACTTTCACTTCACTCACTTTGTCATTTGTAAAAATGATAATTATAATATTTACTCAAAAGGTTTATTGTGATGATTAAAGAGAAAGCACATAAAGCGCCAGCGCATACTTGGTGTATAGCAGGCTGTGGACAAACGTCAGTGTTTCCCCTGCGGATCACATGGGCTCCAGCAGTCAGCAAAACCTCTACTGGTAAAAAGAGACCCGTGACATTGCCGAGAGAGGAGCCAGGGTCGTGAGGAGCCATGGCAGGTGATAGGGGATGTGCAGTTTTCTGGGTCAGGAGAACAGCTGATGCGTGATCTAGGATATCCGATGCGTCCTGGTGAGTGATCCGGGGACTGGGGCCGGCTCTGATGTCTGTACTTTGTCAGAGGGCTCATGAGCTTCTTGCTGAAATCCCCAGGGGGATTATACTGGAAAGCCATAACACCTTACACAATTGTATAGCGTGAGTACCTCTTGGCTTCCTCTTACTTCTGGCGTTTGTCTTCATTCTGTGTTGACCAGCCCCATCCATGAGACTCTTTGGGCCTCCTTGTCAAGGTCACTTGCTTCTCAGGGCTTTTTTGAAATTCTTCTTTGTACTTGAGTTTCTGATCCTTTCTCACCCCAGTAAGTTCTCAACCCACCAGCTTTACTTCCTCTTTTCACAGCAGTTTCTGTGGTTCCAATTGCACAATCTTTTCCTGCTATTTGCAGTCACCATCAGTCTGATTACCAGGCAGAGTTAGGTGGAAGGCAGATGAGGAGAATGCAGGAGGGGAACCCTCTCTTCTTGTGAACCCACCAGGCTACTTCCGGATTGCCAGTTCTCGGGAAGAAGAATGGGGAAACGCGGGGACTGAACTCCCACCCTTCCAGGCCACTTGAGGTAGACTAGCTCCCGCAGACATGCACCCCAGAGAAGCAGCATGGCCTGAGGCTCCAGACTCTCACCTCTCCCTCCCCCATGCCCTGCCCTGGTCCTGGCCACAGGGGAACAAAGCAAGCGTGTTAAAGCAGAAAAGCAGCAAGAAGGAACTTTCTCACTGGAACAATGCCCTCCTCTACCTCAGGCCCACTCAGCAGAGCACAGCTAGGTGTGAATGAGTGACTCAGGCCCTGTTCCTGAGAAGCAGGTTTGGGAAGAACATGGAGGAAAGAGGGTGCTATAAAGGAAAACAGGAAAAATGGAAGATTCCATTCTCTATTTTTCCCCCAGGGCCACCTTTAAGTTTTCTGTTCTCTATTTTTTCTTCTTCTTGATCACTGCCCTTGACCTAGGCTCCTTACCCTTGACCAGAATGAGAGGACAAGGGAAGTGACGCAGGAGGGACAAGGAAACCATGGGTGGAGGTGGGGTGGTTGCCGTGCATTCACTGAACATGCGTGAAGCCGATGAGGGGCTAGGCCATCGAGTTTGTTGGCTCTTTTCAGTGCCTTTGGAGACATATTGGAACCTGAGATAAAAAAGGAAAAATCAGTAGTATTGATTCCTGTATTAAAAATTTTAGTATTTTTATTTATAAAGAATTTTTTAATTAATTTTGACTTTTTAAATTAATTGCATTAGAATGTGATCTATATTCATTACTGATGTTTTTGGCACCTCCTTAAATTTGCATTTGCCTGGCTTTCCTAGCCCAGCTATGGTGCTAGTCAATCCACCTGACTGATGGTTTCTTTAGGAAAGAAAGGCTGGAGGATATAAAAATAATCTAAAAGAATCAAAGCCTATTTTTTAAACGTGTAACTGCAATTCTACAAAAAAGAACTGGAATGAAGAATTCTCTATCAAAAACCAAATTTGAGACACAATTCAAATCCTTTTTCTAACAAAGCCGGGGTACTTCACCTTATCAGCCACCAGGTGTCGCTGTCAACTCCCTGCACGTCCCCACACAGGGTATTAAAGATAACGTCACATGTGAAATCTGGTTTTCAGCCAACTTTAAGGAGATGGCGCGCGAGCGCGCGCGCGCACACACACACACACACACATACACACAGCTTGAAATGCAACAGCATCAGACACAATATCTACAGAGATCCATCGGTTTATCTAGGATTTCTGGCTAATAGCTAAATGCTTATGATAATACAACCTACCAACAGATTTAAGCTATGAAATAGATTATTACTAGAGTTAGTGTGTCCTAATCAATATACTTTCTGGAATGTTCCTGTGTTATTCTGTCCTCATTCCTTACCCTAGTTAATTTCCAGCAGAGCACTCTCAGGTCTCAGGGAAACTGACTCTTCATCGAATTTGTAGGACTAGCTATCTCGTTTCTTTGGGGCAGGAAAATTTGAAAACAGTATTCAAGGTCAGGGTCCAGATTACAAAGGGGTGGAAAAGTTGTGCCATTCTGCAAAAGTCAGTGTACTTAGATGTGTTATCATCCTCTTCCTTCACACCGCTCATCCTGCCCCCAAAAATAAATGTAAACACACCAGTGAACAGACTATTTCCTCTGACCTTAATTTTTTTTTTCTGAGTTTATTCTACAGATCAGCTCTTCTTCATTCAATACCCTGGAGGGATCATAAATCCTTTCTCAAAGGGTCCAGGAATATTACTCTTATGAGAAATCTCTGTACTGATGCTTCTTGGGTTTCCCCAGCTTGTTCAACACAGCATCTGTTCTTCTTTTTTGAATTACTACTATTAATAATCACAGGAACAACGGCTGATGTTTATGGAGTAAGGACTTACTATGTGCTCACCAGTGTGATAAGAGAACCTGACTAGAGAACCTTGAAAGGTCTCTGCTTTGGGTTTCCATGACAGTCACACTCTCGTTTTTTTCCTAGATTTCTGGACAACTCGAACTCATCTACTCCTTCCAGTACTGGATTCCTCGGATTCAGTCCCAGGCCTGCTTCTCTTGGCCAATGTAGCAGAAAATCTTAGCAGTTAAAATGAAATCTCAGACTAAGAAAAGAGGGGGAGCAATAGTGGCTGCCAAGAGGATAAATGAATTGCACGACAGAAGAGGAGTGCCAGCTGCAGACGATCCGTCATCCCCAAGCAGATGGATCCTTTACATCAGTGCTTCTCGGTGTTAAAGTGCAGTCAAATTACAGGGGAGATTGATGTCTTATTCTGATGCAGGTTGTGAGTCTGCTGGTCTGAAGTGAGAATCTTCGTCCCCATGATGCTGATGCTGCTGGTCCGTGGGCCACACTTTGAGTAGTGAGGTTCTAGATGACACTACCATTATAATGAGGTATTAACCAAGCACATGCAAGTTGCTGCCAGTAACAGATCAGATCAATATATTATGATGGTTGAATTGTGGGACATTTTTTAAAATTTATTTTTAATTGGAGGATAATTGCTTTATGTTGGCTTCTGCCTTACAGGAAAGTGAGTCAGCCCTAAGTATACATATGCCCCTCCCATCCCCCACCACATCTCACCCCCTGAGTTGCCATAGCTCACCAGGTTGAGCTCTGTGTGTCATACAGAAACTTCCCATTAGCTATTTTACATATGGCAATATATATGTTTCAATGCTACTCTCTCAGTTCATCCCATCCTCTCCTTCCCCGACTGTGTACCAGACTGTGGACACTTTAAAGAGCCCATGCTTCTTTTGGTTTTCAAAACTCAAAATCTATTAGAACTTAAAAGGGACGTTAAAGTTCTGTGACATCAAAAATGAGACTTGATTGTTTTTAAAAGTTTCAACCTAAAGATTAATTGTGCAGGTTTGAATTGCTAGGTATGGTTTCCTCACCAAGAACCAATCATGTGATAATCCAAAATCTGCAATTTTGGCTGGACTGAAATTTTTTGGCATGGTGGGGGAGATGTGTATGATTATTGCTGCTATAAACTGATATAGAAATAGAAATTCCAGGAAGGTATAAAATAAAAATAAGAATTAAAATATGGCTAACAAGGGATATGATGAACAACCAACTTAAATCCATGGTAGCAGCAATTTTTAAATACATTTTACATGTTAATTTCTGTAACCACTGCCATTTTAGCGTGCATCTTGTCAGTTTTTTAAGATTTCTGATGCATTTATGAAAATCCAGTGTGCTCATGTTGTGATTTTAATTAAATGGATGAAAGAACTTATTAATTTAGGCTCACAATCAGTGTTCAAATGTTTGAGGGAAATTATTCTCTTAAAATCATGAGTTTTGCTTTATTAGTTATATATGTCCTATAGAGAGAGAAATGCTGATTGTTGACAAATTAATAGAATGCTAATTGCCTAATAAATTTACAAGACAGCCTCCTGTTGATTCTCTTGGTGTTTCAGCCACTCCGAGTTCCCTGCCAAAGCAAGACTTCTGCAGTTCCTTTTTCCTAGAGTGCATGTTCCCCGTTTCACACATCTATTTGTGTCTTAGCGCCCTTAATGACTCTCACCCTGGATCATGAACTCTGTACCACTGTCGGTAACCCTCACGGCCCTATGCAGTTAATTAATATCATCCCACGAACAGACGAGGAAGCAGGCTTAAAGAGTTTTAAGTAATACAACCAGGCAGAGTCAGGATGGAACCAGAGTCTCTCTGACTCGTGAGCCCGTGATCATTATAATTGTTATTATTTAGTCACTCAGTCACGCTGGCCTCTTTGCAACCCCATGGACTATAGCCTGCCAGGCTCCTCTGTCCATGGGGTTTCCCAGGCAAGAGTGCTGGAGTGGGCTGGCATTCCCTTCTCCAGGGGATCTTCCTGACCCAGGGATCAAACTCGGGTCTCCTGCATCTCCTGCATCAGCAGGCAGATTCTTTACCACAGAGTCATCTGGAAAGCCCTCAGTAAGATTACACTGCATTTAATAGATCTCTTACTGAATGGTAATGCTGCTCAGGGAGCCTGCTATGGTCTGCAAAGACAAAGTCACACAATTATAGGAACTCCCATAGCTTTTCGTGGAAAGAAGATCTGGAACAAATTATTGAACACTGCTTCCTTGAAGGATCAATTATGGGAGAACACAGTGAAAATGTCCACCTGTGATTTAGGCCTTAATGTAAATTAGGTGATTTGCCCTTTACCAAATCCATGCAGTGATAAACTGAAAGCTCAAAGTGATGTTTCCTTTATTTTTACTTTTTTACATGGAAAGGCAGCATAACACAGTAGTTAACTGCCTCTTTTTTAAAGGATTCTGGGGCTTCCCAGGTGGCGCTAGTTGGGCCAGACTGTCTGATTTCAAATATTGGAAATGCCGCTTTTGAGCTGAGTGGCCTTGGATAAATCACTTCAACTCTCTGTGTTCAGTTTACTAGTTTCCAAAGGAAGCTTAATAAAGGACATACGGTGAGGTTTTTCTGAGGTTTGAAGGAGCTTAAAACTGTGACTGTATCTCTACAAGTAGTTATCAAACATCTATTACACATCTGATAATCTATTACAGACATCTAAACAGTAAGTTGGGAAATCAATATTTGAACCCAGAATTTTAGACTCTAAACTCTGGCACCAAGTCAGACCCCTACCTTCCCACTGTGGCTGGACTTTGCTACCATTTGTACCCTGTAAACAAGATGTCTCTCCCCTTTTCCCTTGCTTCCACTGCTGCGTTTCTTTTCACTGTGCAATTGAAAACCCCGACTGCAGAAGAAGGTCTATTTATAGCTGGAAAAAATTAGTGTTATTCAGCCTGAGCTTTTCTGCAACCATCAGTCCATTACTGTAAGAGCATCCACATTTACACTGCAACATCGTTCTATTCTCCCAGTGCCCTGTAATCATTAATTAGCTTCTCAAAACAATGTTTATTGAATGTCTGCAGACACAGAAGCCTGATCCAGCCTCTGCCATCAGAAACCAGCCTCTTCCAGGAGCTCGGATTCCCACATACCAACCACTTACTAGGCAGCTCTGCTTGGAGGTCCCACATGCGATTTAGATGTGGTCAAAATTTAACTCACCCACTACCCTGCTCTTCTTCCCTGACCTCCACCATGTGTTCCTGATTTTGGTGAATGGGGCCACCATTGCCATCTCCCCATGCCAAGACTGGGCATGTCCTAGACTCCCCACAAAAACCACCATAGCCCACCGGTCACTAGCCAGGCTTCCTCAGTCCCGTCAGCTAAGGCCACAGCGCCCCTCTTATCTCTCCTGGCACAGACAGGGTGGTGTGGCCTGGCCGCCTGTGATCACTGGGCCCTCTGCTTCAGGCTCTGCCTCCTCTAGCCCCACATGGTCATTGAAAGTGAACGTGTCAGAGGCCGAGTCCTGCCCCACTCTTTGCAACCCTGAGGACCGTAGCCCACCTTGCTCCTCTGTCCATGGCATTCTCCAGGCAAGAATACTGGAGTGGGCTGCCGTTCCCTTCTCCAGGGGGTCTTCCCAACCCAGGGATTGAACCCAGGTCTTCCGCATGGCAGGCAGATTCTTCACCATCTGAGGCACCAGGGAAACCCTCATTGTCATTACATAGATATTTTGAAATCTATGTTACAGCTCCTCACCATTTGAAATCCTTCCACATTCTCCCACCATCCATAGGATGGAGACCTGCCTTAAGTCGAAGAGGACCTTCATATTCTCACCTTGGGTCATCCCACCCAGTGTTAATACCGAGGCGCCTTCCCTACATTCCTCGTCGCCTCTCTGCTGTTGTCCGTATTGTTCCTCAGCCTGGAGCCCTCATCCTGCCTCACCCAACCAGGAACAACTTCTCCTTCAAGACGTTTTGAGAATCACCTAATCAATGAAGGTTTTCCCAGCCTCCTGGGGCAGAATTCTGTACTATTCCCTCTGTGTTCTTGAGGTTTCTCACACTTTTTTCTCTCTCTTTTTTTCTTCTTCTTTTTTTTTTTTTTTTTACAGTTCCACTATATATTACAATCATTTTTTAAGCAGATAAATTCAGATTCTTAGTTGGAGTTTCAATATCAAACTCTCAAAAAGTAATGAATATACAGAAAAGTAGAAGGGTAGGATAGACCTGAAGAGCACCATGAACCGATTCAACATAACTAAGATTTATACAATTTTCACACATCAGTAGGATACAAATTCTAATCAAGTTTCCATAGACTATAAGCTAGGAGACACCAGAACATATTCAGGGACATCAAATGGGGTGCAAAAGTGTTGTGATCTAAAGGTATTGAAATTACAGAGTCTGTTCTCTTATCACTGTCTCACACACACTTCTAATCTAATCGGTATCCAGTTGTTTGTTTACAATGGATACGTGTTAGACTAACACCTCTCAAATGCCCTATTTGTCACTGTATCCCCAGTGTCTGGCAAACAAGAAGTGTCCAATAAATGTTCATGAAATATATGACTGGAGAGGCCAGAGCCTGTCAGGATGCCAGCTGACAGCCTCCCACACCACACTTGCCCCTGGCAGTCTTGGCCTGCTTCCCCTGAGGACTGGTGCTGCCTGCTGCCCACCGTGCAAGGATGTTGAGGGCTGAGCGCTTTGGATCTTAACCTGACTATGTGTGTACCTGTGCCAGGTTTGGCTCCCTGGAGGGCAGCCGTAAGAGGAAGGCAAAACAAATCTGGATATAAATGCATCTGGCAGGGAAGCCAGCTACTTGTTCCCAGGACCACCTGTGTCACAGCTTGTTGGAGCAGAATCCTGTATCTGGCCTGGGAACCAACAGATTCCAGTTAGAATGGAAGAGGTGAATTTGAATTTAGATTCCACCTTTGACCCAAATCCAGTGTTGCAACAGCACAGCTACGCGTGTGCTCAAGATGCCAAGTTCCTAGAAAAAGAGATCTGGATTTAACTTATCTTAGGCAGTTAGCCCCTCAGTGTGTGTAGGGTGGGGCAGTAAAAAGTCAATTAATTAGGTGTTTTGATAAGAATGTTTTCAGATAAAAATTAAAATCATTTGCTAGTTTCCTAGTACCAATGAGCCCTGGGAGGTTATGTTTTGACCAGAATTCTGCCGCTAAAATCATTCTTCCTGCAGATATTTACTGAATGCTGGGCACAGTTTAGTGAAGAATGAATAAATTACTTCTTCCTTCAAGATGCTTATGGACTTCTTGGAGAAAAAGACAAACCTCTAAGGGAAAGTGGATAATAGTAAAAGAGTTAAACAAGTAATATAAGAAGAATATGCCTTGAAGGGGTGACTTGCTGCTAAATGAGAAGTTCAGACAAGGAAGAAGACGTTGACCTCCAGGCTGGATTGACTCAGAGGACAGAGACAGTGGGGTTTTCACCTGACAGGTTGGACCAGCCAGAGGGCATGAGGTGGCAGGAGGGGGCATCATGGTAGAAAGAAAAGAACAGATCCTTTGGAACTTGTAGTTTGAGCTCCTCTTCTGCCATTTATTAGCTACACAGCTTGGGCATTGTTGAACTTCTCTACACTTCCGTTTCCTCACTGGAAAAACAGGGGTAATGTTATCTACCTCATGGACTCCATACATCATTCAAGACTACAGACATTTTGCACAAACACGTGTGCTAAGTCCTGGAGTACAAAGATGGCAAGAGAAGGGTCTTGCCCTTGAAGCCTATCACATGAGGTGTGCGCTCATATGCTCAGTATTGTCCGAGTCTTTGCGACTCCATGGAGAGCAGTCTGTCAGACTCCTCTGTCCATGGGATTCTCCTGGCAAGAGTGCTGCAGTAGGTTGCCAAGCCCTCCTCCAGGGGGTCTTCCAGACCCAGGGATGGAGCCCACATCTCCAGCGGCTCCTGCATCGGCAGGCAGATTCTTTATCCCAGAGCGTCTCTTATGTCTGCTGCATTGCAGGTGGATTCTTTACCACTAGCACCACCTGGGAAGCCCACATGAGGAGGGGCAGGAAAATATATTAGTCCCCCTTTTCCTTTTCCCTCTAGGCATCTGCCACTTTAAAGGACAGGTGGCCAGATCCAGTGGCCCATGACTAGGGGGAATTCAGGACATGAGTTCACAAGTTTGGAGACAGAACAGGCTCCTTACTTCACATCCTCTATGGAGGATTCCTGCTCTCCAGTTCCTCCTTCTATTAGGAATTGAATCTGTACCTCCTGAGGCCAGATCTCCTGATCTGAAGCTTCCCCCTTGACTCTGATGAGGTCTAGAGGGAGCCGAGGTCAGAGGCAGTAACCCTCAGTCAACTGCTATCATTGCTCCAAATGCTTTTCGTGCTGTGGGCTCAGTCGTGTCCGATTCCTTGAGACCCCATGGACTGTAGCCCTCCAGGCTCCCCTAGGGATTTCCCAGGAAAGAATACTAGAGTGGGTTGCCATTTCCTTTTCCAAGGGATCTCTCCCACCCAGGGATGGAACCTGCGTCTCCTGCATGGTCAGGGAGATTCTGTATCTTTGAGCCCCCTGGGAGGCCCTGCCTGCTGTTTACTTCCTTACTTAATTTTTGTAATTACAGAAGACCACCACCAGGGGGTGTAGGAGCAAGTAGCTGAGCCCATCTACCAAGCAGAATGCTTTTTGTTTTCTTGCTGAAAAAATGTAGTTGAGGTCCACAAGCCTACCTTGTGGGTTGAGAACAACACCTTCTGCACCTTGTACAAACCCTTTGTAAAGAACACGGCTCCCTTAAGGCTCAAAATCATTTTTGACTCAGCCCATCCTCCACAGCCCATCAGGCTGGGCCAAGGGTTTCTAGGCTCCGATTCCAGTTTTCAATGTTTCTTCTGATTAAAAGCCCTTTGGCTCAGCAGGATTGTCTATAATGATAGTAAATGGCTCACATGATGATGAGGCAGTCTTGTCACGTCTTGAACTGCAATCTGTCTTGAATCCAAAGCCATCCACCTCGGTTATTGGTTTTGGCCCCTGTTTCCCCACCCCAATTTCCCATACCACTTGCAGAGACTTGAATAGCTGTCCTACTCTACCTCCCTATGGCAATCCTCATTAAAATCAAGCACTCATCGGCCAGGGGAAAAAAAAAAATACCACAGGGTCCCTATGTGTCTCTGAGGTCATAGAAACTCAAGCCTCCGTGACAAAGCTTGTTTTTTCCTCACAGGAGTCTGCTTTCGCAAGCGTTCATCTTCGAGGTCCATTTTCTTTGAGACACTCACGCACACTCCAGCAACAATGGAAAGGAACATGATTTCCCAAGCAGGTTGCCTAGAAACCACTCCTGTGTTTCTGAAACTAATTTAAACATAAAAATTCAGCTCCTGACTCATGCCAAGAATGCATGTAATAGTTTTCTCAGTATTTTACTTTCCTTTTTTCTCACATTACAAAATAATGCCTACTCATTGCACAAAAAAATTGAAAAGAATGTGAAAATACAAAGGTCCAGAAAGAAAAAAATCCCCCATAATCTTACTATCAGAGGCAATGACTATTGTCATTTGGAAATGTTTTCTTCTAGGCTATTTTTCTCCCGATGCATTTTTTACCCCATTGATATTAATATTGAATTTACATGGAGCTTGCTTTTTCCATTGGTAGAGGGTCAGCATTTCCCCATCTGGCTAAAATTTTCAGAAAATTGATTTTGTAAATGACTGCATTATCAGTTCAGTTCAGTCACTCAGTTGTGTCCGACTCTTTGTGACCCCATGAACTGCAGCATTCCAGGCCTCCCTGTCCAACTCCCGGAGTTTACTCAAACTCATATCCATTGAGTCAGTGATGCCATCCAACCATCTTATCCTCTGTCATCCTCCTCTCCTCCTGCCTTCAATCTTTCCCAGCATCAGGGTCTTTACCAATGAGTCAGTGCTTCGTATCAGGTGGCCAAAGTATTGGAGTTTCAGCTTCAGCAACAGTCCTTCCAATGAATATTCAGGACTGATTTCCTTTAGGATCGACTGGTTGGATCTCCTTGCAGTCCAAGGGATTCCCAAGAGTCTTAGTCCATTTTCCATTATTTACTTAACCATTCTCTTCATGCTGGACATTTAGGTTATTTCCAGTCTTACAGCATAATAATAAATGCTGTCATGATGATGTTGGTACAAACATTTACTATATATTTCCTCAGGATAAAAATCATAAAAAGGATTTCAAAAGTCCTGATCATTTAAAAATATTCTTTTAAAATATTGAACTATTTATGATTTTGGGGGGGAGGCCATGTTGTGTGGCTTGTGGGGCCCCAGCCCCCTGGACCAGAGATTAAACCCAGGCCCTCAGCCATGAAAGCACCAAGTCCCAGCCACTTGACTGCCAGGCAATTCCCTGTTCATGTAGTATTTAAACAGGACATTGAAAAGTAAATTTCCCTCTCTTGTCTATCTAGTACCACTTCCTAGAGTAACCACTGCTATCAGAAATTTTCTATGAATATAGAAGTATATGTATATATTAGTTTATTTGACATCATACATTGTTCGACTTGTTTTACTTACTGTATCTTAGACATCTTTCTACATCAACCTAAATCGATCTGTTCTTTGTAGAAGTTGCATAATACTTCATTTGGTGACATACCATCACTTATTTGCATGGACAGAACTTCTTAGTGCACTCGCTGCGTATTGAGGGAGCTGGGCTCCCAGCGGTGGGTCTGAATCGACACTACTCCACTCACACCACACTTTCACTGGGAGAGGGAACAACTGGTGACAGAGAGCACCAGCTTTACCCCTGGAATTAGTATTATGCTCTGTGGAAGTCTCCAGGCTTTTCCTCTTCTGTTTTTTCTTTTAAACCTAAAGTTGACACTTTTACTAATCCCTC
Organism: Ovis aries; assembly: GCF_016772045.2. Lineage (NCBI taxonomy): Eukaryota > Metazoa > Chordata > Mammalia > Artiodactyla > Bovidae > Ovis > Ovis aries. Next base: position 60,032,277 of record NC_056059.1, on the reverse strand, counting down.
TCCTATTTCCCCTACTCCACAGCGCCTGGCCACCACAATTCTAGCCTCTTTCTGAACTCAACTTTCTTTATTTGATTCCATATATAAGTGATACCATGTGGTATGTGTCTTTGTCTGGCTTATTTCACTTAGCATAATACCTTCCAGATTCATCCACATGAATCTGAAATAGCAAGATTTTCTTCTTTTCAAAGGCTGAATAATATAATTATCCATACACACACACACACACACACACACACACACACACATATACACGGAACTTCCCAAGTGGTTCAGTGGTAAAGAATCCACCTGCCTGCCAATGCAGGAGCCACAGGAGATGCAGGTTCAGTCCCTGGGTCAGGAAGATGCCCTGGAGGAGGAAATGGCAATCCACTCCAGTACTCTTGCCTAGAAAATTCCATGCTGCAGTCCATGGGGTTGCAAAGGGTCAGATATGACTGTGCACACATCTGATATATATACATATATATCACATTTTCTTTATCCACTCATCCGTCAGTGGACACTTAGGTTGTCTCCATCATTTGGCTATTGCTAATAAAAGACGCTTACTCCTTAGAAGAAAAGTTATGACCAACCTAGATAGCATATTCAGAAGCAGAGACATTACTTTGCCAACGAAGGTCTGTCTAGCCAAGGCTATGATTTTTCCAGTGGTCATGTATGGATGTGAGAGTTGGACTGTGAAAAAAGCTGAGCGCCGAAGAATTGATGCTTTTGAACTGTGGTATTGGAGAAGACTCTTGAGAGTCCCTTGGACTGCAAGGAGATCCAACCAGTCCATTCTGAAGGAGATCAGTCCTGGGTGTTCTTTGGAAGGTCTGATGCTAAAGCTGAAACTCCAATACTTTGGTCACCTCATGCTCTTCATTGATTCATTGGAAAAGACTCTGATGCTGGGAGGGATTGGGGGCAGGAGGAGAAGGGGACGACAGAGGATGAGATGGCTGGATGGCATCACCAACTCAATGGACATGAGTTTGGGTGAACTCTGGGAGTTGGTGATGAACACGGAAGCCTGGCATGCTGCAATTCATGGGGTCCCAAAGAGTCGGACACAACTGAGCGACTGAACTGAACTGAACTGAATAATACTGCAGTGAACGTGGGAGTTCAGCTATCTCTTTGAGGTTATGATGTCATTTTCTTTGGATATATATACCCAGAAGTAGGATTGCTAAATCATACGTAGTTCTATTTTGAATTTTTTGAGGAACCTCCATGCTCTTTTCCATAGTGACTGCACTAGTTCATATTCCTACCAACAGGGCAAAAGGGTTCCCTTTTCTCCATATCCACTCCAGTATTTAGCTATTGTCTTTTCAAAATAACATTCTGACAGGTGTGTAGTGATATTGCGCTGTGGGCTTTGATTTGCATTTCCCTGATGATAAGTGAAGCTGAGCACATTTTCATGTAGCTGCTGGCCATTTGTAAGTGTTCTTTAAAAAAAATGTCTATTCAGGTCTTTTGTCCATTTTTAAATTGGATTGTTTGTTTCTTTGCTGTTGAGTTGTATGAGTTTTTGGTATATTTTGGATGTTAACCCATTGCCTGGTTGATTATTTGTAAGGAAATTAAGCAATGACAGCTTATGTTTTTCTCCCTCTAGGTGGGGGAGGAGGTGTTTTTTCAAACATAGTGTGTCTTAGCAACTGAAAGGAACCCTAAAAGGGCGCCGTTCTGGTCTGTGGCTAATCCAGGTGCCTTGGGATCCCCATTTCCTCGAGATTAGCATGCTCACAGCACAGCACTGTACCCTCTTTATCAATTGGCTGCAAGTACTTCCTGTCCCAGCGGTTTGAGTTGGGCGATTGCAGCCGCTACAACCGGATATAAACAGAATCTTTACAACCGTGAAGTTCCTTCTCCGTCACTTTAGCCCTCTTGCTTTCAAATCTCAATGGGAAAATAAAGTGGGCCTCCTGGCCACCAACCCCATTTCTAGCCAGTTCCTGCAGGAAGAAGTCCTGTGGTAGGCTGGCAAGGCTAAAAGGATACCTGGTGGCCAGGGACTGGTAATCTATGCTTAATTACCTGCAGCATTTAATGGCCACAGAGAAAAGGAAAAAGCATATTTATTTTCTATTTAACTGCTTGATCTTACAGACGCCAAGACAGTTACATAAAGTCATAATGTTAGAGCAGGAAGGGACCCTGGAAATCAAATTATGTAACCTTATTTTAGAAACACCGAGGTCCCGGAATGTTACACTTCTCTCTCAAGGCAGTGACACTGGCTAGCACAAAGCTGGAACTAGCATCCTGGCTGTGACCTAAAGCATTATCCCAGCACTAGCAGCATTTTCACAATGGCAGGAAAAAGTATGAGAGCCCGATTTTAGTCCTGGATTTCTACTTGCGTCTGAACATTTCACAATCCCAGAAATAGGCTTGTGGAAGAGAAGTAATTGCCTCCAAAACCCATTCTCCCATTCTTCAGTAATAAAATATCAAATGTTAGCAGGGCACAGGCTGCTCAGGGGGAAAAAGTATCACATTTCCTAGTATGCTGTGCAATGAATTTACTTCCAAGTCCCGGCCAGAAGATTTAAAGGAAGGTAGTGAGTGCTTTAAAGAACTAGAGAGTACCCTTCATGGGACCTGCCTTCCTGACCAGTAACTGGAATGCTGACCCAAGGTCTGGAGCTGGAGCGGCCATCTTGAGCCACAGGGTGGAAGCCAAACATTGAAGAAAGTGAAAAAAACAGATAGAAGGAATCTATATCAGTCCTGTCATGAGAGAGAAATGTTTTTAAATCTTTTATTGTTGTTGTTGTTCAATCGCTCAGTCGTGTCCAGCTCTTTGTGACCCCATGGACTGCATCACGCCAGGCTTCCCTGTCCTTCACTGTCTCCCAGAGCTTGCTCAAACTCATGTCCATTGAGTCAGTGATGCCATCAAAAATCTTTTTTAAGCCATTGCTATTTTGGGTTTTCAATCTCAAGCAAAATATTGTAATTCTAACACCAGCAGTAAAACTGTTTTGAAAGTTTGTGGCAGAACTTCCTGGGAAGAAAAAGATTTTACTTCTTGGATCTAAATGCCTACTTAAAGAGAAGGTCTGTTTCATAAAGAAAGGTGAGAGCCAAAGAAAGATCCCCATCATAGTGATACAGCCACTGTACTTCCTGCCAATTTGACTTCATTTGGTCTAAACCAGTTCCTCTTTTAAAACAAATGTCCCCTAGGAAAGGTAAGTCACCCTTGGTGGTGCACCCCTGAGAATCAGAACGTCCTCCGATGATTTATAAGGAATCTTGGGAAGGGCAGCTGTGAGTAGGTTAGAGGAGCAAGTGACACTTCGGGAAGGGTAGGCCTGGGCCGGGTGGGACTGATGGGGGTGGGGGAGTTCCAGAGGCAGGGTGAGGAGAGGTGAGAAAGGGGGCAGAAAGGGAGGTGTGGGGGTGCTGAGTGTCAACTTTGACTTGTATTCAGGACTCTGGGGCCAGCACTTAGCATGGGAGGGCAGCAGCAGGAGGCGACATTCCAGGGACTCCACAGGGCACCTAACTCCAGGACCCCAGTGTAACTCAGCTTTCCTGTCCAGCCTGAGTCTTCCAGCTTTTCTTTGTCCAAAGATGCCTTCCTTAACCAAGACTAGTGGGAAAGGAGTCGCTTCCTGAAGGGAGGAGGCTGGACCAGCAGCTTTCATACTGGCTCAGAGTTCCCTCCCTACATACTTTTTGCAATGTCTATATCACACATTCAACATTGTATCAAAAGAGATTTTAAATTGGATTGTTAAAACAAAAAAATAAAAATAATTAATTGGAAATAGATTTTAAATTGGATTTTTTAAAAATTTAGCCTTGCCCTAAGTAATATGACTTATGAAATGACAGGTTTAGCATGCTAGTTATCTATATGTGGCTTAATTATTACATTAAAAAATGTACCATCAGAAACCCATATAAATATTTTCCTTGGAGAAACATTGCATTATTTCATTCAGTTCCCCCAATGATCCAACAAAGAAGATACTAATATTAGTCCATTTTATAGATGAGAAAACTGAGGTTAAATAGCTTTCACAAGAGTTTTCACCAGAGCTGAGATCTGAACTTTTAAGAAACAAAATTCAACTGAGTAAATCTGAATTTCAAAATGTCTTTACCCAGCAATTCATGAATCAGACAGCACCACATCTAGCGTATAAAAAGGACCTCCAAGGAGCTGTACACAATGGAAGACTTTTGCAGGCAAGACGGGGAAGGGATAAGAAAAGAGCAATTGCCTTATCTTCCTCTGAGGGATGAAAAAGGATCTACATGGTAGATTCCTTCGTTGGTGCTCACCAGAAATTTTCAAACAGGAATTAAGATGACATTCCTGGTGGATATAAAAACTGTAATTAGGTTAGTTTTAAGTTCTGATTTGGTGACATGGGCTTGGCACAAGTGACTCCATTTGAGGCCCGTTGTCTCTTTTTTCACAGAGCCATGGTCTATTTGACTTAAAAGTCGGTGGTGCTTTCTCTCTCCCAGGTGAAGGAAGGCAGAGAACCCTAAAGCTAAAGAGGAGGAGAAAGAAGAGCCAATACTCCTGATCCTACATGAACATTCTCCCTTTGGCTCTGCCCTACTTCCTCCCTTTTCTTCTTTGTCTTCCATTTCTAAGAATGTCTCCTCTTCACCAAAGCAGAGCATTCCACAATGCATTCCTTGTGAAAAAAGGCTACCAACTCCATGTCAGCAATAAAATTCTCTTTGGGAATTTGTATCCTTCTAAAGAGATCATTAGGAAATTCACCTGCCCTTTGCTCTGGATGCATGGGGAGAGGAAGAACTGAATTTCTGGGGAGCCTCACAACACACCTGTGGGAAGCAGAGTAACAGCTGCTTATCACATGGAGCCCAGAGGGCTGCTGGGAATAGAAACCTTCACGTGTATCTGAAGCGACTACTGCGTGAGAGTCACAGTGATCAGTGCGGTAGAAAGAGAAAACCCCAGACTCTGCCACTTACCAGCTGAGTGACTGAGGGCAAGCCACATACCCTCTCTGAGCTGTGATTTCCCCATCCACAGGAGGGGAGAACAATCCCTGTCTCAGAGGGTTATCATAGCATTAAACGAGGCACCTATAACTCAGGGCTCTTCCGTTATTGCTATTTTAAATTACCACCAGAGTAAAGAGGGCCTTAATGTTCAGAACCCAATCGGCGTAAATTGTAGCACTTGGCAAAAATTGCCTTTTCTACTTGGAACTTCACTTTAAAAATAAAAGAAAGAAAAGGTGAAAAAGGAAAGGAAAAAGGTGAAAAAGCAAAAGGAAGTTGTTATATTTTGAATAATCCGTGACCGCAAAGTCCCGCTCTGGACACTGTTTCCTCTTTCCTAATATTCTAGCTCAACATGCAAAACCCTTTGCTTTTACGCCAGGGCCCCCACAGGAAGAATGGACAGGACAGACTAGGACATGTCTTTGCCCAAATTAATTTCATTTCCTCCCCACTAGGCCAGGGTCACAGCAATGGAGAACTATTGTCCATGGCGCTAAAAGCTGCATTTCTGTTTTTATTAGTTCAAGGCAGCCAAAAGACTTAAGTCAAAGAACTTGGTGAGTCAATGTACTTTCCAGTTCCTAACTACAGACAGTCCTGGACTCACAATGGTTCCAGTTATGATTTTTCAACTTAATAATGTTGCAAAGTGATATACATCCAGTAGAAACTGTAACTTTAAATTGTGATATTTTTCAGGCTAGCAATATGAGGCATCACCGACACGATGGTCATGAGTTTGAATAGGCTCTGGGAGTTGGTGATGGACAGGGAAGCCTGGCGTGCTACAGTCCATGGGGTCGCAAGGAATTGGACAGGACTGAGCAACTGAACTGAACTGAATATGCAGTTCAGTCCTTCCTCATAATGCTGGGCTTGGGCAGTGAGCCTCAGCTCCTATCAGCCCCTCAATTTCTAGGGTAAACAGCTGATGCACTTACAACCATTCTGTAACCAGGCAGCCATTCCATTTTTCACCTTCAGAACAGTATTCAGTCAATTACATGAGATAGTCAATACTTTATTATAAAATAGACTTTGTGTTACATGAGTTTTTCCCCCAACTGCAGGCTTATCTAAGTGTTCTGAACATGTTTAGGGGAGGCTAGGCTAAGATAAGATGTTTGCTAATTTTGCCTGTGCCTGTGCGTGCTCAGTCACGTCCAACTCTTTTGCAATCCTTTGGCTGGTAGCTCACCAGGCTCCTCTGTCATGAGATTTTTCAGGCAAGAATACTGGAGCGGGTTGTCAAATTTCCTTCTCCAGGGGATCTCCCTGATCCAGGGATCGAACCTGTGTCTCCCGAGTCTCCCTGTATTGCAAGCGGATTCTTTCCCTGCTGAGCCATGGGGGAAGCTGGTTTGTTAGGTTAGGGGTATTAAATGCATTTTTCATCTTAATGTTTCAATTTTATATCCTTCCCTGATCCTATCTGGAGAATGGTATTCAGTCACCTGAGACTCATTCTGTAAAAAGAACTTGACTGACCCAGGTTAGAGGACATCATTCTCCTTATAGCCTGAATATAGACATTGGTGACCCCAGTTTGCCTCCCCACCATCTCTGAAATATAAACAGCTACATCTTACAGGCAGTGTCTCCACTTCTGAAAATTTTATCCATCTAACTAATTGACTTAATGTTAAGGAAATGGCAACCCACTCCAGTGTTCTTGCCTGGAGAATCCCAGGGGGCTGGGAGAAACCCTGGCGGGCTGCCATCTATGGGGTCGCACAGAGTCGGACACAACTGAAGCAACTCAGCAGCAAGAAAACTGTGGCTCAGACAGTAAAGCATCTGCCTACAATGCGGGAAACCCGGTTTCAATCCCTGGCTGGGGAAGATCCCCTGGAGAAGGAAATGGCACCCCACTCCAGTACTCTTGCCTGGAAAATCCCATGGATGGAGAAGCCTGGTAGGCTACAGTCCATGGGGTCGCAAAGAGTCGGACATGACTGAGTGACTTCACTTTTCACTTTAAGGGAGCTTAGAACTATCAGATACTCATCAGTGGCTGAGTGATAAAAAAATATATTAGATCTGTTAGAGTTACTTTGCGCCAGACAGAACTGGCATGTGTTTTATGTCTAAAAAACTAGTTGTCGACTTTGAATGGAGTTTTGCTGATGTGGTTAGAAAATACTTTATCACGAAATGAAAATAAAGACGAACTGTTTCTCTGAAGAGGCAGAAGGTAAGAGATGATTAAAGAAGGAAAAAAGTGATGCAATTTTGTTTGATGTTTGATAGCTTTACTTGTCCCAGAACATTGCTTTGGGAATTATTTTTCCTTTTGGTCTTGAGGAACAGTGTGAATGGACATAGAAGCATCTATATAAAAGAAGAAGGCGGATACATATGTCAATCAAAAGAATTTGCCAGGAATGGGAAAAGCACTAAATAAGCAGAAACTGGCTGGCTATTACATTGTAATTCCTTCTCTACATACCAACCAATTATTCAGCAAGACCCTTCAATATAAGGAGCATAGAAAATGTTCTTTTCCAGGTTTTTCTCCTCTTGCTTCCAGGTAATCCATCGCCTTGTGTATCTGTACCCTTCCTCTTCAGAACCCCTTCTCCTTCAGGGAGCAGACAGTTGCACTCATCTTGGTCTTCTGTACTGTGGGGACCTTAGGATGCTCTGATGCAGGTATACAGTCTCTCCAACTTGTCTCTCTCCTGTTTCCTTTTCTTGTTTGCCTGCCTCCATTCCAGGCTACCCTCCTCACCCAGATACTTTCATCCCCATAAGTTTTGTCTGTGATCACGCTTGACTCTTCCTCCTGATCAGGCCAGCCTCAGAGCATCCATGAGGCTACATGATATGGAATGAACATAGGTCGAAAAATGTCAAAATTCTGATTGTTTTATGTCCTAACTATATAATCTTTGACAAGTTACCTTTTCTTAGCATTTCTGCTTTGAAGAAACAAAACAGTTATACTATCCTATAGGATTTTTGAGAATTAAATGAGAAAATGTATGTAATATTCATGGCACATTGTTGCTCATTAATAAGTTTTTTTTTCCCCCTCTTTGTTGCCCCAAATAGTCCCAGTCTGGAGACTCATGGGCAATCTAAGTAGCTCAGACAGTAAATAATCTGCTTGCAATGCAGGACACCCAGGTTCAATCCCTGGGTCATGAAGATCCCCAGGAGAAGGGAATGACTACCCACTCCAGCATTCTTGCCTGGATAATCCCATGGATAGAGGAGCCTGGTGGGCTACAGTCCTTGGGGGTCACAAAGAGTCAGACACAACTGATTGATTAACAACAAACTAAGTTGTTCAGCATTATTATTATCCAAAGTTCACTCAATCCTTTATTCATTATTCTAAAGAACACATGTCATTTTTGGCTCCTGCCTCTGGGGAGGCAGTAAGTTCTTTTTTTTTTTTTTGTCATAGATCATTTTTATAACTAGTCCTTTACCCTCACATAATACAGCAGGGTCTGCTCAAATCGAAACTGTGCGAATCCTCAGTGGTTTTGTGTTTAGCACTAGGAAGCCTCTCTTGGACCCCTGAGAGCCGGAATAGTACCAACCAAGAAATTTCTACTCTGTTCCACTCAAGAGCTTTGCCGAGAAAAGGTGGGAGGGCTGCTTGCTCAAGTGTGGCCTTCAAAGACAAGGAAGAGATGAGAATGTAGCCTGTGGACCTGAGATGTGTAGCTGTAGATATGAAAGCCCCTGAGGAGCCCTGTGGACAAATCATTCACAGCCAGAAAGTGGCACCACCTGCAAACAGAGCCTGTGAGACGCGGCCAGGATTTTCCAATATTGATTTAACCATAAAGCAATATTATGCCTCATCTCAGCCTTCCGTGCAACTTGATGCTGGCCACATAGGTCCCATTTATAAGGAAAAACAATCTGCCAAATCGTACATTTTCTTTTCTTTTAGACTTCAATTCCAATTAAGCCACATGCCACAGACTCAACTGCAAACAGCTGTGTTAAGTAAGATACAGATGAGGCTGCTGTGAAAAAGGGATACAAAATGGAAGTTAATTTTTCTGATATAACAGTCTGAGCATAAGTTTTCCAGAGCCAGTATGTAACTCCTTGATGTTGGAGACCCAGTTTCTTCCTGCTGCTGCTGCTGCTGCTAAGTCACTTCAGTCATGCCTGACTCTGTGCGACCCCATAGATGGCAGCCCACCAGGCTCAGCCGCCCCTGGGATTCTCCAGGCAAGAACACCGGAGTGGGTTGCCATTGCCTTCTCCAATGCATATTTGCTGTTAATTCTTAATACACGTAGCTTCCATCTTGTGATATCAGATGGTTGCTCCAGCTCCCACCATCACATTCACTTTGCAGCTGGTAAGAAAAAGAAGAGACTTTTCTTTAAAAAGCAGTCTGGAAGTTTCAAATGTCAATTCCATTTTCACACTACTGGCCAGAACTTAGTCACATGACCACACCTAGCTGCAAGGGATACTGGAAAGTGTAGTCCTAGATGGGCAGTCATGCCTGCAGCTATAACTTCACTATAGAAGAAGGGGAGACTGTAATATTGGGGCAAAGTTAGCACTCTCTGCACAAAAGGATCAGATATGACTATAAATCAGTGAAGCCTCCTGGATACAAGGGCATATGCATATTTTATGTGAGTCATAGGTCTTGAAGCAAACAAGTTCAGTTCAGTCACTCAGTCATGTCCAACTCTTTGCGACCCCATGGACTGCAGCATTCCAGGCCTCCCTGGAATGAATCCTTTTCTTTCTCTGTCTTCATCTTTCTGTTCTGAAGAGGCTTGCGTACTATCAATTCAGTTCAGTTCAGTTCAGTCTCTCAGTCAGTGACCCCATGGACTGCAGCACACCAGGCCTCCCTGTCCATTACCAACTCCCAGAGTTTACTCAAACTTATTCCACTGAGTCGGTGATGCCATCCAGCCATCTCATCCTTTGTCATCCTCTTCTCCTCCCCACTTCAATCTTTCCCAGCAGCAGGGTCTTTCCCAATGAGTCAGTTCTTCGCATCAGGTGGCCAAAGTATTGGAGCTTCAGCTTCAGCATCAGTCCTTCCAATGAATATTCAGGACTGATTTCCTTTAGGACTGACTGGTTGGATCTTCAGCTTCAGCATCAGTCCTTCCAATGAATATTCAGGACTGATTTCCTTTAGGACTGACTGGTTGGATCTCCTTGCAGTCTAAGGGACTCTCAAGAGTCTTTTCCAACACCACTGTTCAAAACCATCAATTCTTTGGTGCTCAGCTCTCTTTATAGTCCAACTCTCACATCCATACACGACTACTGGAAAAACCATAGCCTTGACTAGACAGACCTTTGTTGGCAAAGTAACATCTCTGCTTTTTAATAGCAAACAAGAGAGCCCCACTTTAGCGGCAGCTGCTTTCACCCTGGATAATACTGTCATGCACAAATGTAGGCTCAGTGTTCCAGATCTGTGGTTTTCAAGAGAACCCTGCTATCAACATTAGAAAAAATGTTATCTCCTGCTTTTAAAATGTTGATTCAAAAATTTTTGATCTCCTTGCTGTCCAAGGGAGTCTCCAGCACCACAATTTGAAAGCATCAATTCCTCGGTGCTCAGCCTTCTTTACGATCCAACTCTCACATCTGTACACAGTTATTGGAAAAGCCATAGCTTTGACTATATGGCCCTTTGTTGGCAAAATGATATCTCTACTTTTTAATATGCTGTCTAGGTTTGTCATCGTTTTCCCTCCAAGGCACAAGCATCTTTTAATTTCATGGCTGCAGTCACTGTCCGTAGTGATTTTTGGAGCCCAAAAGAATAAAATCTGTCACTGCTTCCACTTTTCCCCCTTGTATTTACCATGAAATCATGGGACTAGATGCCATGATCTTAGTATTTTTAATGTTGTGTTTCAAGCTTTTTCACTCTCCTCTTTCACCCTCTTCAAGAGGCTCTGTGGTTCCTCTTCACTTCGTGCCATTACAGTGACATCATCTGCATATCTGAGGTTGTTGACAGTTCTCCCGGCAATCTTGATTCCAGCTTATGATTAATCCAGCCTGGCATTTCACATGATGTACGCTGCATATAAGTCCTGTGAGATGCTCCCAATCAATGACTGAGCACAGAAGGGAGACTTCTCCAGGAGTCAACTTTGACTCCAGAACTCATCGTCCACCTGGTGCCAAACCTTTCTTGTAACTGCGCTGAAGTCTGAGACTCCTTCGGCCCACGCCACATACTTCTCACAGAACTTCTGTCTCCACTTCCTCCTGCTCCTTTCTGCTTCATCCTGCACAGGCCTTCTCCCCTATAAATCCCTTACACACCTAATCCCACATGGACACCTGCTTTGAAGCAGACACAAACTAACACGTGATGCTAACGATAAAAATAGCAGTGATGGGAACTGTTACACTTTCCTGTGTGCTGTGTGCCAGGCACTGCTTACACAAGCGTAGTTTCCTGGCAATAATATTAATAATGGCTAACTTTCTTGAGTATGTTCCAGGACCATGCATTTCATGCACTGTCTTCACAAAACCCAAAGTGAGTAATGAACTGCCATTCTCATGATTTTGCAAATTAATTGGTCATACGTCAGAAACTTGCATACTCCCCAATTTCTAGCACATCCAAACACCACCACAAACTATCCTCATGACTTACACTATTTAGGAATAGCATCTGTACAATATTTACTCATCATTTTTCTTTAACTGATTTTTAAAACTTGAATATACTTATTCTTAAAAGAAACATAATATCCCTAAAATAAATGGTAAATTGCTATCCATTGCCATAAATTAAAGACAACTCTGAAAAATTAAAAATATAATACTAGAAATAATCACAGCAAAAATATTATCAAATTTTATCTAGACAATATTATAGTAGATATTATAATACATCTAATTAAAGACTCTAAATCTGAGGTCTGTACTCATTTTGTGTATGTGTGTTTTGAAAGGGAGATTAACCAGTGTTAGATGTTAAAGAAATTCAGGCTTCAAGTGAAAAAATTTTTCCTGACAAAACCAGGAAAATTGAAAAAAATAAATCAAAAGGGACTAAGTTTCTCAGTCTGTGACTCAATGCTCTTTTATGCTGCGTCCATGTATCTCAAATCCCTAAAGTCCTCTTGGTGTGCCTTGGGAAATACCAACTAACAGGAAAGTGGAGAATGCTCATTTAGATGGAAAAACAATTTTGTACAATTGTCCCTTGGCCCCCAAAGAAAAGAAAATCAATTTCATTGCTTTTCAGCCTCTGAAGGTTCTCCGTGCACACAATGGTTTATCTGGAGGGTGCAATCTTTCAAAAGTAAGACAAACCAGAGCCTGAAGCATGAGGGAACGCTGCTTTTGGGGCAGGTGTATCCGGTAGAGAAACAAACACCTCTCTGTGGTTAGGCCGCCTAGTGTTCTAGAGTTCAGCACATTCACAAATCAGCCTGCCAAGGAGGGGGCTGTACCGCTCTCATCGACAGCCTGGGGCCAGTGTGAGAACCTCCTAGCCTCTCTGGGTTGGGTAGGCCACGATGATAGGGAGCTGAGCCACACTGATGGGAGAGGGAGGCCCAAACCACCCTCCAAGCTCTGCATTGGTCCTTTTCCAGCCAGAGCCTCCAAGTTATTTACATAGACAGCAGAAGAATTCCTACTGCAACAGATTACAGCTTTCCTGCAGTTTAAACACATTTTAGAAAATCATAGCCCTACTCTTCAGACTTTAACCCAAAGAGAAGAGACCAAAATCTGACCACTTGGGATTGGAAAGTGCTTGAAACCCAGAAAGGAGGTGGAGAGGACTTGTCCCCAGCCCTCCTTTCTGATCCTGAGCTCCTGAATCAATTTCCATTATGCATAATTTGTATTTGGTTTATTACCTCGTTTGCAAACTTAATTAGATCTGGAAATAGAGATGGCTTGGAATGCCATAGTGGAGAAACCTGGGAGGCTTCCATTTATCATCACAAAGTCTCAGTATTCTGCCCACTTTGCAGATGGGAACATAGAGTCACAACTGAAATTTCAGAACTGAAATGAGGTCTGATAGTGGGTCAAAGGCTGATTCCTCAATCTGTACTTCCTTACACCTCTGGATCTTTAGCATATTATGCTTTTGAATAAGTTACCATCCAAGCAGAGGTAAGTAATAGAGGAGGAGGAGGAATAATTAACATTTTTGAGTGCTAAACACCTTATATACCTCATCCCATTTAATGCTAAAACCTCCGTGAGATGAATATATATATTTATATTTTTATATATATTTATATTTTTCATCCCCTATCTGCCAACAAGAAAATTGAAACACAAAGAGATTAATGGTCAAAGATCACCCAAAATGAGGTTTCAAGCCCAAGCATTAGGGCTCTGACCCCAGTGGTCACACTCATAACCACTATACTGCCTTTTGAGTCAGACATAACTGAGTTCAAATTCAGGCTCTATCTGATAGTAGCTGTGCAGATTTGGGGAATTCACTCAACCATTCTGACCACTGTTTTCTTTTCTGTAAAGTGAGGATTAAAATAGTACCTATCACTTAAAGCTGATAAGAAGAGTAGTTAAATGAGGTAATGCAGGCACCATGCTTTGCATGGTGCCCAGAACACAGGAAGAGCTCAATAAATGCTCAGCATTATTAGCAACGAAATCGTGGTCCAAAAAGGGTTCATCCACTTCCTATTTACTTCTCTGATGGCTGCCCTCCTTACAGTTGCTACCTACTGTTGACTTAAGCAGAGCCTTCCGTTTTACCTCAGTTACCCCATGCAGCTTTCTGGGGAGGGAAAGTTCACCAGAGGAACACTCATCCAGCCTCTGCAAAGAGCCTTTCCCCTTTGAAGCCGTTTGCAGAGAATCATGGTGGACCGCAGAAAGCACTTTCAGAACCATCAAGGGTTTTTAAAGGCAGTGACAAACCCCAGGAGATAGATGGCATCATAGAGCTGTTTGTCCTAAAAGGTAATACACCTGGTGTGGGGGCCTCTGAGAATAGGTGGATGTGTGCTAAAGCTCTGTGTGTGCCCAGGATGTTCAGAGAATGAGCCCACTGTAAGAGTCAGCAGAGGAATGATCGTTCTCTGATGAAAACCATAAAGTCTGCAGAGTTACTACATATGATGGTTTTAGAAGATACAGATGTAGAGGATGGACTTGTGAACAGAGTCAGGGAAGGAGAGAACAAGAAGAATGAAGAAAGTGGCATCAACACATATACATTATGATGTGTAAGGTGGACGGCCGGCGAGAAGCCACTGTGCAGCGCAGGGAGCCCAGCCTGGTCCTCTGCGATGACCTGGAGGGACGGGATGGGGGAGGGGAAGGAGGCAAGGGCGGGGAGGGAGGGAATGTGTGTCTAATTATGGCTGATTCACACTGTTGTATGGCAGAGACCAACGTAACATTGTGAAAGTTTAAAAAAATATTCTTTACAGTGGAAAAAAAAAAACATGTCTGTGTATTCTTTGGCACTCCTCATATAAAGAGTTAGAATTTAATTACCTTACCCTTGAATATGGGCTGTACTTAAGGACACTGTGATTTCTGAGGCTAGTTTATAAAAGGTGTTTTAGCTTGGTTCTCCCTCGGGGCGCTTCCTCTTCAAGCTCAGTGCCATGTTTTGAGGAAGCCCAGGTGGCAATGGAGAGGCCAAGAAAAGATCTTCCTGTCCTCAGCTTCAGTTGAAGCCCTAGACAACAGACGGTCTTTGAGATGCCTCCAAGTCCAGTCACCATCCGACTTCAAGTATGTGAGAGGCCCCAAGTGAAAACCAGCTCCTAAGCCCAGTATATTGTAATAAATAATTGAAATGCTACAATATAGTTCAGAAAGCTTTAACTGTGGGTCATGGTTAGCTACCATAAGCTTTACTTTTTCTTTCTTAGAAACTATTAGTTTAGCACTTATTCTCATAACGATAATAATTAATTTTTGTTGGATATTTATCGAGTATTTTTATGACCCACAGTAATTATTTTTATCAATTTTTTAAAATCTAACTTTAATAATAATAACTGGATACATTAGTCACGTTATGTGAGTTCTCCTGAGGGAAGTGCAGCTAGGTAGGCATTCCTCGGAATAAACCTGAGGACTATTCTTTAGCACCCTATGCCATCAAAAATGGGGAAGCTTTAGGGTTAACTGACCCTTGAAGTCCTCTTTGAAGCAGCACTGAAGCGAGCTGACAAGCAGAACCTTGATCCTTTGACAGTCCCAACATGTCAGGGTGTGAAATAACATAACGATGCAGAGGCTGTCTGCAAACCATCAGCCAACTGCCAAGTGTTTTCTAGGAGCTGACTTGGTCTTAACTCTTGTGCATGTAAAACTTCCAGCTCTCAGAATCTACCAAAAAAAAGTGGATATCTCTATAAATGTTAACACACAGGCTTTTTTTTTTTTTTTTTTTTTTTACACACAGTGTTTTAAACCCCATCTACACAAGGTACTGAGGAAATAAAGAAACAATGCCTGTTTTCAAGACTATATTGCCTAATAGGGAAAGTATTAGCTATTCTAATACTAGAATAGCTACACATGCAGGCCTCAGTGGGAACACAGGCAAAGCACATTAGCCCACTCTGGGATTCAGATCAGCTTCTTGGAAGTGGAGTTTCTTGAGCTAAGGCTTAAGGAATGACTCAGTTAACTCAGGATACTGTAACAAAATACCAGATTTTGGGTGTCTTCAACAGCAGACTTGTATGTCTCACAATTCTGTAAACTGCAAAGTCCGAGTTGAAAGTGCCTGCAGATTCAAACTCCGGTGAAAGCCCTATTTCCTGGCTCGTACAAGGCTGCCTTCTCAGGGTGTCTTCACACGGTGCAGGATTGGGGGCGCTCTCCTCTGTCCCTTCTAATAAGAGCACTATTCCCAGCACAGGGCTCCATCTTCTGGAGTTCATTAAGCCTAATTGCTTCCCAAAGGCCCCACTTCAATGTGAATACCATCACACTGGAGAGTATGGCTTCAACATATGATTTTAGGGGGAACACAAACATTCTGTCCATAGCAAGGGAAGTGTGAGTCCAGGCAGAGCAAGATGGGCATTCCGAGAGGCAGGAGCAGCATCAACAAAGAAGCAGAAGTGTGAAGTGACATGCAGGATGCAGTCAACTCTGAGCAGTTTGGTGTTATCAATCGCTCCAAACTCTCCCTCCCCTACCACACACAGAATCCTTTCTTCAAACAAAAAAATTGCATGTGGGAACCCAGCAGATAAAACAGATACAATCAGGGGCTGTAGGGGATACCTCTCCTGAGAGGGGGCTGATAGGGCACGTCTCACAAGGCCTAAGACTCCACAGGGAGGCGAAGTGGGGTGGGTGGTGGTGGTGGAGGCAGGCGCTGGAGTAGATCTAGAGATCTGTAGCACAGCGGCCCGGGCTCGGATGGCCTAACACACTCAGCCTTGTGGGAATGTGGTGGGGTACCACTGAGGAGGTTTTTCTAAGGAGTGTGTGCTCAGATTTGTGCTTGGGGAAAGGCAGTGGCAGCATAAGGAAGAAGTGCCTCAGTCTAGAGAAAATGTCATCAAGGCTTGAACTAGGACTGAGGCCATGCCAAGAGGGTAGGTCACTGGAGTCCTTCACTGATCCTACTTCTCAGAAGATAATTTTCCACTAGTAGGATTTTTCTTTAATATTCATTATTTGGCTGTGTCGGTCATAGTTGTGGCATGCGGGACCCTCATTGCACATGCGGGGTCTTTCACTGTGGTGTACAGACTCCAGTTGTGGCACACAGGCTCCAGAGTGTACAGGCTCAGTAGTTGCAGTACGCGGGCTTAGCTGCTCCACAGCATGTGGGATCTTAGTTTTCCGACTAGGGATCAAACTTTCGTCCCCAGTATTGTGAGGCAGATTCTCAATCACTGGACTACCAGGGAAGTCCCTCCACTAGTAGGTTTTATAGAGGGAGGCCTGGCTGCCTGAGGTGGATGTCAGCCCCTAGAGCCTGACATAGCCCTTCATTCCTACCAACTGCTCTCTAGCTGCCACTTACCCATGCAATCCCCACAGCCCAACTGAATTGATGCCTATTTTACAGGTAAAGGCTGAGACATTTGCGGCTGGTATGGTGAATTTTATGTGTCAGGGTGGCCAGGCTATCTAGTGGTACCTAGAAATTTGGTCAAACACTAGTTTGGATGTTCCACAATTGCATGAGCCAATTTCTTAAAATCTCTTTCCATTTTCCACTATATGTATACTACTGTTACTATTATTGATATATATACTATTGGTTTCTCAGAGGAACCCTGACAATTACAATGGCTTATCCCATCATCCAATTACCCCATTGTCCAGATAGAGGCAGGAATAAAATGCTGATTTGTAACAACTTATTAATTCAAGGTCATCACAATTTCTCCCGTGAAAATGAGTTCAAAAGGTGGAGA
The DNA here is from genome assembly GCF_016772045.2 of Ovis aries. Taxonomy (NCBI): domain Eukaryota; kingdom Metazoa; phylum Chordata; class Mammalia; order Artiodactyla; family Bovidae; genus Ovis; species Ovis aries. The sequence goes on along the minus strand of NC_056059.1, from coordinate 60,014,896 downwards.
GGTCCTGCCCTTAACTGGCATTCCTGATAACTTCAGCAACCTGCTCAAAATCTTCAGTGATTCTCTGTAGTCTTCCAATAAAGCTCCAATTACATGGTCTAACGTTAGGAGTCTCTGTGTCCAGAATTCAGTCTCCATTCCCAATCCTACCTCTCATGACCTGATAAATTGATTATTATGCATTATATCCACCCCCACAAAAATAACACTGTTCATCCACACCCTTTGCCTTATAATTTGTAGTCCCCCCTGTGGGGAGAGTGAGAGATTCCTGATCCACTGAGCTGGGGCTTGTCCACATGACTTGCTTTGCCCAGTGAAATGTAATCAGACATGACATACCCATCCTAGCAGAAACTTGAAATGCTTGTGTGGTTTGGCAGAACCGAGGGCAGATGGTCTCTAGGAAGCTGGGGATGGAGAGTATAAAGTTCTCTCACAAAGATCATTTTACTTTTCAAGTAACAAAAGTAACAGCTGCCTCTTATGCAACTTTTTCTGCAAGTCTAGATTTTCTGCTCTGTTGCAGTGTGAAATTGTTTCATTTTAAGCAGTAAGCAGCCTCTTATTTTCATGAGGGTTTATTCAGTCACTTAGTATTTGGGATGTTTACCTGACAGACCAATGGATTTTTTTGGATCTTAACTCAGTTTTTTGGGGGTGGGGGGTAGGGGGTGGGGGAGGGAGATGTCTTTAAATGGTGCCTTGTTTTATTTTTACCATGTACCAGTGTAGGAAAAAAATATCTTAACAGCTGGAACCAACTCCCAATTTGCATATAAAGTACCTCTGCTTAGGACAATAGCTTTATAGGTCCTTTGGGATGGAAAATGAGTCTCCCTCAGTCATGGGAGAACAGGTGAGTGGAAATAAAAGATGGCTAAAATGTTCTGCTTTAAAAACAAATAAGAAAGAGGGCAGAGCAGGGAGGCAGAGGCAGACAGCTGAAATTAAAGAAAGTGGAAAGAAAGAAAGAAAGAAGAGAAAGTTTAAGCAAAGGGCAAGAGGCTTGGTCGAAGCAGAGACCTCCAGTTATCTTCAAAACCCAGTTCTTCCCTCCTGGCATAGTAACAGAATCCCAGCTGCGCTCGTGACCACCCTACCTGGGACTACATCTCCCAGGTTCCATTGCAGCCAATGTGACCACGTGACTACATTCTAACCAATGAAATGAGAATGGAAGTGATGGCGCGCATCTACTTGCCCTGGAGGAAATCCTTGGCCTCCGTTCACTCCTCTTCTCTGTCCCATGGCCTGTTTGTAGCTGTGGTTTGACCTGGCTTTGTCTATACCGAAGAGGATAGAGTCACTCCCAGGGGACGGCAAAGCAACAAGACAGAAGGGAAGCAAAGCAGACACAGCCTAGAGAGAAAGCGGAGTGTTTTTTGGTGGGAGAGTCAGCAGGGGTTGTGAGGGAAGGATCTTGTTTCAACAGCTTAGCCTAAATCTTAACTAATACGATGGCAAAATCACTAAGGGACTTTCAAAAAATGGAGCTAGCTATTATTCAGTTTCTTTAAATCTGCATTTTTCTGTGCTATAAACCCTTCATCTTTTGACCTTTGGCAAAATACGTTACAATGTGTGAGTAAGAGCCTTGGTAGAAATAGGGAAAGTATCTGGGTCCCGTAGTTGGGCTGACAGAGTACAGACAAGGAAGAGAACGCATGCAGGATGGCCCAGGGACCAGAAGAATTCCCCAGAAGCAGGAGCTCAAGCCAGACTGCCATGACAGTGCAAGCCCACCCGAATTCCCAACATCTCGGGGAGGGCCTGGGCATCACACAGGGTACGGAATGCAGTGATGATTCAATTCAACCTGGGACCTAGGGGTCAGGATAACTCCTACAAACACCTGGACTGAAACAGTAATTAATCCATAAGGCAGGAATATGTAGTGATTAACAGTACAGATTCTACAGTCAGACTGAATGAGCTTCAATTTCTCTTCTCCCAACTACAACTATGTGACTTTGGGGAAGCAACTTAAAATGCTAGCCTCAGTTTCCTTATCTGTAATTTGAGTATAATAAAAACAGTCTTCTCATAGAGTTATTATAGAGCATTAAAAGGAATAATGTACATAAAACACTCAGCAGAGTGTGTAAGATATGATGAAGGAACGATATTGACTGTCCTTTATTATTAATATTAATTTCATCATGATATTCATAAAGATCCTAGCTATTAATCAAGGCTTAGAGAAAAATCACTAACTTTGAGACTTCTCTGGCAAAGTCATAAGCTCAAATGTTTCTGACACAACCCAAGGACAGTGGGTGGAGCAGGGCATCACTCCAGCATGTAAGCTGTCTCAGGACCAAGTGTTTCCCGTTGTTCAGCTGAGAAAACAAACAAGTTGCGAAGAGTGCCTGAGGTAGCAAGTTAGTGACAGGACTAACACTAAAACTGGGGTCTCACACTATCATTTGTGGTCTAAGGCATTTCAGCAAAGCCAGGCTGAACAAAATGAGAACACTGTTACCGGCAGGCTCAGGTGCTCTGGGACCTGTCCCCACACCTTGCTCCTCCTTACCATGGTGTCCGCACCTCAGTGAGCCACCACCATCACTCAGGAACTCAGGCAGGAAAGCCACAGTGGTTCTGTACTTCCTGTTTTCCCTCACCCCCTGCTTCTAATCAGCCCTGGGGTGGTGTCTATTTCAGCTCTGATGTCACTCTCAAATCCATCCACTTTCTCTACCTTCACTTCCAGTGTACTTCAAATCACCTACAGTAGCCTCTTAATTGGCATCTGCCCTTGTTTCTTCATTTTCCTCTCCTCTTGGAAGTCATAGGGATTTTTTTAAAACCCAAATATCATTATCCCTGTCCTGCCTAATACCTTCTGTCAGCCTCCCATTGCCCCGGGGTGAGGGTTCAGCCAGCCTACCTTGTTAGTGTCAGTTTAAAACACCCCACCCCCCGGCCCCCGCTCTCAAAGCCCAAACCACACCAGACAGTTTTTTTGTTTCTAGAACAGAGTACAGAGTCCCCAGCCCTTGAATGCTATTTCCTCTGCTTAGGACATTGTTTCCTTCTCTACCTCCTTTCATCTACTAACTCATTCACTCAAAAACATTTTTTTATCAAGCTCCTACTATAGGTCAAAGCACTGTTCTAGGCCACAGAGATAAATAATCTTTTTTGTGCCATGATCTCTATTAGAACTCTGATGATACCAATGGACCATTTTCTCAGGCTAATGCTTTTTTCTTTTTTTAGGATGATGAATTCTATATAAATATCACTTTATATCACTGTTTACTTAGTTCACTTGAACCTCACCACTTTGACTAGATAAGGTAGATATTATTGTACTTCCTCTTTTTCCCAACATATTACAAACAGTTGAAAAGATTACAGTGAACGTTGATAGGGGAGGCAGAATAATGGCTCCCCTAAAATGTCCATGGAATCTGTGTATATGCTATGTTATATAACAACTAACAACAAAAAACTTCCAAATAAAATGAAGGACTTTAGGGAGATTATCCCTATAGGGAGGTTATCCCTATAGGGAGAGTGCATTAGATTATCCAGGTAAGTCCAGTGTAATCAAATGTGCCCTTAAAAGTGGAGAAAAAAAGGAAAGTGGGAGAGTTAGAGAAGATGGAAGGAGGAGTAGGAGAGATCTGAGGCTTAAGAGGGACTTGACCTGCCGTTGAGGGTTTTAAAGATGGAAGAAGAGAGCTGTTATATATGTTGAATTATGTCCCAGGCTGTGTGCTTAGTGGCTAAGTTGTGTCCAGTTCTTTGTGACCCCATGGGCTGTAGCCCACCAAGTTCCTCTGTCCATGGGGGTTTTCCAGGCAAGAGTACTGGATTAGGTTGCCGTGCCCTCTTCCAGGGGATCTTCCCAACCCAGGGATCAAACCCATGTCTCTCGAATTGCAGGCAGATTCTTCAGCATCTGAGCCACCAGGAAGGACCAGGCTAACGCTTTTTATTTTATTTTTTATTTATTTATTTTTTTAAATATGGAACGCTTCACGAATTTGCGTGTCATCCTTGCGCAGGGGCCATGCTAATCTTCTCTGTATCATTCCAATTTTAGTATATGTGCTGCCGAAGTGAGCACTTTTTTTTTTTTTAAATAACGCTTTTTAAATTCATAGAACAAATAGAAGGGATTATAAAAGAAGCCAAATGTATTAAAATAGTTATTAAAATGTTTAAAAATTCTGATACAGTAACATATATGTTTCTTTATTATTGCGTTAAATAACAAGATCCAGCAGTGGGTCTAGAAAATGCTTTAACTTGTTAGTGGTCAGCGTAAATGACATTTCAAGATATCTGTAAAAGGGCAGTGGTTGACAAAGTCTCAAGCACAGTTCAAGGACTGTGGTTTGTTGCCTACATTCACAACGAAAGGAAATGCTACATTTCAGTTAGGGGTTAGTGAAAATAAAGGTATAATTTTTGTTTTATTTAAATTCATAGACTCCAAATGCTAGGCACAGTTTCCAGAGGGTCCCCAAGTTTAGGTTCAACCCAGGGAATATAGTAAGAAAAATAGGAGCTTGCATTCTAATCAGGGGAAATTGATAATAAACACAATAACTTCAGATGATGATGAGTTATTTAAAGACAATAAAATCATTCGGACTGTAATGAATTTAAAGAAAATAAAGTGACAGAGATTGAGTAGTAAGTAGGGTGGTTGATTGTGTGTGTATGTGTGTGTGTGCACTCAGCCTTGTCTGACTTTTTGCGACTCCCATTAAGGTGATTGGGAAAGGCCTCCCTTGGGCTTCCCCGGTGGCTCAGTGGTAAAGAATCCACCTATCAATGCAGGAGACGAGAGTTCAATCCCTGATCTGGGAAGACCCCACATGCTATTGAGCCTATGCTCTAGAGCCAGGGAACAACAACTACTGAGCCCATACACGGTAACTACTGAAGTCTATGCACCCTAGAGCTGGTGCTCCTCAGCAAGAGAAGCCACCACAATGAGAAGCCCCGCGCTATCCGCCCAGACAGCAGCCCCTTTACTCCACCGCTAGAGAAAAGTCCATACAGGAACAAAGACCCAGCACGGCCAAAAATAAATGAATTATATTTTTAAAAAAGAGAAAAGGCCTGTCGAGGAGGTGACTTCAGCTGAAAACCAAAGAAGGACCTGGAAGTCCTCATGAAAAGCCAGGGTTGAGGAGCAAAAAGAGGGGGACAGTAAGAGACAGGCCAGGCGTGGCAGTGGAGGGAGATGATGTCCAAACAGGCGCATATAAGCCTCAAAGGCCAGAGAGGGAGGTCCTTGAGCAACTGCTTCAGTCCTTCTGAAAACTGGGAAGCCATTGACATGGCATCTGGGGTTATTTTTGGCGCTCTTGCGGTAACAGGAGTGAAAGAACCTAATGAACAGCTCACTGGAATCTTCTCATGGCTCATATATCATCTCGTTTAACTCTTCAAGTGCACACTGTTCAGATGCTTAAGGTCATCAGCTTAAGCTGGGATTCTGACGAAGCCCTTTCCCTTGATCACCACCTTTTTCTATCTCTTTTCTATGGAGAAAGCATAAATTCTTTCAAATCAAAGTCACCTCCTTCCCCCGTGGCTCCCAGGACATGCCTGTCTGCAATCTTTTCCCCTTTGCAGAACAGTGTCTCCTGGGAGGAGAAGTTAAAAATCTAAATGCAGAAGCTTAAAGCTGCAGGGCCTGGGGGAAGCCACTTAGCCCTAAGTTCCTAGATGTTAAAACCAGCATAACCATGGCAACCCACTCCCAGGGCCTTCATTAAAGAATCTGACAGTGAAAATCAGACTAAATCAATGTAAGGAGAAGAATGCTCTGTTCTCTCTAAGTGCAGCTGGTTCGCACCCTGAGGAGCTAAAAGCATTCTCCCCCGCCCCCTGCAGCAGGGCAGCCCACCACCCACTAGGGACTCCCCATCTGTAAGACAGAAATTTCAGAGAACACTCCTGTGCACTCCTGGGCCTGTCCCTTTCCCCAGAGAAGGTTCTCTTGCAAAAGATGTGTCCACCTTTCTAAAGAAGCCCCAGTGCAGCCAGGTAGCATCTCCTGCACATTTTCAAGGAAGAGAGAAAAAGAGAGAATTGGGCAGAGAGTGAGAGTTCAGTCAAACCTTCTCTATTTTCGCTCTCATCCTTGTTTTTCTCTCTGCTTTTCCACTTCTCCAAATTGACCTCAGAGCCTTCCCTTGATGCCTCTCAGGATCACCCTCTGGTTGGTGCTTTGGCCTAAAGTATTTGTAATACAGGTTCTCCCTGCTCCATCCAGTTGTATCGGGGCAACTGAAGCCCTGCCTCCTCCACCTGTTGTCTCGAGGATGAGAAAAAACATCGGCAGCTCTGTGCCTGGTCAACTCACTAAGACTTGACTGGACTGGGAAATATACCAAATTCAAGTGGTACTGGGAGCATTGGAAGTACATTCCATGCACTGTGGACAGCCTTTGTCAGGCCAAGTAGTGCATTTTCTTACCTCCTTAATTTCTCTGTCACCAGCAAGACTGAGGATACCCCAGAAATGACAGAGATGAACTTTTCACTGAGTCTCCATATGGCCCTCTCACATGCTGAGTACATTACCTCATTTCAATTCAATTACATTATGAGATGGGCATTATCATTATCTTAGTCAATAAAAAATTATTATTTTATAGAACCACAATCGGATATTTTAAAAGTTTAATAACATCTTTAAAGTCATTTAGGGAGACTTCCCTGGTGGTCCAGAGGTTAAGACTTTGCCCTCTAATGCAGGAGATGAAGGTTTGATCCCTGGTCAGGGAACTAAGATCCCACATATCTCATGGCCAAAAAGCTAAAAGCATAAAACAGGAGCAATACTGTAACAAATTCAATACAGGCTTTGAAAATGGTTCACATATAATAAGTCTAAAAAAATAAAAAGACTTGATTTAAAAATAAATTCGTTTAGGGTTTTAATTAACTCAGGTCATCTGACTCCATGATTTTTACTTCCCCAGATATTGTCTCCTGGTCAGAGAATGGATCTAGAACATTACAGCACTGATTAAACCAAAGTCTACTCTGGGCCCAGAATTGACTTGTCAACATGAGGTGACATGGGAAGTGTTGTGTCATGGGGAGTCTTACGCATATACTGTAAATGGTCACAGATACCTCTGTGAATGGAAAGTATTAACTGCCCCTAAGGTAGTTGCAGGCACCTCATGGAAATGAGGGCTCTGACTGACTCATTCGCACTGCAGATACCTAATGGTGGCAGCAGCCTCCTTTTTTGATGTGGCTTCCTTCTCAAGCTCATCTTGCCAAACTGCTAGAGAGACATGAAATTCCTTCCATGGGACTGATTCCTTCTCATCTTGGCTGCAGCATGCTGGGAGGAGGAAGAACAGAGAATGAAGGAGAGTGAGCGGGTGAGCTTCTGGCTGCAGCTAGTAAGGAAAACGGGCTTCCCCAGCCGGCACAACCTGACAGTCTGCAGTCTCTTTTGATAGATGGAAAATATGCAAAGGGTTGGATCAGTACAGTTCAGTTGCTCAGTCGTGTCCGACTCTTTGCAACCTCATGAATCACAGCACACCAGGCCTCCCTGTCCATCACCAACTCCCGGAGTTCACTCAAACTCATGTCCATTGAGACGCTGATGCCATCCAGTCATCTCATCCTCTGTCGTCCCCTTCTCCTCCTGCCCCAAATCCCTCCCAGCATCAGAGTCTTTTCCAATGAGTCAACTCTTCACATGAAGTGGCCAAAGTACTTTAGCATCAGTCCTCAGGGTGCGGCATATATGAAAAGGCAGAGAGAGAGCCAGTTATATTAATCAATCTGTAGCATTTAATCTGTCAGTAAAGAATCTGCCTGCAATGTGGGAGACCTGGGTTCAATACCTGGGTTGGGAAGATTCCCTGGAGGAGGGCAAGGCAACCCACTCCAGTATTCTTGCCTGGAAAATCCCCATGGACAGAGAAGCCTGATGGGCTACAGTCCCTGGGTACAAACCTTTGGACATGACTGAGTGATTAAGCACAGCTCAGCACAGCATTTAATCACATGAATTAAATGTTTGTTTACATATTGTCTCCCACTTTTGACAGGAAGACCCTTTAGGGAAGGGACTGTGTTTTCTTTATTTTTGTTTTTCAAAGCCTTAACTTGGAAGACATGGAAATTTTGCTGAATGAATATGGGCCCGGAGTCCAGACAGCCCTGGTTCAAATCTCCTTCTCAGCCAAGTACTGCGGAAACAACTGCAAATTATTTACCTAAAGGTTGCAAACGGCCGACAAACCACATCCAACTCAGACATGATGTGTTTGGCCCACAGAGTGTTGACCCACCACTGTCTTGAAAGTTGTAAATTAGTTGGTAGTACATAAAACTCAGAAGATTTCCTATATAAAGATCTGGATTTCTAACTTCTGCTGAAAACTTGGAAGACAGCATGTGGTCGATTGGTTGCAAAGATGGCCCCGATTCTTCACCCCTCCCTTTGACCACACGGTTTGCAGTGTCACTTTACAGCACTTCCCATAAACAGTTGACATCTATGTCCCCACATTTTGTCTCCGGATCAAGCCTTGTGACTTGCCGTGGCCAACAGAATATGACAGAAATGAGTTATGGAGACATCTAATCCAAACACTCTGATCTCATGAGGACCCCTGAAATGCAAGATCCTCCCAATTCTTTTATTGAAAGATGCCAGTAAGAATTTTGAGGCTTGCATTGGTGGTTCAGTGGAAGAATTCTTGCCTGCCATGTGGGAGGCCTGGGTTCGATTCCCAGCTGATGCATTGCACTGTGTTTTGGGGCTTCTCTGGTGGCTCAGTTGGTAAAGAAACTGCCTGCAGTGCAAGAGACCTCGGTTCAGTTCCTGGGTTGGGAAGATCCCCTGGAGAAGGAAATGGCTGCCCACTCCACTATTCTTGCCTGGAGAATCCCATGGACAGAGGGGCCTGGTGGGCTACAGTCCATGGGGGTGCAAAGAGTCAGACACCACTGAGTAACTATACACACAAGAATATGATCATTTTGCTGGAAATTTGCAGGCATCATTCTCCATAACTGTGAATGCACATCCTATTTTTAGTAAGGGAAAATGGATCTAAGTATGCCATACCTGAGAATAACAGTCGTCACTTATTAATCTTCTCTAGTCCCATGAGAAGGAAACTTCCACTGCAGTGCCAGAGATCTTGGGCAGTCTAAAGTGTTATTTCCCAGGAATCTCCTGAGGTTCTTTGGCAACAGCTATCTTAAGCTAGCTATGCTTATTCCTTTTTGTAAATCCTAATGGCTCTTGGTTAATAATAAACTATCTTAAAATTGTCTAAAATAATAATATGACAGAAATGAGCATGCCAGTCCTAAGCCTGGACCTAAGAGGCCTTGGACATAGCTCTCTCTTTCTTGCAAACGTGCCAAGACCCCTGTGAACAAGCTCAGGCTCACTCACAGGAAAGTAAGAGATCATATCAAACAAACACGAGTTATCTCAGTTGTCCCAGCCAAGGCCCAAGACATGCAAGAGATCCTATTCAAGATCAGCAAACAACTCACAGCTGACCCAAAAGATGACCGAGCATGCATGAGTGAATCCAGCCAAGACTAAAGAACTACCTACCTATTATTGTAGGTAAATAATAAATGCTTATTGTGCAAGTCACTGAGTCTGGGGGTAGTTTGTCAGGTAGCAATAGCTAACTGCCATACCTGGCCATGCGGGGCCTGCTGGCCCCCATGACCATACTTAACTGGGGGGAGCAGCCCCCTTGAGAGGAGGCTGGAGTGCTGTGACTCCTCATTGCTCCTGCCATTGTACCCTCTTGTCTTTCTGACACAGAAGCTGAGTGAAAGTTGACACTAATTGTCATTCTTTTTTTGTTTTAATGAGTCATATGCTCTTTTATAGGTCTGTTTTCTCAAAGTACAGAACAACGAGAGTCATGGCATAATAACGGTATGATTACTAAATTTTGTTGTTGGTAACTGTATATTGTCACCCTATTTATTTAACTTATATGCAGAGTACTTCATGTGAAATGCTGGGCTGGATGAAGCACAAGCTAGAATCAAGATTGCCAGGAGAAACATCAATAACCTCACATATGCAGATGATACCACCCTTATGGCAGAAAGTAAAGAGGAACTAAAGAACCTATTGATGAAGGAGAAAGAGGAGAGTTAAAAAGCTTAAAACTCAACATTCAAAAACTAAGATCACGGCATCTGGTCCCACCACTTCATGGGATATAGATGGGGAAACAATGGGAACAGTGAAAGTCTATTTTCTTGGGTTCCAAAATCACTGCAGATGGTGACTGCAGCCATGAAATTAAAAGATATTTGCTCCTTGGAAGAAAAGCTATGACAAACCTAAAAAGCAGAGACACTTTGCTGACAAAGGTCTATACAGTCAAAGCTTTGGTTTTTCCAGTAGTCATGTATGGATGTGAGAGTTGGACCATAAAGAAGGCTGAGACCAAAGAATTGATGCTTTGGAACTGTGGTGTTGGAGAAGGCTCTTGAAAGCCCCTTGGATAGCAAGGATTTCAAACCAGTCCATCCTAAAGGAAATCAGTTCTGAATGTTCATTGGATGGACTGATGCTGACGCTGAAGCTCCAATACTTTGGCCACCTGATTTGAAGAGCCAACTCACTGAAAAAGACCCTGATGCTGGGAAGGATAAAAAGTAGAAGGAGAAGGGGATGACAGAGGATGAGATGGACATGAGTTTGAGCAAGCTCCGGGAGATGGTGGAAGACAGGGCAGCATGGCAGTCCATGGGGTCTCAAAGAGTTGGACACAACTGAGTGACTGAACAACAACAGCATTGTTGGTAACACTGATTGAACAGTTACATGTGCTGTAGTGCGTGACATCATTTAATCTCTATACCACACTATGAAGTAGATGTTATTGTTCCCATTTTAAAGATGAAGAAACAGAGGTTGAGAGCTTAAGTGACTTAACTGTTTGAGTCACAAGAAGGCCTGACAAAGTCATCTCTTAAACATTCCCCTGATCACATTGTCTTTACCTATGATGTTTAACAAGAATGGTCATCTTAAACTTTAAGTTGTTTGTGTTGACTAATTGAGAGGTCTTAACTCTGCAAGGAGATCCAACCCGTCCATTCTGAAGGAGATCAGCCCTGGGATTTCTTTGGAAGGAATGATGCTGAAGCTGAAACTCCAGTACTTTGGCCACCTCATGCCAAATGAGTTGACTCATTGGAAAAGACTCTGATGCTGGGAGGGATTGGGGGCAGGAGGAGAAGGGGACGACAGAGGATGAGATGGCTGGATGGCATCACTGACTTGATGGACATGAGTCTGAGTGAACTCCGGGAGTTGGTGATGGACAGGGAGGCCTGGTGTGCTGCGATTCATGGGGTCGCAAGGAATCGGACACGACTGAGCAACTGAACAGAACTGAACTGAACTCTCACTAGTAACATCTCATTATCATTCTTAAGTGGTTGTTTTTCTCATCATTCAGTTAATAGCAAACCAAGAGTTCTTATAAACATGACTATCAAATCAGATTGAGAGAGCTTTATATTCTAAGCAAAACTAGTGGAGGGAAAAGCGTCATCTTACACCCACTCCCTACGAGTACCTTAGTTTGAGCTCTTGATTTAAACCCTATAGGCTTCAGTTTTGTCTGTAAAATGAGATTAAAAACACATGCCTTGGGCTTCCCAGGTGACGCTAGTGATAAAGAACCTGCTCACCAAAGCAAGAGACTTAAGAGAGATGGGTTTGATCCCTGGGTCAGGAAGATCTCCTGTAGAAGGGCATGGCAACCCACTCCAGTGTTCTTGCCTGGAGAATCCCATGGCCAGAGGAGCCTGGTAGGTTACAGTCCATGAGGTCTCAAAGGGTCAGACATGACTGAAGTGACTTAGCACACACACATGCCTTGGTAGATTCTTTAAGAATTAAGTTTAGCAGAACAGACAATGATTTGGTACATAAATTCTGGAGCTAGATTGACAAAGTTTAAATCCCAAATTTCCCACTTATTAACTAAATCCATGAATAGTGCCTAGATAGATGCAAACTGTCTCTAATAGATGTTCAGTGAAATTACTTTAGTCCTTTTCTCCTGAAAGAATTATTTCTAAACTTTACTTGGTTCTGGTAAATTATTATCAATTAAAGCTAATTTTAAAGCAGATTATTTATTTGGAAATATCCTAAGAACTGATAGGGACCAAAATAATGTGAATTTGTTGAGTACTAAACAACTTTGATAAGAATTATAAAATATTTATACTTTCTGATCAAGGTAAAAACACCTTCTGAAGATACTTCAGAAAAACAGCATAGGCAAAAACACTTTAGATATTTACAGCATCTACACATGCAATGGAATATTTAACCTTAAAATAAATATCACTGGGAAAACATGAAAATTTGTTCAGAAAATAGTGTTAAATGAAAAATATGCATGCACAAAATAATAAATACACATTAATTGCAATTCTACAAAAATACAGTACACATTGAAAACACTTGGAAGAGGATATTGAATAATACAAATAGTCCTTTCAGTTAAAATTTTAATAAAATTATCAAGTATACTCTAATTCTAAAGTTTGGAAAATACAGATCATTATGCTGCTGCTGTTGCTGCTAAGTCGCTTCAGTCATATCCGACTCTGTGCGACCCCATAGATGGCAGCCCACAAGGCTCTGCCATCCCTGGGATTCTCCAGGCAAGAACACTGGAGATCATTATGCTATCCCATCATAAAAAGTGTAAGTATTTTAGGCTATTACTCAAAGTGAATAATCACAATATGTTATTTTATTGGTATTTATCAATAAATGTAGTTGAATATTGATATGTTTTATTGGGAGACATAAGAAAAAGCTATTATAGATGCAAAATTTTTATTCTTTCAAAACCTGCAATCTGAACATTTACACTAGGACTCATTCTTTCATTCCTACTCCCAAACCACATTCATTCCTTCTTGTTGTTAAAAACCAAACAGAACAAAGCAAAATTCCAACACTATATTACAGACTATAACAGGGAAATAAAAGGTTCATCCTCACCAGTGACAATATGCTGTGTTCAGCTCACCGGGCAACAGTATTGCCCGGTGGCCTGAACACAGCATGATCCCTGTTCTCCGGGTTCCAAGTTGTCTGATGGAACATTCACACCTAGGGTGTCACGGTCACAGTCAGCTTTCAGCAAGCCCTCATCTGGTTGCATGTGGAAAGGAAGATCTCCCTCCTCCTGGGCACCAGTGAGGAGTAGAAGCCACTCCATCTATCAGACATTCCTCTAAAGGAGGGTTTAGATGCATCTGCAATGCAGAGACCTGGATTCGATCCCTGGGTTGGGAAGATCCCCTGGAGAAGGGAAAGGCTACCCACTCCAATATTCTGGCCTGGAGAATTTCATGGACTGCATAGTCCATGGGGTCGCAAAGAGTTGGACACTACTGAGCGACCCTCACTTTCACTTTCACAACGGAGGAAGGGAGCTACTGACTAAAGACAACGTAATTGATGAGCTGGTGGAACTCAGTTTTCTTCCTGAATCTTGTAGTTTGAGTATGGACTCTGGTTTTCCATGGTGTAAAATGGATGATTCTTTCTGCCCTTTCTTGCTTCATAGGTGATGGTGGTGATGATGATGCTGGTAAGAGCGGCTAATGAGAGCCTGCTATGTGCCAGACCCTATGTTAAGCTTTTAATCTTCATTTATCTCACTTCATCCTTGCAAAAACCCATGAGAATGGTATTGGTATTATCCCCAATTTTATATTTGAGAAAACAGGAATTTGGAGAAGCTACATAATTTGCCTTTGTTCACACAGCTAACAAATGGCCATGAAAGAACTTAAACTCAGATCCATCAGATGATGCTAAAACCTGGCCTTTGACCTTCCTACCATACGCTCTTGATGTAAATTTATGAAACATCTTAGGGAAGCATGTTAAAAATCCAAAAAGGCTAGAAGAGATATATTAGAAGATTAGTGAAAGGACATTTTATGTTATTATTTTTGGTAGGTAGTATAGGTTCCAAAACAAACTTCATTTCTGAAACACTCTTTCCTACTTGTTGGGAAGAAAGACCAAAAAAAGTTTTGATTTTTTAAAACATTGGTCTTAACTCATAAAATTTACAGTCATGCTATATCAGCTCAGAGCACCAGAAGGGACTTTCAGGGTTACAGGAACGAGTCACCTCCTTTCATAACTGAAGACACTGCAGCTGGCACAACAGACGGTCATGACCACACAGCGCTTTAGTCCAGGCTTAATTTTACGAGGCCTCGGGTAATTCTCTCCTGGCCCCTTCCACAGAGCTTTAATCTCTGTTCAGATGATTCTTGGAAGCACTGAAAAAGTCACCTGCCCTCTCTCCGTCTCTGTCTCCCCCCACCTCCCCCGTCCCCCACCAACCGCATCCTCAGTCCCTCGGTCAGGTCATCTGTCGAGCTGTTTGCACTTGCTGGGCTGCCTGCCTTCACAGTGCTCCCCACGCAGGTGCAGGAAGGGCTGCAGGTGAGAGCTTTGATTCGGTGGCGAGAGGCTCCCCCAGACCTCAGCTATTCTCAGCTCGCCACATTCCAGGTAGTCTCATCACTCTGCTGCAGACAGTGGGTCTCCCCCACCCTCTGGCCACCAACAACTGCAGCTGAGATGTCTGCAGACCTGCATCTCCAAACTTTGCAAGGGTTCATGCAGTAGCAAAGGAATGAAATATAACTATACAAAATACAGAGATCTGTAGAAATACAGCTGATGAAGGCCCATTCTTTGACATTTCAGTGAGATCCAATCGAAAAATTCAGTTCGACCCAATTGAACACATTCTAATCAAGCTTTTGCCAATGCCTTTCAGATGAAATGGCTGTTGATAAGGTTACTATTACGTTAATAAATCCAACAGCCAGTTCTCAGTTCTCTTCCAGTTGAAACCCAGTAGAAATGGCAACCCACTCCAGTGTTCTTGCCTGGAGAATCCCAGGGACGGGGGAGCTTGGTGGGCTGCGGTCTATGGGGTCGCATAGAGTTGGACACGACTGAAGCAACTTAGCAGCAGCATCTGACACAGCTGAAGAAAGGGTAAGTGACCAGGTAATATTGTCACTTGGCTGAGAGGTTATCAATGCCCCAGTGACAAAGTTTTAGTAGTTAACATCAAAGCGGACCCATATTTTTTGTAGTTGTTGAACATTTGTTTGTGCTGAAGTGGTGTGGACATACCCCTCTGTGAAATAAGTTCAGTTCTTTTTATTAGCCTTTAGGAAGTACCACATCTTTCAAGTCACATAAATCTCTCAACAGAAATCTGTTAAAGTCTAAGAGGATGTAATATTAAAACTACTACTCACACACCTGCCATTTGGTGAGAGTCCGCTATGCATCAGGGGTTACATAGTCCAGTAGTTAAGATCACAGACTTCCTGGAACCTTCTGAAGCCTCACCACCTAGGTTCAACTTTTGGCTCTGAGGCTAACCGGCTTAGGGAACAAGAACATGTAAGACTACCTCGAGCAGTTGCCTAAGTTGTTCACTGCACAAAAGTACTGAGCCAATAAGTGAGTGGTAGCTGCAGTTATACCCACAGTCCTTTCGCCAAGCCCTGTGTCCAGTGTGAGGTTATGTCCACCTGAAGGAGGGGGCTCTGCTTGCAGAAGTGTGTGCCTGTGAGACCTCTAATATACACAAAGGTGTCAGATGGCCTAGCAGCAACCCTGAAATTGGGTTCTCAAGGAGGCAGTTCTGAAATTGGGACCTCTGTGGTCAATTAATTTCACTGTGGGATAGGTTACATTTAGAGCCTCAGTGCCGAGAATACCACCTGGCGCACGGCACTCAACAATGTTTGCTGGGTGAATTAAACAATGAGAATTATTTCATGAAAAAGTTGTAAAAGTAACGAACAATAATCACTGTAGAAACCTCAAAAAAAAGTCAAAACTATTTTCTAATAATAGTAAGGACTGACAGACCTATTTCTCTCATTCTCTGCAAGTATTCAGAGTTCATCGATGTGGCTCAGATTTTACATTGCAACTCACTTTTAAGAAACTATGACATCAATTTTTGGAGTACTTTCAAAGAAAAAACATCCACAATGATCTAAAAAGCCTATTAAAGTGCTTCTCTTTGTTCACATGAAGCTGAATTTTCTTCATATACTGCATCCGAAACAACACATTACAAGTTGTGCCATATTGAATGCAGAAGCAGACTGAGACGCAGCTATCATAAAGCTAACTTTATGAAGTTAGACACTAAAGCAAACTGCAAAAATGCAAAACAATGGTACACTTCTCATTAAAATTTGTGTTTAGGAAAATATTTTTGAGTCAAGAATGTTTCATTTACGTTAATGGTGAACGGATTTATCGTTACTTTAAGTGAATATATAAATATTTTGTCATTTATCCATTGTAATTTTAGTTTGGTTAACAGTAATAACTACAACTCACATCAACAAAAACTCTTTAGATTTTTCAGTGATTTTTAAGAGTGTAAAGTGATCCCAAGACAAAAAAAGAGAGTTTGAGAATTGCAGATTTAAAGCAAACTAGGTTATCAGAATCATCTAGAGAACTTGGTAAAAATACAGAATCTGGGCCCCACCCATCTAGATTCTAATTCTGTAGGGCTAGAATAGAGCTCTGAGAATTTGTATTTTACAAGAACTCTCCCAGTAATTCTGATTATCAGTCATTGGTAAAAACAATAAATATATTGAAAGTTTGAGAAAATACAGCCTCAGTGGAGGCGTGCACTACAATTGTCAGAGAAGGCTTGTTATCCAACAGATGTTTACCAAGCACATACTAACTTCCAGGCAATATTGAGATCGCTGGCCAGACAAACCATGTCCTGAAGAAACTCACTGACCAATGGGAGAGGTGAAGAGGGAAGGCAAGAGTTCCTGTACACAGTCACGGGGTCTGTGATGGGGGAAATGGGGTGCCGTGGGAATGCAGAAGCAGGGCACACCACATCAGAGGGCTGGCCTTAAATGATGGGAAGGTTCTGGAAAGCTGAGGGGAAAGGGGTAACAAGGACCTAAGTTAAGATAAAAACCCAGAGGGTGATGGTCATGATGTTCATGCAGCGGGCAGTACATTGGCCAATCCAGCTGAATTGCAGGACTAGCTAGAGAAGAGAGCAAGATAAGACCAGGGAGGCTGGGTGGGCCAGACAACGGAGGAGTTTGACACCAATGAGCTGCTTGGAGTTTGGTGGAGATATAATGAAAGATATACTTTAGGATTGTAACTCTGGTGACATGTGGAGGATGAGGGGATGAAGAGTGATATTGCCTACTAGTTGGCAATTAGAATAATGTGATTCTGGGGGCCATTCAAGCCAGGTAAGACATTCAGTGGCAGTGTTCACGCTCAAGGTCTAAAAGAAATTAGATCATCTCCTGAAAATCAGACAGTGCGATAAAATAAATTTAATATACCCTCCCTGAACTTTCTACATCCTTTTCATGTGAATCATTTGATAGCAGCAGCTCTTGAAATTTTAGGCTCATTAGACTCCTTTGAGAATCTGATGAAAGCTTTCGACGCTCTCTCCACGGTGGGGGAGGCGGGGAATGAATTTAAGCAAAAAGTTATGTGTGACTAGACAGGATTTTCTCCAATCTCATGTTCCTTTACCCTCTTATCTTTTTCTTCTTCTCCTTTCTGAAAGAGGTGCTGTTCGATAAGAAGGGAAAAAAAAGATTCTTTCAGCAGAATAAGGCACCAGAGTTTTCCTGTAAGAGGCAGTATTAGTAGCATAAATGTTGAGGGTAGAAAGTTCACTTTGAAGTCCAGGAAGCCTCTTCCTGGGGAGCCAAAAGAAGCAAAACAAGGGGGAAACAGAGAAGGAGCCCAAGTTTGGTGAAAGAGGAGGGGGAGAACTCAGCTATACAGGGTTTGCCCGATGCCTCATGGAGGAAGTACAGACTACACGATGAGCAGAGGGACTGCCTAGAAGTAAGGCTTTCTTTCTGGAAACGCACTGTGTCTTTACACTCGCCAGACATGGCAGCCGTAACCCAGGGCAGGTTTTACATCTTAAGTCAGTTTCTTGTAAGCCTCATCTTTCGCAGCATTTGGGAACCATCGTCCCCCCAGTCAGAGCTGCTGGTCACAGTCGCGTAGGCTGTTCACTGAACAAAACTCTAGGGAGAGGGGACAATGGAGACTGAAGGCCCACACGGACTGAGTTCGCCGAGCTCAGGGGCCATGTGCACCCAGAGCAGGCGCCATTTTCTAGTGCTCACACAGGTGCTCTGCCGGCTGGTTTCGCTGTACCACCTGCATAACGCGCTGTCTCTTCTGCTGCCTCCTCCTCTTCTATGGGGAGAGGGGACTACGGCAGAGACCGGTCAGTGTACAAGTCTCCACAGTATTATGCGGTCTGGGAACGTTGGCCAGACTCCTATCTCCCCTCCTCCCATTCCCTTGACTCCACCCTTTCATCTCACCCTCATGCCTTTTCCAGGGCCTCTTACACACAGACTCTACTCTCTCAGAAAAAATAAATCGAGGCTGAAGGAGAAACGTTATTCACTACATGACAAGCGTGCTTCTTCTACCAAGAGCACAAAGAACAAAACAGACCTCCCTCCTCCCCTCAACCCAAACCTCGAGGAGCGAAGAGAAAAGCTGTGAAAAAGGACAGCCCATAAACGGTGCCTGAGTAACAGCCGCAGAATTGAAACCACAGGAGACCGCTGCCTTCTCCCACAGCTGTGGGGTGAGTCGGCTTGGCTGGCTTCCAGATCACACACCTGCTGTAAGTCTTTCAGCCAGAATTGGCCCCAAGCGGATTTGATTCGAGCTTAATGCCCTCCCCTTGACCTTAGGGGGAGATTTCAAGGTGTGGGAAATTGAGTTACCCCGTCAGTCAGCAAGCCTGGCTGACTTTCCCCACTGCAGGCTGTTCCCTCCTGCCCCTGAGGGACTGGGCTTTTGCTGCCATGGGTAGTTCCTTTCCTGAGCCCCCTGGTAGAGTTTGTGCCTCTAGTCTCATTCCCACCAGAGCAAGCCAAGACCCAGAGCTTGACTTGGAGCAGAGGAGCAACTTGGTAGCACAGGCCTTTTGACTTCAAGGAGACCCAGAGTCCACAGTCATCATCTTAACTCAATACTGACCAGGGGAATTTTTGCAGAAACTTATGCCTGTGGCTGGCAATTTGTTATGTAAGTGAATATTGAAACATCTCCAGTTAATAATGTTTGGGTAACAAAAGACATATTGATACATATTAATACGTCTCTGGTCAATAATGTGATAACAATGATGAACCCTTACGGGGCACATGTTCCTTACCAAACACTTTCCATCCAATGCCTCACCTAATTCCCACAACCTGAGGTGTTATGCTCTCCATTTCATAGATGAAATGAAACTCAGAAATATTACAAAGCTTGCTCAAGGTCACAGGTTCCTGCCAACTCCACCAACCCATCGAAACTGTCTCCTCCTTCCTTAGATACAATCATGTGGCAAACTGCTGTCGGCTTTCTTCAAGGGAAGAAGTCTCTAGGAGTCCATTTCAAAGAGTCACACTTGATAGGAATGGCCAGATAATCAGACTAGAAAAGGGAAGAAAAGAATGTATGGCTAAATGTCAACCACACAGTTGTCTAATGGTCAACAGGCGATGGGGGAAGGAAGTGCGAGGGTGACTGGTTTCCCAGAACAAGTCTCAATCCCATTACAGTCTATCAGAAAGTTGTGTAGGTGTTTTATCAGGAGCATTGATTTTCTCCCAAGTAAGAGGTTTTGAACGACATCACACACAGAAAGAATCTGTCCCAGACCAGGTCTAAGACAATTTTTCTTTCCAGTGATATTATGAAGGACATCATGTTATCTTTATGTACTCCAGGACTATTGAAATTTAATTATGTAAAAATAACATATGATCATGGTGTTACAGTAAACCTGAGAAAGTCAGGATCAACCTGTATGCCCGGCCTGTAACAGGTGCTTGATAAATGTTTATTTATCAAGCAAATGAATGAAGCAAATGAATGAACTTTTCCAAACAGAGAAGGGACAAGCGAACTGGATCAAAGTTACTCAAAGCTGTGATCCAAAGACCAAGCAGGGTAGGTCTGCAAACTCTTACTGGACCACAGTAAGATGAGCAGAGAAATCAAGAGTATGTATTTAGAAAGTTTTTTAGCAATTCAATAATGTCTATCGAATCTACAAATAAAAATAGGACTTGCATTTTGTCTTTTTTTACTTCATTTTTTCCTATTAAATCTTTGTCTTTTCTTCTTCTTCCACAAATTCATTGAACTTTTAAGCAGTATTGGTCGGCAATGATTGGAAATAAAGAAAAAGAAAAGGTCTTTTACCAAGGTGGTCTAATCAGAAGATCACAGACCCACTGGAAAGGCCAGATGATTTTCTTACATGACAAGTTCCATTCTGAAAACCTGGAAGAGTTGAGACCCTGAGTCTGTCCTATACAAACCTCCAGCCAGTCAGCTTTAACAGCAGACTTACCCAAGGTGGCTGTTATTCTTTGGAGGGGAGGGAAATAGAGGTGTCCACTCTAGAGTCCTCATCAAACAGCTTCTCAAAGCTCAGAGGCTCAGTGGCTCTCAAGCTGTCCTCCCTACCCCACCCCCAAACTTCAGAATGAACCAGGGAGAATCAGAGACGTTAGCATCAAAGCAGAGCAAAATCCGAAGCTCTGTGTTGTGGCAGGATGGGGGTTTTCTTCCCCCCTCCCTCTCTTTCCTTCCTCCTCAAGATCCCCTCCCAGCCCTTCCTGGGAGGAAGTCTGGTAAAATGGAAGAAAGTGACTGCAAGAGCCTAACATCAAATACTTCTGACAGGTGTCAATAGTAACCAAGGAAAGGTGTGTCTGTTTCATAGCTGTTTCACTATGAAGGGCTTAAGCCTCCACTGGAGACCTTCTACATGGAGCCCAAGCCTGCAGGAAGGGCAGAGAAAGTAGAAAAAGATGGGATGACAGGGAGGGGAAAGATGGTCAGAGAAGACCAGAGAAAAAAGAGCTGGATGGATGGTCGTCAAACTCTGTGATGAACTTACAGGTAGCCTGATAGGAAAGCAAGAACTCTCTGGACTTCATACCTGTCATACTAAGACTTTTCTTTCTAGGACTGGAGTTCCTACAGCACCCCCTCCCCAGTTACGTAACAGGAGCTAGAGGGTGAAACCGAACAGGTGGAACCATTCTTGGAAGTGCAGTGTCAGGAACATAAGCTTGCCCCACGTAGCCTGGACTGAATCTTGACTCTTACACAGGCTAGGTGTCTGTCCTTGGGTAAGTCTCCTCATCTGTAAAATGGGGATCATGATATTAACTTCATCTTGGGTGCTTACAAGAAAATTAATTAACATACATAAAGCACATAGTGCCAGATATATCTGTGGTTTTTACTACAGCTTTAAGCAAGGACACACATACACACACATACACATACACACTTCCCAAAGTTCAATAGATGCCCAGAGATGCAATTAACCAATATATGGTTTCAGGTTCCTGGGAAAAATCTAAAATAGTTACCATTCTGCTTTACATACAACAGCATAGGAGTACATATATTCATTAATGTGCTGGCATTGAAAGCTGTTCCCAATATAGTAATATTTAAAAGGTAGATTGAAAATCAGATTGTACCTTATGATCCCATTTTTGCAAAGATACACACACACATATATAAGAAAAATTCCGGAGGGGTAAATACCAAAAAAAATGGTTTAACAGTGATAATCAGTGTTATCAATAATAATTAAAACAGTGATTTTAATTATTGTCTTTTGCTTTTTTCTAATTTTTTAATTTTTTAAATATAAATGTATTTATTTTAATTGGAGGTTAATTACTTTACAATATTGTATTGGTTTCTAACTTTTTTAAACAACAAGGATGCAATACGTGTATAATCTGGGAAGACAGGCATAGAAATACATATCTTGGCTTCCCTGGTGGCTCAGTG
Organism: Ovis aries; assembly: GCF_016772045.2. Classification (NCBI taxonomy): domain Eukaryota; kingdom Metazoa; phylum Chordata; class Mammalia; order Artiodactyla; family Bovidae; genus Ovis; species Ovis aries. The sequence continues at coordinate 59,992,947 of NC_056059.1, read as the reverse complement.
GTAAAGAATCTGCCTGCCAATGCAGGAGACACAGATTCCATCCCTAATCCAGGAAGATCCCACATGCCGCAGAAGAGCAAAGTCCATGTGCACAACTATTGAGCCTGTGCTCTAGAATCCAGGAGCTGAAACTACTGAGCCCACATGCCACAAATACTGAAGCCCACTGGCCCGAGAGTCCCTGCTCCACGACGAGAGAAGCACCGCAGTGAGCAGTCGGTGCGGCACAACTAGAGAGTAACCCCCACTCGCCACAGCTAGAGAGAAGCCCGCGCAGCAACGAAGACGCAGTGCAGTCAAAACTAAGTAAAGCTTGTATTAAACAAAAGAAATACATATCTATGTGAAGAATTGCTTTCCTTTATGACTCTTTTAACCTGTCCTGACCAGGCTGGTTTACTGATTTCCCTTCTGAGCATTTGGGTGGAGGAAGGGAGAGTGTGTCTCTGGTTTCCCCTGAACCCATGAAAGCCCAGCTCTGAGTTGTTCAGGGCTCATAGCTCTGGTTGTTGAGCTTGTTAATAACATGCAAGGCAGCGCTGCTGACTGGCTGCTGTGTCTTATACCTTCTTGCTCCTCTACTGTTTCTGGTTTCACGTGTTGGCCTTTCCCTCTGACATTTTCCTTCTTTTTTTTTTTTTTTTAATCACCTGCCAATGTCCCTGACATTTTAAGCAAAGGGTAAACCTTTAAAATTTCATCACTGAAACCTGAAACAAATAATCACAGAGTCCAAATCTCAAAGGTAGAGCTTGGGAGGTCTGAGGCCTGAGGGAAGATGGAAGAGCTCCTCAGAGCCAAGACCTGACCTCTAAGTCTCAGCTTTGCCTGCAGCTCTGTGTCTTGGGCATCTATGAGAGTCAGTTTCTTCATCTGCAAAGTGATAAGCTTGGGCCAAATCTTCCCTGAGATCTCCTCCAACTCCAAAAATGTGAGTCTAGTAATAGCACATTAATAATAATATAATAATTATAATATAATATATAAAGTGATACTATACAATAAAATAATTAAAATAATAAGACAAAAATAATAGAGAACACAAGAAAATGTTCCAACCATATTGCTTTAGATATTAGACCCTCAACAGAAGCATATACGCTAACAGGAGGAGAGAAAAAAAAGTTAGTGTGAGTTTGCATGCAAGTACAGAGAATTAGTGCAAATATGGTTTGGACCTGGACAGATAATTTCCTTCTTTCAGGCTTTTCAATTTGTTGCTCAGAGGCAACCACATAGAAGTGGGTTCAATTTTTTTTAATGTGTTCTAATAATAAAAATGATACTATCAGCGAGCTGGGCTTAGAAGGGATCTCACTTCTGGACAGTAACTGTGCATGGCCTAGACACATCACATCACCTTCCTGGCTCTCATTTCTCTCACTTCTTCACAGGGTCGTCTTGAGCCTCAGATGAAATCCTGATAGAGTGGAAAAAAATGGGAGTTTGGAACCAAGAGATCTAAGCACAATCCTGATTTTGCCAAGCATTAGCTAGATGCACATAGATGCGGTCATTTAACCTTCCCCTATAATCAAAAACCACCACCACCACCATAGTCAAAGCTATGGTTTTTCTAGTATCATGTATGGATGACAGAGTTGGACCATAAAGAAGGCTGAGTCCTGAAGAACTGATGCTTTTGAACTGTGATGCTGGAGAAGACTCTTGAAAGTCCCTTGGATTGCAAGGAGATCAAATCAGTCAGTCTTGAAGAAAATCAACCCTGAATATTTACTGGAAGGACAGATGCTGAAGCTGAAGTTCCAATACTTTGGCTACCTGATGTGAAGAGTTGACTCATTGGAAAAGACTCTGATGCTGGGAAATATTGAGGGCAAGAGAAGGGGGCAGCAGAGGATGAGATGGTTAGCTGGCATCACCGACTCAATGGGCATGAATCTGAGCAAACTCCAGGAGATAGTGGATGACAGAGGAGCCTGGTGTGCTGCAATCCATGGGGTTGCAGAGTCAGACACAACTTAGCAACTGAAAAACAGCAACAACCTTCCTGAGTCTTAGCTTCCTGGCCTGTAAAATGGGCCAAATAATAACACACAGTATTATTGTGAGGTCCTGGGAGAAAATGTACACAAAGTTAGAGAATGCTAAGCAAACACTGGCAATTAGTACCGTAAGACATGGAAAGGCACTTTGGACCCATTTAAAGTGCTCCATGAATGAATGTGTGGGATGGTGATCATGGAGACTGATTCACTCAGGAAATAGACGTCAGGGTCTACTATTAGCATGGCCCCATTTCAGATGCTGGAGCAGCTAGAGGTGGGTGACAGGGGTACCTGGCTGCAGAGAAAAATGAGGAGGAGGAGAAAAAGGGGAGGGAGATATATATTTGAGAAGTACATATATGCAGTGATTTATTGAAGACTTTCTGAAAACTTAAAAAAAAAAAATGGCTTCAATCAAAATCCTCAGTAAGCCTTTAGTTCCCTGAAATGACGGCTTTACCATCCAACAACTGCCCTTCGGTTAATTCCAGTGACTCACTCATAAATTACACCCCTGCCTGTTTCCCTCTGCATGAAAGTTCCACAGACAGAAGACAGATTGGGCATCTTGCTATGCTTTGTTTACACAACACGGCCATAAAGGGCAAGTACTCCAACTGCATCAGTAGATGGGCTCTACTGTGCTGTAATCTTGCTCTTTCTCAAGCCTGTGCCATCACACACCCACCAACTCTTGGAATAGGTCCACAGAGTACAGCAGGCAAGCTCTTGGCCCTCCTTTGTGGCCTGTCTCTTCTATGAGTTCTAAGTCATTTCCTTCCTTGTTTTCAGAATCCGTTGGAAACCACTTGCCCATGTAAGCCCCCAGCATCAACCTGCTTCTGTAAACCGTGTCACTTTTCTGAGCCAGTCCGCTAATTCATCTCTTGGAACAGCCCTAACTCCAGCAGGGTTGGAACTGCCAGATGGGCTGGAATCCCCAGTTAAGTCCGTCACTTCTGGAGGGAACTGGGTGTTGAACACTGATTACTGTGAAAAACATGAGTGTCCCTTTTTTGAGGCCAGCAAAGTTAAGTTTGCTCTCTTTTTCAGAGGGGTGGTTTATTTTTTAAAAAATGCAGTCTGTCTACATCAGCCAGGCTTCTCCTCACTTCAGAGAATAAACTACCAAATGTCCTCTCTCTCTTTTCCTAATTTGTTTCTTTATAGCATTGATCACACATCCACATTTATCAGATTTGTTTATGTAGTTATTATCTGCACATACGCAGCTATCCCTCCCTAACTAGATCCACAGAAGCAGTAGCTTTGGCTATTTTCAGTCTTGGTGCTAAGAAGGTCATGGTCCAGTGGGAGCATGGAAACATAAACACATAATTATGAAATAACATTATAAATCCAGTAATGGAGAAATGCTCAGATCTATATCTCTTTTAGTGATGGAGTTCTCTACTTTCTTTGACTCACCCCTTTTAAAGAACATCAAGTTTTAGTTGCTCGGTTATGTCCAGTTATTTGTGACCCCATGGACTGTAGCCTGCCAGGCTCCTCTATCCATGGACTTCTCCAAGCAAGAATACTGGAGTGGGTAGCCATTCTCTTCTCCAGGGGATCTTCCCGATCCAGGAATCAAACTCGGGTCTCCTGCATCGCAGGCAGATTCTTAACTGTCTGAGCCATCGGGGAAGCATAAGGAGCCTAGTAAATGATGAATGAATGAATAAGAGATTGAAGCCTCTGTTGATCCCTTCAGTAAGGCACTAGAAAGTCATCTGTTTTGTGCTAAGAAAGAATACTGCAAATTACAAAGTACAGGAAACCTGGATTGAAAAGTGAGCTTATGAAAAGTGCACAAGTGAAACAAAACCTCTTACTCATGAATCTGAGAGAAAGAGAATCCAAAGGGTGGTATTGAGAATGAGGTGGACCTTGTCTGCCACAAGCTCATAGAGCTTTGGTAAGGTCATTTAACAGCCCAGAATTATAATGTCTTCGTCTACTGAAGAGCAGGATCCTCCCAGCTCTGAGATATACAATATGCCAACCGAACGATACAGCTGCCATTTGTTGAAAACTTATTATGTGCCAGTCATACTGCAGCCTTTACCTGTATTCATTCTTCTCTTTAATCCTTGCCGCCTTCTGATACTATTTTCTCCATTTTACAGATAAGGACATTGATGCACAGAAGGGGAGTTAACTTGCATAAGGCTGCAAGGCTAGTGAGTGGCAGAGCTAGAATTCAAATTCTGGTAATTTGACTGTACAACCTGAACTTTGAAAAAAAAAAAACAAAACGAATCTGTTTAAATTATGAAATACATCAGGCACACAAGAGTGCATAAAACACATAGGAAGAGTTTTGAGTGCTCACTGACTGCCAGCACATAGAGATGACCTTGAATATTGGTGAGTATACCAGCCAAAATCCCATAGGAAACCAAATTTATTCCAGATGGTTCAGATGAAGAGATGTGAATGAAAGCACTACTGGGAGAGGTCTGGATTAAGGCAATATCTCAAGACTAGTACCAGCGGGACCTCCTACAGGATTGAGAGACAGAGAGAGGAAATTCAGTCCAGAGGCCCTGTGGAGATATGGAGAAGCTGCTCAGCAGGTGGGAGGGACTCTATGGACAAGCATCACCCAGGCAGGAAACGAATAGGAAAAAAACACCCAACTATTTCATCCTTCCCTCTGACTTCCAGACAGAGTCTCCTAGCAGCTGCATCCAAGTGAAAGCCAGACAGGAAGAGACCCTGGGTGATGCAGTCCAATGATTGGCCTCTCAGCCACAGGGGAGGGCAGTCAAGGGTGAAAAATGGAGATGGGGGAGTAGGGACAACCAGCAGAGACCACCATGAGCATGTGATAGGAACAATCTGAGCTTTCTCCTAGGAAAAGTGACAAAAGGATGCTCACAAAGGAAGACTGCCGAGCCCTAACCATCAGCATGTAACAAGAGCCACTTTCACCATCTTAGCTAAGGCAGCAAGTGTAATGAACATTAAATGCAATGCACCATATAATGTTTAACTGGTGGAGTTTAGTTACACCAAAATCACACTTTGAAAAGTAAAGATGCAAGGAAAATATCTCTGTGTGTTAGTCTGAGCCTCGGTTTCTCATCAAAAGACAGAGAATAATATCTACCTTATGAGTAGTTCTGAGGATTTAATTAGATGGTGTATGTCAAGCTTGGCCTAGCACAAACTTGGAACCAGTAGGAATCAAATATAGTTTGTTGCTATTATCATTATGTGCCATTTTGCTAATCTTACCCTATTTAGCCCTGCTACAAACAGCACCCGCTTCTGTGTAATTTCCCATTATGTGGCCCAGTATCAACAAGTCCTAGAATATTCTGATCGGACCTAGATTCTTCAGCCCGTGTATCTGCATAGAGATCCACCCAAACCATGAAAACACAGCCATGAACCATAGTTCACAGACATAATACATTTCCACAGTCACTACTGTATGAATTCTCAGAGAAATCCAGGAATTAGTATCTCTTTTAATTTAGAGAAACTGAGGCTGAAAGACACATGACCCAGACTTTGTGACTCCAAAATATGTCACAACCATCTACCTCTTAACTCCCACGTTATGGTGGTCTATCTACCATTAGAGATTAAGTTCTATGTCAGGACATGGACACCTTTGTAAATGATGGTGCTCCATGACTTAGATGGGCCCCTTTCTCATTGCCAAGAAGAAAAATAAAAAGGTAGGGCAAAGATCAGACTTGGAACGCTTTATTAAAAATCAGTTTTAAAATACAGGCCACTTGACTGGTAGGGCTGGGGTGTACAAGGTTACATGAGATCACATGTGGTAAAGACATACAGTCAGGCTGCTCTCAACACAGCGGTTTTGAGCACAGCTTTGAAGTTCAGCAAACACACTCGAGACTCCTGGTGCTGCCACTCAACTGCTCTGGGGCCTCGGACTCATCAGTCAGTGTGCTGGGCCTCAGTTTCCCCACATAAGATGGTACTCACACCACGTGGTGAGATAACAAACACTCGAGTGTTTAGCACAGGACCTAGCATTTCCAAAGCCCTCAACAAATTATAACTGTTGGAATGCTTTCTACTTTCTTGTCACTCAGCCTAATTTCATTGCTCTAGCTTCTACCACCCCGTTTTGTCAGTATAAAGTAAAAGAAAATGAGTTATTCAACCACTCAAACCAACCCTTCAGTGTAAACAAGAGCATATTTAATGTTGCTACTTAGGATGGTTAAGAATTAACAATTTAAAAAATTAATTTAAGAAAAAGAAAGCACTGCAAGTTTTGAAGTGTAAGAAACATACTGGAGTCCAGGCAGGAGAAAGATATACAGTCACATAGAACATTCTCGCAGAATACACTGCATGAATTCTACCAAAATGACCTATTTTCACTTCTTTCCCTCCCCCACCCCCACCCCCACAAGGCGGGGTTCCTTCCCATGACCACTTTCAACACAAGTGCCCAATTCTTGTCCTTCTCTCCAGTTCAACATGACTGCGTTCAACTGCAATTCTTTGCCTGAGCTAGGCCCTGGGAACCCTAAGGAGGTGGCTCTGACTTCAAGCACTGTCATCAGGTAGGGGAGACAGACACCAGTTGGCCTCAGTTTCTTTCAGGTCCCACCACTGGGGAGGATTTCCACATAGATTCCTATTCTCAGATGAGAGGGTTCCCAGAGGGAGTCCTTGAGTTTGGCAGGGGACTCATCTATGTGCCCAGGAGAAGGCAAAGTCATTAGACTGTGTCTCTCTGGACTTCCCTTCCCCCACTGCTTCCACGGTGGAATCATCTCCTCTTCCCTCACTTAGAGTCAGTTGCCCTTCCCATTTTCAGATCCCTACCTCCGCCACCTGCCATCCCACCAATCTCCCTTCAACAAGAAAGAAAGAAAAGCTTGAAGATAGCCAATTTTGTCATTAGAAATTTATTCCTGCTATCACAGTAAATGGGGCTTCCCTGGTGGCTCATAAGATAAAGAATCTGCCTGCAGTGTGGGAAACACAGCTTGGATCCCTGGGTGGGAAGATCCCCTAGAGAAGGAAATGGTAACCCACTCCAGCATTCTTGCCTGGAGAATCCCATGGACAGAGGAGTCCGGCGGCTACAGTTCATAATGTTGCACAGGGTTGGACACGACTGAAATGACTTAGCATGCATGCACAGTGCTCTTAGGCTTCTCTGGTGGCTCAGAAGGTAAAGAATCTGCCTGCAATTCGGGAGACCCAGGTTGGATCCCTGGGCGGGGAGATCCATGGAGAAGGGAATGGTACCCCACTCTAGTATTCTTGCCTGGAGAATCCCATGGACAGAGGAGCCTGGCAGACTACAGTCTATGGGGTTGGAGAGAGTCGGACACGACTGAGCAATACCTCCTATCCTAAAGACTGGCCCTGAAGGCAAACCTGCATGAGTTATTCAAGACCATTTGTGATTGTTGGAGAAGAGGGGGGATGTCAACAAGCATATCAGGAGGAAATGTGCTCCCATCACTGCCCCTCCCTGGCCAGCTTTGAAGGCCTCCACTCCCTGGATGCCCAACATAGAAAGTTGGATAGAGTAGCTCTCATGTCACGGGAAACAGGTAACACAGAGGCAAGGACAGGCCATGGGACTGGAAAGCTGACACTGTCGGGTACCCGCAGATGTGTCTGCCCCAGGGAACTGAGGGAACCTCAGACTCAAAGACTCAGACCCCGGGTCCAGTTGTCTTACTGGAGGTGGATGAGAGAAGAGGAAAAAGAGAGAAGGCAGTGTAAAGATGAGCACACTTTTGATTTTGACACTGATTAGTGCTATAAATAATTGACCACATAAGGAAACTAGAAAATTGGTTTGGTTAGGTCAGTGTAAGTCTAATCATAGTCATTTATGCCAGCTGCCTTACCACTGGTGTGTGACGGTGTGTTGCACCATACAACGATGGACTTTAATAATCGTGGTTCAGAGTAGTTCTAGGTTTTATTTGATTAAGTAAGTAACTGCAACATGCGGGTTCCAGGCTTCACAATTTCTTAAGTTACATAGTCCTCTATTTTCAGCTTTAAGAGATGGTTATCAGATAGAATGGTGGGGGGATGTTCCATTGATTCAGTCTTTCCCCTGATAACTTTTTATTACAATTGCTACACAGTTTTCCTGTTACCTGTCCTTGGAATTTGTGTTTTTTTTTCTACTCAGATGTTTCATACTCAAGAAATAGTAAAAGCTATAAATTCCCTTTTTCCCTTTAAACACATATCAATTCATGTAGACACTGCCCCAATTATTCTGATTAGACCCTAAAATTAATTAATTATGTTGCCATGCTAGCTCGGTTTAGAGCTCAAACGACAAATCTTGCTAAATTACTGTTATGGAGAACTTTGAGCCTGCTCTTTCATACGACCTACAATAAGTTAGGAAGCAGGCAAAGTGCAGCAGTCTCTGAAATGAAAGTAAGACTTCCCCACATCTGTTCCAAGCTCTGCTGCTATCACTTACGGCAGTCTGATTCTCTATCTGATAAGTTTTCCTTCAATCTGTTTCAGTGAATGACAGAATACTTAGTGCATAATTGAAATTCTTTGGGTGAAAGGCAATACTATAAGAAATAGTTTTCTTCAATAATTACAGAGACATAAAATGACAGTCATTTAAAAATCATTAGGCAGCATTATAGTAATCTTATGTCATTTAACTGTATTTTATATATACAACTCTGAATAACAAATGAGTGGAAAATTAATTGCAAGGATCAGTTTACAGTGATTTTAAAATTGGTTACCTAATAAAATCTAACAGGCAAGTGTGATTTCAACAAAATTACTACTTCAGGTGAAAATGCTAATACTATGAACATACGTCAGAGCCCTGTAAGGTCATTTCACTCACACATCAGTTTGTGAGTAGGGAGGAAAAGACTTTCCAAGTGTGAAAACTAATTATATACAAATGCTGTTCATTTGTTATTATTTAAATAAACTGTGTCTTTAAATATGGTATTCTTTGGAAAACTCACTTCATTGTCCAAAAGTGTGGAGACCACTTTGGTTTTTGAATCAAAGATGAAATAGTCATTACAGTGTCCCAAGGAATCTCCTAATTGTACTGGGCAAAGAGTTCATTCGTAGAGTGCATATTATAAAAATATCCAGTGGCCAAGTCCCATCAACAACTGTACCCTGTAGTAAAAGCCAGTCAGGCCATGCCAGGAAAGAGCATCAGTCCTTTGCTGGCTTGCCTGCTCTCTCTGTCCCAGCTGGTCTTTGTGGTGAGTAAGTGGGATGAAGTCTCTGGGGTTTAGAGGATCTTGCACTCGTTGATAGAGAAGAACCTCCTTCTGTTGCGTCTCCTGGCTTGGTTGACAGCAGTTCGGACGGCACATTCAAATACCTGCTGGACGCCCCGGTTGCTGAGGGCCGAGCACTCCAGGTAGCCTTTGGCTCTCACATCCTGGGCCAGTCTCTTTCCTTCGATGGCATTGACGCAGGAGGCCCGATGGGGCCCCACCTCCCGCTGGTCTGTCTGGGTGGCCACCACCAGCACGGGGGTGCAGGGCAGGTTGCTCCTGACTTCACCGATCCACTTGTTCTTCAGGTTCAGGAAGGAGTTGTGGTTGGCCACGGAATAGCACATCAGCACCACGTCTGCCTGCTGGTAGGACAGAGGGCGAATGCTCCTGAAGGCATCATTGCCGGCCGTGTCCCAGAGGCCCAGGCTGATTTGGATCCCATCCATGAAGACGTCTACACCTGTATTTTCATATACTGTAGGCTTATAGGCCTCAGGGAAAGTTTCCGAGGTGAAACGTACCAGCAGAGACGTTTTCCCCACAGCAGAGTCTCCCACCAACACACACTTGATGGAACTCAGCATCTTCACAGCCCCAACTCCTAGTTACAAGTTCAGAATCCTGAGGAAGACAGCCCTCAGTGGGCTACTGAGACAAATGCCATTCGACACGGGGAAGGAGAGCCAGACGGCTTTGTGTTCTCAGGACCTCTGACAGCTGCTTGCAGGATGTTACTTTTTCTGGGCCATCCAAGGGAGACACACAGTCTACTCTGAAAGTATCCAAAGGCTGGTGTTCAACTGGAACAAGGAAGAGAAGTGGAGAAATTGAGTCTTTTTTCCCTTTTTTGATGACAGGGATCTTCCTCGTTGACAAACAGATTAATGAGGGATCCCATCTCTGTGGAGCCACCTGACCCTGCTTGTCTAAGCCACTCTTACCCCAGCAGAGAAAACTTGAATCTGTTATACCCCAGCACTGGAACCCACAACTCCACCCAGTCAAAAAGCAGAAGCTGATTTGATCTCTAAAATCAGCCCAGCGATAAAAATACAAGCAGCTGCTCTGGCAGCAACATGAAAAAGACCTCAGTAACAACCTGGTGTGAATGAGACGTGTTCAAACAGCGTTCTCTCTCTCTGGCCTTCTGCTCCAAGAAGTGGGGACCACAGCTGACAGAGGTCTCCGCCGCTTCAGTTTCTAATGGATCCCAGTCACTTTGGAAACTGCAAAAGAGAGCAATGTGATGAGCCTCAGATACTATGAGCACTTCCTTTCATTCATTGATTCATCAGCCAGTGTTTGATTTATGAGGGAATTTGTATTGAGGTCAGGAGAAGAAATCACCAAAACTTTTAAAATTTGCTGTGTTTTTTCCCTTGAGGTGTTTCCAAAAACTGGCTACAAATGTAATGGAAAGGGCACTGTCCTTGGCATTTTCTGCATCTCAAGTCAGACTCCATTATCTATGCAATGATATGGCTTTGCTTAATCTGTAGCCCCAGTTTAGTCATCTGCAAGATTGTGATAAATGTAGGAACCACTTCTCAGAGATCTTGTGGGGATAAAATTGTTTCTCTCTTTTCTGGACAGCTACCTATATATCAGGAACTCTGCTAGGCTTCTGGTTAAACAAAATAACTTGCTTAAAAGCAGCTGTATTCGGTGCCTGTCACTTAAACAAGGCCACATAAATATGGCAGCATCTAAATTTCATGAAAGGGTCAAATAAATTCTCATTCACTGCAGATGAAAGAGCTCCAGACGATGAGATCACCCTGGAGACAGTATCCTGTCTGCTGAAGGACATCATCACAAGGCCAGCCCGGCTTCAGATGAGGGAAAGGTCTTTTGGGCCAAACTTCAAAGTAAAGGTTATTAATACAATCTGGGCTTATAACCTCCTCCACTGGCAGTCTTCATGACAGGTCACATGTAAAGTAATGTGAAACAGATCTATAGGATATGTCTGCTTCAAAACGTAATTTTTAAAAATCACTCCTCTAAATTCAGACATTCCCCTCCAAGACATTTTTATCCTTGTCCACCTACAGTCTCTGTTTAATAAGACATAATAACCTTTACAGTTTTCCCTGGTAGCTCAACTGGGAAAGAATCTGCCAACAATGAAGGAGACCCCGGTTTGATTCCTGGGTCAGGAAGATCCCCCGAAGAAGGTATAGCTACACACTCCAGTATTCTTGGGCTTCCCTGGTGGCTCAGATAGTAAAGAATCCACCTGCAGTGTGAGAGATCTGGGTTCAATCTCTGAGTTGGGAAGATGCCCTGGAGGAGGGCATGGCAACCCACTCCAGTGTTCTTGCCTAGAGAATCCCCGTGAACAGAGGAGACTAGTGGGATACAGTCCATGGGGTTGCAAAGAGTCAGACGTGACTGAGTGACTAAGCATAGCACAGCAGCCTTTACAAATGAGTTGATCACATAAAAAATTCACATGATTTTCACATATTCATTTTTACCACACATAAGCTGGGTAACATTGCACAAGTTACTTAACCTCTCTGAGCCTTGGTTTCTTCATAAAGATGAAAATAAGAAAGGCAATTTCTTGATGGAATTATTATAACAGTTCAGTATAGGGAGAGTCTGCCTTAGCACAGAACATGGCACATGGAATCTATGGGCAGGCACCGTATTTTCCAACTTCTACTACTGCTTATTTAAAATGCCAAATATTGAATGTCCAAGTGTAGGGGATGGGATGTCAGATATTCAGCCAGACTTTGAAGACTCCACATCAGGTCATTCTCATACACCATGGTCCTGGACACTTCTTTGTCATCAGACCTTTGAGTAAGGTCCCCTTAGGAGCTCCTTGGGTCTCAGACTTTAGCTCCTTAAACCTATGGATGATTTAAATGAAGCAGTTGTGACCTCCTCATTACTGAGTCCAGTGTCGAGACTTAAGACATGTTTCAAGTTTGATGTCGACCCCAGTGTAGTAGGACAAGGACCAAGAAAAATATGCTTGTGTCAGGTATTTTGGTTATTAAATAATTTCTAAGACATTGAATAAAGTCAAATTTCCTGAGTATATATCTACAAAAGGAAGTTGCTGAGGCAAAATTGTTAAGAATGCAGGCGCTAAAATCAGGTAGATACGGAACTGAATCTGAACTGCCCAACTGATTACCATGAACTGAGAAGAGTTTCTTAACCTCCCTAAGCCTCAATTTCCCTCTTTGTAAAATGTGATGTGATAATATCTACCGAGTTGTTGAGAGTATTAAATGTGCTTAAACATACAAAATCCTTAGCATAGTACATCATGTAAACACACTGCAAGTACATAGTCACCACATAGAAAACACAATAAACAGTCCTTATTACTAAAGTTATTGTTAAACAGGAATTACCAAGTATAATTATCAGTTCAGTTCAGTCGCTCAGTCACGTCCGACTCCGTGACCCCATGAACTGCAGCACGTCAGGCTTCCCTGTTCATCACCAGCTCCTGAAGCTCAAACTCATATCCATTGAGTCAGTGATGCCGTCCAATCATCTCATCAAATATAATAATAGGCAATTTTATCTCATCAGTGGGGAATTCAAAGTAGCACTAAAAAGGTTTCTGTGGCAAAGGGTGCTCTAAGAGTCTTATACCCAGCTGTGACTACAATACATATATATTCTACAATATTCTTCTTGTAGCATATTGGAAAAGACCCTGACGCTGGGAAAGATTGAAGGCAGGAGGAGAAGGGGACAACAGAGGATGGAATGGTTGGATGGCATCACCAACTCAATGGATATGAGTTTGACCTAGCTCCAGGAGCTGGTGATGGACAGGGAAGCCTCGCATGCTGCAGTACATGGAGTCGCAAAGAGTTAAACATGACTTAGCAACTGAACTGAACTGAGCATAAAAATAAACTATGATATGAACAAAGAAATTTGTGCCTCAGCTTGGCCACTCAGAGAGCTCTGAAGACTCAGACTGGAGGAAAAAGCTCTATTCAGTCAAGTGACCTTTATTCCCAGGCAGTTCTGGCACTAAGAGGCACATCGAACCAGCTCTCAGGGCTTCAGTTTCCCAAATCATAAAGTGATTGGACAAGATTAGCTCTCTGCAGGACTATGGAAACTGAGGTCAAAGGCGAAAGCTTTATAGCCTGCAGTACACTTACAATTGCATAACTCTCCACTTTATTCCAGAGCAGCACTGTAGCAGCAAAGACAGATGACAAAACTTGATGACATGTGTAGCCTTTGGCAGATGGCTAAACATGGGTCTAGGAGAGGAGTAGTGGGAGGAGTTATGGTCTACACTGGAGCAACATCCTATACAGACATGATAGATCACCTTCAGATGATGCCCACACAGAACCACTACAGGTCACTACATAATGTGTGGAAGTTTGACTGGCTCGATTTCAGTGGAATTTCACCTGAAGAGAAAGTTTCTCCCCAAAGGAGCTCTGGGTGAAGAAAAATAGAAGCAGGTTTTCAATGATATTTCACTAGTGGCTAATTGGCAGGGGTGCTCCAATTATATGTCAGTCAATACGGCTGCTGCTACTGCTGCTAAGTTGCTTCAGTCGTGTCCGACTCTGTGCGACCCCATAGATGGTAGCCCACAAGGCTCACCCGTCCCTGGGATTCTCCAGGCGAGAACACTGGAGTGGGTTGCCACTTCCTTCTCCAATGCATGAAAGTGAAAAGTGAAAGTGAAGTCGCTCAGTCTGTCCGACTCTTAGCGACCCCATGGACTGCAGCCTACCAGGCTCCTCCATCCATGGGATTTGCCAGGCAAGAGTGCTGGAGTGGGTTGCCATTGCCTTCTCCCAATCAATATGGAGGAGTTACCAAAAGCAACTTCAGATAGCATCGTGAGTGACCCTTCTAGGACTTAAGTCAGATTGGAATTAACGAACCTTCAAATCCAGAGCTTCTCGGGTCTCAGTAACCTCCCTCTCTCCTCTTTCCAAAGTTTCACAGAAAAGATGCCCTCCCAAGAGCCCCATGGTTCACACACAGAGATAGGAAAAGGGCAGGGAGGCTTCATCTTGCAAAGGCAATAGCGTCTATCATAGCAAAGGCAGCTGCTGCTGCTAAGTCGCTTCAGTTGTGTCCGACTCTGAGAGGCAGACAAAAGGGAGGGCTTGGAGATGAAGCGTCCTGGTCCATTCCATCTTCTGGAGGGCTGTCTAGTAGGAAACCCTCGTTTCGCTTTAGCCTCAGTTCTCATCCCAACTACCCACTCTCCATTATCATTCTTTCTTCAGACACATACTCTGTTTTCCAGGGAAGACTCACTCCTCCAACTTCTACCTCTTCTTAAAAAATCTTCTTTGATCACCTGACCAGCTGCTAGATCAGATATCCCCTCTGTGTTGCCATAATACCCCCCTGTGCCTCCACCATCACTCTGCTCACATGGTTGGTCCTCCTGCACGTCTCCCTCACCTGAAAAACTGGAATGAGAGCTTTCTCACAGGGAGTTCATAAGGACCAGATGGAAATGATAACAAGCAATAGTCGATGCTTGTACTTTTATAAGACTTTGTACATCCAAGAATACCTCTTGATTGTCTTATGAGAAAGTTCCTTCATAATGATAGAGCATAAAAAATAATAATCTAAAAAAGAAAACCAATGATAGACAATATAAAGTATTGCTTAGAAAAACAAAATAAAACTAAGATGAAATCATGACTCATTGACTAATAATTGTTACTGCACATTTTAGGTTATCTGGGCTTTGATTGAGGTGGCTTACTTCAAAATGCTGATGTACTCGGTCGCTCAGTCGTGTCCAAATCTTTGCGACCCAGTAGCCCGCCAGGCTCCTCTGTCCATGGGAATTCTCCAGGCAGAAATACCGGAGTGGGTTGCCATGCCCTCCTCCAGGGGATCTTCCCAACCCAGGGATCAAACCCAGGTCTCCCACACTGCAGATGGATTCTTTACCATCTGAGCCACCAGGGAAGCCAAAATACTGATAAAAACTCTTTTTTTTTTTTTTTTTTTTAAAGATGAATCCATGGCAGCCATCAGCTAAGGATGGCCTGTCAATTACAGAGAATACATCTGAATGTCATCCTTCTTAAAAGAGTTCTGGGCAAAGGACCTGCTCTGGCAGCAGCCAATTCATTCATTAAGGAAATTGCTTCTGCCATGAATCCAGCACGCAGATGATTAGGAAATCATCATGCTTCTCAGTAACTCATCTCCTGCCAGCGCCTTCGCTCCATGTCCCTCGCCAGCCCACAGCCTGGCAGGGACCACACAGCAAGAGCAGGCCCTGCTGGGGGTGGATGAATGAATCCAAGTATGGGGAGTTAGCAGTGGGGGCTGGTGCTTCATTTCATTTTGTTTTCTTCTGGGAAAAGAGAATGAATTCAAAAATTTTAAGTAACTTCATAGAGGAAAAATAGAGTCACTTTTAAACTTTCTCAATCCAAATTCTCACTCGGTTTTCATTCACTGGTAAATATATACTTTATATATCTTCTAAACATTGTTTTCAACATAAAATTTTTTCTATGTTCAACAGTCTACATACTTGCCAGGTTTTAACTAAATAGTTTTCCATTGTTTCAACAATTCATAACTACATAGCCACTTCCCACTACTAGCAGTCTTTGAATTAGTTTCAGTATTTCACAGTCATGAACAAGTGTTACTTTATATATTAAATATATATGCATTTATGGAAATAATGTTTATGTGGAACAATTTTCTTGGGGACTATATTCATAAATGTGGCATTAACGGATCAATGAGTTCATTTTGTGACTTTTATTTACATCATTAAACATCTTCTAGGGGCTGTATATAGTATTCATCAGCTGTTTTATTCCTTTTTTTTTTTTAAGGCAGTTGTCTGGGGCTTCTTGTGGCAGGCACTGTATCAATCCTAATAGCATGATAGTGAGCAAGCTGGCTGCTGTCTTCATGGAGATCTACATTTCAGAACTGCAGAGACTTCAGGGGGTTGAGAATCCTGCCTACAGTCACTCTTCAAAGCAATGGCAGAGACAAAGTTAGACCTAAATAGAGGATGACCCCAAAGCTGCAGCAGCTCCACGTGTCACCCACACCTCACAATTCCCATTGCCCAATCCAAGGCATTGCAATTAAAACCAAGTTTCCTAAGCAATCCCAGTTTCAAGACAGTTTTTCTGGCCATCCTTCCAGCCAGGTCCCTACTCCAGTTCTACTCCTACAGATGAGGAGCTCTTGATATTTACAAGAAGTGTGCTGTGTCTTGATCCGGAAGCTAGTTCCACAAGTGTGTTCAGCTTGTGAAAATTTCTCCGGCTGCAGACCTACGATATGTTTACTTTTCCGTACAAAGGTTAAACTTCAGTAAAAAAGTATTTTTTAAAAAGTAAGGTTACTGCTGAATTCCCTGGTGGTACAGTGGTTAAGAATCTGCCTTGCAGTATAGGAGAGATAGGTTCAATCCCTGACCCGGAAGGATCCTACATGCCTTGAGACAACTAAGCCAGTGTGCCACAATTACTGAGACTGTATGCTGTAACTACTGAAGACTGGGCACTTAGAGGCTGTGCTCTGCAACAAGAGAAGCCACCACAATGAAAAGGCCATGCCCCCCTGCCACTGGAGAGGAACCCCTGCTCACCACACTCAAGAAAGCCCACACACAGCAACAAAAACCCAGCACAGCCAAAAATAAATAAATAAATATTTTTAAATATAAATAAATAAAAATAAGGTTACGCCTTTACAAGAGATTATCTTCTGGAGGAGTATTTTATCATAAATTTTTCATCTTGCAAGATGTTCATTTCACTAAATCTCTACTACTACTGTCTTACTAGTAGTAGTAGTTACCTGCTAAGTTGTGTCTGACTCTTTGCGACCCCATGGACTGTAGCTCACCAGGCTCCTCTGTCTGTGGGATTCTCCAGGCAAGAATACTGGAGTGGGTTGCCATTTCCTTCTCCAGAGGATCTTCCCAACCCAGAGATCCAACCCAGGTCTCCGGCATTGCAGGCAGATTCTTTACCATTTGAGCTGCAGGGAAGTCGTAATTCTCAACTGTACTTCAGTAATTCCGCTTTGTGTATTTCCAATTGCCACAAATAAGGATTAAATTCCTCTTCCAAGTCACAAAAGGAAATCACTTTCAAATCAGTTTATTTTTATACACAGATAATCTGTATTCCAAATGGATTTTATTTTGAAACTTTGCTTGCAAGAAGATAGTTTGTGGCTTTTATTATGTGTTCTCCAGAATGTATTTAAGCAGTATTTACATTTCCAAACTTAAAGCCTATGTAATCCCATTACAGTTTAATTAAAATGGATTGTCACCAATCCCTGAGTCCTCTTCAAACCCAGAGCCCTGTCCCTCTGACCCCATACCAAGCAGGGACCATGGCACCCTTCCCCTCTTCTGTCCCACCCACCCTGCCCTGAATGGCCCATGCCATTCATAGGAACATAACAATTGGATTCTCACCACAGGTCTAGAGTTTTCAATTTGGTCCAAGTTTAGACTCAAAAACAAGGCAAGCCAGCCAGGCAACTGTCCAGAGCACCCTTAAAAACACTAGAATCTCATCTCAAAATTTACATGATGGGAAAGCGTAGTTACTGCAACCTCTCTTAAAGCAGTTGGAAGGAATTTTCTGAAAAACTGCTTGGAGTTGAGGGTGGAACCCCTACAAGACATGCTCAAGGAAAGGTCACCTGGTCTCTACTGTTGCTGTTTAGTCCCTAAGTTTGTCTGACTTTGTGACCCCATGGACTGTAGCCCATCAGACTCTTCTGTCCATGGGATTTCCCAGGCAGAACACTGGAATGGGTTGCCATTTCCTTCTCCAGGGGAATCTTCCCAACCCAGGGATCAAATCTGCATCTCCTGCTTGGCAGGCAGGTTCTTTAGCACTGAGCCACTTGGGAAGCCCAAAGGCTTTCTAAGAGATCCAAATTCATTTACTGAAGGACTCATGTTTTCTCAGTTGGGCATGCACATATGGGGCCCAAGGTGAACTATTCAAGCAAAAAAAAAAAAGGAAAGAGGCAGGTACAAGTATGTTTAACCATTCTAGAAAGTAACAATGCTGTAAAGCACAGTTGTCAAAGCATGGCTAAACTGCAGGTCAAACTCACCATCTGCTTTTGTATGGCCCACGAGTTAAGAATGGTTTTTACATTTTTTAATGGTTAAAAAATATTAAAAGAACAATACTTCATGACATGTGCATATCATATGAAGTTCAAAGTTCCATAAATAACTTTGTATTGGAACATAGCCATGCTCTTTCATTTACAAATTTTCTATGCCTTCTTTCTTGCTACAATTCAATGTTACAATGGAAATTTTATGGCCCACAAAGCCTAAAATATTTACTATCTGACCTTTTACAGAAAAAGTTTGACAACTCTTGCTAAATAAAAAGAGGCAATTCAGAGTAAGAAGGAGAGCACAGACTCCTGAATTCAGGCAAGCTTGTGTTTCACTTCAACATCTGCTGCTTCCTGTGTGATCTTGGGTGAATTATTTAGCTTCTCTAAGCTTTAGTTCCTTTGTAAATAGAGGCAGTATAGCACAGTGATTAAGACGATGGACTCCACCCATTCAGCCTTCAAAGTCGCTAAGCCTTAGCTTCTCTAATTGTAAACAGGCAATACTGACAGTACCTGTCATACAAGGTTGCTGTATGGGATTAAATGGATTAGGGACCCCACTCCAGTACTCTTGCCTGGCAAATCCCACGGACAGAAGAGCCTGGTGGGCTGCGGTCCATGGGGTCGCTAAGAGTCGGACACGACTGAGCAACTTCACTTTCACTTTTCACTTTCATGCATTGGAGAAGGAAATGGCAACCCACTCCAGTGTTCTTGCCTGGAGAATCCCAGGGACGGCGGAGCCTGGTGGGCTGCCATCTATGGGGTCGCACAGAGTTGGACATGACTGAAGCGACTTAGCAAGCACATAGAAGGGTACCTGGCACAGAGTGCTATAGAAGTATTTACTGTTATTATTATTTATCCTGAATGGTTGTTGTAAGATTATTAGAGATAGTTGGCAGGCAGGCCCAAAGTAAGATGATTGTGAGGCCCGAGAGGGGGTCTGGAGGGAGCCCCTGGTAAACAGGAACGGCTGGAGGAGAGACTAGTTTGTGAGACAAGGGGAAAGTGAGGTATTTCAGATTGGGCTGCCAGAGAGGTTCCAGGAGAGCTGAGGGGGCTGTGGCCACATCGCAAGGAACGAGAATGTATGGGCAGGGAAGGATGGCAGCAAGGAGAGTTCCTATTCTTCCACTAACTTTGACACAAAATATTTAGTTACACACATATTCTCATCTATGTTGTTTATAATGGGGAAAAATTATTCAAGAATAGGTGGTTTGGGACTTCCCTGGCAGTCCAGGGGTTAAGAATCTGCCTTGCAGTGCAGGGAATGTGGGTTCAATCCCTGGTCAGGAAACTAAGATCCCATATGCCGTGAGCAACCAAGTCCGCACACAGCAACTAGTGAAGCCCACGCGCCACAACTAGAGAGTTTGTGTGCTGCAACAAAGACCCCAAATGTCACAACCAAGACCCGATGCAGCCAAACAAATAAACGTGCTTTTTAAAAAATAGAACAGGCGGTTCTTGGATAAACTAATTAGTTTATTCCTACAATCCACATCCTTTAAAATAGCAGAGTATAAGTGCATTAACTGACACAGGAAAAGGGTCCCTAAGCTGAATGACATAAAGTTAGTGTTTGTCACTCAGTCCGACTCTGTGTGACCCCATAGACTGTGGCCCACCAGGCTCCTCTGTCCATGGAATTCTCTAGGCAAGAATACTGGAGTGGGTAGCCATTCCTTTCTCCAGGGGATCTTCCTGACACAGAGATCGAAACTTTGTCTCCCGTGTCTCCTGTATTGACAGGTGGGTTCTTTACCACTAGCACCACCTGGGAAACCCCCACCCCCATGGAAGCAGCTTTCAAAATATGAACAGTATGATTCCAAAATATGCACAGTTATGAAAAACTGTATGAAAAGCAGTATATACCAACATGTTAAGATGAAATGTCTATATTCCTGGAATTATAGCTGATTCTCATTTTCTTCTCCTTGCTTCTGTGCATTTTAAAATAAAATTAAACATGAGTTATGTGTAAAGTTTTGAAGTGCTTTGTATGTGTTCCTTTGTTTTTTAGGTTTTAGGCTTGAAAGGGCGGAAAAGACTGATCTGAGGTACCTTGAGGCAAGAGAATGTTTATGACTCCCATTAGTGTCTGAAGACAAGAATTCTCTATATCTGAACAGCCGAATTTGTTTAAAATTCCTAGAAGCACTATCTCTGGCTCTGGTTTTTTGTTTGTTTTTCTTTCCAGGATAGGAAAGAAGACGAGCTAAGCTGCGTGTGCTATGCCCATTCTCGAAAATGCCCTAAGCCACCCGTCTCTCTTTTTCTCCTTATGAGAGAATTTTTAAAAGTATATGTGCGCGTGTGTGCTCAGTCACGCAGTCATGTCCATCTCTTTGTGACTCCATGGAAGGTAACCCATGGACGTCCATGGGATTCTCCAGGCAAGAATACTGGAGTGGGTTGCCATGCCCTCCTCCAGGGGATCTTCCCAACCCAGGGATCGAACCCAAGTCACTTACATCTTTCACTTTGGCAGGCAGGTTCTTTACCACTAAGCGCGAACTGGGAAGCCCCTTATATATGTACGAAATACATGTGTGTGTTAGCTGCCCAGTCATGTTATATGTATGTGTGTGTGTGTGTGTTAGTTGCTCAGTCGTGTCTGACTCTGCAACCCCACAGACTATAGCCTACCAGGCTCCTCTATCCATGGAATTCTCCAGGCAAGAATACTGGAGTAGGGTACCATTCCCTTCTCCAGGGAACTTCTCGATCCAGGGATCAAACTCGGGTCTCCTGCATTGCAGGAAGATTCTTTACTGTCTGAATCACCAGGGAATCCCATGTATGTGTATTTTTGGTAGCACCATGTGGCTTGTGGGATGTTAGGATTATAGGTCCCCAATCAGGAATTAAACATGGGCCCTCAGCAAGTTCTGAGAGCTCGAAGTCCTAACCACTGGACCACCAGGGAAATTCCATCCTTCCTGTATTTTTTAAATATTTAAAGAAGTTTGAATATGGCCTGGGTGTTTGATGACATTAAGGAACTCTTGCTAATTTTGTTAGGTGATAATCACATTGAGGTTGTATACATTTTTTTTAAGTTCTTATCTGACAGGTGAGATGAATATGATGTCTGGAATTTATTTTAGATTATCCCAGAAAAGGGCAAAAAAGTAAGGATGATGGATGAAATAAGACTGGGACAGTATTGAGAACTGTTAAAATATTGAGAACTGCCTGCCAAAGTGAAAGATGTAAGTGACTTGGGTTCGAATGATGGTATATGGGGGTAGTTTTAGTCTATTCTCACTATCTTTATATATGTTCAAAATTTTTCATGATAAAAGTTTTAAAGGATAGGATCTTTTGTTTTCTATAGCATTTTGTCCAAGCTGTGGTTTCATTCTCATATTCAGCTTTAGAGAGAATACAGAAAAGCATCACTAAAAAATAAAAAGTATACTTTGTGCCACAGTGACTTATTCAAGTATTTGAAGGAAAATTGACTCATCAAATAACAGATTACATAAACGTAGGCAGTGCAGAGGCTTAGAACCTGCCTCCTGGTGGAAGGGAGACAGAGGAGGAAAAGCCATGCCCAGGTGAGCATTCCCAGCCAAGTCATAAAAAGAGAGCCTTCAACTTCAAGTACAAGCTCCACCTGCATCTCAGTACATCATCACCACCTGTCTCTGGGAAGTAAAGGCCATGTCTAGAAAATACTCTAGCCAAAGGATACTCTTGGAGTTACTTTGAGGTTACCTGTACTTCCTAACTGGTATAACTATGTTCACCAACTTCCCTTGGCCCTCCTTGCTCCAGTTCTGCAGAATTAGCTCTTTGCAAGAGTGCAAACAGTAATAATGAAAATAACTTTTAAAAAGAAAGAAACTCAAGAGTGAAAATGGACTACTCACATAAAACCAGATGACAAATCAAAGTAACTCTGAATGTGAGGCAGACCCTCCCTGCTGGGGTCTTTTTTGTCTGAAAAGGTGAAGGGGCAGTGAGGAGTTTCTACTTTTAGATTTTATGTTTCCTCCTTAAAGTGGTTCTGATCATTACTTACTTGGAAAATATGAGATCTACCTGATATCTAAGTAGACTCCACCAAGCCCAAAATACCTCCCAGCTCTAAAGCATCATCTGTAACAAAGAAAACCCTCACATCCTTGGGTTCCCCCATCCCCCACACCGGAACTACCACCACCACCACCATCACCACCACCTCCATCATTCAACACACATATTCAAACCATTAGTGGTAACAAATTTCCTCCCTTATTTGCTGATCCAAGCAGACTGAAGATGTCCTCCTCACTCTGACTTACTTTTCCCCTCATTTTCTCTGGATCATCTCTGCATTCTTTTTTTTCCCCTGATAAAAAAGTAGTTCATCCACATTATGGAACATTTGAAAAGTACTGAACCATCTAAATGATCTAAAGGAGAAAAGCAACTACCACCTAAAACCAAAAGCTGCAAGAAATTAGTGTACCTTTTCCTGTTTCGTTTTTTCAGTGTGCTTTTTTTTTTTTTCAAATCTAATATCATACTTTATATTCAGCTGGGCATTTTGCTTTTTATTTAACATTTACATTGTTAATATTTCTTATGTTAAGATTCTTCAAACATAATTTTAATGACTGTCATACTTCATTATACAACTGTAGCATTATTTATTTAAGCAATTGACTATTATTTAAATTGTTTCTAATTTTTACTGTAGTAACACTGAGTAAACATTTAAAAATAAATTTGTACAAATATACAATTATTTCTTTAGTATAAATAGATATGAGCACAATTACTAGAATAATAAAGATGAAAAACTTGGATCAATTTGTACCCTATAGCCGTATATGAATACGTTCATTTCATCACACAACCATCACTGGGGGTAGTAGTTGCCAGTTAGATCTGTTTTCATTTGCATTCCATTTATGGCTAGTGAAAATTAATATTCATCTTTTATTGACCACACATTTTTCTCCTTTCATAAGTCACTTACTTTGCCTACTTTTCTAGTAAGGTAGCCATCATTTCTTAAATGATTATTTTTAAAAATCTTTTTGAGATTAAGGATATTAATCCTTTCTTGTTTAAATACATATATAGCAATTTTTCATTATATGTTTTTGTGTCCATGAATTCTGAGAACATCCCAAACTCCTGATACTCCCCCATCATTGAGCAACCACTAAATAGAATGTGAAATAGTATGTCCTCTGATTGTGGAAAGAAACTTAGCACGATTAGATACCTCAAAGGTCATCTAGTTCAACCCACTCATTTTCCCATGAGGAAACCAAGGCCCTGAGACAAGTGGTTCAGTTACTGGAGGCTGACTTGAAGCCCAGAAACCGAATCACTGAGTCAGCACTCTTTCCATCTACACTGTACTTTTCCAAATATGTATATCTACATTTTATATCCCATACTTATTTTCAGTCTTAAAATGTAAACCCATATAGATAGATCTATAATTCAAATAGGTGGCTTTTTACTCAAAAGATAACTACCAGTTTTAATATAAAACTCATTCTCAAACAGATGTTCTCTTCCTCATCAACTTTCTTTGAGAGACTGATCATCTCTCTTCCGGGGCAATAATTAAGGCTTCTAGCATCTTCTAGAATTAGGGTAAACCCTTAATTTACAGATTGTTCAAACTATAAAAGAAGGTATTTTGTCTTGGAAATTTATCCCAGAGCACTGCATGGAATGAGGTGACTTAGTTTCAGTTTCAAAGTATAAAATGGGTAATATTACATCATTTGCACAGAGCCTGGGTTGTGGAGTCCAGGTCTTGGTTAGATTTTCATCTTCATTGCCAGCTAATAGTATAACCTCCAGCATGTCACATAACCAGAACTGTTTAAGATGTGGATAATAGTGCAGAGTTCAAAGGATTTTTTAAGGCAATTAAAAAATTCTATCTCCCATGCCTAGCGGCACACCTGACTATTAGGTAAATAAATGTGAAGTGAAAGTTACTCAGTCGTGTCTGACTCTTTGTGACCCCATGGATTATACAGTCCATGGAATTCTCCAGGCCAGAAAACTGGAGTGGGTAGCCATTCCTTTCTCCACGGGATCTTCCCAACCAAGGGATCAAACTCAGGTCTCCTGAATTGCAGGCAGATTCTTTACTAGCTGAGCCACCAAGGAAGCCCAAGAACACTGGAGTGGGTAGCTTATCCCTTCTCCAGTAGATCTTCTTGATCCAGGAATCGAACCAGGGTCTCCTGCATTGCCGGCAGATTCTTTACCAACTGAGCTACTAGGGAAGCCATTAGGTGAATAAGGATAACAATAATCTCATGGTATTTAGCATTGGTCAGATACTGTTTGAAGTACTTTATGAAAATTAACTCATTCGTCATCACAATAATATTATGTGTAAGGTACCACTGTGGTTATTCTACAGCTGGGGAAACTAAAGCACAGAGAAGTAAGGTAATTTGCCCAAGAGAACAAGCTAGTGAGGAGGGCTTGCCTCCAAGTCCATTCATAGAGCTGTCTCTACCTCCCCTCCCTCTGTCTCTCATTTGGGGCAAGTCTGTCTTTGCCATCTCGATGAAACTAAGCAATCTGCTATGACCTGATGTTGGTGTGCCCCTAAAATTCAGATTGAATTAACTGACACCTAACCCCCATGATGATAGTCATACGAGGTAGGGACTTTGGGAGGTGACTAGGCCATGTGAGTGGAACCCTCATCAATGGAATTACTGGCATTATTAAAGAGCCCCAGAGAGCTCATTTGTCCCTTCCACCATATGAGGACACACTGAGAAGGCACCGTCTAAGAATCAGGAAGCAAGCCCTCATTAGACATCATATCCATGAGAGACATCATCTTAGACTGTTCAACCTGTGAAATATAAATTTCTCTTGTTTACAAACTGCATAGTCTGTGGCATTTTGTTATAGCAGTTCAAATAGACTAAGATACAATCCTAAAATAAAAGCAGGAGGTGAGGTGGTAGACTCAGAAAGATATTTTTCAGCTGGTGGGTGATTTCTTTCTTACTATGAGCCTGGTTTCTAACAACATATGAAAGATTTCTCCCTTAAGCAGTCACTTTCACACACCACTGGAAGATGTACGGAAGAACACCATCTTTGTAGAAGGCAATTTGACAGAATCCAGCAGCACATTTATTGTTTTTGACACTTGGAGCTGATCATTTTTTAACCTCTTTCATCTACATGGCAAAATTCATTTCAAAATAATGTATAAGAGTCAGGAACAATCACTTTTTCCCTGATTCATTCTTTAACTTTAAAATAAACAAGTAACAGTTTACAACAAAGATAAATTTCAATTTTTAAAGTATTATCAAGTGCAGTAAAATATTTTGTGTATGAACTAAAACTTGTAATTATTAATCAAAAATATTATACTCTGCGATTTGTGCTCTACTCACTGTTTTAAATCTAAACACAAAACTCTAAAAAGTCACAGAGAATAGCAGAATTAAAGTTAATCAAGTTCTGTTTCATATTCATATTCATCATTGTGCTATCATTCTTTAGTTCTCATCTACTGTTTAGGAGTTAGGAATACACAGTGCCACAGGCAACCACAATATATCCTTGAAGTCAGATCTAATGGAATCCATACACTCCCCTAAGCACTAACTCTGTCACTGCCAGTGTGTGGTGATAACAAAAAGCAGACCCACATTGATTTTATTATTGTCTTTAAATTCTTGATAGATGATTCACTCCCTTATTGCCTATACCTGGGGTGGACCCCTTCCACCCCCATGTCCTTGGTATGTCCCTGCCAGTAGCTATCAAAATTTTAAATGCATATACCTTTTAACCCAACAATTCTAATTCTTTAAATGCATTGTTTTGTTGTGCCTATACAAGTAGTGAAGATATATGTGCAAGAATTTTATTGCAGCATTATTCACAATAGCAAAAAAAAAGAAAAAAAAAGAACTGAGAATAACTAAAAGTTCCATCATAAGTCAGTGGTTAAATTAATTCTGCCATATCCATTCGATGAAATCCAATACAGCATTAAAAAGAATTAGGATAGGAGTGGGGGTGAAACAGGTGAAGGGGATTAAGAGGTGCAAACCTCTAGTTATAAAATAAATCACAGGAATGTGATACTAAGTAGAACAATGGTCAACAATATTGTAATATGGTCAACTTTATATGGGGACAGATGGTTACCAGACTTGACTCATGGTGGGGATCACTTCACAATGTACGCAAATATCAAATCACTATGTAGTACACTTGAAATTAACATAATATTGTGCTGCTGCTGCTAAGTCGCTTCAGTCGTGTCCGACTCTGTGCGACCCCATAGACGGCAGCCCACCAGACTCCCCCTGTCCCTGGGATTCTCCAGGCAAGAACACTGGAGTGGGTTGCCATTTCCTTCTCCAATGCATGAAGGTGAAAAGTGAAAGTGAAGTTGCTCAGTCGTGTCCAACTCTTCGTGACCCCATGGACTGTAGCCTACCAGGCTCCTCGGTCCATGGCATTTTCCAGGCGAGTGTACTGGAGTGGGGTGCCACTGCCTTCTCCCAACATAATATTGTACTTCAACTATATTTTGATTTTAAAAAAGAATTAGGTTTTCCTTGTATGTACTGCACAAGAAGAATACCCATGAGATATTAGTAACTTTAAAAAAAGCAGTTGAACAATTCATTAAAGAATCTCATTTATATAAAAAAAGAAATCTACAAGTCTGGTCTGAAGCCCCTGAGTGTCCAGAATGGCCAGAACGGCATTAGGATAGGAGTAGTGGTGAAAGAGGTGAAGCGAATTAAGAGGCACAAACCTCTTACAAGGTACCATGGGTACAACGGGTCTATTCAGAGGAAAAGTATCTGTGCTGTGGTGGACACAATGAGGCTTACTATGAATTCCAGTCATCCAATACATGTCCCTCTACAGATAAACTGTACTAAGGGCACAGCAGTTACTCCCTGGTGGTAGTTTAGTCACTAAGTCATGTCCGACTCTTGCGACCCCATGGGCAGAGGAGTCTGGCAGGCTAGAGTCCTTAGGATTCTTCAGGCAAGAATACTGGAGTGGGTTTCCATTTCCTTCTCCAAGGGATCTTCCCAAGTAATCGAACCCAGGTCTCCTGCATTGTAGGCAGATTCTTTACCAACTGAGCTACAAGGGAAGCCCAGTTACTCCCTAAGTTGTCTAAAGGAGAAGAGGAACAAAGAGGAATAACCTAAGAACACAGGTTTGTACAGCCTGTCTTAGATTTTTTAAAATCCCCTTTCGGGATATCGATGTTTATACTTCCCATACTGATTATATTGCAGCTATAATACACAACAGTGGGATTAACTGTCTCCTTAGATGCTCAACTTCTGATGGAGGTCTCACAGAATCTGGGAGAAACAACTTCCTAAGGAACCTGAAACTATCAAGATAGTCCAGAGCAAAATTATTCTTTTAACTGTTTATTGCTTTTGCATACATAATGTTCTATTAAGTTCCAAATCCATAGAAGTCTGAAAACAGATGACAGGATATCTGACTTTAATTGCCTTTAAATTAGGAATTCTTTTCAAGAGCTTAATGGGGACAGAAGATAATAAAGAAAATGTTAATATAGTTTAGCTTAGGCCTAGAGGTTTTTTGTTTTTGAAAAAAGTTTTTTCCTATTTTGTTAATGACTCTGACCCTCACTTCTTTGTTAAGGTTTTCTCTATAGAAGAAATGAATTCTTAGGAAGAAGTAATGAGATGGCCATGGAAAGGTAGCCGGTATGGCTGTTCTTCATCATAATAAGGCCCCATATAACTGAGATCTTAGAGAAAAAAATTCTAAATTAGAGAGAAAAGAAGCAACCTTCTGCATACAAATGATCTCATGCACAGCTTCCTCCCAGAAAAAAAATTAAAGTTTAAATGGACAAATGCCATAATAAATGCAAAATGCCAAGAGAATGCTGAGGCCAGAGTGCTTAAATCTTCCAGGATGGTGAGGGTGGAAGAGGCAGAAAGGAGTGACATTTGAGATAGGTCTTGCAGAATGGGGGAGAAAATGGGATTGGTGGACAGCATCCAGAGAGAAGAAGTGGCCAGTGTCCAGGTGTGCACAGAAGGGTTTGTGTAACTGGAGGGCAGAAAGTCAGCTTTTGAGACTGAAGCACAGGAGGGACACCATTTTTGAAGGGACACTGAAGCCAATTTGTAAATGGCTCATTTCTGCATGGCAAGTATAAAATAACCTCCTTCCACCATCTCTCATTACCTTTCTTCTCTTCCTCAGCCCCACTTCACCAAGCCATTGCTGCCTCCAGATTGTGTAACAGCCCCCAACTCTCCCTGCCTTTCCTGACTTCCCTTGTGGTTCAGTTGGTAAAGAATCTGCCTGAAATGTGGGAGACCTGGGTTTGAATCCTAGGTTGGGAAGATCCCCTGGAGAAAGGAAAGGCTACCCACTCCAGTATTTTGGCCTGGAAAATTCCATGGACTGTAAAGTCCAAGGGGTCACAAAGAGTCAGACACAACTGAACAACTTTTACTTTCACTTTCAATCTTAAGTGTGCTACTCTGGTCTCCTGAAATACCTTCTTCCCTGCTCTGACTCTTCCTGGTAAAATTCTGCCTGTCCCAGAGCCCAGCTCAGATGCCACCTCCTCTGGGAGGCCTTCCTGAAACTCCTCACAGGCATTATTTTTCTCCCTTATCTGAGCTCACGTGTAATCTTTGAGTGTAATCTTATGTTTACCTTTTGAATACTTAATACGTGTCTACTGTAAAATTCAAAGAGGACAAAAGTGAAAAATACATCTCCCTCCTCTGCCTGCCCTCCAGGGCCTCAGGCCATTTTCCCAGAGACAACTACTATATGAAGTTTTTTATGCATTTTCTCAAAGCTGTTACATTATGACATGTATTCACAAACATACATGTATGAATGAATATGTGTAATGATGACACACATTCGCTCTTTTTTTTAATATACAAACTATAGCATACTAGTCTTTACTCCCTGGTGCTTTTCTCAATTAATTTTTTCTTTATCAGCAGATTTTCAGGCAATACCTCAAAGATATGGTGGATTTGGATTCTAGACCACCACAGTAAGCAAATATTGCAATAAAGTGAGTCATATGAGTTTTTTGGTTTCCCATTGCATATTAAAGTTACACTTCAGTTCAGTTCAGTTCAGTCACTCAGTATGCCCAACTCTTTGCAACCCCATGAATTGCATAACGCCAGGCCTCCCTGTCCATCACCAACTCCCAGAGTTCACTCAAACTCATACTGTAAGTCTGTTAAGTGTGCAATAGCATTATGTCTAAAAGTAATGCACATGCCTTAACCAAAAAATAATTTATTGCTAAAAGATGCTAACTATCATCTGAGCCCTCATCAAGTCATAAACTTTCTATTGATGGAGAGTCTTCCCTCATCATTGATGGCTGCTGAGTGATTGGCGTGGTAGTTGCTGAAGGTGGGGGCAGTTGTGGCAGTTTCTTAAAATAAGACAAAAATGAATTCTGCCACATGGATGGGCTTTTCCTTTCATGAACAATCTCTTTGTACCACGCAACGCTGTTTTACCTACAGTAGAACTTCTCTCAAAGTTGGAATCAATGCTTTTAAACCCTGCTGTTGGTTTGAGAGCAAATGTTAGTAGAGAAGAGCATGGAGGAGCAGATGTTTCAAACTTCCTGCCTCTGATACCCTTTCTCGACTTTTCTTCTCACTTGTCTTTGACTGTCTTTCCTTTTCCACCTCCTACCTTGACACAGAGGCTTGCATGCTCAATTATATCCAACTCTTTTGTGACCCCATGGACTATATATAGCCCACCAGGCTCCTCTGTCCATGGAATTTTCCGGGCAAGACTACTGGAGTGGGCTGCTGCTTCCTTCTTCATGGGATCTTTCTGACTCAGTGATCAACCTTGTGTCTCCTGAGTCTCCTGCACTGGCAGGCAGATTCTTTGGGAAACCACCCGTGATGCAGAGGCACGGGCACTAAAAAGCCTTCAGCCCTGGCACATTTGCCAAACAAAGCATGGGGGGCCCTGACAGGTGTCCGATTTCAAGACAGTGTTCAGTTGCGCCCATCTTAGCAGTACACAAGATAGCAAGAGAATTTGCACTTCTTTCCCTGGGAACATGTACCCGTCCAATTTAGTGTCCACTGGCCTAACCTGTGACAGAAAGAACATGTTAACATTTTGCACTCTGGAGAGTTTCAGAGACCGACTGGAGAAAATGCCCAGCCCATTTACAGACCACGGCAGCAGACCAACTAGGTAGGCAAGGCGTCAGAAAGGCTCAAAGGGGAATGTCACTTAGACCCCACAAAATCCCTCAGTTCTCTAAGGCCTCCTCACGGCTTTTCTTAGCACAAAAAGCAGCCATTGGCCACGTCACTCATTTGCCTCCCAAATCTCCACACTGAGAAGTTCCCAGGCCCTGTAAAAGTGGTCCCTACAACAGTAAAATGATCAGGTCCTAGCAGGGAATGGGACTAGGTAACCATCCTCTCTTGGCATGGTAACTCATGGCTCTCTCTAGATTATCCAGAGCGCCTACCTGGAGTTTGGTGTTCATCCTTTAGGCCAACTCTCCCATCTCCACACAGGTATTATCAACATGCATGAGAGGAGGCCTCATCCTAAATCTGTTTCTAATAGCAAGGACTTCCAGAAAATACTCCCTGTAGAATGGACTTGCCATTTCTACTCATTTTCGCCCTCATTTGTTTTAACTTCTTAAATACAAGACAACTTGCCACAAAGGATAACTTTTCAAAGGAGGAATACACACATGTTTTTAATATTGAATTCCTTATAATTTTAGAAAAATATGTATATGACAACACTGATACATGAAAAAAAAAAGCAAGTTCAAAACAGTATATACAACATGATCCTGATTTTTCAGTAAAATTAGAGAAAGGAATAAGAAGCTAAATCCACGTTAGCGATGTGATTGGTACAATCACAGATTTTTGTGTGCTTATCTATGTTTTCCAAATTTCCTTTTAAAACATACACTGCTTCCAAGGACTTTCCAGGTAGTCTAGTGGTTAAAACTCTGAACTTCCATTGCAGGGGATGCGGGACTGATCCTTGGTCAGGGAACTAAGATCCTACATGCCACATGGCATAGTAAAAAAAAACCAAAAGAACATATATAACATATAACTCTATAACAAGAGGGAGTTTGTAAAAGTAACTCATGACTCTGTAAAAGAAAATATAAATGCATCTTGCAAATATAAATGCATCTTCCTGGATAGAAATAGCATTTGCTAGTATCACCAGATACTGTAGTTACTTTCAAGAAAGTATGACACAGGAGACCCAGATCCTGGGTCAGAATCAGACTAATGAAATGACCTGGACCAGTCCAGGACCTCCCCCAACCTCCCACCACAGTCACCTCATCTGCCAGATGAGCAGGTCTCACTGAGCCTGTAAGTTTCTTTCTTACTCAGTCTGGAACTCCTCATCCCTCTTTCAGATACCACTCAAGTGAAAACAAAGCAAGCAAACAAACACACACTTTGGAATATTCCAGTGATGTGTGGATTGTGCCCAGACTGCCTTGCTGAACATGGTAGAAAAATCTCTCAGCGGGGGGACTCAGATTCTAGGGAAAGAGGCTTTTTGTGTAATAGAGATGATTACCACTGTTAGGATTTTTGGGTATGTATTTCCTTTTGTTACTGAGTATCAGAAAGGTCAAGGGCATGCTTTAGCCTAAGGCTCACTTCATCTCTATGGTCTTGTGAAAGTGAAGTCTTTCAGTAGTGTCTGACTCTTTGTGACCCTATGGACTGTAGCCTACCAGGCTCTTCCATCCGTGGGATTTTCTAGACAAGATTACTGGAGTGGGTTGCCATTTCCTTCTCCAGGGGATCTTCCCGACCCAGGGATCAAACCCGGGTCTTCTGGATGCAGGCAGATGCTTTACCGTCTGAGCCACCAGGGAAGAACATGGTCTTGTGAAAGGATCCTAAAAGAGGAAGTCTGTTAGCTATGATTCTCTGTCCTTTGACAATGCATGGAAGGTCACTGCCACAGTACAGTTCTCAGACTTGCTTGTTTTGTACATTTCCATGGGTCACCAACTCTTTTTTCTGGTCAATATCTCGTCGTATAAATCCATCTTCTCAGAAGATGACTGCCTAGTCACCTAGACTAGGCTACTCAAGTCTTGCCTTAATGATACAAGCCTACCTGAAATTACTTACAAGAGACAATAGGAAGTTTCCAAAAGAAACCCCACGATATCAGCATTAGCCAATGTCTCAAATTCATAATTCCAAAGTGAACTGAAATGCAACAGAGGGTAATCCCCTAAATTCATTCCATCTTCCTCTAACCACCTCTTCACTTGTACATTATGTCTGTATCTTACAACACTCACATATCTCATGCAGACATCCATCAGAACACTTCTTTGGGGTTTATTATGCCCAAAGTGCTTACCTTGTAAGATTAAATTCACAAACCTCCTCATGAACTCTTCAGTATTCCATTTCCTATGAAGCTGGACTAGCCCGGTGCACGTGTGCGTGTATGTGTGCAATCAGGAACTAGAAGAGTGAGGCTCGTGCTTGCTATTTTTTTAAAACTTTTTGTTGCACCAATCAGCTTGTGGGATTTTAGTTCCCCAACCAAGGACTGAACCCCAGCCCTTGGCAGTGAGAGCACAAGTCCTAATCACTGGTCTGCAAGGGAATTCCCCACACTTGTTATTTTTCTAAAGTCAAGTCCCAGGAAACTCGACTACCACACAGTTAACAGTAGGTAATTTCTTTTTTTCTTTTTGCATCATGGGGCACAGAAAGAGACAGAGGACTTCCTTTCTGTGCCACATGCAAGATCTGTTATCCCATCTTCTCCTTTTAATGATATTCTCCAGGCTGAATTCTAGTGTCTTTTCAACTATGAGTCATCACTGCTTCTCGTGCATAGAACTGTTCCGTTCTGGGCTTCTCATTTTTAAGGAGGACAGTAATTCAGAAGCATGTTTTAAGATCTCCCCAGCACAATTCTCCATCTGGGATCATCCAGAGGCCCAGCTCAGTGAGCCACAAGGAGATGGCAAAGGAAGCAGCTTCCCAGTCTATCAGTAGTAGCTGCCATCCTGATGATAAGGATCCCCTGCAAGAAAGTCTGACGCATGGGCTTCCCAATCAGCTGGTACAGCAGGCACAGTCCGTGCCCTTCAGGGGACAGCCTTACCAGAAGGTACCGCCTCCACAGGGGACATCTGGGTGAGGGAATTCCCCTCCCTGCTGCACATCCTCCCACCATTGAAACAGCCCTTTCTCCAGAGGTTCAGTGCTTCGTTGGAATGCAAATATCCTTGGCAGGTAAAGGCCTTTTTACAGTTTTCATATTTATAAGAATGTGTTCAAGTCTTATTCTATCGTCAAAGCCACTTTTGGTTGGAGGAGGAGAAATTTTCACAAAAAAGCAAAAACTCTATACAAAGAGAGGTAAGACACTGGAAGATATCTTGTATTGGTCATTCCCATTCTCTGGGTCATTCCCTTCTACATCCAGGCGCTTCCTAAACTGGAATAGCCCTGGTGGCCTACCAGTCTCCGGTATTGTCTGCAGACTGATAATCTGAAGTGTCATTGATCTCAATTCTCAATAACACCATTCATGTGCTCACTCCTCCAATATGTACTGCACTCTAACTACGTGCTGGGCATTGTACTAAATGCTGCATGGGGAATAGAGAAAGCTGAGGAATTCTAATTCATCTCAAAATCAAGCGTCCAATCTGTAGATGAGGATCACTGGGTTTATAATACTGATCTGTATTATCAGTTCAGTTCAGTCGCTCAGTCGTGTCCAACTCTTTGCGACCCCGTGAATCGCAGCACACCAGGCCTCCCTGCCCATCACCAACTCCCAGAGTTTACTCAAACTCATGTCCATCGAGTCAGCAATGCCATCCAGCCATCTCATCCTCTGTTGTCCCCTTCTCCTCCTGCCACCAATCCCTCCCAGCATCAGGGTCTTTTCCAATGAGTCAACTTTTCGCATGAGATGGCCAAAGTACTGGAGTTTCAGTATAATATAATACTGACTACAATATTAAAGAAACACTTGGTGTCTATTCACTGCACTTGCCCCAGAGTGATGTGATACACCATTAGCCCTAGGAAGTATCATTATTCTCAATTTACGATTAAAAATTTTTTTTCCTTTGGTCATGCCACGTAGGATCTTAATTCCCCAACTAGGGATTGAACCCAGAGCCACAGCAGTGAAGCACCAAGTCCTAACCACTGCACCACCAGGGAATTCCCTCAGTTTACAGATAAACTGATCAATGTCCAGGAGGTAAAGTCAGAGATCCCCAAATGTGAGCATCCTCAAAATTAGAGGTTGTTTAAAATGTTTTCCTGGGCACCTCACGGGGACATTCACATCCAATAGGTCTGGGAAGAACCAGAGAAGCTATTTTCAAAGTACAAGGATGACTCAGAAGCAGTCAAATTGGAGAAACACTGTTATGCAACTAAGTACAGCATTCCCATACAGCTTTTCATTTTACCTTCACCATCTGGAAAATAGAATTATTATATTAATATCCCCAGTTTACATGTGAAGCAGCTTTGGCTCACACATACACACACACAAAATTGTCCCCCCCAAAACAAAACCCTAGTCTAGAGGTGAAAGCTCTAATCAGGAGTCAGGATATTTGGGTTCAATTTCACCTCTGTCATTAGCCTTGTAACCAGAAGTACCCACTCACCTCTAGGTGCTTCTTTCATTGAGTATAAGATGGAGGGTTTCATTCCAGCTTGAAATGTTATAAAATGTAGATACTACTCCTATTCCAACTCCTTAAGTAGATACCTTTTAAATAATACCTTTTAAGTAATACCTTTTAAATAAGTATACCTAAGTAACTATTTCTCTTCAGGGGAATGCTGAGGGAAACTCAGTAAAACAAAGATATATTGCCCCTGAAGCATCAGGTGGATAAACCAAGCCATCCACAGTTCCATTTATTGACTGCCATGGTGCCTGAGGCAAGCACCTTCATATCTGACCTCGTTTTATCCTCATGACAGTCCCACAAGGAAAATTTTACAAATGTGATGACTGAGAGCCCGAGAAATTAAATAACTTGACCCTGGTCAACTCCAAAACCCTGAGCTTTACACCCTGCCTCCACACTTCCAATTCTCTCATACAGAGAAGATCAGGAAATGGAAGGCAGAATCGAGCTAGTGAACTGTTTCCAGCTCCTAAATCTGGCCTTTAGGCTTGTATCTTATAAGTGAATTCCAACGATGTTGGTTATTTACGTTAAAACACAAATAGTGTACAGTGGGTTTTAGAACTGCAAAGAAAACCATGTCCAGCTACTTACTGGCTCTCATCTATTGATGTTTGTCACTTTTAGCTATTATAACCAGCTTTTACCAATTGCTTTCTAGATGCATAGCACTATAGTGGACATTGTGAGAGACTCCCTGCTCTCCTGGAATTTAGCCCATTGTGAAGACAAGATAGAGATGCTCGAGTCAGGTAAGTAACATTAAAAGACATTATGTGTGTGTGTGCTAGGCCACTTCAGTTGTGTCTGACTCTTTGCAACCTCATGGACTGTAGCCCACCAGGCGCCTCTCTCCATGGGATTCTCTAGGCAAGTGTTGCCAGTTCCTTCTCCAGGGGATCTTCCCGATCCAGAGTCAGAACCTGAGTCTCTTATGCCTCCTGCATTGGCAGGCGAGTTCTTTACCACTACACTTAATTACTTAATTGGGGCTTCCCAGGTGGCACAGTGCTAAAGAATTCTCCTGCCAGTGTAGGAGATGTAAGACACAGTTTCGTTCCCTGGGTCAAGAAGATCCACTGCAGTAGGAAATGGCAACCTGCTCCAGTATTCTTGCCTGGAAAATTCCATGGACAGCGGAGCCTAGTAGGCTATAGTCCATGGGGCCGAAAGAGTTGGACAGGACTGAGCACACATATGCACGCATGCACGTGCACGCGCACACACACACACAATTAATTAAGTGCACCAAAGAGTGAAACAGATCATAAACACTATAGGATTTTAAAAGAATAGGAATTATTAAAAAAAAAAAAAGGAAGGGGAAAAAAGAAAAAAGGATGGAAATGTGCATGGGCTGGGGGCACTGTAAACAACATGCAAAGGGAAAGGATATATATATATATGGTGGTGGTGGTTGGTGGTTTAGTCGCTAAGTCATGTTGGACTCTTGTGATCCAGAGTACTGTAGCCTGCCAGGCTCCCCTGTCCATGGGATTCTCCAGGCAAGAATACCTGAGAGGGTTGCCATTTCCTTCTCCAGGAGATCTCAACCCAGGAATTGAACCTGGGCCTCCTGCATTGTAGGCAGATGACTTACCAACTGAGCTATGAGGGAAGCCCATATATATATATATATATATATATATATATATATAAAATAATATATGAGGCTTGCGACCTCATGGACTGTAGCCCACCAGGCTCCTCTCTCCATGGGATTCTCTAGGCAAGTGTTGCTATTTCCTTCTCATTATGGGTGATTCATGTTGTTGTATGGCAAAAGCCAACACGACATTGTAAAGCAATTACCCTCCAATTTTTAACTTTTTTAATTAAAAAAAAAAAAGAACTTGCAAGAAAGCAGGACTTACACTAGGTTTTGAGGAGAAGTATTAAAAAGGTTGGCGATGAAGGAAAAGGTCTTCTAGGCAAGTGGAACTGCCTAAGGACTCCCAGGGGAAGTGACTTAGACTAGAGTCTCAAGGGGAGAGGATTTGGAAGGGTAACAAGAAAGGGACTGGCCTGTGCAAAAGCACAGAGGACTGAGAGCAAAGATGTGCTTCAGAACAAAGTGGATCAGCATGCCTGGACCCTAGACCAGAGTTGAGGAAATGATAGGAAAAGAGAATGAGAAGGTAGACCTTATGCCTGTAAGAAACTGAAAGCTACTGAAGGCTTTTGGGTGGGGAAATAAGTTCAAATTAATGCCTAGGGTGATTGGTCCAGCTTTAAAACAAGTAAAATGGTTTTTTCCACTCAATATACAATATATATATATGGGGGGGTCTATACAAAGATGAATACAACACAGTTCCCATTCTTAGGAAACTGCCAATCCAGTGAGAGAAGATCACCAATTACAAGATAATGTAAGTTGTTCCTTAATTCAATTTATGACATTATCTGCGGCAGGCATTGTTAGTTTTCTACTCAATATCCGAGCCTCTCTTTGTCGTTAATAATAGAATCCAGGACTTCCCTGGTGGCCCAATGGCTAAGACTCCACACTCCCAATGCAAGGGGCCCGGGTTCAATCTCTAGTTAGGAAATTAGGCTCCATATGCTACAAATAAAGACCCCACATACCACAAGGAAGATCAAAGAACCTGCGTGTCGGAACTAAGACCTGGTGCAGCCAAATATATCAATAATATTTCCTTAAAAATAGAATTCAATTTTGTTGCAAGACAATGTGCAAGACCTTAGGCAATGGACCATGCTTGGCCTAAGCCACCATTTCTCAACCTTTTTTTCATTATCATTTGCCTCAGAGCATTTTTAGACACTTTTTTCCTAATCATGTCACTTACTAAAATTTAATATCATAAATGTACTCTATGTATTGCATGCATATCTGTGCTTTATATATAAAAAGAGTAATATCTTTTTTCTGCCCCTCCTCCTCACCAATAAACAATTCTCCCCCATAGGAGTTATTATCATCATCATCCCATCTACCCTGACCCCATCCCTACCCATACCTCCTCCTACTACCTTCCTCACTTGCCTCCCTGTTGGAAATGCATAGCCTAAGACAATTATGTAACAATTCTACTTCCTGTTTCCTCACCTTTCTCACAACTGGGCTGGGCAAGTAACCCAATCCTAGCAATGACAAGATAGTTGATATCTGTTTAGCAGATCTCTGGGAAAACTCTTGTTGTCCTAGAAAATGCAACAGCCAATGCCAGATCAGCCTACTTTTACCTTCACCCAGCTCTACGATTTAATGGAGGCATAAGCCTGGAAGCTGCGGGAGCCATCTTGCAGCTATGATGACACACAGGAAAACTGCAGAGGCACTGTCACTGAGCCACTGAACCAGGGGCAGGAACACAGACCTCCAGACTTCTGGCTATGAGGGAGAAATGAATCCAGATTTTTTGAAAGCTATTGTCAGGTATCGTGCAACTTGCAGCTGAAAGCTCTGCTAACTGATATGTTGTGTGTCTCGTGAACCATAACTTGTCTAACATAACCATGAATTACTGTTAAACCAAAGCCAGAGAGAAGCACAAACAAAAGCAAACAAAAATGTGATCAGAAATATTATGCAGTCAAACAGATTTCGTTTATGTTTTAAAGGAAAATGCTTTCCTTCACTTATCAACTTTTCAAATAAATGTTAAAGCATTTGAAATAATATTTAGCATTTGAAACTAATAAACTTTAAGATATTTGTTACTGTGCAGAAAAATGGTCATGAAAGACTACAAGATAATTTTGCTACTTTATAGCAAATGATTTGCCTAGTAGGTATCTTTCAAAATATTTGAAAGTCAATTATTTCTAAATTAAATATTTAAGATACATAAGGAATATATGCTTCTTAAAGGATCTCTCTGGGAATCTTTTCCCATGTTAAAAAATTTTTAGATAAACATCTATATTCACTATTTGAATATCATGTATTTTACTTAAATTCTGATACTAGTTAAA
Source organism: Ovis aries (assembly GCF_016772045.2). Lineage (NCBI taxonomy): Eukaryota > Metazoa > Chordata > Mammalia > Artiodactyla > Bovidae > Ovis > Ovis aries. Next base: position 59,953,870 of record NC_056059.1, on the reverse strand, counting down.
GCTAATTCTCTTATTTTAATAACATAAACCTATTTAATAACTCCAACATCTCTCATAAAAGTGATTTTCAAGGTTCAAGATAAAAGAAACTTGAAATCCCTTTAAAGCTAAAGATCATTTAAATCTTAAAATTTAATTATAGGCTTAGGACTATCAAGCATTAGGTTTTCTTCAAGATGTCAAAATAATTCTCACATCAAAATCATTTTACTAGTTTCACTATTAACCTCACACCATAAATTGACTTTCTTTTGGAAGATTTTTTCCTTTTTATTATAAAAATAATATATGCAAATCACAGAAAATATAGGAAACATAAAAACCATATAGAATTTTATCATATACTAGATGATAACTTTTAACATACTGGTTTATCTACTTCACATTCTGAATTCATGTAAGAATATATAAGCCCTTTAAAATAAAAATATATGATTTTAAACTCTGATTTTTTTCTCACCTATTAAACATTCTTCAAAAAATTATTGTGTTGAAAAGCTATGCTTTTATAGTAAAACACTTGCTGTTTTCTTAGGATCAATTCTTAGAAGCAGTCACAGGATAAGAACATTTTAAGGCTATTCCTTCAGACTGCCCAGTTACTTGCAATTTTTCTTAAAAGAATGGCCTTTCCATAGCTACCTAAAGTAATTTAAAATAATAATTTAGAACATAGCATATTACATAGTGAGTAGAAGGATCATTCAACTCTTTTTCCCTGACTGGAGATATTATTTATAAATTGTACTTTGGCCTTTATTTTATAGAAAAAGGAAAAACTTGATAATAATTTAAAAGTTCATCAAACTCTTGAACAAACTCTGATGAACTCGAAGCGTTCATCAAACTCTTTGAAGGCAAGTGAATTTGCTTTGTTATTTACCCTACATTTTTGTAATTACTTTGTTAAAGATCTAGTATGTAAGAATCATTAAGCACTCTCAAAATTAGCAAAAGAAACAAACAATTATAATCGGTAGGTAAAATAATGAAATACATACCTGTTGAGAAATAAAACCAGTCATGACCAAATATATAAAGGAGCACTAACACTGAAAACTCCAAACAGGGTAAATGTAGAAAAAATTTTAAATATGATCACTTCAGCCCTCCAAAGAAAAGAACAATAAATCCGAGGGAGCTTCAAGATAATATAACTTCATAAGATTGACTGGTCACAGGTCAGAAGAAAGAGTTGAACATGAGCTTAAGCGGAAAAGGCTAGTGACTCTTTTTCATGAGTGCAATTGCACAGTTTAGTTTCTAAACTGAAAACCACAAGAGTCTAGCCCCTGTTGGAAGACAAAACTTTTGTTTTTCCTTCCACATTTGTATGTGTTGGGTCTTTCCTGGATGACATATCAAATGGGTAGCCCTCGGGGAAATCCAAAACTATCGGTTTGGGTTTTCAACGTTTGGTCCAAGTTTTACATAGAACTTCCCTGTCACGATGCCAAAACTGCCTGTGTATTTTCATGGCTCTAGTATTTAATAGAAACATTGCCATATTCTATATCTTGAAATCTCTTTTCCTGAGATGTAGAGAACAAGAAGGAAGAAAAGATACCTATGGGAGTCAGCAAAGTTGTTTGCCCATCATTAATTCAAGTGATCCATTTAATCATCAGCTATATTTCTCTTATGGTAAGAAGCAATGTTTAAGCGCCTTTCTATAGTTTCTGCACATTTTGGAGGGAAAGCACTAGCATGACGGTGTTTTTAATATGTGAAAACCTAAATACTCATAAATAAAATATATACATGTATATTTAGGTTAAAAGCATATGCTACATTTGTTACAAATACGTGTTACTATTTTCTTTCTCCAAGGGACCTTCCCAACCCAGGGATCGAACCCATGTCTCCTGCAATGGCAGGCAGATTCTTTACCTCTGAGCCACCAGGGAAGCCCATTATAAAGTTAACATCATTACAGATATTTCTAATATTACCAGATAGTTTGGGTATAGGAATAGAGTGACAATATCACTTGTCATATCAACAAATGTAGGAAATTGTGGTACTGTCAACATGTAAAGTTTTTCTGCCTTTCCCCTCCTATTTCCTGTATATACGTCCAACACCCTCTTCTACTTCCTTATTACAGCCAGAGGAAGAGAGAGAGTGAGTAAATGACTATCGATATAAATTACAGCAAGTTACAGTCCAAAGTTACTGGAGCTTGAGGAAAGTCAGGTTTTATCCCCCAAAAAAGTATACCAAAAGGGATTTCTGAACTCTTTAAGGGTATTTGCAGCAGAGGACAATGGTCTTACATTATTTAAATTTGAATCCCAATACATGGCCCTCCTTTGTTAGAAGGATTAATCACAGGCATTCTTATGCTTCTCAGTCATGGTTGAGATCATTTTTAGCTCAAGATTGGAACAAAGACAGGTAGAATTTTTTGTGGCAACTGAGAAAAAGCTTCATGATAAGATATGTGTATCTATTTTTATTTTTATTTTTAGTGCTCAAGAAGGAGGCAGCTAGAATAGCACAAGGGAAAACAAAGGAAAAGTAGGGATTCTACTTTTCAAAGGAACCTCTGAAAAGAAAGGGAAAGTATGGAGAAAAAGACAAATGTCAGTCAGTTTCCCACATCAGCAATTAGGTTGCTAGGCAGAATGCTGAAGCAGGGGAAGCAATCTGCAGGAGAAAAGGGGAAGAAGAGTTTGCCAGTGGCCTTTGGAGCACATGGGATATTTCTGTTTTCTGAGCTGTAACTGAGAATTCTATGATGCAATATTATTTAAATGCATTAAATGTATTAGGGCCTTCCCAGGTAGCTCAGTAGGTTAAAAAAATCCACCTGCAATGCAGGAGAGGCAGGAGACTTGGGTTCAATCTCTCGGTAGGGAAGATTCCCTGGAGGAGGGCATGGCAGCCCACTCCAGTATTCTTGCCTAGAGAATCCTATGGACAGGGGAGCCTGGCAGGCTACAGTCCATAGAGTCACAAAGAGTCACACACAACTGAAGCGACTGACCAGGCACACATGCAAGAGTATTAAATTAAAATACACTTAATGAGGACTTCCCTGGCAGTACAGTGGCTAAGACTCTATGCTCCCAATGCAGAGGGCATGGCTTCAATCCCTAGTCAGGGAACTTGTATCCTGCACACTATGGGCATGACCAAAAATAATAATAATAAAATACACAGAATACATCAAAAAACACATTGAATACACTGAGTTGAAATTGGCAGGAGCTGTAGTCATGAGTTTACAATAATTAAAATGGTTGTAGAAGGTGAAGTACACTAATTACTTAAATATATATTGGTATTTGTTACAGACTTTCCTATTCTATCTCAAAGAAAGATGTATAATCCTTACATTATGCCAAACCAAGAGAAGCCTGATTCAATATCACAATTTCACTAATTTCACAATTTGTTAAGCCAATTGTACATAGTTTTTCTCTGGAGGGTTGAAGACGGTGCAATTCCCCTCCCCATACTCTATCTCCCCCAGTCTCTTAACATGACATGACAGTATGGTTTTATCACTTTCAACAGAGTTGACCAGTTTAAAGAGATGACTTTGGGGTAAATCTCCCTACCCTGCCTAAGTCCCTATCACTGTCCAAGTGGACAGTACATTAACAAAGGCATGAACTTTCAACTGAAAACACCTACTTCCCCAAATTGCATGTCAGGCACCCATTAATGGAAGATGGCCAACTGGGCTTCTGTGGTCTACAGGCTACACAGGAAAAGTACTATCTCCAAAATCAGGGCCCTAACAGATGTTCAGCTTCAGATAGGAAAACCAACATTTCACACTCTGAAGTAATCACATTACACACAAGCAAATAATGCCTTTCGCCGCTAAAAGTAGCCTGGCTGGGTATCCAGTACTCACTGAGCACCACTCGCTACACTCTGGAGTTGGCTAGATCGGTATTTACAACCTGCCTGTATTTCTTATGCCAAGTAGGTACCACACGACAGTCAGTAAGACATTAAAGTAGGATCTTAGAGACTATTTTCCTGAATGGCTACTGATCTTGGCCTCACATAAGATAATTAAGAATTAAGGACTTAGAACATTGGTCATATATACTCTGACAAGAACCACCTCTAGCCCCACATGTTTACCCAGCTTAAGGATCCAGTGCTATAAAACTACACGTGTACCTGCCCTCTTGTCCTCTTTTTACTATCAATTTTTCTCTCTAGCAGCTAAGTCCAATGTCAGCAATGACCAGGACTTTCACAACTTCTGAAAGGCCTCCTCTGATGTGTTGACAGTCTCTGAGGCAGGATTTCTTAATATGAGGCATCTGGACTACTGATCTTCCATAGATGCACTCTCAATGTTAGCTGCTCAGTCATGTCCGACTCTTTGCAACCCCATGGACTGTAGCCCGCCAGGCTCCTCTGTCCATGGAATTCTCCAAACAAGAATACTAGGGTGGGTTGCCATTCCCTTCTACAGGAGATCTTCCCGACCCAGGGATCAAACCTGGCTCTCCTGCATTGCAGGCAGATTCTTTACCATCTGAGCCACTGGGGATGCACTCTAGAGGATATCCCTAAATCTCCCAAAAGTGTATGACAAATATGTAGTTTCTATACATGGGCTTTTTTCTCAGGGATATGGTCTTTGGTTCTCATCAGATTCTAAAAGGAATTTATGAACATCCTGAGAGACTAGTGCCCCGATGATAGGGAATGTGAAATTTTTTTTTTAACTGAAGAATTTTCAGCATAAAGTAGAAAAAAAACAAAAATATTAAAGATGATTTGAGAGCTTATTACTGTCACTAAGGTTTTAAAGCCAGGTGAAATCAATAATCTCAGTATGAATGGCTTCTGCTACTGCAATGTGATTTACTTCAATATGTTTATTTTGTGATACATACATTGTTATTATGGCACATGTCTGATGTTATTCCTTTGAGGGCTATAGTTTTCTATATAAAATACATTTCATCAAACATCAAGCTTTACTTCTTTAATGTGATATTATTATACACTAAAGCTCAAACATTTTCTAAACACAGCAATGTGTATTCTCCTCCAGGTTTATGCTTGATGATCACTTCCCAATAATTTGAAATAGAATATTCATGGGTCTTCAACTCTCCATTTGACCATTTTTCTCTGTGCTTCCTTCTTGTAGTTCCCCTGTTCATAGCTACTTTCAGTTGGTCCAAATGCCTGTAAAAGGGAATTTTATGGCATAATCTACATTCCCCTTTAGGGAGTATCAAGAGTGTGGTCTCATGTTTTTAGTTTGTTTCTATAGATTCAACACAATAGCTTGTCCCTTTGGGGCTTTCTCTGTTGTCACACCCTTTTTTGATCCTAAGCCTCAAGGTATTAGTAGGCTTGCTCCCAAACACACACACACACACACACACACACACACACACACACACACACACACGCATGCACATTCTCTAAGCCAACCCAAACTATCACCTTTAATCTATTAGCATTCTCAAAGTATTATCTACAGACCATTTGTTTCAGAATCTTTATGAGGCCAGAGGACTAGTTAAAAATATTCCTGCCAACCTCCAGACCAATTGGATCGTAATCCATGGAGGTAAAAGCTGCTTTTGTTAATACATCCCCCATCCATCCAGCTGAGATTAGAGAACCCATGATTTACAAGAATCATTTTCTTCCTGACTTGAGCCCTATTGTTTTGAGATCTAAATGGAGCTACTTTCATATTCATCTGACTTGCCTCTGAGATCAGCATCTCTTAAGAAATCTTCTTCCCTCTCTCTTGCCTTTGACAGTAGCTTTTCTGTGGGCTCTTCCTCAATCTCCACAGGCAGCCAGTGGCTTCTTTCTTCCAGAGCTGCCCTAAGGAAACCTTCTTAGCATCCACCACTTCAGACTGCCTGGATCCTAACACCATTTACAATACCTCACCTGGGGTTCATAGTACATATTTGCATGTCAAAAGCAAGCCCCATCTGGCCCACAAAACTCCTCTTGGCCTTGCCCTTAAATATTCAGTTCAGTTCAGTCACTCAGTCGTGTCCAACTCTTTGCGAACCCATGAATCGCAGCACGCCAGGCCCCCCTGTCCATCTCCAACTCCCGGAGTTCACTCAGACTCACATCCATCAAGTCAGTGATGCCATCCAGCCATCTCAACCTCTGTCGTCCTCTTCTCCTCCTCCCCCCAATCCTTCCCAGCATCAGAGTCTTTTCCAATGAATTAAGACTACTTAAAACCGCTTATTTACAGTCTTTCTCCGCATTTTTAAGGCACACACCACTCCTACAATACATGAACTAAAAACAAAATTCTAGTATCTCACCATTCTAACACAAATGCTTTATTTTTTTAAAGTTCACATTTCATCCTCATTCATAACAAAACCAGAATGTGACATGAAAATTGTAATCCTGATTTTCTAATCTAACACCATATCAAATATATTTTCATAACTACTGTTAATGATGACCTTTAAGACTGCCAGATCACTTTTGGTTATTATTTAGGCTATTTTTGGATCATTCTGTCATAATAACAATACAGTGTCATAATAACAATACATAATGAATAATACAGTTCATGCATGTTACTTTTTTCCTTCTTTGAATTATTTATTTAGAATAAATTCCCAGAGGTAGAATTAATGGATCAAAGTGTATGAGCATTTGGATAGCTCTTGCCACATATTGCCAAGTTGCCAGGGTTGTATTTTATACATTTCCTAAGCAACATGCTGGTAAATGTTTATTTAATAGATTTTTCTCAAAGGAAAAGAAAAAAGGGTGGAGAGTTTGATTTATAACGTTCGCCAATTTTGTGGTATAAATACCCCTATCGGGTCCAGTTTCAAGTTATGAACATGGTATCACTGAATACAGATGTTTCATAGCATCATTATATGATATATCGATATAATATATATATATCACATCATTATAATATTTCTATCACACAGATAAATTGGAGATGATAACTTCAAAAGCACAGATGACAAAAATATTGTAAATAATCAGGAGTAATAAGTTTTTTGAGTATTACATTTATTTTTAATATAATTTATTGAACTGGGATTTATAGAATTTAATTTTTGATAGTGATTGTTTAACATCTGGTTTGCAGATTTTCTGGAATAACACAATCAGTTCTTGTAAGCAAGTACAGGCTCCCACATATTCCTGACTATCATCTCACTAGATATTTAGCAAAAGCACACCTTTTTTTTTTCATGGAAGCCATTGAAAATTCACCTGATTCCATCTGTGCCACAAGCAATAGCCATGCTTTTAAGTTAGCAAATTATGATAATGCATAATGAATAAAACATAATCCAAAAAAAAAAGAGAGAAAAGAACAGGAGGTCTACGTGAGCAAATTCATTCTGCCCACTCTCCCCCAATTTGGGTAATACTCTCTTCATCCATTCATTTTACTGGTGTTTTTCCATGGGTCACCTATTAAAAAGCACTCAATCATTTATTTACTCGAACAGTGACTGAATGGATGACTATATGTAGTTCTCATGGCACATATTTTGAGAACCATATTCATGTTACCTAACCACTGTCTTTGTTGGTTTTCTTTTCTATGAAATGGGGAAGAGGTCACTGCTGACTTCAGTTTTACAGGAAACTAATGTAGTGATTAGAATACTTCAACTTATGCTCAAAGAAGCAATCAAGCATTCCGTAATGCTTTGAAATTTTTTCCAAAGTAATTCATTAGTATTGTGTTTTACTGGAAGAGAGAAGTGGGAGAGTGATTTGGCACTATCTCACGTGAAAGCCGCATTGGAGAAGGCAATGGCAACCCACTCCAGTATTCTTGGCTGGAGAATCCCAGGGACGGGGGAGCCTGGTGGGCTGCTGTCTATGGGGTCGCACAGAGTCGGACACGACTGAAGTGACTTAGCAGCAGCAGCAGCAGCAGCATGTGAAAGCAAATTCCTGTCTTTGGGCTTTCCATGAGTGACACTGAATAGCCTCTACATGTCTGTAATACTTCAGGATTTTTGAAGTAGCACCCTACATTTCCAAATTAACATGTAAATATGGTTAGCAAAAACTCTAAACATACATACTTGACCAAATCATCCCACTTCCAGAAATTCTAAGAAATAAAATTCAAAACAAAGGAAAATGCTTTTGTGTGATATTAATAAGGGCTTCCCTGGTGGCTTGGATGGTAAAGAATCTGCCTGCAATGCAGGAGACCTGGGTTCAATCCCTGGGTCAGGAAGATCCTCTGAAGAAGAGAATGGTTACCCACTCTAGTAATCTTGCCTGGAGAATTCCATGGGCAGAAGAGCATGGCAGGCTATATAGTCTATGGGGTCACAAAGAGTCGGACATGACTAAACAACTAACACACACGCACGTTACTAGCAATTGAGGGAAGATGGTTTTACCTCTTTTCAGCACTTACTCAACTTACCATCTCAGTGCTGGGGCTCTGGCAGGAGAGTTTTGGATCAATGGCTCCCAAATGCTCACCTCAGAACAACTGTCTCTAAGTCACTTGAGTGGGGAAAAAAATGTGTATTTTTATCACACAGATTCCTGGACCCCACTCCAGGACTGGGGTGTGATACAAGAGAACTGCTGTTTTTGAAAATCTTCTCAAAGGGTTTTGATGTCCAGCCAACTTGAGGAATTATGATTCCAGGCCAGAACCAGACAAATCAAACCGTTTCTGAACAATGATCCAAATCTGGGAACAGTATGATGACTTTCTACACGAAGCATCAAGAAGTTGCTTAAGGCATTCAAGCAGCAGTTGGAGTCAAATGACTGAAAAGCCTCAGAGGAGGAGCCTTAATTCTGGCACCTTCCACGTCCCTCTGTTCATCCTTTCCATCTCTGGCCCCCACCCCGCACTGTCCAGCCCAGCATTCGATACTGTGAGGCTGCTTTGTAGCATGTTCCACTTTGGTATCCCTCCGAACTTGTGTCCTCCCTTTGCATACACAAAGCCCCCAAATTTCCACCCTGAGAATACAGTGGAGCTCTATTTTAAAAAAGTAACATTATGACAAAACCAAAGTAATCTACATGTGCAGTTGAGAATCTCCTGCATAATGAGCATACTGGCCGTATCCGCGTTTTTAAAGGGCGGTTTCTAAAGCCAAAAGAATCTCTGCTCTGCAGAGCAGAATGGGAAAGCAGGATGCTTTTTAATCTTGGCTTATGTCCAGATCCAAGCATCCAGAATTTAAATAAGCACTATGGGCATTCATTGTCAAAATGGTCCAGATTCCTAAATAGAAATGGATTTTTAGCAGTGTCTTCCCAGCATTGAAATTAAAATATATCATGAAATACATAATTTCACTTAAACAGCCCAAGCAAGTTACTCATTTATCTCTAATTCAAAGTACTCTATAATTCCACCCAAAGCATTCAGTGAGCATCAACCATAGATGTCCACAAATAGTACAGCAGTCACTCAGAGAGTTGTCTTCTAAGTCTGAGCATTTGCTAGGGAAAGGCTTAAAAAATCTATTTCTAATCTTGTTTCCCTCTTCTCATGTACATTACCACTACAACACATCTAACCCTGTGCCTTGTCTATTCTTGGTGCTAAAAAAATGTTAAATCTCAGCTTCTACCTATCCACTCCCACTTCCCTTTGAAAGGAATACTGGCATTAAAAAAGTAACTTTACAGATACGTTGTTCCTAAGCCAGGGACCATGCCATCTTCATTCTAGTGTCCCCATTCTTGATAAGAATTGTAATAGCTACACTTACTGAGAGTTTATTTTATCCCAGGCACTAGGCTAAATGCTTTAGATGTTTTTATCTCTTTTATCCCTACAACCAACCTCTGAAGTAGATATTTTAATTCATTGTTAGAGCTACTTTACCTTTTTTTTTTTTTTTTAATGAGGATTAAAGAAGTTAACTAATGTGTCCGAGGTTCTCACAGGTGGGAAGCAACAGCACCAGGATTCGACATAAGGCAATCTGGCTCCAAAGTCAGGGTTTGTATACTGGAAGGTGCTTTTGTTATTATGTGGATGCAGATATTTCATAGTCCAGGGGAAAAAAGTATTCGGAATCCTTAGGGAAAGAATAGCAGCATATCCACAACTTATCATTCAGACACACAAAGGAGGTAACAGATAGTTCATGAGATTTGGGGTCTGACTGTTGAAGAATGGAGACTTGCTCATAATTAGTCAATCAGCTTGTCTGCCCAAGAGGAAGTCTACTTCAATTACTAAATGACTGCAGGGTCTCCTTAGCAGGTAGTAACCAAAAATGAAGGTCGGATAGGTACCGTAAGCTACACAAATCTTTCTCTGCATTAACAATGTACAAGGGGAAAACAGTAGAGGGAAGGCAAGTGGAGAATCATAGATGTGGGAGATACATGAGGAAGCCCAGAGCATGAAGAAGCAAGGATCCCAAGGCCACCTCGCACATGGAATTGTCAGAGCTATGAGTGCTGAGAAAGAAGTGCCCAAAGGCCTAAGAAGACCAGACAGCCACTGACTAGAGGACTCTTCTCCTCAGCAGCCTTGCCTCTCTAGGTCTTCCATAACCCATCTACACCTTCATTTTTCAACCTTATTTCCTACCAAAGTGTAAAACAAGCTTTCATCTTTTCCCAGGTCAATTTCCTTAAGTGGGATGGTCATCTTCTAGTCAGTCTCACCTTTGTGCTTTTGCCCACACAATTTTTCCAGTGTGAATTAACCCCCTTTCCATCTATTCAATCTCTCATCTTTCCAAGTCCTGTGTCTTTCAGACTACTCGAGCTTTCCCTCAAATCTCATTCTCAGAACTCCTATAACTCTTACAGCCTATGGTCATTCCATCTATTCCTTAATTCCCATCTTGCACTGCTCCCTGGATTTTAGTTCTTATCACATCTACTAGATCCTTCAAAATAGAGAATTTTTTACATTTCTCTTACATCCTTCACAACATCCGTTTAGAATCAACAAGTGATAATCAACTACTTGCTGCTTTCTTGAATATTTCAATATTAGCTTTAATTTAGTAAAGAAACCCAAACCAGTGATTTCTCTAACTTTATTTAGTTACAACCCAGGCTACCAAGTGGTACCTCACAGCTTATCTCCAAATCAGGCCACTTCAAAAAACTAAATTTGATTTCATTTAAAAATATGTACTTACACATCAAATATCACTTTTAAAAAGGGACTTTAGCATTGAGAATAGGTGAAACCAACAAGCTAGGAATTTCAGATATGAATCTGTATCATTTGGATTTTGGTTCTGTTTCTTTCTGAATTAGAAAATTTTTAAACTCATATTTGTACAGTTTAGAGGATCTTTGGATTTACTTCATCAAACAGGATGACATTTAAACTACCAAAATATTTGAGCTCAATCATAGCCAATTATAAGCATATGAATTCTCTAGGAGACTATCCGGAAAACCAAAAAGCCAACTATTATAATGTTTAATGTTTCAGAAACTAAATGCATCCTGTTAGACTTGGGCAGGCATGGGGAGTAGCTGGATATCTGACTAACTCTCTTTGCCGGAGTAACACGGTTCTATACTTCACAACAGGTTGAACAGAGTAATCACTATGTTGAATCTATACTAAAAGCTAAATAAATCAGAAAGATTTCTTTTGACAGTGAAGAAATAGTTTTAAAGAAGTCAAAGTCATACCTGTTGTAGAATGCCGAAGAAATTTCTTGACACCAAAATGACTGACTCCGGAAGTCAAATTTGTTCAGTGCAGGTAAGTAAAAACAAAAGCAGCCCAATTTCCTTCTAGGATTTATCTTTCCTTCCTCCCCAAGAGTATAACATTCTTGCATTGGAAGACCTAAAATTTTGAGAGCTGGGCTGGTAGAGAATCAAACCCAAGATGATTGGGTTTGGTGTGAGCAGTGACTGAGGCAGCAGGACCGATCCGAATGTGACAAAAGAGATTAGCAAGTTCCTGTGCATAAGTCAATTTCCTGTAGCTGGCTTCTCCGAAGAGAGGGTTTCATTTGTGTGGGTTAGTGATGTGTGTCTGTGTGTGTGCACGTGTGTTTTCCTCCATGACAATATGAAAACTTCCCCAGATGAGAGACAGAATAAGACCTTTGCTGCATAGCAGATTTGTGTTGAATTTCTCACTTCTGGAGGGACCATTTCCCTCTCCCCCTCCCCCAATTTCCCACCAGCAAACCACCTACTTAAAATTGTGGAAAGGAAAAGTAAAAAACCAAGATGATTCCTTAAGGAAGTGAAACAAACCAAGGAAAAAAAAAAAGGCCACAGGGCCACTCCGCAGACTGGTCTCGGTTCATTGAAGCTTAGGAAAAAGCACCTTAGATCTTCACGTCAACTTGGTGAACATACTGACTATGGAGGGAAAGCGGTAGGTGGGTGATTCACTTTGTTTTATTAATAACTACCAAACAGCAATCTGGAAAGGACAGACTCAGCCTTAGCAAGAGCTCAGACATCCCCTCCATACATTTACCCTTGGATGGACCCACACCTGTGTTATGAGATACGTGACTAAGAGTTGTTTTCAGACTCCTCAGAGTTTCATTACTTGCCTCCAAATCCAAATTTACACATCTGTCCTCCAGTGCAATCCAGGTGTAGAGACCATCTGCACATACTTAGATTATGACTGAGTTGCCTGTAGCAATACATTTAACTTTCATGATGTGGTCACAGTCTGCCCCCTACACCCATCTCAAATCCCTAACTAATCATAAACGCTGCCTCCCAGGGTGAAGTCTTGGTCAAAATGCCTATATGCCAAAAGGATAAAATCAACTCCACTCAAGTTAACAAGCATTTATAGAGCCCCTACTGTGTGCAAAGTCCAGTGCTAGGGTAGGGGAGGGTACACCAAAATGGAATCTCTCACTCATAATGGTCAAAGTTAACTGAAGGGGAAAGACAGGGACATAAAGGAAATGCTGTGAGTCAGGATCTATTTCTAAATCTCACTCCAGGACTTCCCAGGCAGTCCAGTGGTTAGGACTCTGCATTTCCACTGCAGGGACACAGGTTCAATCACTGGTTAGGGAACTAAGATCCCACATGCCGCAAGGCATGGCCAAAAGAAAAAAAAAAAAAAATCTCACTCGAAAAATCCTGGGACACCAGAGTCAGTTGAAAGGAAAGTGTGTACAACCTTTTAGCCAGTTAGGATAGCTACTGAATGTTAACATGGATTCTTTTGTAATATTCCAGGGGGCCTCGACTGACTTTCAGAGAGCCACTCAGATCTGCGTGCATCATCTGAGAGCCACCCTCACACCCTCAGTGTTGCAGACACGGAATTCTGTTACGTGCCTGATACTGTGAACTGAAGAGAAACACAAAGGCTGAGACAGACATATTCCCTGTGCTCTCAGCACCTACATCCTAGTCAGAGGAGACAGAAACATCCATACAAATGCAATCATTACGGATTGTAATAACTATTGCAAAGGAATCAGAAAAGAAGGTGAACTAGAGAGCAAGACAAGATGCACATCCCAGGAGTGGCCTCTTTGTGTATCTGACAATCAAAGTGAGACTTGAAGTTGTGAATCTCAACCCTGACTGAGAAGCTTTTGAAAAATACCAGTACCTAGGGAATTCCCTGGCACTTCAGTGGTTAGGCCTTGGCACTCCCACTGCAAGGGGGCATGGGTTCAATCCCTGGTCGGGGAACTAAGAACTCTAATGTGGTACCAACGGGCAAAAAAATACATATGTATATCAGTACCTAGGCCCCATCCCCAGAGATTCCAGTTTGATTTGTCTGATTTGGGGCTTGGGCATCAATATAAACTCCCCCCATTATTATAATGTAAAGTTACCTCTCTATTGCTGAAAAAGAGGAGCAGAAGGAAAGTAGGGAGTAGCACTACTTTCTAGTACTTAGTACTCTACTAAGGGGAGTAGAAGGAAGGACATTTCAAGCAGAGGCAATAATATGTGTAAAGGCCCTGAGGTGGGAAAATGCTTGGCATGTTTAAGGAAGTAAAAGAGGACTGATGTATCTGGTGTGTAATGATGACAGGACTAAGTGGTGAAAAATGAGCATTCTCAGAGATGCTCAGACAACTACTGAGTCCATAGGAGACTCATTAACCCCTGAAACCAGGCATCAATTTCTAAGGTACAATAAGAACTCAGTCTGGGAGGTGAGATCCTTGGGCCCTCTGATAAGCACATACTTCATCTTAGAAAAATTTCCCAGAAAAATCAGATCACCATCATAATGTTACTAGGTAAGCAGAACATATGGCTGGTGGACACTTTATTTACCTCTAGTTTGGGTGAACTCCAGGAGTTAGTGATGGACAGGGAGGCCTGGCATGCTGCGATTCATGGGGTCGCAAAGAGTTGGACACGCCTGAGAGACTGAACTGAACTGAATTGGGTTATCAAAAGACTTAGGGCAGCAATATAAAAATACATATACCTTAGCAAAATAAAGCAAATTAAAAACAAGAAAGATGAAGCCAAAATTAAGCTAAAGCCAGGGGTAAGGTTGAATGAGAAAATGAAAATACCATGTAGTTCTAAGCATTTAGGCAACTGGTGTGAAGCAGTAAACACTACCACACAAAAAACTGAGCACATTGCTCAGGATGAGGAGGGCTCCCTGGCTCTTTGGTGCTGAGACGGTGCTAGGAGAAACTTGGCATCTGCATTCTCATGGAAGGACATGACAACCGAAGTGAAACACCACCCTTAGACTAAACCCAGCCAGCCACAAGCTCGAGAGACGGCTCCTCACATTTTTCCTCAGTGTAAAATAGGCTGATTTCATCTCATGAAAAACTTGACTAAAAGCAATCCCAGGGGCACATCAGAGAGGGTCCTGCTTCGATATGCAAATTTAATGCAGAGATGAAAACAGATTTCAGAAATGCTTTTGCAAATGCAGGATAAAACTGTTTTCTCATCTGAGTGTCTAAAAAATTGCAGGCAGCAAAGAGCTGAAAATTGGTAGTACTTCCAGGAAGAGATCCAGTGGTTTTCTCAGTGCCCCAGAGCCCCTTGAAAAAGCAGAGGAGTGTCCTTGAGCAAGGACAGCTGCCTCCAAGGTTGGCCCTGCTTCACCTCCATGAGAAGGCAAGCCTTTACCCTTTGGGAAACAAAGCAAAAGGCACCACAGTGTGGTTTGTAATTTCAGGGCGTTGGGCCTTGGGCATTTTCTTCACAAAAGAACATACATATTCCAGGGCAGGGCAATCGGGGTGTGTCTGAAGGCCCCAAAGCTCCCATCCACTCTGGCTGGTGCTGGGAAAAGTACTGCCAGTTGGCTGTAAGATGTTCCTTTCCTTCTCGGCTCCCCGGCTTCCCCCCACCACCACCCCCCACTGCCTCTTCTGATGGCCTTGCTCTCTCTGTGTAGGCAATTGTAGTTTCAGATGTTCTCATAGAGTCAGGGTTTGTGCAGCCTCTTGCTCTGACAGTGAGAAATGGTTTTTCCTTTTGCCTCTTATATATCTTTAGTCTTCACTAAACATATTTATATATATATAACAATATATAAAACTCTTCATATATTTTAATGTCAGAGGAGGTTTTCTCAAGGGGAGTGGGAGAAGGTTGGGAGACAGCTATCTAACCTTCTCCCTTTTCTGGAAATCTTTCTTTCTCTCTCACTCTAGCTCACTCGCTCTCGTTCTTTTAACGGACAGGGGTAGTGGTGAGGGGAGGAAGCAAATAACCTAAAATACATGTACATGCTACATGCTTAGACACACACACATACACACCCCTGTGGGTATGTAAGTTCTGAGGCTGTATAGGGCCTCAGAACAGAGATGAGGCCCAGCATTGGGACAGAGATGAGGGGAAACCCTGGGGAATTCAGAGTGGTGGGAAGGAAGGAAATCCTGGGTGTGGAGTTCCCAGTAGGATCTGGCTTCTCATAAGCCATATTCGGGAAGCTTCCATGACAAGCACTTACCACACTGTGAGTTGGACTAGTGTTCTCCCATAAGCTCCAACAGCACCTTCTGTTAACTGTCAAGCACTCACCAAACAGCCCTGTTACATCCAGCACAGAGTCCTTGAGGCCCAGAGCCTGGCCTTGCTTATTGGCGCATCTCAGGCACCTCATAGTCAGCCACTGACAAACCATTTGCTGATCCATGGGTTGATTCTCTCATCTAATCCTCACAACAGTCTTACATGGTAATCATTTTTTAATATATTTTTACAGCTAAGAAGACCTCAGCAGGCTAAGCAATTTGCATGAAAGTACATGACCACAAAAGCAGAACGAAGACCCCCGCCCAACCCATCCACCCATTGTGGCTCTTCACCCTGCCGACTCCCAAGGGGGAGAGTGGGGCTGTGGAGACAGGGAAGCAGCCTAAGCCCTAAGCCACAGGTCCATTTTCTGTTTTCTGAGCACCCTTCCTCTGAGATTCTCCGCCAAATACAGTTGGCTAAAGATAAAGACTTGCTTTCTCAAAAACATTTTCATCTGAAATGTCCTGGGCTTTCTTGGTGGCCCAGTGGTTAAGAGTCCGCCTGCCAATGCAGGGGATATGGGTTCAATTCCTTGTCCAGGAAGATTCCACATGCCATGAGGCAACAAAGTCACTGCACCACAGCTATTGAGCCTGTGCTCTAGAGCCCGGGAACTGCAAACCATTGAAGCCTGAGCACTCTAGAGCCTGTATCAGCAACAAAAGAAACCACTGCAACGAGGAGCCCATGCACCACAACTGGAGAGTAGCCCCTACTCTCTGCAACTAGAGAAAGCCCACACACAGCAGTGAAGACCAAGTGCAGCCAAAAATTACTTATTTTTAAAAAGAGATGTCTTCTGATATGGCAGACCAATAGCTTGGTTTCTCTTTAATAGTCTCCTTGAATGAGCACGTTTTTTATTGAGGGTTTTAAAATAATATAACAACTGAGTACTCTGATCTCACACATAAGTAATATTTTTGTCCATTGCAAAGGTCTCTGCCTTTTATACCAGAGAGAACTCTTAGTGACAGTGTTAATTGTAATGAATAGTAAACCTTGGAAACTTATTTTTCACCCTGAGTGAGTAAGATGCCTGTTCCTTCTTCTTACTGTTAATGAAATTATTTAGATTTAGTGAGTAGCTTTTAATGTTTACACAGACCTTCATTCACAATATGCCACCCAATAAAATAAAATATTTCAGTGGATTCTGAAGATGTACCAACTTTGACTGTTTGGAGTTTCAAACCTAGGGCATTAGACAGACTGTAATTATCTTTACCCAGCTCCCCACTATGTGATAAGCAACTGTATTAAACCAAAACATGCATTCCTTCTGATTGAGAAATTTTATGATGGGAATTGTAAAATGTTAGCTCTGTAGAAGAGAAAAAGGTTAAGTAGTATGTGTCACTTTCAGTGTAAAAATACACTTATATAAAATACCCATTAAATTCTAAATATTAAAATATCTTAGGAATGCTTCAGGCTAGAAATCACATGAATGATTACCTCCTTATGCACTTTGAATCATTATAAACATCAGCCTCCCTAACCAGATAAGAGTATCATTTCAAACATCTTTTAGCTTCCCTCTTTTAGCCATAGCTATAAAAAAACCATTTCCCTTGCTGTGATTCTCATCATCTATTTTCTCTTTAACTGTTTTACTGTAACATAATGTGTTGCTTTTTGTTTCAGTGAATGTCAGGTTCTCAGGATTCTCAACTGTCATTTTAATCCTGGTTTGTTTGCTGTGTATAACTGTGTTTATCGAGCAAACATTTACATCCTGGTTCTTTTTATTGCAGAGCCATAATTCATAACAATGCAGGGTCTTGTTGCAAAAGATGATAGCATTCAACGCAATCATTCAAGCTGTGGTGTAACTTCTTTTTTTTTTTAAGTGTCATAATAGAGTTAATATCGTCTAATGCCCGTTACCCCTCAAAGCCATCCCTGGTTAGTTAATATACTTTTGCAACCCTGCTGACATCAGGCAAGGCACTTTTAGGACCTTTTTAGAACTTTTAGAGACAGCTTAATAAACTATAAGAGGAAAAACCAGTAGTGTTACATTCTGTTCACAACTTGCCTTTGACTCAAAGTATAATCTGGTTTGTTCACCTACCTTATTCACTGGATACAGGTCCAAAGCAAAATCATATCCACCCAAAAAGGACAAAGATGGGCTGTCATTGACGAAATTTGAAAGAATGTGCCTCAGGCTTTGAGAGCAAATCCTGGAGAGGAGACTGCAAAGTAATATGAGTAAAAGGAGTGTCTTTGGGTCAAATGCATGAACTCCCAGGGGAGTTCCTCTCTAATGTAGAATATCTGATTCATTTAAAAAAAAGAAAAAGGCCATCACTGCTTTTTCTCACATTCATATTTTACTCGTTGTCTTGATAGGGATCTTCAGTTTGAGCACACACATCACAGGGTAACTGCATCTCCGCACACCTGCTCACAGTGGGGGTTGCAGACGTTTCAGTTAAAAGGCAGGGCCATGACTACTAACTTGCCATCTTTTCAAAATAACAGATCTCCTGCACAATTCTAGAGGGATCAGGTTAAAACTTGAACCCAGAACAATCTGAAATTCTGGAGAGCTATAAATTTGGATTCAGATAAAGTAAGATTCAAATCTCAGTCCCACTTATGAGCAAGGAGGAGGCCCTGATCTTCCCAACTGAGAAATAGCTATAATTACACCTCCCTGGGAAAGATTTTGTAAAATGACCATAGAGTCTTTGGAATATAGTAGACACTCAGTACATGGTGTCTATTCATAACCTATCCTGTTTCGGACTTTCACCTTCTGGAGTTTTTTCCCTCAATTCCTACTCCCTCTTCAAATGATAACTTGACTTTCAGAATTTGAGAAGCTTTGCCAATGCCAGATTCTGGTTGAATAAAGTTGTACAAGCTTATACATCATGCACAGGATTCTAAGTCCTATGTTGATTGTCTCAACAGTTTTACATGGTCTAGAAAATTTTAAAACAAATTGTTACTGGTAATTTATTCCTTTTGCACAATTTGAACAATCACGGAATCTTCAGAAACGTCTTCTGAAGTCGTCTGCTCACCACCCTACAAACATCTTAAGATAAATGAGAATTTATTGTTTCCTTTCTCACTCAACAAATATGTATTGAACCCTTGCTGTAATATTTATTGAACTCTGTGTTAGGCAACAGGGAGACAGCCGTGAACAATAACAACCACAAAAATAAAACAGCCTGCTCTCGTATATCTACTGGAAAGAAAAGTGATGAACGAGATAATTCAGTTATATGAAATGTTACAGAGTGCTAACTACCAAAAAGGAAAATAAGGCAGGGAAGGACAGGAAGCTTGGGTGGGATGCATATTCAAACAGAATGGCTCAGGAAAACCCTGGGTGGGAAGATAAGGGAAGTAAAGTCTTTCAAGATTCAATAACCACTTTAATGAGTAGTGGTCCTTAACATCAGCATACATCCCTAGATTTGATGATCATTGGCCTTCTCAGTGATGCAAGATCTGCTTCCTCTTCTACTCAAACTTGGGAGAGAGGAGCCAAGCACCCAGCTCAGTGGGGCAGCTCCCCTTCCTCCCTTGACTAAAAGGGAAACTTGTGCATGCTCACCTGTCAGCCCCAGGCCTTCATTTAATCGCTCACTTCTCCTCCTTTCCTGGTCCTTTCTGACTCTCTCTTCTCTGAATCTTTGTAAGTCATTTTCATGATGGACTGCTGATAACTCCAAAGATACATGTCCAGAACTAAATACCTAGTGGAAGATTCCAGAGTAGTAAGAGTTTTTTCAGATACAGCTCAATGCTGCCTTGTCCTTCAACTTGCTATTATTCTCTCTTCCCTTGATCTTTTTAACCAAGTCATAACAAGTCACACTGGCTTGCCATTTATTGCACATTTAACATGTGCCAATCAAGTACTTTATATGCATTTTCCTAATCATCCCAATAATTATGAGGTAGGTAGCATTATTATCTTCATTTGCAGAGGAGGAAACTGAGGCAGAGAGAGGTCATGAATCTTGTTCAAGATCTCAGAGCAGTGGATTCCATATTCCATCTGCATTTCTTTATGATGGTAGCCTGTTGAATTTTGCCAATATCTTTGGTAACCTAACTACAGGATACAGTTATATCATTTAAATGTTATTTATTGGGTCTCTCACACCAGATGGGTACATCAACATCCCAAACCTGTTTGCCTGATCCTGAATTACCACATGGCTTGTTGATGAAGATTGATTTTAAATTTCAAAAGCTGTCATTATGCTCATTCAAAAAATATATTGTTTTTTCCTACTTTTAAAGAATAATTCTTTGACCCTTTTTTGTCTTTTTTTCCTATGATGACTCAATGTATAGGCGTGAATGTTAGACATTTTTGTTTTTAGGTCCTATTTTTGTTAGTTAGTGCCACTATACCAATAAGTAAGAGGAATTTCACCCACTACTGAAAGTTGTGCTGACAACATGAAGGACATGTGTAAAAATGGCTCTCATATGTTGTCCTGAATAAAGTTCTGGAAGCCGTTACAGATATATGCTGATTTATAGAAGAGGCAATTCACTAGTCTTAAAAGCACATAAAACTAAAATTTATGTGGCTTGTCAGGGTACATTGAGTCAAAAAAAAGATGACCATTGATGCTTTAATTACATATAGCAGTCTAAACTTTTTTTGCACAAATACCAGGAATGTGTGCAGATTTTTGGCCTTGGATGAATGTTGTTTTTTTGTTTTTTAAGATGCTGTTTACAGTATTACAAATGGTTAAGAAAACCAGTTCATGATCTCTTTAAGCTCACCAGAAAGTAGCAATACTTCTTAAGCCAATGTTTACTTTAACAGAAAATTTATATTTGTCTTGTTTGGTAAACCTGGAATAATGTGGCCTGAGCTTTGGGAAGCCAGATTCAAATGAGCTTAGCTCTTCTTCCTTAACAGTTAACTTCCTGCGTTGGAAATACCCACTTGCTTAAATGATAAATGTTGACTCAATGAAGGAAAATTATGAATTCCATTCACTTTATTACTGACACAGCCTTCATGGAGAGAACTAGCTTGAAACATATGTGCAAAAGTTTTCATTTAAAATATTTATCAGGCCAATAGATCAAACAAAGCATCATGTCATTCAGCTGAGACTTGATAACAGTTGGCATTGCTTATTAGAAACAATGGTTATGGGTGCAATGAAAGAGAGGCTGGTGTAGGCAGTAGAGGCAACTACTTGCTTCTGCAAGACACTGATTTCATCTCTTGACTGATGGTGACTCAGTCCTAAGAAGCAAGCAATTTCAGCTCACTATGAATCAAAAAGTGCTTAATAACATGGAAATGTGCACACAATATATTGTTAATTCAAAGAAAAACAGGACAAAACTTGAACTTGAATTCAACAAATATACACACATATGCAAATATTAATAGAGTAACCCTCTAGGTGACAGGACACCACTAATTTTTATGTTTTCCTTTTCTGTATTTCTCAAATTTTCTATATTATGAAAACCAACTATATGAGCCATATAGAAAAGTACTGTTTTTTTTAATTGCATTGAGGAAGTCTACCTAACTTTTCTCCATAAACCCTTGTTACTGCTTCTGTGGCAATATGTTTTGCATAATAACCAGTGATTTTATAGCAGTTGATTCTCAGAGGAGAATCTCTGAACCAAAGCTGAACCTTGCAAAGTCATCTTCCTCATTGCTCAGCCTATACAGGGTCACATTTAAATGATTCCAACCAAATGCAAATTCTACTTCCACATAGACTCAAAAACAAGGGATTCTAAAGGCTTTCGCATTAAACCTCTTAGAAATCCTAAATTTCCCTTAAAATAGGAATCAAAGCTGGGAAAGAGCCTAGGCTATTTAGTAACTTTATCTTCTCATGGGAAAGATAGAGGAGTACTCAGAAATAAAAGTGAGGTTTCCGGGAAATTTATTCAGTGTCTGAGCTCAAAAAGAAAGAGGTAGTGGGAAATGCTTGGTGCTTATGAAAGGTAAACATGTTTGTGACAAGGGCAGTCAACGATTGCAAGATTTGGTTTCAAACTAAACCTGCTGTTTTCTTATGACTATTATTACCTAAACTATTATAGCTGCATTTTTTTAACCATTTTGGAGAAAAGAGATTATTTTTGTAAATTCTCCTTAATGAGTGCTTTCTGTTTAAATGACACCTAGAATTATACATAAAATTTCAAGATTCAGTTCAGTTCAGTCGCTCAGCTGTGTCCGACTCTTTGCAACCCATGAATTGCAGCACTAGTCCTAAACAAATGTTTATTTCCTTTACTTTTTTTTTAACCACATAAACCTTTAAAAAGGCAAAATTTCTATTAAAATATTTTTTCCAAATAACAATTTTAAGTTCTCAAAGATTTATTGGAAATAGAATGATTTTTATAATTCTCAACAAAGCTATTTCTAGGGTATGTTTATTATTCAAAACATAAAATAAGATTGTTTTGCTCTCTATAATTCCTATCCTTTAAAATAATCTTCAAAATGAAAATAATGAGTTTTTTTTAATGCTTTGCTTTGGAAGAAAAACGCTATTTTCTTATAACTTTGAATCTTTGTCTTTCAGATTCAACTTACAACTTACAAACTATTTTTATGTACATTACTGAATTTGGTCCTCACAAGATCACTGTAAAATAGCAAAACCAGTATTAATATTATTCTCAGGAATCTCATTTTATAAATGAGAAGACTGAAACTAAAAAAGATTAAACAATTTGTATAAGACCACGCAGCCAGTCAGTAAGAGAACTCTGTAGATCAATTTATTTCTATATTATTTTCCCTGCCAAAAAGCAAATTACTTTTACCGATTCATTAAAACATAATGAAATTGTTGAAATTGTTGTTCAGTCATATCTAACTCTTTGTGACCCCATGGACTGCATCATGTCAGGCTTCCCTGTCCTTCACGTTGAAGAGAGACATGCAAAAAAAATCCAGAAAATCTGTTATTTTTATATGGTCATAGATTTACTAGTATAAAGAAGAAGATACAAAAATAAAGTATCTGTGCAATGCAATCCTAATTTTATATGCAAAAATTATTCATATGTCTAAAAGACTGAAAATAATTATATCAAAAATTAATAGTGATTATCTCTGAATCATGAAATTGGAATTTTTTCACTTATTTTTCTCTAATTTTTTGTATTCTTCAAATTTTTAGCCATAAGTAAGGATTAACTCTATAATCTGTCAAACAAACATTACCAGCTTTCTTTAATAGTGATCTAAACATACTGTTTATTCTCATCAGTGATTCTCTATGTGGTTTCACTTCAGTTTTTTGATTTGCTAGGAATTTTTAATTTAAAAAAAAGGCACATGTGGTTTCAGTTTTTTTTTTTTTAAGTAATGTGAAATCACAGTGCCACATTCTGAAGAGCTGGTTCTCTCTTCTAGCCCATGTAGCAATATAGGGCAGGTTTTTGAGATCATAACCTGAAAAACAATTCTGTAGTTTTCTTCACGTCTGCAATAAGTCCCAAAGTTTACTGTTAACTTCGATGACTACCTTCCCAATAGCCATTTCTTCTTCCCTGGTAGAAGAATCTCCATTTGGTGACAGGCAAAGTGTCCCAAATCAGGGGATGAATCATGATGTCCAGTCTAAGGTAGTGTGAGAGATTCCTCTGGTTCCTGGCTTCCCAACCTCCCTTGCAGCTATGGGTAGCCATGTGACCCAGTTCTACTCAATGAAATACTCAGGAAAGTTTTTTTGGCTGTTCCAGTAAAAAGTATTCTTCACTAGTTAGAACAGTGGGAAACATCCAAAAAATACCTGTGCTCCTTTCATGTTTCGACTGTTGTCATATGAGAATTTGATCTTCTGAGGGCTACAGCAGTCATCTCAGGACAAGAGGGAAAGCCCAAAACACTGAAGAGACACAGAGCCAGAACACTGTTGACCCACTTGCTACCTCTTAATTTTTATTATTTGAGATAATTAAATGCATGTATTATCTATGCCACAGTTTGTTATTCTAATACTTGCAACTGAATGTCTTCTAATGATGTAGTAACATACAAAAATTTTCCAATGGAAGCTATCAGCATCTTACAAAGTGTAAAAAAATTAGCCAATACCCAAACTAAATGGCCAACAGTACAGAATGTCATAGAGAAATGACTAGATATTCATCATATGTCATATATGTCTCAATAAATCTGGAAAAGAAAAACAGTGGTTAGGTATATTATTTTACTGGGCTATTACAAAGTTAGTTAAAAGCAACATGTGGGAAAATCATGTGGTTACATGATGTAAGATTATGTGGGGGGAAAAAGAAAAACAGGACTTGGAATTGTATATACGCTATGATTACAATAATGTTTTTAAAGATTGTGAAGAAACAACCCCAAATAACTATCAGGAATTGTCTTGAGGGATAAAATTACCAATAGATTGTTTTTATCCATTCCTCTATTTTTTAAATACTGGGCCTCACAGGTTACAATCTTTACATTAAAAAATATAAAATAAACTCACATAGACAGGCATACCTTGGAGATATTACGAGTTTGGTTCCAGACCATCACAACAGAGCAAATATCACAATACAGTCACACACTATGGTTTTTTCCAGTAGTCATGTATGGATGTGAGGGTTGGACTATAAAGAAAGCTGAGCACTGAAGAAGTCATGCTTTTGAAATGTGGCGTTGGAGAAGACTCTTGAGTCCCTTAGACTGCAAGGAGATCCAACAAGTCCATCCTTAAGGAGATCAGTCCTGGGTGTTCATTGGAAGGACTGATGTTGAAGCTGAGACTCCAATACTTTAGTCACCTGATGCAAAGAGCTGACTCATTTGAAAAGACCCTGATGCTGGGAAGGATTGAGGGCAGGAGAAGAAGGGGACGACAGAGGATGAGATGGTTGGATGGTATCACTGACTCAATGGACATGAGTTTGGGTAAACTCTGGGAGTTGGTGATGGACAGGGAGCCCTGGCGTGCTGCAGTCCATGGGGTCACAAAGAGTCAGATATGACTGAGAGACTGAACTGAACTGAACGTGCATATAAATGTTATGTTTATAATATAGTCTACTAAGTGTGCAATAACATTGTCTCTAGAAAACAATGTACATAGCTTAATTTAAAAATACTTTCTGGGACTTCCCTGGCGTTTTAGTGGTTGAGACTCCATGCTTCTACTACAAGGGGCATGGGTTCTATCCTTGGTCAGAGAACTAAGATCCCACATGCCATGCAGAGCAGCCAAGAAACAAATTAATAAAATAAAATAAAAATACTTTTTTGCTAAAAAATGCTAACCATCATCTAAACCTTCAGCAAGTCATAGTGGTAACATCACAGATCACTGTAATCAATATAACAATGAAAAGTTTGAAATATTGTAAAAATTACCAAAATGTGACTCAGACACATGAAGTAAGCAAACGCTGTTGAAAAATGGCACCAACAGACTAGCTTAATGCAGGGTTTTCACAAACCTTCAATTTATTTTTTAAAAAATGCAGTACCTTTGAAGGACAGTAAAATGAAGTGTAATAAAATGAGGTATGACAGTATATACCCCTGGAAAAATTTGTATCAATATAAGAATATGTTTGACTCCCTATTGTCAAACTTGAACTTGCCAGTTTGCCTTTCAAAGCCCTTCCAAACACGGCCCCTGCCTATTCCTCTAGCCCCATCCCCCACTACACATCCAGTTCCAGCTACAGTTAACACTAATTCATGGCTGGTCTTGCCTTTTGTGCAAGGTAAACATTGCCAGATGTGGCAGAGACTGCTGATTATTCCCTCAAATCCCTTTCTTCAATAGAGAATGATTTTCAACTGAGCACACCACAGCCGAAGATAAAGGCAACATGTCCTAGCCTTCCTTTCAGCTGGTCATAAGTTACATGACTTTGTTCTGGCTACTGAGGTGAGCGCAAGCTCCAAGAATGTTCTTATTAGGAGAGGTGCTCTCTTCTTTGTCCTTTCCTTCTTAGATCCTTAAGTTTGGGCAGCCAACTTGGACTATGGAGAGAAAGCCCTGAGCTGAGCTTGGAGGAACCAGAAGGCTAGGTCCCCGATGAGCCTGGTACTGCCACTCCAGCACTGGAGTGCCTACCGCTCGGTTTCATTTCCACAGGAGAGACAAATAGAGAATCTGCATATCCCACTATTGTTTTTGAGTTTTCTGTCACATACAATCTATCCTAACTGATATATTAATTCATGATATAAGCTCCTGACAAAAATGGTTCTAGAAGAGGAATGACAACAATATCATTGAATTACTATCCAGAAGACATGAACTGAAAGTTGGAGGTTTGGGACAAGCATGCAAAGGAAAACAAAAGGCTGAAGAAGGGGGTGGCTGGTGGTAGGACTAGAAATATGGGGAAAAGCCAGGGCCACCAATGACTATTTGGGGGAGAAGATAAGGGTAAAGAGTTGACTAAAGTAATTTTAAGAATAAGATGACTAGTAGTAAACATTAAGCCACCTAGTATTCTCTGCTACAATGTAATTCCTTAATGTCATCACCAAATTCTCAGTAAAAATCTAGTATACACAGTAGCCTGGTATGAACAGGGGTTTTTGGAAATCAAGGCAAAGGGTTCAAGGCAGAAAAAAACAACAGCAGAAATGAAAAAAACCAAAAGGCTGTTCATTCAGTGGAAGCTGGAAATTAGAGCTTATAACAAAGCATAAGCTTTCCAAATCCCCAGAAAAACAGGTATAAGTGTTATATTTCCCATTCAATATGGAATGATTTTTAGGGTCAATATTTTGCATATACTAGCAAATTTTAATGACATGTTTACATATACCTTGCATATCATTTTTCATTGTACCAGAAACAGTCATGCTAGACATACTGTTTTGCAACATATTTTCTTTTGGTTTGGCTTTTAACCAATCAATATGCCACAGACATCTTTTCAAATAGATTCACCTCATCCTTTAATAAAAGCATAGTATTCCTTCATACGAAAGTACCATAATTAATTTAACTACTCCATGTTTTTTGTTGCTGTTGCAAACAGTGCTGTATTTGTGCAAAACATGTAACACTTGAACGCAACTGTGCATGAGCAATTAAGTATTCCTGTGGAATAAATGACAGGAAGAGACTCTGCAGGCTTGCTGGACAGATATATTTTTATTATAGCTGCTGCTGCTGCTGCTGCTGCTAAGTCGCTTCAGTCATGTCTGACTCTGTGCGACCCCATAGACGGCAGCCCACCAGGCTCCCCCGTCCCTGGGATTCTCCAGGCAAGAACACTGGAGTGAAAAAAAAAAACAAACAAAGAACACTGGAGTAGGTTTCCATTTCCTTCTCCAATGCATGAAAGTGAAAAGTGAAAGTGAAGTCCCTCAGTCATGTCCGACTCTTAGTGACCCCATGGACTGCAGCCCACCAGGCCCTCTGTCCATGGGATTTTCCAGGCAAGAGTACTGGACTGGGGTGCCATTGCCTTCTCTGTTTATTATAGAAGATACTATCAAATTACATTCCAGAGAAGTCCACCAATGATGAACGAGAGCACCTATTTCCTTGTACTCTCACCACACTAGGTATTATAAATCTTTTTAGCTACCGTCAGCTGAAAAGTGGTATCATGCTAATTAATTAGTGAGATTCAACATCTTCTCACGTATTTACTGGTCATTTCTATTTCTTTTCTGAAATGCATGTCTATGTCCTCTGCTCATTTTCCTATATTGATTTATTGTTTTCATATTAATTTACAAAAATTATTTATATGCTAAAGATGTCAATAACTTGTCCCTGTATATTTTACAAAAGTATCTCTAGGTCTGTTATTCATTTTTTAGTTTTATTTATGGTGCCTTTGGCTGTGCCCAAGTTTTTCATTTCCAAGACTGATTAGACTATTTACCACTCCAAAATGTAAACAGTATTTTCCTATAGTTATGATTTATCATTCTTTCAAAATTATATGACAATAATGTAATAGTTAAGAGTACAATCCTTTGTACCAACCTTCCTGAGTTCAAGACCCTGATTATGCTGTGTAAACTCAGGAAAGTTATTTAATTTCTATGTGCCTTGGTTACCTCAACTGGTAAATGCAGATAATACTAGTATCTATGTCACAGGACTTGATGAACAATGATTTAGTACATACCAGATGCTTGGGACACTCCTTGCAACATATAAAGTTTCAATCAACATTAGCTACTATTATTTTGCTGTGTCTTGATAACAAGAGTTTTCCAAAATGTTTTAATATCTGATAATATAATATACAATATAAATATATAATATATATATAATATAAATGCTCCAGAATGCATCCAATCCTTATAGATGGTCTTAACCTTTCTGCCACCTGCCTAGATTAGTAAAATGAAACTCTGCAACTGAAGATAGAAAACTGAAGACTGCAAATGAGAAAATCAGTGTCACACACAAATCAAATAGAAGGAGCAGCTGCAAAAGCTCAACAAGTCAGAATCAAATAGAAGAGCCTACGGCAGGAATTACACATTTTAACTATGAGTCTTGCCCTGACAGGCAGGACTCTCAAACAGCAACTGCACAAACCAGTTTTACCTCATCTGAGACAAATGTGCCCTTAACATGCAATGGAACCTTATTTCCTATACATTTAGCTAATATACTGAGCAAGTCTCAGGGATGATCCTGTCTGCAAACCTTTCAAAACCTTTCTTTAGCTTGAGCAACTTTATGTTATTTAGAGAGTTTAATCACTGTCCTTGTTACAATTTGTAGCTAAAGATCAAGCTTGTTCCTTGATTTTACAGTGATAAAGTGTGCCCACGTTTGTTAATAATCACGAAAATCTACTAAAAAGGCACATGTTCCCAAGTACCAGGTCCCATTAGTTTTTCTTGTAATGCCTTTATCTCTCCCATATCTGTGAGTATCTTTTTCATGCCTAAAGTTGAATTATTTTTTCTTTTTCTTGGTGAGTCTTGCCAGAATTTTCTCTATAACATTTATGTATCATGAGGAACAGCTTTTGGTTTAACTTACCAACTCTTGCTATATTTTTATTTTCTATTTTATTCATTTCTGATTTTATCTATTTCATTGTATTGACACTGGCAGGCAACAGAAAAATAGACTGTTTTTTTCAGTTGTACTCATTTCTGAGTAAACAATTCACTCTTCTGTTACTTTATTTTTTCTTTGTTTTCTTAAGTTGCTTAAAGTTAAATGCTTAAACTCTTTTTCTGTTACTCTCACTTCACAATAAAAACATTTAGCTATGGCAATTTTATTTGAATTTCAAAGGACAGGGTGACCCCAACAGACATCTAGGCTACATGTGATTTATAAAAGTAAAACCTGCTCTCACACACAAAAAAAAGACCTGTGTGCGGACTGGAAAAAAAATTAATAGAACTATAAGTAACCTTGAGGTGAGCCAAGATCCTACACAATACAAATGAGAGCTCAGATGACAGACAGATAATTTGTCTGACATTAAATTAAAGTCAGATATCTTCATACTAAGTCTGTGCTCTAGTTGAGCAAGAAGTCTTAAGAAGCAAAGCAAGGAACAACTATGGGCTTTCTGTCCCTTCCTTCTCTCTGCACGATAGCAGATCACCTAAAAGTCCCCAATGGACCTAGGAAACCATTTCCTTTCATAAGCACCCTAAGTCCATACTGTGCAAATTCTGTTTTCAAAGTTGAGCTTCAGTTGGTCACTGCCCCAGGACTCCTCCTCCCCTCCTGGAGAAAAATCCTAGAAGACAGAACACTGCCTGTTGGTGACATCTACTTTGACTTCAAAGTTTAGATGCAAACACAAGGAGCTTGAATAATTAAAGAAAATTCGGTGGAAAAAGCCATGTCACAGTTAATGGGGCCATTATTATAGTGCCTCTTGTCATATTTTCTCTCCAGTCACCACAGAGTGATCTCATTGCCTTAATCCTGCAGTTAAGGAGCTCAGGGTAGGCTCTGCCTACCAGAACCCTCACCTTGAGAGGGTTTTATTGTTGAAATTATACACTCTCCACTCCTGGGAAGATAAACAAGATCTAATTGTCCAAAAAACAGGACAACATATTATGCTAAGTAATCCATATTACAGAATATGTTTATAACCA
Source organism: Ovis aries (assembly GCF_016772045.2). NCBI lineage: Eukaryota > Metazoa > Chordata > Mammalia > Artiodactyla > Bovidae > Ovis > Ovis aries. The sequence continues at coordinate 59,923,857 of NC_056059.1, read as the reverse complement.
TTCTCATGACTTTTAATGATGTTAAAAAAAGATGCATGGTTTCCCATTGTAAAATGCAAGATACACAAATATATGCAAGGTGTGATTTCAACTATTTAAATATTTAATTTATATACACAGCAGAAAGTTGGAAGAAGAAAATCACCAAAATGCTAGCAGATCTTTGTTTTGAATAGGATTAATGGAGAGTTTTAAAATTCTTTTTTTAATTATAATTTTTTGTTGTTGTAAAATATTTTTTCAACTTTATTGAAATATAATTTACATACAAGATGCGCCCATTTTATTTTATTTTTATTTTTTTGCTTAAAATTTTTAAAATTGTCTATCAGGTGAGTTTGACAGAAGTATTGTTAACTTTGTGAGAAAAACATGCTAGTAATATCTGGTGGCTCATAGCCAACTTTCAGTGATTATAGTCTCTTCATATAATTATTCATGGTAATCCCTTTTATATAAGCATCTTAAAAACCTGCTTCTGTCACTAACCAAGCCTGACCAGTTAGAAGAGTTTTAAAAGGACAACAAATCTTTTTAAATTACAGAAGTAATACACATCTGTGAAAAATTCAAACAAGATGAACCCATTTTAAATGTGTAATCAGTGAGTTTTGGCAGGTATCTACGTCTGTGTAATCATCTCTGCAGTCAATATGAAGAACATTTCTGTCACCCTCCCCAAATCTCCCTCTGCCCATTGCAATCATCTCTCTCTACCCAACCCCAGACATCCAGTGATCAGATTTCACTGTAGACCAGTGTTGCCTACTGTAGAGCTTCATATAAATGGAATCATATGGTATGTATCCTGTGTATGGCTTCTTTAATTCAGCGTTATGTTTTTGATATCCATCCATGTTTCTGTGTGTATCAATAGTTCATCCCTTCTGTTGTGGGGTAGTATCTCATTATTGAATATACCACAGTTTATCCATTCACCTGTTGATGGACATTTGTTTCCACCTTCCAGTTTTGAACATTCCCATACAAGTCTTTGTGGATATGTATGCACTTTCCTTGGACAGATAACTTGGAGTGAAATCTTATAGATTCAATGCAATCCCTATCAAGCTACCAGCGGTATTTTCACAGAGCTAGAACAAATAATTTCACAATTTGTATGGAAATACAAAAAACCTCGAATAGCCAAAGCAACCTAATTATAATTTAAAGTGAGAAACTTTACAAGAACTCTACAAACATAAGTTCATTTGCTTGTTTTTGGCCGTGCTAGGGCTTTCTCTAGTTGTGGCGAGCAGGGGCTACTCTTCATTGTGGTGTGAGGGCTGCTCCGTGCAGTGGCTTCCCTTCCCGGGGAGCGCAGGCTCTAGGGCATGCGGGCTTTAGTAGTTGTGGTACTCGGGCTTTAGAGCACAGGCTTAGTAGTTGTAGTACCCAGGTTTTGTTGCTCCTCAGCATGTAGAATCTTCTCAGACCAGGAACTGAACTTGTCCCCTGCATTGGCAGATGAATTCTTAACCACTGGACCACTAGGGAAGTCCTTTTAATTTTTTCAGTTTCTCACAAGTTTCATTGCTTTTATAACCATAAATAAGAACAGTTTATGTGTAAAATTTCAAATCTATACCTTCCATTTCTTGAAATTAGTTCTGGGAAAAAGAAAAGGAAGATGAGGCGAGGGGAGGAAGTTACAACACAGAGAAAAGGAAATATTGTTGGTTTGCTAATAGGAATGATATTCAGAGTATTTAACTGGAGTCCAGCCCAGGCACCAGGCAGTGAGAACCCAATTTGACAGTAACTAACTGATCCACTCATACTGATGTATTCTCACTAAAGTAGCCTGATTTCAGGCTACTTTACAAGGCAAGGTGTTATTGGGAATATTCTGACCATCATGTTATTTGTATACATTTTCTCCTTGAACAGAGCACATTTAGTTCCAGCTCCATCTGCAAAACCCCGCTTAGGTGTCCATTTTCCATGAACCCTTTCAAGGTTGTCCTGGAGTAAATTTATGCTTCTCTATAGCCTTTCCCCATAGTATTTATCACAATAGTGGTACCCCATAGTATAGCAATTCTGTGTACTACTCTCTTTTCTTATTCCATATCTCCACATTGCTTAACATGGTAGAGATATCACATTGAGTCCTCATCCAGCTACTTTCTAAGTAAGGACCCTTTGTTGTCATAAGGTACCTTCCAAAGAGGTCCCAGAGTTACAGCAGCCAACTTCATCTTGCAATTTGGGGTTGTGGACTTGTTCACACCCAGGATCTGAGCAATCTACTGAGGTGGGATAACAGACAGGTTTGCTAAACTGCCCTCTCCTCTGAGAAGATGAGGGGCTCATGGGGAAGCTGGCCTGATTGCAAGGGATGCCCTCTACTGATGGTGAGAGCAGAACTAGATATATGTAGCAACTGGGGTGGGGAGTGGGGAAGAAAATAGACATCAGGGAAGTATCAACTGTACCTATTCCCAGAGATATGTACAGGGGGAACTTGGTGGTGCTTTTGTAAAAAGACAAAAAAATTCTTAGCTTTGAAATATCATAGATTCAACATAATCATTTTTTTCATTTTGTCATCAAACATCAATACCCACTATGTGCTGGATGTTGGGAGATTATAATATATATTGTGGAGAAGGTTGTGTTGAAATGGTCACTCTCACAGACTTAAACAAACATAGCTGAACTGAATTGATCTAAACTCAATAGTTTGCTAGGGCTCCCATAACAAAGGACCATAGACTGAGTGGCTTAAACAACAGAAGTTTATCCTCTCAAGGTCTGGAGCCCAGAAGTCCAAAATCTAGGTGTCAGCAGGGTTGATTTCTTCTGAGGCTGCCCCTCTCCTCTTGATTACAGAGGGCCCTCTCCTCCCTGTCTTTCTTTTTTTTTTTTTTTACTTTAATTTACAATACTGTATTGGTTTTGCCATACGTTGACATGAATCCACCACGGGTGTACATACGTTCCCAAACATGAACCCCCCTCCCACCTCCCTCCCCATAACATCTCTGTAGGTCATCCCCATGCACCAGCCCCAAGCATGCTGTATCCTGCATCGGACATAGACTGGCGATTCGATTCTTACATGATAGTATACATGTTACAATGCCATTCTCCCAAATCATCCCACCCTCTCCCTCTCCCTCTGAGTCCAAAAGTCCGTTATACACAGCTGTGTCTTTTTCCCTGTCTTGCATACAGGGTCGTCATTGCCATCTTTCTAAATTCCATATATATGTGTTAGTATACTGTATTGGTGTTTTTCTTTCTGGCTTACTTCACTCTGTATAATCGGCTCCAGTTTCATCCATCTCATCAGAACTGATTCAAATGTATTCTTTTTAACAGCTGAGTAATACTCCATTGTGTATATGTACCACAGATTTCTTATCCATTCATCTGCTGATGGACATCTAGGTTGTTTCCATGTCCTGGCTATTATAAACAGTGCTGCGATGAACATTGGGGTACATGTGTCTCTCTCAATTCTGGTTTCCTCAGTGTGTATGCCCAGCAGTGGGATTGCTGGGTCATAAGGTAGTTCTATTTGCAATTTTTTAAGGAATCTCCACACTGTTCTCCAAATGGCTGTACTAGTTTGCATTCCCACCAACAGTGTAGGAGGGTTCCCTTTTCTCCACACCTTCTCCAGCATTTATTGCTTGCAGATTTTTGGATCGCAGCCATTCTGACTGGTGTGAAGTGGTACCTCATTGTGGTTTTGATTTGCATTTCTCTAATAATGAGTGATGTTGAGCATCTTTTTCATGTGTTTGTTAGCCATCCGTATGTCTTCTTTGGAGAAATGTCTATTTAGTTCTTTGGCCCATTTTTTGATTGGGTCGTTTATTTTTCTGGAATTGAGCTGCATAAGTTGCTTGTATATTTTTGAGATTAGTTGTTTGTCAGTTGCTTCATTTGCTATTATTTTCTCCCATTCACAAGGCTGTCTTTTCACTTTGCTTATATTTTCCTTTGTTGTGCAGAAGCTTTTAATTTTAATTAGATCCCATTTGTTTATTTTTGCTTTTATTTCCAGTATTCTGGGAGGTGGATCATAGAGGATCCTGCTGTGATTTATGTCGGAGAGTGTTTTGCCTGTATTCTCCTCTAGGAGTTTTATAGTTTCTGGTCTTACATTTAGATCTTTAATCCATTTTGAGTTTATTTTTGTGTATGGTGTTAGAAAGTGATCTAGTTTCATTCTTTTACAAGTGGTTGACCAGTTTTCCCAGCACCACTTGTTAAAAGAGATTGTCTTTACTCCATTGTATATTCTTGCCTCCTTTGTCAAAGATAAGGTGTCCATATGTGTGTGGATTTATCTCTGGGCTTTCTATTTTGTTCCATTGATCTATATTTCTGTCTTTGTGCCAGTACCATACTGTCCTGATGACTGTGGCTTTGTAGTAGAGCCTGAAGTCAGGCAAGTTGATTCCTCCAGTTCCATTCTTCTTTCTCAAGATTGCTTTGGCTATTTGAGGTTTTTTGTATTTCCATACAAATCTTGAAATTATTTGTTCTAGTTCTGTGAAAAATACCGCTGGTAGCTTAATAGGGATTGCGTTGAATTTGTAAATTGCTTTGGGTAGTATACTCATTTTCACTATATTGATTCTTCCAATCCATGAACATGGTATATTTCTCCATCTATTAGTGTCCTCTTTGATTTCTTTCACCAGTGTTTTATAGTTTTCTATGTATAGGTCTTTAGTTTCTTTAGGTAGATATATTCCTAGGTATTTTATTCTTTTCGTTGCAATGGTGAATGGAATTGTTTCCTTAATTTCTTTTTCTACTTTCTCATTATTAGTGTATAGGAATGCAAGGGATTTCTGTGTGTTGATTTTATATCCTGCAATTTTAGTATATTCATTGATTAGCTCTAGTAATTTTCTGGTGGAGTCTTTAGGGTTTTCTATGTAGAGGATCATGCCATCTGCAAACAGTGAAAGTTTTACTTCTTCTTTTCCAATTTGGATTCCTTTTATTTCTTTTTCTGCTCTGATTGCTGTGGCCATAACTTCCAAAACTATGTTGAATAGTAGCAGTGAAAGTGGGCACCCTTGTCTTGTTCCTGACTTTAGGGGAAATGCTTTCAATTTTTCACCATTGAGGATCATGTTTGCTGTGGGTTTGTCATATATAGCTTTTATTATGTTGAGGTATGTTCCTTCTATTCCTGCTTTCTGGAGAGTTTTTATCATAAATGGATGTTGAATTTTGTCAAAGGCCTTCTCTGCATCTATTGAGATAATCATATGGTTTTTATTTTTCAATTTGTTAATGTGGTGAATTACATTGATTGATTTGCAGATATTGAAGAATCCTTGCATCCCTGGGATAAAGCCCACTTGATCATGGTGTATGATCTTTTTAATGTGTTGTTGGACTCTGATTGCTAGAATTTTGTTGAGGATTTTTGCATCTATGTTCATCAGTGATATTGGCCTATAGTTTTCTTTTTTTGTAGTATCTTTGTCAGGTTTTGGTATTAGGGTGATGGTGGCCTCATAGAATGAGTTTGGAAGTTTACCTTCCTCTGCAATTTTCTGGAAGAGTTTGAGGTGGATAGGTGTTAGCTCTTCTCGAAATTTTTGGTAGAATTCAGCTGTGAAGCCGTCTGGACCTGGGCTTTTGTTTGCTCCTGTGTTTCTTTATATTACATTCCCTCTACATATCTCTGTGTCTAACTTCCTCTCCAAAGAATCCCATTTTAACTCAGTTACCTCTGTGAAAACACCACCTCCAAATACAATCACACTGTGTGATACTGGGGCTTAGAACTTAAACGTGTGAATCTTGGGAGAATACTATTCAACCCGTAATACCCAGCCACATCTTAGGCGACAATCCAGAGATAAACTCAAACGCCATCAGATAGCCTTGATGGTCTGTCAGGAGGTTGGACCCCTGCATTTGCAGTGCCTTCATTATCTCTGCTCCTTGCTCTTAATATAAACTTACTCCCTTCTGAAATGCTCTGTGTCTGGAATTCTTTTCCAACCCAGGCTTGGACTGCCTCTCTGGCTGTGTTGCATGGGGACTAGCACCCAGACTAGAGGCAACGATAGCAGGGACCCCAATCACAGCAGCAGTAGGTAAATTACAAGATGCACTCTCATCTTGCCAAAGGGCTAGCAGCCTTCTCATGCAGCTTAAATCCTATTTTCCTGGCTCTTTTCCCTGGCAGCAGAGAAAGGCCCACAGCATACAAGGACAGTGTAGCATGCTCTGGCACTTCATTTTGGAGGGCTTTGCCAGGGTCAGAAGACAGACTGAGAAAAGTGGAAGCCCAGTCCTTTATGTATGCAGCTCAGCAAGACAGGCCAACATATCCAGATGCCTCTGCCAAACCCCAGCGTAAATGAGAAAATCATTAACTTGCACACCAAGTAAAATATGCCAGTCTGAGTCCACTGAAATAGGGAAGCTGAATCCTCAAACAAGTTCCAAAAAACAATTAAATCTCTCAATTGTCAACATGGAAAATATGTATTTTATATTATTTGTGTGGAGTCCTACCCCTAGGCCACAGGTGCTAGGGCCTTGAACCAAGGCCACAGACCAGAACCAAGGTCACCTCCAAAGATGACTAAGCCCCCTTTGTAACCTTGCCAAAAGTCCCCCTGATCCTTCCCGGCCAGCTTTCTGACCCCATATTAGGCAAAAATGCCCACTCAGTACTCACCTTACAGTGCCCTAACCAACCTTCCAGGAGTTTTCTTTGTCTTGAGGCTATAAAAATTGGCCAGGAAAAGCGTCTGCTCTGCCTGGTCTGTCAGGAGGTCGGACCCCTGCATTTGCAGTACCTTCATTATCTCTGCTCCTCACTCTTAATATAAACTTACTCCCTTCTGAACTGCTCTGTGTCTGGAATTCTTTTCCAACCCAGGCTCGGACTGCCATGACAACCTATTTCTTAGTTTCAATCCCTTTCCAAACACCAAAGAGGAACCAAAGTAGGAAAGACATCATTGAACAAAAGGAGAATATCTGAAATACAGTTGCACTGTGTTAAATGACCCATGACACATTAACTCAATCATTTAAGTTAATGCATAACTCAATATAGCTATTGAACAGGAAATGGTCTCATTGGTAGCATCTAGCCAAAAAGATACAGCTGAAAATATATAGAGCATCAACAATTTCCAATCAGAACATAAAAAAATGGATGAGGTCTGCTGAGCTCCTTATTAGAAGTCTCAGTTCAGTTCAGTTCAGTTGCTCAGGCGTGTCCAACTCTTTGCAACCCCATGGACTGCAGTACACCAGTCTTCCCTGTTCATCACCAACTCCTGAAGCCTATTCAAACTCATGTCCATCAATTCGGTGGTGCCATCCAACCATCTTATCCTCTGTCATCCCCTTCTCCTCCTGCCTTCAATCTTTCCCAGCATCAGGGTCTTTTCCAATAAGTCAGTTCTTCGCATCAGGTAGCCAAAGTATTGGAGTTTCAGCTTCAGCAACAGTCCCTCCAATGAATATTCAGGACTACATAGTTCATTTATATTGGGATGGTATATCTAAGTGTGTTCAATGAGTAAGATTAGAGTGAAGACTCCAAGTAATCTAGTTGCTAAAATGTGGTATAAAAAAGTTACAGGGGTTCCCTTTAAATCTCAAACCTATCTGATTAGTGTTCTGAGCCTCCCCAAAAGTAGAAAACAAAGGAAAAACACATAAAGCATTATTTACCAGCATGCTCTTGATGAAACCATGTAGGATTCATGGGCTAAATTCTGACCCCTAGTGGTAAAGTTTTAATAGGGTCCTCAAATATACCATACTCGATTTTGAATTACTGCTACCATTGTGGAGAGAAACCGTCTTTAAAGGATTAAGAGGAAGACTGTCACCCACAATCTCAGGCACTGGCCTCTTTGACTCTAGGTCATTCAGTATGTTAGCAAACTCCTTGGCTGACTTATATTTCAACACTGATTTCAGCCTCATGCAAACAAGCATTACCCAAGAACTCCAGACAAAGCAAGTCCTTCAGTTTATTTTCAGACTCTTTTCCTCTCCCCAACCACTTCAGAGTACTAGTGATTAGTAGAAAACCCAAAAACAAGCACGCAGAGGAAGGAAAGAAAGATGTAGATATTTAATAACCATGTAAGTGCTGACAAGTGCAGACATAACACTAAATAAGGTGTTTCTAAGAATAGAAAGCAATAATGATACTCCAAGGGGATGATAACATTTAAACATCAGAAAGTAATTCTTCCACTATCATTTATAACCAATTAAATCTAAACTTTTTGGAACCATAAAGTGGATCTAACTATTAAAACATTGGCCCTATAGGTCAAAAATTATATTGACACAATATTCTTATTAAAATAATAGAGCAAATATAAAATTTGAGAAGAAACAACTTCTTTTTCAAGAAAACCCAAACTATATTCCCTTAAAATAATAGGGTGATCACTTTGACTCAAGCCTATTTCTGTTAGTATAGGCAATAAAATGGCAAATCCCTCAATCTTAATTATGAGTTCCATAGAACCAGTGCTGCTTGAGAAGCTCATGGCATCTAGTCTATATCACAGTTCCTTCCACTGTTCTAAATTTTTTCTTCATAACCTACATATTCATTCGACATCACCACACCCACTCTACAAACTTTTATCTCTACTACCTGAACTTTCTTATATTTGTACATATGTAGGTAGATATATATATATATTTGGCCACATAGCACAGCATGTAGGACCTCAGTTTCCTGACCAGGGATATAACCTTTGCCCCCCTTCATTGGAAGCATGGACCACGGGACCACCAGGGAAATCTCATCAGTGTACTTTTTCTCTTTGTTTACCGTTCCCCTCTACCTCACCCAGCAACCAAAGTTAACTACCTACTGTTTATCTTTACATAGCCTTCTTCCTGTTCATATAATCATAAGTACACACACATATCCAAGTTGCCATTAACTGTTTTACAAAAATAGAATTATATACCCTTTTCTGATTTTACTGTTTGTTCGCTTAACAATACATCGTGGGATGCCCTAACTGGTAAGGATCTGTGGAATATTTTATTTTCCAAAAATAGTCACAATGGTATGTCCTGTTCCACATGCTCTTCCACGACCTTACCGCTGTCCCATAAAAATGTGCAGTCTATTTCCCCTTCTCTTGAACCAGCTGTGCCTGTGAGCATCTTGACAAATGCGGCAGAAGCTGATACAGTGTGACTTTTAAGCCTAAGTTAGAAAAGATGACACATCTTCCACCTATTTTCTCTTCTTTTCCTTCCTTTCCCTGTCTCCCTGTCTCTCTCTCAACCAGTACCATTTTGTGAGGGAGCCCAGGCTACCCTGGGAGGCCATGTGAGAACGGAGGAGCCTGGTGGGCTACAGTCCACGGTGTCGCAGAGTCGGACAAGACTGAGCTCACTCATGTTTCTGTAGCGTGGCTGTAACAGTTTGTCGAAGCAGTGCCTTCTCAAGGACACTTTGTTTCCAGTTTTGGTCACTATGTGTGTGTTAGTTGCTCAGTCTGGCAGACTCTGGGACCCCATGAACTTCAGCTCACCAGGCTCCTCTGTCCATGGAATTCTCCAGACAAGAATACTGGAGTGGGTTGCCAGTCCCTTCTCCAGATCTTTCCAACCCAGAGATCAAACTCAGGTCTCCTGCATTTCAGGGGGATTCTTTACCATGTGAGCCACCAGGAAGCTCAACTTTGGTCACTATGAACATTACTACATAAATATCTTTGAATATACAATATTTCTTGAGATTTTTAAGTTTTATGCCCATAAGAACTGTAGAGTAGAATTGCTAGGTTAAATGTGTATTTTAGTTTTTACTAGGGTTTTTTTTTTTTTAACCCTCTGGTTCATAAGGGGTTAATTTTGGGAGGGGTGCTTTTGATTTATCTTTTCTACTGTTTTCTACATTTCACCAAATTAAGTCTTTATTTTTATTAATTCCCTCTTTTACTGTCTTCTTGGTTCTTTTTCTAATTTTTAAAGATGAATACTGAGTTCTTATATTTCTAATCTTTGCACACAGATTTCATTGGGTCTTGTCGGTTTTGTTTTGTTGGGTTTCCTTTCTCACTCTAGAGTTCACAATTTCAATTTTAGTTTCTAGTTCTGTACAAAGATTATTTAGAAGGGTGGGTGCGAGCATGCTAAGTCACTTCAGTATTGTTCAACTCTGTGATCCCAAGGACTGTAGCCCGCCAGGTTCTTCTGTCCATGAGATTTTCCAGGCAAGAATACTGGAGTGGGTTGCCATGCCCTCCTCCAGGGGATCTTCCTGAACCAGGGATCAAATCCACATCTGTCTCCTGCATTGGCAGGCAGGTTTTTTACCAGTAGCATCACCTGGGAAACCCATTTAGGAGGGTAGTCTTTCTTTTTTGGGTGGACCGTTTTCCATTTTAATATTTTTTCATTGAGGTATAGTTGACATTCACTATTACATTAGTTTCAAGGATACATCACAATGATTTGACCTGTATCTCGTGAAATGATTACAGGATGATAGTCTTACATTTCAAATAATTAAGTTATCTTTTAAAAGTTTATTTTAATTCCATTAATTTACTTCTAGGACTTTCCTGGTGATCCAGTGGTTAAGAATTCACTTACCAATGCAGGAGACATGAGTTCAACCACGGTCTGGAAAGATTCCACATACCTGGAAGCAGCTAAGCCCGCACGGCACAACTGCTGAGCCTGCTTGCCCTGGTACTGGTGCACAGCAACAAGAGAAAGCACCACAAGAGAAGCCAGGGCACTGCAACGAGAGGGTAGGCGGCTTGCTGAAACTAGAGAAAGACTGCAGGCAGCAACGAAGACCCAGTGCAGCCAAAACTAAATAAACAAACAAATAACTTACTTCTAATTTCATCAGATAATGCGACCTGTAAAAATCTCTACTTTTACATTTTCTTGTTGGTTTTGTGTGTGTGTGTGTGTGTGTGTGTGTGTGTGTGTGTGTGTGTGTGGCAGTTTATGGTCAGGTTTTGTATATGGTCAATGGCCATTTGGAAATTACATGTGTTCTCTGAAGAATACAAGATTTATACATATTTAATAATGCATATATGTTGATTATATTAGTTTTTGTATGGTCTTATTTTTTTGTCTACTAGATTTGTCTAGTTCTGAAAAATATAAAATAAAAATCTACTCTAATTTTATTTTTATGAAGTTGTCCTATTCTCTATGTGGAGGGAAAGAAAGGAAAAGCAAAGAAAGAAGGAGGGTAACAGATGAGGCCTAGCACTGGCAAAGATATCAAGGAGGGTTTTGGTGAAAGAGGGAGAATAAGAAATATAGGGCAGAGGCTTTGGGATATCTATGGGATATGAGAGAAGGGGAGACAGAAAGAAATTCTGTAATTCTGGTAATGTATAGGGAACCAGTGATCGAAACCGCCCGCCCTGGCCAGACACAATGGTAAGCACTTACATATGTTATCTTACAACAGGAGGTCCTGGTAAAGAACACAGAACTAACAAGCTACCACCAACCAGAAGAATTTGGGAAAGGTCAAAAAGAGTGAGGAGACGCCAGTCCATCTATCCTACCAACCTCCCAGAATCCTTCTCGCTGGAATCCATCTTGGCAGAGCGATGGGTGAGTTTCCAGGAAGGACCCTGAGTGAGAAATGATTGGCCACAGACAACCCGGAAAGTAATCGCCATCACCATAAAACCCGAGACCATGAGCCACGTGGCAGAGTAGTTCTCCTGGGTTCCTTTAGTCTCCTATTCTCTGTCCAGGCACCCTTTCCCAATAAAGTCTCTTGCTTTGTCAGCACATGTGTCTCCTTGGACAGTTCGTTCCAAGTGTTAGACAAGAGTCCACTCTTAGGCCCCGTAAGGGGTGCCCCTTCTGCACAGGAATGCAGACTTAGAGAAGTGCTCATACAAGTTACATAACACATTATATAAAATGCTAGTGATGGTCTTGTAAGTTCTTTGAAGAATACAAATAAAAATTAGAATTACTTTTACTATCTTCTGTACGTGATACCCTCTTGAAAAGGAGTAGAACCCTATGGTCCTTGCTCCCCCATGTCTTCTGCCTGCCTTTGTCTGGGTTAAACTTTAGTCAAAGAATAAGATCAGAGAAATGAGAAACAAAGAAAAACAGTCAAAAGAGACTAAATAGTAATAATGTAGCCATTAAGCACAGTCAGGGACCTTTAGTTCTTTCTCAAGGGCTAAAGATAATATTCTGAGCCATATCCTGTGAACTGTCTTGTAGATACTAAAACACCAAGTGGAGAACTTAACTACATGAGGATCAGACTATACCCAGGATATGAGCTGCCACAATTCCGAGAAATGGCCACAAGGAAATGGGAACAAATGGACCCTGGAACCGATGATTAACTGTATCTAAAACAATCAAGATGATGCTGGTCAGACCACTGATGACCAATTTGAAAATGACTGCCAGAGCTGACTGCTGTTTCTACACGTAGCCCCCCATGCCACCCCCACTCTGTCAGGGGAGGGGGAGTCGGCCTTTGCACAGATGTCTGCTACCCTCCCCCTTCCAATTGCTGGCATCTGAAACAAAGCAAACTTTCCTTTCCACAAACTTGACCTGTTTATTGGCTTTTGGGCGGCAAGTAGCCAGACCCTACATAATACATTCCTTTGGTAACACTCTGAGGCTGAGTCATTAAAGTCCCAGGTTCTATTCTGTTCACTCTATGTGTGAGTTTGCATTCGTGTGTGTGTGTGTGTGTGTGTGTGTGCACGCTTGTGTATGTACATAGAAAAAGAGATACAGTATATAAGTGGATTTATCTTGTTTTTCAGTTGCTAAGTTGTGTCTAACTCTGCGACCCCATGGACTGCAACACACAATATAAGTGAATCTACATATATTCTTTTCAAAAAACAAAATTCTGTAAAGCAATTCAGTTCAGTTCTGTTGCTCAGTCATGTCCGACTCTTTGCGACCCCATGAATCGCAGCACGCCAGGTCTCCCTGTCCATCACCATCTCCCGGATTTCACTCAGACTCACGTCCATCGAGTCCGTGATGCCATCCAGCTATCTCATCCTCCGTTGTCCCCTTCCCCTCCTGCCCCCAATCCCTCCCAGCATCAGAGTCTTTTCCAATGAGTCAACCCTTCGCATGAGGTGGCCAAAGTACTGGAGCTTCATCTTTCAATTGAAATTTTAAAAATTTTTAAAAAACACAAATGGGATCATACTGTAAAGTACCCTTTTGCACCTTGCTTTTTTCCCCCTTAAATATACAGATGTATTTATTTATATCCTGTCTGTTTTCTGAAAAGATCTGAGTTAGTTCACAGTGAAATCACAGGCACATGATGGAAAACTGTTAACATTACTCCAAGGATGAGAACAAGAAATACAAGGGCTAAGGGAGGCAGTATATTCAGAAAGTCTAGAATGAATTCATTTCATGAGTGTAATAAAAAATTAATAAGGTGCTTTAAAAACAGATTCTTAAGTAACCAAATGCCAGACATTATTTTTAAAGGAGAGAAATTAATTTTACCAAAGACAGAACAATAAGAAGAAAAACTTAGCCAAGACCTTCAAAAGACGGTACTTTTTACCATACATCTCAACCTGCTCCAGAGTCTGAGCAGAGATTCAAGAGAGTGTCATTAATTCTCAATTGTTTATACAAACAGGGAAGCTGAGAGAATCCAAAATAGCAAGTGATTTTTAAAGTATATTTCATTGGTTTTCATATATTCAGTGGATAAAAGAACAAGAAAGAGTGGCTTCAAACACAACCATGAAATCCTACTGCAAAGAATTATTTCAGAAAGACCCTCCCCACAAAAAAAAAAGAAAAAGAAAGACCCAAGAAACCATCCATTTCCCACAATCCTCTCAGCTCCTCCTGATGACCCCATCCATCTCATCTCTCTACTTGGTGCAAAACAGCAGATCAAAGTTGAATAATCCTTACAAATCTTTCTGCAAAGCATGGCTGTGTTGAGTCAGATCCTATCAGTGTGAAGGATGGGGACCATGCAAATAAAGAAAATATTTTCTAATCCATCCATATTTTCAGCAGACTGGCTTTCAATCTTCCTTTACCCTCCACTGCCTGTCATCTTCCTGGGAAACATGTACGTTAAATGGATGATCCAGGAATTTGATGTTAGTTCTATGACCTCCACTCTGATAACCATCATCTCCATTCTCAGCCACAAATCAAACTCTGTTGGCAACAAATATTTGCATCCCTCATATCTTGTTCTCTGAAATTTCTCTCCCTACCTGCATGTCCTTCCACTTTCCCTCACATGCTCTGAGTCTGTTCTTTTATCTTCACTATTCACCTCCATTTCCCCAGTCTACCAGTCCCCTCTGGGTGCCACTCGACTCCTCACCCAGTCTGTATCACAGTCGGCCATTTTGACTTCATGTATACAGCATCCTAAATTCTTTCTCCTTTCCTTCCCACACTGATCCCCTACCATACCTGCTTACCAACCAGACTCTACTTAACCCAAAGTATGTTTCTGTTTCTCCTCAACTCCTAAGAATTTCTAGAAAAAAATCACTTAATCAGTACAATATACAAATACCAGGTTTGGGGGATATTCAGATCTCAATCTGAAACCTGGTTCTGCTATTTATTACCTGGGAAAGTTTGGGCAAGTGACATAACCTCTCTGAACATCTGTTTTCTAATCTGTAAAATGGAGTGCATCCATTACAATGCTTTCAGCTTAAAAGAAAACGAACCAACCTATGTTGCTTCCCATAACAAGGTGGTTAAGATCTGTTCTACTGTAAATCAACTACACTCCAATAAAAATTATTTTTAAAAATTCTACCATTATTTCCTTATCATTTAGATTCTAAAGTGTACCAAAATATATTAAAAGTTTTGTTTTGCTGGAAAAAAAATAAAAAGACTGGGGACTTCCCTGGTGGCCCAGTGGGTAGGAATTCACCTGCCAATGCAGTGGACAAAGGTTTGATTCCTGGTCTGGAAAGATTCCATATGCCTCATGGCAACTAAGACGATGTGCCACAACTACTGAAACCCACATACCTAGAGCCTGTGCTCTACAACAAGAGAAGCCTCCAAAATGAGAAGCCTCCACAACACAACTAGAGAGTAACCCTCACTTGCTGCCACTAGAGAAAGTCTACAGGGAGCAACAAAGACCCAGCAATGCCAAAAACTAACTTAAAAAAAAAAAAGATTTATTCTGGGGCTAATTCAGTGGTTCGGTGATATCATCAAAAACAAAGGTTCTTGTAAATGGCATTTGCAGCAACATGGATGGCCAGAGAGTGTCATACTGAGTGAAGTAAGTCAGAGAAGTATCATATGACATCCCTTATATGTGGAATCTTAAAAAAAAAATACATGATACAAATGAACTTACTTACAAAACAGAGACTAACAGACTTAAAAAACAAACTTATGGTTGCGGGGGGAAGAGATAGTTAGGGAGTTTGGGAAGATCATGTACACACTGCTATATTCAAAATAGATAATCAACAAGGACCTATTATAGCATATGGAACTCTACTCAATGTTATGTGCCAGTGTGTATGGGAGGGGGTTTAGGGGAGAATGGATACATGTATATTCCTTTGCTGTTCACCTGAAACTACCACAACATTGTTCATTGGCTATACCCCAATACAAAATAAAAAGTTTGAAGTTTGAAAAACAAGAGAACAAAGTCTTTCCTCTTTAAGCTCTACCATGCTTAACTCACGGAGTTTAGCCTTGGGTATATCCACCCTCTAACCAGTCACCGACAAAGGGAAATGGGAGTGCAGTGATTGCCTTTTCCTCCGATCATGATTCACCCTCTCAGGCTACAGAGGGGTCAGTCTTTCCTGAGCACATTGCCACCAGATACCTGAATAAAGACAGTCAGGATAATGAGAACAAAGAATAGCTGTTAGGCTAACAACTTCTGCCATGCAGGTAATGATACCTGTCTTGAGCATGGTTATAATGTTGGCTACATCTGCAAAGTACCTAATGGTGCCTAGAACAAGGTAGACATGATATTCTTTAAAGAAATCTACCGATTCTTTGATAAACTTTCCTTCAAAAAGCAGAGCTAATTCCCCTACCTTTGAATGGATTCTATTTTTAGTGACTTGCTTCTAACAAATAGAATTTGGCAAAGATAATGGTGTTGAGACTCACAGACATAGAGAACAGACTTGTACTTGTCAAGGGGCAGGGCTGGGAGAGAGATGGATTCGGGGGTTAGCAGATGCAAA
Organism: Ovis aries; assembly: GCF_016772045.2. NCBI lineage: Eukaryota > Metazoa > Chordata > Mammalia > Artiodactyla > Bovidae > Ovis > Ovis aries. The sequence continues at coordinate 59,907,646 of NC_056059.1, read as the reverse complement.
CTATTACATGTAGAATGGATAAACAAGGTTCTGTTGTATGGCACAGGGAACGATGTTCACTATCCTGTAGTAGACCTAACGGAAAAGAAAAATATAATGACATGAGACTTCCAACAGTATAGTTGTATTAGTCACTCAGCCGTGTCCAACCCTTTGTGACCCCATGAATGGCAGACCACCAGGCTCCTCTGTCCATGGAATTCTCCAGGCAAGAATAATGAAGTGGGTTGCCATTCCTCCTCCAGGGGATCTTTCCCACCAGGGATTGAACCTCAGTCTTCTGCATTTCCTGCCTTGCAGGCAGAGTCTTTACCATCAGAGCCACTAGGGAAGCCCAAGACTTCCAACACTAAGTCATAGAAGTCATTGTTGCTTCTGTTTGTTCACATGGATCGTCCACTCTGGGCACAGTGGCCATGTTATAAGGGCATTTAAGCAGCCGGTGGAGAGGCTTGCATGGGGAGAAATTGAGGATTTTTGCCAAGAAACCAGCACCAACTCATCATATGAATAAGCCACCACCTTGGAAGTGGATTTGCAAGCCCCAAACAAGCCTTCAAATAATTGATGCCCCAATCAACATGCTGGCTTCAACCTCATGACAGACTCCAACCTAGAACCCCCAAGATAGACCATTCCCATAATCCTAGGAAACTCTAAGGATAATAAGTGTTTTTGCTGTTTTGCCACTCTTAGAATAATTTCTTAGGCAGGGATAAACAACTAATACTAATTTTGGTACCAAAAAGGGGTTCTGCTATAACAAAAATCTAAAATGTAAGAGTAGTTTTGGAACTTAGCATCTGGAAGAAGTTGGAAGAACCTTGAGAAAATTAGTGAGAAGTTAAAGGGTCCTGAAGAGACTGTTAGTGAAGCCTGTTGAACTCTGAGGAGACTGCCAGAGAGGGCAGGAAGGTTCACAACTTCCTATGCCAGTCCAGGTAACGTGTATCTTGGTGTTCTCCTTGATAAATTTGAAGTCTGAGCTTCTTGGACCATTGTTAGTAGGTAATATGCATCACAGTTAAACACACAGGCTTTGAAACCAGACTGCCTTAGTGTGAATCCCAGTCCCATTACCTCTTGTCTGTGTAATCTTAGGCAAGTCACTTAACCTCTTTGTTCCTCAGTTTCCCTCACTGGATTGTTATAAGAATTAAGTAAGCTACTCTATATAAATTTAAAAGAGCATAGGGAAGAAGAGGAGAAGGAAATGGCAACCCACTCCAGTACTCTTGCCTGGAAAATTCCATGGATGGAGGAGCCTGGTAGGCTACAGTCCATGGGGTTGCAGAGAGTCAGACACGACTGAGTGACTTCACTTTCTTTCTTTCTATAGTTCCTTTTGGAGAGGAAATGGCAACCCACTCCAGTGTTCTTGCCTGAAGAATCCTGTGGACAGAGGGGTTTGGTGGGCTACAGTCTATGGGGTTGCAGAGAGTTGGACACAACTAAGCAACTAACATACACACACATAGGGGAGAGGGGAGGAGAGGGTGAGATATATGGAGAGAGTAAAATGAAACTTACCTTACCATATGTAAACTAGATAGCCAATGGGAATTTGCTGTATGTCTCAGAAAACCCAAACAGGGGCTCTGTGTCAACCTAGAAGGGTGGGATGGGGAGAGAGATGGGAGGGAGGTTCAAGAGGGAGGAGACATATGTATACCTATGGCTGATTCATGTTGAGGTTTGACAGAAAACAACAAAATTCTGTAAAGCAATTATCCTTCAATTTAAAAAAAAAAAAAAAAGAGTGCCTATTTCTTTCTGAATCCCAAGGCAGAGTTAATTATGTTTGAGAACCTGCAAACCAGGATTGTAACAGAAGCCAAGAAACACTACCTTGAGTAAACTGTTCATGAGAGGCTATTCAACTAGGGTAGCATTTCTTAAGGTATGGCCTACCTGCATTATAATCATCTGTGCTATTTAAAATTCAGAGCCTAGCTTCCTGATTCAGGAAGTCTGAAGGAAGGCAAAACTCTGTATTTTCACTGAGCATTTTGTGGATAATTACTGTGTATCTAAGGGGCTTCCCTAGCATCTCAGACAGTAAATAATCCGCCTCCAATGCGGGAGACTCAGGTTTGATACCTGGGTCAAGATCCCATGGAGAAGGGCATGGCAACCCACTCCAGTATTCTCGCCTTCGGGAATCCCATGTACAGAGGAGCCTGGTGGGATACAGTCCATTAGGTCACAAAGTCTGACATGACTGAAGTGACTTGGCACGCATTGTGTATCTAAACTTTGAGAAGCTACTTTGGGGAAAGGGAGTCCAGGTAAATGGCCTAAAGATTAATCTCATTGAACCCTACTGTTATACTTTTTAAAATTAAGGCAAAGTTTTCCATTCTTCTCCATAATTTATCCATTTTTAATATACAAGGTACATTATATAATAATGTGCATTATTTGCCATCAAGTAAAATTAATGCTCCTGAAAGACATGCTAAATTTACCCTGGGTTTGTGGTAACCCCTGGCATATCTCTACATACCTTAGTTGACACACAAGGCTTTTGTGATAAACACATTGACCTACTTTATTTCTCATGCATGATTTGACAAATACCATCAGTGTTGTAAATATGAACACTTGACCATTCCGCCTCCAGCTCCACTTTGAGACTTTTAGTAGTAGAGGCTGGAAAGTCTAAAGCTACATTTCCTAAACCCCTCTTGCTTGTAAAATTCTGAATATAAAAGAGTTTCCACCAATTAGATATACTCTTATGAATCTGGAAGGCAGAAGTAAGTTGAAAGCCATCTATTTATTGCTATTGCTCATTCTGCTAAAAAGTCAAGTTATGGGTTCAGTTCAGCTCAGTCGCTCAGTTGTGTCTGACTCTGCGACCCCATGAATTGCAGCACACCAGGCCTCCCTGTCCATCACCAACTCCCAGAGTTCACTCAAACTCACATCCATCGAGTCGGTGATGCCATCCAGCTATCTCATCCTCTGTCGTCCCCTTTTCCTCCTGCCCCCAATCCCTCCCAGCATCAGAGTCTTTTCCAATGAGTCAACTCTTCGCATGAGGTGGCCAAAGTACTGGAGTTTCAGCTTCAGCATCAGTTCTTCCAATGAACACCCAGGACTGATCTCCTTTAGGATGGACTGGTTAGATCTCCTTGCATTCCAATAGACTCTCAAGAGTCTTCTCCAACACTACAGTTCAAAAGCATCAATTCTTCGGCAAAAGCCTTCCTCAGCGATCAATGCAAAGAAATAGAGGAAAACAACAGAATGGGAAAGACTAGAGATCTCTTCAAGAAAATTAGAGATACCAAAGGAACATTTCATGCAAAGATGGGCTCGATAAAGGACAGAAATGGTAGGGACCTAACAGAAGCAGAAGATATTACGAAGAGGTGGCAAGAATACACAGAAGAACTATACAAAAAGATCTTCACAACCAAGATAATCACGATGGTGTGATCACTCACCTAGAGCCAGACATCCTGGAATGTGAAGTCAAGTGGGCCTTAGAAAGCATCACTACAAACAAAGCTAGTGGAGGTGATGGAATTCCAGTTGAGCTATTTCAAATCCTGAAAGATGATGCTGTGAAAGTGCTGCACTCAATACGCCAGCACATTTGGAAAACTCAGCAGTGGCCACAGGACTGGAAAAGGTCAGTTTTCATTCCAATCCCAGAGAGGCAATGCCAAAGAATGCTCAAGTTATGGGTAGATAGTGTCAAATTGAGCTGAACTGTAGAATATCTGCTGTGGTCACAGACAGTTGCCTGGTGTGGAGGAAAAGACCACACATTTGATGAGCAGAAGTAAAGTATTCTATGTGAATGATAAAGGAGACACACAGAAAAGAAACACACAGCAAGACTGGGTTTTCCTAACGCAACCACAGTAACATCACCTCTAAAAATAGGTTCTTTAATATAATTAAGTATAATTAAGTACTTTTCCAATCAATCTTCACATTGCCAATTGTCTTGTTATTGTCATAAAAATTTTTAGTTTTTTTTTTTTTTCTGAACCAGCACCCAAATAAGGACTACAAACTGTAACTGGCCAATGTGCATCTTAAATCTCAATGTATAGGTTCCCTTTCCATTTGTGGGGAGGTTGTCCCTCCATAATTTTTGAAGAAACTGTTAGTTTCCCAGTCTGTATTTTGGTGGTTGCATCCACAATGTCGACACATCCCTCTATAATTTCTATAAACTGAGTGTTGGATCTACAGGCTTGAACCAGTATCTGGGTTTGTTTTTGGCAATATATGGTAATTTGCACTTATTTTTGAGCACCTGATTCTAAGTATTAGATATCTTTATGGGATAGTGAAGTGAAGTCGCTCAGTCGTGTCCGACTCTTTGGGACCCTATGGACTGTAGCCTATCAGATTCCTTAGTCCACGGAATTTTCTAGGCAAGAGTACGGGAGTGGGTTGCCATTTCCTTCTCCAGGGGATCTTCCCAACCCAGGAATCGAACCCAGGTCTCCCGCACTGCAGGCAGACACTTTATCGTCTGAGCCACCAAGGAAGCCACCAAAACAAACAAAACCAGAACATTCTGCATTCAATCAGATGGGACCACAACTATAGAGTTAATGGGGATAAACAAACTGACCCATCATTTGGATATCAAAAGCAGGAAATCTTTTCTTACGGTATTATCCAATTGATCTTTTATTTTACTATACTCTAAAGAGATAGTATTACCAAGACCCACCTAAAAAGAAGCCAATTCATTAGCTTATTATGATAGTTTCAAGTAAAATGTGTCTTGTTTTTCTCTTGATAAACTATAAGTCTGAGCTTCCTAGACTCCCTTGATTGTTGATTTTAGCTTATATAAAGCTGAGAGTAGGAAACTTTCCAAAGCCATTTGGATAATGGTTTCCATAACTGGTCAAAATTACATGTGTAACCATACCCAAAAGTCTACTTTCACTGCTGACTGCTACGGCCAAGCACAGGTCTCTCAAGAGAAAAATGTTTTACTGTTTTCCTTGTTTCTGGGAAGCATGACATTTCCAATAAAATTTAAATAGCTTAAGATCCTGGATAAGTTTTTTTCATTTTACTAACTGGGCTAAGGAATTTGAGCAACCTCACTGTATTATTAGTCAGGGTTCAGGTCACAGAAGAAAAACAATTCCAGGTATTTTTTTCAGAAAGAAATCTCAATTACTGTAACCATTGGCGCCACCATACAACGTTAGCATTAGCAGAAGATGTCTAAGCATAAGTTTCTAGAAACAAGCAGACTTTGACCTCCTCCCACTCCCCACCCAACAAGTTATGTATTTAGTGGATTTCAAAGCAGAGGGTTGAGTTAGTCGTTCTCCCTAGTTCATGGCACACTACCATCTTTGATCTGTGTAAGACCCCTACATATTATTGATTTAATTCTTTTTTTTTTAGTTTTTTATTTTTTTAATTTTAAAATCTTTAATTCTTACATGTGTTCCCAAACATGAACCCCCCTCCCACCTCCCTCCCCATAACATCTCTGTAGGTCATCCCCATGCACCAGCCCCAAGCATGCTGTATCCTGCGTCAGACATAGACTGGCGATTCAATTCTTACATGATAGTATACATGATAGAATGCCATTCTCCCAAATCATCCCACCCTCTCCCTCTCCCTCTGAGTCCAAAAGTCCGTTACACACAGCTGTGTCTTTTTCCCTGTCTTGCATACAGGGTCGTCATTGCCATCTTTCTAAATTCCATATATATGTGTTAGTATACTGTATTGGTGTTTTTCTTTCTGGCTTACTTCACTCTGTATAATCGGCTCCAGTTTCATCCATCTCATCAGAACTGATTCAAATGAATTCTTTTTAACAGCTGAGTAATACTCCGTTGTGTATATGTACCACAGCTTTCTTATCCATTCCTGCTGCTTTCTTCATTTCCATATCCTTTCCTCACCGCCAGGCAAACTTTGTATTTCCATGTGTATCACTGTTAGCTGTTGTTGTAAAAGATGGATTGTTGCTTATATGTATTTTTAATTTACACTGTATTGTGTAATACTGTTTAAACAGTACTGTGATGCATAGCTTTTTTTCACACTCTACTGTTCTTAACATATGTCCACATTGCTGTGTGTACATCATGCCCACTGCTTTTAAATCCTTCACAGTACTTAATAGTGTATTACCCATCACTTTCACATTCCCCCGGTGACAAAGACCCAAATTACCTCCAAATTTCAGCATTCTTGTGAACTTGTGGAGAAATCCCTTTGGGATACACCCAGAAGTATGATTGCTGTGCCACAGATATATAAACATTTTAACTCAACCAAGCACTACCAGAATGTTCTTCGGGTCTTTCATCAGTGGTGCATGAGAGTAACATGTAGCATTATCCAGGTTTCCATTTTGCCAAACGAGTAAGTATGAGAGACTATCTCATTTTTAACGTATTAACTGTAGTTCTCTTAGTAGAAATAAATTTGAGCATCTGTTTATTGGCTTTACACTTCTGTAAAATGACCTTACCATTTTCTCTGACCATTTTCTATTAGATTTATTTTCACCAGAGTTCCTCTTATATTTGGAAACTAGTTCCTTGTCACTCAGACATTGCAAATATTTTCTATTGTCACTCATTATGTTCTTCAGTTCAGTTCAGTCATTTAGTCATGTTCAACTCTTTGAGACTCCAGGCACTGCAGCACGCCAGGCTTCTCTGTCCATCACCAATTCAAACGCATGTCCATTGCATTAGCGATGCCATCCAACCATCTCATCCTCTGTCACCCCCTTCTCCTCCTGCCTTCAATCTTTCCCAGCAGCAGGGTCTTTTCTAATGAGTCAGCTCTTCGCATCAGCTGGCCAAAGTAGTGCAGCTGTAGCATCAGTCCTTCCAATGAATATTCAGGACTGATTTCCTTTAGGATTGACTGGTTTGATCTCCTTGCAGTCCAAGGGACTCTCAAGAGTCTTCTTCAACACCACAGTTCAAAGCATCAATTCTTCGGCACTCAGACTTCTTTATGGTCCAGCTTTCACATCCATACATGACTACTGGAAAAACAATAGCTTTGACTATATTTTCCTTTGTTGGCAAAGTAATGTCTCTGCTTTTTATATGCTATCTAGGTTGGTCATAGCTTTCCTTCCAAGGAGTATGCACCTCTTAATTTCATAGCTGTAGTCACCATCTACAGCGATTTTGGAGTCCAAGAAAATAAAGTCTCTCACTGTTTCCATTGTTTCCCCATCTATTGCCATGAAGTGATGGGACCAGATGCCATCATCTTCATTGTTGGAATGTTGAAATTTTAAGCCAGCTTTTTCACTTTCTTTCACCTTCATCAAGAGGCTCTTTAGTTCCTCTTCGCTTTCTGCCATAAGGGTGGTATCATCTGCGTATCTGAGGTTATTGATTTTTCTCCCAGCAATCTTGATTCCAGCTTGTGCTTCATCCAGCCCAGCACTTCACATGGTATACTCTGAATGTAAGTTAAATAATCAGGGTGACAATAGACAGCTTTGACGTACTCCTTTCCAAATTTGGAACCAGTCCACTGTTACATGTCTGGATCTAACTTTGTTTCTTGACCTGCATACAGATTTCTCAGGAGGCAGGTAAGGTAGTCTGGTATTCCCATCTCTTTAAGAATTTTACAGTTTGTTGTGATCCACACAAAGGCTTTAGCCTAGTCAATGAAGCAGAAGTAGATGTTTTTCTGGAATTCTCTTGTTTTTCTGTGATCCAACAGATGTTGCCAATTTGATCTCTGGCTCTTCTGCGTTTTCTAAATCCAGCTTGAACATCTGAAGTTCTTGGTTCTTGTATTGTTGAAGCCTCGCTTGGAGAATGATGTTCTTCATTAAGCAGAAAACTTTAATTTTTTTTTATCAAATGCACTATATTTTGGCCTTGCAACTTTTGTTTCTGGGGCTTTAAATTCTTTCCCATCTCTACGTCACAAAGATGTTTTCTAAACTATGATATTTAATGAAACCTCATATGCACCATATGAAGATGCATACTGATTTCAGAGATGCTTAACTGTAGAAAACAATGGCCAATGGCAATTATAAATATTGTCTATGGTAAGGCTCATCCCATTTTCAGAAATAATAAATCAGGATTCTTAAAATTGATATCATGCACAATATTATAGCTTCAACTGTCACAACTGTCTTTAATCTTTCTGGAGCCCACATATGTATATTGTTAGACAGGAATTCAGTTTTATTTTAACTCATATAGATACAGTTTCCCAATCTCAGAAGGCAAGATTATAGTATTTTACATTTAAGTATATTTGTGCTTTTAACATAATACTCTTTATCAGACTAAGTAATTCTTCCCTATTCTTAATTATCTGAAATATTTACCATGATAAGTATTGAATTTTATCACATCTCATTTCTATATCTAGGAAATTAATCATAAAATTTTTCCTTTTTTCTCTCCCTTCTGTTAATGTGATAAATTATATCCTTGTATTCCTGAAAAATTCACTTAGTTGTGATATATTAACCTTTTTATATACCAACCACTGGATTTATTTTTCTAACATTTTGTTAAAATTTCTGCATATATGGTCCTTAAGAACACAGGACCGTGTTTTATGGTCTTTTATGATTTTTACGATTATGTTTTAATCAATTTTTTACAACAAAGATAGTTTGTACACATCTGTTTCTGCTCTCTTGTCTCTACTAGTCATCACTCTTGCCATATATGACAGAGCAACAGCTAATGTCATGCTCGATGGTAAAATCTCACACTGCCAAAGGCTGGAGTTCAATCAGCAGTCACAGAACTAAGATCCTACAAGTCAAACATATGTGGCAAAAAATAAAGAAAAAAAGAATAAGACAACACTGCCTACTCTCACCACTCCTACTCAACACAGTAACTAAAGTCTTAGCCAGAGCAAGTATGCAAGAAAAAGAAATAAAAGGCAACCAAATCAGAAAGAAGTTAAATTGTCTGTTTGCAGATGATATCATCTTACATATTGAAAATTCTAAAGACTCCAACAAAAACTGTTAGAACTAATAAACAAATTCAGCAAAGTTGTAGGATACAATATCAACATACAAAAAGCAGCTGTGTTTCTCTATACTAACAATGAACTATCTCACCAAAAAATAAAACAACCCCTTTTACAGACCTCTCTGGTGGCACAGTAGACAGGAATCTGCCTGCCAATGCATGGGACATGGGTTCAATTCCTGGTCTGCGAAGATTCCACATGCTGCGAAGCAACTAAGCCCTGGGCCACACAGCTTCTGAGCTCATGAGCAGCAACTACTGAGCCTATGTGCTGCAACTACTAAAGCCCATGGGCCTAGAGCCTGTGCTCTGCAAGAAGAGAGGTCACCAAAATGAGAAGACCACACACCACAATGAAGAGTGGCCCCCACTTGTCACACACAACTAGAAAAAGCCCGTACAGAGCAATGAAGACCCGGTGCAACCAAAGAGAACACAGAAACAAAAATCCATTTACAATAGCATCAGAAACAATAAATACCTAAGAATAAATTTAATCAAGGAAGTGAAAGGTATGTACAATGAAAACTGTATGAGGCTGATGAAAGAAACTGAAGACACAAGTGGAGAGATTATCTCATGCTCATGAATCAGAAGAGTTAACATTAAAATGTCCATATTATCCAAAATTATCTATAGATTCAATGTAAGGAAGTAAGCGTCAGTCACTCAGTCATGTCCGAATCTCTTCTATCCCGTGGATTGTAGCCCACCAGGCTTCTCTGTCCATGGGATTCTCCAGGCAAGAATACTGGAGTGGGTTGCCATTCCCTTCTCCAGGGGATCTTCCCAATCCAGGGATCGAACCCAGGTCTCCCACATTGCGGGCAGATTCTTTACCGTCTGAGCTACAGGGATGAATCAATGTAGATTCAATGTAATCCCCATCAAAATTTCAGTGGAATTTTTCATAGAAACAGAACAATCCTAAAATTTGTATGGAACCACAAAAGATCTTGAAGAGCCAAAGTTATCTTAAGAAAGAACAAAGCTGGAGACATCACACTTCCTGATTTAAAACAATAACAAAGCAATAGTAATCATCAGAACAGACACAGACCAACAGAACTGAACAGAGAGCCCAAAAATAAACCCAATGATACCTGACAAGAATAGGCAAGGGGAAAGGGACACTCTCTTCAATAAATGGTGCTGGAAAAACTGGATATTCACTTGCAAAACAATGAAATTGAACTCCTATCTTAACACCAGTCACATAATTAAATTTAAATCAAGATTACCCAGAGAAGTGCTCCAGAACCTATGAATGGTGTAACCGTATGGTTATACATGGAGAAGAGTCATGAATTTGCAGTGTTTAACCTTTTTCCTACACAATCATTTAAAAAAAAAATCAAGAGAATAAAGTTCAAGTTTACCACCTCCAAAAAGAATGATGTATCTCCCCTCTACGCTTTCACGATTTTTTATACACAGCTTCTAATTCTCAGGACATTTACATATTTATATCCTCTACCCTAGTTTGGGCTTCCCAGGTGGAACTAGTGGTAATGAACCCGTCTGTTAATGCAGGAGACCTCTAAGAGATGCGGGTTCAATCTCTGGGTTGGGAAGATCCCCTGGAGGAGGGCATGGCAACCTACTGTAGTATTCTTGCCTGAAGAATGCCATGGACAGAGGAGCCTGGCAAACTACAGTCCATAGGGTCGCAAAGAGTTGGACATGACTGAAGTGACTAAGCACGTACACACACACTCGTTTACTTGGCTTTACATCACTTGTACCAAGTACTGAGCTTGTATACGTGGATGAATTACAGAATGTTTAAGAAAACACAAATGTCACAATACAAATATATTAACTAAACAGTATCACTAGAAATAACTTACACACTTAATCTAGTTGCCACAATTGAGTTATTAGATCAAAAGTGATTGCATTAGCAGTTATCAACTGAAAACCCATTCCATCAGCAATATTGGTTACTATGAGTATTTAAGTTAAAATACATACAACTGTGAGTTCCTGTTATTCCTAGCACATAGTAATCAACAAAGACTTGTTGAAAAAAATTTATAAGAACTAATTTTCATATTATTTGCATTCAATAATCAAAAATAATGTGGCATAGATTACACTTCATTCCCTTAATATATTTTTCTTCCTCCAAGAGAATGCCCAAATTTTAGCAGAACATATGGTAGCATGAAACAAAGACAGCTTCCCAGCCTCTTCTGCAGCTAGATATGCCCATGCAACTCAGTTCTGGCCAGTGTAAGACGTAAGTGAAAGTGTCCTATGGCAGCTTCCACAATTCTTATGCAAAACACCACTGGCATTTGCCTACTGCTCCCTTCTTGTCTTTCGTCCAAGAGAATATAGATGAGATGATTAGAGCTGTAGCCACCCACACTGCTTCAGGGAAACGAGAGCCCTCCTTGGATCGGCTACAGTGATGAGCTAAAAGGATCCTAGATCCTCAAAAACTTCATGGAAACGAGCATGCCCATCAGTCCTGGACTCTCTTTATATTTCTGAAATTTTAAAATCAACTTTATCTTTGCCATTGGAAAAACCCATAATAGCAGCTTTATTTATCCTCCTAGATAAAGGAGGAAGGCAGATTTATAAATGACAGACTTTCACAGACATACACTGTGGAGCCACATGTCTCTCAGTTGGGGATAACAGGATATTATCTCTTTTTCAGCAATTATTCTTACTCTTAAGACAGACACAGTTGCTCTATACTAGGAGTCAGAGAATCCAGGTTGAAGTCTTACCTCTGCCACTAACTAGGCAAGTCTATCTAAGCTTTTGTAGGACACCTATGTAATAAAATTCCCTTGAGTCTTAAAATATAATGTATTTGAAAAATGTCCCACCATATAAATTACCATACACAAAATAGTTGACAAAATACCTGTAGAGCTCTAGAAGCTCTTTCTTGCTCACTTTGTATGTCCAATAAATACTTATTGAATCAATATTTTTAACTCCTTGCTAAATGCATAAATTATTGTTTTGAGTTTAATAAATTTCAAAAGACTTTAATATTAATTGAATTATTACTTGAATCCTTTAGAGACACAATTCTTAATTGTGACATCAGTCAAAAGACATAATGGTACAAAAACATAAACCTAGCTAATCCATTTATCTGGTTCAAAAGCAGACCCCTGTTTGCTACAGTAGTAGTAGTTAGTTGCTCAGTGGTGTCCAACTCTGTGTGACCCCATGGACTGTAGCCCACCAGGCTCCTCTGTCCACGGGATTCCCCAGGCAAGAATACTGGAGTGGGTTGCCATTCCCTTCTCCAGAGAATCTTCCCAACCCAGGGATAGAACCTGGGTCTCCTGCACTGCAGGCAGATTCTTTACCATTTGAGCTACAGGGAAGTCCTTTTTCGCAACAGCAAAATAGTTTAAATTAGAAAAAAACTTGTGGTATAAAAATAAAAAAATTTTGACACTTTTCCCTTTAAATTACAAGTTCAGTTCAGTTCAGTCGTGTGCAACTCTTTGTGACCCCATAGACTGCAGCATACCAGGCTTCCCTATCTATCACCAACTCCCAGAGCTTGCTCAAACTCATGTCAATCAAGTTGGTGATGCCATCCAACCATCTCATCCTCTGCCATCCCTTTCTCCTCCTGCCCTCAATCTTTCCCAGCATCAGGGTCTATTCCAATGAGTCAGTTCTTTGCATCATGTGGCCAAAGTATTGGAGTTTCAGCTTCAGCATCAGTCCTTCCAATGAATATTCAGAACTGATTTTCTTCAGAATGGGCTGGTTGGATCACCTTGCAGTCCAAGGGACTCTCAAGAGACTTCTCCAACAACACAGTTCAAAAGCATCAATTCTTTGGTGCTCAGCTTTCTTTATAGTCCAACTCTCACATCCATACATGACTACTGGAAAAACCATAGCTTTGACAAGATGGACCTTTGTTGGCAAAGTAAAGTCTCTGCTTTTAAATACGCTGTCTAGCTTGGTCATAGCTTTTCTTCCAAGAAGCAAGCATCTTTTAATTTCACGGCTGCAGTCACCATCTGCAGTGATTTTGGAGCCCAAAAGAATAAAGCCACTGTTTCCCCATCTATTTGCCATGAAGTGATAGGATAGGATGCCATGATCTTAGTTTTTTGAATGTGGAGTTTTAAGCCAGCGTTTTCATTCTCCTCTTTCACCTTCATCAAGAGGCTCTTTAGTTCTTCTTCTCTTTCTACCATAAGGGTGGTGTGGTGTCATCCTGGAGGAAACTTCTTCATGTCGAGGATGGGGGTGGAGTGGAGTGACAGAAGTCCTCTGTCTGATCCTTTTGTCTGTCCCACTGGTCTTTACTGGTCCCTAAGCCTGTATGCTTTTGCAAATGAAAGTTAGGAACACTCCTTTGGTTTTCCTTTCTGCTGATCAAATCCTTCCCCTGAAGTAATGGAAGAAAGGCCTAACTGCTTGAATGGAGGGGAGGAGGAGGGAAGCGGAGATTGTGACCATGTGAAATATTAAATATTAAGTTACACATAAAAATGTACTTTAATATTTAAACCACTAACCCCACCACACCAAATGAAGGATATCCTCACACTGAGCAGTGGTTAAAGTGTTTTATTAAATTAAGTATGTAATTTGCAAATGGTTTCATAAGAAATTTTAAAAGCAAAGTTATAAAACAGTTTCAATAAAAAAGTACAGTTAACAGCAAAATTACATTTTCTTTATAGTACAAATAAAAGGATTTTGTTTCTAATAGACTGTTTGAAGATCTTATATTCTCCGACTGACAGTTGCAATATTATATTTTAATGAGAAATCTCATGGTTAATTCTCAATCATATGTTAATAAATGGGTTCATCATTTGGACCATTAAAGTCATTTTCTCAACTTTAAGGAAAACAATAAAATTTGTCATCATATAATGTGAAGTTATAAAAAGCTCTTCAGAATGTAGATGTATTCTAGCCTTATTTCTCTAATAAATTTTGCAAAGAGACATTAAGTAACACTGTAAACTTGAATTACATTAAAAATAAGCACCATTTACATACATTCTACCTAAACTTACTTTACGTTTTAAATGACAAGGTTTTTTGGCCACACAAAACATTTAAATCTGTTTTCTTTACCATGTAAATAAAAATAAGCAATATTTAACCACAACACAGAAAAATTATCAAACTTCACCTCAACTGCACAATGAAAAAGCAATTGGAAAAAACAGCACACATTATTTTTGTGTCTTTTTTATACATTTTGTCATTTTCTTAAATTGAGAGCAGTTAAAACATTGTCAGAGCAATTTCCTGAGTTTCAAAGTTTCCAATTTCCAGCTCAGAAACAACCAATCTTGCTATTATACATGTCTTTTTTTCTAAGCATACGAAACACTTGAATTTTAAAAGGACAAAATAAAGGATTGGAAACAATCCAACAGAATTATTTAGCTTTCTCTCCAAAATGTGTTATAATACACCAGACACTTTAAAGTGTTAAGTCGGGGTTTCTACTATACAGTATGTCCCACATTTGAAGGCCTTAGAATTGCAGGCAGTACTGAAACACTAATACACTGAAGAAACCTCAACTTGAAATAATATAGAGATACATGAACAGCCAATAAATGTAAGACAAAATACTTCCATTTCTCATGTTTAAGGAAGGAAATGAACAGACTGAAAATACTGTTAAAAGTTCCCTCTGTCCAACCCCACTTTCCCTGTGGTTTCCATATTAGTGCTCATCTTCCCCTGGGAGACACTGGTAAGAGACTATTGAAAGAATATAATTGTTATTAAAATCTTCCAAAATTACAGACCTGTTGTACTTTTAAAATATTAATAACTTTGCAAAAAGCCATTCTAGTAAGTCATATATTAGCACAAATATACCAAAACATACACAAAAAGTCTGATAAGTCCCATATTATCTTTAGTTTTGACACACAGGATTTAGAAATGAGTAAAAGAGAAAAATTTGATAATCCTCAAACTCTGTTTACCTTTGGCATACAGGATTTAGAAACAGGCAAAACAAGAAAAGAGCCATTATAAAAATTTCTTTCAAAATTACATGTTGCTTAAACTATGCTAGATAGTGGGATAGAAGCCAGTCTGGTACTAAACAACTTTACAAAAACATTTATAATGTTCAAAATGTCTCCATATATTTATGAATGATGATTAAGAAGAAATGCCCTAGATTTACCAAAATAAAGCATAAAATTAGAGTTGGTACAGTTCAAAACATAGGTTCTTTCATTTGATTTCTGCCCACAAAATACCTCACCTCTTGTTCTTTTTGACTGCTCCCATATTAATAATTATAATAACTAATATTGAAGTAAAGTCTAGTTGAAGCACTCAAAAGCGATGTCTTTTTTTAAACTGGCATGAGGAAATATAAAAACACAGAAAATGAGTATGCAGCTGCACACACTCGAATAATCCTAGGTTTTAGTACTGTTATACACATTTCTTAAATCATATCAATTTATACACAGAAAGGTTTTATTTCATTAACAGTTGTAGTTTTATAAGTAGAGTTGTTGAAAGGAATTGTTTTATTTTTAATGTATACAACTCTTCTAGACCTCACAAAAAACATATGCCAAACTGTTGGCATTTTTTTTTAACAAATTACCACAAACAATGTGAATAATACTTCAACACCAGTTACTATTTCTAAGTAACAAACATATATTTTTATGGAAATAAATTCAATGATATGGCTCTTCTTTTACAAGCATGCTTTCATGATATATAAAAACATGTTTCTAAATTTTATTTTCATTAAAATGTCTGTTCTTCTGGGAAATCTTTCAGGAATAGCGCAATCCTAAATCCTATCACCTAGTCCAAATAATTTTTAAGCTTATCAAAAATCAATACAGTTGTTTGCTAAAACTATGTATGTTGAAAATACCCTTCATATCCAAAGTCAGATTTATTTAAGCCAGCGTCTCATATTGGAAAATTATACTTTATCGCACTAAACTTGTGTAAAGGAAGTTATAACCGAAAAGTATACCAACAGGGCTTTTTAAGCTGACCAAGAAAAAAGATATCAGTGAAAGTTTCCTTTCAGAAAGTTGGTTCTTTTTAAAAATAAAGGTAAAAAACTTTTAAATTGTAAGAATTTCTTTTATGATTGTATCAAAAATGTTTTCTATATCTGTTTTAAGTTAATAGGATTTTGACCTACTCTAGTTTAGAAATTACATGCCTCAAATACAAAATATAGCTCTTTAGTACTGTCTTCAATAAATATCATTTACACAGGCAGTGCTATAAGACTCGGAGCAGTTCTAGAAGACAGCAGCACTCCTTCTTTGAAAACTTGTCTGCCTATGGAAGGTATAAAACTGTAACATAATCTCAGACCCCAACTTCACTTCTAGGAAATGTACACACCCAGAAAGAAGGAACAAAAGGTAAGCGATCACAACCTGTAGAGTGTGGCAAAATGATTTTTCGTGTTGTTTTGAAATCAAGAAGCGCTGAAAGGTTTCTGTTAGATCTCCTTTCTTTCTGTACTACTACTACTAGATCTCAAAGCACTTTAAATACCTCTCATTGAAGCCTTTAAGACTTTACGAAACGTCAAACAACAATTAATATAAAGGTAACATTTTCTGTCTGAGAAAGTATCAGAGCATTTCAATCTCTAAAATCACAGCTGATAATTTTCTTAGACATCTGGTAATCAATAAAAATTCTCTTTAATATCTTTAATAGATAACATATTTGGCATTTGATTCAGTAAAAATTAAACTTCTCTATAATTTTGAAAAACATCATGTTTTTCTGTTTATAACTGGACATCACTACTAATAAAACATACATTTACGTAAAATTGACTAAATCACTGCAAATAAAACTAATTTTAAGCTACAAACCTTCACACTTTTTAGTCAAGGATGTTTATTTTACTTTAGCATGACTTTCAAGCACCCTGGTTTAATTTCAGAGAATCTGCAAAAATGAAAAAAGAGTTAAAGATAAAAATTTCAAATTGATTAAGAACTATATCTTGTAACCAATTCTAAGTGCCTATGCTAAACATAATATTCACTATCAAAGCACTCTCCTTTAAGTTAAATCAAGGACTAATATCTTGTGTTCTTTTTAATCTACTGTCAAAATAATACATGACTAAGGCTGGGGATTACTGCTAACAGCAGTTATTACAATTTAAGATTTTTAAAAATTCTCAAGCCTGATTTTGATGTTAATGAATAACAGTAAGCTGTATGAAGGATATGATGATGTCTGAATTACATTCTCTCTCTGCGTTATAAACTACCAAGAAGAAATTTCCATAGGTAAGTCTGATTTATCAGAACATGAAACTCCCTCAGTGTGAAAATTTAATTTAAAGAAACACCATCAGTCTCTAAAATAGACGATTAATTCCAATATGATAATGTTCTAGCCTATTTCTTTTGTAAAAGTAACCCTAAAATGTCAGCTGTTTTCATGCTCAGAATTAATGCGACCACTTTCTATAACATAGCCAACATTTTATCACATGACAAACAAAACAGGCTGTAATAACTGAAACTAGAAGTAAGGGAAGAGGGTACTGGGATTCCTCAGGGAAGCTATCCATCAACAAAATCTTTCTTCTTGAACTTTTCTTGCCATTGGTGTTACTGAATAATAATCACTTAATGAAAAAGGATATTTCATATTTGCCAGCTAAGACTAATAGTGGCACTTAATTTATGAAGATGTATAAATTCATAAGTGACTAGAGATTTCCACTAAAGTTTAAATACATACAAATTATAACCAAATTTTAGCAGGAGCGCCAAATTCTTCCAAAATCCACAAACATGTACTTCTTTTCAAAAGAATTAAACAATAACCTTAGGGTGGGAGGAAAAGGCGATGACAGAGGGTGAGATGGTTGGATGGCATCACCGACTCAATGGACATGAGTTTGAGTAAACTCCGGGAGTTGGTGATGGACAGGGAGGCCTGGTGTACTGCAGTCCATGGGGTCGCAAAGACTCCGACACAACTAAGCGACTGAACTGAACTAAACTGATGATATGTATAATTTAACTATCTTGAATAACATAAAAAAAGAATATACTTATTTTCTTTTAAATTTTAAATCTATGATAGACATAGTTTTTTTCAAATGATTACTTCAACAACAAACAATTTTTCTTTCATTTCTGGTTTACTGCTGCTGCTGCTGCTGCTGCTGCTGCTAAGTCACTTCAGTCGTGTCTGACTCTGTGCGACCCCATAGACGGCCTCCTACCAGGCTCCTCTGTCCCTGGGATTCTCCAGGCAAGAACCTGGAGTGGGTTGCCATTTCCTTCTCCAATGCATGAAAGTGAAAAGTGAAAGTGAAGTCACTCAGTAATGTCCAACTCTTAGTGACCTCATGGACTGCAGCCTACCAGGCTCCTCCGTCCACAGGATTTTCCAGGCAAGAGTACTGGAGTGGAGTGCCATTGCCTTCTCCATTCTAGTTTACTAGACATCATAAATCCAGGAGGGATGTTACATATCATAATTTAATCATGAATTTGTGGCTAAAATCAGATGGTTAAATTTAGTAAACTATCTTAACAAATTGTTCTGAGCATATTATTAGTGTATACTATCTGCATATGGGCAACTGCCATTATCGATAACAGAAATCTATACTCACCTAAAGTTATGGCTTGTGAGGTATTTAATGACGGCTGGTTTGATGCGAGCAACTCCTCCCTGGCTGTGGTTTCCTCTCCCCGTTATCACAGAGAGATAGGGCTTACCACCATTCTGCTTAAATTCTGTTACAACAGAAATTGGAACAGTTAAAATTTATCTATCTTACATTCGCAACGGAAAACAAACCTTTACTCAAACACATATGAAATTGTTTTCATGAGGATTTAAAGATTTATTACTTCAAAAAGTCCTACACTGATGTTTTTAAATGTATGTTTCATCTATACTTTTAAGTATAGAAGCTTCATAGCAATTGATCCACCTAAAGACTTGAGTGGAACTTCTCCTGTGGGGAGAGAGACATGCATGTGCTACCAGAATTTCTCTCTGAAATAATGATGACAACAATAATATTAATGATACACACATGGATTCAGGCATCACTTTAAGTGGCTTATATTTATTAACTAAGAATCTTTATAACAACTCTACTAAATACTCTGAAGCCAGACAGCTTTGATCTTTATTATAAGCGGCTCTGCCACTGACTGTGTATTGGGACCATGGACAAGTTTCTTAGCCTATCTGTGCCTATTTTCTTGTCAGTAAGATGGGGTATGAGGCAACTGCTTTATAGGCTATAACTCTCAGGAATAGCCATTAGCAAACCCACTAATTATAGCATGGACTGCAGTCTTACTGTTAAAGATAATCAATTATTAACTTAAGAAAGTCTTTCAAATAGATGATTTTAAAATATAGAATGAACCTGAGCCTCTTAAAAGACCATAGCTCCTGCTTTGGAAATGAGCCTGTGAAAATAAAGTATATAAATCTGAAAGTAACAGCTACAATAAAATAGCAACAACAAAAAACCTGTTTATAATATGAATTGATTTCACAATTCAGTAAATATTTGCTCCTCAGTTTCAAATAGCACAAGTTATGACCTTTAGCATAAAATACATATACCCATAAATATTCCATACTCTGTTCATTCAGTTGCCATAAAACTCTGCTGCTGCTGCTGCTAAGTCACTTCAGTCGTGTCTGACTCTGCAACCCCACAGACGGCAGCCCACCAGGCTCCCTCGTCCCTGGGATTCTCCAGGCAAGAACATTGTAGTGGACTGCCATTTCCTTCTCCAATGCATGAAAGTGAAAAGTGAAAGTGAAGTTGCTCAGTCGTGTCCGACTCTTAGTGACCCCATGGACTGCAGCCCACCAGGCTCCTCTGCCCCTGGGATTTTCCAGGCAGGAGCACTGGAGTGGGGCGCCATCGCCTTCTCCGGCCATAAGACTCTAGCAGATCCACAAACATTGTTTTCAAGTCTCATATCTCCAAGGCAATATTTAGTCTGGAATTAAAGTGGACATGTTGCTCTTATATTTATAATTCCTATTTAAACTCATCTAAAG
Source organism: Ovis aries (assembly GCF_016772045.2). Taxonomy (NCBI): domain Eukaryota; kingdom Metazoa; phylum Chordata; class Mammalia; order Artiodactyla; family Bovidae; genus Ovis; species Ovis aries. The sequence continues at coordinate 59,887,595 of NC_056059.1, read as the reverse complement.
CATTTCTCAGATTTCTTATCATTTCAACTATAAATATTTCAGTACATATTTTAAAAGATAAAGACTCTCTAAAAAAACATAACCACGACGCTTTACTGTCTGAGCCACCAGGAAGAGTCAATCATATCTTATAAAGTTAAAAACAGTTCCTTAAAGTTTCTAGAAATGGCTAAAAATTTCCCCCAATAATCTCAAAAACTGATTTGTTTGAATCAGGGTTGAAACATGTCCACATATTGTATTTGGTTGGTATATTTCATAGGGCATCCCTGGTGGCTCAGATGGTAGAGAATCTGCCTGCAATGCAGGAGACCAGGATTTGATCCCTGGGTATTTGGTTGATATACCTCTTAACTTATAAAAGGTTCTTCTTCCCCCTGTGTGATGGGGTTTTTCAATTTGTTGGAAAAATGAGATTGTTTATCCTAAATATTTACAGTCTGGATTTTGTATCCCCATGGTGTCATCTAACATGTTCCTCTATTGCCTACAAATCTGAACAAAGCAGTTCAGTTCAGTTGCTCAGTCGTGTCCGACTCTTTGCGACCCCGTGAACTGCAACACGCCAGGCCTCCCTGTCCATCACCAAAGCAGTAGTCAGATCTAAAGTCAGATCTATCTGCTTCTAGTTATTTGGGGGCAGAAAGCTTCATGGGTAGTTGTGGTATATATATATTTCAATCAGAAGACACAAAAGGGTCAGATCTCTTTTTTTAATAATTCATCCCTAATTTTGACCATCATCTTTTACAACTACAAGCAATGCAGGACAGAGCCACATATTGTTCCCCTGGACACTTTTCTGTTCAAAAAATACTACCACCTGGTGGTGACCAACCATAATTACAGGTCACCACAGGTAGCGTGCACAGATGGGCTTTGGCTTCCAGAAAGAGTTTGTATCTTGGGTCTGGCCAAGTATAACCTTAAACAAGTTATTTAACTCTTTTATTCTCATATAATTTTTTCTACTGAAATAAAATTCACCTAACATAAAATTCACGATGTTAAAATGTACAATTCAGTGTGTTTTAGTACATTACAATGTTGTGCAACCATCAACATGATCTAATTCCAGAACATTCCATCATCTCAAAAAGAAATTCTGTGCCAGTTAGCAGTCAGTCTCCATCCCTGGCTTTCCAGTCCAAGAAAACAAAAATGAACTTTCTGTTTCTATGGATTCTATTCTAGACAATTTATATAAATGGAAATCATATAGTATGCGGCCCTTGGTGTCTGGCTTCTTTCACACTGCATAATACTTACAAGGTTCATCTGTGTTGCAGCATGTGTCAGCATTTCATTCCTTTCTGTGGCTTAATTATATTCCACTGTGTCGATATTGGAGAAAGCAGTGGCACCCCACTCCAGCAGTCTTGCCTGGAAGATCCCATGGATAGAGGAGCCTGGAAGGCTGCAGTCCATGGGGTCGCTGAGGTCGGACATGACTGAGCGACTTCAATTTTACTTTTCACTTTCACTCTTCACGTTCATGCATTGGGGAAGGAAATGGCAACCCACTCCAGTGTTATTGCCTGGAGAATCCCAGGGATGGGGGAGCCTGGTGGACTGCCATCTATGGGGTCGCACAGAGTCGGACACGACTGAAGTGACTTAGCAGTATCGATATACCACATTTTTTTCCATTCACCAGTGGATAGACATCTGGGTTGTTTCCACCTTTGGGCTATTATAAACATACATAAGTTTCTGTGTGGATGAATTGTGTTTTCAATTCTTTTGTGTACAAGCCTGGGACCAGAACTGCTGGGTCACATGGTAACTCTATGCTTAACCTTTCAAGGAATGTCAACCTTTTCCACAGGTTGCACCATTTAACATTCCCATCAGCAATATATGAGGATTCCAATTCTCTGTATCCTTAGTAACACTTACTATTTTCCACTTTATTAAACTTACTAAGTCATCAGTTTCCTTATCTATAACATGAGAGGAATATCTACTCTTTATTCAGTCACTTACTCAAAAGGTTTTTAAAGTGTTGAATGGAAAGCAGAATATACAATAATGATTCAATAATTATCTCCGATTAAATTATTGGCCAAAAAGATGGGCATTTAATAATCAATTATAGGGGCTTCCCTAGTGGTTCAGTGGTTAGGAATCCACCTGCCAGTGCAGGGGGCCTAGGTTTGATTCCCAGTCAAGAAAGATGCCACATGCCGTGGAGCAACTACGCCCGTGCATCACAGCTACTGAAGTCTGCACACCTAGAGCCTGTGCCCCACAGAAGAGAAGCCACGCCAATGCAAAGACAATGAGAAGCCTGCACACAACAATGAAGAGCAACCCTGACTCGTCGCAACTAGAGAAAGCTCGCATGCACCTATGAAGACTCAGCACAGCCCACAGGCAAAAAGCCAACTAAATAAGAAGCTTTTTATAAATGCTGTGATACACAGGAGTACTAGCAGAAGTTTTTAACAGGCAGCCTAATTTAGTCTGAAAGCGAACAAGCTGAAAGTCAACAAGCGGTAACATAGATAAACATAAGGAAATGGAAGAGCAGCAAAACACAAGACAAGGATAAAGACACAGGGTAGAAAAAACTATGTAGGGATGTGGGGATTTATGCTAAATGAAACATGGCAACCTTATCACAGTGCTAATTATGTAACTAGTCATTCACTATCATCTATTCTACTAGATAGCAAACTCCATGAAGACGGTAATTGTGTGTCTTTTTCACTGCTTTATGTTTCATGTCAAGAATATATAAGATCATCAAGTTTTTATCGAGTAAATGATGTATTCATCCTCTACAGACAAAATATTCCCTTATAATACTTCTATATAGGAATTTTTGTTTTCTCTAGATTAAATAATGTATTTATCTCTTTTAATCTTCGTTGCTGTTTTCTAGATTTTCTCTAAGATTTTCAAAATTATATTTAAAAAACAAGTGGGGGAGGAAAATCCTCTACTCTATCAAAGAATGTCTGCTAATAAACCTTCCTTCCTTGTATGAAGGAATACAAATTATAAAAACACCATTATGGAACCACCAAGAATACACAGAAGAACTGTACAAAAAGGATCTTCACGACACAGATAATTACAATGATGTGATCATTCACCTAGAGCCAGACATCCTAGAATGTGAAGTCAAGTGGGCCTTAGGAAGCATCACTACGAACAAAGCTAGTGGAGGTGATGGAATTCCAGCTGAGCTATTTCAAATCCTGAAAGATGATGCTGTGAAAGTGCTACTACATTCAATATGCCAGCAAATTTGGAACACTCAGCAGTGGCCACAAGACTGGAAAAGGTCAGTTTTCATTCCAATTCCAAAGAAAGGCAATGACAAAGAATGTCCAAACTACCACACAATTGCACTCATCTCACACGCTAGTAAAGTAATGCTCAAAATTCTCCAAGTCAGGCTTCAGCAATATGTGAACCATGAACTTCCAAATATTCAAGCTGGTTTTAGAAAAGGCAGAGGAACCAGAGATCAAATTGCCAACATCCACTGGATCATCAAAAAAGCAAGAGAAATTCCAGAAAAACATCTACTTCTGCTTTATTGACTATGCCAAAGCCTTTGACTGTGTGGATCACAATAAACTGTGGAAAATTCTGAGAGAGATGGGAATACCAGACCACCTGATCTGCCTCTTGAGAAACCTATATGCAGGTCAGGAAGCAACAGCTAGAACTGGACATGGAACAACAGACTGGTTCCAAATAGGAAAAGGAGTATGTCAAGGTTGTATATTGTCACCCTGTTCATTTAACTTATATGCAGAGTACATCACGAGAAACGCTGGGCTGGAGGAAGCACAAGCTGGAATCAAGATTGCCAGGAGAAATATCAATAATCTCAGATATGTAGATGACACCACCCTTATGGCAGAAAGTGAAGAGGAACTAAAGAGCCTCTTGATAAAAGTGAAAGAGGAGAGTGAAAATGTTGGCTTAAAGCTCAACATTCAGAAAACTAATATCATGGCATCTAGTCCCATCACTTCATAGAAAATAGATGGGGAAACAGTGGACACAGTGGCTGACTTTATTTTTCTGGGCTCTAAAATCACTGCGGATGGTGATTGCAGCCATGAAATTAAAAGACGCTTGCTCCTTAGAAGGAAAGTTATGAAAAAAAAAAAAGAAGAAAAGTTATGACCAACCTTGACAGCATATTCAAAAGCAGAGACATTACTTTGCCAACAAAGGTCCGTCTAGCCAAGGCTATGGTTTTTCCAGTGGTCATGTATGGATATGAGAGTTGGACTATAAAGAAGGCTGAGCTTCTTTATAAAAAAGAATTGACTATAGAGAAGAACTGATGCTTTTGAACTGTGATGTTGGAGAAGACTCTTGAGAGTCGCTTGGACTGCAAGGAGATCCAACCAGTCCATCCCAAAGGAGATCAGTCCTGGGTGTTCATTGGAAGGACTGATGCTAAAGCTGAAACTCCAATACTTTGGCCACCTGATGCGAATAGCTGACTCATTTGAAAAGACCCTCATGCTGGGAAAGATTGAGGGCAGGAGGAGAAGGGGACGACATAGGATGAGATGGTTGGATGGCATCACCGACTTGATGGACATGGCTTTGGGTGGACTCTGGGAGTTGGTGATGGACAGGGAGGCCTGGCGTGCTGCGGTTCATGGGGTCGCAAAGAGTTGGACACGACTGAGTGACTGAACTGAACTGATGGAACCACCAATAAAATAACTGATTCAGACAAGGACCATAAATGGATGCTAAAATCGTAAGGCAAAATGAGAACAGCTGTATGAAAACAGTTATTCACACAGTCACAAAGAATCAATCACCAAAATTTGCTAACTGACTACAAAGGGAGAAAAGGTATATTTACAAAGCAAAATCTAATATGATAGAGTTCTATATCTCAGCTAAGAAATCAAACTTAACACCACCAATAAGGGAAAACTGACCATATATGTCTTCTAATGAGTTCACCAAGGATGACCTAACATCACCTATGCAGCATTTTTACCAAGAAAATTTTAAAGCGAATCTAGCCATGAAGAAACAATCAGACAAATTTAAATTGTTCAACAATTTACCGAACGACTGACTTGGAATCTTTAAAAATGTCAATGACATGGAAAACAAAAATTAGACAAAGGAACTACTCTGTATCACAGGAGGCTACTGACTTGGGACCATCAACTAGAACATGGGATGCATGACTGAATCCTGGATTGGGGGTAGAAAATGGCACATAAGACCTTTCCATACAACTAGAAAACACTAAGTATGGCCTGTATATTAGACAACACTTTGTTAACAATGTTAAATGTCTTAAAAGTCATCATGTGTTGTGATTGTGTCAGAAAATGAATTTGTCCTCAAGTGATAAACATGCTGAGGTGTTCAAAAACAAAGCACCACAATCTTTAAAACTTATTCTCAAATGGTTCAGCAGAAAGCTATTTATAGAGAGAGAAAAATGCGGCCAAATGTTGACTGGTCAGTCTACAATTCATTCAACTTCTCTGTGTGTTTTAAATTTTTCAATATAAAAAGCTAAGGAAAAAAGATAGTGAAAAGAGTAGACATATATATTGATATGCAAAATAAAAATGCCCATCAACAGAGAGATGGGCACATTATGACATGGTCACATAATACTATACAGCAGTTATAATTTTTAAAAAAAACAATCCATTAAGATGAGTAGATCTTGAAAACTAGATTGGGTGAAAATAAGGAACTTGGCTGATGATACAGTGTGACTCCATATATGTTGATTTTTTAAAACTCACAAAAGGAACAAATAGACTGATGATGAATGCAAACTGAAGGGTGTTGATTTCCACCAGGAAGGTAAGAGAAAAAAAATAAAGCAGCACATACAGGAAAATGTTACCACTTGTTACTGTATACACATGGGTACAGAGGTGTTCTTATTTTACTCTGCAACCTTTTCAACATGGTCTGCATGATAAAAACATGAATTCTCAACCTTTTATATCAATTATATTTAATCAAGTATTGAACTAATAACACGACTGTGTTGAACTGATAAACTTATATAACATATAGTATACAACTTTCTAAAATATATATAAACGAATTAACCGGAATACAGCTATCAATGACAGAGCAGTATGATGGAACCACAGGGAATAGCTGAGGCATGGATTTTATGTCTCCACAATAAAATAGAAGATAAAAAGAAAGTCAAGTTGAGAATTCAAAATATTCTAGCAGTGGTAAAAGGAGATGATTCCCTACTATTAGTCTGGGTACTACAAAGATTGAATTTTCCTAAGTGCTACCATCTGGTGATGAAAAGGAAACAAGATAATAAACCAACAAGATACTTTAATGTATATGAAGTACATAATACGATTTTAAGAGGCAAGCAGCAGCTTTCCTATTGACCTGCAAAGACTAAACACAAGCAGAAAGGGAGAAGGGCATACCATTATAATGCAAACACTCAGAAATCCTGAATTTATGATAATTCTATAAAAATCCTATTTACTTCTATATTTTATTAAATCCTTATTTACTTCTGTATTTTATTAAATATCTGTTGAGCAACTGACATCTAATAAGTATCTAATAGCTCTAGTAAATGTCTATGAACAAAGATGTGTAATATTACTGAAAGGTCCAGAGAATTCTCAGATTACATCAAGCCCTCCCTTTGAGGCCCAAAAGTTGGTCTGACATATATACATGCCCAGTATAACAAAGGAATACAAACATGACTGAAGCAGGAAAATAAAAATGCTAATGGACAAGGCAGTTAGAATTCTTTCCCAAGGTTTTCTTGAAGAATAAGTCTAATACAAACATCTATCAGTGTGGCACACATATCCTTAGCCTGCACATTCAGACTCCCTTGAATTTGCAAGTTATATCAATATAAACAAAGATATACTTTCTATTGAAATTGTGTAATGACTACAGTCCTACCTTCAGTTTTCTGCTGTAAAACTGTCGTCAAATGTTCTATAGCCTCATCCACATGCAGCCCATGGAGATCTAGAACATTCTGCGGCAATAGGGAGGCATTGACTTTCTCAAATATCTCCACGGCAGCAAGGTGATTAGCTTCTTTCATCTTCTGCTCATGGAGACTACCCTTTAAATATAAACATATCACCAGTGATCACTTTTCATATCTGCTACTTAGTAGGCAATGAGAAAATAAATAGTGCCCCCAGTAAAAAGAAGAAAAAAAAAAGGAAAAATTAATCTAAAATTTTTAATGCAATAGGCTAATATGCAAAAACACACCAAAAATTTAGGTGGATTTCAGTGAACTAATAACATAGTTCTTAAACTACTGGATCGTCATTTCTAACACATTCTCTGATCCAAAAATCATCGAAGAGGGACACAAATAAACAACATCCATCTCAAGAAGGAATCCAGTGGTTTACCTTTTGATAATCCTGAGTCTCAACCCTCTTAACAACTTGAAGTTACCCCTGAAGCCATCCCTTAAGGTCTGCTATTGTTGTTCACTAGGTAATACCAGTTTGATACTTTTTCTGCTCAGTCATAAAAAAGTAAGCTACGTGGAACCACAAGAAAACAAAAAGTCAATCAATCAGGTTTCCTTTAATAATATGCCGAATGGGGTCACAATGAATCGGACATGACTCAAGTGACAGAGCACATGCATGCCAAATGAGCCTAGGCAGAAATTCTACTTCCCTGAAAGATATTAATGTAACTTTCTTTTCCTGACTATGACAAGTGATACCTAACTAAAAATTCAAGCATGACAGAAAGCACACTTTCTCTGTAATCCCACCTGGGAAGGTAAATACTAACATTCCTCTGTGTTTCCTCCATAAAATTTGTAACTGTTTAGAAGTAGTAGTCAATGAGAGAACCCAACCTAAAAGAGATTAGGGACTGTTGGAATTCTCAGACCATACAGTTCTTATGGAATAGGCTACTTTACATCACTTATAGAATATAATCTACATTCCCCAGAATAACTTCATCTAGTCACAGTACGAGTATTACCTCCTTCAAGATTATTCAGACATCATAGATGACAAAGACAAAAAGAACTGACCTGCTGGGCATAAAATGTGGCAACATTTTTCTTCCCCATCCGATAAGCTTCTTTTGCCTTGCTGTAGCATTCCATCCTCTTCTGCTGGTGCAGGAAAGCCTCTGCCCTGTAGTCATCATACTCTGGGTACTCAAAGTCCTGGAAAGATGGTTCACTTGGTGTATCTTCAGTTTCTTTCAATTTCTTTGCCTGTAAGGTGTTACACAATAAGTACAACCCAAAGAAAAGAACACACAATCTTTACCTTCAAAATCTGTACATGAAAACTGGGCTCTACTAATTTCTATCTTTCTTCTTAAAAAAACAGACAATATTTCCCTACCGTCTTCCTAGTAAGTCATGCACTTGTCAACCATCATTAACTTTTTCATACCATTGTAACCACTCTTATCCAAGGAGATGTTAAAAAGTTCTCTAAAACTATTGAAATAAAAAAATCAAGCCAAAAGAGAGAAAATAAAATATTCAAAGAATAACATTCATTTATCTAATGCAATATTTTCCAAATTTTAGTTTGCAAACCCATTCATAGGGTCAGTCCAATCACTGAAGGAAGTAATGGCAAATTTCAATTTATATTTTTAAAAAACCAATCAATAAAATAATTCAATAATATTCTTTTGAAAACAGAAGAGCATGTGGAGTGACCATGCCTGATAGTAGGTAAAAATCATAAGGAGGTTCATAGGGCAATTTCAATCAATTCAACCAACTAGCCACTATGGTGGTGTTGACTTTTTGAGCTTTCTGAAATATGATCAAGTAGCTGTTAGCCATATGGAAACTTAAAGAAACTAAACTAAATAACTCTAATTTAAAACATAAGATCATGAAAATAATTATGCAAATTAGCCTCAACACTAAACCAAATAAAAAAGAATAACATAAATGTATCACCACATTCCTAACTCATTACTAGAGTCAAAAATCTGTAAATATATTTTTATTTTTGCAATCAATACCCACGACTCTCCCTTACCTAAGAATATTCATAGGCCCTACATCCTTATGACATGCTCACTAATAATCATACTACTGTTTAACTATTTCATATTAATGTTTAAATAGTCTATAAGTATATAGCTTGTATCCTGTATAAAACCAAAGATTTTGCAGAGAAGGGATTAAAAAAAAGAAAACACTTTTTATGACCTTTGAAAAGCCATAGTGCCTAATACTACAAATATAAATATTTGCCCTAAAAGTCTCTATTGGTATTTATACTAAAAAATGCAAATCACATTTGGTTCTCTGGGAAGAGACCCTTCATTTCTTATTTTTAAAAAAGAAAAAAAAACAGGGAATTCCCAGACTGTCCAATAGTTAGAAATCTGTGCCTTCACTGACTAGGCCCGGGTTTGATCCCTGTTCATGGAACTAACATCCCACAAGCCATGTGGCAAGGCCCAAAAAAAGAAAGGAAAAAAAAAGGTATATAATGAGAGCTACTCTCATTTTAAAATGAAACCAAACTTTATTTTTATATCCCTTTCATAGTGATATGGTTTACTATAACTTTACTAACTAGGGCCAAGTGAAACATGCTTCCTAAGAATTCACAAGCCTGGTGGGCTGCAGTCCATGGGGTCTCGAAGAGTCGGACATGACTGAGCGACTTCACTTTCACTTTTCACTTTCATGCATTGGAGAAGGAAATGGCAACCCACTCCAGTGTTCTTGCCTGGAGAATCCCAGGGATGGGGGAGCCTGGTGGGCTGCCGTCTAGCAGCAGCAGCAGCATTCTCTTGAAAGCATGATGTACTGTAATATTAAAACCATTTCCAAAGGTAACAAACTTGCAAATTTCATTAACAACTGAAGGGAAAAGGTACTAGTATTAAGAAAACACAGTTTTAGATAAATGTTAGTTTCTTGAACAAAACTGGGAAACCAAAATGCTACCGGGGTCATGATACTCTCTTTTAGTATCTCTGGTCCTTTGAGGTCCTGGGATATCAAAGACAGACTGTTCTGCCCACAAATCTTAACAGCATTTTTATCAGTGTTGTGACATCTGCCTACATTTTTTTGAGAAAGACTAAGTATAACTTATCTCCAGTATACCTTATTCAAATTTATGTTTTGGCCAACATGTACACAACTCACAAACTCTTTCTTGATTCCAACATCTTCTAACCATCTCCCACTTTCAGCAAGCACACTTCCCAATCACTTCCTCTACTGCCATAATGACCAAGAGTGCCTTGCTCTATTATCAGGAGAAAAAGTAATCTTTATTCCCAGTCTGGCACTGAAGGTCTCACCATCATCTTGCACTCTTTGAATCTTGTAACATATTACACCTATGCGTGATGAACACAGGCATCAGTTGTGCCACATACTTCCTGCTCCGTGTACACACTAACAGATAACATACTATTCCTATCCATGACACACACAGCCATCAGTGGTACCACATACTTCCTGCTCCGTGTACATACTACCAGATCACATGAACATCAAAATTACCCAAGTCCTATCAGCTAAATTCTGGTGAAATAGTCAAAGAAAAAAAGGAGCACACAAGTTTATCCATAAGTGGTCTTATCAACAAGTAAAGCAGGATGATTGAGTACTGTTTAAAAAAAAAAGTCTAAAACTAATGCAAGATTAATATATAAAATCAATCGTATTTCTATTTGCAGTGGATAAGCCAAAAATAAAATTAAGAAAACAATTTCATTTACAGTGGCATCAAAAAAATAAAATACCTCAAAATAAATTTAACAAAACTCATGTATAACTTATATTCGAAACTACAACACACTGTTGAATGAACTTAAGAGGAACTAAATAAATTGAAAGGTACTTCCACATTCACAAATTGGAAGAGAGCATTGTTAAGATGGCAATACACCTCAAATTGACCTGCAGACTCAGTACAATCCCCATGAAAATTCCAACTGGCTTCTTTGCAGAAACTGACAAGCTGATCCTAAAAGTCACACAGAAATGCAAGGGGACCAGAATAGCCAAAATAATCTTAGGCAGAAAAAAGAACATAGTTGAAAACTCACATTTCTCAATTTCAAAACTTACTATAAAGTTACAGCAGTCAAGACTATGACTATGGTACAGGCATAATGACAGACATACAAAACAATGGAATGAAACTGAGAGTCTAGTAAAAAATTTACAGTCAATTCATTTCCAACTAGGGTGCTAAGAAAATTCAATGTGGGAAAAATAATCTTTGCAACAAGTGGTACTGTGATAACTGAATATCCATATGCAAAAGAATAAACCTGAACCCCTATCTCACACCACATACAAAGATCTAAATGTAAGCACTAAAACTATAAAAGAATTTAAAACTATAAAACTATAAAACTAAAACTATAAGAAAACTTGGGTGTAAGTTTGATGACTTTGGATTAGGCAATAGTTTCTTAGGTGTGACATGAAAAGTACATCCAACAAAAGAAGTAAATTGAAAAAAAAAAAAGAAGTGAATTGCATGTGATCAATTTTTAAACTTTTGTGCTTCAAAGTACATCAGCAAAAAAGTGAAAAGACAACCCTTGAAATGGGAAGAAGTCTGCAAGTCATATGTCTGAAAAGGGACTTGCATGTAGACTATATAAAAACTCATACAACTAAAGAAATTTTTTTTAATTGTAATGGGCTACGGATATTAATAGACACTTCTTCAAAGAAGATATAATACAAATGGCCAATAAGCACATCAAAAGATGCTCAACATCACCAGCCATCAGGGAAATGCAAATCAAAATCACAATGAGATACCACTTCTATATTAACTATGTCTTTTATTTCTTATATTCTGATGCTTTGACATGAGGCCTTGCTAATCCCTAGAGACAAAGCCCCCACCTTGGGGTTAGTTAATTCCTAGAGATTGGAAACAATTCACTTGCTGGCACACTTTACACATGCAAACCATCCAATCTAGAACCCATACCCACAACCACTTCTATTATGGGCTCTCACTCTCTGGCCACCATTCACATACCCTAATCACTGAAGCCAGGTACCAGAAAACTAGGAACAGTTCCTATGCCCCTGAGTCTGCTGAAATTATTCAAACTAGCCAATCCTGAACCTACTTATCACCCTGTTTTGCCAAGTCTTTCCCACAGAAACCACAAAAAAAGGCTCTTGGGCACATTTCCCCCTTCTCTCCTTGACCCTGGTGCTTCCTCATGGGGCTCTGGGTGGTAGGCCATACCTCTTGCTTCTGTAACTATAATAAACTTCTTCCTTCATGTCATTTCCATACCTGGTGTCTTACCCTACCTGATTAAAACAAATCCCAGGTATCCATCAAACAACTTCAATTCTACTCAGATGGCTTTAATCAAAAAGACAAGATGATTACAAAGTGTCATAGAGGATGCAGAGAAATTCTAACCCTCATACACTGCTGATGGAAACGTAAAAGAATGTAACCATCTGGGGAAAATGCTTGGCAGTTCCTCAAATGGCTAAACGTTTCTGGGCTTCCCAAGTGGCTCTGCCTGCAATCAGGGCGACCCAGGTCTGACACAGTTATACTCTAAGACCCATCATACTGCATTCCATAGTTATTCAATTAAACCTCATACATTTCATGTGTAGCCTACACAAGAAAAGTTACAGAAATTCAAACGTTTGTCATATACAATGACACTGAAGAAAAAATATAATCCGCTATAAATTCATTATTTTGAGCGGATATTATTAACCAAATATGCTATTATTGGTTAAATTTTCAGTCTACAAAAAATGGTGAGAAATAAACATTCATCTAACAAATCAATTATATTTCATACATAATTATTTTTACCATTATTGTAAAACACTAAGAAGCTCTATACCTTTTTCTCCTTAGACTTCTGTGCAGTATGAGAAGTGATGTTCTCATTTTGGTGAACAAATTCTTGTGCTACCACTGTTTTTACAGGGTCTCCTTCAAGAACACAATTTAGAAATTGCACTGTGTGTTCTAATGAATAGCTGTAGAGAGTTAAAGTATAAATATGAGGTCAGTGAATTAAAATAAAAGTTATGTGGAAACATTAACAAAGGCAACCTTTAAAACATCTTAGAAGAATACGAAAAATTGGCTCACTTCTTAGTTTTAAACATCAAAATTAAATGCTCGTTCTGCATCTCAAGACTCAAGAATGAACAGAAAGTGTAAAGTTAAGAGGCTCTCAAAAATTAATTTTTTAAATGAATACCCCAAAGTAACATATTAATAATTAATTCATATTCTTATATTTTATTCCAGGTAGATTTTCCACAACTCTTTCTTTCCTCTTATCACACATACTTAGTCCCCTCTGAATTCACACGTTTCAGTTTCCTTCATACATGAAAAACAGACAATAGATCTTTATGCTAAGATCGTATTCTGTCAAATTTCACATTTTACTTAAACCATGGGGTTCCAGTCAAAGAAATTCTAAGCAGAGATATGGAAAGGAAAAAGTAAAAAACTATCCTACCTCCCAACACTACACCATTTAGGCGTATTTTCATGGTGATACTACATTATGTGGAATATGAAATGCTACAAAAATTGACAAAAGCCTGAAACACATGTTCCCATAACCAAAGAAACTCTTTCCAAAGCAAATTATAAATGATTTTATACTTATTACTTTTCATGATTCTGATCTCTTCCAAAGGCTAGATAATGAAGAGCTGACCACAAAGGACTATTTTTGAAATGCAATACTTATGCAAAATACTGTGATATTTTGCTATTCTTCAATTTATTAAAGCAACCCCTGAAGGGGAATCATTTGGGACTACCAATTCCACTTGAGCACTCTCATCTTACTGCCTAACATATACTCAACAAATAGGAGTTTCTTAGAGGCTAGAAATTGCCAGAAATTGTCCACATCCTAACCAGTCCTTAAAATCACCTAGTTTGCCCACTTTTAGGGCTAGAAGCCAGGCTTCCCTGGTGGCTCAGACAGTAAAGCGTCTGTCTACAATGTGGGAGACCGGGGTTGGGAAGATCCCCTGGAGAAGGAAATGGCAATCCATTCCAGTACTATTGCCTGGGAAATCTCATGGACAGAGGAGCCTGGTAGGCTACAGTCTAGAGGTCGCAAAGAGTTGGACACGACTGAGTGATTTCACTTTCACTTTCAGGGCTAGAAGCCAGTCTCCACCACAGGTGTTGTTAGGAGTATATGGTTCTGGAAGATTACACTGCAGGCATATAATGCAGTAAGTAACTGACTGAACCTTCTCCAAGCCAGGCTTCAGCAATACATGAACCGTGAACTTCCAGATGTTCAAGCTGGTTTTAGATAAGGCAGAGGAACCAGAGATCAAATTGCCAACATCTGCTGGATGACCGAAAAAGCAAGAGAGTTCCAGAAAAAACATCTATTTCTGCTTTACTGACTATGCCAAAGCCTTTGACTGTGTGGATCACAATAAACTGTGGAAAATTCTGAAAGAGACCACCTGACCTGCCTCTTGAGAAACCTATATGCAGGTCAGGAAGCAACAGTTAGAACTGGACATGGAACAACAGACTGGTTCCAAATGGGAAAAGGAGTACGTCAAGGCTGTATACTGTCACCCTGTTCATTTAACTTATATGCAGAGTACATCATGAGAAACGCTGGGCTGGAGGAAGCACAAGCTGGAATCAAGATTGCCAGGAGAGATATCAATAATCTCAGATATGTAGATGACACCACCCTTATGGCAGAAAGTGAAGAGGAACTAAAGAGCCTCTTGATGAAAGTGAAAGAGGAGAGTGAAAAATTTGGCTTAAAGCTCAACATTCAGAAAACAAAGATCATGGCATCTGGTCCCATCACTTCATGGGAAATAGATGGGGAAACAGTGCAAACAGTGTCAGGCTTTATTTTCTTGGGCTCCAGAATCACTGCAGATGGTGACTGCAGCCATGAAATTAAAAGACGCTTACTCCTTGGAAAGAAAGTTATGACCAACCTAGACAGCATATTCAAAAGCAGAGACATTACATAGCCAACAAAGGTCTATCTAGACAAGACTATGGTTTTTCCAGTGGTCATGTATGGATGTGAGAGTTGGACTGTGAAGAAAGCTGAGTGCCGAAGAATTGATGCTTTTGAACTGTGGTGTTGGAGAAGACTCTTGAGAGTCCCATGGCCTGCAAGGAGGTCCAACCAGTCCATCCTACAGGAGATCAGTCCTGGGTGTTCATTGGAAGGACTGATGCTAAAGCTGAAACTCCAATACTTTGGCCACCTCATGCGAAGAGTTGACTCATTGGAAAAGACCCTGATGCTGGGAGGGATTGGGGGCAGAAGGAGAAGGGGATGACAGAGGATGAGGTGGCTGGATGGCATCACCAACTTGATGGATATGAGTCTGAGTGAACTCCGGGAGTTGGTGATGGACAGGGAGGCCTGGCGTGCTGCGATTCATGGGGTCGCAAAGAGTCGGACACGACTGAGCGACTGAACTGAACTGAACCCTTCTTATCAGGGTGAAGCTAACACTACTGCTGAGACAAGTATCCAGCTGTTGGCAGACAAATGGAGGATCACTGAATATCATAATACCTACCCTTGGGACCTGACTGATCAATCATTCTGAGGACTGAAAGGAAGTACTCAGTCCTCTAACCTCACCTGGGACCCACAACTCTGGGTAGTTTCACATCAGACCTTCTTGCCCTAGGTTCCCACAGAAGAGAGTTGCCATATGCTAGCACCAACCCTCCTAACTCCCAATGCCTGGGGTATTTTAACACATAATTCTAAGAAAACAGCTGCTCAGGTAACAAAAATAAATAGAAAATTGGTGGGCTGAAATAATACCACGAAAAACTTCATTCAAGTGACATATTTAGAACTCTGCATACTCAGCAGAGAATATTCTTTTTAAAAAGCACCTTCATGTAATATTTATAACTGATCATGTATTAAACCATAAAGAAAATTTCAAATTCCCAAAAGCAGGACTCTTTCAGGCTGCATTCTTATGCCTCAACACAACACAACAAAATAAACAGTAACCACCACCACCGCTACCATCACCACCAAACTATCAATCCATTTAGAAAATTTCAAACTCTTGGATGAATGAGAAAATCAAACTGAATTAGATTTTTACAGAAAAAAATGAAAGTACTATATATCAAAATCAAAATATCACATATATATATCAAAAACATAAAATAGAGAAAAATTTATACCCTTAAATATATTTGTTATCAAATACTGAAAGGAAACAAACTAACCAAAGAATTGAAGATATGTCAACAAATTTAAAGAGAAAGGAATCAACACAAATAGAAAGCAATTATCAAAAATAAAAGCAAAAATAAATGATTAGAGAATACAAAACAGACTTTGATCAATAAACCAAGAGCTTGCTCTTTAAAAGGGCCATTCTGACAAACAGCAAAAACAAAGAAAACAGAAAAGAAAAACCTTAGGAAAGGAAAGAAGGATATGATCAAATACAAAAGAATAGTTTTAATTATCACAGAATATTATATATAACAATAATAACCCTGAAAATCAAGGTAAAACAAATGGTTTTCTAGAAGACAAACCACCAGAAAAGACTCACAGGAAAAAAAAAAAAAACAGGCAAATATTTGAATAAAGCAATACCCTTAAAAGGTAGTGAAAAGTTCTAAAAGACTTCCCTAAAAAGGCACAACCCCAGAATCTTCAAGGTACCAATTTATTTAAATTTTCCAGAGCAAGTTGCTCAGTCGTGTCTGACTCCGTGACCCCATGAACTGTGTCCCTCTAGATTCCTCTGTCCTCTGGAATTTTCCAGGAAGGAATACTGAAGTGGGTTGCCATTTCCTTCTCCAGGGGATCCTCTTGACCCAGGGACTAAACCTGCGTCTCCCGCATTGCAGCTAGATTCTTTACCATTGAGCCACCAGGAAAGCACTTTTATTAAGCCAAATACCAAATAAAACCCTAAAACCAAATCTGACAAAGACAGCAAAGGAACAGAAAATTACAGACTAATCTCACTTAACAACTGTTGCAAAAAGCTGAAATCAACTCTGATATTGCATTAAAGGAAAAAAACAAAAATATGAGAGAATTTTTATTCTAGAAATTACTGGTGATTGACATGAAATATACTAGTAAACTAAAGAAAAAAATCTGTATTAGATTCTCCAAAGAGTCTAAAAAGGCACCTATTTAAAACAACTCTTGCTAAAATAAAAATTTAAGGAATACATTAAGATCAAAACTATGTATTACTCAAACCAGAAGCATTCCCAACATAGCAAACATCAAAACACACTATTACACTACAATATTGAAAATAAAATTTAGGATCAAATGGCTCAATGGAATCAAAGAGTCAATAAAAGAAAATGTATATTTGAGAATGTGAGAAATATTAGTGGCTATATTTTATATCAGTGTGTAAAGATGATCTATCTACCCAGTTTATCATTCGGAAAAAAATTAAGTTAAATCTCTACTTCATACTAAACACACAAAAATGTTACGTAAATTTTTTAAATTTCACTATTAAAAATACTGAACGATAGTCAAAGATCCTGTGTGCTACAGCTAAGATTTGGTGCAGTCAAATATATAAATTAAGAAAAATAAATTAAGGGCTTCACTGGTGGCTCAGTGGTAGAGTCCACCAGCCAACGCAAGGAGACATGGGTTCGATCCCTGGTCTGGGAGGATCCCACATGCCTCAGAGCAACTAAGCCCATGTGCCACAACTATTGAGCCTGTGCTCTAGAGCCCAAGAATCACAACTACCGAAGACTGTGCTCCACAACAAGAGAAGCCACCGCAATGCGAAGCCTGCATGCCACAAGTAGAGAGCAGTCCCTGTTTGCCACAACTAGAGAAAAGCTTGAGCAGCAACAAAGACACAGGACAGCCAAAAATAAATAAATAAACAAAATTATATATTAAAAAGTTTCTTTTAAAAAAAAGCAAATTTAAAAATAAATACTGGAATAAATATGGAATAAATAAATTCCATAATGTTGGGGTGGGGCAGATTTCTCAAAAAGAGTTAAAACTCCAAACCAATAAGAAAAACAATTTTCTGATAAAACATGAATTAAAAAATGTTTATGACCAATGAGATTTTATCAAGAAAATTTATTATAATCTATATTAACAAAGATAACTACACATAATATACAAAGAATTCTCATAAATGTAGAAAGAAATACAAAGAGCCAAAAGAAGACAGGTAAAAAGAGGCAATTTAATAGAAAAAGAAATCAATGGGAAAAAAGCTCAACCTCACTAATAATAAAAATTTAAGCAACAATGAAATATTTTTCCCACCAGACTGGCAAAAAATTAAAGATTCTTAATGTTCAGGGCAAGTTACACAATCAGTGCATATAAGTAATACGGAAAGCCCTTATAAAAGGAAATTTGGCATTAGCTATAAACATTTTAGTGTATCTACTCTGAATCAGCAATTTCACTTTTAGAAACTAGCTTAGGATAACATTCACCCATGCACACAAAAATGTATGTTCAATGTTGCTCAGTGCAACATGGTTTCCAACTTTTCTTATAGTCAAAAAGCCTGTAAACAGAGCATGTTTAAACAAAGGACAGTACTTTAAGACATCACTTTCAGAGTACTATGGAATACTCTATAGACGTTAAAAAGAAAAGAGTATTTATTCTGTCACAAAGTATGGACAGAAAAAATAAATAACAGCAAGACTACAAAATAGTATATAAAACACAATCTATATATATATAGTCAACAAAATAAATAGGTACACATGTGTACGCATATTTAGTATATGAACACGAGAAAAAATTGAGGAGGAAGATGAACCAATTGACAAAAATTCCTCACTTTCTACATTACTGCATTTAAATGGTTTATAATATACCTCTATTATTTTTGTTATCAGAAAAAATAAAAATAAGAGATTAAAATGTATGACATACACTTTCAATCACATCACAACAGAAACTGCAGACAATCCTTCTAGTACTCACTTGTGGTCCTTGAAAATGTCCACCAGGAAATTTTGGTTAATGGCTGGAAATATCTTAAAGAGTTGCTTCTCCTTTAGCTTAGTGGCACAATCTTTCTCAAACATAAGTGTCTCCCTTTTCTAAAACAGACAAAAAAGACAAAACTCATTCTTACTATGGAATTTACAATACTAGTTATGCTGATCCAAAACCACGCTTATTTCATTGCAAAAACACTAATAATTTAAAAGTAACCACAGACTTTCTTCATTGATTAAAGGCTGAAAATAGAAATATAAGCATTCTTGCACTGTTTATTTATATCCCATTTTTTACTAAGTATTCGAAGCTGCTTACTAATACACACACATAATCACACATATACATATATATGTGTGTGCATGTGTGTGTATATATATATATATATATATATATATATATATACTATCACATATGACACATGTGCTGTGTCGCTCAGTCGTGTCCAACTCTTTGTGACCCTATGGACTGTAGCCCGCCAGGATCCTCTGTTCATGGGATTCTCCAGGAAAGAATACTGGAGTGGGTTGCCACGCC
This sequence comes from Ovis aries, assembly GCF_016772045.2. Taxonomy (NCBI): domain Eukaryota; kingdom Metazoa; phylum Chordata; class Mammalia; order Artiodactyla; family Bovidae; genus Ovis; species Ovis aries. The sequence goes on along the minus strand of NC_056059.1, from coordinate 59,868,059 downwards.
CTCCTCCAGAGGATCGTCCCAACACAGGGATTGAACACAGGTCTCCCACATTGCCGATGGATTCTTTACCGTCTGAGCCACCAGGGAAGCCCACATTCGATCATATATTACACATATAAAAAGGGTGAAGTATATACATATAAACAGGATATAAATAAATGAAGAAATCAGAGAGTAGAGAAAATAAAAGTAAGAATACAGGATAAAACTAACAAGAAAATTAGTATAAATAAATGCATGCTACAAAATCCTGTACAATTCCTAAAGGTGGGTCACAGATTCAGTTCTGAGCTTCTCAATGGCCAAAGCAAACGAGAAAACAAAGATTCTCAGTGTCCATGAAACAAAAAATCAGCTGCTCAGGAGAAGAACAGCTTTTTCTGGTACTGAGACCTGAAAGAAATTTCTCGCATGGGTCCTCATAAAAGGGACACTCTGTGATGCTGTGAACAACGTCCTTAAAAACACATTCTCCTCAATGGGCAGAAACTACAACGTACAAATGAGGTGCAAATTCAGGCTGACAGAAAAATCCACATTAAAAATTTTTTTTCACAAACATATTTATTCCAAAGGAATTGTATGAGAATTGCTAAGTGTTATTTTTTCAAAGTTGTATTTGGATTGTTTAAATTGCCAAACCAAACAGGCTTTTCTAACATGTGCTAATTTAATTCTAATTAAGGATTATAGTAATCATTTGTAAAGGGATTTCTAACTCTAAGACAATTTGTTAACATTGTGATTTAACTATGTAATATTTTTGTTTATTCCAAAAGTTCTAGTGTCTAAAAAATAACTTCCTATAAAAGTTCAAAAGGTATCTGAAAATGTAAAAATTACAATAATTTGGGACAGTCCTAGAATAGCTATTGGTTTTGAAACCTAGCCATATTTAGGCCATTTATAATACCAAACAACAACAGAAAAAGAATCACAACAGGCAACAACCTGACCAGTCAAAAAGACTGGTGAAGCTGAATGTATCACCTACCACAAGAGTGATGAAAACAAGCCACCTCAAGAATTTTAAATATTTCACATCTTATTTTAAGATATACATTATAATCTGATCTTACTAAAAAATTCAGTGATTTTTTTTTTAAAAAAAACCTCAGTGATCAGATTTACTAGCATCTGCCAGGTCATAGAGTATCTCTAAACTACAAGTTCTAAGGTCTTATGAATTAACTGAAAACAGCAAGGAGATTAAATCAGTCAATCCTAAAGGAAGTCAACCCTGAATATTCATTGGAAGGACTGATGCTGAAGCTGAAGCTCCAAGACTTTGGCCACCTGATGCAAAGAGTCAGCTCACTGGAAAAGACCCTGATGCTGGGAAAGATGGAGGGCAGAAGGAGAAGGGGGAGATAGAGGATGAGATCGTTGGATCACATCAGCGACTCACTGGACAAGAGTTTGAGCAAATTCCAAGAGATAGTGAAGGACAAGGAAGCTCGCTGTGCTGCAGTTCATGAAGTCCCAGAGTCGGACATGACTTAGCGACTGAACAACAACAATCATCTTACAATTAATTATCCTCTTCATGCATTATGCCTAATTTTTATTTTGTATTCTTTGCTTTAAAAGAATGTAAAGTGTATTTCTCCTTTGGAAAATTCTGAGAAATTACTGAGAAATTTTTTCAGAAATTCTCTTACTGAGCCTCTACTTAAGCAAGAATATCTTTAGGATCAAAAGAGTATAGCTTCTATTATCAAATTCACAAAAAGACAAGAAAAATCACTGACAGAAAAAAAATTAAGTTGGAAACTCAAAGAAACTTATTTGTTCATCATTATGTGAAGTGAAGTGAAATGAAAGTCGCTCAGTTGTGTCTGACTCTTTGCGACGGCAGGAACTACACACAGTCCATGGAATTCTCTAGGCCAGAGTACTGGAGTGGGTAGACTGTTTCTCCAGGAGATCTTCCCAACCCAGGTATACTAAGAAATAAAAAGGCAGGCTAGAACCATAAACAAAAGTTTCAGCAGCAGAAAACACCATTTCAACAAAAAGTGCCTCATCATTTGAGCGTAAGTTCTAGGCTTTCCTTATATGTAAATTGGAGAGGATATCTAAAACAACACTAAATTATAAGATCCTACTGAAGAGACTGTTCCTTGGATTATATAAACACGTAAAGTTGGTAACGGTAGCATATTTCCAAATTAATTAACAAGTGAGGAAAATAAATATGAAAGTAGAAAAATCCCATCATTCTTTCTACACCCCCATTCTATCAATATATATTTCAACCAATATAAAGATGTTTCTTTGAGCAGTCAAATAAGTAGGAAAAAGAGGGGGAAAGGTTGTAAGATCACCAACTAAGAATTTTTTTTTTTTCCTAGAGAACTGAACTAATAATCTCTAAGGTCTTTTCCCTTTTGATGAAGAAGCTGAAGTTGAACGGTTCCATGAAGACCTACAAGACCTTTTAGAACTAACACCCAAAAAAGATGTCCTTTTCATTATAGGGGACTGGAATGCACAGTAGGAAGTCAAGAAACACCTGGATTGACAGGCAAATTTGGCCTTGGAATGCAGAATGAAGCAGGGCAAAGACTAATAGAGTTTTGCCAAGAAAATGCACTGGTCATAGCAAACACCCTCTTCCAACAACACAAGAAAAAACTCTACACATGGACATCACCAGATGGTCAACACCGAAATCAGACTGATTATATTTTTTGCAGCCAAAGATGGAGAAGCTCTATACAGTCAACAAAAACAAGACCAGGAGCTGACTGTGGCTCAGATCATGAACTCCTTATTGCCAAATTCAGACTTAAATTGAAGAAAGCAGGGAAAACCACTAGACCATTCAGGTATGACCTAAATCAAATCCCTTATGATTATACAGTGGAAATGAGAAATAGATTTAAGGGACTAGATCTGATAGATAGAGTGCCTGATGAACTATGGACGGAGGTTCCTGACATTGTACAGGAAACAGGGATCAAGACCATCCCCATGGAAAAGAAATGCCAAAAAGCAAAATGGCTGTCTGGGGAGGCCTTACAAATGGCTGTGAAAAGAAAACAGGCGAAAAGCAAAGGAGAAAAGGAAAGATATAAGCATCTGAATGCAGAGTTCCAAAGAATAGCAAAAAGATAAGAAAGCCTTCTTCAGCGATCAATGCAAAGGAACAGAGGGAAACAACAGAATGGGAGACTAGAGATCTCTTCAAGAAAATTAGATACCAAGGAAACATTTCATGCAAAGATGGGCTCAATAAAGGACAGAAATGGTAGGGACCTAACAGAAGCAGAAGATTTTAAGAAGAGGTGGCAGGAATACACCACAGGAAGAACTATACAAAAAAGATCTTCACGACCAAGATAATCATGATGGTGTGATCACTCACTTAGAGCCAGACATCCTGGAATGTGAAGTCAAGTGGGCCTTAGAAAGCATCACTACAAACAAAGCTAGTGGAGGTGATGGAATTCCAGTTGAGCTATTTCAAATCCTGAAAGATGATGCTGTGAAAGTGCTACACTCAATAGGCCAGCAAATTTGGAAAATTCAGCAGTGGCCACAGGACTGGAAAAGGTCAGTTTTCATTCCAATCCCAAAGAAAGGCAATGCCAAAGAATGCTCAAACTACTGCACAATTGCACTCATCTCACACGCTAGTAAAGTAATGCTCAAAATTCTCCCAGCCAGGCTTCAGCAATACCTGAACCAAGAACTTCCTGATGTTCAAGCTGGTTTTAGAAAAGGCAGAGGAACCAGAGATCAAATTGCCAACATCCACTGGATAATCGAAAAAGCAAGAGAGTTCCAGAAAACATCTATTTCTGCTTTATTGACTATGCCAAAGCCTTTGACTGTGTGGATCACAATAAACTGTGGAAAATTCTGAAAGAGATGGGAATACCAGACCACCACCTGATCTGCCTCTTGAGAAACCTATATGCAGGTCAGGAAGCAACAGCTAGAACTGGACATGGAACAACAGACTGGTTCCAAATAGGAAAAGGAGTACGTCGAGGCTGTATATTGTCACCCTGCTTATTTAACTTCTGTGCAGAGTACATCATGAGAAACGCTGAGCTGGAAGAAACACAAGCTGGAATCAAGACTGCCAGGAGAAAACAATAACCTCAGATATGCAGATGACATCACCCTATGGCAGAAAGTGAAGAGGAACTAAAAAGCCTCTTGATGAAAGTGAAAGAGGAGAGTGAAAAAGTTGGCTTAAAGCTCAACATTCAGAAAAGGAAGATCATGGCATCTGATCCCATCACTTCATGGGAAATAGATGGGGAAACAGTGGAAACAGGGTCAGACTTCATTTTTTTGGGCTCCAACATCACTGCAGATGGTGACTGCAGCCATGAAATTAAAAGACGCTTACTCCTTGGAAGAAAAGTTATGACCAACCTAGACAGCATATCCAAAAGCAGAGGCATTACTTTGCCAACTAAGGTCCGTCTAGTCAAGGCTATGGTTTTTCCAGTAGTCATGTATGGATGTGAGAGTTGGACTGTGAAGAAGGCTGAGTGCCGAAGAATTGATGCTTTTGAACTGTGGTGTTGGAGAAGACTCTTGCGAGTCCCTTGGACTGCAAAGAGATCCAACCAGTCCATTCTGAAGGAGATCAGCCCTGGGATTTCTTTGGAAGGACTGATGCTAAAGCTGAAACTCCAGTACTTTGGCCACTTCATTTGAAGCATTGACTCATTGGAAAAGACTCTGATGCTGGGAGGGATTGGGGGCAGGAGGAGAAGGGGATGACAGAGGATGAGATGGCTGGATGGCATCACTGACTCTACGGACCTGAGTCTAAGTGAACTCTGGGAGTTGGTGATGGACAGGGAGGCCTGGTATGCTGCGATTCATGGGGTCGCAAAGAGTCGGACACGACTAAGCAACTAAACTGACTGAATACTAATTTTCAGAATTCCAAAAAAAGTTAAGAAAAAGAAATGCAAAGGAAACCAAATTATCTTATGAATTCAGATAGTTCAGTTCAGTTCAGTCATATAGTTAGATAGTCTGAAAAAGAAAAAAAATTAAATTCAGAGCAAAGTGAAGTATCTGTTTGAACTTGTCTTATTGAAAAATTAGATAGGAAAAGAAGAGTACTTAATTTAAGATTAGAAAGTTTCTAAAATTTTCCTCTAAAAAATTTTGCTTCAAATATGAACTCTTCAATAGCAAAACAGTCATTTCTTATTCTAACTTATGAATGAAATTATCTTCAAATGAAATATTTCTTTCATGTTTTTCTAGAATGAAAAAATTTACATAAGCAAAATTATAGACAAGAAATATACATCTGCAAAATTAAATCCAAAACAACAGATTTAACATAACTGGCTTACTGTTACAGAATGTCAACTAATTTTGTAGAAGTAAAAACCTTTAACTTCAAACTACATTTAAAACATTTTTCAATTTTAACACTAACTTCAATCAGGTTAAAGTAGATTCCAGACTACAGAAAGTAGAATCAAATGAAAATCACAAACTAAACATATAATCAAACTAGAGTAAGAAACAAAAGCTTAATATTTATACTAACTCATACCAAATCATGCTTTTCCTGTAAGGCAATTTCTTCTGACATTATTTCTCTGAGTGATACTTTTTTAGTTTGAATGTTCCAGTGATCCAATAAGGGTAGCATTTCAGATGCTGCTAAAGTCTTCAGTAATTTTTTGCCTGTTCTCTGAGATGATTTTTGTTCTGAATTATCAAGACCAACATGCCCAACCAGGGAAGGATCTACAAAAGCAGTTATCAATAGTGTCAGACCGTGAATAACAAATGTACAAATTAACAATTATTCTGATGTAAATATATACCTCAGACAGACCCAGAAAACATGACTTTTTACTCTTTGCTTATAATACAGTTTGCAAATTTCAAAATATATCTTCACATAATTGTAAGTATGAAATATGTATAAATGTAGGAATAATTCAAATGAGCAACAATCTGAGTATCATTGTAAATCAACCCAATGCTTCCCACTCTTTTTCATATCCCTTCAACAGAGAAAACAGTAACACACGTATACATTGATAAACAGAGGAAGCTGCAGCCAGCCAGGAGCGACCAGCTAGAGCAGCTGGTCAGCTCTGCCTGGCCACTCTAAGAACTGAAAGGATTAATATTTTTGCAAATCTGTAACCCACTGAAGGCACACAATAAACACTGAACATTGATACTCAAGATAAAGAAGGAACTGAACATTCTAAGAAGTTCATAACAGTAATATTTAATGTATATTTCAGCTTTTCTAAGAGCAACACATTCTGATATATACTTTTGCTCTCCTGGAAAGTGAAGAAAAAGCTAATACTGTCATCTGAATAACTGATACTATTTGGGAACCTCCAGCTCTCAAATAACTTTGGTTCTTGAAGCTACAATACAGGTCTAGATTAAAGTTAAGAATCTTCACTCTAACCATCTTCAGTCTGGAGTCCTAGTATGAAGTGGACAGAAGCATCTAGAGAAACTCAAGCACAAAAGCAGGACCTAGAACAGGTCTGCCACTGTGCACTAACCACTTAAGACACTGCATCTAAGAAATCTTCTGGAATTAAATATTTTCAGTTTGACAGATATACCCAGAAAGCAGGCTGACTTTTATGCTCTAATCATATTAACATCAATAAAAGTTTAATAGCCAAAGTAATATTTCAATGATGCTATCAAAGATAGGAATATTATATTGCTCTCAAATCAGAACAGTTTTCTATCATTCAGAACAAAATCATTAACAGGAAACATTCTGAATATACGCATTAGAGCACACCTAGGTGCTTCATAGCCTCATAGTTGAAAAACAAATTTTTCAATTGAAGTATAGTTGATCTATAATGTTGTGTTAGTTTTCAGTTATAACCTGAAAGTTAAATAATACAGGAACTTTTTTCCTCTTTAAGTTTTATATCAATATTAAATGTTCAATTTTTTTAAACTTATCTACAAATCAAAATTCTTTGGTAACATACTTTGTGGAAGTATATTTAAAATGAGCTGAAATTCATACACACACATCAAGTTTCAACATCAAGGTAAGAACATCAGAAGTGAAACTATGTGATTTACCTTGCATTAACTTGCCAAAAGATACCTCTTCTTGTCTTTGTCGCTCCTAAACACAAAGGCAGAATAGGGGATTGGCAAAAAAGGGTGCATTAGAAAACAAGCTTATGTTATTTTTCTCAGTAATCATTTCTCCTTATAAGACTATCAATCATTCTTGCTAAATCTAATAAATCCAGATAAATATAAATTATGACTATATCTATGTATCTTTTCTACTTAGAGAGCTCTTATGCTGTAATTTTTTAAAAACTGTTTATGAAACTATTTAGCATTTCAAGTCTTTAAGGAGCAAAAAACTATTTATGATTTTTTTTTCCTAAAATAAAAAATCAATCATATTGAGCTCCATCATTTGTTATATAGTTTGGTCAGCCTGGATATAATCTAAAATACTGGAAAGAGAAAAAATATCAGTAATCTGTTAACTGGTAAAATTCATTCTCTCTCAAAAGAAAAATTCAACAGAATCTTTCATATAACATAACAGATTGTAATGAAGAGCAAAGGTGACAAAATGGACACAAAAGGAGCTCTTTATAAAAAGAAGCCTACCAACCATTACAGATTCTTTCCATTTCTCATGAATCACTTTAGCCAGATTCAGATCTATATGAACCACACAATCCTCAACTGTTAGGGACCCTTATGAGGAGAGGAAAAAAAGAAAAGAAAATATGACCATTACTCATTATACATTTGCAGAAAACATACTCAACTACCTTACACATCATAAAAAAAAAAAATCTATATTTTTAATTACTAACCTATGTCTCTAGTTTTAAAACTCTTGGAATATTTTTATGTAACATGTCATTGTATTCACACTTCTTGGCAGATGCAATTATACAATGCTTCATATATTTAAGTTATTCATGTCCATTACACTAAATATATTTAATATGTTCACTTCCATTAAGACTTTCCAATAAGTGTGTCCTAAGGAATTATCTTGCCTTACGTGTATCTGGAGTAGCATCAAGGGATTAAAAAGATGTATCTGTGCAAACAAGTATGAGGTAAATACCAGAGAAAATTTTCAATATATGCATGGGATGAATACAAACTCTATACTCTCTGTTTCTTAAAATTATGTATTTAAAAATCCTCTACAAACACATGGTGCCAGAAACAATAATGCAGTCAACACACTTTTACATTTGTTAACATACAAAATAATTTTAAAATTGAACTAAAACTATCTATATTCTAGTCACAGAAAAATGCACATATAGGTAATAAGTTACTTTTTCCTTACCTGAATCAATACCAACAGGGCCAAATAATTCATTGAGCTGAAAAGCCAGTTCAGGGGGCAATGCCAATTCAAGACAGTCTATGGTCAGAGATTTGGTTGTCACTGGAGTGGGATTCAGTGCCTCAGCTTTATCTTCTCCAGTAACTCCAGCTGACAAAGCACTCCCTGCCATCAGAATTGTCTCCATTTCCTGTTCCTCTTCAATCATAAATTCTTCTGTGCTTGGAAATTTCACATTGTCCTTTGGAAGAGTTTCATTTTTATTTATTTCAAAAGAGTTAGTAAAATAAGTTTCTTCATGTAATTCAAGATTTGAAGCACTTGATACAGAGTTCAAAATGTCAGACAAATTCAAAGAAGAAGGTATATTATCTCCAGTCTCTGCAACTTCTGAATTCTTTTCCATTTCACTCACAGTTTTAGTGGTAGTAGCTTTTAGAGTATCTGGAAAAAACTGCTTCACATTATATAAACCTGAAAGTTCTGTTTGACTATTAGGAAGTACTTCATTACTATTATTTAGCTCTACAGTAGGAAGTATACTTGTTATTAATCCAGGTTTTTCAGTAGTTATAGCTCTTATTTCTGCCTCCTCTAAGTTTTCCTTTTTGGAATCACAGGTAGACTGTACACCAGTGTTATTGCTTTCAATTCCATGGCTAAATTCTGGTACAGAAAAATTAGAATCCTCTAAGCTTCCTCTTTGGCTAATAATTTCCTTCAAATTCAGTCCCAGAGAAAATGGCCCAATTTGTGCTTCATCGTATGATTTTTTTATATTCTCAAATTCAGTATCCTCACACAATTTGGTTTCAGAATCCAATAAAAGGCTTGTGGCCCAAATAATATCTTTGTTACACCTCTCATATAAGTCTTTTAGGGCTTCTAATGAAAAAGACCCAAATAGTTTACAAAGAATGTTAAGATTTTCAGATTCATCAGCACTGGTAAGCTCACTTTCTTCCACATATGTGCTTTTGTCATACATTACCCTATATGGAATTGTTTCTTGAACATCCAATTTTGTGTTAATATTCAAAGTTTTGGGTTTAAATCCATCTAATCTTCCTGTTAATACTCTCAGAGATTCGGAAACACTAATTTTATTTTTTTCTACTTTCCATAAGAGAGCAAAATCCTGTGGTTCAGTCTGGGTACACATGCCTATTCCTATTCCAGGGGCTCCTTTAGTCTTTTCTTCTGAAAATTCAGCTAAAGTTTGTGGTCCTACTTCTCCCTGGACAGTTGGCACACTATTGATGTAAGGAAGAGACAATGCGTGTTCCCTATGAATCTTTTTACTTGGACAAGTCTTACGCTCATAGGTCATTTCATTGGGCAACATTTCAGAACTTCGAGTACAAGTACCCAATGTTTTTAGCTCTTCAGGGCTTGTGCCCCAACAGGCCTCATGTGAAGAGTATAAGGATATTTCATTCATACTGTTGTTGGTTCCAAATTCTAGGTTGGGTTCATTTAAGCCAGCCTTTGGCATTCTTGATCTGTGCTCTCTCTGAGCTAATGAATCAAGGGAAGGCCAGTCACCCACAATGTTGAATGAATCTCTTTCAGTGTTTTTATAAGTATCATATTTACAGCTGTTGAAAGATTCCAAGGCATCATCACACTGTGAAATGTTGTCATCCTCTACATTTTCATATGGAGATTCTTGTGCCTGGATACAATCTACACTCACAGATAAACTATTATCTAATATTTTATGTGACTGAAGGCGATTATACTTTTTGTCATTTTGTACAGATGAGGCTTTTTCCATTTTTCGGTTCCTTTTTGTCCTCTGACCAATACTCTTATCAACTGGCCAGTCACCAACAAAAGACAGCTCGTGTTTTGGAAACTTTTCCAAAGTTGATTTGCTTTTTTGTTTTCCAAAGGCTTTTTTCTTTACTGCCGCTCTTTCTTCCAATATTTCACTAGATAAAGATTTTTCATTTTGATGGGGTACCGGATTTGAAAGACCACAGTCCCCTTGATTATTTTCACCATAACAACTACTTGGTGACATTCTCTCTAACAAACTATCTGCATTGGTTTCATTACATTCTTTTTCAAGAGCCATTTCTACTGGCTCTTCTTTTTCACTTTTGTCTGTAACTTGTACTTCGCTTTCAGAATCAGGAAAGTAAGTGTTTGGAGATTCCTGAATGAAAGCATTCTGAATATTGGGATTCATATCACTTATTTCTTTTTTTCCTTTGTTTAAATCAGCGTTAGGGAGATATGCAATATTCTCAGGTAACATATTTTCTTTGGTCACATCAAGTTTATTCTCTTCAGTTAACTCTAGATGCTTCAAAGACGAGGATAAAACATTTTCTTCTTTCTCAGAAGTAATATCTTCATTGTCTCTTGGGCTGTAAGATTTTTTTTTAAGTATTATAACGAAATCTCTTACTGTTATAATTAGTAATATTAATACTGTTAATATATTTAAACTAAAGAACATTAATATTATGATTTAAACTAAAGAATCTTTCAATTGAAAGACAAGATACCTGATCTTTCCCTAATACATGATGAACACATCCCTTTATTGTAATCCCAACACCTAGCACATCGCCTGGCATACAAGAAGCACTCAAACTGTTTTTTGAATTAAATAATTAACAGGAGATTTTCAGTTAAGATGTTTATTATGCATTAAATATTAAAGTTAAGATTCTAAATTTGTTCACAGAACAGGACACCTCCCGGGCTCCTTTCCAACTTACTTAAGCTTAATGCATGTGAAACTAGGTCTGCCTCTGTACCACCTGTCATTTGCTACCAAGGAAAATGCTTAAGATTGATTTACAAAGTCACAAAGAGTCAATCAACATGATTTGCACAATTAAGTCAAATGAGAGATAGGGAGGACAGCTCTCATTTGAAATGTCACTTGCTGAATTTTTTTTTAAACCACACTCAATGTTATTTTCAGACTCAGAGCACTTTTGCCAAATCATTATATTAATACTTTCAACCTCAGTGCATTTTCCTTATTTGTCAACTCATCTTCCTTTCTATATTGCAGGAGTTCTCAAAGGCCCACCTCTCCCATGAAGCCTTCCTAAGTGAAATCACACCTGACCAGTTTTCTACATCCAGATGCTATTATAAGTCCATTACAAGTATTAATTCATAATCCTTATGAGATCCTTATAAGCAAAGTGTTATTGCCATTTTGCAAATGAGGAGCTGAAATATAGAGAGATCTTATAATCTGTCAAGATTAAGTTTTGGGATATGAAGCCAGGAAACACAGCTAAGGAGCCCATATTCTTATCCATTTTGCAACACTGCAGCATTTACGAATCTTTTCCTAACTCCTTTTCAACAGAGCCTCTCATCCCCTACCATCAAAAAATGTGAGCATTCAGACCTCTCTATATATTTAAGGCTCTTCTTTCCTCACCTACTTATTCAATTGTTTATTTGCCCTAAATATTTTTTAACAGAATCAGTGCTATCCTGAACTACAAACTTCCAAAGGCTATGACTTGTATTATTTAATCAAAGTATACCATGAATAATAAATTTTTATGATAGCTTGAAAGTATTTTTATTAATATCTAAGAGAATTAAGAAGTAATGTAACTACAAAATAAAAGCAGAGGGTAGATAAGGTAACAGATAAATACTGCAACAGCAAGTTAAATAAAGAAGGCAAGAATATTCATAGCATAAAGATGGACCTACATAAATCAGAAGACAATGAAACTCCCACATATGTCATCACTCACATAAACTTTTACTTCTCTTGCTAACCATAAGTATCCTGCTCTAGGTAAAACTATACCTAAACCTTATAAACAACAAATGCCTAACTTATTTTTACATTTATTTCACAGTGATTTTAGAAGTTTCAAAATTATCTTTTTTTTTTTAATATATTTTTTCTGGGCTTATGGGATCTAGTTCCCTGACCAGGTATCAAACCTGGGCCCACGACAGCAGAGTCCTAACCACTGGACCACCAGGGAATTCCTTCGAAATTATCACACTTTTAAAATTAGGTTTTCAAATTGAACTCTGGTACATAGAGACTTTAACCTACCTAGTACTTCTGTCACAAGAATATGCACACAACTCAACACGTTCGATTTTTTCTGGAACCGAAGAACTCATGATTATTGGCACTGAAACAAAACGTTGATAGTGTTCCAACATTCTTGTTATTTTTTCTTTGCTTATCCCATGAATATTACGCCTAAAAATTCCAGGGGGGGAAAAGGGAAGGAGGAACATCACTAATGACATTTTTTTTTAATCGGCTCGTACAATGTCAAAAAAACAAACATTTCTAATGTGTAAAAATGTCGAAAATGGTTTATTATGACACAATTAAACTATTTAATTTTAATTTTCATTTTATTCAGGATGTCTTAAATTACTATTTTCTTAATCATGCCACACAATCTTTTCCAAACATCCTTTATCAAGTTAGAAAAAAGCAAGCAAATCTTAACAACTTTAAAAGAACTTATTCACAAGTGCTATTAAAAAAAAGTCATAAGAATATGGCCATCATTTTAATTAATTAATTACTAACTAGTGACTAAAAAAATTCTACTCAGAGGCTCTTACTTACATCAGTACAGCAGACAAGATGTCCCAAAGGACTCTCCTATTACAATAAAATTGGATCCCAAATAAATTATACACACACTTCAATACATCTTAAGTTTAAGCAAAGAGAAAAAAATTCCTATTTGAAGTTTCTGGATGTCCAAATATGAAATCGGCTATATTTGTGCTTTCACTCACTGTAGCTTATTTCTTTGTTTTTGTTTATAAGCTCGTATACTTAGCTGAATCTAATATATGGGAATCCTTAGGCCTGAAACTGAGGGTGCTTTCATTCATACAGCATCAGGAGTTGCATCTGCCAAGAGGCAAGATGGTATGCTTTAGTTCTTTAAGAGTTTTATCTTAACGAAAACATCTCAGTTGCAACTCTCCTATCTCAGGTTGGATCCAAGGTTTAGTGTCTGGATCCTGGGGGTAGTATCAGCATTTGCCAGCTGGGCAAATCTGGCTTTCATATTTACATACCTCCATCTTGTCTGGTTTCAGATCACAAAGAAGCAAAGAGATAGAAAATATGAAAGAGAGGTTAAGAGACGTAGACACAGAGGACAGACCAAAAAGGTCTAGTATGTATCTATCTAAGTCCCAGAAAGAGAAGAGAGGACACGTGGGACAGAAACAATTTAAAGAAAAATGGTTAAAGAATTTTCCAGAACTGATGAAAGACATCAATCTCCTAATCTCACAAATTCAACAAATCCCAAGCAAGATAAATAAGAAATCCACAACTAGAAACACAGTACTGAAATTGTCACTCACCAAAGATAGAAATCGTATTAAAAGCAACTAGAAATTTGATAAACAAATTATCTACAAAGAAAACAACCATTAGAATTATACCTGACAACAATAGTAATGGAATCCAGAAGACAGTTAAATGTTAGCAATAACAGAAACTGTAAATCTAGAATATATACACTCAGCAAAAGCTTACAAGAATGAGCACAATAAAAGAACTTCCAGATTAAAAAAAAAAAGTTTGACATAAAGCATGCCTAAATTGTAAAGGAAATTCTAAAAGATGAATGTCAGGCAGAAGAAAATTCTCAGATGAAAGGCCTATGATGAAAGAAAAATTAAGCACAAAGCAATAACTAAATTATTAGTGAAAACGAATACTACCTGTACATTCTAGACAGTCAGAGCCTGTAAGCTGGAAGGGAGGTAAATTATCAGAGTTAATATGTTTGAAAGTTCTTGTATGTGGGAGGAGGAAGGCTAAGAAAATGGTTTAACTTAAAAGTCTGCACAATAAAACTTTTAATGTATCCACTAACAGACTTAAAATAGTATATGTAATCTCCAAACTAGTACAGAAGGAAAAAATGAGCAAGCAAATCTGCATTCAATTTTTAAAAATCTGAAGTAAGACAAGATAGGAGGGAAAAGTCAAATATTTAATTTTCTGTGATAGGAAAAAAAATCACAAAAAATGTGAGATAAATAAAAAGTACATAGAATGAGACAGTAAGAAAGAAGACCAATTATATGAACAACCAAAATAACTGTAAAGAAACTAAAATATCAGTTAAAAGCTAAAGACAGAGTGAATTTTTTAAAATCCAGCCATACTAGTTATAAGAGATACACCTAAACATAAAGATACTGAAAGGTTGAAAGGAAAAGTATAGAAAAATTAATAACACTCAAATACCAACTAAAAAAAGCTGGTATATTTCTACTTATATTAGACAATTAGATTTTATGACAAAAAGTAATACTAATAAAGGAGAAAAGCTTCAGTTAGAGTGATACAAAGATCTTAAGATTATATGGACTTCAAAAAATATCCTCAGCATATTTACAACAAAATTAGAATTATAGGGAAAGACTAGTATAATCAACATAATGGTGGTAGAGGAAGATTTCAACACACCTCTCACAGTAGATTTTTCTCATCCCTCTCTTAAAGATTAACCCATTAAGCAAAATTCTCAAAAAAGTAAAATTATATATAATGTGAGCAAATGAATAAGCACGATTTAATGATATAGTAATACACTGTAACCATTATAAATTCTTATCAAGCAAATATGAAAATTATAACAAACTGATAATGAACTAGTAAAACACATCTTTAAAAATATCAGAGAATTAGTTTGATACAAACCACACAATCTTATCTACTGCAGTGAAGTTGAAAATCAATTTTTTGAGAAGATAAATTTTATATTCATCTACTCAAAAATTCAAAATATAGTTCTAAGTAACCCAAAGGTTAAAGAATAAAAGGAACAGTAATGCAAACTAGAAAATAAATGATTAAAAGAAGATATTACACAGTAAAATTCTAGGAGCAGCTAACATGGTAGTTAAGGAAATATATAGCATTAAATGCTCATACTAGAAAATGATCTGAACTTTCAGTTCAAGTCTTACAAAAATAACAATAAACAAAACAATAGTTTTTTTTTAAGCAAAGAAAGTAGAATAAAAGAGAAGCAGAAATGAATCAAACATAAAACAAACTTATAATAGAAAGCTCAACAAAGCAGAGATGTTTATTTGAAAATGCTAATAAAAAATCTGATCTCTGGTGAGAATAAACAAGAAAAAAAGAAGATACATGTAAACATATTAGGATTAAAAAGGGGAACTAAGTATAGATGTAGCAGAGATTTAAACTTGAAGAGAATATCAACTGTCTTAATAAAAAGTCTTAATAAATTTGAAAACTTTGGTATAATGGACAAATTCCAACTGAAACTTCTTACAGAGAAAATACACAATACAGACAGTTTCATAAGTAAATCCTATCAAACATTCAAACTTACATAACTCAGAAAAAAGAGAAAATACTTCCCAACTAATTCTATGAACCTAAAACCATCATACCAAAACCAGGCAAGACAGGGCAAAAAATAAAAACTGTAAGTCAATCTCACTCATTCATGCAGATGCAAAAATCCTAAACAAAATATTAGAAAACCAAATCTAGTAATGTATCAAGGGGATAATAAAAAGGAATAAAATACTGATACATGCTACAACATGGGTGAACCTTGAAAACATTATGTTAAGTGAAGCTGCCAGACACAAAAGTTCACATGTGATTCCACTTACATGAAATGTTCAGAACAGGTAAATTAACAGAGACAGAAAAGCAGATTAGTGATTGCCAAGGGGTAAAGTGGAACTGGGAGAGACTAGCAGTAGCAGGTACAGGGTTTCTTTTTGAGGTGATGAAAACATTCATTAATTAGATAGTGGTGATGGTTGCACAATGTTGTAAATATCCTGAAGACAAGATGTCCTTCAGTTAGTACTGAAATCAGTTCAAATTACCAAGAAGAAAATACCCTGACCCCTATGGGAATACAAAGCACAAAACAAAACACACTGTCCATGTCCTGAATAACATTTTCATCCAAATTAAACAATTAAAGAAAAAAGTATAATCTTGTACTTTTACAAGATTATAAAGCAGAGCGAGTAGTGAAAAACCCGAACAGCTAACATTTGCTACCCTTTCTGTTTACACGTTCTCACTTCCCTCCAGCACTGTAAGTTACCAGGCAGCTACAATTTGTTCCTTCCAAGTGGCACATAGTTCAGGTTTGCCAAACCCTAGTCTCTTCTAGTTTCAGATACTGACATATTTTTAATAAGTAACAAAGTACTGGCTATATAAGACAACTGGAATTTTTCTGGTTATTAACCCAATTTCAGAATAAAAAGATACAAATTCTTCATAAACTGAAAAAGAGAACCTACAGGCAATAAAAAATTTGTCAGTTTTTAAGTGGCAAAGCCACAATCTAATCCATTTTGTTTTATTCATTATTTATAAGAGGAAAATAATCTACATGGACTTTCTATCACTCTCACAAAACTAAAACATTTTATATAAGCTCCAACTTTTACCTTGCAAGTTCCTTCGGTTTGAATTTCCACCATGTATCCGGTTCCCGGAAAAGGACTTTATATTTATGTTTTTGAGACTACACACAAAAAAGATAAATGCATTTTTAAATAATTACTTTCATGAAATTAAATTTTTCCCAAATTCACAGCATGTTAAAACTGAAAGAATATAAAAGATTATCTATCTTGATGAGCGTGTTACCTGGCAAGATGAAGTCTCTTTGATCCAACTTCTAGAAATTTATGCTACTGATAAAAACTTATGTCAGAGTGCAAAATTATATATACAGCAGAATATCTAATTCATCATTATTTGCAATAGCAAAAGAATACACACAACTCAGTGTCTATTAATATTGAACTGGCTAAATAAAGGAGGATATAGTCATACAATGAAAATACATACAATGGCTTTTAAAATCCTCTATGTGTTATTGAGAGAATGTTCTTAATGTAAATGTTAAGAAAGTAAGATATAGAATTTTCACTAAAATAAAAAAAGATTAATCTGCATATTATAGAAAACTTCTGGAAAGAGTCTCAAAAATACTATGAAAAGCATCTACCTCAAGGGAACAGGACTTTAGGCTTTCTTTTTTATGGCTTGAATACCTATCAGAATATATACGTGACTTTTATAATTTTAAAACTATTTTAAATGACAACGCATTCTTTTTTTTTTTTTTTTTTTTTTGGCCACATTGCACAGCTTGAGGGATCTTAGTTTCCCAACCAGGGATTGAACACGCACCCTCGTCAGTGAAAGCAAAAAGTCCTAACTACTGGTCTGCCAGGGAATCATGGAATTCCCAATGACAGCTATTGGGAAACTATTTTTCAAAACTCTAGTATTTTGGCACCACAATGCCAAAAAAAAAAAAAAGAGAGAGAGAGAAACTATTCTACCTGAACTTTTTCCATCTCAACTGATGTCAATCTTCAGTTACACAGGCCAAAACCCAACTTGATGCCATACTTAATGCCTCTCTTTCTTTCACATCCGTATCAATCCAATAAGAAATTCAATTGGCTCTACTTTAAAAATATATCCAGAATTTAGTCTCTACTCACCATGACCTTCACTGCTACCATGTTGGTCTGAACCATGTCATCTCTTACTTTAACTACCACGAAAGCCCTTTAACAAGTCTCCTTCCTGCTTCCATTCTCCCCGACTCCCAAGTCTGTTCTCAACACTGCCCTACAGTGATTCTTTTAACAGTCAGATCATGTCACTACTCTACTCAAAACCCTGTTATGAACTAATGAATTTATTCCCTCAAATCTTGTATGTAGAAACTCCTATGCCACCATGTGACTGCTTTTAGAGACAGGACCTTTATGGAAGTAATTTAGGGTTAAATGAAGTCAAAAGTTTAGGGCACTGATCTGGTCAGATTAGTGTCCCTATAAGAAGGGACACCAGAGAACTTGCTCTCTCTACCATGTGAGAACACAGCAAGACAGCCACGCAAGAAGAGAACTCTCAACAGAACTTGATCCTCCTGGACCTTGATCTGGGACATCTAGTCTCCAAAACTGTGAGAAAATAAAATTCCTCTTCTTTAAGCTATCCAGTCTATGGTAATTTTTATGGCAACCTGAGCAGACTAATGTATCTTCCATGTCACTCAAGGTAAAATCCTAAGTCCTCACAGAGACCTACGCATAAGCCCTTACCTAAGTCTGCCCTGCCATCTCCCTGGCCACCATTACATCTCTGACCTCACCTCCCACTATTGAGCCCTTCAGTTTTATGACAAGATGCCAATATTGGTCACTGCTATTTTCTGTCATTCTGACAGAAAAGTCCAGGGGTGGGGGGTGGGGGGGGGGAAGAAAAGTCCAAAGATCAACCCAGACGCCAAGGTAGGTAGTGACATGATACCCTGTAATGAGCCTGCTCACTTCCATCTCCTCACCTCAGCACCAAATTTCTATAACTTATTCAATGGCCGGCAATAGTCCAGGTCTCTAATTACCTAAAGGGGTATATTTAGCTCTTAGAATCAAATTAATTTTAAATGCACACATACAAACAGAGAAAAAGAGACTAAGCATTTAAAGACTTTTTCAACTCCCATATCAATGGACAAATCTTAATAATAAGTTACATTACTTAAGAGGATTCTGACTTAGATCAACCGATATGATTTAGCCAGTAGAAACTAAGCTACTTGACTGCTCCCTATTTATCCCTAACTTACTATTTTAGCTACTTTTGTGAATGACACTCAAGATGGTAATAGACTATTATCTCCAATCTATCCCTCTCTTCTATACCTTTCATTATCTTAACAACAAACGAAGCAAAAGGTGATCCTCTTCTCTACAGTAATTCATGCATCTACTTCTTTATGAAGACAAAAGCATTTGGCATCTAAGATAAACAGGAGTCCTTCATATCTCTAAGTAGAGTTGGAAAGAGTCAAGGAATCAGTATTGGAAAAAGGATTTATATTTTTAATTATTATATAATAAATAAGGGAAAAGATAACATTATAGAAGGCTGAAGTCTAAATGAAAATCAGAAACATATAATTTGGGGACTTCTTTATTTTCTACATAGGAAAATAAAGTATTAAAAAATTTTCTAAGATGACAGCAGGGAGCTAAGAAAAACTTACAGAGGAGTCAAGTAAGGTTAAGGGGGAAGTACGTCCCTGTGGTAAATATATTAGTCTAGAAATTAGGAACTCCTAAGGCCAGAAAGTGAACTGAATTTCAGCTCCCAAAGAAGTCTGTTTCCTCTACCACGCTGCACAGAAGTAAAATCTCACTTGCTTTCAAAGGAAACATAATTTTCTTTAGCAAAGTAAAGAATCACACCTTCAAAACAGTATAAACACACTAGGCACAGTAAAGGGGGTATAAGCTGGATGTGTTAAAAATACAGAATAGCAAGTATAACATTCATTAACTAAAGAAACAAGCTGAGCTTTAATGTGCCAGACATGTGCTAACCTTGGGAGAATAAAACAAATAATACACATACTCACAAAAGCTTCACTCATCAATTTACTCAACAAATATATATTCAGTATACGCCAGTGCTATACTTTGTAGATTCAATGATGAATAAAACAATAGCCCTACCCGCAAGAAAAACAGATGGCTTAAAGCCAAATTCAGCCCACCAGCCAATATTTGAACAGATTAGGAACTAAGGATATATATATATATTTATGTTTAAAGGATTGTTTAAAAAGAATATGCAACAGACTATGGCCTGCAAAACCTAAAATACTGACTATCTGGTGTTTTCTAGACAAAAATTAGTCAACTCATGACCTAGATAAAAACAATGTACTTAGTGCTATAACAGAAATAAGCCAGGGTGCCATGAAAGAAGAGTGCCCAAGTCAGCTTTTTAGTAATGAATGAATGCTAACTTACTAAAAAGTCAGGACTGTTTGCTTGAATTCACTTAAGTATTAGTATGCCCCCAAAATTCCAAACCCACTATTAAAGACTTATGACAATTTATGGTACAAACCAAAGCAACATATGGCTTCATTTCCCATGCCTGTAGGTTTGTATTATCTATTATTACAGGAGACACCTTCTTCTCAAATGCTTCTTTTGCTGCAAAACAGAAAATGAGAAATCACTTTTAATAACACTATGTTTTAAAAATCTAATCTCATTGATTAGATTTGAAATTTCATAATTTGAAAATCATAGATATGTGCTAATTTTACTCACAATTCTACTTCTAAATACGCTGAAGAAGGAAATGGCAACCCACTCCAGTATTCTTGACTGGAAAATCCCATGGACAGAGGAGCCTGACGGGCTACAGTCCATAGGGTCACAAGAGTCAGATACAACTTAGCAACTAAACCACCAGTACTTCTAAATACTATTTTGAGTATATGAAAAACTAAAGTACAGGAAAATGCTGAATAATAAATCTTAAATACTAAAATTATAATCAGAAATTAAATAAAAACTGTCTGGTCTAAGTTTGATGTGTATATTAAATGTATAGTCAGCATAAATGGGGGGAAGTTTTCATTAAAACCAATAAAAAGACAATAATCCAATTTAAAAATGGCAAAAGATCTAAACAGAAAGCTCTCCAAAGGAGACAAACAAGTAGCCAATAAACAGACAAAAAAATGGTCAACATCATTAGCCCTCATGGAAATGCAAATCAAAACCACAATGAGATACCACTTAACACCCACCATTAGGATAGCCATAGTTCAAAAGATCAGATTAAAAAAATTTTTTTAATTAAAAAAAAGACAAGTGTTAGTAAAGATGAAGAGAAGTTGGAACTCTCATAAACTGCTACTGAGAATGTAAAATGGTGCTCTTGCTTTGGAAAATAGCTTGGCAGTTCCTAGAAAGGTAAAACATAGACAGGTATATTCAAAGCAACATTATTCATAATAGCCGAAAAATGAAAACAATACAAATATCCATCAACTAATGAATGGATAATGAAATGTGGCATATCCACATAATGGAATATTATTCAGCCATATAAAAGAATGAACTACTGATACTTTCTACAACACAGATGAACCTTGAAAACATTATGCTAAGTGAAAAAAAGCCATTCGCAAAAGACCACATATTATATGATTCTACTTGGATAAAATGTCCAGAATAGATAAACCTATGGAAACTGAAGCAGTGGTTGCCTGGGGTTGGGAGAGAGTTAAGGAGAAATGAGGAGGGACTGCTAATGGGTACGGGGTCTTTCTGAAGTGATAAAAATGTTCTAAATTTGATTGTGGTGATGGTTGTACAACAAGGAATATGTTTAAAACTATCTGACTCTTATCTCACTCAATAAACCTTTTTTAAAAAGTTCTGCCAATTAATTTCAAATTATTATTGCTGCAGTTGTTACAGAAAGGCAAGTTGAACTACTACTGATAAGCACTCTTCATTCTCATTTAACCTTTATAAGAATTCTGGGGGTTTAGTACGATTAAACTCTTTTACAGATGAGGACACAGGATCCTGGAGAGTACAAATAACTTGCTTAAGATCACACAGCTGGTAACTGGCAAATCCAAGACTGCACTTGATCACATCAGACTGTTTTATTTTTGTGTTGGTATTTTCATATTCCTGATTTTCACTTTAATATTTAGTTCAAGAAAGAACATAGAAAATTTTAACCATGTCTAAAGATGACAGACTCAAGAATAGCCTTCATAGTACATTTATCACAAAAGAAAGGCTAAGTAAAATACTGTCTATATGTCTTAACAAGAATTTCCCATATAAAATTCAAACTATTCATAACTAAACATTTCATGATAAAACCATCTTCAGTGAATAGTTGCACAACCTTCCTGCTGGTTTAGTTTGAGGGAACTCATTTTCCACTCTCACACAATCCTATACAAAAATTAAGCCAATCTAGGGAAGACTAGTGGTTAACAATGCAAATTCTATTTTAGGAAACTGGAACCAGAGCGTGCCAGACAACTGTAACCATCTTGAGCTATTTCCAGACCAATGTAGAAAATCTGACTTACTTCTGACAAGATCTCCACTGACTAAATAAAACTTAAACATTCCAGGCAATGTTCTAAGCCATTTTACAAAAATTAACTCATTTAATCCTCATCACAGATCTATGAGACTACCTCCTCCACTTATTATGGAATAAGAATTGCTATAGTTATAATTTTATCTATATTATATAGTTTTAATTTAGAATGAAAGTTAATTACAACTTAAAAGTTGTATGTCACTCAAAATAAAAACACTCGGCAGATTTTTTCCTTTATATTGCTCTTAATATTACCCATCACCTGATGTCTAATCCTTACCACGATTCTGGTTCCATTCATGTGCTTCTCCTAAGTATCTTACATCAAACTGGTATTGTCCATTTATGTAAAAATAATCATCAGTACTAAGAATGACTCCACTTGGATTATCCTCTTGCAAAGTCCTGTGAATGATAAATATAATTACTTTCATTAATTTTTCTTATAAATTCTCTCTCCTGATTTTTGCAAGGTCATAATCCAAATTAAAAATTCAAGTATCATTATGTAAAAGAATAAAGACACTTTATTTCTCAAACAAATCACACTGAAAATCTCTAAGCAGAAGTCTGACTCCCAAGGAAACCGACCTGAGGCAAGTCTACTTTGCTTTATGTAAATTATTATTTCAGAAACTTTAAAAATATATTATGAAGTCCTTTGTCCTTACTATAAAGGTATGAAGGTTAACACAATTTTAAATATCAAGAAAACCAGTAACTAACAATGCTTCAAAATTCTTATCAATCACATGCATCTCCCTCATCTGGTCACTTGATACACACAGATCTACCTTACTCGCTCTAAGCTGAAGGTCACTTCCAGGTAGGCAAGTACCTTGATATTTAATTCTACTTCAAAAGTAGAGGAAACTCTTAAGACTATTAATTTAATCAGCTCAATTATACAAAGTTAAGGACTTCTCTGGTGGTCCAATGGTTAAGAATCCACCTGTCAATGCAGGGGACATGGGTTCAATACTTGGTCTGGTCCAGGAAGATTCCATGTGCCGCAACTTAGGGCAACTAAGCCCATGTGCCACAACTACCAAAGTCCCAAGGCCCTAGAGCCCATGCTCTGCAATAAGAAGTCACTGCAATGAGAAGCCCATGCACCGCAACTAGAGTAGCCCCCACTCACTGCAACTGGGGAAGCCCAGAGCGCAGCAATGAAGACCCAATGCAGCCAAAAATAATTTTTTTTTAATCTAAGAAATAAATAATACAAAGATAAAATAATTTTATAGGGGTTTTCTGACTCCTCTCTTTCTTTTGGCCACATTTGCTTGCAGGATCTTAGCTCACCAACCAGAGACAGAATCCAAAGCGTGAAGTCTTAACTACTAGACCATCAGGAAAGTACCCCATCTCTCTTTCTTGACTCTGGAATTTATCTTCTATATAATTGAGATACATGTAAAAAATAAGCAAAGAGAATCCGCAGAGACACAACAGTGCTACCCTCTTGACCTATACGTATATGTACAACTGATCCACTTTGCTGTACAGAAGAAACTAACAGAAAATTGTAAAACAACTATATGCCAATAAAAATCTATTTTATTTTATTGATTTTATTGTATTGGAGTATAATTTATTTACACTGTTGTATTAGTTTCAGGTGTACAACAAAGTGAATCAGTTATGCATATATATATACACTCTTAGATTCTTTTTCTCATATTAAAATATATCTCTTGAATTTGATTTTTATTAGTATCTACTAAGCAAAAATGGGATTCCCTGATAGCTCAGTTGGTAAAGAATCTGCCTGCAATGCAGGAGACCCCTATTTGATTCCTGGGTTGGAATCCGCTAGAGAAGGGATAGGCTACCCACTCCAGTATTCTTGGGCTTCCCTTGTGGTTCAGCTGGTGAAGAATCCACCTGCAGTGCAGGAGACCCCTGTTTGATTTCTGGGTTGGGAAGATCCCCTGGAGAAGGGAAAGGCTACCCACTCCAGTATTCTGGCCTGGAGAGTTCCATGGACTCTATAGTCCATGGGGTTGCAGAGTTGGACACAACTGAGCTACTTTCACTCTCACTTTAAGAGAAAGAGGTGCTGTTTTAATCCCTGAGCATCCATCCCATAAATTGCACTCACTCACACTGCAGCTCACTTGATCTCACTTTCTAAGACTCCTATATTTATCTTCTCTTTTATCTCTAAGCTTTCCCCTCTGACACTTCACATCTATCTCAGCTATCTTTTTAATTTTTAACCACACTTTAAAGATCCCTTTTCAACAGTTACCCAACTTCTCTCCTTAACTGCTTTAGTATAAATGCTTTTTTAATGTCTTAAGGTCTTCCACCTTTCCAGGGCAACAAAACTATTTTTCAAGACAGCCATTCGTGGCCTTCTTTCCAATAAATCTGAAAGTCTTTTTTCATCTGTCATTTTCCTTGGGCACAACAGCTTAACACTGTTGTGCCACTCTCTCTGAGAAAACTCAGCTACCTATCTCTGCCCTGCCCAGTTATTTCTCTCTTTTCATTCAAATTTTAGCAAGCTCCAACTCTGTGACAAGCATTTCATTCTCTTCCTAATCTCTAACTGTAGCTGCTTCTGGCTCTCAGGCCTCTGAAACCTACTTCTTCAAACTTGTGTCACAGTTCTATTATCTTTTAAGGTGCCCACTTTTGTTTCAATCCTTCACAAAATGAAGTATCATAATTGACTGTAATATCTATAATATTATTTCCTATTATTTGGTCATTAAGTCAAAGAGAAAGGCTATGTCTATAGAAGAATATATTTATAAATATATGAGTAGAATATGTGGAAATTTATTGGAAGATAAATCCAGACTTAGAAAGGACATTAAAAAAACAACTGAAAATGAGCTTATCAAGGTATACATGAATATTCCCAAAGACTAGACACACCTAGAATCAAATAGAAAAGACTCAGCTGAGAACAGCAAACCATGAGAGAAAACAGATAAAACTTAAAAGGAAAAGGGAAAAACTGGCAAAAAAAAAAAAATTAGATGTAAATATTCTGGAATTTAAAGAAAGGATTGAAGAAACTTTGAAAACACCACCCTTTAACAAGTATCACTGAAAGTATAACAAAGTTGCCTCTAACCCTGACTCTGGTCTCTGAGACCAAGACATTCACAACATATCTTAACTACAAAAAGCACATAGATGGGATATATGAGATAAAACAACTGAGGGTACCACACTTTGCAAGAAAAAAAAAAATCACTGAAAATTTGAAGTTCCCTGATTACCAATGGTTCATCGTATGTTCTCTTCCTTCATATTATACATTTCTAAACCTTATTTAACAACATGCTACAATTCCAAATTTCCAACTACCAGCAGAATTCTTAAGACTTCCTTGAATTCAAAATCAATTATGGCCCTTTATCTATATAACCAAAGCTGAATTCATCTTTCTCCCACTTAAATTAGTTCTCTTCCACATGAACTTATTTCTTTTGATTTCACAAGCTCACAATCTTGAAATCAGCTTTAATTTTTTTCTTCTATTCTGTCTCTCAAAATGATATTCTAAGACAAAAGAATTCAATAAAAACTTCTGGAGAAACCAGTGCTATTAGCTACAAAATTAGAAAAAATTAGTAAACATCTCTATGAAGTAAAAACATTTCACATAGTCAAGCTATTATAAATATTCAAGTTCACACATTATACTCATATTTTAAACTCAATTAAACCTCATACCTTGCCAAAAAAGATTTTCCAGATCCTGGAAGGCCTCTGAGAAGAACGAGAACTAGTCCAACATAAGATGACGTCTTCTTTCTTACCACCTGAGAAACTGGAGTTTCTTGTACCTGGTAAGCACTTGTTCCCTCTTTACTTCTCCATACCTTTGTTGGGGAAGTATGAGAAATAACTGGGGGTGGAAATGTATAGTTGACAGGCCTCCAGTGCGCAGCTGTGGTTACAACAGGAGCTACAAAGCCATGGTTTGCTTGAAAGAGGTCAAAAGCAGGAATCATTGGATTCCACATTGGTGGAGGGGGAGGAGGAGGCAGCAGCAGAGGGAGAGGGGTTAGTACTGGGCAGTAATTCACATCCTTCCCCTTTGGCGGCAGTTCCGTATGTTTGTGTGGCTGGAAACTGAATTCTTCAGAAGGTACAAAAACGTCAGGGACAGACGTGGATTTCTGATCTCCACCTGTACCTATTAAACCAAGCCCTGGATTTTGGACAGCAAGGTTTAGAGGAGCCTGAAGCTCATTGGCATCCAAATCTACAGGAGCTTGAGAGAACTGAGTCTTAACACACTCAGATTCCGAAAGCTCTTTCTGAATTTGGTTGCTGCCATCCATCAAAGTGTCATTATCTGCATTTAAAGAACCACTGAGAAGAGAATCTTCCAATGCCAACGTGTTATCTTTTGTAAAACTTTTGGACCCATTTGAAACTGAACGTGAAGTTAAGGAATTTGAACTTAATGCAGAGACAGAATGCTCTAAATTTTCACTGTTCAAATCCATATTTTGGGTAGAAAGAATGGGAGTCATATTACTTGAATCTGAACTTACAAATGAACTCGGGTCACTAAAATTATTAACATCTTGCAAAGGCAAAAATGAGTATGCTTGGTTATCAGAAGAGTTCAATTTCTCAAAAGCATTTTGTATTAAGGAATCTAAGTCTTCAGTTAGCTGCATGTCCAAAAATGAATCCATTTTTGAATCTTCACTCTCTTCTTCTGGAGGACACTTTTCCATTATTTCACATTCCACTGCATTTACTTGTTTCTCAGAAGCAACGAAGTTTGTTGAAGCTGATTCTTCTATCTTAGCATCAGTGGCTGATAATTCTAATAGACAATCCATGGCATTTTCAACTGTACAACAATAAGAACAACAATAACAACAATAAAATATATCTATATGGATTGAAAATAGTAAAACATAATTAAAATTCACATAAAATTATACTGACTTTACATTGAATGAAATGTCAAGAAATTTATAAATATTCAAGTCATTTTTAACTTAACACTTTACTAATATATAATTCTGTATAGTGAAAGGTTTAAATAATGGAGACATGCAATGTTGTTACTTTCAGACAAACAGTAATAAACTAGGCCAATAAACTGCCATCAAGTAGACATTCTCTGATGAATTTATTGAGTAAAAGAAAAATATCTGGAACTGTATACTTAAGGGTTGTTTATAAAGATCCTAAAACCAGTTGATTTAATCCACAAATACTTACCTACTACATGTTGCTTTAAGTATGAAGTATTTTTATTTATTAATAAGTATTCTAATAAACCTAATTTGTTTATATGGTCCATACTATGAATTTGACTTAACGCAAAAAATGTGCATGAGCATGTACTACATATCAGACATACTTTGTACAAAAATGAACAATAGTTTTTACTACACTCAAAGGATTTTCGCAGTCTAATGGAAGCAACTGAAGATGTTAGAAGACAATTATACTATAATATAGATTAAATACTGCACACTCTTAATAATATACAAATGCTTAAGCAGCCTTATAGGAAAGCAAGGAAAGATTTCACATGAGGTGATATGAAAACTGGGAGTTGAAGATCAAAAAGATACTTGTCAATACAGAAGCAAAAGGCAAACCCAGTCCTGAAAACACACAGCATGTTTAAGCTATTGAGTTTGTTGGAATGTGAGTACACAGTAATATGGCAGATAAGAGAAGGAGATAAAACTGGAAAGGGAAATCAAGTAAAATTGGGAAGGGTCCTCTAATTTCATGGTAAGAAATACTAATTTTATTTTCCAAGGGAACTTGAAGGGAAACTACCTGTCATAGCATTTGGGCTAGATGCTTTGTCGTCTCACTGAAGCTTCAAATTATACTACAGGCTATAGTATTCCCAGCACAGAGACAAAGAAAATGAAGTTTAGAAAGTACATTAACTTAGCCCAAGCCACACAGATAATAAGTGACAGAGTCAGGACTAGTGTGTCGACTCCAATGCTGAGCTCCTTCCATTACAACATAAATACAGAGAAATTAGAATTGTTAAGGATCTGAAATCTGAGGCTTTTTCATATTATTTCTGTGTATTAACTTAAGGAAGATAAATGTGGAAACGGCACAGCACAGTAGGTAGAAGCTCTGGTCAGGAATCAGAATGACATTTAAATCCCTACTTGCTGGCATGAACACTCTTGAACAAGTTAGTTAACTTTCCTAAGCCTTGATTTTCTCATTTGCAATGTGTGGATAACAAAAGTACCTACCTCATAGGGTTGTTGTGAGGATTAAATGAGATAATCCATGAAAAAGGGCTGTACACAAGGACTGGCACCTAGTAAGCACCCAATTAGTGTTCCCTTAAGAAGAAAAACAAAGAGGGATTGGAGGGGGCAAGCCTGGCAGAGAGACCAGTTAGAAGACTATAGCAATAAACATGGAAAAAAGGGAGGGAAAAAAAAAAAAGGGAAAAAGGCAAATATAAGAAGAATTTTTAAGAAAAAACTACATGATAGAAAAATCACAAAAGATCAACCAAGAAAATTAATGTGTATATAATGAAAAACAGTATATGTAAAAAGAAGTAAAAGATCACTATATACATAAAACACAGAAGTTTTTACAGTGTTGAGAAAAATTAAAACAATGGTATAAAACAATGAAAAACACACGAACAATTCATACAATATAAGAACTAATAAACAATCATATATAAAAATGTTAACATTTCCCTTTATCTAAAAAAAGAAAACCATTAAAGAAAAGGTAAAATCTTATTCCTAAAATCTTAAAAGAATACCACTCAATGCTGACAAGGCTGTAATGAAACCCTTATACAGTGCTAGTGTCATTACAAATTGGCACATTTATTTTATAAGGTAAATTATTTTTTAATTAATTTTTATTGGAGTATAGTATAGTTGATTTATAATGTTGGGTTATAGTTTTTGCTGTACAGCAAAGTGAATCAGATATACATATACATATATCCACTCTGTATTTTAATTCTTTTCTAATACAGGTCATTACAGAGTATTGAGAAGAGTTCCCTGTGCTATACAGTAGGTCTTTATTAGTTATCTACTTTATATGTAGTAGTGTGTATATGTCAATCTCAGTCTCCGAATTTATCCATCCCCCCGCTTTCACCCCTGGTAGCCATATGCCACACCTCTTTAGTAGGCAATTCAGCAATATGTTTCCAAGAGCCAAAAACTGTCCTTACCCTGTGATAGAAGAAAATAAAACTTCGGAATCGGGAAAAAGCCAAAAGATGGAAAAGGTTATTCATACAAAGATGTTCTTTGCAATATTAATTATTCATGTAAAACATAGCTATAATTAAATAAATTAGAGCATAATAACCCAATAGAATATTAGAAAGCTATTAAAAAATATAAAGACTGCAGCCAACTGAAAAAAATGCTTATATTAGGTTAAGTTTTAAAAGTAGAATATATAACATCATAACTGTTATTATTCAAACTACTCAAAACATCAGTATTTATGAACAGGTATAGAGAAGATCCTGGAAAAGAAAAATGTTTTTTGTTAGGATGTAAGGGTAACATACTGATATTTTCCTTGTACTTCTTCATTGCTATTAGTGTACGTGCAAAAATAAATTTTAAACACACCAAAATTAGGAAATATATGTTGAAGCCACAGTAAAATTGTAAACACTATTGTTTCTGAGCATCATGTAGACTCCTGAAAACTGGTTTTCTGCATACATAAAAGGATAGATAAGATAGGTTCACATCACAGACTGTGGAATGTAAAAAAAAAAAAAAAAAATTGAAGTTTACTCCATTACCAAAATTCCCCAAACCTAGAACAATTTTACTTATACTAATCACGGCCAATAGCAATACTAAAAATCAATATTTAACTTACTCATCCATTTAAATTTGATAGTTTCCCCTGTCTGCAAACATACATCTAAACAATTTATTACACTTCATCAATAATTTACTGCACTGAAGACTTTATCAAAACAAAACAAAAACTCAATCCTTACTGGGAAAAAAAAGAAAAAGTCCTATGAGGTACATACTATTATTTTTCTCTTTAACAGCTAAGAAAACTGAAACCCAGAGAGGTTAAGAGGTAGAACTGGAAAATCAACCTAAAGCCAGTTTTAAATCACACTGGTCTATTAGCCTCAACTCTTAATCAGCTCTCATTTCCATAATTATAATTACCTTTTCACTCAATAAATATTTACTAAGGTCCGAGCGAGTCATTCGGTACTTAGGTGCTGGAGATACAGCAGTACAACAAAACAGTTTTTTAAAATCCCTCTCTTTATAGAGTACTCTAGGTCAACAGCTCTCAACTGGGAATGATTTTGCCCCCCAGGGAACATAAGATGATATATAGAGGCATTTTTAACTGTTACAGCTGCAGGGGTGGGGTAGGGGATGTGCCACTGGCATCTGATGGGTACAGGCTAGAGATATTGCTGAACATCCTATGATGCCCAGGAAAGACACTCACAACAAAGAATTATCTGGTCCAAAATGTCAATAGTGCCAACCTTTTCGAGTGGGAAGATAAAAAGAAATAAAACGTAAAAGATGAAATCTACACATACATCTTATACCTAGAACTATACATTTCTTGAAAGAAGAAACGATGTTTTATTCTTCTTTATATCCCTCATAATACTACACTTAGTACCTTACCCACAGCAGATTTTCAAAAAATAATGAACGAAATAGAAATAACGTAGTCATTTTCTATATTACTACTGGTCATGGCATAGTACATAAAACCTTTTTATAAAATGCAAAGGGTTCAAACTGAACTTTTCTCACCTTTGAAATCACACTCAGAAAGCATCAAATACACTACATCAGGATCCAGGTCAGAAAACATCTCTGAGACACTGGTGAAGAGTTCTTCCTGATCAACCTTTGTCTCATACACGGAAGGGAGAGTAGCAGTTGGCTCCTCATGACTAGCAACACTGGATACAACTTCCTTAGAGTTTGTGGTCTTCCGAAAAGGATTTCCCCCAAGATTTTTCCTTCTCCTTGGCATTCTGACTTCCAAAACTAAAATGTTTCCCTTTTCTTATTTAAGATGTTTGATATTTAAGTCATACCTCAAAGAAAATAGGGTTAAATATCTTGCACAATCCAGTAGTAAAAGGACCTAAAATAGAAAGCAAGTTGAAACACTCAGACTATAGTTATAGTTCCAGATCTAAAATTGGAATGACATCTTTATTTAACTCTAAAAAAGTACCATCAACTCTGGTGGGCAGCAAAGCCCAAGAGCAGTCAAACAATTTCCCTCTCCAAAATATTCAAGTTTTTCAGGATTGAACATGTTAAAAATTAAGATATTAACAAATGTAATATAGTTTCAGAATGTTGAGTACACTATTTTAGCACAATTACTTCATTTAAAAAAACAACACCACAGTATTCATAATGAGTATGCCTACTGAACACCTATTTGGATGTCTAATAGGCATCATAAACTTCACATGTCCAAAACTGAGCTCCTTATCACATACTTCACACTTGTTCTTCGGCTTTCCCATCTCAATTAAGGCGACTCTGTCCTTCCAACTGCTCAGGTCAAAAATCTTGGAATAATTCTTGACTCCTCTCATCCCACATCCAATTAGTAAGCCAATTTTGTCAATGCAACCCTCAAAATGTGTCCAGAATATGATAATTCCTCACCATTTCCATGGCTACCACAACCTTGCCTGGATTAGTATAAAAGTCTCTTAACCTCCTTGCTTCCACCCTGCCCCTTCAGTCTACTGAGCACAACAACTAGAGTGACTCAGTTAAACCACAGGTCAGATCACACCTCTCTTCGGCTAAACTATCCCCTAGCTTCCCATTACACTCAGGATAAAAGTCAGAACCCTTAAAATGGCCTATAACCCAGACATTTTTTACTTTGGTACAGTCATCCCTATTCCTCTTTCCCTTGCTCACGTCACTCGAGCCATACTTCATCTCCTTGTCCTTCAAACATCAGTCATGCTCCATCTTAGAACTTTTATATTTGGTCCCTTCTACCTAAACTTATTATCCCAGGTATCTAAAAGATGTATTTCCTATCATTACTCAATTGTTACCTTCTCAGGAAGTCAGTTGTCCGACACCACTTATCCTTCTTTCCTTACTTGAATTCTCTCCATAAAACTTACCTTCTAAAATAGTGTATGTGCTTCATCCACTTGTTTTATTTTTTACCCATATTCCAGTAAAACGTAAGCTCCACAAGGGCAAGGACTCATAGATCTGGAGAACTCTGACAATCTACTTGCTTTCTAATGAACAATTCAAATGTAACATTATCTAAAACCAACTGTCTGATATTTTCTCTGAAACCTGCTCTAAACATTTGGTCTGGCTATAGTCATCCTCCATGTGTATTCCTGTCTCCTAAATGGTCTCCCTGTTTCTACACCTCTTGTCCCCTACAGTCTATTTTCAATCTACCAGCCAAAACGATCTTCACACAACATAAGTCAGAACGAGTTACAGTATGCTTTAAACTCTCAACTGGCTCTCCATATCACTCAGAGTGAAAGCTAAATTTCTTACTATGGCCCACTTCCACTTTTGGCTTTTAATATACTTTTTCCCAAGATATTTGCATTGCTAACTCTTTCACCCCTTCAAATCTTTGTTCAAGTACCACATTCAATGATTTCTTCCTTGATTATCTAATTTAAAGTCATATTCCCCACTTTTTCTTTCCCAATTTCCCTTTTCTGTTAACCACCCATTGCCCTTAACACCTTCTACACTCCATAAAATTTACCTTTTAATTAAATTTATTGTGTCATAGCTCTCTCCATCTTCCAGGACTGCAATGTCAATATGGCAGCCACCAGCCACATGTGCCTATTTAAATTTAAATTAGTTAAAATTAAGTATAATTACATTTTATTTATAAATATCAGATAAAGTAGATTTTAGAGCAAAAAAAAAAAAATCAGCAAAGATAGAGAACACTATATAATCATAAAGGATCCATCTGACAAGAATTCAGAGCAACCCTAAATGTGTAGGCACCAAACAGAGCTACTAAATTAAGTGAAACAAAAATTGACAAAACTGAAAGGAGAAATAGACTAGCTTATAATTATAGTTAGAGACTTCAACACCCCTCTCTCAATAAGAGTCAATAGACATAAGATCAGCAAGGATACAGAATAACACCATCATTTAAGGATCTAATCAACACTTACACACTCCATTCAACAACAACAGCAGAATGCATATCCTTTTCAAGAACCCAAATAACATATACCAAAATAGACCATATCCTAGACTATAAAACAAACCTCAACAAACTTGAAAGAACTGAAATCATATAAAGTATGTTCTCTGACCACAATGAAATCAAACTCAAAATCAATAACAAAAAGATAATACAAAAATCTCCAAACACTTGAAACATAAGTAAAATACTAAATAATCTATGGGTCAAAGAGGAAGTCTCAAGGAAAATTTTAAAATACACAAAAATGAATGAAAATGAAAATATACCATATCAAAATTTGTAAGACACAGCTAAAGCAGCAATGGCAAAACTATAAATTCATACATTAGAAAAGACTAAAACTCTCAAATCAATAATTTAACTTTCCACTACAAGAACCTAGAAAAAGAACAACAAAATAAACCCAAAGCCAGTAGAAGGAAGAGAATAATAAAGACCACAGCAGAAATGAATAAAACTGAAAAGAGAAAAACAATCACTCTAGACCCTGCAGACATCAAAAGACTAAGAGAATACTATGAACCAGTGTACATACAGAAGTCTGACATCTTATAGGAAATATTTATTTCTCAAAAAACACAAATTATCATAACTCACCCAACAAGAAATAGATAAAAAGAAATTTCAGGCCTAAATACCTTCAATGGAGAAGTCTACCATATATGGTCTCTTTCAAAAATAGAAGGAACACTTCTTAATTCACTTTATCAAGTCAGTACTGTTACCCTGATACCAAAATCAGACAAGGCAGTACCAGAAAAAAAAAAAAACTACAAACCAATATCCTTCATGAATACAGACATAAAAATCCTTAAAAAATATTACAAACAGAAATGAGCAATTTATTTTAAAAGAATTATACACCATTATTAAATGAGGTTTATCCCAGAGATACATGGTTTCTTCGATATTCAAAAATCAGTATAACCCATTATATTAATAGGCTAATGAAGAAAACCTTAGTTGCATGAATAAATGAAGGGAAAAAGTGACAAAATTCAATACTCATTCAGGATAAAAACTACCCCCAAAATAGGAATATGTGAGAACTTCCTCAAAACCCTACAGATTATATTTCATTTACTAGTAAAATACTGTATGGTTTCATCCTAAGATTGAGAACAAAGCAAGGATGTCCACTCTCACCACTCTTATGAAATACAACGCTAGAAGTTCTAGCCTATGAAGTAAAGGAAGGAAAGGAAATAAAAGATATACAGATTCAAAAGGAAAAAATAAAACTTTCCTATTTGTAGATGACACAGCTATCTATGTGGAAAATCCCAAGGAATCAATAAAATCTTCAACATGAGTTCAGCAAAGGATACAAGACACAAAATACACAAAAGCAACTGTATTTATATATCCTACCAATGAATATATGAACACTGTAATTAAAAATACAATATTATTTACAAATGCTCAAATAATAAAATATTCTGAATAAACCTAACAAAACATATATAAGACATATGCTAGAAATACAAAATAGTGATGACAATTTTTGAAAAAGTAGATAAATGGATTTATGAGCTGTTAGACTCAATATAGTAAAGATGTCAACTTTTCTCAAATTGACTTACAGGTTTAGCACAATTCCTATCAAAACTCCAGGAAGATTTTTTCTGGATATAGACAAGATTATTCCTAAATTTAAATGGAAAGACAAAGGAACTAGAATAGTTTAAACAATTTTGAAAGAGTAAAAGGATTCAGTTGACTCCATTTTAAGACTTACTATAAAGCTACACTTATCAAAACTGTATGGTATCAGTGGGAGGACAGGCATACAGATCTGACAACAGATTATAGATTAGGAAACAGAAGAGACCAACATGAATATGCCCAACTGACATCTGACAAAAATGCAAAAGCAATTCAATGGAGAAAATATAACCTTTCAACAAATGGAACTGGAACAAACAGACACCACAGATAGAAAGAGAAAAACCTTGGCCTAAGTCTCACACTTTATTAAAAAAAAAAAAAAAAACTCAAAATGGATCAAGGACTTAAATCCATAGTACTATAAAACTTTTAGGAAAAAAAAGAAAATCTTAAGGATCTAGGGCTAGGCAAAAACACCAAAAGTATGCTCCATAAAAGGAAAAACTGATTAAACTATACTTTATCCAAACTTAAAACTTTTACTCTGTGAACAATCCTGTTAAGAGTATAAAAAGAAAAATGACAGGCTGAAAGAAAATATTTGCATACCATGTATCATACACAAAAGACTAGTATCCAAAATATATAAACAAACTTTATCAGAACTCAAAGTAAAAATAAACAAAAACCAAGTAAGTCAACTAGAAATGGGGGGCAGGGGCAGTGGATATCACCAAAAGGATATACAAATGGCACACAGGTAGAATTTCAACATCATTAGCCATTAAGTAAATGCAATTTAAAACTACAATGAGATATTATAATACTTACACATCTATTAGGTTGGCAAATATAAATAATAATAACAATAGGAAATCCTGTCAAGGATACAGAGAAATAGAATGGCTCATATGCTGCTGATAGGAATGTAAAATGAAAAAACCACTCTGGACAGCAGTCTGGCAGTTTCTTAAACTAAATCTGGAACTACCATACAATTAAGTAATTGCACTTACGGACATTTCTAAGAAATGGAAAATTATGTTTACCCAAAAACCTGCACATAAGTATTTGTAGCAGCTTTATTCATTATAATCAGAAACCAGAAATCAGATGTCCTTCAATGGGTACACAGTTAAACACACTATGTCACTTCCATCCCATGAAGTTAATAGTCAGCAATAAAAAGAAACCTACTATTGGCACACAAGACCTGGATGAAACTGCCGAGAATTAGGCTGAGTAAAAAAAGCCCATCCAAAAGGCTATGTATTGAATGATCCCCATTTGCTTAACATTCTTGAAATGACAGAAATACAGAAATAGAGAATATTAACAGTTGCCAAAGGTTAAGGAGGAGGAAGGAAGAGGGAGTAGTGGATGTGGCTATGAAAAGGAAATTTGAGGGATTTTTGTGGTGATGGAAATGTCCTATATCTTGACTGTATTAATATCAATACCCTGGTTGAGATAATGTAAGTCATTTTGCACATGTTTCTTTCATTGGGGGAACTGGGTGAAGAGCACAGGAGATTTCTCTGTATTATTTATTACAACTGCATGTGACTCTCAGTTCAGTAGCTCAGTCGTGTCTGACTCTTTGCAATCCCATGGACAGCAGCACAACTGGCTTCCCTGCCCATCACCAATTACCAGAGTTTGCTCAAACTCAAGTCCATCACATCGGTGATGTCATCCAACCATCTCATCTTCTGTTGTCCTTTTCTCCTCCTGCCTTCAATCTTTCCCAGGATCAGGGTCTTTTCAAATGAGTCATTTCTTCGCATCAGGTGGCCAAAGTACTGAAGTTTCAGCTTCAGCATCAGTCCCTCCAATGAACACCCAGGACTGGTCTCCTTTAGGATGGACTGGTTGGATCTCCTTGCAGTCCAAGGGACTCTCAAGAGTCTTCTCCAACACCACAGTTCAAAAACATCAATTCTTCTGAGCTCAGCTTTCTTTATAGTCCAACTCTCACATCCATACATGACTACTGGAAAAACCACAGCCTTGAGTAGACGGACCTTTGTTGGCCAAATAATGTCTCTGCTTTTTAATATGCTGTCAAGGTTGGTCATAACTTTCCTTCTAAGGAGTAAGCGTCTTTTAATTTCATGGCTGCAGTCACCATCTGCAATGATTTTGGAGCCCAAGAAAATAAAGTCTCTGTTTCCATTGTTTCCCCATCTACGTGCCATGAAGTGATGGGACCAGATGCCATGACCTTCGTTTTCTGAATGTTGAGCTTTAAGCCAACTTCTTCACTCTCCTCTTTCACTTTCATCAAGAGGCTCTTTAGTTCCTCTTCACTTTCTGCCATAAGGGTGGTGTCATCCGCATATCTGAGGTTATTGATATTTCTCCCAGCAATCTTGATTTCAGCTTGTTTTTCATCCAGCCCAGCATTTCACATGATGTACTCTGCATATAAGTTAAATAAGCAAGGTGACAATATACAGCCTTGATGTATTCCTCTCCTGGTTTGGAATCAGTCTGTTGTTCCATGTCCAGTTCTAACTGTTGCTTTCTGACCTGCATACAGATTTCTCAGGAGGCAGGGAAGGTGGTCTGGTATTCCCATCTCTTTCAGAATTTTCCAGTTTATTGTGATCCACATAGTCCAAAGCTTTGGCATAGTCAATAAAGCAGAAGGAGATGTTTTTCTGGAACTCTTGCTTTTTTGATGATCCAACAGATGTTGGCAATTTGATCTCTGGTTCCTCTGCCTTTTCTAAACCCAGCTTGAACATCTGGAAGTTCATGGTTCCCGTGCTGTTGAAGCCTGGCTTGGAGAATTCTGAGCATTACTTTGCTAGCATGTGAGATGAGTGCAATTGTGTGGTAGTTTGAACATTCTTTGGCATTGCCTTTCTTTGGGACTGGAATGAAAACTGATCTTTTCCAGTCCTGTGGCCATTGCTGAGTTTTCCAAATTTGCTGGCATATTGAGTACAGCACTTTCACAGCATCATCTTCTAGGATTTGAAACAGCTCAACTGGAATTTGACCACCTCCCCTAGCTTTGTTCATAGTGTTGCTTCCTAAGGCCCACTTGACTTCACACTCCAGGATGTCTGGCTCCAGGTGAGTGATCATACCATCGTGATTATCTGGGTGATGAAGACCTTTTTTATATAGTTCTTCTGTGTATTCTTATCACCTCTTCTTAATATCGTCTGCTTCTGCTAGGTCCATACCATTTCTGTCCTTTACTCTATCCATCTCTGCATGAAATGTTCCCTTGGTATCTCTAATTTTCCTGAAGAGATCTCTAGTCTTTCCCATTCTATTGTTTTCCTCTATTTCTTTACAGGATCACTGAGGAAGTCTTTCTTATCTCTCCTTGCTACTCTTTAGAACTCTGCATTCAAATGGGTATGTCTTTACAATCTCAAAATGTTGTGTAAATCAACAAAAGTTATGTGACTCTATAATCTCAAAAAGTTTAATTTTGAAAAAGAGTATGTAAAACTAAAAATTCAGTTTCTCAGTCATACTTATTACATTTCAAGAGCTCAATAGCTACATGTGGTTGATGACTATCACATCCCATGTGAACTTTTCCATAAGCACTGTTCTAGAATATAAGTTCCATGAGGCAAATGAATATCTCGTTTTAGAAAGTTAAAAAGTTTTATTTACAGAAAGTACAAACTGAAGGCCATAAAGAAAAAGAAGTACTAAACACATCTAGCCACATTTATATATAAAATATTTCTAGATCAAGAAAAAAGTTAAAATATGTGAGGTGAGGTGAAGTTGTTCAGTCATGTCCGTTTCTTCCCCTTCATCCTTTCTTAAACATGATTTTGCCCCACCATTTCTACCACTATACTAAAAATTGCTCATATCTAAATCACCAGTAACCAATGTGGATGATAAAAGTCAAAGATAAAAGGTCTAATCCACCAGGGAGGGACGGAAGTCACTCAATCCTGTCCGACTCTTAGCAACCCCATGGACTGCAGCCCACCAGACTCCTCCATCCATGGGATTTTCCAGGCAAGAGTACTGGAGTGGGGTGCCATTGCCTTCTCCAAATCCACCAGGAAGATAAAGCAATTCTAAGTTTGTATTCAAATAGTAAAAGCCCTCTGTCTGTAACTATTATAACAAGGAGGTTCCCACCTCAGCCACTACTCCGCTCCTCACACACATATAGAGGAGAGGAAGGAGAAAGAAAAAGGGAGAGAAAAAGCAGTAATAACATAAAAGATTTGAGTCATGTAAGTATAACTTGACTTAGTATCTAAATAACACCAAATCCAATAACCACAGAATATTATTTTCAAGGTCACATAGAATTATGCTAGAATCAATAGCAAAAATGTAACCAGAAAACCAAATTATATGAAAATTAAGAAACATACATCAATGTATCAAAGATGAACTCATTATGCAAATTACATATTAATACTGATTTTAAAAGAATTATTAACTATAAAATATTTTAAACAAATAAAAACATTATACATCCATATTTGTAGATACAATTAAAGTCATGCATAGAAGAGCATACAAATGCATATATTAGAAAAGAAAGGCTAAAAATATCAATGATCTAAAGTAGATTTATTGAATTTTTATAGCTCCAGAAACTATATGCAAAATACCCTATCTACTCTGTACACCCCAATATGACTGATTGTACATAAACTGTATCCGTGCCCTACTCAATCATTTCTTTCCTACCAACTACCTCCCACCAAAAAGTCTATCCTCTCCTAACTTTAAAAATTCTAATTCTAAAAAGTTCAAATTCCTGTACTGGAAAAACTGCAATCTGATTTCTCAATGCATCCTGAATTATTAACTCAGAATTCTTAACTGAGTTAATAGGAGAATTCTTAACTCAGACTATCCAAACTCCCAGTATTTCCTAAGCAGTTTGTTTCTTAAAGCAGTTTACATTTACTGTTTCAACTTGCCACTTTCTGCGGACTTCTTGATCCAGTGTAATCTGTCCCCTGCATCTAGTAGTATTTCTCTGGCTGCCCCTTCTCAGTTTCCATCATTGATCTCTCTTCTGTTTGTTCTTTCAAGTATAATTGCTACCCTGGGTTCCATTCCCAACCATCTGCTCCACCACTTTTTTCTAGGTCCATCCAAACCCACTGCTTCAATACCTACGACTCTAGCTAAGAACTCTCTCCCAACTCCAACATAGTTAACTGCCTTGAGGTAGGAGATAAGATAGGCCCTTGGGCTGGATAGTTGGTGTTTGTCAAGCAGAGTAAAACTGAAGCTCTGTTTCCCCCAGACAAACCAATGATAAAAGCTACCAGCAAAAGCTGAGCTCTGTTGAAGTGAACAGATAAGATAACCACTCCTGAGTCAAGGAAAACTTCCCTGTCTGCACATGAGAAGGAAGGCTCCTTGAGGGGTCAAAAAAGGAGAGAGCACCACCCCTTAATAAGTGTGGACACACCCCCACAGACCTCTGAGGTGGAATCCAACTTAGCAAAAAGTTGCACACACATGTTGGAGAAGGTCCTAGGACAAGTCAGATGGGAAAAAGAAACAAGATAATTCACCAAAGGTAAACAAAGACCTTGAAAGACTATCCTATATAAGTGATTTAAATCACCTCTTCACTGTGCTCCTTCTCACACACTTACTCTGCCAATGTGTATTTCTGCCTTGTGTGTGTGTGCGCGCTCGGTCTTACTTCAGTCTTCTATCAACAAGTTTAAAATAAATAAGTGTGCTCTCCCACTGGTAGCGCTGTGTCTCTAATAATAAACTTTTATCTGTTTTTTTTTGTTGTTGTTTTTTTTACAGTTTTTGCCTCCTTGAAATATTCTTGCTTTCACACAGGAGCAAGAGTCAGGGCCATTTTGCTTCTAGACAGCAACCCCTGGTGGTCTAGTGGTTTTCTAGCCTGGTTTCCATCAGGCTGCTGCTGCTGCTGCTGAGTCGCTTCAGTCGTGTCCAGCTCTGTGCAACCCCACAGACGGCAGCCCACCAGGCTCCCCCGTCCCTGGGATTCTCCAGGCAAGAACACTGGAGTGGGTTGCCATTTCCTTCTCCAATGCATGAAAGTGAAAAGCGAAAGTGAAGTTGCTCAGTCGTGCCCAACTCTTAGCGACCCCATGGACTGCAGCCCACCAGGCTCCTCTGTCCATGGGATTTTCCAGGCAAGAGTACTGGAGTGGGGTCTCATCCAGGCTGCTGCTGCTGCTGCTGCTAAGTCACTTCAGTTGTGTCCAACTCTGTGCGACTCCACAGACGGCAGCCTATCAGGCTCCCCCGTCCCTGGGATTCTCCAGGCAAGAACACTGGAGTGGGTTGCCATTTCCACATTCAACTCTTAGGAAGGGAACTAAGATCTCTCTTCAGGACTATTCACTGATGCCTCTGTGAGTTCAGCCTCACAGACATATCTACTTGGACACTACTTAGGCACTTCAGTCCTGAGAGTTCCAACTTAAAATGCTTCAGTGACTCTACAGCTCTCAAGACCGAGTTACAACTTTCCAATTGTAAAGCATTCAAGGACTTCTATGCTTTGACCTCTTACCTACCCTACCCATCTCTTCCTCTAGTCTTCCTCAGGTACTCTCTGCTTCTCCTATATCTAATTATTTGTTTCCCAAAGTAGACCACTTCACATCTCTGTGCCTCACACATGTTCCTGCAAAAGTCCCTCTACCCCACCCTACCCAACCCTTATATCTTGGCTCAAGTAACTTTCTTTCAAGAAAGTTTTCCACTATCCCAAAGTCTAATTTACACAGAGCTGCTACTGCACCTTAAATATACCTCTATCTTAGCATCTGCGTACTTATTCGTTTAGACTGCTAGTCTATAAGCATCTCACAATGTTATTATTTAGCAAACAAGAGCTTAATAAATATTTGTTATATACCAGCACAAACCAAAAAGTCAATTTAGTTCTTTAAAATATTGGACTTACCATTTCAGTAGCTTGACTACTCAGGTCCATAATACAGGGCATCTCTTTCCCATGAATAAAATATCTAGGAAAACAAATTTGAAATTAGAAGGGTGGTTAAGATTCAGAATGAATACTCTTTGCCCAGAACTCCTTCTCCCTTACTCCACCAGGGGCCTAATTTCTGCTAACAGACCCCTGGCCAAATAAGTAAGCACATCACATGATTTAGGCTGAACTAGGCATATACCTCATCCCCTCAGCTGCAGGAATCGGTCAAGCGACAGGCACGTGACCAAATCTACCTTGAGCCTCTGATGGGAGTGGCCAAGTCTGTGCTCAGGAACCAGGTCCCAACATATGGAGAAGCAGGAGGAGAAATGGTGCCAGCGTCACAGATGATAAGCACAGAAAGAACTGGGAATTCCCTGAAAGCCCAGTGGTTAGGACTCTGCGCTTTCACTGCCAACTCTGACCCTGGTCAGGGAACTAAGATCTGCATCTTTATATGTAAAGATATATTTAATTAAAGCTGTAAAAGGACCTACATAGTATGCCTTTCCTACTTAGAAAACTTGCATCTATCAGATAGGTCTTTCTCTTCCCTACTAGGTAAACCCCAATATTACTATTTAATTCCCTTTAATACAATCTACACAAACCGCATCTCTTTTCTTTCATGGCTATAGCATGTGGGTT
The DNA here is from genome assembly GCF_016772045.2 of Ovis aries. Lineage (NCBI taxonomy): Eukaryota > Metazoa > Chordata > Mammalia > Artiodactyla > Bovidae > Ovis > Ovis aries. The sequence goes on along the minus strand of NC_056059.1, from coordinate 59,825,333 downwards.
CTTAGTTTAAGGATGTGGGATCAACCCATGCCCCCTGCAGTGGAAGGGAGAAGTCTTAGCCACTGGAAAGCCAGGGAAATTCCTCATGTCATGGTTTAAGGTAGTCAATTTACTTCTTTTGTTATACTCTAACCAGGACGGGGTGAGATGACAATGAGCAATTACAATAATGTAGAATGCTAGGGAAAGTAGAGGACTGGCTTCCCAGGAGAGGCATCACCTCTATGGAGATCTGAAAGATATGTATGAGCTAACAAAACCAAAGGGGAGGGAAGCAGGGAGCAAGGGAAGGCATTCCAGACAGAGGAAAGCTTCTGTACTCAAGTAGACTTAACAAACTTGGCATCTTGAGAGAGAAATGAAGTAACTGAATATGACTAACATATTGAGGGCAAAAGGAAAAAGTGACAGAGGATGAAGAAGTTAACAGATGCCAGATCATGATCCTGAAAGCCAAATTAAGAAGTTCAGACTTTATCCTGAAGGCAATTAAAAGCCACACACACACAAAATGTTTTGACCTGAGGAGTTAAGGGTTTAAATGTGTTAGATTACTCTAGCTACAGTGGGATAAAGTGGATGGAAGGCAAGACTGCAAGCAGGGATAACCATTTAGGAGGCTACTGTGGCAATCCAAGTAAGAGATGATGCTAACCACTGAGTAGGATGGTAGCCTGGAAATGGAAAAAAGATACAGATTCAAGAGATATTAAGGAGACGGGGCTTCCCTGGCAGTCCAGTAGTTAAGACTCCAAGCTGCCACTGCAGGGAACATGAAGGTCAGCGAATAAAGATCCTGTAGGCCTCACAATGTGGCCAAAAAAGGAGAGATACTAAGGAGCAAAAATCCAACAGGGCTCAGTGATCTATTAGAAAATGAAAAGAAGGAAAGGAACAGCCCAGGTTTCTACCAAGTTATTATTAGCAGTGCCTACTATTTATCAAATTCTTACCACATATGCATTATCTCATATAATCTTCCCCTAGGAAGAAGAGGTAGCTTGTTTCATATTTTTGTTTTGAGGCTGGGAAAGGGAAGGTTGATAATAACTATAGTTTGGGATATGCTCAGTCTGAGTCACCTGTGAGAGAATACAAATGAATGTGTTATGAAGGTAGATGATAACCTGAGTCAATTTATCAAGAAATAGCTCTGGGTTGGAGATATAAGAATTTTCTACATATAGACAGTAACTGGGAGAAATATTTTTTAAGAGTAAATATCTTCTTTAACTCTGAACTTCTACTGCTGGGGGCTTGGGTTCAATCCCTGGTTGGGGAACTAAGATTCCACATGCCATGCAGCAAGGTCAAAAAAAGAATAGAAAAAAAAAAAAAAATCTCCTTTATTCATGCCAATATTTATTTAATACCTACACAACTATAGCTTTGGAACTAGAATTAAGGGGGAAAAAATGAGTAAAATTCAGTGAAACTCACAGCTACTATAGGGAGGAGGTAACTCCATATAGCAGTACGTGGATAGTGGAAATAGTACGTTAAAGGTTCAGAGGTAATATGATGAGTATGTGATTATCTCTGCTGGGGGAAGAAAGCAAAGCAAACTTGACAACATATACCACCTAAATTTTGAAGTAGGTCAGCAGAGAGTTTAAGAGGAGGAAGGCAGGGAGAACAGTGAAGACACTACACCCAGAAGAAAAAATTCGAAGACAAAAGAAAAATTTTTTTAAAAGACAGCCTGCTTCAGAACAGAAAAATTAAATATTATTCACGTCAGTCTCCCAAGCTAATTCTTAAATTTAATAAATAGAGCGAACATATTTTTAAAAATTTTAAAGACACATGGGGAAAGTTCATTCTAATATACTATATCATATTAAAGTAACATTGTAAGATTAAATGATACAGCTACAAAAATCCAATAAAAGATGGAAGGATCATTATTAAAAGTTAAGAGTCCAGATATAATCCTAATGACATTTGGCTTACTCATTGTCTGGCATTGTAAATATATATTTTAAAAAAATTCAATCTCTTTAATTCCTAATAAAACTACTACCACAGGCATTTAATAATGTGATCTGCTAAGATCCAATGTTTGATCTAAAAAAACTGAAATTCTTCCCAAGACTTACAATGTGAGTTTGCATATAAAAAGCTGAATAGAAGAAAGGCAAAGATGGTAGCTCTTTTCTAAAATTCACATTAACTTATAAATGGTTACTGCTTTGCATATCAAAAGATGCATAACCATAGATAATCATGAAGAAAAGGGAGATTTTAAGAGAAAATCCTCACACAGTATTAAAAAAATGCCCCTTGAGTGATACTATTTATTTAGCCTCTATTGTGTACAGATACTATGCCTACTTCGATAAAGAGAAAACATTCCATAACTTAAGCCCACTTTTTCAATGAAGTCCAGTATTTAGTCCTCTTTACTACCCCCTTCAAAGCAGCTAAAGTCAACAGGTGCACAAATTGACATTCGTTAAGTACTAAATGCTGATTTGTCCCGGGTTTGGTTTTATATGTCTTTTTTCATGAACTAAAGTGCAGTATTCTTATAGAAAAGCAGCCATTTCTTTCCTATTCTTTTCACCATCTCCATCACTGTAGCCCCCACACCCCGCCGTCCTAGCACAGCCACTTGAATAGTAAAGCTCTGGCAAAGGAACAAAAAAATGTTTATTTAAGTTGACCTTGCAAAACGGGCAAAGTTAGAAAATTGAACCACGCTGTTTATCAAAACACAAACACATGACGTTTACCTTTCTTAACGCTTTTAAGAATTCTTTCATTGAAAATTGAAAGATGAGGGTTAAAAAGAGTTACAAAAGAGAGCCAGGCGTTTGAGAGAAAAACAATGGAAATAATAAAAACAGAATGAAAAGGATGCTGTTGAGATGAAAAAAAAAAAAACATTTTTTTAAGTGGGGGGCGAGAGGCAGCTGCAAATCAGACACTGTTTTCTGAGAAGGCAGGTTCATCTCCAAGATTTTCTTCTCTGAGCTCAACCAATCTCCACCTTTTCTGAGTTATCCAGTCTCCAGGCAAGCAGCGCTTCTTGATTGGCTTAAAGATGCCGAGTAGAAAAACCAGCCAATCCTGCCTTGAAGTCAGAACTGTGCTATGGAGACATTACAACCACTGCATGGCGAGAATGTGTACAAACCTGTCCGTGCCACAAATATCAGATTCTAGTTCTAAAGATTGTTGCAGAAAAGAAGATTCTTCCAAGCCAACACTGAGCGTGATCTGGCATTTACATTTTTTTTAATTACTCTATCTCTCTTTCTGAGAGACAAAAGAAAAATTTAAAAAAAAAAAAAAAAAAGGTACCACGTTTTAACCAAAAGAGCTTAAGCAATAAACTGCCCCGGGTCGGATGACTTACTCTACCCAAGACGGATTTTCAAAGGGACCTCTCTGGAGAGTCCGGATCACAGTAGGGCTCAAGGAGGGAGTCAGTGAGGATCAAAGTTGCCGCGGGGGAGGGTGGTAGGACGACGATCAAAGAGACACAGATACCAGTAACCGGGAATGCCTCCCCACAGTACCCAAAATCAGAACTTGCGGAGTGAGAGGCTGTGTTTGAAACTGAAGTGAGTAAATAAAACGGCTGTGCTAGGGCTACGTGCTCCGGAGGGTGGCCCCAAGTTCCAAGAAGGTTCCGCCTGGGAAAGCCGAAGGAGCTCGGAGGGCCGCCAGGTCAGGTCCCAACGGGAACTAACAGGGAAGCCCCGAGGGGGGGAGAGGGGTGTGTCAAAGGCCCGGAGGCCCGCTGGGGCTGGGAGGCCAGAAAGCGGCCACTGCCTCCGCCTTCGCCTTCGCCTTCGCCCGACCTCGGGCGGCGAGCCAGGGCCCGCCTCTCACCGACGCCTCACTTCCCTTCCGCCAGGGCGACCGGGCCCGCGGGCCGGACTAGAGACGGCCGCGCCGGACCTCCACGTCCGGGGGTTGCGGTTTCGGTCGCAGCGCCTCCCGCTGCTGCCTCAGGCCCTCCGCTCGGGTTTGGGGACCCCGGGATCCCCTTCTTCCCGACCCTCAGCCCAGCCCCGCCGCTCCGCCTTCCACCCGCCGCCTTTACCTGCTCCAGAAGCAGGCGGAGGGAGTCGAGGCCGGGGCCGCGTCGTCGAGTGTGCGACGCGGGTCCGCAGCCCTTTCCCGCCGCCACCACAGCGCTCTCCGGCGCGGCGCAGGGCTGGCGCGCGCGACGGCCGCCGGGGGGAGACGCGCGGCCAGCGCCTGGCGGGGAGACACTGCCGCTCTCCGTCCGGCCGGGGAAGAGCAGCCTCACAGCAGCTAGCCGCGAGAGGGCGGGTGGGCGGCCGAATGGGGAGGGGTCTCGGAGAGCAGGGAAGGGCTGCCACGTCGCCCAGGTGGATCGCTGCTCTCCGCCTCCCCCGCCCCCGCCGGCTTCGGGCCGCGACCTCTGGTTCGTCCTCGGGCTCAGGTGGGGCGCGTGGGCCCGCCCTGCCTTGGCGGCCCCGGTGACCCCGGCCCGCAGGCTCCCGCCTCTCCGTCTCCCCTCAGTGAGCCGGTCCCGGCCTGGCCCGTTCTGCCGCATCGGGCCCGCCTTCCCCCGCCTCGAGCGAAAGCCTGACGTGTTTCCCCCTTCCCTCGTCGTGGGGTCACATGGAGGAGCAAGCCCTTTCCAATGTGTCGGGTTTTCGAGGAAGGCGGGAGTCGTTGTGAGCTAGTGAACGTAGCAATAGGGGCCTGAAATTTCTCCGGAAATAAACCGCGATAACCACAGCCGTGCCTAAGCCTCTTTCACTCTCTCCCAATACCCCAAAGCAAAAATAGAAACACAAGGTCGTACTCGCTGGTCGGGGCGGGCCCGCCAGGTCGCGGGTCCCGGCAGCAAGTTGGGAACGACCGCGAGGTGGACCAGGCGGCCTCGGCGTAGCCTAACTGGGCAGTTGACTCTGGGCGAGCGAGGCCACGGCGGCGGCTGGCGCGCGAACCCCGCCTCCGCGCGCGCCGCGCTGTCCGCGGGAGGTTTCCGGGCGCGCGGCCCGCTGCCCCTCTGCGCGCTCGGGAGTCGGACGCGGCGTGGTCGCTTTGGAGCCGGGAGACAAAGAGGTCGGCGGCGGTCGCGGCAGGGACGGAGGTCTGCGTAGTACCAACCGGCGCGGCCCATGTGCCTTCTGAACAAGCTGACGGAAGCACAAAAACACAGAGCCTGTTTGCAACATAGGACCGCAGGCGCTGACCTTTGCCCTGCTTAGAGCTTCAGTGTTCAGGTGCCGAGAAAAAGCAACGAGGTTTTCTTCGCTTTTGCGATCACTGTGTTATTAGACTATCACCCAAGCCTGCTCCATTTTTTTTTTCCCTCCTAAATTCTACCTTCCTTGGTTTCCTGCTTTTCCTGCTTATGTGTTCTATCGTGAAATGTTCCGTGTTTTCAGGTACACGAATTTTCCCCCCCTTGTTTTCTGATAGAGGTGATTATAGTTATATTAGTTTTTTGCCCCTCCCTCTGTTCCCCTCCCTTTGCAATTACTTTTTGTTCCGTCATCAGAGTTTTTCGTAGAGAAATGAAATAGTCCCCTGACAGACATGGAAAAGACAGTCTGTCGATGTTGTTATAGTAATTGCTTTAAACTGAATGGAAATTCGGGGGGAAATGTAAGTGAATTTTTTATCTTCATTTAGGTCTAATTGGAACATTTAACTCATGAAAACATTCTAGGGTTTTTTGGTTTTTTTTTAAGAATCTCGAAATATTTAAGCAGAGATCTCGGGATGGTCAATCTTCTAATGAAACCAACCACACGGAAGGAGGTTTACCCCTTGTGTGATTTTTGTATTTTTGAAAAGTTTCCTTGAGCCCCTGTTTAGAAATTACAGTGCAAATACCTCTGTTATTGCTTTTATTAATTTCGAAACACAAAAATGTTAACAAAGTATTCCAAATCGCAAGATCTATATAACCTTAACATTATGTTGCCTCCTAACAGCCATTAAAAGAGACTAATAACAGTGTTATATGCCACTTGAGGAATGAAAGAATCCTAGTAATTATAAACTTCAAACAAATCTAGAAAGTTAATTTTGTTCATATGAAATATGTTCAGCACGATACTAAAAACTGGCATTTAAATTCTTGTTTTTTCCTTTGATCATTGTTAAGGATTTATCACATTCTTAGGTCTGAACAATAAGAAGTAAAGTATTCTTAACACTGGAAAACATATTTCAAGCCAGCAAGACATCGCCCAGGAAGAAAGGGGGGGGGAAGTGTTTGCTTAGTATATCAATGAAAGAAAAATATAAATAAAAGTTCTGAAAATCAGACTCTAATAGGGAACAAAGCAATCTTTACTCAACATTCACAATGCTAGCCTTCCTTTGTGAATATTTATAAAGATTCCCTCCTTCCTTATTGGTTTAAATTCTAAGCCAATAGGAAAAGTACAACACATCTTTTAAAGAGTGAGACATAAGCATTAGGTTAAAACATTGGATAAACGGATTGTTTATCATGCTATTCTCATTTCAGATCGTGTATCTTTCAATTCTAAAGAAGAAATTTAAGAATCTTTGAATTATTGAGTATTTTGATGTAACTTAAATAGCAAGGTGCTACTCCTGGTCACATTCTGCTCCCTGTAATCTTCCTGTTGGTTTTGTTACAATATTTAATTATCTTAAAATGCCAGGTGAATATGAAGAATGGCAAAATGCTACTGCTTACTTAACCTTTTAAATAAATAAGATTAACCCTGGCATTTCTTTAGATGAAAGACCAGCCTTTAAGGAAATAATAAAATTTACATTTTCAAAAAATTTCTCAGATTTTTGTAATAAATATTTGTAATTTATTATAAACAAATATTTTATATTTACCCAAAGCATCTTTGGTCTGTTTAATGGCTAAATTCTAAGCATGCTTATATTTAGAACTTAAGTGTGATTTCATCTCAGTCACAATGCCACCTTTGCATTTCTATGCTTTGAATTTGACTGGGAGCATTCTGCTTAACGACAATTATTTGCATATTTATGGTCTTCCCTGGTGGCTCAGATGGTAAAGAATCTGCCTGCCTTGTGAGAGGCCTGGGTTCGATCCCTGGGTGGGGAGGATCCCCTGGAGGAGGGCGTGGCAACCCGCTCCAGTATACTTGCCTGGAGAATCTCCCTGGCAGGCTACAGTCCATGGGGTTGCAAAGAGTCAGATACGACTAAGCACAACACAGCACAGCATATTTATAATCTCCCTTAGTAGGTCATCAATTTCTTGAAGACAGGTTCTGTTTCCCATTCAGCCTTGTATTCCTCATTACCAAACAGCACTCTTATACAGAGCACCCCTTGGACATTTGATGAGTAAAAGAATGAGCATTACTCCACAGCACAGTGTATGGCAAATCAAAAGAAAATCAGTCTCAGAAATTTTTTTGTTTTCCTTTTTTATGTAATGGCTGACAAATACTTGTTTTCATTCCCAATTAAACAGAATAACATTTTGCAAGAATTTTACTAACAAGTAAAAACCAACATATGCTGGAACTCGTGTTTTTACATTTTAAATCTGATAGAAACTGGATAGTGAGTTATATTGCCATTATCTAAAGTAAATAATATCAATGGGCTTATCTTTACAAAAAAATTCCTTTACCACACTAAACAGGAGCTACAAGTTTTGTGACCTTGGGAAAATTACTTTAAACCCTCTAAAACTCAGTTTTCGCATCTCTCAAATACATTCATTCATATCTATTTTATGATTAATTAAAATAATGAAAGCATGTAAAGTAAAAGCTCAGTAGATGATAGGTATTTCTTGCAGATATTGGTGGATTCAATCATGAAAAGAAGTAATTTTCTTTGTGCAATTATTTATGTATAAAAAGGCAGTCATAAAGTGCTGCTTTAAAAATAGTGAGGAAACCTATCTTAAAGGAAGGAATAAAATACTAAGAACTAAAGAGATGACTTTAAGAATTGAAATTTGCCAAGAGAATAGATGTTAAGTGGTCTCAGCACACACAGACAACTATGAGAAGTAAAGGGATGTATTAATTGTGATAACGCATTTCATAATGTACATACACCTATATCAAATTATGTTGTATACTTTCTGTACAATTTTTTCAGTAATACTATACCTCAAGCTATAGTAAGTGGGGAGGTAAGAAGGGTAGGGGAGAAATCAGTCTCTGTTGAAAAAATAACAATAACCGACAAAACAGAAAAACCAAATCCCTTAGTGTAGCTTCCAAATCCTGCCCTTCCTACAGAAATGGACTTCAAGACCTCAAGCCTAGATCCACTGAGGGATGGTCTCAAGAACTGTATCTTTGCTTTACCTAGTTTCTCCCTAAGGGGATGGCCAAAGTACCAGTCAGGCAGTCTCCAGACTTAACAGGGAAAGGTAGAAAAGGAATTGGCAAAAGAGAATATTAAAACAAATAAAACACTTAAGAGAACAAGAACTACAGGATAGATGGCAAAGATAGCTTACTTGTGCCTGGGATAATCCTTATGTAAATGTGATGGTAACCACAGTACTGTGTCTTTGTGAGTAATTTTCATAGGAAGCCATGCTTCAGTCCAGAAGCATGTGTATTGTGGTAACTCTAGCTTTGTGTAACTGTGAAATTTCATATCATTTACCAGTAAGGAAATGTTACATCCTATAATCATACCTGTTGACGTCTTTCTGTCAGTTGCATTACTTTTCCACTTGTGACAATCACACACATCCTACTTCCAATGATGTTGAGTCATTGGGTAACCTCATCATTCATTTTCACTTCTGGGCTTCCCAGGAGGCTCCATGGTAAGGAATCCGCCTGCAAGGTTGGCAGAGAAGACATGAGTTTGATCCCTGGGTGAGGAAGATCCCCTGGGGGAGGAAATGGCAATTCACTCCAGAGTTCTTGTCTAGAGAATCCCATGGACAGAGGAGCCTGATGAGTTATGATCCATGTGGTCACATCCTTTACAAATCTAGTTTAAATGTCTTTTCTCTTGTAGTTTTCCAAGGCACCTCAAATGTAATGAACTACTTCCTCTAAGACCATAGCAATTTGTATATATCTCTCTTATTCAGTCCCAATGATGACTGTTGGTATATATCTTCAAACTGCAAACTGCAAACTTTTCCCCTAGATAAGAAATAACTCCAGTGACTAGAAAATGTCTTCTAAACATTGAAATGTATAGACCCCTTTTAGTGTACCTCCTAGCTCACAATTTCCCCTTTAGCTTTACTTGCCCTCATTCCATAGGGTGGACTTCAGGGTATTAAAAAATGACTTCGCTTCCCTGGCCATACTTAATGAACCAGGGGTAGGTGTCTTAATCTAATAGCCCCTTCCTGGAAAATTTTTACGGTTGAGACAAAATCAAAAATTAGCGTTAGTAAAATCAAAGGAAAAATTATGAATAAAAATAGTGCAATTCATATCAGAGACAAAGGACTGTTTCCTCTAATAAATAAACACTTGGAAATCAATTTTTAAAAGACCAATAACTCAACAGAAAAGAAAACTGGGCAAAGCATAAAGAAGGCTCCCCAAAATGTATATATTATATGTATATGTATTATGTACTGTGCTGCTGCTGCTGCTGCTGCTACTAAGTCACTTCAGTCGTGTCCAACTCTGTGCGACCCCATGGAGAGCAGCCCACCAGGCTCCTCCGTCCCTGGGATTCTCCAGGCAAGAATACTGGAGATTATGTACTATATGCACATTATAAACATACTATAAACTTCTGATTTTCTATTGCAGCATTAAATTCCAAGTTTTGGAATTCTATAAAAGAATGATGGCATTCTCTGAGTGCTGATTCTGTAAAATCTCCAGGATAAATTGCTCAGTGAAAAAAGTTTATGCTATGCTGCCATCATATTAAAAAAAATGGGAATAGGAGAATAGATAGACAAATGTTATCACATATACATAAAATTTCTCTGGAAGGAGATGCAGCAAACTTGAGAAAGGGAACTGAGTAGCCTGAGGGAAGAGGCTGGAAAGAGTTTTCACTGTATCTTTTTTGAACCAAAAGAATCTATCTGCTATTCAAGAAAATAAGTAGGAGTAAGATATTTGGGATCCCAGAGAGATGCAGTTTCTTTGTGCAACTAAGCCAATGTGGGGTTAACTCAGGAGTTGAGGGCAACTATATTCTGCATGAAGCCTGGTGAGCAAAGGAAGCTGACCTAGAAAGAAGACTGAAGCGGATAAGCAGACAAGAGGAATTGGATATGCAGAGAAGAGGGATTGGAGAGAAAATATTGTCTGGGCTCGCAACAATTTGGTTCTAGTCTTTCCTGGAGCCAGCTGCATCCCTCCACTTGGTTTCTTTTAAAACATTCCTATATTCCTTTTTTTTCTTCCAGTTTTATTGAGATATAATTATACACGTTTAAAGTGTACAGCATAATGGCTTACATCTGAAATGATTACCACAGAAAATATAACATTCATCATCTCCTATAGATACAAAATAAAAGAAAAAAATATTTTTTCCTTGTGATGAGAACTTAGGATTTACTTTCGTAACAACTATTATATATAACAGACACCAATGTTAATTCTATTAATCATGTTGTACGTCATATCCATTGTATTTATCTTACAAATATGTACCTTTGGACCACCTTCATCCAGTTCTTCCTTCCCCCAACCCCTGCCTTTGGTAACCGCAAATTAGATCTTATTTTCTATGAGTTTGTTTGTTGAAGTATAATTGTGTATGTGTGTGTCTGACTCTTTGCGACCCCGTGGACTGTGGCCTGCCAGGCTCCTCTGTCCTTGATATTGTCCAGGCAAGAATCCTGGAGTGGGTTGCCATTTCCTACTCCAGGGGATCTTACTGACCCAGAGATAGAACCCACGTTTCCTGCATTGGCAGGCAGATTCTTTATCACTAGTGCCACCTGGGAAGCCCCATAATTGCCTTAATAACACTGTTAGTTCCTCATGCACAACATAATGGTATATTTCTTTACATTACCAAATGCTCACCACAGTAATTCTAGTTACCATCGATCACCACACAAAGATATTACAGTATTGAGTGTATTCCCCATACTTAAATTTTATCTCCGTGACTCACTTATTTTGCACCTGGAAGTTTGTATCTCTGAATCTCCCTCACCTATTTCACTTACCTGCCCCCACCCCCATCCTCAATCCCTCAGACAATCACCTATTGCTCTCTGTATCGATGAGTGTTTCTGTTTTGTTGTATTTGTTAATTTGTTTTGCTTTTTGGATTCCACATATAAGTGAAGTCATATCTAACTTACTGCACTTAGCATAATACCCTCAAGGCCTATCCACGTTGTAGGAAATGACAAGAATTCACTTTTCTTTCTGGGTAACATTCCATTGTACGTATACAAACACATGTAGTGTATCCATTCATCTATCCATGAATACTTAGGTTGCTTCCATACTTGGCTTTTGTGAATAATACTGCAATTAACATAGGGGTGATGCATTTTCTTGAATTAGGATTTTTGTTTTCTTTGGCAAAATACCCAGAAGTGTGTAATTGCTGGATCATGTGATAGTTCTATTTTTAATTTTTGGGGGAACCTCCGTACTGTGTTCCATAGTGGCTGCACCAATTTACATTCCCAACTACCCTTTTCTTCACATTCTTGCCAATATTTGTTATTTGTTCTTTTTGATAATAGCCATTCTGAGAGGTGTGAGGTGATGTCTCACTGTGGTTTTGACTTGCATTTCCCTGATGATTAGTGATGTTGAGCATCTTTTCATGTACTTCCTGGTCATCCGTCTTTGGGAAAATGTCTGCTCGGGTCCTCTGCCCGTTTTTTAATCAGGTTGTTTGGTTTTTTGATGTTGAGTTTTATGAACTCTTTGAATATTGTGCATATTAACCCCTTATCAGATATATTGTTTACAAATGACTTCTCCCATTCAGTAGCTGACCTTTTCTTCTTATTGATAATTCCCTTCACTGTGCAAAAACTTTTTAGTTTGATATAGTCCCATTTGTTTATTTTTGCTTTGTTTCCCTTGCCTGAGAAGGCAGATACAAAAAAATATTTCTAAGACAATGTCAAAGATCATATTGCATATGTTTTCTTCTGGGAATTTTATGGTTTCGGGTGTTAAGTATTTAATCCATTTTGAGGGTTTTTTTTTTTAATGTGGTGTGATAAAGCAGATCATTTTTATTATTTTGCAAGTAGCTGTCCCATTTTCCCAACACCATTTACTGAAGAAGTTGTCACTTCCCCATTATATATTCTTGTCTCTTTTGTTGTAGATGAATTAATCATCTAAGTGTGGGCTCATTTCTGAGCTCTCTGATTCTGTTCCACTGATCTATGCATCTGTTTTTGTGCCAATATACTGTTGACTATTCTGTTTCTTTACTATATATTTATCGTTTGAAATCAGGGAATGTGATACCTTCAACTTTCCTATATTCTTATAATAAATCTCCTTTTTTTGTCCTAAGCTAACCTAAGTTGTTTTCTGATCCAAACAGTTTAACTATTATCGTGGCATCAAAAAGAGTTTATTGTAGTAGGTTTTCTGTAAATTCTTGTTAAAATGAAATGTGAAGTTCTTTATAATGAAATCCATTTGGGCTCTCAAAGTTTATACTGTTTTCTTTAAATCTCTCAAATTGAAAGAGGATAAGTGAACAAGTTCAGGGCATTCTGAAAGACCTTCACCCTAAGCTAAGGTGGTGTTTGCTGATGGAAAATATAAACTGGGCCTGAAGCCAAGTAACACATTCCACCTGCTAGACTTTCCTCTCAGTTCCCTGCCTGAGAACTGAGACTTCTCAGTTAGTGTTTCTTGATAGCCTGCCTGAAAGATAAGATCTTAACTTTTTCTAGTTAGGATGGAGTTTGAAGATTGTGGAACATTTTTAGGCTGATTTATATTTGGATAGAAAAGGCACTGGGGAACAGGGCAAGAGCATCAATCCTATGGTGAAGAGACATAGGTGTCATTATTTGAGCATATTCAAATATGAGTTTCCAAGACTTAGGGCTAGTTAATACATTGACACTTACCCTTCCAGAAAGCAGTGTCCATTTGTTTGTTCACGTTTTCAAATCTATAGGTTCAAATCTGTAGAACTATCATTTTACTATTTATTTTATATCATTCTTCCTAGTACTGCAAAACTAGGAAATACTTCAGAAAATTCATAGAAGGCCCAGAATGCATTTATAGAGCAACTCCTAGAGTTCAACAGCTTGCAAATGAGGCTAAATATAGTTTATCTGAGCATGGTGACATAATACACATTCCAGGGATGGCAACATAGACGCTTCACACCTGTTTATGTACCATTTATATAGGGTGAATTTAAACAGGATGATGAAATTATCTCTCATGTAAAATGTCAAAATAATTACATATAAGTACTAAGATGTAGAAGAGCACAGTTTATTTCCATCATTAAAATCCCATTGAAAAGTTAAATACCATTATTTAACTACCAGGAACTATTCTTTGTTCTTTCTCAATATTTCTTGAGAATTTATTATCAGGGATATTGTAAAAGTGTAAGACACAGGCCCTGTCCTTAAGGAGTTTTGTTGTAATTTTGCTGAGGTAAGACATACAGGTATAAAGCATCATCATTGTTATTTTCCACTAAGAGGAGTAGGATGATGACATGGAAAATAATATGGGCTTACTTTATTTTTTATTATTAAAGAGCAACTTTGAAAGTCTACAGTTGAAACCACCACAGGAATTGAAGGTTGTGATCCCAGGCATCTTGGTTCCTCACCCCATCCTGTCCCCAGTGTGACTCGCAGAGGGCATTCCCAGACTGACACATGGATGGCCGTCTGTAAACGTCTATTGGCAATATGGGCTTTTAAACTTGGTTCTCATTTTCAGTTCTGCCATGTCATTAATATGAGCTCTACAGAGACATTTAACTGTCCCAACCTCAGTTTCCTCAAATAGTAAAGTGAGGATAAGGATGATAACCTTGGAGGACCATTTTAAGAATTAAATGAGACAATATGAATGAAAATAGCTAAGTAAATCCTTAATATATATCAGGTGCTTGATAAATATTAGTTTATTCTTTAACTGAACTTGAAAGGATTTTCTATTTTTCTCATTTTGATCCATTTATAATGAGTTTCAGTGAATTTTAAAATTGAAGTCAGCATACATAAATGAAAATTTAAAAAATTTTTAAACCAAAAAAGGAAGAAAAAAATTTAATATAAATAAATTTTTAAAATAAAATTGTAGTTAGCTAAAAATTTCAATCATCTTGAGAACCGAAACTCTAACCACTTTAAGACTTAAAACAATATCTAGAGTTTTAATCAAGAGAAGGAAAAATAAATAAATATCATCTTTTTCCTAGAAAAACCATTATCATTCCTAGGAAAAGGTTGTCATTCCAACTTGCTCTCTGAATGTAATATCACCTAACATAAGTGACTTTTCCATGTATAAAATACTTTCAGAGTTTACCTGGAGTTCTATACAGAATGTATGTGAGTATTTCAAAATATACCCTATATTGGACATTTGTTCATGGAATTTCTCATTATTTGCTTTGATGGATCACTCAAAAAGCCTGTTCCAAATTAGGATAATTTGTAGGATGATGTCAATGAGTTTCTTCATTTTCTTTTGACTGATTCCAAAATATAGAAGAATTTGATTTGCATAGAACATAGAAATGGGAAGTAAAGTAACAGTAATTTCTCAGAAATTAACCAACATTGATCAGAGTAACCCTGCTCAGTACACAAATGCCCCAGTCTGCTTCCACTTAATTCAATAAATACATATTCCTGTGATTGATGTTGGAGTCTTCAGGGAGCTCAGTAAATAGCATTGCTCTCCTCTGTCTAAATTGAGAATAAAGGTCAAGTGTAAGATATATAAGGGATCAAATATCTCCTTGAACTGATAAGGACCAACTGCAAGCTGCAGCTCATGAGAAACAAACTGACCTGTCATGCAAACCTCTCAATTAGGTAGAATTCCCTACTCTGTTGCACAGACTGCACAGGGCCACAAAGGGTCTTGCACGGCATTTCTGCCTTTATGGCTACCTTCTATCATTTAAAAAAAAAAAAAAAAAAGCCATGTTTTATGACTGTACTGATATAGTTCAGTTCAGTCACTCAGTCATGTCCGACTCTTTGTAACCCCATGAACCATAGCATGCCAGGCCTGCCTGTCCACCACCGCCTCCCAGAGTTTACCCAAACTCATGTCCATTGAGTCAGTGAGGCCATCCAACCATCTCATCCTCTGTCAGCCCCTTCTCCTCTGCCTTTGATCTTTCCCCACATCAGGGTCTTCAAATGAGTCAGCTCTTTACATCACATGGCCAAAATATTGGAGTTTCAGCTTCAACATCAGTCCTTCCAGTGAATACCCAGGACTGATTTCCTTTAGGATGGACTTGTTGGATCTCCTTGCAGTCCAAGGGACTCCACTGATATAGATAAAAATATATTAATACTATGTATTAAAACATTTTCATTGGCTTACAAGTTCATTTTTTTTCCTTCTCATTTTAAATTGAAAAAACATTTTCAGGGCCCCTGAAACTATCCTGACTCCTAGACACTGGGCCCACTGTGCCTAATGGAGAAATTAGCCCTAAGCAACACACTGGATGAAGTAAATCTTAAATCCTGGAAGAAGCACGTACTCTCTGAGCAGCCTTACTTTCAGGAGAGAAGACAAGAAATCAGGCAACCATGCTTCAGTCATTCTTCCTGGATTTACCTATCAGATGTTACTTTCTCCACTCCCGGATGGGTAAAGGAATAGGAAGCTAGGAGTTACATCTTTCTCAGTTCAGTTCATATCAAAGATAATGTTGGTAGAGAAAAGCAGACCTCTCTTAGCAAGCATTTTCTTACTACTGAAATGATTATGTTCACTTACTATAATTTGATAATCCTGGCCTTTATGATTACCCATCTAGGACTTTCCTAGTGGTCCAGTGGTTAAGAGTTCACTTGCCAGGGTTGGATCCCTGGTCTGGGAAGATTCTACATGCCTCCAAGGCAGCTAGTGGTCCACAAGTACTGAGCCCTCCCACCTAGACCCTGTGTTCCACCACACGAAAAGCCACTGTGGTGAAAAGCCTTCGCACTGCAAGGAAGAGTAGCCTCCCACCACCACCGAAACTAGAGAAAGCCCAAGCACAGCAATGAAGACCCGTGCAGCCAAAAATAAATACATTTTTTAAAATAAAAACTAGAAGATTACCCATCTAATTCTTCTTGCTCCAGATTTCATTTTACCAGGAAACTTTCTGATTATAACTATGTGTGTATGCATGCTAAGTTGATTCAGTCATGCCTGACACTTTGCAACCCACTGGACTGCAGCCCGCTAGGCTCCTCTGTCCATGAGATTCTCCAGGCAAGAATTCTGCAGTGGGTTGCCATGCCCTCCTCCAGGGGATCTTGCCGACCCAAGGATTGAACCTGCATCTCCTGCATTGGCAGAAGGGTTCTTTATGACAAGCGCCACCTGGGAAGACCAATTATAGCTATATGGCCTCCCATATTTTCCTAACAAAAAAGAGTGTATCAAGCAGCTGATAAGGCATACAACCTGCACTCTGGTTACAGTTATCATTGTAAATTAAAGCATCCTGGTTTACATATTATTCTCACATGAAATTTGTTGGCGTGAGAATTCATGGATTTAACTCATTCATTTAACTGACTTGACTGTGTCGTTGAACTAGAAAAGTTGAGGTTCAAAATCTGAACCACTGGGAATTCCCTGGCAGTCCAGTGGTTAGGACTCCGAGCTTCAACTGCAGGGCACACAGTTTCCATCCCTACTCAGGAAACTAAGATCCCTCATGCCTCTCGACGTGGCCAAAAATATCTGAATCACCAATGGTTTGATCTAAGGCAACCCTACAGGACTCCACCTCAGTAGTCAGCAAGTTTTTGTGAGCTGCAGTTCAATTTCCCCATTCTCTAATCACAACATCCTTCACACTACTAATAATAGTGTATTCTTAAATTATAATAAATGGGGGGTGGAGGAAGAAATACTCTGGCAAATTTTTCCACAACTATTGTTTTCCTCCAGTTCTATGCAATGTCATGGGATTGAGAATGCTTGCTTTTCTTCATGACATATAATTAGGGGGAAATTATTACCAGTTCTGTGTGAAACAAATCATATTCTTTACAACAAATCATCCACAGGAAATTTTCATTTGGTCTTAACTACCTCCATGGCCAGACAAGATGTCAACCTGGATCAAGATAAGGAAGAACTGGTGACGCAGCAAAATTTATAATGGAATATGTCAGCAGTTACATATCTCTCATTAAACATATATTGAGAGCCAGTGATATGCCAGTCAGTATGTGCCTAATATAATTGGAGGCTGCAAAGGATTATCTAGCTGCATGTCCAGGAAGAAAAGGAAACAGATTTTTGTGAATATATATTAGTTTCTGACTCAGTGACTGGTATTATTGTCCCCATTTTCACAGGAAATGGAGGCACAGAGAGAGGTAATTTTCCTAAGTTCCTATCTAGAAATTGTGATATAATCATGATGCAATCATGACTGAAACCCAAGCCTGTTCAGTTCACTAAATATATGAGTCATTACTGTATGGCAGACCTTGTGATGGGGATAGGAGCTTCCCCAGTGGCTCAGCAGGTAAAGAATCTGCCTGCAATGCAAGAGACACGGGTTCGATCCCTGGACTGGGAAAATCCCCTGGAGGAGGGCACAGCAACGCACTCCAGTATTCTTGCCTGGAGAATCCCATGGACAGAGGAGCCTAGCGGGTTACAGTCCATGGGGTCACGGAGTCCCACACGAGTGAAACGACTGAGCTCGCATGCACACACGCACGCAGGTGATGGGTATTGAGGATACAGCAGTGGTCTTCCCTTGAAGAACTCCATCAGCTTCCTGCCAGCAGGCCAGTAAACCTACCTACATGGCCACTCATGCTTTCTGCTAGCCCTCCTGGTTCCATGGGAGCGGCATAGCTTTACCTCCTAAGGCTACTTTTCCCCTTGTTTTCCAGACCCCATCATTCATCTTAATTTATTTTTTAACTTTTTGGTTTGAAATAGTTTTGGACTTACAGAAAATTACAAAAATAGAACAGAGTTCATATGTAGCCTTCACCCAAGCTTCCTCCAATATTAACAATCTAAATAACCATAGTTCAATGAACAAAAGTGGACATTAACGCTGCTACAGTACTGTTAACTAAACTGTGTGTCTGTGTGCTCAGTCAGTGGTGTCCAGCTCCTTTGCAAGTCCACACTGTAGCCCGCCAGGCTCCTCTGTTGATGGAATTCTCCAGGCAAGAATACTGGAGTGGGTTCAGTTCAGTTCAGTTCAGTCACTCAGTTGTGTCCGACTCTTTGCAACCCCATGAATCGCAGCACTCCAGGCCTCCCTGTCCCTGACTAACTCCCGGAGTTCACTCAGACTCACGTCCATTGAGTCAGTGATGCCATCCAACCATCTCATCCTCTGTCGTCCCCTTCTCCTCCTGCCCTCAATCCCTCCCAGCATCAGAGGCTTTTCCAATGAGTCAACTCTTCGCATGAGGTGGCCCAAGTACTGGAGTTTCAGCTTTAGCATCATTCCTTCCAAAGAAATCCCAGGGCTGATCTCCTTTAGAATGGACTGGTTGGATCTCCTTGCAGTCGAAGGGACTTTCAAGAGTCTTCTCCAACACCACAGTTCAAAAGCATCAATTCTTTGGCACTCAGCCTTCTTCACAGTCCAACTCTCACATCCATACATGACCACAGGAAAAACCATAGCCTTGACTAGACAGACCTTAGTTGGCAAAGTAATGTCTCTGCTTTTGAATATGCTATCTAGGCTGGTCATAACTTTTCTTCCAAGGAGTAAGCGTCTTTTAATTTCATGGCTGCAATCACCATCTGCAGTGATTAGCCATTCCTTTCTCCAGGGAATCTTCCCGATCAAATCGAACCTGGGTCTCCTGCATTGTAGGCAGATTCTTTACCCTCTGAGCCAACAGGGAAGGGGTTTCTGTGATATTTTCTAATAACTAGATTAAAGTTGTGCATTTGGGGCAAAAATACCACATAGATGAGGTTCCCTGGTGGCTCAGCTATAAAGAATCCACCTGCAATGCAGGAGACCCAGGTTCCATCCCTGGGTTGGAAGATCCCCTAGAGAAGGAAATGGCAACCCACTGTAGTATTCTTGCCTGGGAAATCCCATGGACAGAGGAAACTTGTGGGCTATAGTCCATGGGGTCACAAAGAGCTGTACACAACTTAGTGGCTTAACAACAACCACTACCACATAGGCCATAGTATGTTCTAAACACCTATCAGAAGATGCATGATATCAGTACATCTTATTACTGGTGGTATTAATCTTGATCACTTGGTTAATATCTACCAGGTAGTAAAGTTGCCATTTTCTTTCCTTTATATTGATAAATATCTTGAGGAAGTTACTTTGAGACTATGCAAAAATCCCATCTTTCCTCAAACTTTCACCATCTGACTTTACCATCTATCGGTGGGTCTTGCCTGCAACAATTATTACTGTTGTATTTGTCTAATATAGACTGGCTATTTCCCTCATTCATTCTACACCTATTAATTGAAAATTTTCTGCAAGGAATAGTTGTTCCTTCTTTCTAATTTATCTCATTATATTTATGTCAATATGAACTCATGGATATTTATTTTACTTTATGGGTTATATTCAATATTATCATTATTTGTTTCTCAAGTTATTCAACTTTTGTCATTGGGCGCTCCTTCAGGCTAGTTTCTGTGTCCTTTTGATGTGTCCACTTCCTTTTTCAAGCACTCCCTTATTTTCTGGTATTACAAGATATCCCAGACTCATCCTGCACCAGCCCTAGAATTAAGTACTTCCCCGAGGAGCCCCAGGTTCCTGTTATTAAAGAATGTTACTTAGGAATTCATCTGGATGCTAGATGTGCTCATTGCTACTGGATATTATTGCTCCTAGGCCCTTCTAGTGAACAGAGCTAAGGGATCCTATGTATGTGTATTAATGCACACTCTTTTATATTTCTATCTATGTATGAGTTTATTTGACATGAGTTTATTCTGACATCATCTAGTGTCAGAAAATTCTAGCCTTTCCCCACTCCTTATTTATAATATTTTTCTCCAGCAGAGAGGAAGCCTGGCTCTCATTGTCTACAATAGAGACATTTGTTGAATCCTAGTGTACACATAAAGTAATTAGAAAATGCTAACCCATGAGAAGTATGAGAGAGATTTAATAAGTAGAATGCAGTATTTGTGCATTTTTTTTTTGTCTTCAGTCTTGGAGTATCTATATACTGTTCACTTGTATTTTAAATATCTTCTTATTGCCTTCTTATCAGCATTTAAACACCTCAGCCCTCTCCTATATGAAAAAGACTATTTCTCATCCTTCATTCTCCTTCTATTTTGTCCTTAGTTCCGAAAGCACTTGAATAATTCTATATTCCCTATCATCAATTCCTCTTATCTTCACTCTTGAAGTCACTGCACTCTGACTTCCATCTTCACTACTCCCCAGAATCTCCTCCTACTTCAGTCACTTCTTATCTCTGTGTTCCTATAATCAGAAGTCAGTTTTTTGCTTGACATCTCAAAAAAACACAAAAAACAATACACTGTTGAGCTCTTTCTTTGACAACGATGGTAAGGAGTCTTCAGTATTCCTGCCACTTATCTGGCTGATCCTTGTTGTTCTTTACAAGTTCCTCTTCTTTCTTTTTCCCCCTCTTATTTATTTACTTATGGCTGCACTGGGTCTTTTTTTCTTTTTAGATCTTAAACATTGGTGCTTCCCTGATTCTTTTAGCATCCTCTTCCATACTTACTGTCTGGCTCCTGAATAATCTCAATATATCTAATGATTTATAATTACTATCTGTATGGAAATGACTCTAAAATTTAGAACTGCAATTTGGACATTCCCAGGGAGTATCAGTATTATATATCCAAATGCTTATTAGACAGTCTTCATCTGAATATATCATAGGAACTTCAGATTCAACATGTTCAATTATCAGCCTGACTTTAGACCTGTTTCTCTTCAATAAGCCTATTTTCAAAATCTTGAAAAGTCTCTTTCCCTTCACTTAGTCCAAGTCTTCAGATATAAAGAAATTAATCCTTTTCATGATTTGTTTTAAATATTTTTATTAACCATTTTTTATTGAAGTGTAATTAATTTACAAAGTTGTGTTAGTTTCAGGTGTACAGTAAAGTGATTCTCATATATAGGTGTATATATATATATTCTTTTTCAGATTATTTTCCATTATAGGTCAAGATATTGAATACGGTCTACACAACAGGGCTTTGTTTACCTATTTTATGTCTAGTAGTATGTATATGTTGATCACAAACTCCTAGTTTATGCCCCCCCATCCCTTTTGGTAATAATAAGTCTATTTTCTTTTTTCTTATTCTCTCTCTCTTTTCTTTTTTTTTAATGCACTGCTCAGCTTGCAGGATTTTAGTTCCCCTAACAGGGATGGAACCCATGCTCCCTGCAGTGGATTGAAGTCTTAACCACTGGATCACCAGGGAATTCTCATAGGTTTGTTTTCTATGTCTGTGAGTCTATTTCTGCTTTGTAAATTAGTTTATTTATATAATTTTTTTAGATTCCACATAGGTATAAGTGATTTCATATGATATGTGTCATTATCTGTGTTTCATACTTTGTTCAATGATAATTCTGAAATATGACACATATTGCTAAAAACAACACAATTTCTAGTATTTAAATCATATTAGTCTAAAATTTAAACAAAAAACTGTTATAGCAATGAACTCCTTGCATCTAAACTTTATCTCCTGGAGAAGGAAATGGCAACCCACCCCAGTATTCTTGCCTGGGAAATCCCATGGACAGAGGAGCCAGGAGGGCTATAGTCCATGGAGTCACAAAAGAGTCAGACACAACTTTATCGTTATTCAGTTGCTAAGTCGTATCTGACTCTTTGTGACCCCATGGACTGCAGCATGCCAGGCTTCCCTGTCCATCACTATCTCCTGGAGTTTGCTCACACTCACGTCCATTGAGTTGGTGATGCCATCTAACCATCTCATCCTCTGTCACCCCCTTCTCCTCCTGCCTTCAATCTTAGTATCTAAACAACAACATGTTCCATTTAGATTGTATTCCTTTCAGTTCCAAAAGTTAGACATTTATATATTTCAATTTTGTTTAAAGTAGCAACTAATGAGGAAAATCCATCTCTAGT
This sequence comes from Ovis aries, assembly GCF_016772045.2. NCBI lineage: Eukaryota > Metazoa > Chordata > Mammalia > Artiodactyla > Bovidae > Ovis > Ovis aries. The sequence continues at coordinate 59,803,123 of NC_056059.1, read as the reverse complement.
ATTCCTTTAATTATATGTCCCAAAGTTTCCAAAGCCAAAGATATTTGGACTACATTTGTGATTTTTATCTCTTTATTACATTCTTTGTACTTCTCATTGATAAAGTTCCAAGTCCCGGACATTTCAGCTCCTGTAAGTCCCAGTTCTCTCTGGTCTTGCGCTACTGCTCTCTTCCAGGAACCTTCATCTCTTTCTTTGATCACTGCAACTGACTCCTAACTGATTTCACTTTTTCAGTCTTGCTTACCCACATACAACTAGCCATACCACAAACAGAGCACTCTTTCTAAAATGTAAATCTGCTTTGATCACTTTCCAATTAGAACTCTCCCTTTTGTGCTTCATGACATCATGAAGAAAGTGAGGGGGAAAAAAAAACCCACAGGAGACATTTTTTGCAAATCATATATCTGATAAGGGACTTGTAGCTAGAAGGTACAAAAAACAATTACAACTCAATAATAAAAAGATAATTCAATTTTAAAATGGGCAAAGGGGACTACACTGTTAGTCCAGTGGTTAAGAAACTGCCTTACATTGCTGGGGACTCAGGTTCAACCCCTGGTTGGGGAACTAAGATCCCACATGCCACAGGGCAACTAAAGCTGAGCACCTCAAGGAAAAGCCTGCATGCAGCAATGAAAACCCAGCACATTTAAAATTTTAAAAATAAAATAAATGGTCAAAGAATCTAAGAAGACACTGCTCCCATGTTGGCCAATAAACATATGAAAAGGTACTCAACAACATTAACTATCAAGGGAATTGTATTAACCCTGTGTTTCTGATGCTTTGACATTTTGGGCCCTTGCTGATTCTGAAGAACTGCCCCTCCTGGGGTTAGCCAATATTTATAGATAGTAAGACATGCCTTTCATCTGCAGACTAAATAATCTACAGCCTAAACCCTCAATCATCTCCTTTATCAGATTCTTATACTCCAGGCTACTATTTCTCTGGAGGTCCCGGTCCAGGAACCAGACAAACTAGGAGCAGCCCCTCTACCCTGGGGCCTATGGAAATTATCCACCTAGCCAATCTTACTCCACCTCACCTGTTCATTCTCACAGAAAGCACAGTAAAAGTTCTTGCCTACATTCCCCTCCTCGCCTGACTGAACTTGGTGGCTCCTTCTGCCATGACATGGCTTGCCCCCTCCTCTTGAGATCTCTGAGCATTACAGCTATCTTTTCAATGACAATCTGACCTGTTGACCTTTCATACCTGAATAATAATAAACCTATGTTTTAAAACAAAAATACAAACTGAAAACAAAATGAAATGCCTTGTCACACCCACTAGGATGGTGGTTATCAAAAAGATGGACAATAGCATATTCTGACAAAGGTGTGAAGAAATTGGAATCCTCATACATTGCTAGTAGGAATGTAAAATGCTGTAGCTGAATGGAAAACAGCCTGGCAGTTCCTCAAAAAGTTAAACATACAGTTATGACATGACCCAGAAATCTACTCCTAAGTATATAGAAAATATGCCCACACAAAATCTTGTACATGAATGTTTACAGCAACATTATTCACAGTAGCCAAAAAGTAGAAACAAGCCAAATGTCTATCAGCTGATAGGTAAAATGTGTATCTATGCAATGGAATATTATTCATCCATAAAAAGGAACGGGAGCTTCCCAAGGGGTGCTAGTGGTAAAGAATCTGCCTGCTAATGCAGGAGATGCGGGTTTAATCCTCGGGTTGGGAACATCCCCTGGAGGAGGACATGGCAACCCACTCCAGTATTGTTGCCTGGAGAATCCATGGACAGAGAGACTGGCAGGCTACAGTCCATAGTGTCCCAAAGAGTTGGACACGATTGAAGCAACTTAGCACACATGCACACACTAATGGTAAGGATTTGGTGCTTTTATTATAATACTGCCATGGCCCAGGTTCAATCCCTGGTCACAGAATTGAGATCCTGCAAGCCACACTGCACTGTGTAGTCAGAAAGTAAATAAATAAAATGTTTCTTAAAAAAAAAAAAAAGAGTATTGATACATAGTGCAACATAAATGAATCTTGAAAACATGATAAGTAAAAGAAACCAGTCACAAAGTACCACATATATGATTCCATTTGCATGAAAGGCCAGAATAGGTAAATATAGAGAGAGAAAAAGTAGATTGGTGGTTGCCTAGGGACAAGAAGTAAGGAATAACAACTAAGCCTTTCTTTTTGGGGTAATAATGGAAATATTCTAAAATTGATTGTAGAAAGAAGTGTACAATTCTGTGAATATACTAAAAACCATTTGTTGAACACTTTAAATAGGTGATTTGCATGGTTTATGAATTATATTTCAATAAAGTTTTGAAAAAGGAAAACTTTTCAATAGCTTCCCACTGCCCTTAAAATAAAATCTAAATCACTAAGATTAATAGGCAATAAGGAATCTGGCTCCAGCTAATTTTTCTAACGGCATCACTCACAAGGCCTTTTCATCAGTCATTACCTTCCTCTTTTACTCTAATTCTAGCCATGCTGAATTTTTTTTTTTGGTCATCTCCTTAAATATGTTTGATAGTTTTAAAATATGTCTACAAGATCTTTGACACTCATCCTGTTAAAAAGTTGAAGCATGCTTCTCCTCCCCTTAAATATAGAGTAGACTTAGGGACTCACTTCTAATGAGCAGAAAGTGGTAGAAGTGATTTTGCATGGCTTCTAAGACTAGGTCATTAGGTACTGTGGCCTCTTGCTCTCTTTGGGGGAAGTTGCCATATTTCAAAGATACTCAAGCAGCCCCTTGGAGAGACTCATGCATAATAATGGGGAACTGAGGCCTTCTGCCAACAGCCATGTGAGTGAGCCATTTGGGGAGCAGATCCTCCAGTTAAACTTTAGCGACCCTCCAGATGACTGCAACCCCAGCCAATATCTTAATGTAACTTCATGAGTGACGCTGAGCCACAACTACATGATTAAGTCACTTCCAAATTCCTGACCGCAGAAACTGTGAAATAATTTTTTAAAATTTGATCATTTTATTTTAGTCTGCAAAAAAAAATCAAGCCAAAAAACAAACAAACAAACAAAAACCCTTAAAACAGGCTTTTCAAATTATGTAAATTCCTCCTTTCCAAGGAAGCAGAGGGTAGACCAGTGTAGGTTATCCCTGGGGCCACGTACATCCTGCTACAGCTGCTCGCCCTTTGTTGGGTTTTGAGCCTTCTTTGAGTCATAGTCTGAATCATTTTCCTCGTCTCCTTCTTCTCCTCTTTCCTCATCTTCTTCTCTAGTGTTTTATCATAATCATCGTCTTCTTCTTCTTCAGTAACTTCTCCAGTCAAGTATAATACTGATCGTGGGATTATATATTCATGTAAAAAATGATGACTTTTAAAGTGTGCAGGAAGAATAGCTTCAGCAGCAGCATCAGATCACCACTTTCAGGAACTTTAGGAGGGACAAACAAATGCAAGAAAGAATATTAGACACCGTTTTGGTCATAGTACAAACAGACCCAAGTCGCTTGTTTCTGCTTCTTGCTGCTGCTGCTAAGTCGCTTCAGTTGTGTCCGACTCTGTGTGACCCCATAGACAGCAGCCCACCAGGCTCCCCCGTCCATGGGATTCTCCAGGCAAGAACACTGGAGTGGGTTGCCATTTCCTTCTCCAATGCATGAAAGTGAAAAGTGAAAGTGAAGTCATTCAGTCGTGCCCAACTCTTAGTGACCCCATGGACTGCAGCCTACCAGGCTCCTCTGTCCATGTGATTTTCCAGGCAAGAGTACTGGAGTGGGTTCTGCTTCTTAGTGGGTTTCAAAATGACAGTTCTTTCCTTTTTTCCAGTCTACGTGGCATCTTGAATAACCCGTAATATCTGGTCCATCAAAAGAAAAGGGATCCGAGTCATCTGGTTCTGACCTCTTATTATCTGTCTTAGTCAACACTTCACTTGTGAGATATTCACTGGGTTAAAAGTGAAATTTGAAGACAAAATACATAGGCTGGGCTGTACCTAAGGACTTCACTCGAGTACTCTGCAAGTGCTTCAGCGTAGGTTTATCATTTTCCTGAAACTACCACTGAGCAAATCAACACTTAAAAAACAGTCAACCAAAATTCAGGAATTCCCCTGAGGTCCTCTTTCTCTTTATCCTTTTTCTCATCTTCAATCTTGGCCTTTACTGTTAGCCCCTCCAGAATTTTATCTTCCTCATCTGGTTTCCATTCACATTCATCTTATATAGGTTCATAAATGATCTCAAATGGTTTATCAGATAGAGGCTGATAGAGAACAGCATACTTTCCTTCAAGATCATAAATTTCCTCACAGAATTTGGCTTCTATCTGGACACATTTAACTTGTATCTTGTTAAGATATCTCATGTTAAGAGATAACTAATACAACATGGCATGCTACCTGTCACCTCAAAGCCAAACATCATGAGATGTTTACTTCATTAATATCCAGTCATTCTTAGCTTTATCACTTTCAAAATCATTTTTAACGGGCCTTTTAACTACTGATTCGTTCCCTCTGCTATTTGCTACCATAGCATACATCCATGCTGCTGCTGCTGCTAAGTCATGCCCAACCCTGTGTGACCCCATAGACAGCAGCCCACCCAGCTCCAGCATCCCTGGGATTCTCCAGGCAAGAACACTGGAGTGGGTTGCCGTTTCTTTCTCCAATGCATGAAAGTGAAAAGTGAAAGTGAAGTCGCCCAGTCATGTCCAAGTCTTTGAGACCCCATGGACTGCAGCCTACCAGGCTCCTCCATCCATGGGATTTTCCAGGTAAGAGTACTGGAGTAGGTTGCCATTGCCTTCTCTGATACATCCATGAGTTAAATCATTTATACACCCTGGCAGACTTAAGTTTAATGAAGTCCCATATGGGATCTCTCTTGTCAATATTATGTCACTAGCATCTGCCACAATGCCTGATACATGGTAAACTATAAATAAATATTTGAGGAATGAATAGTTAAATGAATGAATGATTGGATGAAGATATATAAGGAGATAATGTAATGAGACAAAGAACCCATGTGTGCAAAAGCTGCTATGAGAGTAGAGGAATGGCATTTAATTCACACCACTCCCTTATGGTGTGAATTTTTGGCAAGTTACTAATCTCTCTCTAAAGGACAGCTTCCTTATGCATAAAATTAGGGTATAGCTCCTGCCTCATAGTGTTGTTGTATTTATAAACTAATACCTAGTAGAAAAAAAAATGATAATAACACTTGGGAATTTAGAAAAGAGCTTCATGAGAAATGAATATCTCAGTAGAATCTTTTTTTTTTTTAAGATTTATTTATTTATTGGCTGTGCTGGGTCGACATTGCTGCACTCAGGCTTTCTCTAGTTGTGGCAAGTGGGGACTACTCTTTGTTGTGGTATGCTGGCTTCTCATAGCTGTGACTTCTCTTCTTGCAAAGCACGGGCTCTAGGCTCAAGGCTTTTGGTGCTGCATGTGAGCTCAGTAGTTGTGGCACATGAGCTTAGTTGCTCTGCAGCATGTGAGATCTTCCCAGACACCGGACCAGCAGGGAAGGCCCTGGGTAGAGTCTTAAAGCATGAATAAAAATTAGGCAAAAAAGGTAGGGGGCGGAGGTCAGAAATCTACGCAGAGAGAAAAGCAGAAACAGTTTCAGAGGTTAGAAGTAGCAAAGTGCATGTAGAAAACTCCATGCAATTCAGTATCACCAGAGCATAAAATGCAATGAAGGGAAGTGGCAGAATGTGAGGCTAGAGATGGGAGGTAGGGCTAGTAACATGAAAGACTTCCTCTGTTATACTATGCTTTGGGAATTCTGAAAAAAATTAGGACCATTGAAAGAGAGTGGTTATATTTGCATTTTGAATATACTATTCCAATTAACTTTAAAATCAATAACCTTCACACCCACTGAAATGCCTATAATAAAAAAGATGGACAATAATAAGTGTTGACAAGGATTCAGAGAAATTGAAACTGGCATGCATTGCCATTGAGAATGTGCAATAGGCAGCTGCTTTGGAAAGCAGGCAAGCAGGTCCTCAAAAAGTTATCAGAGTTACCACATGGTCCAGCTCTTCTACTCCCAGGAATGCACCCCAGAGAAATGAAAACAATCCATCCTCTCAAAAACATGTGCATGAACATTGGTAGCAATATTATTCATAACAGACAAAAAGTGTCTGTTTCCAAAAGTGTTTCCAAAAGTGGAAACAACCCAACATCCAGAATTGAAGAATGGATAGATAAAATGTGGTACAGCCATACAATTGAATCACAAAATTCGCCCATAAAAAGAAAGGAAATATTAATTCGTGCTCCAACATAGATGAACCTTGAAAACATTATGCTAAATGAAAGAAGCCAGGCATAAAAGGCCACATGTTATGATTTAATTTATAAGTAAAGTTTAAAATAAGAGATAAAATGTAGATTAGCGGTTGATAGGACTTTTTCTAGGTTAGGGTGGAATAGGGAGTGACTGCTACTGCATAAGGAGTTTCTTTTCCAGAATACAAAAATGTTCCGAACTTAGATTATGGTGATGGTTGAACAATTCTGTGATTATACTAAAACCATTGTATACTTGGAATGGGTGAATTTTATGGTAATGTGAATGATATCTCAAAATATGTCTTTTTATTAAAAAGCCAATACTCTTTCCAACCTATTATTTTGTTACCTGGCTATTACTATTATTATTATATTATAGGTTTCTCTTATATGAATGTGACAAAACATATATGCTATGAAAGCCATACATTTTGTTTTACAATACTGCCTTCTGTAGCATTAAATTTTTACTTCTTTAAAATTTCCAATAAAGAAATAGTTTTAAGAGTTCCTAATCACATACTTAAACTTTACTATTATTTCTATCATATTGAAATTGTATCATTTCCAGGGCACACTGCAACTATAAGGAACATTGGAAGTGGATTTTCCTTGTATAGTTGGTACTTTAAACCAAACCTAAAATATATAAATTAATGATCTGGGAGCAAAAGAAATAGTCTTAGAGGAATATAAATATATGTTATTGTTTTGAGTTGAGAAAAAACATAAATTTTCTGTATGTGAGAAATTATTTGCTATAGCACAGGGAATATAGTCAATATTTTATAATAACTATGAGTATATTCTTTAAGAATTGTGAAATTTATATAATATTATAAATCAACTATACTCCCCACCAAAAGTTAAAAAAAAAAAGAGTTCTTTGCTACAAAAAAAAAATCACCACATAATTTTTTTTCCCCACTTAAGGTTATCTTACACCACAAATCCTGAAAGATAGTTTCTGACTTTCAACAAAAGGGAGATGACTGCAAAGATTCCTGCCCTCTGATGTGTATGCCTTGTATATAATCCCCTCCCCTTGAGTGTGGACCCAGTGAATATGACAGAGTATTATTCCTGTGATTAGATTACTAATCTGTGGCCTTTTGGTTACACCAACAAAAAGATTATATTTGGTATGTGTGTGTGTGACTCTTTGTGACCTTATGGACTGTGTCCCTCCAGGCTCCTCTGTCCATGGGATTCTCCAGGCAAGAATACTGGAGTGGGCTGCCATGCCCTCTTCCATGGTATCTCCCCAACCCAGGGATCAAACCTGTGTCTCCTGGGTCTGCTACTTTGGCAATGTACAACACCTTGATTTCAGCCTGCTAAGGCCTTGACCAGTTCAGTTCAGTGGCTCAGTCCTGTCCAACTCTTTGCAATCCCATGGACTGCAGCACACCAGGCTTCCCTGTCCATTGCCAACTCCTGGAGCTTACTCATATTCATGTCCATTGAGTCGGTAATGCCATCCAACCATCTCATTCTCTGTTGTCCCCTTCTCCTCTCACCTTCCATCTTTCCCAGCATCAGGGTCTTTTCAAATGAGTTCAGCTCTTCACATCAGGTGGCCAAAGTACTGAAGTTTTAGCTTCAGCATCAGTCCTTCCAATGAATATTCAGGACTGATTTCCTTTAGGATGGACTGGTTGGATCTCCTTGCAGTCCAAGGGACTCTCAAGAGTCTTCTCCAATACCACAGTTCAAAAGCATCAATTCTGGTCAAGCATCAAGGCCTTGACCAGAGGACTCAGCAAACTCAGACAAGACTCCTAACCCATGTGTGTTGTTTTAAACTACAAGTTTGTGATAATTTTTTATGCAGCAATACAACTAATATAGAAGAGATAAGACATGAGCCACCTCTTCCCTTAGAGTCTCTCTTCCTCTTTTTTCAATCGTGGTATTCAACATCTTACCCTGCTTTCTTTTTTTTTTTTTTCAGCCATGCGGCATGCAAGATCCTAGTTTCCTGACCAGGGATCAAACTCTTCCCCACTGCAAAGAAAGCACAGAGTCCTAACTACTGGACCACCAGGAAATTCCCTGCCATCTTATCCATTTTTAGGAGTGCAGTTCAGTAGTAAGTTTATTCACATTGTTGTTATACAGATCTCCAGAACTTTTTCATCTTGCAATTCTGAAACTCTATTCCCATTAAACAACTCCCCTTTTCCTCTCCTCAGCCTCTAATAACCACCATTCTACCTTCTGTTTCTATGAATTTGACTACTTTGGATACCTCATTCAAGTGACTGCTGCTGCTGCTAAGTCGCTTCAGTTGTGACCAACTCTGTGTGACCCCATAGATGGCAGCCCACCAGGCTCCCCTGTCCCTGGGATTCTCCAGGCAAGAACACTGGAGTGGGTTGCCATGTCCTTCTCCAACGCGTGAAAGTGAAAAGTGAAAGTGAAGTTGCTCAGTCGTGTCCGACTCTCAGTGACCCCATGGACTATAGCCCACCAGACTCCTCAATCCACGAGATTGTGCAGGCAAGAGTACTGGAGCGGGGTGCCATTGCCTTCTCCCCATTCAAGTGGAATCATACAATATTTGTCTTTTTGCAACTAGCACATTTCAACTAGCAAATTCCTCAGGTTTCACCCATGTTGTAGTGTGTGACAGGAGTTCTTTCCTTTTTAAGGCTAAATATTTTATTGTGCATATGAGACAGCAGAGAGCAAGGCACAACCTTTAAAAGAATGACAGAACCGGAGGACATGACATAAACTGGTTAGAACCAACTAAGTCCAAGATGGCAAATGAGTCGACCTCCACTAGACCTTGAGCCTCAGTATACATTCATTGTAACACATCAGGATACTAAATGACACACCCACAGGTGTCATGACAGTTCCAAGGCCACCATAAAAGGTCAAATAGTAGGTGGTGGCCCAATTCTTGGAAATCCCCACCCCTTCCCTAACATAGCTAGAATACTCCTCCCCACCTCTATAAAAACCGATGACCCATACCCTGGTGCTTTCTGAGATGGCCACACTCCATCTATGGAGTGTGTATATCTCCCTGAATAGACTTTTCTTTCACTTTACTGTGGTTCAGTCTTGAATTCTTTTCTATTCTCAAAGCCAAGAACCCATACTTGACAGAGGTCCCAGGGACTTGACCATCCTCTTGTGCCCCACTTTCTTTCCTGCAACATACCCACCACATTTTGTTTATGTGTCCATCTGTCGATAAACATTTAGTTTGCTTCCACCTCTTGACTATTGTAAATAATGGTGCAGTGAACATAGGTATGTAAATATCTCTATGAGATCCTGTTTTCAATTCTTTTGGATATATACCCAGAAGTTGGATTGCTGGATTATACAGTAGTTCTATTTTTAATTTTTTGAGAAACTACCATTATTTTCCACGACAGTTGTACCACTTTATATTCCCACCAATAGCACAGTGTTCAAATCTCTCCACATCTTCCCTAACGCTTTCTGGGGAGTTTGTTTCCTCTTTTGCTTTTTTGGGTGCCACATTCCTCAGCCTGTAGAATCCTAGCTGCCTAACCAGGTAGGAATCCCATGTTCCCCGAAGTGGAAGCAGAGTCCTAACCACTGAACTGCCAGAGAATTCCTATTTTCTGTTTTGTTAATAATGGCTATCCTAATGGGTGTGAAGTGATATCTTAGTCTTGTTTTGATTTGTATTTCCCTGGATTAGAGATGTTGAGACTCTTTTCATGTGTGTGTTGCTTATTTTATATCACCTTTGGAGAAAGGTCTGTTCAAATCCTTCACCCATTTTTAAATAAATAGCTAATTTTATTTATTTGGCTGTGCCAGGTCTTAGTTTGGGCACCCAGGATCTTTAATCTTCATTTCAGCATGTGGGATCTAGGTCCCTAACCAGGAATCAAACCCGGGCCTCCTGCATTGGGAGTGCAGAGTCTTAGCCACTGGACTACCAGGGAAGTCCCCTTTGCCCATTTTTCAATCAAGTTAGATTCTTTATTGTTGAATTGTAGGAGTTCTTTATGGAGTCTGAATATTAACCCCTTGTCAGATATGTGATTTACACATATTATCTTTCATTTAGAAAGTTGTCTTTTTACTCCATTGACTGTGTCCTTTGAGGCATAAAAGTTTTAGTCTGAAGTAGTCCCATTTGTTTTGGAGAAGGAAATGGCAACGCACTCCAGTGTTTTTGCCTGAGAAACCCCATGGAAGGGGAGCCTGGCAAGCTGCAGTATATGGGGTCGCAAAATTGGACACGACTTAGAAACTAAACCACCATCACCCAGTCCCATTTGTTTATTTTGCCTTTATTGCTCGTGTTTTTGCTGTCATATCCAAGAGACCACTCATTCCCAAGTCCAGTGTCATGAAAACTGACTCTTAAATCCCAAGAACGTTCTCCAGAGATTCCCTAGCAGGCCAGTGGTTAGGACTCCACGCTTTCACTGACGTGGCCCAGGTTAAGTCCCTAGTTGGGGAACTAAGATCCTGCAAGCCACTCAGCATGACAAAAAAAAGAGAAACCACACACACACACACACACACACACACACACAAAATGCTCTCCAGATTCAGATTTTTCAAACTACCTGTGATGAAAGCCAAGTTTGTTCTTTCCAATCCAATACTTTCGTAAAATAAAATAAAAAATTACTAGAAGGTGAATTTAAAAAGAACGAAGACATCAAAAATGCAAGCTGATATTTTTATAAATAAATGAAACAAATTATCCTGTCAAATTGCCATAAAAGTTTCTAAATGCTTGTCCTCAGTTTCCATGATTATCTGGACACATACAGGTAATACTAGCTCAAGAATTCACTCCAGTCCACAGTGCACACTCTGAGACTTTGAGTAGCGCTTCTCTAGATCTTCCTCAACGGTATGATATGGCAAATAAAGTAAAATATCCACTGTGTCTTTATGTAGCCATAGTGCCTCTATCGCTTATACACAGAGCATCTCCAAATAGTTAAGATTTCCTGTACACGCACAAGGGCAAGAATGCCTTCAACCTGACCAATCTTCACTGTGACAATGTACAGTGGTCTAAATGACTCCCCTCCATCACCAAAGTTAGTCAAAACAAGAACTCAAAAGAATAAAGAAAAGTGACTCTCACTGTATCCTAGTTCCCTGTAGCAGCCCAAACACCTTTATCCTCCATCCCCCACTTAGCCAACCAAAATCCTACAATTAGCAAAGAAGGATCCTTTTCTGTGTGTAAAAGGTGTAGAACTACTCAAAGAATTTTTACTTCTTTTACTTTATCTCAAGGTTTTAGGAGAGAAATCAACACAAGAGGTTAGAGGAAATGCTTCTGACCCTGTTGATGTCACATCGTCTCAGTCAGAACAGCTGTGGAATTCACTATTGTGGCAGTGCCACACCGGTCCTTTTTGCAGCATGTGTCAATAGAGCTCAGCCATCTCAAATGTACTGGGAGAAAGTCAGTTTGACCCAGTCCTGTATTTCCTAGAAAGAGACCAACACTTGCTATGAACAGACTCAGGAATATCTGCAAGGAGAACATGTTCTTACAAAGGCAAAGCGATTGGAAGTGTTACTGTGGAATCTGTCCTAAAGCTGAAAGAGGGCACAAGAATAGGCTACTTTTACTTGGATTGTATGCTTATTTGTAGTGGCTTATGGGGGTGAGGGTGGGGCTTCCCAGGTGGCTCTAATGGTAAAGAATCCACCTGCCAAGGCAAGAGATGAAAGAGGCATGGGTTCGATCCCTGGTCTGGAAGATCCCCTAGAGTAGGAAATGGTGACCCATTCCAGTATTCTTGCCTGGAAAAATTCCATAGACAGAGGAGCCTGCTGGGCTATGGTCCTCCATGGGGTCGCAAAGAGTCAGACAGACTGAGGGACTGAGCGCACACACACATGGGGGCAAGGGTACCTGAGGAAGAATGTGATATTCCTCTGGGGTCAGGATTTAAGGTGGAGCAAGTAAGTCACTCCTCTAGGGGGTAAAATGTAAGTGGTGCCCAGAAAACTCAGTAATCAAGATGAATACTATTTAATATAATACTTAAAAAATAAAACCTGGTGCAAAAACTCCCATTAAAAAAAAAAAACAACAAAATACCACATTGTTAAAGATAGGATCAATATTACTGATTTACTCTTGTTTCAGGCACCAGTATAGATAGGCATATCACTGCTTGGCACTACCACTGAACAAAGATTACCTGAAGACAGAGCTGCTTTTCGAAAACTATTTCTTTTTGGTTTTTCTGTTTTGTTTTTGTTTCTCAAGAAAATCTGGATAGTCATGATCAAAGCAACTTCTTGGAAGTCACCTCCACAATTCTCAGGATTAAGATAGCTGATCATTGACCTTTCTAACCCCTTCTTTTGAAAAGTCTCCTACAGAGAATCCCCTGGCGGTCCAGTGCCTAGGACTCTGTGCTTTCACTGCAGAGGCCCCAGTGTCAGTCTTTGATGGGGGCACTAAGTTCCCGCAAGCCACGCACTGGGGCCAAAAAAGAAAAACCAGAAATATAAACCTCATCTTCAGTAAAACTAGGAAGTATTTGTATCCCCAAACCCCAACATAGACAAAAAGCAGGTGGAATAGTCAGCAGAATTTTGAAGACTACTCTCAAGAAGCAAGACTACCTCGGGAAAGATTGAAACCTGTAGTACCCTGGAAGGTAGTGGTAGGAATAGGGCATTGAAAGCAGTGAGTGGTGTCTGAAAAGACTGAAAAAGTAGCGCTACAAGCCTCACTCCGTCAGTCAGGACCTCCCCTCCCCCACGCCCGCAGTACTTTCTGGGTGGGAGGAGGCTTTCTGGGGAGCAACAGGCGGGAAGAGGGCAGAGGTGAGGATTTAATGAAAATGAAAGTCTGCATTCTGAACTGAGATTCCCCAGTCCTCTTACCTCACTCAGTGCTACAGCTGCCAACAGCCAGGCTTATCCTTCCCGGCGGATTAGAGGCACTTTTTCTAGATAAACTAAATTGCTACAGAGAAAGTACCTACACACACTGACATTTGGGGGACCACACCCACACCCACAAGCTCGCTGGCTACCTCTTTAATCTAAATATAAGCCCACAAGCTGACAAGACCTACCCACTCACACAGAGCTTCCAATCAAGTTTGCAGCCATTCATTTGAAAATCTGAACAAACATCCAAGGATCACCAGATCTTTGAGGAAAGTTTCCAACAGTACAGACAGAGACCAAAACAAATAAACCCGAGGGGGCAAAGAAGAACTCAGGGGAACAGATAATGCAGAGGTAGCCAAACATTTCAAAAAGTAAATTAACATTCTCAAGGAGATAAGATTTTGTATTCCTGAAATAAGACTGAAATTCTCTCAGGAAGGAAGGAAGGAAAGGGAGAGAGGGAAGGAAATGACAGGGAGAAGGAAGAAACATTAGAAAACAAAAGGTGCTTTTGCAAATTAAAAATGAGGGTGAAGTAAAAAATATAAGAAAATTAAAAGGTTAAGCCAGGAAGTTCAACATTTAACTAAGAGTTCCAAAAAGAGAGAACAGAACAATGTTATCAAAATAGCACAAGAACATTTCCCAGAAATAAAGCCCAAGTGTCCAGTTTAAGAGTATATTGAATATACAGATATGGAATCCTTATGTTGTACACTTAATATAACTAATATAATGTTATGTGTCAATTATATCTCACTTTTTAAGACCACTTTGAGTGCCCATTATAATAAATTTTAAAAATAGCAATTCAAATACATATGAACTTGAAATTTCAGAATGCAACAAGAGATGATTCTAGAAGCTTTCAAAGAAAGATCACATACCAAAAAAAATGGAAATTAAATAGTATTTAATTTCTCAGTAACAATGGATGCTAGAAGACAATGGATAATTGTCATCAAAATTCAGAATTAGAAAACAAATTTTAAACTTAGATATATTTAGAGATGCATAGTATCAAAATGTTTATCTTCTTTTTACCCTTGCTCCAGATGCTATTGGGGGATTCACTCCAGCAAAATAAAAGAGTAAACCAAGAAAGCATAGGTCATCAGATTCAGGACTCTGTATTGTCCAAGGATGACTGCTATGTGATAGGTCTAGAAAGAAATCAGTACAGATCCAAGTCTGAGGCCAGACTTCTCTCTAAGAGGGAGGTCTACATGGAGAGGAAATGACAATGAAGTGTGAAAAATGGAATTTACAGGCACTTTACAGAGGAAGGAAGTGGAAGGAAATTCTTCAAACCTAGCTAGAAGTTCAAAGAAAACTAAGCAGAGGGGTGAAAAAGGTGGGGTGGGTAGAGGTTAATGTCATTATTCCACACTCAGGCTAAGAAGTAAACAGCATAAATGTGTAAAGCATATTAATATGCTGCTGCTGCTGCTGCTAAGTCACTTCAGTCGTGTCCGACTCTGTGCGACCCCATAGATGGCAGCCCACCAGGCTCCCCCGTCCCTGGGATTCTCCAGGCAAGAACACTGGAGTGGGTTGCCATTTCCTTCTCCAATGCATGAAAGTGAAAAGTGAAAGTGAAGTCACTCAGTTGTGTCCCACTCTTAGCGACCCCATGGACTAAGGCCTACCAGGCTCCTCCGTCCATGCGATTTTCCAGGCAAGAGTACTGGAGTGGGATGCCATCGCCTTCTAGTGGTATTGAAAACTGGAAAATTAGGGAGGAATCTCATATTTTCCTAAATACAGAAAAACCTTTAGGCATAAAGATATGCTTTACAGTAACTAATTATAAAACCAAATATTGAAAGCAATCTAAATGTCCTACAAGTGGGGAAAAGTTAAATAAATTGTGACTTATCACTTCATGAAAATTAAATTAATAACACTACAATCATTGCTGCACAGCAACAATTCATTAGAGAACCTGCCTTGAGAGCAGCTTAAGTTGAAAGAACAGAGAAGAGAATGAGAGTTGCTTGTGTGCTACTGATAGGGATAGAATAGGATAGTTATACGGGTAGTTGTAGAAGTCCCAGTAGGGAACTACAGATAGGGAGGGAAACCTAGGAAACTTTGGGAGACCACTGTAAGTTAATGATCACTCAAGCTTTTGGAAGGTGGAATTAAGCAGACTTGCTTAACTCTAAAGCCATAAATAAAAGCATGAGATATGCCCCAGGCCACTAGGTGAAAGAAAAATGTTACCGCTCTTCTCAGTTCAGTTCAGTTCAGTCGCTCAGTTGTGTCCAACTTTTTGCAACTCCATGAACCACAGCATGCCAGGCCTCCCTGTCCTCACCAACTGCTGGAGTCTACCCAAACCCATGTCCATTGAGTTGGTGATGCCATCCAACCATCTCATCCTCTTTTGTCCCCTTCTGCCTTCAATCTTTCCCAGCAACAGGGTCTTTTCAAATGAGTCAGCTCTTCGCAGCAGGTGGCCAAAGTATTGGAGTTTCAGCTTCAGCATCAGTCTTTCCAATGAACACCCAGGACTGATCTCCTTTCGGATGGACTGGTTGGATCTCCTTGCAGTCCAAGGGACTCTCAAGAGTCTTCTCCAACACCACAGTTCAAAAACATCAATTCTTCAGTGCTCAGCTGTCTTTATAGTCCAACTCTCACATCCATACATGACCACTGGAAAAACCATAGCCTTGACTAGATGGACCATTCTTCTAATATGATAATCTGAGTTTGACCTCATAGGGTCAGACACTCTCCTGCCTGATATGAAGAAGTTAGTGATGTATAAGACTCAAGACTATGTCTACTTGAAGAAGGTGGTCTCTTCCCCTCCCCTTTGACTATAAAACTGTAGCCCACTTAATCCTTCAGGTGGGCTTCCCTCATAGCTCAATCGGTAAAGAATCTGCCTGCAATGCAGGAGACTTGGATTCGATTCCTGGATTGGGAAGATCCCCTGGAGAAGGAAATGGCAACCCTCTCCAGTATTCTTGCATGGAGAATCCCATGGACGGAGGAGCCTGGAGGGCTACAGTCCATGTGGTCTCAAGAGTCGGACACGACTAAGTGACTTTCACTTTCATTAATCCTTGGGGCAGAGCTCCCTCGCCTACCTGCTTGCGTCTCTTACAAGATTTATATTAATAACTCTGTTTCTTGCCTATCACTTTGCCCCTCACTGAATTCCTTCTGCACTGAGACACAAAGAACCTGAGCCTCAATAAATCTAGAGGACAGGTAAGTGATAAAAAGTTTGTGGTTTTAAGCCCCAAGTAGGGTTTTGGCTGGGTTCAAGTCCCAATCTGAGGTGAAGGGTTTTATTACTACTGTGAGAAACTAAAATCAAATGCCTACAGAAAGATCAGTCAATCAAGTAAATCCCCACACAGGCAGCCTCAGAGCCCCTACGTGGCTAATATTCAGTATTGTCAGTAGGAAGTAGGAAACAGAAGGTAGATGTTTTGGTAAACCTATATCTGATGGCTTTGGGAAAAAATACAGGCGGGTTAGTAATGCCATGATCTCAAAATTGTACCACCTGGAACGAGACAGATGACAGGAGCAATGTCAGCCTACCTCAGGAGTGACCTCATTCACTGTGCAATGGGAAATCATTGGCGAAAGGTCTTGGATATATCCAAGATCAGAGGAGTCACATTCTCCTTTTCCTAGGACCAGAACCTCAGCCGATCAAAAAAGCTACCCTTCATCCCCAGCAACTCCAGGCATGAAGTCCTGGCTGCTTTTAAATAGGATCAGTGAGGCAAGGAAGCAGGGACCCTGGGTAAACCTCCTGATGACTACAAGCCCCAGAGGCTCCAAAGTCATCTGCCCCAACTCTCTGAGCCTTATGCAATATGACTGTTAGATGGCTTCAACAGCAGGGCCCTTTATGGCTTGAGAAACTGAAAACCTTGGCCCTACATTCCCCATCCCCACCCCCAAAACAAGACAAAACACTCCATGAGTACAGGAGTCTGTATTACATTTTCTTGTCTTAGGTAAGACTATTTTGAGATAGAAACTGCAATCAGAAAGTAAAAGTTCACTGTAAGAATACAGGGGAAATCTGTTGAACCTATAGGTTTGAAACATAGCCAGGGAACCAAGAATGGAAAGCTATCGCAAACAAACCCAAATGCCCTCTTAGTCTCTAGTCTGTTTGTCTGTCCCTTTCGTCTTCCTTACACTCCTCCATCCCTCCCTCTCCCTCCCTGTCTCTCTCTGTGTGCCTTTCCTCCCTCCCCACAAGGACTCTCCCTCTGTTCTCTCCTTGGGTGGGCTTCATCCTCTTCCCTCTCCCACCCACTGGCAAACCTGGAGAGACAGTTTTGTCTCCTGCTGAGCTTGCTTTTTCTTATGAGAAACATACCCCTTCCACACTTCCGCCTCCATTTTATTGAATAAAATTCTCTGTGGTTTACAAATATCAAGTACTTCTGACCAATTTTGAACTTGCTGGCTCAATTGGCCTTCTCCAGCAGCAGTCTGGCAAAAATCCCAGTCCTCAATCAATCCAATTGTTCATATTATCCATTTGTGTACCTGTGCTGCTGTGAATACCTGGAGAAAACCAGCACTATGAATTCATGGTTTCTGGTCTCCACTGGGCTCTTATAACACTGTCTAGGAATTCTCTGACTCCCCCATCCTGTTCACACACCCATTTTCACAGATCTTCCTTACTCTTCTCACATCTCCAATCCTACTGCCTCTCCATCACTAGTACCAAATTTCCATGTTGATTACAATAGAAAGAAAATGGAAGTGGTGATAATAGTAGAGTGTGTGAGTGAGTGAAAGTCGCTCAGTCGTGTCCGACTCTTTGCGACCCCATGGCCTGTACAGTCCATGGCATTCTCCAGGCCAGAATACTGGAACGGGTAGTCTTTCCCTTCTCCAGGGGCTCTTCCCAACCCAGCGATCGAACCCAAGTCTTCTGCATTGCAGGCAGATCCTTTACCAGCTGAGCCACAAGGGAACCCCAAATAGTAGAAAGCTGTTAGAAATAACAATGGAGGAGAAACATAATAAAAATAATAAAACTGCTAATTCTTATCAGCTAAACATGCTTTGATCTTCTTTTCCTATTAACAAGACAGACATCTCTTTCCTTCCCTTCAGTACAGTTCAGTACAGTCGCTCAGTAGTGTCCGACTCTTTGTGACCCCATGAATTGCAGCATGCCAGGCCTCCCTGTCCGTCAACAACTCCCAGAGTTCACTCAGACTCACGTCCATTGAGTCAGTGATGCCATCCAGCCATCTCATCCTCTGTCGTCCCCTTCTCCTCCTGCCCTCAATCCCTCCCGGCATCAGAGGCTTTCCCAATGAGTCAGCTCTTTGCATGAGGTGGCCAAAGTACTGGAGTTTCAACTTTAGCATCATTCCTTCCAAAGAAATCCCAAGGCTGATCTCCTTTAGAATGGACTGGTTGGATTTCCTTGCAATCCAAGGGACTCTCAAGAGTCTTCTCCAACACCACAGTTCAAAAGCATCAATTCTTAGGCGCTCAGCCTTCTTCACAGTCCAACTCTCACATGCATACATGACTACTGGAAAAACCATAGCCTTGACTAGACGGACCGTTGTTGGCAAAGTAACGTCTCTGCTTTTCAATATGTTATCTAGGTTGGTCATAACATTCCGTCCAAGAAGTAAGTGTCTTTTAATTTCATGGCTGCAATCACAACCTGCAGTGATTTTGAAACCCCCAAAAATAAAGTCTGACACTGTTTCCACTGTTTCCCCATCTATTTCCCATGAAGTGATGGGACTGGATGCCATGATCTTCATTTTCTGAATGTTGAGCTTTAAGCCAACTTTTTCACTCTCCTCTTTCACTTTCATCAAGAGGCTTTTTAATTCCTCTTCACTTTCTGCCATAAGGGTGGTGTCATCTGCATATCTGAGGTTAATGATATTTCACCCGGCAATCTTGATTCCAGCTTGTGCTTCTTCCAGCCCAGTATTTCTCATGATGTACCCTGCATAGGAGTTAAATAAGCAGGGTGACAATATATAGCCTTGACGTACTCCTTTTCCTGTTTGGAACCAGTCTGTTGTTCCATGTTTAGTTCTAACTGTTGCTTCCTGACCTGCTTTATAGGTTTCTCAAGAGGCAAGTCAGGTGGTCTGGTATTCCCATCTCTTTCAGAATTTTCCACAGTTTATTGTGTTCCACAAAGTCAAAGGTTTTGGCATAGTCAAGAAAGCAGAAATAGATGTTTTTCTGGAACTCTCTTGCTTTTTCGATGATCCAGCGGATGTTGGCAATTTGATCTCTGGTTCCTCCTCCTTTTCTAAAACCAGCTTGAACATCAGGGAGTTCACGGTTCACATATTGCTGAAGCCTGACTTGGAGAATTTTGAGCATTACTTTACTAGCGTGTGAGATGAGTGCAATTGTGCAGTAGTTTGAGCATTCTTTGGCATTGCCTTTCTTTGGGATTGGAATGAAAACTGACCTTTTCCAGTCCTGTGGCCACTGCTGAGTTTTCCAAATGTGCTGGCATATTGAGTGCAGCACTTTCACAGCATCATCTTTCAGGATTTGAAACAGCTCAACTGGAATTCCATCACCTCCACTAGCTTTCTCCATAGTGATGTTTTCTAAGGTCCACTTGACTTCACATTCCAGGATGTCTGGCTCTAGGTGAGTGATCACACCATTGTGATTATCTGGGTCATGAAGATCTTTTTTGTACAGTTCTTCCATGCATTCTTGCCACCTCTTCTTAATATCTTCTGCTTCTGTTAGGTCCCTACCATTTCTGTCCTTTATCGAGCCCATCTTTGCATGAAGTGTTCCCTTGGTATTTCTAACTTTTTGGGAGAGATCTCTAGTCTTTCCCATTCTGTTGTTTTCCTCTATTTCTTTGCATTGATCGCTAAGGAAGGCTTTCTTATCTCTCCTTGCTATTCTTTGGAACTCTGCATTCAGATGCTTATATCTTTCCTTTTCTCCTCTGCTTTTCACTTCTCTTCTTTTCACAGCTATTTGTAAGGCCTCCCCAGACAGCCATTTTGCTTTTTTGCATTTCTTTTCCATGGGGATGGTCTTGATCCCTGTCTCCTGTACAATGTCAGGAACTTCCGTCCATAGTTCATCAGGCACTCTGTCTATCAGATCTAGTCCCTTAAATCTATTTCTCACTTCCGCTGTATAATCATAAGGGATTTGATTTAGGTCATACCTGAATGGTCTAGTGGTTTTCCCTGCTTTCTTCAACTTAAGTCTGAATTTGGCAATAAGGAGTTCATGATCTGAGCCACAGTCAGCTCCTGGTCTTGTTTTTGTTGACTGTATAGAGCTTCTCCATCTTTGGCTGCAAAGAATATAAGCAATCTGATTTCGGTGTTGACCATCTGGTGATGTCCATGTGTAGAGTCTTCTCTTGTGTTGTTGGAAGAGGGTGTTTGCTAGGACCAGTGCGTTCTCTTGGCAAAACTCTATTAGTCTTTGCCCTGCTTCATTCTGCATTCCAAGGCCAAATTTGCCTGTTACTCCAGGTGTTTCTTGACTTCCTACCTTTGCATGCCAGTCCCCTATAATGAAAAGGACATCTTTTTGGGTGTCAGTTCTAGAAGATCTTGTATAGAACCGTTCAATTTCAGCTTCTTCAGCATTACTGGTTGGGGCATAGACTTGGATTACCATGATATTGAATGCTTTGCCTTGGAAACGAACAGAGATCATTCTGTCGTTTTGAGATTGCATCCAAGTACTGCATTTCAGACTCTTTTGTTGACAATGATGGCTATTCCATTTCTTCTAAGGGATTCCTGCCCAAAGTAGTAGATATAATGGTAACCTGAGTTAAATTCACCCATCCCAGTCCATTGTAGTTCGCTGATTCCTAGAATGTCGACGTTCACTCTTGCCATCTCTTGTTTGACCACTTCCAATTTGCCTTGATTCATGGACCTAACATTCCAGGTTCCTATGCAATATTGCTCTTTACAGCATTGGACTTTGTTTCTATCACCAGTCACATCCACAACTGGGTATTGTTTTTGCTTTGTTCCATCCCTTCATTATTTCTGGAGTGATTTCTCCACTGATCTCCAGTAGCGTATTGGGCACCTACTGACCTGGGGAGTTCCTCTTTCAGTATGCTATCATTTTGCCTTCTCATACTGTTCATGGGGTTCTCAAAGCAAGAATACTGAAGTGGTTTGCCATTCCCTTCTCCAATGAACCACATTCTGTCAGACCTCTCCATCATGACCTGCCTCTCTTATATATTATTATACTTGCTGAAGGTCACCCACCAGCGAACCTTTTTTTTTTTTTTTTGGCACCATGCCTAGTTTGTGAGATTTTAATTCCTGGACCAGGGATCAAACTGAGGCCTTTGGCAGTGAGACCACAGAGTGCTAACCACTGATCTGCCAAGGAATTCCCAGCATCCTTTAAAATTTTTAATTTTAATTTTTTTAAAGAAAAGTTTGTATAAAACACAAACTCTTTTAGCCTGTGTACTGGATGAACTAGACCGATATGGCTTCCCTCGTGGCTCAGCTAGTAAAGAATCCGCCTGCAATGTGGGAGACCTGGGTTCGATCCCTGGATTAGGAAGATCCCCTGGAGAAGGGAAAGGCTACCCATTCCAGTGGCCTGGAGAATTCCATGGACTGTATAGACTATGGGGTCGCAAAGAGTCAGGCACAACTGAGCTACTTTCACCTGTCAACTTCCCCAGAAATCAGACTTTGAGTTAAGAATTAAAATCTGATCTGTTACATAACAGGGAGTACAGGGTGCTATGGAAATAGCAAAGAAATTTAATCTTACATAGGAAGTCAAATAAGATCTTGAGAAAGGTAAAATTGAAAGCTGTCACTTAAGGGTTGTATCAAAATAGTTTAATAAGAAGGAAAAGTTTTAAATGCTCTGCAGCTCTAACCAAAATCTTATCAGAGATTTCTGTGAAACTTGACAAGCTCATTCTAAAATTGATTTGGAAAAGAATAAGATTAAGAAGACCCAAAACAATTTGGAGAGGAATAAGATGGAGAAAGTTGTCTTGTCAAGTCCTATTTTTAAATTATAATAATTAAGACCCATGATCTTGGTACAGAAATAATATCAGATCAATGAAACCCTCTGCATGCTGTGCTTTCCTACTCGTCCTCAAGACACTACCTGACTACAACTGCCCCTAGAGAATCTCTGACTGCCCCTCCCTCACCATCTTGACTAGGTTTCATCCTATGGTGCTTCCACGAGTAAGAAGTAAGCACTCTTACTTCTCCATCACAGAACTTAACACATCCTCTCCAATATCTGTTTCCCTATCTGTCTCTCTATTAGGACAGAGACAATTACTCTTTTCCACTGTTGATCCTTAGCCTCCTAGCCTTCCTTTAACGGAGGACTTAAAGTGCTACCTCAAAGGTGATATAAAGATACTATCCTGACCATACCTCGCCAGTGTCTTAACTACTGCTGACTTTGCAGCCACTTTCCCTCCTTTATTGTAGATTTCATCAGTTCTGACCATAGTCATTTTCTCCTAAAGCCAGAAAATTTTCCAAATTTTGACATGTACACAGACATGTCAAAATCCATCAAAAAATTTTTAAAGATTTATTTATTTGGCTGCTCTAGGTCTTAGTTATGGCATGCAAGATCTTTAGTTGGGACATGTGGGATCTCGTTCCCTGACCAAGGATCAAACCCAGGCCCTCTGCGTTGGGAACTCAGAGTCTTAGCCGCTGAACCACCAGGAAGTCCTCATCAAAAATTTGTCTTTGCAGTTTCTTGACATCCCAATCTTTGAACAGACTTCTTTTCTTCACCTCAGTCTCTCATTCAGAGATTTATAAGTATACCTTTAAAATTATGAATTCAACCTTTCTGCTAAAGATATTAATGAGGATCATCCAAATGAAAACAGTCAGAGATTATTTATTCAGAGCTTGTAATGGCAAAGTAGTCAGTCACCATCACTTGCTTTTAGCAAGCAGGAAAACTTATATATATACATATATATATATATATATATATATGCTTTTCCATTTAGTTCATTACAGGTTATACAGTTCCCTGGGCTATACAGTAGGATCTTATTGTTTATATATTTTACATATAGTAGTCAGCCAGTTCAGTTGCTCAGCCATGTCTGACTCTTTGCAATCCCATGCACTGCAGCACACCAGGCTTCCCTGTCCATCACCAACTCCCGGAGCTTGCTCAAACTCATGTCCATTGAGTCCGTGATTCCATCCAACCATCTCATCCTCTGTCGTCCCCTTCTTCTCCTGCCTTCAGTCTTTCCTATGGTCTTTTCCAATGAGTCGGTTCTTCACATCAGGTGGCCAAAGTATTGGAGTTTCAGCTTCAGCATCAGTCCTTCCAATGAATATTCAGGACTGATTTCCTTTAGGATTGACTGATTGGATCTCCTTACAGTCCAAGGTACTCTCAAGAGTCTTCTCCAACATCATAGTTCAAAAGCATCAATTCTTTGGTGCTCAGCTTTCTTTACAATCCAACCGTGTATCTGCTAATCCCATACTCCTTATTTATCCCTTCCCTCCCCTTCCCCCTTTAGTAACCATAAATTTGTCCTCTCTATCTGTGGGCCTGTTTCTGTTTTGTAATTAAGTTCATTTGTATCATTTTTTAGATTCCACATATAAGTGATATCATATGATATTTGCTTTCTCTGACTTACTTCACTTAGTATGATAATCTTGAGGTCCATCCATGTTGCTACAAATGGCATTATTTCATTCTTTTTATGGCTGAGTAATATTCTGTTGCATCTATATATCATATCTTATTTACTTATTTATCTGTTAATGAACATTTAGGTTGCTTCCATATCTTGGCTATTATAAATTGTGCTACTATGAACACTGGGGTGTATATATCTTTTCAAATTAAAGTTTTCTCTGGACACATGTCCAGTAAGTTCAGGGAGAGTTACCTGCCTAATGATGCCTAATGGAGGATGTTTTTAATTCAAACTAAATTGACTGTACTCTTTATGGAGAGGACTCGAGTACGGTACTCCTTGTGTGCTTTTTGCCACGGCGACCTAGCCAGAGGTCACTTTCTAGCTCTCATGTTCTCAACTTCATTATTGAAAACCCTAGTCAAATTTCAGCTCTCCCATACTAGGTGAATGTGAAGATTCTCACTTAACTCAAAAACAGCTGCTAAAGAACAGCTGATTAAATTAGAGTCTATTTATATTTCTATGTAGAAAACAAACTTTTTTCTCATTATGAAAAGAGTCTATAATTGCAAACAGCATAATACAAATTTTGTTAACTTAAATTCTTTAAAAAAGAATTTATCAGAAATGTGTCAGAGTTGTTCACAGAATCAAAGGGAGAACTGAAGACACGAATACCTGAAAAGATAGCAGCAAGGGCAGCCCCTGGAACCTGGAACTAAATGACCAATACTTTCAAAGGCTGCCTTTCAACAAATATTCACTAAACTCCAACTACACGCCTGGCACCACCCTGAGCCCAGTACAATCAAACACTATCCTTGTCCTTCAAGGGAGGAAAAGGAAGAAGGTCAAGTAAGCCTTTACCAAAGAAGAAAGGCTTGAAATAGGTTTTAAGTTAGAGTCTGCTGGGTGGATCAGGGAGACAAGAGCATGAATAATATGCAAAGATGCCAGAAATGGTGGATGACATATAGGGGAGACATAGTAGTTAGGGAGGCAGGGAAGGACACTGGAGGACTTTATGTGCAGTCCCTAAAACTAAAGGGACACTCTGGGGGCTGTGGAGGATGGGAGTCAGGAGAAGGGTGAGGAACTCAGTCCTAACCATACCGGACAGGGATGGACCATACCTGGACAGTTGATGAAGCTGCCTCTGTCTGAAGCTTCAGCTACACCAAAGTCACATGAGAGTCTAAATTTAAGATCAAATAAAGTTGGCCTAAGACTAGCTGCATGGTGGAAAGTGAAAGTGTTAGTCGATGAGTCATGTCCAAGTTTTTGTGACTCCATGGACTGTAGCCCGCCAGGCTCCTTTGTCCATGGAATTCTCCAGGCAAGGATATTGGAGTGGGTAACCATTACCTTCTCCAGGGTATCTTCCTCACCCAGGGATCGAACCCAGGTCTCCAGTGTTACAGGCAGATTCTTAACCATCTGAGCCACCAGGGACTCCCTCTGAGCCACCAGGGAAGCCCCACTTGGTGGTGGAATGATTCTAAACAGATCAAAAGACCCAGAGGTTTGATGTAAATTTGGTGAATAAGAATCAAAAATGTAAAAATCTGGACAGCAAAAACAAAAATGTTCTGAGTGAACACCAGAGATAAGAGCTTAATGCTCACAGATGGACTATGTATGAATTGAGTCAGCTCCGCTTTAGAGCTAGATATGTTGCAGACATCTTTTATGTCATGAAGCATTTAGACCTAACCATGGGTGATTAGGAAGAAAAGGAAGAAAATGGAGACATTCACTGTTATTTTCAGTATTTACTAATGCCAGGCATTGTGCTAAGAACTTTAAACACATTATATAATTTAATCTTCAAAATGATCTTATGAGACAGATACTATTATTTTTCTCTCTTTTATAGGGGAGGAAATTAAAACACAGAAATGCTAAGTAGTGAGTAAGCTATGGAAACAGGATTTGTTGGCTGTTTTTAACTTACCATGATGTGAAGAAAATAATCAGTTTTGAAATTTAGAAAGATCTGTCTAGTGACAGCATGAAAGGAATTCAGGAGAATAAGAGTATGGCAGGGACGAGGAGGTAAGCTGAGAGGTATTAATGATGAGTGAAGGCAGGGAGACTAATTAGGAGACTGCTGTGGCGTTCTGGAAAAGAGATGTTTAGGATCTAAGCCACAGTGATTGCAGAAGGGATTGAAAAATAGAGTAGAGATTAGAGAAAAAAAGAGAAAATAGAATTATCACTGACCTCAGTGATTTAGTGACCTCAATCCTAGCCCATGAACATGCCATGGTGGGGGGACTGACTCTGTGCTCAGTGAGTGTGTGTGAGCAACCAAGTGTTAGGAATCTCTGTGGCACTTTGGGCCAACTATTATGAGTGAAAGAGACTTGTCATTTTGTTGTCAACCTTCAGACACACATACAGGATATGCAGACAGAGGTTGTGGGGAACAGCTCTTGAGACTGTGGGAGGAGAAACAGAAAGGACATATCCTTGGGCACAGGTCCAGATGAACACTATGCTGAACCTCCAATGTCTTCCTGCTTATCCATGGTAGAGGTTACAGAGGTAGTTACGGCAGTTGTAGCAGATCTGCAGCTTCAACGGTACATATTTGAACCAGGTTCCTTTGGAAATTCAGTGGTCAGGATCCCTCCATGGCTCACCAAGCCACCCAAAAACAGCAAATGGATCAGGCTCCCTGGTTTATTTGAGACCATTGTTCTCAGGCCTGAGTAAACCCTTGGGGATATTGGATATATCATGAGTAAGGAAACTCTTAGAAGAAAATAAACTGTCTCTTAACCACAGAATGGAAGCTCCAGCATTTAATTGGAATACTGGGGGATGGGAGGTGGGAGGGAAATGTGACTAGCTTAGTGGAACATCAATAAAAGGTTATATTTTAGGCAGAGAAAACAGCATGCACAAAATTCAGGGTTCAAAGAAAACGCTGATTTGAAACTAATTAAACTAATGATATCCTCCTACTTCCACAAGCAAGTTGTTCCTTCTCTTGTATTGTTTATCTCATCAATAAACAAAGTATAAAATTGGAAGAGTGACATCAGAAAAAGATTTGAAAGCTTAAGTGGGATTATCAGTTGAGGTCTTGCAGGACATGTTAAAATGTCTGTTCATTGTCATCCATTGATTCTGGAAAATTCTGAGTCATTAGCTTTCTGAATATTCTATTTCATTCTATTCTCTGCTTTTGAACCACTGCTAGAAATATATTAGGTCTTCTTGTTCTATTCTGTATGTCTCAAATTTTTATGTTTTGTTTCTTTAGCTCTTTATACCATATTCTGTGTATTTTCCATGTCAATTTAAGTTTCGCAACTCTCTCTTTAGCTGGTTTAATCAGCTGTTAAACTTGTCCATATTTTTAAAAAATTCCAGATACTACATTTTTCTTTTCTAGAAATTCTATTTGTGACTTTCTCCTTCTCTTTCTTCTTCTTCTCCTCTTCCTTATTCTTCTTCCATAGAAGGTTAAGTGTTACTTTTAAAGCTCTTTGTCTTTTTCTAGTCATGTCTTTTTTTTGTCCTAATGCTTTCAATTCCTTATTATATGTGTTTATTATTTTAATGTACACTTCATTTATACTGTCTATTGAATAGCCTAGTTATTTGTGATTCTTGGGGATCTCATTTTGCTGATTATTGTTTCTCTCTTTATCAATTGAGGCCAGTAGTTTCCCTGTGAGTTTTGTGTAGTAATCTCATGTTCAACTGGGCATCATCTCTGAGAATCCTTTGACGCCTGAGTTAAGAGTATGTACCTCCAGGGAAGTTTTTGTGTTTTCTAGGAACTCAATAAGAGCAGGCCACTTTCTTCCATCAGCTTCACTGAGGTATAATTTACATACAATAAGGTTCAGTAATTTAAAGTATAGCATTCAATGAGTTTTGAAAAATGTAAACAGTTTTGTAATAATCACCAAAATTAAGATATAGAATATTTCATAGCCTCAGAAAGTTTATTTATGCCTCCTTTCAAGTCAATCTTCTTCCCCCACACCTGACACCCAAGCAACCACTGATGTGCTTTATTTTTTTATTATTACTTTTTAAACTACTTTTTAAAAATATATAATTTTATTGATTTTTAATTTTTGGCTGCACTGGATCTTCACTGCTGCATGGGTTTTTCTCTAGTTGTGGCGAGCAGGGGGCTACTCTCCAGTTGTGGTGCTTGGGCTTCTCATTTCTGTGGCTTCTCCTGTTGCAGAGCATGAGCTCTAGGGGTTCAAGGCCTTCAGTAGTTGTGGCTCATGGACTCTAGAGCACAGGCTCAATAGTTGTGGCACATGGTATGTGGGATCTTCCTAGATCAGGGATTGAACCCACGTCTCTTGCACTGGCATGATTTTTTACCACTGAGTCACCAGGGAAGCCCCATTGATTTTTTTATGTCACTATTTTGTTTTAATGATATGACATGAGAATGAAGCTTTATTTTTTGCTTATGGATATCCAACAGTTTCAGCACCATAAGTTGAAAAGATTCTAATTTTCTATTGAATATTGGAATATTGACCTTTGAATGTTGACCATGTATGTGTTGGTCTATTCCTGAACTCTCTAGTCTGTTCTATTTATCTATACATCTGTCCTTTTGGCAATATCACACTCTCTTGATTACTTTAGCTATAATAAATCTCAAAATCAGGTCTCATGAGCTCTTCCAACTTTGTTCTTTTACAAGATTGTTTTGGCTATTCTGGATCCTTTGCATTTCTTTATTAATTTAGAACTTGCTTGTCAGTTTCTACATAAAGTTTACTAAGGGACTTCCTTGGTGTCCAGCAATTAAGACTCTACACTTTCAACACAGGGGGTAGAATCTTCATGCTGTGGGGCCAAAAGAAAAAAAGTTTGCCGAGATTTTGTTTGGTATAACATTGAATCTATAGATCAATTAGGCGAGAGTTAAGTCTTAACAATATAGCTTTTCCTAATTTATTATGAACAAAGTATATCTCTCTATTTACTTAAACAATCTTCAGTTTTTCTTAGAACAATTTTTATAATTTTCAGAATACAAAATCTTGCACATATTTTGTTAAGCACGGAGTCCAAACCACTGGACTGCCAGGGAATTCCCTTTCATGATTTTTATTCTATTGTAAATTATATTTAAAATTTTTAATTTCCAATTGATAATAAGAAATACAACTAATTTTTGTGTACTGACCTTATACCCTGAGAGCTTGTTGAAATCACCTATACTGCTAGTACTTTTTTGTAGATTCCTTAGTATTTTCTGTATAGCTGATTATGTTACTCATAGATCACTTTTTATGTTAAATTCTAACTTGGAGTTCCCAGACAGATACTAACATATTAGTGGTACACATTCAAACTCCAAATCTAAGTGAAATCAGGTCAAGCTAGTAGTTATAAATTAAAACAGAATGCTTCCTTTTTACTTTCCAGATCCCAGACCAAGACAGACAAGCTTTCTTGTCTTTTCCCTATGCCAGAGGAATTTTTCTTACTTCACCTGTCACTTACAGTAGCCTTTGAAAGTCTTGGCTTTATTTACCAGACTTAATTCCAGCTCCCTACCTCATGAGATGTCAAGTCCTTGTTAAAAACCTAAGCCCATTGTTACCATAGTGGGAAAACCACCTCTAACCTTAGGATAGGACTGCCTGAGTAAGAGCTTACTTGCTTAGGACTCTGGTTTTACCTTTGTTTTTGGCTCCCAACTATCAGTTATCCACTGATTGCTACATTACAAACAACACTAAAAATAATGGCTTCATGCAGCTATGATTGATTATATCTCACATTTCAGTGGGTTGAATGAGGGTTCCCCCTGCTCATTTTGCCTGGGGTCAATGATGAATCAGCTGGAGGGTCCAAAATGTTCTCACTTACATGATTAACAGTCAGTGCCGGCTATTGGTTTGTGCATTCCAGGTTTGTTTGTTTTTTTTCCTTTCCTTTCTGGCTGCTCTGAGTCTTTGTTGCTGCATACAGGCTTTCCGTAGTTGTGGCAACCAGGGGCTGTTCTCTAGTTGTGGTGCTTGGGTTTCTCGTTGTGGTGGCTTCACTTATGGGAGAGCATGCGCTCTAGGCTTTCAAACTTCAGTAGTTGCAGTACAGGGCTCTAGTTGTGGTGAACAGGCTTAGTTGCCCCGTGGCATGGGATCTTCCTGGACCAAAGATTGAACCCGTGCCTCCTGAACTGGTAGGTGGATTTTTAACCACTGGACTGCCAGGGAAGTCCTACGGCTCAACTTCTCATCCTCCACTAGGTTAGACCAATTTTCTTACATGGCAGTCTTAGAGCAGTGTTAAAAAAGTACAAAAAGTATTATAAGATTTAAAACCTAACCTTGGAAGTTGTATAATACGTTTCTACTATATCCTGTTGGTTACATGCCGGAGAAGGCAATGGCAACCCACTTCAGTACTCTTGCCTGGAAAATCTCATGGACAGAGGAGCCTGGTAGACTGCAGTCCATGGGGTCGCTGAGAGTCTGACACGACTGAGTGACGTCACTTTTACTTTCATGTGTTGAAGAAGGAAATGGCAACCCACTCCAGTGTTCTTGCCTGGAGAATCCCAGGGGGACCCTGGTGGGCTGCCGTCTGTGAGGTCACACAGAGTCAGACACGACTGACACAACATAGCAGCAGCAGCAACAGCAGCAGCAGCAGCAGCAGCAGCAGCAGCATTAGTTACATGGCATTATATAACATAGAATTTGACCAGTCTTTGTCTCTGGTTCCTAGGAGAGAGGCTGTAAATCCTTGGTACTTCCTAAATACTAATGTTTTTGTTATTTGTGACTTCCTTGCATACCATGCTAAGTAAGTAAGTTCAGTCGCTCAGTCGTGTCCGACTCTTTGTGACCCCAATGAATCGCAGCACGCCAGGTCTCCCTGTCCATCACCAAATCCCAGAGTTCACTCAGACTCAAGTCCATCGAGTCCATGATGCCATCCAGCCATCTCATCCTCTGTCGTCCCCTTCTCCTCATGCCCGCAATCCCTCCCAGCATCAGAGTCTTTTCCAATGAGTCAACTCTTCGCATGAGGTGGCCAAAGTACTGGAGTTTCAGCTTTAGCGTCATTCCCTCCAAAGAAATCCCAGGGTTGATCTCCTTCAGAATGGACTGGTTGGATCTCCTTGCAGTCCAAGGGACTCTCAAGAGTCTTCTCCAACACCACAGTTCAAAAGCATCAATTCTTCGGCGCTCAGCGTTCTTCACAGTGCAACTCTCACATCCATACATGACCACAGGAAAAACCATAGCCTTGACTAGACGGACCTTAGTCGGCAAAGTAAGGTCTCTGCTTTTGAATATACTATCTAGGTTGGTCATAACTTTTCTTCCAAGGAGTAAGCGTCTTTTCATTTCATGGCTGCAGTCACCATCTGCAGTGATTTTGGAGCCCAAGAAAATAAAGTCTGACACTGTTTCCACTGTTTCCCCATCTATTTCCCATGAAGTGATGGGACCGGATGTCATGATCTTCGTTTTCTGAATGTTGAGCTTTAAGCCAACTTTTTCACTCTCCTCTTTCACTTTCATCAAGAGGCTTTTTAGCTCCTCTTCACTTTCTGCCATAAGCGTGGTGTCATCTGCATATTTGAGGTTATTGATATTTCTCCCGGCAATCTTGATTCCAGCTTGTGCTTCTTCCAGTCCAGCGTTTCTCATGATGTACTCTGCACAGAAGTTAAATAAGCAGGATGACAATATACAGCCTTGACGTACTTCTTTTCCTATTTGGAACCAGTCTGTTGTTCCATGTCCAGTTCTAACTGTTGCTTCCTGACCTGCATACAGATTTCTCAAGAGGCAGGTCAGGTAGTCTGGTATTCCCATCTGTCTCAGAATTTTCCAGTTTATTGTGATCCACACAGTCAAAGGATTTGGCATAGTCAAGAAAGCAGAAATAGATGTTTTTCTGGAACTCTCTTGCTTTTTCCATGATCCAGCAGATGTTGGCAATTTGATCTCTGGTTCCTCTGCCTTTTCTAAAACCAGCTTGAACATCTGGAAGTTCACGGTTCACGTATTGCTGAAGTCTGGCTTGAAGAATTTGGAGCATTACTTTACTAGCATGTGAGATGAGTGCAATTGTGCAGTAGTTTGAGCATTCTTTGGTATTGCCTTTCTTTGGAATTGGAATGAAAACTGACCTTTTCCAGTCCTGTGGCCACTGCTGAGTTTTCCAAATGTGCTGGCATATTGAGTGCAGCACTTTCACAGCATCATCTTTCAGGATTTGAAACAGCTCGACTGGAATTCCATCACCTCCACTAGCTTTTTTTGTAGTGATGCTTTCTAAGGCCCACTTGACTTCACATTCCAGGATGTCTGGCTCTAGATTAGTGATCACATCATCATGATTATCTGGGTCGTGAAGATCTTTTTTGTACAGTTCTTCCGTGTATTCTTGCCACCTCTTCTTAATATCTTCTGCTTCTGTTAGGTCCCTACCATTTCTGTCCTTTATCGAGCCCATCTTTGCATGAAATGTTTCCTTGGTATCTCTAATTTTCTTAAAGAGATCTCTAGTCTTTCCCATTCTGTTGTTTTCCTCTATTTCTTGGCATTGATTGCTGAGGAAGGCTTTCTTATCTCTTCTTGCTATTCTTTGGAACTCTGCATTCAGATGCTTATATCTTTCTTTTTCTCCTTTGCTTTTCACCTCTCTTCTTTTCACAGCTATTTGTAAGGCCTCCCCAGACAGCCATTTTGCTTTTTTGCATTTCTTTTCCATGGGGATGGTCTTGATGCCTGTCTCCTGTACAATGTCATGAACCTCATTCCATAGTTCATCAGGCACTCTATCTATCAGATCTAGGCCCTGAAATCTATTTCTCACTTCCACTGTATAATCATAAGGGATTAGATTTAGGTCATACCTGAATGGTCTAGTGGTTTTCCCTACTTCCTTCAATTTAAGTCTGAATTTGGCAATAAGGAGTTCATGATCTGAGCCACAGTCAGCTCCTGGTCTTGTTTTTGTTGACTGTATAGAGCTTCTCCATCTTTGGCTGCAAAGAATATAATCAATCTGCTTTCGGTGTTGATCATCTGGTGATGTCCATGTGTAGAGTCTTCTCTTGTGTTGTTGGAAGAGGGTGTTTGCTATGACCAGTGCATTTTCTTGGCAAAACTCTATTAGTCTTTGCCCTGCTTCATTCTGTATTCCAAGGCCAAATTTGCCTGTTACTCCAGGTGTTTCTTGACTTCCTACTTTTGCATTCCAGTCCCCTATAATGAAAAGGACGTCTTTTTTGGGTGTTAGTTCTAAAAGGTCTTGTAGGTCTTCATAGAACCGTTCAACTTCAGCTTCTTCAGCGTTACTGGTTGGGGCATAGACTTGGATAACTGTGATATTGAATGGTTTGCCTTGGAAACGAACAGAGATCATTCTGTCGTTTTTGAGATTGCATCCAAGTACTGCATTTCGGACTCTTTTGTTGACCATGATGGCTACTCCATTTCTTCTGAGGGATTCCTGCCCTCAGTAGTAGATATAATGGTCATCTGAATTAAATTCATCCATTCCAGTCCATTGTAGTTCGCTGATTCCTAGAATGTCGACGTTCACTTTTGCCATCTCTTGTTTGACCACTTCCAATTTGCCTTGATCCATGGACCTGACATTCTAGATTCCTATGCAATATTGCTCTTTACAGCATCAGATCTTGCTTCTATCACCAGTCACATCCGCAACTGGGTATTGTTTTTGGTTTGGCTCCATCCCTTCATTCTTTCTGGAGTTATTTCTCCACTGATCTCCAGTAGCATATTGGGCACCGACTGACCTGGGGAGTTCCTCTTTCGGTATCCTATCATTTTCCCTTTTCATACTGTTCATGGGGTTCTCAAAGCAAGAATACTGAAGTGGCTTGCCATTCCCTTGTCCAGTGGACCACATTCTGTCAGACCTCTCCACCATGACCCGTCCATCTTGGGTTGCCCCGTGGGCATGGCTTAGTTTCATTGAGTTAGACAAGGCTGTGGTCCTAGTGTGATTAGATTGACTAGTTTTCTGTGAGTATGGTTTCAGTGTGTCTGCCCTCTGATGCCCTCTTGCAACACCTACCATCTTACTTGGTTTTCTCTTACCTTGGGAGTGGGGTATCTCTTCACGGCTGCTCCAGCAAAGAAAGCACAGCTACTGCTCCTTACCTTGGACGAGGGGTATCTCCTTACCACCACCGTTCCTGACCTTCAACGTGGGATAGCTCCTCTAGGCCCTCCTGTGCCTGCTTAGCCGCTGCTCCTCCGGTTGCTCCTCTGCCACTGGCCCTGGCCTTGGGCGTGGGTGGCTCCTCCCCACCGCCCCTGACCTCGGACATGGTGTTATGTGCTCAGTTGTGTCCAACACTATGGACTGTAGCCTACCAGGCTCCTCTGTTCATGGGATTTCTCAGGCAAGAATACTGGACTGGGTTGCCATTTCCTACTCCAGGGGATCTTCTCAACCCAGGGAGCAAACCTGCATCTCCTGTATTGGCAGACAGATGCTTTACCACTGAGCCACCTGGGAAGCCCCATGTTAGTCTTATCTTTTATCTCATAGCATAGGCCATGTTAGTCTATGCTATGAGATAAAATGACTAGGATGAGACTTGTCACGAGAAAGACCCAACTATATGATTAAGTAAAAAGCTGGGACTTTGAGCTAGTGCGCAATCTCCAGAAAAGAGAGAGGGGCTGAACATTGAATTTAATCACAAGGCTAATGATTCAGTCAATCATGCTCACATAAAGAAACCACAGTGTAGATTCTAGACATCAAATCCCAGTTGAGCTTCCTGGTTGGTGAATATACTGATTTGCCAAGAGGGTGAGACACCCTGATTCTACAAGGAGAAGTTATGGAAGTGCTGGGTTCAGATCCCTCCCAGACTATGTCTTTTGTGTTTCTTCATTTGGCTGGTTCTGAATTGTATCCTTCATAACAAACTGTCATTGCAAGTATAGAGCTTTCTCAAATTTTACGAGTCATGCTAATGAATTACTGAATCTGAGAGTTCATGGGAACCCTTCATATTTGTAACTAGTTGGTCAGAAATGCAGATGGCTGGAGGACCCCACTTACAGCTGTTATCTAAAGCCACGAGTAGTCTTTTGGAGATCATGACCTTTAAGCCGTGGATTCTGACCGTAATGCCAACTAATTAGCATTAGAATTGAACTGTATTGAAGCACACCAGTTGGTGTCAGAAGACAAGAGCAGTCTAGATATAAAGGGTGAGGGATAAGATCATCTCTTGCATGCTGCTGCAGCTGCTAAGTCGCTTCAGT
Organism: Ovis aries; assembly: GCF_016772045.2. Taxonomy (NCBI): domain Eukaryota; kingdom Metazoa; phylum Chordata; class Mammalia; order Artiodactyla; family Bovidae; genus Ovis; species Ovis aries. The sequence goes on along the minus strand of NC_056059.1, from coordinate 59,767,994 downwards.
TGTATCCGACTCTGTGCGACCCCATGGACTGTAGCCCACCAGGCTCCTCCATCCATGGGATTTTCCAGGCAAGAGTACTGGAGTGGGGTGCCATTGCCTTCTCTGCATCTCTTGTATACACAGCAACAAAATGATACTGCAAGGGAAAAAGCATACTGGGATAAGAGGAATTTATGGCCATTAAACTGCAGATCTTTACTTAAAAGAATGTTTGTTTTATTTTATCCAGCACTTCTAGATGTTTTATAGGAGGATTTTTCCAGTTAGCAGTTCACAGTATTACCAAAGAAAGAATCTATCTTTATCAATTACTGTATAGTCTCAAGTGTGGTAGAGGCTAACAAGGAAAGGCTGAAAAGAAAAACCCTGCCGGTAGCCCAGAAAGACTCATTTGAGAAAAATCAAGAGAATAGTTAGAGAAGATGATGGGATAATAAAGTACAGTTAAATGTATGAAAAGAGTGAATTATCTAGGAGGCTGGGATGGAGTGTTGACTTTGAGCTAAAAAAAAAGTAGAAAATAAAGAAGATATATAGCCAAAACAAAAAGACTGTAAAATATTCAAGGCCATAAATATACTTTCTGGAAAGAAAATTCCTACAAGAAAGATACTTCTCTATTCAGCAAAAAAAAAAAAAAAAAAAGAGAGAGAGAGAGAGAAATGATTCGAAATACTGTCTTTTTGGACTTCCCTGGTGGTCCAGGGGTTAATCCACCTGCCAATACAAGGGACACTGGTTGCTGCAGGGCAACTAAGCCCGTGTGCCGCAACAGCTGAAGCCACATGCTGCAATTACTGAAGCCCACACGCGCTAGATCCTGTGGTCTACAAGAGAAGCCACTGCAAGGAGAAGCCCTCACACCGCTAGAGAGCAGCCCCTGCTCACTGCAACTAGAGAAAGCCATTATGCACGGCAATGCAGATCCAGCATAGTCAAAATAAGTGAATAATTAAGTTTTAAAAATCTGTGGGATAGGCCTGAGACACTGCCCAGAGGTGGGGAAGGGTGAAAATCACAGCATGCTGGCAAGGAGTGATGAGAAAAATAAAACTATTATCTGCTGTACATCACTGAGTTTAGCCCATTTGATAAACTGATTAAATAAACAATGATTTTTAAAAAATACTGTCTTTTTTACAAACAGAAATAAAAATTCACTGAAGACTGATATTCTTCAATTTAAAGTCACATACACACAGTCAGTTAATCTATAACATGAAGTGAAGTGAAGTGAGCTCGCTCAGTTGTGTCTGACTCTTTGCTACCCCATGGACTGTAGCCCACCAGGCTCTTCCATCCATGGGATTCTCCAGGCAAGGATACTGGAGTGGGTTGGCATTTCCTTCTCCAGGGGAACCCGGGTCTCCCGCATTGCATGCAGGTGCTTTACCTCTGAGCAACCGGGGAAGCCCCCAAAGAAAGCAAGAATACACAGTGGAGAAAAGACAATCACTTCAGTAAGTGGGAAAACTGGACAGCTACGTGTGAAAGAATGAGATTAGGACATTTACTCACACCATAAACAAAAAATTGTATAAACCCAAAATGGATTAAAGACCTAAATGTAAAACCCGAAGCCATAGAACTGCTAGAGAAAAACATAGGCAGAACTCTCTGTGACATAAATTGGAGCAATATTTTTTTTGGATCTGTCTCTTAAGGCAAAAGAAATAAAAGTAAAAATAAACAAATGGCACCTAATTAAAGGCTTTTGCACAGCAAAGGAAGTCATCAACAAAATGAAAAGACAACCTATGGGAATGGGAGAAAATATTTGCAAATGATAACCAACAAGGGGTTAATATCCAAAATATATAAACAGCTCGTACAGCTGAAAATAAAAAAGGAACAATCTAATGAAAAAAAGTCTTTTGCACAGCAAAGGAAATCATCAACAAATTGAAAAGACAACCTATGGGAATGGGAGAAAATATTTGCAAATGGTATAACCAACAAGGGGTTAATATCCAAAATATATAAACAGCTCCTACAGCTGAAAGTCAAAAAGAAACAATCCAGTGAAAAAAATGGGCAGAAGGTTTGGATAGACCTTTTTTCAAAGAAGACATACAGATAGCTAACAGGCACATGAGAAGAAGCTCAACACTGCTAATTATTAAAGAAATGCAAATCAAAACAACAAGATATCACCTCATACCTTCAGAGTGGCTATCATCAAAAAGTTTACAAGTAATAAAAGTTGGCAAGGGTGTGGAGAAAAGGGAACGCTTGTACACTGTTGGTGGGAATGTGAATTGATATAGCCACTGTGGAAAACAGTATGGAGGTTCCTCAAGAAACTAAAATGGAACCAGCATATGATCCAGCAATTTCACTCCAACGTGTGTGGGAAAAAATGAGAACATTAATTTGAAAAGATACATAGACCCCAGTGTTCACAGCAGTACTATTTATTAACACGATAACCAAGATATGGAAGCAACCCAAGTATCCATTAACAGACAAATGGATTAAAAAAAAGATGAGGTTTATATATATAATGGAATGTTAGCCATAAAATAGACTGAAATTCTGTTACTTACAGCAATGTAGATGGGCCTTGAGAATATTATTCTTAGTGAAATTAATCAGAGAAAGACAAATATTGTATGATATCACTTATGTGGAGTCTAAAAAAATAAACAAATGTACTTAGCAAAACATACATAGAAAACAAACTACTGGTTTCCAGTGAGGGGCCCAAGGAAGAAGGGCAAGATAGGGGTATGGGAATAAGAGACACAAACTATTTAATTCTATATATAAAATGGATAAGCAACAAGGATATATTGTGTAACACAGAGAATTATAGTCATTACCTTGTAGTAACTTTAAGTGGAGTATAATCCGTAAAAGTACTGAATCATTATGATGTAAATCTGAAACTAATATATTGAAAATCAATTAAAATTCAATTTAAAAAATAAATCAAGGCAAAGATATAGTCCTAAAATTGGAGTAACTCCAGTATTTTGGTCATCTGATGTGAACAGCTGACTCATTGGAAAAGTCCCTGATGCTGGGAAAGATTGAGGGCAGAAGGAGAAGAGGGCATCAGAGGATGAGATGGCTGGACAGCATCACCAATGCAATGAACATGAACTTAGACAAACTCCGGGAGATGGTGAGGGACAGGGAGGCCTGGAGTACAGCAGTCCATGGGGTCACAAAGAGTCAGACACGACTGGGCGACTGAACAACAGCAATCTAGTTATGCAATTTTTTTTTCCTATTGTCAGTTGTTCTGTTATTTTTTCATTTAGTTTTAGGCGGCACAGCACATGGGATCCTAGTTCCCCAGCCAGGGATGGCTCCTATGCCCCCCTGCAATGGAGGTGCAGAGTCTTAACCACTGGACTTCCAGGGAAGTTCCTTCCTGTTGTTTGTTAGCTTTTAAAAAATTTATTTCAGCTCCACAGTGGGTTTCAGCAATGTCATATAAACTTTTACAATTGTTGTCAAATTCCTGAAGCACCTATCAGGTTTCTTTTGTGTATGTAGTACAAGATCACAGAGCATCTGAAGATTCCTTGTTCAGTGACAAACCTTTAAAACTTTGCATTGTCAACATTCATCAACAGTTTGCAGAGGGAGCGTTCCAGGAAGCCATTCCTACACTGAGACAATTGGCAATAAGTTAACTGTACATAAGTGATTGCAAACCACATAAACGTATTTGCTAAATCCAAGTTACTTTTTTTTTGTTTGTTTGGTTTGGTTTGTCTGGCTTTGTTTTCATTTTGTTTTCTTACTGTGTCATGCAACTTGTGGGATCTTAGTTCCCCACTTGGGGATGGAACTCAGGCCCTCCACAATGAAAGCACAGAGTCCTAACCACTGAACCTCCAGGGAATGCCCCATTGCTAAACCCAAATTAAATGTACCAAATCCAACTTCTCCTCAGCCAGATACCCCAGAACGCCTAAGGACACTCCAGTGTCTCTCAGAAAAGTGGTATGGAAGGGTAGTCACAGTGGATAGAGGCAATCGTCTAAATCTATTGTGGTTAAAAACTGCAAATTTTGCAAACTCTTATGACTGTGTGACTTCACTAGGGTCCTTCCCAGTGGGTACTGAAATTTAAACTTCATTAGTTTCATAGTAAATCCATACCTACCTACCTTTCTGAGTTGTTGACAGCAGTAAACAAGATATTGGGGGTGAAAACTATAAATAACTACACATAGGTAAAATAATGACAATAATGTACTAGCTTCAGTTCAGTTCAGTTCAGTCACTCAGTCGTGTCTGACTCTGCGACCCCATGAATCACAGCATGCCAGGCCTCCCTGTCCATCACCAGCTCCCAGAGTTCACTCAGATTCATGGCCATTGAGTCAGTGATGCCATCCAGCCATCTCATCCTCTGTTGTCCCCTTTTCCTCCTGCCCCCAATCCCTCCCAGCATCAGAGTCTTTTCCAATGAGTCAACTCTTCGCATGAGGTGGCCAAAGTACTGGAGTTTCAGCTTTAGCATCATTCCTTCCAAAGAACACCCAGGACTGATCTCCTTTAGAATGGACTGGTTGGATCTCCTTGCAGTCCAAGGGACCCTCAAGAGTCTTCTCCAACACCACAGTTCAAAAGCTTAACCTCAGTCTAAGCTTTGTCCACCATATTTATGTCTGGCAATACCTAGTAGACTGATAGGAAGAGCTGAAAGAATCCTATTTGCCAGAAAGCAGAAGGAGTTCCTGGTGAAAAAATTTATCCTAAGTGAAAAGCCAGGATTGACATATTTGGTTCAGTAACAAAGCTCTTGGTGGCTACAGTAAGAGGTGATTATTGTCTAGCCATGAGCCCCATGTCTCATTCCTTTGTGGGAGTCAGTTGAGGGGTGCATCATGAATAAGTATTAAAGTATCTATTTCACTGAAATAACCTTGCAAGTCATTGAGCCAAGGAAATTTTGTTAGAAAACTTACCAAAACTTCAGTCCAGAACTCAAAATTTTAAAATTCAGAGCAATAACCTCACATATTAAAACAGGTCAGTTGACTGAATAATAAAATATCTTTAATTCTGCCTATGCAGTTTCACATCCAAATACAATAAGAAGCTAGTTTTTAAATAATTTTTATATAATTTTATTTATTTATATTTGGCTTGCTGAATCTTTATTGCTGCATGGGCTTTTCTCTAGTTGTGGCGAGCCAGGGCTACTCTAGCTGTGATGGGAGGGCTTCTCATTTCTGTGGCTTCTCTTATTGAGGAGTACAGGCTCTAAGGGGTTCTCAAGGCAATAGCACCCCACTCCAGTACTCTTGCCTGGAAAATCCCGTGGACGGAGGAGCCTGGTAGGCTGCAGTCCATGGGGTCGTGAAGAGTTGGACACGACTGAGCGACTTCACTTTCACTTTCCACTTTCATGCACTGGAGAAGGAAATGGCAACCCACTCCAGTATTCTTGCCTAGAGAATCCCAGGGATGGGGGAGCCTGGTGGGCTGCCGCCTATGGGGTCGCACAGAGTTGGACACGACTGAAGCAACTTAGCAGCAGCAGCAGCAGCAGCAGCAGCAGGCTTCAATAGTTGTGGCTCATGGCCTTAACTGTTATGCGGCATGTGGGATCTTCCCGGATCCAGGATGGAACCCATGTCTCCTGCATTGGCAGGTAGATTCTTTATGACTGAGTCACCAGGGAAGCCCAGGAGGCTATTTATTTACATGTATTTTATATTGTTATGCATCACTGAAGCAATGACACTTCTATAAAAACTTTTTTTTTTTTGTCAGTTTGTAACACTCTCCCATTTCTCCTGGGTCTTATGTCAAGACAATCCATTTCAGAGTTGATGTGACTGGATAAATACTGGAAAAAGGAAAGAAGAGAGCAACTGATTCTGTATTTAAAATTTTTTTAAATAATATTGTAAACATCTAATTCTGCTACATTGTTGATCTTAATTTCTCCTGTGTCTGGAATGGTGTCAGATACAATAGTGAGAAAAGTTTAATACTTTGTTGGGTCCTGTAAAGTGTCTCCTTCTGCTGCTCCTCTACTTCTGTTCATCGCTTGACTAATGTATGGCAAATGTATGACAAATATTCACTTCTAGTGAAACAGCAGAACCATGCCTAGGGAAGACAGCAGTGGTATAGCCCAAGATTAAAATCTATATTGTTAGCTAGTCAGGTATAGACAGATAATCCAGAATTTTTTTAATCAACTGGACAAGTATTTGTTGAGTGCCATCAGGTGCCCGGCACTGTTCTAGGCATTTGAGATACATCATGAACAATATGAACACAGATTTCTGCCCTCACATAGCTTGTAATCTAGCAGAATGTACACAACAGTACCTTGTTTCAAGTTAGTGTCGTCTCCCCAGACTCACAACAGAGTAAGGGTTTGGAAAGGGTCCCTCTAACTCTTTTCACCAGGGCTTCCTAAGTGGCCCAGTGGTAATAAAAGAATCTTTCTTGCAAGTGCAGGAGACTCAGGAGATGTGGGTTCGATCTCTGGGTCAAGAAGATCCCCTGGAGAAGGAAATAGCAACCCATTCCTGTATTCTTGCCTGGGAAATCCCACGGACAGAGGAGCCTGGGAGGCTACAGTCCATGGGGTCTCAAAGAATCAGACGAGACTGAGCACGCACTCTTCATGTCAGCTTCTCCAGTGATCAGTGGACAGGGGTTCTTCCATCTAAGTCCACAGAACGACCTTATCAATAAAGAAGAACCATCCTCACCCTTGTGTGCTAAGTTACTTCAGTGTCTGACTCTGTGACCCCATGGACTGTAGCCTGCCAGGCTCCTCTTTCCATGGGATTCTCCAGGCAAGAATACTGGAGTATTTCCTCCAGCATTTCCTCCTCCTCCTGGGATAGGCGATCTTCCCAATCCCAGGATTGAACCAGTGTCTCATATGTCTCCTTTGGCAGGCAGGCTCTTTACCACTAGCACCACCTGGGAAGCCCAATCCTCCAATTTAGCCCCATCCTTTCTTTTCATAACCTCTCATGACACTTGCACCCTTTCCCCATGATCTTATGTCTTCTTCTCTACCTCTGGCACAGGCTGTTCCCCTTTAGATGAGACCTGGACTGTGTCAAATCCGATCAGTGGAGTATATACAATCAGACCTTTCATACTGCAAAAACTGAACTCCCTCATGTGTTAATATTCTGAGGGGGTCTCTGTCTCTCCCTCTGCATTCAGTAACACTGCCAAAGGCTCCTTCTGTTCCCCATGGTATGTGCTCTGCCCCAAGAAGGGAACAACATACAGGGAGGAAAAGGATGTCTGTCTTATCACACTAACAGTGAGAGAATCCGAGAGGCAGATAGCGTACCGAAATGAAGTATCTAGAAGATAATGGTTTTCTGTTTTATTATATGAAAAAAGATACTGTGTTGTAAAATTTGAACTTATTACTATATATTAAATATTATTTATTAAAATGTAAATGTTTTTTATTTTTAAGATTAAAAAAGTCAAACCTTTGAAAATTACATTTAAATAATTAGTTCTGATGCTAATGGAGAGGCGTTTTTTTCCAACAAATTGGCGGATACCTTGGGAACTTTGTGTTTGTGTCAGGAGAGAAGTGTATAAATATAAAGAATACAGCTTTGGTACTATTTTCAACAAGATAAACCTTTGGAGGAGATCTTTCCTTTCCTTTCTTTTCAATAATCTTTCCTTTCTCTGGAAATTGCTGTTGGTCTCCCAATCCATTAGTGGTGCATGAATATGAATAGAAGTATGTTTTAGACATGACCCTGCCCACCTGGCCCCAGCTGATGAGACCAGTTATGGGCACCTGGAGAGACAAAGCGTAAACAATAAACATAATAAGTAATGAATTATTTAGTATGCTAGATGATAAGGGCTACAGGGAAAAGAAAAAAGAACTAAATGTATTGTCCTTAGCTTTTGCAATTTGAACTGAGAGCTGCTAGTTTAGTCTGGGCTGACCTAAGATGAAGGAGTTGTAAAGAAGATGGATGGTTCTCTTCTGCAAGTCATGTGAACTGAAAAGCAAAGAAAGGAGCCTCTTCAAAGAGCAAAGAATGAAGCAAGTATCAGAGGAAAGTCGATAGCATCCTGATAGCTCCTCAGTTCTTCCATTTCTTTCTTGAGGCCTAGCTGTAATTTTGCTCTTGGGTTCCCTGGGATACCGCCCTGTTTCTCTATCTATCTGTCTGTTTCTCTCTCTAGTTCTTGTTTAAACTAGCTACAGTTAGTTTCTTTCATTCCTTGCAACCAAGTCAACTAACTTACAGCAATAATGATAATATATTAACAGTAGAGCTAACATTTATTAAGCATACACCATGTGCCAGGTACTGTGCTAAGCACTTCAGGTACTTTATCTCATTAGGTGCGGATTTTATCTGTCATGTTTTAAAAATAAATCCATTTTCCAGTCTTAAGCATTCTGAAGCTTTTTTTTGTCTGAACATACTTTCAGAAATTTTGACAAGTATGTGAAATTATGAAGAAAGAGAAAGCCATATCCCATAATCCTATTAACAGGAGACAATAATGGTTAATATTTTTTCCTTGCTTAAACCAAAGAAAATTCTTCACTCCCCACCATCTCCCCAATTTCATTCTGTCTTTCTCCCAGACTTCTGCTTTCCAAATTAGTAAGCTAAGATAGCACAAAAGCATGCAAATATAGTAATAACATAATAACACAGGGAAACTTCAAATCGCCTGTTGAAGTTGGGGACTGTATCTTGTCCACCTCTGCGTCCTCAACGTTTAGTATTAAACCTGCACACAGTATGCGCTAAGTGGGTCAAGGCAGCAAAACCCAATGTGACAGAGGTTCCTAACTGGCCTCTCCAGTTGTATTCAAAGCAAAGTCAAATAAAAACCTCAATACATACAGAGATGAAACTAACTTTCATGGAAAATTCTAGTCTCAGTACACCATGTGCCGGGTACTGTGCCAAGCAGTTCAGGTACTTTATCTGATTAGGTGTAGATTTTATCACATACACGTTTGGTTCAATCAGTCTCTGATTCTACATCCACATTTTGCAAATTCAAGTGTTTTTCAGATTATCAACACTGAAGCACTAGGGGTTATGTTCAAACACCAAATATTTCCCATTATGTTCACTATCCTCTTCTTCCTAAAGAATGAAAATAAAACTGTTGTATTCTAGTAGTATAGTCAATTGAGTGGAAGGGAGTTTTCTGATTTTCAATTTGTCAAAAAATTCAAATAACAAGAAACTTCCTATCTCCTGAAAATCATAATAAACCTGTATTATTAGAAGGTGAAACAGCTCTTATTAAATTTTCTGCAGATTCACTGTTTAATTTTCTTTAATCCTTGCATAAGTCTATGCATAATTGAACTCAGAAGAGTTTTTCCAAAACAGTATTTATCTAGGTAGTACACATTTTTGGAACTACTTGGAAAATTTCAGAAGGCAAAAGTTACGCAAATTCTTGACACATTCCTTGGACAAGTAAAATGGTGCTGGTACCAGTTCTGATGTGGTTACAGTTCCAGTTATACCAGAAATTTGATGTTCTGTTACTTATTCTTACAATCTGCCAATTATAGTAATGACTTTTGATGGTTCTAAGTCAGAAAATACTGCATTGATGACAATTCTTAGTTAATAAAGTGAGCATAATGAAAAGAACCAATTGATTATTAAAGAACCAGACATTAACTTTAGTCCATTCACTTTTGTACAACCTCATTTAGTGCATTATATATTCTCATCCCTGTACTCCTTTTAAAATTTCAGTTTTGTACTTTTCCGTGTTAGCCAATGAATACTTTGAGCCAAAGCTTGGTGGGTCTGTCTGCCAAAAAAAGTTCCATTTCTGCAGTTTCTCCACCTTAGTTGTACAATTATTTAAATATTTGCTTGCATATTATTATTTCTTAAGAATGTGAGAAAATGGGAAAATGAAAACGCAGATTCCATAGATAAATTGAGGCTCATAAATTTAATATAATTAAGAAAAATGCACTTATGGCTTTATAAATGTTCTACAAATGTTTACATTTTACATGTATAAGACATAGAACATTTATATAAATGTACTACATTTATATATATATATATACATATATATATATATATACACACACACACACACACACACACATATAGACTTGGTAAACTCAGCAGTGACCACAAGACTGGAAAAGATCAGCTTTCATTCCAGTTCCAAAGAAAGGCAGTGCCAAAGGATGTTCAAAGAATGTTCAAACTACTGTACAACTACTGTACAACTGCGTTCATCTCACATGATAGTACAGTTATGCTCAAAATCCTTCAAGCTGGGCTTCAGCAGTACGTGAACCAAGAACTTCCAGATGTACAAGCAGCATTTAGAAAAGGCAGAGGAACAAGAGATCAAATTGCCAACATCCACTGGATCATACAGAAAGCAAGAAAATTAGGAAAAACTGCTAATTCTGCTACTTCTTCTGCTTCATTGACAACGCTAAAGTTTTTTCACTGCGTAGATCACAACAAACTGTGGAAAAATCTTAAAGAGATAGGAATAGCAGACCACCTTACCTGTCTCCTGATAAACCTGTATGCAGGTCAAGAAGCAACAGTTAGAACCTCACATGGAACAACTGACTGTTTCAAACTTGGGAAAGGAGTACAACAAGGCTCTATACTGTCACCCTGCTTGTTTAACTTATATGCAGGGTACATCAGGCAAAATGCTGGGCTGGATGAGTCACAGACTGGTATCAAGATTGTTGGGAGAAATATGAACAACCTCAGATATGCAGATGTACCACTCTAATGGCAGAAAGTGAAGAGGAACTAAAGAGCCTCTTGATGAAGGTGAAAAGAGGAGAGTGAAAAAGTTGGCATAAAACTCAACATTCCAGAAATTAAGATCATGACATCCAGTCCCATCTCTTCACGGAAAATAGATGGGGAAAAAGTGGAAACAGTGACAGACTTTATATTCTTGGTCTCCAGAATCACTGTAGATGGGGACTTCAGCCATGAAATTAAAAAACACTCTCTCCTTGGAAGAAAAACTATGACAAACCTAGACAGTGTATTAAAAAACACTGACATCACTTTTTTTAATTTATTTTTTAACTGAAGGATAATTGCTTTACAGAATTTTGTTGTTGTCTGTCAAACCTCAACATGAATCAGCCATGCTGCTGCTGCTAAGTCGCTTCAGTCGTGTCCAACTCTGCGACCCCATAGATGGCAGCCCACCAGGCTCTCCCGTCCCTGGGATTCTCCAGGCAAGAACACTGGGGTGGGTTGCCATTTCCTTCTCCAGTGCATGAAAGTGAAAATTGGAAGTGAAGTCGCTCAGTCGCGTCCAACTCCTTGTGACCCCATGGACTGCAGCCTACCAGGCTCCTCCATCCATGGGATTTTCCAGGCAAGAATACTGGAGTGGGTTGCCATTGCCTTCTCTGAATCAGCCATAGATATACATATATACCCTCCCTTTTGAACCTCCCTCCCATCTCCCTCCCCATTCCACCCCTCTAAGTTGATACAGAGCCCCTGTTTGGGTTTCCTGAGACATATAGCAAATTCCTGTTGGCTATCTATTTTACATATGGTAATGTAAGTTTCCATGTTACTCTGTCCATACATCTCACCCTCTCCTCCCCTCTCTCCTTGTCCATAAGTCTATTCTCTATGTCAGTTTCTCCATTGCTGCCCTGCAAATAAATTCTTCAGAACCATTTTTCTAGATTCTGTATATATGTAAAAAACACTGACATCACTTTTAAAAAACAAAAACATCACTTTGCTGACAAATGTCCATGTAGTCAAAGCTATGATTTTTCCAGTAGTCATGTATGGATGTGAGAGTTGGACCTTAAAAAAGGCAGAGTGCCAAAGAATTGATGCTTTTGAACTGTGATGGTGGAGAAAACTCCTGAGAGTCCCTTGGACGGCAAAGAAATCAAACCAGTCAACTCTGAAGGAAATCAACCCTGAATATTCATTGGAAGGACTGATGCTGAAGCTGAAGCTTCAATAATTTGGCCGCCTGATACAGAGTCAACTCACTGGAAAAGACCCTGATGCTGGGAAAGATTAAGGGCAGGGGGAGAGGTGGGCAACATGAATGATTAGATAGTATCACCAACTCAGTGGACATGAATTTGAGCAAACTTCTGGAGAAAGTGAAGGATAGGGAAGCTTGGTGTGCTGCAACCCATGGGTTTGCAAAAAATTGGACATGACTTAGCAAGGGAACAACATATACAGAACAATTATATATAAACATCTATCTATCTATATAACATTTATATATAAATGTTCTACAAATTTTCTCTTTCAAAAATAAGCAAATGTTAGGTCCAAAAATAAGAGTGATGAAATTTGTCTTACAGAAGGTAAAATGCTTTTACTTCTTTACAGCTACTAACCCACTTTAGGACAGATTTTACATATGGCTGGTGTATGAATTTCCTAAGGCTGTTGTAACAAAGTACCATCAGTGCAGTGGCTTGCAACAACAGGAATTCATTCTCCTCTTGTTCTGGAGACCGGAAGTCTGAAATCAAGGTGTCAGGAGGGTGATACTCTTTCTGAAGGCTCAAGGAAGAATATCCCCTTGCCTCTTTCCTTAGTTCTGGTGTTTGCTGGAAATCCTTGGCATTCCTTGGCTTGCAGCTGCTTAACTCCAATCTCTGCCTCTTTAATCCCCTGGCCTTCTTCCCGGCCTGTCTTTTTTATAACACCAGCCATTGGACTTAGGGCCCACCCTAATCCAGTATGACTTGAACTAATTACATCTGCAAAATCCCTACTTCCAAATAAGGTCATGACCTGAAGTTCCAAGTAGACATTAATTTGGAAGGCACTATTTGACCCAGTCTGGGCTTTGGTGGCTCAGTAGTAAAGAATCTGCCTGCCAATGCAGAGATACAAGTTCGATCCCTTGTCCGGGGAAGATCCCCAGAGGAAGAAATGGCAACCCATCCAGTATCCTTGCCTGGAAAATCCCATGTACAGAAGAGGCCGGCAGGCTACAGTCCATGGAGCTGCAAAGAATCAGACACGACTTAGCAACTGAACAACAAAATTGACCCAGTCAAGCTAGTTTCGTGGATCACAGTTAAGATTTCATGAAGTCCAATTGATATTTCTAAATCAGGTCATATTTGGTATTTAAAGTTCAGAAATTTACTCACATTAGTTCAAGTGAGATTTTACTGTAAGGAAACAACGCTTATGTGGAATCCAAGAAAAATTGAACAGTTGGGACAAAAATTAGGACAGCTCTGTTTTCCTTAGCATACTCTTATGTAGAAAGCTGAAGACTTTTACCGTTTCACATTGATATAATTCAGCTAAAAGTTCCATCTGTTGCTGAGTTTTAGTTCACAGCCTCTCATGATATTTTGTTTGGCTCAGCTCAGTCACTTCAGGCTCAGTCAGCTGCGGGGGAGGAGGGGCATGGCGGGGCAGGGTACAGAGAGAGGGAGGGAAAGAGAAAGAGGAAATATATAGGACTACGATAGGAACAACTCTTAAAAGAGTTTGCAGGAGGGAGGCAATGATTATCCTCTCTAACATATTTCCATAAATGAATCTCTTCTGCCTTTACCATAATAAAGTATTTGTCATAAGTTTACTTTCCTATATATTTTAGTCATATAAGACATTAAGAGGCTGGAATGCCAGACCTCATAATAAAAATATACTTTAATGTGATTATTGAAAGTTTAATTACCTTGACAATTCTTTCAATTTTATAATCACTTAGCATCCAAATACTAGCAATTTAAGGAAGGGCTGCAAAGTGGCATTCATGTAAAATATAATTCCAAATAATTTTTCATTTTTCTACCACTATTAGAAAAAAATTATCATGGGGACAGAATTTCTTTGACTCTAGGGGATATAATTTTTTACTATTTTTTAAATTAATTAATTTATTTTTGTCTGTGCTGGGTCTTTGTTGCTTTGCCAAGCTTTCTGTGGTTGTGGCAAGCAGGGGCTTCTCCCTAGTTGTGGTGTGCAGTCTTCTCATTGCCATGGCTTCTCTTGTTACACAGCATGGGCTCTAGGGTGCACAGCCTCAGTAGTTGTGGTGAATGGGCTCAGTAGTTGCAGTTCGCAGGCTCTAGAGCACTGGCTCAGTAATTGTGGTGCACGTGCTTAGTTGCTCTGAGGCACGTGAGATCCTTTGGGACCAGGAGATTGAACTGGAATCTCCTGCAGTTAGCAGGTGCATTCTCTACCATTGAACCAACAGGTAAGCCCTGGGGGATAACATTTCTTTTTAATATTAACGTGCAATATAAAATTTCTTATGCTTGTCTTTTTTCTCTCTGGATTTCAGCTTCCCTGAATAAGATTAATCATAACACTTGGTAACAGAGGAACAAAAGATCAAATTGCCAACGATCATAGGAAAAGCAAGAGAATTCCAGAAAAACATCTATTTCTGCTTCACTGACTACACTAAAGCCTTTGTATGAATCACAACAAACTGGAAAATTCTTTTTTTTTTTTTTGGATGATACGAAAGAATTTATTGTAAATGTAGTGGCAAATACACTGAGAATAGCTATCATTAAAAAGAAATTAGAAAATTACACATGTTTAAACTATGTGCTTTTTTCCACCACCTTTACATTATAACTAGTACCAACATTTTAAGTACTAAAATACTTAACAGGATGCTCCATTTTCACATAATTTCATGACTCTCTTCAAAGCAGTTGATCATGAATTGCAGTTTCAATAATTATTCTCTGTTTTTACCAATTCAGTAATGATCTGGAGAATCTTGTCATTTTCAAGAGACATCTTAGGGTTTTCAAGTTTTTTTTTCTTAAAACAGAATCAATGAGAACTCGTAGCTGCTTGAAAATGACAGCTATCTTAACAGGTGCCTGAAAATAGATCCAGCCATCAACAGAGATAAGGCGTTCCCGGTGCTGAACTTCTATATCACCTCCAAAAGGTAAAACTGGAAAAGGGGTTATTAGGGTAGTTTCCCTCAAATACACTCGGGCATATCGTATCTTCTACTGGTATAAAATCCATCCATAAATCTGCAAATCTCGATTTACTGAGGATGGATGTACTTGTGCTTTGCCTTGGGCTGTCTCCACAATGCAAGCCAATTTTTCTGTAATATCAACTGATTTTGTATAGATTGTCTTCCCTACGTTGTCATACAGTCCAGCAGTAAGTGCAGCTTTAAGAAGGGCAATTTCTTGGAAGGAAAAGTTCTGTGTGGCTCTGTTTCCTTCAAAGCTATTAGCAGTTGTAGATGATAAAAATCCTGCTGCTTTAACCAACTTGATTACCTCCTGCTTTACATCCTCTAGGGTTAACAGTGATGTTCTATTTAAAAAGTTCTTCTGGCAATATGCTATTTCAGAACGATAGCCTCCTTCCTGCCGTGTTTTTATCCATCCCAAGTATGCATTGTAGATCGTCAAATAATCTGAATCTGCCATGGCCAAGGCTGATTTTGCAAGATCTGCTTCATCTTTTCGACCAGTTGGTGTGGTAAAAGGAGACTTCTCTGACATAACTGCAGCTAATGTTGCCACTGGATCCCAGCAGCCAAAAATGGCGCCAAAAATAAACATCTTGCCAGTCTTGACATTCACAGGCAGAGCTGCAAAGTGGTGGCCCAGTGGAGTCAGTTTAGGCTCATTTAGTTCACAAGCTCCAATTTTTCAGAGTAAATTCATTGCATTGCTGATTACTTGAAGTTGAGGAGGATCTAAAGCTTTGGAGAGGAAATCTGCAGGAGAACCAAGATTGCATTTCATAATATGAAGACATAATTCCTCCAAAGGCACGCACAAGATTTCAGGGACAGAATAGTCCATAAAGCCTTCAAATCTTTCTCTTGTGTATATGCGGAAACAGAAGCCATCTCTGACCTGCCCAGCTCTCCCCTGGCACTGCAGAGCACTGGCTTTGCTGACAAATGTCTCGACCAAAGAACTCATCTGACTGCTCTCATGATACTTATTTTCTTTCGTTCTTCCAGTATCAATTACAAATACAACATCTAGAATAGTGATACCTGTCTCTGCGATATTTGTTGCCAAATAATCTCCCTGACTCCTTGAGGAGGAAGTGTGAATGCTGCAGCTCACCTGCCTCCTGAGAAACCTGTATGCAGGTCAAGAAGCAACAGTTAGAACTGGACATGGAACAACGGACTGGTTCCAAATTGGGAAAGGAGTGCCTCAAGGCTGCATATTGTCACTCTGCTTATTTAACTTATATGCAGAGTACATCATGTGAAATGCAGGGCTGGATAAAGCACAAGCTGGAATCAAGATTGCCGGGAGAAATATCAATAACCTCAGATATGAGGATGACACCACTCTTATGGCAGAAAGCAAAAAAGAACTAAAGAGCCTCTTGATGAAGGTAAAAGAGGAGAGTGAAAAAAGCTGGCTTAAAACTCAGCATTGAAACAACGAAGATCATGGCATCTGGTCCCATCACCTCATGGCAAATAGATGGGGAAACAATGGAAACAGTGAGAGACTTTATTTTCTTGGGCTCTAAAATCACTGCAGATGGTGACTGTAGCCACAAAATTAAAAGATGCTTGCTCCTTGGAAGAAAAGTTATGACCAACCTAGATAGCATATTGAAAAGCAGAGACATTACTTTGCCTACAAAGGTCAGTTTAGTCAAAGCTTTGGTTTTTCCAGTAGTCATATATGGATGTGAGAGTTGGATCATAAAGAAAGGTGAGCACCGACAAATTGATGCTTTTGAACTGTTGTGTTGGAGAAGACTCTTGAGCGTCCCTTGGACAGCAAGATCAAAGCAGTCAATCCTAAAGGAAATTAATCCTGAATATTCATTGAAAGGAGTGATGCTGAAACTGAAGTTCCAATAGTTTGGCCACCTGATTCGAAGAACCGACTCTCTAGAAAAGACCCTAATGCTGTGAAAGATTGAAGGCAGGAGGAGAAGCAGATGATAGAGGGCGAGATGTTTGGATGGCATCACCAACTCGATGGACACGAGTTTGAGTAAGCTCCAGGAGTTGGTAAAGGACAGGGAAGCCTGGTGTGCTGCAGTCTATGGGGTCGCAAAGAGTCAGACACGACCTAGCAACTGAATATTACTTGGGTTATAAACACATACCTTATTGGCCCATGGATTGCCCTCATTGATTCATCCATCCATTCACCTATCACATAATGAACATATATGAAGCCACCACTACATCCAAGAAGAAAGCTTTAACAAGATCATATATATCTATATATTCATTTTCCCATGTGGTCTTCCTGTGTTCCCTGCTTTCCCTTGTACTCTAGGGGTAACCAACATCTTGAGCCTTGCTTTTGAACTTTATAAACAGGTTATCATATTATGTCACTAAGATTTACCCAAGTTGTTTATATCTGTAGTTTCTTTTGTATTTGAAAATATTTAGTCTTAGTTTGCTAAATAATACTTAATTTTGATAAAAACAATTTTAAGAAAGCTAATGTAATTAATGATGCAGGTAGGCTTTCACACCTTAAATTGAAAAGAGAGTGCATCAAGCCAAAGATTTCAGACAGGATTCAAATAAAGTCCTTAAATTACCATGACAAACAAGTTAATCATTAACATCTTGATCATACTAAGCCAAAATGATTCAGACTTTATATTTTTAGTCATCAGTGAAACATGTAAAATTCATTTCATTCACCACAGATAGATACGGTATTATCCTGTGCCTATATGTATTTGTTCTAGCCAAGCTGTCAGTGATGTCTGGAAAGACTCTAAAATAAAATACCATTTTTTTAGTTTCACACTAATTATGACATGTCATTAAAATTTCTCTGGAACCAGAGGTACATGGAAGTTTCAAATTTGTAATCTGTGTAAACTACTAGGCTTCTCCGTCCATGGGATTCTCCAGGCAAGAATACTGGAGTGGATTGCCATTTCCTTCTCCAGGGGATCTTCCCGACCCAGGGATCGAACCCGGGTCTCCTGCATTGGAGGCAGACGCTTTAACCTCTGAGCCACCAGGAATGCCCTTAGGATAAACTTAGCTAGTTACATTTTAAATTGAAAAACAAATAAAGAATTTCAGATAAATAGAAAACACATGTTTATAAAATCTGCTTTATGTCTTAGATATTTTTCCATTTTTTCTGTTGGTATTTTTACCTTCATTCAGTTTAACTATAAATGGCTTTAGTCTCCTATTACCCCAGTTCATCCTTTGAAACTGCCACTCTGTTCAACCTCTGCAGTATTTAGTGTGAACACAGTTTAACCTCTACCCTCACCTTCTGTCAAGCACTCCTACAAACTCTGCTCTCTAGAACTGCACTGTCCAATATAGCAACCACTAGCCACATATTACTGTTTAGGTGAAAGTGAAGTCGCTCGGTCATGTGCAACTTTTTGTGACCCCATGGACACCAGGCTCCTCCGTCCATGGGATTTTCTAGGCAAAAGTACTGGAGTGGGTTGCCATTTCCTTCTCCAGGAAACTTCCTGACCCAGGGATTGAACCCAGGTCTCCCACATTGTAGACAGATGCTTTACTGTCTGATCCACAGGGAAGTCTTAGATTTTTTAAATTAAATTAAAAATTTAGTTCCTCCATTTCATCAACCACTTTTCAGGTGTTTTGTAGTTGCATGTGGTTAGGACCTACTGGACAAAGCAAGTGAGGAACATGTCCATTGTTGTGGTGCCCCAGAGTTTGGATCTAGAATTTCTATGTAGGAAGAATTTATGGTTGGTAAGAGATACCCCTCATCCAAGGTAAGGAGCAGCAGCTATGCTTTGCTGGAGCAGCTGTGAAGAGATACCCCACTCCCAAGGTAAGAGAAAACCAAGTAAGATGGTAGGTGTTGCAAGAGGGCATTAGAGGGCAGACACACTGAAACCATACTCACAGAAAACTAGTCAATCTAATCACACTAGGACCACAGCCTTGTCTAACTCAATGGAACTAAGCCATGCCCGCGGGGCAACCCAAGATGGACGGGTCATGGTGGAGAGGTCTGACAGAATGTGGTCCACTGGACAAGGGAATGGCAAACAACTTCAGTATTCTTGCCTTGAGAACCCAATGAACACTATGAAAAGGGAAAATGATAGGATACCGAAAGAGGAACTCCCCAGGTCAGTCGGTGCCCAATATACTACTGGAGATCAGTGGAGAAATAACTCCAGAAAGAATGAAGGGATGGAGCCAAGGCAAAAACAATACCCAGCTGTGGATGTGACTGGTGATAGAAGCAAGGTCTGATGCTGTAAAGAGCAATATTGCATAGGAACCTAGAATGTCAGGTCCATGGATCAAGGCAGATTGGAAGTGGTCAAACAAGAGATGGCAAGAGTGAACGTTGACATTCTAGGAATCAGTGAACTAAAATGGACTGGAATGGGTGAATTTAATTCAGATGACCATTATATCTACTACTGTGGGCAGGAATCCCTCAGAAGAAATGGAGTAGCCATCATGGTCAACAAAAGAGTCCGAAATGCAGTACTTGGATGCAATCTCAAAAACAACAGAATGATCTCTGTTCGTCTCCAAGGCAAACCATTCAATATCACAGTTATCCAAGTCTATGCCCCAACCAGTAACGCTGAAGAAGCTGAAGTTGAACGGTTCTATGAAGACCTACAAGACCTTTTAGAACTAACACTCAAAACAGATGTCCTTTTCATTATAGGGGACTGGAATGCAAAAGTAGGAAGTCAAGAAACACCTGGAGTAACAGGCAAATTTGGCCTTGGAATGCAGAATGAAGCAGGGCAAAGACTAATAGAGTTTTGCCAAGAAAATGCACTGGTCATAGCAAACACCCTCTTCCAACAGCACAAGAGAAGACTCTACACATGGACATCACCAGATGGTCAACACCGAAATCAGATTGATTATATTCTTTGCAGCCAAAGATGGAGAAGCTCTATACAGTCAACAAAAACAAGACTAGGAGCTGACTGTGGCTCAGATCATGAACTCCTTATTGCCAAATTCAGACTTAAATTGAAGGAAGTAGGGAAAACCACTAGACCATTCAGGTATGACCTAAATCAAATCCCTTATGATTATACAGTGGAAGTGAGAAATAGATTTAAGAGACTAGATCTGATAGATAGAGTGCCTGATGAACTATGGACGGAGGTTCCTGACATTGTACAGGAGACAGGGATCAAGACCATCCCCATGGAAAAGAAATGCAAAAAAGCAAAATGGCTGTCTGGGGAGGCCTTACAAATAGCTGAGAAAAGAAGAGAGGTGAAAAGCAAAGGAGAGAAAGAAAAGATATAAGCATCTGAATGCAGAGTTCCAAAGAATAGCAAGAAGAGATGAGAAAGCCTTCTTCAGCAATCAATGCCAAGAAATAGAGGAAAACAACAGAATGGGAATGACTAGAGATCTCATCAAGAAAATTGGAGATACCAAGGAAACATTTCATGCAAAGATGGGCTCGATAAAGGACAGAAATGGTAGGGACCTAACAGAAGCAGAAGATATTAAGAAGAGGTGGCAAGAATACACAGAAGAACGGTACAAAAAGATCTTCATGACCAGGATAATCACAATGGTGTGATCACTCATCTAGAGCCAGACATCCTGGAATGTGAAGTCAAGTGGGCCTTAGAAAGCATCACTACAAACAAAGCTAGTGGAGGTGATGGAATTCCAGTTGAGCTATTTCAAATCCTGAAAGATGGTGCTGTGAAAGTGCTGCACTCAATATGCCAGCAAATTTGGAAAACTCAGCAATGGCCACAGGACTGGAAAAGGTCAGTTTTCATGCCAATCCCAAAGAAAGGCAATGCCAAAGAATGCTCCAACTACCACACAATTGCACTGATCTCACATGCTAGTAAAGTAATGCCCAAAATTCTCCAAGCCAGGCTTCAGCAATACGTGAACCATGAACTTCCAGACATTCATGCTGGTTTTAGAAAAGGCAGAGGAACCAGAGATCAAATTGCCAACATCTGCTCGATCATGGAAAAAGCAAGAGAGTTCCAGAAGAACATCTATTTCTGCTTTATTGACTATGCCAAAGCCTTTGACTGTGTGGATCACAACAAACTATGGAAAATTCTGAAAGAGATGGGAATACCAGACCACCTGACCTGCTTCTTGAGAAACATGTATGCAGGTCAGGAAGCAACAGTTAGAAATGGACATGGAACAACAGACTGGTTCCAAATAGGAAAAGGAGTCCATCAAGGCTGTATATTGTCACCCTGCTTATTTAACTTCTATGCAGGGTACATCATGAGAAACGCTGGACTGGAAGAAACATAAGCTGGAATCAAGACTGCAGGGAGAAACATCAATAACCTCAGATATGCAGATGACACCACCCTTATGGCAGAAAGTGAAGAGGAATTAAAAAGCCTCTTGATGAAAGTGAAAGAGGAGAGTGAAAAAGTTGGCTTACAGCTCAACATTCAGAAAACTAAGATCATGGCGTCTGGTCCCATCACTTCATGGGAAATAGATGGGGAAACAGTGGAAACAGTGTCAGACTTTATTTTTTTGGGCTCCAAAATCACTGCAGATGGTGACTGCAGCCATGAAATTAAAAGACGCTTACTCCTTGGAAGAAAAGTTATGACCAACCTAGATAGTATATTCAAAAGCAGAGACATTACTTTACCAACTAAGGTTAGTCTTGTCAAGGCTATGGTTTTTCCAGTAGTCATGTATGGATGTGAGAGTTGGACTGTGAAGAAGACTGAGCACCGAAGAATTGATGCTTTTGAACTGTGGTGTTGGAGAAGACTCTTGAGAGTCCCTTGGACTGCAAGGGGATCCAACCAGTCCATTCTGAAGGAGATCAGCCCTGGGATTTCTTTGGAAGGAATGATGCTAAAGCTGAAACTCCAGTACTTTGGCCTCCTCATGCGAAGAATTGACTCATTGGAAAAGACTCTGATGCTGGAGGGATTGGGGGCAGGAGGAGAAGGGGATGACAGAGGATGAGATGGCTGGATGGCATCATTGACTTGATGGACGTGAGTCTGAGTGAACTCCGGGAGTTGGTGATGGACAGGGAGGCCTGGTATGCTGCGATTCATGGGGTCGCAAAGAGTTGGACACAACTGAGTGACTGATCTGAACTGAAGATGATTGAAATAGGGGGTTGGGAGTTTGTCCTGAAGCTGCATTGGATGTCATTTTGTATATAGACTGCATGTTTGTACATGTGTATATGGGAGGGGGGCTGATGGAAATTATATGAGGGCAGAATAAGGCTCACAAAGTCAAGCCATTGTTTCATACAATTATTGTTCTAATCACACCAAAGTCTTTTCCTCAAAAAGAAATTGCACTTTATTATCTCCAAGCCTTTTTTCACCTTGTGGTTATCTCTATTAGTTATTGCTCTTTCCACAACAACTACTCAGTAACTCACCCTCCAACGCCCCGCCTTAAATACCCCTTCCTTTGGGAAGTTTCCATAGCATTCCTTTCTAAGGCTCTTGAACAGTACAATTTAAAGCCCTATTGTAGAATAAATCACAGCCTTGCCTCGAATTATGGTACATATGTCTGTGATTCCTCCATTAGACTCTGATCCTGTCAAAAGCAGGAACTTTGTCTTCTTGTTTTCTAAATATTTGCCCAGTGCCTAGTACAATGCCTTACAGGAGCTCAGTAACTGTTTGCTAAATGAACTTTTGAATAGCTTAGATTCTAAAAGACACCCTGACTAAAGCTATTCCAAACACAGTAGTCCTCTTACCAGTTAAAGATAACTTCATCCTTCGCTACACAGGCTAAAAACTTTGGAGTCACCTTATTTTCTTAACTCCTTTCTTTTTCTTTTTTTTCATCACATCCACTGTTATTACCTAGTCCTAGCATCTCTCCTTGGAATTTTTGCAGTGGTCTTGTACTTGGTTATCTTACTTCTACATTTGCATCTCATTATTTTCAGCCTAGCAGCTAAAGTTACTCTTTCATTTACATATATTAAAAAATTATGTAGAGCTTAGTATGTCAAGCCTTTGACTGTGTGGATCACAACAAACTATGGAACATTCTGAGAGAGATGGGAATAGCAGACCCTCTGACCTTCCTCTTGAGAAACATGTATGCAGGTCAGGAAGCAACAGTTAGAACTAGACATGGAACAACAGACTGGTTCCAAATAGGAAAAGGAGTACATCAAGGCTGTATATTGTCACCCTGCTTATTTAACTTCTATGCAGAGTACATCATGAGAAACGCTGGACTGGAGGAAACACAAGCTGGAATCAAGATTGGCGGGATAAATATCAGTAACCTCAGACATGCAGATGACACCACCCTTATGGCAGAAAGTGAAGAGGAGCTAAAAGCCTCTTGATGAAAGTGAAAGAGGAGAGTGAAAAAGTTGGCTTACAGCTCAACATTCAGAAAACTGAGATCATGGTATCCGGTCCCATCACTTCATGGGAAATAGATGGGGAAACAGTGGAAACAGTATCAGACTTTATTTTCTTGGGCTCCAAAATCACTGCAGATGGTGATTGCAGCCATGAAATTAAAAGACACTTACTCCTTGGAAAGGAAGTTATGACCAACCTAGATAGCATATTCAAAAGCAGAGACATTACATGGCCAACAAAGGTCCATCTAGTCAAGGCTATGGTTTTTCCTGTGATCATGTATGCATGTGAGAGTTGGACTGTGAAGAAAGCTGAATACCAAAGAATTGATGCTTTTGAACTGTGGTGTTGGGGAAGACTCTTGAAAGTCGCTTGGAGTGCAAGGAAATTCAACTAGTCCATCCTAAAGGAGATCAGTCCTGGGTGTTCATTGGAAGGACTAATGCTGAAACTGAAACTCCAATACTTTGGTCACCTCATGCAAAGAGTTGACTCACTGGGAAAGACCCTGATGCTGGGAGGGACTTGGGGGCAGGAGGAGGGGAGACGACAGAGGATGAGATGGCTGGATGGCATCTCCGACTGGATGGACATGAGTTTGGGTAAACTCCGGGAGCTGGTGATGGACAGGGAGGCCTGGCGTGCTGCAATTCACGGGGTCGCAGAGTGGGACACGACTGAGCGACTGAACAGAACTGAACTGAACTAGCAAATCAGCAACTGCGGTGTATTAGATTCTGAGATAATTGCTTCCTTTTATATTACTTGAAAAACAATTCAGTGAGGGCAGCACCTATAATATTTTTAAGATCAAATAAAGGATGTGGAAAAGACCAATTAACATCCATCAAGAATAATTTAAATAATCAGATATCATTTTAAAGTACAGTAGCGATCAGTTTCAAGAACTGAAGACTATTTCAAATTATTTTCTCTTTCTAACTTCATCTTTGGAAATTATATATGTGCTCCAGAGGTTCATTTGCTTCAGTTTTTTATTTTAAACTGCTCAAACACCACTACACTGAGTTTTCCTTTGGCTGAAAGAAAAAGCTATCCTTTGGTATATTAAAAAAATTTTTAATGAGTTACTCCATATTCATAAGACTTAGCTTTCCAATTTGTAAACATGCTTATTTCTGAATTCCAGTCTCAGAAATCCTGATTGGGAGTGCAGTCCAGGAAATTTCTTCTATTCTTTGAGAACTACTCGACTCAGTGCAATTTACATATTTTGCAGTTTTCAAAATATTAATTTTAGAGATCTAAAGAGGAGAGGGCAAACTCTGGTGGCTGTCAAAAGAAACAAGAATGAGAAGCACACGTTGTGCCATGTTGCAAAACTTTTCCTCAGGTTGCAGATCTTCTGTCCCTAGGGAGGTTCATTATCACCGAGTAATTAACCATTTTTCAACCATTTCCATCCACGTCGTTTAGGATGAATCCCAAAAGTCAAGAACTCAACTCCGCGGCAAACGGTAATAAACTCCGTTCATCCAACTTGGCCCCAAAAGGCCGTGGGCGCCGGGTCGCTTCCCGCCAGCCAGGCTCCTCCTCTGCTCGCCTTTTGGGTCCGGTCCTCTCGAAGGCGCTCGGTGCGGCAGGTGTTGGCGCCAACCGGGTGGCGGCGCTGTTTGCCCCGCGCGCCGCCGCTTGAGGCCCGAGGGAGGCGGAGGCAAGGCCGGCGGAGGAAGGGGCGGGAGCGAGGCGCGCTCCCTGCTCTCGCGTGCTCTCGCACCGCTCGCGTGACCCGTCGGTGTGTGCGAGAGGCGCCGGCTGCCGGGAGTACGGACGGCCGCGCGCGCGCCGCTGCTAGGGGCGTCCGGGTCCGGGTCGGCGGACCCGGCCGGCGCGAGGTGCTGGCGGGCGGGCAGCCGGGGTCCGGGGCGGACACACGCGCACACGCTCCCGGAGGAGGCTTCTCCGAGGCTGCTTTTCCTCTGCCAGACGGAGAGCGGCAGTGTCTCCCCGCCCAGCTCTCACTCGCCCCGCGTCTCCCCCCGCGGCGACTGCTCCTCCTCGGCACCGCCAGCCCCAGCGCCGCTCCGGGGCGGGCGGCGGCGGCGGCGGGACCCGCGGAGCCGCTTTGTGTGCAGCCCGGAGAGGGGCGGCGGCTCCGCAACCACCTGACAGAGGCCCGGGCGCTCGATGCACCTTCCGCCCGCATGAGGAGGAGGTAAAGGCGGCGGCGGCTCGGCTCCCGCCCTCGGCTGGGGAGGGAGGGGACGGAAGGGGAGACCGGAGAGGGGGGGCGCAGGACTGAGGCCCGGCGGGGCTGCCTGGAGGTGCCGATAAGGCCTCGGCGGCACCGGACTGCGCCGAGTGGCCGGGGGCGAGAGAAGCCTTCGCGGTCCCTGAGCCGAAGTTGAAGGAACAAAATGTGAAGTGCGGAGCCGCGTCAGCCGCTTCCTGGCTTGGGGTTCGGGGTGGAGGGCAGCTTGTTTTCCCCTCCCGCGGGGTGAGGGACCGGGACACGGGAGGGGCGGGAGCGTGGCGGGGCCACCTGGGGTCCCGAAGCTTTGCCCGGCAAGGGCGTAGGTTCCCAGGAGCCGCCGCTGCGTGTAGGTCCCGTTGGGTCCCTAGTTTTGCGGCCTAAGCCGAGCCCTATAGGCCTCGCGTCTCCTTTCCCGGAGGGGACCGGCCGGGTGGGGATTCGAGGCTTCTCTCTGACCGAACCGGGGCCTTAGGGGGCTCGCTGGGCTCTCAAAGCCTCCAAACTTCGGACCTCGGTGCTTGGGGGTGGGATTTCATTGTGAAAGGAGGAATGGGAAACTCCTGGCTCTGCTCGGCGCTTCCCGCGGCCGCCGGTGCCGGGGAGCCCCGAGGGCCCGAGGTTGGCGGGGCCCGCGTGGGTGGGGGCGGCGAGGCGGCCACCAGGATCCAAGCCCCGGGAACGAGTGGGTAGGGGGGCCGCCGCCGAGCCCCGGGCCTCCCTGGAGAAAGGACCCTTTGCAGATTAGGATTTTTGAAATGAAAAAAGAGGTTACAAAGTCGCCCCTTTCCCGCTGAACTTTTGTTTTCTGACCGATAGAGGCCGGTAGAGGACTGTGAAAGAAAAGTTGTCCCCCAGGATGGACTTCACCGCGCAGCCCAAGCCTGCCACTGCCCTCTGTGGCGTCGTGAGTGCCGACGGGAAGATCGCTTACCCTCCGGGGGTAAAGGAGATCACCGACAAGATCACCACGGACGAAATGATCAAACGACTGAAGGTAAGTTTCTCTGGACAGAATATTCTCACTTCAGACGTTTGTGGTAGGAGGTGCTCTCTCCTGTGGTATTACTGCTCTGCTAGGCCTGGCCTTAAGTTTCACCTACCAGGTGTTGTTTTTTTTTTAAAGATATTTTATGTCTTTTCTTTTACCCCCTCTGAAAGGTATTGTTCTGTCTTGGCTGTATCTTTGACTAGTAATCTCTGTTAAGGCCATAATCATTATGGGAAATTAAAAGGGTATCTATGTGATATTTTTTAATTTTACTGTTTTTTTTTTTCCTCTAAGTATAAAAATTCGAATATTTTTAAGGTTTTTTTTGTCTAGAAATATTTTTGAGAATACTATTCAAAGTAGCTTGCAGATTTAAAGGTAGGCAATAATTTGCCTAGGAAGATTTTCATCAGCTTCTAGGAGACTGATTTAAGTGCAAAATGCATTTTAAAAATTATCACAACTTTCTAATATCCAAAAACTTAAATATGTAAGTAGTATGATTAAACTTTAACAGAAAGTACTGACTTTTCAAAAAGGCTTGAAGTAGAGTGATGGCTTATGTCCACATGTTCAAAGGGGTTTTAAGGGACAGTGATTATGGCTTATTTTATAAGGCGTCAGCTTATTTTTAAACATGGTGGTCCTAGTGTGAAGGTTGTAAGTTTCAGCCTTTAGGTAAGTTAATTTTTTGTTTTCTGTTACATGGTTATAGATTGTGGCCACAGCCTTACAAAGTAAGTGTTCCTCTTACTAAAGGATCAGCTTGATGCAGTAGTTCTCAACCACAGCCTCTTTGACCCCTAAGGAACATTTGGCAGTGCTGAAGACATTTTTTCTTTTTTGGTCACCATTGGGGGCTGGATTGGAATAGGGGAAGACTGGAGATAGGGAGTCCAGCTAGGAGACTGTTAAACTGTAGTCTAGGTCAAAGATGTTGAAATCATGAAGTGGGGCTATGATAG
The DNA here is from genome assembly GCF_016772045.2 of Ovis aries. Lineage (NCBI taxonomy): Eukaryota > Metazoa > Chordata > Mammalia > Artiodactyla > Bovidae > Ovis > Ovis aries. Next base: position 59,740,529 of record NC_056059.1, on the reverse strand, counting down.
TGGGAATAGAGAGATAGGGAACAATCCAAGAGCAATCCAAGAACAATCCAAGACATTTCAGAGTTCTACTGATGAATTGGAGTGTGTGGAAGGTGAGGAAAGCAACAGTATTGACACCTTGCCAGTCTTCCCCTTGGGCAACTTGTTGAAATGTATTTTAGAAAATAATCTTTCCCCTTTGCTGTTAGAACTTAGTATGGTGCCTGGTAAATATTTACAGTGGACACAATACCTTACATCAAAATAAATCTTGATACTAAAGATGGTACATGAAGTGGGGGTGCTTAATTGATGCTTCTTAAGGTTGTACTATTATTGTTTTAAATTTTTGAGATGCTGAAGTATGAATTATGAAATATAAATTAAGTAAAATTGTAGATCTTTCTATTTTCATATTAAGAATATAGAAACCTTGAATTCTGGTGATGGATAATCTGGTTTTTAAAAAGTTATGATTGTATATACATCTTCTGTTTAGAGTAGATTAAATGTTAGAAGTATTTTTTGACTAAATTGACAGTCTAGAATGAACATATGGTTAGAATATTCATTTGTTATCAGGTCTTTTGGAAGTTAAATTTGATATACATACTAATCAATTTGAATATCCTACTGTGAAAATGTTGCTTTTTTAAGAATTCTTGTGATTTGTCTTCCTCCTGCCTTTGTAAGGCGATTTTGACTTTGTATTTTTTAGGAAGGAGCTATGCTCACCACTGTACCACCAATGCACACTGTACTTTTTAGGGATCCATGTTTAGTTAAAGTATTACTGTCTTACTAGTATAGATTTTAAATAATATATAATTATATTTTTGATAATTTTTGTGTTTGTGGGTAACTTGTATAAATTCAGTAGTTTATTATTATTATAGCAACAGTGTTCAAATATTGTGAGGAAGAGGGCTTAAAGTCTAGTAAAACCCTGGTCAATAGAATTCAGAGGTGTTTGGTCCCTTTTCTTCATTTTTCAAGAATGGAACAAGCATTTTCCATTTAGAAGAATCCTAAAAGAAATTCCAGAACTCCTTTTATTTTACAGATAATAAAAGTTAGACCCAAAGTGGCCAAATAACATTTACCAAAATCAGTCATGGGAATGATTAGTGGCAGAGCCAGGGCAATAGCATCATGTATCTTTTTATTCTTATGGCTGCTTCCTTCTAAGGAATCTAAAGGAAGTTGATCAAGGAAGCTGCGATTTTTATCATGCAGTGGAAAATGGTAAAGTGAAAAGGGGAAGGCAATCAATGAGAGTTAACTTGGTCTTTTGCAGGGAAATATGGGATAGCATTTTGTGTTCTTAACATTAGAGAGAAACTATTGTGATGCTTTCAAGATTTCTTTAAAGTAATTCTTAGAGTATGTCTTTGAAAAAGCTAAGACATACTTTTGTATTTTAGAAGTTTTCATTTCTATTTACAAGGAATTACTCTGTTTTTACATCTAGTTACACTACCATTCTGTCAGTTCCTTAAACATGCCATGTTCATTTCTGCCTAGACAGATTTTAAATTATGTAACCCATATACATACTCTTCCTCCCATTTCATTAAGGGAAGTCTCTTAGATTTCCTGTTATATACTCTTTTAATTCCTTCATGTCACTTGTTACAGATGTGATGTTACACTTATGCTTGTGTTTATTTGGTTTGTGTCCTCGGCTTCTCTGTAAGCTTCATGAATACCACATCTGTTTACTTGTGTATCCTCCCAGTGCTTAGTTTGTAGGTGTGTGAGCTCAGTCATGTCCAACTCTTTGCAATGCCATGAACTATAGCCCACCAGGCTCCTCTGTCCATGGAATTTCCCAGGCAGAAATACTGGAATGAGTTGCCATTTCCTACTCCAGGGTATCTTCCTGACCCAGGGATTGAACCTGCATCCCCTGTGTGTCCTCTATGGCAGGTGGATTTTTTTTACCACTGTACCACCTGGGAAGCCCCACAGTTAGGTGCTCAACATATATTTGTTGAATGAATGAATAAATAATATATATTAATATTGGTATAGAGAAGTATTCTTATTTTTGAAAATGAAGGATGACTTGAAAATATATTGAATTGCTGCAATCCCTATCAAGCTACCAGGCACATTTTTCACAGAACTAGAACAAATAATTTCAAGATTTGTATGGAAATACAAAAACCTCGAATAGCCAAAGCAATCTTGAGAAGAAGAATGGAACTGGAGAATCAACTTGCCTGACTTCAGGCTCTACTACAAAGCCACAGTCATCAAGACAGTATGGTACTGGCACAAAGACAGACATATAGATCAATGGAACAAAATAGAAAGCCCAGAGATAAATCCACACATATGGACACCTTATCTTTGACAAAGGAGGCAGAATATACAATGGGTAAAGACAATCTCTTTAACAAGTGGTGCTGGGAAAACTGGTCAACCACTTGTAAAAGAATGAAACTAGATCACTTTCTAACACCGCACACAAAATAAACTCAAAATGGATTAAAGATCTAAATGTAAGATCAGAAACTATAAAACTCCTAGAGGAGAACATAGGCAAAACACTCTCAGACATAAATCACAGCAGGATCCTCTATGATCCACCTCCCAGGATGCTGGAAATAAAAGCAAAAATAAACAAATGGGATCTAATTAAAATTAAAAAGCTTCTGCACAACAAAGGAAAATATAAGCAAGGTGAAAGACAGCCTTCTGAATGGGAGAAAATAATAGCCAATGAAGCAACTGACAAACAACTAATCTCAAAATATACAAGCAACTTCTGCAGCTCAACTCCAGAAAATAAACGACCCAATCAAAACATGGGCCAAAGAACTAAATAGACATTTCTCCAAAGAAGACATACGGATGGCTAACAAACACATGAAAAGATGCTCAACATCACTCATTATTAGAAATGCAAATCAAAACCACAATGAGGTACCACTTCACACCAGTCAGAATGGCTGCGATCCAAAATCTGCAAGCAATAAATGCTGGAGGGTGTGGAAAAGGAACCCTCCTACACTGTTGGTGGGAATGCAAACTAGTACAGCCACTATGGAGAACAGTGTGGAGATTCCTTAAAAATTGCAAATAGAACTACCTTATTGTAATCCCACTTCTGGGCATACACCGAGAAACCAGAACGGAAGAGACACATGTACCCCAATGTTCATGGCACTGTTTATAATAGCCAGGACATGGAAACAACCTAGATGTCCATCAGCAGATGAATGGATAAGAAAGCTGTGGTACATATACACAATGGAGTATTACTCAGCCGTTAAAAGAATTCATTTGAATCAGTTCTGATGAGATGGATGAAACTGGAGCCGATTATACAGAGTGAAGTAAGCCAGAAGAAAAACACCAATACAGTATACTAACACATGTATATGGAATTTAGGAAGATGGCAATGACGACCTGTATGCAAGACAGGAAAGAGACACAGATGTGTATAACGGACTTTTGGACTCAGAGGGAGAGGAGAGGTGGGATGATTTGGGAGAATGACATTCTAACATGTATACTATCATGTGAACTCAATCGCCAGTCTATGTCTGACGCAGGATGCAGCATGCTTGGGGCTGGTGCATGGGGATGACCAGAAAGATGTTATGGGGAGGGGAGGTGGGAGGGGTTCATGTTTGGGAATGCATGTAAGAATTAAAGATTTTAAAATTTAAAAATAAAAACTAAAAAAAAAATAAAAATAAAAAAATAAAATTCTACATGCTTTTACACACACAAAAAAAAAAAGAAAATATATTGAATTGCAACTAAGTACTTTATCTGCGATTGCATACTAGAGATGATAAAGTAGATATTTATAATTTTTGAACTAGAAGGTAGCTTATAAGTTATTTGATTTTGTTCAAATTTTCCAGATAAAGAAACTGATTCTGAGAGGTTGTGACCAACCCTACTCACATAAAGCTGAAAACTATCAGTAACAATTTTGTTATTTAGATCAGTTATAGAAATATTAAAAGCCATATAAAAGTTAGCTGTTTGGAAGGATAGCAGACATTTTTTAATACCAGTGTTACATTAAGCATCGAGATATGTAGTTCACAAATATCCTTCGTCCTGTTTAAGGATTCTGAAACAAATGCAGGAGTCATGTCTGATAAGTTTTGTAACACATTCAAGATACACCTATAAACAGTATTGTACAAATTCCATTAAGTGCTTCTGCCCATGGGCTGTTATACAGTCTATCTAAGGTCATGTATTACAAAGCTATATGCCACATATTAGTTTTTCTTCTCTTCCTGCTATTTTCTAAGTGGGAGGCCTTAGATCAGCCTTGGTTTTTAAAGGAAGGTAGGTATTAGGATGAAGTTTGTTACTTAACATCCATTTCTATTACCTGCTTTCAGAGTTCAGTGCCCCAGACAGGTCTCTAGCTACTACTCCATACCCCAGCCACTTACTACCTTGATGCTAAGAGTTAGGAAAGATAGAGTTTTATTATTATGAAAGTGTCCCCCATTTTTCTCCCACTAGGTGTTACTTCTGTGTTTTCTTTGTATTTTTCTATAATCTTTCTCTTTGTGTCTGTCATTCTCCCTCTTCCCCATGCTCTCACTTCTGCTTTCTGTAGTCTGGCCTGTGGGATACTTTAATATGAGTTAGGATATGGTGGGCTTGATTTAGGTAGAACACTCCCTTTTCTCATTAGAACCTAGGTTGGAAGAGAGGAAGAATAGATTGTAGGAAGACCATGAATTCTTTCCTTTTCCTTCCCCTCAGGTGGACCTCAGAAATGATTGGGTTATAATCATTTTCACTTGCATAAATGATTTTTTATTTATTCCTAGTTACCACATGGTATGCTAATTTTATAGGTAGTGTATAATTTCAAGTCTGGATTTCATCTATATATTTTATTTTAATAAATGTATTGCAGAAGATTGTGCTAAGAAAATAAGAAATTAAATGGAGAGGCAAGATTTCTTAAAATGAAGTCCTAAAATATGGCCAGTATACATTTGTGGAGTAATGGCTTCATGCAGTACAGCTTTGATATTAAATTTCCATTTGCATAGATGAATTGTTCTAGTTATCAGCTGGTGTGTAATAAGCTACCCCTAAACCTAATAATTTAAAACAGCAACTTTTAAAAACCTTATTGTAGTAAATAAAATACATATCAAATTTGCTATTTTAATCATTTTTAAGTGTGTAGTTCAGTGCCATAGGTACAAAGTGCAGTGCAGAGTTCCAGAAACTAGCAAGGAGATATGAGAAAGCCTTCCTCTGTGATCAATACAAAGAAGTAGAGGAAAACAATAGAATGGAGAAGACTAGAGATCTCTTCAAGAAAATTAGAGATACCAAGGGAACATTTCATGCAGAGATGGGCACAATAAAGGACAAAAATGTTATGGACCTAATAGAAGCAGAAGATGTTAAGAAGAGGTGGCAGGAATACACAGAAGAACTATACAAAAAAGATCTTCATGTCCCAGATAACGACAATGGTGTGATTACCACCTAGAGCCAGACATCCTGGAATGCTAAGTCAGAGTGGGCCTTAGGAAGCATCACTATGAACAAAGCTAGTGGAGGTGATGGATTTCAGTTGAGCTATTTCAAATCCTGAAAGATGATGCTGTGAAAGTGCTGCACTCAATATGCCAACAAATTTGGAAAACTCAGCAGTGACCATAGGACTGGAAAAGGCCAGTTTTCATTTCAATCCCAAAGAAAGGCAATGCCGAAGAATGTTCAAACTGCCCCACAATTACACTCATCTCATGGTAGCAAAGTAATGCTCAGAATTCTCCAAGCCAGGCTTCAGTAGTACATGAACCATGAACTTCCAGATATTCAAGCTGATTTAGAAAAGGGTGAGGAAGCAGAGATCAAATTGCCAACATTTGTTGGCTCATCAAAAAAGAAAGAGAGTTCCAGAAAAACATCTGCTTTATTGACTACACCAAAGCCTTTGAATGTGTGGATCACAACAAAATATAGAAAATTCTTCAAGAGATAGGAATACCAGACCACCTCACCTGCCTCCTGAGAAAACTGTATGCAGATCAAGAAGCAACAGTTAGAACCGGACATGGAACAACAGACTGGTTCCAAATCATGAAAGGAGTACATCAGGGCTGTATATTGTCACCCTGCGTATTTAACTTATATGCAGAGTATATCATGTGAAATGCTGGGCTGGATGAAGCACAAGCTAGAATCAAGATTGCTGGGAGAAATATCAGTAACCTCAGATATGCATATGACACCACCCTTATGGCAAAAAGCAAAGAGGAACTAAAGAGCCTCTTGATGAAAGTGAAAGAGGAGAGTGAAAAAGTTGGCTTAAAGCTCAACATTCAGAAAACTAAGATCATGGCATCCAGTCCCATCACTTCATGGCAAATAGATGGGGAAACAGTGAGGAACTTTATTTTGGGGGGCTCCAGAATCACTGCAGATGGTGACTGCAGCCATGAAATTAGAAGACACTTGTTCCTTGGAAGAAAAGCTATGACCAATCTAGATAGTATATTCAAAAGCAGAGACATTACTTTGCCGACTAAGGTCCATCTAGTCAAAGCTATGGTTTTTCCAGTGGTTGTGTATGGAAGTGAGAGTTGGATAATAAAGAAAGCTGAGCGCTGAAGAATTGATGGTTTTGAACTATGGTGTTGGAGAAGACTCTTGAGAGTCCCTTAGACTGCAAGGAGATCCAACCAGTCTATCCTAAAGGAAATCAGTCCTGAATATTCATTGGAAGGACTGAAGCTGAAGCTCCAATACTTTGGCCACCTGATGCGTAGAACTGACTCATTGGAAAAGATTCTGATGCTGGTAAGGATTGAAGGCAAAAAGAGAAGGGCATTGCAGAGAATAAGATGGTTAGATGGCATCACCGACTCAATGGACATGAGTTTGAGCAAGTTCTGGGAGTTGGTAAAGGACAGGGAAGCCTTGCATGCTGCAGTCCATGGGACTACAAAGAGTCGGACTCAACTGAGTGACTGAACTGAGCTCAGTGCCATGAGTACATTCACATTGTTGTGCAACCTCATCACCTTCCATTCAGAACTTTTCATCATCCTTACCTGAACTCTGAACCCATTAAACTAGAACTCTAGTCCCCACTCCTCCAGTGCAGGTGACCACTTTCTACTTCCTGTCTTTATGAATTTGACTGCTCTAGGAGCCTTGTATCAGTTCAGTTCACTTGCTCAGTTGTGTCCAGCTCTTTGTGACCCCATGGACTGCAGCATGCCAGGCCTCTCTGTCCATCACCAACTCCCGGAGTTTACTCAAACTCACGTCCATTGAGTTGGTGATGCCATCCAACTATCTCATCCTCTGTCGTATAAATGAGATCATAACATATTGCTGCTTTTGTGACTGGCTTATTCACTTGGCATAATGTCTTCAGGGTTTATCTGTTCTTGCAGTATGTGTCAGAATGCACATATATAACATCTTTTGTTTATCCTTCATTTGATGGACACTTGGGTGGCTTCCACCTTTTACCTACAATCAGCAACATTTCTTCCTCTCTCACAGTTTTGTGGATCAGAAATTTGGGCTGGACTTGGCTTTCTGCTCCACATTACGTACTAGGTTCCCTCAGTGGTATTCAGCTGGTGATTAAATTGGTCTAATGTGTACACACTGGCTTCTCTCAAACACTTGGTGCCTTGGTAGGAACAGTTGAAAGGCTGGACTCAACTGGGCCCTTCTTCCTGTGTATTATGTAGTGTTAAGGCTTCTCCACATGGTCTCTCCAGCAGGAGTGGTTGAGCTCAGTTTCCCAAGACACTCCAGAGGAATTTCTCAGTACTTTTAAAAGACTTTATTCAGAATTTGCCTTGACATTTCTACCTTACTCTGCTGTTTAATGTATTCATACCCCAGCTCGCATTCAAGGGGAGAAAAATTGACCCAACTTCTCAATGGAAGAAGTAGAAAAGAATTTGTAGCTGTCTTTAATCTACTGTAGGAGCTCTCATGACAAATCAAAGGATACTACACTTTGTAGTTACATTCATGCTTTTGAAAAACATTTAATCTCAAAAAACAACAGTATATACTTTGAGCAAATTTGCTGGATCTGTAAAATGTATTTTACTAAATTACCATAACAAGTTACTGTAAGAAAAAAGTTGTAGGAATTTTTTATATGCTAGTTTGGGAAAAATTATGGAGGCGGCTCATGATTTGATCCTAGAACTTGTTTCTTATATTACTTGAATTCTTGCTAGAAAGTACTACTGGTCAATCATGATGATCCCCCCTTCTCTCTCTCTCTCTCTTTTTTTTTTTAAAAAAACCCATTTTAATATCTTCTTTGAGACATTTTATCCCTCTAAAAATTTTGGGAAAATTGCACCTTCAACACTCATATCCCTTCACTTAGATTCACTAGTTGTTAACATTTTGTCACTTTTGCTTTCATGCACACACACATAAACACACGTGGAGGGAGACAGATGTAACACACTATTTTGTTGGAAAGTTACTTGCATACATCATGAGATTCCACCTCTGAATGCTTCAGCAGTCTTAGTCTAAGCTAATGTCTTAGTCTAAAGACATTCTCTTACTTTATAACAGTGATCATTATCATACTCTAGGAATTTAACATCAACATAATGATACTGTCCATAATAAAATTCTCTCAGTTGCCCTAAAACTTACTTTTTACAGAATTGAATTTTTCATATCTTTTTTCTTTGTTGTTAAAGTCTAATGGTTTATGATGTCTATCTTCCTTGTGAAATTGTACCTTTATTACTAAAAATATTCATCTTTGTTTCATTTAAAATAAATTTTTTTAAAAGGAAAAAAAATTGAATTTTTCTTCCTCTGTCCAATTTCCAGTATAGGATCCCATGCATTTATCATGTCTCTTTTGTCTCCTTTAATCTAGAAAGTCATCTCATTTTTGGGGGGAGTGGTGTTCATGACATTTTTTTGAAGCATTTGTCCTACAGGAGTTAGTAATCTGCTTTGTCTCATTTCCTTATGCTTAGATTCAAGTTGAACCTTTTTTTGCAAGTGTACTATACAATCAGTGGTATATAGTTACCTTTGCATCATATCAGGAGGCATGTAATGCTAAATTTTGTTGTATTGACTATGCTAAGTTTGATCACTTGGGTACAGTTGGCCAACTCTGCATTGTAAAGGTACGTCTCCCACTTGCAGTTAATAAGTAATTTTTAAACTAATAAATAGTTGGTGAGAATAATTTGTTTTCAACCATTCTTAACTTTTTTAAAAAATAGTGAACTTTTATTTATTTTATTTTTGGCTGCATGGGTCTTCACTGCTGCATGCAGGCTTTCTCTAGTTGTCATAAGTGGGAGCTACTCTCTAGTTACAGTGTGCAGGCTAGGGCACTTGGACTTCAGTAGTTCTGGTCAGTGGGCTTAGTTGCCCGGAAGCATATGGAATCTTCCCTGACCAGGGATCAAACGTGTGTCTCCTGCATTGGATGGCAGATTCTTAACTACTGGACCGGCAGGGAAGTCCTTACTCAACAGTTTTAGCACCCACTTTGATGGTTATAAAATATTGCCCTTTTTGATTCTATCATTTCTTCCACATGTATTAGCTGGCATTCTTCTGTAGAGAAGACCCTGTCCCCATTTAAAAACTAAAATCACTCATAGATTCTTTATTCAGTGCCTTATAATCCGTTTTATTCTTTTTAGAGTCAAGTTGTCCCAGATGAGCATCCTTGCTTTCCTGTCTTTTCAAACATCTAGTGTCTTTTTGACATGTCTTTCTATGAGTCTTGAAGCACTTCTTTGTTTTCTGGTACAAGATGTTCACCTTGTGCTTCCCTGCCCCAGACTTGGATAGATCTTTTTCCGAAGAACTTTATTTCCATTTTAGTGGGGAGAGGTGTTTGTAAACCAAGGCCTTGATATGGCCATTGTGTTCACATTATTGTTAGATATGTAATTTCTTCAGGTCTTTCAGTGTGTACAGCTAGGACATATATATACTTTAAATCATGAGTTCATCAGCCACTTTCAGTTGAAATCCAGTGTCAGAACTTTTTCTAAACTTCCTCCATTCTATATTTGTATCAGCCTTCTGTTACAGTAGAAATCCTAATTTCTCTTAACTCTGGTAAATTTATTTATACTGCTCTACTATAAGGTGCTACTATAAACACAAAAAATTCAGAACTACTATTTTAGTAACCCTTGCAAGGTTTCTTTGCCATTCTTTCTGTCAAATTAAGATTGCATAGAGAACCATGCTCATTAGTTATTCGAATTGGAATTTTTTGTCTGAATCGTTGTTAATCAGTTTTCTATACAGTTGGTTTTCTGTTTGTATTCAATTATATTTGCATACACATTTGTTGACTCTTCATTTCTGCTGATGAGTATAATCCTTGCTTGATTCTTTTTATTGGTAACAAAATTTACCATCTTAACCACTTTTAAGTGTTCACAGTACAGTAGTGTCAATTATACACACACTGTCAATACAATAGATCTCTAGAACATTTTTATCATGTAAAACTGAAACTATACCTGCAGAACAACTCCCCTTTGTTCTATGATCTCTTTAGCCCATAGTAGCCGCTATTCTATTTTTGGTTTCTAAGAGTTTGACTACTTTAGATACCTCACATATAAGTGTGGAATCATATTGTTTGTCTTTTTGTGACTGGCTTATTTCACTTAGTATAAAGTCCTCAAGGTTTATCCATGTTGTAGCATATGACAGCATTTCCTTCTTTTTTAAGGCTAGTATTCCATTTTGTGTATCTACCACATTTCTTTATCCATTAATGGAAATTTAGAAAGATCCACCTTTCAGCTATCGTGAGCAGTGCTACAGTTAACATGGATGTGCATGTATCTCTTTTGAGATCCTGTTTTCAGTTCTTTTATATATATATATAGCTGGGAATGCAGGATCATATGGTAATTTTATCTAAACATTTTTGGGAAACTCCCCTCCATACTGTTTTCGATAGTGGCTGCTTCATTTTACATTTCACCTAGTAGTACACCAGAATTCCAGTTTTTCCACATCAGTGCTTGTCTTTTGTGTCTTTGATAGTGGCCATCCTAACAGATATGAGATAATGTCTTACTGTGGTTTTGATTTGTATTTCCCCAACGACTGGTGATGTTGAGCATCTTTTCATGCTTATTAGCTGTTTGTGTATCTTTTTTAGAAAAATATCTATTCAAGTCCTGTATGTATGTATGTATGTATGTATGTATGTATGTATTAGTTGCTGAGTTGTGTCCAACTCTTTGCAGTCCCATGGACTGCAGCCTGTCAGGCTCCCCTGTCCATGGAATTCTCCAGGTGAGAATACTGGAGTGGGTTGCCATTCCCTTCTCCAGTTAAGTTCTTTACCCATTTTTTTTTCTTTATCCATTTTTTAATCAGGTTATTTGTTGTATTGTTCAGTTGTAGGAGTGTCTCTATTTAGTTTTAGAAATTACATTGTTCATTCTTTTTTTTTTTTAATTTTTACTTGGTTCAAGAGTCAGAACTATTGAAAAACTTCTGCTTCTCAGAAGTCTTCCAACCTTATTCCTTCCACTGCATTTCCACACACCTCCCCCTGCAGATAATCATTTCCGTTAGTTTCTGGTTGATCCTTTCTTTCTGTGTTACCTCTTTTCTTGTCAAAAGATAGACTACCATATATACTCTGTTGTACTTTGTTTTTTTCACCCAATATATCTTAGCAATGACACCACACCTGGAAATCTTTTATTCATTTTCATGATGCTATAGTATTCTATGTGTGTAGAGGTACCCTAGTTTTATTTAACTAATCTCTCTGTGTTGATTTTAGATTGTTTGTAATATTTTCCTATTAAAAGTAATGCTAAAACGAATAACCTTGGTACACATTGTTTTGTACTCGTGCAAGTGTATCTTCAGGGTAGATGCCTAGGAATGGGACTATTGGGCCAAAGGGTACCTATATGAGTGATTTTGTTACAGGTAGTTAAATTCCCCTTCATACTGGTTGTACCATTTTGTTCTTTTACCAGCAAGTATGAGTGCCCAGGCTCTCAGTAATGTATTGTCAAGTGATGCCTACTTTTAAATTAGCAAATTAATGTGTTGCCCAAAAAAGCCATTTTATTGCCTCCTGGCAACAAAACAAATTCTTTTTAAGAATGATTAAGTATAAGTGCTACATTGAGGTTCAAAGGGATAAGAACCCTATTTAGATTTCCTTAAAAACTCAAAAGGAATTGCATAGCTTTTTAAAAAGTGTATTTAAAGAAATGAAGTTAGAGATGGAGAAAAAATTTTAGTAACAGAGATGATGTTGAAATCAACACACCTCACTTATATCTTCATTCAAGACTTTGAATTAAATAGACATTAAAGTGAAAGCCTATTAAAAATCATATATGAAATAAATAACATTGATATGTAGAATGCCAGGGCCATAATTTATTTCCCCAATATCAGATATCCATAGATGTCCAAGGGAAAAACTGACTTGTGCTCACAGTAGGAAACTAGGCTTAAAGCATTAAAATGAATTTTATTCTTGTTAGTTTCTATTTTCAGAGTTAATTATTTAAATACTACTTTGGCTGAGGTTGTTGGCATATGGAAGTATGTCCAGTTGAATTCCATGGTCAGAAAGATAAGTAGAGTTTATACATGATATAAAAGCCTAACAAGTTTTTATTTGCGCAAAGACAACAAATCAAGAAGTTTCTAGATAATGATTGAAATAGAAAGCTAAACACAAACTAAGGAAAAAGTTTACTAAATTTCTTTCCATTGCTATTGGCATTTGGTCTTTTACATTCAGTACAGATCTTCCCAACTGGTACACTTCTATACAGTTACAGACATGCCTAAATACAGGGTCCTCAGCCTTTGGAGATTACAAATATTAGATCTTTTTGTTGAGTATTTTGTGATATTTTAAAAGTTGGAAGCTACCATCTTGTGTGTGTGTGTGTTGTTTTTCATGTTATAAAGTTATTTTTAAGATCAAACACTTAAAACTTCCTACCAAAATTAGGGCACTGTGATTAGTAGTGATAAACATCATGAGTCCATTAGTCCCAAAACTAGACTTATACTAGGAATAACACTGAAATAGATTTCTATTTATATAAAGGATATTTGAGCTTATCCTAAAACTTAACCATAAGTTAAATGCCAGTTATGTGTTAGGATGGGTTCTGTTTCTTTGGATAAAAAGATACTCAGAACTTTAGGGGTCATGAAAAGTTTCATGGAAAAGTTGACAGTGGGACTGGGATTTGAAGGCTTAGACTTTGGTAAGCAAATAGGTGGTGAAACAGTTCAAAGAAATGAATAGTAGGGACAAAGACTGAGAGGCAAGCTTGGTGTGTTTGAAGAAAATGAGAATAGTTTTGATAGAGCTAAAGCATCCAAAAGAGAGTAGTTGGGAGGAAAAACAAGTGGAAGATACTGATGAAATTCGTAAAATCCTTAAATGCCGAAGAGAGGAATTTGATTTAAAAAAGAAAAATAGAGCTGAAGAGTGATGTGTCTACATTGTGATTTTGCATGATTAGCAAAGGTAAGGGCCAAAGAGTGTTTTAAGAACATGAATGCCACCCTTTCTTTGAGGCCAGTTTGTGGAGTTTTTTTATCCTCATGTCCAGACCAGATAGTATCTTTGGTTGAACAGTGTTGTTGTCCAGTTGCTCAGTCATGTCCAACTCTTTGCAACCTCGTGGACTGCAGCATGCCAGACTTTCCTGTCCTTCACCATCTCCCAGAGCTTGCTCAAACTCAGGTGCATTGAGTCAGTGATGCCATCCAACCATCTCATCATCTGTCGTCCCCTTCTCCTCCTGCCTTTACGTCTTTCCCACCATCATGGTCTTTTCTAATGAGCGGGTTCCTTCACATCAAGTGGCAAAGTATTGGAGCTTCAGTACTTCCAATGAATGTTCAGGATTGATTTCCTTTAGGATTGACTGGTTTGATCTCCTTGCAGTTGAACAGTAATCATTTCTAACTGATACTGTCTGAATAAATCTGTTGGTTGCTGACAGTTAGTAGAGTGGCTAGTAGAATTTTATATGCTGCTGCTGCTAAGTCGCTTTAGTTGAGTCTGACTCTGTGCGACCGCATGGGCGGCAGCCCACCAGGCTCCCCTGTCCCTGGGATTCTCCAGGCAAGAACACTGGAGTGGGTTGCCATTTCCTTCTCAAGTGCATGAAAGTGAAAAGTGAAAGTGAAGTCACTCAGTTGTGTCCAACTCTTAGCGATTCCATGGACTGCAGCCCACCAGGCTTCTCCATCCATGGGATTTGCCAGGCAAGAGTACTGGAGTGGGGTGCCATTGCCTTCTCCAGAATTTTATATGCTAGGTCATTATAATATGAATTAGATTTTTATCACATATATTTAGTACATATTTTTCCAAAATTTCCTAGAATTCTTGTGGTAGGAATTCAAGTAAACATCAGTAGTAATTTGATGCCAAATTGTTCTAATATATGAAAATTAAGTTCGGTGGGCATGTTTAATTTTCTGTAATTTCAGATGTTTGTTGAATTGAAGAGACTTCATGTAGCATTGTAAAATTAGTAGAGCCACCACATCTGCAGTTATTTCCTCCATTGAAGTCTTGAACCATTCAAGGTTATCAGTGAGGGTTTGGATTCAACTTTTCCCAAAGTCCTGTTAATGTTTATATTTTGACCCCTTCCCATAAATCAGCAGTGTTCTTAAAAGCATGCAAGATGATTAATCCTTTCCAGAAGGTTTTCAGTCTGCTTTGCCCAGATCCATCAGAGAAATCACTGTCTGTAACCTACAAAATGTTAATGTTAAGCTTTAAATAACAAACCTTAAAAGTCAAAATTACTCTTTGATTCATAGTCTGCAGAATGGATGTTAGCAGGCATAGAAACAAACAGCTGAGAAAAGAAGCTAAAGGCAAAGGAGAAAAGGAAAGATACACCCATTTGAATACAGAGTTCCAAAGAATAGCAAGGAGAGATAAGAGTTGGAAGTACTTATAAATGTTACTAATGATAGTTTTACTTTTTCTATGACAGGAGGCTCAGTAAACATTGACTCAGTGATCAATGCAAAGAAATAGAGGAAAACAATAGAATGGGAAAAACTAGAGATCTCTTCAAGAAAATTAGAGATACCAAGGGAACATTTCATGCAAAGATGGGTTCAATAAAGGACAGAAATGGTGTGGACCTAACAGAAGCAGGCACCTGACCTGCCTCTTGAGAAATCTGTATGCAGGTCAGGAAGCAACAGTTAGACCTGGACATGGAGCAACAGACTGGTTCCAAGTAGGAAAAGGAGTAAGTCAAGGCTGTATATTGTCACCCTGCCTGTTTAACTTATATGCCCTTGTATCACTCCTATAGAGATATCCACACCTTCAGTTTTTTAAACCTAGATTACTTTTTCATTAGTTAGTACCTCTTCATGACTAAGTAGTAGTCCGATGTATGAATATAACAATTTGTTTTGTTTGTTGTTTTTGTTTGTTTGGCTGTGCTGGCAGCATGAAGGATTTTAGTTCCTAGACTAGGAATCAAACCCATGGTCCCCTGCAACAGAAGTGTGGAAACTTAACAATTGGACTGCCAGGGAAATCCCTACACCAGTTTATTTTATACCATTCTCATATTGATGGAAAGAAACTTGTTTAAATTTTAGGCTATTTGAATAAAAGTACTATAAACATTACTATATAAGTCTTCTCTTGTACATATCTTAGTTTATGTTGGGTAAATACCTAGGAGTACAGTCATTGGGTCATAAGGTGAAAGTGTTAGTTGCTCAGTCATATCTGACTCTGTGGTCCCGTGGACTATATCCTGCCAGCCTCTTCTGTCCATGAAATTCTCCAGGCAAGAATACTGAGGGTTTTCCAACCCAGGAATCAAACCTGGGTCTTTTGTATTGCAGGCAGAGTCTTTACCATCTGAGCCACTAAAGACCCAGGGGTCATAAAGTAGGTTATTTTTAATTTAGTTAGCAGCTACTAGTCTTTTCCCCAAAATGGTTGTTCTGTTTTATAATTCCACTGACAGTGTATGGTAATATTTTATTTTCAAAAAATTTCTCCATACTTTCCACATTGCCTAATTTATCCATATAAAGTTGATGCTTATAATATTTATTAACCATTTAATATATATCAGATGTATAGCTATATTCCCCGTTGCATTTCTCATATTGATTCTCTTTTTTTAAATTTAATTGTCTAAGAAAGGATTTTTCATATCTGTTAACTCTTTTCAGAATCTCAGTTTTGCCTCTGCTAATTTTTGTGTTACTTATTTGTTTTCTGCTCTTATTTCTTTCCTTCAATGTAGTTTGGATTTTTTTGACACAAGTTTCTCAACCTTAGCACTGTGGACATTTTATACCAGATAATTCTTTGTTTTGGAGGGATGTCTTGTGCACTGTTGGATGTTTAGAGCATCAGACAGATATACTCACTAGATGACGGTGGTAGGCGCTTCCCGGATGTCTCCAGGGAGATAGAATCACCCTGATTAGAGAACTGCTATTCTGATAGAAGCTTTTTAAGCCTATACATTTCTTTCAAAATACTTTGAATTGTATCTCACTAATTTTGATATATTTTTATTACTATTCAGTTAGAAATATTTTCTCATTTTCTTTATGATTTTTTCCTTTGACCTGTGAATTATTTAGAAATGTATGACTTAATTCCCAAATATTTGAAGTATTTATAAATATCTGATTATTAATTATTCCCAGTTTAATTTGATTTTGATCAGAAGACATAATTTGGTTTTGGCTACACTGAGATTTCATTGCTGTGCGGGGGCTTTCTCTAGTTGGAGGTACTTTCTAGTTGTAGGGCACGTGCTTCTCTTTGTGGTGGTTTCTCTTGTTGTGGAGCACAGGCTCCAAGCACGCCGGCCCAGTAGTTACAGTGCATGAGTTCAGTTGCCCCCTGATACGTGGGGTCTTCGTTTACCAGAGATCAAACCTGTATCCTCTGCGTTGGCCATGGGTTCTTAACCACTAGACCACCAGGGAAGTCCTAACCTTCATTTTTAAAGGGTATTACGTTTTGGATATAAGATTCTGAGTTTATAGTTTCAGTGCTTTAACAGTGTAATTCCACTGTCTTGTGTTCTTTAGCACTTCAGGTGAGAAGCTGGTGGCAGTATGTATTCTTGCTTCCTTGTATGTAATGTGGGCTTTTTTTGGGCTGCTTTCATGGTGTTTCTCTTTCTTTGATGTTCAGCAGTTTCACTGTGATGCCCTGAGGTTTGTGTTTATCTGATACTTGTCCTGCTTTGGAATCACTCAGTTTCCTAGATCTATAAATTTATGTCTTTTAGCAAATTTGGGAGAGTTTTGGCCATTTATATCATTGGAGTTTTTTTTCTTCTTCTACCCCCTTTTTTCTCTTTCTAGGATCTACTTACACATATGTTAACTATTTTTTATATAATGCTCTCAGATCACTGGCACTCTTTTTCAATAATTTCTGTCTGTGTTCTGCAAATTGGATCCCTCCTATTGTTTGTTCTTAAGTTTGTCTTTTTCTTCTGTTATCTTCAATCATAGATACAGCCTGAAAAATGTAAAGTCATGGGGATTTGGGAGATAATGTATGTGATATTATCTATGTGTTTCCTCTTTTTTAAAATATATGATTTTTTACATGTAGTAAAGTTCATAAACCTTAAGTATAGCATATTATTAATTTTTACATATGTATACACACATAGCATTATCCAGATCAAAATGGCACTGTAGCAGGCTCCTTTATGTTCCCCTCCCCAGAGATAGACACCCTTCTGGTCTTTACCAGTGTACATCTTGCCATCAAATTTCATATAAATGAAATCATGAAGTATGTACTCTTTTATGTCTGACTTTTTTTCCTAAATATTATGTCTGAGTTTCACCCATGTTGTTTTGGGTTGCAGTGATTCATTTTCACTGTATGAGTATACCAGAATTTACTTATCCATACAATTATTGATAGATATTTGGGTTAATAACTTTTTGTTTTTATGAAGAAACACTTCTTTGAATAATGTGCATGGTTTTTAGTAGTGGTAAGGACTCACTTGTCTTGGGTATATACCTGAGATTGGTGGATTTTTTTTTTTCTTTAAAGAATAAGATAGTAATAATTTTATGTTTTGTGGGTCAATAGGACTCTAAGTATTTACACAAAATAACTTTAAAAAAAATTTTGTTTATTTTTGGCTGTGCTGGGTCTTCATTGCTGCCTGGGCTTTTCTCTAGTTGTGCTGAGCGGGGGCTTCCCTCTAGTTACAGTGCAGCGCAGGCGTCTCACTGCGGTGGGTCTCTTGTGGGACACTGGCTCTGGGATGCATGGGTTTCCGTAGTTGTGGCATGTAGGCTGCATAGGTGGTGGCTCCTGGGCTGTAGAGCACAGACTCAATAGTGGTGAACAGACTTGGTTCCACCGAGGCATGTGGAATCTCTGGACTGGGGATCCAACCCATGTCTCCTGCATTGACAGGCAGATTCTTTACCTCTGAGTTCAAGGAAGCCCAGAACTTTATTTTTAAAAAACAAAATTGAAAGCATAACAGTGATTCAGTACTTTTTTTGTAACACAGGTTTGCTGATAAGAAGAATGGAATTCTTTAAGGGAAGAGGTGTGGAGCTAGCATTTTACTTAATTGGGCCTCAAAGTTAATGTTCCCTGTTACCAAAATGGATTTCAAGTGTTTACCTATTAATGTTGATCTGTAATGAAATGTGGTATACTTCATTTAAAAATTTTTTTTCACAGATAGCTACTCCCAAATATTGGTATCAGTTTATGAACATATGATTTTAATTGAGTGTATTCATTGGTTGGAAAGCATTTATTGAAGTACTTTATATTTTTCTCGTGATAATTGTCTTTTAGCTTTTCGTTACATTTCATACTAATAGCTTTCAGTGGAAGAGTTAGGTGAAAGTTCCTCAACTGCAATTTAAAATGGACTTTGAAATGTGGAAATTTCCTGTGTCTGTGTGTGTGTGTTGAGGTTCTAAGAGTTCTGCTGGAATTGCAGTTTGAGCTTGGAAATGGAGATCTAAGTTTTTGTTACAACTTTTGGTACCACAGGAAAGAAGAGCTTGACATTTCTTATGATTCAGTAGTGGGTGTTCCTTGTTGAAATATGTAAGTTTTCACATATATGTACTTAATAGGCTTTTGGTTACAACTTGAAGTCATTGTGAAACAGCCCCATACCTATAACCAAAGCTACTTTCTAAAGCCATTCAGTGCTTAAAAATACTAACAACAAATGCTATCAATTAAGTGGTGTTGAGTGCTGAAAGAAGCTGAAGACTAATCGAGTGACATTCACAGGATTAGCAAGAAAAACAAGAAAGGAGTCTTTTTTTCTTCTTCCTGCCTTCTTATCACTCTGCTTTCTGTTGAAGATGCTGAGGCAGTGAGCAGTGCATTTTCCTGAATTTGTCTCAACATCAGAGAACAGACTATATAGGTAGAGGAGGTGGATTTGGAATTGAGAGACATATAAATACTTAGCATACTGTTCTGATAATTGAACTTCTGTAGAACAAGACTAATTGTTTCATGATTTTGTCTGACAAGATACAGCCCTGTATGTGTTTGTGTGGGGGGGTATGCATGCTTAGTCGCTCAGTCATATCCAACTCTTTGTGACCCCATGAACTGTAACCCACCAGGCTCCTCTGTCTGTGGGATTACCCAGGCAAGACTGCCAGAGTGGTTTGCTGTTCCTTCTCCAGGGGATCTTCTTGACTTAGGGACCCATATCTCCTGCATTACCAGGCAGATTCTTAAGTAATAAATACCCAATTCTGGGTGAGGTCAATTACTTTGTTAGTTAAAACACTGTTCCATCTGCATAGTCTAACTCAAGGGTTGGCAGACTTAAATTTTATACTTTTACATATGTAAGGGAAAATAAAATGAAATAACTGTTACTCCTAAAAATCTTTAGATTCACCATTTGACCCTTCTAAATCTTATTTTCGACTAGATGTTGATGTTTGTGTTTTTCTATAATTGTCATCAGAAGTATTGTTGTTGTTCAGTTGCTAAGTTGTATCTGACTCTCTGATCCCATGGATTGCAGCACAGCAGCCTCTTCTATCCTCCACTGTCTCCCAGAGTTTGCTCGGTGATGCTATACCATCTCATTCTCTGCCACTCCCTTCTCCTTTTGCCTTCAATCTTTGCCAGCAGCAGGGTCTTTTCCAGTGAGGTCAGCTCTTTGCATCAACTGGTCGAAGAATTGGAACTTGAGCTTCAGCAGCAGGCCTTCCAGTGAATACTCAGGGTTGGCTTCCTTTAGGATTGACTGTTTTGATCTCCTTGAAGTCCAAGGGACTCTCAAGAGTCTACTCTAGCACCACAGTTCAAAAGCATCAGTTCTTCCATGCTCAGCCTTCTTTATGGTCCATGACTCATCAAAAGTATTAGTGATACAGAATATCTTTGAAAAGTGCCCCACTATTATTTCAGAGACGTTCTTCCAAGTCATTAAACACCTAATACTGCAGGATATGGTATTAGTGCTTTTCTAGACACTGTCCCGCATTGTCAGCACAAGGTTTTCAAACAGAAGTTTATGTAAGTACAAGCAATAGCACTTCTTAGGATTCCTTCTTGCTGTCACTTTTTTGAAGATCACTGTAAGACACGAGTATCAGACTTGTTAAAATTTGGGTCTTAGAAGTAATAAATTTAATTTATCACAGACCATGTATGCCAGGCACTAGGCTGGGAACTTCATGTCTGTTATTTCTAAATATCTTAATATTTTGTATTTATTTATTTGGCTGTGCTGGGTCTTATGGAGAAGGCAATGGCACCCCACTCCAGTACTTTTGCCTGGAAAATCCCATGGACGGAGGAGCCTGGGGGGCTGCAGTCCATGGGGTCGCGAAGAGTCGGACACCACTGAGCGACTTCCCTTTCAGTTTTCACTTTCATGCATTGGAGAAGGAAATGGCAACCCACTCCAGTGTTCTTGCCTGGAGAATCCCAGGGACGAGGGAGCCTGGTGGGCTGCCGTCTATTGGGTCGCACAGAGTCGGACGCGACGGAAGCGACTTGGCAGCAGCAGCTGGGTCTTGGTTGCGGCCTGTGTGGTCTTGTAGTTGTGATGTGCAGGCTCTTAGTTGCAGCACATGGGGTCTAGCTTCCTGCCCTCTACATTGGGAGCACAGAGTCTTACCCAGTGGGCCACCAGGAAGGTGCCTATCGTAATCTTTTATGATTATACTATTGTTCCATAGGCACAGAAAGACTTCAGTAATGTATTCAGGTCACATATCCATTGAGAGGCAGAACAGAATTCACACACGTGGTCTGAATAAAGCCAAAATTTAATGTGTTCTTTTTATGCTGTAAGGAAGTCAGTTTGAGAGATTAGGGTAGAACGAGTATGTACACTCATCAATTCTTAACGTTGTGTCGGTGGACTCAGCCAGTAGAAGCATCTCTGGATTGGAGAGTGACGATCAAAAATTTCCAAAATCTGGGGTGGGTGTAGGTGTGATACTGTTAGAATTTGACTGAAATGGCTACTCTTGGCTGTACATGGAGAGAGAGGTAAGGCAGGCAGGAGGGGCCTTTAGAATATGATTGACGATTTAGAATTCATATTGAAGGCAAAGAGTAGATTCAATGAGAATTTTAAAATGAAGGAGTTAGGGGGTAGAATGTTCTAAAAAGAAATTTTTTTTTATTTTGGCTGCACCATGTGGGATCTTAGTTCCCTGACCAGGGATGGAACCTGTACTCCCTACAGTGGAAGCATGGGGTCTTAATCTCTGAACCACCAGCTGCTGCTGCTGCTGCTAAGTCCCTTCAGTCGTGTCTGACTCTGCGACTCCATAGACGGCAGCCCACCAGGCTCCCCTGTCCCTGGGATTCTCCACCAGGCAAGAACACTGGAGTGGGTTGCCATTTCCTTCTCCAGTGCATGAAAGTGAAAAGTGAAAGTGAAGTCGCTCAGTCGTGTCTGACTCACAGCGACCCCATGGACCGCAGCCTACCAGGCTCCTCCGTCCATGGGAGTTTCCAGGCAAGAGTATTGGAGTGGGGTGCCATCGCCTTCTCCTGAACCACCAGGGTAGTCCCTAAAAAGGAAATTTGTTAAGAAGTAAAATGGTTTATAATGAGGTTTAAGATGTGGCTCAAGTAGGATAAAGAGGGGGAAGATGAAGATGTTTTTAGTAATTCTGAGATAGCAGGTGTGAACTATTTGAAGCAAATTGAGGCATGCAGTCACTATGAAATAAGGAACTATAATGCTGGAATAGTAATTGGGTCTTTGATCTAGAATGAATTGTAATTTTAAATTGAGAATCTGAATATTTACATCTAAATCCTGAATCATCTTGTTATAAACCACATAACCTGTGTAAAATCCTTTTCTTTGAAGTTTTTTCCTCTGATGAGAACAGGTTTATTTAGTCTCCTTACCTCCTTCCCAGTCATAGTTAAGAGTTATGTAGTAATACTACACACACTACAAGCTAATGTGTTTCCACCACCAGTGTTTAGTTTTGTGGTCTTACAATTCCTTGAGACTTTTTCACATTGAGAAAGGAATGCATTTTGCCTTGCAGAAGATTGTCCTGTCTTTGAACGCTTGCAGTCTCCCTTAGTTTCTCTGGGTGACTCTTTTTTTCCCTGTTTGCTTAAAACTTATTGGAGGAAGAGAAATATATGCTGTACATGTCAATTCCCAGTGGTTATATAGAAAAAGCCGTGGGTAGCTTACTTGGCTTACATGGTGTCTAGGGCGGTTTCAGTTATTCTCTTTCCTGATATTGGAAGATGGCTTATGAATCACAGCTTTCCCGGTTGAACATTTTTCATTGCTTTAAAGGGAACTTGATATTTAAAAGAATATTTTATGGAAAGGTGTGAGAATTTTATCTCTCCAGTTCATTTTTATTCATCTGTATCTTATTTTCTTTTTAAACCACTTTATTGAGAGGTAATTCATATACCATACAATTTACCTATTTAAAGTGTAGTATCACTGGTTTTAGTATATTCACAGATAAGTGCAACCTGATCTGCAAGGCTTGCAGGATCTTAGTTCCCTAACCAGGGATTGAACCCATGCCCTTGGCAGTGAAAGCATGGAGTCATAACCACTGGACCACCAGGGAATTCTCATAATCGATTTTCATATATTTATCTTGCATTATGTAACTTTTCTAAACTTGTTAGTTGTAATTGGTTTTAATGAGTTCCTTAGGAGGAGTTTTTATGTGCAAAATCATATAATCTGTGATTAAGAGATAACTTTACTTCTTCCCTAATCTAGATACCTTTATCTAATCTCAATGTCTTTAGCTTGTCCAACTGCACTGGCTAGAACCTTCAGTATAATGTTAAACAGTAGTGGTGAAAGCAAACATCCCTGTCTTGTTCCTAATTTTAAGCATTCAATTTTCACCTTGAAGTTTGAGTGCTGTTTTGCTCTTCACAAAATCTGACACCCTTTGGTGATAAAAACACTTGAGAAATTAGGAATATAAGGGAAATTCCTCAAGATGGTAAAGGGCATTCATGAAAAGTCCACAGCCAACCTTATAGTTCCAGGTCCACCCATGTTGCTATAAATGACACTGTTGTATTCTTTTTAAGGCTGAATAATACCCCTCTGTGTGTGTATGTGTGTTTCTGTCTGTGTGCCAGATCTTCTTAAGCCACTGATTTGTTGATGGGCACTTGGATTGTTTCCATGTCTTAGCAGTTGTAAAGAGTGCCACTGTGAACGTTAGGGTGTGTGTATCTTTTTTATTTTTTGGGTAAAATGACCTTAATGACAATTGGTCATTTTAAGAATAGGGCAAATGATCCACCTTTATCAAGGAAAAGGAAAACTAGAAAACCTAAAGTTAAATTTGGAGAAGGAAATGGCAACCCATTCCATTATTCTTGTCTGGAGAATTCCATGGACAGAGGAGCCTGGTGGGCTACAGTCCATGGGGTTGCAAAAGTGTTGGTCATGACTTAGCAGCTAAACAACAACAAAGTTAAATTAATACATTAAAGGCATCTATGAAACAACCATGTGCACCTATCTCAACTCTCTACTGTGGCCTTCACCTAACTGCATTATGAGAAAAGTAGGCTGTGTGAGTTGGCCTGGGAACATAACCATTTATAATAGTTAAAGCACTATACCATAGTATAGTTTGTGTAGTATACTCTTTCTAAATATATGTATTTTTCTCTCATTATTTTGGATAACCACCCATACTATACTATACTATGTAACATATAGATTAAGAATTGTAAAAGGGCGTTAAGAGTGATTAGCCACACTGCCTATATTTGAATTTTTATGCCCTTGAGCAGGTTACCTAGCTTCAGTTTCTCATCTGTTCAATGGGGATGTTAATAATGCCTCCCATAAGATATCATTGTATTAAATAGGTTAATAGTACACTTAAATAACTTGAAATATACCCAGCACATACAAAACTCAATCAATATTAGCTATTAGTACCATTACAAGTAATTTACCTATTAAAAATGTGCTTTCTGAGTTGAGGATTTTCTCTTTTGTATGAGGATCAAACTGTAGAATAATTAGTGGGTTTGTGCCTTGTTGTTATCACTCATTTTATCCTTCTGCCTCACAAGTACTTGGAGTTAGAGAATATCTATGGTTACATTAAAACTGAAACTAAAAGCCTCTGAAGCCTCAGGGCACGTGTCAGACTCTCAGTCTTTAAGGCTAATCTTTTAGGACCTTATGAATTTTCTCCATAGCTAAAAATAGCTTCCTTGATGACTGTTACAGTCAGTGTCCAGGTTATTTTTAGAACACAGTGGCAACTTACTCTAGTACTCTTGCCTGGAAAATCCCATGGGCGGAGGAGCCTGGTAGGCTGCAGTCCATGGGGTCGTGAAGAGTCGAACACAACCGAGCAACTTCACTTTCACTTTTCACTTCCATGCACTGGAGAAGGAAATGGCAACCCACTCCAGTGTTCTTGCCTAGAGAATCCCAGGGATGGGGGAGCCTGGTGGGCTGCCATCAATGGGGTCGCACAGAGTCGGACACGACTGAAGCAACTTAGCAGCAGCAGCATCCAGGGTATTTTTAGAACTCTTAATAGTACCGAGTTGTCTTCAAGGTGGGAATAAATGGAGTGAAACATTTCTTGTAATTCAGAAACTTTCAGATCTATGTAAAGTGTAGTTTTGTAGTGTATGCTTGTTAAATGGTTTGAGGTTGATAGACTGAGTCTTTAGAATATAACTTGGTTATGCTTTCAGGATGAGTATAGCAAAATGAGTAGCATCTAACTTTTGTATGCCCCACAATTCAGGTATGAAATAATAACCTTGTCTCAGTAAAGAATACTGACCTTGACTAAATGTATGACTAACAAAACGAATTGTATCTTCAGGTAGTCTCTGTTGGTTTATTGGAAAATAGGTTATTGAGGGTTTTTTTTCATAGAGTAATTCAGTTTGTTAAAATTGAATTGATGCCCTGTGTTTATTATTTATTTGGTTTTTGGATTTGACACATAAAGAGAGATCTGACTTCTCTCACTTAGCTTTAATCCATCAGTGCGTTAAAAGACTAAGTCCTCTAAGTCCATACATGTTGTTAGACATGGCAAGATCTCATTCTTTTCTTATGGCTGAATAATACTGTGTTATAATACACACACACTCTTTCTCCTTCTCTTGCTGTAGAATCTTTAGCCATACATCCATCAAGGGACGTTTACGTTGTTTCCACATTGGCTGTTATAAGTAAAGTTGCTGTGAACATGGGGGTGCATATATCTTTTCAAGTTAGTGTTCTTATTTTCTTCGGATAAAAACCCAGAAATGAAGTTGCTGGATCACATGATAGTTCTATTTTTAATTTTTTGTCTTATCTTAATATTAGCACTTAATCTTGAAATGTGTATTGATTGCAATGATGTAGTTTAGTCAGTAAGTCATGTCCAACTCTGCAACGCCATGGACTGCAGCATGTCAGGCTTCCCTGTCCTTCACTATCTCTCAGAGTTTGCTCAAACTCTTGTCCATTGAGTCAGTGGTGCCATCCAACCATCTCATCCTCTGTCACCTTCTCCTCCCACCCTCAATCTTGCCCAGCATCAGAGTCTTTTCCAATAAGTTGACTCTTCACATCAGATAGCCAAAGTATTAGAACTTCAGCATCAGTCCTTCCAATGAATATTCAGGGTTGATTTCCTTTAGGACTGTCAAGTTTTATCTCCTTATAGTCCAAGGGACTCTCAATAATCTTCTCAGCACCACAGTCCAAAAACATGAGTTCTTCAGCATTCTGCCTTCTATGCATGGCCCAACTCTCACATGCATGCATGACTGCTGGAAAAGTCATAGCTTTGACTGTATGGACCCTTGTCAGCAAAGTGATGTCTCTGCTTTTTAATACACTAACTAGGTTTGTCATAGCTTTTATTCCAAGGAGTAAGCATCTTTTAATTTCATGGCTGCAGTCACCATCCGCAGTGATTTTGGAGCCCAGGAAAATAAAATCTGCCACTGTTTCCATTTTTTTCCATTGGTTTGCCCTGATGGAGAAGGAAATGGCAACCCACTCCAGTACTCGTGCCTGGAGAATCCCATGGATGGAGGAGCATGGTGGGCTACAGTCCATGGGGTCACAAAGAGTCGAACACAACTGAGCGACTTCCCTACTTCCCTTTTGCCATGAAGTGATGGAACTGGGTGCCATGATCTTAATTTTTGTAATGTTGAATTTTAAGCCAGCTTTTTCGATAACCTCTTTCACCTTTATCAAAAGGCTCTTTAGTTGCTCTTTGCTTTCTGCCATTAGAGTGTTACTATCTGCATATCTGAGGTTGTTGATAATTTCTCTGGGAAATCTTGATTCCAGCTTATAATTCATCCAACCTGACATTTTGCATGATGTACTCTGCATGTAAGTTAAATAAGCAGGGTGACTATATACAGTCTTGAGGTACTCCTTTCCCAATTTCGAACCAGTCCCTTGTTTCCTGTCTGGTTCTAACTGTTGCTTCTTGACCCACATACAGGTTTCTCAGGAGACAGGTAAGTTGGTCTGGTATTCCCATCTCTTTAAGAGTTTTGCCGTTGTGATCCACACAGTCAAAGGTTTTAGCATAGTCAATGAAGCAGAAGTAGATGTTTTTCTGGAATTCCCATGCTTTCTCTATGATCCAGCGGACCTTGGCAATTTGATCTCTGTTTCCCCTGCTTTTTCTAAATCCAGCTTATACATTTGGAAGTTCTCTGTTCACGTACTGTTGAAGCATAGGATTTTGAGCATGACTGATAGCATGTGAAATGAGTGCAACTTACGGTAGTTTGAACATAGTTTGGCATTGCCCTTCTTTGGGATTGGAATGAAAGCTGACCTTTTCTAGTCCTGTAGCCAGAGCTGAGTTTCCCAAATTTGCTTGCATATTGAGTGTACTTTCACAGCATCATCTTTTAGGATTTTAAATAACATAGCTATTGACAAATCAGAATTTTAGAGAGATTTCTGTTCACAAACTTGATCAGCCACTGAAGTCTAAAGCATGTAAAAAAAATTACACTAATAGAGTTCATTCCTTCAGAAAATAGGCATTTATCTTAGTTTAAAGACAAATGTAGAAAATGTAGAGCCCTTAGCAGATCACAATCTTTTTTTTTTTTTTTAATTTTAAAATCTTTAATTCTTACATCTAAACATGAACCCCCCTCCCACCTTCCTCCCCATAACGTCTCTCTGGGTCATCCCCATGCACCAGCCCCAAGCATGCTGTATCCTGCGTCAGACATAGACTGGCGATTCAATTCTTACATGATAGTATACATGTTAGAATGCCATTTTCCCAAATCATCCCACCCTCTCCCTCTCCCTCTTGAGTCCAAAAGTCCGTTATACACATCTGCAGATCACAGTCTTCTTAAGGACACATGATTTATTTACTAATAACTGCAGCAAGAAGACACTGTAAGATACTTGCTTTGTAATTGGTACCATGTTTTCAGTTCAAAGCAGTCAGCAATCCTTTCATTCTAGGCTGGTCAAGCAGGGCTTCAAGAAGAAGTAGAATTTGGTCCAGTACTTCTAAGAGCAGATAAGACAACTGAGTGAACAACAACAGGAAGATTTTAATAAGAGTAGAGAGGGGTAGAAGCAGTTCTATGACATTTAACATATTTTTTTCACCACGTGTTTAGCTCTCTTTTCTTTGTAAAACTGAAGCTGCTCAGGATGCTTTTCAAAGATAATGAATAAACCTAGTTTGACTAGAGTGAAGAGTGGAAATAAATATAACATTTCATATTTGTTAATACATACAGTTTTGTTGTTCAGTCACTAAGTTGTGTCCAACTCCTTGTAACCAAGTGGACTGCAGCACGCCAGGTTTCCCTGCCCTTCACTATCTCCCAGTTCAGTTCACTTCAGTTGCTCAGTCGTGTCTGACTCTGCGACCCCATGGACTATAGCACACTAGGCTTCCCTGTCCATCACCAATTCCTATAGTTAACTCTAACTCATCCAGTGAGTTGGTGATGCCATCCGGCCATCTCATCCTCTGTCGTCCCTTTCTCCTCCTGCCTTCAATCTTTCCCAGCGTCAAGGTCTTTTCAGATGAATCAGTTCTTTGCATCAGGTAGCCAAAGTATTGAAGTTTCAGCTTCAGCAGCAGTCCTTCCAATGAATATTCAGGACTTATTTCCTTTAGGATGGTCTGGTTGGACCTCCTTGCTGTCCAAGGGACTCTCAGTGGACACCCTCTTCCAACAACACAAGAGAAGGCTCTACATATGGACATCACCAGATGGTCAATACCAGAATAAGATTGATTGTGTTCTTTGCAGCCAAAGATGGAGAAGTTATATATAGTCAGCAAAAACAAGACTGGGAGCTGACTGTGGCTCAGATTATGAACTCCTAATTGCTAAATTCAGACTTAAATTGAAGAAAGTAGGGAAAACCACTAGACCAAGTATGACCTAAATCAAATTCCTTGTGATTATACAGTGCAAATGACAAATAGATTCAAGGGATTAGATCTGATAGAGTGCCTGAAGAACTATGGATGGGACGGAGGTTCATGACATTGTACAGGAGGACGTGATCAAGACCATCTCCAAGAATAAGAAATGCAGAAAGGCAAGATGTTGTCTGAGGAAGCCTTACAAATAGCTGAGAAAAGAAGAGAAGTGAAAGGCAGGGAGAAAAGGAAAGATATACCTATTTGAATGCAGAGTTCCAAAGAATAGTAAGGAGAGATAAGAAAGCCTTCCTCGGTGATCAGTGCAAAGAAATAGAGGAAAACAACAGAATGGGAAAGACTAGAGATCTCTTCAAGAAAGTTAGAGATACCAAGGGAACATTTCATGCAAAGATGGGCTCGATAAAGGACAGAAATGGTAGGGACCTAACAGAAGCAGAAGATATTAAGAAGAGGTGGCAAGAATACACAGAAGAACTATACAAAAAAGATCTTCATAACCCAGATAATCTCGATGGTGTGATCACTCACCTAGAGCCAGAAATCCTGGAGTGCAAAGTCAAGTGGGCCTTAGGAAGCATCACTATGAACAAAGCTAGTGGAGGTGATGGAATTCCAGTTGAGCAATTTCAAATCGTGAAAGTGCTGCACTCAATATGCCAGCAAATTCAGAAAACTCAGCAGTGGCCACAGGATTGGAAAAGGTCAGTTTTCATTCCAGTCCGAAAGAAAGGCAATACCAAAGAATGCTCAAAGTAATGCTCAAAGTTCTCCAAGCCAGGCTTCAGCAGTGTGTGAACCATGAATTTCCAGATGTTCATGCTGGTTTTACAAAAGGCAGAGGAACCAGAAATCAAATTGCCAACATCTGCTGGATCATCGAAAAAGAGAGTTCCAGAAAACCATCTGCTGCTGCTCTGTTGATTATGCCAAAGCCTTTGACCGTCTCCCAGAGTTTGCTCAAATTTGTACCCATTGAATCAATGATGCTATCCAGCCATCTCCTTCTTTGTTGCCTGCTTCTCCTCCTGCCCTCTATCTTTCTCAGCATCCGGGTCTTTTCCAGTGAGTCGACTCTTCACATCGGGTAGCTAAAGTTTTGGAGGTTCATCATCAGCCCTTCCAATGAATATTCCGGGTTGATTTCCTTTAGGATTGACTGGTTTGATCTCCTTGCTGTCCAAGGGACTCTCAAGTGTCTTCTCCAGCACCACAGTTCGAAAGCAACAATTCTTTGGCACTCAGCCTTCTTGATGGTCCAGCTCTCGCATCCATACATGACTGTTGGAAAAATCATATTTTTGATTATGTGGACCTTTGTTGGCAAAGTGACAACTCTGTGTTTTAAGACAGTAACCAGGTTTGTCATAGCTTTTCTTCCAGAGAGCAAGCGTCTTTTAATTTCATGGCTACAGTCACTGTCCCATGTGGTGGGACATTAAACAAATATCAATACATTTAATACAATTCCTATTTCATACAGGGATATATGATCACAAGGAGTTAGATGGGAAATTAATAAGAAAAGATATCCAGAAAATAACCCAAATATTTGGAAATTAGTGTATTTCTGCATAATATATGAATAAAAGAAGGAATCGCAAGGAAAATTAGAAAATATTTTGAACTTCGTAGCAGTGCTTATTGAGAAATTTATTTCCATAAGCTTTTAAATGTTTATATTAGAAAAGAACAGTCTAGAATCAGTTGTAAGCTTCTACCCCAAGAGCCTAGAAAAAGACAGGAGATTAAACCTAAAGAAAGTAGAGAGCAGGACATAGTAAAGGGTAAAAATGGAAATCAGTCAAACAGAAAATGTGCAAACAATAAACTAATAATACCAAAAATTAGTTCTTTGAAAAGATAGTAAAATTGACAAAACCTTTTGTTTGATAAGGTTTCTCAACTTTGCCTATGTTGACCCTTTCAGGCTGATAAATGTTATGGGGAGCTGTCTTATATGTTGTATGATGTTTGGCTATATCCTTGGTGTTTACCCCTCAATGCCAGTAGAACCCCTTCTCCCAGTTGTGACAACTAAAAATGTCTCCAGACGTTGGCACATATACCCTGGAGATGTGTGGCAAATTCATTCCTCTTTGAGACCACTCCATACGTGCTGTCACTTCAGTTGTGTCCCACTCTTTGCGAACCTGTGAACTGTAGCCCACCAGGCTTCTCAGTCCATGAGGATTCTCCAGGCAAGAATACTGGAATGGGTTGCCATGCCTTCCTCTAGGGAATCATCCCGGCTGAGGGATTGAACCCACATCTCTTATGTGCATTGACAGGCGGGTTCTTTACCACTTATGCCACCTAGGAAACTCCTTGAGACCACTATGTTAGAACACTCAAGGAAAAAAAAGACAAAAATTAGCAACATTAGTGAAAAAAGAAGAGACTTCATATAGATTTTATAAACATTAAAAGGATAAAAAAGGCATAATATAAGCCAATTTATGCTAGTAGATTCTGTATCCTAAATGAAGTAGATATATTTCTGGAAAAAATGCAAACTACTAAAACTGACTTAAGGTGAAATAGAAAACCTGATAGCTTTATACTGATTTTAGAAACTAGATTTGCAACTAAAAGCTTTTCCACAAATAAAGACTCAAATGACTTCATTGATGAATTCTATTAAACACTGAAGGGAAAAAGCATACTAGTCCTACACAAACTCAGTAAACAGGAAGAGTGAACACTTCCAGTTCACTTTATATGGCCAATATTACCTTGATACCAAAACAAAACATATTACTAGAAAAGAAATCTATGTATCAAGAGACTTCAGTCCAGTTGCTCAGTTGTGTCAGACTCTCTGCAACCCCATGGCAGCAGCATACCAAGAGCCTTAATAAACAACAAAATATTAGCAAAGGAGATCCAGCCAGCAAAACAAAAAACAAACCAGAACTAGAAGGAAAAAAAAACCCCAAAGCATTGCACACATGCAAAACACAGTGACCACCATGCCAGGTTTATCCCTGGGAGTGCAAATTTTGTTTACTATATGATATTAATTTATTTCAACATATTAACACTAGTGTAAGTTGGGAGGACCGTGTTATCATCCCATTTGATATAGAAGTGTCTGAAAAAAATTCAACATGTTCTTCATAAAAAATAATAATATATTAGGAATACAAGATAGATAGAACTTTCTCAACCTGATAAGACATCTACAGAAACCCATTAACATAACTTAATGGTGAAAGACGATGTTCTTTTTCAGATCTCAGAAGAGGCAAAAATGTCTGCTCTCACTTTTGCTCTATATTGCTGTGGTTTTGCTAGCACAATGAGAAAAAGATACAAAAGACACACAGATGAGAGAAGACAAAATAAAACTGTCCTTATTTGTTAACAATACTGCATTTATAGAAAATCTTGAGAAATGTATAAGCAAGTCTCTAGAACCAGTAAAGCTGAGTAGTAGTGTGAAAGGCTTAGTATAGAAAAATTGATTGTATGTGTATGTGTTAGGAACCAACAGTTGGAAAATGAAATGATGTTAAAATTCACAGTAGCATCCGAAAAAGTTAAATGGTTAAAATGACAAAATATACAAAACCAGTGCACTAAAAGCTATGCAGTAACGATGGAATGTATTTCTTTTCCACTCAACAAACTGTGAAGTATACGCCAAGCCCAACTCGTGCTGAAGACATAGAAATCAGGTGCTGCCATAGCCCTGGCAGAGACAAATAAGAAAGCAGGAAGCATAGCATTGTGATAGAAGTGTGCAAAGGGTGTGTGGTGCAGTACATGGCATGTCCTTCCAGAAGGATGCAGTGATTGTCCCAATATTCAGTCAGTCTGGAAGAGAAAAACCTTAATCAGTGAAGACATAAACCATATTCATAGTTCAGAGAACAGAGTATTATTGAACATCAGTTCTCTTACCACATTTTACTTTGCATTTGCCTGGCTGTCAGTAGGATTTATTTTATTTTTTTGGTCAATAGGATTTAATCTCCCCATTATACTGACTGAGATTTTTTTCAAAAAGTACTTAGTCTACCTAGTCATTTTTCCATTTTACACTTGGGGTTTGTTTTCTTTACTGAATTCTAGGAGTTCTTTATATATACTAGATAGGTTCTTTGTTGGTTATGCATGTCACAAATATCTGCTTTCATTCATTGGCATGTGTTTTTAGATCTTTTTAGTGATATCTTCTGATGAACGCACATTAGTTTTACTTTTATGGAAAGATTCTATAGCTAGTGCTTTTTTACCTTCTTGAGAAATCCCTCCTACTCAAGATCATAAAGATACTCTATTTTTTAAAAGTTTCTTAGATGTTCCTTTTAAATTTTGACTTTTATCCCACTGGGAACTAATTTTTTTTTTTTTCCCATAGATTCTAAAGTGGTCTATCTTTACCATTACTTTTTGGTATGGAAAATGTTAATTTAATGGTATTTTCTGTGTTATAACTTAGGAGAATGTGAAAGCTCCTCATTAATATTTAGAAGGTTCTCTGGATTTTAATAATCAGTTTATTGAATATTTTCTTCATAGTTTTTATACCTAAAGAAAACTATTTAAGTGCAAAAGAAATGTGGAATCAGCTTTTCAGAATAATTTGCCTACCTGAAAATATGGTTGTGTGCTGACATTTTTCCTTTAAAATATTTCTAACAGAATATTGTTGATTTGAGGACCACATAGATATGTTTTGCTTATCCCTCACAATGGTATGAACTTTTTGGAGTTGCTGAAATTCTCAAGTCAGATGATTTCACTTAACATTTTGTTGTATCTTGATCAACTGATGATTTTCTATACTAGTTCTGCATTCTCACCTGACAGCAATTAACTGAAGCCAGCTCTTTGCATGGAGCCTGTGTTCTCCATTTCTCCCCAGTGGTTATTTGCATGTCCCTCCCCTTGAGTTGTGACCTCTGCTATAGACCTGTGTTTAGAATATATTTACTCAAGAATTCTGAACAAATTTCTAGCCAACAGATGTTATATACTGATTGACCTGATCTTTATCTAGAACTGATAAAGTTTTTTGCCAGAATGGTAGGGCCATATAGGTCATATTTTTTTTAATATACATAATATATATTATCAGAGTAGATGTTAAAAAGGCATTTCATGAATTATAACAAATTTTATTTAAGAATAGTTTGTGTTAATTTCTGCTGTACAGCGAAGTGATTCGGTTATACGTGCCTGTATTCCCAGGGTGTTGACTATAGCTCCCTGTGCTATACATACAGTAGGACTTATTGTCGATCCATTCTGTGTCGTTTGCAAGTACTAATCCCAGACTCCCGACCCTCCTCGCCCCCAAAGCTTCCTAGTATTTATGTGAGGTAGCCTGGGGCACTGATTTTTGGCCCAGAAACAGTAGGTTGATATATAAAGCTATTGAAAAGCCAGCTGCTCAGATGCAGTAACTAAGAGACCCCTCCAACCTGCCCCCCGCTTTGTCTTGTTGCCCCTACCAGGGCTGCTGGGAACCTCAAAGTTGGAACACAGTTGAAATAGTTTTTCTGAAAAATCACCAAGCAGCTCAAGTCTTATTGGATACTTGCAACCCAAACCCTTTAAAAACCAAAGTTCATTTTACCTAATCAAATTGAGTCCTTACAACTATGTAATATTTCAAACACTCATAGAGAATAATAGAACAAACATTTTTGTACCTCCTTCTCATCTTTATTGAATCTTAATGATTTGCTTTGTTGTTTGGTGTTTTAAGTAATTTTTTAAATTGGAATATAGTTGATTTACAGTGTGTTCATTTCTGCTGTGTAGCAGAGTGAATTAGTTAGATATAAATCCACTGTTTTTTGGATTCTTTTCCTATACTAGATCATTACAAAGTATTGAGTAGAGTTCCCTGTGCTACACAGTAGATCCTTATTATCTATCTGTTTCATACACAGTAGTGTGTATAGGTCAGTTCCAATCTCTCCGTTTACCCCTCTTCTCCCCTTTGGTAACCATGACATTGTTTTCTAGATCTGTGACTCTATTTCCCTTTTGTAAACAGATTCTTCTATACCATTTTATTAGTTTCCACATATTAAGCGATATTATATGGTATTTGTCTTTCTCTGTCTGACATACTTTACTCATTATGATTGTCTCTTCAGTTCATCCATGCAAATGGCAAATGGCATTATTTCATTCCTTTTTATGGCTGAGTAATAATTCTGTTGTATACAGGTACCACATTTCTTGGGGGCTTTCTAGGTGGCTCAGGGGTAAAGAGTCCGCCTGCCAAGCAGGAGACACAGGTTTGATCCGTGTGTTGGGAAGATGCCCTGGAGAAGGAAATGGCAATCCACTCTAGTGTTCTTGCCTAGGAAATCCCATTGACAGAGGAGCCTGGTGGGTTATATAGTCCATAGGGTCACAAAGAGTTGGACACCACTGAGCAACTAAGCAAGCACACACCACATTTCTTTCTTTATTCCTTTGTCAATGGGCATTCAGGTTGCTTCCATGTCCTGACTATTGTAAATAGATCTTAAGTAAACATTGGGGTTATATGTGTCTTTTCAAATTATGGTTTTCTCCAGGTAATGAATTTGAATGTTCTTTCCACAAGGAAAAAGTTTGCATGCCTACTTTGTGCCAGTCCTATTCTAATCATTAAGGACACAGCTGTTAGACAGTTAAAAATTCTTCTCCTGACAAAAGTTAGGTGAAAGAAATCATTTCTAACACTGGGGAAACATTTTTCTCAGCTATATGTTAATTTGTGTTAAAATCAAGTGGAATAAACACAAATATTTCAAAACATGTCAGAAGAAATAAAGCTCTGGATGAAGTAATAATAGTGTGATAAGAAATAATAATTTTAAAAAGAACTTCTGGTCCTTGGGAATGGCTAGGATTCAGAACTTTCAGAAAGGAATGCACCACACACACTGTCATAAAATAGAGACAAGTATCACCTGAATGGCTGAACCTAGGAAAAACAGCACAAGTGTGGATAACTGTAAATCACTATGCCTTACACATTTCTGATTTAAAAGTTTTTAAAGTACGATTAGAATGCTTTATACATGTGATTTTATTTCTCTATCCGTAACATCTCTAGATCAAGCTAAAAATCTCTTAAAATCAGGAAAAGAATAATGCATCCTCCCCACCCCCAATTAACATTTAACATTGTTAAATTTTTTTTAAAGACAAGTCTTAAGGTTTCATTTGAACTATTGATATGAGTATTTTGTCCCATATCCTGTGGTAAATGTATTCTTTTCAATTTTTGCTTTTCCTTTTGATATATATTCCAACTTGGAAAAGTTACAAGACTAGTACAGAGAGCTCCTGTATTCTCCAGATATTGACTGTTCCCATTTTTACTGCTCCCTTCTTATGAGCACAAAGCCATGTATAACAAAATCACCCAATTCAGTTCTTTGATTCCATTCTTGATGTTTGTATTTAGACTTGTAAGAAATAGTGATTTACAGTCATCCTCCTGTGTGTTGTTTTTCAGATTAAGTCACTTATACTATACCTGTCTGTATTTTAAGACAGTGTATGTGATACATTGAAATTGTATTGTAATTAGAAAACCAGTCAGTGGGATTTATTCTAGTAACAGAATTAGGAGGAAAGTATCACTTCAGTAGATAACGGGAAAAAAAAATGTATTTCGAAAAAACCGAGCACAATGGGGCTTCCCTGGTAATCCAGTGGTTGAGAATGCACCTTCCCATACAGGGATGAGGGTTCTATCCCTCGTCAGGGAACTAAGATCCTGCATGCTGGGCATCAGTTCAGTTCAGTCGCTCAGTCGTGTCCGACTCTTTGCGACCCCATGAATCGCAGCACGCCAGGCCTCCCTGTCCATCACCATCTCCCGGAGTTCACTCAGACTTATGTCCATCGAGTCCGTGATGCCATCCAGCCATCCCATCCTTGGTCATCCCCTTCTCCTACTCCCTCCCAGCATCAGAGTCTTTTCCAATGAGTCAACTCTTCGCATGAGGTGGCCAAAGTACTGGAGTTTCAGCTTCAGCATCATTCCCTCCAAAGAAATCCCAGGGCTGATCTCCTTCAGAATGGACTGGTTGGATCTCCTTGCAGTCCAAGGGACTCTCAAGAGTCTTCTCCAACACCACAGTTCCAAAGCATCAATTCTTCGGCGCTCAGCCTTCTTCATAGTCCAACTCTCACATCCATACATGACCACAGGAAAAACCATAGCCTTGACTAGACGGACGTTAGTCGGCAAAGTAATGTCTCTGCTTTTGAATATGCTATCTAGGTTGGTCATAACTTTCCTTCCAAGGAGTAAGCGTCTTTTAATTTCATGGCTGCAGTCACCATCTGCGGTGATTTTAGAGCCCCCAAAAATAAAGTCTGACACTGTTTCCACTGTTTCCCCGTCTATTTCCCATGAAGTGATGGGACCAGATGCCATGATCTTCGTTTTCTGAATGTTGAGCTTTAAGCCAACTTTTTCACTCTCCTCTTTCACTTTCATCAAGAGGCTTTTTAGCTTCTCTTCACTTTCTGCCATAAGGGTGGTATCATCTGCATATCTGAGGTTATTGATATTACTCCCGCCAATCTTGATTCCAGCTTGTGTTTCTTCCAGTCCAGTGTTTCTCATGATGTACTCTACATAGAAGTTAAATAAGCAGGGTGTCAATATACAGCCTTGACGTACACCTTTTCCTATTTGGAACCAGTCTGTTGTTCCATGTCCAGTTCTAACTGTTGCTTCCTGACCTGCATATTGGTTTCTCAAGAGGCAGGTCCGGTGGTCTGGTTTTCCCATCTCTTTCAGAATTTTCCACAGTTTATTGTGTTTCACACAGTCAAAGGCTTTGGCATAGTCAATAAAGCAGAAATAGATGTTTTTCTGGAACTCTGTTTTTCCATGATCCAGTGGATGTTGGCAATTTGATCTCTGGTTCCTCTGCCTTTTCTAAAACCAGCATAGGCAAACAAAAATGATGAAAAGTCTTGTCAAAATAGAAATAGAGGTACAGCTTCAATATTTGACAGTGGTTACTCGTTAGGTAGGGCTGATTTATTTAAGGAAGCATTTTTGATGGTATGAGGAAACGGTTGTGATTGGATAAATGAAAAGGAAATGACTATATGGTTATTTCCATCTTTATGGAGAAAAAAGACCAGCATAAAATACACAAAAATGTAAATAGTGATTATTTTCTGGAGTTGAGAATTTATGGTATTCTTTCATTACACTTTTTTTGTCTTTTAGAGTGATTCTGAAATGTGCATTTGTTAGTTTTATAACCATAAATAAGACCACAGTTTATTTTATAATTAAGACTTTTAATCAGAAATATAACTGCCTAAAAATATTTATTTTTTCCTTTTATTTCTTTAGTGCTTTCTATTGTGAATTGCAAAACCCATTAAAGTGTGAAACTTAATAGGTTTAAGGAGCCTAAGTCAAGGCAGCTTTGATAATAAGTGTAAAAGAAACATAATTGAAAATGTTACAAAATATCAAATGATTTGCTTATGCATATGAAGCTGCCAGGGCTTCTCAGGTGGCACTAGTGGTAAAGAACCCACCTGCCAGTGTAGGAGACAAAAGAGAGTTGGGTTTGTTCCCTGGCTCAGGAAGATCCCCTGGAGGAGGGCATGGCAACCCACTCTAGTATTCTTGCCTAAAGAATTCCATGGACAGAGGAGCCTGGGGGCTACAGTCCATAGGGTTGCAAAGAGTTGGACTGAA
The DNA here is from genome assembly GCF_016772045.2 of Ovis aries. Lineage (NCBI taxonomy): Eukaryota > Metazoa > Chordata > Mammalia > Artiodactyla > Bovidae > Ovis > Ovis aries. Next base: position 59,701,884 of record NC_056059.1, on the reverse strand, counting down.
GTGGCTTAGCATGAATGCACATGAAGCTATGAACTTTTTTTTTTTTTTTCCCACTGGGCTGGGTCTTTGTTATGGAGTAACAAAGGAAGCTCCAGGGGCTTCCCTGGTGACTCAGAGGGTAAAGAATCTGCCAGCAGTGCAGGAGACCCAGGTTCAGTCCCTGAGTCAGAAGATTCCATGGAGATCAGGGCAGCCCACTCCAGTATTCTTGCCTGGAGATTCCCATGGACAGAGGAGGCTGGCAGGCTACAGTCCATGGGATTGCAAAGAGTCAACTACTGAAGGGACTTAGCACTCACACACAAGCTCTAGAGTGCATAGGGCTCAGTAGTTGGAGCACATTATCTTAGTTGCCCCACAGCATGTGGGATCTCAGTTTGCTGACCAGGGATTGAACTCACATCCCCTGCGTTGGAAGGCAGATTCTTGGCTACTGGACAGGTAACTCTCAAGCCATAAAATTTTTACCTGAGCTAGATATAACATTAATAATGAGAGTCTTAAGTTCTTCATAAAAGTGGTACAAATGCAGATTATGCATCTGTCAATAATCCAAATGTTGGTACTTATCCATGCTTGTGGTCTTTACTCAGATTCTTAAATGAAGATGTACATAGTAACTGATGGCTAGTTTGTTTTGTAATGGAGATGAGTAAATATATATACTTTTTCACTGGCTTCTAAACATCAAGGGTTGACTTTTTTTCTTTTATACGTTTTTGCAGATGGTAGTAAAGACTTTTATGGATATGGATCAGGACTCAGAAGATGAAAAACAGCAGTATCTCCCACTAGCCTTGCATCTGGCATCTGAATTTTTTCTCAGGAATCCCAATAAAGATGTGCGTCTCCTTGTAGCATGTTGTTTGGCTGACATCTTTCGAATCTATGCCCCAGAAGCTCCATATACTTCCCATGATAAACTTAAGGTAAATACAACCTTTTCAAAATTGGTCTTCTTTTACAGTTTAGCTTAATACCCTTAGGAACATAGGTTTCATTTTAGTCATCTTGTCATCGTAAGAAGATTATGTCATAAGTTCTAAAAACAAAATAATTATTTTTTCAGTTAATATTCATTGAATATCCATAAAATGACTGGTATTTTTATGAGACATTTGAAAGATACAGTCAAAACGGTCCCTGTCTGCTCATATCTGACCTTCAGGATAACCTATCTTAAAGGCCAGAAGACTGAATTGAAGGGATGGTGGATGAATGACACTTTTTAAAACAACTATATAACAGAATTCACACATTCAAATGACTATTTTCCCCTGAAAGTTACTTTATATGCAAAGCTGCATACTCATCTTGATGGTTCTGCCTTTGTTTGAAAAGTTTGAGGAGCTCCTCTTTTGAGTTGATCTCTTAAACTGTTTTCATATCATGAATACTTTCAGATAGCCCGTAAATCAGGTTACTCCATATTGATACTATTTGGGGTTAAAACTTCTAAAGAAAGCTTATTAAGAAATAGAGCACTGTTGTGAAAAATACAATCCCTTGGACTAGTCTATTATTGGTTTTGTTCCACACAACTTTGTAGTCACACATCAAATTCAAAAATAGGTCTTGAAAGTTATTATTTACATCTAGGGAATTGTAATGGAAGTACTTCATATCCAAGTACATTAACTGAAGATAATTACCGTGATACAATATAAAGATGGTGAATAAAGTGGAAGTTCTGTAGTAGAAGAAAGGGTAACAAGACATAGAACCTATGATTCTCTCAGAATGAGGGAGCCTAAAGATATGTGGCAGTAATTATCTTTGCTTCTAAAGGATGTAATTTTAAATGATTTGCTCTTTTCCAGATATTTTGAGTAATGGACTAGGCTAGTCCCAAGGAAAATTTTCTTTTATTGTTGTCTTTAATAGAGAATGTATATATAGACTGTTAGGATATTGTGAAAGTAATAAGTATTTGTGTCTAAATTAATTTATTTTATCATTTTTTGAAACAGGACATATTTTTGTTTATTACCAGACAGTTAAAAGGTTTGGAGGATACAAAGAGCCCGCAGTTTAATAGATACTTTTATTTATTAGAGGTAAAATTTTTAAATTTAATATCACTATTTTATGTTGTAGGAAATTCTTTATAGTAACTTTTTAATGTAAAATGAATCATTTTGTTTGTTTTATACAAAGCCCACTTAAGAAAATATCATTTACAATATGTTTTTTCATTCTTCATATCTTCATATTCCTTGGGCAAAACTGTTACATTGAGACTTTATTTTCATTCTTTTATAATCCAAAAAGAGATTAAACTGAATTAATTTTCACTACAGTTAATATTTTGTATGTATATATATCAAGGTCAGAGTATATGACTGCTGAAACAATTGTAGTTTTATATGTTGGGGTGTTATAAGCTTTAATATAGATTTCTAATTCTAAAAATTAAATTTTATTAATGAGCCTACTTTTGTATAACTATTCTCTGTATGTGTGAATAATTTTATTTGTTTATTTATTTAAGAATTTAGCGTGGGTTAAATCATATAACATCTGCTTTGAATTGGAAGATTGCAATGAAATTTTTATTCAGCTTTTTAGGACTCTCTTCTCAGTGATCAAGTAAGTTATTTTTTAAGCTTTTCTGTTTGTCTCTTTTTCTTGCTGTGCATATTGAATTGTTATGTACTGTGTATTTACACTAAGATCTTTTAGGTAAAAGGAAATGTTTTCCTTAGAAGACTTAAGGTAAAGAGGAAAATAATTCTGTTGTCTGAAAACTCTCTTTGTCTTTATAGTGACGTTTTAAGTTATGGTATCAATTGTATGTTGTTTAGTCACTGAGTCATGTCTGATTCTTTGCGACCCCATGGACTGTAGCCCACCAGATTTCAGTCCAGTGCTTTATCTTGGTGGGTGTATGTGATTTCAGTCCAGTACTTCATCGTGTGTGTGTATATATGTGATTTCATTCTAGTGCTTGATCTTGGTGTGTGTGTATGTGTGAGATTTTAATCCAGTGGGTGGGGGTGTGTGTGTGAGATTTCAGTCCAATGCTTCATCCTGGTGTGTGTGTGTGTGTTTTAGTAAACCAAGCATTGTTATGAGATGTGTTCTGTAGCATTACATTATATACAAGCAATATATCTCAAATATATTTTAAATTTTCTAATAGCCACATTAAGAAAGGTAACATGAAACAAATGAAATTTATTTAAATAATATATTTTATTTCAGTGTTTCCAGAAAGCATTATTATTATTTCAACATGTGGCTCTATCCAGACTTCCGTAGGGCAGTAGCCAAATGGCCATTGCATAGCAACTTCAGTATTGAATAGCACATTTCTGAAGTTTTCTGTAGGTTTCTAATGAATGCTATTACATATTTTTCTTTTCCTTAGCTAGAATGGTAGGGAGAGAATATAACCTGGGATAAACTGGACCAACCTAGTCTAGTGATAGAAGCTTATAAAAAGATTGCATGAGAAAAAACTTCCTGCGACAACTAACTGAAGGCCCTTAAATGAATGATAGAATGTATAAACTATACCTTTGTGTTGGTTAGCTTTTGCTTCATAACAAAGCAACCCACAACTTGATAGTTTAAAACATACTCCAGTTTATTTAGCTCATGATTCGGCTTGGTAGTTCATTTTGTCAGGGCTGGACTTGCTCCTGTATTTACAGTCAGTTAGCAGAACATCTTGAAGAAGGCAGTGGCACCCCACTCCAGTACTCTTGCCTGGAAAATCCCATGGATGGAGGAGCCTGGTAGGCTGCAGTCCACGGGGTCGCTAAGAGTCAGACCCGACTGAGAGACTTCACTTTCATTTTTCACTTTCATGCATTGGAAAAGGAAATGGCAACCAACTCCAGTGTTCTTGCCTGGAGAATCCCAGGGACAGGGGAGCCTGGTGGGCTGCCGCCCATGGGGTCGCACAGAGTCAGACACGACTGAAGCGACTTAGCAGCAGCAGCAGCAGAACATCTGGCAAACTGGCTGATGTAGTAGGACAGCTGGGTCACATGTCACTCTGTCATCATCCAGCAGGCTAATCCAGGTCTCTTCATATGCTGACTCAGTTTCAGAAATTGCAAGAAGGGCACACCCCACCACAGAAGCACTTTTTAAAACCTCAGCACACTTCATATTTACTTTTAATTCATTGGCCAAGCAAGGCACATAGGCAAACCCAGATTCAAAGGTTGGTTAAATAGACTCCTATTTTGTTGGGAGGAGTAGCATTTTAAAGACATGTACATACAGAGATGGGAACAGTTTGTGGCCATTGTTTGCTTTCTGCCACATATTTGTAACTTTTAATATTAAAATTACCAACAAAATGATAAAGAAACGCCTGAGTTGTTATCCTGCCCATTTTGTTACCTTGACTGTCCACTTAAGTCCACTTAATATTGTGCGGTTATACTTTTTTCTTCTATTATTTTTACATACACATGCTTTCTTTGATCCTTTTAATATTTTTCTTTTCTGAATCTAAAGATCTAAATTTATTCTTGACCTAATTCTTTAATTGAAAAAAATCACAGTGAGGTAAATCAGTAAAATAAGACTTGCCTTTTGAAAGAGGAATTTATTGATTTGTATTTATTGACACATTTACCATATATCTGGTGTTCTTCATTCCTTTGTATATATGCAGATTTCCGTCTTGCATTATTTTACTTTAGTCTGAAAGACTTCCTTTAACATTTCCTATAGTTCAAGTCTACTGCTGATGGAATTCTTTCAGTTTTTCTGTGTCTGAAAAAATCCATATTCCACCTTCATTTTTGAAAGTTATATTCATGGTATGAATATTATGTTAATACTTTTCCTCTCTTCTTTTTTGTCTCAGTACTTTTAAAGATGTTCCTCTTTTTCTGGCTTACACTTTTTAAAATGATAAGTTTTTGTCATTTTAAATCTTTGTTTCTCTGTTAATAATGTATCTTCTTTTTCTCTACCCACTTAAGGTTTTCTCTGTATTGCTGCTTTTAAACAATTCAATTATGATGTCTCACAGTGGAGTTTTCTTTCTGTTTGCTGTGCTTAGAACTCACAGAGCTGCTTGGATATGTGGGCTTACACTTCTGATTACTAGATACCTTGTGAGTTGTAAGATTTTCCACTGTAGTTGAAACACACACATTGTATGACCTGTGTGAATTCCAGGGATTATTCCTTCTGCTCCTTTCAGGTGTTTCCTTCCCCAAACTCAAGAGATGTCTTCACCAGCCTATGCTAATCACTAAGTACCTGAAGACTCGGGTAGTCTCTGTGAGCTTGCTCTCTTGAGTAGTTCTCTCCCCTCTGGTATTCTGCCCTGCAAACTGTAGTCTTTCCAGACCCAGAAAAACCATTAGGATCTTCTCTTCCTGTACTGAAGCCTGGAAACTTTTATAGGTAGAAAAAGTAAGCTTCCCTTCTTTCAGCAGCATGTGTATAGGGTCTGATATGTTTTCATGTATTTTGTTTATTTTTTTTTAACTGTTTCAGGTAGAAGAGTAAATCCTGCTATTGAATCTTGGCTGAAACTAATGGAAATAATTTTTAAGTCTGTTTCATTTCTCTTTCCTTCTCTCCTTTCCTGTTCACAAATGATATGGATCTGAGACCTAAATACTCTCTTCGTTTTTTTGTATCAAGCTGAGTATCTCTGTTCTTTACTGCCTACCTCCCCCCACCACACACACACACACATCCTCCTATATAGTTGATTTTTGCACAGTCTTGGCCTTTAGTAAGCAAGATATTTGAGAGAGAGTATTTTTCTAAAAGTTGTAGAAAACTGTGAATCTAACAATAGGACAATTTTTCACTAACTTTAAAATTTTGATCTTTGATTTTACCACTAGGTGCCCAACAAGTGTATTATACATTATTTCAAGCTTATTTTTAAAAAACTACAGATAAGAGATACATAAATGATAATAACATTTAGGTTAGTCTTAATTTAAACTTCCCTTTGTCTGTAGTAGTACAACTAAGTTATATCATTTTCTTGATTTGTCTTCGCGTGTACATTCTGATAAACGTGAAAACGAACAGGTCAAGTCTTTAGTTAAGATGCAGTCAGAGAGGGAGAAGCCTAGATATTCTCTTGACTTAACAATTTTTGGAGCCAGTCTTTTTGGGTAAGTTTATACCAGCACTAGACATATTTATTGAGAAAGCCTGCCCTTGACTCTGCACTAGCTAAGGAAGCAGGACTAAAACTGATTCTGGCTTTATACCTTGTTGATTTTTCATTTGTTTGTTTGAAATTCTTTGAGAGACAGCAGGATGACTTTTTCAGAATCTTAAGTCATGAGTTCTGGTAGCATTTTACATGAGACTTTGGATTTTCAGTATTGTTGAACTAAAACTTCTAGTGGCAGAGATATGCAAGTGTTTACATAGGCCTTCTTTGTGTTTATAGTTCTGTCGTTTGGGGGGGAATTATTAAAATCAAAAAGGATGAAAAGCTATCTACGTTCTTTATCTTGTACATTTTTTGTTTCCTTAAAATTTTATCATTTTTTAAAATCCAGGGGCATGTAAGCGAAGACTTCTTTGAAGTTGACATTTTTGTTTCATTGAATTTAACCCATTCTTTGAATTCTAGGTGTATGGGGCTTAATTAAATTTTTGTATGTATGAAATAGTTTACAGTGATTTCTTAGCTGTTTTAGTAATAATCATGAGAGTAAATATGAAACAGCCAAAATTTCTTTGCCATTATTGGTGTGGTTTGCTCAAATGAAAAATCCTTTACATTTGAGATAGTTGCTTTAAACTGGGAAGTTTAATTTTCTTTGGTAAGCCTAATTTTTTTTTTCTCTCTCTTTTTTTTCTTAAAAGCAATAGCCACAATAAGAAGGTACAAATGCACATGTTAGACTTGATGAGTTCTATCATCATGGAAGGTGATGGAGTTACTCAAGAATTATTGGACTCCATTCTTATTAACCTCATTCCTGCACATAAGGTCTGTATAGTATGAAGATATTAAGGGTTAATATTTAATGGTAGTACTACACATATGAAAGCTTGTTTTTCACCATTTGTAATCCCATGTAATTATTCCCACTATCACTCTCCAGTCCCAAGTAAATTAAAGTAACACACATAAGTCTTATAGCTTGTTTTTATTTTTATTTTATTTTATTTTTTTATAGCTTGTTTTTAGAAGCATACTTTCACTTAGTTAAGTGCTGCCTCTTCTCTGGAAAATTAAAAATGTTCCAGATTGACCACTCATATCTAGTATAGGAATTGCAAGGGATTCTTTGTTTTAGAAAAGAAAATGTATTTACTACTTTCTAATAGATAGTATATTAAAAAACAGAGATATTACTTTGCCAACAAAGGTTCGTCTAGTCGAGGCTACGATTTTTTCACTGGTCATGTATGGATGTGAGAGTTGGACTGTGAAGAAAGCTGAGCACTGAAGAATTGATGCTTTTGAATTATAGTGCTGGAGAAGACTCTTGCAAGTCCCTTGGACTGCAAGGGGATCCAACCAGTCCATCCTAAAGGAGACCAGTCCACTGAGGCTGAAACTCCAATACTTTGGCCACCTCATGTGAAGAACTGACTCATTGGAAAAGACTCTGATGCTGGGAGGGATTGGGGACAGGAGCAGAAGGGGACGACAGAGGATGAGATGGCTGGATGGCATCACTGACTCAGTGGACAAGAGTTTGAGTGAACTCTGGGAGTTGGTGATGGACTGGGAGGCCTGGCGTGCTGTGATTCATGGGGTCACAAAGAGTCGGACACTACTGAGCGACTGAACTGAGCTGAACAGATACAGAGTGTAGGAATTGGTATTTCTCCTTAGAACCCATGTCCTACATTTTTCTTAGGCACTTTCAGAAAATGATTTGGCAAAAGCAGAAACTATATGGTTAATGTTAAGGGGAAAAGGATGTTTAAGAGCAGTCTATTCTCCATTTCCTTTTTCTGTTTCTTTCTGCTAGCTCCCCCTAAGAAAGTGAAGGACTTGGCTTCCCCTACTCCAGGTCCACCACTGATGTGCACTCAGGCCTATCCTACTGTTGGTACTTACTTTCCTGCTCTTTTCCTCTAATTGTTCAGTGACTTGTCATCAGAGGTCTGATAAATACATATCTAATTATACTATTCACAATAAGATGCAACCAATTATAAATTCTTTTCCTGACTGATATATTATTTACATTTTTTAAAAATTCAAATGAGTCTGTAATAGGTCAAAATTTTGAGAGTATGGCAAAGAGGTTATATATGTTAGGCAAATAAGAAATGAAAAACTTTGTGAGGAATAGGGTATTTGGTGTTTGTATTCTAGTTAGAGTGTATTTTTAATGAGTAGAACTATGCCTTTTTGGGAAATATAAAGGTTTTCTTAGTTTTGTCAAGATATAAATGATATACAGCACTGTATAAGTTTACCTACATTCAGTTCAGTTGCTCAGTCATGTCCGACTCTTTGCGACCCCACAAATCGCAGCACGCCAGGCCACCCTGTCCATCACCAACTCCCAGAGTTCACTCAAACTCTTGTCCATTGAGTCAGTAATGCCATCCAGTCATCTTATCCTCTGTCGTCCCCTTCTGCTCCTGCCTCCAATTCTTCCCAGCATCAGAGTCTTTTCCAATGAGTCAGTTTTTCACATGAGGTGGCCAAAGTATTGGAGTTTCAGCCTCAGTATCAGTCCTTCCAATGAACACCCAGGACTGGTCTCCTTTAGGATGGACTGGTTGGATCCCCTTGCAGTCCAAGGGACTTGCAAGAGTCTTCTCCAGCACTATAATTCAAAAGCATCAATTCTTCAGCGCTCAGCTTTCTTCACAGTCCAACTCTCACATCCATACGTGACCACTGGAAAAACTGTAGCCTTGATTAGATGGACCTTTGTTGGCAAAGTAATGTCTCTGCTTTTGAGTATGCTGTCTAGGTTGGTCATAACTTTCCTTCCAAGGAGTAAGCATCTTTTAATTTCATGACTGCAGTCACCATCTGCAGTATGAAATCATTTATTTCATTTAAACATGAAACGTTTAGTGAACATCCATTATCTCATAGCTGCAAAAATTAAAGAAACAGAGAAAAAGTGTTTTTCTTGCAAATGAAATGTTTTAGGATTTATTAATGAATTTCATTCACATATAACATATAGCTGTTTTTAAATAGATTTATCATGTTTATATCACTAGTACTTACCTCTTAGTTGGAAGTACCTTTTGACTGCCTTCATCTAATTCTGCCTCCCCACCCCCTGCCTTAACTACAAATCTGATCTCTTTTTTTATGAGTTAGTTTTTGAAGTATAATTGATCTACATAACTCTTCTTTAGTTGTGGTTACACAGTATTTTCTCTACAGTTTGAAATAATCACCTAAATCTAGTTACAGTGTATCAGCATATAAAGATTTACATAGTTATTGATTGTATTCCCCACACTGTACATTTCATATCTGTAACTCATTGATTTTGCAGGTGGAAGTTTGTATCTGTTAATCTCCCTCACCTGTTCCTCCAAGATTACCTTAATTTTGAGCTAATCTTATTCTTTTGGAAATGGAATAAAAACCTGGAGCAAGTGTCAGGAAGCTATGGCTTGTAGACCAAATCTGGCCCACTGCCTATTTATGTACATAAAGTTTTATTTGCACACAACCATGCTTATTTGTTTTTATTGCATCTATGGTTGCTTTCCTGCTGCAACAGCCAGAGGTGTGTAGTTGCAGCAGTGACGATATGGCTGGCCAATAAAGCCTAAAATACATATCTACCATCTGCCTCTTTGCATAAAAATTTTGCTGACTACTAACCTAAGGTATAGGATATCCTTGCCCTTTTTTGGAGATAAGTGCAAGATGGTGGTGAATGAATCTGTTTGGTCTAAAACTGCGAAGTATAGAGATGTTAATAGGTACTTTTCAACACAAGGATTCCATTTTTAATAACTTTTTAAAAATATATCTTTTCACAGGCTTCCTCAGACCCTTTAATTAATTAATTAATTTTTATACTGTCATTTTAAATCTTTTTTTTTTTTTAAGATGAAATTAATGAAGGCTTTAAAGATTAGACATTATTTATAATGACTGGTAGATAAATAAGACATTCTTTGATTGTAATTTTTATTATATATACTCAGCACAGTATTCAATGCTCATTTAATATGGCTGTGTCTGTTCATAAGTATAAAGCATTTGAGCAACACTAATTGTGCATTATTAAATTTCAACTGAAAAACCATTACGTGGTGAATCAATATCTTTGAAAATTTCAGATAAAAGAATTTTCTTTGGGGAAGCGTACAATGATAGGTATTCAATTTTTGTCAATTTTAGGACATAACAATACTTGAGAAGGATAAACATACCTAAAATAAACTGACATTTCATTTTATACTTTATTTCAATACTATTTCAACCACTTATTATCTTGACATTCACAGAAAACCAATCATTAAGGATCCAAATGCAAATCATAGTGAAATTCTAGGCCTTAGTTAAATATTTTAGTATTTTAGAAGTTTATATGAGTAAAAAGTAAAGATAAAATAAGCTGTCAAGTGACAGTTTACTCACTTTTAGCATAATTTTAATGTCAAAACTTAATACTACACTAAAACCAGATGATGCAGATAAACAAAAGCTTTTAGAAATATTAAAGAATTTAGTTCTTTGCATACAAATTTTACTCTATGGTTAATACAGGTAACATGATTCTTAAATAATCTGTTTTAACTTTGTCTATAAAAATAAAATTGTCCTCAATATCCCTAAATTCTTTGTTTTCTAAATAAGGCCATTATTATATAATAGGAAGTTACTGAATCAAAGGTTTAAAAAATCAGTGGCACAAATCAAATGCAGATGATGTAACGAATCCATTGTTAGGTAAAGAATCAGAGCACAGCAAGTACAGTGACCAGCCACACAGAAGAGGTAGAATTCTTAGTCACAGTTTTATAGAAAAGGTGCAGTAGTTTTTATCTGTACTGTTTTATCAGCTAAAGTACTTTACGTTCGCTTCTCATTATTAGTTCATCAGAAGAGGAAAAAGCTCCTAAGCAAAAGTCTTCCTGGCCCTTGTTTTGCATATGTTAAAGGGGCTACTCCTGTACACTTAAAAGCATTTGCTTAGCCAATTAAGGTGATCACCTAAACATGGCATTTATCTCATTTTAAAAAAGCCTCAGAGTTTGAACTAAGTTTCTATTCTCCCAAGGAGAATAGAGGGAAATATATAAGATGGAGGGAAATATCTCTCATTTTGTACCACTTGATTATAAATTATAGATGAAACCATCATTGTCTCTGGATATTATTATTGCTTATTAAGAATTCAGCAGTACTAACCAACTGTACTCAGGTTTATCAGCTGATTGTTTTTAACTCTTATATTACAAGTGGGTATAACCTAAAAATTCTGTTTAATTCATTATACTAGTACTTGATTAAGACATGATGGCAAAGACTATACTATAGGGTTGTTCACATATTGAGTGTTTAAACTTCTGTAGGTTTTCAATTTTTATTTGAATGCCAATAAATAAAGTGATCAGAAAGGTCATTTTATGAAAATTACAATAAAAACTAATAAATATTTATACTAGTAGGGCTTATACCATATTATACCTAAATACTTATAAATGATAATTTAAAACAATTGTTAAAAAATAAAACCTACAGTTTTCTAACAATTAACTGGAAATTAATCTCATGGTTTATATTAGGATTGAGTGATTATGATAAGCCAGATTCCAGATACTTATAGTTTAAGTAAACTTAATTTTGATAAGATAGTCTCGTTTCCCTAAATTCTTTAATATTGACCTTTTTTTTTAATGATTTTTGAGAACTCACGATATTTACTTAACATTAGGTCCAAATTCTTTTAGCAATATTTCCATCACACTGCTGGTATTAATATATCATCCAAGTCAGTAAATACATCAAAACTAATGTAACACTGTTGATAATATAAAAATAAAGTGATTTCCCCTCATTTAATTTAAAAATCCTATATCTTAGTTAACTATTAGAGAGAATGTATCCTTCTAGAAATTGGGAATGATCTTTATTCACTTCAAAGAGAAAATCTGTCCTATTTTTGATAAGTATGCTCTTAGTATTTTTAAGAATTATTCAAAAAGTCAGCTTTGGGGAATGTAGGCTAGGTATATAAAACTAATACTTTTTGTTAATATTTTAATATATTTGGTTATAAAAAAATCCCACATACCTTTTTTTCACAGCTGTGTTTCTATATACATTTAGGAGATACATATGTAAAAAGAGAAAAGTTGAGTTTTTGTTTTCTAAAGATATCCATGATTAGATAATTCTCATATGATTTATAACTTGATATACTGAAAAACTTCTACAATTAATTTGTAATTGCCACATTTACAAAGAAACTTCTGGGTAACAATCTTCTAAAAACATTGTTCAGTGTTACATTTAGGCCTGAAAAGTTCATTTGTTTAAATCACCTAATGACATTTGCAAAACTTTTGCAAACTTAGGAAACTACTGTTATTAACATGGCTTCATTCATTTATACCTGCACAATATTTGCAGTACACTTAAGTACAATTGGAACAATAAGATTACTTGCACAGATGAAAGTTAAGCCTTTCCTTTCATATTAAAATTATACTTATTTCACACTTAATGGTAATGCCTGAAAATGTTTTGGAAAAAACTTAATTGTCTTGACTGTAACAGTTTATTGCATTTTTCTGCCCCTTTTTGTGAATGTTAAGTACTCTGGAATTTTAAGTTCTACTTTTCCTCTTATCTTCAAATAGACTCTTTAGCATATACACTTGAATGGCTGACACTACAACCATTACCACTAAATTAACCATAGACCAGAAATTGACTCTATCAAAGTTGCTTTCTTGTATGTTTCGGTCACGTGCTTCAAATGCTCTAAGCAGAGTTTGGATGTGACCACTTTTGCTTAGTCTGGACTTGATGCTGTTGATAGACTCCAGAATGTCCTCCAGTTTCATATCCAGCATATCTGTGCCAGTAATGTATTTCTTCCAGTCCTCTTGTTCTTGCTCCTGTTCTCCCATATTATCCAGGATTAATTCAAAGAAAATCACCTTCTCAGAAATGGTGCTGAATGTATTGTCAAAGCAGAACATGTAATCACCAACTTCAGTCTCTATCGTGTGAACTCCATCTGATTTTCTTTGTTCAAAAACTAAAGTTTTTCCTTCTGGAGAAGCAAGATGGAAATCAATATCTAATCCTGCTCCATCTAAAACTTGGTACTCGATCTCCAGCGAGGCCTTCAGGGGCATGGGCTGGTAGAAACACTCCTTCTGGCCCGCCGGAAGTGTGAACGTGAAGTCGCTGTCTAAGGAGGGAGTGAAGCCGGCCGCCCTAGGCAGCAGCAGAGCGGCCAAGAGGACCACGGGGAAGGGTAGCCAGGTCGTATCGCCCATCCCTGCCTGGGCGATCTCGGGCTGGGAAAGGCGTTGAGAGGCGTGGGTAATCGGCGCTTATGCTCCGCTTTTCCTTCCAGGACTCCTCGTGGTTGGCAGGCAAACCTGGAGCCTGAAAAAGCTCCAGGTGAAGGCCTAGGCGGAGGGGTGTTTCTCCCATTTTAAATCTTTAATCAGATTGCATTCATGATTATCAGTCATATTACATGCCATGATTAGCTTTCTATAAACAATTTTGCCTTCTGTGTACAAATTGGTATCAATGAAATAAAAAATAAAACCATATACTAGGCAAAGAATTTTATTTATCTTTGTCTCAAACTTTATTCTTAGGGTTCTTCAGCTTTATTAGCTGGAAAGAATAAATTGTATATAAGCAAAAACTGAAAAGAGCTGCAGTGTCCAGGGGCTTAGGCCTAAAAATACTAGAGATCTAGATTTTATCAGATCCATGAACAAAATTTTAAAAAGCAGTCATAAAATAGCAGCTCCCAGTAACTTCTTCAAGATTTATCTTCTTCAGAAGTTAACTTAATTCAGTTTGCTTCATTCTTGGAAGCCTCATCAAAATTCTCTACAAGATCTGGAACTTCATCATCATCCTCCTCTCAAGTGGCAAGTGGTGCTTTTCCATCCACGGATATTTGGGCAGAGCTTCAGCCAGTCTCCTTAAACTGGTGTGACTGTCGGCACCAAGCTGGTTTAAGATGCTGGGGAGCATTTCTGTCAGTTGCTTTGTCTCACCGTGGCCCGTAATGGTGAAAGTGTTTGCTGCCAGAGATGCCTGAACTTTAGGGTTGTTAAAGTGGATCACTGTTCCTTGATTTGTGAACATATTCACCTCTTCAGTACCAGAGATACTGTTTACCCCTAACTTTTTTAAAGAGAACTGAATTTTTTTGTCATCTGCTGTGGCTGTTCTATGAACCACCTTCTTTCTGCGAGCAGTTCCTTTCCCACCAATGCGCACTTGTGCCTGCAGTTTGGCGAGTTTCTCCTGGTTCATGATAGTTTCTTTCATCTTGCTGGAGTGGAAATGGGGCCGTGCGGGGGACTAGGGGTGGCGCTCAGGTGGTCTTGGGCGGACCAGCTGAGGTTAGGTGCACACACGCAGGGATGCAAGATGGCAGCTCAAATCCTTTAGTTTATTACCATGCATTGGGAATCTTGAGGAATGAAGGCAGTAGTTAGCATTTCAGAAATATAACTGAGAATTTTGCTTGAAGCACTTTGCAGGTCCACTCTTCCTCAGAACAGACATTGATTAGACAGTGAAATACTGAGGATAATGTGTGTGTGTTAGGGATAAATGGCTGATTGCCAATTCAGATTGGTTCAGTTCAGTCCCTCAGTTGTATCTGACTCTTTGTGACCCCATGGACTGCAGCACGCCTGGCCTCCCTGTCCATCACCAACTCCCGGTTAACGAAACCTAAAAGTCTTAGATTTAGTAAAGCTAAACTTAATATAGGGTTGAGCTTTTGGCTAATTACCTACTGTGTTTTTTTATTTCTTTGTATTTCAGTTTTTGATTCATGGTTGTGCTATTTGCAACTTCTACATTTATGACCTCTTGACTAGTGGATATTGGGTAAAACCTTGAATGTGGTTCAGTTATATTTTTTGCTCCATATTTTCTGAACTTTGAAGACTTTGATGTTCTAGTGGTATTATCTTGTAAATTCATTAATTCATTTGTAACTTTGCATATTTTTTGTGTTTCAGAACTTAAATAAACAGTCCTTTGACCTCGCAAAAGTCCTATTGAAAAGGACAGTCCAGACTATTGAAGCATGCATTGCCAATGTAGGTATTTCTGCCTGTCTTTTTTCTGTAATTTTGTAGTTCTTAATCCATAAAGGTACGAGTTTATTAGAACTCTTCACATAAAGGCTTATTTAGCCTGTAAACAGTTTCATCTATTTAGGAGAAATATATAAGAGAACTGATATGTCCAAATGTAACCAAATGCAGCATAACTTTATAAGCTTATAGACATTGTTTTTAAATGGCACAAGATAGAGGATGTTAGGTCTGCAATTCCCACCCTTTCTTCTTTGTATTTTATCTTTTTATCTCCTGGCTATGCTGATCTTTTTCACTTTCTCCCTTCATCTTTTTCTGTGGCTCTCTGTCTATATAGTTCCTTCCTCATGTCTCTAAACCATTCTTCTGAACCTTTTTGGCTTTCCCTCTTAAATAGTTGTTAATAGAGTAGTAAGTTGTCTTTTTACTTTTGTCTACTTTTACTATGTTTTGTTTTTACTAAAAAGTCAATAAAGTAATTCTGAAAAGAAATTAGAATTGTGCTGCCTTAATGTAACAAGTTCATTATTGAACATTCCTCCGATTCTTACCTGTTGTTTCACACTTTATATAAAACTTTGAATTGTTCATTTATGTTTCCACATCTTGACATCATTTTTTTACATCATCTTTTTATTTATGACGAGAATGATTGTAAGTATTCCTTTGAATTCATATATAATTTACCTAATCATTTCCCTCTTGCCTTGCATTTAGGTTTTTTTCAGTGTTTTCTTTAGTACAGTCTTTGTGAATGTAGTATTTATTTACTGTTGAATTGTTTTCTGCATATAAAAGTCTAAGTATATTAATTTAAATGTTATGAATTATTAGTATTACTTAATTTACTGAATACTTAAGCATGGTTTAAAAAAGTTTTCTCAAGTATCGTAAAAGTGTATACAGTGAAATTTGTCTTTCTTCAGTCTCAAATATCTTTTTCTCACTTCTCAAAAATAGCCATCACCAATAGATTTTCATATATCCTTCCAGAATTACTCATATGTGTATGTGTAGTTGTAAATTTTGTTAAAACTCTTTTCCTTATTCTTGTCCAGTTCTTCATAATATTTTCTAACTCTTAATATGTGTTGTCTTTCAAAAGAAATTTATCATTTGATGATACTACCAAAAACATGCTCAGATCAGTTGCATACAATTGCCTCTGTAGCATTTTTACATTTAAAAAGTTTTTTTCTAATTTAATTTTGCTAGCAAGAGTGGAGATATCTTTTAATTTGTGCTTTGATATTATATTCTCTTTGTTTCTTCTTCCTAGAATGCTTTTAAATTATCAGCCTTTGTATCATCACCTTTTCCTTCTCTTTGTCCTCTGAGTTAAAATGTTTTTTACTTTCTGGGGTTCTTTTTGGCTGCGCTGGGTCTTTGTTGCAGTGTTCAAGCTTTCTCTGCTGCTGCTGTTGAGTCGCTTCCGTTGTGTCTGACTCTGTGCAGCCCCATAGATGGCAGCCCACCAGGCTCTGCCGTCCTTGGGATTCTCCAGGCAAGAATACTGGAGTGGGTTGCCATTTCCTTCTCCAATGCATGAAAGTGAGAAGTGAAAGTGAAGTTGCTCAGTCATGTCTGACTCGTAGCGACCCCATGGACTGCAGCCTACCAGGCTTCTCCGTCCATGGGATTTTCCAGGCAAGAGTACTGGAGTGGGTTGCTGTTGCCTTCTCCCAGGTTTTCTCTAGTTGCAGCAAATGGGCTCAACTCACGGCTGTAGTTTGTGGGCTTCTTGTTGCAGTGGCTTCTCTTGTTGTGAAGTACAGGCGTTAGGGTGCACGGGATCAGCAGTCAAGGCTCATAGGATCAGTAATGGTGCCATACAGGCTTAGTTGCTCCACAGCATGTGGAATCTTCCTGGACCAGGGATTGAACCTGTGACCCTTGGCAGGCGGATTCTTATCACTATCCTGCTAGGGAAGTCTCTTTCTGGGTATTTTTGGGAAAAAAAGCAACTGATCCTCCACCTTCAGTTATTCTTTATTGCTAAATTTACATAGAAAAAAATGTGTATGTGTGCACATATGCTCAGTTGCTTAGTCATGTCCAACTCTGTGACCTCATGGACTATAGCCTGCCATGCTCTTCTGTCGATGGAATTTTCCAGGCAGGAGTATTGGATGGCATTTCCTACCTCGGGTTGTTCCCAACCCAGGGATCAAACATACATCTCTTGAGTCTCCTGCACTGGCAGGTGAATTCTTTACCACTGTGCTACTTGGGAAGCCCCAGTAAAGAAATTACTCAAAAATCCAAAAGATTTAGTCATTTAAAATTTTTTGTCTGCTATAAAGAAATTTCTCTATAAGATCCTCTATAATGGATTAAATAAACTATTTAAATTG
This sequence comes from Ovis aries, assembly GCF_016772045.2. Lineage (NCBI taxonomy): Eukaryota > Metazoa > Chordata > Mammalia > Artiodactyla > Bovidae > Ovis > Ovis aries. The sequence continues at coordinate 59,684,311 of NC_056059.1, read as the reverse complement.
TTTTTTTTTAATAACAATTCATTCCTAGAATTGTCATCCTAATTTGAAAGAAAGGTAACAACTCAATTACTTAAAAAATTTTTCATATAACAGTCATAATTTGATATTTGGAGATTTGTTTTGTTTTGGTGACTATCCTATTATATATATTAGTAATTGAAACATCTGTTCTTTTTTAATCTTCCTCACTTGTATATGGAATGCCTAATTATATAGTTTTCTTTTAACACATTTATAAAAAGCCAATCCAAGTTTTTAAATGAAATGGATATTTTGTTTCTGTCTCCTTTAGTTTTTCAATCAAGTACTGGTGCTGGGAAGATCATCAGTAAGTGATTTGTCGGAACATGTATTTGATCTGATTCAGGAACTTTTTGCTATAGATCCCCATTTATTATTATCTGTCATGCCGCAGCTTGAATTCAAACTGAAGGTAAGACTGACTATAATTTCTAAGCTCTTTAACTTTTGAGAGAAACATATGTTATATTGTTTTCCTTTAACTGTAAAAGAATAAAATGTGAGTTCAATTATCTTATATTTAGTTAAGGTATACATTTTTTTTTAATCATTTGAGTAAAACAGAGACTCTCATCTCAGTGATAGAGTTTTTCATTGCAATTAAAAATTATAATTTACTTAATTGTTAAATGCCTGATAAACACAGTGATACAAATAATAGATATGAAAAATGGAGTTATCCCCAAAATGTATAAAATGTTATTAAATGATGCCTATTATTATATGTATATATTTTAGAACATCAAATGATATCAGACTCAGTACTCAAAGGATCTTGATTTTAACTATTTGGCCCTTTAATAGTATAAATCAAGGACAAAAATTTTACATGATGACTTGAGCATATCTGGAAGTTTTTATTTACTATTGTTTTTTAAATAGCCAACTAAACAAATTCATAACACCTCAAAAAATACAAAAATCTTAACACTCAGTCCTTTCTCCTTGTTAAACTTTAGAAAAGAACATCGTACATTTTGTTTGATATTCTGGAATTTTTGAAAGATTTTTTTAATATCCAGTATTTTATTTAATCCTTTTATCAGCCTATGGTATATTTAGGACCAACACTACAATTTTGAGTTTTTAAGTTATAAAAAACATAAGATAAATTATTATGAAAAATTTAAGATAAATTATTTTGTCCATTTACACAGTTAAAATGTATTTGAAATTCGAACTCTGATTTCACACTCTTAAAACAGGTATAAGATTTGTCCATTTTGTTTTATGACAAGAATTTGCTGTTCACATATGAAAGACATTTTACTAGGTTTCTCAGAAACTGTTGTACGGAAAATGTTACACAGAGAACAAAGTTTTGTTTTGTTTTTTAATAATGGGTTTATTTCAACAACAGTCTAAGAGTGGTTCCATACCAAATTATTTCTATGTATAAGGCATTAAAATATTTTCTCCCAGTCTATATATAGAGTTTGAATATGAAAGTCAAGCCTCTTTAATCCTTAAACAAGGCTGCTGTAATAGATGGTGGGAATGGATTAGGAACTAGACTTCAGTGTGTAAGCTTAATGTAAACAGAATGAAGTTTAAGCTACATTGGTTGTCCATACCCCATTCTTCCATAAGTTCATTTACTTACATCAGAAGTTAAGAGCTGAATCTGGCCTCCCAAAAATGTTTTATTTGATAAATTTTATTTCAAAATGTCATGCAAATAATTTTCTCTTTTTAAAAAGTTGATAACATTGAGTAAATGAATAAGTTTTAAAATCAAACTGTTGAAAACTCCAGATTATACATTTTCTTAAAAAAAAAAAAATCAGATGATTTGATAACATGTTTGGCTAGAACTTGAGTAGTAGTACCTTAAATGGGTTATGAGCTTTTCTCTACCACAGTTGTCCTCAATTACTCTTCATCTTGTACCCTCTCTGCTTCATTGATACAATTTGATATTTTCATAGGCATACTTTAGCAGTAGGTGTACAAGAATTTTTTTATAGATTCCTTAATTCCCTTTTTTTAAAAATTTAGCACCTTAGTTAATGTTATTTCTATATAGTCTCTCTTGATACAATATGTATAACCCAAGGCCATTGATTTTTCTGTTTTCTGTATTCTTAGATAAATTTCTGCCTTTTTAAAAGGCAGATGTTGGAGATGAAATTGTAGGGCAGAAATTATTTGTAGGTCTTCCATTCACAGAATTTTTTCTAGAACTCTTAGGGAATGTTAGAATTAAATCATTATCTTCATATTTCTCCAGCATCTTTGCAGATTGCAAGCAAGCAGAGAAACAGGCATAAATTAACAGTTGAGAGGGAATGAAATAAGAGCAAAGGACCTGATGATCTAACGTGGAATTAAATCAACTTCTACATAGTAAATGAGAGAATATGATATTTTAAAGTTTTCATCATTATAAGCAAAAATAGTGAAATTGCAGCTCCTTGGGGCTATTTTATTTATTTTTTATAATCTGATGAATAACTCAGGCTTTATTTATTTTCTTTTTTCCCTTAGAGCAATGATGGAGAAGAACGATTAGCTGTTGTTCGACTTTTAGCTAAATTGTTTGGTTCTAAAGATTCCGATTTAGCAACACAGAATCGTCCTCTGTGGCAGTGTTTTCTTGGACGGTAAGAGAATACAATTCTGTGGACTTTTATGTTTTGGAGGCTAGTCAGTATGGCACACCTGATTGAAACCACATATATCAAACGTCGATATATGTTTTTTTTAATACCAATGTTACTGTCTCTCTTGGAGAGTAAACTGAAGAGGAATTTTTTATGAAGAAAGCTTTTATTTACCCACATAACAGATTTTAATCTTTCTTGTGTGTGCTAAAATGATGTCATTAGAATAAACATTTGAAGATCTGCAGAGTCTTAAAATTTTTAAATAAATCATGAGACTGAAGACATCATGGTCCAGTCCATGCCATATTTCACTCAAACAGTTTATTTACTGGTGCTTATCCTTTAGATACATAGCTTATCTGGTAGCAAGATGTGTGTTTTAAACAATTCAGTATTGTCTAATTTTGAAATGGAAAATAGCACTGCTCTTTACTCAAAGCTTTTAATGTTCCTTCTAAAGAACTTGGAATTATTGTATTCTGTTCAACATGATGGTAAGGTTGGAAAATCTATGAAATTTATTAAATTGCTTTCTTGTGTTACATTTACATGTTTCTTTACTTCAAACATTGACTAAAAAGTCAATTTATATTATTAATATTCTGGAGAACATTTGAAATTCATCATTGTCTAATTCAACTGATTCAGGAAACAGGCTCCAAAATTTTTCTTAAAGTAAACTCACTATAATAATTGTTACAGTAATGCTATGTTAAATACTAAAATAAATAAGAGACTTCCGTGGTGGTCCAGTGGTTAAGAATCCACCTCACAGTACAAGGGACACGGGTTCAGTCCCTGGGCAGGGTACTGAGATCCCGTATGACACAGAGCAGTTAAGCCCCCATGATGCAATGAAGATCCTGTATGCTGCCACTAAGACCTGAGGTAGCCAAATAAATAAATTACATATATATAACAAATTGGAGACACTGACATAATGATATTCTAAGTTATTTGCTCAGAACAGGCCGTTTTGAAGGTCTTGAATATATTCTGACCATTTGATTAATTACACTTGAATTTATAAGAATTTAGAGGGAATGAAACAGTTCTGCTTGTCAGTACATAGACGAGTGTATCTGTCCTTGTGATTGACAATATATATGAAAAACACTTAAACAAAAATGCAAGACTCCATTTTTCACTTGCATAACTTATAAAAACTAAATTAACAGTAATAGGCTTCTTACACTGAAAATTTCACATTTACTAGTGTCCTAGTAATGGGTCTCTTATTCATGTACACAAAGAAGTATTTTTAGCATATCTGTTGTACTGGATTATTTCCCTTAATTATTTAATAATAAGTGTTTTGATACTTGATCATGAGTAGTAATAGTCTCACTTTTCTCTGGCAGTTAGAAAATTGTAAATCCTAAATGAAATATTTTATTAAAATATATGACAGTTGTCTCTGGATAAGGAAGTAGGCAGCCATGGATATTTAGGTGTTTATTAAATGATCACTTCAAAAATACAAATGTTTTCAATGTTTAAAGTCACATTATCTATGATCAGGAGAAGGAAATGGCAACCCACTCCAGTATACTTGCCTGGAGAATCCCATGGACGGAGGAGCCTGGTAGGCTACACTCCATGGGATCGCAAAGAGTCGGACACGACTGAGCGACTTCACTTCACTTTTCACTTTTATCTATGATCAATTATATGTCAACAAAGCAGACAACCTAGAAGAAATGAACAAATTCCTAGAAATGTATTGTTTCCCATGACTGAACCAAGAAGAAACAGAAAATATGTACAAATCAATTGCCAGTAATGAAATTGTGTCAGTGATAATTGTTGTTGTTTAGTCACTAAGTCGTGTCCAACTCTTTGGAACCCCATGGATTGCAGCATGCCGGGCTTACCTGTCTTGCATTATCTTCTGGAGTTTGTTCAGACTCATGCCCACTGAGTCAGTGATGCTATCTAACCTTCTCATCTTCTGCCATCTTCTTCTCCTTTGGTCTTCAATCTTCCCCAGCAGCAGGGTCTTTTCCAATGAGTCAGGTCTTTGTATCACATGGCCAAAGTATTGGAGCTGCAGCTTCAGTCCTCCAGTGGAATATTCAGGCCCTATTTCCTTTAAGATTGGTTTGATCTCCTTGATGTCCAAGGGACTCTCAAGAGTCTTCTCTGGCAATACAGTTAGAAAGCATAAGCATCAGTTCTCTGGCACTCAACCTTCTTTATGGTCCAACTCTCACATCCATGCCTGACTACTGGAAAAACCATACCTTTGATTATATAGACCTTTGTCAGCAAAGTGATATCTTTGCTTTTTAATACACTGTTTATGTTTGTCATAGCTTTTCTTCCAAGGAGCAAAAGTCTCTCAGTCGTGTCTGACTCTTTGCGACCCCATGGACTGCAGCCTACCAGGCTCCTCCCTCCATGGGATTCTCCAGGCAAGAGTATTGGAGTGGGTTGCCATTTCCTTCTCCAGGGGATCTTTCCGATCCAGGGATCGAACCCTGGCCCCCTGCATTCCAGGCAGACACTTTAACCTCTGAGCCACCAGGAAAGTCCTTCCAAGGAGCAAGCGTCTGTTAATTTCATGGCTGCGTCTGTTAATTTCACTGTTTTGGAGTCCAGGGAAATAAAATCTGTTACTGATTCTACTTTTTCCCCTTCTTTGCAATGAAGTGATGGGACCAGGTACCATGATCTTAATTTTTTTAATGCTAAGTTTTAAGCCAGGTTTTTCACTAGCCTCTGTCACCCTCATCAAGAGGCTCATTAGTTCCTTTTCACTGTCTGCCATTAGAGTGGAATCATCTGCATATCTGAGGTTGTTGCTATTTCTCCTGGTAATCTTGATCCAGCTTGTGCTTCATCCTGCCCAGCATTTCACATGATGTACTCCACATACAAGTTAAATAGAGTAACAATATATAGCCTTATCATAGTCCTTTCCCAATTTTAAACCAACCCCTTTATCCATGTCCAGTTGTAAGTGTTGCTTCTTTGACCTGCATACAGGTTTCTCAGGAGTCAGAAAAGGTGGTCTGGTATTTCCATCTCTTTAAGAATATTCCACAGTTGATTGTGATCCACACAGTCAAAGGCTTTAATGTAGTCAATGAAGGAGAAATAGATGTTTTTCTAGAATTCCCTTGCTTTTTCTATGATCCAGTGAATGTTGGCAATTTGATCTCTGATCCCCCTGACTTTTCTAAACCCAGCTTGTACATCTGGAAGTTCTCTGTTCATGTACTACGGAAACCTGGCTTGAAGGATTTTGAGCATAACTTTCAGGTCAGTTCAGTTCAGTCGCTCTGTCGTATCCCACTCTTTGCAACCCCGTGAGCATAACCTTACTTGCTTGCAAAATGAGCGTAACTGTCCAGTAGTTTGAACATTATTTGGCACTGCCCTTCTCTGAGATTGGAATGAAAACTGACCTTTCCAGTCCTGTGTCCACTGCTGAGTTTTCCAAATTTGCTGACATAGTGAGTACAGCACTTTAACATCATCTTTAAGGATTTTAAAGAGCTCAGCTGGAATTCCATCACCTCCACTAGCTTTATTTGTAGCAGTGCTTCCTATGGCCACTTAAGACTTCACATTCCAGGATATCTGGCTCTAAGTGAGTGACCACACCATCATGGTTATCCTGGTCATTAAGACCATTTTTGTAGAGTTCTTCTGTGTATTCTTGCCACCTCTTCTTAATATCTTCTGCCTCTGTTAGGTCCTATCTCACTATTTGCAGATGACAAGTAATACTACATAGAAAATCCTAAAGATGCCATCAGAAAACTACTAGAATTCATAAATGAATTTGAGTATGTTGTAGGAGTAGGATACAAAAATCAATAAACAGAAATCTTTGCGTCTGAGTACACTAACAATGAACTATCAGAAAAATTAAGAAAATAATCCCATTTACAGCCACATCATAGAGAATAGAATACCTCAGAATAAACCTACCTGAGGAGGCAAAATAACTGTACTTGGAAAACTGTAAGATACTGATAAACCAAACTAAAGGTGACACACAGAGTTGGAAAGATACACTTTGTCTATGGATTGAAATAATTAACATTGTTAAAGGCAATCAACAGATTCATTGCAATCCTTATCAAAATCCCAATGGCCTTTTTCACAGAACTAGGATGAACAATTCTACTGAATGGGAGAGGGTATTTCCAAATAATATACATGATAAGCTGTTAATATCTAAAATATATAAATACCTCATTCAAGTCAACATCAAAGAAGCAAGCAACCTGTTTTAAAAATGGGAGAGGATCTGATACACATTTTTCCAAAGATGACGTATGAAAAGATGCTCAACATCAGGGGATATTTGTATACTTTTGGCTAATTCATGTTGATGTATGACCGAAATCAAGCCAATGTTGTAAACCGATCATCAATCAATTAAAAATAAATAAATATTTTTTAAAAAAAGATGCTCAACATCACTAATCATCAAGGAAGTGCAAATCAAAACTGCAGTGAGATACCACCTCACACCTGTCAGAATGGCTGTTATCAAAACGACTACAAATAACAAGTGTTGGCAGAGATGTGGAGAAAAGGGAACCATTGTGCACTGTTGGTGGCAATGTAAATTGGTGCCGCCACTATCAAAAACAGTATGGAGGTTCCTCAGATAATTTAAAATGACACTATCATGTGATCCAGCTGTTACAGTCCTGGGTATTTATCTGAAGAAAACAGTAGATGCGCTAGCTCCATGTTTACTCCGGCATTATTTATAATAGCCAAGACAGGAGAGCAACCCAGCTGCCCAAACAACAGACCAGTGGATAAACTAGATGTGGTATATACATGCATGGTGCAATTTTACCCCTCCATAAAGAAGGAAATCCCATTTGGGACAACATGGATGGACTTAGAATTATGCTAAAGGTAATAAGTCAAACAGAGAAGGACAAATACTGTATGGTTTCACTTATGTGTGAAATCCAAAAAAAAAAAATGACCAAACATAACAAAACAAAGACAGTTAAGGAGAACAAACACTTGCCATAGAGAAAGGGAGGTGGAGAGAGGAAAAAATAAAATGGGTAGAGGAAATTAAAAGGTAAAAAATAAGTAAATAAAATCACATTATTTAAAATTAATATTTTTAAATTGCCCAATAAATTTAAAATTCCAGTTACTCAGCTTATCCTTATATGAAGTTCTAAATTTACATAGTGAGTTTCATACTTATTAAATTCTTCCTGTAACCCTAACTCTTATGATTATACAGTGGAAGTGAGAAATAGATTTAAGGGACTAGATCTGATAGGCAAAGTGCCTGATGAACTATGGACAGAGGTTTGTGACATTGTACAGGAGACAGGAATCAAGACCATCCCCAAGAAAAAGAAGTGCAAAAAAGCAAAATGGCTGTCTGAGGAGGCCTTACAAACAACTGTGAAAATAAGAGAAGCAGAAAGCGAAGGAGAAAAGGAAAGATATACCCATTTGAATACAGAGTTCCAAAGAAGAGAAAGGAGAGATAAGAGAGCCTTTCTCAGTGATCAGTGCAAAGAAATACAGGAAAACAGTAGAATGGGTATTATGCAAAGATGGGCTCAATAAAGGACAGAAATGGTATGGACCTAACAGAAGCAGAAGATACTGAGAAGAGGTGGCAAGAATACACAGAAGAACTGCACAGAAAAGATCTTCACGACCCAGATAATCACAATGCTGTGATCACTCACCTAGAGCCAGACATCCTGGAATGTGAGGTCAAGTGGGCATTAGGAAGCATCACTATAAACAAAGCTAGTGGAGGTGATGGAATTCCAGTTGAGCTGATTCAAATCCTAAAAGATGATGCTGTGAAAGTGCTGCACTCAATATGCCAGCAAATATGGAAAACTCGGCAGTGGCCACAGGACTGGAAAAGGTCAGTTTTCATCCCAATCTGAAAGAAAGGCAATGCCAAAGAATGCGCAAACTATCACACAATTGCACTCATTTCACATGCTAGTAAAGTAATGCTCAAAATTCTCCAAGTCAGGCTTTAGGAACACGTGAACCGTGAACTTCCAGACATTCAAGCTGGTTTTAGAAAAGGCAGAGGAACCAGAGATCAAATTGCCAACATCTGCTGGATCATGGAAAAAGCAAGAGAGTTCCAGAAAAACATCTATTTCTGCTTCATTGACTATGCCAAAGCATTTGACTGTGTGAATCACAATAAACTGAAAAATTCTGAAAGAGATGGGAATTCCAGACCACCTGACCTGCCTCTTGAGAAACATGTATGCAGGTCAGGAAGCAACAGTTAGAACTGGACATGGAACAGCAGACTGGTTCCAAATAGGAAAAGGAGTACGTCAAGGCTGAATATTGTCACCTTCCTTATTTAACTTGTATGCAGAGTACATCATGAGAAACATTGGGCTGGAAGAAGCACAAGCTGGAATCAAGATTGCTGGGAGAAATATCAATAACCTCAGATGTGCAGGTGACACCACCCTTATGGCAGAAAGTGAAGAAGACCTAAAGAGCCTCTTGGGGACTTCCCTGGTGGTCCAGTGGCTAAGACTCCGTGCTCCTAATGCTGAGGACCAGGGTTCGGTTCCTGGGCAGGGAACTAGATCCCACATGCTGCAACTAAGACCTGGCTCAGCCAAATAAAGAAATATTTTTTAAAAGTAAAAATAAAGAGCCTCTTGATGAAAGAGGAGAGTGAAAAGTTGGCTTAAGGCTCAACATTCAGAAAACTAACATCATGGCATCTGGTCCCATCACTTCATGGCAAATAGATGGGGAAACAATGGCCGACTTTATTTTTTGGGGCTTCAAAATCACTGCAGATGGTGACTGCAGCCATGAAATTAAAAGACGCTTACTCCTTAGAAGGAAAGTTATGACCAACCTAGACAGCATATTAAAAAGCAGAGACATTACTTGGCCAACAAAGGTCCGTCTAGTCAAGGCTATGGTTTTTCCAGTAGTCATGTATGGATGCCAGAGTTGGACTATAAAGAAAGCTGAGTGCTGAAGAATTGATGCTTTTTGAAGTGGGTGTTCATTGGAGGGACTGATGCTGAAGCTGAAACTCCAATACTTTGGCCACCTGATGGGAAGAGCTGACTCATTTGAAAAGACCCTGACGCTGGGAAAGATTGAGGGCAGGAGGAGAAGGGGACAACAGAGGATGAGATGGCTGGATGGCATCACTGACTCAATGGACATGAGTTTGTGTAAACTCTGGGAGTTGGTGATGGACAGGGAGGCCTGGCATGCTGTGGTTCATGGGGTCACAAAGAGTCGGGCAGTACTGAGTGACTGAACTGAACTGAATACTGGTGGCTCAGCAGTAAAGAATTTGCCTGTCAGTGCAGATATGGGGTTGAGCACTGGGTCAGGAAGATCCCCTGAAGAAAAAAAGGCAACCCGTTCCAGTCTTCTTATCTGGATATCCCATGGACAGAGGAGCCTGATGGACTGTAGTCAGTGGGGTGGCAAAGAATTGTACATGACTTAGCAACTAAACAGCAACAGCAAAAAGGGCAATTACAAGTTGGTTCCAGCCACATGAAACTTTTTTTTGCTGTGAGGCAATATGACACATGTATTGTGTGTACTTATCTCTGGGTCTCCCCGTGCTTTCTTTTCTTTCTTTTTTTTTTTTTTTTTTTTTTTACAGTCCAGGTCTTTATTTTTACACCCATCAGGCCATGAATTCATAGGGGATGGGCTCCAACAGTTCGGGTTCCTTTCCATTGGTCCTCACAAAGTGTGCTTCTCTAGGTGGAGCAGGCTGGCGATTCAGCTGAACCCAAGTCCCTTTCTCTTTGGCTTCCTTCTTTTTCTGATCATTTTCCTTCGCATGTTTCAGGAAGCTATCTCGGCTCTTAGAGTGCTTAATATGCTCAATACACACATTAATTCTCTTGGCAAGAATCTTGCCCTTAACTTGTTTGTTTACAATGATGCCAACAGCATGCTGGGTAACATTGTAGACTCTCCCTGTTTTGCCATGGTAACATTTGTGGGGCATTCCTTTTTGAACAGTACCCATTCCCTTGATATCTACAATATCACCCTTCCTGTAGATTCGCATGTATGTGGCCAAAGGAACAACTCCATGTTTTCTGAAAGGCCTGGAGAACATGTAGCGGGTGGCCCGCCTCTTTCCCTTTGTGTTGGTCATCTTGGCGAATCAGCCTGAGGGGCCGGGGGAGAGACGGGGCTCCCCTTGCTTTCTACCTCACATTCTTCTAGCATTTTTCTCCTGTAAACTTTTTCAGATAGATTTTGTGCATTTTGAAAATTTATTTTTTGTTTTGTGGCATAATTTTAAGCTACAATTTTTGGCTCTCCAATATACATAGTTTGGGTTGGGGGATGTTTTACACTGTTTTGTTTTAGCATGGTGAAAATCCTGTTGTAAAAAAAATTGTTGTTGAAAACGTTGTAAAATTATATAATTTTTAATTTATATTCTTCCTTCAGAATGATGTAACTGTCATTTTAATAACCAGCATATTTTCTAATCAGTAACCATTGTTTTTTTAATAGATATTTATGTACTGTTTATATACCTTATGTACTGTTGATGTACCTTATTTGAAAATAGTTATTTTGCCTCATGACTAATATTTAGCAATCTTTTTCTGTATAGATTTAATGACATTCATGTTCCTGTGAGATTAGAAAGTGTGAAATTTGCCAGTCACTGTTTAATGAATCACCCAGATTTAGCAAAGGATCTCACAGGTAAGGAAGGTGTCTGGTCTATTGAAATATGAACACAATCACACAAATATATTTTAAACATGGCCTTTGACTTTAACTTCGGTTTCTGAATAGGTTTCACTCTGGCACACTGTTTCAGATCTCTTAACAGTCATGGACTAGTAAGTGATTTCATGTTTATACAATAAAATTAAGTTTGAAATCTTCACATTGTAATCCTTTGAAGTTTTTTGAAATGATAGTTTAAAGAAGTAGACTCTTCCTGTGAGTTCCAGTTTGGGCACAAATCATTATATCTCTGTGATAATTAAGTATAGTAACACGCCTTAAGATAAGTAGATAAGTGATTTCTTCTGAAATAGATTAGTAGAATTTCTCATTCTTCACTTGAAATAAAGCATTTAAACCTACTTATTTGGTTGTAACAAATAAATTGCTTCTATCAAAGTACTTGGGCTTCAGGCTCAGTATAAGGAGTCTCTGCTGTAAAGAACCTGCCTGCAGTACAGGAGACTCATGTTCGATCCCTGGATCAGGAAATGTCAGTGCACTCCAGTATTCTTGGAAATACCATGGACAGAGGAGCCTAGCAGGCTGCTGTTCCTGGGATTGCAAGAGTCTGACTCAACTTAGTGACTAAACCACCGCAATCAAAATACTGTTTACCGGCTGCCTTGGTGGCTCAGTGGTAAGGAATCCGCATGCCCATACAGGAGATACAGGTCAATCCCTGACCAGGAAGATCCTACATGCCACAGAACAGCTAAGCTTGTGTGCCACAATTACTCAGCCTATGCTCCAGAGTCTGGGAGCCACAACTGCTGAGTCCACATGCCACAACTGCTGAAGCCCATGACCCTAATAGCTCATGCTCCACAACAGGAGAAGCTACCACAATTAGAACCAAGAATTGCAACTAGAGAATAGCCTCTGCTTGCATAACTAGAGAGTAGCCTCTGCGTGGGCAACTGGAGAAAAGCCTGCACAGCAACAAGGACCCAGCACAAACAAAAATAAATTTTTTACCAAATTTTTATCAATTTTTCCAAAAATAAAGTGTTTGCCAAAGGAGAGGAAATAACTTTGTTCGTATCATAATTATCTAGGATTTTGTTTAGAGGTCATAGAATGTTATTTTATACTGTATAATGCTATAAGAACTTTTATTGTATTTTTTTTTTAGTCTTTTAATATGTATTGTATAAATCAGGTGCTGTTTTGATTTCAAATCAGGTATTGATTTGACTTTTCCATAATAGTTGATATATTATTTATTAACATGTAACTCTTCAGTAACAAATAGTATGATATAGTTTATTTTGTTACTATGTACTTGCCACCTCAAAAATTGAATGATTTTAATTTACGCCTCATTTTACAATTGTTCAATTTAATATAGACATAAAAGCATTAGGGTTTTTTTTTGTTATTGTGAATATAATGAATATTATAGCTTACATTTAGCTTAATTTTTTTTGTTTCAGAATATTTGAAAGTTCGATCCCATGATCCAGAAGAAGCTATTCGTCATGATGTTATTGTTACTATAATAACTGCTGCCAAAAGAGACCTTGCCTTAGTGAATGATCAGCTACTTGGCTTTGTAAGAGAAAGAACACTGGACAAACGGGTAAAACCTGAGGAATTTTATTCTTTTTTAATTTACTATGTTTACATTGTTAGCAAAATACAATAGAAATCATTTTATATTTAAAGTTATCTTGAAAGTCAAATTAATACAATAACCAAATATAAAGAGCTCAAAATTTATATATTTCTGGCAAACTTTTCATTATTTTTACAAACGAATACATTGGATTCTATAGCTTTTCATATCTTCAGTATGGGTTTTTTAGCTCACCTTTACAAAATGAGCAGCAGAATTAAAGGTTTGTTTTACCTTTTCACTTACATGATGAGTTTCAGAAGAATAGTGATCATCACCATTTGGTTCCTTAATAGTTAGCATTTGCAGAAGTACCTATCTTGGAATATCATACTTCCTATAAAAGTGGTGTTTCCATATTGCTATACTAAGCTAAACATCAAAATGATGTTTAGTCATTACTCTTTGTGTAATTTCCTGTATGTGGATGCAGTTTAAAATGTGGGTTGATGAAAGTAGTACTAAGAACAGTAATAGTTGCTAAGAAATAGTGTCAACCATAAGAGACATATAGGCAAGGCAGGCTGAACAAAGGTTGCCTTTAAAAGTGTGCTATTTTATTTGAAGCACAGTTTTAAAAATCTCCTACCATCCTGAAACTAATGCAGTTTAGCTATAATTTCAAGATAGAAAAGCAGTATCTTGCTATAGAAATATATAGCAAGATGCATTCTTTAAATTGCTTTGAAATAGTCATAGGAGGCAGAGATATATAAACACCATTTAACTTGTTGAGCTGTGTCATTCTCCATCTGAAGAGTTTTTCCCCCTTGGCATTAATTTAAATGAAATAACACTCCCTATTGCTTAGTTGTTAATTACCACCTCCCCAGCCCCCAAACCAGGTTTCAAGTATTGCCATTTTTATTACTTCTTCCTTTTAGAAACATTTCACTTCTACTTCTGTCAGTATCTGTTTATAATTTCAGGATGAGCTGAGTAAATGATTCTTGCTAACTGAGACTGTATGATATGGTCTTAATAACGCCTACTGGACGTTTTAGGAACTGTTATTTTGGTGTAATGAATTAAATAACCTAAAGTATAGCCTTTCTAAATTTTGTTTTCTCTAAAAAGTGGGGATGAATTGAAATCTTCGATTTCGCTGCTTACATTCTTTGGTTTCATGTTAGAAATGTCAAAAGGCATCTTTTACTTGCTATATGGGAACAGTTTCATTTCACCTACTAAATAATCTAAAATTGAGAAAAGTATACCAGGAAAATTTCAAGAAGGTATTAAATAAACCAAAGATAAGTATACTCTGATTTATTAGAGATAAGTACCTTGTGGTTATTATTATATTGTTCTTTTGTCTTTCTGACTCTAGATTTTTATAATCTCTTTTTCTGTCCACCCTCCTCTGATCACCTTTCTTCCCTCCTCTTAAACCCCTCCAATCTCTTTAACTCCCAGAGTCTTTCATGGATTAGGGTGTGACTAGGTAATTGATTTGCCCTTTTGATTACAAAGTAATAAAATTCACTTAAGACTATCACTAAGGTGCTTTCCAACTTTATAATTCTAAGATTTTGATACCAAATTTTGCTCTTTTTTCTTTTTAATTGGAGGATAATTGCTTTGCAGTATTATTTTGGTTTCTGCCATACATCAACATGCATCAGCCATAGGTATACATATGTCTCTTCCCTCTTGAACCTCTCTCCAACCTCCCGCCCCAATTTTGCTCTTCTTATTCTGAGTTAATATCAAAAGGAATATAACTAGGAAAGAACATTCCAGATGATTCAGCTTTTGTTTGTAAACTGAATTGTACACTTTCTGTTATTTTTTAATCACTCCTAAAACTTGGCCAAATTTTTTTTTAGACAGAATCAAATAAGATTTTTTGTAAGGTTTATTGTTGCTTGGCTTTGAAGAAAATAAAAAATTGATAGGTGATCTAGTAGTATTGGCACTGGATAATTTGGAAACTAGTCTGGTTTCTAAACAGAAACATAATCAAAATTGTTGTTTAAGTGATTTGTCTTTTATGAAAATAAGTATTATACTAATCTATGCACACTAAATCTGCAACCTATTGGAAGAAATCATTTTTGCCAGTTATACTAAAATTTGGTATCTAGCTCATCTAGTAAATTTTGTATTTTCTAGTGGCGAGTAAGAAAAGAAGCTATGATGGGTCTGGCTCAGCTTTATAAGAAATACTGTCTTCATGGTGAAGCAGGAAAGGAAGCTGCAGAGAAAGTCACCTGGATAAAGGACAAACTTTTGCATATATATTATCAGAATAGCATCGATGACAAGTGAGTTCCATATATTGGTAAAATGGATGAATATATAAGTGCTTTTAATTTTTTAATATGGTTTCTGTTTGATTTTTTTCATAGTACTTAGTTTCTAAGTTCAGAAATCACTTTCTGCGTGTTTAGACATATCATGTTTAAATAAGACTATAGTCAGAATTATCAGTTAGCATAATAATTGGTTTTTTTAGGCATAATTTACGTATAGCATTATCTTTCAAGTGTATAAGCATAATGATTCTATATTTGTATATATTGCCAAATGATCACCTGGTAAGTCTAACTTCCATCCCCATATATAGAAAATTCTTTTCTTGAGATGAGAACTTATGTTGTTTTCCTTTTCTGAATGTTACTCATAATTCTCTATTGGATTACAGTAATAATTTTGTTTTTTTGCAAAATACTTCACAGTGTTTTATTGAGTTAGACTGACTACTTTGACATTGATTATGTATTTCATTGGCTAATGAAGAGTCCTTATATTTAATAAGGATTAAATAAGAATAATTTTATAATTACAATCCTTATAATAAGAATCCTTATTCCAATGATGTTGAGTAATAAATATAAGCTTAGCAAGAGGATATTTAAATATGGTAAGAAATTTAGAATGTGCAGTGAAGACAGATCTGCATGAGAGAAGCTGATTTTCAGGATGATGAAGGAAGATCACCTTGATTTTACAAAATGACAACATGGGAAAGGAGCCAGACTATAATCAGAGGAAATTGATACATTTTTTGAAAATTAGTAATTCTTGATCGTAGCTTCATTTGTAATGTTAAATAATTTCTGATAGCTCCAGACTGATGATGACTAACAGGTGGAACAGCCTTAGCATCCTGTTCTTAGGAATAATATATAACATAACCCTTTTAGAACAGATGTTTCAGGCTGACAAAGTATAAAGCCACAAGTAATAACTGTAGCTCTAAATTTAAAAATAACTATACTTGCAAGGAAAAGCATTGATCACATACTGATCTTTTCCATTTATTTGCACACATCGGTATCACCATTGGTATGGTATCTTTGCATGAGGTGGTTAAAATATAAAATGGCTTTTGCTTCTGAAAAACAATAATTTTGTTACTTGGGGTTTTTTTCTCTTTGTTTGTTTGCTTCATAGACTATTGGTAGAGAAAATCTTTGCTCAGTATCTTGTCCCCCACAACCTGGAAACAGAAGAGAGAATGAAATGCTTGTATTATTTATATGCTAGTTTGGATCCAAATGCTGTCAAGTAAGTTACTTTTTTAATGATTCTTGAATACTTTATACAATTATTTATTTAATCATTTCTAATTAACTGCTGTTGATAGGGTTATTGCTTCTTCTAATTGAATCAAGAATCTCAGATAAATATTTATAGAGAAAATTTTATCATGTAAATTCAAGTAAGTTAAAATCAAAAATATTCCTATATGCATAGGTATATTTGGCAACTGAGCAATATGGTTTCAGGAATTTAGAGAAGTCCCCATGTCAAAATTATCTTTTGTGCACCTGTTGACTGGGATCTAAATCACATTTATTGGAGGTTTACCATACTAAGCCTAAGAAATAAGAACTGGTTCTTTGTCAGGAGAACATGTCCAAATCACTTCTGTGTAGAATAATTGTATGATTGATTGTCAAAACAGGTATTTTTGAGATTGAAAGAAGGCACTATGAATAATTTTGTTCAGACAGCCACCATAAACCTTAACTATCCCAGGCCACTTAGAATCTGTGGGCATTCCACTTTAATAAAGCTTTTAAAAAAGTAAATAACCCTCTCATTGAGAATTCTGATTCTCCTGAATAAGAACCTCAGCTATTACATTTACATATATATATATTACCTTTAATTTCATATAATTTCAAATTAACAGAAAAGTTTCAAAAATAATAACACAACTTTTAAAATCCCATTTAGTGAAATTCCTAATTTTTGACCATTTACTTTATCATTTGTGCATACTTTACATACGTATTTTCTTCTGATCCATAGATAGTAATTTGCAGACACTGCATTCCTTTACATCTAATACATAGGTATTCCTTAATTACAAGGATATTCTTTTATATAACTAGAGTGCTTTCATGAGAGTCAGGAGGTTTAATATTGATAAAATACTGTATAATCCAATGTGTATTCAAATTTCCTCAGTTGTCCAAATAATGTCCTTTATGGATTTTTGTTCCCTTTCTAGGATTACATGTTGCATGTCTAATTATCATGTCTCTAGTCTTTTTAAATTTAGAACCATTTCTCAGTTTGTCTTTGTCTTTTATAACTTTGACAGTTTTCAGAACAATGTTGCATAGGTCAGTTATTTCATAGAATGTTCTCTCAGTTCGGGTTCATTCAGTGTTTCCTCATTATTGGATTGAGATTCTGTGGTTTCAGCAGAAAGGCCACAGAGTAACATACCCTATTAGAAGACGTTAGCCATCATTTTAAGGATTTGCAAGTAGTTCGTAACGTTCACTGTAGATAGTAAATTCCAGGCCACGGGTCTTGATCTCTGTTTACATTTGGCAAAGAGTACTCAGAAATAAACTAATTTTGAGCACCTGAAATTACAGAGTGGGTTTGTAAGAGAAGAAAATCTGCTATCACAGAGAGAAAAGAATCTAGAGTAAAGAAACTCAATTTAAATTTGGCATGTTTTGAATCTACATCATTTCTAAGAAATTCATTTTTTAAGCCATCTGCACTATTTCCTGCATACCTCCTTAGCCTGGCCTTTCGTGATCTGATCCTTTTCTATAGTACTTTCCAGCTTCCTTATGCTCCCCCACTCACGTTCTGTGCTCCAAGCCTATAAATTTTTTTCACGTCCCTGTGTGTGCCATGTACTTTAATGACATTTTTCTCTTTGTTTATAGCAGAACTTTCTGGCTACCTCTGCTTAGAATGTCTTTGAATTCCTTCAGTTTACCTGGCAAGATCCTATTCATCCTTGAAAACTTCTCAAATATGTTCTCTCATAAGAAGCCTTATGTTTACTATTTTAAACCAAACTATCTTAATCCTAATAAGTAAATTTTCTGAAGCTTTAAATTTTAGGTAGATGTAGAAGAATGGTGTATCTATACCATGCAGTGAGAAAAGTAGTAAAGTTGAATAATTACCAGTATTGTTATATTATGTATATTTTTCATATTTATAACTTTATTTACAGAGCTCTCAATGAAATGTGGAAGTGTCAGAACATGCTTAGAAGTCATGTACGAGAACTGTTGGATTTGCACAAGCAGCCTACAGTAGGTTCATGATTTGTTTAAATTCACAGTATTAATTTAAAATTGTTAATTTTTCTGTATAATGAAGCAAGCAAAAGTATCTCAGCTGTTTTATTTTCCAAATGTCAGTTTCTGTGGTTATCCAAGATAAATTTGCATTTCACATGAATATTAAAAAAAATCTTATTTTTCACCATGAGCACAGAAATGGTGTTTTCTAGTATATCAAGTATTTTGACACTAAGAATTTATAGTTTATCAATTTTTAAATAATTAGAATTAAACCTCAGTATAAAATTATATTAGAAGTCAAATTTTTTTCCTCTTTGACTTTTGGTCTGTCATTGTAGCATCAGTATCAAATCAGGTATCAATCCTCTGAATATTCCAAAGTCAAATTAACAAAGAAATGCTGCCCAGCATTTTCTGAAGGTTGAAAAAAGAAACGTAAATAATCTCTTATAAATGCTTCTAAACATATTTGCTAGAGTAGGTGTACTTAGCACAGAGACCCCCTCAGTGGTCATGGATGCCTAACGCAAGTGTTGTCTTTTTTTTTGATAAATGACCATACAGTCTCTCGAATTGCTTATCTCTGCCTCTGTGGTGCAGAAACAGTCACAGATAGTTCGTAAACGAATGGGCACGATTGTGATCCAACAAAACTTTAACAAAAGCAAGAAGTCCATGGGATCATACAGATTCATTAATAAAATAGTACTCTTGTAATGGAGGAAAGGGCCGTAGGAAGGAAGGTGATACATTAATTAATGGGCCACAGAATAGCTAGTAGAACTATTCTGAAAGAAATTTTTTCTACTTTACACATTTTTAGTTGATTTTCTTTGGTGTATAGTTTCACAGTAATTTTGATATGATAATTGTTTTCATTATTTTCTGTTCTGTTTTCTGACAAGATAATTTCCCTATGAAAGTTATACAGTTTTCAAAATTTTTAAGATATCTTCCTGCTGGCATGTCCTCTCCTTCTGTTTGCACTAGTTTGATAGTTGTTACTCCATGGTTGTTTGTTATCTACATAGGCTGTAGATATGATAAGCCATTTCCTACTGGGTATTTTGTGATGGATTTTTTTAGCTTAAGAAGATGTACAATACTGACTGTAGGTTTTCTTAATGAAATTTTGTTAGCACGTATGACATCATTTGTTTCTGTTTTAAATTTCAGTCAGAAGCTAACTGTTCCGCTATGTTTGGAAAACTGATGACCATAGCAAGTGAGTATGTTTATTGACTCTGTAGGTATATAGCAGACATCAAATAACTTACCCAGTGGAACTATCAGCTTAATACTTATTTAGTAGGAAAAAATAGTCCTTAATAATTTTATTTCTAAGACCCATATAGTCTTATCTTTTGGTAGGACAGCAGTATTTTTTAAGACAGCTTGGTTTTTAGTTTAGTAGTTTTTCTTTTGCAGTATTGATTCTCTTTTAATCTTCTAGAGAATTTGCCTGATCCTGGGAAAGCACAAGATTTTGTGAAGAAATTTAACCAAGTTCTCGGTGATGATGAGAAACTGCGGTCTCAGTTGGAGTTGTTAATCAGTCCAACCTGTTCGTGCAAACAGGCAGATGTCTGTGTGGTTAGTAAATTATACTTTTGTATTTGTTCTTCTAGCTTTGCTTATAGAAACTTAGATTTCATTAAAATCTGCTTTACATAAATTATTTTATTTGTGTGAATGTAACAATATTGTGAGCTCTGAATTACCTAGGAGTATATCTGTGGTCAGATATACTTAGTTCTCTTTACCTGTCAAAATTCCAGGAAAAACACTAGAGAAGCAAGCCAGGGAGTTGGTCCTAAGAATTGAGCAAGATAAAATGCTTTGTATTTAGCAGACATTTATTAGATAAATAACAATTTTCTAGTGTGTGTGTGTATTCTCCCATGTATCAGCACAGGAAAAACCCTTGTCAGTGTATCAGCAATAGTTAAGTTGCCATATACACATTTATAAACAAGGTAATTCCTGTTTAGGCTTTTGTCTTCATTCTATTTTTAGACTATTTTATAGAAAACAAATTGTTGACAAATACCCAAGGAAAAATTCATTCATTTATTTACTATTTTATGAGACAGTTTCTAATTTCATCTTTACCATTTACTACTGGTGTGACCTTTAGCAAGTTGTTTAGTATTTTTGAGACTCATTTTTTTCATCTCTAAATGTTAGCAACTTCACAGGATTGTTAAGAGGATATAGATAGATATGGATATAGGTATCCTACCTAATATTAATAAATTTCTATTTCACATATATGACAGTATTACACATAAATAACACAATACAATATTACACATATATCACAAACACTGTGCCTGTACAGATGAATAAGAGAAAGAAAATCATTTCAGTTATTTATGTCTAACTTTGCTCTAAAAAGATAATTATTTAAATATGTGATTAGGGATAAGGACTATAAACAGATGTATATACAAAGTCATTTGGGAGCATAGAATATGTTTTTTTTTTCCCTCAGTCTAGTAGGCATATAGGGTCTTTAAGTGGATCTTAAAAGAGTAGTAATTAGGAAGAGGTGGGAGGAAGCCAGTTTAGGGAAGAGAGCAATGGATTCTTTCATTGTACCTAGGGATGTGAATGTCACAAGTGCCCAAAATAACCTTCTCTTTGCACTTCTGAACGGGATGGTTTGCTGAGAACATTTAAAGGTTTCATTTACTTCTTTGGTATTTAGAATTCCAGTTCCAGAATACTGTGTTCTGCTGGGTATCCACTAATATAATTGGATCATAGAACGAAATGGCTTGAAAAATATCATAGAGATAATTGGTTTAACCACTTCATTTTACAGATAAAGATTACGTTTTAAAGAGGTGAAGTTTCTCATCCAGTGTTTCACAGCTAGTGACTGAGCTTCAGGTAGAGTCCAGATCTTAATAGACCCATGACCGTGTTCTTTCTATATATTTCATCATTTGCAAGAACCCATACAAACTGAATACTGCTCAAGAAATACAAATCTTAAGAATGAATAATCAAGTGGTACTTTCTGGTCTGAGAAAAATAGGACTTGAGTTTGAAAAGTGAAAGTAACGTGATTCCTGCTATTTGTCAGAACAAATATATCTAAGAGCTTCCAAATCCAGAAAGTATATGCAAAACAGATGCAAGGAAAACATCTCAGGGTGATTTGATGGTAGGAAGCAGGAGAGTAGAGATGTGGAAAGTCTTTTTTTTTTTTTGAATGTGTAAAGGAAACTGTTTATTTGTTGCTGCCTACTTGCCACATACTAATTTGGCTTCTTGCTTATCCCCAGTATAAGCTTACACTTATCATTATGACAGATAGACTTTTTAAAAATAATTGTTGTGAGAGATTACCTAAATATTATATCCATAAAATGTAGTTTGAAGAACTACTTAAATATATCATTATTTATATACATTGGTATATTTTATATAGTGCTATCACTGTGCTTAAATGTGATTTACTCTTTTTCCTGTGCTTATATGTAATACCATAATTCTTTTCTAATGCCTAGTTCTTCTATTTTTTAATACTGACTATATAGTTTGCCTAGCAATTTTCCAGTGGCATAGTTGTTGTTAAACAATCACTGACTTTATCTTATGTTAAAGCAAGTAAGTTTTATACCAAGTGGGAGAAAATCCCCTCTTTAGGAAGACTTGCACAAAGTAAGTCTGATTTCAAAAGATAATACAAAATTAATTTTAAATGTGTATCTGTAGTATAGAGCAAAGGGTATAAGGACATAAGCACTGACTAAAATATTTATTTTCTCAGATGCTGAAATTTTGCTGAGTAAATTACTACTTGCAAAATAAATCAAGCACTTCGTAGTGACTAATAAATTTTCTTCTGAATTTCAGTCTTTGGGATTTTTACACTCTAATAGCAACCATGGATGCTATCTAATTTAATATGACCTTCATAATTAATTTGTGTCACTGAGGGACTTCCCAGGTGATCCAGCGGCTAAGACTCCTTGCTACCGATGCAGGAGGGCCCGGGTTCATTCCCTAGTTAGGGAACCAGATCCCGAGTGTTGCAACTAAGACCCAGCAAAGCCAAATTAATTAATTTTTTTTTGTTACTGAAAGTACAACAGAAATTTGTTTCCTTGATCCCCTTGGACACATTGCCTTAAATTTTTTTTTTTCCATGAAAAAACTAATAAATAGAGTGACTATTATTTGTTACATTGCTTTATAGTTTGGAAAGCACTTTTAATCTGCTTTATCTTCTCAACTAACATTTTCACTTATTCATCAGAGATACTCAATGAAAAGCCTTGTTATTAATGTAAATTTCTTTCTCTAGTACCCAACACATAATAAATTTAACCTTGTCTTTGGATGATTCAGTCTCTTACAATCATTAAATCCTTATATTCTTTAGAAACTTTCAGCAATAATATCTTTTCTCTTACAGGAGCTCTTTGATATAATGTCACCATTTTTGAACTCAACTATGATCTTCCAGAACTGAAAAACTTTATACACTTAAAAGTCTTCTCCTCGTTAAAAAAAAAAATTGTTGTCCGAAAGAAAAGTTTTTTCAGACTGTGAAGTATACCAATGAAATGTGCCCATGACAGTATAAATTGTTTTAATTTTTTCAAAAGTAGAGACTAAAGGGACTTCCCTAGTAGTCCAGAGGTTAAGACTCTACACTCCCTATGCAGAGGCCCAGGTTTGATCCTGGTCAGGGAACTAGATCCCACATGCTGCAACTAAGACCTAATGCAGCCATTAAATAAATAAATGAATATCAGTTGTAAAAAGCATTCAAGATTGTCTACTATGTAGTAATTTCATGGGAGAAATATGACAAAAGGCATAAATCATACCATGTTACCCCCCTTTTTTCCCTCTGCAATCTAGATTTTCTAGTGCTTGCCTAATGAGTATATCATTTTAGTCAGGGTATAAAGCAGAGAAAGTTTTTTTTTCTTTTTTACATCTGATGATATTGAATCCTTAAATGCTTTTGATGCCTAGGATCATTTTTATTTTGAAAAACATGAAAGGATGATACTTACAGTGAAACTCTTTTCCTTCCTATAGAGAGAAATAGCCCGGAAACTTGCCAACCCTAAGCAGCCAACAAATCCTTTTCTAGAGATGGTCAAATTTCTGTTGGAAAGAATTGCACCTGTGCACATTGATTCAGAAGCCATCAGGTAAACTAGGAATTATATTCATTCATAATAAAATATAATATGAAACTACAGTGCTGTAAGTTTAAATTCTGGGTCCCCAACGAGACCTAAAAAGGTATACAGGGAACCTATATCAGGTATCATTCAAGTTGAAAGAAAGACAGGCTCCTTTTCTGATCGTTGGTTTGTTTCATAACTTTTTTTTTTTTTTAATTTTTTTTAAAAGAAATCTTGTGTTTATTTTTAGCTTGTATGTTTTCATTAAAGAAAACCTAGAACATAAGAAAATCTATAGCTATCATCAGCCTTTGAGTTTTCTTAACCCTTCACTTGAGATATGTGAAAACAGAATATATGAAAGGATGGTGACTGCAGCCAAGAAATTAAAAGACACTTACTCCTTGGAAGGAAAGTTATGACCAACCTAGACAGTATATTAAAAAGCAGAGACGTTACTTTGTCAGTAAAGTCCATCTAGTCAAGGCTATGGTTTTTCCAGTAGTCATGTATGGATGTGAGAGTTGGACTATAAAGAAGCTGAGCACTGAAGAATTGATGCTTTTAAAGTGTGGTGTTGGAGAAGACTCTTGAGAGTCCCTTGAACTGCAAGGAGATCCAACCAGTCCATCCTAAAGGAGACCAGTCCTGGGTGTTCATTGGAAGGAATGATGCTGAAGCTGAAACTCCAATACTTTGGCCACCTGATGCGAAGAGCTGACTCATTTGAAAAGACCCTGATGCAGGGAAAGATTGAGGGCAGGAGGAGAAGGGGACAACAGAAGATGAGATGGCTGGATGACGTCACCAACTCGATGGACACGAGTTTATGTAAACTCGGGGATACTGACTGAAATTAAAAATGCCGACTATACAGGGGCTTCCTGGCGGCTAAGAATCTGCCTGTCAGTGTAGGAGACGAGAGTTTGATCCCTGTTCTGGGAAGATCCCGCATGCTGCAGAGCAGCTAAGCCCATATGACACGCAACTATTGAGCCTGTGTTCTAGAGCCTAGGAAGTGTAGAATACTGAGCCCTCATGCCCCAACTACTGAAACCCAGATGCCCTAGAGGTCATACTCTGCAACAAGAGAAACCACCGCAATGAGAAGTCTGTACCACCACTAGAGAGTAACCCCGCACTCTGCAACTAGAGAAAAGTCTGAGCAGCGACAAGGATGCAGCATAACCAAAAATCAAAACATTTTTTCCAATAACTGACTGTACAAAGTGTTGACGTATATGTAACTAACAGTGTGTTGGTGATGTTAAAAGCAGTTTGTTTTAGCATCAGATTATCTCAACATTGTCTCATCTCAGGAATCCCAATATTAGACATTTGCATATAAGAAAGGAAGACATCATTATGTCTTTGGGTTTCCCTGGTGGCTCAACAGTGAGAGAATCTACCTGCAATGCAGAAAACACAGGTTTGATCCCTGGGTCAGGAAGATTCCTTGGATAAGGAAATGGCAACCCACTCCAGTAGTCATTCCTGGGAAATTCCACAACCAGAGGAGCCTAGCAGGCTACAGTTCATGGGATCACAGGGTCAGATATGACTTAGCAACTAAACCACCACCGCTACTTGTGTTTAAAGTGGAAATACCCAAAAGTCCATCAGTTGGTAATTGGATAAAAATACTGTGCCGAAGAATTGATGCTTTTGAACTGTGGTGTTGGAGAAGACTCTTGAGAGTCCCTTGGACAGCAAGGAGATCCAACCAGTCCATTCTGAAGGAGATCAGCCCTGGGATTTCTTTGGAAGGAATGATGCTAAAGCTGAAACTCCAGTACTTTGGCCACCTCATGTGAAGAGTTGATTCATTGGAAAAGACTTCGATGCTGGGAGGGATTAGGGGCAGGAGAAGAAGGGGACGACCAAGGATGAGATGGCTGGATGGCATCACTGACTCGATGGACATGAATCTGAGTGAACTCCTGGAGTTGGTGATGGACAGGGAGGCCTGGCATGCTGCGATACATGGGATTGCAGAGTCGGACACGACTGAGCGACTGAACTGAACTGTGGTAGATCTATACAATGAAATACTTACCAGGAATAGAGAGGAGGTTCATTCAGTGGTTCACACTGATCCTATGCAACAACATGGAGGAGTCTCAAAAGCATTATGTCACATAGAAGTTGTCAAACACAAAGTATATAAAATTTTATAAAAGGTAAAATTCTAGTGGAAGAAAGTTGATCAGTTAATGCCAGAGTAGGAAAAGGGAATTAACCACAGAAGAAGTGTAAGGTAAGTTTTTGTGGTGATGACAGTTGTTTTATGTGTATATCGCTACGGTGATTCACCACTTTATTTATACCCACTAGCATGGCTGTGATCAAAAAGTTGAGTTGGCAAGAATGTAGAAAAAATGGAACTTTCATGTTTTGCTAATGGGTGTAAAATGTTGGAGGTGCTTTGGAAAGCAGTTTGACAGTCCTCCAAAAGTTATGCATGGAGGTACCATATGTGTGTGTGTGTGCTCAGTCATGTCCAGCTCTTTATGACCCCATGGAGTGTAGCCCACTCGAGTGGGTTGCTATTTCCTCCTCCAGAGGATCTTCCTGACCCAGGGAAAGATGAACCTTGAGAACTCCATTTATGAAGTATTCAGAATAGGCAGATCTATATAGCAGCACAAAGTAGATCAGAGGATGCTTAGGGCCGAAGGAGTTGGAGGTGAATAAGGAGTGACTTCTAATGGAAATTGGACACAACTGAGCACACACACACCTAATGGGGAAGGGGGTTTGTTTTGAGGTAGGGTGAAAGCTAAGTTTGTTGAATCTTTGCCTGTACTGGGACATCACTAATGAGGAAATGAAATCTCAAGAATGAAGATCATGTTTGTTTTAACTTAAAATAGTATCTTGTTGACCAGGTAATTTCTAGTTTGTGGTGGTTAGTTGTATTTGAAAAACTAATAATGTTGAACATTAAATACTTTTAAATTGTTGATTCTGTGTGTGTATATATAGAGAGAGCGCAATGCTTCTCATGAATTGCTTTCAATTTCTTTGCTATAAATCTCTAGGAGTGGAATTAGTGGTTCAGTAAATTAATTATGTGATTAATTCAATGCCTTTGTTCATTTATGTGTTTACTATTTGCTTTTTGTTTTGAGTGAGTTCTCATTTGTCCATTTAGCAACTGCCATCCTAACATTTTTCTTAAAATTACAAGTGATCTCCATTTATGGATATGAATATTACATTGCTTATACTTAAAAATACATATTTCTGGTACATTTGCCAGTTTTGTTGCTTTTCATTAGAATTACTGTTAAACATGGATGGGGAGAATAAACTAAAATAAGCTCATTTGTCATGTAGAGAGGGAAGTTTAAAAAATCACAGAATAACTTTTTCTTCCAGAAAATATTTAATTTGATGTTTAATAGAGTCTGTATATGTCTGCTACAATGCAGTTAAGATACAGTTACTAATCTAGTAGTGTTACTAATTTAGATTGTCTTATTTTAATAGTGCACTGGTAAAACTGATGAATAAATCAATAGAAGGGACAGCAGATGACGAAGAGGAGGGTGTAAGTCCAGATACAGCTATTCGTTCAGGACTTGAACTTCTTAAGGTATTTTTGAAACAGTTTTTCTGCAGTCATATTTTTTTTAATTGGTGGAAAATTGCTTTACTATTTTGTGTTGGTTTCTGCTATACAACAGTGCAAATCAGTCATAATTATATATAGGAAGGCTCAGGAGGGAAAGGAGATCTCCTTTCCCTCCTGAGCTGTCCTCCCCTCTCCTCGTCCCTCCCCTTTAGGTCATCATGGAGCACCTGGCTGAGTGGGCTCCCTGTGTTATTTAGCAACATCCCACTGACTGTTTTACACCTGATAGTATATATTTGTCAATACCGCTTTCTCAACTTCTCCCACCCTCAACTTGCCCAGCTGTGTCCACAAGTCTGTTCTTTACTAGGCTCATCAGTACCATTTTTCTAGATTCCATATGTATTCTGCAGTTTTTATGAATCACCTTAAAGATATGCAAGGGTCAGGCTTTATTTCATTGGAAGTTATTCAAAAGATTAAAATTTGTAATACAACATTTTATAAAAATGACATGTTTTCTGAATTATACTAATGTAATTATTTTACATTATAA
Source organism: Ovis aries (assembly GCF_016772045.2). NCBI lineage: Eukaryota > Metazoa > Chordata > Mammalia > Artiodactyla > Bovidae > Ovis > Ovis aries. The sequence continues at coordinate 59,656,531 of NC_056059.1, read as the reverse complement.
AATAATATTTTTGGAGTTTTGCTGTTTCATTCATCATATGCATGCCTGCTATGCTTATAACAGTATGTGCTAACTGATTTAGTCTTACCTTTCAAATAACCTGCATATTGGTTAGTAGGATTGCTCACAGGAATTACTATAATACATCATTATCTGATTGGGATTCTTTTTTTAAAAACAATTGGTAAACAGTTGCCAAAGAGGTCAGAGAATTGGACAATTAGTAAAAGCCATAATTTAGTCTAGAGGGGGAGCACAGCATCATCAAAGAGAATAATTTGGGGCATGTTTTAGGGATTGTGGATGTAGCCTGAGTAGTTAGAAGTATTGCTTTGAGGAGTGACGGAAGACAAGATTGGTTCCACATGGTGGAAATAAAAGTTTTTTAAACAGAGGAAAATCATCTTTAAGGCAAACATTTTTAATAGGTTGTTTGATTCAGCTTTTCAAATTTAAATCCTCATTTTTCTCTGAATATTTAAAACCTCATAAGTAAATATTATCACTCTGAATCCTACCAAATGAGATACTCTCTCCACTTTATAATCAGTTTTAAAAATGCTTATATAATAAGTTAATGAGGGCTACATACTCCATTCCCTACCTCTTTATTTTTCTTTTAGGCCTTATTCCATGTGTCATGCTGACTAAATTGTTTTTGCTTCATGGAAGGTAAACTTTGTAGACACAGTATCTCTAACTTGCTGGAAATTCCTTAAGGATAGCCTAGAACTTATGTCTTAATAAATAAAGGGAACAATTATTTATGTTTGTAATCATGATTAAAATTTTCCAATAACAACTACTTATGAGTAAATTTTTTGTGATGGATTTCACTTAAAATATTTTCTTATAGGTTATCTTTTGCCAGCGAAATAAAGCCTAGTGTTAGCATTTTGTTCCTAGTGTTAGCATTTCACTCCCATGAAAAAGGAGCCACATTTCCCACATTCCCAGTATCAGAATAGACTAAGAGGTAAGGAAGAAAACAGGACCAGGGCTGTCGGTCAAGAACTGTTCGCCACAACTCACCTCAAGGGAGACTACACGGTACAGTCTTGATTGTATTGCTAGCATGTACAGCTCATAATTTAAGTTTTATTTCTAGTAGAAAACAGTTCTTTTAATGGATTATAACCATTGTCTGTACTTAAAACATTATATCTGTTCCTTTAGGTTCTGTCTTTCACACATCCTACCTCGTTCCACTCTGCAGAGACATATGAGTCCCTGTTGCAGTGCCTCAGAATGGAAGATGACAAAGTAGCAGAAGCTGCTATACAGATTTTTAGAAACACAGGCCACAAAATAGAAACAGACCTACCCCAAATACGATCGTGAGTACGCTCTTTCTTATGATAAACACAAGAGTTCTCCAAGTATGGGAACCTTAGGGTCATTGTTTCCCTTAGGAACACTCTGAGGAGGAAAGATGACTTTTATTTAGAAGCTGCTTTTCTGTATCCTTTGTTTTCCTCTTTTCTCTGTCTGACTTATCTCCTCTACCATTTAATATGGGCAGAGGAACAACCTAAAATTTTTATTTTAAATATTAATATTAATTATCTAAAGCTACCACAGAATTTAGGATTAATATATCTTTCTAATTTATTTCTTTTTCTCCAACTCCAAATTCAGTAGGTACTGCCTTCATATCTCACTCAAGAATTGTATAATCAAAGGTGCTTAATGAAATGTTCATTAGTTGCTTAGTTGTTGGTCATGGTTCTTTTATCTCTCTAGAGTACTTCCCCTCTCCTCATAAGAATGAAGTACATTTTGGTATTTTTACTTTGGCAGCTTTAAGAGGTTGCCTTAGGATCAAAATTTGTACTGAGAGTGTGATGTCTTTTGGAGGAAGAGCACATTGCTGATAGCTATTATAATCAGATGTTCAAGGTATTTATATAAATAGTTTGAGGTAAATTCAAATCAAACCCATTTTTCCTCATGATATATTAATAGAATAAGAGAATTCCTGGCTCCTTAAGTTTTTGTTGGATTTGTGAGCTAATAGTTTAATTTGAGAAATAATTCAACATTTATTGTATATCCTTTTCATCGTCAGCACTGTAGTGGCTAATATAAAAGATTACCGCTGTCAGTCCCTGCTGTCAAGGAGTTTATACTCTAGGAATGATAATTTTTATCTTTGTACATTATAGAAAAAATGATTGACACAGTGGGCTAAAGTTACTGTGAGTTTTACAAAGTGGGAAAATGTATACTCTTTTTAAGGTGAAGGATATACTTAAAGGAATTCTATCCCAGAAGGAACAGTAGAAGAGGTAACTTTGGACATGAGGAATAAAACCTCTTATTCTTAAGACTTGTTCTTCAGTCGATAAGTGGTGTCTGACTCTTTGTGACACCGTGACCTGCAGCACGCCAGGCTTCCCTGTCCTTCATTATCTCTCAGAGTTTGTTCAAACTCATCACTGAGTCAGTGATGCCATCCAACCATCTCATCCTCAGTCACCCCCTTCTACCCTCAATCTTACCCAGCATCAGGGTCTTTTCCAATGAATTGGCTCTGCGTATCAGGTGGTCAGAGTATTGGAGCTTCAGCTTCAGCATCAGTTCTTACAATGAATATTCAGAGTTGATTTCCTTCAGGAATGACTGGTTTGATCTTCTGTCCAAGGGACTTTCAAGAGTCTTCTGCAGCATCACAATTCAGAAGCATCAATCCTTCAGCACTCAACCTTCTTTATGGTCCAACTCTCATATCCATACATGACTACTGGAAAAACCGTAGCTTTGACTATACAGACCTTTGTCGGCAGTGATTTCTCTGCTTTTTAATATGCTATCTAGGTTTGTCATAGCTTTTCTTAAGACTAATCAGGAAGGAAGGAGGGAATTATTGAGAAAGCAGAGAAGCACAACACTGCAGACCTCAGTAACAACGCTGGTTGTGTAACTGGATTATCAGTTCAGTCGCTCAGCCGTGTCCAACTCTTTGCGACCCCATGAATCACAGCACGCCAGGCCTCCCTGTCCATCACCATCTTCCAGAGTTCACTCAGACTCACGTCCATTGAGTCCGTGATGCCATCCAGCCATCTCATCCTCAGTCGTCCCCTTCTCCTCATGTCCGCAATCCCTCCCAGCATCAGAGTCTTTTCCAATGAGTCAACTCTTCGCATGAGGTGGCCAAAGTGCTGGAGCTTCAGCTTTAGCATCATTCCCTCCAAAGAAATCCCAGGGTTGATCTCCTTCAGAATGGACTGGTTGGATCTCCTTGCAGTCCCAGGGACTCTCAAGAGTCTTCTCCAACCCCACAGTTCAAAAGCATCAATTCTTCGGCGCTCAGCCTTCTTCACAGTTCAACTCTCACATCCATACATGACCACAGGAAAAACCATGGCCTTGACTAGACGGACCTTAGTCGGCAAAGTAATGTCTCTGCTTTTGAATATACTGTCTAGGTTGGTCATAACTTTTCTTCCAAGGGGTAAGCGTCTTTCAATTTCATGGCTGCAGTCACTATCGGCAGTGATTTTGGAGCCCAAAAAATAAAGTCTGACACTGTTTCCCCATCTATTTCCCATGAAGTGATGGGACCGGATGCCATGATCTTCGTTTTCTGAATGTTGAGCTTCAAGCCAACTTTTTCGCTCTCCTCTTTCACTTTCATCAAGAGGCTTTTTAGCTCCTCTTCACTTTTTGCCATAAGGGTGATGTCATCTGCATATCTGAGGTTGTTGATATTTCTCCCGGCAATCTTGATTCCAGCTTGTGCTTCTTCCAGTCCAGCGTTTCTCATGATGTACTCTGCCTAGACGTTAAATAAGCAGGGTGACAATATACAGCCTTGATGGACTCCTTTTCCTATTTGGAACCAGTCTGTTGTCCCATGTCCAGTTCTAACTGTTGCTTCCTGACCTGGATTATAGCACACTAGAAAAACAAGGAGAAAGGTTAAGGTTGACCTATGCATCATCCTTTCATTAGGCTAAGAGGAATTAATATATATAATGACAGTTTACTCAAAACTCATACCTTCTTTTGTTACTAACTGGTCTTATTTATAAGAACCGTTACCTTGGTAAATGAATTTGAAAGAAAGACTTCAACAGTGCTCAGTCAAGGAATGTATTGATATTTGTGCATGAAAATCCTTTTCATTATTCTAAACTGTATGGAGAGAAATATGGCCCATTCATAAATTTCAAGGTAGACTTCACACTGACTAGCATATGTTCCAGTTTTTTGATTGAGGTGCATAAAGGTTTAGAGTACTGCTCTTAATATCTAGCCTTCCATTATTACAAGACAAGGGTCCCCAACTGCCAGGCCACAGATCAGTACTGATTCCATAGATCAGTACACAGCAGGAGGTGAGCAGCAGGGGAGCAAGCAAAGCTTCATATGTGTTTACAGCTGCTTGTGTTACCACCTGAGCTCTACCTTCTGTAAGATCACCGGCAGCTTTAGACTCTCACAGACATGTGAACCCTTCCGTGAACTGCACATGTGCGTGCTTCTTTTGAGAATCATCCTGAAACCATCTTCCCCTCCCTATCCATGGTAAAAATTATCTTCCACAGACTAGTCCCCTGTGCCAGAAAGGTTGAGGACCGCTGTTATAGTATGACCCTTTTTCACTATTGCACTTGATTTGAAGAGAGTCACTTAACATTTTGATCTATATTTTATGTAATGTTTTGTCTTATCCATTTGATGTATATGCCAATTTTTTGTATTTTGATAGAAACATGCCATACTTTATTTGCATACTTTCTCTCACTGGTATGTTCTTACCTGTTTTTAAATGAAACTTGGCCTTTTGCTACTTTTTTCCCCTTGGCTGCTTTAAAACAACTGAAGAGGATTGTGAGAGAGAAGTGGAAAATTTAGGAGTATTTTCTTGGAAGACAAATGTGAAAATATGGCATGGGGCAATTTTAGATTATAAATTAAAGGTAGTTTGTTTACTTCTCCATACTTATGAGGTAGCATTAAAAAGAAAATTGTTTTCTGGAGTAGCCCTTTATTCTAGAGGCATACGTATAGGCAATGCCTATATGTATAAGGCATTTCTTATATTGTACTTGAGGACAGGGAAAGGGGGTTTAAATCTTTTTATAGATCAGGAAGTTTAGAAGAGAAGCTTTCTTCACGCGTACCTCCAAATAGTTACTGATGAAGTAGGAGACAACCAAAAGAACTACTTGTGGTTTATGGGCTTTTTAAAAATAAACTATGATTTTTTTTTTTCTTCCAGGACCTTAATTCCCATTTTACACCAGAAAGCAAAGAGAGGAACTCCACACCAAGCAAAACAGGCCGTTCACTGTATACATGCCATATTCACAAATAAAGAAGTCCAGCTTGCACAGATTTTTGAGGTATATATAATTACATATGATGTGTTTTTGTTGATTTTTATTTTTATTCTCTGTGATTTGATGAAGCTAAAAAGTCACTTTTTCTTTTAAGCTCTTTAGTCCCACTCTAAAATATAAGTTCCATGGAAGCAGAGACTCTGTTTTATTCAGCACTTTAGATATTCCCAGCCTTTAGATCTGACTATATGTTCAGATACTACACACTGAAGGGTGTTTTATGTATTTTGTGTTACATTATTTTACTTAATTTTTGCTTTACTGGCTCAGTGATCCATTTAGCTTGAGAAGCTATTATGGACCTGACAACCCTACTTGAAAATTAGTTTTGTTTGCCTTTCCTTATGTATGATCCTTTGCCTGATTCTACTACTAGAAAGGTATTCCTATGGTCATAAACTGAATACAATATGAACAGAACCCAGTGGACTTAAATATTACGATCCATGGGCATTTTAAATGTTCCCACACGACAAGAAACCCACCAACATAGCTGACTTAAAAATAAGACTGATTTGACCGTGGAAGAATTTTCTTGTTTTTACTTTATGTGGGTTTTACTTTTCCCTTTCTTTTTATATTGTTTCAATCTTATTAAATTTCAGTAGGTGAAATAAGAATCAAGTGTCTAATATGACTGAAGTTACTTTTAATTGTCTCTTTAGAACAGATTTTTGGGGGCACAATAAATTCAGGAGGACTCGGGAACATACACTGTTCTGTACAATGTCTAAATATCTATAAAACAAACTAGTAATTTTGACTGTTTTATTTTTATAGCCACTCAGTAGGAGTCTGAATGCTGACGTACCAGAACAACTTATAACTCCGTTAGTTTCATTGGGCCACATTTCTATGTTAGCACCAGATCAGTTCGCTTCCCCAATGAAATCTGTAGTAGCAAATTTTATTGTTAAAGATCTACTGATGAATGACAGGGTAAGTTTCTCATTAAATTTAGAATCATAAGATTAAGACTGTCTACATCTTTATTTGTCACAGAAACAACATGTCTGCTTTTCTCTGTGTATGATTTTTATTTGTTACTTAAAGTAACATCTTGCTGTGTAGCTATTACGAGAATTTTTCTTTAAGAAAAAATTGAGAACATGAGATGGATGAATCATGAAGTAAAAAATAGAATCCTCAGTATTCAAACTCAAAAAAAACCCTGCCAATTTGCTCTTCTTTACCCTCCCTCCATTTGAATACAGTAGTGAAGGCTGCGGGAGCATGGCCAGGCTCGTTCCTACTCCGCAATTTCGTATTGCTCTCTGCACCACTGGTGGACAAGGCTGGCAACAAGTGTGAAGTTTGACACTTCTTAGGTGGTGGCTTGATTGTTCACAAGTTCTCTTTTAAGATGGTTCTGTTTTTTGTATGTAGTAAAATATACATAATATAAACTTTGCCATTTTACCCCATTTATGTGTATAGTTCACTTACATTATATACACCCATGTTCTTATTGGTTTTTGTTTTATTAAAAACAAACAAGTTTGATAACATATGAATACACCCATATACACAAGGAGTAACCCAGGAAAGCCAAGTAAATTTGTGGTCCAAGCCACCACCTAAAATATACATCCACATTGTTGTGTAATCATTGCCACTACCTGTTTTCAGAACTTTATCATTTCGGAGAGAAACTCTACATCCATTAACCAGTGACTCCCCATTAGCTCCTCCCCGCCAACCTCTGGTAACATCTATTCTACTTGCCTCCTTTATGAATTTGCTTATTCTAAAAAAAAAAAAAGAATTTGCTTATTCTAGATAACTTCTTATCATACAATATTTATCCTTTTGCATCTGGCTTATTTCTGTCGATATAATGGTTTCAAGACTTCATTTTGTGCCACAATAATATTCCATTGTATGTTTAACCTATATTTTGTTTATTCATCTATTGATATATACTTGAGTGTTTTCTACCTTTTAACTGTTGTGAATAATGCTGATATGAACATTTGAGTCCCTGATTTTGGGGATATATGCCTAGGAGTGGAATTGCTGGATCATATGACCATTCTATGCTAAACTTTTCGAGGGGCTGCTGAACATTTTTCCACAGTGTCTATACCATTTTACATTCCCAGCAGCCATACACAAAGCTTCCATTTTCTACACATCTTGGCCAACACTTATTCTTTACTTGGTTTTTTAATCATAGTCAACCTGGTAGTTGCAAAGTAGTATCTTGTGGTCTTGGTTTGTGTCCCTAATGGCTAGTTATTTTTTTTTCATGTGCTTTTTGGCTGTTTATATATCTTTGAATATTGAATCTTTTGCCCACTTTGAATTGAATTGTTTGTTGTTGAGTTGTAAAAGTTCTTTATATATTCTGAATATTTATATACTGAATCCAAGAATAGAAAGATTTTCCCCTGTACCTTCTTGTGAGAGTTTTTTAGTTGTAACTCTTAAGATCTTTGATCCAGTGTTAAAGTTAATTTTTATATATGATATAACAGTCCAGCTTCATTCCTTTGCTTGTGGCTATATCTAGTTTTGCCAGCACCATTGAGGAACTGAGGAGACTGTTGTTTTCCCAATAATTGGTGTTAACACTCTTGTTTGAAATCAGCTGAGCATGTATGTGAGGGTTTCTGCTTCATTCTGTTGGTCTGTGTGTCCATACTTACATCAGTGCCACCCATGCTGTCTTGATCACTATAGATTGGTAAGTTAAGTTTCAAAGTCAGGAGGTTTTAGCCTTCCAACTTTGTTCTTCTTTTCCAGACCCTATTTGGTGGCTTTCTTGTGGGGTTCCTAGAGCACAGTGTTGTTCAGCATGAAAACCTTAATGAGAAAAATTTTAAGTTTTTTTCTAAAAGTTAAATTTATTTAATTTTCTGTAGTCAACAGGTGAGAAGAATGGAAAATTATGGTCTCCAGATGAAGAGGTTTCCCCTGAAGTACTAGCAAAGGTAAAATTGAGTAGAACTTGATGACTGTTATGCTGAAATAATGAACATTTATAAATATCCATAAAAAAAAAAACCTAACACTTAAAAAGCATTTTAAATAAGGTGCTTTATTTTTAAACCAAAAGTTGTGTGTTTCTCAAATTGCAGTTGTCCTTAAAGTTAGTTACATATAGATACATGTCAGCTTGTTTTGTAGATCTTCCTGCCTTGCTGAAATGATTTCAGTGAGGCTGTTTTGCATAGAGATTATAGAATATTGATGTGAGAAGCACCTCAGGTCTAGCCTCATTACCACTTTTTATCTACAGGCATATGAATATTAATTTGGCAAAAACAGATGACTGTCATCATATTGGTAACTTTTGATAGATGTAAATTATCCCTCAGTAAAGCTAATTTTTAAAGTGGTAGTCCTTGGAAAAGGAAATGGCAACCCACTCCAGTGTTCTTGCCTGGAGAATCCCAGGGAAAGAGGAGCCTGGTGGGCTGCCATCTACGGGGTTGTGCAGAGTCGGACACGACTGAAGCGACTTAGCAGCAGCAGCAGCATGTATGTATATACACACACACATTTACATAATGTATATATGTGTGCATATGAATGTATATATTTATGTTCAACCCTTCACTGAACACAGCTAAAATGGTAAATTAAAATATTAAGTTTAAACTATTGAGGCATGAATAACTTAGGAATTAATGGGTCAAAAAATAAAATAGAAATGAGACACTTGAGGTGTAGGGTGTACAGTATCCATTTTTTCCCTGAGATCATTGTCTTACTCAAGAAAATGAAAACTTTCCTTTTGACAGTCTTAAAGTTCCTGAAAGACAGAACCCAAATAAAGGCCAACAAAGGTATACACCCTTAAGGTCAAGGTGACCTAGAAATGCAAAGTCCTTGAAGAAATATAACCTTAGATCAAGGCTTGAACTTGGGTAAATCGGTCGAGACTGGTAGGGCCTCAGGGTTCCTACAGAAGCAAACACCAATTCTCTGGAAGAAAGTGCATTTATCATGATCTTCAGATTCCTACAAATGATTTTTCATACATAATATCTAATAATTAAATCATGAGTCAAAGAAGAAATTATAATGTGAATTAGAAAAAGGACTTGTCATCAAGATGGCTCCTTCTTACAAAAACACCAGAATCACAACTAACTGCCAAACAACCATCAAAAAAGATTTAAACAAAAAAATGTAGGGTATACCAAAAGAAATAGCCTATACACAAAGATAAAGAAGAAACCACAACAAGACGGTAGGAGGGACACATGCGATAAAATCAAATCTCATATCCACAAGGTGGATGATCCACAAACTGAAAAATAATTATACCACAGAAGTTCTCCCACAGGAGTGAAACCCTGAGCCCCACGTCAGGCTTCCCAGCCTGGTGGTCTGGCAACAGTAGGAGAAGGCTCCAGAGAATCTGGCTTGGAAGGCCAGTGGTACTTGATTGCAAAAATTCCACAGGTCTGGGGGAAACAGAATATCTACTCTTGGAGGGTACATACAAGGTCTAGTGTACACCAGGACCCAGGGGAAAAAGCAATAACTGATAGAAAAACGAGACAACCTAGAAGGGTGGGATTGTGGGGGGTGTGGGGGCTTCATGGGAGGAAGGGTTAAGAGGATGAGGATATTATACTTATAGCTGATTCATGTTGTTTTACAGCAGAAAATAACATTGTAAAGGAATTATACTCCAATTAAAAAGTAAATTTAAAAAATAAAAACCATAATGTGATAAAAAATAGAAATAAAAATAAAGTGGTAGTCTTGGGATTTAAAACAAGACTTCTTTATCATCTTATCTGATGATCTATCTCACCTTGAATAGCTCCATAGGCATCATTTATTCCATCAGTTCCTTTTTCCAGGTTGTCGATAAATAAATGTAGTAAATGATATCTACATTCTTTAGCTAGTTCTTGCATACATTTCATAACAGTCTTGAGTATAAGGCTCCAAGCAGTTATGACTACAAAATCTCCTGGGTTTTTTGATCAAAATAGTTCTTCAGTACTATAAGAAATATTAAAGTCTGTCTAGTTATTTTTAACCACTACAATCTGTGTAGTTATTTTTAAAAAATATATCAGTATTTTTAAATGATTTGAAAAGCAAGTGTCCAGGTGCGAGAAGTCTGAATTCAGAAGCCAGAGCCTGGGTACGCTATATATCATAGTAATGTGTCTTAGGTTACCTTGCTGCTGCTGCTAAGTCGCTTCAGTTGTCGCCGACTCTAGGTTGCCTTACTTACTAGAAATAAGAATGCCTCCCTCACAGAGTTGTTTGGTAGATTAAATAAAATAATACATGTACAAATCTGGGGGAAGCACCTGGCATAAACAGAATAAGTATTAGTTCTCATTATTATCCTACAGACTTGTTTAATAAAACATGTCTGCTGGCAGTTAAGTAATCTCACTAATGTAATTAATATAAATCTTCCCTTTAAGTGGAATTTTAAGTTGCTTTCTTCTTTTAGCATGTTAATATTTTATAGGTACAGGCAATTAAACTTCTGGTAAGATGGCTGTTGGGTATGAAAAACAACCAGTCTAAATCTGCCAATTCAACTCTTCGGTTATTATCAGCAATGTTGGTTAGTGAGGGTGACCTGACAGAGCAGAAGAGGATCAGGTGAGATTTTTCTTTCCAATTTTTTTTAGCTTCAAGATGTTGGTAGAGCTTACATAAAAATTATTTACTTAATATTAGCTGTTGTAATTGCACTATACGTTTTGTGTTTCAATTATGTACTTACTTCAGGTTTATATCTCAATAATGGTGTATTTTCATTTCTAAAGACTGACCTTTTTCCAGTAAATTTGTAGTCATAATCATTACAGCAGTGTTACAGTTAGCGTCAACATTTGGATCAATTAAACAAATATTTGTTGAATATTTGCCAAACACTAGCCAAGCATTGCTGTAAAAACAGAGAAAATTCAGTTCCTGCCTTTAAGCAACTTACCCTGTAAGTATAGTGGTTGAACAAGTATAGTGTTTGGTGCCATGAAAGGAATAAAAATTTCAGTGTAGATTCAAAGAAGAAAGAGTTGCAGCCTCTTGGTGGTTTGCAGAAGACTATACAAGGGTTTGCAAATGCCAAAAAAAATTTGTTTCCATTTCTACACATGTTCAGTCTTCAAATCTGTGAAATCACCATTTCTTCTTTCTGTACCTTTTAAGATGAAAATAAAAGTGAAATTTTTCATTTACTGGTTTTCATGTGAAATAACTGAAAAATTCTACTTGTGATGCATTCTTTAAAATTTGTGTTAGAGGATAGACTTAACTATTCATTTATGCTTTCAGTATTTATTGAACACTGTATCATGCCAGGTACTGCCAAACCTTTTAAACATACAATAATTTCTTCCTCTAAGGAATATTCATTCTATTGGAGGAGATAGGAAATGCACAATTACATTCAGTAGAGATACTGAATGCTTTGATAAACTGGAGAAAACAATTAAAAATCATTTTTATCATAAGCCAAGAGTAGCTTTGCATGAACAGATTGAAGAGTAGGGACAGCAAGTTTTAAATTTGGGGAAACCATGTACAAGTGTGTCCCAAAGGCTTAATGATGAGCTCTTAGAAATCAGTGATAAATAGGCAGGATCCCCAGTAAAGGTGAAGATTATATATTGCCAGTTTATCTTTTAAAAAAATGTTTAACATCACTAAATACAATAAATACAATTTTAACTTAAGTGGAACCTCTTGTCAAATCATCAAAAAGAAATTTTTTGAGCAATCATTACTCTATGGGATCAGGGAAAACGGTTTCCCTCACTACTACTGTGAATATAAATGGGCATAGTCTTGGCAGCACTGTTTGGCATTTTGTTTCTGAGTCCTTAAAAATATTAATATTATTCTTTGGCTTTATTTTTATGTTCATGAAATTTAAAGAATCATATAAAAATATACATACTAACATTTCTTTCCAGTGTTTTGTTTTGTTTTTATCACAAAACATAGGAGAATGGTCAGTTGTGGAACATGCATATTATGAAATATTAGGCAGATCTTAATTAAACATTGTGTGTCCCATCGGAGAAGGCAATGGCACCCCACTCCAGTACTCTTGCCTGGAAAACCCCATGGACGGAGCAGCCTGGTGGGCTGCTGTCCATGGGATCGCTAGGAGTCAGACATGACTGAGTGACTTCTCTTTCACTTTTCACTTTCATGCATTGGAGAAGGAAATGGCAACCCACTCCAGTACTCTTGCCTGGAAAATCCCATGGACGGAGGAGCCTGGTGGGCTGCAATCCATGGAGTCGCTAAGAGTCGGACACAACTGATCAACTAAACTTTCACTTTTCACTTTCATGCATTGGAGAAGGAAATGGCAACCCACTCCAGTGTTCTTGCCTGGAAAATCCCAGGGACGGAGGAGCCTGGTAGGCTGCAGTCCATGGGGTCGCTAAGAGTTGGATGCGACTGAAGCGACTTAGCAGCAGCATGTATACCATAGTTTAGCTTGGACTCTGGAGTCAGAAACTTACTCAATTTCCTGTTCCATTTGCTAGTTGTATAAACTTGCATGAGTCAATTTTGCAAGCCTCAGTTTCCCCATCTTCCAGAGTAATGTACCCAGATAGTAGCATTAGTAATTTTTTAAATTCCTGAATCATTTGCCTCAGAAGCCATTTGAGAGTCCTTCAGTGTTACCAGTGCTCACTTTGATGGTCATGTGGTCCAAGAGTGCCATGTTTTCTCCTCTTGTATGTTAAATAATAGTCCCTTGTGGATTTAGGGCAGCTTTCCACATATTTTGAAGTCTTTAAAATATCAAAGCTATGTTATGTTCCATTTAGCAGTTGAAGTAAGAAGATTGTTCTTTCACCACATCAGTGTCACATTTTACTATTTAGGTAGTTTAAGTTGACTGGGTAAGGAGTGGGGATTCCTGGGCCTTCTAGATTCCCTTAGAAAACTTCCTGTTGGAAAGGAAAGTCTGCCTCAGAGACTAGTACCTGAGAGACACTGGCTCTCACCTCCATATTCTTTCCTTTTAGATGTTTGTCTGATGCCACCTCCTTTAGGGTACAGATCACTTCCCAATTCATAGCCCTTCCATTTCATCAGACATATCTAGGCTTAAGATTGATTTCTGTTATGTTTGTAAAATGTGTGTGTGTGCTTAGTTGCTCAGTTGTGTCCGACTCTTTGCAACACCATGAACTATAGCCCACCAGGCTCCTCTGTCCATGGGCATTCTCCAGGCAAGAATACTGCAGTGGGTTACCATGCCCTCCTCCACGGGATCATCTCAACCCACAGATCAAACTCAGGTCTCCTGCATTGCAGGCGGATTCTTCACCATCTTAGCCACCAGAGAAGCCCCTGTGTAAAATACGTGTATGCATTTAAAATTGTGGTAAATAGATTTTAAATGATAAGTGAATTTTAATTTCTCAGTTTTTAGTATCAAGTTTTCTTTGATACATGTGAATGCCTCTTAAAATGAGAAATACAGTTCCTAGTGTAAATGGTTCTCGCTAGTGTTGCAGTTGGTGCTATTGTAAATGAAAGCAGAGTTCCTTATAGTAGAGGATCTAAGCTAAAATGTAACTAAAAATGAAGGCAGCCATTAAAAAGAAGGAAATTTTGCTATTTGATACAACATGAATGGGCCCAGAGAGTATTATGCTTAGTGAAATAAGTCAAAGATAATATTGTATGTTATCACTTATATGTGGAATCTAAAAATTAAAACTAGTGAATATAACAAAGAGACTCACAGATACAAAAGACAAACTAGTGGTTACCACTGGGGAGATGGGAGTGGGGAGGAGCAAGGTAGGGGATTAAAAGATAAAAACTACTACATATAAAATAAGCTTCAAGGATATATTGTACAACATGGAAAATATAGCCAAGATTTTATAACTGTAAGTGGACTATAATCTATAAAAATTTTGAATCGCTATTTTGTACATCTGAATTCAATATAATAAATCAGCTATACCCAAGTAAAATAAGTAAATAAAAATTTTTTAATGAAGGCAGATAAATGTAATATCAGATAGTCACAATGATTTGAGCCTTCTTCCCTGTGTTCAAGTTCAAGGACTCAAAGGATCTTTCCCATATTTGTACATTATGTCAATTTAAGTGTAAATTATGCTAAAGACCTTAACAGTCAAAAAGGGATCAAAGCGCTTTATGAATGATAATGGTTATAGGAAATGTTTCTTTCTTTCTTGTTTGTTTATAGTAAATCTGATATGTCTCGCTTGCGATTAGCTGCTGGTAGTGCCATAATGAAGCTTGCTCAGGAACCTTGTTACCATGAAATTATAACCCCAGAACAATTTCAGCTCTGTGCACTTGTTATTAATGTAAGTAACAGTCTTATTTTGTCATTTACTTGGTCTTCAACATTAAATTATATTAATATGATTATATACTTAATACAGATTAAGTATCCATTTACTCTGTGGATGTATGCACAAAAGGGATTGCTATTATTACTATTCTAACCAGTTATCTCCCCACAATTTTTACTTCCTTAGTATAATTATATCTTTTTTTAAAATGAAGACATTAAAAATAAAGTGTTCTTTTGTAAATGTTTGCCAGTTTTTAAAAAACTAAACAGGGGTTTTTGTTAATGATTTTAAAAGTACTAATATTTTTAAGTAGTTTTGGTTTTGTGCTGCTGTAGGATGAGTGCTATCAAGTAAGGCAGATATTTGCTCAGAAGCTACACAAGGCACTTGTGAAGTTATTGCTCCCATTGGAGTATATGGCCATCTTTGCCTTGTGTGCCAAAGATCCTGTGAAGGAGAGAAGAGCACACGCACGACAGTGTTTACTGAAAAATATCAGTATACGCAGGGAGTACATTAAACAGAACCCCATGGCTACTGGTAAGTAACTTTCAAAGTGCTCAGTGTGCAAATATATCTTGTCAATGTATCCATTTGTGAAGGGTTTTATTTCTTACATTTCTGTTATATTGGGTTGGCCAGTAAGTTCATTCACATTTTTCCATAAGATGGCCAAGCCAACAGTGTATAGCACTGGGACTTTTATAGAATGTTGCTGTTACAGTTAAGATGTATGTAAAATCTAAGATTTTACTTTCTGAGTCCTGTTTATAATGCATATAAGGAAGAACTGTATTTTATCTTACAGGATGAGCAGCGTGGCTTGATTTGAACACATTGCTCTGATGTTGGAGAGTGAAGTCCCTAGCCTTGCCAGGGATTCAATCTTAAATTATCCTTTGTCTTCAGTAGCCTTCAAAATTGAAAAAAGTATTTCAGTATCATCCAGATGATATGTTGCCTCTAATTTAGGAATAACTGAGGGAAAAATGTTAACTGAAGTGGTTAAAACATTAAATTAGGGAGAGATTTTTATAAAAGCTATTATTACTATTGTTAATAATAATGTTTTCACTCTAGAGAAATTATTATCACTGTTGCCTGAGTATGTAGTTCCATATATGATTCACCTGCTAGCTCATGATCCAGATTTTACAAGATCACAAGATGTTGATCAGCTTCGTGATATTAAAGAGTAAGTCATGTTGATTTTTAAAGAATTTTTAAAAATATTTTTACTTTTTAAAAAAGGCTTAATTTTTTTGTTACTGTCCCCATTAGAATAAAATTTTTTATGGTTTTCTTTTACTGTAAATTTTAAGTTTTGTCTTACAAAATTGTTTCTGTCTAATAAGTTCTATTTGGTTGTTTTGTTTGTTTGCTGCTGTTTGCAGTTAGCTTTAGCTGAGTCTTTGAAATACATTGACTTGGTTTTTATGTTATTTTTACTGTTTGTATTAAATTGGGCTTCAGTTACATCAGTTTGATCATTTAGAAACCCATGTGAAAGCCATGGAGGGAAAATTTCTCTCTGTAAAGCTACACTTTCAACCTCAAAAGATGCCTCAAAAGTATGCACACACATAAAAGATACTCTGTGGCAGGACTATGGTAATACAAAATTAGATATGTTACACCAGTCACGGAGAGATTTATCTCTGGTGGAAAGACAGGCAAGTAAACAATTGCAAAATACTTAAGTGTTTTTATGTAAAACAGAACTTTGTATATTGATGCATGGTGAGTAAACAAGTACACGATGGCCTAGAATTATCTACAAATGACCTCCAAGAAACTTTAAAGCAGTATTTACTTTGCCATTGCTATGCTTTTGCTTTGTTCCTTTAAATTGGTTCCTTCAGCTTGTATTTAAATTACTATGATTTTTTTATATGGGACATGACACCTTTTAGTTCTAATCTTATTTGAGGTGGTGGTTGTTGCTGCTCAGTCGCTAAGTCGTATGGTAATCTACATTTATTTCTGCCTCGTGTAGCTCTTTAAGGAGACATAGGTTCTAGTCCCAGCTATGTCAGTAGAAGCTTTACTTCTCTGAGCTTCTCTGCTTCAGTTGCCTTATCCATAAAATACAGGATATGAAATAGGTAATTCCTAAAATGTCTTCTAATTCTGATTTCTGTTTATTTTATAAATATATTTCATTTGCAAATTCTTTTTTTTTTTTTAGTAACTTTTATTTTGGGATTTCCAAGAAAGCACTTTGATAAAGCGAAAAAGTATATGTTTGCCTAGAACACTAGGTCTGTGTTAAGGAAACTTTGAGCCCTGTTTCAGTTGCAAGGCCATCATGTGGAAAAAGGTTAGACCTAAGAGAGGCAGTAATGGTGTGGGAAGAGCACTGAAGTCATTCGAGTTAGAACTGAAATCACTGGCACATACTTTTTGATTCTACGTAGTGTGCAGTGCTTTTGAATATCTTTAAACATTTCAAGTTACTATGTAGTTTGAAGTGTTAACTTCTTTTTCTAGTTAAGGTGTACAGTTTCGTAAAGTATACGGTTAGATTATTCAGTAAGACTTTTTAATATAGGGTATTATTAGATTTAAATTTCCCTTTCAGCACTACCAGTGCTGAATCCTGTAAGTATGGTATGTTGTGTTTTTATTTGTCTTAAGGTATTTTCTAATTCTTTTTGTGATTTCTTCTTTGACCCATTGATTGTTTTAAGAGGGTGGTTTGGGAATTCCCTGACCATCTAGTGGTCAGGATCCACGCCTTAATAGCAAAGGGCCCAGGTTCAGTCCCTGGTCAGGGAACTAAGATTTTGCAAGCTACATGGCCCCCCAAAAAAAAAGTGTGGTTTAATTTCCATATATGTGTGAGTTTTCCAATTTTCCCTGTTTTCCTTCTGTTACTGACTTTTAGTTTCATGCTGTTCTGGTCAGAAAAGATATGTTTTAAGACTTGCAGCTTGCTGTCGAGGCCTATTAAGACTTACGGTCTGTCCTAGAGAATATTCCAAGTTCACCTGAGGAAACTGTGTGTTCTGCTGCTGTTAGTTGGAGTATTCCATCTATGTCTCATACATCTGAGTGGTTTATAGTGCTATTCAAGTTCTCCATTTTCTCTTTGATCTCCTCTCTGTTTTTTCAATCCATTATTTAAAATAAGGTATTGAAATCTTATTGTGGAATATGTGTTTCTCCCTTCTGTCAACTTTTGCTTCATAGGTTTTGGGGCTCTGTTGTAAGGTTTGTGTTTATAATAGTCATATCCTCTTCAATAGTCCTTCTCGGTCTTTTGCAATCCAGTTTGTCTAATTATAAAATAGCTACCAGCTCTCTTCTGGTTACTGTTTGTATGAAATGTATTTTCTCCCCATCCTTTAACTTTCAATTACTTTGTGTTTTTGTATCTGAAATGAGTCTCTTGTAGACAAGATATATATGGATCTTTTTTCTCCCTTAATCTACTCTGCTTCTCTGCTTTTTAATTGGGAGATAAGGAAGAAGTTACTTCTGCCACATAACTATTAGTTTTTTCTGTGTCTTATATATTTTTTGTTATTTAATTGCTCCATTACTGCCTCTCATTTTTGTATTTACAGTTGAACTTTACAGTATGAATAGGTTTGAACTGTGCAGGTTCACTTACATGCAGATTTTTTTCAATAATAAATACTATAGTGCTTCAAGATCCACAGCTGGTGGACCCACAGATACAGACAAACTTCATATACAGAGGAACCAATTATACAGTGGGCCAAGACTAAGTTAAATGCAAATTACTGTGTGAAGGGTCAGCACCCTTAACTCCTGTGTTATTCAAGGGTCAGCTGTAGTTGTTTTTTGTAGGAAACTTTTTTTATTCTTTTGGATATATTTTTTAGTTATTTTCTTAATAATTACTCTTAACAGCTTAAAATTGTAACAACCTATTTTCAATAATAGCAACTTAGTTTCACTAGTGTAGAGATACTCTGCTCTTGTGAAATGTGAAATTGCTCCATTGTGTCCAAGTCTTTGCAACCCCATGGACTATATAGCATACCAGGCTCCTCCATCCATCGGATTTTCTGGGCAAGAGTACTGGAGTGGGTTGCCACATCCTTCTCTGCTCTTATACATCTCTATTTCATTGCCTTTATATTGTAATTGATACAAATTATATTTTTATATGTTGTTTCCTTTCACATATATGTGATTATTTTCATGCATGTGGTTTATTTCTTTATTTTTGGCTGTGCTGGGTCTTTGTTGCTGGCAGGCTTTTCTCTAGTTGTAGAGAGTGGGGTCTGCTCTCTGATTGCAGTGCTCAGGTTTCTTACGGTGGTGCCTTCTCTTTGCGGAGCACAGGCTCTGAGGCCATGGGCTTCAGTAGTCGCAGCACATGGGCTCAATAGTTGTGGTTCCTGGGCTCTGGCACACAGGCTCAACAACTGGGACACAAGGACTTAGTTGCTCTGCAGCATATAGGATCTTCCTGGATCAGAAATCAAACCCTCGTCTCCTTCATTGACAGGCAGATTCTTTACCATTGAGCCACCAGGGAATTCCCTGCATTTGCTTTTTAAATCATATATTTAAAAAGGAGTTACAAATCAGAAGCTCAGTAATGCTGGCCTTATGTTTTAGCTATGTTACCTTTACCAGTGGGTTTTTTTTATTTCTTATGGTTTCAAGTGACTGTTTAGTGTTCTTTCATTTCTGCCTGAAGGACTGAGTTTAATATTTATTGCAAGACAGGTCTACTAAAAGCAAACTCCATTAACTTAGTGCTAAATTTTCCTTTACAGTAGTCTCTTAAAACATATATATATATATATATATATATATATATATATATATATATATATATATACACTATAGGCAAAGAAGTACACACAGATTATCTTCAAGTGATTTTTTTCTCCTCTCGATGGAGTAAAACAGTAAGTCCATGGTGGTTGCCTAAAAAATCATCATGGGAACTTAATAACAGATTTTGATTCTAGATTTG
This sequence comes from Ovis aries, assembly GCF_016772045.2. Taxonomy (NCBI): domain Eukaryota; kingdom Metazoa; phylum Chordata; class Mammalia; order Artiodactyla; family Bovidae; genus Ovis; species Ovis aries. The sequence goes on along the minus strand of NC_056059.1, from coordinate 59,636,924 downwards.
GCAATGTAAGTTCCTCAGATGATTCTAATCTTCATCCCAATTTGGGATTCACTTTTACTTAGAAATTCAGGTGTCACCAGACACTTTATGAATTAAATAACTATAACAAGCGGAAAACAGAAAAATGACTTGAAATGTGACTGTTTCGCTGAGTTACTGGTTATATGCACACCAGTCTCATAACACATGAAATTCAGAGTTATGTCACAGTAGAATTACATACGAGCCCTAGATCACAGGATAAATAGCTTACAAATGGTCAAAATGGCAAGACTATGCTGTATGCTGGTTTGCTCATGATTGCTAGATATTAATACACAGTATATTATCTAAATGTTTATTAAATACCTATAGAATGACTCTTCACGTGTATGCCTCATGAAACTGTGAGGCTTTCTCATATTAAGCTATATGTTCATGTTTGTTATTTGTGATGTTATATCCTATTTTAATTGAATATTTTATTAATCATTAGCGTTTTACTCTTTGTATACTCGAACAACAGAACTTCCCAGTAAATTATTTAATCCACTCAGCGAAAGAACCTGCAATTAGTCTCTTTACTAAGTGAATATGTTTCATTTAGGTGCCTCTGGTTCATGCTTGAAGTTTTAATGACAAAAAATGAAAATAATAGCCATGCCTTTATGAAAAAGATGGCAGAGAATATCAAGCTAACAAAAGATGCCCAGTCTCCAGATGAATCCAAGACAAATGAAGTAAGATATATATTAGGCCAGTGACTATTAAGAAATTACAGGGAAAAAGTAATGTGACCCTTGTCCCACTTGTTTTTCCTATTGTATAATAGATTAGAGAATGCTTATTAAAATATATACTTATAGTTTATAAATATATGTACTTTTTCTTTCATTACATTGAAGTCTATTTTTGAAGAATGTTTATTACTCTGAAAAAGATATTAAAATATGTACAGAGCATGGGGATAAGAACTAGTGAAATTTATAACTATGCTGTCTTAAGAACTAGTAAGTAAGTGTTACAGACCCGTAGATAGTCTTCTTGTATGTTTCCTTTGGTTTGGTTTGTTGTTTTTAATGCATACTTGGCATTCATGTTAAAGTAAAACGAAGGGGACTTTTTTGTCCTTGTTACTAGGAGTCTACATCAGAAGAAGTGCCAGAGACAACATGCAGAGTGTTCAAGGAGTAAACAATAGCCCCATATTACTGTGTCGATTCCATGTTACATACTGGGTAGAATTGGTACCTGTGCTTGTTTTGCACTCCTGAAAGTTACGTGATTTGTTTCCTCCCTAGAAACTTTATACAGTGTGTGATGTGGCCCTGTGCGTGATAAATAGTAAAAGTGCTTTGTGCAATGCAGAGTCACCAAAGGATCCAGTCCTGCCAGTGAAATTTTTTACACAACCTGAAAAGGTAACTTTCTTCTCATTTTTCTACCAAACTGAACTCACTTAAATTTGTTACTGTCATCCTGGTGGCAAATACTAGACTGTCTTGACTACAAAGTAAAAAATATATACCTCTGTGAGTTTATCAAGAAAGGGGAGACTGTCTTCCAAAGCCTGAAAAATATCATTCTCACCTTACAGAGTAGAGAATACAAATCAAGCTTGGTGGTGGTGTTCCTATGTGAGCTATTCCTTCTGGATATTTCTAATATGTAAGAGGAATTTTCAAATTTCTTAAATTGTTTTCATCTCATCCTATTAAAACACTGTTAGTATTTTTTCAGACAAGAAATAAAAATGTTTGGTAGAGTATAAATTATATACATCTATATATGAAATAAAGTGTCAGTATGAATGGAATTGGTCTTGGCAATTGACAGACCTGGATTTGAAGTTAACAGGCTTCACCAGTGGCTCAGTGGTAAAGGATCTGCCTGCGATGCAGGAGATACGGGTTTGATGCCTGGGTCAGGAAGATCCCCTGCAGGAGGAAATGGCAACCCACTCCAGTATTCTTGCTGGGAAAATCCCATGGACAGAGGAGCCTGGCTACAGTCTGTGGGGTCACAGAGAGTCAGACACAGCTAAACCACTGAACACACACTCAAGTTAACTCTTCTAAGCTTCATTTTCTTCATCTCTAAAATGCAAGTGATGATAATACCTGTTATCTATTATTAATATGCCTAGGTCTATAGACGTTAGTCAAAATGAAGCGTTAGTAAGTGGTATCGTTAATAATGGGGCTTCCCAGGTGGCTCAGTGGTAACGAATCCACCTGCCAATGCAGGAGACGTGGGTTCTATCCCTGCATTGGGAAGCCCTCCTGGAGAAGGAAATAGCAACCCAGTTCAATATTCTTGCCTGGGAAATCTCATGCACAGAGGAGCCTAGCAGGCAGTCCATGGGGCTGCAAAAGAGTAGGACCTTACTTAGCGACTGAACAATAATAATTATATTATTAATAGTACATAGTACATTTATTCTGCTAGCAACAAATGAAGTTTTCCATGTAAGTAAATTTTTCAGTGAACTAATAGCTCTTTAAATTTTTCCAGCTAATTTGGATTTTAAGACTTTTTTTTTTAACAGATTGCATTGTATTTATTATCCACTTTAAGGTGATATTTTGAAGTTTTAACTTTGCTGTTGTTTGTTTTTTTAAAAAAAATTAATATTTTTAATGGAAAAAATATGGCATTTAAAAATTTCAACAAAAATTTGTATCCAGTTTTCTTTAATCTAGTACTCAGAATTTATGCCTGGTTTTAATAGGAATAATAAAGATTGCAAAGTTACTTGCCTTCTAATTGAATTTACTGGTCTTTATAAATACTCCTACATGAGCTCTTGAATTTAAATTTACTTTATTGCTGACCCAGGGCTATTATGACTAGAATAGTACCTATATAGAATTTACATACAGTAGTAGTCCTGTCATCAAGAATTTAAGTTGCTGTTTGTTACTATATCTTATTCTAATTGATTTTGTTTTGATATGAAGCTTAGAATGTTTTTAGCCTTCATAATAATACTTTAGAGTTTCCATTTTCAATGAGCATCTTTCTTCATTTCCTTTTCTAATATACTGCTTTTAATATGGTGTAAGTTCAAACACAAGAAAATTAGGGTATTAAGATCATGAGCTTAGTGATATTATAGTATATCTTGATGTAACATTTATTTTGGCTGCATAAAAGCCTTTGTGAGGAAGAAAAGAAGGATACAGGCTTGCCTAGAGTGCATATCGAAAGTGTGATTTCTTCATAGGCACATTTAAGCCATTTTGTTCTTTTCTGTGACACTAGTGTGAAGGTCGACTTAGTAAAAGAAAAAATAATTTTTAAGGTGATTACTTAGAAATGATGAACATCCGGATGCTAATAGATCATTTTGCTTCTGTAACTTCTTGTGGTTTATTCGTGCTATTCCCAGGGTAATTAGCAGAGAGAGGCACCACGTGATCAGATTGTGAACTCTTCAAGTTTCGTATACATATAACTTTTAAGAAAGTATCATCAGTGTCCACTTTTGGCTTAAATTCATTTATTAACTAGTTAATATTGCTGCTGCCCAAGAACATTATGATTGACTTTATTAGATTTTGATGTTGTATTTACCTTTATGATTTGCACAGTCTACGTATGGTTCTAAGAAACAAAATATTTTTAATTAAAGTAAAAGATTTTTTTTGTTTCAGTAAGGATAATATTCTTGAGGGTTCCCTGCTGGCTCAGTGGTAAAGAATCCACTGCCAATGCAGGAGAAAGGAGTTTGATCCTTGGACTAGGAAGACCCCCTGGAGAAGGAAATGGCGATCCACTCCAGTATTTTTGCCTGGGAAGTCCTATATGCAGAGGAGCATGGGGGAGCTACTGTCCGTGGATTTGCAAAAGAGCCAGTTACCAACTTAGCAACCAAACAAAAACAGTTTTCTTGAGATCCTATGTGGAGTTCTTTTAGTGAGTATTAAGTGCCTGGTGCATAGTACCATTTTGGGTGCTTTGGGAGCACAGAAGTAAATTCCCTGGTAGTGTAGTGGTTAGAGTCTACACGTCCATTGCAGGGGGCCTGTGTTCAACCCCTGATGGGAAAGATCCCACATGTGTGACACAGCCAAAAAAAAAGGTAAATTTTATAATAGAGCGTAGGTGAACACAGTTCATTGAGTAAACTGGAAACTGTAATAGAAGAAGTATGTTTTATTTTAAATGTGATTTAAGGGAATTCCTTGGTGATCCAGTGGTTAGGATTCCGTACTTTCACTGCCGATATCCTGGATTTAGCCACTGGTCAGGGTTCCAGGATCCTACAAGCCATGTGGCACGGACAAAAACAAAGTAATTTGCATAATTTATCTAAATTTGACAAAGTCTTGTGTGTCAATTGATTTAATTTTAAAACTAAACTTATAGCATGGTTCATGAAATAGCTTTGATGATTTGATAGGTTTCGTAGCATAAATGAACCTGTTACTGTAAGGCATAATGTCTGAAAAGTCTTTTATGAACAATAAAAATACGCATGTTCACTTTTTTTTTTGATAGGACTTCTGTAATGACAAGAGTTATATTTCAGAAGAGACAAGAGTACTTCTGTTAACAGGAAAGGTATTATATACTAGATAATGGGGGGATCTTTATCTCCTGTGCATATTACTGCTAACCTTTAAACGTCCCTCAAATTTTATAGTTCCTGATTCTTAGAAGTCATGTTGTGGATTGTAGCATCTAAAGCATTTGTTCTCTTGGACTTTTTTCTGCAATGAACCATTTTTTAGTTAAAACCATGTGTCCTCATCAGTACGGATAGGGTTCAAGTTATTTAGAATTCACAACAGATTTCCCTGAAAAATCATATAATAAAGAGGTTAAAGCATCTGCCTCTAATGCGGGAGACCTGGGTTCAATTCCTGGGTCAGGAAGATCCTCTGGAGAAGGAAATGGCAACCCACTCCAGTATTCTTGCCTGGAGAATCCCATGGATGGAGGAGCCTGTGTGGGCTACAGTCCATGGGATCGCAAAGAATCGGACACGACTGAGCGACTTAACTTGTTAAGAAAAAGAAAAGAAATAATTTTAAAGTATTAAAAAGTTAGTTTATATCCTATAAAGGTAATATGACATCTAAAAGAGCAAAAGGAAAAAGGAAATTTAGTATTTGATAAAGTATCTAAACTGTTAAAACTATGTGCACTCAATAGTGATTATCTGTAAGGCATTTTACTATGCCTTACTCATTATGTATTTCACTGTATTTTAGGGGCAGTTTTTATTGTAATTGAACAATAAAGAATAATTATTGCATAGTTTTTTTTTCTGCATAGTTATTTTTAAAAGAATAATACTTCTGACTTCAAATTATGTTCAGACACAGTATTACAGAATTATCATTTCTAATAAATTTAGGATTTAACTTGCCAATAACAACTGTTTTAACAACAATTCCTGGGCTTAAGCAAAACAATAATCCCTTACATGTGTATAAATTTATATGTATTCATTTTAGTGAGGTATAAAATAACATGCGTATATGTAATTTCTAGCCAAAACCTGCTGGAGTACTAGGTGCTGTAAACAAGCCTTTGTCGGCAACGGGAAGGAAACCATACGTTAGAAGCACTGGAGCTGAGACCGGAAGCAATATTAATGTAAATTCAGAGCTGAACCCTTCCACCGGAAATCGACCAAGGCAATTTTTTTCTTCAGTTGTTCTTGTTATGATCACTCACTACTTGATTCATCTTTCCGTTCCTTTTCTTAAAGCACATCACAAAAATGGACTTTAGGGAGCATCTTAGTAAAAAACATAGTGCTGAATTTTAGTATAATTAGTGATGGTGATTGAGTGTGTGCGACACACTGGGAAACCATTTAGCATTCTGAATGTATAAAAAAGTTAAAAAAAAAGAATTTGTAGTAAAACTAATTTACTTGGAAGTGTGTGTGTATATGTGCAAATTTAACACTTAGGAAAACTGAAAATATAACTCTTTAAACAAATTTATTTATATGCTTTTTAACTCAAGAGATTTAGTATACCATGAATAAACATAACGTTGTTAATGACATTTTCCACTTATTAAAGATTCCATGTTTAACATGTCAGGTGTTTACTGTCTTAGCTACTGCATAAAAGTTTCCACCTGACCCTCCTCTTACAAACACTGAATAATGAGGCTTTTAAAGATTTTATTCTGATTCATGATATTTTAAGAATAAATTCAACTGGTAGTGTTTTAAACACATTTTTAGCAGTAGGATCCAAAGATGTAAAACTATTAACGTGGGACATCCGTGGTTTACATGGATGGTGGGCGTCAAACACCTTTCCCATGGCCCTTTCTAGCGGCCCCCTCTCTTAGAGCTAATTAAGGGCACAGGCTGAAGAAAGTGATAGTCTTAATCTGCTGTACTTTTGCGCATGGTTTTAGCGTTTTCCACCCCCAGCAGATAGGCTTATAGAATACTTACGTTGTTTGTTTCTTGACAACTAATCTATCAGGTGATTTTAGGCAGTCATTTCTTTCTTACATTAGTAAGGTTAAATGGAAATCAGTAACTTGGTATAATAGGGCAATAGGCTGTAGCCACAGATATGAGTCTTGCTAACTTGGCCAGCCTTCTAAGCCAGTCTGAGCCTCCTGTTTTCTTACTGGTATAGTGAGAGAGTAACCTTTGTATTCATGTGGTCAAATAAAGAAGTTTTGGTGTGTTTCTCTTCAACAGGGAACAGAGTTCAGAGGCAGCAGAAACTGGTGTTAGTGAAAATGAGGAGAACCCTGTAAGAATTATTTCTGTCACACCAGTAAAGAATATTGACCCAGTAAAGAATAAGGTAAATTTTTCAATTTAATGAGTTTCTCCCATGGAGATTCTTACTACAGTTTCATGATAGGAGTGAAAAGCGCACGGTCAGTACATTAATGTATACTACATACTATACATGTGTGTATACAGGTGCTTACCGTGCTTTCTCTCTCCAGAAATGATTCTATGTTCACTTTCTTCATTTAACCAGAGCTTGTGTGGTCACCCATAATGGTGTCTTTCTACCGCACTACTTTTCCCAGTACCTTGAAAGAATAGGAACTGAGGGGTTTTGAGATCTTGTTTTCAGTACTTCATTGACTCCTGCCAGAGATCAACACTTCTTGTTTGTTTAAATTGAACTAATGAGCTAGCCTTAATGTTTGAGTTTTTATCCATTTAACAGCTGCATTCTTTCTTTGATGGTGGATCTTTTATCTGTAGCTCCCAATATTCTTAATTTTTCAGCAGGATAGAAAGGAATATAACATTGGTAGGAGGATAACGTTCCTGAGTTGGAATAGTATAAGAATAGTAATATTTTTTTTTCTGTAGAATCATATTTTTGACATACTTTTTTTACACACCATATATTTATGGTATTTATAAGATGTTTTAGGAATTACCCTCAGGTACATAAAATATAGGACTATACAGTCATTCCACAGTAGCTGAACTTTTCCTATCAAAACTCGTCTGAACTCAAACTGAACAGATAGGGGTTCTTATTTTTCATGTATATATTTATTTATTTGGCTACACTGAGTCTTAGTTGAGGCATGCAAGCTTAGTCACCCTGCGGTATGTTGGATCTTGGTTCCCTGACCGGGGATTGAACCTGCATCCCCTGCAGTAGAAGGTGGGGTTTTAACCACTGGACCACCAGGGAAGTCCCTGATAAAAGGTTCATTTTTGGTCAGTCTCTCACTGTCCATACTCATGCTCTTTGCTAGCTGAACTTCACTATGTCAGTAGATTCAGGGAACCTCTCAAATGTCTTAGAATTCAGAAGCCAATAGATTTAGGTATTGTGGGATCTTTTTATAGAATTAAATATTCAGCATAAATATGCTTCCATTCAGAAATGCATATTGTTACAGATACTTAAACATGCTTGTCGTGTATATTAAGAGGTAGTACAGGGATGCAAATGTTTACCTAGTACAGCTATCTATAACCTTCCCAACCTCTGCAATAAAATTGTATAAAAGATAAATTGGATACTTAAATTCTAATTTTTGAGGGGCCAAAATGTGACTTTGACCTGAAATATTATATTGTTTTGTTCCAAACCCTGTTTTAAGTTTTTCATACTTCCAAAGAATGTTTTAACAATTCAGTGTTGCCTAAAGAGACATGTCATGTTTTGGCATAAGCCTGATAGCTTCCCATAAATTGATATGATCATTTCTTTCCAGGATCTGGTCCTCAGTCTTACAGGCTCAAAACACTGTGTTGCTAGTATATTAAAAGAAGATATCATCTAAGGGAGTGTTTCTTGCTAACCAGTTTCTCAAAGAGGTTGATGTGTAAACCAGTTAATTATATAAATAAAAACTATCCAACAAATTGGATATGCATGTTTACAGATCAGAATATTTTCTATTATTCACTCTGTGAGAGAAATCAAATTGTAATATGAAGAGTGAATAAGGGAGGTGGTTAGAAGAAGTAAGATACTAACATTCCATGGATGCAGGCAAGCAGTACTGCCAGTGTTGCCCTTTAGAGTCTTTTTCTTCATGCCTGTAGCTGACTGTAGGCATGACTATGCCTTCATGCCTCTTCATTTGGTTTTTGCATGAGTTTGTTATACATATGCACATACACATAATGTTCATAAATATGTAAATATGATCATGTACATGACTTTTAATACAGTCTTTTTTTCCCTATTAAGCAGCCTTGTCTTGTGTGTTCAATTTTTTCTCTCCAGAGTTATCATTTTCTTACATGTATACACATAAATCCTTTCCCCCTTCTTTGTCAGTGCAAACAATGTTGCATTAAACTTACTGGTGATTTTTTTTCTAGGGGCTGAGTTCTAGCAGTGGGATTGCTGGGTCAAGTAGTAAAATACTAGAGATTTTAGATGTTTCTATATTGTTTTCTCAGAAAGTTAGAACACCTGACATTTCTACTAAGCAGGTACTTTTTTCTCTACATATCCACCATCAGCAGGTTTTATAGTTCTTTTGAATCTTTTTCCGTTTAGAGTATCAAAACTAATACCCCACTATTTTTTAAATTTTATATTTATTTTTGTTGACCATTTGGGTGTATCTTATGTGAATTGCTTGTTCGTATTTGCCCTTTTTAAAATTATCTCTGTTCTTTTTTTTTCCGGCCATGCTGCACAGCTTGTGGGAACTTCACTAACTAGAGATTAACCCTAGGCCACCAGGGAACTCAGTAACTCAACTTCTGATGCTGTAGTAGTTATACCTTCTTGTTAACACTCTTGCTCCCTTCTGATCTATTCACCAAATATAGCACCCAGTGTGATCTTTTTAAAAATATAATTTGGATTATGTTTGCCCTCTGCTTAAAGTCCATCAGTGACTTTTATTATGGACAGAGGACCCTGGTGGGCTACAGTCCATGGGGTCACGAAAGAGTAGGACACAACTTAGCAACTATACAACAACTTTTATTAGCACTTAAAATAAAATCAGATTTCTTAAAGGTCCCATAAAGCATTCATGATCTGGCCCATGCTTGCTTCTCCTGCCTTAATACCAGTCTCACATCACTTCAAGTTACTTAAATCTTCCAAGCTATTTCCTTCTTTGTGTGTTTCATGTTGCCTCTTGCATCTGTCTAGAACACCTTACTTTCCACATGGTAAGCCTTGCTCTGATACTGTTATTCCCCAGAATAATCAAATTGATGTTTTCCTTTTATTTATTTATTTTTTTCCTGAATGCCCTTTAATCTCTTTAGCACTTAGGGTAATCTGTACTTAAATGTTTGTTTACTCTTTAAAAAAGATTAATCATCTATTATGCTCATCTACTGAGGACCAGCACAGTATCAGTTTTGTTCCCCAGTCTATGCACAGCAGCCACTACATGTAATAGACACTAAGTTGAGTGAATGGTTTCTGCTTCAGGTTTAACCAAACTGAGTCATCTTTATTGGCCTTTTTATTTTGCCCAGGAATCACTATCTTTCACCAGGTGACTTTGCATATCTCTGCTCTAATCCATTGTATACTGTTTAACAGTTTACCCTGTGTGGACCACCTTACTCTTTTTCCTTCATGTATTATCTGTTCTCTTAAGATAAACTTTAATGTTTTAATCCTCAACATGAAACACTGATTTTTTTGGATTTTCTAACTTAAGATACTATTTTCATGAGTTTTCATTTAAGTAAATTATCTTGAAACATGAAAGATTTATATGTATTTCCCGGTCATTCGGAAAACATTTTGAGGGGAAATGAAAGTTAATTAACTGAAAAGATATAGTCTTTTTTTGAATGATGACAGTGGTCCTTTGTTTCCCTTGAATCAATTCAAATTATTACAGTTGATTCCTAAATTTCATTCGTATAAAGGTCAGTTTCATCCTGAAAACTATTACACCTCCTAATGTCCATTATGTCTGTTAAACTAAAATAGAATTTTATTAGCTTAAACATTTTAGATGACAATATGTATGCCAAACTAGAAAGAGGAAAAAAAAAAAAAGAGAATGTTCAGAAAAAAATAGGTTAATGACCGATTCAATAAGAAGAGACAAAAGTTTGAATGAATGAGTGAAGTGAGATATTATAAGAACTTTCTGTTACAGAACTAGGAAGATGATTATGGTTAGATGCATCATAGAGAGAGAAAATAACATTGAATTATGAAAACATCCTCCCTGCTTTTGAAAAGTGGTAACATTAAGAACATACTAGCAATAAAAAGGACGTTTTTATTTAAAATGAGTATGAAAGAACAGCTGAGTAGGTTTTCTCATGTAACTGCCAGTGCCATTTAATACATATTTACTGAGTATAATATTTGCCACGCACTATGGTTAGGTATCATGTTCAGTCCTTACCCTTAAGAAATTTACATTCCTCATGGGATGTAAGCAGTGAGTTAGAAACCCTGAAGTCCCAACTCCTAAAATACTTGCAGAATGCTTCTTCTAGTCAGATCAGTGATATTTAAGGAATTTCTGTTCATAAAATTGTTTTCTGCTCTTCTAGGAGATTAATTCTGATCAGTCTGCCCAGGGCAACATCAGCAGTGACCGAGGAAAGAAAAGAACAGTAACAGCAGCTGGTGCAGAGAATATCCAACAAAAAACAGATGAGAAAGCAGATGAATCAGGACCACCTGCCCCTTCAAAACCCAGGAGAGGACGTCGACCCAAATCTGAATCTCAGGGCAATGCAACCAAAAATGATGATATAAATAAACCTCTTAGTAAGGGAAGAAAGAGAGCTGCAGTCAGTCAGGAGAGCCCTGGAGGTCTGGAAGCAGGTAATGCCAAAGCACCCAAACTTCAAGACACAGCCAAAAAGGCAGCACCGACAGAGAGACAGATTGACTTGCAAAGGTAACGTACTCCATTCTTTCTGAACTTTGAGTTTAGACATTTTGTTTTATTCCTAGTTGCCAGGCATCGCACCCAAATACCTAGCCATTTGGGAGTGAGAACTGCCCCCTGGTTTTCCTGAGTAAGTTATGATGGTACTTGTTTTTAGCTCATGAACTTCAGGACAACAATTTGAAGAGAGATCTCCTAAATTAGGATATAGTATTTTGGTATTTCTATTTGTTAGCAAGGATATTATTATCTTGGTCTTCTTCACATAGTTGCCTGGGGTTTACTAAATATAAACGGCTACTTTTTTGATACAGAAGTCCCAAAATGGAGTAAATAGATGTCATGATACCTGAACAAGTATATCTTGCGCTTTAAGTCCACTTGTTGTAGTAAACTTTAATATAAGTCAACAACTTACTTCTCTCCCCTACCCTTCCCAATGAGAAATAACCTCACAGCTGCTCGTCTTTGATCATGTTTGGGTTGGGTTTTAAATTAACATTTATGAAATTCTGAAGTTTGGGGTTATTAAATTTGTTACATTTTAAATGTCTCTAAGTACCTTTTCAGCATCTAACGGCAGCTGATCCAGGCCCAAATCTGACTAAGTAATAGGAGTTTCTTCTACTCATTTCCAGTTTTATGTACTAAAAGTAGAAAGCCAATATTGGGGGCAAATTTTATTATTTTCTCCTCAAACCTGGACCTTTGACCTGGAACAACATACTTAACCTTGGCCTCCTTTTCTTCATCAGTAAGACAATATGATAATCCAGTCTTCAAAGGATTATTGTAAGAATTAAATGGATCATTAAATAGAAAGCACTCAACAAAATGCCTTGTGTAGAATAAATGCTCAGTAATTAACCACTGTTCTGAATTCTAATTGTTTTACCCCTTAATATATTTTTAGTTATGCAAAAACTGAAGAAATTTCATTGGAAGAGATAGCCAGAATTCTCTAAAGGGTTTCTAGAATTCTGGCCTTTCCTCACCCACATAAAATACTACTGTTCTCACACCCAGGCCATCTGAGCCACCTGATCTTATTTGTCACTAGCTGTCCTTTTCCCATCTAACCAAAATATCCAGGCACTTACTTGAACCTTGAAAATATTTTCAGTAGCAACCAACCTTGTCTCTGAAATTGAGCATTGTAAAACCCATTGCTTTGCTTTTAGTTACACCATATGCCCCCAAAGCATTAAACAAACCCAACAAAAATGGCTTACATGCCAGAAACTGCTCTTGATTTTAAATGGCTTTGGGCCTTCTGAAAAATCTTAAAATATCTCTTTTAAGAGTGAAAAGATACCTTAGAAGTCTTAAGTATGCCAGTTAGTAGATCGGTTGGGCAATGTGTTATGCATAATACAAAATTCTTTGATGATAGGTGTTTGTGATAATACTTCAGCACCACAGTACTTCAGTAGAATAGATACTGTGCACATATCTTAGAAACTTCTGATTGATTTATTGACTATTAATGCATGGCTAACAAAACATGGAAGGACATTCTGAAACTTTCTGCCAAGCTTCCTTTTGTCTTTTCTGTTCTTTCCTGAATCTAATCTACAACTCTTCCCTTAAATTCTGGCATTATGACTTTTGTTTGGAAACCTAATTACTCCAGAAACTCTGTATTACTCACAGTATCCTCTTGCATAGAAATAAATACATTATAGGCACATGAGTATTGCTCTTTAAACTTCTCATTTGTTCTTCTAACAAATACAGATGGATTAGACTGCCAGCATTGTGCTGGGTGTTGGCAACACATAAGTATCCAAAATAGATAGACTCTTGCCCTCAAAGAGTATACTTCCCCAGCTTATTAATTCCAGAAGAGAGCAGAGAAACTTTCACTTTAGGTCTACTGACTGATAAAAACATAAGAATTATTTGTATTACTACATAAAGCAGTGAAACTCTGACTCGTGCTACAATATGGATGAACCTTAAAGACATTCATTATGCTAAGTGAAATAAGCCAGACCCAAAAGGACAAACAGTGTATGATTCCACTTACATGAGATACTAGAGCAGTCAGATTCATAGAGGTAGAATGAGGTGGTTGCCAGGGGGAGAGAGTAGGGGGCTGGCATTACTGTTTAATAGATACAGCGTTTCAGTTTGGGAGGATGAAAATATTCTATTAAAATATTAATCCTAATATTCTTTATTAGGTTGTGCAAAAGTAATTGTGGGTTTGTGTTATTGAACTCTGCTCTTTGATATTCATATACATTCTTAAATAAATGTATTTATGTTATACATCATTTTAATGTACATTTCTTGCTTTGTTTTGCTAATGACATTTACTGTAGACTGTAGAAATGATGTTAGACAAAAAGCAAATTCAAACAATTTTAAGTTCAAAATGGGTCGTAAAGCAGCAGAGACAACCCACAAAGTCAACAGTGCACTTGGCCCAGGAACTGCTAATGAACGTACAGTGCAATGGTGGTTCAAGAAGTTTTGCAAAGGAGACAGCAGCCTTGAAGATGAGGAGCACGGTGGCAGGGCATCAGAAGTTGACAGTGACTAATTGAAAGCAATCATCGCAGTGGGTCCTCTTGCAGCTGCACAGGAAGTCGCAGAAGAACTCGCCATCAGCCATTCTACGGTTATTTGGCACTTGAAGCAAACGGGAAAGGTGAAAGGGCTTGAAAAGTGGGTGGCTCGTGAGCTAACCGCAGATCAAAAGCAGTCATTTTGAAATGTCGTATGCTTTTATTCTGTGCAACAACAAGGAACCATTTCTCAGGTTATTGTGACAGGCGACAAAAAGCGGATTTTATGACAACTGGTGACAACCAGCTCAGTGGTTGGACCAAGAAGCAGCGCCAAAAGCACTTCCCAAACCAGACTTGCACAAAACAAGGTCATGGTCACTGTCTGGTGGTCTGCTGCTGGTGGTCAGCTTTCTGAATACTAGCAAAGCCCTTACATCTGAGAAGTGTGCTCAACAAAACTGCAACGCCTGCAGCCAGTATTAGTAGGCCAGTTCTATTCCATGACAGTTCTCAACCACACATCGTAAAACCAGCACTTAAAAAGTTGAACAGATTGGGCTGTGAAGTTTTGCCTCATTGACCATATTCACCTGACCTCTCACTAGTTGACTACCACATCTTTAAGCATCTCAACAATTTTCTGCATGGAAAATGCTACCACAGCCAACAGGAGGCAGAAAATGTTTTCCAAGAGTCTGTTGAATCCTGAAGCACGAATTTTTACGTTACAGGAATAAACAAACTTACTTCTTGTTGACAAAAATGTGTTAGTTGGGAAAAAATGTGTTGGTTCCTATTTTGATTAATAAAGATGTGTTTGAACCTAGTTATAATGATTTAAAATTCACAGTCTGAAACCACAGTTACTTTTGTACCAGCCTAGTAGAGATAAATGGCAGTGATTGTACAACAGTGTAAATGCACTTAGTGCACACTGAACTGTGTACGTAAGAGTGATTGCAATTGTAAGTTTTATGTTACATATTTTGTTGCACTTTAAAAATTGTTACATAAGACTGATAATAGTTAACACTAATACAGTGCTTATTATTAGTCAGGCTCAATTCTAAACTCTTTGTTATCCTATTAAGTGCTTAAAACATCGCTACATGGGTAAGTACTGTCAGTATCCCTAGTTTATAAAGAGGAAGAAATCCAAGAATAGAGAGTCCGTGCAGCTTTTGTTCCCTTTGCTTACATGAATAAGCAAAGTAGAGGAAGCATTAAAACCAGGCATTGTCACTCTGGAGTTCATATTATATTGTCCTATAAAGGTAAAATTTAGTCTTAATTCCATGAGTACTGTACATGCGTACAAAACTAGTTTAATAGAGGATACTTTGAAAAGACTTTATAACTAATGTAGTTTATATACGTGAAACTTTATTCCATAAAGTGGAAAATGTTTGCATACAGTTAATTTTTTAAATTATTACGTAAGAAGCTGGTTTATTAAAATAATCATAGTTTAAATCAGACAAAAACTATAGTCATCTTTTAAACCTATTTCAGAATTCATGCAGAGAAAAGCCCTGGCATTTCAGCTTTAGAGAGGGAGAAAACCAAGGAAGAAATCAGATGTTCTTGAAAGTGCCAAACTTAAATGGAGCACGTAACACTAGGAGAGCATTGAAGGACTGCAGTGAATAGTGGGTGGAATAATGTGTGGGGGTTTTGGTATATTGGTAGAAATAATAGTGGTAATAGGGAAAGGTTGTTAAATGTCTATTTAAGGCAACCATCTTTATAAAGCAAGCACCAACTGTATGTTAGAAATAAGGGGGTTAGACCTGCAACAGTCACTTTCCCAGGCCACCTGGCTGGTGCTACACAGAGCAGGGGTTTTGAATCCTGGTCATGTCCCGTGTTAACACTGCATAGTGTTAATAGTGACAGCTGCAGTTGGTTATATTTCTCCTCTAAACCATGAACATTCACCACTCTTACTTGTTTCTCCTCTTAATATGTAAAAAGGAGATGTTTTCATGTGTAGCACTTCATGGCAAATAGAGGAGGGAAAGTGGAAATAGTGACAGACTTTATTTTCTTGGGCTTCAAAATCACTGCAGACAGTGACTGAAGCCACAAAATTCAGAGACACTTTCTCCTTGGCAGAAATGCTATGACAAACACTATATTAAAAACCAGACATCACCATGCCAACAAAGGTCCGTATAGTCAAAGCTGTGACTTTTCCAGTAGTCATGTGTGGATGTGAGAGTTGGTCCATAAAGAACACTGAGCCAGCATCGAAGAATTGATGCTTTCAAACTGTGGTGTTGGAGAAGATGCTTGAGAGTCCCTTGGACACCAAGGAGATCAAACCAGTCCATTCTAAAGGAAATCCACCCTGAATATTCATTGGAAGGATTGATGCTGAAGCTGAGCTCCAATACTTTGGCCACCTGATACGAAGAGCTAACTCATTGGAAAGACTGATGCTGGAAAAGATTGAGGGTAGGAAGGAAATTGGGGTGACAGAGGATGAGATGGTTAGATGACATCACCGACTCGATGGACATGAGTTTGAGCAAGCTTCGGGAGATGGTAAAGTACAGGGAAGCCTGATGTACTGCAGTTTGTGGAGTCACAAAGAGTCACTTTAGCAACTAAATCACCACCACCACCAGGTAATAGGAATAGACACACTAAAACAAAAGTTCCTTGTGACTCAGCTATTGTTCTGTCCTTTAGCTTGAGGAGAAAACACTGGTCAAAATCCTGAAGGTGCCGATTTTATTTTTTATTTCATGGGAAACTCTAGCTTTCACCTTCCTATAAGTTTCTAAATATACTTTTCATTAACTGCAAAAATTACCTGCGATTGATTTGACATCTTACCTGTATTTTCTGATTTGACATCTCACCTGTATTTTCCTGAGACCCAGTGAGAATCAGATACAAGTTAAAGCCACATGACTGAACAATTCAGAATACAGAGCTAATACAAACACCTTGAATCAGCCTGTTAAGATTATCAGTACACTTTTGACCATGTAGTTAATAAAGAGACAGGGTTGCCAATGCTGACAGCCATCAAGCACTGCATTTCTGAGCTAAGGATGAACCCAGAGTGGTAGGATCAGGTCACTTACTGCTGCCCTGGCAACTTGAAGTGTAGCCTAGGGTCCTTGCATTGTGGAACCAGATCTGGGTCTGGATCACTGCGCTAAAACTAATTTAATTGCCCCCAGATTTTAAGCTTGAATGTAAGCCTTTGAGAGCAAGGCCAGGCATACTTGTGCCTCTCTGTGACCCTAGTGTCTAACTCCAGATGCTACTTCGTCAGTCTTTTTATTTACCTTGCATTACTCTTCACACATTTTACATACGTAATTTCTCACTTCACTGATGGTATGGTCCGTTCCTGCTCTGGTCACAACTTTACAGTAACATCTGAAAAGAGCCTTTCCGGGCATTACCCTGCCTCCTATACGCCGTCTCTCCTTTTAGATCTGAGTGTCAGATGATCTCAAGGTAGGCAAGCTGTCTACACTGGGTACTACTAGCATCACCTCCAGAAAACTTGCCCAGTTTTATTACTTGGTATTTATACTCTTACCATATTTTATGATTATTTAAACTTTATTATTAACTAATTAATGAAAACCATGTTTGAGGCCCAAGTATATTTCAGCCACAGTCTAGACGCTTTGTTTATAACCCATTAATCAAGCCCTATAATGCAGGACCCTTAAGTGGTAGCCTCTGCAGCCATTTACATACCATGGCCATCAGTTACACAGTGCAGCAAGTACACACCCCTCTATAATTCCTCTTGTTAGGTCCTCTCATTGACAACATTGAGTAAATAATGTTTAGTAAGATTTCTACTTATATAATTCATTTATTAATTCAGGATTTTGACTTGTAAACTTACCTGTAGGATTTTTTAGATCCCTTTGGATTTTTGCGATAAATGTATTCCATCAGCTTCTATGTGTATGTTCCAACAAATGTTCCTGTTTATATTTTGGGCTGCATTTGAAATTGTTACTTCTTCTGAGAAAATTCCTTGAATTTACTCTGTAGGTTTATAAAACTCAGCCATTTGTATACTGTAGTTGGGAAATAGTATCTGTACAACTGGTCACTTAATGTTGGCATCCTGAGTTTGAGAATGGAGGATTCACCATCTTTTCAGTTATTAGTTCACTTGTTTTTCCTTTGTTTTTAAACTATTATCCAAATGGCAAACAATCTGAAATGTTCTGCACTGAAAATGTGTTTTTATAGGTGTGCTGGTTGTTAGGTATGTTTTATTTACCTTTAAGACCAGATTCTTCCCTAAAAAAGAAAATATCAATAAACACCCATGGAGATATCATCCTTAAACTTGGGACATATGGGAAGACTGAATTTAAGGAACTTATCAAATAGGATAACAGCAGTTTTGGATTAATGTGTTTTGTGTAGTATGCTTAGTATTAGAGTGTCCAAGAATCTTGGAATTTTTATTTTATTAAGCAAAGAATTTACTGATTTCCTGTGCTCATTTGTATATTGAGAAGGTTTCCTCACATCACAAATTTATATTTTAGAAGTATCCCCTAAGTTTGTTTCCTAATGTATTAAACAACCATATATTAGTTTAATATAAATATTCTTCAGTATTATAAAATTCAAGTGAATTTTTATCAAAATAATATGAAATTTTTCAGAAGCCAAGTGCTCGTAAGTGATGGCAATTCACTTTGGGACATAGAATCAAGTCCAGGAAATTCTTCCAGTGACCTGGATCGTTTAAAAGTCTGTGAGAGCAGACAGAAAGATACTGAGGACTCAGAGCTAGTAAAGGGAAGCTTCCTGAAGGTGCAGCAGGCAGCTTGTAGAGGATTCTTTGATATCATATTATTAAATTCTATTATAACAAATTAATACTCTATAAGAATCTTAATTTTTTTGTTAGCATTGTTATCTTTATAAAAGGTATATGTAACATTGGGATTTGGGAATATAAGTAAACCTCCCCCTTATCTTTCTTTCCCAAGTTTGGAATCATCAGGGAGACACAGTCTTAATGGTTGATTTAAAATGTGGAATGATAAGGAGTTTCCTGGCGGCCTAGTGATTAGGATTCCTGGTTTTCACTGCCCTGGCCCAGGTTCAGTCCCTGGTTCAGGAACTGAGATCCTGCAAGCCGTGACTTTCCACCCCACCCCTAAATGTGGAATGACATAGGCTAGTAGGTAACTACTAGTTTGCCCCTAAATTGAACAAATAACCTCACACAGAACTCCAGCATGCTCAGTTTTCCCCACCTACCACTCCCTCACCCCTTAGACAGCTTCTTTCTTGTCCCAGAGAGGAGTAGATGAAGGGAGAAGAAGAGACCCTATCCCACTACTTCATCCTTCCAGGGGTCATAATTTTCCCTCCCTTTTCGGGACGTAGAATCAATGGGGGATTAATCATAGCGGAATTAAGCTAAATTTTTCTCCTTTTTTAGTAAACTAAAGAACAGAACTTTTGCTGCTTTTTAAATTCATTTTGCCATAGTTATCTAATAATTTTTCTACTATATAATTTTGGAAGTATTAAAAATTATTTCAAATAGCTTTTAGTGTTTTATTGCAGTAATAAACAAATTGGGCATTGGGTAGCAATGCTTATAAAAACCTCTTAATTGGTATTTTGTTTTTATATAGTTTAGGGAAAGATTCCTAAATCAAGTGAAGTCTCATGTGAAAAATGAAAAAATTTTTCAGATTTTAGATAATAACTATAGAAAAAAATCTATGTATGGTTTGTTTTCCTGTTTTTATCTTACTAACATTGCTTTCTCCTATCCCCAAGGTAAAAAGAAAATTTATTTGCAAAGGGAGAAAATGAAGGCCAAACAGAAGCAGGCTCTAGCTTCTGCAAAAACTTGGATTCAGAATGACCTTGAACAGAAAATGAAGCTAACTTCAGAACACACTTTCTGCCTTGAAAACTGAAAAAAAGTTATTACTTCCTTTTTTCACATGACCACAACTCCTTTGATGGAAATGTACAGCAGAAACTCTTGAGAGAGAGGCTAAAAGCAACTCTTTTCCACCCTCCCCCCAGACTTTTCTTATGAAAAGTCAATAATTAAGCAAATTGCTTAACACTTGGTTCCAGTTCCTGCATATCTGGAGTTTAACGGCATAATACACCATTAATTTCCATGCTGCAGTCTTTATTTTAAAGAAAGTAACAGGATGTCCTTACACTGACAATGAAAATTCATCAATTTTAGAGCCAGGAATTTCCCGTGTTACACAAGAAAAAAAAATAGAAGTCTACTGAATTAATTTTTTAGAAGAAGAGAAATCAGATTAAATATGTCTTTTTTTTCCTTTTGGAAACTTTTATGTATAATTCTTTCTGCCTGCCTACTTTTCTGCAAAATGAGATGTACAGATTTCAGTTCCCTGCTATGAAAAGTGATGTGGTGGCAATTTTATAAATGTTGCTTTCTGATTTTTATCAGAGTGAGAAAATAATTAAAATTATTATTGATTTCATATCACTTCATATTTTGATTTCCCCTCCATTTTAGTTTAATATAATTTTCAATAAATGTACATATTGTCTGTTTCATAAAGCATATCACTTTAAAGTGGTTTTTACTCCTGTGATTATGTTGGAATATTTGAAATTTTAAAGGGGTAAAAACTGTCCAGCATTTGGTTTTATAATGTTTGTCACCAGATTTTTATTATTGATGTAAAAAAAAGTCAATTCTTTTTAAATAGTTGGACTTTGGCAGCTTTGTAAGGAAAGTGGGAGGTGCTTAGGATTGCTATCAATTTCAGCATTGTGCTGTTGGGAAATAAGTGTTTTGCTTTGTCTGCCAGTCTGGGCTCCGTTTTTATGTTTATTTTTAAAGACAACTATTGCATCAATATATTGTTTCTTGGCATTGTTCAGCATAGGTAATGTGTGCACTTTTTGTGTACACATATTCATATTTAAGTTTTTTGCATAAAATAAATGCTTCTAGATGTCATATGGTAGTCTTTTTTAATCTTTTTATCACATTGTGTTTTCCTGTGCAGTTTTTATGTGAAAGGGCTAAAGTTATAAACAACATGATTACAGTCAACTCTCCATTATCTATACAAAATAGTGACTATGCCTCAGGTTTTAGATTTTGCATAAAATCATGTAATTAATCATAAAATTAAAATAACAAAGCATACCATAAGAGCTAATTCAGGAGGAAAGAGATTGGTCCTTTCTCACCTGCCCCCCACTCTCCACTGAAGCCCTTTCCCCGAAGCCCTATCTGAATGTGCTCAGTGTCCTTGCATACACCTAGCATGGGTTTGAGGACATAAACGTTTGTGTGATAACTTGGTCTTGACAGGCTGTAGTCTACATGAGATGTAAAGAGTGAACATGACCTGTGTCCAAAAAGGATGATAATGTTCAATGTAAAATTTGTTGGTAGTAAATGTCACTTAATGTTCTCATAGGTAATCAAGAGTTGGCTGTATACTGACTGACTGAAAGATGGATAATTCTGTTAAATATGCATATACACTCATTTAGGTATTGGATGATGGCTAGGGAACAATGGATACCAGATAATTACCTTTTAAAAGGGCAGAAAAAGTTCTACTCTTCCTTATTGCCTCTTCGTAATCCTTTAGAAAGATAAGAAAATATTGCCTCCAACATGCTGAAAAAGAATATCTATGCATAAGCATCAGAGAAGTCCCTCAAGCCATCAGTGGGCATGTTCTGTTTAGATTTTGAAGTTCTCTTAGCATCAGACAGCTTGATTCTTAAGGCCACCAATTTGCCACCAATAAAAAGCACACTGGTAGTGGCCACCTCTCTCTCATCTCCTTTTAACTAATCATTCAGCATCATAGCTGACTAGATTACCTAGCGTGAAATCATATTTAACACAGTGTCGCAGCCATTCCCATCAGTTATGGCTGCTTAGATTTTTGCAAGAGAGGAGTTAGCTAAAAGGATCTGGTCCACATACAAAATGTAAATGGCCCACCTTGGATTTTTTTTTAATATGACGCAAGTGTCTGGCACTAAGGGATGGGAGAGTAGGACTGAGCTGATGGGGAGGGACTTGTTTAAGGGAAATTTGTCATTTTCCTTTGAAAAAGGAAAAAGTAAAATCTCTTAGGAATTTGGTATTCACATCTCAGAGAAATACAACACAAAGTGCAGACTTATATTTGAGAATTAATGTTAACCCTTTGTGTCTAGTTTGAAGCTTCTTGTATTTGTCTAAAACTACAAGCCAGAATTTTGTATCTCCTTTGATAAAAAGTGTGTATAATGTAAAGTAGTTTTGCATATTCTTGTGCTGCACATGGGCTGAATTTTTTAAAAATTTTTTAAAGACTTGAAGAGAACCTTGTAATTTGTGTAAATGACAAGTGTAAAATCCTACCATAAAATGCTAAAAATATGCATTGTTTCAAATAAAACCAAGAAATGCAGCATTACATAGTAGTGTGGAACCCTGAATATTCATGTACCCTCTTGATATGTCACAAGCTGATAAAATGTCTTTGCATATTTCCTGTTTAGATTCTGGACTTTGCACATCCCTGTAAGGAATCAAAGGCCACCTTCAAACTTCTGACTACATGGCTTACAGTGACTGAGGGAGAATATAATAACGGGATGAATTCTTATGGGCATCTAGGAAACTTTAGAAATTGTCTTTTAAGAACTTAAAAGTGGCCTTCCATTTAACCGGTTGATATACCTTTTTATTGCAAATTCTGAATATGCACATTTACCTCAAAAACTAACTCATAGAGAACAAGCAGATTACATACATGTATCTGGAATAAGAGGTGAACCGAATGAGAAGAGAAGCTATCATGACTGGTTTCTGTACTTGACCCTCAATGGGGTTGTTACTCCACACTTGGATACTTTTCATTCACATATAACGGTCAGTAGAAACCACTAGTGACCAAGTCTCCAGCAGTCTGGCAAGAATCTTTGCAACCTGCCTAAATAATCATAGCTGTGCCGACAAGAAGCTAAAAGTTTGCTACAAGCCAGCAACAGTGGAAATGAGTATAATCAGACACTCAGTCTGTAAACCAGAGCTCCGATCTTTCATTTCCATTTAATCTGACAGGAACATGGGTCAGGCAAGCGGGTGATCAGGACTTGAATTTTGGGGGTGTTTCTCAGATAACATTTTGTAATCAATGCTGATTCCAACTTAAGGCACTTTCCTCCCCTTCATTCTTTAGTTACTCCTTTCTCTAGCAAAGACCATGCATCCCTCTAAGAAACAACACTGTATCCATTCTTCCAGAAGCTTGTAAAGCAATCACCTGGAGGTCAGTTATACACAAGCGCACCTTAGTGCAAAGTTCAGATCTGTGGAAGCCACACACACACAAAAATAAATGTAAGGGTTGGAGATAATTATTCTGTACAGACAGCTCAGTGGTGGGGGTTGGCATTAAAAACACTAAGATGCCTTAGGAGGACTAGCGATATAAAGCTAATAGCACGACACCGGCATAGGTGGCTGTCCAGGTGACGCGTGCCTGGATGTGAGACCTCATGGAGGCAGCAGAAGCAGAAAATCCTTACCTTTTCTGGAGAAGTGCTATTCGGAGAACCATTTTGAGCATGTAGGTCCCTAAAAGTGATTGAGCTGAACCTGATGCAGGAGTCGGCTCTTCAGATTCAGGGTGGCCTGGGAGGAAGCAAGCATAAAAGGACTAGGGGCAGATGAGATGGCTGTTTCAACAATATGAACATCACCTGAGCACTTCCCTTGGGCAAAACACTGCTCTATTCAGACTCTGGAGCTCCTGGTGTGCATGTTAAGTCACTCAGTTGTATCTGACTGTATGTCAGACTATAACCAACCAGAATCCTCTGTCCATGGGATTCTCCAGGCAAGAATACTGGAGTGGGCTGCCATTTCTGACTCCAGGGCATCTTCCCACCCTGGGATCAAATCCACACCTCTTGGATCTCCTGCATGGGCAGGCGGATTCTTCACCACTAGCGCCACCTGGGAAGCCTGGAGCACCTGATCCCAGCCCCCAAACCGTGGTTGCCTGCCATCCTGAATGCACCCCCATGTAAAGCACAAATACTGTGGCTTCTTTGGACAAACTAGGGATTTAGCTCCAAGAAACAAATTTTGATGGGGACCCAGGCAGCAGCCCTCCAAAGACTCAGTTTTATTCTGAACCTTTTCCAGAACAGGTCACCCCAATGCCACCTATCCCAAACCCCAGAAATCTCCTGAAACCCTTTCCCTCCCAGAAAAGCCTTGGCAGTTTCACCATCTGGCTTTACCTGCCTGCAGTGGAGTGTACGTTCCAAGAGAAAGATCAGCTGCAGAGACAAAAGTAACCTGCCCCTTCGCACCCACCTCAGGTTAAGAGCTGAAAGGCAGAAGGCTGATACCCTTAAAACTACCTTACTTGTGAACATTTTACAAGGAGGTTCTTTTAATTGCTGTACATAGAATTGGCCTAAGCTTCCAACTGACCATTTGGAAGCTTGGCCTGCCTCTTTCCAGAAGTCTATTACATCAATTCCAGTCTCCTGCTAATTCCACTTTTTATCACAATGGTAACAAATGGCAATGAAGTGTGTCCAAAGGCCTGATTTTCACTAATGTGTATTTTCTCTCTTACTGATAATTCTGGCATCGTGTTTTGAAGATCAGAACTACCTAAATTTTACATTTCCTATGGAAGAATGAGGGAAATTACAAGCATTCCATAAAAATTAAGTGGAAAAAAAGAAAGCCACAAAGCAATCAGGCAAGAAAAAGAAGTAAAAGGTATTCAGATTGGTAGGGAAGAGGTAAAATTGTCATTTGATACAGATGACATAGTATATATAGAAAACTCCAAAGACTCCACATAAAAACTCCTAGAACTGATCAACAAATTCAGGAAGGTAATAGGATATAAAATTAACATACAAAAATTGGTTACATTTCTTTACACAAGCAATGAAATATCAGAAAGGGAATGTGAACAAATAATCCCTTTTAAAATCACATACAAAAAGTAAAAGGAATAAACCTCACCAAGTAGCTAAAAGACTTCCACGCTGAGAACTACAAACATTAATAAAGGAAACTGAAGATGATTCAAATATACAGAAAGATATCCCATGCTCTTGGACTGGAAGAATTAATCTTGTTTAAATGGCCATCCCACTGAAAGCAATCTACAGATCTAATGTGTTTCCTATCAAATTACCCATGACATTTTTCACAGGACTGAAAAAACTAATCCTAAAATTTATATGGAACCATAAAAGCCCATGATTGCCAAAGCAATCCTGAAGAAAAACAACAAAGCAGGAGGCATAAACTTCCTAGACTTTAGACAATACTACAAACCTACATTACTCACAACAACATGGTATTCTACAAAAACAGACATATAGAACAACAGAACAGAGCCCAGAAATAAACCCACACACTATGGCCAATTAACCTTCCACAAAGGAAGCAAGAATATACAACAGGGAAAAGACAGTCTCTTCAGCAAGTGTTGTTGGGAAGGTTGGACACTTGCATGCAAATCAATGAAGTTAGAATACACCCCTCACATTATACACAAAAATAAGTTCAAAATGGCTTAGAGACTTAAATATAAGATATGACACCATAAAGCACAGGCAAAACATTCTATGGTTCTTGCTTGGTGGTCCAGTGGTTAAGAATGTACCTGCCAATGCAGGGAACATAGATTTGATTCTTGGTCCAGAAACGAAGATCCCACATGCCATGGGTCAACTAAGCCCGTGTGCCACAACTACTGAGCCCACAGGCTGCAACTGCTGAAGACCACCCGCCCTAGAGCTCATGCTCTGCAACAAGAGGCCCACACACCCAAACTAGTTTCTACTTGCTGCAACTAGAGAAGGCCTGCATGCAGCAGTAGAGGCCTAGCACAGCAAAAAACTAATGAAAAAAATTTCTCTGACATAAATCATACCAGCATTTTCTTAGCCTAGCCAAAGCAAGAGAAATAAAAGCAAAAATAAATGAATGGGATCGAATCAAACTTACAAGCTTTTGCACAGCAATGGAGACCATGAACAAAGTTAAAAGACAACCTATGGGCTGGGAGAAAACTTTTGCAAATGATGCAACTGACAAGGGATTAAGTTCCAAAATATACAAACTGCTCACACAACTCATTAACACAAAAGAAACAACCCAACCAAAAAATGGGCTGAAGACCTAAATAGACGTTTATCTAAAGGAGACGTACATATCCAAAGATACCAATGGGCACATGAAAATATGCCCAACATAGCAAATTATTAGAGAAATGCAAATCAAAACTACAATGAGATATTACTTCACATCAGGCAGAATGGCCATCATTACAAAGTCTACGAATTTATTAATGCTGAAGAAGGTGTGAAGAAAAGGGAACTCTGCTACACTGTAGGTAGGAATGTAAATCGGTGCAGCCACTACAGAGAACAGTGTGGTTGTTCCTAAAAAAACTTAAAGTGGAGTTACCATATGATCCAGCAATCCCACTCCAGGGCATATTTCAGAAGAAAACTATAATTTGAAAAGATACATGCACCCCTGTGCTCACAGCAACACTCTTTACAGTAGCAGGACATGGAGACAGCCTAAATCTGCGTCAACAGACAGAAGGATAAGACGCGGCAAACACACGATGGAGTATCACTCAGCTGTAACGAACAAAACAGTGCCACCTGCAGCAACACGGACGGACCTAGAGACTATATACCATGTAAAGTAAGTCATAAAGAGAAAGAGAAGTACCGCATGATATCACCTATATGTGGAATCTAAAATATGACCCAAATGAACATATCTGTGAAACAGACCCACCCACAAATATAGAGAAGAAACTTGTGGTTGCCAAGGGGGCGTTGGGGGGGAAAGGATAAAGAGTCTGGGATTAGCAGATGCAAATTATTATTACAGATAAACAACAAGGTCCTACTGTATAACAGGAAATACATTCAACATCCTGTGATAAAACATAATGGAAAAGTGTGAATCACTCTTTGTACAGAAAAATTAATACAATATTGTAAATCAACTATACTTCAATAGCATTTCTAAAAAAGAAGAAAGCCACTGTACAAACCCATGGCCTTCACCACCATTTGGCTTCGGGGAGAACAGAGTTGTGAAAGTAGGAATAAGCAGATTAGACACATTTCTCACTGTGTTCCCTTTCAGTTTAATATCCCTGCTTATAATGAATAGTTTTTATAATGAATATTTTTTAACAATAATAGTTGACCAGAGAAGCTCAGAAAGGGCTGGCATTGCAACCAGCTTCTCATCCTCTTAGAAAAGCTGAATCATGACGGCACACATTTATCAGACACAAAGACACTTTTGCTCTGTGAATTCAGGCAGGAACCCTTGAAGGCCTGGGTTGAGGATCTCACAGTATCAATCACGTGGCAGGAAACAGGTGAGGATGATAATGTGTCTTAAAATAACTACAAAGTCCAGCAGGCCTGGGAGGCCTTACCATCTCTCCTGGATACTCAGAAGGGCATGTACCTCAAGAGAAGCCCAGTTGGGGAATTCTAAAGGCTGTGTAGGGGTCCCATGCTGCAGGATTAGAGTCTGACACACAGGCCTTCATTTGCGCTGGAACAGGATGATTAGGTAAAGAAGGCCAGAACATTTTCCTACTTAGGAATTCAAATTTAGAGTTGCTTCCTTGGGCCTCAGAAGCACTGAGATGCTTTTCATTTTCCTTATTCCACAGAGCCCCTTCCTTTCATGGGGTAAGATTCGGTCAGTTACCTTGGAGATTGGCCAGTTAGAACATTTCCCACCCTGACCATCAGATCAGAGTGTACTGGTCCTTGATTGCCTAGTCTGTCCTGGCTCTGTTTTAACTAAACGAAAGTGAAACAGAAAAGAGGCTGTTTGTTCTGCCTAACCTTTAGTCCTACACCCAAAGCTAATAAAACTACTAACTTGTCAAAAGTTTTGCACTTTACATACACTGGCACATTTAATCATCACAATAATCTCATAACTACTACATTCATGTCCATTTATACATGTCATTGAAGCTCAGTAAAGCGAAAGTCGCTCAGTCATGTCTGACTCTTTGCGACCCCATTGACTATACAATCCATGGAATTCTCCAGGCCAGAATACTAGAGTGGGTATTATCCCTTCTCCAGCGGATCTTGCTGACCCAGGAATCGAACCGGGATCTCCTGCACTGCGGGCGGATTCCTTACCAACTGACGTATCAGAGATGTGTTTAAAACCATAAGCCCAACTCTCAGTAAAAAGGAGGAAGTTTAAATCCACATAGTCTGACTGCACAACTCAGTGCTTCCTGTTTAAACCTTTCCAACCAGCTTTCTGAGAGGGCCACAACCTCCCTAGGACTTGATGGTGAGTGTGATATGAGAGCAGGAAAAACGATAAGGAACCCAAGACGGTAGGCAGAAGTTGGGGTGATACCACCTGTTGTTTTCCGCTGCCTCCGTGTATGCAAGCAATAATCTAAGGAAATCAAGGTAAAATTAGACAAGAATCCATCAACTAGTGAACGCATGAACAAAATATGACCTATCCACATATAACAAATTTATAAGCAAAATACATATATACAGTAGGATACTACTAAGCAGTAAAAGGGCCTCCCTGGGGGCTCAGCTGGTAAAGAATCGCCTGCAATGCGGGAGACCAGGGCAGGGTTCGATCCCTGGGTTGGGAAGATCCCCTGGAGAAGGGAAAGGCTACTCACTCCAGTATTCTGGCCTGGAGAATTCCAGAGAGGGTCACAAAGAGACACGACTGAGCGACTTTCACTTCACTTCAAGAAATAAAAAGGAAGGAAATACTGATCAAGCTCCAACACAGATGAAGCTCAGAAACATTCTGCAAAGTGGAAGTGGCCATATGCAGAGAAGTACATATTGTATGCTTCCATTTATATGAACCATCCAGAGAAGGCAAATCGACAGAGATGGAAAGCAGATTAGTGATTGCCTGGGACTAAGGCTGAGAGCAACAATTAACTGTAAATTGGCTCAGGGATCTTACTGAAGTGATGGAAATGCTCCAGAACTGGATCATAGTGATAGTAACACAGGTCAGTAAATTGACTGAAAATCACTGAATTAATTAAACATTTAAGGAGGGGTGTTTTATGTAAGTTGTACCTTAAAGTTTCAGATAAATGAGACATCTCAAAAAAAGTAAGTCTACCTATACAAAACTGCATCTACTTAAGAAACAAATTATTGAATCCACATTATGTCAAAAGCACCACTGTTAACAATAATTGATTATATAGGCACACCATCTTCCCACCAGTGAGCTCTACTTTTCAGACGGTTACTCGCTGGGGTTAGTCTTGTCCTTCACTGGGGGGAGGGAGTGGTGTCAGGAAAAAGGTTTCCCATGGGACTGGCCTTATTAACCAGACACAAAGGACCATGTGTAAACCAAAGACCAGCATGTTCACAGTGACCCATCAGTTCCTCCTCTCTGCTTGGGAAGTCTGTGGGAAGCTGAGCTGAATGAGGTCTGGGAAGTGTAGACTCTACAGGAAGAGTCCACTGGGTCATCTCCACATCACCTTCCAAAAGCTGCAGTTGCCTGCAGAATCCTGATTACACCTGGCACTGTGAGATTGTAGAAATCTTATACAACCTTTCACAACTCAAGTTTCTCACCTGTAAAATAATAAGTGCTTTAGAGTCATGAGGGTAGAATATGGGAAACACCTCACAGAATGCCTGGCCATAGTGAGTGCTCACCTGCTCACAGCTTTGCCACCATTCAACAGATTGGCAGCCCACCAGAACATCCTCAGGCAGTGATCAAAGACACTCAGATACTTCTGCTCTTGCTTGCTGAATCTGTTTTCCAGGCTCTGAGCCAACTACCCCACTTCTGTTAATTAGTCTTTTTTGAGCCAGGTAGAAAGTTTCCTCACATTCCCATATAGTTCAGCTCCAAAGAGGCCATATCTGTAAGTAAAACTTTATCATCAGTTTTTGGACAGTCAGTATTCTGAATGCCCTTTTGGGGTTTGGGGAACACCCCCCCAGCTGACACTCCGTGAGACAAAGCCATTTCCCTCTATAGATGCTGTGAACACCAACACGACTTTCCCAGTCTTCCTAAGACCTGGATGCTGTCAACCAAACACCTACACCTACTTTGAGATGTGGACTGTGACCCCACAGAACAGGGGCCACTCCACCCTGGAAGTGGGGGCAGCAGTGTCCAGCATTCACACCTAGTGGTATCAATGCCGTGGGCAGGCTGGGTGCCCAGGCATTGGCAGCAGAGGTTGGACCTTCACAGGACCAGTTCTGTAATATTTTGGGCATTGCTTCTGGCTCTAGAGCCTCTGAGTTGAATTTTCTGGTCCTCCCAGAGTCCTCACTAACAAATTTCTTTTCTTCTTGAATAAGCTAGAGTTGATTTCTTACTAATAAATCTGTACAGCAAGTAGTTGCTGGCAGCAGACCCTCAGGAAAATGGGGGGTAATCTGGATATTAGCTCCTGGGCCCAGTAAGGGCAGAAAGCAGTGAAACTCCAGCAGGTATGAAGGGATGGTACCTTATTATGAATACCATAGTGAATAGTTCATCAGATTATCTGTTGTGGACAGAACTGAGTCCCCCTCACCCCCCACCAACATTCTTACACTGAAGCCCTAACCCACAATATGGCTGTATCTGGAAAGAGGGCTTTTAGGAGTTAATTAAGGTTAAATTAGGTCATTAAGGTTAATTAAGGTTAAAATAGGGTAGACAGCTGATGCAATAGAATTAGCGTCGTTATGAGAAACTGGAGAACTTGTACACTCTCTCCCCACCTGCACTCCGAGGAACGGCCACATAGGACAGAGTAAGAAGGTGGCTGTCTACAGAGTCCAGGAAGAAGCCTCACCAGAAACGGGTGGGCTGGCAGTAAAACATTTAAGGGATGGGGCTTCCTCAATGACCCTGACCCCATCTCAGCAGTAGGAGACTCCAATGGCCTGCTTCCAGGGTGGTTTTCTTCCTCTTCCCCATGGGACAAGGATTTTTCTTTTTCTTTCTCCAGCCTCATTTGATCTTCACTTGTAGTCTGGGGTGAAAGGCTGCTCTCCTTCTCAAGCAGATACTGCTTTTCTTACCTAGCAGAGATGAACCTGGGCAGGGCTTGTTTTTTTTTTTTTTTTCCATAGCAGCAGTTTCTCACCTCCCCCTAGCTTGCACTACCAAGAGTTTCATCTCCGTTCTCCACTAGCATTGGGTGTTCCTTGTGAGTGCTGATAGAGGACCACGTAGAAGCACCTGCATGTAGGCATGACTTCCCCTGTGTGTCTCAGGCACCGGTCTTTAAATTTTAGGCCACTGGGTTGGCTCAGATCATGAACTCCTTATTGCCATATTAAGACTGAAATTGAAGAAAGTGGAGAAAACCACTAGACCATTCAGGTATAATCTAAATCAAATCCCTTATGACTATACAGTGGAAGTAAGAAATAGATTTAAGGGACTTAGATCTGGTTGACAGAGTGCCTGATGAACTATGGATGGATGTTCATGACATTCTACAGGAGACAAGAATCAAGACCGTCCCCAAAAATAAGAAATGCAAAAGAGCAAAATGGCTGTCTGAGGAGGCCTTACAAATAGCTGTGAAAAGAAGAGAAGCGAAAAGCAAAGGAGAAAAGGAAAGATATACCCATTTGAACGCAGAGTTCCAAAGAATAGCAAGGAGAGATAAGAAAGCCTTCCTCAACGATCAATGCAAAGAAATAGAGGAAAATAATAGAATGGGAAAGAACTAGAGATCTCTTCAAGAAAATTAGAGATACCAAGGGAACATTTCATGCAAAGATGGGCTCGATAAAGGACAGAAATGGTAGGGACCTAACAGAAGCAGAAGATATTAAGAAGAGGTGGCAAGAATACACAGAAGAACTATACAAAAAAGATCTAAATAACCCAGATAATCACGATGGTGTGATCACACCTAGAGCCAGACATCCTGGAATGTAAAGCTAGTGGGCCTTAGAAAGCATCAGTATGAACAAAGCTAGCGGAGGTGATGGAATTCCAGTTGAGCTATTTCAAATCCTGAAAGATGACACTGAAAAGTGCTGCACTCAATACGCCAGCAAATTTGGAAGACTCAGCAGTGGCCACAGGACTGGAAAAGGTCAGTTTTCATTCCAATCCCAAAGAAAGGCAAGGCCAAAGAATGTTCAAACTACCACACAATTGCACTCATCTCACATGCTAGTAAAGTAATGCTCAAAATTATCCAAGCCAGGCTTCAGCAATACCTGAAAAGTGAACTTCCAGATGTTGAAGCTGGTTTTAGAAAGGCAGAGGAACCAGAGATCAAATTGCCAACATCCTCTGGATCACGGAAAAAGCAAGAGTTTCAGAAAAACATCTATTTCTGCTTTATTGACTATGCCAAAGCCTTTGTGTGGATCACAATAAACTGTGGAAAATTCTGAAAAAGATGGGAATACCAGGCCACCTGACCTGCCTCTTGAGAAACATGTATGCAGGTCAGGAAGCAACAGTTAGAACTGGACATGGAACAACAGACTGGTTCCAAATAGGAAAAGGAGTCCGTCAAGGCTGTATATTGTCACCCTGCTTATTTAACTTATATGCAGAGTACATCATGAGAAACGCTGGGCTGAAGGAAGCACAAGCTGGAATCAAGATTGCCAGGAGAAATATCAATAACCTCAGATATGCAGATGACACCACCCTTATGAAAGAAAATGAAGAACTAAAGAGCCTCTTGATGAAAGAGGAGAGTGAAAAAGTTGGCTTAAAGCTCAACATTCAGAAAACTATGATCATGGCATCCGGTCCCATCACTTCATGGGAAATAGATGGAGAAACAGTGGAAACAGTGTCAGACTTCATTTTTCTGGGCTCCAAAATCACTGCAGATGGTGACTGCAGTCATGAAATTAAAAGACGCTTACTCCTTGGAAGAAAAGTTATGACCAACCTAGACAGCATATTAAAAAGCAGGAACATTACTTGGCCAACAAAAGTCCGTCTAGTCAAGGCTATGGTTTTTCCAGTGGTCATGTATGGATGTGAGAGTTGGACTGTGAAGAAAGCTGAGTGCCAAAGAATTGATGCTTTTGAGCCATGGTGTTGGAGAAGACTCTTGAGAGTCCTTTGGACTGCAAGGAAATCCAACCAGTCCATCCTAAAGGACATCAGTCCTGGGTTTTCATCGGCAGGACTGATGTTGAGGCTGAAACTCCAATACTTTGGCCACCTGATGCCAAGAGCTGACTCACTGGAAAAGACCCTGATGCTAAAATAGATTGAAGGCAGGAGAAGGGGACGACAGAGAATGAGATGGCTGGATGGCATCACAGACTCGATAGACATGGGTTTGAGTGGACTCCGGGAGTTGGTGATGGACAGTGTGCTGCGATTCATGGGGTTGCAGAGTCGGACTCGACTGAGTGACGGAACTGAACTGGGTTACTTCAGTTCTCTGATGGATTCAAGAAAAATTATGACTTTGTGGATTATCTGCCTTTTCTTATTAGAGTGGGAATCACCCTCTTTATGGCTTTCTGCATTCTAAGCAGAAGGCAGAAGCCTGAAGCACCTGGATTTAAAATAATGAAATGAAAGTAAGCTTCAATCACAGCAAACTTGCCATTCTACAATTTGGAATTTTTGTGTTTAGATTTTTTTTCTATTCAAGTTGCTAGAATCAATCCTTAAAAGCAAAATGTTGACAGCGTTGCAATTTCTGGAATATTCTGTGATACGGGACTTTATGAATTTTTGACACTATCCTTAAATACTTTTCCTATAACTGGTAATCTATTGCTTCATGCAATACTTTTCAAAATTAAAACAAAAAGTTCTTTATTCAACTATGAGTAAGGACAAATAAAAATGAGTAAAATCTTTTTTGAACATTAATATGGGCTTCCCTGATATCTCAGTTGGTAAAGAATCTGCCTGCAATGCAGGAGACCCTGGTTCGATTCCTAGGTCGGGAAGATCCCCTGGAGAAGGGATAGGCTACCCACTCCAGTATTCTTGGCTTCTCTTGTTGCTAAGCTGGTAAAGAATCCCCCTGCAATGTGGGAGACCTAGGTTCAATCCCTGGGTTGGGAAGATCCCCTAAGAAGGGAATGTCTACCCACTCCTGTATTCTGGCCTGGAGAATTCCATGGACTGTATAGTAAGGATAAATGAAAATCTGAGTATAATCTTTTTGAACATTAATATAGAAAGATCAATTTTGATAATATTACTAAATTTAGAGAAGATTCAAAAATTGCAATATTCATTGTATATCATTCTAATATGGTTTTCCTCTTTCTCAAAAAATATATTAATATAAATTAAAACTATTTACTTTTCCTTATTTGCACTGAGATTTTAAATTTTACATACATGAAGTTCAAGAAAAGAAAAATTTCACTGTATTTTATTATTATTTCAATGATTCCTGCAAATCATTGATTCCTCTGTAGCATAAAGGGTGTTAAAAAATGATCCACTGCAGGTGCTGAATAGATTGGGTATGTTATTGATAAAAAATAAAAAAGGAACAGTAGTTATTGGAATGATTCCTCTACATTATTATAACAAATAGGTAAATGAGCTGTTATTGTTCAGTTGCTCAGTTGTGTCCAACTCTTTGTTACTCCATAAACTGCAGCACGCCAGGCTTCCCTGTCTCTCACTATCTCCTGGAGCATGCCCAAGTTCATGTCCATTGCATCGGTGATGC
This sequence comes from Ovis aries, assembly GCF_016772045.2. NCBI lineage: Eukaryota > Metazoa > Chordata > Mammalia > Artiodactyla > Bovidae > Ovis > Ovis aries. The sequence continues at coordinate 59,602,381 of NC_056059.1, read as the reverse complement.
CATCCAACCATCTCATCCTGTCACCCTCTTCTTCTGCTGCCCTCAATCTTTCCCAGCATCCGGATCTTTTCCAATGAGTTGGCTCTCTCCATCAGGTGGCCAAAGTATTAGAGGTTCAGCTTCAGCACCAGTCCTTCCAATGTATATTCAGGGTTGATTTCCTTTAGGATTGACTGGTTTGATCTCCTCGCTAAGGGACTCAAGTCTTTGCTCTTGACTCTATTCTCTTCTTGACCATTACATAATTATTTTACCATTAATATATTCTTCTTGCTTTTAAAACTTGTCTCAAATCTATTCTGATACTTGTCAAGGGATAAATGAAGAGGAGTATGGGAAGGAGCTAGAACAGAAATAGATCTTTACAAGAAAAATATAGGACTTCCCTAATGGTCCAAAGGTTAAGAATCTGCCTGCCAGTGTAGGAGACACAGGTTCAATCCCTGGTCTGGGAAAAGTTCATATGCCATGGGGCAACTAACCTCATGCACCACGAGAGAAACCACCACAAAGAGAAGAAACACAGAGTAGCCCTGCTCATCACGACGACAGAAGGCCTACGTGCAGCAATGAAGACCCACCACAGTCAAAACTGAATAAATTCTAAAGAAAAACAAACGAACATAACATAGGGCCTTTTGAATAGAGCTATTTTACACTCAATCCACTTTCCCTCCTTTTCTAAATCATTTCTTAGAATAATGCTTTGCCTGATTTTCGTAGTGGCCTAGAATCTGAGCACTCAGCCCTAAAATCACCAAAGTACTGAAGGGCTTTTATGCTGAGACTTCTGATGGCCATTTAGATGCCTCTTATTTTCAAAACTGTGTCCACAAACATAACCTGCGTGCCTATGTTTGGCATGGCACATAAATAGCACCTTAGGGACCATGTCCACAGGTCAAAATGGTTCATAATTTCCATCAGAAAACATTGAGCATTCAGTTCAGTTGCTCAGTCCTGTCCGACTCTTTGTGACCCCATGGACTGCAGCACGTCAGGCCTCCCTGTCCATCACCAACTCCCGGAGTTTACTCAGTCTTCATCAAGTCAGTGATGCCATCCAGCCATCTCATCCTCTGTCATCCCATCCTCTGTCATCCCCTTCTACCCTGCCCTCAATCTTTCCCAGCATCAGGGTCTTTTCCAATGAGTCAGTTCTTCACATCAGGTGGCCAAAGTACTGGACTTTCAGCTTCAGCCTCAGTCCTTCCAATGAATCTTCAAGACTGATTTCATTTAGGATGGACTGATTGGATCTCCTGACTCTCAAGAGTCTTCTCCAACACCACAGTTCAAAAGCATCAATTCTTTGGTGCTCAGCTTTCTTTATAGTCCAACTCTCACAGCCGTACATGACTACTGGAAAAAACCATAGCCTAAACTAGATGAACCTTTGTTGGCAAAGTAATGTCTCTGCTTTTGAATATGCTGTCTAGGTTGTTCATAACTTTTCTTCCAAGGAGTAAGCATCTTTTAATTCCATGGCTGCAGTCACCATCTGCAGTGATTTTGGAACCCCCCAAAATAAAGTCATCCAGTGTTCCCAGTTTTCCCATCTATTTCTCATGAAGTGATGGGACCAGATGCCATGATCTTCGTTTTCTGAATGTTGAGTTTTAAGCCAACTTTTTCACTCTCCTCTTTCACTTTCATCAAGAGGCCCTTCAGTTCCTCTTCACTTTCTGCCATAAGGGTGGTGTCATCTGCATATCTGAGGTTATTGATATTTCTCCTGGCAATCTTGATTCCAGCTTGTGCTTCTTCCAGCCCAGCGTTTCTCATGATGTACTCTGCATATAAGTTAAATAAGCAGGGTGACAATATACAGCCTTGATGGACTCCTTTTACTATTTGGAACCAGTCTGTTGTTCCATGTCCAGTTCTAACTGTTGCTTTCTGACCTGCATACATGTTTCTCAAGAGGCAGGTCAGGTGGTCTGGTATTATCTCTTTCAGAATTTTCCAGTTTGTGGTGATCCACACAGTCAAAGGCTTTGGCATAGTCAAGAATGCAGAGATAGATGTTTTTCTGGAACTCTCTTGCTTTTTTGATGATCCATCGGATGTTGGCAATTTGATCTGTGGTTCCTCTGCCTTTTCTAAATCCAGCTTGAACATCTGGAAGTTCACAGTTCACGTACTATTGAACCTGGGCATGGATAATTTTGAGCATTACTTTACTAGCAGGTGAGATGAGTGCAACTGTGCGGTAGTTGAGCATTCTTTGGCATTGCCTTTTTACTGAGCATTAGTACTCTGCCAGTCTCTGTGCTGGGGTTACAGGTAAAAAAGATGCGGCTCCAACCCTTAGGGAGTAAAAGACTGACATGAAAACAAACTCTGCTAATACAGTGTGATTACAGGCCTGCTATAATAAACCTTTACACAAAGAAGTTCAAGAGTCTGGAAAAAATTTATTGTGTCTGAAAGAGAGGGACTTTGGAGAACTTTAAGAGGAAAAGATTCAGAAAAGTGACATTTAGTTAAAAAGGGATTTAATTAGCAGGGAGACAGGATATTTCAGACTGGGTTGGAAGATGTGAAGAACATGGATTTCGAGATAGTCTGAATTCCAGCTACTTGATTAACAATGTACACATGCTGCTGCTGCTGCTAAGTCGCTTCAGTCGTGTCCGACTCTGTGCGACCCCACAGACGGCAGCTCACCAGGCTCCCCCGTCCCTGGGGTTCTCCAGGCAAGAACACTGGAGTGGGCTGCCATTTCCTTCTCCAGTGCATGAAAGTGAAAAGTGAAAGGGAAGTCATTCAGTCATGTCCGACCCTCAGCGACCCCATGGGACTGCAGCCTACCAGGCTCCTCCGTCCATGGGATTTTCCAGACAAGAGTGCTGGAGTGGGGTGCCATTGCTTTCTCTGAATGAATACATGACGCTTAGGCAAGTCACATCTCAATGTGAGTTTCTCATCAGTAAAAGCAAGAAAAATTGCCTGAAAGATCTCTATGGCTCTACGTACTTCCTACAGGATCTATTTACAGCCATCTACACTCTAGGCTCTGGAACTCTGCATTCAGGTGCTTATATCTTTCCTTTTCTACTTTGCTTTTCGCTTCTCTTCTTTTCACAGCTATTTGTAAGGCCTCCCAAGACAGCCATTTTCCTTTTTTGCATTTCTTTTCCATGGGGATGGTCTTGATCCCTGTCTCCTGTACAATGTCACGAACCTCATTCCATAGTTCATTAGGCACTCTATCAGATCTAGGCCCTGAAATCTATTTCTCACTTCCATTGTATAATCATAAGGGATTTGATTTAGGTCATACCTGAATGGTCTAGTGGTTTTCCCTACTTTCTTCAATTTAAATCTGAATTTGGCAATAAGGAGTTCATTATCTGAGCCACAGTCAGCTCCTGGTCTGGTTTTTGTTGACTGTATAGAGCTTCTCCATCTTTGGCTGCAAAGAATATAATCAATCTGATTTTGGTGTTGACCATCCAGTGATGTCCATGTGTAGAGTCGTCTCTTGTGTTGTTGGAAGAGGGTGTGTGCTATGACCAGTGCATTTTCTTGGCAAAACTCTATTAGTCTTTGCCCTGCTTCATTCCGCATTCCAAGGCCAAATTTGCCTGTTACGCCAGGCAAATTACTCCTGTTTCTTGACTTCCTACTTTTGCATTCCAGTCCCCTATAATGAAAAGGACATCTTTTTTAGGTGTTAGTTCTAAAAGGTCTTGTAGGTCTTCATAGAACCGTTCAACTTCAGCTTCTTCAGCGTTACTGGTTGGGGCATAGACTTGGATAACTGTGATATTGAATGGTTTGCCTTGGAAACGAACAGAGATCATTCTGTCGTTTTTGAGATTGCATCCAAGCACTGCATTTCAGACTCTTTTGTTGACCATGATGGCTACTCCATTTCTTCTGAGGGATTCCTGCCCACAGTAGTAGACATAATGGTCATCTGAGTTAAATTCACCCATTCCAGTCCATTGTAGTTCGCTGATTCCTAGAATGTCGACGTTCACTGTTGCCATCTCTTGTTTGACCACTTCCAATCTGCCTTGATTCATGGACCTGACATTCCAGGTTCCTATGCAATATTGCTCTTAACAGCATCAGACCTTGCTTCTATCACCAGTCACATCCACAGCTGGGTATTGTTTTTGCTTTGGCTCCATCCCTTCATTCTTTCTAGAGTTATTTCTCCACTGATCTCCAGTAGCATATTGGGCACCTACTGACCTGGAGAGTTCCTCTTTCAGTATCCTTCATTTTGCCTTTTCATACTGTTCATGGGGTTCTCAAGGCAAGAATAATGAAGTGGTTTGCCATTCCCTTCTCCAGTGGACTGCATTCTGTCAAATTGCCAACATCCGCTGGATCACGGAAAAAGCAAGAGAGTTCCAGAAAAACATCTATTTCTGCTTTATTGACTATGCCAAAGCCTTTGACTGTGTGGATCACAATAAACTGTGGAAAATTCTGAGAGAGATGGGAATACCAGACCACCTGACCTGCCTCTTGAGAAATCTGTATGCAGGTCAGGAAGCAACAGTTAGAACGGGACATGGAACAACAGACTGGTTCCAAATAGGAAAAGGAGTCCATCAAGGCTGTATATTGTCACCCTGCTTATTTAACTTCTATGCAGAGTACATCAGGAGAAACCCTGGACTAGAAGAAACACAAGCTGGAATCAAGACTGGTGGGAGAAATATCAATAACTTCGGATATGCAGATGACACCACCCTTACAGCAGAAAGTGAAGAGGAACTAAAAGCCTCTTGATGAAAGTGAAAGAGGAGAGTGGAAAAGTTGGCTTAAAGCTCAACATTCAGAAAACTAAGATCATGGCATCCAGTCCCATCACTTCATGGGAAATAGATGGGGAAACAGTGGAAACAGTGTCGGACTTTATTTTTTTGGGCTCCAAAATCACTGCAGATGGTGACTGCAGCCATGAAATTAAAAGATGCTTACTCCTTGGAAGAAAAGTTATGACCAACCTAGACAGTATATTCAAAAGCAGAGACATTACTTTGCCAACTAAGGTCCATCTAGTCAAGGTTATGGTTTTTCCAGTAGTCATGTATGGATGTGAGAGTTGGACTGTGAAGAAGGCTGAGCGCCGAAGAATTGATGCTTTTGAACTGTGGTGTTGGAGAAGACTCTTGAGAGTCCCTTGGACTGCAAGGAGATCCAACCAGTCCATTCTGAAGATCAGCCCTGGGATTTCTTTGGAAGGAATGATGCTAAAGCTGAAACTCCAGTACTTTGGCCACCTCATGTGAAGAGCTGACTCATTGGAAAAGACTCTGATGCTGGGAGGGATTGGGGGCAGGCGGAGAAGGGGACAACCGAGGATGAGATGGCTGGATGGCATCACGGACTCGATGGACATGAATCTGAGTGAACTCCGGGAGTTGGTGATGGACAGGGAGGCCTGGCATGCTGCGATTCATGGGGTTGCAAAGAGTCGGACATGATTGAGTGACTGAACTGAACTGAACACTCAAGGCTTCCCTGGTGGCTCAGCAGTAAAGAATTTGCTCACCAACATGGGAGATCCAGGAGATGGGAGTTTGATCCCTGGGTCGAGAAGATCCTCTGGAGAAGGAAGTGGTAACCCACTCCAATATTCCTGCCTGGGAAATTCCATAGACAGAGGAGCATGGCGGGCCACAGACCAGAGTCACAAAGGGTCACACACGACCTAGCAACTAAATAACAACAATGTATTTCTTGATTTCTCTTCCCACCAAAAGATAATTATCCTCCCTCTCCCTAACATCTTCAATTCCTCTCTCCCTATGGCATTTCTCTTTTGGTCACAAAGAGAGTCTGGGTAGGAGTTTATCATACCTTAGAAAGAAGGCTCACCTGATTCTACATACTAATTACTTTCAACAGCCCAACTTCTCAAGTTTCAGCTCACCACTGTAACTTCTAGACTATCTGTTAATCCTATCATGTGATCAAAACTGCTCAGACTGGAAGAAAACAACTAAGAAAATGCAGAAAATATTTTCCCTAAGAAACAACCAGCTCAGATCAGTTCCATCTTTCTGATGCCATTAATGTTGCTGGTGATGCCTCCTTAGTCCATTCAGTTCAGTCACTCAATCATGTCCAATCTTTGCGACCCCATGGACTGCAGCATGCCAGGATTCCCTGTCCATCACCAACTCCCAGAGCTTGCTCAAACTCATGTCCATCGAGTCAATGATGCCATCTCATCCTCTGTTGTCACTGTTCTCCTCCTTCCTGCCTTCAATCTTTCCCGGCATCAGGGTCTTTTCCAAAGAGTGACAGTAAAGTAATGTCTCTGCTTTTTAATATGCTGGCTAGGTTGTTCATAACTTTTCTTCCAAGGAGCAAGCATCTTTTAATTTCATGGCTTCAGTCACCATCTGCAGTGATTCTGGAGCCCCCCAAAATAAAGTTTCTCACTGTTTTCATTGTTTCCCCATCTATTTGCCAAGAAGTGACGGGATCGGATGCCATGATCTTTGTTTTCTGAATGTTGAATTTTAAACCAACTTTTTCACTCTCCTCTTTCACTTTCATCAAGAGGCTCTTTAGTTCTTCACTTTCTGCCATAAGGGTGGTGTCATCTGCATATCTGAAGTCATTTATATTCTTCCCAGCAATCCTGATTCCAGTTTGTGTTTCACCCAGCCCAGCATTTCACATGATGTACTCTGCATATAAGTTAAATAAGCAGGATGACAATATACAGCCTTCACATACTCCTTTCCCAATTTGGAACCAGTCTGTTGTTCCACGTCTGATTCTGTTGCTTCTTGACCTGTGTACAGATTTCTCAGGAGGCAGGGAAGGCAGTCTAGTATTCCCAAAATTCTCCTGAAGAATTTTCCAGTTTGTTGTGATCTACACATTCAAAGGCTTTGGTGTAATAAAGAAAGCAGAAGTAGATGTTTTTCTGGAACTTTCTTGCTTTTTCTATGATCCAGTGGATGTTGGCCATTTAATCTCTGGTTCCTCTGGTTCCCATTTCGTCTGCCCTTTTTGATACTTTTCTTCAGTACACACATAATTCAATTCATCTGACATTTATTAAGTACCTAGTTTAGGTCATGAGAGTAACAAGATTGTATCTAAGGAGTTTACAACTTAAAAAAAAAAGTGGGAGTTTACAGGGAATTCCCTGGCAGTCCAGTGGTTATGACTCAGCACTTTCACTGCTGTGGCCCCAGGTTCAATTCCTGGTAGGGCTTCCCCAGTGGCTCAGCAGTAAAGAATTCACCTGCAATGCAGGAGACACAGGAGATGCAGGTTTGATCCTTGGGTCAGGAAGATCCCCTGGAGGGGAAATGGCAACCCACTCCAGTATTTTTGCCTGAAAAACCCATAGAGACAGGAGCCTGCCAGGCTACGGTCCATGGGGTCGCGAAGAGTCAAATGCGACTGACTGACTGAACATACACAAGGGAAATAAGATCTTGCAGGCAATGCAGTGAGACCAACAACAAAAAGTTTACAATCAACTGGGGAAACAACTAACAAGGAAATAAGGCAGAATGTGGACTAGTACTAGAACATTTATGGAGTCCTTTCAGAGACCTGGGGTGGTAGCATTTTGGGGCAGACTTGGAAGAAAATATTTCAATTTGTGGAAATGGAAGCAAATCATATCCAAAAGAAGCAATATTCATTTTAAATGCACAGTGACAAGAAAGTACAATGTGTACTTGGAGAAACATTGCTATACAGTGAAAATGGAAGCTCTTTTAATATAAACATTTTATAAAAAGAAAAAAAATGATAGTCAAAGAAACAAGACTTACAGTGAAAATAATAGTCTTCTGCCCAGCCTTTTGTCTCTGATCCTCCTTTTTATAGATAAGCTTTCTCAACCATTTCTTCAGACACTGGCCATCATATTTTAAAATAATGTACTTTGAATACTGTTTCTTAGTTCATAAATTCTGGATATATCTACAATCTGCTCTGAGATGAAAATCTGACATTTTACTTGGGGCTTCCCAGAGGGTGCTAGTAGTAAGGAACCAGGCTACCAAGACAGGAGATGTGGGTTCAATCCTGGGGTCAGGAAGATCCCTTGGAGGAGGAAATGGCAACCCACTCCAATATTCTTGCCTGGCAAACCCCACGTACAGAGGAGCCTGGCAGGCTTCAGTCCATAGGGTCACAAGTTGGACATGACTTAGCAACCAAGCACACACAAAAGCACCACCCCTCGTCTTACAACTCAGATTTATCATTGCATTTGGTTAAATCGATTATCAGTGTTTATTGCCTTGCAAATGTTGTTCATGAAGTACCAAGCTATATAGTTGAAATGCTATATTTCTCCTCTTGAAAGGATTATTAGTTAACAGTAACGCAGCTCTGCAGCCATACTGGAGTTCAAACTCTGAATAAGGCAGTTCTTAGTTATGTTAACTTTGAGCAAGCTATTTATTTTATCCCTCTGCCATTTCCTCATGTGCAAAGTGAGCACAGGACCTACAGGGTTGTGATAAAATTAAGTGAGTTAGTACATGTAAAAGTACGTAGAACAATTGCTAGTACTTAGTATATAGCCAGAAAATGTTAGCTATACCTATTACTTTGGGTTTTGTACTAGAGTTTACATTTATCTTTCTCCTGCGCATTTCCAGTTGCTCCATCCATGCGTAACTATACACCATGGGGACCCACTCACATGGAAACAATAAACGTGGTTATAAGGCAATGTCTCCATATCTTAGTATTTTATCAAGTCTTTTCTTCTAAGAGTCCTCCCTCCCAAAACCTTGTCCTGCTCCAGTAGTTTTTTGTGTGTGCTGTCATCATGGGTCTTTCCTGTATTACTCTTCTGGATTAGATTCAACTTCTTTGATCTCAAGTATCTTTATTTCATGATATACTCCAATTTGCTACAGCTTATCTACAAGTAACTTTCTTTTTAAAACATATATTATACATTTCAAAATTTCATTTATTTTTGGGCATGCTGGGTCTTTGTTGCTGCATGTGGAGGATTCTAGTACGCTGTGTGGGTTTGCCAGCTTCTCTCTGGAGTAGTTTCTCTAGTGGAGCACAGGCTGTAGAGTGTGGGCTCAGCAGTTTGCAGGCTTCTCTCTGGGGTTGCTTCTCTTGTGGAACATGGGCGCTAGAGTGCAGGCTCAGCAGCTGCAGCACACTGGGCTGATTTGCCCTGCAGCATATGGAATCTTTCCAGACCAGGGATCAAACCTGTGTCCTCTGAATTGGCAGGCAGATTCTTAACCACTGCATCACCAGAGAAGTCCTACAACCAACTTCTAAAAATGGTGCATATAAGTAAAATTCTAAGTTTTTGTTTCAAAAACAGTTTTATTCCAGCCTAAGAAATGACAGATCACTGCAGATGGTGATTGCAGCCATGAAATTAAAAGACGCTTACTCCTTGGAAGGAAAGTTATGACCAACCTAGATAGTATATTCAAAAGCAGAGACATTACTTTGCTGACTAAGGTCCTTCTAGTCAAGGCTATGGTTTTTCCTGTGGTCATGTATGGATGTGAGAGTTGGACTGTGAAGAAGGCTGAGCGCCGAAGAATTGATGCTTTTGAACTGTGGTGTTGGAGAAGACTCTTGAGAGTCCCTTGGACTGCAAGGAGATCCAACCAGTTCATTCTGAAGGAGATCAGCCCTGGATTTCTTTGGAAGGAATGATGCTAAAGCTGAAACTCCAGTACTTTGGCCACCTCATGCGAAGAGTTGACTCACTGGAAAAAGACTCTGATGCTGGGAGGGATTGGGGGCAGGAGGAGAAGGCGATGACAGAGGATGAGATGGCTGGATGGCATCACAGACTTGATGGACGTGAGTCTGAGTGAACTCCGGGAGATGGTGGTGGACAGGGAGGCCTGGCGTGCTGCGATTCATGGGGTCGCAAAGAGTCAGACACGACTGAGCAACTGAACTGACTGAAGAAATGACTGACAACTAAATGAAAATTTAGATGAAAAGTTTTTATCAGTGGTTAAAAACTCCTTCACTAACTCCTTGAAAATAGTGTAATTTTAAAGAAATCTGATGCTATTGATCCTTTTCTCTTTCAAGGAGCTTTTAGGATCCTTTCTTCTGTGCTCCAAAGTCTGACAAAGATATGTTTTGTGTTTTTAATTGATTACACTAAGCTACTGTATCTTTCAACCTGGAAATGTGTGTCCCTCAGCTCTCCATTTTTCTTATACTATTTCTTTGGTAATGGAACCCCTCGTTTCTCTGTTCTCTTGGTGGACTTTATTCTCTTTCTGGGATCAGTTGTTGAAACATCTGGTTTGGTCCATTTCTCGTATTTTTGCTTCTATCTTCTCCATTTTGGTTTTGTTTTTTCCATTGACACATCCTCTACTACCTTTCTATTCATTCATTCACTCACTCAACAAGTATTTACTGATGACTAACCTACTACATTCTTCTACATCCCAGGCAATGTTCTGGCAACTGGAGATAAAGTAATACGTGAGATAATCCCAACCCTTAGGTTGGACAAAATTGAAAAGTAGGTTAATAGTGCCATAATGTACCATAAGAAAAATTAAGCAGTCAAGAGGAGATATGAATGGAAGTAAAAGCTGTTTTAGGTAGAAGGATCCAGGGAAGGCCTCACATTTGAACAGCAATGTAAATGAAATGATTATGCAAGACATGTAAGGATCTGGGAGAAAGCATTCCAAGCATCGTTGACTCAATGGACATGAATTTGAGCAAACTCTGGGAGACAGTAAAGGATAGGGAAGCTGGTGTACTGCAGTCCATGGGGTCGCAGAGTCCAGAGTCGGACACGTCTGAGTGACTAAACAACAATTCCAAGCAGAGAGAACAGGCTATACAGGTTGTAAGAAGCCTGGTGTGTCTGATAAATACCAAGAGGCTAGTAAATCTACTGTAGGATGAGCAAGGGAGAGAAAGTGATTGATTTCCTTGGAGGAACAGTCAGGAACAGATGGGGTGGTAAAGTCACATTATGGACATGGTAAGGAATATGGGTTTTATTCTAAATTTAGCCATTGTGAACAGGTTAAGCACTACTTCATATGTGATACTGGCTTGGTTAGGTAAGTGGCAGGCAGCGATAAGTGGAAATCAGAACCAGAGTATATTTAAAGGCCGAGCTAGTAAGAGTTGTTAATGAACATGGGCCATTAGGTGGAAAAAAGGAGGAAAGGATGATTTGGGAAGTTTTTACTTGAGCAACTGAATTAATGATCTACCATTAAACCCCATAAAGAAAGAAAAAGGAAGCAGCAGATTTGGGAGGTAATGGAGAGGGAACAGGACTCTGTTTTGTTTTTTTTTTTCATTTGTTTTGCTTGCTTGCTTGTTTTGGCTACACCTTAGTTCCCCAACCAGGCATCTATCCTAAGTCCCCTGCAGTGGAAGCATGGAGTCCTAACCACTGAACCACGAGGGAATTCCCAGGATTGTTTCTTAACCGTAAGTTTGAAATGTCCTACATAATGGTTAAAAGCAAGGAGGTAAGATGCATGCATGAGTTCAATTCCTAGACTGGATGGGGTTTGGAGCCTACAAAGATTTCCTTTTTCTCTTTAAGACAGAGATATAAGAGGAAGTGTGTAAACTGAAGTAAAAGAAAAAAGAGAAATTAATAATTCAGGAGCAAGATGTGAGTAAAGTCCTTAAATAGACTACAGGGAAGACAGAGTGTGTTTGTAACACAAGAGGCAGTTTCAGTTCAGTTCAGTCACTCAGTTGTGTCCGACTCTTTGCAACTCCATGAACTGCAGCACACCAGGCCACCCTGTCCACCAACCCCCAGAGTTTACTCAAACTCATGTCCATGGCCTCAGTGATGCCATCCAACCATCTCATCCTCTGTTGTCCCCTTCTACTCCTGCCCTCAATCTTTCCCAGCATCAGGGTATTATCCAATGAGTCAGTTCTTCACATCAGATGGCAAAAGTATTGGAGTTTCAGCTTCAGCCTCAGTTCTTCCAATGAATCTTCAGGACTGATTTCCTTTAGGATGGACTGGGTGGATCTCCTTGCAGTTGAAGGGACTCTCTAGTCTTCTCCAACACCACAGTTCAAAGCATCAATTCTTTGGCATTCAGCTTTCTTTATATAGTCCAACTCTCACAGCCATGCATGACTACTGGAAAACTATAGCCTTGACTAGACGGACCTTTGTTGGCCAAGTAATGTCTCTGCTTTTGAATATGCTGTCTAGGTTGTTCATAACTTTTCTTCCAAGGAGCAAGCATCTTTTAATTTCATGGCTGCAGTCACCATCTGCAGCGATTCTGGAGCCCCAAAACATAAAATCAGCCAGTGTTTCCATTGCTTCTCCATCTATTTGCCATGAAGTGATGGGACCAGATGCCATGATCTTTGTTTTCTGAATGTTGAGCTTTAAGCCAACTTTTTCCCTCTCCTCTTTCCCTTTCATCAAGAGCCTCTTTAGTTCTTCACCTTCTGCCATAAGGGTGGTGTCATCCGCATATCTGAGGTTATTGATATTTCTTCCGGCAATCTTGATTCCAGCTTGTGCTTCATCCAGAGGCAGGTAGGCAGATATATTTGATAATGAAAACATGTAATGTTCCTGGCTTCTCTCTCTCAATAATACAAAAATTAGTTGATTAGTTATGAGCCATTAGAAGCTGTTGGAAATCTGAGCCAAGTATTGACTAAGTAGTGCAAAAGTCACCTCAAAGAGTGGAAGATTGAAATGATCAGAGAGAGACAAGATTCTAGCTAAGCGCTAAAGGCCCACTTCAAAAAAGTGGTTATCAGTTGACTGTGAGAACCATCAGCACAACTGTCTTTCTCCAGGTAAAAATAGCCATGCAGATATATGTAGGAGCTGATTAGTCAGAGATGAGATAATGCGAGCAAATAATAAGGGGATGGTTATAAGGATGGTTCATGAAATCTAGACTGGATTGTTTAGATTTCAACAAACTTGTTATCAGTGTATCAGGTTCACCTGCAGGAATATGGAATGTGGAATCAAGAATAGTTACTGAAGGCACTTCCCTGGTGGTCCAGTGGTTGACTCCGAGCTTCTAATGCTGAGGGCATGGATTCGACCCCTCATGGGGGAATGAAGATGCTTGCAGCAGGATCAAAAGAATAGTTACTGAAGATTTTAAATCAACTACATAAATTATCACTTTTGATGTAAATGATCGAAACACATCAATTAAAAAAGGACTGTCACAGGGGATTTAAAAGATCAAACTGTATATATGCTAGTGATAAGAAATCTACTTAAAAAAATAAATATATTAAAAGTAAAGGGACAGGGACTTCCCTGGGGGTCCAGCAGCTAGGATCCCTCCCTCCCAGGGCACGGGCTCTGAGTTCGATCCCTGGTCAGGGAACTAGATCCTACACGCCACAACAAAGGTCCTATATGCAACAACTAAGACCCAGCACAACCAAATAAAAAAATATTTTTTTAAGGGATAAAGATATACCATGCAAACATTATCCAGAAGAAAGCTTGAGTGTTCATATTAATTTCATATAAAGTTTCAAAACTACAAATACTATCAGAGATAAAGAGGAACACTAGAAAATAACAGGTCAATTCCCCAAGATACCACGACACTAAATGTGAATACACCTAAAACAAGTGAGCTTCAAAATACATGAGGCAAAAATAATAGATATGAAAAGAAAAATATATTATGTCCGTAAACATAGTTGGAGACATCAACATTCCTCTCAGTAATTGATAATACAAGTAGGCAGGAAATTAATAAGGACACTGATGACCAGAGCAACACTATTAACCACCTTGATCAATTGACATTCAGAATATTCTACTCAATGATGTCAAGTTACACTTGTTTTCAAGTACACATGTAACCACTCACCAAAACAGACCATATGTTCCACACTATAGATCAAATCTTAATAAACTTAATAATACAAAATCTGGAACAATATGTTATCAGATTATAATAGAATTAAACTAGGAATCAACAGCACAAATATCTGCAAAACTCCCAAACACCTGCTATCTAGGTAACCTTTGAATTAAACAGAAGTCTCAATTCAAAAAATAATTTAGTCTGGAAAAAATGAAAATAATAACAGTGAAATTTGTGAGATGCACCTAAAGGAATACTTTATACTTTTTTGTAATATAAGTATTAACTGCTTATATAAGAAAAAAAAGAAAGCTCTAAAACAGGAGCTTACACTTCTACCCTAAAAGAGCACATTAAATCTAAAGCAAACAGGAAGAACAATAAAGACTAAAGGAAAATTAATGAAAGTGAAAACAGAAAAACAGTAGAAATATTTAAGGAAAAATACTAAATTTACACAATGTCTTCAAGAAAATGGAAAAAAAGGAAACATTTTCATTTTATGAGGCCACTAATAATAAAACCAAAGACATAATAAGAAAAATACAAACCAATATCCCTTATGATCATAGATGAAAAATTCTCAACAACATATTAGCAAACTGAATTCAGCATCATATAAAAATAATAATACATCATGACCAACTGGGGTTCATTTCAAAAATGCAAAGCTGGTTCAATATTTGAAAATTAATCATTGTTTAAACAGACTAAGAAAAGCCACATGATCATCTCAATAAATGTAGGATATGACAAAATTCCACATCCATTAAGGTTAGAAGGAAACTTTTCTAAATTAATAAAGAACATTTGTAAAAATCTACAGTTAACATAATGGTTAGAGGCTAAAGGCTTTCCCCCTAAAACTGGGAACAATTCAAGGATGGCCTCTGTTACCACCGATACTCAACATCACATTTAACAGGTTGAAAATGAAGTAAAACTGTCCTTAGTCATAGATTACATTATTGTCAACATAAAAAAGTACAGGACCGATCGGGGGTGGTGGGGGCTGGGGAACTTCCCTGGTGGCTCAGCAGTCAAGACTCCGCCTGCAATGCAGGAGACTCAATCTCTGCATTGGGAAGAACCCCCAGAGAAAGAAATAGCAACCCACTCCAGTCTTCTTGCCTTAGAAATCCCATGGACAGAGGAGCCTGGCTGGCTACAGTTCAGGTTACAAGGGTGAGACACGACTTAGCAACTAAACCACCATCACCACCACCACCAGTTGAGAAAACTTAGGGAAAATGGCCTCATGGAGTAAAGCTTCAATTTCATTATGGCAATTTCAAGAATTAGGCATGGTGGAAGGATGTGGAGAAGGGTCAATTAGTAAGACTGAGTCAGATTAGGAAGTAAGTTTCTTAGGGTTAAAATCTATGTGCTGTCAAATAACCTTTGAGTCTTGTTTAGTTATGATTATACCTTCCTTCTCGGGATGGGTCCCTTCGGTTGATTGTGATGATAAAGTGTGTGACAGGTCATGGTGGTCTTGTAAGTATTACAAGGCATTACTCTGGATCTCCCTTAAATGCTGTCAGGACAGAAATAAATTTGAAAGAATTTTTTCTAACGGTCATTTTTTTAAAGCTCTCATTTCTTAAAGATTCTTTTTTCACAGCAACTTGTATCGTATGGATCCAAAGAATTCTTCAAGGTCATCTTAACTAGACCTTTAAACTACTCTTCTGTTCCTTACATTGTTTCCACTCTTTTACATTGTCATTTCTCAAACTTTTTATCTTAGCTTTAGCATATGGTTAAGAGTGAGGCACTGAAAGACTGATTTTATTAGCTACCATCAGATCATCTATCAGTTCCTCATTTTATTAATCTTTCCCCCCATTATTTAATCCTTCTAGTTCTGTTGGTACTAAAATGGCTGTTCAAGGCTGCAACACAGCTGGCATGCTGGACTTCTCTTCTTCATTCCAGAAATAATTAGCTGATGTTGTACCTCGCCTTTCTTCCGCAAGGCTTACTTCTCCATTTTGGTGGAGTCTATCATTCAGGTACTTACGAAGAAAGGGGCAATGGAAGACAAAAAGTTCTTGACACCTTGAATATATGAAAGCATTCTACACTTGACACCTCAGCTTGAAATAGAATTGTTAAAAATAATTTTCACTCAGAACTTAGAAGCATCGCTCCCCTTTCACTGATGAGAAACTTGATGCCATTCTTATTCCCAACTCATTTTAGGGGCCCAATTTCCACATTCCAATCCCATTTTTTTTTGGACTTTCTCATCTCGCCTTATGTTCTGAAACAAAACATGCCTTATCGTGGATCCTTTTCCATTAATTGAATTCATTTTACTAAGTGCTCCCAAAGTGGCATAGTGTGTCAAGTGTCCTTAATTACTTTGATACTTTGCTTTAAGAAATTTGTTAGATGTTAGCCTTTCTGGAGTGATTTTTTTTAATAAAATCCATCTTTTTGTATTTTTATTTTTTCATAATCCTTAAACTTGTTTTAAATATATTAACTTGTACTGTATTTTACAAAATCTATTTTCTAAGGCATTCTATAGCTTCTTCATGGATACAATCTCTTATCTTTGAAAACATTCATTTTCAGGTTTTCATCTCTATATTGATTGTTTTGGTTTTTATTAGTGCTGGGTCAATCTTCAATAATCTGATTTTTTAGTTTATTCATATTCTAAAATTCACTTGGTGGGGACTCATCTTTCTCACTGGAAAATCTTCAAATGTCCAGATCTCTTTCCAGGTATTTTGTCTAGGACCACTGAGTTTCTACAGAAAATGTTCCTCCCTCTTTTCCCCTGAGACCTAACTGTTACTGTTCTAGAAACTATGAATATGCCATCCAAATAGACAGAATTTATCTTCATTTTCATGTCTGGTTATCTGTTTGAAGATTTGTTTCAAATTCACAAAACACCCAATTTTCATTCTACAGTAAAAGGTAAACTATCTAGCTACCTAACTCCATAGAATTAGGCTTTCAATCACCCCTATTTCCAGCTTAAAATCTGATCGCCACATTCAGCAGCAATTTTTCCCCCTTCCCATTTCTAGGTTGTTTTGAATTTTAAGGAGCAAATCAACTTGCTTCTAAATAAGCATTCCTTCTGTAGTTAATTAGGTTTACACTTCCTCTACTATACTGAAATCAGTTTCTACTCCTTGGTCCACTGTCCAGCTTCCATTCTCTGGCTCCACAGATTTATACCTTCAGAAATATGTCATTTCAGTGGAGTTCTATTGAGGAGGCAGCTAGTACTAAAGCATTTGTGGTATCCATTATGTTAAATCAAAGTCCAGGCAGCATAATTTGTAATAGATAAAAGTGGTAAACTATCCGCACAGCTAATAGGGTAACCAATATGTAAAATATGGCAGCCCGACTCAAAGCTATTTAAAATAATTACACAAAGAATTTTTTAAATTTTGGCTTCACCATGTGGCTTGTGGTATCTTAGTTCTGCAACCAAGGACTGACCTCAGGCCCCAACAGTGAAAGCACCACATCCTAATCATTGGATTGCCAAGGAATTTTTTAAAAACTGTGATTATCAGTTTTAAAGTCAAACACTGACAATCATAGAGCATTAACCTGTGTAAAACCATACAGCAAGGAGAGAATATCCCAAAATACTTAATTCTAGGATGCAGGGTTTAAACTTTTTGGGGTCTAAAACAAGAAATATGTATATAGAAAACCCAAGTTCTTAGTCAGACAAATTTCTTATCATTTCCAGGCAAGTCAAGGCCTCATTTTTTTGTATCTAATTGGAAGTGAAGAGCAATAGGATTTTCAGACCAAATTAAGTATTATGATGAAGGCCAGGCCCAAATGGAGTTAATGAATAAAGAAAAGGTGCAAACTATTCAGGAAGCAGTATTTTGTAAATGTAATAGGAAATGGAGTAGGAAAAGGAAATAAAAGTATGAATAATTTTATAAAAAGGGATAGTGTCAAAAAACCTCTAAAAGACCTACAGTAAGGAATTAACAGTGTAAGGAGGTATCCTTGGGAAGAGAAGCTTACTCAAAGAACCAGTGAAGAGAGCATCATCACTCTACTGAATTGAGCTGAAAGGGCTGGGGCTAGAATGTAACTTGAACAGATTAAAGATTACCATTTAGCGCCAAGGTCTTTGCCTAAACTTCCTACATATGCCTTCCCACACAGGCATTCTTTCCCCTTCCTAGCCTCCCTTCCAGAGGTTCACAACCTTGATCTTTTACTACATCTTGCCTTTCTTTCATCAACTCTCCCCATCTCTTCATCTTATAATTTATACCCCAATCTAGCTATCAGTTTTCCTTTCAGTTTACTTTTGAATCCTACCTCTACCTCATTTCCAAAGCAGTTTGTTTCAGTGAGTAAATCCTTACCTGTACATTCCCTGCCCCTAAAATCACACTACTTTCTCAATGCTTTTGTGCATTCAACAGCCCTCCCTCAATATAAATTCCATTACTAAATGAAGATAAAGACTAGGGATATAGAGAGTGAAGAGATACTAGTTGTAACTGATGCTACAGAAATGTAACTAACTTACTGTTATAAATAAAACCTAGAGTTAAAAGAGGAGTAAGCATATTGTTTAGTCACCTGGAGGTAATTAACTTAAAAAAAAAAAAAAAACCTAAGCAGAGGAATTTAGAAGCTATTGTCTCTATGGACTAGTAGTAGAGGTAGGAAAAGGATCATACATTATACACGGAGGATTCTCTGCTACTACAAATTTTCAAAAATACCTCTTATTTGAGAAAAATTTTTAATGGAGAAAATCAACCCTCACCTCAGCAGATGATTCTCCTGAATGTTTATTAAAACTTTGCCCTTTAATTTTACCTCCAGGTCATACATGACATCTTAAGGTTAAACCAAGAGAAACTACCTCTTCTCACATACACAGAAATATGACATTATGAAATTAAGAACTAAAGTATCTGTAATGGAATACAATGACTTTTAGGGCCAATTAAACTGTGCTATTTAGATAATCATTTTCTATGGGTCCCATAAACCAAAAACAATGGTATTTATTCTATTCCTCCAAATATCAGAAAAGTATTTTGTGCATGTGAAGCAAGTTTAGTAGAAGGATACTCTACAGTTGAACCTAGTTCATCAAAACATGCTATTCAATTCTCACCACGAGAACTGGTTTGTATATACTTTCCTTGAAGACCTCTCACCTGAACTCTTTTTCCTTTTCATTCATGCTTGCAAATGATCCCTCCACATTTCCTATTTTTAAGGAAAACAAGAATAACATTTCAGGTCTCAAAGACCAGGTTTAGTAGGCAAACATAAATAACAGTATTACGGGATTTCCCCCCAAAATAACCTATGACTAAGTTCCCTGATAGCTCAGTTGGTAAAGAATCTGCTTGCAATGCAGGAGACCCTGGTTCGATACCTGGGTTGGGAAGATCCGCAGGAAAAAGGATAGGCTACCCACTCCAGTATTCTTGGGTTTCCCTTGTGGCTCAGCTGGTAAAGAATCCACCCGTAGTGTGGGAGACCTGGGTCCAATCTCTGGGTTGGGAAGATCCTTTGGGAAAGGAAAAGGCTACCCACTCCAGTATTCTGGCCTGGAGAATTCCATGGACTGTCCATGGGGTCACAAAGAGTCGGACATGACAGAGCGACTTTCACTTTCACTGGGTATCCTACTTCCTTTAATTGATCTATTTCTAAAAAGGAGACTGACAGGTCTCCCTTTCCTTAAAATTCTGCAATCCTATGAATATGGCTAGGAGATACCAGTGGTATGTTATTAATCCTATTCCTCAGTATTAACCACTATAATACAAATAATGAACGTATATAGCAAAGGAATATATATTCACATATTAAAAATGGAGAGCTGAGGATTAAATACAATAATCAGAACATCAGCTATGTAAAACAAAAGGCACTATCTGTTGCCCTTAAATAAAAATTAGGTATTTTCTCTATATACTGTAAGGAAGAAACAAAGTACTAAGTATATTAACTCAGCAAGAAATAAAAAATTCTTGGGTTTCTGAAATTTTGCCCAGTTTTTTAGTGTTCACCCTGTTTTACCTGTGTTCTTGAAAAAAGGATCTACAACCATCAAGTATCGTTAACTGATTTTAAAACAGCTTGGCCTTCTTGACTTTGGTCAACATCCTATCAAAAAGTAATTTACTGTAATAGATAAGTAAAATTATAATGTTGTGCTTTAATGTATTTTTACTGAAATTAAATGATGGGAAATGAACTTTACAATATCTGAGTAGATGGTATATTACTACAGGACATACTCTCAGAAAATTTTAGAGAATTCATGTTAATTCTTTGATGAATGAAACAAAGCACATACCAAGTGTTTACCATCCTTTAGATTTGACCATCCTGTTCTAGGGAATATCATGAGTGGTCTTGAATTCCATTTGTTTTCCTTGACTACATAAAGATATAGCTTGCACAATACTTAGCCCTTCATCCTGCTACTCCAGTGAGAAGCAATTCCATCTCCAGGCTATAGTAACTCATAGGCCTGCTGAAAGCTGGTTATAAATGTCCTAGAGACACAAAGTAACAATCAGTTTGTCATCTGAAATAATTAATACAAATCCTAACAATATAGCCTCTTCTAATGATGAGTATCAATAGAGGCAGGAGTAATCCACAAACAGAATAACCCACTTCTGAAACAATTCAGTCCTTTCCATTGTAACAGGCAACCATTTCAGAAAGATTTTTGTGCTTACATGAAAATTAAAATTACTACTTTCAGTATCAACTACCTCTAGATTATTCTAAATTTCTGAATCAGAATCTAGCCAAATAATGTTATATTTTCAAATAAATTAATCAATTAAAATTAACTCCAATTCACTTTTAATCAATTGAAATTAACTCCAATTCAAAGGACAAATTTAATTTACTGCACTATCAACATACACTCATTACTATAAAGCTGTCTAGTAAAACTATCCACCGGTTCCTTTTCTTATTTAAAGTAATGTGGAGGCTTAATTGCCTGTTCATTGCTGAGTACCCAGAAAGAAGATATAAACCATTTTCAGGGGAAAACACGCATGCATTTATTTTTAAGAATTCCCAGTAAAGGGGGAAAAAAATTCAACATCTTTAAAAATGTGTTTATTTTTTAAAAAATCAGTTGTGTACAAAAGTGTTTCGTAGTTTTTAATTCTCAAGACAAATACCCAGCCCTCCACCCCCGGCCCACCCTGCTTCAATGGTCTTTCTGGTAACCCACCCATTATCCCCTTACAGGAAGTTAACGGCTCAGAATAGATCCTCCTATAGAATTTATCATCACTAACAGATTGTTTAGAATAGAGATCTAGAGAAGCTAACAAGCAAGATTCTTTCTCAGTGAGGTTAATGAGTATCCCTATAATGGCAGTAGACTTCCAGCAGACACCACAACAAAGCACCATCAATTGCTGAAAGCTAAAAAATAGATATTATTTTCAATAGTATTCCATTTTCTATTGGAAAAGTCTTTAAATTACATTAAATAAGTCTCTTTCCCCCCAAAGAAATAGTCTAGCTTTTATTACGATGCCTGTAAAAAGTAGGTAACAGCAAGCACACAAGGATCATTTAACAGCACAGTGCAAATGATTTTTGAATCCATTCATCCCCAGGACCAACTGATAAACTGTGCCACTCTGATTATATACAGCAGCATTGAATATATACATATACAGATATATTCAATGCCTGGTTGGAATAACCAAGCAAAAGGTGACACATTCACAACTTAACATTTAGGTGATGATCACAGGTTTATGAGGGTAGATCAGTCCAACAGAACAGTAACAACAAATGGGACAAGTGAGATGCTGACATTTCCCTAGCCCTATGCCACAAGATTTTTGACCCATATTGCAACAGTGCAAATAGAACATGTGACATAGTATGCAGACAAGGCAGAAAAGTCATACTTTAGAAAAGGCTATTTATCAGTAAATATTTCAAGTTAACTTCTCCCCCAGTGATAGTAAACAGCTGATTTAAGCATTTATTTTTAACTAGTACTAAAAGAATGGAAATGCAAATTTTCAAAGTCAATGGTTTGTACAAGAAAAAAGTGATTCATACATTATTTTGTAAAAATCCATGAAATAAAGTTAACTGTAAACAGCTTCCTCTTTCCTATCCAAACACTGTTTCCATCTATGTACAAGAAAGTATACAAAGCTCCAACTGTCCCATGCCCAAATGTATCTCTAAAACAAAAACACAAAAAAAACAAAGCTTGTTTCCTGTGTTACTAACAAGGATTGTGGACACATTATTATACCCCTATTGCAGAGTTTTAAAAGCTCCAATCAGGCATACACTTAGAGCTAAGAATTGCTTTTCACACTGATAAACTTGTTAAGCAGCAGTAACACAACATGCTGCGTTCTGTACTGCATAAATAAGCAATATGTATTTTATCTGCCAATTCTTTCTCATACTTTAAAATTATTTTGCATAGTTTAATGCACTATCAGCAATCACAAATGTGAAACACGTCCCCCCCCCCAAAAAAAACACAAAAAACCAGCTTTTCATTTCACAGAAAATGCTTCTCAAAAGCAAAATGGTCAGAATATAAACACACATACATATACTTGAATGCATTATGTGTTTATGTAAATCACAGCCACAATTCCAAACATTTGGGAGAGCCAGCATGGAGCATCTAATTTAGTACCAAGTTCATCAAATATTTATATACCTTACCGTATACTTATCTGGATCACAAACTGCTACTTATTCAGTCTGTACTGAAATACTAATACAACTAATTATTTGTTCTTTTAAAAGTCAGACACACACTCAGGAAATAGACCTGATCATCACAGAAGACTATTTGAGTATCAGTGACTTGCAGCAAACTGTCTGCCCAGATGGGATAAAACTACACATACATTTAACTATAATTTTTGAAGCCTTTACAACTAACAAATCACAAACCACTGAGGATTATAAAAATAATTTCCAACAGGATATACTTTCCCTAGACCTGCACTTTTACTATTCTTTTTCTAAACATATATAAGACAGGAGAAAAAAGCAACTGCCTTTATTTTTATGTTTGGGGAAATAAATCTATCTGTAGAAAATAGGAGAAAATAGGAAAAAAAACAAAAACCCCGTAAGAAGGCGATAGTGGGAAATGTACCAGAAAACAGATAATCACATTAAATGTAAATGAGGTAAATTTTTGAAATGAAGATCCATTATGGAGAACCTCTCATACCAAATATTGTAGTTTTCCATTTCCTGGACACTGGGGATGTTGAATTGCAGTTAGATGAGTATACCCTAAGGGACTAATGTGCATAAAAGTCATAGGCAAGTTACAGCTGCCGCCAAGAGCAAAGTATACAATGCTTGATCCTTAGTAACTTCTGAGTTCTCTCTCTCATTTGTCAAACCACAGGACAATTAAATATACCCTGATAATACAGGCAAATAGTAAACTGGGTAGAGGTGTTTGATATTTAAAATAATGCAAATATTACTAACATTACCAAGCCACCCTCCACTAAACAAAAAAAAAAAAATAATTCTAAACAACAATGGAACAAAAACTGTCCACATTTTCACACAATTCCAACCTTACCTCAAAATATAAAGAAAAGTACATGGTTTTAGCTATTTAAAATAAATAAAGAAAATCTTGTTTCCTTTGGCATCTTTAGAAAGTAACTAAATTACAATTAAAGAAGGTGATTGTATAAAGAAATTTATACTTAGGCAAACAAAGGGGAAAAAACAGCAACTTGTGTTTAGTATGCAATAAAATCAACTACAAGAGTTTTACTACTAATTAGGAAAACCTTATGTTTCTGGAAGAACCTTCACATCTTAACATTACAATATATTTAATAATGGTTCTTTTTATTGCTTCTAAGATTATTGAGAAGTCAAATGAAATTATGCTGAATTTACTGTTCAAAACTATTTTCCAAACACTTAACCATTATAATTTAGGATAAATAACACTTGAAGAAAGCAAAAACCTTTTATAATATGACTTTCCATATACAGCCTTACTTTAATTCATTCAGATTTCATTACATTTTTGTTATTTTTGCATTGGTCCTGAATATTTAATAAGAACTGTGTTTCTATGTATAGAACTGCCTACACAAATCCATTTCACCCTTCATAAAATGTTCACATTAGTGTTAGAGCTTGCAAAACTAATAATTTTCAAACTTTAAACTTGGAGTGAAGTTTAACTTTAATACGTATAGAAAGTCTGACTATGTACAAGAGAAGGTAAAGTTTTCAATTCTCATATTATCAGAAACATCATAAAGAAAGCTAGATTTATAACACACTTCTATTCCTATGTGCATCTGAAGTATGTACAGTAAAACACCAACACAGCTTTCATGTGTTAATAGGGGGAAGTGCAAGCAATCTCTATAAAGCCAAAATCAGGCTAAAAAACCTGCAAACAGTTGATTTCATCCTTGCAAGTTCTCAAAGAAAAAGTCCATCAGTTTAAAAATCAAAAGACGTTAAACTCACTGAAAAATTAAGCTGGGTTCTTTTCATTTAATCTGGGAATACTGCAACATCAAGTATTTACTGTTTTTACAAAAAAAAAAAAAAAAAGAAAATTGGCAGCTCCATTTTTACAGTATTTATATAGGAAAGTTTTAAGAGTGGAGAATTGTGACAAAACATTCCAAATGGATGACCTAAAATGGAGCAAGGGATACTGTCCTTCAGCACATTTCCCCACCAAATATAAAGAAATTTATTATTAGAATATTAGCTGTGTGTGGAAAGAGGGGAAAAACAGATATGTTGTCCCAGTCTGTTGACAAGGACAAAAAGGCTCTGACTAGGTCACCATCTTCATTTCTGGATAAATCTCATATTGAAGAATTCTCAAATGCTTAAAATGGTGGTCTTTTCAGCTACCCATCCTAAGAAGTCAAGTACAAGCATGCAAGTAAATTCACAGGCACAGAGGATCCATGTTAAAAACAGTTAAGGTAGCTGTGATGCAACACCAACAATTTGAATGGCCCTGACACACTCAAAATATTATCTTAATTATTCAACGAAATCCTGAAGCAAACTCTTGCTAGTCTTGGTATACTGCTAAACACTAAAGTAGCATGTTTTTTCCATGGTTTTAGCTTAGCTCAAAAGAATTTTTACACTATTAAGTAAGAAAAAAATTAAAGTATTTCCCCTTTTTAAATTTACACAGACGTTTAATTAGCTTTATTTACAGAGCAGGGATTTTTTTCAGTCTCCAATGGTGCCTAGATAACATCATTAGGCAAGAATGCCAGTTTAAAAGAAATCTATGCAGAATCCTAAAAATAACAGATGTTGATGCTCCTCCAAGAAGGGGCAAGCTTGACTATATCAGCATCTCTCTTTATGTTTCAGTTACTCAGAAGCAATTCTGTTGCAGTCTCTACATCCCATGATTTTGAAGACAAGGCCACTATTACCGCATTCTGTAGAAAAGAAAAGGGGACAAAATAAAGTCTCAAGGAAATATTTTAAAAATACGGTATCACTCAGTCTTTATATTAAAGAAACCACACCTTGTTTTTTCATTTTTAAGTTACCCTGCACTTGTAGTGCATTAAAAACTCTAAAACCAATGGCTAGAGCTTCTTTGGTGGCTCAGAAGTAAAGAATCCGCCTGCCAATGCAGAAGACACAGGTTTGATTCCTGGTCGGGGAAGATCCCACATGCAGTGAAGCAATTGAGCCCACGTGCCACCATTACTGAACCTGTGCTCTAGAACTCAGGAGTCACAACGACATGTGCCGCAACAAGAGAAGCCATCACAATAAGCAGCCCGCATGCCACAACTAGGGAGTGGCCCCAGCTCGCCATAACTAGAGCAAAAGCCCAAGCAACAGTGGAGACCCAGCACAGCCAAAAATAAGCAAATAAAATTATTTTTTAAAATAAAAAATCAATGACTGGAACCAGCCAAAGTTTAAAAAAAAAAATTACTAGTTTTAATAACAAAGTTTGCTTATCAAAATTAGATTCAGAGTACCACTGAACCACTTTTGTCAGCCAAGGATTTGCAACAATAATTTAACAAATAAATAAAAATCAACATGCCTGTATGTACTTACCCTATCAAAGCCCATAGCACATAGGTTTTCTATTTTTTTGGTGTACTCTGGACTAGAAACTGGTGCTCCAGCATACACATGTGCCCAAAGTCGAGCTGTCTGTTTGAACATTTCAGGATTTTGTTTGTACTATATGGAGGAAAAATTGTTTGATATGACAATGCAGTTATAGTATTCAAAATAGGAACTCATCTCTTAATTGCCTAAAAACCTGATTTTTCTAAATAAATATAGATTAGATTTTTTAAATGTGACTGATTCACTTTCCACAGCAAACTATGTCACTGAAGGAAAGACTGTTTAATGTGAACTTGCAATTCACAAGTTGCACTGATGAAAGAAAAACAAAGATAAATATTTATCAACTTTAATCTCCAATTTCGACAAAGTAGTAGAAAACTAACAATAAACAGAGTTATTAGAGATGCCTCTAATCATCATGCAGTGGGAAACATTACACAGATAAACAGAATTACTAGCTTCTAAAATTAAGTGGACAGTAAGTAACTAATAAATGTGACCAATTTTTGTATTAATCACAGCTTGGGCTAGAATACAGAGTTGGCTGTTTTGTTAAGAGTTGTATTACTGTAGTGATTTAAGGAAACCCCATGTGCAGTCCTAACTTATAGCACATGTTTTAAGGTGATTATGAACTCACGACAGAGCACTTTTTAAAATGTAAGATTCTTCATATGCATTGGAAGAGGTAAATTTATTCTCAAGTATTCTGAGAATACCATTACTTAATAAAGCAAATTATAAATTTAAAATATGAAATTCACTTTACTATTTCTTAAGATGTTTTATACACACTGCGTTATTTCTATACATTAAAATAATAAATCTAGTTTCTACCATTATTAACAAGGAAATAAGTGAGAAGACCCAACAGAGTCAAAAGAAAACTGAGTCCAATCTCAACCTCTGAGGCTCAGAACTCAACAGGAAATCAAAGCTGAGGCCCAAGCCATGCTTCTATCAAAACTGAAATCAATAGGACATATATAACATGTTAAACCATAGTTCTAAACACTCTACGGCAAATAATAGTAGGACATATTAACAAGAATATACATAAAATAAGGAGTGAACAGTTTTTCAAAGGAAAGGAAGAAGTTTGCAAGAGGAAAAGTTTTCTTAGGCAGGAGGCATGACAGACTGGGTAAAATGACATGTAGGAATGAACATCTTGAATAGCATGAGTTTGAGGAACAGTAAGAATTTAGAACTGTGGTGTTGGAGAAGACTCTTGAGAGTCCCTTGGACTGCAAGGAGATCCAACCAGTCCATCCTAAAGGAGATCAGTCCTGGGTGTTCATTGGAAGGAATGATGCTAAAGCTGAAACTCCAATACTTTGGTCACCTGATGCGAAGAGCTGACTCTTTGGAAAAGACCCTGATCCTAGGAGAGACTGAGGGCAGGAGAAGGGGACAACAGAGGATGAGATGGTTGGATGGCATCATCGACTCGATGGACATGGGTTTGGGTGGACCCCGGGAGTTACTGATGGACAGGGAGGCCTGGCATGCTGCTGTTCATGGCGTCGCAAAGAGTCGGACATGACTGAGCGACTGAACTGAACTGAAGAATTTAGTAGATAGTTCAAATCATGGAGGAAGTTTTCAAACTAAATAATTTGGATTTACCAAGCAGGTGACAGCAGAGGTATTAATAGGTTTTTAATAGTAAAATGAAATAGGATTTGAACTTTATAAAGCTAACTGCTATCAGTGTAGAAGGTAAAGAGAAGAGGCTGAGGTAGGAAATTCCATCAGAGCAGTCAAGTGAGAATTTTTAAATATGTGAACTAAAGCAGTTAGAGAAGTATTATGACAGAGATATTGAGATATGAGAGAAAAGGAGACACAGAGAAGTACTCCATATCTGCGACTTGGATATATAAACAAGCTGTCTATAGAAGGATGGACAGGTTCACAGGGTTTATGAGTCTGCCTTCAGTTACGGGAATGTTGTACTAAGGTACCCATGGGATATTCATATAGAGCTCTCTGGTTCCAAACAGGTTTTTGGGTTTAGGAGAAAGGTCAAGCCTGACTATTGTTATCAACATACAGGTGACAACATCAGTGTGGATATGATCATCCAAATGAGAGTATAAAACAGAAAGTAAAAGAAAGGATGTAATAAGAACTGAGGAAGTGTATTTAAAAGGGAGGAGAGGGAATTCCCTGGGAGCTCAATGATTAGGACTCCACACTTCCACTGCAGGGGCGAGGGTTCCATTCCTGGTTGGGGAACTAAGATTTTAGAGGGCGGGCAACATGGCCAAAAAAAAAAGGGGGCGAGGGAGTAATGGTAGGAACTAAGAGGGAACAACCACAACTACAAAGATAGGAAGAGAAGTCAAGGGATGAAAAAAACTTCTGGGTTAAAAAAAAAAAAACCCCTACAAGGCTCAATAAATCCTAATGGTTTAGAGTAGGAGCTGGCAACCTTTCTTACAATAATTATTCAGGCTTTCAGACCATGTGGTCCCTGTCATAATTATTCAATTCTGCCACCTTCTGCTGTAAACAAATGGGGGTGTTCCAATAAAACGTTATTTACACACCAGTCTGGTTGTAATTTGCTAACCTCTGCCTTGGAAATCAAAGATTAGAACTGAAAAATACTGATTCCATTTGGCAACTACAAGGTCCTAGATAACTTTCACCATGCCACTTCAGTGCCACAGCTGGAACTGATTAACAGTATCATCAGGGAAAGATCATCACTGAATTAAAAGACAAATGGACACACACATGAAGTAAACTGTTAATCATAGAATCAAGACAGTAGGCAGATAAATGGATGTTCACTGTGTAATTCTTAAAAACGGCACAATATATTAGGAAAAAGCAACTGACTGTACTGGGTTTATTTAATACACCCAATTAAACTACTATGTTAAAAAAATCACTAAATTAGGTTTTCCCTATTATATGTAATATAATAATCTCACAGCAAGAAAGGAAACCATTTCCAGATTTAGTTTCAATAGACATATGCTTATGTCCTAACATTGCAAACCACAAGGTAAGGAAGTCTTTCAAAAGAAACCATCTTACCTGATTCGCCACCACTGCATCTTGTGGGTCGTCTGGTTCTGCAGCTGCCAGCAGAGCTTGTAATGACAACAATACCGTGCGCAGAGTCATCGCTGCCGCCCTAAAATTCAAAACCGGAAGATACCCCAGTTGAAAACAGTTTGCATGACAAAGTAGATGTTTTCTGAATAAATATGGAAACTACTGGAGCTAAAAAAGACTTTTATCTCAATCACATAATTAAGTCTTAGAAATGAATAATTATATATCTGCCTACCATACATATATATTTTTAAAAATAATATATATATAATACACAAATATATATATTTTAAAACAAGTAAATCTTTCCATTTCTTAAGATAACTCAAATTGCCTTAGCTTCCCTCCTGCCCCCATTACTGTTGCCAATATTCTGGTCAGCTTTATCTAGTGACTTAACTTTCTATCCATTTCTCTAGACATAAACTTAAAGGGACAAAGTAACATGTGAAACTTCCTTTCAGTGTAACTCTAAAAACAAGATACCATCAAGCAAATATCCTTTACTTTCAAGAAAGTATAAAATTACTTGGAGGGCATTATGCTTAAGTGATATGTCACACACAAAAAATATAATAACATTTAAATGTGTAATCTAAAAAATAAAACAAACTAGTGCCTATAACAAAAAAGTAAACACTAGTGGTTAGCAGTGGGAGAGAGAAGGGAGGGGCAATATAGGAGTAGGGATGTGTTAGGGTTAGTTACTCAGTTGTGTCTGACTCTTTGTGACCCCATAAACTGTAGCCCAGTAGGCTCCTCTGTCCATGGAATTCTCCAGGCAAGAATACTGGAATTAGTAGTCATACCCTTCTGCAGGGTATCTTCCTGATCCCAGGATTAAACCTGGTCTCCTGCACTGCACAATACTTGATCATCTGAGCCACCAGGGAAGCCCAGGGATGTAAGAAGTACAATTTATTAAGTATAAAATAAGCTGCATGGATATATCGTACAACAAATTCCACGGACTGAGGAGCCTGGCAGGCTAAAGTCCATGGGGTTGCAAAGCATTGGGCACAACTAAGCACTCAACAGTAACATAGCCAATCTTTTATAACTACAAATGGAATACAACCTTTAAAACTTGAAAATCACGATACTGTACACCAGTAACTTAGCAACTACAATAAAAAATTTTAAATGAAGAACGAAGGAAAATAAATCACTCCATAACATTCTGAAAAAAGAAAGCATTTTGCTTAATATTCATGCTTCTAAATGTTTATAAAGCAAATATTTATCTAGAAAATGCTGCCTACCTAACTAGTAAGGATTCTGAGCATTTCTGTTAAAAAATTATTCGACCAGTTACTATAAAAGTATTTATGAATACAACAGTGAAATAACATAATAGTGAACTATTTTATATGTAGATTGTTAAACAACATGTCCATTTTCACACGTTCAGTTCAGTTGCTCAGTCGTGTCCGACTCTTTGCGACCCCATGAATCGCAGCACGCCAGGCCTCCCTGTCCATCACCAATTCCCGGAGTCTACCCAAATCCATGTCCATCGAGTTGGTGATGCCATCCAGCCATCTCATCTTCTGTCGTCCCCTTCTCCTCCTGCCCTGAATCCTTCCCAGCATTAGGGTCTTTTCCAATGAGTCAACTCTTTGCATGAGGTGGCCTAAGTATTGGAGTTTCAGCTTCAACATCAGTCCTCCCAAAGAACACCCAGGACTGATCTCCTTTAGGATGGACTGGTTGGATCTCCTTGAAGTACAAGGGACTCTCAAGAGTCTTCTCCAACACCACAGTTCAAAAGCATCAATTCTTTGGCGCTCAGCTTTCTTCATAGCCCAACTCTCACATCCATACATGACTACTGGAAAAACCATTGCCTTGACTAGATGGACTTTGTTGGCAAAGTAATGTCTCTGCTTTCAATATGCCATTTAGGTTGGTCATAACTTTCCTTCCAAGGAGTAAGCGTCTTTTTTTTTTTGAGTAAGCATCTTTTAATTTCATGGCTGCAATCACCATCTGCAGTGATTTTGGAGCCCCCCAAAATAAAGTTTGACACAGATAATTCCAAACCAGTCTTTTTCAACTGGGTTCCCCATTTTAATAAGAGAAGAGAAAATTAAGTATTGTCTCGATTTCCCTAAGAATGGTTATCTAAATAGTACCATCTCATGCTTAGGAAAGTTAATTTATTATCAGCAACAAATTTCTTGATGAACTGTGTCTCATACAGTTTCTTCAAGCAGTAGCGTCAGTATCATCTGGGAACTTGTAAGAAATGAAAATTCTTAGCCTCATCCCAGATCTACTGAATTAGAACCTCTTGGGTGGTTTAACAGATATTCTAAGTGATTCTGATGTAAGTTAATTTCTGAGAAATACTGCTCCAGTGCATACAACTTAAAGCTAATTGAGAAAGGCTGTTCTAAACTGAAATAAAATCAGTGCCACAAACATAGGACTATATTTTATCTATTAGAGAAAAATTATAATACAAATAGTTTTTTATCTAAATGCTGTTGGAACTGTCATTTATATTAAACTCCATAAAATGCAAATTAATCTGTAGTGATAGCAGATAAGTGGTTGCTGCGAGATGGGGGAGCAGGAAGTCTGGAAGAAGCAATTACAAAGGAACCCACTAGAAAACTCTGGAGTATGTTGATTGTGTTCACTATCTTGATTTGTGAGTTTCATGGATGTATATGTGTCTAAACTTATCAAACTGTATATTTTTAATGTGTGTAATTTAAGGTCAATTAAACTTCAATAAAGTTTTTAAAAGTTGTGTTTTAAAAACCCCTACCTTGCCTTGTATCCTATATAAAAACAGAGAACTATGCTCAGTATCTTGTAATGATCTACAATGGAAAAGAATCGAAAAAGAATATGTATGTACAACTGAATCACTTCACATGTGAAACTAACAACATGTTAACCATTCTTCAATTTTTGAAAAATCAGAAAAAAAAAAAAAAGAAAAGAAAAAAATCAGTTCAAAATGGATCAAAGTCCTAAACCTAAAACTATTTTTGGCCACTGTGCCTGGCTTGTGGGATCTTAATTCCCCAACTGGGGATCAAACCCCACAGCCTGCAGTAAAAACAGTGAGTTCTGACTAGTGGACTGCCAGGGAATTCCCAAGACTAAAACTTCTTATAAAACTCTTAGAAGGTGAAACTAGGGTGAAAGCTCCATGACAGTGCAGCATGCCATGACTTCCAGCATATCAAAGGACAGGCAGAAGCACAGTTAACAGAGTAAAAACTAGAAAAATCGGCCTACAACTGTATCAAAATTAAGAACTCCTATGTAAAGAAAAAAAAGTTTTAATATAAATCTTCCTATGCAGTGAGTATAATCAATAGTGAAAGGCAACTCACACAATGGGGAGAAAATATTTACAAAATCATACATCTGACAAGGGAATTATATACAAGAACTATATATACAACTATGTAAGAATTATATATATATGTATATATAAGAACTCCTACAACTTGTTAACAACAACAAAAAAAAACTTCACAGACTACCTTATTTCCATTTGGCTGACTTTATTAAAAAATAGAAAATAACATTTGTTGGCAAGGATGTGGAGCAATTGGAATCCTGTACATTGTTGGTGGGAATGCAAAGGGACAGTTTGTTCTGAAAACTGAAGAAAAATCTAGAGTTGTAATTGGGTTTAATTCATAACAATCTTGATGAGAAAAGTCTTAAGTCTCCTGTATGCTTGAAAACTTTCACAATAAATGTTGGAGAGGTATTCATAAACCATTAAGAATTAATTGGTTTAAAAAGAAATTTAAATGCAAAGTTCTTAAGAGTTGAACACAAAATCAATGTAAACAACAATTTTTTCAAAATTAGTTGTAATACAATTAAATTAAAACAAAACATTCTTCTGGCCCTAAATACAATAGAAACTATAACATCTTTGATGGTATAAAGATATGTGTACATTTTTTGACTGCTCCACATGAAATTTTGAATCTAAACTTGGCAATGTGAAAAAAAAGACAACTAAACATACAATCTTCAGTTTTCATTTATTTTTCTCTTCACAAAGTACTGATTAAATTCATACTACTAAAAATAAATAAATAAATTCATACTACTGATAACTTCGAGATTTTTAGCATACAATGTGTAACATCAGCATAAATCTATTAAAAACAAATCCTAACAGCCAAGAAGGAGTATGAAATTTCAAAATGTGTTAGCTAATTTTAATCAGTGGATATGAGTGAGCTGAAACTCCAATACTTTGGTCACCTGATGCAAAGAACTGATTCACTGCAAAAGACCAGATGCTGGGAAAGACTGAAGGCAGAAGTAGGGGAAGACAGAGGATGAGATGGTTGAATGGCATCACTGACTCGATGGACATGAGTTTGAGCAAGCTTTGGGAATTGGTGATGGACAGGGAAGCCTGGGGTGCTGCAGTCCATGGGGTCGAAAAGAGTCAGACACACTGAGCAAATGAACTGATGACTGATGACTGAGTACTTTATAAACTATCTTCAGTAAATTAACTTTGCTCAGATCTCAAACTTGAATAAGCACAGTTAATATGGCTACTTATATATTCATTCATATGGACTGCCGCCGCTGCTGCTGCTAAGTCGCTTCAGTCCTGTCCGACTCTGTGTGACCCCCATAGACGACAGCCTACCAGGCTCCCCTGTCCCTGGGATTCTCCAGGCAGAACACTGGAGTGGGTTGGTATTTCCTTCCCCAATGCATGAAAGTGAAAAGTGAAAGTGAAGTCGCTCAATCATGGCGACTTGTCGCGACCTCATGGACTACAGCCTACCAGGCTCCTCCATCCATGGGATTTTCCAGGCAAGAGTACTGGAGTGGGTTGCCATTGCCTTCTTCATCATATGGACTAGGTGGGGCCTTTAATATGTACAATAAAAAGTACTGAATTGTTTGTATTATAGACTAACTTGTCTGTCAAGGATCTTTCAGAAGACCATCAATAAATAATCTATTTTCATTCAAACACTGAATGCTACCTAAAGAGCATCTACTTAAAGAGAATGGCAGTTTTTTTTTGTTATAATTTTTTGTTAAGGTATACTAAGAGTAAACTGCCGGACAGCTAGATGAATTTTTATATATGTATATATTCATAGCAATCACCATCTAGATAAAAAAATAGAGTACTTCCAGCACTCAAAAAGCCTCCCTCTTGAACCTCTTATTCACGACCCTTACCTATCCCCAACGCTGTCATAGTTTCTATCACCCAAAATTAGTTTTGACTCATCTTGAATTTCATAAAATGAAATCATAGAGTATGTACTTCTTTGTGTCTAGCTTTTGTCACTGAACATGCCTATGAGAATTATTCACATTATTGTGTCAACATGAACATGACCTTTTTTCTTACCGCCATGTAGTGTTTCGGTGTACAATTAATCCATTATATAGCCATTCTCTTGCTTATAGACATTAGAGTTACTTGCAGTTTGAATAAATCTGCTATGAATATTCTTGAACAAGTCTTCTGGTGGCCATATGCACTCATTTCTCTCAGATTTCTCTGACATATAATACTGAGGAGTAGAACTGTTATGCCATATTGAAGGTATATGCTTTGGCAGGAACAGCTGGTTGAGTGTCTGAAACACATTATTACCAGCAACGCCTGAGGACCATTTACAAGTGTGTAGTGGCATCATGGGCTTCTTTGGCGGCTCAGTCCATCAAGAATCCACCTGCAATGCAGGAGATCGTCTGCAGCACAGGAGACCTGGGTTCGATCCCTGGGTCTGGAAGTTCCTCTGGAGGAAATGGTAATTCACTCCAGTATTCTTGCCTGGAAAATCCCATGGACAGAGAAGCCAGGTGGACTATAGAGTCCATGGGCTTGCAAAGAGTTAGATACGACTTAGTGACTAAACCACCACCACTACAGTGGTATCTAACTATGATTTTAATTTGCAATTCCCTGATGACTAATGGTGCTGAGCACAACTTATCAACCATACAAATGTTCTCTGCCTGTTCATGTCTTTTGAAAGAGCAGTATCAATGAGTGCTATTTTTACGTGTTGTCATTTTCTTCCCCAGTAAACAGACACCTTTAGTCATAAGAGGTGTCAGGGGAAAAACATTAGAAAATAGTCTGCATGTAGGGTTATGTTATGAAATAAAGAAATAAACCATACTAACATATAAGCCATCAAATATTAAAGGTAAATCACCATCCACATGTACTAATAAAAGATTCAGATTAACAAACTGTTTTCCAACATAATGATTCCAAATTAGCCTAAAAATTGACGTTTACAAATACACTGAAGGTCTATTACCTCAACAAAGCTGGTGGGCCAGGGGGAGGGCCAGTAAACCCATGGATATCCAATCTCAACTATTTTATCTGATGTCTCTGATACCTTTTATTATTTGAACGATAGAGATATGAAAAAAAAATTCAGCTATATGATCCGCCTTAGAAAATGAAAATAGCTGACAACAGTGATCTGATACAAAAATTCAAGTTTTCTGTCTCTATATACACCATAATCTTTCAACTATTTATAGGAAGGTAATCAGAAGTGGTAGTACTGCTGGCTAACTCAGCAAAAAGAGAAGACAGTGAATAATTTTAGTGTGGAGTTTTGTTTTCAGAGAGGCAGAGGTTTTATTCTGTCTGCTAAGAATAGCCTGACTGAAGTTAAAAGCAGAGGGACAGGCTACTGCAATCATCCAGGCAAGAGGCAATGCAACTTGGACCAGGGTAGTAGTAACAGACTACCAATAAAACGCTGTTGGGTTTCAATAACAGGATTTGCCAATGGAGTATAAGGGTACCAAAGAAAGAAAGAAGCATCACGGTGAGGTCTGGCCTTAGCAACTCTAAGGATGTTGCTGCCAAAACTTAAGATGGAGCAGAAATAAGTTTGGGGTTGGGGAAATATTACCAACAGTTTAGTTTCAACATGTTTTAAGTTTGAGATGTCTATTACATAGTCAACTATAGGTGCTATGCCTGGAGTTCAGAAAAGATAAATTTGTGAGCTGCTAGTACATAAAAGCTGAAGTTATGAAATCAGATGAGCTCACCAAGAAAGTGAGTACAGATGGAAAGAAGCAGAGGCCATGACTTAGCCCTGAGGTATTATCATGTGCAAAAGCTCAGGAGATCAGGGAGGAGCTAGTTAAGTCTGAGAGTGAGAAAAGGAAGGGGAAAAAAGAAGAAATGATGTCCTGGCAACCAACTGAAAAAAATGACAATGTCTCTAACACCGCAAATTTTCATTAATATCACTGAACAATAAGAGCTACAAGGGACCTTTGAGATGACTTTAAAGATAAAAACATGGAGGCATAGAAATTCAACAAATTATAAAGTTACAAATCAAAAGAATCACAGAAAATAGTTAGGTCTGTTCCATAACGTTCAACGTTTAACAGTATGGAAACACAGATCAAGGAACTGGATCTCAAGAGATGATCTACTGAGGAAGAGGCTTTACTCAGATGTGCTATCAGAATGGAAAAACAAAACCAGGAACTCATGTCTGTTCATCCAGTTTCTAAATATACCAACTGACCCATATGCTAAATGTTGTCATTCCTATTCTATCTTATTCAGCTTCCATTCTTTCCCTTTCTTGACAAATCAAACACATAACTTGTTTTCTTCCACTCCAATGACTTTTTATCTCTTGTCTGAATTTTTCAATCTGTATTTCCAGGCTTTACTCAAAGAGAAACACATAAAACAACTCATTTAAGCTTCTCAATAGCCCTATGGAACAGACAGTAACCTCATTTTTTTTTTCAGATACGGAAATAAAGGCATAAAGACCAGGTTTACTTAAGACCACACAAGTAAGTAAATGGCAGAGCCACAATTTTAACCTAATGGTTAAACACAATGCTGCTAGGAAATCAGACAAAGTATGTGAAAGCACTGTACAAATGAAGACACCACCTATAGAGGCAGTGCTTCATAGAATCTTAGAACCTTAATCGTGTTCAATTAGCACAACTTCTAACATTTTGGTGCCTACACTCCACCCAAGTCAGAGCTGATTACTTCAATACTTCAGTTTTGTCTCTCATAAAAATCTTCCAAAGATAGCAAAAAATTAAAATTACCAAAACAAACAAAATCCAAGACTTTTCAAGATGTCAAGTTAGCATCTGATATTTCCTAATAAATCACTATTTAAATACAGATTCCAATTTCAATTATAACATATTTTCTCTAATGTACTTGAGAGATTTCATCAAGTTTTAAAATTACTTCCCAAATAAGAGAAAGTATAATATGCTTATGCTTTGAGGCCAAGTACATATTTAACACTCTAACAGACTTAGAATCATATGAGGCTTGAACATGAATTCAAAATCTCTTACCATTGATCTTTCAGGATATCCAAACAAATAGCCCCTGTGACGGAACTAATATTAGGATGCCATATTTTAGTGATAAACCGGACCTAGAATATAAAGCACATTTGAGTTTTTAAGTAACAGGAAAAAAAACCAACCATATAATTTAAGTAAAACTTCAAAAAAAAAGAAATCCTCAAGTTTGTTTTTTTTTAAAAAGCCCATACTTAACATTACATCATTTTGCCTAGGTCAAGGGATGGGTGTAGAAGACAAAGCATTCGGTAAGTTGAATGCTGTCAATGACGTACGTTAATAAATGCTCAAAGAAACCCACCAATTAACTATAACTAAAGGTGTTTATAATTTACCTAGCATAGTGTTAGATGTTATAAGAAATTTAACATGAATTAAGATCTATTTCGGTAGTACATAAAGTCAATATAGATAGCAAATGATGTTTTTTTTTAGTGTGACAAAGGGTATAGACTAGGTTTGAAGGAAAAAGCAAAATCAATACATGAAAACAGATGTAGTAAGTGATGGCAAGATTGCTTCTGATTTTTCTGTAGTATTTTTTCCTCAAATACTTTAGAAAAATGTAATACTTAAAGGTCTACTATTATTTGCCAGGCATTGAGGCTTCTAAGAAATTTATTCAATATCAAATAACTAGCTAGCAATAGAAAATACAAACTCACACAATCTAATCTCAGATTCTAAATGTACCTGTTTGTCTTAGCATGAAAGAGCAAGAAATTAACAAGTGAAAATGCTAACTCTGAAATGAAATTAGGTTCATCAGCTCTTACTTATAAGCTTCTGGAGGAGGAATAGGAGAAGATGAAGGAGGGTTTTATCTGACATGTATATGATAGTCACCTAAGTCAAAATTCTTTAACACTTAACAGATTACTACAAGCCAAACCTAAAAGTACCTTGCAACAATTAATTCATCAATGTATGCTCCAATCTAAGCTATAAATAGAAAGTAGCTAAAATATTTACATTTCTGCTTCTCGTGGTTTGTCTATGCTCCTGCTGCTAAATCACTTCAGTTGTGTCCGAATCTGCGCGACCCCACAGACAGCAGCCCACCAGGCTCCTCTGTCCACAGGATTCTCCAGGCAAGAGTACTGGTGGGTTGCCATTTCCTTCTCCAATGCATATATGCATGCTAACTCGCTTCAATCGTGTCCAACTCTGTGCGACCCCATGGACAGCAGCCCACCAGGCTCCTCTGTCCACAGGATCCTCCAGGCAAGAGTACTGGTGGGTTGCCATTTCCTTCTCCTTGTCTATGCTATCTGTCCCTAATTCCCCACAAATTCACTAACATATTTACCATCTGAAAAAGCACTTTAAGTCACCAATGACTTCAAAATACCTAAAACTAATGGAGACTTTCCACTCCTAGTTCTTTCATAATTCTTAAAAAATTACACTTACTGCTTTCACTGATACCTACTTCTTTCCATCCACAGAACACCATTTCCTTAAAGGAGACTATCACTATGCTCCTGGCTTACTCAACAGTTTACTGACTTTACTGTTTTCAATTTTGTTCCCTCTAATCCATTTTCTACAGTGAATCCAGAGAGCTCTTTAAAACAAACCAGATTCATGACACCACTCACTTAAGGCCCCTTAAGGACTTCTCATTTCCTTTATGTAAGCCCACACTCTTAAACTGGCTCTAGCCTACCTTTCAAACCTCACTATCACCCCACATCCAAAGCAAGTACTCAATAAATCCTATTTGCCTCAGGGCCTTCATACATTTCTTCCAATAACACACCTTAATATCCTCTTCTGGCTAACTCACACTGATTCTCCAAGTTTCAACTTCCATAACCACTCTCCCCGACCTGATCCCATAGCATCCTGCACTCTTCTTTTTCACAGTACTGATCACACTTCTATAATCTCTTCCACATTTGCCTAGTCTTCCCTAAAATGCATGGTGTCTATTTGCTTAGTAGAGCACTCCAAGCATCTGAAGTGCCTCACACTGAATAAATATACAATTAAAATTAACATTACGACAAACTTGTTATTAAAAGGCTAAACATTATCCTTCTCAAATATAGTGAAGATCAAACAAGACAGGCATATAGGGCTCATGTACAAAAAACATTTCTGGTAACAGATATAACCATGATATTCACATCGTAATTTTTACCATTTGAGTTCAAAGCTTGACGATATAACAGTAAGCCACAAGTTCAGTGACACAAGGATAGCAAAGCATTTTGATTTTTAATATTTTCAACAAGATTAGAAAAAAGAGAAAATTTCTTCTCCTTTTTGGCCACACCCACAAGGCATGCAGGATCTTAGTTCCCCTAAGCAGGGAACAAACCTGTGCCCCAGGCAGTGGGAGCTCCGAGTCTTCAGCACTGGGCCACCAGGGAAGCCCCAAGGAAAACAATTTTAAACACTGACTACTGAGGATGTCAAAAGGTTTATGATTTAGGCTGATGATCTAAGGATGTGTGGATTGTGTACTGCTGTTTAAAGAAGCTTCAGTACACGATTCTCAGTAGACTCTACATGAAAACTAATATGCACATTATTATTAATATGTGAAATTATTAAACTTTATTTCTTTGTACTACAATCTACAATTAGGAACAAGTAACTCTGAATTTGGAGATAATAATAAAGAGAATAATTTTCAAAGTCGCTCCATTATCTACTAGCACAGATATAACTGTCCTGTAAGTAGTTCTTTGTGTGGTCTTCCACACACTTTTTTTTTAATTGGAGGATAATTGCTTTACAATGTTGTGTTGATTTCTGCTATACAACAACGTGAATCAGCCATAAGTATACACATATCCTTTCCCTCTTGACTCACCTTCCCTCCCACCCCACCCATCCCTCTAGGTCTTTACAGAGCACCAGGCAGAGCTCCCTGTGTCTGCAGCCACAAAATTAAAAGACTCTTGTTCCGGGAATTCCCTGGTGGTCCAGTGGCTAAGACTCTGAGCTCCCAGTGCAGGGGGCCCAGGTTCGATCCCTGGTCAGGGAGCTAGATCCCACATGCTACAACTAAGACCCAGAGCAGCCAAATAAATAAATAAAAATTAAAAAAAAAAAAAAAAAAAAGACTCTTGTTCCTTGGAAGAAAAGCTATGACAAACCTAGATATCATATTAAAAAGCAACGACATTATTTTTCTGACAAAGATCTGTATAATCAAAGCTATGGCTTTTCCAGTAGTCATGTAGGAACGTGAGAGCTGGACCATGTGCTAAAGGCTAAGCGCTGAAGAACTGATTGATGGCTTTGAACTGTGGTGCTAGAGAAGACTTTCAAGAGTGCCATGGACAGCAAGGAGATCAAACCAGTCAATCCTAAAGGAAATTAATCCTGAATATTCATTGAAAGAACTGATGCTGAAGCTCCAAAACTTTGGCCATCTGATGCAAAGAGCCTGATGCTGGGAAAGACTGAGGGCAGGAGGAGAAGAGGGCAACAGAAGATGGTTGGATGGTATCACCAACTCAATGGGCATGAGTCTGAGCAAACTCCAGGAGATAGTGAAGGACAGGGAAGCGTGACATGGTACAGGCCATGGGGCTGCCAAGTCTGACATGAATGAACAACTGAACAATAACAAAAACAAATGGTACTAAAATACTTTTACAAGTAACAAGTCAAGCTTCCTTATTTTCACAAATGAAACCAATAATAGCACCATCTGGGTAACTTGACAACAATCATTAATTCTGAGGAGCTCTTAAAGAATTTAGAAACAAAAATCTTAATACCATGTACATAATGTGACCAGACTGAAGTGAAGGAAGGGGACTATTTTTCATTCTCTATATTAGTGCACCATCATCAGTAATCTTATCTCCTCCTACAGGATGTATCCTATTATTTTTACACTCTTTAATTCAACAAAAATTTCACCTTCTACCTCATAGCAGATATGAACTCTATTTCCATCAGGAATTTCCAGTTTCAAGCTTGGAACTCATGGAAGTTACAATATTAAACCTGCTTTAACTAACTTGTACAAAAGAAAGTGCTATTTTAAATATGCATATGCAGAAGAGAAGACTCACTAAAGGTTATTATTATTGGTACTTAAACTCATTTCACATATAAGAGTATATTTGTAACACCAAGGATAAAGAAGAAAATTCACAATCTAATCTCCAACAATCAGCTGGACAAATCACTGAGCTAGTTTTCCTAATTTATTGAGTTTTTCATTAAGAGTGTATATTACAATTTACTTCTAAGTATGCATTGAATCAAATTCCTTCTACACTATATTCAGCTGACTCAAAGATTTATCTTCTCTGTCCAGAAGTAAACCTTCTGCTCTTGAGGTCAATAGTTTATTGCAAAAAAAAATGAGCAGAAAATTCTCTGTGACCATGTTAAAATAAATCAATGTAAGCTTTCAATCTGGTGCAACTTCAGCTGCACAGCATTGAGAATTTAACAGTTAAACTTCAATACTTTAATCTCATAAAGTTTAAAATTAAATCTGAGGGGCTTGCTTGGTGGTGCAGAGGATAAGAATCTACCTACTAATGCAGTGGACACAGGTTCAATCCCTGGTCCAGGAAGATTCCACATGCCTGGAGCAAATAAACCCACAAGCAGCAGCTACCAAGCGCCACACGCTAAACCTACTGAGCTTGTGTGCCACAACTACTGAAGCCTGAGCTCCACAAGAGACGCCACCACAGTGAGAAGGCCCCTGTCACCAACTAGAGAAAGGCCTTGCAAAGCAACAAAGACCCAGCACAACCAAAAATCAATTATTTTTTAAAAAGACTTCTGGAGAACAGTTTGGCAAGCATCCAAGGCACATAAGATGATTATTAAAAAAAAAAATGAAACCTGAGGCTACATATTAAACATATGTGAACATAATTATGCAAGAAATTTACACAATTATTCCCCACTCTTTCCATTATATTTACCAAGCAGTAAAAATTCAAGTTTAATATAGGAAATATCCAAAATGTATTTATCATACATTAATTAGCATTTACTGCAAAAGCTTAATACCATAAATTAGAGGAGGACCATATTTAAAATGATACTAAATTCCAACTACAACTAACTGGTTGAAGTAAAAGGAAAGCAAATTTGGGCTGACTGAAGGAAGACTTTTCTAAATCTTGAC
The DNA here is from genome assembly GCF_016772045.2 of Ovis aries. Taxonomy (NCBI): domain Eukaryota; kingdom Metazoa; phylum Chordata; class Mammalia; order Artiodactyla; family Bovidae; genus Ovis; species Ovis aries. The sequence continues at coordinate 59,559,871 of NC_056059.1, read as the reverse complement.
GCTATCTCAATATGGAATGACTGGAATTAAGACAGTAGTGGCCTGAAAAGCAACATGAGCTATCAACAATAGCAAAAATATCAGACAGACCTCAGTTCTTATGCTTTTAGTCTATTCTAACTTTTCTAAAACTGGTGGAAAGAGGAAGGGTTAAAATAGTGATTTCAAAGATTAAATGAAATAATGTATCAAGTGCCTAAAACAGAGCTAGGACTATGACATCACTCTGGATTTATATTTATACACTATACATGGACATCACCAAATGGTCAATACCGAAATCAGATTGATTATATTCTTTGCAGTCAAAGATGGAGAAGCTCTACACAGTTAGCAAAAACAATCCCTGGAGCTGAATGTGGCTCAGACCATGAGCTTCTTATTGCAAAATTCAGATTTAAATTGAAGCACATAGGGAAGCCACTAGGCCATTCAGGTATGATCTAAATCAAATCTCTTATGGTTACACACTGGAAGTGACAAATAGATTCAAGGAATAAGATCTGTAGACAGAAGGCCTGAAGAACTATGGACAGAAGTTTGTAATACTGCTCAGGAGGCAGTGACTAAAACCATCCCAAAGAAAAAGAGAGGCAAAAAAACAAAATAGTTGTCTGAGGAAGCCTTACAAATAGCTGAGAAAAGAAGTGAAAGGCAAAGGAGAAAGAGAAAGACATACTCAACTGAATGCAGAGTTTCAGAGAATGGCAAAAAGAGATTCTTAACTGAACAATGCAAAGAAATATATGAAACAGAATGGGAAAGACTAGAGATCCCTTCAAGAAACTGAGAGATACCAAGGGAACATTTCATGCAAATATAGGCACAATAATAAAGGACAAAAATGACAAGGACCTAACAAGCAGAAGAGATTTAAAAAAAGGTGGCAAGAATCACAGAACTATACAAAAAAGGTCTTAATGACCTAGATAAACACTATGGTCACTCACCTATAGCCAGACATCCTGGAGTGTGAAGTCAATTGGGCCTTAGGAAGAGTTACTACAAACAAAGCTAGTGGAGGTAATGAAATTCCAGCTGAACTATTTCAAATGTGAAAAGATGATGCTATTAAAGTGCTGCACTCAATATACCAGCAAATTTGGAAAACTCAGCAATGGCCAGAGGACTGGAAAAGATCAATTTTCATTTCAATCCCAAAGAAAGGCAATGCGAAAGAATGTTCAAACTACTGTACAACTAGACTCCTTTCACATGCTAGCAAGGTAATTCTCAAAATCCTTCAAGCTAAGCTTCAACAGTACATGAACTGAGAACTTCCAGATGCACAAGGTGGATTTAGAAAAGGCAGAGTAACTGGAGATCAAACTGCCAGCATCTGTTGGATCATCACAGAGAAAGGGAATTCCAGAAAAACACCTATCTCTGCTTAACTGACAATGCTAAAGCCTTTGACTTTGTGGATCACAACAAACTGTGGAAAATTCTTAAAGACATGGGAATATCAGACCACATTACCTGCCTCCCGAGAAACCTGTATGCAGCTCAAGCAGCAGCAGAATCGCACATGGAATAATGGACTGGTTCAAAACTGGGAAAGGAGTTTGTCAAGGCTTTAGATTGCCACCCTGCTTATTTAACTTTCATGCAAAGCACATCATGCAAAATGCCGGACTTAATGAATCAAGCTGGAATCAAGACTGCCAGAAGAAATATCAACAACCTCAGATATGCAGATAATTCGACTCTACTGGCAGAAAGCAAAAAGGAACTAAAGAGCGTCTTAATGAGGGTGAAAAAGGAGAGTGAGAAAGCTGGCTTAAAACTCACCATTCAGAAAACTAAGATCATGGCATCTGGTCCCATCACTTGATGTAAACAGATATGGAAAGAGGGGAAATAGTGGCAGATTTTATCTTTGTGAGCTCCAAAATCACTGCAGATGTTGACTGCAGCCATGAAATTGAAAGATTCTTGCTCCTTGGAAGAAAAGCTAGGACAAGCTTAGACAGAGTATCAAAAAGCAGAGAGAATACTTTGCCAATAAAGGTCCATATCCATATAGTCAAAGCTATGGTTTTTCCAGTAATCATGCACGGATGTGAGAGTTGGACCATAAAAAAGGCTGAGTGCTAAAGAATCAATGTTTTTGAATTGTGGTGCTGGAGAAGACTCTTCAGAGTCCCCTGGACAGCACGGAGAACAAACCCGCTAATCCTAAAGGAAACCCAACACTGAATATGCATCAGGACTGATGCTGAAGCTGAAGCTCCAATATTTGGCCACCTGATGCAAAGAACTGACTCATGGAAAAGACCCTGACACTCAGGAAGATTGAGGGCAGGAGAAGAGGACAGCAGAGGATGAGATGGTTGGAGGGCATCATCAACTCAATTGACCTGAATTTGAGCAAACTCCAAACTCTAGGAGATAGTGAAGGACAGGGAAGCCTGGCATGCTGCAGTCCACGGGGTTGCAAAGAGTCAGACACGACTTAGCAACTGAATGAAAACAGAGGGAAATAAACACTTTTATTGAGACAATAATCCATCCTCATTTAAAACGCACAACTTCTTGGTGGTAAGTATATTCAGAGTTGTACAACCGCCACCAAAATATAATTTTTGACCATTTCAACACCTCAGAAAGAATTATGTAACCACCAGGAGTCACTCCCCATTCCTTCATACTCCTCCAGCCATAAGCAACCAACAAATTACTTTTCTCTACGATTTTCCTCTTCTAATGTTCATGCAAACGACATTATACAATGCGTGGCTTTTTATGCCTGGCTTTTTCATTTAGGATGATGTTTTCAAAGTTCATCTATTTTATAGAACATATCAGCACATTCATCATTATAAACAGAAGTGGTAAATACACCACATTTAATTTTTCCATTAAGTTGACGGACATTTAGAGAGCTTCCACTTTTTGGCAGATACGAACTAGTGCTGGTATGAACACCTGTGTACAAGTTGTTGTATGGACACATTTTCATTTCTCTTGAGTAAATATCTAGAATTGCTATGTGTTGTATGAAAGGAAAGGTTAGCACTCCCCTTGATAAAGACAGAAGAGACTCTAGAGCCTGACAACATGCATATGGTTAAGGCACTGCCACCTACCTCACTGCATCTAATCATGTTTTTCGGTAAAAAATAATGCTCGCTAATATTTACAGCATGCTGTTCTAAGTACTGTATTTTACTGAACCACAGGTACCATCAACTACTCAATACACCATTATTTTATATACCATGAGAAAGAAAAAAACTGGGCCAATTAAATTATCTCATCCACTAAAAGATATACCCTGATTTGAGAAATATTAAAAATGTGAAAAAAAAGTTTCACAGCATAATTCAGATACAATTTTTTAAATGGACTACTCCTTCGAAAGGATTTTACAAATGAAGAAACACCGTAGACAACTTGCCTAAGATCAAAGTCTGTCAAATGCTGTAAGATCTGAACTGTGGGTGATTATTCTTGTTCTTGGCAGGTCCACATTCACTGTTTCAGAGATTCGGCCCTTACCCCTTTCTCATTAGGGTCAAGGAAGTAGAGCACGGTGGGCCTTACAAATCAAGTTTCTACTGGACCTCTAACCCTCAGTTCCCTCATTCATTAAGACTATCTTAGGAAGGCATATAAAATTCTTAGCACAATGCAAGTGACATCTTAATAGTAAAAATATAGTGGGTGTTTTTCTTTTTTAACTTAATAGTAAAAATACAGTGTTTGAAAGCAGTCTCTCTTGAGATCTTTTCTTTCTTCCCTCATTTCCATTAGAAAAATTGTTTAGGCTTGGAGGTCATCCTTATCTCAAAACATTTAAAAATCTTTTCTTAAATTTATAGTATTCTACAATTAATATAAACTAAAGAGAATACTACTTATTTTATTTTAATGATAATATTGACAATCAAGATTACCTAGTTAGAGGGTAACTAAGATGAGGATGAATATTATGTCACAGATATAAAATGAAAGTTTAATAGTGGTCACCTCTAAGTGGTCATACTGAAAAGATGTTCTTTTTAAAGAAATACATCACCATTCAAATTTCTACAGCAAATACAAACTACTTTATAACAGCAGGGGGGAAAAAAATCAACCAGGCTTGAAAGGTAGTAACAACCAAAATGCCCATCAATGGATAAATAAAATGCAGTGTTTATGGAATACTATTAAGACTTAAAAAAGAAAGAAGTTCCAATACAAATTATTACATAGATGAGCCTTAAAGACATTAAGTGAAATAAACCAGGTATAAAAGAATACAAACTGAGTGATTCCACTTAAATGAGGTACCTAGAATAGACCAAAATTCATAAAGTATAACTGGTTACCAGCATGAGGAAACAGGGAGTTGTTATTTAGTAGATGAAAAAAGGTTCTGAAGATGGATGGTAGTGATAGATGCAAAACAAACGGAATCTGCTTAATGCCACTAAACTGTGCATGTACAATTGGTTAAGGTAGCAAGTTTTATGTTTACTTACCACAATCTAAAAAATCAATCAGGTTTATCAGAAAATAGATGAACATAAATAACAGAGAATCAGGCACCTCACAATGGTAGGTAACACTTTACCCTGGAACTTCCATTACCCTGTCTATTCTTTTTTTTTTTTTTACCCTGTCTATTATTAAACACTCAACCAGTAGGTTGAGTGAATGAATTCTGGAAAGACTAATATATGCTCAAGGGACACTGTACTTTTAGGAATCAGAGAAAACACAAAGGTGTATTAAGACATGGTCTTTTCCAGAAACTATAAAACTCCTGGAGGAGAACATAGGCAAAACACTCTCCAACATAAATCACAGCAGGATCCTCTATGATCCACCTCCCAGAATTCTGGAAATAAAAGCAAAAATAAACAAATGGGATCTAACTAAAATTAAAAGCTTCTGCACAACAAAGGAAAATATAAGCAAGGTGAAAAGACAGCCTTCTGAATGGGAGAAAATAATAGCAAATGAAGCAACTGACAAACAACTAATCTCAAAAATATACAAGCAACTTATGCAGCTCAATTCCAGAAAAATGAACAACCCAATCAAAAAATGGGCCAAAGAACTAAATAGACATTTCTCCAAAGAAGACATACGGATGGCTAACAAACACATGAAAAGATGCTCAACATCACTCATTATTAGAGAAATGCAAATCAAAACCACAATGAGGTACCACTTCACACCAGTCAGAATGGCTGCGATCCAAAAATCTGCAAGCAATAAATGCTGGAGAGGGTGTGGAGAAAGGAACCCTCCTACACTGTTGGTGGGAATGCAAACTAGTACAGCCACTATGGAGAACAGTGTGGAGAGTCCTTAAAAATTGCAAATAGAACTACCTTATGACCCAGCAATCCCACTGCTGGGCATACACATGTACCCCAATGTTCATTGCAGCACTGTTTATAATAGCCAGGACATGGAAACAACCTAGATGTCCATCAGCAGATGAATGGATAAGAAAGCTGTGGTACATATACACAATGGAGTATTACTCAGCCGTTGAAAAGAATTCATTTGAATCAGTTCTGATGAGATGGATGAAACTGGAGCCGATTATACAGAGTGAAGTAAGCCAGAAAGAAAAACACCAATACAGTATACTAACACATATATATGGAATTTAGAAAGATGGCAATGATGACCCTGTATGCAAGACAGCAAAAAAGACACAGATGGGTATAACGGACTTTTGGACTCAGAGGGAGAGGGAGAGGGTGGGATGATTTGGGAGAATGGCATTGTAACAGGTATACTATCATGCAAGAATCGAATCGCCAGTCTATGTCCGATGCAGGATACAGCATGCTTGGGGCTGGTGCACGGTGATGACCCAGAGAGATGTTATGGGGAGGGAGGTGGGAGGGGGGTTCATGTTTGGGAACGCATGTACACCCGTGGTGGATTCATGTTAATGTATGGCAAAACCAATACAGTATTGTAAAGTAAAATAAAGTAAAAATTAAAAAAGTAAAAACTAAAAAAAGACATGGTCTTTGACCTCAGGAACACAAAAGCTAGTAAAAGATATATATCCCCAAATAATACAATACATTAATTCATACTATAACTGTGTTAGTCCTATATAAGTTATATAAAATGCTATTGAGAGTAAAGGGAGAAACGTTTTGACAGGCACAGCTTAATGGAGAAAGTAATACTTTACCCAGACCTCAAAAGAAAACCAGCATTGTCAATGACAGGGATAATGATTCAAGTGAAAATGACAGGAAAGTGTGAAAGAATAAGCATTATACAAACAGCAAATAATCTAGGTTGGAAAATGAAACCGATTTTGTGGGTCAAAGTGGAAAAGACCACAGAGGCACGTTATAGGAGATTTTAAATGCCCAACGCTATAAGGAGTTTAGACTATTAACAAGGAAAGAGAAGAAACGAAACATGATCAAAAACTCACTTTAGGAAGATTTACAGTACAGCACTACAAAGAATGAACAGGAGTGGCAAAAATGAAATGGGGATTAAGTAACAGGCAAAACAGAGGAAGTAACAAGGCTGAAAGCCTAAACTAAAATGGTGAGGACAATAAAAGGAAAGACGGAAAGGAAGCAGTTCAGTCAAAATGTAAGTTTAGGCTAGTTCCACTTGTTATACACAATCCTAGGTTATTCTGTTTCCTCTTTAACATTTATCACTATTGCAGTGATTTGTTCATTTTTTTCATCCCACTAGAACATGAGCTCTATGACAGCAAGGACAGTAAAAGCTTTATTTACTGCTATACTGGCACAAAGCATTCAAATAAATGCTGAATAAATCCAGAATACACTATTCCCTTAAAAAAATACACACACACACACACATATTTCTTTGAGGCAAATAAAAATGTTTACGATTCTCTAAATTTGGGACACTGCAAGTTTTTCCAGATCTAGAATTTAAGCCACTGTCAGATATAGATCTTGTTCCTGTCTAAATACATTACTAGCTGCCTCTAAGTAAGCTTGCTTTTCATTCTAATTCCAGAAGCAAACTGTTTGCCATTACCTGAAACCTTGTCCACACCAAACTTACAAAGCAAACACACACACACACAAAATCTGTAATTTTAATAAATACTAAAGTATGTATTAATTAAATGAACCAAGAAATATAGTTCATGCATAAAAATGGGCTTACAATACCTTAGGGGGATTAAATGGATATGTTTCTGGTATTTTAATCTCTAGTTGATATCTTCCTCCTAAAAAATGGGGAAAACAGAAAGTTAAGAATGTCGCTTGCCTCAAATATGTGAAGCCAAATACAGTGATAGAACTTTTCAAAACATATACTATTTTATATTCAATTACAACAGATTCACTTTAAATTTGAAACCCAAAAAGGAAACAGACAAAATATTACTAGTTTTTAATTTAAAAGTCACTTAAAGCATACAGAATACCCATTTTATACAACTGATATTAGCTTATCAGTGAATAATCAGACTAGAGATGGATGAATACATTAAATCTATAGACAATCCAACGCCAAAGACTTCACTGGAACTATTACGGAGTACAGGTTCTATCTGCTTTTGCTTCCTTTAGTCCACACTGATAAAAGCTGCTAAATAAGACAAAAAAATGGAAAGAAAAAAGGAAAGAAGATAGGGAAGTATAAAGGCACAGAAGGTACAGAGAATAAAGATACACAGATTATGCCATAAACTGAAAAAATCTATATTGAGCTGGTTCTCTCAAATGTGAAACTGTCCCAAACTTTTATTTGGGACATAAAATGCCAATACTTCTTGTTAAAATTTAAAAATCAAAATTCAACAATAAGACAAGAGGTAGGCACAAAGACAAAAATCTACTCTCTTCCTCTAAATAGGTATATAAAATGCAAAACTTTACAAAAAGATTGTTCTAACCAGTAATATATACACAGTAGGCAACATACTGGTATGAAGTTATCTTGAGCAACTAGCAGCTAACAGGGTATTTGTTTAAAAAAGTTTATCTAGCTTTCCATACTAAGATATTAAAAGCGAGGATAACTACCCCTCAGGAAACTCTGAAGTGGGGGAGTCTTGCACTGGACTTCAGACTGGATTTGAGTCCAAACTCTAAAATAACTTCTAATTCTAAAATTTTATGTTCCATTAACATAGAGTATTTACCATTCCAAAATACAACAAACAAAACTGTGCCAGTGAAATAGTTATATATAAAACTACGTCTTGAATTTGCTTCAAAATAATCAAGCAAATTAGATCAAAGACTGGCCATGAACTGATAGTTATTAACGCTGGCTGATGAGTACATGGAAGTTTCATTATACTATTTGCCTTCTGTATGTATCTGAAATTTTCCATAATAAAAAGTAACAAAATACAAATAGTAACTGTGAACTAGGAACACTATTGATTTCAAAATTCTATACACTCAATCCTCAGTATATCCTTCACTTCTTTCACTGTTAGGAATAAATGAATGCGGATCTGAGAATGAAAAGAGTAATTCACTTGGTACCACTTTCTTCGCTCCTTTTTGGTTCCAATTCTTCTTTTCTTGCTTATTCTTTTTAATAGACTCTCAGACTGACTGGTATACAAGTAGAACTAGATGCCTGAAGCACAGAGCACGTGACAGCAGTGAAATAGGAAGTAAAGAAGCCAAAACGAAACAAAAGAAAAAGAGCCAAGAGAAGAGGATCTCAGGAAATTTTTGTGTATACAGAGATAACTTTATGTTCAGAGTTATAAATGTTAGCTTCAAATGTAGGTATAATAAATTTGGCCTGAGTAATATGTACAGTCTTCTTTTTTCCTCCTATGAACTTTACTTTTTTCCATTAAATTTCAAATTACTGTCTCTATAACCTTTCATATAAGGTTCTTCCTTCTTGAATGTCCAAAACAATCTCTTAGGAGCAGTATGAGAGCCCTGAAATACTACAGAAATAATGCTGGACCCTGCTGCGGCTGCTAAGCCGCTTCAGTCGTGTCCGACTCTGTGCGACCCCATAGACGGCAGCCCACCAGGCTCCCCCGTCCCTGGGATTCTCCAGGCAAGAACACTGGAGTGGGTTGCCATTTCCTTCTCCAATGCCATGAAAGTGAGAAGTGAAAGTGAAGTCGCTCAGTTGTGTCCGACTCTTAGCGACCCCATGGACTGCAGCCCACCAGGCTCCTCTGTCTGTGGGATTTTCCGGACCCTAGAGTCCCCCAAATCCTATTTCTACTCCATATGCTGTTAGTATGCTCTGTCTTGCATTATTTGACAACTTCAATATATAATCAATACAGCATTAACCGCAACATTATTTGATATGTATCAGAACAACGCAACTAAGAAGGCTTTATAATATTCAATAACTATATTACTATCATAACAGCTTTCACTATAAAATATTTACTTCTTGAACAACAGCTTTTAATATTAAACATCTATAATCTTTAAATTTAACTTAGTCCAAAGGGAAGCTGGGGTAGCAGTGAGATTTTTTTTTTTTAAACATCAAGAATGACTCCGTAAATTTAAAACAGCTCTTAGGGAGAAAGGCTCAAGAACTGAATTGTTCCTTTGCCACTGAGCCATTAAGGCAAAAGAAGAAAATTGAGGTAACATATACAATAACATGGTCATTTTAACTCAATCTGATTACTTTCTACACTATATAAAATAGCTGCCTGATTTCTTAATGATGGCTATTAACAATTTAACATTCCCATGTAAACTTTTGCCTTAGCTATTGAGATTAAAAAAAAAACAAAAACCCTCAAAACTTATCAAGAGCCCTGAGATACACATTATCAAAATATTTTATTCCATTCATGTTGCAAAAAAAAGTATCTAAGCTAATGCCCTCAAATGATGCTTTTCTTAAACAAAATGAACTTCTCTTCAATAGTTTTATGAGAATACAATTTAAATTAATCTATTTCAAATACATATCCAAGAAGCATATTAAAACTAAAGTTATAAAACATTAATGTCTCAGTGGCAGCAGCAGAAGAAATAAGCACTTAAAAATGATCAAGCTTGTTTCTAACTAATGAATGTGGTATAGTTATAACTTAATCATCCTGCAAGTAAGTATGTATTGTCCAATTTTTAAAAACTTCATGTACCTCTATTAAGAGTTGCTAAGAAGGGAACAAACTCTTTGTCTAGTTCAGGAGCTCTCTTGTTTATAAATATCAATTTACTGGAAGAGCTGCAGTGTGATAATGCCCTACTATCTTTTAAAAACACATCTAAACAACCTAAAAAAAAACTAACTCAAGAATATTTATAACGTATGCCTTCAGAAGAAGCTAGTATATCATAAATAACATATGCTACTAAGGACGAACTTGATTTTTGCAAGATAACTCAAGATCTCTTCTCCAACTAACAACTATCAAAAGGACTTCAAGAATAGTCATTCATGAAAGAATCCAGATGAGGCCTGGTATATAGGAGGTACTATAAAAAATTAAGTAAGTCTAGAAATGGCTCATATGAACTATAAAACAAAAAATAAAATTTTATCATTTCAGATTTGGTAGAATGTGCTAAGGATATTTTAGGGCCTTTAAAAATTCAAATGAAAACAGAAAAATAGTCTAGGACACTTAATTCTTCTGAAAAACTTTAAGTTATTGTTCATTACAGAATTATAGAACCACTACATTCAAAAGAGACATCATTGCCACTTCCAACAATCAATCAATCCTGTTTTCAAGAGCAGAAAGAGACTAGAAAAAAAGGCTTTAGAGTCAAAGGCTATTAGAGACTCAAATCCCAGCTGTGCAGCTTAGATGACTTAAACAGTTACTTAACTTTCTTGAGCTTAAGTTTCTTCATCTGTGAAACAGTGATAACCGTACTTACCTCGTAAGATATGTTTTAAGGACTGAATGAGAAAAGACACATAAACCTCAAAATAAGAACCCAATAAATGCTACTACAAACAATATTACATGACTTCTATCAAGCATGTGAATGCCTATTATATGCAAGAATCTTGGCTATACCATATAAACTCAAATATATAATAATATTCACTACTGAAGATCTGCCTAAATAAAAAGCTTACAAAGCTTCTTTCTATATCTTACCACCCCAATTCCATGGTCTAAAGTATAAAGACTTAGTATGTCAACAGAGTTCAGGAAAGCTGCCTCCTTTCTTTTCTATATGCCTTGAAATGATCACTTAAAGCTTTCCCGAATAAAGAAAATTAAATATTTGGAATACAGCCTGTATAAAGACATATGAGTGAATTACACGCTAAATGACAAACAGGGAAGAGGAACTTTGCTTTAAAAAATAAACGTAAGTCAGAAATTTAAGACAAAGTTTGTTACAAATACCATATGAAGGGTAACTGAGAGTTCGTGTAAGTTAAATGTTTAACATGCTAGTTGTAAATTTAATTTTACACTGTTAAATTCTAACATAATATTACCTGTAGCTAAGCTCTACTAAATCTGTTTTGGGAAAAGAAAAAAGTTAGCTAAAATTCAGTAAGAAAAATCAGTCTAGGTAAGTATCTAAATTTATTATTTAAAAACTGCTGTATATATCCTTAAGCCAAATGAAGTTACCTTCCACGTAGCTTATAAATGCTTAAGATTATTCTGATTTAGTGTTTCAGATAAGTTCTAATACGCACAATATTTTGATACAGAAAAAAGTACTTGCCTTCATATGGTGTGTCTGGAGGTCCTGCTATTTCTCCTCTTAATTCTGTAAAATTCTCATCTACAAGATCTACTTTAATTTGATTTTTGCTCGTCTTAAAAATAAACAGAAAATAAATGTTAGTTATATCAGCAAGGAAAAAAACCTATTTTTATTAAAGTATTACCTATAAAAATTTTTTGAAACCCGTTCTTTCAAGCTTATCTACTCTAGTAAAAATAATATTCTGTAATTTTCAAGACTGTAATGAGCCAATCTGAAGAATACTTAAAACAGAAACACTAACAAAATTTAACTTCAATGTTTTTAACGACATTACGCCATTTTGAATAATAGTACAATGTCCTGTTGACTTTATTATAGGAATGTTTAGAGAAAACTAGCTAACACCTATTTTATACCTGCCAAATTCATGTGTATTAGATCCAAAGTGATAATTCTATTCATCTATAGACGAACACTGCCATCTGATACCCTGGGCTACATGGGTTAGAGATAAACAGAAAAGTCAGGGTCATTATAAGTCATTTAGGCTATACACGCTCATTTAAATTTCTAGATGCATAGGTTAACTGAAAATATTACACCATCAAGCAGGATGATGAAAGCCATGTCTAGTTAATCCCTTTCCAAACAATTTCCTGAAGCCTAAATGCCCACTAGAATCTTCCAATGCCTTCCTCAATCTGTTTTTTTGCTTAGTTTACTTCAATGGCAATTACTTACTTTTCAAAACAGATTTTTGTATTATATTTATCTACATCTACTATATTTTGTACATTTCTCAAAGTACTGTCGTATCAATCTTATCACTTCAATCTCTCAATGATCTTTAACAATCCATTCTCAGAGAGAATAATGATTGTGATTCAGAAAACCCTCCAGTGGGATTCACTTCAGTGGTCACATGTACTTGCTTGCAAATGGGCTCTCTACTTAGATTTTGTAACCTTCACTAGTGTCTGACTGGTCTATTCACCTAACACAACAATCCTCCCCTTTCCTCAATTTTTAAAACCTTAATTCCTCAAAATACAGGTTTTGTTTTCATTTTTTGGTTAGGATTTAAATATTTATCTACATTTAATTATTTTGTGGGGCTTCCCATATGGTAAAAAATCCACCTGCCAAGCAGGAGACTCAAGTTCAGTCCCTGGGTCGGGAAGAGTCCCTGGAGAAGGACAGCAACCCACTCCAGTATTCTTGCCTGGGAAATCTCATGGACAGAGGAGCCTGACGGGCTACAATCCCTGGGGTCGCTAAGAGTCAGGTACAACTTAGCAACTAAACAACAACTTACTTTGTACTTTACACTTTATACCTAAGTGACACATGTACTCTTACAAAAGAGAGCCCCATAAGATTTCAAAAGAAAATTTTTGCTTTTGAACATACCTCTTAATCTTGCTTACTAGATGGAAAAATGTAAGATTATTTTAAAGTCCTTAACTTTTTCTAAACAATTTAGTATCGAATGTTAAGTACAGAAAAAATATAACTTTAAAACCCAAATTTTAAAGATTTTATGTGACTTTTATCTTATTTTTTAATAAGAATATAGGATTAAAAATCTTAGTTTATGCATTTTAACTAAAATTAGATTCACAACCATTTCTGCATTTGAGATTAAAGTATTTCATATTTTTCTGAAGATAATTTTACCCCCAAATTAGATTTAATTATAAATATGCATAATAGGGAACTTCTTCCTATGCCCTAAAAAAAAAAATCATTATCATCTTTAATATCTGCAGAAGAGGATGAAATGTACAGCTTTAGTAATGGTAAAATACTTTGTTGAGTAAGCACAGGAATGAAGAATGTTAAAATGAAAATCAGCGCTATTAGATGTTCACTAACCAATTTACGAAGCCAAAAGTGTAACTTACAGAATCTATTTTTCTCCCCTAAGACTTCTAAGGAAAACAAAAGAGTAAATGGATCTTGCAAATCATGAATGCTTTCAAAGTTCTCTATAGCACCCCACAATATCTGCTTCCCCCAAAGAAGTAAGTAACCTTAAAACCGCAGGATACTAAAGGACACTATTACACCAAAGTTCAGGGGAGGGCAGAAAGCAGTAACAAATTAGAAAAGTTGCCCTGCAAATTGCCCCAATTGTCTCATCAGTAAAATGCTAAAGAATTATTAATTGTCATAGCTCTGTCCTTATTTCTGTCCTCACTACCACCCAAATTACAACTCAGAGAAAAATGGGTCTTATTTTTTTCACTCCAGGGAAAGAAAACTTTGTGTATAAAAATTTACTACAAAAGCTTAAGAAAATACATCACCATAATGAATCCCATTATAAAGAAGTATTCTGTTCTAGAGTCGGTTTTTCTGGAAAGTTAAAGATGAAGATTTTTCACAGCTTAATTTTTATATCATGCCAATTATTCTTTATTACATTCATACTCTAATGCAAACATCCAGTATTTCACAATCCAAAACTCCAAGACCACTGCCCACACAAACTAACTTAAAATCCCACTTTAAGACTGAGAACTATATGGGAGAAAGAAAATAGCAAAATGACAGACAATATTTTTAAAAATCATAGCTTTTGGATTCAGACAGAAAGGAGTTAATTTCCAGTTCTGCCAGTTACTTATGATGCTAATTCAGGTAAGTCACTTACCATTTAACTCTCAATTTTATTATAAAATGAGAATACACTTCAGAATTAAATGAAAATTTCCTGGATAGAAGTAGCACACATACCCTTCCCCTAAAAATATTAATTACAAAAACCTTTGATTTCAAGCCCTGTATTATAAAATTTATTTCACAGGCCTGTTTTCAGACTAAGAATGGAAACTGTAATTTCTAAAAATAAAATTACATGTTTCTAAATTTTAATGACCAAAACCACCAGAGAGGCTGAGGCTTTTGGATAAAACCTTAAAGAATGCTGCTATCATTATACATTTTTTCTGAGAACAGCTGGAAGGTGCTTTACTATACCTTCTTCTCCTAACTCATCTAAACATACAGTGGAGCCTCTAGTCGTCTTGATTTTTCTGACATTTCCTTGTGGCTCCAATACATTTCCAACACATAGAAGGAAAAGAGATGAAGAGAAGCCACAGCTCCTAATAAACAATTTTTAAATAAACTATTTTATTGATATAACATGCATGAAGTATGCAAAACAGTACATAATACTGAAGTTAATCTGATATATGAATGAACATTACTGACAATAAGCAACAGTGCAGAATTTAAAGGAATTCTGGTAGATTCTCAAAACCAAGTCTCTTGACGAACTGACATCATCAAAATCACAAAATTCTTTCACATACTTCCTGGGATCGACTACATATTGTATCTTAAATGTCAGTGAAACAACTAAGTAACAAAACCAAGCTCTTGCGCACTTGGAGCTTACACTCTCCTGTGAAAAACTAAAAACCGAAATACTTTATCACAAAAGCACAAAGTATAAAGCTACTTTTGCTTAACCTGTTTAAAACTCATTAGCTACCTGACTCTGAGCAAGTTAAATAACCACTCTGTACCTCAGTTTCATCCTCAGTCAACTGCAGATCATAATAGGACCTACCATATACAGTCATGGGGGAATTTAATGAATACAGTACTAATAATGCCAGCAAAACAGTAAATGCTTAAATGTACAGTAGTCATTTAACACTGCAATATGTTGACTTTTGATGATGATGCTGGAGCAGAAAACTTTGAAACTGTACTTTAAAGGGATAATTTATCACATTAGCCTCTCTTCTATTTATTCCGAGGAAAGTTTTCTAAAATACAATTTAAATCCAAATTTCAGATAAGCAAATATAATTCTAAATGACCCCTGAAGTTACCGATAATTCTCATATGCTATTTTAAAAAGTTAGTTTGTTCCCTAGACAAATCACAATTACCAAATTCAGGAACACTGCTTATTACTATCATGTAAATAAATGTAAAATTCAATGCTTCCATATTTGTTGGAAATGAGGCTTAAAAGATTTAACAGTTGCCATTATTTCCTCATAATTTAATATAAATAACTTATGTTTTCCCTACTGTTCCAGGGCTCAAGAAAAAAGATTTCTACCTTCTAAGCAATTAAAAACCTGAAGCTTAGGACATGTCATATTTCCAAAGCAGGGCTGATATGAGAACTGAGAGACTAGAAAAACTAAGAAACTAAGAAAAATGGGAAATTGAGGCCATGGGGATGCATTAGCGGTACTTACAAAAAACAAATTCTAGACCAGGGCTGTCCAACAGAAATAGAACATAAACCACAAATGTGGTTTTTCCAGTTTTTTTAAGTGACTGTATTTTTTAAATTGAGGTATATAGTTGATTTACAATGTTGTGCTAGCTTCTGGTATACAGCAAAATCATCCAGCTATACATATATATTCTTTTTCATACTCTGTCCCATTGTGGCTTATTACAGGATATTTAACATAGTTATTACCTGTGCTAAATGGTAGGACTTTGTTTTATCTTTTTATATGCAGCAACTTGTATCTACTAATCCCAAACTCCCAATTTATCCACCCCCAATTTTGATAACTGTAAGTTTGTACACTATGTCTGTAAGTCTGTTTTTATTTTGTAAATAAGTTCATTTGCTTTTTTTTTCTGGCCACGCCATGCATGTTGTGGGATCTTAGTTTCCCAATCAGGGACTGAACTTGGGTCTCCTCAAAGAAAGCATAGAGTCCTAACCACTTGACCACTAGGGAATTCAGTATTTTTAACTTTTTTTTTTTTTAGGTCCCACCTGTAAGTGGTATCAAATGATATTTCTCTGACTTCATTTAATATGATTATCTCTAGGCCTATCCATGTTGCTGCAAATGGCACTGTTTCTTTTAATGGCTGAGTAGTATTCCATCACGTGTGTGTATGTACACATATATGTATCTCACATCTCTTTTATCCATTCATCTGTTGATGGACATCAAGGGCACTTCCAGGTCTTGCCAACTGTAAATACTGGGTTGGCTAAAAAGTTCCTTCAGTTTTTAAGTAAAAATAAAAGACATTTTTCATCTTCACCAAGAACTTTACTGAACAACGCATTCACCATTTTGTTTCACTACCTTCCGCCATTTTTCAGGCACCTTCATAATACCATCTTCCCAAAACTTTTTATCTTTTTGAACAAAAACTTCCAGGTGCTTTTTACAGTCTCAGGGAACTGTAACATTTATTAAGAGAATTTTGTAAAGACCAAAATAAATGGAGATCTGAAGGTGAAAGGTCTGGTGAAAATAACAGCTGAATCAGAACTTTCCAGCCAAGCTGTAACAGTCTTTGCCTGGTCAACAAAGAAACGGACAGTCTTAAGTTAGTCTGATGAAAGATTATGCATTTTCTGTTAACTAATTTCAGACACTTCTGTGGGGTGCTGGTTTCAGTTGGTCTCAATGGGAGACGTACATGTTGGAATTAATCATTTGGTTTTCCAGAAGGAGCTCATAACAGAAGACTCCCTTTCCAATCCTACCATATACATCACCTTTGGATGAAGACTGGCCTTTAATGTGGTTGGTGGTGGTTCATTTCACCTGCCCCACAATCTATTTATGCTTCACATTATTGTACTGTATCCCCTTTTCACTACCCATCACAATTTGTTTCAAAAACGGAATGTTTTCCTCACAAGTAGAAAACTGCACGTGGAAATATGGTCAAGAAATTTTTTTTTGCCTAACTCATGCTATACCCCAAACCAAAGTGATTAATACCATAACCAAGCTGTTGCTAATGATTTTTAATGCTTGATTTGGGTATTTTGAATATACTGGCTATCTCCAGCCTGGCATAATGTTGGTTATTCTCAATTAATACCTTGATTTGATTGCTATCAACTTCAACTGCTCTACCTGACCACTGAGCATTGGCCAGCAAGAAATCTCCAGCCAGAATCTTCACAAGCCACTTTTGACACATTTGATTAGTCACAGCACCGTCTCCATACACTGAACAAATCTTTTTTTCTTTCAGTTTCATTTTTACCTTTCTTGAAATAATAAAGCACAATATATTGAAAATGTTACTTTTTTCTTCCATCTTCAATATTAAAATGGCTACACAAAAATTCACCAATTTTGATTTTTTTTAAATGCACACTGATATGACAACTGTCACAATACAATCTAAAATGTTTCAAACTAAAGACAAGCACTACTAAAGCCGTCTTACACAAAACCGAATCAAATTTCTGGCCAACCCAACAGTGCTGTTACAAACACTGGAGTGCATGGATCTTTTTGTACGATAGTTCTGTCTGGATACATGCCCAGGAATGGAATCACTAGATCATATGGCATCTCCATTTTCAATTTTTTAAGGAACCTCCATACTGTTGTCCATTGTGGCTGCATCAATTCACATTCGCACTAGTCATATAAGGGAGGGTTCCTTTTTCTCCACACCCTCTCCTACAAATTTATAATTTGTAGATTTTTAAATGATGGCCAGTTCTAACTGGTGTGAGGTTATACTTCAGTGTAGTTTTGGTTCGTATTTCTCTTAATAATTAACAATGCTGACCATTCCATGTGCCCACTGGTAATCTGTATGTTTTCTTTAGAGAAATGGCTACTTTAGGTTTTCTATCCATTTTTCAAAATTGGGTTTTTGTTGTTGTTGTTGTTAGTGAGCTGTTTGTATATTTTGGAAATTAAGCCCTTGTCAGCTCCATCATTTGCAAATATTTCCTCGTAATCCATAGGTGGTTTTTTTGCTTTCTTTATGGTTTTCTTTGCTATGTAACCTTATAAATTTGATCAGTTCCCACTTGTTTATTCTTGCTCTTATTTCTTTTGCCTTTGGGAGACTGACCTAAGAAAACACTGATATGATTTATGTCAAAGAATGTTTTACCTATGTTCTCTTCTAGTTTTATAGTATTGTGTCTTATATTTAAGTCTTTAAGCCATTTTGAGTTTCTTTTTATGTATGGTATGAGAGTGTTCCATAAACCATTTTTAAATTTTGTAGTAATCACATTAACAAGAGTAAAAGTAAACAGGAGAAATTAACTTTAATATTTTCTTCCAACATATTAAAAATTATCATTTTAACATGTCATTAAAATTTCGGAGACATTTCACATTTTATACTACTAAGTCTTCAAGATCCAGCGTCTAATTTACAATTACAAAACATTTTGATTTGGAACGGCCACACTTCAAGTGTTCCAAAGCCACAGGTGACAGGCAGATTGACAGAAACAGGAAGTAAAATACTGGTTTCTGGGGAAGGACGGGGAAATGAGAAGAACCTATTAATGGGTAACAATTCTTTTGGGGGTGATGAGAATGTTCTGGAATTAGATACTGGTAATAGTTGCACAACCCTGTGAATATACTAAAAATCACTGAATTATTCAAAAGAGTAGTTTTTTTTTTAATTTGAAGGAGAAATTGTCACACATAGCTAGTGGGTGCAGTATTGGACAGTGCAGCTCCAGAGAACCAGGAAGTAGTAGCCTCTCCAATTACAACAACAGCGTGCCATTAAAATTTTACTTTCTGGACTGCTGTCATCACACTTGACACAATCTAGATGCAGAATAATTAAGGTTCTGAACCTACTAGTTTCATGAATATTTACTGAGTACCCACTATCTGCAAAGCAAATAGGTACTGGTGGTAAAAGCATCAACAGCAATGTTCTCTAACATAACCTAAAGCCATAAACAAATTTTCATTCTAAGGTATTAAACAGCAATTTAATTTTTTTAATATAATCACAACAGTAAAAGATGTTTATCAATTTTCACAATCCACAGTCAAAAAATAAATTATATAATTTTTAAAAGAAGTGTAGGATACTAAAAGAGTCATGAAGAAGATTCCCTGAGGAAACTATCATTAAAGATTAACTTAGGTAAGGCCAATGATAGCATTTCAGGCAGAAAGTTCATCCTGTAGAAAGAAAACAGAGGCAAAGAAGGACTTGGCATGTTTAGGAACTGAAAAGCCACCAATGTGACTAAAATACACAGAATAAAAAGGTAAGGGGAAAAAAAGAGCAGAAATGAGGAAGGAAAAGTAGGCAATAGCCAGATTATGCAGGGTCATGAAGAACAGTGAGAAAAATATGTTTGTGGCATGACAAACAGGTTTGAGTCTTTTAAAACAACTTGTCTGTATTGGGAGGGAAATGCCTGGAGAAAGATTAAAGCAGATACACAGAAAAAGGTTAGGAATCCAGTGAGAATTATTAGAAAGTTCACTGAGATGAAGAGAAGTAGCTGAATTAAGAGAGGCAGGAGATAAAATATATAGTATTTAGCTATTACATACTGCAAGTGTATGATCTTAAGGAAGGAAACAAGGATCGCTCTTATGGTTTTGATTTTCCACTGAGTGGATGGTAAAACAACTAAGATGAGGAAACATGAAATTGAGGGGTCAGAGAGAAAATTAAAAAGGGAAAGAGAGAAGAGAAAATAAAAGAAGAGAGGAAAAGAGAAAATAAAAAATTCCATTTTAAACATGTTGAAAAAAGATGTCTACAAAAATCCAAAATGTCAAGTAGACAGCTGAAAATTCAGAGTGATCTGTGCTGATGATATGGTGAGCAAGAGGAAAATTCAGGATCATCTGTTATCACTGGCACCAAAGAAAGAAAAATGTTTCAAAGAGTAGCTAACACTGCTGAGAGACTAATAATAGTAACAGCTACTATACCTTATAAATTGTATCCTGATTTATATGTAATAATTCATTTAATCCTCATAATAATTTCATGTGTCTACCAATAAGGAAACTAAGACACAAAGAGATCACACAAAGCTAATAATCAGCAAAGCCTGGTTCCAAAAGTGACATAAGAGCCACGGCATATACTTTCTATTTCATTATCATCAATTACAGGATGCCCTGCTGTGTGCCAATTAAAAAAAAAAATTTACACTATGACAGTTTTTATCATTTAGAATTTTTATTTTACACAAATTCAAAGAGACTTTAGATTTGACATACATCACTCTTAAGACTACATAAGGAAAAATAAGCAAACATTATTTTCTTTGCGGTGAAAGCCCTAAACATGTACACACACAATTCTGAAAACACACACAAGAAACTGGCAATGGGGGGTAGGAATCCCTTAGAGTAGGAAAACAAAGAACTATGAATCTGAGATAAATGAGAGGCTATGGTGCTGTTTGAAAACTACTTTAAAGACACATACATACAACTTTTGTTACAGAACACTTTTAAAAGCCTGATGGACAGCAACAGGAAAGTCTTTGCAAAGTGAGAAGATAAAAACACCTATTATACCTGGTCGTACATGAAAGGTGAGGGAGTGAAGGGCAATGATTAGAGAGAACTCTTCCAAACACTGACCATAAAGAGGGGAATGAGAAACAAAGTAGTTTGGACAGAGAAAGAGGGCAGAAGGTTGATTTTCTTCACAACACAGCCATTAGGCAGTATGTTTAAATGCTCATGGGATAGCTACGGTAGAGGGCTGAGAAATTAAAAATAAGGACGACAGGTAATGTAACGAAGAAGGTGGAATTGGCTAGAATGGGTGAAATCCTGAATGAGAATAATAAATATCTAAACTGAAAATCAACTACTCTTAAATCCAGAGACTGGAAGTTACAGGCTCAACCACTGGCCCCAAAACAGAGACAAATGGGCAAAAAAGGAGAATCAAACCAGAACAAAAGATCACAAGCATCTCTGCTTGAACCATTACCAAAGAATGAAAACCTAAATTATAGTTGACATTGCTGGCGGCACAGTGGGGCTAAGTTTGAGAGTGAAAAACTTCCAGAAGACACTTTTTTGAAGTTTTACCTCCAGGATTCCTATAAGGTTTTCTGAGAGAAGATCAGAGAAAACTCCTTTCAAGATTCTGGCAAGGGAAGGGAGAAAGAAGCCATTTTTCTCATTTAGAAATAAACCCAAAGTATTCGGTTCTTCCTAACAAGGCCTGCCCTCCTCAAGAGAAACTATTTTGCCAGCGCGTAACATCAACTGGGGTTTTAACAGATCCAACCCATCTGAGAGAGGGGCAATATCCTCCAGCCCCCTCTAGCCTGACACCTATAGCTACTACAGATAGTAAATACAGCCTAATTGCTAGCCAGATAAACATAAAACCTCAGACTAAAGGCCTACTTACATAGTTCCTTTTATCAGATACACGTGCCTCACTTTCACGAAGAAAATTACAAGGTATACTAAAACACAAAAGACAGTTTAAAAAGGCTGAGCAAGCATCAGAATCAGACTCAGATATGGCAGAAGTGTGGGAATTAGACTTGAAATTTAAAACCATGATTAACATGCTAAGTGCTCTAAGAGAAAGAGCTGCTGCTGCTAAGTTACTTCAGTCGTGTCCGACTCTGTGTGACCCCATAGACGGCAGCCCATCAGGCTTCCCCGTCCCTGGGATTCTCTAGGCAAGAACACTGGAGTGGGTTGCCATTTCCTTCTCCAATGCATGAAAGTGAAAAGTGAAAGTGAAGTCGCTCAGTCATGTCCGACCCTTAGCGACCCCATGGACTGCAGCCTAGCAGGCTCCTCAGTCCCTGGTATTTTCCAGGCAAGAGTACTGGAGTGGGTTGCCACTGCCTTCTCTGAGAAAGATCTGACAACATCCAAAATAGATAGATAATGTAAAGAGACAGATGGAAACTCTAAGGATCAAAAGTAAATGCTAGAAACCAAAAACATTGTCTAACCAATAAAAAAATGCTTTTGATAAACTCATTAGTACCTAAACATGGAGAAAGAATCAGTGAGCTAGAAGAAATGTCAATAAATTTCCAAAACCGAAATAAGAATTTTGGGAATACCAGATGGAGAAAAAAAGAAGAAATATTTGAAGCAATAATAACTGAGAATTCCCCTAAATTAATGACAGATACCAAATCACAGATTCAGGAAACAGAGTTCAAACCAAGCTAAATCTCCCCAAAATCGATACCGAAGTGTACTGTTGTTCAGTCGCTAAGTCGTGTCCAACTCTTTGAGACCCCATGGACTGTAGCCCACCAGGCTCCTCTGTCCATGGGATTTCCAAGGCAAGAATAACATTCAAACTGAAGAAAATCAAAACAAAGAAAACATCTTGAAAGAATCGAAAGGAAAAAAGGCACCCTGCCTACAGAGGACTGTTCTACATTAGACTTCTCTTTAGAATTTCATGAAAACTACATGAAAACACTGATATATTTCAAATGTTAAAAAAA
Source organism: Ovis aries (assembly GCF_016772045.2). Lineage (NCBI taxonomy): Eukaryota > Metazoa > Chordata > Mammalia > Artiodactyla > Bovidae > Ovis > Ovis aries. The sequence continues at coordinate 59,537,050 of NC_056059.1, read as the reverse complement.
AAAGCCCCCTAAAATTCAGCACCCATTTATGATAAAAACTCTTCAAAAAATGGGCATAGAAGAAACCTACCTCAACATAATAAAGGCCCTATACAACATACCCACAGCAAGCAAACATTATTCTCAACAGTGAAAAACTAAAAGCATTCCCTCTAAGATCAGGAACAAGACAAGGGTGTTGACTCTCACCACTATTATTCAACATAGGTTTGGAAGTCCTAGCTATGGCAATCAGAGTAGAAAAAGAATTAAAAAGAATCCAGATTGGAAAAGAACAAGTAAAATTCTCACTGTACACAGATGACATGATACTATACATAGAACACCCTAAAGATACTATCACAAATTTATTAGAGAGCTAATCAGTGACTTTAGTAAAGTCACAGGTTACAAAATCAATACACAGAAAGCACTTGCATTTCTATACATTAACAATAAAAAATCAGAAAGCGAAATTAAGGAATAAATCCCATTTACCATCACAACAAAATGAACAAAATACCTAGGAATAAACCTACCTAATGAGACAAAAAAGTGCTGTATACAGAAAACTATAAGACACTGATGAAAGAAATCAAAGATAACTTTAACAGGTGGAGATATTCCATGTTCCTGGGTAGGAAGAATCAATACTGTAAACATGACTATACTACCAAATGTAACCTACAGTTTAATGCAATCCCCATCAAACTACCAATAGCATTTTTCACAGAACCAGAACGAAAAATTTCACAATTTGTATGGAAACACAAAAGACCCTAAATAGCCAAGGAAATCTTGAGAAAGAAGAATGGAACTGGAGGAATCGACTTTCCTAACTTCAGACTATACTACAAAGCTATAGTCATCCAAGCAGTATGGTGCTGGCACAAAAACAGAAATACAGACCAATGGAACAAGAGAGAAAGCCCTGAGATAAACCCATTCACTTATGGGCACCTTATCTTTGATAAAGGAGGCAAGAATATACGATGGCGAAAAGATGGGCTCTTCAATAAGTGGTGCTGGGAGAACTGGACAGTTACATGTAAAAGAATGAAACTAGACACTTCCTAACACCATACACAAAGATAAACTCAAAATGGACTAAAGACCTAAATGTAAGACCAGAAACTATAGACATCTTAGAGAAAACATAGAACACTCAATGACATAAACTACAGCAAGATCCTCTATGACCCACCTAACAGAGTACTGGAAATAAAAACAAAAATAAACAAGTGGGACAGAATTAAACATAAAAGCTTTTGCACAGCAAAGCAAGCTATAAACAAGGTGAAAAGACAACCCTCAGACTGGGAGAAAATAATAGCAAATGAAACAACTGACAAAGGATTAATTTCCAAATTATACAAGCAGCTCATACAACTCAATACCAGATAAACAACCCAATCAAAAATCAGACAAAAGACCTAAACAGATATTTCTCCAAAGAAGACATACACATGGCTAACAGACACATGAAAAGATACTCAACATCGCTCATCACTCAGAGAAATGCAAATCAAAACTACAATGAGATATTATTACCTCACCCTGGTCAGAATGTCCGTCATCAAAAAATTCACCAACAATAAAGGCTGCAAAGAGTGTGGAAAAAAGGGAACCCTCTTTACACTGTTGGTGGGCATGTAAACTGATGCAGCCACCATGGAAGACAGCATGTAGATTCCTCAAAAACTGGGAGCAGAACTACCGTATGACCCAGCAAGCCCACCACCAGGCATATACCTTGAGGAAGCCAAAATCCAAAAAGGCACATGTACCCCAGTGTTCACTGCAGTACTAGGGTAACAGCTGGGACATGGAAGCAGCCTAGATGTCCGTCAACAGATGAATGGATAAAGAAACTGTTGTACATACGTACAATGGAATATTAGTCATAAAAAAGAACACATTTGAGTCAGTTCTAATGAGGTGGATGAACCTAGAGCCTATTACACAGACTGAAGTAAGATAGAGGGAAAAACCCCACAAATATCACATACAGGGAATCTGGAAAGATGGCCCCGATGAACCTATGTATGGGGCAGCAGAGGAGACGCAGCACAGAAAGCAGAGTTAGGGATACAGGAGGGGTGGGGAGGAAGAGAGGGCGGGAGGAATGAAGACAACAACGTGGAGGCATACACACTTCCATATGCAAAACAGACAACTCATGAGCATTTGCTATATGACTCAGGGAAGTCAAACTAGGGCTCTGTAACAACCTAGAGGTGGGAAGGGGTGGGAGGTGGGAAGCCAGTTCAAGGGCAGGGGACGTATGTATACTTATGACTGGCTCAAGTTGATGTATGGGGAAGCCAACACAATATTGTGAAGCAATTATCCTTCAATTAAAAATAAATTTTAAAAAGGAAGAAGTCCCACAAACCTAGATTTTAATATACAATAAAATTATCCCTCAGAAATCAAGAATAAAGACATTTCAGACAAACAAAAAATTGAGGGAATCTGTTGCCAGCAAGATGCAAGAAACATTACAAGAAATTTTTCAGAAAGAAGGGTAATGATATAGATCAGAAACTTTAAATGTATATGAAGAAAGGAAGGGCATTATAAGTGAAGATAAAACATGTACTACCTATGAAGTAATGTAATGTAATTTGGAAGAGCACTTTTTTTTGGCTATGCCACACAGCTTCTGGGATCTTAAGTCCCCCACCAGGGATGGAACCCAGGACCCTGGCAGTGGAAGCATGGAGTCCTAATCACTGACCACCAGGGATTTTCCAGGAGAGCACTTTTAAGTAAGTGTATATGGCACATTCAACAGTAACTACTAGAAAAGCTTTTTTAAAAAAGCATAGTTGCTATGCTAAGAAGAAAAAAGCCAGAATCATATAAAATAATCAATTAAAGCAAGATAAGACAGAAAATAAAAGGTGAAAGAAAAAGGCAAGGAACAGAAAACCATTTTAAAAATATGGTAGGCACTAATCGAACTGAATCAATGATAACCTTAAATGTCAATGGTATAAATATAATAATACAATATACTACTGAAGTGGATAAAAAAAGATTCAACTTTATGTTGTCCATAAAAATCGCACTTTAAATACAAAGACACAGATACAACAGCAATAAAGGGAAAAAAAAAACTGAAAGTCAAAAAACAAAACACAAAAGAAAAGCTTTGTGACACAGAATTGTCAATGACCTCTTGAATATGACACCAAAACACAGACAACGAAAGTAAAAAAAAAATGGATTACATCAAGATGAAAAAATTCTGTGTATCAAAGGATAAAATCAAGAGTAAAAAAGGCAAACTATGGAATGGGAGAAAATATTCGCAAATCATATAAATGACAAGTTGTTAGTATCCAAAATACATAAAGAGCTCTTGAACTCAACAACCAAAAACAAACCACCTATTTTAAAAATGGGCAAAGAACTCAAACAGATTATTTCTCCACACAATATACAAATGGTCATCAAGCAAACAAAAAGAGGCTCAACATCACTACGTACTACCATTAGGAAAATGCAAATCAAAACCGCAAGATACCACTTCACATCCACTGAGATGGCTACTATGAAAAAAAATGGAAATAACAAGAGTTGGCAAGGATGTGGAGAAATTGGAACCCTGAGCACTGCTGGTAGGAATATAAAATGGTGCAGCCACAATGGAAAACAGTATGGTTCATCAAAAAATTGAAAACAAAATTACCATGTGATCCAGCAATTCTACTTTTGGGTATATACTCATGAGAAATGAGACAGGGTCTCAAATAAGAAAATCTGCACACTCTTGTTCATGACAGCATTATTCAAAAAACCAAAAGGGAGAAGCTACCTGTCCATTGGCAGATGAACAGATAAACAAAATGTGCTCTGCACATACAATGGAATATTGTCCAGCTCTAAAACAGGAAGGAAATCTGACACGCGCTACAGCATGGATGCACCTTGAGGACATCATGCTGAGTGAAATCCATCAAAGAAAGGTATATATTGTATGATTTAGAGCCAGAGTTTCAGTTTTACTAGATGAAAATATTCTGAAGACTGGATACACAGCAATGTGAATGGTTAAGAGAGTAACTTTTGTGTGTATTTTATCACAATTTTGGGGAAAAAAAAGGATGGAGAAAAGTATACTATGTTAACACTAATCAAAGAAAGCTGTAGTCATTTTAATTTCAGATAAATTCAAAGCAAGGAAAATTACCAGAGGAACATCATATAATGATAAACAGGTCAATTATCCAAGATAATGTTAAAAATACTTAAACTGGGAAATTCTCTGGTAGCACACTGGTTAGGACTTGGTGTATTCACTGCCAGACCCCAGGTTTGACATCTGGTCAGGGAACTAAGATTCTGTAAAACTCAAGGTGTGGCAAAAAAAAATAAAAATAAAAAACTTAAACTGTATGAGCACAAGAAAATTTCAAAATACCTGAGGCAAAAGCAATAGAACTACAGGGAGAAATAGATGAGTCCAGTGTTATAGCCAGAGACTTCAACATTCCAACATCAGTATTTGACAGATTCAGCAGGCAGAAAAACAAAAACAGAGTTGAACTAATCGACACCAACAATCAAATTGATATGTTATAATTGATATCTATAGACTGTTTCATCCAACAAAGAGCAAGATTCACACTCTTCTCAAGGTCACATAGATTATTCACCATGTAGACATATCTGGTGCCATAAAACAAACTTTACAAATTCAAAAGAACAGAAACTATACAAAAATTGCTTTCAGAACACAACAGGAATAAACTAGAAATCAATGACAGAAAGACAGCAAGAAAACCTCAAAATACTAAACAGAGTTCTAAATAATACATGTGTGAAATAAGACAAACTAAGAGAAATTTTAAAATATTTTGAAATTTGAAAACAAAAATACAACAAAACTTGTGGGATTTGGTGAAGTAGTGCTTAGAGCAAACTTTACACTGAATGCATATATTAGAAAAGAAGAAAAATAAAAATCAATAATCTAAGATTCTACCTTATGGAACTAAAAAAAGAAAAAATTAAATATAAAGTATGCAAAAGAAAAAACAATTTAAAAATTAGAGCAGAAATCAATGAAACTGAGAACACAAAATAAACAAAGGAAAACCAACCAAATCAAAAGCAGGTCCTTTGAAAAATCAAGTAAATTGATAGGTCTCTGCTGCTGCTGCTGCTGCTGCTGCTGCTACTAAGTTGCTGCAATCGTGTCCGACTCTGTGCAACCCCATAGACGGCAGCCCACCAGGCTCCCTTGTCCCTGGGATTCTCCAGTGCCATTGCCTTCTCCAATGCAGGAAAGGGAAAAGTGAAAGTGAAATTGCTCACTTGTGTCCGACTCTTAGCAACCCCATGGACTGTAGCCTACCAGGCTCCTCCGTCCATGGGATTTTCCAGGCAAGAGTACTGGAGACAGGTCTCTACACAGGTTAAAAAACAGCAAAAGACAAGACACAAATTATTAAATATCAGAAATGAAAGAAGCCACCTCTCCTAATCCCATGGACATCAAAGGAATAAATTTACAAATGACTATGCTCACAAATTTGATAACCCAGATGTAGTGGATTGATTCCCTAAAAGACAATCTGTTAAAACTCGCAAAGACAAGTAGACACTCTGAATGGGACTATATAGATTAAGAAGGCTGAATTAATAATAATTTTTCAAAACAAACAATGCCAGCCCCAAATGTGTCAATGATGAATTCTACCAAACATTTAAGGAAGAGATTTTCTACAATCTCTTTCACAGACTAGTGGTAAAAGGACCATTCCTAATTCATTCTGTGAGGCCAGCATTACCTTAGACTTCATTAAAGTAAAAAACTAAAACTTTTCTGCATAAGAAAAGATCAAGGGAGTGAAGACTAGACTGGGAGACAATATCTGCACAAAAAAGTATCTGGCAAAAAGGACTGTTTGAGCAAGCTCTGGGAGTTGGTGACGGACAGGGAAGCCTGGAGAGCTGCAGTTCATGGGGTCGCAGAGGCGGACACAACTGAGCGACTGAACTGACTGAAAGGACTGTTATCCCAAATACACAAAGAATGCCTATACCTCAATGAAGAAAAAAATTTTAATGGACCAAAGACCTAAACAGACACCTCAGCAAAGACGACACACAGATGACAAGCATATGAAAAGACATGCCAGTCAAGTCACAGGGAAATGCAAACTAAAATGGGATATCACTATACACTTATTAGAAGGGCCCACATCCAACACACTGACAAGAGCAAATGCTAACAAGGCTTGCGGAGCAACAGGTACTCTCATCCACTGCCAGTAGGAATACAAAATTATGCAGATACTTTGAAAAGAGTTTGGCAGTTTGTCAAAAAACTAAACATAGTCTTAACATATGATCTGGCAATAAGACTACTTGGTATTTACCGAAAGGATCTGAAAACTTATGTCCACACAAAAACCTGTAAGCAGATGTTTACAGCAGGTTTATTCACGATTGCCAAAATGTGGAAGCCAACGAGATGTCCTTTAGCAACTGAATGAATAAGTATTACAACCAGACAATAAGACGTTATACAGCAATAAAAATCATTATCAAGCCATAAGAAGATATGGAGAAAACTTAAACATGTAAATGGAGAAAACTTAAAACACGCAAAAACTTAAAAACTGAAAACAAACCAATCTGAAAAGGCTATATATTGTAAAATCCCAACTCTTTTAACATTTTGGAAAATCAAACATACGGAGACAGTTGAAAAATCAGTGGCTGGTAGGATTCTGGGGAGAGGGAGGAATGAATAGACAGAGCACAGAGGATTTTTAGGGCAGTGAAAATATACTATATACTATAATGATAAATACATGTCATTATACATTTGTCCAAACAGTAAACACCACTAACAGTGAACCCAAAGGTAAACTATGAACTTTGGGTGATATGATGTATCGATGTAGATTCATCCATTATAACAAATGTACGTACATGTTGGTGGGGGATGTTGATAATAAGGGAGGCTATGCACATGTGGAGGCAGGAGGTTTATGCAAAATCTCTGTATGTTTCTTTCTATTTTGTGTGAGCCTAAGACTGCTATTTTTTTAAAGTCTTTAAATTAAAAAAATGAATACTAAACAAACATTCAAAAGTGTTCCTGATATGTAAAGAAAAAAAAACAGAAGCAGAACTGTGATTACCAACTACAAAAATCTGCAGAATAAAAACTAAAAAGATAGCAAAAATGAAAAAGAGTCTTTGCATGTTTTTGAGACAACTGAAGAAATTGAATATGGACTTTATTACATGATATCAAGATGTTTTGGTTAATTTGTTAGAAGTAATACTGGTACTTCTTTGTAAGAAAATGTTTTTAAATATATTAAAACAAAAAAGATATTAACATAAGCTGAGAATATGGAAGACATTTATACACGAGGCTAAAAAGATAAGATAACCTACATATGCTTTAAAATTCCTGAATAAAGAAAATGCAAGGTGAAAATTATCCTTGGGTCACTAACGTATTTCCAAGACCTGAAGGACCTGAAACTATCAAACAATTACCGTATCTGCAGACACAATAGGCTTCAAATACAAAGTCTGAGAGATAAGAATACTAGAATATTAAATGATACATAAGATATTAACGTATCTAAACAACTGGCAATTTCAAATGTGTCACTACATATATTAATAACAAAACCCAGTAGTCATTACCTATCATCTAAAAAGCACTGAGAAACAACAAGCACATCAAAAATACTGTAATATTTATTTGGCTAGCATCAGAAAAACAAGCAGAAATACAAAAAGTAAATAAATTTTAATCACAGACCTCAACATTTCCTTGCAGGTAAACTAATTTTAAAACACTCATCAAATATATCGCTGCTGTTGTTTAGTCACTAAGTTGTTCTCCAGCTCTTTTGCTACCCTACCCACATGGACTGTAACCTGCCAGGTTCCTCTGTCCATGGTGTATCCCAAGCAAGAACACTGGAGTGGGTTGCCATTTCCTTCTCCAGAGAATCTTCTCGCCCTAGGTATGGAACCTGAGTCTCCTGCATTGGCAGGCAGATTCTTTACCACTAAGCCACCAGCGAAGCCCTAAAATACTTGTAATGTTGTCTGTACTCTTGTCTGTATTTATAAAAGTTCAGGAACTTTCCTAAATAATAAACACAGGATGGAAAAAGCAGGATACAGGCCCTAGATAGTTAAAGTGAAAGTGTCAGCCGCTCAGTCGTGTCGGACTCTCTGCAACTTCATGGTCTGTAGCCCGCCAAGCTCCACCGTCCACGGGATTTTTCTAGGCAAGAACGCTAGAGTGGGTTGCCGGTTCCTTCTCCAGGGGATCTTCCTGACCCAGGAATCAAACCCGGGTCTCCTGCAGTGCAGGCACTCTTTCCTGTCTGAGCCACCAAGGAAGCCCCTAGATAGTTAAGGTACATAACAAAGGAATGATTTCATTTAGTCCAGACTCACATCTTCCCATACATAGAAAAGTGCTTGAGATGTCTAGTTTTCTTTAACTGATAGTAACCGTTTCATGTTCCGACTATCTGCAAAACTCCTATAAGCCCTGGATCCTCCCTTACTTCGAGTCAGTTCCTTAGACCAATCTGAGAGTCTTCCATGCTTAAAACCTCAGAAAACCCACCAAATAAAACAGAATTCTCAACTTTTAGGCTGTGCTTTTTCTTTCAGTTGACAAACTAGAAGTTCCTATGTTTTCTGAATATGTAAACACATAGAAAAAGTTGTTAAAGATTCCCTCTGAAAGAGAGGGAAGGAAGGAAAAAATGGATGGGTAACAAGAACTTTTACTCTATATTTCCATAATTGAAAATTTTTAATAATGGAATCCTGTAGCCATAAAAAACAACTTTTTTTAACCTTCCAAACTTCTGTATCATTTAAAAGGAAAGTTTAAAGGGTTCAAACTACTGACTGTAAAAAAATTTAAAAAGAGAACTGAACCAAACAAAAATGAAGAAAAACAATGAAACCGTGACTCAATAAAATAAAACCAAAAGTCATAGGCTCACCTGATAGAATAGAGAATATGTGAACTAAAGGCAAGAGAAAGAAAGGAAACAAAAAAAAGAGATAAAGCAAAAAAAAAAAAAAAGATAAACCATATCCTGTGTTTACCACATATTAAAAACAGACCATAATTAATAAATGAAATCTAGCACATTTTAAGTAAGAGACTTTTTAAAGCCTCAACTGACAAAAATTTAGCAGCCACATTCTAAAAAACCACTTGGTCCTCAAACATACATCCCACTTTACAAAAATAAAAAACAACAACCAAAGATCTCACAGTTTCAAAAAAAAAAAAAGAGAGAGAGATAGAATGATTACAAATACATTTTATAGGACAAATAATAGTTTTGATCCCCCAAACTTAGCCAGCACAATTCTGAACAAATATTCACTAGTCTCACTTGTGTGTTAGTCACTTGGTCATGTCTGACTCTGTAACCCCATGGACTATACAACCCACCAGGCTCCTCTGTCCAGGGAATTCTCCAGGCAAGAATACTGGAGGGTACTGCCATGCCCTTCTCCAGGGAATCTTCCTGACTCAAGGATCAAACCTGTATCTCCGCACTGCAGGCAGATTCTTTACCATCTGAGCCACCAGGGAAGCCATAAAAAGATACACAATTCTCCACAAACTCTTGGTTAACGTACCATAACAAATCTAAAGTACTATTCACTATGCTGCAGTCCATGGGGTCACAAAGAGTTGGATACAACTGAGCAACTGAACAACAACATTTACTATGACCAAGAGGGTTTTTACTCCAAGAATTCAAGAATATAGTTCCATGAAAATTTTTATCAGAAAGGTATCTGGAAATGCCTTAACTTGACAAATACAACTCTTAATCTGAAAAAGAACATATATATCTAAAGTTGAGGTAAAATTACATTTTCTTTAAAAAAGGGAAAAGATAAGAATATCTGCCATTACTGCTACCACTTACAGCAATCCTTCCACTTAAACACAAACTCTTTTATAAAATTAAACACAAATTTATTTTGCATAAAATTTATTTTAACCACAAGAATTTTCAAACAGACACCAATCTCAAATTACTTTCAAAGCTGTAACTTTAAGTACCTATCCTCTAGAACTGTGAGAAAATTAACTTCTGTTGTTTATGCCACCCAGTCTACGGTATTTTCCTGGGGCAGCATCGGCTAACACATCCACACCCTGATTAAAAAGAGAAGAAAATCCTCTGTTGCCACTGGAGGTGACTATTATATCATATCTTGACTCATTTCAGTTTACTTGCTAACTGTAAAAGGAATAAAACATATCTCTTCACAAAAAGATCTTGTGGCTCCCACCTCAATCAAGTTATTACCCAAGTGACCTAACATCACTAACAATGAGAAAGCCCGGTATTACACATATATATTAACATGATTCAACATGAACTACACATTACAACTGGAGTCCTGACAAAAATGTTTAATGTGATAATCTAGTCAAACCTTTATACCTTAACTCCCAGTTTATAAGAAATACAAGTTAAAACACCACCATGAGGAAATCTCCAGGATTAAAAATGGAGGGATTTGCAGGAGAACTATCATAAAGTTTAAAAGACTAAAAACTACACTCAGGGAATTCCCTGGCTAGAACTCAGCGCTTTCACTGCCATTCAGTTCATTTCAGTTGCATCCGACTCTTTGCAACCCCATGAATCGCAGCATGCCAGGCCTACTTGTCCATCATCAACTCCCGGAGTCCACCCAAACTCATGTGCATCGAGTCAGTGATGTCATCCAGCCATCTCATCCTCTGTCGTCCCCTTCTCCTCCTGCCCCCAATCCCTCCCAGCATCAGGGTCTTTTCCAAATGAGTCAACTCTTCTCATGAGGTGGCCAAATTATTGGAGTTTCAGCGTTAGCATCAGTCCTTCCAAAGAACACCCACGACTGATCTACTTTAGGATGGACTGGTTGGATCTCCTTGCAGTCCAAGGGACTCTCAAGAGTCTTCTCCAACACCACAGTTCAAAAGCATCAATTCTCTGGCACTCAGCTTTCTTCACAGTCCAACCCTCACATCCATACATGACTACTAGAAAAACCATAGCCTTGACTAGATGGACCTTTGATGGCAAAGTAATATCTCTGCGTTTAAATATGCTATCTAGGTTGGTCATAACTTTCCTTCCAAGGAGTAAGCATCTTTTAATTTCATGGCTGCAATCACCATCTGCAGTGATTTTGGAGCCCAAAAAAATAAAGTCTGACACTGTTTCCACTGTTCCCCCATCTATTTCCCATGAAGTGATGGGACCAGATGCCATGATCTTCGTTTTCTGAATGTTGAGCTTTAAACCAACTTTTTCACTCTCCTCTTTCACTTTCATCAAGAGGCCATTACCAGGGTTCAATATGCAACGTGTAAACCTTAAGTGGATCCTAATAAAGCAGGGAAAAAAAAAAAAAGACTACAGAAGACATTTTTTAAGTAACTGGGGAGATATGGGAAAATATGAATATTAGATACTAAGGAATTAACAATTTTCCTAGGTAGAATACTACTACTGTGGTTATGTAAAAGAATGTCATTCAGAGAAGCTACATGCTCAGCTCAGTAGTCTTTCAGTAGTAAATTATCTTCATGACAGCACCTTTAACAGTTGTTGAATCTAGGCAGTGATGACAGAAGCATACTGAAAATTTTAATAAAAAGTCAAATAAAAATTAAAAAAAAATTTTTTTCCCACCACTTGTCCATAGAATGTCTAGAACACAGAACTTGCTCAAGTTGACTGGATAAACGAGGGCTTGGTCAAATGTTTATACAAATAAACTCAATGTTTTTCCAAGGGGAAAAAAGTTAAACAGATAAAACTGGACAGTTAACTTTTCTGACTTATTAAAAAAGGTCACATTAAATGTTGAGAATATGATGAAATGGGCTGCCTCATGCACTGCCAGTGCCGGAGAAATTTACAACAACTTTTCTAGAAAGCACCTTGGTTATAAGGTCAGATTCTATGATCTAGTAATTTCTTTCCAGGAATCTATCTTAGGGAAATAAACTCAGAAGTATTACGTAAAGATATTACTTTCAGTGGGAAAAAATAGAAACAACATATAAATGCTCAAAAAAAGATGGTTCACTAGGTAGTACTAAATATTAAATATATAAATACTATTTAATTCTAATGCTCAAGTTAAACACTAAATACTTAAAAAGAATACTTCATGTCCCGAAGAAAAAACACAAATGTATTAACAGGAAAAAAATATACACTAAGATTCTGATTTGATTAAAAAACAGAAGGATGTTAATATCAACAGCTATCTATAGTTGAAAGAGACTGCTGCCTGCTTTGTCATCTTTGTACATTTCTTCTCAATTCTCACAGAAGAGCAAGGAGACAGGATTAGGACTGAATGGGTTCCAAATACTGATAGACTGTAAGCTCCTATCTCCACATAATCATAGCCTTCATTTTGTTGTTGTTCAGCCATCCAATTATCTCATCCTCTGCCATCCTGTTTACCTTCAATCTTTCCCAGCATCAGAGTCTTTAAGTCGGTTCTTTGCATAACGTGGCCAAAGTATTGTAGTTTCAGCTTCAGCATCAGTCCTTCCAATGAATATTCAGGATTGATTTAGCACCGACCAGTTTGATCTTGTCACAGGGACTCTCAAGAATCTTCTCCAACACCACAGTTCAAAAGCGCAAATTCTTTATGTTCAGCCTTCTTTACGGTCCAACTCTCACATCCATACATGACTACAGGAAAAACCATAGCTTTGACTAGACAGACCTTTGTCGGCAATGTCTCTGCTTTTTAACACTGCCTAGGTTTGTCTTGCTTTTCTTTCAAGGAGCAAGTGTCTTAATTTTGTAGCTGCAGTCTCCATCTGCAGTGATTTTGGAACCCAAGAAAACAAAGTCTGTCACTGTTTCCATTGTTTCCCCATCTATTTGCCATGAAGTGACAGGACCAGATGTCATGATCTTCATTTTTTGAATGTTGAGTTTTAAGCCAACTTTTTCACTCTCCTCTTTCACCTTCATCAAGAGGCTATTTAGTTCCTCTTCACTTTCTGTCATAAGGGTGGTGTCATCTGCATATGCGAAGTTATTGGTATCTCCCCCAGCAATCCTGATTCCAGCTTCTGCTTCATCCAGCACAGCATTTCTCACGATGTACTCTGCACAGAAGTTAAATAAGCAGGGTGACAAATAATACAGCCTTGATGTACTCCTTTGCCAATTTTGAACCAGTCCATTGTTCCATGTCTGATTCTAACTGTTGCTTCTTGAGCCGCATACAGGTTTCTCAGGAGGCAAGTAAGGTGGTCTGGTATTCCCATCTCTTTAAGAATTTCCCAGTTTGTTGTGATCCACACAGTCAAAGGCTTTAGCATAGTCAATGAAGCAGTAGTAGTTGTTTTTCTGTAATTCTCTTGCTTTTTCTATGATTCAACAGATGTTGCCAATTTCATCTCTGGTTCCTCTGCCTTTTCTAAATCCAGCTTGAACATCTAGATATTCTCGGTTCACATACTGTTGAAGCCTGGCTTGGAGAATTTTGAGCACTACTTTGAAGTCGGACACGACTGAGCAACTAAACTTGCTAGCATGTGAAATGAGTGCAATTGTGCAGTAGTTTGAGCATTCTTTGGCATTGCCTTTCTTTGGGAGTGGAATGAAAACTGACCTTTTCCAGTTCTGTGGCCACTGCTGAGTTGTCCAAATTTCCTAGCATATTGAGTGCAGCATTTTAACAGCATCCATCTTTTAGGATTTGAAACAGCTCAGCTCGAATTCCATCACCTCTACTAGCTCTGTTCATAGCGATGCTTCCTAAGGCCCACTTGACTTCACACTGGCTCTAGCTGAGTGATCACACTATCATGGTTATCTGGGTCATTAGTATCTTTTTTGTATAGTTCTTCTGTGTCTTTTTGCCACCTCTTCTTAATATCCTCTGCTTCAGTTAGGTCCATACTGTTTCTGTCCTTTGTTGTGCCCATCTTTGCATGAAGTGTTCCCTTGGTATCTCTAATTTTCTTGAAGAGATCTCTAGTCTTTCCCATTCTATTGTTTTCCTCTATTTCTTTGCATTGATCACTGAAGAAGGCTCTCATCTCTCCTTCCTTTTCTTTGGAACTCCGCATTCAGATGCGTATATGTTTCCTTTTCTCTTTTTCCTTTCCTTTTTGCCTTTCACTTCTCTTCTTTTTTTCCTTAGCTCTCTGTAAGGCCTCCTCAGACAGCCATTTGGCCGTTTTGCATTTCAGTTCAGTTCCTCAGTCGTGTCCGACTCTTTGCGACCCCATGAACCACAGCACACCAGGCCTCCCCGTCCACCACCAACTCCTGGAGCCTACCCAAACTCATGTCCATTGAGTTGGTGATGCCATCCAGCCATCTCATCCTCTGTCGTCCCCTTCTCCTCCTGCCCTCAATCTTTCCCAGCATCAGCGTCTTTTCCAATGAGTCAGCTCTTCACATCAGGTGACCAAAGTATTGGGAGTTTCAGGTTCAACAGTATTCCTTCCAATGAACACCCAGGACTGATCTCCTTTAGGATGGACTGGTTGGATCTCCTTGCAGTCCAAGGGACTCTCCAACACCACAGTTCAAAAGCATCAATTCTTTGGCACTCAGCTTTCTTCACAGTCCAACTCTCACATCCATACATGACTACTGGAAAAACCATAGCCTTGACTAGACAGACCTTTGTTGACAAAGTAATGTCTCTGCTTTTTAATGTGCTGTCTAGGTTGGTCATAACTTTCCTTCCAAGGAGTAAGCGTCTTTTAATTTCATGGCTGCAATCACCATCTGCAGTGATTTTGGAGCCCCCCCAAAAAAAGTCTGACACTGTTTCCCCATCTATTTGCATTTGCCATCACCTAAACCTGCACCTTCTCCAAAACTCATTTTAAGTTCCTCAGATTCCCAGCTTCTGTGGATTCAATAAAATCACTTTGATACTCCCAACCCAGCTATTAGATCACTTCATCAAAACAGAACCACTCTCCCTCATTATCAATCATCTTTACTGTCCTCACTTCCCTCCTTAACCAGTTTTGATTTCTTGGACATTCATCATAATCAATCCTTTGCAAATACTCTTGACAAACGATACTTTCCTTCCTTTAGTGTACTCATATGGCAAAGCCCCGATGCTAATTAAACTCATTCCCCCAATTAACTGAAAAACAAACAAATAAAAAAAACTCTTTGCATCTACCCCTAGCACCTTTGTTGGGGGAGGGGCAAGGGACAACCACCATTAATAAGTCTCCTGTTCAAGTGAAAACCACAAATCCCAAGTGGAAACTTAACATTGCCCTAAGTATCTCTGCTCATATTAAAGATTAATCCTTCCACTTATATTTGGAACATTGCACCCTGTTCTTCTCCAGGACTTTGCACCTTCAATTACTCCTCCCCTCTCTAGCATAATCAATTTTTCCCATTCATTAATATACAAACATACTCTGATAAGCTAATAGAAAATTGTTTTAAAGATCTCTGAAGTCATGGTCTTCTCCAGCTCCCTATCTTCTCTCCTTTCCTATCAAAGCAAAACTCCTTTAAAAAGCTGACCATCCATAGTTGCCAATTAGTTCATCTCACTCCTCTCACAATCCACTTCGATAAGACACACACACCGTTCCAATTAAAATACTCCACTCAACGTCACCAACAATCACACTGCAAACTCAACGGTCATTTCCCCTATTCAGCAGCATTACAAAGTTGATCACTCTCTTCTTGGAATTCCGTCTTCTCTTAGCCTCAATGACATCACACTCTCCTTTGTAGGTGCTCATCAATTCAACATATGCCAGGGACCCAAGACAAAGTCCAGACTTTGTCCTAGACCCCTCCCTTTCTAATCAAATTCTCCTACTAGAGTTAAGTCATCCAGCCTAAGTTTTAAACTATACCATCTCTATACCTATGATGCCCTGATCTCTCTCCAGCTCTAACCTCCAGATTCACATCATCAACTGCTTGTTACTCTCTAGCCTTGAAACCTAACAAGAATAAGACAAAGTTCTCATCTTCCTCAACCTCCAGTGTGCCTTCCCCACTCCTATTTATTTAAATCACTACTACTGTTTCTTTTGTTATATCCAGCAAAACCCAACCTTTAAATACTAAACCTTTCCTCACATCTTCAGTGTCAATTCATTTTCCACAGCAGCCAAAATGATCTTTAAAAAGACACAAATTCTGTCTGTTGCTTTAAATCCTCAAATGGCTTTCAGAGTCACTTAAAATCCAAACTCCTTACTCTGGGCTTATAAAGTTGTATGTGATCTGGCTCCTGCTGCTACTGCTAAGTCCTGTGTACATCTCCAAATTCATCTTACACCATTCTCCACCCTTACCCACAATACTCCAGTCTCAACCTTTTTGGCTGCTGAGACACTGCAAATTCATTCCCAACTTTAAAGACTTTAACAGTTTCCTCTGATTTGGACTGTTCTTTCCCTAGAGACACGCTTTTATCATTCAGACCTCAATTTAAGTTTACAATTCTAGGAGAGGCCTTTTCTGAACACCCTATCAAAACCAACTAATTAGTTTCATCAGTATTATTTTATCAATTTTATTTTCATCAATATTATTATAGCTGTACAATATTACTATACTACTCTGCACTGCATTTATTACTTACTTGTCTGTCTTCCCTTGCCCCATTCATTGCTATATCCCCAACACATATCATGGTGCCTAGCATAGAGGGAGCCCTCAAGTATCTTTTAAAGAGCTCTTGGTACTAATAATACAAAGATGGATGAGACATGATGCCTACCTGTGAGAAGCTTGCAGTCTCATAGGGAAAACAGCTTCAAATGATTTTAAAAATTACAGATTGGGTTAAAGTCCCGTGGGAACTGTATTCAAAGCTTTCCCCAATACCAAATTAAAAATACTCATACATATGTACATACACAGATAAAATGAAAGGAATATCAAAATTAAGATGTATTTCTATATATATGAAATATTTCATAAACAAAACAAACTTTGCTTTAAAATAAAGAATTATCTCTTACGAGTGAAATTACAGATAATTTTTACTTGACTATGGTTCCCCATATTTATCAAAGTTTAATGTTTGTTACTTTTACATTCACAAGAATTTGACTATTTATGTAAAAGAGAAAAGCAATTATATTGTTTACATTCTTCACTATATAATGACTATTAGCTTTCTATGTGCATGTAAGAGTTGATCATCCTAATGTATGACTAAGTTAATTTTAATTTATCTTCCCCAGTATTAGTTTAAGGGTTATCTCCAAGGAACTCTTCCCCTGAGTTTAGGTTACCTCATCCTCACAGTTCTCCTTAAACTCAGCAAGCACACACAACTACCTGTTCAATGTTTTACTGTCTTACTGGACCATAATGTACTCCATAAGGGCATGGACCATGTCTATCTTATTAACAAACATAAGTGACTTTTAATAAATATTTGTTGAATAAATGAAGAAAATGTAGAATTACTAAAGAGTTTAAACCATCAGACTTCCCCAGAGGTCCAATGGTTAAGATGCTCTGCTTCCATTGCAGGGGACACAGGTTTGATCCCTGGTCAGGGAAGTTCTGTGTGCCGTGAAGCGCACCAAGAAAAGCTTAAACAGTAAGTACAGACGATGTCATAAATAATACTAAGTAGATGCCCCCTGAGATCATCAAAGGAGAACTACCAAAAAAAAAGCAGAAAAGATTCGCTTCCCTCCATCTTATTTTCAAGTTTTGGACTTAGACCTGCTATCACCCCAACTCATAACCTAACTACATTATCAAAAGAAACTCAACTTCAGTGGAGGCCATCTTTATCAGCATATTCAACTCTTCCTAGTACCAGAAGTAGGATGAAAGATTACTTTCATAGGGCTTGAGGATTAGCTTCTGGACCTTAAGAAATCCTTAAACTCATTCACGAATACAAATGCCTCTTGCTTATCAGGCAATGTGTTAAGCAATGGAGAATAGAAAAATCAGGAAGATAGGTCTCTGTCCTCAATGACTCACACTCAGTTTCATTGGGCAGATGGAGACAAAGCTCCTAAGAAAACACCTAAGGATATAATCAAAATATGACCAAGCCAAGAGATATTTTTTAAAAAGTCTGACATACCCACTTAAAATTTCATCCAAATATCCATATACCCTCAATTCTTGCACACATGCATCAGCAAGAAACTGGAAATAAACCAAATATCTAATGCATAAACTGTAGTATACTATACACACACACATTTTAAAAATAAAGGAACTAAATCCAAAATCACTGAAGATGGTGATTGCAGCCATGAAATTAAAAGACGCTTACTCCTTGGAAGAAAAGTTATGACCAACCTAGATAGCATATTCAAAAGCAAAGACATTACTTTGCCATCAAAGGTCCGTCTAGTCAAGGCTATGGTTTTTCCAGTGGTCATGTATAGATGTGAGAGTTGGACTGTGAAGAAAGCTGAGTGCCAAAGAATTGATGCTTTTGAACTGTGGTGTTGGAGAAGACTCTTGAGAGTCCCTTGGACTGCAACGAGATCCAACCAGTCCATCCTAAAGGAGACCAGTCCTGGGTGTTCATTGGAAGGACTGATTCTAAAGCTGAAACTCCAATACTTTGGCCACCTCATGCGAAGAGTTGACTCATTGGAAAAGACTCTGATGCTGGAAGGGATTGGGGGCAGGAGGAGAAGGGGATGACAGAGGATGAGATGGCTGGATGCCATCACCGACTTGATGGACATGAGTTTGAGAGAACTCCAGGAGTTGGTGATGGACAGGGAGGCCTGGCATGCTGCAATTTATGGGGTCACAAAGAGTTGGACACAACTGAACAACTGAACTGAACTACAGAAAAATTTAAGAAAAATGAAGCACAAAATATTTTATATCACTTTTGAAAATCAACAGTCTCAGACAATCCACAATTAAGTACACTAATCCCAAACAGGATGGTTCACATAAAACAACGAAACCTGAAAGTAAAGCATCCCACAGTCACTTGAGAAAAAAGACTACACGTGCTAGCTAGCCCTGCATTTGTAATTACTAGAAAAATTCATAATCACACAAAGGCTAAAAATAATGAACAGAGTAAACAGATCCGTTCTAAACCTAGGTAAAGAGCACTTTAAGCAACGGCTCTAAAAGATTAGACACCTTTTAAAGATTTGGAGCATACTTTAAATGTTACTAAGCTTACTACAATTCAGGCACCATGCTGGTTGCTGAAGAGAAAAATATGAGACCCCTCAAAGAGCTCAATGATCTAGCAGGAGCGGAAAGACATATATACAATCATTAACAATACAGTAACTGCTCTAAAAAGATCCTGACAAAGTGATACTAGGAAAAAGAGGTAATCTGCGTTCAAGAAAAGCTTATTAGGAATGGCATTTTAGAATGAGTTTTTCGAAAGAAAGAAGATACGGGCTTATTCCATGCAGACAAAACAACTCAACAGTAAGCAATTAATTTAGTTAGCTAAAGGTTGGAGGGAGAGTGAGGGTCTGAGGTATGTTTAGGCATGAAGCTGAGTTGAGACTTGACAGGAAGCAGGTCAGGAAAGGTAGGCTAGAAAAGAAAAGGTTGTGACTTCACGCAATAAGGGGTAGACAATCTAAAAGAAAATGACAAGATCGTGTTTTAAAAATTAAATCCAAGGACTTTCCCAGTGGTCCAGAGGTTTATCCTCCATGTTTCCAATGCAAAGGGGCACAGGTTTGATCTGTGGTTAGGGAACTAAGATTCCACGTGCCTTAAGGCGAGGACTAAAAAATATTTTAAAAAAGTAAATAAATAACCCAGTAGCACGGCACCAGGGGGGTTGAATTAAAAGTTGGGACAGACTAAAGGCAGAGAACTAAATGTAAGTTAGCAAACTATTTTAATACAAAGAGTTTATCTAAGAAAGCCTGAGCTAAGACAATTGACAAAAAGAACACAAAAGAGGAAACAAAGATTCAGGAGATATACGGAGGATGAGAGATGAAATCAGACTTATAAAGGGTATTAACAGAAGTTAAAGAAAAACCAAAATTTAGTATCAGAGCAACTGAAAGAGGAAAGCTGTAAGATAGAACTGGAAATGCTGAAGAAAGATATCTGCATTTAACAACTTAGAAGATGTTAGTAATGCCTGAAAAAGTAATTTCAGTATGACAAGAAACTGAAGAAGCCGGAGTACAGAAGCTAAAGAAGTAGGACTTCGCTAATGGTACAGAGCATAAGAATCCACCTGCCAAGGCAGAGACTCGGGTTCAATCCCTGGTCCGAAAGATTCCGCATGCCGCAGGCAACTAAAGCCTGCGCACAATGCACAGGCTCTAGGGCCCACAAGCCACAAGTAACGAACCTGCATGCAGCAACCACTAAAACCCACATGCCCTGGAACCTGTGCTCTGCAACGAGAAGCCACCACAATGAGAACCCCGAGCACCATAAGCAAGAGCAGCCCCTGTTCATCACAACTAGAGAAAGCCTGGGCCCACGAAGGAAGATCCAGCACAACCAAAACCAAAAAAGAATGAATTAACTTTTAAGAACCAAATACATGAGAGTATCTTTATGATAACCAGAGTAGGAAAATATTCCTTAAACAAGATATTGGGTTGGCCAAAATGTTCCTTCAAATTTTTCCAAAAGATGCTATGGGAAAACCCAAAAGAACTTTTTAGCCAATCCAATACCAAAAAAAAAAAAAAAAAAAAAGCACACCTCATAGGAAAAAACAGACAAATTTGACCACCTTAAAGGTAAACTCAGTAAGATCAAAGATGTGATAACGTTAAGTGAAATAAGCCAGTAAAACAAATAATGTATAATACAGTAGTCAAATTCACAGAGACAAAAAGTAGAGCGCTGACTACAGGAGCTGGGCATGGGAGAAATAAGGAGTTAAGTGTTTAATGGGTACAGTTTCAATTTTACAAAATGCAGTGTCTTGGAGCTAGATGGTGGTATTGATTGTGCAACAATGTGAATGTACTTAACACCACTGAAATTGCCCACTTAAAAATACACAAAGTGGAAAGTTTTATATGAGTGTTTACCACTATTTTTAAAAAGAGCATTAAAAAAAGTAAGACAAAAGTTAGAAATTAAGCCACATAATAGAATTAGACAAAATTATAGATAATTCTTACAAATCAGTAAGAAAAATACAAACCACAGAAATTCTTAAAAATGGGTAAACAATGAAAACACTAAATTTACAAAAGAAAGCCTCACAGCCAATAGACACAGAAATATGTTTAATATCTCTACTGACAAAGGAAATGAAAATTAAAATAAGCTACCATTTCATATCCATCAGACTAACAAAAATCTAAATTTTGTAGATGTCAGGTTACTAGAACTCCTACACATTTCTAGAGGGAGTGTAAACTGATATAATCATTGGGAGAACAATAATGCAATATCCAATCATGCAGAAGATGCAAATACACTCAGATCCTGCAAATCTACTTCCTAAAAAATACCCAAGCAAACATTTATAATGTTCAATGTGTCTTTTTTATAACTATATGCCATCAACAGGAAAATGAATCTGTACAGTTGACCTTAAACAACAAGGGGGATAGGGATGCCAAACCTCTGTTCAGACAAAAATCAAAGTATAACTTATAGTTGGCCCTCCATATACAGTTTCTCCACATCTACACATTCAACCAACAGCAAATCATTGTGGACTGCAGTATTTACTACTGAAAAAAATCCACATATAAGTAGATTCATGCAGTTCAAACTCATATCGGTCACTGCATTTTAAAACTGAAGAACTAGAGCAATTTATGCATTGTCACAGATAAACCTTAAAAAATAACGCTGAGAAGAAAAGTTGCAGGAGATGCAGAATATTATAACCATCTACCAAAGCCTTTGACTGTGTGGATCACAATAAACTGTGGAAAATTCTGAAAGAGATGGAATACCAGAGCACCTGACCTGCCTCTTGAAAAACCTATATGCAGGTCAGGAAACAACAGTTAGAATTGGACATGGAACGACAGACGGGTTCCAAATAGGAAAAGGAGTACGTCAAGGCTGTATATTGTCACCCTGCTTATTTAACTTCGATGCAGAGTACATCATGAGAAACGCTGGACTGGAAGAAGCACAAGCTGGAATCAAGATTGCCAGGAGAAATAGCAATAACCTCAGATATGCAGATGACACCACCCTTATGGCAGAAAGTGAAGAGGAACTAAAAAGCCTCTTGATGAAAACAAAAGAAAGTGAAAAGGTTGGCTTAAAGCTCAACATTCAGAAAACTAAGATCATGGCATCCAGTCCCATCACTTCATGGGAAATGGATGGGGAACAGTGGAAACAGTGTCAGACTATTTTTGGGGGACTCCAAAATCACTGCAGATGGTGACTACAGCCATGAAATTAAAAGACACTTACTCCTTGGAAGAAAAGTTATGACCAACCTAGACAGCATATTCAAAAGCAGAAACATTACTTTGCCAACAAAGATCCGTCTAGTCAAGGCTATGGTTTTTCCTGTCGTTATGTATGGATGTGAGAGTTGGACTGTGAAGAAAGCTGAGTGCCAAAGAATTGATGTGTTTGAATTGTGGTGTTGGAGAAGACTCTTGAGAGTCCCTTGGACTGCAACGAGATCCAACCAGTCCATTCTGAAGATCAGCTCTAGGATTTCTTTGGAGGGAATGATGCTAAAGCTGAAACTCCAGTACTTTGGCCACCTCATGCAAAGAGTTGACTCATTGGAAAAGACTCTGATGCTGGGAGGGATTGGGGGCAGGAGGAGAAGAGGACGACAGAGGATGGGATGGCTGGATGGCATCACTGACTCGATGGATGTAAGTCTGAGTGAACTCCGGGAGTTGGTGATGGACAGGGAGGCCTGGCGTGCTGCCATTCATGGGGTCGCAAAGAGTCGGACACGACTGAACAACTGAACTGATGAAATTTTTCTAAAGAATTTTAAAACACTAAAAAGTGACCTTACACTCAAAAATACTATGTTTATCAGTAGTAAAAAAGTATGTATGGGAAGGATATACTCAACTTTAGCATAATGGTTACTTCCAAGAAGTAGAGTACAGAATAGAGAAAACGTTAGAAAGTGAGCTTCCTCTGTAGGTTTTATTTCTTGGGGGGTTGAGGAGAGGCTAAAGCTAGTATGAGAATTAAGATCTATTAAATCTGGACCATGGATATAAAGGTTCATATATTATTTCTAAACTTCTAAGTCTAAAATGTAATTTTTAAAAGCATCTTTAGAAATAATGGATTGGAAGCAAGCAGCATATGATTATTCTTTCCACCATAATAAGTTAAATGGAGTCAAGAGACCTGGTTTTAAACCTCTGCTTGGACTAAAAAGCTTGGCATGCTGCAGTCCACGGGGTCAGAAAGAATTAGACACCTCTTAGCAACTGAACCACCACCACCAGCACCAAGCTACTTGACAATGTGGAAAATTAATTTCTTCAGAGCTACAACTTTCTTACCTGAAACAGAAGCAACCCATCTCATAAGGCTGTCATAGATATAAAATACCCAATAGGAGGCATTCAACTATAGGTAGTTATCATTTTAAATTTGCAGTAAAAGGAAAGAACTAAATGGAGGGAAATGGCAAGGGTTTTGAACGCAATGAACTTGCCTCACCTTTTCAGAATTACATAGCAGAACGTAACATTGATGTCAGATGTATGCGACTACCACTTTCCAGCTTCCAAGACCCAATTTTAAAATAGGGATTTTACAAAGGAATTCAAAATTACACACCACAGGATTACAATCTGGATTCCATGGTCCAGTTAAAGGAGACCAGAGTCATGTGAAGAAATCCAAAATAATCCCACTGTCTCCTTAAGAAAGACTAACCAACATTTTCAGAACTAGGTCCAAATATACTTTTGCATTCCCCTCAGCCACCAGTCCCCATAGGTTATTTACACACAAAGAAACATTATCAGAAGTATCAGTACTAAAGTCCCTCATCACCTTCAGCCTTTTCTCGAGCCACATTCACATAGAGCTATCACTGAACCATTGAAGGAAATTTTTATGATCCAAGGACAACAATAAGCAGAATATGAAAGTATAATTAATTCAGACATCTTCACAACTATCCACTTACTGAATATTCCTAGCACTGCTCTAAGCACTGAAAAGACTCTCCTGATCTCCTATTTTGAGAGAAGAAAACTGAAATAGTGCTGTAGGTATTAAGCTGAAAAGCCAGGACTGAAATTCCAAAGCCCACACTCTTAATCACTAAGCTAAACTTACTACATTATGCTTGGGAAACTAAGTATCTCTGCCTCCTGGCAAACTTAAGTTCTCACACCACGATAGAAAAGCAGAATATATTTAAAGATTAATGCAATTCTCAATATTGAATGACATGTCATCTACTGTTGTAATGATACAGTTATACTAGCATTCAACTTTTATAGTATTGTTTATGAAAAATATCATCTCATTAAGCAATCATATATAACAGCTGGAGTAAACTGGTATGCAAAAAACCTGGACGAGGGGGCTTCCCTGGTGGCACAGTGGTTAAGTATCTGCCTGCCAATGCAGGGTACACAGGTTCGATCTCTAGTCAGGGAAGATCCCACATGCTGCAGGGCAATGCGCCCATGTGCCGCAACTACTGAAGCCTGTGTGCATACAGTCTGTGCTCCTCAACAAGACAAGCCACTGCAATGAGAAGCCTGAGCCCCACAAGGAAGAGTCGCCCCAAATCGCTACAACTAGAGAAAGCCCACATTGAGTAACGAAGACTCACAACCAAAAAAACAAAAATCTTATTAAAAAAAAACACAGCCCAGGGGAAGTTCACCATTAACCAGATCTAGGTGTCACTGAGCAACAATCAGTCTATCTAGGCTTCAGTTTCCTGAACTTACAGGTGAGGTTTTTCACCTAGATCTAAGGCCTCTTTCAACTAAAACATTCAATGCATTTTAACACATTCTAGACACTGTTAATGTATTTCCTGAACAAAGGCTTTGAAAGGCAGCTTTTGAAAAATCTTTAAAATTAAATCATATAGTATATGCTCTTATGTCTATCCTTTTACTCAAACATATCCAAAGCTAACCTGTGTTATTAAAAATCAGAAACTGACTGAAAAGGGGTGGGTGTGGGGATTCTGATGATGCTGGTAATATTAACATTGTTTGTTTTGGGTGTTGGTCACACTTTCACCATATGTGCTTTGTACATTACCATTTATTATTTTGACCTGAAAAAGGTGGCTTTCCTCCAAAGATAACTTGTGTGTTCTAACTCCATAACTATGTTTGTGTATAATAGAGCTGTGCAACCTTTGTTATCAATATATAAATGTTTCCAGCTTAATGTTGTCCACAACTCCTGCTCCCTAACTCCAATTCAGGAGTCTACAGAAGAGATCATTTACTTATGGATTATACAGCATTCCTGTAATTCTTTTAAGACTGTCTCCTGAAATTCAGTCTTAACTTTCCTTTGGAACCGAGCTCAACAACCTCTCTTCCTACATACGCACACCCTCAGAATTCCCAGAGCACTGATTCTCTCCATCATTTTTATCTGTCTCCAACCAAGTCTGTCTTTCAGGGTTGTTTGCAAATATCCTCAATAAATGCTGATAACATATTTACTGAGAAATAAGAAAACATATTCTTTACAAAGGGATGATCTGCAAAGGAATCCCAGATGATTGATTGATAGATCAAAGCCTTTAAAAAATTAAAAAAAGAAATGCACTCCAAGAGCATTACTTGGACAGGCTTTTAATTTTTTTACCTCAGTCAGTAACAAACCCAGAACCTCATAAGGTTAAGCTACACTGAACTAAAAACTTACATAGCCGTAAAAAATCGCTTTTCTACTCGTAAAAACTTGTTCAAATTCTAGTTATATTAGTTTATAGCAGAAAATTTCACCTTTGTCTTTAAACTAGAAAGGAAAAAGTTTAAAAGAAAAAGATAATAATTGATAAACCAGGGGCAAAGTCTTAAAAACAGAACACTCAAAGCTAGTAGTGAAAGTGAAAGTGAAGTCGCTCAGTCGTTTCCGACTCTGCGATCCCATGGACTGTAGTCTACCAGGCTTTTCTGTCCATGGGATTTTCCAGCCAAGAGTACTGGAGTGGGCAGTAGTCATGCTATATTAATTTTTTTGTACCGTTACTGTCCATTCATCTTTTAGATAAATTATACTACAAACTCTAGTTAACTGTCTTAAATGTTCTTCTAAAAGAGTTCTGTCTACAGCAGTGCTTCTCAACATTTGACAAAGTATGGAGACATTTTTAGTTGACACAATGGCAGGGAAATGGTAGGGAGGTGGGAGGAAGATTGCCTGTGCTATTGGCATCTAGTGCTCTTAGTCAGCGATTGTGCTAAACATCCTACAATGCACAGGAGAACCACCCACAACAAAGAAGTCATTACCTGCCCCACATGTCAACAGTGCCAAGGTTGAGAAACCATAGTCAACAGAAATTAAAAGACTTCCCTTTAAAGATTCGTAACTACTTCTATACAGAATAGTCAAATACATAAAATTTAAAATGACAACAGGTACAAAAATCCACTTAAATACTTAAGGGAAATTTATACAGTAGTAGTTTTCATGAAACCAATTTGTTAATGCCACATATTTAAATATTCCCTATGAGACTCCTAGAAAATGATAGCAAAGTGCGGTTACAATATGAAAAAAACTACAGGGACCATACAGGACGAGAATAAACAAGCGTATGTGGACTGATTTACGGGCATTTTACTTCAGTGAACTTCAAAGTTTAAAATATTTTGCATACTGAAATGCAAGCAAACCTTTAATTACAGGTAAAGCTTAATGTTTAAACAATTAAATTAGGCTGCATTTAAACCTTTTAATCAGTAATACAAACCAAGTTCAATTATTTTTAAATAATTAAAAGTATGCCTACATCTGACAAGTCAGGACAGCATGGTATAATATAAACACAAGCAAACTTAGATCTAAATCCCAGAGGTGTATGTTCGCAGACAAATAATTTAACTTTTCTGAATCTCAATTTTCTCATGTAAGAAATAAAAAATCTAATTCAAGGACCTGTTCTTGAGAATTAGCAGTAATGTATATAAACAAATGGAGCTGCTAGTTCCTTTACAAATGGTGGTTGTTAATACCAGTAACAATTTATAATAAATAATAATATAACCTCTATGAGTACAGATTATAGCTTTACTCCGTCCTCATAAGCTACAATTCACTTATGTAATTCAACTAAAAATACACCTATTAAGTGTACTGTAAATCAATTTTCTATTCCTTGCAACTTTGAAATATTACTTCTACAGATTTAAATAAATTAATATCTCAGACAAGTGACAGATTTTCAAACACAGTTTCATGGAAAAAAGGCCTACATGGCTTATTTATTTTTAGTAAATAACATATTAGCATGATTCAAAATTCAAAAGGATTCTTTTGATCCCTGTTGCCCCAGACACCCAATTCTTCTACAGAGAAACAATGTTACCAATTTCTCCTTAATCCTTTCACCTATACAAATACACATACTTCCCTACTTCTGACACTAATGGTGGCCTCTTCTCACTGATTCTATCCTGTACTTTCCACATTTAATTTATCTTGAGGCTGTATTTTAATTAACAACACACTCCAACAGTGGCCATTTACAACTTCTTACCGCCAGATGTAAGCTATCTTTACAAAGACACTTAAAAGGGGGAGGGGAAATCCTTAAAATCAATCAAGATTCTTAGTAAACACAAAAATATGAAATAAACTTTGGTAAAATGAAGATTTACATAGATGACATGAGGAAATACTTAATTATACCAGCCACTCAAATACTGCATTTACATACATAAAAAGGAAACATGTGGACTGTACTTCAACGTACTGAAAATAATCAACATAATACACCTATAGAATTGGACTTAAGTATCAATGAAATAAAATATATTGGTGAAAATAAAGCTATTTATTGGTTATAAATTCCAATATTAAATTATCTGTAATTAGTTGAATTACATTTCCTAAATGTTCTTTCTGGAAGAAGTTTCATTCCAGATTTATACAGACACTGTTCTTAAAAAAATAATTTTCCTGTTTGGATTTTGTTTTCTTCCTCTGAAACACTACATCACTTACTTGAAACAAGGTTTCATCATTCATTGCTCATATATAAAAAGCTGTATTATTTTAACAATATGCATTACTAGAGCAATACAAGATTTCTTTTAAACTTCAAGTAGTAAGAATATCATGGTGAAAAGTCACTTCACATAATGCAGAGACTATACGAATTACTTATACTTTTAAGTAATAGAAAATAAAGCATTAAAGTCTTATACTAAGTTTCAGGCTTGTACAACCGTACTACAGAAGAAATGTTCTAGGCTACTGGCAATAATACTAGCTGCAAACTTTCATTAGGAAGATATATGTCAAGTATCCTGGAAAATCTTTTCTTACTAAAGAAAAATTTAGAATCACTGTCTCACTATATATCACAGTGCAGGTATTTATGATTCTTTTTCTGCACTGTACCACAAAAACACAAAGTCATCCTTCCATTCAGAGTTTTGGCACTTGAACAAATACAGAGGTCAGAGTTTATACACATGCTCTGTAAAACCAATCATTACTTATATACTATTATATTCAATAAATCTGCTAGGATTTGGCATTTTTAAATAATTTTAAAGAATCTTCTCCACGTCTATCTGTAAAGACACAAAATCACTTCAGATTCAGTGGCACAAATAAAGTTCAAGTGCTTGCTATCAGACTTGTCAATAACTCATCACATACTTAGAATGCTGAATTTCACAAATAAGAGAAAAGCACAAATAGCAATAATATATTCGATAACGATATTTGACATCTTGAAAATAACCATTCAGTATTTTTAATCTTTGTTGAGTCCAAGGAGGAAAAACAAACTAGCATTCCTGTTGATTATGGGTGTGAAAAATGTACTATACTTTCATAATTTTGAGTCAAATTACCGAAACATTTAAAATATATTAACAAATGTGGCCAATATCAGCGTACCTAAAATTTCTACAGGACTGAAGAGTAGTAGCTTGAGACAAAAATTTTTCATCATTTCAGATATATGTTGGAATAAACCTACTTAATAAAGAAACATAACAATGTATTAATCCGAAATCTCATGTTTTTAAGTAGGACACTTTTTCAAAAGTAAGAACTAACTATGGGGACATCATAATGAAGTTTCATGGCACAAATGGCACAACACAACAGTGTCACAGAGGCATTGTCTTAGGACAGACTCTCTCATCTATAACTTGTAAACAGTATTTTGAAATAAGCTACTCATACACTCCACTATTTTTTCCTTATCTTAGCTAAAAATATTTAAACGTATTTAATATACCGAACGTGCCTTTACCTAGTCAAAAAGCTTCAGATGTCAATCGAAAAAGACGCCTAGAATGTCGGAGTAAGTGGAAATGAGATAATAGTCTAATACGGAATTAATTTTCTATCTCTGGTGAAAATTCCCTTATCGCCCACTCAAATAAGCTAGTACCCCATTATGTCTTCTCTTTTCTCCCAACACCCAACCGAGAGGGAGTTAACTCCGAACATCCTTCTCTCATCAATCACTCCTTCGGTAAGGAAAGGAGGGTGGCAGCCAGACCGGCCATAACCCAGAATACCCTGAAAAGTGTGGGCCTTTGAGCGACGCGGCTCTCCGGATCCAGTTACCACCTTTCCCCTTCCCCCAACCCACTTCCCGGGTTTTCTCAGGCTCGGCCTGCTACCTCCCCACCCTACAGCCACACTTCCAGCTGTTGCCACTGCCGTGGGGCGCTCTCTAGAGCTCACACCCGACGATAAGCGCCCTTTCTCCATCTGCCCCTTAAACCTTATTCCTCCCCAGACCCCCCGCCCGCGAGACCGTCCATCCCAGGGCCCGGGGAGGGGAGGGGAAGGCGGCGGAAGGAGGGGGGAGACTGCTGCTTCCCCACAGGCAGAAGGGCGGCCGCAAAGAAGGCCAACCGGGGGTTACCAGGGATATTGGGATTGCCACCGGAAGGGCCCTCCCGCCCTGGGCTGATGTGGGGGACGTCCGGGAGTTCATTTCTGACCTCCTCGCTCTTCAGCACCTCCTTGAACTCCCGCTTGATTCGCTGCACCGCGATGTTGGCCATGTCTCCGCCCGCAGCTGATTCGTACCCGCCTCCTCCGCCACCGCTACGACCACCGCCACCGCCGCCACCTCTTCCTCCACCGCCTCCTCCCCCGGCGATTCACACCCGAGCACACGAACGCTGCCACTGCCACCCCGGCCGCCGCACTATCTTCAGTGTGGAATCACCTCCGCGCCCGGCCACCAAAATGGCGCCGGGTCCGCGCATGCGCACGACGCTGACCCGGCCCGGCGGCGCAGCCGCTCCCGTTGTAGCCCCATACGCCTTAGCCGCGAACCTGCGCCGCGCTGTGCGGCGCGTCTCTGCCTGAGCTGCGGCCGCGTGGCTCCGCCCTGTCGGCGTCTGGAGCCAGGAGGGTGCGGCTTCCGCGCGGGCCAGGGCTTCCCGGGCCTCACGGGTCGTCTCCGGCGCCTCCGCCCCTGTATGAACGTAGGTGGTACGGTGGAGGCTTCCAGACCTTCGCCTCTAGCCGAAGGTTCGAGTCCAACCTGACGGGTTCACGCGGCCCCTCTAAGCTTGGAGCGCCGCCCTGACTCAGCCAGACCACGGGCTTAATGTATCCGGCTGTGTCTAGTGTCGGAAAACACTGTCCGGGAACTCGGTCTGGCCCATTTTCTGTTGGTTCTGAAAAGCCACTGCGGTTCGTTTTTGTCCTGCAGCCGTTACAGTTCTATTACTGCAGTCATCCCAGGATCTTTCCAGGTACAACAAATCATTAAATTAAGTATGGTCATTGTTGTATCTCAGTTGTAATTGAGACCGGGTCTCAGTGGAGATGCCTGAGATGAGTTTAGAAGCCAGATGTTGATCTTTGGCCTACTTAGATAATAACAAGCCGTGGAACTAAAACCATAGCTTTAAAACTTGAATGTACATCAGGATCCCTGGAGAGCTTAAGAAAAAACAAAAGAGTGTAAGGTGGGCCTAATTTGCATTTTTAGCAAGTTCCCAGGTGCTGCTGGTTCAGAGACCACAGTATGAAAACCACTGAACTAAGATATGTTCAGTAACTGAATATATAGGGAAAACTGGAGAAACCTATCCCTCTTGGGGGGGAAGGGCAGCTTTACTTCTGTAAGCCTAGAGTAACAGTGGCTAGTGCTAGTAGGCACTCAATGAATATTGAATGAATAAATGAGTAAAGAGTAAATGTTTTAAGTGAGAAGTAAATTTGAAAGGCAATTGAAAAGTGGTTTAGGGCTTCCAGTAATATGGTTTTGATACTAAGGGATGCTTTGAGTAGAAAACATTTTGTAATAAATATTTATTTAGAAGTTTATATTTCATGCATTTCTTTCACCTAACTAATCAGTAAAGCATCCTGTTAGGAAAATATCACGAATACACCGTCTTAGCAAAAATTACCAAAATTGTGGCAGTAAAAAAAAATAAGCCCCTGGGTATGAGTCATTCAGTGGAGGCACATGGCAAGAAAAGAATTTCTTGAACTGCCGCAGGAACCAAGAGGGGATTTTAAATTCCAGCCCCCTTCCATACCAGCTCTCTCTCTTCAACCTTGGTTTCCTCTTCTGCAAGATAAGGAAGCTGGATGAGATGATCTCCTCCAAGTTTTAAGAGTTTAGAATTCTAAAGCATCTGGAAACATTCCCCTAAACGGAAGAACTATAAAAACCCTTCCAGCAGAGCCCCCTAGTGGTCCTAAGGCGAACCAACTATACATGTGGGCCATGGCACAATAAAATGGTATAATGTATAAGTGTTGCAATGCTATGTGTATTTGTGCCAGTACATTAAAAATAATTACTTCAATGTGTGAAAAAACTTTTTGAATACTTTACCTTTATCACTTTAATTCAGTCCCCAATATTAATCTTGGCGCTTCAAAGAAATTTAAAACACTCAAATCACAGGGGAACTAATTAGAAGGGTATGCTAATTTCTTTGGGGAAGAGAAGTTTGGTCATTTTTAAATGCACATAATCACTGGCCCTGAAATTCCACTTTCACTCCATTTTTACAGTCCTTCCTATTAACAGAATATGAGGCGACTGCCAATTAACTGACGAGGCAATCCTCAAAATACGTTTTAGGGAGAAAAAGAACACTATGCTGAAAGTGATGTGGTATCCTGGATTGGACCCTGGAACCAAAAGGACATAACTAGTGAGATCTGAAAAAATTTTGTAATTTAGTTAATAGTGTGACTGTTAATTTCTTAATTTTGACATGGTACTATGATTATGTAAGATGCTAACATTAATAGAAGTTAGTATAGGGTATACAAGATTCTGTGAAACATTTCTGTAAATCCAAAATTATTCCAAAAGAAAAAGTTTACTTTAAAAATCATTATTAGGACTTTCCTGGTGGTCCAGTGGCTAAGGCAGCGTGCTCCCAATACAGGGGGCCCAGGTTCGATCCCTGGTTGGGGAACTAGATCACACATGCCTCAACTAAGAGTTCATATGCCACAACTGAACATCTTGCATGCTGCAACTAAGACCCAGTGCAGCCAAATAAATAAATAATTGCTGTTTTTAAAAAATTACGATTCTGTCCAGATTGTGTATAATATACCACCGTTTATGTGAGGGAAGAAAGGAATATGTGTGTGTATATGCTTGTGAATCCATAAAGTATCACTGGAAAAATACATCAGAAACTGACAGCAGTGGTAATCTCTGAGATAGCAGTTTAAGTTCCTTGGGGAAGGCAAAGTGGGAGACTTTTCATCATGTATCCTATTGTATGTTTTACCTATTCATATCTAAATTTTTAAAAATGAATTTCCAGAAAGCATGTTATAATCTCTTCGCTGATATAAGTTAGTGCTGATTACTTCATTAAATAATAAATTAAATAAATAATTATTGAATGCCTACTGTGTGCCAAGCATGATCTAATCCCTGGAGGCATACCAGTGAACAAGATCAAAAAAACCCTCAAATGGTAGGATTTACATTCTAGCAAGGATAAGGAAATACTCATCTCAGAGTATAGTCTGCAGTCACCTGGGAAGAGGGATCCCTGAGATGTCTGCAATGCCTAAACTATTATCAAATAAACCTAGGACATTATTTTCCTTTTTACCGTGTTGATGTAAAAGCAGTGTTTGTGTGTTAGTCGCGTCCAACTCTTTGCAACCCCCAAAGGATCTTCCCAACTCAGGAATCGAGCCCTCGTCTGCTGCATTGCAGGCAGACTCTTCACCATTTGAGCTACAGGGAAGTCTTTTTTTAAAAATGGTATAATGGTGCTGTAAAAGCAGTAGTGAGCAAAAAAATTACTGTGCTAGTATTTTACTAAACTCATCCACTCACTATTTTAAAATCTTTCACTTTAGAATGTCTTCACTGAAGTAGTCGGGATTATTAATTATATTAAACCTCAACTTTCAAGTAAAGTCTCAATGTTTTGTATGATACATGGAAAGTGAGTTTCCCTGGTGGCTAAGATAGTGAAAAATCTGCCTGCAATGCAAGAGACCTGGGTTTGATCCTTGGATTGGGAAGATCCCCTGGAGAAGGGAACGGGCGACCCACTCCAGTATTCTTGCCTGGAGAATTCCATGGACAGAGGAGTCTGGTGGGCTACAGTCCATGGGGTGGCAAGGAGTCAGATACAACTGAGCGACTCTCACACACAGGAAAAGGATACATAAAGGACTTCTGTATACCAAAGCTCATGGTAAAGCACTTGTACAAAATGGTTGAGCTGCAAGCTGAACTTAATCATTTTTTTCATGGAACACCATTTTCCCTTAATGATTGAGACAAACAACTTAAGAGTTGGCCATTTGGCAGATAATTTATCAAAAATGAACAATGTAAGCTATCACATCAAGGAAAAATAACTGACAGAATTTGTTAAGCATGATAAATTCAAGCTTTCAACTGAAAAAGTTTTACAAAACATGTCTGCCACTGTGACTT
The DNA here is from genome assembly GCF_016772045.2 of Ovis aries. Taxonomy (NCBI): domain Eukaryota; kingdom Metazoa; phylum Chordata; class Mammalia; order Artiodactyla; family Bovidae; genus Ovis; species Ovis aries. Next base: position 59,502,988 of record NC_056059.1, on the reverse strand, counting down.
GATAGCTTACCAATATGCTTAAAGACCTTTCTGATTAAATTGGGTGATATTGACAAATGTGATTACTAGAAATTATACAATGGAGTATGTCAACATTTGGAAGATCTGCATAAATTAGTGAGGTAGTAATTGGTCCAAATACCAATGCGTAGTGTTACAAAATCATCATGGGGAAAACATCCATTCAAGGATCAAGACAAAAAAAAAAAAAAAAGGATCAAGACAGACTGATGGATTTTAATAGTACAAAAAGTTCATAACATTTCAGCTAACCTTTGAGAAGTGACCACTTGTCTAGATTTAGTGTAGTGTTAATAATATCCGCAGTTATCTGAAAAGGTTATTAAAATATTCCTTCCCTTTCCAATCTGCATAAGGCTAGATTTTCTTTCTGTACTTCAATCAGAGCAACATGTGCAACGTATTGAATGCAAAGGCATATATTAAAATTCAGCTGTGTTCCATTAAGCCAGCATTAAAGAGATTTTGTTTTAGAAAATAGTTATTTTTCACTGAAGTTATACTATTTATATAAGCATATAATGGATTTTATTATAGTTATTTATTAGTAAATATTTCAGTAATTTCTTAGTTTTAATTTCTAACACAATGCCCTTTAACTGATGTAAACAAATGCTTTTTGGAATCCTCAGTATATTCTTTAAGAGTACAATGAAGTACATTTGAGCATACTGTACTATTTCCCAGGTGTCACAGTTGGTAAAGAATCCAGCTGCCAATGTAGGAGACTCAAGAGACACTGGTTTGATCCCTGGGTCAGGAAGATCCCCTGAAGTAGGAAATGGCAAGCCACTCCAGTGTTCTTGCCTGGAAAATTCTGTGGTCAGAGAAGCCTGGTGGGTTACAGTCCATGGGGTCACAAAGAGTTGGACACAACTGAGCATACACCACCGCTTGGTCCCTGGTGCCTGTGACTATTTAAATGTACTGCTGAAGCATGAGATTTAGATCTAGAAAGTTCTCCACTTTCAGAATATATAGTGTATATAAACATTATTTAATAATTACTTATTTATTGAAGTGTGTGAAATTGGTTTTAGATGTATGGAGGAAAGTTCATCTGCCAGCTCTCTGCTGTCTCTAACAGAACAATGTGTTTTGATATGTTGATTCGCATAAAAAGAATTGTGGCAAGGCATAATCGTGCTTTGCTGACCATTGATAATACTCCCCTACATTGGAAACAAGTAAGTCTTCCTTTTTGTAGCTCCTGCTAGTTACTATGACTGCTCTACAGGTTCAAATATCCTGTTCTATATGTAGAGGAACTTTTTTTTCCTACAGCCCTCTCCTGACCTTGTGTTTTGCTAGTTTTTTTGAGACTTTTTTCCTTTGTCCCTCACCACTGCCTATTCTATCCAAGCCCCTCACTTAACTCTCCTTTTGAAACACCCAGTCATAATTCTAAGGTCAGTTTGCATTTTTTTCCCCCTCTTTCACTGAGTCCTACCCTTCCCATCTTGTTAGCTCCTCTCCCCTACCACCCCAGCTGGGATGACGAACTCTAGCAGCAAGAGGGGAAACCAGCATTCAGATACACAGTTGAACTGTTGAGCTTAGCTCCAGGCCAGTGGGCACCACAGTATTGATTGTAATGCACACTGTATTATTTCAAATATAGAGAATAGATCAGAACCCCCACCACTGTGGCTTTCAGAATATCTGTAGCATGGCAAGGAAAGCTGTTTCAATAGCGCAGAATAATGTTCCCTTGCCTTAAATTACCTTTTCTTCCTGTCAGACACAGAGGCGGTTTAGGTGGGAGCTTTTTAGGAAAGGACCTCAGAATTCCACTCCGTCCAAGGAATATGCAACTACAGCTGGGACATGGTTACAGGACCTTCATACTTCATAGTCAAGATACCAACCACCTTTCCGGTAGACTGCCCTCTGCTGATCATCCCAATTATTTTTGCTGAGTTCCTGAATTCCTTTCTGTCCTCTAAACCAGAATGCTCTCTTTTAGACCCTAGAATCACTGGGTCTCCAGTGAAAGATCCCAATCCTCCAGAGGCCACTCGTCAAATTCCTCTTCTTTTAGTTGTCTCAAAGACCATGAACTAGTCAACATGGGACTTCCTGCTAACTAAAATCCACAACTAACTTCTACCTACCTAGTCCCTTGATTGTCAATTACCTATCATTCATTCAGAATACAGATTTTGACAAATCATATAAGCCGCATTAAATTGGCCAGATATTCTTTGTTTGCTCCTCCAAATTCGCTCTCCACTGTTCTCTACTCTGTGCCTCTGGATGCTGGAAGTATGGGCTGCCAAGGAGTTCACTACATATACAAAGCTTTCTTACTTTCTGGATTCCAGTTGAACACAGCCAGTGGAATGCTCTGGCAGGAGATGAGGCCAAGGGTTAACATGCTACCTTTCCCTCCCAAAGGCCACAATTTCAATAGCTCTTTCCTTCAGCTGCAGGCTTCCCTGGTGGCTCAGACGGTAAAGCATCTGCCTGCAGTGCAGGAGACCCGGGTTCAATCCCTGGGTTGGGAAAATCCCCTGGAGAAGGAAATGACAACCCACTCCAGTACTCTTGTCTGGAAAATTACATGGGCTGAGGAGCCTGGTAGGCTACAGTCCATGGGATCACAAAGAGTCGGACACGACTGAGCAACTTCAGTTTCAGTTTCCTTCAGCTGCAGCTACAGCTACTGCTATAGTTCTTTCAAGATTCCAGGAATTATGGGCTCCTATCCTTTCAAGCCTGGAGGCACCAAGAGCTCCCTGCTTTTGTTAGCCTTTGCTAGCTTCCTTTAACATTTTGTAAACAGTCTCTTGAACAAATTCTTCTCATTAACCACCAACTTCCTGCCGGGACCCTGTCTGATAGACCAAGGTACAACCATAATTCCCTACTCTCCTGAATGTGGTTGCTCTTTAGAAAAATTACCAATCAATCTCTCCTGCTCTACAGTCTCTAAATCAGGATTCTTTTGAGGAACTCAAAGTTACAGTTCTCCCCACTAAGGTGAAACTCTGAAGGGTCAGCTGAGGCATTGCCTTATGAACAGTAGATCAGTATCTTTCCCTTAATTGGTGCTCCCTGGAGTGGAGATTCACATCCGCTTTCCCCTCTCTACAGCTGAGCATTCAGCTGTACTGTCCTAAGAAATGACTCCTTCCATGGTTAACAATTCAGCCTCTATCCAGAGGCTTGGGGAAGCATATGCAAAAGAATTCCCCCATAGGTCCTGAAGTTAGCAAGGCCCACGACTTAGACACACTAAAGAAACATAAGGAAAATCATAATTTAAAGTAGAAGACGTGTTTATTATATAAACATCTCAGCAAAAGCACTGTGCTCAGTAAAAACTACATTTTACTCTTTTTCAAGTGATTTTGATGTGTTAGCCAGTAGTATGAATTCTTATCCACTTTGGCCCAGCCGCTTCATTCGTTCTGGGGCTATTGGTAATTCTCCTCTGCTCTTCCTCAGTAACGTATTGGACACTTTCAGAGATGGGGGACTCATCTTTTGGTGTCATATCTTTTTGGCCTTTTATACAATTCATGAGGGTCTTATGGCAAGTATACTGAGGTGGTTTGCTTTCCCTCCTCCAGTGGATCACGCTTTGTCAGAGCTCTGCCGTGACCCATCAGTATTGGGTGGCCCTGCACCGCATGGCTCACAGCTTCATTGAGTTACGCAAGCCCCTTCACCACAAGAAGGCAGTGATCCATGAAGGGGTTTTGCACTCAGTATGTCAGCAAATCTGGAAGGCCTAGTAGTGGCCACAGGACTGGAAAAGGTCAATCCTCATCCCAATCCCCAAGAAGGGTAGTACTAAACAATGTGCTAACCATCAGAAAATTACACTCATCTCCCGTGCTAGTAAGGCCATGCTTAAAATCTTGCATGCTAGGCTTCAGCATTATGCGAACCAAAAACCTCCAGATATCCAGACTGGGTTTGGAAAAGGAAGAGGAGCTAGAGATCAAATTGCCACATTTGCTGGATTATAGAGAAAACAAGGGAGTTTCAGAAAAACGTCTATCTCTGTTTTCATCAACTACACTAAAGCCTTTGTGTGGATCATGACAAACTGTGAAAGTTCTTAGAAAGATAAGAATACCAGTCCATCTTTACTGTCTTCTGAGAAACCTATATATGGGTCAAGAAGCTACAGTTAGAACCCTGTATGGAACAACTGATTGGTTCAAGATCAAGAAAGGAGTATGGCAGGGCTGTCTGCTGTCACCCTTTTTATATAACCTATATCTGAGCACATTGTGAGAAATGCCAGGCTGGATGAGTTACAAGCTGGAATCAAGACAGCAGATGATACCACTCTAATGGCAGAAAGTGAAGAGGAACTAAAGAGCCTCTTGATGAAAGTGAAAGAGGAGAGTGAAGAAGCTAGCTTAAAACTCAACATTCAAAAAACAAAGATCACTTCATGGCAAATAGATGGAGAAACAATGGAAACAGTGAGAGGCTTTATTTTCTTGGGCTCCAAAATCACTGCAGATGGTGACTGCAGCCATGAAATTAAAAGACATTTGCTCCGTGGAAGAAAAGCTATGACCAACCTAGACAGTATATTAAAAAACAGAGACATTACTTTGCTGACAAAGGTCCACCTAGTTAAAGCTATGGTTTTTTCTGTAGTCGTGTATGGATGTAAGAGAGCTGGACCATAAAGAAAACTGAGCACAGAAGAACTGATGCTTTTGAACAGTGGTGTTGGAGAAGACTCTTAGACCTTTGGACTGCAGGGAGATCAAACCAGTCCATCCTAAAGGAAATCAGTCCTGAATATTCATTGGAAGGACTGATGCTGAAGCTGAAACCCCAATACTTTGGCCACCTGATGCGAAGAACTGACTCACTGGAAAAACCCTGATACTAGGAAAGATTGAAGGCCGCAGGAGAAGGGAACAACAGAAGATGAAATGGTTAGATGGCGTCACTGACTATGGACAAGCTCCGGAAGTTGGTGATGGACAGGGAAGCATGGCGTGCTGCAGTCCATGGGGTCACAAAGAGTTAGACAAGACTGAGTGAATCTAAACTGAACTGACTATACCGATTAGAGTTTCAGATATGTCTAGATTAGTGTGTAGACGGAGCACATTCGCTGCTGAATGGAATTATTTTTAAAAAACATAAAGGCTTGTTTGATATTTTAATATGTATTTGGCTGCTCTAGTTGCAGCATGTTGGATCTTCCATCTTCATTGAGGCATGGGAACTCCTAGTTGCAACATGTAGGATCTGGTTCCCTGACCAAGGATCCAGCCTGAGCCAGGAGCACCACAGGAGTCCACACAATGCCTTGTTCTTGACACTGGATAATTAGATTTTTAGATTTCTGCCATTATATAAAACTAAGTACCAAGGGTTTCTATAAAGGCTCTCATTAAACTTCTTTGCAACACTTCATTACAGCTTTTTTTTTGTTTTGAAATTTTGGTAAAAAAAATTAAAATTTTGGTAAAAAAAAATTACTATTACTCATTTTTAAGTGTACTTTTCAGCGGCATTAAATACTCTCACGTTGTTGTGTAACTATCACCACCATCCATCTCTGAAACTTTTTCATCATCCCAAGTTGAAATTCACGTCCATTAAAAAATAACTCTCCATTCCTCCCTCTTTTCAGCCTCCAGTAACAGTATTATACTTTCTGTATCTATGAATTTGACTATTCTAGTTACCTCATGTAAGTAGCATCAGACGGTATTTGTCCTTTTGTGTCTGTCTCATTTCACTTAACAATATTTTCAGAGTTCATCTACATTGTAGCATGTTACCAGACTTTCCTTTCTTTTCAAAAGAGAGTAATTTAAGATTCCGTTGCACATATATGCCACATTTAGTCTATTTGTTCATCATCAAAGGACAACTGGATTTTTTTTTTCGTCTTTTAGCTACTATGAATAATGCTGCTATGAACATGGGTCTACAAATTCTCTTTGAGACTCTGCTTCAGTTCTTTTGAATATATACCCAGAAGTGAAATTGGTGGATCATTTGGTAATTCTGTTTAATTTTTTGAGGAACCATCATACCATTGTCCACAGTGGTTGCACCATCTTAGACTTCTACCAGCCGTGCAGCAGGGTTCCAGCTTCTCTACATCTTTGTCAACACTTTATTACTTTTTTTTTTTTAAACAATAGCTATCCTAATGGGTGTGAGGTGATGTCTCATTGTGGTTTAGCCGTGCAGCAGGGTTCCAGCTTCTCTAGCCATGCAGCAGGGTTCCGGCTTCTCTACATCTTTGTCAACACTTTATTACTTTTTTTTTTTTTTAAACAATAGCTATCCTAATGGGTGTGAGGTGATATCTCATTGTGGTTTTGATATGCATTTCCCTAGTGATTAATGATGTCAAGCATCTTTTCACGTGCTTATTGGCATTTGTATATCTTATTTAGAGAAGTAAGTATCTAGTCATGTCCTTTGCTCATTTTTGAATCAAGTTGTTTGTTTTGTTGTTGAGTTGTTGGAGATTTAAAATATATATATTCTCAATATTAACCCCTTATTCAGATAGATGATTTGCAAACATTTTCTCCTATTTTGTGCGTTAACTTTTCTCTAACTTGATAGTGTGCTTTGATGTAAAAAAAGTATTACATTTTGATGAAGTCCAGTTATTTTGTCACCCAGGCTTTTGGTGTCATATCTAAAAAATCATTGTCAAACCCATTGTCATAAGATTTTCCTCTATATTTTCTTCCAAGGCTTTTACAGTTTTTGATGTTTTATAGTTTTAGTTGTTTAGCTGTCTTTGATCCACCTTTAGTTAATTTTGCATTTGGTATAAGAGTCCTACTACATTCTTTTGCATGTGGATATCTAGTTTTCCCAGCATTATTTGTTGAAGAGACTATCCTTTCTCTCTTGAAGGGTCTTAGCCTTGTCAGAATCACTTGACAGTATATTTGAGGAATCATCTCAAGCTTTTAACCACAGAAGGTTAGTCTTATCTTTCTTTCCAGGCAGAATTTTAAATTTGAATAAATGCCACTATAATTATCAACATTTATGGATGTTCAAGTAACCATAATGCAAGAGATCAAGTTAGATGAAAGGGATACATGGAGAAAAAAGATATGGCCTCTGGTTATGAAACTACCTATTTTTGGGGGGAGATAGAATATCTCATTTAAAAATGACTACAAATACAGGATAGCACATGCTAATTTTAAAATAAATAGCACAGAAATTACATGTCTTGAGAGTTCAGAGCTTGTGGTTTTAGAAATGGATTTTAAGCATTAAAATACCAGTATGTGCACAAATATTCACAGCAGTGTTATTCATATTGGGCTTTCCAAGTGGCGCAGTGGTGAAGAACCTTCCTGCCAATGCAGGAGATGCAAGAGATGCAGGTTGGATCAATCCCTGGGGTTGAGAAGATCCCCTAGAGTAGGAAATGGAAAACCCAGTCCAGTATTCTTGCCTGGAAAATTCCATGGACAGAGGAGCCTGGTGGGCTTCAGTCCGTGGGGTCACGAAGAGTCAGACAGAACTGACCAACTAAGCACGTTATCTATATCAGCAAAAAAATGGAAGTTATGCAAATGTCCATCAGCTGATGAATGGATAAACCATATGTGATCATACTGAATAATGAAATATTACTCAGCAGTTAAAAGAAAGTGGTGACTGCCACATGGATGAACCTTAAAAACATTATGCTAAGTGGAAGAAACCAGTCATAAAGGACCACATATTGTGTTACTCCATTTTTATAAACTGCCAAGAATAAGGAAATCCATACAAAATGGAAAGTAAATTACTGGTTGCCTAGGTCTGGATGGAAGGGGAGGAAGAGAGGAGGGAGGAATGGAAAGTGACTACTAATGGGCATAGAATTTGTTTTGGGGCTGATGAGAGTATTTTGAAACTGATTATGATGGTAATTATGCAACTCTGTAAATGGTTGAATTGTATGGTATGCAAGTTATATTCCAATAAAGATGTTATTTTAAAAATAGCCTCACCAATCCCATCTGTCCAGGTAAAAATGTGAATTTTATATGTGAACTACATCTCAACAAAGCAGTTATTACAAATGGAAGAAAAGAGGACTTGCCTGGCAGTCCAATGGTTAAGACCCTGGTCTTCCAATACAGGGGGCACAGGTTCAGTCCCTGGTTGGAGAACTAAGATCCTGCACAGCGAGGCAAAAAAGAAAACATACCAAAGATTCGAATCAGTAATCCAGAAAGAACTATAGTCTGGGCCAGATGACCTGTTTCTCTTAGGTTTATAAAATCCTATCTGAAGCAATGCAAGAGTATGAATTTTTAATATCTGAGACAGTGGGCAATTACTGAATGTTTTTGTTTAAGGTAATGATACACTTATATGTTTTAGGAACATTGATACTGATGCCTCTCATTAGGCTGGACTGGAATGGAGAGGGACTGGAAGAATAAAACTTGCTTAGGTAGCTGTTAAATTATTCTAGAATAGTAGTTTCCAAATGCTGACTAACAGTGTCAACATCACCTAGGAATTTGTTAGAAAGGCAAATTCTTGGTTCCCACCTCAGAGCTAGAATCAGAAACTACCTTAGGGTCCAACAGTCTGTTTTAATACATCCTCTTAGAGATTCTGATACAGGAAAATATTTGAGAATATTTCTGTTCTAGGAGAAAAGTAATGGGTGTCTGAGAGACAGTGGTAATGATGTGCATGGAGAAACACTTATAATAAATAGGTAATGTATTTCCAGTCAACTATTTGAAAATAAAGGCAAGAAGAAGGAAGCACAGAAGATTCACAGATTTTCTTTGGTATCATTAACAGATATAGGGAGGAGAGGTGGAGGTGCTAGTATAGGAAGAAGACAGTGAGTTCAAACATTTACATTCTGAGCTGATTTATGAAGTGGACACTGTTAATTGCCTGTCCAAATTCGATTCCCTCACCTGCCCCATTTCCTTCTTAGCTAAGTCCCTTTTTGTTCAAGTGTTCATCCTCCATGTGGCCATGTACTTCAGGGAGTCTGGGCACCTCCTTAAGACCCAAAAGGTGACTGTTGATTGATAGTAGTTACAGTTGCATGTTCTATAATTCTAATTCTGGTCAGTGAGCAATGAGGGGAGATCTGCTGGAGTTCTGAGATGGGAGAAGGAGATTTCTTTAAAGGGACATAAATCCGAGTCATTCCTCTTTTCCCTACCTCTAGGTTAGCTGACCCACACAGTCAAAGGTTCTGGCATAGTCAGTGAAGCAGAAATAGATGTTTTTCTGGAACTGTCTTGCTTTTTCAATGATCTAGCAGATGTTGGCAGTTTGATCTCTGGTTCCTCTGCCTTTTCTAAAACCAGCTTGAACATGTGGAAGTTCATGGTTCATGTATTGCTAATGTCTGGCTTGGAGAATTTGGAGCTTTACTTTACTAGCGTCTGAGATGAGTTCGGTAGTTTGAGCATTCTTTGGTATTGCCTTTCTTTGGGATTGGAATGAAAACTGACCTTTTCCAGTCCTGTGGCCACTGCTGAGTTTTCCAAATTTGCTGTCATATTGAGTGCAGCACTTTCACAGCATCTTCTTTCAGGATTTGAAACAGCTCAACTGGAATTCCATCACCTCCACTAGCTTTGTTCGTAGTGATGCTTCCTAAGGCCCGCTTGACTTCACATTCCAGGATGTCTGGCTCAAGGTGAGTGATCACACCATCATGATTTTCTGGGTTGTGAAGATCTTTTTGTACAATTCTGTGTATTCTTGCCACCTCTTCTTAATATCTTCTGCTTCTGTTAGGGTTAGGGTTCAGGTGTGGAAAATTCTGAAAGAGATGGGAATACCAGACCACCAGACCTGCCTCTTGAAAAACCTATATGCAGGTCAGGAAGCAACAGTTAGAACCGGACATGGAACAACAGACTGGTTCCAAATAGGAAAAGGAGTACATGAAGGCTGTATATTGTCACCCTGCTTATTTAACTTCTATGCAGAGTACATCATGAGAAACGCTGGGCTGGAAGAAGCACAAGCTGGAATCAAGATTGCCGGGAGAAATATCAATAACCTCAGATATGCAGATGACACAACCCTTATGGCAGAAAGAAAAAAAGAGCTAAGGAGCCTCTTGATGAAAAAGGAGAGTGAAAAGTTGGCTTAAAGCTCAACATTCAGAAAACTAAGATCATGGCATCCGGTCCTATCACTTCATGGCAAATAGATGGGGAAACAGTGGAAACAGTGGCTGACTTTATTTTGGGGGGCTCCAAAATCACTGCAGATGGTGACTACAGCCATGAAATTAAAAGACACTTACTCCTTGGAAGAAAATTTATGACCAGCTAGACAGCATATTAAAAAGCAGAGACATTACTTTGTCAACAAAGGTCCATCTAGTCAAGCCTGTGGTTTTTCCAGTAGTCATGTGTGGATGTGAGAGTTGGACTATAAAGAAAGCTGCTGCTGCTAAGTCGCTTCAGTCATGTCCAACTCTGTGCGACCCCATAGATGGCAGCCCGCCAGGCTCCTCTGTCCCTGGGGTTCTCCAGGCAAGAATACTGGAGTGAGTTGCCATTTCCTTCTCCAATGCATGCATGCATGCTAAGTCACTTCAGTCATGTCTGACTCTGTACGACCCTATTGATAGCAGCCCTCCAGGCTCCTCTGTCCACAGGATTCTCCATGCTAGAATACTGGAGTGGGTTGCCATTTCCTTCTCCCTAAAGAAAGCTGAGTACCGAAGAATTGATGCTTTTGAACTGTGGTGTTGGAGAAGACTCTTGAGAGTCCCTTGGACTGCAAGGAGATCCAACCAGTCCATCCTAAAGGACATCAGTCCTGGGTGTTCATTGGAAGGACTGATGTTGAAGCTGAAACTCCAATACTTTGGCCACCCGATGCGAAGAGCTGACTCATTTGAAAAGACCTTGATGCTGGGAAAGATTGAGGGGGCAAGGAGGAGAAGGGGACGACAGAGGATGAGATAGTTGGATGGCATCACCAACTCAATGGACATGGGTTTGGGTAGACTGGCAGTTGGTGATGGACAGGGAGGCCTGGCATGCTGTGGTACATGGGGTCGCAAAGAATTGGACATGACTGAGTGACTGAACTGAGGTTAGCTGAACTGGAACTGCTACAGCCACCTCATTACTGTAAGGGTACTATTTAACAGTGTTCTGATAGTTCTCGACAGTTCAAAGTTCCAGGGAATAGAAGGAACATTTTGAGAATTTACTTAGTGTCAGACATGCTCAGGTACTTTACACATGTGATTATGTTATTAGAATGTAAGTCAACTTTTAACCTCATAACCTCATTTTGCAGATAAGGAAACTGAAAGATGGCAAATTAACGTGCCCCACACAAAGTTAAATACTAGGAAATGAAAAAGGATTCCCACAGGTCTTTGACTCCAGAGCTTACACCCTTAACGTCAGTGCTCAACTTACAATGATCAGAAAACAGGGGACAAGATTGTAATTATCTGTAGATACTATGACTGTTAACAAAAGGAAAATATTAATGAAAGTTATTTAGAAATATTGAATTCAGTATGTATAAAAAATTAACTAGTATAAATCTCAACTAAGTAGAGCTGGAAGATCAGAATGGGGAACTCTCATGCCCTGTAGTGATAGCAGAGCCCAATAGGAAGAAGAAAGACTCTTTTTTTCCGTTAAGGACTCAGCCAATGAAAAGCTAAGAACTCTTTGTTTATTATAGCCCTTCCAACTCCTTTTTCAACCTACAAACTTGTTCTCCTTCCCTTGCCATGAGGAGGACTGTTTGTGGTTGCAGACCCCAAATTGCAATAATATTCTAATCCCAGATAAACCCATCATTGCTGAAGAGATATCTGGCAGTCTGTTTTAGGTCAACATTTTGGTGGCCCATACAGGGACCAGAGAAGACCCTGGAAGACCCTGGAGCTGATGAGCAAACAAGTGCAGAACCTACAAACAGAGCCCATTGTCACTCACTGCTTTTCTCACTGATCCTGAAGTTTGGAGGTGCATCTTTCTCCTGGATCCAATCTCACATCCTGTTTACATTTTGAAGATCTTCAGGTTTCTAAGGTTTTTTTCTTCCAGGCTAAGTCTTGGTTCTGTATTCCAGTACTTGTTTGGCCCTTCATTCTGATTTTTTGATCAAACTGTTTGAATTAAAACTAGCTGAAATCTCACTTGGCTCATTCCTTTGGAAATAGAAGCTGCCTCATGGAAATTGTACCAGGTTTTTCAGCTGGAAACTGACTTTAAAAAGCATTTCACCTGGCTCCTCCAGGACCAAGCTCTTTCCTTAGAATTGATTGTGATTAACTTGGAAGCAGTTTGAATTAGCTGTTTGAACAGTGAAATCTTTGAGTTGTTTAAAATCATTTTTTTAAACTCTAGAGAAAAGCCTCTAAGAATTGAGAACCCAGTTATCTAAATATTTTGAGGGTGCTTCCCCCAACAGGGTTCCAGCTGATTTTGTTTAAAAGCAATGGTCCTTGCTCATGTGTCTTCTAACTAAATGGGCTGTCTTGCCCAAAGGCAGTTTGGAATACCAGTGGCCATTATGGGGAGCTTTTGAAATTCTCAAACTTAATTTCCTTAAAGCCAGATTTAATTACAATAGCTCAAAAATTTCCAGACCTAAGTGGAATGCTTATTTGGTATTTTGGGGCTTCCCAGCATGATCAGGAGTCTCCATAAAATTTCCGCTTTAAATAAAACTTTAAAATGAACTGAGGCAAACAGTTAAAATGGCTCCCAAAGCTTCAGGCTCTTCCTTAACCTTTTTGGCCTCAGGCTCTGCCTCCAGTGCTATCTCGTCTCTCTCCCTCTGCCCCTTTCGCCTGGACTCTACCGCTCGCACCATCTTCCTACTTCCTTTCTGTTACCGAAAGCTCACTGACTGAAACCGCCCACCCTGGCTAGACACCATAGTAACTATTTACATGGAGTTGTTTTACAACAGGAGGTCCTGGTAAGGAACATGGAACTAATAAGCTACGACCAAGGTCAAAAGGTGACACCATGTGTCCAACCACCTCTCAGAATCCTCGCTGGCATCCATCTTGGCTGAACAATGCATGCACCACCAGGAAGGACTCTGAGTCAGAATGATTCGCCAAAGACAACCCAGTGACTAATCTCATCACCATAAAACCCAAGACTGTGAGCCATGTGGCAGAGCAGTTCTCCTGGGTTCCCTTACTCTCCTGCTCTCTGCCCAGACACCCCTTCCCAATAAAACCTCTTGCTTTGTCAGCACATGTGTCTTCTTGAACAATTCATTTCCGAGTATGAGACAAGAGCCCACTTTTGGGTCCTGGAAGGGGTCCCCCTTCCTGCAACAAGTGGTGACTCTGGTGGGACTCTTCTTCGCTGTGACTGATATCCTGACTACTTAGGGTACTTAAGAACCAGCTTGCCCACCGATGGACCAGACCCAGCAGCTGCAACTGGGACCCTTTTGTCTGTGGTCTCCTCTTGATGCGGACAACTGGCCAGAGTGCCCCAACAGGGTAAGGAATAAGAGACTTTATTGACCTCTCTCCCCATCCCTCTCTCTTTCCTCTCCTTCAGTTCAGTTCAGCTCAGTCGCTCAGTTGTGTCCGACTCTTTGCAACCCCATGAATCATAGCACGCCAGGCCTCCCTGTCCATCACCAACTCCCAGAGTCTACCTAAACTCATATCCAACAAGTCAGTGATGCCATCCAACCATCTCATCCTCTGTCGTCCCCTTCTCCTCCTGCCCCCAATCCTTCCCAGCATTAGAGTCTTTTCAAATGAGTCAGCTCTCCACATGAGGTGGCCAAAGTATTGGAGTTTCAACTTCAACATCAGTCCTTCCAAAGAACATCCAGGTCTGATCTCCTTTAGGATGGACTGGTTGGATCTTCTTGCAGTCCAAGGGACTCTCAAGAGTCTTCTCCAACACCACAATTCAAAAGCATCAATTCTTCAGCGCTCAGCTTTCTTCACAGTTCAACTCTCACATCTATACATGACTACTGGAAAAACCATAACCTTGATTAGATGGACCTTTGTTGGCAAAGTAATGTCTCTGCTTTTGAATATGCTATCTAGGTTGGTCATAACTTTCCTTCCAAGGAGTAAGCGTCTTTTAATTTCATGGCTTCAATCACCATCTGCAGTGATATTGGAGCCCATGTACTTTGCATATAATTTAAATAAGCAGGATGACAATATACAGCCTTGATGTACTCCTTTTCCTATTTGGAACCAGTCTGTTCCATGTCCAATTCTAACTGTTGCTTCCTGACCTGCATACAGATTTCTCAAGAGGCAGGTCAGGTAGTCTGATATTCCCATCACTCAGAATTTTCCACAGTTTATTGTGATCCACAGTCAAAGGCTTTGGCATAGTCAATACAGCAGAAATAGATGTTTTTCTGGAACTCTCTTGCTTTTTTGATGATCCAGCAGATCCTCTCCTTAACCTTTCCTATGCTACACTTTTCTTCTAGTCCCCCAGTCCTGCACACAGAAATCTGGTCAAAGGGCCTCAGCCTGAGTTGAGGCTTGTAGGCTGATCACCTCCTCTTGGCAGAGAACTCAAATTCTGTTCTGGTCTGGTTTCTGGTTTGAATTCTGGTTCTGTTGCAGTCTCATCTGGTTTCTGGTAGGGCCAAGTTCCTCCCTTCTCTGGAGGTTCAGTGTAAAGTTCCATAACACCTGGTTGTCTGCAGGTGTCAGGAGACTTCTGTAAGGCCACCCCTTTTGCCCCCCTGTCCTGCCTCCACCTCCCTTTTCTTTCAACCTGGTTTCCTTTCCTCTCTTTGAAATCTTTGAGGACCTGAGATACTTTCTTTTATTCTGTTAGTGCTTGCATCTGAAGTTCTATGTCTCTATAGCAGGCTTTCTGAGAGACTAATCTTGCATTTAAGGGAGTGTCTGATTGGGGCTGCCAGGTCTGTGTGTTCTGTGTCGTGATTTGTAATGGCCATTTTGCTTTGTGTGGTCACCATTTGGTTTAGACCTGCAGCCATTTTGTTAGAACTTGATTTTCTTTCCCTGTGCTTTGAGACCACCGCTCTCAGGCTCACTTATCTAGACCATCTCTAACTCCTGAGACTGAGAAAAAATGGGAAGAAGCCTTTAACAATTTTATTTATTCCAACTGTTATTTATAAACTAGCGAATTTTATATTTTAATATAAAATTACAATATAATTTCTAAACTTAGAATTGTTTAGAAAATGAAGCTGGACCTCGCATTTTGTCTGTCTGAAAATGCGTATGTCTTTGTCTCTGGATAATATTTTTAAGATTTATTTGTAAATGAGCTCTATAATTGGCTTAAAGAAAAATAAGTGTTTACAAATAAATACTTCTAAATTAAACTAAATGAATTCCAGGTTCATGTGAACTGGGAAATATTCAATATTAAATTGATACCTGATAACATAGACATGTCTTCAGAACTATCAGTAAGTATAATACTTCTGTTGTACCTAGGTTTACTAGAGGTCAAATAAGACTGTATTCTGTTATAAATTTGTCAACAAGAAACATACCTTATTGTGGAAAACAGGGAAACTAAGATGTGTTTTCAGTAGAAGACATATATAAAAAAATACTGAATAGAGTTACCCATGATCAGGATTGGATTACAATTAGTTAGATAAATAGATTTTGTTAGGAATGACATGACCATAGGAAAACTGGTTAGAGCCAACTAGGTCCAATGTGGTGGAGCTGACTTTCATTAGACCTTGAGCCTCCGGTATATACACCCATTGAGACATATCAACAAGCTAAATGATCCACCCATCAGCATTGACTAAATCTGATGGAATGTTCTAAACCCTTTTGATTGATTTTTTTTGGACACAACTTCCTAAATTGAATTCTGTTGAAGTTCTTTTGACCTCTAGCTATCTTTGGGATGCTTCAGAGGGCCCCTGAAACATCCCAAAGAAAGTTATTAAACTAATTGTGTTTATTTGGTTGGTTAAATTACATGGGAAATACTATCAAATGAGTAATAAATCCTCTCAGGTTAAAATGTATGGTAAATATTACTAATATAGATATCCTAGAAATTATATGGAGTTCCTAATGTTCTAATATGTCCTGGTATTCTAATGGGAAAGCTGATGACTTCACAAAAGTTAACAAAAGGACTGAGTGAACCAGCAAATATGCTTGTAACTTTTATGGTTTCTATCTGAAAAAATTAGAGGTTTGAATCTGCGTTTTCCAGAAGTAGGGGAAACCTTCCCCTCAAACTAATTATGACAGTAATTTGGTAAAATTATACTTTATAAACAAATTTTAAAAATTATATTTTCTCTCTATTTGACTCCTCCAGAGATTGAAAATTCTTAGGTTTCCAGTAACTTTATCAGAAGAGTTAGGAAGGTTATCTCACTAACAGGTACAGAAATCTCATGGAATTTTTGAGACCTTGAAAAGGGAAAAATTCACCTAGGTTTGTTAGGTGAAATCTGTGATAAGCCTTTAGCATAACTTTCCCAGCCCTGTTTTATTTTAAAAGGTCAGTCTGAGACTCTATAAAAGTTTCAACAAAGCAAAAAGTCTATGATCAATTATGATTATATAAATCATCAGGCCAAATTTATTTCACAAACAAACTAGTCTTAATTTGGTTATATTTGATAAAAATAAGGGTAATTTTAGGGAGAAAAAGATGTTTCAAAGATGTTGCTGCTAAGTCACTTCAGTCGTGTCTGACTCTGTGCGACCCCATAGACGGCAGCCCGCCAGGCTCCCCCGTCCCTGGGACTCTCCAGGCAAGAACACTAGAGTGGGTCGCCATTTCCTTCTCCAATGCGTGAAAGTGAAAAGTGAAAGGAGTGAAAGGGAAGTTGCTCAATCGTGTCCAACTCTTCGCGACCCCATGGACTGCAGCCTACCAGGCTTCTCCATCCATGGGATTTTCAGTTTGTTAATGGAGGTCTGTATCTAGTAAGATTCGTTTCCTGGATAGTTCTTTGCCATTGTGTGTTATTAATGTAAAATTTAATTAAATTCTTTAAAACCACGCTGTTTGTTTCTGAAGCTTATCTCAGTCATCTATCTTTGGATAAAGATGCCTCATGACCTACAACCAGGACTGAAAAAAGACATAATTTAAGGACTGTTTCCAACCTGGATGGAAGGACCTTTTATCAAATACTCTTAACTAACTAATGCACAGTGAAATAGAAAGGAAATTGACTCTTAAATTAATTCCCACTTCCAAAGGCCCCTACACTGGACTGGTCTATAGAGAGGACAGCTGACCTGATCTCACCTTAAAATGACTCTCAAATAGAAGAGAAACTACACTACACCAGGACAAGAAGATGACAACATCAGAGGTAGACAGCTTGCCCAAGATGCTGGACCTGATTCATATAATCATACATAATGTTTTCTTGACTTTTTAGACCTTTGCATATAAATCAAGTGCTTTTCCATCACAGGTCTGATCCTATGCTTGTCTTAGAAATCAAACCAATTGTTGGCTTTGTGACCAATTACCTGTGTCTAGTTCTGGGTTACCTGGGGAAATTTCTCTACTCCAAGGCTGTAACTAGTTGGCCCTGAAAATTTTTACTTGAAAGATTATAGTCATATTCAGATCACTATTGATATTACTAAATGAGATCCCCTCACCTGGCCAATTAATAATGCCTGCTCCTGACCTTGGCCATAAATTTGAGTTTTCTCCTACTACTCAAGCTCAATCAGAACAACCAGCAATGTTTCAACAAAGGAAAAAAATCTCCCTCAATTATGGGATAGATTTATATAGATAACACCAGGCTATGGTAATTTAGGTTGAAAGTCTCCTCTATATTGGAAACAATTAAATCATGCTAAGGATAATCAGTTTAGTAACACTAGGAAACTGGGTTATATGCCTTATAGACAATGCCAGTATATAATTTCCCTGGAAGATAAAAATTCTTAGTACAGAATAGACTAAGTCGGGTGACCTGGGATATACTGGGCTACATCTAATGGAAGTTCTTAAGTCTTACTTATGACTTTACTAATACTGCTGGGCTATGTTATTTGGACAGGGAAGCCTGGCATACTGCAGTCCATGGGATCACAAAGAGTTGGACACAACAGAGTGACTGAACTGAACTGAGCTGGTATTATTTGTATTTTGCCTGTTTTACAAAATTGCTATTTCTTAAACTGCCAAATGTGTGACTGAGGCCTCTGACAAAACAATATGTAGTTCCATATGAGATCAATGATGTTAACAGGATAACTCTAGATATGGGAAGAAACAACAAGAGGAAATGTTTTCTTGGACCAAGAGGCTAGTAAGACAAGTGGTCCAGAGAACTTTGGATACTGTTTTATGGCCCAGTCCAGTAATAACACATTGAGTGGCCTGTCAACAGAATCTTTGCCAGACCTGAGAGTGAACGTTCTCAGCACCATGGGATGACATGGTCATGAAATGCCCCCCACTCAAAATCATGGTCAAGTTTACGACCAAGAAAGGGCCCTGCCAACTGAAAAGGGACACTTGCCATCTACCTCCAGAAAGGTTAAATCATTGCCACTGCAGCTGTTGACCTTCAAGACCCCTGAAAAGAGTTCAGGGTGAAAATCAGGAATAAGGCACTCTGTGTTCTGGGAAAAACTGCAGAACAGGCCTTTAGATAGTTAGATCTTTTCACGAGAAGATTTTATGAGTCCCAGTTCTTGCATCTTCTCATACCTAGAAAAACAATGACATCGTTAATAGTGATATCTGCTTTGCTATTAAGGAAAATTTTACAATTAAAAATCAAAATAGAGTAGCTATGGTTCAGACATCCAAGGAAATAACTAGGTGATACTATGGGTGTAATTTCAGATTAGACCTTGTATTGCTAAATACTTGAGTTTTCTGAGTTGTGTCAGGCTTGGATACCACCAGACATTCTCAGAAAAGTGTTTGCTGGCAGCTAGTAACTACAACCTTACTTTTTATAAAACTAGGCAGCTGGCTACCTGGCTCCAAGTCTCCCTGAAGTGCCACGTCCAGACTGGGTTTCAGGTCTATTCTTAAAAAGAAATGAGATTTGTTTTGTCTATTTAAATTCTTGTTGTCACTCCTCCAATTATTTCTAATTGGGTCTGTTACACCAGAATGTCAGACCAAGGGATTGAGATTTTAATCATACAAGACTCAGATCTAGGACTCAGAACTCAAGAATACTTCTAATTCAGTGTCTATTTGCCAAATTGAAACAGTCCTATGCCCCATTTTGACAGGAAGTTATCAAAGTCATAGTTGCCCAGTTCCCTGAGTTAAAACTGAGCAGGATTCTGTGGGGCTCTGGAGTATGGATCCATTCTATGTTCTCCATTTCTTATTTGTAGGATGTAGGCTTCATTCAGCCTCCTTGACCTTTCCTGAGTCCCAAAGGGCAGATTCAAACAATTGCTGACCAGGGAAGGAAGGGAATATGGAAACGGAGGAGAAACAATCAAATAATAGTACAGCCTTGAGGCAGAATCCTGATTTCTACTCAAGAAATACGCTTAACAGTGTCTTTGAGTTTTTTTGCAGAACTGGGGCCCCCACCCAGGTGGAGGATGGTGACTTCAGGCTGAGCCCAAGATTCCTGGAGCACCGCTCTGTTGCCTCACCACCAACAACCAGTCAGAAGAAAGTCACACACCCTGCAGCCCCTGCCCCAAATGTTGCCTTCTCTTTCTAGGGTCCAGTGATGGCCATGGGCGACAGAAGATGAGATGGTTGGACGGCATCCCTGACTCAATAGGCATTGTGTGAGCAGGATCCAGGAATTGGTGATGGACAGGAAAGCCTGGTGTGCTGCAGTCCATGGGACCACAAAGGGTCGAACATGACTGAACGACTGAACTGAACTGATGACCATCCTTTTAGGCCTCCTGTTTGGCCCTGTCTGTTTAATCTCTGTGAGGGGATTAAACCTAAATTGCTGTTTTTACAAGGGTAAATGCTGGTTTCAGACACAGAATACCTTGAGTTAGATCAGGTAGAGAGAGACTTATGCTCTGGTAGGCAGGCCTCCACCCATACACAGCAGAAAGAAGTTACAGAAGAAAGAGAACACCCCAATTCCCAAAAAGTATCTTGGGAATATACTTAGGAATATAAAGTCTCTCAAGGGGCAGTTGTTAGGGGAAGCACACTGACTGAAACCGCCCACCCTGGCCAGACACCATAGTAACCATTTGCATGAGTTATTTTACATCAGGAGGGCCTGGTAAGGAACAGGGAACTAACAAGCCACCACCAACTGGAAGAATTCAGGAAAGGTCAAAAGGTGACACCACGTGACCAACCACCTCCCAGAATCCTTCTCGGTGGCATCCACCTTGGTTGAACAATGCATGCGCGACCAGGAGTCAGTCATTCTGACTCAGAGTCACCATCATAACACCTGAGACTTAGAGCCACGTGGCAGAGCGGTTCTCCTGGGTTCTCTTACCCTCCTGCTCTCTGCCCAGGTGCCCTTTCCCAGTAAAATCTCTTGCTTTGTCAGCACACGTGCCTCCTTGGACAATTTATTTCTGAGTGTTAGACGAGCCCACTTTTGGGCCCTGGAAGGGGGTTCCCTTTCCTGCAACATTTCTATGTCACTGCTGCTGCTGTTGCTGCTGCTGCTGCTGCATTACTTCAGTCGTGTCCGACTCTGTGCGACCCCATGGACAGCAGCCCACCAGGCTCCCCTGTCCCTGGGATTCTCCAGGCGAGAATACTGGAGTGGGTTGCCAGTTCCTTCTCCAGTGCGTGAAAGTGAAGTCTCTCAGTGTGTCCGACTCATAGCAACCCCATGGACTGCAGCCCACCAGGCTCCTCCACCCATGGGATTTTCCAGGCAAGAGCATTGGAGTGGGGTGCCATCGCCTTCTCCGCTATGCCACCTATACCTTGTCTATTCCCTCAAATACCCCGACACAGATTCTTTCACCAAACTTTCACTTTTCTCTGAAACTCTTCCTACTCCCCTTTCCTTTGAACTTGTCCCTTTAAAATTAAGCCTTCTGAGGATCCAAATGTCAAATCCTTAATTTCTTGTATTCCCTAGACAAAACTGAACTGCAACCCCCAAAGATTCTGGCAGAGTAACTGAAGATTCTCACATATTTGTTAAGAAATTTAACATAGACATTCAAACTTATTGACCTGATTTCTATGACTTATAGGAGCTAGTTCATATGCTTACGTGAGAAAGCCAGGCCCAGCAGTTAGATACAAACTGCTAATTAGGAAAATCCTGGAAGCTCTCTAGAATTACAGAGAGGAGACCAGTCTGCGAACTTATTATATAATCAGGTTTGGGCAATTTCTAGGCAACTTCACCAAGCAAGTCCTAGAACTTTTCCAAAGCCCGTTGACTGGACCAAAATTCAGGCTCGTATGCAAAAATCTGATGAGTCTGTTCATGACTATTATAATTGATTTCAGATTATTTTTAAAGAAAAGTCTGGTCTTCCGTCAGGTGTTGATTCCATGTGGGTGGCTTTTAACTCTGTTTATCGGTTGGCTAAACCAGGATCTTTGGGCTTCCCTGGTGGCTCAGTCAGTGAAGAATTTGCCTGCAAAGTGGGAGACCTGGGTTCGATCCCTGGGTTGGGAAGATCCCCTGGAATAGGAAATGGCAACCCACTCAAGTATTCGTGCCTGGAGAATTCCATGGACAGACGAGCCTGGTGGGCTTCAGTCCCTGGGGTCGAAAAGAGTTGGACATGACTGAGCTACTTACCACAGCATAGCACAGGACCTTTACTTTTAGTAAAAAATGATCAGGATGGAATGGGAAACTATATCCACTCCATATTTTGTTAATCTATCAAAGCAGCTCTCTCACACTCTAGATGAGTCATCTGAAAGAAAGACCACCAAACTTCATTATCTTCAACTCCAGCAAATGACGGCTTGCTTCTAAATGAAACCAGAACCCTTCTAGTTTCCGTTGCTGCAAAGCACGAGGACATTGGAAAAGAGAGTACTACAAATATAAGCACTCTAAGGGCCTTCAGTCCTCTAACCAGACTTTCTGACATCCTCCCAGTTCTCCATGATGAGGTTCTGAGGAACAGCAGGGACTCTTCTCAATCCTCACTTTTAATTAGCTTGGAGAAACATTTCTCCAGACTGGGGATTAATCTCTTCCAGTCCTAACTGACCCTGGAGCCTCACTTTCGATGCTTGACCCCACTGCTATGAAACAGCCCTTGCCTCAGAGTATTAAAACAGTTCAAATAGTGGGGCTCTCTTCTCAAGGGTTTCCTGCCCTTGAACCTGTTCCGATTTATTTAGCCCCTTTGAGAGATACACACCATTTTCTCCTACCTTCTCCACCCTTACCCATTTATTAGGCTGAGACTTCTTAGAGAAATATTGTGCCAGAATTTTCTCTCTCCTGAAAGGGTGAACTAACTCTAGAATTCGACAGTAGTTGTCAAAATAACCCACTAGGTGAATCAAACCATACTTTGACATTTTTTATTTGCTCCATCTCTGATGACACTAGAACAGATTCTGGAAACCCATTCCTAATGGGCAAAATTTCTAGCTGCTGTTGACAAAATTTACATAGCTCACCTCTCATCAAGATTCAAATAGATCCCTCAAAACCTCTTCCCAGAATTAATACTTTATGTGTAAATGAGCCCTTCAAGGCGCAAGACCCATAATACAATATTTGAAGGCTCAAGGCCTCATAATTCCTTGTACTAGGCTCTCTAACACTTTCAGTTTACCAGTGAGAAAACCTAAGGGCTGAGGGTAGAGGTTTGTCCAGGACCTCCAAGCAACAAACTGCATCATTATTGACACCCCATTGTTTACAAGCCTGATAAGTTACTAACTTCCATTCCCATGGGAAGTAAATTCTCTACTGTAATTGATTTATGCAGTACATTCTTTAGTATTTCAGTTGATGAAGCTAACCAATACCCTTTTGCTTTTGCTTGGAAAGAAAAACAATTCACCTGAAGAGGATTCCTCAGGGTTTTACTGAGAGTTGTTATGTCCCCAAAATCATGAAGGCTGATTTGAATGATATAAAATTCTCAAGAGGCCCTGCTTTGTTGTAGTATGTGGGTAATTTGTTCTTCTCAAGCCTCCTCACAGGAAGGCAGCACTCATGTACTAACATTTTTAGCCTTAAAAAAATAAAATACAATTTTTAGCTTTAAAGGGACATAAGATCGCCAAAAACTACATTTTGCCCAAACACAGTTTGAAAGTGAGGGTATCTGATCAAAACAAGGACTATACCTAGATCCAGATAGACTTCATGGTGTTCTAAGTGTCCTAAAACTCAAAACTAAATGCCAACTGCAAGGTTTTCTTGAGCTAGTTGGTTATTGCTGAAATTGCATTTCAAATTTCTCCCTTATGGTGAACTCTCTGTATATTTTACTAAACAAGAACAACCTGGACTCCATTTTATGGAAAGAATGGGACAACATTACCTTCAAGACCTTAAAGGACAGCTTGAATCCACATGCTCTGGGTAGCCTAAATATCAGAGTTCTCTTTTCCTTTTTGTATACTTGGGTACTCGCCCAAAAATACAAGGACCAACATCAACCCATAGGGTATTTAAAAAAAATTTTTTTTAAATATTTTTAATCATCACAACTAATTTATTTTTAAAATATTTATTTATTGGCTGTGCTGAGTCTTAGTTGGTATGCACAGACTTTCTCTAGTTGTGGCGTCTTTGTGTGGCCAATGGGCTTAGTTGCTTCAGGGCATGTGGAATCTTCCCAGACCAGGGATCAAACCCCCGTCCCCTGCTTTGGCAGACATATTCTTACTCACTGTACCACCAGGGAAGTCTCAACCCATAGGGTATTATAAGTAGCCAGGAACACACAGATACCTCCTCCATTACCTTGGAATGAGTATAGCCACTGCTCTTTTGATTTAAGACCTAGAAAAATATTGTGGGATTCCCTTTAACCAGTTTTGTACCAAATGCTATAGAAGTTCTACTGAACTGTCATCACTCAACAATTTGAGGTCAACCACATTACCTCCTATGAAGTCCTTTTGTTAACCACTCCTCACATAGATCTTTTAGCAGCCTTAACCTTGCTACTACTTCCCCTTTGTCCTGATGAAGCAGTTGTGAAGAATTGCTTAATGCTGATGAAGCACCTCCTGACTCCTCATAATGATCTATAAGAAACTCTTGTTCACTGATGGTTCTTGTTTAAACTATCCTGATGGCAAATATTATGCTGGGTTTGCTGTTGCAACTCTTTTGATGTTTCTGAGGCAGCATTTTAACCCATGGCTACTTCAACCCATACTTCAACTTCAATAGGCCTAGAGGAGCTATTCCCCATTCAAGGTCAGGAGGGGTGGCAGTGAGGAGATACCCCTCGTCCAAGGTAAGGGACAGCAGCTGCGCTTTGCTGGAGCAGCCATGAATAGATACCCCATGTCCAAGGTAAGAGAAACCCAAGTAAGATGGTAGGTGTTGCAAGAGGGCATCAGAGGGCAGACACACTGAAACCATACTCATAGAAAACTAGTCAATCTAATCACACTAGGACCACAGCCTTGTCTAACTCAGTGAAACTAAGCCATGTCCTGTGGGGCCACCCAAGACGGGCGGGTCATGGTGGAGAGGTCTAACAGAATGTGGTCCACTGGAGGAGGGAATGGCAAACCACTTTAGTATTCTTGCCTTGAGAACCCCACGAACAGTGTGAAAAGGCAAAATGATAGGATACTGAAAGAGGAACTCCCCAGGTCAGTAGGTGCCCAATATGCTACTGGAGATCAGTGGAGAAATAATTCCAGAAAGAATGAAGGGATGGAGCCAAAGCAAAAACAATACCCAGCTGCAGATGTGACTGGTGATAGAAGCAAGGTCTGATGCTATAAAGAGCAATGTTCCATAGGAACCTGGAATGTTAGGTCCATGAATCAAGGCAAATTGGAAGTGGTCAAACAGGAGATGGCAAGAGTGAACGCCAACATTCTAGGAATCAGCGAACTAAAATGGACTGGAATGGGTGAATTTAACTCAGATGACCATTATCTACTACTGTGGGCAGGAATCCCTTAGAAGAAATGGAGTAGCCATCATGGTCAACAAAAGAGCCTGAAATGCAGTACTTGGATGCAATCTCAAAAACGACAGAATGATCTCTGTTTGTTTCCAAGGCAAACCATTCAATATCACAGTAATCCAAGTCTATGCCCCAACCAGTAACACTGAAGAAGCTGAAGTTTAATGGTTCTATGTAGACCTACAAGACCTTTCAGAACTAACACCCAAAAAAGATGTCCTTTTCATTATAGGGGACTGGAATGCAAAGGTAGCAAGTCAAGAAACACAGAGTGACAGGCAAATTTTGCCTTGGAATACAGAATGAAGCAGGGCAAAGACTAATAGAGTTTTGCCAAGAGAATGCACTGGTCATAGCAAACACCCTCTTCCAACAACACAAGAGAAGACTCTACACATGGACATCACCAGATGGTCAACACCAAAAGCAGATTGATGATATTCTTTGCAGCCAAAGATGCAGAAGCTCTATACAGTCAACAAAAACAAGACCAGGAGCTGACTGTGGCTCAGATCATGAACTCTTTATTACCAAATTCAGACTCAAATTGAAGAAAGTAGGGAAAACCACTAGACCATTCAGGTATGACCTAAATCAAATCCCTTATGTTTATACAATGGAAGTGAGAAATCGATTTAAGGGACTAGATCTGATAGATAGAGTGCCTGTTGAACTATGGACAGAAGTTCGTAACATTGTACAGGAGACAGGGATCAAGACCATCTCCATGGAAAAGAAATGCAAAAAAGCAAAATGGCTGTCTGGGGAGGCCTTACAAATAGCTGTGGAAAGAAGAGAAGCGAAAAGCAAAGGAGAAAAGGAAAGATACAAGCATCTGAATGCAGAGTTCCAAAGAACAGCAAAAAGAGATACGAAAGCCTTCCTCAGCGATCAATGCAAAGAAATAGAGGAAAACAACAGAATGGGAAAGACTGGAGATCTCTTCAAGAAAATGGGGCCATTTCATGCAAAGATGGGCTTGATAAAGGACAGAAATGGTATGGACCTAACAGAAGCAGAAGATATTAAAAAGAGGTGGCAAGAATACACAGAAGAACTGTACAAAAAGAACTTCATGACCAAGATAGTCACGATGGTATGATTACTCATCTAGAGCCAGACATCCTGGAATGTGAAGTCAAGTGGGCCTTAGAAAGCATCACTACGAACAAAGCTAGTGGAGGCGATGGCATTCCAGTTGAACTATTTCAAATCCTGAAAGATGATGCTGTGAAAGTGCTGCACTCAATATGCCAGCAAATTTGGAAACCTCAGCAGTGGCCACAGGACTGGAAAAGGTCAGTTTTCATTCCAATCCCAAAGAAAGCTAATGCCAAAGAATGCTCAAACTACTGCACAATTGCACTCATCTCACACACTAGTAAAGTAATGCTCAAAATTCTCCAAGCCAGGCTTCAGTAATATGTGAACCGTGAACTTCCAGATGTTCAAGCTGGTTTTAGGAAAGGCAGAGGAACCAGAGATCAAATTGCCAACATCCGCTGGATCATTGAAAAAGCAAGAGAGTTCCAGAAAAACATCTATTTCTGCTTTATTGATATGCCAAAGCCTTTGACTGTGTGGATCACAATAAACTGTGGAAAATTCTGAAAGAGATGGGAATACAGACCACCTGACCTGCCTCTTGAGAAACCTATATGCAGGTCAGGAAGCAACAGTTCGAATTGGACATGGAACAACAGACTGGTTCCAAATAGGAAAAGGAGTACATCAAGGCTTTATATTGTCATCCTGCTTATTTAACTTCTATGCAGAGTACATCATGAGAAACGCTGGACTGGAAGAAACACAAGCTGGAATCAAGATTGCCGGGAGAAATATCAATAACCTCAGATATGCAGATGACATCACCCTTATGGCAGAAAGTGAAGAGGAACTAAAAGCCTCTTGATGAAAGTGAAAGTGGAGCTTGAAAAAGTTGGCTTAAAGCTCAACACTCAGAAAACGAAGATCATGGCATCTGGTCCCATCACTTCATGGGAAATAGATGGGGAAACAGTGGAAACAGTGTCAGACTTTATTTTCTTGGGCTCCAAAATCAGTCACTTCAGATGGTGACTGCAGCCATGAAATTAAAAGATGGTTACTCCTTGGAAAGAAAGTTATGACCAACCTAGATAGTATATTCAAAAGCAGAGACATTACTTTGCCATCAAAGTCCATCTAGTCAAGGCTATGGTTTTTCCAGTAGTCATGTATGGATGTGAGAGTTGGACTATGAGGAAAGCTGAGTGCCAAAGAATTGATGCTTTTGAACTGTGGTGTTGGAGAAGACTCTTGAGAGTCCCTTGGACTGCAAGGAGATCCAACCAGTCCATTCTAAAGAAGATTAGCCCTGGGATTTCTTTGGAAGGAATGATGCTAAAGCTGAAACTCCAATACTTTGGCCACCTCATGGGAAGAGTTGACTCATTGGAAAAGACTCTGATGCTGGGAGGGATTGGGGGCAGGAGGAGAAGGGGATGACAGAGAATGAGATGGCTGGGTGGATGCGAGTTTGAGTGAACTCCGGGAGTTGGTGATGGACAGGGAGGCCTGGCGTGCTGCAATTCATGGGATCGCAAAGAGTCGGACATGACTGAGCGACTGAACTGAGCTGACTTCAACCCAACATAATGAACTGTAGGCTTTTACATGGACTTGAACTTTAGCAAGGGATAAAACTGCCAGTACATATAGTGATATGTTTTCAGAGCTCATGATTTTGGAATGAGCTGGAAGCAATGTGGCTTCCTTACTTTCAAAATACTTACTCACAAAAATTATAATGACCTCTATGTTCAGGAATTATCAGATGTGATACTTTTACCTGCCTCTTTAACTTGTAGTTACTTAATAGGATTGTAAATACTAATTACTAGCGTTTCAGAAAATTCTAACCTTCACTCTCTGGAAGCTAAGGAAAATCACCTTGCTGTTATTTCCTCAAGGAATGCTGCCCTTAAAGGGACCAGCAGCAGCCAGATCCCTGTCATTGTCCACAAGGATATTTCCTCAAATGAAAACTTAGAAAAACTAGCTAGAGAAGGTCCAAACAATTGACCTCAGAAAAGGAAAAACTCTATTGGAAATTCAAAAATTGTTGGTTTGATAAAAAGAAAAAGCTCAGGTTTGGACCAAATAGCAACCCAGACCTATCTGAATAAAATTCCCACTTCTCAGCACTGTGCATGAGTTAAATAATTGGTTTACTTACAGAATAATAATCTTCTTGAATCAGCATTGATGGGAAAACATTAACAAGGCCACAAAATGTGCCTAACTCACTTGTCCCACTTAGTACAACCAGGGAAATCTAATTAAAGCGCCCAGACATTTTAAACTGCCCAATTGGCATTCACGTTCCAGCAAATGGATCTCACACAACTCCTGCTTTCTCATGGATATAAACATGTTTGTAGTTATGGTCTATATGTTTTCACACTGCACTGAAACCACCGTTACAGTGTCATACTGTGAACAGTCTGTGAATGAAGTGATGAATAAATATATGGCTAGTCATGGGCTCTGAAACAAGATTACTACAGTTTGAGCCTCACCTCCCCACTTACTATCTGTGTGATCTTGGACAAATGACTTAACCTCTCTGTATTTCAGCTCCCTCATCTGAAATGGCTATAACTGTAGTTACCTTATAGGATTGTTTTGAAAATATAAAATCTATCACAAACTTCTACTTCCAAGGAGAATGGAACAGATGTACTTATTCCTTCCACTAAATGCAACTAAAATCTCTGGATATTATATAAAACAAAATATAAGGAGACTCTAAGAAGTATAGAGGGGTGTGTGTGTGTGTGTGTGAAGTCACTCAGTCATGTCCAACTCTTTGTGTCCCCATGGGCTGTAGCCTATCAGGTTCCTCTATCCATGGGATTTTCCAGGCAAGAATACTAGAGTGGGTTGCCATTTCCTTCTCCAGGAAATCTTCCTGACCCAGGGATTGAACCTGGGTCTCCCACATTGTAGGCAGGTGCTTTACCATCTGAGCCACTGGGGAAGCTCAGCAAACCAACTAAAGATGTTAGAACCCAAGGAGGAATATAATGGTAAGCTCTTTGGTTTCATTTTCACCAAATTTATTCCAGACTGAATACTGGAGAAGCCAGCAGCTTGGACACACCAGTGATTACAGACAGAAAAAAAAAAGGCCCCAGGAAAAACTTGCTCTGTCTAGCCAAAAGACTAGGAAAGGGGCAGTCTAGCGAGACAAAAACCTTTAAACAATTACTTCTCTACTTTAGGCAAATATCACAGAAAAAAAACTGTGGCTCCACCCACACAATCTCCCACAAAGGCCTGGTGGGGAGCCAAGACTTCCACTGTTTCCCGGCTGTGATGAGTCATCCCAAAGTCCTAGTCAGGGTAGTAACAGAGAAAACCAAACGGAGAGCCATGACTTTAATCTCTGCTTAGTGGGGAAGAGCACTGGATCCTCCAACTCCAGGTGTCAACGGAGACCATATGGGGAACCGGAACATTCATCCACACCCAAGGCATGCCGTCTCCTCCTTGCCCAGTGATGTCAGAGTAAGCCTAGTAGAGAGTCAGGACTTTCACCACTTCTTGATGGTAACAGTGCACTCCTCCACAGAGCTGGCAGAGGCCATGGAGGGAGCCAGAACTTCCACCCTCATTCAACAGTAACAAAATGCCCCTTCATCCAGTGAAGAAGAGAGGAGAACCCAGACTTGGTTCTTGGTTCAGGTGCAGACACTGCACCTGGCAGTGATGAGGTAGCAATCCCTGCCCCCTTTACCCACCAGAGCAGTGTCAAAGGAGGCTTGCTAAAACACAAGACCTAAATAAGATCTCGGCTTCCCAGGTGGTTCAGTGGTAAAGAATCTACCTGCCAATGCAGGAGACAGATTCGATCCCTGGGTCAGGAAGATCCCTTGGGAAGGAAATGGCAACCCACTCCAATATTCTTGCCTGGGGAATCCCATGGAAAGAGCAGTCTGGCAGGCTACAGCCTATGGGGTTGAAGAAGGGTCAGACATGACTTATCGACTAAACAGCAGCAACAAAATAAGACCTGGTGGACTGTAGCCCCATTTCCTCTGTCCATCTCCAGGCAAGGATCTTCCTACCTCGAACCTGGGTCTCTCTTCTGCACTTTGTTCCTTGATGGATGAGCTCAACATAAAAATGGAGATGCCTGTCAGATAGAGCAGATAAGGGTACATAAAGGTAAATGACAGAACTATATACATACATTGTACTGATGTCAAATTCCCAGCTTTGTTGTTGTACTACAATTATATAAAATTTAACCAGAGCGACTTCACTTTCACTTTTCACTTTCATGCATTGGAGAGGGAAATGGCAGCCCACTCCAGTGTTCTTGCCTGGAGAATCCCAGGGACAGGGAGCCTGGTGGGCTGCCGTCTATGGGGTCGCACAGAGTCGAACACGACTGAAGCGACTTAGCAGCAGCAGCAGCAGCAACCTTTGGGAGAAACTGGGTGAAGGATATGTGAGACCTGTCTGTACTATTTATGCAACTTCTTTTGAATCTATAATTATTTCAAAACTAAATGCTATTAAAAACTTAACATACATAAAGCACTTAGAATAGTTCTTGCTGCACAGTAAGCACGATAAATGTGCCAGCATCATTAAGCAACATCTATAAGCACATTGGGCTTCCCGGGTGGCGCTAGTGGTAAAGAACCCACTTGCCAATGCAGGAGACATAAGAGACACAGGTTCAATCCCTGGGTAGGGAAGATCCTCTGGAAGAGTGCATGGCAACCCATTCCAGTATTCTTGACTGGAGGATCCCATGGACAGAGGACCTTGGTGGGCTACAGTCCATAGGGTCACAAAGAATCGGACACAACTGAAGTGACTTAGCACAACGGCAAGTACATTACTAGTCAAGCGTCTTTAGGCCATACCACTAAAAATTATATTGGCCATTGCCCCTTGTTTGGCTCTACTGCTTAACCTCAGGCAAGTTTCTGAAATGACTGAATTTCAGTTTCTATAAAAGTAGCGTACTTGAAATAGATTAACACAGAACCTGACACATAGTTGATTCAACAAACTTTGCTGCTGCTGCTGCTGCTACTAAGTCGCTTCAGTCGTGTCCGACTCTGTGTGACCCCATAGACGGCAGCCCACCAGGCTCCCCCGTCCCTGGGATTCCCCAGGCAAGAACACTGGATGGGTTGCCATTTCCTTCTTCAACAAAGCTTAGTTCCTATCAACTCTCCTACTTTCACTAAGTTATCACTCCAGACTGGCATTCCCATCTACATCAACTAACCAGATTCAAACTTTACTTCCCTCAGAACCAAAATCTGTCTTTGTATGGACATCAGAGTTCCTAAAGTCCAGCTTCTCTGTTACTCATGACTTTATTAATGGTTCTTCACACTGTCAGAGCCTATATGCATTCATTTTACCTAAAATAATTTGAGTTAGATTTATATCACTTACAACCGTATCTAAAGTGACAGTTAATCTGCTAAGGTAAATTACTTACACTACTTGAATTAAATATTGAAATTGAACTTCGTGGCCAGAAGTTCTTTTAGAAATAATTTAGTCCAAACTTTCCTAACTACTTCTCTTAAATTTCAAGATTAAGGAGTTCCCAGAAAGGTTCACAGACTTGCCAAAGTCATGTAGATAATGCCTGCTCGGAGCCAAGACTAGAAACTGGTATCTTGAAGCTGTGACACCACAACCTTGTGCTATAGAGAAGTGGGAATGTAAATCAAAACCAGACACCTCTCTCTCTGCATTCTATCTGTAGGGCTGTAGCTGCTGTTTAATGTTCATACAATACTGACTGCTAATTTTGATCTTGTAGTCAAGATGTTCCAATATTTTTTCCCTTGAAATACAAGTAAATCCAAGCCTCATCATTCAGTTTTTAAGCAGCAGAGTTTTTTGGTTTGTTTATTTTGTTTTTGTTTTAGCATACAAACTCGGCTTTACATTAACCCATATTAAATTTCCTTTTGGATCAGCCTGTTTTAGATCTTCTGGAATCTTTATTCTGTTATTTAGCTTATCATTTACTAAACATCCCCCATTTTGTACTGTCTGAAAACTTGATAATGAGCTTCCAATATGCTCATTCATATTAAGTGATTCATGAAAATATTTAACAGGATGGGGCTCTATAGAGGCCTCTGACAAGCTACTGGAATCATAAATCATTTCAACTTCCAACAAAATGTACTATCATCCAGCTGTCCATGTTCATGAAACTTTGTCAAATGCCTTAAAAAATAAGGATATATAAGGTTCACACCATTTTCTTGATCTGCTACAGTAGTAAGAGTAGCAATGAAAAATAATAGTGATGAATACTTATTGAGTCAACAGTCTAAGCATTTTTTCATATACTATTTCAAATGTAATCCTCTCAAAAATTCTGTGAAGTAAGTATTATTATCATATTATTTTATTATTGTGGAATCATAGTTCCCTGACCAGGGATCAAACACATGTTCCCTGCATTGGAAACACAGAGTCTTAACCCCTGAACCACCAGGAAAGTCCACTATTATTATTTTAATTTTTGCTATGGCAGAATAATTCAGGCTCCCTAGGGCATACACAGGTATGGTTTGGTTTTGGCTAACCACATAATTTTCTAAGTATTATTGTTTTCCTGACTGGTGGGAAAACAGAAATATACCTGGAGAAACTGGAATGCTGTTGCTGTTGTTTTGAGAGCATTGGAAATGAAGCCGATTATTTGGATACCCTCGGGGAGGAATTTTAGGGAAAGGTCCAGGTTAAGTAAGGGGATTTTTGTGAAGTTTTTGTTTTGTCATATATAATTCCCATTTTTTATCAATGCCTTCAAAGTTTGGATTATTATTGTTGCTTTGTGATAAGGCCATGCGTGGGAGATTGTTCTCCAAGAAAGCCCTGGGTGAGAATAGAGCTAGCCCAGAAGAGCTCCATTACATTTGGGTAGCATGACGGGCTCAGAGAAGTTTTGATAAGTGGTGGAAGTAGGATTGAAATTCAGCCTCATTCCACTCCAAGGCCCACTTTCTTCCCTTGTGGGCCTGGGATCAGACCAGGGAGAATAGGAAACCTGTCAGGAAGACCCACTTATTTCTTAGTGAATTCAAGCTGGGCCTCATGTTCATCACTTTTCTAAATATTCACATATCATTTGTTTAATCATTTATTCCATAATTTCCCCAAGGAAAAATGTGCTCATGAGCTTATAGTTTCCCAAGGAAAACTGTGCTCACGGGATTATAGGGTTTTTTTTTTTCCCCTCATTATAGAAAATGAGGGCAATTACCTGCAGTCCAGTGGTAAGGATTCTGTGCTGTCACTGCTGAAAGCCTAGGTTTGATCCCTGGTTGGGGAACTAAGATCCTGTGAGCCATGTGACTCAGTCAAAAAAAAACCCCAAAACCCTCTTTCCCATGTAGGTCCTGGCCTTTCTAATTTGATGATAATTCTCAGTGATAGAAAATGGAAGCAAAGTAGGAGCTGATAAATTCTGCTTTTTTCTCTGCCATCTTATCATCACGCTTTCTGTTGCTTGTTCTTCTTGCTCAGAACCTCAATTTCCCTGACATTGTCTTTATGTAGTAGCTCTGTTAAACATGATTATTACAAGTTAGTGTTTTTGGATTAATTTATTAAACTACATCATAGGCAGTTTAGTACAAAACCTTGCTTTTAAAAATATTTTACCTATTCTGAAGCATTTTTATAGCTGTTCTCTCATGAAACAATAACTGAAAAGTATACTATTTACAACATTTCCTTGAAAATGCAGAGTTTCAGACAGTAATTCAACTACTTTATTGTTAAAATGAAAGCCTTTTCCCCCAACTTTATTGAGATATAACTGACATAGAACATTGTATACATTTACGGTGTACAAGCATGATGACTTGATATATTTATATATTGCAAAGTGATAACCACCATAGTGTTAGCTACCGCCTCCATCCTGTGCCATACTACCATTTATATTTTCTGGTGAGAGTACTTAAGATCAACTCTCTTAGCAACTTTCAAGTACATGATATGGTGTTACTAGCTATAATTACCACCATGCTGTATATTAATTAGATCTCCAGAACTTGTTAATCTTATAGCTAGAAGTTTGTACCGTTTGACCAATATCTCCCCATTTCCCACATTCCCTCAGCCCCTGGTAACCACCACTCTACTCTCTGTTTCTCTGCATTCAGCTTTTTCAAATTAAAATGAAAGCCTGTTTAAATGGTAGGAATAGAAGTTGAGTTCCATCTCCCAGAAAGTACAAAATGATACTGCAGGAAAAAATAAGAAATGTTATATTAATAACAAAAATTTTGTTTAGACTATTTCCCCCCCTTCCAAGTTATTCATTCTCTCTGGAGAGGTAAGCTGGCCTTGCATTTTTATTTCCTTGATTTGAATTTCCATAGATTTTCCATTTAAAAAATATATTTGCATAATTTTGTATTTTCCCAAATAGCTAGCAAGAAATCCTCTTCAAAGTAAGTGGTTAGATGTTATGTTCAGTTGCTTCATTTACGGGACTTTGAAACTCAATAGAGGTGACTCAGAGATGACTCTTTGGGTTGGAATCTTAGGATTCAGCCACTGTAAAATTTATGCAAGATTTATGTTCAGCATTTCGTGTCTTCTCTGCCTTTCCTAAATTCTCTTAATGTAGCAGGATTTTCAGTTCACTTCAATGAAGTGTTCTAAAACAGCTGCCACATTTCGTATCTGTTATTTGCATTGGATTACAACTATGAGTCAGTCTCTCCCTTTAAGACACTCACAGCCTAGTTGGGAAGATAGCCATATCAATTAAAAAAAATTCGATAAAAATACTGGGTGGCCAAAAAAGTTAGTTTGGCATTAGCCATAACACCTTACAGAAAAACCTAAACGAACTTCTTGGCCAACCCAATACAACCATGTGTGATGTGTGAAACAAAGGAAACATGTGCAAAGGAGTGAAATAGTGCAAAGGAGGACATTCTCATTGTGAGGTTCAGAAAAGAGTCACAGAATACTGTGAATGTTCAGTCACAGATATGAAAGAATGAATAGGTATGCAGCAAGAAATCAAGGTGCAAAGAACATTCCAGATAGCAGATACACCAGGTAAAAAACATGATGTGTGTAAAAATAAAGATGACCAATGTTCTAGTGCAATGTGTAAGTGGAGTGTGAAGTCCAGATTGTGATGTCATATGTCATATATGCCATGTAAATAAATTTGAACTTCGCCTGGATGAGAAAGTGAAAGTGTTAGTCTCTCAGTCGTGTCTAACTCTTTGAAGCCCCATGGATTGTAGCCTGCCAGGCTCCTCTGTCCATGGAATTCTCCAAGCGAAAATACTGGAATGGGTAGCCATTCCCTTCTCCAGGAGATCTTCCCAACCCAGGAATTGAACCCAGGTCTCCTGCACTGCAGGCAGATTTTTTACCATCTGAGCCACCAGGGAAGCCCAAAGGTCCAGACAGTCAAAGCTATGGTTTTTCCAGTAGTCATGTACGGATGTGAGAGTTAGACCGTGAGAAGGCTGAGCACCGAAGAACTCATACTTTCCAGTTGTGGGGCTGGAGAAAACTCTTGAGAGTCCCTTGGACAGCAAAGTGATCAAATTAGTCAATCCTAAAGGAAATCAACCCTGAATATTCATTTTAAAGACTGATGCTGAAGCTGAAGTTCCAATACTTTGGACACCTGATGCAAAGAGCTGTCTGTCTGGGATAGACCCTGATGCTGGGAAAGATTGAGGGCAGGAGGAGAAGGGGATGAAGAGGATGAGATGGTTGGGTGGCATTACTGACTCAGTGGACATGAGTTTGAGCAAACTGCCTGAGATAGTGAAGGACATGGAAGCCTGGGCTGCTGCAGTCCATGAGGTCACAAACAGTCAGACACAACTTAGTGACTGAACAACAAGTGGATGGTTTTGAATGGAGAAATGACTTGTCAGAGAAGGATCTTTGAAAATCATCCTGGCATCCAGCAATATGGAGGATAACTTACAGAGAGTTGTACTCAAGGCAGAATCACCATTTAGGAGATTATTGTATTAGCCTAGGTCCTGATTGATTGGTACTAGGTTTCTGGCTTGTGATTTGGATAGCTTGCTAGCTAGTACTCCTGCTTCAATTCTTCCCGCTCTGCTCTCTTACATAGCAGTCTGAGTAGTTTTTCCCTCCTTCTATTTTGTAAAATTTCACTTTAAAGAATGCTGCTGCTGCTGCTAAGTCGCTTCAGTCATGTCCGACTCTGTGCGACCCCATAGACGGCAGCCCATGAGGCTCCCCCGTCCCTGGGACTCTCCAGGCAAGAACACTGGAGCGGGTTGCCATTTTCTTCTCCAATGCATGAAAGTGAAAAGTGAAAGTGAAGTCACTCAGTCGTGTTCGACTCTTAGCGACCCCATGGACTGTGGCCCACCAGGCTCCTCCGTCCATGGGATTTTCCAGGCAAGAGTGCTGGAGTGGGGTGCCATTGCCTTCTCCGACTTGAAAGAATAGTACAGTGTATACTGACATAGCTTTATTCTGGATATATCATGTGCTAACTTTTTGCCACGTTTGTGGCTCTCCACCCCCTTCTCTCTCCCTGGCCCTCTGCACTGGATTTGTCTTGTCAATTTAGCTAGGCTGGAACTACATTTCCCAGAATTCATTTCCGTGCATAGTGTCACAAAGAGTCTTGAGATTCTGTGCATATAAAAGTCTGCCACAGTTCATGGATCTGGCAGAAGACATGAGACTCCAAGGTTACAGTTAGAGGATTTTGCTACTCACAGCATAGCAGGCTGCATAAGCTTCTTATTCATACAGCTCATTTTGTGTCCCCACCCTGACCAAAACAAAAAACACACATACACACATACTCCCAATCTTTTGTAATGGACTGTAAGCAAATCTAGGCTTCCCAGGTGGCTCAGCGGTAAAGAATCCACCTGCCAATACAGGAGACGTGGGCTCCATCCCGACATGGGTGAGGAAGATACCCTGGAGGAGGAAATGGCAATCCACTCCAGTAGTCTTGCCTGGAGAATCCCGTGGACAGAGGAGCCTGGTAGGCTGCAGTCCATAGGACTGCAAAGAGTCGGACACAACTGAGCAACTGAGCAGGCAATGCAAGCAAATCTGCTCAACCTTTGCCTTGGAAGGTGACATCACATTATTGTCTGGTTATGCTGCAGAGTGAGGCAATCTGCCCTCTGTCCCAGAGCAAGACACTCTCTCTCTCTTCCAAGGCTGCACTATAATACAATCTGATATTGCCTTTTTCTCAAGATGTACAGAAGAGTAAGAGAACCATGGAGAACTGTTGCCCAACACATAACTCAATGACCATGAGGGATTTTTTGCACGAGATTTAGAAGGCAAAAGTGAAGTAGCAGCCATCTTCTTTGTATAATTGCAATGTTAGTGCAGAGTACTAGCAAGTATTAGAGTTGTCTCTTATCTGTTGGCTCATGCTGCTGGTGTGGGGCAGCAGACAGACTAACAGCAACTTTAGCTCCTGTCAGATCTCCTCCACCAGCTTCTCCACCTCCTGGGAAAGATGCCTGCATAGCCCTTCAATAAAAGTCACCAGTTTATTCCTTGTATTATACCCCCATCATTAAAGTTGGAAACTCGGAGGTGATAAAAGACTCACCTCAGTTCTAGTCCATCCTGTTAACTTCGCAGATTTCAGTTTGTTCTTGCCTCTGCCAGTTCACATCCATCTTTCTTCTCTGAGTACCCGCTCTGTACAGACTCGAGAAACATACTCAGAAACAACAGCCTTATATAAGTCAATCAAAATGGTCTAGTACTAGCATTAAAAAAAAATCAGTAAATAGATCAATAGAATAAAATAGAGAGCCCCCAAATAGATCCACACTTATAACATCACTTTTTTCTTTTTTAAAACAAAGGCATCGAAACAATCCAATGAGGAAAGGAAATTTTTCAACAAATAATGTTGAAACAATAAGATATCCAACGTTGTTTTGGCTATTTTAGTTCAATGTATTCCTTATAAAATTTAAAATCAGTTTGTCTGTTTCTCCAAAGAGTCTTCAGAAATTTTAATTAAGATTGCATTGACTCTGTAGATCAGTTTGGGGATAATTGACATCTTAACAATTTTGAGTTTTCCAATCCATGAATATCATATAGTTTTCTATTATTTATGTCCTTAATTTCTCTCAGTCATGTTTTACTCTTTTGTAATGGAGAAGTCTTGGGCACTTTTTGTTACATTTATTCCTGATTATGTTCTGGGTGACGCAAGGGTGAAGAATCCATCTGCCAATGCAAGAGACACTAGGGACACAGGGTCAGAAAGATCCCTTGGAGGAGGAAATGGCAACCCTCTCCAGCATTCTTGCCTGGAAATTTCCATGGACAGAGGAGCCTGGCATGCTTCAGTCCATGGGGTCACAAAGAATTGAACACAACTGAGCAACTGAGCACATAGCATACATGTTATTATTATTTTTTC
The DNA here is from genome assembly GCF_016772045.2 of Ovis aries. Classification (NCBI taxonomy): domain Eukaryota; kingdom Metazoa; phylum Chordata; class Mammalia; order Artiodactyla; family Bovidae; genus Ovis; species Ovis aries. The sequence continues at coordinate 59,464,484 of NC_056059.1, read as the reverse complement.
ATTTTTTGGCTATGCCATGCAATTTTCAAGATCTCAGTTCCCGGACCAGCAATTGAACCTGGGCCATGGCAGTGAGAGCCCGGAATCCTAACCAGTAGGCCCTCAGGGAACTCTGTAATAACGTTATTTTTTAGTGCTTTGTAAATAGTATTTAGGCATCACTGGTACTCTTGACTGGCAAATCCCATGAACAGATGAGCCTGGTAGGCTACAGTCCATGGGGTAGCTAGGAGTCAGACACAACTTAGCGACTTCTCTTTCACTTTTCACTTTCATGCATTGGAGAAGGAAATGGCAACCCACTCCATTGTTCTTGCCTGGAGAGTCCCAGGGATGGGGGTACCTGGTGGGCTGCCATCTCTGGGGCCGCACAGAGTCAGACACAACTGAAGCGACTTAGCAGCAGCAGGTATCTCAATGGTAAAGAATCCTCCTGCCAATGCAGGATATTCATGTTTGATCCCTGGGTCGGGAAGATACTCTGGAGAAGGGAATGGCAACCCACTCCGGTATCCTTGCCTGGGAAATCCAATAGACAGAGGAGCCTGGTGGACTATAATCCTTAGGGTCGCAAAGAGTTGAACACAACAACTAAACAACAACAAAAATAGTGTTTAGTTTTTGTATTTTCCAGTAGTTTGTTGCTAAGATGTTGACATCCATTGATTCTTTAACTCTGATTCCTTGCTAAATTTAATAATTAAAGCACTTTACTGTGTATTCCCTATGATTTTCTGTGTAACAAATCAATCACATAATCTGCAAATAGAAACAGTTTTACTTTTCCTTTGACTCTCCATATGTTTTTTTTTCTTGCCTTATTGCAATAACTAATACCTCTTATATAATATGAGTGGTGAATGTGGATATTCCATCTTTATGTCCAATCTCAGAGGGAAAGCTTTCCCTAGTCCACCATTAAGTATGATACTAGCGGCAGTGTTTGTACATGTGTCTACTCAGACTAAGGAAACTCTCTTCTATTCTTAATTTGATGAGAATTTATGTCATGAATGGTTGTTGAATTTTAGCAAATGCATTCTCTGTCTAGGTAGACAGGAGATACATAGCTACATATATTCATATATCTAGATCTATATATATATATTCACATACTTATGTTTATATATCTCTCTATATATATATCTGGAGCCTCCTTTTAGTATAGCTTGTTCCTCTCTACTGCATTGTCCCGCAGATTTTAGCCAGCTCAGAGGCCGCAAACTCTCATATCTGCCTCCTCAGTTCAGCAAGATCTCTATTCTCTGCTCAGATTCAACAATAGAAAATTGTTCACAGGCAGAGAGCTGATCAATCATGGAACTCACCTCATGAATATCCTTTCTCTCAGAAATTGCAATCTATGCTATTTACTGAATACTCTCAAAATAGTTACTTAATATGTTTTGTGCTGTTTTATGGTCGATTATTCCGCTATGAGCAGAAGTGGAAGCCAAATATAGCACCAATTCAAAAATGGCTTTCTCTTCCTCTCTTTTTAATAATTACTTATTTATTGCTGCATGGGGCCTTAGTTGTGGTATGTGGGTGGGCTCTTTGTTATAGCACACAGGCTTAGCTGCCCTGTGGCACATGGGGTCTTAGTTCCCCAACCAGGAGTTGAACCCTCATCCCCTGCATTGCAAGGTGGATTCTTAACCACTAGACCACCAGGTAAGTCCCTGCTCTTTCTCTTAATTATGGAATAACAAGCTTCTTATTTTTTACTTTTCTGTATTTTCCAATTTACTTCAATAAAGTTTTCCCTGAATTCATGAGAAACCTATGGCTTTAAATATATATATATATATATATATATATATATATATTTATTTATTTATTTTTTTATACCTATAATTGTCTTGCTTCTGCCCTGGAGTGGACTGTGTGCAACAGTGACCCTCTGTTTCAAAGGCCAACATTGCCTTCTGGGATTGAGCTGAAAAAAATCATTAACTAGGAGAACAGTAGAAAACAAATATTGCACCAAGAAATTGGGACATAATGCTTCTCTTCTAGCAGTATGTCTGTATTCCAGGAAGGATTAGGGGCAAAGGTGAAAAGCAAAAGGAAGTATGAATGCCAAATGAGTTTATCCCCATTCTATTGGTAAGGAAGAATAGATTGATTGATATTGCATAGACAATTTGAAATCTCTGCCTAACCATTGAGACCCAAGGAATCATCTAGGTCATAGTCATTTTGCAAATGAGAAAACTGAAGCCTAGAGAAGTTAGTTTGCCTTCAGTTATATAGCTTATTAATGATAACAAATTGGAGTAGAAAGAGTATGGGGTTTTAGTCAAATATTTCTAATCATATTTTGGTTCTACCACTTCCTAATTATGCAACTTGGGTCAAGTTATTTAACTTCTCAGGGCTTGTCTTTTCATCTTCAAAATGATAGTAATCTTACCTATTTCAATTGATTGTTGTGAGAATTAAACATATAAATACATAGTTAATTCCAAATAGATGGTTGGTATTCAATAAATGTTATCTTCATATTCCTTGTAGTAATAGTTATTTGCAAAGCAAGGGTGCTGTCTATAATAACTCATATAGAGACTGTACAGTATGCTACTTTGAGTAAAGGAAGTAATAAGATACAAATACTGGAGTCATACCCTTGTTCTAAAGCCATGGTTCTCAAAACATTTTAAGGAGTATGCAGGACAAAGAAATAAACATATTTTAATTTGTATATGTTGATAATACCTGTGATGCTCAATTCTATACCTCTATTTGGCGGGGCCATAGGGTGCCCAGATATTTGGTCAAGCATTATTCTGGGTGTGTATGTGAGGGTGTTTCCGGGTGAGATTAATATTTGAGTCAGTAGATTAAGTAAAGCAGATTTCCCCCTAATTGAGAGAGTGGGCCTTATCTAATCAGCTGAAGGACTGACTAGATTAAAAGGCTGATATTCCTGCAAGTCAGAGAGATTTTTTCCTACCTTGAGACTGAAATGTCAACTCTTTATGGTTCTCAAGCCTGCCAGCCTTTGGACTGGAACTGAAATGTTAACTCTCCTGGTTCTGTTCCTTTCAACTTGGACTAGAAGTACATCAGCTCTCCTGGGCTTCCAGCTTAAATACTTACCCTCCAGATCTTGAGACTTCTCAGCTCCCACAATCATGTGAGCTGATTCCTTGTAATAATTCTCTTTATAATTATAAATACACACACACATCTTAACGGTTCTGTTTCTCATAAGGACACTAATATCATACCATAGATATACATGTGTACTTACTTATTCTTCACATCTTCAGAATAGTCAACAAATAAAAATCTATTTCGGGGAATGCTTATGCAAATCCACAAGAAGTTGGGAAATACTAGGCAACAGCTAACTTCTCACATCTGATAAACCTCTTAAGAATGTATCTGCCTCTCTGAGAGTGCTGCTTTTCTCTAAAACAACATGGCTAGTTCCAGGAGAAAGTGAGGGGACTCAGGAGCAGCAGAACCAAAGAATACATGTCGATCAACTCATTCCTAAAAGTGTTACCTTGAAGGATAGAAAGTTTGAGCAACTCTTTTGTAACATTTCCTGTTTATGTTGCCTTCAACCAGCTTTTGCAGCTCTCTGTCTATGGCATTTTTAGTGGACTTGGCAGTATCGTGAATCATACCCATGATCTGTCTCGTGACTGGTTGGTGACTGCTGGCAGCTGGATGGGGAATCCATTGAACAGAATACATTTTTCTAATCCTTTCGTATGTTTGGTCTAAGTGCTATCATCAAGTCAGCATTAAATAAATGTTTTATGATTCTGGTTTTTAAATCTCCAAAATAAAGATAATAATGCCAGCTATATATTTTAAAATACGGTAGGAAAATTATAAAATGCAAAAGTATTACAAAATAATACTTTTGCTTTTCAGATGAAATGGTGCAAACAGAAAGTGTTATTGTAAACACTAGAAGGCACTATTTCACTACCGAGGCGGACAATGACTCTACCACAAATTTCTTGTATCATAAACTCCTCCTCTTGCCCAATTTCTATTCAAGAACAAAAAGTATGAGAAACTTTAAAATATACATTTGTACAATATACTAAGCAGTGCAAAGAAAAGGGAAAAGGAGAACTAATGTATAAAGGACACTATGAAAAAATGTAAATTCAATAGAAAGAAGACAGAAACAAAAAACCTGCAATAGGTGATAAAGCAGAAGAGGGATAATGGGAAGAAAATGAGGTCAAAGCAAGTTTCTTTTATACAGAGTAATATATGGGAAGTATTTTCAACGTCACAACTCTTTGTCATGTTGTATTGAAAAATCCTGATTTACAATTAGTCACTGGCTCTCTAGGTCTGTGTGGGCTTCCCTTTCCAACCTTTTTCACCCATCCTATTTCTCTCAACTGCACTTTGCAGAGAGGATGCTAGGGATGTGTCAGAATCCAAAATGAAGACAAGGATTAGGGAGGGGGTTTGGAGTTTCCCTGAAAACGTAAGTGCTGTTTTGATAGTACTGCTCGTTGGAAGAAAAGTGACAAATTTCCTACTTATATCTCCCTAGATAATTATGTATCTGAATGCTTCATTTTGAGACTTAGAAAGGAATTGAGGGGACTGTGAGTGACAGAGAACAAAACTGGCCTAGACTGTGTGGTTAGACGAAGAAGGCCATGGCACCCCACTCCAGTACTCTTGCCTGGAGAATCCCATGGACGGAGGAGCCTGGTAAGCTGCAGTCCACGGGATCACAAAGAGTCGGACACGACTGAGCGACTTCACTTTCACTTTTCACTTTCATGCATTGGAGAAGGAAATGGTAACCCACTCCAATGTTCTTGCCTGGAGAATCCCAGGGACGGGGGAGCCTGGTGGGCTGCCGTCTATGGGGTCTCACAGAGTCGGACATGACTGAAGTGACTTAGCAGCAGCAGTGTGGTTAGAGGCTTTTTAAAAAATTTAACATTTGGAACTTAAGGCTTCACAATAACTTGAGGTTCATTTGTTGTTTGGTTGCTGGTGATTTTGCTTTGTTTCGTTTTCTCTTTCTCTGAAAGAATACCTTCTTCACCTTTTAATTCTTGACAATTAAAGGGATCCAGAAGGAAGCAGCACAGAGCTGGCTGGCTGCTGGTTGTGATATAAATTTAAAGAGGCATCTTGAGATTGGATTCTATTAATACTAGTCTATTTCTGAAGTCAACTTAGAAAAGGAAACAGGAACTGAAAGTAACAGATTTGTCCAAATCAAACACTGTACATTTAAGAACCTAGGCAATCATGGTTTGAGACTCTCAGGAAATTTTTACTGTGCTTTAAGGACAAGGAAATCAAAATGCCTCCTTTAGCACATTTAGATTGGAGTTTAAAACACCTGACTAAACAATTTCTCAACAATAAATACTCTATTATACTATGCGCTCTCTGTGAATCATGTCTCATATCTTCTGCACCTCACTGTCTGTACCCATAATGACTGGCATCCAGCAGATGCTCAACAGTTGAATGAATGAACGTGGAAACATTCCCCAGGTATTAGTCATTCAGGCTATCACTGTCCTGCTTTTCTTTTTTTTTTTTTTTTCTTTGATCTTTTTTTTGTCCTTGCTTTCTTTGGACCATGCTCTTATGATGGAAAATATTAATTAACTATCTCTTTCTTACTTCTTATCAGGAATAGTATCTGAGTCCAAAGAATATAATTGAGGCTGGTGTGAATCTCTGTGTAAGAGGGAGCAAGGGGACTTTAATAGCCAGTAAGTAAATCTGTGGTGCCCTCAAACTCCATGGAAGAGTGGGAAAAAGAAGCCATTGGTCATTGGAAAGTTAACTCAACAGTGAGTCTTGTTGACAGAGGACAAATTCTTTCTTCATTATGAATCTAGACTTTGATGCCTTCAAGAAAAAACCATTAACGCAAATCCTTGGGAGTAATAGTCACCTTGTATATGACCCAGGGACTGGCAGTATTGCTTCCCACCTAGTTGAAGTTCAGAAAGTTCTTGTCCAGGAAGAGCACATTAATGTTGATATGCAATATAGTCAGCCTTGCTGAGGTGATTTGTGCTGCCTTCCTTCTGTCTTGTAATCCATATTTGAGTCTATAGGGCTAGACCAGGGCAGATTGAGGGGGAAAGGTCCAAGGGATGAATCTCTTCTTATGCAAGGAACAGGAGCAGTGTGTTTCTTTTCCCTCCTAGGAGTAATGTGGGGTTGTAGGACTGAGTGTCTTGAAGAGGAGCCGTTTGGGGGAGAGTTAGGGGCAAAGCCTGGAATTTTCTGTTAAGAATGGAGCTGGGAGGGGGGTGTGTGTGTGCAATGAGGACTCCCTCCTAATGAAATCTTTGAGTGCTTTTCCTTTAGGAATGCAAGGGAAATTTCAAGTTACCTGATATGAAATTACAAGACACTCCTTGGAAGGAAAGTAATGACCAACTTAGACAGCATATTAAAAAGCAGAGACATTACTTTGTCAACAAAGGTCCGTCTAGTCAAGGCTATGGTTTTTCCAATAGTCATGTATGGATGTGAGAGTTGGATTATAAAGAAAGCTGAGCACAGAATTGACGCTTTTGAACTGTGGTGTTGGAGAAGACTCTTGAGAGTCCTTTGGACTGCAAGGAGATCCAACCAGTCCATCCTAAAGGAAATCAGTCCTTAATGTTCATTGGAAGGACTGATGTTGAAGCTAAAACTCCAGTATTTTGGCCATCTGATGTGAAGAGCTGACTCATTTGAAAAGACCCTGATGTTGGGAAAGATTGAAATCAAGAGGAGAAGGGGATGACAGAGGATGAGATGGTTAGATAGCATCACCGACTCAATGGATATGAGTTTGTGTAAGCTCTGGGAGTTGGTGATGGACAGGGAGGCCTGGCGTGCTGTGGTTCATGGGGTCGCAAAGAGTCGGACACAACTGAGAGACTGAACTGAACTGAACTGAACTGATGTGTTAACACCTGCCTCTTCTATAATTCTCCCATATAAATAATTAAGTTCTATTCCAGCAGAGTCTGTTTAGTTGTGGAGGCTGAAAGAACAGAGTAGCGAGGGGGAAAGTGTTATTCTACCATATATATATATATATATATATATATATTTTTTTTTTTTTTTTGGCTGCACTGCGTCTTAGTTGTGGCATGTGGGACCTTCGATCTTTGTTGTGGCATACAGGATATTTATTTGTGGCATGAGAGCTTTTTGTTGTGGCATGGGGGATCTAGTTCCCTGACCAGGCCACCTGCATTTGGAGCATGGAGTCTTAGCCACTGGATCTCAAGGGAAGTTCCTACAATATTCTTTTTAAGCACTCGAGTAGAGAAGGGGTATAAGCCTAGCAGGCAGACTGTGGGTCTTAACTGGAGGCCTCAGCTCTTTGTCAAATTGACCTCTTCCTATGATGTGGCAACTGGCTTTCCCACAATGAGAGACCCAAGAAAGACCAACACAAAAGTTAGCCTTTATGACCTAATCTTGAAGTGGCACGCCATCACTTCTGCCGTGGTGACATAGACCAACTCTGATACACTGTGGAAAAGCACCACAGAAGGGAGGAAATACCATGGGACAAGGACCATGGGAGCCTAGCTTGGAATTTGGCTACCACTGATGAAATTCCTAAATGTATTTGATTATAAAACCTTTTTTTAAAATGGGAATTTCCTGGGACTATTGTTCTATGAAACACATTTTAGGAACTGCTTTTATATTTTATAGGTAATGGAAGTCCATTGGAGTTTCTACATGACTGTGGCATGAATCTATGTTTTGAAACATTGCTGGCAGAAACATGCTGAATGAATCTAAGGAAGAGTAAAGATTAAAGTTAGATTCCAGTTAGGCAATTTGGCAGTGTTGTGCATGAGAGGTGATAGCAATGGGGAAATGGAAATTGGGGGTGGAAAGAGGAACCAAAGTGAGATACACTGTGGAGGCAGAAACAAGAGAACAATGTGATTATGAAGGAGAGAGGCATCAAAATGACCAATTTCTAGCTTTAAGTGATTAGGATCATGATGAGTCCAAGAGCCAACACTGGAAATACGGAGTGAGGATCAGGTTTGGGAGCAGTGTTGATGAATTTAGTTCTAGATATCTTGAAATTTTGTGCCAGTCAGGAGCCTATTTACATGAGCACATCAATGAATACATTTTTGGCCACAAGCAACAAAAACCCCTACTCAAAATGGCTGAAATGATAAAGGCAATATTTCGCCCCCAAATTGGAAATCTAAAGGTGGGATTGGCTTTATGGTTGACTTAAAGTGTCCCCAGTTCCATTTTCCAGTGGTGGTTCCTTTGGCTCTTCTCTCTCCCCTATGTCAGCTTGTTCCTTGGGCTGATTTTTAAGAATGCTGCAACTATTCTGGCCTCACACCTGCAGGTGACTATCTTGGAGAACAAAGAAGTCATCTCACCTGTGGAGTGGTCTTTCCTCACTTGTCAGAGCCTAGATTGAATCTCATGCCTAGCATGATTCAATCCCTGAGGCCAGAGGAATGCTTTGTGTTCATTTAAACCAATTACTAGCTAGGTGGTTGGATAGGATTCTTAGACCAATGAAACCTACTGCTAGAACTAGGGTGTAATGGATGGAGGAGATAAAATCCATGAGAATGAGCCCTGCGGACAACTGAAAGTGTGATTCCAGAGCACAAAGCGAGGCAGATTTGGAGGTCATCTGCACTGATATTAATTTGAGGACTTGGGAGAATTTGAGATCACTTAGTGTTCTTGCCTGGAGAATCCCAGGGACAGGAGAGCCTGGTGGGCTGCTGTCTCTGGGGTGGCACAGAGCTGGACACGACTGAAGCAACTTAGCAGCAGCAGCAGCAGCAGGGTCGGAGACAGTGATGGCACCCCACTCCAGTACTCTTGCCTGGAAAATCCCATGGACAGAGGAGCCTGGTAGGCTGCAGTCCATGGGGTTGCAAAGAGTCAGACACGACTTAGCGACTTCACTTTCACGCATCGGAGAAGGAAATGGGAACCCCCTCCAGTGTTCTTGCCTGGAGACTCCCAGGGATGGGGGAGCCTGGTGGGCTGCCGTCTATGGGGTTACACAGAGTCAGACACGACAAGAACAAGAGAATGTTGAGGAGCATTTGCATTAAAGGGTCAATGCCGAGTGATGGGAACCAACAAAAAAAAAGTAAGGCATGCGCAGAGAGGCCAGTATTTGTGGAACCAGGGCAGTAACAGCTTCTCTGTAACCATGAGAGAGGCAAGAGTTTACTTTCCATTTGTTTTTTCTTACCTCTCCAACTAAGTACAGTTCATAGGCAAATGCTGTGTCATTTATGGCATGGTATCATCAATTCAATGGCCATGAATTTGAACAAGCCCCAGGAGATGGTGAAGGATAGGGAAGCCCGGCATGCTGCAGTCCATGGGGTGGCAAAGAGTCAGACACAACTGAGTGACCGAACAACAGCATGTCATTTATTACCATTCCTTTTTTCCTCTCAATCAGAATGTCCCTCAAAGTGAGTCTCATATGTATATATACACACACATATATATATGACAAATGCTCAGTAGTTATCTGTTGATTGGTTTTTGTTGTTGCTGTTATTTTTTTTTTATTATGGCGGGAAATTTGGCTAAGAAAGCACATTGTATGAACACATAGGAAAAAGTGCAACCAAAACAAGCAAGAACATTTGAGGAACTCTGGATCTTATTTAGACTCAAACATTGGTGTCATATTTAAAAGAAAAATTTTCAAACTAAAAATTATTTCTGTGCTAGTGAAACCACTAGGAAGCATCTCCTGAGTACACTGTTGTCTTCAGAAACATTGTTCAAAACATATTTACCAAAAATATGACAAGATTGTTTAAAATGTAAAATTTTGCATTTGAAAAGTCTATGTTACATAATGTCAATTTAGTGGTTCTTTTGTTGCTTTTCTCCTCAGAATATGAGTTTAAATGTGTATATTTTGCATATAAGTAAGATAAGGGCAAAGAACCACGTCTTTATCAGACAGACATTATCTAATTGTATCATGCAATGCCTTCTGAAAACTTGTGTAGGCAGAGTTTATTTTACTTTATTGAAAGGAATTAGCATCTAATAAAATCCCAGCACACTAGGAAGCATCAGGAATCATCCTGGAAGTCAATTAGCCTTTTAATTGATTGACTTTTTAAGATTCTAGCACCTACGCCATGCGCAGTTTACAGTTAACGCTGGATAATGATGATAGAGAAACTGTTATACACGTGGAAATGTAATCGACACCATGACACATAAATTAGGTACACCTCATAGAAAAAAAAGAGGTAGAATAAATTCTTTATGATTAATTTTTCATTTCAAGTAATCATTTTTGAGTGATTAAAGTCTAGTAAGTTGCTTTATTTTCAGACATTTTTTCCAGTGTTGCTCCTAACCGCTCTGCACTGGTCATGAAACAATGGACTGTGGAGATGAGAGTTTTAGAGAAAAGAGATCAGAAGTTCTGGCTCTGAAGTTAGAAAGTTGAAATGCCATTTTTTTTTCCCCTCGATTTCCTCATCTGTAAAAAAGTAATAATGTTATCTGTTGCATTATTGTGAGAATTACACACAGCATGAGGGCTGGCAAATAAAAAATGCTCAGCAATTGCTAGCGAGCGACTGACTGGTAGGTTTTATTTTAGACGGTCCCCAATGACTGATCTACTCTGCAAGTAATTGGTAGACAGAGTCATCTATGATTTAATGGCAGTTGCTGCTTGTATGATTTCCAGTATTTGGGTGGAGAACTGTTTATCAAAGCCAAGGACTCTGTGTTCTGTTTCTGTGTCATGTCTATTCAGTCATTAAGTAACCTCAGTGTCTGTCTTTGGCCCTCTATTACTCAGTATCTATGATTTAACTGTTGAAAATGATATCTGAACCCAAATTACGTTTCTAAGTCAGGTCAGTCTTTCCATAGAAAAAGCAGGCCTCCACCCAAATAAATCATTCTGCTCAGAAAACTGCATCCTAGATTTTGTCCCTGGTTCAAATTAAAATATATTGATTTTTATATGTTTAGAGTAAGACTTCTTCATTTCTCACACTGTGTTTTCAAATTCTCGCCCAAATATAATCTCTTTTTCATTCTTACCATCTGGAGCTAGGTGATCTTATGCTGTCTCAAAACTTTTGCCTTAGCCCTAGACAACTTACATTAGAGAACCGAAAATTCTGTGGGAGGTATCTGTTTCCACCTTCTTCTCATTTCAATTCATATTGGATGCTATAGAGTATTGGGTTGGCCATAAAGATCATTCGGGTTTTTCCATAAAAGCATACTGAAAACTCAAAAAAAACTTTTTGGCCAACCTATTATTTCATCAGACACGCCAATTTATTCATGACTATCTCTCCTTAAACTTCCTTGGAGTCTCATTTAATTAAATTAATTTATTTGGCCACACCAGGAATTGAACCTGGGCCCTTGGCAGTGAAAGCATGGAGTCCTACCTACCAGGGAATTCCCATCAGAGTCTCATTTTAGACATGAACCATGGTGCCCTTAGCTCGGAGTTAGGAGAGAATGTAGGATTGAATGTTTTAAATATTAAATCATTTGATGAAATCTGACCGTACTTTTGGCCAACCATGCTGTGATATCATAGCAGCTGAAAGTTTAGCCAAGTATTTTAATTTTAAATAGGCTTCTGTGTTGAAGATGGTTCTAACTGGAATTGGAGCAGCCAGTGTTGACTCTCCTCTTACGCAGTAGGGGAGCTAGTGTCAAAATATTCTGCTTATTATTTTTCTCCTAATTAGGTAATATTACCTCCTTTCGTCATTTTTTCTTATCTTTTAAACAGAGCCCCTGATGGTAGCCTAACCTCATGACCTTATTGTCTCAGGATAATTTATTTAATGTGCAATAGCTATATGTGCACTTACAGTAGTAGTTTATAAATAGAGTTTTACTGCTAAAAAGGATTCGAAGGACTCTAAATGACAATGCTTATAAATTTACAGTTTACTATAGGAAAAGACTACATCCATGGTATTAAAGCAGGATTGTTATTGTTCAGTCTCTCGGTTGTGACTGACTCTTTGTGACCCCACGGACCACAGCATGTCAGGCTTCCCTGTCCTTTGTTATCTCTCAGAGTTTGCTCAAATTCATTGTGTTGATGATACCATCCAACCGCCTTATCCTCTGTTGCCTCCTTCTCCTCCTGCCCTCAATCTTTTCCAGCCTCAGGGTCTTTTCCAGTGAGTTGGCTCTTCCCATCAGATGGCCAAAGTATTGGAGCTTCAGCATCAGTCCTTCCAATGAGTATTCAGGTTTGATTTCCTTTAGGATTGACTGGTCTGATCTTGTAGTCCAAGGGAATCTCAAGAGTCTTCTCCAGCACCACAGTTCAAAAGAAAGTAAGGAATTCTTGCAGGATTTCATCCCTGCAAAGGCTGTTTCACTGTAAGGGGTCCAGAGAGGCCAGGTGGGGCTGCTTTGTTCACCCTCTATAAGAGCTGAGGTCAGATGCAGATACAGACTACTTTGAAAGCAGAAAGCTCCAAATGGAGTCTTAGGCAGAGTCTTTTATATTTGCTGGTCACATAGACATGCTCCTGCTAAATAACCAGTCTCAATGACAGAGCTGAGTCCAGATGTAAAACACTGATCTCTTAATAATCAATGTTGCCAAAGTGGCATGAACCACAACAACTCTGAAACTCCTCCAACTTGTGGTTTCAAATCAACACTGCCAATCAGTATGTTTCATGACTTGACAAGGGTCAGTGCCATGCAAGAACCTCAGCAAAACGGTTCAGGTTGATCTGGCCTGTTGTAATTAACTGTCCCAGTAAGGTCTACCACCCCGATCTATGTTTCAAGACCTTTCTACGACGAAACAATTATCCTTAATTTAACAGAGGTTAACTTGCCTTACTATCAAAATGCACGTTTAGGTCCTAAACATTTGCAGTCAACAGTGAGGAGTTGGTATAGATTTAAACAGAAACTAAACCATCCAATAATAATAGCACAAATTTTCTCATACTTTATACTGACTTTATAATTCATTTGCCTCTCTGATCTATAGCTATCTGAACTTTAAGGTATATACCAGCTAAATGATTAAGAATCATAATCAATCTACCATTAATTAAGTATACATCTTCCTTAGGTCAATTCTTCTCCATAGAAATAATGTCTTGTGAAAGAAAAATCAAAAGACATAGCCACACTGGTATTTTTCTATGTGGCCATAGTTAGAGCTCCCCTTTTTTTTTCCACTCATTTTGAGAATGTAGACTACTTCTGGAAGTTAATTTTTCATTCAGCTCACTTCTTGGCTCTTCAAAAGAGAAAAAAGTTTTGTCAGAGTCCTTCTCCCCAAAAGCATTGAAGCCCAAGTTGACAGAATATTATTCTTTTATTTTAAGCCTCATCAGAATTGTTGGTTTTTCCTTTTCATGAAACCCATATATTGGCTTCTTTCCTCTCATCAATAATTTCACCTTGCTTTCATTAATCATTAATTTTAATCCTAGTCTTTCCCCTATTAGATCGCTATGGTTCAACCACTGAGCTTATCTGTATGACTGGTAGCAAGCTCATCTTGGCTGGACATGGCTGGACTTCCCCTTCATTCCATTCCTAATTGTATGAGGTCAGATTGGATAAGTAGAGAAAATGGGGCTCTCCTGTCCACTGAGCAAAGAAACATTGTTACAGTTAACCCCAGCCTGCGGAAGTGGGAGAAAGGATAATCTATCCCACTAATCTCTTTGGAATTCTTGCATTAGGTTCAAAATAATAACAGTATCTTGTTTTGCATTATCCGCCTCTGGAGGGTTTAGTTACACACCTAGTCTAGAGACTATGAATTTGGCATTTGTCATAGACCAAATTTTGTGTATCCCCTCAAATTAATATGTTAAACTCTACCTCCAGTGTGATGGTATTAGGAGGTGAGGTCTTTGGGAGGTAATTAGGATTAAATGAGATTATGAGGGCAGAGGGCTTCCCTGGTGGCTAAGATGGTAAAGAATCTGCCTGCAATGCAGGAGATGTGGGTTTGACACATGGGTTGAGAAGATCCCCTGGAGAAGGAAATGGTTACCCACTCCACTATTCTTTCAAAGGGTTCAGTCCATGGAGCCACAAAGAGCTGGACACGACTGAGTGGCTGAGCACACTTTATAAGGGCGGAGCTCACTAGTGGGATTAATGCCCTTATAAGAGTCAGGAGGGAGCTTGCGGCTGCCTAATTTCTGCCTTGTAAGAGCAAAGCAGATGGCGGTTTGCAACCTAGTGGAGGGTCCTCACCAGAATCTAACCCTGCCAGCACCGTGATCTCCAACTTCCAGCCTCCAGAACTGTTGTTCATAAAGCATTCAGTCTATGACACTTCATTACAGCAGCCCAAACAAAGACAGCATTAAAAAAGAAAATTATGGAAGATTTGTAGTTAAATTCCTGCATCATTCTGCACTCTATTTTCCCTAATTCCATAGTAAAAACAATGTATCTAAGGGAGACGTGACTTCAGTCACCTTCCTGTTAAATTGCAAACTACAGGCTATAGGTTCGAGGACCAGTCCTTTAATCCTTCAATCTGTCATCACCCCTACACCTTTTTAAGCAGTTGTGTTTAGTTTCAATTGTCTATTAATCTACTACTTTGAGTGTGATAAGGAATATGATAAATCTAGTCCATTGAATGTGGTATTTCTTTGCCTATTTTAGTACCATGTGGGCAGAGAAGTGAGGGTCTTGATCCAAGGAAATGTAACTAGGAAGGCCAAATTGGTACAATATTTTTGTTCTAAATTTTTGATAGTATTCAAAGCATTGGCTTCAGTCACTGGGTATGCAAAGCCAAACCCAAAATATGAGTCAAGTTTTGTTAATATCCATCTAAGTTCCCCCCAGGCAATAGATAAAGAGTCAGTATTATCTACTAGCCAGCTATGAGTTGGATCTTTTCTCCTGGGAATACTTCCCAGGGCTATTTGCAAACACTGCCTTTTTGATGGCAAACGGAATATTTATTATTAATGGTTTAAGTTTCAGTAAGGGCCGCTGGTAAATTTCTCAATTGATCCATTGATGCGTGATTTGAATTCCTCCATGAAGACTCATTTCATGTACCCAGGCTGCCAATTCAAGTGGTCAAACTAAATCATCAACTTAGTTGATTTGTTGATTCTTTGCATAAGGCTTCTTTGGTGAGCATCAACATGTACTACTTTGGTTTGCTCTTAGAACTTACATAAAGATTTTCAAAGAGCAGTATCCTTTTTATCACCCAGTCATTTATGGTCCACTTGCCAGGTTAATTTGCAAATCCACTGGTCAAGAGTCAGTATATACTCAAAACATAGGGTGTGTACTTGTATCGAATTCTTCTATCATTGCCAGGAATACATCCTATAATTTAGCCCCCTGGACCAAGTTGTTTTTATCTTCCTTCATGAGAATTTTATCTGTTAGACAGCAGGCCACACTTTCCATACTGAGCCATGACCCTCAATTCTGGAACTGCTAGAATCATAACTTCAAAAAGCAAATACAATTTACATCTTGGAGATCTTTCAGAAGTCAAAGCAAACTAAAACTATGACCATTAAAGTTCAGATCATGAGATGACAGATAATTCTGGTAGATATTAATTATGAATGATAGTTTAGAAATTAAATGATGTACAAATTTGCATAGATATATTTCCCAATCAGAGCTTATAATTATTAAAAAGATGAGAAAATGGTCTTTTCAACAAGTGGTACTTAGACAACTGGGTCTTCACATGCAAAAGAATTAACTTGGACCCTTAACTTACACCATAAAAAATTAATTTGAAATGGATCATAAAACTAAGAGCTAAAAAGATATAAAACTCATAGAAAAAATATAGGGACAAATCTTCATGACCTCAAGTTAGGCAATAGTTTATTAAGTGTGGCACCAAAAGCAAAAAAAAAAAAAAAAAGATAAACTGGACTTCAACAAAATTTAGAAACTTCACGCTTCAAAGGACACTAACAAGAAAAGGAAAAAGACAACCCACTAAACAAGAGAAAATATTTGCAAATCATATATCTGATAAAGGATATTTTATCCAAGGTACACAAAGAACTCTTATAACTCAACAATAAAAACACAATTTGATTTAGAAGCATGTGAAAAATATAAGTAAATATTTTTCCAAAGAAGAGATGCAAATAGCTAAGAAGCACATGCAAATATGTCACACATAACCAGTCATTAGGGAAATGCAAATCAAAATCACTTTGAGATACCACTTCATATTTAACAAGGAGACTTAAGAAAAAAAAAAAGGACAGTAACAAGTGTCAGTGAGAATGGAGAGAAATTGGAATACTCATACATTACCAGCAGGATGTAAAATGGTATAGCTGCTTCGGAAAACAATTTGACAGTTAATCAAAATGTTTAATTTAGAGTTATCATATGCCCTAGGAATTCTCCTGCTGGCTTCCCTAGTGGCTCAGACTGTCAAGAATCTGCCTGCAATGCTGGAGGCCCGGGTTTGATCCCTGTGTCAGGAAGATCCCTTGGAAAAAGGAATGACTACCCACTCCATTTGTCTTAACTGGAGAATCCCATGGACAGAGTAGCCTGGCGGGCTACAGTCCAAGGGGTCACAAAAAGTCAGACACAACTGAATTGCTGAATTGGACACTTTCACAGCAGTTCTGATACTAGATCAGAATAGGCAAATCCACAGAAATAGAACATATATTAGTGGTTGCCAGGGAATGGAAGGAGGTAAATGGGAAGTGACTGTTAATGGCTATGGGGGTTCTTTCTGGAATGACGAAAATGTTTTGAAAGTAGATAGCTGCACAAATCTATGATTATACTAAAACCCACTAAATTGTACACTTGAAAGGGTGAATTTGATGCTGTGTGAATTATATATCAATAAAGCTATTAAACAAACTATCAAAAAGGAGCTCTTATAGAAAATAATAAATATTTGAAGGTTTTAATTTCATGTTGGGGACTTCCCTGGCAATCCAGTGGTGAAACTCAGTGCTTCCATTACAGGGAACTAAGATCCCACAGGCCAAGTGGTACAGCCAAAACAAAAACAAAACTTCATATCTCCTGAAAGCTGCTTCATTAACATATTTAGACTTACTTTACCAAAGAGGAAATACAGATGGCACATGAGCACATGAAAAGATGCTCAACATCATTAGCTACTAGGGAAGTGAAGTCAATGCCACGATGAGATAACACTCCACACCTATTAGAATGCCTAAAACTAAAAAGACTGACCATGACAATTGTTGGTAAGAATATGGAGGAATTAATCCTCATATACTGCTGTAAGAATGTAAAGTGAAACTTTGGAAGTTTGGCATTTTCTTAAAAGTTAAATACACACCTTCCATAAGACCCAACTATTCCACTTATAGGTGTTTACTCAAGAAACATGAAAGCATATACTAATGCAAGGGCTTATACACAAATGTTCCTAGTATAACAGCCCAAAGTGGAAACCCAAATGTGCATGGATAAATTATGGTATATCCATACAATGGAATGCTACACAGCAATAAAAAGGAGTTAAGTCTTGATATGTGAAACAACAGGGATATGCATACTGGGTAAAGGAAGCTAGACCAAAAAGGAGTACGTATTATATGGATTCATTTATCTAAAAGTCTAGAAAATATAAAATAATCTGCAGTTACAGAAACTAAGATGAGTGATTGTCTGGGAAGGAGGGACTGGGATGAAGAGAAGGGAGAGATTATAAAAGCAACACTTTGGTGTTCTGCATAAATTAGTTTTCTTGGTTGTGGTGATAATTTGATTGATGTATATGCATGTTAATTCCAATCAAGTTGTAGTCTTTAAATATATGCAGTTTATTTTAATTTACTTTTATCTCACTAAGATTTTTTTAAAAAAATCTTTGATCTTTTGCACAGATATAGAAACTTCTTAATGGAAATTGGTATAGTTTTAGTGAGCCTCACTCATACAACAGATTTATTTATGAAAACTTGTAGTAAGCTAAATACAGATAAATAAAGTAACATTTTTTAAGCATCAAGGAAGCTCTTCATTCAGATAATTCTTTTTTTTTGAATAAGAAAACTTTGAACACAAAATGATGATATGTGTGTATACTTCTGAGATTTTATACATGCATAGATTCTTCTCCTTTTTTGGCCATGCAACTTGCAGGGTTTTAGTTTCCCAACCAGGGTTTGAGCCCAAGCCATAGCAATGACAGCTTCAAATCCTAACCTCTGGACTACCAACTAGGGAGCTCCTTTACACAAGCATAGATTCTTGCAACCACTACCACAGACAGGCTACAAAACAACTAACACCTGAAAGAATTCAACCTGCTGCTCTTTGTATTTAGATCATTTTCTAAACCTCATCTTGGCTACCACTGACCTGATGCATTCTAGGAATCAGCGAACTAAAATGGACTGGAATGGGTGAATTTAACTCAGATGACCATTATATCTACTACTGTGGGCAGGAATCCCTCAGAAGAAATGGAGTAGCCATCATGGTCAACAAAAGAGTCCGAAATGCAGTACTTGGATGCAATCTCAAAAATGACAGGATGATCTCTGTTCGTTTCCAAGGCAAACCATTCAGTATCTCAGTGATCCAAGCCTATGCCCCAACCAGTAACGCTAAAGAAGCTGAAGTTGAATGGTTCTATGAAGACCTACAAGACCTTTCAGAACTAACACCCAAAAAAGATGTCCTTTTCATTATAGGGGACTGGAATGCTAAAGTAGGAAGTCAAGAAACACCTGGATTGACAGGCAAATTTGGCCTTGGAATATGGCATGAAGCAGGGCAAAGGCTAATAGAGCTTTGCCAAGAGAATGCACTGGTCATAGCAAACACCCTCTTCCAACAACACAAGAGAAGACTCTACACATGGACATCACCAGATGGTCAACACTGAAAGCAGATTGATTATATTCTTTGCAGCCAAAGATGCAGAAGCTCTATACAGTCAACAAAAACAAGACCAGGAGATGACTGTGGCTCAGATCATGAACTCCTTATTGCCAAATTCAGACTTAAATTGAAGAAAGTAGGGAAAACCACTAGACCATTCAGGTATGACCTAAATCAAATCCCTTATGATTACACAGTGGAAGTGAGAAATAGATTTAAGGGCCTAGATCTGATAGATAGAGTGCCTGATGAACTATGGAATGAGGTTCGTGACATTGTACAAGAGACAGGGATCAAGACCATCCCCATGGAAAAGAAATGCAAAAAAGCAAAATGGCTGCCTGGGGAGGCCTTACAAATAGCTGTGAAAAGAAGAGAAGCGAAAAGCAAAGGAGAAAAGGAAAAATATTCCCATTTGAATGCAGAGTTCCAAAGAATAGCAAGGAGAGATAAGAAAGTCTTCCTCAGCAATCATTGCAAAGAAATAGAGGAAAACAACAGAATGGGGAAAACTAGAGATCTCTTAAGAAAATTAGATATACCAAGGGAACATTTCATGCAAAGATGGGCTTGATAAAGGACAGAAATGGTAGGGACCTAACAGAAGCAGAAGATATTAAGAAGAGGTGGCAAGAATACACAGAAGAACTGTACAAAAAATATCTTCATGACCAAGATAATCATGATGGTGTGATCACTCACCTAGAGCCAGACATCCTGGAATGTGAAGTCAAGTGGGCCTTAGGAAGCATCACTACAAACAAAGCTAGTGGAGGTGATGGCATTCCAGTCGAGCTATTTCAAATCCTGAAAGATGATGCTGTGAAAGTGCTGCACTCAATATGACAGCAAATTTGGAAAACTCAGCAGTGGCCACAGGACTGGAAAAGGTCAGTTTTCATTCCAATCCCAAAGAAAGCTAATGCCAAAGAATGCTCAAACTACTGCACAATTGCACTCATCTCACACACTGGTAAAGTAATGCTCAAAATTCTCCAAGCCAGGCTTCAGTAATATGTGAACCGTGAACTTCCAGATGTTCAAGCTGGTTTTAGGAAAGGCAGAGGAACCAGAGATCAAACTGCCAACATCCGCTGGATCATGGAAAAAGCAAGAGAGTTCCAGAAAAAACATCTATTTCTGCTTTATTGATATGCCAAAGCCTTTGACTGTGTGGATCACAATAAACTGTGGAAAATTCTGAAAGAGATGGGAATACCAGACCACCTGACCTGCCTCTTGAGAAACCTATATGCAGGTCAGGAAGCAACAGTTAGAACTGGACATGGAACAACAGACTGGTTCCAAATAGGAAAAGGAGTACATTAAGGCTGTATATTGTCACCCTGCTTATTTAACTTCTATGCAGAGTACATCATGAGAAACGCTGGACTGGAAGAGGCACAAGCTAGAATCAAGATTGCCGGGAGAAATAGCAGTAACCTCAGATATGCAGATGACACCACCCTTATGGCAGAAAGTGAAGAGGAACTAAAAGCCTCTTGATGAAAGTGAAAGAGGAGAGTGAAAAAGTTGGCTTAAAGCTCAACATTCAGAAAACTAAGATCATGGCATCTGGTCCCATCACTTCATGGGAAATAGATGGGGAAACAGTGGAAACAGTGTCAGACTTTATTTTTGGGGGCTCCAAAATCACTGCAGATGGTGATTACAGCCATGGAATTAAAAGATGCTTACTCCTTGGAAGGAAAGTTATAACCAACCTAGATAGCATATTAGACTTTGCCAACAAAGGTCTATCTAGTCAAGGCTGCGGTTTTTCCAGTGGTCATGTATGGATGTGAGAGTTGGACTGTGAAGAAAGCTGAGTGCCTAAAAATTGACGCTTTTGAACTGTGGTGTTGGAGAAGACTCTTGAGAGTCCCTTGGACTGCAAGGAAATCCAACCAGTCCATCCTAAAGGAGATCAGTCCTGAGTGTTCATTGGAAGGAGTGATGCTGTGGCTGAAACTCCAATACTTTGGCCACCTTATACGAAGAGTTGACTCATTGGAAAAGACCCTGATGCTGGGAGGGATTGGGGACAGGAGAAGGGGACGACAGGATGAGATGGCTGGATGGCATCACCGACTCGATGCACATGTGTTTGGGTGAACTCTGGGCATTGGTGATGGACAAGGAGGCCTGGCGTGCTGCGATTCATAGGGTCACAAAGAGTCGGACATGACTGAGCAAATGAACTGAACTGAATGGTGTAAATATTCTGAATGTGTTAGTTTCAAACTATCAATGTGACATTACTGAACTTGGAAAGAAATGGGCATAATTTGCTCTCATAGGGAAGGAGCAAGTATGAGCTGGTTCCAGCAGAACACTAATTATTGTTAATGTAAGTTTAACAGGCACACATGGAAAGAATAGTGGATATAAAATCAGAAATACAGTGTTGCAACACGTAACTTCTGAAAGACCGTAAAGAACTTCTCAAAGTTCTGATTCAGTTACTGATCTGTAGACCTAGTATAATATGTGTTTGTGCTCAGTTGTGTGCAACTCTTTGCGACCCCATGGACTATAGCCCACCAGGCTTCTTGACCCAAGGACTGAACCTGCATCTTCTGTGTCTCCTGCATTGGCCGGTGGATTCTTTACACGGAGACACCTGGGAAGCCCCTAGTATAATATACTGAACTCTTAATTCCTAGGATGATCAACAATGAGCTCTTCATAGAGTAGTGAAAAGCATGGTTAAATACATTTTAAAATACCATTTATGATATGAAAAATGTCCAGCAAGAAACATGTTTTTGAATAAATACAAGTTATGGATCAATTTTGACAAAATTAAAGAGAAAACTATAATAAACAATCATAATGACCCAGTTTTTAAAACCACTGGGGATTCCTTGGTGGCTCAACGGTAAAGAATCTGCCATGCAGGAGACATGGGTTCAATCACTGATCCTGGAAAATCCCACATGCCTCAGAGCAACTAACCCTGTGGGCCACAACTACTGAGCCTGTGCTCTGCAGCCCAGGAGTCACAGTTACTGAGTCCACATGCCACAACTACAGAAGCCTGCACAACCTAGAGCCCATGCCACTGCAATAAGAAACCCACGCACTACAACAAAGAGTAGCCCCCACCCACCACAACTAGAGAAAGCCTGTGCAAAGAAATGAAGACCTTGTCCAGTTGCTCAGTCGTGTCCAGCTCTTTGCCACCCCATGGACTGCAGCATGCCAGATTCCCCTGTCCTTCACTACCTCCCGGAGCTTGATCAGATTCATGTTCATTGAGTCAGTGATGGTATCCAACCATCTTGTCCTCTGTTGTCCCCTTCTCCTCCTGCCCTTAATCTTTCCCAGCTTCAGGGTCTTTTTCAATAAGTCAGCTCTTCGCATTAGGTAGCCAAAGTACTGGAGCTTCAGCTTCAGCATCAGTCCTTCTAAAGAATATTCAGGACTGATTTCCTTTAGGATTGACTGGTTTGATCTTGCAGTCCAAGAGACTCCCAAGAGTCTTCTCCATCACCACAGCTCAAAAGCATCAATTCTTCAGCATTCAGCCTCCATTATGGTCCAACTTTCATATCCATACGTGACTACTGGAAAAATTATACCTTTGACTACACAGCCCTTTGTTGGCAAAGTAACGCAGCCAAAAATAAATAATTTTTTAAAGATACATTAAATGTTCAGAAAATCACAAATAATTAAAGAATTTTAATTCCTCAGATTTATTTGGATTTTTAAACTGAATTAAAATCTATGAAACTACTGTATTTAGCTGATCCTTGAAATACTTGAAACCACTTACAACAAACTTCATAGGTAGCAATTTTCTATTAGAATATTTTTAAGTTACTATGGAAACAAGTTGTCCTATTGTTACACTTTAGGCCACTTCTCAGTCTTATACTAGCTAACTCAGCTCTCCTTTTCTTCCTTTCTGCATTCCCCAGAAACTCATTCGGCTGTAAATTTTTCTTTAAAGACTTTCCTCTGTTTAAGTTTATTGAATGGAAAGGGGAATGAGGGAATCTTTGGAAATATTTTATATCCTGATCTAGGTGGTGGTCACATGGGTATTTACATATGTAAAAATTCAAGCTGTGTACTTAAGATTTTTAACGTGGGTTCCCAGTTGTCTCAGAACCAGCATAGCACTGCACACCATGATTTGCTCATAGAAGGCTCTCAGTTTAACTGAACTGAACCAAGATTGCAGCAGCAGAACTTGACCTTTTACAAGCACTTGATATGTGTTTGTTTTCCTTGTTGACAATGATGACTATTTGTGGACTGTGAACCTTCTTCCTGGTCCAAGAAACATTTGCCCGGAAGTCAGTTACATAATGATTAACTAAAACTACAGTTATTCCAAATTAGTACTTTCTCTTTCTGTCCTTGAGATTTTTAACTCATAATGGAAGATTTGGGCAGGAAATGGAAAATGTTTTCTTTCTACAGTGGGTGATGTTCATGATCTTGGTTTTACCATCAAAATATTGGTTGTACATAACGGTGCCATGATGTCTATCATTTCCTTTCCATCCTTTCTCTGCTTTAAATGAATTTTTCTGCACCTCCTACTCTAAGAGTTTGCTCACACATGTTATTCCCTTGTCAGCCCCCAGCCAGTTGGACCAGAAATAAACTAAGCTGGGCCAATTGGCTTTTCTCTCCCTAAAATTTGGAATTGAGATTTAGAAATCCCAGAACTCTCTTTCACTGCTTGAACTGGAGATAATATACAGCTGGTATGGGTATGCGTCATATGTACACTTGTGTATACAAGTGGTCATAGGCTGTTGTCTTGGGCTCTGCTATATCATGCAGTACCACTTAACTCTTGGGGATCTTTTTATCATTCCAAATCGTAGAAATACAGAGTACCTCACTATTTAGCTGACACCTCCCTCTTTCAGTTTTACCTACTCTCTCCAGTCTCTTTTTCTATTTCCTAGCAGCATCAGGAGAATGCCTTGGCAACTTTTGGTCCAGAGGTTATCCTTAATTCTCAGCTCATTGAAGCTGACAATAGTTCAGAGGGTTCAGGCACCCCTACTTTACTAGTGATTTTTTAATTAAAAAATAATTTTAAAAATTAATTTTAAAATAATTTGATTTAATTAAATCAAAGACATAAATAGATGGAGACATATTCCATGTTTCTGAGAATCAATATTGTGAAAATGACTATACTACCAAATGAAATCTACAGATTCAATGTGATCCCTATCAAATTACCGATGGCATTTTTCACAGAACTAGAACAAAAATTTCACAATTCATATGGAAACACAAAAGACCCAGAAGACCCAAAGCAGTCTTGAGAAAGAAGAATGGAGCTGGAGGAATCAACCTTCCTGACTTCAGATTATACTACAAAGCTACAGTCATCAAGACAGTATGGTACTGGCACAAAAACAGAAATATAGACCAATGGAACAAGATAAAGAACCCAGGGATAAACCCATGCACCCATGAATACCTTATTTTTGACAAAGGAGGCAAGAATATACAATGGGGCAAAGACAGCCTCTTTAATAAATGGTGCTGGGAAAACTGGACAGCTACATGCAAAAGAAGGAAATTAGATCACCACCTAACACCATGCTGCTGCTGCTGCTAAGTTGCTTCAGTCGTGTCTGACTCTGTGAGACCCCATAGACGGCAGCCCACCAGGCTCCCCTGTCCCTGGGATTCTCCAGGCAAGAACACTCGAGTGGGTTGCCATTTCCTTCTCCAATGCATAAAAATGAAAAGTGAAAGTGAAGTTGCTCAGTCGTGTCCGACTCTTCAAGACCCCATGAACTGCAGCCTACCAGGCTCCTCCGCCCATGGGATTTTCCAGGCAAGAGTACTGGAGTGGGGTGCCATTGCCTAACACCATACACAAAGATAAACTCAAAATGGATTAAAGACCTAAATGTAAGACCAGAAACTATTAAACTCTTAAAGGAGAACATAGGCAGAACACTCAATGGCATAATCAAAGCAAGTTCTATGACCCACCTCCTAGAGTAATGGAAATAAAAACAAAATAAACAAGTGGGACCTCATTAAACTTAAAAGCTTTTGCACAACAAAGGAAACTATAAACAAGGTGAAAAGACAACCCTCAGAATGGAAGAAAATAATAGCAAGGGAAACAAGTGATAAATAATTAGTTTCCAAGATATACAAGCAGCTTATACAACTCAATACCAAAAAAAGCAAATAATCCAATTAAAAAGTGGGAAAGGGACCTGAAGAGACATTTCTCCAAAGAAGACATACAGATGGCTAACAAGCACATGAAAAGATGCTCAACATCACTTATTATCAGAGAAATGCCAATCAAAACTACAATGAGATACCACCTCACAGTTGTCATAATGAAAGTGAAAGTGAAGTCATGTCCGACTCTTTGTGACCCCATGGACTGTAGCCCACCAGGCTCTTCCATCCATGGAATTTTCAGGCAAGAGTACTGGAGTAGGTTGCCATTTCCTTCTCCAGGGGATCTTCCTGACCCAGGGATCAAACCTAGGTCTCCTGCATTGCAGGCAGATGCTTTACTATCTGAGCCACCAGGGAAGCCCAGTCAGAATGGCCATCATCAAAAAGTCTACAAACAATAAATGCTGGAGAGGGTGTGAAGAACAGGGAACACTCTTGCATTGTTGGTGAGAATGTAAACTGATAAAGCCACTATGGAAGATGGTATGGAGATTCCTTAGAAAGCTAGGAATAAAACCACCATATGACCTAGCAATCCCATTCCTAGGCATATACCCTGAGGAAATAAAAACTGAAAAAGAAACATGTACCCCAATATTGACTGCAGCTCTATTTATAATAGCTAGAACACGGAAGCAACCTAGATGTCCATTGACAGATGAATGGATAAAGAAGTGGTGGTACATATATGCAATGGAATACTACTCAGCCATACAAAGGAACACATTTGAATTTATTCTAACGAGGTGGATGAAACTAGAGCCCATTATACACAGTGAAGTAAGTCAGAAAGAGGAATATAAATATCATATACTGACACATATATACAGAATCTGAAGAAATGGCACTGATGAATTTATTTTCAGGACGGCAATGGAGAAACAGACATAGAGAACAGACCTAAGGACAAGGTGGGAGGAGAAGAAGGGGAGATGTATGGAGAGAGTAACATAGAAAATTACAATACCATGTGTAAAACAGATAGCCAATGAGAATTTGCTGTAAGACTCAGGGAACTCAAACAGGGAACTCTGTGACAGGCTGAAGGGTTGGGTGGGAAGGGAGATGGGAGGAAGGTCTGGGAGGAAGGGGACATGGGTATACCTATGGCTGATTCTTGTTGATGTATGACAGAAAACCACAAAATTCTGTAAAGCAATTATCCTTCAATTAAAAATTTTTTTTTAATTTCTTTTTTTTGGCCACATGCACAGCATGTGGGATCTTAGTTCCCCCACAATGGATTGAACTGATATCCCCTGCATTGGAATCACAGAGTCTTAACCACTGGACCACCAGGGACGTCCTATTAATGACTCTTTTAATGACCCCTCAGTCAAAGAGAAGGGAAACATTCTCTGCCTTCTCTCATAATGTAGCAAGAGAGAATAACCTCACCTTAGAACACTGCATTCCCCACAAAGGGCAACTTTCACTTATATTGTCTTCCCCTTCTGAGGAAGGGGATAATGGTGAGGGTAGCATTGATTTTCCTAACTGGTACCTCTTACTGGATCCAGTGGGGAAGGGATAGATTCCAAAAGCTGATGTCTTCTCAAACATGAGTGTGTTATCTTTAGCTGTATATCCTTAGCTCCGAGCTCAAAAACAAGATCTCATTTTACTTAAAGTGAAAATTCCCTGATATAAACGACAGTATGGGTTGGACTCCTTTCCAATGCTGTTTCATATAATTAGCAGTGTAAGTGCCTCACTTCTGGTAGTGACTCTCAAATATATGTATAAGACAAATTTTACAAATTTCAGTATTGGTTGGACTTTTTAATAGTCTAGTTCATTACTTTTAACCAACCATTTTCACATATACTGTGCCACTTAATTGTCTGGGCTATCGCTGATCCACAATCCTATCCAGAGATTACACTGGAAAATTCCAGAGTATCCCGGATTCCTAGTTAACTTTCCAATTACCCTTCCTCCTCAAAGTGCACAGCCTCCTTTCCAGACCCACAAGAATTCTAGTCAGAGCTGATTCTAGATTAAAACCTGTTTTAGGAAAGAATACCTTTTCATCAATTTTATTCCCCCATTAATTTGGCAGGTAGATTATTTCTAACAATTGCATTTGGAATCTGTCTCAGGATTTTTGTACTGTCTGCATATCTACCATTATTCGTCTTTGTTACAATATAAGAAAAAGCACATCTTAGAATTTAAGGTGTATATATTGATAGTTGGTTTCTGCTACTAAGGGAAAGTTAAATAAGTAGCCTATGGAAGGGGCCCTGTGTAACTGACCCCTCCATGATTCTATTTCCTCCTCCTTTTAATTCTTACAACCTTGGCTAGTATGCCATTTGGATTGTGATGGAAACTAAAATAAAAGTCTGTGGATTTCCTCATATAGATAATATAATGGTTAGGAATAGGATGCTGCTGCTGCTAAGTTGGTTCAGTCGTGTCCAACTCTGTGCAACCCCGTAGACGGCAGCCCATCAGGCTCTGCTGTCCATGGGATTTTTTTCAGGCAAGAGTACTGGAGTGGGGTGCCATTGCCTTCTCTGAGGAATAGGATAGAAGCACTTAAAATCCTCCTGTATCTTGAAGGTTTCCTTCAAAATTCACAATCCTAAACATCACATTAGGAGAAATAATATCCTGATCGCAGAAGGTGATATATCTTTTAGATAAACTTTAGAGAAAGACTGAAATACATTTGTGACGGTTAAGGTGGAGATTGAGGGATAAAAATAGACATAGCATAATGAATTCCAGAACTCAATTATCTCCTTGTGTGTGTGTGTATAACATGCTCCAGAGGATGAAATAAGCAATATCTTCTAAAAAAAAGAAATGTTTAGGGCACTTGGCAGTCATACAGAAGCTATCACAGCTGCTTTTCCACATTTATTATTAAACATTATCCCCAAGGTCAGAACTCAGTTTGCCTCTTATTTTCTTCACACTAAATATCTTTCTTTCTTCCCATAAAGTTTCTGATGTCTTCCTTATTTTCCCTCACTTGGTCCTCTTCTTCAATTTTTATTACACAAATTCTTGAAAAATTATTCTATAACTTTCTTTAAAATGGTACAGAGAATATTGCCAATATATCAATTGTTATGTAGCAAAAAATAAATATGTAGAATGTTTCACTTTGAAGTTTTAAATTATGAAAATGCTACTCATATTCTCTATCTTCAGGAAATAATAAGATGGCAGTGAAATTGTAAACTCTTCAAAATATAGGAGTAATTTGATTTATTCCTATAAAAGTGAACATACTTTCTCAAGATCTATTTCTCCCAAATTTGTGTAAGCAACTTCAACTGGCTAACAGTGAGGGTTTTACCCCAAATAATAAAATGGCTTTAACTGACTCATTAACTTTCAAAAAACTTGAGAAGCATTGTTGACCAAAATTAATTCCAAATAAATTGTTTAAATATAATAAATAATTGAAAAGTTAGATGAAATTTGAACTAAATATTTATTAAATGTTTGGATCTGAATGTTCTTTGTAGCCCTCAGGGTTTTCATATTCATAAATGTTCCTCTAGAGCCAAAGACACAGTGGGTATTCCACATATACCTGCTGAACTGAAGATAACCAGATAACCTTGTAGGCTTCAAAGTAAAAAAAAACCAAAAACCTGTCTCAAAGGAAAATAGGAAACAATTGACTAAATTTTTAAAATTTAATTTTAGTATATTAAAATTATAATTAATAAAATGATAGTGAACTGAAAGAATATTTGAAGCAAACAGGAGAGATGAAGAGTAGAAATAAATTTTAAAAAGCATAGAATCTTTATTAAAAAGCTATTCCATTTATAAGAGCATCAAAAAGAATAAAATATTTAGGAATAAACTTAACCAAGGAGGTGAAAAACTAATACACTGAAAACAATGCTGAAAGAAATTAAATACACAAATAAATGGAAAGATATTCTGTGTTTACAGATTGGAAGATCTTATATTATTAAGATATCAATACTATCCAGTGATACTACAGATCAATGCAATCCCTATCAAAATCTCAATGACACTTTGTTTGCAGAAATAGAAAAATTTATCCTAAAACTCAGATGGAATCTCCAGAGACCATGACTAGCCAAACGAATCTTAAAAGTGAAAAGAATAAAGTTGAAAGTCTCACATTTCCTGATTTCAAAACTTACAGTAGTCAAAATAATGTTGTACTGGCATAAAGATGGATATATATACACAAATGTAATAGAATGGAGAACCTAGGGAAAAAACTCACATATATAATAAAATAACTTCTTGACATGGGTGCCAAGATCTTTCAATAGGGAAAGAATAGTTTTTTTAACAAATGCTGGGAAAAATGAATATCCAATGCAAAAGAGTGAAGTCCAACCCTTACCCTATATATATATATATATATACACTATATATATAAATTATATACACTATATATACTATAGTGTATATATAGTGTATACTATATATATATACACTATATATAAATTATATACACTATATATACTATAGTATATATAGTGTATACTATATATATATATACACTACATATAAAAATTAGCTGGAAATTGATTAATGTTATAGCTAAACACTATGAAAAGATCTTAGAAGAAAACAGGTGAAAAGCTTCATGACTTTGGATTTGGTAATAATTTCTTGGATATGACACCAAAAACATAGGCAACAAAAGAAAAAATAAATTGTACTTCATAAAAATAAAAGATAAACTGAACTTCATCAAAACTAGAAACTTCTGTGTAAAGGACATTATCAAAGAGTGAAAAGGAAAGTCACAGAATGATAGAAAATATCATAAATCATATACCTGATAATGGATTAATATGCAGAATATATAAAGAACTCCTACAACTTAACAACAAAAAAAAAACCCACCCAATTAAAAAATGGGCAAAGGACTTTAGTAATCCATTCTCTGAAGAAGGTATACAAATTGATAACTAGAACATTAAAAGATACTCAACATCACTAATTATCAGGGAAATACAAATCAAAACTAAATTGCAACAGCAACTCACACCCATTAGGATGGCTAATATTGAAAAAAAAAAAAGTTATAAGTGTTGGTGAGGATGTGGGGAAACTGAAATCCTCACGCACTCACTGGAAAAGACCCTGTTGCTGGGAAAGATTGAAGGCAGGAGGAGAAGGGGACAACGGAGGGTGAGAGGGCTGGATGGCATCACCGAGTCAATGGACGTGAGTTTGGGCAAACTCTGGGAGACTGTGAAAGACAGGGAAGCCTGGCGTGCTGCAGTCCATGGGTCACAAAGAGCTGGACACGACTTAGCAACTGAACAACAACAACATCAGGCACTGCTGGTGGGAATGTAAAGTGATGCAGCCACTGTGAAACAGTTCCTCAAAAAATTAAACATAGAATTACCATACGACCCAGTAATTTCCCTTCTGGGTATATACCCAAAAGAATTGAAAGGAGGGACTTGAACTTTATTTGTACACCCCTGTTCACAACAGTGTGATACACAGTAGCCAAAATATAGAAGCAAGCCAAGTTTTCATCAACAGGTGAAAGAATAAACAAATATGGTATGTGTATATATATACACATAACATGGATGACCTTACATAATGCTAAGCGAAATATGTCAGTCATAAAAGGATAAATATTAAACAAGTCCACTTACTTGAAGTACTAAAAATAGTCAAATTTACAGAGATTGTGAGTAGAATGGTGGTTTCCATGGAATGGGACGAAGGGGCAATGGGGAGTTAAGAGTATAACAGGCACAGTTTTAATAGGTAAAGGAGAAAATGTTCATGAGATAGATGTTGGTAATAGTTGTACAAGATGGATATATTTAATACCACAGAATTGTACCCTTAAAAATGGTTAAAATGGTAAATGTTAAGTTATATATATATTTAACCAATTAACAGCTGACTTGTGGCCACTCAGGTCCATATGTTGAAGCCCTAACCCTCATTGTAACTATGTGGAGACAGGATCTTTAACGGTGTGTGTTTTATAATGTGTTAGTCACTCAGTTGTGTCTGACTCTTTGCGACCCCATGGACTGTAGCCTGCCAGGCTTCTCTGTCCATGGAATTCTCCAGGCGAGAATACTGGAGTGGATTGCTATTCCCTCCTCCAGGGAAACTTCCCAACCCAGGGATCAAACCGTGGTCTCCTTCCTCACAGGAATATTCTTTACCATTTGAGCTACAGGGGAAGTCTCCCTTTAAGTGGGTAAGTGAGGTTAAATGAGGTCATAAGGACAAGCCCTAATCCAATAGGAATAATGTCCTTATATAAGAAGAGAAAGACACACCAGAACTGTCTCTGCACAGAGTAAAGGCCATGTGAGGACAAAGCAAGATGGTCATCGGCAAGCCAGATCTTGATCTCCCGGATTTCCTACCTCCAAAGCTTCAGGAAAATAAATTTCTATTGTTTAAGACATCCAGTCTGTCTTATTCTGTTATGAGAGCCTGAGTGGACTAACATAACCACAGTTGTTGCTTTCTTTTTTTTTAAGAAAAAAATCACTAACGATGTTTTGAACTGCAAAAAATAATGCATTGATATGAAAAAATTCAAACCATACAAAGTGTAAAAAATCATAAGGGAGACTCTCATAACCCCCACCCCAGAATAACCAATGCCAATAGTTATAGTAATATCTATCAGAATACTTTATGAGTACATGGGGCATATATATTTGAATTACAAACACTTTCTACTTCTAATGCAAAAATCAGAGGAGGTCTGGATCAGAAAAGGAAGATATCTTCAAGTTTGTTAATGCCTAAAACATAATTTTACTATTCATACATTCCATTACCATTGTACATTTAGATTATTTCTAGATTTTTTCCATCATAAAATGTTAATAACTTCCTTATAGTCATTTTAAATTATTTCCAGCCTCATATTTTTTAGATCCTAACATACAATGTCACGAACCTCATTCCATAGTTCATCAGGCACTCTATCTATCAGATCTAGGCCCTTAAATCTATTTCTCACTTCCACTGTATAATCATAGGGGATTTGATTTAGGTCATACCTGAATGGTCTAGTGGTTTTCCCTACTTTCTTCAATTTGAGTCTGAATTTGGTAATAAGGAGTTCATGATCTGAGCCACAGTCAGCTCCTGGTCTTGTTTTTGTTGACTGTATAGAGCTTCTCCATCTTTGGCTGCAAAGAATACAATCAATCTGATTTCGGTGTTGACCATCTGGTGATGTCCATGTGTAGCGTCTTCTCTTGTGTTGTTGGAAGAGGGTGTTTGCTATGACCAATGCGTCTCTTGGCAAAACTCTATTAGTCTTTGCCCTGCTTCATTCCGCATTCCAAGGCCAAATTTGCCTGTTACTCCAGGTGTTTCTTGACTTCCTACTTTTGCATTCCAGTCCCCTATAATGAAAAGGACATCTTTTTTGGGTGTTAGTTCTAAAAGGTCTTGTAGGTCTTCATAGAACCGTTCAACTTCAGCTTCTTCAGCATTACTAGTTGGGGCATAGACTTGGATTACTGTGATACTGAATGGTTTGCCTTGGAGACGAACAGAGATCATCTGTCATTTTTGAGATTGCATCCAAGTACTGCATTTCAGACTCTTGTTGACCATGATGGCTACTCCATTTCTTCTGAGGGATTCCTGCCCACAGTAGTAGATATAATGGTCATCTGAGTTAATTTCACCCATTCCAGTCCATTGTAGTTCGCTGATTCCTAGAATGTCAACGTTCACCCTTGCCATCTCTTGTTTGACCACTTCCAATTTGCCTTGATTCATGGACCTGACATTCCAGGTTCCTATGCAATATTGCTCTTTACAGCATCAGATCTTGCTTCTATCACCAGTCACATCCACAACTGGGTATTGTTTTTGCTTTGGCTCCATCCCTTCATTCTTTCTGGGGTTATTTCTCCACTGATCTCCAGCAGCATATTGGGCACCTAATGACCTGGGGAGTTCCTCTTTGGTATCCTATCATTTTGCCTTTTCACAGGGATCAAGACCATCCCCATGGAAAAGAAATGCAAAAAAGCAAAATGGCTGTCTGGGGAGGCCTTACAAATAGCTGTGAAAAGAAGAGAAGCCAAAAGGAAAGATATAAGCATCTGAATGCAGAGTTCCAAAGAATAGCAAGAAGAGATAAGAAAGCCTTCTTCAGCGATCAATGCAAAGAAATAGAGGAAAACAACAGAATGGGAAAGACTAGAAATCTCTTCAAGAAAATTGGAGATACCAAGGGAACATTTCATGCAAAGATGGGCTTGATAAAGGACAGAAATGGTAGGGACCTAACAGAAGCAGAAGATATTAAGAAGAGGTGGCAAGAATACACGGAAGAACTGTACAAAAAAGATCTTCACGACCCAGATAATCATGATGATGCGATCACTAATCTAGAGCCAGACATCCTAGAATGTGAAGTCAAGTGGGCCTTAGAAAGCATCACTACAAACAAAGCTAGTGGAGGTGATGGAATTCCAGTTGAGCTGTTTCAAATTCTGAAAGACGATGCTGTGAAAGTGCTGCACTCAATATGCCAGCAAATTTGGAAAACTCAGCAGTGGCCACAGGACTGCAAAAGTCAGTTTTCATTCCAATTCCAAAGAAAGGCAATGCAAAAGAATGCTCAAACTACCGCACAATTGTACTCATCTCACATGCTAGTAAAGTACTGCTCAAAATTCTCCAAGCCAGGCTTCAGCAATACGTAAACCGTGAACTCCCTTATGTTCAAGTTGGTTTTAGAAAAGGCAGAGGAACCAGAGATCAAATTGCCAACATCTGCTGGATCATGGAAAAAGCAAGAGAGTTCCAGAAAAAACATCTATTTCTGCTTTATTGACTATGCCAAAGCCTTTGACTGTGTGGATCACAATAAACTGTGGAAAATTCTGAAAGAGATGGGAATACCAGAGCACCTAACCTGCCTCTTGAGAAATCTGTATGCAGGTCAGGAAGCAACAGTTAGAAGTGGACATGGAACAACACACTGGTTCCAAATAGGAAAAGGAGTACATCAAGGCTGTATATTGTCATCCTGCTTATTTAACTTCTATGCAGAGCACATCATGAGAAAGGCTGGACTGGAAGAAACACAAGCTGGAATCAAGATTGCCAGGAGAAATATCAATAACCTTAGATATGCAGATGACACCACCCTTATGGCAGAAAGTGAAGAGGAACTAAAAAGCCCCTTGATAAAAGTGAAAGAGGAGAGTGAAAAAGTTGGCTTAAAGCTCAACATTCAGAAAATGAAGATCATGGCATCTGGTCCCATCACTTCATGGGAAATAGATGGGAAACAGTGGAAACAGTGTCAGACTTTATTTTTTGGGGCTCCAAAATCACTGCAGATGGTGACTGCAGCCATGAAATTAAGAGACGCTTACTCCTTGGAAAAGCTATGACCAACCTAGATAGTATATTCAAAAGCAGAGACATTACTTTGCCGACTAAGGTCCGTCTAGTCAAGGCTATGGTTTTTCCTGTGGTCATGTATGGATGTGAGAGTTGGACTGTGAAGAAGGCTGAGTGCCGAAGAATTGATGCTTTTGAACTGTGGTGTTGGAGAAGACTCTTTCGAGTCCCTTGGACTGCAAGGAGATCCAACCAGTCCATTCTGAAGGAGGTCAACCCTGGGATTTCTTTGGAAGGAATGATGCTAAAGCTGAAGCTCCAGTACTTTGGCCACCTCATGCGAAGAGTTGACTCACTGGAAAAGACTCTGATCCTGGGAGGGTTTGGGGGCAGGAGGAGAAGGGGACGACAGAGGAGAGATGGCTGGTTGGCACCACGGACTCGATGGACGTGAGTCTGAGTGAACTCCGGGAGATGGTGATGGACAGGGAGGCCTGGCGTGCTGCGATTCATGGGATCGCAAAGAGTCGGACACAACTGAGTGACTGAACTGAACTGAACATACAATGGAACATTATCCTTTCCATTACCATTGTTCATATAGGTTATTTCCCTCTTTTTTGCCCATCGTATTAATATGTAATTCACGTCTTTATAACCTTACTCTTTTTAAAACTAATTCATTAGTTTTCCAGTAGTGAAAATTGGTCAATGGATGTGAAACTTCTAGAGAACTTGATATATATCGCCAGCTGATTTCCAAAATGTACCTGCCAACTTACCGTCAGCAGTGCCAACAGTACCAATATTAGATAGTTGTATTTAAAAATATCTCCCTGCCAAAAAAAAAAAAAACAAAAAACTACAAAACTCCCAAAGTATTTGTAGTTAAAAAAGGAAATATTAACTTCCATTTTTTGTTGCTACTGAGATTGAAGATTTTCAAATAACTATTAAGTCATTTGTATCTTTTTGTGTTTAACTCATACTCTTTACCTATACACATATTAGAGGCATTAATATCTTTCTTAGTGATTTGTATGAGTCCTTCATATATTACATTACCCTTTTATTTATCAACATTTATTCCAAATATTTCCCAGACTGTTTTGTCATTTAATTATATATGTCCATTCAACAAATATCTATTCATTATGTTCTAAGTACTGTGGTGGGAATTCTATGTTGTTTTTCAAATTACTTTATATGGAGAATTATACACATACTTTTTGACTCTTCCACTGCTTAGTTTTCAAAGGTTGAACTTAGGGCAAAAACCCATGTATGATCCTGTCTCACTGGTCAGGGCTGGTCCTTTCTATCTCTCATGAGATTGCAAGCAGACATTAAGCAAGGATGCAGTCATCTGATGCTAGACTGGGGATGCAGGATGAGCCCAGTCAAGGCAGTTCACTCACGCAGCTGGTAAACTGATGAGGCTGTTGGTGGAGGCTTGTTCCTGTCCACCTGGAGTCTTCAAATATAAGTCTGCTTGAGTGGAGTGGCATGGAACCTTGCTTCCTCCAGAGTAAGCAATCCAAGACAATGAGGTGGAAAGCTGCAATCAATGCCTTTATGACCTAGCCTTAGAAGTCACACATCTTCAGCTGTATTTTACAGGTCAGAGTAGCCCTTTTTCAAAAGGCTGAAGGAGTCTTATTTCCAGAGTTGAGAATCAGTAATCACTGGGGATTATCTTGAAAGCTAGCTATGAAAGATCCTAACAT
The DNA here is from genome assembly GCF_016772045.2 of Ovis aries. Classification (NCBI taxonomy): domain Eukaryota; kingdom Metazoa; phylum Chordata; class Mammalia; order Artiodactyla; family Bovidae; genus Ovis; species Ovis aries. Next base: position 59,428,356 of record NC_056059.1, on the reverse strand, counting down.
CTTGATTTTCCTGTAATTTACTTTATAAAGCAAATGCTGATAATTTTGTAATGTTCTGAACCATTACAATTTTGTAGTATACTGCTCTCAAACACAGTTGTACTTTCAAACACATATGTGCACATGGGTGCACTCAAGTATATGAGACTTTGTGTTCCACAGATTAAAGTTCCACAGATTAGAGACCCTGTGTTACAGTCAGCCTCTGAACTTCATTAGGTCACATTAGAACTTCTGTGAACTTCGTTAGATACCACTTAAAACTCTCTGAATTTGAGTAAACAGAGTTCAAGATGCAAAGTTTAAGAAGCTCGACTTCTACCTAGTTGTAATGTTAACTTGGAAACGCTTTGTTTTACCAGAAACCTTTCATTTTCTAGACATTTTTACCTGTGATCCCACTTTAATTAAAAAGTCTTGCCCTTAACGATTTACCCACCTTTCGCTAGAACACGATTTTCTAAGTCGACATGGCATTTTACAAATGTTTTATTTTAAAGTTACAGCAATTATTTCTACATAGGTTATTCTAAGAGAAGTCAAGGCACAAGTAAATTGGGCAAAATAAGCAGCCTGTCATCCCCAAACGACTGTCCTTGGGTCTTGCCTCCAGCTTAGGCCCAGGTCACTCCCCCATGCCTGTTAGCTCACATGCTCTAGAGCTATGCTGTCCCATATGGTGACACCAGCCACACCCAGCACTTGAGCCTTGCTCTAAGTGTAAATTCACATCCACTTTTGAAGAGTTAGTATGAGGTAAACATGAACATCTCATTAATAATTTTTACATTGATTGCATGTTGAACCTGTATTTTGGACGCATGCTTGCTAAGTTGCTTCAGTTGTGTCGGATTCTTTGGGACCCTATTGGCTGTAGCCCGCCAGGCTCCTCTGTCCGTGGGATTCTCCAGCCAAGAATATTGGAATGGGTTGCCATGCTCTCCTTCAGGGGACCTTCTGGACTCAGGGATCCAACCGGCCTCTCAAGTCTCCTACACTGGCACGTGGGTTCTTACCACTGAGCCACCTGGGAAGCCTCATAATATTTTGGATAAATCAGGTTAAATATACTATTAAAAAAAAAAAAAGCAGCTCTCACAGATTATACTAATTCACTGAAAGTGACTCAGCTAGTCGAGGTGATAAACCAGACACTGAGGTAGAAGTCCAGGTTAGGCGAAAAGGTCAACTCAGAATAAGGAAGGCAGTTCCTTAGAGCTAACTTTCACCTCTCCTGCACGATAGGCAAATAAGCACCTCTGTAAAATCTTTGGAACTGACACTTTTCATTTAACCACTAGTCTCGCTTTAATTAAAGCCTGTCCATTCATGGACCTAAGAAAACAAGAGTAGCCCGAAGTTTTCCCAAAGTGGGAAACTTCTCGGGCCTGTTGTTCAATGGGGAGACCTAAGAAGGCCAGAATGAGAGAGTAGGAAGCATCACCTTGGTTTAGAAAGAAATGAGGTTCTCACACCATAAGTATCATCCTTATTTCAGTCCCGAAGATCAAAGCAACAAAGGTTAGAGCTGACTGCCTAACAATAGCTTTCCTCTCCCAGTTCCCCATTATCGCTCTATCAGTCCTGCATTCCCGTAACACTCCTCTTGAACTGAATGCAGCCAGCTTTCCGAGCGCAGTTTGCCTCCGGGACAGGGGATCAATAACTGCCACGTCTGTCATACTTTTGTTTATATAAGACCAAACCTCGATCTCCAATTTTCACCTGGGCCTGAGTGATCCAAAACAATCTCTACAAGTCTCATCAGACACCACCTTGCGCCCCCACCTACCACTACCCCCGCTATTCTAAAGCCTCCAGCTGAGGAAAGCCATCAGCTTAGGCACCACTACCCCCGCTATTCTAAAGCTTCCAGCTGAGGAAAGCCATCAGCTTAGGCACCACTACCCCCGCTATTCTAAACACTCCAGCTGAGGAAAGCCATCAGCTTAGGCAAAGGGAGACACACTGTCTACGACACACGAAACAGAACCTACGCGGGCCACTTCAACAAACGCGGGGCCTCGCCCTCTCCATCACACAACGTTGCGCCCCACCCCTCCCAACCGGAACTGCAACTCCGGCGTTCCGTGCCCCCTCGAACCGCGTGACGCTCGCGGCCGCCCCGCCCCTCCGGACCCACTGGGCAGGCGCGGGGCGTGCGCATGCTCGGCAGGGCGGCTGCCTGGGTATTGAGCCGCTGCAATCTGTTGCGCCGCCGCCCGCGGGAGCCGGCAGATCCGGGTCTCGTGGCTTAGAGTGACGTGGTCAGTCGAATCAAAACAGAGGAGGGGAGGAAGCCGGCGGCCAGGAGCGGCGGCGGCAGCGGCTTCCCGAGCAGCCGCAGCGTTCCGGAAGCTCCAGGCGGTCTTTCTGCCGAGGCTTAGTCCGGGCCCCCATCCTCCCCGCCCCGTCGGTTGTTGTCTGGGCGGGTGAGTGTCTCCCATTTCTCCCACCGCCGTTTGCCGGCCCACCTTCCCCTCGCCCGGATTTTTCCTGGGGGCTCTGGCGGGCTGCGGCGGCTGCGGCAGTGCGGGGCTGCTTCTCGGGCTCAAGGGGTCCCCAACCGGGCTGGCGACTCTGCATCGGGAGAAGCCCGCTGCTGTCGAGCCCGCGTCCTCCGGCGAAGAGCCTGAGATTTGGCTTTCTCTGCAGGAGACCAGAGTCGGGACTTGGCAGGGAAGTGGACGGTAGCCACGGGTGGTTTTATTTTTAGGGCAAGCAGTCAACTCGGGTGGAGGCGTATAATGGAGTAAAAAGAAGAGTGAGTGAGTCGTAGCTGGAAGGAATCCCTCACAAACCTTGCAATCTTCACTAAATCATTTACCTCTGTTTCTCAGCCCTTGCCGATTCTGATGTAGTCACCGGGATGCGTCCTTTGTTGTGATTGATGAGACTAGAAAGCTGCCATCCAGAAAGCGGGAGCTTTTAGCCCTTATAGTGTTGTGAATTTAAAGGATTCCCTTTTTCTGTTTGTTCAGTACATGGAACCAGAGCTGACAGTAAAGAGGTGGTACCCTTTATTGGAACAGATAAAGTGCGATAAACTGGTTACCGGAGTACCCGAAGTCCCGTGTTACCATTAGAGCCAGTTTTCCGAAGTGTCAGTTCGTGTGTGTATTAGGATTTTAGCCACAGTGATGTTCGTTAGCTGGAGAGCGTCAATAGGGTGTTTTCAGTTGCCCTAGTTTACAGAATCGAGGATGTGGCCTTAGGAGAATGTCTTGGCTTTGCATAGAGAAAGTCGGATGAGCTTCCTGCACGTAATACCCACGTTTAAAGAGATCTTCCAGTTACTGTGTTTTGTCAGAAACCGTTGGCAGCGTAGAATAACTTGGACGGCGTAAGCCCTTCCAGGGGAAGTCTTGAGCCCCTTAGGAGGCGTTCTCACTGCCCAGTCTGTGGAGCCTGCAGGTTTGTGTTCCCTTCCACTTTAGATGACCCGCCACGCAGATTCTTCTGGGGTAGCCTGCTTCGAGCCCTGCCACCCTCCGCGCCTTTCCACCGGATGAATGAGACCAGAAGACCAAACCTCTGTTTTGTCCTTAGTTTTTTAAAGTTTTTTTTTTTTCCCCCTCCAGAGAATTCATTAAATTGAGGTGTTTCTTTAGCAAAAGGCAAGAAAGAGAGCTATGTATTAAATTGATTGTCATTTATCAAATCCAGGAAGAGGTCTTAGGAATTTGAACTACTCCCTTGAAGGGTATATTATGTCCTTGTGTGGTATAAAATGGACCTCTTCCTAGCAGGTTTCTTCCTTCAGCGTGTGCAATCGAGATCTTTTTTTCTTAATACCACAGTTGGAATGCTGCTGATCGAAACAAATGAAGTTATGTTTTCTTGAAGTTCTTTCTCTTTTTTTATTTTTTAAGCTAACCTATACCGAAATATTTTTGTTTGTATGAAATAATTTGTGATAATTGGAGAAAATGTTGATTAAAGCAGATAAATGAAAAAAAGAAGAAATGTCATCGATATTCTTGCCATCCAGAGACCACCAGAATGTCAGCAGTGGTTTATATCCTTCCAGACTTTTTTGCATTTAGATATTTTATACAGAAATGGTATCATACCTCATGTTCTTCTGTAACCTACTTTTTCACATATTAGCACTTCATTTTTGAGTAACATTACAATTTTTATAGATACTCTTGGACCTTAACTTTTATAGAATATTTGCTGTGTGTTTGCCAAACCATAATGATTAAAATTATGGTTTTAAAAGATTTCCTCTCAAATCTCTCATGATGATATTATAAGATTTATGAAATCAGTATGCATTGTGTGACAAACAGACTTTGCTTGTTTAACTCTTGGGAAAACAGGCACAGAATAGCCTGAGTTAACACTATGGAAGTTTGAAAAACTTTTGCTCACTTGGTGATTTGATTTAGTTGCCATAGCTCCTGTATGTCCCAAATGTTGACCAGCTGTCCATGCCTCCAGCAGTAAGGTCCTAAAAGATTTTACTTTATACACTTAATATGCTTTATGAACACTGAGTCTTGGATGTGTGCCTGCTTTTAGTTCAGTGCTTTATTAGTGGTGCCAAAAGAGAAGCAAGGTTCCCTGCACCTCAGCTTCAAAGGATAAGTACTTAAGAGTATCCTCGGAGAAGGCAGTGGCACCCCACTCCAGTACTCTTGCCTGGAAAATCCCATGGACGGAGGAGCCTGGAAGGCAGCAGTCCATGGGGTCGCTGAGGGTCGGACATGACTGAGCGACTTCACTTTCACTTTTCACTTTCATGCATTGGAGAAGGAAATGGCAACCCACTCCAGAGTTCTTGCCTGGAGAATCCCAGGGACGGAGCCTGGTAGGCTGCTATCTATGGGGTCACACAGAGTCAGAGATGACTGAAGTGACTTAGCAGCAAAGAATACCCTAAATATACTAATAACCCACTTGGGTCCCTTAGTCATAAACTTACCTACATGTGCCTTGAATGGTAGTGTTCAATATGTATTCTAGATTTGTCCACTTCTTCCCATCTCTACTGCTACCGCCTTTGCCAACTCTCACCGTATCTCACCTTGCCTACTGCAGAAACCTCTGGTCTTCCTGCTTCCACTTTGGCTTTTTATGGTGCATCCCCTTTCCCACAGGGAAAGGGATCCTGTAAAATGTCAGATCGTGTCACCCCTTTGTTGAAAGTCTCTCATCACATTCAGAATAAAATCCTACCTTTCTCAAGGTTTGCCAGGCAGTAGAGGTCTAGGCACTGCCTTCCTCTATCTCACCTTGTATCCAAATGCCTTGATCAGTACCCAGGAGTCTGGCAACAGCAGTTTCTTCCTGTGTTCCAGCTGCACTAGCATTGTGCTAGGGACTTGCCAGGTTTGCTCTTGCCTCAGGGCATTTGCACTTGCTCTTCCTTGTGGCTTCAATCTTCTCCCAGATCTTCGTGTAGCTGATTCCATCCTGTCATTCAGGTCTCAGTTCAGCTATTGTCTCTTCAAGATTGCTTCCACAATTATCTCACCATTCTGTCATTTTCTTTATAACATCACTGTCTGGAATTTCCTTTGTTTTTATATTCTGTCTCCTATACTAGAAATTAAACTCTGGGGAAATGAGGACCTTGTCTGTCCTTTTCACTGCCAAGCAGGCGCTCAGTATGATGGTTGAATGAATAAACTTGAACATGTCTGTATTACTGTTGAATGCACTGTCTCTTTTTCTTATATATAATTTTATTGATTTATTTATTGACTGCTGGGTCTTCATTGCTGCATGGGCTTTTCTCTAGTTCTGGGGAGTGTGGCTGCTCTGCATTGCAGTGGCTTCTCATTATGGTGGCTTCTCTCATGAAACACAGGCTCTAGGGCCTGTGGGCTTCAGTAGTCACTGCATTTGGGCTCAGTGGTTGCGGTTCCCAGGCTCTAGACCACAGGCTCAGTACTTGTGGTGCACAGGCTTAGCTGCTCTCCTGCATGTGGATCTTCCCAGACCGAGGATCGAGCCTGTGTCTCCTGCATTGGCACGTGGATTCTTTACCAGTGAGCCACCAGGGAAGCCCCTCTACTGTCTCTTTTAAACCAGTTCTTTTTATGGCAGAACCCTAATTTTCAGTCTCCTTCTGTAGGGCTGTACCTTGATTCTCCTACTTCAGTAGTTCTTGATGTTTGGACCAGGGAACAGCCACGTTGTACTTTTTGTTTAGTCGCTAAGTTGTGTCCGACTCTTTGAGACCCCATGGACTGCAGCGCGCCAGGCTTCCCTTTCCTTCACCATTTTCTGGAGCTTGCTCAAAATTTTGTCCATTGAGTCAGTGATGCCATCCAACCCTCTTGTCCTTTGTCATCCCCTTTTGCTTTCAGTCTTTCCCAAGATCAGGGACTTTTCTAATGAGTCAGCTGTTCGCATCAGGTGGCCAAGGTACTGGAGCTTCAGCTTTAGCATCAGTCCTTCTAATGAATATTCAGTATTGATTTCCCTTAGGATTGACTGGTTTGATCTTGCAATCCAAAGGACTCTCAAGAGTCTGCTTCAACACCACAGCTCAAAAGCATCTATCTCCTTGAGCTGGCTTAAATTCATGTTTACTGAGTCAGTGATGCTATCTGACCATCTCATCGTCCACTGCCCATTCTCCTTTTGCCTTCAGTCTTCTCCAGCATCAGGGTCTTTTCCAGTGAGTTGGCTGTTTGCATCTCATGGCCAAAGAATTAGAGTTTCAGTATCAGTCCTTCCAGTAAATATTCAGTGTTGATTTCCTTTAGGATTGGCTGGTTTGATCTCTTGCACTCCAAGGGACTCTCAAGAGTCTTCTCTAACACCACAATTAGAAATTATCAGTTCTTTGGTTCTCAGCCTTCTTTATGGTCCAACTCTCACATCCATACCTAAGCACTAGAAAAACCATAGTTTGGACTATGCTCAGTTGCTATGGTTGTGTCCAACTCTTTGCACCCTGTAGACTGTAGCCTGTCAGGCTCCTCTGTCCATGGGGATTCTCTAGGCAAAAATATTGAAGTGGGTTGCCATGCCCTCCTCCAGGGAATCTTCCCAACCCAGAGATCGAACACAAGTCTTGTATGTCTCCTGCATGTGTCAGGTACTATGCTAAAAACGTTTAACATGTTTTTCAGTTAACTGTAAAGCAACTCAGATATAGGTGTTCCTGCCCCCTGTTTACAGATGAAAGAACTGAGACATACTGAGTAGCAGGTTGGATTTGAACCCAAGTCAGTTCTCTTAATCAGTATACCCTACAGTGTTTAGAACTATATGCAGTACTTTAGTTTTAGTAAGCCATTTTTTTGTTGAGGGCAAAATAATGTTTTCCATGCCATTTCCAGTCCTTAATGAAGTTCATTGTTTTTTGGTCTTTGTGCCTGAAGTTGCACAATTGGTAGATGACCTCAAGAAACATTCTGTAAAGACTCCTACATCTTCTTGCTTTGTTGTATTGAGTTTTCAGAGCCTACCAGGTTTAAAGTAAATTTCTCCTCCCTGTGCATTACCTTGCATTCCACACATCCAGAATCTATCACTTTTCTACCTGCTCATATACTCATTTGAATTCTTCATACATTTTCTTCATTGATTTGGGTGTTGTAATATTTGGACTACCATGAGATCATCATAAACTGAACAGATTTCTCACTGTAAGACCCTTTGCAAATGAGTTAAAAGTACTGAATTTGATTGATGCATTGATTTGGGGGGCTTCCCTGATAGCTCAGTTGGTACAGAATCCTGCCTGTAATGCAGGAGACCCCGGTTGGATACCTGGGTCGAGAAGATCCGATGGGGAAGGAATAGGCTACCCATTCCAGTATTCTTGGCTTCCCTTGTGGCTCAGCTGGTAAAGAATCTTCCTGCAATGCAGGAGACCTGGGTTTGATTCCCTGGGTTGGGAAGATCCCCTGGAGAAGGGAAAGGCTACCCACCCCAGTATTCTGGCCCAGAGAATTCTATGGACTAGTCTATGGGGTCTCAAAGAGTTGGACACACTGAGTGACTTTCACTTTCACTTTGATTTGGGGTGGGGAGGATACTTAATCTAGAGAAATACTGGTTTGTCTTTCTTCTCTTCCTAGTCTTAAAGCCTGAATAGCTATATTTATCTGTGGAAGTTCTGGTCACACATGATCTTTAGCAGAGCTCTATCGTAACCCATCTCTGGCTTTTGTAAATAACCTGTGTGGCTCCTTTTGCTTCCCTTTTCGTATTCAGTTGTCTGTGGCTATTTGGCTTATTTGATTGGGAGGCCCATGAGGTCAGGGAGGACCGATTAAGCAACAGTAGGCTTGTTGATGGGATACATAAATGAAGAAAAATATCAACTTTAACTATATCTGTAAAAAGCAGTACGTTGAAAAATCTTTTCCCATATAGTTTAGTAAGACTTAGAACAAAAGCTTCAATAAAAGATACTAAACTGTCTACATTGACAATTAACGGTGATATATTAATATGTGAGTTGTAAAGATTTTGCAGAAAGTAAGCACTCCTGACAGTTATATTGTAGCTTGTATTAGAATTTTTTTAAGATTGTAAAACTTCTTAGGCAAGTACTACTACAAGCTTATAAGCAAAGGTATTCTTTTGGTGTGTGCTTACGTTCATGTCCATGTTTCAGTCCACATAACAAGGGCTAACCATCTGAATTGATCGTATGCACATGGCAGTAGATCCTACAGTTAAGTATCAATTTGGGCGCTTCAGAGCGATTTGAAAAGAAGGCTGAAAATTATTTGAATCTGAAATTAAAACAGTTAACCTGTGTGCATCTCAATAGCAATGACATTTACTGTTCATGGAGTCTATAGGCTTGTCTCTTGACTTCCATTACATAATATATGTTTAGCTTACACATCAGCCCTCCAAGTCAGACATTGTCACCTCCAATTTACACTGGAGGAAACAGGCTCTGGTTCGTAAGTTGCTTAAGGTAAAGCCACTTGGGACTTGTGGGATTCAAACTGAATTTTCTTTGACCCAAAATTCATAAACTTTATATTACAACAATGTTGACCAGTCTTTTTGTCTTACAGAATCATGGGAGCTATAATAAGTAAACCCAGTTTTAGCTGTCAGTTTATGCTACTAGAAGTACTTTCATGGATTGTTTTGTTCTGTTTAAACCTAAATTGGATATGCGTGTCTAGAGTCCCTCCTTTAAAAAAAAACAGAAAAAGAAAACCCTGAGACATGCTTGTTATTGAAAAGCTGCAAAGGATAGTAATATATAAAACCAACAACAAAAGTTACAATCCTGTACACATATTTCACACTGACTGTATTTCACATATCCTGTACAGTGACTGGAAAAGGTCAGTTTTCATTCCAATTCCAAAGAAAGACAATGCAAAAGAATGCTCAAACTACCGCACAATTGCACTCATCTCACATGCTAGTAAAGTACTGCTCAAAATTCTCCAAGCCAGGCTTCAGCAATACGTAAACCGTGAACTCCCTTATGTTCAAGCTGGTTTTAGAAAAGGCAGAGGAACCAGAGATCAAATTGCCAACATCCGCTGGATCATGGAAAAAGCAAGAGAGTTCCAGAAAAACATCTATTTCTGCTTTATTGACTATGCCAAAGCCTTTGACTGTGTGGATCACAATAAACTGTGGAAAATTCTGAAAGAGAAGGGAATACCAGAGCACCTAACCTGCCTCTTGAGAAATCTGTATGCAGGTCAGGAAGCAACAGTTAGAACTGGACATGGAACAACAGACTGGTTCCAAATAGGAAAAGGAGTACATCAAGGCTGTATATCGTCACCCTGCTTATTTAACTTCTATGCAGAGTACATCTTGAGAAAGGCTGGACTGGAAGAAACACAAGCTGGAGTCAAGATTGCCGGGAGAAATATCAATAACCTCAGATATGCAGATGACACCACCCTTATGGCAGAAAGTGAAGAGGAGCTAAAAAGCCTCTTGATGAAAGTGAAAGAGGCGAGTGAAAAAGTTGGCTTAAAGCTCAACATTCAGAAAACGAAGATCATGGCATCTGGTCCCATCACTTCATGGGGAATAGATGGAGAAGGAGTAGAGACAGTGTCAGACTATATTTTTTTGGGCTCCAAAATCACTTCAGATGGTGACGGCAGCCATGAAATTAAGAGACGCTTACTCCTTGGAAGAAAAGTTATGACCAACCTAGATGGTATATTCAAAAGCAGAGACATTACTTTGCCGACTAAGGTCCGTCTAGTCAAGGCTATGGTTTTTCCAGTAGTCATGTATGGATGTGAGAGTTGGACTGTGAAGAAGGCTGAGCGCTGAAGAATTGATGCTTTTGAACTGTGGTGTTGGAGAAGACTCTGGAGAGTCCCTTGGACTGCAAGGAGATCCAACCAGTCCATTCTGAAGGAGGTCAACCCTGGGATTTCTTTGGAAGGAATGATGCTAAAGCTGAAACTCCAGTACTTTGGCCACCTCATGCGAAGACTTGACTCATTGGAAAAGACTCTGATGCTGGGAGGGATTGGGGGCAGGAGGAGAAGGGGACAACAGAGGATGAGATGGCTGGATGGCATCATAGACTCGATGGACGAGAGTCTGAGTGAACTCCGGGAGATGGTGATGGACAGGGAGGCCTGGCGTGCTGCGATTCATGGGGTCGCAAAGAGTCGGACACGACTGAGCGACTGAACTGAACACATATTTCCTTCTAGTCTTTAACTTTTAAAATTCATCTTTGGTACAGCTGAGATGTAATACTCACATAAGCTTGTATTCTTTTTGAGGGGTGGGAGTGGGGTCAACATAGTGATCTTTTTACCGTAGTCTTAGAAAATATCTAAACTTGATTTTAACTTGCCGCATTTTATAAGATATTTTGAATAAACTGGTTTACTTGAAGTTTTCGGTTAATATTGAACATGAATGTAGTTTCCAGTTTTCACCATTATAAATAATATTGTGGTGAACCATGGCTTTAAATAGCCAATCAACCAGTCTTAATTATGTAAAAAAAATCACATTTTAATGACTTGAAATGCGATTTTAATCATAGTTCAGCAAGTATATACAGCATTTATATTCTTGCAATCCTAGAAAATTTACTCGAGGGTTTTTTTTTTTTTAATAATTTTACTTGTTAATGAAAAAAATTTTTGGCTGTTCTGGGTCTTCCTTGCTACACACAGGGTTTCTCTGGCTTCGGTGAACAGGGACTACTCTAGTTGCGGTGCACGGGCTTCTCATTGCAGTGGCCTCTCTTGCAGGGCATGGGCACTCGAGCTGGGCTTTAGTAGTTGTGACGCATGGGCTTAGTGACCTCTTGGCATGTGGAATCTTCCTTGCTTAGGGATCAAACCCGTGTTTCCTGCCTTGGCAGGTGAATTCTTTATCACTAAGCCACTCCGGCCTGGCGTGCTGCAATTTATGGGGTTGCAAAGAGTCAGACACGACTGAGCGACTGAGCTGAACTGAACTGAAGCCACTCAGGGATGCTCCTACATGAGGATTTTTTAAAATAGAGGTAGCCTCTGAGAAGAAGAAGAGAACCTTTTTTACTCTTGTGGTTTTTTTAAACTTCTGTATTTGAATTGTGAAAGTATAAATGTGATTGCTTTTAAAATTAAAAAAAGTTCAACTCCTTGAGAAAGTGTATGTTTTTCTAAACTAAAACCAATTTTTAGGTTTATAGTAAAGCTTATGTTTTGTTTATAACATTTCAAACTTGAGTGCTTTTGTTGGAAGAAAGTTATCTTTTTGTTGCTTTATTTTCATATTGAACTTTCATTTCCTTTTTTAAATTTAGGTCAAAACACAGATGTGAGTCTCAAGTTTGTAAAAATACAGAATAAAACTGGTTTATGCTTGACTGCACTCATTGACAAGTATTGCAGGTGCAGCACTTTCAAATTTTAACAATGATAAAGATGCTTCAAATCAAGTTAGGGATACAGTAAGCATCTTCTTGGTAAATGAAGTCTTAGAGGATGTGTTCTGGTTGCTATCTTGTTTTAGCTTATACTTTTTTAAAAAAGCTAATTTTTTTTTAACATATTATGTATTTTGTTGCTTTGTACTCCTGGCAGAGGTAATATAGAAGAAACTGACTTGCTTGAGAAATTTTGAAGACTTCTGTTTTTCCTGTGGTGCTTATTCAGATTTCACTTTTTTTAAAGATTGAGGTATTTTTTGGCTGTGGTGTGTCTTCATTGCTGTGAGTGGATTCACTCAAGTTACAGCGAGTGGGGATTACTCTTTAGTTACAGTGCGAGGGCTTCCCATTGCAGTGGCTTCTCTTGTGGAGCACAGGCTTTATGGTCGTGAGTCGAGTTTTGTGTTTTAATAACATTGCTTTCTGTATCACAGTGGTTCTAAGCGTTTTTTTCCCTGTCATCATGAATGGCATTTGTGAGCACCTATGTCCAGATAGGTCGTCTAGGCTGTAGCATGGCTGAGATATGCCATGAGTTAATCTGAGTTGGGAGAATAGTAACCGTAACTCCGTTCTGCCCCCAAAATCATATAGGCAAGGAAGTGAAGGGGAGTAATGTGAGAAAAAGTCTTGATTCTGCTCTGGTTTATTTGAACAGTGGAATGATAGAAGGCAGGAGGAGAAGGGGACGACAGAGGGTGAAATGGTTGGATGGCATCACCGAATCAATAGGCATGAATTTGAGCAAACTCTGGGAGATGGTGAAGGACAGGAAGCCTGGTGTGCTGCAGGCCATGGGGTCACAACTTAGCGACTGAACAATAACAACAACAAATCATTCGCAGATTTGTAACATTACTTGTACTTCAGAATTTCAGAACATGCTTGTATTTTGTAATATAGCTATTGAAAACTGGTTTCTTAACAGTTGCATCCTCCATGATTTGGGGGGGCGGTCACAGAATATGGAATTTTTATAACATCTGTTAAATTTTTCTGTTTCTAACTTATGGAACACAGTGTTTTTTTCCTGAATTAAAAAATTTTTATTCAGAATGTGATTAAGTAGTGCTCGAGTAGAAATTTCAGAGAACATTTTCAGAACTTGAAACTTTGGGTTAAGATGCTGAATGTAAACAAAGATGATTCAATTGCAGAGTTTTCCCTTGTTTGGCTGTTTATAATAAATTTTACCCCTGGGCCTTGAGAGAGTCTTTAGGATTGTACAAGAGTAAAGAATAGCCGGGGAAGAACAGAAAATTTGTAGATGAGGGACCAAGATTCAGAACAGAAGACTTCTTTCTTTTTTTACTTTTATGCAAAGGAGCGATAGCTGAGCCCCAGGGGAATTCAACCCCACCCCCACCCCAAAGCTGTATACAAAGAACTTGGTTGAGGGTTGAAGATACATTTCAAATCTTAAGGCTTAGAGTTGAATTGCCTCAGAGCATTTTACAGTTTATAAAGCACTCTTTAAAATTCTTACCCGATCCTTGGAATAACCCATTAAAATAAATAGTTTCAATTATCACTCTTGTTTTATAGGTAGGGAAACTGAAGTCACAGAGAAGCTCATTTATCCATTTTTTCAGTAGTGTCGTAACTTAAGTCATTTATCTAAGATATATTCTTTCTGCTATCCCATGCTGTTTTTAGTGGGTGTTCTTAAGGTGATTCCTAGAATACAGTCGGGCTCTGTCCATGGAATTCTCCAGGCAAGAATACCGGAGTGGATAGCCATTCCCTTCTCCAGGGGATCTTTCCGACTGAGGGGTCTGACCCAGGTCTCCTGCATTGTAGGCAGATTTTTTTTTTTTTTAAAACCACTTGAGCCGTCAGGGAAGCCCACGATCAGATACAGGTAAGGGGAAAAAAAGGTTGTAGAGGAAAGAAAAGGTAGTGTCTAAGGTGTAGGAAAATAGGGTCACATTAGCAGGGAATTTCCAGAAAAGTAATGGGGGCTGGGGGGCCCTTTAACTAAGTCCTGTGATGCAACCACAGGAAATTCTTGATAACCATGAACAGTTCAGCTGTTAGTATAAAAGGCATAGAAGTTAAGTGAGTTAAGTAGTTCTCCTTTTGAACTTTCTCTGGAGAGATTATCACAGTAGTTGTTTGTCTGAGACATTTATTTTGGCTGTTAATTATACACTAGTATGTGATTATATTATTATTACAAGAATGAATTATAATTAGTAATTAACTTGATTGCAAACGCTTGGAGGTAGGGCTTAACGTTTTATTTCTTCTGTATCCTCCTCTGAACTCTTCTGCTAGCTACCTAGTCCCCTGGGGACTTGTCAGATATATCCTTTTCAGGAAAGGAGAAGTGAGAGAAGACAGGGGTTTGAAGCCCTGCTCTACTGGGTGACTTTGGGTAAGTCACTGACATTTCTCATGGCTTCAATTTTTTTTCTCTTATTAAATGAGTGAATGAGAACTGCTGCGTCCCCAAAGTTTTAAAAGTACCTTTATAAAGTTGTGGTTTGTTGAATATGAATAAATGAAGACTTAGCATCCTCTGATACATACCTTATCTATACTGTGCTATCTTGCACAGGCCTCCTAGTCAGATTGACCTTGTTTTTTCTGTACATTCCCATTCTCCTTGATGAAGAAAGAACATTTTGTTGTCATTCTTTCTAGCCTACTCTCATCTCTTCCTTTTGAATAGTATGCCCTCTGAAAGAATATATTTTAAGCTTTTTGTTATCCTGTAAAAATGTTTTTTAATAAGATTTTCGAGTGTGGTTTTTATTTTATTTTTCTCTTGTAAATAGCTAATTCTGGATGGGCCTATCAACTTGGGAAGAAATGCACAACACAAGAGCCATGAGTTGAGTTTATTCCATGTCTTACTGACATGGAATAGCACGGGAGATAGGCTCTCAGCTAGCTCTGAGGAACCATTCCAAAGGTAATGGAGGAGTGGTATCTCTATGTGCAGTCAGTTGAAAGGTTACTGAAGTTGCCTGGATCAGATATCTCAATTTTAGTGCTTTCCTGTGCATGGGAAGATGCAACAATCTGAGGTCATTGGAATTCTTCCTTAGATAGGCCTCTCGACTGTCTGTGCTGCTGTGCTGTGCTTGGTCGCTCAGTCCTGCCCCACTCTTTGCTCCCCCATGGACTGTAGCTTGCCAGGCTCCTCTGTCCATGGGGATTCTCCAGGCAAGAATACTGGAGTGGGTTGCCATACCCTTCTCCAGGGAATCTTCCCAACCCAAGGATCAAACCCAGGTCTCCTGCATTGCAGGCAGGTTCTTTACTGTCTGAGCCACTGGGGAAGTCAAGAATACTGGAGCTGAAGGGATAGGGTAGCCTAGCCCTTCTCCTGGGGATGTTCCCAACCCAGGAGTCAAACCTGGGTCTTCTGAATTGCTGGAGGGTTCTTTACCAGCTGAGCTACCAGGAAGGCCCACCTAGGGGTCCATAAATCCAAAACACAGAATGTGTTGCCCTAAATTCTTTCATTGTGTACTTACAGATCAGCAGCTATTGTGACTAATGATTTGATCCTTAAAGAACTGGAATGGCAGGCAACATTCTTTGTTTACACACAGTATAGGGTCACCCTGTTGGATCAAATAGGGAGTAGTAGGAATTTGTAACTGTAATTGCTTGGCTATTAATGTGAATTTCAAAAATTTGTCATACTAGAACTCAGGAAGTTTTAACTCCTAAGCACAGAGGATTGTGGTATTTAAGGAATATAATGGATTTATTTCAATATTTACATTTTAATATGACTTTAATCTCCGAGGCGGCATTTTAGCCTAGTTTTTACCAGAGGACGATTGACTGATCTGAACTTGAAACTGCATCCTTTCTCCTTGCCCACTTCCCATCAGAGAGTCAGACTTGCAAATACAGTTTAAGAGAAAAGTATGTTAACTCGAAAGAAGTATTAGAAAGTTAATTGATGGTTATCTAATTTCTGTAGTGCTCTAAAGTTGTCTTTATACAGTATAACCTTCATGATTGGTCGTATCCAACAGATGTGCAATGAGTCTTGGTCAGGAATTTACATTACGACTTCCTGTCCAAGGTCTCTCTCATACTGGATGGAAATGTGATCATGGTCAAATTGCTCGCTTATCTGAACTTATTTTCCTCATTTTAAAAGAGGAATAATTTTCTTGCTTAACTTGTTGGAAGGGCTGTTGTTAAGATATGAAAGTAGCTAGAAAGCTGCAGGCATAACTATTTTAGATATGACTGTTTGAGATCCATTTCTGATAAAAGAATAAAGCAAATGAGTATGTTGCAAAAACATATTGTATCTGTGGGAATTTGAACACGTTATTACATTAAGATGTTGAGTCATCTGATGAAAGTAATCTGAACTTCTAATTATACATGTTAGTGTATGATATAATATTACTGAAATTGAGAGGCAAATATTTTGTTCTCCCTGTTTAATATGAAAGGTAGCCAGAGTTTTGGGATAGCTCTCCTTAATTGGTTGATCAGTTTTCTAATTGGCTACTAGGCAAAAGCGGATTCAGAAAGGGGTTTGTAGAAAAATTATTTTTAGAATTGAGTAATTATTCCTGTAATTGGGAATAAGGTTAAAAATAGAGAGTAAATGCAAAGGCAATTTTCCTGAATGTCTGGGGGGCCAGTTTCAGCTGTTTCTGGTGTGCTTTACTCTTTTGGTTTTTATAACTTTGGAGTGTTAATAGCATTGATTTTTTTTTAGGTAAAAATGTATAAAATACTTCTGAGTTCCTCATTTCATTGACAGCATCTCTATTTTCTGTATTATAAAAACAAATTGCATGCATTCTAAATTGTTACTTTGTATTTTGCCCTTGCTGTGGGTTTTTATTTTTAACTTTTAAGTGGGAAGAATTTTGACATTGTCTTGATCACTGTAAAGATAGGACTAATTGAAAAAGTGATTTTATCATAAGTCACCTTCTTAAAATTACAGTAGAAAGATAGTTTTCATCCTCTGACCTTGAATTAGGCTTGGTTATACCTGCTTTCTCAAGCAGAGCCCTCTGTTTGCATGGGGAGAAATCAGAAGAATTATCATTTGTCTATAAAAATGTATTTCTAAAAAACTGAGTTATGCTTGAAATTTTTAGTACTAACAGGTCATGAATCTGTATGTATCCATCAACTGGCTTCAGCAGTTATTGAACTTAGGACTTTTATTTCACCCACACCTCCCCTTTTGCAGGGTTATTTTCACCTGGATCCTAGGCATAAAAATCTCTATAACTGGAAATACATAGTGAGATCTCTCAGAGATAAAGACTCTTTCGGATGTGACAATTGACATTATAGTTATGTTAAAAAATTTAATGCAGGGCAATTTCCTAAATGACATTTAATCCAGTCAGCGTTCAAAGTTCCTTTTTGTTTGTATCATAATTGTCCTTTTGTTAGGTTTGTTTGCTTCCGGATTCAAACAAGGTCTATATACAGCATTTGATTGATGGCTCTAAAATTTCTTAAACTGTAACCATATCCTGCCATCTCTTGAAGTTTTGTTTACTTTTTACTATTTATTTATTGAAAAATTGGAGTTAGTTTTCCTTAGTTTTGCTGCATTCAGCATTTTTCCTGATTTATAATAAAAGTTAATATATAATTATTATTTGATAGGGACTCCACATTATTTGATAAGGACTTCCCTGGTGGTCCAGTGGTTAAGATTCTGACTTCCAATTCCGAAAGTACTACTAGTTTGATCCTGGTCAGGGAACTCAGATCCCGCATGCCTTGCAGTTTGGCAAAAAAAAAAAAAAATCTATGCTATTGAAAGATAAAATATACAAAATGAAAAGTAAAATCTTGTCACTCAGAGATTCCCAATGTTAGTTTTCTTATGTTTTCTTTCAACTTTTTCAAGTGTGTTTTTTTGTGCTTCTAAAATATGTGTATGTACTTTGCTTATTTTTATATCCTTTTTAATATATTTTAATATTACATTGTGTTTATTTCCCCATGTCATTATGAAAGAAAATGAAGCATTTGGCTGCATAATACTTCACAGTATGTATCTTAATTTAAGCATTTCCTTTTAGCCAGACATTTGTTTGCTGGTTAGTTGCTAAGTCACATCCAACTCTTTGCAGCCCCATGGACTGCATCCCACCAGGCTCCTCTGTCCATGGGATTTCCCAGGCAAGAATACTGGAGTGGGTAGCCATTTCCTTCTCCAGGGGATCTTCTCAGCCTAGGCACTGAACCCGTGTCTCCTGCATCTCCTCCATTGGCAGGCAGATTCTTTACCACTGAGTCACCAGCCAGACATTTAGACTGTTTCCAGTTTTTCACTGTGATAAAGCTGTGATAACCGTCTTAGTACATAGGTCTTTGTATTTCAGATTTTTTAAAAAATTATAGAACCTTAGAAGTGGAATTATTCAAAGGGGATGAACATTTTTTAATTTCTGAATTCATATTGCCATAAAAATTACATTTTGTAATCTCCAGTGCAGTTCCCACTTTAAGAATCTGTTTGCATATGTTCCATGTTATTAAGAAATCTTTGCTTATCATATTAGTTAGTGGAGTGTGATTTTTTTCCCCTATTCTTTGGCTGTTGTTGGGGCTTCCCTGGTGGCTCAGACGGTAAAGCGTCTGCCAGTAATGTGGGAGACCCAGGTTTGATCCCTGGGTTGGGAAGATCCCCTGGAGAAGGAAATGGCAATCCACTCCAGTATTCCTGCCTGGAGAATTCCGTGGATTGAGGAGCCTGGTAGGCTACAGTCCACGGGCTCGCAAAGAGTCGGACACGACTGAGCGACTTCACTTCACTTCACTTGGCTGTTGTAATTGTATTTGAGATTTTTTTAATGCATATATTATGTTGTAAGTTTGTTGATATTTTTCATTGTTCTGCCATTAAAGATCAAATACTCACTTAAACTTGTCTTCTAGAATCACTTAGGGTTTTTTTTTTCCTTAATTGCTAGAAGGCATTCCTAGCATGTACTTTGTACATTCGTAGCATTTATTAAACTGTTGATCCCCTCCTCATTTATTTGTAATTCAAGTTTTGATATGTAAATACACTTTGTGGTTGGTATGTTCAGAAAATTCTAGGAAAAGGAATTGTTTTCCTGTTTACTGAGTTTTAATATTATCTCTCATCTCTCTCCTCCCTCCACCCTCTTTTTTCTGCTTCCCACCTATGAAATGTATCCAGATGTCTTTGATTCTGAATGAGTCTTGGGAAAACACCTTAAAAAAACCTAGTCTAGTCCTCATCTGTTTTCCTTTATTTTCCTTGTTATATTTTTAAAATGAATTCCCATTTGCTTTTATTTTAAACTGATTTACCAGATGTTACCAATACATTATACCAACATTAGTAGTTAATGATGAATACTCTGTTGTTAGAGCATTTTGATCCTCTTTAACGGTTAATACTTCCACCAGAGGCTTAGTAGAGGAAGGGAAAGGTAAAACATTGAAAACTGGCTACGCCCTGAGCCAGAGGGTATATATAGTCTTATGTATTTTCCAATCCAGAGACAAGTTTTCATGTATCTTAATCCAGAAACAAGTTTTTATAGTCTTTAGTATACTACAAAGAGTGATTACCTCAGATTTAAGGCAAAGGCTGACTTTAGAAATATCCATTGTATGGTCTGTTTATATACTTGGTTATTTCTCACTGATAATGGGATTTGGTTTATTTTGTAACACATATACTTACAGAGTTTAGAATACCATTTTTATGTATTAATGCTTGCTAACAAATTCAGTGATGATGGAAGGTCAGACAGTGCTTAAGATAACTTAGCATGTTCAGTTCAAGAGAAAGGTTGAGGTGTAATTATTTGTCTCTAGAGCAGATGTTTCTGGTATGGGAAGAACAGGATGCTCACAGTAAAGTTATTCTTTTGAAAAGTTAATATTTTTTGAATCACTCAGAAGAGACAAAGGCAGTATATAGTGACAAGTTTTCTTACTACTTCTGTCACTTAGACACTTGGGCCCCCTCTTCCAGAGGGAACCAGTTACATCATTTTTGAATACTAAATTCTTATGGTTTTAAATGATTGGCGAGTATCCATAGAAGAAATTTTATCTTTAAGTTATTAATGCAAGGAAGTTTGGGATCAACCTTTAGTATTTATTTTGGATAGAATCTTTTGTTTACATGTTTGTGTGCATATGGGTATTTTTATTTATTTTTTTTGTGTGATTCAATTTTAAAAGTAACATAGAAAATTAGGAAAACAAGAAAAAACATCTGATAACCTTAACAGAACTGGTATAGTCATTTTAATGTAGAATACTTCTCCCCTAGATTTAAATTCTGGCCACATAGTACTTCTACATACTTTTGCCCCCTTAACCACAAGAATTTCATATTGAGCATACTGGGTTTCTGACTCATTTCTTATAAGGGATATGAATTTCTTAGTAATATTGCTCTTGGAAGCAGGAGCAGGGAACTAACCTTTATTGAAGAAGAGAGGAAATGAGAGATTGGCGAGAGTAGGGAGGTTAAATAAGGGTACATATTTTTATAATTCAATCTTGAGAAAAATAAAGGAAAAGTCAAGTTTTGGTATTTTGAGGTTCTTAGAACTGATTGCTCTTTTTTTTTTCTTCTTTTGTTTTAATTTTTTTAAGAGAGGATCGAATCCAAGATTGAATCCAAGGATAAGCTGACATTTTGTTGTTTAAAATGTTTGCATGGAAGGACAGAAATGCCTTGGGTAGCCATTGCCTTCTCCAGGGCATCTTCCCCACCCAGGGATCCAACCCAGGTCTCCTACATTGTAGGCAGTTTCTTTACCATCTTAGCTACCAAGGAAGCCTAATACACAGTACCTGCCTCAAAGCAATATTAATTTATAAACTTCTTGGTAGAATTTCAAAGAGGACGATCCCAAAATGATTCTGGAGGACGATAAATGTTGGTGGAATTAATAGTACATTACCCAGGACTTTCTTGATGGTTCAGTAGTTAAGACTCCATGCTTCCACTGTAAGGGATGCCAGTTGGATCCCTGGTTGAGGAACTGAGAGCCCACAGGTTGTGTGACACAGCCAATAAATAAATAAATAGAAATATAAAGAAAATATTATATTACTAATTTAAGATAAGTAAAATCAGTAATAGTCTATTTCTTTTTATCATTTATAAGGACTTTCCTAGGATCGCCTGGAAGTAATATTAGTCTGTCTCCTCTATTTTGTAGGTTTACCTTGATCTTGTGGTTAGGAGAGTGTTTGATAGGTTTTTCTACTGTAAAGTTACCTTCTTCTGATTTCTATCCTTTAGAAGGGAGTCAGGAAATCTAGTCCATGTTTAAGGCTGGGGTAGGGTTAAGCTTCACCTCCCAGAGGATGATTAATACTACTTGGAATTTTATAAGGAAGATTTGTCCCTTTCCCTCCTACTTTCCTCTCCCTTTGTGGGAGTATTTTAAAGCAAACCATAGATAACACACATGTCATTGATAAGAGAATTTTTATAGTTCTTGATACATATTGCTAAATTAAACTCCAGAAGGATTATGGCCATTAACTGGAGGACTAGCAATGTATGACTAAACTTCTATGGTACTTTCTTGGTGTTTTTTTAGGTGAAAGTTTATGTTTTAATTTGCATTTATTTGATTAGTTAGG
The DNA here is from genome assembly GCF_016772045.2 of Ovis aries. Taxonomy (NCBI): domain Eukaryota; kingdom Metazoa; phylum Chordata; class Mammalia; order Artiodactyla; family Bovidae; genus Ovis; species Ovis aries. Next base: position 59,406,899 of record NC_056059.1, on the reverse strand, counting down.
GTGACCTTTTAAAATGTTTGTTAATTAGCTGTAGCACCTCTTTTGGGAATTATCTTTTCCCTTGGTCTTTACTTATTTTAAAGGTCTTTTAGAGACTCTGTTAGCTATTTTAACTCCTTTTTCTCTTAGAGACTTAAGATATTTATTTACATTTTGCTTACTGGCCCTTCATTTTTAATCATCTTCAGGGTTTTGTCTTTTATTCATATCTTATGATCACATCATTCTTAGTCCTGTTGTATTCTTTTAAAATTTTTTCCTCCTCTTGCATTTACCTGTATATATTATAAGGAAATTTGGCAGCCATTGGTAAAGCAAGAAGTAAACAAGTGAGGCCATTTTAGGTAAAAGTCATCTAATGGTAATTCCATTCCAAATTAATGTGAGAACTCTTTGTGGGTTAGTCTAGCATATGAATTACTTGCTTTAAAAATTCATGACTGGTTCTCCTAAACGTTTTGTATTAAAAGTACTTTTATGTTATACTTTATAAATATTTACTGGTTTGGAGTGTATTATAGAGAAGGCAGTGGCAACCCACTCCAGTACTCTTGCCTGGAAAAATCCCATGGACAGAGGAGCCTGGTAGGCTGCAGTCCATGGGGTCGCTAAGAGTTGGACATGACTGAGCAGCTTCACTTTCCCTTTTCACTTTCATGCATTGGAGAAGAAAATGGCAACCCACTCCAGTGTTCTTGCCTGGAGAATCCCAGGGATGGGGGAGTCTGGTGGGCTGCCGTCTGTGGGATTGCAGAGTTGGACATGACTGCCGCGATTTAGCAGCAGCAGCAGCAGCAGCAGTAGCACTGTGTTACAAAAGTATGAGATTAACTTTTATAATCTTGAAACCTATGTTGACATTTTAATATGTTTTGGGAATTTTTGTTACCCCTAGGTATTGTAAAATACCTTATTTTAAAAAAAAGTATAATTTCTTAAAAAAGAAACCTAGGTGATAATAGCTTCTTGCAAAGATATATTCAAACCAAATAGTTTCTTCTGTAAGAGAAACCAAGATGAACTGTCACACATGTGCAAATATATAAAGGCCTTCCCACCTAAATTTTTAGGCTTGGAAGACATTTTATTTTATTTTTTTTTTTACTTCCTTTTAGTCCTTAACAATTATGACAATAACAAATAGTTCCAAAGTAAAAGAGCTGAAGTAAAATTGTCAAAAGAAAGTCAAGAGTTTATGGTTACCCTTCAGTTCTTTCAGCTTGTTCCTGCAAGAAGATAGTGTGTTAGTCACAGCATTAAAGAAAATGAGAGTACTCTCCTAATAATGTTTCACATTGTCATTGGATGTTATTTTTAATTGCTCTTGGGATTTTAGATCTATTTTCCTATGGTTGTTTACAGTTCTGTCAACTCTTTAGCTAACAGTCTAATAAATAAATATTTAAATGGAAATAGACCCTTACAAATCTGGCTTTGTTGCCACCTAGAAGAAAAGGAAGCAAATAACCTATAACACATTCTTAATCTTACTGTGATATAATGGATTAATACTCAATAATATAAAGAGCTCCTAAAATCAACTAGACAAAAAGAGTTTGAAAAAGAAGAAATAACTTGAAAAGATGTACAGCCTCATTACATGGGTAATAAAAGCAATAAGACACATTTTGGGGTCTGACATTTTGGCAAAAAGTTTTTTTTTTGTATATCTAAGTATTGTTATACTATTAGTGATGGTAACATTGTATGAATTGCTAACTACTATGCTGTGCAATTAGTAATATGTACTATGTCCTTTTGATTGAGTTGAAATTGGTAAAGGCTTTTTGTGAATGCCTTTAGACCTAGAGATTTCTTAAAAAAAAAAAAAACTTAGTCCTACAAAATATGGGCACAGAGATGTTTGTTGCAACATTATAGTAACAAATGTTGGAAAGGCCCTAAATTATCTTTACTAAAGATATGCTGAAATTGTATGTTCATGTTTTGGAGTATTATGTAACCATTAAAAAGAATGAAGTAGAGCTTTATATATTGAAAGGTCTTCAAGACTTATGTTACCGAAAAGCAAGCTGCAGAACATGTATAATATGATCTCCTAAAACCTACCAAAATGATGTATGTGTATATATATTTAAAAGGATATAAATACATATAAAAAGACCTGAAAGTAGTTACACTTGACTGTTAACTATGGTACATCTGGGGAAAGGGAGGAGAATTGGGGAGCGAGAAATGGGAAGGTTGACATTTGCCATTTTACTCTGTGTGCTTCCAGGGATACCACTGATACTAAATACGTAACACTGATAATGTTGCTGTTTTACAAATATTTGCTACTAAGAGTGTTTGGCCTAAGCAGGAACCAGTTTTTAAAAGTTTTATTTCCTAAAGAATCAATCCTGTATGTAAGCATGCAATTCCATGGCATAATTCTAGCAATCGCAGTAATAGAAAAGTAGTGTCTACTTTTTTCATCTTTTCCAAAGTTAAAAACAGGCAATTGAATTTGACTCCCCAAAGATGAACTAAGGTAAATTAAACCGACCTAGCGTGAGCTAGAATGTTTAAGGTTCTAACCGCAGATGGTAAATTGGTAGCACTGGAAAATTCCTTCAGCACATACAGAAACAGGATGACTCAACCGACTTAACTACAGCTGAAGTCTACCAGGGAAGGTTTATTAGTTGTACTTGGTGGAGGAAATGACCCGGATCTGAGGAATATGGGAAATTGTGTTTGCCCTCCCAGCATAGTGAGTGGATTATTTTACTGCTTTCCTGTGCTGAGAGTTGTTGAAGAGTGGATGGTTTGAGAGCTTTAGATATGTTTATCCTTTATGCTGCATTCAAAAGTCATCTGTAAACTGTTGCTTACTTTACACCCAGAGTCATAAAATCACAAATATTCATTATAGTGGGAAAATACTGACGTGATATATAAGTTAAATGCTTATTATGGCAAATCCTAAAATAGAAGAAAGTAGAAATGTATAAAAGCTCTCTATCACTCAACTTCAGTAATTATCAATTCACGGCCACTTTTGTTTCTTCTGTGCCGTATTTACTTCTCTCCTCTCCTAGATTATTTTGAACTTCTTCAGTGCACTGTTCTTATTTTTTATGACTTTGGCCTTTTGTGACCAACTGGAGTAAAACTGGTTGTCTTCAAGGGTCAAACCCATAACTTTGATATTATTCAGCATTGTTCTCACATTAAGGATGTGTATTGAGGAGGCAAATAACTCCTCTGAAACATGAAAAACAAAAGCATTGTTTTAAGTTACTTTCTATGAAAGGGCTCTTCTAGGCCGATTTACCAGAATTCTGATTCAGTAGCCCAGTTTTGTCTTGCCCAGGGTAGAGCAGCTTCTTAATGTCTTTGGCCACCAAGGGGTTTAAATATGGGTGGAATAGGGTACAGTTTTTGCTCTAGTACTCAGCTGCTGATATGCATTGTTGCTTGTTCTGAGGTCCTAGCCAAAACATAACTGTTCCCATTCTATTTTCTTTTTTTTTAAAGTAATTTTAAAGCGGAAACTCTTAACTGAAAATAGTACATAAAACAGCTCAAGTTTACATATAGAAATTTCCACAGAAGCATTGTACTATTGAGGAATGTCCTATTTGTAAATGCATTTTCTTATTTTACTGGCGGCTAATTAAGACCAGCTGATACTTTTAAATTCTAGTTGATTTACATGTTCCTGGCATATATAGATACAGAGAAAATAAACATTGTCCAAAATTTAAAAAATACTTGTTCATTGCTATGACTTAAGCAAAGAGGGAGGTGTTCAGAGACAGAGTGATGATTAAAATAGGCTCCTGTCCCCAAGCTGTGTCTTTGTCTGGAGGGGTGGGTAGTGGTGGAGTCTAATTTTGTAAGTCAGATGAATTAAAGAGACCTAAAAATAGCTGTTTTATAATTTTGATAGGTGCTAAAAAACAAGTCTCCTTTCGTTTTATAAAAGTCAGTTTGCTGGTACTTTCTTAGAGTATTTCTGTGTTAAGGGACTATAGAACTGGATAGACATCGGACTTTTAGTATTTGAACTTTATTTTAAAAAAACTTATGATTATATCTTTTAATTTCAACCAACATTGTATTGGCCTGGCAAGGCGCTGAGAGGGCAGGAGGAAGGACCCGTATTTGTGAATATTGCGTATGTCCACACCCAGCACAATCCGAGCCCTTTAACAGTTGAGGAGCAGACTTCCAAGGGTGAACTTTATGTACACAAAGGGGTAAATTATGTTTATTTTCAGGGTTTTCTCTACATCGAAAGCTTATCAATTAAAAGAACATATGGACACAGAGTGGCCTCAGACAAAACTGAAGTAGTCAGAGTTTGTATTTGATTTTTGAGAGTGAGACTGTTCAGCTTAGGTTGCCTTGAACTCTGCTTCCCCTCCCCGAACCCACTTCCCTTAGCTCAGGCAAGAAGATACTAGATGGGAAATAGGTTTTCCCTGACTGTTATGTGACTTGATTTCACCTCAGTGTATCTTGGATGTTTCCCCAAATCATCACATAGAAAATTGACTCATTCTTAAAGATAACCCTGTATGTGAGAGAACAAAAGAGACACAGATGTATAGAACAGTCTTTTGGGCTCTGTGGGGGGGGGGGGGGGATGATTTGGGAGAATGGCATTGAAACGTATAATATCATATAAGAAACGAATCGCCAGTCTAGGTTCGATGCAGGATACAGGATGCTTGGGGCTGGTGCACTGGGATGACCCAGAGGGATGGTATGGGGAGAGAGGTGGGAGGGGGATGGGGAACACGTGTACACACGTGGCGGATTCATGTTGATGAATGGCAAAACCAACACAATATTGTGAAGTAATTAGCCTCTAATTAAAATAAATAAATTTAAATTAAAAAAAAGAAAATTGGCTCATTCTTTTCAACAGCTGTATAGGACTTCATGTACTCATACTGTTGTTTATTTAATTAGAGCTACATGGATAAATAACATTGAATTAATATTTTTTGCTCTTCTAAAAAACATTGCAGTGGGCATCCTTACGTAAAAATTTTGCATGTTTATTTGGATATGGATATCTGAGTCATCCATGTAAAATTCCAATTTTCTGGTAAAAGTGATGTTTAGATTTGCACTTCTTACATTTTGTAGTTGCTTATTGGTTCTGTTTTCCTTGTGAATATGCTCTTTGCTCCTTTTATCTGTTAGACTGCCATTTTCATACTGACTTTTCAGAACTATCTGTAAATTAAGGAAATTAACCCTGATACGTGTTGAAGGTGTTTTTTTCTAAAGTTCTTTGTCTTTACAGTGTAGTTTTGGCCTATAGTAATGAATATCACTTTAACTGTCAAAATTATTGATCCTTTATAGTTTTTGGAATTATGTTCTTCTGCGTTCATCCCAGTGACCTGGTTGTGGTTATATATTGTGACTTTTTAAATTTAATTTTTCCTATATTTTAAAAGTTTTCATATATATGTACATAGTCATTATAAGAAATGTGTAAAAATTAACAAAATGAATGTCTGTCCTCCAAATTACATTCTCCTCTCCAGAACTGATCACTCATTAAATTTGATGTATTTTTTTCCAGTCCTTTATGTATGCATCATACTTTAAAGAAGTAGACAACTATTTTACCATTTCTGAATAGTCCATTGTTTAAAATGGCACCTTTTAAGAAACAGAGCTGAAGATTTTGGCTGATTTTTACTAAGAAAGCTCAGACAGTAAACTAGGAAACTTTTCTCAGTGACAATATATACAAAATAAAACTTTGGGATATATAATCTCTCATAGAAAACTATATTTTTGATTACTACCGCTATGCTATATGTATAACACAGTTGTTGTTCAGTTGCTTAGTCACGTCCAGCTTTTTGCAACCCCATAGACTGCAGCATGCCGGATTTCCCTGTCTTTCACCATCTCCTGAAGCTTGCTCAAACTCATGTCTACTGAGTCAGTTATGCCATCCAGCCATCTCGTCCTCTGTCATCCCCTTCTCCTCCTGCCTTGAGTCTTTCCCAGCATCAGGGTCTTTTCTAATGAGTCATCTTTTCGCATCAGTTGGTCACACTATTGAAGCTTCAACTGCAGCATCAGTCCTTCCAATGAATATTCAGGATTGATTTCCTTTAGGATCGACTGGTTTGATCTCCTTGCAGTCCAAGGGTATCTCAAGAGTCTTTTCCAACAACACAGTAGTCCTTTGAAGTTTGTTTTTTAGAATGAAAAGTGAAAGTGTTAGTTGCTCAATTATGTCTGACTCTTTGCAGCCCCATGGACTGTTGTTGCCTATCATGGGATCTCCCAGGCAAGAATACTGCAGTGGGTTACCATTTCCTCTTCCAGGGGATCTTCCCAACCCAGGGATTGGATCAAACCCGCATCTTCTGCATTGCAGGTGGATTCTTTATGGGCTGAAGTGTCTTTAATTTGCTTGTCCATAAATAACAAGTAATTCTTGGTTAGAGAATTCAAATAACAAAGGACCATATAGTGTATGATTCCATTTACATGAATTGTTCATAATAGGCAAATTCATGGGGACAGAAAGCCAGTTAGTGATTACCTAGTACTGGGAGGAAGAGAGGAAAGTGAAGAGTGAAAAGTTTCCTAGTTAACTCAGCAGACATGAGTTTGAGAGGAAAGTGAAGTGAAGTAAAGGTTTTGTTTTAGAGTTATGAAATGTTTTAAAATTGTGGCAATGATTGCACAATTCTGAGAATATACTAAATATTGAATAGTACCTTTTTAGCACCTGAACTGTATAGTCTGTGATTTATCTCAGTGAAGTTGTTATAAAAAATAAATTCAAGTAATACATCTGTGTGTAGATGGAGTAAATATTTCTAAGACTCACTTTTATAAATATTCTAAAAATAAATAAAGTGCCACCTTTATTACGTTCAAAATTCTGGTAAAATCATAGGTCAGTTTGCCAACGTTCTGTTCTGATCCATTGCTCTGGTTGAGTATTTGTTTGTGTGGCCTCACTTTAAAAAGTTAAATTGCTCCTGCATCTAGAATTTTTTTTGTTTTAGGAATGAGGGTAAGGAGTCAGCTTTCCCCAACACTGTTTATGGAATAGCTTATTTTTCCCCCAGTGATGTGATGTGCTGCTCTTTGGTTCTTCCAGGTCTTGGTTGAACATTTCTTATATCTTCATAGGCTTTGCCCCCATTCATTTTCCAAGACCCTGGATTGTGTTCATTATCATTATCCTGAATTCTTTTTCTGAAAGGTTGCCTGTCTCCACTTAATGTAGTTGTTTTTCTGGGGTTTTATCATGTTCTTCATCTGGGACATCATCCTCTGCCTTTTCTGCCTGTCTGACTTTCTGAGATTTGGGGGTTTGTTTTGCAGGATGCAGGGTTGTAGTTCTTCTTGCTGCTTCTGTCTGCTTTCTGGTGGCTGAGGCTATATAAAAGCTTGTACAAGCTTCCTGACGGGAGGGACGGGTGGTGGGTAGAACTGGGTCTTGCTCTAGTAGAGGGGGCAAGTTTAATAAAACTTTGTCTGCTGATGGGTGGAGCTGTGTTCCCTCCCTGATCATTGTTTGGCCTGAGGTGACCCAGCACTGGAGCTCACAGGCTGTATGGTGGGGCCGTTGGTGGCCCCTAAGAGGGCTTCCACCCAGGTGTGCTTCCCCAAACTGCTGCTGGCAGTGCCCTTGTCGCGGGCAGTGAGCCACAGCCGCCCCTTGCCTCTGCAGGAGACCTGCCAACACTAGCAGACAGGCTTGCTTCAGCCTCCTCTGTGGTCACTGCTTCTTGCCTCTGGGTCCTGCTGTGCACGAGACTTTATGTGCCCTGCAGGGGGGGGTCTCTGCTTTCCCCCATCCTGTGTAAGTTCTATAATCAAATCCAGCAGACCTTCAAAGTCAGATTCTCTGGGGATTCCTAGTCCTGTGCCAGCCCCCCCAGGATGCAAACCCTGACGGAGGGCTCAGAACCTTCAGTAGGGTGGGAGGACATCAGTGGCGCAGTTGTTCCCCAGTTTGCGCGTCGCCTACCTGGCAGTCGTAGGGTTTGGTTTTTATCCTCATTGTGCCCCTCCTGCCGTCTCATTGTGGCTTCTCCTTTGTCTTTGGGTGCCAGGTATCTTGTTTTTTGGTGGGTTCCAGTGTCCTCCTGTCAATGGTTGTTCATCAGTTAGTTGTGATTTCAGTGCTCTCACAAGAAGAGGGACGTCCCTCTACCCTGCCATCTTGGACAGATCTCCTCGCTTGTTACTCTTATTTTTCAAGATCTTCCCAGCCATTTCCTGGCTATTGTCTTGTTAGTTCATGCCCCTCCTCCCCCCTCCCCCTGACATTGATATCATTTTAGATAACTCTTTTTTTTTTTCTTTCAGAGGGCTTTCCTGGTAGGATGAAGACTGCAAAGTGGACATAGCTTTACTGTTGTTGTTTAGTTGCTAAGTCGTTTCCAAATCTTTGTGACGCCATGGGCGGTAGCCTGCTAGGCTTCTCTGTCCATGAGCTTATCCTGGCAGGAATACTGGAATGGGTGGCCATTTTCTTCTCCATTTGACATAGCTTAGGCTGCTTTAGTAAAACAGCGCAAACTGAACGGCTTAAACAACATTGATTTCTCACAGTTCTGGATTTTGGAAGGCCTGTGACTAAGGTGTGGTAAGGAATCTCTTCCTCCTTACGTAGATGGATGCCCTCTTGCTGTATCTTCACATGTCAAAGAAAGAGATATCATATCTTTAAGGGCACTAATCCTGTTTATATGGGCTCTACTCTGATAACCTTATTACCTCCCAAAGGTAGTGGTGGTGGTTTAGTTGCTCAGTCACGTTCAACTCTTTGTGACCCCCATGGACTGCAGCATGCCAGGCTTCCCTGCCCTTCACTATCTCCTGGCGTTGGCTCAAACTAATGTCAGTGGAGTTGAGGTGCCATCCAACCATCCTACCTCCAGATACCATCACCTTGGGGATTAAAGCTTCAAAATAAGAGTCTGTGGGGGGGCGGCAGTTGGCACAAACATTCAGTCCCTGGCAGTGCTGAGGCTAACAAAGTTAAAGGATTAAGTGATTAAGCAGAATAGAGCGCTAGCAACAGCATCTTCACAGGTGGGACCAGTAGAGTATATGAAGACTTTTGGATTTATAGAAAATCAGTCTGGTGATAAAGTGGTAGCCAGTCATTTGTATAGATTCATAATTCAAGATTAGTAATTCATAGATATGTCAATAAATTTGAACTGTAAAGAGAACTATTATGAATCTATACATAACATGAATTCTTCATAGCTCAAGAGAAAGAGTAACTCTAAATAGTAGTCTTATGATTTATTTTTTCCTTCCTCCTAGATTTAAACAGTCAAGTTAAATCAAGCTGGGTAATCATGGCAGAAGGTGGATTCGATCCCTGTGAATGTGTTTGCTCTCATGAACATGCGATGAGAAGGCTGATCAATCTGGTGAGATGAACAGGACAGTCCTCTTCAGAACTGAACTGTACCCCCTCTGTCTTGTTTTTGGGAGAATGTTGGTTATTGGAAAATTTTCATCCGATGGGCACTAAAAATTACTTCATAATGAGAATTCCACAGTGGTTTAAGTCATAATGGTTACAGTGCTTGCCAGCATTTCTTTCGTTGTTTTTCTGAGCATTTCTTTTACTAGAGATAAAAACAGATTGCTGTCTTCATTTATAGTAGATGTATGTTGGTGGAATTCACCATTGTGAGTGGTAAACACACATTTATGTAGACTCTTCTGTATTAATGCATATAGTTTTTGGTTATACAGAGCTCATTTACCTGATAAACTGTTAGGAAATCACACATCCTCTTATGATATAGTTCAAATCCTACTCTAAAAAATGGCATGACAATAAAGATTTCTATATAGATCATTTCCAAATCCAAAGCAATTATTTGATAGAGGCAGATTTCTGAACAGATTCTTGATAGGTTCTATTGGAGTATAGTGAGATTTCAATTGTAGGGTTAAGACTTTCCTAGTCTATAACCTTAAACACAAGGCTGTTTATGTATTATATAACTGACATATATATATTATATATATATATACATTGTTTATGTATTATACTTTATACTTTTTATGTACAAAAGGAAAGACTTCACTATTATTAAAAATAAAATAAAATTGACCCTTGAACAACAAACGCCTGAACGAGTTTGAACACTGAGGGTCCATTTATGTGCAGATTTTTTTCAGTAGTAAATGCCACATACAGTACTGCGTGACGCAGTTGGCTGAATCTGCGGGTACAGGACTGCTTGTTTGGAGGAATTGCAGTACAGAGGGCCGACTATAAGTTAGATGTGGATTTTCAGCTACATGGAGGGTTGGTGTCTCTAACCTCCTCATTCAAAGGTCAACTGTAAGTTATTATTCTGTTATTGATTGTAACATTTTGTTTGTTTAGAATAGTCTTGTACAGGGCTGTATTATTATAGGCCAGTTAATACAGGTTGGTTCAAACATTTGCTGAAATACTTGAATTGTTGGTAGTTAATTAGCAAGTTTCCTGCCCACTCAGTATACATGTAATCAGTGCATTGATTATGAATGATACTCCTTTGAGAGTTAGCCTATACTAGGACTTATGATCCTTAAAAATGCCTCAAGAGGGTAGAGATGAACTAGGAACTTAAAAATTAAATCAGACTTTCTTGAGTATAGAAATGTGGCAGTATCATCTCTCTGATAACCTGACATAAAAACAGATTAGTCTGAATAGTCCCTTCAGTCATGTCCAACTGTTTGCGACCCTATGGACCATAGCCCACCAGGCTCCTCTTCTGTCCATGGGATTCTCCAGACGAGAATGCTGGAGTGGGTTGCTGAGTTCTCCTCCAGGAGATCTTCCTGACCCTGGGATTGAACCAGGGTCTCTTCTGTCTCCTGCATCGATAGGCGTGTTCTTTACTGCTAGTGCCACACGGGAAGCGCCAGTCTGAGGAGAGATGATAAAAAGTACTGTCTGGGAATTCCCTGGCCAGTGGTTAGGGCTCCACGCTTTCACAGCAGCGGGCCGGGGTTCATTCTCTGGTCTGCTAACTAAAATCCCATAAGCTGTATGGCCCAGCAAAATAAATTAGTAAATAAATTTCTCCTGTTTAGGTATAAATTTTAAGCTGATAGTTTTAATGTCTGAATTCAATCAAATATAAGGCACACTTTTTTCGAATCACTGTGATGTTAGGAACAAAAGATAGATTGTAATCTATTTGTAGTAACATTTCTCAAGAGATTAGGTTTTAATAAGGATTACTACCTCTTTTTATTTTTTAGTATAATACTTTTTATTTTTAACATACTTTATTTTATTTGCTTTGCTGCTTTTTAAGAGTTGGCTAAAACTAAGCCCTGCTCTTTAGGATTCCCTGTACAGGTCTGTTCTCTTCAGTAGATTGTCAAGGAAGCCATGTTTAGCTTTTTTTATAATGAGCATAGTATTTCATGTTTGATGGTACATTACTTATAGCAATCTTTGTTTGAAATAGTAATTTTGTGATAAAATTGACTTCAGATTTACAAATTTTTAGAAGTCCACATCTCTTAGTGTGTGCTAGATATTTTCACATCACTATAAATTACTGATGGATGATCCACTTGTGTATAACATGCTGATAGTTTGATAGATGTTGAATTGTGGTTTTTAATTTTTATGTCATGTGTATTCTTTGATTTAAATTCAGAGTCAAGCAGCATTTTGGGGTCATAACTACTCTTTGTTGGTATTTAGTTCAGTTCAGTCCCTCAGTCGTTTTGGTATTTAAGTGCTTTCTAAACATTTTTTTCTAAAGAAGTTTCTTTAGAAATATGGTCTCTAAATTCAGTAATTCAAATATTTCTGAATAATACTACTTATAATAACCAAAAGTTATAAGCAACCTAAATGTCAATTAGTAGAGCAGTGATTATCATAGAAATTATATGATAAAATCTTGTTTGCAATAGTTGTATTTGAAAAATATTTAAAAACAAGGGAAATAATGTGTGTTATATGAAATGAAAAAAAAAGATACACAAATGGCATTTAGTATGATCTTGCTTTTCTGTGCACACATACCTCATATATATGTGTGCATAGGAAGAAAGACTAGAAGAGAATACATCAAAATGTTAAAATTGGCAATCTCTGCATTGTAGAATATAGGGTGACACTTCTCTTTTATAGTTTCCTGTATTTTCTGTGATAATAAATCTTATAATCAGAAAAAGGGTATCTAATGAAAGCTAACAACATTTTCATTAAAATGTTATCAGTATTCCTTTTGTAATACTTTAGGCATCTTTTCCACCTCTCATGCATGTGTTATCTTCTACTTATACTTCACAGGATCCTTTTTGCACAGTACCTATTGTCTTATTACCTTGTAGAACTCATAACTCTACAGCCTATATTTTAAAAGCAGCTTATCTGTTTAAATATATTTTTTCTATATTAGTTATAGCTACCAGAATGTAGATGTCTGCACGCTCAAGAAACTCACAGGTATAACAATACTGTTAAAAGTATGATGACAGGGCAGAGATTCTTATTTTTTAAAAAACTGGACATTTAATTCATCTTTGTAATAAAGTAACATCTCATTAATTTCAGGTCCTAATCTGGAACTTTTGTATTTTCAACTTCATGTATAATAAAATTGGCTTTTCTTGTACGTTAGAGTATTACCAATTCCTGAGAATTTAAAATGCTAATAGCAAGTAAAACTTGAAACTTGAGGATTTTAATGATTGGTTATGGTTAGCTCATTAGTTGTATGTTGCTAATGAGTTGCAGTTTTGTTTGGCCTATTCTGTGGAAATAGGTGGGCTTTGCCAAGGAATATATTCAGCTTAGGAGCAGTTAAGATTTTACCATTAGTTCCTTTCCATTTTAATAAAGTTGTGTTCATTCACAATTTAAAACTAATTTATTTTCCTGATTTAGTAATTATATCAGTTGTAAGTTCTTCATTGTAAGTAATAGAAGTTCTAACTGATTTAAGCAGAAAAAGGACATATTAAAAAAAATATTATGTGGCTCACATTGAAGAGATTGGCATGGAAGATGAATAGCATCAAAGGGAATGTAAATACCAAAACGAGCCCATGCTTTTAAAATTGGCCCAGCCAAAAAGCTGCTGCTCCTGAATTTCAGACTTTTGTATATTTCGCGGTTGATACACTGTCCCCTTTTGGACAAATAGTAGACATTTTATACTTGACGTGTGCATAACTAGACCTTTCTTAGCCCCAACCTTATACTTCTGTCTTCTCTCTCTCTCTTTTTTGACTGCACTATGCAACATTCTAGTTCCCTGACCAGGCATTGAACCTGGCCCACAGCAGTGAAAGCACTGAGTCCTAACCATAGGACTGCCAGGCAATTCCCTGTCTTCTCCATTCACTCCATTATTCTGGCTGCTCAGGCAACAGTGTTTGCATCATCTTTTACTCTGTTCTTTCAACCCAATGGCTAATGCAGAAACCAGGGGTCAGTTTTAAAAAGTCCCTTTGGATTAACCTTAAAAGTATATATCCAGAATCCATCCCTTTCTTACACTTCCAGTGCAACACCCTAGTCTAACCTACACTGTCATTTTTGCCAGGATTATTGAAATTAGCCTTCTTGCCAGTCTCCTTGCTTCTCTCCTCTTGTCATCTCCATTCTCTTCAACTGTAGTCTCACTGCAGCAGCTGAAATGATTTATTTCTGATAAGTCAGGTCATATACCTCCTTTACTCACGGTTATGCCGTAGCTCCCCCTTCAGACATTTGTAGTAGAAAAAACACTAGGGACTTCCCTGGTGGACCAGTGGTTAAAACTCTGCACTCCCCACTGCAGGTGGCACAAGTTTTGCTTGTTTGGGGGACTAAAATCCTGCATGTCGTGCTGCGCAACCAAAAAAAAAACCCCACAAAATTTATGTGGTCCTGTGTAATCTGTCCCCCATTACCCCACTGGTTCCTCTTTGCTAACTCAGTTCTACCAGTTGCCATTCCTGAAAAATACAGGTCACATCCAAAGGATCAAGAGTCTAAATGACTTTAGACTTTTCAACAGCAAAACTGGAAGACAACAACACAATGACTTTAAATTCTGAAGGGAAATTATTACCAGTCCATCATTCTGTATCCAACCAAATTGTCAATCAAATAGGGTCTTCAAAAGTTTTGCCTCATGTACTGTTTCTTTCACTGCTGGGCTCAGGTTTGATCCCTGGTTGAGGAATTAGGATCACACAAGTCACATGGCATGGCCAAGAAGAAAAGACCTGGAGATAAATGCTAAAAGAATCAGCTAAAAGTTGAAAGTGGTATGCCTCTGTGCAGGGGGAAATAGGAAGCGGTGAGGAAGTGCTCTTTTGGAGAATAAACTGATAGAACAGTTTAAGTTGTTTACATGCATAACTAATAAAAATTAAAACAAAGAGCAAAATCCTTACAAGTTCGTGAATACAAAAAGAAGGTGCGACTTGTGGATAACTAATTATGTTGTGTGTCTTTCCCCCTCTATGGAATATAAAGTGCTACCAGGCAGAAACCAGGATTACTGCTTTTTAAAGGAAAGTAGAAGATACTCATGGGAGGGCTGCTTGTTGGGTTTTAAGGACCAAGACAGAAGCCAGGGTAACCCCAACCTCTATAGTGGATGTGAAATAGGAAGGAAAAAAAGGATGCCTGGTCCAAGAATGGAATGCACTAGTAAACCTTAAAATGAAGCCTTCCCTACTTGGAACCTTGAGAGGTTCTCTAGGCTGCCTGCATGGGTCCCTGGAGTAGGAAATGGCAACCCACTCCAGTATTCTTGCCTGGAGAATCCCATGGACAGAGGAACCTGGTGGGGTACAGTACATGCAAGCTGCCTGCATGCTTGCTTGATAAGGGACACTGTTTGTATACCCTAACTGCTCACCCAGCCTGCTGCTGCTGCTGCTAAGTCGCTTCAGTTGTGTCTGACTCTGTGCGACCCCATAGACGGCCTCCTACCAGGCTCCTCTGTCCCTGGGATCCTCCAGGCAAGAACACTGGAGTGGGTTGCCATTTCCTTCTCCAATGCATGAAAGTGAAAAGTGAAAGTGAAGTCACTCAGTCGTGTCCAACTCTTAGCGACCCCATGGACTGCAGGCTACATTCATTAATGTAGTCCTCTAGCCTAGTCCTTCATTAATAAATATGAACAGGAAAACAAGCAAAGAGTTGAAGAAAACAAAAGTACTACAGTGTGGTCTCAGGTACAGCTACATTAGAAGACGAGAGGAAATATATCCTTCTAATATGAAAAGTCATAATGGGGAGTTCCTTGGTGGCCCAGTGGGTTAAGAATCCACCTGCCAGTGCTGGGGACATCGGTTTGATCCTTGGCAGGGGAACTATATTCCCATGTGTCGCAACTACTGATGCCCAGATGCTCTCGAGCCTGTGCTGCTCAACAAGAGAAGCCGCCGCCACGAGAAGCCCAAGCGCTGCAACTGGAGAGTAATGCAGCAGTGAAGACCCAGTGCAGCCAAAAAACCAAAACAAGTCATGATAAGTGTATAGCTATAAACACTGACCCATACAAGCAGGTTGTGCTGGTCTTAAGTACCACTGGCAACATTATTTTTCTAGGTGGTAAAGTTACAACATCACCAAATTCTTGGTGGAGTTAAAAACAAAATTAATATCTTCCCTTGATTTAAATATGAAAGTCCAGTTAAATTCCTTAATAATTCTATGTCAAGTAAAACCACCCAAAAAATAACTTTGTGTTACTCTCTGAAGGGGTCTTAGATTTTAGGCTCAGGTTTTTTACTTACATGAATATGTGGCAGAACCTTTGAAAGCTAGGGGGGATACCAGCCAGTCACAACAACCAAAGAGCTGCTTTGCAGATGTCCAGATGCCCTAGTACTGGCACACTTGAGAACCTTTGGATAGGGGGAGAATTAGGGTTCATAAAAAAGGAAATCCAAATAAGCTGAAGGCAGACGTGAAGAAGAAAAGCATGGTTAATAGAAAGCATAAAGTAAAATGTTATGTGTGAGTGGATTATACTCCCTTATTAAAAGAGACAGGTTGGAGTTTTAAAATGCTATTTACAGGGGAGATAGACGCTGAAAACAAAATACAATAGATAAGTGATAAACGAGTGGAGAGGGGGGAAGCTGTCCCAAAAGGATGTGGTATTAATCTCAGACAAAATAGACTCCAAAGCCAAAACAGTTGAACACAGGAATAATACTGTCAAAAGATAGAATCCATCGTGTTTGGAACAAGCTATTTATGTCCCAAAGAACAGAGAATGCAAAAACTATTAGAAATGAAAGAAGAAGCATATTTTGGAAGTGTCTGAGAAATGTTAGTGAAAGCCATTGAGATGCCTTTGCAGGTTCAGGTTAGAGTGTGTGTAGGTCAGGTTTCCCTGGTGGTCTTGTGGTTAGAAATCCATCTGCTAGTGCAGGGGACTCAGGGTTGATCTCCGGTGGGGGAGGATCCCACATGGCACAGAGCAACTAGGCCCATGTGCCACACTACTGTAGCCCAGGCACTGGAACCTGAGCTCTGCAACAAGAAGTCCATGCAGCATGCAAGAGTCGGCCCCGACTTGCCACAACTAGAGAAGGGCTGCACACAGCAACTAACACCCAGCCCAGCCTAAAATAAATAAATAAATCTTAATCAGCTGGTAAAGAATCTGTCTGCAATGCAGGAGACCTGGGTTCAATCCCTGGGCCGGGAAGATTCCCCTGGAGGAGAGCGTGGCAACCCACTCCAGTATTCATACCTGGAGAATCCCCATTGACAGAGGAGCCTGGTGGGCTACATGGGTTGGCAAAGAGCTGGACACCACTGAGCAACTAAGCACAGCACTCAAAAAGAAGAAAAAAATGTGTAGGTCAAGGTCAGTTCAGTCGCTCAGTCGTGTCCGACTCTTTGCGACTCCATGAACCACAGCACGCCAGGCCTCCCTGTCCATCACCAACTCCTGGAGTTCACTCAAACTCATGTCCATCGAGTTGGTGATGCCATCCAGCCATCTCATCCTCTGTCGTCCCCTTCTCCTCCTGCCCCCAATCTTTCCCAGCATCAGAGTCTTTTCCAATGTGTCAACTCTTCACATGAGGTGGTCAAAGTACTGGAGTTTCAGCTTTAACACCATTCCTTCCAAAGAAATCCCAGGACTGATCTCCTTCAGAATGGACTGGTTGGATCTCCTTGCAGTCCAAGGCACTCTAAAGAGTCTTCTCCAACACCACAGTTCAAAAGCATCAATTCTTCAGTGCTCAGCTTTCTTCACAGTCCAGCTCTCACATCCATACATGACCACTGGAAAAACCATAGCCTTGACTAGACAGACCTTTGTTGGCAAAGTAATGTCTCTGCTTTTGAATACGCTATCTAGGTTGGTCATAACTTTTCTTCCAAGGAGTAAGCGTCTTTTCATTTCATGGCTGCAATCACCATCTGCAGTGATTTTGGAGCCCAAAAACATGAAGTCTGACACTGTTTCCACTGTTTCCCCATCTATTTCCCATGAAGTAATGGGACCGGATGCCATGATCTTCGTTTTCTGAGTGTTGAGCTTTCAGCCAACTTTTTCACTCTCCTCTTTCACTTTCATCAAGAGGCTTTTTAGCTCCTCTTCACTTTCTGCCATAAGGGTGGTGTCATCTGCATATCTGAGGTTATTGATATTTCTCCTGGCAATCTTGATTCCAGCTTGTGCTTCTTCCAGCCCAGTGTTTCTTATGATGTACTCTGCATATAAATTAAATAAGCAGGGTGACAATATGCAGCCTTGACTCCTTTTCCTATTTGGAACCAGTGTGTTGTTCCATGTCCAGTTCTAACTATTGTTTCCTGACCTGCATACAGATTTCTCAAGAGGCAGGTCAGGTGGTCTGGTATGCCCATCTCTCAGAATTTTCCGCAGTAGGTCAAGGTAACATTTGTAAATGTGTGGAAGAGGATCTAAGGAATATATCTCAGATTCATAACAATGGTTATATTGGAGAGAGTTTGACAGGCATGTACACACTTTTTAAAGCCATGGAAAGTCTCTGATGCTGATCCTCCTTTTTAAAAAAATAGTTTTATTTATTTATTTTTGGTTGAACTGAGTCTTCATTGCTGCGATGGTTTTTCTGTGGTGGTGAGCTGGGGCTGCTTTTCGTTGTTTTCGTTGTGGTTTGCAGGCCTTTCATTGCAGTAGCTTCTCCTTGCAGAGAGGCGAGTAGGCTCAGTAGCTGCGGCTCCCAGGCTGCAGAGCGCAGCAGTCGCGGCACATGTACTCACTTGCACTGTCTCCTGTGGGATCTTCCCGGATCAGGGATCGAACTATGTCTCCCGCCTTGGCAGGTAGATTCTTTACCACTGAGCCACCAGGGAAGCCCGCGGACTCTCCTTTTACAGATGCGGACACTGAGGTACAGGGCTTTAGTCACCTTTCCTAAGGGTTAAAGCTGACCAGCGAGTCTCAGAGGCACACCTGGGCTTGACATTTAGCTCTAACCCTGTGCTGTTTCTTCAGTATGGTGATCTGCTCTGCTCCCTGTGGGTTTCCGTCAGGTACCGTTAAAAAGCACTGTATGTGTGATCAAGGGTGGGTGGGTAGCAGGGTAGGAGAAACTCTTCACTGTACTTTTTTGTGTTTTAAAACTGTGAGTACATTACTTATTCAGGTAATTAACTTAGAAATAAAACTTTGTTAGCGTTTCAAAGGCATTATAAGCAGTACAGTTATATACAAAAATCAGACTTTTCCCACTGAATAGTAAAGTTTTTTAATGCACTGTTACAAAGAAAATATATTCTGCAATATTTACTGACCTTTTAATAACTTTAATAAGACTGTCTTATCTTCCCTCTGTTGATTTCTAAATTGGTAGAATTTTTCTCAAGTTAAATATATATATATATATATATATATATATATATATATAAAATTAGGAAAACCTTGTATGTCTCCTAAGGCTAAATGGACATTAACAGCAGTTCACACTCTGTACCACTGCCTCATCAGTGCTGTGTAAGGTCTGATTATTTAACTGCTAAGCTGTACCAGTACAAAGAATATAAATCTGTTTTTTGTGCATTTTATTGTACATTTCCAATAGGGCTTTTAAAGCAAATGACTGTATCTCTGACTACATTCTCATAGGAGTGTTTTAAATGATGTATTACAAACGGTGGTTCAGCGCCAGGCTGGTAAAACTGCAGTACAAAGAATGCCCATTTTGGGGTGCTAATGGCAAAGCTTTACTTACTCTGCTGGCATGTTGCCTAGGTTACACAAGTATCAGACTGTTCTTAACGCGGTTGTGTTTTGCCAGGTTCTGTTAATGTTCATAAACATTAAAAAATGGAGGCATTATCTGATGTTACTGATACCTTTCTATCCTAGCCTAATATTCTAATTAGAACTCTAATGCTTTACTCATTAGATACTGGCTAATAAGACTTAAAGAGGTGGATAGGAATATGCAGTAAATCCCTTTCATTTAAAATCAGGTATCTTTATCATGTTACATATAATTCTGTGTTTCATTACTTGATTTAATGGTGGTAATACATCTGTTGATAAATATTGGTTTTCACTGATGTAGTAGTAGAATGCTATTAGACAGGTAGAAAGATGTCAACACAAAACCACAATCTAATTATAAATCATTCTTTTAAGTTGTATAATTTTTGTGTCTCGGAGGGTATTTTTTTAAAGAGGTGTTTCCTTATAACTAATATATCTAGTTTGTTTTGGTTTTTAAAAAATCACTTATATTTCCTTACAACCATGAAGATGGCCTGGAGAGAGTCTTTTTCCGTTCCCACCGAAGCCACTTGCAGAATTATTCTGTTTTTATCCTCTTCTGCTCTCTTGTCACCTCCTTCTCCTGTTCTCCTCCACTGGCTGTCTCTTGGCATACAGTTTCCTGTATTAACGATAGGAGTGCCAGAAGGAGAGAACAGATGGATTTAGAAATGTGAATTTAGATTATGTTTTGTGTTTTTCCTCTTCTGTTGTAACTTAAGATTTGGAATGCAGATAATTCCTTTTTTGTTTGTTGAGCTCTGTAGTTCAGCCCTTATCTAAACAGTGTACCTGAAACTTCCGCATCTTTAATTTACTTAAACTTGTTTCTGTATTAAAGTGCTATAGCATGTGCTCTGGGAGATCATTGGTCCGATTCCCCTTAAAAGTCTGAGTAAGTGAAGTCGCTCAGTCGTGTCCGACTCTTTGCAACCCCATGGACTGTAGCTTACTAGGCTCCTCTGTCCATGGGATTTTTCAGGCAATAGTGCTGGAGTGGATTGCCATTTCCTTTTCCAGCGGATCTTCCCGACCCAGGGATCGAACCCGGGTCTCCCGCATTATAGACAGACACTTTACCGTCTGAGCCACCAGGGAAGTTTGACTGATGTCCACTGTACTTAAATAAATCACATTAAGTAAGACCTGTTATTGGCCTGGAAGATGTATGCCTTAAAAGTTTAAGAAACTTCTCTACCCAGGAAATGTTACTACTGCTAGTATCTTTTCCTCTTAATATATTTTTTGTTAAATGTTTAATTACTGAAATAAAAAATATAGTAATATTCTTTCAAAAAAGCAATCAACATATTAAAATAAGATCAAACCCCTCACTCACTTCTCCGTATCTGGCACAATACTACTTCCCTAGATGAATTTGGTATGCATTTTCCCAGATCTTTCTAACAAACATTTAGATACTATGATATATATTTTTTATCCCCAATTTAATAATATTGAGCATTTTCCATGTTGCTGTAGAGCCTTTTTAATAATATGGTTGACTTTTGGTTTTTACTTTAGTCAGTAAAGGAAATGTTCTGTATTTCCTTCTTTCAAATCTTAATTTTTTTTATCACTATCATCTAGCCACTGGAAAGCTAAATGGTCTTGTGATTTATGGTACAATTGAGTTTACCAATTAGAAAGTGTTGACCTTGAAAAAAGTCAGTTATTTTACCAGCAAAAATGGATTTATTTGGGAATAGCAGAGAATTGCAATTCAGGACAAGCAAGCCACAGTGAAAGCCATTGGCAAGTCCA
Organism: Ovis aries; assembly: GCF_016772045.2. Lineage (NCBI taxonomy): Eukaryota > Metazoa > Chordata > Mammalia > Artiodactyla > Bovidae > Ovis > Ovis aries. The sequence goes on along the minus strand of NC_056059.1, from coordinate 59,385,906 downwards.
AGGAACATTATTTTATAGAGAAAAAGGAGAAAGTTGGGAGGGGTCATTCTGAACAAAAGCCCATTGAAGAAAAGTGAGAGTTCAGGGTGATTATGGTTTCTCACTGGCTGAGTTTCTGGGGTAATCAGTTTCTTATAGGAGATGCAACGTACATCTTGTACTGTTGGGGCCTATAATTAATGGCTCTTCTACTGAGGTCTGTAACAATTGCTAAATCTTATAATTGGCATCAAATTGTACTGTGTGAGAGCTCTCCCTTCTGGCCTCATGGTTTTCCTTTGTTTTTACAGAAGGGGGGTTATGTTTTATTTAAAAGATAACAGTAACTAGTACATGTCTTCATGGCCCAAAATTCAAGGAGTACCAAGTATAGAAAGGGAAAAATCAGAATCTCCCTATGTTTGCCAGCCTCTCATTGCCACTTTACTAATTATAAGCTATTCATAGTTTCTTTTATATTTCCATTGTTGCTGCTGCTGCTAAGTCGCTTCAGTTGTGTCCAACTCTGTGCAGCCTCATAGATGGCAGCCCACCAGGCTCCCCCGTCTCTGGGATCCTCCAGGCAAGAACACTGGAGTGGGTTGCCATTTCCTTCTCTAATGCATGAAAGTGAAATGTGAAAATGAAGTCGCTCACTCATGTCTGACTCCTAGCGACTCCATGGACTGCAGCCTACCAGGCTCCTCTGTCCATGGGATTTGCCAGGCAAGAGTACTGGAGTGGGTTGCCATTGCCTTCTCCTTCCATTGTTAGGACTGTATAACAAATTACCCTAAAACTTAGTGGGATTAAAAAAGCCTTTTAATTAAGTGGACAAACTCTGTGTCTAGAGTTCATACAGAGCACAGTAGAGATGGCTAGTGTGCTGCGTAACATCTGTGTTCTTAGCTGGAAGACTGAGAGGCTGGGAGCAGGAAGAGCATGGAAGGCTTGCTCACTCGCTGTCTGGCAATTAATGCTGGCTGGTGGCTGAAACCCTGCCTAGCGCTGTCAGCCAGAACACCTACATGCGGCCTTTCATGTGGCTTCATGCCTTCCTCACAGCACAGTGGCGTCGTTCCAAGGGCAAGCATCCATCCCGGGGGAGGATGAGGAAGGGAAAGAAGCGTGCAGTGGCTAGATACTTCTTGCAACCTAGCCTAAGGTGTCACATATAACACTTCTGCCATACTTTTGGTTGTAGCAGTCCTGAACCTGCTCAGCTTCAAGAAGAGGGGCAATAGACTTCACTTCTTTTTAAAACTGAAGTATCATTGATAAACATTAGTTTCAGGTGTATGACTTATATGTATTGGGAAATTACCATCACAGTAAGTCTAGTTAATAACACTTGTCACCATACACAGTTACAGAATGCGTATGTATGTATTGTATATACATAATTTTTCTAGTGATGAGAACTATTAAGATCTATTCTCTTAGCAACTTTGAAGTATGCATATGGTATTATTAACTAGAATCACTATGCTGTAAATTATCTCCCTATAACTTAATTATTTAATAACAGGAAGTGTACATTTTGTCCTCCTCCACCCATTTCGCTCACCTCTGACCCCCAAGCCCCCCCACCTCTGGCAACCACCAATCTGTTCTCTGTATCTTTGAGCTCTCTTTTCTTGTTGTTTTAGTTCCGTATATGGTATTTGTCTTTCTCTTACTTATTTCACTTAGCATAGTTCCCTCAAGGTCCATTCGTGTTGCCACAAAAGGCAAGGTTTTGTTCTTTTTAAAGGCTGAATAATAATTCCACTATGTGTGTATACACATCCTGGAGGAGGGCATGGCAGCCTACTCCACTGTTCTTGCCTGGAGAATCCCATGGACAGAGGAGCTTGGTGGGCTACAGTCCATGGGATCTCAAAAGAGTCGGATGTGACTTAGCTATTAACAACAACAACTTTCGCATATTTGTATTTATTTTTGCCCTTCTTGCCTTTGCTTTTAAAGTCATCCAAAAACTCATCACCAAGACTAATGTCAGGGGGCTTACCACCTATGTTTGCTTCTAGGATTTTTGTGGTTTCAGGTCTTTAATTTATTTTGAGTTAATTTTAAGCCATTTCTGAGTTAAGAGAACTAAATGTGATCAGATATAATTAGATTCTAGCTATCTCTCACTTGAGACATTGGGCTTCCTCAGTGGTGTGATTATGCAGGAATTCTTGAATGTAACTTTGTATTATGTCATTTCTTTAAAATTCTCATTCTGTAATTTGGCAATGTATATCAAAACTTAAAATGTATGTACCTTCATTATAGCAACTCTTCTCTATATTCTAAAGAGATTAACCAGTATGTAAGAATGTTTTTATAGGAACATTCACAACATTGTTTTTCATATACAAATTTGGAAATGATGTATTTAAATGGAATGTGGTACAGTATTAAAAATTAGGTAGAGCTGGGTTTTGACAGTCTAAGGTTATTTCAAGCCATCCTTATTACTGAGAACTATATGAGGTCTGGTTAGGGAACACTGAACAACTGTTTAACCATTTATTTTAAAGTACATTTTTGCTGTTGGTTTTGGCATTTCACTTAAAAAAAAAGTGATAACTATGAGCAGGCTTACTTACATAAACAGGCTGCCCTTTCCTGCATAATGCTATAATCTGAAAGCATACTATGGGCCATGACCTGATTTTTTAATATATATTTTATATTTGATTTTATATATGTTATATCTTTGAATCCTCACCATGATATTAACGTTGATAATAGATTGTATTTATTTCTTTTGTAGTTTGAAACTCTGCTTTAGAAAGTAACAGACACAGAATTTGAACCCAGATACCTCTGACTTTGAAGCTGCTTTTTTGAACCACTGTTCTGTATGACACTGTTTATCAGTCCGCAGGTAGATCTGTGCCTGGGAAAGAAGAGTGCCTCCAATATACATGAGATTCTTGAGCAGACACAGAAAAATGGCAAATAAGTTCTTGTTTAGGTTCTGTGTTAGTTGCCCCAGGCTGCTTTAGCCCAACACCACAGACTGGGGGCCATAAACAGTAGCTATTTCTCATGGTTCTGGAGGCACTAAGTCCAAGATCAGGGAGCTACCTGATTTGGTATCTGGTGATTGGGCTTTTTTCTTGGTTTTCAGATAGCCACCTTGCTGTATCCTCATGTGGCCCAGAGAGGCTGAGGGCTCTGCTCTCACCCTCTCATGAAGTGAAGTGAAGTGAAGTCGCTCAGTCGTGTCCGACTCTTTGCGACCCCACGGACTGTAGCCTACCAGGCTCCTCCCTCCATGGGATTCTCCCTCCATGGGATTCTCCCTCCATGGGATTCTCCCTCCATGGGATTCTCCCTCCATGGGATTCTCCCTCCATGGGATTCTCCCTCCATGGGATTCTCCCTCCATGGGATTCTCCCTCCATGGGATTGTCCAGGCAAGAGTACTGGAGTGGGTTGCCATTTCCTTCTCCAGGGGATCTTCCCGACCTAGGGATTGAACCCGGGTCTCCCACATTCCAGGCAAACGCTTAACCTTTGAGCCACCAGGAAAGCCTCTCACCCTCTTATAACGACACTAATTCCATCAAGGTGGCTCCACTCTCATGACCTCATCTAAACCTCATCACCCCCCAAAGACCCGTACCCCCGTACATCACACTGGGGATTCGGGCTTTAGTATATGAATTTGGAGGGGTGGAAGGACTATGAACATCCATAGCAGATACCTTTTGATAATTCCAAAGAGAGATTTTCTGTTTTTCTTGTAATTTTTTTTAAAGAATTTCTCCAAGCTAAGATTCCTCATAGAAGTTCCATTTATCTGCTTTTTTGCCATTAGAGTCTTCTCTTTGATCTATGTTTTTTTTCCATCAGCCTCTGACAGCCAAAGTCCTAGATATCCTAAGAGACTATTTTAGGTTCTACATTTTCCCTAACATAAAATCTCGGTGCCAAGACTCTTACATTCTTTTAATCTCTGTTTTCTCCTTTTTTCCCAATGAAGAAAAGCATTTATTCTAACCATACTATTTTGTCTCATCGATTTTGAAGCTAATTCATTTAAGGAACTTTACATGACCATCCTGGTTAGGTTCCTGGGATCCTGGGATCAGTGTTAGCTAGCAAAAGGGTTTACCTGGGGAGCAACCATTGACTGTAAATAGTCCGCATGTGGCTCCCCCCACTCCACTGCCACACAGAAAATATTCGAAGTTTATGGCTCCATACTGCAGTTACTGCTATGCCTGCTTCCCTTATATTAGTATCCTTTTTTTAAAAAAAATAAAAGTATAGTTAATTTACAGTGTTCTGTTACTTTCTGTCATATACCAGTGATTCAGTGTTATTCCATTATGGTTTATCACAGAATTTTGAATTTAGCTCCTTGTGCTATATAATAGGACCTTGTTGTTTATTGATTTTCTTTTAATTATTTTGTTTTCACAAATGACTTCCCTTTGGAGTGGCCAAAATCAGCATCAGTAGTCCCACTGTATTCTTCAGATAAGTCAAGAGAAAACTGAGATGCACTGTAAATTAGGCCTCTGTTTAAAGAGTTTTATCAAAGCAGTGAGATTCTCTTGTTTTACTAAATGTGTTTTTCTAATTCTTTAAAGACTATATAGTTTACCCATCACAAGTGTTTGAATCTGACGTACTGAATATATATCCCAACACACTGGTTTGGACAGAACATGTAAATCCAGGATCAGAAATGTAGTTATGATACTTTGGCACCTCATTATGCAGAGCCTGCAGCATCGTCTGCCTGTGAACATGTAGAGCGTAGGTAGCCAGCAACCTGTGGAAGACCAGCCAGAAGAGCAGGATCCAACTCCAGCTCTCAATGGAATGTCCCAAAGACTCGCTGCAGCTTGGACTGGAGATATAGTGCTTCAGTCAGCCAGACTCTCAATGAATAATTTCTTTTCATTCTTGATCTTGTGTGTGTGTGTGTGTGTGTGTGTGTGCAGGTACTTTTTAACATTTTTATTAAAGCTGAAAGGGCTTCTTTCTGCAAGGCATGAGTTGTAATTTGACTTCCCACTTCTGGCTTCCCTTACCTAGAAAAAAATCAGTTATAAACTGACATAGCTACCATCTAAAACTGACATAATTTCTATATTTGTCAATTGTATGTGAGTGAATTAATTTTCTAGAAATTTGTATAACAGGACAAATTATACATTACTGTTTTTTATCATAGTCCCAAAAGGAAGCTTATTCCATGTAGTAATACCTAAAGGAAGAGATCTCTTTTAGTGCTGAAGGAAAACACTGGGTATATTAATCTTAGAGGCTATTAGGTAATTAGATATGGTCATTTTCACCTTAACTCTGAATTTGCTTCAGTTCAGTTGTATATCAGTTGTATATCAATTCACTGGAATCTTTTGTAACCATTCAAAATTGTGGCTGGTTACACAATGTTTCAGTCTAATGATATGTTAATAAAAATTATGATACATTTTGTACATTGTAAAGTAAAATAGAATTGGGATTGAAAATCTCTACTTCAGAGTTAGTACTGGATATATTAGCTAACCTCCTCCAGACTCGAATTTCTTCATCTGTAAAGAAGGAATAATAGCCCCTGCCTCCTCTAGTGAGTGTGAGGATTATCTAAATTCTTAGTATAGTCCCTACCACATAAAAGTTCCTAGTAAATATTTGTTATTACGCTGGCTGTAGTTATGTGTGATTTAGTCGCGCAATCGTGTCCAACTCTTTGCATCCCCATGGACTGTAGCCTGCCAAGCTCCTCTCTCCCTGGGATTCTCCAGGCAAGAAAACTGGAGTGGGGTGCCATTCCCTTCTCCAGGGCATCTTCCCACCCAAGGATCGAACCTGGGTCTCCTGCACTGCAGGCAGATTCTTTACCAACTGAGCCACCAGGAACCCTGGTGATTAATTGTAATTATGTGAAACTATGCATATTTTTAAGACTAGAAAACATAATGATAATTGTACTAGGCAGAGAATTAATCCACATTAATTCCTAAGTATTCTGTAATGTTTCTTGTATTATAATGTAATACAAATAATTATTTAAATTATAATTTAAGGTAATATTTATAAATTCATATCATTAAAATATATTTGTATTTAAATGTACTTCTAATATGATAATAATAAGGTACTGCTATCCCACATTGATTAAACATATCAGTATCTGTTATTTATCTTAGAATTAGAGGCAGTCAAACTAATGCCATTAACAGCAAACTGTGCTGACTTGTGCATGTACAAAGAGCGTTTGGTTCTGAGGTTGACTAAATCCAGCAGCTAAATAGTATTGCTTGTATGCCCCAAACACAGTGGCCTTGTGGTTCCTCAACACCAACTCCCAGGTACCTTTTCATCCAGGGGCCTTTCCTAGTTGTTTATTCTGTCTGGAATTCCTGAATTCTCATGTCCTTGATCTTTACTGTTACTGTCGTGGAGATAGTCCCTTAAGTGTTCCTGCCTCTGTATGCATGATTTAAAGTGGCTACTGGATTGCCACTGTATGCCATCCTATTTTCATTCTCTCTGTGACTCTTTGACATTTTTATATTTCTTAGTTGTGTGATTTTCCCCACAAGACTGTATGATCTTTAAGAGTAGAAATTTTGTCCTTTTCACATCATATCATCAGTACCTGGAACTGTACTTGGCACATAGAAAGCATTTAGTAAACATTTTGAATGAATAAGTGGATATAAATGATAGTTGCATTATAACTAGACATAATTAGTGAGCATCTCACATTTTAAAATGAACATTTGTATATAGCTACACAAAAATATTTCTTTTTTCTTTTCTTTCATCGATGTTTCCTAATGGCTTTACCTGATGTCATTATAAGTAGTATTGAATGATTTAAGGGCTAGATAGTAAATATTTTAGGCTTGGAGTCTCTATGGCAGCTACTAAACTCATCTGTTTTAGGAAAGCAACACAGATAATATGTAAACAAAAGGGTGTGGCTATGGTTCAGTAAAACTATTTATGAAAATAGGCCTCCAGCCTGCAGGTTGTAGATTGGTGACCTTGCTATAGACTACAAAACCACTGCAAGGGTGTGGGGTAAAACTCTGACCCGCATCATCGCTGGAACATCAAAAAAGAACACAGTAAGCATCTTATCTGGTAGACCCACGTTGAAGCAGGAGGATGGGACTGATGCAGGCATGAAAAAGAAGCCTAGAGCTGGTGGTGTGGCCCTCCATTGAAGTAAATTTGTGAGGAAATGGATTTGGGGGCTTTTCACATGGAAATCATGTGATTTGTAGATGTCATTGAGCTCCTGTTAGCCAGCAAGTCAGACCTCAGGACAAGGGCAGCAGTTCTAGTAGAGCTATAGCCAGAAGCCAGAGCCGGGATTTGAGTTACATAATGTACAAAGAACTGATAATTCATTGGTCATTTCAATCACAGCTGTAGGTTTGGGGATATGCTGTGTGGTTGCTAAATATTAAACCCACAAAAGTTCTTTTTACTCCTTATTTGATGTCTTAAATGATTAGATAGTGCTTGTCCTATCCAGTGACATTTTTTACCTAATAAACCTTTATGTTTTACACAATCTACTTAGAGGTGGAGGAGGAGTAATAGGAACAGATACATATGCTTATAAAAACGTAAGGACATCTCTGGTGAGGTTCACAAAAAGCCCTGAGTTTTGTGGAGGCTTACTTTGCCAACAAAGGTCTGTCTAGTCAAGGCTATGTTTTTTCCAGTGGTCATGTATGGACGTAAGAGTTGGACTGTGAAGAAAGCTGAGCACCGAAGAATTGATGCTTTTGAACTGTGGTGTTGGAGAAGCCTCTTGAGAGTCCCTTGGACTGCAAGGAGATCCAACCAGTCCATTCTAAAGGAGATCAGTCCTGGGTGTTCTTTGAAAGGACTGATGCTAAAGCTGGAACTCCAGTACTTTGGCCACCTCATGCAAAGAACTGACTCATTGGAAAAGACCCTGATGCTGGGAGGGATTGGGGGCAGGAGGAGAAGGGGACGACCGAGGATGAGATGGCTGGATGGCATCACTGACTTGATGGACGTGAGTCTGAGTGAACTCCTGGAGTTGGTGATGGATAGGGAGGCCTGGCATGCTGCAATTCATGGGGTCACAAAGAGTCGGACACAACTGAGCAATTGAACTGAACTGAAGGTTAGGAGAGAGAGAGAGATTTACCATGCATAGAATATCTTTTTGTACTTTTGAATTTTGTACTGTGTATACATATTACTTATAGGGAAAAAATTAATAAAACTTAAACAGAATATATGCAAAGTAGGAAGTTCATTAGGTCTGATTTGTGACCCAAAGGCTGGAAGTCTTTTTTTCAATTTCTTTAGAATGTATAATTTGTTTACAGTATTAACTATAGTCACCATGCTGTACATTACATACCCATAACTTACTGATTTTTTTTTAACTAGACATTTGCACCTTTTGACCTCCTTCACCCATTTTGCCCACCCTTCTCCCCCTGCCTCAGGCTGCCACCAGTCTCTTCTCTATATTCATGAGATTTTTGTTTTTAGATTCCACATATAAGTGAGATCATACAGTATTTATCTTTTTCTGACTTACTTCACTTAGCATAATGCCCTTGGGGTCCATCCATGTTGTTACAGGTGGCAAGATTTCATTCTTTTTTTATGGCTGAATAATACTCCTTTGTGTGTGTGTTTTCTTTATCTATTCATCCATCCGTTGACACTTAGAGGTTATTTCCATATCTTGGATATTGCAAATAATGCTACAGAAAACATACAGTTATATGTATCTTTTGTATCTTTGTGTTTTTGTTTTCTTAAGGTAAATACCCAGAAGTGGAACTGCTTGATTTATATAGTAGTTCTATTTTTAACTTTTTGAGGAACTTCCATACTGTTTTCCATAGGTTGCTACCAATTTTTATTTCCACTGACAGTGTACAGGGGTTTCCTTTTCTCCATATCCTCACCAACACTCATTATTTACTGTCTTTTTGATAATAGCCATAGAATGTATAAAAGGGTTTTTGAATTGATTCTTTGCATATTTAGGAAGGTTTAAGGTATCCAGCATATTTTTTTTTACAATAATTAAGATCTATTTTCTCATTCTAATTCAAATAGAACTACTTTTAGTGGTATACAGAAAAACAAGTCTGATCATCTTAGCAATTTATAAGATGATTTATTCTGTTGTTTTAGATGAGGTCATAATTTGTCTAGCATAGTAATAATAATAGCTAACATTTCTTCTTTCTTGTGTTGTCACTACATTTCATATGTGCTGTGTATTTAATTCTTACCTGTATTCAGATCTAGGCATATCCTCATTTTACCACATGAGGAAACTAAAGCTTAAAGGTGTTAAAGAATTTGCCAAAGGTCTTGAAACTCTAGAAAGTTGCAGAGCCTGACTTTAAATCAACATCTGTCTTTGTTCAGAGTCCAGCTAAGCACAAGTGCCATGGAGTGGCTTCCCCAAATAATTGCAAGTGATGTTAAACTGCTGTAATGGAGAGAGGGTGTGATTATAAAGTAATGAAGCTGAATTGAAAAGTTGCATGCTCATTCTGTTTACTCTGTGTCATCTCTTTTAAGATATATGAGATTATCATTTTTAAACATCCTAAAAGGCCTCAGCATAGGGTGAACATTCATAAAAGGATGATGTCTGTTTATTGATAGGTGGGTCTTTTCTTTTCAGTTATCTTTTAAATTTCATAATCATATGGTTCCAAAATTAAATTATATGTTAAGATAGACAATGAAAACTTCAAATCCCATCTCATCAGAACCTACTCTGTTCCTCCAACCCACTGCCCAACTCCTGTGGTATCATTTTTATTAGTTTCTTATTTATCCAACCACTGTTTATGCAGATGTAAGCTAAAAGGAAAAAAAATTCCTTTCTTTCCAAAGGCCTTTTCTATAAAGAGAACCTATTTTTCTCTCTCTTTGCTTCTAACTTTAAGTGAGAAAAAAATCTTGTTAACCAAGTTTACTCTTTCTTTAGTGGCTCTGCTCTATGGTTAAGTGCTTTTCCTTTGGTAAGTCTAATAACATATGGTAGTAGGAGTTTATGTCACAGGTAACTTTTTAAAATTCCTAATTTAACTAGGTGAATTGCACCAGACCACAGTATATTTGAGTATTATGTTGAGGAGAAAAAAATCCCGCCAAACTGATCAGGCCCTATATGTATTCTGTGTTTTTATCTGATATTTGATTTTGAAGGTACAATAGATAGTGTGGTAGTGTTCATTACAAAACAAAGCATGATCTTTCTGATAAGTAGTATCCGTTTTGGTAAGTCTGGTGGCTAATTTCCTTTTTTCTTATTCATTGTAGTTGAGGCAGTCGCAGTCCTACTGTACAGACACAGAATGTCTTCAGGAATGTAAGTAATGGTGGGACAGCAGGAGGCTTGGCATTGGGGGCACAGTTAGAGATCGGAATATGACTGAACATTTGCCAGAAATTATGCTTACAGTTTGCTGTTTAAGGAGATGACTCTCAGTAATGTAGCTCCTACTGAAAATGCTAAATTTTTTAAGTTAAAAATGTGTTTTTTGGTCCTGCCACAAAATCAGAACTGCTTCATTGAATAAAATCATAAAACCATAGATACAAAAAAAGGAAAAGAAAAACTTCCAGAATAATAAAAGATGACCACTGTTCACAACTTGGTGTAAACCCTCCCAAGACCTCTTTTGGGGGGCAAATATGTGAGGAACTGGTCACTTTGGGCTCATTGGACTGAGCACCGGGGCTTTAGCACAAACCCCTCATTTTTTCCCTAGCATCTATCTGCATCCATTGGCAACTTTGAGAGTTTGTGAGCGCAGGAAGGGGAGGCCATTTTTTGCCAAGGTTTGGAAGCTTTGGGAGCCATTGGAATCATTCCCTTGGCTCTGACATTAGAAGTCTCAAGAGGGTATGGACAGTGGGGAGGTTTCTCCATGACTTTTGAGGCAGTGGTGATGATAAAGTGAGAATCAGTGTGGGAAGGTGGATCCTGCATGGTGAATGTAGGTGGTGGACTTGGTGGCCGTAATATGAGGCATCTTTTTTCAGGACAGAAATAACCTGAGGGATACTTTGAAGGGAAATAGTAGCCAAACCAGCCCTGTACCATAATAATTTGACCATAAGAATGAAAGTATGACATTCACAGGATGGTGAAGCCAGGCACAATTCAATTCATATATACCTAGAAAAATGGGATCACTTTGTATATGTTGTTTTTCACTACTATATTGTGACTATATCAACATGTATTTACCTTAAAAATATTTACTAAATAATAATTCATTATGAGGATGTACCAGTGTTCAAATAATTCCCTTCTGTTGGAATCTTAGGTTACTAATATATTTTTGCTGTTATAAATAATACTTAAATAAACATCCTTATGTACATTTTAAGACTTTTGACATACTGCCAAATTGCACTTATTAGTAGGCTAGTTGCTTGTACTTCATATCTCTGAAGCTGAGTGCTACTTTATTATGTATATGAAGCTAAAGCGAAACACAGCAAGGTGTCATTATAAAGAGGCTTGTTACTACATTATTAATTACTGTTATTACTGTGTGAACTGAGCATCCCATCAAATTCTGTAAATGGAACAACTTAGAGAAATAGAAGCTAGTACAGTGCCTGGCTCAAAGTAGAAGCTTTGTCAGAAGGTAGTCTTTTGGTGCAACAGGACAATAACCATATGCCTCTGGGCAAGAAAGTAACGGACAGACGTTCCATTCGGTTTGGGGCATGGTGGGTGGTGACCGGTGCCCCCACTCCAGGTTTCTTTGCATTGACTCTTCAGCAGCGTTCACTAACCTACAGTGCTCCCTCTGATAACCAGCTCAGATTTTTGCCTCAGCAGAAAAACTAAAACCTGTCCTTCTTGTTGGAATTAATCTCATTGAACTTCCCATGGGGAAAAATTTATTGTATTTGTGGTATTTGTGACCCTTGAGCCAGCCCCACCTGTAAACCAAATATACTCTTATTTCTGTGAGTGAAATTTCACTTCTTTAATCCAAACATAAAAGCAAGACTCTAGAGCTTGAGTATTAATTCAGTTATCTTGGCCAGCTGTCCACCGCCCACTCCGCTCACCCCAGTCCTTTTAGCATTTGGTGGAAATCCTTTCTAACAGCCATGTCTTTAAATGGTTTAAGCAGTTGTTTCCTCTGAGTGATATGTAATTATTTTTCTGTGTATTTTAAATCTTCAGCAATGAGCTAATGCTCATATATAAAGTATATATGTTAATCAGGGGTCCTCACAACCCCCCTTCTGTTTCAGTAACTTGTGAGAATGGCTAACAGAATGGAGGAAAATAATTAAATTACTGTTACCGGTTTATTATAAAGATGCAGCAACCAAATGGGAGAGATGTGTAGGGCAGGGGACAAGGGGAGGGATGCAGAGCTTTCCTGTCTTCTTGGGTGCACCACCCTCCCAGCCAACTCCAGGTGTGTCCTGGCCCAGAAGCTCCGTGAACCCCATCATTCAGGGGGTTTATGGAGGTTCTGTTTCATAGGTGTGACTAGATCGTTGTCCATCTATATAAGTTTAGAGAAATAACCTCTCAGGATCTGTCAGCTGTTAGATCCTCTCTCTTTTTCATCTTCCTTGTGTCCAGCTAAATTAATAGTGTCACTGTGAATATCCCATTTGACATCTTACTTGTAATACTTTACTTTTTCTTGTAACCGAAGACTTAACCATTGAGTAGAATGGAACACTGTATTTTAGTGTACAAAATCCTTTTACATTTTTATGATGTGACGTTTTTCTAGACCACAGAGTAAAAGGTATTTATCCTCTTAAGGCAAATAATTCCTAGGCAGTGAAGGGAACAGGTTTTATATCCCCCATGTGATTGTGCTTCTTTAATACTCAGATTATTTGGCACTATATCAATGTTTAGAATGTTTAGTGCCAAACAGTCATCACAATAAACACCAAAGTGGCCAGATCACGTAAAGGCTGTCTCACTCCTCCCTGTTGACTTTACAACAGCTGCTCCTCATACTTGCTTGTATTGGCCGCATGCAGTGCCAGGGAGTTTGAGTAGCTTATATGTTCTGAGACTTCGTGAAGAAGCCCAAGTCAGTTCAGATATCCGGCATCTCTAATCCCAAAATACATGGTTCAAAACTCAAACAGTTAATTAGTGTGTAGTGAAAAGAGGATTTCCTACTCATATTCTCCCATCTGTCCAGGTCCTGTCTTTGGGCATTATTGGCCCTCTGTGTATTTTTCCACAATTTCTTTATGCATATACAGGCAAATATTTATTGTTTGCCACCCCCCTTTCTTAGTACACACTGTTTTTCACCTGTTTTCTCCCCTCTGTCAAGAAATAGCTTGTCGCTTGTCTCATGTAAACGTCCCTCACCATTGTGTTACAGCTTCACCCCAGACCCCACATACCATAATTTCTTATTTGAATGCTCTTGGCAAACATTTAGGTCTGTTTTCAGCTTTTTGTTAATAACCCTGCAGAGTATGTCTATGTAAAGTACCTTCTAGAGCCAGTCTTAAGTTTGTGCTACTGCTGTAAACAAGAAAAATACTGTGATCATCGGTTCGACTGTCCTGGTTCAGCTATTGCTGATATGGGCCTTAAGTTATTGGAGAATGAGAGAATGCTCTTATCAAACCTAGGAAGTCAGGAAAACTGTATCTGTTTAGCCTTTTTAAGTAGAGAAGTCTGCATATTACTGCCCTGCAGAAGTTTTAGAGGCACACTTAGCTTTTTCTTCCTCCTCCTCCCATCACCATTTCAGGCTTTTGCCAAGTGTTGTGCTTCTTTCATCTTGTTGCCATTTATATCTGACCCTTTTTCATTCTCACTTCACCATCTTATCCAGTCCGGTCATTCACACCAGGACCTTTCTGCACGTAGTCTTTTCTGTGCTCAGTTGCTAAGTCATGTCCACCTCTTATGTGATTCCATAGACTGTAGCTAGCCAGGCTCCTCTGTCCATGGGATTTTCCAGGCAAGAATACTGTAGCGGGTTGCCATTTTCTTATCCAGGAGATCTTCCCAAACCAGGGATAGAACCCATGGTTCCTGCCTCGTGTCCTGCATTGCTAGCAGATTCTTGATCGCTGAGCCACCAGGGAAGCTTAATTTGATCCTAAAGCTGATCAGCTATAGCACAGATCAGTAGTGGCTGATGTTTATCGAATACTTATTGTGTTCCAGGTACTGTGCTACTTTTCATGTACTGATCATTTCCGTCTTCGCAACTATTCTATGAGATGATGGTAATATTTCCATTTCACAGGTTAAAAAAAAAATCGAGGCACAGAGATTATTTATTTAAGAGGTGGTAAAGTCAAACAGCTATGAGATAGTTTCATTTTTAAAAAGTTAATGAATTAATTAGGAGACGTAGGAAACCATTGTTTCAAACTAGAAATGCTACCCTAGTCTAGAGAACTAAGGAAAGAATGGGCAGAGAAAATGGAGCTTTTTTTTCACCAGGCGAGAGTGGGTTGTAGGATGTTGTTGAATGAGTTAAATGAGATCATGCCTAACAGGGAAAAATAATGAGTCCGCAGAATGACTGAGTTTGCGAAGTTGGTGAATGGCAGCCAAACTAGCAATGCACTATTGCATCAGATTCACTTGGAAAGCTTTAAAAATATTGTTGGTTCCTGACCCCACCCCGGAGGCGCTCCTGAATTAGATGATATGAGGCAGGGCCTTAGAAATGGTGGCGTGGATGTTGTCACAGGCTATTCTATTTGGGCATGCAAGTCAGGGATCCACTGGATAAAGGCGGAAGAAGGAATGAGGTTGACTAGAGCAGAGGAGGATTTTTCTGAGAAATGGTAAGTGGTAACATTGGTGAGTAGGGCCACGTCTTATGAGGAAAGGCCAGGCTGAAGAGTTCAGAGTCGAAGCAGTAGACAGTGGAGAGTGAGTCACTGGGTTAGTCAGCAGAGGTGTGTGAAGAGCAGTGTTGTAAGCAGGCTTTTTCGGCAGCAGTGTGCAGGAAGGAGAGGCTGCGGTGGGAACCAGGCTAGGAGACAGCACCGGGGAGCTAGGAGTCATGTTAGCACCATGGGAGTCTCACACAGAGAGTGAGCATTCTACCACGTTTGCTTTGTCTAGAACTAGGCATTAGTAAATTTGGGATCTGAGGTTTAACTATGTGAAACTTCACAGTCCTTTACTTGTGAAGAGCATCAAAAAGCAAGGGACCCATTTTCCACACTGAATTGGCATTGGGCTTACACTTCAGGTCTAACTAATGTAGCATTTTAGTTCTGAGTGGTACACTATATGAAGTGATCATATATAGACAAACAGTTCTCTTTCTTTGACTACTTTTGTATACTCTAACAGCTAGTTGTAAGTTTATCAAAAATCCTTTTAAAAACTGTATTTGCCAATTTTACTACCCACAGGAGTAATAGTTTTCAGGGGCCTGTCTTCTATGTGATACTGTCAGAGATTATGACATAGCAAAGAGGTTAAGAGCACAGACCCTGGAATGGGGCCACTGTATTTAAACCCCAGCTTTGCCACATGCCGACTGTATGACATTGGGGTTTAACCCCCCATTCCCCAGTTTCCTCATCTATAAAATCAAAGGTATTATATACCTGCCATAAAATAAGATTGCTAAGGAATTCCCTGGAGGTCCAGTAGTTAGGACTCAGCACTTTCACTGCTGATGGCCTGGGTTCCATCCCTGTTCTGTGAAGCTGGGAACTAAGATCCCACAGGTCTCCAGGCGCAGCCAAAATAAAAATAAAAAGATTGTTAAAAGGGATTGAGAGAGATAATGCCTGGTTCAAAGTAGCCGCTCAACTTTTAACTATAATTCAGTAATAAAAATAATAGATAATATTTTGCTTTAAAAAAGAAATCAGTCTTGGAGCAGCTTAAAGGATAGAATTAGAGGAGTCAAGAGTAAGTATAAGGAGGTTGGTTAAGAGGCCATTGCAGTAGACCAGACAAGAAGCTTGAACAAGTGTGGGTGTGGAGCTGAAAGTGGACAGATTTGAGTGGTATTTAAAAACTAAAATTGACAATAACCACCTATAGATACTATTTTCTCTAGAAATCTGATTTTCTAGAATTTTCATTTCTGACACTTTGAGTTCTCTAATACACATTTCATTTGTTATAAATTTGTTAAGCTCGTTCCATGAGCCAGGTACTTACTCTGAAATAAATAAGACATGGCTGCCTTGAGGGACTGATAACCTACACAGACACCAGATTTTTTTTTCTTCTGGATAAATGCATAGACTTTGAAATAACTAGATCTTAATCCATATTCTTTTTCCAAAAAAAGGCCAAATTAATCTCTTTGTTTGAAAATGTCATTAAAGGGATCTTTAATTCGTATATGTACAACTTAGATGTCGCCTTTTCCTTAAGCTCTATTATTTTTTCGGCTGCTTCTGTAATTAAAATGCATGACCCTCTCTCCCCTAGCATGGCTTTCCTGTATATCAGGTGGTCTTAACCTGGGTTCTGCAGATCTCAGTATAGCTATGAATTGCCGTGAATCTTTTGCAATTATTAATATATACAAAATTGTTGAATGTGTATACATGGACTCTTACAGTGGAAAGAGTCTTTTCTTTATCAAATTCTCAAAGGATTCTATTACCACACTACTATACTATTAAAAATCTTTATTTAATAGGCTCTGGCTTATGACTATTTTATACCATTTACCATTTAGATTTTCTCACAGGAGGAAACAGAAATTGAAGATGTGATATTTAATAATTCTTAAAAGTATTAATAGTTCTTATATTAATACAATTTTGAAGTTATTTAAACATTAGAGTTTGTTTTTACATTTACTAACAACATGGTACTTATTCAACAGTTTTTTTTGTTGTTGTTGCAAATACATTTTCTGTTTGTCTTTAGTGCCAGGACCCTCTAGTGATAATGGCATCAGTATTACCATGATCTTGATGGCCTGGATGGTTATTGCAGTGATCTTGTTTCTGTTGAGACCTCCTAATCTAAGAGGATCCAACCTAACTGGAAAACCAGCCAGTCCTCATAACGTAAGTGTTGTGGATTAGAGATCTTTTGGGGTGGGGGGATGGGTGTAGCCTGAGAAAGGGGTGGAGTTGTTTTGACTGAAATATCTAAATTACCAAAAGGAAGATTTAGCTCACAGAGTAAATTAAATTCTTCCTGTGTAGTTCCAGTAAGTCTTGCAATCCCAAATGGCTTAGTTTTCATGGAGTTACACATAGAGAAGTACAGACCAGTAGCCCCCACATCATTTTAAGATAAATTTCAATGTTTACTCACACGAGAAACATAAAAAGTGGTCCAGTTCATAATAATCCAGTGATAGTTCTCAAATCTCAGTCCTCCAGTTTCTAGGTCTGTCCACCTCACAGTTGATCCCTTTGCCTCTCATGTCCCAAGGTTCCTAGATACTCTTACTAGCTACAGTTCAAATGTCCCTACTTGCGCGTGCACACACACACACACACACATTCACTTATTCACTTTCTCTCTCTCCATTTTCTCCCCTTCTGTCCTAGATGTCAAATATAGCAGAGACATGGAGCCCGTCTGGCTCAACCTGCTTTCCCATCCTATTTCTCTCAAATTCATTCTGACAGTTCTGCATCACAGTAGATCAGCTGAGCTGGCAAAAGGAGTGGTAGGAATCATTTATGTTGATAAATCTTGATAGTCACGATTATAACAATTTTTAGAACCTAAATGAAAAATATGATAAAGTGACCCAACGGGGAGTTTTTGATTAACGTCTTTAATAGAGGCCTCCATTAAAGGATTCTTTTTAATTGTTTTCAGAGCCAATATTTATACTTGTTTTCTTTCTCATTTGATTTGGGTATTATCTCTTTAAAACTATTTCCATGGTGGCTTCACTTGTTGGACACCAAATTATCCCACTAGTTCCCTTCTTCAGCCTAAAATAATTGCTTCTTTCCCCCAATCTTGTGTTGCTAATATTAAAAAGAAATTTAATTAGACCAGTTGCTTATATAGGAGAAAGCAAATATGCAATGTTAATTGGTCAGTGCTTTGGGGCTGGAACATTTAGATATGTAGCATGCTGACTTTAGTTAAGAAAGAAGCCATCATTAGCACTATATAAAATGCCTTATTTTTAGGTTTTCTTCAAGAGGAGTATATCCATAAAACAGCTTGTATGTTGTCTTGATAAAGTGCTTTCTCCCTAGCCTTTTTTCTTTCTGTGTACAGTTTTGTTACTTTCATATCAAAGAGCAACATCCTCAATGTTTGGCACTAAATTAGAAGCCATTTAAAAGTGACAGAAATGCAAGATTACCATCATTGTAGACCAGCAGTTCTAGGAATGGTAGTCCCACAGCTCTAGGAATAAGCATGAAGACATACTGACCGATTCCAAGCAGAAAAATTGAATATCATCTGGGGTTTCATATAGCATATCAGAGTAATAAGTAAGTGGAATCTTCCTAAGGATTCCTAAAAGCTCTGCTCTTTCCTTTACAGTTCAGATGCTTTCTAGTACAAGTAACAAAAATCATTTCAGCCTGGTTTAAGTAATTGGCTCTATTGGTGTACATATCAAAAAATCCAGAGGGAGGGTCAGTGTTTAGAAAGTTTTAACAGTTCATTAGAGACCTACTCTCTTTCCTCAGACCAGTATTTATTCCAAGGTAGGCTCCCTTTCTGTCCCCTGTAGGGCAGCTACCAGTAGCAGCTGGAGCCAGCTATTTCCTCACTGACAGATGTTCTGTAGAGAGAAATACAAGTCTTTAGCTTCATTTTAATTGTACTGTACTCAGTCACCTTATTAGCAAGAAGGATGAGACTACCTTAATTGGTTTAAATATCACTTCTAGAGCTGTCAGGGAGAGCACTTTCAGCTAAGTCAATATCACTGTTACAAAATTTTCTTTTCTTCCATACTATAAAGAAGAAAGAGACAAATGTTGGTGAATCACAGTGCTGTCTTGTGCAGAAGAAACATAGGAGAAGTCCAAATAAATATATGATTTAGGATGGGAAGCTGAGGGCCATCACTGCTCAGTTCTTACTGTATGTGTTAGATTGGTTGTACTGGGGAATTTAAGAAGTCAATTTCATAATTTCTCTCTCTCTGATGTCAGGGTCAAGATCCACCAGCCCCTCCTGTGGACTAACTTTGTGGATATGGGAAGTGAAACTAGTTTAACACCTTGCACGACCAAATGAACGAAGATGACCAGAGTACTCTTAACCCCATTAGAACTGTTTTTTATTTTGCATCTGCAGTATGGGATAGTATTGTTTTCATGAGCTTCTAGAAATTTCACTTGCGAGCTTATTTTTGCTTCCTGTGTCATCACCTTTCCTATATTTGAGTAAATGATTACATTAAAAAGTTACATGGGGCTTTTTTGGTTATCCTAAACTTAAACATTCCACTCGTTCTGTTTGTAACTGTGATCATAATTTTTGTGGTAATTTCTGGCCTGATAGAAGGAAATTTGAGATCTCTACATTTAAATATTCTTTCAATGGGTTTAAAAATTGTTTTTCTTTAATAAGGTATTTATAAAGTTATTTGGGGTTACCTGAGATTGTATGAAAGAAAATTAGAACCACACTGTATTTATATTTACCTTGGTAGTTTATTTGTGGATGGCAGTTTTCTCTAGTTCTTAGGACTGTGACAACTTTTGGAATATTTTACAAATTACAGCTGAAATCTGTATCATCCACTACAGATGATTTATGTGGCTAAGAAAAGGAGAAAAGAAATGAAATAACTGTTTACTAAGTTTTTATTCCCATAAAATGTCTAATATTCAGAAAACTTTAAATAAACATGATTTAAATGGTGGATGATTTACAGTCCATTATATGAAATTTGTAAGCCTCTGCACACTAGCCTTATTACACAGTTCATGAAAGGAGGAAAAAATTTAATTCTTTCTACCTTTGCCAGGTATAATCTATACAGTAATAATTTAAGCTATAACTTATTTTTAGAGTGGGTGCCTCTCAGGAAACTGCTTTTGTGTTGTAAACGTCCCTGTTAAATGAAACGATCTTAAAGCTGTCTTGGGGGCCTGTTGGGTTACTGACATTTGAATGCTTTCACTTACTCTTTTTTTTTTTTTGGAAGAAAAAATTTAGACTCTTGTTATCTTTCTGACTTTAAAAGTATTTAATGAATTCTTGGTTTACTCCAAGGGAAAAGGAGGAAAATGAGAAACAATCAAGGATATTTTTTCTCAACCTCTGTTTCATTCTTGTTTGGTAATAGGATGGATTGGGGTGGGGAGGAGCACTAATATAAGGAAATTTTTGAAATATATAAAAATGTAAAAGGTTTCATTTGTTTTTGTTCAGTTTGAAAGAAAATGAATACAAATGGCATTAAAAAGTCTGCATGACCTGTGTGGTTATAGAATTTTTTTCTAACAAATGATTGCAGATGATTTATGGGGGCTAGAAGATATTTTGCTGTCAATGTAAGGATGCTCCCCGTCCCAGATCAGTTTAGCTTTTCACTGTATAGATCTGAGAAATTACTTGTATGAATTAAATAAACTTCTCTATATTATTGTACTGTTTAATAGAGTCTCTGATACAATTACGTGACACTTGTAGGGTATTTTTCTCCTTTATTATGATTCTGTTCTAGGCTATAAACACTGTAAGGGCTTCATTTCATTATATAATCTGATATTGAATGCTTGCATTCCTCCTGTGCATCTTGGCTTTGTGCTCAACTTTTCTTGAAATAAAATAACCTACTGTTAATTACTTGTGTTAATCGAGGGGTGTCATAACACAGGTAAGTCAAATCCTGGGTAAAAGAACACCATAGATTTAAGGTTTTTCCTCTTAATATGGCCTATTAAAAGCCTTCTCAGCTTCATAGCTTTTAAAGCAGAAAGGGCAGGAATGGCCTAAGATGGAGCTGAATCCCTGTAATCATTTCTTTTTCTGCCCTTGCCCCTGAACTTTGAAGGCTAGCACATATCTCGTAACGGTCTGCTGTTTAAGCTGCTAGAAAGCTAGTCTCTGGAAGAGATAGTGATGTGTCACTGAATCTGTGGTTCACAAAGAACTAAGAATTGACTTTGGGGAATTCCCTGGTGGTCCAGTGATTAGGACTCCATGCTTTCACTGCCGAAGGCCCAGGTTCAATTCCTGATCAGGGAACTAAGACCCTGTAAGCCACGTGGAGTGGCAAAACAAACAAAAAAAAAAAGAATTGACTTTGGTTGAAGGAAGTGGCTGTGACCTGGAAACAGTATCTTAGTATTAGCTAGAGACCTGGAAATCTGGGTTCTTATTCCTAGTTCTTCATTTCTGTCACATATACTTAATTGACATTACATTAGAATATTAACCATTTCCTATATGGACCATCTATTTAATTAATAACAAAAGTTCTTAGTGAAGTATTTAGTCTTGGTTTTTCTGCTTGTACAATTTCTCTGCCCTCCCAACAAAGACAGTATGCGGTAGCACATAAAGTATTCCTTTTAACCTAATTAGTAATTTATACTATTCTGTTTTATCCCTAAAGCTTCTACATGTGGCCTTTTTATTGAGCACACTCTTAGTCATTATTTGGCTTGTAAACATTCACCTAAATTATGGCTACAATAGTTTTTAAATAGTCTGGAAAAATGCTTCAATTTTAATCACTTTTGGCTCTTAAACAGCCCACAAATGCCATTAATAGTTTATTTTGTTTTAGAGTTATTTAATGTTATTTTATGCAGAATAATGTTTTGTTCTGTTTTGCTTTCCACATGGAAAAACATTAGAACTGTGTATAGTAAAAGATTTTATGATGTATCTATCCACAACACTATCCCATGTTCAATAAGTCATATTTTAATTTTAAACTACTTGGAGAGAGTTTCTAAAGTAACTATTAACTACAGCTATTCAATGGTTACTTTTAGTGTCTTTGTGATATGCGATGTTACAGTGTTTATAAATTATCTATATCTTATATTTTCAAAGGAACCTCAGAAGTCTCACACCCTGAATCAAAGCCTGTCAATGAATAAGTGCTAAAATTTGACCAGCTCAGCTTAAGACACAAAACAGCAACTTGAAGGAGAAATTGAGAGAGTTTAAATTAATGGGTGAAATTTTTGTTGTTGCAATAGTAGGTTTAGTCTTAACTTTATAACATTTCTAAATGAAAAGTCATATGTATTTGTTACTGTGTCTGATGATTACTTTGTTAAAAGCAAAAGTGGTCATGTGATGTACCAAATGTTAACTGCTGTTTTTAAATGTTTAAATCATGCCAAACAAATCATGTCTGTGCCATCCAGGGTTTATTGTAATCTTTTACTGAGTACTTGGACTGGGAAAAAGGGCTTGTACTATGCACTTTTTATTAATGAATAAATAGGAAACATTAGTAACACTCACTGCTTTCTGTTTGGTTTTTGTGGGAAGAGAAGCGAGCATCTTTTGCCTAGTAAAATGTTAAAGTCCTTTATTAAACAGTTTTTTTTTTTGGTAAGATTTTTTTACCCTTAACTAAGACATTCCTAAGCAAGAACTTTGAGTTATACAAAGAATATTTTTGTAATAGCAATCTGGGGCCAGTATTCAGAAGGATTCTAAGAATCTCTAGGAAATTAGGTTGCAATTACATTTCTTTTGTTATTTCTTCCTAGAATACAGGTCCAGTAGACAGACATTTGCTATCCAATAGTGTTAATTATATGAGCAGATATATGTTACCCAAAAGGAGCTAGACATGTAACTGTTCTGAAAACAGACAAAAGTGACATTTGCTTTTGCTCTGTGACCTGGAATGCATCCAGACACTAAAGATCACAGAAGCAACTAAGTGTTCATTGACAGATGCACAGATAACGATGTGGTATACACGGAATAGAATATTACTCAGCCATGAAAAAAGGAGTCTTGCCATTTGTGACATGAATGAATCTAGAGGAGATTTTATGCTAAGTGAAGTGGGTCAGAAAGACCAATATCATACTGCTTCACTGATATGTGAAATATTGAGAAAAAAGTGAAAACAGACAGATACACAGTACAAATGGGTGGTCGCCAGAAGGGAGAGAGCAGGGTGGAAGGTGGTGTGGGGAAGCAAGGGAGGACAAACTAGGTGAAGGAAATTAACAGGCACAAACCTCGTTATAAATAAGTCACAGGGATGTAATACACAGCATAGGGACTATGGTCAATAATAGTCTAATAACTTTGAGAACAGATGGTTACTAGACTTGTGATGATTTCATGTACATAAATGTCAAATCATTACATAGTATACCTAAAACTAACATAATGCTTTATGTCAACTATATTTCAACTTAAGAAATCCCAGGACTGGGACCTGGGTACATATTTAGAGCTCTGGTTGAGAGAGGAACCTGCAAAATAGACTGAGAAGGAGCATCCTGTGAAAGAAGAAGAAAACCATATGAATGTAGTCTTGGAAGCCTGAAAAGAAAGCAAATCTCTAAAGGGAGGAGGGCTCAGTGGCGTTCAGTTCTACTGAGAAAAAAAACATGGAGGTGGAGAGCTGAACATTTTGACAAAGGATTCGTAGTGAACTTGAGAAAAGGTGTTTTGTTGGAGTAATGATGCAAACCCAGCTTGGAGTAGTTAAGGGAAGAAATTAGGGTAAGGAAGGAGAGACAAGTACAAGTGACTCTTTGGAGGGGGTTTACAGTGATTGGGAGCAGAGAAATGGAGTAGTAACTTGAGTGTGATGTGGGTCTGGGGCAAGAAGAAATTTCTATTGCTGTTGTTTTAAGATGGAAGATAAGAGTATGTGCAGAGTTGTGAGGTGATAGCCAAAGAGACCCCTCCACAGTGATGTCACCCCTGTATTGGCCTCAGCACCAATATCATCGTGTCTGACAGCGAGACTCACTAATACCTACATGTTTTTGCCAAGGCTCCCTACTGTCTCCCTACACTCATAGCCTGGCTGTGGTAATTCGCCTTAGAGACTACCTTGATTAATCCTGTCATGTCCTATACCCCTGTTTATATTGGCTTCCACAAGTCTAAGACTCCAAGGCCATCATCATTCATTTCCCCTCAGCTGATGCAATCTCATACCTTTCCTCCTAAACTTAAGGGTCATCATCTGCAAAAGCCCCATATTTTCAACCCTTTCTCTGAACATTCCCTTCCCCAAAACATGGTATTTCCTTAAGGGTACTAGCTCTTGCCTCTTGAGTGAGAGCTGTTTTCTTTTCCAGATCATATGACCAAGGAATGGAGACAGTGAACCTCTTCCCAGTTTCTCTTTTGGACAGTCAGGCTATCATTCTCTCCTCCCTAAAACTCTCCAACTCTTGAAGCTCATGCTGTTAGAGTATTCTACCCTGGCTTTCACAGTTATTTATAGACTTCTGGATTACTCCGCACTCCTTGAAGATTTTAGCACCGGACTTTCTGCCTATCTTTTCAGCAATCTTCTATGGTGATTCTGGTATCAGTATCCAAGAAGACAACCCTTTCAATACTCAGTCCTCTAACATCCTCTAGTTATCTCATTTTCTACACACCTGCAGCCATCCACTCCATGAGCAAATCCTAGACTTATAATTTTAAACTTTATTACTTGTATGTTCGTAAGAGAATTTTGAAAAGTGGCATACTATTCTAAATTTTTTTTTCCTTTTAGAAGTCAATGCAAAGCAATCTTGATGCTCTTTCTTAACATAGGTTCATATGTGTCCCTCCCACTTCAGAAACTGTACTACTGATGTCATTTTAATTCTTTTTTTCTGTATTTTGCTGAAATACACAAGGAGGTAGAAGGGGATATAAACCTTGATTTGTATCTTTCACCCAAATGTGGCTCCATGTGTGAGCAAACCAAACAGAATCTCTACAACTACCTTCATTTATTTTAATACAGTTTTTCAGTAAAGCCACAAGTAACAGCAAGATTATAATGCAGAAACTACAAGAGACTGTAAGACTTGCAGACAAAACTTGATAGCCTCAAAGCATTCAGATAACTGCAAGCCCAGCTGCTGTTCTTCATGCCAGAATCAGTGTGATTAAACACCTTGGAATGTGAAGTCAAGTGGGACTTAGGAAGCATCACTGCGAACAAAGCTAGTGGAGATAATGGAATTTCAGTTGAGTTATTTGAAATCCTAAGAGATGATGCTGTAAAAGTGCTGCACTCAATCTGCCAGCAAATTTGGAAAACTCAGCAGTGGCCACAGGACTGGAAAGGTCAGTTTTCATTCCAATCCTATAGAAAGGCAATGCCAAAGAATGTTCAAACTACCACACAAGTGTACTCATCTCACACACTAGCAAAGTAATGCTCAAAATTCTCCCAAGTGAGGCTTCAACAGTATGTGAACCGAGAACTTCCAGATGTTTAAGCTGGATTTAGAAAAGGCAGAGGGACCAGAGATCAACATCCTGCCAATGTCTGCTGGATCATAGAGAAAGCAACAGAATTGCAGAAAAACATCTGCTTCATTGACTACACCAAAGCCTTTGACTGTGTGGATCACAACAAACTGGAAAATTCTTAAAGAGATGGGAATACCAGACCACATTACCTGCCTCCTGAGAAATCTGTATAGAGGTCAAGAAGCAACAGTTACAACTGGACATGGAACAAAGGACTGGTTCCAAATTGGGAAAGGAGTACATCAAGACTGTATATTGTCACCTTGCGTATTTAACTTATATGCAGAGTTCACCATGAGAAATGCTGGGGCTGAATGAAGCATAAGCTGGAATCAATATGGCCAGGAAAAATATCAATAACCTCAGATATGCAGATGACATCACCCTTATGGCAGAAAGTGAAGAGGAATTAAAGAGCTTCTTGATGAAAGAGGAGAGAAAAAAAGCTGGCTTAAAACTCAACATTTAAAAAACGAAGATCATGGCGTCCAGTCCCATCACTTCATGGCAAATAGATGGGGAAACAGTGGAAATAGTGTCAGACTTTATTTTCTTGGGCTCCAAAATCACTGCAGATGGTAACTGCAGTCATGAAATTAAAAGATGCTTGCTCCTTGGAAGAAAAGTTATGACCAACCTAGATAGCATATTAAAAAACAGAGACATTACTTGGCCAACAAAGGTCCATCTAGTCAAGGCTATGGTTTTTCCAGTAGTCATGTATGGATGTGCGAGTTGGACCGTAAAGAAAGCTGAGCGCCAAAGAATTGATGCTTTTGAACTGTGGTGTTGGAGAAGACTCTTGAGAGTCCCTTGGACTGCAAAGAGCTCACACCAGTCAACCCTGAAGGAAATCAGTGCTGAATATTCATTGGAAGGACTGATGCTGAAGCTGAAACTCCAATACTTTGGCCACTTGATGCGAAGAACTGACTCATTTGAAAAGACCCTGATGCTGGGAAAGATTGAAGGCAGGAGAAGGGGACGACAGAGGATGAGATGGTTGGATGGATCACCGACATGATGGGCATGAGTTTAAGCAAATTCCGGGAGTCGGTGATGGACAGGGAAGCCTGGCATGCTGTAATCCATGGGGTCGAAAAGAGTTGGACATGACTGAGTGGCTGAACTGAACTGAACTGAACTGAATCACCCTGGAAATTTTCGAGAATGGCTCAGACTTTAGTCAATGCTTAAACCATTTAAAGTTGGCATTTGATATGTTTTTAGATATGTGTGTATAATTTTGTTAATAAAAGTATTAAACATCATCACTGACTCGATGGATGTGAGTCTGAGTGAACTCCAGGAGTTGGTGATGGACAGGGAGGCCTGGCGTGCTGCGATTCATGGGGTCAGAGAGTCGGACATGACTGAGCGACTGAACTGAACTGAACTGAAGATGAAACATCCAAGTGGAAAAAGTATTGTAAGATTTGATATGCTAAGTCACTTCAGTCGTGTCCGACTCTGTGTGACCCCATAGACAGCACCCCACCAGGCTCTCCTGTCCCTGGGATTCTTCAGGCAAGAACACTGGAGTGGGTTGCCATTTCCTTCTCCAATGATGAAAGTGAAAAGTGAAAGTGAAGTCGCTCAGTCGTGTCCAACTCTTAGCGACCCCATGGACTGCAGCCTATCAGGCTCCTCCATCCATGGGATTTTCCAGGCAAGAGTACTGGAGTGAGGTGCCATTGCCTTCTCCAAAATTTGATATAACTTAAGTTTAACTACTTTAATGAATAAATCTTTTAAATTCTATCCATGTCAATTTTATCCACTACTCTTTGCCATTTTTATAGTCCTACAAAATATTTAAATTGCTTTAAAAATATTCCAACTCATTAATTTAAATGGCATCTTTTTAAATTCAGAACATGTCCAAAATGTCCTGTTTCTACCTCTGACCTTCACCCTTAACAAAAATAAATATAAAATGAGGAAAGACAGATTTGAAGTGTCTTGATTAATGAGTATAAGGGACTTTCCCCAAACCAGAATTCACTTTATCCCTTTGTTTGGCGTCCAGAATTTTACCCCTGGTGAATGGATCATAGTAAGGGTTTGTTTGGATAAAAGGTAAGTCTTTCTTTTGTAAAATGCACTGTTCTTGGACATATCAATTTTGAGAAAGAGTACCTGTGAAAGTTGAGCCAGAAATTTATTCCCTTAAATATATCTGTGCAAGGCATAACTAACCTTAACTGTCAAAGCCAAGATAGTGTCACCCTTGGTGTGAGATGAGAGGAGGGGGAGGATATTACTAAAATCATCATGCTTTTATTCCCTGATCATCTTGCTCTTTTTAATTTAAATATAAATTTATTTATTTTAATTGGAGGTTAATTACAATATTGTATTGGTTCTGCCATACATCAACATGTATCCGCCATAGGTATACACGTGTTCCCCATCCTGAACCCCCCTCTCCCTCCCTGTACCATCCCTCTGGGTCATCTCAGTGCACCAGCCCCAAGCATCCAGTATCATGCATCAAACCTGGACTGGCTATTCGTTTCATATATGATATTATACATGTTTCAATGCCATTCTCCTGAATCATCCCACCCTCACCCTCTCCCAGAGTCCAAAAGACTGTTCTATACATCTGTGTCTTTTGCTGTCTCGCACACAGGGTTGTGGTTACCATCTTTCTAAATTCCATATATATGCGCTAGTATACTGTATTGTTTTTCTCTCTGGCTTGCTTCACTCTGTATAATCTCACTCTTTTTTAAAAAACATGATTATTTATTCATTTTTGCCTGCACTGGGTCTTCACTGCTGTGTGCAGGCTTTCTCCTGTTGCAGAGCATAGGCTCTAGGGCACATTGGATTCCATAGTTGCAGCACTTGGGGTCAGTAGTTGTGGTGCTTGGGTTTAGTTGCCCTGTGGCTATAGGATCTTCCAGGATCAGGGATCAAACCTGTCCTCTATATTGGTAGGCGGATTCTGAACCGCTGGACCACCAGGGAAGTCCTGATCATCTCTTGAATCTGTTCATTGCTCTAAATCTCTTGGGTTACTACACTGGACATACTGCTTCTGATTCTTGATGGCTGTCATTAGCTCTGAATTCATCCTTTTTATTCCTCCAACCACCCTCTTTGTTTCCCCCTGTTAATGCTATATTTCCTTTAGGAGCTTAATTTTCAAAACCTGAGGAAGGAGCTTCCCAGGTGGCTCAGTGGTAAAGAATCTGCCTGCCAATGCAGGAGACACGGGTTCAGTCCCCAGTCCTGGGAAGATCCCACATGCCTCGGAGCAACTAAGCGCATGTGCCACAACTATTGAGCCTGTGCTCTAGAGCCCAGGAGCTGCAACTGCTGAGGCCATGTGCCACAACTACGGGACCCTAGAACCTGTTCTCGGCCACAAGAAAAGCCACTGCAGTAAGTCTGCTCACTGCAACTAGAGCATAGCCCCTGCTCGCCACAGCTAGAGGAAAGCCTGAGCAGCGGCATAAGACCCAGCACAGCCAAAAACAAAGCATCCCTGACCTGCTATGTTAGATGCTTCTATTGTGTATTCCCACAAGACTATATATATCTTCCTTAATAAAGTTATTTTACATGCATCTGTGTTACTGATGTTTCCCCACAGAGTAAAATATAGGAAGGCTGAGAATGTACTATTCTTTACTCAAAATTCTATTCCTAATGACTAGCACAATTTTATCACTTAGTAAACACTTGGAGGAAATTCTTATTAAATGACTGAATCAAGCGCTTTTTAAATTTTAGGAGGAACCTGTTTGTAAATTGAAATCCTACATGAAATTTTGATAATATGAAGCAGATTGACAGATAAAAGTAGAACTGCTCTGATACGGAGGAGGAAGGCGGAGACACACTGCTCTGTCAGCTTTAACCTCCCACTCATTTTCTTTCTCATAGACTGTGACACACCACCAGGGAAACTCAGAGCTCCATGATACATAATCTGAAAATAATTGCCCTACCACATGCAGTTCTCAAACTTTTTGTTCTCAGGACTCCTTTATACATTTAAAACTTGAAGACCCCAAAAAGCTTTTTCATGCTTATTATAGCTATTTGTAGTGACCCTATTAGAAATGAAAATTGATAAATCACAAAGCAATACATCAACTCCTTAAACTTAGCAATAATAAGCCCATTGGTGGTGGTTTATTTGCTCACCGACTCTGTGTGACCCCAGGAACTGAAGCCTGCCAGGCTCCTCCCTCCATGAGATTCTCCAGGCAAGAATACTGGAGTGGGTTGCCATTTCCTTCTCCAGGGGATCTTCCCAATCCAGGAATCGAACCCAGGTCTCCTGCATTGCAGGCAGATTCCTTACCGACTGAGCTACAAGGAAAGCTGTAAGTCCATTACATGTCAACATAATGTATTTTTATTAAATTACTTCTAAATAAAAAATTAGAAGATTGGCATTGCTTTACATTTTTGTAAACCTATAATATCTGCACTGATGTGTTATAAGGACTTCCCTGGTGGCTCAGATGTAAAGAATCTGAGGGAGACCAGGGTTCGATCCCTGGGTTGGGAAGATCCCTTGGAGAATGAAATGGCTACCCACTCCAGTGTCCTTGCCTGGAGAATCCTATGGACAGAAGAACCAAGAGGGCTATATAGTTCATGGGGTTGCAAAGAGTTGGACATGGCTGAGCGACTAACACACACTGACCTGTTATATCACATGTCATATAGCCTCTGAAAAATTCTACCATATCCTTCTGACAGAATGAGTGAAAAAAGAAAGGGACATATTAGTATTATCATAAACATGTTTTTTACCTTCTGGATCCCTTGAAACATTCTCAGAAATAATCAGCACATTTTGAGAACTGTTGTCCTATATCTAAAGGCCCGGTTTAGCTAATATAGTTTGATTTTGTTTCTAAGATTCTATTGAGCTTTTTAAAGATTATGATCGTTATCAAAATACTAACAATGTGAAATGAATAAAAGGTAGAAAAATGTTGAATTCAAAATAAAGGGACTAGAATAGTGGTTTTTTATTAGAGAGCCGACTGTAACAGTAAACAAATCTGTATGCACCAAGTTAAAAAAAAAAACCTTTGGGACCGACTTGGTGGTCTAGTGGTTTAGACTGTGTGCTCCCAGTGTAGAAGGTGTGGGTTCAATCCCTTGTCTGGGAACTAAGATGCCACATGCAATGTAGTGTGTCATGGCCAAAAGACAAAAAAAAAAAAAAAAAAAGATACTTCTATTAAATGCATTGAAATTACTTGTTCATTTGTCTCCCCCACAGCTTGTGAGTTTTGGAAGAAAGAACTGGATTTTGATCCATCTTTGGTCTCTAGGATAATGTCTAACACAACAGGCACTGAATCTTTGCTGAATGAATCAATTTAAGCATATAGAATGTACAACGCCTACATATGCTATCACTTTTTCTAGGATTCACAGCAAACAATTCAACAGCTTGTTTCAAGTGCACGTCATGCTCATATCAGAAATCTGTCATCTATCTATATGGTATTTTAACGTGCCTTTATAAACTATCCACTTTCCTCAACATGTTTCAGATGGTCTTTGATTTCAATATTACCTGAATAATTCTTTTTTAAAAATTTATATAATTCATTTTTATTTATATAATTGATTTACAATGTTGTGTTAGTTTCAGGTGTACAGCAAAGTGATTCAGTTATATATATATATATTTTTTTCTTTTTTCAGATTCTTTTCCATTACAGGTTATTGCAAGATATCAAGTATAGTTTCCTGTGCTATATACAAGATCCTTTTTGGTTATCTTTTTCTTTTTTTGGCCCTACTCAGCGGTATACCGGTGGTTACCCAACCAGGAATCCAATCAGCACCCTGTGCAGTGGAAGCGCAGGGAGTCCACCACCGACCGCCAGGGAAGTCCCTGATTATCTGTTTTACATATAGTTGTGTGTATATGTTAATCCCAAACTCTTAATATGTCCCTCCTTCCCCTTTCCCCTTTGGTAACCATAAGTTTGTTTTCTATGTCTGTGAGTCTATTTGTATTTTGTAAAGTTCCTTTGTATCATTTTTTAAAAAAAGATTCCACATGTAAGACGTGATATAGTTATCTTTAGCTGACTTCACTTAGAACGATAATCTCTAGGTCCATCCATGTGATGTAATTCTTAATTTAACCAGAGGAAAGAAAAAGTCATGACTGCTTCCCCCACCTCTTTAAATTTGAGGTTTAAGATGACCTTGGAGTGGGGAAACTGGAATAGAACTGCTCTCATTAAAAGTGGGCGGCTCCATACGTTAATTTCACTCTTCCTCATACGCGGCACTTAGATCTTGCATGCTCTCTGCTACCTATCGTGCACAGACGTCTCAAATCTCGAACTTGGCAGGAGTATCTGGAAAATCTGCCTGGAGGGCATGGCTGTCTCGCTTCTCTACTCCGGGATCAGGGTGGGGATCACTAACTGGTCCAGTCATGATGGACTCAGCATCCATCTGGCGTGACTCCTTCCCAGAAGCGGCGGGTCTATGTAAACTGACTAAACCCTCGGACTCGGGCCCGCAGGGTACGAAGGATCCACGAGCCTGGAGGACGTGGGACTGGAGGAAGCTGCTGGCCACGCCTGATCCACAGGGTCTAGGGGAGCCGGAAGACAAGGCAGGCCCTCTAGCCTGCGGGGAGACCGGAAAGGGGGCCTGGACCTTCCGGTCCCCTTAGGCCTCAGCCCCAAAGTATGGCTGACCTGGCACGCACGCGGCACCACCTCAGCGCTGTCAGACAGGATGGGGACACGTGGAAGGAACCGGGGGCCAGATGGCAAGAGAAGACTTCAGACTACAGGGGAACTAGTACCTGATCTACTCGCTCCCCAGGCTCTAGCCGCTTGGGCCTTGGTGGACCCGCAGCGCACGCAGCTCCGCCCAGCGCGGCTCTCGGCAGGGGCGGGGCCGCTGAGCTGGACGGAACGGATTTGCTCAGCTTCGGCAAGGGGCGGGGTCTGTCCCCCTCCGAGCCGCGACTAGCCACGCCCCCGTATCCCCGCCCCTGGGCCCCGCAGGAAATTGGGGAGGGCCCTGGCCTAGCTTGGCGGGAGGGGGAGCAGGGATGCAACTGAGGGCAGAGTCCGGGAGGGCTTGGCTCCCAGGGAATGAATCCTCCGCCTTCTCGGGTGGAAACCTTTAAATACGGGCTCGGGCCCGGGACTCAGGGTGTGGCGCCTGGCAGCCCGAGAAGGGTGTGCGGTGAGGGAAGATCAGACGGAGCAGGGCGCGAGTGCTGAAGCTGCGGCTGCGCGGCCCAGAGCGAGGAGCTGTCCGAGCCGGGGGGATAGAAGCGGTTGCAGCGCTCGGTGCCTGGAAGTGGGTAAGCGCCTTTCTCGGGCTGGCCCCGCCGCCCAGTGGGGTGCTCCCGGATCCCGCCGGGATGTGAAAGGAGCCGGGCGGCGTGTGCGCGCTGGTTACAGTCGCTCGCTGCGCGCGGTCCCAGGCTTTCCAGTGTCACGACTCTCCATCTCCTCTTCTGGGCTCTGGGCGGGAATCGTCTTTTGGATCTGCTGCCTTGGAAGAGGGATAGCTTAGGCTTTTAATTCAAGACTCGGCGAGTCTTCCAACCGCTTCTCTTTTCTGCTTTCTCCCACTTTGCGACTTAAGTGAGATTTCCCTGGCGCCTCTGAAAACCGAACATCACCGGAGGAAGTGGTCCTTTGCTTAGGGACCCCATTTTGGCCTCTGAATCAAAGTCTTTTGTGTTTAGAATTGCTCACATGGAGTGCTGCTGCTTTTCTCCCTTCACTGACCGCCCTTCTTAAGAAACTGACAAGAAAATGAACCACAGAGCCTTTTTGAATGCGAAGTCCTAAAATATTCTGTCGTGACATCTATATAGCTGTCCTGAAATGCATTGTTGGCTGCCACACCATATAATGGCTTTATTTCATGTAAAGAAAGGCCTTTCTTGAGTGTTTCAGGAGATCGTATTTGTGTGAGGCCTTGAAAAATTATACCTTCTTATATATAGGAACATAATTGAGTAGGGTCGAGAATTCTGGTATATAGAAAAGGATTCACTGATAGGGAACTTTTCAGGGATATACAGAGGAGTAACTGTTCACTGACTGCCCTCAAAGACACAGGGAGTCTGTGAGTTTCTTCAAATCCCCTGAGAAATGGACAACTGTAGTCTGGTCTGTTTCTTGGTGGGTAGGAGGGTGGTTCTGGAAATGAAAGAGGTTACTGTGTGCTCTGAGATGTGCTTGGTAGTGCCTAGCATCTAGTTTAAGGTAAGGGATAGACAACCCTGATTTAAAGGGTCTCATTTCTTCTCCTGTTGCTGTACTCCTTTAATAGGAAATCTGCACCCAATAATCATACTCCATTTTCTCTTCTTGTTTCCACAGCTTTACATGAAATCCTTTAGATATAAAGTTAACAGTCTTATTCATTGATTAAATATTTTCCCCAGGTCAGGCATTTGTTAGTATTTAATTTCTGAAATGTCTAAAATGATGTGTGAAGTTAATGTGACATCCATTGCCTTAGCTTTGTGGTTGTTTAGTCACTAAACTGCATCCGACTTTTTTGCAACCCCATGGACTGTAGCCTGCCAGGCTTCTCTGTCCATGGCATTTCCCAGGCAAGAAATGTGGGTGTGGGTTACAATTTCCTTCTCCAGGGGATCTTCCTGACCCAGGGACTGAACCTGCATCTCCTGCACTGGCAGGTGGATTCTTTACCACTTAGCCACCAGGGAAGCCCATTATACTGGGTAGTTATAGAGTATACTGAAGAGAGGTGGAGATGGAGGGATTATATTCACCTTAGATTGTAATAGGAGGTTCGCTGTTTGTTAGCCAGAGCTTGTAGGTTGAAATATTGATCTGAATTTGTAAAATTTTTAAAGAAAAATAGTTTTGGGACAGCTTGGATTGCTGTGACTTTCCCAAAACACGGGGTAAAAAGTCATTTCAAACTGACTCATTCGTAAGCAAATATTACCATTTCCCAGACAGCACAGTAGAGGATCAGAAGGTATATAAAAGTAGAAATTTAAAGTGGTACCAGAAGATATCTGTGTCAGGCAAGTACATCACTAACACTGTATCAAGCTCCATATTAAAGCTTATTGAAGCTTTGTTGAAACTTCCAAGTGGACTTGCACAGATGGTACATTGGGCTTCTTCAGTAATATACCCATTGTCATCTGCGACCCATATGAAATAGCAACACAAGGACACCCCCAAAACACATGCAGTTCTATACAGGCCCACCTGCCATCAACAGTTTACCCTAGCTACTTATATGAAAGGCAAGCTGAATATGGCCCGGCAACCAAGGTGGATAAGAAGTAACTCTGGGGGCTTCCCTGGTGGCTCAGTGGTAAAGAGTCACCTGCCAATGCAGGGAACACAGGTTCAATCCCTGGTTCAGGAAGGTCCCACATGCCAAGGAGCAACTAAGCTGGTGAGCCACAATTCCTGAGCCAGCGCTCTAGAGCCTAGGAGCTGCAGCTACTGAGCCTGTGTGTCACAAGTAATGAAGCTCATATGCCTAGAGCTTGTCCTGTGCAACAAGAGAAACTACTGCAATGAGAAGCCCTTGCACTGCAGCAAAGAGTAGCCCCCTGCACCCCACCAGCCGCCAAGCAGCACTGAAGACCCAGCACAGCCATAATCTTTTTTTGTTTGTTTTTAAAGAAGTAGCTCTGAGAAGACATGCTACAGTTCTACCTTAAAAAAAAGGATGATAGGATTTTGGACAATCTGCAAAAATACTGTGATAAGCCTTCTAAGCTAAAAATACTCAAGTAACAGTTTTCATCTCAAAAAGACCCTTAATAAGACTTACTTATCCAATTGATATTTATTGAGAGCCTATTCTAGGTGCTTGGGTGAAGAGCAGCAGAGAAATGTTAGCCTGGGACCACCTTATTAAACTCCTGAACCTAAGAGTTCATCATGTAGATATTCAATGCATGTTTATTGTAAGAATGTTAACAGAACCTGTTCTGGTTGAGATTGAGGGCATAGGCTGCCCTTACAACCTCTTGACTATGGGTTAAGTGATAACACCATAAAATCCTCTCTTTCAAAAGTCCTTTGAGATTTCACTTTTTAGGTATTCCACATATCTTGGTTTTGATTAGAGAGGCCACCTATCTAGTAAGGGTGTTGCTGTCTGTGGTAGTCCTTCAGATTTGTCACAGTTCACGACCTGACCTTCAGCCTTACAGATCTGGAAGGTTGATTTTTTTTTTTTTCTCCCACAGACCCATGGTTAATGAGGTTTTAGGTGTTAACTTATGATGCCTAAGCTCATAAGAGACTGATGGATATACTAGGATGGAACCTTGGTAATACAGTAGGGAAGTTTTATTCTAGTGCCTGGAATACTGATGTCTCAAACCCAGGCCATCCCTTTCTAGTATTTTAATTCCTGGCAATCTGAACTCACAAGGCAGAGTGGAATCAGAGCCAAGAATTTGGGGGGTAATTTGCCATCCAAGCATTGGGAAAGCCTTTTCTTGCCTCACTGTTCTGAACCCAGAACACTTCTGACTTCCAGATTCTGTGTCACTCTAGATAGCTCTGAAATAAATGTCATTCTTCTTCTTAATGTTCCTTTTCCAGGCTCCAAGCTGATCATTCCCTCTTCTTTTTCTTCAGTGGAGCTTGTTAGGTTTTAGAAACATTAATGCCTTTGATTGTTATGGTTACTTTCAGCTGTTTCCTTAAGTTATTAAATTATAGCCTCATGGATTTTTATGGTCATACCGTCCTGAAAAAGGCATTTGAGACCCACTTCCAATTCATTTCCACTCTAGGAGACAATTATTACCTGTTAATACTTTTTTTTTTTTTCGTAATTTTAAACTTTTGGGGCCTTCCCTGGTGGCTCAGTGGTAAAGAATCCACCTGCCCATGCAAGAGACATGAGTTCAGTCCCTGATCTGGGAGGATCCCACATGCTGAGGAGCAACTAACAGTGAATTGATCCTGTGCTCTGGAGCCTGGGAGCTGCAACTGTTGAAGCCTGAGCTCCTTGAACCGGTGCTCCAGAGCAAGAGAAGCCACTGCAATGAGAAGCTAATACACTGCAACTACAGAGTAGCCCCCACTCACTGCAACTAGAGAAAAGCCTGAGCAGCAACTAAGACCCAGCACAGCAAAATAAATGAATAAAATTATTTTGTAAAAAACAAAACTTTTATTTTGTATTGGGGTGTGTGTACTTAGTTGCTCAGTCGTGTCTGACTCTGTGACCTCATGGACTGTAGCCCGTCAGGCTCCTCCATCCATGGGGATTCCTCAGGCAAGAATACTAAAGTGGGTTGCCATGCCCTCCTCCAGAGGATCTTCCCAACCCAAGGATCGAACCCAGGCCTCCTGCATTGCAGGCAGATTCTTTACCATCTGAGCCACCAGGAAAGCCCAAGAATACTGGAGTGGGTAGCCTATCCCTTCTCCAGGGAATCTTCCCGACCCAGGAATCTAATTGGGGTCTCCTGCATTGCAGGTGGATTCTTTACCAGCTGAGCTACTAGGGAAGCTCTGATTAACAATGTTGTGGTAGTTTCAGCAGAACAGCAAAGGGACTCAGTCATACATATACATGTATCCATTCTCCCCAAACCTCATTCCCATCCAGGCTGGCATATAACATTGCCTCTCACTACTTAACATCCACTATTTTTTCCTTGTAACTAGGCAGATCGCCTCACTTCTTTGGACTCATTTCTGTATGTAAGTCCTTATCTATTCCCTCCTATCATCTGAAATGCCCTCCCCGCTTATATTTCCTTTTTATATCCTATTCATTCATTTCTTTTTTTTTTAATCCTATTCATTCTTTAGGCCAGTCTTAGATCTTACATTTCCCTTGATGTAGGTTGATTTCTTATTTTGATTCCTCTGGACTTTAACACTTATTTTGTCATTTAATTGGTTATACTCTCTTGTATAATTGAACCATGTTAACTGGGTGCGACTAATTCCATTTTATCTTTTAAGTCAGTTTAAAAGTCACCTCAGAGAGACTTCAGTTCAGTTCAGTTCAGTCTCTCAGTCGTGTCCGACTCTTTGCAACCCCATGAATCGCAGCATGCCAGGCCTCGCAGTTCACTCAGACTCACGTCCATCGAGTCAGTGATGCCATCCTGCCATCTCATCCTCTGTCATCCCCTTCTCCTCCTGCCCCCAATCCTTCCCAGCATCAGAGTCTTTTCCAATGAGTCAACTCTTCGCATGAGGTGGCCAAAGTACTGGAATTTCAGCTTTAGCGTCATTCCTTCCAAAGAAATCCTAGTACTGATCTCCTTCAGAATGGACTGATTGGATCTCCTTGCAGTCCAAGGGACTCTCAAGAGTCTTCTCCAACACCGCAGTTCAAACGCATCAATTCTTTGGCACTCAGCCTTCTTCACAGTCCAACTCTCACATCCGTACATGACCACAGGAAAAACCATAGCCTTGACTAGACGGACCTTTCTTGGCAAAGTAATGTCTCTGCTTTTGAATATGCTGTCTAGGTTGGTCATAACTTTTCTTCCAAGGAGTAAGTGTCTTTTAATTTCATGGCTGCAGTCACCATCTGCAGTGATTTTGGAGCCCCCCAAAATAAAGTCTGACACTTGTTTCCACTGTTTCCCCATCTATTTCCCATGAAGTGATGGGACCGGATGCCATGGTCTTTGTTTTCTGAATGTTGAGCTTTAAGCCAACTTTTTCACTCTCCTCTTTGACTTTCATCAAGAGGCTTTTTAGTTCCTTTTCACTTTCTGCCATAAGGGTGGTGTCATCTGCATATCTGAGGTTATTGATATTTCTCCCAGCAATCTTGATTCCAGCTTGTGCTTCTTCCAGTCCAGCGTTTCTCCTGATGTACTCTGCATATAAGTTAAATAAGCAGGGTGACAATATACAGCCTTGACGAACTCCTTTTCCTATTTGGAACCAGTCTGAGAGACTTGCTTTACCCTAAATAAAATAGTCCATTCCCCACAGTGTTTCTTTTTCAGCTTTTCCTTTATTTCCTTTATGTGGAATTTACCACGACTGCCATTGTTTTGTTTGCATGCTCTCCTACTAAAATATAACTACCTAAAGGTAGGAACTCTTGTCTGTCCTGTTCATTGTTGTATCTATAGTACATAGAACAATAGTGTCTGATACATAATAAATGCTTTTCAGTTGAATTATTCCCTAAATAAATTGTTAAGTAGTTGAGGGTCAGGACCTATATTATTCTATGGCCAAATTCTCTGCTGTGCCGACACAGTAGACTGGTAAATTGGGAATGTTAATTTTTCATGAAGGAGAAGAAGGGGATAAGCCTGAAGAAAGTTGAGGCACTTTTTCTGCAACCAGATGCCCAGAGTCTCTTCTGTAGAGGGGATAGCAGCAGTGAATGCTGGAGAT
Organism: Ovis aries; assembly: GCF_016772045.2. NCBI lineage: Eukaryota > Metazoa > Chordata > Mammalia > Artiodactyla > Bovidae > Ovis > Ovis aries. The sequence goes on along the minus strand of NC_056059.1, from coordinate 59,347,176 downwards.
ACATCTTTGGTAAGCCTGCTCCAGGCCCAACTCTCCCTCCCACAGGTGGGAACTTTCAGGACACTCCCCTCCGCTTTAGCCACTTAGCAATTCCAACGCAGTCATAGCTCCCCGTACATTTTCCTTGTCTATAGGGCGCTTGAGGCTGGGAGAGTATTAACAGGCAGAACTGAAAAATAGAAGGGTGAAGTAATGAAAGACACATGGTGGCCAAAAGTTTATTTTTCTAGGCTCAGTGTTTTTCTTAAGGTGTATCCTGGAATACTAACAAAGGTTGCTTGTGGAGCAAAGTAGATAAGGATGGGGTAGGTGTGAGTCTTTTGTTTACCTTATTTCACAGATTTTTTTTTTTTTTTTGACTGCCCCAAATGACTTGTGGAATCTTAGTTCCCTGACCAGGGACTAAATCCAGACCAACTGCAGTGACAGTGCTTAACCACAGGACCATTAGGGAACCCATCAGATTTAATTTTTGATTCATATGAATTATTACCTATTCAAAATAAAAATACATTTAAAATATTACTCTGTAGGTATATTGCTAAGCATATTGCTCTCTTTCAAAAGTCATTCAGTTACAAATTCTGTACATATTTACTGTTTTACTGAAATTCCATCTTAAGTTATTAAAAGGTCATTAGAGGGAATTCCCTGGTGGTCCAGTGGTTAGGACTTTGTGCTTCCTCTACAGGGGGCTAGGGTTTGATCCCTGGTCATGTAGCTAGGATCCCATAAGCCGCACAGCCAAAAAAAGAAAAAGGGAGTCATTAGAGATCAGACTCTGGGAGCTGATATCTTCTAATCCATAACCAAAAGATCAATTTATAAACCAGATTATTTGTTTATTAGCACAGACCAGGATACGTGTATGGGTTGTCAGGCCATTCATTTCCAGTAGGGAAGCTTACCCAGAGAACCAGTGAAGATTAGAACATTGTTTGATTAGTGCAAATTCATATCAGAGGGAATTGGATCATCTTAATTACGTGCTTTGTGTACCTTTTTTCACTATAGGGATATACTTGCCAGGCACTGTAACTAGGTGAGCCTTCCATATTACCTTCTCTGATCCGTGCAGGAATATACTAACAGGTTCTTTTTTTTTGTTGTTGGCAAAGTAATGTCTCTGCTTTTTATTTATTTATTTTTTTAAATTTTAAAATCTTTAATTCTTACATGCATTCCCAAACATGAATCCCCCTCCCACCTCCCTCCCCACTACTAACAGGTTCTTAAACTCTCTAATTCCCATTTTCCTTCTCTTTGGAATCCATGAATGGGTTAGATCAGATGGTGTCTGAGATTAGAGTTAGTCCCTGGCAAGGGCAAAATTTCTAAGAATTTGATCAGTTTGATTATTTTTATTCTTATTACTGAATAAATTGACATTCTTTTGTATAACTCAGCCCCTTGTCATTTTGATTAGTGTGAATCAGTTCACCTTCACTTGAAAAGTCATCAAAATCTGTGAAATAGCTTTGCTAACTACAGAAATTAGTCTTAAGTAGCTAAGTCGTGTCCAACTCTTGTGATCCCATTGACTGGCCCGCCAGGTTCCTCTGGCTATGGGATTCTCCCAGCAAGAATACTGGAGTGGATTGCCATTTCCTTCTCCAGGAGATCTTCCCAATCCAAGGATCGAACCCAGGTCTCCTGAACTGCAGGCTGATTCTTTACAAACTGAGCTATGAAAGCCCAACTACAGAAATTACTTTCCTTTAACTATTTTATAGTTTCTGATTAAAATTGAAATAGAGTTTAAGATCTTTGTCCAGTACCTAAGAAAGAATTGCTGAAGCCAAACTGTGCAGGGAATATAATCTCAGAGGTCAATTTTGGGCTTAGAACTAATCTTAATATCTGTCATTTTAGTCTAAACCTGTCATAAAGCTGACCTTTGTACACCAACATTTAGTTAAGCAAGAATTGCACGGGTGTGTTCACCTATGAATTTTCCCTTGGCAATCAAAGTTATGCTACTGTGTTAGAGAGCAAAGGTTTTATTGTGCTCTTTGACTTTCTAAATATTAGGTCATTATAATCTTTGTCACACTTTTTCAGTAATATCAGTTACTATAATTTTTTCCATGTGTCATGCTGGTACAGCTGAGAACAGGCTAGGTCATCCAATTGGAACATTACCTTTTTTTAAAAAAATCACTGTTTTTATAATTCTTAATGGGTCTGATTGTAGGAAATCTTTCCCTATACCTGTCACCTTGACAGTTTTTATAAAGTGTGATGAATGTGCAATGTGGTTTCTTTAAATTTTCTGTTCTCAATAGTCTTACTGTTTCTCTTCTAGTCCAGCCATGTTTGAAATTAAGAAGATCTGCTGCATTGGTGCAGGCTACGTTGGTGGACCCACGTGTAGTGTCATTGCTCACATGTGCCCTGAAATCAGGGTGACGGTTGTTGATATCAATGAATCAAGAATCAATGCATGGAACTCTCCTACACTTCCTATTTATGAGGTAAACCATATTAAACAATGCATTGTTCTTATGCTCTTTGCTTTCTTACTTTTTTTGCTAATTTAATTTGATGTAAAACTCTATGACTGTAACTGTAGGGATAAAATGGAAAAGTCTAAATACATATAATTATGAACATTATAATTATGTCAGATATGCCCAGGAAAAATGTGTAGAAAAAAGTTTACTGAATATTAATAATTGTATTAGTGGAGTGAGATGATGAGTAATTTTCTTCTCCATTTTCTAATTTTGTCTGTTAGTATGGCTACCATATTATAATAGTGCAATTAAAAAGTGGCATTCTGTAAAAATAAAAATTAAAAAACTGGTTGTTTCTAATATTGATTCATGTAAGCCTATTATATTTTTGGATTATTGTATTTATCTCAGATAAACCTTGAATGAATAAATGGTGTCTTTCATGTTCAGTGTTCAGTATCACAAATTTGTTTAAATTGGAATTTCAGTATTTCTTTAATTTAGAGAACTCATAGTTAGGAAAATGTATCTCTATTTTATTGAGTAAGGTTTCATTTTTAAAAGTTTTCATAGTAAAAAGAGTTCATGATATTATCCTTTTGAAACCCAACAGAAAAACATGTGAAAGTTTTGAGGATAGCATTTTTCTCCAACATCAACATATTCTTTTTTTTTTTTTTTCCAGAAAAGTTTTGTTATTTATAAGACTAATCAACTGTAGTCTTTAAGCAGTCTTTAGCAGGGGAAATCTCTGTAAGATAAATCTTCCTGCTATTTATAGTTCTATGAATAGAAATCCATGATTTGTTAATATCTAAATCAGACAGAATTTTTTTTTAAAGCCCTCTGTGTGTGTGGTAGCTTCTGTTTGTGCTTTATCCTTTCTCCTCTACCAGATGAACTTCCTGTGATACTTCTTTAAACACCTCAGTGTGATGGCATTTCTTTTTTTTTTTGGTTTAATTTTTTTTTTTAATTTTTTTTTTAATTTTAAAATCTTTAATTCTTACATGCGTTCCCAAACATGACCCCCCTCCACCTCCCTCCCCACAACATCTCTCTGGGTCATTTCTTTCCCTGTTAGATAACACTACTACTACTTTGGTTTGTGGGAATTTTTAAAAGCATTTTGGAAAGATAACTTGATTAATAGTTTAATAATTCTGATATCCATAAAAGGGCTGGAAGTCATCTGAAATCTTGTGAACGATATTTATATCCAGTCATTCAGTTGATTACTGAATTGATTATTACATAATTATTATGCCAGCATAATTTTTCAAACACAAAGTGTAATAGAATGGCTAAAATTATGACTGCTGACAATGCCAAATGTTGACAAGGATTTAGGGTAATTGGAATTTTATGCACTGCTGTTGTTTAGTTGTTAAGTTGTGTCAAACTCTCTGTGACCCCATGGACTGTAGCTTTCCAGGCTCCTCTGTCCATGGGATTTCCCAAGCAAGAATCCTGGAGTAGGTTGCCATTTCCTTCTCCAGGGAATCTTCCCAACCCAGGTATCGAACCCATGGCTCCTGCATTGCAGACAGATTTTTTACCACTGAGCCACCGAGGAAATGCTTATACACTGCTGATTAGAACATAAATTGGTACAGCCAGTTTGTAAAATGTTTCAGCAATAATTATTAAAACTGAAAATATGCATAGTCTGACTTAGGAATTCCACTTCAAGGCGTATATGCAACAGAAAATCTCACATATATGCACCAAAAGACAGTATTATTAACAGTGTTATTCCTAATAACCCCAAATGGGAAACACCCTACATGTTAATTAGCAACAGAATGGATACATAAATTATAGTTTAATTTTATAATAAAATACTACATTGAAAAATCAATGAAACTACTCCTGCATGCAAGCATATGTTTAAATTCTTATAAAAGTAACAAGTCATTGGACACAAGGTAGTCCATACTGTGTATCCCATTTATATAAAGTTCAAATATAGATACACTGGCCTGGTGGTAGAATTCAGCATGATGGTAGTTTGAGGGGTTGTAGTTACTAGAAGAAGACATACTGCAGGCTTTGATTTAATGTTTTTTGGTTTTGTTTTGTTGACGCAGCCAGGCTTGTAGGATCTCAGTTCCCCAACCAGAGATTGAACCCAGGCCACAGTAGTAAAAACCCAGAATCCTAACCACTAGACCACCAGGGAACTCCCCTGTTTATATTCTTCTAGTTCTTATATGGATAGTGATCACACAAGTGTGTTCACTTCTGAAAACTGAGAACTTTTCTGTGCTAAAGTATATGTACTGTTTAAAACTATTTTTTACTTCACTAAAATTTTTACTTAAAAAAAAGATTATCTCGAACTGGAAGTATAAGCTATCTATAATATATTGGCTTTAGATTTTTTTTTCTTCAAGAAAACAAAAACATTATTTGATCAGAACGCATGTTCCCTAGATTCTTATTATCAGTACTGTTTTTTAAAAAAATAATTGGATTAATTTCTTTATTGACTGTGCTGGGTCTCTGTTGATGCCAGGGTTTTTCTAGTTGGGACGAGCTAGGGCTCCTCTCTAGTTGAGATGCATGAGTACTCAGTAGTTGTAGTTCCCAGGATCTAGAGCACAGGCTCAATAGTTGTGGTGCATAGGCTTAGTTACTCCGTGGCAGGTGGGGTGTTTCCAGACCAGGGTTCGAACCCATGTTTCCTGCATTGGCAGGCAGATTCTTTAGCCACTAGGGAAACCCAGTTGTTGCTCAGTTGCTAAGTTGTGTCCAACTCTTTGAGACTCCATGGAAGACCAGTGCCATTTCTATTATTTGAAATTTGAAACTCTTTTTCCTGAGACTTCAGTGCTTTAAATTAAATATAGTGTGTTCCACAGATACAGAAAACTTGTGATTACCAAAGGGGAGAGGGAAGGGAGGAGGGGCAAATTAGAGATATAGAATTAACAGATATAAACCATATAAAGTAGATAAGCAACAACATTATCCTGTGTAGCACAGGGAATTATACCCATCATCTTGTAACAACCTGTAATGGACCATAATCTACAAAAGTACTGAGTTACTATAATATAGACCTGAAACTAACACAATATTATAAATTCAGTTCAGTTCAGTCGCTCAGTCATGTCTGACTCTTTGCGACCCCATGAATCGCAGCACGCCAGGCCTCCCTGTCCATCACCATCTTCCGGAGTTCACTCAGACTCATGTCCATCGAGTCCGTGATGCCATCCAGCCATCTCATCCTCAGTCGTCCCCTTCTCCTCCTGCCCCCAGTCCCTCCCAGTATCAGGGTCTTTTCCAATGAGTCAACTCTTCGCATGAGGTGACCAAAGTACTGGAGCTTCAGCTTTAGCATCATTCCTTCCAAAGAAATCCCAGGGTTGATCTCCTTCAGAATGGACTGGGTGAATCTCCTTGCAGTCCAAGGGACTCTCAGGAGTCTTCTCCAACACCACAGTTCAAAAGCGTCAATTCTTCGGCGCTCAGCCTTCTTCACAGTCCAACTCTCACATCTGTACATGACCACAGGAAAAACCATAGCCTTGACTAGATGGACCTTAGTCGGCAAAGTAATGTCTCTGCTTTTGAATATACTATCTAGGTTGGTCATAACTTTTCTTCCAAGGAGTAAGTGTCTTTTAATTTCATGGCTGCAGTCACCATCTGCAGTGATTTTGGAACCTCAAAAAATAAAGTCTGACACTGTTTCCACTGTTTCCCCATCTATTTCCCATGAAGTGATGGGACCAGATGCCATGATCCTCATTTTCTGAATGTTGAGCATTAAGCCAGCTTTTTCACTCTCCTGTTTCACTTTGATCAAGAGGCTTTTTAGTTCTTCTTCACTTTCTGCCATAAGGGTGGTGTCATCTGCATATCTGAGGTGATTGATATTTCTCCCGGCAATCTTGATTCCAGCTTGTGTTTCTGCCAGTCCAGCGTTTCTCATGATGTACTCTGCATATAAGTTAAATAAGCAGGGTGACAATATAAAGACTTGACGTACTCCTTTTCCTATTTGGAACCAGTCTGTTGTTCCATGTCCATTTCTAACTGTTTTGCTTCCTGACCTGCATACAGATTTCTCAAGAGGCAGGTTAGGTGGTCTGGTATTCCCATCTCTTTCAGAATTTTCCACAGTTTATTGTGATCCACACAGTCAAAGGCTTTGGCATAGTCAATAAAGCAGAAATAGATGTTTTTCTGGAACTCTCTTGCTTTTTCCATGATCCAGCGGATGTTGGCAATTTGATCTCTGGTTCCTCTGCCTTTTCTAAAACCAGCTTGAACATCAGGGAGTTCACAGTTCATGTATTGCTGAAGCCTGGCTTGGAGAATTTTGAGCATTACTTACTTATTTATTTATTTTTTATTTAACTATACCTAAATAAAAAATAAATAACAGCCAAATACCCAAAATAAAAGTAATAGCCACAGAAGAAGTGAATCAGTGATCTCACCTTGCCATGTTATATTTTTTTTTTGAAAAATTAAAAGTTAAATTCCTCCAAAAAAACACAATAGTATTCTACACTGATATTGAATCCAATTGGGATATATACTTAGAGAAAAAGAATTAAGATCTAAGATGATTTTTTTCCATGTCTTACTTGTTTTTTCTCACTAACCTACCAAAAAAATCAAAAGTCTTTCTTGTTGTTTCACACTTTTATTTCATGAAATTTTTCTTCTTTAAAACTCTTTAAATAGAATCTAAAAGATTTGAAAGTCTATCTAGCACGGCTGCCCATTCGAAACAATGTTTGAGTTCTCAGAACTCTAACAGCCCATAATTGTATTGGCTTTATGTAAAGTTGTAATTATTTGGTCTTCATAGTCTTTTTATCTCATTTTTAATATGTCTACTCCAGAAAATTAGATGATGATAAGCTAAGCAGCTATTTCAGTCCTGTACTAGTTAGTGTAGCTTGCAAAGAAATGGAGTCTTTCAATAAAACCCAGCTGACTTTGGAGGTTAAAAACATGGCATTGCTACTTTAAAATTCTAGAAGGAATCTTCTTGTAACAAGAAGATTCTTGTTTTAACAAGTAGAATGGTTTTCCTCTTAGCAAGTAAATGACTTTAGGCTTATAATTTTCATGTGTATTTCTTAGACATTAGTTGTTAAAAGACACCTACTGAAGGAATTTATGAATCAGAAGAAAATAGATTATTTCCGTAGCATTGTGTATTTAAAAAAAAAAATTGGGGGAAAAAATTAGGAAAATGAGCCATGTGACCCAATTATCCATTTTCAAATATATGTTAGGCCTTTGTTCCAAAATGGAACAAAATTTATTTCTTTATTTTGTGTTGTAAAACTATTCCTACACATTTCCTTGGCCATATTGAAGGTGTGAATGTTAGGTGAAATGTCAAATAGGGAGAACTGTGAAAGAAGAACAAGTGACAAGTTTAACCAGAGTTCATGCTGTTTTATGAATTCCTTTACTGAGTAGCTTATACATATTGTTACCAGTTGTGATTTTACACTGACCATTGACTATGCCAAAGCCTTTGACTGTGTGGATCACAATAAACTGTGGAAAATTCTGAAAGAGATGGGAATACCAGACCACCTAACCTGCCTCTTGAGAAATCTGTATGCAGGTCAGGAAGCAACAGTTAGAACTGGACATGGAACAACAGACTGGTTCTAAATCAGGAAAGGAGTACATCAAGGCTGTATATTGTCACCCTGCTTATTTAACTTATACGCAGAGTACATCAGGAGAAATGCTGGACTAGAAGAAATACAAGCTGGAATCAAGATTGCCGGGAGAAATATCAATAACCTCAGATATGCAGATGACACCACCCTTATGGCAGAAAGTGAAGAGGAACTAAAAAGCCTCTTGATGAAAGTCAAAGAGGAGAGTGAAAAAGTTGGCTTAAAGCTCAACATTCAGAAAACGAAGATCATGGCATCTGGTCCCATCACTTCATGGGAAGTAGATGGGGAAACAGTGGAAACAGTGTCAGACTTTATTTCTGGGGGCTCCAAAATCACTGCAGATGGTGATTGCAGCCATGAAATTAAAAGATGCTTACTCCTTGGAAGAAAAGTTATGACCAACCTAGACAGCATATTCAAAAGCAGAGACTTTGTCAACAAAGGTCCGTCTAGTCAACGCTATGGTTTTCCCAGTGGTCATGTATGGATGTGAGAGTTGGACTGTGAAGAAGGCTGAGTGCCAAAGAATTGATGCGTTTGATCTGTGGTGTTGGAGAAGAATCTTGCGAGTCCCTTGGACTGCAAGGAGATCCAACCAGTCCTTTCTGAAGAAGATCAACCCTGGGATTTCTTTGGAGGGAATGATGCTAAAGCTGAAACTCCAGTACTTTGGCCACCTCATGAAAAGAATTGACTCATTGGAAAAGACTCTGATGCTGGGAGGGATTGGGGGCAGGAGGAGAAGGCGATGACAGAGGATGAGATGGCTGGATGGCATCACTGACTCGATGGACGTGAGTCTGAGTGAACTCCGGGAGTTGGTGATGGACAGGGAGGCCTGATGTGCTGCGATTCATGGGATCGCAAAGAGTCGGACACGACTGAGCGACTGAACTGAACTGATCTTGGACAAGGCAGAGAAATATTTTATTTCCGGAGAAACTTCAGATACCTTTGCAATCAACTTCCTCCTTAAATCTGTATCCTATAATCCAGTTAAAATATGCAACCAGGCTTTCCTGGTGGCTCAGTGGTGAAGAGCCCACCTGCCAGTGTGGGGGATGCAGGTTCAATCCCTGGTCCAGGAGGCCCCCACATGCCATGGAGCAGCCAGTCCCAGGTGCCACAACTATTGAGCCTGTGCTGTGGAGCCCAGGAGCTGGGACTGCTTCAGCCTGCAAGCCCTGGAGCCTGTGCTCTGCAGGGGAGGCCACTGCTGTGAGAGGCCCAGGTGCCCCAACTGGACAGTGGCTTCCACTAGCAGTGAAGACCCACCACAACCAAAACTAAATAAAATTAAAAGAAGAAGAATATTTCTTTAAAAAAATAAATAAAATATACAAGTAGATATTTGTTTTCAATGATACTATTAAATTTATGGTATTGATTTTTCATGTTAGAGAGACTCTTGGTGATTTATGTTTAAGTCCTTGTCACTGATAGAGAAATGATAAATCATATGTGTTATCATATTTAATGAGCTCTTTTGAATGCACAGCTTCCTTGAGAGTCATTCCATCCTCACTCCACTTACTCTGAGACTCACTAGATTAGAGAAATTTTTTTTTTTTACTTTACCCTGAGGCTTGTGTCCTATCTTTTTGCCTTTTCATACTGTTCGTGAGGTTCTCAGAGATAATCACGATCATGTGATCACTCACTTAGAGCCAGACATCCTGGAATGCAAAGTCAAGTGGGCCTTAGTAAGAATCACTATGAACAAAGCCAGTGGAGGTGATAGAATTCCAGTTGAGCTATTTAAAATCCTAAAAGATGATGCTATAAAAGTGCTGCACTCAATAAGCCAGCAAATTTGGAAAACTCAGCAGTGGCCACAGGACTGGAAGAGGTCAGTTTTCATTCCAATCCCAAAGAAAGGCAATGCCAAAGAATGCTCAAACTACCGCACAATTGCACTCATCTCACACACTAACAAAGTAATGCTTGAAATTCTTCAAGACAGGGTTCAACAGTACAGGAACCATGAATTTCCAGGTATACAAGCTGGATTTAGAAAAGGCAGAGGAACCAGAGATCAAATTGCCAACATCTGTTGGAGCATCGAAAAAGCAAGAGAGTTCCAGACAAACATCTACTTCTGCTTTATTGACTATGCCAAAGCCTTCGACTGTGTGGATCACCACAAACTGTGGAAAATTCTGAAAGAGATGGGAATACTAGACCACCTAACCTGCCTCTTGAGAAATCTGTATGCAGGTCAGGAAGCAACAGTTAGAACTGGACATGGAACAACAGACTGGTTCTAAGTCAGGAAAGGAGTACATTAAGGCTGTATATTGTCACCCTGCTTATTTAACTTATATGCAGAGTACATCATGAGAAATGCTGGGCTGGATGAAACACAAGCTGGAATCAAGATTACTGGGAGAAATATCAATAACCTCAGATATGCAGGTAACACCACCCTTATGGCGGAAAGTGAAGAAGAACTAAAGAGCCTCTTGATGAAAGTGAAAGAGGAGAGTGAAAATGTTGACTTAAAGCTCAACATTCAGAAAACGAAGATCATGGCATCTGGTCCCATCACTTCATGGGAAATAGATGGGGAAACAGTGGAAACAGTGTCAGATTTTATTTTTTGGGACTCCAAAATCACTGCAGATGGTGACTGCAGTCATGAAATTAAAACACGCTTGCTCCTTGGAAGAAAAGTTATGACCAACCTAGACAGCTTATTAAAAAGCAGAGACATTACTTTTCCAACAAAGGTCTGTCTAGTCAAAGCTATGGTTTTTTCAGTAGTCAAGTATGGATGTGAGAGTTGAACTATAAAGAAAGCTGAGTGCCAAAGAATTGATACTTTTGAACTGTGGTGTTGGAGAAGTCTCTTGAGAGTCCCTTGGACTGCAAGGAGATCCAATCAGTCCATCCTAAAGGAGATCAGTACTGAATATTCATTGGAAAGACTGATGCTGAAGCTGAAACTCCAATACTTTGGCCACCTGATGTGAAGAACTGACTCATTGGAATAGACCCTGATGCTGGGAAAGATTGAAGGCAGGAGGAGAAGGGGATGACAGAGGATGAGATGGTTGGATGGCATCACTGACTCAATGGACATGAGTCTGAGTGAACTCCGGGAGTTGGTGATGGACAGGGAGGCCTGGCATACTGCAGTCCAGGGGGTCGCAAAGAGTCGGGTACGACTGAGCGACTGAACTGACTGACTACTGAGGCCTGTGTGATCCAACTAGGGATTGAATCCAGGCCCTCAGCACTGAGAGCTCAGAATCCTAACCCCTAGACCACCTAGGTGATTCCCAAGGGAAATATTTAGAAAGAAAAATGATCAGACTTGACTGTTGATTATATGAAAGGATGAAGGAGAGGAATGAATCTAGAATGGTATTCAGGAATTCAGGGCTGGGGAATTCCCTGGTGGTCCAGTGATTTAAGTCTTGGCACCTTCACAGCCGAGGCCTGGGTTCAGTCCTTGGTTGGAGAACTAAGATTCCACATGCCACAAGGCATGGCCTAAAAGAAGAAAAAGAATTCAAGTCTGAAGAGGTAACGTTAAGATTATCCAGGTATTAAAAACAATATTATGCAGGCAGCAGTAAAATCAGAGTAGGTTAGCTCTCTCAGGAAGGACCTATAGTGAGAATAGAGCATGAGTCAAGGGCAGAACCCTGGAAAATACCAATGTCTGATGGTGGTGGAGGAAGAAATGCCTTAGGGAAGCTATGAAGAATAGCTTAGAGAAGGTGAACTAAAACCCAGAAGAGTTTTAGTGGTGCAAACTCCATAAAGAATATGTCTTGATTATGAGTGACTAACACAGGGGCCAGTACTCAGTCACTACTTGACAAGTATTTGCAGAGTGAATAAGCTGTCAATTATGACAGATACAGCAGGAGTAAGAGATGAGACGTATTCTTGAAATTCAATATTATGGAGGCCATTGCAGGTTTTACAAGAACAATTACAAGTGGTAGGAGATTGGAGAAGTAAGAGTGTAGAAAAGGAATGACTCTTAAAAAGTTTAGTAAGGAAATAAAGGTGGTGGTCACTGGAGAGGGACATGGGGTAAAGATGATTTTTTTTTTAATTTATATTTTTTTCCTATGGTTGATAAAGAATCGAGCATGTTAATAAACTAAGGTAGACAAATCACATAGAGAAGGAAAGGTCAAAATTATAAGAAAGAAGCTAACTGATGGAATTAAAGTCTAGAAAAATAGCAAAGATGATGAGGTCAAAAGCACAAGAAAAGGAATTGGCCTTGAAAGTCCCCTTCTCAGAAATTGGAAGGAAGTAAACAAGGATGGGGCTTCTCAGGTGTTTCAGTGGTAAAGAATCCACCTGCCAGTTCAAGAGACTAGGGTTTGATCTCTGGGTTGGGAAGATGTCCTGGAAGAGGAAATGGCAACCCGCTCTAATATGCTTGCCAGCAAAATCCCATGGGCAGAAGAGCCTGGCAGACTACAGTCAATGGGGTCAGACAGGACTGAGCACACAGGCATGCAGATAAGAATGGATAAAGATACTGTTTTGTTGGTGGGAACGGGAAATAAAAATGACTGGAACATTGGTCAATCTCAGTTGTTGGAACATGGGAGGTACAATCCTCTGAAGAACCTGTAGTGTAGGTTGGAGCAGTAATCTCAGAATGAGAGGACAAGTAAATATATTACCAAGCTACCTTGAAAAACTCAGCTAAGTGTATTTAGGGTCCACAAAGTTGTGCTCATTGTGATTTTTTTCCCTGGTGGTCCAGTGGTTAATGTTATAAGTTTATATTTTATGGGTCAAAACTATATTAATAAAATTAGGCATTTTTACTGTCTAAGAAGGAAATAGTAATGACCATCAGATGAAACTTGGTAATAAGGTATTCATGTTTTTACTCAGAGAACAGAATAGTAGATTCTGTTAATATTTAACAATGAAAACTTTTTGTGTTACCATATTTATTAAATAGTTATTACTTTAATGTTAATTTTGTTCACTTTAAAAAGCCATTTAATAACTACTTCTAAAAAAACCAAACTGGATAATTTGCTTTGCTTTTTCTGAATAAAACAAAAGCTAATTTTAACCTGTGAAAAGATCTGAGTTCTTCCATTAAAAAGTACCATATAAATTCGAAATACTAATTATGATAATTACATAATGAACCTAATAAGAGGTAGAACCTATATTATAAACTGCTTCTGCGTTTGTTTTGGATATCTACAAATATCCCATTGATTTTAATGGAATAATGTAGTTGTTCATGTTGAAGTCTTATTAAGACTTATTATAAATTCTGCATTGCTCTGATTTTAGGTTACTTTAATTTAAACACCGGAAGATTATATATAGGATTGAATTAAATCTCTGTAAAATAACCCCTTAATTTTCTAGAACCTAGTCAAAATAAGGAAACAGTTGCTATAACTGGTGACACCAGGGACTTCCCTGGCTATCCAAGGGTTAAGACTCCACACTTCCGCTGCAGGGGGCAAGGGTTTGATCCTGGTCAGGAAACTAAGATCCTGCATGCCATTCGGACAAAAAAAGAGAAATTTCTTGAACTGAATAAAGATGAAAAAAGATATCAACTTAAAAAATTATATGGGAAAGTAACAATTTTTTGGATAGACATGTTTCTTATAATAGGACTTAGAAAAGTTATAAATTTACGCATGTGTAAATATTTATCGACTATTTCACAACTAGTCTGAATGGTCTGTGTTCTACAACCTGGATTCATGGGAGTAAACCTGCATTCATAATGACGATGCAAAATCAAATGTTTACTTGAAATCACAAAAGACTTTGACTTTCCTGATCATTATGTGATACTTGGTGTTAACTGTTAACTCTTATGAAATAGTCTGGAACATGGTCAGCAATGAAATGCATTAAGTTGACCTGCTGCTTTAATTGTTCAAGTTCAGTTTTGCTTTGTTTTTTTTTTTATGTTACATAATGTGCATTAGATGGCCTTTGGTACCAGTTTGATCTTTGAGTTTTCTACAGAGGTGTTATTTGAGAGCAAATCTAGACCTTTAAATTACAACATGACCTTTCCCTGAATGAATGCAATTCTGTACTATTGGGTTATCTCATCTGGCTGGTAAAATTTATGTGCAACTTCGTTTCTTTTCTCTTTTTAGCCAGGACTAAAAGAAGTGGTAGAGTCCTGTCGAGGAAAAAATTTATTTTTTTCTACCAATATTGATGATGCCATTAAGGAAGCTGATCTTGTGTTTATTTCTGTAAGTATTTTCCTTTGCTGTGTGAGTTAATGTATTCTTGTCTGTATAGAAGTTTCATTGTAGTTTAATAATAAATCCAGTGGCATTAAGCCATAGCATTACTTAGTATAAAGTTGTCCAGTTGAATTTTGATGCTTACTAATTTTATCCAACAATTCACCAAACTCTATGAACATCTGATCATTTCAGATCATTGAATAAATAAGTTCAGAGAAAGTTCTAGTCTGAGATCTAGAATTAGGAAGTGTTGATAACTCGTGAGCACACATGAGCACATAGGGTGATAGTATATGTATTTCGTTGTTTCTTGGTTCCCCTGCTTAGTGTAGGTACGGTAAAAAGAATCAGGTAAAGTTTGCTGCAACTGTACAACCATCTCCTATCTAGATGAATTTATATTCCAAAAGTCATTTTAAATTAATTATTTAGCACTTGGCATATCTTGATTAGGTTGTTAGGCTAGTCCATAAATAACTTCAGTTCATAATAGAACTTAACTGTTGTACCTTTGTAATTTAAAAAAGTAGAATCAGTGCTTGGGAATACACTCTGGTAATCCAATATGTGAACCAAGGTAGCTTTTTTTCTTGCTGTTTTGGTGACTCAAATATTCTGTGTGTGATGGTATAGTTATCACCAGGTGGTAGCTGAGCTAGCGTGTTATATGACTTAAGACCTTTATAACCTTATGGAGTAAGGGGAAAGCCAGTGGTGTGAGCTTGGACAGGGTTCCATGAGATAAAGAAAACACCAGGGGCATCCATAGAGTAGAGATGATGTTGAATTGATTATGTGTATCAAGGCAAAAGCAGTACTGTGAGGAAATAGGAACTCCAGGAGAAAGTAGTAATGAAACCCTTGGTGAAACTGCGCTATGAATTCAGTCTTTTTAAAAATTACTTCAGAGGAACTGGTGCCAGTTTTGTGACTCACCTATCCTTTGTCTGCTCAAGCTTGTAGAAGGTTAGGGTAGAGGCATAGAAAAGGAGAAATTATTTGGGAGTATCTAGATGCTTGGAGAAAATCAAGAAGTTACCTTAGTCCCAACATTTGGATAACCACAACCTAGAATGGGAATAGGGGACTTTTCTGTAAGAATAAGAAATATTTTTTTAAAGAATCTATTCTTAAGGCAATAGAGTTTACCTTAGTGTGTTCTGGCAAAGACAGCTGATTATACACTGCCTGAGCTCCCTTGACTCCCTTGAATCTTTCCAAGCTATTGCTTTGTGTGCCTGTTAGAGTTATTTTTGTGGTATGACTCCTACCTAGCTTCCATTTTTCTCTGCATCAGTTTTTTTTTCAAATTGTGCTTGTTGTATACTTTTCATTATGAAAAATAGCAAACTTATGCAAAAAATGGAACCAACAATATAATGAACCCCTACGTAACCATTCTCCATTGTCAACAGTCATCATGGTCATTCGTGTTTTTTGTCTTTATAATTTTTTTGGCTGCTCCTCGGGGTATGTGGGATCTTAGTTCCCCCAACCAAGGATCAAACCCACACCCCCTGCAGTGGAAGAATGGAGTCTTGACCACTGGACCACCAGGGAAGTCCCCAATCTTCTTTTATACTTCTCTCCCATCCTAGATTACCCAAATTATTTTTAGGCGAATTCCAGGTAGGAATAGTTTTATGCTATGGAATCAGTTTTCAATGGTTATCTTTAGAGCTCCTTTACCTGGGGAAACCATCTGGTCATCCCACATCTCCAGCATGGCTCACATTGTCTTATCAGTCGTCTTCGCCCTTCTGTGCGCCACCGCACCCTGACTTCCATACCTAAGTCTTTTCCTAAGTTGGTCCATGCATATAAACAAAATTTCCTCATGCTTCTCACACCTCATCTAAATCTTCATGTTTTGATTTATTTTGGTTTCATTCTTTTATTTGGTCTCCCATTTAGTCATAAGCTTGTCAAGAGAAGAAAATTGGTGCTACATACTGGTTCAAAAATTATTCCTATATAGAAGTTTGGACTTCTCAGAGTATTTTCACTTTTATGTGAATGTTTTGAAACTCATGAGTTAGATTTTAGAGAATGTGTTATTCTCATTTTCCAGTGAGGTCATTGAGACAAAGGCAGCCATACTTCCCCACGGTTACATGATACAGCTACGCCAAAACTAAATGCCTGGACTCTGAACTCATGGTTTCTTTTTCTTTCTATATGATAGTCTTTGTCTGCATAGTATTCTGTATCCTGGAGGTGCTAGATAATTTCTAGTTCTAAATAGCTAAGAAAGCATTTGTGAATGATACTGCAGACATTTATAAAAACTTATTGATATAGGTCTATAAAAAAAGAAGAGTACAAGGAGTTTTAAGTTTAGTTTTAAAGACTAGGATAATATATTACATATAATCAGGAGAAGAAGTAAGAGAGAACTTACATTTCATTTCAGTCCATGAACTCCTTTTGGAGTCTCCTTCATCTTTATATCTCCAGTCTTAGCTTAGTGAAGTGAAAGTGAAAGTCACTCAGTGGTGTCCGACTCTTTGTGACCCCATGGACTATACAGTTCATGGAATTCTCCAGGCTAGAATACTGGAGTGGATATCCTTTCCCTTCTCCAGGGGATCTTCCCAACCCAAGGATTGAACCCAGGTCTCCCATATTGCAAGAGGATTCTTTACCAGCTGAGCCACAAGAGAAGCCCAAGAATACTGGAGTGGGTAGCCTGTCCCTTCTGTAGTGGATCTTCCTGACCCAGGAATCAAACTGGGGTCTCCTGCATTGCAGGTGGATTCTTTACCAACTGAGCTATGAGGGAAGCCCAGATGAGCTATGTGGGAAGCCTAGTCTTAGCTTAGGCCCTGCCTATCCTGCTATCCTGACTCTGACACATATATAGTAGCTTCTCAATAGAAACGTAGAAATGTAATGAGTGAGTTCTCCAGGTACTTCAAGCTGTTCCCTAAGGTATTATATTTATGAAATGTATTATTTCCATGGAATTAATAGAGGGTGAAACCAAGCCTACTGATGCTGTTAACTTCCCACTTGACTAGTCAGTTGATGGTCCAGGGTGTATCTTGATATAAGTGAACATTTCACAGATACTTTGTTCTTATTTCCGTATACTTTCATCAGGTGAACACACCAACCAAAACCTATGGAATGGGAAAAGGCCGTGCAGCAGATCTGAAGTATATTGAAGCTTGTGCTAGACGCATTGTGCAAAACTCACACGGGTACAAAATTGTGACTGAGAAAAGCACAGTCCCAGTGCGGGCAGCAGAAAGTATTCGTCGAATATTTGATGCAAACACAAAACCCAACTTGAATTTACAGGTATGAAAAAGGAAGCATTAGAATCTGGCCTTCTTATGTAAATATCAGTGCTTTGAGTTGTCCATAATTAATTCTAGCTTAAAATTTTCCTTTGCATTGGGATTTTAGGTGCTGTCCAACCCTGAGTTCTTGGCAGAAGGAACAGCCATTAAGGACCTGAAGAACCCAGACAGAGTACTGATTGGAGGGGATGAAACCCCAGAAGGCCAGAGAGCTGTGCAAGCACTGTGTGCTGTGTATGAGCACTGGGTTCCCAGAGAAAAGATCCTCACCACTAATACTTGGTCTTCAGAACTTTCCAAACTGGTTAGTATGTAGCACTCAACTCTCTATTAAATTTAAGCCAAGGATTTATTTCTCTTAATGCTGATAAGCTACCTAGGTACTTTTTTAATAAAAGATATGCTTATGAAGATAATATTCTTGTATATTATGAAATAATTTCGTAAGGGGATCAAGTATTTGGGTTTGAAATATTTTAGAATATGTAAAAGAAAATAGAGTGTACTAAAATACTAATTTTAAAAATCACTCATTTCCTTCCTTTTACTTTCTCTTTTTTAAATCTTCACCTTTATTTATTTATTTTTTTAATATTTATTTGTTTGGCCGAACTGGGTCTCAGTTGCAGCATGTGGGATCTTAGCTGTGTCATGTGGGATCTAGTTCCCTGACCAGGGATTGAACCCAGGCCCCCTGCATTGGGGGCAAAGAGTCTTAGCCGCTAGACTACCAGAGAAGTCCCTTTTGAGGCCTGGCATGCTGTGATTCATGGGGTCGCAAAGAGTTGGACACGACTGAGCGACTGACCTGAACTGAACTGAACTGAATCATCTTCTCTAATTTAAAACATTTTTCTGAACCAACCCACCCATTGCCTCTTTAGATTGAACCCATCAGAAACTTTCATATCTCCTTCAGTAATTTGCATCAACTTGAAATATAATGCAAATTATATAAAGTGTTTATTTTAGTTCATTGTATTCTTCCTTTTTTTTTTTTAAAGACAGCAAATGCTTTTCTAGCCCAGAGAATCAGCAGCATTAACTCTATAAGTGCCCTCTGTGAAGCAACAGGAGCTGATGTAGAAGAGGTGGCCACAGCCATCGGAATGGACCAGAGAATTGGAAGTAAATTTCTGAAAGCCAGTGTTGGTGAGCTGAAAGTTTTCTATGCATCTAGAAAAAGTTAGACCTCTAACTTTAAGGAAGCCTTTGCTTGACACCCTTAAAATGATGATTTCATTATATATGTAGCCTTCAGCTTATCAGGGACTTTCTAAGTGAGACAATAGTTACATATATTGTTTAATAATTAGTGACTGATTAGTATATAAACATGGTTCAGTGTTTCAGAAGAAATATATTAATGTTTTGTTAGAACATTTAGGTAGAATAAGTTTAGGAGATCACATCAGAAATCATGTAACACCTTACTGAAGCAATAGGAAAAAATTCCTTATCATTTGCTTTTCCTACTGATCAGTCAGTTCAGTTCAGTCACTCAGTCGTGTCTGACTCTTTGTGATCCCATGAATCGCAGCATGCCAGGCCTCCCTGTCCATCACCAACTCCCGGAGTTCACTCAGACTCACGTCCATCGAGTCCGTGATGCCATCCAGCCATCTCATCCTGGGTCGTCCCCTTCTCCTCCTGCCCTCAATCCCTCCCAGCATCAGAGTCTTTTCCAATGAGTCAACTCTTCGCATGAGGTGGCAAATGTGACCTTAGTGAAATATCTTCATTACTTGTGGATTCCATATTTGTGAATTATTTAGCCTACTTGCTAAAATGTATTTGTAACCCAACATCAGTCCTCATCTGGTCATTTGCAGATATGACCAGAGCAGCATAAAATTTGAGTCACCCAACACATAACATTCCTAGTTGAAGTTGAATAAGGCAATACTCTTACCTTCTTGTTTTAGCTCACATACTGCAAATGTCTGCTGTTTTTGTGGTCTTTTTAGTACCATAGTTTTTGCATTTTGGTGCTTTTTCCCCTCTGTGATTTCACTGTTTAAAATGGCTCTCAAGAATATTGCTGAAATCTTTTCTGGTGTTCTAAAGTGTCAGCAAATTATGTGCCTTACAGAGAAAATACATGTGGTTTGATAAGCTTCACTTCAGTGCTATTGGCTTTGAGTTCATTGTTAATGAAGGTCAACAATATTTTTAAATAAGGTGTCTCTAAATATAAGCGCACATAAAACAAGATTATGTTGATCAGTTGACGAAAACATTACCAGAAGCTCCCAGGAACCTAATGCTGTATTTTACCTACAAGCAGCACTTCAGTATTTGCTAATTCAGTCTTTGTGGTGAATTTATAGGATATAACTACTGAGTTTAATGAGAACTGTGTATACTTTTGGGTTTAAATTAATAAAGTTGATGTAAAGGTAAAAAGAGTCTTTTACAGATTGGGCCATAGGCAGCACTTCCTATGTTTCTGGGGCTTTATGCCATTTTTCAGTACTGATTTCCTGGCCTTTTCTGTCTTTCTGATATTTACTTCTAGTGACCATTTAATAAAAATAGCTACTGTTTCCTGAAGGCATATTATGCAACAAGTTCTGAAACAGGTGTTTATATATCTTAATTTATAACCTGTTATATAAAAGTGTTGCTGATTAAGGATTGGGGGAATTTTCATAAGTTGTTCAGTCATACAACTAGTGAGTGGCTAGGTATGTCTGACTTCAAAGCTCATGCCAACCCTCACTGTATACTGCATTGCACTCAAACAGCGGTGGGTGAACTATAGTCCTTAGGCCAAATCTGGCCCACAGCTTTTTTTTGTAAATAAAGTTTTATTGGAAAATAGCTATGCCCATTTGATTACATATTGTCTGTGACTGCTTTTGAGCAACAAAGGCAGAATTGAATAGTTGTGCCAGAGACTACATGACCTACAAAGTCTAAAATATTTTTCACTGGGAATGTTAAAGTTTGCCAGCTCTGTGTTAGAGTGAGAGATGTGGAGCAGTTATACCAGCTAATGACAGAAAAAATAGAAATGTAGCCACAATAAAACTTAAGTTAGAAAATTATTTTAAATTATTTGTAATTATTTAAAATTATTTATAACTATTAGGAAATTATTTATAGTTGATTAGTTTCTTGCAAATTTCACATAATTTATAAACTCATTAATTTTCCCCCATTCAAATTTTATTATTAAAAATCCTAGCATAGGCCTTCTGATTAGTATGACACAGAAATTTGTAACATGATTTAGTTGTGTGGTTCCAAATGAAAATATTGTCATTTTTTTTTTTCTTTCTTCAGGTTTTGGTGGGAGTTGCTTTCAAAAGGATGTTCTGAATTTGGTTTATCTCTGTGAGGCTCTAAATTTGCCTGAAGTAGCTCGTTATTGGCAGCAGGTATTTATAGTCAACAGGTTATGATTAACTTCCGATTAAAACATGTCATCTTTTTCTGTCAAATGTTTTTGAGAGGATTAATTTTTTCTAGGAACTCAATTATTATTATATTCAATTTGTTCATTTTAGGTTTATTTATTGAGCTTCTGTGTTTATAATTTGTCTGTTTTGGTAATCAGCTATGATGAAAGTTTATGATAAACAAGTATTCCTTTTAATTTTAATAACAAAATTTGCTCCCTGTATAAAGCAAGAACTTTTAATTGTAGTTCTTCATCCTGAAAGGCATAAGAGAGAAGTAAAAGAAGAACCTCTGTTGTTATGCTTGCAAATGGTTTGCATGTGTTGATATTTGTTTTGTCCCTTTGACATTCACAGAGCTAAAATTGGAGACCCTACTCAAACTGGAAATAGAGTTAACATTTATTGAGTGCTTACTCTGTGCCAGGCACTCTTTAAATACTACATACTTTGTATGTAGTATCTTAGTTCTCATCATTAATATTATCCCAGAAGGAAATGGCAACCCACTCCAGTGTTCTTGCCTGGAGAATCCCAGGGACGGAGGAGCCTGGTGGGCTGCCGTCTATGGGGTCTCACAGAGTCGGACACGACTGAAGCGACTTAGCAGCAGCAGCAGCATTTATAGATGGGGAAGCTGAGGCTTAACAGTGTTAAGTAATCTGCTCAAGATACCAGTCAGTGTATGTATCTTTTCCAAATATTTTTTCCCCAGGTTTATAATTTTTCAGATTTCAGCAGTGAGTAGGAAAGTAAGGAAATGAGCATTTTTAGGGGAATATACACTTCTAAGTTCCTTTCACTCACTCCAGTGTAACGGCTTTATGTTACTGTCCATTGTGGGGAAAATGCAGATAAAGGCTTCATTTTCCAGGTTCCATGGCAGTCCAGTGGTTAAGATTCCACGGTTCCACTGCAGGGAGCACAGATTTGATCCCTGGTTGGGGAACTAAGATCCCACAATGACTTGCAGCTATGTGGCAAAAAAATAAAGGCTTGAGTTTTTAAAGCTTTGAGCTCATTTCCCAAGCTTTCAGACTCTGAGATGGCTTCTGGAAGCTTAGAGCCTTAAAAAAAAACAGTCTTCCCTTAAATTCCTCTGGTCACAAATATGATGTTTGTTTATAAATTCTTAGGAGAATAACAGATTAGATGATCAGAGACTTTACTGGTCACAAATATGATGTTTGTTTATAAATTCTTAGGAGAGTAACAGATTAGATGATCAGAGACTTTTACTTGTAACATTTAGTTAAAAATTTCTCCAAATGTTCATGGTGTTATGGTTCATCTGGAGGCAACTGTAGCTCTGTACGTGGTTTGACTGTTCTCTATCTTCTTTCTACTCACACTCAGCTTTGATGAGGGGTCTGGTTAAGCATATGAGCGAGTACTTTGGAGTTTAGTTGCTTCCTTAGGGTTTGGAGAAGTTGGCTAAGGAGAACACTATTTTCTATGTGCCTTTATAGGCTGGCCTCATGGCAGACCTCAAATGGGGTTGGAATTTACCTGTGCTCCTCACCTTAACATTCATCCCAGTCTGATGCTTGTAAAGTTAAAACCAAATGAAACTTAAACTTTTCAGGGTGGGGAGGAGTGGGAAAGGAAGGGAGTGGGTAAAATTCTTTGTTTTTTTCTAATCTGTGGATACTAAAGAGGTTGGAAACTTTTGCCTCCTGTTAATTCATAAGGTTTGTATTCATACAAGAGTACTAACCATAAAGGTATACGCAGTGTATACACAGGCTGTACCACTTTTAACTGATCCTTGCATAATTGTGTACGTCCTTTCAGGTTATAGACATGAATGACTACCAGAGAAGGAGGTTTGCTTCTCGGATCATAGACAGTCTGTTTAATACAGTGACAGATAAGAAGATAGCTATTTTGGGGTTTGCTTTCAAAAAGGACACCGGTGATACAAGGTATTAATTCTTTCCTTTTTGAGAATCTTAAATCCTCATCCTGATTTTTTGATGGTAACTGTATATGTGAAATACATGTATGTGTATAGTATAAAGAGTTTAAAAATGGACGTTCGTATCCTCACAAGAAATAGAATCTCACCTGTATATTAAATTCCATAGGTATTAAAATATATGCCATTCAGAAGCATAGCAAAGCTGGGTTTTGTTTTTTTCCTTCAGAGAGTCATCTAGTATATATATTAGCAAATATCTGATGGATGAAGGCGCACACCTCCATATATATGATCCAAAAGTACCAAGGGAGCAAATAGTTGTGGATCTTTCTCATCCAGGAGTTTCAAAGGATGACCAAGGTGAGTCAGGCTTTGTCTCCCACGTGTCATTTTGAGTTTGGGCTCCCAAACTTATTTATTCTCTGGAAACCTTTGGTTGTTCAGTTTTTGTCATTGTTATCATTGCTAGGCCCCTCTTTTCAACCTCACTTCTCTAAAATTAAACTCTCAGACATTGCTTCATCAACTTTGATTTGAAGTAATCCAGTGGATTAGTAATATAATTACTAATTAGTAATCAAGTAATGAAGTAGATTACTCTAACAATGTTTCCCAGATATTCTTTTAAAAAGCCCCAGAGATTATAAGGAGATGCTTCTGGGACAAGACTGGGGACTACTCCAGGCCCCTCACTGTTACCCCCACTCATATTTCAACCAGACCATCCCACTTCTGTCAGACTCTCAATTCCTCCTGCAGTCCTAGTGTTAAAATGCATAATCTCAAATCACTCCTTTCTTACTGCAGTTTTTTGTTGGGTTGTTACAGTGGCCCGGCTCGTGACCATTTCCAAAGATCCCTATGAAGCCTGTGATGGTGCCCATGCTGTTGTGATTTGCACTGAGTGGGACATGTTTAAGGTGAAGTGACAGAAGTGAGATTAAGGAAAATTTTAGAGGTGTTCTAGTAGCATTTGGGGTGGAGTATGCGTTCCTGTATATGCTCTAATTATTTCTCTGGTTCTTTCTTTATAGGAACTGGATTATGAACGCATTCATAAAAAAATGCTGAAACCAGCCTTTATCTTTGATGGACGACGTGTCCTGGATGGGCTCCACAATGAACTACAAACCATTGGCTTCCAGGTAAGCATCATCCTGAATTGGTTTTGTTTTACTTGTTGGGTCATTTGCTTTTTGAAATGGGCTTTGAGTTTCTTCGTTTTCATCTTTTTCATTTATTTTTTGGCTGCACTGGGCCTTCGTCGTGCTGTGCGGGCTTCTCATTTTGGTGGCTGCTCTTGCTGCAGAGCGCAGGCTCTGGAGCACGTGGGCTTCCGTAACTGCAGAACATGGCCTCCATAGTTGTGGCACACAGGCTTAGCTGCTCCTCAGCGTGTGGGATCTTCCCGGATAATGGGTGTCCCCTGAACTGACAGGTGAATCCTTAACCACTGGACCACCAGGGGAATCCCTGGCTGTGAGTTTTATGATTTTAATATTTTCTCATTTAGCAATAACATATAACTCTGGGAAAACGTCAGTCAGTTCTCTGGGAAGTTTCTGTGGTGTTTGTGAAATACTGTACTCCCTCCTCAAATTCATAACCTAAAGGGCATTCAGTTTGGTCTCTCTTACAAAGTTTATAGGGCCAAGATGTGCCTCACCCTACCTCGTATAAACATCAGGTAAGAAAGTGTAGGCATTAATTTTTTTTTTTTCCTAGAGCCTCCAAAGCTACTCTGTTACACTGTGTGTGCCACACTAACCCCTCAGAGGCCAGGTCATTTATTCCTATAGAAAGGTGTTAGTACTATAGTTGTCGCGTGTTGGTTTAGGATCCTCTGTCTCTGAGTGCTTAGCACTATGCTGGTGCTGTGAGAGGTCTAAATGAAAAGTATGGGAGCTGCAGGGGTGCTGGCCCTCTTTTAATGCAAAGCTTGTCAGTCAGTTATGGAACGTTTGGAGAGCAGACAGAAAGCTGCACAATACATTTTGTGTTGCGTCCACTTCAGTTCTACCAGGGGCCTCAAAGGTATTAATAAGAAAGAGCCCCTTTCCATTTCCTCAGCAGACATGGAGTCTGGGCCCCAAGGGGGAGGTTGGGAGGATAAAGCAGTCTGCCAAGAGATTGTTGTCAGCAGAGTCCCGTAGCAGAGCAGAGTGTGGGGCAGTGTTTCGAGTTGGCTGTGTGCGTCTGCTTAGCACCAGCTGTCTGGGAGAGGTACTGATAAGGCCTCGTTCCCTGTTCAAAATATCTGATCTGTTTCTCTTAACCTGTCACTGACTTGTTGAAGATCCTTCTTACTTATGATTCAGTGCCCACTCCTCATCCATGAGAGATTAACTTGCATCACAAATCAGATGACATCCTTGTCAGTTCACATTCCATCAAAGACCCTGGGGACTCTTCTATCCAACCCCTCCTTAGTGAGTAATGGGACTGTTTTTCCCAATCATGACTTAACTTAGCAGTGTTATTTTTTAAACATTATTTGCAGGCACAGAAACATTTTCTCTCATTGCTGTTTTACTCATCTAGAGGAGAAATGCAGAAACATATATATATATATATTTTTTTTTAATGAGTTTGAGCTCTTATAATTATTCCTAGTAAGGGTTAAAAAAACTATTAGACTGGAATTTCTAAATAAAGAGAATTTATAAGCCATTAAATAGGACAACTGATTAATGCAAAGCAGAGGGACCTCCTTGGTGGTCCAGTGACTAAGACTCAACACTCCCAATGCAGGTGGCCTCTTTTCAATTCCTGATCAGGGAACTAGATCCCACATGCCTCAATAAAGAGTTCACATGCCACAGTCAAAGATCCTGTATGTAGCAATGAAGATCGATCTTGCGTGCTGCCACTAAGACCTGGCCAAATAAATAAGCAGAAGCCCTTTGTGGTATGAGTCAGCATTAAGTATTAATTTTTAATTAAAAAAGTCCTTTTTAATTAAAAATACATTTCTGAAAATTAGTATATTTCTCTCTGCTGTAGAGAGGAGATAAACTATTATTAAAGAAACAGTATCTGTAAAGATAATATTGATAATTTTGGAAAGAGAGGGAAAAGTTTTAAATGTAATATGAAAAATGAAAATTGACTACTATTTGTTTATTGAAGGTTGACTTAATATGCCAGACATTGTCCTGAGCATTTTATCTAATTGAATCCTTACCACAGCCCTTCGAAGTAGGTGGGTAACACCATTTACGAACAAGGAAGAAAGACCTTAGAGAGTTTAGATATCAGCAATTATCAGTCAGGATTCCAACTGGAGCCTTGAAGACTCTGAAGCCTGAACTTCTAAAAACTATGCTGTTATAACTTATGCAAGTTTTTTAGAATAAGGGAAATAAGACATTAGAATAGAGTTTGGAAGAATGTGAATGAATGGGAATCTGGGCTGTTTATTGCTTTCACATCTGCTTTTAAAGCCACAGTGGCATGTAATCTCCTATTCTGTTTGAGAGTCTGGTGTTAAGAACGAGAGGAGTGAGCATGTCTAGATATGAATATGAAAAGGGGAATGTAGACTGACTCTAGAAACAAAAAATATGGAAGGAACCAAAGGTCTCTCACAGCAACCCACACAACCTGAGAAACTTCTTCTGCCTTTAAAAAGAAAAAAAAAATCATCTAGGTTTTAGCCCTTATTACACTGTATGGCAAAATGTTACGTTTAGGTATTGTTAACAATTTTCTTTTCTCCTCTAGATTGAAACAATTGGCAAGAAGGTGTCTTCAAAGAGAATTCCATATGCTCCTTCTGGTGAAATTCCAAAGTTTAGTCTTCAGGATATGCCCAACAAGAAACCCAGAGTATAGACACTGCCATTTAATATGGAACTTTTTTGGTACTTCAAGATAGCAAATATCTATCTGATATTAAATGATAAATGAACCAAGTGCTTTTAAGGAAACAAAACTATTTTTTTAATAATCAAATTTATACTAGCTATATGGGAATTAGCATATCTGGTAATTATGAAACTAGAATTTTTTTACATATTTTTATAATATTGTTACCTCAGTGATTGGATGAGTAGCAAATAATCATGTTGCTTTTAATGGTGTCGATTTTTGTAAAATTAAACTTCAAACACTTTTTACTTTATAAAATATCTTTAGGCAGCACTTCAGTATCGAATGGTAATGGGAGTGACACTCCTCAGTTTTTCTGATCAGTGGTTTATCTACTTGTCATTAAGTATGTATTTTCACTGCTGGAGTAGGAAGTGACTACTCACTCCAGTACTCTTGCATGGGAAGTTCTATGGACATAGGAGCTTGGCTGGCTACAGTCCATGGGATTGCAACAGAGTCAGACACAACTTAGTGATTAAACCACCACCCCATGTATTTTCTGCCATGAAATGGCTGTGCTAAATACTGGGCTAAACCTGTTAACCTTTCCAATAGTGTCATGGAGATTTAAAGTTTTCTGGATTAATTGGGTGAGGTGTGTTCCATGCCATTTCTTGTCTCCCTGAACTGAGGAGGGTGCCATGGACAGAATGTGGCCTTTGTGCTTTTTTTCCGCCTATGCTTCCACGTTAGAAGTAACCCTACAGGTCTGGTTTGGTTATTGTTCTTTTGCTCCTTTTGTTTTAATGGGCTGTATCGATGGTTTCTTTAGTCCACTGCCCATTTCCTATCAATTCAAATAAGACTAAAAGGTAATCTTTTTTTAAAAAACATGAAGAAAAAATCAGTGTAGTGTAATGAAAGTCTGTATCATTCCTTGTTTTTCCTCACTGATCATTGTTTTTCAGTCTAAAAGCCCAAACTATTTGTTACTTTTACTTTGTATTTTATTCCTGTGACTTACTGCAGTTTCTCCCATTTTAAGTAATAAAATCAATATAATCTCATACATAAACTTACAGTAGTAGATTTTACAAGTTAATGTATAGCATAATCCTAAAATAAGGAATTTTGTGTTTTCATCTGCTTTTTTTCTTATGTCTCTTGTTGACTTATATTTGATTTTCTCTTGTGTTTATCATTATTGAAATATGTCCATTTGATGCTTGTGCTCTGCCGAGAGTATACAAATTGAGTTAAACAGATACAAATCTCATCCTTTAGGAATTTTGCAGTTCAATAATAGAGATAAAGATGAGGACAGAGACATCTGTACAGATATCAAATACATAAATAAAATATTCTTCATAAGCCAGTGTGTGGGTTATTTTTTGTCTCGTGCAAATTCGTGACAGTATGACATTAGACAGGAAAATCACTCCTTTTTTGAGAAAGGGGCATTATGTTGTTCTTTCAAATGATGCAAGAAAGGAAGAGAACAGACCAGGTATTGGCAAACAAAATCCCATGGGCCAAACCCGGCCAGCAACCTGTGAGCTAAGATGTCTTTTACATTTTTACATGATTACATTTTAAATGGTTTCATATATATCATATATATTGCTATCTGACCCTTTAAGAAAAAGTTGGCAGACTAGAGTGAAGGAAACAAAACAACAGAGACAATAGATGGTCCCTTACTCCTAGATTTTGAAATGGGAGTGGGCTTATTAACGAACTGCTCTTCATTTCTCTTGAGAATATTCTTATATTCTGCTAACAATCTTAAAGTCTAGTAAAGGGATTATAACGCAAAGGTGTCTTGCTAAAGCAGTTGAATAAGGCACCAGTTTTAAGTTGCAGGATGCTTCAGTGCCTAGAATTGATAACTAAATGTGTAAAACATGGTTACTGATTAGAAGGTGGGAGAACTGGCAAGTGGATGAAAATACAAAAGACAAAGAGCCATATAACCTGGCTGTAATGGGGAAGAAGTGACTTGGTAGGGTAATTTATAGCAATTTGAGCCTTTATGTGAAAAGTTGCAAGAAGATGGTTACCATTGTTTTCTCTATTAAGACAATTAAAGACCTTGTGTTTTTTTAAAAATTGATACGTTTCTATTTTTAGGGGAGATCACTGGTGGCCCATATTTAGGATTTTGGGCTTTCACTGCAGTGGCCCTGGTTCAACCCCTGGTTGGGGATGTGAGACCCCACAAGCTGTATGGTATGGAAAAAAAAAAAGATTTATTAGCTAGTACTTTTGAGATTATTAACTAGTACTTAAAATTGAAAATAATACATGGACATGATTTTTAAAAATTCAAATCAATACAAAAGGATATATAAAAATCTCAGGACTTCCCTAATGGTCCAGTGGTTCAGAATCCGGAGGCCTGGCATGCTGCGGTTCATGGGGTCACAGTCAGACACGACTGGGTGACTGAACTGAAATGAACTGAACTGAACTGAACTGCCAACGCAGGGAACCATGGGTTAGGTCCCTGGTCGGGGAACTAAGATCCTGCAAGCTGTGAGGTATGACAAAAATAAATACATACATTCAGCTGCAAGTAAGAGAAACTCCTGTTCAAACTAGTTTCATTAATAATTATATCTGACCAAATAGGAACTGGGTTTTGGAGTTGGCTGATTTAGTCATTGGAAATGGGGCAGAGACCTCTGTTCTTCTCCCTTAATCCAGCAGCTACCCCTCTTCCAACTTCTTCCCTCTCCCCTGGCAATGCTGATGCCCCGTTGGCACATTTTATTCTCTTTCTTGTTGTGAACACACAAATGAGAAATATTGTTTATGCCATTTCAAGTTGACTTTGTGATTAAAAACTATGTGCCACCTGTCATTTTCACTTTTTCAAAGAATTTCATTTGTACTACAGAAAGAAAAGGATCAGACATATTGAAATGTGCACATACCAGATATTACATATTGGAGACTATGGCTGCATTAACTTGTACCACCCGGTCAGAAATTTTTTATAGGCTGCCTGCCATGTCTGTGCATTTAAATGTGCTTGTTTTTAATGCATCATTGTTTAGGAAGGTCAGAGCTCTGTCCTGGCCTTTCAAAATTCAGGCCTGCCCATTCTTGTGCAGTTGTACAAAGGACTATACCTACATCTCTACAGTACATGCCCACCAGATTTGGTCACATATTCTAGTCTTGATAGAATGGTCAATTATGCAATAATGAGTGGAGGAATAACAAATTCAAAAGATCGAACATTTCTTGCTAATCCCCTTTCAGGTTTTTGGAATATATTTAACTGGAGAGTATCCTGAGATTGCAAGATGTTTTAAAGTTTTTAAATGTGTTATTATTTAGCTGTACCAGACAGGATTTTTCTCAAGAGTATGTAACCAAAATAAAGGAGTAAATGGACTATTGAGATCTGACAAAGACTGCAAACGTCACCCATAACTCCCAATTTCACATCTGTATCAAAATAGCTTCATTTTACCACTCACTATTTTTATGAGCCGTTGTTACAAATTAAAACTTTAACATCAGTTCAATTCAGTTCAGTCACTCAGTTGTGTACGACTGTTTGCGACACCATGGACTGCAGCATGCCAGGCCTCCCTGTCCATCACCAACTCCTGGAGTTTACTCAAACTCGTGTCCATTGAGTCGGTGATGTCATCCAACCACCTCATCCTCTGTTGTCCCCTTCTCCCGCCTTCAATCTTTCTCAGCATCACGGTCTTTTCAAATGAGTCAGCTCTTCGCATCAGGTGGCCAAAGTATTGGAGTTTCAGCTTCAACATCAGTCCTTCCAATGAACAACCAAGGACTGATCTTTAGGATGGACTGGTTGGATCTCCTTGCAGCCCAAGGGACTCTCAAGTCTTCTCCAACACCACAGTTCAAAAGCATCAATTCTTCGGCATTGAGCTTTCTTTATAGTCCAACTCGCACAATCATACATGACTACTGCGGACCTTAGTCGGCAAAGTAATGTCTCTGCTTTTTAATACACTGTCTAGGTTGGTCATAACTTTTCTTCCAAGGAGTAAGCGTCTTTTTATTTCATGGCTGCAGGCACCATCTGCAGTGATTTTGGAGCCCCTCAAAACTTTTATACTTACGCTAATAAAATGCCATTTTAATTATTTTACACTGGGATAACAAAAATTTCACTTGACAAAATAACTCTTCTGTTAAGATAGTTCATTATCACTTGCCTACCCTGGGCAATTGTTAACAGCAGATTATGTTACAAAATCAGAGTCTGAAAATTAATCCATTTTTTTTCCCTGTGAAATCCCATAGACAGAGGAGCCTGGTAGGCTACAGTCCATTGGGTTGCAAAGAGTTGGACATGACTGAACACACACAACATAAGGAAAGTGATTCAAAATATATATGGCTCCCCTGAGTTAAATTAAAATGTAATTTTCAAAGTTATACACTATAAAAAAAATTAGTTCACGTATTTAAAACTTCAAAACAGAAATGGCTATCCAACTTACATATTTTACCATATTGCCATCTAAATACATCCCTAGTGAGATGTGGTAGAAAAACAGGATTTAGAGTCAAAGGATGAATTTGAGTTCTACTAGTTAGGAAAGAAATTCCTCACTCAGATCATTACTATGATAGAACACAGTCATCTCACCAGAGTGATGTAAGTTGAATAAAAGGAATAAGTGGACAGTGCATGTGATGTAGCAAATTTTATAAAATCAGAGTTAATATTTTATTATTAGGTTATATTTCCCCATCTTGGACAAAATCATGGTCTTGGTTTCATATAAGTCCTAAACAAGTAATCAATGTAGAACTATGTTGTAGGTCTAAAACAGTTGTTATCTATATGAAGGGTCTACACTGAAATTCTTAAGCCTTTCTAAATTATTCCAGTGATGTTTTTGCTAAACAGACATAACCTCAAGTCTATACTGTTTCATCACAGTATGTCATTTTCCAGAAATGAAAGGTGACAATGATATACAGAGGCTCAAAAGACTTTCTTAAAGTTTTTAATGTATTATTTAAATTAATGATAAACTCTTACAAAGACATTTTATGATTATATCATAACAAGCAATTGTTTACTGGGACAAAGAAGATATCCTAAAAGATGAATGAATTATTATAGTTAAATATGCATAGCTTATTGACATTTTTATTAAAACAAAAAAATTAGGATATATGCACTGAATTCTAGGCATTACACCATGACTTCTGTTAACAACTGGAGTGAAACTTCCGAAACTATTATGATCTTGAATGTCTTGTTAAATGTTATAGGGCTTTTGTTTTTCTTTTAGCCACTAGATTTTTCAGGAAAAATTCACCTATTTAGGAAAAATAAAAATATATTAGTATCAATTTAAGGTATAGATTTCAGAATAATTATACTTCCATGTTTCCCTTTAAAGACGACTTCTGTATTTATTGGTGTTTCCTTCTTCTCAATTCTCAATGGCAATAATTTTCTAACCCCACAGATCCCCCACATCTTTGGCTCTTTCCTCAACCATAATGATCATTATCCTTAAAAGACCTTTTCTATCACCACAATATCTACCATTTTTCTTTCAAGTAACTCAACATATTATAAAGGGTGACCCTATCGTATCTAAGGTGCATTATTCTACTTTATGTACATTTATTCTACTTTATGTGCAGTATCTACTCCTCAGCACTGATAAAGTATTGCTGTTGGTTGGCACAGTTATTTCAGAGAGCAATTCGGCTACATTATTAGCCTACATTTGATATTTATAAAACAGAGACCTTGCTGCAGTTGAGCAAATTCATTTGATGGAATCTCTTTAGCTTATTCCCCTCTAGGGAAGCAAGAGCTCTTCACTTATAATGGGCTTGCATTCTCTCCGCACTCTTAAGATGTGCCTGTGCACTAAATTAGCTACTTGGAGGAGGGCATTTCACTTTTCAGGTCTTAAGGTACCGCTTAGTCTCTGGCTGTTACACCACGGCTCAGTGCTTAACGCCAGAGCTCAGTACTCCAGGCCCAACATTATGCGGAGTCTTAATGTTGTTGTCTAGTCACTTAGTTGTGTCTGATTCTTTTGTGACCCCATGGACTGTAGCTCACCAGATTCCTCTGTCCATGGGATTTCCTAGGCAAGAATACTGGAGTGGGCTGCCATTTCCTTCTCCAGGGGATCTTCTGAGTAGAATGCAATGACTGTGATGTGTACATAATCACCAAGAATCCCAAGGCTCATAACCTAGCCAAGTAATGGAGAGAATAATCCCTGCTGTCCCAGGCTTTATCTAAATCTGATAAGAACAGAACCGTATTATCATGTCCTAATCCATCTGAATCTAAGGCTTTGTTCTTTTACTGGTAATTTTAAAGGAATTTAAAAGTTTATAATTCACTTACTTGTAAAAGTGAGAAATTTGCCTTACCAAAAAACAAAACAAAACAAAAAAACAACAAAAACTCCTTTCAAATGATATTATTCTACTTTAACCACCCTGGAAGCTGCTATTGGTCCTATCCTTTATATATATTTTTAGCTTGCCAGCAGCACTGCTTGAAGAAGAATAATTTATAATTATTTCCAAAGTTCCCACAGTCTGTCAATCAGCGTCTGATCAAATTCTTGGGTTTTATAACCAAGATAAGCTGTTGCTAATTCATCAAAAAAGTCTTCAATTTCTTCACAGAACACACTAAATAATTAAATTAGTAAATTTTTTAAATTTACTAGTTTAAACATATCTAGGATTAGACTTCAACGTATAACAGTCATTAAAAAGATTATTAATGTATAACAGTTTGGATATATCAAAAAAATAACTAGCTGTTTATTCTTGTAATGGCCATTACCACATGACTTTCTCTCTTAAAAAGGCTTTTATTGTCACAAGTCAGCTCAAGCTATTTATCAAAATAAGAGCTGAAATTACAAAGGTAAAAAATCATATTGCAGCTAAATAAATATTGTATCATATTACACTAAAATTATGGACTAAACAGAAGCATGAACTTACCTGCTTTGTATGAAGAACGCACCAGGGGGCCACTTGCAGTATAATGAAATCCAAGTTCATTTCCTACTTTTTCCCAGTATTTGAACTTTTCAGGAGTAACGTATTCTTCAACCTAGATTTAAAGAATTCTAGATTCTAGAATTTTCCGAAATCATTTTAGTTCTATATGTAAATCTACTTGTTGGCTACTTGGTCAGAACATAATGGTAGTGAATTACAGTGAAGGGGAAACATCAATTTTGTATTACACTAGCTATTCCAATGAGGTCGATAAGAGTCAGACACGACTGAGCGACTTCACTTTCACTTTTCACTTTCATGGATTGGAGAGGGAAATGGCAACCCACTCCAGTATTCTTGCCTGGAGAATCCCAGGGACAGGGGAGCCTGGTGGGCTGCCGTCTATGGGGTTGCACAGAGTCGGAAACGACTGAAGCGACTTAGCAGCAGCAGCTATTCCAAAAGAGAAAGGATCAGTCATGCCTGTAAGATCGATCCCTAAGGATAAGACTGTGTTACTTATCTTGTATCTTCTGCTCAGCACTGTGTCTGGCACATGGACAAGTGCCAGAAAGTTTTACTCAAAAAAAGTTTTCTGAATGAATGAATAAATGTCTGATATAGAAATAGGGAGACTGGCTTTTCTTTCTTACTTCACCTCTGGCTCTCATATAATTCTAAAACAAATCACAAGACTGGTAGGAGTGATATGAATGTACTTCCCAACTCAAAAGTTTTTTTCCTATAGGTCACTTTCGTAAGACAATATTGAGGGCAGCAAATAAGTGCCAGAATAGCCGCTTTATGCAGATAATAAAATGGAACGGGAACTCAGAAATATACATGGAACATTACACTAAAAAGCAGCTTCTGAATTTTACCTATAGAAAATAAAGATTTAATTCAAACTGCCAAGAAACATTTGGCAACCTATGGTAGTTGTACCTTAAGGTGGCGCTTTGTTGGCTGCATATATTGTCCTAAAGTCAAACAGTCCACATCTGCCTCACGAAGAGCTATAGGAAGAAAAGCACACATTACATGAGCAGATTTTTTTTTTACAGTGCTATCTGTATGCATTGCTGTAAAGAGTAGCTTTTAATTATTATTTGAACTTATTACTCTTCGAACCAATAGATAACTGCAAGTTCGCCAAGGGCCTTCAGGTAAAATAAAAGCTTTTATATTTTAAAATTTAAGAAGCTCAAGAATTGCAAAGCAAACAGATTTAATAGACTAAAAGTCAAAAGCACACCATGCTATGTAACAATGCTGTAAGTAAGCACTTTCTCAAAGGCCTGGATTCATCTTAGTCATCTTTGAGCTGTCAGTGGTTGACAGAGCTCCTGGTACCTGGCTAGCACTCAAAAATTGTCTTGACTGGACAAGAAAAGCAGACAAAATCATGTTTTTAGTTGATGAAAGGGTAAGGAATAAAATGGAATGCAAATTCCACATTCTAAGCATCCTGTACATCATTCCATAAAGTTTTAAGAAAACATTCTTCCTTTCCTTTCTATGCTGCTGTTTATAACCACATCCTAAATTTTTGTTCTCACTAGCACTTTCACTGAGACTATGGAGAAAGCATACCAGGTCTTCCAAAGTGGGATTCCTGCTATCACTCAAGTTAAATGGAAAAGAGTTTTCATTTTTCAATTTCTTTACCTTTCATCGTGGCATATACTTGGTCATCATTCTCACCTAAACCCAACATAATAGATGTTTTAGAAATAACATCAGGTCGAACCTCCTTGGCATGTTTTAGTACGCGTAGAGACTGGTCAAAATTGGCCCGGGGATCACGAACTTTCCTTGAAAACAGCAGAGCTGTTGTCAGCAAGAATAACCACAAACTCAACTAAGTACATAATTATGCAAGCAAGCTGAAACACCAGGAAGGTACATTCTGGACATCACGCTGCATCATATGGGTCAATGGCAGCATTTGTGCACAAATGTCTAACTGTTACTTTGGGAAAGAAAATAAGGCTTCACTAGGCCCCCAGTTCTGTTGACTTTTCAGGCCTTTCAAGCCTGGGGCAGGGAAAATGAGAACAGAAGTCATGAATGAAGTAATTCAGTTTATGAATTACTTATTGAGAAACCAGGATTCTTCAGCCGGAGAATGAGTGGTTATAAGGGTAACTGAGAGAAGGGGGAAACATGGAAGAAAATTTCGATACTGAACAAAGAAAAAACTGTTTAACCTGAACCATTTCAGAGGACTGAAACTTCTATGTTCATTTCTTTTCTAAAGACTAAGCTGCCCTCTGCTGGTAACTCACAGCATTGACATTTCTTAGGTTTAAAAAAAAAAAAAAGCACTATTCTGGAATTTTCACTGGAAAGGATAATGTTTTTTAAATGAAAACAGAGAAACTGGCACCCACTGGTGGTGGGATCATAAGATATGACAAGGCTGGAACAGGCTGTGTGCTTGACTTCAACAGGGGACAAACCACCAAGTTTTAAATGGATAAAGGCCCAAAGGACACAGTTGCTGACGTTAAATTGCATTGATTTGAACTCTAATGTACCTTTATTCTGTGTAACTGATCTGTTGTTATGGTTGCTATTTTTAATCAGAGACCAGTTCACACAGGAGGAGAGGGAACAAATTTATGAATTTAAAAGTAACCACAATACTGATAATAAGGAAAATACTTTTTGAAAGTATTTATCCACTGAATTTAAATTATGCTCCCTAATACAGTTATGATTTAGTAGAAATGCTGGTTGTTGTTTATCATACTTCTGACACAGAATAACGTGTAGAACCTAATAAAATCACTACCAAATGCTTTACTAAAATAATGAAAATGAATGTATAATCTTGCCTGAAATTTTTTATTTTTCTGAAATACGAATAGTTATTGATACAGAATAACAATCTATAATTATTCTTAACTACTAAAATTACTAGGAAGAGTAAGAAAGCACAGTACCTACTTTTTTAAAAGAGACTTAAAATACATCTGAATGATACCATTTTTTTTCAGCATCACTTACTGTATATATTATTGTCAAATGCATTGTTATATGTCCTTTTTTAGAACTACAATCAATTGCTCTTTTGTAATATGTTTCTTTTTGAAAATTGTTCTTTGGGAAAAAAACCCAGCTCATCAGCACTTGCAATACTTTACCAAAAAAAGGAAAGAAAAAAAGATGCTAGTTATGTTTGTATGCGTATACCAAAACATATACACACATGCATAAATATGTAAGTATATAGACACTGAGATGTAAGTAACTGATATTACCAGGTGGAAATATGGATGATGTCTACACTCTTTTTGTTGTCTATATTTTCTAATATTTCTGTACTAGACATATATATATTTTTTAAAAAACACAGTTTTGTTTAAAGAGAGTTCACTTTATAAAATTACAATCTTCTCCCCTGAAAGAAAGTATAGCAGATTTGACCCTCCAAACTTCCCAACATTACTCCATACATGAAATCACCTCTGTAATTCTGGAACTGTTTCTACATTATGTGCGTATACATCTAATCCTGACAGGGCAACTTTCTCTATCGCTTTAAGATCTCCTCGGAAATCAGGGGTGAGACATTCCACAAGAATTTTTGGATTCCTATAGTGAAAAAGAGATAGGTATCACACTGAGGAAAAGAATTGACGAAACTTGCTCAAAATAGAAATCATCAGTATGCATTCAGCATCAGTTTCAGCACAGTAAGCTTCAGAATCTTGCCAAGAACAGCACCAACAGACAAATGCTTATATATGAACTGTTAAATGAAAACAGTGACAACCTAGAACATCAGATAATATATACACTGTGGTTAAAACACATCTGCTTGCAAATAATGATCAGAATAAATTTTGGGATGACATAAACTTTTAAACTTTATTAAAAGGTGTTTGAAGAAATTAAAATATTAAATATTAAATAAAAAATAACATATTTTTATGAAAGTAAATTGGGGTACCTCTTATGTGAATATAAAGTGATTGCCTTAATTTTGATTTCTTTTAAAATTCATGAATAATGCCCTCCTCTTGGTAAAATATTTCACAAGTGTTCTGGGCTTTAAAACCTGTCTTCTGAGTTGCTGAGTCATGAGCTTTGCTTAAATGAAATACAAGCTAAACATTTATCTATTTATACTATGCATTCAAGCATTAAAGTATGAACTAGGTAATAGAGCTGTTCCCTTTGATAAGCAGTAGAA
The DNA here is from genome assembly GCF_016772045.2 of Ovis aries. NCBI lineage: Eukaryota > Metazoa > Chordata > Mammalia > Artiodactyla > Bovidae > Ovis > Ovis aries. The sequence continues at coordinate 59,309,190 of NC_056059.1, read as the reverse complement.
ATGACTGAGAAACTAATAGACTTTTTCACAAACCAAATTGCAACTTTTTTTTTTGGAGTTGTTTTATGAGAGAACAGATGTAGAAAGCACCACATTGTACCCTCTCTTGGATTCAAGAGATGTTGAAAGAACACATCCTATAGCTCACTGTTTAATTGCAAGGAGGGACGCACTGGTAGTTTGTGAAATCAGTTTTATGGGTGGAACAGCAAACTTTTTTTAAATGAACTATTAAAAAAACAAATAGAAAATATTGGGGGAATCAGGGCAAAAACATTTACTGAGTGTGCTAGGTGCCAGACTAGTTCTGAGCTATAGGAAATAAGCATAAACTCCTTTTTAAAGGCTTTTAAAATAAAATTTACATATTAATAAAATGTGAATTATGGGTAAAATCCCCAGGGCATGTCAATATCAATAAAATTTATATTATGATTACATATTTTAACAATGTGGGCGTTTATCTCATCCTAACTTCTCCTAGATGATGATTTATTCAATTCAGTCCTGGGAAGACTTTAATTTCCAGCAGATTATAAAACGAGTTTTTATAACCCCCTGCAAAAGGTTAGTAACCACTGCTTTAAGCTAACCTTAAAAAAACCTTAAATAAACCGAATTTAATATGGGTCAACAAAAGTTCCTAAATTACACAAGTAAATGCAAAAACAAGTACCTTTCCTTTAAGTAAGATACAGTCTTTGCAAAGTGCTCAGCTCCTCCATCAGGCATATCTGGAATCAAGAGAATCCACTGCTTAAGATGACATCACAGCTTAATAAGTCAATTTAAGAAGAGGTAATGATGTCTCACTAACCATCTCGATCCACAGACGTCAGGACAACATAATCCAGACCCCACTCTGCAATTGCCTTTGCAGTATTGTAGGGCTCACTGGCATCCAGTGGAGGTGGATTTCTTGCAGTCTTAACAGAACAAAATCTACAACCTCTTGTACATGTGTCACCCATCAACTAGAATAGAGATGTTACAGTTTAAATCAAATAAATGAATGACTTTGAAAAATATACTCGTAAGGGAATAAAACTGCAAGGAATGAACAAATTTTGACCCTGTTCATATGAAATTTGAAACATTCAAAGCTAAACAATATAGTTAAGGAGTACAAATATATATGGTAAAACAAGAAAGAAAAGGAAACAATAAACTCAGAATAAGGAGTAGTGTTAAGGGAAAAAGAAAGGGGATGGGATCAAGAAGGGATGAAAAACTAATGTTCTGTTTTCAAACTGGAGGTATCAGGGTATCTGCGTATTGGTAGTCTTTATAACTTACACATAGGTTATAAAAATTCTTTTATATCTACTTAATTTTAACAAAAATGATGTTAAACAAAATGTTCAATTAACCTATCAATATGCAGATCTCTGTGGAAGTTAAACAGAAGGCATAGCTCCCTCCTGTTAAACAGATGAAACAGAAACACACATAGAAAGTTAGTAACGGGATTCCCGCTGTTTCTCCAGGACACTGCTTCTGCTGCCATGGGCCACTACCATGCTCTACCCCTCGCCAAGCACAGCCACTGTGGATGTTTTGGAGCCACTGGAGTTTCAAAGCCTTACGCTAAAAAAAAAAAAAAAAAACACCAAAAAAGCCCTATGCTAGGGGTTTTGATTTGAGGCAGAAAGCAATTCTTTCCCTTTATGTTTAACTCATTCAGAAGGAACTCACTGCAGTGGTAATTAGGCCCACCATCTCACAGAATGTTACTGAAACAATGAAACCTCCAAGGAGCCACTAGGCACCAATAGTGATCATGGAGAGCAGGCAAGGGATAAAACCAAAGATTTCCATCAGGGAGTATTCAGAATAACTCCTTCTTTCAAGAATTGATGTTGCATAGAGGGAAAGTTATGACCAATCTAGATAGCATATTCAAAAGCAGAGACATTACTTTGCCAAGAAAGGTCCGTCTAGTCAAGGCTATGGTTTTTCCAGTGGTCATGTATAGATGTGAAAGTTGGACGGTGAAGAAAGCTGAGTGCCGAAGAATTGATGCTTTTGAACTGTGGTGTTGGAGAAGACTCTTGAGAGTCCCTTGGACTGCAAGGAGATCCAACCAGTCTATTCTGAAGGAGATCAGTCCTGGGATTTCTTTGGAAGAAATGATGCTAAAGCTGGAACTCCAGTACTTTGGCCACCTCATGCGAAGAGTTGACTCATTGGAAAAGATTTTGATGCTGGGAGGGATTGGGGGCAGGAGAAGGGGACGACAGAGGATGAAATGGCTGGATGGCATCACAGACTCGATGGACGTGAGTCTGAGTGAACTCCGGGAGTTGGTGATGAACAGGGAGGCCTGGCGTGCTGTGATTCATGGGGTCACAAAGAGTCGGACATGATTGAGCGACTGAACTGAACTGAACTGAACTTAGAAAAGCTCTCTGAGCCAAAGCAATCTTGAGAAAGACTAGAACTGGAGGAATCAACCTGCCTGACTTCAGGCTCTACTACAAAGCCACAGTCATCAAGACAGTACGGTACTGGCACAAAGACAGAAATATAGATCAATGGAACAAAATAGAAAGCCCAGAGATAAATCCACACACCTATGGACACCTTATCTTCGACAAAGGAGGCAAGAATATACAATGGATAGTGGTGCTGGGAAAACTGTCAACCACTTGTAGAAGAATGAAATTAGAACACTTTCTAACACCATACACAAAAATAAACTCAAAATGGATTAAAGATCTAAACGTAAGACCAGAAACTATACAACTCCTAGAGAACATAGGCAAAACACTCTGACATAAACCACAGCAGGATCCTCTATGACCCACTTCCCAGAATACTGGAAATAAAAGCAAAAATAAACAAATGGGATCTAACTAAAATTAAAAAGCTTCTGCACAACAAAGGAAACTATAAGCAAGGTGAAAAGACAGCCTTCGGAATGGGAGAAAATAATAGCAAATGAAGCAACTGACAAACAACTAATCTCAAAAGTATACAACCAACTCATGCAGCTCAATTCCAGAAAAATAAACGACCCAATCTAAATATGGGCCAAAGAACTAAATAGACATTTCTCCAAAGAAGACATACAGATGGCTAACAAACACATGAAAAGATGTTCAACATCACTCATTATCAGAGAAATGCAAATCAAGACCACAATGAGGTACCACTTCACACCAGTCAGAATGGCTGTGATCCAAAAGTTTACAAGCAATAAATGCTGGAGAGAGTGTGGAGAAAAGGGAACCCTCCTACACTGTTGGTGGGAATGCAAACTAGTACAGCCACTATGGAGAACAGTGTGGAGAGTCCTTAAAAAACTGGAAATAGAACTGCCTTATGACCCAGCAATCCGACTGCTGGGTATACACACAGAGGAAACCAGAACTGAAAGACACGTGTACCCCAGTGTTCATCACAGCATTGTTTATAATAGCCAGGACATGGAAGCAACCTAGATGTCCATCAGCAAATGAATGGATAAGAAAGCTGTGGTACATTAACACAATGGAGTACAAAGAATACATCTGAATCAGTTCTAATGAGGTGGATAAAACTGGAGCCTATTATACAGAGTGAAGTAAGCCAGAAAGAAAAACACCAATACAGTATACTAACACATATATATGGAATTTAGAAAGATGGTAACGATAGCCCTGTATGCAAGACAGCAAAAGAGACACAGATGTATAGAACAGTCTTTTGGACTCTGTGGGAGAGGGAAAGGGTGGGATGATTTGGGAGAATGGCATTGAAACATGTATAATATCATGTAAGAAATGAATTGCCAGTCTAGGTTCGATGCAAGATATAGGATGCTTGGGGCTGGTGCACTGGGATGACCCAGAGAGATGGTGTGGGGAGGGATGTGGGAGGGGGGTTCAGGACTGGGAACTCATGTACACCCGTGGCAGATCCATGTTGATGTATGGCAAAACCAATACAGTATTGTAAATTAAAATAAAGTAAAATTAAAAAAAAAAAGCAGCTACTTAAAAAGAAAAAGAAAAAGCTCTCTGGATGGCTCTGTATTATTCTAGAAGGAGCTCTATCTCACACGAATTTCCAGATTCTCATGTAAATAGTCTCTTGCTGGTATAACTCATTTATCAGACATTCCCCAGACAACTATAACTTTAAGTTAGACATAATTTAGATTTAACCCAATATTTCAATCTCTTTGTATGAATAAATACGGTAGACTGCATTGTGAATTCCATTTCTTACTCTATCATATTAAGATTGTACATTTTACCCACTGCCATGTTACTTGCAGGGCCCACCTTCTGAGGGAGGAACTTAGACCTCTATTCCCATTGATGTCTGGCTTGGCCATGTGACTTATTTTAGCCAACAGAATGACAGCAGGCATGACCAAGCATAAGCCTCAAATGAGCATGGATGCTTGGCTTGCCCTCTTGTGCTCCTTCCATCCTCTGTGATAAGAATATCCTTGGTGAGCAGCTGGTCCAAGAATAAAGCTCTGCAGAGGAGACCTAAGTCCAACCTACTTCCTGGAGTCCAGTTTAGCACACTCAAGATCAGAGGATCATGGGCTAACTGAAAGGCCCATGAGAGGGAAATATAAATTAATAGAAGAGGTAGTTCAAGGTAGCATGTAATTAATTATTATATTCTATCAGGTAGATGGAAGAATCAATAACAGACTCATTCAGAGAAAGGTGAGATTGTAACAAGCTAGATTATTCCGTCAAGTTTCGCCCCCACCACAAACTCATATGTAACAAAAAATATCATTTTTTTTTTGAGACTCAAAATGAACATTTGTAGGAAAAAGACATAAAACATTTCCTTTCGGTTTCTAGACTAAAACTCTGGAATTTGAGGGTGGCCTTACCATGATTGTGGCTGTGGCGGTAGCATGTTCTCCACCTCCCCAACACTCTCCAATATTGGGACATCGAGCTTCCTCACACACCTATGAGTAAAAGAGAACTGAATACAATCAGGTTGAAAATATCTACCAACTGAGAAATTAGTCATCAGGCATTTTATACTATCCATTTTTTATACAGTATGTTAACAAATTCACTATTTGGAAATGCTGTTAAACTGCCAAACTACACAGATATTAGGATTCTATTTTTAAATTAAAAACTATGAATGTATATGTTTTATATGTACAAATAAAAAAGTCTACAAGGGTATATGTTGAATACTTAAAGTGGTATAACAAACATTTGAGATTTCATATAGTATGTTTCACATTTAATATATCCTTTCCAACAAGCATGTACTTAATTTGTAATACAAGACAAACAAAAACTCTCATTCCCTGAATGGCAGAAAAAAAATTTTTGGTTTGTACTATTAAATAAGTGGCTAAGAAATACAATTACTTTTTGCTTCTTTTGCAGGGAAAATAACTTTTAAATCTATTTCCATTACTGAGAGTAACGTGAAAATGTCTTTACTTTCCTTGCTATTTTCAATATGTATTTTATTAATTTTCAAGTTATATATGCATAGAAAAATTATGTCTTCTGGTAAAGAGGGATACTTAACCCTTAACAGTAAGTAACAAAACTTACTGTGTGAAGATTTAAATTCCGCAAAGTGTTTTTCAGCTTATTGTAATTCTTCCCCATAGGAATCTCTGTCTTTAGCCATGGAGGTAGTCTTAACCTGCGGAAAGCCAAAATAACTATATGCTAACAAGTATGTTCCCAAATAAGCACACCGCTTTGAAGTTACTTTGATCTATTAAGATGACCAACTGGGAATCTCCCCCCTGTAATCCTGGAATGATTCTTTTAATTTCTGCCACAGGAGATAACAGAATCAAAGTTCAGTTCAGTTCAGTTCAGTCGTTCAGTCATGTCCGACTCTTTGCGACCCCATGATCGCAGCACGCCAGGCCTCCCTGTCCATCACCAACTCCCGGAGTTCACTCAGACTCGCATCCATCAAGTCAGTGATGCCATCCAGCCATCTCATCCTCTGTCGTCCCCTTCTCCTCCTGACCCCAATCCCTCCCAGCATCAGAGTCTTTTCCAATGAGTCAACTCTTCGCATGAGGTGGCCAAAGTACTGGAGTTCCAGCTTTAGCATCATTCCTTCCAGAGAAATCCCAGGGCTGATCTCCTTCAGAGTGGACTGGTTGGATCTCCTTGCAGTCCAAGGGACTCTCAAGAGTCTTCTCCAACACCACAGTTCAAAAGCATCAATTCTTCAGCGCTCAGCCTTCTTCACAGTCCAACTCTCACATCCATACATGACCACTGGAAAAACCATAGCCTTGACTAGACGGACCTTTCTTGGCAAAGTAATGTCTCTGCTTTTGAATATGCTATCTAGATTGGTCATAACTTTTCTTACAAGGAATAAGCGTCTTTTAATCTCATGGCTGCAGTCACCATCTGCAGTGATTTTGGAGCCCCCCAAAATAAAGTCTGACACTGTTTCCACTGTTTCCCATCTATTTCCCATGAAGTGACGGGACCAGATGCCATGATCTTCGTTTTCTGAATGTTGAGCTTTAAGCCAACTTTTTCACTCTCCTCTTTTACTTTCATCAAGAGGCTTTTTAGTTCCTCTTCACTTTCTGCCATAAGGGTGGTGTCATCTGCATACCTGAGGTTATTGATATTTCTCCCGGCAATCTTGATTCCAGCTTGTGCTTCTTCCAGTCCAGCGTTTCTCATGATGTACTCTGCATCGAAGTTAAATAAGCAAGGTGACAATATACAGCCTTGACGTACTCCTTTTCCTATTTGGAACCAGTCTGTTGTTCCATGTCCAGTTCTAACTGTTGCTTCCTGGCCTGCATACAGATTTCTCAAGAGGCAGGTCAGGTGGTCTGGTATTCCCATCTCTTTCAGATTTTTCCACAGTTTATTGTGTTCCACACAGTCAAAGGCTTTGGCATAGTCAATAAAGCAGAAATAGATGTTTTCTGGAACTCTCTTGCTTTTTCCATGATCCAGCGGATGTTGGCAATTTGATCTCTGGTTCCTCTGCCTTTCCTAAAACCAGCTTGAACATCAGGAAGTTCACGGTTCACGTATTACTGAAGCCTGGCTTGGAGAATTTTGAGCATTACTTTACTAGCATGTGAGATGAGTGCAATTGTGCGGTAGTTTGAGCATTCTTTGGCATTGCCTTTCTTTGGGACTGGAATGAAAACCGACCTTTTCCAGTCCTGTGGCCACTGCTGAGTTTTCCAAATTTGTTGGCATATTGAGTGCAGCACTTTCACAGCATCATCTTTCAGGATTTGAAATAGCTCAACTGGAATTCCATCACCTCCACTAGCTTTGTTTGTAGTGATGCTTTCTAAGGCCCACTTGACTTCACATTCCAAGATGTCTGGCTCTAGATGAGTGATCACACCATCGTGATTATCCGGGTTTTGAAGATCTTTTTTATACAGTCTTTCTGTGTATTCTTGCCATCTCTTCTTAATATCTTCTGCTTCTGTTAGGTCCATACCATTTCTGTCCTTTATCAAGCTCATCTTTGCATGAAATGTTCCCTTGGTATCAACTTAGATTTGCTCAAACCACTTTAGAAAACACGCATAACTGTGTCTATCAGGGCACTTTGCTCATGTCTTTGTTTTGCAAAGGCACAGAGTAATACCATCTTTAAAAAAAAAAAGGAGCTTTTGAAACATCTCATTCCCTAATGAATAATACTTACAAAAAGTTCTGTATTTGTTCAGATTAAGAAGAGACCCCACAGGTGAACTTTCTGTTCTTTGATTTTGATAGGTGTTAAATGGAAAAAAATGCAAAATTTGGAGTAAAGGCTACATATCCTCAGGTTTCCCTTGTCTTCCACCCACTTGTAGTCTAGAAGTTGCTGGGTAAAGTATCTCCCCAAACAATTTGTGCTCTGCACCAAATTCTCTTACAATTCTTTTAAACTAAGGCATGCTATCCGTGCTAGGAGAAACAAGTTAGATCATCAGCACCCAGTAACAATGAAAACCTTATCGAAGTGTAACAGACTAATATCAAGGTGACAATCTTTGCTCTCTAAAGACACTTGTTGCTGGATGGACAAAGGGAGATGGTGGTGTAGGATGGCTAAGTCCTAGCAAGGCCCTCAGAGGACAGACAGAAAAGAAAATTTCACCTATTTGCCTTTTCTATGTTAGTTATCAGTTGTTTCTAATGATTTTTAGCTAAATTTAACAAGCTGATTAAAAATGTATTTCAGGGTTTGGTTATATCTGAAAATGATGCACTATGAAGAAATGGGATGTTAAAATTACCCCAAATTTTCAATTACCTTTCTCCTTTCTGGCGTTTTAAATTTCCTTTATATTCATCCCAGGTACTCTTGTCAGCCAGATCACCAGATATAAATTCTTGAAGGTCTGGTCCACTCTGTAAAAATTCCTTTTTTTCATCTGGCAGGGAACTTACTTCTCTGACAGGGCTGCATAAATATCTTCCAAATACCTAAACAAAGGGTTCATTATGACATTTATTTAGTTTTCTGTTTAGTCACTAAGTCGTGTCTGACTCTTTTGCAACCCCATGGACTATAGTCCACCAGGCTCCTCTGTCCATGGGATTTCCCAGGCAAAAATTTATTTAGAAGAGTTAGTAATAACTTAGTTTTAACCTATTTAAATAGCTAAAAGGAAGAGTAAGCCAGAGAACTGATTCAGATATGATGTTAAACTGTTTACAAGCTCTGTGTTGAATAAGGTTAAGGAGGACCCAAAGGGAACAAAACAAACCTAAAGAAGAATAGGAATTAACTACTTCTGTCTAGATTTAAAATAGATTTGGAAACTTCTGGAACTGGCTAACAAAACATGCCACACTTTATCCGTATCAGGACTAAAAGTCAGTCATTCAAGTTTAAACTGCAATAATAGGAGAAGATGCTACAGATTTGAATTTTCTATTCCTGACGAGTCAAGGACGTTTAAATAAAATCTGAAGTAAATTATCTCTGCCTTGGGCTTTGGATAAACACATGTGTTAAAACTTAGAGGTTTAAGGTTTAACTCTGCTGATTTCAGAGAACTTTAAGTAGGGAAACCAAACTTACTATTCCAATTTTCTACGTTATATTGTGTTTGATCAAGGAAGTCACTCAACACATATTTGTTGACCAAAAGAAGCCGTCAGCTTATGGATTTGAACACACACATGGACAAGACAGCCAAAACACTATAAAACTCAAAGAGTTAAAAAAAAAAAAAAAGTGTGCCTATTAAGATGCTGCACAATTGCTACTGTTCTCGCCCAGGTCTCCCGCTCAAGCTTACAACACAGATTTGGGCTCTAATTGCCCAAACCGGTGTCTAGTACAAATCACTGACATGCAAGAAAAAAAAAAAAAAAGACCTCTCAGCGTCAGCCAGAGATACCTACAAACAAATCACTACCAGAGACTTAACTTCCTTGGGGTGTCTGAAGAATTAGACGAGATACCACACGAAAAAGGTTTAGAAGAAAACCTGGCTAGAAGTAAACATTCAGTAAATGCTGGCATTATTGGGCGCTCTAAAGGGATGGGAGCCCTCTACCCTACGCCCGCACCCTGCTCCCCCAGCCGCTCACCCGGGGGCCCACGGTGCGGACCGCGCCCCCGCAGCGTAGAGACATCTCGCTCTTTCTTTCCTAGGAAGGACGAATAATCAGTAATTCCAGGGAAAAGAGAAAAGGACAAACCGTCGCCAGATTTATGACAAGATGAACCACCCTGAACCTGTGGAACTCGCGCAGCTCCGCGATTGGCTGCTTTAGTCTAGCGGCGTCGCGCACTGATGACCCCACACGCAGACCTATACGGACTATAAGAGCGTGATGACGAAAGACGCTCTCTCTTTGCCGCATCTACTGCGAGGTGAGGTGGTTTCTGTAATCGGTGGGGTTTGGGAATCTGAAGCCATCGGCCCTGGGAAGGCCAGCGGCGCGGTTGTGGCCCTCGGGAACTCTATCGTGGTTGTCTCCCCACACAGTGACCGCCGTATGAATTTGGTTGCGCTGGAAATCGAGCCCTGTACTGGGCTTTCAGGCCTACCCCAGCTCCTCAGCCTTGCCGGGATGGCGCCGGCTTGACAGGACACCCGGGGGTGCGCTGAGCGGAGAGTTCGCCAGCTGGGCTTACAACATGCGCCTGCGAGCTGCTCCTTCCAAACAGGGCGCAGCGGGGACCGCTCTCGGTTCGGGTCCTCCCGTAGTCTTGCCGGGGCGGTCTCCGGTAGGGTGGAGCTCCGTCCGGTGGAGCTTGGTCATTAGCGGCCTTCTTCTTACCCTAGGTGCTTGTGTTTCAGAATGAAGACCATTCTCAGCAATCAGACTGTCGACATCCCAGAAAATGGTACGAGACTTGGTGTTTGCGTTTTTCTTACGTCTTTACTACATGCTCTATACCTTGTTCCGAGGCCTCACGAGTACGTTCTCTCCTAGTCGACATTAACTTGAAGGGACGGACAGTTATTGTGAAGGGCCCCAGAGGCACCCTGCGGAGGGACTTCAATCACATCAATGTAGAACTCAGTCTCCTTGGAAAGAAAAAGAAGAGGGTGAGTTTTTTGTTCGTTTTGGACACAGTTGCTTGTTTGGAAGGTTGTGATTTAAGAGTAACAAGATGGGTTGCTTTTCAAATTACGAAATTGAGATTCTGTGTTTTAGCTTCAAATTGGGCGTCTAGAATTATAGCTAGTTTCAGTGTTGTTGTTGCTTTAACAAAATTGGAAGATCAAATTCTGAACAAAGTAGATTAGAAAAACTTCCAGACCAGGGTGCAGCGGGGTAGTAATGATTCGTAATACTGTTACAAGTTTGTTTTTTTTTTCCCCTGATTGTTTTGTAAAAATCTTAGGGACGCAGCAGTGGGTCTTAAACCTGATAATTTTCCAGGATTGACGTTTAATGCAGCTTGTACCATACTTTTGTTTCTGGGTTGTCGTTCCTTTGTGAAATAGTGTACCTATAATGCATAGTAATAAAAATACTTTGAGGTGGTGTGGTTTGTTTGTTTGTTTGTTTGTTTGTTTTTTGGCAAGTCATACTTTTTAATTAGGGCAGGTACTACAATTTACAGTGATTGCTGTGAATAAATGGACTTCTTTCTAAGCCTACTTATTTCTGGAAAGAGTTTTCTAAAGTTTTTTTGTTCTGTTACAGCTCCGTGTTGACAAATGGTGGGGAAACAGAAAGGAACTGGCCACTGTTCGCACAATCTGTAGTCACGTACAGAACATGATCAAGGGTGTTACACTGGTAAGCAGATTCCTCAGACTACTTTGTCTTGGAAGGGGGAGGTTTCTCAGCTGTACTTCATGTATGCAACATATATGTTTGCTGCAGAGAATAGATTATGCATGAAATTTAGTGGCGTACTTGAGCTCTAGTGCTTGGGAAGAGGTAATGTTGGCAGATGTGTCCAATAGGCATTCCTGGGTCTTGGGATTAAGTGATACATATGTGTGTGTGTGTGTATGTGTGTGTAAAGACCAGGTAGTCTTTGATAGTCTGCTGATTTTTTTTTTTTTTTCCTACACAAATTAAGTCTCATTTTCAAGGTGCATGCTTATAGAAAAGTGGCACATGGGGTAGACTTTGGTTTCTTGTTTGATGCCTGTCACTACTACTCTTGCGGGGATAGAAAAAGGTGGATCGAATTTCTGAACTCCATGTCCATTTCCTTAAAAACATACCAGGGTAGGTTCCTTGAGTGTGGGTGCCTTTGTATCCTTAATTCTTGCTATCTGGTGTACCTTAGTAATTCAGTATGTTAGCCCCGGTGCCCAAGATGAAGGGCTTTGGGGTTCTTTATGAGAAACTTGTGTTGTTTACTGTGGGCGTGGTGGTTAAATCACTGTGGTCTCCGACTCTTTCGCAACCCTGTGAACTGTAGTCCACTACGCTCCTCTGTCCATGGGATTTCCCAGGCAGAAATACTGTAGTAGTTTGCGATTTTCCTTCCCAACCAGGGATCAAAGCCATGTTTCCTGCACTGGCAGGTGATTTCTTTACCACTGAGCCACCTGGAAAGGCATAGGCGGTAGTGAAACACTTTTCGTTAAGGTGTGCACTGCAGTCCGGCAAAGAGACAACAGAAACCGATGATTCTGTATACAGTTGTGTGGTGTGGGTGATTTTATAAAGCCTTGACATGAGTATGTGAGAACAGTTTTCAGTTTCCTTTGTCATGGAGGAGGAAGTTTTCCTCTAAAGTCTCTAGAGATTTGGTCATCCTTTTCTAGGTGCAAAGAGGGAGACAACCCTGACAAATATGTAAATATTCCTTACAAAGGGGCAGTTCCTACTTGGTTTTCAGAGAAAAACTGGGTATCCTGTTCAAATTTCTCAGCGTTACTGATAGTTTCTTTATTTAAATCTAGGGCTTCCGTTACAAGATGAGGTCGGTGTATGCCCACTTCCCCATCAACGTTGTTATTCAGGAGAATGGGTCTCTTGTGGAAATCCGAAATTTTTTGGGTGAAAAATACATACGCAGGGTTCGAATGAGGCCAGGTATGGTTCATAAGTTTTTTTTTTCTGCTTGTGAAGGCTTAAATATATTTTGGGTTAGTTATAACTAAGGCTAGATTATTTCAGACTTACCCAGTACAATTAAAGTAGAAGTGCACTTAAAATAGTTTTTCTCTGATACATAATTGATGCGTCTAACACTGAAGCAGATTTTAAAACTTAGTGCTCTTTGATTCTGCTTTTTTTTTTTTTCTATTGCATTGAGGGGGAGTGGAAGGTCTTGCACAAAGCTTGTGAGATCTTACTTCCCCACTAGGTATCAACCTGCATTGGCATCATGGAGGCTTTAACCACTGGATCAGCAGGGAAGTCCCCAAAAATGAGCTTTGAAGAATACCAAACGTATACAATGGAAATAAGAAATAAGATTGGATACAAAGCTTATTTATTTATCTGGCTGAGTCTTAGTTTTTGCTTATTTAGCTATGGGATTCTTAGTCACAACATTCAAACTCTTTAATTTGCAGCATGTGGGAACTAGTTTCCTGACCAGGGATTGAATCCAGTCCACCTGCATTGACAGCCCAGAGTGTTAGCTACTGGCCCACCAGGAAGTCCCAGGAATACAAAATTTGCCCAGATAATTCAGATTCTATTACAAAACAGATAGTTTCATTTGGTGTGTGGAATTTTAAATCAAGTAAATTGCTCCCTAATTTAAACATCTTAAGTATTCTACAATTCTTATTTTTTATCTTGACACTATTCAAATGCCCTCTTATATTTTAGGGGTTGCCTGTTCAGTATCTCAAGCCCAGAAAGATGAGTTGATTCTTGAAGGAAATGACATTGAACTTGTGTCAAATTCAGGTTTGTATGTTTACTGTGCATAATTAATGCCTATAAAGTCTTGTCTATCTAAATCCTGGAGTTGAATACCTGGTATTTGTTCATTTGGTGAGGGTTTTTTTAAATTTTGGGAATCTTAATTAAAAGCTATTAAGTACAGCATGTGATGAAATACTTGTCTTGAGTTTGGCTGATAATTGCCTTATCTTTTTCACCCTTATAGCTGCTTTGATTCAGCAAGCCACCACAGTTAAAAACAAGGATATCAGAAAATTTTTGGATGGTATCTATGTATCTGAAAAAGGAACAGTTCAGCAGGCTGATGAATAAGATCTCAGGTGGGATTTTGTAATACCTGTATAATTTTATTGCTTTAGTTGGGTCTAATTAATAAACTGTAGTTGTAGCAAAGGCAGAAAGTATGTTTTACATGATTGGGAATAAAACTTTTCTGGGTAAGAATATTGATGGAGAATTAGACTGTTTCTTTTCTTTTTTACAGTGGTCCTGCTGCAGAAACAACAAGATGGTTGTTTGGAATCAGATGGTTCTATGGACTCAGTTGTGATCCTTTAAAGAGACAATAAAAACTCTTGATTTGAGGTTTTTTCCTACTGATTTGTTATTTCAAAGTATTTGGCCAGTAAACAGTTAAGTAAATTCTAATTTGTTAATAATAACAGAAGGAATAGGAGTGGTTGATTTTGTTGTTGTTTTTAGCAAGACTTAATGGCAGAAGGGGCTTGAAGGAATACCAAGGACATTTCAGGCAAGAGGAATACGGTTATCGTGGGAAGAACTTTAGGAGATGCCCTGAAGGTATCTAATTTTACAGTGGCATAGATTTGAAGATTTGTGAGGCAAATGCCTGAGTCACAGTAACTGAAAAGGCAGCTGAGAAGTGAAACTTGTCTTAGTAAGAATTAAAAGATGGAGTTAATTTATATTTATGATAAACATCGTTGCCGTAGTCTAAGGTTCTCTCAGACCCAAATTTCAGCCACTTCTGTATCTTAGTCTGTGATAGCTTTAAAAAAACTTAAGAAACGTTCCATGTGTCATACTTCAGATACACTACTAAACAATACTGTGTTTTAACTCAGTAGGGTTGCCCCTAAACCTGCAGTCCTCCCCTATCTGATTTGTTAAAAACTGTAACTGTGTAATTTCTCAGGCAATACATTTAACTTTGTCTTACCTACTGTGTGTAGTCCATCAATAAAATCTGTGGGCTTACTAAGATCTTGGTTTAAATAAATGAAATTAATTTTCTATTCAGTTAATCATTGGTTTGATGATAACAGTTAAATTTTTAAGAAATGGGTGAAATTGTAAATACAGATTTTGCTTTTAATTATTTTGAGATGAGGTTTGGGGTAGGTGTTGGATGGGTAAGTTGTCTTCCTTTGAGTGACAGGTTAGCAGTCAGATATTTTCAGTGAAGCCTGTTGAGCTCATTCCTCATGTCCATCCTAGCATACCCTGCTCCAGTTTTTGTCCATAATGTTTATAATGTAAGATTAATAGTTTACTTTGTTGGGTATTGATTATATACTCTTTTCCTGCTAAGAGTTTTAACGTTCATGGAGGGGGGTGTGACCTTGTCTACCCTGGGATATTCCAAGTTCTAGAACAGTGTCTGGCATATAGCTGTTTGCTGAGTAATTGGTTCCCAAATTGCCAGGGAGATTCAGGTTGTGGAGATTGACTAATAGTAATGGGCCTCAAAAGATGTTTTTAAGGTATTGACAGAATTTTAAAATTGAATTTGAGGGTTGAAATTTCCAAGTGGCAGTGTTGCAGAGGGATAAAGGTGTTATTGCAGAGTGTCGGTATATAGGCAGTGGTAGCAGCAATGGGAGTATGTAACACCAGAAGTGAAGCGTGGAGACTTTAAAGGGTAACTGTTGGCAGTCTGGTTGTAGCTGAGGAGTTACTTCAATTTAATAACTTAGATGTGGTAAAGGAACGTGTAGCAGCTTCTCCCCAGGGAAGCTGTCCGTGTTTTCTGTTACCACAGATGAGCATGTAAGTGCATCCTCAGTTTTGAGGTGTATCAGTCTACATTTTCTAATGAGAAAACATACTTGGGAGTAAATTGCCCATTTGGCACACAGTTTCGGCGGATGGAGGGAGGGGGTGTTGGCAGAACCCAGTTAAAACACCATTCACATTCCACAGTCCTTAAGTTGAATATAAATAATCAGCATAACCCAGTTTATTTGGAATGAATTACATTGAGAATTAAAACATCCAGTCATAATTTACTGACCTCAATTTCCAGAGGCTCTTTAAACACCGTAATTGCGATACTTCCATATATATCAGACTTAGTGGTGAAAGGGTTGTTAAACTGAACGTGGAGAATGCAATAATATACAAAGTAAACTACATTTTAAGATGTTCAAGTTTTGAAAGGTAAAAGATCTGTCAAAAGCTGCCAACAGTTCCTGACTCTTTATGGTTTTATTTTTTAATTAAATAAACATGTATTTGGTAATGCAGGATCTGTGTTGTGGCAAAGGCTCTTTAGATGTGGTATGTGGGTTCTAGTTCCCTGACCAGGGATTGAACCCAGACCCCCTGCTTTGGGGCATGGAATCTTAACCACTGGTCCATCAGGACAATCCCCATTTATTATTTTAAAATGAATTTAAGAAAAACCTGAAAGGTATAACTGAGAATGAGCTAGATTAAAATATGTACCTAGGGACTCATGGAGCTTCCCTGGTGGCTCAGATGGTAAAGCGTCTGCCTGCGGTGCAGGAGACCCGGGTTCGATCCCTGGGTTGGGACGATCCCCTGGAGAAGGAAATGGCAACCCACTCCAGTACTCTTGCCTGGAAAATTCCATGGACTGAGGAGCCTGGTAGGCTACAGTCCATGGGATCGCAAAGAGTCGGACTCGACTGAGTGACTTCAGTTTTCAGGGACTCATGTATGATGATGGCTTAAAGACTAGTAAAATTCCCAGGTGGCAAAAAAGGACAGCATTGAATTAGGGACTTTACTATTGATACCTTCTCTTCCCTGGTGGCTCAGATGGTAAAGCATCTGCAATGCAGGAGACTCCGTGAGATCCCCTGGAGAGAAGGGAAGGGCAACCCACTAGTATTCTTGCCTGGAGAACCCCATGGATGGACCATAGAGTTGCAAAGAGTGACTAACAGTTTTCACTTTGTGGCAAGGTGACAAGTTTAAAAGATACATTAAGCACTAAATGTAAAGACTTACAAACAATACAAGATAATCAAAACAGGACAGGAAAGCAAACATCTTAATTCCAAGTCTGTTTTTAGGACTGACTATGGATTTCTTTTTCAAAACCTTGGATGTTGATGAGTTGCTCAACTGATACTCTAGGATTAAAAAACTAGTTACTATAATCATGTATAGCCTCAAGCCTGATAATCAGATGAAAGTTGCTCAGTCGTGTCCGATATTTGTGACCCTTTGGACTGTAGGTCTCCAGGCCAGAATACTGGAGTGGGTAGCTGTCCCCTTCTCCAGTGGTTCTCAGAGAAATATAAAAAATCCTTGGAAAACAAAAGCTGCTAAGGTTGGAGGAAGGATGCAGTTGGAACAAGGAGACAAAAGCATCTAAAATTTTACTATCTGAATTGGCCAGCCAGAAAGAATATTGATGTCTTAACCACTTTTGCATTTGTTTGAATTGACCAATTGTGTTATTTTTATCTTTGAAACTTAATGCTGTTATCAATTAGTATCTCAGTTATGCAGGAAGTAAGCTTTCCTTTGACTCTGGAAGTCAGACTTCCAGAGGAGTAGACAATAGTTAAATATTGACTCACCTAAGGAAAGAATGGGTATAAATGGGTTTAGATTCAGGTTTTCTTCCAACATTTAGAATACAGTGAGTGAATGTTAAGAACAGAATTCAAAAAAGTCAAACTGCAAATTCTGTTTTAAGAATTTACTTAATCCTAGCTTCAAAGGTTGCAATGTAAGAATAGTTTACTCAGGCCACCAGTACTCTGAATTGTGTCCACAGTTGGGAGGTGCCTTCTACACCTTGAGAGGTCCATATGTGCTTGTGTTAGATCAGTGAAGGACTTCAGGGTCGAGAACAAGTCTCATGGGATAAATGGTAACTTGATAACGATAATATAAAAAAATCATATCTTAGAATGTTTGCTGCATCTGTCACCTAAGATTCAGGTGAGGAATAATACCAATTTGAAGGAAGTTGCTGTACTGTGAGGTTGAATGACCTCTGTCTTCACAGGCAGTTGGATCTAGTTGAATTTAATCTTTGTCCTCTGATGTTTACATGAGTTACTAGAAATTAAATGTTACTTTTTAAAAAGTCATCTGATAAAAGAGCTCATAAAATGAGATGTTTTATAAATGCTCAATTTTAATTTCTGTTGACAAAAGCTGAGGGATTGATGTGCTTCAGAGTTTATAATTGGCTATAGACAAATGATACTTAACCCTATTTTTTTCCATTTGAGAACCACCCTGACCAAAGGGGAAAGCACCTAAAAAGTGACAGAATTTTATCACTGACAATCTCCATGTGGAATCTTAACAGAGTTGTACTTTCAAAACAATTTCTTTTATCATAAGTAGCTACTGGTATGAATAGAGGAAAACTAGAGAATAATGATAGGAAACAGCTCATCAAACACCATGAGACAACATATCAGATAATCTTCATAGGCTTACTGTCGAGGGAAACCTTTACCTTAGATCCAAGAACTGAATTCACTGATGTCAACACCTTTTAAGGGAAAATTTGAACCATACAATGGAGACCAAGATTGTCATTACCTTGGCTATCACTAAATTCTCAAGTTGTCCTTTTTCTACGATATAGGTGTATCTTCTGTAAGTTACCAGTATATGGAACTGGAGTGAATTTTTAAACTTTTCCATCCTGCAGACAGAAATAAGATCAGCTTAGCTAAAAACTCTTTTGTGACCTTTCTTTAACGGTATGTGCTGTGAGTTCTTTGCTTTCCAAATTTTTCTTCTCTTTCGCTTATGAAAAATAGTAATTGATAACAGTAGAACCAGAGTGGAGAAGAAACAACATCCAAAGAATATCAGCGGTTTCTTCTGCACAAGAAGTAAGCAGACAATACATTCTGTGTTTCTTTGAGCCTGACTGCATCTAGGACTACTGTTCTCAGAAAGGAAGCCATTGTTGCTGATCAGTTTGTTGTAAAACTGGATTGAGGATTTAGCTTTGAAATCGGGTGTGAAGAATCCAAATCTGGGTCTAGATTTTTCTTCAGTCAGTTTGAATACATAATAGCCTTTGATTTTGATTTTATCAATCAGGTATGCTGAAAAATACCAAAAATAAACATTATTAATCACATGTGAACTATTAGATATCCTTGAGAATTTAGTTTTCATTGAAAACAGTCTAAAACTCATGCTCATAAAACATTTTCATTAAAGGTTTTTTGACATTCTTTTATCAAATTTTTAAAGATTGAATTAAAACATATCTATAATCATACCAAAACACCCGCAGGAAACTCAGACTTAAGAACTGTAGCCATAAAGGTCAAAGGACTTAACTGTCAACTTGTTCACAGTGTTAACAGAAAAATTTTGCTTATTTACCTTGATTCCGGAGCTCAGACGTGAGATAACGGCCCAATAACTGCACTTAGTTTCCCCAGCCACTCACTCTGGCTCGCCTACTCAATTCTTTTATACCTTCTGTCAACAAACTTACAGCACCTCCTCTGTTGGAATCATCTTTGACTACTCTCATACACACATCCAATCCTGTTGACTACCTTCAAAACACATCCAGAACCTATCCACTTCTCACTATCTCCACTCTTAATTGGAGAAGGAAATGGCATCTCACTCCAGGACTCTTGCCTGGAAAATTCCATGGATGGAGGAACCTCGTAGGCTACAGTCCATGGGGTCCGCAAAGAGTCGGACTCGACTGAGCGACTTCACTTTCACCACTCTTAATTAACTTGACCCAGTCCACCATTATCCTTACCCAGACCAGTGCAATTCTCCCTATATCAATTCTTGCTCCTTTAGAGTGTTGTTCACAAAAGAGCAGCAATTCTTTTGGTGTGGGTTGGATCTTGTTAACCTGTTTAAAACCTAGAACCTTCCTATCCCTGAGAGTAAGCTACAAGTTTTTACGACGGCCTTTTTCTAAGCCCATAATAGACTATCATTAATGAGCCTGTTCCCCCTCATTCTTTGGTTCATATTACCTGGGAATGTCATATATTTCAAGGGAAATGGCCCTCGAACCTCACCTTTCAAAGCCTCCTGAATGTATTTCTCTAAGTAGTATTTTCGGAGCTCATCATTTTCCAGAGACTGGTCATCGATGCCACTGGCCGTGATGTAAACATCCATGTCTCCATAGTTCCTCCGGATCCACTTCAGCACCCTGCGCTCTCCCCAGGGCATCACGGCCAGGCGGGTGGGGGAGCTCAGGCAGGTGATGTCCTGCAGAAACTGGATGTCCCTGTCTGTGTCGTAGGTGCTGCCGTTCTGGCGCTCGTGCATCACGAACCTGGTGGTGAAGTGGTTCAGGGCGTAGAAGTCCGCAGTGCCCTTGACCAGCCTCCTCTCCTCCTCAGTAAACTGAGGCAGCGTGGAGCGTGCGAGCCCTTGCCTATTCTTGAAGGCGACGTACTCTCTCATGGCCAGTGGGTAGTCCCCCGTCTTGAAAAGGGGTTCTGCAAACCAGGCGATTTGGAACTGGAGGAAGCGTTCGGCCGCCTTCCAGTGCGAGTCCGCGTAGGGATTGGCGGGCTCGGCCCAATCCGAGTGCAGAGACAGCGACAGGGCCCCGCGCTGCACAGGCCTGTACTGCCGGTCGTAGAGGTGCCAGGCCAGGGCGTGGGCAATCAGCAGGTGGTGGGCTGCCCAGTAGGTGTCGTTACTAGACTGCTCGTAGATGTCACTCAGTCGGTTAGGCTCGTTGATAGTGATCCAGAGCTTCACCAGGTCCCCCAGCTCCCGGAAGCACAGGTCGGCGTAGTCCTGGAAGGCCTCGGCCGTGGACCGGTTCAGCCACCCTCCGCTGTGCAGCAGAGGCCCAGGGAGGCCTAGGTGGGTGTGGGTCGGATAGTACAGCGTGACCATTGAGGAGATGTTGAGCTTCAGCCCCTCGCTGACCACACACCTGTAGTACCTCAAAGCCTGTCTGTTAGCCATGGACAGGTTGCCAGTGGGAAGGATTGAGGGCCAGTCCAGAGCAAACCGATAGTGGGTCACTTTCATTCTTGCTAACATCTCAAGCTGTCTTTTGATGCTGACAAAATCCGTGCATTGAGCTGGCCTTGTTTTCAGCCTCACTCCTTCCACTCGATGCAACAGTCTGTTGCCCGTCACATTCCACACATACAGATGAGGATCGCTGAACTGTGGGGAGGAAGCCACCGCCTCAGGCTGTGAAAGCAAGCACATACAGGCAGGCAGAATCTTAGCATGCATCCTCTAAGAGAAGTGTGTGTTAGTCACTCAGTCATGTCCAACTCTTTTGCAACCCCATGGACTGTAGCCCCCAGGGCTGGAAGTGAGTTGCTATTTCCTCCTCCAGGGGCTCTTTCTGACCCAGGAATGGAACCTGGGTCTCCTCTATTGCATTCGGATTCTTTACTATCTGAGCCACTTCAGACCTTCAGACCAGAAAGGAAGAGCCTGATCTTATTTTGCCTCTCGCAATAGAGAAAATAAATGATGCACATGTCCTTCAGAACAACCTATGTCTTCCTGCTTTTTTCCTGTGGATGTCAGCAAAAAAGGCCTGATGGATTATCCTCCCTCCAGGCCCTTGAAATTTACCAGGGAGACAGGAAAATGTAGAGAAAGAACCACACCTAGGGCTTGGCTTGCAAAACAATTTGTCTTTCAGAAAACAGGATGTTTTCCAGTTCCTGGGTCCTAAAAACCAGGTAATATGGGGTTGGGAGTGGGGGTGTGTGTGGGGGCGGTTCTCATGTAATTCTGTTCAAATGCATCAGGAAATTGGCTTGGTTCTCAGTTAAAAGGAACCACAAAAGATGGACCTTCCAAACCTGTCACAAATTAAAGGCAAATTAGCATTCCAGTTGTGGAGGATTTCACTGAGATTAGCATTCGGGGTTAGAGGGGGCTGGTGGACCCCAGCCACAGTTCCTAAAATAGGCCAGTGGGAAGGATCAGGAAATGACCCCTTGTGTTTGCTTAATGCGGCTAACACATTCCAGTTGAAAAATCCAAGTGATGTCACACGTCCATCATTCAGTTCTCCCCTTCCCATGTGCCTGTGAGAACACAGCATTTATTCCTCCAAAGGGAGGATTCTAAACACGCTCCTTATATAAGGTAATGAAGTGTGAAAGAAGAGAACCCTAAAATAATCCCTAGAATCTCTTGAATCCATTCTCTGCCCCTCCACTAAGCAGAGAGCCCTGGACTCCTGCTCTGGTTCTGTCCCTTTAAAAGCCAGGCTTGACAACTCTGTTTAGTGACAGAGCAATCTCACCCACCTCACAGGTGTACTGTGAGAAGTCTGTGACTCTGGGCAATTGCTCTGTCAACTCTAAAGCACTCTACAAACATAAGGTACTTATGACTTGGGTTTAGTTCTCCCTGCAATTATCGCCTGTTAGGCCCTTGAGTCTAAATTAAAACAGAAAAGGGCTTAAGAAAAACAAGTTCAAGATTAATAAGAAAAAGTGAAAGTTCTGTTCTTGTTTTAATGTGCTTTTTCTTCCCATGACTGAATTTAACTGCACCTGGAAATCAATGGTAATTAGCCTTTGGTAAATATTTTCCCTCTAATTGTTTTCTCATGTGTCATCTTTCATAGTCTAATTATAAAATCATATCATTGCCCACTTGCCATCTGCCAACTAGCTATCTAGAACATTAAACGGAGAGAACATTGATCATGTGAGCATGAAGCTAAATCTGTATATAATTATTTGAGTAAAATCCTTAGCCTAGATAGCCAGTTTCAGTGTTTTGAAACCTCAGAGCATCATGGTATTGAAAGGGTATTTATTTACAAAGGGCAATCTTACAGTAAGGTAAGGTACAATGAAATGAAAATCTGTTTTACTTTTTAAAATCTCCAGAAAGCATTAGTCTTAGCAACTGTGTGATTAATCTGCTAAGAGAAATAGTTAAAGTATTGCACTCTGACCTCAGCCCCAGCTCCCAGAGCTTGGTTCTAAAGTTCTTTCTTCCACTAATAGGATCCTGGACTCCTTGGAAAAATGGCTGTTTTCAGGTCTGGTTCAGGAAAGGAATGAGGGGATCCTGGTGAATATTGCACCAGAAAAATAAGAACATACTTAAAAACTGGAAAGGAAATGTCAAAAAGACATAAAAACAGCTTGAAAGAGTCCCATATGCCAAATTTGAGATAATTTGAGCATCAAAAGTTCCAGTGAATCAGTGACAACAATGAATTATAACTGAGTTAATTCACTCATTAAACAATGTGTTTAATTCACTTAATAAATACAGAAGAAATAATCTAATTAGAAATTAGCCATTTTGCAATCTACAAAGTAAAAACTAATTCAGGCAAGGTTCATAAATCAATGTTAAGAGCATTGGTTGAATGCTGTTGAGAAATAGGATATTTATACAGTCTTAAAATATCACCATCAGATTAATTCTTAATTACAAATGGAAAAGGACCTTTCAGTTAAGAGATCTAGCAAATGCCACATCAAGAAATCTGGTGACTGCTACTTCAACTAGTGTCTCCAGTAATGAAAGAAACTGACTTTATGTGCCTCCTATGGGCTGGAAGAAGCACAAGCTGGAATCAAGATTGCCGGGAGAAATATCAATAGCCTCAGATATGCAGATGACACCACCCTTATGGCAGAAAGTGAAGAAGAACTAAAGAGCCTCTTGATGAAAGTGAAAGAGGAGAGTGGAAAAGTTGGCTTAAAGCTCAACATTCAGAAAACTAAGATCATGGCATCTAGTCCCATCATTTCATGGCAAATAGATGGGGAAACAGTGGAAACAGTGTCAGACTTTAATTTTCTGGACTCCAGAATAACTGCAGATGGTGATTGCAGCCATGAAATTAAAAGACGCTTACTCCTTGGAAGGAACGTTATAACCAACCTAGATAGCATATTAAAAACCAGAGACATTACTTTGTCAACAAAGGTCCGTCTAGTCAAGGCTATGGTTTTTCCAGTGGTCATGTATGGATGTGAGAGTTGGACTATAAAGAAAGCTGAGCGCCCAAGAATTGATGCTTTTGAACTGTGCTGTTGGAGAAGACTCTTGAGAGTCCCTTGGACTGCGAGGAGATCCAGCTAGTCCATTCTAAAGGAAATCAGTCCCGGGTGTTCATTGGTAGGACTGATTTTGAAGCTGCAACACCAATACTTTGGCCACCTGATGCGAAGAGCTGAATCATTTGAAAAGACCCTGATGCTGGGAAAGATTGAGGGCAGGAGAAGGGGACGACAGAGGATGAGATGGTTGGATGGCATCACTGACTCAATGGACATGGGTTTGGGTGGACTCCAGGAGGTGGAGATGGACAGGGAGGCCTGGCGTGCTGCAATTCATGGAGTTGCAGAGTCGGACATGACTGAGCAACTAAACTGAACTGAATATGATGTATTGGAAAATACACAACAGCATCTATGTAGTATTATTTCTAGAAACACTTAACTGAATCTAATAAAGAAACAGAAATCCATGCTTGTAGACATTTTACAAGCAACTGGGATGTCCCTGGTGGCTCAGTGGTTAAGATTTCACCTTCCAACGCAGGAGGTGTGGGTTGAGGAGCTAAGATCCCACATGCCTCCTGGTCAAAAAAAAAAAAAAAAAAACATAAAGCAGAAGCAATATTGTAACAAATATGATAAAAATTAAAAAAAGAAAAAGTCCCACATTCTACAAAGCAACTGGCCTGAACTCTTCAAAACTATCAATACCATGAGATTAGGGGGATTTCTCTCAATTAAAGAAGCTAAAGATACACATAAGGCCCAGATGCTGGGGAAGGCATAGTAGTATTTTTTAAATGTTATTTTCATTTTGTAGTCTTCCTATAGAGCCCATCTACTCTTGCCTGCCCATCATCTATTCATACAACCTTTGGCTGAGTTTTCAAAAAGCATCCAAATTTTTCTTGGTAAAGCATTTATCCTCATTCCTTAAGTGCAAGTGAAGCTGACTCCTCAGTGGGCTCCAGGTGTGAGCAAGAAGCCCAGGTCTGATTGATCACAGCATTGCTTTCCCCTGACCAAGTGATCAGCTCTTGGTCCTCAGAGCGGACTGACAGTCATAGTGTCAGTTACTGGAGAGCAGATGGGTGTTCACATGAAGCAGGAACTTGCAGGTTGGGTTATGTACAAACTGGAACTCCTGTCTCTCCTGGGGCCTGTTGTTGCTGGTTCTAGACTTTGCAAAACATAAACCTACTTGAAGTGGTAGGGAAAAGATGCCTGTGCCATGTGGAAGAGGAGAGACATACTGGGTAAGTACGTGCCTCTCCGGGGGTCACAAACTGAAGGTGAGTCACTGTGTTTATATCACTCCCTATATCTTTCTTCCTTTTATCACTCCTGGGCCTTTCCTAAAGTTTTGTTTAAATACTGATAGGGGTTGAGATTCATAACTCACGGTTTCGGCCCTTTTGTCTAGTTGTATCCCTTGCACATCTTGTTTTTCCATAAGCTTCTAGAATACAAGTACTATGAGGTCTCATAGCATAATGGTCAGAGACAGACAAATCAGGGTAGGTTGGACAAGTTATGTAACCTTTCTAAGCTTCGATTTCTTTGCCTATAATATGAACGTTTTGTGATTAAGTATACTGAATGCACATACATTCAGAAGTTAAGTGCTTGGAACATAGTAGGAGCTTCAAAAATAGTTTCAGAAAAATTATTTCAGAAAGAGCATCGTGCATCTGAGAACTTGAAAATAGCTTGCTACAGTTGTGCCACTATTTGTTACCTTAGGCAAGTCACTTTCTAGTATTAATTGACAGGCCTTACCTTCCTTAGCTATAAAATGAAAGATTTGGTATAGGCTCACCTGGGTCTAAAAGTTGACCTTTTTCATACACTACGCACTGAGCACTTACTGTGTATCTGAAACTGCTCTAGTAAGGCATCTAGCAGGCAGTAAAGCCTCAAACCTCTCCACCGTCTCGCAGAGAAAGTTTGCATTCTAGTAGGAGAAACAGGTGATCAGTAAGGAAAATGTGTAAAGCGGTTACCAGAGGATAGCAGTGAGGAAAATGAGATACTGATTGAAGGGTACAAACTTCCAGTTATAAGATGAACATGTTCTGGGGGTCTATTATACAGGATGGTGACTATAGCTAATAATATTGTATTGTATACTTGAAAGTTGCTAAGAAGATCTTAAATTTTCTTACCATAAAAAAAAGATCTTAAATTTTCTTGCCTGTGATGGTATGGAAGTGATAGCTAATGCCATAGTGGCAATGTTTTTGCAATGAAAAATGTATCAAATCAACACATTGTACACCTCAAACTTACACGATGTTGTATGTCAATTATATCTCGATAAAGCTGGAGAAAAAAGGAAAATGTGTAAAACATAGTATGGTAGATGTGATGAATGCTATATAAGAAAATAAAGCAGGAAGGGAGAATAAGCAGTGATAGTGATGAAGTTATGCTGTTTAGAGTAGAGGGAAGCCTTATTGAGAGGTTGACATTTGAGTTACATTTGAGGAAGGTGAAGAATGAGGCAAGTCAGGAGGCCCCATTGGGGTATAAAGACCTCATAAGGCAAATGACCCAAATTTATCATAAATCACTTAAATGAAGGGCCACTAGTAATTTGCTTCTGGCAAAACAAAAATCTAGGGAATTCCCTGGTGGTCCAGTGGCTAAGACTCCATGCTTTCATTGCCGAGGGTGTGGGTTCAATCCTTGGTCCGGAAACAGATTCTACATGCTACATGGTGCAGCCAACAAATTAAAAGAAAAAAACTGTAAAATTTGTTTCCTGTAATTTTGATACTACTGACAAATGGCTGTCACAAAAATGACTGGAAGATCTCTCTAGACTATATGCAACTTGAGGGCAGTATGAAAAGCTCTCAGTAAGCATGAATTCTTCCCTTCCTCTCTGTTCTTTCCCCAATGTCCCTTATAACCCCCAAGTAATCATGGTATTTGATATTATCTGACAGCTGTTTCTTAGATGTCATTGAGTAAAATGAAAGGGAATACTGTGTATTATTTGGAGTTGGTGATGGACAGGGAGGCCTGGCGTGCTGCATTTCATGGGGTCGCAAAGAGTCGGACACGACTGAGCGACTGAACTGAACTGATAGTTAAATTTGTGGAGCTTCCTAGGTGGCGCTAGTGGTAAACAGCTTGCCTGCCAATACAGGAGACAAAAGAGATGCATGTTTGATCCCTGGATCAGGGAAGAACCCCTGGAGGAGGGCATGGCAACCCACTGCAGTATTCTTGCCTGGAAAATTGCATGGACAGAGCGTGGTGGACTACAGTCCATAGGGGAGCAAAGGGTCAGACACAACTTCGTGACTTAGCATGCATGCATAGTTAGTTTGAAAGTAGCCACTTACCTTAAGGACAGATTCAGTGACACCCCAGGAGAAATCACAGGGAAACTGACCCTGCACATCTGGTGTGGACTCTTTCACAGTGAAACCATTTTCTTGAATGATCTGTTTATAGTAATGTGCTGAAGACTTGGGCTTTCTTTCTTTTTGTTTACTATTAAAATCCACATAAAATAATCCTCGGCGAGTGGTGTAAGCATCCTGCCATTCAAAGCCATCCAGGAGGGACCAGGCTGTGTAACCAAACACTTGTATTTCATCAAACTTGATTGCTGTACAGAAAGACAAAAGCAGATGTTCAGAGGCCTAAACACTCTGGTTCATGTTTAGGGCTTCACAAATGACATGCCAGGGGCAGCATATTGTGAAACCAACCTTTTGCCTAATTTTCAGGCCCATTATATCAACTAGGAATTTTATTTTATTTATTTTTTTGAATTTTATTTTTATATTTGAAAACGGGCAGTTATTTTCAACTAGAATGGTCTTCCCAAGTGAACAACACAGTTTAAAATATTCCTTGTCAGGGAACTAAGATCCCGCGTGGGGCACCACGTGGCCAAAAAATAAATACATAAAATAAAAATAAAATATTCATGAGACTTAACTTAGTGTGCAAATCTGTGTCAGAGTGCATGGTAATTTCCAGAACCCTTTGGGACCAATGCAGATGCCAGCTTTGACCAAGAGTTTCTCATTTCAAGCTTGGGTGGTTTCCCATTTTTGGACAAACTGTCTTTTATGAAACAATCCTCAGGGACTGAGACATCAGCTTTGAGAATGAACATATGTGAATGCAGATTTAAGGAGGAGACAGAAGCACAGTGATGTAAGAGAACAAGAATGACTGGGCCCAGGGGCAAGAGGGGAGAGGGCTTGCTCTATTGTGCTCCTGGGCGGGGCTCTTGGGCAGGTTTCTCGACCTCAGTTTTCTCATTAGTAAAAACAGAGGATTGAAAAAGATGAGCTTTCAGAAATTTTCTAGCTCTAAATTTAACAACATTTAGGAATTAGATAAAAATTAAATATGCAATAAAAACAACAATGGTTCAATCAAAACATGAACCTTTGTTCTTAAAAGCTTTCATTTTCTCACGGAAATGTCTCCTTTCTGCACTTTGGGGGTTTTATCACAGAATTTCTTTTCCTAAAAGGGAGAATTGATGTCAAGAGATTCTAATGAGATAAATGTTTCAACAGGCCCTGGGTCTTGTGCTTTAGTGTCATAGGGCCCTGTGAAAGGAGGAATGGTAATGCCTAGGGAGTGATACCACCTCTGCCCAGGCGCTATGGGCAGAGTTCTCTGCTCTGGAGGCCCCCATGTGCACGAGCCCTGGGGCTGGGCCTGGCACAGCTCTGTTCCATGCGATCCTCCTGCAGGTTAGAACACTAGTGTCTTGCTCTCCCTGGGGACCTTCCCTGAACACTCTCTACAGAACCGGGGATTTTTTTCTCAAAGTTTGTGACTTTTGTTTTGGCCACTCCATGCAGTTTGCCATGATCTTAATTCCCTGACCAGGGATCGAATCCATGCTTTGGCAGTGAAAGCACGAAGTCCAAACCACTGAATCCCCAGGACATTCCCTTCAAGCTTGTGACTTCTAAAGAGAGCTATAGAGTTGTAGAAAGAGCCACCGAGAATTCCTTTATATGGGAGAGAAATGGAGCCCAACTCTGTAGGGGACAGAACCATCATAATCAAAGCTCGTCTTCTGCTCCATTATTTCTTTCTTTTTTTTTTTTTTTTCCAAAGAAAGCTCCATTATTTCAATCAGCCACCTGCAGATGTCACTCCCTGAGTAATGGAAAAGGAATGAGAGGATGAGCAGGGCTTAGAGAAATATCCAGGAACAATAGAAATTGTTCAGCTTAGCCATTCACGGCTCATTCCCGGTATTCAGACTTTTCATCATCGAGTCATGTAATAGAGTAAAAGGACCACAATCAAGAAAAGCTTTCAGCATCTTAAAACTGTTGAACTTTGGACATGTCTCCTTTAGCACTGGTGGCTCACATGGTAAAAAATCTGCCTGCAATACAAGAGATCCAGGTTCAATCCCTTGGTCAGGAAGATCCCCTGGAGAAGGGAATGGCAACCCACTCCAGTACTCTTTCCTGGAGAATTCCATGGACAGAGGAGCCTGGTGGGTTACAGACCATGGGGTTGCACAGAGTTGGACACAACTGAGCGACTAACACTTTCTTTTCATTTTCCTTTAGTATTATGTTCTTTTTGAAGGAATGAAGCAGCACCTTGTTGAAAATTAGGATGTATCTACAACCTAAAATTATTCTGCTTTCAAACTCATTTATAAAGGACATGAAACTGAAAAAAAAGGGGACATGAGAGTAACATAAAATTCTGTCATCACTGCACAATAGAAAAGTCCAACAATACCAGCAACCTAGTCAAAGGTGACCTTAAATATCCTATAGCAAAAGTATTCAAAACAGTTTTTTTTTAATTGAGCTAATGTACGACCAACCTTGAAGAACCTGGTTGAGGAAGTTCTTCATCATGTAGATGGCTGTGGTATCCTCTGTTTTTACGTGACTGTCCATGAACCAGCCATTCTCAGTAATCAAGATTCGGGGATTGCCATATTCCAGTTTAATCCAGTTTAGCACATCTCTTAAATTGAGTGACACGTTTTGTCCCAGTTTAGCCATAGTGTTGGGGGGCTTGAAATTGTTGGGTCCAAAGGAAAAGGCAAAGAAGTCAGCTGTGCCCCTCACCTCATTCTTCTCTGCTTCAGAGAAACGAGGTAGAATGGAGAGCAACTGCTTTCTCATCACTTCTGGATAGTCGCCATCCCTGTGGATAGGGTTGGCAAACCACCCGAGCACGGAAACCATGGATTGCTGGCACTTGAGTATATCCATTGTATTTTCTGATCTGTTTGGTTCAATCCAATGGGATCCCAATGTGATTGACAGCTGACCCTTCTGATGTGGGCGGAAATTTCTGTTGTAGTTATGCCAAACTTTCGAATGAGCCTAGTAATAAGAAAATATTGTTAATCTTTATTGCTGTTACTCACAAGGTTGTGACTTGGCTGGTAGAAGGTATTTTCATGGATAAATTAATGAATTGCTGGGTGATGGAGGGGAAAGCTGCCAGAGAACTCTGATAACTACGGAGTCTGCACTCTGTTCACTTCCTCCGCGCTTCCAACTTAAAGGCTCCCCTGTAAGATCACCGAGGGGCAGGCAGAGAGCCCTTGTCCAAGCTCCATCTTACTTTTTCTCTCTCTGTCTCCCTTCCAGGCCTTCTTGGGGCTGCATGCAGGTGAGATACTATGTAGATTACAGGGTTTTTTCCCCTCTACATAAAAAGACTTGGAGCAGTGATCTTTCACTCTTCTACAGAATCTTTTGGCACTAAGTTAGAAATGCAGGATAACACAGCCTTTAAATTCTGTAAATGGATAATAACAGAGCTCACCTCTTATTGTAAGATTTGAATGAATTAATGTACTTTAGGAGAGTACCTGGCACAGAGTAACCTCTATATGAGCCTTAGCTATTATTACTGTTATTACAAAAGGGTGGCAGGCATGGTACAAAACAGAAAACCAGTGGAAATAGTATAGGATTTGGGGTCAGCACACTTGGGCTTCAAGTTGAAGTACAAGCTACAGTGGCCTTTGACAAGTCACTTAAACTTTCTGAAATCTCTTAGTATCTTCAGCTGTAAAATGAAGTTACAAATAATAATCCCCTTTGTAAACTTGTTTTCAGATGCAGGGCTAATGTATATATTGATTACGTAGCATAGAATAGAGCATCCAGGAGCTACTGCCTAAAGATGGATGTTATTATTGGTCCCCCTAGAGTTTACATTTCCAGTTGAGCTCACTTAAAACAGAGCCTCATGATTTGTCTCTAATCTATTTAATAGGTACTTACTGAGGGCTGACTCAATGAATGCCTGTCTTGCCTTGCCTTGAGAAGCTGAAATAAATAGCACAGGAACCTGCTCTCAGAAGCCAATGATCTCAATGGGAAAATAAGACTAAAATGTGTGAAAGAGAAATATATAGCACCACATAAAATAAAACAGTAAATTAAGCCAGTAAAGAACCATGAGGTGTGTCAGAAGGAGAACCAAAGGTTAAGGATTCCAATTAGCGGCTCTAGGCCAGTTAAAGGCTTCCGTGGTGGTTGAAACAGTAAAGAATCCACCTGCAATGTGGGATATCTGGGTTCGATCCCTAGGAAGATCCCCTAGAAGAGGGCATGGCACCCATTCCAGTATTCTTGCCTGGAGAACTCCATGCACAGAGGAGACTGGTGGGCTATAGTCCATGGGATTGCAAAGGGTCGGACACAACTGAAGCGACTAAGCACACACACAGGCAGATTAATGCCCAAGGTCTCTTTCCTGTCCTGGGAAGCCAGAACTTCCTGGGGAAATGAACACATTTTCAATAGGCTTCCCATATTTTTCTACATTTGCTTCTTTTTGTTCCCCTCTCTACAAGGATGGTGTTTTAAAAAAATTAATGCACATTTAATGTGCGTTATGTAGTCTATCGTACATCCTTATGTAGTCTATTCTCCTTTCCTCTTCTCAGCACCTGACTTGCTTGCCTCTTCTTGTCTCTTCCTAAATCTGCCAATTTCTCCTCTATTTGGGTGCTTCTAGAACAAGAGCACAAACCCTTACTGCTTCTAACCCACAAAGTCAGCTTTCAATCTGTTCCTTTGCTTTTTTTTTTTTTTTTCCTTTTGCTCACTGGAGATGTTTTATTATACTGGGTTGAATTATCCAGAAGTGCCTTTTTGTAGGTCAAAAATAATAAAATATGAACAACGATTCAATCCTAATAGATCCTGTGGACATTAAAAATGCTCCATAAAATCTTGTTAGGGTGGGGAGAGAGAAACATAAATGTAAGGGGTGAGGATTTCAAAACTGATGTCTCCTTGCTTTATGCAAGAAGAGCTAAATTAAGCAATTTCATGAAAGATTTTCTGAAGAAGGAGATGCCTCCAGCTATTACCTCTATCTACCTGTTCTTACTCAGTTTTCATTGGAAGATTCTGGGAGCACTGAGCAAGCATCCCAATGTTCCTAAAGATCCTTAAAGAATATTCTTCTCACAAAAGTTTTCAGGCTGTAACCTCCTCCCCTGCCTCCAACCTGAGGTTGCAGTTTCTGGAAGGACTTTCAGTACTGCCTGGGACAGACTCTATCTGAAGTGGTCTCAGCTGCTCCAGACTTTTCTGGGGCTGGAATCACAGCGGGTCTTAACTGCATTTTTCCTGATTTGAAACAAAAGCAGTTGTGCATTGCTAGAATTCAAAGGGAGGCATTCTTTGCTTATTCTAATCCATCACTTAATCCCTTGGTAGCCTCAGTGCTTTCATCCATAAAAGCCCCAGTGATCAGTAGTACGCCTCCTGTGGGTGGGTGTGCACCTCTGATATGTAAACTGAAAAGCATTAAACACATGTAAGATTCTGAGCCATAAACTAGCCGCCTGGCAAATATGATGTCATCAGACACTAAAGGGAAAGTGAGTTGAAATTTGTATAATGTATTAAACCAGTCCCAACAGCAATTAATCAGCTCTAATAGGAAAAAACAAGGGAGAATTTTCTTTGAAATAAATATTCTACTGCATATTTCAGTGATTAAACGAAAGATGATGTAAGTTGTGATAAAACAGACATGTATCTTTGCAGTAGTTTTCCAAGCAAGTTTTCTGGAAAAATAGATCTCTCCATATATCTAGATACACATGCTGTATTCACATTTTGTTATGCCCCAAGGTGACCTTGGTGTTTCACAGTGTCTCTTTCACCTTTGCTGCTATTTGCAGAGGCTATCAAGGTATCTAGGGTTATCTTTGCTCTGGGCTGAAGAGAGCCTCTCCATTCTCATGTGGAGAATGTGGGGGAGGTTCTTTGTGCAGTATTTATAGTTATAACTTGATCCTGTTTGCCAAGTAACCAGGTAAAAAGTATCGCTCCAAAAGAGTGAGTTTGACATAACTCTCAATGACACTGGAATATCTATGCGCGTGCTTTGGTTCAACGCTCAGAAAGGAGGTCTGCTGGGGAAACTGGACCACAGTTGGTGGGGGGAGTGCAACCTGGGCCCTGCAACCTTGCACAACCGTCATTCTGTGATTTTCCAAGGTTACCCTCTTTCTTGTACAAGGCCATCTACCTTTGGAATGATTGATTTAAGGGAGCTTCAACCTTTGTTCTTTAGATTCAGTAGCTTAAAGGAGAAGTCTGCTTTTTCTTTTTGAGGCAGATAGCAGGCAGAGACAGCCAGGGGCCCAATATCTCATTCTGCTCCCTCCTCTAATCTAACATAGAAGTTCTCTGATGCCACTGGAAGTCCAGACGCATGATAGGAAGCAAATAAGATAGCTGGACAACTTTAGAAACAAAGATGAAGAAGGGGTTAGGGTCAGGATGATGGAAAGGACACAAATGCAAGGCAGTGCTTTGGATGGCATGTATTGAAGAAACCTGGTACATCACACGTATCTGTATTTAAGGAATGCCCAATCATTGGTCAAAAATTAAATTTTCAAATCTGTGCACAGTTTTAGTCACATTTTGGCTGAAATATTTGCATGTGAACTTTAAACTTGTTTATTGTTAAAGCTATTTAATAAAGTATTAGCACCATTAAAGCAAATTTACTTTAAAACTCCACAGAGCACATTGTTTCCATATTTCTGTTTCCCTCCCAGCTTTTCAAAATATATTTCTCAGCTAAAGTCACTCTAACATTTTCCATGTTATTTTTAGTTTTCATAATAACCTTAACAGTATGAGTTGGATGAAATATGATTTCCTTAGTCATCTCCCTCTTTTGATAAAAATTAGCTTGTCTTTCCTTTCCTGTCTCCTTTCCTCCTCCCTCTCTTTTCTCTCCGTTCCTTCTTCCCTCCGTCACACCCTTTCCTCCTTCCTTTCTGCCATAAATAATGTAATGACTCTCTTTGGTCATATAGCTTTTAATTTGTTTGAATTATTTCCTTTTTTTTAAAAAATAAAAACCCAGGAATGAGCTATCTGTTTTTTGAAATGCCTTTACATATTTCCAAATTGCTTTGCATACATTTTGTCCTTCCGTGTGGCTGTTTTTCAACCATCTACTTGGAATCATTGATTGCTCTTTAGGGGGATAACTGGCAGTCAGGAATGCTATATAAGTGCTGCTCACCTACGTGGTACCACGGGGGGCAGGACCTGGATCTTGAGAGCAGGACGCCTAGGCTTTGGCACTGGCCCTGCTACTAACCAACTTTAAGGTCTTGTGTAAGTAATTTCCCTCCTAGAGGCAGTCAGGTCCCTCCTTCATCATACTAAGCTAAAAATAGACATTCCAGAGAATTACTGTGAAGATGGAACAGGTAATATACTTAAAGACCTATGAAAACCACAGAAACCTAAATTTAAAGTACTTTAAAGGAGGAAGCTGAAAATTAATTAACTTGCTGTGGAGAACAGCTTTGGGAAGTTGTATGGGCATACTAGTGTTCGCAGATGGCGCTCCCTGAACTCTCAAGGCTCCTGGCCTACAGTTTTGCCCTCATTTATTTTTGTTGCTGCTGACTGAGTTTATTCATTGTCCATTTGGGCTAGAATTAATTTCCGTTTGATTCATTTTTTCATTTACCTAGCATTTAAAAAAATTTTTTTTAATTTTTACCCAGCACTTCTTTATATTAAGTATCAAGTTTTCTATTAGTTACAATCCTGCTCTTCTAAATTATTTAATATTCATTCACTCCGCATTATTTATTGGGTGCTTAAGATGTGTCAACTTTATAGTTCATTGCTAAAAAGATTATATGACTATTATTTCTTTGAAATATATTATGTGAAAAAAATATATTATGTGATTGTTATTTTCTTATTATTTTTTGGACAATCTTGAAACTCTCTTGGAAACAATATCTTACGCTCATTATTCTTAGGAGAGAATTTAAATATTAACAAAAGTTATTACTTTTCATAAAGAAGATATTTACCCATTTTATTTCTAATGGTTTGAATTCATGTTTTGTATGGTTGGAGTAACACAGATCATGTTAAAATTCATTATTTTCCTCCTATTTTCTTTTCAATCATGATATCTTCAACTTATTCTTACAAATCATTGATTGTTATCAATTTGCATAGTGTCAGGATTTCCCCATAGAAGTCATGTAAAAACTAATATATTTGTTCCTGCAAAAAAAGGTCCTATTATTGTCATAGAATTCTAATTTCAATTATAATATTACTAGATTAAACTAATGCCTGAGCCAGAATCTAAGCAACACAAAGAA
This sequence comes from Ovis aries, assembly GCF_016772045.2. NCBI lineage: Eukaryota > Metazoa > Chordata > Mammalia > Artiodactyla > Bovidae > Ovis > Ovis aries. The sequence continues at coordinate 59,274,061 of NC_056059.1, read as the reverse complement.
GAAAAGGTTTAGAATAAAGGCAATAATCTATTAAGTGAAGCATCTGTAGGTTTCTCCAGATATTAGGCGGGCACTTAGAAGAAATCAATATCAGTAAATTGGTACCTTATTGAAGTTCAGATTACTTGCTCAAGGAGAATATATGCATGCCAACTTTGCAGAAGGTGGAATGACATTTTAAGTTTTCTGTTATTATTAAATTGACAATAGTGATCCTGTTAGTAATATGTTCAGGCAAAAAGACTGTATCTCCAAGTATAACTGAAGCCAAAATGGCCTGGGTTGGAGACTTGAAGCCTTTCCTCAGAATTTAGAAATAAAAAGTTAAAGATAGTCAATATAGAAACCACTCTGAAAATTACAAATAATGTAATTATTACGAAAGTAAAAAGAAGACCTACCACTTTGGGGCTTGCCACAAAGGCAGACTGGCTGGAAACCTAAGGAACCTGAAACTTCAGGGCTCCTCACTGGCCTGAGTCCCCATGAGATGTCCTGGGTGGGGTGGGGAGCCAGACAGTAATTGGAAACGTTTCTAATTAAGTATTTCTGATAAATTCCTTGAAGAGACCTCAGAAAATAAGGAATCTGAATCTCTAAGACTACAATTACTACAGTAATTTGTTGTAATATTTTTCTCATTCTAAATAGATGTTTACTTTTGTACCAACACTTGTGTTTATGACTTTGTTTTGCTTTTTTTCTCCTTTATGTAAATTTCAGGCCCAGGCAACGTAGATCCACTCTTGGCCTACAGGGTTCTTAACTGTATCTATTTTGTTCACAGTTTTACAAACAGATGCTCAGGGGAGAGCCTGGCATAGAATACTTGTTGACTGAATGCCCACTATGGATCAGCTAGTTTGCTGGTGACCTGAGATACGTTGTTGATAATACAACCTCTGCAGAGCAGCTTTTATTTTTCCCATTTTAGAGAAGAAACTGAAGTTAAAGAGACTGAATAGTGATGGAGCCAGGACGTGAACCCAGGCCTCTCTGAACACTATACTAAACTATCCAGTTTTCTCTATGTCCCACCAGTTCTAAATTTTGAATCGTGGGGAAAGGCCATTTGACATGAACTACGACAGACTGTTTTAAAATTACATTTTCTTTCTGCTGCACTTGGTTATTAAAAGAACTAAATAGTCTTAGAAAGAGGGTCTCACTCTTGCCTGTTAAGAATAAAATATCTATATACGGGTCTGAAATTTAGGATCATGTAGAAAGTTCATGGAGGACCTACCAGCAAATTTGGGATTTTCAGAAAACCATGTTGTTGTCCAAGTGCCTAGTACAGCATGTGACATTTATGTGTAATTCCCCTCTTTCCTAGAACTGGCAATGTTGACATTGGATATTGTTCTCACTGCTGTCAGAGGCTAAATGAATCCCTTAGGAACCATTTTTACACTTGACTGTCTTGACTGAAGATGGTGATCTGTACACCATTGTCAATGTTAGACTGAAAGGGCAGGGGTGCTTTGGTTGCATAGCACTTAGCACAGCATCATCTTTGCACAAGTCTTAATTAAATAGTTCCTTAAAGGTGAGTGACTTTCATGATAAAATAGAAAAGTGTTTAAATTGCAGAAGCATAAAATTTATAATATAAACAGTAGTAAAAATAAACTTGTATCTAGTGCTAAACATACTGAGCTTTTCAATACACTGTCTAGGTTTGCCATAGTTTTCCTACATCACTTTGCTAACAAAGGTCCGTCTAGTCAAAGCTATGGTTTTTCCAGTAGTCATGTATGGATATGAGAGTTGGACCATAAAGAAGGCTGAGCACTAAAGAACTGATGCTTTTGGTAGTGCTGGAGAAGGCGCTTGAGAGTCCAGGGGACAGCAAGGAGATCAAACCAGTCAATCCTAAAGGAAATCAATCCCAAATATTCATTGGAAGGACTGATACTGAAGCTCCAATACTCTGGCCACCTGATGAGAAGAGCCAAATCATTGGAAGACTCTGATGCTGGGAAAGATTGAGGGCAGGAGGAGAAGAGGGCGATAGAGGATGAGATGGTTGGATGACATTATTGACTCAATGGACATGAGTTTGACCAAACTCTGTGAGATAGTGAAGGACAGGGAAGCCTGGCGTGCTGCAGTCCATGGAGTTGCAAAGAGTGGACACAACTTTGTGACTGAATAACAGACATTTGTGGTTCAGTCAATAAAGATACTAAACACTATTCTAACTACTTTCCATGTCCTATCTCATTACAGTCCTCATTTAAATCTCGAGAGGTAGGTACTATTATTATTCCCATTTTATAAGAGAGCAAGGGAAGAGAGGTTAGGTGGTTTGTTCATAAGTTAAGTTAAGCTGAGGCTGTATTGCTCCAAGTTTTGTGTTCTTACCTGCTAATTAGAGGTAGAAGATGGACTTTAGAGATCATTCGGTCTAATTCTTTAAAACTCTTTGTTACAGAAAAGATGCTGAAGCACGAGAAATAAGTAACTTGCCCAACATCTCAGTTAGTGCAAAGCTAGAATTAGAGCTAAATCCTTCAACCTCTAGGTCACTGTCATTTCTGGACATGATGCACATTAAACTATGTGCTTTCAAAACAGACATTTATATTTTAGACTCAAAGGTGATTGAACAGGCTGTGTAAATGCAAGGAGTATGTAACAGACATGGCACAAAAACGAGGGGCAGTACACTGAGAAAGACATGTGACAGGGGGTGCCAGGAACACTTTAAGAGGACTTCCCTTGCGGCTAGGCAGTAAAGAATTCACCCTCAATGCGAGAGAAGCAGATTTGATCCCTGGGTTGGGAAGATCCCCTGGAGAAGGAAATGGCAACCCACTCCAGTATTCAGGCCTGGAGAATTCCATGGACAGAGGAGCCTGATAGGCTATATTAGTCCATGGGGTCACAAAGAGTCAGACACAACTGAATGACTTTCACTTTCACTTTTCATCCAGTCTTACCAGCTGGGACATCATCTCAGTCCCCAAACAGAAAGTTCATCAGCGTTACCTCCTGTTCTGCTTAATTATTTTTTTGCCCTGAAAGAAATTATACACAACAGTAAAAGCAAGTTTAGAAAAATCATTTTTACTTCTTGCTTTCCTTCAACCCATGGCTATTATTTTATCCTTTTCTTCACACTGCATTCATTATGGTGATTAATTGCTTAAATTCAAGTCTATAAACACTTATTTAACAAAACAAGGCAGCTCTGCACAGTGACAGTATTGTAGCCAATTAAATTTATCCAAAGTGTGATCGTTGCTAATTGAAAACTTTTCCCAATATCCTGCTTAAAAACAAAACAACAAAAATGCACATATACAAATACAAAGAGAAAACAAATACAAGCCACTTTAGTACGCATTTAGAAAAAATATTAACAAGATAGCTCCTGCCTTCAGGTGACCTATGACCTCTAGTAGGAGAGAGAAGTACAGAAAGAAGTAGAAGAAAAATTAGTTAGAAATGATAACAAAATCTTAATGTAATAATATGATTCAAAGTTTTAAAGAATGTCTATATGTGTAGGCTTATATATAGAGAGAAATATATTTTGACATTGAACAAGCTGCTAGCATTATTAGTTCTGAGGTATGGATTTAGGGAGTAAGAAAAGAGAAGACTGTTCATTTTTAACTTTATGTCTTTCTGTATTGTTTAAATGTTTTGTAATAAAAATGCATTATTTTGAAATTTTAAGAAGTCAAGAGAATAGGTTGAAACATGTTTCCTGTCAGTGAATTTAATTGCTCTGTGCTATCACTTTTCACTTTCTCTGAAGTTTCAAAAGTCTCAAATTTAAAAAAAAGTGACTTAAATAAAAAGTTCTGTTCTTTTGGATTTCATTCTATATTAAAGAATGTTTAGTTTTTTTTTCACTCCAGAATAACACGTTCATATTTAAAGGTAAAACAAGGAAGCATACAATAACATGTGATTACCATGTAAAATGAACTGATAACAGTAAACCCAACCCTTTATTTAAGACTCAGTCACAGAATCTCGGGTCAAGCTATGATGCTATAGAGAATCAATGAATGGACTCCTCCAAAATACTAAAGGATCCTGGTTTTCACCAGCCTCAAGGCTCCCTCAATTTTTAGGTAGTACTATTAGATCACCCAGGAAGTCAATTTCATTACTTCTGTGATTCACTATTTATTGATTAGTAAGTTAGAAGGTTCTAGTCTATTCTCAGTGTCCCTCTGCTTTTCAGCAACAGAATCGCTGTTAATGTTCAATAATTTTAATTACTCCTTTTCTTTTAATATAAACTATTTTCTAATATGAGTTTTCTCAGTAAGATTTTTTGCATGCAATTAAATGACATATGTGTTATATTATAAACTAGTACATGTTTCCCTCAGTTCATAGTTTCATTGTATTCACTGTTTCCATTAGTTACAATATTTTTGATCTCCAGTTGGGCCTAATTTTCCATGTATGAGAGTGTTCACATCAAATCAAGCTGTTTAAATACGATCCCAATGTTATTCTCTGAACATTTATAATTACATTTATTTAAACCTGTTAATCATTCACTGAAGTATAAGTTTTTCTACTTAATGATTAGAAAAGGTAAACACTGGTCTCTTGAAGGTTTTAAAATACCAACTGTCCTCTACAAATAGTTTTTTTACTAGACTGTTCTGTCAAACAATGGTATTCTGGTTACTGAAACTCTTTGGCAATTCTTATCCAAAAGCTGTTTTAACCTTGTATTCAAATTTGATTAGAAACATTGATAAGAATACTATTTTTAACTTGCTTGATCACTATTTCCTGTATCTTGTTAGATGTGTCTTAGGTCCTAATAAAGATGAGTTGGGATTATGATATAGGTACTATGGCATTCCCTGGTGGCCTAGTAGTTAGGATTCTGGGTTTTCACTGCCATGGCAAGGGTTCAATCCCTGTTGGGAAACTGAAATCCTGCAAGCTGCTCAGTGAGGCAAAAAATATATATATATTATATATATATATACACACACATATTTGTGTGCATATAATGTTATATATATACCATGCATTAGCTAATTAAATGAATAATTATGTTAACATTTTTAAACTTTAGATGATATTGCCAAAGGCACACATATATGAGTAAACAGCACTTTAATGGGACATTAAAGTTTTGACAAGTAAAAATGAAAATCATGGGACAAATATTGAACCTCATGATTAACGCATGAGTTAGGGATAAACTGTTCATAGATTTTGTGGACAAATAAAACACATAGCTAGATTGTTTTGGTCTTTAAATAGGCAAAGTGAAGTCAAATATCTATCAAGTCTGCATCAACACAAGTGGCTGCCATGAGGTTGTAGGCTGTAAATTGGTCTTTTTTGCTGAGGCTAGGTAGCTGATTCACGTCAGCTAACTTGCTAACTTGTATTCAGACTGATGAAATTTAAATTTTGGATCTGACACTTATTGTGAGTTAAAAAAAAAGACATTTGTATAGTTGTGTAATCTCACAATTATACAAAATACAAATTTCTGTGGGTTTCAGTTTCATCAACTATAAAATGCCTATAAGAATACCTACCTGGCAGGGTTGATATAAAAATTAAATGAGATAACATATGAAAAGTGGGGAAGGAAATGGCAACCTAGTAGTTTCTGACACAATAATAGGTGTGCAATAAAATAGTTTTATCATAATAGCTATTAAGAATAGTATAATAGAACATAAAAAAAGTTATCTGTAATAATTGTGTCAAGTGCCCACTTTAAGAATTAAAACCAGTTTCTGTCCTTTATCCCATTTCTGTATTATTTTTCCTTTGTTTTGTTTTTGGTGTTAGAAGGGAAGTGGTGGAAAGTAGCAAGTTAGTTTTTTTTTAATGTTCTCATGGACAGATAAGCTTGGGCAAGTTTTTTAGCTAGCAGATTTAACAAAAATTAATTTTGATATATTGTTGTCTTGCAATCCAACTTTAACAAGGGAGCTTTTAAAAATTCCTTTTTTTTTCCTATGGAGAAAACCATTTCAGATGATCCTTGGAGGTTTTGCTTCTCTGTAACCAACACAAGCTAAAAAGTATTCCTGCTAGAAACTCCATTTTGAAATATTATGCTTAGTTTTCAAAATATTCGTGGGAGGTTGGGCTGAAGAGGTTTAAAAATGACACTTAATCTATTTAAATGTGTCTATGAAACAGGGCAGCCTTCTTGTTCAAGAAAACAGTTGCAGCCGTCTGTTGCCAAAGAAGGCTTAGCTATAAATCATGTGAATGGTGGCTTTTTCACAGCTGTTTCTGCAGTTTTGGCACTAAATTTTGGTTAGGAATTTTGACAGAACCCTTAAGAAGCGTACTATATAAAGATGACTGTTTTCTTTTCTTTTCAAAATACAAAATAATCTCTTTACTTTCTTACTTTATGTATTCTTTGCTTTTATTTTTATTTATTTTATTTTTTGCTTTTAATTGTGAAAATTGTCATAACACGTAAAGGTAGAAAGGATAGTATAATGACCCCTGAAAACACATCACTCAGTTTTAAGAGCTGTCAACATTCTGCACCTTGTTTTGAGATGGGCTTTCAATGTAAACTTTTTAACAGAAGCAGGTATACACAATGAATTTGCATGTTCTGAAAAGACAGTATGTTTATGCCAGTATCTGGTTTAGTGTGTGTGTGTGCGTCTGAAGCCACTTTTATTCAATTACAATTTTAAATCCTTTCTGGGGCAAAGTAGATTTTCCTTAAATAGGAAATAATCAATTGAATTATTTATTGAGTATCTAATACATATGCAGCCTTGTGTGACCTTCTCTGAGGGAATGACGCCAATAAATGCCAAGACAGAGTTCCTCAAAGAGGTGGAAAAATAGGGCATAAATCAAGTCGTATTCTAGGCTCAGGAACAAACTGGTGAGGCCTTGACCTCGAGTAGAGTTTCCCAACGTATCTTGTCCTGAAAGCCTCTTTCACAGTATTAAGCAATCTCTTGAGCCCCTGAGGAATTTAAAGATATCATTTCATCATTCGTGTGTGGTATGCAAGCAAGTGTTGATCTATATTTTCTTTTATGTAATTCTATTTCATTAAAGATTGTACTGAAAAGTTTATTTCAAATAAATTTAAAATATTCAGAAAATAAAATATGAATATTTAAAATACTCATACATAAAGATAAATATTGGCATTTTCCCATTTAATAATGAATAGGTTTATGTTACTAAAATTATTTTAACTACATAAGAAAATGTATTTTGTGACATATTTTTAAATGACACACTGTGTTTGGTATTAGGACTGAAAAAGTAAAAAGTGAAAGTGAAGTGACTCGTGACCGATTCTTTGCGACCCTGTGGACTGTAGCCTGCCAGGCTCCTCCATCTGTAGGATTTTCCAGGCAAGAATACTGGAGTGGGTTGCCATTTTCTTCTCCAGGGGATCTTCCCGACCCATGGATCAAACTCAGGTCTCCTGCATTGCAGGCAAAGTCTTCACCCTCTGAGCCGCAGGGAATCCCACTGAATATATACTCAAATACAGAATAAAATGTACATATTCATTATGGTTTTCCAAGGCTGGTACATTTATATCTTTTTGTATGGAATGTGATATTGGGCATAACAAAGATGAACATTTTTTTATTTTAAATGTCACATATTTAAGGATATTAGAAAACACTGGTCTTTCATATATAATAGTATATAAGATTTCCTTTCAAAATAAACTTTTTTTTCACTTTCTTTTTTTCTGGCCAATCATCTTTTGGGATTTCAGTTACCCAACCAGGGATTGAACCCCGGGCCATGGCAGTGAAAACACCAAATCCTAACCATTAGACCCCCCGGAGACTCCCCTCAAAATAAACATTTTTAAAGAAAAAATAATTAATAATGCATGTGGTACTTGGGTATACAAACGAGCCTGCAAAAAGCCACCATGAAGTAATGCTTTGTGAAACACAAAGTTATGGCATCAAAAATGGATAAATATTAATATATTTATAATATTGCTTCTATAACATTTTGTCTGAATTCTTGAATTTTACTCTTAAAAAAAGAATAAGTGTGCAAAAAGTAAGTTTATTGTTTTGTTCATAAATAAGTCTATAAGAGAAATGGGTTGGGGCAATTCTTTCAAGTATTTTACAAATAACACAGAACTAGTAGGAACAGTCTTTATTCCCACTGTGTGAAAAGCCAAACTAGATACAATCATCAATGTTACTTTCTCATTTAATATTTTTTAAAGCGTCATTTGTTATCGAAAAACATCCTGATATGCTATAAATTAGGGTCTGTGTATGGGACTTAACAAGTCTGGTGAAAATCTCCTTGAGGTGATTTTGTAAAACTGAGACAATTGTATGTCCCTCATATTGATTGCATTTCAAAGTTACTGTTCTTTATGGTTCATATCTTTAACCAGTTGACAATTTATAGCTTTAAATCAGTTGTTTTCAAGGGAGAGAAGGGGGGGAAATTGTGTATCTCCCCTCAACTCCAGGGGACATTTGGTAATGTCTGGAGACAATTTTGGTTGTAACCCTGGGGACAAACATGCCACTGTCATCTAGGGGATAGAGGCCAGGAATGCTTCTAAACTTCCTGCAAAGCACAGGACAGATCATGGAGGAAGAATTATTTGGCCCAATATGTCAACAGCACCCAGGTTAAGAAATCCTGGTACTGTGTAAACAGTACACATCTATGATGGATAATAACTTAAACCCATGAAATGATCAGAACTATCATAGAAGCTGGCAGTATTTAGTTGTGTAATAAACTGAAGGAGTTACCATCTTATGAGCAACCTCATATCCCCCACCTCCCTGTATGTTTACTCAGAGGCTCTCAAATATTTCATTTTAAGGTGGGAGAAGGGAATAAAATTCATATATTTAAATTATTTTGCATATTTGTTGATTTACAGATAGAATAAAAACATATACCATTACTGCCTTTATTAACATGAAAACTTGGCGCTTTGCTGCTCTGAGGCATGCGTGCATAGGCCAAACAGGCTAGAATCTCGTCTCTGGGATTTTAAAACCTGATTTTGGGACAGAGAACTCTTTCCTCTACAAAGGAGAGTACAGGGCAAACCCACAAGAAGAAATGAACAAGAGAGACTAAGATAAAGGGCTTGTGAGGGTGTCCTAGTTACTGGGTCCATTCATCCCTGTGATTTGGTTACAGGAAATTGCTCATTTTTGCTGAAGTCAACTTGAGTTAGGTTTCTATCTCTTGCAACCAAGAATCCTAACATAAAACATACTACTGAATAAATATAAGCAATATTTCAAGAATTAGCTAGAATGCAATGAAATACGAATTTTGAACCTGTGGTTGATTCTTCGATTACAAGGTATAAGATAGAAATCCCAAACCATTCATTCCACAGTATTAATACCTGTTGCTGCTGCTGCTAAGTCGCTTCAGTCGTGTCTGACTCTGTGCGACCCCATAGACAGCAGCCCACCAGGCTCCCCCGTCCCTGGGATTCTCCAGGCAAGAACACTGGAGTAGGTTGCCATTTCCTTCTCCAATGCATGAAAGGGAAAAGTGAAAGTGAAGTCACTCAGTCGTATCCGACTCTTAGCGACCCCATGGACTGCAGCCAACCAGACTCCTCCATCCATGGGATTTTCCAGGCAAGAGTATTGGAGTGGGTTGCCATTGCCTTCTCCATATTAATACCTAGCATGTACCTAATATTCTGTATTAGGTGCTGGAAACGTAAAACACATCAGTCTCTCCTTGCAAAGAACTCTCAGGCTAGTTGAGGGAGATGGAAAAATACCACATGAAAGGAGTGCTATGATAGAAGCAAACATGTCTTATTACGGGAGCCCTCAGGAGGGCACTAACTCTGATGAGTTGAGAACTTAGCAGTGGAGACTGCCGAAGTTGAGTCTTGGAGGACATTGGATGGATAAAGCAGGGAGTTAGAAGGGCATTCTAGCTGGATAGAGCGCTGGTAGACTTAGCACGCACACACAGAGGCTGCGTGGAGAGGAGTAAGTGAAGTCGCTCAGTCATGTCCGACTCTTTGCGACCCTATGGACTGTAGCCCACCAGGCTCCTCCATCCATGGAATTTTCCAGGCAAGAGTACTGGAGTGGGTTGTCATTTCCTTCTCGGTGGAGAGGAATGGTAGCGTAAAATTAAGACCCTCTTGGGCTTCCAGGGTGGCTCAGACAGTGAAGGATCTGCCTGTGATAGGAGAGACCTTAGTTCCATCCCTGGGTCAGGAAGATCCCCTGAAGAAGGGAACGGCTACCCACTCCAGTATTTTTGTCTGGAGAATCCCATGGACAAAGGAGCCTGGTGAGCTTCAGTTCATGGGGTCACAAAGAGTCGGCCACGACTGAGCGAGTTTCCCTTTCACAAAGCACTCCTAGTAGTGCATTATTATGGAGTGTAGAGTACTAGGGGTTAGCGTCACTGATGGGGACAGGAGTGTGGCCAGGAGGGAGGAAATGCAGGCTGGGGCTGTGTCTTAAAGATCTTGTGAAAACTTGGGACTTCATTCCTAAAACTTTGGAAAGCCACTAATGGATTTTATGCAAAGGAGTGACATGATGCTTGGTAGAAATGTCATTGTATAAACAGAGATGATAATAGGTACCTGGGAAGGTTGTAAAAATCATAGAAAATATTTAAAGCTATGATTACAGTGCTTAGAGATGGTCAAGGCCGAAGAATGCACCCTCTTTCTGTCCAAATGTTGTTAAAAACTCAGAGTGGAGGATCTATTAGTAGGTATCAGACTTAGCTTGCTCTAAGGTAATCCCCAGATATTCAATAAAATGAAATCTAGATTCCAGGTCAGTCTCAGGACTAGCTAGACCATTCAGGTTTCCTGCAAACCAGAACATTTAAGACGGAGATGGTGCTTTCAACATCATCCTGGAACTAGAAAGGCTACAAAGAGCCACTGTGAAATCTTTTCAGTATCTGAGGACTGGAGAATAAAGTGGTCTATAAATGACTTATGAATTTAGTTTTATATTAGTTTTTTTTTTAACTCAATAAATGTTCTTGGACAAAAAACTAAGCCTAAAGAAATGCTTCTTCTGGGTCACAAGTTGGCATAATAAGGGAGAAATATTTCGTTGCAACATGAAATATCAAATGAATCTTTTCTATGTTAAAGGAAGGCGAGAGAGGGGGTAAATAAGAAAATCTAGTTCACCCTGGGCTGCCAAACTATTGCGAGATTTTTCTCTGGTGCTATAAGTCATTGGGTTATGCAGTAGATTTCACTTTCTGACTGATTGCAAGAGACCCCTCATGTTACTTATGTAGGTCAGTGATTTAGAAACTTAAAGGGATAAAAGTAATTATTTGGAAAATAATTAAAATGTAATCCTTTTATTTTAAACAATAAAATTTATCTTACTATCTAATTTTGTGTTACAGACAGAGTTTATTTCAAATTAGAGGAAAATGAAAAATATCTGAAAATATAGCTTTGATAGAATAAGTTTGGAAACATTATCTATTTGTTAATTAAAACTTTTTTTCTGTGTGTTTTTATCAGATAGTTTTTAGGGCTTTAAATTAACCACTGAAACATATTCTTCATGATAATTCTAATTGTTAACATTTTTCCAGGTAGGTGACCAAAAACTTTTTAACAATTTAGAATATTTTTATTTATAAAAAGGTTAAATAAGCATATATGCACACGTGTATATTTGCATAGAAAGCTTTATAAAGACTATATGAGATACTACTAACAGTAGTTTCCTTGAGTTTGGGATTATCAGGTGCAGAGGGAGGGATAAATTTAACTTTTTCACTTTATATCTCAATTTATATGAGCATGTATTATTTTAATAATTTAAAGAACTAAATAAAAGGAATATTTTTCTAAAATATATATGCATAATCTTCATAGTTAATAGCTGTATGCTTTCTCCCCTTTGAGGTCTATTTGCCAAATCACAGTATACCCATACATTAATATTTGTTCTGTATACAAGTACAGTCAAAGGTACATAAATGACCTTGAGATTGTAGTGCAATATGTTAACTGAACTGCAAGGGCAGGTGTGACTGAGACATAGTGCAATGTACATGTACAATGATCCAAAAAGTTCAAAAAGGAAAGAAGGGTTAACAGGTATTTTTGTATGTGAAAATTTAGACATGGAGTAATTTTATGTTCCTATACATTTTTCTGTTTCTATATATTTAACATTTGATTATTAAAACATCAAATTACTTCTCCTAGCACATTATGAAACCCTACTAGTAAAGCTTTTTTCATTTTCAAAATGTAGCAGGTGTCCAGAGTAATTTATTTTTTCCACGTAAACTATTTAGATTAAAAAGTGAAGCCTGATTCTAGATATTACCCTCAATATAAGACAAAACGTGAAAATTCCTGAAAGATTGCTCTTTTAAAAATATTCTTAATATAGATATTCTGTGTTTAATAATATTGTAATTTATAAATTCCATGGTCACAACAGCTCATTTTACTCTGTAACCTTAGGCAACTTATTTAATCTCACTAAGCTTCAGTTTCCTCATCTTTAAAATGGGGATAATAAAGGACCTAGTTCATAAGGTTATTATGAGGATTAAATATGATAATACATATAATATGCTTAATGTCATTTGTGGTAAATAATAAGCTCTCAAAAAATATTAGCTATTATTTTGCTTACATTTCACTATTCTTTTAATCATTTTAGCATTTCCCAACAAAAACTCTAGGTTTTGAAATATACTCCTTTAAAACACTTAGTAGAGCATTTTCTTTCCAGTTGTTATATTACTAGTTTAATTTTAACTCCTAGAGCAAATAGTCTCATCTTTTCTGCCATGTAACACAAAATCAACTGGAATACATTTATTTCAATTCTTGCATTTAATATGTATTATCAATTAGCTAACATTTATCTACCTCATTATTGCTAAATATCACTAAGAATAGCAATATCAACAACAAATACATGTTTGAAATGGTTATGCCTTAACATTAAGTTCTGAATTGGTTGCATATGGTCAGAAAAAGGGTTTCAACAATTAAATTTATGAAGGACTGGCTTTCCACAGAATGAAAGTAAACTCATATTCTCACTTTCTGATGTATAGCTGTAGATTTAAAAATAGTTAATTTAAAAAGTGTAATATTTAAGGAAAATAATTGTGTTAATACAGTAATAAAACATGCACTACCTTAAGTATGAAATCTGAGGATAGAACTTGTGAGTTAGACTACAATTAGTTGAGCTAATTTCAGCAAAAAGTTATTTAAATGAAACATACATTTTCATACAGTTTCTTTTAAACTCCTGCTCTTTATATTCTGAAAGTATACTATGAAGTCAGCTGTACAGTACCTTGATCAGGTTGTGTCCCACGGTGTAGACAGCTGCTAAATTTCCCTTCTCTCCAGGAGCATGGATACCAGTCCCATACCCATGCCAAGCGACTAGATATGGGTTGTGAATTGTAATCCAATATTTGACACGGTCCCCAAATGTCTGGAAACAGTATGTGGCATAGTCATTGAAGAAATCTATTATGGTTTCATTTTTCCACCCCCCATATTTTTCCTGGAGAGCCAAAGGCAAATCCCAATGATATAAAGTAACTATAGGTTCAATGTTTCTAAGTACCAGAGCATTGAGAAGAGTATTGTAATACTGGAGACCTTTCACGTTGACAGCTGATACTATTCCACCTGGGAAAAGCCTTGGCCAGGAAATTGAAAATTGATAGAAAGAAACGCCTATAAAATCCAGGGCTGATAGGTCCTTTTCCAGAAAAATGTAACTGTCACTGGAACTATTCGTGGTGTTGACATTTTTAAGGTGTGATTGGATGAAGTGATCCCATATAGAAGGTCCTTTTCCGTCTGCCTTCCAATTTCCTTCCACTTGAAATGCTCCAGTCCCAACGCCCCAGAAAAAGTTTTTAGGAAAAGTGTCATAGAGAAACAGCTGACTTTCATTTACCGGACTGAAATTAGGATTTTTAGACCATATAGTTCTTCCGTCTCCAGAGAATCCAGTAACAGCTCGTAGGAGAATAAACGCTGACAGGATGACAGATCTTGGCAGTCCCCCGCTGGACATTGTTTTCCTATAGCGTATGTTTCTTTCATCGGTGCTGAAGAAAATCCATTCATTCCCTGGAGATCATGCTGCACAGCCTGGCTTCATTTGCCACTAACTGCTTGACTGTCTTATCAACGCTTCAGTATAAAAGCTTGTGATTGTAAAGCTCTGTCAATGATTAGCTTGAACTGTGAGACTTAGGATGGGTCAGGGAGAGCAACGTAATTTGAGGGAGGTGGCTCTATTGCACTCACCAGCATGTTGCCTTCTCTCTTATTATTGGAAAAATTATATGGAAATGCATCAATGACAAATAGTTCAAATGTATAACTTATATATAAATAAGGAAGGAAATGCCATAGTTTCTTTGTCGACTTTCATAGTGATGAAAATCTTTTCTGGATGTTTTGGACATTATTGAGTAAAGAGTATACCTTTTCTATTTTTGTAGGCTTTGAGTGGTAATTTTATGTTTCACATATCAGAAAAAGCAATTTTATGGACAAATAAACAGCATTCCTATATGCCAATAATAAAGAATTAGAAAACATAAGATATTATACATGCATGAAAATTATAACACATTTAAGAATAATCTTATTAACTACTGTTTATTTTAAGAACATTTAAAAAATGTATTTATAAATTAAAAAATGAAGGAAGAAATATACAGCACTTTCTGGGTGGAAACACTGAATAATTTCCAACTTAATTTATACATTTAATGCACTTTTAACCAAAGTCCTCTGATCCCAAGTTTTAGTTCAACAAAATTATTGTGGAAATTCACTTAAAGAATAAATACACAATAATTGCAAAAAAAAAAACCCACTGAAAAAGAAAATAGTGATGCTGTGTACTGCCTGTAGATATGAAAACATAAAGAAAAATTTAAGGAGCATTGTCTGGAATAAGAATAAATAGAAATAAGTATTGTACAGAACCTATAGCCTCCAAGTGACCTTGGTTATTTGGTCATTAATTAAAATTTTAAAAATTTGAAGCATCACATACTAGTGAGAGGCAGAACGGTTAATGGTTTGGCCTCTACAGTTAGACTGCCTGAGTTTAACGGTTGTGTGGCTGAGGACAAGTTTTTCAGCTTCCTGCACCTCAGTTTCTTTTCATGTACAATAAGGCATAATAATAGTATCAGCTACCTGAATTATTGTGAGATAATACATGTAAAGCACTTTGAATAGACACTGACACATAGTAAGTGCTCAATGAACATCATTCTTATTTCTATGTGAAAAGTGATGATTATTCAAAAATTGGTGCAAGGATTTAGCATAGAAGACACTAAGTTCTGGCTCCTGCCTACATGTTTACCTTCATTTCTCAACCATTAACCACACGATCTGAACCACACGCAACCGTCTTCTCTGCAGCTATAACAGCCTTTAATGAGCTCTGCACACACCCATTGCCCCTACCCCTGTGCCTTGGTCTGTGTGCTCTCTGCATAGATGTGCTCTCCCCACCTCAGTTAGCTCTGGTCTACCCGTTCTGCAAAACTTCAGTACGTCTTCTGGAAAGCCTTTCTGACTCCCCCATTGATTTTATTTTTAAAAATTATTTTGTTTATTAATTTGTTTTTGGCTGTGCTGGGTCTTTGCTGTTGCTAGGGCTTTTCTCTAGTAGAGGCGAGCAGGGACTGCCCTCCAGTTGCAGCGCACAGGCTTCTCACTGGAGTAGCTTCTTTTGGTGTGGAGCACAGGCTGTCCAGTGCACAGGCTTCAGTAGCTGTGGCGCACAGGCTTATTTGCTCTGCGGCATGTGGGATCTTCCTAGATCAGGGATTGAATCTGTACCCACCTGCATTGGCAGGTGGACTCGTCACCTCCTTATTTTATTTATTTTTAAATTTAGATTTTAAGAAGGTTTTAGTTTATTGGCCCTCTCCTGAAAAAAATCTTCAGTCACTGCAGGTAAAATCACTCCATCTGCAGAACCTACTCCACCTGTTGTCCAGGCTCCAGCTTGCTTTTTGCCAGTGTCACCATTGGCCTTACAGTCCCAGCTTCATTCTGTGCTTGCATTCCTTTGGCTGTTTTCTTGAGGTTTGCTTCTTTTCATACAGGCCACATCTTGCAAGTCTGTGTCTGGGTTCATTTTTGGGGATGTAATCTAAAGAATTGTAAATCAATTGCCTTGTCACCATAAAATTGGTTCTTAATCCAAATACCAAGATGACATCTGGTGTGGTTTTATACATTTTAGCTAGTTTTTCCTGACTTTCTGTCTTAGGCACTGCTGTGTCCCCAGGGCGAAGGACATTTGTTTCTACTGAGGCAGCAGTTTGGTCATGAACTTCCTGGTCCAGATGGTTACAGTGACATTCATGATGGAGGTTGATCCTCAGGCAGGTCAGGAGGAAAAATAGCCACTCTGATTTGATTTAAATGAATATTCTCTGTGTTCCCATGGCAGCCCATGTTTTCACTGTTACGACACTTAACATACACTACATTTATCTGTATCTTTTGTTTGACTGTAATCTCTGTCTTAAAAACAAGAGCATTACTGTTTGGTTCCCTATTGAATATCCAGGGCCTAAACTTGTGTTGAATGAAGGAATGTAGCAATGATATACTATGCATACCTCTATCACTGCATTTATCATATAATCCCAGAACTGTTTGTCTCTCTTACTAGACTGTAAGAATATCTCTTATTTAAATTTTTATCTTATCAGAGTAAATGCTTAATCATTGTCTGTTAAATGAATGGAGTTGATGCAATTAGTTCCCTATTTTAAAATTAAAATTTCCTAGGTCTAGTGAGACAAAATTGACATATAGGGCTTCCCATATGACGCAGTGGTAAAGAACCCACCTGCCAATGGAAGAGATGCAGGAGATGCAGGTTTGATCCCTGGATGGGGAAGATCCCCTGGAGGAGGAAATGGCAACCCACTCCAGTGTTCTTGCCTGGGAAATTCCATGGACAGAGGAGCCTGGTGGGATACAGTTCAAAGTGCTGCAAAGAGTCAGGTATGAGTGAGCAACTGAGCACATATGCACACAATTGATATATAACATTGTTTTAGTTTAAGGTGTACAAATAATGATTTGATATATATATATTATGAAATGATCACTAAAATTTTTTAAATGTAATAATTCAGAACCTCATAAATATATTTATTTCAAAAATATACAGCCACAGAAATTTAAGATGGTAAATTTTATGTTATGTGTATTCTACCACAATAAAAAATATGTATACATAGGGAATTTCCTGGTAGTCCAGTGGTTAGGACTCTGCACTTTCATTGCTGAGGGCTCAGGTTCAATCCTTGGTTGTGGAACTAAGATCCCATGAGCCACATGGTGCCACAGAAATCTAGAAGGAAACAGAAGTAAAAATGAAATTATATAAATATATGGTTTATAGGATGATATATATATTTGAGCATACATAATTTGTAATTAAAATATTTGAAAAAATAAAAAATTGAAAAGCTAATAACAAACTTGAAAAATGAGCAAATCTAGAAAGGTAATGGCCAACTTTTTATTATATAAGTAATTCATTGCAAATGAATAAGAAAAATAAATAAATGGGTAAACTACATGAGTAAAAAATGTATGAGAGGAAACTGTAACTGTGTAGCTAATGAAAACATTTTAATGACTGGTAATTAAAAGCACTTACAAAAATTACTATACAAATTATCAAAAATATATGTAAGTAACAAAAATCAACATTAATGAGATTGTAAGACATTGCTGATCAGAATATAAATTTGTACAATACTCATGGAAAACAATTTTTAATATATTGTGAATCTTAGATTTTATTCTATCTTTTAATCCAGTGATCTCTGATGTATAATAAATTAATTAAAAATATATAAAGTGCTGTGTGTGCAAATATTTTTGTAGCAGCATTATTTATGACAGAGGGAAATTAGAAATAATTTAAAGATTCATTCATAGGGGAATAATTACCTAAAGCATGAAATGTCCATTTGATGAAATGTTTATTATTAACATTTTCAAAGAATATGTAGTAACATTAAAATATTAAAGATAAAAAAAACTGAAAAAAATTCAGATAATAAAATGAATAATCAGTATGATTATAATGATGTAATAAAAGCTATAACCAATACTTAGAATTATAAGAAAATACCCACATTTTTGGCTTCCCTGGTTCGTTGGTCATAAATCTGCCTGCAGTGCAGGAGACATGGGTTTGATCTTTGGATCAGAAAGATCTTCTAAAGAAGGAAATGGCAACCCATTCTGGTATTCTTGCCTGGGAAATCCCATGGACAGAGAAGTGTGGTGGGTTGTAGTCCACGGGGTCGCAAGAGTCGGACATGACTTAGCAACTAAACAACAATAGCAACAACCACCCACATTTTTTACCATATTGCATTCGGTAATATATCATATCATACCATTTCTTGGTATTTCCCCAAATGAATTAAAAATTTATGTCCACACAAAAACATGCATATAAATGTTTATAGAAGCTTTATCCATAATTGCCCAAAATTGAAAGCAATGCCATTCAATAGGTGAATGGTAAACAAAGCTGTGGTAAATGGAATATTATTCAGTGATAGGAAATGAGCTATCAAGCCAGGAAAAGACATAGAGGAGCCTTAAATACACATTACTAAGTGAAAGGAATGAATCTGAAATGGCTACATACTGTATGATTCAAACTATATGATAAGCTGTAAAAAGACTATTGGTTGCCAGGTACTGGGGAGAGGAAAGCATGAATAGGTGAGGGGATTTTTAGGGCAGTGAAATAAATATTCTGGAGGCTCCTGTAATGTTGAGCCCATTAATCAAAACCTATAGAATTTACAACATAAACAGTGAATCTTACTATAGACTATAAACTTTAGTTAGTAATAATATATCAATATTAGGTTATCAATTAAAATAAATATACCACACTAAAGCAAGATGTTAAATATGGGGAAAATGTCGGGGAAAGGAGTGAAGGAATTTATGGAAACTTTGTAACTATAATTGCTCACGAAAAAGTATTAATTAAAAAATAGTTTGTTGACAAAGACTAGGTTTTGAAATGTATACTGAGCATTTTTTAAGTTAATTTGTTAAATTAACTATAGTTGATTTACAATATTGTGTTAGTTTTAGGTGTACAACTTCAGATTCTTTTCATTACAGATTATTAGACTATATTGAATATAGTTTCCTGTGCTAAAATGTAAATCTTTGTTGTTTATCTACTTTATATATAGTGGTATACAGTGATGTGTGTCCCACCCCTGTTCACTTTGGTAACCATAGGTTTGTTTTCTACGTCTCTGAGTCTGTTTCCGTTTTGTAAATAAGCTTGTTGCGTCATATTTTAGATTCTACAAATAAGTGATAGCATACGGTATGATGATCTCTAGATCCTCTTGTGTTCCTGCAAATGGTAATATTTCATTCCTTTTCATGGCAGAGTAATATTCCACTATATTACTCATTCAATTCAGTTCAGTCGCTCAGTCATGCCAACTCTTTGTGGCCCCACTGACTGCAGCACATCAGGCTTCCCTGTCCATCACCAGCTCCCAGAGCTTGCTCAAACTCATGTCTATTGAATCAGTGATGCCATCCAACCATCTCATCCTCTATCATTCCCTTCTTCTCCTGCCTTCAATCTTTCCCAGCATCAAGATCTTTTCCAATGAGTCAGTTCTTCATATCAGGTGGCCAAAGTATTGGAGCTTCAGCATCAGTCCTTCTGAAGAATATTCAGGACTGATTTTCTGTAGGATGGACTGGTTTGATCTCCTTGCAGTCCAAGGGACTCTCAAGAGTCTTCTCTAACACCACAGTTCAAAAGCATCAGTTCTTTGGTGCTCAGCTTACTTTATGGTCCAACTCTCACATCCATACATGACAACTGGAAAAAAGACTAGACTAGACGGACCTTAGTCGGCAAAGTAATGTCTTTGCCTTTTAATATGCTGTCTAGGTTGGTCATAGCTTTTCTTCCAAGGAGTAAGCGTCTTTTAATTTCATGGCTGCAGTCACAAACTGAAGTGATTTTGGAGCTCAAGAAAATAAAGTCTTTCACTGTTTCCATTTTCCCCCCATCTATTTGCCATGAAGTGATGGGACTGGATGCCATGATCTTTGTTTTTTGAATGTTGAATTTTAAGCCAGCTTTTTCACTCTCCTCTTTCACTTTCATATTACTTATATATATATATGTATATATATATATATATATATATATATACACACACACACACACACCCCACATCTTTTTTGTCCATTTATACATTTATCTGTTGATGGGCACTTAGGTTGCTTCCATGTCTTGGCATTTTTAAAGAATAAAAGGGAAAAATAGATGAATAAATTTTATGATGACAATGACTCAATACTGAATCAAAAATTTCCAAATATTTACAAAAATAGATTATGAATTTATGAAGTATTTCTCATGGCTTAGTGAATCAAGACTAGGAGCTTCTTTTTTTGTAAACAACTATCAAATATTTTTTGAATATTTTGCTCGTAAAAGGATCCATCTTAGGTGCTAGGAGAGGACTATATACATCCCTGCCCTCAAAGAGTTTACAGTTTAGTCAAGGAAAAAAAGAATAAAAAACATAAAATGTCTAAGAATTTAGATAGTGTCTGCCAAGTACCAGGTGAGTGGGGCAGATCTATACACTCTAGGAATTCTACATTCAAAGCACCACTTCATAATGCTTTGTACAAATGACAGAATTTTATAGTTGAATGGGTCTTTAGAGATCTGGATCAACCCTTTATTTGATAGATGAGGGCTTTGAGACCAAGATATTAGAAGCCAGAATTCATCATTTAATCATTCATCTATTTTCATTCAACAAATCTTTATTGAGTATCTCCTATGGTCAAGCATTTTGTTGGAGGTTGGAATTTAAAACTGAAGATGTCACAGTTTTCACTGATTCAGTTCACAGATTCAAATCTTATAGAAGCACATCTGTGCTCACTCAGTTGTGTCTGACTCTTTGCAGTCCCATGGACTATAGCCCACCAGGCTCCTCTGTCCATGGAGTTTTCCAGGCAAGAATACTTGAATGGTGTGCCACTTCCTACTCCAAGGGATCATCCCAACCCGGGGATGGAATCCACATGTCTTGCATCTCCTGCATCGGCAGCTGGCTTCTTCACCACTAGCGCCATCTGGGAAGCATTGAAGCACATAGGAGTCGTATATAATCCAGCATTGTGAGTCTGTGTGTGTGTGTACATGTGTGTGTATGTAAGTGGAAGGCTGAGTGGAGATGCCTGAAAACTCTTACTTTTTTCTTAAAAAATGAAGAATGAATGACAAGATTTAGCCAGAAGGAGGAGGGGAGGAGGGAGAAGAGCTATCCCATGTAGATGGAGGAGCATATTTAAAGTCCCAGGAATGGAAACGTTTGGCAAGTCGTTTAGGACCCCCGGGTCCTAAGAGTTAGAGGGAAATGGCAAGAAATGATTTGCAGAGATTGGCAGGGACCAGGTAATGAAGAAGTTCATGACCCATGTTGCTGGAATTTGGCCTTTACCTTGAGAGAAATAGGCAGCCATTGAAAATATTTTAAGCAAGTATGTAAGGTAGGGTAATACTGTATAGACAGACCCAGAAATACAAAGTTAAGGCCCACACAGAAGGTCATCTGCCACACATTTGTCTGAAGAAGGAGTTCCAAGTTGTCAGGTGGCTCTTTACAGTGATTCAGAGATCCAGACTGCTTATGCGTATGGTCAGTTGCCCCTAAGGCCTCGCGGGGGCCTCACCTACTGCACTCAGTTGGTGAAAGTGGAAACCTGACAAGCTTTGGCCTGGAAGTGATGTATACAGTTTCTAATACATTGCAGTGGAGAAAACTAGTCCTGTGGCCACTTCTAGAGGCAGGGTGAACTGGGCAATATTCTCTGGTGCTCTTGCATGCTCAGTCACGTCCGACTCTTTGTGACCCCATGCACTGTAGCCCGCCAGGCTCCTCTGTCCATGGAATTTTCCAGACAAGAGTCCTGGAGTGGGTTGTCATTTCCTACTTCAGGGTATCTTCCCAACCCAGAACCGAACCTGCGTCTCTTTCATCTCCAGTATTGGCAGGCAGATTCTTCACCTCTCCACCACTTCTGTCCCGACTCTACTCTCTACTCAATGCTGTGGATGGGAGAGCACACGTTTTGGTATTTAGCCAGCATCCTCTGCCACAGGGAGGGCCCTGATCAGATCTTCACTCTAGGAGAATCAGTCTGGCAGGGAGTGGGTAATACTAGAGGCATGGAGATTGGTTAAAAGGCTCGTCTGTTAATCTGAAAAATGATCTGGCTTGAACAAAACATAGTATGTAGCAGGGTAAGATGGAGAGAAAGAGATGAGTTAAAGAACTAGTTAGAAGATAATACCAACAGGCTTTGATAATCAACTGGATATTGAGACAGAGTTTAGAAGAGAAAGGAGCCAGTGGTGACCCAGGTTTCTGACTTGGGCAACTGGTTAAAAGTGAGAACACAGGATTTTGAAGAGAAGATAGTATTCTTAACATTTTGAGTTTGAGGTATGAGATATCTGGTGTCCAGTTAGCTATTTGAGACTAAAGTTTGAGGAAAGATCTTTTTCTGAAAGTATAAATGTGGGCCCTATCAGTGCGTAAACAGTGGTTGAAACTTTAGAAATAAATGGAGATGTATCACACAAGAAGTGAAAAAGTAGTTTTTTGCAAATCTTTAAAACATTTTTATTGTGATAAAATATACATGGAATTTACCATGTAACTGTTTTTAGGTGTACAGTTCAGTGGCATTAAGTACAGTCATATTGTTGTGCCACCATCACCATCCATCTCCAGACGTCTTTCATCTCCCCAAACTGAAACTCTGTACCCATTAAACAATGACTCCTCATTTCCCCCTTTCCTCAGCCCCTAGCAATCACCAATCTACTTTCTGCATCTATATGAATTTGACTTCTCCAGGTATTTCATATAAATAAAATAATACAATACTTATTCTTTTGTGTTTGACTTATTTCATTTAGCATTGTATTTTCATAATGGTTCATCCATTTGTAGCATGTGTCGGAACTTAATTCCCTTCTGAAAGTGAAAGTGAAAGTCGCTCAGTTGTGTCCAACTCTTTGTGATCCCATAGGCTGTCCATGAAATTCTCCAGGCCAGAATACCGGAGTGGGTAGCCTTTCCCTTCTCCAGGGGATCTTCCCAACCCAGGGATTCAACCCAGGTCTCCTGCATTGCAGGCAGATTCTTTACCAACTGAGCCACAAAGGAAGCCCAAGAACACAGGAGTGGGTAGCCTACCCCTTCTCCAGGGGATCTTCCCAACCCAGGAATCGAACCAAGGTCTCCCGCACTGCAGGCAGATTCTTTACCAACTGAGCTATCAGGGAAGAGGTCAAATAATATTCCATTGCATGGCTATATCACATTTTATCCATTCATTTATTGATGAACATTGGGTTGTTTCTACCTTTTGGCTGTTGTGAATAATGCTACTATGAACAGCATTATTCCCCTGGTGGCCCAGTGCCTAAGACTCTGGGCTCCCAATGCTGGGGGCCTGGGTTCAATTCCTGGTTGGGGAACTGAATTCCACATGCCACAGCAAATAATTTGCATGCTGTAACCAAAAAGATCCCGTATGCTGCAACTAAGACCCAGCAAGCTAAATAAATGGATATTTAAAATAAATAAATAAATTTATTAGAGTCCCTGCTTTCAATTCTTTGGACTATACACACAAAAGGAGAACTGCTGGATCACATGGCCCTTCTATGTTAAATTTTTTGAGGGATTTCCATACTGTTTGCCACAGTCTCAATTTTTGCTGCACATCAAACTCACCTCTTAAGTTTTAAAAAATACATGTGCTCAAGTCTCCATCCCCTGGAGACTGATTCAGTATATCTGAATAGACACCTGACTTCTGTTTCTTTTTAGAATTCATATTCTTTAAGATACTAGAAACAAATTAATAAGGTTGGTTTTAAAAGAGAATAAAAGAATATGGAGCAAAAAGTTGAAGTCCTCACTTAATATTTGGAGTGTATCCTTACACACACACATACACACACACATACACACACGAGCCTGGCAAGCTACAGTCCATAGGGTCACAAAGAGTCAGACACAACCGAAGTGGCTTAGCATGCATGCATGCTAATTATATATAAAGCATTAAATCCCTTGCCGGATATATATGTTGCAAATACTTTCTCCCAACAATTTCTCTCTTAACTCTTTTAAAAAACAGCTTTATTGAGATATAATCTCCATACCATGCAATCATCCACTAAAGATATACAGTTCTATAGTTTTTAGGGTATTCAGAGTTGGGCAACCATCTCCACAATCAATTTCAGAATATTACTGAACTCTGCTTTAATATATTTACATGTGAAAATGGTTTTCACTTTCTGTAATCAAATTATTAATTTCCTTTTGGGTTTCTGGGCTAGGGAAGCAGTCCCCAGTCCAAAATTATAAAGGTATTCTCATATATTTTTAGTACTTTTGTAATTTTGCTTTTCATGTATGATTTTCTTAAAATTAATTTTTATTTTTATAAACGGACTCATTTGAAAAAACCGTGATGCTGGGAAAGATTGAAGGAGGAGAAGGGGATGACAGAAGATGAGATGGTTGGATGGCATCATTGACTCAATGGACATAAGTTTGAGTAAACTCTGGGAGTTGGTGAAAGGGAGGCCTGGCATGCTGCAGTCCCTGGGGTCGCAAAGAGTCGGATATGACTGAGCGACTGAACTGAACTACTCCCCTGTCCCCTCCCCTACTTTCAACTCTGTAGCTGTTCTTCTAGAATTTGTATATTACCACATTTGAACCTTGCATAATAGTCAGGTATGGTTGTTATCCTTCAGTTCATTAATTTTAGACTATTGATACCCTTCCACAGTAGATAAAGATTTTGGTTTCTTATGTCACCATTTTTTGTTGGTTAAAAATTTTTACTTTTTTGGTAAAATTGATACATTACATTATTTTTTACACAAATATTATTCATTGCTGAGTATTGTAGTATACTATGATTATGTTCTCTCTCTTCCTTTTTGTTTTTATTACAGTTTAATAATTGCTTTGCTTTTCACTTGCTTAGTTGTCTGTAGCTATCGTCAAATTCCCACACCTACCAATAGCTCTTGGTTCCGAGGTCGATCTCTATTATTAGTTTCAATCCTTTTTCTCAGATTACTCCTCCCGAAGACCTTTGTTCCCCTCCATCTACTGATGCTCTGGGCCTGTTCCTTTCTGCCTATTTGTCATTTTGGGACTTCTCTTTGCTGACAACTTAGGAATTCCTTTACCTTTTCATGGTTTCAATTCCATTATATGAATCTCGTTCTTTCATTTTTCCTGGTTTATTCCCTCCTGTCCTGGAGTGAATGCCCCAGTAGCTTTGCTCAGAGGGCACAGTGATGACAGCCCGTGATCTGCCTGTCTCCTGCATGACAACTGCTACAGTCCAGACTGCACGCCCTCTCACTACACCTGGGGCACAGCTGCCACCTGGGGGCTCCTCGCTCTCTCTTTTCCAGTGCAAATGGTAGGATGCCATCAGTTGAGACACAGGTTTATGAGGGAAGATCAGGAGTTTAGTTTTGGACAGATTAACTTTGATATATCTATTAGTGGAGATGTGAAGTTGGAAAATGGATATAGAAGTCTGAAGTTTATAGGAAAATTCAGCAGCTGATAGAAAATTGGAAATGTCAGTATTCATGTAGTATGTTAGGCTATGAGATTGGATAAAATTACCAGGCAGTGAGCACAGAGCAAGCCCTAGAGCAATCAAATATTAAAAGGAAAGGAAAATTAGGAGCAATGAACATAAGAATCTGAGGAGTGGCTGTTGAGGAAGAAAGAAAACCAGGAGACCAGATGTCCTTGAAACCAAGTAAAGGAAGTGTTTCATTAAGAAATTATTCTCATGAAGAAATGCTTTGCTGAAATCATAGAGATTTAAGATATAAGGTTATCGATAATTTATTAATTATATTCCCAAGTTTTTTTTAAAACAGAGGATGCTTCTTAAAAATGTTATTAAGCTTCATAGCCATGTTACCTGGACATGTATACAAATACTTGGACATAAATACAAATTTTCTGATTTCTTTGCTGTGACTATTTCTTTCATCCCAAGTCTAAAGACATCTCAGACTTAACATATTCAAAAAACAAAGTCTTGCTTCCTATCTTCGACAGTCCTGTGTGTTTCATGGTACAACTATCCACTTTAGGGTCTTCTTTTTTTAATAGAAAAAAGTTATAGGAAAGTGGCTAAAAGAGTACAGAGAGTTCACACACATCTTTCATTCAGTTCTGCTTCATGTTAACTTACATAATCACTTGCAATGATCAAAATGGGGATACTATGCTATGCTACTATTTACTAAACTACATATCTTATTAAAATTTAACCTATTTCCTCCTAATCTCCTTTTTGTCCATTATTCCACATTGCATTTATTTACTGTGTAATTTTAGTCCTCTCCAATCTGTGACAGTTTCTCCATCTTTCTTTGTTTTTCATGACCTTGAAAGACTGTTGCTGAATCCTGGTTAGTTAATTTATAGAAGGTCTTTCAGTTTTGGTCTGTCTGATATTTTCTCATGATCAGATTTAGATTATGCGCACAAGTAGAAGAAGGTTAAAGAGGTGAAATTCAACTTTTGTAATGGGTTTCAACATATGGTAATGTTCAGTCCAGTTCAGTTCAGTTCAGTCACTCAGTTGTGTCCGACTCTTTGCGACCCCATGAATCGCAGCACGCCAGGCCTCCCTGTCCATCACCAACTCCCGGAGTTCACTCAGACTCACGTCCATTGAGCCAGTGATGCCATCCAGCCATCTCATCCTCTGTTGTCCCCTTCTCCTCCTGTCCCCCATCCCTCCCAGCATCAGAGTCTTTTCCAATGAGTCAACTCTTCGCATGAGGTGGCCAAAGTACTGGAGCTTCAGCTTTAGCATCATTCCTTCCAAAGAAATCCCAGGGCTGATCTCCTTCAGAATGGACTGGTTGGATCTCCTTGCAGTCCAAGGGACTCTCAAGAGTCTTCTCCAACACCACAGTTCAAAAGCATCAATTTTTCGGCACTCAGCGTTCTTCACAGTCCAACTCTCACATCCATACATGACCATAGGAAAAACCATAGCCTTGATTAGACAGACCTTAGTCGGCAAAGTAATGTCTCTGCTTTAGGTTTTGAAAATAATATTTTTTAGATCAAGCTAAACATCTCAAAAATGTCTAGGAAATCCCAGGTGTTAGAGATATGCTATGTAGTGTTAATTCAGAGCTAATGATAATATTTATGTAAAGATCAAACCAGGTGTAATATTTAGAAACATAGAGTACAAACCACTTGACTTTCTCTTAAAGCAAAGTTAACTCTATAGGAACTAGCAGTTTAAATAGATATCTTAAAATTATTGTTAATATTCTTTCTGTGGCAATGAATCAGACTTCATCTGACTAAGATTTTGCTGTATATTTTACGAAAGATGTAAATTTATTGGAATTCCTTTTTCATGTGTCTTTTCTATTCAGCTTGTGTTCATTTACAAGATATTTTTCACCCTCTAGTATACACTACTCTGTATAAACAGTGAGTACATTCAATTCTACTTAAACTGCACATTGAGACTTCCCTGGAAGTTCAAAAATATTTTCATTGCAAACTTTGTTGAAATATGCACAACAATTCTGGGTGTATCTTATCATAGAAACTCAGATTCTCAAGAGTCTTAAACTTCTATAATATCCAAGTATGTGATCATTCTTTAGTGTGCATGTGGGCATGCTAAGTCACTTCAGTCGTGTCTGACTGTTTGCAACACTAGGATCGTAGCTCACCAGGCTTCTCTGTCCATAGAGGTTCTCCAGGCAAGAATACTGGAGTGGGTTCCATGCCCTCCTCCAGGGGATCTTCCCAACCCAGGGACTGAACCTGCATCTCTTAAGTTTCCTGCATTAGTAGGCAGGTTCTTTACCAGTAGCACCACCTGGGAACCCCTATATCTGGTAATTTCCTTTATTTGTTGTATGATTATTATATATCCTCACATTATTCCCATGAAACAACAAAAGTTCTAGAACTACTTTGATTTGTAGGACTTGGAGAATGAAAGGCTATCTTAATTGTAAAATCTACTCTCACTACAAAATATGGTTCACATTCCCGTTGTTCTGTCTATAAACAACTTTAACATTGCCAATGCATATTTTATTTTTTTTTTTTTTGCCCCACGTGGCATGCAGGATCTTAGTTCCCCCACTAGGGATCAAACCGGTGCCTGCTACAGTGAAAGCACGGAGTCTTAACAACTGGACCTCCAGGGAAGTCCTGCAGATGAATATTTTAGGGATTTAATTCATAATTTGAGATACATTTTATTTATATAATCAAATATATATGCCAGAAGTAAAATTATATGCTTTTTGTTAAATTTACTATTTTAAATGCAACTTTCTGCTAACGTAAGGGAAGATATTGATTTATTAATGGAACAAACTTTTTTTATTATTTGTAAGATATTATCAGGCAAGTTTATATAAATTTGGATTACTCAAGCATAATCACATTAAGAAGATATCATCCAAGAATTAAGATAAATGACCTAGTTACTACCTAATTTCCTAAGTTAGAATATGTCCACTTTAATGGTGACAGATTATGACTTAATGATTATGTTCATAAATGGATTATAAGGTCAACATCACCGATCTGGATCTCTGCAGGCATCACAAACCTAGAAAAGGACAAGCTGCCTATCGGACGGCTTTCTACAAGGAAAATGTTCCAATAAATCCTAGCAAAGCAGGACGTGCTAATGTTTATCCAGAGGGCAGAAAGTCACATTTGTTGTTGCACAGTGAAAACTCGATTGATTTCTGCTGACTTATAAATGTCTAAGTGAAAGACAATGTAACTATTGTGCTTTTGAAAAGCATTTCTGAGTGACTCTAAAGGTTATATCTTATTACATAGATGATTTAACTAAGACACAGACATTAACACTAATTTAGATTGCCTTTGCAATTGTTTTTCACTTATGTATGGCAGTAGATAGTAAGATTATAAAGGTTAACCAAAATTCAAGTTATGCACTTCCTAACTAATACATAGCTTTTGATTCATTTTCAAGAGGGCAATGGAGGTTTCCCAGGTGGTGGCAGTGGTAAAGAATCTTCCTGCCAATGGAGGAGGCATAGGAGGTGTGGACATAGAAGGCTCAAGAGACACAGGTTCGATCCTTGGGTCAGGAAGATCCCCTGGAGTAGGAAGTGGCAACCTGCTCCAGTATTCTTGCCTGGAAAATTCCATCAACAGTGGAGCCTGGCAGGCTCCAGTCCACGGAGTCACAAAGAGTCAGACATGACCGAGTATTCACATACATTATGGAAAGAGAGCCAATTTTTATTCTCATAATCCAAACTATTCACAGATTTAGAAATATATTAACAGAGATGTTACTGTCAATATTCTTACTTTTGAAGTAAAGAGTTCTCCATGGAATGTCAGCAATTCTTCTACAGGTGATATATCCCTAAATGGAAGAGGGAAAGAGAGCCCTACCTTTCACAAAACTGACTTTCTCTACAAAGCTTTCCTTGAAGCTTTTTCTTTTAAGAACTAAGACAAGGCCAGTCAGTATCAGATGATCACATCCAATATATAATATATCCCTTAAAATGGGTCTTCTCTGTGATATGTCTCAAACCATTATTAAAAGCAAAGAATTTTTAAAAAATATTTTAGGCTTCTAGATAGATACCCCTAATTCTGGAAACTGCAGCATTGATCTAATTGCTATATTATCTGTTACTGGTGTTATTCTACCAGTTAATTATTAGTCTTATTTATTCATCAGCTAGTTTTAGAAACATTTATACTAAGAAGAGCTCAACTAAGGAAAGCATGACCAAGGAAAACATGAGGAAATAGTTTTGGTGAAAATACCTTCAAGAAAACATTAGCCAATCTGTGTTGGCTAATGTTTTACATCAGTGATAAATGACTTTTCTGGGCCTCTCTAGAAAAACTGTCTAAAAATCACTAGCCCTAGTTCGTTGTATACTTTTTTGCGCACTCTCAGTTTCCTGGAGATGCATTATTATAGTCTTTCAGTTAATAGTGAGAGATGGGAGTAGTTATGACCTATTGTCATTTTATTTTCATTGTTGAAGAAAGACCACATAGAGATGGAAGGTGCACACAGGCTGGCCTTTTGCTTGGAAAAAATTCAAACTATTATAGAATAGTGCCCTGTAAGGGTTAAAATCCAGATGCAGCTATCATGGAGAAGTAAACTTAACAGGGAACTCTGCTGCTCTCCTATAGACACATTTTAAAAAAATCACATTTGATCATCTTTTTAGCACTTTTCAGATTTCTCTACCATGCAAAACAAATGTATATCATATTTTGCCACAAAACACTTAGCAATTTCTTTTTTTGGTCATAAAATACAAAGGTGGCTCAGTTGGTAAAGAATACACCTGCCGTGCAGGAGATCCAGGCTCAATTCCTGGATGGGGAAGGAAATGGCAACCCAGTTCAGTATTCTTGCCTGGGAAATCCCATGGACAGAGGAGCCTGGTGGGTTATAGTCTGCGCAGTGGCAAAGAGCTGGACACGTCTTAGCAACTAAACCACCAACCAAGAATAATAGGATCGTAGCACTCTTTAGGCTTCAAATCTTATGATTTCTTTATAGCACTTACCCATATCTAAAAGTACAGATTTTATTTTTGTCTACTTATTTTTATCATTTCCTCAAAAATAGACTTCAGAAAAGCTGGGACTGTCTGTCTTGTTTGCTATGGTTTCCCAGCATGTACATAAAATGTGCTGACACACAGTAGATGCTCAATAAATATTTGTTGAATGATGCATCAGTAAAAAAAGCACCACAGTGGAGAAAATAAGCCTGAGTATTTTGTTCCTGCTTATTTTTTGGTTATCTTTTGGTTTCTTTAAAACATTGCTGTTCTGGTTATCTATTATTTTACAACAAACTACCCTAAACTTAGTACCCTAAAAGAACAATCATTTTATTATGCTCACATTACTGTTGGTCAGAGAATTTAAGCAAGACTTGACTAGGTGGTTTTTCTGCTCCACATAGTGTTGATGGGGTCATTTAGTGGAATTCCACCAGCAGCTGGTATGGTGTGTTGAAGATGGTTTCACTGATAAGCCTGTTAGCTGGTGGAGACGGTTGTAAGCCTGGACTCAACTGGCCCTCCTCCTGCTTTACATGGTGGCTCAAAGTTCCAACAGAGCAAGATGGGAGCTGCTGGTCCTCTAAAAGCTTTATTAGGAAGCTTTACTTGGAACCGTCATAGCATCATTTCCACTATATTCTTTGGTCAAATCTGTCACAGGCCAGTCCATGTTTGGGGAGGAGCATTAAATATATATAGCCATTTCAAATCTGGTACATTTCTGAGATAGGATAGTTCCAAGTAAATGTTCCTAAAGAAAACAATCCAACAAATTCAGTTCAGTATCTTTCTAGTAGTTAGTCTTTTGATTTAAATCTTGCCTAAGTTCAAGGAGGGCTTCCCTGGTGGCTCAGACGGTAAACTGTCTGCCCGCAATGCGGGAGACCCGGGTTTGATCCCTGGGTCGGGAAGATGCCCTGGAGAAGGCAATGGCAATCCACTCTGGCACTCTTGCCTGGAAAATCCCATGGACAGAGGAGCCTGATAGGCTACAGTCCATGGGGTTGCAAAGAGTCAGACACGACTGAGCAACTTCACTCACTTCACTTTAAGTTCAAGGAAGGCTTCAAAATACTAAAAAAGAAATGCAAAAGTTTAAACTTGTATAATGTAAAAGATATGTAAATGTTTTAATATATATCTTATTTGCTTGGGCCTCTCTGGTCGCTCGGCTGGTAAAGAATCTGCCTGCAATGCAAGAGACCTGGGTTTGATCCCCGGGAGAAGGGAACAGCTACCCACTCCAGTATTCTGGCTTGGAGAATTCCATGGACTGTATGTCCATGGAATCACAAAGAGTCAGACATGACTGAGCGGCTTTCACTTATTTGCTTATTTACAACACAATGAACACTATAAATTGGTTTAGGTTCTCTGAAGTTACACGCAAAATCTTTTGTGATGTGTCTGCCATGTACATTTTTCTGGGGAGTAGTTTTTTTTATTGATTTCTCAACAGATTTGATTCCCTTCCTCCCCAATCAAGTATTTCCCTAAGCAAAACTGTGGAGTAGGTATGTTCATTTTTGGAACTATCTCTCTTGATATCACCTAGCTTTGTATAATATAATAATAGCTGATTTAAAAAAATTATTCACTTATCCAGGAAAAGTTTCATAATAACCCTATGAAGAACACAGAACTATTATCATTGTTTAACAGTTGAGGAAACTGAGGCATAGCGACTTGCCCATGGTTACACAATTAGCATGTGGCAGGGCTAGGAATCCTGGCATATTGGCATCAGAGGGTCCAATGCACTGAGGCCCTGTTCATGAGAGTAGTTTACTCCTTTGTAAATTGTGGATGATAATAGTAGCCAGTGTCACTGTAGGTATCAGATGAGTTAAAGTGGGATAGTCCATAGCTGCTTGCCTGGCACATATTATGCTGTGCAGTTAATAAATAGGAGCTCTCTGTGCTTGCATGCTCAGCTGCTTAAGTCCTGTCTGACTCTTTGTGACCCTGTAGACTATAGCCCTCCAAGCTTTTCTGTCCATGAGGATTCCCAGGCAAGAATACTGGAGGGGATTGCCATGCTCTCCTCCAGGGGGTCTTCCTGACCCAGGGATTGAACCCAAGTCTCTTATGTCTCCTGCATTGGCAGGCAGGTTCTTTACCACTAGCCCCATCTTGGCTCAGAGGTTAAAGCATCTGCCTGCAATGCGGGAGACCCGGGTTCAATCCCTGGGTCGGGAAGATCCCCTGGAGAAGGAAATGGCAATCCACTCCAGTATTCTTGCCTGGAGAATCTCATGGATGGAGAAGCCTAGTAGGTTACAGTCCACCAGTCGCAAAGAGTTGGACACTACTGAGCGACTTCACCACCCACCTTAACCTCTGTTTCATTCCTGAAGGCTTTGCTATCTTTCATTGCAGAGATACTGGGTGTGATAAAATGCAAGGTGGAACAAGGGGTGGGTGAGGGTGGATAAGGATTTGAAAGTCTAGGGCCAAACCTGGAGATACTGCTCTTCCCATTAAACTACTTAAGGTCTCAAGTTTTCTCTTAAAATTGTATGCAAATGTCACATTCTATTCTAAAATGCCATTGCTTATCTATTAATATAAAACTTGTTTACTCCAAAGCTTTTGGGATCATCGTTTTTCTAGGGAGATGTACCTCATTTATGCCTTGGCTTCCAACACAGTTCTTTGACATACTCAGCAGCAGCTGAGGTAGGTTTGGGAATTTGGAGGCCTAGATTCCCAATTAGGGCCCCTAGCTTGTTTGGGATCCACTCCAGTGTTCTTGCCTGGAGAATCCCAGGGACGGGGAAGCCTGGTGGGCTGCTGTCTACGGGGGTGGCAGAGAGTCGGACATGACTGAAGCGACTTAGCAGCAGTAGCAGCTTGTTTGGGCGTTATATTATTCATTTATAAAATGGAGTGGGTGGTAATGACTATTTTATCAAAATCTTTTTTGTTCTGGAATTATACAGTATAAAATTGTCCTAAAAGTGTTTTCAAACTGTGGGTCTCCACTTAAAAGTAGGCGAACAAAACCAACTGGATTGGTCAAACATTTAAAAGATCAGGGGAAATACTGTTTGGTGAAATTTTAATTTCGGAATAGATGTTAAAATGTAATTTGTGAAACATACACCCAAAATGTTTGCCTTACTGCGGCTGGTAATAGAAACATTTTTTAAAAAATATAAACATTTTAAAGCCACTAAGAAGGGCAATGAAACCTCCAAACGTGCTCGCCCTCGGAGGACATCCATCTCGAGACCTCCCCAATTGAGGGCCTCTACCAAAAGTCGAAGGCGCAAAACAAGGCTCGGGCCACGGTCCCGCCACTCCTTGCGACGCCAGCGTCCAGGCTGTCTCAAGGGCCGCACCTGGGCTCACGTAGCGCCTCCCGCCTCCCGCCGGGACCCAAAGGAAGCTGCGCGCCTCCTGACGTCATCACCGGGCGCCGCTGCCTCGACCTCCTTCCACTTCGCGGGAGAAGTTGTTGGCGCGAATGGATCCCGAGTCCCGGTAACGGATCCCCCAGCCGGCCGGGCCTGCTTGCTCGCGCGTTCATCCGTGGGCTGCAATGGTGAGCACCTGGGAAAGGCTTTGCGGCTGGGGGGCTGGGGAGAGTTCGCAGGCAGGGCGTGGACCTGGCTCTCCTGGCATGGAAGGTCTGGGAGGACCGGGATGCGTGGCTCCGGAAGGGAACGAAGGCACGAAAGGGGCTACAAGCTGGGCTCCGGGCTCACAGCTTTCCTTCCACTGCGGGCTTCAGCTTTCGGCCGCAGCCAGCGCGCAGCGCTCTTGGTGCTGCGCGGCAGCTTCACGTTTTCCCACTGTTGGGGGAAGGGAGGAAGGAAAGGAGTAATGAGGTGATTTGGGGGGCTCAGGAGTAAAGTTGCTTTTCCTGTTAAGTGTTGCTTCCAACCTCGGTTTGAGTCCTGCCGAACGCGTTGATTTCAAGCTTTGAGTGTCAGAGAAGAAGAGTCGAACAAACTTCATTTCTGATGAACAAGTTTCAGGCCTTCAACTTTCGTCTTTAACAGCACCGCGAAATACTCTCATGAATAAGTTTCTCAGCCTTCAGTTTTCGTACTTTCCTCATTAGCAGCTCCGCGAAGTGCTCATCAGCCGTTTTGCGATCGAGGGCACGGGGAGGATGTTTTATTTTGTTCAGATGAGTTCATAGAAATTAAAGGGATAATACGGTTTACAGGAGAGAGGGCAAACCTGGGAGGAGCAGCTGTAGTGCATTTGACAGCTGTCATCACTTGTCACCTGATATTAAAAATAATCTTAAACAAACCCTCAGTGCCTAATCTGCATAAACCATATAAAGAGTGAAATAATTATGCAGCCGTCAAAACAAAACATTCATGCTAGAATGGCAGTAGATACTAGTGTGTGTTTGAAATATTTTAATGTAAAGGACAGTTTATTGTGCTGCATTAAGCTGGAGTCTACTTAATAATCAGACATTTTTTTCAGTCATTTTATTTTCAATCAGCATATTTGTCACAGTGTCCACATTCTGGGCTGTGTGTGTGTAATTTTATGCCAGATTGGGAAACCTTACAGCCCTTTGTGTTTCTTCTCAGAGAAGGATGAAATAATGATAACAGCATAATAGCCAGCTTGTAGCAAGTATTTTTTTTTTTTTTTGGAAGGTAGCAAGTATCTTCAGGTGGCTATGTGGGCTGTTTGTATTACATGTCTTTTCTGATTTAAACCTCACAGCAATCCAGTTTTAAAGATGGTAAAGGGGGCCTTTAGAGTTTAAAACACTTTGTGATGTAACTAATAAATGGTTGAACTAGAATTAAAACCTAGGTTTTTCAGACCACCACATTATGCCACCCCCCTAAAATGACTGTAATTAGTAATTACATTTTGGACTTAAGGCACTGCATAGTAATTGTGGAAAATTCTTAAGACTTGGAGTCTTGAAGGTAAGAGTGAGGCGATGTTTTGGTATTGCTCTGCCATTTAATGATGAAGTGGTTTTTGAACAAGTAAATAGCCTAATTTTAACCTTCTTAAATTATGTTTCCTTAACTGTAGAAAGGGAGAAATATAGCTGCCTTGAGTGATTGTCTTGAAGGTTAAACAAAATAATAAATGTAAAGCTTCTGTTCTGGTCCCTGGCTTGTGGTAGGAAACATACAACTACACAACTAATGATCTCTATTTCTCAGGAAGGATTGTGTGGAACGTTAAAGAGTTTAAGGGGCATCAGAGATACCTTTGATGTTGTCAGTTATGGAGAACGATAGCTTATGTAGTCAACTTTTGATCATTCAGGTACTTTACATAATTGGTTCTTCTTAGTACTCCTGTTCAGGGTGCAGATGAAAAATAAAGCCCTTCTCAAAAAGAGTGAGAGTCAAAGGGATCGGTTTTGCTGTTTGTAAAGGGAAAAGATTCTATAAAGAACATAGCAAGTTTGGATTTTATTGGTGTTTAGTTCTCTCTTTAGTACAAAAAAGAGCAGATCCTAGACCAAAATTCTGTTCAACCTATGTTTATTAGACACCTGCACATAAGTTATATGGTATAGTAGTTTGTGACTTTTGTTTGGCTCTCAGCTGTCCCTTTGATAATGTGGTGAATGGTATGCAAGTTTGCTGCCCACAGAAATATGTAAGGACATACATACACCACTTAAGGGGATTCACATATCTTCTGAGGCCCTTCGATAGATGTAAGGTTAGCAACTCTTGCCCTGGGAGCTGCATCTTTTTCTTAAATCTTTTCCAATTAAAAGTTATCAAAGGTGTAAAATATTGTGTATCTACAAAATGGAATACTGTGCAACCATCAAAAAGAGAAATCTGTGTGCCCTGATACGGAACAGTTGCCAAAATAATTAAGTGAAGAAAGATACAGACAGTATGTAAAATATGCTGCCAGTTTATTGTAGAAAAGGAGAGAAAAGAATATATACATATTTGCTTGAAGATGGGAAGGCTACACAAGGCACTGATAACATCTGTTGCCTTCAAAGATTGGGAAATGTGTGTCTGAGAGGCAGGGTAGGAGGGAGACATTTTACCGTTTTGAATTTTTGAACCATGTGAATATAATGTCTATTAAAGGAATTGAAAATAAATAGAATAAAAAGTAGCCATGTAAGTGATTTGGATTGCTGCTGCTGCTGCTAAGTCGCTTCAGTCGTGTCCGACTCTGTGCAACCCCATAGACGGCAGCCCACCAGGCTCCTCTGCCCATGGGATTTTCCAGGCAAGAGTACTGGAGTGGGGTGCCATTGCCTTCTCCTCGATTGCTATGAGGACTTAATTATTTGCTTAAAACATTAATGAAACTTGAGAGATGCCATTTAAAAAAACGTGCCCTGGTGGCTCAGAGGTTAAAGCGTCTGCCTGCAATGTGGGAGACCTGGGTTTGATCCCTAGGTCGGGAAGATCCCCTGGAGAAGGAAATGGCAACCCACTGCAGTATTCTTGCCTGGAGAATCCCATGGACGGAGGAGCCTGGAGGGCTACAGTCCACCGGGTCGCAAAGAGTCCACACGACTTCACTTTCACTTTCAACATATTTAATTCATTGACTGCCATAGTTATTTATTGAAAATATGCAGAAGTTTGAATTAAACAGGCATGAGACTTGAGGGATGAGAGAGAGGTCAGAATGCATCTAAGCTGCTGCTTTGCCACATTCTAGGGGAGACCTTTCACACTGAAGTTTACTGCATGAATGCTTCCCTGGAGCAATGTTGTCACCGTTTTGTATTAATAATATAACTTTTGCCATTTGTACTAGTACTTGACCTATAAGACTCTTATTTCCTTTCCAGGCTCATCTGTCTGTTCTTTGAGTGTGTTAAGCTAGTTCTGTCTCAGCTTTTATTTTTGTTATTTTCTCTCCTTGGGATACTCTTCCTCCTCTTGGAATACTCTGCCTTTTTCTCACTCATTCAAGTGTCAGTCATCACTTCCTCAGAGCTTTCCGCGTCATATCTAAGAAACCCATTACCTAATCCAGGGTCATGCTTCTGTTGTCTTCTGACAGTTTTATAATTTTAGCTCTTAACATTTAGGACTTTGATCCATTTTGAGTTAATTTTTGTATATGGTGTGAAGTAGGGGGCCCAAGGTTTTTTTTTTGCATGCGGGTCTCCAGTTGTTTCTGCACCACTTGCAAAGTATTCTTTTCCCACTGAATTGTCTTGGCTCCCTTGTCAAAAATCAGTTTACCATAAGTGTGAAGGTTTCTTTCTGGACACTGAATTCTATTCCATCGATCTGTGTGTCTTCCCTAAAGCCAGTAATGCACTTATTTTATTACTGTAGCTTTGTGGTACATTTTTACATTGGGAGGTGTAAGTCCTTCAACTTAGACCTTTTTCAAGATTGTTTTGCTTGTTCTGGATCCCTTGAATTTCTAAAATATGAATTTTAGAATCAGCAAAGAAGCCAGCTAGGATTTTGTTAGGGATTGTATTGAATCTGTAAATCAATTTGGAAAGTATTGCCATCCTAACAACATAATATCTTCTGATCCATGATATCGGCTACCTTTTCATTTGTTTGTGTCTTCTTTAATTTCTAAATAATATTTTATAGTTTTCAGAGTATGGATTTAACACTTTTGTTAAATTTATTTGTAAGTATTTGGTTCTTATTGATGATGCTATTTTGTTCTTATTAATGATGTTATAGATGGAATTGTTAATTTCATTTCTGGTTTGTTCTTTTGAAAAGTAGAGAAATACAGTTGGTTTTAATATATTGATCTTGTATCATGCAACCTTGTAGAACTCATTTAAGTTAGTTCTAACAGTTTTTCATTTTAGTAAATTCCTTAGGATTTTCTTTATTTAAGATCATTTCAGCTGCAAATAAAAATAATCTTACTTCTTTCTGCCCAATCTTGTATGCCTTTTATAATTTAGCTTTGCCTAATGGCTTTGTTTTTTTTTAAAAACCAGAGTGTTGAATAAGAGTGGTGAGAATGGATCTCTCTCCTAAACTTAGGGCATTACATTCCAACAGCTTACCTGTCGTTTTTAAAGTATAAGCTTTTAATATAATTTAAAATTATTAAATTTCATTTGTCTATTCTGTGCTGCTGTTAATATACACTTTTAGTCAGATATATCATTTTGCATTTAACTGTTTTTCAGGCTAAAGATTTTTGCATTTGGATAGATTTTGTGAAGTGTGTTGGTGATAATCAGTTTCTGCTTGTGGATTTGGTGGATGAATTAAACATAGTAATCAAAAATATTTGTATTTCTTTACTTTCAAATTCATGGGAAATAGATGGGGAAACAGTGGAAACAGTGTCAGACTTTATTTTTTTGGGCTCCAAAATCACTGCGGATGGTGCCTGCAGCCATGAAATGAAAAGATGCTTACTCCTTGGAAGAAAAGTTATGACCAACCTAGATAGCATATTCAAAAGCAGAGACATTACTTTTCCAATAAAGATCTGTCTAGTCAAAGGTATGGTTTTTCCAGTGGTCATGTATGGATGTGAGAGTTGGACTGTGAAGAAAGCTGAGCACTGAAGAATTGATGCTTTTGAACTGTGGTGTTGGAGAAGACTTGAGAGTCCCTTGGACTGCAAGGAGATCCAACCAGTCCATTCTGAAGGAGATCAGCCCTGGGATTTCCTTGGAGGGAATGATGCTGAAGCTGAAACTCCAGTACTTTGGTCACCTCATGCGAAGAGTTGACTCATTGGAAAAGACTCTGACAGTGGGAAGGATTGGGGGCAGGAGGAGAAGGGGATGACAGGATGAGATGGCTGGATGGCATCACTGACTCGATGGACGCGAGTCTGAGTGAACTCCGGGAGTTGGTGATGGACAGGGAGGCCTAGCGTGCTGCGACTCATGGGGTCGCAATGAGTCGGACACGACTGAGCAACTGAACTGACTGATTTTCAAATTAGAGAAGTAAAGCCAACCCCACAGAGCACTGCAGTGCTTATTTTGCATAAAATCCTGTACTCTTCAAAGTGAGTGAACACAGTGGTATGATACGGTTTCTCTTTGCATTTTTGGTAGGCAGATATAGCTTGTTTGCTCGTTGAGCCCATGTACAGTGGAAAAGTTACTAGCTGTTTGGTTATACTTCAAAGTAAATATGTATCAGCTTTTGTACTTTGATCTTTTAAAGTTAAAAGGTCATTAGGATAGCTTCCTTTGTGCAGGTTTAGGAGTATTTATTGCAAAGGTTTTTTTTCCCCACCTCTAACTCTACTAATAGATTTGTAATTAGCAGATTTGGAAACTTCTAAAAAATTAATAATTTTTTTTTTGAGTGCTGGTCTGGTACTTTGTCTTGACTTATGTCAGTTCAGGTCAGTTGCTCAGTCGTGTCTGATTCTTTGTGACGCCATGAACCGCACCATGCCAGGCCTCCCTGTCCATCACCAACTCCCGGAGTCCACCCAAACCCATGTCCATTGAGTCGATGAAGCCATCCAACCATCTTATCCTCTGTTGTCCCCTTCTCCTCCTGCCCTCAATCTTTCAGGGTCTTTTCCAGTGAGTCAGCTCTTTGCATCAGGTGGCCAAAGAATTGGAGTTTCAGCTTCAACATCAGTCCTTCCAATGAACACCCAGGACTGAATTCCTTTAGGATGGACTGGTTGGATCTCCTTGCAGTCCAAGGGGCTCTCAAGAGTCTTCTCCAACACCACAGTTCAAAAGCATCAATTCTTCGGTGCTCAGCTTTCTTCACAGTCCAGCTCTCACATCCATACATGACCACTGGAAAAACCATAGCCTTGACTAGATGGACCTTTGTTGACAAAGTAATGTCTTTGCTTTTAATATGCTATCTAGATTGGTCATAACTTTCCTTCCAGTGTAAATGTATATTAAAATTGCATTTGGGCTGCCTGATAGGTGATGCTTTTCTTTGATAGTGTTGTAGAATTGTTAGTTACACCTTAGGGTAGGAGAGTGCAACAGATCTTTCCCTTTTGCTTACATTTATGTGACTCAGCTGGTGAAAAATCTGCCTGCAATGTGGGCGACCTGGGTTCCATCCCTGAATTGGGAAGATCCCCTGGAGAAGGGAAAGGCTACCCACTCCAGTATTCTGGCCTGGAGAATTCCAAGGGGTCACAAAGAGTCAGACACGACTGAACAACTTTCACTTCACTTCAAGAACGTCTTATATTTTAAAACTTTTACTAGAAAATGTCTTGTTGGCATTTTCAGTTTTTTCATCTATGAATTAAAGAATGTTATAGACTTTGTTATGTGGATTAAATTCGTTTTTTAAAGTGTTTAAATCATTGTCTGGCACAGAGTAAGTCCTATTTAAGGGTTTGTTAAAAAAGTAAATAGGGACTTTCTTGGCGGTCCAGTGGTTCAGAACCTGCCTTCCAACGAAGGGGACGCAGGTTCGACTGCTGGTCCTTGAACTGGGATCCCGCATGTTGCAACTAAGCCCTGGTGCTGCAGCTGCTGAGCCCACACGTTCTGGAGCCCACAAGCCACAACTTGAGGGCCTGCATGCTGCAAAGAAGAGCCCATGATGGAAGATCCCCCCTGCAGCAACAGAGATCCTGTGTGCCCCAATTAAGACCCAACACAGCCAAATAGATAAAT
This sequence comes from Ovis aries, assembly GCF_016772045.2. NCBI lineage: Eukaryota > Metazoa > Chordata > Mammalia > Artiodactyla > Bovidae > Ovis > Ovis aries. The sequence continues at coordinate 59,232,736 of NC_056059.1, read as the reverse complement.
AAATGTTTTTTAATTAAGTAAATGAAGCCCTAAATCAGGGCATTGGCAATAGAAACAGAAGAAGGAAGACAGCAGTAGTCAGGAGATTCTTAGATAGTTTGGTGAGGTGGAGGGTCAGAAGGAGGAAAAACAGTGCCCATTTTTCTGTTTTGAGTGAATGCTTATGCTGTGCATTGAGGTGGGAAAGAGAGAGAAACAAGTACCCCCAAAATATGAGCTTGGTTTTGGATGTTATGAGCTGGAGGCATCTTTGGGGCATTTGGATAGAGGTGAGATCCAACCAGTCCATTCTGAAGGAGATCAGCCCTGGGATTTCTTTGGAAGGAATGATGCTAAAGCTGAAACTCCAGTACTTTGGCCACCTCATGCGAAGAGTTAACTCATTGGAAAAGACTGATACTGGGAGGGATTGAGGGCAGGAGGAGAAGGGGACGACAGAGGATGAGATGCCTGGATGGCATCACGGACTCGATGGATGTGAGTCTGAGTGAACTCCGGGAGTTGGTGATGGACAGGGAGGCCTGGTGTGCTGCGATTCACGGGGTCACAAAGAGTTGGACACGACTGAGCAACTGAACTGAACTGAAGATGACAGACTGTTTGGCTACATGGATACGGAGCTCAGAGGTCTGGAGTAGAGACAAGATTTAGGAGGCTCAGGTGGCTCAGTGGTAAAGAATCCACCTGCTAAGCAGGAGACGCGGGTTCGATCCCTGAGTCTCCTGAAGATCTCCTGAAGAAGAAAATGACAACCCACTCCAGTGTTCTTGCCTGGAAGGTTCCATGGACAGAGGAGCCTGGCGGGCTTTAGTCCGTGAAGCCTCCAAGAGTGGGTCACGACTGAGCGACTAAACAGCAGCAGCAGCAGCAGCAGCAGCAGCAGCAGCCGCAGCAGCCGCAGCAGCCGCAGCGTGCTTCTAAGAGGTACCTGATTTTGAGATGGATGTAAGTTAGCTTATGCAGTGTGAGTATGTGAATCAGAAGTTTTTAACTGAAGGTCCATGGAGAGCCATTAATAGGCTTTAGAGAAAAGCTGTGAAGAAGAGTATTATACTAAAAGTGAAAGTATTTTGTTTTTTGTAGCCACAATACTGTAATATGACAAGAGTACCATATGATAGAAGAGTCAACTTGAATAATTTTCCTGGGAAATAATACACAATAATGTTAATTTAATACCTGCTTAAAATTCCTTAAAACAAAGAGCAGTAGATAAAGTCATGCCCACAAATTAATCTCAAAGTTTATTTTAATAAGCAATCTTTAAAAAAAAAATCTACCATCAGTTTCATTTTACACAGTTAAGAACCTCTCTTTCTGAGCCCAGGTGTGAAGGTCAGTGACTTTAGAAATAACCACTCATGTGTTTAACCATTATTAATTAAGCATCTGCTAATCTGAGGTGCTGGCCCTGTACTTGAGATACAGAGGTGAGTAGGATAGACAAGCTTCCTGTATGGAATTTATAGCAATGTGTTCAAACTCAGATTTCTATGACTATCAAAAGTATCTCCTACTAATCATTTTGGGACCCATTTCAGGTCTTAGTCCTGTCCTTGAGGCTGTCTGTATTAGGTGCTCCTGGTGCTTTTACAGTTTTGTGATTAGCTCTGTCTTAGCACTGTTTTGTATTTAATTCTTCATATACTAATTTGTCTCCCAGGTAACTTTATGAGGTCTTTTTCCTGTTTGTGTCCTAAGTCCCTGGCATGGTGCCTATCCGTAATCACATAAGGATCAAATGTATCAGGAATAATAAGGGAAAGGCCATATTGCTAGTGATGGAGTGTGGCTGCTTTTGCTTAGATCCTGAGAGTTATCAGGATCTATCAGGGCTTCCTTGATAGCTCAGTTGGTAAAGAATCTGCCTGCAATGCAGGAGACTCCAGTTTGATTCCTGGGTTGGGAAGATCCGCTGGAGAAGGGATGGGCCACCCATTCCAGTATCCTTGGGCTTCCCTTGTGGCTCAGCTGGTAAAGAATCACCTGCAGTATGGGAGATCTGGGTTCAATCCCTGGGTTGGGAAGATCCCCTGGAGAAGGGAAAGGCTACCCACTCCAGTATTCTGGCCTGGAGAATTCCATGGACTGTATAGTCCATGGGGTCGCAAAGAGTTGGACATGACTGAGTGACTTTCACTTAGAATTATGGTAAAACTATGAGGGGGCAGTCGTGGTCAAGTAGAGAGAGAACTATGAAAGGAATTTGGAGTCAGAGGACCAGGTCGCAATCTGGTGTGCCATCTCTAATCCCCACAAGAATCTTGTGAGGCAAGTGGCATTATGAGGAAACAGAGGGCCAGAAAAGTTAAGTAATTCATCCCAAGTGCCCGGTGCATGTGTGCTGAGTTGCTTCAGTTGTGTCTGACTCTTTGTAGCCCACCTAAGTGTAGTCCTCTGTCCTTGGGACTCTCCAGGCAAGAATACCAGAGTGGGTTTCCATGCCTTCCTTCAGGGGGTCTTCCTGACCCAGGATCGAACCCATGTCTCTTACATCTCCTGCATTGGCAGGCAGGTTCTTTACCACTGGTGCCACCTGGGAAGACCCCAAGTGTCTAGTGAAAGTGAAAGTCGCTCAGTCGTGCGACCCCATGGACTATACAGTCCATGGAATTCTCCAGGTCAGAATACTGGAGTGGGTAGCCTTTCCCTTCTCCAGGGGATCTTCCCAACCCAGGATCGAACCCAGGTCTCCTGCATTGTGGCCAGATTCTTTTACCAGCTGAGCCACAAGGGACACCCAAGAATACTGGAGTGGGTAGCCTATCCCTTCTCCAGTGGATCTTCCCCACCCAGGAATCGAACTGGGGTCTCCTCCATTACAGGTGAATTCTTTACCAACTGAGCTACCCGGGAAGCCCAAGTGTCTAATAGTAAGTGGCAAAACTGACTAAAAGCTTATGTTTGTCAGACTTAATTCTACTTATTTATCTATAAAATGAAGATAAATCATTCTGTTTGCCTTTATACCTCATAGAGTCGTCAAAAGAGATAAATCCGTGTCCAGTAGCTGTAAATAGAAGTGTGAAAAACTTGTTGCTATTAGCTGTCTGTGCTAAAATCTGTTTTAATGTTTATGTGATTTTTGCCTAAATCTTTTGCTTTATTTGAACTGTCATGTTCAATTAATAACTATTTAAAAAGAAAATAAGAGTTAATTACCACTCTTTTGGTTTCGCCAAATAAAACCGTTTCTTTTACCATTTCTTTTAGAAGTGAAATCCTGGGACAAAGGGTATGCACATTTAAAATTTTGATAAGTGTTGTTGGATTGTCTTGGAAAGGTTATACCAATTTTTACTGTTATTAGCAGAATAGTGTGTGAGAATCTGTTTCCCCACACCTTTGACATACCTGGGCATTACGAATCTTTTAACACTTAAAAAAATAATAAAGTTCTAATTTATCTATTATTTGTCCGGTTGAGCATCTTTTATTATTTGGTTATTTGCATTTCTTCTATAATTTATCTACTGGTAACTTTTATCCATTTTTTTCTACTGGATTACCTTTTATTGATTTGTAGGAGCCCTCATATAATGTGTGGTAGATATTTTCACGTTAGTTATTTTTTAACTGTTTATGATATCTTTTATTTTTATGTAGTCAAATTTTTCTTTCTTAATGGGTAGTTTCTAGTCTTGATGTTCTGCTTGGAAGGACTTCCCTTTGCTAAGATTATAAAAATAAATTTAAAAACATGTTCCTTTTTCTACTCATATACTGAGCAAGAATTGTTCTGTAAGAGTGATGTTTAGATCCATTATTTGGGAATTTGATTAGTCACTAGTGTTATTCTTTATTTCATGAAATCTTTAAAGACCTGGAATACCAGGTAGGGACTGTTGATAAAGAATAAGGTAAAGTCATGGTATAAATTAAAGTCAAATTGGTGACCTTTTTATCTTAGATGTTTATACACCAGATGGCTGCTCACTTTGGAGGTAACTCCTAAAAAAAGTGTGAGTAGAATGACTTTCACTCCAATGAAAATTCTTTTTCAAAAGTTTAGATTTTTAGTAGATACTGAGTTAGGATCAGGATGCTGTAATTTAATTGTTCTGCTGCCGTCAGAGTGTAACGGCATGAGGAGTGGGAAAGTAGGGGAGAATACAGGGAAAGGAAAGGGGTTGTGAATAGGAAGAATTACTTAGGAAGAAAAGGTTGCAAAAATGCTTAGGATTGGCAGGGTGGTACAGACAGAAGTCAGAGAGCTTAACGTTACCAATAGTTCCATTTCCTGAATTATGTTTTGTTTTCTTTCTCTTTGTGGTTTTAAGTATTTGTGTTTCCATCACAGATGGAAAACCACCACTGGCTTTAAGCTGATTGTTAATGTTCAGTATTGAACTGTGGTGCATGTGTGCTCTGTGTGTGCATTTGAAAAATCACACTATTTGAAGACTCACTTGGTAATTTCAAAAGTGAAACTCCAATGTGAAACTCTCATTTCCTCCAGAGGCAATAAAGTAAGTAGTTGTCCCCCTCAAATTCAATTCTTTGCAAATTATACGGAAGACTGTGGCTTTCTGGCTTTCTTTATTATCTAGTTTTTCTTTAGCAACTGACACAAATGTCTCAGTTTCATAGCTAAGGTACCATTTTGCAAACAATATATCTTAGATTTTATTAGGATGGATTTGTGACTTTTTTATATTGGGAAATTTACAGAAGAGGGTATAAAACCAGGGAAGTCTGTAACCTTTCAAAAATATTTAACATGTCTGTGTACCTCGTTTATCTGTTTTCTTTATTGGCTTAACCACAAAGCTATGTGTTTCTGTGTTTGCAGAACACACTTATTTGGGATTTTTGACATTTTAAGAGTGTGACAGTTACCGCCAGGATTGAGGAAAAACATTGTTACCTTGTTACACTTGACAAAGTACTTTTAACAGGTATTTTCCTCATTACAGTAAAGAGAGAGAACTTGGAACAGGCAAAAAAAAATTGAAGACTCAGGATTATAAGCATTGAGGATAGGAATAGGGAAAATAGTTCAACTCCCTCTTTGAACCCAGTTCTTTGAAATTCAGATCCTAAATTCTCATATTCTGTGTTGCTTATACCCTTCCTTGCCTGTGAGTAGAGATGTGGAGATGTTTCAGTGATATGCAGGGTTAATAGTGCATAAATGAGGGAGAAGGGAAGCTTTTTACTGAGTCAGAATTGTGATAGATGCATAATTAATCCTCATAAAGTGTAGGGAGTATTCGACTCACTTTACTGATGAGAAAACAGATTAAAAGTCAAGGTAATACCTTGGTCCACTGGAAAGTGCTAGAGCAGAGATTCATGCCAGGGATTTCTTACTCTAAGGTCTATTGCCTTTTCTCTACACCACAGTGTATTCAGAGCTTAAATCTAAAAGTCCGTCCTAAAGAACATTAGTGCTGAATATCCATCGAAAGGAGTGATGTTGAAACTGAACCTCCAATACTTTGGCCACCTGATGCGAAGAACTGACTCATTTGAAAAGACCCTGATTCTGGGAAAGATTGAAGGCAGGAGGAGAAGAGGACGACAGAGGATGAGATGGTTGGATGGCATCACCGACTCAATGGACATGAGTTTAAGTAAACTCCTGGAGTTGGTGATGGACAGGGAGGCCTGGTGTGCTGTAGTCCATGGGGTTGCAAAGAGTCAAAGAGACTGAATTGAACTGAAAATCTAAAAGCGTAGGAAGAATATGTATCATAAGAAAGATGAGTGATATTAATTATAAGTTACATTGCAAATGTTTTAGTAGGATTAATTTGACAGAGTAATTGAAGGAAGTATAATCAAAATTTTTCCTTTGGAATTTGGAAAAATCATGTAAAGGGAAATAATTTAAAAGTTCTTAGTTATTAAGGTCTTAAATGATCAGGGTTGTAAGAGTTATTCTTCTCTCAAACTGGAGTATAAATTCCATAGGCAAGGATTATGTTCTTCAACTCTTTGTCTTTTCCCCTAGTGTGTCTATGATGATGGGATATGTGCAGGCATAATCAATAAATGCTTGTTACTTGCCTCTTCTAACTGTGCTGTTTTTAGCAAAAATTTCCTTTATTTTTGCCCTGTTTTTGGCCAGATTCTGAGGATTAAAATTACTCTTCATTAGGCACATTATTATTATTTTTGAATCTTTTTGCCTGTGCTGCTCAGCTTGTAGGATCTTAGTTCTCCAACCAGGGATTGAACCTGGTTGAACGGGGCCTTAGCAGTAAAAGCTCGGAGTCCTTAACCACTGGACCATCAGGGAATTCCCTAGACTCATTTTTTTAACTCAGGTAATCTTATCAGTTAATTTTTGCATCTAAAAAGGATGCTGCTGCACACTTGGAACTATATCATTGTGAAGACATGATTGAGAGTGCACCAGTGTGTATGTAGAGTTGTTCCTTTTTACAATTGAAATTAGAATTTTGTGCAGTTAATGTTTGTTTATGAATCTCCTTTTTTGCTTCTAGGATATTCGAAAATTCTTTGGGGTTATACCAAGTGGAAAGAAACTTGTAAGTGAAACAGTAAAGAAGAATGAGAAAACAAAGTCTGCTGAAGAAAGTTTAAAAGCAAAGAAAGGAATAAAGGAAATCAAGGTCAGTTTTCCAGATGCAGTGTTGAATTGTATAAAATAAACTCAGTTCTGAGATTTGATATATTGAGAGCCTTATGTAAATATAAATTTCGACGTATTTAGCAGATAATAAGGTCTTACTTATTTCTAGTTAATATGTCTTACTGTGTCTATAGTTTGGTATTTTCGTTAACTGTTTTAACGAAAACTTAACCAAAGTTTGCTCATAAAGATATAAGCTCCAGTATTGGGCTTCTCGTGAAGCAAGGCTTTGGAGGAAAGCTTTATTCTTTTTCCTATCCTCCTTGGGCTTCAGAGAATTTAAGATATAATATCACTATGATAAGCAGGCAGTGGTGCCAGTAGTGTATTTGAGTTAATATTGTTCCTCTGTGTGTAAAATGTGAGAATTTTGCAGCTCTACAGGTAGGTTTACTACTACCCCACCCTTTATGCCATAATTGGCATATGAATTATATCTATATATGTTAATACTCCACATTCAATATAATAATTATTGCTCTAAACCAACGTTATTTTAAAGGAATTAACAAAGGAAAATTGCTTTGTGACTACATATGGTGATGGATGTTAACTAGACTTATGGTCATTTTATAATATATGTAAATATTGAATCATCATGCTGTACACCTGAAACTAATATAATGTTACATGTCAATTATATCTCAGTAAAAACTTCCTTTGTAAATAAGGTAAAAATAATTTTAAACAATATTTTAAAAACATGTAAGAGTAAAATTACAAATGCATGTAATTAAACTGTCATTAAAATACCAATAAATTATAATTTAAACACATAAATTAACTTTTTTTATTTCCTAGGTGAGACTAAAATAAAAATCTCAGTCTTCTGCTGTCAAAAAAAAAAAACAGGAAGATTGATCTTTTGTACTTAACCATATATTGGCCACTTCTGGTGTTTTCCTTTCTTATCAAAGATCTGAATTTCCATCTACTATAATTTTCTTTAATTAATATATTTATTTATTTAATTATATAAATGCACCCAGTCTTAGTTCCAGCACACAGGATCCTTTCGATCTTTGTTGGCAGCATGCAGAATCTTTAGTTGCGGCATGCAAATTCTTAGTTACTGCATGTAAAATCTAGTTCTCTGAGCAAGAATTGAACCCAGACCCGCTGCATTGGGAGCATGAAGTCTTAGCCACTGGACCACCTGGGAAGTCCCTTATACCATTTTCTGTAAATCTGAAGAATTTTCTTAAGCATTTCTTGTAGAATAGGCCTATTGGCAGTGAATTCTATAAGTTTTTGTTTATCTAAAAATGTCTTTATTCTGTCTCCATTCTCGATGTTTTTGCTGGATATAGAGTTTTGGACTGATGGTTTTTGTTTCAGCACTGTAAAGGTGTTCCATTCCTTTTTTTTGGTCTCCATTTTTTTCTGGTGAGATGTTAGCAGTCATTTATATTGTTTTCTCTTGTATGTGTGTATTTTCTCATGCTGCTTTAAAAGACATTATCTTTGAGTTTCAGCCTTGCCCATGGTGTACTTGGGTGTAGTTTTCTTTTTTTTTTTTACTACTGTTTAGGGTTTCTGAGCTTCTGAGTCTGTGAATTTATATATTTTTTTGAATTTGGTAATTTTTTACCATTATTTCTTCAAATATATTTCTGCTTTACTCTCTCCTCTTCTTATAGGAGAAGAGTCCTTATATATATATACACACACATACACGCATATGCCCACACACACATATATGTATATATATTAGAATTATGGAATTGCACTACAGATAATTGAGGCTTGTTGTTTAGTCCCTCAGTCGTGTCTGACTCCGTGATCCCATGGACTGTAGCATGCCAGGCTTCCCTGTCCTTCACTCCCATAGTTTGCACAAACTCATGTCCATTGAGTCAGTGATGCCATCTAACCATCTCATCCTCTGTCATCCCATTCTCCTCCCACCTTCAGTCTTTCCCAGCATCAGGGTCTTTTCAGATGAGTTAGTTCTTCACATTAGGTAGCCAAAGTATTGGAGTTTCAGCTTCAATATCAGTCCTTCCAATGAATACCCAGGACTGATCTCCTTTAGGATGGACAGGTTGGATCTCAGTGCAGTCCAACGGACTCTCAAGAGCCTTTCCAACACCACAGTTCAAAAGCATCTATTCTTCAGTGCTCAGCTTTCTTTATAGTTCAACTCTCACACCCATACATGACCACTGGAAAAACCATAGCCTTGACTAGATGAACCTTTGTTGACAAAGTAATGTCTCTGCTTTTTAATATGCTGTCTACGTTGGTCATAACTTTCTTTCCAAGGAGTAACCGTCTTTTAATTTCACGGCTGCAGTCACCATCTGCAGTGATTTTGGAGCCCCAAAAAATAAAGTATGCCCCTGTTTCCACTGTTTCCCCATCTATTTGCCATGAAGTGATGGGACCAGATGCCATGATCTTAGTTTTCTGAATGTTGAGCTTTAAGCCAGCTTTTTCACTCTCCTCTTTCACTTTCATCAAGAGGCTCTTTAGTTCTTCTTCACTTTCTGCCGTAAGGGTGGTGTCATCTGCATATCTGAGGTTATTGCTATTTCTCCTGGCAGTCTTGATTCCAGCTTGTGCTTTATCCAGCCCAGCATTTCTCATAATGTACTCTGCATATAAGTTAAATAAGCAGGGTGACAATATACAGCCTTGACGTATTCTTTTTCCTATTTGGAACCAGTCTGTTGTTCCATGTCCAGTTCTAACTGTTGCTTCCTGACCTGCATACAGATTTCTCAAGAGGCAGGTCAGGTGGTCTGGTATGCGCCTCTCTTTCAGAGTTTTCCACAGTTTATTGTGATCCGCACAGTCAAAGTCTTTGGCATAGTCAATAAAGCAGAAATAGATGTTTTTCTGGAACTCTCTTGCTTTTTCTATGATCCAGCGGATGTTGGCAATTTGATCTCTGGTTCCTCTGCTTTTTCTAAAACAAGCTTGGACATCTGGAAGTTCACGGTTCACGTATTGCTGAAGCCTGGCTTGGAGAATTTTGAGCATTACTTTACTAGCCTGTGAGATGAGTGCAGTTGTGTGGTATTCTTTGGCATTGGGATGAAAACTGACCTTTTCCAGTCCCGTGGCCACTGCTGAGTTTTTCAAATTTGTTGTCATATTGAGTGCAGCACTTTCACAGCATCATTGTTCAGGATTTGAAACAGCTCAACTGGAATTCCATCACCTCCGCTAGCTTTGTTTGAAGTAATGCTTTCTAAGGCCCACTTGACTTCACATTCCAGGATGTCTGGCTCTAGGTGAGTGATCACACCATGGTGATTATCTGGGTTGTGAAGATCTTTTTTGTATAGTTCTTCTGTGTATTCTTGCCACCTCTTCTTAATATCTTTTGTTTCTGTTAGGTCCCTACCATTTCTGTCCTTTATTGAGCCCATCTTTGCATGAAATGTTCCCTTGGTATCTCTAATTTTCATGAAGAGATCTCTAGTCTTTCCCATTCTGTTGTTTTCCTCTATTTCTTTGCATTGATCCCTGAGGAAGGCTTTCTTGTCTCTCCTTGCTAGTCTTTGGAACTCTACATTCAAATGGGTATATCTTTCCTTTTCTCCTTTGCTTTTCACTTCCCTTCTTTTCACAGCTATTTGTAAGGCCTCCTCAGACAGCCATTTTACTTTTTTGCATTTCTTTTTCTTGGGGATGGTCTTGACCCTGTCTCCTGTACAATGTCACGAACCTCCGTCCATAGTTCATCAGGCACTCTGTCTGTCAGATCCAGTCCCTTAAATCTATTTCTCACTTCTATTGTATAGTCATAAGGGATTTGACTTAGGTCATACCTGAATGGTCTAGTGGTTTTCTCCACTTTCTTTAATTTCAGTCTGAATTTGGTAATAAGGAGTTCATGATCGGAGCCACAGTCAACTCCCGGTCTTGTTTTTGCTGACTGTATAGAGCTTCTCCATCTTTGGCTGCAAAGAATATAATCAATCTGATTTCGGTGTTGACCATCTGGTGATGTCCATGTGTAGAGTCTTCTCTTCTGTTGTTGGAAGACGGTGTTTGCTATGACCAGTACGTTCTCTTGGCAGAACTCTTATTAGCCTTTGCCCTGCTTCATTCTGTATTCCAAGGCCAAATTTGCCTGTTACTCCAGGTGTTTCTTGACTTTCTACTTTTGCATTCCAGTCCCCTGTAATGAAAAGGACATCTTTTAATTGACATATATCACCTGTTTGTTTGAGGTATATAGCATGATAGTTTGATTTACACATATTATAAAATGATTATCACTCTGGGTTCAGTTAGCATCCATCATCTTATATACATACAGTGAAAGGAAGAAAAGTTTTTTCCTTGTGTTAAGAACTCTTGGGATCTGCTGTCCTAAATTTTCCTGTGTAGCATACAGCAGTGTTAACTACAGTCGTCATGTTGTACATCACATTCCTAGCACTTTATCTTAAACTGGAAGTTTTTACCTTTTGACCACCTTCCTCCAGGTCCTCCTTCCCCCCACCCTCTGCCTCTGGTAACCATAGATCTGATCTCTTTTTTTATGAGTTCATGCTTTTTTATTTTTTGCTTTTGATTCTATGTACAGTGAGATAAACAGTATGTGTCTTTCTCTGATTTATTTCACATAGTTAAATGCCTTCGAGGTCCCTCCACGTTGTTAGAAATGGTAGGATACCCTTATTTTTTATGGCTGAGTAATATTCATATATTCACAACTTCTTTATCCATTCATCCATTGACTGACACTTGGGTTGTTTCTGTGTCTTGGCTTTTGTAAGTAATGCTGCTATGAACATGTGGGTGCAGATAACTTTTCAAGTTAGTGTTTTTTCTTCCTTTGAATATATTCTCAGAAGTGGAATTGCTAGTCATGTGGTAGTTAGTTCTATTTTTAGTTTTTTGAAAAACCTCCATACTGTTTTTCATAGTGGCTGTTCCAATTTACAGTTCCACCAGCAGTGCACAAGTGTTCCCTCTTATCCACATCCACACCAGCATTTGTGATCTCTTTATCTTTTTGATGATGCGTCTGGCCTAGTCTTTAGGGTTTCTCAGATGGTACTCTAGTGGTAAAGAACCCGTGTGCCAATGCACACAGAGACCTGAGAGATGCGGGTTCGATCTCTGGGTTGGAAAAATCCCCGGAGAATGAAATGGCAACCCACTCCAGTATTCTTGCTTGGAAAATCCACATGGACAGAGGAGTCTGGCCGGCTACAGTCCATAAGGTCGCAAAGAGTCAGACAGGACTGAAGCGACTTAGCAGCAGCAGTAGGAATAGGCCAGTGTGTGTGTGCATGCTACGTCACTTCAGTCGTGTCCAACTCTGTGCGACCCCACAGATGGCAACGCACCAGGCTCCCCCGTCCCTGGGATTCTCCAGGCAAGAACACTGGAGTGGGTTGCCATTTCCTTCTCCAATGCATGAAAGTGAAAAGTGAAAGTGAATTTGCTCAGTTGTGTCCGACTCTGCACAACCCCACAGACGGCAGCCTACCAGGCTCCTCCGTCCATGGGATTTTGCAGGCAAGAGTGCTAGAGTGGGGTGCATTGCCTTCTCCATTCTTTAGCCTAATTAGGGCATTATTGACATTTGGGGTGAGATAATTCATTGTTCTGTGCATTGTAGAACGTTTAATAGCATCCCGTATGTACCCATTATATACCTGTAACACCCCCACCCCAGTATGAAAAGTGAAAATGTTTCCTGTAGGGGCAGGGTTTCTCTGGTTGTGAACTATTGAGCTCAAGTCTAACAAGGAAAAAATAGGTAAGTTATATAGGCTTCCTTGTATTCTAACTATACTGTGATGTTTATAGGTAAATAATTCTCGTACAGAAGATGAAATCAAGCCAAAGCCGTCAAACAAGAAAAAGAGGATCATCTATGATTCGGGTAATATTTCTTTTCAGGAGTTTTCAAGTTTAAAAATTTTCATTTTGTATCCGTTAGAGCTGATGTTCTGTGTAATGTTAATAGGTGCTGTGAGAAGAGGGCTCTGTGTTCAAGAAAAGTTGAAAACAACTTTTATTATACTACAGGATTTATCAGAGCTGAAATATGTTAATAAAGTTTTGTTCTGTAGAGATGTGGTATATATGGCGTGTCTGAAACTTACTTTGAATATGCTAAAGTATTTGTATTAATTTCTCTTTCAGCTGAGGTTCTTGGAAACTGAATTTGAAAAAGAGTGCCATAAAATGTTGCTTTACAAAGATCTAAAACTTCATTTTTGTCCTTTTGATTTGGTCCTTTTTTATTGCAGTTAAAAAGGAAAAATGGTAAAAGTTTTAGATTTTGATTTTTTTGGAGAAGATCTATCCAGTATGAATTCTTAAAATTAAGAATGTAACCTAAGGAAGCAGTTATAGATTATCAGGATTTTGACAGTGATAGCAAAGGTTCTAAAAGTACCTGAATGTTTATTGTGAGTCTTTTACTGCCGTATATAATAAAGAATTTGAAATAAGTACATATCCCTATTCCCCAGAAGTTTCCATCTTTTGGGACAGTGGAAATATAACTGATACATTTTTAGAACTGTATGAGACAGGATTTATAAAAGCATGGTGAGAGGAAGAGGAAGGACACTGAAATTTCTGAAACTCCTGTTTTGTACCAGACATATACTAGGTATTTGTACTTTGTCTTGATTTGTATTTAAGTGCTCTGGGTGATTAGACTGTGGTAGACAGAATAATGGCCCCTAAAGATGCCCACGCCATGGTTACTAGAACCTTGTGACTATGTTCGGTTGTAAGGCGAAAGAGGTGACATTAAATTTATAGGTGACCTTAATGTAGGGAGATTATCTGGATGGGCCCAGTGTAGTCACAAAGAAGAGGAAGGCAGAAGAAGAGGTTTAGAAATTGACTGTGGAAGGAGGTCAGAAAACTGGAGAGATGGCTGTGTGAGAAGGACTTGGCCTAATGCTGCAGTCTTTGAAGATGGAGGAAGGGAGGGGGCTATGAGCTAAGGAATGCTGGCAGTCACTAGAAACTGGAAAAGGCAAGGAAATGGATTCTTCTGTATAGTATCCAGAAAGGATCACAGCAGTCCTGATGCTTGATTTTAGTCCAGAGACCCAAGTTGGATTTCTGACCTCCAGAACTGGGAATAATGCATTTGTGTTGTTTTAAGCGAGTAAGTTTGTGCTGTGTTACCGCAGCAGTAGAAAGGCTTAACCACTGGGTAGTGATAATCTATCAGAATTTAAAAAAGAGATTTGTTTGGAAAAGAATCTTGAGGAATTGATTAATAATAATCACTTCAAAGTAATTCCTGGTAGTCTAGTGGTTAGGACTTGGTGCTTTCACTGCTGTGGGCTCAGGTTCGATCCTTGATTAAGCTAAGATCCCACAGGCTGTGTTTCATGGCAAAAAAAATAAAAGCAAACTATATGGGGGTAGGGTGGGAGGGAGGTCCAAGAAGATGTATGAATATGGCTGGTTCACTTGTGTTAGCAGAAACTAACACAGTGTTATAAAGCAATGATATATTCCAATAAAAGAAATAAAAGCACACTATATTAATACTATTTCTTTTCAAAGTTTTTATTTTCCTCTTGTATTCAGATTCAGAATCAGAGGAAACAGTACAGGTAAAAAATGCCAAAAAGCGACCAGAAAAATTGCCACTGTCTTCTAAACCTGCTAAAATCCAACAGCGGGATCCTGTTACCTACATTTCAGAAACAGGTAAGGGCACTAAATGTGTTTGTTTTCGAGAGAAGTGCACTGTGTATTGTGTTCTTGAGCTTCTCTTGGTAGCTAAATGTATCTCCTTCACTTTCAACTGAACTTCAGTTGCCTTTTTCTCTGTGTAGAATTGTCCTTACCAGGGGAAGGCTGTAATTATCTTTGGCATTTCCTGTGAGTTGAGGGCCAATAACAGGATAGTTGTTTCTTGGAATTTTTTTTTTAAGTGCTCTATATCAAACCATACATGTTGATACTTTGTCTTGAGCCATATATTAAACTATTATTGGATTGTTTAAAAACTTTGGTGTTTTATTTTACCTTTTTAAGTCATAACAATCTGAAGTATATAATGACTATGCAAATTTGTGCCTTCTAATCTATAATCTTGTGACTTGAATTCCTTATATTCTCTGGTGACCCTAAAGATTTAATAGTGGCTTTAAAAATATGCTTGTTTTTGTGTTTATATTTATTTGATCTATTTTGAGTGGTCCAAAAATAAGACATTTATAAATGTACACTAATTTTAAGATGTCATAGTATAAATAATGTCATAGTATATAAATAATTGCAGTATTCTTTTGTAGTGAAAGGCCCTGAATTACATTGTCATCTTAGGGAAAAAAAAACTTAGGGTGGATTTGTTATAAAGTCATTTTGATCTGAACATTGTTAACTCCTAGAGGAGACTGTCTTCAAATTCACGGAGCCTATTGAATCAGTTTCTAATAAAAATGCTTGGGGGCCATGAGAGCATCTGGTATATCTCACTGGTTTGTTCGTCTTGAAGAAAACCTCTGACAGCATTATTTTTAGCACTCAGTTACTTGTGTTGCTGGTGAAGTGACTACACCTGTTTTGAAGAGATAGGGTAAAAACCGCATAATTGTTTTGGGACAGCATGTTGCAACTTGCATTCACGAGGCTCTTACTGATTGTCTTTTCCATCCTGATTGCTAGGTGCTGGGGATATAAAGGTAGGAGTATAGACTCCTAAGTACTGTAGGAATTGCCTGAGGCTGCAGTATGCACTAGTTAGAGAGAGAGCTTAATGGAGAGGGTAGGATTTGGTCTAATCCTTGAAGGATGAGCAGGTGATGGAGGGACAGAATATGTCTGGTTGTTGTTTAATCTCTCAGTTGTTTCTGACTTTTGCTACCCAATGGACTGTAGCCTGTCATGCTCCTCTGCCCAAGAGATTTCCCAGATAAGAATACTGGAGTGGATTGCCATTCTCTTCTCGAGGGGAATCTTCCTGACCCAGGGGTCAAACCCACGTCTCCTGCATTGGCAGGCAGATTTTTTACCACTGAGCCACCAGGGAAGCCCGTCTGGTTAATAGGATGGGATTATTTAAGATACAGCATCCAGCACGAGGCTTGATATGTTCGTAGGACCCCAGAGAGACTGCTTGCCCACATGATGAGAAATAATGAGTGGTATATGAGGCCAATTTAGGGAAGACTTTGAAAGCTAGATGGAAGAATTTAGTTTAACATACAGGGAAAATGGAAAACTAATAACTGAGGAGGCTGAGACTCTTAGAGTAATCTATGAGTGAAGTAATAAATATTTTAAAGAGGTAGCAATAGTAAGGGACTGATCTATAAACATTTGAGACGTGAGTTATAGATTAGGTTTTTGGATTACCTGTGGTTCAGCCATGCTGTCTATGATTTACTATTAGGATAATTGGAAAGTTGATGTTATTATCCTGCTTATGTTTAATTTTTTTTATTTTCTAGCATGAGCTTTATTGAGATAGAATTCACATACCCTACAATTCACCTTTCATGTTTTAGTGTTACTGGAATTTTATTATTTATTACATGTTTGAGCTGGTACTTGAGAGCATGAAGGTACCCATGGTAGATAAATTGGTCAGTAAGTAGGGAATGAAACAGGAAAGAAGTCCTTGTGTTATAGAAAGAAGCTGAAAGAAGCCCTGCCTGGGGGGATACATCCTTGGTTCCTATCTAACTCTAAAGGGCTAAAGGTCAGTGACTCTGCCTCCCTTTCTGTAAAGCAGAAACTCTTAATTGAATAGGACAGTTGGGACAACTTAACAGGGTGATGCACATGAGAGGGCCAGACCCAGTGCCTGAAACATAAATAGCCTGCTGTCAAAAGGGAAAACTAAAAACAAAAGAAGCCCACAGATGAGATTTGCAGGCTCTCTGAAACATTTGCATATTTAATAAAGTTGTTCAAATACCAAAGGGAAAATCTAAGTGGCATGAGCATATTTCTATAACATTTTTTGTAAGCTGAGATGTTTCTTCATTATGACTTGTGGCAGGTTGACTTTTGAACCTGGTTCGTTGCTAAATATCTGCTCAGGCAAATGCAGTCTTCCATTAAAGGGCCCCCTCTTAACATCTAGCCACCTTTGTCAAGTTTTAAATATGTGGGAGAGATACTAAAACCAGTTAAGGTGATAGGTTTATTATGTAACTGAAGGTGGTGTGATCAGGCTTTTCAGTGACACTCTGAAAACGTCAAAGTTGGCAGACAGTAATGGCCTTCAACCGGGGATCAAGGCTATCCTTATCTTGTGATTTTTAGAGGTCAGACAGTTTAAGCTCTGGTCACAGATTTTTTTTAACATGGGACTGTTTACTTCAGACCAGGTATTTTTGAATGTTATTTTCTAAGGAGATAACTGACATCTGAAAATTTTATGACCATTAGACAGTATTTATGTCATTCTGCCAAGGGTATGTGCGTGTGAAAGTGAACGTTGTCTCCTGGTTTTATCAAAGAATCTTGGGGTACAACGTATCCATTTAATACGATGCTATTATATAGTTTTCTGCTTTTTCTTAGAATTGAGATATAGGAAAGAAGCTAACTTTTTTTGCCTATTTTATCTTTTCATATTTTTTTATACCTTCGAATGATAGGTGAATAGGAGAAAGATAAGCCCTTTTCCTTCCCTTCATAAAAGAGAATGAGACTGTTAAAAAGAAGTCTGCAATAAAAATTAGCATAATGAGATCAGAAATAAATGAGTTTGTAAAACAGAAAAGTGCAGCTTGAAATAAATTTGAAATTTCTTGACCACAAAATAATCTTTTTATTCATTTTTAAAGCTAAATCTATAATTATGAATAAATAAATTATAAATATAAACATTTATCATAAGTTTAAATAAAATGTGTGGTAATAGTTTACAAATAAAAATTCTGACCTAAAATTGTTTTTATTTTATTCTTTTTGGAGTTTGGAGCTTCTTGTGGAGAATTATATTATTCAGTTTTAATAACCTATTAATTCCTAAAGAAATGATTTTGCTTTACTATTCCATATTTTATCTTTTATAAATCAACTTTTTTTTTTTTTCCTGACAGTATAGCATGTATAGTGATTAAGAGCATGAGCTCTTGAGTTAAACCTCCTACTGCCTGGGTTAAACCTTCATTTACCTTCCCTATGTCCTAGTTTCCTTGTTTGTAAAATGAGGGTATTACTAGTGCCAGCATCAGGGGCTTTTGTGCTTGATCAAATGAGATAATGCTTGACAAGCACTCAAAGTAGGGTCTGGTACATATGAAATGGTTAGTAAGTATTAACTGTTATTCTTATATTTTGACTTGATTGTTTACCTACATCTGCCTTTAAAGATTATGCTAAAGACATTTGCTTTTGCTTAGGTATTTAGGGCTTCTTTTGATTATATAACTATGCTTTAGAAATTTAGAAATTGTATTTGACCCACTTATGTTATAGATGCTCTCTGACCAATGTAGGATCATGTGTCTATGGAGCACTTGAAATGTGATTAGTCCAAATGGAAAAGGTGGTATGTGTGAAGTATAGATTTCAAAGACTTAAAAAAAAGATAAATTATCTTATTAATAATTTTTTAGCATCAGTTACATGTTGAAATCATCTGAATATTTTTGGATAGATGAAATATATTGTTAAAGTTAATTTCATCTGTTCCTTTCTACTTTTTATTCTTTCTACTTTTTAAAATGTGGATCACATTTTATTTTGGTTGCATAGTGCTTTATAATCAATGAGAAATATATTTAGGAAATAACAGTACTTTAGAAAATAACCTACTTAACCTACTTCAGGTGCTTTTGTTTGTACTATCATATGAGTCTTTAGGCTATATTATTATACACATCTTTAGGCTTATCATTTAGCTCCATGACATACTTTTCATCATCACTTTGACTAAACTTATCTTCTATTACTTACTGATTTCTAAAGTACTTTAACTACATTAGTTTCCCAGATTACAGGAAAGGGAAAAAATTCTTTATACTATACGTATCTTCATAGCAACTGTTGACTGTAGTGGGATGTTTTTGAAGGTTGGTAAAAATCCAAAGTACTGGGTAAATATATTTACTTTTAGCTGTTTAATGAAGTGAGAGACCTTGAGTTTTGTTTGGTAAAAGATGACCTTTTATTATGCAATTTCATCAGGAGCTGTGGGTGTTTGCTTGAAAATAGTGAGGGTTTTCCATGTCTTGAGAATTGTTTATGACTGGTAATTAAAAAAAAATAAATTTTTAAATTGAAGTGTAGTTGATTTGCAATGTTGTGTTAGTTATAGGTGTACTGCAAAGTGAATCAGTTATGCATATGCACATATCTACTCTTTTCTAGATTCTTCTCCCATATAGGTTATTACAGAGTATTGAGTAGAGTTCCTTGTGCTATACGATAGGCCCTTATTTGTTATTTATTTTATATATAGTAGTATGTATGTGTCAATGCCAATCTTCCAGTTTATCCCCCCTTCCTCCTCTAGTAACCGTAAGTTTGTTTTCTCTGTCTGTGACTCTTCCTGTTTTGTAAATAAGTTCATTTCTTTTCTTTTTTAGGTTCCACATATACGCAATATCATGATATTTGTTTTTCTCTGTCTGACATACTTCATTCAGTATGACAGTTGCTAGGTCTACCCGTGTTGCTACAAGTGGCATTATTTCATTCTTTTTCATGACCGAGTAATATTCCATTGTATATATGCACCACACATTCTTTATCTGCTCCTCTGTTGGTGGACATTTAGGTTGCTTCCATGTCTTGGTTTTTGCATAGTACTACAGTGAATATTGGGGTGCATGTCCCTTTTGGAATTAAGATTTTCTCAGGTATATGCCCAGGAGTGGGACTGCTGAATCATATAGTAGTTCTATACTTAGTTTTTTGTATCAGTTTACATTCCTAGCAACAGTGTGGAAGACGTCCCTTTTCTTTACACTCTCTCCAGCATTTATTGTTTGTAGACTTTCTGTTAACGGTCATTCTGACCTGTGTGAGGTGATATCTTGTTATATTGTAGGTTTGATTTGTATTTCTCTAATAACTAGTGATGTTGAACATGTTTTCATATAATTTTTAGCCATTTGTATGTCTTTTTTGGAAAAATGTCTATTTAGATCTGCCCATTTTTTGATTGGGTTTGGGTTGTTTTTTTTTTTAATTGAGCTGCATGAACTGTTTGTATATTTTGGAGATTTAATCCTTTGTTGGTTTGTTTGCAAATATTTTCTCCCATTCTGTGTTTTTATGACTGGTAATTTTTAGTGAGCACATAATTTCAGAGGCAAGTGCTCTTACAGCTGTAATTATTTGGGGAACATTAAGTGGGAAAAAATTGGGAATGTGGTGTTCTCCAGATTTACCAGGCAGTATCCATGACTTGGGGAAATAGCAGTAGAAAATATTACTGGAGATGTATGTGCTAATTTTTAATGACCTATAACTTTGTATACCGGATAAATGGAAATGGATTTTATATAGGATAGAGACCTTCTCTTAGACTTTTCAGGGAAACCCAGCATGATTGAGACAGAATTTCTTTGAAGTGAGAGGAAACTTAAGAATTATATTTCTTTCATTATACTTGTTCAAAAACTAATATTGATTTGTGCACCAAGACTATAAAAGAAACTAGGTTTAGGTTTTAGAGGATGAGTATTTACATTAATATTATTTAAAATTATCTAAGTAACACATTCTCACTGAAAAAGAATTAATTCAAATATAAAACATTCCATTCCTTCATCCATCCCTTTGCCTGACATTGCTATATAAATTTAAACTATATAATATGAAAGAAAGAAAGTGAAGTCACTCAGTTGTGTCTGACTCTTGCGACCCTATGAACTATAGCCCCCCATGTTTCTCAGTCTGTGGGATTTTTCAGGCAAGAATACGGGAGTGGGTTGCCATTTCCTTCTTGAGGGGATCTTTCCCACCCAGGAATTGAACTCAGGTCTCCCACATTGCAGGCAGACTCTTGACCATCTGAGCACCAGGGGACAGATAAAAAATATATATATATAAAATATATATGTACGTATATACCCAAGTGTATATGTATTTGAGAGCAGCATCTTGTAACATTTCTGTAGCTTGGTTGTTCATAGTTTAATGTCTCCCTCCCTTCCTCCTTTCTTATTGCCTTTTCTCTCCTCCTTCCCTCCCCACCTGCCCCAGCCTCTCTTTCTTTCAATACAGAAAGATCTGTATCTCATTCTTTTAAACTTCTGCATTTAATTTAATAGTATGCATTTACTTTTTCTCATCCTCTTATTTTGGATATTGGATTATTATATGAATATCCTTGTTTATGCTTCATTGTGAGAGAACATATCTAACTATCAACAAGTGGGCAGTTCACAATGAAGAATATGATCACTTAAGAGAGAGTAGTGGGACTTCCTTGGTGGTCCAGGGGCTAAAACTCTGTGCTACTAATGCGGGAGGCCTGGGTTCGACCCCTGGTCTGGAACTAGATCCACATGCTCAGACGTAGTGCAGCCAAATAAATAAAATTTGTTTAAAAATAGCTTTTCTTAAGATTTAGTGGTATTCATTTTTAAGGATGTAGTTCATCCACCTATATTATGAAGGATAGAATGGGGCTTCTACTCTTTGATTCTTAGGTCCAGAAAAGGAACTTTACATTTATTTTCATTAAATTTTTTTCGGAAGCTCTTGACATTTTTATCTTGATTCCAGGCTTTTGTATTCTGATTCTATCATCTATTTTTAAAATTTTAAGTTTGAATACTTTTATTGAACAATATTAAATTCTTTGGACTCCTCTGGTGGTCCAGTGGCTAAGACTCCACACTCACAATGCAGGGGGCTGGGGTTTGATTCCTGATCTGTGAACTAGATCCCACATGCTGCAGCTGAGAGTTCACATGCTGCACCTAAAGATCCCATATATCCTAAGACCTGGTGCAGCCAAGTAAATATTTTAACAATGTTAAATTCTCACTAATTTATTTATTTAACAAATGTGATGGTTCACCATATATGCCCAGCCGTGTACTGGACAATCTATAAAACAGGTAAGAGAATAAAGTTCTGTCCTATTTTCAAGGGGTTATAAACTATCAGGTTATCTCTTTTAAATACTATAGATTATAATATAAGGAAACAATTAACAGTGATAGAAATACCTTCCAAGGATATTTGGGCATGAGAGAAATCGCTTTTATTTTGGAGGTTCAGGAAGCATTCCCTGGGAGAGAGATTCAATTTGTAAACTTTCATAGATTTACTTAAACTAGATTACTGCCACCTAGTATTGTGTTATACCTTGTATTTTCTTAATTACAGCATCATCTGTGTAGGAATCTCTTACTCTACTTGAAACCCCTGTGTCCACAGTGAGAGGCAGGGGGAGTCCGATCATAATAATGTTAACATATGTTTTGTCTCGTATGGTATTGTAAATTTTTTTCAAAGCAGTGTTTTACAGACTTCATGAACAGAATAACATTATATGGCTTGTGTTTTCTATCTGTCTCATTGATCTTTAAAACTACCTTATATTCAGGGCTGACTTACCTTAGGAAAACTTACTTTTGAAAGAATCAACTTTCAAACCATTACACAAACCTTCACTGTGGATGAATTCTGTAGTTCTTTGGATGTCCCCATCCACTTTTTTTTTCATATCTTCCAATTTGATGAACCTATCTGTGTACATTTTCTGGATCGTTAGTAAAATGCAGGAGATACAGGTTCGATCCCTGACTCAAGAAGATCCCCTGGAGTAGGAAATGGCAACCCTCTCTCATAATCTTACCTGGAGAATCCCATGGATAGAGGAGCCTGGTGGGCTGTAGTCCATGGGCCCAAAAAGCTGGTCATTACTGAGTGACTGAGCGCACGTGTGTACACACACAAAGAAACCTTTTTCAAAATGGACATGATCCATTATCAGCCCCCTGGATACAGATGTTCAGTTTCTTTTGAATAGCTGTTCAATTACTTACGAATTTCAGAAACCACTGTCACTTATCTTGTATTTCTCCATTTTGCCATAAATCAGTACTTCTTAATCAAGGGTGATTTTGCCTCCCAGGGGAACTTTGGCTTATCTCGAGTGCTATTTTTGGTCATCACAACTGGTGGATCCTGTAGCATCCAGTTGGTAGAGGCCAGAGACGTTATTAAACATCCTACAATGCAAAATGTCAATAATGCAGAGGTTAAAAACCCTGCCGTGGCCTATCAGAAGACAGTTTTGGTAGATTCTTTGTTGAAATCCAGACATCCCTGTTTCTAGTATTCTTCTCATCTACTAGTCCTATAACTCAAGGAATAAATGATGGCTTAGGCCAGTGCAGTGTAATGTCAGTGAATTCTCTGCTTCTATTAAATACTTTCTCTAAGGTTTTTAATTGAAATATGGTTGATCTGCAATGCTGTGTTAATTTCTGCTGTACAGCAAAGTAATTCGGTTATACATATATGTACATTCTTTTTCATATTTTTTTCCATCACAGTATATTGATTATAGTTCCCTGTGCTATACAGTAGGACCTTGTTGCTTATCCATTCTGTCTATCATAGTTTGCATCTGCTAACCCCAAACTCCCACTGAAGCCCTCTCCACCTCTGTCCCCTTTGGCAACCAGAAGTTTATTCTCTGTAAGTCTGTTTCTGTTCCGTAGATAAGTTCATTTGTGTCTGTATTTTAGATTCCACATGTAGGTTGTATCGTACAGTATTTGTCTTTTTCTTTCTGACTTCACTTAGTATGCTACTCTGTAGTTGCGGCCATATGGCTGCAGATGGCATTATTGTATTCTTTTTTCAGGCTGAGTAGTATTCCATTGTATATATGTGCCACATTGCCTTTATCCATTCATCTGTCAGTGGGCGTTTAGGTTGTTTCCATGTCTTGGCTGTTGTGCATAGTGCTGCTTTGAGCATTGGGTAGGGATGGGGGTGTGAACATATCTTTTTGAATTGTAATTTTGTCTGGATATATGCCCAGGAGTGAGATTGCTGGGTCATGTGGTAGTTCTGGCTTTTTAGTTTTTTGAGTAACCTCAATACTATTTTCCATATTGGCTGCACCAGCTCACATTCCTACCACAGTGTACAAGCGTCCCCTTTTCTCCACCCGCTCTCCAGTATTTGTTACTCGTGGACTTTTTAATGATGGCCATTCTGACTCGTGTGAGGTGGTACCTCATTGTAGTTTTGATTTGCATTTTTGTAATAATTCAGTGTTGAGCACCTTTTCATGTGCCTGTTGTTTTAGTTGCCAAGTTGTGTCCAACTCTTTTGTGACCCCATGGACTATAGAGCCTGCCAGGCTCCTCTGTCCATGGGATTTCCCAGGCAAGAGTACTAGAGTCAGCTGCCATTTGCTTCTCCAGGGGATCTTCCCAGTTCAGGTATTGGACCTGCGTCTCCTGCATTCACAGGTGGATTCTTTACCACTGAGCCACCAGGAAAGCCTGCATGTGCCTGTTTGCCATCTGTAAATACTCTCGTTTTGAACTATTCTTGATATTGATGCATAGAATTGTTACAAAACCTTTCTGGTTCTATTGTAGTTGGGAATTTGCCTTTCTCGTTTTGAAATTAGGACTCTACTTCTCTTTAATCTTTAGAGACTTCTTCCATTTTATATCATGATTCACAGGTTGCTGATACCCTTTAGCAATTTTTATTCACAGATTTATTTTGACTAAAGCATCATTATAAGAGCTAGATGCTTTTTAAAAAATATAAATTTATTTATTTTAATTGGAGGCTAATTACTTTACAATATTGTATAGATGCTTTCTTAAAATATTTTTTGCCTACTTTGCCCTTCATTCCTCTTTCAGTATTTGACCTAAAAAAATTTGGTGGCATATGGAGAGGGAGAATTTAAAAGGACATATGAATAGTGAAGCACTAGCGTATCTGGAATGATTATTTGTGTGAAGCATCTCTGAAAATGAACAGACTGTTGTTTGTTATCGTGACGTGTATTTTGTTGTCAGGCACTTGTGAAACTGAGAGAGACACAGGATTATATTCCAAAATGCTAAGTAGGATTATGTTATGAAAATGTCAGTAAGTACTAATAAAACAATATACAGGTGATTTATGCTTAGTTGTTACACCGAAACCACAGTCGTTCCGTTCTCTCATGTGCAGGGATTTGGAATGTGAATGGAAGTGGGGAATTGCGTTGCTGAACCACTCCCTTAACACTTCTGGTCAGTCAGGTTTCCTTCTGTAACTGGTTTCATGCCTTAGAAGCTCTGGAAAATGCACCTGTGGCCAGTTGTCCAAGCCTTCCCTCCCCTAACTCCAAACCTCCTTTTTCTTTTCCTGAGAGATGCAGTGGAGATGGAGGAAGGAGGCGAGTAAGTAGTAGAGTATTCCACTTTCTTCTCCTGTGTTGTGCTTTCTTAGAAATTGAAACCAGCTGGTATTTTCCATGGACTGTTATTCCTGCTGTGGTGAGGACTCTGTGGTAGATAACATCACAGCACAAGTCAGTGCTTTTATCTCTTGAGGATAAATATCATTGCTTACCTACCTCACTATATACCTCATGGATTATTAAATATTTTTATTCTTAAAATATAATTGACTCCATTTGATTGTAAGAGGATTTATTAGTAAAGAATCATAATATCTTTAATTTCTTGATTAAAGATGATCAGTCTCAGTTTTATTTCATTATACTGAGAGCTATTTGATTCACCACAGAATATCTGATTCTCACACTCCTTAAGTTTTGCAGAGGTGGTATGTGTAATTTCTCTTCTATCCACTTAATTGACAGATATTTATTGAGGATTTGAAATATGCATGAACCTTTCTCTTTGTCTATAACCAGAGTTACAGTTGGGATTTTTGACTCACGGAGGTATTAAAAAAGAACTTAATAGAAAAAAAGCTCTAAAGACTCAGATTCCCTTTTTAGCTTTTGACTTGTTGCAAAATAAATTATTTTAAATCTCTGTAACCAGATTCTCTAGCATGGTCTCCATTAATTTGGTTTCTATGTGTTTCACACTGAAGGAAAAAAAATCAGAATCCCAAACTCTGAGCAGTAGGAACATCAGAATTAGATTTTTTTAGAGAGCTGCACATTATTTTCTTGCTCTTTCATTTGTTACCCTTTTAAATAAATGAATGTATCTGACTCAGAGTGGGAAAGCAATCTTCTTTTCTAGGCAGTTCCTCTGCTGTGTGTTGGATAATGCTAGTTTATGTGGTGACTGTTGCCGTGTTTGAGGTTATGCTGTATATAAATAAAAATAAATGGTGTTTTTAAAAGGAGTCAAATATCCTGGGGGGAGATTCTGAGTGTTCAATTGCCAAATTTTCAAGTAGGTCGCAGAAATTTGACTTAGATTTATCTATCACTACTTTATTATAAGTTTCTGGGAAGAAGAGAACACAATTTTGCCTTTGGCTTCTGACAAGGCAGAACAAATTTAGGTTCATTAGAAAACAAGAATAAATGTTAAAAAAGGAAAACAAGCATAACTTTATTTGGCATGTTTCATCCCTATACACTGTGTAGAATTGTAAAATACTTACTTTACGTGAGGTTGGTTATAACACCACCTGTTAAATGATGGTCTTTGTCAAGCAGCTAGTTGCATTGTTCTAATCCCTAGCCTTTTTTGCCTTCTGGAACTTCATAATATTTTGGTACAGCTTTTGAAATATCTAGGAGGAGTCTGGTGGGCCGCTGTCCATGGGGTTGCACAGAGTTGGACACGACTGAAGCCACTTAGCATGCATGCATGCATTGGAGAAGGAAATGGCAACCCACTCCAGTATTCTTGCCTGGAGAATCCTAGGGATGGGGGTGCCTGGTGGGCTGCCGTCTATGGGGTCGCACAGAGTTGGACACGACTGAAGCGACTTAGCAGCAGCAGCAGCAGGGCCAAAAGAGTTTTAGGGGGTTTCCTAGGTGGCATTAGTGGTAAAGAGTCCACCTGGCAATGCAGGAGATGGAAGAGGTGCAAGTTCAATCCCTGGATCGGGAAGATGCCGTGGAATAGGAAATGGCGCTCCACTTCAGTATTCTTGCCTGGACAATCCCATGGACGGAGGAGCCTGGTGGGCTACAGTCCATGGGGTCGCAAAGAGCTGGGCAAGACTGAGCACGTGAGCACAAAGGGACCTTAAGCTGGCTAGTTCAGAAGTCATCAGGTAGAGAGAGCAGGACTGCTGCTTTGTTCAGGTTTCCTGGTGTTATCAAGGCAAGGTGACAGCATGCTCTCGGATATGCCTGTGACTTTTTCAGTGTTTACCTTGATGAAATCCTCTCTGAGAAACACAGGGTCATGAATTTGCGTTTGGTGTTAGTTTTCCCCACATAACTATAAAGACTACGGAGAAGTGCACAAATCACAAGGCACTAAATAAGTATTAAACATTAATTTTTTTTTCTTCTTGCATAACTGTATTTCACTAGAATTGCTCCTGCTTTCCAAGTGCCTGAAGAACCATTTTTTTTTTGGTGTGGCTAGTAGAGAAAAAGGAACTTTGATACAATTTCTTCTTAGTACAATGGAAACATACTTGATATTTCATGCAGAATATTTATTTTTTTCTTGAGAATTACAAAATGTTTATAAAATTATGTTTGTGTTTAGGTATAATATATTTTTGGAATCTATAGCTTGAAGATATTTTAAATTTTAAATCCATGTATTCTAAGCCAAAATTTCAGAGTAGGACTCTTATTACCCTCCACCATTGTAAAGAGATCTCTGGTAGAGAAGGCTGTGAAAAGAAACTATTTTAGGAATGATGTTTAAGGCTAACTTAAAAGAACAAAGTGATACATTTTTGGTTTTCCATGAACCTATTATGTGATCGGGCTTTCCTGGTGGATCAGACGGTAAAAAAAATTTACCTGCTATGCAGGAGACCCAAGTTTGATCCCTGGGTCCGGTAGATCCCCTGGAGAAGGGAATGGTATTTTTACCTGGAGAATTCCATGGACAGAGGAGCCTGGCAGGCAAGCTACAGTCCATGGGGTCCCAGAGATTCAGAGACAACTGAGCAACTAACACTTTCACTTTCATTATATGATTAGATCACAATTTATATAGCCCTTCCAGTTTTAAATACTTTTGTTGCTTACATTTTTATGTTGTCAATAGTGTGATGAATATATTTGTATATAAATATTTATCAGCACCACTGATTATCTCTAAGAATTACTATGCTAAATGTTATGAACTTCTTTGCCAAATTGCTTTCTAGAAAAGTTGCGCTAGTTTACACTTTCATAGTTAGTGTTTATATTAGTACATACTTATCACATTCTCACCAGTACTGAGTATGGAAGCTACAAAATCTATGTGACCATCCACAGATTCTTAGAATTATAGACAGGAAATCTGAAGAGTTTGTCTGGTCCAACATTTTGTGGAGGAGGATAGTGCATCTCAGATAATTAAAATAAGTTGAAGTCAGGTTAGAATTTTGGTTTTCTGGATTTCTGATTCAGTATTGTTTTTACCAGAGAATACTGCTTTATTACTTATTGAATGTTTATTATAGCATGATGAGTTGCTATACTGAGCAGTTTGATTTTTAAAAATCTAATCTTCCTACTAACTCAAATGGTGAGTTGTTTGAAACTGTTTTACCATTTATAGGGAAGAGGAGCTAAAGAAGAGAATGAGAGCAGTCTTCAAATGCTGAATGTGAGAAAAGGAAAATAGGTAGAATTCACAGGGAAATATTTTGGCTTAATATAAGGAAGATCTTTCCTAAAGAGTACAGTAGTGCTATTCACTAAAGAAAGAGGAGGCTGCGTTGAGTTTCACTGTTCTATTTTGGAAGTATTTAAGCCCAGTCTGTGTTTGCCAGGAATGTGGAAAACACATTCAATACATGTGGAGTCCATGTATTGAATAAGAAAACTAGTTGACTAAAGGTAATGGATTCTAAAGAATGTGGTAGAGAACCTGGCATGAAGTTAAATGCCCAATAATGATAGCTAGTATAAATTTTTATTCCATCATATATTAGATAGAAAGATACCATGTAGTCCCTGAAGCCAGTGACAGAATAAGCAGAGATGTTAATAAGTAATGAAAGAAGTAGCAAAGAAAAATGGAGGGAGAAGCTAAAGCCAAACCTTTCTGTCTCAGAAAGCCAAAGGGACAGAGAGTTTCTAGGAGATAGTCGATTTGTTGTAAATATCAGATGTAGGTTAAAAAGAAAGACAAATGTAACATAAAGATGAAAAACATACGATGGAAGAAATTCAAACCACCCATAATCCCCTGTCTAGACATAAAAGTTGCTAACATTTTATTCTTTTCAGATCTTTGAACATGAATTTAAAAGCGTAAATGCATAGATTTAGGTATATCACTAAACACCTTATGTCTCTCTTATCACATAAACATAAGCATATCTTGATGTCAGTAAATATGTATATGCATTGTAATTTTCTATTGGAGCATAGAATCCATTACAGGATTGAACATAATAGTAGATATTCTGGTAATTTGTTTTCCCACTTTATAAACAATGTTCACTTGCCTCTGTCTTTGGTGCCACTTCATAGTTGAGGCTGTCTTTTTTGCCTCAACTGTATTCATCTTTAATTTAGTTACTATTTTTGGCTGCCCTGGGTCTTTGTTGCTGCACGAGCTGTCTCTCTTTGCGGTGAGCACGGGCTCCTCTCTAGTTGCGATGCGTGGGCCGCTTATTGTGGTGGCTTCTCTTGTGGCAGAGCACGGGCTCTAGAGCGTGGGCTCAGAAGCTATAGCACATAGACTTAATTGCTCTTTGGCATGGGGAGTCTTCCCCGGCCAGTGATGAAACCCGTCTGCCTTCCATTGGCAGGTGGATTCTTAACCAGTGGACTAGGGAAGTTCCAGTCCCTTAATTTTTTTTCATCTTTTCTTACCCTCTTGCAGTCTATTCTTTATACTTTTGAATGGATAAATGCCATTTCAAGCATTTTTGTACATACATCTTTGTATGTATGTTTCTTTTTGTTTGTTTATTTGTTTTTTGGCTGCAGCATGTGGGATCTTAGTTCCCTAACTGGAAGTGACCCCAAGGCCCCTGCAGTGAAAGCATAGCATCGAAACCACTGGATCCCCAGGGAAGTCAGTTTTGTTTTTAGACTAATTAATTAGAGGTGGAATTGCTGGGTCTGACTAATGGGTATGCATAGTTGAGATTTTGATATATATTGCAGGTTTGCCCCCCATAAAGGTTTTTTAAAGTTTGCTATTTTTAAATACCAGAAGATCCTTTTGCATATATGAAGGTCCCATTCCCTATACACTTGCCAACAATCTTTTTAATCTGATAGTCTTAGAAATTCTTGATCTCACTAAATTTCATACTAGCCTGTTAACCTGTGAATATTTATGAGATTGCTAGAGAAAGGGTTAAGCTAGGGATTGCAAATATCGCTAATACCGTTGTTTCCTTTTCTGAGGTAGCAGTGGATGATCTTGTCTGAATTAATTCCTTAAGGACAGTTGTTATATACAAATGAAGTTCTTGAGTGAAGGGGGAAGAACTATAACAGAAAAACATAGTGGTTGACTTGATCCATTCAGTTCTAAGATTTTCTGTCATACTGCTTGTACACATGGGTGGATGTAGTGGAAATTAAATATTACTGCCTTTGACATTTTTAAAGTGAGGGAAAAACTAGTAGAGGACTGTCATTTTGTAAAGACAGTTTAGTTTATTTTTCTCCATTAAAGGAGTCCTTCCTCCCCAAAAGTACAGTTGTTGAACTTAAACCAAGTAAAAATTATAAAATTTAATAAGCTCTCAGATATGATTGGAAGTCATATATACTAGCTATGCTCTTAATTTCGCACTTATGGCCTAAGGAGATGTATTGGATGTTCACACCTAGGAGCTTCCAGGTTTGTTGTTTTCTTATTTTTATTAAAGCCAGATATCAGCAGTTTTGTTTTAATCTTCTTTTAGGGGCATTTTGTGCAGTTTGTTTTGGCTGGTAAGGTAGAGTAGTTGCTGAACACCGACAGTTTGCCTGTGCTGCACCTTAATTGAGTGTAGGGATTTAAAATTGACAAACAATAAATTATAAAAAAAGTTGGACTTCTATAACAATTCATTTTGTTGTTATCTTAGAAGGAGAGAAGTTTCAGATTATATTCTCTGTGGTTACTAGGACTGCTGTGGGTGATTTGCGTGGCTGTTGTACCTACGTGGAATGGGGTATAATGTCACCTAGACTTTGCAGAACTGTCTGAATACAATGGCAGGGAAAGTGAAGGACTGATTGTCATGTAGGGAGAACAGATACATGAGAGACTGAATTTAGTCTGTTGACTCTTGTCAACACATGGTTAAACTGAAATCTGGTAAGTGTATCAAACCTTGCATGTGCTTAGAAGGATTGATACGAATTTTTAATTTAATCTTGAAGGTAGGTTGGCTATAGTTGAAGCTAAGTAAAACAAGTATGTTTTAATTAAAATCGTTGGTTGCAGGTTAAGAAGAAAACCTAGCTTGTTGTGAGCAAAATGGAATTTATTAGGTCATTATTGAGTCTCATTGAATGTAAGAATAAACCTTTAGCACCTTAGTTTAAACATGCGAGTTCAGCAAAATGATTAAGGGTAAGATTGGGTCCACCTTGTTCAAGTGCCCATTCCTTGTCCAGTTTGTGATGGCACAGAATATGTGCGTGTGTACTAAGCTGCTTTAGTTGTGTCTGACTCTTTGTGACCCTATGGATTGTAGCCCACCAGGCTCCTCTGTCCATGGGATTCTCCAGGCAAGAATACTGGAGTGGGTTGCCATGCCTTCCTCCAGGGGATCTTCCCGACCCAGGGATTGAACCCAAGTCTGGTATTCTTCTGCATTGGCAGGCAGGTTCTTTACCACTAGCGCCACCTGGGAAGCCCCATGGAATACGGAACCATGTAATAAATATATCTGTGGTTATAGGAGGCCATTGGGACGTCAAGTGGGGTGTAAGTCCTTCGGGAAAGTGGACTTGTAGCGAGCTGAATGGGCATTCTCTGAGATGTCTGTTATATTTCTGCTTTATATAGTGGATTACTTTTTATGTTTAGTACTCAGAAACCTTTAAGAGTAATTTATGCATTGTTTATAGTTTCATTTTAATATAAATAAATAGAGAATAAGACTAAATCCTTTTTGATTTTTATATATCTTAGGCACTTTTTATGTTTGAGATGGCAGCACCTAGGAATAGCCTGGTTCCTGCCGCATAACACTCTTAGCAAATACTAGTGGTTGAGTGAGTACTAGAGAGGAAGCAGGGCTCATTCGTAGGTGGCCGTGAATAACAAACTTAGAGAGTGAACACGCGCTCCTCTGGAGTGACCTAGAGACTGCTTTTTAGATTTTTCTTTTCATTGGATTTCTTTTTTTTTATTAGGCCAAAAGCCTTTTATCTTGTGAATCACTGAACCAAACAAAAAGAGTTTACTGAGGTCCTTTTGAGGTGCATTTTTGGGGTCTCTAGTTATGTATCGTCACGTGTGCTTGTAAAGACTTTTAAAGCCAGATGTTCGATGTAAGCATTTTAGAAACAGAAAATGTAACACAGCAAAGTGTTTAAAGTCTTCAGTGGTTAGATATTGCTAGATATTCCGCCTTCAAAGTGTAGCTGTACTCTGCTTCTCACCACCTCTGCAGCTACCACCCTAATCCAGGCCTGCAGCGTTTCCTCTGTAACTGTGCAGAACAGCTTCCTAAATGGGCTCCCTGCATTTACTTTTATCCCTTGATATTGTGTAACCAAAAGACATGACTTAACTTGGACTACTCACAGCTCTGCTGAAAATTCTCCATATGGCATAGGAACCTGGAATGTTAGGTCCATGAATCAAAGTAAATTGGATGTGGTCAAGCAGGAGATGGCAAGAGTGAACATTGACATTTTAGGAATCAGTGAACTAAAAATGGATAGGAATGGGCAAATTTAATTCAGATGACCGTTATATCTACTACTGTGGGCAAGAATCCCTTAGAAGAAATGGAGTAGTCCTCAAGTCATCAGAGGAGTCCAAAATGCAGTACTTGGGTGCAATCTCGAAAGACAGAATGATCTCAGTTCTAAGTCAAACCATTCAGCATCACAGTAATCCCAAGTGTATGTCCCAGCCACTAATGCTGAAGAAATTAAAGTCGAACAGTTCTGTAAAGACCGACAACACCTTCTAGAACTAACACCAAAAAAAGTTGTCCTTTTCATCATAAGGGGTTGGAATGCAAAGGTAGGAAGTCAAGAGTTACCTGGGTAACAGTCAAGTTTGGCCTTGGAGTGCAGAATGAAGCAGGGCAGAGGTTAGCAGAATTTTGCTAAGAGAACGCACTGTTCATAGCAAACACCCTCTTCCAACAACATGAGAGACGACTTTACACGGGGACATCACCAGATGGTCAGTACTGAAATCGGATTGTTCATACTACCCTGTCTAAAAGAGAACCCTTCATCCACTCTCAATCTTTCGTTCTGTTTTACTTTTCTTCATAGCACTTATAGCTTGACAGCATATGTTTGTATCTGTTTCCTCTTCTAGGCGCCAAGCTCTATAGGGGCAGGAACTTTGTCTTTTTAAAAAAATTTATTTATTTTTAACTGAAGAATAATTGCGTGGAATTTTGTCTATCTTATTGGCTCCTGTATCCTCAGTGCCTTGCACATAGTGGACACTCAGTGCCTTGCACATAGTGGACACTCAGTAAATATTTGTTGGCTATGTGAATAAATGTACATGTTTATGTACTCTGGGTAGTCAGTGGGGATAGGGTGTATTACAGACATAGCACTGGTAAATGTGAGGGTAACTGTTGAATTTAGGAGAGAGGAAGAAAAAAAGTCATTAGCATCCCATAGCATGTGTATATTTTTTAGAAAGTTGGTGGAAATGGTTGTCTTTGTAGTTAGAATTGATGTTTTATCAAACCACATTTGGTTATGTTTCGTTCAAGATGAAGATGATGACTTTGTGTGTAAGAAGACAGCCTCTAAATTAAAAGAAAATGGAGGATCTACAAATAGTTATTTTGGAGCATCAAACATGAAAAAGAATGAGGAAAACACTAAGACCAAGAATAAGCCTTTGTCACCAATAAAACTTACCCCCACATCAGTGCTTGATTATTTTGGAACTGGAAGCATCCAAAGATCAGATAAGAAGATGGTGGCAAGCAGAAGAAAAGAGGTGAGTGTTCTCCATGCAGGCAAGAACGTTCAGGATTTGTCCCTGTTCACTGTTGTTAATAAGAAGTGACGTGAATTTTATAAATAGATCAACATTTTATTGATGAAGATAGTTTTCCTCTGGGTAAAATGTGTGGATGCTGTTTTGGAGCATGAAGAAATTGGCATATCACACATTGAAGCTTCTAATATTTGAAAGTGGGAAAAGATCATTTAAATCATGAGAATAAATTATAATTCTTCATGTTTAAATACTCAGAATGTAAACTAATTTTACCGTTAACCTCAGCTAGACAAAACTGGCCAATATAATTGTTCCCAAGTGAGGTCATGAATACATAACTTAGAATAGAGCCCACCCATTCTGTACATTTGACCTTTCAGGCTGATGGTTGGATTTATTTTTTTTTGGACACTTAGGAAACAGAAATACAGATAAATAAAGTAGTTCCCTGCATGGAAACCTGGCACATGGTGTGTGTGTGTGTGTGTGTGTTGATTTCATTAGTGCCTCCATAAGATGATGTAATTTCTCTCACTGTTGGTTTGCCACTGTTCTGGGCTATTTCTGAAGTCAAGACAGATAAGATTTTGGGGATATTTCTTTTGAATATTTCAATAGAATACGTGAGAATCATCTGTCTGTAGGATATTTGCTCATTAGGAAATTGAATGTGACCATGGAGTAGATGTGAACACGATTTTTTGGCTGATGCTGCATTGAGACTGTATTTATCTCTCATTGGTGTATTGGGTTAGCCAAAAAGTTCGTTTGGGTTTTTCCATATGGTTTTACAGAAAACCCAAACGAACTTGTTGGCCAACCCAGTATTTATTCATCTACGTTTAAGAAAAAGTACCTTACTTTGAACTTAAGGTTTATGCTGTTCTTGCTTGATTTTCTTTGAAATGTAGCCTTCACAAAATGCAGATGATTCCAGATTAAATGATGAAGCCATCGCCAAGCAATTGCAGCTTGATGAAGATGCAGAGGTATTGGCATTTTCATTAGATAATCGTAATCATTGGAGTTGTCACTTATTGTTTAGCCTCCTCAGGCAGACAATTAGAGTAGTCTTATTCTGAATTGAGCCTCATTCTAAGAGTTATATGTAAAATAAGTTAAGATCTAAAGCTATATGAAAACCTAAGTTTATATAAAAGATAAATGATGAGAGCAGAGGATAATTGTTTAAAGATTTATTATTAGATTTCTTTGAATAGAAGCTTCCTTTAGTATAATTAAAATAATTTAACTTGGTCATATATCTCTTTTCACTATGGACCATCTCAGCTACTTCTGTGGCCTTATGTAGTATGCATGTGTTAGTGATCCCTAAATCTACCTTCATTCAGAGTATTGTTTGTAGTAAACCTGTTCCACTCATTTAATAAGTGTTTACTGAGCACTTACTGTGGCACACTTCTAGGTGTTAAGGCTACTGCAGTTAAAAAAAAATAATGTCAGGTCATTATAAATGCTATGAGGACAAGTAAAGGGATAGCTGCTTTTGGGGGCAATCAATGGGGTTATTTAAATAAGAGGTTAGGAAACCCCTCTGAGGGAGTGACATTGGAGCATAAAATTAAGTGATAAGCTTCCCTCCACTTGGAGAAAGATTTCCTCTAAACAGAGAGAAAAGCAGGTGCAAGCCTCCTAAGGTAGAAATATTTGAACTTTATGACTTTGAAAGAAAGAGCAGCAAATATTGTTAAGTCATGACTGGTCTTTGGTACCTACCAGAAGGACTTGGGATGGAAAGAAGTCTGGATTTTAGTCTCTGTGAGATGAGAAACCATTGGAGTACTGAATAGAGAAATGACATGACTTGATGGATCTTAAAAGAAAATTATTCTGGCTGTTATGAAGGTAATAAACCATGATGGGGTAAAATCAGATCAGTTTGGAGACTGTTAGAGTGGGGTGAGGGGGCAAGAGACAGTGTTGGCTTGTACCAGGGTGGTGGTAATGGAAGAGGTGGTGAGAAGTGGTCACAATCTGTATGTGCTTTTTGAAGATATAACCTTCAAGTTGTTGCTGATAGATTGAATGTAAGGTATGAGAGAAAGAGAAGATTCAAAGATAACTCCATGTTTTTTTGGCTTGAGCAACTAAGTGAACGGTGTTGTCGTTTATTAAGACTGAGCAGTGGTACAGGGAAGTCAAGAAATCTGTTTTGCTCAGAAATGCCTAATAGGCTTCCAAATGGAGATGCAGAGTGGGTAGTTTGGTAGAGGAATCTGGAGCTCAGGGGAGAGGTCTAAGCTGAAGATACTTATTTGGGATCAGTAGCATTTGAATGGTATTAAGACCAGTGTAACTAGATGAGATCACGGAGAGGATGTAAACAGGAAAGAAGTGTCAGAATTGAGCTCTGGGGCACTGTTAACAATGAGAGGTCAGGAAGAGGAGGGGGATCAAGCAGAGGAGATTTACCGAAGTGGCTAGGGAAGTGGAGCAATCAGGAAAGCTTGGTATTTTGTGGAAGCCAAGTGAAGAAGGTTATTTCAAGGACAAGTGTTCATCTCTGTCAGAGGCTCCAGACCTTGGTGCCTGTTGTTTGAACCCTCTTCCTATTTATTAGCTTAAATGTCGCTTTCTTATACTCCCTAAACTATGTTAGAAACCCCTTCTGTGTACTTTGCTGAACCCTGTATCTGCTGTTAACATTTAAGTGTCTTCTTAAATTGCTATTTAAATGTCTTCCTGTATGTCGACTTTAAACTCTACCTACCAGGGGTGTTTATGTCACAGCTGTCATACGTTAGTGCCCGTTTTAGTGCTTGGCAAGGAAGAGGCTCTTGATAACAGTTGTTATGGGAGAACAGTATTCCAGTCTTCTGCAGCGTATGTTGCTGTTCACGTTTTATTGATTTGGCAGTTTATAGTTTGTGTTTTCAAAAATCTTTTTCCATCTTACTGTCTATACTGAATTTTATAAACTGCATACAGGTATCCATGTGACTCAGGGTAGCACACATGGCCTAGGTAAAACTGTGGGGTGAGTTTTAGGGACCTGACTTCTTATCTGTCCCAAATACTGAAGGCTTACCCTATCCTTTCCAAACCAGGTGTGGTGCTTTGTATCACAATCCTCTATTTTCCCATTTCTGTCACATTCTTTCAGAATCTTGTTTGGGTAATTTATTAGTCTGTGAAGGACTTTCAGGGTGTTAATGACTGACTGATGCTGTCCTTCTTAATTATCCCTCTAAGAGCTTCTATTTTCCTCCCCTCCCCTTCACTTTCACCTTTTTGTTTATTCATTTAGTGAATGTGTGCCCAGAATCTAACTTGCAAGTCAGTATGTTAAACACTGTCTGCTATGATAAATATTGTATTAAAATATAAGACTTTTGATCACATAATACCATAATTACCAATAATGAATTTCTAATGGAAGTATTTAAATTTCTTCTAAAACAACTAGAATCCTGTTTACTAGAAGTGTACTACTACATAGTATGAAATTTTAGAAAAATGATGTAGAGTTCAACCAGAATCCTTGCAGGACCACTGGAAGTTTAGAGTTTGGAGGAACTTTATATGATAAAGTTTGTTTTTGTTTATTTTTTTAGAAATTAGATGTGTAGTTCAGTTATGGTAAAGAATTGCTAGGCAACAGAGAGCATACTGATGTGCACCTGTCTGGCTTGCTTATAGTTCTGTGTAGCTTGAGTTAATTCATTTTATAAACAAGAGGAGGCTTGGTTACCGAGTTCTTACCAGGTTTATACGAGTTTGCAAATCTTTTCTTTTGGATTGGTTTTGAGGTCCTTTCCTTTGTTTGAATAAGGTATTGTATTAGGCCATTTTATCAGGGAGCATAAATTTATAATGAGAAATATAATCTGTTTCTATACATTCTCTTCCAGAAGAGTTCCATTTAACTGAAAGTAAAAATAGTAATATTTGGAAATAACAGTGGGGTAACTAGAATGACTGTGTGTTATATTAGCATGTTAGGAAAACTTCTGGTATAATGACTTTTCAGAAGTTAAAACAGAGAAATTACTACTGTGTTGTATACCTTAAACTAATATAAAATTGTTAAGTCTGCTATACTTCAATTAAAAAAGAACAGATACATTTGAGTTGGTAATTGAAAATAGAAGTTTGATGATATTAGTGATAGTTGCATTGTATGTATCTTACTGTCATGTGCAAAGAAACTATATAATTTTCTTGATTTATTCAGTTTTTTGTGCCCTCCACCCAGGCTATTGCTTTTTGTGTTAGGATAATGATTCTTTTCTGAGCCCTTCTTAGAGTTTAGAATAAATAGAAATGAGAGATCTGTAAGTATTGCATTGGGACCATTAAGAGGAAGCTAAAGACTTGGATCTTTATGCTCAGATCCATCTATCTTGCCTGCAAAATTAGCAGTATATGTTCTGCAATCTAATTTGACTTAGCAAAGCAAACCTGTGACACTTCTAAGTGAAAAAATGTCATAGTTACTTTCTAGAAAATGTTTTTCCAGTTTCTTTTAAGTATCACGAACTGAACATTTTAAAGCTTTTTATTTATGAAAAGAAAAAAAAGCAACTCACTGTGTTGACACTTTACAGCTGGAGAGACAACTGCATGAAGATGAAGAGTTTGCTAGAACGTTAGCCATGTTGGATGAAGAACCCAAGACCAAAAAGGTAGTGTTTTACCGGGCTGTTTGCACTCTGAATATACAATACAGATCAGTGTTTGAGATACAACCATGAATAACTCTTCTGGAGAGATGCTTAAAATTATTTCAGTTAACGAAAATGCTTTTGGGGAAGCTCATTGAGAAACTTATTCTTCCTAAAGGAAGATTAATAGGACCAAAGCTAATCAGAACCCTTCTTCACAAAAAAACAAATTGTAACTTTGACTTACTGTCTGTCCCAAAGAGGTTCTTATGTACTTGTTCAGAGAATAACACTGATAAATAAAGATTCCAATGGAATCTAAAGTTTAATAACTATAATATTAATTACTGTCTTTTTAAAAGCATAATTTGTTGTTTGTAGCTAGCTAACTTTAAGATCTGTATAGGACAGTCTCAAATAGTGAGTATTTTGGGGAATCTCTGAAAGCATCAAGATTTTTTTCCTTAAGCACTTGATCTCCAAAAAATTAGCCTTATTTCTATTGAATCACACTCTGTTAATATTGTCAGTATCAATCTGACCGTTTAAAGAGATTTTACAGCGGGCAGATGTAAGGCAGTATAGGGAATGGTGAAGACTTTGTCATTAGAAAAGCCTTATTATTTCATCTAAAGACATTCAAATTGAAAGTACTGCATCATACACCCCAGTTGTGACCTTTCTGCAAAATGGAGTTTTGAAGAGCAGTGGAGAGAATGGACATTTTTTTCTCTTTTGAGAAAGTACTCTGTTTTTCTTTTGAGCTTTAGATTGTTGTTAGTCTTTTGGGTTAGATTTTAGTTTTTAACTGCATGATGCTAATAGTTTGAGAATTGAGATGAAAGCAGCAGAAACAAGGCTTTCATTTTCAGAGTCACAAGTGGGGAACAACTGGGGTAGTTTTTTTTAGGTCTGTTTTTATACTGTTTCATCTGTTTCCTCATCTGTAAAATTGAAGGTAATTAAACATGTTTCATCTGCCCCAGAAATTTTATGTAAGAATGAATGAAAATTTATTGCATTGTTTTGCCACTTTGGAAGATGACCCTTAATCTTTGGTTGATTTTAACAACATACTTTGTGGTAAAAGTTTTCCTGTTGTCGCATTTGACACTTTTTTACATTTTCTTAGGCTGAAAAGGCTGCAGAAGAGAGAGAGACGTTTTCATCTGTACAAGTCAATTTACGTAAAGCAGAGAAACCTAAATATCCTCATAAAGGTAAAACTAGCAGAACAAAGTAAGCCGGAACATTTATCTTTATAGAAGAAACTTCATGTAACCTTTTGTTTAAACATTTGTTCAATAATTGCCTGGCATTCTTTTTTAAAAACTAATTTATTTATTTTAATTGGAGGATAATTACTTTACAATATTGTGATGGTTTTGCTATACATCAGTATAAATTGGCCTTAGGTATACACGTGTCTCCTCCATCCTGAACCACCTCCCAACCTCCCTCTCCACCCCATCCCTCTAGGTTGTCACAGAGCAGCTGTGTGACAGGTGCCTGTCACATGGTGATGGGTTTGGGTGCCCTGCTTCATATATCAAACTTGCACTGGTTATCTGTTTTACATACGGTAATGTATGTTTCAGTGCTATTCTCTCAAATCATCCCACCCTTGCCTTCTCTCACTGAGTCCAAAAGTCTCTTCTTTACATCTGTGTTTCCTTTGCTGCCTTGTACATAGGATCATTGGTACCATCTTCTAGATTGTATACAGTTAATATACAGTATTTGTCTTTCTCTCTCTGACTTCCTTCACTCTGTAAGTAATTGCCTGGTGTTCTTAGGTTGACATTATTTCATAGTACTGGAGCATGTTCTACTTAGATGCTTGGCAAACCGTGTGGATGTTAGCTGGTACAGAATGCCTGTCTGCTCTGTAATTGTTGTTTGGGTTCATGTTAATTTCCAAGTGTAGCGCAAGTGTGTGGACTTCAATACATGAAGACAAAAGGCTCGATGTTTCAAGCTCGTGTAGTTGAATCGTCATTGCCCAGGTCATCTGAAGCTCTTCTGCTAGTTGTAGGTTTTAGCTAGTTGTAGGTTTTAGTTTTTTTTAAGTGGTCCTGATATCTAACCATGTGCTAGTGGTTAGATGCTAATAGATGGCCTTCATCTTACAAGTATTAATGTAGCTGTTCATATAATTTTAGTCTTGAAATCCCAGGATTCTTTCAGACTTTATTACAAACAGAATTCTTATATGACAGGATATTCTAATTAGTAACTTTTCTCTGTGAATTTCGGATCATTGAAGTTTATCTGTGGAATAAAGTCCATGTTCTCAGATGTAGTTTACCATCTCATTTCAATTAATGAATAATTTATAGTTAAAAAGGCAGATCTCTTACTTTGAACTGGTTACACAAAGAAATAATATACAAATATTTAATTTTTAAAAAAATATTTTGTATAAACTTAACTAAAATTTTAATGTGAATGTTATGAAGTCACCATATGACATTATGTCCTACTAAGATTATTCTGTTGAAAAATGAAAAAATAGTCTTGATATTGGGTATCATTTTGCAAAAACAACATTTATAATCCTTTCTTTCTTCCTCATAAAAACAGAACAATTTTCAGATGAAAGAAAGAACTTCAGCCCTAAGAAGCAAACTAAGTGTGAAGGTTTAAGAGAATCCCAGCAACGTTCCAGGTCATCAGCTCATAAAACAGGAGAAACTTCTCCAAAAGCCAGTTCTAAGCTGGCACTTTTGAAAAAAAAAGAAGAGAGTTCTAATAAAGAAACAGAGTCTATGGCCTCAAAAAGAAAAGAAAATGTTATTGAGTTTAAAGAGACAAGAACTCCTAAGAAAATCAAAAGTTCTCCAGCTAAAAAAGAGGTAGACATTTTCGAAAAGGGTATCATTGCAGGGGCTGTGTGTTGATCTGGTTTGTTTTCAAGTTTTGTCTCTAACTTTATAAGGCATTATAGTATCTTAAAGATACTCTCTTATTTAAAGATGCTGTTGCAGAATATAGGTTATGTTAATAATATAGCTAAATAAGCCAGTATGTATTGAGGGTTAATGTGTATCAGACACTGTGCTCATACAGGTGATAAGTCATGTAATCTTCACCACAAGAGATATTTACTTTTATTAACTTTTGAAGATGATAAAACAGGCTGAAAGGGTTTAAGTAGCTTTCCCAAGATCATCTGGTGAGTACTTGGCAGAGTCATTTTGAACTCAGGTCCTCTAAGGCCAGTAAAAAGTAATATAATATTGTGGCTCTGAACATGGACTCTGGAGCCAATTTTGGATCATAGTCCTACCACTGGGCAGATATGTGACCTGGGTCTGGTTACTTCGCCTCTCTCTGCTTTGGTTTCTTCATTTGTAGAATTGGGATAATAATGGTATGCAATGAGAT
Organism: Ovis aries; assembly: GCF_016772045.2. Lineage (NCBI taxonomy): Eukaryota > Metazoa > Chordata > Mammalia > Artiodactyla > Bovidae > Ovis > Ovis aries. Next base: position 59,191,001 of record NC_056059.1, on the reverse strand, counting down.
AATGTGTGTAACCGCTTGGAACAGTGCCTGGTACATAGTACATGCTATATAAATTTTGGCTATTATTGTTATTAAAATAACTTATTTGGATTTGTCCTAAATGTATGCCTTTTTGCTGTTGTTTAACAGTGTTGAGATACTGAAGTCATTTTCAGAGGGATAAACAGTGAAGTAATGCAGAATGATTTTTAGAAGTTTTTTTGTTTTCATATATATTTGAGAATTTTTTCTTAGTGTCTCCAGTTTGAAACCCCCTTATTAGGATCATGAGAGAAGCTACTGTTCGTTCAAGCCTCTTTGGCACTTGGAGTTAAAAGCAGAATATTATCTATGTTAAGTGCTCATCACCATTATTTTTTAGTAAAAAACTGAAATACTGATGATTTCTAGATGCTTTTGTTTTTGGTCAGTGCTAATAAATACGCTTAAGGGAACAATTAACTTTTTGGTCTCAGATTTTTCTTCACAAAGTACTTAGCTGGAGAATGAATATTTTTCTTCAGACTCATTAAACATGTTCAGTTTACAGACGCTTGTCTATTTTTATTAAAGCAGAATAATTTTAAAATGATACTGTTGCTATTCACCTTATTTTTCAAAGTTGGAATAGAAATGACTCAAAGAACTTAAGTAGTTTTGAGAACATGAAAGTCTGTTTTATAAATTCAGTCTATCTCAGTCAAATAATTTTGACTTCACAAATGAATGTGCTTCAGATTTCTTTTATAATTTGTTTATAATTCAGTCATTTTTTCACAGAATTATTGTTATAAATGATTTTCCCATTTTGGCATGCATTGTACTTTCCTATGACACTGGTTAAATATGATTTCCTAGGGCATGTGGTCTGGGCAGGTATATTTCAACAAGCTTCTCAGATGAAATGGTTGCACACCACCATTTGAGAACCACTGATAAAAAGTAGGATTAGAGTCTAGGATTAGCCTATAGCCTATGGCACAATTAACTCAAAACCAAAGCAACTTATTTTCTTTTGTTGATTAAATCATTTGTTTGTATAAAAGTGGTATTTTGTCTACTCGCAGAGGACTTTGAGGTGGCGTACAAGTTAAAAATAATGTAAAATTAGGAAGTAGAAAAAATGACAGAGATCCTTCTTGTAGTGATTCTTAATTATCTAAGATGTTCTTCCCCCAAATATACACATGCTGGTTATACCGCCTATCTCGCCTATCTCTGGATCAAAAACTTGGAGTGCATCCAGGGATTAGAGTTTAAAAGATTTCCCCAGTATTTTCTGAGACACACCCATGGTCAGATCCCTTGAGAGAAACAGAATAGGGGACATTAGACCCAGAAGGTAGAGTGGTGGCATACAGAATGTGTCTGCTTTTTGGAGTATAGCTTACCCCTCATTTGAGCCAGGTGTTTATATAAAGCCATTGATTCTCAGACTGTAGTGCTTATTTCCCCAGGGGTACAGTTCAGTTCAGTTCAGTCGCTCAGTCGTTTCCGACTCTTTGCCACCCCATGAACTGCAGCATGCCAGGCCTCCCTGTCCATCACCAACTCCCAGAGTTCACCCAAACTCAAGTCCATTGAGTCGGTGATGCCATTCAGCCATCTCATCCTCTGTCGTCCCCTTCTCTTCCTGCCCCCAATCCCTCCCAGCATCAGAGTCTTCTCCAATGAGTCAGCTCTTCGCATGAGGTGGCCAAAGTATTGGAGTTTCAGCTTTAGCATCAGTCCTTCCAAAGAACACCTAGGACTGATCTCCTTTAGAATGGACTGGTTGGATCTCCTTGCAATCCAAGGGACTCTCAAGAGTCTTCTCCAACACCACAGTTGAAAAGCATCAATTCTTCGGTGCTCAGCTTTCTTCACAGTCCAACTTTCACATCCATACATGACCACAGGAAAAACCGTAGCTGTACAGGGGATAAGTTATTTTAAGGGTATTCAGAGCCATTGGCTAAAAATAGTATATTTTCTTCTGTGATCGTTTACTTGGGAAAAAATTAATTTTTCCACTGAAATATACATGACATATTATGGAATGGAATTTAAAATTCACATGGGTTTTTGAAATAACATCTTTTTGTTTTGTGGCTTGGGGCTAGCAGCTTGGCTTGTACGCTCAGTCTACCCTGAGGTTTGTGCCTTTAGAGAGAGTTGAAGGGTTTAAGAAGGGCTAATGACAGGGCTGTTTGTAAGCCGCATGTGTAGGATGGGGCGTACCTCCGTGGTTGAAAATGTTAGTATCAGGATTAAGCACTGAAGTGACTTAGTGTTTATTTATTGATAGGTGTTTTTATTTATTTTTTGATATGTATTTTTAATTTTGTAAGAATTTTGCATGACTTTATTCAGTTTTCTTTCTGTCTCCTCAAAGTCTATAAGTCCTGATGATGCTGAAAAGAGACGCACTAATTATCAAGCTTACCGAAGCTACTTAAATCGAGAAGGTCCCAAAGCTCTGGGCTCCAAAGAAATACCAAAGGTAAGAATACTGAGAGGATGTTTCAAGGCCTCTGGTCTATGGGTCCATGTATGTATTCACTATGACTGCAGTAGCAGAGAATTAATAATTAAAAATGAACAGGGCTTCCCTGGTGGCTCAGTGGTAAAGAATCTGCCTGCCAATGCAGGAGACATGGGTTCGACCCCTGGTCCAGGCAGATCCCGCGTGCTGTGGAATAGCTAAGCACGTGCGCTGCAGCTACTGAGCCTGTGCCCTAGAGCCCAAAACCGCAACTGCTGAGGCCGTGTGCTGCAGCTGCTGACGCCCGCGTGCCCTCGAGCCAGCACTGTGCAACAGGAGGAGCCACTGCAGCGAGAAGCCCTCACGCTGCAAGGAGAGAGTAGCCCCCGCTCACCACTAGAAGAAGCCCACACAGCAACAGACCCAGCACGGCCGGAAGTAAATAGATAAGGACAGGAAAACATGAGTCACCATCTTTGCAGGTTAGGGAGTGGCATACGGCAGTCACAAGACTAATGCTTTTTGCCTTCATGGTACTTAATTATTATAATTGTGATATGTGCCATAAGGGAAAAAGCAGAGATTCTTTTAGGGAATCTGGTCCTTAAGTGGAGTTGTGGGTAGGGGAACAGTATGACCAGATTTGCATTTCAGGCTGAGCACTCTTGGCTGCTAAATACAGAGTACAGTGGAGGGAGCGGGGAATAAATACAGGCAGATCAATTAGGAGAGATGGTGAGAAATGATAAAGACTTGTCTAGGGTAGTAGCAGTGACCAGGCTGAGAAGTGAAGTAGCTTCAGTGAAAAAGGAAAATCTCTAGGACGTGGTGGTAATTGGGAGTGGGAACCGAGAAATAATGAGCATGTGGTGATTTCCTCGTTACTGGCGTGAGCATCTGTGGGTGGATACTGATGCTGCTGGAGGCAGAGCAGATTTGGGGAGATGACAGTGAGTTCATTGTGACCGTGCTGTGCTTTAGATGTATGCAAGGTAGCCACGTGGAAATATTCAGTGGACAGGAGGACTGGCGCTCAGAACAGAAGTCACAATGGGATGCAAAAGATTGGGCATTATTGGCATGTAGAAAATGTTTGAAGGACTTGATGTCACCTGGCAAACAAGGACAGAATGAAAAGAGACCTTGGACCTAGCTTCCTCATGAAGTGGAGGAGGGTGAACCCCAAAAACAGACTGAGGAGCAGCAGCCACAGATTCCAGAGAGAAACCTGGTTAAGGTGGTATCACAGTAGCAAACGGAGAAGAGAGTTTTAAAAAAACATTGAGGAGGCTGAAAATTGTCCACTGCGTTTAGTGATGTGAATGACCCTTAGGGATCTTAGCAAAAGTTTTATAGAATGATGGAGGCAGAACCTGGTGGAAGTGGGTTGAAGAGAGAGTGGGAGGAGATGAAATGGAGGCAGCATAAGTAGATGATGTTGGCTGTGAAGGGGAGAGGAGAGAGAGGACTTCTAGCTACAAACAGGAGGCGGCTTTCGGGGGAAAATGTGAGCATCTTTAGGGTTGTTGTTCACTCGCTCAGTCACATCTGATTCTTTTGCGGCCCCGTGGGCTGTAGCCTGCCAGGTTCCTCTGTCCACGGGATTGCCCAGGCAAGAACACTGGAGCACTGTTGCCGTTTCCTACTCCAGGAGATCTTCCCAGACCAGGGATTGAACTGTCATCTCTGTAATTGGCAGGCAGGTTCATTACCATTGAGTCAGATGCTTAAAGCATGTTGTTTTTTTTTTGATGATGGAATTGATCTACCAGAAAGGGAGAGATTGAAGATATCCCAGAAAGAGAAGGATAATCAAAGGTACTGTGAGGTTTCTGAGAATGTAGAAGGGCAGGGGATTCAGATCACAGATGGAGGTGTAGTTCTCATAATAAAGAGGGGCAGAGGATGAGCCAGAAGGGGCTAGAGGGCTGTGTAGGAGGCTGGAGGAAGATGCCAGGCTTGCCTCCTGTATGAAAGATAAAAAAGCTTCTGCTTGAGAGGACTTGAGCCAAAGCGGTGTTCTTAGGGGGTCGCCAGGTTTCGGTGAAAGCAAGGCCATGGAGGGAATATTGGAGAAGAGGTTGAGAATGTTGGGTGGTTTGCTGGTCCTGCAATGAGAGTTTGAGAATGAAAGAGTGTGGTAGGGAGATCCACAAGGTCGTTTAAATCCTAGAGTCATAGGGACCTTGAGATGTTGTTAGTCAAACCTCTTCTCTCCAAACAGACTTACTACACTCCCCCTACCCTCCCAACAACAATTCTTCACCTGGATGGTAAAGGATTGAGCTTGTATTGGGGCAGTCTTTGAATTTTGCTTAGCTGCTTCTTTGCAAGCATGTTTTAAGTCTATGTTGATCTCAATCCTCTTTTCAAAAGTAATAAGTAACTTGGAATGACTTATATATTTTTCCTTTTGCTTGGGGTTATACCATATTGAGCCATTGTGAAAGTAAAAAAAATCTGTACCTGTACACAGTTCCAATTAAGATTAAATGTCTTTCCATCTAGCCTTCTTTTGCCGAGTGTCTTTTGTCTTATCAGATTAACTTTTCAATCAAGAGATGGTGTGATAGGGTAAGAGCTCAAACCTGTGTAGTTTCTTTCAGAATTGAAACTTTTTTTTAGCAGAAGCAAGATATTCTGTAGGTGCATTACATCTGGTTGCTTACTTAAAGTTATACAAGTTAACCAGTAGTTTAAATATTTTTTAAACAATGAGGATAGTATGAATGGATAACTTTAATAAGGTTTCCTAACCATACTGAACATACATTTTTTGTTGCTGGTTTTATAAGCTTGTTAAATGTTAACCTACATAAGAATTTCTCAGGATTTAATTTCCGTTTCTGCGTATTCATTCACTGTAAATTTCCTGCACATTTTTTCATGCTGAGATTATTTATGATGTCAAATGAGAAAAATCAACTTCCTGCAGTTTTGATGCCAAATATTTCTTTGGAAAGCTACCATGTAATTTCCTCTCTGCTTGAACATTTTGGTTTTTAGGGAGCTGAAAATTGCTTGGAAGGCCTTACGTTTGTAATCACAGGAGTGCTGGAGTCCATTGAACGAGATGAGGCCAAGTCTCTAATTGAGCGTTATGGGGGAAAAGTGACGGGAAATGTCAGCAAGAAAACAAACTACCTGGTCATGGGTCGTGATAGTGGCCAATCCAAGAGTGACAAGGTGGGTAGTGCTGTGTTCTCAGCACAGTGAAATAGCCTGCTTGCCTTGGCAGGCTCTGTGACCATACGTAGTAATGTCCTGTACACAGAGGGAAGTGAAGAGAAAAAATGGAAAAGTAATTTCTTCTCTATGTTATTTCTTCTCCACAGAAGTGTTGTTTGGCTTTGACCCGGGATTTCGGTTTTCCAGTTGAAGGCACAGTTCCTATTTACTTGGCTTTCTTAGTGTAGTATTCTAGCCAAAAATCTTTTTTTGAAGGTAGAAGCAAAAGCAGTTTTCCTCCTCTTCTAGTCCTAAGTATTCCTATTTATGCTGCTGTGGACTCCATCTTGAGTTTTTTAATTGGTAACTCTCTTTTATACTTAGTTCCAACAATAGAATACCTGAGTAACTGTGGTTTTGACAGATAGCTGCTTATTTCCTTACCTTATTGAGGATTCCAGAGGTAGGCCGTTGCTGGGGGTGGTTCAGCCCCTTGGTGATGTAGCTGGACTTAGTTCTGTCCTTCACTCCTGTCTTCATGCATGTTGCCTTGTGTTGCAAGCTGGCCGCTGCTCTCAAGTTCACATTCAAGGCAGGAAAGAGGGAGCAGTGGCAAGATGTTACACTAGGTGTAGCTGACCTCATAAGAGATTTCCTGGAAATACCTCCTATAGAATTCCACTGAAGTCTCATTGGCCACAGCTGTCCTGTGGCCATTCAGAGTGATAGAGTTTGGGGAAGATGAAGAGTCTTCTGATTCTTAGACCAGTCATAAGTCATCCCTTGGAGATGAACACACTGGAGTTCCGTTAGCAGGGGAGACGGTGGAGGAGAAGGTCTGCCAGCCAGTTGTGCCTGGAAGAGGGTGTGAAGAGCTGGACTTAGGCCCTAGAGGCATTGACCTTTTCAGGGTAGAAAGAAAGGGAAAGCAGTCTACAAAAGGGGCAGTGTGATACCCCAGGTGCCAACCCACCATTCTTAGAGGAGGTTCTGTTATTTTCTTTTTAACGATGCTTTCTCATGCATACTGTTGTAAACAATATTCCAGTGTTACCTAGTTTACAAATGTGGTTTTTCACCTTCTGACAAGCCTGAGAATCATATTTTTTTATAGAAAGTAATGGTTTCAATGATTTGAATTTTAAATTAATAGGCAGCAGCCTTGGGAACAAATATTATTGATGAAGATGGCCTGTTGAATCTGATTCGAACCATGCCAGGCAAGAAGTCCAAGTATGAAATAGCTGCTGAAGCTGAGGTTTGTATAAAATGAACTTGACTTATTTATGTTGATGTATAGACCTTTCCTGTTTCATAGAGACATTTTTTGGGTGAATACAGGCCTGTGGGCTAAAAAATTAACTTTTCCTCCTACTGCAGATGAACTTCCTTATTTCCTTTTGAGTAGGTGGACTCAGCTGTAGGCTGTTGTCCTTGATGTATTTCTTTAATTTTCTCAAAGGAGTATGAGGAGGAAGAGGGGACCATACATTGTACTACCCATATCTATTAATTACTGATTAAACTGTCCATCTTTTCCTTTTTCTTACAGTAAAACTGTGCAGAGCTTCTTGATTAAGAATTCTTTGAAGGTTATATCATAGATATCGGCATGATAAAATCATTTGCATTTAGAACTATATCGGGACTTTTTCAGTTGTGATAGAAACCAAGCCCATGTTACCTTAGCAAGAAAGGGAACCATTTTGACTCACATAAGTAAACTCTGACAAGTCTGATGTAGGGACTGCTGGGTCTGCAGACTGCCGTGCTTCTAGTACTCTTTCCGTTTCTGTCTCTCTGCTGCTCCTAGTGTTAGCTGCCTTCATTTCCACTGTATACATGTCCGTGTGTGGGACACAGGGGTGCCAGCAGCCCAAGTGTTCTGTCCCCAGCTCTGTCACCCAAGTGGTGAGGTGGTCTTCCAATTTATTCCACTTAGAAAAGTCTTGGGGAATGATCTGGATTGCCCCGCCATCCATGTCCCCTAGTGTTCACAACTTACATAACATAGTGCAGTTCTGAACACCAGGAGATGACCACTGATGCTAAACGTGTTCCCTTCACATTTGGCCCCATCGTCCTCAGGATCTCACACTGCCTTGCGTTGTGTCTTCTTAGTCTCCTCCCGTCTGTGAGAGTTCTGCAAGTCTTTCCTCTGTCTCCTTATGGCCTTGATTTGATGAGTGCTAGTCAGTTGATTTGTAGAATGTCTCTCAATTTGGGCTGTTGGTCTTTTCTCATGGTGAGATTGAGGTTATGCATTTTGGGCAAGATGACCATATACGTGATACTGTGTCCCCCTCAGGGCATCAGATCAGCTGTGCATGATGTTGACATGTCTTATTATTGGTGGTGGTAGCCTTCATTACTTAGTTCATATGATTTCTGCCTTGTTTTTCCACTAGTGAAGTGACAGTTTTTCCTTTTATAGTTGATTAATGTCTTGGGGAGATACTTTAATACAATGCTAGTACCTTGCTTTTTGTCAAATTTCCCACTAATTTTAGTTCTCATAGATGATAAAATTCACCTGTCTTAAAATGTATGTTAGTGGATATTCACAGGATTGTGCAACTGTCGCTGCTGTCTATTCCAGAACAGTTGCATCACCTCCCACAAAAACTGATCCATTATCAGTCACTCTTCATACCCACCCCTTGGTGACCGCTACTCTATTCTGAACATTCCGTATAAAGCGAGGCATGTACCATGTGGCCCTCTTATCTTTTTCTACCTCGCGCCTTGCTTTCAAAGTTCAGCTATATTGAAGCATAATTGGTGCTCCTCTCCTTTTTATTGGTGATTAGTTATTTCATTGTGTGGATATACCACGTTTTATTTGTTCATCATCTGTTGGCCAAAAGTGGTTGTTTCCACTTTTTGGCTATAATATTTGTATATATAAAATATAATAATGATGCTATGAACATTTGTGTAAATGTTTTTGTGGAGGAATAAAATATTAATGTCACAAAGCAAAAATTCTTGATCCTTTTTTTTCAACTAATTTTATAATACTTGATTGCTTTCAAAAAGCTCTTTTCATTTTTTTTAACTCTCATTTTTAAAATTGGATGTGGATGCTTTTGGTGTGTTTTTCATTTTTTCAAAATAAGTTTGGAACATAGAGATTTCCACAGACAGCAGAGTCCATTGTGAGAAGACAGACCCAGGCTGCTCACCTGGGCACCTCAGCCTGCCCTCTAGAGTACATTTAGCAGGACAGAAATTCTGTGTATCTCATCAGGTTTCTTTTTTCCTCCAATTTTTAAGATGAAGAAAGAAAAATCCAAATTGGAAAGAACACCCCAAAAAAATGACCAAGGAAAAAGAAAAAGTAGTCCAACTAAGAAGGAATCAGAATCTAAAAAGTGCAAACTGACTCCCAAAAGGGAAAGCTCTATAAAGTCACTAAAAAAGGAAGCAAGTGTGTCTCAGAGAGGCCTGGACTTCAAGGAGCAGGCGGCTGAGGAGGCAGATGGTGACAGCCGGGCTAGGAATTTGGCTGATGACAGCAGAGAAAGCAAAGTGGAAAGTTTGCTCTGGGTGGATAAGTATAAGCCAACCTCGCTCAAGACCATAATTGGACAGCAAGGTGACCAGAGCTGTGCCAACAAACTCCTGCGCTGGCTCCAAAACTGGCACAAGAGTCCATCCGAAGATAAGAAACACGGTGATTTTACAGCTTCATTCATTCTTGTGTGTGTCTGTCACCATGTCGTTGCTCAGGAACACATATGTTAGGAAGTGTAATAGTTGGTTATTGATTCTCAGCAGCATTTATTAAGAGCCTGCTCTGAGCCTCGGTGTCATACTAGACCCCAAAAGTGCTGTTGTGAACAAAGCACGGTCCCCTTTAAGGATCTTCCAGTCAGTGAGGGAGACGTAGATAAACCAGCAATTAAAATGTACTGTGCTAAGTACTGTTACAGGGTTAAGTGTAGGGCACTCAGGGGTTGGAAGAGTGTGGACAGGGATTCCCATCCCTAGAGGAAGGGATAGCTAAGACAAGACTTAGAAACTCAAGAGGAGTTAGTTAGCTTGGTGAAGGGAGGGGAGTGTCAGGTGGGAGAGCACACGTGGACCAAGGTCTGCGACATGTGAGAGCAAGACCCCCTAGAGGGCCAGAGAGACTCGGGGGGAAACGTGCGAGTAAAAAGCTGAGGCATGCTGCAGAGTAGGCAGCCTAAGAACCCCAGCAGCATGTTTGCTTTTGCTAGGCATGGAAAATGAATGGTCATATATATATATATATGTCCACATATGTATTTAATGTCCAAAGTATGTATTATTGGAACTGAAGTTTCTAATCACAAATGCTAGTAGTCTTGAATTCCAGCCACAACCCTAGGGGATATTTTGTGAGAAATAGAAAGGAGAAATTTAGTGAGCATCGTAGTGAATTTCCAAAGTGATGGCTGGGTTATTCGCAGCAAGGTTGTCACTAGACATTGGTCAACAGTGCCAATTTATTTTATTTATAATATTTAATAAATAATATAATTTTGATGATAGAGTTAAACTGACCCCTTTTCTCTGTCAAAACCAAATAAAATGTGGTGTAAGTGCTTTATGTGCCTAAAGAAGAGATTTTAAGGCTTCAGGCGAGCTGTAGTCCCTTTCCCCATGCCTGAGGTAGGCTTAACCATCTCTCTCTCTCAGTCCTTGTGTACGTACTGAGCACCTATTATGTTCCAGGCCCCCATGATAAGGAGAGGAGTTGAGCTGGGCAGGACAGTTGCGGACGCAACATCTTCAATTCATTCTTTTTGTGGCCATTCTTGTTACTATTTATTAAGACATGCCAGGCTCTGTGCTCAGCTTGTCCATCCTCACAGCTTCCCCTCCAGGCACATCGCTGTTGTTCCCCTCATTTTACAAAGGAGGAAACAGACAGGGGTTAAATCACCTGCAGCTCTCCCAAAACCCAGGTAGTCTGCTCAATGACCTATGCTTTTGTAGGAAAGGAAGCTCATAAAATTAATGTTTGTTTTGAAGTTTTTTTATTTGAGTGAAGATGAGGTAGGGAGTAGAATTTCACTAAATGCTCAGGAAAGTTGCTTAAACTTTGCAAAAAAAAAATATTTTGCAGATTTTCAGTGAAACTGGAGGACTGCTCTTGATGCTAACTTAATGCACAGTTATTCCTGTCATTCCTACATTTCTGTTAGGTCATAGAGGTTAACATTCTGGAATTTCTTTTTCCCTAGCAGCAAAGTTTGGTAAATTTGCTGGCAAAGATGATGGGTCCAGTTTTAAAGCAGCACTGCTCTCAGGTCCTCCTGGTGTTGGCAAAACAACCACAGCTTCTCTGGTTTGTCAGGTGGGTATTCTGTCATTACTTTTCTAAATTCTAACCTCTGCAGTTTGCTTTGGTTCTGAGCCTATTTGTCATTTTCAGCCTTTTAAAAATATTGGTAATTATAATAATAGGTGATATTTGCTTGTGTGCCAGGCCGTGTGCAGATAAGCCCTTGGGTGCATAATCTTATAGATAATATGTCTTACAGACTGTTACAGATATCTTATATGCCCCGTAGGAAAAACTCTGTGTACTGAGTATATGTACTCTTGCCATTGCCATGTGACAGATGAAACAGATTTGTAGAGGAGGGTGGTGGCAAACTGTGAACCCAGACAGTCTGACTCTTCACCACTGTGGGATCCTGCCTTTGGTCTTGTCTCTACGGTTGCCACACCTCTGGACAGTGAGAGCGTGAGGCAGTGGAGCAAACCAGGACTCTTGTATCAGAATGTGTGCTAAGTCACTTCAGTCATGTCCAACTCCTTGTGACCCCATGGACTGTAGCCCGCCAGGCCTCTCTGTCCATGGCATTCTCCCGGCAAGAATACCGGAGTGGGTTGCCGTTTCCTTCTCCAGATCTTCCTGACCCAGGGATTGAACCCAGATCTCCTATGGCTCCTGCGTTGCAGGCAGATTCTTTACCGCTCAGTCGCCAGGGGAGTCCAGATGTTTCAGGATGGTGTGAAACAATGCATGAAGTAGTATCAGGAAAGTTAAATGAGAGATTTTAAATTTACTTTATTGCTGGATTTCCCAACCCTTTTCCCAGAGGTTGATGTTTTTGTTTAGTACTTTTTATTATAGACCAGACCATAAATTTTTAGCTTGTGAATAACTATATATTTTCTACTCTATTATTTAACATTTAAAAACAAAAACAAAAAATGTTTTCCCTAGTCTTTACAATTGTGAAAATGACGCCCTTTTCCCCCTTTATTATCATCATTACTTTTTTGTGGAATTAATGGTTTTACATAATGCCTTAACATAATGATCCCTTTTGGGAAATAAGCCCAAGTGAGTTGATTTTTCACAATTTGAGAGGGAGATTATATATTGGGATAATTTGACACAGAACAATTTATAGTTTATCTTGAGTCAGTGTTTACTTTTTGTTATCTTAATGTACTTTTTCATATCTTAATTCTGTATCTGGTCTTGAAATTTTGGGGTAGTTATATTTAATTCTTTTGGGGACTTTAAGAAGCGAACTTAGTAAAATTGCTTGTTCAGATATGCTCCTCCAGATTAGTTATATGTAGCAGTTGAGGTTTTAAGACCATACTTGCGTGTGTATTTATGTGTTGTATTATGTATGTATATGATATTTTTAAAAAATATCTATTATAGTTAATCTCATTATCTATTAGTGTTCACTGTATCATTTTACCCATGGTTACTTATGTGACTTTTCTAGCCTCTTTCTTAATTGCTTTGTTTCTGTGGGGAGAGTTTATAATTTGCATTGTGATGGCAATGTTTTCCAACGTTTTGATTAGGAATTGGGGTATAGCTATGTGGAACTGAATGCAAGTGACACTCGGAGTAAGAACAGTTTGAAGGAGATTGTTGCTGAGTCACTGAATAATACCAGCATCAAAGGCTTTTATTCAAGTATGTGGGTTTCTTTTTTTCTTGGCAGAGGGGTTGGGGGGAGGTTATGTAAGAAAAATGGGTTCGTTTCAGTGTTCAATAACATTACTATGATTGAACATTACTATGTGCCAAGCACCCTGTTAGATCCTGGGGTTACTGAGAGAAGGACATAACCCTGAGAGGCAGTAGTTAACTGTTTCTTGTTTAGGTCTTAGTGGTTTCTGAGAGTGTGATTAAAAACATGTACGTGGACATAATTACGCAGATTTTAGAGGATTCAAGAGTGAATCCTGTGAAGAAAGTTAATAAATAACTAACAAAGTGTGATGAGTGAGGAAATAGAGGCCTGTAGATGAGGGAATGGTTCTATCTGGGACACTGGGGAAAGCTACCATGAAAGGGTGACATTTGTTCAAAGGGCCTTGAACAATGAGAAGGAGAATAGTTTGCAGGAGGAAAAGATTGTTTCAGGCCAAGGCAGTAGAGGAGGACACGAGACACAGTATAAAAGTGCCGCTGTTTCCAGTTGTAGCTAGTGGTCTGGTGTGGCCAGAGTTTATGGGGAAAATAGGGTACTCAAGTTACAGACCATGCTGTGTATTTAGAATCTGTGGTATTTTGCATGGTCACTGAGTGGTAGAGATGATTGTTAAAAAGAGTTTGCTCAGAAATGTCACACATAATGATTATCGGGAATGTAAATTGGTGCAACTCTGGAGAGCAATCTGACAGCATTTCTTGAAGTTATTTAATAAATTATACATACCCTTAACCCAGAAATTCTGATTCCTGGAATTTAGCAACTGTTATACTTATATATATGCAAAATGATACATCCATGTAGGGATCTTCATTTCATACAATTCATAATAGCAAAAGATTGAAGGATCTTCATATTACATCAGTGAAAAGTGATTGATTTTTGATGTGTGTGTAAAATGGAATATTACAGCCTTTAAAAAATGAGGTGTTCTGTATCTATAGATAAGTAACAGAATACGAAAATATATTAAGTGGTAAAACCAAGGTGTGTGTGTATATTTTAAAAATAGAAATTCCATTTATTTTTTTGGCCATGCCATGTGACATGCGAGATTATAGTTCCCTGACCAGGGATCAGACCCACGCCTTTTGCAATAGAAGTGCTGAGTCTTAACCCCTGGACCGTCAGGGAAGTCCTGAAGGTGTATATTTTTATGTACACGTTTTTAACGTGTAGGATATCTCTTAAGGGGTATGTCCCTGAGTTTGTTTACGTCATTTGCCTCTAGAGAGAGAAACTGCATACCCTAGCGGACAGAGGTGGGAGAGAATTTCACTGCTTACTCTTGTGCCTTTTGAATTTTGTATCATGTATCTATGTTATTTATATATATGTGTATATAGTTGTTTTTTTTTTTTTAAAGCAGCAGTGTTTGAGCAACAATTTTTCTTTTTGTGTCCCATCCCATTGCTTCCCACCATGGGTCAGGTGGAACAGTCCATTCAGTAGGCACGAGGCATGCTCTCATCATGGATGAAGTAGATGGCATGGCTGGCAATGAGGACAGGGGAGGAATTCAGGTAATGAAAGACTGTATTTCTGTAGTGGTACTGTTAATTTTTAGGTTTTAAAAAAAATTTGAAGAGCTAATTATAATTACGGCAATTAAGACATGTTGCTGAGGAGGTTTTAAAACCTAAAATACATACATTTTGTGATTTTTTTTTTTAACAAATTATATATATGTTGCAAATTTGCTTTTTAGGAATTAATTGGCCTGATAAAACATACAAAAATTCCCATTATTTGTATGTGCAATGATAGAAACCATCCCAAGATTCGCTCTTTGGTTCATTATTGTTTTGATCTTCGTTTTCAAAGACCTCGGGTTGAACAGATTAAGGTATGATAATTGGAATTTTTTCTCCATCATACTGTCCTGTATATTTTTGGGTCAGTTTTTTAAAGTACCTGATAAATACTTTAAAATATCTGATTATGTGAATTAAAAAAAAAAATCATTGAAGGTTCATTCTCCCTTGTCAATTTCAGGGTGCGATGATGTCTATTGCATTTAAAGAGGGTCTAAAGATCCCCCCTCCAGCTATGAATGAAATAATTTTGGGAGCTAATCAAGATATCAGACAGGTAAATTAAATATATGTTATATAGCTGTTGACAGTTCTTTTGAACTGATGCCTTTAGTGTTTTGGGGATAGGGAGTGGCAGTGTTTTCCTATCTTGACGGTATCTTGCTTGTGATTCTTTTAGGTTTTACACAATCTGAATATGTGGTGTGCACGAAATAAGGCACTAACCTATGACCAGGCCAAGGCTGATTCTCATAGAGCCAAAAAGGATGTCAAACTGGTAAAATGAATTTCCATTTCCTGCTTTCTTAGCCAAAGCATTTCTTCTCCTATCAGTATTAATCTAATGGAAATAGTTATTATAGTTCATAGAGACATCTATACAACCTATGGATATTTATAGTAAACAAATATAGATATAGCTGCTAATAGCTTTTCCAGAGTCCCTTGTGTGTGGGCTTCAGGTTTTGAATGGTTTTGAAACTTCAGAATAATCTTGTTTCAAATGGTTTATAGTTGACCTCTCTGAGACTAGAGGTCTATATAAATTGAGATTTCCTAGGTATGTCCTGTCCCCAGACTTGTGTATAGTGTCCCCTACTGTCAACGTCCCCTACCAGAGTGTTACATTTGTTATAACTGATGAACCTACACTGACATATCATTATCACCCAAAGTCCATAGTTTAACATTAGGGTTTGCTCTTGGTTTTATACATCCTGTGAGATTTGACAATGTGTAATGGCTTGTATCCACCATTGTAGTATTGCACAGAATACTTTGACTGCCCTAAAAATCCTCTTTGCTTTGCCTCTTCATCCCTCACTTCTTCCAACCCCTGGCAACCACTAGTCTTTTTACCGTTTCTGTAGTTCAGGTTTTTCAGAATGTCAGACGACTGGAACCATATAGTGTCACCTTTTCAGACTGGCTCCTTTGACTTAGTATCCATTTAAGGCTTCTCCATATCCTCTCATGGCTTTATAACTCTTTTTCCTTCGGTGCTGAATGGTAGTACAGTGTTTGGATATACCATAGTTTATCCACTCATTCACCTGTTGAAGGACGTCTTGGTTACTTCCGGGTTTTGGCAGTTTTGAATAAAACTTCTGTAAGCATTCATGTGCAGGTTATTTTGTGTTTTCAGTTCATTTAGGTAAATATCAAGGAGCACACTTGCTGGATGGGATGATAAAGAGTTTTGTAAGGTCTGTCTTCCAAAGTGCCTGTAACATCTTGCATTCCTACCAGCAATGAAATGGAGTTTCTGTTGCCCCACATCTTAGCCTGCGTTTGGTGGTGTCAGTGTTTTGGATATCGGCTGTTCAACTAGCTATGTCCCTCTCTCTTTTAGGGCCCGTTTGATGTTGCCCGGAAAGTGTTTGTAACTGGAGAAGAGACTGCTCATATGTCACTTATGGACAAGTCAGATCTCTTCTTCCATGATTATTCAATAGCACCCCTCTTTGTCCAGGAGAACTACATACATGTGAAGCCCGTAGCTGCAGGGTGAGTGTTCAGAGGTAGCGAGGAGTTAGGATCAGCACCCTGGCAGCCCTATGAAGGCCAGGTATCCTGGGAGGGAGGGTGTGGAGTGTGAACAGTGGTGTAACTCAGACTGGTGTATTCCTGCAGGGGTGACATGAAAAAGCACTTGATGCTTTTAAGCAGAGCAGCAGACAGCATATGTGATGGTGATCTAGTGGACCGTCAAATCCGGAATAAGCAAAACTGGAGTCTTCTGCCCACACAGGTAAGCATAGGGCTCCCCTTAAAGTGTAGACTCTGCTTTAGTTAGAACAAAAATAGCTTTTAGCTCCTGTAATTATTTGAATACCAGATAAACATTTAAACTCTTAATGGCAAAAATAGTCTTTTATAAAGTATCCCGTGGGCACTATTCTGTTTCTTAATCTAGCCTTATTTTTCAATGTTTTTATATAAATGGACATATGGAATAGGAAAGTTAGATTTTGGTCATAACGGAGAAGGCAATGGCACCCCACTCCAGTACTCTTGCCTGGAAAATCCCATGGATGGAGGAGCCTGGTAGGCTGCAGTCCATGGGGTTGAGAAGAGTCAGACACGACTGACCGACTTCACTTCCACTTTTCACTTTCATGCATTGGAGAAGGAAATGGCAACCCACTCCAGTGTTCTTGCCTGGAGAATCCCAGGGACGGGGAGCCTGGTGGGGTGCCGTCTGTGGGGTCGCACAGAGTCGGACACGACTGAAGTGACTTAGCAGCAGCAAGATGTGAATCTAGTTTCATTTGCTTTCTTTTATCTTAAGAATCCATTTCTTTCTTGTCATTCTTGGCTTTCCCACGTTGTTACTAAGTAGCTTATTCTTAAAGAAATGCAGGGCAGATCTATAGCCACTTTTCTGATACGTGAATTCTGATCTTCTTTAATTTCCTTGCTACAGAGGCAGTTTTATATTGATTACTTTATCTAGGTTGATATCTTTTACTCAAACAGAATTTTGCAAACTTTCATCGTTAAGACTGTTATTTGCTCTTGAGTTTTGCATATGTAGTTATGGACCTGAGTAACAAGCAAGGGACTGCTGGAAGGTCTACTCTTCTTTTAAAGATACCTTTTTATTTTGTTTTAGAAGTGTTCATTTTTCTCTGTACCTAATAATTCATTATACCTGTGAGGATTTATCCTAAAGAAATAATGCTAAACACAGCAAGAACTTAATGTGCAAAAATACTCCCTAAAGCATTAATTCTGATAGTAAGAAATGGGAGAAAATCTCTATGGTCAGCAATAGGAGTCTGATTAATTATGGTAAATCCTCTTGATGGTATGTTCATGCAGCCTTTAAAATTATAAAGATGATCTAATATAAAGAACACTAATGCCAGAAAATTGTTAAAGCAGGGTAGAAAATTTATGTATAATTCCAGCCTTAAAAAAGTTAAAAACTGTGGCTATAAAAGATAACCAAGGATGCCTATAAAAAAAGAACTTTCCTCAAGTGCTGGTTTACTTATTTCTCTATTAGATTTTCCATGCTTTGATTGACCTGGGTCTATCAATATATTTTTCTTAAGACAGTCGTATCCCTCTTAAAATATTTTCTGTGACATTGACCTGAAGTAACTGGTGTGTTGAGATCAGCTGGCTGAGGAGGCTAGGTCGGTGAGATGACCTCTGAGGCCATAACATGTTTTGGTCCAAGGCATTTACAGCAATTAGTTGTTTTCTCAAGTCGAAGCTTCCCATATCAGCAAATCAGAGACAGAGGGAAAGGGCTTGACTGTCTTGGAATTGGGCACGGGGGATAGTGTTGCCTCTTTCCAGAGACTGCTTAGAAGCCAGCGGCTGCTAAAGAAGCAACTTAGTACTGGATTTAACTTGTGGACTGCAATTAATTTTTTTTTTAGGCCATTTATGCCAGTGTTCTTCCTGGAGAGTTAATGAGGGGGTACATGACCCAGTTTCCCACCTTCCCAAGTTGGTTGGGGAAATACTCATCTATGGGCAAACACGATCGTACTGTTCAGGACCTGGCTCTGCATATGAGTCTCAGGTAAGCAGTATTACTCCATGCTCAACATTTTAAAATCAGGGTAGTATATTTAGCCTTTATCTAATAACGACAGCATGAGTCACAAAGATTTGTGTTTTAGTTTTGATTTTATTACTAATTAGATAAATGATCATGGATAAGTTCATGGCCCTGAGTTTTATTATCTATAATTAGTGTAACACTTGCTTTATTACTTAAAAGGATACTTTGGAAAATAAAGCCAGATGGTAGATGTGCCATAATGTTAAGTTCTAAAACTATATAAATTTGAGGTAGTGCTATTATTTGTTGTTATTGTGAGTATGTCTATTACCAGGAAGCATACATAATGTCTTGGTCTCCAGAATACTTAATAGGAGAAAGAGAACTATTTAAATAGATGAACTACTTTTTGCCTCCTATGCTAATAGTAAACTGACCTGGTCATTTGGGGAAGGGGATATAGTTTAGCATATTACAGAAGGTAGGTACTCAGATAATTGAAAACCAGTCTCTTTAGAGGAGTTTAAGAAGTTCAAAAATTCTTATTTGGTAAAATTTACAGTTTAGAAACGTAGAAAATGTATGTACACACAGATATTAGGTGAACTTTCAGTTCAGTCGCTCAGTTGTGTCCGACTCTTTGTAACCCCATGAACTCCAGCATGCCAGGCCTCCCTGTCCATCACCAACTCCCAGAGTTCACCCAAACCCATGTCCATCGAGTTGGTGGTGCCATCCAGCCATCTCATCCTCGGTCGTCTCCTCCTCCTCCTGCCCCCAATCTCTCCCAGCATCAGAGTCTTTTCCAATGAGTCAACTCTTCGCATGAGGTGGCCAAAGTATTGGAGTTTCAGCTTTAGTGTCAGTCCTTCCAAAGAACACCCAGGACTGATCTCCTTCAGAATGGACTGGTTGGATCTCCTTGCAGTCTAAGGGACTCTCAAGAGTCTTCTCCAACACCACAGTTCAAAAGCATCAATTCTTTGGCTCTCAGCTTTCTTCACAGTCCAACTCTCACATCCATACATGACCACTGGAAAAACCATAGCCTTGACTAGACGGACCTTTAGGGATTCATTTTTAACCACGAAGTACTACTTGAATAATTGTATTTTCCTTTCTGGTCCCTGAAGAGAATATTAGTCTACTGTTAACTTTTATCTAAAACTGAACCAAGATGCGCCTTTCTTTTGTCCCTATAGAATTCTACTTCCTACTGTGTTCCCTCTTCATAGCCTGTGGTATGGGGTTTGTTTGTTTGTTTGTTTGTTTTTGCCACCCCTGTATTAGTTTTCTATTGCTGCTGTAACAAATTACCAAAACTTAATGTTTTAACATGAATTTATTCTCATCTTGAGATGGTAAGGTTATCCTGGATTATCGGGATAGGCCCAATGTAATTGTAAGTGGTTTTTTTTACCCCCCCAAAAAAAAGAGTGGTGAGGGAAGGCAGCAGTTAGGCAGAGATCTGAAGATGCAGCTTTTCCTCTGCTGACTTGAAGATGGAAGAAGGGACTGTGAGCCAAGAGACGTAGGTGGCCTCCAGAAGTGGGAAAGGGCTCTTTCCCCAGCTCTTCTTTTTTTTTTTTCAGCTCTTATTAATAAAGCTGAAGGCCTGCATCTCAGCTCTTTTCCTGTTCTCTGCCCATTGCTTTTTAAAGGTGAAGCATCACTTTGCCCAGGTGTCCCTCTCTGATGCTTCCACTGTATTTGTGTAGATACACTAATGTGTATCCATTGCCCTAGTGGTGTAAGTGCTAAGCTTTCCCTACTCCAGCTATTAATTAGTGAGCATTCCTCTGAGCTTTACTAAAAGTGGATTAAATTCTAGCTAACTGTGAGCTGGTGGTAGTTTGCCAGTGACTACATTTGTATCTCTTTTGTTTCAAGAACTTACTCCAGCAAAAGGACGGTAAACATGGATTATCTGTCACATCTAAGGGATGCACTTGTACAGCCCTTGGCCTCACAAGGGATAGAAGGAG
The DNA here is from genome assembly GCF_016772045.2 of Ovis aries. Lineage (NCBI taxonomy): Eukaryota > Metazoa > Chordata > Mammalia > Artiodactyla > Bovidae > Ovis > Ovis aries. Next base: position 59,170,905 of record NC_056059.1, on the reverse strand, counting down.
TACAGGATGTTGTTGCTCTCATGGATGCATATTATTTGATGAAAGATGACTTCGAGAATATTATGGAAATTAGCAACTGGGGAGGCAGACCTAGTCCGTTTTCTAAACTGGATCCCAAGGTAAACTATGTACTCCACTGGTTCTCCAACAGTTTATAATTACCATATAGAGGGAATATTTCAGAAATGTTTTAGATGCTTTCAAAAGTTTAATTTTTTTTTCGTAAATGCTTTTTGCTTATGGTCTGCACTTTCCAAAGATACTATTTGAGTACAATATTTGACTGTGTAATTTATAGTTTTATCTTTGCTTTATGCTAAATGGGAAAGCATGATGTGAAATCTGAGGGGCCAATGTATTAATAAATTATTCTTTATAAGGATGGGCAGATGAGCCTGGGGGGGGGGTAGCAGACACACAGACTTTTTATAATGAGCATGAAAAAACTAAAGTGACATGAATTTGTGATATCTAAGACCTCACCTGGTGCCTTATTTGGTGCTGTTCTGGAAGTTATATTTTCTGTGACTTGCCTTCTCTAGAACTTTGACCTGACTATGGGAATGACTATTAGGTAAATTCTCACGAGACATCCATTGTTAGAATTTTTGCACTAATTCAGCAGTTAGGTTTAGAAGCTTGAAGTTAAGACTTTTCAAGTTACCTAGTGTTTTGAAATAACCTGTTTTTGTGGGAAATGTAATTTATTTCTGTAGTAATTAAAGGCCACCTTTAGTCTGTACTTCATTGTAAATCTTTTTTGATTTGTTGGTTTACTGATCAACTTTGTCACTTTGTAGAACTGCAGAGAGCACTGAATAGAAAAAAATGACTTAAAATGATTATTAGAAATCTGCCTAATGTTCCCAAATACTGATTTTTAAAAAAATTTATTAAAGATAGTTGATTTACAGTTTTTTAAAAAAATACATTTATTTGGCTGTGCCAAGTCTTCATTGCGGCACATGGGATCTGGTTCCCTGACCAGGGGTTGACTCTCGGCCCCGTGCACTGGGAGTACAGAGTCTTAGTCACTGGACCACCAGGGAAGCCCCTGATATACAGTGTTTGATTCTTACTTTTTGTCATGGGCTCTATTAAGAATGTCATGAAACATATGGAACTTCTCCATAGAAAAATGCATAGAGATAGACTTAACATGTACATGCATGCATATTTTACAAACAATTTCAAGGGGTTCCTAGGGTCTTTCAAGGCCTCTAGGCCTATAGAGTTTAAAAGGGTTGTTTGACACTTGAAGTTTTAAAAACCTTCCTCTATTCCTTTTGTGTAGGTGAAAGCAGCCTTCACAAGAGCTTACAATAAAGAAGTCCACCTTACTCCGTATTCACTCCAGGCAGTAAAGACACACAGACATAGCACAGGCCCATCACTGGATTCTGAATACAGTGAAGAGTTAAATGAAGATGACTCTCAATCTGATGAGAAAGACCAGGACACTTTGGAAACTGATGCTATGATCAAGGTACTATTTTAATATACTAGTAGGAGAAGCCACGATACTCCCTCAAAATAGCTTACCTTGTATGTAACTTGCCTTTTGAAATGATTCAGAGCCTGTTTAGCAAGTAGCAGAGGAAGCTGAGAAAGTTTTTTTGTTCATCACAGTTCCAAGGGTAAAGAAAGTATAGATTTTATAAACAGCTGCTTATAAGGGTGTAGGAGCCTGATAGCAAGAAAATAGGCCATCATATTGATGGTCATATTCTCTGTTGGAGAAAGGACTGTTTTGGGTTTTTTTTTTTCCGCTCTTGGTGTGTGCTTTACCCACAGACACATTTTCACAGCATAATTAAGAAAAGCATTTTTAATGAAACTATTCCTCCCTTCTGTTGTTTTTTTGCTATAGCTATTGAACTGCCTATAGAAACTTCTCAGAGCAAAACATCCTCATCTTTTCCTAGGAAAGATGAAAATCATTTATGGTGTCGGTCCACTGTTTACCATGGGCCAAGGCAAAGGAAATCTAGTTTGTATCCTCTTCTGTCCTTGGTGTGGGTGCGTTTATCATTCGTGCCCCTCGATTCTGTTTTGTATGTGTAGGGGTGGGGATAGTGGCCTCTCCAGTGTGGCTCTCACTAGTCTTGTCTAGACATACCACTCCTTCCCCTGCTCAGACTGTGCATTTGGATCTCTACTCTGAAACTGAAAGAAAAGATAATTCTTCACGAAAGCATTACTATGTGTGTAAATTATCTCTTGCTTGTTTTGTCTTTCCCTAAGTATATCTATACCTGAAGTCTAAGAAACTGCATATTGGGGAACATATTCTAGTTCTAGAGGCTAAATAGCTTTTCAGTAGTTTAAAGGCCACACACCTAGCCAGTTGTTAGTAAGCTCATCAAGGGTAGCCACAGCTCAGGATATAGGTGTTTGCAGCCTTGTTTCTTTATTAAGTTGCCAATAAAGATTTGATTTATTGTAGAGATCAACTTGGCCATACACACAAATGCTAACTATTCTGTGCATCTTTCCCTCCCAACAGAAAAAGACAAAATCTTCAAAGCCTTCAAAATCAGAAAAAGATAAGGAGTCCAGAAAAGGAAAAGGAAAAAGTTCAAAGAAATGAAACTCTTTCACTGTTGACAGCTACTTTTTGCTTACCCTGCTGACCAGTCTCAGCTGGTCTTAGAGAATATCTTGTTTTTCCAAAGGAACCATGTTTTAGTGTAATGGGAGAACCTCATGGTCTCATTGCAAATAAACGGTGGTACAGCTAGAAGGATGTAACTGGTAGGCTGATGTACACCTCTTATAGAGGTTATTAGGACTGTGTAGGTCCTCCACTGTCCCCTGTCAGTCTAACAAGATTGTACTTCAAAATGACTGTATAATCAGAATTAGAAACTGCGTGTGGGCTTTGGAGTCAGATTTTTAGTCGAGAGGAATATGTCTGGGAACAGAGGTAGTGAGGCGGCTTTTGTAGGCTTGCGAGTTTGTCCTGATGGCCAGTGTGGGACCAGTCCCGATTTTTAAAAGCATTGTTACTAGAACGTGGTGAACTTCTGTAAATGAACCATAATACAAAGTAATCACCACCTAGAACTGGGTTTTCTTTGTATATTGTCAAATATCTTGCAAAATATAAACTAGGAATAAAAATGTTTCACAGGCTACATGTACAGATTCTTAAGATTGTTATCTTGTACAATAAAATATTATGTTGGTATATTTTTCCTTACTAATTTGCAAATGATTGGATACAAAAGCTAACTATATTCCTACTAACCTCTTGTGTAAAACATGTAACTTTTGCAGTTGAAGAGTCAAACTCTCATTCCAAACATTGTTCCCCTGTGAAAGTCAACCACACACACCTCTGCTGTGAACAGAATTTCATGGAGAGGTCTCTTTGTTTTTACTAGCGGGTATTGTGGCTGCAAAAGGATTGTCAGACATTCCTAACCTTCCAGAGTTTCAGCTCATCAGGTTCAAACCAGAAAGGCCTAGGCTGGCTCAGACTTTTATCTTCCTCTGGTTTCGGACAAAATGAACACAGGCTTTTGTTGACTCTGTCCTTGGGAGAGCCAGTTCTGTCCTCACAGGCTCCACAAACCCTGCTGGGATTTTAGATTGTACCTGCAGCTGCACTTGTTGAGGAGCCTTGAGGCTGTGGAACCAGCCTGGAGTTTGGGTGTCTAGCGATTATTTAATCTTGTCAGTAAATGCTCAGAGGTATGTGCTACTTCTGTGAGGTATGTGTTAAAAGGAATGTAAAATCTGGAATCTGTTCCCAGCCTTTAGGGAACTGATTGATTGTCTCTCTCACCTCTATAACAAGATTAAGTCTTGAGACATTTAAAATGTATTTACCAGTGTGAAAAACGTCTTCCATGTAGATTAAGTTCATTATGGGAATAAAATGTTTCCTTAAGCCTTTGCCTACTGAGCCATGTCCCTTTTTTTGTTAAAGCCCTGTTTGAAACTTCTGCTTCAGTGAAGATTTCCTTGATTGATGCCTGCCTCACCTCACCAGTGGGGTGAGCATAAATTTCTTAAGCATATTCTTCTATCACTTTTGGATATGCAAGTTGTATCTGTTAACTTGCTCTGTGCTCCCCGGGAAAAAGACTATAATTGTAATCTCCTTGCACCCAGGTCAGCAGGTTGTGTCCTTTACTTGTTCAATATGATTTGGAGCAACCAGCAAATCCTTATTGGAGCCCCTGGAGGCCACACATCATCCTTGCAGCACACTTTCTTTTTTTGAAATCCACGGAATCTTGGCTATTTGGTAGTCTGTAAGAAACTGCTAGTTTATTACTACTTCTACTACTTTACCCTTCATCTTTTAAGTTTTGTCAGTCTTTTATTTGCAGCATTATTGGGCCTCTTGAAGTTATTAACAAGGAGTATACTGGTGTATGTATTGGGAAGAGTATCTTCCTAAATAAGTTTTGGTACAATTATGTTCATTAGTGAATGTCTAAGCCTCTTATGGGTAGGTTTAATGATAATGACTTGTATCACTTAGTAAGTAAGGCCAAGGCCTCTAGCCAGCCTTTGGGAGGAAAAAAGAGATTATAAAGTTGGAGGTATTCATATGGATACCTGGTGCCATAAAACGTCATTGGCACTTTGGTTTCTACCCTAGGCACCTAGGTACCTCTGTAATGCTCAGGATGCTGGTGGCTACCCTGTAAAATTGTATCATCTGATACATTCAGAGTTAGGCTACATGACCTTGTCTCTGCTCAGACTTTGGTACTTTGGTTTTGGATGGCAAGGAAGTATATACTCACCTGTATAGTATGGGGGGTACTATACTATGGGGAAGGAACCCTCAGGGCCACCTTGGGGAAGATACTGAATAACGTACATCTACAGCCTATGTCAAATGATTTAACTTTTGACAGCAATTCTGTACTACATAGTATAATGGCTCAGGAAACATAAGCTTATAGTTTCACTCATTCTTTCAAATATTGATTTTACTGATTTTTGATGTTTTTATTCTAGGATTGATTCTGCTAAATAGCCTTGATTTGTGTAAGCCTCTCACTTTAAACTTTTTAACACTGTTAACATCTGTGCTGTCTAAACTTCAGTGTTTCAAAGCTACTTGATTTCTTTTTCTGTCTTTAAATACAGGAAAACATTACAAATATTTAGTAAGTTTATTTTAAAGGGGATATTTCAAAATATAAAAGATATCAAAAAGCTGAATATTTACAATTATGTTATAGGTTACAATTATGTTATAGGTTACTATTAACAGTACAGAGTATTGAATATGTAAGACTCAGAAGAGGAAATATACAAAGTATAAAAAATAGCATGTTATATATCACTGTCACTCTACAGAAGTTCAAAGTAGTGACCTGGAGATGTGACTTTATTTTTTATGTATCCAGAAAGAACCATCCTTAATCTGCCAGGGGCAGAAACACAGCCTCTTGTGGAAAAACGTTGTCTTCTCAGGATCATTATACCTAAAAAGGCCAAAAAAAACCCCAAAAACCTCATATGCTTTTATAAGGGTTTCAAATAATAAACTGGCATTCAGTAATGAAGCTAAGCATGGTAAAGATATTTTGCTCATTTCTGGATTGTGAAGCAGGATCACTACATGTAGGTGAGAAATTTTCAGTCTGTAATTAGTACTGAGTTTCAGTCTTGGCCTTTCAGTTGACTAAAATTGTATGGGCAGGTTGTTGAACCTCGTTATAAAATAAGGATGATGTTAACAACAGCCACCTTACTGAGAAGAATGAGGAAATGCAAAGTTAGTGCTCAGCGACTCAACCCAAAGAGACCCATGCCAAGACACATTACAGTTAAACTGCCAGAAGTTAAAGACAAGGAAAGAATCTTAAAAGCAGCAAAAGATAACTTGTTATGTACAAGGGAACCTCCTCCTCCCCATAAGAATGTCAGCAGATTTTTCAGGAGAAGCTTTGACAACATCAGGCCATTCTCTGCTAGCCTGTAAAGTGCTGAAAGAATAAAACTGCCTGTCAAGAACAGTTTTTCTGGCAAAGCCACCCTTCAGAACTAAAGGAGAGAGAAAGAATTTTCCAGACAAGGAAAAGCTAGAGGTTCATCACCACTAGACTGGCCTTACAGAAATGTTAAAGGGACTTCTTTAAGCTGAAATGCAAGGGCACTACTTAATAATAGGGAGATATATGAAATTGTAAATCTCAATGGTAAAAGTAAATACAAATTCAGACTAATGAAAGGTACTTATAACTAGTGTGAAAGTTAAACAAGAGTAAAAATAACTAATAATGTTTTATGATATCCATAAAGTGAATAAACTATGTATATAAACTATTCTATAGATATCCTTCTCATAATGCAAAGGCTTTCTAACTACAGTAATTTGTTAATGATACATAAGGTTCAGTTGCTCGGTCGTGTCTGACTCTTTGCGACCCTATGAACCGCAGCATGCCAGGCCTCCCTGTCCATTACCAACTCCCGGAGTTCACTCAAACCCATGTCCATTGAGTCAGTGATGCCATCCAACCATCTCATCCTCTGTCGTCTCCTTCTCCTCCTGCCCTCAATCTTTCCCAGCATCAGGTGGCCAAAGTATTGGAGTTTCAGCTTCAACATCAGTCCTTCCAGTGAACACCCAGGACTGATCTCCTTTAGCATGGATTGGTTGGATCTCCTTGCAGTCCAAGGGACTCTCAAGAGTCAAAGATGTAAACTGTGATGTCAGAAACAGTGTGGATAAGGAGAGTAAAAATGCATTTGAACTTAAGTTGTTATCAGCTTCAAATAGACTATTGCATTTTACGTCAGTCTTCTTATGGTATCCACTCCAGGGTTCTTGCCTGGAGAGTCCCAGGGACGGGGGAGCCTGGTGGGCTGCCGTCTATGGAGTCGCACAGAGTCGGACACGACTGAAGCGACTTAGCAGCAGCAGCATGATATCCACAAAGCAAAACCTATAGTAGACAAAAGAATCTAAGCATACAACTACAGAAAACTGTCAAGTCACAAAAGGAGAGAAAGGAGCAAGAACAAAGGAATAACAGCCAGAAAACAAAATGGTAGTAAGTCCGTATCTATCAGTAACTATTTAACTATAAATTCTCTGATCAAAAGAGAATAGATTAAAACCAAGATCCATCTGTAGGCAGCCTACTAGACTCCACTCTAAGGACACACAGACTGGAATGGAAAAAGATAGGGAAATCGAAAGAAACCTGGAATAGCTATAGTTAGACACAATAGACTTGAAAACAAAGACTGTAATAAAGGACAAAGAAGGCCATTATATACTGATAAAGGGATCAGTCCACAAGAGGATATAACATTTGTAAATATAAAGCAAATATTAACATATCTCAAGGAAGAAGGAGCAATATCATAATGGTAGGGGACTTCACTCCCCCACTTTCATCAGTGAATAAATCTGCCTTTGACAGAAAATTAGTGAGTAAACATTGGTCTTAAATGATGTGTTTCACCAGATAGACTAAACAAGCATAAGTGGACAGATCACATGTCAGGCCACAAAACAAGTCTTAAATTTAGAAGACTGAAATCACATCAAACATCTTTTCTGACCACAGAAATACAAAACTAGAAATCAACTTCAAGAAAACTGGAAAATTTACAAATATGTAGAAATTAAAACATACCACTCAGCAACCACTGAGGTCACAGAGGAAATCAAGAAGAAAAAAAATCTTGAAAATGGCAATATTGTTGACCCTCCATATCTATGGGTTCTGTATTCACAGATCCAACCAATCATGGATCAAAAAAATTCAGGAGAAGTACCAAAAAGTTCCAAAAGGCAAAATGTGAATTTGCCACATGCTGACAGCTTTTTATATAGCATTTACATTGTATTCAGTTATATAAGTAATCTACGACTTCACTTTCACTTTTCACTTTCATGCATTAGAGAAGGAAATGGCAACCCACTCCAGTGTTCTTGCCTGGAGAATCCCAGGGACGGAGGAGCCTGGTGGGCTGTCATCTATGGGGGTTGCACAGAGTTGGACACAACGGAAGTGACTTAGCAGCAGCAGAGGTGATTTAAAGTGTATGGGAAGATGTGTATAGGTTTTATGCAAATACTACACCATTGTAAATAAGGGGCTTGAGCATCCGTGGATGTTGGTATCCACTAGGGGTCCTAGAACCAATCCCCCACGAATACTGAGGGACAACTCTACAGCAAACCAAACACAACAAAAACAAAAACACTTCACTTCTGAAAAGAAACTCAACAATAAATACCTACATTAAGGAAAAAGAATGATCTCAAATAGCCTAACTTTCCACCTTAAGAACCTAGAAAATGAACAAGCTAAGCCCAAAGTTAGTGGAAGGAAATTTCAGAGCAGAAATAAATGAAATGGAGACTAAAAAGACAATAGGAAAGTTCAATGAAACTAATAGCTGTTTTTTGTTTCTCAAAAGATAATAAACCTTTAGCTAGACTCACCAAGAAAAAAAGGGGACTCAGAAATGAAGGAAGGGATATGATATTCAACAACATGGAAATACAAAAGATTGTAAGAGACTTATATGAAACACTATAAGGCCAGCAAAATGCACAACTTAGAAGAAATGGATAAATTCCTAGAAACACACAACCTTATAAGACTGAATCGTGAGGAAATTAAAAAAATAGGCCAATTACTGTAAAGGAGATTGAATCAGTAATTTAAAAAATCTAGGACTAGATGGCTTCACTGGTGAATTCTACCAAGTATTTAAAGAATTACCTTCTCAAACTTTTTCAAACTCATTTGATACCAAAACCAGACAAGGAAACTACAAAAAAGAAAATTACAGGCCAGTGTCTCTGAACATAGTTGCAAAAGCCCTCAACAAAATATATGTGGTGTATATCTTGTGTATATACATATACAAAAGAAGGCAATACTGCTGTTTGCAACAACACGGATGGACCTTGAGGGCATTATGCTAAATGAAATAAGAGACAGGTACCTGTACTATCTACTTATGAAAAGTGAAAGTGAAGTTGCTCGGTCGTGTCTCTTTGGGATCCCATGGACGGTAGCCCACCAGGCTCCTCTGTCCAAGGGATTTTCCAGGCAAGAATACTGGAGTGGGTTGCCATTTCTTTCTCCAGGGGATCTTCCCAACTCAGAGATTGAACCTGGGTCTCCTGCATTGCAGGCAGACTCTCTACTGTCTGAGCTACCAGGGAATCCCCATCTTACTTATATGTGTAGTTAAAAAAACCCCACTGAACTCACAGATGCAGAACAGTTTGTTGGTTGTCAGAGGCCCAGGAATGAACGTGGCTGAAAGGTATAAAATTCTGGTTACAAATAAACCCCAGGTATGTAGTGTACAGCGTGGTGATTATAAGTTAACAATACTATATATCTGGAAGTTGCTAAGAGAGTAGATATTAAAAGTTCTCAAAAAAACCCTGTTAACTGTGTGTAGTGATGGGTGTTAATTACTGTGGTAATCATTTCCTAATATAAACACAAAATCATTATGTTGTATGCCTAATACTAACACAAGATGATTAATTATACCTCAAAAAGTTGAGATATTAAATACATATTAGGATGCTAAATATGTGATAATATGTTATGTAGCAACAGAAAAATAAATGGATCCCAATCATAATTTGAGCAAGCTTTTAAAACAGAATCTGACAAGCTGATTCTAAAATTTTATAGAGAAATGGAAAGAAAAGAGTAGTCAAAACAATCTTGGAAAAGATGACAAAGTTGTAGGATACACAATACCTGGCTCTAAGATATATTATAAAGTCACAGTAATCAAGACAGTGTAGTATAAAAATATGGGACATACATACTGAAAACCCAACTGATTTTCAATAAAGGCATGCAAGCAGTTCAATGAGGAAAGACTTTTCAACAAATGCTGTTGGAAGAGTAGATATCTACTTGAGGCGGAAAGAAATCTCAATCCCTACCTCACACTGTAAACAAAAATAACTTCAGGATGGATCACAGACCTAACATAGGCGAATATGCACCTGACTTCCAAGTAGGAAAATATTTTCTTAGACACAGACAGTCATAACAATAAGATAAATTGCTAAGATATAGTTCATCAAAATCTTCCGCTCATCAGAAGACCACTAAATATATGTATAACTGATTCACTTTGCTGTACACCTGAAACTGATACAACATTGTAAACCAACTCAGATAATACATAAATTAAGAAAAAGAATTGGGAAGCCACAGTGGGAGAAAATATCTGCAAAATAAATTTGATGAAGACATCTAGGACATAACAAATAAAGAACTTATATAATAAGACAATCATCTGGTAATAACAGGAAAGGAACAGCCTTTTCAACAAATGGTGCTGACATATCTGGCCATCCACATGCAGAAGAAGGAATTGGGGTCCCTACCACACATCATACACAAAAATAGACTGAAGACATAAATACAAGAGCAATAACTATAAAACTCTTAGAAGGAAATGTAACTGTAAAACCTTTGTGATCCAGGATTAAGCAATGGCTTCTTAGACATAACACCAAGCAACCAAAGGAAAAAAAAAACAGATAAATTGGACTTCATCAAAATAAAAACTTGAGTACATTAAAGGATACTATCTAGAAGATATCTACAAATAAGAATATATTAAGGATTCTTATAATTCAATGAAAAGATGAAATACCCAGTTAAAAAATGGGCAAATGATTTGAACAGTTCTCTAAAGAAGATATACAAGTGGCCAACAAGCCCATGAAAAGATGCTCAACATTAGTATCATTAGGGAAATGCAAATCAAACCACAGTGAGATACCACTTCACACCTACTAGGATGCCTGTAATCAAGAAGGCAGACAGTAACAGGAGTTGGTGAGGATGAGGGGAAACTAGAACTCTTTATGGTGCTGGCGGGAATATGAGAGACTGCAGGTGCTGTAGAGGAAGCAGTTTGGAGTCCAAGGAACAGCGAAAGGCCAGTGGGGCTGCAATAAGTAGAGGAAGAGGCTGGGGCCTCTGTGTTTTCACTTGCAATCAAAAGCTCCACCTGTGGAAGGGAGCCAGCTACACTGGAGGTGGACTGAAAGGACCTGACCATGGACTGGGTGACTGGGGGTTTCCAGGTTTCCATCCTGATCAGCTGGTTGGATGGAGCTGCAGTTTACTGAGGGAGTAAAGGAATGCAAGAACAGGTTTTGTGAAAACCGAGAAGAGCTTTTGGCAGGGGCTTTTGGCTTCCCAGATAGAGACTGCATTTCCCCGCCTCCCCTGCAGTGTGTGTAGCCACATGAATAGGTTCTTCCCAGTGGAGAGTGGAAGGGTTATGTGCTGCTTCTATGCAACAAAAATGAAACTTGGAAGGAAAAATGGGAATTTTTCAGGTCTCTGGAAACAAAAATTTTTACAATTACTCTCCTGAGTTACAAACTAAAACAATCTCCATTTTAACAGCTAGCTATAGTTTTAATGAACTGGTTAAAAAGAAACCCATGTGACTTGATAAAATACACTCCGGTTGGAATCCATGATGCTGTTCGGTCAAATAACCTTTGTCACCATGGAGACTGTACAACCTGCATTTTAGTTTGTTGTTCAAATCTGACAGGTTCCATGATGCACAAAAAGGAACCAACGGCAGAACACACTGTAAAGCTGTGTCTGCCCTGTGGATCCCGTGCCCTGAGAAGGTGAGTGGATGACCTGGTACTTACTCGCACATGCCGCTCATTGCTCCACTTCTGTCCGCAGGTACTGTGTACAGTCAGAGGTTTTTTTCAGTTGATCCAAGCTTAATCTTTCTGAACACATAGGACATGTGCTTTCAGTGCTTAACATGCTGTTTGGGGAGGGAAAGGCAGAGTAGATTAAATATATAATATTCCTTTACCTTTGCATTATTGTGATACGAAAAACTGTTCCTTTCTATGTCTTAGTACACGTTCATCACACAACTTAAGAATTAGGAACATTCAGTCTTATGCAGTAGTCCCTTTAAGGAAAATGTTCTCAGAAGTCATAGAAGATTCTCCCAAGAAGACAATTTGAGTCTTTAGAGATTTTTAGGAAATGAACAAATAAAGAGACCTCAGTAGAAACTGGCTGAATAAAAGGTCTATTTTTTGATAATAAGTCTGTATGACTAAGTGAAATGATACAACTTACACCTTGAATTCTGAGTACAGAGCAGGGAAGTCACAATGTGGACACACCGTCCAATCATCCTTCAACATATGTCGACCCTGGAAACAGTACATTGAAGAGTAAACCTCATCTTTGTTCAAATTTCCCATGTTACTCAATTACAATACATGGTTACAGTTAAAAGCCAAACCTCTAAATCATGATATAATAATAATGATAGGTAGGTAATTGATTAAGAAGAAGAGATGACATCAAAAGGACTAAAGCCAGATTTTATCAAATTTGTGTATAAAAGAATCATCTTCAGTATTGTGACATTACCTAAATTTATTTTCATTTAAAATAAAGCTTATGTTAGTCTAGTGATGAACAAACATTTTAATATTTTCTAATAATAGGTCTTAGTTTTAAATAGATGAGGACAACAGTGGAAACAGTGGCTGGCTTTATTTTCTGGGCTCCAAAATCACTGCAGATGGTGATTGCAGCCATGAAATTAAAAGACGCTTACTCCTGGGAAGAAAAGTTATGACCAACCTAGACAGCATATTAAAAAGCAGAGATATTACTTTGTCAACAAAGGTCCATCTAGTCAGGGCTATGGTTTTCCAGTGGTCATGTATGGATGTAAGAATTGGACTATAAAGAAAGCTGAGTGCCCAAGAATTGAGGCTTTTGAACTGTGGTGTTGGAGAAGACTCTAGAGAGTCCCTTGGACTGCAAGGAGATCCAACCAGTCAATCCTAAAGGAGATCAGTCCTAGGTGTTCATTGGTAGGACTGATTTTGAAGCTGAAACTCCAATACTTTGGCCACCTAATGCAAAGAGCTGACTCATTTGAAAAGACCCTGATGCTGGGTAAGATTGAGGGCAGGAGGAGAGGAGGACTACAGAGGATGAGATGGTTGGATGGCATCACCGACTCATTGGACATAGTTTTAGGTGGACTCCAGGAGTTGGGTGATGGACAGGGAGGCCTGGCATGCTGCAGTTCATGCGGTCACAAAGAGTTGGACATGACTGAGCGACTGAACTGAACTGAATAATAGGTCTTAATATTAAAGTTTATAGTAAAAATCACCACTTAAGTGCTACAGCATGCCAGGTATTGAATTAAGACTTCATATTCATTCTCTGGTCAACCTGCAGTTCATCTCAATAGACGAGAGATTATGATGGAGGGACCTAGTGAGGTAAAAGGCAAAGCGCACCAAGTTATACAGCCAGTATGTGGCAGAAAGAGGATCTAAGCCCAGGACCATCTGATCTCCAACTCTGGGCTCTCCTGCTCTGCAGGGGCTCATACTTAAGTTATTATATGCCTTGAATACAACTTTCAGCTTTGTTGATCATGCAATTATATGCTAAATGTTGCAGGAAATTTGAGAGGTAAGATTATTTCGGAAGCAAAGAATGTGTTAACACATCAAGTATTCAAGCGGGCTATAGATTATATATATGTAAAGAAAGGGAAATGATAAAGAAACTTACTGTTGCAATGCAATATGGGATGTTATTTTTACACCCAGGACAGAGGAGTTCACACTCTGGGAGGAGAAATTCGCAGAAGGGACATGGGGTTGTGGCCTCTTCTGTCTCGGATGTATCAGGTCTCCTGTGAGGAAGAGTCACATGAATGCACCTGTTTCTTCATAATCAGGTCCTGAGACTAGAGATACAAGCTAGAGACTATGGGCCCATGAGCCAGCATAATCAGGTCCTGAGACTAGATACACAAGCTAGAGACTATGGGCCCATGCGCCAGCCCGAGGAGGAGCAAGAGGAATGAGCGTGGTTCAGACCGTTGCATTCCACGGGCGGCCTCTGGTGGGGGTGGGTAGAGGCCACAGCACAGTATGTGCAGAAAGCATGCCTGGGTCTGGCTGTACCCTGTCTCCCAGATCACTGGAGCAGTGAGCCCGCTACTTCGCTCTGTGTTCTGAAGTGGTAAAGGCTGTCTAGGGCTGTGCAACACAACTTTCCGTGCTGGCGGCTATGTTCGAATTGTGTGCTCACCAATATGGTAGCTAGGAGCCACATACAGCTATGAGTGCTTGGAATGTGGGTAGTGTGAGAAACTTTTACATTTTATTCACTTTTCAACGTAAATAGCCCTATGTCCAGTGGCTACCACAGCAGACCTCACAGCTATAGAGCACTCGTGTGGGGCGAGATCCAGTGCCTCCCCAAACTGGCACCAGGCTGGTGTGGCATGAACCTGGGGGTCTATGCCTTAGCATTTTCTCCCCACTTCATTTCCCACGCTGGCAGGCATGCTCGGTCCTGATGATTTGGCCTGAAGCGCCTTAGGCTTATCGGGAGCGGTCCATGTAGCCCATCCAGGTGAGAGTTGTGTGCCGTGAGCCCAGCTAGCAGTCAGCGGTACCTGGTTTCCCTTTGCCGCTACGGGCGCAGCCGTCGCGCTTGGCTGACATGGGGGTTCTGGGTCAGCAGGCAAGTACACCCGAGTTCCCTGGCCAAAATGGGACTAACAGGCGCCCCAAATGTCATCACTGTGGCCCCAGAATTACCACGTGATTGCAACTACCTTCTTTTGTAAAGTTGAGCGCTACGTTCCCTGAGTTTCCCTACAGAGAGTCAGATCACTGTACTGCTTTCTGAAGCGGGGCTGTGACTTGTGTGCCTTTGGAGCTACACAGGCTTTGGAAATGAACTCTCTTGGCAATAGGCTGTGTAATTACCAAGTTGTTTACACTGAGAAGCATTCACTCTTTGTCCTTCCGTGGCCGACAGTGTTTGCTGTCTACCTAACAGCCATCCTGGCCAGCAGAGCTTTGTTTTTACTCAGAAATATGCATCGCAGCTAGAAGGAGCCACGCAGCAGAGGACTAGCCAGTAAGAGGTAAACGCAATGTCTTTCCTAACTAACAAGGCAAAAACCTTCTCGTCTTTGGATTTCCCTACTTCTTTCTTGCTGCCTTGAACAGGGTACGTGATGTCAGACAACCACAGCTGTGCAGCTGTGAGGCGGGAACTTTTTTTGTCCTTGGTGATAAGCAGGACAGAGGTACCAGCCTGGGACTGCAACACCTTGTGTATGAGTCAAACAAATCCTGACTTATTCAGGTCGTCGCTGGGTTTCCTGCTCCTGATAGCTGAGTACAATCCTAATTGTTATCCCCAATCTGTGTTCTTATTCAGTCCACACATTAGTAGCTGTGTTCTGAAAAATATACTTGTGATCAGACAGTAGGAATGGTTGTCCCCACATACCTGACCATCGCCTCGATCTTCTTTTTGTATTTGGCGTCTATCTTGTTGCGGTACTCGGGCCTCATCAGCATGGCTGCGAAACTGAAGGCCGAGTTCTTCAGGCCGGCCCTGTGACACTCGATCACAGTGGATGTCAGGATGGGTACGATGTCTGCAAAGCAAATGGAGGAGCACTGGCATGATGCCAGGATCGCCTCTCTCAATCTGCCATTACTGGCAAAGAACCTGTGATGGACTGTTTGAGGAGGAAAGGGCACAGCGGTGGAATCGGGTGTCTTTCCTCTGGTGAGACTGTGTTTTGCTGTTAACACGGGGCCCCACACTCCCTTGAGGTAACCTTTGGCATGTTTCCTTTCCTGCCTCGAAGATAAAAGTTCTGCATTTGACAGGACAGCTGATGAATGAGTGGGGAGATTAACAACTTTATGCACTAACCTGAGTGCACTGGTTTCTTCAGGACAGATACCTAGAAGTCGATTTATTGGGTCAAATAGCATAACTTAAAAAATACACACATAAACTTGCACTCACTCAGTGCAAATTGTCAAACTGCTTTCTGGACAGACAATGTTTGTTCCCACCAGCAATCAGCAGAGTGCCTGTCTAGCACACCCTTTGCCAGCCACATACAGTTATTTCGTCTTTTTCATGTAACAAAAATGAACTCATTTAAAGAACGGGGTGAACTGTGACCTGTGAGCTAAATCTGGCCCTCTGTTTTTGTATGGTCCATGGGCTTTTACATTTTTAAATGGTTGGAAAAAAATCAAAAGAATAATAATTTGTGACGTGAAAGTTATAGGAAGTTCAGATTTTAGTATGCAAAAGAATGAAGTTCTGTTGGAACACAGCTGTGCTCATTTACGTGCGGTTCAGGCCAAAATGGCAGAGACTGGCCCACAAAGCCCCAAGCCTTCGATATCTGATGCTTTATAGAAAAAATTGACCCTGTCATAGAATGTGACAAAATCTAATCATGGAAAAATGTTATAACGACATGTCTTAGAATACTGGGACCTCTTTCAGAGGCAGGGACCTACAGTGGTTGAGAACACAGAGTAAGACTTATTAGCTGACGGTATGATCGTGGGCACGTGCCACCTCACTTCTTTAACCCAAGTTTGCTTATCTATAAAGTAGAGAAAATAGGACACGTGTGCAAACTGGAGCCTGGTAACCTGAAAAAGACCTGCTTGAACCTGGAGCTTGGATTTTGGGAGAGTTCCCACCATTTCCAGGGCAGGGAATGAATGGTTCCCTGTGCCTGCCCTCGGTACAAACAATGGCGTTTATACTGAGCATCTGCTTTCTGGGAGCCAAGGCTGGGTACCTGCTCATCAGGGGGTACCTATGTGGCCAGCCCCCCATGCTCACCCCTGGGCACTGAGTCACGTACACCCTGGTAGACACGCTACGTGTTGCCTGGAGGCTCTGAGTGTGTCCAGTGTGACAGCACAGGGGGCGCTTGGGTGCTGGCACCTGACCCCCAGGCCCTGCCCCTCACCTTTTCCCTTTCCTGGTTTTGCTTCGTATCCTTTCCTCATAATAAATCTGAACCTTAGCACTACTCTGTGCTGAGTTATATGAGTCCTCCTCGTGAATGATCAAACCTGGGGGTGGTCTTGGGAATGCCGGTTACACCTCTTCATGGGGTGGCTGTGAGGATGAAATGACTCACTACGTGTAGAGAAGAGAGGCTGGCAGAGTTAGCGAGGCTGGATCTTAACCATGCTACACTCAGGCAGAAATGGGGACAACTGGCTCCTCTCAGGACTCACGTGATGGAAATTTGCTGATGTTGTTGGCCACCCGGATGAGCAAACGTGCTCCTTTCATATGATCTCCATTCTTCACGTGAATCTGAAATAAGTGACACATTAGACTCTTAGAGTCTTTTAACACTAACTCAGTATACTCCAATTAACAATTTTTTAAAAACCCACTAATTCACCTTTTATTCTCCCAAATAAACAGCTCAGTTGTGTTCCTGAACAGGGCGGTCAGGAGATTCTTGCAGTCTTACTCTCATGTCACTCACTTGAGGTGTCTCCTTATTTCTTCCGGCAGCTGCTGCCTGGCCTCACGGCCTTGCCAGCCTCACCCTACTCTACACTCTGCTTTTCACTTTGCTCTAGATCACTCAACATCTTTTACTGGCCTTTGTTGGGGAGCTTGAGTAACAATAACAACTTTACCAACTTGCTGTGAGACCTGAAGTCTGAGTTAGTGAGGCAGGAGGAGAGGGGATGGGCTGTTTCGAGAAGAGGGTGCTACCTGTGAGAGGCAAAGGGGCAACGATGGCTGGAGAGCCTGAGGTTAGGTAAGCATGAGTGGGGTGTGTGATGCAAGGAGGTGGTCCTCTTAGGATGACATGAGGCTGGGGAGTTGGCAGGGCCAGACCACCATGTTGCTGCTGTTGTCCAGGTGAGAGGAGGCGGCCCTGAGAGGGTGGGGAGTGGGGATGGAGAGAAGCAGACAGACGGGGAGTCGGAAGTGGTGCTATTTGGTGAGAAGGCGAAGGGTGAGTACAGAGTAACTCCCAGCTGTAACATCCATCAGGTCTGAGCAGATGGATGATGGTGTAATTAACTGAGCATTGCAACATAATTAATAAATATTAACTGAACCTGAAGCCGCCTTCCACTGACTCCCTGGGCCTCAGACTGCCCAGATCAGCCATCCATGTGCAGAGGTCCCAGGCTGTCCTTCAGCCGGAGTTCCTGTCCCAGCTGTGGGAGGAAGCAGCCACCAACGCCAAGTCTCCCATTTCCCCTGAAACATGGATGGCTTTCTCCAACCCTTTGTGTCAAAGAGGCCTGCGACACTTTTATATCAGTGCTTACTTGATAAGGTCTAATAGTTTCCCTTTTGAATGCCAGATGCAGTTAAAAATCTTGAATATATCTGGTGCTGGGATAAAGGAGTATAGAGGAGGGGAAAAGTTACATGGGTGTTCTTCAGTGGTGGGGAGGGCGGGGGAGGACATCTGGTCCGGGGGAAGTGATGGGCCCACTCTTAGAGCCAGAGGAAAAGAAGACTCAAGAGCCATCCCCGTGGTTTTTGGTGGGAGAAAGCCCTGTCCTGGAGGGCTTCTAACAGGAACCCGTAATTTTTGTTCCCATCTTCCACCAACTTGTTTCTGTCCTCCCCTCCATGCCCAAAGGCTCCATTTTGCTGGATTCTGTGCCTCAGCACATTGGCGCTGCCACTCATGTCTAAGCCTAGAAAGCCCTCCTTCCCCATTTCTAGTCATTTCTGTACAAGAGCCCTCCTGTGGCTCAAGAGGAAAAGTACTCCTGGTGGCTGCACGTTGGAATTCTCAGATTTCCCTTACAATAGGAACTGTAGACCTGTGGGGGTTTCCCTGGTGGCTCAGACACTAGGTAAAGAATCCACCTGTAATGCTGGAGACTGGGGTTCGATCCCTGGGTTGGGAAGATCCCCCGGAGAAGAGAATGGCAACGCACCTCAGTATTCTTGCCTGGAGAATTCCATGGCAGAGGAGCCTGGCGGGCTATGGTCCAAGGGGTTGCAAAGAGCTGGACGTGACTGAAGCACAGCACAGAAGATGTGTGGGACCTAAACTGGCAGCCACTAGTCGCATGCAGCTACAGTACAAACTAAGATTATAACAATTCAAAATTTAGTTTGTCAGCTGCATTACGTGTAATTCAGGTGCTCCATAGCCAGGCTAGTGGATATAGGACACATCTATCACTGCAGAAGTTCTATTAGGCAGTGCTGTTATAGGTCATAATTCGTATCTAAGTCATTCATAACATGACTGCTATAACATAGGAAGCTTCCAAACTGAATACACTCTTGTGGACTGGCCTGAAAACCAACTTAGCATTAAAATGGGAAGACGTACTTTGACATAAATCAAAATTTGGACAAGTACGTAAGTTGGAGCCTACCTGTATTTTTACAAAGATGTGTGCATATAAAATGTATATATACACACACATACGTTATATAAACTGTACATAGAAGTTTTTCAGGTTTGCATATTCTGTTTTTACTAAAAATCACTAATTAAACACAGACAACTGGACATAAATATATTCTTAATAAAAAAAAAAGAAAGGCTGCTGTTTAGTTGTTATGTCCAACTCTTTTGCGACCCTATGGACCGTAGCCTGCCAGGCTCCTCTGTCCATGGGATTTTCAGGCAAGAATACTGGAGTGGGTTGCCACTTCCTTCTCCAGGGTACGTTCCTGACCCTAGGATCGAAACCACGTCTCCTGCATTGGCAGGTGGGTTCTTTACCACTGAGCCACTTGGGAGGTGCCCCCAAAATGGTGCACACAAGTATTTTAGAAGCATGGAGGATATAGTGTACAACAGTGTTAACAGCTTATATCTGATGATGGATTTAAAGGGGGAAAATTATTTTTCATTATATTCTCTAAATTTTCTCGGTGTTATTTTATATTCAGATGAAAACGAAATAGTATTAAAGCACAGTGGAATTGTATAAAATTCATTACCCTAAAATTAATAAACTAGGAAACTGGTTAAACAAAAATGTTTTTAGTAAATCTTTTTTTGGACCAAGCAACACATTTATCTGCTTCAAAGGCAAGACAATATAAAAAAATATTCTATATGGAGGGACCTGTTCTCCCTCTTCTCCCTTGACTGGGTTTAGCGCTAGGCTGCGCCTCTGCCTCGATCCCTTTAGGAAACTATTTTTCCTAATTTAAAAAAAAAAATGTATTTCTAATTTTACTTGGGACGAATATCTGTATTTTTTTTTTTTCTGCCTTTTTGTACACAAAAGGCAGCATATTATATAGTTATCCTGTATCTTGCGTCTTCAGCTAACAATATAGAGATCTGGGAGATGGCTCCAACCCAGTGGAGGGGTGCCCAGCTTATGTCCCACGTCACCCAAAGGCCTCACCCTCACTAGTATGTAACTGTGCAGAATCATGAGGTTGGTGGCCATCTCAGAGGGAATCTTGATCTTCTGAGATTTAAGTTCTGCATACATGCTGAAGAGAACGTCATGTGCATTCCGATAGTTTCCTTGAAAAGAGGTGGTAAACAACATTACTGCAAAGGATGAAATCTGAGGACTTTCTGTGGACCACCATTTAACAGGTGGATTTTGTCAAATCGTCTTATTAAGTTATTAATAAAGAATGATTTACTTAATTCCATGTTTTCTGGAGCATGCTTCTACTACTTTTCTGGGGAGTAAACCATGGCTTTGGGGGACCCACCTGCAGACTGCTCTTCCCTGGCGATGATGACGGCGGTCCGGGCGGCTTCCCGATACTGCTTCAGGGCCATGTACAAGCGGAACAGGTACTTGGCATCCTGACATACAAGCCATTAGAGAAACATCACATTCTGCATTAGCTATGAGGGAAAATACCTAAAATTTTGCATTTTCATTTAGGATCACATTTACTTTCTAGTTAAGTAAAAGTGTCAGTCACTCAGTTGGGCCCGACTCTTTGCGACCCCATGGACTGCAGCCCACCAGACTCCTTTGTCCATGGGATTTTCCAGGCAAGAATACGGGAGTGGATTGCCATTCTCTTCTCCAGGGGATTTTCCTGACCCAGGGATCGAACCTGGGTCTCCTGCTCTGCAGGCAGATTCTTTACTGACTGAGCTACCAGGGAAGCCCTTCACTTTCCAGTGGCTGAGTGTTAAAATTGTTTTTTAAAAACCCAATAAAGAGGGCCTTTCCTGGCGGTCAAGTAGTTAAGACTCCATACTTCCACTGTGGGCAGGGGTGGTGCATGGGTTCCATCCCTGGTTGGGAACTGAGATTCTGCATGCCGCACAGTGTGGCCAAAAAAAAAAAAAACAACCCCAAAATAATTTAGCTTGTGTTAAGAGGCCATTTTTTAAAAACAACCTTTTCTTTTTGTTTTTAAAGAGTCAACAAATATTTATTTATTATGTATTTATTCAGAGTTTAATATGTGCCAGGCAGTGTTCTAAGTACTTGAGAAATAACAGCTCTATTAAATCCTCATACCCTCCCTGGGAGGAAGGTGTGATTATGTACTGAAACAAAGCACCTCTTCCAAGCCAGGATCTGAACCAGCGTCAGAGTCTGTGCTCCTAACCCTAGTCCATAGAGTTCTCTCTCGTGTGCTTCAGATGGAAAGGTATGCTGAGACAATGTACCAACTTCACAAAATTTCAAAAATTTTTACACCTATAAACATTTTTTGAGCCCATTTTCCACTCCTATTTTAACTCTAAACAATTTCACATACTTGATACTGGTTTTCTGATTATTAGAAGTGGATATAAGGTGAGGGGGTTCGGCAAGTTTAACCTGTGCCCTCTGGCAGGTTCCCTGGGCCTCCCTGGGTCTCAGTGTCTTTATATCTATAAAACATAGGAAATGGACTCGGGGATCAGGATGGCCAATCCTCTCCAGGTACAACTTTCAGCACCTTGTATCCAAATCAGTTACAGTTGACCCCTGAACAAAGATGGGGTTAGGGTGCTGACATCCACAGAGCTGAAAAATCAGCGTGTAGCTTACAGTCAGCCTTCTGTATCTGTAGTTCCTCCGTATCCGGGACTTAACTGACTTGGGATCATGTAGTACCACAGTATTAACTGTTGAAAATAATCTATGCAAGTGGATACACAGTCCATACCCATATTGTTCAGGGGTCAACTGTACTCAAGTTCCTCACAAGCAGACTGATTCCCTTAAACACCACAGCAAAAGGGAAAAAAAAGGCTCTGGGGCAGCATTCTCAAAGGAGTCTGTCCTTATCAGGACTGAGAGAAGACCAACTTCTGCACAAAATCCAAGAAAGTCACCTATTTTGAAAACATGTTCTTAATGATATCCACTTTATTTTTGGTGAGTTACTTTTATAGTAAATAAGATTTTTATTAACTCATGATTTTAATAGTCGTTTTTCAAAGTTCTAAGAATAAATAAAACTCTACCATGTGTGAGAAAAATGGTGGGTGGTGAGAACTGTTACCCAGGAGGGTGTGGCATCACAGGGAGTGATGCCAATTTCCAAGAGTGAATGCACACAATATCTACAACGCAGGATCTGTCCAGATGATCTAAGGCTGCATACAGAGAGAAAAGTTCGTACATCTATGACGCAAAAGCGATATTAGATAAAAACAGTGGATGCACGTGTGCTCAGTAGCTTCAGCTGTGTCTGACTCTTTTACGACCCCGTGGCTGTAGTCTTCCAGGCTCCAAAACAGGGCGGATAAAAGTAAAAGCACAACTAGGATACTTAAGAATCCCAGTGGAGAAAACACTTGAGTACCTTGGGCATGCCATCACTCTCTCCCATAAGATGGTCTATCAGTTGACTGGTCAGCAGTTCATCTTTGGCCTGACCAACCTGTTTAGGAAAAGAAAGAAACAGTAAGTTCAGCATCTTAAACCTAGGAAGGGAATGGAGAGGAAGGACAAAAAGTCATCTGCTGAGGAGGCAGAATTTAAAAAGTGTAAAAAACACCTATAGTCAAGTGCCTGAACCATGATGTAAGCTCAGGGTCTCTGTTGTCATTCATTGGTGGGTGCATGCTAAGTCGCTTCGGTCGTGTCCAATTCTTTGCAACCCCACGGACTGCAGCCTGCCAGGCTTCTCTGTCCATGGGATTCTCCAGGCAAGAATACTAGAGTGGGCTGCCGTGCCCTCCTTCCAGGGATCTTCCCAACCCAGGGATTGAACCCGCGTCTCATGTCTACCTACATTAACAGGCAGGTTCTTTACCACTAGCACCACCTGGGAAGCCTGTCATTCATTTGTAAAGTCTCCATGAATAAAAATCCATCCTTAGAAGCTCTAGCTTTTATAAGTTGCTGTATCAAAATACTGTAGTATTATTTTTACACACAGAATGTACTCCTTGGATGTTTCAATAAACACTTTCTTAGGATGAGTGATTATGACATGGAAAGGATGCCATCTTGAGCACAGGAACTGGGCCATTCACAACAACGCACCCCTAAACGCTCACCTCCAGCAGCTCCCTGAAGACACATGCTCACTCGTGGTTACTCGTAATCTACAGTAGAAATGAAAGTATGGCCAAGGGATCCCAGAAGTGGGCGGGCAGCTTGAAGTGTGGGTTGGAGTTCTGGAGAGGACCTGGCCTGGAGATCCAGATTTCAGAGTCTGCTCCATAAAGCTCAGAGTTAAATCACTGCTAGGTTGGGCAGTGATGATCAAGAAAATCATTTACCAAATTGGAGAATGGAAATATATTAGTTTTAGTTAGTAGGAATAATTATTGACAAGATCTGGAGGCGTAAGAGTCTTGCGTCTATAAAAAAAAAGAGGTGAGTCAAGAGCCCGACTGGAGCTCAACCAATGAGCAGGAAGGAGTCCTGCCCTCCTGTCACAGCAGTGATGTGGTGAGAAAAGCGACTGGAAAAGGAAGGAAACTCATTAGGGACAGAGCAACAAGAGGCCTAGCTCACCACAGCTCCGGGAAAGTGCAAGACGTTCAGAAGCTCTCTGTGCAGCAGAGGGAAACTGTGAGCACAGAAGGGGTCTTGGTGAACCTTCATGAACCTGTGGTGGGGGATGGGGGCACAGGCTCTAGGGCTGCCGAATTTCCACACACTCCACTGCCTGTGGTCCTCACTGCAAGAAAGCTAAGCTTTGACCAATGTGCTGTCTCTGCTCTGCCCACGGCTGTAAGGAAGGATGGAAAGGTAGAGCTCATCAACTTCAAGGCTTTCGGGCATGGCTTTGGGTGAATAAACCTGTACAAAGAAATGGTTAAAGCATAGGGCTTTGGAGTCAGTCTGCCTGAGGTCAAAAGGTCACCTGTGAGATCCAAAGCAGGTCACTCTCAGGACCTCAAAGGAGATACATATAATACCTAACTCACAGAATTGTTGTAAGGATTAAATATGTTCATACACAAGTAAGCAAGTGCCAGATAGTGTTGCCAGAGAGAGCAAACAGCAGCAAAAAAATGTGATGCCTAGTTAAGCTTGAATTTCAGAGAGTTGAGCACATCCGAAACACTACTATAAGTGAGGAGAGAAGAGATGCAGCCGCTCAGAATCAAAATTAAAAGAAGCATGGCGCCATGGTGCTGCGGATGCTCCCACTGAAGGGCGGGGGAGCCAGAGAAGAAGGCTGAGAAGGTCCATCTGAGGGGTAACTGGAGAGCCAAGCGAAGCAGTGTGCCAAGGGAGTAGAAAAGTTCAAGAAAGATACAGTGTAAGAGTATAAAATGCTACCATAGCATGGAGTAGGGTGCAGGCTGAGAAGAGACGTCTGTATTTAGCAAGAAAGAGATCAGTGGCAACCCTTCCGAGGAGGCTATGATTGGTGAAGGCAAAACCTGACTGCAAAGAGGGAAGCATGCCCCCAACAAAGCTAACGGACGCCGTGCAGTCCCATCTTTCCCATCTGTACTGTGGGTCCACGCTGGTAATGACTCCTAACCTGGGGTCTGTGACAGCCCCCCTCCACCAACACAAACACCAAGAAGGTATTTCAGAACCCTGAGGGGTCGAGGGTGCGGGTGGGTGAACTATGAACATTTTAAAGATGTTCTCAAAGGATTAAGGGCTGTGCCTTCTGGTTGAGAATCAGCAGATACAAACACACAGGTTGTGAGAAAATGCATGTCATGAGTAAAGGTGATTCTTTTTTCAGGGGAGGGTTCTCAAGGTGGAAAGGAGAAGAGGGATGGGGAGGAAACTAACATCACCTACACAGTACTTTCAGAACTGGGGCCAATATGTGTTCATTCCAGTGAATATTAATTGAGTGTCCACAATGTGCTAAACACCACAAAGAGATGGGCCTTTCGCTTAGAGGGACTATTAATTTGAAGAGGGTTAACTGTAGCAGTGACGTTCAAAGTATTCACAGGATTCCAAGGAGGCTTAATTTACATCCAGAGAACAGTTCAGGAGGCATGTGAAGTGGGTCCTGCCTGTTGGGTAGGAGGCAAGGTTGCAGGGAGGAGGGTGTCCCAGGTGTGGGTAACAGCAAGAGCAGAGGAACAAAGGGATGGGAGCCCTCAACTACTCAGGGGAAAGTGGCCAGTTGGGCTGTAGCACAGAGCACCAACCTAGGACTGTGATCAGGCAGTCTGGTTGGGAAGAAGACTTGGGTTTTGGTCTTAGCTCAATTCCTCTGTCTTTAGGTTGGTTTTATCATCTTCTGGGACCTTGGTTTCCTTGTCAGTAAATGGAGATTAGGTTGGATCATTTCCAGGGATATCTAAGATTCTTTTAGGAGTCTGCAAGTCAGGAAGAGAGCCCTCAGCAGGAATCAAATAAGCAGGTCCCTTGATCTTAGGGTTCTCAGCCTCCAGGACTGAGTGAGAGAGAAATGTCTGTTGTTTAAGCCACTTGGTCTGTGGTATTTTGTTACGGCAGCCTGAACTACGACTTGGGCCTGCTAATGTGATGATATAACAAGTACATGGCATTGGGACTTCCCTGGAGTCTTAACTCCAGGCTCTCAATACAGGGGGCCCAGGCTGGATTCCTGGTCAGAGAACTAGATCCCACACGCCACAACAAAGAGTTTGTGTGCCACAACTAAAAAAGATCCTGTGTGCTGCAACTAAAACCTGGTGCACCCAAATACATAAATAAATTTGTTTTCTAAAACAAGTCCATGGCATCATCTATGAAGCAGTTTCAAAAAAAAAAAAAATTAAATCTATATCTAATGAAATACCTAGATTAAATACCTAGTTAGTTGGAGGTGCAGGAGGTAGAGAAACAAATTACACCACAAGGATGCAATCAGCTAAATCTAAATGTCAGGAATTCCTCAGCACAAATAACCCATTTTCTTAACAAACAAGTGACAAGGGGGTAAAGAGAGAGGGGAGGGGGGAAAAAAGCAGAAGGGAGAAGAAAGAAGGGGGAAGGAAGAAGAGGAGGAAGAAAAGAGAAAAGGAGCCAGAAGGAGGGAGAAAGGGAGACGGGGGAAGAACAATCTTTTGATAGAAGAGATTTAAGGCCCATGTAAACTAACTGCAATGCAAGGACCTTGTTTGGATATGATGTGAAATAACCAACTGAAAGGCACTCATGCAACATTGGGGAAATTTGAACTCTAGCTACATGTTTGAAAATATCAAGAGATTATTGTTGGAGAAATTGGAACTTTAATACATTGGTGCTGGGATGTAAAATGGCGTAGCTGCTTTGGGAAACAGTTGGCAGTTCCTCAAAATGTTAAATGTAGACTTAACGTATGGCCTAGCAATTCTACTATTAGGTATATTCCCAAGAGAAATGAAAACATGTGTCCACATAAAACCTTGTACACAAATGGTCACAGCAGCATTGTTCATAATAGACCCCAAGAGGAAGCAACCCAACGTGTAACCACTGGTGAATAAAGACAAGGATACAGCATTCAGTGAGACATTATTCTGCCCTTAAGAAGGATAATATATCAATACGCGTTACAACAATGCTTCTATCTGATGAAAAGACTAGTATCCAGAATATATAATACAACTGTACAAACCAGTAAGAATGAGATGATACCATTAACAATTAGAAAAAAAGATTGGAATAGAACTTTTTAAGATAGGACATTCAAATAGTCAACAACCTTGAAAAAAATGCTCGATATGGTTCTTCTTTAGAAAAGTGAAATTAAGACCATCATGAGATACCTCTACCTATCTATCAGCATAGTAGCAATGAAACAGATCAGTGCTGGTGAAGATGAGGAGCAACTACATTCTTTTACATCGTTGGTAGAGTGAAACTGATACACCTAGTGTGAAAAAAGTGTTTGGCAGTACCTACTATTGCTGACTGCCGCCATGAAATTAAAAGACACTTGCTCCTTGGAAGAAAGGCTATGACAAACCTAGACGGTGTATTAAAAAGCAGAGCTATCACTTTGGCGACAAAGGTCTGTATAGTCAAAGCTCTGGTTTTTCCATTAGTCATGTACAGCTGTGAGAGTGGGACTATAAAGAAGGATGAGTGCCAAAGAATTTGAACTGTGGTATTAGAAAAGACTCTTGTTAAGTCCCTTGGATAGCAAGGAGATCCAACCAGTCCATCCTAAAGAAAACCAGCCCTGAGTATTCATTGGAAGGACTGATGCTGAAGCTCCAATACTCTGGCCACCTGATGTGAAGAGCTGTCTTACTAGAGAAGACCCTGATTCTGGAAAGGACTGAGGGCAGGAGAAGGGGGAAACAGAGGATGAGATGGTTGGATGGCATCACTGACTCAATGGACATAAGTTTGAGCAAACTCCAGGAGATAGTAAAGGACAGGGAAGCCTCGTGTGCTACAGTCCGCGGGGTCACAAAGAGTCAGCCACAACAGGGCGACTGAACTACACAACTATTGCTGAAGATATATATATGTATTCTGTAAGCTAATAATTCTACTCCTGGATACATAGCCAATAAAACTGAGTGCTTATATCCACACAAGGATATGAACAGCATTATGGCAACTTAATTCATAATATGCCCAAACTGAGACAACCTAAATGTCCATTAATAGAACAGTGGGTAAAGAAACTGTGATAGGCACATGGTGGAACACTACACAGCAATGAACTACTGACACGTGATAACACAGCTGCCTTTGCAGACTTACTATTGACTGAAAGAAACTGGATACGAAAGGAAACATATGGGCTCTGTAGTACAGAATCTGCCTGCAAGTGCAGGAGACACGGGTTTGATCTCCAGTCTGGAAAGATCCCATCTGCAGTGGAGCAACTAAGCCCGTGCGCCACAACTATTGAGCCCGTGCTCTTCTAGAGCCCAGGAACCGCAACCGCTGAAGCCTGCCTGCCCTAGAGACCGTGCTGTGCAACAAAGGAAGCCACTGCAATTGGAAGCCCGCGCGCCACAACTACTGAGCAGCTCCCACTCACGACAACTAGCAAAAGGCCCACGTAGTCTGAAGACACAGAGCAGCCAAAAAAAAAAAAAAGATTGTGTGTATGATTTTATTTACATGAAATTCATAAACATGTAAAACTATAACAACGGAAGTCTGAATTGTGGTTACCCTTGTTGGGAGGCAAGGACGTCCCTGGTGGCTCAGATGGTAAAGAATCTGCCTGCAATGTGGGAGACTCGGGTTCGATCCCTGGGTCTGGAAGATCCCATGGAGAAGGGAATGGCAACCCACTCCAGTGTTCTTGCCTGGAGAATCCCGTGGACAGAGGAGCCTGGCGGGCTCCATGGGGTTGCAAAGAGTCGGACACAACTGATTGACTAACGTTTCTTTTCTCTCTTGTTGGGGAGCATGGATTGGGAGGCAGCACGAGTGGGCCTTCTGGGGAGCTTGAGCCAGGTGGGGGTTACACAGGTGTATATATCTGAAAAAACTAACTGAATTGTATATTTAAGATTTTGGCATTTTACTGGATGCAAATTACATCTAAAAGAAAATCCAAATGTTTTTATCTTTCAGAGATAATTTTTCTATTCACAAATGAAATGGTATTTGTGATTTTTGTGATATTTGTGATTTGCTTTAAAATAATACAGGGAAAGAGGGTGGGGGTAGGAATAAAATATGATGGGCCATGTGTTAGCTGTTGAAATGAGATGATGGGTACCTGGGAATTTGTTATACTGTTAGGCCTATTTTTGTAAATGTTTGGAAATTTCAAAAAGTTTTTATTTTTTTCCCCATATTTAACAAATTAACTTTAATAAATAGTCAGGGTAAGTTATTTATTTTGTGCATGAAGAGATGGAGATGGAGAGAATTTAATTAACCTCCTTGAACTGCTCAAACTAAAAAGTAACAAATGGAACTAATATTTGCATTTTGACTTGAAATCTAGTGTTCTTTAAAAAGTTACCATTCTTGAAAATTTCATTACAGAGTTTACTTACAGTTTCAATGGCCATTTCTATTGCTGCATTATCTTCTGAGCTTGGACATTTCAGGAAGTGTTTAAGTGCCTGAAAGGAGAATTGTATAATAATTAAAAAAATTTCAGACTGCTTTCACAATAGGAAACACAAAGCTTTCACACACACACAGTAATCGCAGTTTGCGAAAGTATCTTCATCTCAGCCAGGAGCTTGCACCATGTTGGGTCATGTAACACATACTTAAAAGGCTGAGTGTAGTTTAAAAAGTAGAAAGATCCAGTCTGAAGAATCTAGTTTTGATTTTGAATGAAATAAGAATGAAAAATGTGCCCTCTTCAGCTAGGAAGATGCAATTATTTTCCTTGATTCGTTCAGCAAATCATTTACTGACAATCTGCTGCTCTGAATATGAGGCTGTGCTAGATGCTAAGGAAAATACCAGTTAAGGGGATTCTGCAGCTTGTCTGTTTGTATCATGTACAGTCTCACTGGGGGGATCTATGTGATGTGATGATAATACAGAGAGTCAATCTTTTTTTTAAGTTTTTGTTTTTTTTTTTTTTTGATGTGGACCACTTCTAAAGTCTTAGCTGAATTTGTTACAATGCTGTTTCTGTTTCTCTCTTTTTTCCCAATGTTTTGGTTTTTGGCCACAAGGCATGGATCTTAGCTTCCTGATCAGGGATCCAACCCACACCCTCTGCAATGGAAGGTGAAGTCTTAACCACTGGATCACCAGGGAAATCTCCAAAACCAATTATTTTAAACCACGGTTATCTAATTCCTAAACACCATACCACCACAACTATGAAGACATTTATGGCTATAAAGGCTTCAGAGACAAATGGGCAGTATTTTCTTTCCGATTTATTTATACACAGTATGTCCTTGCTGGTTATCTATTTAAATTTTTTAAATACAGCAGTGTATGCAAGTCAGTACTAAACTGACAAATGAATAGTATTGCCAGTTGGTTTTACGGCTGGTGTGAGGAAGAAAGGATGTTCTTGAGGGTATCACAGAGGAAAAGGACTTGAAGATGAGCAGGTCTGTGGTAGGTGGGGAAGAGGGCAGAGAGAAGCCCAGTGGAGAGCAAGGATGGGAAAGGCTAATGGGATCGTAGGACTCTTCACTGGAAAAAGCTAGATGCCACTCTGTGAGGTTCAGGCTGGTTGATCAGTCGTGGAAAATCCAGCGAAGGAATTTAGACTCAAGAACTAAAGGGCCAGAACAGCAAATTGGTGGTCTGAAGGAAGGCCAAGTTCACACACAGACATGTTTCTTTGGTCAGAGAGATGTTATACAAATATCCGGGCCTATATTTTAACACTGACCCAGACTTATGTTTATGAAAAATCCTATGATCTGAAACTAGTAGGCCCAAACTCCTGAATGGCAACACATTTTTGAGAGTGAGTAGCAGCCATTTCCTTCATACGAGGTGCCATCCAGCAGTCCCGGCCCTTCACTCACTGAATGCAAGCCTTACTCCACAGCTTCGCTTGTTTACGTCCCTTGCTTAAACACCGTAACTCTGCTTTAGGGGTCCTTTGGCAGTCAAAGTCAGTACCACTTGGGGAACAAAACGAAGAATGATTTAGAGAGAGAGAAGGTAAAAACAAGGAAAACAGGAAACAAGCTAAAGTGAGGTGACCCGGGTCTGGATTATGTGGATGGTGGTAAGAACAAAAAAGAGAGAGAGCTGTGAGAGAGGTTACGAAGGCAGCTGTGAAAGAGGTGACCGGGTGTGGGAGAGAGTGGAAGATGTCAAGGTTGACTTTCAGATTTCAAAGCTGGGTGTCTAGGAGCATACTATATTGTAACACATTTCCCCTAACCATTCCTGTGGAGTCCAAAGTGTGTTCTTCACAAATACTCACTCGTGAATACTGGCCACACAGCAAGAAGAATTTTCCAGCCTGAAAATGTCTTTTTTCTCCTTCAAAATATAAGGCTATGCTTTGATAGTCCTCATTAGTGGTATCTTCAGAACCTACAACAGAAATCAGAAATTCATTGAGTAAAATATCTGAGCATAATCTGTTTACTTCTCATTGCTAATTCAAAAACAAGATCTAAAAACAGGTGATCTAAGAAGAGGCAATTAAAATCTCTTAACAGCAAATATTATTATCACTGTCTTTTTCATCACAAAACACATTCACCATAACAACCTCACAGATCAACTGTTCCACCTTCTTTTCTCTCTAAACAGCAATCAGGAGAGGAAGCTAGGAGGCTTTGTGAGAAGCTAGGTTATGGTTTGACATTACCCTTAGGGGCTTTTATCTTTCTTTAAAAGTTTCAATCTCATTTGCTAAAACAACAGGAACAATCCAGGATTTCCCTAGGGTTTCAAAACAACTGGGTCCATCTCCTTTCTCGGTTTCTCCGATGCCTGGTTTAAACAATAGTCTGTGTGTATTTGTCAGACAGGGAAGAGGATACTCAAGTGGATAATGGATGCTATTAAAGATAATTCCTGTTTTTCCTTTTTTACTGTTGTTCTTTTAGTTTGAGGCTTAAACATATTAAGCACAGAAGACCCCAAAGCTGCTGGAGTTCCAATTCATTGTTTACATTCATTTTACATTTACTCACAGGAGTTGGAGGCCCAATAGGGCACCAGAGTATGAACAGCCCTGTATCTCCAGACCAAGCTAGATTTAGAGTTTATAAAAGAAGAGAGTAAAGAAAGATGAAGGAGAGTGTGTGTTATGTTTGGGGACTGGAGGACCTGTGTATTTCTGTGTATGTATCGGATAAGCCACATCCTTATGAAATTAGAGAAACTTAAATGCTTTAGTGCAATGATGACTTGTAATGTTAGCATAGAAATGTCATCGGCCATGTTAAACATTCATAATTATAATGTGACTTTCATCTGTACTTTCTTTTTTTCTTTAACTCTTTATATTTCCAATTATCTGAATGACTTCTGAAGATATTACAAGATGCTTTTACCTATTATTTCCCTTAAAGACTGAAACAAAATTTTCTTATGAATCCTACCATCATTTCTTATGGTCATTTTCCGAATTTTAAAACATGAAATAACATAAAAGGACAAATATTATAATTCCACTTATATAAGGTGCCATGAATAGTCAAATTCATACAGACTGACAGCAGAACAGTGTTGCCAGGCTGGGCGGTGAGGGGAATGGGAGCCACTGTTTAATGGGTAGAGTTTAGGATGGTGAAAAAGTTCTGGAGACAGATGTGGCGATGGTTGTACAACAGTGTAAACGTACTTCACACAACCAAACTGTGCACTTAAAAATTATTAAAATGGCAAATTTATGTTTTGTATATTTTACCACAGTAAAAACAAGAGAGAAAAATCACACCACAAATAATGTTATATATGGCCCATGAAGTGAAAAATCTGAGTTATTTCAGTAAGTTTTAAGAATAATTACAAACAGGGGAAGATAACCTATAAGCTGGTATTCTCAGAATATAAAATTTTCTTTCAGACTTTCAAAATTTTTAAAAACCACGTCCTATATTCTTAATTTACAACTCAATTTTTAAATTTTATGAACACAATTACTTTTTCAAAAGTCATTCTGCATTTCCTATTACTTTTGTTTTGGAACCTTCCTTTACCACTGGTTAATAGGCAGGAGAATTTGGGAAATCAGGCCTCCCGTGGAAGTTACCTGAAACACCATAATTTTTCAAAGTGGTCTTACAATTCCGTCTCACCTTGAAGGTGACAGTAGGGGTCTTGAAACCTAACATGTAACATACAGTTGTATGTGTGTCTGTGCACAATGGAATGGTGTGTGTGCATGTGCGTGCGGACGTAGCCAATCTGATTATTAGACCAGATAAAATCTTTAAGAGAAACTGGGGAAAACAATGGTATTTACCAATAATGTCTGCATAGATTTCCATTTTGTTGTGTTGCTGAGCCAGTGTGAAAGCTTCGTTATTACATTTGGATATAACAAGAAATTGGATGGCAGATCCGTAGTCACCAAGCTGTAGAAAAAATCTAAAGCAAAGAGTACTTTAATTAGCTTGACTCATTTAAAAGAAGTCTGTCATTCACAAAATAAAATCTTTTTCAAGCCAGAGAAACCATTCCAAAGTAAAAACATATTGGGTAAACTGTAGTTCTATACCATATGTTTATATTCGGTAAACATACTCTCGTATGTCGACCATAACAAACAGCCTTTGAATTTAAACACCTAGAAGATATAATTTTGAAAAGAAAGAATAAATATTCCATTTGAAATGATTTTTGTTGACAAGGGGAAGTGGAGGCTGTCTTTAAAGGCTGGTTTTTGGAAGTCCAAAAATAACGCATTACATCACCTGGCTACCATCTTGGCTCCTTCCAGGGACTGGGTCTCTCTGACAATACTGACAGCCTTTTCTGGATTGTTGAGGTGGTCCAGGTAGATGCGGATCACACTGTTCCACTGTTTTGCGTTCTCATAAGCCACAACAGCTTCTTTGTATCTATAAGAGATATTTAGTTCAAACAAACTTTCTCAACCCTGTCATATTTGGGAGAAAAATGTCAATAAATGCTTGGGACATTGTTTTTTTTCTTTTTAATTGATGGTGGCTGCTCACTTTTCTTGTAGTTCTTTTTTATCAGAAAGAATACCATGAACCATTTCATTAAAATATGCTGTTTTTAGAGGTTTGATAAACTAACAATAAAATACCAATAATGAACTGTGTTTTCTCATCTGAATCACATATATACAATTTTTTATATTTTACTGTTTTGTTAAACTGGAAAGATTATAACAGTAATACAGGCTTATTTTAGCAAACAGAAAATCAGGAATTTTTCACAATTACAGATACAATTTAACAGTAACCTATAAAATCATTGTGTATTGACCTCTAGATGGAGCTCAAGACTTCTGTTCAGTCTCCATGAGCTCTCTAGCTCTTTCCATTTTAACAAGACATTTAGTGTGTATCTCTTAAGGTTACTTTTCTAAAAGTAGAAGGAAGTAACCTTTAAAAATCTCTTAATACATATTGCTAAATAACCTTCTAAAGACTTTAGAAATTTACAGTCCTATTAGTCATGCATAACAAGTGCTTTTTGACAATATGGTTATTAGTTTAAAATAAATCTTTTCCCAAGATAAGTTAAAATGATATGCTGTTGCTTTAATTTAATTACCATTAGTGAGATGGAACTTTTTTGTGTTTGTATAAAATATAATTTCATAACTGTATTTCCTCCTCTGGCACTCCTTCTTGTCTTAGCCCATTTCCTCCCAGTGCATTTGAGTTTCTTATATTAAGTTCCAGAAAATCTTTGTCTATTTAAAGTACCAACAATCTGTTGTTATACTGTAATCCTGTTTTTCAGCTTAAACAGAACAGCCATGAAATTCATGTTTCTTCACTTTTCTTTGCCTCTGTAAGTTATCCTCCTTAATAAAATGACTATTGTCTAATTTCATTTTCATGCCATAATTATATCAAAATTTCAACTTCTAGTATTTAACCTTCAAATAAAAATGAGATTGTAGTCCACATATAAATACATAAAGGACTGGATGAACTATATAAAGTATGGGGAAAACTTAATAGCCTGGCACTTCAAGCCAGGTGAGGGTAAAGATGTTTTCTGTTTTTGCCTTTCTTAAAGGTTGCAGATATCAACGAATACTTTATAAAACATCCTTTTAGATTTGTGTAAAATTGAGACATTGCACAAACCTTCCATCTGCTTCTTTAGCTTTGGCATACTGCAAGTGAATCTTTGGAGAAGAAACATGAGGCAGAAGCTCACCAACCTTTGCCCTAGAAACGCAGGTCGAGGAGAATAATGTCAGCACTGCATTTGCTCCAAAAGTAGCTTCCTACAATCAGATGTTAATTTTTTGGATTCAAGAAACAGTTATCATGATCTTAAAAAAATCTTGGCCCCTACAGTGAAAAGATTTAATTGCTTTTTCTCAGGCCGCTGACCCCGCCAGCCCACCCTCTGTGGGAAAATGAAGGCTAATTCATTGACTCTTTGTAGATAATAGAGGTTTTTTATTCTAGTAATTTATCTGATCAGGTTATTTCCCCATATTAAACCAAGAAAATGTGCTGTTCTTTGGAAAAAGAACTATTAAGATGAACTAATCTATAAAGAAAAACAGGCGACGGAGGGAAGGCCCAGACAGAGGCAATAGCTGCGCAGTTGGGAGGATGAGCAAGAAAACCAGAGGGGAGGCCGTTGACACACACTCATTTCCACACCTGCTCAGAACACACTTTACAGCAGATTCTTACCAGTTCTTACAGCGGATGTACACAGATGCTGCTTTG
The DNA here is from genome assembly GCF_016772045.2 of Ovis aries. Lineage (NCBI taxonomy): Eukaryota > Metazoa > Chordata > Mammalia > Artiodactyla > Bovidae > Ovis > Ovis aries. Next base: position 59,135,457 of record NC_056059.1, on the reverse strand, counting down.
TCATAGTAGAGACCTTTTTCATACAGTTGAGCTGCTTCTGAAAATTGCTAAAATAGTATGAGATTATCAAATACTAGTTTAATTGTGTATGAGACCTCATAAATATGTATTCCCAGGAAACGCTACCTTCATGTTCTCCAGGATGGCTCCACAGTCTCTCTTAAGGACCCTGCTGGGGTGCTTGAGGGCTTGGTTGACCCCTCGGCGGATGTCTCCCATTCTTATGGACATCTGGGCCACGCCAGCCAGGCACACCTCATCGTGTTCCTGAAATTAGAAGGCAAATAACTAACAAATCACACCCTAGCTTAAAATGATGTATTTTATTTTTGTTTATTTCTTAAAAGCTTTTTATTTTGTATTGGGATATAGCCGATTAACAATGTTGTGGTACCTTCAGGTGAACAGCAAAGAGACTCAGCCATACACATACGTGTATCCATTCTCCCCGAAAGTCCCCTCCCATCCAGGCTGCCACATAACATTGGGCAGAGTTCCGCATGCTATACAGGAGATTCCCACTGGTTATCCATTTTAAGTATAGCAGTGTGTACATGTCTGTCCCAAACTCCCTAACTATCCTGTCCCCCCAGTCTTTCCCCGGGCAACCATAAGTTCATTCTCTGTGAGTCTCTTTCTGTCTTCTAAGTTAAGTTCATTTGTAAAGATGATATATTTTAGCCAAACAATTTAAATCTAAAATGAGCCTAAAGGTTATGGTTTACTTTCAATAGTCTTTGCTGGCAAATCTAAAGATTCTGAAATAATACTGAATCTCTTTTTTTTTTTAAAATCATCTGTTACAAAGTCATATTCTCTTCTTTAGAAGTCTAGATCTTTTCTGCTCAAGGCCAAATTTTTACTGCACCTTTGTCATAATACCTTGCATATCTTTGTAGTCTTCTTGGTATAAAATTTTATGTGAGAGGAAATAACACTGGGTACATAGCTATGCTATGAATAAAATTAAGAGAAAAAACATTTATCAAATTAAAGATTTCTCTACTAGGCATGATGAAACATAAAACCTATACTTATTTGTGACAGAGGATCTGAGTTTTATGTTTTATTTAATTTTAAATAACTTAAATGGCCCCACGTGGTTAGTGGTGACTGTATTTAATAATACAGTTAAGAATGAACTAAAATAGATGCAGTCAAACAAAGAAATTGTCAAAACTCCAAGAGATAAATGAGCAAAGGATTTAATTAGGCAATTCATATTAATTTAAAAAACATACAATTGGCCAATAAATAAATAAAACACACTTGGCTTCACTAATAATCAAACACACAAAAAATAAAATTAAATACAAATGCTGATCAAACTGGTAGAGATTGGTAGTGTAGAGAATATGGGGGAAATGAACACTTTCATGCACAGCTGGATGAAATTACCACAAGTTCTTTTGAAGAGCAATCTCGTAGTTTAAAGAATTGAAAGCACACATTTTATGATGTAGAAATCCCACTTGTAAGAATATAACCTGCAGAAATACTATCTTAAGTAGCTAAGATACATATATTAATACTAGGCAGAATATTCACCACAGTGTATTTGATAGAAACAAACCCCCAAATAATTATAATTATCGATAAAGGACAGAAATGGTATGGACCTAACAGAAGCAGAAGATATTAAGAAGCAAGAATACACAGAAGAACTATATAAAAAAGATCTTTACGACCCAGATAATCATGATGGTGTGATCACTCATCTAGAGCCAGACATCCTGGAATGTGAAGTCAAGTGGGCCTTAGAAAACATCACTACAAACAAAGCTAGTGGAGGTGATGGAATTCCAGTGGAGCTATTTCAAATCCTGAAAGATGATGCTGTGAAAGTGCTGCACTCAATATGCCAACAAATTTGGAAAACTCAGCAGTGGCCACAGGACTGGAAAAGGTCAGTTTTCATTCCAATCCCAAAGAAAGGCAATGCCAAAGAATGCTCACACTACCGCACAATCGCACTCATCTCACACGCTAGTAAAGTAATGCTCAAAATTCTCCAAGCCAGGCTTCAGTAATACGTGAACCGTGAACTTCCTGATGTTCAAGCTGGTTTTAGAAAAGGCAGAGGAACCAGAGATGAAATTGCCAACATCCGCTGGATCATGGAAAAAGCAAGAGAGTTCCAGAAAAACATCTATTTCTGCTTTATTGACTATGCCAAAGCCTTTGTGCATCACAATAAACTGTGGAAAATTCTGAAAGAGATGGGAATACCAGAGGACCTGACCTCCCTCTTGAGAAACCTATATGCAGGTCAGGAAGCAACAGTTAGAACTGGACATGGAACAACAGACTGGTTCCAAATAGGAAAAGGAGTACGTCAAGGCTGTATATTGTCACCCTGCTTATTTAACTTCTATGCAGAGTACATTGTGAGAAATGCTGGGCTTGAAGAAGCACAAGCTGGAATCAAAATTGCCAGGAGAAATATCAATAACTTCAGATATGCAGATGACAGCACCCTATAGCAGGAAGTGAAGAGGAACTAAACAGCCTCTTGATGAAAGTAAAAGAGGAGAGTGAAAAAGTTGGCTTAAAGCTCAACATTCAGAAAACGAAGATCATGGCATCTGGTCCCATCACTTCATGGGAAATAGATGGGGAAACAGTAGAAACAGTGTCAGACTTTATTTCTTTAGGCTCTACAATCACTGCAGATGGTGACTGCAGCCATGAAATTAAAAGATGCTTACTCCTTGGAAGAAAAGTTATGACTAACCTAGAGAGCATATTGAAAAGCAGAGACATTACTTTGCCAACAAAGGTCTGTCTAGTCAAGGCTATGGTTTTTCCAGTGGTCATGTATGGATGTGAGAGTTGGAATGTGAAGAAAGCTGAGCGCCGAAGAATTGATGCTTTTGAACTGTGGTGTTGGAGAAGACTCTTAAGAGTCTCTTGGACTGCAAGGAGAGCCAACTAGTCCATTCTGAAGATCAGTCCTGGGATTTCTTTGGAGGGAATGATGCTGAAGCTGAAATTCCAGTACTTTGGCCACCTCATGTGAAGAGTTGACTCACCGGAAAAGACTCTGATGCTGGGAAGGACTGGGGGCAGGAGAAGGGGACTACAGAGGATGAGATGGCTGGATGGCATCACTGACTCGATGGACGTTTACTCTGAGTGAACTCCGGGAGTTGGTGATGGACAGGGAGGACTGGCGTGCTGAGATTCATGGGGTCGCAAAGAGTCGGACATGACTGAGCGACTGAACTGAACTGAACTGATAGTTATTTGAATTCAACAAGGGAGTGGATGAAAAAAACCATGATACATCCAAACTAATCAAAGTTTAGAAGCTCTTAAAAAATTAAATTGTTCATATGTATTGACTTGGAAAGACCATAAGGCAAAATGCTGTTTTTCTTTTACAGAACAGATTCTCAGTTGATCTTTGCTGAGAGAATGGAAGTGAATGATTTCATTTTTAGTAAAATTGCCTATTGTATACATATCTATATGCTTAGAAGAGATTCTGGATGGAAATATATAAGATCATGACCAGTAGTCATCATTAAGGATTGGGTTTGGAGGAGAGAATGTTGAACTCTCACTTTGGAAGGTTAACAGACTTTGGTGATTTTTCAAATTGACTATAATGACATTGTTATCACTTTTGTAATAAAAGGCTAGATATAAAACAGAAAATAAAAAGATTTTCAATCTTGATCTCACCTAACAAAAATATAAATTTTTATTACAAAATTTAGCTTCTTGAGTTAAATTCTGAGATGGTCTGGGACAAGATAATGGACTGGAATGGTGAGTAAAGTATATGCTTACCAGGTTAATCATACAAGATACAGCATGACTGATAAAATGGCAGAAAAACCTTTATGGACTGGGAATTCACTTTCAAAGCAGTTACTGAAACATATTAAGAGTGAAACGAAAAGCCTTATGAAAATAATAGCTAGCCTGGAAGTGGAAAGGGATACAAATTTTACTCCCAACCTCAACAAAAAGCTCATATTTAGGGTGCAATGGAAAACAAAGCTTTTTCAGACAGATAAAAATATTACCAATGTCAGTTTTTAAGAGGTCAAAGTGTTTTAAAATGATTTAACAATGTCCTTGCAAAGTTGTTAATAAACTGAAAAAAAAAAGGCTCACCTGCTTCATACTAAATAAATACAATGCAAATAAGATTATTTCTTACAGGAAACTAACAACAAACTCAAAGATAACTATGCATATCTTATCTTTATTCAAGGTTACCTTATTATCACCTGTTATTCCTTTCTCATAATGAGCCAAAGCATTTACATAATCACCTCTGGAAAAAAAAGAGTGAATTTTAATTCACATTTAAGTATCTTGTTTACATATACAAGATTTGAAACATAATCTGTCACTGAGTTGCTTAAGCACATGAAAGATGTGATACACAATGTTTATGCATGCATTCTTTGAAATGCAGGCCATTATTTTGCTACTTTTTTTTTTTTTACTTTATTTTACAATACTGTATTGGTTTTGCCATACATTGACATGAATCCACCATGGGTGTACATACGTTCCCAAACATGAACCCCCTCCCACCTCCCTCCCCAATTCGTTTCTTACATGCTAGTATACATGTTTCAATGCCATTCTCCCAAATCATCCCACCCTCTCCCTCTCCCTCAGAGTCTAAAAGTCTGCTCTATACATCTGTGTCTCTTTTACTGTCTCGCATACAGGGTCATCACTGCCATCTTTCTAAATTCCATATATATGTGTTAGTATACTGTATTGGTGTTTTTCTTTCTGGCTTACTTCACTCTGTATAATCGGCTCCAGTTTCATCCATCTCATTAGAACTGATTCAAATGTATTCTTTTTAATGGCTGAGTAATACTCCATTGTGTATATGTACCGCAGCTTTCCTATCCATTCATCTGCTGATGGACATCTAGGTTGTTTCCATGTCCTGGCTATTATAAACAGTGCTGCGATGAACATTGGGGTACATGTGTCTCTTTCAATTCTAGTTTCCTTGGTATGTATGCCCAGCAGTGGGATTGCTGGGTCATAAGGCAGTTCTATTTGCAATTTTTTAAGGAATGTCCATACTGTTCTCCATAGTGGCTGTACTAGTTTGCATTCCCACCAACAGTGTAAGAGGGTTCCCTTTTCTCCACACCCTCTCCAGCATTTATTGCTTACAGACTTTTGGATTGCAGACATTCTGACTGGTGTGAAGTGGTACCTCATTGTGGTTTTGATTTGCATTTCTTTAATAATGAGTGATGTTCAGCATCTTTTCGTGTGTTTGTTAGCCATCCGTATGTCTTCTTTGGAGAAATGTCTATTTAGTTCTTTGGCCCATTTTTTGATTGGGTCGTTTATTTTCTGGAATTGAGCTGCATAAGTTGCTTGTATATTTTTGAGATTAAAGATCTAAATGTAAGACCAGAAACTATAAAACTCCTAGAGAACATAGGCAAAACACTCTCCAACATAAATCACAGCAGGATCCTCTATGATCCACCCCCCAGAATTCTGGAAATAAAAGCAAAAATAAACAAATGGGATCTAATTAAAATTAAAAGCTTCTGCACAACAAAGGAAACTATAAGCAAGGTGAAAAGATAGTCTTCTGAATGGGAGAAAATAATAGTAAATCAAGCAACTGACAACTAACCTCAAAAATATACAAGCAACTTATTTTGCTACTTTAAAAGTAAGTATTAAGCTAAATTATGCTAAGAGTGTAAGGTACTAACTTTGTACTATGCTAGGCATTTTGGGGAGCTACATTAAAATTTTGGGGTCACTCTTGTTTAATTATCTCCTTTGGGGTTCTAAGGGACTTCCCTAGTAACTCAGTTGGTAAAGAATCTGCCTGCAATGCAGAAGGCCCGTGTTCAATCCCTGGGTAGGGGAAGATGCCCTGGAAAAGGGAACGGCAACCCACTCCAGTACTCTTGCTTGGAGAATTTCATGGACAGAGGATGTGGTGGACTACAGTCCATGGGATTGCAAAGAGTTGGACACAACCGTATGACAAACTCTCCTTTCCTCCTTTCCTTTGGGGTTCTAAAGACAATCATGAGACCATAAAAAGCAATGTTTGGTTTTTTTTTTCCACAAATACCCAGTATTTATAAGTGCAATATGTATTGAGAGAATCTGTGTAGAAATTAAGGAAAATACTGGGGATGACAGTATTAAGGGCCCTGATTCTTATTCTGATAAACAGTATCATGTTGTTTGTTTAGTCACTAAGACGTGTCCGACTCTGCAACCCCATGGACTGTAGCCTGCCAGGCTCCTCTGTCCACGGGATTTGCCAGGCAGGAATACTGAAGTGGGTTGCCATTCTCTTCTCCAGGGGATCTTTCTGACCCAAGGATTGAACTCTTGTCTCCTGTCTCCTGCATTGGTAGGCAGATTCTTTACCACTGAGACAGCAGGGAATATAAATGATACCACTCCCTCTTCCCATGACGGATGCTTATATGGATCTGCATATCTAGAAACCATATTTATTACCTCAGTTCATTCTTACTGCTTGGAACAGAATGGATCAGTGATTGCTTAGTATCCATCTGGAGATCCATTGTCCTTTAAGAAACCATCTCCTCCAGAATAAATTAATCAGCTCTGAAAAGTCAGCTTAGACCAGTCAACCTCCCTCAGCTTCACTCAATTTCCTCATCTGTTGGTTACAAGGAATTTGTTGGACAGCCCAGAGCTTCACAGTCAGCAGTGTTCCTACGTGGGAGTTTCTAATGCTGCTGTGCTATGCTTAGTTGTGTCTGACTCTTTGCAACCCTATGAACTGTAGCCCACCAGGCCCCTCTGTCCATGGGGATTCTCCAGGCAAGAATACTGGAGGGGGCTGCCATGTACTCTCCAGGGGATCTTCCCAACCCAGCGATTGAACCCAGGTCTCCCACACTGCAGGCGGATTCTTTACCATCTGAGCCACCAGGGAAGCCCCAAATACTGAAGTGGGTAGACTATCCCTTCTCCAGGAGATCTTCCTGATCCAGGAATCAAACCAGGGTCTCCTGCATTGCAGGTGGATTCTTTACCAGCTGAACTACCCAGGAAGCCCAGGAATTTCCAATATTTGGACCCAATTACATCAACACAGATAGAGATGTCTCTTGATGGTTCCTCCTTCAGGAACCTGAGGTTTCCCTTGAGCAAGTCCAATTAAGAGATGCTAGAGGAGATGAGCCCTGGGATTTCTTTGGAAGGAATGATGCTGAAGCTGAAACTCCAGTACTTTGGCCACCTCATGTGAAGAGTTGACTCATTGGACAAGACTCTGATGCTGAGAGGGATTGGGGGCAGGGGGAAAAGGGGGCGACAGAGGATGAGATGGCTGGATGGCATCACCGACTCGATGGACATGAGTCTGAGTGAACTCCAGGAGTTGGTGATGGACAGGGAGGCCTGGCATGCTGCGATTCATGGGGTCGCAAAGAGTCAGATACGACTGAGCGACCGAACTGAACTGAAACTGAGACTTGGGAACACTTACTTTTTTTTTTATGGTATTTTAGTTCATGTTATTTATTTTGGAACTCTCATGTGGCCCTAGCTCATGATTCTAATGTCAGACTGGAGAGCTAATCCTTCCCACAGATGTCAGATGGGTCCTTCTTTGATCTAATCAATGTCTTGGATGTGGAATGAAAAAGACTGTTGGAACTGAGCAGAGGCCCAGGGCTTTAGAATCAAACTCAGCAGCTGGTGGGACTCCTCTGGTGGTCCAGTGGCTAAGACATCACACTCTCAATGCAGGGGTCCTGGGTGCAATCCCTCCCTGGTCAGGAAACTAGATCCCACATGCCATAACTAAGAGGTCACATGCTACAAATAAGACCTGGTGCAGCCAAACAAATAAATATTTTTTAAAAATCAGCACCTGGTAGCCACTGGGGTATTGGACAGTGATGAGCTATACCTAATTAGTTGTGATTATCACAAGAGTAAGTCTCCTGATTTGGGTGTTGGGGTGCATACCTAGATCAGGACCCAGGAGTCAGCATAGAAACAGCAGTGAAAACTATGGAAACTGGTGGCTTCACAGTCACATGTTGAGCAAAAACGGTTAAAAAAGTATCAATAACATCAGACTTTCAACTGGCTCAGCTCACCTGACTATGATGAGACAGTTTTTGAGGGTTTGCTACAAAGACTTTGATTCTCCCGAAAGGAGGAACAAGGGAAGTTTTCTGGATAGTTCCAGAGCTTCCTCAAGTGCTTGTGCTCTGACAGGAGAGGGTGGGTCATCTCCCAGTACAGTGACCCTCTTCTCTTTACTCTCAGCCCCAGTCATTCACAGGACAGAGATGCAGGGCCAGGGCACTGGGCCTCCTCTCTTGAGTTATGCACTAAGATTCCTGTTTGTTCTTTTCAACATATTGGATTAACTCTAAGGGACAGATTAAGATTGACTATGAAGAAATAAAATCTCCAGAAAGCTTTTATTTGCAAAATGGGAACTTTTAAATAAGGTATCCTGGTTAGAAATGAAAGAGTACTTTTTGACAGAGTAATTTCTACAACTATTATCTGTCAATATTCTCAATGACTATAAAGTCTATATGAAAATAAAATGGAACTACATAAAAATGATTTTTAATGTTAGAACCATATTTTCTTTGTTCAAGAAGCAGTGTTTTTCCCATTTTATAATTTTTGAAAATGGAATATATCCTATAATAAATTGTCCAGTTATGGTGTAGTTGTCATTGCAACTACATATACCTGCAAACTTGTATCTGTCAATAAATGATTCAGTTCTTGTCTCTGCAGGCATCTGCATTAGTGACATTAACCACAGCTGAATGCGAGCCTAAAATTGGATCCTGAAATCCCTCTAAAATTACGCTTTTAGGCAGGACTGAAGTAAAAAAGTATAGTCTGTCAATTAAGACTACTGACAGTTAACACTGTCTAGCAATTAAGACGGAGAAGGCAATGGCAACCCACTCCAGTACTCATGCCTGGAAAATGCCATGGATGGAGGAGCCTGGTAGGCTGCAGTCCATGAGGTCGCTAAGAGTCAGACACGACTGAGTGACTACACTTTCGTTTTTCACTTTCATGCACTGGAGAAGGAAATAGCAACCCACTCCAGTATTCTTGCCTGGAGAATCCCAGGGACGGGGGAGCCTGGTGGGCTGCAGTCTATAGGGTCGCACAGAGTCGGACACAGCTGAAGCAACTTAGCAGCAGCAGCAATTAAGAACACTAGAAATTTCTAAATCTCTCAGAACAGATTATGGTATTTTCAAAGGCAGGCGAGATCTGTGAAGCATATTCATCATGCATCAGCAGGGCTTATTACTCAAGCACTGCAGCTTCACCTTGAAAAGCTTCTGGCTTGATTTGCAACACGAACTGATGAATTTTTATCCGTGTGCAATTCAATCTTAAAAAGCAGAAGTACAAGTTGAAGCAAATAGAGTTGTAGAACAAAGCCTGTATCTTTCACCAGGCCTTGAATTCACACTGCAAATCCTCAAAGTGTTCAAAGAGGTCAAGGTCATGATCGTAAATTAAGAAAAGCAGAGTCACCTTGACACTATGTATAACTGTTGTTGGCCAAATGTGTTTCAAAACAATATTTCTCAATTCAAAACAATTCTAAATATGGAAAAGACTTAGACCCAAACTGAGATTTTGATGCTGAAAGGGAGTGGATAGATACGCGGATAAGACATCATTAGTTAAAATAAAGCATTTTTGGATGTATAATTAATATGGTTTTTTTCTACCTAAGAAGCCACTATTAAATCCATGGATTTAATTATTAAATCAATGGCCTTATAATGAATAGCAGTTTAGAACTGAAGATATTCAATAATTAGATACTGACTGAAACATATAAAGATGAGGACTTACGTGAATTCAAGCTGAATAGCATATTCTTTTGATATAAACGGTATTTGGTCTGGGGCTAAACGTTTTGCCAGCTGCAGAGCACTGTCCCAGTGCTGCAAATCCCTTCTCATCTATTAGAAAGAGAAAGATATTAATTTCAAATGGCAAATTATTCTGCACAGTTACCATATAGTGCTGGTTTTAATAAAAGTGATTACATTCCCTGGTGGCTCAATGGACCACTGCCAATGCAGGGGACATGGGTTTGGTCTGGGAAGATCCTAAGTGGTGTGCCACAACTACTGAGCCTGTGCTCAAGAGCTGGTGACCCACAACTACTGAGCCTGTGCCTTCCAGGGCCTGTGGCTATTACAGTGGTTCATGGCCCTCCAAAACTCAATCCTAAACAAAATCTTATTCTCTTTAGTATTTAATTTGTCTCAATAGGAAAAGGGCTTCCCTGGTGGCTCAGAGGTTAAAGTGTCTGCCTCCAATGCGGGAGACCCGGGTTTGATCCCTGGGTCAGGAAGATCCCCTGGAGAAGGAAATGGTAACCCACTCCAGTATTCTTGCCTGGAGAATCCCATGGATGGAAAAGCCTGGTAGGCTACAGTCCATGGAGTCACAAAGAGTCAGACATGACTGAGTGACTTCACTTTCACTAGGAAAAAATTAAATTGAATTAAAATTAATTCAATCAACTAAATTAAAACTAGTATTTCTTCTCAGAGGGGAGATGATAAAAAAAAGTTGAGAAATACTTTACTATAGGAATCAATCTTATTTTCTGAGAAAATCTGAACCTGTATCATGAGATGAATAGTAGCAAACATAAATAAAATGTGAACATGTCTCTCTCTCTGACTCCTGAGGTCTTTTATCTGTGTCTGGGGCACAATTTCACAATTCCAAAATTGTATGTAATTATTTTATATTGTTAGGTTAATCATGTTCCCATTATGGCTTGAAATTGTAATTATCTTTCATTTTTTGCTGGCTATTGATTGCAAAAACTGAGAAACATCTTTTTACTATTGTGATTATGTAACTATTACTCACTTAATACCATTGTATTATGATTGGTCAACAGAAAAATTACAGAATTCTGTATCACCAAAACTACCATTTAATAGAAAAACCTGTAATCACTTTTTAAAATTCATATGCATATCAGAATCATCTTGGAATTTTTTTGAAAAATACAAATACAAATGCCCAGGGATTGCCTTTTTTTTTTTTGCTAGAGCTCCAGTTTCTAATGAATAGCCATGTTATGGGAGAATGCCACTGAAACATGTATAATATCATCTGTGAAACGAATTGCCAGTCCAGGTTTGATGCATGATACAGGATGCTCGGGGCTGGTGCACTGGGATGACCCAGAGGGATGGGATGGGGAGGGAGGTGGGAGGGGGGTTCAGGATGGGGAACATATGTACACTCATGGCGGATTCAAGTGAATGTATGGCAAAACCAACACAATACTGTAAAGCGAAATAAAGTAATTAATCAAAAAAAGATAAAAATAAAAATAAAAACACCTGGACTATATGAGGATCTTTCATTTTTATCTATTTTGTTTCATTATTTCTTTCTATTTCATATTCAGTGCTCCCATTTCATTTTGTTTATGTTTTCCAATTTTCCATCTTTTCTTTTTTTGGATGTTCTTTCTCAAGTCTTTATCAAGAACAGTAGAAAAGCTTTTGTAAACATATATATATTTTTAAAAACTTATGAATTTTTGCCTAACTAAAAAATTAATGACATTTTGATTCCACTTGTTTTTCTTAGTATGAATAGAATGCTAGATTTCCAAATTTAAAAAAACAGATATGCAACAAGCACAAAGGTTTACCGTATAGCACAGGGAACAGTATGATGTAATAACCTATACTGGAAAATAATTTCAGAAATAATGTGTATATGTATAACTGAATCACAGACACAAAAAAGAATCCTACTTTTTGAAATTCAGTTTTTCTAAATGTCCTATGGACATCTAATAACATATGAGATACAAAATTTTAAATATATTTGTGTAGGATATGATTAGGACTTCCCAGGTGGCACTAGTAGTAAGGAACCCACCTGCCAATGCAGGAGATATGAGAGATGTGGGTTCGACCCCTGGGTCTGGAAGATCCCCTGCAGGAGGGCATAACAACCCACTCCAGTATTCTTGCCTGGAGAATCCCATGGACAGAGGAGCCTGGTGGGTGCAGTCCAGTGGGTCACAAAGAGATGGACATGACTGCAGTGACTTAGCATACAAGCACACAGGATATGATTAACATAAATTAATTAAATATAAATCTATTATATTTAAATTATTAATGACATCATTCAAGATGCTCCTATTCTTTCTGCACTTGATAAAATGGTCTCAGAGAAATGTTAATATGTCTCACTATGATTATATATTGCTTGTTTTCCCTTTTATTTCTTCTGATTTTTGCTTTATGTCTTTTCTTTGTTGTTAAGTGTCTAATGGTTTATGGTATCTTCTTTGTGAACTGTTCCTTTTATCATTAAAATATTCATCTTTGTTTCATTTAAAATAAATAATAATAAAAAACTAACCATAAAAGAGTAAACCATTAATCTTCTGGAGTTCATTCCTCACTTTATTCACCCTTTGTACAGAATTAACAATGGCTAACATTTTGCAAGTGATATCTGCTACTCTAAGACATTAGCCTATTTACTTTCCACAACTAGGCCTTTTATAATGAGCTGTTCCTGCGCCCATTTTAGGGATCCAGAACTGAGGCAAAGAGAGGCTAGTTTTGCACACACAGTCTCACTGTTAGTGTGCGGCAGGGCTGAGCAGTAGGACTTTGCCTCCAAAGTTTTTACTTAGCTAACCTGTCAGCCTTCAAAGTGCGGTTAAAGGAACAATGGGGTGCAGTCACCGCTTCCCACTGTGAAGCCATCAGCTTAAATCCTTTACGAAGCCAGGAGCACGTGACAAGTGTCCACAGCTAACGCGGAAGGGCGAGGATGACATCTCTGCCCTCACCCAGGGAAGCCCTGTTCCTACTCCAGCACATACCAATCCAAGATCTGAAAATTTCTCAGGGTGTCCCCAGTCCTCTCAAATAATACTGTGAGTGCATGCGTGCTAAGTCACTTCAGTCACGTCTGATTCTTTGCAAGCCCATGGACTGTACCCCGCCAGGCCGCTTTGTCCATGGGGTTCTCCATGCATGAATACTGAAGTGGGTTGCCACTTCCTACTCCAGGGGATCTTCCTGACCCAAGGATCGGCCCCACATCTCTTTCATCTGCTGTACTGGCAGGCGGGTTGTCTACCACTAATGCCACCTGGGAAGCCAATAACACTGGAAAACCATCTAATTTTTTTCTTAACATTCAGTCCACTTAAAATTTAAAAATGGAATTTGCTATAGAACAATTTGAAAAAGAGAAGTCATGAAATCAATAGCAAATGTGCTTTCTCTATGTGGCTGTGGAAATGTTGGCTGAAGTGGAACAATGTTAGTGACGACAGCTACCATCTGTGTCTTTACAGTCAAGCTGGCGCCGTTCCCAAAGATCTAATCTCATTCTTACATCTTTACAGCAACCCTATGGGCTACATATTATTATCCCTCCTTTAAATGGGATCTAGGGCACTGAGACATGGAATAACTTGTCCAAGGGCACACAGAGGTGGGATTTGAAACCAGTCACGCCCAACTCTAAAGTCCACATTCTTAACTGCTCTTCTACACAGCCACAGTGCTCTCCTACCTCGTGTGGCCCTGGGTCCTTCATTCTGTTCTGGTCCTTCCCTCATAATGCTCACCTCTGGGAAACTAGTGATGATACATAAGCCTATCCCTCTTCACACACAAGAGAACGTCACACAGTAAATGATAAATGTGCCTCAGGTTTCCCATTTGGAAAATAGAGAAAATAATAGTATTATCTCACAGGAGTGTTGTGAGGGTTGAATGAATTAAAATATTTATGTCAACACTTAGAAAAGTACCTGGTACACGTAAGCACTCAATAAATGATGTCTGTTTTCATTTGTATGTGTTTTTGTAAGTTACAGAATCTGTTCTCTTTGGATACGCTCTGACTCTAAATTATTTGGTAATGTTACAATACCATGCCTTTTACTGCTCCATAGAACACAGAGTGAAAATACTTCTAAGGTTAATGAATACTCAGGGGTTCTTAAAGCTGAAGTCTGAGTTCAAGGAGGGGGAAGGCATGTGGTGCCTGGTGCTGAGAGATGTTAACTCTTTAAAAGAGGTCAGAGCCTCTTTGTGCGTTCTTTCCCTCATCTGCTGCCTTACCTCAAGGGCGGCAACAGGGCAGCTGGATGCCAGGTACAGGTCCTGAGCCAGGTTGAAGTCATTGCTGAACATGGCAAGATGTCCTGCCAGAAGATTGTAGTCCTCTATTCCCTATAAATAAAAACAGTTTTAATGAGAAGAAACTCAAGGGTTTAATTTTTATTTAAGGACTGTGCTTAGGAAGAAGTGGTAGTATCTATCAGTTTTTGAGCTAGGTAAGACTAACTGCAGAAATTTAAATGCTTGACTCAGTATCATTTAAATGCTAATCTGATAATTCCCATAAGATGTTGTTTACCTTTATTTGTTCCAAGGACATCACCATGCCAACGTTTCCAATAGTCCGATAAACACGGATTGCAAACTCCACTTCCATGTGGTGTAGACAGGCTCTGGCCAGTTCATTCCAGGCAGTCTGATCATTGAGAATCTTGCACAGTTCCCAGGCATCAGAAAACCTGGCATTTGAATATATAAGCATAATCAAGGAGCTCTATTTGTTTCCTACTAGGCAGTTTTTCCCAGGGACAGGGAAGCCTCATGGGCTGCCGTCTATGGGGTCACACAGAGTCGGACACGACTGAAGCGACTTAGCAGCAGCAGCAGGCAGTTTTTAGACTGTATGTAATTTAATGTTATGCCTTAGATAAATTTTGCAAAAATATTTTTCAATCTTTAATCATTTCCAAGTTATAAAAGAACTACATAAACTTTTCTTCCTTTTTTGTATAGATGTTTTTTCCTGAATTTATTGAATTAATCTGAGTCTACGCTGTGTAACCACCCTCCCTCATCAGTAACTAATTCTACTCATTTGTTTTTTGGTTTACTTGACACACATATGAAGATTATTTCTGCTGTCATATAAGTCTAATAACATTAGTATTCTATTCCTATAAGCTGGGAAATTTAAGATAGGTCGGCCCACTATGGCCTGCAGCTTCCTGCTTTGGGAAATACAGTGTGAGTGAAAGACGGCCACTAGCCCACCTACCCTTTATGGCCTGTCTGGGCTGCTCTTACTCCAACAACCAACCTGGGTAGTTGTGATGGACCCTATAGCCCTTAAAGCCTGAAATACCATTTTGACCATAACAGAAAAAGCTTACTGACTTCTGGTTTAAAACTTAACCACAAATGTCAATGAGACTTTTTGTGGGACTCCTATATTAATGAATATGTCATCCTCCCCATCTAGTCATCAATCTAGTTTCCACCCAACACACACACACTGAGCACTGCTATGTGCCAGGATCAGTGCGTGGAACCAAGATGTAAGGATCAAAGGTAGTCACTGTCCTTAGGTGGTCACACTTGGGGAAGGCAGAAGAGACAGGTGAGTAACAGAGGACTACGACACAGCACGGCAGAGGTACCAGAGTGCCTGTAATATGTGCATCTTTGTGCTTAGTGCTTTGCATAAATTATCTCACTAGATCACCCTGACAACCCTATTCCCTATATATTATTATTATTTCTTCTTTATAAAGGAGGAAAGTGAGGCTTAGAGGCCTTAAAAAACCAGCCTAGTGGTAAGAGACAATGTGCTCTAAACCACTCTGCACACCAGATCCTGGCTCTGAGGCAACACATGAGAAAGGCCTCAATCTACACTGCCAGTGGTCAGGAGCTTCAGGGAAGGCTTCCTGGAGGAGCGGGCCCTGCTGAATGGCAGAGAATGAGGCGTTACTACCTACACAGACAGGGAAGGGCAGTCTATGATGCGAAAGCAGCACATGCCAAGGCAGGAAATCATGAAACATTATTGAATTCAAGCAGTCAGTGGACAGAGAGCACTGGAGGAGTCGGGGCAGGTGAGGCTGGTATTAAATCAGCAAGAGCTGAGCATGTCAGGCTGAGGTCCCCGAAAAATAGGGGTCTCTTCCTAAAGCCAGTGGGAAGTCACTGAGGATCAGACTCACATTTTCCAAAGTGTGTGGAGAATACATTGTCTTGAGGCTACCTGGAGAGAGAGCCGTCAGGGTCGCTCTGCTACACATTACTCCATTGGAAGGCCGGAGTTAAGGTGGGGGAATAGTGGAGGAGAAAAAGACCTGGGTGTGTGTGGGTGTGTATGCATGCGTGGGTGTGTATGCGTGGGTGTGGGTGTGTGCTGTAGGGCATGTGCACAACGTGATTTGGGCAGGGGGAGAAAAGGAGGCTGGGAAAGATGATGGTGCGAGTTTGAGGAACTCGTGGACTCCCAGCTACACAGGACTGGGAGGCAGTGGTGATACAGGTTTAAGTCAAGGATGCATATTCTGGAGTTAATCTCATATATAAGGTATTGAAACCACCTTTGAGGAGATTCATTCTGGAAGAATAACTAGAGTGAGAAGATAAGAAAGGAGCCCAAAGGACCCTGAGGAAGAGCAACATTTACACAAAGGAATTCACAGTCACCCTAAGAGGTGAGAGGAAAAAGCAGGGATAGCTCAGAAAGTAAAGCGTCCACCTACAATGCAGGAGACCCAGGTTCGATCTCTGGGTCGGGAAGATCCCCTGGAGAAGGAAATGGCAACCCACTCCAGTACTCTTGCCTGGAGAATCCCATGGAAGGAGGAGCCTGGTGGGCTACAGCCCATGGGGTCACAAAGAGTCGGACATGACTGAGCGACTTCACTCACTTGAGGAGATTCACTCTGGAAGAATAATTAGAGTGAAAAGAGAAGAAAGAAGCCCAAGGGACCCTGAGGAAGAGCAACATTTACACAGAGGAATTCACTGTGGTCCTAAGAGGTGAGAGGAAAAAGCAGGGGAAAAAAAATCTCAAGTAAGATAAAATTAAACTTTGTTATGATGAAATTAAGGGAGTGTTGAAATAATTACATTTATTAGAATTTCACAATAACTGCTATTTGGGAGATTAGAAACCCTTTTTGTTCTGATGGGCTTTTCCCATAGTACAAAACCCCTTCCTTTAGAATTTACATATATTTTCAAATCGATCATATCTGAGCTTCATGATAATCCCGTGAAGTAAATGAGGTAAATCCTATTATCTCCATCTTTTTTTTTTTTGGTCATGCTGTGTGGCATGTGCGACCTTAGTTTCCCAACCAGTGATCAAACCTGTGCTCCCTGCATTGGAAGAGTATAGTCTTATTAATCACTGGATGGCCAGGGAATTCCTTTCCATCTATTTTCACAAGATTTGACCTTTAAAATCACAAAAGGAAATGAGAAGCTCCACAAGAAGTGTTTAAGCCATACCTTTTTAGCATTAAAGTCTGTGTCAGCACCTGCCTCAGTTCATGAGGCCCCACGTCTTTTAAAGTGTCGAGGAAGCGGTGAGTGCTAAGATAGATGTTGTTTATTTTTCCACTCTGGGTTTGGCAGGTCAACTCTCCATTATATAACAGCAAAGGTTTATGAGAGAAAGGAACTTTGGTGCCACCAGCCAGAATGACCTTGGATCCTATATTATAAAACAGACACCTTAATGTTGAAAACTAATAGCACACACATTAAAAAAAGAATGTTTTAATTTTAGTACAATGGAAATGTAATTCTCAACAAACATACAAAAAAGTGATTAAGTACCTTGGATAGTGTCCTTGTGAAAGACATACGTGTATACCTTATCGTCATCGTAGGCGATAAATACACCTTTATCCATTGGCCAGTTTTCCCAAAGAACACCTTTAATGGTTGGCGAAAAATCTGGAATCTCATAGGTAGCATCATTAACCTAAAAATTAAGGATTTACAGATTTTACCCAAATCTGCACTTAAACCATTATCATTTGCCTTTGTAGGATGGAGCTTGTCTGCAGTCTTAGCTGGTAAAGCTTACCAACTCATATTCAACTCATCAACATCCCAAGATAAATGAAGAAAAGTTTCTTTTCCCCTTTCTATACTAAGCATGGCTTTAAAAAAAACTGTAGTTACATGCAAAGTCAAGGGTTTTATCTAAAATTTGGTGAATTTGCAGGAAAAACTACAAGTCTGGACACAAAACTTCAGGTTAAGAAAAAAAGTTGAAGTTGCTCAGAATGATAACAGAAATATTAACTATGAACACACTTGTGCTTAGAAAATTTTCAATAATATTGGGTACAGAAATGCTCCAACTAGAGAATAAACAAATAATTCATACATGATTTGAGATCTAAATAAATTCCACTTGATACATTTTATTTAAAAACATGCATTCCGACAATGTATTCCAACAAACTGTAATTATAGTAATATAAGCTATTAAAAAAAATCAACCCATATATTCCTATAAACTCAGGCAGATAGGTTTATATATATATCCTGAAAGGAAATCTCTACAAGATTGAATTTCCTTATTAAGCAGGGGGAACTCAAGGTCATCTTTACATTCAGGTCATTTTTCCTCATTTATTTTGTAACTGAGAAATGGGTTGGAAAGAACTAGAATATTAGGAATTTTGAATAAATAATCCAGGCACTTCTGCTGAAACCTGTTACACATTTGTCAAAGACAGAAAAGAAAAGAAATAAAGAGAAGACAAAAAGAAAAAGGGAGGAAGGAAGTTTTACTATCTAGGAGAGTATATCGTGAAATGAGAGCTATCTTCAGGGAATGTGTCTTCACTGTGGTAGAGCTAAGACACCTGGGAACAGTTACTAAGGTTCAGTCCAAGCACAGCTGTAGGCTGTGAACTATGAACAAAAATATACTAATTGGATATTAAAAAAAAATCCAAGTATAGTAAGTGAGATAAAACCACAATATTTCCTTTTTTCTAAATTAAGCCTTGTAAAAGTTAAGGATGTTTAAAAATAAGAGTAACTAAATCTAAAAATCTTAATCAACCCTGACTATTCACTGGAAGACTGACGCTGAAGCTCCAATACTTTGGCCACCTGATGTGAAGAACTGACTCACTGGAAAACACCCTGATGCTGGGAAAGAGTGGAGGCAGGAGCAGAAGAGAGTTGACAAGAGGATGAGATGGCTGGATGGCATCACCAACTCAAAGGACAAGACTTTGAGCAAGCTCCTCCAAGATAAAAGCTTCCTTTATCTTGGACATGAGATAGTCAAGGACTGGGAAGCCTGGTATGCTGCAATCCATGGGATCGCAAAGAATCAGACCCAACTGAATGACTGAACAACAATAAAAAATGTCTAAAAATGGATTCATCTGTTTTTAAATCACCTGATTAAAAAAAATCTTTCCTTAGTGTTCAGGATCTTTAAGAGAAGAGGAAAATCAACTGAGGCGGGCAGAAGGGACAGGGAACAGTCCTTGCTCTCTGAAGCTATTCCATTTCTAGAGAAAACTCATGTTATCTGAAGATACACTGTAGTACTGTGCCATAAATAAGGTTAAAATGATACAGAATAAGGACTGTTCTTTCCATTAAAAAGTCTAAGAGTTTTCAACACTTAAAAATTACAAATAATGTAAAAAGTTTTCTAGATGAAAAGTCATGAAAACAAATCACAAATATACCACAAACATAATAACAAAGTACCATAATTCTCCGCGTTAAGAGAAAGTGATCTTATATATGAAATATATTTTAAAAACACTTTTTTCATATGTTGCCATTTTAAAAAATAACTATTTGAAAACTTTTCTAGACTTACTGGACAGTAGACATATCCATCACTTTTTTCATCAATGAAAACTAATCTGGTCCCATTTGGGTCAGGAAAAATCTTTTTCACACTGACGGGATGTCGATAATCATTAACAAACTGCCAGTCTTCAATGTAGAAATACTGAATGACACCAGTCTAAAAAAATCCAGTCATAGAAATGAAAGGTTGTCAAGAAAATACTGACTTTTCAGCATTTATGTTAAGCGTATTTCCTAATTTGAAAAAAATAAGTCATATTTTTGATCAAGGAAGAGTCTAAAAATAATATTTACTAGATAAGCAAAGTACAGATCCAAGAAAGTAAGCTAAATGAGTATGTACATCTGAGTCAACAGTCTATTATTAGTTCTAACATCCTTAGTCATATTAAGGCTTAACTGATTTTCAGATTTTCCACTTGTAAGAAATACTCTTATTGGTTAAGAGTAACTTTCAAGTCATATTATTTAAAATATTTTTGCTGTTAGCAAATTAGAAAATTAAGTTTAAAATAAACAAAAACCCACAAGATACAGTCATAGTTCTCTAACAACAATGAACACGTAGACATCAAAATTTAAAAATATACCATTTAAACTCACTCAAAAAAATGAAATACTTAGGTGTAAATTTAACAAAGCATGCATAGGACTTGTGTGTTAAAAACTAAAAATCACTAAGGAAAGAATCCAAGAATATTTAAATAAATGGAGAGGTATACTGTGTTCATGGATTGGTGTCAGAATAAAGATGTTATTTCTCCTGAACTGATAGACAAGTTTTTTTGTAGATACAGACAAGATTATTCTAAAATTTACATGGCCCTGCAAAGGAACTAGAATAGGTAAAACAGTTGTGGAAAAAAAAAAAAGGGAAAATCAGTCTTTTTTTCTTTTTTCAATAGCTACAGTGATCATTGTGTAGCACTGGTGGAGGGACAGACACAGAGACCACTGGAATAGACTAGAAAAGCCAGATTGTTATCAGGGATTAAGGTAGAGGCAAGAAGAAAGTGGGTGTGGAGATAAATGCAACATGAAGGATCCTGGTGGAGACAGAATTGTTCTATGTCTTGCCTGTTAATGTCAATACCCTGGTTGTGATATGTAATATAATGTTACCATTGGGAGAAACTAGCAAAAGGATTTACAGGATCTCTCTGTATTATTTCTTATACCTGCAGGTGAGTCTACAATGATCCCAAAATAGAAAGTTTAATTAAAATAAAAACACATGTTAACATCTTACATTTCTATTCAGGCCAAGATGGTGTGACTGGACTTAATTTGCCCACCCAAAAGAACCAAAAATAACAGACAAAATACATGAAATATGATTTTCAAGATACTGGAATAAGGCAACATAGGATAATGGTCTCTTGGAGATGGGAAACAAGCTAACTCCTGTGATTGCTCCAGTTTTTGCCTTGGGAGAGTCTTCAAGCCATGGCAAAGCGGGGGAACATGCAGGTGGAGGGCGACTCCCTGAGCTGCGGAGACTGAGCTGAGGATCCAGTGGGGCAGAAGGGAGGTGGCCAGACTTGCAGGGTATAACACCAGAGAGGAGAGAGATGCACTGAGAGAGCACTGAAGATCTTCAGAGGGTCCACCCTGAGTCTTCAGCAGAGTTTGATCACTGCACACTTAGAAAATTGTCAAAGCCAGGGAGAAGAACCATCCAAAGGCATTAGAGGAAACAGTGACTGGCACTCACAGAGAATTGGGAACAGTGACTGTTTCCAACTGGCAGATTAGAAAACGTAATTCACAGGAAGTGTGTTCACAAGAGAGTTCCAGAAAAACATCTATTTCTGCTTTCTTGACTATGCCAAAGCCTTTGACTGTGTGGATCACAATAAACTGGAAAATTCTGAAAGAGATGGGAATACCAGACCACCTAACCTGCCTCTTGAGAAATCTGTATGCAGGTCAGGAAGCAACAGTTAGAACTGGACATGAACAACAGACTGGTTCCAAATAGGAAAAGGAGTACGTCAAGGCTGTATATTGTCACCCTGCTTATTTAACTTATATGCAGAGTACATCATGAGAAACACTGGACTGGAAGAAGCACAAGCTGGAATCAAGATTACTGGGAGAAATATCAATAACCTCATTATGCAGATGACACCACCCTTATGGCAGAAAGTGAAGAGGAACTCAGAAGCCTCTTGATGAAAGTGAAAGAGGAGAGTGAAAAAGATAAGCATATATAAACATATATATATAAGCATATATATATATATATATATATATATATACACACATACACATATAGCTTCCCTGCTTATTTTATAGAGTTAATGAGATAAAATAAGTGAGATCAGGGCTTTATAAATTGTTGTGTGTTATACAAACGTACTATTAATTTATTTACTACTTATTTACCATATCACCACTGCTTTATCTGATACATGAGACCTACCTTACTTGTGTATATAAGCTCAAAAACTGATTTTGGGTCAAATTTAAATTTAAAAAGTCTCTCTTCTGGCAATAAGCATGTTTTTAAATATGCTCTTTAAAAAAAACAATGTGAGAAAACAGAACCTTTGAAACAGTGATTAATTGCCTTTCTAATGAAGGACAGGGAAGCCTGGTGTGCTGCAGTCCATGGGGGAGTCAGACATGGCTGAGCAACTGAACAATAGCAACAAATGTGGAAACAATGCCTTTGTTTTTAAACCAATTTAGTGAATTCTTCTAGAGGCTACGCAAGGTAACAGGTATGATATGTTTTGAGAAATCTTTAAAAGGTTTTACAAATATAAATGCTATTACTAAACTATGCTTTATGTATATGTGGCTAATGTAACATCTAAGAGTACAGGGTGTTGGTGGTTCAAATGACCAAAAGGTTGAAGTGGGATTCTCAATATTCAATTAATTTTAATTAAATGCCTGCTAAATGTAGACATTGGATAGCTAAAGTCGAATGAGGTGTCTTACATTTGTCATCAAATTAAATCCTGAAAGCATCAAGATAAGGAAAATGAGACTGGTAAGTGTCAAGCAGCAAGTAAGAGGACTAGTATTTGAGCCCAGATTGTCCAGACTCCAAAGTCTGTCCTTTTCATTGTGCCATCAAAGTTGCTTATAGTTACAAAAGCACTTGATAATAGCAAATCACACCAAAATGCTCTACATACATATATAATAATTTTTTGCACATATAATGCTTCCCAGGTGGCTCAGTGGTAAAGATTCTGCCTGCCAATGCAGGAGGCGTGGGTTTGATTCCTGGTTTGGGAAGAGCCCCTGGAGGGGGAAATGGCAACCCACTCTAGTATTATTGCCTGGATAATCCCAAAGACAGAAGAAAACTACAGTCCATGGGGTTGCAAAGAGTTGGATACAAGTGAGTAACTGAGCATATATGCATGTATGTGCATATAATATCTATATAACATATATATATACACACACGTATATAATAAATTACAAGGTAAAAATGAGAAATTTTCCCACGTTCTATATTACAGAAGACAACACGTACATCTGTGCCATAGATGAGGAAATCACCAGTTAAGGCATGACATAAAATACGGCACTTATCATCCACTGCTGGGAAAAGTCGCGTCTCACGTTCTTCTTGAGCATCCAACATTTCACTTTCTATCTAAAACAAAGAATAATAGTGGCTCATAGACTTAACTGAATAAATCTGGTTTGCAATATCTAGGGGGTAATGGGAGTCTTTTTCTTAAATTCAACTAAATATTTAGGCTCACCAGATAAACCACTTTACTCAGAAAGGTATCAGGCAGGAACCCAGCTTGCCAGCAAGGCAATTAAATATCCCTTTTAACGAGTTTCCCTGGTGGCTCAGATGGTAAAGAATCTGGCTGCAATGCAGCAGCCTGGGTTTGACCCCTGGGTTGGGAAGATCCCCTGGAGAAGGGAATGGCTACCCACTCCAGTATTTCTTGTCTGGAGAATTCCATGGACAGAGGAGCCCGATGGGCTACAGTTCAAGGGGGTGCAAAGAGTCAGACAGGACTGAGCGACTGAAACTTTCACTTTCTTTAACGGTAATAGTCTTTGCAGTAGCCTCTGCAGTTGTCTTATAGCTAATCTCTTTGGCTTCCCAGAAGTAAAGAGCCAAGAAATACATGCGGGAAGTGTCCTGGTTGAGAAGCCTCATATTTCAAGGGCCAACATCTCTTGAACAACTCATGGAGCATAGTTTCAAGATCCCCACCAGTGACAGGACCAAACACATGGGTCAGTCCATTCCAGGAAGCCAGACCTATGGCATTCCCATCAGTTTTTACAACTTACTTATAGTTCCTTCTAGATGCACTTTAAATGGCCATTTTCACATAAGCCATGTTATGAGCAGCACAGCTGAAACGTTGTTGGGTTTCTTGGGAACAGAGTTAAAGGGTTAACTGAGGGTTAATCTCATGAGGTTACTCTCATGACAAACTCAAAAGAGTTTTGTCAGTCCTTTATTACATACAGCTTTCTAGCTAGTCTGTACATGGTTGCTTCTTGACCAAAGTTCTTGATTATGAAACACTAGGCTATTCATTGTCACCACTGACCTAAGCAGGCCATGGGACACCAAAAATACTTACCAGATGTAATTGGACTTTGCCTTCAAAAAGTGCAGACGCATAGTCAGAATAAAGGCAAACACTGGCTACTGTCCCCAGATATTCCACATCTTTCAATTTTTTAACAGCTGTAGTAATCAAAACAAAAACAAACACAATAAAATATAAACAAAATGATCTAATCTAATGATCTGCAAATAAGTTTTAAATGTGTGCCTTTGAAAGAATATTCTGAACCTGAAAGTTTAATTTTAGCCATTCTAAAGAAAATCTTAGTTGCCATATAAATTTGCCTTTAGGAATTTCATAGTGGTTCACAAGAAACAAAGTAATAAAAAATAAAGTCACTTGCAAAATAACCAAAAATTAAACCTTAGTGATAAGAAGCTTAATGGACCATCTGAGGATAATTCTCAGGCTGGCTCTGTTCCTGAGGGACATCTGAACTCCTGTGGGAAAGAGGAGGAGGAGGAGGAGGAGAAGAAAAAGTTAGGCTCCCTTTAGATGTCAGTGGTTATTCAAGCATACAGTGGGAGGGGTAGGGAATTAACATTTATGATGCTGTGAAAGTGCTGCACTCAATATGCCAGCAAATTTGGAAAACTCAGCAGTGGCCACAGGACTGGAAAAGGTCAGTTTTCATTCCAATCCCAAAGAAAGGCAATGCCAAGGAATGCTCAAACCACCGCACAATTGCACTCATCTCACATGCTAGTAAAGTAATGCTCAAAATTCTCCAAGCCACACTTCAGCAATACGTGAACCATGAACTCCCTGATGTTCAAGCTGGTTTTTGAAAAGGCAGAGGAACTAGAGATCAAATTGCCAACATCCGCTGGATCATGGAAAAAGCAAGAGAGTTCCAGGAAAACATCTCTTTCTGCTTTATTGACTATGCCAAAGCCTTTGACTGTGTGGATCACAATAAACTGTGGAAAATTCTTCAAGAGATGGGAATACCAGACCCTAACCTGCCTCTTGAGAAATCTGTATGCAGGTCAGGAAGCAACAGTTAGAACTGGACATGGAACAACAGACTGGTTCCAAATAGGAAAAGGTGTACGTCAAGGCTGTATATTGTTATCCTGCTTATTTAACTTATATGCACAGTACATCATGAGAAACACTGGACTGGAAGAAACACAAGCTGGAATCAAGACTGTCGGGAGAAATCTCAATAACCTCAGATATGCAGATGACACCACCCTTACGGCAGAAAGTGAAGAGGAGCTAAAATGCCTCCTGATGAAAGTGAAAGAGGAGAGTGAAAAAGCTGGCTTAAAGCTCAACATCCAGAAAACAAAGATCATGGCATCCGGTCCCATCACTTCATGGGAAATAGATGGGGAAACAGTAGAAATGGTGTCAGACTTTATGTTTTTGGGCTCCTAAATCACTGCAGATGGTGACGGCAGCCATGAAATTAAAAGAAGAAAAGTTATGACCAACCTAGATAGTATATTCAAAAGCAGAGACATTACTTTGCTGACTAAGGTCCGTCTAGTCAAGGCTATGGTTTTTCCAGTAGTCATGTATGGATGTGAGAGTTGGACTGTGAAGAAGACTGAATGCTGAAGAATTGATGCTTTTGAACTGTGGTGTTGGAGAAGACTCCTGAGGGTCTCCTGGATTGCAAGGAGATCCAACCAGTCCATTCTGAAGGAGATCAGCCCTGGGATTTCTTTGGAAGGAATGATGCTAAAGCTGAAGCTCCAGTACTTTGGCCACCTCATGTGAAGAGTTGACTCATTGGAAAAGACTCTGATGCTGGGAGGGATTGGGGGCAGGAGGAGAAGGGGATGACCGAGGATGAGATGGCTGGAAGGCATCACGGACTCGATGGACGCGAGTCTGAGTGAACTCCAGGAGATGGTGATGGACAGGGAGGCCTGGCATGCTGTGATTCATGGGGTCGCAAAGAGTCGGACACGACTGAGCGACAGAACTGACTGAACTGAAGTACCTACCAGACCAACAGGTGCCTAAGAAAGACCAGGCGCAAAAGTAGATCACATATTTTATTCCATGTAATTTTTCTCATAACCCTTTACAAGTAGAAGAATCTTCATTTTCCAGATGAGGAAACCAAGGCTCAGAGGGGTTAAGAATTTGTCTACAGTCACCCAGCTAAAAGGGGCAGAAGGGAATTTGAACCCAGGGCCCAATTCTAAAGAACACAATCTGCTCAGGATACCACAGTGTCTTCACAGCAAAGATAAAGAACAAAACCTTTCCCAAAACTATGCAAAATTTTTAGAAGATTCACAAAAAACCATTTAAGCTAAGAAAGAGATGTCTGAAGAAAAAGAAAGATTTGGTCTTAAAAGAAACTACTAGTGCTTCCCAAACAAACAGACAGACAAAAAAGCAAATTATATGTTAGATAAGAAAACAACTGGATTTAGACTTGCCATTCTCGCCAAGGACATAAAACCAAGCTCGATTATTCATTCCCACAGCCAGGTGATAAAGTCCCACTGCTACAAAGTTGGGCTCCACGGCGACAGAAACTGTGATTGGCAGTTCCTATAACAGAAAAAAAGGAGCAGTAGTGAATCAACTGTCAACACTGTGTTAATTTTATTGACAAGTGAAGAGAACACTGTTTTCGTACTCCTTCAACAGGGTTGGCTACGGTGACTTCAAGGAGGGAGGTGAGGTATGCAATCCTGGTACTGCAGGCGTCTCCAAGGATGGGGAGCTTGGTCAGGAACACGTGCAGCGAGCCCCTCTGGGTGGACAGTGCCAGCAGCTGGCCATCATCTGTCCAGGACAAGGTGCCCAGCCCTGAAATGACGGAGCACATGAAGGATTATTTAAAAACAGATATGCTGTTACAAGAAACCAAGCACACTAAATATCTTCACTTAAGCTACCAGAGGCATAAAAATCTTCAAAGTTTTAAAAAAAATAGTGGACATAGCTTTTACTTAGACTAGGAGATTCATCATGGATTGGCTTATGAGCATGAGCCCCGATGCATTCAACACTGGCTCAAAGGGAAATATATCAGAATTCAGATTCTGCAACTGGATTTGGGATAAAACACAACAGAAATCTTTGAGTCAAAGTATATTCACATCCTCCTAGTCAAGAAGTTTTTTTGGTTTTTAGTCACTGAGTCATTTCCAACTCTTTTGTGACCCCATGCACTGTAGCCAGCCAGGTTCCTCTGTCCATGAGATTTCACAGGCAAGAGTAATGGAGTGGGTTGTCCCAGATTGAATCTGCGCCTCCTGCAATGGCAGGTGGATTCTTTACCACCGAGCCAACTGCGAAGCCCAGTCAAGGAGTATGACCCAACATAATTACTAATAAAGAGGCTACTTGAGGGAATTCTAGTGAAAGGTGTAAATTTGCTTCCTCCTACAATGAATGCAAACCATACGTTAACAAACACATTACTCTCTTACTAAAATGATCAAACTCCAACTTGCTTCAGAAAAATCAATACCTTTATGTTCATCATCCAGGCTGACTATAGCATACATGTCTCTTAGTTCTGCCAAGTCATGGATTTTAATGCTGAAAAATAAAAAAATATGTATATATATATTTTAAATATGAGCACTAAGTTAAATTCAAGCAATTATAAGCTATGGAACAGGTCAGTGTTCTCCAAAAAGGGATGTACAGGAGGATCTATAGGGTTAAGGAAGAAAATATTAAACTTTCCATATTTAATTATATTTTCTTTAAAATTTTTGTTTGTTGATAGGGGGTGGGAGTGGGGCCCAGCTTAGTTCTTTGATCTACAGTCAGGAACAAGGAGGCTGAAGATCCTGAGGAAAAGTTTGAGTCAGAAAACTTTCCCCTGAGCAGTACTGATTGTTGTAAAATGAAGCAGGTTTCTCTTTGCAACGTGTCCTCCCCTCCTCTCCCCCCATCCACTGCTCTAAGAGTTCCTTCCTACAAAAATAAGTGAGGTATAAAAGAAAGATTTGGAAAGGCCTAGGTGGAAAGCTCTGAAAAGTAGAGGTATAATGTTACTTCAAAGGGTTATTGTGAAGGGTAAGTAGGCTTATGCAAGTGAAACCTGTGTAGCATGATGTTGGGACCTAATAGTGGTATTTCTTTCTTCCTGTCTCCCTTGCTCTCTCCTTCCTTTGTCCCTTCTCCACCCTCCCAGTGCTTCTTCTTCATATATTTTCCATTTTCATTTAATTAAAATTTTTATATAATTGTAGGTCCACACGTGACTGTGAAATAAGAGAGAGAACAAAGAGCCCAGAAGTAAATCCGTACACCTATAGTCAATTACTCTTCAACAAAGGAGGCAAGAATACACAATGGGAAAAAGACAGTCTCTTCAGCAAGTGGTGCTGGAGAAGTTGGACAGCTGCACGTAGATCAGATGTTAGAGCACATCCTCAAAAGGGTGATGTGCACCCTTTTGTGCACACCACACACAAAAATAAACTCAAAATGGCTTAAAGACAAATCTAAGACAAGATAGTATAAAACTCTTAGAAGGGAACATCGGCAAAACATTCTCTGACATAAATCATATCAATGTTTTCTTAGGTCAGTCTAGCAAGGCAATAGAAATAAAAGTGAAAATAAACAGATGGGATTTAATCAAACTTAACAAGATTTGGCACAGCAAAGGAGACCATTAAAAAAAAAAAACCAACAACAAAAACGAAAAGAACTTACAGAATGGGAGAAAGTATTTGCAAATGATGCGACAGACAAGGGCTTAATCTCCAAAATATATACACAGCTCATACAGCTCAACAAAAAAACCAAACAACCCAACTGAAAAATGAGCAGAAGACTTTAATAGACATTTTTCCAAAGACAACATACAGATGGCCAGTAGGCACATAAAAATGTACCCTCGACTGAGTTGCTTCCTATGTTCCAAGTCGTCAAATTTCTGAGTATAAAGTTGTTTGTAGTACTGCTTTGTTAGCGGTTTTCAGATCTGTAGTGAAACTTCTATTTCACTCATGATATTGGTGAACTGTATTCTATTTTTGTCATCCTTGCTAGAGATTTATCAATTTTCCCCTCAAACCCCTGGCTTTTAAATTTTTTCCCTGTTTTCAATTTCTGCTCTTTGTTACTTTCTTCCTTCTGCTCTGGGCTTGTTTTGCTCTTTCTAGTTTTTTGAGATAGGAACTTAGATAATTGATTAGATGTCTTTTCTCTTTCCTCTATATCAATTTAGTACTATAATTTTTCTTCTCAGCACTGTTTTAGCCGCCTGAAATAGATATTGCTATGTACATCTATTGAAGACTGAAGACAGGAGCAGAAGGGGACAACAGAGAATGAGATGGTTGGATGGCATCACCAGCTCAATGGATGTGAGTTTGAGCAAGCTCTGGGAGATGGTGAAGAATAGGGAAGCCTGGCATGCATGGGGTCACAAAGAGTTGGACACTACTGAGTGACTGAACAACAAATGTACATTTCCATTTTCACTCAGTTCTATGTATTTTCTAGTTTACTTTTAGATTTACTCTTTGACCCGTGAATTGTTTGGAAGTAGGCTAATGTCTAAGTACACAGAGAATTTCCTGTTGTTACCAATTTCAAGTATGATTACATGATGGCTTAACACATTTTATATGATTTCAATTTGTTGAGGTTTGTTTCACACTCCAGGATATGGTCTACACTGGTGAATGCTCCATGGGTGTCTGGAAAAAATGTGTACTCTGTTGTTGCTGGGTGGAGTGTTCTGTAGATGTCTGCTAGGTCTAGTTGGTTTATAGTGTTATCAAAGTCTGTTGAGAGTTTAACTAAGTTACACCATGATACAGCTGCCCTGGCATCTATTTTGTTTGGCCAAGTGGCCTGCAGTGATCTTAAATGAAATGAACACTAGTCCCTTTATGCACATGCATGCCCTCTTCATAGCAGCCCACGGTCATAAAAAAATATAAGTTCTTGATGTGATTTCACCAGTAGCCTTTGTGACCAACACCTTCACTTTATCTACTGTTAGTTTCCGTTTCTATTGCCTTCCTTTTATTTTTGACATTCCAAGTTTCATTCTGTCATCTGTTATCGCCTATCTGAAGAACCTCCTTCAGTAGTTCTTTTAGAGGAGGCCCACTGGCAGTAAATTCTCTTCATTTTCCTTCATCTGAGAATGTTTATTTCACCTTCATTACTGATTGCTATTTTTACTGGATATAGATGGATGTTTGGTTGACGATTCTTTTCTCTCAGCAATTTAACAGTGTTATGAGTTTCCTCCTGGTCACTACGGTTTATGGTGAGAAATCTGCTGTCATTCAAAATGTTCTCTTTCAAACCTTTTCTTTGCCTTTAGCTTTTAGCAGTTTAACCATGATGAGTCTGGGCCTAGATTTCTTTGGATTTATCCTTTTGGGGGTTTGCTGAGCTTGTATAATATATAGTTTGTCTTTTGTCAAACATGAGATGCTTCCAACCTTTATTTTTGAGATTTTAATGACACAAATGTTGGACATTTTGGTAGTTTCAAGGTCTCTGAGGCTGTTTTTTTAAAAAATCTTTTCCTGTGTGTTCAGAATGGGTATTTCTATTGATCTATCTTTAAGTTCACCAACTCTTTTACTGTGATTTCTATTCTGATATTACATACACTGTATTAATTTTATTTTTTCAGTTCTAGAATTGCCATTTGGTTCTTCTTTATAGGTTCCATTTTTTCCCCCCCTGAGGTTATGTTTCAGTCTGTTTTGAGAATGCTGTTACCTTTTGCAACATTTTTATAATAGCTGCTACATGCATCACCTCAGCACTGGGGTCCTTTGATTGTCTTTTCTCAAGTCAGTCAAAATTTTCCTGATTCTTCATGTGTCAAGCAAATTGGGGTTATATTCTGGACAGTTTGACAATTATGTTATGAGACTCTGTCTTGTTTAAATCCCACGGAAGAAGTTAAATTTTTTTTTAAGGAGGCAATTGGCCCAGTTGGGTTAGGGCCACACATTTCGACCAGCCTTCTGTGGGCTATGATTTCAATGTCTGTTCCACTTCCAAACCCTTGGCAGTGGTATTCAGGTATGTCCTTGTATGGTCCACTCAGTGGCCAGTACAGGACCTGGGCTATGGTCTATCCCTTAGTTCAGTTCTCAAAGTCTTTGTCAGGCATGTAGGATATGATACACACACAAAGCTCAGAGATGAACCTGGGACTACATAAGTATCTTTGTAGGATTACTTTCCAGAGTTCCTCCTTCTCTAGGACCTCCCAGGTATATCAGAATATACCTGGACTTCCCCTTGTTGGTCTTCCAGCACAAAAGCTGGGCTCTAGTTATTCTCCTTTGGTCTTCCTACAACTGCACCGTTAGCCAAGCAGTGAAAGGACAGAGAGAAAAATAAACAGCGGGGGTATGCCCCATCTTCCTGGGACCACAGTTCCCCCAACTGGAGAGGAAGGTTAGCTTCCTTCAGGGTTTCAGGTGCCTGTGGGTCCTTGCTGTCACTGCCATGGTGGGCCGCTTGATGGCTAGGGCATGAAAGAACAAAGAAGGGGGGGGAAAAAGAGAAAATTGAGGGATTTCCCCAACTTAGTCAGAGTGTTAGGAGTTCTCTTTACTGAAAGTTGAGCCAGAACTAAAGGGCTTCTTTCAGAGCTCTGTCTGTCTCTGCTCCAGTGCTTACGTCCAGGTCTCAGGCTGCCTTGAGTCCTGGCTGAGACCAGAAGACACACAGGAGACTCACCGCTGGCTCAGTGGTACTTCAAATGTGGGCTTTCCTCTCCAATCTGCCTGCTACTATTTACTTTTCAGAATCCTTACATAGCTGTTTCATGAGTTCTCTTCAGGTTTTACGGCTGTATTTGGTGAGAGAGACAGGGTCAAGGGTACTTACTCCCTGTTACCCAGAAGTGCTCATTTTATTTTTATGACTGATTTTAAAGTATACTCCATTTTAGGTTTTGTATCCGGTACACATTTAGTATTTTAGGTTTTACCCTGAGTGTTCAAGGCAAAGGTAAAGGTATTTTAGAAATTTTCAATTGCAAACATGTTCTAATACTGCAAGTATGGTGGGTAGATGAACATTAGTTAACAACATCTTGTTGAATCTCTTGACTATTCCTTAAATAAGCTTTCCTAGGAATATGTGAATATAACTTACCAGTTATCACCACACGTAGCAGCTTTGTTAAGGGTCTGTGATACTGCAATACTGGTTAGATTGTCTTTATGGTCATGAGCCTGAAATATCTCTTGACCAATCTCTCGAATATGAGTGGAAATGACCACAAAATTTCCACGAGAAAAACCAATCATGATGTAGCCATCACCGTACCTACAGCAACAAAGGCAGTAATATAGTAAAAGGAAGATTAATTGTCATTTGCAATACAGTAATAAAAAAGTACCTTAACTTTAAGGAAACAGAGAATATCATTTATCAAGGGTCTATTTGCCAGATAACATGCTAGGTAGTTTCACACGTTAAGTCTCAGACTGCAATCCAGAAAATGTCACATAGAGGAGTGAAAATGCTACAGACGAAAAGGAAACACATTATAATTAGTAAGGAAAAACTCTGTGTATTGTGCTTCTGTACATACCAACTGTAGCAGACAATGTTGCCATAGTGTTGCTGAAACTCCATATCAACTGGGTTATCTGGTTCATTCAGATTAAAAAGAAACAAAGTTTTCTTGCCAACCACTACACTTATCTGCCAAAAATAGGAATTATGAGAGGAATGTTCAGTACTTCATGAAAAGACTAATAAGCAAATTCAAATAGCATAAACCTAATTTAGAAAAAGAACTGAGCCAAATTTAGTGTTAAATGTTATAAATTAATCAGGAAACAACATGACTAACTCAAAACATTTGTACCATTTTCCTAAAATGTAGTCTGGGAAGGATCCTTGGGTTTACACATACCCAATATACTCTTGGAAGTATACTAAAATAGCTCAATGGAGTAACTTTTTAAAATTCTCTGTACCTCTAATAAGAGTACCGTGCAGTACAAGCAGGTAACTGTGACACAGTTCCATTGGAATTAAACTCACATTCAGAGTATAGCAAC
Source organism: Ovis aries (assembly GCF_016772045.2). NCBI lineage: Eukaryota > Metazoa > Chordata > Mammalia > Artiodactyla > Bovidae > Ovis > Ovis aries. The sequence goes on along the minus strand of NC_056059.1, from coordinate 59,102,181 downwards.
TCTTCTACCCTAAGGCCATCTGATTTTGACTCTGAACCACGTGGGACTACCTGTCCACACCTGTGTGGATAATCTAGCTCAGCTTTTTATATCATCACTTCTTCCATCACTGCAGGGCACTGGTCAATGTGGCTAGACTAGTATCCCTGTTACTCACAGGCCAATACTAAACTGTAATTCTCAGCTGAGAGTGTAACTGTATTGAGACAGAAGAGCACATTACCAATTTGGGCTCACTAAGGGTAATGGATATTTATATATATAAACAGAAACACTTTGGTATATTTCCTTGCTTTGAAGATGCTATTGGTTATGAGTCATTGTCAATATAACATCTTTTTAAGAAATAAAGAAAAACATTACTTCATTAAATATATTCTGGTTGATTGTGAAAACCATCTGGACTTCAGAATGTTAAAATGTGGCATGGAAAATAATTCTAAGGTGTTAAAAAAATAAAACTAGTAATTTCTGGCATTCTGGTCCCCATATCTGATAAGAATGAAAAAATCTGAAAGATGCAGAAATCAATACTCTTGTTTTTCAAGGCGCCCCCACTGTTTTTGCTACCATACGGAGAGCAACAACAGAGCTACAGGACGCTGTCTTCAATTGTTTTGATGTTAGGTGGCAGCAGAAACAACCTTTAGGCCTGAGAAACTGGGGTCTATGTCGGTTTAATAAGAGATGCACCATGATTTTCTAATGGAGATTTTGAACCATTCCAGAAAAGGAGACAGTATACCCTACAAAATTACCAAAATAATTTGGGCCTGGATTTAGAACACTTACTGTGCTTTCAGCAACGGAGGTTCGGTCATTAGTCTTCATCATGGAAAATTGCATGTCACTAGGCTCCGATCTCACTGGTATCTGTGGAGATGAACATAGTATCACCATGAATAAACCCCACATCCAAATTCCATTAACAAAACAGGGAACTTGCTTTCATTTCTGAATACGTTGGACTGAATAACCTGAAAATCCCACTGCTACAAAGTTCTAGAAATTCAGGATAAAACTGAACATGTATCTTATTAAATGGCTAAGATAAGCCTGAAAGAAGGTAAGGAAGATTTCTGTGGCCCATAGGCAAAGATCAAACTGAAAAGCAAAGTGAGTGCAGGAACTGATGCTGCAGATACCTGGCTGATAAAGAGAGATGATAATGAACCCATTTGACTCGAGCTTTTCAAGTCAGTTTCCCTCCTATACTCATTGTGGTCTAAGGTCCAAAGTTATACTCTGAGTGGTCTAGAAACTCCCTGCAGTGTTCAGCAAAAACAAATCTAAAGCCTCTTCCAAGGCTGCAAACAACTTCCTATAGTAGGTGAGCTCCCAATTCAAAATGAGAAAATTCACAAGCAATGTACCAAGAGCAAGGGTCAGCAGATCTAAAAAGAACAAAATTATCAGAAAAAGATCATAAAATACTTTTTAAATGATTACAAACATAAAAAGACTCATAAATAGAAGAAAAGACAACACTTTCTTTAAAAGTCCAAGCAGGTTTTAAAAAAGAACTACAAAGTACTTTCCACCAATAAAAATTAGGGTCATTACAATGGGAAGGACTGACGGGATAGAAGATTAGATGTATTTGAAGAATAAGTGAACTGATTTGTGGGAAATTATCCTGAAGATTGCACAGAGTGACAAAAAGAAACTATTGAAGAGAGATTAAGAGACATCAGATGGTCAAACATATGTCTAACAGTTGCTGCAGAAAGAGAAGAGCAAGGGCAAGAGGCAAATTTCAAGTAGACAATGACTAAGAATTTTTCAGAACTGACGAATGACAGCAATCTTCAGATTTAGGAAGCAAGACAAGCAGGATAAGTGAAAAATAAATCCACAGGAGTAACGATGGAGTGCTCTGCAGAATAGCCAAGTATAAGCAATTCGGAGAAAATACCAGATGAAACAATACTTACAATGTATGCTTTGTTTACTAAATTACAACTTTAGTATGTCATATTCTGGAAGCATAATTCTTGGGATTAAAAATGGGAGATAGTTATCTTGTATGTAAATAACAGCTCAGTGGTAGAGGCTTCCTGGGATGTTATATGCGGAACAGTATTCTAAGGTCATGTCTTGATTTCAGTGAAGAAAAAAATGCCAGTTTCTACTGATGATGTCTGGTATGGACACAAGAGCAGGGCCTGTAGTATTAGAATTCTAGAGGATACCAATACAGATTGATGAAAATTACAAGGTTTCTAGAAACTATTTTTACAGCAATGCCTTCCCTAAGAATCACTGGAATCACGCTGAGTTACTTCTACCTCACTTTCAAAGCTTTCCAGATATAAGAACCAACCTTCTTCTTCAGACTTCTGCAAATTCTCAAAGCCCAAATTTTCAGTCATTCCAGTCTTGAACGAGCCATAGTAAGTTTTTCCTCTTATCTTTGTTCTGTTCTGCTTGGAGTGAATGACAAAAGTCTTCCAATATCCTCTATAACAAGTTTTAGCAGGGCACATGGTCACCTAGGGAGACTAAATTAGCAGCTTCCATGGCAGCACTTAGGTTTGACCATATGACTAGGTTTGTGTGATATGAATGGCAGTAATGACTGCATCTCCCAGATCAGGTAGCTTACAATTTCTTGCACTCCACTTCTCTTTTTCCTTTCCCTGGGGCTGAAATGCAGATGTGGTGCTAATGAGGACAAAATACCCTAATAAATGGCAAAACATTAAGATGGAAGGAAGGGTGGGGAAGGAGAGAAGGGGGACTTTACACAACCTGGAGAAGCAGAGATACACAGATGACCTGCTTACCTCTGTTGTATGATAAAATGAAAGAGGAAAAAGCCACCCGAACTACGGTATTCTTAAGAGTCCTTGTCATTTTGGGTCTCTGTTAAAATAGTTTAGCCTTCACCCTTGACTGATTTAGATCTTCTCTCTTACAAATTCACAATCCAACATTCATTTATCTCCTCTATCTCACAAATGGTACAGGGTCTGTAGGCTATATCACACATTTGACAATCATATAAGGCTACATGTGTTTTATCATGATTAGTTTTCTCTTCCTGAGAGAAGGGGGCCTATGGCAGGCATCCTCTAGAATGGTCCACAATGGTCCTCGCCTCCTGGTTTTTATGCCTTAGTGCAATTGCCACCCAGACCCTGAGTATGTGCTGAGCCTAGTGACTCACTCCTAGAGAACAGAATATGGCAAAAATAATTCTGAGATCAGGTTATTTATTAAGAGGTTATGGCTTAAGTCTTGAATGACTATTCTCATTCTCTTGCCAGTGGCTTTGTTGTGAGATATGCTATGGATAGATACATGTGACTATAAAATGAGGCAGGCTTCCAGTCAATAGTGAGAGGAGCTAAGCCCTGAGCCTAACAGCCTGCATTTCAACAACCGCATGAGCTTGGAAATAGACTTGTCCCTAGTCAAGACTTCAGATAAGACTGCAGTCCAGACTGCTAAAATGACCGCAGCCTTGTGAGACCCTGGGGCAGAAGCACTCAGCTTAGCTGTGTCTGGACTACTCACCCACAAAAATGGCAAAGCAGCATCTGTTATTTTAAACTGCTAAGTTTCAGGGGTAATTTGTTATGCAGCAATAAATAGCTAATGAAGGACCTATTAATGTAAAACTAGCAGTATTCAAAGAATGTGTCAGTCACTATTGCTCTAGAAATACTAAATAAACCATCAGCCAAGTCATCCGAATTGAAATTTTGCCACTGGTAAGATTATATAGCTATGGGTAATACATATTCCCTTAATCATGGGAAATTTGAACAGCAGTAAAATTTAATCCTAAAATTAAATTTAATTAGGATTAGTTTGGAACCAATTTAACATATCAGCTAAAGGAGTAGGCTTCAGAATCAGGCAGATCTGGCTGAGTCCAGTGGTTAAGATTTACATTATAAATACCCATATAAAATAAGAGATATTCACAAATATAATGGTTGATTATAACCACAGAGCTGATAATCCAAGCTAACACTAGCCAACGGGAAGTGTACAAAGGAGGAAATTTGGACAAAGTATTTGTATTAAAAGAAAAATGTCCTAGTACATAAAAAGAAAAAACTTGATGTTTAGAATATGAAGTTATTGTAAACATCTCTCATAGAGATTTTAAAATTTTATAGGTCAGTTTGATAGACAAACTTTATTTTGGAGGAAAATCTGAACACAGCAAGTCAAAGAGATGTTACTGTATTACCTGTCTTATTGTGTCACCTTCCTGATTACTAACTGTAATCATTTTATCTTCACCACCTAAAGCAAGCATGTTTTCTGCATTCCAGCATCCACATGTGATTCTCTTAGTATGTTTTCCTGCAAAAGAGATGATTTTTGTACATATTGATTTCTCAAAAAAAATTTTTTTACAAAATCTGTGATGGTAATTTCAAAGTTAGATAATATACTATGGAAGTTAAACAAACAAGGAATTTAAAATCTCAAAGCAGTTTAGTGTCTAAGCAGCCTTATTTAAAACAGTTTATAACAAGTTTTAAATCAAGATAATTGTATATAAGGGCAATCCTATTTTCCAGCTTTTTATGTGAATATGAGCATAGGTCCTAACTTAAAAAGATATCCCACCCCTCGGCAAGTTTGTTTGTTTAACCATATAACAAGACCTATCACAGTAATGTCTTAAAAGAAGTAAATCTCAAAGCACTGAAGTTATCTTTATTATATTCAGCTTTATGATGTGGGAGACCCTTGGCATAAGCCAAATCAACATCACAATTTTGATTATTTGTATATAACTAAAAGACATACAGTAATTCGTAACAATATTGAGGTACAAATTTGAATGCACTTTAGTGAGAGTTATGTTAAGAACTGAGTCATTTAGCTAGTGAAGGATATTAGAGAGCCACTAAGTAACAGAATGCTTTTTAATGAAGCAATCTAGTCAGTGCAAAAACTACATTTTGGGGTGGAAATTACATGACTTGACACCAGGTATTCGTTAAAGGTCCTAGAATAGATAAATACTCAAGAGCCTCAAGGTTAAGTATACAGTTTCTGGAGGCAGGCTGCCTATTTTGAGTAAGCGGCTCCACTACTTATCACAAATCCTTGGGTAAGTTAATGTTTCTATTCCTTAGTTACACTATCCAAAAACTGGGGATAATAGTAGAAGCTATCTCACAGGGTTGGGGATCAAATGAGCTAAAGCACTTAGAAGAGTGCCAGCCATACAGGAAATGCTATATAAGTGTTAGCTATTTTAGCTGTTATTGAGACAGAGATCATGCTTATTTTATTCCTTGTACCCCTTATTGAACCTAATACAGTATCTCTGCAGAAAGCAGGCTCTAAATAAATAGTTATTAAGTCAGTAGACCCTGAAGCAAGAGTGTGTCCAGTGTGTTAGAGGCTCAGCTAGGAGAACAGTGTGGCGGGAGGCCAGGAAGTAGAGAAAGGTAACTAAGAGATGAAATCACAGTTTTCAAGGGCCAGGTCACAGAGGGCTTGGCTTGACATTGTAAGGATTCTGACTTTGATCTTGGGTGACATGAAGAGCCACTGGAGAGTTCTGAGCAGAAGGTTCACTCGGGCTTCTGAGTTGAGAATATTATTATAGCAGGGCAAGAGTTGAAGCAGGGAGACCAGTTAAGAGATTGCAGAGATGCAGAAGATGTCTGAGCTCCACACCATGGTGGTGGTGGTTCTGGCAGAGGTGATGAGACCAGTTGATTCTGGACATATTTGGAGGTAGATCTTGTCAGATTTTCTGGCACATTTGGTATAGAGGGTATGAGGAAGATAAGAGTCAGGATAACAGTAAGATTTGGCTTAAACGTCCAAGAGGATGAAAAGATACCAACGATGAGAGGGAACAGCTGCACGGTTTGGTGATATCAAATCTGAAGTATTTACTAGAAATTTCACTGGAGCTCTTGAGTAAGCAATTGCTTGCATGAGTCTAGAGTCTGGAAGAGACAAACATGGGACTACAGAGGTAACATTTCAAACCGGAGACCAGAGCACAAAAATGAAGGGAACATTCAGAGAAGAGACTGGAATATAGGAAATTTTGCTGATCATAGATTAAGAGATTTAGGTAGTGCAATGGAACTGGAGTGTCCAAAGTAACAGGTATTAGAAGGGATAAAGGAGTACATTAAGAGAGGTGGAAAGATGCCAAGGACAAACTTCACCCTACACTCAGGACAGAGAGAAGAAAATCTATCCTTTTCTTCCAGTGCTCAGAACTCAGGTTAGTCTTAACATCAGCGACAACAGTTAACATTTTCGTGTGCTTACTTAACAGTGTTCTGGGCAGGTATTGACTCATTTAATTAATATTAACTTACAGGAATATACCACAGTTACTGAAATGTGAATCATGTTATTGGGAAACTGGCAATATTAAGTAAACTGTGGTCAATGAAATTCATGCATATTAGAATCATGCAAAGTGAGGATTGCCTGTATCTAACCCAGTTCTAGGAAAGAAATCAGAGCAAGATGTAACAAGGGAACAGATATTTAGTTACTGTAAAAACCACCTGCTGATTGTGCATTTGTGCAGCTGCTTCTGGAAGTGAAATGCCTTGGTTTTAGAAAAGTAAATTATTTCAGAGGAGAAAAAAGCACACCTACAAATCACAACAAACTCTGAAAGAGGCAGTGAAAGGGCCTAACGTGTACAACTAACCTGAATATTTTCAGGTCTATTTTACACAGTTAATAAATTAGACTGAATTAGAATCAATATTCATATTAAACACAAAGATCACATATAAAATCATGTACATATGAACAAATAATGACACAAAATAATCATGTTTTGACATGATTCTTATTACCTCAAGTGTTAAGCTATCTAAGGACTGTAAGTTAACTGGTAGGACATGCCTATAAATGAAGTGGGATACAGAAAATGCCTACTGAAGTCAATTAATTTACATGGTGAAAGCTGATTTTTTAGTTCAATTTTTCAAATGGATCAATGATGTAACTGTACAGCTAGAGTGCTAAAAATACCCATATGAAAGATATACATATATGTGAAAATAATTTGAAATGAATAAGTGTCTTTACCTGAAAAGCACTTTCTCAAGTATTCTGTGGGCACTATTATCTCCAGCATTTAACTCTTCCATTAGCAGATTATACTGGCCACTTATATGTAATTAAGCCTACCCATTTCACCCCCTCACCAGCATGATGTTACAACAATTGAAAAAAATCAATACTATTTCCTTCAGGTAGTCAGATGCTAAGTGCTTAGAGGCTGGGGGAATCAAAGAGGCTGAATCAAGAAGGTCAAAGAAGGAATAAATACACATACCCTCCAGTCATATACCCTGAGGTAAAAATAACTCCTAGTTCACTCCCAGATTAAATTAGTGACTGGAGAGAGTGAGGGGTCAGAATTAGGAATATGGATATACTATGCCCAAGAAGTGGCCAAATGTTTTAGCCCATCTACTAACGTGTTGATAGGCACATGAGCTACTCCATACCAGAGGCATAATCTGGGTGAGAAAGGGACAGATGGAAATCATGCTGTTAATGTACTGGTGTCCAGAGGCACAGGCTCACTCACCTTACCACAACCTGTTCTATGTAACCTGGGAAGTTCTTAGTAGGTAGTGAAGATGGATCTTCTAGTTAGACAGAGGTATGGCTTGACAAGGGAAGTCAATTTTAAACTACAAAATTTCCCCTGCAATATCAGGGAAACCTGAGGTGATAAAATTTACATTTATGTTAAAGCATCCCAAATATTTAGCAGTGTTTCCAGCTGTAACCTACCAATGACAGGAATCTTTCGAGATGTCTGATGATTATAAATTAGCAAATTTCCTTTAACAGTTCCAACGGCCAGGAAACTTCCAAATTTTGACCAAAGAAGGAAAGACAATTGATCCCTGTAACATTAAGATATAAATTACTAAACAATTTACAACCACAACCTCCTAAGCAGTCCTTTTAAAAAGTGCTTTGTGAATTTCATGAATAACTGTAATACCCACTTAGAAGCTGAAGTATAAAATTACAATTTTAATGATTTAGGACAAAGAGTAAGTGCTAAAGGTATTTTGAGACACTATAAAATGATCTTAAGTCAGTGAGACCTAAAATACAAATGTATAATGAATAAAAGGCTTCAACTCAGTCATGATGGAATCTCAAATTTCAGGAGATGACTAATGATAAGATAGTTATTAATCTGTCTACTAATTATTGTTGTAACTCTAATTGGCGTAAAAATCTTAATGGATAACATCTTAAGCTTTTAACAAGTCTAAAAATGTGATATAATAAACTGAAAAAATTATTGGGAATTCATGATTTGAAAAAGGATATAGATTTTCCAGCTCTGTCACTATTAAGGGTATCTCAGAAGGAGGTTTGGGCTTCCCTGGTGGCTCAGATGGTAAAGAATCCACCTGCAATGTGAGAGACCCGGGTTGGAAGATCCCTGGGAGGAGGAATGGCAACCCAATCCAGTATCCTTGCCTGGAGTGCCGGGGTCCAGCCCCGGTGGATCCAGGGAATTCCAAGTGGGGATGGCATTGGCGAGGAGAACTTATTTATTTATTAATATAGAAATATAAGATTAGATTAGGAAGAAATAGTGTAGTAGGAAAATTAAGTGGAGAAAGAAGGCTGAATAACTTGGTTTACGTGGGAAGCCAATAAAATTCCAGACAAGGAGTTTGCACCATCTATGTTAGGCCACTGGCGTCCTCTTGCATATTGGGGGGTGCCCCACCTTGGGCTCCCCTTCGCATGGATCTTAAAAGCCGGGACAAGTAAGTAGCCATGGTGAGCCTCCACGCCCCAGATGGGAATTCAGCCAGAAATTAGAGAGGAGACACGGGGAAACCAGTCCAGCGACTGGCCCTCTCCTCTATTGTTCAGAAGGCCTTTTATACTTTTGATAAAACATGGAGATCAATGGGTAACACAAGGTTATGCAGCGTTAGCAGCCCAGACTCTTACCAAAACCAGGCTTTTCCCTCTGCATACCTAATTGTATACGCAAGTCTTAGGTGATTTATATCATCTTCTGGCCAAAAAGGCCAATTAACATTTCACAGCTTTTTTTTCTGATAAGGGTTTGTCAACCAGAAGACTTATTTGTGTTGATCTTCCCAAAGTCTGGTGCCACTCTCAGAAAGCACTAAATAAAGTTACATTCTTACATAGCAAGGACACAAGAGGAGTGCAGTGATATATAACAAAGAAAAGTAATTAACTCAAAAGTCTAGTGTTGCTAACATCAAAACTACTATATATCTTTTCCATATCCCGTTTACATTGATTAACATCCTCCCAGGTGCCTAAAAGATAAAGAATATGGAGGCCTGGTGGCAATCATTGAGTCAACAGTGAAAACCCATCACCGATATGATTTTTAGCTCTTAGAAAAGGTTCTGTATCTTAAGATGCTTTAAGCTCTGTGCCTCTCGCGGTTGGGGGGCTGTAAGCAATTTACAAGCTGTAAGAGGTCCAGGGGAACCTGTTAGGAAAGCTAGAGAGTTATCAGAGGGGGTTTGAGCTGAAACATCCCTTTCAAATGCAGAAGACTAAAGCCCTGATTTGACTTTTTCCAGAGAATATTAGAAGAGTGGAAAAGCAGGCAGATTCTTATTTTTGGGGGGGTGGATGCTCAGGAAATTCCAGGGGGAAAACCTGAGGTCTGATTAGCCTTGCCATCAGAGCTCTGCCGCATGACCTTGTCACGGGTGGAATTCCTCACGCTGGCTCCCGGCACTGGAGAACTGCATGAACAGATAAGCCTGACAGGCTACAGCCCATGGGGTCACAAAGAGTTGGACACAACTGAGCAATTAACACTTTCACTTTCTTGAATGGAAGCACAGACTGTATAAAATCCTTCTGAAAAGTGACGTATGGAAGTGTAAAAGGACAGAGCAAGAAGTGGAGGTTCTCAGATCTAGTAAGGCTTGATGTTGGTCAGACACTATTGCCTGCGGATGCATTTCTTGTGTGTCACTTTGGAGGGTCAAGGGAACCTGCACTAGGGGGCTGTTTTGACCTGCTCTGTTATTCCTTGATAAGTAAGTCGGAAAAGTAAAGTCTAATCTTATGGTAGATGTGTGATCTCTTCCTGCACTTATAGGCCACATGATGCTATGAGGCAGATATTATTACTAGACTCATTTTACATATATGAAGAAACTGAGGCTCAAGCAGGGGTTAAGCAACTTGTTCAAGGTCAAAATTGCAGTTTCAGTTGTAAATACTGACAAGTTTTTCTTTTCCATATGGCAAACAGTTTCTATTTTAGCAGAGATCTATAATTTATTCTGTCTGCCCAGGATTTCTTCCGCTTGTGAACTGCCCCACCCTTACCCCAATCTTCATGAGTAGGATTATCAACCCTATGGCCCTGCCTACCCTTTTCAAAGACCTTTTAAAGAACTGAGAGGATACTGGTGATGTAATAGTGGCATGCCCTTTTCTCTGGCATAACTTGCTGTGAAGAATGGTAGAAGCTGATACCTGTCAGTAGCCATTAAAAGAGTCTAAATATATATAGGATGGATAAATGACTTGGACCTATTGTATAGCACAGGGAATAATATTCAATATCATGTGATAAACCACAATGAAAAAGAATATGAAAAAGAAAGTATATATATGTATAACTGAATCACTTTACTGCACAGCAGAAATTAACACAATATTATAAATCAACTATACTTCAACAGAATTAAAAAAGAGAGAGAGTCTGCCTTAGAAGAAGTCAATACAGAGAAAGAAAGAGCTGTGAGATGTCTAGACTGCATCATTACAACCCCTAGATCCAGTCATGCCTGTAGTCATCCTATTTCCAGATTTTCCCATAAATCTTTTCTCTCTTCTTTGGACCTTTTAGTCTATTCCATTGAAAGCAACTTTTTAAGAAGCTCTTTATACTTTAGAATGATACTGTATTCTAATTAATTGGGCAAAATTAATAGGATTATATATAACAATTTTAAAAGAAATGAATTTTTCTCTTTTATAAGAAAATAACTCATCAGGGCATATTTATAATGAATGTAGTAAGACCTTTTTAGCATCAAAGCTGCAGATAGTATTTCTAAGTGAAGGTTTAAAACATAAAAAAAGTTATTCTTACCTCAAGCCACTCTCTAACTGACTGGTTTTGTTCGTGTTGGCATCCCATAGATAAATGCAACTGGATTTCTCAGCAATCACTGCTAAAATATCTCCATTCTTGTCCCAATCCATAGCAACACAGTTCCTTTTTTCAAAAAGAGAACAAAACAATCACTACACATTTTTTTTAAAGTAGGGGAAAGAAATTTAAACACTTAACCATTTGTGATTTTTGTCTATAGCAAGTCTAATCAATTTTTAAAATCATAAACTTTCTAAAGTAAGAAACAGAACTCCACATACACTGCCTGGATAACACTAACACCAATTTTGTTGTTGAGAGGATGGAAACATTTTGAATTCTATTTTAAATATCATTTTCACATACTATATTAAATACAATTATATCTAATAGGTTAATAGATTTTCTTGACACCTGTAAAGAGCTGAGCTCTTGTGGTAAAATACTCTAGAAAGGAATCACGTCTGCAATCAAAAGGAAATTTGTGTGATCAACTTTTGAAAGGTTGTTTCAGATGCACAGAGGGAAAAAGAAGGTACTGATAAGTGAACTATCTAGACAAGCTGTGTATTAAACAGAGCAAGGTTGGTTAGATGTAGGATTGCAAACAGTAAGAAAGACTGAATTCTGAAATACATAGTAAGAAAAGTTATTTTCATTTCATATCTTAATATTGAATAGGATAAGAAGAGTAATTTAAGGTAATAAAATAGTTATAAATAGGAAATGCTCTATTTAATAAGTTTCTTACTGTTTAAAATTACTCCAAATGTTTATTATAATTTAAGAACTTCCCTGGAGATTAACCTTTTCTTCCTTTTGATTCTGTTTTTCATTTGGAGACTGTTTTTGGGCACCAGCCCAGTGGTCCCCAACCTTTTTGGCCTTCTGTGGAAGACAATTTTTCCATGGACTCAGGGTTGGGAGATGGATTCTGGATAATTCCAGTGCATTACATTTACTGTGCACTTTATTCCTATTATTATTACATCAGCTCTAGCTCAGATCTCAGACTTTGAGGGCCCCTGAAGCAACACTCAGCTTTCCATTTGAGACCTGGGAATCACTTCAGTTATTTTATTCTTCAAACTGTTAAAATATGTTTTGGGATCTTATATTTTCTATAGTATTTTCACAGATTTTGAGAGGTATGGAAGAGGGAGGTTTTCAAATTCTTAATAAAATCATTAAAGACAACATATAATAGCATTTTGTTTATCTGGTGATCTTTTGTCAGTCCAATTGAGCTATGTTGAATACAGCAAAGAGCTCAGAAGCAAAAAAATAAGGACATTGCATAACCAAAAGCGATGTTGCAGAGATTATGTAATAAAGCTCACACAACTTAATCAAAGAAGTTTTTGACTAAGTGCCTTTCACTTTATTTTAAACATAATTATAACTAGCTTGCCCTCTGTTCCCCAGAATATAGAAACCAGAAGCAACAATTAAGAAAGCAATACGAAATGCTAAAATGGTGGCATTAGGTGGGTGTGAGATAAGAAGAGCCACTTAATTTGCAAAGATGGTGGCTGATAAACTACAGAAGGCTGATGTGAATTTCAAAAGCCTGGCTGCTTAAGACCACTTAGGTCTTATGCAAACATCATCATAGTCACTAAGACTATGGGTAAGATAACTAATACAGGTAATGATCACACTGAATTATTAAAAATGCTTATGTTATGCTTACTGTAATCTAGAATGACTTCCTTAAAAAGGATAAAAAAAGTGTAGAAAGTAACTATTTCCCAATTTATATTAGAGAGGAAATACTACATCAGTAAGGGCTTACCTGCAAATATATACACTAAGGCTTGTTTATAATTAAATAAGAATTCTTTCACAGAGACTCATTTACAATTCTGCCTTAAAGCTTATCTGTCAATGAATGTATTAAACTCTTAATTCATATGCTACATACCTATTTCATTAACTGCTTATAGTACACAAAACTAAATCTCTTTGGAAATGGAGAAAGCAAAAGAAGAGACACAGGTTAGACATAGGTTATAAAATTCTACTTGATTATAAGTTTTAAGACAGTGCTTTTTTATCTTTTAGGCCACAAAGTTTGAAAAATTTTTTGATCTACCTCTGCACTTACCCAGATAAGTTGATTTCACTTCTTTTTTGACCATGGCGATCAAAGATTTTCACAATATGATCAGCTCTAAAACGAATTAGAACAAAAAGATATGATTTAAATTTTACTTCTTATGTATCCAAAGAGTTTTCTTATACATTCAAGTGATTTCTATATTTTCTCATGATAGTTTCATAATTTGTATGTAAAAAGTTATCACTAGGGAAAAGGTTCTATGAATTGTGATATTAATGGAAATGAATATATTACTTATCTCACCATGCAACCATCATTCAAGAATTTCTACTGAACAGATGGTGTGGTTTGGTGGGCATACAACCATGTGGAGTCAGGATGATTTACTAACAATCAGTGTTATCTTACCCTGTTACTGCAAGATAGTTTCCTGATGTTTTCTGCCAGGTAAACTGTATTGGTGTGCCAAGCCAAGTCTTTTCTAGTAGTGAGAAAACACGCTAAAAAAGCACAACATAATTTTTATATTTTAAAACATTCAATTAACAGTTGGTCAGAAAAGATGTCAAAACATAATAATGAAAACAGTAGGATCCAGGATGGTGAAGGCTTATGCTAGAGTTTACCTCAAAGAAATCAACAATGTAACAAATAAAATGACCAATTAACCAACCAACCAACCAAATGACCATAATCTGGCTGGTCAAGTACAGACCTCAACATACACAGGAGCATTTACTATAAAACTTTATGCTTTTGAATGTTTCTAAATGTTAATTTTATAAAAATTTATGATTTAGTGTTTTATAACTATTAAAAATTTAAAAAATTTAAACTTGAATTTGTAAAAGTCACTCAGTCGTGTCCGACTCTTTGCAACTCCACGGACTACAATCCATGGGGATTCTCCAGGCCAGAATACTGGAGCGGGTAGCCTATCCTTTCTCTAGCGGATCTTCCCCACCCAAGGACTGAACCCAGGTCTCTTGCATTGCAGGTGGATTCTTGACCAACTGAGCTATCAGGGAACTTAGCTAATTATTAATAGCATGGATTTGGGGAGATTAAATTTAATAAAGTTGCTATTAAAAAACCTTAACCATGACAGAAATACAAAATATCTATACCTCCTTAAAATGTATTTTTTCTCCTTTCTCCATTCGATACACTTTATCGTTAAGTGTTTAATTTGGCTATTGGGTGGATAATTTTTCAACTGAAAAATCATTCTTTTCACTTAGACAACAAAGAACTGTGTATACAATATGGAGGGCTTCCCAGGTGGCTCAGTGATAAAGAATCTGCCTGCAATGCAGGAAACCCAGGTTCGATCCCTGGGTCGGGAAGATCCCCTGGAGGAAATGGCAGCCCTCTCAGGTATTCTTGCCTGGAGAAACCCATGGACAGAGGAGCCTGGAGAGGGTTCAAGTCCTTTAAGTTCCAAAGGGTCAAATACCACTGAGCACATCTGATATAGAAGCCACGAACCACATGTGTACTTGGAATTTTATTGAGGACTTGAAATACAGGTAGTCCAAATTTAGATGTTCAAAGACAATACAGCTATATATGACAAACCAACAGCAAACATTATCCTGAAAAATTGAAAGCGTTTCCCCTAAAGTCAGGAACAAGACAAGGGTGCCCACTTTCACCACTACTATTCAACATAGTTTTGGCCACAGCAATCAGAGCAGAAAAAGAAATAAAAGGGATACAAATTGGAAAAGAAGTAAAACTCTCACTGTTTGCAGATGACATGATCCTCTATATAGAAAACCCTAAAGACTACACCAGAAAATTACTAGAGCTTATCAATGAATACAGTAAAGTTGCAGGATATAAAATCAACAAACAGAAATCCCTTGCATTCCTATACACTAATAATGAGAAAATAGAAAGAGAAATTAAGGAAACAGTCCCATTCACCACTGCAATGAAAATACTTAGGAATATATCTACCTAAAGAAACAAAAGACTTATATATAGAAAACTATAAAACACTCACCGGGGAAAGAAATCAAAGAGGACACTAATAGATGGAGAAATATACCGTGTTCATGGATTGGAAGAATCAATATAGTGAAAATGAGTATATTACCCAAAGCAATCTATAGATTCAATGCAATCCCTATCAAGCTACCAATGGTATTTGTCACAGAGCTAGAACAAATAAATTTCACAATGTGTATAGAATACAGAAAACCTCGAATAGCCAAAGCAATCTTGAGAAAGAAGAATGGAACTGGAGGAATCAACTTGCCTGACTTCAGGCTCTACTACAAAGCCACAGTCATCAAGACAGTATGGTACTGGCACAAAGACAGAAATATAGATCAATGGAACAAAATAGAAAGCCCAGAGATAAATCCACGCACCTATGGACACCTTATCTTTGACAAAGGAGGCAAGAATATACAATGGAGAAAAGACAATCTCTTTAACAAGTGGTGCTGGGAAAACTGGTCAACCACTTGTAAAAGAATGAAACTAGAACACTTTCTAACACCATACACAAAAATAAACTCAAAATGGATTAAAGATCTAAACGTAAGACCAGAAACTATAAAACTCCTAGAGGAGAACATAGGCAAAACACTCTCCGACATAAATCACAGCAGGATCCTCTATGACCCACCTCCCAGAATATTGGGAATAAAAGCAAAAATAAACAAATGGGACCTAATTAAAATTAAAAGCTTCTGCACAACAAAGGAAACTATAAGCAAGGCGAAAAGACAGCCTTCAGAATGGGAGGAAATAACAGCAAATGAAGCAACTGACAAACAACTAATCTCAAAAATATACAAGCAACTCCTGCAGCTCAATTCCAGAAAAATAAATGACCCAATCAAAAAATAGGCCAAAGAACTAAATAGACATTTCTCCGAAGAAGACATACAGATGGCTAACAAACACATGAAAAGATGCTCAACATCACTCATTATCAGAGAAATGCAAATCAAAACCACAATGAGGTACCATTTCACGCCAGTCAGAATGGCTGCGATCCAAAAGTTTACAAGCAATAAATGCTGGAGAGGGTGTGGAGAAAAGAGAACTCTCTTATACTATTGGTGGGAATGCAAACTAGTACAGCCACTATGGAGAACAGTTTTGAGATTCCTTTAAAAACTGAAAATAGAACTGCCAGATGACCCAGCAATCCCACTGCTGGGCATACACACTGAGGAAACCAGAATTGAAAGAGACAACATGTACCCCAATGTTCATCGCAGCACTCTTTATAATAGCCAGGACATGGAAGCAACCTAGATGTCCATCAGCAGATGAATGGATAGGAAAGCTGTGGTACATATACACAATGGAGTATTACTCAGCCATTAAAAAGAATACATTTGAATCAGTTCTAATGAGGTGGATGAAACTGGAGCCTATTATACAGAGTGAAGTAAGCCAGAAAGAAAAACACCAATATACTATACTAACACATATATATGGAATTTAGAAAGATGGTAATGATAACCCTGCATGCGAGACAGCAAAAGAGATACAGATGCACAGAAGTCTTTTGGACTCTGTGAGAGAGGGCGAGGGTGGGATGATTTGGGAGAATGGCACTGAAACATGTATATTATCATATGTGAAATGAATCACCAGTCCAGGTTCTATGCATGATACAGGATGCTCAGGGTTGGTGCACTGGGATGACCCAGAGGGATGGTATGGGGAGGGAGGGGGGGGGAGGGGGGTTCAGGATGGGGAACACGTGTACCCCTGTGGTGGATTCATGTCAATGTATGGCAAAACCAATACAGTACTGTAAAGCAATTAGCCTCCAATTAAAATTAATAAATTTATATTAAAAAAAACAAAGACAATACAGGAAAGAAGGCAAACTATCTTTACTGATAATTTTTCATACTGAGTCCATGTTGAAATGATAATGTTTTGGATATACTGGGTAAAACAAAATATATTATGAAAGGTAACCTTACCTGTTTCTTTTTTTTTTTTTTAATTTTAAAATCTTTAATTCTTACATGCGTTCCCAAACATGAACCCCCTCCCACCTCCCTCCCCATAACATCTCTCTAGGTCATGTGGCTACTAAATATTTTAAAGTACATTGGCTTACATTATATTTATATTAAACAGTGTTGATACAAAACATCTAGGACCATAAGAGTTTGAATGAATGAATTTACATTTTAACATTAGGTTAAATTAAAAATTAAACAATGATGCCTATATTGAGGCAAGTGAAGTTTAGATACAATTGCAGGTGGTGTGACAGTCTCAATGGTAACACAAAACTCTTCCAATGGTCTAAATTTTATACCAATCACCGGCAATTACTACGTTAAAAAGATGATCAAATCCACCTCTACTGAAAACAGAGGTGCCTATAATCACAGGTGCATCCAAGTTGTGTGGAGCAAGGACACCCTTTAAAAAAAAAAAGCATAAAAGCATTTTACTTTTGCGATTTTATGACCACATTGCCCTGGAACCCCTATATGCAAGTGAGGGTGCCCTAAATTTGAATGTCACTAGCTTCTTGGTAGATCTCCTCTGGTTGTGATTTTACATACTATTTTTCTTCGAAGGAGGTCAACAGGTGCTCTATACACATACAACACCCCATAAAAGGGTGCTAGCTTCACAACCAGAAAACGAACCCTTAGACTTTGCTTTTTTTTTTCTTTCGATCTTTTTTTTTTCAATCTTTATTTTTTAATACAATTGTTTTTTGGCCACCCACATGGCTTGTGGGATCCTAGTTCCCTAACCAGGTAACTAACCTGGGCCCTTGACAGTGAAAGAAAGGAATATCACCAGGGAACTCCAGATTTTGCTTTTCACTTATTAGCTGTAGGGCTTAAAGCAGGTCTATTAAATGGCCTCAGGCACAGAATTCTCAACTGTAAACCAGGAATAACAATATCTCCTTACACTGATGGTTTAGTCCTTAAGTCGTGTAGGACTTTTGCGACCCCATGGACAGAGGATCCTGGCAGGCTACAGTCCATGGGATTCTCCAGGCAAGAATACTGGAGTGGGCTGCCATTTCCTTCTCCACGGGATCTTCCCAACCCAGGAATCGAATGCAGGTATCCCGCACTGTAGGCATTTTCTTTACCAACTGAGCTACAAGTATTTCGTAAATGGCGAAGAGCTTTAGAAATGTGAATTAAGATTACAGGTCAACTCCAATTTCCACTATAGCCACGAAAATGTACAAAACAATGAAAAAAATTAAGCTTTCCATTTCTATGCCAGATCAGGGCCTGTGTGTGGTGGGGGGGGGGGCGGTGGGGAGGTGGGGTGTTGGGGAGTAGGGGGCACTAGGAGCGGGGCGGGGGTGCTGTTTGGTAAGGCGATGGGTGAATGAGCTGTAGCCAGTGACCCGGGAATGGGGTTCATAAGAAGCCCAATCCTAAAAACGGTGCATGCAAAGGATGACGCTCTAGAGATTGAGACCCGTGCATGCAGATTTCCCCGTGAATAATATACACCGTCAGCAGATGATCTGTAAATTGCGCCAGTCACAGCCAATACAATTTGAGATTCTTTCGGAGCTTTTCACTCATTTTAAGGAGCTGAAGAGCTGCGAGGCTTGCCAGGTGTTTAGCTGCAAGAAATGAGGCAGCTCCTGACACTCGAACGAGCCAACTTCACAAGGATCCTCCAAACGCTTTTTTCCCCAAACTCGTTCTGCCCGCCGTGTGAATTGGGGCGAATTCGGAGTCTCTTCAGATCCAGTCTGCTCATTTCCAGCAGTGGAGGGGTGGCCAAAACGCACCAACTCCGTCCGCGGTCCCAGAAATGAGAGGCCTCCCTCCCCGCCGTCTCTTCAATTTTCCTTCCTTTGCCCTTATTTCTTCAACTTCGCCTCTGCTCTCCCGGGTCACCCCGCTCCCTTCCCCATTTCTCAAGCACTCGGGAGAAGGAAGGAAGGTCACAAGCCTCTATCCTCAAAGTGACTCTCGGAGAGTTTAAGGGACTGGCCAGTGGTCGCATCTTCCCGCACCCCCGGGTTTGTAAGTTATTTACCTTCATCTCAAAAGATCCAGCAGCCGCGCGATCTAACAAGTGCGCAAGCGCACCCGGTCTTCATCAAGAAAGCCACCGCGTTCCCGTCACCCAGGAGACCGCGCGAGCAATAACCAATCAGCGGGCGCCAGCTGAAGGGCGGTGCCCCCAAACAACCACGGAGGGAGTGGGCGGGAGGCGGGGACTTGAGTCACGTGATGCCAGCGAAGCAAGGCCCTGAGTAGTTGAACGTCGTGAGGCGTTGCTGAGCTTTGGCTTTCTACTTGGGCCCTGATTGGATGACACCGGAGAGTTCTGTGAGATGTGGAAGCCGCCGGCGTAAACTTAGGCCCTGACTACAAAGAAATCAGTGGTGGCGAGTAGAGTCGCTGAGAACTTCAAGGAGCTGAGTGTTGTATAAGAAGAGGCGGGAGTTGATTTCTGGGGCAGTACTCTTACACAGTTCACGCAAAGAGCTCACACTGCAGCTGTTCAAAGGATATTCAATTTGGAGGCTGATTTTGGCTGGGAATATGTTTGTGTCTTCAGATATTTAAATTTGGCTGCAAGACCCACACATTTAATCGGAGATGTCTTAAATAGGTGATTGGGTGAAGGAGAAAAAGGTTAGACAAGTAGAAATTCGGAAATTGTTTTTGTATTGATAATAATTAAAACAGAGTGAATGGGACTTATTAGATTTAGGGAATGTTAAGAGGGAGAAACTTAATTTTAGGGGCTGAGAATTAAACTGACAGAAGGCCAGTTAACAGGAGAAAAGCTTACGAATTTGTATGTATTATGTTTAGCCGATATGGGAGAATTAAATTAGTTAAAAAGAGAAAAGAAACATGAAGTCTCACATCAATGTATTAATTAGGGTGCTATAGTTCTCTCTAGTTTTTGTCCCTGTGTATACGAGTTTTACTTTGTGTTTATAATTATGATATATGTGTATTTGACACAGTTATTTAGGTCAAATAATAAAGCACATTTTTTAGAGTGGTTAGTACTGTTAGGTAGCAAGTTAGGCATGTGCAACAAGGAGTGGCCTAGCCAAAAAGGATGCAAGCTGATCTCTAAAACCCCTCCCAGACACACTCAGGAAAATTCACAGATGCTATAGAAATAACCACAGAGACTTTTCTAACTCCTGCACATGTGCCCTAGGCACACAGTGCGTACAACCTAACCACAGGGGCTTCCTCAAGTAACCTTAGGCAACTAGGAGCCAATTAAGGGTTCATAAATATTACACGCACACACATATATATCTGATTATAACAGACTGAATTATGGGAAGACATGCACAACAGAGCCTGCTGTTACATAACTTGCAGGTGCCAATTGACCTTGAGTGTATGCCTATTTGCATTCCCTTTCTTGATTGGTGGTGGGTACAAGGCCTACTTTGTACAGGGCACAACCAAAAGGAAGAGACAGGAAGTATAAAAAGGGAGAGGCCAAGAGGGATCATTATGACCATGGCCTACTCCCATGTCTTGGGAGTGTCTGTCGAATAAAAAGATCTGCCTGCTTGTACTGTAACTTTTCTGTCTTTTTAAACAAGGAAGAGAAATAAACTGACCTGATAGTACTGAGTAATAGAGCATACAATCCTAATAAAAGAGGTTTTAATTTTCCCCTACTAAGTAGAAAGCATCATTAGGAACAAGGCTAGTGGAGGTGACGGAATTCCAGTTGAGCTGTTTCAAATCCTGGAAGATGACGCTGTGAAAGTGCTGCACTCAATATGCCAGCAAATTTGGAAAACTCAGCAGTGGCCACAGGACTGGAAAAGGTCAGTTTTCATTCCAATCCCAAAGAAAGGCAATGCCAAAGAATGCTCAAACTACCGCACAATTGCACTCATCTCACATACTAGTGAAGTAATGCTCAAAATTCTCCAAGCCAGGCTTCAGCAATACATGAACCATGAACTCCCTGATGTTCAAGCTGGTTTTCAAAAAGGCAGAGGAACCAGAGATCAAATTGCCAACATCCACTGGATCATGGAAAAAGCAAGAGAGTTCCAGAAAAACATCTATTTCTGCTTTATTGACTATGCCACACAGACTGGTTCCAAATAGGAAAAGGAGTATGTCAAGGCTGTATATTGTCACACTGCTTATTTAACTTATATGCAGAGTACATCATGAGAAATGCTGGACTGGAAGAAACACAAGCTGGAATTAAGATTGCCGTGAGAAATATCAGATATGCAGATGACACCACCCTTATGGCAGAAAATGAAGAGGAGCTAAAAGCCTCTTGATGAAAGTAAAAGAGGAGAGTGAAAAAGTTGGCTTAAAGCTCAACATTCAGAAAATGAAGATCATGGCATCCGGTCCCATCACTTCATGGGAAATAGATGGGGAAACAGTAGAAACAGTGTCAGACTTTATTTTGGGGGCTCCAAAATCACTGCGGATGGTGACTGCGGCCATGAAATTAAAAGATGTTTACTCCTTGGAAGAAAAGTTATGACCAACCTAGATAGTATATTCAAAAGCAGAGACATTACTTTGCTGACTAAGGTCCATCTAGTCAAGGCTATGGTTTTTCCTGTGGTCATGTATGGATGTGAGAGTTGGACTGTGAAGAAGGCTGAGCGCTGAAGAATTGATGTGTTTGAACTGTGGTGTTGGAGAAGCCTCTTGAGAGTTCCTTGGACTGCAAGGAGATCCAACCAGTCCATTCTGAAGGAGATCAGTCCTGGGTGTTCTTTGGAAGGAATGATGCTAAAGCTGAAACTCCAGTACTTTGGCCACTTCGTGCGAAGAGCTGACTCATTGGAAAAGACTCTGATGCTTGGAGGGATTGGGGGCAGGAGGAGAAGGGGACGACCGAGGATGAGATGGCTGGATGGCATCACGGACTCAATGGACGTGAGTCTGAGTGAACTCTGGGAGATGGTGATGGACAGGGAGGCCTGGTGTGCTGCGATTCATGGGGTCGCAAAGAGTTGGACACGACTGATCGACTGAACTGAACTGAAGTAAATCAATTTTTTCAGCTCCTTTCTACAACTTTTGAGGCTGAATCATTTAGATCATTGGTTCTATAACTTTACTGTGTATTTGAGAGGTTTAGTGGGTGTTTGAACTACCTTGGGAGCCTGCTGAAACATAGATTGCTTGGCCCCACCACCAGTCTTTGATTAGTTGTCCTTGGGTGGTTTGGAGGATTTCCAAGTCTAACACATTCCCAGGTGATGCTGATGATGCCCCTCTGGATTACACTGAGACCACTGTTCTCTAAATTTGTTTCCTAAATCCTCTGTATTCTTTTTCATGGTGTTACAAAGCAACAATTTTTTCCCAAGTATATGCCTTCTGAAAAGTCAATTGTCAATTTATTTTTAAGCTGCAAGGAACATTTGGTATTATTATTTTACACAAAGCAGGGAGCCTAATTAATGCCTAGTTTCTTGTTTTTTATTATTCTGTTTTTCTCCTTAGGGTAACAGAATAGGCAGAATTTCAATATGTGAATGAAAGGATATTTAGAGGTAATGAGGCACAGGGGAAGATATAGACAATGTGAACCAAACAACAACCTCTTAGTAACTTAGGTTATGTACTTAACTTTCTCAGCTCTCCTTTAAAAAAATGGAGCTATATATTTGACATAGAGTGTCATGTAGATTTAAGGTGTACAACATGTTAATTTGATACATTTTTATATTGTAATATGATCGCCATTGCAGTGACAATTATCAACTTCACTTTTCTTCTTCTTTTTTGGCCATGCTGTTCAGCTTGCAGGATCTTAGTTCCATGACCAGAGACTGAACCCTGGCCACGACAGGGAGAGCTCTGAATCCTAACCACTGGACCAGCAGGAAACTTCCCCTCAGATTCACCTATCTATAATGAAACTTGAAAATTGGTAAAAATATATTTGGTTGTGGTATTCTTCTGGAAGTATTTGTATGCATTGGAAATATGTGTATCCTTACCTGAATACAAAATTATGTAAAATAATACTTGGGAAAAGATGGAACAGCTGTATACAGTCAGTAAAAATAAGACCAGGAGCTGACTGTGGCTCAGATTATGAACTCCTTATTGCCAAATTCAAACTTAAATTGAACAAAGTAGGGAAAACCACTACACCATTCAGGTATGACTTAAATCCCTTTAGATGATACAGTGGAAGTGACAAATAGATACAAGGGATTACATCTGATAGAGTGCCTGAAGAACTATGTACGGAGGTTCATAACTCTGTACAGGAGGCAGTGATCAAGACCATCCCCAAAGGAAAAAAAATGTAAAAAGGCAAAATTATTGTCTGAGGAGGCCTTACAAATAGCTAAGAAATATGAGAAGCAAAAAGCAAAAGAGAAAAGGAAAGATATACCCATTTGAATGCAGAATTCCAAAGAATAGCATGGAGAGATAAGAAAGCCTTCCTCAGTGATCAGTGCAAAGAAATACAGGAAAACAATAGAATGGGAAAGACTAGAGATCTCTAGAGAAAATCAGAGATACCAAGGGAACATTTCATGCAAAGGTGGGCACGATAAAGGATAGAAATGGTATGGACCTAACAGAAGCAGAAGATACTAAGAAGTGGCAAGACCACACAGAACTATACCAAAAAAAAAAAGATCTTTGTGACTCAGATAATCTCGATGGTGTAATCACTCACCTAGAGCCAGACATCCTAGAATGCGAAGTCCAGTGGGCCTTAGGAAGCATCACTACGAACAAAGCTAGTGAAGGTGATGGAATCCCAGTTGAGCTATTTCAAGCCCTCAAAGATGATGCTGTCAGAGTGCTGCACTCACTATGCCAGCAAATTTGGAAAACTCAGCAGTGGCCACAGGACTGGAAAAGGTCAGTTTTCATTCCAATCCCAAAGAAAGACAATGCCAAAGAATGTTCAAACTACCACACAATTGCACTCATCTCACATGCTAGTAAAGTAATGCTCAAAATTCTCCAAGCCAGGCTTCAACAGTACATGAATTTTGAACTTCCAGATGTTCAAGCTGAATTTAGAAAAGGGAAAGGAACCAGAGGTCAAGTTGCCAACATCTGTTGGATCATAGAAGAAGCAAGAGAGTTCCTCTGCTTTACTGACTATGCTGAAGCCTTTGACTATGTGGATCACAACAAACTGTGGAAAATTCTGAAAGAGATGGGAATACCAGACCACCTGACCTGCCTCCTGAGAAACCTGTATGCAGGTCAGGGAGCAACAGTTAGAACTGGACATGGAACGACAGACTGGTTCCAAATAGGAAAAGGAGAACATCAAGGCTGTATATTGTCACCCTGCTTATTTAACTTATATGCAGAGTACATCATGCGAGACGCCAGGCTGGATGAAGCACAAGCTGGAATGAAGATTGCTGGGAGAAATATCAATAACCTCAGATATGCAGATGACACCACCCTTATGGCAGAAAGCAAAGAGGAACTAAAGAGCCTCTTGATGAAAATGAAAGAGGAGAGTGAAGAAGTTGGCTTAAAACTCAACATTCAAAAAATGAAGATCATGGCATCCAATCCCATCACTTCATGGTAAATAGATGGGGAAACGATGGAAGCAGTGACAGACTTTATTTTCTTGGGCTCCAAAATCACTGCAGATGGTGACCGCAGCCATGAAATTAAAAGATGCTTGCTTCTTGGAAGAAAAACTATGACCGACCTAGACAGCATATTAAAAAGCAGAGACATTTCCTGGCCAATAAAGGTCCATCTAGTCAAAGCTATGGTTTTTCCACTAGTCATGTATGGATGTGAGTTGGACTATAAAGAAAGCTGAGTGATGAAGAATTGATGTTTTTGAACTGTGGTGTTGGAGAAGACTCTTGAAAGCCCCTTGGACTGCAAGGAGATCAAACCAGTCAAGCCTAAAGGAAACCAGTCCTGAATATTCATTGGAAGAACTGACGCTGAGCTGAAACTCCAATACTTTGGCCTCCTGATGTGAAGAACTGACTCACTGGAAAAGACCTTGAGGCTGGGAAAGATTGAGGGCAGGAGGAGAAGGGGACGACAGAGGATGAGATGGTTGAATGGCACCACCGACTGCATGGACATGAGTTTGAGCAAGTTCCGGGAGTTGGTGATGGACTCCCATCACTAGGGAAGCCTGGGACCCCAGCCCTCCTCGGTCCCAGTGGCAGCACAAGGCGGCTCCAGGACATCCTGCTCGGGAGACAGTGGCAGCCCCAGGCCCAGGGTGCCCTACATGCCATGACACTGTCTCAAGGACCAAGAAACAAAAGAAGAAAACCTGGAATGGGGCGTCTGTTGCCAATGGAAGTTGGAAGACCCCAGAAAAGCAGGCCCCCAGGGAAGCCCCCATAAGTGCAGAAGTGCAGGCTGAGCAGCTGGCTCGGGAACTGGCCTGGTGCGTGGAAAAAGCTGGAGCTGGGACTGAAGATGCAGAGACCCATCCCTAAGCAGAGAGAACAAGCTCTTGGGGCAATCCGAACCCTGAGCAGCCAGAGAACCCCCTGCCCCAGAAGAGGCAGCTGATGTGCTCTTCGGGGACTACAGGGCTCAGATAGAAGCCGAGTGGTGTGAGGCCCTGCAGGCTCTCAGGACTGCTGCGTACTCAGCTCAGGTGCAGCCTGTAGGCGAGGTTGCCAGAAAGAAGAGCAGAAGGGTCTGCAGACCTTATCCAGAAGGAAGGTCCAAGTGCACCTCGGATACTCGTGATGAAGAGTTTAGGTTTAGTTTCTTTTAGCTTCTTCCCTATTCTAGAGTGGCCACCTCTGCAATGGTGCAGGGTTTCTCTGGAGTGCAGCACTTTTCCAGGAATGCTATGGGGCAGATGGGAGACCTGCATGTTTGATGCTGACAAGCCCAGGACCCCATTTGTAGGTTTTTAGCTTGAGAACCCCATCAACAGTATGAAAAGGCAAAATGATAGGACACTGAAAGAGGAACTCCCCAGGTCAGTAGGTGCCCAATATGCTACTGGAGGTTAGTGGAGAAATAACTCCAGAAAGAATGAAGGGATGGAGCCAAAGCAAAAACAATACCCAGCTGTGGGTGTAACTGGTGATAGAAGCAAGGTCCAATGCTGTAAAGAGCAATATTGCATAGGAACCTGGAATGTCCGGTCCATAAATCAAGGTAAATTGGAAGGGGTCAAACAGGAGATGGCAAGAGTGAACGTCATCATTCTAGGAATCAGCGAACTAAAATGGACTGGAATGGGTGAATTTAACTCAGATGACCATTATATCTACTACTGCGGGCAGGAATCCCTCAGAAGAAATGGGGTAGCCATCATGGTCAACAAAAGAGTCCGAAATGCAGTACTTGAATGCAGTCTCAAAAACAACAGAATGATCTCTGTTCGTCTCCAAGGCAAACCATTCAATATCACAGTGATCCAAGTCTATGCCCCAACCAGTAATGCTGAAGAAGTTGAAGTTGAACTGTTCTGTGAAGACCTACAAGACCTTTTAGAACTAACACCAAAAAGAGATGTCCTTTTCATTCTAGGGGACTGGAATGCAAAAGTAGGAAGTCAAGAAACACTTGGAGTAACAGGCAAATTTGGCCTTGGAATGTGGAAAGAAGCAGGGTAAAGACTAATAGAGTTTTGCCAAGAAAATGCACTGGTCATAGCAAACACCCTCTTCCAACAACACAAGAGAAGACTCTACACATGGACATCACCAGATGGTCAACACCAAAATCAGACTGATTATATTCTCTGCAGCAAAGATGGAGAAACTCTATACAGTCAACAAAAACAAGACCAGGAGCTGACTGTGGCTCAGATCATGAATTCCTTATTACCAAATTCAGACTCAAGTTGAAGAAAGTAGGGAAAACCGCTAGACCATTCAGGTAGGACCTAAATCAAATCCCTTATGATTATACAGTGGAAGTGAGAAATCGATTTAAAGGCCTAGATCTGATAGATAGAGTTCCTGATGAACTATGGAATGAGGTTCATGACATTGTACAGGAGACAGGGATCAAGACCATCCCCATGGAAAAGAAATGCAAAAAAGCAAAATGGCTGTCTCGGGAAGCCTTACAAATAGCTGTGAAAAGAAGAGAAGTGAAAAGCCAAGGAGAAAAGGAAAGATATAAGCATCTGAATGCAGAGTTCCAAAGAATAGCAAGGATAGATAAGAAAGCCTTCTTCAGTCATCAATACAAAGAAATAGAGGAAAACAACAGAATAGAAAAGACTAGAGATCTCTTCAAGAAAATTAGAGATACCAAGGGAACATTTCATGCAAAGATGGGCTCGATAACGGGCAGAAATGGTATGGACCTAACAGAAGCAGAAGATATTAAGAAGAGGTGGCAAGAATACACGGAAGAACTGTACAAAAAAGATCTCCACGACCCAGATAATCATGATGGTGTGATCACTCATCTAGAGCCAGACATCCTGGAATGTGAAGTCAAGTGGGCCTTAGAAAGCATCACTACGAACAAAGCTAGTGGAGGTGATGGAATTCCAGTTGAGCTGTTTCAAATCCTGAAATATGACGTTGTGAAAGTGCTGCACTCAATATGCCAGCAAATTTGGAAACCTCAGCAGTGGCCACAGGACTGGAAAAGGTCAGTTTTCATTCCAATTCCAAAGAAAGGCAATGCCAAAGAATGCTCAAACTACCGCACAATTGCACTCATCTCACACGCTAGCAAAGTAATGCTCAAAATTCTCCAAGCCCGGCTTCAGTAATACGTGAACCGTGAAATTCCAGATGTTCAAGCTGGTTTTAGAAAAGGCAGTGGAACTAGAGATCAAATTGCCAACATCTGCTGGATCATGGAAAAAGCGAGAGAGTTCCAGAAAAACATCTCTTTCTGCTTTATTGACTATGCCAAAGCCTTGGAATGTGTGGATCACAATAAACTGTGGAAAATTCTTCAAGAGATGGGAATACAGACCACCTGACCTGCCTCTTGAGAAATCTGTATGCAGGTCAGGAAGCAACAGTCAGAACTGGACAGGGAACAACAGACTGGTTCCAAAGAGGAAAAGGAGTACATCAAGGCTGTATATTGTCACCCTGCTTATTTAACTTCTATGCAGACTACATCAGGAGAAACGCTGGACTGGAAGAAACACAAGCTGGAATCAAGATTGCCGGGAGAAATAGCAATATCCTCAGATATGCAGATGACACCACCCTTATGGCAGAAAGTGAAGAAGAACTAAAACGCCTCTTGATGAAAGTGAAAGAGGAGAGTGAAAAAGTTGGCTTAAAGCTCAACATTCAGAAAACGAAGATCATGGCACCCAGTCCCATCACTTCATGGGAAATTGATGGGGAAACAGTGGAAACAGTGTCAGACTTTATTTTTGGGGGCTCCAAAATCACTGCAGATGGCAATTTCAGCCATGAAATTAGAAGACACTCCTTGGAAGAAAAGTTATGACCAACCTAGATAGTATATTCAAAAGCAGAGACATTACTTTGTTGACTAAGGTCCATCTAGTCAAGGCTATGGTTTTTCCAGTAGTCATGTATGGATGTGAGAGTTGGACCATGAAGAGGCTGAGCGCCGAAGAATTGATGCTTTTGAACTGTGGTGTTGGAGAAGACTCTTGAGAGTCCCTTGGACTGCAAGGAGATCGAACCAGTCCATTCTGAAGGAGATCAACCCTGGGATTTCTTTGGAGGGAATGATGCTAAAGCTGAAACTCCAGTACTTTGACCACTTCATGTGAAAAGTTGGCTCATTGGAAAAGACTTTGATGCTGGGAGGAATTGGGGGCAGGAGAAGAAGGGGACGACTGAGGATGAGATGGCTGGATGGCATCACTGACTCGATGGAAGCGAGTCTGAGTGAACTCCGGGAGTTGGTAATGGACAGGGAGGCCTGGCATGCTGCGATTCATGGGGTCGCAAATAGTCGGACACGACTGAGTGACTGAACTGAACTGAACTGAACTGTCTCTCCTGCCAGAAGACGGAGGTTCCTTTAGATGGTTCTACAGTAGACTGAAGTGAATATTCACAGTGTGTTGTAAAACAGCTGTCCCTAACCTTTTTGACACCAGGGACAGATTTCATGGAAAACAGTTTTTCCACAGAGAGGGGGGGAGGTGAAACTCAGGTCATAATGTAAGCAATGGGGAGTGGATATAAATATAGATGAGTCTTCCCTTGTTCACAGTCTTTTCATCTCCTGCTGTGTGGTGTGGTTACTAACAGGCCGTAGACCAGTACTGGCCTGGGGGTTGGGGACCCCTGTTATTGAAGACTCTCAACAGTCTCAGGAGCAGACTAAGTTGGTGTTGTTAATAAGGGTTAGTGGGGAAGCTGTATAGTTGTACACTGGTGCTCAATTATGGGAGGATGTCCTCTCAAGTGGTGTGGCCTATTGCTGTAATAAAACTCTTTCTTATAAATGTGGATAAAAAAAAAAAAAACTAGGGAAGCCTGGCATGAGGCAGTACATGGAATTGCAAAGAAGTCAGACATGACTGAGCGACTTAATTTAACTGAATATTTGGGAAAGGAGGGAAATACAGTGTCTCATTCTAAAATTTAAGAACTAAAAAAAAAAAAAAAATTTAAGAACTAGGGACATGATTAAGCCTGTTCATCTGGGAAAGGATCTGGTGTACACATGCTGGGAAAGAGCTACTGAAGAGTTAGCCAATCCATTATACAACCTATGGGAGGGGGTAATTCTAGAGTGCACAGAGCTATTTTAAAAAATAAACTATATAACTTAAAATTGATTGCTTAAGTATAAATAAATATCTCTTAAATATGCTATCCTGAAGATAGCAATCTTCAGGAACCTCTAATTTGTTAAAGTATGACATTATGAAAAATATTTGTCAGAATCTGCTATAAAAACTGGCAAAAAACAGCATGAAGTTTGTCAAAAGGATATTGAGAATAATAACCTAATGTTTTATCAGAAAAATGTTTTTCCAGATAAAGAGAAAATGAGAGAGGAGAGTTTCCATGGTGAAGACAAAGCCATAGTATGGGATTGAGGATGGAAAAGAATGACATTTAACACTAAGTACAGATAAAAAAACTAGGAAATTTAGGTGGAGTTCAGATTTTTTAAATAAATAGATATGATACAGAAAATTTTTATTTTATACAATATTTCCAATAAATGCCAGTATTGTTTGATCATCTTATATTTTGCTTTCAATTTATTGTTTATACTTCTAAACTTTAAAATGATGCCCATTGAACAAATAAATAATTTTCTACCAATATTATGTGGAAAGTCTAATAAGAATGACAATTAATAACTAGGGAAAGACGGTATATTCAAAAATAATATCTGATCAGGGGATCCTAAATTGAGCACAGTTCCCTTTGGTTTCCTAAGGAATATTAGTAGCTAAAAATATTAATGTCATTTAAACATTAATAGCTATTATATATGATTAATTTTAAGCTTAAAATATAATTGAATATTCAACATTAAGACAATTATTTTTGTCCAGTTCAGTGCCAAGCATGATTCTAGGTGCAGATACTTGCCTGTGAATAAAATAGCCAAGGAAATTGATAAAATTAGTTCTGGGTCCATGACAAGTTAATGATTCCTATTCTCTGGAGAAAGTTTTTGCATTACTTCCCCTGAGTTCATATTGTAGTTCTTAATCCTTACTGCCATTAGAATTAGCTGGGGCTCACTTGCAGTAGCTTAGGCTCAACCCAGATTTATTGAAACAGATTTCTAGAGACGAAGCCTACCTTTTCTTTCTTTCCTTCTCTCTCTTTTTAAATTCTGTGGTGCACAGAGTTGAGAACCATTGGTCTAGAGTATGCCAAATGTAAAGAAGCAGATGGAAAGCCTGTTTTGTTTCTGAAGATGGATAACTACTTCTGCTAAAAAACCTATGCTCACTCTGTTCGTCTGGAAACCAGCTTGATGGTTCCTTAAAAAGCTCAACATAGAATTACCACAACTCAACAATCCCTCTCCTAGGTATTTTATCTCAAAGAATTAAAAACAGGGATTCAAACAAATTCTTTTATACATATGTTCGTAGCAGCACTATTCACATTAGTCAAAAGGCAAAAACAATTCAAATGTCCATGAATGGATTAGCAAGTTTGGTATACACATAGTGGAATATTATTCCATCAGTATAAAGTAATGAAGTATTGATACACATCATGCTACAATATAGATGAATCTTGAATATATCTTAAGTGAAAGAAGCCTGACATAAAGAGCCACATGTCATATGATTCTACCTGAAATATCCAGAACGGATAAATTCACAGAGATGGAATGCAGACTGGTGGTTGCCAGGAGCTGGGGAAAGGGGGTCGGGTAGGGCACTAACTGGCCATGGGGTTTTCTTTTGGGCTTATGAAACTGTTTTGGAATTAGATAGAGGTGGCAGTTATACAACATTATGAATATACTAAATACTACTGAATTGTTCACTTTAAAATGATTAATATTATGTTATGTGAATTTGGCCTTAATTAAAAGAAAAACGTATGCACAAACTGAATCTTTATAGTTAATGTGATTTTCTTGATAAAACTAGCTTTTCTGAAAATTAAAGCCTGTCATAAAACAATTATTGTATCTACTTATTCACATGATCCAGGCATTTGTTTCATAAAGAGCCTTAGGTAGAAACTGACTTACCTATATTCTGAATACACCTAAGGATATACTGTATTTGGACTTATTAAAAAAATAACTGGATGTTTAGGGAGCATGCAATGACTAAAACGTATCCCTTGTTTCAATAATTACTATTAATGATTTAAAAACTTCTGGATGGACTTCTCCACCAAGGGTAAATGACTGAAGATAATGCTTTCTCTAAAAGGGTAGAAGAGAAGCACGCCAGAGGGAGGGAAAGAAATTAAGGAAAATAAAAAGAGAATAGGAAAAACAAGGCTAGTAGGGTTGAGAGATATGAATATTGTCTTAAGTAGCTGCAGACTTCAAGATTTTTCTTGAAAACATGCCAAACGTGAATTTTTCTTCAAAAAACTAGTAGGGTTGAGAGATGCGAATATTGTCTTAAGTAGCTGCAGACTTCAAGATTTTTCTTGAAAACATGCCAGACATGTGAATTTTTCTTCAAAAAAGATATCAATACATTCTGATAGTATTTAAAAATGCCAAGCAATGGGATACAGTTGAGACCTGGGGAAAAGTTACTGTTTCAGAAACAATTTTCTGAAAGAATGAAATTATAGATAAATAATGTAACTGTTATGCTAGAACAGTCTATGATAAACACACAAGATCAGACTTACAGGGCAGGAGTGGTCAGAGGCCCAAGACCTGCCATTAGACTTCTTCTAGATGATACTCATATTCACAGGAGGACCGCTAGTATAACAGAGCTAAGGCCCTTACACACTCTGCTTATATCAGGTCTTTCAAATCCTAAGGCTGGCCCTGAGTATAAAATATCTTTTTATCTTCCTAGTTAATGTGTAAAAGAATACGCTATTCATTCCAAAGTTTTCGGCATTTCTTTCCATGCCCCATTTACTTTCTCTAACCTCTTCCACAGGGAAGTCATCATTAAGCGGGAATAATCATATCTACTTCATAGAGCTATTATAAAGATTAAATGTATGAACATACATATGACATGCTTAGCACGTATCTGCCACACAATCAAGTTGACTCAACCCTCCTATATTTCAATAAACAAAAGGCCAAGTCTGAAGAAATTTAATAAAACATGAGATTTAGCCTAATTACATTTAAATGCTTCAAAACCTAAGAGATGCTCTGCTTGTCTTCAGGCCCAGAGACTCAGTTATTTATCCTCTGACTTCTTTCAATAACCTTCTTGATGTTGGAAGCCCCACCTTGGTTTACCATTTTCTTTGCTGTATTTCTCCACATCCTCTCCAACACTTTATTTTTAAAATTACAGTCATCCTAGGGGACGTGAAGTGGTGTGCAGTGTGGGAGACCTGGGTTCAATCCCTGGGTTGGGAAGATCCTCTGGAGGAGAGCATGGCAACTCATTTCAGTATTCCTGCCTGGAGAATCCCCATGTACAGAGGTGCCTGGTGGGCTATAGCCCATGGGGTCGCAGAGTCGGACATAACTGAATGACTAAGAATAGCACAGCACATGCTTCCCAGGTGGCTCAGAGGTAAAGAATCCACCTGCCAAGCAGATGTGGGTTTGATTCTGGGTCAGGAAGATCCCCTGGAGAAGGAAATGGGAACCCATTACAGTCTTCTTGCCTGGGAAATCCCATGGACAGAGGAAGTTGACAGGCTGTAAGTCCATGGGGTCACAAAAGAGTCGGACATGACTTAGTGACTAAACAACAGTGTGAGATAAAGTAAGGGTGCAATTTCATTCTTTTGCACTTGGGGATCCCCAAGCGGCTCAGCAGTAAAGAATCTGCCTGAGAAGTAGATGTGGGTTTGAGCCCTGGGTCAGGAAGATTCCCTGGAGGAGGAAATGGCAACCCACTCCAGTATTCTTGCCTGGGAGATCCCATGACAGAGGAGCCTGGTGAGCTATAGTCCATAGGGTCACAAAGAAAGAATTGGGTATGACAGCATGCATGCATGCATCTGGCACCATTTGTTGAAGAGACGGTTTTCTGCATTGAATGGTCTTAGCACTCTTTCTGAAAATCAACTGACCATAATGTTGGCCCTCCTTAGGTAGATGCAGAACCAGTGGATAATGAGGGCCTGCTGTTAAGAGATTTAAGCATCCTTGAATTTTGGTATCAGTGTGTGTGAGGGGAGGGGGTGATCCTGGGACCAATCCAGCCACCCCCCTCAGGATTCTGAAGAATGACTGTGTAGTATTTCAATATTCAGTGTTCATCAAAGTGTATTTTAGATATGATACTATTTCTCAAGGGAAGTGGGGATATGTTGTATATTAACCAATGCAGAATAAAAATGTACTGTGCCTTGGGGAAAAAAAAAAGATATTGACTATAGTTTATTTCTAGACTTTCTATTTTATACTTTTGGTCCGTATGTTTATCCTTGTAACAGTACCACACTGTTTTGATAAATTTTGATATAAGAAAGTCCTTCAACTTTGCTATTGTTTTGGCTCTTTTGGGTCCCATGAAATTTTACAGGAATTTTAAAATTGGCTTTTCCATTTCCGCAAAAAAGGCCGTTAAGATTTTTGACAGGAGATCTATAGACTAATTTGTGGAGTATTGCCATCTTAATATTAAGTCTTCCAATTTATGAACATGTTTTTCCACTTACTTAGGTCTTCATTTCAGCAATGTTTTCAGTGTACAAACCTTATACCAAACTTTTCAGTGTACAAGCCTTATACCTCCTTTGTTAGATTTATTCCCAAGGTTGTACATGAAACGGTTTTCTAATTTTCATCTTACACTTTTGGTCAGTATATAGAAATCAGCTAACAGTTGTGTGTTGACCTTGTAACATTAGCTCTAACAGTTGTGCATGTATGTGTTTTCTTTAGGATTTTGAATATATAGGATCAAATCAGCTGCAAATGGAGTTATACTTCTTCCTAATTGTGATTTGTTTTCTTTCTTGCCTAATTGCTTTGGCTAGAACCTCTTGTACAATATTGACCAGGAATGGTGGGAGTGGATATTTTCCTGATGTTGGAGGAAAACCTTTTAATTTTTATCATTTATTGTGTGGTTAACTGTGGGTTTTTCATGAGTGTTTTTTAACAGGGTGAGGAAATTTCATTCTCTTCCAAGTTTGCTGAGTGCTTTTATCATTAAAGGGTATTGATTTCTGTCAAATGCTTTTTCTTATCAACTGAGATGCTAATGTTATCTTTTTTTAAATAATGAAGAGCTTTATTTTCATGTCACTGTTTCAGTTTCTTCTAGCTGAGTTCCCTTCATTCTATTAAGCAGTAAATTGCATTGATGAATTGATTTTTGTATTTGAACCACTCCTATATTTTTGCAATAAATTCTTAGCTTGTCGTGGTATAAAATCTGCTTTTGCCTGGCTTAAGTATCAAGGTAATGCTAGTCTTATAAACTTGTGAAGTCTACCAAATTCTGGTTCTGAACTTTCTTTGTTGAGAGGTTTTGATGATTGAGTCAGTTCTTACTTGTTAGATTTGTTTAGACTTATTTCTTCTTAAATCAGTTTTAGTGATTTGTGTATTTCCAGAAATTTGTCTATTTCATACACGTTATCTATTTTGTTGGCCATAAAGCATTAAAAATATATATATTTATTACTTATTTATTTGGCTGTGCCGTCTTGGTTGTGAAATGCGAGATCTTTGATCTTCATTGCAGCATTTAGGATCTTTAGTTGTGGTAGGTGGGATCCAGTACCCCAACCAGCTGGGCCCCCTGTATTGGGAGTGTGGAGTCCTAGCCATTGAACCAACAGAGAAGTCCCATAAAGCATATTTTTGATTTATGATTGAGCCATCCAAAATACCATGAAATTTATCTAATATTCATAAAACTTGGAAGTATGTTTATTTACATTTACTTTTCTAAAGTAAAATGTATATAAAACTCCATGAGTTTTATTTAAATAAAATATCCCCCCAATATCAAGGAACCAAAATTTTCTGCTAAGAGTATAACTGATAAATTTTACTTCTAAAGCATTAACATTCTTTTAAATTAAAGTAAATGATTTATTTAGAATAAAGTTTTTTTAAATTAAATGATTTCTCACATGAAACTTCTTTTCTACCTAGAAGCAGGAGTGGTAGCAGAATGGACTCCTGAGCCAGAGTTCCTACACCTGAATCCCTACTCTGCCACTAACTTGGTATATATAATTTTGGGGTTAAACTCTCCATGTCCCAGTTTCCTCATCTGAGCAAGGAGAATAATAAAAGGAGAACAATAAGTACATTAATGCATCCAAAAAACTTGGCTCCTAATTCATAAGTATTCAATAGTTCACAAATATTCTTAATTTTCATAAGGTGGTCATTAATTGAGGCTAAAATAAAGAGCAGCTAGATGAGATGTTCATTGGGATAATGAAGAAGCTAATGGTAAAAGTTAAGACAGCAGTCTTGGATGATGCACACAAGGAAGGGCCGTATTTTCCTCTAGATTTACAAGATCCCAGTCTAAGAGAAGAATAAATGTTTTGGCAAATGCTCTGTCACTAGAAAAGAAATTAGTTTTCTTCATTTGTATCCAGAAGAGCAGGTCCTATTGACTACAAAACTCCATTAGAAAGGCTCTCCAGTGGGAAAGAAAATCAAAGGAACTATTCTAATGAATCCCATAAAGGAAAGGAAGATCCTCAGGGACAAAAATCAGTTCCTTCACTTTAAGGTGAGTCTGACTCCACTGCAGGCACAGGGAATGAGAGAGTGAATGATGAATGGAGATGAGAAGTAATCAAAAGGCTAAGTACTTTCCTTTCAAATCCAGGCCTAAGCCTCCACATGAAGGGATGATGTACTAACACATTTCTGCTTTTGAAATTTTTTTGTTTCTTATCCTTTTTTCCTCTTCTCTTTCTTACCCTAAATAAATAAATATACTCTATAGCTGATCCCTCCTTGTGAGGAAAATATCTGAATTCATATACACACTACAATGAATATATGAAATAATAATATATTTGTCATG
Source organism: Ovis aries (assembly GCF_016772045.2). Taxonomy (NCBI): domain Eukaryota; kingdom Metazoa; phylum Chordata; class Mammalia; order Artiodactyla; family Bovidae; genus Ovis; species Ovis aries. Next base: position 59,065,495 of record NC_056059.1, on the reverse strand, counting down.
GTCACTGCTATTTTCTTAGTACCCACACCAGTAAAATGCCCATGGAATTTTCTTTGAGAATAGAAGTCCTCAGTTTGTTGACTTCAAAGGTAGAAAAATTTCATGAGTATTCAAAATCAGCTCAAAAAAAAAAAAAGCTCAATTTTTAAAGGAAGCAACTAAGATAAAGGCTACACTGATACAGAATGTAAAAACACATTAACCACATATGAACTTTTAAAAGGTGAGAATTTAGTTTATACTCTTTTTATATTAAGATATAAGTTAATGACTTATACCCTAAAGGATTTATCATAAAATACTGCCCAGTGCACTTGTGCAAACAATAAATAATTCACTGAGAGTATTAACATTCACATGTGTAATTAAGAGTTTACAAATGTACAAAATTTGGGGTAATAAACACTTTAAACTCATTTTCCAAACATTCAATAAGCCCATCCCTCCCAAACTGATTACAAAGATGCACAAAGGGTTACTAATTCTGGCAAAAGATAAGAAACAAGGCAGGAGAGGCAAACACAGACTTGAGAACATAAGAATATCCAAACAGTTCTTTGATATAAAAAGACAAAATCAAACCATTTTTAATAATATAAAAGAAAACAAATCCATATAATTAAATACTACTTAGGTGAAAGAACATTAGAGGGTATATAGCATTTATTTTCTCCACAAAATTTGCATATCTTGAATTTAATGTAAAACACCTAGTTTCAGTTCCAAAGGAAGAAGATCATGATATGGAGTTCTAGATGTACCTAGATGGAATGAATATTTAAATAGATCCCAAAGATCAAAACAAACTTTTATTTGGTCATTGTTCTAACTCTTTAATGTTCATTAAATTGATTCACTTAGAAATTTTAGAAATAAAACTCCACAACCAACGCACAGAAAATTCAGCTATTCCTGAAAAAAACTAAATGCATAGTCTTTAGTATATCGTTAAAACAGTGGTTGTGGTTAAGCAAACAAATGAACAAAAATTACTACAACTCATGTATGATAAAGTTACAAAGGAATACATTAGAAGTTTTATCAGATGTATTTGCACTGTAATAAAAGAAATCCGGATAACAATATCAGTAAAGTGTGGCTGATTATTAAAAGAAATGAAATTCCCAGTTAACCCTGGGCTGTGTTAGGAGCACTGCATTTGTCGTCCTATTTTTTACGTCAGGAACATACATTCACAGTCCACCAGATGCAGTTCTGATTTCCTAAGAAGTGAAAGTTTTTAATCCTGGTTCTTCTGCTCTTTCCTCCTGTGTTTTAACATCTTCATTTAGAGATCAGGCACTTTGTGCCCAGGAATGTGGCGTTGCAAATTTACTAAAAACATATCCATTGATAGTAGAATAATTATACTAAATTCATAAAGGAAGACGATATCTTCATTTAGAAAACAAGCACTAAGTTATAGTTTCACAGTCACAACGCAAGCTCCAGCTCTTCCCAGGCACAGTGGAGCAACCTAAAAAAAACAAACAAAAAACCAAAAAGACTTGTGTTGGGATTGTGGGTAAAAATGTTGATAATACCACAATAGTCAGTGAAATATTGAAACAGTTTGCTCACAGTGGTTGGCAAAGAGCTGCTGCCTGAACCCTACTGTCCGAGCTCTTTTGCTGGCCCTCTTCTTAAACGAGATTCTCCTTCCTGATGCCAAAGCTTCAAGGAATAAATCGTTTTGGGTATATAACATAATAATGTAGCATTCACTTCTCTTTAAAGATGACTTTTAAAGATAGATCAGGAACTATTCTATGTGAAACACTATTTTGGCCAAAATGATGTACAATATGGATGTGAGACAAGGCTGAACACTTAAAGTAACTTTGTGACTAATATGGAGAAAATACCAAGTATCATCCAGAGTGGCCGTGACTTTGCTGTCTCAGAGAGTACACAAAATACACTGCATGCCTGGGATCTGCTTACTCTGGAGGAACCACTAACTTCACAGTTACTGATGACCTTCTCAGCATGGCTGAAAAGTCCAAACTCATTCTACTACTTGTTAGCAGAGTGAGTAAATAATACATATCACCCACCCAACTTCTTGGGACTGAAAACAAACCTGGTGAATAAACTCTACAACCGTGAGAACAGTGAGATAAAAATATGAGATACTTGGGAGAAAATATAATCTTATGAATAAGGAACAATTCTTAAATAGTTCACTTATTGTCTTTTTTTTTTTAAAGTACTCTAGACACTGGAGTAATTCACAGTGGAGATAAGTGTAGACAAGAATAGTTTTAAAAGAAAGACTATTTTGAGCCCAGCAAGAATCTATGCATTTGAGCTAAGAGAATTAAAACATTAAGTACTTGGAAAGGGTTTTGTTTTGTACCTAGTCATGTACGGATATGTCGTAAAGTGTTTTTGTCAAATGGTGGTGGGGGTTAGTCTCTCAGTTGTGTCTCTGCAACATTATGGACTGCAGCTTGCCAGGTTCCTCTGTCTTTAGGATTATCCCAGGAGGAACAGTTGAGTGGGTTGCAATTCCCTTCTCCAGGAGATCTTCCCGATCTAGGGATGGAACCCAGGTCTCCTGCTTGGTAGGCAGACTCTTTACCACTGTGCCACCTGTACATAATTTCAAAATGACCGTCCAGTCATTTTGACTCTCTTCTCCTGACCAATTAAGAATACATCTGACTTCAACGTGAGTGAATTCATGGTTGTTCTCCACCTGAATCAGTTGATCACTGTTACATCTTTTTGATCAAATAACCTATTTAAAAACCATATTTACTTACAATATTCTAGAAGTAACCTCCAAGTCATTTAAATAAAAATGTCTGTAATTAGTAGTTTTTCTCAAAACACTCAAGACACTGCCTCTACTCTGTGAATAGTTGATGTCATGATAACCAGCTAGAAAGTTGAGCTTTGAGAATTTACTAAACGCAATGTGGTCACCTGTTTTGGGTCAATGCTGGTAGTGGAGTGAGTGGTGGCTTAAGACTTCATAATCATATTTCATTTCCTATACAAATAAATGTCCTCCTGTCCATTTGTAGGACCATCGAATGGAAAACATTTATTTTCCAGATACTATGGTTATAAGTTCACATTTAAAGCTTTAACATCACTTATATGTGGAACCTAAATAATGCAACAAACTAGTAAGTATAATAACAACAACAAAAACCAGACTCCTGGATCTAGAGAACTAGTCGTTACCACTGGGGAGAGGGGAGGGGCAACATAGAGGCAGATTATTAAGAGCTACAAACAATGTAACATACGTACATACAGACATATGAAAGAGGGCTTCCCAGGTGGCACAGTGGTAAAGACTCTGCCTGCCAATGCAGAAGACCCAAGAGAAGCGGGTTTGATTGACCCCTGAGTGGGGTCCCCTGGAGAAGGCAATGGCAACCCACTCCAGTATTTTTGCCTGGAAAATTCCATGGACAGAGGAATCTGGCGGGCTACAATCCATGGGATAAGAGTCAGACACGACTGAGCACACACATGTATAAAACAAGCCACAAAGATACACTGTACAGTGCAGGAAATACAGTCACTACTTTATAGTCTGCATAAATGGAGTATAACCTTTAAAATCACTATATTGTACACTTGTAACTTACTTATATAATATTGTATATCAATTGTACTTCAATAAAAATTTTTTAAAAAGTAATGGAGATGGCATGTAAAGCAAAGGGCTGCATGGTCACAGATTATGAATTCTGATACAGAGTGATTATAGCATAAAGTATTATCTGTAATAGCAAGTTTGAAATAAGATTTCCTTAATACTGGCCCAAGGGCTTAAATGAAATACATTTCAGGAAAAGAGAGTCTTCTCTTTCTTCTTGGGTTCCTCAATTATCATTCACAACTTCTTCTGCCATGGTAGGAGGCTGATGGTAGTTTCTAATGAAATCCTGTAGCTCTAACTTAAGTCCTCAAATTATGCCTTCTCCCCTTCACCAAATGATCTCACTTATTTAAGAAATAAGATCAAGGTCATACTATCTAAGCCTCTTTACCTACCATTCTCTTCACCTGAAAATACTTTCTATCTTCCAATCCCCATATTCTCATCTTCCCCTCCAGTTTCGGAGGATAAAACCTTTCCACCAGTCTGAGGAGGATAAAAACTTTCCTCCTGCCTTTGCCCTCGATTCTGTTTCCTGTCCTTTTCAGAAAAATGCCTTCAACTTTGCTTTCTGTCAACTCTCCTGTCTTCATCTTTAATTGTGAAAAAGATCCTAGGCTCAAATTTTAACTCCACCATTTACCTGCTATGTGACACTGAGTCAGCTATGTAGACACCTCATCCAATATAGTAAGGAGATAACAGTGCTTACCTCATAGATTTGTTGGGAAGATTCTTTAAGGTGCAGTGCTTAGAACACAGCCAGGTACATAAAATGTATCAAGTGCTAACTTTCTATCACTATCATTATTTTAAAATTGTATGCGCTTCTACCTTCCACATTTACTTTTAATCTTCTCTTTACTTTTTACACTGTGTGGTGGCTTCTGCTTCTATCACATTCTCAAAGGTCCTGACAACTTCATGAATGACAAATCTTCATTCTTTTATGTTATTAAAATCCTCTCTCCTTTCTTTTAATGCTCTATTTCATCATCTACTAAGATACTCTCTGATCATTCTTTTGCTGTTTTCTCCAGAAGCTGCACCTCTCTATACAACCTAGTAAGTGTATAAAGAAAAAATTAACAGGACTTGGTAATATCTCTTGAATCCACCTAGGTATTCAACACCTCAAGCCTTATAAATGAAGCAACCTTCTAAATGTCCTTTCACCCAGCCTTCACTTACCCTGCCCCAACCCAGTTTACTCTGGCCCCAGCCTCTGACATGTGGATTTTTCTATTACTACATTGCTCTCTTGGTTAAAAGTCTCCACTGGCTTCTCACTACCAAACTCTTTACGTTAACCATTACAGACCTCCATCCTGATTCCAACCTTCCTCTCGAAGAATTCCTACTCTTCTCAAGCACGGAGTCTTATAACCAGCCCCACTTCCTCAAGATAGCCTGCATATTTCCGCTTTAGTGACATTTATTTCATGTTTTCTTACATGATTTCCTTTTTGAATTAGATCAGTTCATTAAGGCTTACATTAAATCCCACTTCTTCCTCACTGAAGCCCTCTCAACAACCACGGTCTCTCTTCTCCTTGATTTCCCATGCGGCTCACTGCCTAGACCATGTGACACTTCATACCAACACTTCATGCTCCACACTGTGGATCCTCTCTTTAAACATGCAGATCTCACTGACCCAAGTAATTAAGTTCTATGACAGCAGGGCTTCTCATAAATTCTGTTATAGTGACAGTACTTACCACTACTCCTTGTACGTAGGTAAAAGTGAAAGTGTTAGTTGCTAAGTCATGTCTGACACTTTGTGACCCCATGGACTGTGGCCCACCAGGCTCCTCTGTTCATGGAGTTCTCCAGGCAAGAATACTGGAGTGGGTAGCCATTCCCTTCTCTAGGGGATTTTCCTGACCCAGGGATTGAACCCAGGCCTCCTGCATTGTAGGTAGATTCTTTACTGCCTGGGAAGGTAAACCTTGGCTCAATTAAAGATCTAAGTGCTGTTTCTGTACCAGATATTGAATTGTGTGCCAGAGGCAGAAAATTCATGGTTCTGTTCTGGGTGATGATGGAAACAAAGATCTCAAAAGATCATTCTCAGAAGTTCTAGACTCTTTTAGAAATAGATAAAAATGGATTTTGTTGTTGTTGTTGTTAATAAGCTTCCTAAGCCAAGTTTCTTACTTGTTAATGTTAAGTAAGATTGCCATCTTTATTAGGTTATAACCAGACATTTGTTATTGTTGTTGTTTAGTTGCTAAGTCATGTCCAACTCTTTTGCGACCCTATGGACTGTAGCCTGCCAGGCTCCTCTGTCCATAGGATTCTCCAAGCAAGAATATTAGAGTGGGCTGCCATGTCCTTCTCTGTTCCCAAATATCAGTTGCTTGAGTATTTAAAAATTATTGCTCATCTATGGGAAAGTGATTCAATTTTTTTCTTTTCCACAATCTCTCCTTTCTTTATTATAGCCTCTTGTGGTTCTATCTGCTCTATTGATGCTAGAATATCTCATCAATTCTCAGTAAGCAAATGGTGGCAGCTAATAATAGTAACAACAACAACAATAATAACCAATTAATAATTTCTCTGAGTATTAACTCACACTTTAAAGGTAATTTTGAATTTTAACTATACTATAAAATTAAACACTCCCTCTGTTTTCTTATATTTAATTAAGAGATGACTTTATCTTACTTATGCTATGTACTTTGTTTTTTTTTATTTTTTTTTTTATTTTTTTTTCTTTTTTATTTTTTAAATTTTAAAATCTTTAATTCTTACATGCATTCCCAAACATGAACCCCCCTCCCACCTCCCTCCCCATAACATCTTTCTGGGTCATCCCCATGCACCAGCCCCAAGCATGCTGCATCCTGCGTCAGACATAGACTGGCGATTCAATTCACATGATAGTATACATGTTAGAATGTCATTCTCCCAAATCATCCCACCCTCTCCCTCTCCCTCTGAGTCCAAAAGTCCGTTATACACATCTGTGTCTCTTTCCCTGTCTTGCATACAGGGTCGTCATTGCCATCTTCCTAAATTCCATATATATGTGTTAGTATACTGTATTGGTGTTTTTCTTTCTGGCTTACTTCACTCTGTATAATCGGCTCCAGTTTCATCCATCTCATCAGAACTGATTCAAATGAATTCTTTTTAACTGCTGAGTAATACTCCATTGTGTATATGTACCACAGCTTTCTTATCCATTCATCTGCTGATGTACTTTGATACTGGACATAATTCGGGTCTGTTTTACCAAAAGAATTGTCCTTAACAAAAATACAGTAAGTGTAATAATGAAACATGAAATGCCATACCTGGGTCCACTCATTTGTCTGGGGATCATAAGCCTCCACTGTATTAAGGTAAGTCTGTCCATCATACCCTCCAACAGCATATAATTTATCACCAAGCAAACAGACCCCCACAGCATCTCTGCTGATGCTCATAGAAGCCACTGCAGTCCACATATCTGTTTTAGGATCATATCTGAAAGGAAATTTTAGAAATGGAGCTGACATTATTCTCAGAACACTTTACATAAAATCCTTCTGTCCTTTAATCCTATTTTATGTCTTATTATCTATTACATAAAGTACATTTGAACACATTTTAGAGAAAAAAATCAGTATTTTCCTGAAAACTTCGAAATTACAACAGAATTATTCTACAGATGTGTAACATTTAAACTAGTCCAAAAGGGCTCATGTGAATGTTTAAAACTGCTTTAGGGTTTTAGATTGCCTACTGAAAATCTGAAGAAATCAATTCATGAAGCTCTACATAAGATGGATGCTCTATGTAAGATGACTTACAGCCTCAATTGCAGCTTTTTTGCTTTCTGTGTGGGTTTTTTTTTTTTTTTTGGGTGGTGGTGGTGCTGAGATCAAAACCTGTACTCCTCACAATGGAAGCTCAGAGTCCTAACCACTGGACAACCAGGGAATTCCCCTCAACTGCTGTTAACTGCTCATTTTTAGAGTTTCTTGTCCCTTTCATGAAGTATGTTAACTAGAACTGCTCCCAAATTGTCTAAGAGCAGATATACTATGCTAAGATGACTTATATTGCTTCCAAATGACTTATATAAGCTTCTTGTATTAATGAACAGCTTTTCACTGGGTGTGGTCCTATAGTGGGCCTGTAATTTATGGGACAAAGTATTTAAACACTTCCATGTATCTTTACTGGATTTTAACACGCAGCTGGCAAAGTCTGAATTATTTTCTCCCTGACACAGGTGAAACATAGGTGTTAACTATCTTGCTTTTTCAAAAAACACCAACTCTGCTTATTATTTCATAGAAAGCACTCACTGTCATCAACAAACCTTCATTTTTATCCTTCTTTTAGTCATTTATAATTTATTAAATAATTCACACACCTACACATATTCATTAACATTTCATTGCTCTTTAAAATGCAAGATCCTTAACAGGGCTTCAAGACTCCACAGGATCTTCCCAGACCTCCCCCTACTACTGTCCTGCCACTTTTTATCGTTCTGTGTTCTCCAGTGACAGTGGCTGCCTTCCAGTTTCCTGAATGAAACACATACCTTTCTGGTGTGTTCATACACACTCCTACTGAATCTACTTCCTAAATCCCTTCAATTCTCTCCATCCCACTGATCACACAGAAGATGGGGGCCTGAACCACTGTGCAGAGCTTCTGTTGACATCAGGCTCTTTACCTATACCCATATATGAGTTTTGAACATGGATAACTTGTTCAAGTTTTAAGTCTTACTAGCCCTTTATTTTCTTTTACTATTTCATCAGTTCAGTTGCTCAGTTGTGTCCAACTCTTTGCGACCCCATGAATCGCAGCACGCCAGGCCTCCCTGTCCATCACCATCTCCCAGAGTTCACTCAGACTCATGTCCATCAAATCCGTGATGACATCCAGCCATCCCATCCTCGGTCATCCCCTTCTCCTACTGCCCCCAATCCCTCCCAGCATCAGAGTCTTTTCCAATGAGTCAACTCTTCGCATGAGGTGGCCAAAGTACTGGAGTTTCAGCTTCAGCATCATTCCCTCCAAAGAAATCCCAGGGTCGATCTCCTTCAGAATGGACTGGTTGGATCTCCTTGCAGTCCACGGGACTCTCAAGAGTCTTCTCCAACACTACAGCTCAAAAGCATCAATTCTTCAGCGCTCAGCCTTCTGCACAGCCCAATTCTCACATCCATACATGACCACAGGAAAAACCATAGCCTTGACTAGACGGACCTTTGTTGGCAAAGTAATGTCTCTGCTTTTGAATATGCTATCTAGGTTGGTCATAACTTTCCTTCCAAGGAGTAAGTGTCTTTTAATTTCATGGCTGCAGTCACCATCTGCAGTGATTTTGGAGCCCCCCAAAATAAAGTGTGACACTGTTTCCACTGTTTCCCCATCTATTTCCCATGAATTGATGGGACCGGATGCCATGATCTTCGTTTTCTGAATGTTGAGCTTTAGGCCAACTTTTTCACTCTCCTCTTTCACTTTCCTCAAGACGCTTTTTAGCTCCTCTTCACTTTCTGCCATAAGGGTAGTGTCATCTGCATATCTGAGGTTATTGATATTTCTCCAGCAATCTTGATTCCAGCTTGTGTTTCTTCCAGTCCAGCATTTCTCATGATGTACTCTGCATATAAGTTAAATAAGCAGGGTGACAATATACAGCCTTGATGTACTCCTTTTCCTATTTGGAACCAGTCTCTTGTTCCATGTCCAGTTCTAACTGTTGCTTCCTGACCTGCATACAGATTTCTCAAGAGGCAGGTCAGGTGGTCTGGTATTCCCATTGCTTGAAGAATTTTCCACAGTTTGTTGTGATCCACACAGTCCAAGGCTTTGGCATAGTCAATAAAGCAGAAAGAGATGTTTTTCTGGAACTCTCTTGCTTTTTCCATGATCCAGCAGATGTTGGCAATTTGATCTCTGGTTCCTCTGCCTTTTCGAAAACCAGCTTGAACATCTGGAAGTTCACGGTTCACGTATTACTGAAGCCTGGCTTGGAGAATTTTGAGCATTACTTTACTAGCACATGAGATGAGTGCAATTGTGTGGTAGTTTGAACATTCTTTGGCGTTGCCTTTCTTTGGGATTGGAATGAAAACTGACCTTTTCCAGTCCTGTGGCCACTGCTGAGTTTTCCAAATTTGCTGGCATATCGAGTGCAGCACTTTCACAGCATCATCTTCCAAGATTTGAAATAGCTCAACTGGAATTCCATCACCTCCACTAGCTTTGTTCGTAGTAATGCTTTCTAAGGCCCACTTGACTTCACATTCCAGGATGTCTGGCTCTAGATGAGTGATCACATCATCATGATTATCTGGGTCGTGAAGATCTTTTTTGTACAGTTCTTCTGTGTATTCTTGCCACCTCTTCTTAATATCTTCTGCTTCTGTTAGGTCCACACCATTTCTGTCCTTTATCGAGCCCATCTTTGTATGAAATGTTCCCTTGGTATCTCTAATTTTCTTGAAGAGATCTCTAGTCTTTCCCATTCTGTTGTTTTCCTCTATTTCTGTGCACTGATCGCTGAAGAAGGCTTTCTTATCTCTTCTTGCTATTCTTTAGAACTCTGCATTCAGATGCTTATATCTTTCCTCTTCTCCTTTGCTTTTTGCCTCTCTCCTTTTCACAGCTATTTGTAAGGCTTCCCCAGACAGTCATTTTGCTTTTTTGCATTTTTTTTCCATGGGGATGGTCTTGATCCCTGTGTCCTGTACAATGTCACAAACCTCATTCCATAGTTCATCAGGCACTCTATCTATCAGATCTAGGCCTTTAAATCTATTTCTCACTTCCACTGTATAATCATAAGGGATTTGATTTAGGTCATACCTGAATGGTCTAGCAGTTTTCCCTACTTTCTTCAATTTCAGTCTGAATTTGGTAATAAGGAATTCATGATCTGAGCCACAGTCAGCTCCTGGTCTTGTTTTTGTTGACTGTATACAGCTTCTTTACTACTTCATTTTATATCAAAACATGTCAGAAATGTCCCTCTCCTTTTCACTCATTTGGCTTCCAGCTCCTAATTCATTCTCTGTAAAATTAATCAGACTCCTTTTCTTATTAGGTACAATATCCAATACAAAATAAGGTATACACTAAATGTTTGTCTTAGGATTCAATTAATGAATTACGTAATCAATTCTACGGTAACACTGAGGGAAGACTCTGAGAGGGCTGCTGGAGACAGATCAAGAGATTGCCTGAGCAGACCACCCAGTATTTACAGTTCATAATGAACTGCCTTATTTGCGGATGCTCAAGCTGGAGAAGGCGAGGGTGGGATGATTTGAGAGAATAGCACGGAAACATGTATATTATCATGTGTGAAATAGATCTCCAGTCCAGGTTTGATGCATGAGGCAGGGTGCTCAGGGTGCACTGGGATGACCAAGAGGGATGGGATGGGGAGGGAGGTGGGAGGGAGGGTCAGGATCAGGAACACATGTATACCCATGGCTGATTCATGTGAATGTATGGCAAAAACCACCACAATGCTGCTGCTGTTGCTGCTAAGTTGTTTCAGTCGTGTCCAACTCTGTGCGACCCCATAGACGGCAGCCCACCAGGCTCCCCCATCCCTGGGTTTCTCCAGGCAAGAACACTGGAGTGGGTTGCCATTTCCTTCTCCGATGCATGAAAGTGAAAAGTGAAAATGAAGTTGCTCAGTCATGTCCGACTCTTAGCGACCCCATGGACTGCAGCCTTCCAGGCTCCTCCATCCATGGGATTTTCCAGGCAAGAGAACCACCACAATACTGCAAAGTAATCAGCCTCCAATTAAAATTTTTAAAAATAAAAACAAACAAAAAAAGAGGTATTAATTTGTGTGGAAGTGTCAGAGCTTAGGTTTGTTTATTCATTCCTAGTTTTCTTTCACAGGAAATACCTCTCCACGCAGTCAGACAGCCTGGAAGTCAAGTTGGACGCAGGCGCGTCGTGTCCTCCAATGGCATACAGCAATCCATTCCAGGTAGTGACTCCTACTCCCCCTCTCCTTTTTGACATTTGTGCACACAGTGTCCACTTATTAGTATGAGGATCAAAACATTCTACTGACTTGAGACAGGAACTTCCATCACGACCACCAACTGCATAAAGTCTAAAAAAGAACAAATTGAATGGTAAATAAGAGACAGTCCTATTATTATGCATAGGACAAAGAAAGAGGTTATTCTTATGGTATTTCATTGAATTCAGGGTGTCATCAGTTATAAGAAATACTGTCAATCTATATGTATATATATGCACATGTATATATCATATATTTGTATATATTACATATCATTTTGTACATACATAGAAAAGAAAACATAAACTCATGTGAGCAAAGACAACCCTTTCATAGCTGCCATCTAACTGACAAGTTACCTCTGATTGTAGAATACATCACAATTTTAGAGATGTTAAAGTGTGTCTTAAAACAGATAATAGGTGGTATATAAATATACCATGACATTTCTTAAATAGCTAAGATAGGACTTGGTGATAAATAAAAGAAACTAACCTTCTCTGAGCACTACCACAGGCGAGGCACTCTACATGTATTAATTTAATCATTACAGTGATCCTATAACAAACTATTTGTATCCTTGTTTCACAGGTAAAGAAACTGGGATTCGTGGAGATTAAGAAACTTGCATGTGGTCACCCAATACGAAGCAGAAGCAGGACAACAATTACATTAATGAGTAGTTGTACAGTCAATAGTGATCTGGGATGTATTTGTAATAGTGAAATATGAGAACAGAACTATCAATTCAAATATACTCATCTACTAGACAATGTTTAGGACATTAAAATACCGTATCTATATTCATTGGTATGTTAATGTTCTAAATGTTGCCTAGTAAACCAATAGAAATTCATTATCAATCAATACATTGCACTAAGATTATTATTAATTATATTATTACTACTGCACTAACAAAAATATTATTTTAAAAAATAATTCTATTTATTTATTTTTGGTTGTGCTAGGTCTTCATTGGTGTGTGAGCTTTTCTCTAATTGCAGTGAGCGGGGGTTACTCTCTAGTTGTGGTATGAGTACTGCTAACGGTGGTGGCTCCTCTTGTTGCAGAGCACAGCCCTAGGGTGTGCAGACTTAAGTAGTGGTGGCATGTGGGCTCAGTAGTTATGGCTCACAGGCCCTAGAGCATAGCCTCAGTAGTTGTGGCACACAGGCTTAGTTGCCTTATGGCATGTGGGATTTTCCCAGCCCAGGGATAGAACTCAAGTCTCCAGCATTGGCAGGTAGGTGAATTCTTTACCACTGAGCCACCAGGGAGACCCTAATTAAAAATATGTTTACTCTGATCTTAAAATATGTAAAATATTTTAAATATTTGGACATATGAATATTTTTTATTAAGCACAAAATCTTCTTAGACTTACTATTCACCTGGGGAACTCTTTGTAGATATTTTTCTATCAGTTTTTTGTAAAATAATAAATTCAGCTTACTGGATGTGCAAAAGCTTACACATTTTGAATTTATGGATGCCTTAGTTAATATTCAGCTATCTTTTAATTCTTAAGAAACAGCATTTGAACTATATCAAATTTCTACCCATTAAAACTCGAAGTATTTATATTTGGGTAGATATACATATTTAAAAGACATATTTCATAATTTTAATTCATAATTTGTAGTACCTGTGCCACCCAAGTGAAGTGAAGTGTTAGTCACTTAGTAATGTTTGATTCTTTGTGACTCCACAGACTGTAGCCTGCCAGGCTCCTCTGTCCATGGAATTCTCCAGGCAAGAATACTGGAGTGGGTAGCCATTCCCTTCTCCAGGGGATCTTTCTGACCAGGGATTGAACCCAGGTTTCAGACTGGTTCTTAAATAATAAGATAACATATCTTAACCAGTAAAATATAGTTGCAGCATTATCTTGTTTTAAACTTAAAATATATTAATAGCATGGAATTTGAAATTTATTTGAAACTTTAACCTGCTAAAATTTTATGCTAAAAACTTTTTTTGACGTTACTGCCTTAACAATAAACTGTCCTCATCTTAAACTAATACTTGGTAGAGTAATTATATAAATACGGATCACAGACTATTAGAAGAAATCAACAGCTAGAAAATGTCAATAACTAAAAACACATATACACATGCACAGTATAATAGGTTTTCAGGTACTGTACGCTCTTCACAGTGAATTCCTGGGTCTTCCTTGTGAAAAGTGATATAGTACAGTCATTAAGAGGATGGACCCTGAACCAGACTCTCTGGGCTTGAATCCTGGTTCTACCACTTATCACTTACTAGCTGTGACTTTGGACAAGTTATTTAATCTCTATCTGCCTGTACTTCATCATCTATAAAATCTAAATCTTTTAATAATCAGTAACAATCCTACAAATAATTTTAAGCTTCTGTATTTTAACTTTTATTCTTTTCTCTTTCTGGAGATGATGATAAAGCATTTTCAATGAGTAAAGTTATATAACAACTTTTATTTAATAACCATATAGGTCTTCATTTTATGGAAGAAAGGCCTGGAAAAGATACTATATGTTTCAGTCTTTGAGTAACCAAGAGCTATTAGTGGTGGCTCTATCCAAATATGTTTATTTAGAGCAGACAAGAAACAAAGAAACACTTATTTCTAAATGCATTCTAGTATTCAGCAGTTTACCAAGATAAGAAAGAAGCATTAAGTAAGGAAAGGCTTCCCCCACAGCTCACTGGTAAAGACTCCACCTGCCAATGCAGGAGATCTGGGTTCAGTCCCTGGGTCGGGAAGATCCCCCGGAGAAGGAAATGGCAACCCATTCCAATATTCCTGCCTGGAAAATCCCATGGACAGAGGAGCCTGGCAGTCTACAGTCCATGGGGTTGCAAAGAATCAAACACAACTGCACGACTAAAACACACACATATTTAAGTAAGGAAAAATCAGTAGAAGAGATGGAAGGAATTATTTAGAGAAATATGAGCGAGCCTATATAACTTAAGAAAAAGCTTTTCAAGTTATATAAACCACCAGATTTTGACTATATTGAATATTTATATAAAATTTACTTAACTAGAAATGTATAATATCTGTACATTAAAATAAAACCCTAACTAATGTTGAGCTATTTATATTTAGAACTATTATAAAAAAGACACTAAAAAGTTTATTTACATCATTCAAAGTATTTCTCTCATGATTTCTATGTATCTTTAAGTTGGACATGCTATAGCTTGATACATTTAAGTGGAACTTTAAATATATCCTTACTTTCCACTTAGTACAGCCACACCAACTGTGCTCCTGGGAGTGGACATAGTAGCAACAAAGTTCCACTGGCGCGCCTGAGGGTCCCATCTTTCCACTGTATTCAGATAGCTCCAACCATCATGCCCTCCTACTGCATACATAGGACCTTCCAGTACAGCCACGCCTACAAGGAGACAGGAAAGAAGCAAACTGAAAAATCTTTCACTGAAATATAAGTAAAATGAAACTTTAAGAAGCAAATTTAACTGAGCAAAAATTTATGATAAAAATTTATGACAAAGATATTGGTTATAAGGAACACAGCTCTTCTTGATAGATAGGTGGGTGGGTAAGAGGGAGAAATAGCACTGTAATTCTGGTCTTAAAAGTTTTAGAGGCAGCATTTTGGGCCCAACTGGGGAAAGTTATTTAAAAAGCATACAATATGCGTAATTTTGCCATATTTAGAACAATTTTCAACAATTTGGATTTACAATATATTTGAAAACAGCAATTTTATTCCTTTCTTCCTTTAATTCAAATTATGAGATTTTGCTCTAGTTAGATTTGATACCACAATATATTGGTCTGATTCATCACAAGAGAACCAAGTCAGATTCATATGTTCATTTATTCAGCAAACAGCTACTGAGCTTCTACCACGTGCCAGGTATTTAATAGAGCATAATAGATACGGGCTCTGCCCTGATGGATCTAATATTTTACTTGGGAATAAAGGAAAAGGGTAGAGAGGATCAGGGAGACCTGTCAGATGGAGTGATGTTCGAACAGAAATGTGAATGAAGTTAGGAAACCAGGCTTGAAGGTATCTAGGGGAAGAGAAGGTGAGATAAAAGGACTAGTGTACACAAAGGCCCTGAGGCATGCTTAGTGTGTCTGTGGTATATACAGCTAGGAGGCCAGTTGGTGAGTAAGGGGGAGAGAGTAGTGGATGAGGGGAAGGGTGGACTCAGATTATGTAGCAGTCGGGACAATTGTAAAGACTTTGGATTCTAGTCTAAATGAGATGGAAAGCCAGTGGAGGGTTTGGGGAAGTGACTTAGCAACAGCAGCAGCAGCATGACATGACCATAGTCAGGTGAGATATAAATACATATCACTTGAAGGCCAAAATACAAATATTGTGATACAAAGACATCTATTTTTGTGAAATCATAGCCAGATGACATAGTCACCGCCCATGCAAGAACCAAATCAACATACCATTCTACTCATTTGTGTCCTATCAGTATTAGCTATAGGAGATTGCCAATCTATCTCCAAATATACATAAAACATAGATAATTTTATATTTTTACATGTGAGTGTGAGTGTAATTAAGTAATTTAAAATTTACTTAAGATTTCTTCTGTAAGTTCACACATTATTTTAAATAATGTTTAAAACATTTATTATAAGGTAAATTAGTAAGAACAAAGCTGTTCTGAACAACACAAAATGGAAATAAAGGCTTAAAGGAGACACTTTGAATGATATGGTCATTCTCCTTTGAACTTGCTACAGTTCAGTAAACTCTTTTGTATGGTACCTAGAACTAATGATAGTATCCCATGCACAACCTCATCTGTATAAGACATAGGTAGATGATGGCCATTCTCATTCTATGTACTATAAGAAATTACATTAAGTTAGAATTCACTTTCTTTTCCCCATAATAGAGGAACATTTGCAGCTGAATCATACTTTTGACCCAGGATTTTATGCTCAACACAAATTTAAAAACCTCGTTTATGCTGCTTTTAAGATACATCTTTCCATTTTGTGCCTATGTAATAGTTGCCAACAACGGTCCGGCTAGTCAAGGCTATGGTTTTCCAGTGGTCATGTATGGATGTGAGAATTGGACTCTGAAGAAAGCTGAGCGCCGAAGAATTGCTGCTTTTGAACTGTGGTGTTGGAGAAGACTCTTGAGAGTCCCTTAGACTGCAAGGAGATCCAACCAGTCCATTCTAAAGGAGATCAGTCCTGGGTGTTCTTTGGAAGGACTGATGCTAAAGCTGAAACTCCAGTACTTTGGCCACCTCATGCGAAGAGTTGACTCACTGGAAAAGACTCTGATGCTGGGATGGATTGAGGGCAGGAGGAGAAGGGGATGACAAAGGATGAGATGGCTGGATGGCATCACCAATTCGATGGACGTGAGTTTGGGTGAACTCCAGGAGTTGGTGATGGACAGGGACGCCTGGCATGCTGCAATTCATGGGGTCACAAAGAGCCGGACATGACTGAGTGACTTAACTGAACTGAATAATTGATTTTATGGATTCAAGGTTATTGTTTTAGTTTTGGTTGCTGAATTTCATGTAGTTAATTTTAAGCTCTTCTGTCAGTACCTTAGCCCCAACTCTGGTTTTAGTTCCTTATCTAACTTGAAACTTAAGATTATCTTTCATTGAAAGCTAATTGGAACTAGTAGAACCCCTTGTCTCTTTGATCTTTTGCTGTTCCCATTACCATACCAAGCTTCATGCTTAGATAATTTTCATTGGCATTTTGGGCAATCTCTACTCTGGTGCTCAGTATTAATAAACCGGGTACAGTATAAAGCCATGCTATCTAAACTCAACTATCTCTTCACTGTAACTCATTCATCTTTTATGATAACCTATCAAATTCTTTATTGCAATGATTTTAAGCCTTTTCCAAAACTGTGATAAACTGATAATATGGTAACAAATTCTCCCTCTCCCAGAAGACATGTCTGTTTGCAATGTGATCCTGTAGATCCTCCCATCAAGAAGTGGAGTCAGTTTTTCTACCTTTTGAATCAGAGCTTGCCCATGTGACTTATTTTAGCCAATGGGATATCAGCAAACATGAGGCAAGAAGCAGCTTGAAAAAGGTGTGTGCATTGGGACTTACCTTCTCTTGCTGCTTTTGAAACCCTGTGACTGCCACCATGAGAAAAATACTGGGCTAGCCTGAATGACAGAGACATGTGGCCCAACTGCCTCTGGTGCCTAGGCTGATAGCCTGCACCACAAGTACCACTATACATGTGAGTGAGGCCATTCTAGATCAACCACCAACCAGCCTGCCTGCCTACTCCAGATTCCTGAGAAAATCCAGCAGAAATCTTCTAAGTCAGCCCAGACCAGAAGAACTGCCCAACTGATGCACAGATTCATGAGCTAAAGAAATGATTCTTGGTTTAAGCTTCTAAGTTTTGGAGTGGTTTGTTATATAGCAAAATCTGGGTGATACATATACATTTCAAGCCCCATCTAATTTTATAATATAGCCACCTCTTCACTCTCAGCAAACAATTCTTCCCATTTTTTTCTATGAGAAAAGAGAAGTCATCTGATACAAGATCCCTAAATTCTCTCCTGTCCATTTCAGAATGAGTCATCAGTTTCTTGAAGATAAAGACAGTGTCTTCCTCATCTTTATATACCTACAGAACAGAGAGCATGGCACACAGCACATGCTAATCAATATTTGCTCAGTGAATTACTGAATTAAAGAACAAAGAGTCTCTATCATGACATTCTCTGTGCTACCTCAAAATTTTTCTGCATCTTATTCATTTCTGCTTAAAAACAAAGGAATATACATTTTAAAAAATGCTAAAGATTTTTAAATAAGCATTCCAATTAGATAACATTCAATGTCAACATAGAACACACATGTCAAATGGTGGCTTGTCAGTCCATCGTGCTACACCATAATTCTTAAATATTCATGTTTTCACTTGTGCTGGCTGCACATATACATGCTTGTTTTCTCTGCTTCTGCTTCTCAGATAACAGGGAGCATAAGGGAATGCTGGTGACTGCTGCTGGCTCAGCAGCTGCGACACTGATCTTCTGCCAGGTAAAGAATGTGAAAATGCCATACAGGCCTATACATGAAAGCATGAACAAATCTGCAGTTATCTCACCAAGGCCATGCCTATGTGTAGACATAGGAGGCATCACACTCCAAGTTTTTGTTTTAGGGTTGTAGCATTCTACAGTATTCAAAGTCTTCAGTCCATCTCTTCCTCCAACCACGTACAGTTTGTCATCTAACACTGCAACGCCGAACTGCAGCCTCCGCCCATTCATATTTGCTACAGGAGTCCACATATTTGTACGAAGATCATACTTTTCGATGCTTGTTGCTCCTTAATAGTAACAGAAAGACGTTATGCACACAAAAAACTCACCATCATTGAGTATTTTATGAACTTAGACATATAAAAGTATAGGATTAGCACTGACAATAATATTTCTAATATGTTCCAATAAGCACCTGCATGATCTCAACCTTGCTTGTATCCCTGCCCTCATCTCCTTCTATTCTCTAGTGCATACACCAGACTCTGGTACTAGAAGGTCGAGTGAGAAAGGACTGTCTGTCAAAGAGGGCTGAGAAGCAATAGCCAGAAGAAAAGAAAGCAGGATAGTTTAGCACAATGGAAGCCAAAGTAAAAAAGGGCACAGCTGCTGAGAGGATCAAGTAAGATGAAGACTAAAAAGCATGACTGAATTTAGCTACATGAAGGTCATTCATGACTTTCGGGAGAGTCCTTTGTTTGAGCAGTTGAGGCAGGACTAGGAGGTGAGGAAATGGAGAAAATGAACATCAGTCATTCCTCTAAGAAGTCTGGCTACAAAAAGGTGGAGAGAGATAAGAATTATTTGGTGGGCTGAGGGAAGTTTTGTTTTGTTTTTAAAAGTGGATAAACCTGAGTTAATGGGAAGGATCCAGCTGTGGGGAAGGAAGCTGAAAATATAGGAGACGAAGGGCTCCTATTTAATGGTGAGAGGTCCTGAGAAGGCAGGAAAGGGCAGCATCAGGGCCCAGGTGAGAGGCTGGCTTTCACAGGACGATGAGGGGATACACACTTCACCAAAACCAGGATGGACAAGAGCTTAAGAGTGGATGCAATGCTTTGAGAATCCTAAGTGTGGGAAGTTTAGGGAATGATGGTATCTACATGTTATCAAGAATTAGAAGATCCAAAGAACTCTTTCTGTTTTCTTTATGAGGTAAGAACAGTGGAGTTAAGGAAAAGAAAAAAAAGACCTGCTCCTCTAAACAAAGAGCCAATCCTCAGTTAGTTCAGTTCAGTCACTCAGTCATGTTTGACTCTTTGCAACCCCATGAACCACAGCACACCAGGCCTTCCTGTCCATCAGCAACTCCTGGAATCCACCCAAACCCATGTCCATTGAGTCGGTGATGCCATCCAACCATCTCATCCTCTGTCATTCCCTTCTCCTCCTGCCCTCAATCTTTCTCAGCATCAGGGTCTTTTCCAGTGAGTCAGCTCTTTGCATCAGGTGGCCAAAGTATTAAGAGTTTCAGCTTCAACATCAGTCCTTCCAATGAACACCCAGGACTGATCTCCTTTAGGATGGACAGGTTGGATCTCCTTGCAGTCCAAGGGACTCTCAAGAGGCTTCTCCAACACCACAGTTCAAAAGCATCAATTCTTTGGCGCTCAGCTTTCTTCACAGTCCAACTCTCACATCCATACATGACCAGTGAAAAACCATAGCCTTGACTAGATGGACCTTTGTTGGTAAAGTAATGTCTCTGCTTTTGAATATGCTATCTAGGTTGGTCATAACTTTTCTTCCAAGGAGCAAGCATCTTTTAATTTCATGGCTGCAGTCACCATCTGCAGTGATTTTGGAGCCCCCAAAATAAAGTCTCACACTGTTTCCCCATCTATTTGCCATGAAGTGATGGGACCAGATGCCATGATCTTCGTTTTCTAAATGTTGAGCTTTAGGCCAACTTTTTCACTCTCCTCTTTCACTTTCATCAAGAGGCATTTTAGTTCTTCTTTACTTCCTGCCATAAGGCTGGTGTCATCTGCATATCTGAGGTTATTGATATTTCTCCAGCAATCTTGATTCCAGCTTGTGCTCTTCCAGCCCCGCGTTTCTCACGATGTACTCTGCGAATAAGTTAAATAAGCAGGGTGACAATATACAGCCTTGACACACTCCTTTTCCTATCTGGAACCAGTCTGTTGTTCCACGTCCAGTTCTAATTGTTGCTTCCTGACCTGCATACAGATTTCTCAAGAGGCAGGTCAGGTGGTCTGGTATTCTCATCTCTTGAAGAATTTTCCAGTTTATTGTGATCCATACAGTCAAAGGCTTTGGCATAGTCAATAAAGCAGAAATAGATGTTTTTCTGGAACTCTCTTGCTGTTTCCATGATCCAGCGGATGTTGGCAATTTGATCTCTGGTTCCTCTGCCTTTTCTAAAACCAGCTTGAATATCTGGAAATTCACAGTTCACGTATTGCTGAAGCCTGGCTTGGAGAATTTTAAGCATCACTTTACTAGTGTGTGAGATGAGTGCAATTGTGCAGTAGTTTGAACATTCTTTGGCGTTGCCTTTCTTTGGGATTAGAATGAAAACTGACCTTTCCAGTCCTGTGGCCACTGCTGAGTTTTCCAAATTTGCTGGCATACTGAGTGCAGCACTTTCACAGCATCATCTTCCAGAATTTGAAATGGCTCAACTGTAATTCCATCACCTCCATTAGCTTTGTTCGTAGTGATGCTTCCTAAGGCCCACTTGACTTCACATTCCAGGATGTCTGGCTCTAGGTGAGTGATCACACCATTGTGATCATCTGGGTCGTCAAGATCCCTTTTGTACAATTCCTCTGTGTATTCTTGCCACCTCTTCTTAATATCTTCTGCTTCTGTTAGGTCCCTACCATTTCTGTCCTTTATTTTGCCCATCTTTGCATGAAATGTTCCCTTGGTATCTCTAATTTTCTTGAAGAGATCTCTAGTCTTTCCCATTCTTGGTGGTAGCTGAGAGGAGCTACCCTACGTCCAAGGTAAGGAGCAGTGGCTGTGCTTTGCTGGAGCAGCCATGAATAGAGACCCTACATCCAAGGTAAGAGAAACCCAAGTAAGATGGTAGGCACTGAGAGAGGGCATCAGAGGGCAGAGAGACTGAAACCACAATCACAGACAACAGGTCAATCTGATCACATGGACCACAGCCTTATCTAACTCATGAAACTAAGCCATGCTGTGTGGGGGCCACATAAGATTGACGGGTCGTGGTGGAGAGGTCTGACAGAATGTGGTCCACTGGAGAAGTAATGGCAAACCACTTCAGTATTCTTGCCTTGAGAACCCCATGAACAGTATGAAAAGGCAAAATGATAGGATGCCGAAAGAGGAACTCCCCAGGTCATCAGGTGCCCAATATGCTACTGGAGATCAATGGAGAAATAACTCCAGAAAGAATGAAGGGATGGAGCCAAAGCAAAAACAACACCCAGTTGTGGATGTGACTGGTGATAGAAGCAAGGTTTGATGTTATAAAGAGCAATATTGCATAGGAACCTGGAATGTTATTAGGTCCATGAATCAAGTCAAGCTGGAAGTGGTCAAACAGGAGATGACAAGAGTGAACATCAACATTCTAGGAATCAGCAAACTAAGACGGACTGGAATGGGTGAATTTAACTCAGTTGACCATTATACCTACTACTGTGAGCAGGAATCCCTCAGAAGAAATGGAGTAGTCATCATGGTCAACAAAAGAGTCCAAAATGCAGTACTTGGATGCAATCTCAAAAATGACAGAATGGTCTCTGTTTGTTTCGAAGGCAAACCATTCAATATCACAGTAATCCAAGTCTATGCCCTGACCAGTAACACTGAAGAAGCTGAAGTTGAACAGTTCTATGAAGACCTATAAGACCTTTTAGAACTAACACCTAAAAAAGGTGTCCTTTTCATTATAGGGGACTGGAATGCAAAAGGAGAAAGTCAAGAAACACCTGGAGTAACAGGCAAATTTGGCCTTGGAGTACACAATGAAGCAGGGCAAAGGCTAATAGACTCTGCCAAGAGAACACATTGGTCATAGAAACACTCTCGTCCAACAACACAAGGAAAGACTCCACACATGGACATCACCAGATGGTCGACACCGAAATGAGACTGATTATATTCTTTGCAGCCAAAGGTGGAGAAGCTCTATACAGTCAGCAAAACAGGACCAGGAGCTGACTGTGGCTCAGATCATGAACTCCTTATTGCTAGATTCAGACTGAAATTGAAGAAAGTGGAGAAAATCCCTAGATCATTCAGGTATGACCTAAATCAAATCCCTTATGACTATACAGTGGAAGTGAGAAATAGATTTAAGAGACTAGATCTGATAGACAGTGCTTGATGAGCTATGGACAGAGGTTCGTGACATTGTACAGGAGACAGGAATCAAGACCATCACCAAGAAAAAGAAATGCAAAAAAGCAAAATGGGGGTCTGAGGAGGCCTTACAAATAGCTGTGAAAAGAAGTGAAGCAAAAAGCAGAGAAAAGGAAAGATATACCCATTTGAATGCAGAGTTCCAAAGAATAGCAAGGAGAGATAAGTAAGCCTTCTTCAGTGATCAATGCAAAGAAATAGAGGAAAACCCTCAGTTATAAACAGTTCAATTAGTATCTACTTTACTTCTCTCTTCTAAGCCTCTAATGCAACATGCAATCAGTGCTATTCTTATAGCACTACAATCAAGACAAGCATTTATTCTGAAATATTTGTCACAACTAGGTCATCAGAGCACTGATGCTATTGATGTCTCCTAAAATTTAGAAAGAGTTTTGCCATTATACATATGGCAAGAAACCCTGAAAGTCTTTAATACCTGTGTGTATGCATACTTCTGTTGTTGTTTAGTTGATAAGTTGTATCTGGTTCGTTTTGCAACTCCATGGACTGCAGCCCGCCAAGCTGCTCTGTCCATGGGATTTTCCAGGCAAGAATACTGCAGTGGGTTGTCATTTCCTTCTCCAGGGGATCTTCCAGACCCAGGAATTGAACCCATAGCTCCTACTGAGTCTCTTTGCAGGCAGGCAAACTCTTTACTGCTGAGACACCAGGGCTGTGTGTATGCGTACATTTTCCCTAAATTAGTTTTACTGTTTTATCTACCTTATAAAAGCTTTAAGCTATTTGTGATAAACACTGAGTCTTTCTCCATCACAGCATTCTCAAATGTCATATAATAGACTCTGTTGCATACAGCAGCTATTGAAAAATATTTTTGAATTTGAATAATCTTTGTGATTTTTAGCCAAAATGAGACTTTACTGATACAAATATTTTATGTAATAGTGTACTTGAATTATCACTCTAAACTTGACCTTAAAAACTTCTTTCTTCCTCAAATAAAAAGGCCCTGCTAATTATCTCTCCTAATTTGTATTTTAAGTTATTCCTTTTAGATCCAGTTCACTAAGCAGTATCAGAGTCATACGAACTAGTAACTAAAAATTCTTTTGTTAATATCAAATGTAATTCTTAAAGATGTAAGATTTTAAAATCTGAAACATGTATCTTAAAAAATGTTATCTCCAAATAACAAAATCTTAGTAATTGAAAAAATCCTATGTAAAAGCTTGGAATTTCCCTAATTTATACTGAAGGACTGACCTTTTTAAAAAAAGTAAGTACAAATATATCCTGATATCATTTTAGTGGCTATTTAGAAAACCATTACTAGCTCATTTAGGGGGGGGGGGTCTATACTAAACAGATATATGAAGGGACCAAGAACTCAATAATCAAGACTCCTATCTAACTAATGCAAATTGCTCTTCATTATGAAGACACTGGGAATAAGATAAGGCCTTGGAAGATAGCTTAAGTAGGACAGAACCTCAGAGTATTTGATTATTAAGAGAGACTTAGAAATAAATTTGGTCAAACTGCAAAGGCCAGATTACAGAAAGTCTTGAAACCTAGAGAGAGGAATTTATACTTTATGCAGTAAAGAAATAAAGATTGCTGAAGCTTTTGAGCAGAGCAGTGGCATGTTAACAGAAGAGTTAACATGGGAATTAAGCAGAGTACAGTGTCCAAAGTCAAAATGCCTATCTGCATCTTGATTCCATCACTAATTAGCTGTGTGAGCCTAGGAAAGTTATTTAACTTCTCTGTCTCAGTATCCTCTTCTGTAAAAGAGGGCAGTAATAACATACAGCTCTGAAAGTTGCTAGGAAGATGAAATGAAAACAATGTAGGTCAAGCCCTTAGCATAATGCCTGACATTTATTAACAATATAATGAATGCTATTCCCACAAAATTAACATAATCAAAATTTGTGAGTTGAGAGAAGGCGAACTGGAATTATCAAGATAGCAGTGGAGATGTGGAAGAATCAGGAGTCATTTGAAAGAAGTCACTTGGTGACTATCAGAATGTAAGTTTGAGAGAGAGGAGAGAGGAGATAAGTATTGTTTACTTGGCTACTTAGAATTCAAGTTCCTTTCCCAAGTTTGGGGACTCTTCCTATGTATGTATGAGCCTTGATGGGAGCCAGGAACCCATCTCTCAGAAAACTGAAAAGGCAGATCTTTCTTTTTTTAAAAAATTTTTATTGGAGTATAGTTACTTTACAATGGTGTGTTAGTTTCTGCTGCACAGCAAAGTGAAGTAGTCATATGTATACATACAACGCCTCTTTTTTGGACTTAAGACAGTCATTGTCTTTGGAATTTTAGGGCCTATGACTGACCTAAAGCTAGTCAAATGGATGTCTGAACTTGGAATTTAAAACCTAAAGCAGGATTTATAAAGACGCAGGGACAGTGGATGTAGTCCTATCCATTTCTCAATAGCCTTCCAATAAATTCCTTATTTGCTTACATGAGTCAGAGTTGATGTCCTCTGCAGAGCACTGAACTATGATCACAAGTTCTCAAGTCTGAGAGACACCGTCAGAGAAGATTTGAATACATGACGTTTAAGGTGAAAACCAAACGTCAAATAGGTATTTTATACAAGTTGGAAATATGAGAATAAAATCAAAGTGCAAGACTTATTTTGTGGAATCTGAAATATGATACAAATGAACTTATCTACCAAACAGAAACAGACTCACAGGCATAGAGAACAGATGTGGTTGCCAAGGAGGAGGGGAGGTGGGGGAGGGATGAACTGGGAGTTTGGGATTAGCAAATGCAAACCATTTTATAGAAAATGTTAAACAACAAGGTCCTACTGTATAGCACAGGGAACTATATATTCAATATCCTATGATAAACCATCATGGAAAAGAAAAGAAAAGGATGTATACAGAACTGAATCACTTTGCTATAGAGCAGAAATTAACACAATACTGTAAATCAACTATACTTCTATAAAATAAATTATAAAAAAATCAAAATGTGAGAGTATAATTAATACAGAGATAACACTTAAAGCCTTGAAAAAGAGAAGGAAAGACTGAGGAGAAGAGTAAGTGTTGGTAATGACTACAAAGCTAAGCACCAGTTCCAGACATATAGTAGGTTATTTAATAAGTATCTGCAGATCAGTTATCTGGACAGTGGACATCTCCAAAAATGTTCAAGTACTTACATTATAACTCCAATCAGTTATCTTTATGTATTTCTATAACACTGAGTCATCAAGTCTATATTTAAAACTTAAGCATCTATATATACATAGCACTATATGTCTATGTGCAATAATAGCTATATTTATATTTATTTATATTTTATAACTTAAAAGTTAAATAACAATGCAAGATTTTCAATTAGAGCTCACATTTTGATATTTCTTAGAAATATCACATAGAGGAGAAACCTTTAGATATGATCACTGTATCAAGTGTTTTAGTCATACAAGTAATACAAGAGAACTGAGACCACAGCAGTAGCCACAAGTCAAAGGTATTGTCGGGAGCCTGCAAATTATTAGTACTAGGAATTCAGAGGAAGAGGAGATCAATGTATGGTGAGAAAAAATACACATAAACAGAAAGCTTCTAGCACAATACCTGGCACTGAGTAGGCATTGGGCATGGTGTTTGTTGTTATTAATGTTACTATGAATAACAAATGCTACAAGAAGGGTACAAAGATTTCCAGATACTCCTGACCTAGATTTCCTGCATATTTATATTTTACATTTGTTTTCTATGCATGTACATGTGTAGGCATGAATGGTGTTCTGAACTGTTTCATCAGAGTAAGTTGCAAAACTGATGACCATGCTTGCTTAGTCGTTCAGTCGTGTCTGACTCTTTGTGACCCCAGACTGTGGCCTGCCAGGCCTCTCTGTCCATGGCATTTCCTAAGCAAGAATACTGGAGTGGGTTGTCATATCCTCCTCCAGGAAATCTTCCTGATCCAGCGATTGAACCCACATCTCCTGTATTGCAAGTGGGTTCTTTACCACTGAGCCACTGGGAAACATGATGCCCCTGTATCCCTAAATATTTCAGTGTTGCTTCTTCTAAACCAGAAATCCTCTTACAAAACCACAGTATAATCATCAAAATCTGGAAATTAACATATATATAATGCTGCTATCTAATCTACAGGTCTTATTTGGATTTCATCATTTGTTCCAATTATGGCTTCCCTGGCAGCTCAGCTGGTTAAGAATCTGTCTGCAATGCAGGAGACTCCGGTTTGACCCCTGGGTTGGGAAGATTCACTGGAGAAGGGATAGGCTACCCATCCAGTATTCTTGGGCTTCCCTTGTGGCTCAGCTGGTAAAGAATCCGCCTGCAATGTGGGAGACCTGAGTTCGATCTGTGGGTTGGGAAGATCCCCTGAAGGGAACATTTACCCACTCCAGTATTCTGGTTTGGAGAATTCCATGGACTATCCATGGGGTTGCAAAGAGTCAGACATGACTGAGCAACTTTCATTTTCATGTCCTTCATAGTAAAAGAAAATCCAAAAAGATGTATTGTAAAAGCTGTCATATCTCTGTAAGACATATGACAGAGACAAATTCCTAAATCTTTTTTTTTTAATTTCATGATGTTGACATTTTGGAATACTTCAGGTAAGTTATTTTGTAGCATGTCTCTCAATTGGAATTTGTTTGTCTTTTTCTTATGATTAAGTCCAGATTACATACTTTTGGCAAGAATACCAGATGTCCAGGTGAGTTCTCAGTACATCACATAAGCACAGGCTGCTGGTTAGTCTCTTTACTAGCAACATGACCTTTGATTATTTGGTTTAGGTGTTGTGTGTCAAGTTTCTCTACTGTAAGACCTAACTTATGCTTGACTAATAAGCAGGTGATTGGGAGATACTTTGAGACAAAAGATCCTGCTCTCAAAAACTTTCACCTGTGAGTCTTAGAGAACTGATGCTTGACTGAATTACTTATTAATATGATGACTGGCAAATGGTGATTTTTCTAATCCCATCTTTGCTTCTATATTTTAATTAGTTGGTATTCTACTGTAAGGAAGAGCATTCCCTTCTCCTTCTGTTTGTATCAGTATGAATTCATGAATACTTATTTATAATCTTTTGCTACCATTATTTATTTTGATGTTGAAATTATCCCAGGTTTGGACAGTGGTAGCCCTTACAAACTGTCTGCTGTATCTCTTGACCTGTTTCCATCATTGGGCACTTCCTCTGGCACTACAAGTTGTTCTAGGCTTATCTTGTCCTTTTCCTACCTCAGTGCTAGAATCAGCTATTCCTCCAAGGAGCTCATAAGCCTTAGTTATTACTAATTCATTTTTTATGTTTCTTTCAAAAAGATACATTTACCCCAATGTTCACTGCAGCACTGTTTACAATAGCCAAGGCAAGAAAGCAACCTAAATGTCCACTGACAGATGAATGGATAAAAAAGATGTGGTATACATATATATATGATACACATATATAATGGAATACTACTCAGCCATTAAAAAGAACAAAATAATGCCATTTGCACCAACATGGATGGACCTAGTAAGTCAGAGAAGGACAAATATCATATGATATAGCTTATATCTGGAATCTTAAAAAAAGGTACAAATGAACTTCTTTACAAGAGAGATAAGAGTTATAGACGTAGAAAATAATCTTATGGTTAACAAGGAAAAGAGGGGAGGGATACATTGGGAAACTGGGATTGGCATATACGTATTACTATATATAAAATAGATAACTAATAAGGACCTACTGTATAGCAAAGAGCATTCAGTATTCTGTAATGACCCATGTGGGAAAAGAATCTTAAAAAGAGTGGGTATATGGCTACGTACAGCTGAATCACTTTGCTGTACACCTCACACTAACAACACTGTGAATCAACTATACTTCAAAGAAAAACAAAAATTCATTTTGTGCGTTTCTTCAAATAAAAGATTATTTAATACCTTTTGTTGAATCCATTCCTCCAACTGCAAATAATGTACCAACAGTTGACTTCCTAGGTTTTGTCCGAGGACTCTGTAACATGGGCCGTCTCTCTGGTAGTAAGTGATACTTCATTGCTTCCATAATTAGTTTCTGACATTCTATATCATCTCGAAAAAGTGCATTATTTTCCATGTCTGCTAGGAACTAGAAAGAAATAGTGAGTATGTATACTGACTAATGAAGAAAATAATGAGGCTAAAAGAATAAACACAAATGTTCACAAATGGAAATTTTCTCATTAAAAAAAAAATCCAAGTCTGGACATCTATTTTTAACTAAAATATTCAACAGTTACAAAATTTACATTTTACTGAAAAACAGAACTAAGGAAAAGTGGTATGCTTTAAAATCTTAATATTGCTTATCTCTCGGTAGTGGGAAAACTGGTGCTTTTTAAAATAACTTTTCTGGTATGTTTCTATATTTTCAAGATTTTCTAAATCATTTTACTAAGTTAGAAATAGTTTTAACTGAAGAATAGTTATAAGTGGGAGTTGACTAATTAGACTGCATTTATCTGACCTCTCTAAAGAATGTTCAACCAGCAACAACAGCAAAAACAAACTTTCCAATTTTTCCAAGGGGCAAAGAATTCCGAATGGCGATTATTTTAAAAGAACTAAAATTCCTTGTACTTCATTGAATTCTATGTTTTTTACCTATGTAATTTTACATAAATGCATAAGTATGGTTACACCCTACCTTTAAAAGATGAATTTAAAAAAAAAAGATGACTTTCTCTTCTTTTGTGCTTGGTTCTCCATCCCCCTACTTATCTCTTTATTGCCTTATTTGTTTCATTTAGGATACTAATTCATATGAAGTTAATTTTTAAACAGAGTATGAGTTGGGAAATACTTTTTCTTCCAAATGAATAGCTAGTTCTAGACCAAAATAATTCCCCCCATTTCCCAACTGAATTGACCCTTGGTCACAGTAGTCTCAAGATATATGAGATCTGTTTTTTGATTCTCTATTCTGTTCCACTGATATATTTGTCTATTCCTTTCCTAATACTAGAGTATCTTTTTAAAAAAGTCTTTATTGAATTTATTACAATATTGCTTGTTTTATGATTTGTTTTTTTTGGCCATGGGGCATGTAGGATCTTACTTCCCAGACCAAGGATGGAAACAGCACCCCCTGCATTGGAAGGCGAAGTCTTAACCACTGGACTGTCCAGGAAATCCCTATTACAGTGTCTTATGACATTTTTTGCTTATCTGACATAAATCTACCTTCACTATTCATTTTAATAATTTTCTGGGCTATTTTTGAGTCTTTACTTTCCATATAAACTTAAGACAGATTTGTCTAATTCCCCTTCACCATCTTGATCCCGTTTGAATTCTAATAGCAACTGCATTAAATTTATCAATTTTGGGAGAATTCATATCTTTATAATACATCTTTCAGCTCAAGAAGCCATCCCATTGTTTAGTTTTCTTCATGTAGGTGACATACCTTTTATTAAATACATTCCTACGAGTTTTATTATTTTCATTGCTACTAGAAATAAATTGCTGAATTTACACTTTGCATTCTTGCTGGAGGACAAAAATTCTGTTGATTACTGCATATTTGTATTTTAACCTACTACTTCACCACATTCCCTTATCAAATTCTACCTGTTAGGCATACAGTCATAATAACTGCCAAATAGGGACAGTTACACCTTTTTGTAATGTATACACCAATTATATCATTTTCATTTCATTGATGCAATTGCTAAAACCTTCCAAGCAATGTTAAATAATTAGAGTGATAAAGAGTACCCATCTTATAGTTTAAATTGATATGGTTTCAGTGTTTCACTATTTAGGATAATAGTTACTGTAGCATTTAATTTTTTACTATGTTTAAATAATTTATCTTTATTATAGATATGTTGTTTTCTTCTCTCCCTATTTTAGAGTTTTAAAATTAAGAAGGGTTAATTCTTTCCAAATATCTTTTATACAGCTAGTGATATGATTATATGGCTTTTTCTCCTTTAAATTATTGATATAATTACCTTGACAGATTTCCTAACACTCAACCATTCTTAAATTCTTGGAAAAAGATCTTCCTGGTCATACTGTATTACCCTTTTGATATACTGCAGGATTGTATTTGACAATGTAAGGTGTATTTTATATACTGTATAATTCACCATTTCAAGTAGACAGTTCAGTGATTTTTAGTAAATTTACCAAGTTGTGCAACCATTACTATAAAAAGAGTTTTGGAACATTCTCATCACCCTGATTAGATCCTGAATGTCTGCTCACTGTTAATCTCGGTTCCTATCTACTGTTCCAAGCTCTAATCTGTCTCTACAGATTTGCCTTTAGATGCTTTGTATAAACTGGATCATACAATGCATGGTCTCCTGCATCTTGCTTTTTTTACTTATCATGTTTTTGAGGTTCATCAATATGTAACATGTATCAGTATCCATTTCTTTTTACTGTTGAATACTACTTCATTGTATGGATGCATCGTATTATATCTAACCATTCACCAACTGATAGGCACTTACAATCAAGTTTTTGGCTATTAGGAATAAGGCTGCTAAGAACATTTGTGTGCAAGTCTTTATGTAGATATGTTTTCAGGAGTAGAATTGTTAGGTCATATGGTACATTTATGTTAACTGCTTAAGAAACTGCCAAACTGTTTTAGAAGGTGTCTGCACAATTTATATTCCCACCAGCTATCTACTAGGGTTCCTGTTTCTCTACATTCTCACCAACAATTATTACTGTCTTCTCTTTTCAGCCACTTGAGTGGGTGAAAAATCTGAGTTTAATTTGTATTTACTCAATGGCTAATAATGTTGAGAATATGTTCATATTTTGATAATGGAAGAGAAGGAAGTCTCCAACAAAAGTAACTCTAAAATAGTTTGTGGCATCTGGCAACTGAGAACAGCATGCGAAAGGCAAAAAAAGCCAAATTGAGACAGAAGTCTCAACATAGAGAACAGATTGGTGATCTTTAAGGTGGAGGGGGTTGAGGCAAAAATGGAGTGGGAGGTTAGGGATAGCAGATACAAATTATTATATATAACTGATAGCACAGGAAACTACATTCAGTATCTTATACCATAATGGAAAGGAATATTAAAAAGAATTTATACATGTGTATAACTGAATCATTTTGATGCACAACAAAAATTAACAATATTGTAAATCAACTATACTTTAATAAAAATAAATATTAAAACTGAAAAAAAGATGTAAGTCTCAGGATCTATATCTAAGGCAGAGTGTAAATTCTGATATTAATCATTCCATGTTATCCTATGCACACAAAATATACTTGTTACAAGTCACTAATGAATATGCATCATATGGCTCATTTGGATTAATCTCAGTATTTTTATTACTTGTTATACATAAATGCTTCAGTCCTTTCTAAATAAAAATAAATGTGAAAAAACTGTAGAAAGTAAAGTCTTAGAAGACTCAACTGCTACTACAGTAAAATATATTTCTTAGCATGCTGACAGTATCTATAATTTATGAGTAAATGGGATTAATTATATTTAAGTAGAGAGATGACAGTAATGGAAGAAAATATGAATCCAGTAATATAAGCATCAGATGAATGGAAGACCAGGTATCACTTGGAAAACAATTCAGAAGGCACCGAGAAAGGACTACAAAATACAGACTCTCATATACTCTGCATTTTAGGGTAATACCATGTACTTTCTCTGCCAAAAAAGAATGGCAAATTATTAAAGTGGAAACATTTAGAAAAGATGAGAAACATGTTCAATTTGTAAATTTTTATCTTCACTCACATACTTGACAAGGCCTTGCAAATAGCTGAGAAAAGAGAAGCTAAGGGCAAAGGAGAAAAGGAAAGATATAACCAATTGAATGCAGAATTCCAAAGAATAGCAGGACTTCCTCAGCTATCAGTGCAAAGAAATAGAGGAAAACAATACACTGGGAAAGACTAGAGATCTCTTCAAGAAAATCAGAGATATCAAGGAAACATTTCATGCAAAGATGAGCACAATAAAGGACAGAAATGGGATGGACCTAACAGAAGCAGAAGATATTAAGAGGTGGCAAACATACACAGAAGAACTATTCAAAAAAGATCTTCATGACCCATATAACCATGATGGTGTGAACAGTCACCTAGAGCCAGACATCCTGGAATGCAAAGTCAAGTGGGCCTTAGGAAGCATCACTACAAAGCCAGTGGAGGTGATGGAATTCCAGCTGAGCTATTTCAAATCCTAAAAGATGATGCTGTGAAAGTGCTGCACTCAAAATGTCAGCAAATTTGCAAAACACAGCAGTGGCCACAGGACTGGAAAAGGTCAGTTTTCATTCCAATCCCAAAGAAAGACAATGCCAAAGAATGTCCAAACTACCACACAACTGCACTCATCTCACACACTAGTAAAGTAATGCTCAAAATTCTCCAAGCCAGGCTTCAACAGTACGTGAACCAAGAACTTCCAGATGGATTTAGAAAAGGCAGAGGAACCAGAGATCAAATTGCCAACATCCACTGGATCACAGAAGCAACAACAGAGTTTCAGAAAAACTTCTACTTGTGCTTTATTGATTACACCAAACCCTTTGACTGTGCGGATCACAAAAAATCTGTGGAAAATTCTTAAAAGAGACGGGAATATCAGACCACTTGACCTGCCTCTTGAGAAATCTGTATGCAGGTCAAGAAGCAGCAGTTAGAATGAGACACGGAACAACACACTGGTTCCAAATTGGGAAAGGAGTATGTCAAGGCTGTATATTGTCACCCTGCTTATTTAACTTATATGCAGAGTGCATCATGTGAAATGCCGGGCTGGATGAAGTACAAGCTGGAATCAAGACTGCCAGGAGAAATATCAATAACCTCAGATATGCAGATGACATGACCCTCCTGGCAGAAAGCAAAGAACTAAAGAGTCTCTCGATGAAAGTAAAAGAGGAGAGTGAAAAAGTTAGCTTAAAACTCAACATTCAGAAAACTAAGATCATGGCATCTGGTCCTATCACTTCACGGAAAATAGATGGGGAAACAATGGAAACAGTGACAGACTTTATTTGGGGGGCTCCGAAATCATTGCAGATGGTGACTGCAGCCATGACACCATAAAATTAAAAGATGCTTGCTCCCTGGAATAAAAGTTATGACCAACTTAAGATAGCATATTCAAAAGCAGAAACATTACTTTGTCAACAAAGGTCCATCTAGTCGAAGCTATGGTTTTTCCAGTAGTCATGTATGGATGTGAGAATTGGACTATAAAGAAAGCTGAGCACCGAAGAATTGATGCTGTTGAACTGTGGTGTTGGAGAAGACTCTTTAGAGTCCCTTGGACTGCAACGAGATCCAACCAGTCAATTCTAAAGAAATCAGCCCTGAATATTCATTGGAAGGACTGATGCTGAAGTTGAACTTCAATACTTTGGCCACCTGATGCGAAGAACTGACTCACTGGAAAAGATCCTGATGCTGGGAAAAATTGAAGATGGGAGGAGAAGGTGACGACCGAGGATGAGAAGGTTGGATGGCATCACCAACACAATGGACATGAGTTTGAGTAGGCTCTGGGAATTGGTGATGGACAGGGAGACCTGGTGTGCTGTAGTCCATGGGGTCACAAAGAGTAGGACACAACTGAGCGACTGAACTAAATTGATATGATTTGTACTAAAACTATCTCCCCCCAATACTAATATTTCCCCCAAATACTACTTAGAGTGAAAAACATAATGTGAATGATTTATGAACGCCATAGACTTTAAAAAGTGTTTTGGTACCCCAAACTTTCTGATTTGTTTTATGTTTCTGAATTTTAGTAAAAAACAATAATGAGAATTGAGAACAGAATAGTGGAGACCACAATACTTGTAATGCAGACTAATCATTGGGAATATTAAGAATTTAGGTATTAAAGTATTTAAAATAATGCCCTAATGCAGTTGACCCTAGAACAACACAGATATGAACCATGAAGGTCCACTTATACATAGATATTTTTCAACAATAAATACTACAGTATGATGTAATCCATGGTTAGTTGAATGCATAGATATGGAGGAATCTCAGATGGAGGGCAGGTGATATGTTATACACAGAATAATCCCCATGCTGTTTGAGGGCCAACTGCATTTTCATCTACATTGTTTAAAATAGGATCGAACAGAAAAGTCTGGAATGCTTTCAAAGGTAAAATAAAACCACACACACCTATCTTCTGGATTATTCAGAGTTTAAAAATAGAGCCACAATAAAATGATTATTTGGTTGAGGATTATAATAATATATATTATTTCCTATATTATTTTAAGGAGACACTACAATAAAATGACTATATGTAGGTTGAACTCATTATAGTTAGGCTAAAAGAGAATATTTCTTACCAACAGAGTAGGGTTAAAACTATGAGAAAGGAATTATTTTGTGAAAATAAATTCTTTAGGTAACTAGATGTAATGGTAATTTTTTTAAAATCAGTCATTTATTTGATAGGCACTTATTTGTGATAGGCACTTATAGTCATTTGATTTTGCTTTCATTTGTCACTTTTATTTTTTATTAAGATATAAATGACATATAACATTAGCTTTAGATGTACAACATAATGATTTGACATATCTATATATTGGAAAATGACTACCATTTTAAGTCTAGTTAACATCCATCCCCACATAGTTATCTTCTTCCGTGTCTGTGATGAGAACTTTTCAGATCTACTCTCTTAGGAATTTCATCCTTTTCCTATCTTTTAAAATAAAACATTCAGAATATAACCCAAGATTTTCTTGATGATTTTAGAGTCTACTTCAATACTTTATCACTTGACAACTCTAATTCTCCAAATCTGCCCTTTACTTTTAGTAAGGAAAAAAAAGAACCTAGCTAGTATCTCTGAATGCCATAATAGTGCCATACAGTATTATCACTGTAGAAAAAAAAATTGCTCAAAGAGGTGTTATTAACTTGTTTAAATTATAGAGCAATGTGGCTTCCATCGTTGCTACTCCCTGGGCTAAGACAGTGGTTCTCAAATTTGAGTGTGCATCAGATGCACTGAGGGCTTATTAAAACACAACCGGAATTTCAGATTTAGTAGGTGGAAGCCTAATCATTTTCATTTTAAACAATTACCCACGTGGTACTGATCTTACAATTGGGGAACACACTTTGAGAAACACTGGGCTGATCTAATGCATTTACTGTCCTTATCTGTCTTCTCTGCAGCATCTAATGATGTTAAAATTCCCTTTCTTGAACTTGCAATCTCTTTTTAATAGTACTACAGTTATTTAGGCAGATTTGGGACTACCACTAAATATTAGTATCTCCTAGGGTTCCACCTCTAGTGCTTTCATGTTCTCTTTGCTTGGTGTCACTCTCTTCCCCTTGGCTTCAACAACCTAAATAAGTAGTTTCTAAAACTTCTTCTTAGACTCTAAAAGGATTAAAGGTGTCAATAAGCTCTGGGAATGTACTTCTACTTCCTTCCCCACCTTCAAAATTAATGCATCATCCTGTATTCTGTATTAACTGACAGCACCTTCAGCAATCTCATTGCGCAAATCTGAATTATTCTGGACTCTTTCTATTTTTCACCTTGTACATTCAATCATTCCAGTGTATCAATCCTACCTCCTAAATAGCTCTTGACTGTCGTAATTAATTTCTCTACCTCCACTTTTTTTTTTTAAAGTGCTTAATTCACTGGTCAGAATCCAACAGTCTTCCTTAGCAGGTTTCTACTTTGATCCCTCCAATCTATTTTCTGCAATGCAATCACAGGATCTTTCTAAAATAAAAGGATAATTATGCCATTCCCTACTTAAAATCCTTTAGTGCTTCCTCATTGCTTTTAGATAAAAAAATCCCAGTTCTTTGGCATGACTAGAATTCCTCCACAATCTGGTCTGTTTCCCTCTCCAGTCTCATCTCTCAATATCATCCTTTTTGTTTCTGTAACTTTAGCCATGCATGCTATCTTCAGATTTTAGAACATGATATATTTGCTCACGGCTCTATAACCAGGACTCCTATCTTTTCTGGGCTATCATGCCCATTCTTTT
Organism: Ovis aries; assembly: GCF_016772045.2. NCBI lineage: Eukaryota > Metazoa > Chordata > Mammalia > Artiodactyla > Bovidae > Ovis > Ovis aries. The sequence continues at coordinate 59,028,423 of NC_056059.1, read as the reverse complement.
GGGTGACTAACTTGGCTTGCAAATTGAGTGACACATCAGAGATTTTCCTAGCTTCTCTACTATCAGTCTAGGTGGACCAATCCAACTGCTTTCATAATGCCATGTCTATCACAGACTTTATCTCATTATATTGTAATTACTGATTTCCTTTTTAATCGTTTTCTTCCTCGACCTGATATCCTCCCTGCCCAGCAATTTTACACGGAGTACATTCACGAGGCAGAACAGTTCAGTAGAAGAGGCATGTAACTTTATTTGAGTTCAAGGTCTACCTCTATCTCTTGTTGTTCAGTCGCTAAGTCATGTCCAACTTTTACGCAACCGCATGGACTGTAGCTCACCAGGCTCCTCTGTCTATGGGATTTCCCAGGCAAGAATATTGGTGGGTTGCCATTTCCTTCTCCAGGGGATCTTCCCAATCCAAGGATCGAACCAGAGTCTCTTTGTGTCTCCTGCATTAGCAGGCGGATTCTTTATCACTGAGCCACCAGGGAAGCCACCCTGTCTCTTATTAGCTCTAATCTAAAGTCAAATAAAACCACAGTGCCGAAGAACATGATTTATACAATCACTTTGTGATTTTGAACGTATGGCTTTAGTTTTTCAATCTGTTATTTCATTTGTAGAACAGGTGTTAGACTAAATGATCTCCAACATGCCTTTCAACTCATAAGATCTTATGACTATGATTATCAGCAGTATCCTGGATAAAAGAAATTCTAAAGGTCTCTGAGAGTCATGCAAATACAGTATCATAAATATTTGAAACTACAAGGCTAAAGTAAATTGTCAGGTTACGTAATTGCACAGGTTCTTTTCAAAGTATACTAGGATTTTTCAGACTTCATTTTCTTTCCTCTAGAGAAGGATCAGATAAGGCAATGGCACCCGACTCCAGTACTCTTGCCTGGAAAATCCCATGGGCGGAGGAGCCTGGTGGGCTGCAGTCCATGGGGTCACGAAGAGTCAGATACGACTGAGCGACTTCACTTTCTCTTTTCACTTTCATGCATTGTAGAGGGAAATGGCAACCCATTCCAGTGTTCTTGCCTGGAGAATCCCAGGGACGGGGGAGCCTGGTGGGCTGCCGTCTATGGGGTCGCACAGAGTCAGACATGACTGAAGCAACTTAGCAGCAGCAGCAGCAGCAGAGAAGGATAAGGAAAAAAATTAGGCTGGATAGCAGTAAAAATAGTCCTCTTTAAATCCGATTTTTAGAAATGTTTTATGATGTTATTTTTCCTGAATTGTTAAGTCATGCAGTTTCACTCCTATGAATTCATATAATATTCTACCTCTGAAGAGGGAAGTGATTCTTGTAAAGTATCACACTGATTTTTGTTTCTGTAAGGTAGAGAGCCCAGTAACTTTTGCTCACGACAGCTGGAAATACATAATGCTCAAGATAAATACAAACCAAACAAAACACACAGCACTTGAAACAACAACAACAAAATCTGATCTTGAGCAGTTAATAGCTCATTTTTTCCTTTTCTTACAAGGACTCTACTTAAGGCCTCAAAATAAGCAGCCAAGTGTGTGTTAGTCGCTCAGTCGTGTCTGACTCTTTATGAGCCCATGGACTGCAGCCCACCAGGCTCCTCTGTCCATGGGATATTCCAGGCAATACTGGAGTGGGTTGCCATTTCCTTCTCCAAAGTAGCCAAGCAGGCAGAGGAAATTTTTGTATATTCCAAATGAAATTGTAAAAAAGGGAAACCATGCATGTATATATGTTATGACTAATTGCCTTGAATACACCATCTAGGTATCTCTCAATTCTAAAATAGTGATAATACATTATCCTTATTTATAGCACATTTTATTTCAGAGCACCTTTTTGATCCTCATAAAAATCCTGTGAGATAGAAAGGATGTGATCTCCACTTGACAGATGAAGAAACCAAAGTATGTGAACATGCCAAGTCACAGAGTTTTAAAATGTCAAAGTTAGAACTATGTCTCATTAATCTGTTTATCATCAGAGTCCAGCATTTAGTGGATACTTAATAAATGTGTGGCACATGAATTAATATAAATTTTCTGGTTCCTAGAGTTCAGTGTTCCTTTCATTAGCAGCTTTATTAATTCTTCAGTTGCTAGGATAGGTTTGTAGCTGAGTCAAATAAAATTACTAACCCCAAAGCAATGATGTTACTTAATGAATGCAATTTAGGTAGTCAGACTTCCTGGGTTGAAAAAAAACCAAATTTTTTTAGCTCATTATCTTTTCACCTTAACATTTCATAGGAACATACATAAAACAACCACGTTGAACAGATTAAGGAAAAAGCCTATAGACAAGCTAATATTAATGGGCTTCTCTTGTGGCTCAGATAGTAAAGAATCTGCCTATAATGCAGGAGACCCAGGTTCAATCCTGGGTCAGGAAGATCCACTGCAAAAGGGAATGGCAACCACTCCAGTATTCTTGGCTGGAGAATCCTACAGACAGAAGAGCTGATGGGCTACAGTCTATGCAGTTGCAAAGAGTTGGATACGACTGAGAGACTAACACAATTACCATTAATGTGCATTAATTAATGCAATTAGCATACTGTAATTAGCTCACATTAATGTAATTAGTAGTCCCTCAGTATTCTGGGGACAAGGGGTTGGTACCAGGACCTATGTGGATACCAGTATCTCAATTTAAATATGTAGTATTTGCAGTTAACCTCTGCACAGCTTCCTATATACTTTAAATCATCTCTGGATTACCTATAATACCTAGCTAATACAATGCAATTCCTACATAAAGAGTTGTAAATGCAATGTAAATATTATGTAAAAGTTGCTGGCACAGAACAAATTCAAGTTTTGCATTTAGGAATTTTCTGGAATTAAAAAAAATTTTCAATCCATGTTTTGTTGAACTTAGGATGTGTGGAACGATGTCTACTCAAAGTTGTTGAAATTATGGCATTGATTTTAAATAATTAAAAATAGTTTACCTGTGGTGCAAGAAGAGGTAGCCTAATATAAGCCAAAAGTTTACTGAGATCTTTCCGTCTCTGTTCCAAATCATGACGAACCCAAGTAAGAAGTGCGTTCAATATTGTCTCCTCATTAGGAATGTTCATGTCATCACTGGCTAAGAGCTTTGCAATTTCACTGGCTGGTAATAATACAAATTCCTGGTTTCGAATTACTTCCATGAAATTTTCCTGGAGGAAAAAAAGAGTATATAAACAATACTGTTTCTTCTTTCCATCACAGGTCAAGAGAAACTAAACATTTCTTAATTAGATGCCAAAACACAGTTTCTACTTTAGCCCTTTCTAACAACGTATTATTGCTTAAAAGGGGGAAAAAACCTGTAAATAATAACATTTAAACTGTAATTGCTATTAAAATTCTCATTTCTCTGTATATACAGGATTAAAGTGATATAGCAAGTATTACAATTTAAAAAATAAATTTAGGACTTTTAGGTATTGCTTTGCTCAAGTTAGGGAATAGTTTTGGCAAGTCTTTCAAAGGAAGATAGAAAAAATGAAAGAAGACACTTTATATGATATTCCAACATCAAAAGTTAGTTCAGATTTGTGGTTGCTGAAGAATTTGGCCAACAGGGGAGCCAAATACCTGGGTAAGAGTGAAGTATTTCTCTTACCCAGAAATGGCTTCTAGGGTGGCTACATTTCCCAAGACCATTCTGGACCATGGAAGTCTTCTCAGACTCTGCTTGGCAAGAGCCTGTGTCCTTAGAGCTATCCTAAACCCAAACTGGCCTTTTAAAGTGTTTTAATATTATTTATAAGGCCACAAAGGATTTTAGGTCTGATGTGAAAACTTTAATCTCATCTAACCTGATCTATGTACAAAATTCTTTTGCTCTCATAGGAAAAAGAGCTGATAAAGGAAAATTCTGAAAGAGACAGGAATACCAGACCACCTGACCTGCCTCTTGAGAAACCTATACGCAAGTCAGGAAGCAACAGTTAGAACTGGACACGGAACAACAGACTGGTTTCAAATAGGAAAAGGAGTACGTCAAGGCTATATATTGTCACCCTGCTTATTTAACTTCTATACAGAGTACCTCGTGAATAACACTGGGCTGGAAGAAGCACAAGTTGGCATGAAGATTGCTGGGAGAAATATCAATAACCTCAGATATGCATTTGACACCACCCTTATGGCAGAAAGTGAAGAGGAAATAAAAAGCCTCTTGAAACTTGATAAATTCAAAAAATCGAAATCATTCCAAGCATCTTTTCTGACCATAATGCATTAAGATTAGATCTCAATTACAGGAGAAAAACTATTAAAAATTCTAACATATGGAGGTTGAACAACACACTTCTGAATAACCAACAAATCACAGAAGAAATCAAAAAAGAAATCAAAATATGCATAGAAACTAATGAAAATGAAAACACAACAACCCAAAACCTGTGGGACACTATAAAAGCAGTGCTAAGAGGAAAGTTCACAGCAATACAGGCATACCTCAAGAAACAAGAAAAAAGTCAAATAAATAACCTAACTCTACAACTAAAGCAACTAGAAAAGGAAGAGTTGGAGAACCCCAGAGTTAGTAGAAGGAAAGAAATCTTAAAAATTAGGGCAGAAATAAATGCAAAGAAACAAAAGAGACCATAGCAAAAATCAACAAAGCCAAAAGCTGGTTCTTTGAAAGGATAAATAAAATTGACAAACCATTAGCCAGACTCATCAAGAAGCAAAGAGAGAAAAATCAAATCAATAAAATTAGAAATGAAAATGGAGAGATCACAACAGACAACACAGAAATACAAAGGATCATAAGAGACTACTATCAGCAGTTGTATGCCAATAAAATGGACAACGTGGAAGAAATGGACAAATTCTTAGAAAAGTACAATTTTCCAAAACTGAACCAGGAAGAAATCGAAAATCTTAACAGACCCATCACGAGCACGGAAATTGATACTGTAATCAGAAATCTTCCAGCAAACAAAAGCCCAGGTCCAGATGGCTTCACAGCTGAATTCTACCAAAATTTCGAGAAGAGCTAACACCTATCCTCCTCAAACTCTTCCAGAAATTGCAGAGGAAGGTAAACTTCCAAACTCATTCTATGAGGCCACCATCACCCTAATACCAAAACCTGACAAAGATGTCACAAAAAAAGAAAACTACAGGCCAATATCTCTGATGAACATAGATGCAAAAATCCTCAACAAAATTCTAGCAATCAGAATCCAACAACACATTAAAAAGATCATACACCATGACCAAGTGGGCTTTATCCCAGGGATGCAAGGATTCTTCAATATCCGCAAATCAATCAATGTAATTCACCACATTAACAAATTGAAAAATAAAAACCATATGATTATCTCAATAGATGCAGAGAAGGCCTTTGACAAAATTCAACATCCATTTATGATAAAAACTCTCCAGAAAGCAGGAATAGAAGGAACATACCTCAACATAATAAAAGCTATCTATGACAAACCCACAGCGAACATTATCCTCAATGGTGAAAAATTGAAAGCATTTCCCTAAAGTCAGGAACAAGACAAGGGTGCCCACTTTCACCGCTACTATTCAACATAGTTCTGGAAGTTTTGGCCACAGCAATCAGAGCAGAAAAAGAAATAAAAGGAATCCAAATTGGAAAAGAAGAAGTAAAACTCTCACTGTTTGCAGATGACATGATCCTCTACATGGAAAACCCTAAAGACTCCACCAGAAAATTACTAGAGCTTATCAATGAATATAGTAAAGTTGCAGGATATAAAATCAACACACAGAAATCCCTTGCATTCCTATACACAAATAATGAGAAAGTAGAAAAGAAATTAAGGAAACAATTCCATTCACCATTGCAACAAAAAGAATAAAATACTTAGGAATATATCTACCTAAAGAAACTAAAGACCTATATATAGAAAACTATAAAACACTGATGAAAGAAATCAAAGAGGACACTAATAGATGGAGAAATATACCATGTTCATGGATTGGAAGAATCAATATAGTGAAAATGAGTATACTACCCAAAGCAATTTACAAATTCAATGCAATCCCTATCAAGCTACCAGCCACATTTTCACAGAACTAGAACAAATAATTTCAAGCTTTGTATGGAAATACAAAAACCTCGAATAGCCAAAGCAATCTTGAGAAAGAAGAATGGAACTGGAGGAATCAACTTGCCTGACTTCAGACTCTACTACAAAGCCACAGTCATCAAGACAGTATGGTACTGGCACAAAGACAGACATATAGATCAATGGAACAAAATAGAAAGCCCAGAGATAAATCCACACACATATGGACACCTTATCTTTGACAAAGGAGGCAAGAATATACAATGGAGTAAAGACAATCTCTTTAACAAGTGGTGCTGGGAAAACTGGTCAACCACTTGTAAAAGAATGAAACTAGATCACTTTCTAACACCGCACACAAAAATAAACTCAAAATGGATTAAAGATCTAAATGTAAGATCAGAAACTATAAAACTCCTAGAGGAGAACATAGGCAAAACACTCTCAGACATAAATCACAGCAGGATCCTCTATGATCCACCTCCCAGAATGCTGGAAATGAAAGCAAAAATAAACAAATGGGATCTAATTAAAATTAAAAGCTTCTGCACAACAAAGGAAAATATAAGCAAGGTGAAAAGACAGCCATCTGAATGGGAGAAAATAATAGCAAATGAAGCAACTGACAAACAACTAATCTCAAAAATATACAAGCAACTTATGCAGCTCAACTCCAGAAAAATAAACGACCCAATCAAAAAATGGGCCAAAGAACTAAATAGACATTTCTCCAAAGAAGACATACGGATGGCTAACAAACACATGAAAAGATGCTCAACATCACTCATTATTAGAGAAATGCAAATCAAAACCACAATGAGGTACCACTTCACACCAGTCAGAATGGCTGCGATCCAAAAATCTGCAAGCAATAAATGCTGGAGAGGGTGTGGAGAAAGGGAACCCTCCTACACTGTTGGTGGGAATGCAAACTAGTACAGCCACTATGGAAAACAGTGTGGAGATTCCTTAAAAATTGCAAATAGAACTACCTTATGACCCAGCAATCCCACTGCTGGGCATACACACCGAGGAAACCAGAATTGAAAGAGACACATGTACCCCAATGTTCATCGCAGCACTGTTTATAATAGCCAGGACATGGAAACAACCTAGATGTCCATCAGCAGATGAATGGATAAGAAAGCTGTGGTACATATACACAATGGAGTATTACTCAGCCATTAAAAAGAATTCATTTGAATCAGTTCTGATGAGATGGATGAAACTGGAGCCGATTATACAGAGTGAAGTAAGCCAGAAAGAAAAACACCAATACAGTATACTAACACATATATATGGAATTTAGGAAGATGGCAGTGACGACCCTGTATGCAAGACAGGGAAAGAGACACAGATGTGTATAACGGACTTTTGGACTCAGAGGGAGAGGGAGAGGGTGGGATGATTTGGGAGAATGACATTCTAACATGTATACTATCATGTGAATTGAATCGCCAGTCTATGTCTGACGCAGGATGCAGCATGCTTGGGGCTGGTGCATGGGGATGACCCAGAAAGATGTTATGGGGAGGGAGGTGGGAGGGGGGTTCATGTTTGGGAATGCATGTAAGAATTAAAGATTTTAAAATTTAAAAATAAAAAACTAAAAAAAAAAAAAAAAGAAAGTGAAAGAGGAGAGTGAAAAGTTGGCTTAAAGCTCAACATTCAGAAAACAAAGATCATGGCATCTGGTCCCATCACTTCATGGCAAATAGATGGGGAAACAGTGGAAACAGTGTCAGACTTTATTTCTGGGGGCTCCAAAATCACTGCAGATGATGACTGCAGCCATGAAATTAAAAGACGCTTACTCCTTGGAAGGAAAGTTATGACCAACCTAGATAGCATATTCAAAAGCAGAGACATTACTTTGCCAAGAAAGGTCCGTCTAGTCAAGGCTATGGTTTTTCCTGTGGTCATGTATGGATGTGAGAGTTAGACTGTGAAGAAAGCTGAGCGCCAAAGAATTGATGCTTTTGAACTGTGGTGTTGGAGAAGACTCTTGAGAGTCCCTTGGACTGCAAGGAGATCCAACCAGTCCATTCTGAAGAGGATCAGTCCTGGGTGTTCATTGGAAGGACTGATGCTAAAGCTGAAACTCCAATACTTTGGCCACCTCATGTGAAGAGTTGAGTCATTGGAAAAGACTCTGATGCTGGGAGGGATTAGGGGCAGGAGGAGAAGGGGACAACAGAGGATGAGATGGCTGGATGACATCACCGACTCGATGGAAATGAGTTTGAGTAAACTCCGGGAGTTGGTGATGGACAGGGAGGCCTGGCGTGCTGCGATTCATGGGGTCGCAAAGAGTCGGACACGACTAAGCGACTGAACAAAGGGATAACACAGGCGATTAAATAGTTAATTGCCCTAGCAGACTGTAAGTAGAAAAAAAAAAAGTATGGGAAACTCCTGGAAGTTAATGATCACTCAAGAAAGCAGGCTTTCTAGCAAGCAGCCTTGCTTAGCAACAAAACAGTAAAACAGAAGCATGAGACATGCCCCCAAACAATAAAAGAATGGTGGCATGAGACCCACATCCTGCCCAGTGAGCTCAGTAAGTTAATGAACCCCTAGGACATGCTCTCTGCACACATCAACAACAACAACAACAGTATTTTATGGAAAGGTGACATTTCAAAGTGAAAGACCCTCATTGTACTGGGACCCGAAATAATATTTCCATAGTGTCACAACAGTCCCACCTCGTCCATGTAGGGACAAGAAAACTCTCCTCCTCAATACTGAGGAGGAATTATGATGGAAGTGTGATATCTACTCCAGAATTGGCCTCTCACTGAATTCTTTCTGTGCTGAGACATAAAGAACTGGAGCTCCCTGGAGCCCCCTAGAGATTTCAGAGCCAAAACAAAAATGTTGACCTAGAATGTACTGGGACTCCATGATCTTAGACTGAAGATGACTCAGTTCTGGCCACATTCTTGAATCATGCTCTTTGTAATTTGAAATGGAAGATAAAAATGTCCTTAGGTGTGAAATAGTAATAATAATTTTTACTAAACTACTATGCTAAACAATCTAAAGAGAAGGAAAATAGTCTTCTGGTGTACAAGTCTTAATGCACGGGCTGTTTATATAGTTATAATATAAATGCAAATTCTGTAAGTATTGTCCCTTAATGTGTTTCTTATGCTTCTTAATGCACTATGGCTGTCTCAGCACAGAGTTTTAGTAAAAAAGCTAAGGCTGTTTAAATTAGAGCTGTTTAAAAATAGCTTAAGCTATTTAAATTAGGGCTAGAGATAAGGACTATCAAAAATTATCTTCTATATTAAGATGAGAATTATATTTTCCATATAGCCTCTAGTAACCCAAGTTAGGTACTGATCAAAGATATATCTTGGGTTGACATTCCATTCCTTTCGTAGAAATTCTTAAGAGGAAAACCATACATGAATAATTAACGATATTCAATAGCTTCAATTCATCATGATTTGTTAAAGATGCCCAAATGAATCTATTTTAAAATGACTGATTATCATTTTTTAGAAATAGATTTTAATAAAACCTCAGGGCTGAAATGGCTTCAAGCAAATTGTTCTACTCAATTGCATACTGACATTATAAAATGATTTCATAACACATAGCAAGGGCTATAAAAATGTTGAAGCTCTCAACTCCTAGCTATCCTATGAGAAGCTTAATCCTTGGTAAATAATTCACAAGAGGGGGGAAGAAAGCTGATGCTTCTCAGTACTGTTACCTATTATATTAAAAAAAAATGAGAAACAGCCTAAATCTCCAGCTCTAGGGAGTTGTAACTCAATTGGCTATTATGCAGGCATCAAAAACTTTAGGGACAAAGATCACACACATAAATAGAAAGATATTTATTATTTAACTTTAGATGAGATTCTGAAGAAATCAAAATAATATACATTTCTAATTGTTCACAAGTATAGTGTATAGTACAGTCAACAGTTATACAACACTGAAGTAACTATTGCCATACATTCAAATGGTATTAACTGCATTTCATCAGTGAGAAAAAGATTATACAAATATTCATTTAATAGTTTATTTGTTGATATATCTATTTCAGAACAATGCCCATTCCATTCTGGTATAATCTGTATTAAGTGAAATGGAGTTTTCAACACCTTATGGAAATACTACGGAACTCAAGGTTAAACACAAAGCGCTTTTCAAAATTATTAATCTGGTTTTGAAGCAGGTATTTTAGCAAAATTCAATGTTTCAAATAGCTTTTCTAGGTCAAGAAACCAAATTTAAAACTGCAAAAATCAAATGTTTGTATTTATTCCATAATGACATTAAATATCTGTAATGATATAACCAGTCTCGAACTTTTTCATAGAAGTTAAACGATATGTTTCAGGTCATGTTCAGCGGCAGTCAGAACAAGAACAAAAGTTTCCATATTTCAGGATTACAAGAAGGAACTTCTCATCCCTTCCTACTTGTATTCATGCAGGATGAATGAACATCCCAAGTATATGCACTATTTGCTAATTGTGACACTTGATTTCATTCTGTGGCACTGTGCTTACTTCATATTTTAAATCCATTTTATGATATAAACAGCTATCAAGCTACCAAACACTTGCTAGCATTATGCTCTTCCCCCCTTTGGAATAGTTTTTAAGCAAACGAAGTTACTGAGGGATTTATTTAAATTGAAGATTGAGTTTTGCTATACATTTTCATTCAGTTCCCATAGCAACAATTCAAATCACACCATCTGTCTCTAAATTACTTTTTATTAGAATTCAATTTTATGTATCTGTTGAAACTGAATAAAGTCAAATAATGGCCTTGAGGAAAAAAACTACCACAACTAACTGGCTATAAATATAGCTTTATAAACACAAGCTAATTTAGATTTAACTTATATCTAAGCATTAAAGCAGCAACTATGCCTCTACTGTAAACAATAAGAATGACCTAAATGCATACAAATGTTTGCATGTGAATAAAACTCCTTCGTAGGTAAGAGATATTACTTAAATTATGAACTGATTACAAAGAAAAAAATCCAGCTTTATTTCACTTATGTGCATCTTATTCCAAAAAGCATTCGAACTTGAGGTGTAAAAGTTAAAATGAGAAATCTACAAAAAGGATAAAGACTAGAGTGGGAGGGAAGGAATATTTCAAAGGACTTAATTTAAAAGACATTAACCTAATACCATCCTAGGTCTGTATAGTACTGCCCTGTCACACAATCGTTTTCACTTGAAGAAATTTGACATCATAAACTAGAAACATTTCCCAGGAACAGTTATACCACAGGGAGAATAATATTCATAAAAGTTGTGCTTTTGCCTGAGGGCTTTTGCTCACTCACATAGGTAGCTACTGTGTGGAACAGAATAAATCTAAATAATAATGATGATGGTGTCATTTAATGTCCAGGTTGATACTGTGTCTCAATCACTGTTTTATTGGTACTATGTACCAATCACCATTTTAAGTGCTGAACTTCTATTAACTCACTTAATCCTTGCTTAAGCTTATGAAATAGGTAGAATTAATCTTCCCAATAGTTATAAAGATCTGTTCTTGTAATTTTTTCCCCAATTTCTATTTCTGTAGTGCAAGATTCCTAAAGTACTGGTCAATCCCTTCACATATGAACCAACTCAATGGAAGGATGGGGAATGGAAGACAGGGTAGACAAAAATATATCTCTTACATGTTGACAAAATCAGTAACATGGATAATAACATATGTGTATGTGAATACTCACGTTCTTTCCTCTCTCAGAAGATGTATTGCCCTAAATGAAGCATTTAAAGCAAAAATCTTCCATCACTACCCAGGTATGAAAACCCCCGCATGGCAAAATGGTCACTCCTTAAAAATCCACACGCCTCTGCTGCCCAAAGCCTTCTACTGTTTGATGGTGGAGGCTGGTCCTAACAGCATGCTCTCAACATGCCCTGATTTTCTTGCTGTCCTAGATCAACTTGTATCCATTATCTTCTAGCCTTCTGAATCAGAACTCCCTGGGATTTATTTTCAGCACAGAATTTGCTACAATCAATAGGAACATCTTTCTAGGTAGCTAAACATACTTCTTTACATATAGTCAGATTTATCCTTAATAAACAGCCTCCCTCTTCCATCCTCGTATCTTCTGTACGAGCACTGCACCAATACACTATCACCAACTTCCATCAGTGAGTAAGGGGATAATTTCTGAAATTCATCCATATGCTACAAGGTAAACTGTCTAGGGGAAATCTGCTTTTTAAAGTAGCAGACTGAAAACCTTGAATGAAACAGTTCTAAAATACTGCTCTGCTTCTTAGTGGCTGTGGTAATTTAAGGCCCACCTTATAACTCCAGGAGAAGTATTACTTGGGGTTTTTCCCTCAGACATCAGTGAAAATATGACACACTAGACAGCGAACCTGAACCTCAAGACACATAGCAGAGCCATGGGAAAACAGCAACATGCAGACGAGCCTGCAACAATAAAGAATAAGGCAAGCGCATATGCCTTCCTGCTTTTAAAAAAATACATACCATGGTATAATTGTGAGCCACTTTATGCAAATCTGTACAACCTTGAGCATCAGCAAAAGAACGGATTCCAAGACAGTTGGATGGGTGAAGCTGTTTCATTAAAAACTTACAGCATGCTTCTACAACCTGTGAAAGCTGAAGAAGGCAAGCTGTAGATAACAGGCACTCAATATTATCTTCTTTTAATTCCAGGCGGCCTTAATGATAAAAAGAAATTCCATTAACTATGGAACTATATTAACTTTGGTTTATAAGGTAATTGATGCAAACAATAATAATTCTAAGAGCTCATGACATGCATTCCAGATATAGATGATTTAAGACATTCCAAAAAGAAAAAAAGGACTAAATGTGAAAAATAAGCTACCAGTGCTTTGTGACTTCTACTAAAATAAAAAATGAATAGCTTGTTTCCAGAATTTTCAAAGAATGATTAGTAATAATGCAAAAAGTGAAAAACATTGTACAATTCATCAAATTATTACATTAACATGTAAAAATATCATTCAAAAGCTTAATTATAATAACCACTTTAAAGGTTCTAATATAGAGATTTTATCTACAGAGGTACCACCAAGGGTGGTGATTATAGCAGCAGAACTATTAACTGCGGTAGGCTTAATAAAGGCAGAAATCTGAAATCTAATAATACAACTTACATCTAAGAGGTTTTAAATTCATTGTATTTTCACATTTATTACCTGTATATGCATATTGAATCAAGGACCATAGGGAATTCGGTTCTACACCTTCCATTTTTATTTCTTCTTGTCTTGCTTCCCTGACATCACTAGTAAACATGGCAGCAAAATAATCTGAGACAGAGGAGAGCACCAATCTAAGAGCACATCAGAAGAAAAAAAATCAGTGATGACATCAAAGCTGATGTTCAGTAGTAAACACTTGGCTTTCTTTCCTTCTCTTTCTTCTATTGTTTAAAAAACTTTGTTACCCATAGAAAGTGTCTGGTACTAAGAAATGCATTTTAAGTTTGATAAATTGCTTTATGCTCTAGTCTCTTCCTTTGTTTTTTTCCTTTTGTCTTGTTTAACTTTTAATTTTGTATCAGAGTATAGCTGATTAACAACACTGGGAGAGTTTTCAGGTAGATAGCAAAGGGACTCAGCCATACATATACATGTATCCATTCTCCCCTAAACTCCCCTCCCATCCAGGCTGCCACATAATGTCTAGCAGAGCTCCATGTGCTATACAGGAGGCCCTTGTTGGTTATCCATTTTAAATACAGCAGTGTGTATACATGGTGAGCTCAAGCTCCCTACCTTCTAGTCTCTTCCTTTGAATAATAAATTTCTATTACTGAAAGTTTTCTGCCAATGTAAATGATTTACTCATTCACTACTCAAATATCCCTTTTTATCATCCTGAAAAAAAGCTGTAATATTATTTAAACTAATGATATATAGAATGCAGGAAAAAATGTAAAGGTTCTTCAGCTTATCGTTTTTTAAAACAACCTAAGGTTTTTTTTTTTTTAAATTATATAAGTAGTAAATACATGGGAGACATCTGACACTGGTTTTAGCAGGTTATCTTAAACTTTTATGATTTTTAAATTATTAGAGTATACTATAATGTTTATATTTTGTTATAGAATTATAGTATCTTTGTTACCACAATACAAAAGTATATTTTGTATCTTTTTATAATAATACATTATTATATAATAGGTATGTCTCTGTCCAAATTATTGATAGTCACATATATGCAAAAATAGACTTTAAGTGGTGGCACTACTAGTGGTAAAGAACCCGCCTGCCAATGCTGGAGATGCTGGAGATTGTGATCTCTGGGTTGGAAAGATCTCTTGGAGGACGAATGGTTACCCACTCCAGTATTCTTGATAGGAGAATCCATGAACAGAGGAACCTGGTGGGATACAGTTAATGCGGTTGCAAAGAGATCTAGATACTTTGAGATGTGGTGGTGTGAAAACTAGACAAAAGATCCCTTCTTTTATGGAGTCACAGTCTACAAGAAGACAACAATACACAGCAGAAGTAAATTCTAAATTATGGCAAGAAGTGATAAGTGCCACGGGGAAAAATGTAGGGTAAGAGCAAATGGGGAGTTGGTTTAAATAGGTGGTCTCACTGGAAGGTGACACTTGAGATAAAATTTGAAGGAGGTGCAGGAATTAGTTATACAGGTGTTTGAGAACAGCATTCAGGCAGAAGAGTAGCCAGGGCAAACATCAAAAGGCAGAAGTGGCATCCCTACCACATGCAGGGAACAACAAGGGGGTCAGAGCGGCTGAAGCAGAGTGAGTAAGATGGTGGGCAGCATGATAAAGAAGTAACAGCAAGCTAGGTCACAGAAGCCACGGGGAAGACATGGGGTTTCACGCTGCAACGTGAGGAAGCATTAGAAAGTTTGATCAGAGGAGCGACCATATCTAAGTACCACTTTACTGGGTCACTCAGGCAGCTGTGTAGAAAACAGAATGTAGGGAAAAGAGTGAAAACAGGGAGATGGGTTAGGAGTTTCTTGCACAAGTAATCTAAGTGAGATGATGGTGTCTTACACAGACAGGTGTTACAGGTAAGGTATTAAGTTCTGTTTTGGAAACAGGAAATTTGAAATGCCTCTAGAAATTCTGGTTGAAATATCTCTAATAAACCCACACTCACAACATGGACTTTTGGTCACAACATATAGTGGCATCTCAATAAATGAATGCTGATTCAGGCATTAAAGACTGTAAGACCAAGCCCATGCTTCTTAATTTTACTTTCACTTTAGAAGGTTTAACAAAACTTTTGGGACACAGTGTTAATTAGTTTTGAAAGGTATATAAAAAAAAAAAGCCTCTGGGATCATAATGGTGATTAACACTGAACAATTAAATATGGAATTATTAGGAGAAAAATTGTTCTTTATTAAACAGTTTCCATTTCCTTTTCTTACAACAAAAAGTAATACCTCATTACTGTTAAATGCTTTTATTCCCTAGCACTACTGCCTTTCATATTTTCTGGAGGTCAGCAAACAGAAGTTG
Source organism: Ovis aries (assembly GCF_016772045.2). Lineage (NCBI taxonomy): Eukaryota > Metazoa > Chordata > Mammalia > Artiodactyla > Bovidae > Ovis > Ovis aries. The sequence continues at coordinate 59,012,844 of NC_056059.1, read as the reverse complement.
GGATGTGCTCAGTCGCTCAGTCATGTTCAACTCTTTGCAGCCCCAAAGACTGTAGCCTGACAGGACCCTCTGTCTATGGAATTTCCAGGCAATACTGGAGTGGGTTGCCATTTCCTACTCCAAGAAGGTGGGATAGAGTTGGCTATTTTAAAACTCAACAGTTTTGCCACTTCATTCTACCAATTTGTTTCTAAATAATCACCACTTTAATTTCCATTGAGTTTACCGAAAGTTACACAACAGATAAAATTAGGTGGGGTGTGACTTAAATAGTAGCTGAAAACTATGCCAAATTGTTACACACTGCGTGCTCACGAAGAGTCAGACACAACTAAAGCAACTGAGCACACAGTGCGTAATAATTTCATACGCACTGTTTTCTTTGCAGAAAGTCCATGAAATACACTCATTTACCAAAACACTCCACTGAATAATCAATTAGAACAAGTTACCTCAACATACATTACTAAATGATCAAGGAAGTATTTCACACATATAGGAATTTAGAAAACAATTACCTGTGAGCTGGAATTCTGCGATCACCAGCAACTAAAATTACATCACATAACTGTTTGTGTCTCAAATAGTTTTCCATCTTTTTGAATGTTTGTTCAGCATGATTAAGGGCTTGGAAGAATTCATCTGATGAACATGGCTCCATAGTATGGGAGGATGATAATGTCTGACTACTATTGGAAGTCCTGAAAAGAAAGAGAACACATGTTTTGAAACATTATGAACACATTAAAAATATCTTTCCTATTAAGTCTTTTTAAAGCCTTCAAATGTAACAGAAGTAATAATACCAGTCAATATTAATGTGTAATCATCTATCATTTTTGCCTTTTAAAATCAATGACAGATCAAATCATCTGTGTTTCTTACAAACATTGTGAGTAAATGTGGTACCTTCTAGCTAACAGCTATGTAACACATATTCTTTGACTGTCCTTGAGGTCTCTTCTCTGGTCAGTATGACATCTCTGCTGAAGAAGTGCCAAACTATATTCATACTGACAGCCACAGTGCCAACATTATATTTAAGGGTAGAGGAGATCACTTTTTGAAGGCAGGAAAACAATTAAACTATTTTGCAGATATAAATCCAAGGTATCCTTTATTTAAAAATGGGTTATGTTTCACAGTTCATTTTAAGACAACTGTTTATAATACAAAATATATGATCATAAACACAGTATTGTAAATAATTCATTTGATTTTAGACAGTATCTAAAAATTATTTGAAATTTCCAAATTATGTGAAGAGTGTGATGAGTTCAATATTTTCATGATTTCTTGATGGAAAAAGTGAAAAGGTTGAGACTAAGAATGAAATCCTAAATCCACCCCTTTCCTCCTTCCCCCTAAGATCCCTTCCCCAAGATTATCTGAATCAAGTAATTAACATCCCATGGTTATGCAATTAACCACAAAACCACCAACTGGGCCATAACTTAGTTCTCATTTCTCATAAGATCTACTTTTAAGGATATCATGATTCTGATAAATGCTTTGTTGAATCAAGCCTTGCTATATCTTGAGAACTTTCTTAATATAAATATCTAATAACCTTATCAAAGTCTTTGACTCTTTTATAATAAAGGGAATTGAAGCCAAGGAGATTAACTGCTTTGCCACAAGTCAGAGAGTTTGATCATGGCAGAAATAGGGCCATTGCAGAGAAATCTGTGTGTTCACCAAAACCCTTTTTCTCCTGAGAATATAGCTGGACTGCATTTCCCAGCCTTTCTTGCAGATGGGTGTGGTCTTATAGTGGAAATGAACTGTGTCACCTCCCAGCTAAAGTGGCCAAGAGCAGGTGTGTATCTCCCATTCTTTCTTTCTCTAACCATGAGGACCGAGGACTTACATGGAGGAAGAGGCAAAATACACACAAGTGTTTGTAACAAGGATTATATATACAGATTCTACTCATAAGAATTCTCATGTTGATTCAGATGTATCAGTTTTGAAAGTTAGCAGGGCCATGAATAGTAAGTATCTCTACCTAAAGCCTCCCAGCTCACCGCAGTTTCAATGCCATACAAATATGGGTCCTAAAGAATGTTCTTAGACGGTAGCTGTGAATAATGATAATAGAAGCAAAATACAGATTATCTAGAAAGTATTTATTGCACATTATGAATATTATTGGTGTAATGACTTGGGAAACCTAGTATACAATACTCAACTTTACATTTAAGATCATTAGAATAAAAACACATGGAGTATTGTATAACTGTATGTTGCCTATATAAATAAATGAGAATTAGAAACTATTTTAAAATCTAGGGTAAAATGTAATATAAGCAAAAACAAATAGTTGACTTTGATGAATACCAACTTGAAGATTTAAAGCATTTCTCAATAAAATGTAGTTTTCTATTGTCAAAATACTGACAACATGATTATGAGGACTAGTGATCTAAGGATGAGGGAAGATTAGAATACCTAATTTTGTGTGTGTATGTGTGACAGCACAGCATGGCATGCGGGGTCTTAGTTCTGATCCCCTGCAGTGGAAGTGTGGAATCTTAACCACTGGACTGCCAGGGAAGTCTCTGAACATCTGATTTTATAAGCCCAAATTCTTTCAAGAATAAGAACACATGAAGTAAAGTTGGGGGGGTGCTCCTATATTTTGCATCACATTTTTCATACTTTATAATAAATTCTCAGTAATGACTGGACAATGAATTAGCTGGGTGTTTTTTGAGTGATGAATTGCCATCATCAAAACACACATTAATGTTTAATTCTGAAAGAACAACAAAACTTTATAATACTGCTGCTGCTAAGTCGCTTCAGTCGTGTCCGACTCTGTGTGACCCCCTAGACGGCAGCCCACCAGGCTTCCCCGTCCCTGGGATTATCCAGGCAAGAACACTGGAGTGGGTTGCCATTTCCTTCTCCAATGCATGAAAGTGAAAAGTGAAAGTGAAGTTGCTCAGTCGTGTCTGACTCTTAGCGACCCCATGGACTGCAGCCCACCAGGCTCCTCTGTCCGTGGGATTTTCCAGGCAAGAGTACTGGAGTGGGGTGCCATTGCCTTCTCCATTATAATACTAACATCACTAAGTTATTACAGGCTAGCTTTGATGTTGGTATAAGTCCAATTAATAAAGGGGCCATCTCTTTTCTTGTCAAGAACTTTCAAGGTGTTTAGTTCTTCAGTCTGAGACATGAATCAGGATAACCTGGAAAGCATTTCAGTTTCTGTGCTCAAGGTCTCATTCCTTACGATTGATTCAGCAGGTCTGAAGTGAGACCTGAACATTGTATTTTTCAAAGCCCTACAGGTGATCCTAACACATCGTGGATTAAAGGCCACCAACAGACTTCAGAGAAGAGATGCATACATTATACAAGTCAGCATGTGATGAATGTACAGATTCAAAAACACTGATATATGTAATAGATACTTCAATTCAGTTACAATTCAGTTACATGAATTTCTTTAAATATTTTAAATGAACTAGTAGAACTTAATAGAATACTTGTTATTTTCAAAATGAACATAATGGTAAAACATTAAAATTGTTTAAATACATACACATTAACAAACAACTATTTGTGCTTCTAAACATTTTTAACTTGAATTGCTTTCAAGGCTTCATTTGCTATCATGTGTTAAACATGCCATTTCAATGATGTGTTGAACATGTTATTTCAATGCGACAATTAATTCAGAGATTTCTGGGTATAGCAATCATTCCCACAGCTTCAGATGAAGGATCAAAAGAAGTACAGGCTTCGGATTTGTGTCTGTGGAAGACTGAAGCCATCTATTCACAAAAGGAACAAGAAAGAGGTAGGAACAGAGCTAATCACACGTGAAAAGCTGCACAGCTTTCCAACATTTTTTGTTCGAGGAAATTTGGGGTCTTGTACATACAATGTTAATAATCTAAGAATTTACTTAAAAAAGAATTTACTGCATATCCATACAACTATAGAACCCTAGCCATTAGAACCATTATATACAGAATCTTTGTATCCAGAAAGAACCAATGCGGTCATTTAATTCAACCCCCTTACTCTGCAGATGAGAACATTTTGAGGCCCAGAACAGCACAAAGAGATCAACAAAGGACATATAGGCAGCTGGATACAAAGCCAGGACCTGAAGCCATTCAGAATGTTGGTCAAACCACTCACAAAGGAATGGAAATTTTTGCTAACCTCTGCCCGAAGCATCAGTGAGTGCAAAGACTAAAGGTTTGAAGGGAGAATGATAGAACAAAATGAATGAGGATAATTTAAGAAGAAGAAGACACTAGAATTAAAGATCTTAGACAAAAGTCTACTACTGTGTTACTGCCCCTTAGCTAGGTATAAGAGAAAAGGAGTCTCAAGTTTCTATGTGTAGAGATAAATCTCTATCTCTGGCTAATCAAATGTTTTTAATACTGTGGGTCTGTGTATAGTGTCAGTATTGTTACTATTACCGTTTTTTTCCTATTATGTGCTTTGGTTTCAAGGTGTGAACTGGAGAGGTATGGTGTATGATTAAGAGTATTTTAGGAAGGTTCTAGAGCTGTGCTATCCAATACAGTAGCTACTAGCCCCATGTGGCTATTTTAATTAAAATAAAAATTCACTTACTTAGTTGAACCAATCATATTTCAAATGTTCAAATAGCCTCATGGGGCTAGTGGCTGCCAGATCGGACAGTGCAGATACAGAACGTTTCTGTCATTGCAGAAATTGCTTTCTATTGCATAGTGCTGATTTGACTCTGTCACCATGTATCTGGACAAGTATTTAACTTCTCTAAGTTTTACTTCCAACAGCAATACAGATAAGTAATACATAATACTTTCTTTTAGAGGATCTTTCATGGGAAGACTATTAAATGAAGTAATGAATGCATAGCCCTAGCATAGAATAAATATACACTCAAGGTAAATCAACTCCTATAGTAGAGCCTCGCTTTTCAAAGACCAATGGAAAGACCTGTAATCTCAGCCTTTTGTCTTACACGTTGTTGTTCCTTTGGCTGTCTTCCTAAAAAATGATCCCTAGCATTATTAATTTTTATAACTAAATTTCCTAATTCCCGATTAAAATGACCTTTAAAGAAAGCTGAGTGCTGAAGAATTAATGCTTTTGAACTGTGATGTTGGAGAAGACTCTTGAGAGTCCCTTGGACTGCAAGGAGATCCAACCAGTCAATCCTAAAGGAAATCAGTCCTGAATATTCATTGGAAGGAATGCTGAAGCTGATGCTGAAGCTGAAACTCCAATACTCTGGCCACCTGATGTGAAGAACCAACTCACTGGAAAAGACCCTAATGCTGGGAAAAATTGAACGCGGGAGTAAAAAGGGAGGACAGAGGATGAGATGATTGGATGGCAGCACTGATGCGATGGACAGGAGTTTGAGTAAGCTCCGGGAGTTGGTGATGAACAGGGAAGCCTGGTGTGCTGCAGAACATGGGGTCGCAGTCAGACACGGTTGAGTGACTGAACTGACTTAACACGCCCAGTAGACATCCTAACCCATAATATAAACATCTGGGAATAGGCTATTTATGGAGCATTTAAAACACATCTGTCTGTGAGTTCTACTTTATCTCTGCATGGTAACAGAAGAAAATATCTAACATTTCCGCTTAGTTTTATTTCTTTGATGTTACTAAGACGGTAAGTCTTATTTCAAAGAACTGCATCATGAGATCATTCAAATCTTTTATAACATACATTCAATATAGAATAATGAACTCTATGTTGCTGGATATTGCCAGGTCACAGGGAAACATTTAATTTCTAGCTTACTGTTCCTCTGCAGTAGGCAATCAATTTATAAGTCAGAAAAATGCCTAAACATAGAAAAGAGGCAAGTATCAAACAAATCAAGTCACCAACTATGTAAGATGAAGCACTGCACCAGTTGTTAAAACTGTGGGGATGCAAAGAAGATATGATTTTTTTTTTTCAGTGAAGGGACTTGGAATTTGAGGAGCTGAGTTTTATGAAGTAGAAAAAAAGTAAACAGCAAGAATAATCACTTGCAATTCTTCAGATTTCACATGTGTGCACACACAGTATGCACTACAGCCAGAACTACCTCTTCATTACAAATTATGTAGATTTCTTCACTTTCATCACCAGAACTTGCATTAGGCTTTCTTTCTTTTTTTTTTTTTTTTGTATTTATTTATTTGCTATGCTGGATCTTAGCTGTAGCATGCAGGAATTTTAGTTGTGGCATGTGGGATCTAGTTCCCTGACCAGGGATGGAACCCGGGCCCCCTGCATTGAGAGCTCTGAGTCTGTCAGCGGACCATGGGGGAAGTACTTGCATTAGGCTTTCTTAATGGAGTAATTTTTTCAAAAGAAGTTTTAAGAATCACTTCCCAAGGATTATACACTACATGATTTTGAGTAGAAAACAAAGCTGCATTGAAACTCTATTCATGGTCTGTCTGGCTCACTCCCTAGGTAAGTGATTTATTCCTAGCCACCTGCCTCAGCTTTTGGCATTCAGAATTCATGCCTTTGCCAACGTGCAAATGACTGTATAATGAATCTTTTGGCATCTTTTGCACATATTCAAAGTCACAAATGTAAAATAAGAATGTAAATTGCTTAGTATAGGCTAGCAGTCTCTAAAAGAATTTTATGCATATCCTTTACAGTATACTTTTAAGCATGTGCCCCAATATATAGACATTTGACTTTATAAAAGATATACATATATCATACAATTATTTATATTATAAAACAAAAAAGAGATTTAAAAGATAAAATGTAAATAAATACATTCCAGTTATCCATATTGTAGCATTCCTCCAACAAATCATCTTGTACATTCCCAACTGGAATGTAACTGGTATCAGAATACAAAGAAAGGAAAGATCAGCATGGGCTAGTGTCTGGAAAGGCAACAAGTAACAGGTGAGATCTGATTACTGAAACTCTTAAGAGTTTAGATGAGTAACGAGGAAGAGGAATTGGAGTCATCTCTTTTAAGGTGAGGACAAGGCAAGGTGCATACAGAGAAATGACAAGAGACAAAGAAAAAGACCTTCACCTCTTCCCTTCTCAAGAGAAATATTTTTGAATTTAAGGCGTTCGCTGCTGGTCCTGTGGCCAGAGTATCTGTAGGGAAGAGTTAAATGTTGTTTATATAAGAATCAAAATTTCTAAAACAATAATCAGTGTGAAGGAGAAGAGCCAGTGGGCACCCTCATGCAAGGCTGCTGAGAATTAAAATATTTAACACCCCTGAAGGGCTTGCCAGGTGTTTCAGTGGGTAAAGAATCCACCTGCAATTCAGGAGCCATAGGAGATGCAGGTTCGATCCTTGGGTTGGGAAGATCCCCTGGAGGAGAGCATGGCAACCCACTCCAGTGTTCTTGCCTTGAAAATCCCATGGATGGAGAAGCCTGGTGGGGCTACAGTTCATGGGGTCACAAAGAGTCGGACGTGACTGAAGCGACTGAGTATGGACACCCTTGATGTTCCTGAAATGACTTTGAGAATACAGATTAAAAATCCCCCAAAATGTGCACACTCTTGGGGCTTTATCTAGAGGAAATAGTCATCTGTATGCAGAGATCTAGTTAGGGGGTGTAGGGGAGTAGGATTATCATAGGTTGTTTCCGATAAGAAAATATTGGTTAAATAACCACAAGTTTTGTCTGTGCATAGAATGATTCAGCCATTTAAAAAGACACAGAAGAACATTTAATGCCATAGCAGGTTGTTTTATTGGACATTGCCTTTGCCTATCCAAGGATTCTTTCTTACGGTGACAGATCCATTTCTCCCTTTTGGGAAACCACACATTCCCTACCTCAGCTCTCAGGAACTGGGCAGAGGTGACTCCTCCCACTGAGCAGAGGTGAGCAAGGGACCAAGGCCTGGCCAATAGGAGTGTCATATCTCTGGCAATCACCATCAGTTGGGTGGATATGAGAGCCAAACAAGGCCAGAACGAGTCAGTTTCAAGATGTTTGTTGATGCTCTTGGAAAAGAGTCACTCTCTTTCCACGGAGGAGGCTAAGCTGATAAAACTTAAGCTTGGAGCTGCTAGCGGATTTTTGCTACCACACAGATAACCTGCATAAGGAAATGCCATCACAGAGAAAAAGAGAATCTAGAAAGGGAGGAAAAAAAGGATTTCTGGCATTATTTGAGTATTTGAATTCATCACATCTAAAGTTGAGCTTTTATTTACTTCTGTGAATCAAAAACTTTAGTTTTTGCTTGTCAGTTTGAGTTGGGTTTCTGCCTTTTATGACCTACTTTTTATGTTTGTTGTTGTTTAGTTGGTAAGTTGTGTTTGACTCTTTGTGACCCCACGGGATTTCCCAGGCAAGAATACTGGAGTTTGTTGCCATTTCCTTCTCCAAGGGATTTTTCCAACCCATGGATCAAACCCACATCTCCAGCTTGGCAGGCAGATTCTTTACCACTGAGCCATCTGGAAAGCCCCTAATTTTATGTTTCAGCTCAGTTCAGCTTAGTAGCTCTGTCATGTCTGACTCTTTGCGACCCCATGAAGTGCAGCACACCAGGCCTCCCTGTCCATCACCAACTCCCAGAGCCTACTCAAACTCATGATCATTGAGTCAGTGATGCCATCCAACCAACTCATTCTCTGTCGTCCCCTTCTCCTCCTGCTTTCAATCTTTCCCAGCATCAGGGTCTTTTCCAATGAGTCAGTTCTTCACATCAGGTGGTCAAAGGATTGGAGTTTCAGCTTCAACATCAGTCCTTCCAAACACCCAGGACTGATCTCCTTTAGGACAGACTGGCTGGATCTCCTTGAAGCCCAAGGGACTCTCGAGAGTCTTTTCCAATACCACAGTCCAAAAGCATCAGTTCTCTGGCACTCAGCTCTCTTTCTAGTTCAACTCTCACATCCGTACATGACTACTGAAAAAAACCATAGCTTTGTCTAGACAGACCTTTGTTGGCAAAATAATATCTCTGCTTTTTAATATGCTGTCTAGGTTGGTCATAACTTTTCTTCCAAAGGGAAAGTGTTTTTTTAATTTCATGGCTGCAGTCACCATCTGCAGTGATTTGGGAGCCCCAAGAATAAAATCTGTTACTGTTTCCCCATCTATTTGCCATAAAGTGATGGGACCAGATGCCATGATCTTAGAAGAAATGGAGTAGCCATCATAGTCAATAAGAGAGTCCAAAATGCATACTTGGATGCAATCTCAAAAACAACAGAATGATCTCTGTTCATTTCCAAGGCAAACCATTCAATATCACAGTAATCCAAGTCTATGTCCCAACCAGTAACGCTGAAGAAGCTGAAGTTGAACAGTTCTATGAAGACCTACGAGACCTTCTAGAACTAACACTCAAAAAAGACGTCTTTTTCATTATAGGGGACTGGAATGCAAAAGTAGGAAGTCAAGAAACACCTGGAGTGACAGGCAAATTTGGCCTTGGAGTACAGAATGAAGCAGGGCAAAGGCTAATAGAGTTTTGCCAAGAGAACGCACTGGTCATAGCAAACACCCTCTTCCAACAACACAAGAGAAGACTCTACACATGGACATCACCAGATGGTCAACACCGAAATCAGACTGATTACATTCTTTGCAGACAAACATGGAGAAGCTCGATATAGTCAGCAAAAACAAGACCGGTAGCTGACATGGCTTGGATCATGAACTCCTTATTGCCAAATTCAGACTTAAATAGAAGAAAGTAGGGAAAACCACTAGTCCATTAGGTATGGTCTTAATCAAATCCCTTATGATTATACAGTGGAAGTGAGAAATAGATTCAAGGAATTAGATCTGATAAGACAGAGTGCCTGAAGAACTATGGACGGAGTTTCAGTTTCGTGACATTGTACAGGACACAGGGATCAAGACCATCCCCAAGACAAAGAAATGCAAAAAAGCAAAATGGTTCTCTGAGGAGGTCTTACAAATAGCTGTGAAAAGAAGAGAACCAAAAAGCAAAAGAGAAAAGGAAAGATAAACCCATTAATGATCAGTGCAAAGAAATAGAGGAAAACAATAGAATGGGAAAGACTAGAGATCTCTTCAAGAAAATTAGAGATATCAAGGGAACATTTCATGCAAAGATGAGCACAATAAAGGACAGAAATGGTATGGACCTAACAGAAGCAGAAGATACTAAGAAGAGATGTCAAGAATGCACAGAAGAACTGAACAAAAAAGATGTTCATGACCCAGATAATCACGATGGTGTGATCACTCACCTAGAGCCAGACATCCTGGAATGTGAAGTCAAGCCGGCCTTAGGAAGCATCACTACAAACAAAGCTAATGGAGGTGATGGAATTCCAGTTGAGCTATTTCAAATCCTGAAAGATGATGCTGTGAAAGTGCTGCACTCAATATGCCAGCAAATTTGGAAAACTCAGCAGGAGCCACAGGACTGAAAAAGGTCAGTTTTCATCCCAATCCCAAAGAAAGGCAATGCCAAAGAATGCTCAAACTACCGCACAATTGCACTTTTCTCACACACTAGCAAAGTAATGCTCAAAATTCTCCAAGCCAGGCTTCAACAGTATGTGAACCGTGAACTTCCAGATGTTCAAGCTGGTTTTAGAAAAGGCAGAGAACCAGAGATCAAATTGCCAACATCTGTTGGGTCATTGAAAACGCAAGAGAGTTCCAGAAAAACATGCTACTTCTGCTTTATTCACTATTTCAAAGCCTTTGACTGTGCGGATCACAACAAGCTGTGGAAAATTCTTTAAGAGATGGCAATACCAGACCACCTGACCTGCTTCCTGAGAAATCTGTGTGCAGGTCAGGAAGCAACAGTTAGAACTGGACATGGAACAACAGAGTGGTTCCAAATAGGGAAAGGAATATGTCAAGGCAAAAATGTTGCAAAACAGTACGCACAATGAAATTCAGTTTTTATTCTAAAAACATATTTTTATTCTATACTAGCATAAAATATACTGGACGAACACTGCCTCAAATTGTTAATAGTTATTATTTCAAGGTGGTAGGGTAATTAGTGATTTTTATTTTTTTTATTTCTGTTTATCTCTATTTGCTAATGTCTAATGGTAAAAAAAATAGTACACAATATTGAAAAAAACTCATCAAAAATTAGATCAAAAGGATTCTGAAGAGACAGCTATCCAGCTGTCTTCACCTCTTGCACCCTGTTGATCATAACCCCCAAATCATTCTTCACATCCACCACAGTAGTGAGTTTTACCTGGACACACGGCTACCCAGGCAGATACCACATTTGAACTTCCTTTGCTACTCACTGTGGCCATGTGACTAGGTTTTCAACAATGGCACATGCACAGAACTAATATCTGTAATTTGTGTTAATAGCTTAATGTCCTCCTTGCTCTTTCCTTGCTCTATCCCACAGGCTAGAATGCGGAGGGGGAGCTTAGGAAGCTTTGACCATAAAGAAAGAATAACGCCCTATGGGATGGAGAAAGAGTATGGAAGGAACCTAGGTCTCTGAGGGAACTTGGGTAGCAGAGCTACCTGTCTGCCCTGAGCCATTTGTCCATTTGTGAGATGACAGAGAAATAAACTTCTATTTTATTTGAGATACTAGATTTCTGAATCTCTTATCATCTTGGCCTATTCTCTACTAACATACTCCCTAAAGTTAAATGGCCAAATTATACGGCTTTGTGCATATTGAGTGATTGTGTGTATGTCTGTATCACTGTTTTTCATGCCTAATTTATCTAATTCTAAAAATGTAAAACTTCATTGTCTAGTTACAAATGGATGAACATAGAAGCAGTTAAGTGTCATAAAAATTTCCTCTGCCTTAAAAATTTGGACTTACAAAGGTCAGTTGTGCAACTCTAGAACCCATCAGCCGTTTTGCTAAGCTAATTCTTTTTGGGAACTAATGATTTCAATAAATTTCTATTCTGTTTAAACCAGCCAGTCAGTTTCAGTTGCTTAAAACTAAGAACACTGATTGATACAATGTAAAGATAGACTTTAGGGGATTTATGAAGCAGAGACATTACTTTGCCAACAAAGGTCTGTTTAGTCAAGGCTATGGTTTTTCCAGTGGTCATGTATGGATGTGAGTTGGACTATAAAGAAAGCTGAGCACCAAAGAATTGATGCTTTTGAACTGTGGTGTTGGAGAAGACTCTTGAGAGTCCCTTGGACTGCAAGGAGATCTAACCTCTCCATTCTAAAGGAAATCAGTCCTGTGTGTTCACTGGAAGGACTGATGTTGAAGCTGAAACTCCAATACTTTGGCCACCTCATGCAAAGACCTGACTCATTTGAAAAGACCCTGACGCTGGAAAAGATTGAGGGCAGGAGGAGAAGGGGACGACAGAGGATGAGACGGTTGGATGGCATCACCAACTCAATGGAGATGAGTCTGGGTAAACTCCGGGAGTTGGTGATGTCCAGGGAGGCCTGGCATGCTGCACTTCATGGGGTCGCAAAGAGTTGGACACGACTGAGTGACTGAACTGAACCCTGTATGAAATATTTAACATATGTGTGTGTACATACATGCACATATAGACACACACATACAGAGGGTTTTCTGGGGAAAGGTTCTATAGCTTATGTCAAGGGTATCCATGATATGACTTGGGCTTATGTGTGAGGAGTACATTACAATACATCCTTTCTTGATATAGGTACAATATAGTAGAACTTCTCTGCCATCTCTGGAAGTAAAGGTTTTTTTTCATGTGGAGATGTATAAGATTTTAATTTTAAAATGAATCAGAATTAATAGACTGGTTCAAAGAAGGTGTTTGACATAAAAACATAATATTAAAAAGGGTCAACAACAGAAAGAGACACTACTAATTACTTTCAATTAATTCTACATAAATTCTTGGGTTTAAAATTTATGCTCCTATTAAGATCTGTCCTAATCTAGACTTCTATTAAATCAAGAATGCTTCATCTAATGAGAAAAAAAAGGGTCAAGAAAAAAGGGACAGCACTTGAGAAATGCTATATTATGAAGATAACCCCTTGCTGGGAGAGAAGGGCCTGAATGTCTTCAGGATGAATCAAAGAAAGGCAAATCAACAGACCAGGAACAGAAGCGTTCAAGGATATCTGCTGAAACAGAATAGCAAGCAATGAATACAGTGGATCGGATGACTGTGGGTAAATGGCTGTCAAGAGATTATACCTGTAAGTCAGTCAGAGGTGGCTTGTTTCAAGAACCACGCTGAGAAAATTAGTTGAGGAGAGAAGGTAAAACTGGTTAGAATGAATCAGTAACTATTATGTTAATCCAAAGCGAACTCAGTGATTAAATGAAAAGTCACAGAGAACTGTCTACTGGTATTTGTCCATGAAATTTACATGTTAATGGTTTGGGTTCAAAATGCAGCTATTTCCAAGAGACCAAGGTCAATATTAACAATGGTAAGTCAGACTGATATCTATCATTGATTTGGGTGTGATGAAAATGGCACTTTACCTTTGTGGTCTTCCTCCCTAAAACTTATAACCCCAGTTTAATCATGAGAAAAGTATCAGACAAATCCCAAATGAGTAAGACATTCTGCAAAATACCTAACCACTACTCCCCAAACTGCCAAGGTCATCAAAAACAAGGGAAGTCTGAGAAACTGTCATAGCCTAGAGGAGCCTAAGGATATATGATGATTAAATGTCATCAGTATCCTAGGTGGGATCCTGTAACAGAAAAAGAACTTTAGGTATTCAGACATTAAGGCAATCTGAATCAAGTATGGTCTTTAACTAATAACAATGTATCATATTGGTTCACAGTAATGGATACACCATGTTCTAACATGTTAATAACTGTTAGGGAAATAATAGGGAAAACTGGGTGTGGGATATATAGGAACTCACTACATTATCTCTGTAATTTTCCTGTAAATCTGAAAGTATTACAAAAATACAAACTTTAGTTTTTTAAAAATGCAGCTTCATTTTACTTACTATTTTTGAGCAAGTTACTTAACCTTTCCGTGCCTCACTGGCCTCATCTCTACAGTTAGAATGACAATAGTGACAATCAAACCCAGAAATCTGTGAAGACTAAATGATGTAATACAGCACTAAAATGCTTAGAACAGTGTCTCACAGACATTAAATACCCAGCCAGTATTAGCTATTACTTTATTGGGATATTTAGAAAATACAGTAGTATTTTAAATACTACTATTTTAAATAAATTAAAAAATAATCTGAAATAAAAAATGTTTAACTTCATAAACAAGGTTGAAATAATGAAAGTTTCTTCACTATGTAAAAATACCATAATTTCAAAGTTGGCCAATCAACAGTGTAAACTGTGTTTATGTTATGGTCCCAAGATGAGTTAATCATGTAAACCTGACTGGCCCTGGTGAAAATTCATCTTGAGTTACAGTCATAGAAATCTACTGCTCACACAAAAGGTCACAATTCTGTTACTCAGGGCCTAAAATTCCTCAAGGTGTAAAAATCAAAGTTTGTATTTTAATAACAAAGGAACGACATTGGAGAAAAAGTGGCTAAGCTACAGACACAAGTCAAAGTTAAAAGATAAGAAACTTTTAAATCACTTAGATGTGAGACAGCAGAAATTACCATAAATTGAAGAGTCAGGCAGGTTTGAATACAACTGATGAAACATATATCATATGAATTCCCCCGTCATGTCATGTCAGTCTATGGTATACTGAAATAAAATGTTTGCTATATATTTTATTGCAGATAGTATATAAGGAAAAGAACTATATTCAAGTTATATACAAAATTTGATGAATGTCAGTGTAGCTTTCTTTGACATTAACAGTGATAGTTTTTGATTTATTTACAGTAGAAGGGCAACCACCTAGAGAGATTGCTCACTTAATCAAAAAGCTGGAGGCAAATACATGTATCCTCATGATGAAGATCAAAGACTTAGAGCTGGAGGATTGAAGAAGGGTATGAAAACTGATACATTTAATCTGGAAAAAAAAATGGAAAAGTAAAAGTACACACACAAATGACATTTCTAAAGTCTAAAATGATTTCCACTTTTTTTGCAGTAAGATGTTAGGATAGAAATTTTAAGCCACCAAGAATATTAAATTTCTTTGACACATTTCCTCTCAAATCTAAAAATCAAAGACATTTTCTTTAAGTACATTTTATTTTTGAAATAGTATTTTAGAAAGAGTTTGGTCACTGCAGATGTGAACTGTTTATTCCCTTA
Source organism: Ovis aries (assembly GCF_016772045.2). Taxonomy (NCBI): domain Eukaryota; kingdom Metazoa; phylum Chordata; class Mammalia; order Artiodactyla; family Bovidae; genus Ovis; species Ovis aries. The sequence continues at coordinate 58,997,700 of NC_056059.1, read as the reverse complement.
CTATTTATTTTCTCAATCTTCTCTACTAGCATTTTTTTTAAAAAATAGCTACATTCATTTTAAATTTTAGAAAATATAATTTTCTGATTTTTATAACTCCTACAAATAAAAACATCAATTATATATTCTTGAACTATGCACACAGCAATCTCAGTTCAAAAATAAAAGCAATCTTTTTCTGTCATAATGACTATCCCATCAAGATGACATTTTAATGTGGATACTAAAGAATAGAGTAACTTAATTTCGGTAATCATTAGCTTTGCAAACTACCTTTCCTGTAAGGAAGTAAATTACAGTGACCCAGGTGTGTGTAATGTAAGATTATATACATGTATATAAATTTTATACTCCCTCACATATGTATAATCTCTCCAAGTAGAAGACACATGTTAAGATTTTTATAACCTATGCTGGTAAATGAATGAACCCTTTTTTTCCTCTAATTTTGTTAAAATATTTTTGATACATTATATTGATTTTCAGATGCAAAGATGATTGATTACTCTTTGGTTTCTCACAAAAATGGTAAACCCTGAACCTTTTACTAAATAAATTACTCCTTTTATGGCAACAAGTATCCAAAGACAATACAAAACAATGAAACCATATTAATTCAAATGATCTCCATATGAAAATTATCAGTGGCTTCTATTCTCTTAATATAATGCTAAATCATGAACTAATTATTTTTTTAAAATTAAATATACTAGTTACCTATGTAAAGATATTCCCCTCTCTCCATAACACAAATGAGCATAGATGACTGGTCTATATTTGTTACTATTCCAACACCACAGTTCAGAATTCCATATTCTGAAGATTAGAAGAGAAGGTGGTAAATATCCCCAAGTAAGAGATGCTTGAATATATGAACTCATTTTGTCTCCATCTCTTATGATGCCTATATTAATAATAACCAACATACAAATTACAAGTGTTATCAAAACCTGCAGAGAAATTTTAAAAGAAAAAGGATCCAGTAATTAATCTAGAAAAATAAGCCTTTAAATATTTTTGAAGATGAATCAGAAGGGTGACTTTCAGGCTCTAACTTATTTCTTAAGATGTGATAGTAGTTTAAACTGATTAAGAAGAAAATTCATTTCAAAAGTAAAGCCTGGCTCCATGGGTGAAAATGGATAAAGTCATATGAATTTAACCAATTTTTAATTTTCGAACTCATTTCCCCTTCTTTTTGCCCCCTTTTTACGAGCTGACCACATCTAGCTCCTCTATGTTCCCTTATACTTTCCTGAAGGAATGTCCTTCATTTCCCTAAATAGCACAATTTCCAGTGAAGTCAAGCTAACAGGAATTAGTAGCTGTCATCTTAGAAAGAGATGTGCTACTGTATTCTCTGTATTAGTCAAGAGGGCTGCAACATAGGACAAAGAGAAATAACCATAAGAAAAATATTACTGACAACCACAACAGTGCAAATAAAAATTACTGGCAAGTACCATGTGCATCTCCTGGTAAAACCTTTCACTTTCACTAAAATTAAAAAATGACTATAATCCATTGCAAACTGAAATGTCATAAAATTTTCTGTACTACAGAAATGTTTCCTATAGTTTTGCTATAAGACTATAGAAGGTACATGAATGAAGCAAACTACAAGGCATGATGCATTAAACTGCTACCATATATTATTTTCAAGGCAGAGCCAGATCTATATATGGAACACAAGATATTTCAAAATGAAAGCTATTTGTTGTCTTTATAATTTTCCAGAATTAAAATCAATATTAGAACATTTAAAAAACCCCAGTAAAAGTACCACATATACATATCAATATATATGTGCATTTATGTAGAGGCATATATATGTATAATCATAGATTTTAAACAATAATACTAAATTATTTTAAACAGTCTAGAGAATATCCCCCCACACCCCATTTCTAACAGTAAAAAAAATAATCAACCTGCATGAACTGGAATCAGATTCATTTTCTTCTTCACTAGTGCCATCATCCACTTCTGGTCTATCCAGCCAATGTGCACCGCCACAATCTTCTGCTGTAAACTCAAATGCAGGGACTTCAGAGGTGGATGCCATTGGCCAAGAAGGTGAATTCTGAAAATCCAGTTGGCTGGACCTTCGGTAACCAATTGAAGCCAAAGGCAATTGCAGGCTACATGGATCTAAAAACTTTCTCCCACCGTTCGCTCCAGTCTGTCCTCGATTCCAAAATTCTCCCTGCTGGCTGTCAACTGTAGAATTAGGAGATGATGCTTGATGGCTAAACCACCTCCATCTGATTTTCAAAATCTGCTTCACATCAAACTCTTTACGAGAACCAGACATCCTCAGAGAAACCAAGTGATCGTCTAGGCAACGGGCAAAAAGCACTGCACACAGATTTGTGCATCCAACCAAGATAAGAGAAGTATATGCCCTGCTGTACACAATAAACAAATTGAAAGGAAAATAAATCACATTCACATATATATCTACATTTACTTTTATACCAATATATCAGATTATAAAGAACAAAGGACAATGAAAAAAAGAGGAAACACGGTGGAACATTCCGTTCAATCAGAGCAAACTCTCATCCACCTATCCTGAAGCAGCTAGACTTTCCCCTGCTCTCCTTTCCCTTACTGACCATTAGCTCTCACAAACACTGACAGCATTCATTAAAGTCCTTTTAAATGCAGAACACCACCCCCTTTTCTTAAACCACAAATGACAGAGACAGAAAGCACTATCCCGTTGCAGTGTCTGTCTCTGCTGCTTAGTACATTAACTCTTTTATTGCTGAAACAAGAAATGTATTCCACAGCATTTTCCTTTGTACTTAAAAATCACTGTAAAACTAAATATTTCTATCTTTATACTAAGTTCCTAAATGAATTTCACAATCACTGTTTTAGAAAGCATTTTTAAATCAGATAAGTTATAGTGATGTTGAAGCTGTACTCTGGATGGGGGTGAGAAAGGAGGAGAAATACAAAGGTGGGGCTCCGGTTTACCGCTCTCCTCTTCTGTTTTCTCCCTTAAGGAAAGGAGGGTGTTTCATTAATACAGTACGATACTCGGTAGGACTTCATTTGAGCAAAGAATATTGAGAAGACTAAAGAGAGAGAAAAAGTTTGGAAACTACAAAGGATCAAAATACGACAGTACTTACTCTTTTTTAAATAAATAACCTGAAGTCAGTATGGCTTTATAATTATGACTGAGCCATTCTGATTTAGTACAGTAGACAAATTCCTATGACACTACTTGGCAAAAGGAAAATGTGGCTCAAGAAAGATACCTAGGACTGGGATAGGATTCTTTCTTGGGTATACAAATACCCTAACGGTACCCTCTGTTGTTGACAAAACAAATGGTCTGAACATGGTTATAGCTAAGGCACATTGATAAAGCAAATAAAAATCTATCAAATACAATCAAATTTTAAAATACTGAATGGTAACTGTGAACAAGACACTCTACCAAGCATTGTGGGGGACACCGATACACATCTTTGTTCTTACGCTCAAAAATAATTAAACTGAGTTACTGAAACAAAAAATGACAACTTAAATATAAGAAACACTATAATGCTGCAGTATTAACAATTTGTTACCTACAAATGTACAAATCAGAATTTGAGCTTTCAGGGTGCCCAATATCTTTCGAATGACCAAAAAAAAAAAAAAGCTGCTTTGAAGGCTTACAAAATATTGTGAGGCATATACCTTAACTTTACACAGCTCTTTAGGAGAATAAAAATTATTCAGAGACATAAGAATGAGAGGCATGAAAAGCCATATACAATTCTGTGCCAAACACTGTACAACAAACCATAAATACTGTGAGAAAGAGAAAGGAGATACCAGCATGGTGTGGAGTGCTATGGGTCAGTTCGATTAGGGAGAAGGCTTCTAAGAATGGGAAGAAGTTGCGTAGGCAGAATGATGAAAGGTTTTATCAAGGAAGAAATGTATCAATAAAAGCATTAAGTGAGCATACTGACAAAGAAAGAGGGGGAGCTATCAGCCTGATCAGCCAACCAGACATTCCTAATTAATTTTAAGGAGTAGTAAGAGACAAAGTTGCATATGCATAAGATGACATAAAATGTCCTGAGCACAGAGCCAAAGTGTAAAGGCTAGCAGGCAATCTTAAGTGGACTGCTGAATAGGGCAATGCTTTTAGAAAGTTAATTTGGCAGTAGTACGCAGCATGCATTACAGTATGAAATGATACTTTTCCCTCTTCACCTCTGCCAGACTCTTCCTATCCACAACCTTCTAACTCCACTCTACATATCCAACTTTGTTTCTAACTATTTTCCAACATGGACACACCACTTCAGAGGCTACATTATGGTGCTTCCTCTTCCACATGCCGTTTGTCTCCCAATTTCTCTAGTTTTGGAAATTCACTCATCCTTCAAGGTTTATCACTGGCACTGCTGCCCCTTAGTAAGGCTTCTCCAATTACTCTAGCCTTATGGTTCTCCACAAGAGTAGCACCAACGCCTCTGCTCCCACATCCTGAAAGGAGGGGGCGTGGATTTTTAGTTGTTGGAATGACAAAAGAGGGCACTGAGTGGGCAGAGGCCAGAGATGGTAAATATCTGCAAGTACAGACCCACACAATGAAGAAACGCCACTGGCACAGACCCACAATGAAGAAAGGCCACTGCAGTAGTTCATGATGATCTTACCATCACTGTCTTCATGCAAATAAGTATAATATTTACTAAGCATTTATATGTTTAAGGCACCACAAGTTGTGGAAAGATACATAACAAAGATCTTTAAGAGGGCTATTTATTCTGGCAGAGAAAATAATTAAATGAACATTACAAATAAAGAATTTATCTTAATAAATATAACATGTAAATAAAATTTTAAATTGGATTCAATCTGTCAATATGAGAACACTTACCAGAGAGTCCATTTACAATGTGCCAGCTCCAATAACTAATTTTAATTGTTTTGCTGTTTGGTTGACTGGTTGAAGCCTGAACACAAGAATGGACTTTAAAGGCCACTGAGGTACCAGATATTTCTCAGTATGTGATAGAGAAGAAATCCAAAGATGTGAATGTTAAAATGCTGAACCATGCCTCTAGTCCCAAGAGGGGCCAAAGACCCATTTCACAGAGGAATTGAGAAATGCATTAAATAAATACCTCTTAAGTACAGAAGCTCTTCTGAGTAGGCTAGAGATGCAGGTGCGAGATTAACCCCTGAAACAGGCTTTCTGATTAAAGGGAAACTAGGATCTTCGGTTGGAGAAGGCAATGGCACCCCACTCCAGTACTCTTGCCTGGAAACTCCCATGGACGGAGGAGCCTGGTGGGCTGCAGTCCATGGGGTCGCAAAGAGTCGGACACGACTGAGCAACTTCACTTTCACTTTTCACTTTCATGCATTGGAGAGGGAAATGGCAACCCACTCCAGTGTTCTTGCCTGGAGAATCCCAGGGACGGGGAAGCCTGGTGGGCTGCCGTCTATGGGGTCGCACAGAGTCAGACACGACTGAAGCGACTTAGCAGCAGCACCAGCAACAGCAGGATCTTCGGTTGGCAAAGGTGAAGCAGCAGTTTCTAACCACTGCTGTAATAATCATGGGTTTAGCTGCATACATACATACATATGCATGTATATACAACACCCTGCCCCATCCTTCTACATCAGCAGGCTCACACTGCATGCTTTTCTTCACGGAGACACTTATTTTGTCCATCTTCACCACTCAGTCTTCCTGGTAATCAATGTTGACAGCTTGGTGTATAGCCTTTCACATCTTTCTCCATGTTTATAAAATTCATATCCAAACTTACATACACATATATAGTTTTTATTATTTTGTTTTATAAAGGAGATTATATTGTACATATTTTTGGCATTTTGCTTTTCTCACTAAAATTATATACATGGAAATATAAATTAATAATGATCTTTTAAGAGTTGCATAATATTTCATAACTGTAAAATGCAATTTATTAAACTATTTCCTTGTTAGTGGGCATGCAGATTGATTTTATGCTTGTTTTATGCTATTAAAATAATTTTGAAATAAAAATCCTTGTGAGGCTTTTGTTATCTATGGGATTTATTCACAGAAGTGGAATTCCTGGGTTCAAAGTATCTCTATTTTAAATTTGAAAAGATAGTTAACTTTCATAAAATTCATATTTTCAAAACTAAAGTGAGTGTATCCTTATTTTCACAGGCCCAGTAGTCAACAATAAGTATTATCAGTCAGTTCAGTTCAGTTGCTCAGTCGTGTCCGACTCTTTGCAACCCCATGGACTGCAGAACGCCAGGCCTCCCTGTCCATCACCAACTCCCGGTGTTTACCCAAATTCATGTCCATTGAGTTGGTGATGCCATCCAACCATCTCATCCTCTCTTGTCCCCTTCTCCTCCCACCTCCAATCTTTCCCAGCATCAGGGTCTTTTCCAATGAGTCAGGTCTTTGCGTTAGGTGGCCAAAATATTGGAGTTTCAGCTTCAACATCAGTCCTTCCAAAGAACATTCAGGACTGATCTCATTTAGGATGGACTGATTGGATCTCCTTGCAGTCCAAGGGACTCTCAAGAGTCTTCTGCAACATCACAGTTCAAAAGCATCAATTCTTGGGCACTCGCTTTCTTTATAGACCAGCTCTCACACCCTTACATGACTACTGGAAAAACCATCGCCTTGACTAGACGGGCCTTTGTTGGCAAAGTAATGTCTCTGCTTTTTAATATGCTGCCTAGGTTGGTCATAGCTTTTCTTCCAAGAAGCAAGTATCTTTTAACTTCATGGCTGCAGTCACCATCTGCAGTGATTTTGGAGCCCCCCAAAATAAAGTCTGACACTGTTTCCCCATCTATTTGCCATGAAATGATGGGACTGGGTGCCATGATCTTAGTTTTCTAAATGTTGAGCTTTAAGCCAACTTTTTCCCTCTCCTCTTTCACTTTAATCAAGAGGCTCTTAAGTTCTTCTTCACTTTCTGCCATAACGATGGTATCATCTGCATATCTCCTGGCAATCTTGGTTCCAGCTTGTGCTTCATCCAGCCCAGCATCTCTCATGATAGATATACTCTACATATAAGTTAAATAAGCAGGGTGACAATATACAGCCTTGATGTACTCCTTTTCCTATTTGGAACCAGTCTGTTGTTCTATGTCCAGTTCTAACTGTTGCTTCCTGACCTGTATACAGATTTCTCAGGAGGCAGGTCAGGTGGTCTGGTATTCCCATCTCTTGAAGAATTTCCCAGTTTGTTGTGATCCACACAGTCAAAGGCTTTGGCATAGTCAATAAAGCAGAAATAGATGTTTTTCTGGAACTCTCTTGCTTTTTCCATGATCCAGCAGATGTTGGCAATTTGATCTCTGGTTCCTCTGCTTTTTCTAAAACCAGCTTGAACATCTGGAAGTTCATGGTTCACGTATTGTTGAAGCCTGGCTTGGAGAATTTTGAGCATTACTTTGCTAGCATGTAAGATGAGTGCAATTGTGTGGTATTTCCAGTATGAGCTCTCTATTACCAACATCATTTTTATATAAACCACCCTCTTCCCACTGAATTGAGGTACTATTTTTGTTATGAATTTTAGCAATTCAGGATGATAATTCTGTTCCACTCTTTGTCTATTTTTACACCAATATTACAGTGCTTTAATCCCAGTACATTTATAAAATGTTAAATACCTGTTAAGGATCCTATCTCCACATATATTCTTGGAAAATAATTTTTAAACTAATTTTGAGTATGTACTCTTCCATATATACTTCAATATTACCCAATCCTTTCAAAAAAACTTCAACTCTATTAAGATTCTAATTGAGATTGTATTAAATTTGAGTATTAACTTTAAGATGACTGGCATTTTATCATATCAAGGCTTCACATCAAAGCATACATGTGTTTTTTAGTTTACTCAGATCTTATGCTTAACAATAAGGTTTTTAAATCTTTTGTCTATAGGCCCTGTAACTTATTAAAATTTTTATTATGTTCTCATTTTCTCACTGTTGTAAATGTGCTTTTTTCTAGCATTTCCACATGGTTGTTGCCATTATAATAAAAATATTGAGTACATTTATCTTATATCCAGTCATTTTCATACTTCCTCATTAGCTATGATACTTTAAAAATTAGTCTTCATTTCTTTTTAAGTTAGAGGCAACTTTGGGACATCTAGATGGAGATGTTAGATAGCTGGAAAAATGTTCCTGGAACTCGGTTCCAAGCTCCAAAGATCTCTACCAGATAAAGGCACCAGAGAACACCAGGAAGGAATAACCAATGAAGCAGAGGAAACTCAGCAGGGTCTGGTGTTAGGCAACTCAAGGAACACAGGTGTTTCAAGGCAAAAGCCATGGTCACTATGTCAAATAGGAGGTCAGGCACCATGTGCAAAGAAAAATGTCCATAGAATTGGCAACATAAAAATTTTGCCAAATCAGATAGGAACAGTTTCATTACAGGGTTGGGGACCAAAGCCAGACTATGACGGGTTGAAGAGTTAATGGCAGATGAGAAATAAGAGACAGCATGTACAGACACCTTCGGAAAATTTTGCTCCACAGTGAGGCTGTGGAGTGAGATAATGGCTGGAAGAATTGAGAGGAATCAAGGTAATGGATCTATTTTGTCTACGTATTTGTTTTTAAAATATACAGAACATATTAGAATGATGAGAATGATCCAACAGGAAGGTGAGACTGTGATTATAGGTGGGAGCACCAGAGCAAAAAAAGTAAGACTTTAATAAAAGAAAAACGGATGGTACCTAAGCACAGTGGACGGTATGGATAGTCACTGTAGGTGGGATAATTCCTCTGCTGTAAGACTGTGATTTTCTAAATGCATCGATTATTTTAAAAGGAAAGAAAAGACATGCACTAAGTCATCTATTCAAGTTGAAAACTCCTCTAAAAGGAGCCATGAAATAATAAAGATTAGAGATGAAACTCGGAGAAGACAATGGCACCCCACTCCAGTACTCCTGCCTGGAAAATCCTATGGACCGAGGAGCCTGGTAGGCTGCAGTCTATGGGGTCGCTAAGAGTCGGACACGACTGAGCGAGTTCACTTTCACTTTTCACTTTCATGCATTGGAGAAGGAAATGGCAACCCACTCCAGTGTTCTTGCCTGGAGAATCCCAGGGATGGGGGAGCCTTGGTGGGCTGCCGTCTATAGGGTGGCACAGAGTCGGACACAACTGAAGCAACTTAGCAGCAACAGCAGCAGCAGAGATGAAACTAAACAATTAAGAAATAAAAGAATTAGAGACCTAACTCTAAAAATCTCTTCCCTTCTAGCAAGCTTAATCAAAGAAAAATTAGAACCTAGAAAGAGGACAACAGGACCATTAAAATATTTAAAATAAAAGACCTAATTCTGTTATTTTATTTCTCAATTCTTTAGTTTCTTCTCTAATAATCGATACAAGAAAACTTTTAAATTGAATAAGGGTAATGAAAGTGAAAGAGGAGAGTGAAAAAGTTGGCTTAAAGCTCAACATTCAGAAAACGAAGATCATGGCATCTGGTCCCATCACTTCATGGCAAATAGATGGGGAAACAGTGGAAACAGTGTCAGACTTTATTTTTGGGGGTTCCAAAATCACGGCAGATGGTGACTGCGGCCATGAAATGAAAAGACGCTTACTTTTTGGAAGGAAAGTTATGACCAACCTAGATAGCATATTCAAAAGCAGAGACATTACTTTGCCAACAAAGGTCCGTCTAGTCAAGGCCATGGTTTTTCCAGTGGTCGTGTATGGATGTGAGAGTTGGACTGTGAAGAAAGCTGAGCGCCGAAGAATTGATGCTTTTGAGCCGTGGTGTTGGAGAAGACTCTTGAGAGTCCCTTGGACTGCAAGGAGATCCAACCAGTCCATTCTAAAGGAGATCAGCCCTGGCTGTTCATTGGAAGGACTGATGATAAAGCTGAAACTCCAAAACTTTGGCCACCTCATGTGAAGAGCTGACTCATTTGAAAAGACCCTGACTCTGGGAGGGGTTGGGGGCAGGAGGAGAAGGGGACGACAGAGGATGAGATGGCTGGATGGCATCACCAACTCGATGGACGTGAGTTTGAGTAAACTCTGGGAGTTGGTGATGGACAGGGAGGCCTGGCTTGCTGCAATTCATGGGGTTGCAAAGTGTCAGACACGACTGAGCGACTGAACTGAACCTAAGTGAATGATGACAAATGTAGAGAATTTAGGTAAGCAAAGTTTGAAAATCCTCCCCAAAGACAGAATTTGCTGAAAACTCCTTCACAGCTAGTTCTCTAACAATTTCTGCCTAATCTTAAGCCTGGGTATGTATTTTGGCAAAAGAATCTTCACTTTAACAACATCTATTAAAGATAATCTATTGATAAAGTAGCTTGCTATAGTTACCATGATAGATTAATTTATTTTTTTTTTAATTTTTTAAATTTTAAAATCTTTAATTCTTACATGCATTCCCAAACATGAACCCCCTCCCACCTCCCTCCCATAACATCTTTCTGGGTCATCCCCATGCACCAGCCCCAAGCATGCTGCATCCTGCGTCAGACATAGACTGGCGATTCAATTCACATGATAGTATACATGTTAGAATGTCATTCTCCCAAATCATCCCACCCTCTTCCTCTCCCTCTGAGTCCAAAAGTCCGTTATACACATCTGTGTCTCTTTCCCTGTCTTGCATACAGGGTCGTCATTGCCATCTTCCTAAATTCCATATATATGTGTTAGTATACTAGTTACCATGATAGAAAAGGGTCTATAGAACTACTTCCCAGTGTTAACACTGAATTCTTGGGCCAAATATTTTCCTTATGAAAAATATGTAGTAAACTTAGGCATTTACGTTTTCATGGCATAGAATTCACAGTATATTTAAATAACACTTTTTCGTCTGTCCCAGTAAATTTTACTATACAATATCATATTGTTTCACTCAAAAATTTATGCAATTCTGATGAGAAGTACTTCTTAGAGTAATTACTGATGAAAGATCAATACATATTAAAAGTCATTACACTGTTAAATTATTAAAATGGTTTGCAAGGGTTACACATAAGAATTAGATCCATCATCACTCTCTATCTCCTTGACCCTCTTCCTTTTTTTAATAGCACTTGTCACCATCAGGCATATTAGATGTTTATTCCCTTATTTGTTATCTTTATGCCCACCACAAATTAGCTGTGGTAGACCTTTGGCTCACAGCTGTACCTAGCACTTAGAATAGTATCTGAAAGACGGGTGCTGAATAAATATTTCTCTAATGAATGAACCAATCCAGTAACTGTAAGAGCAATAATAAAAGACATATACTTGAAATGTACACTTCTGGAATTATAAACTTAAGAATTGAATGTTAAAAAGAACATCAGAAAACATTTACTGCTGGTAAGAAAACCTCTTTAGTATTTTTTCAACTTAGGAAAATTTACAACATATTACTCTAAGAATTTCTTTTTTTCTATTTTGTTCTTTGGGTATAAAAATTTTTATCACTTTGACATGTATTGGCTAAACAAATGTCTTTTCAGATCGACATAACATTTTTTTCAAATTGATTATCAAATTATATTCTGTAACTCTTTCTTAATAACTTTGCTTTACTTAAACTTGAGATACAAAGGGTCACACATTGTTTAAAATAGATGTGTCAATTATGAATACATTTTTCAAAATGTAATTAAGGAATCCACATGCAACTTCTGCTTCAAAACTGCTCAAATGTTAGTTTGTGAATTTAAAAGATGAAGTTATTCAATATGACAATAGCAACACTTAGATGTCATTAAGATAGACTGCTGATGAGCTCACTTCAACAGTGTGGCTTTCAAAGCTATGGCTTCACTCAGCAATTCAAATTACAGTCATCCAGTAACTGGTTTATATGGGTAATCACTACTATACAAATCTCTCTGCACATGGAGTTTTCACAAACAACAGTGTTTGTTTTATGAGTAATCAATTTTAATGAATCTATTCCTATAGTTTTAATATATACTAAATATACATGTCATAAAACACATACATGGTGTATGTTTTATATACCAGTAATATATGTGGCATAAAACACATCAAGAACTAATTTACTGTACTAACTCAGCAGCACTTCACCTCCCCAGTTTCCCTCTCAACTAAAATAAGTTACAACATATGATTTCAAAGAAACTTTTAAAGTTTGGTAATTCTAGGATACTTTAAAAACTGTTAAATTAAGTCTTTTATCAGAATTTGGCTTATTTTAACAATTTGAAGACATTTAATTCCACTAAAATTTTAAAATGTATGATAGCAGAAAATGTTCGTTAAGTACCTAGATCAGGAAAGACGTGAGATTTAATTTTATAATTCCAGAAATATATCAGATACTCTGTACCTCTTTTCCAAACTCACAAAAGCAAACATTATAAAGGTAAAAATGAATCCTGTAATTATATAAACTCAATAAATTGTGCTGTATGTAGAAAGAACTCAAAGATGAGAAAACAGACAGTAAAATCTATCAGGGCAGGGGTCACCACACTCCTAACAACTTGTATAGTGCACAACATCCAAACATTTCCTGAATTTAGACCAAAGAATAAATGACTAAATTAATGGCACAGACCTTCACCCGAAAGGTCTTAAAATACAGCAGAAGAGGGTTTTGAATGAAACCTTTACTAATTATCAAGGAATAAATATGTCTTTTATTTGGGAAAAGATGAGGTTCTTGAGTTGAGAATTTTGAAGTATGCCTCAAAAAAAATTAATTTGGCAAGTGAAGAATGGGTTTGTAAGGGAAGATGCCATTGGTGGGAAAATCAGTTAGAAAACTCTTTGAGGTGAGAGGATAGTAACCCTGGCTAGAAGCAATGAGATCTGAAAGGGGAGTGGCTGTTAAAACCTACTACAGGGTCAGGCCTTATAAAATGCCCATGTCAAATAGATAGGAAGAGGTCAAAGGTGACAGTGTTTTCAAACATGGACGGCTATGGGGGCTGAGTCGCTAAGTTGTGTTCAACTCTTGCATCTCCACGGACTGTAGCCTGCCAGGCTCCTCTGTCCACGGGATTCTTCATCCAAGAATACTAGAGTAGGCTGCCATTTCCTTCTCCAGAGAATCTTCCCGACCAAGGAAACGAACCCTAGTCTCCTGCAATGCAGGCAGATTCTTTACTGACTGAGCTATGAGGGAAGCCTAGGTGACTATACGAACACTAATATTAACATACATAGGTTAAGTAAGAAGGATACCATATCCTTAGTTAGTTGCAAAGAGTTGGACATGACTGAGCAACTAACATACATATATATATATATATATATATATATATATATATATATATATATGTATGTTACATATATACATAAAATGTGGTCCACTGGAGAAGGGAATGGCAAACCACTTCAGTATTCTTGCCTTGAGAACCCCATGAACAGTATGAAAAGGCAAAAAGATAAGACACAGAAAGAGGAACTCCCCAGGTTGGTAGGTGGCCAATATGCTACTGGATATCAGTGGAGAAATAACTCCAGAAAGAATGAAGGGATGGAGCCAAAGCAAAAACAACACCCAGTTGTGGATGTGACTGGTGATAGAAGCAAGGTCTGATGCTGTAAAGAGCAATATTGCATAGGAACCTGGAATGATAGGTCCATGAATCAAGGCAAATTGGAAGTGGTCAAACAGAAGATGGCAAGAGTGAATGTCGACATTCTAGGAATCAGTGAACTAAATGGACTGGAATGGGTGAACTTAACTCAGATGACCATTATATCTACTACTGTGGGCAAGAATCCCTTAGAAGAAACGGAGTAGCCATCATAGTCAACAAGAGTCAAAATGCAGTACTTGGATGCAGTCTCAAAACGACAGAATGATCTCTGTTCATTTCCAAGGCAAACCATTCAATATCACAGTAATCCACGTCTATGCCCCAACCAGTAATGCTGAAGAAGCTGAAGTTGGTTCTATGAAGACTTACAAGACCTTCTAGAATTAACAACCAAAAAAGATGTCCTTTTTATTATAGGGGACTGGAATGCAAAAGTAGGAAGTCAAGAAACACCTGGAGTAACAGGCAAATTTGGCCTTGGAGTACAGAATGAAGCAGGGCAAAGGCTAATAGAGTTTTGCCAAAGGAATACACTGGTCATAGCAAACACCCTCTTCCAACAACACAAGGGAAGACTCTAAACATGGACATCACCAGATGGTCAACACCAAAATCAGACAGATTACATTTTTTGCAGCCAAAGATGCAGAAGTACAGTCAGCAAAAACAAGACTAGGACCTGACTGTGGCTCCTTATTGCCAAATTCAGACTTAAATTGAAGAAAGCAGGAAAAACCACTAGGCCATTCAGGTATGACCTAAATCAAATCCCTTATAACTATACAGTGGAAATGAGAAATAGATTTAAGGGATTAGATCTGACAGACAGAGTGCCTGAAGAACTATGGACGGAGGTTCATGACACTGGACAGGAGATAGGGATCAAGACCATCCTCAAGAGAAAGAAATGCAAGAAAGCAAAAGAGCTGTCTGAGGAGGTCTTATAAATAGCTGTGAAAAGAAGAGAACCAAAAAGCAAAGGAGGAAGGAAAGATATACCCATTTGAATGCAGAGTTCCAAAGAATAGCAAGGAGAGATAAGTATTCCTCAATGATCAGTGCAAAGAAATAGAGGAAAACAATAGAATGGGAAAGATTAGAGATTTCTTCAAGAAAATTAGAGATACTGAGGGAATATTTCATGCAAAGATGGGCTCGATAAAAGACAGAAATGGTATGGACCTAACAGATGCAGAAGATATTAAGAAGAGGTGGCAAGAATACATAGAAGAATTGAACAAAAAAAGATCTTCATGACCCAGATAATCACAATGGTGTGATCACTCACCTAGAGCCAGACATCCTGGAATGTAAAGTCTAGTGGGCCTTAGGAAGCATCACTACAAACAAAGCTAATGGAGGTGATGGAATTCCAGTTGAGCTATTTCAAATCCTAAAAGATGATGCCGTGAAAGTGCTGCACTCAATATGCCTGCAAATTTGGAAAACTCAGCAGGAGCCACAGGACTGGAAAAGATCAGTTTTCATCCCAATCCCAAAGAAAGGCAATGCCAAAGAATGCTCAAACTACCACACAATTGCACTTTTCTCACACGCTAGCAAAGTAATGCTCAAAATTCTCCAAGCCAGGCTTCAACAGTATGTGAACCGTGAACTTCCAGATGTTCAAGCTGGTTTTAGAAAAGGCAGAGGAACCAGAGATCAAATTGCCAACATCCGCTGGACCAGCGAAAAAGCAAGAGAGTTCCAGAAAAACATCTATTTCTGCTTTATTGACTATGCCAAAGCCTTTGAATGTGTGATCACAACAAACTGTGGAAAATTCTGAAAGAATTAGGAATACCAGACCATCTCACCTGCCTCCTGAGAAATCTGTATGCAGGTCAGGAAGCAACAGTTCAAACTGGACACCGAACAACAGACTGGTTTCAAATAGGAAAAGGAGTACGTCAAGGCTGTATATTGTCACCCTGCTTATTTAACTTATATGCAGAGTACATCATGAGAAATGCTGGACTGGAAGAAACACAAGCTAGAATCAAGATTGCCGGAAAAAATATCAATAACCTCAGATATAAGGGCAGATGACACCACCCTTATGGAAGAAAGTGAAGAACTAAAGAGCCTCTTGATGGAAGTGAAAGAGGAGAGTGAAAAAGTTGGCTGAAAGCTTAACATTTAGAAAACTAAGATCATGGCATCCAGTCCCATCACCTCACGGCAAATAGATGGAGAAACAGTGGAAAGAGTGGCTGACTTTATTTTTTTGGGTTCCAAAATCACTGCAAATGGTGACTGCAGCCATGAAGTTAAAAGACGCTTACTCCTTGGAAGAAAAGTTATGACCAATCTAGATAGCATATTAAAAAGCAGAGACATTACTTTGCCAACAAAGGTCCGTCTAGTCAAGGATATGATTTTTCCAGTAGTCATGTATAGATGTGAGAGTTGGACTATAAAGAAAGCTGAGCCCTGAAGAATTGATGGTTTTAAACTGTGGTATTGGAGAAGACTCTTGAGAGTCCCTCGGATGGCAAGGAGATCCAACCAGTCCATCTTTAAGGAAATCAGTCCTGGTTGTTCATTGGAAGGACTGTTGTTGAAGCTGAAATTCCAATACTTTGGCCACCTGATACAAAGAGCTGACTTATCTGAAAAAACTCTGATGCTGGGAAAGATTGAGAGCAAGAGGAAAAGGGGACAACAGAGGATGAGATGGTTGGATGGCATCACCGTCTCAATGGAGATGCTGCTGCTGCTGCTAAGTCGCTTTAGTCGTGTCCGACTCTGTGTGACCCCATAGATGGCAGCCTACCTGGCTCCTCTGTCCCTGGGATTCTCCAGGCAAGAACACTGGAGTGGGTTGCCATTTCCTTCTCCAATGCATGAAAAGTGAAAGTGAAGTCGCTCAGTGTTGTCCGACCCTTAGTGACCCCATGGACTGCAGCCTACCAGGCTCCTCGGTCCATGGGATTTTACAGGCAAGAGTACTGGAGCAATGGACCTGAGTTTGGGTGGTCTCCAGGAGTTGGTGATAGACAGGGAGGCCTGGCATGCTGCAAGTCCATGGGGTCACAAAGAGCTGGACACAACTGAGCAACTGAACTATACTGAACTGATATATACAAGAAGGATACAGTTTCAGTAAGACTGAGTAACTTTAGACAAATTTGGCTTTAATTGTGTATTTAGCAACCCAATAGCTAGGAATATGGAGTATAGAGCCCTATTTTCCTGCATGTATGCTCAGTCTCTCAGTCATGTCAGACTTTTTGTGACCCCGTGGACTGTAGCCTGCCAGCCTCCTCTGTCCATGGAATTTTCTAGGCAAGAATACTGGAGCAGGTTGTCATTTCCTACTCCAGGGGATCTTCTGAACCCAGGGTTTGAATCCACATCTCCATCAGCAGGTGTATTCTTAATCACTGAGCTGGTAAGCTCATGTTTAGCTTATAGTTTAACATTAACAAATTGAAAAATAAAAACCATATGATTATCTCAATAGATGCAGAGAAGGCCTTTGACAAAATTCAACATCCATTTATGATAAAAACTCTCCAGAAAGCAGGAATAGAAGGAACATACCTCAACATAATAAAAGCTATCTATGACAAACCCACAGCAAACATTATCCTCAATGGTGAAAAATTGAAAGCATTTCCCCTAAAGTCAGGAACAAGACAAGGGTGTCCACTTTCACCGCTACTATTCAACATAGTTCTGGAAGTTTTGGCCACAGCAATCAGAGCAGAAAAAGAAATAAAAGGAATCCAAATTGGAAAAGAAGAAGTAAAACTCTCACTGTTTGCAGATGACATGATCCTCTACATGGAAAACCCTAAAGACTCCACCAGAAAATTACTAGAGCTAATCAATGAATATAGTAAAGTTGCAGGATATAAAATCAACACACAGAAATCCCTTGCATTCCTATACACAAATAATGAGAAAGTAGAAAAAGAAATTAAGGAAACAATTCCATTCACCATTGCAACGAAAAGAATAAAATACTTAGGAATATATCTACCTAAAGAAACTAAAGACCTATATATAGAAAACTATAAAACACTGATGAAAGAAATCAAAGAGGACACTAATAGATGGAGAAATATACCATGTTCATGGATTGGAAGAATCAATATAGTGAAAATGAGTATACTACCCAAAGCAATTTACAAATTCAATGCAATCCCTATCAAGCTACCAGCCACATTTTTCACAGAACTAGAACAAATCATTTCAAGATTTGTATGGAAATACAAAAAACCTCGAATAGCCAAAGCAATCTTGAGAAAGAAGAATGGAACTGGAGGAATCAACTTGCCTGACTTCAGGCTCTACTACAAAGCCACAGTCATCAAGACAGTATGGTACTGGCACAAAGACAGACATATAGATCAATGGAACAAAATAGAAAGCCCAGAGATAAATCCACACACATATGGACACCTTATCTTTGACAAAGGAGGCAAGAATATACAATGGAGTAAAGACAATCTCTTTAACAAGTGGTGCTGGGAAAACTGGTCAACCACTTGTAAAAGAATGAAACTAGATCACTTTCTAACACCGCACACAAAAATAAACTCAAAATGGATTAAAGATCTAAATGTAAGATCAGAAACTATAACACTCCTAGAGGAGAACATAGGCAAAACACTCTCCGACATAAATCACAGCAGGATCCTCTATGATCCACCTCCCAGAATTCTGGAAATAAAAGAAAAAATAAACAAATGGGATCTAATTAAAATTAAAAGCTTCTGCACAACAAAGGAAAATATAAGCAAGGTGAAAAGACAGCCTTCTGAATGGGAGAAAATAATAGCAAATGAAGCAACTGACAAACAACTAATCTCAAAAATATACAAGCAACTTATGCAGCTCAATTCCAGAAAATAAACGACCCAATCAAAAAATGGGCCAAAGAACTAAATAGACATTTCTCCAAAGAAGACATACAGATGGCTAACAAACACATGAAAAGATGCTCAACATCACTCATTATTAGAGAAATGCAAATCAAAACCACAATGAGGTACCACTTCACACCAGTCAGAATGGCTGCGATCCAAAAATCTGCAAGCAATAAATGCTGGAGAGGGTGTGGAGAAAAGGGAACCCTCCTACACTGTTGGTGGGAATGCAAACTAGGACAGCCACTATGGAGAACAGTGTGGAGAGTCCTTAAAAAATTGCAAATAGAACTACCTATGACCCAGCAATCCCACTTCTGGGCATACACACCGAGGAAACCAGAATTGAAAGAGACACATGTACCCCAATGTTCATCGCAGCACTGTTTATAATAGCCAGGACATGGAAACAACCTAGATGTCCATCAGCAGATGAATGGATAAGAAAGCTGTGGTACATATACACAATGGAGTATTACTCAGCCGTTAAAAAGAATTCATTTGAATCGGTTCTGATGAGATGGATGAAACTGGAGCCGATTATACAGAGTGAAGTAAGCCAGAAAGAAAAACACCAATACAGTATACTAACACATATATATGGAATTTAGGAAGATGGCAATGACGACCCTGTATGCAAGACAGGGAAAGAGACACAGATGTGTATAACGGACTTTTGGACTCAGAGGGAGAGGGAGAGGGTGGGACGATTTGGGAGAATGACATTCTAACATGTATACTATCATGTGAATTGAATCGCCAGTCTATGTCTGACGCAGGATGCAGCATGCTTGGGGCTGGTGCATGGGGATGACCCAGAAAGATGTTATGGGGAGGGGAGGTGGGAGGGGGGTTCATGTTTGGGAATGCATGTAAGAATTAAAGATTTTAAAATTTAAAAAAATAAAATAAAATAAAAATCAATGATGCTAAAAAAAAAAGAAATATTTAGAGAGTGTTCCCTAATCTATTTCCTTTTTTTGTAGAAAAAAAAAAATAAAACTTTATATGTGACTTCGTATTTGTGAATATATCTGATGTTCTGAGAATTTCAAACAAAATAATAAAGTCACAATGTAAAGAACAAAAAAATAAAAAATAAAAAAAAATAAAATTAATCTGCAATCTATTTAAGAAACCAGAAATTTAAAAGCTGGATAGATATATCCTGGGCTGTTAATACTGACTATCTTTGCTTTCTTTCCAAAGTTACCAAAAACACATGACATCAAAATTTCTCTTGTAACGAAAATAAGCTTAGAAATACAGTCTGAAATACAAAATTAAATTCCTAGCCCAATGTTAAGTCTTTCACTCTGTTAAAAATATTTGGGAAATATTTCTGATTAATCAGTAAAATTAAAAATAAGTATTTAACTTAAACTCAGCTATAACAAACTAAGAGATTTAGTTTAACTTTTTAAGTTACATGGTAGATTGAAAACTCAGAAGTTGGAAACTCTCATATACACAGAAAATGAAGACTAGTTTCATAGTTATAGCCATTTAACACAAGGATTTTATTTCCTGCTGTACCCTAAAAGCATTGTGATCTATACTTACTTAAGAGCAAGGTAAAAAAGATTAAGTGGGGTAAATTTTATCCTTTAAACTAAATTATGCCTTCTTGCTATATGGTGACATAGCATCCCAACTACTTGCACGGATAACTTAATAATCTCATTGAAATTATTTACTTAATGTTGCTTTCTTCCCTGGACTGGAAACTCTATGAAGGCTACAGAAACGAGTACAGTTTGGGAACGAATTACAACACAGGAATTCACCTTCAATTTTAAAGTTGCAATACAGCATGGTAAAAATATACAAGGGCAAGCACAGGCTCCTGACAGCTGCAAAGGTCAAACATACACTTCTAGTTAGCTGGAACTCTGAGTATAATAAAAGCCCCCTTGTTGGATGAAATCCATAGCTGCTTCATTACATGAAATAATAAAAATTGTATTTCCATATTCTTAAAGATTTTATTTCAAGTTAAACACACAAACGCACATTCATTCACAAATCTTTTCATATAGGTTTAGTGCCACATATTTGCTATGTGTCTCCTACTGAATTTGGGTCCTCTTTATTGCATAAGCCATGCCCACCATGACCCAGCATCTGTGATTTCCACTTATGGCTTCCAAAAACAGAGAGAGAACTTAAAAGCACTTCTGAAAGACTATGAATACCAAATCCATTAGACCAGTGGTGCATCCACCACAAGATACACAAGAAGATACACCAGAAGATATGTGCCAGACATAAATTAAGGCACTGCTTCTTTCAAGGAGAAAGTCTTACCATGAAAAAAGTGTCAGTGGATCCAAACACTGTGCTCAGTGATACAGTTAACTTACATTCCAGTGTGGGCTCCTTACTTCCTTCGGTCTCTCAGTCACGTCCAACTCTCGGTGACCCAATGGACTGCAGCACGCCAGGCCTCCCCGTCCATCACCAACTCCTGGGGCTTACTCAAACTCATGTTCATTGAGTCGGTGATGCCATCCAGCCATCTCATCCTGTCGTCCTCTTCTCCTCCTGCCTTCAATCTTTTCCAGCATCAGGGTTTTTTCCAATGAGTCAGTTCTTCACATCTGGTGGCCAAAGTATTGGAGTTTCAGCTTCAGCATCAGTCATTCCAAGGAATATTCAGGACTGATCTCCTTTAGGATGGACTGGTTGGATCTCCTTGCAGTCCAGGGGACTCTCAAGAGTCTTCCCCAACACCACAGTTCAAAAGCATCAACTCTTGGGCGCTCAGCTTTCTTTCTAGTCCAACTCTCACATCCATACATGACTACTGGAAAAACCATAGCCTTGACCAGATGGACCTTTGTGGCAAAGTAATGTCTCTGCTTTTTAATATGCTGTTAGCCATAGCTTTTCTTCCAAAGAGCAAGCATCTTTTAAGTTCATGGCTGCAGTCACCATCTGCAGTGATCTTGGAGCCCGAGAAAATAAAGTCAGCCACTGTTTCCATTGTTTCTCCATCTAGATGCCATGGAGAGATGAGACTGGATGCCATGATCTTAGTTTTCTGAACGTTGTTTTAAGCCAGCTTTTTCACCTCTTTCACTTCATCAAGAGGCTCTTTAGTTCTTCTTCACCTTCTGCCATAAGGTGGTGTCATCTGCCTATCTGAGGTTATTGATATTTCTCCTGGCAATCTTCATTCCAGCTTTTGCTTCATCCAGCCTGGCATTTACATGATGTACTCTGCAATAAGTTAAATAAGCAGGGTGACAATATACAGCCTTGATGTTCTCCTTTCCTAATTTGGAACCAGTCTGTTGTTCCATGTTCGGTTCTAACTGTTGCTTCCTGACCTGCATATAGATTTCTCAGGAGGCAGGTCAGATGGTCTGGTATTCCCATCTCTTTATTTTCTAGTTTGTTGTGGTCTACACAGACAAATGCTTTGGCATAATCAATAAAGTATATATTTTTCTGGAACTCTCTTGCTTTTTCTACGATCCAACAGATGTTGTCAATTTGATCTCTGGTTCCTCTGCCTTTTCTAAAACCAGCCTGAACATCTGGAAGTTCACAGTTCACATGCTGTTGAAGTCTGGCTTGGAGATTCCTTGAGAATTACTAATAAAGAATCAGTTAGGTAGACCATGGATTTGAACACTTTGACAGGCTTTGCTTTCGACTTTGAGGATTTTCCCCCTAGTCTTTTACAGTTTTTCAGGCTTCATTAAATTTGATAGCAAATTTGTTGTTTCCTTTATATTGAGATGATATACGAAAGCAGTCAACTTAATTTTCAAGAATAGAAAGTCTTTTCCTTACACTCCCATTAATTTACATGTTTATTAATGTTTTATAGTTACTGTAACAAGCGTAACAGTTAAAAACAGGTTTGTGAATAAACACAACCAACTTTTGGTACGTACCCAACTCAGTGGGTAGGCACAAAGTCATGCAGGTCTGCCCTGGAGCAGCCTACTCAGCCATGAGTGATCTCTCGGTCTTCAGGATCAGTAAATACATTTCACAGAGGCAAGAATGTGCATTAGGTTAAAGCCATGAGCCAGTGCAGAGATAGCTGCTGGTGGTGGTGGTGGGGGGGGGTTCTGCTCTCACTGCCCCACAGAATCACTTATTAATGGTACCCTAAGTGACACAGTAGAAAAAACGTGAGGCAATAACCAAGCCTCTCACCAGCTAGCGCATACTTTGGACAAATCACTTCACCTCCTCCATCTTTGGTTTTCTCTTCAGTTAAACGGGATTCAGGAAGCAGCGTGTACAAGTATCGAGAAAGAATGTGAATTTGTAACAGCAGCTTCCATTTTGTCAATATGTAAATACGCAAGGTAACGTGTAACACTTTATGTGTGGCATGAATGTGTGGCAAATGAATGTGGCATTTGGTTGTTACAGTCACTTTGGAAACAGGGTTCATCCCCTTTACCCTTATATACGAGGACACTGCAGTTATTTTGGAGCCCTCAAAAATAAAGTCTGTCACTGTTTCCCCATCTATTTGCCATGAAGTGATGGGACCGGATGCCATGATCTTAGTTTTCTGAATGTTGAGCTTTAAGCCAACTTTTTTATTCTCCTCTTTCACTTTCATCAAGAGGCTCTTTAGTTCTTTGCTTTCTGCCATAAAGGTAGTGTCATCTGCGTATCTGCTTGCTCCTTGGAAGAAAAGCAATGACTAATCTAGAAAGCATATTAAAAAGCAGAGATATTACTTTGCCAACAAAGGTCCGTCTAGTCAAAGGTATGGTTTTCCCAGTAGTCATGTATGGATGTGAGAGTTGGACTGTGAAGAAAGCTGAGCACCGAAGAATTGATGCTTTTGAACTGCGGTGTTGGAGAAGACTCTTGTGAGTCCCTTGGACTGCAAGGAGATCCAACTAGTCCATCCTAAAGGAAATCAGTCCTGAATATTCATTGGAAAGACTGATGCTGAAGCTGAAACTCCAACACTTTGGCTACCTCATGTGAAGAACTGACTCACTGGAAAAGACCCTGATGCTGGGAAAGATTGAAGACAGGAGGAGAAGGGGACAACAGAGGATGAGATGGCTGGATGGCACACTGACTCGATGAACATGAATTTGAGTAAGCTCTGGGAATTGGTGATGGACAGGGAAGCCTGGTGTGCTACAGTCCATGGGGTTGCAGAGTCGGACACAACTGAGCAACGGAACTGATGAGGCCACTGAAATAAAGTGAGATTACATATATTAATGGTGAATAGCAGGGTTCAATTTGAATCTGGGACTGATTGTAAAGACCATACACTCTCAAGGATACCCCACGGCTTCTTGTTTTTAAGGTATTCTCATTTGCAGCTCATGACTACCTTGTGAGAAGTAGAGTAGGTAATTACCACCATTGTCCAAACTGGGAAGCAGATTCAGAGTATAGCTGATTTGATATCTAGGTTATCAAGGTTAGCTATTTAGAAGACAGCCATAGAACAGACTTAACATATCATTCCTAATGTAACAATATACTATTAAGTTCAACTTTATTACAATTAAGTGCCAATGTGGCATTTATTCACCAAGTACAAATGCCTCACAGAGTCTGCCCCACTTAAGCTCCCTGCCAACCTTTGTCACTAATTCTCATAGGATGAAGTGCTGACCCACATTAATATGAAAAGTACCTTTTCATCTCTCAACTGTATCAGTACTTACAGACAGCAGAAGAGCAAGTAACATTTTAAAAAATCAGCTAAATTAATATTTTATGGACTTTGTATCCCCAACTTATCTACACAAGTTATCACAATTGATATTCTGAAGACTATGGCATAATTATAACAAAATGGTGGTGGTGGTTTAGTCACTAAGTAGTGTCCGACTCTTGCAACCCCAGGGACTGCAGCTCGCCAGGCTCCTCTGTCCATGGGATTCTCCAGGCAAGAATACCGGAGTGTGTTGTCATTTCCTTCTCCAGGGGATCTTCCCGACCCAGGAATTGAACCCGGGTCTCCTGCATTGCAGGCAGATTCTTTACCAACTAAGCTACAAGAGAAGCCCAATTATAACAAAATATTTACTTTTAAATAGCCCTCTGACTTGTGACAGGTAAAAAAGATTTCCTTGCTGCCCACTCCTGATTTTGTGAATGTGTTTGTTATGACGCAAGCATGAACATCTTAATACCATAAACATGATGGCAAACCACTGCTAACTTCATGCCAGATACCTTATTTTGGGCATGCACATAGCTGTCTTATGCACCATAAAAAGTAATAATCTGGATAGCTGTAATTTTGCTTTTTCCCGACTTGAACAAAATCCAGTAAGGGTTTCTGTCTTGTTTGTAGCTTTACAGTGATGGAAAAAAGTGAGCAATCAGTACTCTTGAGACACTAATATAATCAAGCAAAACTGCCTGGGTTCTTGGAACACAATGTGTCAATCACAGATTAACTTGACTCTGTTGTAGGCCCAGTCAGATTTTACAAACTGCATTTTTATATTAGATAGAACAGTGTTAAGCTATGTAAGGAAAGGGTAAAAAGTTCAATGTAAGCAATGGGAGAAAAATGTAAAGCACTATGTTTCTCAATAGCTTACAATTAGAAATGGTTAATCACTACAAATGTCAAACCACTTAGCCATTAAAGAAACTCCCTGGCTTGACCTCTAAGCAAGAACTAAAAAACAGAACAAAAAGAAGAGAAAAAGCCAACAAATGACTGTTTTATAATTTAATTCCGGTAAAAAGCAAAATACGGCAATTTAAGTGAGTCACATGGTGATCAGTGGAGACCAGTGGAGGCAAGGGTTATTTCTTAGTATTAATCCAATGTTCTCAGGCAGTTCAGAGCCATTCTCTCAAATTCCCAGTCTCCAAGTTGGGAGAGGGGATGGCAAATAAACTTAGAAAAACGAGTGGTTTGGCCCCTCCAGCCAATGTACCATGCAGAATCTGCCCAGTAATTCTAAACTCTGCAGAGCACGGAACTGAGTATCCCTTCTTTTTGCTTATCAGAGAACTCTCTGCCCAAAGAAGGGCAGATTTAGTAGAAATGAGCCAACTGTCCTCAAATCTAAATCTCTAATTTGCTCTCCATACTACAGCCAAAGTTAACCTTTCAAAGTGTAATTCTTGATCCCATCACTCTTAGTTAAAACTTCCCGCACCCTCCACCCCTAAAAAAATAAAATCCGAGCTCTTTAGTATGGAATTCAGTGTTTTTTGACAATCTAATGGTCCCAGCCTACCTTCCAGCCTTACCTTTCTCTTCTCTATTTCCCTCTATCTCATACTTCCTGTCATGAAAAGTTAAAACACACAGCATTAAAGTTAACAAAATGAATATTACTGAATACTTCCCAAATGAAAAGGGCTATGGAAGACACTGTGGATAATGACAAGTGTGGGTAAAATCTTTTTCTCTTCTACTACCAACCTTCAGTTAATTCTCTTGGTTCTACTTCCTTGGCAATCTAATGAAGTAGGTATGTTAACTATGTTACCTGGCAACATTCCTCAAGTAAAAATGAGCCCCCTGATTAGTAAATTTGCATCTGGACTCAGAGGAATTATAATGAACTAGAAATACCTCATAAGAAGCCACGGCTTTGACTTTCCTAGGTGTGATAGCTCTTGAAATAGGCACATCCCTTGAGGGGACCCTGAAGTTAAATCTATGGAGTCATATAAGAGACAACGTCTCCTGTGGGACATAAGGTGTTTTAAGCCAAGCCGGCTCTGGGACCTACCTGATGTGAGCTTTGTTTCCTACCACCTAAGCTTTCTCGTGGAGAGATGTCTCCCAGGTGGCTCCATAAACTGCTTACATGGCCTGCTGTGAGGATCACAAGCACTGATGAGGAATACGTGATGCTGCCTTGCCAGCCAGCTGTGGTTCCTCTCTGATATCTTCTGAGTAAACAAGCCTACAGCAGTTTTATAAGTCTGAACCCAAGAAAACCCAATCATTTCCACAGCAACAAGACTGTTAAGAATGTCTTAAATGAGGCTGCAGATGTTCTACAATCTGAACCCAAACCCATTCCTCTTTTTGCCTTTTTTAGTGTAACATATAGCCCTGATAAATTCCACCTAATCTCATACACAGCTTTTACTCACCTTCCTCTGTTGTTACTCTTTTCTCCTGGCGATGCCCTCTTCCAGGTAACATATACCTCTCCACAGTCCATCCCTTCAGCCATCTGCTGAGGTGATGCTATGGATGTTTTTCAACTCAAATGAACAGAGACATTGCATAGGTAAAGAATGGCAAGGAAATTCTGCTAGAAAACCTAAGTACACAGTTTAAAGAAAAAGAATGGAAATTTATTGACAACAAAAATAGGTTAAGTTGGTGGAGAAATACAGCAATAGCATGTTAAAGGGTAAAATGTCCAAGGAGACTGTCTAGACCAATGTGAAGGATAGAAAAGAATAGAAAAGCAGTCTTCCTGCATTATTAGTCATGGGAAGAAACAAGGGAGCCCTGTATTAGCATCAGAAGTAGGTGATTTATAAGCATTAGACAATTCAGTAATCTGTACCTTGGGAGAGGGAAGAGAGATGGCTGACAGTATTACAATGGAGATGGCATCTGCCAGTGTTCTGGGAGGGGATATTGTTGCTACAAGTCAGCTCCAGTTCTACCTTCTTATCCTGATTATTCTAATCAGCCTGTCTCACTAGATTTGCCAGCCGATGTTAATTATGTAGTAGCACTTTCATGGACATCACAGGTTTCTTTCATCCTAAGCTATTAGAACTGCCTCTCTCTCTATTACAAAGTTGTCAATTACCCTAACTTGTTATACTTCAGGGCCAACTCTATCATTTCCAGACTCTGATAGTAAATTACCTTAAGAACTAACCAAGATGTGGCACTTAGAAAAAAAGTAGTTCTTCTGAAATGGCCAAAGGCTCTAATTTGTATGTGAACTCTTAGGTTAAATGCACCCATTTAAGAACAGAACAGAGAAAGCCAGCCAACAGAGAAAAGAGGAATGAAGTGTATGTGTGGAAAGAGACACTGGCAGGAAATTACAGATATGGAGAGCAAAAGCAGCTCCAGCTCCGAACTTTCTGCTATAGATGCCAGCTGCCTCTGAGCAACTGCACGTCCTGCCCTTGGGTTCTCTGACAGACAGCTATGTCACTTCTCTAACAAAACACTCTTTCTGCTTAAATTAGTTTAAGTAATTTTCTACAACGTCACCAAATAATCCCTAAGACCAAAAAAGATGATTAGAAGCAAAGTGTAATGATGTAGATATACATAACCAAGTTTTATCATATTAAAAGATTGTTTATGTTATTTTAAAGAGAAAAAAAGGAGAGAGAGAATTCAATTATAGCTGTTTTCTGTTGGTGTAAACTTCCTATTCAGCTTTTTACCCTCATGGGATCTAACACAGGGCCTCATACAATACCACATTTAACAAATGTTTACTGAATGGACATATAATTAAAAAATAATGAAATTCACTTGGCCAAACACTTTGTCTAATTAGTTTTCAAAAGCACTTCAGTTCCAATTAATAAAAGATGTTCTTTATAATTCTCATTAGCATAATTCTATGATTACATAAACACAGAGAAACGCTATTTTCTATTCCTTAAATAGAATATTGAAAAACATGGTTTGGATTTGATTTATTCAGACTGTGTTAACTCATGGAACTATAAAGTCTGCTTAGCTGTAGTCCAAAAGACCATCCCAAGATTATTCCCATCCTCCTCTTTTTGGGTGCAAGATAGAATTACATTTCCCCTCCTCCTTGAAGTTGGGTTGCAGTCATATGACTTGTTTGGCCAATGAAATGGCAGTGGAAGTTATATGTGTCATTAAAAGTCTTTAAAAGCCAATGTGCAATTTATCACATCCTTCTCCCTGACTAATAAATGTGGAAGCGGGTGTTAAGATGAGCCTCTGACGACCTGGGGCGCTAAATGACTACTGGAACAGAGCTCTCCTGCTGACCCTAACTGGACACTTAGCATGACTGAGAAACAATCTTTTGTTGTTTTAAACCACTAAGATATGAGGGTCTTTTTTTTTTTTTAACCAAACAAATGAAGACAATGAATACCTTTGGCCCTCAATTTGTCTTCAGGATGGTAACATTTTATATACTATTGAATCATTAACAGCAGAGTATCCCCAACCTCTGGGATCTAATGCCTGATGATCTGAGGTAGGGTTGATATAGTAATAATAGAAATAAAGTGCACAATAAATGTAGTGTGCTTGACTCATCCTAAGAAACAGCGGCCCCCCACCCCGCCCCATCCGTGGAAAACCTGTCTTTCATGAAATCCATCCCTGTGCCAAAAAGGATGGGGACAACCGACTTATAGAATACTTTCTTATACAAAGTATTATCTAAGTCTCCTAAGTTATTATCCTAAGTCTCCAAATCCGAACACAAGAACTGAATAGAGTCAAAATTTTGGACTAATTCCTCATTCTCTCAACTCTCACTACTTGCTATCTGAAACTCACAGGCCAAATATATTTGGATAGGATATTTCTTGCTGTTCAAACTCTTGCCATCTATACTCAGGAATGGAAATAATTTATAGTAAAGGATTCTTGATACATTATTTCATTTGCACTCTTAAAGCTGTTTTTCTACTACTCAGTACCTATTAGACTCTCAACATTCACTGAATGAACTGCATGCTGTCATCATTCTAATCTTACAAATAAGGAAACAGATTCAGAGAGGTTCGTAAACTTACTGGAAAACAACCCTGCGCATTAATGGCACAATCCCAGATTTTCTGGCTCCAAATATCTTTCCATTATGTACCATGCTTTCCAAGATGTCTTATAGCTACAGAATTCCAGGTTTGACAGTAATAGTGCCAGTAGTGTTTGGAATAAAAAGCAAATATTATTAATGAAATCTATATCCAAGAATAATTAAAATCATCCTTTAAGGGGTTCTACTTGCCTAAACCTAGTTTAATTCAAGATCCCAAGTTCCCTGAAGCACAGAACAACAGGAAGAAATTCTAGAGATCATTTGATCCAACAGGCAATTTGCAGAACAAGGAGGAACTGTAAAAGAACTCTGAGGGAAAGTAGCCTTTTCCTTGATGTAAAATATTTTAAAATTCTGGGCTACCTAGGTGGTGCAGTGGTAAAGAACCCACCTGCCAATGCAGAAGATGCAAAGAGATGTTGGTTCAATCCCTGGCTCAGGAAGATCCCCTGGAGGAGGATATGGCAACCCGCTCCAATATTCTTGCCTGGGAAATTCCATGGACAGAGAAGCCTGGCAGATTACAGTTCAAGGGGTCGCAGAGCGTTGGACACAACTGAGCACATACACACATTTTTAAATCCTGACTTTTATCTTTACTTTGGCTCTTACTTAATAAATTGGCAAAACTCAGGCCCTTTGCTCTCTCATTCTTATCAAATCTCAGCTATAAGAAATATCCACAAAGACTGCTTGAAGGATAAGCAATCCACCCACTTCTACAGGTTCAGTGGTTTTCAATTTGTGGTCCACATCAAATAAATTTGGAGAAGGTCACACAATACATCCCCCTTTACAAAAGTAAACTGTAACATTAGCCAAGAAATTGAGGGGGGAAAAAAAAAACAAACCTGAAATCTGTTTAAGCCAGTTATCTCAAACTTATTTAAGCTAAAATCTTATTTCAAGAAATAAACTACTGATTTCTCATGCCCCAGAACACAGTTTGGGAAATACTATTCTAGGTAACTCTACACATTATGAATGGATCATTATGAAAGGCTTAACGCCTTTACAGAACTTACCTTTAGAGTCTAACTATTGCTCTATACTGAAGTACACTGTTATCCAAAATTCATCAGTTTCTGTAGAAATACCTTAAAAATGTTGTCAACTGCATCACAACAATCTCTTTTAATTAGGCCCCATGAGAAACCATTCCTCTCCGGCCTAATTATTGGAAAATGCTGGGCTTAGGCAGAAAAACTGGTCTGTTTTTATCTCAGAGTTCGAAATACACTGAAACTTACTTATTCCTCTCTCTCTCTTCCCCCTGGCTGCTAGCGATGTTCAGAGCCAAAACTGTGACTCGCCTCTAGTACAGGATCTTATGCACTTGGTATTATCTTACCCTTGACTTTTTTCCCTGCTCTGCTTCAACTTTTCATTTAGTTTTGTTTTACCCCACAGTACCATATGGACATTAAGCTGCTTTAAATCATTTTTGGAACTATTATATACATCAAGTTCTATTTTCTTACCATTTCATACTGATTTCTCCCTACCTGTCTCCCAGAACCCCGAGATATCCGTGTCACCTTTGTGTAAAAGTATTCATGTAGCTTTGAGAAGCCAACAGAACATACACATTTACAATGTGGTCATATTCACTATGCTTAAAATCGAAAGAGGTCATTATTGGTTTTTCAGCGGTCGAATAACCAAAAAGACTTACTAAACTGTTTTTTAAACGGAAGGACAATTGCCATTTATTGGGTGCCAGTAACTGCTAGGCACTTAATACACAACACTTCCGTATTTTTTTTTTAAGAAGCGAAGACATTGGCATATACATTCTCTCTGAAAAATGCAGAAGAAACTGGTAATACTGCTGGGTGGGGCGAGACAGCGTATCTCTTCTGTACTGTGAATTTTGTAAATGTATCATTAAAAAAATTTTTTTAATGAATCGATAATAAAGACGGCAGAAATGCTTTACTCTTTAATACAGCAAACTTTCTTCGTCATGTTTTTATCTCTGGGTACGACTATGAAATGCCTAAATGAAAAAGTTTCAACCAGAACTGAAATGCCTAAATCTCTGAGAAAGTTTCAACTAGACACGCTGGTTTTTCTTGAAATAAAGTCTCTTATTTTCCATACTCCCAGGGTGAGGCAATTACTCAAAAACTTAGCTTATGGTAGCCTGAGGGTAACGAGGGGGAAAAAAAAAATCCAGAATGGTTTCCAGTTAAGTTTTATTGGTAGAAGAGTACGGGGAGGAAGCACTGATTCTGGACAGCAGCCCACGCCGCAGCCCGCCGGCCACAAACGCCGCGTTTAGAACTTTGCATAACTCGAGAGCGGCCCAAACGCCGCTCCGGGCTGGCGACTGAGCAGCGGGAGGCCCGACCGCGGTTCGAGCCCCGGGAGGTCCCCGCCTGGCCCACCCCCGCGGAGTGAAACGCCCGGGGCCGCCTCTCCGAGGGCCCGGCAGGAGGGTCGCGTGGGGGCGGGGAGCGGGCCTCGGTGCGCGGCCGACCAGCTGCGGCCCCCTCCCCGCGCCGAGGAGGAAGTCGCACTTACCGCGTCGGGCTCCGGAGGCGGCCGGGGGGCACGGCGGGGCGGGGCGGCCAGGCGGGCGGGGGGAAGGCAAGAGGCGGGGGCCGGCGGGCCGAGGAGGAGGATGCTCGGCCCCTCGGGCGCCCCCAACCCCTTCCCAGGGGCCTCACGCCCGCCGCCGGCCGGCCCGGGGCGGGCCACTCCTCCTCCGTCAGGCGGGGCGAGGCCAGGGGGCGAGAAACTCGTCAGGCAGCGCTGGAGGGGGCCGAGCTGGCGGTTGGGGGTCGGGGACCCGCTAGCCAGTCAGTCCCCGCGCGGCGCGAGCAGCTGCCCGCCCCGCCCCCTTCCGCCAGGCTCCGCCCCCCCTCGCCGGCCCGCTTGCCCCGGGAGACCGCCGCTGCCGCGGGGTTGGTGGTTTCCCTTCTGGTTTCCCTTCCCCCCGGCCTGGTGCGCGCCGACGGCGTGGGCAGTCGGGGGAGAAGGAAGGGGAGCGGCGGGGTGCAGCAGGGGGCGCTTGTGGGGGAGGGGGACGTCAGGCTGGGTGGGGCTCTGGGGGAGGGGGCGGGGCGCGGAGGACCTGACAAAGATGCCGGTTGTTCCCTGCCCTTGAAACTGGGATAAGGGAAAATTCCTGGGGGTGGAAGTTTAGGAAGAGGTCCCTCTGCAGGGCTGGAAGGCGATCAGAGAGCTGGCCTGTTTTTTTGTTTTGTTTTGTTTTGTTTTTTGATTCGTTGGAGGACAGGACTGTATTGTTCTAAAGCTTTGGGGGAACTCACCAAGAGTTGCCTCTTTTCTCCAGACTCTCTACCCCTTCCCCCATGCAACACGCTGGTAATTATTGCGCTCCATAGTGCGTTTGTGGAAACGTGTCATGATAATTACGATCCTCAACTTTGGGGTCATAATCATTGTTTTCTAATGGTGGGATAATAGGAATTCCGCTGAAGTTGGTTGCTTCATTCCTGTAGCCAATATATATTAATGCATGTATTTATATATATATATAGTGAGTGCATATATGTATATATGCCAGGTGCTGAGAATTCAGTTTATTCAGAGCCTGTATCCCAACACCAATCGAAAGCGCTTCATATAACTTAACTCAATCAGTCTTAAGCAAAGTAGCTAAGGTCCCTGCACCCACGGAGCTCATGGTGGATAAGGGAAGGAAGAGGCCTCCTTAGTTTGTCTCTAAGTGCTGTGTAAAGGAAATGTCCACTTGGTTTCTGTTCTCAAAGTAATGCGTCTGTTCATTATTTGCAGATTTAGTGCTCCTGTGATACATTGTCATCCTGTCCGTGAGGTTGCATTTGGTCAGTCCTCCCAAAATGAAATTTGCACTGGAGATCTTTAGTATGTGTCCATAATGAAAACCCAGTGCAAGCAAATGGTCCAGAAGACTGATGGGTCAAGTCAACAGCAGAACAACTTGGCTAAATCGTGTTCTTGGCAACAGCCTGGGGTGGCTGGGAGATTTAGGAATCTATTTTTGTACACTCCCACTTGGGGACTTGGTTAGAAAAACCAACGGAATGTAAAACACTGAGGCATTGATATGGACTGCTAGTTCAAAAGGAAGTGGACGGGCTGATTTTAAACTGTTACAATAAGGAAGAGATACTTTACAAAATCCCAGTGAGAGCTCCAACCACAAAGCACAGGATGCATTTTTTTTGTTTTTAATCAGAGCCACCTGGAAGAGACTCCCCACTCCCTCTTTGCAATCACACCTACATGCATGGATAAAACTTATTTGAATAGCATTGTCTTTAATTACAAAAGACAGCTGTGAAACCCACAGTCTGAATTTTTGGAGTTGAATGCTATTTTTCAGCCTTCATTTGATTTCTCTGTGTTAATATTTGTGCACATTCCCAGCAAATGACATTGCTCTCATAGTTTTGTTTTGTTTCCTCTCATCATTATTTGTTGTTCAGTTTTGGAAATTTAATTCAGTCTTTTGGGTTTATAGTGAGAAAGTCTAGAAAAGCATTACAATCAAATCAGATTACAATTGTAGTTGTAAAAAGAAAATGAATCCTAATTTAAGAAATAGGAATTCCTTCTCCTTTCAGTTCAGTTCAGTCGCTCAGTGGTGTCCGACTCTTTGTGACCCCATGAATCTCAGCACGCCAGGCCTCCCTGTCCATCACCATCTCCCGGAGTTCACTCAAACTCACGTCCATTGAGTGAGTGCCATGCAGCCATCTCATCCTCTGTCATCCCCTTCTCCTCCTGCCCCCAATCCCTCCCAGCATCAGTCTTTTCCAATGAGTCAACTCTTCGCATGAGGTGGCCAAAGTACTGGAGTTTCAACTTTAGCATCATTCCTTACAAAGAACAGCCAGGGCTGATCTCCTTTAGAATGGACTGGTTGGATCTCCTTGCAGTCCAAGGGGCTCTCAAGAGTCTTCTCCAGCACCACAGTTCAAAAGCATCAATTCTTCGGTGCTCCTTTATTTCATACTAAATATATTGTTTGAAGTCTATCAAAATTGAGAGAGGAGTACGTCTATATTGTCTCTGTATTATCACCCTGCTTGTTTACCTTATATGCAGAGTACATCATGTGAATTGCCAGGCTGGATGAAGCACAGCTGGAATGAAGATTGCTGGGAGAAATATCAATAACCTCAGATATGCAAGTGACACCACCCTTATGGAAGAAAGCGAAGAACTAAAGAGCCTCTTGATGAAAGTGAAAGAGGAGAGTGAAAAAGCTTAAAACTCAGCACTCAAAAAACGAAGATCATGGCATCCAGTCCCATCAATTCATGGCAAATGGATGAGGAAAAAAAGCAATCAGTGAGAGACTTTATTTCCTTGGGCTCCAAAAATCACTGCAGATGGTGACTGCAGCCATGAAGTTAAAAGACGCTTGCTCCTTGAAAGAAAGCTATGACAAACCTAGAGTGCATATTTAAAAGCAGAGACAAGTTTACCAACAAAGGTCAAAGCTGTGATTTTTCTAGTAGTCATGTATGGATGTGAGAGTTGGACCATAGTGAAAGCTGAGCACCGCAGAATTGATGCTTTTGAACTGTGGTGTTGGAGCAGACTCTTGAGAGTCCCTTGGACTACAAGGAAATCAAATCAATCTTAAAGTAAATCAATCCTGAACATTCATTGGAAGGGCTGATGCTGAAGCTGAAGCTCCAATACTTTGGCCACCTAATGTGAAGAACTGACTCACTGGAAAAGATCCTGATGCTGGGAATGATTGAAGGCAGGAGGAGAAGGGGATGACAGAGGATGGGATGGTTGGATGGCATCACCAACTAGATGGACATGAATTTGAGCAAGCTCTGGGAGTTAGTGATGGACAGGGAGGCCTGGCAGGTTGCAGTCCATGGGGTCGCCAAGAGTCAGACACAACTGAGTGACTCAGCTGAACTGAAATCTATTCTCTTTGAGTTACTAATTTTGTTTTCAGGTTATTTGTTCCGCCACCCCAATGAAGGCAAATCAAATATACATCCCTGATGACCTGACATCCTGCTGTTGGCCTCAGCTGACAGCATGCTTACTCTCAGGCTGTTCCCCACAGTGGATTTCTTTTCTGCCATCACACCAAGCATTTGCCAGTGAGGTCTTTGCATGTCTCTGTTTGGAACACTCTTAGCCATACACACGACTGTCTCCCTTTTCCTTCATATCACCTTTCCTGACTGTGCTATGTAAACTTGCAAACCATAACCCCCACCTCATCTCCTTATTTCTCACCACTTAGCACTACCTGACATTTATCTGTTTCTCTGCTCCCACTAGAATATAAACTTTAGGACAGCAGAACCTTGTCTTTGTAGTTTACTGTTACATTTCCAGTGTTGCCTGTCACAAAGTAGATGTATGTGTGCATGCTAAGTCACTTCAGTTGTGTCCAACTCTATGCAACCCAATGGACTATAGCCAGCCAGGCTCCTCTGTCCATGGGATTCTCCAGGGATGAATATTGGAGTGGGTTGCCATGCCCTCCTCCAGAGGATCTTCCCCACCCAGGGATCTTATGTCTTCTGCATTGGCACGTTCTTTACCACTAGTACCACCTGGGAAGCTGCACATAGTAGATGGTGGTGGTGGTGGTTTAGTCACTAAGTCATGTCCGACTCTTGTGACCCCATATACGTGTGAGCCTGCTAGGCTCCTCTGCCCATGGGATTTCCCAGGCAAGTATACTACAGTGGGTCGCCATTTCCTTCTCCACATAGTAGATAACTCAGCAGCTGTTTTTTGAAGGAATGAATGGCTTCAGATAGGAAAGATAGGTTGTATTCTTTTTGTAATGGCCAAAGGGCTTTCATGAAATTTATCCTGTAACTGGGGTCATCTGACTTAGACATATTAATGAGGTCTCAAATGAAGCCTGGTTTTACTGTATTTAGAATTAGAAAATGGTAGTTTTTAACCTCTTATTCTGGCAATATACTAAGAAACAGGAATTGAAGAAGCATTCACAGCTAAGAATTTATGGTAAGATCTTACAACTTGGCCTATAAATGGATCCATAGAATCAGAGACTAATAATAGATAAATAAATGCTGTCAAAGTCTTAGTATTTTTTCCCTGATATGATATAGCAGCAATCAGAAGTGGAATAATTGAACCTAAAATGTGATTACCGATAACTTGATAAATGGTGCCAATACAATGTCCTTTGAATGCTCAAATGATTTTAGTTGAGAATAATCATGATGGGGAAGGTGACAATTAATGTTTGAATTTAGTTAAGGTGTAGTACTGATAGCAAACAGAACTTAATCCTAGTGTATGGATGCACTTAGTAAAGAAATGGTTTTACTTTTCATTTTCTGCTCTGATTATCAGTTTTGTGGGTGGGGAGGATTAAAAGCTTAAATATCATTTTATGTAGTATCTATATTCAAAATCTGGATCTCACAAATGGGATTGCTTTTAGAGGCTTTAGGATCCTTTTAACAGTATTGTTGTTCTCCATGTTTTGACATGAAACAGCCTCCTATTTCATGAAGATACACAGTTGTGTCCAACTCTATGCGACCCTATGGCCTGTAGCCAGCCAGGCTCCTCTGTCCATGTGGATTTTCCAGGCAAGAATATTGGAGTGGGTTGCCATACCCTCCTCCAGGGGATCTTTCCAGTTATAAGATAAATTTCATGAAAGCCCTTTGGCCATTATGAAAAGGAATACAACCTATCTTTCCTATCTGAAGTTATTCATTCCTTCAAAAAATAGTTGCTTAGTATCTACTATGTGGGGCTTCCCAGGTAGTGGTGGTGGTGCTGCTGCTAAGTCGCTTCAGTTGTGTTCGACTCTGCGCGACCCCATAGATGGCAGCCCACCAGGCTCCGCCGTCCCTGGGATTCTCCAGGCAAGAACACTGGAGTGGTTGCCATTTCTCCAATGCATGAAAGTAAATTTGCTCAGTCGTGTCTGACTCTTTGCAACCCCATGGACTGCAGCCTACCAGGCTCCTCTGTCCATGGTATTTTCCAGGCAAGAGTACCTAGGTGGTGCTAGTGGTAAAGAATCTGCCTGCCAATGCAGGAGACATATTTCCTCCTATGAAAATAAAAACAGCTTTAAGAGGTCTGAGCAGATCATACTCCTGGAAGGAGCCTTTCCAGAGTGGGAGGAACATGTGGCCAAGTAAATCCAACCCAAAGTATGTTCCCTTGAAATTTACCTCAGATTCTCATTCTGGTTTCTCCTGATTCCCCAGGGCAATTCACTCCCCCTTTTAACTTGATGCAAAAAAAGTTAAAGTCTCTCAGTCTTGTCTGACTCTTTGTGACCCCATGGACTATACAGTCCATGGAATTCTCCAGGCCAGAAGACTGGAGTGGGTAGCCTTTCCCTTCTCTAGGGATCTTCCCAACCCAGGGATCAAGCCCAGGTCTCTCGCATTGTGGGTGGATTCTTTACCAGCTGAGCCATGAGGGAAGCCCAAGAATATTGGAGTGGGTAGCTTATCCCTTTTTCAGCAGATCTTCCCAACCCAGAAATCAAACTGGGGTCTCCTGCATTGCAGGCAGATTCTTTACCAACTGAGCCTGATGCAAACACCAAAATAAATAAAAAGTTCCCTTAGCTTTCTTTACCACAGCCAAGCCAATCTAGAATTTTCAAAATGAACTTTTAAAGACCAAATTCTAGAGGAAAATAAAAATGAAATTATTATGGAAAATATAAACAGCACTTGTAACTCCATTCATTTGTTCAATTGCTCTCCTATGGTTTCCATTCTTCCAGGAACAAACTTTTATCTCCAAAGGGCAGGTATAAATTTATAGGCAATCTGCCTAGTTTCCTTCTCTCCTGGTTCTTTTTCTTTCTCCACATGGTAGAGTCATTTTTGTGTCTTTTACATGAGAGGCATCAGGCCTGTTCCAAGCACAACCGCTGGTCAGAGGGTGCTGGCATAGTCCCAATCCAATCCCAGGACTTTGAGGACTGACACAGCGTGAGACCTCCTTCTTTAGGTGGAACTCTCTTAATGGAAGAAAGGTCATTCTAAGCCTACTGGTCAGGTCACTCCTTTGCATCTTCAGAGCATTCACATAAGAACTGTCCTTCAAGCACACCCCTCTTGGGACAGGGGTCTGGCAGTGCTGGGCAGCAGAGACAATAGAGTCAGGTGCTGACAGTCTGAGGGTTTCTCACTGGAGGGCAGCCCTGTTCGAAGGTGGGAAAAGCAACGGCAAGGGTGGCCCTATGGGGAGAGATGCCCCTCACCAGCCGCAGACACACAGGGACCTTCAAAGCACAAAGCCATGGTCACAGTGCAGTAGACGCGCAGACTTGGTATTGTCACTCCAAATCTTTGTTGTGACGAGACAATCGAGGAACATACACTCGCGTGACAGTATTGACTACCTTCTGAGTCAGGAGACCTCCCTGGAACACACTGACAGAGGAACAAGAAGGGCCTTGTCTAAAGCTACCCAGCAAGTCAGCGGCAGGTCCCAGATGGGTCCAACAGGTCTGTCCACCCCCAGTCCAGGACATATCACTGTCACAGATGGCCCTGTCAGATCCTGTCCTGAGCAGAGACCTGGCATCACCCCCAACACACCGTCTGCTCAGTCCCACCCATGGGAACGCTGTGGCCCTTGGCAGGCAGGCAGCAGTCCCCAGGCTCAGAGCCTGTGAGCCTTGTGAGGTGAGCCCTGCAACCCTGCCTGCGGCTTGTAACCATTCAGCGAGGCCCTGCAAGGCACAGGCTCCTGCTCGGAGGGTAATGATTCATGGAGGGGCGGGCCCAGCCCCAGCTTCCAGGGCACTGTCGCCGTGGATGCCAAAACACCGTAACTGAGAAAAGGTAAGTAAGAAATGAGTAAAGCCAACTTTTTACCAAAAATTAAAAAAAAAATAAGCGAGCGTGTCTGTCCCCCTCTCCCTGCCTTCACCCCAGCAAACCGGCTGAGGACAGGGGAGAGAATGTGCATTCCCTCATGCACGTATTTCCATTCCTTCATTCGTAAGTAGGCCTCCAATAACCAGGCTATGCTCTGACTGGAAAAAAAAAAAAAAAAGTTTTTGTAAAACAATTTAAACACTTCCTTCCCATGTCCTAAACACAAACCTCATTCTGTTCATCCCCCAGGACCCTGCTTAATAAGCTTCAGCGATTCCATTGCCTTCAAGGTAGAGTTCAAACATCTTAGAGTCGTTGTAAGATCCTTTGTAATCTAACCCCTCTCCAGGCCTGTGTCCATTCCAAATGATTTGCAGTGTCCAGAATGTATCATTTCTTCTGTAACTGTACTTTCAAATAGCTTTCCTCCTTCTGGCAAGTCCAGCCTCTCCAATCTCTTCTTGCATGAGCCCCTCAAGACTCAACTCAAGGGGACCTGCTCTGGCAATCATTATCCTAATCTTCCAGAATGAGCCTGTTCCTTCTTTGTGTTCCCATAATATCCTGTACGCTCCTCTATCACCACTGGTACTTAATGGGCTATGAACATTGTTTTGCTCATCTGCCTCCCTGACTAGCTGAGAGGTCTATGATGACAGGCACTTATAAATATTTGTTGAATG
Source organism: Ovis aries (assembly GCF_016772045.2). NCBI lineage: Eukaryota > Metazoa > Chordata > Mammalia > Artiodactyla > Bovidae > Ovis > Ovis aries. Next base: position 58,957,997 of record NC_056059.1, on the reverse strand, counting down.
AATGAATAGATTAAAAAACACCCCTTGCCTGTGAAGGCTTGAGAAATAGCAACTTATTAGGGCAAGACCATTTCTACCTGTTAGCATTACAACATATATGGATAGGGTTCCCTGGTTGCTCAGATGGTAAAGGGTCTTCTTGCAATGCAGGAGAACCGGGTTCAATCCCTGGGTCGGGAAGATCCCCTGGAGAAGGGAATGGCAAACTACTCTGGCATTCTTGCCTGGAGAATTGCATGGACAGAGGCGCCATGGGGTTGCAAGAGTCAGACACGACTGAGTGACTAACACTTTCACTCACTACTATATAAATGTTAGCTATTATTATTACTGTTATTAATTCCAAGAACCCAAAGCTCTAAACCCTCATCTGTGATGACAGGCACTTATAAATATTTGTTGAATGAATGAATGGAGAGATTTAAAAAAAAAGCACCCCTACCCTATGAAGCCTTGAGAAACAGCAACTAATTAGAGCAAGGCCATTTCTACCTATTATTATTATAAACATATATGGATGGAAACTTTCCTCTAATTTATAGTGTTACACTACCCGTTTCATAAAACTTTAGAAGATTCTTAATTTAAGATTCTATAAACTTATAAGGAAAGGGAGTGAACACTAAGTACTGGTATGTATTTTCATGCAAGAAAAAAATTCAGCATCTCAATATACTTGATTTGCATTTTAAAAATGAAAGTTGCAATACTACTAATTGACATTGATTTCTTGTGAGTTAAAAATATTCCAGGATCTTCATATTTGAAATATTCTTTCTGGGTTCACCACCTAACAGACAAGAACCACTCATCTGGCTTCCATCTTAATGGTCTCAGAGAACAAGTTTACAACCACTCCACAGGGTTAAACATTTAGGTCTGGCACAGTGCTGATGGTTTGCTTATAGAATATTCATGCAGTAGCACTCACCAAATGTGACGAAAAGGCCTACAGCATAGAAGAGACTGTGCTACTTGTTACGGGAGAGAGTTTTAAATAAAGATGATTCAGACAGATATGTAAACTGAAAAGTTCTTATCAATCACTGTGCTTCCACTTCCTCCTCCGTTTCATCTTTTCCATAGCCCACATTCCTTTGTTCACACCTGCATTCTAAATTCAGTGACTATACTTAGCACAGAATACTTGAGGAAAGGTTCTGGCTAACAAGCAGCTGACCTGAGGTACAAAAACAGTGAGTGACTAGGAGGCGGCACACACAGTACGCATTCGAAGATAGTCTCAGCAAAACAAAGAGGGAAGAAAACAAACATTTCATTCTCCTTCACCCTGTCCCCAAGAAAATCACGACATAGTATTACTTACAGATTACATGTATTAGGAGACAGAAAAGCACAATGGAAACATTCTTCGTGATGTTAGACTAGAAAAACCTTTGACTGTTTAGGAAATAGAGTAAAATCAATTGCTCAGCATCTGAAAGTATTAGGTGCAGTAGGTACAGTCTCAGAAAAAAAAGAATAGGTTGCAACAAGAGGGCGTTTCAATTTCAAATTACGAATGCATTTCATTCTTCTCCCCTCCATTTCCGAGAAAATCAAGAACTAGTATTAATTAGATTTAGAAGAGCTCTCCTATTGCAGCCAATTTTTTTCTTTTTTATTATCAGAGTCTGGACCTATTGGATCTAAAACTTTCAGACTCTCAGCAATTGATTTTTCTCTGTTACCCAAAGAGTCAAAGCTTGTTCTATGCTAGAATGGTGAAAAATGTTTCAATTGTGATTTCTGTCTCTTGATACATGTCGTTAACACGATAATACATTTTAAGGTCAGATTAGTTGCCAGTAGCTGTTCCCAGAGGCTAAGACACTACAGTGTCCCCGGAATCCATTCCAGGGTGGCTTTCCCCCTGGCCTCCCTCTCTCACTGTACCGTCTGGGCAGACAAGCCTGCCTCCTATTCCTTTCAAGGAAGGTGGCCCCAACAGGTTCCTTCCTGAGGCTGCTATCTCACTGCAGTGGGTTTTGTTAGTGAAAACAGACTGTGCTTTTCCTGACACAGGTAATGGAGTGGGGCCTGTGTAGGGAAAGCAGCCATGTGTGGGCTGGGCACGTGAAGGCCTGACACCTCTGCGGAGGCCCGTGGGTGAAGACCTCAGGTGTACTCTGCCCAGACTCCAGCATTCTTAAACACAGCAGTGGCAGATCAAGCCAGATGTCCCCCAGAGGGGAGGTGAACAGCAGCCTGTGGTCTGAGCAATGCTGAGCTCTTCTCTGGTTCTCTCTGACGGGCCGGATGTATGTCCCAGGTTGGCCAGGCTGCACTGGTTGCTAACGGGCGACTCCTGTGTGTCCACGTGGCCTCAAGTTTCTTTGCAAACAACCTCGCCACAGCCACTGAAGGTTAACAAGGCAAGAAAGGGCAGCTCTGTGGTCTCCTGTCAGCCTGATCTGAGGCTCTCTCTCACTCTCTAATTAAGTTCAGGTTCTGACCCACACTCCCAGCCCCAGGAACATCCCAGCATGTTTCTCAATAATCTTTGTTTTTAAAGCAGTAAAAAGGCTATGTGCAGAGAGGGGGAGAGAGAGAGATAATTATGTTTATCGAGTTACAATTTACATAAAGTAAAATCTACCCTTTTCAGTGTACAGTTCTGGAGTTTTTGCATATGGTTATATAAGTGCCACCGTCATCAAGATAATATTTCCATCACCCTAAAAATTCTATCTTGTGCCTTTGTAGTCAACCCCTCCTCTGCCTCCAGCCTCTGGCAACCACTGGCCTGTTTTCCTTAGTGCCACTTTTGCTTTTCCTTAGTGCCATGTACAAGAAATGATAGAAAGCCTTCTTTAACATCCTTATTCAAACCAACATGTACCTTGCCCAACTCTCTGTTAGCACATCATATTCTTATTTTTTTCCTCCAGAACACAACATTATTTGAAAATAAACTATAGCCGTGATTTTCTTGCCTGTCGTCTGTCCCTGGAATGTACACACCCACTAGAATGGGAGTGCCAGAACTTTGCTTCATCTACCACTTCATTTCTAGGGTTCAGAACACTGCATGACACCATGGAACTGTTCAGTAAATATTTGTTGAATGAACTGCAAACTGAATGAGGACATTGGAGCTTCCCCCAAACTTCTTTATGCTTAGGCAGATCTCATTAATAAAAGATTATTTCCTCCCACAAAATGTGTTAATCCGAGCATGGCTGTGTTGCCAAAGTAGATGGCTTACCTGCAAGTAATACAATGAGAGGTAATTAGACTGATCCAGATTATGAGTCATTCGCTTTGTGGATGATTAGATTGCCCTGTATAGAACTGGCTTCAAGTGAGTAAAATGGAAGTAACGTTAGTAACTATTTCATACTGGTGTTATGAAGATTAAATGACTTAAAGTAAGTGAAGCATTTAACAGAGTAGCTCTCAACTGGGAACTATCTTTGCCCACCCCAGAGACTTCTTGAATTGTCTGGAGACAGTTTTTTGTTGTCAAAATTGGGGTGGGGAGGGTTGCTAATTGTATCTGCTGCTCAACATTCTACGATGCACAGGACGGCTCCCTGCAAGGAATTATCCAGCCCTAAATGTGAATTGATGCTTTTGAACTGTGGTGTTGGAGAAGACTCTTGAGAGTCCCTTGGACTGCAAGGAGATCCAACCAGTCCATTCTAAAGGAGATCAGCCCTGGGTGTTCTTTGAAAGGAATGATGCTAAAGCTGAAACTCTGGTACTTTGGCCACCTCATGTGAAGAGTTGACTCATTGGAAAAGACTCTGATGCTGGGAGGGATTGGGGGCAGAAGGAAGAGGGGAGGACAGAGAATGAGAACTGAAATGTTGGTAGTGCCATTCCTGAGAAACCCTGAACTAGAGCAGTGTCTGGCACACAGAAAGGGCTATATTTGTGTTTGCTGTTATTCAATTCAGTTCATTTCAGTCGCTCAGTCGTGTCTGACTCTTTGCGACTCCATGAATTGCAGCACGCCAGGCCTGTCCGTTCATCACCAAATCCCAGAGTTCACTCAGACTCACGTCCATTGAGTCCAGCCATTTCATCCTCTGTTGTCCCCTTCTCCTCCTGCCCACAATCCCTCCCAGCGTCAGAGTCTTTTCCAATGAGTCAAGTCTTTACATGAGGTGGCCAAAGTACTGGAGTTTCAGCTTTAGCATCATTCCTTCCAAAGAAATCCCAGGGCTGATCTCCTTTAGAATGGACTGGTTGGATCTCCTTGCAGTCCAAGGGACTCTCAAGAGTCTTCTCCAATACCACAGTTCAAAAGCATCAATTCTTTGGCGCTCAGCTTTCTTCACAGTCCAACTCTCACATCCATACATGACCACTGGAAAAACCATAGCCTTGACTAGATGGACCTTTGTTGGCAAAGTAATGTCTCTGCTTTTGAATATGCTATCTAGGTTGGTCATAATTTTTCTTCCAAGGACTAAGCGTCTTTTCATTTCATGGCTGCAGTTATCATCTGCAGTGATTTTGGAGCCCCCCAAAATAAAGTCTGACACTGTTTCCACTGTTTCCCCATCTATTTGCCATGAAGTGATGGGACCAGATGCCATGATCTTCATTTTCTGAATGTTGAGCTTTAAGCCAACTTTTTCACTCTCCTCTTTCACTTTCATCAAGAGACTTTTTATTTCCTCTTCACTTTCTGCCATAAGGGTGGTGTCATCTGCATATCTGAGGTTATTGATATTTCTCCCAGCAGTCTTGATTCCAGTTTGTGTTTCTTCCAGTCCAGCGTTTCTCATGATGTACTCTGCATATAAGTTAAATAAGCAGGGTGACAGTATACAGCCTTGACGTACTCCTTTTCCTATTTGGAATCAGTCTGTTGTTCCATGTCCAGTTCTAACTGTTGCTCCCTGACCTGCATACAGATTTCTCAAGAGGCAGGTTAGGTGGTCTGGTATTCCCATCTCTTGAAGAATTTTCCACAGTTTATTGTGATCCACACAGTCAAAGGCTTTGGCATAGTCAATAAAGCAGAAATAGATGTTTTTCTGGAACTCTCTTGCTTTTTCCATGATCCAACAGATGTTGGCAATTTGATCTCTGGTTCCTCTGCCTTTTCGAAAACCAGCTTGAACATCAGGGAGTTACAGTTCACGTATTGCTGAAGTCTGGCTTTGATAATTTTGAGCAGTACTTTACTAGCATGTGAGATGAGTGCAGTTGTGTGGTAGTTTGAGCATTCTTTGGCATTGCCTTTCTTTGGAATTGGAATGAAAACTGACCTTTTCCAGTCCTGTGGCCACTGCTGAGTTTTCCAAATTTGCTGGCATATTGAGTGCAGCACTTTCACAGAATCTTTCAGGATTTGAAAGAGCTCTACTGGAATTCCATCACCTCCGCTAGCTTTGTTCGTAGTGATGCTTTCTAAGGCTCACTTGACTTCACATTCCAGGATGTCTGGCTCTAGGTGAGTGAGCACACCATCGTGATTATCTGGGTCATGAATATCTTTTTTGTACAGTTCTTCTGTGTATTCTTGCCACCTCTTCTTAATATCTTCTGGTTCTGTTAGGTCCATACCATTTCTGTCCTTTATTGTGTTCATCTTTGCATGAAATGTTCCCTTGGTATCTCTAATTTTCTTGAAGAGATCTCTAGTCTTTCCCATTCTGTTCTTTTCCTCTATTTCTTTGCATTGATCGCTGAAGAAGGCTTTCTTATCTCCTCTTGCTATTCTTTGGAGCTCTGCATTCAGATGCTTTTATCTTTCCTTTTTTCCTTTACTTTTTGCTTCTCTTCTTTTCACAGCCTCCCCAAACAGCCATTTTGCTTTTTTGCATTTCTTTGCCATGGGGATGGTCTTGATCCCTGTCTCCTTAAAATGTCAGGAACCTCTGTCCATAGTTCATCAGGCACTCTATCTATCAGATCTAGTCCCTTAAATCTATTTCTCACTTCCACTGTATAATCATAAGGGATTTGATTTAGGTCATATCTGAATGGTCTAGTGGTTTTCCCTACTTTCTTCAATTTAAGTCTGAATTTGGCAATAAGGAGTTCATGATCTGAGCCACAGTCAGCTCCCGGTCTTGTTTTTGTTGACTCTATAGAGCTTCTCCAACTTTGGCTGCAAAGAATATAATCAATCTGATTTCATTGTTGACCATCTGGTGATGTCCATGTGTAGTGTCTTCTCTTGTGTTGTTGGAAGGGGGTGTTTGCTATGACCAGTGCATTTTCTTGGCAAAACTCTATTAGTCTTTGCCCTGCTTCATTCCACATTCCAAGGCCAAATTTACTGTTACTCTAGGTGTTTCTTGACTTCCTACTTTTGCATTCCAGTCCCCTATATTGAAAAGGACATCTTTTTTGGGTGTTAGTTCTGAAAGGTCTTGAAGGTCTTCATGGAACCGTTCAACTTCAGCTTCTTCAGTGTTAGTGGTTGGGGCATAGACTTGGATTACTGTGATATTGAATGGTTTGCCTTAGAGATGAACAGAGATCATTCTGTCGTTTTTGAGACTGCATCCAAGTACTGCACTTTGGACTCCTTTGTTGACCATGATGGCTACTCCATTTCTTCTGAGGGATTCCTGTCCACAGTAGTAGATATAATGTTCGTCTGAGTTAAATTCACCCATTCCAGTCCATTTTAGTTTGCTGATTCCTAGAATGTCGACATTCACTCTTGCCATCTCTTGTTTGACCACTTCCTATATGCTTTGATTCATGGACCTGACATTCCAGGTTCCTATACAATATTGCTCTTTACAGCATTGGACCTTGCTTCTATCACCAGTCACATCCACAGCTGGGTATTGTTTTTGCTTTGTCTCCATCCTTCATTCTTTCTGAAGTTATTTCTCCACTGATATCCAGTAGCATATTGGGCACCTAATGACCTGGGGTGTTCCTCTTTTGGTATCCTATCATTTTGCCTTTTCATACTGTTCATGGGGTTCTCAAGGCAAGAATACTGAAGTGGCTTGCCATTCCCTCCTCCAGTGGACCACATTCTGTCAGACCTCTCCACCATGACCCGCCCATCTTGGGTGGCCCCACAGGCATGGCTTAGTTTCACTGCGTTAGACAAGGCTGTGGTGCTAGTGTGATTAGACTGACTAGTTTTCTGTGAGTATGGTTTCAATGTGTCTGCCCTTTGATGCCCTCTTGCAACACCTACCGTCTTACTTGGGTTTCTCTTACCTTGGACGAGGGGTATCTCCTCACCGCAGCCCCTCCTGACCTTGAATGTGGAATAGCTCCTCTAGGCCCTCCTGCGCCCGCCCAGCCACCGCTCCTTGGACATAGGGTAGCTCCTCTGGGCTGCTCCTGCACTGTCGCAGCCTGGCACTCCTGGCCGCCGCCCCTGACCTCGGACGTGGGGTAGCTCCTCTTGGCCGCACTAAGTGAGCTGGTTGCAGCCGCCTGCGCTAAGTGCTACTATTATTATTTCATAAATGACCCTTTCCTGACAGACAAGTGTTCTCGCACAGTCTGAAACTGGGTGTTACAGCACAGTGGTTGAGAGCACAGTCTACTGTCAGGCTCGATGGGTTTGAAGCTTAGCCTGACTGTTTATTAACAATGTGATTTTAAGTACATTATTTGACTTTTCTATACCTCATATTCTTTGCCTATAAAATTGGAATAACAGTAGAAACTCACTCAGAAAGTTGCTGGGAATTGAATAAAATAACCCATATAAAATACTCAATAATGTTGTAAAAATCACAACATTAAGCAACAGAAACCTCAATTAAACAGAGTGAGGAGACCAGAGAGGGGAACTCTCATATCCTGCAATGATAGTAGAGCCCAACAGGAGGAAGAATGGCTCCTCTTCTTACCTGACAATAGATCATCCCATGAGAGACTGTCCCAACTCAGCCAATGAAAAGCCATACCCTCTGTGTTTACTATAGCCTCCCAACTTCCTTCCCCACTCTATAAGAAGAGTTCTCCTCTTCATTTTCGCTGGGGACTTGCTTGTGGCTTGCCATGATTGCAGAGCCTGGATTGCAATTCTTTGCTAATCCTAAGTAAACCTTGCCTTTTTTTTTTTTTCTGGAGAAATAATTGGTGGTCTAATTGTTCTTGGTCCACAGTGTGTAGTTGCACATAGTAAATTTTCAGTAAATGTCATTGATAATTTTTTTTAACCTAAAAAGATCTTTCCACAGAATATAGTGACGAGACTGAGAGGAGGCTTCCCTGATGGCTCAGCAGTAAAGAATCAGCCTGCAACACAGGAGATGCGGGTTCAGTGCCTGGGTCTGGAAGATCTGCTGGAGGAGGAAACCCACTACAGTATTCTTGCCTGAAATATCCCATGCACAGAGGGCTACTATCCAAAGGGTTGCAAAAACTTGGACACAACTGAACACATGAGTACATTGCTTTTATTCACCTCAAAAAGATCTTTCCACAGAATACAGTAAAGGAATTGGAGGTAATTTCGACCAAAAAAAAAAAAATAGAAAAAATATTGTTCATGTAAAGTATTACAAATGTGTATTTCATATGATAAGAGATAACTACACAGGCTTTAAATTCAAACCATAATTTTTAAGACTGTTTCTTATTACTTTTTAATGTATTTGATTTTTGGCAGTGCTGGGTCTTCATTGTTGCATGATGACTTGCTTTAGCTGCGGCGAGTAGGGGCTTCTCTCTAGCTGTGTTCAGGCTTCTCATTGTGGTGGCTTCTCTTGTTGGGGAGCACAGGTTCTAGGCGCTTGGCCTTCTTTAGTTGTGGTGCCTGGGCCTAGCTGCCTCTCAGCATGTGGAATCCTCCCACACCAGAAATTGAACCCATGTCCCCCGCACTGGTAGGTAGATTCTCAACCACTGGACCACCAGGGTCGCGGTTATATATTTTTAAAAACTATGTTGCTCTTTCTGGTAAGAGCAGCTCCTTGAGATAAAGGATTCTCTCATTAAAGAATAAAATTGCATCTAGCACACAACATAAAATTATTAAGACTTTTTCCCATTAGAGTTATAGACGTACTAAAGTAATTCCAGAACCCCAGTCTCAGATACAAAATATAAACTTAGGGAAGTTTAATACTGGAGCAGAATCAACAATATCTTGGGTTTTAAGTTTATTAATGTTTTATTCCTTCACTGAAGTAGGAGGGTACAGTCCACAGTGGGTGAGTAACGCAGATTTGTAGTCTTTCTCCTTTTATAATCTAATATTTGTGAAGGTGCTTTGGAAATTGTCACAAAATGGGGGAGGAAAAATCCCAATATCAATAACCTCAGATATGTAGATAACACTACCCTTATGGCAGAAAGTGAAGAAGAACTAAAGAGCCTCTTGATGAAAGTGAAAGAGGAGAGTGAAAAAGTTGGCTTAAAGCTCAACCTTCAGCAAACTAAGGTCATGGCATCTGGTCCCATCATTTCATGGCAAATAGATGGGGAAACAGTGAAACTGTGGCTGACTTTATTTTTCTGAGCTCCAAAATCACTGCAGATGGTGATTGCAGCTATGAAATTAAAAAATGCTTACTCCTTGGAAGGAAAGTTATGACCAACCTACACAGCATCTTGAAAAGCAGAGACATTACTCTGTCAGCAAAGGTCCGTCTAGTCAAGGCTATGGTTTTCCAATGGTCATGTATAGATGTGAGAGTTGGACTGTGAAGAAAGCTGAGTACTGAAGAATTGATGCTTTTGAACTGTGGTATTGGAGAAGACTCTTGAGAGTCCCTTGGACTGCAAGGAGATCCAACCAGTCCATTCTAAAGGAGATCAGTCCTGGGTGTTCATTGGAAGGACTGATGTTGAAGCTGAAACTCCAATACTTTGGCCACCTGATGCGAAGAGCTGACTCATTTGAAGAGACCCTGATGCTGGGAAAGATTGAGGTCAGGAGAAGGGGATGACAGAGGATGAGATGGTTGGATGGCATCACTGACTCAATGGACATGGGTTTGGATGGAATCTGGGAGTTGGTGATGGACAGGGAGGCCTGGCATGCTGCGGTTCATGGGGTTGCAAAGAGTCAGACACGACTGAGTGACTGAACTGAACTGAATACAAAACAAAAAGGAACATGACAACCTGGGAAAAATGTTTGCAACACATATAGCAAAAGATACATATTCCCAATAGAGAAAAGAGGCTGCTAAAGCAACAAGACTATGAGTCCAAAAAAGACATGACGAGGCAAATCACAAGAGGAGAAATTCAAACTGCCAGAAAATCTGGAAAATATTCAGACTTACTAATAATCAAAGAAAAACAAATTAAAACAAGTTTTTCATTCTTTTTTCATTTCAAATTGACAAAGATTAAAAGAATAAAATGGCCAGCATTAAGTGTGGTGATATAGGGCAATCTCATCCACTGTGAGCAGAGTATAGGTTGACACAATTTTTTTTGGAGACAGCTGTCTATATGAGTTAAGAACCTCAAAAATCTTCATACTGTTTGTCTTCATAATTAAACTATGTAATTATACTTGCACAAACATGCATGCATGTGACTACTCACATTGTGGTGTTATATAAAGAAAATTTTGATGATATAAGTGGAGTATGGTTAAATAAATTTTGATCTATCCATGGACCATTAAAAATCAAATAATCTTTAGAAATAACTTATTTTGCAGGTCTTTCACATTTTGCTGACAGAGAGGTGATGGTACAGAAATATGAGAGAGAGAAGAGCACAGATGCACGGGGGAAACATTTTAAAAAGAGTGCCCTTTACCCTTACTGCTTCTCAAGCTCTGGGAGTCCCTTGGGCGCTCACAATTCCTTAGGGTAAATATCCACACTGAATTCTAACAATGTCAGAGTCACACACTTAGAGGTTTAGAGCTTAACACATCTCCGTCCTCCAAAGTCACAAACAACATTGTTAAAATTTCCAAAATATCACTAGATGCTTATCTACTTGTTTCTAACTTTTCGGTTGCTTCAGTTCTGCCTTCAAAATAAAATAAAAAGTTAGATAAAATCCAAAGCTCAGGAAGCAATAGTTAGAACTCGACATGGAACAACAGACTGGTTCCAAATAGGAAAAGGAGTACATCAAGGTTGTATACTGTCACCCTGCTTATTTAACTTATATGCAGAGTACATTGTGAGAAACATTGGGCTGGAAGAAGCACAAGCTGGAATCAAGATTGCTGGGAGAAATATCAATAACCTCAGATATGCAGATGACACTACCCTTATGGCAGAAAGTGAAGAGGAACTAAAAAGTCTCTTGATGAAAGTGAAAGCGGAGAGTAAAAAAGTTGGCTTAAAGCTCAACATTCAGAAAACGAAGATCATGGCATCTGGTCCCATCACTTCATGGAAAATAGATGGGGAAACAGTGGAAACAGTGTCAGACTTTATTTTTTTGGTCTCCAAAATCACTGCTGATGGTGATTGCAGTCATGAAATTAAAAGATGCTTAGTCCTTGGAAGGAAAGTTATGACCAACCTAGATAGCATATTCAAAAGCAGACATTACTTTGCCAACAAAAAGTCCATCTAGTCAAGGCTATGGTTTTTCCAGTGGTCATGTATGGATGTGAGAGTTGGACTGTGAAGAAAGCTGAGCGCTGAAGAATTGATGCTTTTGAACTGTGGTGTTGGAGAAGCCTCTTGAGAGTCCCTTGGACTGCAAGGAGATCCAACCAATCCATTCTAAAGGAGATCAGTCCTGGGTGTTCATTGGAAGGACTGATGCTAAAGCTGAAACTCCAATACTTTGGCCACCTCATGCGAAGAGTTGACTTATTGGAAAAGACTCTGATGCTGGGAGGGACTGAGGGCAGGAGGAGAAGGGGTCAACAGAGGATGAGATGGCTGGATGGCATCACCGACTCTATGGACATGAGTTTGAGTGAACTCTGGGAGTTGGTGATGGACAGGGAAGCCTGGAGTGCTGCAATTCATGGGGTTGCAAAGAGTCAGACATGACTGAGCAACTGAACTGAACTGAACTGAACTGAAAATCCAAAGTGAGCACAACCCATATTTATTTATTTCTAAGGTACTATCAGGAGAAGGCAATGGCACCCCAGTCCAGTACTCTTGCCTGGAAAATCCATGGATGGAGGAACCTGGCAGGCTGTAGTCCTTGGAGTGGCTAAGAGTCAGATATGACTGAGCAACTTCACTTTCACTTTTTACTTTCATGCATTGGAGAAGGAAATGGCAACCCACTCCAGTGTTCTTGCCTGGAGAATCCCAGGGACAGGGAAGCCTGGTGGGCTGCCATCTATGAGGTCACACAGAGTCGGACACGACTGAAGTGACTTAGCAGCAGCAGCAAGGCACTATCGGATAAGGTAATGGGAACCCACACCAGTATTCTTGCCTGGGAAATCCCGTGGACAGAGGAGCCTGGTGGGCTACGGTCCATGAGGTCACAAGAATTGGACACAACTTTGTGACTAAACCAACCAGCCAATCAAGGGACTATCATTTTAAGTTGGACACCTTCAAGAAACTGCAGCCTAATTCTTAAATTTTAGTGATTGGTGATGTTTAAAATGCAAGTATGTAGTGATGTATTTTATGTGGCAAGTTTCTGTAATAAAACATTTCAATGGACGAATTATGACAGTCAGAAAAAAGAAAGATACTTCAACCCTTTTCACCCTTGCTATTGAATCTTGGAGAATTTGACTCAGGGGATACTTGGAACTTGTTGATTATTGTTCTGCTAACCCTTTAAGCAGTTAGTAACTGTAGGCAAAATTATCAAAAATATTTATAAAAATTAGATGAAAATATAAGCGAACAATTGAGGACAATAAAAGATTCCTGAAATATCTGAGGGCATATAATAATTTTCTCATGATTTTCTAAATCAGAGATGACACACTGGTATCCAGCAGATGGATTGTAGGCCAGTTATGAGACACTCCCAGGTGGCACAGTGGTAAAGAATCTGCCTGCCAAGGCAGAAGACGCGAGTGATCCAAGTTCAATCCCTGGGTCAGGAAGATCCCTTGGAGTATGAAATGACAATCCACTCCAGTAGTCTTGCTGGAAAATTCCATGGAGAGAGGAGCCTGGCAGGCTACAGTTCATGGAGTTGCAAAGGGTTGGACACGACTGAGCACGCAGCATGCATGGATGCACATGAGACCCCGATTCCCTCCATCCTCAGAGCAGCCAGGCATGACCTGGGACTAAGGGACCCTGGACTGGTCTCCTGACATCCACCATGTATACAGCACCAGAGAAAGCCAGCCGCAGAGAACATGAAACAGCCCATCACTGACAAAGCACCCATGGAGCTGCTATGGAAGTCTGTTTTCCAGATGTTCTAGGATAGGATTAGCAGCCTAAGTTCATATTGGGTGGAAGAGGGTAGGAAGGAAAGAGGTAGATCTACAAGAAATACTATCGCACATGCACAAAACTCACAAATCCATAGAATTTAGTAGGGACGAAAGAATTAGTAAATGAACTAAAGCAGTGTTGTTCATAGAAAAGGACAGATACTAACAAAAAGTAGTTTCGGTAAAATCAAAATTAAAGAGGAAAACCATAGAAGAGGTTTAATTGCTCTTATAAGGAAATTCGTCCAGGAATTCAACTGACAATGGTTTTATGTCAATTAAATACTTTCTTGATCAATTTCATCTTCATTGGTAAAGTTATGATTGGAATGTTTGTATTCATAAATGAGACTTAGAATGTCTGAGGGAATCAAAACAGGGTGAAAATGGGAAGTAGAGGCTCCACTGAGCACTTAGTGGCACCTGTGAGAACTTGCACAGGGTTTTCCACCCATCCCTGCCAGCATCTCTGCTGGAGACACTGCCTGACCTGTAATCTGGTGTGTCTCAGTCCATTAGCTGGTGCAGGCCATAACTCTCATCAATTCCTCTCTTCCTTTGAATGGTCCTCACTACTGTTCATAAGTCTTATATTTGAAGTCATACTCCAGTTTTGACTGTTCTTAGACTCAAGTCCTAAAGTCCCTTAATCCATGATTCCAATTTGTCCTTCAACTTGTTGCACCCAGTCAGAAGAAAAACAGTTAATTCATATTCATAATATATATTCACAGGACAACCTTTGTTTCCTGATTCCTATCCCCAGTTCACCTGTTGTTCCATAGAGCCTAGGGCTGGGTGGGTAAGAACAAGAAATAGGATAAATGGAAATGGATGGGTGGTGAGAGTACATGATGAAGTGAGCAGGAGAAAAGATTGGTGATATCTGGTGCCACTTTTCTTTTTTAAAGTCAGAAAACAAGAACATGGGAATAAAAGTACTTGTTTGTACCTTTTCTTTATTCACCATGATTTTTGCCCACTCTTTATTAATGTTCTAAGACAATGCATTTTGTTTCACTTGGATTGTCATAATGAAAGATCTTTTTTTTTTTTAAAGGGGAACTGAATATGTGGGTTCTGTAACAGTAATCACATTGCTTTAGGTTTAATGAGTCCCATTTTACTGCTTTTGGTGGTGCAGTGGTAAAGACTCCACCTTCCAATGCAGGAGCTGCAAGAGATGCGGGTTTGATATCTGGGTTGGGAAGATTACCTGGAGAAGGAAATGGCAACCCATTCCAGTACTCTTGTTTTGAAAATTCCATGGACAAGGAGCCTGGCAGGCTATAGTCCATGGAGTCTCAAAGAGTTGGACATGGCTGAGCACACACACATACAGTGTAGAAAAGTAAAACCAGAATTTTACAGGTCTTTAGTTTATCCTTATATTTTGTGCTATTTACTATTTTCTAGACATATATTTTTTTGAACACCAGAATACAGGATAGTGCCTAGCACTTAAAAAGGGGTCAATAGGGAATTCCCTGGCAGTCCAGTGGTTAGAACTCCATACTTTCACTGCCAAGGGGCAGGAAACTAAGATCCTGCAAGCTTTTGACCTGGCAAATAAATAAATACATAAGGGTTTCAATAATCACTTAATAAGTAAATGAATGAATGATGTTTTTACAACTGGACATAATAGACGTTCATCATTTCATTTTTGATGAGTATATTGTGGGTTTATATTTACTCACACAGATTGGTAAGCATAGGAAAATAGCTTCAGATTTAGATGAGGACAAACCCCTTTACTTCCTGATATTGTTCCTTCACTCTTTCTTATTTGGAAGACAGTTTGAAAGTGCTTGTTACAAAACAGTCTTCTTAGTGGAAAGTGACTCAAAATGAAGAAGTCTCAGTTCTAGGTCTCCTTTTTACAAAGTCTTACCCAAGAGGAAGTGAGCATGAGGTAAACTGCATAAACTTAAAGTGCCGCAGAGATGAAACGTAAACCAGGAAGAAACATGCCATCAGTATGCTTGATGGGAACACATGTACCATGTGAAGAGACATGACAAAAACAGCCCTCCTTAAATTACTTTTGGCCATAGTGATCACGTTTATTTTAATTTTGCCAGAATATTTCAAGGCACCAAAAGGTGAGTAATTACTATTTACTTTTCCTGTATTAATTTTTTAAAATTATATCAGTTAATGGAAAGGCCTTATTTTTGGCTACGTGCTGTGAGTGCTGATGTTCTATGTCTGGAAAGCTAATAAAATGAGATTGTAATTTTAGTTGACTTTTACATGGTACAGTAACCTTACTTACAGTACTTAGGTACTGTAGCATGCAATAATGAAGTGAAAAAAATGAAAAGAAATACTTAAAATCTGTAGTCTCGGTTTCAAACATTGAATTTACAACAATTTCACCATATGATTTTGCTCTTTGAAAGTTTCCTTCAAAACAGCTTTAAATATGCTTTTACATCCTGGAATTACTTTATAAATAAAGTAACATTTACTATGTTAAAAAGTGCTTGCATTCCTTTCCATTACAACTATTTCACACAAATCGCTTACTGTTACTTTTTTAAAAAAAAGTATAAAGATTTTTTCCAAAATATAGCTAAAATAAGATGGGTAAAAATTTAAGTGGCTGTATACCTGTGTATATTTGTAATTAGAGAATGATGGGGTAAAATTATCTCTGTTTATATTTCAGAAAATTGTAATATTGCTGAAACCTAGAGTAGGAAAAGAAATAGATGTAAATTTAAACTACTTTTATATGTCAGTAAGATTTGAAAATATATTAGCATGATTATTGAATGGTAATTATGCTCCCTAGCATTTTATATAGAGAAGGAAATGGCAACCCACTCCAGTGTTCTTGCCTGGAGAATCCCAGGGATGGGGGAGCCTGGTGGGCTGCCGTCTCTGGGGTCTCACAGAGTCGGACACGACTGAAGCGACTTAGCAGCAGCAGCATTTTATAAGAAGAAAAATTAAAAAGAAAATGCTGTATTCTGTCATTAAAAAGTTATCATATGAATTGATTAAATCAGAGAAAACCTTGTATTTAATGACTTTTTATAATGATTATTGTTGTATATACATATACTAAGTGACTTGATGACTACACTGTTGTTAATTACATTTAGTGACATATTGCAAGGGTTATTTAATGTTGCATATACATGATGTGAAGTAGCAGATAATTTCTTTGCTTAATAAACACTATGAATGTACATTTTGTGAATAATTAAATTTTTCAAATTTCTCTTGGTTTTCTGGCATTATGTTGCTTAGATTAAGCCATCATAGCATATATTTAATTGATCTATTTGGTAATGACTGGTTAGCGTTTTGTGACAAGTAACATGTTAAAAGAGCATGTTAAAAATTATTCTTTGGGGGGCAGATATCTTGACAAATAATCTACCATCATTGATAACAACTTTATACTCTCAGTTTCCTAATTGTTTACAGTAGCTTTCAATACTACATTTACTGCCTCCTAAAACTTAAAATAGCCATGTCTCTTTCCCTGGTCCAAGAGCAATGTCAAACTTTTCTCCAACTCTTTTTGGAGTGATGGATTTATTTGAGAATTTTGTTTTGAAAGAACTCTCCTTGGGGCCAACAAACAAAACTATTTGAAAACCACCATTTTGTCCTGATATTGTTTTGTGGTAGCAGGAATTTTGCACATAAGTGAAAAGTTGATTAGGCAAAATGTTTTACACATATGATAGTATAATAATAATGCTTTATATTTTATAATGGTTTATGGATCACCAGGAGCAAATTTATATAGACTCATTTTATACAGTTCTATATTGATTAAACTAAGGATGTATAAGTATTTTGTCTTTTTTTTGGTGGCAATTTTTAACCACAATAGCTCCTTATGAAATGAGTTGACTTGTTAACCAAAGCATCTTGCAAAATAAGCTATTTAGTAAGAATATTTAGACGGTAAGATAAGAGTGTTCTGCTGCTGCTGCTGCTAAGTCGCTTCAGTCGTATCCAGCTCTGTGTGACCCCATAGACGGCAGCCCACCAGGCTTCCCCGTCCCTGGGATTATCCAGGCAAGAACACTGGAGTGGGTTGCCATTTCCTTCTCCAATGCATGAAAATGAAAAGTGAAAGTGAAGTTGCTCAGTCGTGTCCGACTCCTAGTGACCCCATAGACTGCAGCCCACCAGGCTCCTCTGTCCATGGGATTTTCCAGGCAAGAGTACTGGAGTGGGGTGCCTCTAGAAGTACTAAAATTAACCTTGAGAGTTTCTCCTGTAGTCTTACTCTCCCTATCAGTTACTTGTGTCTCTTTTTCATTCTTATGTTCTATTCACTTTAATATCTAAGATAAATATTATAAAATGATTTTTACTTATAAATTATTTACTGATACACTGTCTTTAGCATGTCAAATGAATTCAAAAGGAATCTTAATGAGGAATAATGTATTCACAAGGTTTAATAGATTTTATTTCAAAATAATAAGCCCTCTGAAGACCTAAGTTAAAAATAGAGCACTCTGTTTGATCATTTTTCATCAAGAATGTATCTGAGTCTCTGAATAATCATTACTCAGAATATTCAATTATTATAATTACATAGTATAAGCTATTTAGTCTAACTTCTTTGGAAGGGGAACTTCTTTAATGGTATTTGGGACTTGTAATAACTCCACATTGGTATTCACTGGCAAGAGAGCATATTCTAGCTTTCAGTTTATTGGAAACACATCTTACACTAAGACATAGTAGTTAATATAATGGTTTCATACTCTTATATTGCATTAGATAACAAAGATACAAAAGGGTGTGGATATATTTTTATTCAGAGCTTCTTGAAGTTAAGAAAACTGGGTTGTTCCAAACAAGAGACATCTTATTAACCCACTTTGGGTGGATTTACAGTCTTTAAGAGAAACAGAGCTCTGGTTAACTCATATAAATCTCAGTGATCTTTTATTTATTTGTTCTTTCACGTATGAATAGTGTCTAACAGTACTAGGAACCCAAGGCTACAAAAATGAAAGGTAATTCTTCCTTCAAAAAATTTTCAGTCAAGGGGAGGACTGACTGGTAAATAATTAAATACAATACTGTAATAATGAAAATAGCAATATAAAAGACACAATGGGAACATAAAAGTTGCTTCCAGTCCTCTCTGGGGGAGGACGTTTCTTCATTTTCATTCACAAAACAAAACAACTGTCAGAGTTCTAATGATCAATTAATATTTCTCCTTAGCTATGTTAGAAGCACTTTCTAAAAGAAGGAATTGTTACTGATTTTCAAATAAAATGTATTCATACTGATATCTCAGAAACTCTCGAGGCTAGAAATTATAGAGTTATGTGAGTATATTCCAGACTGTGGTGAAGAGGACCAGGAATAGCACAGATGAAAACACCACAGACCTAATTTTACTTGTTGTTTTGACTTCTTCTCTTACTTTTAGGCATCAAACTCACATATACTATGTTTATCAGCTTTCATTTTCCTTCCATTTCATATTTTCTGATGGAAATGGCAGTATAGTGAGCAGTGAAATTGAAGAAAACAAAGGATAAAAGAACTTTAAATATCTATAAAGGACAGGATAAACCCTGAAGTATATAAGCATATATTCATATTACTTATGTCTTTATTATAAAGACCAGTGTAATCAAGGATAACTGTAATTATTTTGGAAAATTATTATCCTAGTCCTTAAAATATATGTCCTTATTTTCTTACTGGTTTCCAATCAGGTTTGGAATATAATCATGACCATTTAAAAAAGGTTAAAAAGTACATATTTATGCATACATCAGTTCAGTTCAGTTCAGTTCAGTTGCTCAGTTGTGTCCGACTCTTTGTGACTCCATGAATCGCAGCATGCCAGGCCTCCCTGTCCATCACCAACTCCTGGAGTCCACTCAAACCCATGTCTGTAGAGTCAGTGATGCCATCCAGCCATCTCATCCTCTGTCGTCCCCTTCTCCTCCTGTCTTCAATCCCTCCTAGCATCAGAGTCCTTTCCAATGAGTCAACTCTTCACTTGAGGTGGCCAAAGTATTGAAGTTTCAGCTTTAGCATCATTCCTTCCAATGAACACTCAGGACTGATCTCCTTTAGAATGGACTGGTTGGATCTCCTTGCAGTCCAAGGGACTCTCAAGAGGCTTCTCCAACACCACAGTTCAAAAGCATCAATTCTTCGGCATCAGCTTTCTTCACAGTCCAACTCTCACATCCATACATGACATGACCACTGGAAAAACCATAGCCTTGACTAGACGGACCTTTTTTGGCAAAGTAACGTCTCTGCTTTTCAATATGCTGTCTAGGTTGGTCATAACTTTCCTTCCAAGGAGTGTCTTTTAATTTCATGGCTGCAATCACCACCTGCAGTGATTTTGGAGCCCCCCAAAATAAAGTCTGACACTGTTTCCACTGTTTTCCCATCTACTTCCCATGAAGTGATGGGACCAAATGCCATGATCTTAGTTTTTATACTATCCCTGGAGGAGGGAATCGCAACTGACTCCAGTATTCTTGCCAGGAGAATCCCATGGACAGAGGAGCCTGGGAGGCTATAGTCCATGGCATCACAAAGAGTCAGACACTACTGAAGCGACTTAGCACAGCACAGCATACAGGTATTATATACCAAATACTTTTACACATAATAATTATTTTAGCTTATTAAATACTTCAACTCATTAATGGTGAAGTATTGTTCTCAAGACAGACTGTTTTGAAAATCTTTGGGAAGAAAGAATAAATCTAGATAGATAAATTTACTTTGTTGTAAGATTTTATTTCTTGCTGAATTTTCTGAATCATTATGGTTTGTAAATAGCTACTAATGGACATGGATTCATATATATATATCTTAGACGTACATAATGGCAAAAAAATATTAATAATGCTTTTCACTGCTTGGGCAGAATTGGCCTTATCCTCTCATAGGCTAGGTTACAATACCAACAACCCTTGCTTGGAAAGCTTTCTAACTACTTGTCTCATTCATTTGCCTTTGTAGATAAATGTTCTCTCTGAATATCTTGTATCTGCCACATTAAAAGGCATTCAATGAGTATTTGTGACTAAGTGAAATTTCTGAGTCATAAAGGAAATAAAAAATATTATAAAGAAAATTAAAATGCTTTCTGAAAGGAAGCATTTCTCATCAGGCCCTCACAACCATCTCTTGATTTAGGTAGGCCAGGCATTATTATCCTCATCTTACTTTTTTGGGGGGGGCCACACTACAGAGTGGTAAAGAATCTGCCTGCAATGCAGGAGACCTGGGTTCGATCCCTGGGTTGGGAAGATCCCTTGGAGAAGGGAAAGGCTACCCACTCCAGTATTCTGGCCTGGAGAATTCCAGGGACTGTACAGTCCATGGGGTTGCAAAGAGTCTGAGCGACTTTCACTTTCACTTTCACACAGCTTATGGGATCTTAGTTCCCTGAGCAGGGATAAAAACTGAACCACCTGCAGTGGAAGCACAGAGTCCTAACCACCATCAGGGGACCCCTTCATCTTACATTTTTGAAACCTAAAATTTCACCACCAACCTTGAACTTTTAGGCTGCGTAGCCTCTGAAATTTTTTTCACAGAATCTTTTACTTAAAGGACATGCATCTCTTTACCTTGAATCATTTTTCTGCTATTGTTCCCCCAATGGAGAATTCCGTAGTGCGGGATATGATAAAAATGGCAGGTATTTAGAAGAAAGTTTATAGTTTTAAATTCTTTGATATAAGAAAAGTGAGATAAACTCAAGGTAAGTAGAAGGCAGGAAATAACAAAGACAAAAGCAAAAGTCAATGAAATTGACCTGATATGATATGAAAGAAAGGATCAATAAAGTCAAAAGTTGGTTTTTTAGAAAAGTCTAATTGAACAGAAACACCTCTGGAATGCTTGATGTTTCAGTTTCTTATGGGTTCTGTACAAATGACCACAAACAGTAGCATCAAACAGCACAAATATATTATCTAGAGTTCTCTAAGTAGAAATCCAGCAGAGGTCTCACTGGGCTAAAATAAAAGTGTTAGTAGGGCTACATTCTTCTCAGAGGCTCTAGGAAAGAATACCTTTATTTACTTGTCTTTTCTACCTCCTAGAAGCTGCCTGCTTTCCTTCGCTTGTGGCTTCTTCCCACCTTCAAAGCCAGTGATAGCCTGTTGAGTTTTTCTGGCATCTGAACCACATGTATGATTACATTATGCCTACCCATATAATCCAGGATAATTTCTCTATTTTAAGAACAGTTCATTAGCAACTTGAATTCCATTTTTCGACTCAATTCTTCTTTGCCATGTCATGTAACATACTCACAGGGTCTGGAAATAAGGATGTGGATATCTTAGGGAGGCCATTATTCTGCCTGCTAAAACTGAATAATCAAAAAAGAGAAGGCACAATAACTAACTTAGGAATGAAAAAGAGGCATAGAAATTAAAACTATAATGAGATTATTATGAATAGCTGTAAGTCAATAAAACATAAAGACACATTTCTAGAAAAATATAACTTATCAGAACTCACTTGGGAAGAAATGGAAAATCCAAGAATTGTAGAATAATTAAGAAAATTGACCAATGGTTTGATTTTCCCTGAAAAATCACTTGGTTCAGATGTTTTTATATGTAAGTTCTGCCAAACTTTCAAGAAATAAATTGAATAGATAAATGTAATTTGTTAAAAACCATTTCAAAAAATATAAAAAGGGAAACATTTTCTAATTTATTAAAAAATTTAAAATTTTTTATTGATTTCTTGTCTTTTCTACCTCCTAGAAGCTGCCTGCTTTCCTTTGTTTGTGGCTTCTTCCCGCCTTCAAAGCCAGTGATGGCCTGTTGAGGTTTTCTCGCATCTGAATCACATGTATGATTACATTATGCCTACCCATATAATCCAGGACATTGTTGCTGGGACATTGTTGCTGCATGCAGGCTTTCTCTAGCTGCAGCGAGTGGGGGCTCCTCTCTAGTTGCAGTGTGCGGGCTTATCATTGTGGTGGCATCTCTTGTCGTGGAGCACAGGCTCTAGTGCAGGTGGGCTTCAGTAGCTGGCACTCCTAGGCTCTAGAGCACAGGTTCAGTAGTTGCAGTGCATGGGCTTAGTTGCTCCGTGGCACGTGGGATCCTCCTGGACAAGGGGTGGAACCCATGTCTCCTGCATTGGTAGGTGGATTCTTTGCCACTGAGCCACCAGGGAAGCTCTCCAGTTTGTTTGTTTATTGTCCGGGCTGGGTCTTTTGTTGCTTGGACTTTCTAGTTGTGGCAAGCAGGGGCTACTCTCTAGTTGTGGTGCGCAGGCTTCTCATTGAGGTTGCTTTCTCATTGTGGAGCATGGGCTCTAGGGCACTCAGGCTTCTCCGGTTGCAGCATGTGGGTTTGGTAGTTGCGGCTCCCTGGCTCCAGAGCACAGGCTTAATAGTATGGTGCACTGGCTTAGTTGCTCCAAGGCATGTGGGATCATCCTGAATCAGGGATTGAACCTGTGTCTTCTGCATTGGCAGAAGCCCCTCCAATTTATTTTTTAAGGCTAGTATATCTTAGTATTCAAACCTAACAAAGACAGTACAAAAAAGGCAACTTTACAGCCAATCTCATTTATAAACATAGATTAAAAATCTTTAAACAAAACATTAAGAATCTGATTGCAGCAATGTATAAAAATGATCAAATTAGATTTATCCCTGGAATGCAAGATTGAGTTAGCATTAGAAAATCTAATAATGTAATTCACTATATTAACTGATTAGAGAAGAAAGCCTATATAATCATCTCAATACTTGTTGAAAGAGCATTCAATTAATATATTCAACAGTCTTTATAATTAAAAACTCAGCAAACTAGGAATAGAAAAGAACCTTCTTAAAGTGAAATGGGATATCTAAAAATGATTATATATCACTCTCAGTAATGAATATCATAAGCATTATTTTTAAGACCAGGAGCAAACAAGGATGTCCACTCTCAACACTTCTATTCATCATGGTACTGGAGGTCCTAGTCAGTGCAGTAAGACAACCAAAAGAAATAAAATGTGTAAGGAGTGAAAAGCAAGAAATAAAGTTGCAATTATTTGCAGTAAATTAACATATTTATGGTCTTCCCTAGTGGCTCAGTGGTGAAAAATCCACCTACCAATGCAGGAGACAAGGTTCAATCCCTGGGTCAGGAAGATCCCTTGGAGAAGGAAATGGCAACCCACTCCCGTATTCTTGCCTGGAGAATCCCATGGACAGAGAAGCCTGGAGGGCTAGTCAATGGGGTCACAAAGAGACAGACACAACTTAGCAACTGAGCGCAAGCACGAAGCATATCTATATAGAAAACTCAAAAGATTTATAGGAAAAATTAAAATTAATAAGGAAGTTTACAAAGCGATAAGAAATTAAAAATTTATATTCAAGAGTCAATTGTACATCCACCTATTGCTAACAAACAGAAAACATATTTCTTAAAAAATACTGTCGGCAATAGCAACAAAAATTAAGGTACCAAGGAGGAAATCTAGCAAAAGATGTATGGGACCTTGATGGTGAAAATTTGGAAATTTTATTAGAAGATATCAAAGAAGACCTATAAAAGTAGAGAGAAAGAAAGGAAGAAAGAGTGATAGGAGTAACTCAATGTCATATCTTTCTTCTCCAATTGATTTTGAGATTCAAGTCAGAATCACAGCTGGGTTTTTCACCAAACTTAATAAGCTGATTCTAAAATTTATTGGAAAGAACAAAGGATCAAGAATCACTAAGACATTCCCAAAGAAACTGAACAAGGTTAGGGGATTTTTCCTATGAGATATAAAGACTTCCCTGGTGGCTGAGACGGTAAAGAATCCACCTGCAATGTGGGAGACCTGGATTCCATCCCTGGGTCAGGAAGATCTCCTGGAGAAGGGAATGGCAACCCACTCCCAGCATTCTTGCCTGGAGAATCCCCATGGACAGAGGAGCCTGGTGGGTCCATGGGGTCGCAAAGAGATGGACACAACTGAAGGGACTAAGCACACATAAAAGCTTTATAAAGCAAAAGTAATTAAGTCCACCAGATGTCTTTGCCAAGAGAAGAAAAAATTTGGAACCCGGAAATACAGTCATACATACATACATGGATATTTGATAGTTTATAGAGATGTCATTACAGATAGTAGGGAAAAGATAGACTACTTAATAATTGCTAGTACAATTGATTATCACATGTGGAAAAAATTAACTTGGTTTCTTACTTTGTACTGTCTTAATTCTAGATAGATTAAGGGTTTACACATAAAAGGCAGAACTTCAAAACTTGTAGACGAAAATGTGAATGAAAATCTTTTTAAAAGAGAAAGATTTCTTAAACAAGATGCAGAGCACAATTTGTAAAGAAAATGATAAATTTAAAACACTCAAATTAAGAGCTTCCTTTAACTAAAAGATCATAAAGAAAATGAAAAAACAAGGTACAAATGATGAGACGATATCTTGATAAAAATGCAAATAACTTCTTAAAGTTTCAAAGGGAAAAGTTGAAAAACTCCTAAACATTAATAAGAAAATGAAAAACAATCTATTAGAGAAATAGAAAAAGTAGGAACTTTTAAACCATGATAAGATTCCACTTAACATTCAACAAATTGTCAAAACTTCAAAAGCTTTGGCTAAGATATGTGTCAATGAAAACCTTTCTACACTGCAGGTGGGCAGATAAATTGGTACAACTTCTTTGTATAATGATTTGGCATTTTCTAGTGAAATCAAAGATGAGCATACTGAATACCTGGCAATTCATTCAGTATGTATGCTAGAGAAACTTCTGTAACTGCGTACTAGGAGATATGTTCATGAATATTCATTGTAGTGTTATTTAAAAATAAACTTAATTGAGATATAATTTACATATGATAAAATGTGCCACTTTTAAGTGTAAAGTTGAGGTCTGACAAATTTTTATTCTCCCACTAACAATACTGTTTTTCATTTTTTAGAATTTCATATAAAATGGAATCACATTAGTATGTAGTGAATCGTATCTGGCTGCTTTCCCTTGGCATAAAGCATTTGAGATTCTTCCATGTTGTTGTTTGTATCAGTACATTCTTCCTTTTTGTTGCTGCATAGAATTTCATTATGTGGATATGTCAGGAATTATTTATATATTCACTAGTTGTTGGTCGTTTGGGTTGTTTCCAGTTCTTGGCCGTTATAAATTTCACAAGTGCCATGAAGCTTCCTATACAGGTGTTTGTGTGGACATATGTTTTTATTTCCCTCTTGTAGATTCCTAGAATTATTGGGTCATGTGCTAAGTGTATGGTTAACTTAAAGAACATAAAAATATCTTCCAAAGTGATTGGAAGATGTGTTATCTACCAACAACACATGAGAGTTATGGGTCAAAGCAATATTATCCAGAACAGCAAAAATAGAAACACCCCAAATGCTCAGTCAGAAGAATATATACATAAATTGTAGTATATTCTTTCAAAGATACCACAAATAATTAGTACAGCAATATGCAGCAACACTACTAAAACACATTAAGCAAAAAAAGTGAGTCATAGATGACTACCTACAGTATAGTCCCTATATATGGAGAAGGCAATAGCACCCCACTCCAGTACTCTTGCCTGGAAAATCCCATGGATGGAGGAGCCTGGTAGGCTGTAGTACATGGGGTCGCTAAGAATCGGACATGACTAAGTGGCTTCCCTTTCATTTTTCACTTTCATGTATTGGAGAAGGAAATGGCAACCCACTCCAGTGTTCTTGCCTGGAGAATCCCAAGGAGGGGGGAGCCTGGTGGGCTGCCGTCTATGGGGTCGCACAGAGTCAGACAGGACTGAAGCACTGAAGCGACTTAGCAGCAGCGGCAATCCCTATATATGTATATAATTTGCTAATGAAACAATGTTATTTAGGAATATATACATTTTGGAAAGACTAAGATGAAGCAAAAGAGTGATAAACACATTTTCATGATGGTGTTTAAACTCTGGAAAAGGAGTGTGTAGGGTGGGATAGGGTACTTCAGAGATGTTGCTAATATTCTGCTTCTTAATCTGTGTAATAGATACATGGGTGATCGTTTATTTTTATTATTCTTTAACTGGAGCAATATATTTTATTTTCATATATACTTATATATGATAAATATTTATAATAAAAGTTCAAAAAGAAAATAAAGATAGTTCATGTTTTTGTTGCTTTTCTTTAAAAAGAAAAAATAATTGACTTGGCCTTTGTCCTATACTGTAACTTATTTTCCTAATTCTACTTAGTATTCTATATCATTACCTTGAGAGATTACAGTCTTAGTACTAGAGTAATTCTGGTATGCATTTTTCTATCCCTGGAAGTGAGAATTTAGATGTCTGACTCTCAGCAATATTAATAGCGGTAGTTAAATTCATAAATCCTTGCTCATGAAGATGAGATTATGACCCACAATAACAAAATATGATTGAGTAGAATTCATTTATTTCTTAAAATTATACTAGGAAAGGATGTGTCCTATATTTATTTCTTTCCTAATTGAATTATTTAAAACTAAGATTAGGAACCCATCATAAAATGACCTCATAGCCAAATATAAAGGATATACCATCAGTTCTAGAAAGCCCAGGTTGTCATTTATTGGATAAGAAGACTGCAATACTGACAGCAAAAATTTCTCTATCTCCCTTCTAGGTTATAATATAAGAATATCAAGTTCAAGAAGTTGAAAATTTCATAAGATGAAAAGCATCAGTGAGGAAAATGGAGAGAGGGCAAGAAATATGTTTTCCATGTGTTTTAGTAATACAGAAAAGCCAAAAACTACAGATTTGCATCAGATAGTGAATTCCTATCATCTTACTGGAACAGTTATTGAAGACAATTCTTTTAAATTGTTATTAATTCAATTACAGCTTTGTTTAGAAATATATTGAAACATAACAAAGCTGTATATTTGAGTAAAATACAATCTATGCCTCCCCAAACTTTTATAGCAACTCAAGTATGAAATGTGTTTATAGCTGGAAATTACCTGTGAAATATTACAGAAACAATTTCAAACACAGGGGGCTAGAAAATGAGCCTTTAATTTATTAAATCATCAAAATATAATCATCAGTAATGAAACAATTATAAGAGTATAATTAAAGTACAAATTCCACAAGTAAAAAATGTGCCTTAATATCAATCAATAGTTTCATTTTCTTTTAAGTTTGAATCAGGACGTATGACTAGGAGAAATCACTCTTAAAAATGAAGCAATTCTTTCATTATGCTCCATATTATTTAGAAAAATTTTTAAATGTGATTATGATTATGAAAAATGGTAAAAAAAGACACATAAAGATGGACTTGAACATGTCAATTATCAATATTTTCTCATCCTAGTAAACAGCTGTCAAACTGAGAGTATCTGAAAGAGAGGTTACCTATTCCTTAGTTCATCATTACTGCTACATAGGGATTCCCAATTTTTACATGGTGAGCTTTAATTACTTGTGTGGATTAAATCTTAATCCATCATAAATAAAGGGTAAATTTTTAATTTCTACTTTGGGATATGGGCTTGTATTTTAATAATATATACTTGTTTTCATATATATTGTATCATTTGATGCTACTATAACCCCACAAGATTTGCAGGATCTGGTTATTATCTCTATTTTGCTAATGAGAAAATGAGACTTGTGGAGATGAAGTGAATCGTTCAAGTGTCTCAGTTAATAACAGATATAGCACTAGAGTCTTTGTCTTTTGCTTTAAAATCAGTCTTCTTTCTATTAGGCCATTAATTCTACATCTGATACTTGTCTGTAGACAAAATATAAAAATTATGATCTCATCTATTAAATTTCATCTTTGGAGATTCAAGTAGGTTGAATAATGGTTGCCCAAAGATATTAGGTGTCAGTTCCTGGGAACCTGTAAAAGTTGCCTTGTAAATAAAAAGGGTCTCTATAGATGTGGTTAATTTTAGGATCTTGAGATGGGGAGATTATCCTGCCATATCCAGGTGGGATCTACATCCAACCACAAGTTTCAGTATGAGAGAGAGGCAGAGGGAGATCTGATACAGACAGAGGGCAGAAGATGAAGATAGAGAGAAGAAGGCAATGTGACCACGAAAGCAGAGATGAGCGCTGTGGTCACAAGCAAAGGAATGCCAGCAGTCTCCCGGAACTGGAAGAGGTGCGAGGGACAGATTCTTCCTTCGGGTCTTCAGAGGGAGTGTGCTCCTGGGAACATCTGAATTTTAGACCAGTGCCGGGAGCCAGCGTGAGGAATCCCACCCATGACAAGGTCATGCGGCAGAGGCCTTGATGGGCAAGGCGAATCAGGCCTCAGGGTTTCCCCCTGGTATTTCCTGAGCAGGTACCCCCCAAAATAAGAATCTGCCTGCCTTATTGTACTTTTCTACCTTTCTGACACTCTCTGGAAAAAGTTAATTCAGGGCTTCAGTCTCCTGCAAAAGAATGTCTGGGCTTAAAACCCCCTCTGATAACTCTCTAACTTGTCTAACAGGTTCCCCCGGACCTTTTACAGCTTGTGAACTGCTTACAGCCCCCCAACCATGAGAGGCACTAAGCTTAAAGCATCTTAAAGATACAGAGCCTTTTTCTAAAGAGCTAAAAATCATATTGGTGATGGATTTCACTGTTGACTCAATGATTGCTGCCAGGCCTCCATAGTCTTTATCTTTTAGGCACCTGGGAGGATGTTAATCAATGTAAACGGGATATGGAAAAAGATATACAATAGTTTTGATATTAGCAACACTAGACTTTAGAGTTAATTACTCTTCTTTTGTTATAAATCACTGTACTCCTTTTACTTGTTATAAATTGCTGTATCTTTGCTATGTAAGAATGTAACTTTATTTAGTGTTTTCTGAGAGTGGCACCAGACTTTGGGAAGATCAACACAAATAAGTCTTCTGGTTGACAAACCCTTATCAGAAAAAAGGCTGTAAAATGTTAATTGGCCCTTTTGGCCAGAAGATGATGTAAATTACCTAAGACAGATATGTAGAGAGAAAAGCCTGGTTTTGATAAGAGTCTGGGCTGCTAACGCTGCATAATTTTGTATTACCCATAGATCTCTATGTACAATCAAAAAGGTATAAAAGGCCTTGCTAGACAATAGAGGCCCGGCCAGTCATTGGAAAGACTGGTTTCCCCTGTGTCTCCTCTTTACTCTAATTTCAGGCTGAATTCCCATCTGGGGCATGGAGGCTCGCCATGTCTACTTACTTGTCCCGGCTTCTAAGATCCATGAGAGAGGGAGCCCAAGGTGGGACACTCTCCGATATTCAAACGGATGCCGGCGGCCTAACGTAGATGGTGCAAGCTCCTTGTCTGGAACTTTATTGGCTTTCCACGTAAACCAAGTTATTGAGCCTCTTTTCTCCACTTAATTTTCCTACTACACTATTTCTTCCTAATCTAATCTTATATTTATAAATAAATAAGGTTTTTCCTTGCCAACACCATCTCCGCTTCAAATTCCCTGGATCCACTGGGGCTGGACCTCAGCAGACCAGTATAACTATCATTGACCTTTTCACTTTCAGAACTGTAAAAGAATAAATTTCTCTTGTTTTAAGCCAGCAAGATTGTATTAATTTGTTACAGCAGCCTTCAGAAACGAGTACAGAGATTCTGTTCAGGTTTTCCATTCCCTGTTCAACTCCATGCAATTCATGTGAGACTCTATTTTGAAACAGATGGATTCAGAGGAAAAGGTTTGTCCATTAAAACTTTCTTAGAAGAGAAAATGGTTAAAATGTTAGGATTTCCAAGAAATTCTCAGCAAAGACTTCTCTTCTCTGAAAATTAATAGGGAGTGTTGACAAATTTTTAATACGAAATATTTAAACACAGTAGATATTATTGTTTCATGTGAAAACAAAGTCCTGCTGCTGATAAACTCAAATGTACTGATCTACCTAAGATAACTGAGCAGTATATTGGGTATTTATCTGAAAGCCAAAACCTCAAAATTTCATAGTCAAAAATTTGTTTTTCTTTGTAGGAAACATGTTGGAACTATCATGTCTGGAATTATATTTACAGCAGAATTTCAGCTATTCATTCTTCTCTACAAATGCTTCTTTTGTGACCTTTCTGCAACCAATAAGAGAAACTCAGACTATTACAGGAATCTTTCTAAATCACTCCAACTTTCAAAACTTCACCAGGATTTGCGAAGATATCACAAGTAAACTCAAGACGTGCTTCTCATGTTTGGCTTGTGAGTCCAAAGGAAACACTGATTTTATTTTTCAGGAACAAACATCAAAAGGTAAATGTGAAAGAAAAGTGAGAACAAAATTTATCAAGGATAAATAACCTTATTCTGTGAAAAAAAAAGTATTAATAATATATTCTAAGTCCAGTGGCCCTGAAACACTCAGCTGTGTGGTGCTTGATGAATGACTTACAGGCTTTGGGACAGTAACTTGTTCTTGGTTTACTTTGATTTATCAAAAACAAACTATCCATTCTTAAAATACATCAAAATGTAGCTATAATCCATGTACATTTGATAGCTAAAGGATTATTTAGCATGCTCTCTTCAAAAGTACTGAAAAAATTCTAAATAAACTTGTAGGTTCTCATATAAAATCATATTTGGATTCCCCAAGGAGTCACTGAATCCTCAATGCATTTGTACCTATTCCTGTCTAATATTCATCCACTGTTCATGAATTGTCTTTTTACTTGTTTAACTATCCAGTGAGCCTCTCAAGGGCAGGAATCCTGTCTTTGTTCACGATGATATTTCTAAATCTTAGTATAATGTCTGAACTGAGGCACTTAAAAGATACTTGTTTAATGAATAAACAAATAAAAGAATAATTATGTATTATCTAATCAAACCTTGCATTTATTATCACTGAGAAATTAAATAATTAATTTACAGCTATGAATTATACTGGTGGCCCCAAGCCCAAGCATCAAATTTAGTGCTTATACCTGTTCAGTGAGACTGCTTGCTGGGCACCCACAAACTGGCATTTTTCCCATTCTTTCAAAAGGGAAACAAAATTTCTTGGCACTGACTTCAGATAAAGTACAATAGGCAAGTCTTTTTTCTAAGAATCTGCCTGCAGTGCAGGAGACACAGGAGACAGTGATTTGATCCCCAGGTTAGGAAGATCCCTTGGAGAAGGAAATGGCAATCCACTCCAGTATTCTTGCCTGGGAAACCCCATGGACAGAGGAGCCCGGCAGGCTACAGTCCATGGGGTCCCAAAGAATCAGATATGACTGAGTGACTAAGCACATACACACACGTTCAAGTAATACTGTAACTATTGCAGCCTTCTGGGTCAAATGCACCAGAAAGCAATTTGGGGAAATACCTTCATCATGATAGAGAACAATGAAGTATTTTAAGAACTGGAAGCTCACAGATTCTACTTCTCTGCCTCCTTGAAAAGTAAAGCAGTGCATTGATAAGTTATTCTAGTTGCTATGGCTGTGTAGCAATCACCCCCAAACTTAGCGGCTCTAACAACAGCAATCATTTTACTTTTTTCTTTCTTCTTTCCTTCCTTCCTTTCTTTCTCTCTTTTTTCTGGGTCAGGAATTCAGAATGGGCATAACTGGGCATTTCTGGCTTGCAGCATTTCATACTGCTGGAGTTAGACAGTGACTGGAGCTAACACAGGAGTGGGCTAGAGCAGCTACAGGCAAGCTGGGCATTTCTCTCTCTTCTTGTAGTCTCAGAGTTTTTCTATGCGGTCTTTGTTTTTGGGCTAGCTTTGGCTTCCTCACAGCATGATGGCTTTTAGTCGTTGTTACTTAGTGGCCCAAGGCTCCACCATTAGGGATCCAAAAAACAAGGTAGAAATTGCTTCGTATTTTCTGGCCTTATCATACGATGTAATTTTCTCTGCATTTGATTAGTTCAGTTCAGTTCAGTCGCTCAGTCGTGTCCGACTCTTTGCGACCCTATGAATCGCAGCACGCCAGGCCTCCCTGTCCATCACCAACTCCCGGAGTTCATTTAAACTCACATCCATCGAGTCCGTGATGCCATCCAGCCATCTCACCCTCTGTCATCCCCTTCTCCTTCTGCCCCTAATCCCTCCCAGCATCAGAGTCTTTTCCAATGAGTCAACTCTTCACATGCATGAGGTGGCCAAAGTACTGGAGCTTCAGCTTTAGCATCATTCCCTCCAAAGAAATCCCAGGGCTGATCTCCTTGCAGTCCAAGGGACTCTCGAGAGTCTTCTCCAACACCACAGTTCAAAAGCATCAATTCTTCGGCGCTCAACCTTCTTCACAGTCCAACTCTCAGATCATGACTACTGGAAAAACCATAGCCTTGACTAGATGGACCTGAGTCGGCAAAGTAATGTCTCTGCTTTTGAATATGCTATCTAAGTTGGTCATAACTTTTCTTCCAAGGAGTAAGCGTCTTTTAATTTCATGGCTGCAGTCACCATCTGCAGTGATTTTGGAGCCCCAAAAAATAAAGTCTGACACTGTTTCCACTGTTTCCCTATCTATTTCGAGTAGGTAAATCCTTCCATAGAGATTCAAAGGGAAAAGTATTAGACTCCATTTATTTATGGTGGAGTGGCAAAGTTTTAGGTTAACATGTGTGTTACAGGTTGAATTATATTGGAGTTCTAACCTCAGTATCTCAGAATATGCCGTTATTTGGAAATAGGGTTGTTGCGGATGTAAGTAGTTCAGTTTAACGTGTTATAGTGTTAGTCGCTCAGTTGTGTCTGACTCTTTGCCACCCTACGGTCTGCAGCCTGCCAGGCTCCTCTGTCCATGGAATTCTCCAGGCAAGAATACTTGAGTGGGTAACCATTCCCTTCTCTAAGGGATCTTCTCAACCCAAGGATTGAACCTGGGTCTCCTGCATAGCAGGCAGATTCTTTACCGTCTGAACCACCAGGGAAACCCATGGGTAAAGTCATTAGGGTGGGCCCTAATTCAATATGACCGGCATCCTGATTAAAAAAAACTGGGGGGGGCGGGGATTTGAGAGAGATCGGGGTGATGTTCTACGAGACAAGGAACACTGAAGACTGCCACGAAACCAGCAGAAGCTAGAAGGGAAGTGTGGACAGATTTTTCCTCACAGCCTTCAGAAGGAAGCAACCTTGTCAACACTTTAATCTTGAAAGTGTAGCTTCCAGAACTGTGAGACAATACATTTCTATTGTGTAAGTCACCAGTTTATGGTACTTTGTTATGACAGCCCTAGTATAATGTGGGATGGGAAATAATGCTGTGACCATTTTGGTAAATATAACCTGTCCCACAAGTCATCAGGGAAAATTTTTTTTTTCCTTTGAGAGGCTCCAAGTGTATTTCAATTTCAGGTAGTTTTCATACTCTTAAAAAAATGTAAGCACTATAATTGTTACTTTTAGGCTGATAACTTCTTGTTTCTACTCTTTTCTTATTGTATAGGAAGGAAGAGATTTAGCTTTGAGGTGCGTGTGTTTTCTTACTATGTACTACTGTTTTTGTGCGTGTGAATAACATTTTGTTAATCTCTTTCTAGTTCTTTTCATGACAGGATCAATGGAAGTGAAGTCAAATAATTTTCACTCACCTTGTCAACATTTTAACTTCACTGTAACTCCTACAGTTGACCACCTGGAGGAATATAATCTTACCTATAATCTAAAAACCCACACTGGAAGGTCAGCAATCAAGGAGGAAGATCCAACTGAGGCAACATCTATAAACCATACTTGTAGAATTATGGAACACCCACATAATTGTATAAACATTTCTTTCCATTTAGAAGTGGATGCAAAAAGTAAGTTTTTAAGGAAATTAGAGGGAAAAGGAGAGTAGAATACAGACACAAACTTAAGTAAGGGCTATCATGCAAGCTTCACTTTAAGTTGAATAGTTGAAGAATTTTATTGATGAAATAACAAGGCTAGAAAGAATGTTAGCTCTTTTACCTGTTTATTTTTCTTTTAAAATGTGTTTTTGTGGAGCACAGCTGTACTCAGAGGCAAAGGAGGCATCTATGGGTTGTTATTTGAGGAACATTACAAAGACCCTCTGCCCTAGGATAACTCTGGGAGTGCCTATTAGCTGTGTTTGAAGTAATACTATCACACTTGTGTATTAAAGGGTGAGATTTCTTTTTAAATGTAAATATACATGTGCATTGTGCTATGCTATTAAAATTTGAATTGATTTAACATGTCCTTGCTTAGAGCTGAGAAACAGACATGAGAAAAAGGGATTTTTGATGTACTCCTGTGAAGATAGGTGGGGTATAGATTAAGCATTTTGAGTCACTGGAGGACTCTGAGGGAAAAGTAGGAGTCTGGAAGATAAAACTCACGTATATATTAATTCTATTTAAGGTTGATTACCTTCCTAGTCACCCTATTCTGAATTAACACAATTGATTCTCTTTTAAATTAATTTTTATTGGGGTATAGTTGCTTTACAATGTTGTATATCTACTATACAGCAAAATGAATCAGCCATACATATGCATATATTCCCTCCCATTTGGACCTCCTTTTCATTCAGGACACCACAGTTCATTAAGTTCCCTGTGCCATACAGTATGTTCTTATTAGTGATTTTATATTGTATTTATATAATTTTATATATATTTTCTATAGTATATACTATTATGTATAGTATCACAATTGATCCTTACTACTAAGCAAGGTACCCTCTCTTGATCCACAAACTCTACTCTTGAAGAGCATTTCATGATATTACCGTTTAATGAGTGCTTGCTGTATGCCAAGCTGCATGCCAGGTACTGAGGATACAGAGAAGTGTAAATGGGCAAGTAAGTGTCATCAGTGTAACAGGTGCTATGTTAGAATAATTTACTCTGTTTTCTGATGTTCCAAATATATGGAAGTGTTTCAAATTGCCTTAGAATGCTTTTCTAAAGCTTTAATCATTTTAGAGGCCATTTAAAATATTATATTTATCTTAAAGCAAACACTAACATATGATATATATGCATTTTAAAGTGAAATATAAGACTTCAAATAAATTTCTCCCGTGAGTTAGTTTGCCTGAGGCCCTACAGCCTCTGCATTTAGAGAGTATTTCAAGGTGTGTGTGTGTATGTGTAGGGAGGGTGGGAGACAATCTGAGAAAATCTGAACAGATAGTGGGAGAATCAGGGTAGAGGTTCTGAAAACGCCATATAAAGAAGGTGACTGTGATGAAATCTGAAATATAGAGAGGTTTGGATGACAAATATTTAAAACTTATATTTCAGTGTCTATTTATGTATCTATCTAGTTGCTTTTTATATTTTCTAAAACATTAAGAAGAAATAACCATTGGCATATTGAGAATTTTTGTGTTAATGGAAAAATTCATAAATTCCAAAATGAAGTAGTGATTGACAGCTTTTTTGGGTACATAAATCAGGAAGTTATCAGCGGTATACAGCTATGTACTGTTGTATTTGGGAAAAAGTATACCTATCTTGCCATGTGTAGAAGAGTGAAAATTTATTTATGTTTTATTCGGCTGTACAAAGACTAACTTGATCTCCTTTCAAAGTCCTATCTACCCGTGGGCAGGGGAAGCTAAGTTTAGTTTAGTCTGGTAAATTTACTCTGAAACAATAATTTAACCTGTCTCTAGATTTTTTTTCAGATTCCTATCCATTTCCCCTTGGTCCTCTCCAAGATGGTTCCAGGGATGGGGGTAGGGGGCCACATGGAGTGTAGGGAGACACACTCATCTGTTCTCACTGGTGCTTTGGTGGGAACACTGGCTAGCTTGGTCCCAACTGTGTATATTTTGCTATTGCAGTATGATGTTGGTGAACGCACAGTTCTTTTTTCGTAGCTGATCATTGCCCAATGCTCCCTTGGTATTGGGCCCACTTTGGCCTGCTGGTACTGTACATCTTCTGTGCCAGTTAACTGCATGCTTTTATTTTGCTGAGTGAGGTATGGAAGTCTGGCCACTAAACAGCATGGAATGATACTGGGGAGGCTGAGTGCTGCCATCCCAGTCAACCACTACCTTCTCCATTCAGCCTCTTCTTTAAATAAATGTTGACTGAATATTTAATGGACAAATGCACATGGAATGGAGGGGCCTGTGAAAGGGATACCCAGATCATGAGCCCCAGAAGGACAGTCACCCAAGGGTATATATCCTGCTAAGGTGAACAAGTACTACCTGTGATTTACATGCAAGGAAGAGGGTACATAGGTTGGTTTAGAATGTCAGTAGACAATGGTGTTTTGGACATAAGAAAGTCACTCTCCTTTAAGTTACCGATTCCTGGGTCTACTGGCCAGTGTGTCTTTATGGGACGAAAGGAAATCTTGCTAAGCTATCACTGATGATGATTTTCCTTCCTTGTTGCCTCACTGTCATTTGAATGAACAAATTTTTTTTTCCTACCTGTATCCTTATTCAATCTGGGCGAGGGTAACTACGTTTGTAACTAATGCTTGCATTTGATCTGATCATTGCCAAGTGAGCCCCTGTGGAAAGAAGGTCTGATTAATCATCTACTCAGGCCTCTTACATGCCTCAATCCAGCCTCTTTCTTTGTCTTTCCCTTTCTTCCCCATCCTCATCTTACTCATTGCATCTTTGGTTTGAGGGCACATTTTTTTGGTTGCTTGGCCCAGGGTCAAACTGTTAATCACAAGTGGCTCTGATGCTGGTATTCTGCTTGTTGTGATTCCAACCTAGTGACAGCAAAACTTGCATCGACATAACCTGGAAGTGAAATTAATTCTAGAATCTTGAAATTATCAATAAGCGGATCCCTGGAAACCACTTGGTCATGTTTCTTCATTTAGTATGTTAGGAAAGAACTCAGCAAAGCAAGTGACCCTGTGACAGCGATGGCTATATATTCGACTTCTCAGTTATGGGCAGGATATACAGTAGAATCCAGCTGTATCACCATGGTGCCTCTTATCTGCTGCATCCCACTTTACTGTATTTTTGCTACATTTTTCTTTGCAGATTCTATCTGTTCCATGAAGATCACTTGGTATGTTCTACTTCTATTAGTTTTTATAGTTTTGCTCATCTTCATTATCCACAAAATACTTGAAGGCCACAGAAGAGCGCAGAAGTGGCAGAGTAAGTACTGAAAAATTCACTATTTGGGATAATTTATCTAGTGTCCAGAAGTCCCTAATCTTATCTGTAGATTCCATTTCTTTTTTTGGTTCAATTTACCACTTACTGGGCATCTGTGTATTTAAGTGGTGATTCTAGGTAACTTAAGGGACATAAGCAGAGGTAAGACAGCGCCAGCACTCACGGAGTTTCCTGTGTCTTTCTCCAGCCCAGACAGGTGATTAGGAGGGGGAAGAAAGGCTGGGTTAATTGGAAGGAGTTGGTGGACTGGAGATTGAGCAGAGCTTGGTGGAAGTGAGGCAGAAGAGGGGTAGAAGAATAGGGAATGGTGATAAAGGATTTCAGAATTGGAGGTCTTAAGCTCTAGGCTCTAGGTGATGAGTATGAGCAAGAGTCAATCTATAACAAATGTTGGGGAGAAAACAGATTTTTGACTGTGAAGCACTAAGATGTGTAATTGGAAATAAGGATAATAGGGATGATATTTAAAAAGAATTAACAACTGATTAGGTATGACAAGGGCATCTACCTATCAGAACAGACATTGACTGTCAGTCACTGTTGCAGTCCTATGGTGTGTACCCATGTAACTGGCCCTACTGCTGTCTGAGTATGTATACATGACCCTCCTGGCATGTACCCATGAACATACTGGCTGAATATTAAACCCGATGAGTAGTTGGTTTCTTAAGGATAGTATAAAGTGTATCATTACAAGATTAGGCTTTGGAGATGGGTACTTAGTTTAGAATCCTAGGGCTACTACTTACTATTTATGTGACTTTGTGAAACTTACTTACCATGGTTGAGTGTTCCTTTCCGCCTCTGTAAAATGAGATTAATCCCCATTCTTACACAGGGTTGAGGTAAGGATTGAACTAAAGAGATTACATAAGAAGTAGTTCTCAAAAAAGGATAGTAGTATTGTGCTGGTGTAGTATTTCCCAAGACTCTTGTGTTCTTTACCAGGCAAGGCATGTTAGTAGGCAGAACAAATGGTTGCCTCTAGGTTTGAGTGAAAGTGTCATTAATTATTTTGGCTAAGTGTTTGTTGGAGATATTTCTAAAGACAGTTTCATATCGTCTTATCATTGGTACATTAGTATATGAGGTCCTAAACACATTGGTCAGTAATATCATCAATATTCTTCATTTGTAGGATAAACATTTGCAGAGCATTCCCATGAGTTTCTTTTTGTCTTTTTTTTTTTACTAGATTCTCAGTATACAGACAGGACATGTTCTATTTCTTTTATTTTATAGATGAGCCTCTGAGGCTCAGAGAGATTAAGTGTGTTGTCCAAAGTAATACAGTAATAAAATGACAGAATTAAGACCCAGGGTCTTTCTAGTTTTTATTATTTTAAATAAAATATTTTTTACTATTTTAAATAAATGTGTGTCATTTGCGATAGTGCATAGTCTTGAGTTTCTTGATCTATTTTTCTATGAATGGTTCAGTTCAGTCGCTCAGTTGTGTCTGATTCTTTGTGACCCCATGAACTGCAGCACGCCAGGCCTCCCTGTCCATCACCAACTCCTGGAGTTCACCCAAACTCATCTCCATTGAGTCGGTGATGCCATCCAACCATCTCATCCTCTGTTGTCCCCTTCTCCTCCTGCCCTCAATCTTTCCCAGCATCAGGGTTTTTTTCAAATGAGTCAGCTCTATGCATGAGGTGGCCAAAGTACTGGAGTTTCAGCTTCAACATCAGTCCTTCCAAAGAACATCCAGGAGTGATCTCATTTAGGATGGACCAGCTGGATCTCCTTGCAGTCCAAGGGACTCTCAA
This sequence comes from Ovis aries, assembly GCF_016772045.2. Lineage (NCBI taxonomy): Eukaryota > Metazoa > Chordata > Mammalia > Artiodactyla > Bovidae > Ovis > Ovis aries. The sequence continues at coordinate 58,918,916 of NC_056059.1, read as the reverse complement.
GAGTCTTCTCCAACAACACAGTTCAAAAGCATCAATTCTTCAGCACTCAGCTTTCTTTATAGTCCAACTCTCACATCCACACATGACCACTGGAAAAACCATAGCCTTGACTAGATGGACCTTTGCTGACAAAGTAATGTCTCTGCTTTTCAATATGCTGTCTAGGTTGGTCATAACTTTCCTTCCAAGGAGTAAGCATCTTTTAATTTCATGGCTGTAATCACCATCTGCAGTGATTTTGGAGCCCAGAAAAATAAAGTCAGCCACTGTTTCCGCTGTTTCCCCATCTATTTGCCATGAAGTGATGGGACCAGATGCCATGATATTAGTTTGCTGAATGTTGAGCTCTAAGCCAACTTACATATTAGAAAAGAGAGAGATAGAAGCCAGATGGAGAAAATGTCTAGAAAGAGATCAATAGTGGGGAGTGACATGTTTTTAGGAACATCTACCTAAATGATGGGATTACTGGCTTTCAAAAGCTTGCCTTGCAAATCCAACATATGAAGTAGTGAAAATTATCATGCCATTTAGGAAATTAAATATTAAATATATGTCAAATATTCTGTATATCATATCTATTATACATAACAAAATAATATTCTGCATATAAGAATAGATGCACAATGGCACTTATGGCAGTGGAGAAGCCATTGGTTTTAGAAAGTATCTACTTGTTAATGGAAAATAACAATAAGAAAAAGCTCAATGTCTTATTAATCCAGGCTCTGCTATGAATGGCCTATTTTCCTTGGTAATCCTTGGAACCAACATGGGGAATATATATTAAGAATACGCTTGCTTATCATCTAAATATTTAATATCTTTTCTTGGAATAGGTCATAAATACAAACCTACATCTGTCCTCTTACGAGGAAGTGATTCTGAGAAACTACGAACATTGAACGTGCGGGTTGTTTCAGGTGAGTTCTGTGATGTCCAAACAGAGCCCTGCCTATGAAATTCCAATGCGTCACCATTTCACTATAGACACAAGATAGAGTGATCTGAGCTCACTTAAATTAGTCTTGTAGCTGGAAGAAAGGAGCCATGAGCAAATGAAATCCAGTATAATGTGTCTTATTATCAGGGGACAGTTATGATAAAAACTACTTCCTTAAATAATGGAAAGTTGGCTTAATTGGCAAGAAGAAATTCATGTGAGTAGGCAGAGGAGAGAAAGCAAAAAGGAATAAGCCTCACGTTTATTTTTAAATGAGACAAGATACCATTATTCCTTGGAATTGCAGGAAGTAATTGCAGAGTGGGCATAGTTTTGCTGGAGTCTTCACTTAGCAGAGGGTGTCATTGTACAAAGAGAACGTCTAATAGCCCCAATTAAAAAGTCCCCTGTCCTCTCCTGAGAGCTAGGAACGGAATAAGGGAATCCTAATTAGAGCAGCTGAGGGGGCTGTGAGCACAGATGCTGTGGTTCGATCTCATTCTTCTAATTGTGAAGCCTCTTTCTGAATTCAAATTGTCAAACCATATTAAAGAGAGAGAGAGAATACAACATGGGCAAAACTTTTTCATCAGGGAGAAATATTGTCCTCGACTCAGAAAACCAGAGAATTATGACTGGTGTTCCCATAGCTCCTGGTGCACAGCCAGGGAGCAGGTGCCTTCACATTTTATGAGAAGTTCGATAAGGAAGCTTCATGTCTGCTGTGTAAACAATTTTCAAAAACAAGAGGAAACCAAACCCTGAGCCCTCACCACAGCTACATTTGTAACCACATGGAGAGTTGCACAGCATTTCACTGGAAAATATGCTCTGGGAACTTTCTTAGTTTTTTTAAACTGGGAAGTACTCAGAGCCCTAATTTGAGAAAAAAAATTGGGTTGGGTGCCCCTAAAGAGCTCAATTAAAAAGAAACTTAGACTTTCTACGCTCATCATTAGCAGTAAAATGGTTAACCTATGGCGAATAAGAAGCATTAGCTAAGTCATCATTTGACATCAGCAATGTACATGAACTTGGGCAAACTCCGGGTGATGGTGAAGGAAGGCCTGGCATGCGGCAGTCCATGGGGTCGCAAAGAGTCAGACACAACTGGGTGACTTGGACAGCAACAACAAAAAGGAGGGGAAGGTTGATGAAAACTGCATGCAGTCAGTGCCAATTTTGTTTGATGAATGAAATAGACAACATAGGGTGGTTTCAAATAGCAAAAGTAACGTTTCTTTGCGGCATAGCCTCTGCTCGCCCTTCTTACCCAGTGCCTGTGCCTGCTGTTCACGGGCCAGGCATGTTTTAATCCAGTGCTCCTGGGCTTTGGATCGACTTAGGAATTCTGGTACTTTCTCATTTTAAGTCATAATTCTGAGCCCTGTAGCCTTGTCTGAAAAAAAGTCAGTAGTTCCCCTGTCAACCTGTAAATTCAGGGGAAACACAAATTTAAAGTACTAGCTAACCACAAGACTCACCTCACAGGTTCTATTTATGAGCCTGTGATTTTCATGCACCAGAGGAATCTGCCTCGGCCATCCTTTCCCTTTAATGGTTCTCATTAAAAATCCTCTGACTTTATTACCAGGCATATAATATTAATGTTTAGAGTGGGCCAAGGGGTGATGGCCTTTTGTTAAAAAAAAACAACAACAAAAAACAAGGGGTCTTTGGAAGCTTAGCATCTAAAAGGGAGGAAGAAGCAGATGCTTTCTTGTTATAAATATTCCTTTAACCTAAATGCAGTTTCCCCCCTCCCATGATAAGTTGCTCTTTCTGAGAGAGAAATGGGAAGGAAATAATGTCTCCCCTGAGTGCTGTTTCTAAGGCCTCTCTTTGTAATGATGGATGATCGGCAACAGTGAGAATCTAAGGGAAAAAATGTGCCAGCATGATTCTCTGAAGAAGCAGTAACATGAGTGAAAAAGAAAAAAAAAGTAGTTCAAAGAGAACAGTGACTATAGTCAGATTCAGCAGAGCAGCTTGCTGTCAGCCCTGCCTGTACGTTCCAGAAGGTCTCTTTAGTTGCTCATGTATTACAAAATAAGTATTGTGACACACATACACACAGAGATATAGATAGCTCACACCCTCAAGAAGAGAGAAATAACACCCTTGCACTGCACGGGGCCTGGCGCGTGCCGGGGGCACGGTGAACACAGGTGAAATAAATAAGCCTCATCGCTACAGAAAGAGAAGTCATACAGAATCAATTCTCAAGCTTCTGTGTGTCTCTAATATTTTCTCTCTTGCTTGGGGGAAGTGTGGTGCCTTCTGTTGTCTGCCTTGACATTCTTCTATTTTACATTTTATTCACTTGACTATATTCTTTTCACACAGGTGATGACTCTGTCTTATTCATCTTTGGATTCTTGTCCCTAGCATAGTATCTGGCATGTAGTTCATGCACAATAAAAGCTTATTAAATTCCACAAACCCTAAGGGGAAATGAGTGTAGAGTAAAAGGAGCAGTTGAATGAGAAATGAACCTTGGGGGTGGGGAAAGGTGAAAACAAATGGAGAGACGGAATGATCAACGGAACATAATTTCATTTCATTAAAGAACACAAAATGCACTTTGTAGAATTGCTAAGGATATCAAAGGACAATAAAAAACATTTTGAAGAAATTTTGAGAACCATGCAAAAGTAACTTGGAGATTCATCCATAAAAACAGTGCTTAATGAGTTGACTCCCTTGGGAGATGAAGGCCAGGGTAGTGTATCTGAATCATTGGGTGCAAACAATAGAAACCAACTTGGCTGATTTGGCAGAAAGGAAATTTATGGGAAAAGCAGTACAGAAACCATGGAAGCAACAAGAACATTAGGTAATCTAAGCTTGTGCAGGAGTTGAGGGGACAGGCAGCCAAAACATGACTGGTGTTACCCCATAGGAATGGTCTGTTGAGAATGCCTCTGCTGATATCCACACCGGATGCTCCCTCTGGGTTGCCAGAGCTCCCTTTTGACCACCTAGCCACTTTGCATCACTGTCCAGGATTGCAAGCCCCACAGAGGGGTATCTGGTTGACTGAATGAAGGCACAGATTGGTACTCTGGGTACCAGGAAGCAGGGAGAGGGGATGTCTGCCCCTCTAACTTCCTGCATACTTGCGAGTGCCCCTGAGATGGCCATACTGGACAGCCAACAAATACATATCTATGTGCACGACAGCAGGTTCCTAGGAGTTGAGCCTCCTCCACTGCATGGGTCAGCCAAGGGAGTTCTATCATCTCGTTCTACACTATGTCTATCAAAAACGGTGAGATCTTTAAAACTTGAAATTCTGTCCTTTCAAATATTCAACCAAAATATATTGAACACTTACTCTGAGCCAGAAATGGTGCTAAGCATTGCTGACACAGTGCTCGTACCACAGTGCGGTCTCTGCCTTCACAGAGCTGAGGCCACCATTCAGGATATTCAACCCCTGGTTCCTTAGGAGAAGGGAAGCTAATTAAACTATACAAACTCAGTAACCCCCTTGATGTGCACAGTACTTTCACACACATCATTTTATATCATTTCATAAGAACCTCACTTTTTTTTCCTGATGAGAAAAACGGAAGCTAAGAGAGTTTAAAGTAACTGACCCACTGCCAGATCCTAGCAGGGTCAGGGTTCAAACTCGGTTCTAACCAGTGGTTGCACTTTCCAGCACATCGCTTAATGGCAATGATGAACCGGGAAGTTTACTGCTGGTTCAGATCAAAACTCTTCTCACTCTTTAGATGTAAAAGAGCTGGAAACCGAGATGAAACATTTTCTCTATAATGTAGCAGGAGTTGTGTGAGACAGTGTGAGTCATCCTCAAAGTAACATTTCAGCACTGACAGTTAATGTGGGTGGGTTTTGAAGAACCACAAAGCAAAGAAAATGGAATTTTATCATGAATGAGAATTGCTAAATGCCAAAAGGAGGCGGATGACCTTGTAATATATATTACTCCCAAATAAAACTGATGGCAGTGTAAAATTATAATTTGCAACATGTTTAAGGCCAGTATAAGGATTAAGCAGGTTTCAGTTTTATGCAGAAGATAAATTACTGGTACCAGATGTCCAGCAACCAAGCAAGATAACATGAAAATTTAATTTTTACTTGCTTAACTATAATATTTATGACTCTTAAAGTACAGATTTGGGTTCATAAAATAGTAAAGGTTATAGCCATCTGCTTGGTTGCAGAATAGATCAAGAAGCAGAGGGTGACTCTACACGTAGGAGGAAATTCATAAAAGTGAAGAATCCATAGGCTAAATAAGATGATTTACTCTGTTCATTCACTGAGTGAATCTATGCGACAGCCATTTGTGCCAGGTCTGAAAAAACATGGTAAAACATTTTGCAGATGAACATCTTCATCTGTACAAAACTTTCCCTGCCTGACCCACCCTACCCCCGGTCACCACCTCCCTTGCAAACCTTCCCCTTTCCCACCCTGCCTTTGTCTGATTAACTCCAACCCTGCTTTTCTTTAATCTTGGCTTAACTAACCCTTTCTCAGGGAAGTGTCTCAGATTTGGTGGACAAAGTAAACTACACCCTGATAACATAACACATCTTTTTTGTGGCAAATATCACTGTTGTTCTTTCATGTTTCTGTTATTACTTATTGATGTCTCTCCTGTGAGCCAGTTAGCACCTTGTGATCAGGACACTACCTGATAATACTCATTGCTGCATCCCCAGCTCATAGTACAGTGTATAGAAGAGTTCATACCGGGCACCCAATAAATATTTGTGAAATAAATACAACCCTGTGTTGTCTATGTTGAAAGAATGGCTGCTGTCATCTTACAAAGACCTTATCCTCCTAAACTATAACTTTTGATAATGCCTACCCAAAATAACAAAAGGAGAATGGTTAAACACTTAATCAGTTTCATTCCTTGGAGTATTAAGGATACCTGCAGTGTCAATGAATCAGATACTGAGTCAACGACTCGGAATATTAGCACCTATCTGTTCAAGAAGCTTTTCCCCCTCTTTAATTGCTAATTCTAGATCATGCTGCAGTCATTTCCCCAGCCCACCATCCGCATTTGATTCTCTCACTGGCCAGATTCAGAACAGCTGGGTAGTTTTAGGATCACTGTTAATAAAAACAGATGGAGCCTTGAACATAGCAGGGAGTTGGCACCTTGAATAATGGAAGTGTGTTTTAAGGCACCATAATTGGTTCTATTAGCCCTAAAAGGCTACTAGCTATCTTGGGCTTGCACAAAAGTGCCCATGTTTTCATGTGATGGAAAGGTCAGAATGATGCATAGCAATATTGAAATTCTATGTTCCTATGACAATTAGATCTTCATGACCCAGATAACCACGATGGTATGACAACTCACCTAGAGCCAGACATCCTGGAATGCGAAGTTAAGTGGGCCTTAGGAAGCATCACTATGAACAAAGCTAGTGGAGGTGATGGAATTCCAGTTGAGCTATTTCAAAACCTAAAAGATGATGCTGTGAAAGTGCAGCACTCAATATGCCAGCAAATTTGGAAAACTCAGCAGTGGCCACAAGACTGGAAAAGGTCAGTTTTCATTCCAATCCCAAAGAAAGGCAATGCCAAAGAATGCACAAACTACCACACAATTGCACTCATCTTACATGCTAGCAAAGTAATGCTCAAAATTCTCCAAGCCAGGGTTCAACAGTATGTGAATCATGAACTTTCAGATGTTCAAGCTGGATTTAGGAAACGCAGAGGAACCAGAGATCAAATTGCCAACATCCTCTGGATCATCAAAAAAGGAAGAGAGTTCCAGAAAAACATGTTACTTCTACTTTATTGACTATGCCAAAGCCTTTGCCTGTGTGGATCATCACAAACTGTGGAAAATTCAAGAGATGGGAATACCAGGCCACCTGACCTGCCTCCTAAGAAATCTGTATGCAGGCCAAGATGCAACAGTTAGAACCGGACATGGAACAACAGACTGGTTCCAAATCGGGAAAGGAGTATGCTAAGGCTGCATATTGACACCCTGCTTATTTAACTTACTTGCAGAGTGAAACTGAAGGTGAAGTTGCTCAAACGTCTGACTCTTTGCGACCGCATGGACTGTAGCCTACCAGGCTCCTCCCTCCATGGGATTCTCCAGGCAAGAGTACTGCAGTGGGTTGCCATTTCCTTCTCCAGGGGATCTTCCTGACCCAGGGATTGAACCCTGGTCTCCCGCATTCCAGGCAGATGCTTTAACCTCTGAGCCACCAGGGAAGCCCAAATGCTGGGCTGGAAGAAGCACAAGATGGAATCAAGATTGCTGGGAGAAATATCAATAACCTTAGATATGCAGATGACACCACCCTTATGGCAGAAAGCAATGAAGAACTAAAAAGCCTCTTGATGAAAGTGAAAGAGGAGAATGAAAAGGCTGGCCTAAAACTCAACATTCAGAAAACTAAGATCATGGCATCTTGTCCCATCACTTCATGGAAAATAGATAGGGCAACAATGGAAACAGTGAGAGACTTTATCTTTTGGGGGGCTCCAAAATCACTGTAGATGGTGACTGCACCCATGAAATTAAAAGATGGTTGCTCCTTGGAAGAAAAGCTATGACCAACCTAGACAGCATATTAAAAAGCAGAGACATTACTTTGACAACAAAGGTCCATCTAGTCAAAGCTATGGTTGTTCTAGTAGTCATGTATGGATGTGAGAGTAAGACTATAAAGAAAGCTGAGTGCCAAAGAATTGATGCTTTTGAACTGGTGTTGGAGAAGACTCTTGAGAGTCCCTTGGACTGCAAGGAGATCCAACCAGTCCATCCTAAAGGAAATCAGTTCTGAATATTCATTGGAAGGACTGAAGCTGAAGCTGAAACTCCAGTACTTTGGCCACCTGATGCGAAGAACTGACTCATTGGAAAAGACCCTGATGCTGGGAAAGATTGAAGGCAGGAGAAGGGGATGATAGAGGATGAATGGTTGGATGGCATCACCAACACAATGGACATGAGTTTGAGTAAGTTCTGGGAGTTGGTGGCAGACAGGGAAGCCTGGCATGCTGCAGTGTGTGGGGTCACAAAGAGTTGGACATGACTGAGCAACTGAACTGAACTGATGACAATTAGAAGAAATCATTAAGACGGAAAGATTTTTTTGAAGCCAGCTTAGAGAACTGAATAAGAATCACCGAACCATCTGAGAACGTCCACAGCTGTCTTGCCCCAAGTAATCTGTGAGGATTAACTTGAATTCATCCATTTTTAGAGAGGCTCTAAAAATTTTTACCTTTATTTTCCTTAAGGCAGCCACACTAGCTTTGCCAAAGTCACAAGGAAACGATCTCGATAGTTCTGTTTCAGTACTTGGTCCGCTTTGAAGGAACATGGCAGGTGAGGCCCAAGCCCGGTTGGGCCGCTGCCCTCAAGGCCACACAGGTTCACAGAGGTAACTTACCTGGTCCAGCGCCTTCCTTCAGGCCTCTTGGCTCAGCCTCCTGGAATGGCAGCAGGATCTATGGCTGTGTAACCCAGCTCACACCAACAGTTGATAAAACCAGAAGAGCAGAGTATTAATTCCCAAAGAGAAAACACAGCTGAGAGAAATATGGACCAAAACGCTTCTGACAGCACGCACCTGTGTTCTCTTTTCTTAGAACCACGTGGGAAGTCAAATCACAGCCAAGGCTTGTTTGCCAGGTCTTCAAGTGGATTCTTTTGCTAACATAGTTTCAGAGGCCTTATTCCCTGTTTTAGAGGAAGCCTAATTGGCTCGTTTCACACAGCACTTTTAACATTTAACAGGTTTTAGCCTAGGGGTAATTTCTGAAGATAACTTAGCCATGTTTGTGCTCTGGTTATGGGTTGATTTTATAGATTAACTCTCACAGGGCACTCTTGTTTTCCTTATCTCCAAATTCCTGGGTGGCACCTCAAGAGGTTTTGTCCAGCTTGAACCCACAGCCTTTTTTTTTTTTCCCAAAGAAACACAGGCACGGATAAGTTAAATAACATTCCTTCAGTCATTCAACAGGTATTTATTGAGTACCTGTTATGTGTCATGCTCCAAGATGGAGTTCTGGGGAGTAAACTGAGCAAAAAAATACAAACTTTGTACCCTGGAGGCAGACAAATAAGGAATTACAACAAAACTAGACACATTCTCCTTTGGGGAAGTAGAGGTCACAGAGGGTCATAGGACACCTAAGTTTGTTTTGTTCTCCTTGTTTTTCCTTTTGGCTTTCCAATTCAGTAACCAAGTAAAATTTAGCTGAACAAGTACTTTTACAGAAGAGAAGATATAAAATTTGATGTGGCAAATTCCCTTAGTAGCCAAGAGAGCCTGACTAGGATGGGGAAGTTTTAGATATTTCTTTAGTGTGGAAGACGTACCCTGTGTTTCAAATGAAAATCATCAGGAACAAAGCGAAGGAAACACCTCATAAATTTCTGTTACTCAGTGGGAATCAAGAATTACTTTGGAAGGACAAGCTGAGGTTAGAGACTACATATCACAGATATGAAGCATTTTGAAAAGTGATAAAAATTTTTAAAAAGAAGAAGAAACATCATCAGAGGTCACCCTGGCCATTGTCATGGGTGGAGTGATAGGGGCTTTATTTGAGAACATAAAGCATGTGGTTTTATTTTTAATCAAAATTTCTATTGTTGGAAATCCATTTTGCTCACTAGATTCAGTCAGGTCAAAACTCAGACCAGGGTTCTTTCTAAATTTTTAGGCTCCGCTGAGGCTCTTATAAAAAGTCAAAGAAATGTTTGGTTCAGAGATTTGACAAATTCATGAAAAGACCTTTATGAAGTTTTAAAATATTTCAGACTGCTTCTGCTGCATTAAGTAGTGTTGCTAAATGAATATGATTTGAAAGAAGCTATTTTTCAGTGTAAAACTAGAAAAAATATCACCTGTTTTAGCTATTCTGAAGAAGGTATTAAAATGACAGATATCCTACCTTTTTGCCTTTTAATCAATTTTTCTGAAGTTTTCCTATTAGCATATAAGTTACATGACTTTGGATACTAGGAGAAAAAGAAGATAATGTTCCACTAGAGAGTTACTTGAACTAGTTGTCATTTTGACAAATAATGACTTTCTGAATTATAGTTATACCACACTATAAAACATCAGGAAACCGAATAAATAAGCAAATGATGAGCAGTTTGACTTTCAAACCAAAAGGACTCTGTTAATTTTCTTCGATAACTATTTGGTTCCATGAATAGGCTCTTTTGAGATTTTAACCTTTAAAAATTATTCTCTCTAAATCTCAAATTTTGGAAGGTTATAAGATGTTTTACCAGCAGGGAAGGAGTGGGGAGGAATAGATTAGGCATTTGGGATGAACATATACATGCTCAGTCACTCAGTCGTGTCAGACTCTTTGCGACCCCATGAATTGCAGCACGCCAGGCCTCCCTGTCCATCACCAAATCCCGGAATCCACCCAAACCCATGTCCATCGAGTTGGTTATGCCATCCAGCCATCTCATCCTCTGTCGTCCCCTTTTCCTCTTGCCCTCAATCTTTCCCAGCATCAGGGTCTTTTCCAATGAGTCAGCTCTTTGCTTCAGGTGGCCAAAGTATTGGAGTTTCAGCTTCAACATCACTGCTATATTTAAAATAGACAACCAACAAGGACCTACTGTATAGCACAGGGAACTCTGCTTAATAGTCTGCAATAACCTAAATGGGAAAAGAGTTTGAAAAAAGAGTAGAAACATCTATATGTATAACAGAATCATTTTGCCATACACTTTAACATTGTTAATCAATTATACTCCAATATAAAATAAAAATTAAAAAAAGATACTTTGTCAAAGATGTCTAAACAATTATTCACATGGACGTTCCTTCTGAAACTTTAATGTGCATCAGAATCAACCATCAAAGGCCCCCTGGGCCATTAAGAAGATAGATCTGGGGCAGGGTTCTAGAGCCTGCGCTTTAAATTACCACTGCTGGGGATTTTCAGGCCAAGGCTCTGTTGATCACTTTATTTGTTTTCTATTGCTGTGTAACAAATTACCACAAACCTAGTGGCTTAAGACTACGTACCTTCATTATCTTACAGTTTCTGTGGGTCAGAAATTTGGGTACTGTTCTGCTGCATTCCAGGGACTCATAAGCTTGAAGTCAAGATGCGAGCTGGCCTGTTTTGTCATCTGAAGGGTTTCCTTCCAAGTTGGTTCATGTTGTTGGCAGAATTCATTTATTTGAGGATGTAGACTGAAGGCCCTGGCTTCTTAACTGGCTCTCACCACCAGACACCACCCCCAGGTCCTAGAGGCCACCTGCAGAGCCCTGCTATAGACCCTTTACATACACAGTTCACAACATGGCAGCTTGCTTCTTCGAGCCCAGTGAGGGATCCTCTCTGATGGCAGGGAAGGCCAAGTCTCTCTTTTAAAGGCTTTCGAATCGTTAAATCAGACCCACCCAGGATAGACTCTCTCAAAATCAACTGATTTGGGATGTTAATTAACCTGCAAAAGCTCTTCATCTTTGTGTAACCTAGTCACAGGAATGAGATCCTATTACAGTCCTGCCCATGCTCAAGGGAGGAGAATTAAAGGGGGACACGTACACCAGGAGTGGGAATCTTGGGGGCTATTGTAGAATTCTTCCTACCGCAACCACCCTTGAGAAGGACAGGTTTAAAAAGACAAAAACCACAGACCCCCGGGGATTTTCCATGTGAGAGAAATAAGGCTGATAGATCTAGCCCCGTGAGTGCAGTTGGCCCTTACCAACAAAAGAGCCCGTGAAACATTAGACAATTCAGGACTTTGGTAAATGATGAAAGTGGCTTATCACATTAGTAGGACTACAAAAAATTGCTGAATGTATAATGCTTGGACAACTGACTAATCAGAAAAAAAAAATTACTTAATCCAGAGCTCACACTAACACTACAGTAAATTTCAAACAGGTTAATGATTTTAATAGTAACATGAAACCACAAAAAAGAAGGAACAATCGTAGAATTCATTTATAATGAACTGCAAAACTAATCATGACATAAAACTCAGCTAAATCGCTAATAAATTTGACCATGTGTAAAAGAAAGTACCGGAGAAGGCAATGGCAACCCACTCCAGTACTCTTGCCTGCCGGAGGAGCCTGGTAAGCTGCAGTCCATGAGGTCACAGAGTTGGACTTTACTAAGTTTTTTCTTTACTTTGCTTCTCCTTCACTATACTTCAGATCTTGTGCCCAGAAAGCGGTGGGAGAGGAGGAATGAAAGGAAAGATACAAAGTTGAGAGAAATGGGCGAAACTTGCAGACAGGAAATTGAGTGAGTGGTAGAAACTGCCAAAATCCTGTTTAGACCCAGGGCATAGTTCTCTTACTACAATAGAATATACTGTGTCTGCTTTTGCATTGCTGTTGACTAAATAAAGACTAGAACAGCTTTTTTTATTAAATAGCAGAGACCACAGAGAGGCTGCCAATGACTCTGGTCAAGGACGTGCTTCCTCCAATACCAGAACTAGAAGTTACTCCCGCGGTGCATCAGCAAGATCAACATACACGGTGAGTGACGCTTCAGTTTTATCAATGATTTGGCTATTTATTATAAACTCGAATAGATCCAAGGAGGTATGCTGCTGCTAAGTCACTTGAGTTGTGTCCGACTCTGTGCGACCCCCTAGACGGCACCCTACCAGGCTCCCCCGTCCCTGGGATTCTCAAGGCAAGTACACTGGAGTGGGTTGCCATTTCCTTCTCCAAGGCATGAAAGTGAAAAGTGAAAGTGAAATCGCTCAGTCGTGTCCAACTCTTAGCGACCCCATGGACTGCAGCCTACCAGGCTCCTCTGTCCATGGGATTTTCCAGGCAAGAGTACCGGAGTGGGTTGCCATTGCCTTTTCCAGAGGTATAGTTAACTTCAAATTGCATTCCTGTCTGGATGTAGCAGATAGAGGGCTTCCCAGGCAGTGTGCTGGTGGCGCTGCATTAGCGCCTGCCAATGCAGGAGACATAAGAAATACAGGTTCAATTGCTGGGAAGATCCCCTGGAGGAGGAAATGGCAACCCACTCCAGTATTCTCACCTGAAGAATCCCATGGACAGAGGAGTCTGGCAGGCTACAGTCCCTGGGGTCACTAAGAGCCTGACATGACTGGAGTGACTTACCAGGCAGGTAGCACGTAGGAGATAGAATGTGATGAACTTTCAAAATCGGTTCATGTGAATTAGAGGGCATGAAATAAAATCACTATTTCCTCCAAGGTCTAGTAAGGACCAGTAAACTAATCTCTTAGTCTGTTGAATAACATGTGCCCTGAGATGTCAGCTCATCTCTTGGCACTGTTTCCTGGGATTGAGTCAGAAGTCCAGCAGGCTAATCATTGTTTCACTCAGAACATGAGAAGAGAGAGAATGTAAATTTGTAAAGTAGAACTATTCATTGACCCTCAACTACTGAAATAAAAATTTCTCTAAAGTTTGTATTTTATAACCTAGATGAATGCACATTGATTTCCATGCATTTGAATACAAAACTGTGATCAGAAGTGTCCTAGAAATCTTTTTCTTTCATTCAACAAATATTTATTAAGTAGCGATTTTGTGAAAGGCACTATTAATAACCATTGTAAGAGGTATAAAAATTGGGACAAAATGGGAAACTAGCATTTCTTAGTATTCTTTTATGTTGCTTAGTGTTTATAATACTTGGGTCCTGGCAGGAAATGGATGATATACTCATATTGAATAATTTGGGGAGAGTTTCATAAAGGGCCTTTTAAGTCAGCATGTGGGAAAACCAAAACAGGACAGTGTGGCAGCCTAGGACTAGTCACAGTGGGGCACTGCTACTGTCCCTAAGACCAAAGAGACAAAGAACTCAGAGGGACAGGGACAGAGGGACACACGCAGAAAGAATATGTGCGCAGGGCTGCCTGATAGGAGCAGTGGCTTTTGGTCGTGGACACAACAGCCTGTGGTTGCCCTGAGGAGAGAGAATTAATATCTCAATTTGGCTGTTCTCTCTTTCTTCTCAATGTCGCGTACTCCCCACTGGCCAAACCCAACCAGAGCCAGAGGACTCTGGAGCTAGCTTGAGACAGTTCATATAGGCTGGTCTCCCAAGCACCAAGCAAGGTGGACAAAAGGGGAGAGCCGATCGGGAGAGTCAACCAAGGAGATCCAGCATAGGTGGCTCAGTGCACCAAACTGGAAACTAAGTGCCAAGGATCCCTCTGTCTTCAGGACTAGAGAGAGTCAGGTCTGCATGCTTGGGTCTTAGGGCAAAATTCCTAGGGAGATGACAGTGTCATCATATAATGTTTTAATGAAATGTTACTGGCTGTTGTGCTTGATATTTCTCATTGAGGTCCTCATTCTGGGATATTCAGCCTTGCATGTGAAGGAAGACTCTTCTCTGTTCACTCACCAAATACTTTTAGAGCACCTGAAATGAAGTGAAGTGAAGTCGCTCAGTCATGTCCGACTCTTTGCGACTCCATGGACTGTAGCCTACCAGGCTCCTCCCTCCATGGGATTCTCCAGGCAAGAGTACTGGAGTGGGTTGCCATTTCCTTCTCCAGGAGATCTTCCCGACCCAGGGATCGAACCCGGGTCTCCAGCATTCCAGGCAGATGCTTTAACCTCTGAGCCACCAGGGAAGCCCTTAGAACACCTACTGTGTGCCAAAAATTCTGCTACTCATTGGCAAAATAACAGCAGTCAGTGGAAGAATTAGATTAGGGAATCCCTAATTGTCAAGTAATGTGATAGAGGCTCTCACAGGAACTTGGGGAGCGAAATGAGGAGACCCTTTCACATATTGCCTAGTATTTAACCAATGTCCAGTGAGTATTTGTTGAGTGAGTGGATAAATTCCAACTTCTGTGTTTCTCTGGTAGTGCATGAAAACTTTTTTCATTTTTATTTTATAGAAGTGGAAAATAAGCCCAAAAAATATAGTGGCAGGGGCTGGAAGAGACCCTAGGTTTCCTGGCTCCTAGGCTGAGAAGTTTATTACCACTAACCACACTGTCTTCTTGGGGCCCTAAAGGAGGCTCTGTGGCATAACAAAGGATTGGAAAGAGCCTTTAATCAGTGACTTTAGGAAGTTTTCTTGTGTTCTTACAAGACATAGTTTTAATAAATGGTTTTAAATTTTTTTCCACTAATTATTTTCAGGTCAACAGTATTTTTGTATGAATAATATTTGCCTTTGTTTCTTAAATCTTCAGAGTATCCTTATGAACTCCTCTGGGCAATTTGGACTGAACCCTTCTGAAGAGTACTCATAACTCTATTCTGGAAATGAGTTAACTGGTAAATATTTGGTACAGCTGAGGCTGCACAATAGGAACCAGTAGAAATGCTGACTGGTTGATGGGAACTAACTCAATAGCACTCATTTTACCCAGGAGATCAAAGGAATGAGAGTTTTTTTTTAGAAAGGAATTATGAGTCATGAAAAACAAGCTGATGAAACCCATGGAAAGAGAACACTTTCTTCCTTTGTTTATCTACCATTATACAGCTTACAGTAGCCCGCAAATTTGATTTTGAGATACCAAAAACAAGGTTGAGGAGGAAAATGCTTTCTCTCATCATCCCACATTGCAGATCCTGATTTGATGTGTTTTCTTAAACAGATGGATTGTTCCTATTTTACAAATTGCTTAAGAGGATCTGGGTCGGTTGTTTATACATTTGCTTGCATCTAAAAATCTTGCCTCTTTTCAGCACTGAGATGTTTAAAAAATTCAAAGATACCAAAATAAAATGAATTTAAGTGAAATATATGAAAATTTAAATCTAATAACAACATGTTTCCTTTGTTTCTTTTGGTATTCATCTTTTTATAGCTATCACTGATGTTAAGAGTTATTATAAATATTAATTACACTAAAATTACATATAAACAAAAGGACAGTTCTTAACTTTGAAAAATAGGAAAGTATCTTCCAAAGAATTAAAACGGCCTTACTATTCATAGCAATCTACAGATTTAATGTGATCCCTATCAAATTTCTCATGACATTTTTCACAGAACTAGAACAAATAATCCTTAAATTTACATGGAACCATAAAAGACCCAGAATTACCAAAGCAACCCTCAGGGGAAAAAACAAAGCAAAACCAGGAAAAAAGCAGGAGGCATAACCCTCCCAGACTTCAGACAACACTACAAAGCCACAGTGATTAAAACAATGTGGTACCAGTACTGGCACAAAAGCAGACATATGGATCGATGGGGCAGAGTAGAGAGCCCAGAAGTCAATTCACACAGCTACGGCCAATTAATCTCCCAATGAAGGAAGAGAGAATACACAATGGGGAAAAGACAGTCTCTTCAGCAAGTGATGCTGGGAAAGCTGGACAGCTGCATGTAAGTCAATGAAGTTAGAACACACCCTCATACCATACACAAAAATAAACTCAAAATGGCTTAAAGACTTGAACATAATATATGACACCATAAAGTTCCTAGAGGAGAACATAGTCAAAACATTCTCTGACATAAATTGTACCAATATTTTCTTAGGTTGGTCTTCTAAAGCAATAGAAATAAAAGCAAAAATAAATAAATGGGACCTAAGCAAACTTACAAGCTTTTGCACAGCAAAGGAAACCATAAACAAAATGAAAAGACAACCAATGGAATAGGAGAAAATATTAATATTTGAAAATTATGTGACCAGCAAGGGCTTAATTTCCAAAATATACAAACAGCTCATACAACTCAACAACAAAAAAACAAACAACCCAATCGAAAAATAAGCAGAAGGTAGACGTTTCTCCAAAGAAGGCATTGCTGCTGCTGCTGCTGCTGCTGCTAAGTTGCTTCAGTCATGTCCAACTCTGTGCGACCTCATGGCCAATAGGCACATGAAAGATGCTCAACATTGCTAATTATTAGAGAACTGTAAGTCAAAACTACAATGAGGTATCTCCTCACAATATTCAACTCTGAATATTCCTTGGAAGGACTGATACTGAAGCTGAAGCTCCAATATTTTGGCCACCTGATGCAAAGAGCCGACATTGGGAAAGACCCTGATGCTGGGAAAGATTGAAAGCAAGAGGAAAAGGGGACAACAGAGGATGAGAAGGTTGGATGGCACCATCAACTCAATGGACATGAGTTTGAGCAAACTCCAGGAGATGGTGAACGAAAGGGAAGCCTGGCATGCTGCTGTCCATGAGTTGGAAACAACTTAGCAACTGAACAACAGCAATAATATGTGGAATCTAAAATATGACACAAATGAATTTATCTGCAAAACAAAAAGAGACAGAACAGACTTGTGAGTGACAAAGGGGAGGGAGTAGGGAGGGATGGGCTGGGAGTTTGGAGTTAGTTCAGTTCAGTTGCTCAGTTGTGTCCAACTCTCTGCGACCTCATGAATCACAGCACGCCAGGCCTCCCTGTCCATCACCAACTCCCGGAGTTTACCCAAACTCATGTCCATCGAATCAGTGATGCCATCCAGCCATCTCATCCTCTGTCATCCCCTTCTCCTCCTGCCCCCAATCCCTCCCAGCATCAGGGTCTTTTCCAATGAGTCAACTCTTCACATGAGGTGGCCAAAGTACTGGAGTTTCAGCTTTATCATCATTCCTTCCAATGAACACCCAGGACTGATCTTTAGGATGGACTGGTTGGTTGGAGTTAGTAGGTGCAAACTATTACATATAGAATGGATAAGCAATAAGGTCCTACTGTGTAGTTCAGTCAACTACACTGAATATCATGAGATAAACCATAATGGAAAGGAAATAAAAAAGAATGTAGGAAAGAAAAATATCTTAATCTCTTAATGTCAATATATGGCTAAAATTGCTTATCTGAATAGATTTTCAGAGTTTAACTGCCGAGTCTGATTCAATATTAAGCAATCTAACAGGAATGAATGTTTTAGCACATAAAGGTTTTTTTTTTTTGTACTCTATATTTTGTTATTATTAGCTCACAAACTGAGGTTCTAATTGTAAAATTTAGAGATTGAGGGTTTGGCAAATGGAATTCTACTAATCATACTTTTTCTTGCTTGTATTTCCTTGATTAATAGGTGAGTCAGGCTCAGATCTGGAATACTTCAGCAGGAATTTAGGGGTGTCACACTTTCTGAGGTATGGACATTATATGATTTCTGAGAAGCCAAATTATTGTTTTCTTGCATATCACCTACTATATTCTGACAAATGACTTGGAAATCAATGGGAACTTGGCATACAAAAAGCATAAATCAAGCTTCACGTTGTGTTACATTGTGGCAGCTTTTAAAAGCTGATTTCACTTATTTGTTAAAATAATAGACTTTAACTGAAACTGTGAAGCACTGCAAGATGTGGATGGCCTGCTGTCTGCCCACAGGCTTATGATGTGAAGGAGACAGGAGACGCATGCCACTAATTATAACACTAGGTGCCGCGGTAAGATGTGTCATTAAGAGGCTGCACGGTTCCTGCTGAGACTTCACAGGCCGATAGAATCATCGCCAGTTGAGGGTGATCTGGTAGGCTTCTCCGGAAGCCCACTTCTGAGCAGGGTCTGAAAGACGAGTTTTCCTAATCTCTCAGTAAATCTATGCTTGCTCAGCCCTCATGCCCTTTTCATATCTGTCATTTATAATTATTTTCATGATTGTTAATTAAGGTCTGTCTCCCTGCCTAGACTGGTTCTGTTCACCATACTCTCCCTGCCAGCTGGTATAATGCTCGGCTCACAAGTAGGGGCTTAATAAGTATTTGTTGGATGAAGAACTATTTCTTGAGTGTTCTTATACACCAGACAGGCACATGCCATGTACACTCATTTCCTCCTCACAGTAGCTCTCAAGGTGTCATTACCTCTAGGAAGCTAACCAGTTAGCGTGTCATCTCTGGACTAACATCTAGCTCCAGTTGAGGTCTGTTAGGCTGCAAAGCTGGGGCTGCCCCCAGGACTCACACTGTGGGGTGAAGATGGGATAAAGGGCGCAAGACGCTTGGGGGTGCCTGAGAAAACGGCTCCCGCCCAGAGCTCCAGTGTCCTCTCTCCTGCGAGTAAGAGGAGCCTGGGTAAACCTGACCTTGAAGAAGTCTTCTGATGGAATGTCCCTGGGCTTGTTGGTCCTGCTGTCTCTCCTGCAGCCAGCCAGTTCTGCTCGGCTCCCTGCACACTTGGCTCCAATAAAAATGAACCCGTGTTCCTGGGTGTCTGGTGTGACTCCAGGCTTCCAATCCACACCATTGAGCCTGACTTTTAGCACACCCCACTTTTGCACTGGTTCCACTTCTGACCTTGACCCACCTCATACCCACCCCCACCCATGACTTATAGCTTCATCCTCTGTGTGTCTGTGGTTCTCACCGTAGGTGACCCTTCCTAGCTGTCCCCCACACTTATCTCCTTGATCTCTGTGTCATGCTGAGTAGCAAGGACCCCAGCTCTCCATCCAGAGAAATTCAGGTGTCAACTGGAGTGGGCAGGGAACCATGGCACCAGGCGGAAGGCTGGCTACATTGCTGAGACGCCGAGCAGACATGGTGGGATTAGCATGGAAGAAAGAGGGATGGGCAGAGGAGAGGGTGTCAGGGGAGAATTGGTGGTGCTTGGCAATGATTTGATGCAGGTGTGGCCTGAGGGTGTGGCAGGGGAAGGGGAAGAGAAGAGAGGCAGAGGGCACCCCTCCGGGTCTCTGTGTGGAAAACAGTATTGCCCAAACTTACAGCTGCCGCCTTTGGTTTCCAGAATTTTCATTTTCCATAAGATTCCCTTCAAGCTTTACTTTCATCCTAGTTTCAAGCTCTGCTTCTCCCTGCACCCTGCA
This sequence comes from Ovis aries, assembly GCF_016772045.2. NCBI lineage: Eukaryota > Metazoa > Chordata > Mammalia > Artiodactyla > Bovidae > Ovis > Ovis aries. The sequence goes on along the minus strand of NC_056059.1, from coordinate 58,899,216 downwards.
TACTTAGTCATCCTGGATGGAGCAGTCATTCTTCAGATCACCTTGTTCTTCCAGCTTCCTTTCTGTTCCCTTTCCTTCCATCTGCAGAAATCCTCTCCATTGCAGACAGGTTGCCATGTCCATAGAGCAGCCCCTCCTGATGCCATTTGGAATCATGTCTCTTTTCTGTGCTTCCCTAAGGCTTAGTCCTCTTATCAAAGTCGTTCTCACATCCTGCCTCACACCACAAACATTGTACTCATGTCTGTTTCCCCACCAGACTGGGAGGAGACTGGGAATTACATCTTCTCCAGCTTCTAAGTCCCCAGTGACAGGTACTCGCTTCTCCCTACCTGCTCCTCCTTTGCAATTCTCATCAATGGAGTTTGACAGATATTGGCTGTAAATCTGGCACAGTGTTAACATTGAAGGCATCCGGAAGGGAGTGGGGCTGGGGATCTCCATGCCAGGGACATCTAACACATTGCCATGTTCTCTTGAATACTTGGTAGCGGATATATGGGAGTCATTGTGTTATGATTCTATGTAGCTTACATATATTTTAAAATACACTTTTGTACCCACTTGAAATTCAATAAAATCAAAATTTAAAAGATAAATATTGTATAAATTGCATCATCCTTTCTCCTTCTGTCAGAAGACGGCTCTTTCTCCCAATTATATTTCTTTTCCTTCATATAAAACATGCTAGAATAAAGACTCAGACTCATTTTTCTGACAGTTGATTCTCGTGATTTGATTTTGTTTTCTTCCTTCTCTATTTTTATTTTACGTCTCTTTTCTGTCTATATCTTTCTTTCTTTTTGTAAAAAAAAACAAACATTTATTTATTTGGCTGTTCAGTTCAGTCACTCAGTCATGTCCAACTCTTTGTGACTCCATGGACTGCAGCATGCCAGGCCTCCCTGTCCATCACCAACTCCCAGAGTTCACTCAAACTCATGTCCATCGAGTTGGTGATGCCATCCAACCATCTCATCCTCTGTCATCACCTTCTTCTCCTGCCTTCAATCTTTCCCAGCATCAGGGTCTTTAGCAATGAGTCAGTTCTTCGCAAAAGGTGGCCAAAGTATTGCGAGTTTGAGCTTCGGCATCAGTCCTTCCAATGAATATTCAGAACTGATTTCCTTTAGGATGGACTGGTTGGATTCTTGCAGTCCAAAGGACTCTCAAGAGTCTTCTTCAACACCACAGTTGAAAAGCATCAGTTCTTTGGTGCTCAGCTTTCTTTCTAGTCTAACTCTCACATCCATACATGACTACTGCAAAAACCATACCTTTGACTAGACGGAACTTTGTGGCAAAGTAATGTCTCTGCTTTATAATATGCTGTGTAGGTTGGTCATAACTTTAATTCCAAGGAGCAAGCATCTTTTAATTTCATGGCTGCAGTCACCATTTACAGTGATTTTGAAGTCCCCCAAAATAAAGCCTGTCACTGTTTTTATTGTCTCTCCATCTATTTGGCGTGAAGTGAGAGACCAGATGCCATGATCTTAGTTTTCTGAATGTTGAGCTTTAAGCCAACTCTTCACTGTCCTCTTTCACTTTCATCAAGAGGCACTTTATTTCTTCTTCACTTTCTACCATAATGGTGGTGTCATCTGCATATCTGAGGTTATTGATATTTCTCCCGGTAATCTTGATTCTAGCTTGTGTTTCATCAAGCCCAGCATTTCTCATGATGTACTCTGCACATAAGTTAAATAAGCAGGGTGACAGTATACAGCCTTAACATAATCCTTTCCTGGTTTGGAACCAGTCTGTTGTTCCATGTCCAGTTCTAACTGTTGCTTCTTGGCGTGTATACAGATTTCTCAGAAGGCAGGTATGGTGGTCTGGTATTCCCATTTCTTAAATAATTTTCCACAGTTTGTTGTGATCCACATAGTTAAAGGCTTTGGCATAGTCAATAAAACAGAAGTAGACATTTTTCTGGAACTTGCTTGCTTTTTCTACGATCCAACGGATGTTGGCAATCTGATCTCTGGTTCCTCTGCCTTTTCTAGATCCAGCTTGGAGAATTTTGAGCACTATTTTGCTAGTGTGTGAGATGAATGCAATTGTGTGGTAGTCTGAACATTCTTTGGCATTGCCTTTCATTGGGATTGGAATAAAAAGTTATCTTTTCCAGTTTTGTGGACACTGCTGTTCAGTTCAATTCAGTTCAGTCACTCAGTCGTGTTTGACTCTTTGCGACCCCATGAATCGCAGCATGCCAGGCCTCCCTGTCCATCATCAACTCCTGGAGTTCACTCAGACTCACATCCATTGAGTCAGTGATGCCATCCAGCCATCTCATCCTCTGTCGTCCCCTTCTCCTCCTGCCCCCAATCCCTCCCAGCATCAGAGTCTTTTCCAATGAGTCAACTCTTCTCATGAGGTGGCCAAAGTACTGGAGTTTCAGCTTTAGCATTATTCCTTCCAAAGAAATCCCAGGGCTGATCTCCTTCAGAATGGATTGGTTGGATCTCCTTGCAGTCCAGGGGACTCTCAAGAGTCTTCTCCAACACCACAGTTCAAGTGCATCAATTCTTCAGCACTCAGCCTTCTTCACAGTCCAACTCTCACATTCATACATGGCTACTGGAAAAACTATAGCCTTGACTAGACGGACCTTTGTTGGCAAAGTAATGTCTCTGTTTTTCAATATGCTATCTAGGTTGGTCATAACTTTCCTTCCAAGGAGTAAGCATCTTTTAATTTCATGGCTGCAGTCACCATCTGCAGTGATTTTGGAGCCCCAGAAGATAAAGTCTGACACTGTTTCCACTGTTTCCCCATCTATTTGCCATGAAGTGATGGGACCAGATGCCATGATCTTCATTTTCTGAATGTTGAGCTTTAAGCCAACTTTTCACTTTCATCAAGAGGCTTTTTAGTTTCTCTTCACTTTCTGCCATAAGGGTGGTGACATCTGCACATCTGAGGTTATTGATATTTGTTCTGGCAATCTTCATTCCCGCTTGTGTTTCTGCCAGTCCAGCGTTTCTCATGGTACTCTGCATAGAAGTTAAATAAGCAGGGTGACAATATACAGCCTTGACGTCCTCCTTTTCCTATTTGGAGCCAGTCTGTTGTTCCATGTCCAGTTCTAACTGTTGCTTCCTGACTTGCATACAGGTTTCTCAAGAGGCAGGTTAGGTGCTCTGGTATTCCCATCTCTTTCAGAATTTTCCAGTTTATTGTGATGCACAGAGTCAAAGGCTTTGGCATAGTCAATAAAGCAGAAATAGATGTTTTTCTGGAACTCTTCTTGCTTTTTCAATGATCCAGAGGATCATCATGTTGGCAATTTGATCTCTGGTTCCTCTGCCTTTTCTAAAACCAGCTTGAACATCAGTGAGTTCACGGTTCACGTATTGCTGAAGCCTGGCTTGGAGAATTTTGAGCATTACTTTACTAGCATGTGAGATGAGTGCAATTGTGCAGTAGTTTGAGCATTCTTTGGCATTGCCTTTCTTTGGGATTGGAATGAAAACTGATGTACTGGATCTTAATTGCAACTTGCGGGATCTTTAGTTGCAGTGTTTGAACTCTCAGTTGTGGCACACAAACTCTTAGTCGCAGCATGTGGGATCTAGTTCCCTGACCAAGGATCAAACCAGGGCCCCTGCACCAGGAGTGCAGAGTCTTAGCCACCGACCACCAGGGAAATCCCTACATCTTTCTTAACCATTTCCAACTATTGGTGCTACTCCGATGGGTGGCAATCTTAGGATAATGGGTGAACGGAAGTTCTTACATTTGAAAAATATAAATAGGTATGTTATTGATTAACTGAGAGGTATGACAACAAATGGATGCATTTTAAAATCCTCTATGAACTAGGAATCATTACTTTAGTAAAGACAGAGTGGTCTAGAAGCTTCTTTGATTTGAAGGACAAGATGAAATGTGCTTGGAAGGGCTTGGGGCAAAACAGTCCATTTTGGCAAAAATAATACTTCACAAAATCTCCTGGATGAGTTATTCCCTCCCCAACCCTCAGAGTTAAGGCTGTTATCAGAGGGAAATATCGAGATAAATTTATTGCTTATTGAAAGAATATAATATTTATGTTATCATTTGAGATACTTTCATCTGCAAATAATAGCAAGCCCAAGTCGAAGTGACATAAATTATAAGAAGATGTATCGTCTCACCCAATAGAATTCTGAGTAGGGTGTTTCCCAAGTTGGTAAACTCAACAGCTCACCTCATTGAGCACCTGGATCTTTTCTCCTTTTCCTCTCTGCTGTCTTCTACTTGTTGGCATTGTCTTCAGGCTTCCCCTCTCATGGTTTCAAGGACAGCTTGTACTAAACGGTGGCCCCACAGCACGTTCTTCACCACTCTGTTCTTTTTAAAAGCTGTTATAGGAAGCCCCCTTCTGGAAAGATTTCTCCTCATGTCAGAGTGTCTAGAATTGGGTCACAAGTATGCATGCTAAGTCATAGTCTTTCCAGGCCAGGTGGCAATTGGGTCACAGACCTACCCTTAAACCCAAGGACGACAGCACAGAGGGACTGAGACCATTATGATTGGTTTGAAAGTGAAAGTGAAAGTCGCTCAGTCGTGTCTGACTCTTTGCGACTCCATGAACTATACATGTCCATGGAATTCTCCAGGCCAGAATACTGGAGTGGGCAGCCGTTTCCTTCTCCAGGGGATCTTCCCAACCCAGGGATCGAACCCAGGTCTCCTGCATTGGAGGCAGATTCTTTACTGCTGAGCCACTGGGGAAGCCCAAAAATACTGGAGTGAGTAGCTGTTCCCTTCTCCAGAGCATCTTTCCGACCTAGAAATCCAACAAGGGTCACCTGCATTGCAGGCAGATTCTTTACCAGTTGAGTACCAGGGTCTAGAAGGACTCAGATTGGCCTGGTTCTTTAAGCAGGGAGAGAAATTGACTGTCAGAATGAAAACAGGTCTCTGTAAACATGGAAGAAGAGGAAACGACTGATGAGTGCCTCCTAGAAGGCTCCTCATCAGAAGGAGATGTGCAGAGAGAAACTGATTGAAAACAAAACACAAGCTTCCCCCTCGGAACAACCTTTTGAGGCACACTAAGGCTCATGCATCGGAGAAGGAAATGGCACCCCACTCCAGTGTTCTTGCCTGGAGAATCCCAGGGATGGGGGAGCCTGGTGGGCTGCTGTCTATGGGGTTGCACAGAGGCGGACATGACTGAAGTGACTTAGCAGCAGCAAGGCTCTTCATCAGCATGTGTCCTCATCCAGCATTTTATGATGGGTGTCCACAGGGTTGTCATAGGGCTATCATTTCCTCCAAAGATATGTCTATTTTCAGATGGACTGTGAAAATAGCCCAACTATTTCTATATAGAAAGGTGATTATCAGTGTGTGATAGTACAAAGGCAGGCACAGTGTTTGTAGTGAAGAGTTGAATGGTTTTCATTATCTTTCTTTTGTGATCTTATGCCACTTTCCTCTTAGGAATTATGTCTCATCTATTGAACGATGTCTTGACAAGGCTGTATGTAAATCGAGGTTTCTTGCCCATCAGCCAAGGGGTGACATGTGACCTAAGCTAGACCAATGTGACCTGCTTTCTCGGGACTTTGAATTTATAGTGACATGAGAATGGAAAATATTATTTGAGTTCTTCATTCTGGCAGTTAAGTTGCATCATTCCTGCTTTTAGACCCTCTAGGATCCACCCAGCCCCTCCAAACTGTCTTGATCCTGAGGTTGGTTCTCCAGCCTTCCCTTTGATTTCACGAGCTACCAGTTACATCCTTGCAAAAAGATCATTTCCTGCTTCAGTAGCCTGCTATATACAACATCTAACATCTATTTTATTTCATAAAATCATAGGATGTCTGAGCTGTAAGAAATCTTAGAAATCATCTGGGCAGTGCCCTCATTTTATAGCTGACGAAATTGAATCTCCCAGAGGTTGAGGGTTTCTCTCAAGGTCACATCACTGAACTTATCAGTGACAGAACTGGGAATAAGACAGGGTCTCCTTTGCCCAGGGTAGTGCAGCCTGCTTTTTATTTTCATTCCTTTTATTATAAACCACAGCCTGCCTTTCTCCTCTTTCTCTCATACTTAATACAGAATGGTGACCTTAAAATTTTCATTTCTCCCCTAAATTCATAATTTGCTTGGAGGAGTTAAAAATTTTGTTTCAGAGGTAGTCCTTTCAGAGATTTGGCATCTGGTAAAGACAGGCATCAGTTTATATCCTTATATGGAGTCTTAACTATTTTCAACTATCTATAAAGAAATTCATGTTTGGAAAGGAAGTGGTTTACTCTAGGGAAACATATGGGTTAGGGTTCTGAAAGTGATTATCTCCCATTTTTAACTTTAGCTTCTATCTGTATGCATTTGGAGAAAGTCTTCCTCGATTCCCACTAAAAGATAAATATCTGCTCTATTTTTTCAGTCACCTTAGGGGAATCATAGCTTAGACAACTGCTGCCCAAATAGCCCAATGTTAGGGTAGGAACTGGGAAGAGGTTTTCCCTGGTGGCTCAGTTGGTAAAGAATCCATCTGTAATGCAGGAGACCCAGGTTCAATCCTTGGGAGGGGAAGATCCGCTGGAAAAGGAAATGGCAACCCACTCCAGTATTCTTGCCTGGGAAATCCCATGAACAGAGGAGCCTGGTGGGCTATACTGTCCATGGGGTTGCAAAGAGTTGGACAAGACCTTAGCAACTAAACTATCACTGCCACCACTTTAGGCACTAAAAATGTACTGGTTAATTCATTCACCTCACAATATCAGAAAGCAAGTACTCTTATCAGGATCCCAATTTACAGATGAAGAAAGTAAGGCACACAGAGCCTAAGTAACTTGCTTAAGGATACACAGATTTAAGTGGCAGAGCTGAGATTTGGACCAGGTGGTCTCAGTTCAAAGTCCATGCCCTTAACACTCTGTTACATCTTAATTATTAACTCTCGCTATGGAGATAAAAGTAGATTCATTTTCCTAGGAAAAGAAGATTGTCCAATACCTTCTTGTACACACTTCCAGCAAGGGGGGGTTCTGCAGCATGACTCTCTTGTGTCCCAGTGATGCTTGCAGCATACACTTATGAACACCACTGAACTGCAAGTACTCCTACACAACAAACGTTTTTCTTGTCTCTACCCATGTAACCAAATACATCTAAAGAATCTGATCACTTGGTAGTTGCGAGATGAATTGCACAGAGGGAAGCTTTTTGCTCTGGATGCTCATCAAATAGGATCAAAAGTGAATCATTTAATAGATTATTTAAGAGTCAAATTCTTTGAACTCAACTCAAGATCCCCTGTGGTGAAAGGTACTAATTACAATGCAAAAACAGCCAAATATTGATTAGAAAATGCTATGAACTAAGTGCCTAGAAAGTCCTTTTCTGCTTACTGGATTTAAAACACATTATTCTGCTTGAAATTTGTTACAGAGAAACAGGAAATCATCTCCATTTCCCATCCTGTTTTGGCAAACAGACAAAGTAAGTTTTATTTTTAAGCAATTTATCAAAACAAAGTTCCAGTATGTCAAAACAAATTGACAGTGCTTAATGCTTACATCACAGTAAGATTTTTTTGGACATTATTCTTTATCCAGAGTGAAAAATTCAGTTAAAAAAAGGGTGTTTAAAAAATTGTCCATTTTATTCAAGCTCTCTTAATTACAGACTAATACTAGAAGAAAAGTTCATTATTCAGTAGTAGCTGTTGGTTTTTTAATAGAATAATTCGATCAATGTGAGCAAAAAAGGATCTCTTTAAATGGCATGTTTTAGTGGCAGAATTCACACAGGCTGTATTCCTGAGAATTTGCTGGTTTGCATGGATGGGTGGTGCTGGAGGAGCAGTAGGGAGAATGAGGTGGGAGGAGGCTTCTTGCCTCTCTTGGGAACTGGCGGTAAGAGCCCTGGGTGTATAGCGCCCCCTCCCTGAGGACCAGGTTGGCCTACCTGTGCCCCAAATAAGCTAGTATCTGAGCACCATTAACAAGTACTGGTATCTGATGTAGAAACTACCAAGTTAGTGTTTGTGGACTTAATGAATGGAATGCTAATGGAGCCCAGACAAGGGCACTGAAATCAAGGAGGAGGAAATGAGAGAAGACTTTCTGGAGGAAGGGGGATAATCTGACACTTAAAGAAGAAGTTGGACAGAGTGGAAAGAACATATATGAAGGCACTTGGGCAGTTGTGTATGGAAAAGAGCGTTTACTTTAAGATCTATGTGTCCTCCAACACACACACACACACACACACACACACACACACACATACACGGGCTCCTGAGATGCAGGAGATGGAAGCATGCTCTCTTTGACATTGTAATAACCATGCTCTTCTGTTTCAAGGACACTGTGGTAATTAACGTGGGAGAAAGACGGGCTTTGTTAAACTTGAGAATGTCAGGGTTCTGCAGGGGAAAACTGACAATACTGTGATCTATTGTGATATTTTTCATATTCTATAATTTGAGCTTGTAACTGCTTAACCAATTAAAGTTTAAGCAGGCAGCCCTTAAATGCTACTGCACAACTGAAAGAATGATTTATTACACACAGAGTTATTGGAAGAGAGGGAAGCCAGATTGTATTCAAAGGAACACCACTGAAGGTGGCTGTTAATTTTTGCTCTGGATATAGGCTTCCCTGTTTAACTTAGAGAGAAGCTGCACCCTCAAACCCCCTTTTGGAGAGTTCCAATGCAAAATAGTACACTAAAAGGTTTAGGAAGTCCTTAGGGTTAAAAAGAAAAAAGGTTTATTAATGGTTAACCCACTTCTCAGGAAAGTTCTCTTTTTTTCCTTCCCGATTATCACTGAGTACATTTTTTAATCACTGCAGTGAGAAAAGATTGAGACACAGGAGGAAATTTCATCCCTCTTTGGGGGTTATATTATAGCCAGATTTTTAAAAATCCAGTCTAAGATAAATTCCATTAAAGCACAATTTGTGCTAATGATGCTATGCTGATTCTAGGAATGCACTGTTCTGACATTATCAATAACGCTGAATTACTCAGTTCATACGGGTCCCTGATGGGCTCCAATCAATGCATGGTAGCAGCTGCATAAGTTAAATTGCCACTACACAGAGCCGAGAGGGAGTGTGGGGCAAGGGGCCATCCACAAGGATCTCTGTGGGTTTTGCCCTTGAGTTGATGAGGAATTGATGAAGGTGCCCTAAAAGGTAGGAGGGACTAGACTATAAAGGACTTTGTTTGGGTATTCTCCAAAGATGCTGGGTTTAGCCAATGAAGGTTTCGATTAAAGGAATAACCAGATTTGCACTCTTAGGGAATCTACGCTGACACTACCATGATGGGTGATTAGAGGGGAACTAATACCTGCACTGACACCAAGTTGGTATCACAGGGGAGGAAAAATAATTACCCCCTACCATCTGAGTTCTTAACTGAGACCCCTGTAATAAAAGGCAGATTGACAAGAGAAAAACAATCAGAAATTTACTAACATGTTATCTCATGTATACAAGGGTGATACCCAGGGAAAAATGAGTAACTCAAAGATGTAGCTTAGAATTCAGACTTAAATCCTGAATTCTAAATAGGGAAGGGGGCAGGAGATGTCAGCCTCTTAGGGTAGACCAAATGATTTTTTGGAAAGATGAGTGGACCCTTAGAAGAATAGGTGGGAAATATGATGGTTTGTGATAAAGTCTGTCTGGAAGTGGTGTTGACTGCTAGTCTCCTCTTCCATATTGAGGCAGTCTTCCCTGGTTCTTGAAACTCCCAGTTTAGGAATCTATGACAACTGAGTCCCTTAAGGAGTATCTGTCTTCAGGTAGGTAAGGGAAGTTCAAAGCCTCTCCCTGTATTTGCTGTTTTTCAAGAGCCTACAGCTCAACAGTAATCAACATACCAAAGCAGCATATTTGGGGATGGTATGTCCTGAACCCCTACAGTCATATACTGGGGTGGCATATGCTGCCGTCCTTCAGTATCTATTATGCCAGTTCACAGGAATGATGAGAAGAAAGGGAAACAAGATGGAGGCAATGGGATCCAGGAAGATATACAAAGAAATAACCGATAGCACTTGGAAACTGGTTGGGCACTGAGGGTAAAGAAAAAGTAGGAGCCTAGGGTGACAGCTAGGCTTCTGGCAGAAGCAACACTATGCATCCAGTTAAGAAAATATATTAATAGGAGGAGGGGGGAAAGGTGATGAATTCAGTTCAGACATGTTCAGATTAAGTTTAGTGGAACACCCAAACACTGATACACAGGTGTCTGATAGGAAGCTGACTCTATGGTTGGAATCCAGGAGTGATGTTAGGGCTCCAGGTAGAAATTTGCATGTTATCAGCATATAGGTGGATGCTTCCCTGGTGGCTCAGAAGTAAAGAATCCACTTTTCAACACAGGAGATGTGTGTTGGATCCCTGGGTCGGGAAGATCCCCTGGAAAAGGGAGTGGCAACCTACTCTAGTATTTTTGCCTGGGAAATGCTACAAACAGAGGAGTCTGGCGGGCTACAGTCCATGGGGTCACAAAGAGTCAGACACAATTTAGTGACTAAACAATAACAACAACAAGCAGGAGAAAAGACAATTTCTAACAAGTGGTGCTGGGAAAACCGGTCAACCACTTGTAAAAGAATGAAACTAGATCACTTTCTAACACCACACACAAAAATAAACTCAAAATGGATTAAAGATCTAAACATAAGACCAGAAACTATACAACTCCTAGAGGAGAACATAGGCAAAACACTCTCTGACATAAAACACAGCAGGATCCTCTATGACCCACCTCCCAGAATATTGGAAATAAAAGCAAAAATAAACAAATGGGACCTAATTAAACTTAAAAGCTTCTGCACAACAAAGGGAACTATAAGCAAGGTGAAAAGACAGCCTTCAGAATGGGAGGAAATAATAACAAATGAAGCAACTGACAAAGAATTACTCTCAAAAACATACAAGCAACTTCTGTAGCTCAATTCCAGAAAAATAAATGACCCAATCAAAAAATGGGCCAAAGAACTAAACAGACATTTCTCCAAAGAAGACATACGGATGGCTAACAAACACATGAAAAGATGCTCAACATCACTCATTATCAGAGAAATGCAAATCAAAACCACAATGAGGTACCATTTCACACCAGTCAGAATGGCTGCGATCCAAAAGTCTACAAGCAATAAATGCTGGAGAGGGTGTGGAGAAAAGGGAACCCTCTTACACTGTTGGTGGGAATGCAAACTAGTACAGCCACTATGGAGAACAGTGTAGAGATTCCTTAAAAAATTGGAAATAGAACTGCCATATGACCCAGCAATCCCACTGCTGGGGATACACACCGAGGAAACCAGAATTGAAAGAGACATGTGTACTCCAATGTTCATCGCAGCACTGTTTATAATAGCCAGGACATGGAAGCAATCTAGATGTCCATCAGCAGATGAATGGATAAGAAAGCTGTGGTACATATACACAATGGAGTATTACTCAGCCATTAAAAAGAATACATTTGAATCAGTTCTAATGAGGTGGATGAAACTGGAGCCTATTATACAGAGTGAAGTAAGCCAGAAAGAAAAACATCAATACAGTATGCTGCTGCTGCTGCTAAGTCGCTTCAGTCGTGTCCGACTCTGTGCGACCCCATGGGTGGCAGCCCACCAGGCTCCCCCTGTCCCTGGGATTCTCCAGGCAAGAACACTGGAGTGGGTTGCCATCTCCTTCTTCAATGCATGAAAGTGAAAAGTGAAAGTGAAGTCTCTCAGTCGTGTCCAACTCTTAGCGACCCCATGGACTGCAGCCTACCAGGCTCCTCCATCCATGGGATTTTCCAGGCAAGAGTACTGGAGTAGGGTGCCATTGCCTTCTCCACCAATACAGTATACTAACGCATATATATGGAATTTAGAAAGATGGTAATGATAACCCTGTATGAGAGACAGCAAAAGAGACACAGATGTATAGAACAGTCTTTTGGACTCTGTGGAAGAGGGCGAGGGTGGGGTGATTTGGGAGAATGGCATGGAAACATGTATAATATCATATGTGAAATGAATCTCCAATCCAGGCTTGATGCAGGATACAGGATGCTTGGGGCTGGTGCACTGGGATGACCCAGAGGGATGGTACAGGGAGGGAGGTGGGAGGGGGGTTCAGGATGGGGAACACATGTACACCTGTGGCAGATTCATGTTGATGTGTGGCAAAACCAATACAATATTATAAATTAATTAGCCTGCAATTAAAATATATTTAAAAAAACAACAAGAAGCAGAAACTATGGATATACCTAGTGGATTAATAGATTTGTTTTTCAAACTTATTTATATGGTTTTGGATGAGAGAACTGCAAAGTGAATTTCAAGTTGAACCCTATTTTATTCGGTAGAGTGCACAACAGTTGCCATAATGCTGTGAACTAGTTGGATGAATATAGGGATGAATGGATGATTGAATGAGTAAAGGGTAGAGGTTCATTAAAACCAGTAGATGTTTTCCTCTTTTACTTTATTTCATGATTTGTTTTAGCTTTAGCTCTGGAAACAAGAAAAACATATGACTATCTCAAAGAGGCAAAAAGGCAACAGTGGGTGGATTGTTTGGATGCAACACATGGAGGACTTTATTCCTGCACTTAAAAATCAATGAGCCTTTTGCTTTTAAGCCAAGTGATTTCAGACCATTGATGTATATTATTCCCATTAGGTATCAATGCCCTAGCAGTGACTGACCAACTGCTGCCTTCGCAGCAATCCAGATGGAGATGACCAGTCAAATGACAGACTTGTTACTTTCAGCAAGTAAGCCTGTTATTTCACACATGACTTCCTTTGAGTAAATGTGAGTTTTCACTCTACATACCTGGCCAGAAATCAAGTGGTTTTACAAGAGAGATGTGGGATATCAGGCACTGGATTGTGACACCCATATCTTATGTAAATGGCCATACTATGGTCCTTGGGGGCTGCAGAATAGTCCAAGACTCCTTAATAATCAATCACACCACCATCAAGGCAATAGACAGGGCAGGTTGGAAGCAAGTTTTCCATTACCACTGATGGATGACTTTCACCTTTTTGTGGAAGAGTAGTTTTGATTCTTCATGAATCATAGAGGACATACTTAAAATGCCCAGCTGTGGCCCTAAACAGTCAAAAATATTTTCATACTTCTCTATAGGCATCAAATAGTTTGGGCAATGCCAAGTAAGTTACAATCCATTTCTGTGGTTTGGGAAGGTCGTTAGGACTCAGATTCATTATCTGCTGAGACTTTTCTTTGTTTTCCATTTATTACTCTCCTTTGAGTGAAATAGAGCTGCAGGAGTGGAACAGAGACCTCAGTTCATTCATCCCTGACACATTATTCGTGTCTACCATTTCTCCATAAATTTGGAGAGGAAGAGACAGAAATTGCAAATGCAGGGATTTAAATCCCCTTGAGCTACATTTGTCAGGATGAGCAGATTATAAACTGCCTCTTGCAAATATGATAAGCATTTGGGCATCAAGCTAATAACCGGGAACCACAGACTCATTCATTTGTGTGGTGTTTCCCTCCAGAAGTTTCTGAAATTGCTTCTGTAGTCGTTACATACAGCTAGAATTGTTCAGGTTTAGCAGGAAGATTAGACACACTACAATATCTGGCTAAGGAAGTTGGCTTTTTCCAGTGAGGCTGAAATGATAATTTTTTTCTATTTATATCATCACAATCTTTACAAACTGTGTACTTGGAATACTTGATTTGGGCTTTTCTTAGAAAACAAGGAGAGATCTGTATAATCCTTTAAATTGTCTTAGAGCTTTATAGGCACATTGATGACAAAGAAATCCAAATCATTAAGATGCTCTCACTCACAGTTATGGCCCTTCTGTTGAAAAATAAACTTTGTATTTTACACTTTAAGTCCCTGGCAGGACCCTATCCTCTTATCTTCTTCAACAGAAGCTATTTTCTTTTGCTTCTTGTTTTGACCTTAAAAAATTTCACTGTATAAGTCATCCATTAATACATTTTCATTATAAAAATATTACAAATAACACTGGAGTTCCCTTTGATTATTATGTCAAATTCTGAAGTTCTCCCAATCCTACTACAACCCTATCCATTTTTGGTCACAAGCATCATTAATAGTTTTGTGTGTGTCTCTCCAGACTTTCTTCCAGGAATGTGTGTGTGTGTGTGTGTGTGTGTGTGTGTCTGTGTGTCTGTGTGTGTAGTATATTTTTGTGTATGCTATTAGATGTTATTTGAGATAAATATACTATAATGAAGAAAGCTGAGCACCAGAGTATTGATGCTTTTGAACTGTGGTGTTGGAGAAGACTCTTGAGAGTCCCTTGGACTGCAAGGAGATCCAACCAGTCCATTCTAAAGGAGATCAGTCTTGGGTGTTCTTTGGAAGGAATGATGCTAAAGCTGAAACTCCAGTACTTTGGCCACCTCACGCGAAGAGTTGACTCACTGGAAAAGACTCTGATGCTGGGAGGGATTGGGGACAGGAAGAAAAGGGGATGACAGAGGATGAGATGGCTGGATGGCATCATGGACTCAATGGATGAGAATTTGAGTGAACTCCGGGAGTTGGTGATGGACAGGGAGGCCTGGCGTGCTGCAATTCATGGGGTCGCAAAGAGTTGGACACGACTGAGTGACTGAACTGAACTGAACTGATACTGTAAGTACCATACCACAGGTTTCTTTTTTCATGCAGTGATTCTGGAGCTCTGTTAGTACAGAGAGCTATTCCATCTTGCTATGGATTGAATGTTTATATCCTCCCAAAATTATACGTTGAAGCCAATGTGGTTATATTTGAAAGATGGCTTTGGGGAAGTAATTAGGTTACAAGTAAGGGTGGAGACCTCATGAATGAGATTAGTGCCCTTATAGGAAGAGACATAAGAGAGCCTACTTCCTCTGTCTCTTCATTCTCTGCCATGTAAAGATGCAATGAGAAGACAGCCATCTGCAAAGCCAGAAGTGGGCTCTCACCAGGCACCAGATCTGCCAGTACCTTGATCTTATCCAGAGAAATAAATGTTTATTGTTTAAGCCATCTAGTCTATGGCTTATATTTATAACAGCAGCCCAAACTGCTGTTATGTTTATAACAGCAGCCCAAACAGACTAAGACACATTCTTTCTAGTCTTTTTTAACCACTGCATAATATCTCACAGTATTGGTAGACCATAGTTAACAAATAAGGGCGGTTACTAAATAGGTGGTTCTAATTTCTCACTGTAGGCTACCCCTGCCTGATGAAGAGTCTTGAAAAATCCATTATAGAGTGAATTCTTCTAAGTAAAAAAGTGTAAATTCCATTTACCTTAATGAAAAAAAATGTTTATGTACTTCTAAGTGCCTAAATCATGCCCATTTATGCTACAACACCATATAACATTAACATGGACACAAGGACTTCTATAGTTAATATTAACTTGGCCAGATATTTTCCATCATTAATTACCCTATCATACACCTGTTTCCATTCTTTCAGTGTTTATAGGTTGAACACTTAAGACTTTGATGTATTTGTTCATTGAGCACCTATTATGAGTCAAACACTGCTTTGCATGCTGGGAATATATTAACAGACAAAAAATTCCTGTCTCGTGGAAATTAAATCCTAACACAACAGACAAGTAACAGACAAGTAATGAAACAGAGCAAGACCTTATGGTCCTTCCCCCCCCCCCCACCCAACCCCCAGCCATGTTCTCAGCCTGCCTTTTGTCTGTGGAGAAACTTTAGCCAAAGAATAAGTTTAACCAGAGAAGTGAGAAAATGCAGAAACGAAGGAGGCAACCAGAGGAGGCCACATAATGATGATGATGTCACTAAGCATAATCAAAGACCCTTCTTCCTCCTCAAGGGCTGCAGATAATATTCTAAGCTGTATCCTGTCAGCTGTGTTACAGATGCTGAAACCCCCACCAAGTGGAGAAGTTAACCACATGATGCCCAGATTATAGCCGTGACATAAGCAGCCACAGTTCTGAGAACTGGCCTCAAGGAAACGGGAACAAACTGACCCCAGAACTGAAGATCAGCTGTACTTAAACCAATCACGATGACACTGGTCAAACCACAGATGACCAATCTCAAGATGACTGTCAGAGCTGACTGTGCCATTTCTGCGTGGAGCCCTCTCTCTCTGTCTATGAAAGCTCTTACTCCGATTGGTGGGAAGAAGTTGGCGTCCACCCTCCCCCTCCCCGTTACTAGCATCCAAAATAAAGCTTTCCTTTCCACCAATCCAGCTTCTTTAATAGCTTTTGAGTGTTGAGCAGTTGGACCTTGGTTCAGTAGCAGTAAGATATAAATGATGGTAGACAGTGATATATCCTAAGGAGAAAAAAACAAAGCAGGGAAAGGGAATATTGGGAGGACTGAAATTTGACCTGGAGATACCTCACCAAGAAGGAGGGTTTTGATTAAAAAGCCCAAAGAAGTGAAGGAGGGATGTGTGAAGCTGTCTAGAAGAAAATTATCCTCTCTATATAAGATGCCCTATATCCTCTGACTAAGATGCCCTCTAGGACCAAATAATTCTAACAGAAATGGCCAGTCTTTTTGTCCTGCAGTTCATCATTGGTTTCTCGTCCTTTATCACATTTCTTAGCAGTGGATTTTTTTTTTTTTTTCCCAAAGAGAGCAGACTAGAGTTTTCTTGCAGAAGTGTTGAGAGGCGATCACAGTTTTCAGCGATAAATGGATCGCTCAGCATGAGATTTATAACATGAGGGAGAATGGGACACATGGGCTACCCACTTTCTCTTGGGAGGCATCGGCAGGAAAAATGTGGTTAGGCTTCTGACAGGGAGATTTGTGCAGCAATCTGTCTCTGCCAGAGGCCATTGGCTAGAGAAAGAGCCCAGGTATTAGTTGGAAGAGCAGAACTCAACCCAAATGAAAATGAGCAACTTTTTTTATGACCAGGCATCTGGTTGTCTGGGGGCTCTGGCTAGCGTTTTATATACTCCCTCGATATAAATCCTATCTCTTCTGATTATCATTTGGATAACCTAAGACAGATTATTTAATCTCTCTGAGGTTTGCTTTTCATCTGGAAAATAAGTATGATAATAGTCGCTATCTCATAAGGGTGATATTGGGAATTAAACTGAGATCATGGAAGTAAAGTGTCTGTAACATAGTTAAGTAGTTAGTGAATAAAGACATTGTCACCACCAGCATCATTATCATCACCATAACTACTACCATCATCTTTATCACCACCAACAAAATAATCAGCATCATTACAACCACCATCATCGGCACCACCACCATCATCAGTGTCAACACCACCATCGTGATCTCTATCACCCATCACCATCATCATCACAGCCAATACCACCACCATCATCCTCTCTATCACCACCACCACCATTTCTTGGGCTCAACAGGGAATAGCACCAAGTTCAAGGACAAGCAGGCATTACCGAGTGCATCTTTAAAATACTTATCAGTATCTCACAGCCCATGGTACTAAAGATTCAACAGAGAGGCTGCCTAAAATTGGTAATCTTCAAGGCAAGGGAAGCATAAAACCACTGCAAGCTCCAAGTAGGTAGTAGAGGGTTAAGGATTTCCAGGGAGGGTGGTGATTTACAAATGGGATTCCTTGGCACGAGTGACAGGGAGGAGGAGGAAATGGAGCCATTTTAGGACAGTCCAAGGCACCTGTGAAGCAGGCTACTGTGCTGATGCTGACCAGGGAGCTGCTTGATGTAAATCTCTGTGAAGAGGTGCAGAGGCCTGCTGTGAGAAGCACCCAGGGGCCCAGTAGCCTCACATGGCTTCATTCTGCGTCTCTTTGGCCCCAGCGTGTTCTCGGTTGCATGGAAACAACCACAGCTGACGACCCAATCTTTCAGCTACAAATCCACCTCACGGTATAAAGAGAGCTAAACACATAAATATTCAGCTATCTCTAAAAAGAACATGTTAGTTTTCTCTTTTGTTGAGAGGCTCTACAGAAGAGTTACAATACTAACTAGTCAGGCCAAAATGACATGGGTTTGAATCCTGGCTCTGTTTCACCACTTGTGTAAGATTCGATGAGTTCTAAAATTCCTTGCATCTGAATGTTCTCATTTGGGGAGCGGAAATTGTAGTATCTACCCATTAGGGTAATTACGGAGAGTAAATGGGATGATACATACAAAACACTCAGCACGGCGCCCAGCACACAGTAAATACACATTAATGATTGTTATTGAAGCTTTTTGGCTGGATTGTTTTCTGGTGAGGTAAATGGGGAAGGAGAATATAAATGTAGAGAAGGAGAAAGGGAAGAGGAGACATGAAAAAGAGAGTCAGGGTGTGGAAAGCTTATCTTGGAAGACAGGCACTTAATGACTGTCAAGAAAGTCCTGAGAGAGAAGGATAAAGATGGCAGGGACTCACAGGCAGAGGATTCATTTTGCTTTTTTGCCAAGGTTTCATCCATCTGCTCTTGGCTTCTATGCTGACTTTTCCCGCCAAATGGCAGCTCTAGAAACCTAGTGGTGAAACCCAGGGCAGGGAGACAGACCATTTCGGAATCACCCTAAACTTTTATTCTCAGGGGAGTCATATACGAAATGTACATACTATTCTTTTGCAGTATGGAATTTCTTTGAGACGAATAGAAGAGACAGGCCTTCAAGTGAGTCAGCAGTGACCGCAGGCAGACATAATCCTATTGCTTTTTGGCTGACAGCTCATGCAGAGAAAAAACACTCTCTGATCCAGACAAAGGTAACAGCTTCAATTCCAACACAAAATTCTTATCCTACAAAATCAGGTTCTATTCCCAGTCTATGATGGCTCTAGACACCAGAAATATCAGAAACACCATCAATTTCTTACTATTGGGCTGTAATAAGCTAATCATTGCTAAAAGTAAAATGCCCAAAGGGTAGACTAACTCAGATTATTTTCAGGAGCTAAGCGCGTATACACACAAAAGAACTCAGATTTGTTTAACAGCAGACATTGCAGTGGAACATCTATTATAGGCAAATATACAGAAGTGAAGTCGCTCAGTCATGTCCGACTTTGCAACCCCATGGACTGTAGCCTAGCACGTTCCTCCATCCATGGGATTTTCCAGGTACTGGAGTGAATTGCTATTTCCTTCTCCAGGGGAATCTTCCTGACCCAGGGATCGAACACAGGTCTCCCACGTTGTAGGCAGATGCTTTACTGTCTGAGCCACCAGGGAAGTTTTTTAAATATACAGAAAATGAACATAAACCTGAATAAGTTATGAGATAGCTAGACAAATACAACAAATGGTTAACTACGTGATTATTTTTTCAATGTGAAGAATGGATGGTCTGAATCCACTCTGATGGCTTTTTGAATCTTAATCAACTACAAAATCAAGGCAAAATTGCAGTTCTGAAATGAACTTTCATTATGATTTCTTCTGATGTGATTTTACAAACCAACAGTTTAAGAAACCAAGTTGAAGCCTGGATCTGAATATCAGAATGTAGGGCACGCTTAAGAGGAAGATCAAAGGGCAATTTAGACCTTACAAAAAAACTAGCTTGACCCTGAAGAATAACTGCTTTTATAAAATTAAATATAAATTAAAGTCATGTGTATGATCCACCTCATCTGTTCTGCATACATACATATTACAAATGTATACTTTTTTTAGGAAAGAAGGGAAACATGCTTATTTCACATTTTTGCTGAATTACTTCCTAAGACGTTATGTCCTAGAGCTCTGGGATGGCTGTGACTGGAATTTGCTTGCTTTTGTTTCTAACTTAAGCACAGCCTGGCAACCTGTACAGAATTTAACTTTCCAGATATGGGATCACCTTGGGGCAGCTGACTTCTATTAATACAAAGCACAGGAGACACTCATTTCTGGGTTCAGTATTTCTCTCACGTAATCTGCACGTAATCTGTCCAAGGTGCTTCTTCCCCTTGGAGTTCTGCAGCTGAGGTCCATGGTCTACCCCTTGATGGCTGCAGCTGAGGTGGCTCATCCCTGGTTTTGCCCAGCCAGCCACATGGCTCATTTAACCATGGGTTTGATGTACAGCCCAGTGTGAGACCCAGAGGGAAGGGAGGCTCTGTCTGAAGTTCAAGATTAAATACTTTCCTCTAAGAGTTGGGATTTTGCCCTTTAGAGCTGCATGTATCAATACCCCAAAGCAATTTTCTTGGATGCATTTTGCTTTGAATTTGAAATATGCTTTTGAAGATTTTTATTTAATAAGGCACAAGCACAGGCACAAGACTACATTCATTATTTAGACTAGAACTTCTTTTGCACTTGATGTAAGAAAAAAAAAAAAGGCTGGCATGCATGTTCAGGGTAATTGCATAGATTGAAATGAACCCAATTTCTGTAAAGGATTATTGAAGGAATACAAAACTTCCAGAGTAAGTCTGTTAAATCATTCATTCAGTAACTGATTGACATTTGCTCAGATCTGGATCATGTGCTTTGCTAGCTTTTAAAGCAAAGCAAAGAAGAAATTATTTAAAAGTGATAGTGAAAAACAGTATTGAAAGAGAGCAATCCTGGAGAGTGGATATATTTTAAATGATGATTCTCTCTTAAATAATGTAATTCACAGACCATGGAGCTAGGCCCCAGGAATCATCTCTCAGCCTGTGTTTTCACTTGGCAATCCTCACATCCTATCATTAAAAGATATATAAGTACAATGCAAATAATGTCACCACTTAAAAAATAATTCTCTTATTCTTTTGTAGATTTATATTTCATTTCATGATTAAAATTTTTGCTATGCACTAAGTGAGTGAAGGCTTAAAGTCTAATTTCTAGCCCCTTTGCAACTATCTGTTTCTTTTACATTTCCTGTTAACACCCATAAGTTCATCTGATGCTAAAAAAACTCTGATATGAAGAAACTAAATCTCAACCCTTTCCTCTGCTCTATACATAAAAAGTCTAAAATTTATGAAGAGGCAAATGCAACATTTTTATCAGTTAATTGTTCTCTGGATTTAACAGCAGAAACATTTCAGGCAATCAAAAAGCAAGTAGGAAAAACCACCTTTAATTGATTCCACAGAGAATTTTTTTCCAGATTATAAATAACTTCTTATATTTTCCATTTGGCTGTTTCAGGAGTTACACAAATGAAATGCAGGATATTGGAAAATACATTGCTAAGAAGTAGGATGATATGAAAAGATCCCTACTTTACCTATATGGAACAAAAGTTGGTCTATTCTACCAGGGGAATAAAAGCAAACGTGAATGAGGCTAACATACAGGCTTTGTTTCACCAGAAGAGAGTCACTGGGTAAGACACCTTGTGATAGTACCTGGGAGGGATGTCACTGGGGCTCCCAGACAAGAATGTTGTATGAAACCCCTACCCAGAGCGAACACTAGGGCTGGAGGGGAGAACTGCCCATTGACAATGCCTCTCCTGGCTGCAGGGTCTTTGGTGCAGCCTCTTGGATTGTAATACCATTTAGTTATCCATACATCAATATTTTCTGTCTTTAGGAGCAATGATGGCATTTGCCGCCAGGGAGTGTGATCTGTGTATTCATGGAATAGCTTGACTCAACTGTAGATTTTAAAGTGCAGTCCTGGGGGTCTACTGTGTTGTAATCCCTCTAATATTCTATCTAAATACTTGCAAGCTCTGTGATTATGCCATTATGTACTATGGTCATAAGGAGTTAGTTTTAAACAAAACATTCTTTAGTATCCCTTATCATATGTATTTTCATCCCATATGCAAAGTTTTGGATAAAAAAGTTCAAGGAATGTGAAAAAATCCAATCTGCTGAGGAGTAGAACATTTTAAAAAATACTTATTTACCTTGTTCGTCAAATTTTTTAAGGTTTAGAAAAGTTATTAGTATTGTAAAGCATTTTCAGAATGATTGTAAGTCCTCTTTCAGAATATCTGTTTCTACCAGGTGAGATCATGTTCTTCTACTGTGACCACACAGTAGGAGCTCAATATATGCTTGTTTGAAGAATGAATGACTATAAAGAGACACCTATATTCCCTTTCACTATAATAGGCAAAAATCTATAAGTAGTGTTATCTCTTCCCATGGCATTTATATAATAAAACTAAGTCCACTATAAGAACTGATTTAAAGTCATACTATAAGAATGGGAAAATTTAAAGTAGAAATTTAAAGTCTAGGGTCCACTCATAACTTGCCAAAGATAACATGCTTAACCAGGAAAATGGAAATGAATATTTGTAAGTGAACTCTAGATTAAAGGAAATTATCAATACAAAGCTGTGAAAGTTTAAATTAATATAAAAGAAACATAATTATTTGTAAAAACAACCATATACATTAAGAGAAATGATACTCTCTTTAAACTTGCATTTTCAATACTGTCTGTGCAAAATTGCTTGTAGTGTCTCCAAACAGACGTCTGTGGCTGGATGCATGGAAAACTTCCCATGAAATGCACATCAGAGCAACAGGGCCCACTGTTTCCTTTAACAAGATGAAGTCTGGCCAGGTCATGGCTGTGCTTTGGAACAACTGGTCTGGATGTGTGAAACCTGCAGGACAGGCAGCAGCAGCTGGAAGGCATCCTGTATGTATGTGGTGCTATTGCAGCCCTGTGAATGGAGAAAACTGTCATTGAAGGGTTACTGTCAGAGTTCCAGCTTGACAATTCTTCCCATTTGATAATGTTCTTCTCCTCAAACCCCACACTATTTTAGAACATTTTTCTTTTAATGCTGTTGCTTAAAGCAGATATAAACACATTTTGTTGGATGGCTTGCAACCAGCTCTCAATTATCTACACTAACAGAGAGAAGAATTCACTTGAGGCAAGCCATTTCCATAGACTTTTAGGGTATATTAGGGTATATTTCCTTTAGCTCAGATGGTAAAGAATCTGCTTGCAATGCAGCAGACCTGGGTTTGATCCCTGGTATCAGGAAGATCCCTGGAGAAGGAAATGGAAACCCACTCCAGTATTCTTGTCTGGAGAATCCCATGAACAGAGTCCATGGGGATACAAAGTGTTGGACATGACTGAGTGACTAACACTTAAACTCTAGGGTATATTATGTGTGTATAGTCAATACCCATTATGTCCAGTCTTACTTATCCTTTTTCCAGATCAATCTCACTGCCCTGAAATAACACAAAAGCACAGCATGAAAGAGGCTGTAGTTTGTCCTAACCTACAGATGAAGAAGGGCTTCCCTGGTAGCTCAGATGGTAAAGGATTTGCCTGCAATGCAGGAGACCTGAATTCCATCTCTGGGTTGGGATGATCCCTTGGAGAAGGAAATAGCAACCCACTCCAGTATTCTTGCCAGGAAGTTCCCATGGACGGAGTAGCCTGGTGGGCTATGGTCCATGGGGTGGCAAAGAGTCAGACACGACTGAGGGACTAACATGTACAGATGAATAAACAATAATGGGTTACTGGAGATATTGTGCAATTATTCACGGCAAATCCTTGAATGCTGTCATCTTCCTATTCATGTTGGTACTCTCCACTTGGTTTGGATCTTTGACATTGCTATTCATGTTCATGGGTGCTCTAACAGACAGTATTCCACGAGAGACCACTTAAAGTTCCAGGTAATTAAAACAGGAGAAAACTTCCACCAAAGGAATGAATAAATGATTTGACTTCATACTCTTCATGACCAACAGTAATTCATCTGCTAATGCCTTTTGGGTGGCCAAGGAAAATGTTCTCAGGTTCCATGTTCTGCCTCTGATTGCTTGGATTTCCTTTAGCTCTATCCTCCAGAATCTTCCCTGCATGTCAACTCCATCCCTCTGGGAGGCTGTGTCTTAAGCAATAACACTTAGGGTCACCACTGTTACTCCTGTACCTCGGTAGCTTTCCTTAAAGGTAAGACTCAATTCCTAAGTGCATTGCTATATATTTATATGTAGCCCTCCCTCACTTTTGTAATTTCCAAATTTTGCATTTGACAGGTACTTCAGAGAGCAAGAAACCACTGTATATACACTGCTTATATTCAAACTTAACTTGTCAACACCTTGCGGCTTCAGCTGGGTGCCGTGGGGCTACAGAAGTGCCAGTTCCTTATGGCTGATCCGTAATAGAAGAATTTCCCCCACTAGCCACAGATGGAACACAGCACCTACAGGTCAAGAATGAGGCGTCCTAGGTCCCTTTCCTTTTCTTTTCTTTTACATTGCTGCTTCTGGCAAAGCCACAGCTGTGTGGGGCAGCTACATGTCCGTGTTACAATGTCCTGGTGTGTGGGCTGGCCATGGAGTGAGTGGTCACAGAGGATCTTGCCTCTGGTTAGTGAATGGGCAGATGCTAAATATTTACCTGTCATTTGTTGCCAGTCTGGAACTTAGACCCGGCTAAACCCAAGGTTATTGTGAATGGAGGAAAGTGCCCACTTTAACAAAAATTCACCATTGAGCAAGAATTCCTCGTTGCAGCCAAAAATCACAGTGTTAAATCTGGTGTCAAACTTGGCAGCAGAAATGTGCTTCTGCCGGAGGAAACAGCGACAGAAATAATGTGCAAGCTTAGCATTTCTCTTTATAATCAGGATTCTTGAAAATTAGGTATTGTTGTTTCACTCGAGGGTTTACAGCTGGTTGAACTATACAAATGTACTAAAAAAAGACTGTAGACGATAAAATTTAGAATTGCAGAAATACTTGCTGTCTGAGAGAAAGACAAAATGTGTAGCTCTAACATTTGGTTTAATTCAGAAGCATTTTCTCTCTGGGGGCCACTTACCTCTAACAATACACTATTGATCATGGGGTTAAGGACCTCGGCCTTCTGGTTGCTCTGTGGAATCAAAAGTATGAAATTGACAGATTAGGTGCTCATACTCCAAGGCTTGTCAAAGTGTTAAGATGCTGGCTTTATGAGGGATCTCTTAGAGAAGAAGAGGAGAAGTGGAATGCTTACTATACATGAGGCTTCATACTTGGTGCTTCCCCTATACGATCTCATTTAATTTCCACAGAGATTTTAGGGGGTAGGCAGGGACCACGATAACTCTGATTCACAGATGAGAAAATATGAATCAGGAAGGTTGAGGAAGTTATTTAAGGTCATGTAGCTAGAAGTTTAAACTCAGACCTTTTAAACCATTCAAATCTTATATCAGGTTTGGGATTAGGGGGAGGTGAGTGAGATTGAGTTGGACAGAGTTAGCTTCAGTCTTTGCTTAAAATTTTTATATTTTGTTCATCATGACTTTTGGTATTCATTTTGATTTTTAAAATATTGCATCTATCTAGATGACTGAGGTTGTCTATTTGTCTCTTTTTGAGAGATGGTCCCCTTAAATTTGGTAGACAGGTTAAGTACCTTTACTTGCCTTTACTAGTCCCAGCCCTAGTCTGTCTATTTTTCTTTTAAATACAAGCACAGGTACTTGGTTTTAGGGTATGTCTTCTAGGTTGGCAGCAAAGTTAAAATACTCGACTATAACTTGCAAACAGGTTGGCAGATTCCAGTTTGCAAAACATGAATATATGTAAAGTGCAGAATACAGAGTCCAGTGTTAAGCAGGTGTTCAAAAAGTGTTAGTGTCCATGTAACCATTATTATGTCTGCTATTGGTCCATTAATCAACAGTCTTCTCTATCTAAAATGTTCAGTCTACTCTTAGACAATAAATAATTAAAGGGACTAGAAAGAGAGACGGCAGTCTTAATAGGCTGTTTTCTCTCACGGTACTCGAAAAATGTTATGGTAAACAAAAGGATATAAATGAAGTCTGTCTTCCCAGAGCAGCCCACTTTCATTGACATTACTCTATTGAGGGCTAAATAATGTCTTACTGGGGAAAGCATAATGGAGTCTTGGGAAAAAACTCTTTAAAAACCTAGTCATTTTAGTAAGTAACCAGAAAATCCATTATGGTTTGCTTTCATGTTTATTTGATTATCAATAAACCTCTAAAATATAATCAAAATGAGGGCAATAAAATGACATTGGCTTTCAGAATCAATGAGATGTGCAAGCAATTTAAATAGAGTCTGGAGAGCAATATACACTCATTAACTTCAAGTTATGAATAATGGCTCTTTCAGAGAGCAGAAACAATAACTTGATATGAATGATTTATTACAGCACAAGACAAGAGGTACTGTTGTGGTGAGATGGCATTTCATAAACCATCTTTAGATCTGGTTTTTTCCTTCTTCAAAACGACAATTTGTGTATTCCTGATTTTGTATATACAAACATTTGGACACGCGTGTGTGTGTAGTTTATGTGTATATGTGTGTATATTCATTCATTTTTGTGTGTATATTCATTCAAGTACATACTTCTCTGCTAGAACTTTGCTACTCAAAGAGTAGGATAGGAGTCAGGAGCACTACTACCACCTCGGAGCTTGTAGGAAATGCAGAATCTCAGTGCTCATCCAAGATCCACTGAATCAAAATCTGCATTTAATAAGATCTCTAGGTTATTCGCTTGCACATTAAGGTTTGAGAAGCATTGTGTTGGAATACACTACATTAAAGACAATGGAAAGCAATCCCATGAATATTACCAATCAATGTAAATAAATTAATGTTTAACATGGGTATACCCTGGTTGTTTCATGTTGATGTTTGGTAGAAACCAATGCAATACTGTAAAGCAATTATCCTTCAATTAAAAATAAATAAATTTAAAAAAGAAATTCATGTTTAACATGAATCGTAAAAAAACATATAGCACATATACACAAAGACATATATAACCTCATCACTAGGAAACTATAGAGAGCCAGTTAGCTGTCTGCCTCCTGTGTCTGATGGGCAGCCAACTGGGAGTTGAGAGACTAACTGAGAAGCCTGGGTGAGTTAGTTCACCCCTCCGGGACTCAGGGTCTCAGGTAGTAAACTGGAAAAAAGCCGAAAGAGTGAAAAGAAGATACAATAGAGCCTTAGGAAGCCAAGTCGCCAAGGTCATCCCATTCTGATGAAGACTTCACACCTCTCTGTAAATCTAGCAGTTACACCAAGAGCACCAGCATCGGTTAACCTAGGCAATGCCACACACATAAATGCAATTTATCAAGCCTATCCTATGAATAAGCTTCTACCTGCAGCCCCCCTTCACTCTGCCTGCTTACAGCGAAGCTCTGCTGCTGAAGGCCTAAAATCAGACAAATATTAAAAGCTGGTGTTTTGCAAAATGGGAGAGGCAGACCATATTCTCTGACAGCAGAATGAATCATTGGTATGTAGCTCATCCTTTATTAACTAAGCCACTTACAGAAATGTGGGAGGCATACATCTCCTGACAGTCAGTCTACAATCATTTCTGCTTTTTTTTTTTTTTTTGAGAACTGCCCTTCTCCTGGGGTGAGGGGAGGTGCGTCGCAGCACCCAGGTAGGTCTACATGCAATGACTCTGTCCTCAGTCACTACTGGTGACACCAGATGGATATCTGAGGCATGCTACTGAGCCTTTCAAACCTTCTCACCCAGGATCCTAGAATTTGAAGGGAGAGAACTGGGAACTGCTGGAGTTGAGTCACATTAATATTAATAGCAATGCTCCAGAAAGAAGGTGCATGAGCTCTGCTGAGGAGTCCCCACAGCTGCTCATACATCTCCACCACTTTTAATAAAGTTCCTTTACTGCCTGTCATGGATTGAATTGTGGCCCCCAAGGATATATGTTGAAGCCCTTACCTCCAGTATATCAGAATGTGACTTTATTTGGAGATAGATAGGGCTTTACAGATTTAATTAGTTGAGGCTGTGCTGGTCACCCAGTGTGTGGTACTTGTTAAGGCAGCCCTAGGACACTAACACATTTATTACCCAAACACCCTAGCTAAGACAGGAAGCAAAACTTGCTGTTTCTCATGTAAAGAACCATCTGCCCTTGGATCCAGGGCCTTAAAGGAAAAGTGGAAACCTTGATAAAGGAATAACTTCCTCTATCTCCTCCAGCCCCACTAGGTTGAGTTATATAACATGACTGATTTCTCTAGAAAATAACCAGAAGCCACATCTCCAAGGAATGCCAAACCTCTCAAATTTGTTACTTTGAGAACAGAAACACTTCTACAGATTGGCTGATAATATTTTGTTTTTCTTTTGGTTAAAGTTGAAGTGTAACAATAAAGCTTCTGTGGCTTATAAAATAGGCTTTGAAGACAAGTGAATGTGAATATTAAGAATGACTTATTTTAATAGAAATTTTAGTATTATATATCACAGATATTAAGTAATAGAAACAATCTTCATTTGATATTTTTTTCTTTAACAAATAAAGGAAATGAGACCCAGAGAGGTTTGAAAATCCACCCAGTATCTTGTATAACTGATCTGGTTGCATCTAGAACTCAATCGGATGAGAGCCTCAAGCCACCTGTTGCCAAAGAAGATGCTCAAACCTCATTTTAGTAAATGTCTTGGCTGCATTTCTGCTTGTGGAGCTATCAAAGAAGGCATTCCATCCTCTACTTCATCTCACAGCCCCTAACAGACCTTCCCTTTAAAAAGGTGAAAAAAAAGAGCCTGTATCACAGTCTTACCCCAACAGTGGTTAAAGAAGTTGTAAACTTCTCTGATAACGAGGCCACTTCTTTGCACATTGCAGTAGTTAATCTGAAAGAAGGAAAAAAAAAAAGAGATTTGGGGATTTTTAGTTAAGGAAAATAATTGGATTGTTCATACAATTATTGATACTAATACAGCATTCCCTTTAAAAGAAGGGCAGACAAGTTTGAATATGCTCTGTAGAAATTTCCCTTAGTATTCTTCCATGACTCACAGTCACAGTTTAATTAATTCTCACCCTACCTCTTTTTAGAAGCAAAAACATATGCAGGAAATTACCAGGCTGGAGTTCCACATGTGTAGGGGTTTAAGACTATTGCCAAGGGACCAGCATTTTGGTCATTTGAAAATAATAATGAACAGTCACTGAGGTACCATGTTAAGTACGTTTGTATGCATAATCACATTTAATCCTCATAATGGCTTCATTCAGTTCAGCTCAGTCACTCAGTTGTGTCTGACTCTTTGTGACCCCATGCATCGCAGCACTCCAGGCCTCCCTGTCCATCACCAACTCCTGGAGTTCACTCAGATTCATGTCCATCGAGTCAGTGATGCCATCCAGCCATCTCATCCTCTGTCGTCCCCTTCTCCTCCTGCCCTCAATCCCTCCCAGCATCAGAGTCTTTTCCAATGAGTCAACTCTTCACATGAGGTGGCCAACGTACTGGAGTTTCAGCTTTAACATCATTCCTTCCAAAGAAATCCCAGGGCTGATCTCCTTCAGAATGGACTGGTTGGATCCCCTTGCAGTCCAAGGGACTCTCAAGAGTCTTCTCCAACACCACAATTCAAAAGCATCAATTCTTCGGCGCTCAGCTTTCTTCACAGTCCAACTCTCACATCCATACATGACCACTGGAAAAACCATAGCCTTGACTAGATGGACCTTTGTTGGCAAAGTAATGTCTCTGCTTTTCAATATGCTATCTAGATTGGTCATAACTTTCCTTCCAAGGAGTAAGTGTTTTTTAATTTCACGGCTGCAATCACCAACTGCAGTGATTTTGGAGCCCCCCAAAATAAAGTCTGACACTGTTTCCACTGTTTCCCCATCTATTTCCCATGAAGTGATGGGAGCAGATGCCATGATCTTCGTTTTCTGAATGTTGAGCTTTAAGCCAACTTTTTCACTCTCCACTTTCACTTTCATCAAGAGGCTTTTTAGCTCCTCTTCACTTTCTGCCATAAGGGTGGTGTCATCTGCATATCTGAGGTTATTGATATTTCTCCCGGCAATCTTGATTCCAGCTTGTGCTTCTTCCAGCCCAGCATTTCTCATGATGTACTCTGCATTTAAGTTAAATAAGCAGGGTGACAATATACAGCCTTGACGTACTCCTTTTTCTATTTGGAACCAGTCTGTTGTTCCATGTCCAGTTCTAACTGTTGCTTCCTGACCTGCATATAGGTTTCGCAAGAGGCAGGTCAGGTGGTCTGGTTAGGGTCTGTGATTTTTCCCATTTTATAAATGAAGAAATTGACATTTAAGAAGGTTAAGTAACTTGCTTAGGACAAGAATATGATAGAGCTGGAATTCAAACTCAGATGTCTCTTTACATCTTGATTATGTTTTTATGAGATACCTCAAATCAAAGATATTGTAGAATATGTTTTTTAAGACTTACATCAAAACTCTGTGCTTATTCCAGCCTTTCTACCTGTAGGACTTTACCCCAAGAAAATAACACAAGCTAGATACAAATATTTAATAAAGTAATATTTGTCATAATATAGAAGATGATGACAAAAACTGAAAACCTAATTACCTAACAATGTGCTTATTGCCCAATTTTTTAACAAGTATATATACTTACATGAACAGTGATTAAAATGCTATTAGCAAGACAATAACTCCAAGTTAAGAATCTTACACATTAAAAGATTTAATGATGTCAGTGGGAGTAAGTTTCATTCTGATAAATAGCAGTTGTGTCTAGACGATGTATTCAGGTATGTTGCCTTATATCCATCTATCCCCCCTTCCACCCATCCACCCATCCAAGACTTATCTGCAAAAAGGGTCAGGAGTAAGGCTGGAGATGGCAAAGAGTGGTTCTGCCTATGTTCTTGGGCACGTGGATGGTAAGGCACTTACTATACAGACATATATGAGGCCTTATTACCTTTCTCTTGGAGCAGCTTGGTAAGGCTGGGACAGTCGGGCTGGGGATAGGAAAGGAGCTAAGAGTACGGCTCTGCTTTCCATACTCAGAAACCTCTGACTTCAGCCCTCCTCTTTCAAATCAGCACCGTAAATAGTACTCAGATTTTTCCTCAATACTTTAAACTTTTCCTATTTTACTGTTTCCTTTTCCCTCTACACTGAGACAAGTACATATTCTTTGTACGCATTTTAAGGGCAGGATTGTGCAGGGCTTATAATATCTTTGACTTCCACATGTTTAGATATGAAAATCTAAACTAGATGCCAAATCTGGACAAGTGAGGAAAAATGCCACCAGACACTAAGAATGAGTTTTGGGAAGGTCTTTCCATTGAAAATTTGCTCCCCAACCTGCATTGCTGAATTCAGTAATAAGAGAAGACTAGTTGAGTGAAAGTGTTCAGACGTGTGTGTGTGTGTACATGTGTGCACGCACCCATATACTTTAGGAGGCTCTTATTGTGGCTCCTGCGTCTCTATATTTATAATAAGGAGAGGGCATTTGTGCTAGTTCTCTATACCACAGCAAATAGTCATGTGCCTAAAAGTTAATGGCTTATTCTTCACTTCCATAATCAACTATTTTAATGAACACTTGATACCAGCTATTTTCATGTATATAATGTTACATACACACACATTTTTATTTCACTAGATAAACTAATAGTAGCTTATTGAAGAACAAACATATTACAGCAAATATGCACACACAAGCAATCCACAGTGAACTGGCTTACAATGGTGACCATCACTGCCAGATTCAGAATATGTAGAGCTGGTGTAAGTCCCTAGGAACAGTGGGGGTGGTTTGTATATTTCTATGAAACTAGCTGAGAAGTCCATTAAGGTGTCTTTCTTCTATTTGTGCGGCATGTTGAAAATGTAATTATCTTCAAAGGTTTATACTTCCAAGACCCTGACCTACTAAAACAAATACTTAGCTCTGAAAGATTTAGGGTGTCTTCTCTTCAGTTCAGTTCAGTTCAGTCACTCAGTCGTGTCTGACTCTTTGCGACCCCATGAATCACAGCACGCCAGGCCTCCCTGTCCATCACCAACTCCCGGAGTTCACTCAGACTCACGTCCATCGAGCCAGTGATGCCATCCACCCATCTCATCCTCTGTCGTCCCCTTCTCCTCCTGCCCTCAATCCCTCCCAGCATCAGAGTCTTTTCCAATGAGTCAACTCTTCGCATGAGGTGGCCAAAGTACTGGAGTTTCAGCTTTAACATCATTCCTTCCAAAGAACAGCCAGGGCTGATCTCCTTCAGAATGGATTGGTTGGATCTCCTTGCAGTCCAAGGAACTCTCAAGAGTCTTCTCCAACACCACAGTTCAAAAGCATCAGTTCTTCAGCGCTCAGCCTTCTTCACAGTCCAACTCTCACATCCATACATGACCACTGGAAAAACCATAGCTTTGACTAGACGGACCTTAGTCGGCAAAGTAATGTCTCTGCTTTTGAATATGCTATCTAGGTTGGTCATAACTCTTCTTCCAAGGAATAAGCGTCTTTTAATTTCATGGCTGCAGTCACCATCTGCAGTGATTTTGGAGCCCCAAGAAATAAAGTCTGACACTGATTCCACTGTTTCCCCATCTATTTCCCATGAAGCGATCTCTCCAAAAATAATTCTTGGAATGTCTAGCTAACTATTACTATTCTCCCTAGCATGCTCATTTCTTAAGAGAGTCCTTATTTCTCAAGATGACGGCAGAGCAATGGACCTAGTTGACTGCGATGGGAATCTCTAGCAGCCAAGGGTGTACATGGGTCTGTGTGTGCACGTTTGAATGACACAAATACATACAATTTGAGAAATAAGAATTAAAAGTAACATTTACTTTATCAGAACTTTTGCTTGGTCCTGAGCTGATTTTTCTTCTTCTTGTCCATGAAGAATTAATTCTGCTACTTTATGAAGTTGCTCAATACAGCGAGCTGTTACTTCTGCCAGGCTTTCAACGGACAGCATGTATACTTCCTGAAAGCAAAAAGTGTAAGTCAGAAAATTATTCACTGAGCAGATACTTTCTAAAAAATCTTGTAACATTAAAAAAAATTAAATAATTCTTGGGAAGAAAACCAAACAAATATGACCTGAAAAAAAATTACCCAAAGTTTAATGAGTAGACTATTCTAAATGGAAATGCTACCATAAAATAGAAGTGTCTCCGGGTCCCAGGGACATGACAATCCTTCTTTATAGCTGTGTCCCCAGTTCTCGGGCTTCCCCGGTGGCCCAACTGGTAAAGAATCTGCCTGCCAATGCAGGAGATGCAAAATACACGGGTTTGATCCCTGGGTAGGTAAGATCTCCTGGAGAAGGAAATGGCAACCCATTCCAGTATTCTTGCCCAGAAAATTCCATGGACAGAGGAGCCTGGCAGGCTAAGCTCATGGAGTCACAAAGAGTCAGACACAACTGAGCAACTGAGCACACACATGTACACGCCCCAGTTGTCAGTGTGATGCTGGGCACATAACAGGCAGATACCCAAGAAAGCGTGTAGAAGGATGGCTGAGTGAATAGACCTCAGTAGATATTTTTCTTTAGAGTGATCTAAATTGTAAGTTTCTTTATCTAAAATTCAATGTAAAATGAAGTTATTGCAAATGCATTTTTTTCAACACAGGCAGCTTCTAAATTATGCACATATAAATTTATTAAACTACAGAATAAAAACTATCGTAATGAAATTTTTTCAAAAATGCTTCAATTACCTCATTAGTTAAATGGCATAAAGACATTTTATGGTTACAAATTTGCATATAGGATGGAATTTTACCTTAAAGAATAAATCAGCTAGGTTCTTAAAGTTCTTTTTCCCTTTAAATTATAATTGTAAAGCTATGGAGGAAGGCTACAATATCTGTGCTAAGTCATGAAATGTCTTGGCATAGAGGGATTTTAGTGTTTATTACACTAAGACTCATATTAGTGTGGAATAGGGTACAAATGAAGATGAAATGGCTTTGCCTCACTTAAAATGAAGCTGCTAATAAAATTTACATATTACTGCTGTTTAGGTGGATGACCTGTAACATGTTTACCTCGACTGTCTTATTTGTCTTTTCTTTCTTCTCGCCTTCTTCAGGGTTTTCAGGTTTCTCTTCCTTTTCTTCCTTCTCAGTTTTGTCTTCTTGCTCTTCAGCCACATCTACTGATACCACAGTTTGATCCTCTTCCACCCAGTCATGAGCTTTTTTCATGGCCTGCAAAGGACCCCCCGGCAACCAAAGCAATATGTCTACTGTACAAATACAGAGACACAAAAGCCAATCCCATGACTTGGATCAAATCCTAATCCATTAAGGGTGGTTTTCTGTATGTTTAAAGAGTGGTGGGGCAATTATTCAACCTCCCTAAAAACACCTTGTTGTTGCTTTCTGGTAAAATACAGTAAGAAAAGGGACATAATAGAAAGAATGTATGGAGAGAATACCACAGGGCCAGAGAAATTTTTGGAAAGCATTCTAAAACGATATTCAGATAGGAATAAAAGTGACAGTCACTCTGGAAAAGCCATAGTATATTTTTCACTTTTCCTGGCCAATTATAAAAGCATGATAGAATATATATACATACATACATACATACATACATACATATATATGTATGTATGTGTGTGTGTGTGTATATATACATATATATATATATATGAAATTTAGCCAGGGTCATTGCTAAAGCAAATTTCTTCTGCCATGTTTCATGAAGCCCTCAGTGTTTCATGAACCTAATAATGTATCACACTGGGAAGATGAAGGATGGCTCTGCTCCTCTCCAGCCATGCCAGGTCTTCTGACCTCAGGGTGGTGGTGGGGGAGGAGAGAACTATGATTAATTTCATTTCACATGAGTGCAATTTGCAATTTGAGCAACATGTGGCCTTTAAAGTTATTGACCAAGCATAAACCACCTTCCCTGTGTATTATTCCCTGGATTTTGAAAGGGCAGACTCACTAGCTTTCGCATTGCAGTTTACGCTGTTTGCTTAAGTTTTATCTGAGCTTGTGTGAAACTGACTTCTCATTTGAAAGCTTGCACGTCAAAGTTTAACACAGAATGTTGATGGAAAGTCAACAGGGAGAAGATTAGGGGAGACAAAATCCAACAAAACTATCCTTGGTGTGTCCTCTTTTAGGGACAAAGGTTTACCTGACTATGTAAGTAAACCAGTGAGACCTTGGAGGCACCACACACACACTGTCTGAGCAGTGGCAGGTGCTGCACGGAGATGAATGAGGCAATTTCCCCACTGTGTTCAAGTCACTGACCTGCCAGAATTGGTGACCTCTATCAGAGATAAAGAATTACTCATCTCTGCACCTCCCTGCCTCAGTCTGCATTTTCCTCACTCACCTTGATGAGTGAGGACCTGTGTCAATCACTGATGGTTTAAAAGAAGAAAAAGAAAGAGAGAGAGAAGGGGGGAAATGACACCGTTTTAAGTAATTAATGCTCAGTGACCTCACTAAGAAATGCTATAGCAAGACCTTGTACAAACTTGCAAAACATCCTGTGTTACTATCAGAGTAACCCAGACCATGAAAGCCCGGATGGCCTTAGATCTTAGGACAAGGCACCAGCTTTCCAGTGGGAAGGGTCGTGCGGGTGACCTGGCTCTGGCTGGTGTGCTTTCTCTGCCTGATTCTGGCATGTCACTTTCAAGGTGACGGGAGATGGAATTTGCAAAAGCCCTTTGGTAATTCAGCCTCTTTCCTCCCGTAGGCTGAAGATAACCCTGCTTTGAATAAAATCCTATTCTGTGGAGAAGTGACTTGTTCAAGATCACACCAGTGAAGCTGCAACTAAAATGCAGGTCTCATCACACAGCCTAGCATGTTCTCAACAGTTACATTTCATGATGTTGCCTCATCAAATCTTAACGTCTGGCCTGGGTCTCCTCTCCCACCACGTGCCATTTGGAGCTTGGGGGTTTTTCTATTTCAGGTGAATCTCTGGAATTTTACAACCAAGACCTTTTTAAACAAACAAACAAACACTCAGACTCAGATGGGACTGACCTTATTGAGTTTGTCAGGTGTGGCTGCAACATGTAATTCAAAGAGAAGCTCTGTAAGCATGCTAGCAAACTCTTCTTTGTTTTCTTCTATGCCTGGAAATAGAAAATGACAGAAGTAAGAAGCATGATTTCTTTTTCATCCTGCAGAATGTGGCAGCTCCCCTAACCTTACAGCCTGCAGTCAGAGTATAAGTCGGGGGTGGCAGCAGCCCACCCTCCAGCTCCGGGAAAAGATGAGCCGTGCCCGGATATTCAAGCACAGTGGCGAGGTAGCAGGCTGAAGCTGGGTGGGGGCTGGTAAAGCCTTGCTGCTCACAGCTCTAGCTGGGGCGCCCCTGGGCTAGACTGAAGGGCACATGAAGGATGAAGGCAGGGAGGGACCATGTATACCATAACAGGTATAGACGGGCATCACCTATTTGTTGAATGACTGCGTGAACAAATTAATGATGTTTCTCAGGCCTGAGAGCCCTGGGACAACACTGTATTTAAGGCTTATAGTGTTGTTATGCTTAGCATTGCAACCCTTAATGATACCCCAGGGCGCCCTTTTGTGTCCACAGAGCCACAGTGCTGAGCAAGCAGAATTAGTCTCCGTGGATCATCTACTTTTATGTTAACACCTATAACAACCTATCTCTAGAGAAACTTCTCATGATTTCCTAGGACACCTGCCTGGTCATACAGTATTTCATAATGGTATGTCTTCCCTCCAGATTGGAAGCTACCTAAGGGTACAGATGGTATTTGTTTTGCTCATTCTTGACTCTAGAGACTCTAACACAGAGACTGGAACATAACAGGTGATAAAAATGAATAATGATTGAAAAATAATTTACTAATCAGTTGTACCATATTTACTAATATATTGATTATATAACATGTCATATACATGAAATAAAATTAATCTCATTGATGGGCAATGAAAAAGAGAGATCTTTAAAAGTTACCATCTTCTATCTCTCATTTGAATCTACAAGTTGAGGCCATTTTTAAAGTTTCTGATTAGTGCTAAAGAATTGATTTCATGCAACTAGAGATTATCATACTACGTGAAGTAAGTCAGAAAGAGAAAGACAACCATATGATATCACTTATTGCAGAATCTAAAATATGACACGAATGAACCTATCCGTCAAAGAGAAACAGAATCAAGGACATAGAGAGTAGACTGGTAGCCAAGGCGGAGTGGGTGGGAGAGGGTAGGAGTGGGGGTCTGGGATTAGCAGATGCAAATTGGTATATATATGAATAGAATGGATAAACAACAAGGTCCTACTGTACAGCACAGGGAACGACGTTCAGTATCCTGCAATAAACCATAACCCAAAATAATACGAAAAAGAATGTTTATATATGTATAACTGAGTCACTTTGCTGTATAGCAGTAATTAACACAACACTGTAATTCAACTATACCTTAATAAGAAATAAATAAATGAAAGAATTGATTCCACTGTGGGTTTTATCACTAGTCTGCGGTGAGGAGGGGGTACACTATAAAAGCATCATTTGTCTGGCCTGACTACATGATCTCAAAACCCCCTGAGAAGGAAATATCTGGCTTAGGTTAGTGGGTGAAGATAGCAGCTTCAGAGAGGCCTGAGCTGTGTGAGAAATTCTGTAGCTAACACTTGTCTGCCTGTCTTTGTTTCTGTTTTAGAGACAAAATGGTTAATCACAGCTTGTCAAGATAGCCAGGCCTATATCAGTTTATCATCCCCTAGAATTTATATACTTATTCTCACCAGGGAGCAGGTCAATAAAGATACTAGAGATGGAAAGCATATATGTCAGGTAAGAAGCTTTATGGAGAAGAAGAAACCAAGGAAGAGGAATAGGGACAGCTGGGGGTTAAGAATCTCCCAGCTGAGAAAGTTACTTTTGGGTAAGAGCCCAGAGGAGAAGGGGAGTGAGTCACACGGGGGGCCAGGGTAGCTGTGGCCGGCAGAGGGAGGCATGTGCCCTGGGGTCGAGAGATGGCTGTCTTTGTCCATGGTGAAGTGATACAAGCAAATCATAAAAATCCATAAGGCGAGTGCTCAGATAGAGCAGGCTGTTGCAAAGGTTGAGCATGGGTATTAAGAAGGCTTCCAGAAGGAGATGATGCTTGAACCTAGCCTTCCAGGATGAGAAAGGCGTTAGTCACAAGCGGAAAAAGGGAGAATTGGAGGCCTACAAAGAGAGAATTAGAGAGAAAGTGAATGGGATTCCATCAAAAATTGAGATTCTCTCTCTGCTAGTCAGAGGTCTTGGTCTCACCTTCTCTAACTGGGCAAATTTAGAAGGGCAGCTCCCACAGGTTCTCATTCCCCAACTGCCTGGTCCTTCTCATCTGTGTGGGGCAGCACAGCAGGGCAGAAAGAGCCTGACTTGAGGCTGGGGTTCTTCCCTAGCTCCTGTAGTTAGTGGGTCTGTGACTGGGGCCAGTTACAAGGCTTCTCAGCTTCCACTTCCTCTTCTGTAAATTTAGGGTAAGAAAACCCACCCATCTCCTTTTTAGTGTTATTGTAAGGACCAAATAAAACCAATGTGTAAGTATTTTGTAAACACTAAAGTTTTATATAACTATATTGTTATATGCTGCAAAGATATAAACATAGGGAGATTAAAAATATTTGAAAGTAATCCATACTAAATTAGGATATATATACTCTGTGTATCTCCAGTTTTTTTAAATGTGCATTTCTGTCATAAAACAGAGAAATATACCAAAAACGCAGAACAAACATTTTAGGAAAATCATCACAGAGAAAAATGAAAGTAGATAAAAAAACAGATAATAAAGAATGTTGCAACAAAAAAGACCTATTACTACAATTCTTGGTCTGTACATGTTGCTGAGAAGTTTTTCACCAAGGCAGTGAAAAGAGGAAATAGCTTTTAGAAATCTCCTTACAACAGTGGGAAACCAAATTAGAGACCCATGGCAGTGTAATAAAATTACATGTTGCTGGAAAGATAAACATGCAAATCATTAGCTAACGTTATTAAAAACAGAGGAGCCCAATATTAAATTTATCTAAAAATGACAGTTTATTACATTTTCTGAGACGATCAAATAAATTATTTAGGTATTAGAGGTATTTTAGAAATATAAGTGCTTACAAGAAAAAACATGATGAAAACGCTCTGGTTTCTCCTAGACTTTGGCTCCTGGATTGTCTACTCGCTCTCACTGACGAGATTGTTCTTGACAGCTTTTAGTTAATCCCTCACCTTTCTGGAGTTTGTAACACTCCATCATATCTGGGTTGATTTAATGACAACCCTGGTATTCTTCTTTCCTGTTCTTCTTTAGCTATTTAAATGACATCTATTTATTAAATTAATTAAAATTAGTAGTGCTTTGATAATCTGGAGATTTCCTTTAGGAAAATGAACGTATTGTATGTATTATGGGAGGTAACAGGGTTCTATCACTTAAAGAGAGATGAATCTACCATTTCCTAAGCAAGCTGTTCAAGACTGTAATTTGCTTTTTGGTCAGATTCTAAAATCTCCATTTATTGAAGCTCTGTATTAAGACTGAAACATAACACATGGAGTAACATTTTCTATTTAACAGTTTGAATCAAGTTTCCTCTCCAAGAAATAGTACTTGTTGGGGATGCAATGCTGCCTTAATTTATACAGGCAATAATATTTCACTGATGTTAGGGATCCTCTTTTTATCTGTTCTGCATGACACCCCCAGTAGGATAGAGGTCTACCTCAGGTATCATGAAGCTGAAGAAAAACAGCTTGCATTTTTTGGTGATTGTTACTCTGCAAAAGAGGCATCTACATTAGTTCATCTTGGGTCCATAATCCAAACCATAGGACCTTTGACAGCTAGTGTCTTAGTTTCTTCATTATTAAAGCAAAGACAAGGCTGTCATCCTCTGTGACTTCATAGCAACACGCAAATGCTCAGAAACATTGCTCTCCAGCTGTCTCTTTGATACTGACCTTTTCCTATGCTGCAGTGTAATTGATTCTTCTATCTTGATGCAATGAGCATAAATCTCATTAAACTTAAGGCACATAAGGTCAGTATGTGGGAATAAGGGGGCAGATATTTTTAAAATGACAGTCTGCAAATGCTTAGAATAATACTGCCCTGAACATCTAGGCTGAAGCATTTGAGCTCCTGTGTTTGAGCTTTGATTAAAGGTATGTATCGGGCTTCCCTCATAGCTCAGTTGGTAAAGAATCCGCCTGTAATGCAAGAGACCCCAGTATGATTCCTGGATCGGGAAGATCCCCTGGAGAAGGGATAGGCTATCCATTCCAGTATTCTTAGGCTTCCCTTGTGGCTCAGCTGGTAAAGAATCTGCCTGCAACGTGGGAGACCTGGGTTTGATCCCTGGGTTGGGAAGATCCCCTGGAGAAGGGAAAGGCTACTCACTCCAGTATTCTGACCTGGAGAATTCTATGGACTGCGTAGTCCATGGGGTCACAAAGAGTCGGACAAGACTGAGTGACTTTCTTTTTAAAGGTATGTATCATGCTGGGGCACAAAATGCTTCCAGAGACTGGATGATATGAATGTACATTATCAGAAGTACAATTGTAAATAAAAGCTATAGCTTATTGCATCTTTGCTATTTTCCTGGCATTGTGTTAGCATGTCTGATAACTAGAACAGCTAACACTTTGAGCAGTTCCATGTGCCAGGCACTGTAATATACATTTTTACGTATATTATCTAATTTGATCCTTACAACAGCCCTTGGGAATAGGTATCACTGTCTCCATTGTATAGGTAAAATACTGAGTTTCAGAAAGGTTATATACCTTGTTCAAGGCCAAGTAGCAAGTAAGAAGTAAAAATGTGGCATGTAAGACCCTTCAGAGGATCCTAGGAGAAGCCAGCCTTGTGTGTCCACGGTTGCTTAAATTTTCAGCAAAACCTACACAAATCAATGGCAGTTGCAGTGCATGGTGATGACATCACTCACTCTCCATGTACATAGCAAATGCTTTACTAGATTCTGCTCCCAAAGGGACAACCTAATCATTAAGCACATCCAACCTGGAGAACATCTTGGCCCCTCTCACGGAAGCCTGGCCTCTCACAAGATCACTTCTAGTCTCCTTGGGTCGTGTCATCACCTGGCTGGAAGCGTGTCGTGGGAGGGTGCATCTGGCTCACTGCAGCGACTGACAACCCGACACTCCAAGCCCTGGTGTACCGTGCGCTTTTCTCAGAACTGTACTTTCGGGGGGAAGGCCACTTACAAACACACCCTAACTCCTACACACAGAAGTTAAAAGGAAGGAGAAAAAAATGAAAAGAAATCCACTCAAAGACCTGCCTACCGTCAACGCCAACCACATTCAACGACTTCCACGTGCAGACAAAAAATTTGACCCTGCAGCATAAACTCTAGCCATCAGAGCCCCTGTTGAGTGTACCGTGCTCTTTGATCATTCGACCAGATGCATTTGCTGTGTGCCTGTGACATGCTGGACATCAGAGAAGTAAAGGTGCCTGACTCAGGAGCTCCCACCCAGAGGAAGGGAGGATTGTGACCAGTGTGACCAGCTCCTGTGACAAGAGCAGGGGCGCAGAGCTGGGAAGTGAGCAGGAGTGCTCAGTGAGCAGGAGTGCTGAATTAGTGCCTCTCCCATTTAAATGGCTGTGCTTATTAACAGCAGCTTCATAAGGATGACACCAAGAGTTTGTCTTGCTATTTTATTGGTTATTTTTCTTTACCTTGCACTTCTTGATTCTCTTCATTCTCGAACACTTTGGCTGCAAAGATGTCTTTAATGGAAATCAGGTCATTTTTTAAGACCTCCAGCTTCTCTCCATCAACTGATGCTAAAAATGACTGAACCTGAAAAAAAGAAATAGGTCAGCATAACTGTCATCTTTTCTTCTCATT
This sequence comes from Ovis aries, assembly GCF_016772045.2. Taxonomy (NCBI): domain Eukaryota; kingdom Metazoa; phylum Chordata; class Mammalia; order Artiodactyla; family Bovidae; genus Ovis; species Ovis aries. The sequence goes on along the minus strand of NC_056059.1, from coordinate 58,857,675 downwards.
AATGATGTTTACATTCAGTTGTGCCCCCTTCTCCCAGGTGATCTGTGGTGTGGGAGGTAACACTGGGTTGACTGTTGGATTAACTGCCTACTAATTGTGTAACTTTGGGTAAGTTACATAAACTCCCTGGGCCTCAGTTTTCTCATTTTTTAATTGAATGTATTTAACAGATAACATCGTCAAATGTCAAAGATAAATTTAGGATGTACAACATGTTAGTTTGATAGATGTGTATATTGTAATATGATTGCCATTGTAGCTATATTTCATGCCTCTATTGCATTACATAGTTATCTTTTGTTTTTCGTCATTGAGAAAATTAAAATTTTAGTCTCTTACCAAGCTTGGTGATTATAGTGCCTAATTGCTGTCTGCATTCCTAATACTGCACATTAGCTCTCTATGGCTAAGTTACTACTTGTGCAAGTTTGTACCCTTAAACAATATCAGTCGTATCCTCCCACCTATCCTGGGCTAACTACCATTTTACTGCTTTTTATGAGTTTGACCTTTTGAGATTCCACATACAAGTAATAACATACAACATTTGTCTTCCTCTTTCTGAGTTATCTCAGGTAGCATAAGGAGCCCAAGGTCCATTCACGTTGTCATAATTGGGAGGGTGTTCTTCTTTCTCATGGCTGAATAATGTCCCATTGTGTATATATATTACACCCTTTTTAATCCATTTATTTGTTTATGGGCATTTAGGATATTTCCATGTCTTGGCTATAGTGAACAGAACTGCAATGAAACATGGGAGTGCTGATATCTCTTGGAAGTATTGTTTCTGGCTTCCTCAAAAAATTAAAAATACATCTATAATATGATCCAGCAATTCTACACACCCAAAGGAAGTTCTCTGTTTTAAAGTGAGATCCACACTTCACTGTGATCCTTTGCAGTTAAGGAAACAATGAATGTGAAGGACATTGCACAAATGCACACAGCAGATGCTAAGTAAGTGGTGGTGGCAGCTCCATCAAAGCGGCTAAAAACACACCTCGGTGTCAACCCCGGATTCTAACATCTTACTAATTCCTATTTGCCGGGAGCCATTGTGGGGAATCCCACCCGTGACAAGGTCATGTGGCAGAGATCTGATGGGCAAGGCGAGTTGGATCTCAGGGTGTCCCCCTGGTATTTCCTGAGCATGTACCCCAAAACCCCAAAATCTGCCTGCCTTTGTACTCTGCTTTTCCACTCTGCTGACACACTCTGGAAAAAGTCAACTCAGGGCTTTAGTCGTCTGCATTTGAAAGGGATGTTTCAGTTAAACCCCCTCTGATAACTCTCTAGCTTGCCTAACAGGTTCCCCTGGACCTCTTACAGCTTATGAATTGCTTACAGCCCCCAACCACGAGAGGCACAAAGCTTAAGGCATCTTAAAGATATAGAGCCTTTTCTAAAGAGCTAAAAATCATATTGGTGATGGGTTTTCACTGTTGACTCGATGATTGCTGCCAGGCCTCCATATTCTTTATCTTTTAGGTACCTGGGAGGATGTTAATCAATATAAACGGGATATGGAAAAAGATATATAGTAGTTTTGATGTTAGCAACACTAGACTTTTGAGTTAATTACTTTTCTTTTGTTATAAATCACTGTACTCCTTTTACTTGTTATAAACTGCTGTATCTTTGCTATGTAAGAATGTAACTTTATTTAGTGCTTTCTGAGAGTGGCACCAGACTTTGAGAAGAACAACACAAATAAGTCTTCTGGTTGACAAACCCTTATCAGAAAAAAGGCTGCAAAATGTTAACTGGCCCTTTTGGCTGGAAGATGATGTAAATCACCTAAGACTTGTGTATACAACTAGGTATGCAGAGAGAAAAGCCTGGTTTTGAGAAGAGCCTGGCTGCTAATGCTGCATAATTTTGTATTACCCATAGATCTCTATGTACAATTAAAAAGGTATAAAAGGCCTTGCTAGACAATAGAGGCTGGGCCAGTCGCTGGACTGGTTTCCCCCGTGTCTTCTCTTTACTCTAATTTCTGGCTGAATTCCCATCTGGGGCCTGGAGGCTTGCCATGTCTACTTACTTGTCCCGGTTTCTAAGATCCGTAAGAGAGAGAGCCCAAGGCGGGGCACTCCCCGATATTCAAATGGACGCCGGTGGCCTAAGGTAGATGGTGCAAGCTCCTTGTCTGGAACTTTATTGGCTTTCCACGTAAACCAAGTTATTCAGCCTCTTTTCTCCACTTAATTTTCCTACTACACTATTTCTTACTAATCTAATTTTATATTAATAAATAAATAAGTTTTTTCCTCGCCAATGCCGTCCCCGCTTCAAATTCCCTGAATCCACCGGGGCTGGACCCCAGCACCTATTCTTACTAATTATGTGACTTTGGGTAATTTACTTAACCTTTCTATGACTCAGTCTTCTTATCTCTAAGTAAGAACTAATAGCATCAACCATATAAGATTGTTTTGAAGGTTAAATGAAATGATGCACTCAAGAGTACTTATTGTGGTGGTCAATAAATTATATATATAATGAAAATAAAGATATATGTAAAACAGAAAACAAACTTATGGTTACCAAAGGGGAGAAGGAGAGAGGGAGGCACAAATTAGGAATGTGGCATTAACAGATACAAATGACTACATATAAAATAGAGGTACAACAGAGATTTACTGTATAGCACAGAGAGTTGTATTAAATATCCTATTATAACCTATAATGGAATATAATCGGAAAAAATAACTGAATAACTTTGCTATATTCCTGAAACTAACAGAAGATTGTAAAGCAACTATAAGTCAATAAAAATGGGTATGTAAACAAATACATAAACAAATAGATATTGTATATAACAGATATACATATAAACACACTTGCTAGATGTTTTATTGTATAGGAGTTACAAAAATGTAACAAGACATATTTTTCTTCTCAGAGATCTTGCAGTCTGAAGGAGGGAGGCCCAGATGACCCGAAACAGCCACACCGAGTGTGAATGCAGTAATGGGGCGGGGGGTGCTCCCAAGGAGGGGCTGCAGTGCCCTTTGGGGAAGCGAGAGGTGGGCAGGGACACTGCACAGAGGACCTTGCTTGAACTGACACGCTCCCTGCCCACTGTTCTTCAGAACTCCTCTTTTGCAACCGTCCTTCAGAAACTCTTAGAAATCACCTGGATAGATGGCCAGGCAACCTCTGTGAATCCAAAGATCAATGTGAAATTCCAAAATGGTCACAGTGAATGGAGAACCATACAGAAAGTAAAGTCTGACTATAAAGTTGGAAGGCTTTAAATTCCTCATTCTGTAGGTTAACACTTGCCCTGGAAGGAGAGCCAGCAGAGAAGCTGCCATCATCTTTGGGTTGTGGATTTTTGAAATTTACTTTATTTTCGGTTGTGCTGTGTGAGTGCTATGCTGTGCTTAGTCGCTCAGTTGTGCCCGACTCTTTGTGACCCCATGGACTGCAGCCTGCCAGGCTCCTCTGTTCATGGGGATTCTCCAGGCAAGAATACTGGAGTGGGTTGCCATGCCCTCCTCCAGGGGATCTTCCCAACCCAGGGATCAAACAGGGGTCTCCTGCATTGCAGCACTGCATCCAGATTCTTTACAGTCTGAGCCACTAGGGAAGCTGGTGCTGTGTGAGGGCTTTCTCTAGTTGTGGCAAGCGGGGGTTACTCTCTAGTTGAGGTACATGGGCTTCTCATTGTGTTGGCTTCTCTTGTTGCAGAGCACAGGCCCTGAAGTACGCGAGCTTCAGCAGTTGCTGCACATGAGCTCAGTAGTTGTGGCTCAAGGGTTCCAGAGCATGGGCTCATTAACTGTGGCACATGAGCTCAGCTGCCCTGCGGCATGTGGGATCTTCCCAACTGGGGATGGAACCAGTGTCTCTTGCATTGCAAGGTAGATTCTTTTTTTTTTTTAATTTATTTTTTAAACAGCATATTTTCTAAATAGCATTTTTCTCAGAGTAGAAAAATGGGTAATAAAGTACAATGCTGAGTGGAAATGGATATGCACATGCGGGACCTCTTTGTTCCTCCATGTATTCTGAGGGTAGCCATCCCCCAGGAGTGAATGCATTGGGGTTTTATGCTTTGGGTATCTCCCAGGAAGGGTTCTTTTTAGTGAAGGACTCTTTGGTCAGCATCTTTCTATTACAGCATCTCTCTTGCTTCTTCCTAGTTCATTCCATTATGCCAAGATGATGTGCATTAAATCTTTACTTCAATCCAATAATAAATAATAAATAACTATGCACTCCTCAATAAATATTCATGGAATGCTGACTATATACTTGGCACCCATGCCCAGGTGCTGTTGGGGACACAAGGGTAGAAAGTCTGGTGTGGGGGTGTCATTTCGAGGATTCTTGTTTACTCTTTTGATTAACTACTGGGTATATAAAATACTATAAAAATATTAGTTTTTCCTTAAGATTCATAGTACACCACACTGCCATGCCTACTGCCATCCTAGTGTCAGGCTTGTAGGTAGTAAGGATTCCTTATCATTCTGTACAACCTGTCTAGGTTTTAGCCAATGGCATGTTAGCAGAGGGAATGTGTATCATTTCCAGGTTAAAGCTTTTAAAAACTGGGCACTCCCCTCTATATTCTCTCTCCTCATGCTGATGGAATGAAGGAGACAATGAGTTCCTAGAGAAGAAGGATCCAACACATTAGACTTGGACATAGAGGAAGCCGCAGAGGCAAAAGGACGTGCCTGCCCAGAGCCCGCACTCTCTCATCTAGATCACTCTTCAGGTGACTGCAGGTTTCCTTCTGAAGTCTGCATGGACCTCTTCGCCAGGCTGTGCTCCCTACGGAGGGACCATCTACCAGGCGATGTACCTCTAAGCCCAAGGAATGGACAAAAGTGGCTGTTCGCAGGGGTTGTGTATGTGCTTGAACTGGGGCATCCTCGCACGTGCCCATGAGGTTCCCTGAGGTGAGAGACCGCTCAGGGACAGTGGAGACAAAAGGAAGGGAGCAGATGGGAGGGTGATGTGGAAACCTGAGGAGTCTAAAGATTCTAAATGGGAACCTGGCCTTCTGGGCCATTATGAAAGTACATTTGTCAAAGAAGGATGATAATTTCTTTTTTTTTTTTTCTGGCCATGCCATGTGGCACATGGGATCTTAGTTCCCCAGTCAGGGACTGAACCATGCCTCCTGCACTGGAAGCATGGAGTCTTAACCACTGAATCCCCAGGGAAGTCCCAGAAAATATTTTCTTTAACAGTTTGTTTCCAAAAGCTCTTTAACTTTTAAATATGTGGTATGTGTTGGGTTACCTGGTGAAGTGTAAGATGTCTAATTGAATTCCAGGTAAACAATGAATGTTTTCTTGGTATGAGTGTATATCTTAAATATTACACAGGACATGTTTGTACTAAAAAAGTATTCATTGTTTATCTAAAGTTAAAATTTAATTAGTCATCTTGATTTTTATTTGCTAAATCTGACAATCCCAGGAGGGTCTCCATTTGTATTCTTGCCAGAAGTCTGCGAACATTAGGATGGAACTAGTGGAGCCAGAAGATGGACAGAGCCTGGCTTCTGGATCCTTAAATGCTGGAAAGCTGACTGCTGACCAGACACTCATACCTTGGAAAAACACTATAGCTTTAAAAAAAAAATTTTAATTGGAGGATAACTGCTTTGGAATATAGGTTTAAGAGGGTGGGGATCTCTATAGTTTTTGACCCATATTTTTTAGAACGATTAATTATAACATCCAGTAAGTACTATTACGGGCTTCCCTGGTGGCTCAGCCATAAAGAATCCACCTGCAATGGAGGAGATTCAGGTTTGATCCCCGGGTTGGGAAGATCCCCTGGAGAAGGAAATGGCAACCCACTCCAGTATTCTTGCCTGGGAAATCCCATGGAAAGAGGAGCCTGGCAGGCAAGACTTAGCAACTAAACAACAATAACAATAACAGGTATTATTACTAACACAAGAAAAGCTCTGTATTTCTCACAATGAAAAACTATGAAAGTCTCCAGGCTGGGGAAAGAGAGATAAGCCTGTGGGAGCAGTCTGCAAACAGAGGGCAATGCCCACCTCCAGGGACTAAACCTCCTTCCTGGCAACATTAGTCCTTTGGGGCTGTTTGGACCCCAGAACTCTTTTATAGCCTGACCTACAGTGGGAGCAGCTTATGTCTTTCTTCTACCATGATAGCTTTGAGGGGATGTGCTTCTCTGTAATGTTTTCAATAATAATAACAAATAAATATGTAAGAATGGATAAAAAATAAAATTTGTCACTGACATTATATATGCATATACATATATATGCATAAAATGGCAGCTGACATTCATTGACTGCTTATTATGTACTAGGCAAGTTGCAGTTAGCTTTGTATGGATTATCTCATTTAATTTTTAAAATAGTTTTATGAAATAGATCATTATCATTCCCATTTCATAGATAAAGAGATTGAGGTAAGATAGGTCCAAAATCATACTACAGCTACTAAGTGGCATTTGATCACATAATGTCTGACCCCAAACCCTGCTTTTGTAGGGAAAAGTTGGTGTTTCAGTGGAAAATGGTATTTTCTAGATCAGTTTATCAGATTATTAGATTCTGATTCCATGGGAGCAGTTTTATAAATCTGTAATGTAGATACCTGATAGCAGTGCAAAATAATTTGTCTATAGACATGTGAACAAGTTTTGTCCAGGGAGGGACAAGCTCCCCTCCTATGGAAAATCAGATTTGTGTCCATTTGCATATTCATTTCAAAATTGCTTTATTTTATATGAATTTGTACTTATTTGGCTTTTCCTTTGAACCAGTTATAACATCTGACTGGTTCTTTCATTTAATTAATGAGTTAAATAAATTCTTTAATTTGTGTTCATTTGGTAGGTATCTTCATGAGTCATGATTTTGCTTTAAAAAAAATTATCCGTTAACAGTTTAACCACAAGACTGTCAGTGATGGCTGATGGATAACTAGAAAGGAAATAAACACATTGTAACTTGTAACTGTACAATCTTGGGTATGTATGGAGGGTGGGGTGGTGTCCATCCTGTTTGGTTCTTGGTTGCCTGTTATATGGCAGAGGTCATCTTTCCCTGATAAGGTGAGTTTCATGAATGTCTCAACCCCTCAAATTCCACATTTAAGAAGACGAGGCCTAGAGAAAGTCAAATATCACTTTTTCCTTCTTCCTTTCCTTGGAAGGAACTTGAACTTCCTTCCAAGTTCAGTTTCCCGTCTGAGGCCCTGCCTCTCCCCAGGGAATGTTACTGGGCTTCTCACAGGAGGTCCAGAGGATACTGCCCTGTGACCTCCATTGGAAAAACACCCCAGAGCACAGTCAACCTGAGGTGCACACAAAAGAGTAATATCCACAATTAAATGAGTCAATAGTTTCGAAGTGCTTAGATTAGTCATTATATAAATGCCATGTAAGTATTAAGTAAAAACACATTTGAACATGGACATGCATACCACATAAATCCTTTTCTAAAAATAAAAGAGAAATCACAAGCTCTGCTGACTTCCACTCTCCAAGTTTTGTTTCTCTGGGATCACAGTGCGAGGGTGTGAACGTGCAGGGCTGTGAGGTAATTTCCCAGAGTTCTGTTCAGGAGCATCCCTAAACAGAGTTTTAATGCCCAGTAAGACAGTCCTGCCCTTCACAGCCCAGGCATTCTAACAAATGAGTGAGTAAATAACCATACCACCCGTGAAACTAAGTGTACTGAACCCTGCAGTCTGCTAGAAGCATCAGCTGCTTTGTTGCCACCGGGTAGCAATGAGGAAGGATTGGTAATAAAGGCCGGTAGCTCTGATCTGGGTACCACGGCACCAAAGAGGGGCACAGGCCAGGTGCCGACAGTCAGGTTTCTGCACGCCTTTTGCGCAGAGAGGTGGGGGTGGTGATGATTCGTATCATGATGGCCCTCTTGGGACTGGTGACAGGGAATAGCTTGGTAAGGAACAGAGAGGAAATAATACGGAGCCTGAGCAGCTCATCGGGCCATAAGTGATTGTGACCTCAGCACAGAAACGAGGCTCTAAAAATGAGGTATTTTAATAACAGATTTTCTTTCACGTTTAAGAAAACACACTCATGAACATGCTACTTCCAACGACAGGACAGACATACCTTGCTTTCGCTTTCATTGGACAGAATTTCCAGGGCTTCCAGGTGTGACAAACCTTGATACTCATCGAACAGCATCCCATAGTGTGCGGTCCTCTCGGCCGTGAGCTGCTGTGCCAGCCTCTGCTTCTCCTTCTCTTTGGCCTCCCGTAACATCTGCACAAACACATTTGTACATTAGATGTACGCTTAAAAGCCCCATTTACTCCAAGATGTAGGGGAAGATGACCACTGACTTGGTACTAGTGAAGAGTAGGTTTTAGTCACTTTGGAATTTCTGCAAAACTGACTTTTTTTAAAAAAAGGTAGGGGAGTTTTTCTTTCTTTATTTTTTGGCCACATCACACAGCTTGCAGAATCTTAGTTCCCTGACCAGGGACCGAACTCATTCTCCCTGCAATGGAAGCATGGAGCTCTAACCACTGTACTGTCACATTCCCCTAAAATGACTTTTTGGATTAATTTTACCCACAGTTTTCCACATAAGATTCCACTTTGGATTCTTCGTGTTCATAGGTGCACAACAAAACAAAGCAAAAACCCTACTCCCAAGAATAGTATTGAAAAGACGGAAAGCAAAACAGTGGTTTCCACTGAAGTGTTTTCTGTGTGTGTGATTAATCTTATTTTTTTCTAATGTCCAGATTTTCTATATTAGCAAATTTAATGTACACTGGGAAAGCTGAATCTATTGTGACAGGATTAATTGCAACTTGTACACCTAGGCAGACTTCAAAGAAAAAATAAGTTGATATGATTTAATTTGAATTATTTAAAAATTTTTTGCGTGTGGTTATTAAACATCTTCAATTAAAAAATAATAAAATATAACCTCACAGTATATTCCTCACCAGATACCTAATATAAATGTAAATATTAATATAAATAAATGTTAGCTTATCAATTCTTAGATTGGTTTTGAGAAAAATGACTGTGAACTGACTTCCTCTTCAGGTTGATCATTTTTCTCCAGTTATGTTTCTATTGATTAAATAGTAAAACAGTAAACACAAGTTGACCAGTTACTCATAATTTCCTGCACTTCCTTTCTTTGATTCTAAGCACCTTTTATTTGATTCCTTATCAAGGTTACTGTGACATTGTTTATAGGGTTCTTTAATATCTGTGAAGAGCACCATAAATGCGCTGGCCACTACAAGGTCACAAGGGGAAGATCATAAAAGAATAGATTTTGGTTTTTATTAGCTGTCAATAAAACAGTCGGCCTTGTTCTCCTTTTCAGTTCCTGAGGTTGTTAGCCCAAAACCCAATAGGCTACAGAAAGAATTCACCCTCCTGTCTGTTTTCAAGACTGAATAAGCACAAGGTTTGAAGTTTAAAATTTTCAAAACCACCTCTGGGAAATTTTTAACACTTACACAATAAAAGCCAACTACCCTCACTGATCTCACTGGCTTGGTTGTGGTGAAATAAAGTAACAAAGCGACACTGAAACTGCTTCCTGATTGCCCTCTTTCTGGGCTTCCCAGGTGGTGCTAGCGGCCAAGAATCCACCTGCCAGTGCAGGAGATGCAAGAGACGTGGGCTCAGTCCCCGGGTCAGGCGGATCCCCTGGAGAAGAAGATGGCAGCCCACCCCAGTATGCTTGCCTGGGAAATCCCATGGACAGAGAGAGGAGTCTGGTGGGCTACAGTCCATGGGGTCACAAAGAGTTGGACGTGACTGAGCTGGTATTATTCTTTACCCTCTTTCTGGTCTATTTTTTCTTTCTTTTTTTTTTTTAACAGCACTCATCATCTTCTAAAATATGAGATGATGTGCATTGTTTGTTCGTCCCTCCTCACTAGAACAAAATCTCCAATTTTAACCAGTGATGGTCTCAAATGCTTAGAACAGTGTCTAGCACATAGACATTCAAAACGCATTTGTGGAATGCGTTGTGGAATGTGTTGTGGAATGATTGAATGAATGAATAATTACTGTTTGGAAGGGGGCTGAAGGGGGTAATGTTGTGGCCATCCAGTGTAAACTGGCCATGTGAATCACAGGTGCAATGCTGAGATGTATCCCAGAGTGTTCCCTGGTGGTTCAGCTGGTAAGGAATCTGCCTGCAATGTAGGAGACCTGGGTTTGATCCCTGGGCTGGGAAGATCCCTTAGAGAAGAGAATGGCTACCTACTCCAGTATTCCGGCCTGGAGAATTCCATGGACTATATAGTCCATGGGTCGTAAAGGGTCGGACGCGACTGAGTGACTTTCCCTTTCACTTTCAGATGTGTCAGTCAGTTCAGTCGCTCAGTCGTGTCCGACTCTTTGCGACCCCATGAATCCCAGCATGCCAGGCCTCCCTGTCCATCACCAACTCCCGGAGTTCACTCAGACTCACGTCCATCGAGTCCGTGATGCCATCCAGCCATCTCATCCTCTGTCGTCCCCTTCTCCTCCTGCCCCCAATCCCTCCCAGCATCAGAGTCTTTTCCAATGAGTCAACTCTTCGCATGAGGTGGCCAAAGTACTGGAGTTTCAGCTTTAGCATCATTCCTTCCAAAGAATACCCAGGACTGATCTCCTTCAGAATGGACTGGTTGGATCTCCTTGCAGTCCAAGGGACTCTCAAGAGGCTTCTCCAACACCACAGTGCAAAAGCATCAATTCTTCGGCGCTCAGCCTTCTTCACAGTCCAATTCTCACATCCATACATGACCACTGGAAAAACCATAGCCTTGACTAGATGGATCTTTGTTGGCAAAGTAATGTCTCTGCTTTTAAATATGCTATTTAGATGTGTAATTACAAACAAATGCAAATGGCAAGTGTGTATTCTTGGGTGACACATTTCTATGAGCATTGCTACTTACTTTTTTAGTAAGTAAGTACACTGAATGCAGAGGTAACAAAAAATTGTGATGGTGGCACAAAAACTATGACAATCTGGGAACTTGACCAGGTCTAGTTCTTCACTTTGCAAGAGTGTAAACTTAGGCCAAAGATTCACATACTTAGTTTCTGAACTTGGTCACATTTCCCTCCCACACTGCCTCCTTCCTGACTATAATCGAATTTATATATATGTATAAATTTATGTATATATATATATATATAACATGTTTGTATGTGTGTACAAATCTGTATATATAATATACATTATATACATGAATATATAGATATCTTTTATTTCTAGATTATATATTTATTTCTATATATATATGAGTATCAATTTATACATATAGTAAAAGTGAAAGTCACTCAGTCATGTCTGACTCTTTGCAACCCCACGGACTGTAGGCTACTAGGCTCCTCTATTCATGGAATTTTCCAGGCAAGAATACTGGAGTGGGTAGCCATTTCCTTCTCCAGGGGATCTTCTTGACCCTGGACTGCACAGGAATGCTTACACTGTGGGAATGAAAGATAAACCCTTTTCATTCTAAGCCACACTGATACTTGGGTTGTTATTGCTATTATTGGTTTTGTTTTATTTTGCATTTTTGCAGCATCTAATGTTAATGGCCTGATTAATACAAAATCTATTTGCTTCTTTAAGGATCAAGAGGTTAATGGTCTAGCTGACTCTGCCAAGTCTCTACTAGGGCTATGATATCAGATTGGTTACATGTGGGTTATTATGGAAGTATGTGTTAGTTGCTCAGTCCTGTCTGACTCTTTGTGACCCCACGGTCTGTAGCCCGCCAGGCTCCTCTGTCCATGGGATTCTCTAGGCAAGAAAACTGGAGTGGGTAGCCATTCCTTTCTCCAGGAGATCGTCCTGATCCAGGGATTGAACCTGGGTCTCCTGCACTGCAGGCAGATTTCCCATCACCTGCGCCTCCAGGGAAGCCCCTATAGTGGAAGAGCCAGGGAGAAATCACCTAGAAATCAAATTCTTAGGAGCTGCCACAGCTGAGATCACCTGTTTTCAGTGATATCTCCTTTGTGGCTTTCTAGCACTGAGTCATGGGAAGACCTGTCTGTCCTGCCTGTGAAATTTATAAAATCCTGCATCTGCTGCTCCTGATTTTGGTAAGACATAGAGAGACCTGGTATGTCAGACTCTTAAAGGGGAAGAGGTATAGGGGCACGGCTGACACTATGGGGTCTGAGCTGGGCATGTGCTGTATGAAGGAGCAAGTTCAATATTAGAGTTTTGTATTTGGAAAATAAGATAAATACTACTTTTAATTTAATTGGCTACTGTAAGTAAAGCAAAACATAAATTCTTCATATCATACTTCTCAAGGAGGAAAACTTTACAGCTGGAGGTGTGACAGGAGAAGTCCAACCTTGCATATAGTAAAAGAAACATAAACTAAGATTCCATTGAGATAGCATTTTTACCTATCATCTTGACACATAAAAATGACAATGGTAAGAACTAATATTCTTGGGTGCAAACTATGACTCAGGTTCTCTTCTAAGTCATGTAATCCACACAACAAAGCTACTAGTAGGTATTGATGGTCCCAGTGTACAGAGGAGTAATCTGAAGCACAGAAGGGTTAAGTCATCTGCTCAAGGTCATGGAGCTAGAACCTGGTAGAGCTAGAATATGATGGTACTGCAAACTGAATGTTGGTGTTTCCCCAAAATTCTTTTGTTGAAACATAATCCCTGGTGTGATGGTATTAGGAGGTGAGGCCTTCAGGAGGTGATTAGATCACAAGGGTGGACCCCTCACAAACAGGATTCAGGTCCTTATAAAAGAAATCCAGAGAGCTCCTTCACCTTCTTCCACCATGTGAAGAATCTGGGAGAACATCAGCTTGCGAATTGTAAAGCAGGCCTTTAACCAGATACTGAATCTACTGTTGCTCTGACCTTCAACTTGCCAGACTCCAGAATTTTGAGAAATAAATGTTCATTGTTTATAAGCCCCTCAGCCTATGGTATTCTCCTATAGCAGCTGAATGGACTAAGATGAATGGTATCAATGGAATTATCTTTAAGAAATTATTAAGTATGTATAATTTATATTTACTAAAGCAAGATACAAAAGAGTTGGTTAGTATGCTAGTATTTGGTTGAAAAAGTTTGTATATATACATGTGCGTATACATATATATATATTTAGCTATATTTACCTATACAACCATATCTATATCTAAACCTGTCTATATAATGTCTCTGATAGAATCTGTAAGAAGCTGTTAACAATGATTAACAATGACTGTATCCCATGAAGAGTGGCTGGGGAAAGTGGCATATTAAAATTTCAATTTCCACTCCCTGCTATTTCATGTCTTTGAATTGACATGTGCTTTAAAATATCTATTAAAGAAGATAAATAAAATTTTATTTACTTTATTGACTGAAAGAACAAATCACAAAAGTACATAATCCCACCTGAGATAAAGAAACAGTTCTCTCCATGAGTGTCTTGGTCCGCTTAAAACCTGGGTCACTTTCTGCAAGGACATTCATGGTTTTCTTGCCGATGAATTCCAAAGCATCAAGACCACCAGTTAAGACACTTTTACCCTGCCAGTGAGGTAATTGCATGAGATTAGGTTTTTACATTTTGCTATTTCGAGACAGTCAGCACCTCCTAGAATGCACTATCTTCAAATATTAAAAGCAGTATGAAGTCACAATTTTTTCTCATCAGGAGATTTATCATCAATTTAATCCTGTTTTCTTTTCCTTGGAAGAGCATATATCATATAATTTGTAGGACATACAATGTTATTTTAAAAAGGTGCTTAAGAAAACCAAAACATTTTAAGGATTAATTGTATTAGTGTGAGTGAATAGGTATGCTTCTAAGACAAAAAATTAATAGATGACCCAGTTCCTGATTTTGTTTGAAACAATTTTAACCCAAGTAACAGAATTATTTAGAGCAGTCTATAAAAATGTCAAATAGTCTTGCCAATTTGGGGAATTCTTTAATCTAGGGCCCTAGAGTGTAGGACCCTCAGGCTGTTTTGATGGCTCTTGCATACTTTCAGAAACTAGCAATAACTGCCTATAATTAGTATATTCATAGAATAAGACAGGTTGATTTCTACATGTTTCTGGCTCTAGAAATTATCCTATTATGTAGTTATCCTCTGCAAGTTGCTTTGCCAGCCACTGTTTCCCTTTTTAAAAAAGAGTAAAACCACCAACATTAACTTAGATAAACTGTACATAATAAATAGAACTGCATACATTTCTTTGCAACACCTTGTCTATACCCCAAGTACACAACTACAGTTACAATCTGCATATATCTGTGTTTTCTCACCTTACATGAGTTTGCATAAGTCATATTTTAATATTACTGTAATATTTTATTATTTATATGCATTATCCATTTTTCAAAATTATCGCTTCAATAGCAATATTCTATTTCACTGATTACTATACTTTATTAGTCATCTCTGTTTTACATTCTTAGACTTCGTTTTCAGATTTGGGAGCCTGTTTTCACACTAGAAAACAGTTTCTTAAATGCACATATTTTGGGAAGACTAGGAGACAACAGCAATTACACTTTGGCATAATTTAAAATTTATTTTCTCCTGACATCCTGAGGCTTACTTCAGTGGAGAATAAAACTGGAGGATGGAGGGACTTTGGCAGATTTGTTGGGGGGTGGGGTGCTGGAGCTTGGGCCAAGGGAGAACTGGAAGGTTGGAAAGCACACGGAAAGGAATGTGAGGAAGCTGAGGACAGATTCAGAGGGCCCTGGATTGTAGCTCTGGGAGACCATGAATTCACTCCTTGTACCAGAGATAATGAAAGCATTCCACTCAGTTCCCAGCTCTACAACCCTCTCTGTACGTCTGCCGTGGACATACTGAACTTGTACTCCCAAAATATATTAGCTGACTCCTAAAACACATTAGCTACCTGCTTCTCCCTGCTTAGTCTAGAGTACTTCAAGTAGCAAGGAGAGGAACAGCCATTTCCTATTTCTGGCAAGCCCTTGACATGAAGCCTGAGTAAGACACCTCCATATGTGTCCATAGCCCGCTCATCTCATATGCCTTTCCATCTGATAACTGTTGAGTTGACTTCATCTTCCAGCATGTTATTATGCCCTCTTGTCTGTCAGCTTATGCCCAGCATCTAGCATAGCTCTTGGTATATAATGAGAGCTAACTAACTACCTTTTTAAAAAAAGTGAATGAATGAATAAATTGGAAATGAGCCATAGTTTATGAAAAACTAGCTGTTTGATTTTAAAAGCAGAAAGTAAACCTTTTCTTCTGATCCTGAAGACCAGTTAGCTGCTTCATTTCAGCCGGGGTGTGTCCTTCTTTTATTCATTATTCATCAGTGTCTTGTCAGTAACAAGCTTTTTAAGCTTCTGTAAGAGGAAGGGGCCAGGGAAGGAGCCTGCTATTCAAGGAAAGAGAGGAGTGGGAACTGGGAGGTAGCGATGGAAGAAGAATGTTGGTCTTATTATCTGGAAACACGTTAGAAACATCTTGGGGATGCTCCTGATTCTTTACTGGTATGTGTATATACATACTTAGAATCACTTCATAATTTTTCAGATTGAAGGTTAAGAGACACAGAACATTTCGGAAAAACAACTGTCCCAGCTCTAAGCAACAGCCCTCCCTCCCTGGTAAACAGAGACTGTCCTTGCAGCTGCTGGAAAGGACACTGTTAAATCAGACTGAAAAATATTCTTTCTAAGCAGCTCCTTTCTTTTAAATATAAAGTATATTTCATTTTGTTCTTATCATCTTGGTTCCAAGGTTATGCCTACTCTGTCGGGGAAAGCATAACAAAATCATAATCAAAAGTTTTGAGCAAGGCCATCTTTTCTCTGATGTATCTAGGTCACTGGTAAATAGAAATATCAAAAGAAGGCACAGGCAGACCTCAGGGAAAACAGAGGAAGCAGCTAATGACTCACTGTGTTCTGAACCGCATTGGTAATGGCTGACAGCATGCCCCGAGACCCCGAGGAAGGGGAAGTGGGTGGGCTTTCTGCGGGGCTCTGATCTGCGGCTGCATCAGCTACTAAAGAGAAAAACACCCTTTTAGAGTTTGTTTTGCTGATCTGAGCTTGGAAATCTATATTTGCACACATGGTGTAATATAGCCCAAGTCCAAGAAACACCCAAATAAACGCACCACTCACTTTGAGAGACTTCATTTCCATCATGAGGTTGGGCCCCTTCGGAAGAGCCAGAGTTCACACTATGAATCCGGAGGGTGGCCCCTGCCTTTTCCTTCACTGCTGTCAATCCATGACCTGTCAGGAAAGAAAATACGGTTCATAGATACAATAGAAGCCCACGGTCTGCAGGTTCCATAACTCATGTCCTCCTGTAAACTGGAGGTCAATATCCCAGTTGTGGGAGAATGTGGTGGTTAACAGCACAGACTTTGTGAGCCCTCAGGCGTGGGCTCCAGTCTGAGCTCAGCTTCACGTCTGCCTAGCTGGGGGACTTTTGAGAAGTTCTCAACCTCTCTGTGACTCAGTTTCTCCACTATGCTGTTGTGAGGAGCAAATAAGATAAACACATGTAAAGGTTTATTTTTCCCTTGTTTCTCACACTATCCAATGAGCAACCTGGGGTTCCCCGCGCAAGATATTATCTGTGAACGGTATTCCTGTCTTAGCCTCTTTCTTCTTTTCTAAATCTCTCAGGGTGGGCATGCATTCTTATGCTTGGATTTTTTGCATGCCTATCCCATTGCAGGTGCTCAATTACTGTTTGTTGAACTGAAATCAGTCGCACCTTAACAAGCTCTTTCAAAGCGCTAGTCATCTGTTTAGCACAGTCTCTGTGTGTGATAGCCCAGTCTGGAGACATGTCAAGATCCAAAGGCAAGCCAGTGGGAAAACCAGGGAGGGCACACAATAGTTGCCCTGACATTTGTCTTTAGCAGTAACAGTCCAAACACAAGAATAGTCAGGGTGAGGGGCACTGATCTTACTCCATCTTTGGACAATGCCTGTATTTCCTGGAGCTGGCACAGTGGGTAATCAATAACTATTTAGTGAATACAGAGCTGAACTTCCCATCTACTCTCTCACTACTACTACTACTACTACTACTACTACTACTACTACACACACACACACACACACACACTGCTTGGCTTGATAGAAAAATAGTTTTATCTACATTTTATTTTGGCACAGTATTTTTTTCTCTTTAGAGGATCCCATGATTCTCAAACCAAACAAACAAACAAAAACAAACGCTGATAGTCTAGTGATATCTTAAGTGGCTATTTGAGCTCTTGAAGGAAAAGCAGCCTGGGCTGCCATCATCACAGCACTCACCTCCCCCCAGGGCCTGGGGAGAAGATGGAAAATGTCACTCGGGACCTGGGCAACTGCAGGTTGTTTAAACCCAAGGCAAAAGCAATAATAGTACGTGGCGGGAAGGGGAATCCCAAGTCACAACACGATTTGAGAGCCAAAGAGAACTGTCTAGTCATAGGGGACACTGTTAAAATGACCAACTGTCATCTCCTGAGTGAGAGAAAGATATGGATGAACCTCAAACCCAAAGAATCATATTTTATCAATTTTAACCTTATTTATTAGTGAAGTGAAGTGAAGTCGCTCAGTCGTGTCCGACTCTTTGCAACCCGTGGGCTATAGCCCACCAAGCTCCTCTGTCCATGGGATTCTCCAGGCAAGAATACTGGAGTGGGTTGCCATTTCCTTCTCCAGGGGATCTTCCCGACCCAGGGATCGAACCCAAGTCTCCCATATTGCAGGCAGACGCTTTAACCTCTGCACCACCAGGGTCTTAAACACAGCACTGAAATTTACCGAACTGATATAGGATTAATTATATCCAGTGGGAATCACCTGGTATTATACACTCTCTAGAAACCACTGAAAATTAGGAAACACTATTTACAATGTTCACAACATTAATTACATACAGAAATATGTAACTATATTCATGTGTAGATCATTAGACACAGTTTGAATTCATTATTGTTACTTTTTTAAAAGATGCACTATAACTGCCAAAAGTAAGACTTGAATTGATTTCAATTAGTTTAAAGCATTTCAATGGAAACTTGCTGGAGTTTCAATAACACATTAAAGTTATGGGATATAATTTTGTTGTTGTTGTTTTTTAATCATTAAGTCCTGTCTGACTCTTTGCAACCCTATGGAGTGTAGCCCACTAGGTTCCTCTGTCCATGGGATTCTCCAGGCAAGAATATTGGAGTGATCTGCCATGCCCTCCTCCAGGAGATCTTCCTGACCTAGGGATCAAGCCCACATCTCCTGCATTGGCGGGGTGGATTTTTTAACCACTGAGCCACTTGGAAAGCCCACGGGATGTAATTATCTCACATTTACATTCTGAGACCATATTCCTTGACATCCTTTAAAAACATATATATATATATAATTGCTATTTCCTTCTCCAAGGGATCTTCCCGACCCAGAGATCGAACCCAGGTCTCCCACATTGCAGGCAGATGCTTTAACCTCTGAGCCACCAGGGAAACCCTACTATATATGTTATATACATATATATTGGGGAAGGCAGTGGCACCCCACTCCAGTGCTCTTGCCTGGAGAATCCCATGGATGGAGGAGCCTGGCAGGCTGCAGTCCATGGGGTCGCTGAGTCAGACATGACTGAGCGACTTCACTTTCACTTTTCACTTTCATGCATTGGAGAAGGCAATGGCACCCCACTCCAGTACTCTTGCCTGGAGAATCCCAGGGACAGAGGAGCCTGGTGGGCTGCAGTCCATGGGGTCGCTGAGTCAGACACGACTGAGCGACTTCACTTTCACTTTTCACTTTCATGCATTGGAGAAAGAAATGGCACCCCAGTCCAGTACTCTTGCCTGGAGAATCCCATGGACGGAGGAGCCTGGTGGGCTGCCGTCTCTGGGGTCACACAGAGTCAGACACAACTGAAGCGACTTAGCAGCAGCATACATATATATATGTATATAACACATATATATTCCAAAGGAAATAACATATATTCAAATCTCAATCCATGATTCTCATTTAGATTTCTGGGAGCTAAAACCAAGGAATAAATAAATTTCGGAAGGCTAGGAGGCAATTGCTACATCTTCTTTGTGGAAATCGTTCAAGAGAGATGACATCCTTCCCCGAGATCATTCACAGTTTACGAACCTCACTGTGATCACGTTCTCTTTCACCTTCTCCACCTCTTGCAGGTTAGGACCATGTCTGAATCTTTTCCTGGGGAAGAACTGCTTCTCACCATCTCAGAACACAAACAATCATGGATATATATACACCACCTGCCTCTTTGTTTCAGCAAGGAAATACCATTTTATGTGCATAATAAGTAGAATGTGTTTGTTGAATGGACATGACAATAGGCTGCTACTTCAACCACACACACACACACGCGTGCACACACACGTGCACACACACGCGCACACACACACAGACACACACACACAGCTCTATTTAGGTATAATCGATATATAGATTTGCACATACTTAAAAGTTCCTCCAATTGTATTTTCTAACTAACAATTCTTTTTTTCTGAATTCTTTTGTTAGTGAAAGTACATCTTTACAACATTCTACTAGAAATATAAATCTATGGTTTTTTATAGCTAAGTTTTAGGCTCTGTGCCACACCCTACTTTGAAGAATAACTTCTAAACCTTTACTTAGTGTGACATCTAGTGCCCAGAATAAGGAATAAGATGGAGTCATTGTTGCCTTTTAACAGAGTAATTATTCTCAAAGATACTGATTTGGGTCTTTCGATAACAGAGAAAAACAACCAGCATGAGTAATAGCCTAGGGTATAGCTCATGAATTCTTCACATGACATCATGAACCCCCAAGAAGTGAACCCGTCCAAATTCCATGATTCGAAAGATGAATATCCTCTACCCTTTGACTTACTGCAGTAAAAAGATGGTGCATAAAGCAACGATGGTAAGATAATAATGCTGTGATACTGCATCATTAGAAACAAATGCTAAATGACCGTCTGGTATTTAACTTATCATCTCTACTCTAGCGCAAAATGCCCTAAACATAGGAGTCAGGAGTCTTGTGGAGGAATTTGGTTCCATCAGTTATTAGCCATGTGGACTTGGTGACTTTTCTGAGTCTCTGCTGCTGGATCTTTCCTGAAAGGAGGATGATAACATCTGCCTTCCAGGGTTTTGTTAGGTTACTGAGGAGAAATACGTGAAACCCTTGGGACTGGGTCAACATTACTGAGCACAATGTCCCAGGCACTAGAACCTATTTTCAGTAATTTGTCTCATATAATCTTTTCATGATAAAGTAAGGAATATTATTCTACTCATTTCATGATTGAGGACACTGATACCCGGTGACGTGAAAATACTTGCCTAAGATCCCAAAGCCAAGAAGTGGCAGAGGCAGGATCTGAACCCAATCTTTCTGACTCTAACTCTCACATGCTCCATCACAATGTTATATTAATAAAGTCTTACATGCTATTTGTTGTTGATTAAATGTCATTTTAGTCCTATTTCTATAACTCCTTGCAAATCAGACAATCAGGAGCTTCCTCATTCTTAAAACACTGCGTGTGTTAGTCGCTCAGTCGTGTTCGACTCTTTGTGACCCTACGGACTGTAGCCTGCCAGGCTCCTCCGTCCATGGGATTTTCCAGGCAAGAATACTGGAGTGAAAGGCCATTCCCTTCTCCAGGGGGTCTTCCTGACCCAGGGATCAAACCCAGGTCTCCTGCATTGTAGGCAGATTCTTTACCCTCTGAGCCACCAGAGAAGCCCATTAGAACACTGGTTTACACTAAAATTAGCTTGAGTTATTTTACTCTGACCAAACAGCAAGGTGACGGTTGCCCTGCAGTGACACCTTCCTCTAACCCTACCCTGTCCAGCCATGCCTTGGGGTGATACAGCTTGATGCTCTTAGGATCATCTCTGTGCTGTTCAGGCATGGATCCCAAGACACTATGTGGTGCTGTCTTCCACCTTCAGTTTAATTTTTTTCTCAAAAATTTTTACCAGTCTTGCTTCTTATGATTTCCACCAAGATCAAAACCCCTTTGAAGGGAAGTCTCCCCTCTTTCTGGAGGATGAAAATAATCTGTGGCTGGTGGGAGGGTCTCTCTGATCAAGTGGTAAGTTAGGGGAGCAACAGCAGTTTCACGCCAGCACCCTGGATGGGTAGCCCTGAGAGTACTTCCCCTGGCCCCACATGACTGAGGGACCCCAGCGAGGGCAGCTGCTAACTTGTTCAGAAGGCTCTCGCCTTTTAGATTGCTTTAATTCTAACATAACATGTCCTTCTTTTTCATTTGATTTTTTTCTTTTTCTTTTAAAAGGTGAATGCGTTTTAAAAAAAAAAAAACTATTAAAAAACACCATAATCTCATCTCTTTAAGATTTCTGGTTGATTTTAAAAAAAATAGACACTTACAATGTTAGCAAAATCAGATTATAAAAACGTAGACAATAGAAGGTGGGTTAGCCTCTTTTTCCCTAGACAACATCCACTGACCTAACAGGTAATATGAACTTACAAATGCCTATGAAATGATTTTGGAGGAGGGCATGGCAACCCACTCCAGTATTCTTGCCTGGAGAATCCCACAGCCAGAGGAGCCTGGTGGGCTATAGACCATAGTGTTGCAAAGAGTCGGACGTGACTGAAGCACCTTAGTACACATGAAACAATTTAAGACCTGAAAAAGTATTGGTCCTAAAAGACAGTGAAGAAAACTTATAAATTAAAAATTAGATAATGTTTACTTACATATATTAAAAAATGGAATATTAGTCAACTGGTCAACCACAGTTCAAGTAAATTTAACGCTTCCATAGTTATATATACATTATATATTTAATGAAGGATGTGGATGTGTTTTATTATGCTTATTGTGATATGAGAGGGACTTCCAAGGAGGAGTGCCAGGGGCTCTTAAAAGACTTAAAGTAAGTGGCTCTGTCTTCCTTAACCTTACCCCCAGACCCTGTTCCCTTTTAAAGATAACAAGTCCAATTTGTTTTTGGTTGATTCCTTTCAGCAAAAAGTTTTTAAAAGCACATTCTTATATATATGTGTCCCAGATCTGGCTTCACCATAGACAGTGGGGTCTCAGCTCAGCAGATGGTGGTGGAGGCTGTGTGTGCTGCTGGGATTCTGGTGTTTGTTCTCCCCGGCTGATGGCCCTTGGCTCAACACCTTGCTTTGCAATGCCCTTCGCCAAAGGGAACCAGCTCCCTCAAGACTATACTGTAGGGACTGGTCAGTGAGGGAGCTGGTGATATAAAATCCTGGCCCTGTGCATTAACAGGGGACATCTCTGAAGAGTCACCCCAACTCCCAAGCTTCCTATGGGATGGGCTGCAACTGCACCATTGTTCATCTTCTCCTGAAGCCCTGTTCTTTTTCATTTTTTTTAAAGAATCCTTTTTATTTATTTATTATTTTGGTTGTGCTGGGTCGTCGTTGCTCAAGGGCGTTTCTCTAGCTGCGGCAAGTGGGACCTGCTCCTTGGTTGCAGAGCTCAAGTTTCTCTCTGTGGCGGCTTCTCTCGTTGACACGGGCTCAGTAGCTGTGGCTTGTGGGCTTTAGAGCACAATGGTTGTGGCGCACAGGTTTAGTTGCTCCGTGGCAAGTAGGATCTTCCCAGACCAGGGATCGAACTCTTGTCTCCTGCATTGGCAGGAGCCACCAGGGAAGCCCCCAAAGCCCAGTCCTGCTTTCCCAGTCCTTCATTGTCTTTGCAAGGCTTGCTCCTGAGAGCCCTTCCCAGTAAAACTCCAGTACGCTCATTCCTGCCTCAGTCTCTGCCCTGAGTACCCCACCTGGGCCACTGACCTACCTCATTCTCTTTAATGGTTATGTAGAATATTCCACAGAATGACTCTGTCATGTTTCACATTCTCTGTGCATGGATACATGAGTAGCTTCTGGTTTTTCTTATATTCCTGATGAACTCCCTCACCTCTTTCAGGTCTTTGCTCAAATATCACCTCATTAAGATCTACCCCTCACCACTCTTTAACCTGTACTCCTGACTTTATATTTTTCAAAGACTTCCCCCTTTATAACCCTCTATATAATTTTCCTACTCAGTATGTGCACTGCTTATTGTCCGCATCCTTCCACTAGTCAGTAAACTCTTACTTGCTCACTACTTTATCTCAAGCGTCTAGAATACTGCCTGGCATGGTAACTATTTGATGAGTATATTCCATATTGAACATCTTTACACATTTATCTTAATAAACTTTTGTAAAGAGTCAACACTGGGGCTGCTGGATAGAAGGCTCATGGATTTAGGATTTCATCAGTAGTGCTAATTGCTCTTCTGAGGGTTGCACCAATTTCTACTCTTCTTCAGGTGAATTTTGGAAACAGAACAATTTAAAAGTATTGACTGCCTTTCAGACTCTACTAGCAATGAATTCAAGATATTATAAAAAGTTGTGAGAAGTAGCTGTTGAGAAAAACACACAGATGGTGTTGCTGCACTCAACATAAGTAAGCTTCATGGCAGTAAAAAGTGGAGCCAGTCCATCTTCCTTTCAGGAAAGTCTTCTCTCTCCATTATGCTGGTTGATGTCCAGTCTGTAATCATGTACTCACTTCTCTTTGGGTTCAAAATTGACAAAAAGAGCTTCTGAACTCACAGTGTTTGCTTCACCACCACACAGGAATTCATTAATCCCTGGGCCCTAGTCATAGTTTGAAAGGATTGTGAACAAACTCCAAGCACTAATCCTATTATCTTTTGTATTGATATTTGAGAATTTTCACATCCTCAGCAATATCACCTTTAAAAACGAATCCATGTGATATTGAGAGTGAAATACCTAGTAAAGGGTTCTTACTGTAGCGTCATTCTGACAAGTTTGCCATTCTCTGTGATAAACACTGTCATTATTTCTGACAGTGCTGGTAGAAGATGTTCATTAAAATGTGCAGAAGGAAAACATCATGTAACTCTTGAGTGTGTAGGGAAGGAGAACAATGAGAACTTTGAAAAGGTAAATATACAGATCAGCTCTCCCTTGCCCTTCTCAGGTACCCTAGCATAGAGGTGTTGGGACTCATAAAACTGTCAAAACTAGAATTTTAAATAAACAGGTGGGCCTTCTGTAGTATCTGGAAATAAGTTGCTCTATTCTACTACAGAATTTTTACCTTGGCATATTTGTATATGTCTCAGCATTGTCGACTTTCATTTTGGTTACTAGTCTATCACTTGGCAATATATTCTACACATAAATCAAGTCTCTACGGTGCTTGTGGGAAATCACATCTGTTTCTCACAATAGTACTTTGAAATTATCATTAAAATCCTTTTATTCTTTTTTTTTTTTTTTACATTTTCCTTCTGCCTCTGTTTTCTGCCTGGATCTTAAATAATAACCATTTTTATTGCATTTTATGAACTCATCCAAAGGCATGGGTGGCAGCTGATCAAGTCTTGTTAGAATGTAATTAATAGTGTGGCTGTAAATGAAACCAACACAGGAGTTATGGCCTCTCCAAAAACAATTGTTGGCTGAGAGATGTCTGATTTTATATAAGCATTGGGAAGGTTGCTTTTTCATTTCCTTGTAATCTTGGGGGTCAAAGTAGTGAGTCAAAAGATAAAATATAAAAACACAGTGTAGAAAAAGTCAATTTTCTATATTTTTCTACTCAGCACAGTGGTTATAAATATCTTTCTCTTGCTGCATAGAACCACAGTCTATGGAATCATTATATTTCAAAAGTCGGAGGGAATCTTAGAATTTCTCAAGTCGTTCCACACACACTTTTCCAAGGAAGGAAGCTGAGCCTATAGAGGCTCAGGGCATAGTGTAGCTAGTTAGTGACACTTCTTTGTGATCACAAGTTAGTGGCAGCCGGGATCAGGGCTCTCAGGTTTTATGAGTCCTGATACAATGTGTTTTCCAGGAGAGAACCACCTCTAAATCTTTCCATTCTTCAATTACTCTCTTGCCAGCTCTTAAACAGTTCTAACAATTGAGCCTGCAGTTTTTCAACAACTCTAACAGTACTGGTTTCTATTTGTAATGCTCAATCGACAGCTCTGAATTTCATTAGGGACTTTGTGTCTTGTACAGTTTTGTCTGCTACTGGAATTACCCTGAGGGTAACACCAGGTTTCTGAGTACCAATCAATTGCAATAGAAGGTGTGGTTATTTTCTTCCTTTATTTTCCACCGGCGATTTATAAACCTTCAAGAGCCTGTCGGCTGTTCTGAGTGCTCTGTTTTCCAGGAAGTTTCTTTGCCCTGTGATAATAAACTTAATGCTGCAAAGCCCGTTATTGCATGTGTATAACGGAAGGCCTGCCTCGCTTGCCTGTCTTAATCCAAAGGTTGCAGCTCAAGATAGACCACAATTTAGGACAGCGTCTATAAATTCCTCAAGCTTCTGTAAGAAGGTGGTTGAATCCTATTTTAACCGACCCTCTATTTCAGTCTGTGAGCCTGACTGACACTTCTCCACTTGTGGGACACATGATCCCTGTTACCTTTGGGGAGTCAAATTACCAATCACCTCCACTGCCTGTTTCCAGCCTTGGAACCTACGACTTCAGCCTTCCCTCATGCTACAAGTTTTAGTTCTCCACCAGGTCCACAAAAATACTTATCTCATCTTAAAGTATACATTGCTATCATTTTAGCCACTATTACTTTGTAAAGTTAGAGCCTGTCTTAATCAGAAATCCCCAAAATATACCTTGTGAATGAGTTAGGGATGGTATTCAACTATCACTATTGCATTTATCTGGGTTGTGATGACCAGTGATGATGAACACAGTCTCTACTTCTCTAAAGATGGCTCCAGTTTGTCCAATGGGACTCTTAGAGTGAGTATCGATATTTCAAAATTTCTTTGCTCTCCCTCATATGCCCTTTGGTTGTTGTGGGTACAAACAAGAGAAAATGCCAAGATTAAAATGCTTTTCAAAATTCTAGCATGCAGCTAGAGCCATTAAAAAATATTAAGATTCTGGAATTGGTGGTTTAACTGTTAAGGATTTCAAATAGAAAAGGGAGGTGTGGTAGGTAGAACTGAGAGACCACTCCCAAGATTCTTACCCCTGGCAGATACACCCATGACTCCCCACCACCACCAATTTGAGGGTGGTTGTTGTTGTTTAGTCACTAAGTCATATCTGACTCTTTGCAACCCCATGAACTCCAGGCTCCTCTGTCCTCCACTATCTCCCAGAGTTTTCTCAAATTCATGTCCACTGAGTCAGTGGTACCATCCAACCATCTCATCCTCTGCCACCCCCTTCTCCTTTTGCCTTCAATTTCTCCCAGCATCGGGGTCTTTTCCAATGAACTGGCTCTTTGCATCAGGAGGCCAAAATATTAGAGCTTCAGCTTCAGCACCGGTCCTTTCCATTAATATTCAGGGTTGATTTCCTTTATGATTGACTGGTTTGACCTTGCTGTCCAAAGGACTCTCAAGAGTCTTCTCCAGCACAATTTGAAAGCATTCATTCTTCAGCGCTCAGTCTTCTTTATGATCCAACTCTCCCATTCGAAAAGGAAATTGCAACCTATTCCAGTATTCTTGCCTGGAGAACCCCATGGACAGAGGAGCCTGGTGGGCTACCCAGTCCATATGGTCACAAAGAGTTGGACACAACTGAAGTGACTTCGCATTAGCACTGGAAAAACCATATCTTTGAGGATACTAACCTTCATTGACAAAGTGATATCTCTACTTTTTAATATGCTGTCTAGGTTTGTCATAGTTTTCCTTCTAGGGAGCAAGAGTCTTTTAATTTGAGAGTGATCAGGATTGTGAATATGATGGGATTCACTCCCACAGTTCAATTCAATTCAGTCGCTCAGTGGTGTCTGACTCTTTGTGACCCCCATGGGCTGCCAATGCAGGAGCTTCAGGAGATGTCAGCTCAATCCCTGGGTCAGGAAGCTCTGGACACCATTATAACTGGAAGCACCCAAAACATTATACTGTTTTACGACATAAAGCATGAAGAGAGTGGTATAACTTGGTGATCAAGTAATATACTGTTCCAGACATCACAATTTCAAAAACTTTTAGACTCCACATTTTTAGTTTTGGTTCAGAAAGCATGCCAGTCCTGAGTACTGTCAGTGGCAAGATCCATTTGGGAGTCACTAAAAGCTCAAACATTTTCCCTAGAAAGCAAGATGCTTGCAGTGCCTGTCCTTACTCTAATAAGAGACTCCGTCCTGTTCAGAAAACAAAACAGGCTCCTCTACTTTAATCTGACTAGTTTTTTCCATCTGCTTGTGTATTGGGTTGGTCAAAAAGTTCGTTTGTGTCTTTGGCCAACCCAAAGTATCCACAGTATACCTGGCCCTTCAATTAGCAAAAGAAAAAAAATCTACTTTTCAGGCTCTCAGCAGAGAGCAATGTTTATTTGATCACCATCTATCTACTCCTTGCCACAGCTCTCCAGGCATGGAATTAGGAGAATGCAATGAATCCATTCTTCCAGGCATCTAAATTCTATCCAATTAGATACCTGCCCCTTCAACGGTCTGTGACCACGGTTCATTGGAGTAAGGCCAGAGACTACTGATTTTAGGAGTAACCGTGAATTGGACCAATTCATGGCCCATCACAAGATCCTCATGCCACAGACCATAGGAGAACACCTGAGTCAGACGACCTGAAAGCGGTGTTACCTGTGACTTCCTATGTTCTGCCTGTCACTCTCCACCCTCAAGACGAAATGTGGAGGCTAGGTCATCTGAGACATGTTCATGTTATATCTTCAGTGTCCATGAAGAGTATACACAAGAGATGGTCACATGAAGAATAACTGACAAATCTTCACTGATGAGGACACAGTCAGTATGTTTTCTCTTTGTGTAAGAGCCAATGCAGGATATTTCTTCCAAAACTTCATACAAGGAAAATCACGGTATGTAAGCATGCTGTCTTGTTCTATCATCCAGTGAGAAAGATAATCTACTGGCGGCCAAAATCACGGTATCTAAATAAGCTGTGCTGTGCTGTGCCGAGTCACTCATCATATCCAACTCTTTGCAACCCCGTGGACTGTAGCCCGCCAGGCTCCTCTGTCCATGGGGATTCTCCAGGCAAGACTACTAGAGTGTGTTGCCATGCCCTCCTCCAGGGGAATCTTCCCAACACAGGGTTTGAACCCAGGTCTCCTGCATTGCAGGTGGACTCTTTACCATCTGAGCAGCCAGGAAAGCCCAAGAATACTAGAGTGGGTAGCCTGTCTCTTCTACCGGGGGAATTCCCTGACCCTGGAGTTGAACTGGGGTCTCCTGCATTACAGCAGATTCTTTACCAGCTGAGTCACCTGGGAAGCCCCTAAATAAGGTAAGTCTTGTTTTATCGTTCAACAAAAAAGATAACCTACTGGCAGGCAAGCATCTCAGAGTTAAGGTCAGTGTTCAATTATAGAAACTCTCTTAGCCTTGATCTGTATCTTCTTCCTACCTGCATCTTTTCCTATTTGTATTTCAATATGCTGTGATGAGTGCCTTTTTAGAGTAGCCTATTTGTATATTTTAAAACGTTCAAGTGGATGACAAACGAAGCTTTAAGAATATATTATAAAAGCCCCAATCTTATATTCTAAGATGCAATGTAATAAAATGGTTAAAAGCCATACTGTGCAGTTCAAAGCCCAATTCAGCTACTCTTGATTTTGGATAAAGTTTAACCTCTCTGTGATTCAGCTTTCTTATCTCTAAAATGGAGGAAATAAGAGTACCTCCTAATAGGGTTATTTTGAAGAGTAAGTGTATTAATATACAGGAAGCACTTAGTAAACACTAAAAACAATTTTCTCTTATTATCCCATGTGTGTGTGCGTGTGTGTGTATGTGTATGTGCTCAGGCCCTCAGTTATGCCCATCTCTCTGCAGCCTGTCAGGCTCCTCTGTCCATGGAATTTTCCAGGCAAGAATACAGGAGTGGGTTGCCATTTCCTCCTCCAGGGCATCTTCCCTACCTAGGGATTGAACCCACGTCTCCTGTGTCTCCTGACTTGGCAGGTGGATTCTTTACCACTGCATCACCTGGGAATCCCAAATATCTCATGAGGTAATGTTAAACTCTATCAGTACATGGTATGATCAAAATGTCATATCCTATTTGGCCCCTGAACTTTATCCATTCAAATGCAATGTATAATGCTTACCTACTGTGGCAGATGCTGACGAGAGCAGAGATTTGCCCCAGGAGCCCCAGCCTGCCCATCCCCCTCCACGTGGAGAGGAATCCACAGTCTGTAAAAAACCAGATTAGCCACAAGGTCAGCAATTCGTTTATCCCTGAATGGGAAAATATCCATTCGTTTGAAACACAGAGAAGGTTAAACAAATCACCAACAACCATATCTCACTGGATTATAGTTTATAAGGACCATAAAAGGATATACCAATCCACGCTGCAATGTGTACTTTGGAATCAAACTGATGTGCAGTGGTGTTGGCATCTGAGGGCTTAGCTTAAAGTGAGAACGGAATTTGATGTCAACCAAGACCCAAATCTCCCATTATCTGGAAGACAGTGACAGGGGCTGTGGACGGGAGGGGAAGATTTAATACCTTAGGGCACAGAGTGACTTGAAAAACTCCAAAACAACCTTGACTCATGCCATTTTTTCCCCCAGAACTAGAAAAAAAAGGTGCTCTTCAAGGTAGATAGAGTTAACTTTCAAATCTCTGGGGTGGTAGGAGG
Organism: Ovis aries; assembly: GCF_016772045.2. NCBI lineage: Eukaryota > Metazoa > Chordata > Mammalia > Artiodactyla > Bovidae > Ovis > Ovis aries. Next base: position 58,827,992 of record NC_056059.1, on the reverse strand, counting down.
AGCTTTGGCATGGATGGTAGCAGGCAAGCTGTCTACAAAAGCATCAATAAACTTGCAGATGGGGAGCAGCAACAGGAAGCCTTTGAGGTAGACAACTTTAAAGGTGTCACTCCACTCACAATGACCCCTGGAACTGTATCTCTCACTGTCGGTGGGCACAGTTGATTCAAATTCGTTTTCCTACGTATTTGGATTGGGACACAGATTCTTGTTCAGCTTGAATAGAAGATCCACCATGCAGACTAAGAATTAAGAGAAAGCAGAGTGAGCAGAATGAAGGAGATTAGCTAAGGGAAGCTGCCTGGCTTCAGATAGTTTCTCAACCCCTGGTTCCTGTCTCTCTTCAAAGCCCTGTGGCGTTACTACCTTTGGGTTCTCTGTGATTCCAGCACAGTGTTTCTCTCTTTCTCTCAATATTTTTGTTCACTGATATATCCACAGAGCATAGAAGAGTTCATGGCATATAATGAATGCTTATTTATTTATTCAATTTAGCTGTTGAATAAATGACTGAAATTCATCGATTTTCTTAGGTGTGCAATAGTTTCCGTAACTTGTGACCAATACACCCTGACTCAAAAAAAAAAAAAAAAAAAAGAACCACCCCTCTCCCTTAATATCCAGGAATACATTTTACTAAATACATTTTATAAAAGAATTACAGTGATTTCATTGCAAGAAAAGAAAGGAAGAAGTTAAGGAGGAAGTGAAAAATTTCTACAGAGTTTGTAGATTCTATAACTTTTGACCCAAGGCTGGTCCATCATCCTCCCCAACTACCTTCCCCCTGCAGTCTTCCACCCTTTCAGATAAGAGCAGCCAAGTGAAACAGCTTTGACCAATGAGATATAAATGAGAAAGGGTTCACTTTCATGATAAATTATACAGTTACAGCTGGTGACAACCCTCCCCTCTCCTTTTATCCTGCTCTGAATGTGAACCTGGTGCTTGAAACTGAAGCAGCCAATTTTGCTGCCTTAAGGGACAGGCCAGGGAATCACACTGGTTCTGGCCCTGGTGGGCTACTAAACAAATATGAGTTATTGCCTATCTCCATTCTGTTAAATGAGAAAAAAAAATCACTATTTTGTAAGCCATTATATGTTAAGTTTTAGTTGAGCTTTCCTGATGGCTCAGATGGTAAAGAATCTGCCTGCAATGCAGATTTGATCCCAAATGCTATTCCTAACTGATTCACTTAGTTACTGTCAAACACCATCCATCAGTGTAGACTACCAGTTAAGTGTAAACATTATGGAATTAAATTGCTTGGGTTTGACTCTAGGCTCTACCATTTTGGACAAGTTAATTACTCAAGTCTTTTAAAGTCATCATCGACATTACAAAATGCAGCCAGGAGTATAAGAACCAATAACCTCACAGGTTTATTGTGAAAATTAAAATAATTCACATAAAGCTGTGAGCATAGTGCTAAGTGAAGTCGCTTCAATCGTGTCCGACTCTTTGTGACCCCATGGACTGTAGCCCACCAGGCTACTCCTTCCATGGGATTTTCCAGGCAAGAATACTGGAATGGGTTGCCATTTCCTTCTAACACATAATAAATACTCTAGAAATGTTAACTGTTAATAATAAGAATAATTGACTACAGTTTTAACACTAAGAAGCAAAAAGCTATGAAAGTTGGCTGACATTTTTTTTTCTGTTTGGAAACAATGAGAAGCTTGTTAATGTGAATGGAAATACTCAAGATTCATGACAGTCTGCGTTCATTTTTGGTGTCTACATTGATTTACTTCACTTGAGCAATGAAGCCAGTGGCAATTTTATACCATGATGAAGACAGATGTAAGTTGGTGATTAATATAATTCTTTCATGGGATAAATCACTACCTCTGTGATTAGGGAAAGTTAATACACTTAAGGGTGACAGCTTCTGACTCAAATTTACAATACTTAATATGCTCTGACAGCTGGTAATTGACTAGCAAATGGAAATAAATGTTAAATGAGTCTAGAACTTTTTGCAGTGTAAGTGACTACTTCAATTGTGTTATTAATAAAGCTTCTTTGACATTGAGCTGTGACTTCTTGATCAGCTACAAAGAATGGCAAAACTCAAATAACAAAATGTGTACATTTAACATAAAAACCATATAAACTGTTTGACACGGATTGTAAATATATCCAGTGGAGTACTGTCTCCACTTTAAGCGGCTTTAATGTCACATGCTTATGAGACTATAAAGTAAGCAGCATGGATCTACTCAGGTATCCCATTTTCATATAAGAAAAATTTAAAGCTTTTTCCTCATCCTCACCCATGTAACTCCCACCTCCTTTAACAGACAACTTTACATCCTAATCCATAGAGAAAATAGAAGCCATCTGATAAGAACTCTATCAACTTCCTGCCCACCCCCTCAAACTCTCAGAAGAATGAGAGTCATATTGTAACAGCAAATCAGACTTGGCTTGATCAGGAGGGATCTCCAAAACTCAACTGGAGATTATCGATACATCTATAAGTGTTGTGTGCACCGAAGAAGATGAAAAGAGTGCAAGATTTTATCAAGTTCAAAGTTCTTTAAATAGAAAAGACATTTACATATTGGGTATTCCATTTAAAGGTCTTTATCATTAAATAGAAAATTCATTTATTTATTTTTAAGTTATTAAGTAGAAAAATATGCATACATCTTAGAATTCCATTAAGTTCAAAGGTTTTCAGCACTTAAGATAGAAAATATATGTACCTCTTTTAAAAGATAAAGGCCAACCTGATAGTCCTATCTCCTTTACTAGATTAAGACTTAGAGACTATGTATATAGCTTTGGTCTTGGGATATGGACAGTAGAAGTTGTGAGACCAAACCCTCTTTAAGTTTTGTAACTCATGACACAGTTGTTCTAAGGAGGGGGTCAGTGTGACATTTGGGAGGATGTAAATTGCTCGGATGCCTGCACCTCTGTTAAAATATTTGCTAAAAAATGGCCTCAGTTGTTCCCAAGGAACTTTCTTTCTTGGTTTGAATGCACCATTCAACTCCAGGGAGATTTAAAATTAAGTATAGAAAGGTTTTAAAGCATGAAAGGCATACAATTAATCACTTTGTGCATATTTCTTCTTTTCTGTACTACTGATGCTTAAAGGAGTTTGAGCGATTATAGTGACAATGTTTTGAAAATCAATTAAAAATGAATAATTGAATTATCAGACTTCTGATTTTTAAGTTGAAATGTATCTAAATATATGCATAATGTTTGAAACCAAGTGGGCCTTAGGAAGCATCACTATGAACAAAGCTAGCGGAGGTGATGGAATTCCAGTTAAGCTATTTCAAATCCTAAAAGATGATGCTGTGAAGGTGCTGCACTCAATATGCCAGCAAATTTGGAAAACTCAGCAGTGGCCACAGGACTGGAAAAGGTCAGTTTTCATTCCAATCCCAAAGAAAGGCAATGCCAAAGAATGTTCAAACTACTGCACAACTACACTCATCTCACATGGTAGTAAAGTCATGCTCAAAATTATCCAAGCCAGGCTTCAACAGTATGTGAGCCATAAACTTCCAGATGTTCAAGTTGGTTTTAGAAAAGGCAGAGGAACCAGAGATCAAATTGCCAACATCTGCTGATCATTGAAAAAGCAAGAGTGCCAGAAAAACATCTACTTCTGCTTTATTGACTATGCCAAAGCCTTTGCCTGTGTGGATCACAATAAACTGTGGAAAATTCTTAAAAAGATGGGAATACCAGACTACTTTACTTGCCTCCCGAGAAATCTGTATGCAAGTCAAGAAGCAACAGTTAAAACTGGACATGGAACAACAGACTGGTTCCAAACCAGGAAAGAAGTATGTCAAGGCTGCGACGGTCACCCTGCTTATTTAACTTATATGCAGAGCACATTATGAGAAGCACTGGGCTGGATGAAGCACAAGCTGGAATCAAGATTGCTGAGAGAAATATCAGTAACCTCAGATATGCAGATGATACCACCCTTATGGCAGAAAGTGAAGAAGAACTAAAGAGCCTCTTGATGAAAGTGAAAGAGGAGAGTGAAAAAGTTGTCTTAAAACTCAGCATTCAGAAAACTAAGATCATGGCATGCAGTCCCATCACTTCATGGGAAATAGATGGGGAAATAATAGAAACAATGACAGACTTTATTTTGGGGGGCTCCAAAATCACTGCAGATGGTGATTGCAAGCCATGAAATTAAAAGATGCTTGCTCTTTGGAAGAAAAACTATGACCAACCTAGACAGCATATTAAAAAGCAGAGACATTAATTTGCCATTAATTTGTCCACCTAGTCAAATCTATGGTTTTTTCAGTAGTCATGTATGGATGCGAGAGTTGGATTATAAAGAAAGCTGAGAGCCAAAGAATTGATGCTTTTGAACTGTGGTGTTCAAGAAGACTTGAGAGTCCCTTGGACAGCAAGGAGATCAAACCAGTCAATCCTAAAAGAAATCAGTCCAGAATATTCACTAGAAGGACTGATGCTGAAGCTGAAACTCTAATACTTTGGCCCTGATGTGAAGAACTGACTCATTGGAAAAGACCCTGATGCTGGAAAAGATTGAAGGCAGGAGGAGAAGGGGATGACAGAGGATGAGATGGTTGGATGGCATCACCGACTCGATGGACATGAGTTTGTGTAAGCTCTGGGAGTTGGTGATGGACAGAAAAGCCTGGCATGCTGCAATCCACAAGGTTGCAAAGAGTTGGACATGACTGAGTGACTGAACTGAACTGATGGAACCTAAGGGGTCATTAGGTCCACTCTATAAGATTTATAACAATTCTTAAGTACTCAGCAAGATTTTGTTTAAGTAGGTAAATGAGGTACTTAAAAAGTAGACAGAGTATATTAAATTTATAGATGTAGTTAAAAAATATTTGACCATGTTTAAGTTGGCATAAAGGACCAAGCATTTATCAAAAGCCCCTTGAAAGTGAGTGTTCAATTATGCGAGACTTCTAAATAGAGTAAGATTTGTGAGATGAATACTATGGAGAATCGACATTTTGATTCTATAACCTTAATAAATTGAATACTAATTGTTCAAACCAAGTTGAAAGTCTGAGTAGTATTTTTTATGGACAGAACACTGGCCTATATCAAAACCCCATTTCAACACAAGTCTAACTTTACTGCACCCCCCACTCACAATTACTTCTTTCCCTTCTATTGTAACGGAAGTGGTATCTTCCTCTTGGTTGTAATTATCACCTCCATCTGATCTCCTCTGGGCGTGGGAAGGTTGGTTTTCCCTTTTCTTCTGGCTTTTCAACCTTTCTCTACTGGCTGCTTCCCACATTTAATTATGCGCACCATTCTCCATCTTAAAACCAGCAAATGAAAATCAGGATGACAAAATGTTTTTGGTTTTTTTTCCCAACTTGTCTGGTTTCTGTTCCATGTCTTTCTTTCTTCTTTATCTCTTAAAAAAGCTGCCTACCTTCTGAATCCACTCCCCTCCCCACCCCACAGTGACCCTTCCACGGTCACTGTTTCATGAAACCATCCTTATCAAGATCACAAGGGCTCTCTCTGGGTCAGAGCTATGGATTCATTATAGTCACTTTATTTCTTGACCTCTCAGTAGCACCAGAAGCTTAACCACTTTTCCATCCTTAGAAGACTCTGTTCTCATGACCTGGCTTCCATGCCCTATCTTCTTACTCTTGCTTTTTTTTTTTGTCCATCCCTTATCATGATGATTTCTGTTTACTTTAAAAAGTTTCCACACATATTGTGGGAGCTCCTTAAGTTGCAACCCAACTGCTTCAAGCATTCCAATAAAGTACACATAGTCCAGGTGGTCAGCTGGCATGCTAATCAGGAAAGCCATACTCCAGAGGCAGCTATAATGAGCACTTGTATTATTCACATCTCTACTAACATCTAAGGCTTTGCAAGTTAGCGTACTGAATTACAGAAATGGGCTTTCACTGGTAAACATGTTAGACTGGTAACTAGCATTCTGACTATCTGAAAGGGGTTCTAGATTGTGAAATTAAAGGTGTTCAACACTAGTTGGTGGTTAAATATATTTGAGAGCCTTTTCCTACCTTTACATGAAGAAGGTAAAAGAAAGGATTTTACCCTCTTCTAAGTGGTCTTCTATTCATCTCTGAACTCTGGAGAATTCTGGTTTCTCAATGCCAAGTATGAAGGATGAAATCTCTGCTCCTAGATTTCTAGGCATTTGCCTTGAAGGAACCTTTCACTTGGAGTAATGGTCAAGGCACGTAAAAGGTCAGATCAATGGAACATTCTCAAGTCTACATGCGCTTTCATGAACTATTTTAAACATTTTTGTTAATTAATGCTTAATTAAAAAATGTCAGTGTGGTATAACATGATTTGAAATTTAATTTATAGAATGAACTTTACTGGCAACTACAAGTTGGTGATGGACAGGGAGGCCTGGCGTGCTGCAATTCACGGGGTCGCAAAGAGTCAGACACGACTGAGTGACTGACCTGAACTGAACAGAACAATCTATCAAAGAGACTCTAAGAGGTGGGCATGACCAAATTGACTTAGAAACATAGACTTCAGGGCCAGGTCTTGGCCTCTGATTTTATTTATTTATATACAACACCTGGGCAATCTGACCCACTCCCATTAACACCCAATGGCTGCTGCTGCTAAGTCACCTCAGTCATGTCCAACTCTGTGCGACCCCAGAGACAGGAGCCCACCAGGCTCCCCCGTCCCTGGGATTCTCCAGGCAAGAACACTAGAGTGGGTTGCCATTTCCTTCTCCAATGCATGAAAGTGAAAAGTGAAAGTGAAGTCACTCAGTCGTGTTCGACTCCTAGTGACCCCATGGACTGCAGCCTACCAGGCTCCTCCATCCTATGGGATTTGCCAGGCAAGAGTACTGGAGTGGGTTACACCCAATGGCTAATGGTCTCCAAAATCTCTCCCCACCACCTCCCCTGGGCTTCAAACCACTGTAATCAACTATCCACAAAATATCTTCACATGGATGTCTCATGGTATGTCCAATACTGAGCTCACCATGTTCTCAATCTCATCTGATTCCTCAACTAGTTCTTCTGTGTACTAATATTAGTGATTCCCAAACACTGGTCCACAGTCTGACTGTAAGAGTATTACCTGGGGGAATTTACTAAAAATATGGTGTCTTAGCTTCCATTGTGATCTTTTAAAGAATAAGAACCTTTCAGGGTAGATCCCAGGAATCTAAACTTCTAACAAACTTCCCAGGTGATTATAACATACCACCAGATTTATGAAGCACTGCCCAATACAACTGAGCTTCCAAGGTGGCACAGTGGTAAAGAATCTGTCTGCCAATGCAGGAACCACAGGTTTGATCCCTGGGTCAGGAAGATCCCCTGGAGGAGGAAATGGCACCTCACTCTAGTATTCTTGCCTGGGAAATCCCATGGACAGAGAAGCCTGATACAGTCCATGGGGTTGCAAAGAGTCAGACATGACTGAGAGACTAAGCATGCATACGCACATCCAATACAACCAAAAGGTAGCAGCTACCATTTGGTTGCTCAAGTGAAAAATCAGATGTCTTCACGTGGAGAGTGATAAAAAGAGAAACACTCCAATAGAACTGGGGCAAACTCTACTCACTCATTTAAGAGGCAAAAATCTGTCATCAGCAGATCTTGGCCTATGTGCTCTCATCTTTGTCTTTGCTGATAGCAATTTTACTGTTCTTAAGCACCCTACTTTTCCTTTTCTAGGGAGAGAACTGGTGAGTGGTAGTCTGTGTTTTCCTTTGAGTACTTTGAGTGGTAACATGCATCCTTTACCTTCTTCATGACTGGCTTTTTAATGCACTGGTATAGGACAGTAGGGATGAAATTTTTTTACTCCGGGCAATATTTCCTGATGCTAAGAATTTAGGGAAATTTGAACTAGATTAGATCTTTTAGGGGCTGATCGACTAGCACATGGGCTTTCCTCATAGCTCAGATGGTAAAGAATCTGCCTGCAATGCAGGAGACCTGGGTTTGATTCCTGTGTCAGGAAGATTCCCTGGAGAAGGGACTGGTTACCTACTCCAGTATCCTTGCCAGGAATCTCCATGGACAGAGGAGTCTGGCAGGCTACAGTCCATGGGGTTGCAAAGAGTCAGACACGACTGAGTGACTTTAAGAGAGGGAGAGACTAGTGCATAATAAGGCCCCACAAGATTTCTGCAAATAAATGTCATTCCAACCTAGTACCCATGACAAATATCTCTGAACCAAAGATGGGGACTTCACCAACTCCTTACAGTTGATTTGGGTGCTCCATCCCAGGCTTCCTTGTGCCGGCCTATCTAGTCTATATCTAGTACGCTAAGACATACTATGAAGTGAAGTGTTAGTCGCTCAGCTGTGTCCAAATCTTTGTGACCCCACGAACTGTAGCCCACCAGGCTTCTCTGTCCATGCGATTCTCCAGGCAAGAATACTGGAATGGATTGCCATTCTCTTCTCCAGAGGATCTTCTCGACCCAGGGATAGAACCTGGGTCTCCTGCATTGCAGGCAGATTCTTTACTGTTTGAGCTACAGGGAAATCCAAGACATACTATAATTGCTTTTATATAACACTTCCTTCCCCAACTAGATGGGAGGCATCCTAAAGATAGTTATACTACCCAGCTTCTGGAGAATAATACATGGTGTCATGAGGTTGGTAAAGATTTAGACTCTAGTCCAACCTCCTAAGTTCAAGGGGGGCTGAGGACCATCTCATGGAGGTTGTGGTGTGGATTCCTAAAAGAAGCCTTAGCTCAGTGGTTTCTGAGTCTGTACATCAGAATGGATGACAAAGAGAAGGGGCCCTAAAGACAGAGATAACTTCTCTGAGTGTATCAACTGTGATGGTGTGACCCTTCAAAGAAGACATGCCAGATGAGTAGCTGGCAGAACCACTGGCCCCAGAGTGCCTCCTGGGGTCACACCATCCTGCCTGCCAAGTGATGGCTGCCATGCTGACTCAGGCAAAGGGGAAGCTAATAAGCTAAAATAATAATTTTAAGCAGACCAAGACCCAAAGTAACTAGATACCACTTATAGAAAAAATATATACATTTAAACCCATTATCACAAAACCTAGTGTGTCCTAGAAGAAACGACTTCCTCAATGACTATTCTGCCAGGTTTTTTAAAAAACAGGCGTTTCCCCTTAGAAACTTTCTTTTAAGAGGTAATGAGATTCTCTTAAACTCAAATACATCTAGGCCCAGACAGGCTTTTGAACTTTTCCTGAAGGACCTGTCATTCCTCAGCAGACCTGTGTTCAAGATCCAACCAACCAACGTACAAATGAACTTTTGATTCAAGACTTTTTGCAAAAAAAAAAGAAAGGAAAAGAAATTTTTTTTTTTTTTTGCAGAATTCATTCTCTTCTGGATCAACAGAAAAATGGTTGTTTTCATCACCGCAAAACAACTTCCTGTAAGTGTGCAATGAAGAACAAATAAAATAGAGCAAATGAAGAATGCTTGAAGATGAAGCACCCAACTGAATTCTAATATTAACTTAAGACAAAAGGATAAGTTGCTGAGAGAGAGAGAGAAGAATCCCCTTTTCTAGTAATTATTAAGAAGAAACTATATCTGCACCTAGTTAGAAGGTTTAAACGTAACCTGGGTGAAAGAGACATGCTTTCCTCTCAAGGCCCTTCCAGCCACCTGTCTTAGCTTTCTGTCTTCTTAGAACCAACATGCTCACAGGAATTCCTCCCACATCCTGCTTCTACCTGAGTTCCCGATGCAACGACCACCACTACCCCGCCCTCCACCCTCCACACATACACAGAGCCACGGCTCTAACTCTGTGGCCAGTCTCTGAATTTCCATTCAGATACTTTGTGAAGCTTCATGATAAGGAAATGCTCCCCTTTTCACAGCTATCAGTAGGGGAGGGGAGGTGCCGGGAGGGGAATACCTGTCTGCCAGTTAGCTTTCTCTCTCTCTGTAGCATTAAGGAGGTTTACAAAGTGCTCTCAAAAGAATTCATTCGATTTGCTCGAAATGTAAGAAGATGGATATGTAGGAGCATCCTGACTTTTTATTTTGCTATCTTTATTAGCAAACTTGTTATAACTTTTTGAAGTCTGAAACTGGAATGTATAATCTAGCCTTCATGAACACACATATCTTGACTCAATGAAACTTTTATAGCTTCTTTGAATCATCTTCGGTCAGAATGTCATGGTTAAGATATATTTTTTTTAATGTACAAAAGTATATATTAATAGTAGCAGTTACAATAACAATTGGGAACCAATGTGCCCCAGTAGAAAGACAGCATGGAGGGAAAACAGGTTCCAAAGTCAGGCACACAGGTAAATACAGGTATAGGGCATATCCTATTGGTTATGTTTCTGTGGAGAATTCAGACTAATATCCACCCTGTCATCATTCTTTCTTTCTTCCCCATTCCCAATTATTTCTCAAAGCTCTCTCAGTGGTTGAAATGTTTAGCTAGAGTTGAGACCCTTTGATCTAGGGATTCTTAATCCTCAGGGGGTCCATGGATGGCTTTAAAGTGTCTGTGATATCATGGAACTCATAAACAAAATTTTGCATGTATGTTTACATAACTGATCCAAACTCCCAGCTGGTCCTCAGATCCCTTCCATGACATTCAGCAGAATGATCATTTGTTTTTGTTTAAACATCTCCAGTGATGGGAAAACCCTTCCTTTCATCTCATCTTAGAACAATTCTGAGGGTCGATTTGAGGAAACTGAGGCCCAAGAAGTCTGCTTTTGAGTAAAATAATCACAAAACATTAGTCAGAAGGATACCTCCTGGTCTTCATGGGCAAATTCTTCATTTTACAGAGAAAAAACTGAAGCACAAAGAAATTTGGTGTCCTGCCCAAACTAAGAGAGTTAATGATAGATGGGGGATGAAAATCCAGCCCTCGAACTCCCCACTTAGCCTGCCTCCCTCACTGCTTGCAGCAGAGTCACCTCAAGGAGGGGCCGTGTGGGGCACACTTCGGGAGAGCAGGGCCGATCCCCCTACACTGTAGCATCCTTCTAGAAGGCAGGTTTGGAGGAGAGTGGTCCATTTCCTCAAGTACTGCAGAGTGCCTCCCTACCCCTTCCAGTCCCCACGTGGATGGAGGGAAAGGTGTCAGGAAAACCCAGCCTGGTCATACTGATGTGGAATTCGGTAGTTACACGGAGATACTGGCCTGACTTATCCCCCAGAGAGCCAGGTGCAGGCGCTGAAGTGAAGCACAAAGGTGTTCCGCTGCTGGTCTCCAGAAGGTGGTATGTGATGATAAAAGAGGAATCTGAAGGTTTCAGATCTTCAGAGTGGATTTGTAAATATGCAGTAAAATTTAAGTGATGTTAAAGAAGCATTAACTTGTTTAGGGGGGAATTAGGTTCGTTAATAATTTGGACTCATTATATTCAATATTACAATATTGCTCACTTACTGAGTAGCTTAATATCTTACTGGGTTGCTTAAGATCTCTGAGCCTGATTATCTCATCTATAACTTGGGGTTAATAATATCCAGCTTAGAATCTCAAGGAACTGTTGTATGGAGTGAATTACTTAATATATAGAGTAGTTAGGAGAGTGCCTGTTGTGTCCAATAATTTGGTGGTGGTTATTGTTAATAAAAATACAATCAACAAAATGAAAATATTAAAATGACCAATTATTCTCATATAAACCTTTTCTCACCAAACAATATATTTCTGATGACAGAGGTAATGTCATAGTGTATACTGAATTCCCAATTTCTAACCTCACAGCGTGGCACAAATCTATGCCCATGGTAGGTATCAGTAAGAACTTGGTCAAATGAACCACTCCTACCGGATCACTCTGTTCTTTCAGGGGTATTTCGGATCCAGGTTCTGCCTCGAGGCTCACGGCATCAACACACTCAGCGAGGGCATCCTCAGTCACTTCTCCGTTGAGGGGCAGCTCCATGGCGCCAAGGTCTTTGGGCTCCTCAGCGAGTCCAGTGTCAGCAATCTCTGCACCCTGAACAGCCTCATTTTCGTGCACATCTCTTCTGGGATTCGCTGGCGTTAGCTCATTTGAAATTGCAGCTGAATCACAGCGCACTTCTGCATCTTTGGGTAAAGTATCACTGTTGGGCTTGTTGGTAATTTCTTCTTTGTCTCCAGAGGCTAACATGTCATCGCCATTGTCAGACATTTTAATATCTGTTAACATGATTACAAACAAACAACTTACTCTTTATCTCAATTATTAAATTTTAATTCAAAGCCCTGAATAATTAAATCTGGTGGAGGTAAGCTTTTTTCTACCAAGAAGAAACTTTATGTAACCTCTGTGTAGGCCGAATAATGGCCCACCAAAATATCAATGTCATAATCCTTGGAATGTGACTTGGCTTCCTATGCAGTGAGGTCCTTATATCTTTATTTTAGACTAATGAAATTATCAGGTTCCCCAGGTGGCTCAGTGGTCAAGAATCTGCCTGCAATGCAGAAGATGCAGGAGACACAGTTTCCATCCATGTTCACCTTGTGAATGTTACTTTATATGGCCAAAAGGACTTTGAAGACATCATTAAGAATCTTGGATTACCTGCATGGGTCTTAACTGAAATCTCAAGTGTCCTTATCAGAGCAAGACAGAGGGAAATCTGACTGCAAAGAGGAAAAGGCAATGTGATGACAGAAGCAAAGACTGGAGTGATGCACTCTGAAGATGAAGGAACAGACCACAAGCCAAGGAACACAGGGGGCCACTAGATGTTGAAAAAGTCAAGGAAAACATTCTCCCCTCAGACTCTAGAACTGTAAGGGAATACGTTTGTATTGCTATAAATCACTACGTTGGTTGTACTTTGTTGCAGTAGCAATAGGGACTAATACAGACCTACAGGGCTATCTTTAAACTTTCACGGATCTTTCACCTGGCATGAGGAAATATGCATATAGGAACTAAGAGTATTATCTGTATCTTTGAAAGTATTTACTTCATATGACTTAAATTTGTAGCCATAATAAGAATAAGCATGGAAAATACCTGAGAACTTATTTTAACATGCTTGACATTTAGTATTGCAATTTGGTCAGAAATTCAAAATGAAAAAAACATACATACACAGAAGTGTGCCTTGTTGGGTACCAGCCCATGAAGGTCTGAGCTTTCTTTGGTCAATAGTTTAGATGGGGAAACACAAGGATGAAATGGAATAAAAAAGTGACATATTAAGCCAAATGAGGAATGGAGCCATTACAAAATAACATACAAAACAGAAACCTCTTTATGAAGTTTGTGAGTTATCGCTACCATGTACAACAGTGCAGTTCAATAGAACTTTCAGTGATGATGAAATGTTCTGTATTCATGATGGCAAATATGGTAGCTAATAGTCACATACGGCTATCAAATACTTGAAATATGGCTGGTGCAATGGAGGAACTAATTTTTAAATTTAATTTTAAATAATTTTAACTTAAATTTATATAGACATGTGTGGCTAGTGGCTACCTTATTGGATAACATATATTCAGAAGGATAGTTCAAGATGATAATTTCCTTGTGTGTGTGTGTGTGTATGTTCAGTTGAATCAGTCATGTCAACTCTTTGCAACCCTATGGACTACAGCCTACCATGCTCCTCTGTCCATGGGATTCTCCAGGCAAGAATATTGGAGTGGGTTGTCATGCCTTCCTCCTGGGGATCTTCCTGACCAGGAATTGAACTCCTGCCTTGCAGGCAGATTCTTTATCACTGAACCACCTGGGAAGCCTGATAATTTCATTAGTCTAAAAAAAAGATAATGACCTCACTATATAGGACACCAAGTTGCAGGCTAATCAGTGGGTATTTTTGTTGACCTCAGTGTTTGCCAACTGGTCAAATCTCTGGTCACTGTTAAAAGCACAGTATGTGGGAAGCCATTTCACATACTGGCCCTGTGATGACAGTGGCCAACCTGCAATTCACGTGCACATGCCAACCGTCTTGACCCTTCAAACAGTTGTTCCTTAAAACTGTCTAGCTATTTTCTCTCTCCCTTGGTGAATCTTGTTCCTTTCTCACAGTTTTACACACTTCTATGCTATGACTCTCAAATACCTACCTCCATTCCACAGACAGAAAGAAAACTAGTGGCTTCTAGTGGCTGTCTGTAATGAAGGAGACCCGGGTTCGATCCCTGGGTCGGGAAGATCCCCTGGAGAAGGAAATGGCAACCCACTCCAGTATTCTTGGCTGGAGAATCTCATGGACAGAGGAGCCTGGTGGGCTACAGTCCACGGGGTCACAAAGAGTCGAACACGGCTGAGCGACTTCACTTTCACTTTCAGTGGCTGAAGGGAGGGGGGATGAGTAATCACTGCTAATGGATGTGGATTTCTTTTGCTGGCGACGAAAATGTCCTAAAACTGAATAGTGGTAATGGCTATACAATTCTGCGAATATATTACATTCAGAAAAGACTGTCAGGTGGCTGTTGGTTCAGTATGTTGTTTTAACGTATTTAAGGCCCATTTAGAGTAACCGTCTCCTCTATATTTTGTTCCTCCTAACTGGATATAATTTTTCTTCCTCTGAACTCTCAGAGCACTTTGCATCTATCTCAGTTCGGATGGTTACAATCATCTTTGATTAGAGTCGTTTGAGTGTTATCCTAATATGCTGTAAATACTATGAAGATAAGAATCTTCCTTATTTTGTCTTCATATTTTATACAGCCCTTAACATGGTTTCTTGAACACTGCAGGAAACTCAACAAACATGTGTATTGAGTTATATTAATATTTTTGGAAAGATTTAAAATTACAGTGTAATTTGAAATGAAAGTAAGCAGCAAATGCCTTTACCTCATTCGCTTACTCAGGAGCTATCTTACAGCAAGTGATTTCAAATGACCCATATTGTCTTTCCTCTGTTCCTTCACCTACAAGATAACTGGGTTAGAATGTCTCTTTTTAAACAAAAATACTTGAATTCTCTGATAACACAACTATAAACAAGTCTGCAGATGGGAAAGGCAAAGAATGCATCCTCCCCTTTGGCTGATACATTAAGTTTCAGGTATTCAAGGTTGGAGATGGTCTGTCAGTAAGTATAGTCTCTGCCTAGTTAAAGTAGTAAAGAGTGATTCTGGCTACCCTAGAGAAAAGGGATTGTTACTGTGGTTTATGCGAGAGGGATGAGATTGAGGGAGGGTAATTGAAAAGCTATTGTCACTTGGAAGCTTATCAAATTTTTGTGAAAACCAGTCAGGACTGGCCTGGACAGAGGTTGGCAAACTACAGCCAGGTGCCTAAATTTGCCTCCCCTCTGTTTTGGTAAATAAAGTTTTATTGGAACACAGACATGCTCACTTGTTTATATAACCTCTGTGGGTTCTCTAGTACAACAGCAGAGGTGAAGAGTGGCGAGAGAGACCACATGGCCCCCCAAATTGCAAAGCCTAAAATAGTTACTGTCTGGCCCTGTATAGAAAATGTTTGCTGACCCATGGTCTAGGACATTCCTTCACTGCCATGGCCTAGAGTTCTCCTAATTTACCCTTATCCTCACCTGGGTCCTAGGGGTACAACCATAAGGAGATTGAGCACATACTTGGACATCACTTATATTCCCCTTTTTGTGTTCATCAACATTTAGTCAAAGGCACTGTCTGATCTTTTAATTTCTTTGTAAGATAATTTGAAAAACCTTATTATTAATCTGGATTATTAAGAAGTTCCAAACTATTTCACTTCTCTATCAGCAGGAACATGAGAATAAACCTGGTTATAATAAATATTTATGGGTGAATAAAAAGCATTAGAAACATTTTGTATCTGCCTCACCTTAAATTGTTGTGATACTGTTCCTAGTGTTAAAATATTTCAGCACATACTATGGAACATCTACATGGATTAGTTGTATTTTATGCTCTGGGGGTGGCTGGTTAACATTTTAAATGTCCTATTAAGGAATATAGTTTTCAAGGTCTTTAGTTACCATTTCAGATTCTGTAATGGACTGTTCACCTCGTGAGAGGGTTCAACCATCCCTCTCTCTGAACACTATTTATCAGGGGGTACTATTAAAAGCTTCCCCAGTGGCTCAGATGGCAAAGAATCTGCTGCAATGCAGGAGACCCAGGTTCGAACCCAGGGTTGGGAAGGTTCCCTGGAGAAGGGAATGCCTACCCACTCCAGGTTTCTTGCCTGGAGAATCCATGGACAGAGGACCGTGGCGGGCTACAGTCCATGGGGTCACATGACTGAGCAACTAACACAATACATTATTAAAAGTATTTTTCACTGATAAAATGGAAATGGTGGAGCTACCGAGCTTTGCCGTAGATTTTTTCTAGTTCTACTCATTGCAGAAGTCCATCAAAGCCTGATTACAAGGTTCGCTGAGTCCTGCCTCCAGAGCGGTCCTCACCCAAGGACTAAAAGACAGAGCCAGAACTTCATCAACTGACAAGAACAAGCTGTATATTTGAGCCTGGTTGCTAACCTACATGGGAGTGTGTGGCAGAACTCCTGAGACTGGATTCTGGTTCTATCAGTTGCACAGAGGAGCCTACCACTCTCACCCATCTCTGACGGCCAAACTGCCTTAGGTCAGGTCACCTCAACTGTGGGAAAATGACCACAACAAAACCTCTCTTCCCTGTGGCTACTCTGTATCCAATTATCAACATGAAGACATTTCTTCAGAAATACACGTGACATTCAGCTGTAAGGAGTTGAACCAATACTGTCAGGACACATTTATGGACAATTTATTTCAGGAAGACTATATTTTTACATCTTTCCAAATCATCAAAATGGTCGGCCCTACTTTAACTTCTAATCGTATGTGAACTTTTCTACCTGTTACAAGTCCATATTTTCCCTGAATCTAAACCAAAAAAACAAAGCTTCCTCCAAATCTTTTTTATTCTGGTAGACCGTGGTCTACTCTGGATGTTATGACAGGAGAGAGGTAGTCATTTTTAAAACAGTGCCCTTCCACCTGAAGTCATTATAAACTGTGTGTTCTAAGACACAGCTGTTCCTATGTAGGGACTGTTGGTGGCTGGGATGCATGCTGTGTGTCCTGGGTTGGCCCCCATCTCTGCCTGGGTGCCCCAGAAGCAGTCGGATTTAAACTTGCCCTGATTTATGGTTTGGACTGTTGACCATTACAGCCGTGTCCTGTGGCTTTGATGCTAGGGAGCCTCAACCCACAGAAACAAGGAAGTTTCTTCAGTAAACTCCAAGAAGAGGAAGAGTGGCATATAAAGAAGCCTTTGTGGGCTGGGAATATAAGTTAGTTTTTCATGAGTCAATTCATGCATCACCTAAAATGCTCCCAGAGCTATGCTAGGTATTGGAGCAACAATTTCATGGCTCCAAAAATAAGTTTAAAATGGAAGACATCCTTCAGAAAATGAATAATCTGTTTCCATCTGATTCCTGGTCAGTGAAGGTCCAGGAAGCTACTGCATCTAACACAGAATGGTTAAATGATGATTTAAAACAGCACATCACAGCAAGTAAAGAAGTGCCTGAACTAGACTGATCTCATACAAGGGAGAACCTTGAAAGAGGCTTTGACAGTCATTAAGGCCTGATGGGAAAGGAGTGTATGCAAGTGCTAGGAATGAATCTAGACATGCAGAATGGATGCTGTGCGGCTGGGCCAAGAGCCACACGGAGGAATATCAAGGGATGGGAGGGATGGATGCTGAGGTGGAAAGAATTGTGCTCTGATCTCTCTATCCCTCTGCAGGTGTACAGCCCACTCATTCTCATTGGGCTTCCTTACTTCCTCCTCTGGAGAGTAAGGGTGGTGGACATACCGATCTGCATACTTTGTTCCCGCGCACCAGACTGCAGGACTGGGACCAGCCCGTGATGACAGAGAAAAATAAGGACAAGATAGAGAGTGTTTCATCAGTCTAAATTTATTCAATGTAAAGGACTGCCTTCATCTTGCAAGTTTAACCTTCATGCTTTTCTTGGTATTAAAACATCTTTCATTTTATGAAATAGTATTGGAGTGCATGGATTTGTTAAATGGTCTCACTTGGCAAAATAAGGAGTTGGTAATACAATACCCTGTGTGAGATCACTGCCTCCAAATTTAAAAAGTGTCAGTCAGTGAAAGACCAGGAACAAAAACTGGATGACAGGATCTTAACCAGGTTGCAAGAGTTCCAGCGGTACTTGACAAGTATGTGTACCCAGAGCCCAGACTCTTTTTCCTCCAGTCTGGCTTCCACACGTCTGCCAGGTAACTTTATGAAACACAAATAAGGACCTGTTTAAAAAACAGGAGGTTTAAACACCTTTGCATGGCATCTGGGGCCCCTCACAGTCCAGCTCCACTTTCTCTATCAGCCTCCTGGAACTCTCAACTCAACAGACAGCACATTTTCCATCACTGCCCAGGCAGCTCATAAACATCTCCATCTTTGCTTATGCTGGGTTTTCTGACCAGGATGCCCTGCCTCCAACTGCCTGGCAAAGTCCTGTTTTGTTTTTTTTTTTTTCTCTCGGTGTCTAGAATCACTTTCATCAACTCAATGGACGTAAGTTTGACCAAACTCCAGGAGACAGTAAAGCACAGGGAAGCCTGGTGCGCTGTAGTTCATGGGATGGCAGAGTCTGATATGACTCAGTGGCTGAACAACAATGTTACTTTCTACTTTGAAATTTTCCCAAATTTGCCCCACTCCTTCCAATGTTTTAGAAGATACATTGCATAGACTTCTATGGCATTTTTAAGGAGTATTTATTTCTGTATCATTTTTTTGGTATCATTTTTTAAAAGGAGACATTTGTCTCTCCTCCAGAACTGTGACCAACAAGCACCTAGCTTGTTTTCCGACGATCTAATATTTACTGAACTGAAATATATTGTTTGATATTGATTAAAGAGAAACAATGTGTGATGTAAGCCTGGTCTAATGATGTCTGAATCCGTGAGAATCAGCAAGGCTCCTTCCCACCCTCAAATTCCTTCTGCACTGGCTCCAAGGAGGCTCAGATCCCACCCTCAAAGTTCCCTTCTTTTGCTTAGAACTTATGCCCTAAGAAGTTTATCAGATTTTTTCCTGAGCTCAGGAAAGGAAGGAAAGGCAGGGAATGGACACAGGTGAGGTGGGGAAGGGGCAACGGGAGGAAAAGAGGGCAGAGAAGGCTCTGAGGAGAAAGCCTGCCTACTTAGTTTTCTCAGGGTGGACGAGGTCTTCTGGAGTTCGGGACATTGACTTTAAAAGCCACCCACTTGACTCTCTCAAGATGTTTAGGATGAGAACTGATGGCATCGAAGGACAGAGAGATCACCCTGACAGTTCATGCAGAGTTCTTTCTACTCCAGGAAGGGCAGTGAAATTCAGGTGCCTGATCTGAGATGGTTAGAAATACCTGGTTCCAGGGAGGAAGAGGAGCGACTGGGCCGGCGGGTGGGGGGGTTGGGGCGGGGAGTGGGGCTCAACCTGGAGGCTGTGAATAGAGGTGGGCTGGCTCAGGGTGCTAGCTGGGGTGGAAGCGCCGGCAGTGCCGGCGTCTGCAGCGGGAGAGATGACGGATGATGAGCTTAGGTGGGAGGGCAAGGCCGGAGCTCGGCTTTTCCAGGCCAAGGGCTGGCGAACCCCGGGATGAGACTTGCTTCGCCTGTGCCCGCCGCTGCGGACACCCCGCAGCTTGCCTCTCACTGGGACCTGGGACCTGGGGGAAACTTTTTCAGACTTGCTTTGTGCTGGGACCGAATACTTCGGGAGCACAAGGCAGGCTCCGCAGAGGTTCACGCCGGCCGAGGGGGCAGAGCAGGAGTGCGGGCGTGTGGGTGTGT
This sequence comes from Ovis aries, assembly GCF_016772045.2. Taxonomy (NCBI): domain Eukaryota; kingdom Metazoa; phylum Chordata; class Mammalia; order Artiodactyla; family Bovidae; genus Ovis; species Ovis aries. The sequence goes on along the minus strand of NC_056059.1, from coordinate 58,808,228 downwards.
GCATGAGCGTGGACCCGGAGCGACACACACTCACACACACACACTCACACGCCCGCACCCACGCGGGGCCCTCGGCCGCGCCGCCCGCGCCTGCCCGGACCTTCACCTCCAGGGCCGCTCCCTCCGATCCTGCGCCCGGTGCCCAGCCCCTGCCGACTCGGGGAACCGAACGGGATAGACAGAGACGGCAGGGTCTCCCCGTCACCCCGCCGCAGCTGTTCCCGCATCCCCCCGCCCCCGCGCCCGCCCGGGGAAGGGGGTGAAGGCGAGAGGTGCCCGGGGCTCTTACCGCTCAGGCGGCCGAGTGCGCGCGGGAGCGCCGCCGGGTCCCGCCCCGCCACGTCGGCAGGGCCGGCGGGGACGCGGCCGGAGGGCGGGCTGGGAGCGGGACGGGGCGGGCTGGCCGCGCGGCCCCGCCCCGCGGCCCCGCCAGGGCCCCGCCCCCGCGGCCCCGCCAGGGTCCCGGCCCGGAGCGCGGCGGAGGTCCGGGCACCCCCTCACCCAGGCTGCGGGGCTCGAGGATGGGGGTCGCGGCCGCATTTCCGACCAAGCATCGGAAACTTGGTTTTTCCGAACTTCGTGCCGCCTGGTGAGCTGGAGGGGCGCCCACCCCCGCCCGGGGCGGATCTAGGGGCTCTCCCGTTCCCTTTCCTTCCTTTAAAAGCGGCCAGGAAACTGCGCAGTTAAACCAGGAAGGGGTTGCTCAAGTTCAGCAAGAGTTTTCGATCCCACTCCTCCGCCCCCGCCCCCACCCCCCCGCATGGTGCTTTAAATAGCTTTCCCTTACCCTGTTTGTGAGAGTGTCATCTGATTTAAAACCAGCCAACCGAATAAAAACACTTTCTAGAAGGCCAGTTTGGAAACGTGGATCAAAATTCAAATGTGTTAGCACTGGCCCAGGAATTCCACATCTGCGAATGTGTACCAAGTAAGCAGTCAACTGTGCACACGTGTATGTCCGAGGATGTTGACTGTGATTGTTTGTGCCACAGAAAACAACCCGGAAGTAAACTGTCCTCCCAACAAAAGATTGGTGAAGTAATTTTTAGTAACTTCAAACGACCAGGTATGCTGTAGTCGTTAGAAATTATAACTGTATGTCCAGTTTGTTGATATGGAAGGAGGGCGGACCATAGCCGAATATTAAGTGAGGGCAGGGAAAACTTAGAAGAGCGCATGTACAGTATAAATCTATTCTTGTGAATATATAGTATATGTATTTTTATATAAAAAGGAGATTTTAATGTTGAAAGCAGTTATTTTTTTCTGAGTTCTTCAGTGGTGTTAGCAAATTGTATTCCAGGTGTGTTTTGGTGTACCACAGACACCGTGCCTGTGACTTATGTTTGCCTTGGGTCAAAGAACCCACCTGCTGATGCCGGAGACATTAGAGATACCGGTTGGATCCTTGGGTCCGGAAAATGCCCTGAACGAGGGCATGGCAACCCGACCCTCTCCAGTATTCTTGCCTGGAAGGTTTCATGGACAGAGGAGCCTGGCAGGCTATAGTCCACAGGGTCGCAGAGTCGGACACAACTGAAGCGACTTAGCACAGGGCACAGCAAGTTCCTTTGCCAAACCTGCCCCTCTCTACCCTGCTGAAAGGCAATAGCGCAATCAGGCATTCCACCCCACCCCCCCACCCCCCCGCCCACACACACCCGTTTTTTTTAATTTTAATTTTAATTTTATATTGGAGTATAGTCCGTTAACAATGTCGTGTTAGATTCAGGTGTGTAGCAAAGTGATTCAGTTATACACATTCCTGTATCAATTCTTTTTCAAATTCTTTCCCATTCAGGTTATTACAGAATATTGAGCACAGTTCCCTGTTCCTCTTGGTTATCTATTGTATATAGATCAATCCCAAACTCCTAATCTATCCCCCTCCTCCCCCCTACAACAATAAGTTTGTTCTCAAAGTCTGTGAATCTGTTTCTGTTTTGGAAAAAAAGTTCATTTGTACAATTTTTAAAAGATTTTACATATAAGCACCACTATATTTGTCTTTCTCTGTCTGACTTCACTTAATATGATGATGTCTAGGTCCATCTATGTAGCTGTAAATAACATTATTTCGTTCTTTTTAATGGCTGAGTAATATTCCATTACCCACATTTTCTTTATCTAGTCATCTGTAGACATTTAGGTTGCTTCCATGTCTTGGCTATTGTAAACAAGGTTGCAGTGAACATTGGGGTGCATGTAGCCTTTCAAACCATGTTTTTCTGCAGATATATGTCCAGGAGTGGGATTGTTGGATCTATGATAGTTCTATTTTTAGTTTTTTAAGGAACGTCCCTGTAGTTCTCCATAGTGACTGTGCCAATTTACATTCCTACCAACAGTGTAGGAGGGTTCCCTTTTCTCCACACCTCCTCCAGCATTTATTCTCTGTAGATTTTTGATGATGGCTATAATGACTGATGTGACATGACATCTAGTTATAGCTTTGATTTGCATTTCTCTGATAATTAGCAATGTTGAATGTCTTTTCATGTATCTCTTGGTCAGCTATATGTCTTCTTTGGAAAAATGTCTGTTTACGTCTTCTTATTTATTTATTTTAATTGAACCTCATTCAGTTTAGTTCAGTTCAGTCGCTCAGTCACACCAGGCCTCCCTGTCCATCACCAACTCCCGGAGTTCACCCAAACTCATGTCCATCAAGTCAATGATGCCATCCAGCCCTCTCATCCTCTGTCGGCCCCTTCTCCTCCTGCCCCCAATCCCTCCCAGCATAAGTCTCTTTTCCAATGACTCAACTCTTCACATGAGATGGCCAAAGTATCGGAGTTTCAGCTTTAGCATCAGTCCCTCCAATGACCACCCAGGACTGATCTCCTTTAGGATGGACTGGTTGGATCTCCTTGCAGTCCAAGGGACTCTCAAGAGCCTTCTCCAACACAGTTCAAAAGCATCAGTTCTTCGGCACTCAGGTTTCTTCACAGTGAGCCTCATTAGTTGTTTGTAAATTTTAGAGACGAATCCCTTGTTGGTTGCAAATATTTTCTCCCACACTGTGGGTTGTCATTTCATTTTGTTTATGGTTTCCTTTGCTGTGTAAACACTTTTGAGTTTAATTAGGTCCCATTTGTTTGTTTTTATTTCCATCACTCTAGGAGACAGCTTGAAAAAGATTTTGCCACTATTTATGTAAAGAGTGTTCTGCTTATGTTTTCTTCTAAGAGTTTTATAGTATCTGGTCTTACATATAGGTTTTTAATCCATTTTGAGTTTATTTTTGTGTATGGTGTTAAAGAATGTTCTAAGTTCCTATTCCTTACATATAGCTGTTCAGTTTTCCCAGCACCATTTATTGAAGAGATTGGGTTTTTTCCCATTGTATAGTTTTGCCTCCTTTGTCCTAGATTAATTGACCATAGGTGTGTTGGTTTATTTATGGGCTTTCTATTCTGTCCCATTGATTTATATTTCTGTTTTTGTGCCAGTATCATACCATTTTGATTACTGTAGCTTTGTGTATAGTCTGAAGTCAGGATGCCTGATTCCTCCAGCAATCAAGTAAGAAAACTTTTCATATCCTTCTAACTGTGTTAAATGCTGCTGGTAGTTAAGATGAAAGTTGAGACTTGACCTTTGGATTTGGCAGTATGGTCACTGGTGACCTTCACAAGGGTTGTTTCTCTGGAGCTGAAGGGAAGAACCCACTGCATTGAGTGGGTTTGAGAGAATGGGAAGAGAATAATTAGAGACAGTGAGTGAAACAACTCTTTCAAGGATTTTTGGTGTAAAGAAGAGCAGAGTCTGGCATTTAGATCTCAGGGTCTCTGATCCTCACTGGGTTGGAGTAGAATCACCTGAAGAATTTTCAAAATAATACTGATGGCCGACTCCATCCCAGACTACTTAAGTCAGGATCTCTGGACATATGTGAGAGCCCCTGTCGTTACATTCTGACCAACACTGGGGGTATTACGTTTGTTGCTGTTCAGTCGCTCAGTTGTGTCCAACTCTTTGTGACCTCATGGACTGCAGCACACCGGGGTTCCCCGTCCTTTATTTTCTCTTGGAGTTTGCTCAAACTCATGTCCATTGAGTTGGGGATGCCATCCAACCATCTCGTCCTCTGTCATCCCCTTCTCCTCCTGCCCTCAGTCTTTCTCAGCGTCAGGGTCTCTTCCAATGAGTCCGCTCTTTGTATCAGGTGGCCAAAATATTGAAGCTTCAGCTTCAGCATCAGTCCTTCCAATGAATACTCAGAATTGATTTCCTTTAGGATGGACTGGTTTGATCTCCTTGCTGTCCAAGGGACTCTCAAGACTCTTCTCCAGCACCACACAGTTCAAAGGGGATATTATAGATATTTTAATTTTTTCCCTCAAAGGGGTGTAAATGGTGTCTCTTAGTTGTCTGAAGGTTATCCATTTGTCTATATCCTTTGCATTCCATCACCCCTGATTGGGTTTGTTAGTCATTTTAATATGGATTTATGGGAACTTTTTATATATTTCTAAAATTAATCTTTTTGTGTTGCAAGTTTCTCTTGGAATGTGGCTTTAAAAAATCCAGCAGATTTTGGTTTTAATATTAATATTTGAGTTATCAGTTTTATTTCTAGTGGTTTGTATATTTTATGATACTGATCATTTTCATATAATTTATTTCCAAGCTGTTGGTAGGTGATATTTATTTATTGATTTTAGAGAAAGTTTTTTTAAAGAGCAAAAATCACTAAAGTAATGCTTTGCTTCTGTATGTGGACAGTATATTTGCTGGCTTTAGACTATTTTACTTATCCTCCTATAATGCTATTTTGTTTTTTAAAAATAAAAGTAATGCATGTACATAGCAAAGACATTAAAACAGGACAGAAGAGTATAAAAGGAAGAGTACAAATATCTCCCTTCCTTGGTTCTTCTGCTCAAAGGTAACAGCTTTTTAAATATCCCCTCAGAAAAGAAGGAAATGGCAACCCACTCCGGTACTCTTGCCTGGACAATCCCATGGATGGAGGAGCCTGGTGGGCTGCCGTCTATGGGGTCGCGCAGAGTCGAACACAACTGAAGCGACTTAGCAGCAGCAGCAGCAGAAAAAAAAGATTTTTATTTAGATGTTAGCATAACGATGTTGACCCTTGTGTTAGATGCCTGTGGCTGCCATAAAATATTCCCACCAATTGGTGGTTTAAAACAAGAGAAGTTGATTCTTTCACACTTTTGGATGCTGACAGGGCTGCTAGCTTCTGGTGGCTCTGGGCATTCCATGGCTGTGGCTGCAGACTTCCAGTCTCTGCCTCTGTTTTCACCTGGTCTGTTCCTTTCTCTGTGTGTGTGTGTGTGTCTCCTTTGTGTATGTCTTGCTCCTGGCAAAAAGATAAACCTATGCAGGTGTCTGAGGGACCAGATTTTATGCAAATGCTGTCACACTCTCCTATTCTTCTTTTCTTTGCTTTTCTTCATTTAACAGTATATCCTGAAGTCTTTCCACCTCAGTATAAAAAATGTAAGACTTGCATAGCATTTTAAAACTCTTTACTATAATGACTTGTCTTCTTGGGCAGTTACTATTTCAGCCACTTTTTATTATTGTCTTGTCTAAAACTCATAAGTGTTAGTCGCTCAGTCGTGTCCAACTCTTCGTGACCCCATGGACCATAGCTGCCAGGCTTCTCTGTCCGTGGGATTCTTAGGCAAGAACACTGGAGTGGGTTGCCATTCCCTCCTCCAGGGGATCTTCCCAACCCAGGCACCGAACTCAGTTCTCCCGCATTGCAGGCTGATTCTTTAATGGCTGAGCCACCAGGGAAGTCAGAAAAACTCATAAGCACTTGCATCTTATGAATGAACAGATGGAGTCTTCGGGGTTCAGTCACTTGCCCAGGGCCACACAGCTAGGGCACAGCCGTGGGAGGACTTCTGCCCAGCATTGTCTGTTTGTTCCACTGTCATGCCATCTTCATATCACCTGGATTTTGTGGGTTTTGTCATCTCCTTAAAGACATTTCTCAGAATCATAACAGCCTCAGAAGAATAGCCTCCTTGTTCCTGGAAACCGGTGTTATTATGCAATACCCTAATGAGCATTTGTCACCAAACCGCACAAACATTTTGTCACCATGTGATGTGACCACATCAGCAGTGATGTGTGTGTGCATATTTCTTAAAGACTTTGGTCCCATGTTCTTTGAAATTCCTTCAAACCCATAGCTGGTTCCTTTCTCCTCTGTTTCACAAAGCTGGTTTCCAAGGGTCAGAGACCCACTCCTCTCTAGCCATCTCTTCTACTCATTTAGCAAAGATCCAGCCACTCCTTGCTGATCCTCCCCCAGCCTGCAAAGGCTTCCCGTTATGTTTGATGAGTAAGAATGAATCGCGAGAAGCTGGCCTTTACTTTCCTGCTGAAAGCAGAAGTGATTCTAACTCTGATGTCCAACTTTGTTGTGGATCAGACAGTAGGGTCTTAACTTATTTTTTTAGTGATGGGAATTAATGTCAAAGACTGGGATTAATTATAGAATGACTTTAGCTCACGTGTTCAGTTCCTTACAGAACCTCATTTAAGGGAGCGTCTTGGAAATAAGGTATCCTGGATGCCTGAAGTATCTTGTTAACTGGACATCCTCTTTTTGTATCATCAACCTTTTTTTATATCGCTCTAAATTATTCTAAATGGCCTTTAGGAAATTAATTTTTAATCAGTCCTACAGGATCTCAGTATTATTTATTTTTCTAGAAATAAAAATGAAAACATCTAGCCATACCAAATGTTGGTCAGAACGTGGAGAAACAGAATGCAATTTCCCCCAGATGTGCTATTAAACTTTCTTAAAAGCTGATTTTTTAAAAAACCAGTTCTGGAGCCTTAGCTTATTTTATTTTAGTCTCACAGGTCGCTAAAATAATGCTCCAAAATTGCTTAATCATGGTGGTTGCAATTATTTTGGAAATATTAAATATGGTGATAAAACAGGTTAAGCTGAATAACTTTCCACTGTGGTGACAATTTAACACGCAGGTTGCAAACTCTTACAGATAAATATTCTCTTAGAAAAACATTTTTCTTCACATTGACATTGTTATTAGCTGGATGATTATATAAATTTAAAATTTTGATTGCTGTTTAAGTCTGTAGCTCAGAAAAACCTACTGATCCATGTGCTTTGCTCAGGACCTTAGAAGGGAAATTCGTGTGCAGGAGTAATTACAGTAAAGTACGACAGATGGCGCAAAACCGTTTCTATGATACTGCTTTACTTAGACTGAGGACTTGCATTTTGTCAAGCTCTGTTTCCGTACCTTTAGAAGTTATTTTCTCTCCTGAGAAAGAAATCTTGGTAAGTAAGAAGGCTTTTGTGGCTTTTACAAATTATGGAATAATTACTTCAAATAAGCTAGAAAATGCTAGCGGTTGTATAGGAAATAGGTTAAGTTTTTGCAAAATGATTTTAAGGTGATTTTTTTTTTTTTAATGTTGCAAACATTCTTTCTGTTATACAAGAAAGACGAAGATTTGGCTACCTTGAAAGATACAGAAATAACTAGCACTTGTCATATTTAAGGGGAAAAAAGCTAACTGATGTTATTGCTTTCTTCCGTTTTTGTCTACTACCTTCTGTCTTTTCACGTTTTCCTGGTTCCATGACACCTATCCTATCACATGTTATATGTTTTTATAGTAGACATGAGTGTTTGATTCTCGCTGTAACACGGTCTGGAATCATTTATTTGTGTCTGTCACTTATTTATAAGCATTTGAAAGCAGGGATTGAGCTTGTGCCGTTCGTATTTATACGCCCCAGCGTTGAAGGTCTGGGGGAGGGCGGCACGTACTACACTCAGCTAACAGTTGTTGAATGAAGGAAGTGGCAGTGACTGGCCCAGAACTTGCTTTATTCAACTTTCTTACCCAAACTTTGACAAATAAAACAATATTTCTCTTGCATATTTGTTGATTTGATTATGGAATCTCAAGCTTTTCTGGTCTTTCATTTTTCATAGTTTTGATGTTCATAGATCTTATCCACTTTTTTTTCTTGATACAGAGCATCTTGCATCTGTCTCCCCCCATCTTTCATTTGATGCATTAAAGAAAAAAAAATTTTTTTTAACCTTTTGTCTCTTTCACTTCCTTAAAAAAAAAAAAAAAAAAGCTGTGAGCTCTCTAATCTTCCATTCTTTCATCTCACTTTTTTTCCCCTTCTTTTTTTCTCCTAGAGAAACTCTTGTCTTAAATGTAAACACTAGGAACCGCATGAGGGTATAAATGATCTGGGAGGAACCTTTGTGTTTTGGAGGCAGGGTGATATAAGGGAAGCTGATCAACTTTCCCACATAGCAGCTATGTTTCAGGCCCCTGAACGCAGACACCATCCAGAGACGTTTGAGTGGGTTCTCATTCAGAGATGTCAGTTATCTATCAAGAGGAAGAAATTCTCTCTCCCTCCCTCTCTCTCTTTAACCACACAAATGATACAATGTGTTTCTTTAATATCAGCTATATTTTCAGACAAGTCTTTCAAGTTATAAAAGATGTTCAAAATTAGAAATTTTGGAAATATACAAAAGTTATGAGAAAAAATTAAATTCACTTATGATTTAAGAGATCTAGAGATAATTGCTATTAGCATTTTGTTTATTTCTTTCCATTCTTTTTTTCCCCCAGGCGTTGTGTATATGTTAGATTTTAATCATATTTAATAAAACTAGAGTCCTACTATGCACACAATTTTGTATTCTTTTATTCATTTAACATTATTTTGTAGACTTTTCCCCCACAAAGTACAGTATTTATGGCTGCATATACCATTCCATAGTATGGGTGTACCATAACTGATTAAACTATTTTCTATACTTAGTCATGATTTTTTTTCCAGTTTTTCATCCTGATGAGCATCCTCATAGTAATATTTTTATGTGTATTTCTTTAGAAGAAATTTTGAGAAGTAGAATTGCTAAAATAAAGGTAAGCATATTTTTAAGGAATTTATCTATATAACCAAGTTGCTTTTCAGAAAAGTTGTACTAATTTTTCATTCCTGCCAGAATTAAATGAGAGTTCTCATTGTAGTCCCACCTGCCAACATTGGGTATTATATTTTTGAATTTTCCCAATTTGGTAGGTGAAAATAATCATGACTTTAAAAAAATATTTAAGAAAAAAATCCCATTTGATTCACTTTATCTTTTTATACTTAAATATCATAAATTATAGACATGGTGATGTTTCATCTCTAAATGCTTCATTCTGTATCTCTAAAAGAAGTACATTTTCCTAATGTATCCATATGACATTATATTATATATTATATAATATATATTAATATCATATATTAACAGACTGTAATGCCTGGTCCCTCTTAAAATCCTCTCTCCACTTGTCACTCAAGTAACTTTTACAGCAGGTCTGTCTAAAATAAGATTCAGTCTAATATCACAAGTTTCATTTAGATGTTATATATTTTTTTATTTAATATGATTTTTAATTTTTGTGAAATTGGACATTAATCATATTATTCACTGTTGATTTTGAAGGGGTAAATTTTCTGAGCAAATAATGTGCTCTCCTTAATTTTAAACATCCAAAATTTGAAAGATACAGGGAACAACTGAAAGGAAAATAAACCCCTCTTAAAATTTTACCATGCAGAAATAACCACTGTTAATATCTTGATATGTATCTTATAGTATGTATGTGTGCATATTAACTGCTGTACATTTTATAAGTGAACTACTTTTGTCACATATATATATAGTGAGCAGTTTTCCATGGAGTTAGATTTTCTTTATTTTTAAAGACCACACAGTAGTGTTTAATTGTATGGAGATACCATACTTTATTTGACAATCTGCTTGCTAGTTTGGACAGATTTTTAAAAAATAATTTATTTTGTACTGGCCCCTGAATTGTATTCTTTTACTGATTCTAACAGGTTTTCAATTACTTCTCTTGGATTTTCCAGAGTGACAATCATATAATTAAAAATAATGGTAATTTTGTTTCCTCCATTCCAATATTCCTGTCTCTCATCCCCCACCCCCTTCATTACAATGGCTAGAACTTATAGAACAGTGTTAAATAATAGTGGGGATCCTTGAGGGACTTCCCTGGTGGTCCAATGACTGAGACTTCAGCCTCTTCATTCGGCAACTGAAGAGTTCGCATGCCATAGCTAAAGATCCTGCATCCAGCAGTTAAGACCCGGTGCACAGAAATAAGTAAATAAACATTTTTAGGACGTAGTGGGCATCCCTGACATTGACCCTCATGGAATGCTTTGGGAGTAGGATATTGGTTTAAGTAAGATACTTGATATATTCTTTATCAAGTTTTAGAAGTATCTTTTGCATATATACTTTATTAAACATGTTTTTAGTCAAAGATGAATGCTGAATTTTATCAAGTGAATTTTTAACGTCTATGGAGATGCTTATCTGTTTTTTTCCTTTAATCCATTGCTGTGTTATTGTCATGGATTTGCTAATAATAAGTCATGGTTAATTGCATCTCAGCCAACTCCTCGCCGCACTGGGAATTTTCCTGAGATGTAATCGCTTCTCACTCTACATTTTGCACCATAAAGCTGGCAGTGCAAGTATTTCTCTGAACCGGTTGGCTGGTTTCTTCCACAAACCTGCATGCCTCCTGATTTTTTCATAGCTTTCCTCCAGACTGTTCAGGAATCTGACACCTGCATTTGGGGTAGGGGTCAGGTTGCTTAGGAGGAAAAAAGTGAGATAAGGAGAGGTAATGTAGACTTTACTTAGGAAAAGTATACAAATTAGGTTATTTTACACAATTGTGGTTTATTGTGGGAGAAGGCAGTGGCAACCCACTCCAGTACACTTGCCTGGAAAATCCCATGGACGGAGGAGCCTGGTAGGCTGCAGTCCATGGGGTCGCTAGGAGTTGGACTGAGCGACTTCACTTTCACAAACCCAAAACATCTGATTTAATCATCGTGTGTTATTTCTTCAGCACAGAACGAGATTGAATAGGGTTTCTCATATCTGATCTTTTCCCTGCTACCAAATAGTTGGAGTGTATCTCTTTTATTTGTGTTTTATAATAATTACTCTTAATTTTATAATATACATACTTAAACTTATATATTTTTCTAACAGAATATTGAGTTACTTGGTATATATAGCTTCTTCTCAGTCAGGCAAGGATTGTAACATGCTTTTGGTCCACTCTCTCCCTCTCCCTCCACTATCCACTAACCCCCTTGTTAATACTGGCAATTTACATTTAAACAGTTTAAACACTGAAATTTCCTTCAATCTGTATTAGAACTTAGCAATACACTTTGTACTTTCTTTTCAAAGTGCTCCTTTTTGATTCCCAATTTTTTTGAGTTAGTTTCTTTTTCAGAGCGTAGAGTCTGTGCTTTAGTAATATAGTGGGTCTGTCTTCCACATTTTTTTTAGCATTTCTTTCGTGTATCTAATCTCTTTGGCTTCTTGGACTGCATTTTGGGGAAACGCCTCTCCTTGGTCTTCTCTCTCACTCATTCTCACATTAGCAGTGCCACTCTGCAGTTCACCTCATCCAGTAAGTCTTCCATTTCAGTTATCAAATTGTTAATCTTCATGACTCCTGCTCCATTCTTTTTTAGAGTTTTCGCTCTCTGAGTATATCTGTCTATTACAAATGCCCATTTTTCTCTTTTACCTCTGTCTCCTTGGGTGTTGATGTCTCTCATATTTGTGTTTGGTTCCTTTCTGTCATGGTGTTTACTTTGTGAAAGTGTCACGCTTCTTGCTTGTGCAACCCCAATTGTGATAGTTAGATAAGAGTCCCTTAGTCCGACTCTTTGTGACCCCATGGACTATAGCCTTCCAGGCTCCTCTGTCCCTGGGATTCTCCAGGCAAGGAAAGGTAGCCATTCCTTTCTCCAAGGGATCTTCCTGACTCAGGGGTTGAACCTGTGTCCCCTGCATCACAGGCGGATTCTTTACCCTCTGAGCCACCAGGGATGCTTATTATAACTGCTTGTTGATCTGTTTTCACAGCCTGCTTGTTGGAGGAGTGGACCAAACTAGTCTGTATTAATTTTATTTTGCTGCTGTAACAAATAACCACAAACTTAGTAGCTTAAAAAGCACAGTTTATCATTTTACAGTTTTGTAGGCTAGCAGTCCGACGTTGGTCTTGTTGGGTTTAAGTTAAGGTGTTGGCAAGTCAGCATTGCTTCTGGAGGCTCTGGGGGAGAATCCACTTACTTGCCTTTTTGAGCTTCTAGAGGCTGCCTGCATACTTTGGCTCATGGCCCCCTTCCTCAAGGGAGGTCATGTCCTTCTCATATCACACCACTCTGACCTCTTCTGCCTCTGTCTTCCACTTCTAAAGATACTTGCGATTGCATTGGGCCCACTCATGTAAATTTTAAGATCTACTGATTAGCAAACTTAATGCTACCTGCAGCTTTAAATCCCCCTTTCCGTGTAACAACATATTTATAAATCCTGGAATTAGGAAGTAGACATCTCTGGAAGGCTAGTATTGTCTGTCATAGTTCGATCTGTTTGTTGATTTCAGAGACTTCTCTTGGTTTCAATTCCCCTAAACACTTCCCTTTCCGATTTTATATGTGTGTGTGTTTCATTGTTTTGGGGATTTAGGGCAAGAGATGGTGCAAGTGCCCATCACTCTGTTGACTCTCACCATTTTTAATGTTTATAATTGAAAATGTGGTTGTCTTGATCCAGAGAATATTTAGAGCATTTAAAAAAGTGATTTTATAAGTTTATTTTGTAGACAGAAATATGACTGTATTGATGGGCAATTGGGAAATGCTGTACTGGAGGAGCAGGGAGGGACTTATCATTACTATGTGCCAGTTTGTAATGAAATTTCCCCAACCATGAAAAGTTTTTACTCTTCCAAAGTACGACTTACTGAAACTACTCATCTCTTAACTATTTTGCAATGTCCAGTATACCCTACAGTAATGAACAGTAGATCTTTTTGTTAATAAAACTGAACAACAAGTGGTCAAAATCTGCTCTCACTTATACTAGCTACACAGGATCCTAGTTAAGAAATGTGGTTGCCTGCTCTGGTCCCCTGGAGCCTTCTAGATGCTTTTTGTGTGGAGATCAGACCCTAAATGGGATTGAGGAAGCTTTGAAATTCTAGCCCCTTGTCCTGGTAGCAAATATTGAGTCCATGGGGTCATACACCTGCCTCTTCTCAACCAGGTCATCTTTTCTCATTCACTCTGCATTGTTGTCATGAGAGGCAATGTCTGTCATCCGCTGGAGTAGGGTGAGACTTTCTGGGCTCTGGGAAGACTGTTCTCTTTTATATGCTCCCACTTTATTCTGATGTGCCTTCTGATTCCTTCAATATACTTTTTAATATTTCTCTATCATCTCCTGTTTTATCAGCATGTCAACTGTAGGAGTCTGATGATTCCAGATTCAATTCAGTTCAGTTCATTCGCTTAGTCGTGTCTGACTCTTTATGACCCCATGAATCGCAGCATGCCAGGCCTCCCTGTCCATCACCAACTCCCGGAGTTCACTCAAACTCACGTCCATTGAGTCAGTGATGCCATCCAGCCATCTCATCCTCTTCTCCTCCTGCCCCCAATCCCTCCCAGCATCAGAGTCTTTTCCAATGAGTCAACTCTTCGCATGAGGTGGCCAAAGTACTGGAGTTTCAGCTTTAGCATCATTCCTTCCAAAGAACACCCAGGGCTGATCTCCTTTAGAATGGACTGGTTGGATCTCCTTGCAGTCCAAGGGACTCTCAAGAGTCTTCTCCAACACCACAGTTCAAAAGCATCAATTCTTCGGCACTCAGCTTTCTTTATAGTCCAACTCTCACATCCATACGTGACTACTGGAAAAACCATAGCCTTGACTAGATGGACCTTTGTTGGCAAAGTAATGTCTCTGCTTTTCAATATGCTATCTAGGTTGGTCATAACTTTTCTTCCAAGGAGCAAGTGTCTCTTAATTTCATGGCTGCAGTCACCATCTGCAGTGATTTTGGAGCCCCCAAAATAAAGTCTGACACTGTTTCCACTGTTTTCCCAACTATTTGCCATGAAGTGATGGGAGCAGATGCCATGATCTTCGTTTTCTGAATGTTGAGCTTTAAGCCAACTTTTTCACTCTCCACTTTCACTTTCATTAAGAGGCTTTTTAGTTCTTCTTCACTTTCTGCCATAAGGATGGTATCATCTGCATATCTGAGGTTATTGAGATTTCTCCCAGCAATCTTGATTCCAGCTTGTGCTTCTTTCAGCCCAGCTTTTCTTATGACATACTCTGCATATAAGTTGAATAAGCAGGGTGACAATATACAGCCTTGATGTACTCCTTTTCCTATTTGGAACCAGTCTGTTGTTCCATGTCCAGTTCTAACTGTTGCTTCCTAACCTGCATATAGGTTTCTCAAGAGGCAGGTCAGGTGGTCTGGTATTCCCATCTCTTTCAGAATTTTCTATAGTTTATTGTGATCCACACAGTCAAAGGCTTTGGCATAGTCAATAAAGCAGAAATAGATGTTTTTCTGGAACTCTCTTGCTTTTTCCATGATCCAGCGGATGTTGGCAATTTGATCTCTGGTTCCTCTGCCTTTTCTAAAACCAGCTTGAACATCTGGAAGTTCACGGTTCCTGTATTGCTGAAGTCTGGCTTGGAGAATTTTGAGCATTACTTTACTAGCGTGTGAGATGAGTGCAATTGTGCGGTAGTTTGAGCATTCTTTGCCATTGCTTTTCTTTGGGATTGAGATGAAAACTGATCTTTTCCAGTCCTGTGGCCACTGCTGAGTTTTCCAAATGTGCTGGCATATTGAGTGCAGCACTTTCATAGCATCATCTTTCAGGATTTGAAATGATTCCAGATTATCAAGTGGCAAATCCTGCCTCTCTGAATTTGGTGCTTCTGGTCTAATGTGAATCGGAAAAACCCATACCCATTTGTATGGGAATTATGTCTGAAAATGAGATCCTATAACTAAAAGCATTTTCCTGTGAATGGAAAGAGCAGAGAGTGTGTGTTATATCAGCTGCCCCTTGTGGGTTTGTGAAGGCACTGCTAGCCTCTGCCTGTAGGTGGTTCCAGGCAGGTGTGGGCATTCTAGCGTAGCTGTAGGAGGCTGCTCTGTGGCCATCACAACTGCCACCACTGCTCTCAGGATGCTGCTGTGGGAGGTAGGTGGCTGTGGGTCCTGGTCTATCCTGGCCAACTCTTGTTCCCTGTGGGTGCCCATAGGTATTTTTCTGTGCAGATCAGAGCTGGAGTGGCACAGACTCGTGAGTGTGTCTGAATTGCTAGGGTTGGCTTCTTGCTTGACCTTTGGCGTAACGCCTCTGTCTCAGTCGCAGTCAGGGGGTCTGTGGGCTGGTGCACCTGCCGCCACCCCTCAGCTAGTCATCAGTGCCAGGTTTGGCCTGTATTAACTGTATCTTCTCAAATGGCTCCACACAGCGTAGCATTCTCTCTGCCAGGCCAGCTACCGTTGGTTTTGGTGAAGTCCAGTTCACGGAGTTAGTGTTAGTAGTTCTTCCTTGTCGCATAAACGTGGCCTCATTCCTATCTTCATCTGTTGTTCAGCCACTAAGTCATGGCTGACTCTTGGGGACCTCATAGACTTCAGTACACCAGGCTCTGCTGTCCTCCACTATCTCTTGGAATTCGTTCAAATTCACATCCCTTGAGCTGGTGATGCTGTCTAACCATCTCGTCCTTTGTCACCCCCTTCTCTTCCTGCCTTCAATCTTTCCCAGCATTAGGGTCTTTTCCAATGAATCAGCGCTTCACATCAGGTGGCCAAAGTATTGGAGCTTCAGCTTCAGCATAAATTGCTCCAGTGACTATTCAGGGTTGATTTCCTTTAGGATTGACTGGTTTGATCTCCTTAAAGTCCAAGGGATTGTGAAGAGTCTTCTCCACCACCACATTTAGAAAGCATCAGTTCTTCAGCGCTCAGTCTTCGTTATGGTCCAACTCTCATTTCTCACATTTTCATCTACCCTCATAAAAGGATTGACCCCCTGTCATATGCCATAGACATTTAGGGGTCAAGCTGCTGGTGGATGGACCTTCCAATCAGGCCTCAGAGACTTGTCAACCACCTTCCTCCCCATCCTTTTCATTTCAGATTGCTTTAGCCAAATTGAGTTGAGCATTAGAAGATCTAGCCCACTGTTGGCATGGATCTGCAACACTCACCCAGAGGACCTCTCAGGCTCATCTCAAAATTCAGA
The DNA here is from genome assembly GCF_016772045.2 of Ovis aries. Taxonomy (NCBI): domain Eukaryota; kingdom Metazoa; phylum Chordata; class Mammalia; order Artiodactyla; family Bovidae; genus Ovis; species Ovis aries. The sequence goes on along the minus strand of NC_056059.1, from coordinate 58,792,042 downwards.
TGCCCAAACTGCAATAGGCCACACTTGCGTGCCTGCTCCATTGATTCAGTCATGTCCAACTCTTTGTGACCTTATGGACTGTAACCCTTCAGGCTTCTCTGTTCCTGGGATTTTCTAGGCAAGAATACTGGAATGGGTTGTCATTTCCTTCTCCAGGGCATTACCACACCCAGGGATGGAACCTGTATCTCTTCCATCTCCTGCATTGGCAGGTGGGTTCTTAACCACTAGTGCCACCTGGGAAGCCCAGGCCATACTTGGTCCCACTTTACTAAGAAAGATACAGGAGAGGAAATAGAGCTCAGGCTTCCTACGTGGTATTTATAGTTCATACACAGTTCTTTCAGCCTGGATGCTATTTACTGTTCAGTGGTCATATTTTTAAAATTACTTGCATTGGCCGTGCTGGGTCTTTGTTGTGGCACATCAGTTGTGGTATATGGGATCTTAGTTCCATGACCAGGGATTGAACCTGTGCCCCCTGCATTGGGAGTATAGGGTTTTATACCCTGGACCACCAGGGGAGTCCCTTAAACAGTCATCTTTACCAGAAGTGCTTTTTTCTGAGAACACAGCTGACATCCCCCATGTTTCAGGTTTTCAGAAAAGAGATCAGATTAGTCCATGAATAAGGAGAGAAATGGATTTGTTAACCCGTCACCCATGGGGGGGTGGTATCACTGGTTGCAGCAGATGGCTGAAGTAGTACCAAATTGAATACTGATGTAGACTCAAGAATGTCTGTAGTTTCTGGCAGTAGCTCCTTGTTTACCCTTTTGAATAATTTTAGATGATTAAACTGACCAGTAAAACATTTTGAGGGGATAAGAGGACTGTCCTTTGAAAGAGAAATAAAATATTCTGAGTCCAGTGAAAACAGACCATGGTCATGGTCAACTTTTAAGACAATTGATTTAAAGTCTTTGTCAAGCAAATCAGTACATGAGCTTCTTCGGGGACAGTTTCTATTGACTTCTTTTCTTCTTCTTTTTTTTTTTTTTTAATTAATGGACTTTATTTTTTAGAGCAGTTTTTGGTTTATAGAAAATTTGAGTAAATAGGTTAGAGAATTCCCAAATGTCCCTTTTTTCACTTGACACAGTTTTCCCTATTATAACATTTTGCATTAGTGGTCTATTTATTATAATTGATGAACTGATATTGATATATTATTAACTAACATCTATAACCTAGATAGCATATTAAAAAGCAGAGACATTACTTTGCCAACAAAGGTCCATATAGTCAAGGCTATGGTTTTTCCAGTGGTCATGTATGGATGTGAGAGTTGGACTGGGAAGAAAGCTGAGTGCTGAAGAATTGCTTTTGAACTGTGGTGTTGGAGAAGACTCTTGAGCATCCCTTGGACTGCAAGGAGATCCAACCAGTCCATCCTAAAGGAGACCAGTCCTGGGTGTTCAATTGGAAGGGCTGATGCTAAAGCTGAAACTCCAATACTTTGGCCACATCATGCGAAGAGTTGAGTCATTGGAAAAGACTCAGATGCTGGGAGGGATTGGGGGCAGGAGAAGGGGACGACAGAGGATGAGATGGCTGGATGGCATCACCAACTCGATGGTCGTGAGTTTGAGTGAACTCCGGGAGTTGGTGATGGACAGGGAGGCCTGGTGTGCTGCGATTCTTGGGGTCACAAAGAGTCAGACATGACTGAGCGACTGAACTGAACTGATACTTTACATTTGAGCATTACTTTACTAAGCGTGTGAGATGAGTGCATTTGTGCGGTAGTTTGAGCATTCTTTGCCATTGCCTTTCTTTGGGATTGAGATGAAAACTGATCTTTTCCAGTCCTGTGGCCACTGCTGAGTTTTCCAAATTTGCTGGCATATTGAGTGCAGCACTTTCACAGCATCATCTTTCAGAATTTGAAATAGCTCAACTGGAATTCCATCACCTCCACTTTGTTCGTAGTGATGCTTTCTAAGGCCCACTTGACTTCACATCCCAGGATGTCTGGCTCTAGGTGAGTGATCACACCATTGTGATTATCTGGGTTGTGAAGACCTTTTTGTACAGTTCTGTGTATTCTTGCCACCTCTTCTTAATATCTTCTGCTTCTGCTAGGTCCATACCATTTCTGTCCTTTATCGAGCCCATCTTTCTATGAAATGTTCCCTTGGTATCTCTAATTTTCCTGAAGAGATCTCTAGTCTTTCCTATTCTGTTGTTTTCCTCTATTTCTTTGCATTGATCTCTGAGGAAGGCTTTCTTATCTCTCTCCCTGCTATCCTTTGGAACTCTGCATTCAAATGGAAATAATTTTCCTCTTCTCCTTTGCTTTTCGCTTCTCTTCTTCTCACAGCTATTTGTAAGGCCTCTCCAGACAGCCATTTTGCTTTTTTGCATTTCTTTTCCATGGGGATGGTCTTGATCCCTGTCTCCTGTACAATGTCACAAACCTCCATCCATAGTTCATCAGGCACTGTGTCTATCAGATCTAGTCCTTTAAATCTATTTCTCACTTCCACTGTATAATCATAAGGGACTTAATTTAGGTCATACCTGAATGGTCTAGTGGTTTTTCCAGTGCTGGGCTGGAAGAATCACAAGCTGGAATCAAGATTGCCGGGAGAAATAACCTCAGATATGCAGATATCAATAACCTCAGATATGCAGATGACACCACCCTTATGGCAGAAAGTGAAGAGGAACTAAAAAGCCTCTTGATGAAAGTGAAAGAGGAGAGTGAAAAACTTGGCTTAAAGCTCAACATTCAGAAAACGAAGATCATGGCATCTGCTCCCATCACTTCATGGGAAATAGATGGGGAAACAGTAGAAACAGTGTCAGACTTTATTTTTGGGGGCTCCAAAATCACTGCAGATGGTGACTGCAGCCATGAAATTAAAAGACACTTGCTCCTTGGAAGAAAAGTTATGACTAACCTAGATAGCATATTGAAAAGCAGAGACATTATTTTGCCGACAAAGGTCCGTCTAGTCAAGGCTATGGTTTTTCCAGTGGTCATGTATGGATGCGAGAGTTAGACTGCGAAGAAAGCTGAGTGCCAAAGAATTGATGCTTTTGAACTGTGGTGTTGGAGAAGACTCTTGAGAGTCCCTTGGACTGCAAGGAGATCCAACTTGTCCATTCTAAAGGAGATCAGTCCTGGGTGTTCATTGGAAGGACTGATGCTAAAGCTGAAACTCCAATACTCATTTGTATTGGACTCCAATACTCATTTGTAAAGAACTGACTCATTTGAAAGGACCCTGATGCGGGGAAAGATTGAAGGCGGGGGGAGAAGGGGATGACAGAGGATGAGATGGCTGGATGCCATCACTGACTTGATGGATGTGAATCTGAGTGAACTCTGGGAGTTGGTGATGGACAGGGAGGCCTGGCGTGCTGCGATTCATGGGGTTGGAAAGTCGAACACGACTGAGTGACTGAACTGAACTGAACTGATACTTTACATTAGGATTCAATCTCTGTGTTGTATTGTCCTATAGGTTTTGACAGATGCATAAGATCATATATCCGCCATTATAATATCACATGGACGTAGTTTCAGTGGCCTAAAAATCCAATGTGCTCTGCCTATTCATCCCTCCCTCTAACTCTTGTCAACCACTGATCCTTAAAGCCTCTTTAGTTTTGCCTTTTCCAGAACATCAGAGAGTTGGAATGGTATGGTTGGTAGCCTTTTCTGATTGAGTTCTTCACTTAGCAGTCTGAATTTTGGTTCCTCCATGGCTCGACAGGTTATTTCTTTTTGTTGCTGAATAACAATCCATTGGATGGATGTACCACAGCTTGTTTACCTTTTTTATCTTGTTGCTTTCAGTTTGGGGGCAGTTATGAATAAAGCCGTCAACATCCTCCTGCAGGTTTTTGTGTGGACATAGATTTTTCAGTTCATTTGGGTTAATACCTAGGAGTGTGATTGCTGGATCATATGGTGAGGCCATGTTTAGCTTTAAGTGAAAAAACTGTCAGACTGTCTCCCAAAGTATCTGTGCCTTTTTAAATTTCAACAGTTAATGAAAGTCCCTGTTGCTCCATATCCTCACCAACATTTAGTGCTGTTTCAGGATTGTTTGACCATTCTAATAGGTATGTAGTAGTTCCTCATTGGTGTTTTAGTTTTCAGTTCCCTGATGATATATGGTATTGAGTACCTTTTCATGTCCTTATTTGCCACTTGTATATCTTCTAGGTGAAATATCGTTTGCCCATTTTTAAATTGCATTGTTTATATTTTGTTGAGTTTTTCTTCATTTAATTTGGGTACAAGTTCTTTATCAGATGCGTGTTTTGCAAATATTTTCTCCCAGTCTATGGCTTGTCTTTTCATTTTCTTAATAGTGTCTTTTGCAAAGCAGAACATTTTAATTTTAATGAAGTCCAATTTAAAATTTTTTTCTTTCATGGATTGTGCTTTAGATGTTGTGTCTAAGTCATTGCCAAATTCATGGTCACCTAGATTTTACCCTGTATTATTTTCTAGAAATTTTATACTTTTGTATTTTACATTTAGCTCTATCACCTATCTTGAGCTAGACCATCTTTTTTTTTTTTCTTTTTTGCATGTAGAATGTCTAGTGGTTCCATTACTGTTTGTTAAAGAGACTAGCCTTTCTTCACTGATTTTTCTTTGCTTCTTTGTCAAAGATCAGCTGACTATATTTGTGTGGGTATATTTTTGAGCTGTTTCTCTGAACCATTGATCTGTCTGTCCATTCTTTTATCAGTACCACACTGTCTTGATAGCTATAGCTTTATGTAAGACTTGAAGTTGGGTAGTGTCCGTTCTCTAAGTTTGTTCTTTTAATTTTTTTCCCTGTGAATGGACAGTGCTTTCTTTTTTGTCCACATGCCTCAAGCTTGTTTTCTTCAGCCAGACACTTTGAATATTATAATGTGGTAACTCTGGAAATACTAGAATGTGGTAAGTCAGATTTTCCAGGGTTTGTTGCTGCTGCTTGCTGTGGGGTGTATTTGTTTGTTTAATAATTTTTTTGTGTTGGAGTATAGTTGCTTTACAATGTTGTATTGGTTTCTGCTGTACAGCAAAGTGAATCAGCTATATGTACTTATATGCCCCCTCTTTTGCTGGGTCTTCTTGCTGCACGTGGGCTCTCTAGTTGCGGCATCTTACTGTGGAAGTTTCTCATGTTGAGGAGCACAGGCTCTCGGGTGCACCAGCTTCAATAGTAGTGGCACTCGGGCTCAGGAGTTCTGGCACACCGGCTTAGGTGCCTCGGGGCATGGGGGACCTTCCCAGACCAAGGATCAAACTCCTGTCCCCTGCATTGGCAGGTGGATTCTTAACCACTGGACCACCAGGGAAGAACCATATTTAGTGATGTTTCTAAATTATTTTTGTAAAGACTGTTTTCCTTCTTGTGTGTGGCCATTGAACTCTCAGTTCCATTGGCTTAGTGGTCAGCTAGTGATTTGGCAGAGGTTTTCTTAAACATCTGGGGAAACAGAACAAAACAAAAAACACCTGATCTTTGCATATTGGCACTGTGTTGAAACACTTCTTCAGGGCTTGTCACGCTGTTTACAACTCTGACTTAGCCTTTACTTCTTTCCCCTTGCACAGAGCCTGAAAGTCAACCAGAGGTGGAAGTTTAGGATTTTTTTAGGTCCTCTCTGAGCGTGCATCCAGACCTGGGCATGTCTGTGGCCTTCTCGATTGCTTGGTATACGTGGAGCTGTCCAAAGCCATTTTTCTCCCCTGTATCTTCTTTCCTAGCTTCTTTCTTTCTGGTTTTGGTATATGTGCTGCCTGCCCCATCCCTTATCCCTGGCTCCAGGTGGCTGTGGGTAGTGTACATGCCTTTAAGGGTTTCCAAACACTGTCCAGGAGGCTGCTTCAGCCCTGAGAAAGTTCTGAGTTGGAGTAAACATAGACAGGCTCCTGAGTGGAACACACAACCACAGTTCTTTGATAACAAGGTCTTAATTGCCTTTCCTGGCACCAGCAACTTGCATAACTGGAAAAAAAAATGGCACATTAAATTATGGGATCAGAAATGATCCTGATAGTAAATGAAGAACTCATTGAGATTTCGTGTTTAGTAAGCTGAGGATTGAGAGTAATCAGCCAATGTTTATACATTTTAACATATATTATATTTCTAGAATTGGATGCACATCAGGATGTTCTGAAGATCAGCAGCAACCCTCCGGGAGATACTCACTTCAAAGCCATGATCAAAGACAAAGAATCTCCTATCAGAAGCTGTCATTTTGTTTACACTGTGGCCTTAGTATTTGGAACCATAATCCAGTTCTCTGATGAAAGTGAATTTGTGGTAGACATGTCAAAAACAAGCCTTGTTCATGTTCCCAAAGACCTGCCACCGAACACCAAAGTCTTAGACTTGTCTCAAAACAACATATCTGAGCTTCACCTGTCTGATGTCAGCTTTCTCTCAGGGCTGAAAGTTCTGAGACTTTCCCATAATAAAATCCAGGGCCTTGATATTAGTATTTTCAAGTTCAACCATGATTTGGAATATTTGGATTTATCTCACAATCAGTTGCAGAAGATATCCTGCCATCCAATCACCACGAGTCTCAAGCATTTAGACCTCTCATTCAATGACTTCAATGCCCTGCCCATCTGTAAGGAATTTGGCAACTTGACCCAGCTGAATTTCTTAGGATTAAGTGCTACAAAGTTAGAACAATTAGATCTACTACCTGTTGCTCACTTGCACCTAAGCTGTATCCTTCTGGATTTGGAAGATTATTATATGAAAGAAAATAAGAAAGAAAGTCTTCAAATTCTGAATACAAAGAAACTTCACCTTGTCTTTCACCCAAATAGCTTTTTCTCTGTCCAAGTGAAGATATCAGTGAATAGTTTAGGGTGCTTACAACTGACTAATATTAAAGTGAATGATGACAATTGTCAAGTTTTACTTAAATTTTTATCAGGACTCACTGGAAGACCAACGTTATTAAATTTTACCCTCAACCATATGGAAACAACTTGGAAATGTTTGGTTAAAGTTTTTCAGTTCCTTTGGCCCAAACCTGTAGAATATCTCAATATTTACAATTTAACAATAGTTGAAAGCATTGATGAAGAAGATTTTACTTATTATAAAACGACATTGAAGTCACTGAAAATAGAATATGTTACGAACGAAGTTTTTATTTTTTCACAGACAGCATTATACACAGTGTTTTCTGAGATGAACATTCCGATGTTAACCATATCAGACACACCCTTTATACACATGCTTTGTCCTCAGGAACCAAGCACATTTAAGTTTTTGAACTTTACCCAGAATGCTTTCACGGATAGTGTCTTTCAAAATTGTGACACTTTAACTATATTGGAGACATTTATTTTACAAAAGAATGAATTAAAAGACCTTTTCAAAACAAGTCTCATGACTAAGGGTATGCTTTCTTTGGAAACACTGGATGTTAGCTGGAATTCTTTGGAATATGACAGACGTGATGGAAATTGCACTTGGGTTGGGAGTATAGTGGTGTTAAATTTATCTTCAAATGCCCTCACTGACTCTGTTTTCAGATGTTTACCTCCTCGGATCAAGGTTCTTGATCTTCACAATAACAGAATAAGGAGCATCCCTAAAGATGTCACTGGTCTAGAAACCTTGCAAGAACTCAACCTTGCTTCCAATTCTTTAGCCCACCTTCCTGGATGTGGTATCCTTAGCAGCCTTTCCATACTGATCATTGACTATAATTCAATTTCCAATCCATCAGCTGATTTCTTCCAGAGCTGCCAGAAGATTAGGTCCCTCAAAGCAGGGAACAATCCATTCCAATGTTCCTGTGAGCTAAGAGAGTTTATCCAAAGTGTAGGCCAAGTATCAAGTGATGTGGTAGAGGGCTGGCCTGAGTCTTATAAGTGTGACTATCCAGATAGCTACAAGGGAACCCCTCTGAAGGACTTCCACGTATCTGAGCTATCCTGCAACACAGCTCTGCTGATTGTCACCATTGTGGTCCCTGGGCTGGTGCTGGCTGTTGCTGTGACTGTCCTCTGTATCTACCTGGATCTGCCCTGGTACCTCAGGATGGTGTGTCAGTGGACGCAGACCCGGCGCAGGGCCAGGAATGTACCCTTGGAAGAACGCCAAAGAACTCTCCAGTTCCATGCTTTTATTTCATACAGTGAACATGACTCTGCCTGGGTGAAGAATGAATTAATACCAAACCTAGAAAAAGAAGATATAAGGATTTGTCTCCATGAGAGAAACTTTGTTGCTGGCAAGAGCATCGTGGAAAATATCATCAACTGCATTGAGAAAAGTTACAAGTCCATCTTCGTTTTGTCTCCCAACTTTGTCCAGAGTGAGTGGTGTCATTATGAACTCTACTTTGCCCACCACAATCTCTTCCATGAAGGATCTGATAACTTAATCCTGATCTTGCTGGAACCCATTCCACAGAACACCATTCCTGATAGATATCACAAGCTAAGAGCTCTCATGGCACAGAGAACTTATTTGGAATGGCCCAAGGAAAAGGGCAAGCATGGACTCTTTTGGGCTAATATTAGAGCTGCTTTTAATATTAAATTAAGACTAGTCACTGAAAATGATGATGTGAAAGGTTAAAAAAATAATAAAACATCTGAAATCCAATTTAAGAAACCATCATTCACTTGGATTCTGATGAACACTGGTTTCAAATTATTTCTGGATGCTGCCTCTGTTATTTCCATGAATGCAGGGAAGACTTACTGAAAACCATGTTTCAGCTCGACTGGAAACCAGGCTGGGGTTTGAGCTAGTGCTCAGACTTGCTGATTACAGGTACTCAGTCTCTCTGGTTTAACCATTCCGTTTCAAATTGAAACAGTCTCTGTCAAATGAATGCTCAGTCATTCAAGACCTTTCCTCTCTCTCTCCTTTCCCAAGTGGATGTTGTGTGAGCAGGAGTCTATGAGACTTGCTGGCCACAAGGAAGAAGTCAGCCTCAGAACTGTATGCAGTGGTGCTTGGAGAGTCCTGTGGATCTTCATCAGCCTTGGGGTCAGTTCTGTCATCCTGCTCTACTTTGGGAGAAAATAGACCAGATGCAGAAATTAAAGACCCTTTTTTCTTCACATCTGAGTAATACTTTACAAAATGTTTGACCTTCCTATACAAACATGGAATTATACATTTTACACACATATATATATGGGGCTTCCCAGGTGGCCCAGTGGTTGACATTCCGCCTGCCAAGCAGGATATGCAAATTCAATCCCTGGGTTGGGAAGATCCCCTGGAGAAGGAAATGGCAACCTGCTCCAGTCTTCTTACCTGGCAAATACCATGGACAGAGGAGCCTGGTGGGCTACAGTCCATGGGATTGCAGAGTCGGATGTGACTAGTGGATAAACAACAACTATATATAAATATATATATATATATATATATATATATATATATATATATATATATATAATAGGCTGTTGAGGCTAAAGACATGATTCCTGCTTGCCAAGGAAATTCAGAGCCAAAATTATTTATAACTGATTATTGAACAGGAGTTTCTGGTTGTATTAGAGTTTTGGTTAATGTCTCAAAACTGCAAAAAGGTGGTAAATATCACCACATTTTAAATAGGTATTAGACAGAGCCAGGTTGGACTTACTAAAAAATAGCAGAAAGAGGCCAGTAACTATGAACTCATGTTACCCATCTTCAGAGGCTTGGATTCAAAATGGTGATTAAAGAGTCATTAAATAGAGGTTCTAGACCTGTAGAGAGATGGCTTTGGATTTCTTCTTGACTTCCGGCTGTCTGTCTTGACTAAGCCACCAGTATCTCTCACCTGTATGACTACAGTAACCTAACTGGCCTCCCTGCTTTTTACTCTTGCCTCATACTTTGTCCAAACAGCAATCAGAGGAATTGTTCTTAAAATAGAAATTATTTTAAGCCACCCCCCTGCTTAAAAAATTCTAATGACCTCCCCTTGCAGTTATAATAAAAGTTGAGCCCCTTGTCAGGACCTGCTGTGAGGACGGGGATGAGGAATGGGATGAAGGAGGGGAGGGGTACTGCCTGACTCGTGACCATCATTGAGAGGAATGGTGTATGGGTCTGATAGGACTGCCCTGCCACACACCACAGTCTGGGTGGCTTAAACAACAGTAATGTATTTCTCATAGTTCTAAAGTCCAGGAAAGGGAGAGATTGGCAGAGAGAATGGGATGGAGGGGTGTGAGAGCATGGTTAAGAGACATAACTAGGATGACTGCAAAATAAATGGAGAAGAATGCTCTGATGATGCTCAGTCATGCCCAACTCTTTGCAATCCCATGAACTGCAACCTGCCAGGCTCCTCTGTCCATGGGGATTCTCTAGGCAGGAATACTGGAGTGGGTTGCCATGCCGTCTTCCAGCAGATCTTCCCAACCCTAGGATTTAACCCAGGTCTCCCACATTGCAGATGGATTGTTTACCATCTGAGCCAGCAGGGAAGCCCTAGTGAGAATGAGAATATAGCAAAGAAAAAAGAAAAACCCACACACTGGGAAAAGAGGAAGTGAATTTCTTCTAGACTTCTGAAGATTGGTTTGATTAGAAGAGAATGAGAATAAATTATAGGCAGTGAAAGGGACTTCAAGGGATTTCTAAAGCCACAGGGACTTTCTGGGGATTTCTAGTTATAGTTAGTTTATAAGGAGTCTCAACAGTCAAGTCTAAGTATGAAGTAGTTTTTGTGAGCAGATTTCTGACCTCTTCAGTCCTTTTGAGTATTAACAGTGCAATGTAGCTTAGCGTTTTCAATCTCCAATTCCATTTAAGCTCATCTCCTTCCCCCATATCATAGGGTGCAGCTTCACATCACAAACAGATATCTCAGTGCTGCTGACCCTCTCACTGCCTCCCCTGTATGCATGTGTGCCTGGGGAAAATGCGAGGATGGTGAGGAGTTGGGGTTTGCACTGTCTGATTCACCTGCTTCAGGAAGTGCTTGCCCCAGCGGTTGGCAGCTCTCCATAGAATAGGGGGTAAATTACACTTCCGAGTCCTTGGTTTTGGGCCCAAGTCATAGGAAAAGTTCTAGTCTATACCCTACCCCATACTCTGTAGAACCAGCTGGTTTAATTAAGAAAAAGGAAAGTGAAAGTCACTCAGTTGTGTCTGACTCTTTATGACCCAGGCCAGAGTACTGGAATTCCCCAGGCCAGAATACTGGAGTAGGTAGCCTTTCCCTTCTCCAGGGGATCTTCCCAACACAGGGATCTAACCCAGGTCTCCCACATTAAGAGATTACAAAACAGAATACTTGGTCCAGTGCCATCTGAGGAATGTGTGTGTGTGTGTGTGTGTGTGTGTGTGTAAACTGCACAAATTTACTGCCTAGCAATTTAGTTACTGGCATCAAGAGCTTAAAGCATGTTTATATAAATATTAAAAAGTCTGCATGTTTGCTGCAAAAATGATAGTGATGTATTATATCTCTATCTGGTAAGATTACTGTTGATTTGAATTTTTATCTTTATTTATTTGTATTTCCTGAGTTTTCTTCAGTAAATACATTTCTTGGATAATAGAACATTTAAAAAAATGACCTTTGAGAAGAACGCACGTGCATGCTTAGTTGCTGAGTCATGTCCGACTCTTACAACCCCATGGACTGCAGCCTGCCATGCTTCTCTGTCCATGGGATTTCCCAGGCAAGAATACTGGAGTGGGTTGCTATTTTCTCCTTCAGAAGATCTTCCTGATCCAAGGATCAAATCTGTGTCTCCTGCATTGACAGGCAGATTCTTTACCACTGAGCCACCTGGGAAGCCCTTGAGAAGAACACATACACATATATTTATTTGACCTTGTTATGAAGAACTCTTTTAACCTAAAAGCAAAATGTAGTAGTAGTCTGATGGAGGTGATTATAAAGACTTGTGAGAACCAGTGGTTAAATATTAAGGAATTTTGCAAGCAGGTCAGTTGGTAGCTAGAAATCAGCTATAGTGGAAGTACTTGAACCATAGGTATTGGCAAGTGCTAAAAAATAATGAGGCTTTTTGTTTTTTGTAGCCTGGTTTACCCTAGGTTGTTGTTGCTTAGTTACCAAGTCATACCCAACTCTTGCAACCTTGTGGGCTGTAGCCTGCCAGGCTCCTCTGTCCATGGGATTTCCCAGGCAAGAATACTGGAGTGGGTTGCTGTTTCCTTTTCCAGGGAGTCTGCCCAGCCCAGGGATTGAATTCATGTCTCCTGCTTGGCAGACGGATTCTTAACCCCCGAGCCACCTGGGAAGTCAACCTGATTCACCAGCACACAACTGTCAGTAATAGCAAAGAGAAAGTCAACTTACTTGTTTATATAAAAAGGTACATATTTGTTGGTTTGAAAGCTCATGAGATAAAAAGATAAAAAATGAGGGAAGATGTTTACAAAAAGTTTGACAGAGGGTGTCAGTAACATAAACGAAAACGAGTAATTAAGTAGAGAAACATCAACCTGATATAGACATATGCAGTGATGCGAACAAGTAATTCACAAAAGTGACAGAAACTGTCAGTAAACATAAAAAGCCATGCAAGGCATTTACTCACTCTTTCCAGGAATTTATCTTAAGGTGACAGTGAAACACTTGGACCAAGACTGTGTACAAAGGTGCTTATCAACGTTTCCTGAAGCCAAACATTCAGGCTGGAGACAGATTGGCCTCGGTCTAAGATTAACTCAGGTGGCAGCTTAAATTGCTGGAAATTTTTAACTAGTTAAGGGGGAATTAATTCAATGCCAGATGTCTAGTTGATGCCGTTTTTCATTCCCAGCCAGCTTCATGGGGCACAATTTGAACTCTAGGGTCAGATGGGAGAGAGGAATTTTCCTTTCTGTTGGAAAAATATGGAGGGAGGGATGGAAGGAATGAAACACAGCTGTGAGTACAGCTGACCCTTGAACAAGATAAGTTTGAACTGCACTGGTCCACTTAAAGATTAAAAAAAAAAAAAAAAAAGTACTACAGCACCACACTGTGGTTGGTTGAATCCAAGGATGAGGAACTGCAGTTACAAAGGGCCAACTGTAAAGTTATAATCAGATTAGGCTCTCTAAAACCTGTTTTGTTCAGGGTCAACTGTATTGACTCTGCTGGGAGAGGCATCCCTCAAACTAGTTTGCTTCCTTGCTGAGTGAGAGACCATACTCTGGAGATTTCCCTGGTGGGAGTCCACCTGCCAGTGCAAGAGACGTGCGTTTGATCCCTGGTGTGGGAAGATTCCACGTGCCACGGAGCAACTAACTCGCACACCACAACTCCTGAGCCTGTGCTCTAGAGCCCGTGCTCCGCAGGAGAAAGCACTGCAAAGCATGCCACGCAAAGAGGAGCCTCTGCCGGCTGCGGCGTGAGAAAGCCCGCTTGCAGCAGTGAAGACCAAGAGCAGCCAAAAATAATAATAATACAGAAAAAGAAACCGTACTTTCTACCTCTTCCTGAAAAAAATACTCATAAACTAGAAATGGATGGGAAATTCCACCATCTGATAAGGAATGATACAAAAGAACTTATAAAACAGAAAGTGACTCACAGACTTAGACAATTAACTCATGGTTGCCAGGGCTGGGTTGAGGGGTGGGGCGGTGGTGGAGGGCTGGGGAAGCAGGAAGGAACAGTTAAGGAATTTGGGAAGGTCATGTACACACTGCTATATTTAACATGGATAACCAATAAAAACCTATTGTCTAGCACATGAAACTCTGCTCAATGTTATGTGCCAGCCTGAATGCAAGGGGGGTCTCAGGGGAGAGTGGATGCATGTATGTGTATGGCCGAGTCCCTTCACTGTTCACCTGAAACTATTACAGCACTGTTTATGGGCTGTACCCTAATACAAAATGGTTTTGGTGTTTAAAAAAATAAAAGCATAGATGGAAAACTCATAGCTAACCTCATACTTAATGGTTCTCAAAACTTCCCTAATATTCAGAACCTGCTCTCAATAGGTTCAGAACCTCGGCATCAGACCTCTCATCACTTCTGTATTGGGAGTGCTAGCTGAGGCATTTAGACAAAAGTCAAAGTGAAAGTCACTCAGTCGTGTCCGATTCTTTGTGACCCCATGGACTGTAGCCCACCAGGCTCCTCAGTCCATGGAATTCTCCAAGCAAGAATCCTGGAGTGGGTAGCCATGCCCTTCTCCAGGGGAATCTTCCTAACCCAGGGATCAAACCCAGGTCTCCCACATTGCAGGTGGATTCTTTACCACCTGAGCCACCAGGGAATCCATGTTATAAAAAGTATCTATCTTGGAAAGGAAGAAGATGACATTCTGCAAGTGATGTGATCTTAATTATAGAAAATACTACTTAGGAATCCGCTGGAAAACTAGTAGAACTAATAAGTTCAGCAAGGTTGCAAAGAAGATATACAAACAGCTAATTTACACATGAAAAGATGTTCAACATCATTAGTTATCAAGGAAGTGCAAATTAAAACCATAATGAGATACCAAATCATTCATAAGAAGACTATAGTAAAAGTCAGATGATAACAAGTGTTAGCAAGAATGTGGAGAAATTGGAGCTCTTATACACTGTTGGTGGAAAGATAAATGATGCGGCTAGCCTGGAACTCCTCAAAAGGCTAAACGTATTTACATATGTGGTAGAATTTCATGCTTAAATATCTAAATATATACCCAAGAGAGAATGTCTCCCCAAAACTTGTACATGAATTTTTATATATTCGTAACAGCCATAAGTGTAAACAACACAAATATCCATTCGCTGAAGGAAGGAATGATGCTAAAGCTGAAGCTCCAGTACTTTGGCCACCTCATTCGAAGAGTTGACTCATTGGAAAAGACTCTGATGCTGGGAGGGATTGGGGGCAGGAGGAGAAGGGGACGACCGAGGATGAGATGGCTGGATGGCATCACGGACTCGATGGAGGTGAATCTGAGTGAACTCCGGAGTTGGTGATGGACAGGGAGGCCTGGCGTGCTGGGATTCATGGGGTCGCAAAGAGTCGGACACGACTGAGCGACTGAAATGAACTGAACTGAACTGAACTGATACCCATACAATGAAAAGTTAATTAGCAACAAAAAAATGAAACTCGATACATGCTGCAACATGGACAAATCTTGAAAACATTAAGCTAAGTGGGAAAAAGCACAAATAACCACATTTTACATGATTCCATTTATATGAAATACTCAGGCAAATCTATAGAGATCATTAGTACAATCTATAGTGGTTGTCTAGGTCTGAGGCAAATGGGGCACTGGAAATTGACCGCTAAGGGGTGTGGCTCTTTGCAGTGTGTTGAAAAAGTTTGGTTGTGGTAATGGTTGTGAGAGAGTCATTTCCTAGGCAGGTTGATAAGAAGTCTAGGGGTCCCCAAGGAGAGAGGGGTCTGGAATTCTCAAGGAGGAAGAAAGGACAAATTTTTTTCTTCTCTACATTCCTTAGGATTATATAACAAAAATGTATTCTGCCTGAGGACAGTCTCTGGATTAAACCTTCTGGCTAATTGTGTTATCTTAAAATGTAAATTATGGGAGTAGGTCTGGTGATAGGAGAAGGCAATGGCACCCCACTCCAGTACTCCTGCCTGGAAAATCCCATGGACGGAGGAGCCTGGTGGGCTGCAGTCCATGGAGTCGCTGAGGGTCGAACACGACTGAGTGACTTCACTTTTCACTTCTATGCATTGGAGAAGGAAATGGCAACCCACTCCAGTGTTCTTGCCTGGAGAATCCCAGGGATGGGGGAGGCTGGTGGGCTGCCGTCTATGGGGTTGCACAGAGTCGGACATGACTGGAGTGACTTAGCAGCAGCAGGTCTGGTAAGGTCTTTACAACCTCCAGACATTCTTTGGATTCATTGGAGAGTATATAACTTCATTGCTAACACTAACAAGGGGGTACTCTTTCTGCCCCCTTCTGATGCCTATGTCAGAAGCTTTCTCTATCTCCTTTGTACTTTAATAAAACTTTATTACACAAAAGCTCTGAGTGGTCAAGCCTCGTCTCTGGCCCCGGATTGAATTCTTTTCCTCAGGGGGCCGAGAATCCCGGCGTCGTGATTCAACAACAACCTTTCAGTTGCACAATTGTATGACTTTACCTTAAGTCATTGAATTGTTCACTTCAAATGAGTGAAATTTTTATGGTATATGAATTATATCTTAATAACATTTTTGTTAAAAAAAAACAACAGTACAGGTCACATCTAATTGGAAGAATGTTTACATTGCCATGGATCCAAAAAGAAACACCTGGGTATGGAATTAAGAGTGGGCAAGAGCTGCTGTTGAGAGAAGCAAAGAGGTGCCTAGAGTCTCAGATACGAAACCTCTATGTTGAGTTAGCTCTTTGAGTTGCTGTTGACTCGACTTAGGCTTGTACTTGTTTGCACGGTTATGATAAATCCACCTAGACTCAAGCCATCCAGTATGGTAGCCACTAGCCACATTCGACCATGAACACCTGAAACGTAGGTAGTCCAGATGAGTGGTACTGTAAATTTAGAACACACACTGAATTTTAAAAAATTAGTTAATTAGTTTGGCTGTATCAAGTCTTAGTTGTGGCATGTGGGATCTAGTTCTCTGACCACGGATCAAACCCAGGCCCTCTGCATTAAGAGCACTGAGTTTTACCCACTGGACCACCAGGGAAGTCCCATACACACTGGATTTTGAAAACTTAGAATGAAAAATATATATAAGATATCAATAATGTTATATATAGTGGCATTTTAAATGATATTTTTGATTAAATAAAATATTTTTAAAATTTAAAAGAGGTATATTCTTTGAGAATTAAAATTTTTCCTTAGAAGAGGTGGATATTTCAATGCCTGGGTATACATGATTACAAGTGTGTTTGTCCACTGCTGACTGGTGCAGTGGTAAAGAATCTACCTCTGGATGGGGAAGATCCCCTGGAGAAGGGAATGGCAACCCACTGCGATATTGTTGCCTGGGAAATCCCATGGACAGAGGAGCCTGGCTGGCTACAGTCCACGTGTTGCAGAGTCAAACACGACCGAGTGACTGAGCACAAGCATGGGTACAAACTTACTGGATAACAGGGAGAATAAAAAGAGGCAAGCGAACAGCTCAGAGTGGGGATGCGCTTGCAGGGAAGCACAGGGCTTTCTGAGTGCTAAAGTACCCTGCTGACCTCTCTCCTGGGTATTGTTAGGGACCAAACGACGGTCTCTAGGACCTGAGTCATGTTTACCAAAAAGAGACAGGATATGCGCTCATCTTGCCTGGCCAATCATGTAATGCCAGCTACTCCTGTAACTGAGACAAAGAACTGCCTGTATATAAGCCGCCATACTCCTTTGTTCCGGGCTCTTGTCGGATTCCCTTGTGTGGGATGAGACTTGGGCCCTAGCGCGCTAGGAATAAACAAACTCCCTTCTTGCGTTTGCAATACTGTGGTGGACTTGCTCTCTCGGTCGGTTCGGAGATACGGGCTCGGAGCATAACATCTGGGGGCTTGTCCGGGATCGCTGTCCCGCTGGGGAGGACAACTCTCCTGGTAGAAGGGAGTAACCTCGTTAGGAGATAAGAGCTCTGAGCACCGGTGCTAACGATGCAGAAGCCCAGATTAAGTCCAGGGCCCGGTATCGTACTGGGGAGGCATCTGGCTGTAAAGTGCAGAGGCAAGTCAGTGTAAGGCCGGGGCCTGGTTTAGTGCTGGGGAGGCAGCTGGCTCTGGTTACTGGATTAAGTCCAGCGTAAGGCCGGGGCCCAGTTTTGTGCTGGGGAAGTGGCTGGCTCTGTGAACATCCTGCAGGTAAGATTGAGTGCATTGTCGGTGGCCACCTTGTGTTTGTTATCTGTTTGTCTATTTGTGGTGTCTGCGCTGCTCTTTGTGTGCTCTGTTGGCTCCCAGTGTACTTTTCTGTGACATTGGGACAAACAACTTCTACTCCTTTATCTCTTATGATTAACCACTTCTCTGATTTCAAATCTAGAGCTCAGAATCTTTCGTTACTGGTAAAGAAGAGCAAACTGGTGACTTTCTGTTCCGCCGAGTGGCCCACCTTTGACGTCGGATGGCCACAAGAGGGAACCTTCAATCCCCAAATTATCCAGGCAATTAAAGAGAGGGTGCTTACTCCTAGTCCTGCCGGGCACCCAGATCAGACTCCCTACATTCTGGTCTGTCAGGATCTAGTGAGAAACCCGCTGGAATGGCTTAAACCCTTTGTTCTCGCTCCTCCTAAACCTCCCCATCCCTCTTCCCCAACTCCAACCTCGCCAAGTCCACAGGTGCTAGTCATGAAGGCTTCCGAAGAAAAAGAAGGAAAAAAGGACGAGAATCGACCAAAGCCGGTCTTCCAGGAATCTTCTCTGTATCCTAATCTGATAGATCTGGAGACCGAATTGTTCCCACCCCCGTATGCGGATCCACATCCGCCCTTGCTTCCACAGGTTCCACAGGTTTCATCGGGAAAAGCCAGGAGGAGAACCGAGCCTTCAGCTCATCCCAGAGAAGGGGGCCCCGCCCAGGGAACTTGGGGAAAAACAAGAGAAATGGCCAGCGTAGTGGAAGAAGACCCAGAAGTCCCCTCCTCCACTGTTCACACATTTCCTGTCCGGGTGGGACCAGCCAGAGAGGGTGGAGAGCGGACATATCAGTATTGGCCCTTCTCCACTAGTGATCTGTACAATTGGAAAACCCAAACTCCCTCCTTCTCTGAAAAACCACAGGGTCTTATTGATCTTTTAGAGTCTATCCTTTTTACTCACAATCCCACTTGGGATGATTGTCAGCAACTGTTACAGGTGCTTTTCACTACAGAGGAGCATGAGCGGATCCTGTCAGAAGCTCAGAAGAATGTGCCAGGGGTGGATGGGAGGCCCACAATACAGCCTAACCTCATTGAGGAGGGATTCCCCTTGGTGCGACCCAACTGGGACTTCGAACGTGCTGAAGGTAGGGAGCGTCTCCGGATGTACCGTCAGACTCTTATGGCTGGCCTTAGAGCGGCCGCCAGGAAGCCAACTAATTTGGCCAAAATAAATTCAGTGAGGCAGGAACCAAATGAGAGCCCAGCAGCCTTCCTTGAAAGGATAATGGAAGCTTTTAGACAGTATACCTCTATGGACCCACAGGCAGATGAGTCACGAGCGGCAGTTATGTTAGCATTTGTAAATCAAGCAGCCCCCGATATTAAAAAAAAAGTTACAAAAGATAGAGAGGTTAAATGAACAATCCTTGCAAGATCTACTGAGGGCAGCCGAGAGAGTTTTTAATCATAGAGAGGCCCCAGAAGAGAGAGAGGACCGCATTAGAAGAGAAGAAAGAGAATTTAGAGCTGAAGAAAACCATAAAAATCAAACAGAGCTGGCCCAGATATTTTTTGCTGGGGTTGAAAACAAAAACAGGTTCCAGAAAGGGAAAAAATTGGACTCAAAAAACTGAAGAAAAAAAAAAAAAAAACTGACAAGGCGTAAGCTTGAGAAAAACCAATGTGCGTTTTGTAAAGAGTTTGGACATTGGAAAGATAAATGCCCCAAGAAAAATCTAAAAGAGGGGCCCAAGAACCCCAAGAACGAGACTCCCTCTCCAGACAGTCATATCTTCTACGCAGGTGAGGATAGCGACTAGGGGGGTCAGGGCTCGAAGCCCCTCCCCGAGTCCTGGGTAACCATAAATGTGGAGGGAAAACCGGTTGGCTTCATGGTGGACACGGGAGCCCAATACTCAGTCTTAAACCAAAAAGATGGACCCATGTCTAAGAAAAGTAGCTGGGTGCAGGGAGCAACCGGGACTAAAGGATATGGATGGACTACAAAACGGCATGTGAACTTGGGGGCCCACCAGGTAACCCATTCTTTTCTGGTGATACCTGAGTGTCCGGCACCCTTGTTGGGAAGGGATTTACTGTCTAAAGTAAATGCCCAAATTCATTTCGACCACGGACAAGTGTCGGTTTTAGATGGGACCGGGCATCCTCTTCAGGTCTTGTCTCTGGCATTAAAAGATGAATACAGACTCTACTTGCCAGAGGCCCCAGCGACAATAAGCCCTGAAGTACAACCATGGGTTCAAAGATACCCTCAGGCCTGGGCTGAAACAGCAGGAATGGGACGAGCCAAAGAGAGGCCCCCTATCATTGTGGAACTGAAATCCAGTGCTTCCCCGGTGAGGGTACGACAGTATCCCATGAGTCAAGAGGCTCGACAAGGAATTACTCCTCATATACAATGCCTCATAGACGCTGGGGTCCTGAAAAGGTGCCGGTCCCCATGGAACACTCCCCTGTTGCCTGTGAAAAAGCCTGGGGGAACTGATTTTAGACCGGTTCAAGATCTACGAGAAGTCAACAAACGGGTGAGTGATATTCATCCTACGGTTCCTAACCCTTATACATTGCTAAGCAACTTGCCTCCAAATTACATTTGGTATACTGTTTTAGATTTGAAAGATGCCTTTTTCAGTTTGCCTCTTGCCCCCGCAAGCCAAGAGATCTTTGCCTTCGAATGGCAGGAAGACGGTGGTCAGACCCCTGTGCAGCTGACATAGACTCGCTTACCACAGGGTTTCAAAAACTCGCCCACGTTATTTAATGAGGCCCTGGACGAAGACCTCCGTGAGTATTGGGTTGAACACCCTACCATTGTTTTATTACAATATGTTGATGACCTTATGCTGGCAGCAGCTGCAGAGAAAGAGTGCCAAGAGGCAACAGGTGACCTTCTCCAAACCTTGGGGACTTTAGGTTACAGGGCTAGTGCCAAAAAGGCCCAGATTGCCAAGCAAGAGGTTACATACCTCGGTTATAAGATAAAACGGGGCCAGAGGTGGCTAACACAGGCTATAAAACAAACCATCCTCCAGATCCCTGAGCCGGCTAACCCTAGAAAAGTGAGAGAATTTCTGGGAACGGTGGGATATTGCTGGTTATGGATCTTGGGGTTTGCAAAAAAGGCCAGGCCCCAAAGAAAACAAGGACTGGAAATGGACTGAGCCAATAAAAGAGGCCTTCCAAGAGCTCAGGCGAGCCTTGCTAGAAGCTCCTGCCCTTGCCCTCCCTGATCCATCTAAGCCTTTCCAATTATTTGTAGATGAAAAGCGGGGGATAGGAAAAGGGGTACTAACACAGAGATGGGGACCATGGAAGTGACCTGTAGCTTACCTTTCCAAGAGACTGGACCCAGTGGCAGCCGGATGGCCACCTTGTCTCCGTATCATCGCTGCCACCGCGCTCTTAGTCCACGATGCTGATAAACTGACTTATGGACAGAGACTCTTGGTCTACACTCCTCATGCCATAGAGAGAGTTTTAAAGCAACCCCCAGGTAAATGGATTTCTAATGCTCGCTTGACGCACTACCAGGCCTTGCTACTTGACACCCCACGGATTCATTTCCAAACGCCCTGCACTCTAAATCCGGCCACTCTTTTGCCCAATCCAGGAGAAAATAGCCCCCTCCATGATTGTGATGAGATACTGGCTGGGGTAACAGCAATGCGAAGGGACTTAACCGATACTCCACTGGATAACAGTGAGCTAAAATGGTTCACAGATGGCAGTAGTTATGTAAAAGATGGACAGAGACGGGCGGGAGCCACAGTAGTAGATGACTCTGGACAGACCATATGGGCAGAGGCCCTTCCCCTGGATACCTCAGCACAAAAGGCAGAGTTAATTGCCCTGATTCAAGCATTAGAGAGAGCCAAAGGAAAAAAAATAACTATTTTCACTGACAGTCGCTATGCTTTTGGCACGGTACACATCCAGGGCCCGATATATCGGGAACGGGGGGTTTTGACAGCTGAAGGAAAAGAAATTAAAAACTTGCCTGAAATCCGTAGACTTTTAGAGGCTGTACAGATGCCTCGGGCTGTGTCAATAGTACACTTACCTGGACATCAGAAGGGTAACAGCCCCACGGCACGAGGGAATCGTGCCGCAGACCTGGCAGCTCGAAAAGTAGCTGATGAAGATTTCATCACCCCTGTATTTGCGATCGGACTTCCACCTCCAGGTATGGGAACTCTGCCCCCAACCCCTGAGTATTCATCCACAGACTTTGCTTGGATCCAAAAACACACCAACCTTCAAAAAGATAAAGATGGATGGTACCAAGACTCAGACGGCTACTTGATACTCCCTGCTCAGTTGGGACAGCAACTATGTGAGCATTTGCACTTGTCTACTCATCTGGGAGAAAAGAAGACTGATGCTCTTTCAAACTGCACGCCTGCGATTTCCCCGGCACTAGACAACTGTAAAGAACATAGTGCATGCTTGTAAGGCGTGTCAACAGATGAGGCCAGGAAAAGGACAACATGCAGGACTGAGGTATCAGGGAGAAGGACCAGGGCAACACTGGAAAATAGATTTCACCGAGGTAAGGCCAGGCAAGTATGGTTACCGGTACTTGTTAGTGTTGGTGGATACCTTCTCAGGGTGGGTGGAGGCTTTTCCTACAAAGGGAGAAACCGCGATGATAGGGGCAAAAAAAATTTTAGAAAAAATAGTTCCCAGGTTTGGCCTGCCAGTGACCATCGGCTCTGATAATGGACCTGCTTTTGTGAGTCAAATAGTTCAGAGCCTTGCCCTAGCCCTAGGGACTAAATGGAAGTTACATTGTGAATACAGTCCACAGAGCTCAGGGCAAGTGAAAAGAATGAATTGGACTCTAAAAGAAACTATAACTAAATTGGCTATAGAGACTGGCGGGGACTGGGTGACCCTCCTTCCCCTCGCCCACTTCTGTGCGTGTAATACTCCTTATCAACTTAATCTGACCCCATTTGAAATTCTGTATGGGAGACCTCCCCCTATATGTCCAATATTTGAAGGGAAAAAACTACCGCCTCCCACGTTGGGGCAATTCCAAGAGGCCTTGATGGCCTTAAGCAAGGTGCACTCTCGTGTCTGGAAACTGCTCCAAGAAATACATGTGGGTCAAAATAAGGGAACTATTCCCTCACATGACATTGGCCCCGGAGACTGGGTATGGGTCAAAAGGCACCAAACCAAGGCACTAGAACCCAAATGGAAGGGTGCTTATGTTGTTCTTCTTACCACCCCAACTGCCCTAAAGGTCAACGGTATCGGGCCTTGGGTGCATTGCAACCACGTAAGCCCAGCTGCTTCAGCAGAGCAGGAAGACTCTAAGAAAGAATGGGAAGCATCTTGGCACCCGTCCAACCCCTTGAGGCTAAAGCTTCGAAGGCGCCAACAGGACCAGGACAACTCGGCTGGGCCATCTTGTGGATGACCCAGATACTCTGCTCCGGAGTTGCCAGCGTGAACCCGCATCAACCCATCAAAATCACCTGGAAGCTGCAAAATGGACTAACATGAGAGGTGCTAAACTCCACTACCACAATACATCCACCAAACACATGGTGGCCAGACTTGTACTTTGACCTTAAGCCGATGGTAAATGTGCCTTGGGCTAGGGGTTATCTCTGAGAACAAGGGTTCTGGGCATGCCCAGGCGCACCCAGACATGACTGGAAGACCTGTGGTGGGCACAAGACTCTTATTGTACAACTTGGGATTGTGTTACTTCTAATGATGGACCTCGGCGCTGGGAAGTAGGAAATCGAGATTTACTTAATTTTTCATTCGCCAAGCCCCTCCCTAGGGTCCTCGGAGATCCAACTTTTAGCTGTGAAAGTTGCAATTATGCGCAAGTCAGAATAAGGTTCGATCCAGAAAAAAAGCAAAAAAGAGGGGACCTGGATCTCTGGCCTATCTTGGGGGCTACAGACAAGGGAATCAGGAGGGTTTGGGGTTGATGGAAAAGGGATTATAGTAGTGAGCCAGGTCTTAGAGCCAATTCTTGTACACAGTATCGGGCCCAACAAAGTAAAAAAGCTGGCTGTAACCCCCCACCTAACGACTTCCATGCCAACATCTTTGGCAGTGAGCCCCGAAGCAGAAGTGCTCGCTGAAATAGATCCCCTATGGAAGCTGATTAGGGCAGCTTATGCCACCCTGAATCAGACCCATCCTGAGGCAACTAAATCTTGTTGGTTATGTTACAACTTAATTCCCCCTTATTACAAAGCAGTAGGCCTCAACGCCTCTTATGACTTGGCCAACAGCACTGATCCTCCTCAATGTCATTGGGGGGACTGAAAGGTGGGTCTTACGATGAAAGAGGTATGGGGAAAGGGCTTATGCACGAGCACGGTGTTACCAGCAAAGTCTCCACTTTGTGCGCATGTCGTCGAGCCTGATGATTTGCCTGTAGCTAAATGGTTAATACCTCAAATGGGGGGATGGTGGGTCTGTTCACACACGGGGCTAACTCCATGCCTGCATAGCTCAATCTTTGACCCCAAAGAATTCTGTGTTATGGTGGCTGTCATGCCAAAGATTCTGTACCGACCAGAGAAAGCAATATATGATTATTGGGCCCAGAAATTAACTCTAAATCCTCCAAAAAAAACTTCTAAAGTTAAGAGGGAACCTCTTACCGCCATAACCATAGCAACTATGTTCAGTCTTGGAATAGCCGGGCTGAGACCGGAATAACAGCTCTGTCCCTGCAAAGCCAAGGATTTAACTCCCTGAGAGCGGCCATAGATGAAGACATTACCCGTATAGAGCATCTATTAGTCATTTAGAATCGTCTCTAACTTCTCTATCTGAAGTAGTTCTGCAAAACAGGAGGGGATTAGATCTGCTCTTTCTGCAACAAGGGGGACTCTGTGCTGCCCTAGGAGAAGAGTGCTGTTTCTATGCGGATCATACAGGAATAGTTAGAGAATCTATGGCCAAAGTGAGAGAAGGACTAGCCCAAAGTAAACGAGAACGTGAGGCTCAACAGGGATGGTTTAAATCTTGGTTTCAACAATCCCCTTGGCTGACTACCTTAATCTCCACCTTGCTAGGACCCCTGCTAGTACTTTTACTAATGCTTACCTTCGGCCCATGTATTATCAATAGACTTGTAGCCTTTGTAAAGGAATGCATAAATACAGTACAGCTGTTTGTGCTTCGACAACAATATCAAACTGTGTCTCAGGACCGAGAGGAAGATTCCTCTATATGATCTAAGGACAGGGGGGAATGTTAGGGACCAAACGACGGTCTCTAGGACCTGAGTCATGTTTACCAAAAAGAGGCAGGATATGCGCTCATCTTGCCTGGCCAATCATGTAATGCCAGCTACTCCTGTAACTGAGACAAAGAACTGCCTGTATATAAGCTGCCATACTCCTTTGTTCGGGGCTCTTGTCGGATTCCCTTGTGTGGGATGAGACTTGGGCCCTAGCGCGCTAGGAATAAACAAACTCCCTTCTTGCGTTTGTAATACTGTGGTGGACTTGCTGTCTCGGTCGGTTCGGAGATACGGGCTCGGAGCATAACAGGTATCACTTTCTAGCTCTAGTTCACAACGTCAAATGTCTTTAGGGAGCCAGAAACTGAATTGCTCATCAAAGAGCACGCCTATCTCCAGTTATAAGTCTGGGGGAAGTAATGGTAAGAGTGGAGGGAGAAGAAGGTTCATTCCTTCAGTCACAGAAATATATTTATAGGTACACCTCCCTTCTTGAACAAATTGTGAGGGCATAGGAGAAGGCAATGGCACCCCACTTCAGTACTCTTGCCTGGAAAATCCCATGGACGGAGGAGCCTGGTGGGCTGCGGTCCATGGGCTCGCAGAGTTGGACACGACTGAGCGACTTCACTTTCCCTTTTCACTTTCATGCATTGGAGAAGGAAATGGCAACCCACTCCAGAGTTCTTGCCTGGAGAATCCCAGGGACGCCAGAGCCTGGTGGGCTGCCATCTATGGGGTCACACAGAGTCGAACACGACTGAAGTGACTTAGCAGCAGCAGCAGCAGCAGCAGGAGGAAACCAAGAGAGAGACAGAATAGTACAAGTCAAAAAGCACCTCCAGGTTCTTAGTTTAGGGAAGCTGGCCTTGTTAGCTGTGTTAGAAAAGCTGATTCCAACAAGAATTGCAACCAGCTTGCAACCTCAAGATGTTGAGGACATCTGATAGCATCAAGCTGAGCACAAGTTCAGAGGAAGAAAGCTAGCATTTCTCAGCTCTATTTGCCCACTTGTTATTTTGTTACTGTTGCTGTTTTAAAAGACCAGAGTAGAGCTATCAGGTTGGATTCCTTGAGCATGCCAACAAGGAACCACAAAAAGCTTTATTGGAGAAAAGAGATTGTTCAGTTCAGTTCAGTCACTCAGTCGTGTCCGACTCTTTGCGACCCCATGAATCCCAGCACGCCAGGCCTCCCTGTCCATCACCATCTCCCAGAGTTCACTCAGATTCATGTCCATCGAGTCCGTGATGCCATCCAGCCATCTCATCCTCGGTCGTCCCCTTCTCCTCCTGCCCCCAATCCCTCCCAGCATCAGAGTCTTTTCCAATGAGTCAACTCTTCTCATGAGGTGGCCAAAGTACTGGAGCTTCAGCTTTAGCATCATTCCTTTCAAAGAAATCCCAGGGTTGATCTCCTTCAGAATGGACAGGTTGGATCTCCTTGCAGTCCAAGGGACTCTCAAGAGTCTTCTCCAACACCACAGTTCAAAAGCATCAATTCTTCGGCGCTCAGCCTTCTTCACAGTCCAACTCTCACATCCATACATGACCACTGGAAAAACCATAGCCTTGACTAGACGGATCTTAGTCAGCAAAGTAATGTCTCTGCTTTCGAATATACCATCTAGGTTGGTCATAACTTTTCTTCCAAGGAGTAAGTGTCTCTTAATTTCATGGCTGCAGTCACCATCTGCAGTGATTTTGGAGCCCCCCAAAATAAAGTCTGACACTGTTTCCACTGTTTCCCCATCTATTTCCCATGAAGTGATGGGACCAGATGCCACGATCTTCGTTTTCTGAATGTTGAGCTTTAAGCCAACTTTTTCACTCTCCTCTTTCACTATCATCAAGAGGCTTTTTAGCTCCTCTTCACTTTCTGCCATAAGGGTGGTGTCATCTGCATATCTGAGGTTATTGAGATTTCTCCCAGCAGTCTTGATTCCAGCTTGTGTTTCTTCCAGTCCAGTGTTTCTCATGATGTACTCTGCATTTAAGTTAAATAAGCAGGGTGACAATATACAGCCTTGACATACTCCTTTTCCTATTTGGAATCAGTCTGTTGTTCCATGTCCAGTTCTAACTGTTGCTCCCTGACCTGCATACAGATTTCTCAAGAGGCAGGTTAGGTGGTCTGGTATTCCCATCTCTTTCAGAATTTTCCACAGTTTATTGTGATCCACACAGTCAAAGGCTTTGGCATAGTCAATAAAGCAGAAATAGATGTTTTTCTGGAACTCTCTTGCTTTTTCCATGATCCAACAGATGTTGGCAATTTGATCTCTGGTTCCTCTGCCTTTTCGAAAACCAGCTTGAACATCAGGGAGTTACAGTTCACGTATTGCTGAAGTCTGGCTTGGATAATTTTGAGCAGTACTTTACTAGCATGTGAGATGAGTGCAGTTGTGTGGTAGTTTGAGCATTCTTTGGCATTGCCTTTCTTTGGAATTGGAATGAAAACTGACCTTTTCCAGTCCTGTGGCCACTGCTGAGTTTTCCAAATTTGCTGGCATATTGAGTGCAACACTTTCACAGCATCATCTTTCAGAATTTGAAATAGCTCAACTGGAATTTATCACCTCCACTAGCTTTGTTCGTAGTGATGCTTCCTAAGGCCCACTTGACTTCACATTCCAAGATGTCTGGCTCTAGATGAGTGATCACATCATCATGATTATCTGGGGCATGAAGATCTTTTTTGTACAGTTCTTCCGTGTATTCTTGCCACCTCTTCTTAATATCTTCTGCTTCTGTTAGGTCCAGACCATTTCTGTCCTTTATTGAGCCCATCTTTGCATGAAATGTTCCCTTGGTATCTCTAATTTTCTTGAGGAGATCTCTAGTCTTTCCCATTCTGTTGTTTTCCTCTATTTCTTTGCATTGATCGCTGAAGAAGGCTTTCTTATCTCTTCTTGCTATTCTTTGGAACTCTGCATTCAGATGCTTATATCTTTCCTTCTCTCCTTTGCTTTTCACCTCTCTTCTTTTCACAGCTATTTGTAAGGCCTCCCCAGACAGCCATTTTGTTTTTTTGCATTTCTTTTCCATGGGGATGGTCTTGATCCCTGTCTCCTGTACAATGTCACGAACCTCATTCCATAGTTCAACAGGCACTCTATCTATCAGATCTAGGCCCTGAAGTCTATTTCTCACTTCCACTGTATAATAATAAGGGATTTGATTTAGGTCCTACCTGAATGGTCTAGCGGTTTTCCCTACTTTCTTCAATTTCAGTCTGAAATTGGCAATAAGGAGTTCATGATCTGAGCCACAGTCACCTCCTGGTCTTGTTTTTGTTGACTGTATAGAGCTTCTCCATCTTTGGCTGCAAAGCATATAATCTTTTATAAAGAGATTGTTAGCTAGCCTATTTTCCACATAGAGATTTTAAAAATCAATTTTTGAAGAAAGTTTGAAAAATTTGAGCACCAGATTTTCTCTGCAACCCAATTTGTCAGAAAAGACATGATTAGCATCCATTCTGTAAAAGCCCATGAGAGGTTTTTTTTCCCCTCATGAATTTTAACAAAGCTTTGACCTTGACTGCTGCTTCTTTCCACCTTCGGTCACTTTTAACAGTGGCCTGATTGAAGAGTTAGAAGTAAAACACCTGAGACACCTGTACCCCCATGTCCATCAGCATGGTGACGATAAGCATTTTGAATTCAGCAAATAAGGCATCACTGACTAAATGGACGTGAGTCTGAGTAAACTTCGGGAGTTGGTGATGAACAGGGAGGTCCCGCGTGCTGCAGTCGGTGGGGTCGCAAAGAGTCGGACATGACTGAGTGACTGAATTGAACTGAATAAATCATCGGTGGATTATTAATACCGCCTCCTTCACTTTGCTAGTGTAGATACTAGTGAACTGATTGTAGGGAAGGGGGGCCACAGAGAGGTGATTCTACTTTATTGCTGGTCTGAGGATTCACAGACCATTTCTACACATGAATAGGAGAAAATAGGTTTACACTGACTGTGTCATGTAATTTCAGTGGGATTCAGTAGGTGGCGTAGAAGAGCTTCCCCAGTCCACCCAGAAACCCTAAACCAGCGAAACAAAATGTTTGAGGAAGTATTTGATTTTTCTACAGACTGCCAACAGGACAGAGGAACAGGCCAACTTGGTAAGCAACATCTTTTTAAATTCTGTAAAATAAAATAAATGGTATAACTAGTTATTAGACCCCAAAATCTCAGACGTCTCTATGATTAAGTCCTGGATGTTTTTCTAAGTGCGTTATTTCTGATATGTACTTACTGTGACTTGAGCTAGCATTTATTTATCAGTTGCTTGTTCTGAGTCAGAGAAAGGGTTTTTGTGTTTTTGTGGATTTTTTTTTAAGTGAACCTCATCTCAGGCACAATTTGCTTTCAAGAGATTTGAAGTGGTAGATGAATATTTGGGTCATAAACATCTCACGGGTTTCTGATAGAGCTGCTAGCAGTTGATTCAGATGGCACTGCTCTTTTTATCCTGTTCCCTCCATTTATCTCTTTGTAATGAAAATGCTGAGGACAGTGAGCTGTAGGTAAACCACTCCTGGAGGCAGGGCTGCCCAGTGACTCCTGTTTTTATGGGCAGGTGCATTTGAGTTTTTCCTCTGGGCAATTCCCACAATTTGCATTTTTTTTCCTGTTTTCTCAGACTACAGAAACTGTCCTAGGGTGCAGCTATTGAGGTGGAATTGCAGGTTTTGAAAATGTTTCCCAGGCTACACCCAGCTGGATCCAAAGAGTTGTGAGTTTTTCTTTACAACAGAAAGCAAAAGTTCACAAAACCGCATAGAAAACAAAGCAGAAAAGCTCTTGAACTGGTTTTGATCCTTTCAGCCTGTGGTTAACATTTATAGCTAGTTGCCCTCATGCAAAGAAAACTCTTAATAAATATTTGTGGAACTGAACTCAATGGGCCAGATTGATTGTATGAGTATTAGCTAGCTATTAAGACAAGTCAAAGTCTCAACTCCATGCCTCCAAAATCTTTAGGCAAAGGCAATTCACATTTATTGATACACTGAATCATAAAAGGTGAGGCTAAACCTATCATAATCATAAAAATAGACATAAACACATCTGGAGATATTTTTATACTATCAAATCACTGCAATCTATTACTAGTTAACTTTGCAAATAATAATTTTGTCTGGCAGTAAAGTAATTTTGAGCTGCTACTATAGATGAGATTCTGTGCTGTTCATTAGGACTTTGACAAAAGTATTGATTTTCACTGATATAGCAAGTTTGGTATATACAATTTATATCTCCTTTAAGTGCCTAAACCTGGTGTCTTGGTGATGAAGAATCCGTCTGCAACGGAGGAGACCTGGGTTTGATCCCAGGGTTGGGAAGATCCCCTGGAGAAGGGCATGGCAACCCACTCCAGTATTCTTGCCTGGAGAATTTCCATGGACAGAGGAAACTGGTGGGCTACAGTCCATGGGATCGCAAGGAGTCAGACATAACTGAGGTGACTAAATACATGTATGTAACACTTTGACTTCTTAATGATAGAAATATAAATGATTTAATAAACTGAGTGCTTCAAATAGTGACTGCAAGTGAAAGGGCAAAATGGAAGTTGAGCAAATAGAAGATATTTGAGTCAACCAATTCAGCTAGGCAGAAAAGTGAAGCCATGCTTTCCTTCAATGCTTGAAGACAGGCATTTTGATACCGACCAGGGTTCTCAGCCTTCCCCAGTCATTGGAAACTGACTAGAGGCTAGACAAGAAATTCAGGCAAGGCTTCATTGGGCCCCCTGCTGCAGCAGATGGAGTGAGAACAAGTAACAGGTTCCTTTGTCCACGGGCCTTGGGGAGAGGTGAGCTGGTTCCTTCTATGGGGGTGAGGTTAGAGGGATGTCCAGGGGTGGGGCTGGAGGGGTGGCTTAGGTGGTTTGCCGACCCCTTTGGTGTTGTGTGCAAGGGCACACACAGTCTGCTTTTGCTCCAGACCCCCTGTCTTTGCTCTAGGCTCTTTGGAGGTAGCAGATGGGCTTTTTTGGTCTTTTAGTGTCTTTTGTCCAGAATTTGTCTCAACTGTACATGCATGCAGTTATTTTCAGTCCCTTGTACTTTCTTTGTTTTTTGGAGATGTTTGCTGAGATGCGAGCACTATAGCACTGCAGCAAAAGGTCCCTGGCCCCAGCCTATCTCAGTTTTATAATGCAGTTTTTTTGTGGTTGTTGCTATTTAGGAAACAAGCTGTCCTTACCACTTTCCTCTTGCTTGTGGTGGGTTCGCTGTTCGCTGTGCGCTAAGCGCTCCTGTCTGTGCGTGGAGTCCCGTCTCTGCCGCTTGTCTCTCTGGCCACTCTGTGCACACACCCGAGGGTGCTGACCACTGCTTCCTTGAACTCTGGTGTTTGGCTGGATGGTTAAAAGATCCCTAGATTTGGATTCAGGTTTAGGAATAAGTAAAGAATCCCATTTGAGCCTTAAGCCCAAGCTGCTCTTGCTTCAACTTAACTGACACAGGATAGTTCTGTTTTGAGATATTAGGCACTGGCCCAGGCAGTAATTGAGTATTATTTTTATTCTCATTGAAAAATGTCTCCTGTGTGGGTGGCTCTTTCAGGGAGCTGAAGAGAGAGACTTGGGACATTTCTGGGTCTTTCAGCCGAATACAATCAATGACATAGAAATACCACCTGTACTTTTCACATACATTATAATGTCTCTGTCCCCTCCCCTCTGCAGGGCCTTCATGAGCAGTGGTGAAGGGGGCATAGATGGCCCTCTTTGATGTTTGAAGAGGTCAGGATCACCAAGGAATCATTGGGCATCTCTGTGAAAGGGTAAGTCCAAGAAATTCCCCCAACTAGATAAATTTGCATGTCTCACTTGGGGAACTTTTACAACCCACGATTGTTTCTGGGACATGAATTATTTGGGTCCCTCAGCTCTCCTTGAGAGATCTGAGGGGACATGTGAAGAGGAACTTAACTCTTTGCTAATACTAATGGCCTGCTTATATAATGTGGTTCTAGGAGGTTTTGAATAAGTTCCTTAAAATATCTGCATAGCTATGTAGCCCCCCCACTCAGGGGGTCTCTGGTGGTGAGAGGGTTCACTGTCTAGGGTTCATACCAATATGACCCACTGGTCTCATATTCTATGGGAATGCTGATAACAAAATAGTGTCTGAATAATGGTGGGCCGGTGTAATGACATAACCCAGGACAATACCTACTATATCACAGGGAATACATACATATTTGATGAATGAATGTGTTACAGAAAGGAGGACCCCTGTCTAGGGCCCAAGAGTGGGCTCTTGTCTAACACTCGGGAATGAATTGTCCAACGAGACACCTGTGCTGACAAAGCAAGAGACTTTATTGGGAAGGGGCACCTGGGTGGAGAGCATCAAGGTAAGGGAACCCAGGAGGACTGCTCTGCCACATGACTCA
Source organism: Ovis aries (assembly GCF_016772045.2). Classification (NCBI taxonomy): domain Eukaryota; kingdom Metazoa; phylum Chordata; class Mammalia; order Artiodactyla; family Bovidae; genus Ovis; species Ovis aries. The sequence continues at coordinate 58,759,658 of NC_056059.1, read as the reverse complement.
AAATCTCAGGTTTCATGGGATTAGGTTTACGGGATTAGTGATGGAATTAGTTTCTGGGTTGTCTCTGAGCAATCATTCTGACTTGGTCCTTCCTGGTGGTGTGAGCATCCCTTGGCCAACATGGATTCCAGTGAGAAGGATTCTGGGAGGTTAGTAGGACGCATGGATGGTGTCTTCTCTCTCCTTTTGACCTTTCCTGAAATCTTCCGGTTGGTGGTAGCTTGTTAGTTTTGCATTCCTTACCAAGGACTTCCTGTTTAAGATAACTCCTGTAGGTGGTTACTATGGTGCCTGGCTAAGGCAAGTGGTTTCAGTAAGTGTTTCCCCTAACAAATGAATGAAGAAAAGTTTTCTGAATAAGAGAGAGAAGGAAACTGCTCCCATCTAAAACCTTTCAGTGGTCACTGACCCCCTCATCACTCAGGATAGAATCCCAACTCCTTACAATGATCTGCCCCCTGTGTTCTTGGCCTGAACTCCCCTCACCCACCTCACTCCATGCTAACACTGGCCTCCTTATTGTGCCTCAGACAAGCCAACCTCAATCCTACCTCAGGACCTTTGCACTTGTCTTTTCCTTTGCCAGAAGGAAATGCTTCCCCCCCAGATCTTCCCATAGATGATTAATTCACTTCATTCTGATTTCTACTCCAATATCATATTCTCAGAAAGGCCTTCTCTGACTAATCAATCTGAAAAAGCCACCACCAACCACTATTATATACCTAGCACTATTCTTGATTCATTTATCCTGCTTTATTTTTCTGTATAGTGGGTATCACTACATGAAATTATTATGTTTATGTTCTGTCTTTCCTCTAGATAATAAGCTCTTGAAAATTAGAAACTTATCTTGATCATTGCTTTATCTCTAGTTCCTAAAACATGGCCAGAAAGCTATCCATAATACTGATTGAATAAATGAATGAGTGAATGGATTTTCTTATCTTTTATCATTTTCTGAAAGATCTTTTATCAAAGTTATTGCAGTGTTACTGACCATATTCCTTATGCTGTATATTAGAACCCCATAACTTATTAATTATATACTGGTGGTTTGTACTTCTTAATCCCCTCACTCTCCCACCTTCCATCCCTCTTTCTGCTGACACACACTATTTTCTGTATCTATGAATCTGTTTTCATTTTGTTTGTTTTGTTTTTTAGATTCTGCATATAAGTAAGATGATGTGGTTTTTGTCTTTGTCTGACTTATTTCGCTTAGCATGATACTTTCTAGACCTACTCATGTTGCAAATGGCAAGAATTCATTTTTTAATGACTAATATTCCATTATATATATATATATATATATATATACACACACACACAAAAAAAAAACATCTTTATCATTCATCTATTGATAAACACCTAGTTTGTTTCCATATCTTGGCTGTTGTAAATAACGCTCCCTCTTTCTCTTACAGGGATAATTGTCATTGGATTTAGGAACTACCTAGATTAGGCGTCCCCAACCTCAGTGGTGCTGGTCCATGACCTATTACGAAGTGGGAGGCACAGCAGGAGGTGAGCAGAGATTAAAACCAAAACCACTCCCACCTCCGTCTGAGGAAAAGTTATCTCCCACAAAACCAATCCTTGGTGCCAAAAATTTGGGGACTGCCGAGTCCTAGATAATCCAAGATGATCTTCTCAAGACTCTTAATGTAATTATCTCTACAAATACCCTTTTTCTAAATTGCTGCTGCTGCGGCTAAGTCGCCTCAGTCGTGTCCATCTCTGTGCAACCCCATAGATGGCAGCCCACCAGGCTCCCTCGTCCCTGGGATTCTCCAGGCAAGAACACTGGAGTGGGTTGCCATTTCCTTCTCCAATGCTTGAAAGTGAAGTCGCTCAGTCGTGTCCGACTCTTAGTGACCCCATGGACTGCAGCCCACCAGGCTCCTACATCCATGGGATTTTCCAGGCAAGAGTACTGGAGTGGGGTGCCATCGCCTTCTCCATTTTCTAAATTAGGTAATATTCAATTAGGAGATTAGGATATGGTTAGGAGGTAGACATATCTTTTTTGGGAGAAGGGTCACCATTCAATCCATTACATATCCACATTAAAAGTTATTTGATTAGAGGTAGTATAACTGTTCAGAGAAGGCAATGGCACCCCACTCCAGTACTCTTGCCTGGAAAATCCCATGGACGGAGGAGCCAGGTGGGCTGCAGTCCATGGGGTCGCGAAGAGTCGGACACGACTGAGTGACTTCACTTTCACTTTTCACTTCCATGCATTGGAGAAGGAAATGGCAACCTACTCCAGTGTTCTTGCCTGGAGAATCCCAGGGACGGTGGAACCTGATGGGCTTCCATCTATGGGGTCGCACAGAGTCGGACACGACTGAAGCGACTTAGCAGCAGCAGCAGCAGTATAACTGTTGGAGAAGGAAACGGCAACCCACTCCAGTATTCTTGCCTGGAAAATCCCATGGACGGAGGAGTGTGGTAGGCTGCAGTCCATGGGGTCACACAGATTCGGACACAACTGAAGCAACTTAGCAGCAGCAGCATCAGTATAACTGTTTATGAATATGTGTATTTTCCTGGTTTCAGGTTGTGTGACTCCCAAGAATGTAGCTTTCATTTAATGTCTCTAGTAAAAAAATGTTTAATGTCAGTCATGCTTAATTTAATATAGTCATTTAATGCTGACTTTTTTTACCCCTAGGATAAGTACTGTATCAAGATGCTCTGAAGAATAGCAACTACCCTTAGGAATGTCTACTGTTACAAAATGACTAAAAAAAATTCTAGCATCTTCCATTTTGCCATCATCTTTATATTAATACTTGAGATCAGAACTCAGTTATCTGATGAAAGTGAATTTTTAATTGACAGGTCAAAAAGAGGTCTCACCTATGTTCCCAGAGACTTATCCCTGGAAACAACCATCTTAAATATATCATACAACTATATTTCTGAGCTTCAGATGCCTGACATCCTCTCACTATCAAAGCTGAAGATTTTGATAATTTCTCATAATAGAATCCGGTATCTTGACTTGAGTGTTTTTAAATTCAACCGGGAACTGGAATACTTGGATTTGTCCCACAACAATTTGGAGAAGATTTCTTGCCACCCTACTCTGAACCTCAAGCACTTAGACCTCTCATTTAATGCATTTGATGCCCTGCCCATATGCCAAGAGTTTGGCAACATGTCTCAACTAGAATTTCTGGGGTTGAGTGCCACACAGTTACAAAACTCCAGTGTGCAGTCAATCACTCGTTTGCACATCAGCAAGGTTTTATTGGTCTTAGGAGATACTTATGGGGAAAGAGAAGATGCTGAGAGCCTTCAAGACCTTAAGACACAGAGCCTGCACATTGTTTTCCCCACAGGAAAGAAATTCCATTTTAATTTGGACGTGTCAGTCAGCACCACAGTGAGTCTGGAACTGTCTAATATCAAATGTGTGCTTGATGATAATGGGTGTTCTTATTTCGAAAATGTTCTGTCAAAACTTCAAAAGAACTCAAGGTTATCAAATCTTACTTTAAACAACATTGAAATAACTTGGAATTCCTTCATTACGATCCTCCAGTTGGTTTGGCGTACAAACATTGAGTATTTTTCCATTTCAAACATGAAACTACAAGGTTACCTTGACTCTAGAGATTTTGATTATTCTGACACTTCACTGAAGACCTTGTCTATACACAAAGTTGTCCATGATGTGTTCAGTCTTCCACAAGGTTACGTCTATAAAATATTGTCAAATATGAACATCCAACATCTCACAGTGTCTGCTGCGCACATGGTCCACATGGTCTGCCCATCCCAAATTAGCCCATTTCTGTATTTGAATTTTTCCAGTAATCTCCTAACAGACACGGTTTTCAAAAACTGTACAAATTTGGCTAATTTGAAGACACTTATCTTACAAAAGAATCAATTAAAAGAACTTATAAACATAGTTCATATGACCCAGGAAATGAAGTCTCTACAACAACTGGATGTTAGCCAGAATTCCCTGGTGTATGATGAAAGTGAAGGAAATTGCCCTTGGGCCAGAAATTTATTAAGTTTAAATATGTCTTCAAATATACTTACTGACTCTGTTTTCAGATGTTTACCTCCTCGGATCAAGGTTCTTGATCTTCACAATAACAGAATAAGGAGCATCCCTAAAGATGTCACTGGTTTAGAAACCTTGCAAGAACTCAACCTTGCTTCCAATTCTTTAGCCCACCTTCCTGGATGTGGTATCCTTAGCAGCCTTTCCATACTGATCATTGACTATAATTCAATTTCCAATCCATCAGCTGATTTCTTCCAGAGCTGCCAGAAGATTAGGTCCCTCAAAGCAGGGAACAATCCATTCCAATGTTCCTGTGAGCTAAGAGAGTTTATCCAAAGTGTAGGCCAAGTATCAAGTGACGTGGTAGAGGGCTGGCCTGAGTCTTATAAGTGTGACTATCCAGAAAGCTACAAGGGAACCCCTCTGAAGGACTTCCACGTATCTGAGCTATCCTGCAACACAGCTCTGCTGATTGTCACCATTGTGGTCCCTGGGCTGGTGCTGGCTGTTGCTGTGACTGTCCTCTGTATCTACCTGGATCTGCCCTGGTACCTCAGGATGGTGTGTCAGTGGACGCAGACCCGGCGCAGGGCCAGGAATGTACCCTTGGAAGAACGCCAAAGAACTCTCCAGTTCCATGCTTTTATTTCATATAGTGGGCACGATTCTGCCTGGGTGAAGAATGAATTAATACCAAACCTAGAAAAAGAAGATATAAGGATTTGTCTCCATGAGAGAAACTTTGTTGCTGGCAAGAGCATCGTGGAAAATATCATCAACTGCATTGAGAAAAGTTACAAGTCCATCTTCGTTTTGTCTCCCAACTTTGTCCAGAGCGAGTGGTGCCATTATGAACTCTACTTTGCCCACCACAATCTCTTCCATGAAGGATCTGATAACTTAATCCTGATCTTGCTGGAACCCATTCCACAGTATTCCATTCCTAGCAGCTACCACAAGCTAAGAGCTCTCATGGCACAGAGAACTTATTTGGAATGGCCCAAGGAGAAGAGTAAACACGGACTTTTCTGGGCTAACCTAAGAGCATCCATTAATATTAAACTGATGGGAAAAGCAGCAGAAGTACTTTACACAGAGATTTAAAATTTATCCTCTGCTGCGTTTGAGAAAATGTTGCTGGTTTGGGGGCTCTAGCAATGACCTTATTTTGCCTCGACATGGATATGAACATGATTTTGAATTTAGGATGTAGATAAAAATATGAGGTCTCCCTCATGGTTCAGCAGTAAAGAATCTGCCTGCCAGTGCAGGAGAGATAGGTTTGATCCCTGGTCTGGGAGGATCCCACATGTTGCAGAGCAACTAAACCCAAGCACCATAACTACTGAGCCTGCACTCTAGAACCCGGGAGCTGCAACTACAGCGCCTAAGTGCCACAACTACTGACGCCTGTGAGCCCTGGAGCCCATGCTTCATAACACAGAGAAGCCATTGCAGTGAGAAGCCCTTGAGCTGCAACTGGAGAGAAGCCCCTGCTCACCACAACCAGAGAAAAGTCCACACGGCAACCTAGACCCAGCACAGCCACAAATAAAATAATTATAAATAATTAATTTTAAAAGTGTGTATGTCTTTTCAGGCCCCCAGTTCCTCATGATATAATTTCAATTGAAACAGTTAATTTCTAACACAAAAGGGATTCATCTATTTCTCTGCTAGGACTGAATTTATTGAGTTTATCATATAATCAAGAGAAGCACCTGTTCAAACAACTTCAGTTGATATATGTTCCTGTGTGCCAATCAGGGTCAATGTTAGAAAACTTCATGCCTTTTGCAACTGTAGCTGGGTTTCTATCAGTTCAGTTTAGTTCAGTCACTCAGTCGTGTCCAGTTCTTTGCAACCCCATGGACTAGAGCATGCCAGGCTTCCCTATCCATCACTAACTCCCAGAGCTTGCTCAAAGTCATGTCTATCAAGTCAGTAATGCCATCCAACCATCACATCCTCTGTCGTCCCCTTCTCCTTCCTGCCTTCAATCTTTCCCACCATCAGGGTTTTTTCCAATGTCAGTTCTTGGCATTAGATGGCCAAAGTATTGGAGTTTCAGCTTCAGCATCAGTCCTTCCAATGAATATTCAGGACTGACTTCCTTTAGGATTGACTGGTTTGAGCTCTTTGCAGTCCAAGGGACTCTCAAGAGTCTTCTCCAACACCACAGTTCAAAACCATCAATTCTTCATCGCTCAGCTTTCTTTATGGTCCATCTCTCACATCCATACATGACTACTGGAAAAACCATAGCTTTGACTAGACAGACCTTTGTCAGCCAAGTAATGTCTCTGCTTTTTAATATGCTCTCTGGGTTTGTCATAGCTTTTCTTCCAAGGAGCAATTGTTTTTTAATTTCATGGCTGCCATCACCATCTGCAGTGATTTTGGAGCCCAAGAAAATAAAGTCTGTCACTGTTTCCATTGTTTCCCCGTCTTTTAGCCATGAAGTGATGGGACCAGATTCTATTATCTTCACTTTTTGAATGTTGAGTTTTAAACTAGCTTTTTTCACTCTCCTCTTTCACCTTCATCAAAAGGCTCTTTAGTTCTTCTTCATTTCTGCTGTAAGGGTGGTGTCATCTGCATATCAGGTTATTGATATTTCTCCTGGTGATCTTGTTTCCAGCCTGTGCTTGAGTTTCTATAGCAGATTTCTAAAGAGATTATGTCCTCCTCATTTCCATTCAGCATTTTTCTCTGCATGTTGAAGGCTGTTTATTGTTAATGCTGGAGATTCTTCACCTGAAGGAATTTCGTCTTGGCCATGAGGAGCCACTTGGTCCATTTGAAGGGCAATTCAGATACGCTGGAGGTTGTCCTTGGAAGCTTCCCTCAGCCAATGTTGGAAATTGAATTGACAGATAAATAACCCAGGTTTCTCTCCCATTTTGGGGGGACAAACTTGGGGTCTGCTTTACCTTCTCCCTGAATCTCCCAGTAGAATGGGAAAGTTCTGACTTTCTATGGTAGAAATGACTTTATTTGCTTCCTTTCTCCTTTTGTTCCATAGTCTCATTCCTCCAAGGGTGTTTCCGAGATCACCTCTGAAATAAACTACTTGTAGTTGCATACTTGTCTTAGGGTCCCAAACCATGGATGTGTTACATTGCAAGCCAAATGAACTTGAGTCTGGTTTGCTGTGGCCGGAGATCTTGCTTAGATTCTAGTTATCTGAGCTGGCATGCAGAAGCACATTTGCCCTTTTGATCATAAGAAGAAATGGAGCCAATGTGTCCTGCTTCTACACACAGCATCCCTGTCTTTTGGAAAACCATTTAAATAGGGTAAGAACAGATTGGAGCAGTGCAAGGAATGGGCTTTATCAGATTTTTTGCTCAGCTTTATTTTATCAGCTATTTTCTATCTTCATCGGTCACACTGTATGACAGCCAGTTCTAGACAGGTGTGGACTGACTTGTCACAGCTGCACCTTGTCATAGCTGCCCCCTACGTCTCAGTTTATGCCCTATACTGTCACTAGTAGCGCTGTTACACAATGGTTAAAGAAACTTGCTTAGCTCTTCTGGTATACGTACACTGTAAGTACTGAATGTGTATCCTTTGAAGAGATCCTTGATCTCTAAAGGGATGGGAGCCATTAAATGAGGCATAGTCTAGACATTCCTCAGAATCCCCAGTGGAATTGAAATTAACTCACTCCTAGGAGTAACCACGGAGAAGGCACTAGCGACCCACTCCAGTACTCTTGCCTGGAAAATCCCATGGATGGAGGAGCCTGGCAGGCTGCAGTCCATGCGGTTGCTAAGAGTCAGACACAACAGAGTGACTTCACTTTCACTTATCACTTTCCTGCATTGGAGAAGGAAATGGCAACCCACTCCAGCGTTCTTGCCTGGAGAATCCCAGGGACGGCAGAGTCTGGTGGGCTGCCGTCTATGGGGTCGCACAGAGTCGGACACGACTGAAGCGACTCAGCAGCAGCAGCGGCAGGAGTAACCAGGTCAATAATTCACTCTTGGATGGTTTTCTATTCTTCCTGTTCATTCTTCTCAGGTCCCTATTTCTGGAGCCCTGAGATTACTTCTTCAAAATGAATGACCTACACACAAAGCTCTTGTCCGAGTCTTCACTTTTGGGAGGAAAAACCCAAGTCACACTTACATATACTAGTTGTTTCTTGCCCCCCAAAACTTACAATCAATCATAGGACATTACATGCATCCAGATAACTAAAATAAAAATCAACGAGACAAAAATATAAATGGAAGTTCAGAGACCATTTAGATTGAGTGAAAAAAATCTTCTTAGAAGTGATGGTTTTTTTCTCTGGGCCTTGGAAGAAGACAAACTTTGGATTTTTCAACATGTAGATGAAGAATGGAAAGGCCATTCTAAATAGAATGATGTATAGAGGAAGAGACAGGAATACCCAGGCCTATTCTGGGACTGTTGTCTTAATTTGACTGGACCATGAAATTTATGAAAAGCAACAGCGAAATGTAAATATGCAAAGTTAGATTAAGATCATGTTGTCATTGATATATCTATGGCTGATTCATATTGATGCTGATGTTTGGCAGAAACCAACAATATTGAAAAGCAATTATCCTTCAAAATAATAAATTATTAAAAACAGATCATATTGTCAGGGGTTTGAAAGTCAAGCTATGGAGACTTGACTAGACGTCTAGGGATTGGCTAGAATAGCCTAGTCTTGACTAGAACATAGGGCTATATGAAAGTTATCATGTATACTTCTATGAGAATTAATAGTAGAACGCAAATTGAAACCATGAAATATATGCTAAAAATTATGAAAGCACTCGTTCTGTAAGGGATGTTGCAACAGTCATTACAGCTGGATTTTCCTGTTTTCTCTAGGATGATTGAACTTTAAGATTTCACAACCAAGTTTCAATTACTTAGTACTAATCGTGCATCAGTTTGGTAGGGCTCCAAGCCTGGGTGGCCTAAACAACGGAAATGTATTGTCTCTCAGTCCTGGAAGGTAGAAGCCCAATATCAAGTTTCCAGCAGGGCTGGTTCCCTCGAGTGGTGGAGGGAAGGATCTGCTCCAGGCCTCTTCCCCGTGGCTTATAGATGACTGTATCTCTCTGTGTTTCTTCACATGGTCTTCCCTCTATGCCTGTCTGTGTCCAAATTTCCCTTTTTTATAAGGACACCAATCACATTGGATTATGGCGCATCCTGACAACCCAGTCTGAACTGATATACTACCTGACTACGTTTCCAAATAAAGTGACATTATGAGGTACTGGGGTTTAGGACGTCAGCAGAAGAATTTTGGAGAACACAATTCAACTGGTTACTTCTTGTGAGTCTAAAAGAAATCCTTAAAATGGAGTCATAAAGTCAGTTAAAGTTTATTGAACCAATTCAAGACTTGGAGAAGTTAGATCAATCCTTTATGGAAATAACTGATCTTGTCAGTGGTCTTAAGGAGTTTACTAGGAGCTTGAAATTGTATTTGTAGAAACTCCTGCTGAAGAATTCCAAGTTGGGAGATGAAGAATCAGTTCGAAATGTGAACAAATATGTATGAATAGTAAGGAAAATAAGAAAGATGTCACATGGAAAGGAGAGAAACATTGCAGATTGGGTGAATGTAAGCTCTGCTTCTCAATGTCTGGGTTGTAACGCTAACTCTATTACTTATATGTGAATGGTGCTGGATAATTTACTAGATCTTTCCAAGCCTAAATTCATTATTTGAAAAATCTGTATTGTCAATGCTATGGTCTTCCCAATGGTCATGTATGGTTGTGAGAAGGCAAAACGCCACAGAATTGATGCCTTCGAATTATGGTACTGGAGAAGACTCCTGAAAGTCCCTTAGACAGCAAGGAGATCAAACCAGTCAATCTTAAAGAAGATCAACCCTGAATATTCACTGGAAGGACTGATGCTGAAGCTGGAGCTCTAGTATTTTGGTCATCTGATGTGCACAGATGACTCATTGGAAAAGTCCCCTATTCTGGGAAAGATTGAGGGCAGAAGGAGAAGAGTGTGTCAGAGGATGACATGGCTGGATGGCATCACCGATGTAACGAACATGAACTTGGGCAGACTCCGGGAGATGGTGAGGGACAGGGAGACATGATATGCTGCAGTCCATGGGGCCGCAAAGAGATGGACACGAGTGGGCAATTGAAGAAGAAGAAGAACAACCCTTAGAGTTGCTAGCCAAGACCTTTAGATTTCCAGTTATGAGTTAAAGATTGGTTACAATATGTCCCCCTACAGGCAGATTTCACATGGCTACCTTTCCAAGTGGTTCTGTTGAAGCCCCTTTTCCTAGGATTGAGGTAAGAGGGAATTCATAATATACTAAAAATGCTCTCCAAAACCCTCTTCCAATCCTTAACTCCTTTCAGATTCTCCAATCGCTTCTATTAACTAGAAGTCAGCGAAGGGTTGTAGTTATCTAGTCTCACACTTCATTCCAGGGTTCTCGACCAAATGGAGATTAAAATAGTTCCATTTTTATCAGTTTCTTATATTAATAAGATGCAGGGAAATGGACATGTTTACGTAGTGATAAGGTGGGGCTTCCTAGGTGGCACTAGGGGTAAAGAATCTATCTGCTAATGCAGGAGACATAAAAGATGCAGGTTTGATCCCTGGGCCAGGAAGATCCCCTGAAGGAGGGCATGGCCACCCACTCCAGTATTTTTGCCTGGAGAATCCCATGGACAGAGAAGCCTGATGGATTACAGCCCATGATAATAGGAGGGCCAAGTAATTTGGATTTTATATATATATGTGTGTGTGTGTGTGTGTGTGTGTGTGTGTGTATGTGTGTATAAAATCACAGCCTTTGACCTGTAATTCCACTTCTGGAAATCTAGCCTGAGGAAATAAGTTGAAATGTGAACAAATATTTCTTCACAAGCCTTCCCTCATAGGTCAGTTGGTAAAGAATCTGCCTGCAATGCAGGAGACTCCAGTTTGATCCCTGGATTGGGAAGATCCGCTGGAGAAGGGATAGGCTACCCACTCTAGTATTCTTGGGCTTCCCTTGTGGCTCAGCTGGTAAAGAATCTGCCTGCAATATGGGAGACCTGGGTTCGATCCCTGGGTTGTGAAGATCCCCTGGAGAAGGGAAAGGCTACCCACTCCAGTATTCTGGCCTGGAGAATGCCATGGACTGTGTAGTCCATGGGGTCGCAGAGAGTCGGACACGACTGAGTGACTTTCACTTTCATGTTGATTTCAGACTTATTGTTAACAGTGAAAATTTTGAAACACTTCAAATTTCCAGCAGTGGAAGGATGTGCTGGGTTCATTTAGTGACATATTTTGCAATTATTATAAGTACTGTATACAGTTAAGATGGTAAATTTTGTGTTATATGTTTTTTTACCACAACCTAAAAAAAAATTGTAGAGGACGTTTACTCATTAACTTAAGGGAATGCTTATATTACAACATAAATGAAAAGCATAAGATGCCAAATAGTATGTACAGGATGGTTTTCAATATGTTTAAAATATGCAAAGAAAAAAAGTCTAGATGAAAATATACAGAAGCATTATCAGCACTTGCCTGTGCTTGATGCTTGCTTTTGCTTTTACATTTTTCTGTACTTAAAAATTTTACAACCAACAACAGCAAAAAAGAAGTGAGGTTTAGGAGAACAAAACTAGGTCTCTGTTAGAGGTGGGAGCAGTAGAGAATAAGTGTTGTGAAGCTGGGTTCTGTGCATATGCATCCTGGAATTAAAGCATGGCTCAATTTCTCTATAAACTGTGTCCTCGGATGAATTCTTCAACCTCTTCCAACCTCCTTTTCGTCACCTGGAAAATGGCATAAAAACCATACCTTGCTTATAAGATTGTTAAGAAGCCAGAGGTATAATGTGTGGAAAGCCAGGGTCTGGCTATTCACTCTAGGGCTGGAGGTGCACAATGGGCAGGAGGACACTCCCGGGACAGGCTAGCCCAGCCTGGGTTCTGCCTCTTCCACCTCCTCCTAGCCACCCTGAGTGGTTATGTAATGCCTCTCTGCTTTGTTGCCCTGGGTGTAAAATAGTCTCATCCTGTTGTTAGGAGCATTAAATGAGTTAATATGTGTAATGTCAAAAAAACAGGGCCTGGCCCAAAGCAAAAGGTCAATAAATGTTAGCTCTTGTGATGATGTCAGTATTACTGCAGTTATTGTTGTCTTCATTACCTTATGTCATCACATGTGGAGCTGGAGATGAGCTGCTCATCATGCTCAGTCTAGATAGTCCTGGGCTGTCTACATATATGGACAGAGATTTCTGTCTACATATACAGAAATAGAGGTATAGATTTTTTACCCTTTCTTGCCCCTAAAGCCTTAAGGATAAATTTCTGAGGACACAGGTTCTGATAGATGTTTCTACAACAGGATCATTTGTAGATTGAACAGGGTTAGCTGAGAAAGGGAGCCAAAGCTGGAAACAGCGAGGTGAGGAAATGAGAAATAGCAGTATTTGGCGTTATCGGGAAATATTTTGTGGTGAATTAGAGTTTCAGTTTGTTGCTTAATTGTAGCATGGCCATTTATTAACTTAAAACTCTAACCCTATTTGTTCACTATGGCAGCCACTAACCATGTGTCACTACTGAGTTATTAAAATGTGGTGAATCTGAATTGAAATGTGCTGTGTTAAATACACATTATTCTACGAAACAAATAATGTAAAATATTATGTTAGTAGTTTTTTATATTACATGTGAACATTTTGTTGTATTGGAGTAAACAAAATAATCAAAATTAATTTTTGTCTTTTTGAACTTGTTTACTAGATAATTTAAAGTTATTTATATGACTTGCCTTCTTTCTGTATTCTATTGGACAATGCTTCTCTAGTCTTTAGTAACAAAGAACCAAATCTCTGCAAAATTATTAGGCTTCCACTACTTTTTTGTTTGGGGCTTTCCTGGTGGCTTCGGCTTCCCTGATAGCCCAGTTGGTAAAGAACACACCTGCGATGCAGGAGACCCTGGTTCAATTCCTGGGTTGGGAAGATCCACTGGAGAAGGGACAGGCTACCCACTCCAGTATTCTTGGGCTTCTCTTGTGGCTCAGCTGGTAAAGAGTCCACCTACAATGTGGGAGGCCTGGGTTCGATCCCTGGGTTGGAAAGAGCCCCTGGAGAAGGGAATGGATATCCACTCCAGTATTCTGGCCTGGAGAATTCCATGGACTGTGTAGTCCATGGGGTCGCAAAGAGTCAGACACGACTGAGTGATTTTCACTTTCACTTCCCCTGGTGGCTCAGTGGTAAAGAACACCCCAGCTTTTGCAAAATTTTAAAAATTTCTCCCCGCCTTATACTCATCAAGTGAAGTAGATGAATGATGAACAATTTGAAATTCCTAATCACTCGAGGATTTTTTTTTTTTTTTCAGAAATTCAGGAAAGTGTGAAGTTGCTCAGTCGTGTCCAACTCTTTGCAACTCCGTGGATTGTAGCCTACCAGGCTTCTCCGTCCATGGGATTCTCCAGGCAAGAATACTGGAGTGGGTTACCATTTCCTTCTCCAGGGGATCTTCCTGACCCAGGGATCAAACCCAGGACTCCCGCATTGGAGGCAGACGCTTTAAGCTCTGAGCCACCAGGGAAGCCCACGTGAGGATTTTTTTTTTTTTCCAAAAATTCAGGAAAAACTTGTGACTATTTTCTCTTACTGATGTTTATAATTAAACTAGAACTCTACCAAAACAACATATTTTCCACACCAGACTATGTGCTATACTACAAGAGTTTTAGGGGGAAAGCAGCTCCTTCAGGTGGGCTGACTTGGGTCATGTGATTTTCCTACCGGTCTGCACTGGGGACTTAGGCCCTACCAAAGGCAAGAGAGAAAATAGGCCTGTAGACTCTTAGGTGGTCCGGGGGTCCTCTGACCAATAGAGATGTTCCATTTTGGATGATGAGACAAAGAGCCAAGTCAGATTTCTTAGCTTGGGGGAAGTACCCACACGATGAGGCTCAGCTCCGCCCTTAAGTCAAGACACTGAGAAAGGCAGAAAGTAGGAAGAAACAGAAGCAAAGGCAGCAGGAAAGAGAAGCTAGGATTCAAACGTGAAGCAGAAAGAGTCAAAGAGAAGCTGTCATAACTAGAGTAGAGAACAGCCCTTGCCCACTTAGGCGGGTGCAGCAAGGTGGGCACCAGGGCTGCCTCAGGGAGTCCTGAGGAGTCAGCGTTCCAGGTCTTTGTGAAGCCTGGCCCTGTGCTGCTGAGCCTCCTCACTTCCTGGGGGCACTTTCTCTCTTTACCTGTAGTGTCTTTAAAATAAACTTCCACCACTTGAGGTAATCCAAAGCTCTCTGTTGGTTTCAAGTTACATACGAAGGCATAAATACGGCACGAAGAAGTTTGAGATCAGGGGAAGTCGTGAGGGAAGAAATGTATACGAGTGACTGAGTATGTGTGTGTGAGAGAGAGAGAGGAAGACAGACAGACAGACAGAGGTAGAAGAATATTGGGTCAGATATCGCTGAAGCCCAAAGTAAGAGGAGAGGGAGAAAAAAGGAAGGAAAAAAAAGGAAATATTTTTGAAGGGAATAAAAAATAATCACTAGCCAAAGATACCAGCACATACAGTTCTGAGCCTACTATTCTTACTGCTAATTGCAAATAAAGATTTAAAGATTCTAGAAAATCCAGGGCAGAAGGAATATTATACAAACCCTTAGGCACCTGAAGTAGTGAAAATTTTGGGCGTTGGAGTCAGATAGACTCAGTTTTAAATCTTGACTCCATCTCTTACAGGAGAATGGCCCTGGGGAAGTTTTTTCTTCTGTCTGGACCAGATTCACCATTTTCTAAGTTGGCTTGACTTGTTTCTGAAAATTAAATTTAAACATAAGTAAAGAAAAATTCCCCATTCACTGGGAGTGTAAAATGTTTAAGAATGCTGGGCTCTGGGAAAGGGAAGAATATGTTCTTTGGACACAAAAAAATGAAAGTGTTTATTTTATTTGATTTTATGAGAGGGCTCTATAGAATATGTACACTGGAGATGGATGGCACTAATGATTGCACAGCTATGTAAATGTATCATACTTAATGCCACTGAACTGTACACTTAAAATGGCTAAACTGGCAAATTTTACTTTATGTGAGTGTTAGTTGAACAGTCATGTCCAAGTTGACCCCATGAACAGTAGTAGCCCACCAGGCTCCTTTGTCCATGGAATTCTCCAGGCAAGAATACTGGAGTGGGTAGCAGTCAGATTCTTTACCATCTGAGCCACCAGTATCTCACTGCAATTCTTTAAAAAATAACCTAAGATTGTATGAACTCATGCAACATGTAATGCCACCAGCATGCAGCAGAGGGCAAAGGAGGGTACGCGTCACAGAAAAGCTTGATTCAGCCACTTCTGCAGCCAGTTCTGGTCCTGTGCATCAATCTTCCACACCTGCAGCTCTGTGGAGCCGCTGCAAGCCTGAGGGTAAGAACTCTAGCTTTGACTGCTGTAACACTCATGAAAAAGAGAGAAGGGCTGTGTGGGTCTGTTCTAAAGAAAATGGGAGGAAAAGATTTATTCAGATTTTCAGATTTGTCATCCTTATTCCATAGATGGGAAGAAAGTAGCCTTGTTCAGATTTTTAGTATTTATTACTTTGCCTATACTAATCCGAAGGTTAATGACTAGTGAGTGACATTGGGCTTAGTATTGACCACTGCTGATCTGAGGAATTGTCCTGCAGTTGCTTGAGAGTTTGCGTTTCCTTTTTCTGGTTTCTTGAAATTCATGACCCCTAGCAGAGCATAGGTAGCTTCGAGAGAGGCACGTATGTAGGAAGTGAGGAAGAGACCACAGTAGCACTAACCCTGCCAAAGGAATTAGTCTCGGTAATCACACTCTATGCTATTTCATTTCAGAGTTTGAAATGCCTTCGGTTTGCATTCTGAAGGGACGAGATAGGTCTGGGTTCAAATTCATGCTCTAGCAATTATTCACTGGCTCACCTTGGGCAAGTGACTTAACCTCTGGTTTTAGCTCCTCCATTTGCAAAATGGGGATAAAAATATCCATCATTTTGTTGGGTTGTTGAGAAGATTGAACAAAATAATGTATGGAAAGCATTTATCTCAGTGCCAGAGAAACAGGAAACAGGAAACTCATAAAATGTCAGTCATTCTTATTCCTTTCTCCATTTTTTCTGCATCATTTGGAAAAGAGAGATTAGATTAAGTATTTGGCAAGCCACCGATTGTCATTTTATTTTATGGTGTCTTTTGACTTGGACTTTTCAATCATAAGCTATTAAAAAAAAATCATTCTGTTTTCACCTGCTTTCAGCAGCCAGCAAGAGTAGCATGACCATAATAAAAATGTGTTTATTGATTGCATCAAAAGTTTACATCCTACTTTTTAAAATGTTTAAATGAAATGGCATAATTTATATGCATTGCCTGAGAGAGAGGACCTTTCTATTATATTAAGAGAAGTTTAGAGTCAGTTCCGCTTACTTCTTTAGAATAAAGTTTTAGATGAGATTGTGTTATTGGGTAAAAAAGAGAAGAGACGAGTAAAACATGAAAGCTATAATATCTCAACTTACAGGATTCCAGATAAAGCAAGTGGGTTAGATTTTGCTGCACTTTTCAAGGGTTCTAGCTCCTAGACATAGGAGCAACTTAAGATGAGTTCTTATGAATTGAAGTACTCTTTGAGGTAATAATGTTAAAAAACACCTCATCATCTTAATGTCTATAAACTTCCAGTATCCTACAAGCCATAGTGGAGCCTGAGAAGAAGAAAAATCAAGGAAAAAAGTAGTACTAATCCTGTCTTTATGGAAAATTTTTTTGATATTTTGTTCATTGTAGGTTTTACATTAATTTTACTTTAAGAATTTTATTAAAATATTATTTATCTTGATTAACAAGTTTCTTGGTGCCTCTCAAAATCTGTGCTGAAACCACCCTAGTCTTGGCCCTGATAACTGCTACCATTTGTGACATGCTAGGCATGATACCATCTGAGCCACCAGGGGAGCTCAAGTGGTTTATATATATTATCTCTTTAATGCCTTTGCACAAAACCCATGTTACAAATGAGAAAACAGAACCTTTCAGCAGTTAAATGAATAATCTAAGTTATCACGGTCAATGAGGCGTTAAGATTGGACTGAAACCCAGACGTATTAATTTCTATCACTAAACTCATTCTCTAATCATCATGTACTACATTATAACAGGAATTCATAACTCCAATTAATTCATTTGATATATATTTTGAGAGCATATTATATACCATACTGTGCTAAGTGAAGTGAAGTCACTCAGTCGTGTCTGACTCTTTGCGACCCCATGGACTGTAGCCCACCAGGCTCCTCCGTCCATGGGGTTCTCCAGGCAAGAATACTGGAGTGGGTTGCCATTTCCTTCTCCAAGAGATCTTCCCGACCCAGGGATCGAACCCAGGTCTCCCGCGTTGCAGGCAGACGCTTTAACCTCTGAGCCACCAGGGAAGCGAAATACAATATTGAGATCACTAATCTACTTATATACATATAATGTATATTTACTAAGCATATGCCATGTACTAGGCACTATCTCTCTGCTTGGAATGCAGAGGTGAGCGAGATTGTCAGACCCCTTCTCTCATGGGGGTGAGAGGTGGGAGTGGTAGTCAACAAATAAATAAATGAACAAAAGTTTCAGATAGTGGTCAGTGCTCTATTTTGTAGAGAAATAAAACAGGATGAAGAGAATGAACAGCAAGTTAATCTAAATGGCCTCTTTAGATTAAGTGGTCAAATCAGGTTTCTTAGAGGAGATAGAGTTTAAGTCAAGACCTAAATGATAAGATCTGGCCAAGGAAGGATGAGAGAAGAGCATCCCAAGCTGAGGTTGGGGCAAGATGATGTAGCCAAGGAACAAAGAGAGGGGCAGTGTGATTGGAGTGCAGAGGGCCAAGAGAAGACCGATATGAAATGAGATCCCAGAAGGAAGCAATAGGAGCACATGGAGGATGCTATGGTTCAGCATTTGGAGCCTGGATTTCATTCTAAGTGCGATAGTATCAATACATTAGGTAGGACATAGGTAGGGAGCTACAACAAGTGACTCCTAAATACAGTAGCTTCAACAAGACAGTGCTCAACTAAATGGCTTCATCCAAGTCAGTCCTTGTAAGTAACTGATCTAAAACCTAAGTCGGGCGGCACTTGCAGATTTATTTGCTGGATTTCTTGAACTGTGTTTAAGGGAACATTGAAGAATCAATATGACCTAGAGAGATACAATTTTATCATGATTCATGTATTAATAGCATTTTTGAAAGCAGATTTATCTTGACTCATCCTAGGAAGACAAGATAGCAGAGTGGTTAAGAGCCCAGGTTCTGCCCTCACCATGAATTAAGTTTGTGACTGTGGTGCAGTTTCAGGACCTCTTTAAGAACCACATTCTATACCTATAAAGGCTGAACAGTGATAGCGCTTACCTTACAAGGCAGTGGTTTTAAGGGTCAGTGTATGGAATATCAGTGAATGGTAGCTGCTGTCCAAAAAGACATCAAATGGCCATGGCCTCATTTGCAGGAGAGTCAATGTGGTGTGGAGATGCTACCAGACAAGATGGATATATGTCATCATACATTTGTCCAAAACCTTAGAATGTACAACACCAAGAATTAAGCATAGCATAAACTATGGACTTTGGGTGACTGTGATGAGTCAGTGTAGGTCCATCAATTGTAACAAATGCATCACTCTGATTGGGGGGGGAGGGGTTGATAATGGGGCAGGCTGTGCATGTGTTGGGGCAGGAGGGATATGAAAAAATCTCTGTACCTTCCCTTTAATCTTGCGGTGAATCTTAAACTGCTCTTTGAAAAATGTCTTAATTTTTAAAAATTTCTTTAAATCTTCCTAAAGCTTTCAGGCTATTGGAAGGGGATGTAGTGGTGGTGGTGGTGGGGATTGTTGAACCTGACCTGGCAATGCTGTTCCTTATTTGAACTGGGTGAGAGGCACTTCTGCCAATTATGATGTATCTATCTCCTTTTGGGGAATCTTGACTTGTCTCAGTGATGGGGGTGTAACACAGCAACTGGCTTGGAAATCTATGAGCCAACCTCTGAGATGAAGTGAAAGATTCAGTAAATGGGTTGGGACCCTATTCCAAATTCTTGGTGAATATAATCAGATGTTGGCATTAAAGAAAAGTCCTACAGGGTTTAACAAATCATATAACCACCAAACGGTATGTTGTCTTCCCAGGATTTGAATTCATCTTCCTCGTTCATGTGAGGTAATGTGTGATAAAATTCATCTGAGGTGAACCAGTGATGAAATCCTTGGAATTACAATGAGACATATCAGAAGCATTTACATATTTTGTAGTATTGTTACGTCTGTGCTTAGTGGGGCTTCAGAGCTGCCAGAAGAAAGAGAATTGACTGCCAACTTCTCCAGCATGTCTTTAAGAAAGGTTCCTGAAGACTTGACCCCAATTACAACCACACTGGATTTATCCTATAATCTCCTTTCTCAACTCCAGCATTCAGATTTTCGTTCTCTCTCTAAACTGAAAGTTCTGATTCTATGCCACAACAGAATCCAAGAGCTGGATATCAAGACCTTTGAATTCAACAAGGAGTTAAGATACTTAGACGTGTCTAACAACAGACTGAAGCGTGTAGCCTGGTTCTCACTGGCGGGTCTCAGACACTTAGATCTGTCCTTCAATGACTTTGACACTGTGCCTATTTGCGTGGAGACTGGCAACGTGTCACACCTGGAAACCCTAGGTTTGAGTGGGGCAAAAATACAAAAATCAGATTTTCAGAAAATTGCTCATTTGCATCTAAATACTGTCTTCTTAGGATTGAGAACTCTATCTCATTATGAAGAAGGTAGCCTGCCCATCTTAAACACAACAAAACTTCATATTGCGTTACCAGTGAACACAAATTTCTGGGTTCTTTTGCATGATGGAATCAAAACTTCAAAAATATTAGAACTCACTAATATAGATTTGCAAAAGAGCCAGTTTACAAGTTATGGGTCTCAACAAAATCCTATTTTAGAGAATGCCAAGACATCCATTCTGTTACTTAATAAAGTTGACTTATCCTGGGACGATCTTTTCCTCATCTTCCAATTGGTTTGGCATACATCAGTAGAGTACTTCCAGATTCAACATGTGACCTTTGGAGGTAAGGTTTATCTTGACCACAATTCGTTTGACTACTCAAATACTGTAATGAGAACTATAAAACTGGAACATGTACATTTCAGAATTTTTAATATCCCCCAGGAGAGCGTCTACTTGCTTTTTACCAAAATGGATGTAGAAAACCTGACAATATCAGATGCACAAATGCCTCACATGCTGTTCCCTATGTATCCTACAAGATTCCAATATTTAAATTTTGCTAATAATATCTTAACAGATGATGTGTTTAAAAAATCTATCCAATTGCCTCATTTGAAAACTCTCATCTTGAAGGACAATAAATTGGAGACACTTTCCTTAGTGAGTTACTTTGCCAGCAACACATCCTTGAGGCACTTAGATCTGAGTGAAAATCTGTTACAACATGAAAATGACGAAAATTGCTTGTGGCCAGAAACCTTGGTCACCATGAACTTGTCGTTCAACAAATTTGCTGATTCTGTTTTCAGGTGCTTGCCTAGAAACATTCAAATACTGGACCTGAATAGCAACAAAATTCAAACTGTCCCTAAAGAGATTACTCACCTGACATCTTTGCGAGAGTTAAATCTTGCATTTAATTTTCTAACTGATCTTCCTGGGTGCAGTCATTTCAGAGGACTCTTAGTTCTGAATGTTGAAATGAACTTAATTCTCAGCTCATCTCTGGACTTTTTCCAGAGCTGCCAGGAAGTTAAAACTCTAAATGCAGGAAGAAATCCATTCCGGTGTACTTGTGAATTAAGAGATTTCATTCAGCTTGGAAAATACTCAGAGGGCATGATGGTTGGATGGTCAGATTCATACATCTGTGAATACCCTTCGAATCTAAAGGGCACTCAGTTAAAGGATGTTCATCTTCCAGAAATATCCTGCAACACAGGTTTGCTGATTGTCACCATTGTGGTTATCATGCTCGTTCTGGGGATGGCTGTGGCCTTCTGCTGCCTCCACTTTGATTTGCCCTGGTATCTCAGGATGCTATGTCAATGGACTCAGACATGGCTCAGGGTTAGGAAGACAACTCAGGAGCAACTCAAAAGAAGTGTCCAATTCCATGTGTTTATTTCATACAGTGAACACGATTCTGCCTGGGTGAAGTATGAATTGATTCCCAGTCTAGAGAAAGAAGATGGTTCTGTTCTGATTTGCCTTCATGAGGGAAACTCTGACCCTGGCCAGAGCATGACTGAAGATACCATAAACTGCATTGAGAAAAGCTACAAGTCCATCTTTGTTTTGTCTCCCAGCTTTGTCCAGACTGAATGGTGCCATTATGAACCCTACTTTGCTCACCGCAATCTCTTCCATGAAAGTCTTGATTACATAATTCTTATCTTACTGGAACCCATTCCACTTTACTGCATCCCTACCAGATATCCTAAGCTGAAAGCTCTCATGGAAAAGAAGGCATACTTGGAATGGCCCCAGGATAGGCGTAAATGTGGCCTCTTTTGGGCAAACCTTCGAGCTGCTCTTCATGTTAATTTATTAGACACCACAGGGACATGTGAACTACAGACATTCGCAGAACTGAATGAAGTGTTTCGAGGTTCTGCAGTCTCTCTGATCAGAACAGACTGCCTGTAGAGCCCCACCCACTCCTAGGGAGATTGGGACCTACATATACTGTTAGGATATAAATTGATACAACCTTTATGATGGCAATTTGGCAATATCTATTAAAATGAAAAATTATCATTTCTTCATGTCAGTTCCTTGAAAGAGTTCTAAGAATGTATCCTATAGAAACACATTTTGCAAAGATTTATGTAAAAATGGTGTTCATCCTGGCATTGTTTATAATCCTAAAAAACTGAAAACAGCTCAAATGCCCACAAAGTAAGGATTGATCTACTAAATCACAGTACATTAACACAATGGAATATTACATAGCCATTAAAACTGAGCTTGCTGTGTATTTATTAACTGGTATGGAGAAAATTGTATTTTGGTTTGTACATTGAAATAAGAGTCTAAAGGAACCTAGACCAGCACATTGGTGTAGCAACAGTGTGTTTGGGTCTGGGAGTTTTGATTACAGCAGTTGGTTTCTATGTTGTATATTTCTATAATGTTGGAGTTGCTTAGAATGAATCTATATTTCTTTTGCAAGCAGAGAAAACAATAAAAATATTATTTTATATATAAAGTATTTTTATTATTTATTTATTCATTTATTGTTGGCCGTGCTAAGACTTGGGGACTTCCCCAGTATCTCAGTCACAAAGAATCCGCCTGCAGTGCAGGAGCACTGGAGACACGGGTTCGATCCCTGGGTCAGGAAGATCCTCTGGAGGGCATGGAAACCCACTCCAGTATTCTTGCCTGGACAATCCCATGGGACAGATGAGCCTGGTGGGCTACAGTCTATAGGGTCACAAAGAGTTGGACATGACTGAAGCACCTTGGCATGCATGCATGTGCTAGGTCTTTGTTGCTTCTCACAGGCTTTCTCTGGTTGTGGCAAGTGGGGGCTACTCATCATTGCGCTGTGCAGGCTTCTCATTGTGGAGGCTTCTCTTGTTCAGAAGAACAGGCTCTAGACACACGGGCTTCCGTAGTTGTGGCACATGATCTTGGTTACCCCACAACATGTGGAATCTTCCCAGACCAGCGATCAAACTCGTGTCCCCTGCGTTGGCAGGTAGATTCTTTACCTCTGGACCACCAGGGAAGTCCTAAAGATAATTTTTAAAGCCTACATGTCGTACTCATTTTCTTTGATCTTCCCTTCTAGTCTCACAAATCACTGAAAGAGAATAAGCTCTCTTGAAGTTTGCAAAATTATATTTCAAAAATGAGCATCAAGAACAAACATGTTCTTTCCCTGATTAGGAAAATGTCTGTGGCTCACCCGCATGATAAAGGAAGGAAATGGCTGTAAGATCTGACACCATCACCACATATGTCCTTGCTTCCTATCACTGAGCCCTTTTGAACTATTGGCCCTTTCTCAGTACATGCGTCTCTCTTTATGTGCCCAGACTCTAGGACTTGCATTTGCCTGCCTATGATACTTTCCTGCCCTAGCTTGTTCATGAAATTTTATACATCCTTCAGGCAAAATCCAAATATTGACTCTTCTTTGACACCTTCCTCATTTCTTCCCCAAGCATGATGCTCCTCTATTCTCTATAACACTTTGGACATATTTATATCACCAAATTGATTACATATATTTTTAAAATCCATTCTCCCTCTTCTATGAGCTCCACAAAGGTAAGGACAGACTTCCCTCTGCCCTCGTATAAGCAGCAGTTTGTTCAGTCCATGGTTCAGAAAAGATGTTCAATGAACTTTCCTGGAATGGACTTTGGGTTAACTAGAGAAACTTAGCGGGGACTCAACTGGCTTCAGGATGTGCATACATGTTCAGTTGTACAGTCAGGTTTAACTCTGTGTGACCTATGGCCTGTAGCTTGCCAGGCTCCTCTGTCCATGCGATTCTCCAGGCAAGAATACTGGAGTGGGTTGTCATTCCCTCCTCCAGGGGATCTTTCTGACCTGGGAAACTTGCATCTGCTTGCGTCTCCTGCACTGCAAGTGGACTCTTTATCAACTGAGCCACTTGGGAAGCCTGGCTTCAAGACAGAGAGTGGAATTTGAAGGTGAATTCTGAGGAGCCAAAGAGTAAGATCAGGCGTAGGTTAAAGTTTGGAAGAGAAGACAGAGAATCCATAATTGAAGGATTTCTGAATATAGCTTGAATCAGTGAATTTACCAATATTTGGTTTTTCTTAACTTATGAAAGGCTTCCCAGATGGTGCAGCAGTAAAAAAAGAATCTGCCTGCTAATGCAGGAGATGCAAGAGACTTGGGTTTGACTCCTGGGTCAGGAAGACCCCTGGA
This sequence comes from Ovis aries, assembly GCF_016772045.2. Classification (NCBI taxonomy): domain Eukaryota; kingdom Metazoa; phylum Chordata; class Mammalia; order Artiodactyla; family Bovidae; genus Ovis; species Ovis aries. Next base: position 58,735,622 of record NC_056059.1, on the reverse strand, counting down.
GGAGGGTATGGCAACCCACTCCAGTATTCTTACCTGGAGAATCCCATGGACAGAGGAGCCTGATGGGCTATAGTCCATGGGGTCTCAAAGAGCTGGACACACTGAGCAACTGAGCACACACGTACTTGACTTAGGAAAGCATCTATCTCAGCTCATTCAATCTAATAAAACCAATCTCCTAAGCAGGCTAAAACTGGGTTCTGCATTTAACTTTATTTCCTTATGATCTGTGGTTTTATGAATTCCTCACACTAGTGATCATTTAAAAAAGAGTTCTCAGGAAGGTCCCTGAGAGTGTAGGGAGAAGTCTGGTGTGGATCTAGAAGCCAGGGTGTGTTTCCTTTTGGCCGAAGCCTGTCTACTCTGAGGTGCTGGAGTTCAGCAGCCCTGAGGCTGAACGTCCCTCTTCCTCCTTCCTGGTCTGTCTGGTGATAGGGGAAACCCTAGGAAACCACAGTGGAGCCGTGGCAGAGGACGGAGAGAATGCCTTTCTTCCCAGGCACCCAGCATCTGGGCTGCTGTGTGTGCTTCAGGGCTTCTGGAGGAGTCAGACATACCATATGAAGATTCTGTAAATCTCTCATAAATTACTCGGTGTAAGACTTTTACAGATTAGTTAATTTGGCACAAACAAAGAGGATAACACCATCCCTAAAGTTTTCAGGATTGGATTATTCATGGCAGTTATTCCAGTTCTCAATTTAGTAGATACAGTTTTTGTTTTTTTTTTTTTAATAGACATTTATTACAATTAAAAAAAAAACACACATTAGGCTTAGCTCTCAGCAACTTCTAATTTCAGCAGCTGGACAACCCCTAAGTCTTCCTGACAATTATTTGAGATTTGGATTCTTGTCTGCAGTCTCTCCCTACTCGCCAAGGCATCCTGCATTGGCAACCCAATACACCTAAAACAATGTGCTTGTTTTATCAGTAACTCATGACCTGGGGCTGCTCCTCAGATTAACCGCCATTTATCCACAACCCAGAATATATATATAAAGGATAAAGAATAATTGGGATCCTGGTTTCCCCAGGAGGTTGCAAGGACAACTTTTTCACTGATGCTCTGCTGGGGAAGCTTCCCACAGTCCTCTAGCTCCATTTCCCACCCCTCTGCCTTTGGTACTGATCTCAGTTATCTCTGCTATCATTTTTCTACTTATATTGCCTATTCTGTCTTCCCCCACTAGAATGCAAACTCCTTTAGAGCAGAGATTTTGTCTGTTTTGCTCACAGATGTTGTCTCCACCTTTGCCCAGGACAGTGCCTGGCACATAGCTTCTCTCCAAGGATTTCTGAAGGAAACACAGTTTGTCTGTAGACACTTCATTGATTGACCACCTCTGCCCTTCTGAGATCCAGCAGGGCAGCCAAGTTCAACCACCTCAGTGCTGGGCCTTGTTGTAAATCAGGCACATAGATTTACCAGTCAGGGAGCATTCCTCACATTCAGCAAGTAAATTTTTGCTTACATTTTCTGGGACCGGGCTTCCCTGGTAGCTGAGCTGATAAAGAATCTAACTGCAATGCAGGAGATCCCATTCGATTCCTGGGTTGGGAAGATCCACTGGAGAAGGGACAGGCTACCCACTCCAGTATTCTTGGGCTTCCCTTGTGGCTCAGCTGGTAAAGAATCTGCCTGCAATGTGGGAGACCTGGGTTCAGTCCCTGGGTTGGGAAGATTCCCTGCAGAAGGAAAAGGCTATATCCACGTCAATATTCTGGCCTGGAGAATTCCCATGACTGTACAGTTCGTGGGGTCACAAAGAGGCGGAGCTGACTGAGTGGCTTCCGCTTTCCTTCATTTTCCTGGCCCAGCCGCCACTAGGCTGCCTCCCCTGCCCCCGCCTTTGGCTCTTCCCTTTACTTCCTCCTGTTGGATTCTGCTTCATCTGAGGCTCTTTCTGTGGATTGCTCTTGAATGATTTCAGAGTCTGCAATTATACGGATCACCACAAATGGGTTTTATGGGTCAATCCCCCATCACTGCCTCTGTTCTTATTGCTGTATCAGCTCTTCAAGAAGTGTAATGGAAGTTCTGGGTTGACAAGGTCTCTGCTGTGGCCCACACCTCAGACCCCGTCCGCTCTCCCCCACACCCAGATCTCTGGAGAGACTTTCTTGAATTTTCTCTTTCTCCCTGTAGGTCCCTGATAGCATGTCTGTAATGATGGTTTCATTCTTAGGGTCTGGTACTGCCAGGCCTGACAATGTCCTCCAAGCTGTATGTCCCTGGCCCAGATACAGACCTGCGTAGACCTTGGTCTTCACTTGATCCTTCAAGGTACTCCCTGACCCTCTGCCTCACACAGGAGGCCAACCAGGTATCCTACAGAGCTCTGGGTTTCATGCCTATGGGTGCTCTCAGGGACTGGTGTTGGGTCCTCATCTGAGGTGGATAGTCTGGCTAGCAGCTCACTTCTGCTGGTTGAAACTGTGGAATCACTCAAGATTGGGCCAGAATGGTACACACAGGCTGGTTTGGGGTAACTCTCTTGACCACAGAATGACTTTGGGGGTCTGGGATACCAACAGTTTACCACTAACCCTTGGGCTTGAGCCACCATGTAAGCCCATGCCCCTCTGTGATTTGAGTGTGGTGCCATCTCCTGTCTTCAGGACCTGAGGCCGGTGTGACAGTGGATGCTATCCCCACCATGATCCCTGAGCCTCTGGCATCCAGGACGATAACTACCATGCTGCAGGCTCTGTGCCAGGTACGAAGTAGTCCTTGGAGTGTGGCTTTCAAGACTGAACACCAATGAGTCTTCTGGTCACTGTCTTCTCTTGCCTGCCATTGAAATGGTGAAATCATGCTCTCCGGCCCTAAGTCATGTGGACAAGGCAAGTTCCTACTTTGTAGCAGTGGAGTTGAGCCTCTCTCTTCACGCATGGACCCCTTACTACCCTCCCCACTGGCAGTGGTGTCTGTCAGTCAACACTGAAAGGACTCCCATTCTAGAGATGCAGTGATTCCCGCCTCAAGAGTCTGGGCTGGGATCTGCCTTATTCTGTTTCCACCATAAAATTCTGAATGGTAAACTTAATAAGACCAGAAAACAAATGTTAGTTTACATTTCCCTGCCTACTTTTTGGAAGACTTGTATCAACAAGGCACAGTACCACCAACCTTTGAGAGAGAGTAGGAAAAGACTGTGATGCTGGGAGGGATTGGGGGCAGGAGGAGAAGGGGACGACAGAGGATGAGATGGCTGGATGTTATCACTGACTTGATGGACATGAGTCTGAGTGACCCCGGGTGTTGGTGATGGACAGGGAAGCCTGGTGTGCTGGGATTCATGGGGTCACAAAGAGTCAGACATGACTGAGCGACTGAACTGAACTGAACTGAATTGGAAGGCGATGTGGACAGATGACGCAGGGTCATGAGTAATAATAAAACCATTATTCGAGACACACTAGCAGAGAACTGAAGGCACAAAAAGATCTAGGCTGTTTAATGGAAACAGGTCCTGAAGAGCCCTGGTCCTGTGATTAATTACGGCATTGCTACTATTTATTTTTGGTGGAAACTCTCCAGGAACATAACATCGGACAATAAAGTGCCTGAAGAGATGGCTCTTGGATTTGAACAGGAAGAGACAGTGCTTGGACTCTATAAAGAATTTTTTGATTTACCAAATAGACAGTGAACAATGTACAGATAATTCTTCTCTACCCATCTCCAGGAATAAGTCTTATACTTCACATAGATCTGTACTTTTAGAAACATTTTAAAATCAGATTATTTATATAGACAGGAGCTCTGCAAAGTTTTCCTACAGCCCTGCACACCCTAGAGGCAGCTTTGAAGGAGAATATCCTGGCCTATGCAGCCAGAACATACATTGATTCTTATTTCTTGGAGGCACGATGTCTTTTTTTAGTTTTAAAGTAAGTTATTGGCAGCAGAATAGTCTTTGTCTTGAGTGCTAATGGGGATGTGGTGAAAGTCCGTGCTGAGACTGATGGGTCTGACATATTGAAAAAGGCAAATTCCACCATATTAAGGTTATAGGAAGTTCCTCTTAGGGTTTTTATAAAACCTGAAAGAAGAATCTCATTTTATCTCATGATGGGTGAGAGTACCACATTATTAACTTCTGTTCTCCCCAAAGAGGAAGTTAGAGCCTTAGCTGTGCCCACAAACTCTCTAATCCTAAGGCACTGAAGTGTTTGTCATCCTGGAAGCACAGTTCCTGTGACCCTGGGGGAAAAAAAAATGAGCCAGAGAAAGCTGCTCGAGGAACCTCTACCAGCTACTAGCTCTCATTGTCTTCTTTATTTTTTATTTTTAGTTGGAGGATAATTGCTTTACAATGTTGCATTGCTTTCTATACTATATACAATTGCATTTCCATACAATAACATGAATCAGCCATACATGTACATACATCCCCTCATTCTTGAACCACCCTCCCATCCCTCCAGGTTGTCACAGAGTGCCAGAGGGAGCTTCCTGTGTTATACAGCAACTTTCCACTAGCTGTCTATTTTATGGGGCTTCCCTTGTGGCTCAGTAGTAAAGAATCTGCCTTCAATGCTGGAGACCCAGGTTCAGTCCCTGGGTTGGGAAGATCCCCTGGAGAAGGAAATGGCAAGCCACTCTAGTCTTCTTGCCTGGAAAATCCCATGGATGGAAGAACCTGGCGGGCTATAGTCCATGGGGTTACAGAGTCGGACACAATTGTTTTACATACGGTAAGGCGATGGCACCCCACTCCAGTACTCTTGCCTGGAAAATCCCATGGACAGAGGAGCCTGGTAGGCTACGGTCCATGGGGTTGCGAAGAGTCGGACATGACTAAGCGACTTCCCTTTCACTTTTCACTTTCATGCATTGGAGAAGGAAATGGCAACCCACTCCAGTGTTCTTGCCTGGAGAATCCCAGGGATGGGGGAGCCTGGTGGGCTGCCGTCTATGGGGTCACACAGAGTCAGACATGACTGAAGTGACTTAGCAGCAGCAGCAGCAGCAAGGCATATGTTTCAGCACTACTCTCTCAATTTGTCCCACCTTCTCCTTCCTCTGCTGTGCTCACAAGTCTTTTCTCTGTCTGCATCTCTATTCCTCGCCTGCAAAGAGGTTCATCTTTCTAGACTCTATATGTATGCGTTAATATAGGATATTTGTTTTTTTCTTTCTGACTTACTTCACTCTGTATAACAGGCTTTAGGATCATCTGCCTCATTAGGGCTCAGATTCATTCTTTTTTTATGGCTGAGTATATTCCATTGTACATATGGACCACAACTTCTTGACCCATTCATCTGCTGATGGACATCTAGGTCACTTCCATATCCTGGCTGTTATAAATAGTGTTGCAATCTCATTGTCTTCTTTCAACTCCTAGATTCACTAGCCTCATGGAGATCCAGAGACCAATCAGCCCTCCTCCTGGTTCTTTTGTTTCTAGATTGAGCTGAATCAGTCTCCATGATGCTGTTTTAAGTATCCTGGCACACTGTGTAGTAATACAAATTGCTGACATTTGGGGGTTTATACATGTCTGTCACTGATCTAAGGCTGTCATGAGTTTTACTTGTTAATTCTCATAGACCTGTGAATTAAATTTTATTATTATTCTCATATAATAAGGTACCCAAGGTACCAAAAGGTTAAGGTTTCATGGTTAGTCTGATTACAGTAAGAAACCCAGGCAGTCTGATTATAGAGCTGGCTTTCGTATCTTTTCTGCTATTCAGCCTCCCATGAGCTTGGAAACTAACTACTGTCTTGGTAGACCTTTTTCTTGGATGGAAGGATATTGTTGCACAAGAGCAATTGGCATGATTTGGTGTATAACCCGAATGCTGTCAGTCCTCACTGCCTGTGGCTACAGAGAGGACTCATCAACATCAAGGCGCTTCATTCTTGGTCCCCACAAATACTTCTATAAGACTCCAAGGGGCCTTGCATATGCTCACACTCCACACAGTCAGCCACACTCACGGTCTGGTGCTACTGCAGTCTACTCCACTTCAGCTATCTCAGGGGGCTAGCCTGGGGCCTGTACAAGGTCCAAGAAGGAGCCTTGCACTATTGATATTGCCGAATGAAGTGCCTTCCAGACTGTGTTAATCTTCATGTTAACAGTGCTTCTCCTAATAACCCCAAATCCATTTATCTTGAGGTGAGGAGACACGCTGAGTTCCACGAAGTGATGGGTTCAGTCTCTTTCTCCTCAGAATTGGGTGTCAACATCTCAGCATTTCAAAGCTGCAATGCTAGGATCCAGAGTCGTATCCAGTCAACAGGATCAATTCACACCTGTTAGAATGGCCATCATCCAAAGGACAAGAAATAACAATTGTTAGTGAAGATGTGGAGAAAAAGGAACCTTAGTGTACTGTTGATAGAAATGTACCTTGGTATGGCCATTATGAAAAACAATAGGGAGTTTTTTCAAAAATTTAAAAAGAGAACTGCCATACGATCCAGCAATTCCACACCTGGGTATCTGAAAAAAAAAAGACAAACCCACTAATTTGAAAAGAATATGCACCCTCCTGTTCATTTTAGCACTACTTACAATAGCCAAAATACAGAATTAACCTACATGCCCATGGATAGTCAATGAATAAAGAAAATGTGGTATACAAATAATGGACTACTATTTAGTCATTAAAAAGTCTTGCCATTTGTGACAACATGAATAGACCTTGAAGACATTATACTAAGTGAAATAAGGCAGGCTGAGACAGACAAACACTATATGATCTCACTTATACATGGAATCTAAAACAAAAACAAAACAAAACAAAAAACCTAGCTCATAGATACAGAAAACGGACTCACGGTTGATAGAAGCAGGGGTAGGGGTGTGAGTGCAATGAGTGAAGGGGATGAAAAGGTACAAATGTCTAGTTATTTGTAAGTAAGCCAAGGGGATACAATGTACAGTATGGTGACTATAGTCAATATACTGTATGGCATATTTGAAAGTTGCTAAACGTGTAGATCGTGAATATTCTCATCACAAGAAAGAAACATTCATAACTCTGTATGGTGACATGTTAATTAGACATTGTAGGGACCATTTTGCAATATATACAAATAGTGAACCATTATATTGTGCATCTGAAACTAATATAATATTATATGTGAATTATATCTCAATAAAAAAATTGGGAAACGTAAGACAATCCTATCAGTGCTTAGAGTTTTATCTGAAAATGACAAATAATTTAAAATCCGATGGCATATTAAGTGACTCTGTTAGAGAAATAGATAAATAAACCTTCAAAAACAAAACTTATGATTGATTTGAGTGCACATAAATATACACTATAAAACTACCAATTCTCTAAAGTACCCAGTCAACTTTTTAAAATAAAAAGTAATTGTGGCTACATACACAATCTTAGAAACCTTCCTAATTAAACACACTAAGGAAAGAGGCCTTTTATAGGCACAATAAAGGATAAAAATGGTAGAGACCTAGTAGATGCTGAAGAAATCAAAAAGAGATGGAAAGAATACACAGAAGAACTATATAAAAAAGATCTTAAAGAACCAGATTACTACTATAGTGCGGTTAGTCATCTAGAGCCAGACATTCTGGAGTGGGAAGTCAAGTGGGTCTCAGGAAGCACTGCTATTAATAAAGTGAGTGGATGCAATGAAATTCCAGCAGAACTATTCAAATCCCCGAAGGAGGATGCCATCAAGGTTTTGCATTCATTATGTCAACAAATCTGGAAGACCCAGCAGTGGCCACAGGATTGAAAAAGGTCAATCCTCATCCCAATTCCCAAGAAGGGTAGTACCAAAGAGTGTGCTAACCATTGGACAATTGCTCTCATCTCCCACACTAGAAAGGTCATGCTTAAAATGTTGTGTGCTAGGCTTTAGCATTATGTGAACGAAGAACTTCCAGATGTCCAAACTGGCTTTAGAAAAGGAAGAAGAACTAGAGACAAATTGCCAACATTCGCTGGATAATAGAGAAAGCAAGGGCATTTCAGAAAAACATCTATCTCTGTTTCATCGACTACATTAAAGCCTTTGACTGTGTGGATCATGACAAACTGTGGAAAGCTCTTACCTGTCTCCTGAGAAACCTGTATGCAGGTCAAGAAGAAACAGTTAGATCCTTCCATGGAACAACTGATTGGGTCAAGATCTAGAAAGGAGTACGACAGGGCTATCTACTGTCACCTTATTTGTTTAATCTATACACTGAGCACATCATGAGAAATGCCGGGCTGGATGAGTTACAAACTGGAATTAAGATGGGCAGGAGAAACATCAACAACCTCAGATATGCAGATGATACCACTCGAATGGCAGAAAGCAAAGAGGAACTAAAGAGCTTCTTGATGAGGGTGAAGGAGGACAGTGAAAGAGCTGGCTTAAGACTAAATATTAAAAAACCTAAGATCATGGCATCTGGCCCCATTGCTGCTGCTGCTGCTATGTCACTTCAGTCATGTCTGACTCTGTGTGACCCCATAGAGGGCAGCCTACCAGGCTTCCCCGTCCCTGGGATTCTCCAGGCAAGAACACTGGAGTGGTTGCCATTTCCTTCTCCAATGCATGAAAGTGAAAAGTGAAAGTGAAGTCGCTCAGTCGTGTCTGATTCTTCGAGACCCCATGGTTTGCAGCCCACCAGGCTCCTTCATCCATGAGATTTTCCAGGCAAGAGTACTGGAGTGGGTTGCTATTGCCGCATGGCAAATAGAAGGGGACAAGGTGGAAGTAATGACAGATTTCCTCCTCTTGGGCTCCAAAATCACTGCGGACCGTGACTGCAGCCATGAAATTAGAAGACGACTGCTTCTTGGCAGGAAAGGGATGACAAACCTAGGCAGTATATTGAAAAGCAGAGACATTACTCTGCTGACAAAGGTCCATATAGTCAAGACTATGGTCTTCTCAGTGGTCACGTAGGGTTGTGAGAGCTGGACCGTAAAGAAGGCAGAACACCAAACAATGGATGCCTTCAAAGTGTAATGCTGGAAAAGACTCTTGAAAGTCCCTTGGACAGCAAGGAGATCAAACCGGTCAATCTTAAGGGAAACCCTGAATATTCCCTGGAAGGACTGAAACTGAAGCTCCAGTGTTTTAGTCATCTGATGCACACAGAAGACTCACTGGAAAAGTCCCTGATGCTGGGAAAGATCAAGGGCAGAAGGAGAAGAGGGCGTCAGAGGATGAGATGGCTGGATGGCATCACTGATGCAATGGACATGAACTTGGGGAAACTCTGAGAGATGGCAAGGGACAGGGAGGCCTGGTGTGCTGCAGTCCGTGGAGTCACAAAGAGTCAGATGTGACTGGGCAACTGAGCAACAACAACAAGGAAAGAGGAAAATACCACATAGTCATTCCAATAAAAATAGTACCATAAGTATGTGTAATCAAAATATTAACAAAAAATTTAAATTTCTGCCCACTTAAAAATATTGTCAAATATTCTGTTGGCTTCTTTTCTATAATATTTTTCTGAAAAGTGAAAGTGAAGAAAAAAAAATCTTCTGATGTTTAATAATAATAAATTATGAAGGTGAAATCGTGAATCATTAGCCTATTGGGCAAAAATAAACTTTGGTCCTTTGCTGTTTCCTTTCCCAGTTTTTGTACATGATTGTTTCAGGATTCTTAACTGAGCAAATACCATAAAATTGTGTCTTTTTTCTTAGCCTTTACAATTTATATAGCAAGTTCAAATTAGAATTTTATAACATTTTATTCTTTAGAAAAAGTTCCAGAAATCAGCTTCCCCAATGCAAGTATGTGGTTTATATAATCAAAACAAATAGTTGAACTACATCTACTAGATGAGATTAAAAACAACAACGAAACCTCTTTCCTCAAAACTGGGTGTTAACATCTCAGCACTTCAAAGCTGCTATGTTGGGATCCAGAGTTTCACCCAGTCTCTAAGGAAATCCATTTGTTCAGCACTCACTCCTATCCTTCCTGGGAGCTCTAAACCAGTCCAGGGGGGCAAGGAGTATGAAATGGCACCCTGTCCCTTCCACTATCCATACTCCCTCCCTCCCCTCCTTGGTGACTCCCCAAAACACAACCCCCTACTTATGCATATCAGTTTATGCCTACAGATAGAGAAGAGAGAACATCACCCAAACAGCCAAACTTCTCTTCCCAGTTTGGGTTTGGCTAGGACACCCTGCCGCAGGTGCTGGGCTTAGTCGCTCAGTCGTGCCTGACTCTTTGCAACCCCGTGGACTGCCAGGCTTTTCTGTCCATGGGGATTTTCCAGGCAAGAATACTGGAGTGGGTTGCCATGCCCTCCTCCAGGGAAACTTCCCCACCCAGAAGTCGAGCCCAGGTCTCCTGCAGTGCGGGAGGATGCTTTACTGGCTAAACCATCAGGGAAACCCAAGAATGCTGGAGTAGGTAGCCTATCCCTTCTCCAGGGGATCTTTTCCACCCAGGAATCGAACCAGGGTCTCCTGCATTGCAGGCAGATTCTAAACCACCTGAGCTACCAGGAAAGCTCACTCTGCTGCATATTTTATGCCCATTGGATGGGCAGGTTTGCCCCCTAAGGAGGCTTAGGAGAAGATGGAGGGCCAACATCTTCTTGAGACTTATCTTCTTGGGATTTTACAACCAAAAAGCTGGCTAAGCTTTACACTGAACTGATATAATAGATCAAAACTGAATAGATAGCCTTTTGTTTTTCATTTTGAAGTCTCTGTCTTAAAACCAAAGGACTTTGGGAGCTTCAGGCCCCAAAAGGACACAAATGATAGGCAAAGATCACTAAAAAAGAAAAACCAAGCCAGATTAAAAAAAAAAAAAATAGGGTCAAGAAAAGCAGCAACTCAGAGGCACTGTAACTTCTCATTTTGCAGCGTGCACTTAACCTTGAAGCCAGGGCCCCAGAGAAGTCGGGTTAGAAGCAGTTTCACTTCGTGGATTGCTCCCCGCGGGGCCTTTCCGGAGGCAGAAAGCAGAAGTTCATGTTATTAAAATAGATCCCATTGTGCATGCTAGAGCAACACCATCGGCCGGGCGTCTCTTCCGGCTAGTCCACCGCTTCATTTCGCAAGCTGGCTCCCCCCAACCCATTTGTATGAACTCTATTGGAAACTCGGCTTTTGCGGGGAGCTGTGGAGTGTGTGCTGAAGCATTAGGCCACTTGGTGTATAAAACACCAAGTGAAACACCAAGTTGTGCGGTAAGTTATTTAATGAGCTCTCGTGTCAGAGAAAGAACGTTCTGGGAAAACCCTTTCTGACCTTCTTTACCGCTCACCTTGACTGGGGCGCTTGCCACGTCAGTCACCTTCTGAGCACGAACTGCAGGAGGCTCGTGAGACTGGCACGTTAAAAGAAAGCTGCCCTCTTTTTCTTTTGTTGTTTCTCATTTTGATTTCTTCCTCTCCACTACCTCTGAAAGGCAAGGAGTAGAATGGGGCCCGCTTTTCGGGTCTACTCAATTCTTACTCCCAGGCCACATCAAAACAACAATATAGAAATGCTGAAAGCTCCAGCTTCGGCACTACCTGAGAGCTTGTTAGAAATGCAGGATTTCAGGCTCCACCCCGGGCCTTTTGGATTAGAACATGCATTTTAACAAGACCTCAGCTGATTCAGTTTGCTCGGTAGGGTTTGGGAAGCACTGGGAAAGAAAGCTTTGAAAATGAAGGGAGGTCTTGCCCTCCGCCCCCCGGGGTGGAGGGGTGGAGGGGTTGGGGCTGCGCGGGTATCCCTGGTGTGAAAATTTGGGTCACAGCGACATCTTGTGGTTACCGTAGTGGTAGCGGTTGAGTTTTCCGGTGGGCAAGCTGCTTTGACTGTGCAAGCGCGCTCAGTCTGACTCTTTCCGACCCCTTGGGCTGCGGAGAAGGCAATGGCACCCCACTCCAGTACTCTTGCCTGGAAAATCCATGGACGGAGGAGCCTGGTGGGCTGCAGTCCATGGGGTCGCGAAGAGTCGGACACGACTGAGCGAGTTCACTTTCACTTTTTACTTTCATGCATCGGAGAAGGAAATGGCAACCTACTCCAGTGTTCTTGCCTGGAGAATCCCAGGGACGGGGAAGCCTGGTGGGCTGCCGTCTGTGGGGTCGCAGAGAGTCGGAGACGACTGAAGCGACTTAGCAGCAGCAGCAGCAGCAAGGCTGTAGCCCGCCAGGCTCCTCTGTCCATGGAATTTTCCAGGCCAGCGGTTAATTGTTCATCCCTGGAGGAAACAGATGAACGCTGCACTAGGGTCCAGAGGTCTCTGGGTTCGGCCTCTCTCCTCTAGGCTGTCAATCAAAGAGATACGGGCTCTTTTCCAAGAATGCCTTCTACCAGGGTTGAGAACGGTTTATAGGCACAGGGATTTTCTGCGTTAGAAGCAGCAGGATCAACAGATTTCAAAGTATTTCTTTCCTCTTCACAAGATTTATGATACAATTCATAAAGCTGTTAAAACTCCGTGGCACAAGAATGGTTCTAGAGATCATAAAAAATGAGTAGATCCCCCCCTTTCAAGCATGACGCTTGCTTTAAATAATTGTTTGTATTTGCTGAACTTTTAGTCTGTTTCAAGAACTAAGAGTCTGCATGTGCTAATCAATTAAACCTCACATCAGTCCAGTGAGACTGTTTGGTTTAGTCGCTCAGCCACGTCTGACTCTTTGCAACCCCATGGACTGCAGCATGCCAGGCTTCCCTGTCCATCACCAACTCCCGGAGTTTGCTCAAACTCATGTCCATCTAGTCAGTGATGCCATCCAACCATCTCATCCTCTGTCGTCCCCTTCTCCTCCTGCCTTCAATCCTTCCCAGCATCAGGGTCTTTTCCAATGAGTCAGTTCTTGGCATCAAGTGGCCAAAGTATTGGAGGTTCAGCTTTAGCCTCAGTCCTTCCAATGAATATTCAGGACGATTTCCTTTAGGATTGACTGGTTTAATCTCCTTGCTGTCCAAGGGACTCTCAAGAGTCTTCTCCAACAACCCAGCTCAAAATCATCCATTCTTCAGTGCTCAGCTTTCTTTATAGTACAACTCTCACATCCATACATGATTACTGGAAAAACCATAGCTTTGACTAGATGGACCATTGTTGGCAAAATAATGTCTCTGCTTTTTAATGTGCTGCCTAGGTTGGTCATCCTGGAGAAGGAAATGGAAACCCACTCCAGTATTCTTGCCTGGCAAATTTCATGGACAGAGGAACCTAGCAGGCTACAGTATGAGGTAGCAAAAAGTTGGCCGTGACTGAGCACATCAGCAGGTTGGTCATAGCTTTTCTTCCAAGGAGCAAGTGTCTGTCGATTCCATGGCTGCAGTCACCATCAGTGAGACAGGAGCTATATTTAGTTTGAAGACCTACCTGGCAGTGATACTTAGTGGTTGAGAAAAGTCTATACTAACAAGAAACTTATGACTCTAGTAACTCTTGAAAGTGAATTTCCATTGAATTAAATCCAAGCACTTCTTCATACATTTAGGGAAGAGTAGTGCAAACATAAGGGGACGACAGAGGATGAGATGGCTGGATGGCATCACCGACTCGATGGACGTGAGTTTGAATGAACTCCAGGAGTTGGTGATCAGGGAGGCCTGACATGCTGCAATTCATGGGGTTGCAAAGAGTCGGACACGACTGAGCGACTGAACTGAACTGAACTGAGTGCAGACATATACGATATGTTATCTACCCAGCCTCAGACTGTGTTTGGGATATTTATATACTTGGAGCCTCTTGCAACAGCTCCAAGGCTCTCCAGAGGATTCATGGCTCACAGTCTGAGAGCTCCTAATGTAGAAACACCGCTAGTCCTTTACTGATGCCATCCCAGGCAGTCATGAACACAGCTGATTTCATCTAGTCTCTGATAATTAGCAGAATAGGGTTTGACTTGGCCTCAGATAGGAGACTCCAGGGGAGTTGGAAACTGATTTCCAAGAAGTTCCCCATGATTACACTTCTAGCTTGAAAAGCTACATTCTAGAGACAAACAGACTCCATGCCCAGTTGTTCCCTTCTCTTCTCCCACCCATACAGCCTAAAAAGAATAATTCTTCTAAAACAAAGTTCTGTTTGAGTTCTTCCCCAACCCAAAATTAGTCCAATTATGCCCAGCTGGTTGTGTGAGCTAAAGCCTGTTCTGATATCTAGGTTTTCAAAGTAAAATCTAATACCAACCAACCTGCTTCCTGCTCTTCCCTTTACTCCGTCTGTTCCTCTAGTCTCTTCTGTTGGAAAATGGTGGCCTCAGTGGAGACATCGAGGAGGCCACCTAGTGGCTAAGCGACCCTCCCCAGGAAGCATTACCTTAATTAAGTCACTTGGAATGCAGAGGTCCTACACAGACACAGCAACACAGTTCTAGCATGGAATGGACAGCATTTTCTCAAGACCATGCATGAGTTTGCTGTGAAAAATATCATTATTGACAAGTAAGTATTGTTGCTGTCATTCTGTTGCTAAGTCATGTCTGACCCTTTGCGACCCCTCGGACTATAGCATGGCTTCCCTGTCCTTCACAGTCTCCCAGAGTTTGCTCAGCGCTGACTCATGTCCATTGAGTCGGTGATGCCATCCAACCATCTCATCCTCTGTTCCCCCCTTCTCCTCCTGTTTTCAATCTTTCCCAGCATCAGAGTCTTTTCCAATGAGTTGGCTTTTGGCATCAGGTGACCAAAGTATTGGAGCTTCAGCGTCTATCCTTCCAATGAATATTCAGGTTTGATTTCCTTTAGGACTGACTGGTTTGGTCTCCTTGCTGTCCAAGGGACAAGGTAAGTATAAACAGTGGTGAGTATTCTCTGCTGCAGGCCCTGCCTCAGTGCAAGAAATAGCATAACCAGAAGGTTGCTTGGTCAGTATGAGTCGTGGCCATTTCTTGTTTCTGGCTGCCCAGTTTCAAACCCCTGTTTTCAAAAGTACATCGCTTACAGACTTGCCTGGTGGTCCTGTGGTTGTGACTCTGTGCTTCCAATTCCGGGGGAATGGGTTCCATCCTTGGTCAACGAACTAAGATCCCACAAATCATGCATTGCGGCAAAAATAAATAAAAGCACATGATTTCCTTTTGGGCATTCTTTCTTCCCACTGGGTGTGTCTGGGAGACAGTGACCAAGATTCCAGCACTCCTTCATTAATGGATAGAGAGATGGCACAGTTACATGCTCTCCACTTGGTATTTGAATCTTGCCGGGAGGATCAAAGAAACAGAAAAGCGTTCTATTTCACCCCAGCCTTCTAGAACCTGCTGGTACACTTCCTGCTGGCATTTGAATCCTGTCCTCCAGAAATATCCTAATTCCTGCCTATTTCCAAGCCTCCATTCTGCTATAGATTCTGTGAACCCCCAATATCCTTCCAAAATATATTTTAAATTATTGTGTACTCAGCTATTGCTAAAATAATGCTGTATAAAAATATCACCCTCAAAATCTCAACGGTTTGTAGCAACACAATTTTATTTTCCTAAGCCACAGTTCTGTCGGTTGGCCAGGGTGGCTCTGTTTCAGACCTCAGGTCTGGTTAGGTCTGTTCCACGTACCTCTCACTGGAAGACCCCAGAAGCTATTCATGGCATATTCTTCATATGATAAATGAGAGTGGGCAAGGAAGGTAAATCGCACCAGGGCATTTAACATATCTGGTTGAGCAGCACGTATGTTATTCTGTTGGCCAAAGCAAATCACGTAGTCAAGCTCAAGCCCAGATGTGTGGACGTGCATTCTACCTACTTGAAGGCAGGCAATGAAAAGCCGCCATAAAAAGGGCACGAATGTGTCTGTATTAGTCTATTACTAGGAAAGAGTGGAAGGTCAGGACCGTTAACCTGCCTTGGTTAACCAGAAAATAATAAAATATTAACAGAAGTTAATTTTAACCCAGATATATTCACCAGTCTTTTCCTTTATGATTTGTGCTTTCCAAGTCTTGTTTAAGAAATTTTTCCTTGCTGTGTATCAATTATATTTCAATAAAACTGAAAGAGAAAACAGAAAAGAAGTTTTTCTCTGACCCAAGAACATGATCGTTTTCTTTATTTTGTTTTTTACACTTAAGTCTTTAGTCCAGACTATGGGTAAGGCAGGGACTCAACTGAGTTTTTGTTAATGGCTGACCAATTGCCCTTGCATTGCTTTTTGAATAATTCATCCTATTCCAACTGATCTGTAAAACCACTTTTTCTGTGTATCAAGTTTCCATAAATGCAGGAGTGTCTTTCTGGACTCTTTTCTGTTTCTGCGTTCTATTGTCAGCCTCTGCTAATACTCTACTTCTCAATTATTTGGTCTTTAATCTTCATTTATTAATAGAACCAGCTTGTACAATTCCATATATATTACACTCTAAAAGTACCCCGTCAACATTTTGTTTGAATTAAAGATTAATATGGGGAAGAAAAAAAAGGTCTTTAGATAAGAAATCTTCCTCTTCACTTATTTGGATCATCTTTAATTACATTCTATAAGATTTTATAATTTTCTTCTTAAAGCATGCCATTGTTAGTTAGATTTATAGCTATACGTGGGGTCCCAGGTGGTGCCAGTAGTAAAGAACACACCTGCTAATGCAGGACACATAAGAGACTTGGGTTCGATCCTTGGATTGGGAAGATACCCTGGAGTAGGAAAGGGCAACCCACTCCAGTATTCTCGCCTGGAGAATCCAATGGACAGAGGAGCCTGGCAGGGTATGGTCCATGGAGTCACAAAGAATTGGACACAACTGAAGTGACTTAGCACTCACATAACTATACACCTTATTTTATGCTTGTTAAAATGATATAAATGCAATCTTTTAAAAATACTATCTTTTAATATCATTAAAATTTGCTGCAATGTGTTGCACATAAACCATTTTTGTATACTGATCTCAAAGCCAGTGATTTTTATCATAATAGGTAACGTCACATAGTCCTCACTATGTGCCAGACACTGTTCGAGGCATTTTGTATGTATGGAATGCACTCAGTCTCCCGATGACTCTGTGAAGGAAGTTTTATTATTATAACCTTTTACAGATGAGGGAACTGAAGTGCAGAGAGGTTAAGTAAATTGTCTAAGATCCTAAGTGGTAAAGCCAGAGTTCAAACTCATCCAATATCCAAAGCTATAACCAAACCTATATTTGTTGTGGTTATAAATTTATTTACAGCTATATATATATAACTATATTTGTCTCTTATCGTTGTTAAGCTCTTTCATCAGCTCTAATAGTTTTTCTGGTTAACTCATGGGAAACTCTTAGGTTTCCTGTGGCAAACAAGAACAACAAATACTTCAAACATCAACTAGCAAACACATGGTTAATGCCCTATTAAAGCAGGACAAGGTGTGTGTGGGGGGGGTGTGGTTGTGTGTATATCTCTTTCTGTGTGTATGTGTGTATTTGGAAGCGCTAGGAGGAGGAACTCTATGAAGAACAGCATTCTCAAAGCTAGTGGAATTCACTGAGCCCTTGGGGTGGCTGGTGTACTTTCCGAGGGCCCAGGAATTTCTGGCATGGCAGCAACTAGCCGAGTAGGAGCATCCTCAGAGAGGCTTGCAGGCTCCAGGGAGGCCCGAATAGGGAAAGGCCCAGGGCCAAGCCTAACAGAGAGTGTCAAATGACAGGCCTGCTCCTTCCCCACCCTCCACCCCCAGATCTGGACTGAATCAAAGGGCCATTCAGGCCCCTCCCTTTCATAGGCTGAGGCCACTGGGGCTGTCCCCTGAGGCTGAAACGCAGCAATCCCACGGGCTTCTGCTCCAAACAGGCTTGTGTTTGAAACCACAATATACTTGGCTCTGGTTTTATACACATTACTTTCCTAGTGCTGAAAAAAAAGAATTAGAAGAATGAAAGTGAGAGGCCTTGAGGGATGGGAATTCTTTTTTCCAGTCTAGTGAATGAGGTTAATAAGTAGAAAAATAAAACTACTCTCCGTGAAGGGTCTTTGGAAGGGTTACCAGGCCATGATAATTAAAAGCAAATTAAAAGGCTATATCATTCATTCAGCTTCAGTCGCCTCTCTCAGCCCTGAGGGAACTGAGTGTGCTTCAGGGCAGTGAGAGGAGGAAGTAGCGGGGCTAGAGGGGGCTGAAGGGGGGAGGACTGGCTTCCTCAGCCATGTCGGGAAGGAGAAGGGACAGCCACCTCTGTATCCATCTGCAGTATCCCACCCAAGTGAGTGAATGAAAGTTGCTTGGTTGTGTCCAACTCTTTGCGACCCCATGGACTATACAGTCCATGGAATTCTCCAGGCCAGAATACTGGAGTGGGTAGCCTTTCCCTTCTCCAATGTGAGGTCAATTAGGGAATTGACTGACTGATAATCCCCACCAGACCCCACTGCTCACTGGATACTTGCTCACACATTTCAAAGGAATATTTTCTAGTGCTTTGCATACTGTAACAAAACAAAACAAACCCAAACTAACCTGGGGTGTGAGTCATCTACCACAAGTCCCTTGTACCTCTCTGGTTCTCAGTTACCTTTCTGTAAAATGAAGATGGCAGACTTGATCTGTTTTCAAACAGGGGCCTCCTGAGTCCTCTTGGAAGCCTGGACTGGAGGAGGAGAGGGAAGGGAGCTATAAATCGAGCCATTAGCCCATGTCTGATTCTGCCATCTTTGACCTCAGAGCATTTTCAGCATAAGCTGGTGGAGCAATTAATTCTGACAGGACCATTTCTATGACCTACTCACTCTGTCAACTGTTCCAGGTAACCCCAGAGATCAGAGCGGCTGCCTCTGCACTGGTTTGGTCCATGTTGCCACCTTGAAGAAGGTGTGAGAGTTTTCTACCAGCATCATATCTTTCTCAAGGAGACCAGGAAAGACTTGTGATGACCCAGGTGGGTGGTGTGTGACCCAGGTTCTGTGCTAGTGGCTTTAGGAAGTAGCCCTGAGGCCTGAGTTGAAGTCAGATCCCACAAAACTACATCTGTATTTTCACAAACTCAGGTGAGATTTTGCATAAGCTTCTGCAACAGTTTTCCTGAGAAACCTTTTGTGAGCTCCCAGTTTGTGTTGTGATCCTTTTCTGAAGCACCTCGGTTTAATTTCTACCCTAGAACTTAAAATGTTAGTGGTATTGCTAGTTCATCTGGTCACTGGTATCATTTCTCGTGTCCTGCAGTCAGAAACCGTGGTTTTTCACTATAAATTCATAGGATCTGGCAAAGTCCCTGCCACTCAAAGGTGATTCATGTTTTCACCAGTGATGCCACCAGCCGACAGCCAGCTTCAACTGCTAGACAGATGAGCCTTCAGATGATCCCAGCCTCCAGCCTTCAAGCCCTCTAGCTGAGGCCTGCAACACTGAAGGGCAGAGACAAGGTCGCCCTGGTGTACTGTATCCAAATTCTTGACCCACAGATTCTTTGAGCATAATAAATGTTTCTACCGCATCACTAAGTGTTGGGTATATTTGTTCAACAGCCGTAGTAATTGGAACAGTGGTCCGTGATAGACACCAAGAACATTAATAAGTGCTTGGCCATGAATTCTTTTAGATCCCTGGACCTGCCTAGATGGTAGAAAAGAGAAGGGCTATCCCAGGAAAAGAGCAGAACTGTATAGTGTTCCTCTAAAGTTTTAAGCCATAAATATCTGTAAGTATCTACTACAGTATAGTAGAAAAGATTATTTTCAAAATCAGGATCCTATCAACCCATGGAGGAGACTTAAATACCTATTATATAGTCAAACAAGCCCATCTTAAAAGTCTATATGTTGTAATATTCCAACTAATATGACATTCTGCTGCTGCTGTTGCTAAGTCACTTCAGTCGTGTCCGACTCTGTGCGACCCCATAGATGGAAGCCCACCAGGCTCCCCTGTCCCTGGGATTCTCCAGGCAAGAACACTGGAGTGGGTTGCCATTTCCTTCTCCAAAGCATGAAAGTGAAAAGTGAAAGTGAAGTTGCTCAGTCATGTCCGACTCTTAGCAACCCCATGGACTGCAGCCTACCAGGCTCCTCTGTCCATGGGATTTTCCAGGCAAGAGTACTGGAGTGGGGTGCCATTGCCTTCTCCATGACATTCTGAAAGAGGTGAAACTATGGAGACAGTACAAAATATCAGTGTTTGCCAGGGGTTAGGGAGGAGCGCCAGGGATGGGGGAGCCTGGTGAGCTGCCATCTGTGGGGTCGCACAGAGTCTGACACGACTGAAGCGACTTAGCAGCAGCAGCAGCAGCAGCAGCAGCAGCAGCAGCAGCAGCAGGGAGGAGCGCATGAACAGACAGAGGGTGGGGGTTTCTAAGGCACTGAAGCTATTCTATATGATACCCTAATGATGGATACATGTTGTTTTATATTTGTCCAAACCCGCAGAATGTATCATATTACAAGTGAACGCTAATGTAAACTGCAGGCTTTGGGTGATAATGATGTAACAATGTTGGTTCACTGATCCTGACAAATGTAGCACCCTGGTGCTGATGTGGGGGAGCCTGTTCTTATGTGGGGACAGAGGGTATACGGGAAACTACTTTCCATTCAGTTTCTTTTTCTTCTCACTCAGTTTTGCTGTGAACCTAAAACTGCTTTGAAAAACAATGGCTGTGTTTTTAAAAGGGGTCATTTAAACGTGGTTGTATTTGTTTAAGAGCCTAGGGATTCTTTCTTCCCCTACCCCAGCCTCCTCAAGAATCCACAGACTGTGCAGTCCTTGGTGGAATTTTTCGGGCATCAGTTCATTGGAGCTTGGGGATAAAACCTGATGCTGTACATCAGGGGTTAATCTACCTCGGGACTTATTCTTTCTTTCCTTTCTGTCTCCGGTGGAGTGTATGTTATCGGGGAGTTGATCTGTTTCTAACATAATTTAAGGAGGCTTCTGTTTTTGCCTTGAGTGACTGTGAAAAAACTTCAGCCTTAAAAGGCACAGCCCAGAATGAATGGTTTAAGACCAGATTAAATCCAGGACTCCAGGGCAGTGTGAATAATGAATTCACTATTCATTATTCTTTTCTTTCTCTCTCTCTGGCATTTATTAATTAGCAACAGTTTTCCATAAAAATAATCAGTGGGATCATCCTTACAACTGATCAAAATAAATGTAATGTTTAATTTTGTGTTTTAATTAAAACTCGATGTTATAATTGGGTTCTATCCTTACCTCTATTTGTTTAATAGATTTCTCCTCAGAAAATACAGCAGGTGACCATGTAGTTCCCAGAGTGATGATTTAGATGGAAGGTGATTGTATAGAACCTTCATAGTTTTAAAAGCATCTATAATGATGATTATTAGTGATTTTGGTTTAGTGATTTACGCTGATAAATCTTTAATCTGATTTATTTGTGGGTATATGGCATGCTTGCTAAATACCTTAGAAGAAAAGTGGTTGTCACTCTATGCCACAGAACTTCCCAAAATCCATGAATGGGGAATTGATGGCAGTTTCCTTGGTCTGGGGACCTACAAGACAGGGAAATTGATCACCAGAAACCTAGGCTGCCGGGACTGAAGTCTGAGAGCTGCTTTCTGTGGGTTTTTCACATTTGTGTCAAGGTGACTATTACAGATGCTCTGCGGTCAAGCAGAGTTTTAGATGACTTGGTAGTTTTCTCTATAAGCCGCTAATCAAACCAGAAGTTAAGAAATTCTGTTCAAAATCTAGTCAAGACTCAGTTCACTGGGGCTGAGGGGGAGAACCAGGCAAGCCATGAAGTCCTAGAGACTGACCCCAGACCTGGACAACGAGGAAGATGAGGGCAGGGATCCAGGCCAGGGCAGCTGGTAAACAAGACTCTCAGTAGGGACCAAATTCCCCCTTCCCATACGTGCAAAGGTTTCCTGAAGAGAGTAGTGTTCTGATTTTCAAAATATATCGGTACTTCCCAAGAAGTACCAGTGTTTAATAGGAAGCATCTAATACAACTTCCTTTTGATAACATCTCAGCTGGGGTTAGCCCAGTTCCGTTTGTTCCAAAGTCAGAGTTGATGGCGATCTCTGGTGTACCGACCCAGAGAGGCGAGTGCGGTGGGGACTGTAGGAGAGCATGGGGGCCCACGGCTCTTTTTCCCCCTCAGTCGTTCCAGTCCTTCCTGAGGGAGATCAACACCTTGGGGGATAGCCCTGTTGGAAGTCAGCTGTGCATGATTACTTCTCAGAATCTTGGGTTATTCCCTTTTGTTTTACCTGCTCATTGCTTCCAAGGTTGATGCCATGGAGTTTTTGTTTAACTCTAGCCTAGTGGTTGAGAGCGCTGCTCCTGAAGTCGGTGCTGGGTTCAGCGGTGGTGTTGGTGGTGGTCTAGCTGCTCAGTCGTGTACGACTCTTGCGATCCCATGGACTATAGCCCACCAGGCTCCTCTTTCCATGGGATTTTCCAGGCAAGACTACTGGAGTGGATTGCCATTTCCTCCTCCAGGGGGCCTTCCTGACCCAGGGATCAAGCCCTCCTCTCCGCACTGCAGGCAAATTCTTCACTGCTGAGCCACCAGGGAAGCCCTCGCGTTCAGTACCAATGACGACACTAACGTGAGTCTGTTTGGTCCCCTTCTGTAGTCACAGCAGCTTTGAAGTGAAGGTAAATAACTCTCTTCCTCACAATGTCGCTTACCAGGTTATAGTTCTGCCCCATAGGCAGACTGCTTATTAAGCGAACATTTATTAACCAGTACAGAGCTGTTTCTGTAAATTGTTCTTTAGATGGAAGGAAGCCCCAGCTTTCTGTCCTATCTTCACCTCACATGATACATTGAATGATGCATAAGTCATTCAGAGCAGACTCACCAAATATCCAGACTCAGGGGGCTCTTCCCTTGAGAGCTGGCAGTGACTGGAGAGTGAGCCAGGTTCCTCTGAATTCAGTGCTATGCAATGGAACCAGTTAGAGTGAATCCTTAAGAGTGAAAGCTACAGATGTCAGGGGTCCATAGATTTCATTTGTGCAATTGTGGGGAATTTCTGTAAAATATTTTAGCTGAGTCACATGTTTTAAATACCTTTAATTGCTCCAATCAGATCCCGTGTCTAAAATCCATCATGCTAGTGAACAAGCCACTATGATCACAGATGAAAACCCATTTCTGACTCTTGCTGTGCTGACTGGCAACACATCAGATACTGATTAAGATACAAATGCCTGAAGTGGGTATGGTAACCAGGAGCACAGACTTCCTGATGAGGATGCTGCTATTACCCCCTGAACTGCTGATTTGTCATCAGACTAGACACCGGGGTTTGTTGCTTAACCAGATATCACACACATCACAGCATATACATGGAAGTATTTAAAACTAAAATGCAAACGTTGAAACAATCATGTCTGCCACATCCTAATAACCTGGACCCATTATTCAACATTTCTATAGTTTTCTTCCTTGTCTATACACATGGACTGTTCGGTCAATAGAATGAGATAGCATATGTGAAGTATCTAGGGTTGTACCTGACACCCTAATAATAATGTGGTACCCTAATAATAATGTGACACCCTAATAATAATGTACCTGACACCGTAAGCAATAATAAATGAAAGCTGCTATCATAAGCTGCATACCACATGCCATGGTACAGATTCACTTGCCTCACAGAAGGCCCTGGCTCCCTGTCCAAGTTGGGGTAGAAACAGATGAGACTGGGGTTCAGGTAGGTGACCTGGATGCCACTGCGTGCCAGGGACTTGGTTGTTGCATTAACTAGCAACAACCTCTAACAAACGAGGAAATTGATTTTCCGCGGTATTGCTAGAGGTGACTCATATTAATCAAAGTCACTGGAGACTGATGTATAAGTCAACTTTCAAAGTATAAGTAATAATGAGAAATATAGCTACCAAGTGCATTGGCATATCTGAGTTCCTGGGAGAAGGTGATGATATCTTCACTGGGGGTTCGTTTTATACAGTGGATGCATTCCTGAAGACTTTGTGTTATTCAAAACCCATGTGATTCAGAGCAAATTTTCCCACTAACTAAAGCATGGAAGAGTATGTTCCCACAGCACATAAATCAACACCCATTGGCCTGTAACTTCCTTTTAATGGTGCTTTTCATTTCTGTAGATGGTCTCTGATATTCTGCAGAAATGAATCTGCTAAATTGCAAGCACAGCGCATCATAATGGCTGTCAGCTCTTCTTTAGAGCCTTCTTATGACATCCAGTATATGTGCTGCCACAGGGAGCGCTTTTTATGACGTCTTATGAAGGGAATAAATGTGTTGCTCTTGGTGCCTTTCTGTATCACCGCATTATGAATACTCTGAAGACATGGTGATAGGTTGTTTAAAATGCATAATAACTACACAACTGTCACCAAAATCAGTTGATGAAGTTTTGGGCCTTGTGACTAACAGCGTAGTTTGCAAGATACTGACAAAATGAAGACAGAATTTCTGTTTTAGAATCAAGGTGGCAGCTTGTAATTCACTTGGCTGAACAGGCTTTGAAATTGAGCAATTCTTGATTTTTAATTCTGGGGATTTGTATGATTTCTCATTTTGAGCACAAAATGAGACCTTGTGAATGTCTTGTATCACAGTTTCAGATACATGTAATTCAAATTCACTCACAGTGTAACTGTGCCGGATTGACAAATTATTGCTTTTTGGATCATTTTCTTTTCAAGGCGGGTATAGTAGAAAGATGTTGGCTTTGAAGCCACCAGACAGATCTTGGTCTAATTTAGTTTTTGTCACTTATTTGCACGTGGGACTTAGTTTCTTCATCTATAAAACTGGAATTATAAATGCCTGTCATATAGGGTGATTCTGAAGATGAATAGTAATATTTACCACTTGTTAACAGGATAATCAATTTATACGTATATATTATTGCATAATATTACAGAAATTCCACAAAGTAGAAATTATTATTCCATTGAGAAAAAAGGTTCATGGAGGTTAAATTACATGACCAAGGCCTAATACCTGATAAGCAGCAAAACTGGGATTCAAAGTCAGGTCTGAATTGACCTCACATCAGGAGACATTTCACTCCCTTCTAGAAGTAAATGAGATAATATGTTTAAAATGACCAAGAACTGTATCCAACATAAAGTAGACAATAAATGGCAATTGCTGTTATCATTATGATAACCTCCTCCTCTAGGTCCAACACACACACACGTGCATGCACACGTGTATGAAATATTAATAACAAAGAATCTGTATCTTACATTGCTTTAACTTTCCTTATTCTCTTTCCCTCTCTCCTATATAAATATATAATACAGAAGGAGAAATGGAACTCCTTAAGGCCTTTCCAGAGAGATTACAGAGATGGAGAATAACGCTTAATGCTTTTCCTCCTGGAAAATATAACTCTGGCAGAGTCACCAGGTTACCTGCCCAAAAA
Source organism: Ovis aries (assembly GCF_016772045.2). NCBI lineage: Eukaryota > Metazoa > Chordata > Mammalia > Artiodactyla > Bovidae > Ovis > Ovis aries. The sequence continues at coordinate 58,710,389 of NC_056059.1, read as the reverse complement.
ACTATGTTCATTAGTTTCCTATAAATCCCACAGCAGAGAGCAATGCACTGGCTGACTTCAAAAACAGATGCTGCTCGTTTCACAGTTCTGGAGGTCTAGATGTCTGATCAAGGTGTCTGCAGGGTCCCTTCTGTGGGCTGTGAGGGAGACTGTTCCATGCCTCCCAGTTCCGGTGGTTTGCCCTCAGTCTTGGGCATTCCTCGGCTTGCAGAAGCATCACCCAGTTTCTGCCTTCTTCATCACGAGGTGTGTTCCCTGTGTCTCTGTCTCTCACATTATCTTGTGCTGTGTATGTTCAAGTTTCCCCTTTTTATACAGATGCCCGTCATATTAGATTAGGGCTTAATCTAATGATCTCATTTTAACTTGATTTCCTCTGTTAAAGGCCCTGAAAAGTGAAAGTGAAAGTTGCTCAGTCGTGTCCGACTCTGCAACCCTATGGACTATAGAGTCCACGGAATTCTCCAGGCCAGAATACTGGAGTGTGTAGCCTTTCCCTTCTCCAGGGGATCTTCCCAACCCAGGGATTGAACCCAGGTCTCTTGCACTGCAGGCAGATTCTTTACCAGGTGAGCCACAAGGGAAGACCATTAAAGACCCTATTTAAAAATAAATTCATATATGCATTCTTTTTTTATATTTTTTCCATTATGGTTTATTCCAGGATATTGGATATAATAGTTTCTCATGATATACAGTAAGGCTTTGTTGTTTATCCATTCTATTTATAATATCTTACATCTGCTAACCCCAGACTCTCAGTTCATCCATCCCCCACCTCTGTTCCCCTTTGGCAAATATGTTCTCTAGGTCTGAGTCTGTTTGTCGGTAGAGTCTTTACCCACTGAGATGTGTAAAAGTGAGTCACCTGGCTGTATAGCAGAAATTAACACATTATAAATCAACTATACTTCAATAAATAATTTTAAAATATAAAAAATAAATAAATAAATAAATAAATTCACATTGTGAAGCGCTAAGGGTTAGGTCTTCAGCATATATTTTATGGGGGACACAAGCCCATAGTGTGTGTGCGCGTGAGTGTGTGTGTGTGTGTGTGTGTGTGCTTGTGCGTACAAGAGAACATGAATATGGCTAGCACTAGACACAAAAAAACTTGCTGTTGATCCTATCTACCTTCTAGAATGTCTTCTGGCACATTGGATGTATGACGTTGTCACTCTGTGAGTTGCAACTGACAGATGACTTGAATTAAGTGAAGCAAAGAGAGAAAGTAATTGGGTTATACAAAAATGGTGGGGAAGGACTAGTCTTCAGGATCCAAAAACTGAAGCTGCCCAGTTTCATTCTCCGCGTGCTCCCTCATGGTTTCAGCTGTCTCCACGAGGCTTCAGGCATAACACCAGACCGCCCCACACTTCCCTTCTTATAATCTTGTAACCAGGGACAGGAGAGCCTTCTTAACTGGTTAGGGAAGGAAGCCAATAGGCTCTCCTTGGATCACATGACCGTCCCTAAACTGACCCCTGATTCTTAGGGGATGAGGAAATATGCTTGGGTCTATTTAGGACATGTGCCCACCTCTAGCCATGGGTCTAGGAGTGCTCAGACTGGCGAAGTTGAAGGTAGAGGGGAGTATTCTCTCACACAAGAGGATAAAACAATCAAGGCTTATTACAGAAGGGCTTTGGGCATGCTTGCAGCTTGAAGTGCAGCTGAAGGTTTGATTTCCTGCAAACTTGTCTAGTGACTCATGTCCCCACCAGAGGTCACATAGGGGCTTTTTCTCTGTCCTGGAATCTCATGTTCCTTGTAGGATATGGGTGGTGGCAGGGACTGCCCAACTTGACCAGTTTCATTTCCCTTTCTTCCAGGGCACAGAGCTGTTCTACATTTTCCAGGCTCCCTTGCAGTTTCTTGGTTGCTAAGTATTGGCAGTGAAGTAACTGAATTCTAGCTGAAGAAATGTGCTTGGGCGTGATGTGTGCCACTTCCAAGTCTGACCCAAGACCTCCACGCTCTCTCCCCCACTACCGACCTGATGCAGATGTACATGGCAGCTTGAAGTCACACATTGAGGCTGGTGGAACCACAGGATGGAAGGAGTGTAGGTTCCCGAATCCCTGCTTGGAGGAAAGCCAGCTGCTCAGCAGACTTTCGTACAACTTTAGATTGTACACGAGGAAGAAATAAACTTTGATTGCTGGAGCAATGACGAATTTCAGAGTCTTTTATAGCAGTGAGTGTTTCCCTAACCAGCAGGTAGATTTCCTTCCCTTTCATCACCAGTGGTTCATTGCCCCTGTTGTCCCAAATAGCTGCAGGGGATCCTGGAACCAACAGAACTGAATCCTGACTCTGCTACTTTCCAGCTGTGTGACTTTAGGGAGGTCACCCACCCTCTTTGAGGTACAGGTTTCTGATCTGTAATCATACCCACTCATTGAGCTGCATTCTGCAAGCCTTGTAATTGCCTAGCAGGAAGACCAAGGAAACTGGCGACATCAATGATTTATCGGATAGGGACTCCTACGTGTCCAAAGCAAAAGTCCTGGAGTGACACTCGACTCTGTACAGCAGACGGCAGGCAGGACGTGCCAACATGCTTCATTACTGGGAGGAATGGGAGTTTATCATTATAGGGGGAATTGATGTCAGGTTGGCTCATCAGTTACCAGGGAAACCAGCAGCTGGGGCAGGGGACAAGCACGTGGGCAGTCACTGACTGAGCCCTGTAATGAGGAGGATTGGATAGCCATGTGAGTAGGGTGTGAGTGGAGGTGAAGCAGGGCTGGTCCAGCTGGGGACACACAGAGAGCAAGAGCACCGCCATCTTGAGTGGCTGCCCATACACTGCTTCACAAGGTGTTAGAAGTCTGAACCATAGAGAGGGTGTGAAAGTACTGATTGTGGATTCTAGGTGTTGATAGTATTGCGTTTTATTGAAACTGCTGCAGGGTGACTCTGTCCAAAATGACTTCCCATCTGCCTCTGGCTTCATTGGAGATTATCTTGTCAGCTAGGAGATTCCCCAGTCTCAGAAGAAAGACTTGCTGACTCAGAACACTACGTTATGTCCTTGGGCTAGACTAAAAGGCGGCTGCTGCTGATCCTTCTTTCTGCTGGGAGACAAACCACAGCAGATGTTAAATCCCAGGTTCTGACTCTGCCTCTTTGAACCTGAATCATCCTCAGTTCCAGACTCGCAGGTCTCTCTGCTTCTCTTATGCATTTGCTTGTGCACTCGGGCGTGTTCCGCCGAATGTTTATCCATTCATCCACGGAACAGACATTCATTGCACGCCAACTCTGAGCAGGAGACACAGGGGGAGAAAAAAGGCATGGCCTCCCTCCCACGAGAGTGATAAGTAATGGGTGCTGCAGTGGCTCAGAGAAGGTCCTCAGACCAGGTGCTGAGGTCAGGAAGGGTGTGTCACAAGTCTGATGCCAAGGACAAATTTTTCCAGGCGAAGGGGTGGTTAAGCTCTTTCTACCATAACTACCAGCTATCCCTAAAATCAAGCTCCTGGAAGTGGCACATGGAAGTCCTGCCCTTTAGGTACACCATCGTCACTGCCACCACCACTTTCTAAACCCTGCCCAACTTTTAAATTCCTTAAGAATACAGTGCTTTGTGTAGACCTATAACTATCAAAAATTCTTTCACTCCTCTCTCCCTCCCCATGACCACTGACATTGCATTCAAAGGGGCATAACCATATTAAAAAAAAAAATACACCATGCGTATTTTTTTTAAATTGTATATAATTGTATTTATTTTTTGACTGTGCCAAGTCTTTGTTGCTGTGCAGGCTTTTTCTAGTTGCGGCAAGTGGGGGCTACTCTCTAGTTTCGACTCTCGGGCTTTAGAACTTAGGTTCTGTAGTTGTAGCACACAGATTCCTTACAGCATGTGGAATCTTCTGGGACCAGGGATCAAACCCATGTCCCCTGCACTGCAAGGCAGATTCTTAATCACTGGACCACCAGGGAAGTCCCTGGGGCATCAACAGTTTTAAGACATTCTGCATGAAACATATGTAGTGCATACACTCTTAAAAATCTTCACAGTAAATGTGTATATATGCAAATGCCTTAAAATGTAATATATAGGTACACCTGTTCACATACATACACAATACATGTATGTATGTGAATATACATGTGTATAATCTCCAAATTTCTAAGAAAACTATTTGTTTCGTTGTGGTTACCTGTTGCTACCTCAGACACTAAAACTTTATTAAATTTCCCCAAAAGCAGAAATAAAAGGGAGGCTACAGCTTTTTTGCCATCATAGAGAAAGCCAGCAGACCCAGCAAATGTTGAATGTGTCTGGCTGACAAAAAGTTATCCCACCTTTTCCTCTGAGAAAGCTTTCTTGTTTGGTAGAGTGTTAATGACATCTTCCCTTCTTCTGGTGTCTAGAATGATGTGTCCCGTGACGCATGCCAAGGTTTGAATGACTAGAAGCTGACAGTAGTTGAATGTTTACTGAAGGGTGGGATCGGAGATGTGGTTTATCTTTATCATATCCTTATCTCTGCCATACTCTCTGTCTATGCTATCTCCCTGTTAACAACTCCTAAATTGTTAGAACTTGGGAATTCTCTGGTAGTCCAGTTGTTGAGGATCTGTGCTTTCACTGCAGGGAGCAGGAGTTTGATCCCTGGTTGGGGAACTAGGATTCCTCATGTTGAGTGGCAGAGCAACACCTCCCCAAAATCGTTAGGATTATTGATGACCATGAGAATGACCCTGAGGACTGAGAGAGAGAGGGTGGAAGCTTTCTTTTAGACTTTATTAATAATAATGGTGAAAAGAGTGGTGATAGCATTTATGAGCAATAATCAACATATATTGTTGTTGTTATTTCCTAAGTCTTGTCTGACTCTTCGCAATCCCATGGACTGCAGCACACCAGACTCCCCTGTCCTATCTCCCAGAGTTTGCTAAACTCATGTCCATTGAGTAGGTGATGCTATCCAACCATCTCATCCTCTTCTGCCTCCTTTTCCTCTTGCCTTCAATCCTTCTCAGCATCAGAGCCTTTTCCAAACAGTTGACTCTTCCAGGCTCCTTTGTCCATGGAATTCTCCAGGCAAGAATACTGGAGTACGTAGCCGTTCCCTTCTCCAAGGAATCTTCCTGACCCAGGGATGGAACCCTAGTCTCCTACATTGCAGGCATACTCTTTACTGTTTGAACCACCAGGGAAGCCCCCATATATTGTGTAATTAACTATTACAATACTAATTTTCAGATGACACCACCCTTATGGCAGAAAGTGAAGCGGAACTAAAGAACCTCTCAATGAAGGTGAAAGAGGAGAGTGAAAAAGTTGGCTTAAAACTCAACACTCAAAAAAATAAAATCTTGGCATCTGGTTCCACCATTTCATGGCAAATAGATAGGGAAACAATGGAAACAGTGACAGACTTTATTTTCTCGGGCTCCAAAATCACTGGAGATGGTGGCTGAAGCCAGAAATTAAGACTCTCGCTCTTTGGAAGAAAAGCTATGACAAACCTGGACGAAATATTACAAAGCAGAGACATTACTTTGCCAACAAAGGTCCATCTAGTGAAAGCTATGGTTTTTCCAGTAGTCATGCATAAATGTGACAGTTGGACCAAAAAGAAGGCTGAGCGCCAAAGAACTGATACTTTTGAACTGTGGTGTTGGAGAAGGGTTTTGAGAGTCCCTTGGACTGCAAGGAGATCAAACCAGTCCATCCTAAAGGAAATCAATCCTGGATATTCATTGGAAGGAGTGATGCTGAAGCTGAAGCTCCAATACTTTGGCCACCTGATGCGAAGTGCGGACTCATTAGAAAAGACACTTAGTGCTGGGAAAGATTGAGGGCAGAAGGAGAAGGGGACGTCAGAGGATGAGATGATTGGATGGCATCACTGACTCATTCAACATGAGTTTGAGAAAGTTCTGGGAGATGGTAAAGGACAAGGAAGCCTGGCGTGCTGCAGTCCATGGGGTTGCAAGAGTCAGACAGGACCGAACGACTGAACAACAAAACACTCATTTACATATTTTACTTCATTTATTATCTCATGTTTAAGATATTACTTCATTTATATCTTGTAACTGCTCTGTGAGGTAAGCTCTAGTATTATCACCCTGATTTTACAGATGAGGAAGGTAAGGCACACAGAGGTTTAATAATCTACCCAAAGTCACACAGCAACAGCAGACCAGGGTTTGAACCTAGACTGTCTAAACTCTAGAATCCACACTCTTTACCACTAAGCCATGTTGCTTTCCATTACTCTCATGCAATTGAATCTCGGTAAAACAAGAAAAAGAGTCATCTATCTGAGGGGATCAGAGGTGCTCCAAGAGCCCCCAGGAGACCTCAGGCTCTGAACTCAAGTTCCAGAGTTCTAGCTTTCCCTTTCCAGCAGGGGGCGCCCATAGTCCACATATTCTGGGTTCCCTCTTAAAGCCTGATGCCTCCCCTATTGAGAACCACAACGCATGACCCTTCAGTAGAAGCCCTGATCTTCAATGTTGTGTATCATTCTTGAAGTGTTCTTAGTGCATTGATCAAGGCAATGACCCAATACGTGGAAGTAATCAAGGGAATGATCCAGTGTATTTCTTGGAGGACCTGCAATGGGCATTACTGTTGTTATTTAGTCCTTGAGTCGAGTCTGACTCTTAGTGACCCCAGGGACTGTGGCCGCCAGGCTCCGCTATCCATGGGGATTTCCCAGGGAAGAATACTGGAGGCTCCTCAGTCTAGGGACAGCGACAGGACTGATGGCCCTGGGGATGCAAGTTTCTCCAATATCCTGCTTATTCTCCAGTGCCCAGAGAAGCCCTTGCAGGTTTCAGGGGGACCCTCCTCAGCTCTGCCAAGTCATCCTTTTTCTGTGTATACTTGGATATTAGAAATCTGATTCCAAATTGAATGAGAGAGAAAACACAGAGAAATCCCCCAGGCCAGCCTCCAGGAAGGTGACTGTCTGACACCACTACCTGAGTGACCCTGGACCTTCCCCACCCAGGGATCAAACCCATGTCTTCTGCATTGGCAGGCAGATTCTTTTTTAAAGTTAATTTAAGTGGAGGGTGATTTCTTTACAATATTGTGTGTGGGTTTTGCCACATATTGACATGAATCACCCATAGTGTACATGTGTCCCCCCATCCCGAACCCCCCTCTCACCTCTCTCCCCACCCCATCCGTGTGGGTTGTCCCAGAGCACTGGCTTTGAGTGCCCCGCTTCATACATCGAATTTGCACTGATCACCTATTTTACATATGGTAATATACATGTTTCAATGCTGTTCTCTCAAATCATCCCACCTTCCCCTTCTCCCACATAGTCCAAAAGTCTGTTCTTTTACATCTGTGTCTCTATTGCTGTCTTGCATATAGGGCTGTCGTTACTAAATCCCATATATATGCTTTAATATACTATATTGGTGTTTCTCTCTCTGACTTACTTCAATCTGCAAAATAGGCTCCAGTTTCATCCACTTCATTAGAACTGACTCGAATGCATTCTTTTCTATAGCTGAGTAATATTCCGTTGTGTATATGTATCACAACTTCCTTATCCTTTCATCTGGGAGGCAGAGTCTTTACCACTGAGCCACCAACAGCCCTGTGTGTGTGTTTAGTCACTCAGTCGTGTCTGACTCTCTGCGACCCTATGGACTATAGCCCACCAGGCTCCTCTGTCCATGGGACTCTCCAGGTAAGAATACTAGAGTGGGTTGCCATTTTCTCCTCCAGGGGCATGGATAACCACAAACCCAGCAAACCTGCAAAAACCCCAAGCAGATAAGCCACAAAGACACTTGAGGCAGGGTTTTTTCTTACCACACTCAGCCCCAGCTCTCAGGGTGGCCTTGATCACGTGAGTCCTACCCCACTACTTTAGACTGTTAAGGTGAGAGACCATGCTGTGCAGGCTGCCTCGCCCTTGTGAAACTTGTGCCCAGGTGTTTTCTCTCTAGTGACCTTTGTCACATCCTTTGCAAGAAATTAGCTCCAAGGAACAACTACAGAAAACCAAACTTCAACCTGCACCACGAACAGAAATACCAGGAGATCAGATTTGGCAGAAGTTGTATGTTGGGGAAATAACTCTGAGAGGTCTATCCCCAAGCCAGATGACCCCTCCACCCTCAAAATAATCTGCAGCAAAGATCAGGTGAGGGGCCTCACCTTAACTGGTGGCTTCTCATCTAGGGACAGCAACAGAGTTGGTGGCCCTGGGATGCATGTTTCTCCAACATCCAACACATTCCCCAGCTGCCCCTGAGGAGCCCTCGCAGGTTTCAGGGGGACCTTCAACAGCCCCTCCAAGTCATCCTTTTCTGTGTATATCTTTGTATTAGAATTCTGATTCAAATTGAATGAGGAGGGGAAACACAGAGAGAAATCCCCGAGGCCAGCCTCCAGGGAGGTGACTGTCTAACCCGGGAGATTGCCTGGGTTCAGATTCTAGCATCTGCCTCATAGAGGCTGAGAAACCCTGGGGCAGTTTATTTACCCTTTATCTGCACCATGGTTTTCTCATTTGTGAAATGAAGATAATAAATCCACCTCCTAGGGTCATTGAGCACCTCCAGTGAGTTAAGGCAGGTAAAGATTAAACACAGTGCTTGGCGCCCAGGAAGCCCTCCATCAATCAGTCTGAGCTGCTGTAATGAAACCTAGTCATGCAGACAGCTCTGGGCAAGAAAGTGTCTTGCACTCTTCCACAACTGCAAATTTCACTGGGACCAGGGCAGTTTTTTCTGCTCTGAGTGACACTGGGAGACTGCTTGCCTTTCCCCCAGAACTTAATGCCCCCTCACCTCCTCCAGGCTGCAAACCCCTTCCTTCAAGGTAGTTAACTAGAGGCCATGCGGAAGTTTTCTCTCCTGAAATCAGTTCCTGAGCATTTGCTCTCATGACTAACTGGCTGGAAGCGGAGGTCAGTTGAAGTTCAAGAGGGCCTCTGTTCTGACTTTTACTGCTTATTGATTTGTGGCATTTATAAGCCTGAGCCCTGGGCCTCCAGGGCCAAGACCGCAGGCACAACAATGCCACCCTTCTCCGGTGGCCCTGTTTACCTTCCGGGAGCAGACAGGGTGTGGCCAGAACTTCTGGGGTGGTGAGAGCACAGCACAGGGTGTGGTGAGGATGCAGGGTGTGGCTGCCCAGGACAGGCCCTGGGGAAGGCAACCGGGCAAACCAGCCAGGGCAGCCCAGGTCTGAGTGTGGAGGCCCTGGGGTTACTGCTCTGCTGTGGAGCAATTGTGGGGACTCGCGTTCTCTGCTCCTCAAACATGGCGACTGCAATAATAATACCTGTGCGGGTTGTTCAGTCGTGTCCTGCTCTTTGTGACCCCATGGACTGTAGCCTGCCAGGCTCCTCGGTCTGCGGAATTCTCCAGGCAAGAATACTGGAGTGGGTAGCCATTCCCTTCACCAGGGGATCTTCCTGACCTACTGATTGAACCCGGGTCTCCTGCATTAAAGGTAGATTCTTTACCGTGTGAGCCATCGGGAAAGCAATAATAATGGCATCCCTTTTCTGAGTACTTCTAGCCACATGTGGCACCTGTAGCTCCCTTAATTAAGATTATGGGCTGTGTATGCCTCACAGAATCGCTACCACTAGCTGAATGACCCTGGAGACTTGACTTACCTTTTTCTTCCACAGCGTCCTCACCTGTATGGTGGGGGGTGGGGGGGGGGTGGGGAGGGGGGTGGGCATGGTTAAAGGCACTTTCCTTGAGGGTAGAGCAGGAGGTGCCCAGTTGGCATCACAGCCAAGGTGCTGGAGCCTAGTGGTCCCGGGAAGGGGCAGGTGGAATTAGATCACATGATATCGGAGGAAAGGGATTTATCTTGGTGATTTAGGATGCTGGTTCCATGTAGGAATGCAAAGTTTAGAATCCAGGAAAGAACTGACAGAGAAGGATTTAAAATAAGATTTGATATGAAAGTGCTAACCTTGATCTTGAAATAAAGCAACTGGCAATGGCAGACCCTGAGTAGAGTCCTGAGCATAGAAAACCAGTATCTGACTCATGGAGATCAGTGTGAACAAAGTTGAGATCAACTACAGAAAACATTTTATGGACCATAGAAGGCTTTCAACCAAGTAAATAAAGTATGTGGGGGAAAAAAAGGCACCTTCCTTTTCAGATTGTATGAGGATCAAGTGGAAAGCCCTAGAACAGCCTCTGGCCCCAGGTAATGTTGAGCAAGCATCAGTAATCGCTAATGTAGATTTCGCATGTGTGATTTCATGCCATCTCATGGCAATCCTGTGAGGTAGTGCCTTTACTGAGGAGTGGCTCAGGGCATGCAAAAAGAAGCAAGCAAAACTGGGATTTGATTCTGGGATTATCTGACTCTGAATCCCAAACTCTGGGTCCAAATTGTTGTGCCTCAGTGCTTTTTGTTTACCAACTCCACGTGAAGAGATACTGGTTGAATGCCTTACTATGAGCCAAGGTGTTGTGACCTTTTTTAATCCACTAAAAGTTCCAATAACTCAATTTATAACCACACACAGAGCTCATCCAGCTGGGGACTGCTGGGTCCTGGATCTATCTCTGTGAGCAGAACCTTGGTCTTGCCCACAAAGAGCTCACAGGCCAATCTGCAAACAAAAAAAGCCCCTACGTTGGCACATTTACACGTCTAATGACTCTTTCTGCTTGCAACTCCATCTGGACAATTTCTTTTTTATTTTTAAATCTTGTTTTGACTGTGTTGAGTCTTCCTTTCTCTGCTTGGGCTTTTCTCTAGTTGTGGCTGTTAGGGGCTACTGGACTTCCCTGGTGGCTCAGATGGTAAAGCGTCTGCCTACAATGCAGGAGACCTGGGTTCAATCCCTGGGTTGGGATGAACTCTGGAGAAGGTAATGGCAACCCACGCCAGCTTTCTTGCCTGGAAAATCCCATGGATGGAAGAACCTGGTAGGCTGCAGTCCATGGGGTTTCAAAGAGTTGGACACTGAGCGGCTTCACTTCTCCAGTTGCGGTTCAAGGGCTTCTCATTGTGGTGGCTCCTCTTGTTGTGAAGCATAAGCCCTGCAACTTGCAGGCTTCAGTAGTTGCAGCACATGGGCTCAGAAGTTGCAGCTCTCAGATTCTAGAGCACAGGCTCGATAATTGTGGCTCAGGGGCCACAGGTGTAGAGGCAGCATGTGGATCTCCACATGTGAGATCTTCCCAGACCAGGGATGGAGCCCGTGTCTCCTGCACTGGCACGTGAATTCTTTACATTGAGCCACCAAGGAAGCCCCGCACAATTTCTTGAGCTCCCTTAATCTCTTTTGAGGGCCTTAACTAAACCATTAACCCGTACTTTGCATTAAATTCCCATTTCTAGGTTGAGGTTTTAAATGGACTGTTAAATAGGAAAAGGAAAGAAATTAGAAGAGATATTGGTCACCTATTCCTCAGTCTTCAGTTTATCCTTGAAAGACTAGGAAGATTTGATAAGGTCTTGAGGAAAGGAAAGACCACTGTAGGGTACACATACCTCTGGACATGAGTCTTCTCTAAGTTGTGGGCTTGCTTCCAGATCCTGGAAACGAGGTCAGGAAATGTCACTCACTGAGAAATTAGGTAGAAAGTCATTGATGAGATGGAGTATCAGCAAGTGTTCCCCACTCTACAAGATGTGCTGCAGGGGGAGACTTGAAACACCAAGATCAAACCCTTGCCTTTATGAAACAGATATTTACAGAATACTCTACAGGCACTATGTGAAACAGTGGGGATTTAAGGATGAAGCAAACCCCCAACCCTGCACCCTACATGCCTCAGAGTGCTACCTGGAACTGGATGTAAACAAGAAAGGTATAACCTAATCAACTGAATTAATCTGAGTGGTTAAAGCCTTGATGTGACAGTAAAAATACACAGCCAGCATGGCATCCTAGAAAGGAAGCATTCAAGCCCATTCTTAGTCTTTAGCCAGCCCCCAGGAGGGCCCAAGATCCCATCAGGAGAGGTGTGAGCTGTTTGGGTCAGAGAAAGCTTTTTAGGACTCTCCGTACTTGGGTAAATCTGCCACATTAGTACTTACAGAGGCTTTCTCTGTGCCCTGGGCTGTTCTTAGCACTTAACATCTAATGGTCCATTTAATCCTTGCAATAAACCGATGGAATAGGTATACCATCCCTCCAACAATTTCAAAATTTGATGCCATGAGAGGTTTAAGTATCTTATTGAAGGCAACCATACAGCTGATCAGGTAGCAGAGAAGGGCCACGTGGCATCGGGGCCCCTGCTCTTACCCACAGCACTAGTAATCCTTCTGTAGGGATAAAAATAGTCCTTTCATGAGTGGTTTGGATTCCTCGGTCACTGGATCTTGGGTGGGTAGCACACAGTGCCTGCAGGCCTCTCACTGTGATTTAATTATGTGGCATTGGGTTTATAGCCTGCTGCTGCTGCTGCTGCTAAGTCGCGGCAGCCCACCAGGCTCCACCATCCCTGGGAGTCTCCAGGCAAGAACACTGGAGTGGGTTGCCATTGCCTTCTCCAGTGCATGAAGTGAAAAGTGAAAGTGAAGTCGCTCAGTCATGTCCGATTCCTCTCATGTAAATGTCGGCCCCATGTTTCCTGGAGTCTGAAAGCCTCAAGGTGCTCCAAGAAAATAAAAGTCTCTCCAAAGGACCAAACCCCAAAGCGAATGGGTCAGGGTCCCCTCAAAGAACTGATGATACTGAAGCAGATCAGGACCCTGTGGTCCGTCCCCCCATGTCTCTGCCTGCCTTTTGTCTGTGGAAGACTTTAGTCAATGAATAAGTTTAATCAGAGAAACGAGAACACATGGAAGCAAAGGAAAACAGTCAAAGGAGACCAAATAATAATAATGTAGTCATTAAGCTAAGTCAAGGACCTTTGGTTCTTTCTCAAGGGCAATAGATAATATTCTGAGCCATAGCCTGTGAGCTGTCCCATATAGACTAATACCAGGTGGAAGAAGTTAACTACATGATGACCACACTGTACCCACAACATGAACAGCTACAGTTCTGAGAACTGGACTCAGAGAAATGGGAACAAACGGACCCTGGAACTGAAGATTAACTGCACCTAAAACAATCGAGATGATGCTGGTCAGACCACTGATGACCAATCTGAAGATGACTGTCAGAGCTGACTGCTGTTCCTGCATATGGCCCCCTCCTTCTGTCTATAAAACCTTTTGCCCCACTGGTTGCCAGTTGGGGGGAGTTGGGATTTGAAAAGATGTCTGCCCTTCTCCCTGAGTTGTTGGCATCTGAAATAAAGCAAACTTTCCTTTCCACCAACCTGGCTGTTTATTGGCTTTTGAGCAGTGAGCAGCCAGATCCCACACACTCTTTCGATAACAATGCAAGGACACGCAGCAGCAGAACCAGGGGTAGAACTCAGTTGCCTTGGCTTCAGTCACAGTTCTTTATACTTGGAAAGAAAAAAAAAAAGGACATAAAATGCATAGGAATCAAGTTCTGAGGAAGTCTAAGCCGACTTAGAACCATACTTTTAAAGTATCCCACAATTGGGGCCTTAAGTATGTGTCACAGAGTGTGTTTCCTATCAGCATCCTTGCTCCCTCAGGGTGGGGACTTTGAGGTCCCTGCAGAGTGAGGGGAAGCCCAGAGCCCAATAAGAATGGAGCCTGGTTTAGAATCTCCAGGTAAGTGCTGAGCCCAGAAGGCGGACTCGAGGAACCTACAACCTTTTGTAGAGATTTGGAATGGGTTGAGTTAAAGAGAAAATGCCTGCTAGGCCACCAGAGAAGTTCTTAGAGTTCTCCTGTTGAGTCTTAGGACTGTGTATGGTCAGGGAGAGAAGGCCTGGGGCCCTAGCAGTGTTGTCGTGGACCTGGCCTGGGATTTTACTAATAGAAAGTTGATGGCTAGGCTCCCAACCCCGCCCATTTCCAAGCCCTCGAGATATTACAGCAGGACCCAGAGGATGCAGTTCTAGTCAGAAAGGATTTAGATTTGACCTTATTGATTAAGTCATATAAGAATAGAGCCTCCAGGTTTTGGGAAAAAGTCCCTCTGGAATCAAGAAGATCTGAAAGAGCCAGAAAATATTCACTGTTTTGATTCAACTCAGTTCAACTCAACTGAATTCAACATATTCAACTCAACATTCACTGTGTACCAGGCACTGTGTTGGGGCTTCTCTCATAGCTCAGTTGGTAAAGAATCTGCCTGCAATGCAGGAGACTGGGGTTCGTTTCCTGGTCAGGAAGATCCTCTGGAGAAGGAAATGGCAGTCCACTCCAGGAGTCTCACGTGGAGAATCCCATGGACAGAGGAGCCTGGTGGGCTACAGTCCATGGGGTCACAAGAGTCAGACATGACTTAGCAACTAAACCACCACCAACCAGGCGCTGTGCTGGTAGCTAGGAATACCACAGGGAACAAGATAGGCAAAACTGCCTGCAAGAAATTCATAGTCTAAAGTGGAGAAGAGCTGCTTTTAAGACAGAGTTCTCCTCCTCCGAGGAAGTGACTCTTTCTCTGCAGCTCATGGGATGAGGGGCCCCTGGGGAGAGTGGCTGCCAGTTAGCCTGCAGATCTTCTGTCTTCAGAATCAGCACTGCCCAAGACTTATTACTTCATTCAGCCCTCTGACATTGTCGAATGATTTTTTTTTTTTTTAAATCATATCTAGATTTTCCAGTTTTTCCTGGCAGGAGCTTTGGTCTTCTGTAGGCTACTCTGTCCTAAATGGAAGTGGAAGTCACATGACTTTAACTTTCATGTCCTTTTTCAGTTGGTTTTTGATGATTTAAATGGAAATCCAAGGTCATAGTTATGAATATCAAGTATCTTATCCTCCAGCAGTGTAGAAATAAAGGCTTTTTTTTTTTAAAGAAGGAAAACCATCCTTAGGTTTTGAGGAGCTTCCTTCCTATATATTGTAGGTGGCTGGCATTGATGTGCTCTCTCACCTCAACTGTTTGGGAGATGTGTGGAGGTTTTATAACAGGAAGGAGACCAAAGGTTTCCAATTTCCAAGTGGCCAGTCCAAGATTCCAAGCGATAGCTTCAGTTCCTGATTTAATGTTTGCCTGGATAGTAGGAACTTGGAGGAAAATGCAAAGTGTGTGTGTGTGTGTGTGTGTGAGTGTGTGTGTGTGTGTGTGAGTGTGTGTGTGTGTGTGTGTGTGTGTGTGTGTGTGTTGTGGCTTATTTAAAAAGGGTCTAAATATGTGGAGAACAGGCTTGTGGTTGCCAGCGTGAGAGAGGGATGGATTGGGAGTTTGGGGTTAGCAGATGCAAGCTGTTATGTATAGGATGGATAAACAGCAAGGTTCTACTATACAGCACAGGGACCTGTATCCAATACCCTGTGAGAAATCATAGTGGAAAAGAATATGAAAAAGCGTATATATGTATAACTCACTTTGCTGTACACAGAAATTAACACATTGTAAATGAACTATACGTCAACAAAATAAGTTTTTGAAAATGAATAAATGAAAAGGGTCAAAAGGAGAGTAAAGGAGAAGTAGGTTTGTGGCAGAAAGTCAGTGATAGCAGTTTGAAGAAGCTGGTCCTGGTCACCATTTCTTGAAAAACCAGGAGACTTTAAAAGATAATAAGTGGCTCATCGGTTGCTGGGACCAGCCCCAGAGTGATTTTTTTTTTCATTTAAGATGAGATAATGAGGGTTCAGGGGGTGCTTTCTGTCCTCTCCCCATGCCCTTCTCCTCACTGACTTCACCCCACCCCATTTGGCTTACAAAGACACCACTTCCCTTTCCACTCTTGAGAGGCCTTCGAGTCTGTATTCTCTAACTAGGTCTGCAGCTGAGCAGGACTGTCAGCCAGGTTTGCAGCCCTATAGAGTCCCAGGTGGATTTGCTGAGAAGCCAAGGAAATTTCCAGGGCTTCACTAGCATGGGCTCTTCCAAGTCCTGAGGTGTTGTGATGGGTGGAAATTGGGCACCAGTGTCCTGCTCCCTCAGCATTTGCTCTTGGGATATTTGCAGAAGTATAATGCTTCAACTAAGGTTGGTCAAGACAGCTGTCTTCTTCCTTTGTGACTTTGACTTGGGTTATGGGATAAGAGCAGCTTTGGATACATTGGGGATTTGCTGAAAGGACTACTAACTGAAGAATTTCATTTTTGGGGGCTTAGAAGGATGTATTTCTGGTTTCTTTCTCTCTCTCTTTTTTTTTTTTGTTACTTCTGTGCTGCGTTGTTATCAATGTGGGAATAACATCCAGGAATATTTTTATCACCCAGAGGGCTGGCTCAACCTGGTGGCTACATGTAGCTGCAGGGCCAGAGGTTGTAGGATAATAAGAGAAGATCCTGCAGTGTCTGGCCCAGATGTGCCAGTGGAAGAGAAGTGAGGTTTGAAATGCACAGGGTCAGAAGCTAACCCAGGGGAAATGCGCCCAGGCATCAGGCATGCAGAATCCCAGGCACAGGACTCAGTTCTCCTCAATACGTGATCCCAACAAAAGTTCTTTCCTGTCAAGAATCTACTCAATAATGCAACGAGTATCATTCTAAGTGAAGCATCACATGAAATAGATATTTTTCAGAATTTCTGTATTTATAGGGCATAAACCTGTAACATTCTTACAAAAGCGTGTATATTTGTGTGTGAAGTCATACATGCATCCAATAATTAATAATAAACATCTAATTTTAATCAACCATACCAGAGGAAAGACTGACTTGTCTTTCTGTTCTCACTCTATATAAAGTTATGAAATTATTATCATAGAAAAAAGCTATGCAGCCAAACAATGTGTAGAAAAGCAAGCATTGCTGAAATGGTCAAGATGGTTTTTGAAGAGACAGTATGATATTGTTAGAGATTTTGTAATGTTTAACATATCTATGAGCCTTTGAAGTTTACTGAGATTTCTTTTCTCATTTGAAATAAATGTTCACAATCATAACTGATTTCATATTTTTAAATTTTGTATTTGTGTTCATAGTTCCATGATTTTTTAAGCCTCTCCCCTCTCAACTATATATATATCTACAAAACGCTATCTACTCTTGAGTCAATTACACTGCATTTCTGAG
The DNA here is from genome assembly GCF_016772045.2 of Ovis aries. Taxonomy (NCBI): domain Eukaryota; kingdom Metazoa; phylum Chordata; class Mammalia; order Artiodactyla; family Bovidae; genus Ovis; species Ovis aries. Next base: position 58,693,391 of record NC_056059.1, on the reverse strand, counting down.
ACTCATTTTCCATATGGCTGCCAGCCCATCCCTCTCTCCCCACCCCTTCCAATAAGGTTGTCTTTCTCCCTGACTTTTTTGTCATTCTCACTTGCCAAGATAATCTCTTATTTAATCCCAGCCAACGTGTCTTCCCATGTCTTAAATTCTTGTAAAATCAGCAGCAAAGATCTTTGCAATGCCTGGCAGGCAAAATACTTGTAGGCATATTAAATTTGGTCTAATTAAAAGCTCAAATGCAACCAATTGTTTCACTCCCTGTTTTATTAGGGAAGGGAAGCCTTGAAAAGAAATGAGCCAGAGGATTCTTCTCATTTCGAACACTCAGTTCAACTATTTCCTTACTGTTATTTGTAATAAAAAGAAAGTTCTGATTAGGAAGGGTCAATGATTCTGCTGATTGAAAAAAATATGTACAGTAAACTTAGTCTCGGTGGCACAATCTTACGTGAGTCTGTGAGGTGGTGCTGGGGAGGGAGCTAACGACTGGTCCATGAGTTGCTAGACTAAACATCCGACAAACGTTTTTTAGTCTCCTTTTTTCTTGCATAGAATTGAGTGCTCATGTTTAGACTAGTGCTCTGAGCTGAAGTGTAAGTTGTCTTTCTTTCTTTTCCCCCTCTTTTCTCCCTTACTTTCTACTGTCATTCTTCTCCATCCAATATACACACTTTAAGTCATGACTTTAACTATGTCTGTATTCTTATAAAACTTGTCATTTTGTTTGCGTGCATACGTGCATTTATTTATATGGATGGCATGCGTGAGGGCTGATTTGCTTCAGTAGTGTCTGACTCTGTGCCACCCTATGGATTGTAGCCTGCCAGGCTCCTCTGTCCATAGGATTCTCCAGACAAGACCACTGGAGTAGGCTGCCATGCGCCCCTCCAGGGGATCTTCCTGACCCAGTGATTGAGCCTGCATCTTTTATGTCTCCTGCATTAGCAGGCAAGTTCTTTACCACTAGTGCCACCTGGGAAGCCCCATATGGATGGCATGCAATATTAATATTGCTGCCTACTTGTCTCACTCAACACTGATTTTGAAGTCTACAATAATGGTTTATATGTTTTTTGTACAGTTTTTATATAGATACTAGACGTATCTGTTTCTGTTTTGTTAATTATTGCTAACTTTGTTGAAAGAAATGAATTTTGGTACAGTGAAATCCACTAAAATTTTGCCATGTGGTTCATACATTTCCAGTCTTGTTCATAAAATCTCTCCCTACCTGGAGCTCACAATGATGGTCTCCTACATTCTCCTGGAAGCTTTTAGCTTTTTTTCTTTTACATCAGACATTTGTTTCTGTATATAAGTAGAAAATCTAGCTTAGTTTTCTCTGCCTAGTGTTCCAGTTTTTTTCTAATCATTTTCTAAATAGCTTTTCACTTCTCAAGAGGTCCAAGGTGGCCTAGTGGTTGGTATTCCAGGTTTTCACAGCTGTGGCCGAAGTACAATCCCTGGTCAGGGAATTGAGATCCCATAAAACATGTGAAATGGCCAAAACAAACAAACAGAAACAAAAAAACCCAAACCTCTTAATGTGTGTTATTATCTTTCTTATGTGTGATATTATCTTTCTTATGTGTGATATTATCTTTCTTATGTATCAGGTGCATGGGTCCAATGGTGAATTCTAATGGGAATCAAAAGCAGCCTTCATATATATATATATATATATATATATATATATATTCCTAATGTTTATAAGTAAGTCTCCTACATATAAACCTCCAAGTTGCCAACTCTCAAAGATGAGCATGGGTGTTTTCATGTCCAATCATGTAGTCAGTCCCTGTGACTGGCGTACATTGTCACGCGTGTGCACCCTCCACAAGTGGTTGTGCTTTGTGTAGCTTACTAATGAAGACCTTCTGGAACTGGAGGTCCAGAGGAAGGATGAAGAGCAATAAGAGGAAGAAGAGTAACTGGGGAACCAAAGAGATTCATGATGCAGGAAATGGCAAGGGGATTTTCGTGACTTGAGGAGGCATTATTTGTTTTTGTGGAGAAGGAAATGGCAACCCACTCCAGTGTTCTTGCCTGGAAAATCCCATGGACAGAGGAGCCTGGCAGGCTATAGCCCATGGGGTCGCAAAGAGTCGGACACGACCGAGCAACTTCGCTTGTACTAGTTTTTGAGGCACAAGACCCAAACCTAGAACTGTACATGAGGGTTGCAGCAGCCATTTAGAATGCAACCCAGGGCTACTGCGGTATCTATGATGAGAAAGAAAGAGCTACTAGGCAGACATCACTGGATCATTTTTTCAAGAGGGTAGATAGAACTGAATCCAGCAAGGAACCAGGAACCATCAATGTCAGGTGTGAGTGAAATTGCAGTTTGCCCCCTCCATCTCTTATTACTGACGATCCTTCAGCTCCACCATCGGCCACCGGCCCTCTCTCCTCCAGTGAGTAACTCTTCTTGCCTGTTCACTCAATGCAAGCCCCTGTATGCCAGCTGTTGTACTGTACTGTACTTTTCAAGGTACAGTACTGTAAGATTAAGCATGTTTTATTTTTGTATTTGTTTTTAACCTATTATTTGTGTGAAAAGTATTATAAATCAATTACAGTATAAAACTATATGTGTGCTAAGTCACTATACAGTCAGTTGTGTTTGTTGGGTAACTATGCTAACTTTGTTGGATCTATGAACAAATTGGACTTACAAATGTGCTCTTGGAATGGAAATTGTTTGTGTGTAGAAGACTCACACTGTATATTAATAGCACATATAGTCTGTACATATATATATATATATATATATATATATAAAATGGCTCCAGGAATCCTTCAGTAACATTAGGCTTGTCTTGCTCTTTAAAGGAGATTTTCCACTATGGAAAATAGAAACCAATATTAAGAATCTTAAACACAAGGACTTCTCTGGTGGTCCAATGGTTAAGACTGCCTTCCAATACAATGCACAGGGTGGGGATTCAGTCCCTGATGGGGGAGCTAAACCCATATACCTTGCCACCAAAAAACCAAAACATAAAATAGAATATTCTGTGTTTTGTAACAAATATTGTAACAAATTCAATAAATTGCCCCCGCCCCCCCCCCCACACACACACACAAAAGAGTTGTGGGCACAGATCTCTTGACTTTGTATGTGTTTACACCTACTAGTACCCAAGGGCATGTCCATGTCTTCTACATATTTAAAAGGAAGGTAACAATCTTCATCCTGAGAGCTTCCACTTACCCCTAGATGGGCCTGATGGTGCATGCGTTACATTATGTGGCTTACCCTGTCTTTGTGCCAAAGTTTAGGGAACCCATTTAAAGCAAACAGAAAGAAATTCGTAACTTTAACAATACATTGAAAAAAATAAACAAACAAGGGAAGTTGAAAACAAATGTTAGGCAATTTTCTCAAGAAGTTAAAAAATGGCAACAGTGCAAACCCAACAAGAAGGAAGGAAGTAACAAACTAATGGAATCAGGTACTAACCAAATTAACACAAGCGCCCCAGAGGATTAATTAGCTAAACGTATTTGGCTGTTTGAAAAACTGGAATGATAGATTTCTGGCAAGGTTGGTCAAGGAAAGAAAAAAAAAGACAGAAATACATAAAAAGTAGGGTTACGGAGATGAAAATGACTGTGAAATGCTACCATGATGAACTGTTTCAAGTAAATATGATAACTTAGATGAAGCAGATATGTTTTTGGAAAAGTAAGAAAGGCAAAAATTGGTGGAAGAACAGATAATTTAAATAGCGTACTGATTATTTGGTTATTTAATGACTATTGAAAACAAAGACCTCCACTGTCCAGGATTTGGCCTGGGTAGTTTCTCAGAGGAATTTTCCCAAACTTTCAAGAATCTCTATCTTCTATAAGTTGTTCCAGAAAACTGTAAAAGAGGGAAAGCTGCCAAAGTCAGTGAAGGGTCTAAATATACAAACAGATGATGACTAGATCATATATAAAAATAGAACTCTGACCCCAAATAGGCAATAATTGGCCCAGGAAACTAGTCCATAATCTACGGTAACCAGCCTAGGAAGCTAACTGACTGTCTCCAAGTCAGACTTGTAGAAAGTTAGACCACTGTCTCTAGCCAACAGTCCAGGAAAACAATAACTTTTGCAATCAGCAGCCCTGAATAGCCAGGACTTGATTAATAACTAACAGCTTCTCTAATTTTTGTCCCTATTTCTAATTTAGGACCAACAGGAGAAAGCCAAAGGTGTACCCCTAACCCATCACACAGAAGGGCCACTAGTTAGCCCTCCTACAGCCTCCCCATGTCAATGACCTCCAAGCAGGGCAAACCTTCAGCCTTTCATCTTTTTCACTAAGGCTTTCCCCCTCTTCTGCCTGCCTTTGAGTCTTTTCCCAAATGCAAGTGATGGTGGCTGACTCTCTTGCTTCAGCAAGCTCTGGATAATAACCCTGTCTATCCTCATCTGGTTGGTCTTTGTTTATTTCTACACAGTTTAGGAAGTAAATGAAACCTTAAGCAATTATAGGATCATTTCACTTATTGTCACAGATATAAAATCTTAAACACATTTTACATTTTATTAAAATATGCATACTTGTATATCTTGTGCATAAGCAGGCTTTACATGAGAAATGTAAGAATGGTTTCACATCAAAGAAATCTATCACTGTAAATTACCATGTTAATCATCTAAAGGAGAAAATCCATAAGGGTATCTAAGTAGATGAAGGAAGAACATTTGTTGAAGTTTAACACCTATTTACATAAAAAATGCTCAGAAAACCAGAAGAAGAAAGGAGCCTCTGTGCCTAGATAAAGGCAAGTATACTAAAAATCCTACAACAGAAATCATGCTTATTGAATACATTTTGATATATTTCCTTGAAGATAACAATATATAGGATGCCACAGGGTGCCACTATCACCTACCATGATATTGCAAAATTTAGCCAACATTGTAAGAGGAGGAAAGCATATGAGTATGAGGATTGAAGGAGAAAACTAATAGTTATTACTGAAGTTATTATAATTATCTTTACTAAAAAAAATAATTCAGTAGTTTCCTCAGAAAAGGAATAGAACTAATAAGAAAATTCACCTTGTTTTCCAGATACAAGATCATTTTTACAAAACCAATGGTGTTCCTCTAGGATAGACACTAAAAAATATAAGAGAAATAAAAGAGGGATGAGTAGGCCTACTCCAAATATTTGTGGCATCTGGGACAAGAATACAAAATGAAGACACATCAAATATTTAAATATCTAAAATTAAAAATCAAAGCTAGAACATCCCTGGTGGTCCAGTGGTTAAGAATCCTCCCCGCAATTCAGGGGATGCAGATTCAATTCCTGGTGAGGGAGTGAAGATCCCACATGCTGAGGAGCAACTAAGCCTGCACGCCACAAAAACTGAAGCCCACGCACGCCAGAGTGAGTGTGTCTCAACTAGACAGCTTGGGTGCCACAACTATTGAGCCTACGCTCCATAACTAGAGTCTCAGCACCACAACAAAAGACTCCACCTGAAGATCTTCTACGTTGAAGATCTGGTGTGCCAAAACTAAGACCCGATGCAGACAAATGAATAAATACTAAAAAAACAAAGCTACTTTAATTAAGTTGCATATAAGACAGGAGCACATTTAATGATATCTATCAGCAAGCTCACCATTTGTTTGTCTCACTACATCACTGTCTGAAAGTGGAGGCAGAGGGCCAATGTTTCTTTCTGCCATGAGGCCAATGGCACATAGCTGGGTTAGGCTCCTGGGAAATACACTCCAAAACAGAGATTTGCACGTAGGTGGTTTAATGGGGGAACAGAACCTCTAAGAGAGAATGGGCCCTGCATGAGAGTGTGGGAAACAGGATTGGGCAGATGGGCAGGTGGAGAAGTTTCATTTAATTTTTAGAAATTACACGAACTATTATTAAATGTTTTCATCAGGAAAACCGTTTACAATTCTAGTATTTATTATCTATCTAGTTGCCAATATAAAAATTCTGTATAATGTCTCATCCATGTTATGTCTAACCCTGGGTTTTTTGTTTTGTTGGTTTTTCCCCTTTCATTTCAACAGTTTGATTATGATGTGTCTGGGTGGGGATTTCTTTCGGTCTATTTTTTTTCAAATTTAATCAGCTACTTGAATCTGGAGTTTGCTTTTTTTTTCCTTTCTGTCTTGCAAAAAATTGGGGGAGCTTTTATACTAAAAAGAAACCTGGGTTTGATCCCTGGGTTGGGAAGATCACTTGAAGAAGGGAATGGCAACCCATTCTGTATTCTTGCCTGGAGAATTCCATGGACAGAGGAACCTGGCGGGCTACAGTCCTTGGGGTTGCAAAGACACGATTGAGTGACTGACATGCACATGTTAAATTTTCTCTATCCTCTGTGATCTCTGTAATTGAGCTTATCCAGTGAATATTTTTACTTTGGATATTGTATTTCTCAGCTCTAAATTTTCATTTGATTTTTTTAAAATATCTTCTATTTCTTTGCTGAGATTTTCTAGTGCTCTGTTTGTTTTCAGAATGTTCATAATTGCTTTTTTGAGAATTTTGATGAAACTTCCTTAAAAATCTTCATCAGACAATTCCAACACTTTCATCTTTGGGCATTATTATCTGTTGATTTCTTTTCTCACACAAGATGACAGTGTCCTGGCTTTTACGGTACCAAGTAGTTTTGGACTGTATTTTAGAAATTCTGTGTATTATGTTATAAGACTCTTGTTCCTCTTTAAATCTTCTATTTTAGCAAGCAGTCAACCCATTTAGATTTAGAACACACATCCTGGCCCACTTTTGTGGGCTGTGGTTTGAATGTTAATTTAACTTTTAAACTTTTGCAGTACTATTCTGGTCTGCCCCAGTGTGTACTACTGAGAGGCCAGTCTGAAACCTGGGTGGTATTCCACACTGTGGTTCAGTTTGCAAAGCTTTTGATGTGCTGATTCTGGTCAGTTTAATGCTTGAGCCACTCAGAGATGAGCCTGGGACTTAGATTAAAAGGTCTTTCTTTTACTCACTCTTTTCCATAATCCTTTCCTGACTCTCTAGCTGGGAGGGGAAGGGGATGTTGCCTCTTTGCTGCTTAGTGCTGGGTGAATACTGTTAACAGGGCAATACCCCAGAGCCTCAGGTAAGGCTCAGGCAATACCCCAGAGCCTTGGTGGGAGGATAAGTGCTGCTTCTGTGTGTGTTTATTTAGTGCGGAGCAGGGAGCATCGACAGAACTCCTCCCCACTGTCTCTCAGAAAGGGAAGGGGAGCCACTTCTTTGTTTGATCTTCATTTTGTACAGAGTGGGGATGGTAACAGTGGGCAACGGGGTGGTCGGGGGCTGGGGGTGTTGCACCACTTATGGTATTTGCCTGGATTAGGTCTGTTAGAGTAAAAAATGTTCCATCCTGTAGTCATCCTCTTGGCCTTTTGTTAAGAGTTGTTTTCTGTTTTGTTTTTTCTTTGGTTTGTACCTGATAGTGGTTCCAGGTCATGGGTTGCTCTAGGTCCCAGGATATATGACAGGATATTAAACAAATAAAAAACTACTCAAGAAACTTACTGCTGGATTGTCCCCTAAGTCCTAAGTTCTCCAGCTGGTTTGCCATCTTCTCATCACCTTTTAGAGTCTTCTTACAGCCGCTTTTATGTTTCACTCTAGAGTTCTTGGTTGGAATTAGCAGGAGGAATAGACTGGAATGCATTTATTCATATCTGACCTGAACCAGAGGCTCCTTCCTCAGGGCTTTGATTAATCCCATTATGTCTGTGAATATACTTATTTTATACTCTTTCTGACAATTCCACCATATGACTTTCTTCTGTTGTATTGTTTGCAGTGACTGCTGACTCTTGCCTGTAGTGTTTGTTATTTTGACTTGTGGACTTAAATAAGTAGGGCTTTCTCTGTGTCATGGGTTAAGGGTATGTTCTTCTAAGTGTTTTGCATTTTTCATTTACTCATGTCCATGGATTTATGTAGAAGATCTTGGTTTCAGCTACTGTAATAAAAATTGTGTGAAATTGGTGAAAGGATGGACACAGAGATTAATGAAATACAAAATCCAGAGATTGACCCATGCATATATATAGTTAATTGATTTTTTGACAAATATGCAAAGGCAATTTAATGAAAAAATGGTCTTTAAAAAAATAATGCTGGAACAATTAGACATGTATATTAAAATTTTGATCTTGACTCATACATTATATACATAAATTAACCCCAGATGGATCATAGACCTAAATGTAAGACCTGAAACTATAAAACCTCTAGAAGAAAAAATAAGAAAAAAGACTTTGTAATCTTGGGTTAGGCAAAGGTTTTTTAGGACATAAAAAATATAATCCATAAAAGAAAAAAATTGATCAACTAAGCTTCATCAGTACTAAACACATCACTATTCAAAAGATACTGTTAAGAGAATGGAAAGACAAGCCACAAGCTGGGAGAAAATATTAGCAAAAGGTCTTCAAAGGTCTTCAACGGCCTCCTCTACCACACAGAGTTCTTTAGAAGCCAAGTCCCTGGGCTGATGAAGTTCCTGAGTGTGACAGTCAATTTTATGTCACCTTGACTGGGCTGTAGTTGTCGTTGTTCAGTTGCTCAGTCATGTCTGACTCTTTGCAGCCCCATGGACTGCAGCATGCCAGGCTTCCCTGTCCTTCACTATCTCTCAGAGTTTGCTCAAACTCATGTGCACTGAGTCGATACTATCCAACCATCTCATCCTCTGTTGCCCCCTTTTCCTCCTGCCCTCAATCTTTCCCAGCATCAGGGTCTTTTCCTGACTGGGCTGTAGAGTGCTTGGATTAAACAGTGTTTCTGGGTGTGTCTGTGAGGGTGTCTTTTTAATGAGATTAGCATTTGAATCTGTGCACTCAGTAAAGCAGATTTTCTCCCTAATTCAGGTGGCATCATCCAATTGGGGGCTTGTAGCAAACTAAGAGGTATAAGAAGTTTGCTTCTTTTGCTTCCTGTCTTCATGAGCAGTGACACTGGTCTTCTCCTGCCCCCAGACTAGGATTTACACCTTTGACTACACTGGTTATGAGGCTTGTGGACTAGAATTAATCATTGGTTTCCCTGGGTCTCTAGCTTATAAATAGCAGATCATGGAACTTCTCAGCCTCCAATTCAACACTGACAATCTCTTTATATCTACACTCACATTTCTATATATCCTATTATTTCTGTTTCTCCAGAGAACCATGACTAATACACTGAGTCTTGAGAAGGAAAAGAAACACTGGATATGTTCAGTGTGAAAGAGAGATAGTCTAGGAACCTGCAGATCCAGTTTCTGTCTTCTATCCATAACCCAGATCACTCAGGATACCCACAGGGAATGCAAAACCAGAACAGAACAAACAGAAAGAACTCAAAGCAACAAGCATGTCTAGATTTGGTGAGAACTTATTCCCCACAAGAAAGGAATAAGCTTAAAAAGAGTTCTAATTGCTGCATGTATCATTTTAACTTGGGGATCACACTCTGCACATGCAGTCTCATTCCAGCCACCAGGTCTGTTATTGGCTCAGATAATAGGAAGTGGTAACAGGTTCAGTTTATATATCTTAAAATAAATGTCAAACCTAAAGGAAATCAACCCTAAATATTCATTAGAAGGACTGATGCTGAAATTGAAGCTCAAATACCTTTGGCCACTTGATGCAAAGAGCCAACTCATTGGAAAAGATGCTGATTCTGGGAAAGACTGAGGGCAGAAGAGGGCGACAGAGGATTAGATGGTTGGATGGCATCACTGAGTCAATGGCTTGCGTTTGAGCAAACTCCGGGAGACAGTGAAGGACAGGGAAGCCTCATGTGCAGCAGTTCATGGATCATAAAGAGTCGGACATGACTGAGCCACTGAACAAGAAAATAAATGTACCCTTGAAAAGCAATTTATTGTTTTGTGTGCACACACAGGTCACTCTGGTCTGTTCATTCAACTCAGACACCTATGCACCTGCTCAGCACCTTTAGTCGTGTCAGACTCTTTGAGATCCTTTGACTATAGCCCGCCAAGCTCCTCTGTGGGAGAATACTGTACAAGGCAAGAATACTGCAATGGGTTGTCACTTATCTGTCCAGGGGATCTTCCCAACCCAGGGATCGAACCCACGTCTCTTGCATCTTTGCAGGCGGATTCTTTACCCACTGAGCCACCTAGTCTGTGTTTTCACTACCGTCTGAACCCATCCTTCCCTTAACAGAGCCACTTCCTTCCTTGAAGGCAGACTAGACTTGTTAACTTGTCCCCAGCAAGGCTCCTAATCTCTTCCTCAACCTTACAGCATATAAAATATTGGGCAATGGTTGTGTATTTGGTGTGTGTGCTGAACATCTTAATTTGTTCAACCATTCCTCAAAGAATTGAGTTTCTCATAAAACCTGTATTTGTCATCATTCTGATCACTCACTCAGGCAGATTTCCTCAGATGACTAGGTCGCATTTTCAACTCAGCAGGTAGTATCATCTCACTCATATGTAGTGGAGGACTGCAACCAATCATTTGGACTAATTCAAGGTGTCATCCCATTAGAATGCAATAGTCACATAAAATACTTTAAGAGCTTGCAGTCAACTATCACAATATAAAAGCAGAGTTCCCTGGAGAACACTGACGGAGAGTACTTGAAGGCTGAATTCAGCCTCTCCCCATCTTCCTTCCCCCCTCCAACCTGTGAAGTTGCGTCTTGTGACCAGCACCAGTCAGACATTATTTTGTGTTATGCTACGATGAAGTCTGCTGAAGGAAGCTGTTGAGAGGGCTAAAAAGCCAGCTTCAATTACACTCAGGGGTTCTGAGAGGGCATTTTGTCTTAGAAACTCTAAATGCCAAGGACACAGTAGTGTCCACAGACATGGCTTATTGAAGGCTTAAAGAAATCACGTTTATCCAGATATAATTCCTGACTCCCCACTGTCCAAGTTATGAATTTTGATCTTTTATTTAAAAATTTAAAGTTATTACACACATGAAACTTAAAATTCTTTTTGCAGGTAGGCAGGGTCATAATAGGGAGAAGGAAACGGCAACCCACTCCAGTATTCTTGGTTGGAGAATCCCTGGGACAGAGGAGCCTGGTGGGCTGCCATCTATGGGGTCTCACACACGACTAAAGTGACTTTGCAGCAGCAGCAGGATCATAATAAAATATTCCAAGAATGCACTAGGTGAGGTTCATACTGGTTTGTCTACAAGTTTATGGTTTGTACTTAGAAAATTTCTTATCAGAAGACCAGGGACACAGCTTTAAGGCTGAATTAACTCATATAGTGTATCCCCCAGTTAGATCTGCTTTTCTTTCCGTCCATTAATGATTGCCTATTAAAAGATGATTTACTTTGAAATTTGTAACTAAGGGTCTCTTTCATGTTACTTTGCTAGGAAGTTTTGTTCCTAGTGATCACTGTATATATAGTAATCACATGATCACATTTAATATTCTGATGGTTTTATTAACAAGTATATAATACATATATTGCATACTGTATATAGTATATGAGGACTGTACAGTACAAATTTATGTTCACAGTTTGACATGACAAAATGTCATTACTGAATTCCCATTGGACTACAGAGTAGAAACAGAGAAGGAACATTAAACATTCACATCTTTAGTAAGAAAGATTACCAAAATGTTTCAGTATTTGCAAGTATACTAATGCATGCTAAAAACCTTTACCCATTCAGTCTTATTAGCTTATAAAATATATTACACTTTATTAAAAATTTCTGCATAGTTTATACAAGTATTAAAGTACTGTAAATGTAATAATCCTGCTATATTTGCAGGTATGGTTTAAGAGATGCTAAGCAGAAAGATTATTTTGACCCTCTAACACTAAGTACATAACAGCAAAAAAAAAAAGTGCTAGTATTTGTAAAACATAGTATTGTTGTAGCCCTCGTTTAATGCATGTAAAATGGCTTTGTAAATGTATTATTTAAGTGAATTTGCAATCATTTAGAAATTGTTAACCTTGACCAAGAAGAGAATAAAGACCACTCTGAACAACTTCATGCATGACAGTGATTCCTTCAAGATGACTGTGTATTTTCAAACCAACCAAATTATTTTAAAACCTTAGACCTTTGAGATTGTCTTTTAAACAATCTAATCAGGAATGATGTGCAGATATACAGTATCAGCAATATAGTTTTTCAAATTCCACATTAGTGCAACACTGATAGTGCAGATGGGTGTTTCATAAAATATACACATACATATAGAGTTCCCCTGTAAATCTGTTTCAAGGCTCTTGAAACTTCTGGTATTTAGCCATTTCCTTAGTTGAACATAGCTATGCTGCTAACACATTCTCCAAACCAGGTGATTTAGAATGGTAATGCCCATGTATGATGTAGGTTCACATTTTAGAACTCTAAAATTATGATGGTTGCAGATTTAATTTTTCTGACTTCTGCCCCAGGATGACACTTGGATAATCATCAAAGAAATTCTATAACCAACAGAATTCATACAAGACCAACTTCATGTTTACAAATCATTCTCATCAATTTAAAATATTAAAAATTAAAATCACCATTGATAGTAACATGGCATATCATTAAAACCACACGTTCAAGGGTACCTTATCTTGTATTGGAGATCTTCCACAATAACAGCTAAAAATTACTAAGATACTAAATTTCTCAACTATCATATTAAAATACAAATATATATAAAAAAAGGAAAATTTGGTTAACAGCCAATTGGTAACTGAAGTATATAGGCCAGCATGGGAACAGAACAAAGCTTCCTGGGTTGCTTTGTTTTCAGAGTTGAAGTATATCCTTGTTATGAAGTGTATCTTTGTTACCATATCTAAGCGGGTTGAATAAGTCTTTGCAGGGTCCTGCTTGCTTTTTTGAAAAAAAATTTAAATATGCTATAGCAAACACGAATTAAATTTCATGAGAACCCATGAAGCTTTCTATCAGCTGGACTTTGACACAAAGCTAATTATCCAAAGATCAATTTTCTACCCTTTTTTGCCTCTTTTCCCACCTTCAAGATGGGTTAGAACATGCACAAACTGGTTAGCTCATTTAAAAAAAAATGTTCTTTGCACTCCAACTTCATTCTTCGGTGTGTTGTGGAAGAACCATTTCAAGCTATAAACACTTTGGCATGAATGTGACTAAGCATCTACAATATAGACAATACCTACTTTTCCAAGAGCCATTTTTTAAAAAAATCCCTCAATTCATGTCATAGTTGCAAAAAAAAAAAAAAAAAAAAAAGCCTCATAAGGATGGTTTAATATTCTAAACAAATTTTGCAGTGCTTAAGAAAAATAAAAGTAAAAACCAAGTGCCACATAACAAATTACTCTGCATTTCTCAACTATATCTCCTTTCAGTTGGATCCGAGGGCTGATAAGCGGGATCTCTTAGGTGCGCAGTCCCTACAACTCACTTTTATTAACATGGCGCCATCAAAGTAAGCTCCCCACTCGATCACAGGCCTCCAGAATCACTCATGCACTGATGTTTTAAAAACAACTGAACAGGATATTCCTCCCAGTTACGGTTGTGTTAGATCCTGAGTTGTGGCTGGGATGAATCTTCAGGATTCCGTTCTTCTCTCTGCTCCTCCTTCCTTTATCGAGGGATGAATGCGCATTTACTTACATGCACCCACACTAGACCACCGTCGCCCACTTTCTTCAAATTTAGGACCAATGGCATTTCTATGCGTAGATTATTTTTATCGGCATTTACACTATGGTGCTCAAAAGCCTGCTTTTGAAAAACTTCCCCTAAAATAATGGTGCTATTCATCTTCAACATAAACACGAGTCATTTTCAGTTTGTTCTTTTCTGATAGGATATTTGATAATGACAGGAGATTGCCAGCTCCGACAGTAAACATCTGGGAATTTGAGCTACATTTATGAATCCCTGAACTGTGGTTTTCCAGATTTTTCAGAAATCTGTCCCCCAAAGAAAGGTATGTTGTGCTTCACAACTATCTATATTTACAAATAGTGTCACTCAGGTCTTAGATCAAAGGAATCTATTAAAGCATTAGCAGACGCTTGTTTATGATATGTGTTTTGAACACAGATGACAGCCAATTAGGCACTTTGCAGCTCAAACAGAAAAGCTTCCATATGAAGGTTCCATGATTAATTGGATAGGGGAATACAATTACCACTCAAAGTTTTCCTGTTTGCAAAAAAGCTAATAGGTGGGGTAAAAGACGGCCATTCATACCCTTACCCAAAAGGTTTTTTTTTTTTTTTAACCATTTCTGGGCAGATATTTTTGTGGCATTCCTATGATCAATGCTTGGTAATCCACATTAAGGACATTGTATAACTAGAGACAGGTGCATGGAAAAGTCCACTGTATCTGGCTTTGTAACAGGATTCTGCACAGCTGAACATGCATAGAGACTGAAACTCTGAGAATGCTCTGCCCAGCTACAAAATGATGAAGTCTCACCAGAAAGCCCTTGCCCAGCAGGAATGGATGGCTTCCTCCTCTGCCCACCCTGCTCTGCTTCTGTTCCATGCCTCTTTGCTCCAATTCCATGCTAGGCAAATAGAGCATCCATCCCCTCAACTGACAGACATCACCCACCTAAATCAGCAGCTCTGGCTCCCTTCCCAGTGGTGGCAAAGACCTCCCAAGTAGCTGCAGGCACAAAGGAGGTTAAAGGATGTACATTTAGATGAGTGACAAATCCAAGTTGACAAGCCAGATATGTGAAGGACAATGGAAGAGCTGACTGTACTAGCCAGACAGCTGGCTGCACGTCTAGCTATCTGTGAAAGCTTATGCCCTTCTTTTTGCTGTGGAGCACCAAACATGATCACAGGGCACATAGGTCTGGATGTCTCTGGCAAGGACTAGCAGGCTGGATACTGTACTTGTAATACATTTACTTTGACGTTCTCTTGAGGAATACATGGAGAAACCGACAATTGGTTATGCTAGTTTACATGTTCCCTTGTTTTCATTACATTAAACGTATCTCTAAGAAGGGTTTGCTTAGCATCCCCAGAAAAAAAAAAAAAAAGTGTTCACATTCTTTAGGTCTGACCCGTGGTAAGGAGAGGGAGGATTAGAGGATACTTACTACTGACCACATGGAAGTTTGAATGATATAAATTCAGATTCAGACCAGCTGAATCGAAATTAAAATGTACATGTAAAAAATGAGTTAGCTGATGGGAAGGAGGATAGAGAGAGAGCTGGAGGGTGGGGGGCCCCACTGAGGCGGGCGGTGGAGGTGTTCACACGAGCATGTGGCGCTTCCTGTGCAGAGCAAGGTGGTCGGAGCGGGAGAAGCTTCGGTCACAGTCTGGACACTGGAAAGGTTTGATTCCAGTGTGTTTTCGGAAATGTCTTGTGAGTTCATCAGACCGAGCAAATTTCCATGTGCATCCTTCCCACGTACATTTGTAGGGTTTTTCTCCTGCAGAGAGGTGGGGGAAAGGAACTTATTTTTTTTCTAAAAGCAAAAGGATATTAACAATTAAAGACAGCAAATATTTTTGTGCTAAAGCTCTTGACAATGGGAAGGGAGTTTGGGGGGAGGATGCATATGTGTATATGTAAGGCTCAGTACCTTTGCTGACCATCTCAAACTATTACAGCACTGTTAATAGGCTATGAGCTTAGTCACTCAGTTGTGTCTGACTCTTTGTGACCCCATGGACCATAGCCCACTAAGCTACTCTGTTCTTGGGATTCTCCAGGTAAGAGTACTGGAGTGGGTAATCATTCCCTTCTCCTGGGGATCTTCTCAACCCAGGGATTGAACTTGGGTCTTCTGCATTGCAGACAGATTCTTCCACCATCTGAGCCACCAGGGAAGCCCATGTTAACAGGCTATACTCCAACATAAAATAAAAAAGAAAAATAGCTTTTGACAAACATTATTTCCAAGATATGATCATACATTTGTTCCTCAATAATAGTGCCGTATCAACCACTAGCAGACAGACAAGAAAAAGAAACTGTCTTAATATGTAATTGGCTTTCTGCTCCCCACAAGGCGGGAAGGGTGGATTTGAAGAGTTCTTAAAGCATATTTATGGCACTGAAATCCACTCTAAGGGACTACCAAATAATTCTGGGTTTGCCCTTAATATTAGCGATGAACCTGTTCTTAATACACAGTGATCTGTATTTGCTAATCTTCAAGCTGTAAACCTACTTAGGAACTTAGCTACATGAGGCATTATCCATTCAATGAGAAGCCCAAATTGAAAGTCTGTGGGATTTTCTTTTTCAATAGTTTTCTAAAAATGTAAAGTCCCTTAGTCCCTATGAACTGAAATATTTGTCAGGGATTTCAATATTTTGCTTTTTGATCAGACAACACCACCAATGCCTAAGTATAATGCTTTAATGAAAACAGAGTAATTTCTCCCCACCCTGTCAGGGGATGTCAGGTTTCTGCAACTCTCTCCTGGGCGAGGATAATTCACAGGTAAGAAAAAGAAGACCCTTGCTGGGGAGTCACAGGCTTAGCTGGTAAAGAATCTGCCTGCTGTGTGGGAGACCTGGGTTTGATCCCTGGGTCGAGAAGATCCCCTGGAGAAGGGAACGGCTACCCACTCCAGTATTCTGGCCTGGAGAATTCCATGGACTGTATAGTCCATGGGTCGCAAAGAGTTAGACAACTGAGCTCCTTTCAGTTACTTACTTGTGGGGAAGTCACAAGGACAGTCAGTATGAAGGTCTAAGGCAGCTAATGGCAATTTTACCTGTTTAAACTAGTAATAATGGATAATGGGCATCACAGTTTCACTTCCATTTACTATTTCATCAGTTTTCCAGAAACCTTAAAGGAGTGCCGTTCCTTGGTATTTCAATGACATATTCAGAATTTATACTACCTACTTTATTGCACAGAATATACATGTAAGAGGTAATTTTTCCTACATCTAAATTGTTATCCAAATACCCAATGTCTTTTTAATCTTATGTTGGCATGTGATAACATCTACCTCTCAGGTCCCATTCATGCCCCTGGGGAGGCATTCCCGAATCTGCTTGGCACTGCCCATTGGGTGATCCCCTAACCGCAAGGTTGTTGCCCTCAGCTCTCTCCACAGTAACACTGTGAAGAAACCGAAGGACATTTGTGTGCAGGATGGATTCCTCTGCCTCCTCTGCAGGATGAATTAAAAAACTTCACTTCCACTCTGCCAGCCACTTCAGTTCCTTTCCTCTTCCGAATCCCAGGTTGTTCTCTTTGTAAATATTCCTAACAAGAATGACTCAGAAGTCTCCAAAACCCCTACATTCTGTGTTGAGGAAATGTACAGAGATGCAGATGACTTTTATGCTAGAATTTCACATTAAAGACTTTAGGTCATGTCAGATGAGGCCTCCCATAAACATTAATCACCACTACCAACTGCAATTAATCAGGTTTGTTTAAAATAGTTTTGTACGAATTCCTTAAGATGTTTTGTTCATGAGCCCAGGGGACAACTTATGTTTTCTTCACCTATTTAACAATTTTTATAAGGTCTGCCTTGCCTGCTCTACATTCAACACCTGGCAAGCTGGAAAATACCCTAGAACAAATATGGAAGGCAATGGCATACAAGCTCCCTCCCTTTTAGAAGATGATAATTTCCAATATTTCTTTACTTTTCCTCCCTTCAATGACTTCCACTTCCATTAATTGCTGCATTTACTTGTTCTGCATGAAGAACTATTCTTTAATGTACAACATTTATTAAATGACAGCCTACACGAAGGCCACATCTTTGGTAACATAGGCCCATGGTTAAGGGCACTTTCCCCTCTGCTCCCAGTGGAGTTGTCATGCCCTTCTCTCCCTCTTACTACAGAGACCACAGAACTGCAAGTGGTTGTGAGACCTTGTTATGCAGATAAACCCTGACTATGTTCTATAATAAAAACAAATCATCATCAGAAACTTCATTCTTCACAACTGACGAGAGACAGCTGTAGCTGACTATGGTAACTTTCAAGATGCCTGAAAAAATTTCCCTGTAGTTATCTCTCAAAGACAGAACATTTAACACTCCATTCTAGTACTTCTTAAGAAGGTAAATGAAGCGAGTCTCGTAATACCTGTATGTGTTCTTCTGTGTGCTTTCAAGTGAGAGCTTTTAGTGTACACTTTGTTGCATCCGTCATAATCACATCTGTGTATCCTCCGCTTCCTTTGCGTGTCTGGAGATTCCACAGGTAAAGGTCTCTTCCCGGGCTGCACGATGACTGAAGGGTGATTCCTAGGAAAGCCAATGTCAAATGCAAAATGGTGAGGTGCAAGATCCTTGTCTTCAGGCTACCAAAAGCATCAACAACACTGGGCAGAAACAAACAAACAAAAAACCCAACAAAATAAACAGAAAGAAATTAGCTGATCAACCCAAGAAGCACTGCTATATTCATTCAACAAACATGGAGTGAGCACCTACCATGAGCCAGGCACTGTGCTTGGCACCGGGACACAAAGATGAATAAAAACAGGGTTCCTGCCCTGGAGGAGCTCACACTCTAGGGGGAGACAGACATGTAGATAAGTAACGACAGTAAGAAGGGTTAGGTGCTATGCTAGAGGGAGGTGCGAAGTGCTGGCAGAGTCTTTCCCTCAACAGAAATTTGCTTTGCAGAATTTTGTGGTTGGAGGCTAAACACTGTACTATGTTTTCTCACATGCCACTCTGGTTTCCATTTACTGTTCTTTCGGGGAAAACCTAAGAGGTCAAACGCCTAAGTCTCAGGCAACCACACTGTAGGATGTATCTATATTTTATCCTCTATGTAATTGGCATTTAGTTTGAGTCTCTTAAAGAGGCTTACATTTGATTTTGATCTTCAAAAAAAAAAAAAGTTGGCATGCTGTCTTAACCAATTCAGACCTTTACTGTTGCTATTATCCCTCCTTAGGAGAGAACTTGAGGCAGGGCTAGTGGTCAGGCGAGGGAGCACCTCTCCCAGGACCCAGGTGCAGTTCCAGGGCCCTCAGCAGATGCCTGCCATCCTCCGCACCTTCCTGGCTCCTCTCCCACACCCGCCTTTTCCTGTGCCTTCATATCTTTCCGGGATGGGGGAGAAGTTGAAATAAAATCCTGTTAAACATCATTACTATGAACTTCCTCTTTTTCAGAAAGGAAGCTGGTGGAGAGAAATGGCAGATGAGGAAGAGCCAGGAAAAATCTGTAGTTTTCTCAAGCTTCTCCTGCTGATTGATGTAAGTAATTAACAAGTTCTAATCTGTCCATTCGCTTCCCTAATGACTAATTACTTGATACATTACAAGCTTATGTAGTTGGTCTCTAACTGGGACAAAAGACTTCTTTTCCTTTTAAATGTGAATCTAAATTTCTTAAAATGTTATACAAGAACACAGGCGGGGGGCTGGGGTATGGAGGAAAGACTGGTGGAAAGGAAAATAAAGACTTAGTTCCTGAAATAAAACTCATTTATCTTGGTAAAAATATGTTAATAAATACATATCTTATCAACAACTTTTTCAGGCACCCAAAGAAGTGACTAGGAAGAGAATAAAAAGGTTCATTTTATCGAGTGACCTTACTTCTCAATTATTAGCAAAGAAAACTGTATTTTCTTCTATTTTTTTTAAAACTGTCAGTTTTGAGTATCACTTTACATTCCTACCCTGATGCTTAGAGGGACAATACCGAAGAATGAAGTTTAGCCAGTCTAGATACATGGAAAAGTGAGCATGAACTAGTGGAGGGTGGGGGTGGGGTAGGGAACAAGGACTTCAGTTATATAAATGTATAAGTAATGGAGAAAATAGATAAGTGAAGAGATTTATGGACAGTATTTTTTTTTTTAAATAAAAGTCCACTATTAAGATCCTTCAATAAAAAAAGTTTATCAGTTTACTTTAAAATTTCAACTTTAATGTCACTGACTGAAACTTTTCATCTTAAGAGAACTTTCGGAAATAAAGTGCTGAAGGAAAAATAGGAACAGTTAAATGTATCTTATGTGCTTCTGGGACACTGGGAGAGAATCCCAGATGAGTTCAGAAGTCTCTCCCAGTTATTAGATTTTAAAGGTTGGGAATCTAATAGTTTCTGGGTAGTAATTATGATCACTGCTTCAGTTACTCACTTTGTGAAAATGTCAGCCTCAAAAAAGGTACCCTAAAAGGCTGTGAACTTCAGCTCTAAATCCCAGCTCTACCACTGATGGTAGACCCCTGGCAAGGTAGTTACACTCTGTGCCTCAGTTTCCTCTCTATAAAATGGGTATATTAATAGGATCTCAGAACGCTGCTGTGAGTGACACACACAAAGCACTTAACACTTGGTCCAGATGAAAAATCTGCTCAACGGTAGCTGTTGCTATTTCAAGGTTCAGAAATCCACTTGTAAACTTCGTCTTTACAGTTGTCTAGTCTTGAGGAATTTTGGGGGGATGTCCTAACACCAGACCGTGAATCTCTACTCCAGGGTCCAGAGATGCTGGCAGCATCGGAGGGCAGTAATACTCTCGAGAGGGGTCAGCAGTCCATCTTGAGAGGGCCAGACATTGGTACAGGTTGAGGCTCAGGATCTTGGGATTTCATTCATCCTTGCTCTCTTCATGGCTTATTTTTAAGGAGGTTGTTTTGATATCTTTATAAGTAAGAAGTTAGAATATCTAGTAAATACCAGAGACCTGGTCATTGTTTTGAATTAAGCTGATCCCTCTGTTTTATTTTTCCACTGTTTATTCATGGCTGCACTGGGTCTTCACAGGCTTTCTCCAGGCACAGAATGAGGGTTGCTCTCTAGGTGTGGTACAAGAGCTTTCTCACTGAGGTGGCTTTTCTTATTGTGGAACCTGGGCTCTACGGTTTGTGGGCTCAGTAGTTATGGCCCACAGGCTTAGCTGCCATGAAGCATGTGGAATCTTCCTGGACCAGGGATCGAACCTGTGTCCCCTACATTGGCAGGCAGGTTCTTAACCACTGGACCATCGCGGAAGTCCAAGCTCATCCCTGTGAAGTTTGCTACAATTTCATGTACACAACTCAATGGGGAAATCTGATCTTCAAGATTTTGTTCTAAATACACTTTCATACATGTAAATAAAAAACAAAAGGAATCTGAGTGACTTTATGAATAATTCTAAAGCTACAACTTTATGATTAAGCAAAATGGATTTCAAAGCTGTAGTCCTCCCCTGAAAAGAAATGGCTTCCTAAGGCAAATATTGGCGCTGCCTCATTGAAATGGTACCAGGCATTTGGTTTCCAGTGATTCTTTCCTGGCTAGCTGGTTTCCTATGTGGGCTGCTACTGGGCATACTCCAAGACATTACTTAATCACATCTGTGAGAGAATTACTTGAAGAGTGCATGTTCCAGTTGTGGCTACTCTGTTCAATTTTCTGAGAGGCAAAATGCATTCTTCGATCAGCATTAGAAGAAGCACATTACCCATTAATCATTAAAAGCCATTTAACTTGAGATCATCAAAAGAACATTACTTTAAAAAAGAGATGCTTTCAGCAGCATTCGGAGCAAGAATATTTGAAGGCGTATTCCAATATTCTTCTTCTGAAATGTGTTACATTGTAAATTCATAATAACCTATACTTTGGAATAACCCCTTATAATCAATGGACCCCTCCCTTTGTGAGTAGATGGCTTTAGAGCATCTTTTTTATCATCTGTTTATGAACAATTACAAGTGCTAAGCCATGTTACCCGTTACCTTGCAGAGACATATGTCATTCTAAAAAAGAGGCAATTCAGCTGTGTCCATTTTGGTTTGCTGTTGTTGTTTAGTCACTAAATTGTGTCTGACTCTTTGTGACCCCATAAATTGTAGCCCACCAGGCTCCTCTGTCCATGGGATTTTCAGGCAAGAGGAGTGGGTTGCTATTTCCTCCTCCAGGGGATCTTCCTAACCCAGGGATCCAACCCATGTCTCCTATATTGCAGGTGGATTCTTAACCACTGAGCCACCAGGGAAGCCGCCCATTTTGGTTGGTCAGTTTTTCCTGTCACTCAAGTACAGAAGCAGATGCAACTGGCTAGATATGATCTAAACATGGCAGGAAGAGCGCACAGCTGGAAGGAGATCAGCCCAGGTCCCCTCTGCTGCTGTTAATGGTGTGATTACAGGAGACTCACCATGTCTTGGCTCATCAGTTCTCTATTTGCTCTGACTCCCACATGCTTGTTTTGGGAGAATGAAATAACTCCTTTGAAAACACTTGGAAAAGTTCCTTTTTTTCTTTTTCTTTTTTTTAAATTTTGTGGGAAAGGAGTGCTATGCAATTGTGAAGGGTAACAATGAAAAGACCATCAGAGGGTCTCCCTACTGGTGCAGCTGGGGCAGAAGATTCATTTTCTTCTTCTCATGTATCAGGGAGTGGATGAACTCTCCCCCCCTCCAAAAAAAAAAACCAAACTGAGTTGGTTCAAATGATAATTAACCCATGAGCTATTATGAATGCACCTACTTGGACTGAATGTAGATACAACCAGAATTTATTTGAAGTTCCAGAAAATAGCTGTTCTAAAACCAGATAATTCATATTCTGTTACAGAACTTGTCATGAAAGGGAGAGAAGAATGCAAAAGATAAAGTAGAAAGGGGGGCAGAAAAGCTGGAGAAAAAGTGATATGGGAAGGAAGTAATAGAAGGGAGTCTGAGGAGACAATAACTGTTGTACTTCCTCTGTACTAGGCAGCTGGTCCTTAAACTCAATGTTGAAAGGACTATAACATAAGAAAAAATAATTATAACCAATAATGTAAATAAAGAGAGAGCAGGGGCAAAAGACTAAGTGGCTAGGCCAAGGTCACACATATGGTGGAGAGTAGAGCTGGGATCAAAGATGTTGGGCCCAAAGACGATGTCTGTACCTACTGCAAGCTCAGCCCCCAGTGTAAACCTTGGGAGAAGTCAAGGATAGTGCAAACCACAATAATGATGTTATTTAGCCTGTGTGTGACACCCTCACATGACAGCAAGTTAAACCACTGTTCAGGTGCCTGGATACTGATGGATACCGTGTAAACTTTCTACTAGATGGCATTTCTAAAGCAGACCAAACATTCTAGGGCACACATAATGAAAAAGACTGGAGAAGCTTCTCTGAGCAACATCGTCTACTTTCTGTTGCCATCGGACTGGGTTTTGGAGAATCTTTCCCGGGCTTTGTGGTTGGCCTGAAAATTTTGATCAAAGCCATATCCCATCACAGAAACAGTGTGCTTTATGAGAACTGACAACGGGAAGGACCATGAGTGATCCCATAAAGTTTTCAGGATCCAACCTTAAGTGGGGTATCTAGAACACCAAATCCAATCCACATTGGGATAAAGATGATGGGAGAACTATATACACATAGTCTGGAAGGACAGAAAAAAAACAGGATAAAAATGATTTAAGGGGTAAAGTTGGCAAACTGTAGGGTGACCGATTTACTGAAAAGTGACACAAGGAGTTGAACAGAGCACATTGATTCTGGAGAGATTCCATCTGACCCAGGGGCTGCCCCAAACGACCAGGCGGTCCTAGGAATCCACACCACATCCCTCGCCGGAAGCTCGTGCTTCCATTCCAGTTCCGAGATGCACGCTGCTATGCAATTGCCGGGCAGACCTCAGTATACTTACTCTTGCAACAATGCTTGCGGGGGGGACACTGAGTTCATTAAAGGGGGTGACATTTCTTCGGGATAATAATCTGTCCTCTGTGGTTCGATCCCAGGTTCTATTTTAATTTTTTTCTGCAATATAGGCTTCTCATATGATTCAATTACAGGTACTAAAAAATAAAAATAGAGAAGTTACTCTATGTACACTTTACCAATGTCAGCCTTTAAAAGCTTATCCCACAGCTTCTAGCTACCACACTGATGTGTGAGTATCTACTTTTGGCAAAATGATAGCAGAAATGAACCTGGGGGTGAAATTCTTACTTTGTTACCAAACACTATGTAGGAAGTTGGACTTTTAAGACATAGCCCCCAGGGGACTTCTTCCTTATGACTTTTGGTTATCTCCTTTTACAACAACCTGCTGCCTCTGACCAATCAGTAAACAAGCTGGTTTTTAACAGCAATTAGCTATCACATGGTCTAAAGCAGCCATCTCCAATCTTTGTGGCACCAGGGACTGGTTCTGTGGAAGACAGTTTTTCCATGGACTGGGGTGGGGGGTGTTGGGTGTGGGTGAATCAAGCCCATTACATTTATCACATACTTTATTTCTATTATTATGTCAGCTCCACCTCAGATCATCAGGCATTATATCCTGGAGGCTGGGGAGCCCTGGACTAAAAATATTTCTTAGGAGCCTTTTGTACCTAGAACCATGCTGGCATTCAATAAAGCAAAATGTAAAGTCAAGATTCTTGTTATCCCGAAGTTGACAAGTACATAGTGAAACTAATCGTTTCATGGCATTAAACAGACAGCCTGATTCTTGGGAGCTCTTCCAGGATCAACACTTAGAAAAAGGAAATGCCTTAGGCAGCCTCTCAGTCGAATATTTCCTTTGCAGAGTACAGCAGCTCTTGGCCCCTTGCTTCCTCTGCTCCCTTAATCAGACTCCCTGGTAGTGAAGACCTACAAGTCCGGATTCCTGGCGGGGGCGGTAGCAGTGTGGGTGAGCTGCAGAACAGAAAGGTACCTTGCATGCTACTACTGGAATTTTCCATCTCCTCCGACAAGGAGACCATGAGCGGCTGCTGGAGGTGGCTGGTGTACATGAAGGGGACAGGCTGCACGACGACGGGCTGGATGACGGGCAGAATGCCCGGGCTCCGGATGCCGTGGCGGGACAGGGCTGCGGCCATCACCGGCGGCATGGACAGCGGCACGCTGAAGGGCTGCACACCGGGCGGTGGCGGCGAGTACTTCTTCCCGGGCGGGCTGGAGGAGGACAGGCTAAGCCCAGGCGAGGCTCGCCTATGCGAGGGCTGGAACTTCAGGGCGGACGGAGAGTTCCCGGCGGAGGGCGGCGAGCTCCGCTTGTTGACTGTGAGGTCCACCGGCTCCATCTGCATCCCGTGAGACAGGCCTTCCGGCGTCTGGAAGAACTTATCCGACAATGGCGTGGAGTAGATGACGCCGTACTTGTTGGGCTTCATTGACTCCATGTAATTAGACGGGTATGACTATTAGAAAACACAGAAACGTATCAATGGACAGGTGTGTTTGCTTGAAACACGAAATAAGATGAAAATACACAACAAGGCACATTCAGTTACATGGACTTTCATAAATGGTTTGGATTTAGATATATGCTTGACACACACACACACAAATACCATGAAAGAGTTGATCTAATAAATGTAGGCACTAAAGTTAACATGGTAACTATGTCACAGACAAAAAAAATCTCAAGTTTAATTCTACAGTGATAGCCATATCCAATGTTAAGATTGATGATGACGCCTGGAAAAATTCTAAAACAGGTTATAAAAGGCTTATGGGCCTTATCATTGGGAGTTGGGATTCACCAAGAACCAGCCAAGCCAAGGAACCTTATTGCTTTTCTGATGGGGTTTCTTAATTGGTAGGAAATACCCTCCTTGGCTTTAGCGTGCTCCACCTGAGCATAAAGACACAGAACATTTCCCATATGCTTGTGGATAACGTGGACAAACAGAGCCACGTGGTAGTGCCTTGGGATGCTCTCCAGCCACTGACCAATCCATGCCAAGGTGACCACGAATCCTGGCTTTAGTGCTAAATGTACGACATCTGAGGAAATGCCTCAGTATCATGCAACTCAGGATGGCTAGTCACCGCACACACTTATATACAGAAGGCCACCCACACAAAGGTGATTATGTTCTTGGCCCCGACTTGTTCAACGATTTATTTACAATTTGAGACACTGCAGAAGATGACTTAATCTCCAAATCCGAGGATGACACAGAACTATAAGAGCAAATAAGGACTTAAATAAGGACACGTGATGTTGGAAGGGACTTGCATACAAGCTGAGGCTTTGCCTTCTCACCTTTCCTCCTTGCTACTCCCTCATCAAGAGACTGGGGGATAACCTAAGAAGATACTGGAGGTGAGATAATTAGTCCCCTCCCAAATCTAAGATCTGTTCATAACTGACTTAATTTGTCTTCAAATACATTCCTTTCTTACAATATCAAGATAATGTAACTCTCATTTACCAGGTTGAAATCTAAATCAATTGTAATTGCCCACTATGGGTACTGTCCTTGGCCATGGAATTCATTAAAATTACTTCTATTCCTTAAGAAACATTTAAAGTCTGTTGTAGAATGCCTAAAAAAAAATTAAACTCAACATAAACCCTTTACTTGCATGCATTTTAGGGGAACATGTTTTCAGTGGTAACATGTCAAGTCTGCCTGCAGAGGATTACTTATATTTGAATGCTTTATAGTAAGGGTGAAAAATAACATACTGTGCCTCTCTCCTGGCTCTAAAATTCAATGCATTTGTGATTCTGAAGCAACACTAGCTCACAATGCAACTGAGAAGACCCACTAATGGGAACTTATAATTAAACCGCTTAAATGCACTATTAATTTCTGAACCTCCCTGGCCCCTTCAGTGGCCAGTAATATGAGTTATTAATAACTGTGAGACAGCAGTGGTTTTGACTGGGATTAGTACTGAGATCACACCCTTTCTTCTCTGGGCCTCATCGGGTGAATCTCCACCTGGCTATGCATCCGACTCATCCGTGCTGCTTTAAAATCCCATTCCTGCACTTTCAAAATAACTTTATTATGTTCAAAAGCAGTTCTATAAAAGAAGGCAAGAAAAATTACTATATAAATATTAGACATGCAAGTGTCATGAGGATATGTCAAAACCTGTCAAGGAGGTACTGGATACTCATCTTCTAGGAGGCTATGACGTTAAGATTAGAATTGGACTCAATGAGATGCCTATGAGATGAACTTAACACACACTGGGGTCCCGGAGTCTTTTCTTCCTGCTGTATACAACAGGTGTTTACTTCAGTGGGCTTTGATTGTATCAGGTATTCTTCAGACTTTACTAAGCACACAGATTCACCTGGGAATCTTGTTAAAATGCAGATTCTGAGTTACTGGGGAATGACTCAAGGTGCCATATATTGGCCTTAGACTAGCAGGGCTCTAGATGAGATATAGAATAAAAACACTAATTTTTATTACTAACATTTGGTAAATTATTTAAATGCAGTTTAAACGTGGGGAGGGAGAATTTTCACTAATAATACTGCTTAAAAACAAGAATATGAGGATATAAAATCAGGAAACACAAAACAAATTGTTGTTTTTAAAAACAGTTTTGAATTATGTATCAAACATCAAATGAAGACTACTTCTACCGTTCTTTAGAATAAGACACACATAGGTGCAACACAAGGTGAGAGGCTCAAAATATACAGTAATATTAATATGCAATAGATTTAAATTGAAATATTAAAATAGGCAAAAGCAAGAGGCACAAGGTTTGTGAACAGAAATTACACATTATGTACAATGAGGGCTTCAGGAAGTAATTAACTACAGGAGTAAAAAAGATTTCTCCTAGTTCTAAAGTTTAGCCAGCTTGATATAATTTTCTAAAGGGCAAAAGTTCTGGTACAAGAAACAAAAACTCCAGGAAATGGGAGGCAGTGTTCATTGTTTCTACTCACAGAAATGTAGCTTCTCCCTTATTTTCAGCCCTAGTCTTCAAAGACACCCCTATGACCTAGATTTTAATACCAAGTTATTGGCCACTACATAGGAAGCAAGAGGAGGACAAACGTTTCTTGCTGTCATTGCTGGATTTTTCTATCTGTGGGGTGAGTTTAAGGAAAGCAGGAATTTAGAACCTGGGGGATTTGCAAACTTAATAACCGTCTCAGGTTTCTCAAGCCATAAAGAAACAGCCACACAGAGCTGAATTTTATAAATTATGCACATTTGCACAGTTTTGCTGAGAGTCTTCCCTCCTGTGAATGCCTCCTGTCCCCTGGACATGTGGTCTTTGGAAGGCTCCAGGGCTAAAAGCAGGGGGGCTGTTTTGTGTGCAGGGGTACACAACTAAGTCCAGTGTTAACTATTTCTGGTCTGACTGCTTCGCCTGAGGGTGAAGAAATGTGGTTCTTCAAACTGTCTCACTAGCAAATTTCACAGCAATGTTTACCAGAACCTTCTATGAGGCATGTTCACTTTAATCATTTGGGTGGAGCACATAAGCCATGCAATCAGCTTGCAACAGTCTGGTTCTCCGCAGCAGAAGGACTGACACAGGGCTTGCCTGGGGTGTGTGCCTTGGGTGGATACACACTGGTAATAGTTGCTTCCTCTCTGTTCCAGAGCATTCCTGTGTTCTAATGAAGCAATGCAAATAAGTGTGCCTGCACCAGCAAAATCCACATCAGCTACAAATAGTGATGAAGCAGAAAGAGGTCCTCTGGCCCCTGCTGGGCATCCATGGCCCTACCGACTCAAGCAGAGGTTTCCTCCACTCCTCACCCCCACTAAGGGCAGCAAGGGGGTTACTTTGCCAAAAGGTCTGCTATTAAGAAGGGTTCTTTCCCTCTGTGGTAACATGCATTCAAGTGTTCACACCTCCGTGCCCTGGGTTACTTACTTGTCGTGGGTTATTTAAGTGTCAGTGGAGTGGGAGATGATGGTCCAGCCCAAGTGCTCAGAGAACACTGGGTGAATGGATGGTGTGAATCAACACGCTCTCTGAGCAAGTTTTTACCACTGACCAGGCTCAGCATAATGATTTTTTGATTCTCAAAAACAAAAAAAAAAAATTTTTTTAAGTATGATGAGGAAAAAGGCACAGGGTTTAGATAATTTTCCAATGCTATCACTTCCTATGAAAGTGAGAATTAATAGTTTCTCATTTTATTGGAAATAGTTTTGGTGAAGTTTTCCATTACAAGATGGTTTAAGTGGATGGAGTGACTGCATGAAACGTGGGTGAGTCTCTGTTTCACTATTCATTAATATGAAAAAAAAAAATGCGACCGTCCGTGACAGGGCGATGGCAAGTCAAAGGAATCTTCATACCAAGGGTGGAGTTCCAAGTGCAGGAAGGCGCGGTGCATTTATAAACAAGCTCTTTGGAAACAGCAAATGTCATGCCCCTCTGTGCAAACAAAAGTAGAAAGCTCTCTTTCTACCAGGCTCAGAAAAGTCATGAAAAGTTTCTGTTAGAACCCGGCAGAGGGACTACCGATTTTAAGTACTTCTTAATCTGTAAGGAGTCTGTTAGATGATAATTTTCATTAAAGAAAAAAATACACTTTCTTCAGAAGTAATCTTCCTTTAGGAACAGAAGAATATGAAGGGATACTTTAAAAATTTTTATTTTCTCATTTCCTGAATTAAATTCTAGTTTTCAACCTCTTTGGCAGTACTGGTAAAAACAACTCCTTTACATGTTCATTTTATATACACCTGCCATTTCATGTTTTACATATAAGTATCTCCAATTTTATAAATAAGAAAAAAAATTGGAGACTCAGGGAGCTTCTGATAGCTTTGCCAGCAACACATTGACAGTAAGTAGCAGAGATCTACAGCACAGAATGGGGGGGGTGGGTGGTACTCTGCTCCCCCTTCTTGCAAATCTTAATAGGATCGACAATCCAAAGTCTAGTCTGCCTCAAGGCACAAGGTTTAGTGAACAGTATGAAGGTTTATACTTCAGTAAGAGAAAAATGACATTTCCTCACTTTCTCTAAATTATAGCAAAATACCAACTAGGCAGATTATTTTTACTCTTCTTTTCTTTTAGGGAAAAGGGGTGAGAGAGGGGAGTACATCAGAGTCAAATATTTTTATTCATATGTGGAATTGAAGCAAAAACCAATCTTACATGTTACTGCTTCATGTTTAGAACACTGACCTGAATAAACAAAGACCTCAACCTTTTAGGTCAAAGGCAGAATGAAAAAGAGAAAAGGAATAAAGGAACAATAAATCAGATTTCATATACTTCCCCTATGAAGGTAGGAAAGATAAAATGTGAAGATTTAAGAGTGGAAACAAAGAAACTTCATTGTAAGGCCTGGAACTCTATTTTGGTGAAACAATATAATTAAATTCTATAAGCATCAGCAGAACTTGAAAACTAGAGCATGAAGGAGAAAAAGACCATTAATTGCAAAAATACTTCCACATATTTTAACTCCATGCATTAATATGTTACAGCATTACAAGTATAACTATTACAACAAATTCATTTTATTTCCATTTTTTTTCAGCTAAGTGCCTTTCCTTGTATGGTGAAGTTCATTTTAGCTTTAAATTAGGCTCTTGTGACACATTCTCATGCTTGATTAAAAGCTCTGGAAGTATACTGAATAGTAAAATGCATCACTGATGGGCCTCCATCATTTACCAAATTAATCATAGTCTCTGGTACTAAAACCCTATTCATATTTCAAGGATACAATTAATGAGAACATTTTATACCTTAATATTCCTCCAGTATGATCATGCAATAGTTGGGGGAAGGGGTTGATGACAAAATGAGTAACATTAGAAGCCAATTTAGCTTTTTGATTAATAAAATTCTTATTGCTCTCTTATTATCATATGGTTATACAGTTGTTGGGCAAGAATGTAAATGCTATTTCCTTAAAGCCACTCTGATTTAACTTTTCACCATACACACTGGTAAACACTAGCGCAGAAATCTCCATGGCAACTCAGTTCCAAGGGCCTTGGAGTGACCCCCATGTCTCGTATAAACAGTTTTGGCAGGAACCTCCATAGTCAGCGCATAAGGATGATCTAATTTTTGCAAGCGTGTCATTACCAACCTTCAGAGCCACAATTCAGGCCAAGTTTTTCCCCTTGTGAGTATTTTCCAAGCCCGAGGAAGAAAAGCGCAAGACAGAGTTGAGAGCATGGCCGTGTTATTTCACATTCACTAAACCAGATCCCCTCAAGTCTCAACCACTCCCGGCTTTGCAGTCGACACCTTTCTGTTGTCAGCCCTGTCCAACTTCCACAGTGCTGGTGTTGTACCTCTATAATCAACTGGACTCATTACTCCTTCCCTGGTGGTCGACAAGCATGAAGACGGGGGTAGCTTAGCACTAAAGTGTTGCAAGAGACGGTGAATGTAATTGCCTCCCAGCCACCACAGACTCTTTTGAGTGAAACAAAATTCCATTCTCAGGGTCAAGTTCTTTCGCTAGCTTCTCCCAAGTCACAGCTCCACAAGGCTGCCTGCTTGGAGTTTAAGCAAATCATTTTATTCTTAACATATTTTTACATGCAAAATGATCAAGGATTTTTTTCTCCCAATTTTCATCTTTTTAATGAGTTTTGTGAAGGATATCCTAAGTACTATGTGAGGCAAAATGGAGTCATTTTTTTTTGGCTTTCAATCCAAAAAAAAGAAAAAGATTAACATTCACAAACATGTTTAAGAAACTCCTCTGTATAGCCTGGGTGGTCATCTTGAGTGAAAAATACCTCTAAGTAAACTCACTCTTGATGAAGATTTCTTGAAGGTACATTTGGAAACTGCTTCCTAATCATGATAAACATCGTGTACAGGTTTTTTTTTTTTAATGTTCCATATGCACATTAATTCCTTTAAACTAGTCCGGTCATTTTTTTTTTTCTTTTTGCCAAAACCAATAATCTTGAGAGCTCAGACTAAAAATCTGCTAACTAAGGGGTTTCTGTAAAACTATTTCTGTTGTGAGCAGATCTACCTGTGGCTCAGGTTCTGTGCTGATGACATCCTGGGGGTGGGTGGGGGACTGGGGCAAAGCATTTAAGAAAACATGGATCCTGTTTAGAAGTTTGCCTATCAAATGCCTGTCAAGTAATGAGTACTTTTAAGGAATAACACAACACACAGTAAAGTTATTACCACTTGGAATAAACAAGAAGTGTTTAGTTTTGGAAAACTTACCACCGAGACAGGGTCCATGGCCTCCTGCTTGACAGGGACTGGGTCAAACATGAGCATTCTTTTAGTTATGCTTTCTAGGGTGCTCTGGTGTTTAGCCTGGAAAACAAAACAAGGTGTCTGTCTAAATCCTGAGGTTACTTTCAACACAAACTATTGAAAAAAGAATTTTCCTCACCCTGCTTCTCTGGTCCTTCCCCTCCCCTGCCCCCAGAATGGCTGGAATTTGTTTTCCTTACCTATGAAAATGCCATTTTATATAATTAAGACCAGACTCCATGGTCATAACCAGGGGAGAGCCAACTGGCATTTCTAACTCAAATACATAAACCCTGACGTTTCTGGAACAATAGGTACAGCCCTCCTGAGCAGCCAAGCTTGTTTAATAAGATTACTGAGCAGCTCAATAGAAGTTCACATTATATACAAATGTTAAAAAAAACTTTCCTTTCCATCTTATGTCATAAAAGAAAAATCAGGGAAAAATAAGGCAGACAAAAAGACAACGTAGAAGCAGTTATCACGACTATCTTTGTTTTTATCCCCTCAAACTCTTTTAAAATGGATTGTAATATGCATACTATATAGTATCCATAATTTTACTTAACAATTATTGGGAAAATGTTTCTTTTCTAGTAAGTATGGTTTCACACCATCAAGTTCAGTGTGTCACCATGTGAACCAATCAGATTTTTTTTTGACCATGCTGAGCAGCAGCTGGTGGGATCTCAGTTCCCCGACCGAGGATGGAGCCCGGGCCCCATGCAGTAGAGTGCAGTCCTAACCACTGGAGAACCAGGGAAGTCCCCAGTCAGATTTTTTAAAAATTCCTCTTACTGGGCAGATTGCTTCTAAATTTTCACTATTACAGACAGCAATGAGCATTTTAATATTTACATCTTTGTGCATGTCCTTAATTTTTAAGATAAATTTTATGAAGGGGAGTTCTTGAGCGAGAAGCATGTACATTTTCCAAAGCATCTGCTGTATCATCTAGCAAAGATACTCTGTAATTGCCATCAACAAAACAGAACCTGTTTCCCAACATCTCTACTGGCCATGTGCATGACCATTTAAGAAAAATTAAAACCCCGCGCCTCTTGTTGTTTTCTAAGTACTTTTTCAATATGAAGAATATTAGCTTGTAGTCACCCTCAATTTCTCCTTATCAGGAAATAAGCCAATTTTTAGCCTAATGTAAAGACAATGTCCATCCTGACCCTGTTTGATCTTTCTCTTTTTCTTTTCTTATTCAAGTGCTATCCCTTTTCTTCCGTGTTCTGTACTAGTCTGCTATTAGTACTGTATCATTCCAACTGCTTCCTCACAAGACAAAATATTCAGTCTGATGAACATTTATTAATAACTGCATTTCACAGACCTTCAACAACCTTCAGGCCTCTCTTATCCAAATTTGGTTTAAGTGTTCAGCACTTTGGTTAAAAGTGAGGTCTTTATATATCACCTTTGTTTGGGTGGGAAGGTGAACAAGTTCTAGATGGAGTTCCACCTGAAAAAGGTATAGGAACCCCTGTATTTCAGTATTTAAACTCCCCATCCCCACCTCCCTGATGACAGTCCTGTCGTTAGTGATGTCCATGCTCTATGGGTTAAACTAAGATATCTTCGCACACAATTATAAAAGTAATACTGTGTAGTTCTTGTGCTTCACTGCTTTGCTGAAGAAAGACTGTCCTGGGTCTCATGACAACACGTGAATATCATCATTAACTCAACATAAGGCCCTGACTTCAAAATTATATTTTCCTATATCACAGGACGTATTATAATCTGCGAACACAATCTGAAACCGGGCTGCTCAAATCAATGGTGCTACCACCCTCTTCTGTGTCCCAGTAAGAACAAACCCCATAGCCAGTGAAAAATGGATGATTTCATAATGAAGGATGAAAACCCCTTTTGTGTCTTGGGATCTATTATTAACCAGTTCCCAGCCTAGCAGCTGTACAGATGGATATGGTGCTAAGAATTGCTGTCCAGGGCCCCAGAGCGGACCATACACAAAAGATGTGAGATCGCTTGCTTATATCAATGAGGTCAGATGATTCAGCAGCCTCGACCCATGGCTGGTCATCCTCCCCCAAGCTTTTAAAATTTAATTTACTCTTACAGATTCATCCACTCCACTAGAGAGTATCTTGCTGCAAATCCTTCTAAATAAAAGCACTCATATTCTCAGGAGTATAGTGGAAGAATTCTGATCCTGAAACTCAAGCAGGAGATCTGTGCTTGACCCTCTCCATGGGGGAGTGGATGTGGGGAGGCCCTTTTTTACATGCAAAATGCAGAGGGCAACTCTTTTGTCTACTTCCTAAAAGATTTATCTTCAAGGTTTTGGGGAAATTAAATGAGATTAAAAATAATAAAAAAAAGAGAGAAACTTTGTTCATCTGAATATGCACACAATTTTTCAATCTATAAAACTATACACACAGCATTAAATTTGTTGATTCTGATCTCTGGAACAATGTCAAGTACTTGCCTCTTTCCTAGAATATTTAGCCTTAGTGGTCAACACCACCCCCTCCCCAACACACACACCCTTAAAAAACTCAGACTAAATTCAGTTCAAAAAGCAATGGCTGCTTTCATTCTATCTGAGATCTCATACAGGACCCCGTCACTCGATAATTGCACGGTCCCAATAGTTTCCTATCATCTCTACTCTTGCCTTACCTGGAATCCTTTACTACCAGCAGGAGCAGCACAGTGGATGGGGTCTGGAGCTCATTTTGGTTTAAATCCTAACCCCATCATTTAGCTCATAAAACCTTTTTCAAATGACTTTTTCAAATGTCTACAGCAGTAAGTACTGAACCCATTTAGAAATGAATGACACGTTAAACTTGCTACAGTTTGTGTCATTTTAAGACATTAGTGAAATTACTTTCATTTGTTAGTTTTCATGTTTTATCTAAATTTAAGGAAATTAGTGCTTTGAAACACTTGTAATCTTAAGAGAAAAATTCATCTAGCATAAAGCATCCCTCCTAACAAAACTGGATTCATTTTTCTTAAAAAGTAATTGTTTTAAGGGTTGTTTATTCAGAACTTTACCTCGAAGAGTAACTCAATCACTGACGAAAGGATACTTCTCATACACAAGGATTTCAGCTAATAAACAAGTAATGATATTATAGAATTTAGAACACCTCATTTTAAAACTCCTAACTAAAGCATCACTTGGCAATAAAAGGTCTGTGCAAAATTCAAATGTCACTGTGAACGGAACCACACTCACTGTCCACTCACACGTGTAACAGCACTTTGCTCTCAATCTCGTAGCTTCTAAAATGACTGATTATACTTTCAGTGATAGTCAAAGGCTATGGAGGACATATTAAAAAAAAGAAATAGAAGAAAAAGACACACCCTAACCTTGGACCACTTTTGCCACTAGCGTTGACCTTATCTTTGGGTCTGATCTAGAATAAGAAAAGAGTGACTGCAAAGTCACTGAAGGGCCTTCCATATAATTCAGCACTGGAAGAAGTGGGGTCTCTAAATTTAGTGGCTTTTGTTATGCATGGGCAACTGAGCTCTGGGGCTATTGAAAGAAAACTTAAAATGCTATAGAAAATCTATCACTACATAACCCTGACAGCAGTTCCAAGTAAGACCATTAGGTGGTGAGCTAAAACAAGTATTTAAAGACTAGGACACAGGCAGTAAATTGAGCTTGCCAAAGTCAGGGTCTTTAAATCTAGTGGGTTTTAACTAGGCTCAGGAATTCTTATCACAGAGATTAGAAGGCCCCCAAAAGTGGTTCTGTTTTTCTTACAACTAGTTCTCAAGCATTAACAGGTTTTCATCTTAGTTGTGTTAAACTAGCTTAGGAGACATACATTCTAAACTAGTAATCCCAGGATAACAACACTGCATTTACAAGAGGGAAAAAACAGGCAAAACAGGTTTAAAAAAAAAAGTCTAAGTTATCAAAGTGCCTAAAAGCAAAAATATAGAAAATAATTGCCAAAATAATTTTCCATCACGGACAAACATCTTCTTCCTCAACTGTTATTTTGCTGGGAAGGGCCAATACAGAATTTTCCTTCAAAAGGAAAAAACATTTTCCTTCACACTCTGCTTATGCTTCTGACTTTTTTCAGCTGTCATAAGAAGGCTCAGATTTTTGTCAAGATGCACAACTGCATGTTTATGTCTTAAGAAGCTTTGGTGAATCACTTACATGAAGTTTCACAAGCAATTATAGTTCCCTCTCACATGGTCCTTTTCAGCCCTCCATGGGGCCTACTTGACAATTGCTTCATGAGGGTACAAATGAGCTGCAGAGCTTAGAAATACACACAGGGCTTAATGTAAGAGGTTATGCTGCCAGCCTCCTTTGAAAATGGCTTGCCTTGAAGCTATGGCACATTTTATTACAGAAACAACCTTATAAATAACTGCCCCTTCCTTAGAAGAATGGGGGAGGGGTGGGGAAGAAAGGGAAAGAGGAGGGAGGTGTGTGGCAGGGGATGGAGGGGGGTCTGGAGAGAGAATGTATCGAAATAAATTTCTTGGCGATCTATCAGGATTTGCTCTGACATTCTCCCTTCTCCTCTCCTGTCTAATGCACTCAAAGGGACCCTGGATCCTTCTCCCCAAGCCCAGCCTGACCCTAAGCTTCCAGACTATCTGCCTCCTTCAAAGCTGATCTTTTGTTTCCTAGCCGACCTCAGCCAGGTGTAAGGAGAAAAAAAGGATGGCCAAACCAGCACATCGTCTGTTAAGTGCCCCTTTCAACCCATCCAAGCCTCTGGGCTTTAAAGGAGGAAGCATGCTGCCTCCTTTCACCTCTCACTCCCAAAAGGAACTTCAGGGAAAAAATAAAAAAGACAAATTAAAAAAAATAAAGGTGCGTGGCTGAGTGTGTGTGTGTGTGAGAGAGATTCTTGGTCAGGAGGAGGACCAGGGTGGGCAGGTAACATTCCTAAACTTCCTCTCCAACTAAACTTTTCTTTCTTTACTTTTGTACCCTAACTCTTTCAAGAGCTCCAAGGAGTTGCGTATTTAATGGCAGCTGCTCTGGCCAGAAATCCAAGGGGCCGGGCAACAGATGGAAGTGGACATTTCTAAGTCGGAGCCTCCTTTCAGAGCAGCTGAACGCTGGCACCTACCTGGAAAGGCATCTCGTTTTCATGACACTCGCTGATTTTTCTCCTACCTCAGTCTTCTACTGTTGGTGTGAAAGGAAAAAAAAATTCCGTGGAACACTTCTAAATCTTTGCCCCTCATAAATTAGTTATTTTGCATCAAAATGTTTTGTAAATGGGAAAGAAGTTAATTATTTAGTTTCAGATTAAATATAATGATCCATGAGCAAACAATCCGCCCTCTCTCCTCTCTGGGCTAACAAGCCACCCAATTTTACTTTCCTGCCTCCACCCATCTGCTCCACCCTATGGAGAGTTGCCAAGGCAGTCCAACTTGTCCAAACAGGACATGGCTTCAGATAAGATTCTGCCCACACCCTGTACTTCGGAAAGACCAAGTGAAGCAATTGATTTTGCATGTAAATAAGGACAGGTGCAAAGGTAACAACCAAGTGAAGTCCCTCCACTTTTCCAGACTAGGGCCCAGCAGAGCAGGGGTGGGGGCGGGGAGACACAAACCCATATCCTTTAGGTGAACTCTCAAGTTCAGTGCCACTTAGTTAGTGGCCTACCACATCTTTCTTAAAGCAATTTTAGTGAACACTAGTCATTTTCCCTATTAAGGTTATGTACGCAGTTTTCCTCCCCATGCCGACAATTTTTGTTTTTTAGTTTTAAGGGCCAGCGACCCCAACTCGGTTGAAAAGCACCCCTAATGCATAATCCTGCTGTGCACATGGCTTACGCAGCCTGCCTTGGCCCTGAGTTTTCTCCTGTGATGTGTTATATAATCAAATCCAGAAGGGCTGTGTGAGGCCACTGCCTCTCCACCGGGCGCCCTATCGCTGGAGACCCACCCCACTCCACCCTGAGGGGCCTCCACCCATGGGGCCCCACCCTCGGAGTGCGAGGCTGGGAGGGACCAATTGGCTCCAGCCAGCTGCCAGTTCCTGGAAATTCCGGCCTGAGCAGCGATGGCTGGAACCTTGCAAATAACCAGAAAGAAGTGGCATTGCTTCCCCCAGCTCCTGAGGATGCTTCACTAAAAGCTTCACGGAACCTCTGGTTGCGCACACGTGAGCTGTTGCTGACCACTCCCTTCAGAAGCTAACAAACAGAAAGGCACTCTGCGCCACTGCTGTGTGAGAGAATTCAACATGCCCCACCCTAATCCTCCTTGTCCCCAAAAGGCTGCGCCCCACATCTGCCTTATCTCCTGGCCACTCACCTCATCTTTCAAGCTTTCCTCACCAACTTCTCTATTTCTACTACTGCCGTGGCCGGGCTCTCAAACCTCAAGACTGTGTTACAGGGTCTCCCCTCCATGGGACTCCTATGCCTGCCCCTTGGACCCTCCAAGCCATTCTGACCACTCCTCCCCCCCGCCGACCTGCCACTTGCCACGTATCACAAAGCCCTCTTCTCAGCGAGTCTTTTCCAAACTCCCAAACTTTCCTCCAAGGGACACCCTTAGGGCTTGGAGGGCAGGTTCAAGCACCATGGCTCAGCACCCCCTTTCCTACCAGCTGCTCCCCTGCTCCACCAAGAGCCCTCCAAGCCGACTGCCCAGTTTCTCCCTCCACCCAGCCCCCTCCCCAAAGCCTTTGTTCATTTTTGGCCCCGATGCTGGGCAACCAGAGTGGAATGCCCATCCCCTTCCGGCTTATCTAAATCCTCCTAATTCTTCAAAGACCAGCTCAAGGCCCTCCCCACTCAGTGCAGCCAGCTGATTGCTCCTGGGCCCATCTGAGGCAGCCTCCTCTTACCTAGATAGGTGGGCCTTTCTACCTTTCAAATAGGCTGTCCAAGACCACCACCAGGATGGGCAGCACCTGAGCATGGGCTTACTTCACAGCTCCTTAGAGGGGTTCCCTTCCTGCTCCCCAACGGAGATCAGGCACACCCACTAAGTCAAGGTTTTGCCAGGCATAAGGAGTGGATATAAAAGCCCTGAGCTATAGGAGTCTCAGTCACTTCCCTTTCTCTTTAAATGCACTTGAAAATCTCCCTTAAAAAAGTAACATGAGTGAGGGGGCGAGGGGGCCTAACTTAAAGGAAATCTATTAAATGAAACTTCCTCAAAAAACCTATTGCTCCTAACAATAACCCTTTGCTTTTTATTACTCACCCAGAGAGCTCTTCTAAACAAGTCTAGTGTCAAGGTCTCGATTTTAAAACCTAAATTAAGGGCGGGGGTGGGGTGGGGGGGGGGGGGGTGGGGTGGAGGACAGTGAGAGAGAAAAGAATGTAGTGACTTGAAGTGTGTGTGCGCACGTGTGTGTGTGCATGTGTGTTAACAAACATTAGGTTGTTTTGTTTCAATGCTACTTCTATGGACCAAGGAAATCCAGGAGCTCAGTGATGTCACAGGTTTCCTACTGATTATCACCACCTTCACAACAGCACTCTCCAGGTCCCATTCTTTACAAGGACTGTGTCATTTCATGCCTACGATACGGGGAGGTACTACCTTCTCATTTTACTGCTGAAACAGAGAGGTAAAGTCATCTGCCCAAGATCACACAGCTGTTAGAGGGGTAGAGCTGGGATACAAACCCAAAGCAGTCTGATTTCAGGGCTGGTGGTGACTTGGTTCTCACTTCCACTGCCTCCTGCAACAGGGCACGACCCACAGCTAGAGTGGAATGGAGAGTTCTGCAGGCAGGTCCGGTCCATTGTGGATCCAGAGCCAGGGGCAGTGGATGTATGGCAGTGGCGACCTCAACTCCTGCCCGCTGGCCCCTGCTGCCTCCCCCTCTCTGAGTGGAGGCTTGGATGCAACATCAAAAGACGGCGTGTGAAGGCCCCGATTTAGGCAAACTATTCTTCCTGGCCAATGCACCTGCAATTGGTCCATAAAACTGCTCAGAAAAAATTGGCAGCTTCACCCAAGTAAATACGGAAATCCTCATAATAACTGTACAAAGGTGGAAGGGTCAGGTCCTCATCCCCATTTTAGAAATGAGGAAATGAAGGAACAGAGGTGAAATGACTCGCCCAAATTCGCCGAGCTGGTGGGAGCTGCAGCCAAGAACAGAAGTGTGTCTGCTGCAGACCCAGGCCTCTTTCTGTTCTTCTGCTCCACTCTGTGCTGTGGGACCCACTTTGAAGTCAAATCATCTTATACTTGGGCATTCCCCCAGGGACGGCGGGGTGTGGGATTTGTGTGCTGCCGCACTGGTCCATGGGAGGCAGTGCCATGGGGAGGTTCTGGCTGGCAATTATGATTTCAAAATGACTTTTCAGGTTAGATCACTTGGGACCTACTCCATCCTTGTGGCATAGCTGAGAATAATGACCGCACGCAATCTGAGATTAGCTCTAATGAGTAGGTGCTCAATAAATACTTGTGGGATGAATACATGAATGGATGTCAAACTACCTTTCTCACATGCTAGGATGAAATGAAGGGCAAGGGCCTAAGAGTGACTGTACCTCAGGTGTCACACAAGGAAAATCTGCCCAGGGGCCAGTGGTACTAGTCTAAAAATCATCTTCTGAAACACAAAGTAAATGTGAAAACCGTCGCTTGGGAGACAAAACACCCTTGCTTGAAGAACTGGAATAGGAACTCGAACTTACTCATGAAAGCGGTTCTGGGGCTCAAAGCTTTGTAAGGGACCAGGGCGTATAGTGCAAGAAACAGATAAAGGAGGGGATTTCAGTGATCAGACTTAGAGGACAGTAGTTAAGAGAACTAAGCTAGTTCTAGTTCTCTAGTTCTCTTAACTAGAGCATATGGGCCAAAGGAGAAAAACCCCACACTGGACCACTGGTCGCTCTCCTGGGTAGAAGGCACTGACCTCAGTGTCCGCTGGATCTCTTCTGTCTGGATTTGGCCAAACTCCACTGATCTGGTCTGAGACTAGCTCCAGGCCATCCCTGGAAAGCCCCAGGCCTTCCAGAGATTGGCCACCATCTTGGACATGTCCCAGATTAAGCTGGTCCTCCTGAAAGGGGGCTGCTTCTCAAGGGAGCACCCCTTTCCCAGGAGAGGGTAACAGTGAAACCCAGGGTTACATAGAAGCTGAAGGGCCATGTAAGTGACTACATTTAGTCTCCGGCTCCCCTTAATAATGAGATTGGGGAAATGGTATTCAACCTGCCAACACAATGGAATGAGTTTCCAATCGCTCTAGGAACCTGCTTTGTTAGAGAAAGGACCTTACTATTTATTAAATACTCTGCCCAACAGACACAAAATATACTAATAGTTTTTTCTAATGTGCCATTAAACTATGGTGACAATCCAGAGAAAGCAGAGCCAGTTTTTGCTTTGGGAGAAAACAGTCTTGGTTCTGGTTGAGAAACTGCGTTTGTAGCATTCTATCTCTTTTATTGCTACTCAATTTCAAGGAAGGAGAGTTGAGGGGGAAGCAGGGCTCCCTCCCTTAGACAATGCCCTCCCTTATCAGGGCAGACTGCCGTCTGGTTTCCTGTCTCCAGCGCCGGCATCACTGTTTGAGATGAGAAACCGGGTCTAATAAGGGGACAGATCAAGCTTGAAAATGAGAACGCTAGAAGTCACCACAATCCCTTCTTTCCAACTCACTCCAACATGAATTCTGGCTGGAATACTACCAGATACCAATTGTTTTATGACTCCAGGGATTTTCTTTTTTAAAGTTAGCATCATAGATAACTGAAGCACTTCAGAAAGAAACCCAATTTTCAGAATAATGTAATTTCTGGTACTTAAAGGGCTAGGTTGCTTTTATTTATTTTTCTTAAACACAACCGGGTGTGAAAACAGAGTAAGAAATGCCACTTTAAGATAGCTGTTCATTTTATAGCAAAAATGTTGATTTGCACGCACGAAGAAGGCAAATATCTAAAGAAGGGGATGGAGGTAGATGATTTACATGGCTTAGAGACTACCTTCTCTACGTAGACCTTCCACCCCCGACCCACCACTTTTTCTGATGATTATAACAACTATCAGATTGGTACAATTTTCCCTAATTGTTTAGCTTACATTTAAAAGCTTGCAGAATACTTCCTGATAGAATAATATTAGATTCTAATCATCTTTATTAACCACCTCCCTCTCCCCATAAATAGGGAGGAAAGAATGATTTGAGACTAAGCCAAATAAAGACTCTATCTACCAAATCTAGTTGGATTGTTAACAACTTTGGAGCTAAAATAAAAAAATCTTACTTCAATTTGGGTTACTTATGAATTCAGTTTAAAGATCTGTTGTCCTACAAGCAACTTAATATCACAGTCTGATTCCTCCAAAGAGGAAAGGAAAAATCTTATTGAAATTTTCCAAACTGCCATCTTTTTTTCATGGAAGGTTATCAATATCCTACTATTTGACTCTAGCAGCCTTCTTCATATCATACTGTGTAT
This sequence comes from Ovis aries, assembly GCF_016772045.2. NCBI lineage: Eukaryota > Metazoa > Chordata > Mammalia > Artiodactyla > Bovidae > Ovis > Ovis aries. The sequence goes on along the minus strand of NC_056059.1, from coordinate 58,651,091 downwards.
TTTCCTTTTTATCCATCAAGGAAAAATGTGATAGGTTGAGATGCTAAAACCAAAACATTATGATGATGATGACGATCACCAATTTGGGGAAAGAATAAGGCCTGATGTGCTGCCTCAGAAACTTTTTCCATTAATTCCATTAGAGAACACTGTAGATAATTCCTCTAGATTTTAGAGAAAATCCCCACATAAGAAGTTTAAGGGAGAAAATTGCCAAAAAACTTTTCTTTTCCAACCATTTTATGCCAACTTTATTTCTGGATAACCAAGAGAAAAATAGTTTGTTAAAGTAGGTTTTACATAGTTAACCCAGAAATCTGCTTACTCACAACTGACAGAATATACCAAAGAAAAAAGGGGGTGGGGTGGGGCAAGAGATTATGAGAAAGTTGCTATTGTAAAACAGAAACAAAGAGCATTCTCCTTCTGTTTTCAAAGTAGTAGGTTAAACATTTTCAAACTATCATTAAATGAACTTATTCCAGTTCTCCTTTTCTTGGAGCTTTTTATTCTTAAAACAGTTTGGAAATCAGATGTAGGATACAGTAAAATCTTTGTCCTTAAAAAGAAATAATCCTGAAGTGCTCTCAATACATCTTATAATTTGTTTCAATACAGTTTCTCCCTTAAAACATAAGCAAGATCTGTAAAAGCAGTCCAAGACTGCTCAGAGTTATCTGTTCAGTGAAGCCTCCTATGCCTAGTGTCCAGTGGTAAATGCAATGAGCCACATCCTTCAGATCCTGCTAGTTCTTCTGAATTGTAAGGTGTAACCTCATCCAAAATTGACAGCTCCAGGGTAGAATGCCTATCGCCAAACCAATACTCAAAACAAGAAGGAAAAGCAAACAAAACAGCCTTCTTCAGATTTCCAGCCAATACACACACACACAGTTCTTGAAATTGAACTAATAAACTAAAAAAAAAATGTAAAATTACTTATTCACCCATATAAACACATTGGAGCAAAGGGTGTACGTAAAAAGGTTAACTGACTTTTGTCATTATGACATAACACAGGCATCTTAGGCAATCCTAAGTGTGTGGAGACATGATAACTCCCTGGGTGGGGACAGGGAGTTTGAGGGCAGGGACCATGGCCTGGTCTGGGCTACTGATCTACCAGAAAACAGCCTGAAACAGGAAAGAGCACACATATGCCACTTGGAATGTATGACGCAAACCCCAGCCTTGAAACAAAGAACAGGAAACAGCTCTGCTGGCTGTGCTGGAGAGAAAGCACAGAGAAACATTTAGCCGGCCCTCCCTGACCCTATATTCATGAGCAGCTGGAGTTTTTTAAGACAACAACAGGGGGGTGGAGGTGTTTGTTCTATGGGTGTGAATAATAACACCAGCTTTATACAGGAGACCTGCCCTATTTACAAATAGGAGCTTCCACATACAGTAAACATCATAAGTGAACATGTGATTTTATCATATTCAAGCAGCAGCAACCTTCCTAATTAACACCAGCCTCCCTGCCAATTTCTTTTGTCTCTTTCTCCCCCATCCCAATGGCTGGTCTCTAGCTACAGTCAAATTCTGGGTTGGGGTAATGCATACTGCACAGTCTCAGAGCATCGGGAGGAAACGGAGAGAGCACTGCAGCTGAGGATTCAGATGACACTGGGTCATCCCACATAACTGAATGGGACCAATTTTAAGTGTTCCTGAGCCACAGAACTAAATCCTAAGACAAAGAGCGTGGAGACCTCTAAAGTCATCCCAAATTTTCAGTCTTTTTCAACTGCAGAGTTACAAAGATATTTGCACACCGCTGCACATCTGTTCTACATGTACACACATCTACAGAAATCCACCTTGAGAATGCAATTCTGTTCCTGAAATTTCATTTAATCCAACTGAAAAATTGTTATACAATCTGTAGAATAGAGTATCGATTTTTATAAGATGTTCTAAAATGTCTATTTTCCTTTAGGCATTTGTAAGGTAGCAAAATCCATTCACTAGTCCTTTCCCCATTATGTCTCTTTATTTTGTTAGCCAGTACTGTTTAACTAGGTTCCTATTAGCAGAGATTTAAGAATCTGTGTGTACATATAACTACAGGTAAAAAGAAAAAAAGGAAAAAAAAAAGGCATCACTGTGTCCACAGCAACCAGAAGATTGGGTTTTAATTTAGAAACTTTGCAGTGAAAAAAACAATAGCTTTCTCCAAAGCTATGTTGCCATGTTTTACATCTGACAAGGTTCTGTGGTCTAAGCAGTTAGTTTTGTTCTTCTCACGTTAAGGATTTTCATACTTGCATTTTCCTTCAGGCAGGTAGAATGCTCCTTATAGTCTATTTTCACTGACCTCACCCATGGTACATTAGGCTGCTTTTTTCTAACAGTTCTGCAGCAAACCCCACTGACTGTAGAAATTGAGATATCAGCTTCTTTAGGGAACTGAATGAAATTAAACATCCCATTTAAGGTTTCTGTGAACAGAACAAAGTCAACTTCCATACCTCATGTTTCAAGCCACAGAAGAAACACATCCACTCTTTAAAAAATACTACTAACTCACAAAATTTTCAAGATGTTAGTGTCATAAAAATTTTTTCCCCTAAAAGCAAGTCTTCTCTTGGGTTATGCAGATTATCATCCGGATGAATTTCTCTTTTAAAAATGCTCCTCAAATTCATACATATAAAGCACTCAGAAAAGGACAGCACAAAACTGTTCTGTGAAGTAACCTATAATGAACAACTGCCTTATACCCTACTTGATTTTGTTTAATAATTAGACACCAAATCTAAATGAAGTCAGAATACCACTTCACACTTCTCTATACACCAGACTCTTCTGAGAATATAATCAATATGTTTAAAATGTCTTGGATGACCTATCGAAAAATACATTCTGAGTTAGTAAAAAACAAATTCAGTGTACAATGTTTATTTTAGTGAAATACAAGAAGGTGAGCAATTACCAATTTCCCTTTAACCTGGCTTAGGGAAAAAAAGTCCCATTCACACGGTCTTCATCTAGTTTTATATACTGCTGTAAAAGTGGAATACTGTTCTCGCTTTTATCTGCCAGAGAAGTAGCTATGACAATTCCAGGTATTGTCTGCTATCTCCAAAGGTAGGTCCCAAGCGTCCAGGTCCAGAGATCCCTCCCTCGGCCCCCACCCGGCTCGGGGCCCTAACACTGCAGGCAGTCGCCTAAGGCGTTCTTCGCCTCCAGCCACGCTGCAATCCTTCCTCCAGACACTGCGGCAGGTTCTCTCCTTGCACCCGAGGACGACTCTCCAAACCCGGCCAGCTCTTTCCCCTGCCCTCAGGGATCCAGACGCCCTGGCCAGCTCCTGGACTCCAGGACCGAGAATGGGATGCTCCCTCCACTCCCGATCGCCCCAAGTTTCTTCCCAGAGGGCCCGCCAGGCTGCTCCAAGTTTGCTCCGGCGACGGGTGAGCGGCAGCGCGCCCGGTCCGAGAAGGGGGGCGGCAGGGGGCGCAGGCGGGGGGCGGGGAGAGGGAGGGTGCGGGAGGTGGGGGACGAGGAGGGGGAGGAGCAGGAGCGCGCGGCCTCGGCGCTACCTTTCTCCAAACAACGTTGCCACACGCGGAGAACACTAAGATTTCTGGGGCTTTGGAGGGAATCGCGAGCGGGCAGGCGGGAGGCGGTCGGGGGACCACACAGGTGAGCCCCCGCCCGCGCCCTATCCCGGGCCGCGGCGGGCGCCGCTGGCCTTGCTCGTCGCTCCCGCAGATCTGCACGGCGGTTCTCCCCAATCCTACACTTTCCACCGCGGAACCCGGGGGCCCCCTCCCCCTCGCCTCCTCTTCCACCCCCGCCCCCGGCTGCGCGGAGCTGTTGCACTTTCCCAAGCCCGGGGGCGCCCCCACCTCCGCGCTGCACCCCCAGCCCATTCACCGCACGTCGCCCCCCTACCCGGGAAAAAAAAAAAAGGAAACTGGACTAGCCGAAAAGGGGGGCAGCGGGAGTCGGGGCGAGAAGGAAAGGTGAGCGAGAGGGGACTTACTTTTCGAGGCGCGGTGCTGAGCGCTGCAGGCGAGAAATAAAGGCCCGGATCCGGGCTGCCTGGAACCCCGCGGATGCAGAGGTGTCAGCGCTCCAGTACGGGCGGCGGCCGCAGGGGACAGGGACGGGGACAGGCGCGCGTGCGGCGGGCGCGGCTCGGCTCGGCGGGCGCTCGCGCTGCGCTCCGGCTAGGGCCCGGGCTCCGCGCGGCTCCGCTCCTGGCTCCCCTCTGGCTCCTGGCACCAACTCCGGGCAGTCACATGACGCCGGCGCCGCTCGCTCTGCGAGCCTCCCAGGGCTGGCGGGGTAAGTAGAGGCTGGGACCCGGGGTGGGAGGGTCAGGGAGGGGAGAGGGAGCCGCCGCGGCCGCCCGGGCTGGGCGGGTCCCCACCCACTTGGGTGGAGGCAGCCGCCGGAGGGGTCGGCCGAGTCACTCGCGCAAACACGCACCCCGCCCTGCGCCCTTCCCCCGCCACCCCCGCCTCCCGCGCCGCCTCCGCCCCGCCCCGCCCAGTCACCCGGGGAAGGCCTGACAGACACTCATTATTCCCCGGAGCCGGGCGCCGCCCCGCCGGCCCAACCTGTCCCGCGAGGCGCGGCGCGGCCGTGGGGCTGGGCGTGCGCGGCCCCCGCCCTCCGCCTCCCCCTCCCCCCCGGAGTCCCCGCCCGCGCCCCCTCCCGGCGCCCTCCGCCCTCGGCCCTGGAGCGCGCGGCCCAGCCCGGCCCGGCCCCGCCGCCGCGCCGCCGCCCGAGCCCGGGGGGAAGGAAGGGCGGCGCTGGCCGCTCCGGGCGTCACAGGGCAGCAGCCCGCTGCGCCGCTTCCAAGACACACAGCCGGGCTCGCGGGCGAGCCGAGGCGGGGGCCCTGAGGCGGTCGGGGCCATCAATCAGACGGCTCCGGCGGGAAGGGCGGCCCCGGGCGCGGTGGGAAGGGCTGGGCCCAGTGGCCAGAGCGGACAACTCTCTTAAAGAAAAACCAGAAAAAGACACCGCTGGTGTTGCAGCGGGTGGACCCGGGCAGATTCGGGAGAGACAGAGCGGCGAGAAAAGGGAGGGCAGTTGGGGTGACTGCAGCCCTAAAACGGTGCCGCGTCTCCAAGGTCATTCACCATCCTCCAGCGCGCTTTCTTTGTGCCCGGGGCGCCGGGTCCCCCTTGTCGTCCGCCCCGGGGGGGAGGTGCGGCCCGGCCGGTGGCGCCCCCGCCTCCCGGGGACTTTTCTTTGAGGGCCCGAATACCCCCGAGCAAACTTCCCACGGCCGGGCCTGCAGCTGGAGCGAAACGGCGACCGGGCGCAGAGGCGTTTGCTCAGCCGGGCTTGTCGAAAAACTTGGCAAACTTCAGATCCTCCTGCTTCGAGGGAGACCTTGGGGCGAGCCGAGGGCTAAGAGTGGCGACATTTCCTTACAAGTCGCCTCCCCAGGACCGAGGGCGAACGTTCTCGGGGGCCTTCCCAGGAGCCAGGCCCCCGGGAGGACTTTGCAGAGCTTGGTACCCAAGTTTAATGCTTTTTGAGTTTCTTTTTAAACAGTATTAATGTAATAAAGAATGCAATAAAAAAAGAACAAAAGACAAATTGGTTCAATTGTTTTAGTCCTGTGCACTGTTTAAAAACGCCCCTGCTGCAGTCTATGGCTTGTTATTGCTTCAAGATGTTTTAAAGGCCCTTTAAGTTCACCATTTTCACTTTGATGCTTCATCCAGGCATGGTACTACTTAAAACATAGAGATACCGTATATTCGGAACCCCAGCGTGTAACTACACAATATTATAAAATTAGTACCGGGAAACCTCAAGTAGTGAAATTGCTTATTGTAAAAAAAAAAAAATGCATATACATAAAAGACCACGTGGAAAATACCCAGAACTGACCCCAGTTCATGTGCCATCCTACTGTCCCATAAAATTAATCTTTAAAATGTAAAAGGATGAGGGTTTTTGTTTTGTTTTTCTTAGTGAATAAAGACATGTGCAAGGAAAAAAGTTGGATTTGTGTCAGTTACTAATCGCAACTTATTGATCATTGACATCATTAAAAGTCTGATCGGATGCCTTAGATTTGTATTAGCTGAAAAAACATTAGTGACGACTGATGAACTTGTTTTGCATTTCCATGCCTGGTTCATAGTTGAGACTCAAAAAACACAGGCTTCACTCAAGGGACAGAGAATGATGAAAACCTGAAGAGTGAAGTAGTCTATCTGAAAAAAAAGCGTTATTCAAGATTAAGTAGGGAGTGTCTTTGATGTGAAAGATGCAAGAGGGAAGAGAAAGTTGTAAAAAGGTTAATTAATGAACACACCATGCTCAGTGCCCTGTGGGAGACTGCTCAAACATAACTTGCACAAAAATGAATCCATCCAGTGACTGACACCACCATCTCTCCAGGTGCCCAAACCAGAGCTGCCTGAAGTCATCCTTAACTCCTCTCCTCCCTTGCTGGCCACAGCCCTGCGGTTCACTCAATCCCAGACCTCCTCAGTCCCCACCCACTCCTTGGCTACCACCCAGTCCAACCCATTCCCACAGTGTCTTGTTGGTCATCCTGTTTGCAGCGTGGCTGAACTTTTAAGTTAGGGATTGGAGCAAAGGATTAAGACTGCCTTTTTCTAAAAGGCAAACCTAAACATGTCAAACCCTTCAGTGGCTTCTCTGCTGATAAAATCTGAGTTTAGCCTCCATATTGACCTGGCCTCCACTTACTATTGTAAACTCATTTCTCCCTGTTCTCCCCTTCCACTCTTTTCTCCAACACTTTCCTTTCTTCCAGCTCACTCTCTCCACCTCTGGCCCTTTGCATATGCTCATTTTTTTCTAGATGGACTAGCCTCAGCTTCTCCCGGACTCCTTACCTCCACTCTCGTTTCTCTACATTTCTATTCATCCTCTAAATAAATATTAAATTTATTTAGTTATTTAGTTAAATTTATTATTTAATAGATAAATATTAAATGACATTTTCAATAGCATGTCTTTTCTTACTGCTATCCCTTTGGACAAGTGGAGGCGGCTCCTTAGTGCTCTGAGAGCACCCAGGCTTCACCTCTTGTTAACACTTTTTATTCTTTCTTGTAATTGACTATTTAACTCTTTACAGCACTGAACTAGAAACTCTGTGAGGGCATGGGCCGTGTCTTTTTAGCAAAATTGTATCCCAATGACTCAGATGCTCGATGAATATTTGTAAAATGAATAAATGTGAGGCATGAATTGAGAAGTCATTCAGGCTGAAAAGATGAGAGGAGGCTTCAGGGTGGCAAGTGGCCATGTACCTCGGAAATAGTAAGGGGGAGGGTAAGGGAAGTAGAGTGAGATGGTGCAAGTGGTGTCTAAGTCTTCTTTTTATTCCTAACACTAGCACAATGACTTACACAAGCTGAGGCGCTGGATGAACCCATAAATCCTAGGTAAATGAAATATCCTGTGCGTGGTCCTTACAGTAGCTACTTCACTGTTGCTCTTTGAGGACAGCAGGCCAGTTTGGTTTAGGTTTGGGGCAGCATGTGCTCAGGGAAGGATACCCCTCCCTAGCCACAGCATTCTTGCTCCCAGCCAATCATTGATGTCTTTTGGGGGAGTGACTGTTCGGAGAGTAGACATGTGACCTTGTTCTAGCCACCAGTGGGACCTGAAGGGAAGTGTGCTGGGGCTTATGGGAAGTATGTTTCTTCCTGATGAAAGGAAACTCTTGCAAGGATAAACCATCAGACCTACTTTGGAAATTATGTGAGGATGTGATGCTTGAAGCTATGGCACCCATCTCATATTAATAAGGAAAAGGCATGGTTTCAGATTTCCATACGGATAGCTTTCTTCAATATTAGTTTTCAGCTCAAATATAACCCCTTTAGGAATGACCACACAATCTAAAATAGCCCTCCTTTCCTCATTCGATGTCTAGCTGTCCTTGCTTCAAGCAAACAAACAAAAAAACAACCCAACTTCTTCCCCATTAGAACCGGGGATCCATGAGAGCAAGGACATTGTCTTCTTCACTTCTGTTTCCCAAACTTCTGGAACAGTTTCTGGCAAATATAAGTTTTCCAAAAGTATTTGTTCATTAATGGATGACAACTAAACAATAACACTACGTTGAGACTGATTCAGAGCCTAATGGATACAAGCCACAGTAAACCTCCACTTTCTCTTTCAGGGCTTGTATCACAGTTCTGTTTCAGGCAATCTCTTTCTGACACACAAACACATATTCTCGAGATTCTTTCTTCCTCCTCCACTCTCTTTCAGAGCTTTTCCATGTTCCTCCCAGGAAAGTTTCTTCTCCTTGTGTGATGATGGACCAAATTATGAAGGCAGAAAAGTGTCATGTGCTTGTGAAATTATGAGCAACACAGACACATCTACCCTAAAGGAAAACATGTTTTCTTGCTTGTTTCTTTGTATTCCAGCTTTATTGAGATGTTATTGGTTTATAACACATGTAAGTTTAAGCTGTACAGTATGGTGATTAGATAGACATGTGTATTGCAAAACAGTACAACAATTACAATAAGTTAGTTAACACCTCCATCCTTTCACACTTTTTTTAAGGGGGATGGTGGTGATGGTGATAACATTTAAAACTTACTCTTAACAACTTTTAAGTATAGAATCAGTTCAGTTCAGTCGCTCAGTCATGTCTGACTCTGCGACCCCATGAATCGCAGCACACCAGGCCTCCATGTCCATCACCATCTCCCGGAGTTCACTCAGATTCACATCCATCGAGTCAGTGATGCCATCCAGCCATCTCATCCTCTGTCGTCCCCTTCTCCTCCTGCCCCCAATCCCTCCCAGCATCAAAGTCTTTTCCAATGAGTCAACTCTTTGCATGAGGTGGCCAAAGTACTGGAGTTTCAGCTTTAGCATCATTCCTTCCAAAGAAATCCAAGGGTTGATCTCCTTCAGAATGGACTGGTTGGATCTCCTTGCAGTCCAAGGGACTCTCAAGAGTCTTCTCCAACACCACAGTTCAAACGCATCAATTCTTCGGCACTCAGCCTTCTTCACAGCCCAACTCTCACATCCATACATGACCACAGGAAAAACCATAGCCTTGACTAGACGGACCTTAGTCGGCAAAGTAATGTCTCTGCTTTGAATATGCTATCTAGGTTGGTCATAACTTTTCTTCCAAGGAGTATAGAATACAATTTGTTTATTGTCTACACCATGCTGTACCTTCAGTCCCCAGACCTTCTTCATCTTAGAGCTGGAAGTTTTTATCCTTTGACCAGCATCTTTCCATTTCCCCCATCTCCCAGCTCCAGGCAACCACCACTCTACTGTTTTTGTGAGTTTGGCTTTTTCAGATTTCATGTGTAAGTGAGATCATACGGTATTTGGCTTTCTCTGTCTGACATTTTGCTTAGCATAATGCCCTCGGAATCCATCCATGTTGTTGCAAAAGGCAGAATTTCCTTTTCTTTGCCTGCATGGGGTCCTAGTTGCAGCACATAGGATCTTCTCTGTGTTATATGGGATCCCCCGCTGTGTCGAATAGACTCTTCAGTTGCGGTACATGGGCTTACTTGCTCTGAGGGCTGTGGGATCCTGGTTTCCTGACCAGGGAATGAACCTGTGTCTCCTGCATTGCAAGGCAGACTTCCAACCACTGGACCAGTAGTGAAGTCCCCAGAATTTCCTTCTTTTAAAGGGCTGAGTGATATTCTAGTGTGTGTGTGTGTGTGTGTGTGTGTATGCATCACATTTTCTTTACCCATGCATCTACTAATGGATACTTGAGTTGTTTCTATATCTTGCCTATTATAAATAATGATGCAGTGAGCATGGGAGTACAAATATCTCTTTGAGAAAGTGATTTCATTTCCCTTGGATGTACACCCAAAAGTGAGATTACTGAATAATATGGTAGTTCTATCTTTAGCTTTCTGAGAAATTTCCACACTGTTTTTCATAGTGGTTGTGTCAATTTACATCCTCATGAACAGCATACAAGGGTTCTCGTCTCTCCAGTCTTCACCAACACTTGTTATTCTTGTGCTTTTTTATAATAACCATTCTGACAGGTGTGAGGTGATACTCATTGTGGTTTTGATTTGTATTTCCCTATGATTAGTGATGTTGAGCACCTTTTCATGCACTTGTTGGCTATTTGTGTATCCTTTTTGGAAAAATGTTTATTCAAGTGCTTTGCCCACTTTAAAATTTATTTTTTGTTTGTTTTTGTTTTTTACTATTGAGTTATGTGAATTCCTTATATAATTTGGATATGAACCCATTATCAAATAGATAGTTTGCAAATGTTTTCTTCCCTTCTATAGGTTGCTTTTTCATTTTGTTGATTGTTTCCTTTGGTGTGGGAATCTTTTTAGTTTGATGCAGTCCTTCTTGTAAATTTTTTTCTTTTTTCGCTTGTGCTTTTGATGTCATAGCCAAAAAAATCGTTGCCAAGACCAGTGTCAAGGAGTTTTTCCCTTATGTTTTCTTCTAGTAGTTTTATGTTTTCATGTCTTATATTTAAGTCTTTAATCCATGTAGAGTTAACTTTTGTGAGGGATATAAAATAGGAGGCCAGGCTATTCTTTTGCATGTATGTATCCAGCTTTTCTAATACTTTTATTTAAGAGACTGTACTTTCTCCACTGAGTGTACTTGACTCCTTTGTCAAATATTACTTGACTGTATATTGTGAATTTATTTCTGGCTTTTCATTTCTGTTCCATGGTTCTATATATCTGTTTTTATGCCAGTGCCATATTATTTTGATTACTATGGCTTTGTAATATACTTTGAAACCAGGAGTTGTGATGCCTCCAACTTTTTTCTCTCTCAAAATTGCAAATCCACATGTTTTGAAGTAAAATTAGAAATGCTAAACTAAGGGTCACTCATCTTGAAAGCATCCCAAAGGTTGCAGAGTTTCTCTTTAGCATCTCTACAAGTTTTCACCTATATTATCCATCCAACCATCCAATTTAGGAATGCCAGGAAATACTGAGGTTGAGTTAGGTGACCATGACTTTTAATGAAGATCAAACTTGACATATGTCCTGGACTCCCACCCCAGGAACTCTCAGCATTTCTTGTGTCGGTGGACAATTGAAATTGTCCTGGATTATGTTTGTCAAAGCAATATAATTGAAGGACAGTAGGACCAATGGCAACCCACTCCAGTACTCTTGCCTGGAAAATCCCATGGATGGAGGAGCCTGGTGGGCTGCAGTCCATGGGGTCGCAAAGAGTCGGACACAACTGAGCGACGTCACTTTCACTTTTCACTTTCATGCATTGAAGAAGGCAATGGCAACCCACTCCAGTGTTCTTGCCTGGAGAATCCCAGGGACGGCGCAGCCTGGTGGGCTGCCGTCTATGGGGTCGCACAGAGTTGGACATGACTAAAATGACTTAGCAGCAGCAGTAGCAGTACAAAAATAGTTGAAATGTTGGATCTTGGAATCTAAGTTGGAGAGATAAAACAGGAGGAGACTGTGGAGATCTGGTCAAAGGATCAGTGAACTGAACATTTCAAATAAGTTGAAGAGTGGATGTGTTGGGAATAATGAAGTCTGGAAGGTTAGGTGGTAAGTAACCAGAGAGTAGGGATATATGAGTCTAACATTTAAAATTGTTGCAGTCCCTGGGGATAGCATGGGTCAGGGTGTGCCTGTGGGAGTGGAGGGTGAGAAATGGGTGGAGGGTATACCTGGAAATGAGGAGAAGAGGGAAAGAATGAATGGGATATTAAACATGGTTCCATGTGGGATCTTGAACTTACTCAGAATTGAGGCCAGACTTGAGAATCAAAATCAAGACCCAGGTCCTTGGGCCACATCTTCATTTCCCAAAAGACTGGTGAATATCAGCAACCAGGAGAGAATGATTCGATAGATTGTCCATTTCATATAGTTAAATTTACTTTCCTTGAATCATGATTATTCAAGTTAAAAATAATCACTTATATTTGGTTGTTTTTATTAGTTATTGTACTGATGAAATATGTAAGTAATTTTTTTACTTTCTCTTGCAACATACTATTTCTGCTTCATTGAGAGTTGAACTTGGCTTTGGGAGACTTATTGGGGGTCTTAAACATTATTTATAATATGATTTCCTCCTTTTTAAATATTTATTTATTTGACTGCACCAAGTCTTAGTTGTGACATATGGGATCTTTAATTGTAGCATGTGAATTCTTAGTTGTGGCATGTGGCATATACTTCTGCAACCAGGGATTGAACTTGGGCCCTTTGCATTGGGAGCATGGAATCTTAGCCACTGGACCACCAGGAAAGTCCCTATAATACTATTTCAAAAGGAAATCCATTGTATTTTCCAAATCAGTGACCTACACATACAAAGGTGTAGAATGTAACTTATTTTTATTTTGGGGAATATTTAGATTTCTCTGTTCTAGGAGGCAGAGATTAGAGAATGGGAGACACGCAAAGTAAGATAAACTACTTCCCATTTTTCAGCTTGTTTTGGAATGAGGCTATGTTTCCAATCCTCTCCTTTGCATTGTGGAAATTTTACTGGCCTTTAAATCCTGGATGGAAGTTAGCTTGGTAAGTATTGGTGGAACATTCATGGTCTGAGGTGGATATAGAAGAGCTAGAAAGATATATATGATCTCTGTATTCAAGGGATTTGAGATAATATATATATTTGCTTAATTATTACACAGTGTAGAATATAATGAGTAAAATTTAGAAACGAATCATGATATGGGCCCTAAAAGGATAAAAAGGTAAATTGCTTCATTCAAAAGCTATGAGTATTCTTGCATGGTTTGGGCCCTGCCTTCAAGGAGCTTATAGGTTTGCAAAAGAAATCACATTGGTCAGGAAATTCCCAAAAATCTTCATGGAGGAGGTGATAACAGTGCTATAACTTCATTACTGGAGTTAGAGGGGGGCTCCGCATTGCATTTTGGAGTCTGCAGAGGGGCCCAGGGGCCTGGGGTGGGATGTGTGGAACACTCAGGTGCGGTGTAAGGCAAGCTAACTAAGGTCAGCTGAGGCCGCGGGGGTGGGGAAATGCAATGCCAAGTAGGTGCAACTTTTTCCAGCAGACTTTGGGAAACCATGGAAGGTTTCTAAACAAGGGAGTTACATGATAGCATATAAAGTGACATTAAATACAACTCTAATGGAAAGTTCCAACAGTGCAGTGCAGGAGGCAGCAACTATGGTACAAGTACCGTGGGGAGAAATATATATATACACACATATATACGTATACCATCTCTTTGTCTCTCACTCTACACACACACGTTTTCTCCCTTCAGTAACCAAGCCAGCAGAGGGATGGTGTGCGAATTATACTCTTGGGAAGAGGCCTTGCCGCCTTCCTTTTTCAGCTGATGCAATTGTGTGTTGCATACTTACACCCAAATCCTGAACATGTGAAGCATTTACCTCCATGTGAAAGCCCAGTTGCACCAGTTTCCCTGGTACTTATTGGGGAAGAAGGTTTCAACTTTCATTCCTTAGTTTCCCAACCTGGCAAGCCTATCCACACTCACAAATGCTTTAGAAGTTTGCTGATATGTCTAGAAAAATAATAAGCATATGGTAGAACCACATGAAAAGTAGAAAATTCTTCATTGCCCTTGTAATACAAAAGACTTGCAAACAGCAGATGATATTAAAACCATAATATCATATCAAAGTGATGAGTGAGGGTAATTTTTTTTTTTTTTTGCCTTTCAGTGCTCTTCTCTGTTTTTTTCTTTAGTGAGCATGTATTTGTGTGTGTGTGTGTGTGTGCGCTCAATTGCCTCTGACTCTGAGTGTGTATTACTTTTGTAAAAAGTGTGCTTTTTCAAATAGCTAAGAAAGTAATGTGCACGCTATGTGTCATTAATTAAATGTAGGGCCTGAAGCACAGTTTTACAAGGTGGCCCCTTGAAGGCACCCAGACCCAGAGGTGTGGTTCTGTGCCTTGGAGTTTTAGGGGGGTGGTGGTGGAAGAGGAGGGGCTCTAGGAGGTGAGGCTGTGAGAGAGGGTGACCATCTCCCTTTATTGACTCTTTGTCTTTTTAACTACTGCTTGAATAGCTGGACCTGTGCAAGTTCTTGGAACCGAAGTTCTTCCTCAAAATCACATGTATTTACTTTAAAAGCTGCTCCAAAGAGCAAAAGTTAAAAAACAAAACCAAACCAAAAAACCAGAAAACCCAGCACACTGGACTGAATAGAGCCGAAGTTCCTATTTCTCAAGAGATAGAAATATACTTCCTGGAGCACAAAGTCCACTCAACCTCTCCCTGTGGCCTTGCACCAGGATCTGTTGATTCAGCGGGAAACAGACGTGTCAGCAGTTGCACTGGGTGTGAATATGTGGGAGATTACCTTCACCTCCCCAAGCTCCATTGATACAGGGGGCTGTGTGGTCCCAGCCAGCCGAGGGTAGCTTCTCTTGGGCTTCTTTAAGCTCCGTTTGTTTGTCTGTTATTGTTCTTAAAGTTTTCTGGGTAACTATAAGCAACAGACCTTGTTAGTTCCTCTTGAGATTGCCCACTACTCCCCACCCTTATTTCTCACCTCCTGGCATCCTGTTTGTCTCCCTGACTCTGTCCCCCGCCCCATCTCCACCCCAACTCAGTTACCAACCCTTTTAGCCATGTTTTTCTTCCCTCAGTTAGTTACTTTTGAATTTCTGTTTTTATGTGTTCTCATACCAAAGGAGGTATGCCATACGTTTAATTTTTAATTCATTGCTTTGTACTTTCTTCTATCATGAATACCTCTAAATTATGTCTCAGCGTGCATTCCAAGGTTCATCTCCCCTCACCCCTTTTCTTGAAGACACTGTATTTCCAGGAGGGGATATTCTTGCCTGGAGAATTCCATGGACAGAGGAGCCTGGCAGGTTACAGTTCATAGGGTCGCGAAGAGTGGAGTGCGACTGTAGCGACTTAGCATGCATGCACACGTAGAAGGAAATATGGAGAACTTTGAACTGTGTACAGGACTTTTGGGTGATCTTTATCTATTTAAAGTTACTTACTTATGATAGAGACAAAAAAGATATAAAAATGTATATTGTGTTCATGCTTGTATCAGTATAATATTTAGTTATATTTTAAAGAATATTTCAGCCACTCAGTTCTATATGAACTGCTTAGATTTACATTTCAATTTTGTTCTTTATTGTTGCAAATGAATCTGTTGCTTACTGAACGTTATGGATTCTCAGTTGTGTCCTACTCTTTGTGACCCCATGGACTGTAGCCTGCCAGGCTCCTCCGTCCATGGGATTTTCCAGGCAAGAATACTGGAGTGGATTGCCATTTACTTCTTGAGGGGATCTTCCCAACCCAGGGATTGGACTCGGGTCTCCCACACTGCAGGCAGATTCTTTATCGTCTGAGCCACCAGGGAAGCCCAGTATGGAGTCTAGCACCTCTTAAGTTTAGCAGGTTTATGAGAAATATTGAAAAACTTTGAAGGACTTCCTTAGTGGTCCAGTGGTTAAGACCCTGCCTACCAACGTAGGGGGTTCAGTTAGATCCCTGCTCTGGGAGGATTCACTATGCCTCGGGGCAACTAAGCCTATGCACCACATCTACTGAGCCCATGCTTTAGAGCCCAGGAACCACATCTACTGAGCCCGTGTGCCCTAGAGCCTGTGCTCTGCAACAAGAGAAGCAGAAGTGTTAGTCACTCCGTCGTGTTCAACTCTCTGCGACCCCGTGGACTGTAGCCTGCCAGGCTCTTCTGTCCTTGGAATTCTCCAGGCAAGAATACTGGAGTGGGTTGTCATTCCCTTCTCCAGGAGATCTTTCTGACCCAGGGATTGAACCTGGGTCTCCTGCAGTGCAGGCAGATTCTTTACTGTCTGAGCTACTGGGGAAACCCATCATTAATGTGTGCTGCAACTATGGAAGCCCATACGTCCTACAGCCCGTGCTCTGCAACAAGAGAAACCACCACAATGAGAAGCCTGTACACCACAGCTAGAGAGTAGCCCCTGTTCTCTGCAGCTAGAGAAAGCCCACATGAACCAATGAAGACCCAGTGCAGTCAAAAATAAATGAATAGAACTTTAAAAGATTTTATTTGCAATACCATCATAAAGCAAGCCATCAGTACCAGTGAATATGTAAGTCTGCCTTGTAGTCACAATATCTTCTAGGAGAGGAAACTTACTTTCCGGAAAAAAGAGGGAAACATTTTCAAAACTCATGGAATACAATTTTTGCTACACAGTAATTTATCTGATCAGTTTCCTTTTCTGTGCTGGAGATAAGAAAGATGAAGATTTAAAAGAAGCTGAAATTAACAACGGTTGCATCCTAAACTCATTTCCCTAAATATTTTGTGGATTTATGAAAAATTATTTCTTCCAGAGTCACAGAAATTTTTCTCCTTTCCCATATGTTCATTTGGCAAAATTTTCAAATACATTTCACTATATTTCACTTAGTCCTGAGAAGATGAAAGCATGTTATAGAAGTTCCCAGATTCAAGAGGAGACAAAAAAAGGTCCTGATGAGGATTTATTTACCATGTTTTAAGGAATCAAGATTGCCAGGAGAAATATCAATAACCTCAGATATGCAGATGACACCACCCTTATGGCAGAAAGTGAAGAGGAACTAAAAGCCTCTTGATGAAAGTGAAAGAGGAGAGTGAAAAAGTTGGCTTAAAGCTCAACATTCAGAAAACAAAGATCATGGCATCTGGTCCCATCACTTCATGGAAAATAGATGGGGAAACAGTGTAAGACTTTATTTTTTGGGGCTCCAAAATCACTGCAGATGGTGATTGCAGCCATGAAATTAAAAGACACTTACTCCTTGGAAGGAAAGTTATGACCAACCTAAATAGCATATTGAAAAGCAGAGACATTACTTTGCCAACAAAGGTCCATCTAGTTAAGGCTATGGTTTTTCCAGTAGTCATATATGGATGTGAGAGTTGGACTGTGAAGAAGGCTGAGCGCTGAAGAATTGATGCTTTTGAACTGTGGTGTTGGAGAAGACTCTTGAGAGTCCCTTGGACTGCAAGGAGATCCAACCAGTCCATTCTAAAGGAGATCAGTCCTGGGTGTTCTTTGGAAGGAATGATGCTAAAGCTGAAACTCCAGTACTTTGGCCACCTCATGTGAAGAGTTGACTCATTGGAAAAGACTCTGATGCTGGGAGGGATTGGGGGCAGGAGGAGAAGGGGACGACAGAGGATGAGATGGCTGGTTGGCATCACCGACTCGATGGACGTAAGTTTGAGTGAACTCCGGGAGATGGTGATGGACAGGGAGGCCTGGCGTGCTACGATTCATGGGGTCGCAAAGAGTTGGACACGACTGAGCATCTGAACTGAACTGAACTGAAGTTGCTTCAGTCGTGTCTAAGTCTTTGCAGTCCTATGGACTGAAGCCCACCAGACTCCTCTGTCTATGGGAATTCTTCAGGCTTGAATACTGGAGGGGGTTGCCATGCCCTTCTCCAGAGGATCTTCCCAACCCAGGGACTGATTTTGAGTCTCTTAACATCTCCTGCATTGGCAGCTCAGTTCAATTCAGTTGCTCAGTTGTGTCCAACTCTTTGTGACCCCATCGACTGCAGCATGCCAGGCTTCCTTGTTTATCACCAAATTCAGGAGCTTGCTCAAATTCATGTCCATCGAGTTGGTGATGCCATCCAACCATTTCATCCTCTGGCATCCCCTTCTCCTCCTGCCTTCAATCTTTCTCAGCATCAGGGTCTTTTCCAATGAGTCAATTCTTTGCATCAGGTGGCCAAAGTATTGGAGCTTCAGTTTCAGCATTAGTTCTTCCAATGAATATTCAGGACTGATTTCCTTTAGAATTGACTGGTTGGATCTCCTTGCAGTTTAAAGGCCTCTCAAGAGTCTTCTCCAGCACCACAGTTCAGAAGCATCAATTCTTTGGCGCTTACTTTCTTTATGGTCCAACTCTCATATACATACATGACTACTGGTAAAAACCATAGCTTTGACTAGACAAACCTTTGTTGGCAAAGTACTGTCTCTGCTTTTTAATATGGCATTGAACAGGTGGGTTCTTTACCATTAGCACCACCCAGGAATCTCATTATATTTGCTTAGTTGCTCAGTCATGTCTGATTCTTTGCAACCCCACAGACTGCAATGCCAGAGGAGCCTGCCAGGCTCTTCTGTCCGTGGCAATTTCCCAGGCAAGAATACTGGAGTGGGTTGCCATGACCTCCTCCAGCAGATCTTCCCAATCCAGGGATCGATCCCAGGTCTCTCGCACTGCAGGTGCATTCTTTACTGTCTGAGCCACCTGGGAAGCCCATTATACTTATTAGAAAATTCTATATTATTCCAACAAATTTCCTTGATCATGGAAATGATCTTTTTATGTTTGAACTTATTATCTATAATAGGATGTCAATACTCTGATTTATATGGTATTGATTTTTATTTTGATATTTTATACATTATTGCATATCACTTGCTTTAGTATCTCTGAGTTATACTCCTGAAAATACAAGCTTTATTCAAAACAGCGTTATGAGAGTCTAATTCCCCAAAGAAAATATTGTAATTAAACATTATATTTAAACTGTTATAAATAAAAATTCCATTCAGAATGTCCTCTTATATCACATAAAAATGGAGAGAAAGTTAGACTGGGAATTAAGTGAGCAAAACATTGAAATAGTGGAAGATAGTGACATCCATACTTACCTGTGAGGTTAGGACCCTGCTTTCTTCTATTATCTTTATTTGTCATTATTGCCTGGTTCTATTTAAATGAAAAGAAGTATAGCAGCAGGATTCTGTAAAGGTCATATGAAGATGAGATCAAGTGGTCTGGAAACAAATTAAGGAATATCACACTCATTTTTCCTAGAAGTTTTGTGTTAAATCAAGACCTTTCCTTACATTGGGTCATGTTTCATATTAATATCATATCATATCATGTTTTCATGCCAGAAAACTGACTGATAGTATTTAATTCTATGCAGTGTTTCTTTTGCCTATGATTGCCATAAACACACTCTAGTTGCTTCCCAAGCCCACAGAGGCAGAGATCAACCGTATTTCCACGCCATGCTGCTGATTTGGTTATCTAAGGTGTCTAGTCGATCCAAAAAAGACAGTCAGATGAAAAAATAGTAATAATCCTTGGAAAGGAAACTACCAGCATTAATCAAATAGACATTATTCAAAAATAGGTTCTGATCCATGTTTATTAGAGTGGTGTTAATGGTGACATTAATGGCACCGCCGTTCTCCATTAATAACTACAATTCTCTATTTCCCACTTTTAGGAGGACTTGTGCCCAAGTTGTTAAAGAGACTCGGATTTGCCACTGCCTTTTCTGGCTCTTTGTACTCAAGCTTGGGCTTCTGTGTAAGTGCTGACGATGCTTTTTTCCAGTGATTTAATTTAAAAATCTACAGTATTTGCTGGACCTCTTAGATAGGGGCAGAATTAAGTAATTTACAACATCCTTGTTCTCAGAGACTTTCAATCTAAAATGGAAACCAGAAACAACTCTTCATGCAAAGATAACTGACGGTATGAGGAAATAGAAGATGTGTTTTTTTAAGCAGGTAGTCCAAGTAAAGAGCGGTATCACTTTGGCTTCATGTGTGAGGAGGGGTTTGAACTGAGCAGGGTGTATCTAGAAGGGATGCAGAGAACACAGTTCAGTTCAGTTCAGTCGCTCAGTCTCTTTGCAGCCCCATGGACTGCAGCACACCAGACCTCCCTGTCCATCACCATCTCTCAGAGTTTACCCACTGATGTCCATTGAGTCGGTGATGCCATCTACCCATCTCATCGTCTGTTGTCTCCTTCTCCTCCTGCCTTCAATCTTGCACAGCATCAGGGTCTTTTCAAATGACTCAGCTCTTTGCATCAGGTGGCCAAAATATTGGAGTTTCAGCTTCAACATCAGTCCTTCCAATGAACACAGTAGTTCCAACAAAGTGTGGAAGAGAGAGGCTGGAAAAGCAATCGATAGCTTTAAGTACAGTACTTCAATTTAGGTCAAGGAGTAGGGGCATCAAACAGTTGGCAACTTATTCAAGCAAAGCTAGATTTTCCTAGACCGGCTTGAATTTCATGACATTTGCCCTTTTCAATTGAGGTGATTGTTAAGTGTGATTTCATATTAAATGTTTTACACTGCTTATACAAATATACTTACATAGCTTTTTTTATCAGCCTATGTCCTGGTTTGATCTTTGGGAAATAGAATCATTTATTCAGTCTTCAAATATTTGCTCAATATTTTGTGCCAGGTTCAGGAATGAACATTCGTGTAAAAGTTCAAAAATTACTTATTAGGTGCTTGCTATGTGTTAGGCTCTGTTCTAGGCACTGAGGGTACATCACTGAACAAATGGAAAAGAGAAATCTCTGCTCTCATGGAGCTTTTATTTCAGTGATATGTTAGTTTTCTAGAACCGCCATAGACTAAGTGTCTTGCATGTGTGTGTGTGTGAGCTCAATCATGTCCGACTCTTGGTGACCCCATGGACTGTAGCCTTCCAGGCTACTCTGTCCATGAGATTTCCCAGGCAGGAATACTGGAGTAGGTTGCCATTCCCTTCTCTAGAGGATCTTCCCAACTCAGGGATTGAACCTGTGTCTCCTGCATTGGCAGATGGATTCTTTATCACTGAGCCACCTGGGAAGCCTAAGTGTCTTAAACAACAGAAATTTATTTTCTGACATATCTGGAGGCTGGAAGTATGAGATCAAGTGGTCAGTAGAATCTGTTCCTTGTTAGGGCCATGATCTATTCCAGACCTGGATCCTTGTCTCAGAGGATGGTTTCTCCTCATGTCTTAACATTGTTTTCCCTCTTTCCTTGTCTGTGTTTAGATTTCCCCTTCCTATAATGACAATACAAGGATATAATATGTAGGAATATCCTTATATTAGATAAGGGTCCACCCTAATCCTCATTTTAACTTAATTACTTCATTAAAGATCCCATCTCCTAATATGGTCATATTCTGAAGTAGGGCTTCAGCATATCGATTTGGCCAGGGGGATGGCCATGGGACACAATCTGGCCCATCACAGGTGAGCACTGATGCAAAGCAGTGAATGATGCCTAGAACTCAGGTGTTCCTTATTGCTGTGTGCCAGGCACTGTACCTGGCACAGTCATACACATCATTGCATTTGGTGCTGTAGCCACCCCGTGAAGTAAGTATTGCTAGCCCCACTTTACAATGAGGAAACTGAGGGCACACCGCATTTAGTTTGTATGGGGGTTTGCTTCAGTGATACTGTGTTTAATGTTTTCACTAGGTTAAAACCTTAGAAATAGAAAGTGAGCCCTGGCTAAAAGTATAGAGTATGTATTTATGGCCTATTCAGATGCAGAACTGACAATTTCTGGGTGTGAGTATAGAGAGTGGAAATTGTTTTTTTGTTTTGTTTTGTCTTTTTATATTG
The DNA here is from genome assembly GCF_016772045.2 of Ovis aries. Classification (NCBI taxonomy): domain Eukaryota; kingdom Metazoa; phylum Chordata; class Mammalia; order Artiodactyla; family Bovidae; genus Ovis; species Ovis aries. Next base: position 58,629,725 of record NC_056059.1, on the reverse strand, counting down.
GATTCTAACAATAAAACCAAAAATAAGAGCAATCTTTGATAATTATCTTTTCTCTCTGTAGATAGTTCAATAAGTTGTATTACATAATAACATTATAGTATTACAAATAAATATAATTATTTATAGTATACATAAACACTAGATAATTACATATATATATATATATATATATATATATATATATCTCCATCCATCCATCCACCCAACCTTCATTGAACATCACCCATGTCCTTGGCACTACTGTGCCCTGAATCGTTTACTTTTCTATCTTCTCTCTCCTCTCCTTCTCTCTCCTTTGACCTCCTTAACTTCTGCGCCTTTACTTGATTCTTGGATCTCCAATTTTTGATCCACATCTTCAATATTATGCCCTTCTCAATTCCTTTCAGTTATTTCCTTATCTCTGGCTAAACTATCACTTCTCATCTTATTTTCAACAAACAGATTGTTTCTCCACATTCTTTTGAAAATTTTCTAATCAGGTTCAAGAAAATGAGTTTTTTGGTGTGTGTGAGTGTGTGTAGTCAACTGATTATAGTTTCATGCTTTAATACATAAATGCTGCTAATATAAAACAAAATCTAAATATTTATCTGCATCTATCACCTATCTGTATTTTGGATCATTTCTTTCTTTTAATTATAAACTCCTGGAGAAAGTCAGTTCAATCTGTTTAATTTACTATAGCATCTGGCACTTGTGGTAATCACTTCCTAAATTTTAAAAGAGTCAGTCCTTTTTGGGTCTTCTAATAGAAGGCGACGACAGAGGATGAGATGACTGGATGGCATCACTGACTCGATGGACATGAGTCTGAGTGAACTCCGGGAGTTGGTGATGGACAGGGAGGCCTGGCATGCTGCGATTCATGGGGTCGCAAATAGTCAGACATGACTGAGTGACTGAACTGAACTGAATGTATTTGTTGCACCTCTGATATAAATGCAGAAATGAATTCAGAAATGCACAGCCCAAGATTAATGTGGTTTCAGATAACTGCTATAAAGTTATCTCTGTCCTTTCTGTCATAACCTGGACATGAGAAATCCAAGTCAGCAATAATACAGTAAATTATTGACTACTTAGGCAGACCCATCAGGAAAGGGTTTGTATTTACCCCGCTGTTTCCACACAAGTCAGTTCATTCAGTCACTCAGTCGTGTCCGAATCTTTGCGACCCCATAAATTGCAGCACGCCAGGCCTCTCTGTCCATCACCAACTCCTGGAGTTCACCCAAACTCATGTCCTTTGAGTTGGTGATGCCATCCAGCCATCTCATCCTCTGTCATCCCCTTCTCTTGCCCTCAGTCTTTCTCAGCATCTGGGTCGTTTCCACTGAGTCAGCTCTTCACATCAGGTGGCCAAAGTGTTGGAGTTTCAACTTCAACATCAGTCCTTCCAAAGGACACCCAGGACTGATCTCCTTTAGAATGGACTGGTTGGATCTCCTTGCAGTTCAAGGGACTTTCAAGAATCTTCTCCAACACCACAGTTCAAAAGCATCAATTCTTTGGCACTCAGCTTTCTTTAATTAGTCCAACTCTCACATCCATACACGACCACTGGAAAAACCATAGCCTTGACTACATGGACCTTTGTTGGCAAAGTTATATCTCTGCTTTTGAATATGCTACCTAGGTTGGTCATAACTTTCGTTCCAAGGAGTAAGCGTCTTTTAATTTCATGGCTGCAGTCACCATCTGCAGTGATTTTGGAGCCCCCCAAAATAAAGTCTGATGCTATTTCCACTGTTTCCCCATCTATTTCCCATGAAGTGATGGGACCAGATGCCATGATCTTCGTTTTCTGAATGTTGAGCTTTAAGCCAACTTTTTCACTTTCCTGTTTCATTTTCATCAAGAGGCTTTTTAGTTCCTCTTCACTTTCTGCCATAAGGGTGGTGTCATCTGCATATCTGAGGTTACTGATAATTCTCCCAGCAATCTTGATTCCAGCTTGTGTTTCTTCCAGCCCAGCGTTTCTTATGATGTACTCTGCATGTAAGTCAAATAAGCTGGGTGACAATATACAGCCTTGACGGACTCCTTTTCCTGTTTGGAACTAGTCTGTTTTTCCATGTCCAGTTCTAACTGATGCTTTCTGACCTGCATACAGGTTTCTCAAGAGGAAAGTCAGGTGGTCTGATATGCCCATGTCTTACAGAATTTTCCACAGTTTTATTGTGATCCACACAGTCAAAGGCTTTGGCATAGTCAATAAAACAGAAATAGATGTTTTTCTGGAACTCTCTTGTTTTTTCAATGATCCAATGGATGTTGGCAATTTGATCTCTGGTTCCTCTGCCTTTTCTAAAACCAGCTTGAACATCTGGAAGTTCACTGTTCCTGTATTGCTGAAGCCTGGCTTGGAGAATTTTGAGCATTACTTTACTAGCGTGTGAGATGAATGCAATTGTGCAGTAGTTTGAGCATTCTTTGGCATTGCCTTTCTTTGGGACTGGAATGAAAACTGACCTTTTCTAGTCCTGTGGCCACTGCTGAGTTTTCCAAATTTGCTGGCATATTGAGTGCAGCACTTTCACAGCATCATCATCCAAGATTTGAAATAACTCTACTGGAATTCCATCACCTCCACTAGCTTTGTTTGTAGTGATGCTTCCTAAGGCCCATTTGACTTCACATTCCAGGATGTCTGGCTCTAGGTGAGTGATCACACCATCATGATTATCTGGGTCATGAAGATCTTTTTTGTACAATTCTTCTGTGTATTCTTGCCGCCTCTTCTTAATATCATCTGCTTCTGTTAGGTACGTACTATTTCTGACCTTTATTGAGCTCATCTTTGCATGAAATGTTCCCTTGGTATCTCTAATTTTCTTGAAGAGATCTCTAGTCTTTCCCATTCTATTGTTTTCCTCTATTTCTTTGCATTGATCACTGAGGAAGGCTTTCTTACTTCTCCTTGCTATTCTTTGGAACTCTGCATTCAAATGGGTATATCTTTCCTTTTCTCCTTTGCTTTTTGCTTCTCTTCTTTTCACAGCTATTTGTAGGCCTCCTCAGACAGCCATTTTGCTTTTTTTATATCTCTTTTTCTTGAGGATGGTCTTGATCCCTGTCTCCTGTACAATGTCACAAACCTCCATCCATAGTTCATCAGGCACTCTGTCTACCAGATCTAGTCCCTTAAATCTATTTCTCACTTCCACTGTATAATTATAAGGGATTTGATTTAGGTCATACCTGAGTGGTCTATTGGTTTTTCTCCACTTTCTTCAATTTAAGTCTGAATTTGGCAGTAAGGAGTTCATGATTTGAGCCACAGTCAGCTCCCAGTCTTGTTTTGTTGACTGTATAGAGCGTCTCCATCTTTGGCTGCAAAGAATATAATCAATCTGATTTCAGTGTTGGCCATCTGGTGATGTCCATGTGTAGAGTCTTCTCTTGTGTTGTTGGAAGAGGGTGTTTGCTATGACCAGTGCGTTCTCTTGGCAAAACTCTATTAGCCTTTGCCCTGCTTCATTCTGTACTCCAAGGCCAAATTTGCCTGTTACTCCAGGTGTTTCTTGACTTCCTACTTTTGCATTCCAGTCCCCTATAATGAAAAGGACATCTTTTTTGGGTGTTAGTTCTAAAAGGTCTTGTAGGTCAGTTATATTTAAGAAATATTCTTTGGAAAGTCTGAAGAGCTAGAGTACATTATCTAGAAGATTCCATGTATCAAAAGGTAAGTAGAGGGGATTTCCCCTTCAAGGCCTGTTGGAGCAACAAGGACCAGACCTAACTGCTCAGTGTAATTAATGATGGTTGGATAAAATTTGAAACAGTGGTTTTCAAACATTAGACAACAGTCTGCATAAGATTGTGATCCTTGAGAGAAAAGAAACAAAGTGAACGTGATAATTACCCTGGCTTTCTGCCTGGAAGCAATTTCTAGAGTGTAGATTCAGACAGATCCTGGCAGCCTTGCTGAGTTGAGGAGATGGAGGTCAGCGTTTGGGGAGGCTAAGGTGAGTAGAGGTAATGTGGGATGGAATTCTGGGAAGGAGGGAGTGATGCAGAAAAATGTAGTGTCAATGTGTAGTGAAGCGTGTCTTGCTGATACCATGACACAAATGTACAGAATGATACTCCGCAGGGCTGGATAGAAAAGACTTTGAACTGTAAGTTGAATAAATCCCAGGGCATACATGAAATGAGAAAATGTCTGTGGCTTGATGAGCCAAATGGGTAAGTCCTTGTTCATCCTTGGAATATTCAGTGGAGACCCTAAAGTAATTATACGTTAGGAATGAGTCTGAACTATCCTTGGAGTGAAAGATCCTCTAGATCAGGGAAATATTTTCTTAAATTTACAGATAGGAAATATTTTTGGCTTGTGGGTCATATGGTCTCCATCACAACTACTCAGTTCTGCCATTATTATTGCCTGTGAAGGCAGCCACAGGCAATACATTAGTGAATGGGTGTGACTATGTTCCAGTAAAACTTTATTAACAAAAATAGATGGCCAACCTGTGGGTTGTAGTTTGACCTCTGCTCTAGACCAGCATTGACCTATAGAAATATAATTAATGCAAGCCATATATGTAAATTAAAATGTCTAGTAACTGTAGTAAAAAATTAATGATAAATAGGTAAAATTAATTTTAATAATATATTCTATTTAACCCAATATATCCAAAATATCAATTCAACATATAATCAATATAAAAATTATTAATGAGAAAGTTTGCATTCTTTTTCTCGCATTAAGTTTTCAAAATCTGTGTATTATAGATGAAGCAAAACCTTTATATTTTATACCTATAACACATTTTATTTCAGATTAGTCATGGTTCAGTAACCATATAGTAACTGCCATACTGGATAGCACAACGCCAATCTCTTAAAAACAAGTTTTGATGGAATCAAACTGATGAGCAATTAACTTCACCACCTATTGAAACCAAACCCAATGCTCTTTAAAAGAAGACGACACAATGCAGACACTTGTCAGTATAAAGACATGCTAGAAGGTGGACCAAAAAAAAAAATACACACACCAAAACACAAAAACAACCCAATAACAGAGAAGAACTAGCTAAGATAAAAAGAACTAGAAATGACAAGATAGTAGAATTAGCAGACAAGAGGACAAGAGTATTAAAATAGGCTTTATTATTATATAGAAGTATTTAATGGAAAATATTAAAAGAATCAGAAGAAAAATGAAAAATATAGAAAAGAACTAAGTGAAACATCTAGAGATGAAAAAAATACTATCTAAGATGAGGATTTCACTGAATAGGATTAATAGCAGATTAGGCGTAGGAAACCTGCAGACATAACAATTGATTTGATACAAGGTAAACCACAGAAAGAAAAAAAGACTGAAAAAAATAAAGGAAAAGAGGTTCAGTGATCTGTGGGATAATATAAAATGATCTACCGTAAATGGGGAAATGAAAAGGGACAGAAAAAATATTTGAAGATATAATGCCATAAACACTTTAAGGTTTGATGAAAACTATATTTCATAAATCCAAAAGCTTAAAAGCTCATTTTAAAAAAAGAAATTAAGACACATAATAGTCAAATTACTAAAAACTAGCATTGAAGAGAAACTTAAAAGCAGTTAGAGAAAAGTCCACCTCACACACAGAAGAACCGACCTGTACATGACAATAGATTTCATTCAGAACCTTTGAAGCCAGAAGACAATGAAATAACATCCTAAAAGTGCTAAAAAAGAAAAAAAAGTCAACTTACAATTCTGTATCCAATGAAAATATCTTGCAGAAACAAAAGTGAAATAAAAACCTTATCAGACAAACAAAATTTCAGGAAATTTGTTGCCAGCAAATATATACTATGAGAAGTATTAAAGAAAATCATTCAGGCTAAAACAAAATGATACCAGATGGAAATTTGGAATACAGTGTGCCAGAGCCTAAATATGTGGATAAATAGATAATATTTTCTTTAAAAATTTCTTTAGAAGTTAACCTCATTGTTTAAGGAACAAATAATTACAATGCATTCTTGAAATGTATTAAATAATTAGAAGTAAAATATATGACAGTCACTTGAAGAACAGGGTGGGGAAAATGGCAATCCATAGTCGTAATACATGAAATGGCATAATATTATTTGAACATATATTATGAATTAAAAATACATATTGTAAAGTATAGAGCAATCACTAAAAATTTAGTAAGTTAAGAAAAAAAATAACACCAACAGTGCTATGTATAAAGAGAATACTAAGAATGTCAATTAATTTAAAGAACCAAGAAAAAAGGAAAGAGTAACAAGTTGAGACAAATAGAATGCAAATAGTAAATAGCATATTTGAACTTAACCATGCTGATAATTATATTAAATGTAAATATTCTAAATAGTTCAGTGAAAAATCAGAGATTGTCAGACTAGATTTAAAGAGTAAGTCTATTACATGCTTTGTGTGAGAAAACCACTTTAAATATATAGACAAAATAGGTTAAAATGAACAGGATGGAAAAAGATGTGCTGTACAAACACTAATTGCAAGAATGCTATAGTGGCTATATTAAAATGTTGTGGACAAGCAACATGTTATTATGTCCTTTGTTCAGTTCAGTTCAGTTGCTCAGTCATGTCTGACTCTTTGCAACCTCATGGACTGCAGCACACCAGGCGTCCCTGTCCATCACCAACTCCAAGAGTTTACTCAAACTCTTGTCCATTGAGTCAGTGATGCCATCCAACCATCTCATCCTCTGTCATCCCCTTCTCCTTCTGCCTTCAATCTTTCCTAGCATCAGGGTCTTTTCCAATGAGTCATTTCTTCGCATCAGGTGGCCAAAGTATTGGAGTTTCAGCTTCAGCATCAGTCCTTCCAATGAACACCCAGGACTGATTTCCTTTAGGATGGCCTGGTTGGATCTCCTTGCAGTCCAAGGGACTCTCAAGAGTCTTCTCCAACACTGCAGTTCAAAAGCACCAATTCTTTGGCACTCAGCTTTCTTTATAGTCCAATTCTCACATCCATACATGACTACTGGAAAAACCATAGCCTTGACTAGACGGACCTTTGTTGGCAAAGTAATGTCTCTGCTTTTTAATAAGCTGTCTAGGTTGGTCATAACTTTTCTTCCAAGGAGTAAGCATTGTTTAATTTCATGACTGCAGTTATCATCTGCAGTGATTTTGGAGCCCCCGAAATGAAGTCTGTTACTGTTTCCACTGTTTCCCTATCTATTTGCCATGAAGTGATGGGACTGGATGCCATGATCTTAGTTTTCTGAATGTTGAGGTTTAAGCCAACTTTTTCACTCTCCTCTTACACTTTTATCAAGAAGCTCTTTAGTTCTTCTTCACTTTCTGCCATAAGGGTGGTGTCATCTGCATATCTGAGGTTGTTGATATTTCTCACGGTAATCTTGATTCCAGCTTGTGCTTCATCCAGCCAAGCATTTCTCATGATGTACTCTGTATATAAGTTAAAGAAGCAGGGTGATAATATACAGCCTTGTCGTACTCCTTTCCCAATTTGAAACCAGTCTGTTGTTCCATGTCCAGTTTGAACTGTTGCTTCCTTACCTGTGTACAGATTTCTCAAGAGGCAGGTCAGGTGGTCTGGTATTCCCATCTCTTTCAGAATTTTCCACAGTTTGTGGTGATCCACACAGTCAAAGGCTTTGGCATAGTCAATAAAGCAGAAATAGATATTTTTCTGGAACTCTCTTGCCTTTTTTACCCAAACATTATTGACTGGAGTGTTTCAATATTCACTTAGATAACAAATCACTGACCAGAGGCATTAGTTTCTGCAAAATCTCCTGGTCAATAATGTGTTAACATTAGACAAAGCAGACAACATAAAGAAAGAATATTGCTAGAAATGAGAAGGATCTTTTATAATGATAAAGAGATCAGTTCATCAGGTAGATATGATAACCTTAAATGTAATAGCACTTCAAAATACATGAAGCAAAACCTGACAGAATGAGTCAGAGGTCTGGAAATAATTTAAATTCTTTGAAATTAATCAGTTGTGTGGCACTGGGGAAATTATTTGATCTATGAATGAAAGCTTGCTCCCTTATAAAATAAAAATGATAGCATGTATATCATGAGTATTTTATGAGAATTAGATAAAAGTACATGTGAAACTTTTTAAAAATCCAGCTTGATGAACTAAAGGGAAATTTTAAAATCCACAATTACAATTGGATTAGTCAACATTCTTCAGTTAATAAGAAAGAAGACAGAACATCCACAAGGATATTGAAAACTTGAATGACACCATCAGTGAACTGGATCTAATTGGCATTCATAAAATACTTCGCCCAACAACAGTAGACTACACCTTCTTTTCAAGGTCACATGGAACATTAACCAAAAGAGACCATATGTTAGTCACAAGTGCTAACGAATTTAAAAGTATTGAAATCATAGAATTTGTCCTCTGACAATAGTGCAATTAAATTTGAAATTAATAAGAACTATTTGGGAAATCTCCCAATATTTAGGAATTAAACAGCACACTTCTAAACCACACACAGTTCAAAGAAGAAATCACAAGGAAATATAGAAGTATTTTGAATGAAAATAAAAACACATATCAAAGTTTATGTGATGTTAAAGCAGGATCTTGAGAGAGGTATATAGTTAAATGTTTATACTGGAAAAAAAGAAAGACCTGAAATCAATAATCAAGATTATAACTTTAAAAGAAAGGAAGAACAAATTAAATACAAATAAAGTAGAAGGGAGAAAATAAAGATACAGGCAGAAATTAACAACATATAAGACAAAAATAATAGAGAAAGTCAAAGAAATGAAAAGCTGGTTGGTAAACTTCAATAAACGGTATAAACCTCTAGCTAGACTCATTAAGGGAAAAAAAAAAACAACGTAGAAGACACAAACTGTCAATTCAGGAATGAAAAATGAAAATGGGATGTACCGCAGGTGCTGTAGACATCATAAGGGTGATAAATAAATATGTGAATAATTTTATGTAGATAAATTCAACAATTAGAAGAATGGGCAAATACCTTAGAAGATACAATTAACCAGTATGACTGAAGAAGTAGGAAACCTGACTATCCCAAATCTAGTAAGGAAATTAAATGTGTAAACTAAAAAATTTCCCACAAAGAAAATTGTAGGCCCATATGGCTTCACTTGTGAATTCTAGAAAATATTGTGAAAAGAAACATACCAATGTTTCACAAACGCAGAAAATAAGAAGATGGAATACTTCTGAACTCGTTTCAAGAGACCAGTATCACCTTGATATGAAAATCTGACAGTAACATCACGAGAGAGAGAGAAAGAGAAACAAGTGGAGACCGATATTCCTCATAAATATAACTACAAAAATTCTTAGCAAAATAATAGCAAGTTGAATTCAGCAATCTCTTTAAAAAAAATTATGCCTTGTGACCAAAGAGGTAGGAATTATTTCAGGAACGTAAGAAATTCTAGAGGAAAACCATTGAAGGTGAGGATGTATGCCAATGGGAAGTAAAGATAAAAAGAGAATATCACAAGCTCCAATAGTCTTGATTTCCACTCTTATTTATAGCAGCTGACATTTCTGAGCATTTATCACATTCCAGAAAGCACTTTCAGAGTTGTATGTGAATTAATCTCATTTAATCTTTGCAAGAACCCTGTGAGGTAGGTACCATTTTATAAATAAGTAAACTAAAGCACAGAATGTTAAAACAACCTTCAAAAAACTAAGATCATGGCATCCGGTCCCATCACTTCATGGCAAATAGATGGGGAAACAATGGAAACTGTGACAGACTTTATTTTCTTGGGGTTCAAAATCACTGTGGATGGTGATTGCAGTCATGAAATTAAAAGACAGTTACTCCTTGGAAGTAAAGCAATGACAAACATAGACAGTGTATTAAAAAGTGGAGACATAATTTTGCCTACAAAGGTCCATATAGTCAAAGCTGTGGTTTTTCCAGTAGTCATGTACTAATGTGAGAACTGGACAATAAAAAGGCTGAGTGCTGAAGAATTGATGCCTTCAAACTGTGATGCTGGAGAAGATGCTTTAGAGTCCCTTGGACTGCAAGGAGATCAAACCAGTCAATCCTAAAGAAATCAACCCTGAATATTCATTAGAAGGACTGATGCTGAGACTAAAGCTCCAATCCTTTGGCCACCTAATGGGAAGAGCCTACTGTTTGGAAAAGACCCTGATACTGGGAAAAACTGAAGGCAGGGGGAGAGGGGAGGACAGAGCATGAGACGGTTGGATGGCATCACCGACTCAATGTACATGAGTTTGAGCAAACTTTGGGAGATGGTGAAGGACAGGGAAGCCTGGTGTACTGCAGTCCATGGGGTCGCAAGGAGTCAGACACAACTGAGCGACTGAACAACAACAAAAAGCACAGAGAAACTTAACTTGTCCACAGTCCCGTAATGTTTGGACCTATAGTATCTGTCTCCAGATCCCTGGTGGCTCAGATGGCAAAGAATCTGCCTGCAATTAGAACCCGGAAGACCTGGGTTCGAATCCCTGGGTCAGGAAGATCCCCTGGAGAAGGGAATGGCTACCCACTCCAGTATTCTTGCCTGGAGAATTCCACAGAGAGTCCATGGGGTTGCAAAGAGTCGGACACGACTGAGAGACTAACACACTTTGCTAATGTACTCTTTATACAGAACTGCTCATTTTCTGTGCTTTTGCCTAGCAAGACTGTTTTCATCATTCCTGAAGTGGCTCATCAGTAAAGAATCTGCCTGCCAATGCAAGAGACATACGATATGTGGGTTGGATCCCTGAGTCCAGAAAATCCCCTGGAGGAGGAAATGGCAACCCACTCCAATGTTCTTGCCTAGAGAATTTCATGGACAGAGGAGCCTGGTGGGCTACGGTCCATGGGGTTGCCAAGAGTCAGACATGACTGGACATGCATATAGCAGAACAAAAACATTTATGTACTTTTTCAGCTCATAGTTAAGAACTGCCTTCTGAGTCAAAGTATTAAGCAAAAAGCAGTTACAAAAGCAAAATATATTTCTAAAATAAAAGTATGTTTATTAAATTATAAAACTCATGATACTAGAGAGGGAGATATGCTACTTTATACCCTCCTAAATGTTTATGTGACTACAAATGTTGCCATCTCCAAGAAGTGGAAAAGATACTTTCCCTTTTTCAGGTGTAGAACAAAATGCTTGTACTTTTCCCCCTGGGTAGACTAGATTTCAGTGCTGGCACTGTGACTTGGGCAAGGTCTTTAAGCCCTGTGGGCTTTAGCTCTCAAATTTACAAAATGGAATGTGAGGATGAGGAAGATATCCAGGTATTCTTTTATTCTCTCTGATTCTCCCTAGCTTTTCTCCTCCACAGTGCTTGAGTTTCAGAAGTTTGACCTTCTCCAGAAACGCCTTTTTCAAACTTTTTGGACCATTGTCCACAAGAAATAACTTGACTTCACAAACCAGTAGACACCTGATGCACATATATATGTATAATGGAAGTGATCACCTAGTTTTTTGTACACATTAGGAAAATTATTACTTTTGAAAGTAACTATGCTGCACGTGGCTTCCCTTGTGGCTCAGACAGTAAAGCGTCTGCCTACAATGCGGGAGACCCGGGTTCGATCCCTGGGTCAGGAAGTTCCCCTGGAGAAGGAAATGGCAACCCACTCCAGTATTCCTGCCTGAAAAATCCCATGGACAGAGGACCCCAGTAGGCTACAGTCCATGGGGTCGCAAAGAGTTGGACACGACTGAGTGACTTCACTTCACTTCATGCTGCACCTATGGATTGAAGTCAATAGCTTTTCCATGGTTTAAATAAATAGATTATGGCTTGTATGTGTAAGTTTTTGAATGTTTCTATGAACCAAAATCACTATGGATTGTGACTGCAGCCACGGAATTAAGACACTTGCTACTTGGAAGAAAAGCTATGACAAACCTAGACAGTTTCTTAAAAAGCAGAGACATCACTTTGCTGACAGAAGTTCGTATAGTCAAAGCTATGGTTTTTCCAGTAGTCATGTATGGATATGAGAGATGGACCATAAAGAAGGCTGAATGCCCAAGAAGTGATGCTTTTAAATTGTGGTGCTGAAGAGGAGTCTTGAGAGCTCCTTGGACATCAAGGAGATCAAACCAGTCAGTCCTGAAAATTCATTGGAAGCACTGATGCTAAAGCTGAAGCTCCAATACTTTGGCCACCTGGATGCAAAGAGCTGATTAATTGGAAAAGACCTTGATGCTGGGAAAGATTGAAGATAGGAGGAGAAGCGGGAAACAGGGGATGAGATGGTTGGATGGCATCACCAGCTCAATGGACATGAGTTTGAGCAAACTCCAGGAGATAGTGAAGGACAGGGAAGCTTTGGCGTGCTGCAGTCCATGGGGTCACAAAGAGTCGGACATGACTTAGCAACTGAACAGCAACAACAATGAACCAAAATGTAGATAAAGAAGCATCTTGAGTAAACGTTCTCTAAGATATGTATACAAATATTAGAAAGAAGTAAACCCCATCTACTGTGACCTAGTAGCTCCTATGCGGCTGGGGTGGAGACTTCCGGGGAGGGAAATGAGTGAGTGTTATTGGAAGGTTGATATTGATGAGGATAAGATAGTAAAAATTGTGTGTGTGTGCACACTTGGGTATGTGTACATGCACCTAACCAGTCACAGAACCCTGCCATCACCCCTTTCACCTCCTTCCTTCTAGCCCTGCTTATTTCTTTCCACCTGTTGCTCTTAGCCTACAGAGTTTAAGATCAGCAGTTCTTAATATTTCTTGGGCCTTATCCTGAAAACAATCCACATCCATTACACACAGAAAATTTCATATATATCAGGGGTTCTGGAACCCTAGATTTAGGAATATCTGACCTGTAGAGTTTGTAAAACAATTAATTCATAGATAAAACTATATTTAGCCAATAAATATATGAAAAATGGTCAAGCTCACTAGCAATGAGTTAAAGAACTCTATTAGAGAACTCATAAAAAGATCTGTGTTACATACAAATGCTTTTGTATATATTTAGAACATATATGCATTTGCCTATTAAGACATCCTCAGCTACCTAACACTCATCCTGTCCTTTAAGACTCAGTTTCAGCATCACCTTTCCCAGAATCTCTGGTCCACTAGCCACCTCCAGGCCAGTGGGTAGGGTGCTGCTGAGGGCTCCGTGTTCCAAGATGTATTTCCCATATTACACCACTTTTTGTGCCCTCCTGCCAGTTTGTTTTAGCATCTGTTTCCTTTAGGTAAGAACACTCTGAAGATAGAAGCAGGGCTTTGTGTCACTGTGTCTCCATTGCATAACCCAGTGCCTGGCCACAGCTGGCACCCACTATGTGGCTGCCTGAGGGTAAGATGCCCACACTCGCTTCCTGGCATCCTTAAAGAGCTATGAGACACTGAATTTTAAAAATTTCTTACCAATTACTTTTTTGTATAGAACCTAGATTGAAATTTCACTTTTCACTTTCATGCATTGGAGAAGGAAATGGCAACCCACTCCAGTGTTCTTGCCTGGAGAATCCCAGGGACAGGGGAGCCTGGTGGGCTGCCATCTATGGGGTCACATAGAGTCGGACACGACTGAAGTGACTTAGCAGCAGCAGCAGCAGATTGAAATTTAGAATCACAAAACTACTGTACTTTTTAAGTGGAAATGACTTAGGAGGAGTTGTTTTCAATTAAGTGTCAATGCTGCTGCTGCTGCTAAGTGTCAATAGATTAGTGCAAATTCTCACACTCAAAGAAAAAACGATAAAAATATGAGCAATGGAGCAGATTAAAAAAAATAGGTTAAATGATGCTTTCTTATTCTGATATTATGTTTCCCTCTCATTTTAAGGTTATTTTTAAATTCTAGGCTAGTATTTTTTGAAAAGTTCTATTAAATAAAAAATTCTGAAAACTCCAGCTCTTATGTCGTTCTGCTCAGAACTAAAATCCATAGAGATTGTGACTTTGCCCATGGCCAAACCAAGAAATAAACATTTCAGTCCAGTATCTTTCTGCTATTATGTTTAATGCAATTGTGTACATTTAAAATTTTTACAGATATGTTGGTGCAATTGGTTTTCTGTTTAGCCTTTTAAATTTAGAAATAAAACAGTCAGTTAACATGTTTGTTGTATTATAGTCAGAAACAGGTTTGCTCTCTGAGAAGTATGTATAACCATATGATATTGCTGACTGTCAGTGTTTGGTGAGGTTTTAAGAAATGTCAGAATCTTCAAATTATATATATATCTAATATTAATATTGGGGCTTCCCTTGTGGCTCAAATGGTAAAGAATCTGCCTGCAGTGCAGGAGACCTGGGTTTCAGGTCTTGGGTCAGGAAGATCCCCTGTAGAAGGAAATAGCAACCCACTCCAATATTTTTGCCTGGGAAATCCCATGGACAGAGGAGCCTGGTAGGCCACAGTCCTTGGGGTTGCAAAGAGTCGTACACAACTCAGCAACTAACACTTTAATATTGACTTTGATATGGAATCAAAAACTGTTTTCTTTCCATTTTTGGATGTGTCTTAATTTTGAAGGTGTTATAAGGACTTAAAAAAAGAATTTGAAGAGATTTTGAATTTGGCTATTGCTTTAATTCTGATTTTAAACATCTGAATACTGTCCATCTAAGAAGTTCCACTTCTAGGAGCTTATTATAAGAAAATAATGAGATGTGCAAAAATGCACGCATAAATGTGTTTATTAAAACATTTATGTTACTAAAGATTAGAAAAAAGCACAAATACCCAATAATAAAGAATTGGTTAAATACTTCAATATAGTAATTTTATGGAAAATGCTTTGGTTATTAAATATGGCTGTATTTTTATCTTCTTCTATATACCTGTATTTCCTGATTTTTATCTATCACAAATATTTTGTACTTATGTAACTTATTTGAAAAGTTGTAAAATTTGCTCAACTCAATATTTTGTCTGAAATTATGTTCCTTACTTGTTTTTTTATGCTTTTTTCCAATTTGACATTTAATTTGACATTTTAATTGAATAGCCAAAGTTCAGTATAGGTGGACTCTAAGTTTTAATTTTTCAATTTTACTTTTACATCTTCTGTGTTTATGTAGTTTAGCTTAACTTCAGCATCTGACACTGAGCTGCTCATAGAACAGCACAGAATCCAATGAAAAGCTGTCATTTTTGTCTGAACACTGTGCTCTCCTGCAAACTCATATCTGAGGCCTGTACATTCTAATTCTTGATAATTTAGTATCAAGTTGGACAAGCACAACCATAAACTCAAAGATCTAGAAAATATTTGAAGATGTAATCAGTTCAAATATTCTTTTTTTTCCTTTGTAGTTAGCTGCATCTTAGCTCAGAGTAGAAATTCTGGCTATAATTTTTTTGCCAGGATTGCAGCCTATTGGCCTAAAAGCCAGTATGTGTAGTATCTTTAGTATTTACAGCTCAAAAGTTGCCTCTTTGAAAGAGGAAGACAAGTGGTTCCTGATTACATCATAGCTCTGTATGCCTGTGTGTGCATCTGTGTGCATGTGCGTGTCTGAGGGAGGAGAAGGAGGGCGGGGCGGGGGCGTGGAGGAGAGGGAGAGAGAGTGGGCTGGTGTAAAGGGTTTCTGTTGTCTTTGGCAATAGGTTCATTTGCCCATGTAAAGTTCTTGTAAACTCCAGTAGTTCTTCCTAGTAGTTGTACTACTTTAATTAATTAATTAATGTCTGGCTCTATTTCTAGAAGTCAAGAGACATCAGAGCAGGAACCATGTCTCCACCCACCCCACTCTCTTTTTGCTTAGATTCCAACACAGTGCCTTTTGCATATGTAGTGAGGAGTTATGAATGTTAGTTAAGTAAATGCATGCGTGGGTCTTAGAAAACTTGATTTGTTTATTTTCTACCATGTGTAACAGCTTCTATGGTTGTTTTAGCTCCTCTCCCCCCCTCTTTCTTCCAATTGCTTCTTAAAGCCATGTTTAGAATGGGGTGGAGCGGGGGGAACCATTGCCTCAGACTGAAGGAAGTGCCTGCCGACACTCCATCCATTTGTGAGCTTCCAAAGGTGGGACCTGGGCTTCAACCCTGCTAGGATCAGTGTTTGTGCTTCCCTTCCTGGCTCCAGATAGTGTGATAGAAGCCAAGCATCTGTTTTACCATCTGCAGTAATGCAGAGGTGTAGCCTGCATTGGAGAAGGAAATGGCAACCCACTCCAGAGTTCTTGCCTGGAGAACCCCAGGGACGGGGGAGCCTGGTAGGCTGCCGTCTAAGGGGTCACACATACACAACTGACGCGACTTAGCAGCAGCAGCAGCAGCCTTTTTAGGACGGCAGATTTGGATGCCAGTGTGACTGTGGGAACTCCAGCTCTCTCATAGACAAAGTGTACAGCATCTTTAATTTGTGCAACATGCTAGGCTTTGCCTCAAGAAGGCTTGGTGAAGGCAGGCATTTCTGTCTGTGTTGTTCATTGCCCCATCTTCATCCCTAAGGACAGGGCTTGAATGCCCACTCTGTGGGCACTCAGTAAATGTTTGTTGAATGAATGATGAATGATGAAATATCCTCATAGCTGATGAATGTCGTCTTGTGTTTGATGTGCCATTTTGGCAATAGTTCCAGTTAAGCTGACTGGTTAGCTCAGTTGGTTAGAGTGTGGTACTAATAATGCCAAGGTCATGGGTTCGATCCCCATATGGGCCATTAAGTCTACTTTAGGGCTTCCCAGATGGTGCTAGTAGTAAAGAACCTGCCTGCCAATGCAGGAGATGTAAGAGACACAGATTTGATGCCTGGGTCGGGAAGATCCCCTGGAGGAGGGCACTGCAGTCCACTTCAGTATTCTTGCCTGGAGAATCCCATGGACAGAGGAGCGTGGCAGTCTCCAGTCCATAGGATTGCACAGAGTAGGACATGCTTGAAGTGACTTAGCACACCAGTTAAGAACTTAAAATGTGTGCTGTTTATGAAGAGGCAACCTTTTGCTCACCCTTTCCCCCGACTCCCCCGCCCCCACCCATTACTGTTTCCATGCTCCCATACTCTGCTGCATGAGCCTTCTAACAAGATGCCAATTCTTGCATTTTCCTTTATAGGACAGGCCAAACCATTCATGTTGGCAATCATGTGCTAGTGAGTATGTTGTTACAAAATTTCCAAATCTTCTGATCAACCCACTGCTACTGCTGCTGCTAAGTCGCTTCAGTCGTGTCTGACTCTGTGCGACCCCATAGATGGCAGCCCACCAGGCTCCCCGTTCCTGAGATTCTCCAGGCAAGAACATTGGAGTGGGTTGCCACTTCCTTCTCCAATGCATGAAAATGAAAAGTGAAAGTGAAGTCGCTCAGTCGTGCCCAACTCTTAGCGACCCCATGGACTGCAGCCTACCAGGCTCCTCTGTCCATGGGATTTTCCAGGCAACCCACAAACTTTACAAATATAACAAATTCATTTTTTAAAATATAAAATGCATTTTCAAATCAATGTTTTCCATAAGAATACTGATTTTTGTTGTGTGGATTCAGAGAACAAATGGTGATAATATATGCTAAAATTAAAATTGGTCTGCTTCCTTTTATAAACCAGAATCTTATCACTTCCCAGTTTATCTTGTCTCTCAGGAAGCTCAGAGCTAGGAGTTATGCCCACTTGTGCTTACCCTCAACTTTCTGAAACAGGGGTTTCATCTCTGTTTTCCTTCATTACTTTGTTTCTTGAACATGAAAAACATATATGGTATTATGCCTTGTTGAAAGTAGCCTCAAATTCTTTTTGGTAGATGGAAAATTATAATTAATGAAAAGAAAAATATTTGACTGTTCACAGGTGCTTTTCAAAGCCTGCCTTCCATGATGCTATCAATGCCTCCATCTAACTCACTGGGTATTGACCCTCTTCCTGAGCCCAATTTCTCCAGTGTAGAGGCACTGGGAAATAGAGGCGTTTTATGTTAGAATATTAGCATTCAGCAGAAAGAGTCCTAGGTTTGAAGTCAGCAGAGCTGGGTTCTTATTATAACTCCATGAACTGCTGGAGTGACCTCGGACAAGTCATTTAACCTGTTTCTCTTCTACACATTGAGTATAAGGTCACACGCTCTATCAACTACCTTAGGTTCTCCTGATGTTGAGATAAAACATGTTCGCATGTTTTGTAACGATTACAGTTGTCTACATGTCTGTGGCCCCACAAGTCTATAACATTCTTTAAGATCAGGGACTGCATCTTGTTCATCTTTGTGTCATCAGGGCTTGGCTTGTTGACCTGAAGATGCGGAGGGCATTGACACTAACTTACTCATTGTTTTCTTTCAGCAAAGTTCCTCTGGTGTCTGTTTGTCAATAAACCTTCATTGGTCAGCTAATCTTAACTGAATGCTTTCTGCATGCTTTCTACTTCCCCTCAGATATTTAACTGTGGAAGAAGTACAGAGGATAAACACAGAAAAATGAAAATGCACACATATGCACACATACATACACCCCCCCCCCATTATAGATTCCCAAATGTCAGAGGTCACAAAATAGTGGCTTAAGGGCTAAATCTGCCTTTAAATGTGATTTCTTTGGCTCAAACATGAATTTTTAAAATGTAAACCAATAACTTAAAATCCAGACATGGATTTTGCTTCTTTGTGAAGTTGTGAACAGCTGGTCACACCAGGCCAGCTGCAGTGTTTGCAGGGACAACTGGCAATGCAATGCTGGCCGTTACAGGCATTTCCTTGATGGGCCAGCCCAGATACAGCCCTGTCAGTCCCCATTGTCTCGTGAACACCAAGGTGAATAGGAGCTACTATTTCTAATCACATTTATTATGCTTGCGCTTGGGTGGCAGCATTTACTGCGTACCAGGCACTATTCTAAGCTCTTTGCTTACCTATTCATCTTGACTGTTGTTTAGTTGCTTAGTCGTGTCTGACTCTTTGAGACCCCATGGACTGTTAGCCTGCCAGGCTCCTCTGTCCATGGAATTCTCCAGGCAAGAATACTGGACTGGGTTGCCATTTCCTTCTCCAGAGGATCTTCCCGACCCAGGGATCGAACCCACATCTCCTGCATTGCAGGCAGTCTCCTGTGGTTACAGGTGGATTCTTTCTGACTGAGCCACTTTATACACCTAAGAAGGACAGGTAGGGAGACTGAGGTGCAGTTAGTCTGTGGTGGATCAGGATTCAACCCCAGGCGTTGGGCTCCCAGGTTCTGGCTCTTAATTGCTCAGCTAGCTATATCATATCTTGGTGGGGAGGGAAGGATATAAAAAAAAAAATCATACCTAAGAAGTGATTTTGTAGAGTTTCAAAGGTATAAAGAGTCATGAGTCCAGGCAGGTTAAATGTACTGTGCAGAGCCCTGGCTGGAGATCTGAGCACAGTCTTGGTTAACGCCCAGTGCAAGAGGGTGCAGATAGGAGACAGGCAGGAGGTGATGTGTGGCGGCAGGGGACTGGGAGCTTGGGTCACATTCCCTAGGGAAGGGGATGGCCCTCGGCCTCTTAGGGTGGCCTGAGCTAAGGTCAAAGTCCTGTGACCCACGTGGTGTGGGATGAGTCGGCGTTCTTACAGGAGTTCTGCTGAACTTCATTCATTGCTTTCACAATAGAAGAAAGTCGATTTTGAAACCCAGGTGTCCCTATAATACTGGCCTGACTGTTTACTTCTGCTTCGGTCCCTGGGTATATGAGCAAATACTTCAGGCACTACAACGAGCAGAAACTTGAGACAGAGCTTATCTTGTAATGCTGGGTTTTGCATCATATCCAGGGTGTGGTGTTACTTTAGAAGGCAAGTTCAATAATTACGTGTTTACGGATTGAGCAAACACTGCATGTGCCTGGGAGGGCTCAGGATTTATACTTTTAGAGCCTAGGGAACTTATTTAGCTGGTCAGCAGGCTTAGTGCCTGGATATAACAAATGGTCACAATATATTCAACACATTTATGTGTGTGTATGTGTATTTACATTGAATATTTATGTAACACCTGGTATTGAATCATACTTATTTACAAAATAGTCTAGGGAAGCTTGGAGATAAGTGAATCAATTAAAGCTAATCAGGCAAGCCCTGATCATTGACCCACCCCATGTGTCCTCTCTTGTTACATGTGATCTATTAAATAGCACATTTTGTGTTTTTGATGTAGCCTAATGATATAATAAAGGGACAAAAAATGAATGTTAAAAGCATTTAGGGTCACCAAAACTGCCTTCTTTAGAAAATAAGGATGGCTATTAAACAGTTAGACTCTTTATTCTCTTGCCCTATTATTATGTCTCTCTTTAGGAGAGAGATTGAAAGCATGTTTATTGCTCTGTTCTTAACCAGGCTTGTCAACTACTGCCATACAGTAAGTGTTTAAAGCATCTGTAACAATGAATTGCAGCCCACACCCCTGCCTCATCTCTGTTTCCCTGCTTTATTGCCCTTTGATAATTTCTTCCATTTCTATTTTTGCATTTTCAAGGACAACACAAGGCAGAATAGTTATATGATTCAGGACTTTTAAACACACTTGAAATATGGCATCACTTGTTATTCTTGATAACAAACCTAAAGGCAAGCTTTCAAGCACTGACTTGTCTTCTCCCTCCTTATTCCAGCTACTCAGACTTAAAGAGAAGGACTTTGAAATTATCTTCTTAATTGGGTTGCATGTCACTGCTGTTGGTAAAAGTGGCTTTGGGATACAGGTGTTGGTTTTGGGGGGAGGGCTTTGCTGTGGTTTTACATGTCTTGTCTTCGTTGCTTTGCTAGCTTCGAGGACCAGGCAACATCCTTGGCTTGTTCTATTCCCTTTGAGGTTGATGCCGTCTGAGTCTGGCCTTTCTTTGCTCTGGCCGTTCAGGTGTTCTGGACTTGATATTCTGCTCCTTTTGAAATGGACATCAGAGGTCCACATACAGGCTTTTGGTGCACTTAGAGTTATGCTAGGAGGAGCATGAAATGACTTCCCAAAGGATGTGGTTCCCACCCCCTTAAGAACTGAAAAAGGGAAGGTCATGGTTGGACCAGTAACCCATCCTACTTGACTGTCAGTTTCCTTATTTGTAAAGTGTGAGAGTCAGACAAGATCATCTCTAACATCCTTTTCTGCTCAAATATTCTGAGCCAAAGCAGGCTGAGAACACATCTACACTGAGAATTCTGTAATTTTAATAATTTTCTGGAAAAGCGTGATGGTGGTACCAGCCAACAAGACTGAAACAGAGTTTGCAGTCAAATGGAATTAAGGATAAACCCAGTTTTGCCAGTTTTTTTTGCTCTGTAACCTTTAGCATATCACTTTTCTTTGAGGCTTATGTTTCTCATCTTTAAATGAAAATACGACTACCTACCTAGCAGAGTTGTTGTACAGACTGAATACATACGTTAGCATATTTTTGGCGCTACATGCATAGCCGACACATAGGATTCATTCTGTACATGGTGGAAGTTACTCTAATGACAGTGATCTTATGAGTATGTGGTTTGGGGAATAGTTGAGGGTTTGGAATAGGTTCAGTCTAAGGAAGATGGCATATGGAGAAGTCTTTGAAGTTGAAAGAGTACTAAGAATGATTTTGAGGGTAGGGTAGCTGCTGAAAGAGATAATGCCAAGGATGTGATAAGAAGCAAGTGAAGGGCACTGATGGGCAAGACCATTCATTCACTTAATTCCAGTACTTGCTACAGGTGTAGGTACTTTCAGTGAGATCATTTCCTTGTGATCAGTGTTGTTTTGTGCCTTGTCTAGTATGTTATCTTCCAAACACAGAATCAACCTTTGTGATTGAAGATGGCGGCACATTGGTGACACGTTGCTCCTCTTGCCATCGGTAATGGATATGGGCATGTCTGAAAAGACCAGCTCAAGATAAAACCCAAATATACTCCAAAACCCACAGATGGAGACTGTTTTTTATTTTATAGCTACTGTCAATGCATGTAGTGCCTGTCACTTACTATTTCTGCCGACATCTGGATGCTTGAAAATTTCACTTTACTTTAGATCTTAACCTGGGCTTCTCTAGTCCAGCGGATTTTTGAAGTCCTTGAGATTCTTTGCAGAACTGCCTGGATATGAGCATGTGTGCGTTCTGGGAGGGGTCAGACTTGAAAAAGCCAACAAAGCTGCTGAAGGTGTCTTAGACTAAGAAATAATTAAAATGATTTTACAAGATGAAAAAATGATCTAACACAAACACAGAGAGGTCCCCAATTACTTGTTTGTTTCCATAGCTTTCATAAGTCCACACTTTCTTCTTTCCTCTAACAAACAATGCAACGGATGAGTCTCTTTGGCAAAGTTTGCACATTTTCCGAGCAGCTCTTTACGACATGATCCGGGATCTGGTTGAATGGTTTGGAGGATTTCTGGTGAGTGGATGTGGAGACTTTGCGCTTTCTTCTTTGTTCCTAGAAAGAGCATTAACAAAGAAAAAAAAAAAATTCTTTTTAAAAATTTCTTTAGGAAGACTAAAGACTCAGAGAATAAAGTTTCCTGGAAAAGAAAATGATTTGGATACCAGCAACCTCAAAGGGTAAAGTAAAAGTGGCAGGGTAATAAGATTTTTAAAGAAAAAGAAGGAATAGTGCTTGTTATCCAGATTTCCGTTTACAAAGAGAATTAGTCCTTTGTGCCTGGCTTTGCCTCCAGGCCAGCAGGGCTGACAGGGCCACTCCTCAAAGAGGGTTTGGGAACCTTCTCTCTTCCTCCTCCCCTCCTCTCCCCCTCCCTCTCTTCTCTCCCTGTCTTTTTCTCTCTCTTTCTGTGTTTCTGTCTCCATCTCTCTCTCCCCCTCTCTCAAACACACGCACACACACACATACTCATCTTTAAAAGGCACAACCTTCATTGTATCACCAGGATTAGGATTTGGAACATCTTAAGGAGATGTTGACCCCCACAAATCTAGATTAGAAAAGGAAGTGAATTTTAGTTGAACCTGCTTTGAAAATACAGAACTTCTCTTTTAAGAAACAGGAGAAGGCAATGGCACCCTACTCCAGTACTCCCGCCTGGAAAATCCCATGGACGGAGGAGCCTGGTGGGCTGCTGTCTATGGGGTCACACAGAGTCGGACATGACTGAAGTGACTTAGCAGCAGCAGCTTTTAAGAAACAAGAGGAAATAAATAACTAGATAGAATTTGTTGAGCCTCTGTGAGTCCAGAGCTCCTGTCGAAGCTTTCTGATAGAGTCAAAAGCCCCAAATTCATCATTCACCAAATTGTTACACAGATAAAATGATTCTCTTAGAGGCTGGCTGTAGAAGTTGCTCTTTAGATGTTTACTTTCTAGTCTGGGAGACAGATCTCACAAACATGGAACAATTAAGGAGAACAAAGTAAAGTCAGACTTCTGAGAAGGGAAAGCTTAAGTGGGCTGGAAGAATGCATCAGGTCAGCAACACACAAAAATTGATGTACTTCAGCAGGGAAATGGGTAAATAAAACTGATGGTTTCAAAAGATGGAATACTATTCAGTAGCCAGAAGTATTGAAATAAATCTATATGAGGCCACATGGATAAGTTTCAAAATATTGTTAAATGAATTTAAGTGAAAAATTAAGCAATTCGTTTAGGATGTGTATGGCATTATGGGTTTCCCAGCTGGTGCAGTAGTAAAGAATGCAGCTGGAGTGCAGGAGACGTGGGAGTCTCTGGTTTGATCCCTGGTTGAGGAAGATTCCTTGGAGAAAGAAATGGCAACCCACTCCAGTCTTCTTGCCTGGGAAATCCCATGAACAGAGGAGCCTGGTGGACTACAGTCCATGGGGTCGCAAAGAGGTGGACACGACTGTTCATGCAAACACCAGCATAGCATTATACCATGTATGAAGAAAAACACATAAAATAACATCATTTATTCTTTGTGTGTGCGTGTGTGTATTTCTTTTTAAAGAGCTGGAAGGAAACACCTTCACTCAGAATCACGGTTCCTTTGTGAGGTTGGAGAAGGCTGACTGTCAAAGCTCGCTTTAGTCTCATCTGTTTCGTGCTGCTTTTGCCTTTGGTGATTTCCCCTGTTGACTGGGGGTCTGGAGGCCCAGCTTTCTTCTGCAGGAAGCAGTTGAGGGTTTTATAAAGATCTTGCCTTCTCCTAATACACCACATGACTTCCTGGTAGCCAGGGCCTCTCTAGGTCTTTTCCTTTTTTTTTTTTTTTTTTTTTGGAGGGTTCCAGCAAAGTAATAAGTGAAGAAATGCCAGAAGAATGTTACAAGCACACCATACATTTAAACTATGTTTAGCCGTTAAAGTTGTGTGATGATGTCTCTTCAACCCTGGCAGGGTATCTCTCATGATACCATCAGAAGTCTATATTTTAAGTCCCAACTGTCCCCCTGCTGTGCTCCTCCAAGTGGCCCCAGGGAGCCAGAGAAAGGCCCTGTGTGGAGCAGGCTGATGGACTGACAGTGGGAGGCCTCTGAAGGCAAACTGCAGGGCCTTCAGTCCCTCCCCAGGCTTAAGTTCTCCCTTCTACCTGGCATTTGCATCTAGAGGGAGGTCTTGCCTGCAAAAGGGTTGAGTTTCTGCTTTATGTGTGTGTTGTAGAACATCACATGGAGAAAATTTACCTTTCCTATCACTACTGAATCCTTCTCCCACAACACTTCCTCCATTCAGGGCATTTAAGGTCAAATAGGCTTTTAGAACAGATTCTGGGCAACTCAGCCCAACTTTGCATCCCCCCATGTCCAAGGAGAATTGGGGCCAAATGGGGCTTGTTACAGTTTCATAGGCTGTAAAATGTCCAATCGTTTTATTTTTTAAGTAGGAAATGTTTATCCTAAGAAAAAGTTGCAAAGGGGCATAAAATATTAAAACTTGCATCTATTTCACTTTATAAAATGGATTTCATCTTCCAGTCTTTTCACTTGGTGAAATTCTCATAAATATCTGGAGAATGTGATAGCCTTAGCCAATTGTGAGCACACTTCTAAACCCTTTTGAAGAGGTTTGTCCCTCTGGTCTCCCTCTTTTTAATATTCTATGGAGAGTGGATGTCTAATCTAAAGCATTCTCATTATGACAGCACTACTAATCATTTGAAAGAATACATTCATCTAAACAAATACTACACTCCAAGGAGACCCAAATACTAATGCACATTTTATGGGACAAAAAGACAAACAATATAATTATACTTGAATTTCAGGGAATCAAAGAGTAAAGCAAAATTGACATCAGAGCCCAGAGCCAGGTTTAGGTTAGCCATACATGCATTCACTTTTCCAAGTTTGGAAAGTTTGTTCATTCAAGCTAAGGGCTACTTCACCAGACTAACAAAAAGGAAAATGTCTATCAGTTTTTTCTTTTGTTCTTTTCAGATCCTGTTCAAGTGCACACAGAACCAGCAGGTTCACCAGAAAAGCTATTGAGCGTTTGCTGGAACACATTATGCAGGGTAAATTTCTCCTGGAATGTTGCCAAGGGTTTTTTATGCTTCTGTGGTAGGCATTTCTGGAACATTGTCATTTAGCCAAGCAAGGAACATTTGCTTAAAGGATAGAAAATGTTAAAAAATTCTTGTTTGTTTAAAGGCAGGTTAAATAGCAATATGAGCTTAGGGTAGGGTAGCAAAAAGCACTTATTTCTCTAAGTGATCTGATTAGGTTATTTAATTTGGGGGGGGGGGTTGGGGTGGTTAAACAGATTTGTAGCTTCTCCTAAAATAATTATATATTAATATTTTTTTCTAGAAAGTATCTTCCAGTACTTATTTTTCTTTGATGTGATTTAGCTTTTTTTTTCTTTATTTCAAAACTGAAATTTTACGTTAGCAATTTCTCATGTTTGTGTATATAGGAGCTACTAGTAATAGCTAAAAAAATTGGAAGTGCAGAGCACATGCTAAATTAGAATTTCTTTTTTGACTTATAGCTTCAGAACTAGATCATAAAAAATTAAAAAGGAAAACATGAAAATACTTTTAAATTAGAGCAGATAATATTTTTAAAGGATTACAAATTGAAGTAGAAATCCAAAGTTCAAATTTTGACACATTAAAAAAATATGACATAAACTCTCCCCAGAAATTATTTTCTAATGAGTAGTAAAATCTAATCCAAAACCACTTCACTTTAACAAAGTTTCATTAATACCAAAGTTAGCATCAGATTCTCTGCAATACTTACTGATATGTAAGGGATCTTATTAAATGTGGCAAGGAAATATCCTAAATATAAAAGTTTGAATTTTGTCTCTGCCATTTGCTGGCTGATCTTGGGTAAGTTACTTAGTGTCTCTGAGATTTAGTGCCTTCTGTGTAAGACAGGAATAATGATACCTATTTCAAGGATCAGAGAGGTGTGACGATCAGAGATATTTGTAAGGAGTCTCAACAGTGCCTAGCATCTTGTAAAGGCTTAAAAAAGTATACATTCCTTCCTCATCTTCCCCAATCCATTCCACTAGAATAAACCAATTTGGAGATTAAAATAGTCAAAATTGTGATCTAAGTTAGAATCGTGTTGTTTTAGTGTTAGGATATTTCTGGCTGCTTCATTTCTACTTGGACCTTAAATATACAAGTTTCAATAAGCATTCTTTAACAAAGTTAATCTGTTTTTATTTTGATGAAGATAGGGCTGATTCTGATACAATGCTTGGAGAACTAAATGACGTGCAGGAGAATTTTGTCTCTATAGGGCTGACTCTGTTAATGAAATGTACTCAGTGAAAAGTAAGTATGGTGCTACTTTTACCTATTTAGTGTTGAAATTAACTCATAAGGAAAAATATGGCAATTCTCCTTTTATAACTAAATCCTAGGGAATTTGCTGCCTCCTGTATTCAAGTTTGGTTATGATCTTAAACTCGGCTCCCTTCAATTGAGTTTTGTTACATACGTGGCATGTTCCCACAGCTGAACCTCCCATCGGTAATTTGCACCTGCAGTTCACAATATTCAGCCCAGAGAGATCTGTACTTCCAGGCCACTCAGGTACCTATAAGCTCTGGCTGTGGACTTTCATGCCAGTTTCTTGGCCAGTTGAGACACTG
This sequence comes from Ovis aries, assembly GCF_016772045.2. Classification (NCBI taxonomy): domain Eukaryota; kingdom Metazoa; phylum Chordata; class Mammalia; order Artiodactyla; family Bovidae; genus Ovis; species Ovis aries. The sequence continues at coordinate 58,602,805 of NC_056059.1, read as the reverse complement.
CAAACATTTGGGCGTTCCAGTTTCTGCAACTTTGCTTTGGTTCTTTAAAAACAGCTCTTCCCCCAGCCCTGGCACATCACCATTTCTCTCCAAGGCACTCTTTGTGAAATGGGAAGGCTGGTGTCTGTCATTTGCATTCCAGATTGAAAAGAACAAAATCTAGACTTTCCTGCTCTCTCTCTCTTTGGAGTCATGACAAACTAAAGAGGATATGAGATGTATTTCTTTTTGTGTAAAATGCAGATGTTCATGTTCAATTTTCCTCATTTGCTTTGAGCTGTTTGTATAAATCATAGCCCCAGTCTTTAATAGATACATGGAAGGTATGAATTTGGTGAGATACTGGGAGGAGAAGACGGTGGTATGGAAAAACTATCTCTTTCTCATTACCATAAGACGTTTAATTCCTGGAAAGAAAATTTTGTTGTTGTTTAGTTGCTAAGTCATGTCCAACCCTTTTGCAACCCCATTGACTGTAGCCTGCCAGGCTCCTCTGTCTGTGGGATTTCCCAGGCAAGAACACTGGAGTGGGTTACCATTCCCTTCTCCACGGGATCTTCCCGACCCAGGGACCAAACCCAAATTTCCTGCATTGCATTAGGATTCTTTACCGCTGAGCCATCAGGGAAGCCTAGAAAGAACATATATAATGACAAATAGAGTGTCTTGGTCTCTGGGCCAGAATCTGTGTTATGTATGTGCAGGTCTGTACATTTAGAGCTGTCATGGCCTTGGTTTCTGTTGTTCTTCCCCCAGCACAGCACATTCTTTCAAGGTAAATCAGCTCGATGATGGACCAGGATTTTTGGATAAAGAAGAATAGATGCAACAGGCAAATTCATAACAGTTTCTTAAAAAACAAACAAACAAACAAACAAGCAAAAAACCTTAAAAAGGAGAATATTAGACAAGAGCGTGACCAAAATGGCGCTGTTCCTCAAATGGATCCTGGACTGAGGGGTAGAGTTGGAGGCAGGTGTGATATGATGTAAACGCAGGTTCTTAAATATTTAAAGATATTTTGGGGGAGGATAGTACTGAGAATCTATGGGTTAATGTAATGCCTTTTTTTTCTTTTTAATTTTTATTTGAGTACAGTTGCTTTACAATTTTATTTTGGTTTCTGCTGGATAGCAAAGTGAATCAGTTATCTGTGTACATATATCCCATCTTTTTTAGATTTCCTTCCCACTTAGATCACCACAGAGCACTGAGTAGAGTTCCCTGAGCTATACAGTAGGTCATCATTAGTTAGTTATTAGTTATCCATTTTATGCATCAGTATCAATAGTGTATATATGTTGATCCCAATCTCCCAATTTATCCCATCTTCCTGTTGTCCTCCTTGGTGTCCATACATTTTTTTTTCTCTGTCTGTGTCTCTATTTCTGCTTTGCAAATAGGTTTATCTGTACCATTTTTCTAGATTCCATATATGTGTGTTAATATATGGTATTTGTTTTTCTCTTTCTAACTTACTTCACTCTGCTTTTTAACACTGTACGTTTTGGTTAAGGTAAGCCATTAAAATTTGAAGAGTTTACATTTCCAACATCGGTGGTACTTCCCACCTTCCCTCCCCACACCCCCATCTTCTTTCTTTCTTCTTTCTTGCTTGTAATGGGCAGGAAACTTGCCTTCTTCAAGATGCTCAGTTAAGAAAGCCTCCAGGAAAAAAAAAATGCAGATAGGCTAGAGCAGAAAGGGCTCTAGAGAAAAGATATATACCTGCCACAAAGGGAATTCAGAAGCATCAATCCAAAAGGGCTTCACGGAGGAGGTGTCTTGCAGATGACTAGACACACAGGAAGTGGGGAGGGAGTGGTGGCGATGGGATCCTGTGGAACTAGCTCAGGCAAAGGAAAAGAACAAATGAACACTAATGATAATGAGTGCCTAGTACTTGAAAGTTTATCCTGTGCAGACCCCTGCCAACTATCTTTCTTGGATTATCTCATTGAATTCTCACATATACGTTTTAGGGTAGATTTTTCCCCTGTTTTAATCAAGAGAAAATTGAGGCAGACCAAGGTTATGCTACTTCCCCACAGATACATGCTAGTGAGTGGGAGAGTTGGGAGCTGAACCCCAGCACCCTGGCTTTTATCATCTTCAGAAAGTTGCTGCTGTTTGGGGAATATTGAGTGGCTTGATGGAGTTAGAGTCCAGTCTGTTTCTTGTAGGTGTGGTGGGAGATGATTTCACTGCTATCTGGAGAGTAATATGTTTCCTAATGACACATCTGGTCAGAATTTGCAAATGGTTTTTCTTTGGGGGGTTGGGTAGGACATGAGGGGTGGGAGGTGAGGAGTGGGAGGGTGTAGTGAAATTTCAGTTTTTAAAATTAATTCACTTTTATTCTTTTGCTTATATTAATATGGAAGCAAAAATTTCCTTAAAATGTCCTCCATTTTTCTTCTACGTATGTGTGTTTGTGAAAGGTAATGTGGAGACAGCCTAGATGGGGGTAGGATGGTAGGGTGGAGGAGTGGAGGGGGTTGGGAGGAGACCCTCAGATAAGAGATAGGGGTGATGAAGATGAAGATGACAGTTACTGTTTAACTGAGTACTTACCATGTGCCGCTACATCCTCATTTAATCCTCACAGTGGTCTCATGAGATCGTCATACCCTCAATGTACAAAAGAAGGGATTGAGGCTCCCAGAGGTTAAATAACTTGACTAATGTCAGATATGCAGATGACACCACCCTTATGGCAGAAAGTGAAGAGGAACTAAAAGCCTCTTGATGAAAGTGAAAGAGGAGAGTGAAAAACTTGGCTTAAAGCTCAACGTTTAGAAAACTAAGATCATGGCATCTGGTCTCATCACTTCATGGGAAATAGATGGGAAACAGTGGAAACAGTGTCAAACTTTATTTTTTTGGGCTCCAGAATCACTGCAGTTGGTGATTGCAGCCATGAAATTAAAAGACACTTACTCCTTGGAAGGAAAGTTATGACCAACCTAGACAGCATATTAAAAAACAGAGACATTACTTTGCCAACAAAGATCTGCCTAGTCAAGGCTATGGTTTTCCTGTGGTCATGTATGGACGTGAGAGTTGGACTGTGAAGAAAGCTGAGTGCTGAATTGATGCTTTTGAACTGTGGTATTGGAGAAGACTCTTGAGAGTCCCTTGGACTGCAAGGAGATCCAACCAGTCCATCCTAAAGGAGATCGGTCCTGGGTGTTCTTTGGAAGGAATGATGCTAAAGCTGAAACTCCAATACTTTGGCCACCTCATGTGAAGAGTTGACTCATTGGAAAAGACTCTGATGCTGGGAGGGATTGAGGGCAGGAGGAAAAGGGGGTGACAGAGGATGAAATGGCTAGATGGCATCACCGACTCAATGGACATGGTTTTGGGTAAACTCCGGGAGTTGGTGATGGACAAGGAGCCCTGGCGTGCTGCAATTCATAGGGTTGCAAAGAGTCGGACATGACTGAGCGACTGAACTGAAATGAACTGAACTGAATGTCACATTGCAGGTTAAAGGCAGAGCTGGGATGTGGATAAGGGTCTGTCTGATTTCCGACTTTGAGGGAATGAATGTGTGCAGAGGAAAAATTTGGGTGAGGATGGTGTCCTGGGAACCACTCCACGGAGGGAGACGAGCTTGAGCATGAGTGACCCTTAGAAGCAGAGGTAGGGAATGAAGATCCTCCCCCTGGGCTTGTCACTCCACCACTGGGTGGCTGTGGACAAAGCCTTTACCCGGCATCTCAACCTCAGCATCTGTGAAAATGTAGGAAACAACCCACTTCCCTAGACGATGTGACAAGATGTTATGTGATTATCAGTGAGGTGTGGTACATAAACATGCTTTAGGAACTCCAAAGTCCTTTACGATAGAATATGCATGAAGGCAAGAAGGGAGCAGTGGAGGGTCTGAACCCAACAAGTGGGCTGACGATGCTGAGGGGATAGAGCTGTGAGCTTGTACATAGAACAAGCAGAAGTTACTGAGATGTGCGTGGATTTGCATGGAAACCCTGGAAGAAATAACTCTTTAAGGAAGATTTAAAAGTAGGATAAGAGAGAGGACCGGGTAGAAACTCTAAAGAATGTTAGTCATGAGACTGTTGTCAAAAGAGGAGCCTGGTCTTTGTCTCCAGGGTGGGAATTCCAGCACCACCTTGACCCTAACGGGCTTTTGCCCTTTAGCACATTGTCTCCATTTGGGGGGCTTATGTAAAAATGATGCATGTGGTTAGCATAAATGGACAAAACAGCCCAAACTGGGAATGCCAAGTACTGCTTTATCTTACTTCTGGTCCAGGGATCTATGGACGTTGTGTTGAGAAGAGGGGTGAGGCCAAGAGATCGGAAGTCAGGGTGGATGAGTGAAATCTGCTGATGGTGTGTGATGGGAGCAGAGCTTCATCCAGGCCTCTGACCCAGGCCTGATAAAACAGGAGACTCACCATCCAGGACACTGAGGAGAGCCCGAGGAAAGGCCTCTCTGGAATTCTGGGGACAAGGTAATTACTTGTGAGACGTCAGCCTTGTGGCTTTGTTCCTCCAGGTCAGACCTGGCCCTTTGGGACAAGTCTGTGCTCTGTGAGGAGACTGAGAGAGGGGCGCTGGGAGTGGCCATATTCTTCTGGAAGGTGACTCTTGGGGTCTGGGCCAAGAAAGGGTTTTGAACAGGAAAGGGGATTCACAACAGGGCATACTTGAGAGGAATTGTTTAAAGCTTTAAACTCACTCCAAGGCAAGTAACATGAGCTAGACCTGTGAGTTACTTTGGATCGATCCATCCATCTATCTATCTATCTATCTATCTATCTATCTATCTATCTATCTATCTATCTATTGTGTGTAAGTTGAAAATGCCTCCCCTGGCAGTATTTCTGTTTCTGAACTCCCAGAGAGTTCCTCTTGTGGAGTGGGGGAAGGGATTCCTCTGGGGATAGACAAAAGTGGGGATGCACTGGCTTTGAAGACTGCATTTCCTCCCTTTTTATGCCAGGGTGTAACCAGAGACCAGTGTCAACAAGGAATCTGGCTCAGGAACGCTTTTGTTTGCAGCTCTCCTTGGGGCGTGACTTGTTTTTTTCAGAGGTCAATGAATTGTAAATTGTGTAATTTCAGATTCTGCTGAACCAGAGTAGGGAGCATTTTTGAGGGAGGTGGGGGATGTCACTCAGGCATCTAGGAAACTCTTGCTGTCTGTCTGTAAGTCCAGACTTGGCCATGTGGAATCCTCCCGTTCACAGGAGAAAGAAAATTTATGTGGATTAGACTGTTTATGTCTGAATTTGCTATATTTTCTATGCAGATAGATCTTGTGTCAAAACTTCAAAATAAGATAATATCCTAAGTTCAGAGCAGCAAAAGCAATAAAACCAGTTATTTGGTATGCTTGATAACACTTTTCTGGTTAAAACTATTTGTTGTGGCCTATAAGGTCCATCTAGTCAAGGCTATGGTTTTTCCTGTGGTCATGTATGGATGTGAGAGTTGGACTGTGAAGAAGGCTGAGTGCCGAAGAATTGATGCTTTGGAACTGTGGTGTTGGAGAAGACTCTTGAGAGTCCCTTGGACTGCAAGGAGATCCAACCAGTCCATTCTGAAGGAGATCAACCCTGGGATTTCTTTGGAGGGAATGATGCTAAAGCTGAAACTCCAGTACTTTGGCCACCTCATGCGAAGAGCTGACTCATTGGAAAAGACTCTGATGCTGGGAGGGATTGGGGGCAAGAGGAGAAGGGGACGACCGAGGATGAGATGGCTGGATGGCATCACGGACTCGATGAACGTGAGTCTGAGTGAACTCCGGGAGTTGGTGATGGACAGGGAGGCCTGGCGTGCTGCGATTCATGGGGTCGCAAAGAGTCGGACACGACTGAGCGACTGAACTGAACTGATGAAGGTATATGGGCTTCCCTGGTGGCTCAGTGGTAAAGAACCCACCTGCCAATGCAGGAGACACAGGAGACGTGGATTCAACTGGGTGGGGAAGATCCCCTGGAGAAAGAAATGGCAACCCACTTCAGTGTTCTTGGCTGGGAAATCCTGTGTACTGAGGGAGCCTGGTGGGCTACAGTCCATGGGGTGGCAAAAGTGTCGGACACGACTTAGCAACCAAACAACAACAAGAACATGAAGGTATATACCTTGTGCTCTGGGGAAGGGTACCAAATTGGGAGCTTCTAAAGGTCTTAATCATTTTTTCAAAAACAATTTTATAGCTTCTATTTTTTCTTTTTAATTTTTAAATTAACGTGTAGGGGCTTCCCATGTGGCTCAGCTGGTAAGGAATCCGCCTGCAATGCGGGAGACCTGAGTTCAATCTCTGAGTTCAGAAGATCCCCTGGAGAAGGGAAAGGCTACCCACTCCAGTGTTCTGGCCTGGAGAACTCCATGGACTGTATATTCCATGGGGTCGCAAAGAGTCGGACATGACTAAGCAACTTTCACTGACTTATAATATTAGTTTCAGGTGTGCAATGTAGTGATGTGACATTTATATACATTATAAATTGACACCATGATGAGTCTAGTAACCATCTAGACTCAACCACTACACAAAGTTTTTATAATATTATTGACTATATTCCCTGTGTTATATATTACATCCCCATGACTCATTTATTTTATGACGGAGTTTGTATTTCTGGATTTTTCTCACCTATTTTGGTATAAATTTGCCTCTAGCAACTACCTGAATATTCGCTGGAAGGACTGGCTCATTGGAAAAGACCCTGATGCTGGGAAAGATTAAAGGCGGGAGGAAAAAGGGACAACAGAGGATGAGATGGTTGGATGGCATCACTGACTCAGTGGGCATGAGTTTGAGTAAACTCTAGAAGTTGGTGATGGACAGGGAGGCCTGGCGTGCTTCAGTCCATGGGGTGGCAAAAAGTCGGACACAACTGAACTGAACTGAACTCAACTAGCAACTACCAGTTTCTCTGTATCTATGAGTCTGTATCTATTTTGCTTTGCTTGTCTGTTGTTGTTTTGTTTTTTTTTTAGATTCCAAATATAGTGAAATCATATAGTATTTGTCTTGCTCTGTCTGATTTATTTTACTTAGCACAATACCCTCTAGGTCCATCTGGGTTGTTGGAAAGGGCAACATTTCATTGTCTGTGATGAGTGAGTAATGTCCTATTGTGTATATAGGTCTTAAGCATTTTAAATCTATATTTCCCCTCCTATACACTAGGATTAAAATTACTCATGCACTCAACAAAAATCTATTCAATATTTACCTTATTCCAACCACTGTCTTAAGGGCTGAAGACATAGAAATTAAACAAGCTATTGCTCTCTCCAGGCTTACAATCTACTGGGTTGGGCCAGATAATAAAATTAATGTTGTATAATCTACCAAGTAGTGAGACTTGCTAGGAAGAGAAATAGAGAGGGCTCCAGGAGATGGAAGGGAATAGTAGTATATCTGAGGAAGTGGAGTTGGAGCAGAAGTGAGGCAGTGAGCCCTGAGGCTGACTGAAGGAAGCATGTCTAAGAAAAAGGGATGTCCAGAGAGGGTTCAGGGAAAGTGTTGGAGGTGAAGTCAGAGGGGATCTGGAATCATAGGTTGTGCAGATGTTGTGGGGCTTTGTGGGTCACTACAAGGACTTTGGATTTTATCCTGAAGGAGATGGGAAGCTTGTGGAAGGTTTTCAGTAGAAGTGGGACAAGATCACGGTGGCTACTGATTTTAAGATAAATTGAATAGGGCAAAGATGGAAGCATGAAAGCAGGATACGAGAATCTAAGCAAGGAGGATGGTGGCTGGCAAGATTTTCTGATGAATGGAATGTGAGCCTGGAAAGAAAGGAGCAAAAAATGAGTCAAGGTTTTGGGTCTGAGCAGCTGGACGAGTAGAGCTGTTGTTTACTAAGATGGGGAAGCCTGGAGGAGGAGCACATTTGGAAATGGGGGAGCCAGAATTCGTCTTTGGAATTAAGTCTGTCAGATGTCTAGTAGGTCTAATAGTCCGTTGGATGCATGAGGGAAGGAGGATGGGGTTAGAGGTATACATTTGGGAATGCAAAGCACGTAAAAGAATTGAAGCTGTGGATGAGATAATGTCACCTAGGAAGAGAGAGTATAGATGGAATGGAAAATAACCTGGGGCTGAGCCTTGGGGATGCCAGCATTAGCTGCTAAGAACATGAGAAGAACCAGCCAAGGTGATAAGGAGGAACCAGTGAGATAGGAAGAAAGGAAAGTCCCAGGGACAAGGGGAGAAGCTATTTCAAGAAAAGTGAAAGTGTTACTCACTCAGTCGTGTTAGACTCTTTGCGATCTCATGAACTGTAAGCCTGCCAGGATCCTCTGTCCATGGAGTTCTCCAGGCAAGAATACTGGAGTGGGTTGCCATTCTCTTCTCCAGGAGATCTTCCTGACCCAGGGATCAAACCTGTGTCTCCTGCTTTGCAGGCAGATTCTTTATTTTCTAAGCTACCAGGGAAGCCCCAAGAAAGGGCATGTCCTAACGGATCAGAGGCTGCTGAGAGATCAAGTTCAAAGAGGACCTGAAGTTAGTCCTTGTATTTGGAACATGGAGGTTGCTGGTAAAGTTCACGAAAACCAATTTTAGTGAGATTGTGGGGGTGAAAACCTGATTTGGAGTAGTTTTGAAACAAAGTCAGAAAGGAATAAGTGGAAATTGTGAAGATATAGATAATTTTTCAAGAAATTAAGTATAAAGAGAAGTAACCCCTGCCCTGTCCCCACCCCAGATTGAGGCAGTTGCCAGAGGGAGCAATGTGTCTCTAATATGGCCCTATCACATGCCAGGATTCAAATAGGAAGTCATCTTCCCTTCCAGAAGAGCTGTAAGAGTCTATCCTGTGGCTCTCCTACTGGGGCTTGCCAGAGACTCTACGCTGCATCCCTATCTGTCACAGATACCTCTGCCAGATCACACGAGCCAAGGGCACCTCACATGGTAGCCTGGATCTACTGCAGAGCCCTCTCTTGCTCCAGACTTCAATCACCCAATACATAGGAATAGTCCCTATTATAGGTTATGTTTCTTCAAAACCTTAAGGGGCTTAGCTAGCATTGTATTTCTTTCTTAGTAGTAGTAAGCCCAACGTGTAATAATGTGTTCTTTATCTGTCAGGGGATGTCCTGACATGCCTTAGATCACTGAACTCCTAAAGACTTCACTAGTGTTGGGGACATTGCCGGATCCTTTCTCAAGGGGACTCAGGTTAGGGGTCTGAGTACTGACTCAGATCTGGAAATTATGACTACATCAACGTTCTTCTTGATAGCTCTTGATGTTTTTTTTTTTTTTTCCTTCTTGTTATACAAGTCACATGATACCTTTATTGGCTGATCATCTATGCCAGTCCCAGGAACACCACGGTCTATTAGCCTTCATCAAAACCTTGTGGGTGGAGGCACCAGACAACAGCTCTGGTTGTCCCTCTGGCCTTGTTGCCTTTGTGTTTAATGTTCACCTTGACCCTGGTGGTGAAGCACTGATGTCTTGGCCTTTGTTATTCTGGAATCCCATCATTCCCCCTGAGTCTAGGGAGCCCAGTTATATGGCAGTCACGTCTTCTTATCCTGGCCCACGATGGACAGTTATCTCCAAGCTTCTCAGGGATGTAGTTTCCCCTGACTGACATATTCCTTATTGCCCTAAAGCAGGGACTGTCCCCTGAACCCTCTCAGGAAGCATATGTCTCACACAAATTTGTTCTAACATTTCTGTCTCCCTGAACATTCTGATCCTGTCCTCAATTTTCTGCTGTGGTATTGCAGCCTCTCCCTGTGATTTACTGTAAAGCATCATGCCTAAGCTTCAAGGAGCCATTCAGAAATGCATTCATTCTAACTTCAAGGGGGCTCCCAAGACAACAACCCCTCCCTCACCTTTGTATTCTGCTCTCCTTCCTTTCCTGTGTATCATCCTTGAACTTGCTCCCACATGTGTCCCCCTAGATCAGGCTGATACATCTTCATCAAATTCTGCGGCTCTTTCTGAGGACAAGATGTTTTCTTCTGGACCAAGCTTTGTATTTCTTCATTTGGGCTACCTTGAAACCTAACCCCAGTTATTTGACTGGAAGTAAAGAATGGAGGTGAGGTAGATCATGAGGAAGGCAATATCTTTTTGGCATAGTCACTCTCAAGAAAAGTCTCACCCAGATCTGCAGAAGAAAATAAAAGCAACATTCAGGTAAATATCAGGCAACTAATAGAATATTTTGGGTGAAATGAGAGAAGCCAGGGAATGTACCCTCATGCTCCAGGCTTCTTTCTACAGGATTGGGAAGAAGCTGGTAGTGACAAAATGTGGATGAGGCAGGAGGAGACTTGGGAAGGAGGTTCAGATTTCTGGTTCTTGCAAATGAAACATCATTGATTCTTTCATTTGTCTATTAATTCATTCAGTATTTATTGGAAGCCCCTTGTGTCAATCACTCTGCTAGGTGCTTGGATTCAAAGACAAATACAACCCTGTCTTTACTTTTCAGAAATTCAGAGTGTCATGTGACTGGGTATAAGTGGACAGAAAAGCGATTTCCTATTTATTGCCTTACACATGATGGGAAAGAGGGATGTACAGGGTGCTATGGGAGTCCAGATGAAATACAAAAACAAAACACTCTTGCCTGGTGTGTGTGCATATGAAGGAAGAGTTATAGAAAGCCTTGTCTAGCTTCTTGTCCCCCCACACTTCCATTCCTCATTTCTAGAGCCACTTGACCATTGCTGGTCAGGGGTAATTTAAAGAATCCTGGTTTGGTAGCTCAGAGGACTAAGAAACCAACCCTCCTTTCTGTTTTCAGCATCTGTATGTAATTTCTTACTCTGTTTTTATGACCCATGTCCTCTTGCCTCCCAACACCATTGTCTTAGGGATCTTTCGGCTACTGTTGAGAAATTAGCTGTCAGTTTCGTCATTGGTCCTTTGATGGAAATCTGTCTTCTTCCTCTGGCTGCTTTTATCTTCTTTGTTCATGGTCTTTAGCAGTTTTGCTTTAAAGTACCTAAGTTTTACTTTATTTTCAGTTTTGGATTTCCTGGATCTAACAGTTGATATATTCAACTAGTTTTGGGAAAGTTTCAGTTATTACCTCTTCAAGTCTTATTTCTGTTCCTTTATTTCTGTCTTCACCCTACAGGAGTTCAATTAAACATACATAAAACTTTTCATGGGTCTTTTATGTCAGTGCTATGGTCTGAGAAAAGTTAAGTACAAAAATTGAGAGCAAGAATTTTGAAGGTTTCATAGCAACTGACTGAGTAATTTTATATCTTACAAATCTAATAAAAATTTGGCCTATATTTGAATATGTCTATTACTTATTTCATTGTTCTACTATAAGTAAAGCCAATGCTTAAGAACAAAGAAAGGTATAGAGTAGCTATCAAAAGCAAGCACAAAAATCTCACAGAGAATAACCATTTTGGGACAATAAGTATAGGAACAAGTAGCTTTATCTGGTTTCCTAGACCCTCAGAACATGTCAGAGTTCACACAATGAGGATCATGAATTATTCATGAAAGGTCATATGTTGTTTTTATTTCCTTTATTCCCTTTGTTTTTAAAAGATAGGAACCACACTGAAACATATAATGCCCATTTTCTTGTCTTCTTTAACAATGTGTTGTACTTACGGAAGTTTCAGTAGTCTAGAAAGTTATTTTCTCTGGAGCAGTAGTTCTCAAACTACCACGTATCAGAACTACCTGGTGCTGCTAACTCACTTCAGTCGTGTCCGACTCTGTGCGACCCCATAGACGGCAGCCCACCAGGCTCCCCCGTCCCTGGGATTCTCCAGGCAAGAACACTGGAGTGGGTTGCCATTTCCTTCTCCAAGTCGCTCAGTCATGTCCGACTCCCAGTGACCCCATGGACTGCAGCCCACCAGGCTCCTCCGTCCATGGGATTTTCCAGGCAAGAGTACTGGAGTGGGGTGCCATGGCCTGCAGGGCTTACTAAATACAGATTTCTGGACCCCCACCTTCAGAGTTTTTGATTCAGCAGGTTTGCATTTTTAATAAATTCCCAGAGAGATGCCAATGTTATTGGCCTGGGCAGTACATTTTGAGGACCTTTGTTTGGGAACATCCATGTCTCTGATGAATAAAGCATTGTAGTGCTAAAGAACCAGGAGTGGGAATATTTAGACAGAATATGGAGTAAAATAAAGTTCAAATGCTTTGCTGTGATATTCAAGGCCCTGCATGATAGAGCCCTTGTCTATCTCACCCACGTTATCTCACACCATGTTTCTTAATTTTTGCACTGGCCTCCATTCTGTTAAAGACAGCAGGCTCATTTCTGTCTCAATGGTGTGCTTGTTGTCCCCTCTGCTTGGGGCTCTTCTTTCTCAGGTTATGGCTCTCTCTGTGTCATCACTGAAGGCTCCGAACGCCTCCTTTTCAGACAGGTGTTCTCTCCTTAAGCCATTCTCTATCACACTTCTCCTAGTTTATTCTCTTCATGTCACTTATGATCTAAAATTCCCTTTTTATTTCCTTGTTGGAGAATTCCAATATAGCAGACGTCTTGTCTCCTAGTTTCTTTTGCTAGCTCCATTCTGGAGGAGGGCCTGATATGTTTTAGGTGCTCATTAAATATCTGTTGGTTGGAAACACCGATGTTTGGCGTGGGTCTCTTACTTTTTACTTTGTTTCTAAGGGGAAATGAAGTGCACTGAAAAAGGAGCTGAGTAGCCTGAGGAATTTAAAATGTGGTCCCGCCTCCATCTGTCTATCTGTTATAGCTGCCAGGATTCTGCCTAGCTTATAAGGGGTCTGTGTTTTTCCCCGCCCTGACACTGTCTACCCCTGGTTGCCTCATAAAAAGACAATATGGTGACTTGGGTGGCACTCTACATTTTCAGGGATTCTAGAGCGTTGCTAAATGGGTCATTTTCTCATGCATCCAGCACAGCCCTAACTTGTATAAGAGATTCTTTCCTGGGTGGCTAGCCTCTGCTGAGTTGTCCTTTGCTGCAGGGGGGGAAGAGGAGCTGCTTCCTACCTCTGTGAAGTGCCAGGTGGGCTCTGCGGCTGCTCCCCTCAGGTACCTCCAGCTATTTCAGATTCCAGGTTAGGAATGGACCTGATTGATCCTATTGGAGGAGGCCTGGGCCTCTAAGATGAACGAAAAAGTCAATTTGCTGACTCAGATATTTTAAAACTGTGTTTTCCTCCCAGTGGTTTCCTCGTTAAAAACTGAGAGCCTGTGCCCATGCTGGCTGTACACAGGGCCTGGACATTCTCTCTACAGACAGCTGCTGGTGGTCTGAGCTGACTCATTCATCCCCTTCCCCAAGGCAATGCCCCTGGAGTCTGCTCTTGGAAGGTTGGTATTCTGGTAGTAGTCTCAGGCTGCTGCCCTGAGCCATAGGCAAAAGAAACAGGGCTTTCCTTAGGCAATTCAGGAGTGAGCCTCATGGGCTAGACGCTGGCTTTTGTTACTGTTTGCGTGAGGTTGGGGTGAGGGTTTATCCCAAACAGGGAGAGCTGAGAGTCCTTTCACTTGGGGATGCTCTGGATCCCCATAGCACTAGGGTTGAACATATTTTTACATAGGTCCATTTTTATTTTATCTACTACTTAGATAAGCCTATAGAACATTCCAACCACACTAACTTCTTTCACGTCTGCCCTTTATCTGTGTTAAAGCTGGTTACAGACACTGGTACTTGATTGATGACTTTGGCATTGCTTGCACTTTTTGTTGTGCTGGGAATGAACTGAAGATGGGTTTGATGAGAAGCAGAGGTCGTGGGTGGGAGGTTTTGACAGCTGCCAGAGGAGCTGCCTTGAGTGTTTTGTTAGGCCAGTTCACCTACTTCTAGAGCTTTCCATGTTTGGTGGGAGTTCACACATCAACTTGTTAAGCACCTACTCTAAACCAGGCAGTCCTCCCAGTTAGGTGCTGGGGGTACCAACACTAATACAGGATTACCTTTTTGCCTTCAAGGACCTCAGCATCTTAAGGGCAGAGGGACCTGTGGTGGTGGCTTCAAGATGGCTATACATTCTTTTTACTCCTGCTTTTGGATTTGAGCTTGTTCTATCACTTGCTTTGACTAGTAGAATGTGGTGTAAGCAATGTTGTGTAATTTTCGAGCTTGGGCCTTAAGGGAGCTACAGCTTTGGCTTTTGCCACTTGATATTGTTCTTCTTAGGAAGCCAGCCACCATGTAAGAAGCTGATCTACCCTAAGCCCACAATCCAGTGAAGAAGCCAAAGCTAGCCACACAGAGCAACAGTGTGAGAGGACCACTGAGGACACGTGAGTGCATACATCATGAGTCTTCTGTTCAGTCCAGTGGCTGAAGGAATTCAGCTGAGTGAATGACCTCAGCTGATGCCATGTGGAGCAGAAGAACCACCCAACTAAGCTTTATCTAAAAGCTTGACCCATAGCATTTTGAACAAATAAAATGGCTATTCTTTGACCCCATTAAGTTTGGGGATACATTGTTATGCAGCTCTAGATAATTAACATATGCACATATTTCCCCCTCTTTTCAGTGGGAGTTTAGTTCCCTGACCAGAGATTGAACTTGGGCCCTTGGCAGTGAAAGTGCAGAGTCCTAATCACTGGGCTGTCAGGGAATTTCCTACACGTATTTTCTTGAAAGAGGTATGCATGGGATGTTATAGGAGCACAGAAGAAGTTACCTAAGCAAGCGTGTGTGATGAGAGGATGGACATGGACTGCCTCCCAGAGGAGGCTTGCTTGAGTAGAATCTTCTCTAAGGACCCAGATGTGAGTCAGGCTTAGGGGAGGGTAAAGTCTGTCTAGATACAGGGGAATTGAGCAAAATAGCATGGAAGTAATTAACAGCATGGTAAAATACGTGGCAAGAATACACAGAAGAATTTTACAAAAAGATCCTAAAGATCCTGATAACCTTAACAATATGCTCACTCATCTGGAGCCAGACATCCTGGAGTGTGAAGTCAAGTAGGCCTTAGGAAGCATTGCTATGAACAAAGCTAATGTAGGTGATGAAATTGCAGCTGAGCTATTTAAAATCCTAAAAGGTGATGCTGTTAAAGTGTTGTACTCAATATGTCAGCAAATTTGGAAAACTTGCAGTGGTCACAGGACTGGAAAAGGTCAATTTTCATTCCAATCCCAAAGGAGGAGAGTGCCAAAGAATGTTCAGACTACCATACAGTTGCACTCATTTCACATGCTAGTAAAGTTATACTTAAAATCCTTCAAGCTAGGCTTCAGCAGTATACGAACCAAGAATTTCCAGATGTACAAGCTGGGATTAGAAAAGGCAGAGGAAACAGAGATCAAATTGCAACATTTGCTGCATCATAGAGAAAGCAACAGAATTCCAGAAAACCTCTACTTCTGCTTCATTGACTACACTAATGCCTTTGACTGTGTGGATCACAACAAAATGGAAAATTCTTTAAGAGATGGGAATACCAGACTATCTATCTGTCTCCCAAGAAACCTGTATGCAGGTTAAGAAGCAACAGCTAGAACCTTACATGGAACAATAAACTGGTTCAAAATTGGGAAAGGGGTATGCCAAGGCTGTATATTGTCACCCTGCTTATTTAACTTATATGCAGAGTACATCATGTGAAATGCCAGGCTAGATGAATCACAAGCTGGAATCAAGATTGCTGGGAGAAATATCAACAACCTCAGATATGCAGATGATACCACTCTAATGGTAAGAAAAAGTGAAGAGGAACTAAAAATCCTCTTGATGAGAGTGAAAGAGGAAAATGAAAAAGCTGACTTAAAACTCAATATTAACAAAACTAAGATCATGGTATCTGGTCCCATCACTTCATGGCAAATAGAAAGGGAAAAGTGTAAGCAGTGACAGCTTTTATTTTCTTGGTCTCCAAAATCACTGTAGATGGTGACTACAGCACAAAATTAAAAGACACTTTCTCCTTGGATCGAAATCTATGAGAAACCTAGACAGCATATTAAAAAGTAGAGACATCATTTCGCAAACAAAGTCTGCATAGTCAAAGCTATGGCTTTTCCAGTAGTCATATATTGATGTGAGAGTTGGACCATAGAGAAGGCTGAGCGCCAAAGAATTGATGCTTTTGAATGGTAGTGCTGAAGAAGAGTCTTGAGAGTGCCTTGGATAGCAAAGGAGATCAAAGCAATTGATCCTAAAAGAAATCAGCTCTGAATATTCATCGGAAAGACTGATGCTGAAGCTGAAACTATAATACTTTGACCACCTGATGGGCAGAGCTGGCTTATTCGAAAAGATCTTGAAGCAGGGAAAGATTGAAGGGAACAGGAGAAGGGGGAGGCAGAGGATGAAATGGTTAGATAGCATCACCAACTCAATGAACGTGAATTTGAGCAAACTACAGGAGATAGTGGAGGACAGAGGGGCCTGGTATGCTGCAGTCCATAGGATTGCAAAGAGTCAGATGTGGCTTAGCTACTGAACAACAACAACAGCATATGTGAGGGTACTTCAAGGTCTGTAAGACAGGGAGTAATGGACAAGGTTGCAGAGATGTTCTTCATCATTATTATTGTCATCATCATCATCGTAATTGATTACATTTCTTGAACTTTACTATGTGCCAGATACTGACCTATGGTTATATATATATTAACTCATTTAATTCTCACAACTCTATATTATGATTCCTTTATTACATCAGAAGAAAATCAGACACAAAGAAATAACTTGTTCAAGTCCACATGGCTTGCAAGTGCAGAGTAGAGATTTAAGCCCAGACAAGACCTTGGAGAACTTTGTGTGCCTCCTGAAAGAGCTTGGGATTTGTTCTGTAGGTGATGGGACGTGACCCAAAGGAAAGGTTTTAAGTAAGGGGGTGACATGGCTGTGTTGAAAGGTTCTGTAGTCTTTGTAATTTCCCTGACTTTGGTTTTTTTTCTTTGCCTGCTATCTATTTCTCTACAGTGACTAGCAGTGAACTCTATAATAAGCAGTCTGTGATCTTATCTATGAAGGCTACAAGGAAAGAGGGAGGTATGTGGGACACGTGCTACTCCACAGCTGGTCATGGGGGTGGAGGGGAGGACAGAACGCCCAGGGAGAGAATGGGTGTGGTGGCCACCAAGAGAGAAAGTGGGCTGTATCCTTGACCCCATGGCGGGAGAACAGCAGCATATGGGAGCCAGTCTGTTCTGAAAAGATTCGTTTAGGCGGAGGCACAGATAGGCTCATGGCTGTGCAGACAATCTGGCTTTCTTTCTTTCCTCCTCCCCATGGCCTTTCAGGTGATTAGCATCAAAATATTAAAAACAGCTGTTTAAAAAAATAAAAAAATAAAAACAGCTGTTTAGTTCCCAGTGGAGGTTAGCAAGAGTGTGTTTCACGTTGGTTCAGAGGGGCTCATCCGGATGAGGCCGTTCCTTTGTGAAACAGCCCTCCTGGGTGAGCCACTGAATAGTCCCTCCTGCACACACCACACCCAGTTTCTCCCTGAGCCCTGCTCTGTCGACCATGGATGGGAGAACTGACTCGGTAGAGTCGTAATCTGTAGGCAGACTCATCATGTTCTTACTTCAACAGATTTTGTGCAAGGAAAGAAGAGACAGAGTGAAGAAGAAAGAACTCTGGTTTAGGTTCTAGCAGAATCTAGGAGATCCAACCCTCAGACTTGGGTCAGCTCACACTTGCTTTGTGTGATAGGGACAAATGTCTGAAAGTCTCTAAGGTCTCAAGATCCTCGTCTGTAGTAGGAGGGTGTTGGGTGAAGACTAATCTTACCACAAATAATAAAAATAACCATAGCTAGTGTTTACTGAGCAGGTACCAAAAGTCTGACTCTGGGCTAACCATTTCGTACATCTTATTTATTTAATCTGCACAATAACCTAAGCTCAGTGAAGCTCACTGAAGCCTTTCCTGATCATCCTATCTAAAACTCTCTGTATTAATTATTTATTGTCATGTACCAAATAGCTTCAAATCTTAGTAGCTTAAAAACCACAGTAAAATTGATAGTCTCATAGTTTTTGTGGGTCAGAATTCCAGCTCAAATTGGCTGACTTGTTATGGCTTGGAGTCTATTATGAATTTGCTAGGGTTGCAAGCATCACTTTCAACATGGCAGGTAGACATCGGCTATTGGCAAGGTCAGGACTAGCTGTTGGCAAGGTCAGCACTAGTCTTTCATCACCACCTTGCCATAGGATTGTCCATGAAACCATCTGAATGTTCTCACAACATGGCAGCTGGCTTCCCCCAGAGTAGGCGACCCAAGAAAGAGTGGGATAGAAGCTGCAATGTCTTTTGTGACCTGTCCTTGGAAACCACACACCATAATTTCCATAACATCCTATTGGTTACCTCAGCCATTCAGTGTAGTGAGAGGTATACAAGGACAGGAATACCAGGAGGTGACCATCATGAATGCCCTTCTTTGAGGCTAGCTATCACCTCCTCCCTAAACTTACCTTATATTACTGTGTATTACCTTTAATAAAAATTCTCTGAAATTATCAAATTTGTTTATTTGATGCTCATTTCCTCCCCACTGGAATATAACCATGCTAAGAGCAAGAATTTCATCTTTTTTTTTTTTTTTTTAAATTCTTGTATCCTCTGTACCTAGAACAAGGCCAGGTGCATGGTTGATGCTCAATATTGAGCATAGGATAGGTACCATCATTATGTCAGTTTCAGATGCAGAGGCTCAGAGAAGTTAAATAATTTTTGCTGGAAGCCACGGAGATAGTAAGTGTTGGAGCTGGGATACCAGTTTATTCATAGGGACTGATAGCAGTCTACATGGATAGCAGTCAATGAATAACTGAATAATTGTAATTGAACTGGATAATTCCAGTGCTGCAATTATGCAAGTGGAATTATGTGTGGAAGTGGAGAGCAGGACAGCATGCAGGAGAACTGGGAGAATTCCTGGGTGATTGGGAGATACTAGGAGGAAATATGTAAGTGTGTATATAAATGAATGTGTGCATATGGTTGAGATGGTTGTGAGAAATAAATAAAGATGGGTAGATAGGTAGGTAGGTAGACAGATAGATAGGTAGATAGATAGAGAGGATATGTGGGCATGGTAGCTGGATCATTAAAGGGGAGATAATGTACTCTGAACAGCTCTTATGACATAGACCTAGAGATAATTATTTGACCTTAGTCTTATTTGTTGCAAAATTCTTTGAAAAATTTGTCTCCCAGGAACATCCTTATTAAAATGACCAAGTAAATTTTCCTTTAAAAAATCTCCAAAGCAATTTAAGTTGTTATTTAACTAGAAAGTATATTGCCAAATTATACATGGATTGCTAACTTGATTATGTTTGTGGGAATTATCCATTTTCTGGATTACACACCAGAAAATAAAAGCACCGACTGTTGGCCACCCACTCTCCTTTCTTCTTCCCAGCCTCTTGAGGGAGGGGTCCTGGTATTTGTCAAACATACAATGGGTCCTCTTAGAACAATGCCACACCCACCCCCTCTCTTGGCCTGGGAGATGGAAATTTGGGGAGGGATGGAGGGAAATGATTATAAAAGTCCCTCACTTACTGTCCCTCCTCCGAAGCACTCTGCATCAAGAGTTTGGAGGCAAGAGGTCTTTGCTCTTAGGGCAAGATGAGGGTGAGACTCAGGAGAAATGCTATAGAAGGCTGATTCTGACCTAGCCTGGAAGCCAAGGTGGTGGTGGTCCCTGAGTTTCTTCGAGGTCCAGCTCAGTTCACCACAGCAAGAAAGCAGACAGTGATTCTACACCAGAGGCCCACTCAGGAAAACAAAAAAGAGTTTGAGTTTAACGTGAAAGAATCCTCTGGAACCTGTGGGTAGCTGTGATTAGTTGGAGCAAACCACACTTGGCTGAAAGATTGAAATAAGTTTCCCCTCAAACGACTTGAGTTTCTCTTTATGAGCAGTATCTAGACAGAGACCCCATAGTCTTGTGTGAAGGGGAATAGCATTCCCTGAGCTTTCCACTGAGACTTGCCACTTGCTTTAGTCAAAGCAGATTCTAGGAGGGCCCGCCTTTCCCTTTACCATGATTCCTTTAGGAGGGGGTATTTGTTGTTGTTCAGTTGCTAAGTCTTGTCTGACTCTATGCAACCCCATGGACTGCAGCACACCAGGCCCCTCTGTCCTCCACTATCTCCTGGAGTTTGTTCAACTCTCGCCCGTTGAATTGGTGGTGTCATCCAACCATCTTGTTCTCTGTCATCCCCTTCTCCTTCTGCCTTCAATCTTTCCCAGCATCAGGGTCTTTCCTAATGAGTTGGCTCTTGGCATCAGACGGCCAAAGTATTGGAGCTTTAGCTTCAGCATCAGTCTTTCCAATGAATAGTCAGGGTTGATTTCCTTTATGATTGACTGCTTTGATCTCCTTGCTGTCCAACGGACTCTCAAAACTCTTCTCCAACACTATAGTACAAAAGCACCAATTCTTCGGCTCTCAGCCTTTTTATGGTCCAACTCTCACATCCATACATGACTACTAAAAAAACCATGGCTTTGACTGTATGGGCTTTGTTGGCAAAAGGTTGCCTCTGCTTTTTAACATGCTGTCTAGGTTTGTCACAGCTTTCCTCCTGAGGAGCAAGTGTCTTTGAATTCCATGGTTGCAGTCACCATCTTCAGTGATTTTGGAGCCTAAGAAAGTAAAATCTGTCACTGTTTCCACTGTTCCCCTTCTATTTGCAATGAATTGATGGGGCTGGATGCCATGATCTTAGTTTTGTTAGTGTTGAGTTTTAAGTCAGCTTTTTCACTCTCCTCTTTCACTTTCATCAAGAGGCTCTTTAGTTCCTCTTCACTTTCTGCCATGATGATGGTGTCATCTGCATATCTGAGGTTATTAATTTTTTTCCCTGCAGTCTTGATTCCAGCTTGTCCTTCATCCAGTCCAGCATTTCACATGATGTACTCTGCATATAAGTTAAATAAGCAGGGTGACAATATACAGCCTTGACGCACTCCATTCCAATTTGGAACCGGTTCATTGTTCCGTATCCGGTTCTAACTATTGCTTCTGGACCTATGTACAGATTTCTCAGGAGGCAGGTAAGGTGGTCTGGTATTCCCATCTTGAAGAATTTCCCACTGTTTGTTGTGATCCACACAGTCAAAGGCTTTAGCATAGTCAGTGAAGCAGAGGTAGATGTTTTCCTGGAATTCTTCTTCACTTTCTGTTGTCAGAGTGTATTATCTGGTTATCTGAGGTTGTTGGTATTTCCCCTGGCAGTCTTGATTCCAGCTTGTGATTCATCTAGCCTGGCATTTTGCATGATGTACTCTGAATGTAAGTTAAATAAACAGAGTGACAACATACAGCCTTGATATACTCCTTTCCCAATTTTGAACCAGTCAGTTATTCCATGTCTGGTTCTGTTACTTCTTGACTCGCATACAGGTTTCTCAGGAGACAGATAAGATAGTCTGGTATTCCCATCTCTTTAAGAATTTTCCACAGTTCTTTGTGATCCACACAGCCAAAGGCTTTAGTGTAGTCAATGAAGCAGACATAGATATTTTTCTGAAATTCGCTAGCTTTCTCCATGATCCAACAAATGTTGGCAGTCTGATCTCTGGTTCCTCTGCATCTTTGAAACCCAGGTTGTACATCTGGAAGTTCTTGGTTCACGTTCTGCTGAAGCCTAATTTGAAGGATCTTGAGCATAACCTCGCTAGCCTGTGAAATTAGAGAAACTGTACAGTAGTTTGAACATTCTTTGGCATTGCCCTTCTTTGGGATTGGAATGAGAACTGACCTTTTCCAGTCACGTGGCCACTGATGAGTTTTCCAAATTTGCTGATATATTGAGTGCAACACTTTAGCAGCATCATCTTTTAGGATTTTAAATAGCTCAGCTGCAATTTCATCACCTATACTAGCTTTGTTCATAGTAATGCTTCCTAAGGCCCACTTGACTCCACACTCCACGATGTCTGGCTCTAGGTGAGGGACCACACCATCATGGTTATCTGTGTCATTAAGACCGTTCTTGTATAGTTCTTCTGTGTATTCTTGCCACCTCTTTTTAATCTCTTTGGCTTCTGTTTCTTACTATTTCTCTCCTTTATTGTGCCCATTCTTGCATGAAATGTTCCCTTGATGTCTCCAATTTTCTTGAAGGGATCTCTAGTCCTTCTCATTCTATTGTCTTCCTCTATTACTTTGCATTGTTCACTTACAAAGACCTTATCTCTCCTTGCTGTTCTCTGGAACTCTATATTCAGTTGAGTGTATCTTTCCCTTTCTCCCTTGCCTTTCAGTTCTCTTCTTTCCTCAGCTTTTTGTAAAGCCTCCTCAGACAACCATTTTGCCTTGTTGCATTTCTTTTTCTTGGGGATAGTTTTGGTCACCACTTCCTGTACAATGTTACAAACCTGTGTCCATAGTTCTTCAGGCACTCTGTCTACCAGATCGAATCCCTTGAATCTATCTGTTACCTCCACTGTACTATCATAAGGGATTTGATTTAGGTCATACCTTAATGGCCTAGTGGTTTTCCCTACTTTCTTCAATTTAAACCTCGATTTTGCAATAAAGAGCTCCTGATCTGAGCCACAGTCAGCTCCAGGTCTTGGTTTTGCTGACTGTATAGAGCTTCTCCATCTTCAGCTTCAAAGAATATAATCAATCTGATCTTGGTATTGACTATCTGGTAATATCCATGTATAGGGTCATCTCTTGTGTTGTTGGATAAGGGTGCTTGCTATGACTAACATGTTCTCTTGACAAAACTCTGTTAGCCTTTGCCCTGCTTAATTTTGTACTCCAAGGCCAAAATTTCCTGTTATTCCAGGTATCTCTTGACTTTGTAATTTTGCATTCCAATCTCCTGTGATGAGAAGGACATCTGTATTTTGGGGGAGGAGGATGTTAGTTTTAAATGGTCTTGTAGGTCTTTATAGAGCCTGTCAACTTCAACTTCTTCAGGTTTAGTGGTTGGGGCATAGGCTAGGATTACTGTGATTTTGAATGGTTTGCCTTGGAAATGAACCAAGATCATTCTATTGTTTTGAGATGGCAGCCAAGTACTGCATTTTGGATACTTTTTGATTGAGGGTAACTCCATTTCTTCTAATAATTCTCTGCCCGTAGTAGTAGATATTATGGTCATCTGAATTAAATCACCCATTCCTGTCCATTTTAGTTCACTGATACCTAAGATGCTGATGTTCATTCTTGCCGTCTCCTGTTAATCATGTTCAATTTACCTTAATTCATGGACCTGACATTCCAAGTTCCTATGCAATATTGTTCTTTACATCACTGAACTTTACTTTCACCACAAGACACACCCACAACTGAGCATCGTTTCTGCTTTGGCCCATTCGCTTCACTCTTTCTGGAGCTGTTGCCCTCTGTTCTTCCCCAGTAGCATACTGGTCCCCTCCTGATCTGGGGAGCTCATCTTCCAGTGTCATATCTTTTTGCCTTTTCGTACTGTTCATGGGGTTCTCGCATCAAGAGTACCATGTGGGTTGTCGTTCCTTCCTCCAGTGGATCATTTTTTTGTCAGAACTCTTTACTATGACCTGTCCATCTTGGGTGGTCCTGTATGGCATAGCTCATAGCTTCAATGAGTTACACAAGCCCCTTTGCCACAAGAAGCCTGTGATCCATGAAGGGGATGAGGGGGCATAGCATGGTGGTCAGAGCAAAGGCCTTAGAGTTTGCTTTAGTTTGTGCCCTGGACTCTGGCACTTACTATGTGGCCTTAAGCAAGTTACTTAACTTCCCTGTGCCTCCATTTTCTCAAATGTAAAATGGGAATAATGATTGATTTTACTTCATAGAGTAGTTGTGAAGATGAAATTGGGATAATATGTACAAAGCTCTTATAACTGTAGGTTGCATTAAGTATTCATTTAACAAGCATATATGGAGCAATATACATTGCCGTGTGCCAGGTGCAGGAGAACAGTGGCAAAGACCTGGTTCTGGCTCCCAGTAAAATTGCTATTTCAGTATGTGTGGAGGGTGGTAGGGAGAATAATGACCCCTGCCCCCAAGATGTCTGTGTTTGAATCCCCAGAACTGGTGAATATATTAGGCTACATGGGCAAAAGAGAATTAAGACTACAGATGGAGTTGAGCTTGCTAATAAACTGGATTTAAAATAGAAGATTACTTTAGATTATCTATATGGGTCCAATGTAATAACAAAGATGGAAAGAGGCAGAGAGTATCAGAGTGATGCCATGTGAGCAAGACTTGACCTGCTGTTGCTGACTTAGAAGATGGAAGGAGGACACATGCCAGAGAATGCAGATGGACATTGTGAGATGACAAAGGCAAGGAAATGAATTCTTCAAAAAGAACACAGCCCTGCTGATATCTTGATTTTAGCCCAATGAGGACCATTTCAGACATTCAACCTCCTGAACTCTAAGATAATAAGTTTGCATTGTTCAAGCCACCAAGTTTGTGGTAATTTATTACAACAGCAGTAGGAAACTAATAGTAATGCAGACAAAAATAAATCAACGAGTGAGGGAGCCTGGTGGACTGCCGTCTATGGGGTCGCACAGAGTTGAACACAACTGAAGCGACTTAGCAGCAGGAAGAAAATGAAGCAGATTAAAGGAATAGAAGGTGATGGGCGTGGGAGCTCTTTTAGATGGTCTGGGAAGGCATCTTTGGAGAGATGACATTTGAGAAGAGGCTTGAAGGAAATGAGAAGACAAGCCATGGGTCTGTACTGCTGCTGCTGCTGCTAAGTCGCTTCAGTCGTGTCCGACCCTGTGTGACCCCACAGATGGTAGCCCACCAGGCTCCCCTGTCCCTGGGATTCTCCAGGCAAGAACACTGGAGGGGGTTGCCATTTCCTTCTCCAGTGCAGGAAAGTGAAAATGAAAGAAGTCGCTCAGTCGTGTCTGACTCTTTGCGACCCCATGGACTGTAGCCCACCAGACTCCTCCGTCCATGGGATTTTCCAGGCAAGAGTACTGGAGTGGGCTGCCATTGCCCACTCTAGGCAAAAGGAATAGAGCCTACAAAGGCATCAAGGAGGGAAAGACCTTGATTCATTGAAGAGTCAGTGTGGCTAAGGTATAAGGGGCAAGTGGAAAAGCAGTAGGAGATGAGATCAGATGAGGCAGAAGTCAGATCTTACAAGCTCCCAGATTTTTTATTTCATGGTAAGAAAGTCAGATTTTATTCCCAGTACAATAGGAAACTATTAGAGAGGAAACATTGGAAGGGTGATATGAAATGATTTAAGTTTTACAAAGCTCATGCAGGCTGCTGTGCATGAAATAAACTGGAAGGAGTTGAAGAGTGGAAGTAACAAGCCAAATCAGGAGGATGCCGTGGGAAACAATGGACTAGTCTCAGCTGGTGTGAGAAGGAGGTGCAATCTAGGCATATCTTGGTGATTAGAACTGACTGGACTTTATGCTGGTTTGGATGTGGGGTTAGGGGAAGGAAACAAATTAAGGGCACCTAGCTCTGGGCTGGAGAAGCTGGATGAATAGACATGCCATTTACTTACATGAAGAAAACAGGAGAGGGACAGGTTTGGAAGGTAAAAGTCCTGAATGTTCACCTGATAAATGCCTAGGATTATTTTCAGTATCTGATACTCCCGACTCACTGATCTCTTGTTATTTCTTATCTGAATCTATGCTCAAGCTTCCCTGGTGGCTCAATGGTAAAGAATCCACCTGCCAATGCAGGAGATACAGGAGACACAGTTTGATCCCTGGGTTGGGGAGATCCCCTGGGGGAGGAAATGGCAACCCACTCCAATATTCGTGCCTGGAAAATCCCATGGACAGAGGAGCCTGGTGGGCTACATTCCATGGGATCGCAAAAGAGTGGGACACGACTTAACAACTAAACAACGACAGCATCTATGCTTATTATATTTCCTTCATCTGGAGCTTCTTCCTTCCACTCTGTTGTCTCAATTCATTCCCATCCTTCAAAGCCCATATCCAATATCATCTGTTGCCTACTTCTGCTATAGAGGAGACTACTCTTGACTTCACAGAGGCTAGTGTTTGAGTCTCTGTTATCAGTTTGCTTCTGAACCTCCTCTGTAATGCCTCATCTTCCCTGCTGGGTAGTAATCTCCTTGAAGGCAGGGATGTGCATTTCTCTTCTTGGATTCTCTGCTGCTAGCACACAGGAGGGGCCCAGTAAATTATTGCTGAACGGAATTGGATGTTATGGAGAAGGCTGTGTTGTGTAAGGGAGTTGAACTAGGTGTTCTCTAAGGCTAGTTTCTGCTATAAGATTTCATGATTCATTTGAAACCATGGTTCACAGGTTTCCAAGTTGCCTAGTTTTGCACTTGATTAAGGAATATATGGAGAATGAAATTGTCCTTCAATGCCAGTCCAAGGAACATTTTATTAGGAAGGAAATTTTGGGTTTGTATTAATAGATACATTCAATGATGGTTTTCTGAGAGCAAATACAAATGGTTTCAGATTGTGTACAGTTTTATGCTATACCATATCCACCCTTTCTTTCTATTCTTTCCCCTCTCCAATTAATGGGGACAATCTTACAATAGGTCAAAATTAGGAAATGAAAGTAGGATTTCAATACTGCCTTCAATTATTCCATTTCCACAACTGTGCAAGAGTCTCACATGTACATGTATTTAATGATTTAATTTTGGCAGCACACGTATGTATCCATTTCTAATGCCAAGATTGCTTAATGAAAATATATATTTAAAGATTGCTTAATGAAATGTGGTTAAGGGAAGTTATTCTTAGCAGCAATTTATACGGGAAGTTGTTCTTAGCAACAGTTTACATTTATGCATGTATCAGTTAGCTTTTGCTAGATGACAAATAATCCCAAAGCATCATAGCTTAAAATAATAGTCACTAATTTAATTCTTAATTCTGTAGTGTGCAGTTTGGGCTGGGATAGCCAAAAGTCTGGTCTGGGTTGGCTTGGCTGAATCCACTGTGTTTCTGTGATCAACTCATGTGTTGGTCGGGCCTGGATGGTTTGATGGCTCAGTAGAGGTGGCTGGGAAAAGTGAGTTACTCTCCACAGTTTTTCTCCTCCTGCATAGGCTAGCCTGGGCTTCTTTATATGGTGGCAGCAGGATTCCATTAAGTGAGAAACCAGCTGTGTAAAGCCTCTTCAGGATCAGGCTCTGAACTTTTCAACATTGTCCAAAGCAATCACAAGCCCATGTTCAAGGGGTAGAGAAATTATCTCCTGCTAGAAGGAGAAGCAGAGTTGCATTTTGCACAGGCCATAGATACAGTGGTGAGGAACTACGGCCATTTTTACAGTCCGTCATCATCAGTTAGGGGGCTTCTGGCCTAAGTAACAGAAAATTCAATTCCAGTTGCATAAACAATAAGGACACATTATCTCACAAAATAAGGAGTTTGGAGGAAAAGTGATTATAGGCTTATTTCAGCTACTTAGCAATGCCATCATGGACCTAGAGTTTTCTTTCAATCAACTTTCAGCTCTGTCGTTCCCAACATGTTCATTTTTGTCCACATTTTAACAATATGTCCATGACAGTTTCAGGCTTTATTTATAGATGACAAAATCCAGAGAAGAATGGAATGTGTCTCCTTATAGAAATGAGAAAATCTACCCAGAAATGGAATCTTGTATCTCCTTTTAGAAATGAGAATCTACCCAGAAGCCCTTGTGGTCTTCCTGTTGGATCCCATTACATCATATCCCTGTGCCTAAGGACTGAATAGCCCTGCTTATCAATCTTATACTAGGAGCTTTTGGGCAGGAAAGATGGGGATTAGAGGTGGTGAGCTAGGGATACATTTCCCTCAATAATTACAGAAACTTAGGAATGTTGAGTGGAGGACAAATAATTCTACCCAGAAAGTGGTTTTGGATTTATCATTCTTCTATTCTTACCATTTTCAGTGATTCCTTTCATAATAATAATAACAACAACAATAACAATGACAACAGCAAAAATAGATGGTAAACATATGTGCAAGCATAAAACGAATTCAATTGGTAGGACGTCTGACCCAAGGCAATTTCAAGTAAATTAAAATAAACAAAAAAATACTCTTGTTAAGTGAGCCTTATTTTGACTACTTATGTGTGCTTCTTGAGCCATGTAACGCAAAGTATAATTCTTTAAATCTTAGAGGTCAGTGATAAAAATCTGATTTTCACAGTCTTAAACAGTCAAAGAATAAAGGGATGAAAAAAAACCAGCCACCAGCTAGGAAACTTTGAAGCTTTTGTTTACAAAGTACATTTGGCCTTAATTTAATTAAGTCAAAACAACATCTACTAGTTCTCTTGTCTTTAAAACTTGACCTGGAGTGACATATATGGCAAATGCAAGTATCGTTTTTCTAGAAAGTCGTAAGTAAAATATGCCTCTCCTTTAACCATGCTCCATAAATAAAATGTCTTGTAAAAAGGCTATCACCTTAGCAACTGTCAACTGAATCAGCTTTATGAAGACAAAGTAAAACTACAAGTAAACTTGCAGATAAGGCCTGACTAATTTTTTTTTTAACCATTAAAGAAAGTGAATTTTTTAAAAAAAGTGATGTTTGACCATGCTTTGAGAAAGATTAAACTAAGTAATTTTAAAGTAAACACAGTTTTCAAAAAGAAGAAGTTACCCTGAAAGGCAAGCTTGAAAATCGCTTTGTTCTACAGTTTCCTTCCATTTATGACTTGTTTGACTATCTATTTTCTCTCCATGTTAAACTGCTTACACTTCAAAAGCTTTTCCTCTTTCTGTAAGTATTACCATTAAAGTGAAATCAGCCAGAGCGTTTAGTGAATCCCACACTTTGGATTTCTTTTATAGTGTTTTGATCCTTTGGTAGGATTTTGTCATGAGCATGCTTGTGCATATGGGGAATTGGGTTGTCAACCCTCCTGCCCAGACAACTTAAATATCTATGACAGGACTTTCAAAGGTAAACCACAATGATTTTAGAAAAGTATGAGCAACTTGGGTAATTGGTCAATGATCTAATGTATGATTGACTTTTTTTTTTTTCCACAATCACATATTGCAGAGGTGATGTACTTCAGACACCAGGGTGTGATGCTGGTTAGGAGAAAATTTTGGGTAAATTTCACCTTAGAATATTCTTTCCTAAGAACAAAAAACTGCACTGAGAAATGTAAAATCATCTTTTGCACTCTCACCCCCAGTATATATGCACGGAAGAAAGCCCGAAATCACTGCCTCCAAACTGTGTTGACTGTGATTGATCTCTGAGGTGATTCCTCTTTGGGAATCCCCACTGTGTTGAGTTTTGGTAGAGTACCGTGCCCTAGTTGCCTGTGGAAGTGAAAAGTGGAACCCCTTCCATGCTCACAGCCTAGCAACTAGAATGTGGTTGTATGAATTGGGCTTGTACACTGGAGCTTCCATCTGGAATTTCAAAACTTGAGTGTGTGTCATAGGACCTGGAATAAGATGAGGCAAATGAGGCATCGAGGGTGTTAGAGTGTATAATTTAAGGAGGCACACATTTTCAAAATCTTTGAAGTGCTGATATGCATTTGTATGACCCTTAAGGTATGTGCCTCCTTAAATGTGGTTCCCTAGGCACTTGACTTGCATCCTCAAGTCCCAGGCATGGTTTGACATCTGGACAGTCAGAAAGCAGGTCATCACAGTAGGGGTGGAGGTGATGGCAGTGAAACAATGATGGGGTTGTGCTTATGACAGAAGAAGTGATGATGGTGGCAGTGGCTGTGGTACTGCTGACTCCATTGGTGGCATCTTGTACCTTGGGATGAGCTCGGCACTGGATCCCATGGGAAGGACTGTGGGTTCTCCTGCCTTTGGATTTGTCATTTCCTTAATAATCCTTCCAATACATTATGTGCATGCTAAGTCACTTCGGTTGTGTCTGATTCTGTTTGACCCCATGGACTATAGCCTGCCAGGCTCTTCTCTCTATGGGATTTTCCAAGCAAGAATACTGGAGTGGGTTGCTGTTTCCTCCTTCAGGGGATCTTCCCGACCCAAGGATCCAAGCAGCAGCTCTTACATCTCCTGCATTGGCAAGCAGGTTCTTTACCACTAGTGCCACCTGACTGGAGTGTTAGTCACTCAGTCATGTCTGACTCTTTGCAAACCCATGGACTGTAGTCTGCCAGGCTCCTCTGTCCATGGGGTTCCCCAGGCAAGAATACTGGAGTGGGTTGCCGTTCCCTTCTCCAGAGGATCTTCCTGACCTAAGGATAGAACCCAGGTCACCTGCATTGCAGCCAGATTCTTTACCATTTGAGCAACAGGGAGGTCCCTGAGCTACAGGGAAGCACCACTTGGAAGGCCCTCAATAGATTACATTTCTACTTAAATGAACCAGTGTTGGTTTCTATTGCTAGCAACCAAGATCTCTAATACAGCAAGATAGTGAGCAATTTATATTTTGTTCTCCTTTATCCTTTTCTGTGTTTTCCTGTTTCCCATACTTATAACCAGATTACTCTTTCATGGAAGGCCAGATATT
This sequence comes from Ovis aries, assembly GCF_016772045.2. Taxonomy (NCBI): domain Eukaryota; kingdom Metazoa; phylum Chordata; class Mammalia; order Artiodactyla; family Bovidae; genus Ovis; species Ovis aries. Next base: position 58,572,427 of record NC_056059.1, on the reverse strand, counting down.
TTTATCAACTTGTTCTGTCATCAAGTTGACCAAAGTGTGTAGGATGGGCTCCAGAGTGAGTTAATCCAGCATTTCAATGATGTTAACATGAAGAACCTACATTCTTTTAATCTCTCCACTGTTCCATAGTTGACGTTGGCTTTATCTTCAGGTTAGTGGCAGCCTGACAGTAGCAATTCCAAGAATTCCATGCAGAAATGACAGTGTGTAGAAGAAGAAGAGAAAGGGTCTCTTTTTATGGTTCTCCCCTAGGAATGAGGCATGGTCTTCCAGAAGCCCTACCAATTTCACTCTCATTTTTTTGGTCCAAATTGAGTCACATGCCTAGGGATGGCCTAACTCCTGACAAGGGTAATGTTCTCCTGAGACCAATCAGACCCATTCCTGGGGCTAAGGTTAGTTTCCCCTGAGGCACGTGACATTCTAGAGGAGAGAAGAGTAACTGAATAAAATGAACATTCTCTTAGGGAAGAAGAAAGATCGAATGAAGGTTGGATAGGCGACCTGCAGTATCCATAACTTATTTTGATTGCTTGTTGAATGCTTTTGCTCACTTTAGGGTATGTGGCTACAGTCTGAGCATTACTGTATATGTGTTCTCTTAGGCAAGAGTTAATCCCATTTTCTGAAACCAGCTTGAAAATGCTGACCAAATCATAGTAAAATAGTGCAGTCACTGGAAAACAGTATGGCAGTTCCTCAAAAAATTAAACAGAATTATCATATGATCAAGTAAGTCCACTTCTAGGTATTCGAGAGAATTGAATACAGGATCTCAAACAAATTTGCATACTCATATTCATAGCAGCATTATTCACAATAACCAAAAGATAAGAGCAACCCACGTGCTCATGAATGGAGAAACAAAGTGGAGTATATGCATGTAGTGGGATATTGTTGTCGTTGTTCAGTTGCTCAGTCATGTCCGACTCTTTGTGACCCCATGGACTGCAGTACACCAGTTTTCCCTGTCCTTCACCGTCTCCTGGAGCTTGCTCAAACTCATGTCCATTGAGTCGGTGATGCCATCTAACCATCTCATCCTCTGTTGCCCTCTTCTCCTCCTGCCCTCAGTCTTACCCAGCATCAGGGTCTTTTCCAGTGAGCTGGCTTTTCATATCAGGTGACCAAAGTACTGAGGCTTCAGCTTCAGCATCAGTCTTTCCAGTAAATATTCAGGGTTGATTTCCTTTAGGATTGATTGGTTTGATCTCCTTGCAGTTCAAGGGGCTCTCCAACACCGCAGTTTGAAAGTATCAATTCTTTGGCGTTCAGCCTTCTTTATCTCTCACATCCATACACAGCTACTGGAAAAAGCTGAGTGGGCTATTACTTAGCTTTAAAAACGAAGGGAATTTTGACACACACCAAAACACGGGTGAACCTTGAGGATACCTTGAAGTGAAATAAGCCAGTCACAAAAGGACAAGCTTGTTTGAGGCACTTTTGTGTGTGTGTGTGTGTGTGTGTGTGTGTGTGTGTGTTACTCGTTCAGTCATGTCTGACTCTTTGCGACCCCACAGACTGTAGCCTGCCAGGCTCCTCTGTCCATGGGATTCTCCAGGCAAGAATCTGGAGCGGGTTGCCATTCCTTTCTCCAGGGGATCTTCCTGACCCAGGGACTGAACCCTGGTCTCCTACATTGCAGACAGATTCTTTACCATCTGAGTCAGGAAAGCCTACATGTATGAGGTACTTAGACAGTCAAATTCAGAGACAGAACATGGAACAGCTTTTGCCAGGGGCTGGAGGAGGGGAAATGGGGAGTCACTACTTAATAGACACGAGGTTTCAGTTTGGCCAGATGAAAAAAATTCTGCACAACAGTGTGAATGTACTCAATGTCACTGAACTACACACTTAAAAATTATTAAAATGGTAAATTTTATGTTGTATGCATTTCACCAGAATTTAAAAAACCATAAATTAAAAAAAGAAAAAAGGCCCTTTATGAGGGTTAATTTTACTTGTCAACTGGCTAGGCTATTGCACACCAGTTGTTTGGTCAAATACCAGTCTAGATGTTGCAGTGAAGATGTCTTTTAGGTCAGATTAACATTTAAATTACTGCCTTTGGTTCGGTTTCTCTGGAGACTAGAACCTCAGTTATTTCATAAGCATTATATGGTATTTACAGAAATTTTATGATTAAACAAATGCCCTCCTATTTGTGACTTGAGGATGTGGGACCCATGATTGTGAATCCCAACAGGGCTGGATCTAATGCCCATGGAATGGGTGGAAGTCACATAGGAACAGAGGAGGAAGTGTGTGTGTTGGGAAAACCCTGCAGAGCTTTACCCTTGGCCTTCCCTTGCCTTATGCAGTCCTCTACTCTATGCTTTATGAAACTACTCAAAGCAATAGCTGGAATGACGAGCGCTCAAACTATGTTAGTAACTTTTATTATTATTTTAGGGGAAGATGTGTCTTCCCCATTCATAATATTTCCTTTTATGTGAAGAAAGCTCTACAAGGGAAATAATCTGGCCTCTCCTTCCTCTCTCTTCTCACAGATGGTTAATTTAGAAGAAGAAATGGAGTTATTAGTCTCTGAGAATTGTTGTAACAAATTAGCACAGGTTGAGTGGCTTAAAACAAGAGGAGCTTATTCTTTTGCACTTCTGGAGGCCAGGGGTCTAAAGCCAAGTTGTGGACAGTGTTGGTTCCTTTCAGAGGCTCCAAGGAACAACATGTCCAGGGCCCCTCTCCTCACTTCTGATGGTCACCCACAATCCTGGGCTTGTAGGTATATCACTTTATTCTCTGACCTTCTCCTCTCTATCTTCCGTCCTTTTCTCTTTTTTGGGAAAAATATTTATTTACTTGTTTGGCTGTGCTGGGTCTTAGTTGTGGCACATGGGATCTTTAGTTGCAGCATGCAAACTCTTAGTTACAGCATTGGGATTTAGTTCCCTGACCAGGGATTGAACCCAGGGCTCCTTCAGTAGGATCATGGAGTCTTAGCCACTGGAACACCAGTGAAGTCTCTGCCCTATTCTTTTAAGGATGCTTGCCATTTGATTTAGGGCCCACCCTATCACAGGACTGATCTCATTTCAAAATCCTTAATTATGTCTGTGAAGAAGGTTTTTTCCAATAAGGTTACAGTCATAGATTCTGGGTGGACATATCTTTTGCAGGCCAGGGGCAGGAAGGTCACCATTCAACCTGCTACACCGAGCATGTATATTTCAGCCTCCTTCTCTCCGTTTTTTTTTTTGTTTGTTTCCTGAAGTGGGGTAGGGAATAAGCCTGCCTGCTGAGAATATGTGTTCTGCTCTGATTCTCCTATTGTAGGTTTTATCGGAGTTTTGGTATCCCTCAGAAAGCCTGTGTGGCAATGCAGTCCTTGTGACTGTATGGATAAATCTAATTCAGGGTTTAGACTTGAAAACCCACTTACCCACAGTCATAAAGCCTTATTCTTCAGTATCAACTTCATCAAGTAAAGGTGATAGTTTGGTCTCCCATCTACCCTATTCTTCTATTTCAACTAGTTTAGTATTTAGGAATAGAAATAAGGTGCCCTTTATCCAGCTCCCTTGAAAATTCAATTAATATTTCTAAGGCTCCCATCAGATGTCCACAACTTTCTAAATTGTTCCCTTACTCTCACAGGCAGAATTAGTCATCTTTTCTGGGCCTTCACCCTCCTCTGCATTATCTTCCTTTAGTATTTTTCCCTTGGGATTACAGTTGTTCACAGACCAGCTATTCCCCATTTTGCATCCCCTGAAACCCAATTCCATTGAGTTCTATGGATAAAGGATTGGGGCAAGCAGGGACTATATGTTGAAAACCCAGACATCCTCTTAAGAATACTATAGCATCGCACGTGTGGTTAGCCACCACCCCATTATTCTGTTATGCTTTTGATTTCATTGTTGCCTTTGTTTTCTTAGCTGTTACAGGTCATGAATAAGAAAAGAAATCTCTCTTTTTTTCCTGGAAGCAGGATCCAAATATCATATATATATATATATATATATATATATATGTATGTATGTATGTATTTTAGTTTAACTAAGTTATTTATTTTCGGCTGTGCTGGGTCTTCGTTACTCTTTTGTGGGTTTTCTTTAGTTTCGGAGAGCAGGGCCTACTCTTCAATGTGGTGCACAGGCTTCTCGTTGCAGAGCTTCTCCTTCTGTGGAGTGCAGGCTCTAGGGTGCACAGGCTTCAGTAGTTGCAGTACAAGGGCTCAGTAGTCGTGGCACACGGGCGTAGTTGCTCTGCGGCATGTGAAATCTTCCCAGATTAAGGATTGAACCCGTGTCCCCTGCATTGGCAGGCGGATACTTATCCACTATGCCTCCAGGGAAATCCCTTCTGTATTTTCTGTCAAACCAATTTGTGGGTTTTACCTACTCAGAAAGGAGGGTCTTTTATGCTATTTTATATATCTTACAATTGAGGTGTGTGTGTGTGTGTGTGTTTTTGCCTTTGAAACATTGAGAAGTAAAAAAGTGCACATGAAAGAACATAAAACTCAACATCACCCCATCATCCAGAATCCTTGTTAATTCATCTTTCTCAGTTCCAGAGGTGAATGTATAATTAATTCATTATAATACTATATATTATATACATTATGATACTATATAACTTATATGTACTGATTTTTATTTAACCTTATATCAGTGAGCATTTTTCTTTATTATGATATATTCTCCAATTCATGATCCTTTGGAAGGCTCTATAGTATTTCATCTTATAAATACAATTTATTCAGCTATTTTGTTCTTGTAGAGATATTCAAATTGCTTTTAATTTTTACCTATGTAAAGTAACTTTCAAACTGTGCCAACAATTTAATAATTGTTATAACATTTTGTCTGACATTATTTGCAGCAAAGTTGAACAGCTGACATAGTCAAACTCAAGATGGCAAACAACACACTAGGACATTGTTCTGGAGAAAAGTCAGTTGTGATTGCCAGGCTGAGCCACACCCTCTTGCCATGCAAGCTGCTGCAGACAGTGCTCTATGCATGGGTTGACATGATGTAAGTCAGAGCCCTGCTTGCTTGGTCATAGCAGATTGAACCAAGAACTGCTGCTTGACCCAGAGGCTGTGGCACGCGGGAAGTCCAATAGCCAATGAGACTGGCTGATGCAAGAACTCCGCCCAGCGTGGTCACTGTATCCTGGATGATGACTGGCCAATCAAACACAGCCTCTCTCACACAATTTGAATTTGAGACCTATTGGCAGTACTAAGCCGAAAGGTTGGGCGGAAATGGGCAGATACCCAGAGAGGACTCCGGAAGCCCTGGCTCCAGGCAGTGGGAGCCGTGACACAGCAGGGGCAATGGAGTCGAGAAAGAACTACAGAGAGGCCGTGGCAGCGCTAGGAGAGGAAGCAGAGGCAGAGTGTCGCTGAGTCACCATGTTGGCAGAGCGATAGAGAGGGAGCAGCAGATGCCCACTGCTGAAGCAATGTCAAGAAAAACAGGTGGCTGGAGATGTGCTATGTCCTGAGCGACATTCCCAGCTCCGCCAGGCAGCTGCTAAAACGGCTTCCTGCTCTTTCCCACTTCCTCGTGTATCCTTACAACACACCACATTCACCCAAGTCACCAGAGCACGTCTCTTCTCCTGGCAACCTGAAAGAGCCTCATCAACACCACGTAATATTCATATCTCTCTTATGGCACATATCAGGTGGCATTACGATGATTTGTTTTTATGATTTATTCTGACTAAACTTCTGAGGTCAAGGACTGTGTGTTCTATGCCTTCTAAAAACATCCTCTGCGACTAGGACATACATTATCACATAGTAGGTGCATATTAATTGTTTCATGAATGAATGACTGGTGAGCAGTAGGAATGTGCAGGTGGGCAAAACAGCCTTCAAAGCACAGGGAACTCAATTAGAGGACATTTCTCTAAGGGAAGTACACTTCTGGTTTTTTATTTTGTTTGCTGTTAATAGGGGTATCAAACATTTTAATCTCATAAATTTTATTTGAAACAATGGTTAGGCAAATATTATCCTTTAATTTTGGTGTAAATAAAAAACATGTTTTTAAAAATATATTTATTCACTGAACATTTACTGAGTCTGCCTCATATCAGACATGGCCCTAAGCTCATAGTATACATTATACTAAGCTCTGTGGGAAGCAAGTACGTAAGGCAAAGCCCTGGTGCTTTGAGGTTTTCAGTCTAGGAAAGGACCCATGCCATCCACACCAAGGTAAATAAAACAATGCAGAATGCCTACAGTATTGCTGTAAAGTGCTAAGGAACTATATTCCTGAAATGTGATTTTAGGAAAGGCACTGGAAGGTTAGCTCTTAAGGTGATGGCATTTTTTAAAACAGTGGTTAATAGTACTCTCTACATTGTCAGTTTAATAGGGCATGCTCCTTAAATTTCAGATTTTTCAAAGCTATTTGAAATGTAATAGATTGTGAGCACCAGAATATTTTTCCTGTCTTAGGGAAACTTTGATCCACTGTCTAAGTGCGGCAAGGGGATGTTTTTCCTGTTTCAAATGAGAAGAAATCACGAATTATTTTTTCCAAAAGGAAATTTAGCAATATAGTACTTTGATGCAACAGAGTCACATCAGCTTGCTGCTGTTTTCACATGAGCTGAGTTCAGTTTGGCCATGTGGGGTTGCAGTATCACCGTCACACTCACTGTTGTTGAAAACCTGTCAGCAGTTAAGGTGAAACTTAAGATTGTGACTCAAATTGCAAAGCATTTATTTTGTTGTGTTCAGACTTTGAACCACAGTTACTTAGATATCTGAGTTTAAAAAATGATATTGAATGGCTATCATCTAAAAGAACACAAATAAATGTTGGTGAGGATATGGAGAAAAGAGAACCCTTTGTACATTATTGATGGGAATGTAAATTGGTGAGCTACTATGGAAAACAGTATGGCGATTTCTCAAAAAACTAAAATAGAACTAGCATGTGACTTAGCAATTCCACTCCTTAGCATATATCTGAAAAAAATGAAAACATTAATTTGAAAAAATACATACATCCCAATGTTCATAGTAGCATTATTTACAATTGCCAAGATATGGAAGCAATCTAAATGTCCATTAACAGATGAATGGATAAACAAGATGTGGAATATATATATATATATATAAAATATTATATATATATAATGGAACACTACCCAGCCATAAAAAAGAATGTAATTTTGCCATTTGCAGCAACATGGATGCACTTGGAGGGCATATGTCAAGCCTATGCTCTTTCCAGTTGTCATGTGCAGTTGTGAGAGCTGGACCATAAAGAAGGCAGAGTACCAAGGAACCGATACTTTTGAACTGTGGTACTGGAGAGGACTGTTGAGAGTCCCTTGGACAACAAGGAGATCAAACCAGTCAATCTTAAAGGAAATCAACCTTGAATACTCATTGGAAAGACTGATACTGAAGCTGAAGCTTGAATACTTTGGTCACTTGATGAGAAGAGTCGACTTATTGGAAAAGACCCTGATGCTGGAAATGATTGAAAGCAGAAAAAGAGGGTGACAGAGGATGAGATGGTTGGATGGCATCGTTGATACAATGGACATGATTTTGGGCAAACTCTGGGAGATGGTAGGGCACAAGGAGGCCTGGTGTGCTTTGCAACATGGGATTATGAAGAGTCGGACGCAACTGAGCAACTGAAAAACAGCAATGCTAAGTCAAATCAGTCAGACAGAAAAAGACAAATACTGTATGATGTCACTTATATGCAGAATCTAAAAAATACAACAAACTAGTTAATATAACAAAAAATAAGCAGACTCACAGAGAACAAGCTAATGGTTACCTGGGCCAGAGTGGGAGGGAAGGGGCAAGGGGCAATATAAGGGTAGAGAATTAAGGTACAAACTATTGGGTATAAAATAAACTACAAGGATATGATGCACAATACAGGGAATATAGCCAATATTTTATAATAAATATAAATGGAATATAACCTTTAAAATTGTGATTCACTATGTTGTACACCTATAACATAAAATATTATATATGTCCACTATACTTCAATAAAAATAAATGAATAAAGTAAATGAAAATATTGTTGAATTTCTCATCATATACTGCAGATATATTTGAAAAACCTCTTCCCAGTGAACACTTAAATTAGCAGAGGAGACTCTTCACAGTAGAGGGTAATCGAACTTTGAAATAGAATTGCCTAGTACTCAAACTTTTGGCCTGCTTTCAAATCTGCACAAATTTATTAAATAATTTAAAAGTATCCTAAATGTTCCAGTAGGCTGTTTGAAAAACTTGCTATTTGTAACTACTCACCTATGTGAATCAAGATTTTCTCAATACTGTGCAAATAAAATAAATGCAGAAGCAAACTGCAAGTTAAGGCTGATGTAAGCCTGCAGTTGTCATTCCTTAACCCAAATTTAGGATGTTTGCATATTATTTGCAAATTAGAGTAGACTGTGTTATTTTAACCTGTCCAGCATCTTTCCTTCTCCTGGCATTAGCACCTTGGTTTTCCTCTGAGACGCCATCTGTCCCCACTCTCAGTTCATGGAGACTCTGGGAGGATGAAGAACCCACCACGACCATTCAGTGTGTACCGTGATCCAGGGCACAGCGAACAGGTCTGGGGATGGGTGTGTGAGTCAACCAGGCCACGGAAACTTAGTTCTGAGATTGTGTTGGGTTCTGTTAAGAAGGAGATTGCAGCTTGTAAAGATCGTTATCAGCCTAGATCTGCTGGGGACTGCCACAGGGAGGACACCTATCTTGAGAATGAAGCTGGCCAACACGGAGGGACACGGAGCTGAGAAATGGACAGAAAGCTTTGATGATATTCTTTCAGCCCCTCCATCAGCTGATTCCAGAATCCCAGAACCACTTCTAGATTTACATGAGTCTATATATCTTTCTCCTCCCTCACTTTTTGTTTTTCTTCCCTGAGTTAGTTTGGCTGGGGCTTTCTGTCATTTGTACTTGATTGATGTGCAAACGACTACACTTTTTTCTCATTAGTTAATTTAAGAATAAGCAAATGCAGTAAAGTTGAGATAATAAAAGTAAGTTTGTATTCATAAAACATCACTTCTCTTTGTTATATGGATTCAAGTTCCTCATAATATTGCTTGACAATATAAATATTTGAAGTATAAAGATTTAAAAATAAATATGGAACAAATATATGAAATGTTTACAATTTGCAGACTACAGAATAAGCTCAAGTACATGTGTTGCAAGTCATCACAGGCCATTTGCAGTCTCTCCTGACTTACTTTTCCAGTCTCAGGCCTTGAATTCCCTTCATGTCAGAATTCTAACATTCTCTCTCTAGCTGCCTCTGCCTCTCAATCTTCTGAGTCTTGCTTATCCTCTGAGTCTTATCCTCTGCTCAGAATACCACCCTTTTCTAGATCTTGAATTTTTTTTACTCATTCTTTATGGATCAGCTAACTAGTACTTCTTCTGTAAAGCCTTCTAGAATATTTTCAGTGCAGTTAGTTATTCTTTCTTCTGTTTAGACCTCATCACAGTCTGACCCGTACTGTGACTGGGAATGCACCAATGACCTCCTTCCAGTCTGGAGTTTCATGGGCTGGGCCTGCTTCTTACTCATCTGTGGATACTTCCTGCTTAAGCTCTGTCTGGCACCTGGTAGATGCTTGATGCTTATTGTCAAATAATATTTCAGTGCTAGGGCTGGGGTAGGTATTGCTTTTTATTTTCTCTCTGAGGTGGGCTTGCCAGGTGGCACAGTGGTAAAGAATCCACCTGATAAGGCAGGAGGTGCCAGAAATGCAGGTTCAATCCCTGGGTGGGGAAGCTTCCCTGGAGGAGGAAACGGCAACCCACTCCAGTATTCTTGCCTGGAAAATTCCGTGTACAGAGGAGCCTGGCAGGTTATAGTTCATGGGGTTGCAGACATGACTGAGCATGCACAATCTCAACCTCTGTTTGAGGTACTACAGACCCTTCTCATTTAGGGTGTAGAGGGAGGTGTATATATTGTACTTAGTAGTACTACTGTCAGCACTCACTATCACCAAACACCATAAATGATCTGTGTTCCACTCATTCAGAGTCCTGGTCCAAGGGTGAGTCTTATTGGCTCTATTTATTGGCTCAGACATAAACTCCTTGATTTTAATGGGGCCTTGAGCCAAACTTAGAAATGCACCAGTCAAAAAGCTCCAAGGCCATTCAGTATTGTGGATGGTACCATTCTTCATCAGTTTTTATTTTGGCTTAGTCGTTTAGTATATTTTTCCCTTGGAAATTTCCATATTTCACAAAAATGGAAGATGCTTACCCAAGTAGTTTTCAAGTATTTCAAAACACATTTAGCTATCAGGAGGCTTGCTTTGTACCCAGCCACTCTGGGCGCGTCAACTTCTTTGGGCATCATTCATGACTCCTGTCACCTTCTTGGGCTGTTTAATTGACCTGCGTGCTTTGGGCCATCTGACCTGGTAGTGACTTCCCATGTTGCTTTCCTGAGTAACTAATGATAGATACTATACCTGCAAGTATTAACCACTCCCAATTTCAGTTGGACTTGTTGAACAACATTAAATGCTCTTAAAACTGGCCTTCTTTTGCTGATGGACTTTCTTGGGGATTGAGCACCTCACCCACTACCTCCCTGTTGAAGAGTATTGCTACCTTTACCTTGTATCACAGGATGCCTTCTATCTTCCCGTCTGGAAGAGAATGCAGAGCCCATTCTATTGACCAGTGGGTAGTTAACTGTGAAGACCTAGTTCCTACTGAGTGATAAGGAACATTTTCTTTGTGGAAACAGCCATGCAGAGGGGAGTGACAATACAGATGCTAGGGTTGTTGGGCTGGCCCTGGGTCAGTCCACAGATATCAAGACTAAGTTCATCTCTTTGGGATTGAATTCTGCTGGATTTTCACGGGGAATAAAGAGGAAGATTGGCAACAGAGGTGATAAGGTTCTGTTCCCTTGGGCCTTCCTACTTTGTTGGACAATGAAGGCAAATTATAGACTGGAAAACACTGTTTGGGACGCATGATGACTTGTTAAAAAGAGTCAGCTACTCTGATAATCCTGGAGTAGGAAATGACAGCCCACTCCAGTATTCATGCCTGGAAGATTTCATGGACAGAGAAGCCTGGAGGGCTATAGTTCATGGAGTCACAAATAGCTGGACATGACTGAGTGACTGAACATGCATGCACTCTGCTTTTCCAGTAGTCAATCCCATCATAAACCATTTTATTTTCAAAATGACCTTTTCTGTTGATTTGGTTGTCCATTGATAGCCCTCTATGAGTTTGCCCAATTGCCCCTTCCTAGCATCTGGGGCTGGAGAAGGCATGGCACCCCACTCCAGTACTCTTGCCTGGAAAATCCCATGGGCAGAGGAGCCTGGAGGGCTGCAGTCCACGGGGTCGCGAAGAGTGGGACACGACTGAGTGACTTCACTTTCACTTTTCACTTTCACGCATTGGAGAAGGAAATGGCAACCCACTCCAGTGTTCTTGCCTGGAGAATCCCAGGTACAGTGGAGCCTGTTGGGCTGCCGTCTCTGGGGTCGCACAGAGTCGGACACAACTGAAGCGACTTAGCAGCAGCAGCAGCATTTGGGGCTCGGTGAGTTTTACAGGAATCATAAAATCAGAGAGAGAGAGTGTGTTTGGAGTAGATATGTTGCTTTTCATGATTAAAGTCTGGAAAATGAAGAAAAAAGACTTCCCTCCCATTCTCTAGAACATTTTTGTGTTGTTTTCCTGAAAATGTAGAATTACACATATTTTAGAAGGTAGGATAAACTGATTAAGAAAATATGATCATAGATGACTACTCTGGATCTCTGGAATCCAGTAAGGGACAATCTGCTTTTAAGGAAAGGGCAGGAGCCTTGGGGTCTGCTGGACATGAGTTCAAATCCTATCATTGGTTCCTATTGCTGTGAATAGAAGGATTACTATGAGGTTCAGAGAGAGAATATATAGCAAAGTATCAGATTTCTAATAGTGTAGTTTACTGTATAATAAGAACATTTTAAAAAGTAAAATTAAGTATTCTTGAAACTTTGGTCAGTATATATACCATGCAAAAGTAAGCTGCTTGCTATTCCCAGGGATTCTGTTACTTTTGCAAGAAAAGGTGGTGGTGGGCAGCCTTTTCTTTGTTTGCAGCCTTTCTGTGGTGCATTTTGATCTTCAGATTGGTGGATGCCTTCCTGTATCCTCCAAGGACTTACGGTTTGGTGGACATTGAGAGCAGTACCCACTTGTTCCTGCAGAGATGGAAACAAGGGGCTTATTGGCCCTCCCACTCAAAAGGCTCTAGACAGAGAAGGAGAAAGAGGAAGTGAAGAGGTTTAGGATTTGGAAGGAGATGAGTGCTCTCTGTATCTGCCTGGCAGAGTGAAAACTCCTAAGTGCAGGAAACATAATGACTGCCTTTGTTGGCTGGAAGGTTGCTGGTGCCTTTGGTTTTCAAGTTTTTGCCTGCTTCATAGAGGCAGGCAGAAAGCAAGAGATGCTAGATTCCCTTGAGTTAAGCACTTTGTAGTGCCAGGATATTAAAAAATTTTTAAAATTTGTTGGATTGCAAATTCAAGAGGAAAATGTGAAATTGTTGCATAAATGCATGACATTTCTAAGTCTAATAAGTCCAAAGCATTATAACTTTGTGAGAAAACCATAAAACATAAATGCTATTAACTGAGCAAAGTCATCTTAATTATGTGCACTAATAATATTGCAAACATTTGTCTTCCCCCCCACCACATTTCTCTTAAAAGTGGGAGACGGTACAGAAATGTTCTTCCCCCCACCTTTATGCATTAAAACATCTTAGTAGCTCCCTTTGTATAATTGATTATTGTATGAAGGTAAATGCATGGATGTTGCCTCAGTTTGAGTGCCAGCTCCACCTTTTATAAGGAAATCCTTTAACTTCTCAGTGATGTGATTTCTTTTAAAATGGGATTATTGTAAGTATTAAATGAGTGAATACGTGAAGTGTTTGGCAAGTAAGTATTATGTAAGTGTAATACTTTCTTTTTCTTCTTATAGGCCAGTTTATTTGTGAGGAAGACAAAGTAGGAGTTACTAATGTCCTCTGTGGAATATAAAGCTCAGAATGACAGAGTACCTTCTGTGGGATCAAATATTTAGTAAGCTAAAAAAGTGGGATTCAAATTTAAGCATTCTAGCTTTCTACTCTATCTTCCTTAACTTCTAGACATTTTACACTCTTGGTCTTCTCCTTAATGCTCTGGGAGTGAATTGAGCACAACTATTGATTGAATATGTCTTCTTCAAATATGTATTTATTAATTGAATAGAATGACTAAGAAGGCGATATTGCCTAAAGGAATACTAGCAAACATTCTCTGATATAATAACACAAACATTCAAGCATTTTATAGAATTTTTCCCCCTTAGAGTAACAAAGTGTTTTGTTATTATTATTATTTTTAGATAAGGTTGAATAAAGACAACTGATGCTCAAGTTATCACTATGCCAAGTTCAACAACCAAGAGTGAACAAGTCCGTATGCATGATGAAATGACACAAAAGCCATATTACAAATGATGTGGTCACTGAAAATGAAGCATTTGCACAATTCAAAAGTACGGTTAATCTTACAGGAGATCTCTTTCCATATCTTTTGTCCACATGTGGCTATCATTGCTTTTAATCAAAACACTGAAGCATGAATCACCCTGAACAACAGCACAGAAGACTGAGAACAAGATTTCAGAAGAAATCCCTTCATTTCATCAGTGTGTCTACTTGGAACCTGTAGGAGTTGGAGAGGAGTTGATGGCTATATTGTTTTCTACATTGTTATGCTGAACAATTATAGAGGGGGCAGGGAGAGGAGATTGATGATAACCTGAAAGAGCAAAGATACTGCTTAGGGCACAGTGCTTGTTCAGTTCAGTTCAGTCGCTCAGTCGTGTCCAACTCTGCGACCCCAGGGACTGCAGCACGCCAGGCCTCCCTGTCCATCACTAACTCCCGGAGTTTACTCAAACTCATGTCCATCGAGTCGGTGATGCCATCCAACCATCTCATCCTCTGTCATCCCCTTCTCCTCCCACCCCCAATCTTTCCCAGCATCAGGGTCTTTTCCAATGAGTCAGTTCTTCACATCAGGTGGCCAAAGTATTGGAGTTTCAGCTTCAACATCAGTCCTTCCAATGAATATTCAGGACTGATTTCCTTTAGGATGGACTGGTTGGATCTCTTTGCAGTCCAAGGGACTCTCAAGAGTCTTCTCCAACACCACAGTTCAAAAGCATCAATTCTTTGGTGCTCAGCTTTCTTTATAGTCCAACTGTCACATCCATACATGACTACTGGAAAAACCATAGCCTTGACTAGACGGACCTTTGTTGGCAAAGTACTGTCTCTGCTTTTTAATATGCTGTCTATGTAGATCATAATTTTTCTTCCAAGGAGTAAGCGTGTTTTAAATTCATGACTGCAGTCACCATCTGCAGTGATTTTGGAGCCTCCCAAAATAAAGTCTGCCTCTGTTTCTGCTGTTTCTCCATGTATTTGCCATGAAGTGATGGGACCAGATGCCATGACCTTTGTTTTCTGAATGTTGAGCTTTAAGCCAACTTTTTCCCTCTCCTCTTTCACTTTCATCAAGAGGCTTTTTAGTTCCTCTTTACTTTCTGCCATAAGGGTAGTGTCATCTGCATATCTGAGGTTATTGAGATTTCTCCTGGCAATCTTGATTCCAGCTTGTGCTTCTTCCAGCCCAGCTTTGATGTACTCCTTTTCCTATTTGGAACCAGTCTGTTGTTCCATGTCCAGTTCTAACTGATGCTTCCTGACCTGCATACAGATTTCTCAAGAGACAGGTCAGGTGATCTGCTATTCCCATCTCTTTCAGAATTTTCCAGTTTGTGGTGATCCACACAGTCAAAGGCTTTGGCATAGTCAATAAAGCAGAAATAGATGTTTTTCTGGAACTCTCTTGTTTTTTCAATGATCCAACGGATGTTGGCAATTTGATCTCTGGTTCCTCTGCCTTTTCTGAAACCAGCTTGAACATCTGGAAGTTGATGGTTCACGTATTGTTGAAGTCTGGCTTGGCGAATTTTGAGCATTACTTTACTGGAGAAGGAAATGGCAACCCACTCCAGTATTCTTACCTGGAAAATCCCATGGACAGAGGAGCCTGGTAGGCTACAGTCCATGGGATCGCAAAGAGTCGGACATCACTGAGCGACTTCACTTTCACTTTCACTTTCACTTACTAGTATGTGAGATGAGTGCAATTATGCGATAGTTTGAGCATTCGTTGGCATTGCCTTTCTTTGGGATTAGAATGAAAACTGACCTTTTCCAGTCCTGTGGCCACTGCTGAGTTTTCCAGTTTTGCTGACATATTGAGTGCAACACTTTCACAGCATCATCTTTCAGGATTTGAAATAGCTCAACTGGAATTCCATCAGCTCCACTAGCTTTGTTCATAGTGATGCTTTCTAAGGCCCACTTGACTTCACATTCCAGGATGCCTGGCTCTAGGTGAGTGATCACACCATCGTGATTATCTGGGTCGTGAAGACCTTTTTATACAGTTCTTCTGTGTATTCTTGCCACCTCTTCTTAATATCTTCTGCTTCTGTTTGGTCCATACCATTTCTGTCCTTTATCGAGCCCATCTTTGCATGAAATATTCCCTGGTATCTCCAATTTTCTTGAAGAGATCTCTAGTCTTTCCCATTCTGTTCTTTTCCTCTATTTCTTTGCACTGATTGCTGAGGAAGGCTTTCTTATCTCTCCTTGCTATTCATTGGAACACTGCATTAAGATGCTTATATCTTTCCTTTTCTCCTTTGCTTTTCGCTTTTCCTGTGCTTGTTAGGTGTAGATAAAGTTGCCATAAGGAAGTTTGTTTTAGTTCTTTTAAGGTTTTAGAAAAGATGTCTAAGTTAATTTCATAGAATTTTATTATTAAGAATTTTAGAACTTATTTGCTACAACCTTTTCACTTTTTTTGGTCAAGTAGACAATTGAGCTATCTCTCTTTTTCTCACTGATGCAATGGACATGAACTTGGGCAGAATCTGGGAGATGATGAGGGACAGGGAGGCCTGGCATGCTGCAGTCCATGGAGGCACAAAGAGTCAGACATGACTTGGCAACTGAGCAACCATAGGCAATTGAGGTCTAGAGGGATCAGCAGTTCCTCCAATGTCACAAGTTGAGTGTAAACCAAGTCGTGATTAGGTCTTTTGATTCCCCTTTTAGCTCACTATTGAATCCTGTGCCTGATATGTTGCTGGTATTCTGCAAATATTTGATGAAGGAAAGAAAGAAAAAAATGAATGAATGACTCTATCTCTCATCCATTTGTTTTTGGACCATTTTGTACCCCAAATTAAGAACAAGTCAAAAGAGATTGTCTTGTGGTTTGTAGTTGGACATGGAGATGGGGAAAGGAAAATTTCTAGTTCTGACACAAAAATTTCAGAAAAATGACCCCATTTCTTTGTTATTTTCCTCTTTCTCAAGGGAGGAATCATTCAGCAGAAATGTGTCTGCTGGGAGGGCCAGGTTCTGGAGTTAGCCACAGGATGAAAATTACAGATAAGCAAAACTTACCTTGAGGCTGTCTTAGGGAGGTACCATGCTGGAGCCTGGTGGACTATTTCTCAGTCAGTTTTCCCTCTGTCTTTGGAGCAGACAGCTGTTTTCTAGATTGAGTACCAGTGAAGCAGTTAGCTTAAATTTTGGGGTCATGTATATGAAAAATGTGTCTTTTAAGCAAAAGACTGCACAGGGAAGGGTCTGTAGGCATGGAAACAAACCTAGGGCAAGACATACATGCTGGGGTTCTGTCTCATAGTCACGCTGGGACATATGCTTTTTAAAATCAATACTCTCTCTCTCTCTTTCTCTTGCATATAATCCAATATGTATAAATTTAACATATGTAAGATTGCACTCCACCATTCTATCTAGTACACTGGAAAAGCTGAATTAAACACTGACCCAATATCCAGAATTAAGATCCACATTAAAGGTATTTCTTTTATCTTGTAGAACATCTTAGATAAAGATGAGATGGCTAAACTCTAGAATTAGATAATTTTGCTGACTGTGCTATAAATTATTATTACTTTTTTTTTTTTTGCTGTGGAGGCTTAAAAAGGAATTTTTGGTATGGATATGCCTGGGAAAAGGAAAATATATGATGACTTAATTTAGAGAAATTTAAATGCGAAAGACAATCAGCTTCTGCTACTCTTGCCCTCTTCCCCCATCTCTGAAAAAAGCGAAACAAGATCCCTGGTTTGCTCAGACTCCCTCTTTAAGACTTGGTTCAGACATCCAAGCTTTCTATCTTCAATAGGGTGTTTGTTGCTTTTTCTGCTTCTCTCTCTCACTTCCCACTCATCTCTACTCCTAAATCTCCATTCCTGTTCTTTTTCATGCTGCAGCTTCACCATGGACACAGACCATAGTATCAAGGAGGCTTTTGTGAGAATTTCTTAAATTTACTAAAAAGTAATCAACTCTTGCAGACATTACAAAGGAGGCCTTTGGACAGAGACACCTAGCTGATATCCTGGAACAACACCTGGGGAATTATTTTTTGGCTCCAAGAGGATAATATTTTAAGTTGTTATATATTTGCTGATCTGGGGGGGATGGTTGGAACCATCCAGCATGCGCAGGAAGCTTGGGCTCTTGGCCCAGTTGGCTCAGTCTAAATATTTGGAGGATGAATATTTGAAAATGCATTTAAACATTTAGAGCATTTTATTTGTTTTTCTAATAAGTTGCATTGTTAATGCAATACACTTCTGAAGCAGGATTCTGTCTGTGGGAGGAATGAACCTCCTGGACAAGCCCAGGCTCGAGTTTCATCTTAGGCCTTGGTGTGAAGCCAGAGATGTGCATGTCCATTGGTTAATGTCCACACCCATGAAGTGGGTTATTATAATAATCACTCACCTTCAACGCCTGTGTTCTAAAGTCATGCTAAGTATCTGACCCAACTCTGTACTGAAGCCAGGAATGGAACTTCTCACATACACACACATAGACACATACAGATACACACATAGACACAGACACATACACACACATGTACACACACACACATCATTTCTCAAACCATTTGCTGCAGTGTTTCCCTCCTTTTGTTAGCGAAGTAGCTTTATTATTATTGCCAACTTTTAACTCTACACTGTGAGCATCTATGGTCAGTTTTCCTCTCCCACCTACTAGAACATATCTTTGGACTGGTATGTGCTTAGAGAATTTAAACTAATACAACTGCATTAGATTATGTAAAACGTAATTAGGAAAGCAAATTTTCTGTAAAAGCAGCCTATGTGTTTATAGAACTTGGAACCAATTATAAGCAGCTAGGGGATTTTCCATGTTCTTTAGACCCACAGATATATCCAAGGACCTCAATTATATCAACTATTTGCCTATCTCAATCAAATGATCTAGATAATTGCCAAATATCTACTTTGCTATGCTATGGCGTCCTAGACTCTCATTGTCTCGGTGGAATGGGAGTGAGTGTCAGCTTCACTTCTGAAATTTGAAGTAGAGAGGACTGGGGAGGGCTGGTGGGGTGGGGTAGCATGGGTGTGTACCGGGCCTGTAATTACCATGGTAAGGTGTCTTAGACAACCAGATAATAACCCTCTCAATAGAATTGGGGACGCAGTAGCAACAGTAAAAATTATATTAAACTGGGCCCAATGCCCAGACTATCAGCCTCAGATAAACAAAGGGTAAGAGAAACATTTCAAGAGGGACTAGCTTGTGAATCAAGGAAGCTAAAACAGACCAGAGAGGTGCTCACTTGAGGAGCTTTTACCTCCTTGCAAAAGCTCTGCCCAAACTAATTAAAATGCCCAATCTAATTAGAAATCTAACCATAATCCCCCTGGTGGCCCCTCACTCCACCCTCTTCCATTGTTAAGATGCTAATAGGGTCGCCTGGCTGAAAAATTATTGAACTGGTGACTATGTGAGCACATACACATAATCCCCCGCCTACTGAGTTGGAGCAAAGATGCTAGTGATTTGTACAGTGATGGTGTTGTCTCCCTCAGCAATGATGTATGACATGGATTAATGCAGAGCGGCCATCTGCTGTTGAGGAGGGTGATAGAATCTGTTCCTCAGTGGCAGACGGCTCCGCGGTGCCAGCCAGCTGGCTCAGGGTGGACAAAATTGGACTGGGTAAGTGATGCCCCAGCAACTCTCTGGGGAAGTAACTCCAGGGCCTTCCCCTCAGGTGCCTATATTTCTCCCCATTGGCTTGATGCGTTCATATGCATCATAGAGCTGATACAATACAATCCACTTTGGAATGTGGAGAAGAGGAAAGAAGCACGTGCCCTCCATGAAGGGTAAAAGTTGCTGGTCTAGAGCATGAGATGTGCCCTCGAGTTTCATGGTGGTTATTGTTCATTTGCTCAGTCCTGTCTGACTCTTTGTGACCCCATGGACTGCAGCACGCCAGGCTTCCCTGTCCTTCACTATCTTCTGGAGCTTGGTCAAACTCATGTCCATTGAGGCAGTGATGCCATCCAACCAGCTAGTCCTCTGTCATCCCTTTCTCCTCCTGCCTTCAATCTTTCCCAGCATCAGGGTCTTTTCTAATGAGTCGGCCCTTGGCATCAGGTGGCCAAAGTATTGGAGCTTTAGCTTCAGTCCTTCCAGTGAATATTCAACACTGATTTCCTTTAGGATTGACTGGTTGGATCTCCTTGCAGTCCATGGAACTCTCAAGAGTTTTCTCCAGCACCACGGTTCAAAGCATCAATTCTTTGGCACTCAGCCTTCTTTATGGTCCAACTTCTTCATGGACAAAAAGAGGAAAACTGATAAACATATGGCTCATGTTATCTGGGAAAAGAAAGTCAGTTTCTCAGAAGAAATAAACTTTTTCTTACTTTTTCACATTTGACTTCATAAAGAGGAGAAACCGAATTTCTCAAGATGTTTATTACAAAAACGTCAAATTGATAGAGTGCTTGGCCTATTGACAGAGAAAGGACCTGAACATGGGCCTCCAGTGATGAATGAAAAATAGGTAGCCCTCTGCAATTCCCTAACAAGATCATGATTTTTACCTTTTGCTCTTTGCACATCTGTGTATTTTCTAAAATATCCACTGTGAACGTGCATAATATTTTCTTTTTTTAAAAGCTTTTATTTATTTATTATTTTTTTTGACCGTGCTGGGTCTTTGTTGCCATGCGGGTTTTTCTCTAATTGGAGCAAGCCGGGGCAACTCTCTAGTTGCAGTGCATGGGTTTCTCTTCATGGTGGCTTCCCTTGTTGCAGAGCATGAGCTCTAGGGCAAGCACGCTCCAGTAGTTGCAGCTCCCAGGCTCTAGAGCACAGGCTCAATAGTTGTGGTGTACGGGTTTAATTGCTCCACAGCATGTGGGATCTTTCTGGATTAGGGATCGAAATGGTGTCCCCTGCATTGGCAGGTGGATTCTTTACCATTGAGCCACCAGAGAAGCCCCTACAAGACATTTTCATGCAGGTGGGCCTGGTTCTGGGTCTGCTTGACCTGAGATCCATTCCTCACCCTTCCTTCCGGGGGTGTATTCAGCAGGCCTAACCCTTCAGACCGATGTTCTCAGGTCCCATGTCAGCTGGCTCCCAACTGGATTTGGTCCGTGAAGGCTCTGGTGGGAGTTTGGAGAACAGAAGGGAGGGAGAAGTTGGGGTATTTCTCTCTCTCTCTCTCAGTACTGGGTGATACCTCTGGCAGCTGCTGCCTCTCTTCCTTGGCTCCAGCTCTCACAGGAAACCTGCCATAGTTCCCGCTTCCTCTGGGTAATTCCAGGCCCAGGGCTTGGGTAGCATCACCTCCTCCCTTTGTCCCTCCAGCCTGGGAGTGGCGGCGACTTCCTGCCATGGTTAGTCTCTGGATTGCCTCACCGTCCCTTGTTTGGGTTTTAAGTTTCTTTCATCTCAGTGCATTAAACTTCCTCTGTTTTAAATATTCAGAGTGGTTTCTGTCTTCCTGGTTGGGCACTGACACAAAGAAACAAAAAGGTGTTTGAAACAAAAATGAATGGGGCACAAGAATTTAGAGGACCATGAGTTGGGAAAATAACCAAAGAAGTAAAAGACAACAGATCATGGCAGCAGACACAGAGCGAAGTCCAGACTTGGTATGCACCAGCTGAAAGGGACTTCTGATCATGTAAGGGCCTTTTTAGGCACATTCACACACACAAATTAAAACTGCACTTCGGAGTTATCAGCTCCTGAAGTGAAGGATAACAATATGTCTGTTTAGAGAAAAAACAACCCCACCCTAAACCTCCATAGGATTTAGAGTCCTAAGTCTTTCAAGTCCTATAGAATTCAAGTCCTGCCTTGTGGTGGACTTTGCAGCCTCCATTTCACCCTTCCTGAGTGGCATAGCAGCCATGGAATTTGGAGAGCACTGATCTAACTTCCAGCTTCTGGGTTATGGCCTTGATTGACATGGTCACTGGTTCTTGTACTCCAGGCCTGAGCCAATCAGTACATGGCATTCCCTTGGCCACTGGTGCAGTAGAAATGAAGCCTGGGTCCCATGTTTGATGACTGGAGAGAGAAAAGTCCTTTCTCCTTCTAGGTAGTGTTGTGGGCCCTGAAACTGTTCCAGCATTTGGCTACTAAATGGACAAAGAACCTGATAATAGAGCTGATGCAAAAAGAAGGATAAATTCAAGATAACCAAAATAAAACAGCTGGATTTCTGATCAAACTGTGCCCAAAGCCTACTGTACCACTGAACTTTTCTATTACAGAGTTTCTATAGTCTATTTACTGTTTAGTGCATTTTGATTTGCGTTTTCTGTTACTTGCAACCAAAAACATGTGGTTCAGTGGTTAGGACTCTGCACTTTCACCGTTGAGCGCCTGGGTTAAATCCCTGGTTGTAGAATTAAGATCCCACAAGTCTCACAGTGCTCCTCCCTCCAAGCAAAACAAAACAAAAACATGCTGCTTGAGACACAGAAATGTTGTCTAGTTGGCTGTGTGGCCTTGGGCTAGTCACTGAATCTTTCTGACATCACTTCCCTCATCTATAAAATGGAACTATCAAGATAATTTATCTTCAGGAATTTTTGTGAGGATCTCGGTGGATCATCGAAAAAGCAAGAGAGTTCCAAAAAAAACCATCTATTTCTGCTTTATTGACTATACCAAAGCCTTTGACTGTGTGGATCACAATAAACTGTGGAAAATTCTGAAAGAGATGCGAATACCAGACCACCTGACTTGCCTCTTGAGAAACCTATGTGCAGGTCAGGAAGCAACAGTTAAAACTGGACATGGAACAACAGACTGGTTCCAAATAGGAAAAGGAGTACGTCAAGGCTGTATATTGTCACCCTGCTTATTTGACTTATATGCAGTTATAAGAAACGCTGGGCTGGAAGAATCACAAGCTGGAATCAAGATTGCCGGGAGAAATCTCAATAACCTCAGATATGCAGATGACACCACCCTTATGGCAGAAAGTGAAGAGGAACTAAAAGCCTCTTGATGAAAGTGAAAGAGGAGAGCGAAAAAGCTGGCTGAAAGCTCAACATTCAGAAAACGAAGATCATGGCATCTGGTCCCATCACTTCATGGGAAATAGATGGGGAAACAGTGGAAACAGTGTCAGACTTTATTTTGGGGGGCTCCAAAATCACTGCAGATGGTGATTGCAGCCGTGAAATTAAAAGACGTTTACTCCTTGGAAGGAAAGTTATGACCAACCTAGATAGCATATTCAAAAGCAGAGACATTACTTTGCCAACAAAGGTCCGTCTAGTCAAGGCTATGGTTTTTCCTGTGGTCATGTATGGATATGAGAGTTGGACTGTGAAGAAGGCTGAGTGTCGAAGAATTGATGCTTTTGACCTGTGGTATTGGAGAAGACTCTTGAGAGTCCCTTGGACTGCAAGGAGATCCAAGCAGTCCATTCTGGAGATCAGTCCTGGGATTTCCTTGGAGGGAATGATGCTGAAGCTGAAGCTCCAGTACTTTGGCCACCTCATGTGAAGAGTTGACTCACTGGAAAAGACTCTGATGCTGGGAGGGATTAGGGGCAGGAGGAAAAGGGGATGACAGAGGATGAGATGGCTGGATGGCATCACTGACTTGATGGACGTGAGTCTGAGTGAACTCCGGGAGTTGGTGATGGACAGGGAGGCCTGGCATGCTGTGATTCATGGGGTCTCAAAGAGTCAGACACAACTGAGCGACTGAACTGAACTGAACTGAATGAGGTAATAAATGAGAAGGTGCTTTGTAAATTGCAAGCAGTTATTTGAATCTTCTTATCACACATATAATTTATTTCAATTGTTAATGCAGTTCTATATCTCTCCTACATATAAAAAATCAGTTTTATCAAGCATAAAGTTCTATAATACCTCACAACACAGTTCATTGCTGTGTTGTGAGTGTTCACCAAGGTTCATCAGTAATAGCCATTATTTCACTCTGGTGGAGGTTTGGTCCCTAACTTATGTCTGACTATTGCAACCCTATGTACTATAGCCCATCAGGCTGCCTCCTCTATCCGTGGGATTTCCCAGGCAAGAATACTGGAGTGGGTTGCTATTTCCTTCTCCAGGGGGTCTTCCTGACCCAGGGATCAAACCTAGGTCTCCTGCATTGCAGGCAGATTTTTTGACTGAGCCACCAAGACTTCATTCTGTGTAGTCCTACGTAGCTTACTTTTTTTTTTTTTTTTTTTCATAGCTTACTTTTGAAGTCCTGGGTGACCTATGTAAACTGGAAAGGATTTACCTCAAAACCCTCAGCCAGTGGACATGAGCTGAGTAATCCCTCTGCGTGACCGTGCATCACTCATTCGGAAAATGTGTGGTTTCATTGCTCCCCTGGAGCAGTCGTGAAAGTGGGTATGTGACATTCCTCTCACGGAGTGAAAGTTCAGGCGCATCCGAAAAGGACCAGCTGGTCAGTTCTGCCCTTGCATTTTCCTGGAGTTGCTGCCCTGAGGTTGTTTGGTAACCTGAGAGAGTGGTTTAGGCTTGAACCTTTAAAAGGGCTGCAAAATTGAAAGCTTCCAGGGAAACAACACTTAGTGTTTAGATTTTTGTAATAACAAAAGATTAAGGGTAATTAATTTATCAGGCCTAGTTAGATAAGCTGTCTAACATTTAGGGCAATGAAAATAAAAGTGCAAAAGAAGTATGTTTGTCTTCCAATAATGGTATATCTTGGGACAGGACTTGGGATGTTCTTGCAGGCTATGATGGATCAGGACAGACCCATAATGACTGGAAGTAAGAACCTGACCCACCTCCCCGCAGGGCTGGGACAAGCCCAGAGAACAGGAATTACAAGTTCAGACTTGATTTTTCTCACCAAGTACTGTGAATTCTACCTCCCAATTTGACCTCACATCTCTCCCTTCTCTGTCTGCCTCATAACTGAGCTGGGCCAAGAGCTCATTACATGTCACCTGGGTTAATCTCCCTGCCCCCAGATTTAAACCCCTCAAGTTGCCCTCAACTGACCTCTATTCATCCTCCACCCTGCTATAGGAGTCATCTTTTAAAATTACACTATGTTGCCCCACTCTCTTCCTCCCTTAAAGCTTTTCACTGGCTCCCTATGGGCTGATCCTATAAAGGCCAGAGCCCTTAGCATGTCAAGGAATTGTGGGATCTGACTCCTCTTAACAATCAATCCAGCTGCTTTCCTTCCTACCTCCCTTTCCACTCCCCCCCCCCCCACCCCCACCAAGTTCCTTCCTAACTGAACTAGAGACCTGGGACACAGCTCTTCAAGGCTGTGGTTATCAAGGTTTGATGGTCGTAAAAATTACTTGATCCTGTTTAAAATACAAATTCCTGGGCTATATCCTCACATGATTATGATCCAAGGGGCCTCGTCTAGGAATGTGAACTTTCATATGAACTTTCGTAAAGTCAGGTGCAGCTGGGAAGACTTGAAAGTTCAGGCTCAGCTGGGAATGTTGAACACCTACCTGTGGCCCCTGGTGTGGCTGGATTCTGAGAGGGACCATCTGGAGATGGAGCTCTGGAGAGTAAGTGCTGTCAGAGGACCAGGCAGAAGCAAGGCGACCTCCATATCTAACCTGCCTTTAGAGGCAGGCAGCATCTCCCAACCACCCTTCCAGTGAGTGGCTAAGGCCAGCACCAAGCCTAGAGAAGTGAATGTACACTTTGCCTCTTATAGGCAAGCTCACCTAAATGCATTTCTGGAAAATGCAATTTGCTACAACTATTAGATGGTATTAATAAATGATTGTCATTTTTTTCCTGTCCTGTTTTCATGGATTTTTTTTGAAGTATTTATTGAATTTGTTACAAAATTGTTTCTGTTTTTCATGTTTTGGCTTTTTGGCCACAAGGCATGTGGGTTCTCAGCTCCCCAACAAGGGATTGAACCTGCATCCCCTGCATTGGAAGGTGAAGTCTTAACCACTGACCTCCAGGGAAGTCCCTTGGATTTTTTTTTTTTTTTAAGTCCTTGATATATTAGAGAGTCATGCTAAGTATATATGAGTGAAATGATATATTTGATATTTGCTTTAAAATCCTACAAAAAACTATCTGCCATCATAATTACTCATGGTTACGTAGTTGTTGTTGTTTAGCCACTAAGTCATGTCCAACAGTTTTTGCAGCTCCATGGACTATAGACTGCCAGGCTGCTCTGTCCATGGGATTTTTCCAGGTAAAGAACAACTGGAGTGGGTTGCCATTCCTTCTCCAGGAGATCTTCCTGACCCAGGGATTGAACACACATCTTCTGTATCGGCAGGCAGATTCTTTACCACTGAGCTACTAGGGAAAGTCTTGTTTACATAGTATCATAACTTAAATGTGTGGTAACTTATAATTTCTGAACATTTACATTTAGAGCATTTTCAACTTTTTGATATTAAGCTTGTTGACTGGGATAAATATCTTTGTTTCAATATTTAGTCTCAATTTTATTTCCTTAGGGCTTACCTGGTGGCTCAGAGGTTAAAGCGTCTGCCTGCAATGAGGGAGACCTGGGTTCAATCCCTGGGTCGGGAAGATCCCTGGAGAAGGAAATGGCAACCGACTCCAGTATTCTTGCCTGGAGAATCCCATGGATGGAGGGGGCCTGGTGGGCTACAGTCCACGGGGTCGCAAAGAGTCAGACGCGACTGAGCGACTTAACCTTCAACTGTAACTTTATTTCCTTAGTGTAGACTCTAAAGCTACACATGGTATTATATGAAAAACATGACCTATAAAATGACTCTTGACATATTGCCAGATTTATTTTCAAAGAGTTTCTGTTCACTTATGGTTTTCCTCCTCATCCCCAGAACGTAGGAGTATCAAGTCTTAGGTGATATCGCAATCTCTCATGCTTGCCTATTATCTTTCCAAATGAACTTCAGAATAATCTAACTAAGTGAAAAGAAAGAGGAAGAGGGAGGGAGAAGAAGGAAAGAAAAAGAAAGCTCGAGAATTCCTATTAGGATTTTCATTGGGTTAAAAACAATCCTGTGGTGCTTAAAAATCTCATACATAATGCATGAATACACACCTCCTTAAGAAATCAAATCAGAGCTATGTGGAGAGGCAAACATTCATTTCTGTTTACCTCCCCTCTCTTGGTTGCTTTTCCCTCCAGAGACACAATTTTTAATGCCTATCACACCAGGCTTAAAAAATCCTTATGATTTTATATTTATATATGCAGACACATATACTTATTGTTAGATTGATTTTTTGTTTCTTGCTTCTGTTTTATTCGTACTATTTCTATACCTCTAATAATTATTCTTAAAAACCTAGTACATCTATTTATACATCTTATTCATTCAATGTCTAAAGTTAAACCATAGTTGTGTCCTTGCCACATAATAAGACAAATGTCATAGCAAGTTCTTGCTTCTCCCTTCTCTCCATTTCCTACCATAAGGAAATCATCTGGGGTTTTAATTCCAGATTTCATTAATTTATTTACATTGTGTATCAGAACTATTTAAACTTAAGCACCCATCTTTCTACATAAGGTTTTTTTTTTTTTAATATATATATATTTATTGGCTGCTCTGGGTCTTAGTTGTGGGATCTTAAGTTGTGGCATGCGGGAGCTAGTTCCCCTATCAGGGGTCGAACCTGGGCCCCCTGCATCAGGCGCTCCAAGTCTTAGCCACTGGACCACCAGGGAAGTTTTTTGTGCCCCATTGTTGTTTTTTTTTTTTCTTACAAGCTTCATTTGTCTGAAATATATTCTCAAGTAATTCTTTCAGAAAGGAGCTGAGCATGTTATACTTTCCCGTTCGAGAAAATCTGTTTTTTCCCTCCATTTGAATGCTGGCTAATGGGGTATATAATTTTAGATTAAAATTCTTTTGTCTGAGAATTTTGAGGATTTGCTCTATTTTTTCCCATCATCCAGTGTTGTTGGCAAGAAAGCTATTACCAATCAATTTTTTAATGGTTGTTGCTTAAAACATGTGATTGCCCCTCTCTGTAATCTTTCCAGCTTTATTTTCATGGTGTAAAGCATGAATCTCAAAGTGAGTGCCTCCTTACATCTCTGCCCTTGACCCATCATGGAAGCCAGGCACTGGCTGCTCCTGTGTTCTCTAGAAATAATGGAAAACAAGGTAAACTCAGTCTCTGTCTGCATGGAGAGTATATTTGAGGGTTGGGGTTATGGAAGACAAGCCTGTAAACAAATGCATCAACAAAGTAATTGATGTGAAAAGAAGGAAAGGAACATGTTATAAATGAGAACAGTGGATTGGGTGTATAGCTTCTTAAGATGAAGGAACATTTAGGAACACATAGAATTTAAAAAAAAAACAAAACTGTATTTGATGGGTCTCTTTAATTTGAAGACTTGTGATTCACTTCAGCTCTGGGAATTCTCATTTTTGTTCAAAAAACTTCCAGTTTTGCTACCATATGCCTTTATTTCATTTAGGACTTTTGCAGGAGTGGGGGGCAACTTTAAAAGAATATTTGTTTATTTGGCTGTGCAGAGTCTTAGTTACAGCGTGTGAGATCTTTTAATTGTGGCATGAGGGATCTAGTTCTCTGACCAGGGATTAGGCCCAGGCCCCCTGCATTGAAAGTGTGGTGTCTTAGCCACTGGACCACTGGGAAAATGAAAGTGTAAGTCACTCAGTTGTGTCTGACTTTTTTGCGACCCCATGGACTATGCAGTTCGTGGAATTCTCCAGGTCAGAATATTGGAGTGGATAGCTGTTCCCTTCTTTAAGGAATCTTCCCAATGCAGGGATGAACCTAGGTCTCCCACACTGCAGGCGGATTCTCTACCAGCTGAGCCACGAGGGAAGCCTGACCACTGGGAAGTCCCTGTTTAATACAGTTGGCTGTCCTTTTTTTTTTTCTACAATGGCATACCTATTAGGATTTTTCATTGCGCCCTCTGTCTCGTGTTCTCTTTTCGTCTTCAACCTTTTGTTTTGCCATGCTACCCTTTGGCCATTTTATTCTTATGTATCTTTTAGTCCACTGATTCTTTACTCCTTTGTTTAATCTGCTGTTAAACGCGTTTTAAGAATGAAAGTTCTTAATTTTGGCCGTTGTATTTTCAGTTCTAGAATTTCTATTTGATCGCTTTTCAAAGCTGTAGTGTCACTTTTATAGTTTACAGATCTTTGCCAGCATTTTAAAGCTTACCTTTTATCTCCTTGAACATAGTAAGCATTGTTGTTTCAGAATCTATGCCATATCTATTAGAATGTGGAGTATCTCTGGGTCTGTTTCTGTTGTCTGTTATTTCTGTTGGTTCTCACTTATGGTGTTTTGTCTTTTTTGTGTGTCTAGTTATTCTTAATTGTGTCCCAAACATCTTATTATAAAAACTTGTAGAAATAATTTGAGAACTGAGATGATATTTTCTTTTTACCATAAGACAAGTTTTATTTTTGTATCACATGAATGTATTAGCAGTCTGCTGCTGCTGCTGCTAAGTCGCTTCAGTTGTGTCCGACTCTGTGTGACCCCAGAGACGGCAGCCCACCAGGCTCCCCCGTTCCTGGGATTCTCTAGGCAAGAACACTGGAGTGGGTTGCCATTTTCTTCTCCAATGCATGAAAGTGAAAAGTGAAAGTGAAGTTGCTCAGCCGTGTCCAACTCTTAGCGACCCCATGGACTGCAGCCTACTGGGCTCCTCTGTCCATGGGATTTTCCAGGCAAGAGTACTAGAGTGGGGTGCCATTGCCTTCTCTGGCATCACCTTAATCCGAGTTATGCATTGACTGATATTTTTTAGCCTCTGGACGTTGTAAAACTGAGCTGCAGTCAGGGTGATGGCTGACTTGCTTCCAGTTTACCTTTACACTTCAGGGTCCCACTTTAAAGTAGTGGTAGAGCCTACATTTTATCAGAGAACTGAGCTGACTTTGTTTTTTGACTTTTTATTCCTTGTTCCTGAGAGGCTGTCAGTAGTGGATGTGTCTTCCCAGCCTTTTCTTCCAGATTGGCACACATCTCCTCCATGCGATTTGAGTGGCAGAATCACTTTCCTGGCTTCATTTCTTTTCCCAGATCTTGTTTCTTAAAGTAGAAGTCTTTCTCTCTCTGGTAAACTGAAAGACAGTTTTCCTTGCTGAAAAGAGAATAAATTCTCCCTATGTAACCTCTCTATGAAATGAGAACTCCTCTTGCATTGTAAGCAAAGGCTTCCAAACCAGGTAATTAAGAGAATCACTAGAGGAACTTTTAAAAATGGCCCAACTCTGGGATGTGTATATGTCACTGAGTGAAGACTCTCTCGGGATTTGTGACTACAAATGACTTTAAGGTGATTTACAGATCCCTAATGTCCATAGATACTTCTCCCTTAGAAGCCACCTGTGGTTAGATACTGTCTTTTACAGAGCCCTTTTCCTATTAACAGCTACCTGGGTGGACATTGAAACCAATCAGAGTTCTCAGTCCTCCTGGTATTCATAGTTTTTTTCTGTCCATGAAACTGAATCAAGGTGAATCAGAATCCTACTTGAGATTTTTTTTTTAAGGGCCATCAGAAAAGATTTGTACCTTCTGGACCTGTGATTACTGAGGTGGGGTGGATGTGAGTCTGGCATTACTAGTGGTCATTTTTCTTTCTCTACAGAAAATCTGTTTAAGAAAAGAAGAAAGGAAGAGAGAGAAATAGACTGCTGACTACATGATGAAACTTCCACATCTTGTGCTGGATACCAGTTGCATCCCTGGACTCTGTAGTTAACAGACAATACATCCCATTTCTTCTGCTGCAGCTAGTTTGAGTTGGGTTTGTATCACTGGCAAACAATGAATGCTCTGTCTCTCCATTCCAAGGAGGCTGGTGTGAATAGGCAGGTTGCCAAGACAAGAACTTGGGTCCAGGGAGAGAAGGCAGGTACTTAGCTATGATACCTGGAACATCTGGGATAGCACAAGATTGAACTGGGAGGATATAAAATAAAGTCAGTGCATAGATCCATCATCTCTGTCCTATACTCATAAAAGACATCACTAATTGATCACAGCATTCTTTCTACCAAGTCAGGACATCATCGTAATCCTACTTTTAATACTGAGCATCAGGCAATGACTATTACTGATTTGAATTTAATGCCTGGAGACTGAGATTTATTTGTCCCAGAGCTAGGCTTGAACTCGGAGATCAACCTAATTTTAGTTGGGATTTCTTTCTTGTGATACTTTCAGAGTATGCCTGGTCAATTATTATTATTAAAAATACTGTGAATATGTATGATGATAAATTATTGAGCTTTCTTTTATATATTTTAAATATTCTACATGAAACTATAAATCTGGGCTTTCCTGATAGCTCAGATGGTAAAGAATCTGCCTGCAATGCAGGAAACCAGGGTTCAGTCTCTGGGTTGGGAAGACCCCCTGGAGAAGGGAATGGCAACCCACTCCAGTATTCCTGCCTGGAGAATACCGTGGTCAGAGGAATGGGTGGCTACAGTCTATGGGGTCATAAAGAGTGGGACACAACTGAGTAACTAACACACACAGAACTATAAATCTGGTTCCTGAATCCATGTCTTCCCACTGGTAGCTTTGTTTCTTTTAGTTGTTCTAGAGAAGTGATATTTTCAGTTGGTTTTGAAAGTTGTCAAGCACTGCTGGTTTTGGAATTATCTCTGTCCTTTACAGAGAAAGCCCAGGAGATCTTGAAGCTGACACAATGGTACATCACTTGGCAGTTACAGATTTTCTTCCTGCAGTGGCATAATGCTTCCTTTTGCTAACCACCTTAATTTCCTGCCCTTATCAACTTGAAAATCAATGATACGTTTCTATTATGTGGGTTTTCATTGAATCTTTTATGTTTAAATTCAACCATTTCTCCATAACCAAGCCAACACAATGTCCTACTCAACGGATTCAATAGCAATTGCTAACTGTGGTGCTGGAGAAGACTCTTGAGAGTTCCTTGGACAGTAAGGAGATCAAATCAGTCAATCCTAAAGGAAATCAGCCCAGAATATTCATTGGAAGAACTGATGATGAAGCTGAAGTTCCAATACTTTGGCCACCTGATGGGAACAGCCAACTCATTGGAAAAGACCCTGATGCTGGAAAAGGTTGAGAGCAAGAGGAGAAGGGGCAACAGAGGATGAGATGCTTGAATAGCATTACTGATTCAATGGAGTTTGAGCAAACTCCAGGAGATAGATAGTGAAGGACAAGGAAACCTGGTGTGCTTCAGTTCATAGGGTCACAAAGAGTTGGACTCGACAGCCACTGAACAACAACAAGAGCGTTTGTCACAGAGTTCCATGGGCTTTAGCAAAAAGTCAATACAGCCAAATATCACTCAAGTCTCTACCTATTTCTAACCCTTCTTAAAATTTATTAAATATTACAGAAGAAATGTCAACTGTGTTATTGTAGGAACAGTAGCTTTTTTGTCTCTGAATTAACAACTCACCGATAGATTAAATTTAAGATGACTTAGGACAAAATATAAAAAATCATCCAATACTTTTAAAAAAAATTAGTACATCAAAAAGATCCACATAAAATGTTCACTGACCACATTGAAAGTGCATTCACTTTGGCTGATTATAGTAGTTACTATGACTCATTATCATCAACCTCAGCTTTAGTAGTTAATATTTATTTAGCATTTGCCTGTGCTAGACACTCTACCAAGTGCTTTACTTGAATTATTATATTTAACTCTCACGTAAGAAGAATATACTTTTATTCTGTGCTTGAGATATGGAGAGATTGGGGAACTTACCCAGTGTTACAAATGTTAATTAATTAATATACAACTGCATTCAAACCTAGATTTATATGAGTGTGGAGCCTACAAATAAAATGTAACTATGAAGACTTGCATATATTCTTTAGGATCAGACACAAGTCATAGGAAAACTCAAAATGACAGCAGGTTAGTTTATCCATTTCCCTTGTGTTTAAGGGGTCTGGAGAAAGTCCAGACCTGGCAAGGCGTTCCATGGTGTATGGGAGCTTATCTTGTTGCTCTGCCAATGTGTGACTTCTAGTCTTGAAATCACCTTAAGGATCAAAATGGCTGCTGGAGCACCAGTCATCACATCTGCATTCTAGAAAGCAGGAATTCACACATGAATTGTATTTCATGTTTTTGCTTTGAAGTTAGTCGTAGGGTCACACCTAGCTTCAAGGATGTCTAGGAAATATAGTCTCCATTCTGGGCAGCCATGTGTCCAGCTAGAAGTCAGGAATAAGCAAGAATAAATATGGAGAGTAGCTTAAATAACAGTTTTTATAACATCATATTTTCAGCTGCTTTCTCATAATTCGTGCGAATACAGTAATTTTATAGTTTTGCATTCAATACTATTCAGATTATTTTTAAAAATCAAGAACTTCATTAAACTTTTGCTTATTATACATTCAGACATGTCACAAAACAAGTTGAAATTCTGAATCTAACATGACATGAAGCAAAAGCTTGACATTATCATTTGTCTACTACACAGGAGTCAGTGTTGCCTTGAATACTAACATGAGAAGGGGTTCCGTTATTGGGAAATATATATATATGTATTTAATTTTATATTGAAGTATAGTTGATTTACAATGTGTTAGTTCCTGGTGTACAGCAAAGTAATCCAGTTATATATATATGTATATATGAATACATATGTATATATATTCATATTCTTTTTCATGTTTTATTAAAGGATATTGTATATAGTTCCCTGTGCTATATAGCTGAACCTTACTGTTTATCTATTTTATATGCAATAGTTTGTATCTACTAATCCCAAACTCCTTATTTATTCCTCCCCCACCCTCTTTCCTCTTTGGTAACCATAAGTTCGTTTTCTATGTTTGTGAGTATGTTTCTATTTCACAAATAAGTTCATTTGTGGTATATTTTAGATTCCACACATGAGTGCTATCATATGGTATTTGTCTTTCTCTCATTTCATTTAAAGTGATAATCTCTAGGTCCCTCCATGTTGCTGGAATGGCATTGTTTCATTCTCTTCTATGGCTGAGTAGCACTCCACTGTGTGTATATCCTACATCATCTTTATCCATTCATCTCTCAATGAACATTTAGGTTGCTTCCATGTCTTGGCTATTGTAAATAGAGCTGCTAAGAACATTGAAGTGCATGTATCTTTTTGAATTAGAGTTTTGTCTGAATACATGCCCGGGAGTGGGATTGCTGGATCATATTGCAACTCTAATTTTAGTTTTTAAGGAACCTCCATACTATTCTCCATAAAGAACATGCATTCCTACCATAGTGCCAACAGTGTAGGAGGGTTCCCTTTGCTACAATGGAATATTTTAACCAGCATTCTTTCATGCTCTGTCTGTAATTTTTTTTTTTTTTTTCCTGCTTAACCATCCACTAGAAGCCATGAGAAAAAAAAAATTTCCTAGTTGTTCACTCTTTCCTTTAAACTGTGCCAAAATCTGAGCTGGAAAGTGTATTACTTTAAACACTCATTCAGTCAATAAGAAATTCCAGGTACTTTGCTGGGTGTCTCACTGGTAGCGGTAATACTAATATAATTCTGTGCTGTTGTTTATTTGTCAAAGGTTTTACACTCCTAACATCTGCTTTGATCCATGTATATGGGAATATAAATGTCATAATCAGAGAAGTCCTGGAGCAATGATCGAACATTTTTTTCACTTACTTATTAAGCTCTCACTAGTCTCAGAACTGCTTAGACACAGAGAGAAGAGGTCCAGTCAATGATGACTCTTCACACTGCTGAGTTCAAAACTAATTCAGAGACAAAATAAAGGAGTAGGGCAGACAAGGATGAAACTCATCTTTGTGACTGATAAAGTTTATGTTAGGGTGTGGCTTAGGTTTGTGACACAGGACCCTCAAGCCCAGTGGGCGTCATACGTCGTCTCCGGCAATGCTAGTGATCATTATGGGGCTTGACCTTGTAAAACCTGTGGCACGAAGGAACCAGCCAATAGACTGGACTGAGATTTGCTCTACGTCCTAGAGGAAGGCTGAGGTTATACCAATGGAGTGGAGACATCAAGAGTGAGCAGTGTTTCCCTCATCTGTCTCTACCCCCACAGAGATCAACCTAGAACCATCTGGAAGCACCCCATCATCTACGGAAGAGCTGTTTCCTGTCTCTCCAGCTTTTCCCGTCACCATCCTCCAGCTCCTCGGATGGAGGCAGAGGTTTCCTAGAGGTTGAGGTCCTCTCTTCATCTCCAGGTACATCAGCAGTATATCTGTCTGTTGGTTCACTGTTTCTATGGGCTGACTGACCAGTCTCCTTCTACCATCTTTCTCCCTGATCTTCTTTCATTGAGAGATGGTCATGTGACATTTTCAGTTTGGGATACTGAGGGGCAAGTGTAAGTTCTTGGGGGAGGCTGCCATTCCCAATCTACAGGGCAGAATCTTTCTAAAGGAGAAACTTTTGTAAGGGTGGGCCCTTCATTGTTCTTTTATTTTCATGCCTGGAATGTGAAGATGAGGTCCAGAGGAACAGTGAGAAAACACTTCATAAAAGGATGAAAAATGCCCTGTGTTAAGAACGTGGAGCAGAGCTGGAAAGTGCTTGGATCCCTGATGGCACTGTGAAGTGCCTTTATGAAATCTGGACCAGTTATCTCACAGATCCCCAAATGAGACACACTGTGTACTATGGTCTGAATGTTCGTGTCCCCACCAAAGTCAAACGTTGAATCTTAACCCCTCAAAGTGAAAATGAAAGTGTTAGTTGCTCAGTCTTGTCTGACTCTTTGCAACCCCGTGGACTGTAGCCTGCCAGGCTCCTCTGTCCATGGGATTTTCTAGGCAAGAATCCTGGAGTAGGTTGCTATTTCCTTCTCCAGGAGATCTTCCTGAATCAGGGATCGAATTCGGGTCTCCGGCATTGCAGGCAGACTCTACCGTGTGAGCCATCAGGGACGCCCAGTTCCCCGAGGTGATGGCATTAAGAGATGTGGCCTTTGGGAGGTGATTGGGTCATGAGAGCCAAACCCTCATGAACAGGATTAGTGCCCTTATAAAAGAGGCCCAGAGAGTTCTCTTGCCCCTTCCACCATGTGGACATAGCAAAAGGGACAGTCATCTATCAACTAGGAAGCTTGCTGTCATCAGACACTCTGAATCTTGGACTTTCTGGCCTTCAGAACTATGAGAACTAAATTTCTATTATTTCACAGCCACTCAGTCTATGGTATTTTGCTATAGCATCCCACATGAACTAAGACATCTTATATCAAAGCCATAAAAATTCTGAATTTTGCTTATCAGAAGTTATACTTAATTTATAAAATATTATTTTGGAGACAGGTATTTGACTGGATGTGTTCTGATGTGAAGGCAAATATATGCTTTTGAAGTTAAATATTCATTAACTTTATTCTTTGAAGCATGTATTTATACAAGCTGGTATGTCAGACGGGGATGGGGATGCATAGGTTGGAGACTGAGAAAAATAAAGAACAGACCTCTACATCCAGCATCTCAATACCCTTAATGTCCAAGCCAGACGGGAACCTGGGGAGCTTCTAGTCTAGAGATCTCGGACTGTTTCACCAGGTCCTTGGACTTCCTGGAGGTGCTTCCAGAGCTGTCTTGAGGGGATGATAGGAAGTAGAGTAGACGGGCTCTAGCCTTCACCCTGGTTTAACCAGAACATCTCTACATTTATCTGTGCTCTCCACTGGGATTCCTTGTAAAATTCATACAGGAGGAAAAGGTGGAGAAGGTTTCGTTTGTCAAATTCAGTTTAAAGTGACTTGTTTAGTCAAAATTAAGTTTAAAAACCAACTTATGTTTCCTAACATCCTTATTTTATAAATAAGGAAGCTGACACCCAGCGAAGTTCAAATGATTTGATCAAGTGGCAGACAAGACCTGAGTTCCTCAATATCTTCCCTTCTTGTTAATAGTATAGTGCTATTCTGAATTAATGCTCAATTTCTACAGATTGTGCAAAAGAGAATTTCCTCCAAAGGTTCGTCTCTGCAGGAGTGGATTTCCTTGGGACAGCTCCACATACAGGAACCTCACATTAGGAAAGCCTCAGCATTGTAAACCCCAGTCATCAAAGGGAAGGATGCAGCCTGAAAATTCCAGATGTAGATGGACTTCAGATTTGCTCTGATCAGAGCTCTCATCCTGTAATCTTCCATGAGCAAATCCCAACCTTTGCTCTGGACCATCTATGAACCAATAACTGCAGCAAGCTGTCTTGGTTGCTCAGGACAATTACCTCGTATTGTTGGTGTCTGCCTAATGTCTGCACAGGCATTGATCTTGCCTGTGCTTATTACAGTTTACAAGTATCTCTTTAACTCAATGATCTTACATGATCTAGTGATCAATTTCCTTATTTTGTTCCATTCTTCCTTTTCTGCTAAAGCATTACCTGAGGTGTTTTCTTCTTAGTACCTCATGATTCAGAGTTCCGCATTGTGTCCCTTTAGTGCCAGCTTCATTTTTAACATTGTCCAACCTGAAAATTGAGGTGGGCTTGCTCAGCTTTTGCAACTTTCACCATTCAGGTGATCTGGTGAGTGGTCCATTTATCTTCCCTAATTGATGGGGGTGAGTTTATATTCCCTCTGCACCATTTCATGAGTCTCCTCTCTATGGAGATGACTGTGGCGTGTGAGAAACACAGCAAGCATCATGGTGAGCTGAGGTTGCTCAGGGACACTCATATCACCAGATCTCTCTGACTTCAAACACTGTGTTTTCAAACCCCCTTCCCCACTTCCCCAGCCATGCATGAGTAGGGACTTGCGATTGGGGCTGTGGGATATGTCCCAGAATCTGAACTGTCGGGACATCCCTGCACTTTCTATCTTGTCTGGATTAGCAGCTAATCCGTTAAATCAAAATGACCTGAGTCTTTGTTTCTAAGGATAAAGAAAAAGGATAAACCTGGCTTGAGGAAGAGGAACCTTAAAGCATGAGTGAGGGGTGATGAGGGAGGTTGGCTAGGAGAAAGAGATGAGAGTAAGGCTCCACCAGAGGATTCGGGAATGGAAGACCTGGGTTCTTGACAGAGTTCGTGGTTCTGAGGGTATGTAATGGGAGGATAAAAGAGACAGTTGAGGGGTTGGGGAAAACTTTGAGGAATATTTTCGTCAAAACACCACCCAGTTATAATTTCATTTGCAGGAGGTCGAACTTCCCAGGTGGCGCTAGTGGTCAAGAACATGCCTGCCAATGTAGGAGACATAAGAGGCGAGAGTTCGATCCCTGGGTTGGGAAGATCCCCTGGAGTAGGAAATGGAATCCACCCCAGCCTTCTTGCCTGGAGAATCCCATGGACAGAAGAGACTGGCAGGCTGCAGTCCATGGTGTCACAGAGGAGGACATGACTGAAGCAACTTAGCATGCATGCAAGAGCTAAACAAATACATCAAAAGAAAAAGATGCCATAAAACCAACCATTTTTTTTAGTAGTGTCTATGTAACTGTACACTGTATTTGCTGAAATAACCAAAAAAAAAAAAAAACCCACAAAGAAAGAAAGAAAAGCATTTTGAATACCCAAGGACAGAGAAATAATAAAATAAAATAAGATTCCAATACTATGAAATATTACATATCCATTGTAAGAAACACATACAATGAGTCTTTAGAACTGTGGTGGCCAATAGTAGAGTCATTTACCCATAAGTGGCTATCTACATTTGCATTTAAATGAGTTAAAATTAAATAAGATAAGAATTCAGTCCCTCAGTTACATTAGCTCCACTTCAGATGCTCAAGAGCCACATGTGGCTAGTAGCTACCATTCAGGAGCAGGTATTAGGCATTTTCATTATCACAGAAAGTTCTTCTGGGTTGCTCACTGTTTTCAGTGATACTCTAGAAAGCTGCAAAAGTGTTTAATGTGACTGTTCACATGGAACAAAAGAAGCATAAGGAGCACATGCACTGATTATGCCAACATAAAAATTATATATATGCCTGGATACGTACTAATCAAGACAAGGAGCCATTAAAATTATTTCCACAAGGGAAATAAATACACAATATGGATTTAAAAGTTGCTTAATGACACCCCACTCCAGTACTCTTGCCTGGAAAAACCCATGGACGGAGTAGCCCGGAAGGTTGCAGTCCATGGGGTCGCTGAGGTTTGGACACGACTGAGCGACTTCACTTTCACTTTTCACTTTCATGCATTGGAGAAGGAAATGGCAACCCACTCCAGTGTTCTTGCCTGGAGAATCCCAGGGACGGGGGAGGCTGGTGGGCTGCCGTCTCTGGGGTAGCACAGAGTCGGACACGACTGAAGCGACTTAGCAGTTAGAGTTGAACTACTAATACATGAAT
Organism: Ovis aries; assembly: GCF_016772045.2. Classification (NCBI taxonomy): domain Eukaryota; kingdom Metazoa; phylum Chordata; class Mammalia; order Artiodactyla; family Bovidae; genus Ovis; species Ovis aries. Next base: position 58,533,662 of record NC_056059.1, on the reverse strand, counting down.
TATTAAGTACTATATTAATTTTGGAAGCCAACTGTTCCTGCCCCTCCTGGGCTAGACACTGAGAAGTTGTAGCGGTGGTCTCAGAACATGGGAGTAAGAGTCTTTTGCTAAAAGAGCTCTGCGATGTCATAGAAGTCACTGCAAGTCTCCTGGTTTCTTTGGTTAGTTAGTCTCTAAGATCTCTTCCAGCTTAAGGGAATGGTTGTCTTTGTTTTCCACGAAGGGCACGTGTTCAAGGGACCTGTTAATACTAGTCCTTGAGAAGCTGCACAAATGGAGAGATGGGGGAAAGTTATCAAGAAGCAGGGGAGTTCAGCAGAGTCTGGGGATGGATCTGCAGATCTATCTGTAAATCTCAGGGACAAAGGAAGAGATGTAGAAAGGATTATTCAAGATTGAGAAGCTGGTCTTTGACACGATGGGGATTTATAGTCCCGACACTAAAGACCTATAAGAAAAATTGCATCTGTTTTTATTAATTGTTAGAGATGACTTTTATCAGAAGCTAAGTGAAACTGCAAACTCAGCTGAGAAAATCCCATTGCTGTCTGGTTCCTCAGAAACTCCACCCCCTCTTTTTCCGGCTGGGTCTCTAGTTACAAGTAGTTCACCAAATACCTTCCCATTGCCTCATTAATAACACTCCAAGTCAGGGCAATTCTTCCATTTTTTCAACAGTTTCTCTGATGTCAGATCATAAAATCATACTTCTTGAAAATCAGTTATTCTTGGATATTTCCTCTCTGAATTGATTTTACAGTTATATAACTTTATTTAAATCATTTTATACGTCTTTTTAAAGTAGAAAAGTATGTAGTGTCTCATCTCATTTCCCTCCTTATATATTTTTCTATTAAACATCACATGGAGAAATGCTTCTACTAAATAAGTGATGTTATCATCTACCTTTATGGAGTTTTGATACATAATAACTACCCATTCGCATGTCTTTGAGATGCCTCATATGGTGTGATTTCCTGTTTGTACTTTTACTGTATATATATGTGTGTGTGTGTATGTGTGATCTACACATTCACTGAATAATGAGCCACCTAATATATGCCATGCCCTGTGGGAGATGGAAGTTGAAAACACATAATCCTGTCTGCCAAGGAGCTTATAATCAAATAGACAAGTACTTTGATCATTTCAGAACAATCTCCAAATTAAAAAAAAAAAAATTAGGTCCCCCCAATTTTTTTTTTTTTTTTGGCTACGTGGCCTGGCAATTCCCAGACCAGGGAATTGAGTGGAAATGTGGCATCTTAATCACTGAACTGTCAGGGAAGTCCCCCCAAATGGATTTTAAAGCCAATATTTTGGAACCCCAAAGAATTTTTCCTTACAAAAATTTTACACATTTAATAGTTTTCAAGTTCAGTCTCCCTCAAATGACTGAATGCATACTGTACTCTGCTTGAGTACAATACAAGTTGTATTTAGTATAACTTAATTACCAATTATTTACTGACGTACCTTGTGAGGAACTAGAATGCAAAAATGTGTAAGACATATTTCTTGATTTCAGGCAACCGATAGTTCGGTAGGAAAGGCAAATCAATAAACAGGTAAGTTCTAATAGGCACAAAGGGTGCCAAGTTGGTCTGGGAAACTTCCCAGTGAGCACTGATTACCAGCCTACCAAGTTCCAAGTTTCATGGACACCACTGTTTAGGGACAACATAGGAGGCTTGGAACACATTTTCTACTGACAGAGCTCTGATGGTGAAAGAAGAAGAATCCATTTTTCTTACTCTTCAGACCTGCTGGTGAGGTTGTGGAGAAGCACAAGCTCCAAGATAGTAGGGTCATAGCCCAGCGCAAAGGCTGAATGATCTGTCAAACCAGGACTTCCCGTCAGTGCCATCGTGCAGGCTGACTTCCTATTTCCCCTTGCTCTACATCAGGAACCAGGAGTGACCCCTGGTTTTCTTCCACTGACAGCACCATTGACTCCTTTCCTGGCTCACTGTGCAGCAAAGAGTAGCCTAAGAAACCCATAAGAACTTCTCATTGTCTTTAGGATAAAATCCAACCTTCCTTCAGGGCTGGTCAGCGAGTACATCTCCATCTTCCCCAAACCACCCCACTGTGTTCTCTCTTCTACAGTCATGCTCCCCTCTCTGCAGTGCCTTCAGCTCTGCGCTCTGCAGTCTCTTCTCCAATCTCTTAGTTATACTCTTCCTTTGACCTCATGACTTTTGCTCCTGCTCTAGGACAGAAGCCTAGTCATTCACCCATCCTCAGCTTACAGGTCATCTCCTTAAAGAGTTCTTCATTGATCCACTGTGAGCGAGCTTCCAGGTGACCCGGCACCTTCCTGACCTTAGTCCTCATCACGCTTCAGATGATTATTCCTTTCACTCTTTCTTCTGTGCACTCTAGAGGGAGGACACAGACCACGTGTCTAACTCACCACTGAATTCCATCACCTGGCCCGTTATTTGACGGATGCAGGATGGACTTCATGGGCGTGCAGCCTGGGTAGTTGCACCAAGTCTCACACTCACAAAGGTGAGTTTAATGCTTGATTTAACGGTTGCTATTGCCATCTTGGAAATTCTTAGTCATGCAGAACAGGCGGTCCCCATTTGAGGCTGATCCTATGTGGATAAATAAGTGAATTAATGGATATGTATATCAATCTTCAGAATTTGTTGAACCAAAGCAATTAAGATTTCTGAAGTCCTAACTTCAAACAAGAAAAAATATTTTAGGAAGAAGTTTCAGTGTGCAGTTTAGGTATCTTTATGATCTGTTTTGCTACTTTTTGCATATTGTTTGTTAGAGAGGCAGTGCCTGAGAGATGTACTTCCTTATTTTTTGAGAAGTCTTTTCATTTAAAATTACTTTTTATTCAACCACAATATTTATGAATTTCCAGAATGATTTACTTTGTCTTGTGTCTGTTTCATTCTAGTAATTGGAAAGATGAGTCTAACTTCTTAGAAAAGAAAGACAAGGGAGCTGGAAAATTCTACAAACAGTGTGTGCTACCTAGATGGTACCTCCTTAGGATGCATGAGCGTCAGCAGGAATATCATAATTTGAGTAATAAAAGCAGTATTAGAAAATAATGAATCTCAAAGGAAAAAGATGCAAAGTGGGAACATTCCATTCATAAACTCAAGGATACCATTCAAGAGAAAAATGTCTGGGGCTGAGCTTTCAAGGTCTGTAAAGGAACTTGTGGTAAACTTTGTGAGGACAGCTCGGGAGTCTTTTAGTTCTTTTATTAAGGGCCTTTCCTAACCTTTACCACCTTCTCTAGCAACCTGTGACTGCCTTTACTATCTTTGACAGACTATGGAGAAAGCAGCTCTGTGGAGGAAGGAGGATAGGAATATGGATTCCAGCAGAGAGGGACCTGGAGCTCTTCATCATTTTGAGAAGCTAATTTCTTCTTACTCTTGTAGGTCCAGAGACGCAGCTTCAGGTCTGGCTATGCTGATCGCTAGCTGTATGACTTTAATGGTTTCTTGCCTCTATAGTTGTGCTTTCTTGTGTGTAAAGCCAGAAGTGGATTAAGATTTCACATCACCTCCCACCTATCTTTCCAGTACCCCCAGTCTCCACTGAAGGACGTTCCCTTCCCTGGTCCCAGGAGCTTGGAACTCACTTCCTGATCTCGGGCTCTGGGTTCTTACTCATCAGACCTCCTTTTGCCACTTCCTGACCCCCTGTCCTTTCTGGGATGTGCTGTGGTCTCTGTCTCTGTATCTTACTGAATACTCTTTCCTGATCTCCACACTTTCTTGATGTACCTGCCTAATACCTACGCAGCCTTCAAGAAGTTAAATTCCATCCTGCTCAGAGCTCTTTTCAGTTCAGCCTCTAGTCCCCATACTACCTTGTCCTGCACCGATTCCCATATGTTCTCACAGCCGACACTTCCCACTTCCAGCTCTCATCACACTTCATTGTTGTCTATTTCCTTCTGGAGTCCCAGGGTTCTTTGAGAGCCCAGGTTATGCCTCTTCAACATGCAGCACAGTCAATTGGACACAGCAGGTGTTCAATCAATGTTTGTAGAATGAATGAACCTATGAAGGAAGGAATGAGACTTCAGTATCATTCATCTGGCTTTTAGAAAGCAGTTCTTGCCTGGAGAATCCCAGGGACAGCGGAGCCTGGTGGGCTGCTGTCTATGGGGTCGCACGGAGTCGGACACAACTGAAGCGACTTAGCAGCAGCAGCATGCATTTAACTGGGCCTCCTGAAAACACAGTGTCTTAATGAGAGAGGGCCAAGTTGTAGAGGTTTGGGCTGAGGGGGAAAAGAGGTCTCTCTGCCCCTCAACTGGCCCTTCTGCTTGGCCTCAGCCCACCTGGCCCAGCTCATAGCGTAGTTGTAGGGAGTAGCAACAAGAGGCATCAGGAAGCTCCTTGGGTTTTATTGACCTTGCCCTCATTTACTGGATGTTTTCGCCCTGTCTTAATGGTACTGGCAGTAGGAAGGAGGGAAAGGGAGCAGTTATCCCCAGTCACCGTAGCTCTTGTCAGATTGGCACAATTCCTTTCTCAGACGTACCCAGGACTGTATGTTAGAGACATGATCTTCAGGCTTGGTGAGGAGAGTGATGTAGCTGATGGAGGTTATATTCAGCAAACACACAGCAGGCTCTGCGCTGGTGCTGGCATAGGTATGTGAGGACCAGACACAACTCCTGGCTTTGAGAAGCTATGGTCTATTTGGGGAGCCAGACAGAAACACTACAGTGGAATGACTATTATGGAAACTTTTCTTTCCTCAGTATGTAAATAGCTAGGAGAAAGATATACCCAACTGAATGCAGAGTTCCAAAGAATATCAAGGAGAGATAAGAAAGCCTTCTTAAATGAACAATGCAAAGAAACAGAGGAAAAAATAGAATGGGAAGGACTAGAGATCTCTTCAAGAGAATTGGAGATAACAAGGGAACATTTCATGCAAGGATGGGCATGATAAAGGACAGATACGGTAAGAACCTAACAGAAGCAGGGAGATGAAAAAGAGGTGGCAAGAATACACAAGAGATCTATACAAAAAAGGTCTTAATGACCCAGATAACCATGATGGTGTGGTCACTCACCTAGAGCCAGACATCCTGGAATGTGAAGTCAAGTAGGCCTTAGGAAGAATTTTTATGAAAAAAAGCTAGTGAAGGTGAAGGAATTCCAGATGAGCTATTTCAAATTCTAAAAGATGATGCTGTTAAAGTGTTCCACTCAATACATCAGCCAATTTGAAAACTCAGCAGTGGCCATAGGACTGGAAAAGGTCAGTTTTCATTCCAATCTCCAAGAAATGCAATGCCAAAGAATGTTCAAACTACTGTACAATTGTGGTCATTTCACATTTTACCAAGGTTATGCTCTAAATCCTTCAAGCTAGGCTTTAATAGTACATGAACCAACAACTTCCTGATGTTCAAGCTGGATTTAGCAAAGGCAGAGGACCAGAGACCAAATTGAGAACATCCATTGTATCATAGAAAAAGCAAGAGAGTTCCAGAAAACATCTACTTCTGCTTTATTGACTACGCCAAAGCCTTTGACTGTGTGGATCACAACAAACAGTGGAAAATTCTTAAAGAGATGGGAATACCAGGCAATATATTTTACCTGCCTCCTGAGAAATCTGTATGCAGGTCAAGAAGCAACAGTTAAAACCAGAAATGAAACAATGGACTGGTTCCAAATTGGGAAAGGAGTACATCAAGGCTATATATTGTCACCCTGCTTATTTAACTTAGATGCAGAGTACATCATGTGCATTGCTGGGCTGGATGAAGCACAAACTGGAATCAAGATTGGTGGGAAAAATATCAATAACCTGAGATACACAGATGACACCACCCTTATGACAGATTTTATTTTCTTGGGCTCCAAAATCACTCTAGACAGTGACTGTAGCCATGAAATTAAAAGATGCTTGCTCATTGGGAAAAAAATTTGTGACCATCCTAGACAGTATATTAAAAAGCAGAGACATCACTTTGCTGTCAAAGGTCCATAAAGTCAAAGCTATGGTTTTTCCAGTAGTCATGTATGGAGTTGGACCATAAAGAGGGTTGGGGGCTGAAGAATCAAAGGTTTCAAACTGTGATGCTGGAGAAGTCTCTTGAGAGTCCCTTGGACTACAAGAAGATCAAACCAGTCAGTCCTAAAGAAAACCAACTCTGAATATTCATTGGAAGGACTGACACCAAAACTGAAGCTCCAGTACTTTGGCTACCTGATGTGAAGAACCAGCTCACTGGAAAAGACCCTGATGATGGGGAAGATTGAAGGCAAAAGGAGTAGGGGGCAACAGAAGATGAGATGCTTGGATGGCATCACCCACTCAGTGGACATGAGTTTGAATAAACTCTGGGAGATAGTGGTGGACAGAGGGCCTGGCCTGCTGTGGTCCATGGAGTCACAAAGAGTTGGACACGACTTACTGACTGAACAACAATATAGTAGGAACAGGTCTGGACGCAAGAGCTGCAAGCTCCAGCCTGGGGTGGGGTGGCTGGTTACGAGGAAGTTGAGACAAGATGTGGAACTCCTCTGGGGATAGGGAGAGACCTGGGTCCTACTTTGACTGCAGAGGCCTGGATGGGAAAGGAGGCCAGATGATTTCGACATAGTGGGTTCAAAGGGCAGTGTGTGCTCCAGCCAAGGATAGACTAGTGTTGGCACCCATTGGCATCAGGTAGTGTAATCCAGCAACTGTACTTTGGCCAGGATATTAGACCGTGGCCCAGAGCATAGGAGCCAGCATGTGGCTATGGCTAAGACCAAGTCTAAACGTAGACCCTCCTGCCTCTTCCCCCAGCTTCCTCAGCAGAGCGTGGGCAGCAGTGCTCCAAGGGGCTCCAGGACACCCCGACTACAATTCTACTTGACTCTATGTCTGAGTTCTTAGGTCCTTGGTATATCGGAGGCCACTGACTTCTTGCCCCAATCAGAAACAGAGGTGTGTCTGGGCTTGTAAGTAGATGCAGCCAATAGGAGAGCTAGCCAAGGGTAGGCAAAGGCCAGGGAGAGAAGGAAGGGCCTGGGAGTACATGGGGTAACTTGCAATTAAGTGGCAGAGTAAATTACTCAGAAGACAACATTCCTCAACCATTCCGAAATGAGTTTACTGTAATTCCAGATAAAAACAAAACTTTCAGAACTGATACTTAGACACTTAAGTCAAGGTTGGTTTGTGTTTTTTTTTCTATAGTTTCAATATAATTCAGCACTTTCACTTTGCGAAGATAGACCTGACCTTTATGTGGTCTGCAGAATGCTGACTCAACATCAGGGTAACCAGTGGTGCAATCATGATATGAAACATGACTGGTGGTTGTCAGGGTTTTTAAACCTCCTGACTTGGGTTATCCCACGATCTCTTAACACCCTGCCTTTATCAGAAACTAGAATCCTTGCTAAAGCCGAGGGCTGGGTATGTGCACGTTCATTCGGAACCATTTTTTAAAGGATTTTGTTGTATTTTATAAGAGGTAGAGTACTGATGTGATGCAGGTCTTTCTTCCTTTTCTGTAGTAGCTGGCAGCTGAAGGGCTGATGAAAGAAGAAAAGGGGAAGGAAGAGGAGAGAGAAGAGGAAGAGGGGATGAGGAAGAGGAAGGGCCAGCAGGGAAGGCTCACTTTTCCTTCCCTGGAAACCTTGTGTTCATTTCCAAAACTCTAACTTAAGGTTCTCCTGGAAAAGAAAAAGGCTTGGGTTCTTCTGCATGCTTGATTGTGTGTTTTTTAAATCTGGATTGATTTTATGGTTTCTCTGGAATCAAACTGGGAATTGAATTATTCCCCAGGTGAAAAACATAGACAAAAGTTCTACAGTGTTCTCCAAAACACAATGCAGTACCCACCCTTACACTGCCCCCCCACCATACACCCACACTTTAGAGCACCAAATTGACGTGTTTGACATACTTATTGTAAATCAAATCTGCTCTGCACACCAGTACATAGTGCCAGTAAGCCCAGTGTAACCAATTCAGATTTTTCAGCCTTGACTTCCAATGGTGAGAACAAGTGAATGCTGGCAGAGAGAAAAAGGACAAGGCAAGGATGCCATGGACATGCTCTTTCAGAAGGCAGGAGCACCGCTGGAGTCGGGGAGGAAGGGAGCCTGAAATCAAGGCTGACCCAGTGCTCCTCCAGGATAGGCTGGCAGAAGCCAGACTGGGTCACGTGGTCTCAGGGTGCTCCTAGTAGGTTCTCTGCTTTTTCTCTGCAAGAGCAGAGTGAACTCTGATGCAAATAAAAGGGAAGATGCGAGAAGTGACCTGTCTTCTGGCTGGTGGGACCCAAGCCTTAAGCAGCAGCCCCTGATCCACGTCTTCTCACTTGTCCTAACTCTCACACCCCAGCTCTGGTCCTTCTTCTAGAAACTTGGTTTTTGCCTGAGTCCTTAGTTCACCTCTTGTGTCGAGTTGTATCCTGGGTACATACAAATTGAGATATTCTTCCTTGATGCTCACCACAGCTTCTGCTTTGATCCTTCTGGTTCTGCATCCTCCCTGTTCTCTACTGCTGGGCTATCTTCCTTTCCAGCCCCTGGTGCTCCCCATATCCAGCATTGGACCTCCCTCCCGCTGAGTCTCTTTAGGAACAAATATATAGGTCTATCATTGCCAGCCCCTTTAGTCACTACCCCTCCACAAAAGGTTTATCTCATTTCATCTTCTCCATAAGGAAACTCTTCCATCTCCTGACACAGCATGCAATCTGTGAAAATAGAACTCTCAAGTCAAATCTTGCGATCTGAATCACTTTCAGATTCCTCGTAACATATTACAGATATATTGTTAGTAAAGAAAGAAGTTTTGCTCTGTAAATTCAGCTGCGGAGTTGTTTCTCCCATTGTTCCTGGCATGGTACCTGATGTTCCACAGCACCTGCTTTGGGAAACATCACTCTTCCTGCTGCTGGGCAGTGTGGTACAGAGGCTGAGTGACTTGCTAGGGGACCGTGCTGCTTCTTATAGAATCACCTCGGGTGAGTTAATCTCATCTTCATCTGGAGATCAGGCTGATCATAACATATTGCTTTCTAAGGACACAATGAGATCACTGATGCAAGGTGCTTAGAATATGACTAGAATATTGTACCCACTCAATAAGTGACATTAGTTATTTTTCTCATTTTCTTTTGGGCCACCTCCAGTTCTGTAGTCTACAATATTTTGAAGGTGCTCTTTTTTAGCAATAAGTAACACTCTGGGGTGCTATCCCATGCAAACATTTTAGATAATTTCCCTATAATTTACGACCTTACATGTGTATACAATAAAGAATCTTAGCCATATTTTTGCTTACTTCTGCAACCTCAGGAGGTTTTTCTGCACTTTACTTAGTCACTTGAATAATGCTTCAGTTTAAACAAAATCTCCATGATAGTTGAAGGAAAAAAATCAGCTTGTGTCTCTCCCAGAAAACAGATGGCAAATGATTCAGAACAAGACAGTCTCTAGAGTTACAAATAGTGCCCTTTCTTTTGGAAGAAAGAATGACTTATTTTTTTGTGCCTATGCCAAAGTCTGGGACAAAATTAAGTTACTCCTTGTTTATTTCCTTTTTCCTATGTTATCTCCAACTGTCTGGCGACTCTGCCCACTCTGAGTGAAACGTCCTTTCTCCACTCAGAGGTTGTAGCTCAAAAGAATAAAACACCTCTTTTAGAAACAGACAAACATAGATAAATAAACAATTGTCCATGTGCCTGAAGCCTCCCAAATAATAAATTAGAAAACCCACTCTATTTCTAACTACAAGTGACACATCAATGTATTCTCTTACAGATAAATCTGAAGTCCTCATTGACTGTCAACTCAATCTCAGGACTTGGTTTGCATGTACACACACACACACACATCATTGTCTTGTGTTTGCTTTTAAGTAAACTACATCCAGTTTCATTTTTCAGCTTATCAGTTCAGTTCAGTCACTCAGCTGTGTCCGACTGTTTGCAATCCCATGGACTGCAGCACGCCAGGCCTCCCTGTCCATCATCAACTCCCAGAGTTTACTTGAACTCACGTGCATTGAGCTGGTGATGCCATTCAACCATCTCATCCTCTGTCGTCCCCTTTCTCTTCCCACCTTCAATCTTTCCCAGCGTCAGGGTCTCTTCAAATGAATCAGTTCTACACATCAGGTGGCCAAAGAATTGAAGTTTCAGCTTCATCATCAGTCCCTCCAATGAATATTCAGGACTGATTTCCTTTAGGATTGATTGGTTGGATCTCCTTGCTGTCCAAGGGACTCTCAAGACTGTTCTCCAACACCACAGTTCAAAAAGCTATTTCAGTCTATTTCAAATTTATTTAAGTGATTCATGTGTTAGTCCCTATCATTCACAGCTATAACTTCATCCAGTGAAATTGCATTCCAAGTACTAATAATACCATTGTTATTGACATTATTATCTGTGACAACCTTTTCTTATTAGATTGCATAGATCAGTTTTTCTCAAACTTTGTTACATATTAAACTCATCGGGAAACTTGAAAAAAAATCTTAATATCCAGGCTTCACCCAGGGGTAGTGAAATCAACATTTCTAGGGGTGGGCAGAGATATCAGTGGTTTAAAAGATGACCAGGTAATTCCAATGTACAGCCAAGTTTGAGGGCCAGTGGTTTAGGAGATGTTTGAATTCTGCCTCCTTAAACCTGATTCCTATCACCTTCAAATCCATGTTTAGAGAGGCTCTCAACTGGTCCAGGCTCCCAGGGATGAAGCTTGGTTGGCCCAGGCAGACCAGGGGAACCTGTTCTTCTCTCCTGGCCATCATCAAAAATAAAAGCTGAGCAATAGCATTTTGCTGTCATTTCTTTTCTGATAATTTGGAAATATTGTAGCAGGTTTCTTCTGAGCCACCAATGAAACCTTCAGAAATATTCTGGGATATCTATGGAGGTTTTTCACCTTTAAAATTTGCATACCAAAAGAAATTTGTTTTCCAGAACTCTGGGATCAGTCCACAGAACTATTCATTTGAACACTGCTTTGGTTACAATACCATAGATCACAAACAGCACCAGAGAATGAAATTACAGATGCCCCCCTCATATAGGCAATGAAGGGGTAATGATGTAAAACGTTATGGAAAGCAAAATAGTGAAGAGCAAATGCAAGGACTTAAATTTAGACAGACTCACATTCCAATATTGGCACGGTCACTTGATCTGTGCATGCGTGCATGCTAAGCCTCTTCAGTCATGTCCGACTCTTTGCGACCTTGTGGACCATAGCCTGTCAGGCTCCTCTGTCCATGGGATTCTCCAGGTAACCCTGGTCAAATTACATCATCTTTTTGAGGTTGTTTTCTCATCTGTAAAATGAGCATACTTTTGTCTACCCCATATATTTGTACAGATATGATTGTTAAAAAGTTTGTTAGAGTACCAAATATTTATTGGCACACAGAGGCAGTCAACAAAAGCTCTCTGATATTTCCATTTCAAAGTCTGAAAATAACCCAATAACCAGTTTTGTGATCTAAATAGAATCTGAATATTGGTTCCGTTCCCCGATATTTGCATTCCCTAATTTAAAGAGTGGTGAGATGGTCCACAGGAATAGGAAATAGATTCTTTTTAAAGCAGAAGGGACTGAGCCAGAGATGAAATATTTAAGTATCACTGGTTCTCGCTTTGCTTGGTTCTAATATGGACAAAATTCAGTTTATCACAGTTTAGTTCAATAGCACCAGATCCCAATGACACAGTTTAAATTTCAGAAAAGTGTTAATCACTCAGCCGTGTCCGACTCTTTGCGACCCCATGGACTGTAGCCTGCCAGGCTCCTCTGTCTGTGGAATTCTCCAGGCAAGAATACTGGAGTGGGTAGCCATTCCCTTCTCCAGAGGATCTTTCCGACCCAGGGATTGCACCTGGGTCTTCTGCTTTGCAGGCAGATTCTTTATCATCTGAGTTGACAGGGAAGCCCTGTATGAGCAATTGTATAAGCACAAGAAATTACAAGCTTTGCTGCTAGTTCTTTAGTCCACAAATTCCTACATAGATAACGTGTGCAGTATGGCCATGAACAATCACATCACTTCTTTCAGAGTCTGTTGTGAATGGTCACTGGGTATCTGTTGTTAAGTTCATACACTGACAGCGAAGTCTTCAGTTGCGTTGCTTCCTTGTCTCCAGGTGATAAACCCATACGACTTGTTACAAACATGGATAATCAGAAGAAGGAATTGGCCAACAAAAAAGAAAGGGAAGCAAGAAAACAACAACAACAGAATAATGCTGGAAGTGAATTCGAATTGCATATAAATAGAAGAAATAGCTGAATGTGAGAGGTTCTAGACACGCAGCCAGAGAAACTTATTGAAGGGGAACTTATTAACGTTAAATGAGGAATGTGACTGTGATTAAAAAGATGAACGAAGATATCTGAGAAGTGGTAGCGAAAACTAAAGGAATTCTCGGATGTCTTTTGTAACACTGAGAATGCAAAGGAAGAAATGTTGGAAGCTAATCTAAACTTAGAAGTATGACAATGTGAGAAGGCGTAGGAAAACAGGCTTGTTTTCTATCATAAAGTTACATGATGAGAAGACAAGCGCATTCACATGGCTCTTGAGAATTTTTTGACAAAGAACTAGAACACTTAAATTCTCAGTGTCTCTAATGTTTTAAATTACCATCTACGAAAACAAGCATTAGCTTCACTATGTTTACCTATACACTTGAAACGAGTGTTTTCTTGTTTCCCTATACACTTATGGTTGATAGTATTTTTAATGTTTTGACAAAACATTTAAATATCACAAAATTGACATCATTTCCCACTGATTATTAAGATTGCTCAGCACTATTTCATCTTGCATGGTCTTTTTTATGGTTCCCACGCTGCCATGCAAAGCCTGTGCTTCCAAACTGTTTGAAAGAGAACTTGTAGTTGAGTGAGTGAGATTAAATGTGATCAACAGGAAACCTGGCTCCTCCCTCAGCTACTTCCGGGAAGGCAAGTATGAACACCTGTGCCCCTCCAAATGTCACATGTGAGAGGAGCCCATGGAAAACTACCTAGGTTTTTTCTTAATCCTTTCCTTTGAATTTCTTTATGGTCTGTACTATGAACTATTATATCTGCTTCTGCAGAACCAGCAGCTTCTAGAGTTGCAGGCAGGATTTGGTCAGGGTACAAGCATAAAGCCCTTGCATTGTGCCTGATACGTAGTATGTGTTCAATAAATTATTATCAAGAATCTTGCTGTTTGACTCTATGCTGACTGACTGTCCCAGTTTGTCTAGGAACCTGGAGGTTTCCTGGGATGCAGGATTTTCAGTGCTGAAACTGGGACAGACCCAGGCAAACCAAGATGGTTGGTTACTCTATTTGAGTGTCTAAATCTAGGCCAGACAAAATACTGAAACTACTGTAAGAAATTTTCTTGGGATGGAGGAAGTAATTAGAAGAGAGAAAATTCCCCATGCATAATTTCTGGATTAGAACTTTAGGGGTAGAAAACATTTTGCAGCCTGTGCTTCAACATCACACAGCAGGGCCAATTCCTCCCATGCAGACTCTGTTTTTGAAAGCCTACAAGGGAAGAAAGTAAATGACGTATTCCACTGATAAATATCATTGAGCAATCACTCTGCCAAGTACCGAGGGAAACTAAATGAATGAGACTCATTTCCAACTCTATAGAAGCTTACATCCTAATAGACAAAACACCAGTTATATGCACCATGATTTATCAAGAAACCACTGACTCGGTGGACGTGAGTCTGAGTGAACTCCGGGAGTTGGTGATCGACAGGGAGGCCCGGCGTGCTGCAATTCATGGGGTCACAAAGAGTCGGACATGACTGAGCGACTGAACTGAACTGAACTGAACCCTTGACAAAGAACTGACACCATGCAAGGTGCTTTAGACATGTGATCTCACTTGTTAATTAGTCACTCAGTCATGTCTGATTCTTTGTGACCGTGAACTTTAGCCTATCAGGCTCCTCTGTCCATGGAATTCTCCAGGCAAGAGTACTGGAGTGGGTGACCATTCCCTGCTCCGTGGGATCTTCTCAGCCCAGGGACTGAACCCAGGTCCCCTGCATTGCAGACAGATTCTTTGTGATCTCATTTAGTCCTCACAATAATCCCAACGAGGTATCAATATTATTCCATTTTACAGATGAGGAAAGTAAGGGTCAGAGAGATTGAGTTGTGCAAATTCACAAAACTGGTAGTTGTTATAACTGGTCTCAGGACCCAGAGCGTGAACTCTGGAGTCTGCTAATATGTGTTTGAATCCTGATTTCCACTGTCTTGCTATGTGACAAGTATCTGTGAGCTGCTATTTCCTCCTCTGCAAAATTGGACAGGTAATAATATTCACTTGTGTGAGTTGTGAAGATTAAGTGAGAAATCCACTTAGTATGTGCTTAACATATGGTGTGTGTATTGTGTCTGACTCTTTACCAACCCATGGACTGTAGCCCGCCAGTCTCCTCTGTCCATGGAATTTTCCAGGCAAGAATTCTGGAATGGATTGCCATTTCCTTCTCTAGGGGATCTTCCTCACCCAGGGATTGAACCCATATCTCTTTCATCTCCTGCATTGGCAGGTGGATTCTTTACCACTGAGCCACCTGGAAAGCCCTAAACATATGATAAATGTTCAAAAATATTTATCATTGTCACCATCAAACCAAAGTCGGAGTATTTCCCCCATAGCAGGTGGCCTCTTCCATTTCTAGGCAAATCCTTAGGGGAAAGAGAAATCAATGGGATACTTCACGAGTTCAGAGGTGAAGATGACTGTTTCAATTTGTGATGATAGATAAAGACCTCCTGTACAGTGGAATTTGATCTTCATAAATGAATAGACCTCAGTATCTTGAGGTTGGGGCAGAGAGAATATTCCAGGCAGAGGGAGGGATTTTAGTTGAGGCAAAGAATCAGGAAAGCACAGTGAGTTTGGGGAACAGTAACTACTGATGGTTGGAGTGTAGGCATCTTTTAGGAGATTGCTGGAGAAAAGGGGAAAAGAGTGAAAGCCTCATAACTTGGGTGATGTTCTAGGAACCATTACATGGAACTTTTCCTTCAGAAGCTGCTTTCACTGTCTTCTTAATTCTGGGCTCTCAAATGGACTGAGATCAAGACTTGGCTCACCAGGGCTTGCCTGGAACAACTCCCCTTGACCCTGCTATCTCACTATCTTGTCTTCATGCCTCTTTTGTGGTGTGCGGAACTCTGGTGTTGGGTTCTACCTTTTCCAGGGTGTTCATAGATAAGTTCACACCCCCTGCTGATGGACTGGGGTTGAGGGTGGGGCAGAGACTGAAAGACAGTCTCAATGATCAAGTCCTTGGGAGAAAGACAGGAAAAACAACACTTGTTTCCAAAATGGACAAGTTTCAGGTTTCTTGGCTTTTTCTACAGGATTAGATTGAATCAAAACACAGCACAACACAGCCACCTGTGGTGTGTATTGGAGGCATGTATATTTCTCAGAAGTCTGTTTCTGGAAAGATGGTCCTGAGTGCTCATGGGAAATTTAGGAGGATGAGCTTCTACGTCTAGAAAGTGAGGATTACATTGGGGAGAAATGTTTGGAAACAGAAGGAAAGGAACAAAGGCAGTGTTATGACCTGGAGATGTAAGTGACTTTTCTAATAATGTAGGGCTTCCCTGATACCTTAGTTGTTAAGGAATTCACCTGCAATGCAGGAGACCTCGATTTGATTCCTGGGTCTGGAAGATCCGCTGGAGAAGGGATAGGCTACCCACTCCAGTGTTCCTGGGCTTCCCCTGTAGCTCACCTGGTAAAGTAACTCCCACAGTGCAGGAGACCTGGGTTCGATCCCTGGGTTGGGAAGATCCCTTGGAGAATGGAAAGGCTACCCACTCCAGTATTCTGGCTTGGAGAATTCCATGGACTGTATAGTCCATGGGGTCACAAAGAGTCAGACATGACTGAGCGACTTTCGAATTTCACTTTCACTTTTAACAATGTAGGCAGAAGTTGTTCTGCATGGAAGGTATTTTGTGATGGATTGTGTGCCCCCAAAATTTGTATGCTGAAAAATGTGACTGTATTTGGAGATGCGGTCTTTAAAGAGGGAATTAGAGTTAGTGAGGTCATTTGGGTGGGCCCTAATTCACTATGACTATCGTCCTTATTAGCACACAGACACACAAAGAGAAAAAGTATGCGAAGGGGAAGGCAGAGATGGTCATCTACAGGCCAAAGAGAGGGGCCTTAGAAAAACCAACTCAGATGACATTTTGGTCTCGGACTTCCATTCTCCAGAATTTTAAGAAAATAAATGTCATTTCAACCACCCAGCCCATGGTCTATTATAGCAGCCCCAGCAAACTAATACAGAGGGTAGGGGAATATTGTCAGCTCTGCTCCAATAGCATCTATTTAATTTGCCAGTTCTTTTTCATTTCTCTGTAATATGCTCCAAAAGGACTTTAAGGAATTCATATGTTTATTTTTCAGAATTCTGTCAAAGGTAAAAATGAAGAAAATTAATTCCCTCCACCCAGTGGATGGATCCTGATGACCTGCATAGCCAGGGGCAGCCCCTACAGGGGCAGCCCTGAAGCAGGTGCTGAATAGCAGACCTTGATTTCACTGAGGACCATGAGGTCTGAGAGGGTGGAGTGTGGGTCTATTAAAAGTTTTCTGACCCTTTAGGCTGGAAAATCCCGTGGAGGGAGGAGCCTGGTAGGCTGCAGTCCATGGGGTCGCTAAGAGTCGGACACGACTGAGCGACTTCACTTTCACTCTCACGCATTAGAGAAGGAAATGGCAACCCACTCCAGTGTTCTTGCCTGGAGAATCCCAGGGATGGAGGGCCTGGTGGGCTGCCGTCTATGGGGTCGGACACGACTGAAGTGACTTAGCAGAAGCAGTAGCAGGCCTCTTCTCCCCAGGTCTTTGTCTCCACCCCTTCCTCAAGCAGCACCTGGACCTCACCTTGGTGTACTCAGGGTGATTTAGCCTGCCTATCCACAGCCCCTGAAGGCTCTGCCTCTCTGCTCGCTCACTGGTAGTGTTAGTTGCTCAGTTGTGCCTGACTGTTTGCAACCCCATGGACTGTAGCTGCCAGTCTCCTCTGTCCATGGGATTCTCCAGGCGAGAATACTGGAGTGGGTTGCCATTTCCTTCTCCAGGGGATCTTTCCGACTCCAGGATTGAATCCAGGTCTCCTGCATTGCAGGCAGATTGATTCTTTACCATCTAAGCCACCAGGCACCCTCTGCTTACCACCAAAGCGTTGACTCAGCACAAGTGGGTCTTTCCTGGGAACTAACTCTGCTACAGAGGAAACCATGATCCTTCTCTGTATGTGCATCTCTTGCTGGGCTAATATTTGCCCCCTTGGACTCATCTATAAGACTTTCCTCTGTAAGAAGTGTGAGAAGAGAAAACAAGACCCAAGAGTCAGCTATACCTGGACTGTGGAAGGGTGCCTGGTGGGCCAGGCTGACATGTGAATCAAAGTGAAGTCACTCAGTCGTGTCCGACTCTTTGCGACCCCATGGACTGTAGCCTACCAGGCTCCTCTGTCCATAGGATTTTCCAGGCAATAGTACTGGAGTGGATTGCCATTTCCTTCTCCAGGGGATCTTCCCAACCCAGGGATCGAACCCGGGTCTCCCACATTGTAGACAGATGATTTACTGTCTCAGCCATGGGAGGCTCTCAAACAGGAGGGATGGTGACCCACCTGGGAGCTGAACAAATGGGCTAAATAGGAAGACAAGATATGAAGAGGAGTTCAGCCAGGAGAGGGAGAGGAAAGGTTGGCCATGGATCTGAGGAGGGAAGAGCAAGTGCAGAGACCCTGTGGTGGGAATAAGCCGGCGTGATAAGGGCAGGGGCCACGCAAGGACAGCCCATGGACAGGTTCACTTCAAGCATCAGAACCTCAGAGGCCTGAGGCGTACTCCTTACCTCCCATCCCTAAACCCACACAGAAGCCTCAGAACCATGTTGCTCAGTTGTGTCCCCTGAAACAACACTTTCCACCATCCTGTACTTCCTCCTTCCAAATGAACTTTGCTATCAGGGGAGAATCTGGGAGCTCCCTGCTCCCTGGTGAAGTGGTTTTTTTTTTTTTTTTTTTCTATTTTGCTATAAACATTCCCTCAGGCCTGATTTTCAAAATTGTGTTTACATAGCTAGGAGTAGCTGTGAAGTCTTTCGAGTCTGTCACAGAAGGGTCTTTGGCCTTTCTGTTGCTGTGTGGTCAGAAACCTGCCGTATAGAAGCCAGCCTCTCACCACACCACCGTATGCTCATTTGAGGGCCAGCAGGCGTTCTACCACAGAGAGGCCTCTGTGGCTTTGAGGCCGCATATAATCCCTAATACCAGAACTTTGCAAACGTTCCACTAATTTGTTGCTTCTCCACCCTGGGGCTGTGAGCCAGGTCTGCAGCATGCCTGCTGTGTAGTCAACCTACAGCTCAAGGCCTCCTCTGCAGTCCTGGCCTGCTGTTCTCCCGGAGTGTCTGTAGCCTTGGTCAGCACTTGCTGGACAGTCAGCCCATGAAAGGACTCCAGCCCCAGGTAAACATGCAACAGTGCATGGGGGTTGGGGTGGGTGGGGGCTTGGGAGAGGGCAAAGGAGCAGAATTTAGTCTCTTCAGTGGATCTCCTGTCACCTTCTGGGACAGAATCCAATATCTCAAGGACTAAGGTGCTTCCATCACCTGTCTACACACTGTCCATTGGCCTGGGATTTTCTGAGAGAGTTTCTGGGAAAAAGTGTGCAAACATTGCATACACTGGCATGTCCGGATGACCTTCAAAGGCAGTCATCCCAAAGCTAGCATCATTTTAGAGCTCCCATCCACAGGTGTGATAGATCTGAAGATCCTCACGATGGTGCCAGCTTGTCCTTCAGTCTCTCCGGCCATTGGGTGGAAGGTGGCCCACCTTGCTTTCTTCTCAGGGGATAGTTTAATCTGAACTAGAACTGACTCCTCTGCCCTAAAGATCCGGGGTGGGACTGAGAACCATAGCCCAAGTATGGTCGACTTCTCACAGGAAGCCCTGGTTTCACCCCAAGCCAACCACAAATTTTTTCAATACATTTTCATATCTCCAAAATGAAATACAGAGTAACGTGTACAGCACATAGAGTAATGTGATTACACTCAAAAGTTAGTGAGGAGGAGGAGAAAAGGGCTTATGTGACACATGGTAGCAAACAACAAATCTCTCTATCAACCACTTGGTTTTTCACACCTCCAGCCCATTAATTCCCTCCTCAGCCAATAGCTCCTTGCTCTCACCACCCCCACTCCCTCGTCCTCTCTCTGAACCATGTTTCACATTTATATGCTGCAGTCGTTTGATGGAGTGTCCCATCAAATTTGCCAGTGAGGCCAAATTGGTGGGTAATGCTGTTCGAATCTTCCATCACCATGCTAGGGTCATTTTCCAGTGGCCTTTTGCTCTCTCTCCCGACACTATTATTGGATCTCTGTTTCTTCTGACTTCCTTGTCCATGTGTTTATTTGGGGTTTGGCCTCTGTCTCTCACGGTTATTTTCCTCAAGTGTCTGCTGATCCTAGGTTGTCCGCTTATATTTGAGTTGAGGATGAAGCACTAGCAAGGTGGTGGAGGCTCTGTGTCTGCACAGAACTTGCTGATCTATGGGCTATCATGTGATTGAATGGACTCAGATGGGGAGACTCACAAATGCCTGTATTTCTGGGTCTTTTTTATTGAAAGTTCTACTTCTCTGGAGAATAACTCTCTGGGATCAAGAAGGGGAAGGCATAGGAGTCTCACCATTCAGTATGCACTTAGCCCCCTTGACATCAACAGGGAGCTCCCTGCTCTGCCGTCTCTGTTCACAGAAAACACCAGTTGGTTTCTCTGGAGAATAAACCCAGTAGGAGAAAGGCAACTGCCACACTCTTCTGGGTGAAGGTAGGAATCCAGGTATCTTGCTACCCTGTATTAAGGTTTTGAACCAGGCTTGGTATTTGTAGCCCTCAGTTTAGTTCAGTTCAGTTCAGTCGCTCAGTCATGTCCGACTCTTTGCGACCCCATGAAACACAGCATGCCAGGCCTCCCTGTCCATCACCAACTCCTGGAGTTCACCCAAACTCATGTGCATCGAGTCAGTGATGCCATCCAGCCATCTCATCCTCTGTCGTCCCCTTTTCCTCCTGCCCCCAATCCCTCCCAGCATCAGAGTCTTTTCCAATGAGTCAACTCTTCGCATGAGGTGGCCAAAGTACTGGAGTTTCAGCTTCAGCATCAGTCCTTCCAATGAACACCCAGGACTGATCTCCTTTAGAATGGACTGGCTGGATCTCCTTGCAGTCCAAGGGACTCTCAAGAGTCTTCTCCAACACTACAGTTTAAAAGCATCAATTCTTCAGCACTCAGCTTTCTTCACAGTCCAACCCTCACATCCATACACGACCACTGGAAAAACCATAGCCTTGACTAAACGGACCTTTGTTGGCAAAGTAATATCTCTGCTTTTGAATATGCTATGTAGGTTGGTCATAACTTTCCTTCCAAGGAGTCAGCATCTTTTAATTTCATGGCTGCAATCACCATCTGCAGTGATTTTGGAGCCCAAAAAGATAAAGTCTGACACTGTTTGCACTGTTTCCCCATCTATTTCCCATGAAGTGATGGGACCAGATGCCATGATCTTAGTTTTCTGAATGTTGAGCTTTAAGCCAACTTTTTCACTCTCCTCTTTCACTTTCATCAAGAGGTTCTTTAGTTCTTCTTCACTTTCTGCCATAAGGGTGGTGTCATCTGCATATCTGAGCTTATTGCTGTTTCTTCCGGCAATCTTGATTCTAGCTGTGCTTCTTCCAGCCCAGCGTTTCTCATGATGTACTCTGCATAGAAGTTAAATAAGCAAGGTGACAATAAACAGCCTTGATGTACCCTTTTCCTGTTTGGAACCAGTCTGTTGTTCCATGTCCAGTTCTAACTGTTGCTTCCTGACCTGCATATAGGTTTCTCAAGAGGCAGGTCAGGTGGTCTGTATTCCCATCTCTTTCAGAACTCTCCACAGTTTATTGTGATCCACATAGTCAAAGGCTTTGGCATAGTCAATAAAGCAGAAATAGATGACCCTATATATTTATATTATATATATATATTTATAAATAAATAAATTTATTTATTTTATTAATAACTGCAAACTGCAAACTGGTCACTGAAGTGACTAGTCACTGCAAACTGGTCTTCCAGTTACTGAGTCTTTCCAGGGTGCTGTGATTTGAATGGGTTTGCTTTTTATGTTAATGAATAAGTTTTATTTTATATTGTTAGCATATGACACATCATGATGATCTGGGCAATTCCTTTTTTTCCCCTAATTATGTATAATTTATGACATAGACTGCCAAAAACCAAAACAGCAAAGTATAAATAATAATGATTAAAAAAAAACAAACTGAAGAGTAGATCTCAAAACTTTGGTTTCAGGACCTGTTGCAACTCTCTCTCTTTTTTGAATGGGTTTGCTTTTATTGCTGCCATCCCTTGACCCAAAAGAGTTAGGTTTCAGTTTTCTTCACTTTTTATTTTTCTTCATTTAAGAAAAATTGGATGTCTTGCCAATAAAGCCATCAATGGATGATGGAGAGAGAAGAGAAAAGGGGGCTTTGAAAGGTTTGTAAAGGAAATGGCATTTTGATTGGGTCTTGAAGAAGTAGTAGATTTTGACTATAGTATTATTTTTGGGGGCTCCAAAATCACTGCAGATGGTGATGGCAGCCATGAAATTAAAGGATGCTGACTCCTTGAAAGGAAAGTTATGACCAACCTACATAGCATATTCAAAAGCAGAGATATTACTTTGCCAACAAAGGTCTGTCTAGGCAAGGCTATGGTTTTTCCAGTGGTCATGTATAGATGTGAGAGTTGGACTGTGAAGAAAGCTGAGCGCCAAAGAATTGATGCTTTTGAACTGTGGTGTTGGAGAAGACTCTTGTGAGTCCCTTGGACTGCAAGGAGATCCAACCAGTCCATCCTAAAGGAGATGAGTCCTGGGTGTTCTTTGAAAAGACTGATGCTAAAGCTGAAACTCCAATATTCTGGCCACCTCATGTGAAGAGTTGACTCATTGGAAAAGATTCTGATGCTGGGAGGGCTTGGGGGCAGGAGGAGAAGGGGACGACAGAGGATAAGATGGCTGGATGGGCATCATCGACTTCATGGACATGAATTTGGGTGAACTCTGGGAGCTGGTGATGGACAGGGAGGCCTGGCGTGCTGCAGTTCATGCGGTCACAAAGAGTCGACATGACTGAAAATGAACTGAACTGAACTGAACTGAAGACTGGCTGGAGTATTAGTATGTATGAAAGAAAATTCTAAGTCAAAGTTTTTTTTTAAATGCTTTTAATATTAGAATATCAGGGTGTTTATGGGGAAGTAAACATTTTGAGCTATGAGGTAGATAGAAATTCCATTTGATGGTCATTTGTTTCTTTTATTTTTAAATTTAATTTATTTATTTTAATTGGAGGCTAATTACTTTACAATATTGTAGTGGGTTTTGCCATACATTGACACGAATCAGCCACAGGTGTACATGTGTTCCCCATTCTGAAGCCCCCCTCCCACCTCCCTTCCCATCCCATCCCTCAGGGTCATCCCACTGCATCAGCCCTGAGCACCCTGCCTCATGCATTGAACCTGGACTGGCAATCTGTTTCACATATGATAATATACATGTTTCAGTGCTATTCTCTCAAATCATCCCACCCTCGCCTTCTCCCACAGAGTCCAAAAGACTGTTCTATACATCTGTGTCTCTTTTGCTGTCTCGCATATAGGGTCATCATTACCATCTTTCTAAATTCCATATATATGTATTAGTATACCGTATTGGTGTTTTTCTTTCTGACTTACTTCACTCTGAGTAATAGGCTCCAGTTTCATCCACCTCATTAGAACTGATACAAATGCATTGTTTTAAATGGCTGAGTTAAGTCAAAGATATTACATGAACAAACGAGGAGCAAAGTGATTTAGGTTAAATGATTTCTTTACTCTAAGGTAGTCATCAGCTTCACCATCTGCTTTCCATATGCAAAATTTGGACAGCTCTGGCCCACTTTTGTCTCTTCTCCTGAACTTTGGCCTTCTTCCATTTTTGATCTTTCCATAACTTTACTGTCAATTTAATAGGGCTTGGAAGTAGGGCAATAATGAATGCAATTTTTAATCCAGGGCTTCTCAACCTCAGTACTGTTGATGTTTTGGGCCAGATGGTTCTTCATTGTGGGGAAAGGGCTTCCTAGTGCGTTGAACAGGTTTAGCAGCATCCTTGGAGGCCAGCAATTCCTCCCCGCAGTTGTGATAACCAAAAATGTCTCCAGACATTGCTAAATGTCCCTTTTTGGGGACAGTGGGGTAGGAGGTGAAGGATTGTTCAATTAATCACTGGTTTAATCCATTGTCTTTATTGGATGTCTGGAAAAATAGATTTATGAGTCAATGATGGTGAGAGGAAAGAATAGCAGTTCTGGAAGTCTTACTAAATGTATTTTGACAGAGTTTTGGAGAATAAGTCAGGTTTTGAGGATGGAAAATTGGTTAGTGTTAGAATGCAGGGAAGGAAATTCTAAGTCAAAGAAACTATGTAAACCAGGGGGAGCAAAGTGATTCAGGTTAAATGGTTTTCTATAATCTCTGTGTTGGGTACACGTGGTGGGGAAAAGGCTGCAAAAGTAGGAGGGTACAAAGGCTTGACTGCAAACATCTGGAACCTGGCCCTTATCACACAGTGATGTTATCACATCTTTGACCAATGACTCTTAACTTTAGAAAATGAGACCTGAGGGCTTGGGATGAGTTAGGTGTTTAGGGCAATAGTCGGGGATGTGGAGCCTGACTGGGGCAGTGGAAATGGGAACTAGAATCTTTAAGTGTCTTCATTTTCATGATAATTAAAGGGACTGAAGGGGAACTGGGGGATGAGTTCATTATATATTTGCAGATTGAAAGAAAAACTATGTCTTCATTCAAGGAAAGTACCTTAACCAGTGGGAATTTCAGGGTGTGGATACCCCAAAAACCACACCCATGAAACAGCAGCCTGCTTTATTGGTATATTGTCAGCCCAGGGGCCAATTATAGTAATTGCCTATCACAGATGGCATTGATGCTTGAGGTTAAAAAGGGAACTAATACTTCCTAATGAAGACCGTTTAAATTTGCATTAGAAGGCAAGATGGTCTACAGAAGAGGTGAAATGCTTTCGGAGGGAACATCACCCCGTCACCCTTGACACCTCAGTTCCTAATCTTAGTAAGAGAAACGGAACTACCCTTTTATCTCAGGTCTGCGTGGAAGATCAAGCCAATTTGGCTTTCTGACAGCTGCTGCTTTTTTTTTTTTTTTTTTAAGGTAATTGTAGAAACTGTTTTTGAATCATTTTGCTTACAAGTAACAAATTCATTAAAAGCAAAAAAAAAAAAAAAAAGAGGGTGAGAAGAAATTGTTCAGAGATCTTGGAATTTGGTGGGTAGAGAAGAAATACAGAGACAGCCATCCTAGAGTTAAACTTGTATGCGAATAATTGGGACATTGGTGGTCCTTCTGGGGGTCAGGGGAGGTGCCGTGACCGCACCCCTCCAACTATCCTTCCCACTTTCAATTTCTCCTTTCTACCTGTCCAAAGGTTTTGAAATTTTGACTTCCCAGGTAGATCAGCTGGTAAAGAATCTACCTGCAATTCAGGAGACCCTGGTTTGATTCCAGGTCAGGAAGTTCCCCTGGAGAAGGGATAGGTTACCCAGTCCAGTATTCTTGGGCTTCCCTGGTGGCTAGATAGTAAGGAATCTGCCTGCGATGTGGGAGACCTGGGTTTGATCCCTGGCTTGGGAAGGTCCCCTGGAGGAGGGCATGGCAACCCACTTCAGGATTCTTGCCTGCAGAATCCCATGGACACAGGAGCCTGGTGGGCTACAGTCCGTGGGGTCACAAAGAATCGGACATGACGGAGTGACTAAGAGCAACACATGCACACTGTCCTCCTCATTAACGAAATGATGGGGAAGTTTTTGTGTAAAGTGAATACTTCCTGATCTGAGTAAAATTAGAAAAAAGTACAGAAAGGATATATGGTTTTGAGAGCAAAGGGAAACTGACTAAATGTGAAATCTTTGGTGGCTATATTAACCTGGGAACTCCACTTGGAACCTCATATTGCAGGAGGTTCTTGGAGACACAGATGCTGAGATTCTCACATCTCCCGATAAACTGAGGAACCAGGCCTGATTTAAGCGTCTCCATGTGACACCTTCACCTTAGACTGTATTTTCAGGCCCGGCTTCCCACTGGAAAGTGTGTCACACATCTGACTATTACAGGGTTAGAAAGCTGTTCTATCAATAGAGAAAGTGACAATCAACTTTGAAGATTCCAGTAAATCTTCATAGAAATCTGATAAATAATGTTAGCAATGACTTGCTGCTAGAGAGGATGAAACATCACCTATTGGAAGATATATGTTCATTTAATTTCATGTTATCTCCTTGGAATTAAACAAGAAAAGAGCAGATACATTTTAACAAATGATTCATCTAAGTCTATTCTCCTTCCATATAAAATATCCAAGGCAATTATATATATGTATATATATAATTTTCTGCAAACTGTGGTCATACTCTGCAAAGTTCATCGCTTCTTTCAGCTCAGCCAAAGTTTTTATTGTGGTGCACTATGGCTCAATAAAGGACAGAAATGGTAAGGACCTAACAGAAGCAGAAGATATTAAGAAGAGGTGGCAAGAATACACAGAAGAACTGTACAAAAAAGATCTTTATGACCAACATAATCACGATGGTGTGATCACTCACCTAGAGCCAGACATCCTGGAATGTGAAGTCAAGTAGGCCTTAGAAAGCATCACTATGAACAAAGCTAGTGGAGGTGATGGAATTCCAGTTGAGCTATTTCAGATCCTGGAAGATGATGCTGTGAAAGTGCTGCACTCAATATGCCAGCAAATTTGGAAAACTCAGCAGTGGCCACAGGACTGGAAGAGGTCAGTTTTCATTCCATCCCAAAGAAAGGCAATGCCAAAGTTTGTTGAAACTACCGCACAATTGCACTCATCTCACACGCTAGTAATGCTCAAAATTGTCCAAGCCAAGCTTCAGGAATACGCGAACTGTGAACTAGCAGATGTTCAAGCTGGTTTTAGAAAAGGCAGAGGAACCAGAGATCAAATTGCCAACATCCGCTGAATCATGGAAAAAGCAAGAGAGTTCCAGAAAAACATCTATTTCTGCTTTATTGACTATGCCAAAGCCTTTGACTGTGTGGATCACAATAAAGTGTGGAAAATTCTGAAAGAGATGGGAATACAGACCACCTGACCTGCCTCTTGAGAAACCTATATGCAGGTCAGGAAGCAACAGTTAGAACTGGACATGGAACAACACTGGTTCCAAATTAGGGAAGTAGAGATGTCCCCTTAAGTCAACCAGCTGAGACTTACAACACAGATGGGACCAACTACCTGGGACAGGGACACGGGAAACTGAAGATGTGACCACAAAGGATCCAGCAGTGAAGGCACACACTGGTCGGCTCAGTGAGCAGAGCCCAGGGCACTTACACGAGCCCTAAAGCTGGCTAAAAGAAAGAAGGTAAATATACGTGCTGACTCACGGCATGCCTTCACTACCTTACGTGTACACGGAGCCATAAATAATGAAAGGGGGCTAATGACTGCATCTAGCAAGGAGATAAAAAATAAAGAGGAAACTCTGCTTCTGTCGGAAGCAGTGTGGGAATCCGCTGCAGGAGCAGTAATACCCTGTAGGGGCCACCAAAGGGCGGACACACCTCAGGCAAAAGGGAACTGTCTGGCCGATCGAATGGCAAAGCAAGCAGCCGCCCAGGACAATACAGCAACCAAGCTTACGGCGACACCTGTGGTGTCTAGCCTACTAACCGCCCAAGCGGGCCCCAGCTGATGGCAAGGAAGAAACCACCTGCACACGAACTGAGCAAGGAATGCTGTGGGAGGACGGATGGTGCAAACTCTCAGATGGGAGACTTTTCGACCCCTCTCGGTTGGCATTTCAACTGGTTGCGGATTTCCATCAGTCCATCCATTTCGGAAAAACAAAGATTTGCGAGATTTTAGACCGCTATTTTGTCATACCACGTCTAACAGCCTTGTGTGCAGATGTAAGCCTCCGATGCATAACCTACGCCAAAAATAACCCATCTCCCAAGGAGACCATGCCTCCTGGAATGCAATTAAAGGGGACCCCTCCATTTGAACATCTAGAAATAGACTTCACTGAGGTAAAGCCATGCTGAGGATACAAATATTTGCTGGTAATGGTACGTACAGTTAGAACTGGACATGGAACAACAGACTGGTTCCAAATAGGAAAAGGAGTATGTCAAGGCTGTATATTGTCACCCTGCTTATTTAACTTATATGCAGAGTACATCATGAGAAACGCTGGGCTGGAAGAAGCACAAGCTGGAATCAAGATTGCCGGGAGAAATCTCAATAACCTCAGATATGCAGATGACACCACCCTTATGGCAGAAAGTGAAGAGGAACTAAAAAGCCTCTTGATGAAAGTGAAAGAGGAGAGTGAAAAAGTTGGCTTTAGAGCTCAACATTCATTTTTGGGGGCTCCAAAATCACTGCAGATGGTGATTGCAGCCATGAAATTAAAAGATGCTTACTCCTTGGAAGGAAAATTATGACCAACTTAGATAGCATATTCAAAAGCAGAGACATTACTTTGCCAACTAAGGTCCGTTTAGTCAAGGCTATGGTTTTTCTAGTGGTCATGTATAGATGTGAGAGTTGGACTGTGAAGAAAGCTGAGCGCCGAAGAATTGATGCTTTTGAACTGTGGTGTTGGAGAAGACTCTTGAGAGCCCCTTGGACTTCAAGGAGATCCAACCAGTCCATTCTAAAGGAGATGAGTCCTGGGTGTTCTTTGGAAGGACTGATGCTAAAGCTGAAACTCCAATATTCTGGCCACCTCATGTGAAGAGTTGACTCATTGGAAAAGACTCTGATGCTGGGAGGGATTGGGGGCAGGAGGAGAAGGGGACGACAGAGAATGAGATGGCTGGATGGGCATCACCGACTGTATGGACATGAGTTTGGGTGAACTCCAGGAGTTGGTGATGGACAGAGAACCCTGGAGTGCTGTGATTCATGGGGTTGCAAAGAGTCGGACATGACTGAGCGACTGAACTGAACTGAACTGAACTGAACTGATGTAGACTGAACCTTTTTTGGCTCAGGAGAAAAAGAGAAGGAAGAAGTGGAGAAACAACTAAGTTCAGAGAATGGTCATTCACGGAGCATCTACTGTGAGTCAGGTTCATGTGCGTTTATTATCTTGCTTAATTCAACAAACAGCCCTTAGAGATCTGTTATTATTCCTATTAGAGATTAGGGACTTCATTGCGGTTATGTAGATAGTAACTCCTGCTAATTAAGCAGCAGGGTCTGAGCTTGACTATGTGCTTCAAGAGGGGATCACAATGGATCCTTCTGCTCAGGCATCTCCTATGATGCCCATTCTTGGCACTGTTGGACTAGGAGCAAAGGATACAGGAAAGGGGAGGCTGGCATGTCATGATGACAGATTCCAGAGATCAGAGCCTTTTCTAAGTTAGCAGAGGGTGAGCCAGCAGGAAGGGGGCTGGGTACCAGGGCTAAGGGAGGAATTACCTCTGGAAAGGGTAAAAATGTGCACCAAACGTGCCCTCAAGTGTATCTTTGTGAAGTCTCCTCTAGACTCACCCTGTTACTTTCAATCATACGGCAAAAATAAGAGGGAAGTTCATCAGGTTCTTTTGTTTAATGGAAACCATGAGTGTGAGACTGTTGGCCTTATTGATAACCTAGAAATGCTACACAAACTTTATTTTATAGAAGATTCATACCTAGAGGGTCTTTAATTGACATTATTATTCTTTAGAATCAAGTTTCAGAAAGTGGTCGTCTATTTTTAAGAAGCAATCACAAATATTTCTCCCATTAAGAATTCATACTGTTCATCTGATAATAGCACGTAGAGTGATAACTGCATGTGGGTTAAAACATGGTTTTATTAATAGAATCAGGCAGAACCAGGTTCGAATTCCAGTTCAACTTTGAAATAATTTGGGATATAGGTTGGCTATTTAAAAGAAATCCAAATATCAGAGGTTTCAGCAAGAGAGAAGTATATTTTTTTCCATTACTTAATAGTCTGAGATAGGTGACCCAGGAATGGTCTACACCACTAGGCTCCCAAGAACTAGGCCCGTTTGATCTTATTCCACCATCTATAGGATGATGCCGTCAACTGTAATGCCCAAGACGTCTTACTCTTTCAACATTTCCAGCAGCAGGAGGTGGAAGAGGAGAGAGCAAGGATGCTCCTTCCCTTTAAAGCCAAGACCAGGAAAAAAAAAAAAAAAAAGCCAAGACCAGGAAGTTACCCAACCTGTACCATTTCTCCTCTTAGCCCATTGGCCAGATCTTAGTTTGTGTCTGTACCCAGCTGCAAGGGAGACTGGGAAATGAAGTCTCTCTATTCTAAAAGGTTATGTTTTCAGAAAATCAGAGGTATGATTGCTATGGGACCAGCTGTGTGACATTGGGCTAGTTAATTAACTTTTGTGCCTCAGTTTCTGTATCTGTAAAATGGGAATAGTAAAGTCTTACCTCACAGAGTTGATTGGTGATTAAAGAGGAATGTGTTTAAGCACTTAACAAATTGAGTTATGTTTATTAGTGGCTTCCTGAGATTGGAAGCAGTGATGACACAACCCACCCAGCTTGCCAGGATCCTGACCTTTTCTTTTCAGTGAAAGCTCATGTCTGAATCTTCTAAAGACTTTTCTGATTAGAATTTAGTGACCAAAAGATTACCTTCTAACAATGATAAACAAGGGTCTATTCCACATGATTCCTAGCAGAAAAGGAGTTGGCAGTGGCTACGGTTTCTTTGCCCTGTTCACTAGCTCACGGAGAACCATGGACTGGGGTTGGGGGATAGAGGTGAGGAGCAGAGTTTGGCTCCATCTTCTGCTGCCTAGTCATGCCCAAAGCTTACCTTTCATCTCCCCAACCCTGCACTCTAGTTTCAAGCTGAAGTATGCCAACTCCCCACACAGTGCTCTCACTTCCATTCTCCCCAGCCTGGACCCCGGCCAGCCCGCCACAGAGCCAGTCACATTTAGCTGGAAGCTAACAATGAATTATTATTAGAAAATAATTTTTATAGTTGCCCAGTTTGCCTTTTGCTGGCTATGTTTCAAGAGGCTGGGTAATAATGCAGGTGCTAAATCAGATGGGAGGGAGAAGCTTCTTTCTTCTGGAAGAAGCATGGCCTCTAGAACCTTGCTGGGGAATGTATTTGCACTATGACATGACTAATCCACTTTAAAAGACCCTGTTAAATATTCGGAGTTCAGAGAAGCCACCTGAACCTCTCTGAGGGCTATTAGTGCTGTAGTGTATAAACTACTAGCTCTTCCTTACATGTGACCTACCAGGCACGTGTTTTCAGGTAGCCCTGGTTTTGCTGAACATCCTCATTTCAAGGTCTGCAGCCTACTCTGTTCCAAACTCTTTCATAGCCCTTGGGCCCCCACCTTCCGGGTGGTGGGGGCATTGTCAGCCTGCTTTGCTGATGAGCAATCTGACCACTTAGCATATCTCAACCTCAGAATTCTGTGGTGTTCTTACTGCATTCTAGGATGTTGTTTCCTCGTCCCATTCCTCCTCATGGAAAGAATTATCTCCTTAACTTCAACACTACATCTGGCAGCAAAGGCTTAGAGCCCAAGGCAGTTGAAAACATGCATGTATTTTCAGTCCACAGGGTATGAAGTTCTTGGCTGTAAATCATCAAAGAATTCCTCAGCAGCAGTGGCTCCATTGTTATCACATAGAGATACTAATGAAAGATGTTAGAATTCAATAGTGTTTCTTATGTTCCTTCCTTCTGTCCCTCCCTTTTCCCCTTTCTCCTTCCCTCCCCTGCTTCCTTCCTCCCTCTCTCCCTCTCCTCCTTCCTTCCATTTCTCCATCTTTTCTTTGCTCTTTTTTCCTGGGAGTTAGGGGGAGTGGTGTTAGACATCACTGCAATTGCAACAAACAGCCTAGATTGAGGTTTCAGCAAGCTAAGGTTTACAGATCACTAATCACTAGCTTGTCCTCACTACAGTAAACTTATTTGATGCCCTCTGCACAGTTAAGGGAACCAAAATGAACTCTACTCCACACTCTGGTTATCCACAACGAGGACCAATGCCTTGAGATGCATCACTTATGATAAAAACTGGTTTTTCAAATTGATTCAATGTCACTCAATTCCATCTGGATAATAGAAGTTGTAATGTAAAACAAAAGCAACTCTGCATTCTGCATAGAATAAGGGCCATGTGTGGAACTGAAACCACTCCTTTTCAATGTAGCTTATTTTCTAACAGTTTGGGCAATCTCCATTTGTGATAGCAAGGAAAACTCTCCCAAGGCAGCAAAGATTCCCTCCTCCCATTCTTTAATATTTTTATGTTGATTCTTTGCTACTTAGACCTAAGGAAATAATTTGGCTTAAATATAATAGTTATGTATTACCATAACCTGTTGCTTGGTGTGGTTTTAAAGCAACTTTTATTTTTAATATATGGCCTTTGATAACAAAGTAACATGATCCTTCTAGAAATTAGTAATGCTTTTCAACAATCACTCTCCCAAAGGAATTGGCATAACTCTGCAAGTATAGTTAAGTTTCATGTTACTATTTGTATATAGATACAGGGGAGATTTTATAGACAGGCAGAAATACTACTCTTAACAACACAGAAATCAATACGACCCCCACCGGAAAGATTCATATTCTCCTGTTAGATGCAAAAGCCTAAAAGAGGGCAATCTATATTTTTAACTGTTTACTTATTCAAGAAAAAGGTCTTATTTCTTCAAAGAAATATAAGACAGAACATAAAGATGGTGGGTAACTTGAAAGAACGAGACTGCTCTTCTAAACTCACAGAAATTGGTTTCCACTACTTTCTTTTGTATTTTTAAAAAATGTATTTACTTTTTACTTTTGGTTGCACTGGGTCTTTGTTGCTGTGAGGGCTTTTTCTAGTTGTGGTGCTTTGGGTCAGGGGGGTGGGGAGTGGTTTTTGGCCCTACAACATGGGCTCAGAAGTTGTGGCACACAGGCTTAGCTGCCCTGAGGCATGTGGGATCTTCCCAGACCAGGGATCAAGCCCTTGTCCCCTACATTGGCAGGTAGATTCCTATCCACTGTGCCACCAGGGAAGTCTTCTTTTCTGCTTTTTACTAGACAAAAAGACCTCTATCATGTGATAAAATAACTGATAAGGCATTATTCAAGGAATAGAAGGAAACATTTCATTTTAGTTGACTTTAACATTGAAATGTGTGTAGGAAATGTTCCTAATTTATATTTAAGTGAAAGAAAGCAAATTGCCAAAATGCCAGATCTGGAGCTCAGTTTTGTAAAAACTGGGAAAACATACATTAAAAAGATTGAAAGACTATGTACTAAAATGTTAGCATTTGTTTTCTCTGGTATTGAGATTATTTTGAGGGGATATTTACCTTTTTTAGGGGCTTCCCCAGTGGCTAGGTAAAGAATCTGCCTGCAATGCAGGAGCCACAGGAGGTGCAGGTTTGATCCTGGGTTGGGAAGATCCCCTGGAGGAGGGCACGGCAACCCATTCCAGTGTTCTTGCCTGGAGAATCCCATGGACAGAGAAGCCTGATGGACTACAGTCCACAGGGTCACAAAGAGCAGGACATGACTGAAGCAATTTAGCATGCACGGACACACACCTTCTTTATTCTTTTGTGCCACTTTTTATTTCTATAGTGGTTAAGTTATACTCTTTTAGGGGCTTCCCTGGTGGTTCAGAGGGTGGGGAATCTGCCTGCAACGAGAGGGACCCAGGTTTGATCCCTTGATCAGGAACATACCCTGGAGAAGGAAATGGCTACCCACTGCAGTATTCTTGCATGGGAAATCCCATAGACAGAGAAGCCTGGAGGGCTACAGTTCACAGGGTTGCAGAAAGTTGGACATGACTGAGCAGCTAGAGAAAAATATGAATTTAAGAAAATACAAAATAATGCAAGGCCTCCTTTACCAATAGAAATAAAGCAGGAAAACATCGGAAAAAAATTTCTTTCAGAAAGTGAAACTTTGGGTATTTTTTTTTCTTTCTTTATTCCAGGAATTGACAAACTTTTCTGTAAAGGGTCAGTAGTGGATATTTTATGCTTTGTGGGCCATCAGCCTCTGTTGTAGCAAATTTACCCAGTCATTTTAGTACAAAAGCCAGTGGGGACAATACATAAATGAATGGGCATAGCTGGGTTCCTAAAAAACTTAATTTTTTGACACCAAAATCTGAATTTCATGTAATTTCATATATTATGAAATATTCTTCTTCTTTTGATTTATCCCTTGTACTTAAAAATATAAAAACCATTCACAACTGTGACATATAAAAACACACAGCAGGCCTGATTTAGCTTTCCACCCTCTCTGCCAGCCATTGCTCCATTCTATTCTGCCATGTTCCCCCCAAAATGTAAATAGAGATGCATTAATATATTTCCAATGTTTTTACTTTAAAATTTTAATAATCAAAACACATATCCCACAGACATAGAAAACAAACTAATGATTACTAAAGGGGAAAAGGAGAAGGGAGGGACAAATTGAGAGTTGGGGATTAACATATACACATTATTATATACAAAATAGATAACCAACAGTAACCTACTGTATAACACCGGGAACTACACCCAATATTTTGCAATAACCTACAAGGGAAAAGAATCTTGAAAAAATAATATATGTATGTATAAAACTGAATCACTGTGTTGTACTCCCAGTATGAACAAGACATTATAAATCAACTATATAAAAACATGTGGCAGGCCCAATTTAGCTTAAAAAAAATAAAAAAATAGAAATTAAAAGTGATTGCATATACTCAGGTCACTCACAGTACAAAAGTTTATTCCTATGGGTAGAAACTAAGTTAAGTTCTGCTCCAACTGAAATCTTAAGTCTGGGTGGTCAAGTCTTAGAATTCTAAAAAGTGGCTGGTGTGGCTTCACTCTTCTGATGAAAGGGAAGGGGGTCTTTCCCCAAAAACGTAGCCATGGCTAAGCCTCAGAAGCCGTTCCTCTGAAGGTATCTCGTGATGGTGTCAGTGACGCTTCCTGAGGACCTCGGCACGGAGGGCACAACTATTCTCCGTGGTCACCACAAAGGCTGAACCAGGAGTACTTTCCCCACTACAATGAGTCAGAAGTTACCCCACACAGTACCTCACTGGTTCAAAGAGGATGTTGTTTATAGGAGAGGGAGTATGTAAACCAGAGGTCAGTGTGGCTCAACGTCAGTAATTTTGTGGCCGTTCTAAGTGACTGTTGTCATAAGCTGTGGTGACTTGGGGCTGGGAGGGAGGGAGTAGAGTCAGACCCCAGTTGTTTATTTTTCTCAAATATTAGTAGACTGTTTCCTGGAGTCTTTTGTTATTAAAAAATAACCCACCCCCCTTTTTTTCAACTGCTTCATTACCTCGTTCAGTAGAGAACAGAATCATCTTAGCAAGGTCAATGTAACTGAAGAGAGAGGGACAGTGGGTGTCTGGGGGAGGGGCACAATTGTGGGAAATCGTGAGTGCCACGAACCCAACAGAGATGGATCAAGGGAGGCAGGGCATGTACTTCATATTGTCAGTCAATGCATCTACTGCAAAGCACTCATTACTTACCTACTGTGCTCTATGGCCCTGGTACATTCTGTCTGCTATTCTATACCAAGGATGCTGGTGGTGGTTTAGTCATTATGTCGTGTCAGACGACAGACACAATATGCTTCCAGGACTGATGGAAGGTCCATCAGCTCAGAAAAGTACAGGGAACATTTATTTTTAAATACAACTTTGCAGCTTACTGCAGACTAAAAGGTCTGCTTATCAGAAAGGGGCTTAATATAGGAGACATTATAAAACTAATTATAGACAAATAGATTCAAGGGATTAGATCTGATAGAGTGCCTGAAGAACTATGGATGGAGGTTTGTAACATTGTACGGGAGGCTGTGATCAAAACCACCCCCAAGAAAAAAGAAATGCAAAAAGGCAAAATAGTTGTCTGAAGAGGCCTTCCAAATAGCTAAGAAAAGAAGAGAAGCAAAAGGCAAAGGAGATGGTAGGAGTCCTGGCGGTGTGTGGACTCCTTCCACAGCCAATGAATCGGATTCATCTATTCTTCTGTCCAGATCCTAATAAGGTATGTTTTTGTACTGTGGGAACTTTCTCTACCAAATAAGATAGGAAAACTGGCGACATGCTCTTGTGATTTTTTTTTTTTAACATGGACTATTAAGAAGCATATCTTTACACAATGGGATATTAATTAGTTCTATCAGTTCAGTTCAGTGGCTCAGTTGTGTCAGATTCTTTGCAACCCCATGAACTACAGCACGCCAGGCTTCCCTGTCCATCACCAACTCCCAGAGCTTGCTCAAACTCATGTCCATCGAGTTGGTGAGGCCATCCAACCATCTCATCCTCTGTTGTCCCCTTCTCCTCCCATCTTCAATCTTTCCCAGCATCAGGGTCCTTCTTAATGAGTCAGTTCTTCACATCAGGTGGCAAAGTATTGGAGCTTCAGCTTCAGCATCAAGCCTTCCAATGAATATTCAGGACTGATTTCCTTTACGATTGCCTGGTTGGATCTCCTTGCAGTCCATGGGACTCCTAAGACTTCTCGAACATCATAGGTCAAAAGCACCAATTCTTTGCCACTCAGTTTTCTTTATAGCACAACTCTCACATCCATATATGACTACTGGAAAAACCATAACTTTGACTAGATGAACCTTGGTCAACAAAGTAATGTCTCTGCTTTTTAACATGCTGTCTGGGTTGGTCATAGCTTTTCTTCCAAGTAGCAAGTATCTTTTAATTTCATGGCTAAAATCACCATATGCAGTGATTTTGGAGCCCAAGAAAATAAAGTCTCTCACCGTTTCCATTGTTTCCCCATCTATTTGCCATGAAGTGATGGGACCAGATGACATGATCTTAGTTTTCTGAATGTTGAGCTTTAAGCCAACTTTTTCACCCTCCTCTTTCACTTTCATCAAGAAGCTCTTTAGTTCTTCACTTTCTGCCATAAGGGTGGTGTCATCTGACTATCTGAGGTTATTGATATTTCTCCCAGCAATCTTGATTCCAGCTTGTGATTCATCCAGCCCAGCATTTCGCATGATGTACTCTGCATAAAGTTAAACAAGCAGGGTAACAATATACAGCCTTGACATACTACTTTCTCCATTTGGAACCAGTCTGGTTGTTCCATTTCTGGTTCTAAATGTTGCTTCGTGACCTACATACAGATTTCTCAGGAGGCAGGTCAAGTGGTCTGGTATTCCCAACTCTTGAGGAATTTTCCACATTTCTTTGCTAGAGTGTGAGATGAGTACAACTGTGCGGTAGTTTCAACAATATTTGGCATTGCCTTTCTTTGGGATTGGAATGAAAACGGACCTTTTCCAGTCCTGTGGCCACTGATGAGTTTTCCAAATTTGATGGCATATTGAGTGTAGCACTTTCACAGCATCATCTTTCAGGATTTAAAATAGCTCAACTGGAATTCCATGACCTCCACTAGCTTTGTTCGTAGTGATGCTTTCTAAGGCCCATTTGACTTCACATTCCAGATGTCTGGCTCTAGGTGAGTGATCACACCATCATGGTTATCTGGGTCGTTAAGATCTTTTTTGTATAGTTTTCTGTGTATTCTTGCCACCTCTTCTTAATATCTTCTGCTTCTCTTAGCTCCAATACTTTGCCACCTGATGTGAAGAACTGACTCATTAAGAAAGACCCTGATGCTGGGAAAGATTGAAGATGGGAGGAGAAGGGGACAACAGAGGATGAGATGGTTGGATGGCCTCACCAACTCGATGGACATGAGTTTGAGCAAGCTCTGGGAGTTGGTGATGGACAGGGAAGCCTGGCGTGCTGTAGTTCATGGGGTTGCAAAGAATCTGACACAACTGAGCCACTGAACTGAACTGATAGAACTAATTAATATCCCATTGTGTAAAGATATGCTTCTTAATAGTCCATGTTAAAAAAAAAAAATCACAAGAGCATGTCGCCAGTTTTCCTATCTTATTTGGTAGAGAAAGTTCCCACAGTACAAAAACATACCTTATTAGGATCTGGACAGAAGAATAGATGAATCCGATTCATTGGCTGTGGAAGGAGTCCTGGCGGTGTGTGCTTCTCTGCTGATGATCGTCTGACAGTCATCACCATGATCTGTGTGTTCTTAGAGGGCATCCAGACACCACCATGTCAGGAGGTGGGGCTAGAGTGTGAGCCCAATAGCCCAGAGAACTGGAAGCATCATAGATGCCCTCCCTCCTTGACAGATCTGCTCTTTTATTTCACATTAAACCAGCAAGAGCTAGGTGATAACTTTAGGAGAAGAAATAGATTTAGGCCCTTGGGCCTCTGCAGGATCTGGACGAGGGGTCACACAAAGAGGTTAAAGCTGCTTCACACCTTGTCCTCTTGCGGGCTGGGCTTAGTCCCTTGCTGGCTGACAAAGCACAGCACTACTCAGGGATGAAGGACATTTCAACTTTTTGAATTAAATATTTTTTCTTGAAGTCAAAATGTTTTGTGAGTACATAGCTCTGGAATCACAAATGGGAAAATCTGACTTGTTTTGCAGAAATTGACTTTTTTTCAGGGACATTTTATTTTCTTTTAATGCAAGCCACTATTGTGTTATTATTCCCATCTTAGTGAATCTTATGATTTCTGGAATTTTTTAAGTTAAATTGGAAGAGGTGGTCAAAAAGAAAAATGGGAGTATGTGTGTGTGTGAGCACGCATGCATGTCTGAATGAATGAAAGTTGCTGTAATACAAGTAATTTATGTAAAATATAGGATTTGTGAATAGGATAGACACAGGTTAAAATCCTAACTAATTCCAGCTATTTTTAATGAAGTGATTTGGGACGAATTAGATGACCTTAGTTTTTTCATCTGTAAAACTGGTATAACCTTAACTGTTTAGCACTATCACAGAGGAGGTAGGTGCTCAATGAATGACAATGTTCATTATTACATACAGTGCAATTATTACATACATACAATTATGACATTCATATATAACAATTATATTATTATATAAATACAATTATTGCATTCATTATTGCATACCTCAGAAAAAGATTGTATGGAACTCATGACCCACTTTCCTAGTTTCAGAAGTTCTATAGTTTGATTTTGTTGCTGTTGTTCAATCACTCAGTCATGTCTGACTCTTTGTGACCCCCATGGACTGCAGCACGCCAGGCTTTCCTGTCTTTCACCATCTCCCTGAGCTTGCTCAAACTCATGTCCATTGATTCGGTGATGCCATCCAACCATCTCATCCTCTGTTGTCCCCTTTTCCTCCTGCCTTCAATCTTTCCCAGCATCAGGGTCTTTTCTAATGATGAGTCGGTTCTTTGCATCAGTTGGCCAAAGTACTGGAGCTTCAGCTTCAGCATCAGTCCTTCCAATGAATATTCAGAATTGATTTCCTTTAGGATTGACTGGTTTGATCTCCTTGCAGTCCAAGGACTCTCAAGAGTCTTCTCCAACACCACAGTTCAAAAGCATCAATTCCTCGGCATTCAGCCTTCTTTATGGATCATATTTGGATCACAGAGGAAGCAAGAAAATTCTAGAAAAACATCTACTTCTGCTTCATTGACTATGCTAAAGCCTTTGACTGTGAGGATCACAACAAACTATGGAAAATTCTTAAAGAGATGGGAATACCAGACCACCTTACCTGTTTCCTGAACTTTTGATTACTTTACCAATTGCCTAGTGAATCTTCATACCTGTTAGCTTCAGTTTCAGGACTCCAGATTTTGAAACGTGTCTCGTGATAGGATTTGAAAGGGAAGCCCAGACCCATGGGTCAGGGATAAGAGAGTGGGCCAACTCACTGCAGATCCCACATCACAGCTCTTAAGGTGGTCATTCTTGATGTCTAACAATGCCACTATTTAAGAAAACTTGGGCTAACTAAAGTTATTTTCGTTTTCCAGAGTGAATGATTAAGAAAGAGTATACAATGTCTGAAATTTACTTACAGGCAGGAGACGGCCCAGAAAGTGAGTCCTGGACGAGAGTTCTGGGGATCTGGTCAGAAGAGACAGGGAGCAGGGGCGAGAGAGTGGAAAATTCCTCAAGTCAGCATTGACAGGTAAAGCCAGACTGAAAGACAGCAGACAGCCCACCTGAAGTGTTACTCTAAAGAGGCTCAACAGAGCTGTGGACACACGAAAGCAGAATCAGTGGAAAACCTCCGAACAAAGTAGGAGGTTTGGGCTGGAGACAGGAGAGACCTGTGAAAACTCCCTGAGATCTTAGAAAGTCACTGCGGGAGACCTGCCTGTGGGAGGATCCGGGTTGGAGAGTCTGGGTGTCTGGGTGGGTGTGGGGGCAGGTGGGGTCTCCAGAGTGCCAAACTAAGTCACACACACACAAAGTATAACCTTGATACCAGGTTCTACTAGGGAGTAAAGAGTCCCTCAAATATATTTGTTTTTCAATAGCTGAATTTTAGTACTCAACACCTTAAAATGATGGTTCTCAACTTTGGTAATCATTTGAGAATATTTTAAGAACTTTATACCAATGCAGATGTACATGCCTACGTGCTAAATCACTTCAGTCATGTTCGACTCTCTATGACACTATGGACTATAGCCCTCCAGTCTTCTCTGTCCATGAGATTCTGCAGACAAGAATACTGGAGTAGGATGCCATGACCTCCTCCAGTGGATCTTCCTGATCCAGGGATTGAGCCTGCATCTCCTGCATTGCAGGAGGATTCTTTGTCCACTAGCCACCTGGGAAGCCCAGAAATGCTAATACCTGGGCCCACACTCACATCAATTGAATGGAATTTGGTGAGGGTGGGTCCCAGATACAGATTTTTTTGAAAAAGCTTCTCCAAAGATCCTCCTATGCATCTAGGTTTGAGAACAACAGCCTTAAAACATTTAAAATTTAACTTATTTTTTTATGGCCGGATTGCCACTTACACTGTGTCAGGATTCATAATGCTTTTATTTGCTATTTAGATGTCATCTTTTTGCACTGCTGTTGACACAATTCTACTGCTAGGAGCTGTCTGTACTCCTTCCTCCTCTCCTTTGTTCTAATTTAATCTTTCAGATGATGTTCATATTATCTAGGGAAGCTGCTAACCAAACATGTTAGAATTGTGGTTCACGATCATTCTCTTTGGCAATTGACTCTTTGATCCTCTAAACTTCCAGCTTCAAGGTGTCCAAGTATTAAAATGTATGTAATTCTTAGGTCAAGAAGATTGAGAACTAAGAGCCCAGAAACATAAAACATGGACTAGAGGGTAGGCCAGCCCATTTGGTACATGGTAGCCTCACAATTCTTACATTGCAGAGTTTGAATTAAAGCCCAAGGGAATCTACTAGGTATGGAAAGGCAGAAACAACCCAGATCTTGGAGACCTGGGTTTTAATATTGTCTCTCTCATCAGCTGTGTGATCTGGGGTCAGTTTGGATCTCGGTTTCTTTAAAAAATAAGGGAGCTGGACTAGACGATTTAGAAAGCTGTGAGATATTTTGAACAGAAACTCATATAGAATGACATAACATTTAGAGTGCCACCCACTCGAATAACTTCTATTCCTTTGTCATATTTCCGTCTTAAGATACTTCTGCAGCCTCTTCTGAACTCTGGCCTAATCCCATTCTCCTCTCTTCATCCCCAGAAACAATCACTATCTCTTTAGTGGGGTTTATCGTTCCCATGCGTATTTTAAAAAGATATTTGTTTATTCATTTGGCTGCAATTCATCTTAGTTGCGGCATTCGGGATATTTGATCTTTGTTGCAGCATGCAAATCCCTAGGTGGGGCATGTGCAATCTAGTTCCCTGACCAGGGATCAAACCAGGGCATCTAAGGCACGAAGCCTTAACCACTGGACCACCAGGGAAGGCCCTCCCATGGGTACTTTTGATACTCTACACCTGATTGCAAACACTGTCTCACATCATTTTGCTTGCTTTTACACTTGAAATGAAGGGGATGGCTGTTCTTATGCTTTTTCAGTTTCCTTTTTAAAAATGTAATTCCATGTTTGGAGGTTAATGGATACTGATGCACGTTGTTCTGGTTTGCTGTGTACAACATCCTGTTAAACAAGTATACCATCAGATTTAGCCATCCTTCTGATGATGGATCTTGAGTTGTTCAGAAAGAGAAATTCTAAGGTGTTCTCTAGTTCTAATGTTCTAGGATTTGGCATAAAAATACAATTTTTTTCTGAAGAAGTTTTGTAGCAACATCTTGGGCTTTTCCCATTGTTCTCAGGTGTCCA
The DNA here is from genome assembly GCF_016772045.2 of Ovis aries. Taxonomy (NCBI): domain Eukaryota; kingdom Metazoa; phylum Chordata; class Mammalia; order Artiodactyla; family Bovidae; genus Ovis; species Ovis aries. The sequence goes on along the minus strand of NC_056059.1, from coordinate 58,492,215 downwards.
CTTTTTCCAGTGATATCTTGGGGGTGTGTGTGAGATCACCGGAAGCCTGATCTTAGACCAGTGAGGTCATCCAAATGGTTAGTAAGCACCAGAGAGGTTGCATCATGCAGTGATTAAAAGCACAGACTTGGGAACCAGTCAGACTTTGTTTTACACCCTAGCTTTGCCATCTGTGAACTGAATGGTTTGGGCAAATGATGTAACCTCTCTGAACCTGAATCTCCTCATCTGGAAAAAGGGGAAAACAACTTCTATTCCATATGGTTGTCATGAGGATTAAAAAAAGATAATGCATGTACAGCACTGGGCAGCATGCCTGCCACCTAGTAAGTGCTAGACAAAGTGATAGGCGATATTATATATAGATCTATAAGATAGATAGATCTGGATCTTTATATAGTGACAGAGAATACTCTGCCAAGACCTTAGCTCATGTTTACCATACTCTCCAAGGCATTTCCAGCTCAGCATGACGCCTAACACATAGTTTACACTTAATAAATATTTGCTAAAAAAAGAATGAGTTTCTTACAAAATTAAATGTAATTTTACTCTATGATCCGATCACATTACTTGGTATTTACTCAAAGAAATGGAAAGTCCATGTCTTCACAAACACCTACACATGGATGTTTGTAGGAGCTTTCTTTATACTCGCCAAAACTTGGAGGCAACCAAGATATCCTTCAACAGGGAGATGGATAAATTTGGTACAGTCAGACAATGGAATATTATTTAGTGCTAAAAAGAAGTTGGACCATAAAGAAAGCTGTGTGCAGAAGAATTGATGCTTTTGAACTGTGGTGTTGGAGAAGACTCTTGAGAGTCCCTTGGACTGCAAGGAGATCCAACCAGTCCGTCCTAAAGAAGATCAGTCCTGGGTATTCATTGGAAGGACTAATGTTGAAGCTGAAACTCCAATACTTTGGCCACCTGATGCGAAGAGCTGACTCATTTGAAAAGACCCTGATGCTGGGAAAGATTGAAGGCAGGAGGAGAAGGGGACGACAGAGGATGAGATGGTTGGATGGCATCACTGACTCGATGGACATGAGTTTGGGTAAACTCTGGGAGTTGGTGATGGACAGGGAGGCTGTGCTGTGGTTCATGGGCTCGCAAAGAGTCAGACAAGACTGATGACTAAACTGAACTGAAAAAGAAGTGAGCTACCAAGCTATGGCAAGAAAGGGAGGAAACTTCAATGCATATTCCTAGGTGAAAGAAGCCAACCTGAAAAGGCTACATATTGTATGATTTCCATTCTGGAAAAGGCAAAACTACAGAGACAGTAAAAGACCAAGGGGAGAGCTGGAGGGAGGACTAGGTGGAGCACAGAGGATTTTAGGGCAATAAAAATATTCTGTATGATATGATAATCGTAGGTTCAGATTATGCATTTGTCCAAACCCGCAGAGTGAATAACTCCAAGAGTGAAACCTAATGTAAACTATGGACTTAAAGTGCTGTGATGTGTTAATGTAGGTTCATCAGTTGTAACAAATGTACCACTCTGGCGGGGGATGTTGTTGGTGGGGGATGTTGTTAATTGGGGAGGCTGTGCACGTGGGTGGGCAGGGGGAATATGGGAAATCTCTTCCCCTCAATTTTGCTGTGAATCGTACACTACTTTAAAATACGGTTTAACTTAAAGATAGAATAACCAAGTATGTAAATATGTAAGTGACACTATAGGAAAGTGTATTTACCAGTAGGATGGAAGAAAGCGCAGCCTATGAAATGGCACAGAAGAGTCTCCCAGAGGTTCCTATTAGACTTTGAGTCAGAAAAGGGGAGAGAATTTTTTTCTGAAGATCAAATATTCTGTTGTATAAACCAGTCATTTCTTTCGGTCCCCCAAACAATCTTGCTTAAGCTCTAGGCAAAGAATAGCCGCAGCCTACAGCTCAGATATTACCTACAGTTTCCTATTTGTCACTGTCGCAATTCCTGGCCCTAATTGCTCCATCCTGTCTGATCAGAGTTCATTCTCGAGACAGCCTGACTTCTTAAGTGAATGTCCACGTTTACCCTGGAACAGCAGGCACTTCCTGGCAGGCTCCTTCCAGACAAGGAGCCTCTGTTCGCCTTGGGACTGGGGAGGAAACAGCCTCTGACTGTCCCAGCTGGTGAGTGAGGAGCCCCAGCCCTGAGACAGCAGACTTTACATACATATTTTTGAGCCGTGGATGGGAAGCAAACCAATGGGTTATGATGCCAGCCTTTTAAAAAAGTAGCACCCAGCAGTAGTGTTCACAGGCTAGCTTTTAGGACAACAGAAATGCCTATCTACCAGGAATTCCTTTTCAGTGGTAGAGAGTTTGCAAAGGTGCGTCCTCTCTGAATAAAGAGCTTCTGACAGGAGCTCATGCTGAAAAAATGGTGGAGTACGTTCATGGTTATCTGCTACTTTGGAGGCAGTGTTTATATACGGCTTCAGGCCTTTAAAAACACTGTATATAATTTTGAGACTAGTTTACTTGGCTTCTATTTAAAAAAAGAAAAAAGAAGAAGAGGAAGAAGATAACTCATGTTTCTGCCTGACTTTGGGGTTAGTAAATTGAATGTGGCGGGCTTGTGGTCTTTGGTCTGCTCAGCGAAATAGATTCAAATCCCCACTTTGAATCAGCTTTTGCCTGCCTTGGGGGTCAAACTGAGGCCTTTTGTTAGGGGGCATCCCAAGTAGGGGGAGGGCCAAGGAGGTGGAGGAATGACAAGTATTATAGGATTGTAGGTGGTATTGTCTCACAAGCAAGCTCCTACAACCAAACGCCTTTCTTCTTCGGTTGAGGGGAAGCTGGATGAAGCAGGAGAGTGAGCTCTGGGGGCTGGGGTGAAGGGAGGAGAGGTGAGAGGGGCAGTGTAGCCCCTGAGACCTGCCTACCCCTCCCTACTACAGCCCCACCCCCACCCCTCACCCCATCGCCTTTCTGCTGATCCAGAGAGGGACCACAGTGACACGCTTTGCCGGAACAGAGCGCTAACTGGCAGTGGCCTGCTTGAGCTGAGGCTATTTTCTAAGCCACTCACTAATCAGAAGTGACTGAGGCTCTGAAGAGAATACAGCCCAGCCTGGGTTCCACCCTCCATGCTAATGAAGAAGGCAGTGAGGTGGATAATTAAGGGCAGTGATGTGAATAATTCCACACTGATAATCCAGAGGTAATGAAATGCATTATGAGTTTTGGGGACAGCAGATTTCCTTTACCAGCCGAGGCTGTTTCATGATAAAATGAACTTGCTTTTTCTGAGCCCAGAGCAGCTGACTCTGGGAGGAGCCATCCTGGGATTCAGGATTCAGGCAGCCATTAAAAACGTTTAAGAAGCCTGCATAGCCATACAGGGAAACGTGTGTGATGAGCTTTTAAGTGAGAAAATGAAGAAGTGTGCAAAGTAAGTATTTTGGACAATCACAGCCAGGTACAAAACAAACAAAACTAATACCAAGCAAACCGTTACATGCAAAGAAGAAAGACTAAAAGGAAATACACCAGAATATTAACAATAGTTAATGTAAGTTAAGTAGTGGGACCGCAGAGATTGCTTTTATTCTTCTCTCTGTCAATTTTCTCTTAATTTTACATTAAGTTAAATTATTTCCTTAATGAAAAAAAAGAATGTACTAAAAAAAAAAAAAAAAAAAAAAAGGCCTGGCAGAATTCTTCCCCAGAATCGACACTGGAGAAGCAACTCTGATGCAAATTTTCTGACTAACGCGGATGGGTGTCCAGGCTAGAATTCACTGCACAAGCTGTTCCAGGTCCCGGCAACCCTCTTCTGGATGAGAACATTTCTTCTGTCAAATTCAGACTGTATATGAATCTCGCTGGCCCTGCTTCTCTGAGAATTGAAGAGATGTTTTCAGTGGCACTGACTCTTTGGCTACACAGTCTTGGTGTAACCAATTCCTACCATACTTAGTGGAACCTTCTCCTGCTGCTGCTGCTGCTGCTAAGTCACTTCAGTCGTGTCCGACTCTGTGCGACCCCATAGACGGCAGCCCCGTCCCTGGGATTCTCCAGGCAAGAATTATGTTTCTTTCCCCAGTTTTCTGGTTTACAGACTCTTTTGGAAAATAACACTATCATATTAAATGTATTTCTTATTTCACAAAGTCATGGGACCGTGGGTCTTATAGTAGGTATCCAGGAGATGACTTGTTATTCTTCACTCTTACTAATAAGACAGATGTGGGAGAGCTGGTAGCAAATTCTTTGTTTCATTAAGGTTTTTAATTAACAAAGAGGCTCTGACAGCCAAAATAAAAGCCATACTTCCTTCTACAAATGTTTGGGTGTTAAAACAAAATCCTCAGGGACCCTCTGAATGCTCATTCTTACAACGTTGCTTTTGGCACTCGATCTGCCAGATGTTTATGCTGCTGTTGGCCAGGACCTTCTTCAGGGTGGGGTGGATGCATTGCTGGAGAGTTAAGGTCCCACAGTCTGATGGAGTTGATTGCATTACTTAGTGCAATTTTATATCATCCAGATTTTCCAGTCTTGTCCTCTTAACACCTGAATTTGTGCTAATGTTTCATCATTTCATACAACCTGGAAAATGAGGACAAGGATACCTTTAGTTATTCAGAGAATTAAATGAAACGTGTGAAGTGATCAGCACAGTGTTGAGCAGACAAATTCTGTACTGTACCCATCAGTCAGGTGTGTGTGAGTTATGGTGCTCACGTGGAGGAAGCCAAAGTGCTCACAGTGCTCACAGCCCCTCCTGAGCACGGCCCTGTGGAGTGCTGTGAAGTACTTATGTAGTTCCTTATGTAGTATGGAGGCTGTAACAGGGTTTTTAAATTTTCTTTTTTGGGGTGGTGGGATAGTTTTTGAGGGATGATGATCCAAGAGCTTAGTGGGGAGAAACATAAACCTTTGGGTATGTAGAATACAAAGTTGGAAACAGTCATAAAAGGGAAATTCTGAAACAGAAGCTTAAAGGGGCTTTACTGTTTCTTCTTTTGAAACACACCACTGAATAGCGTGTCTTCAGCATCCCGCAGCATCTCCCCGGGACAGACTGAGGAGAAGGTTAGAGCAAGGCTCCAATTCTTCCAAATTCGCTTTTTATGTGTTAATGTATTCTTGAGTGTGGGCTAAACCGCTTCAGCCCTGTTTGATTCTTTGCGACCCAGGCTCCCCTGTCCATGGGATTCTCCAGGCGAGAATACTGAAGTAGGTTGCTGTACCCATGTCTCCTGTATGTTCTGCCTTGGTAGGCGGATTCTTTATCACTAGTGCCACCTGGGAAGCCCATTAACGTATTCTTAGTTAAATGCATTTACTGATATTTGCTTCTAAGAAGTGCATTCCCCAAATTGACCATGGAAATAACACGTTTCCTGGAGCTCCCCCCTCACTGGCTCCTGTTGCCTTCTGCTTGCTCAGCCCCAGACCCTGCAGTTCCCTGGCACTCTACACCCTCAGCCACACTAACCCAGAAGCTGGAGGGGGCAAAGTTGTGCTGGCTTCTCCTGCATTTTCCTGACTTTTGCTGGCAGGTCAGGCGACACTGCTGGGCTGCAGGCCTGGCCCAGCTGCTCGCAGGGCAGGTCAAGATCACTGTGTCCTGATGGCCACTGCCTAGGTGTCTGGGGTGCAATGTTCTTCAGTCCCCAGGTGTGCAGTTCGCTTCTCCACACTGCCTGTTGGGAGGTTTGGAGTTCTGCAGATGAAACTTTCTATGTTTAAAAAGTTTATATAAATTACATGAATTGTAGTTTTCATATTAATAGAAGTGCAAATGAAACATTCTGCCTAGGCCAAAAGAAATGCCTAAACAACATTTCCTGGTGGCTCAGTTGGTAGAGAATCCGCCTGCAATGTGGGAGACCTGGATTTGATCCCTGGGTTGGAAAGATCCCCTGGAAAGGGAATGGCCACCCACTCCAGTATTCTGGCCTGGAGAATTCCATGGACTGTATAGTCCATGAGGTCTCAAAGAGTCGGACATGACTGAACGACTTTCACTTTCACTTTCAAGCAACATTCCTCATTTGCTCAAGGCTGCTGAATGTCATGGATATCAATAACAATGAAAAAGCTTGTCTAAGGCAGGCGGAGGGAGCAAAGATTTCAGCGTGATATTCTATAAGCCAAGATTGCAAACCACTCTCACTATACAAAAGTTCTAATGACGTACAGAGTTTTGTATAGGAAACTCTTGTGCTTCTGGTTGGCACATCACCTACTTATCAATATGCAAAATCAAAACAGAGGTTTTTGAGAGGTTGCACAAACCATTGTATTTACAAAAATGGTACAGAAGTGAATTGGGTCGATGTAAGTGCACACTTCAATCACATCTTCAGCAACAAAAATTGTCAGCACTACACAACTAAGAATACTCACTCCAACTGCAGCTGCTAAACCAGAATGGGCAAATATTGTCAAGTAACATTTACTGTTAAAGCAGAAATAGGTGACAGTGTAGCCTTGCCTGTGTTCCAAGTCATGTCCCCTTGTCTGCTGCTGTTTGGATCAGAGAAGACCACAGGACCTGAGGACGGTTTTTCTAGAGGCTAATTAATAGCTTATGAAGCTCTCCTCGTCTCTGCGCATCTGGAGTATTGGCAGCTCCCTTTCTCAGTCAGCTCTCTCAGTGAGCTGGGACTCAGGATATTCTTGGAGGGTCAGTTAGCTGAAACAGTAGAGACCAAGTCAAAGGGGAACTAAGTCACTGAAAGGGCTATAGCTTTTGTCTGCTCAGCTTCTTTTCCTGTGCCCCCTTCTGGAAACAGGCCCCAACCTTCCGGTCATAGCTAACCAAGCTGTGTCAGAGGTCTTTCTCAACTTTTCCTAATTTAAGTTCTCTTCCTTCTCTGGGAAGGAGGTCCTATGGACCCTGGCTCTACAAGCAGATGCCTGCCAGACTGGTAACTTCAGTGAGAAGTGTTCAGATGGGGGGGGGGGGGGGGGGGGGGGGGAGTGGGGCTATAGAGAGCCTGTGACCAATAAGAAGGCATGTCTAAAGGCAATCAAATTAAAGAAGAACTGACACCAGGCCACACCTGGTGTCTGGCTAATAAAATAAGTCATATCTTTCCCCCCATTTTATTGAGACATATTTGACATACAGCACTAAGTTTGGGCTTCCATGGTGGCTCAGTGATAAAAGAATCCACTTAGAATGCAGGAGATGTTGGTTCTACCCCTGGGTCAGGAAGACCTCCTGGAGAAGGGCATGGCAACCCACTCCAGTGTTCTTTTTTTGCCCCCTGTGTCTGTGAGTCTGTTTCCTTTTTTTTTAATTGAAGGATACTTGCTTTACAGAATTTTGCTGTTTTCTGTCAAACCTCAACATGAATCAGCCATAGGTATACATGTATCCCCTCCCTTTTGAAACTCCCTCCCATCTCCCTCCCCATGCCACCCCTCTAGGTTGATACAGAGCCCCTGTTTGAGTTTCCTGAGCCATACAGCAAACTCCCATTGTCTGTCTATTTTACATATGGTAATGTAAGTTTCCATGTTACTCTGTCCATACATCTCACCCTCTCCTCCCCTCTCCCCATGTCCATAAGTCTATTCTCTATGTGTTTCTCCATTGTTGCCCTGCAAATAAATTCTTCAGTACCATTTTTCTAGATTCCATATATATGTGTTATGCTATGCTGTGCTATGCTAAGTCGCTTCAGTCGTGTCCGACTCTGTGCGACCCCAGAGACGACAGCCCACTAGGCTCCTCTGTCCCTGGGATTCTCCAGACAAGAATACTGGAGTGGGTTGCCACTTCCTTCTCCAATGCATGAAAGTGAAAAGTGAAAGTGAAGTCGATCAGTCGTGCCTGACTCTTAGCGACCCCATGGACTGCAGCCTACCAGGCTCCTCCGTCCATGGGATTTTCCAGGCAAGACTACTGGAGTGGGGTGCCATTGCCTTCTCCATATATGTGTTAGAATATGGTATTTATCTTTTTCTTTCTGACTCACTTCACTCTGTATAATAGGTTCTAGGTTCATCCACCTCATTAGAACTGACTCAAATGCATTCCTTTTCATGTCTGAGTAATATTCCATCGTGTATATGTACCACAACTTCCTTATCCATTCATCTGTTGATGAACATCTAGGTTGCTTCCATGTTCTAGCTACTCTAAATAGTGCTGCAGTGAACAATGGGATACTTATGTCTCTTTCAATTTTGGTTTCCTCAAGGTATATGCCTAGGATTGAGGTTGCTGGGTCATATGGTGATTTTATTCCTAGTTTTTAAAGGAATCTCCATACTGTCTTCCATAGTGGCTGTATTAATTTACATTCCCACCAACAATGCAAGAGTGTTACCTTTTCTTCACACCCTCTCCAGTATTTATTGTTTGTAGAGTTTTTGATGAGGGCCATTCTGACTGATGTGAGGTGATAGCTCATTGTAGTTTTTATTTGCATTTCTCTAATAATGAGCAATGTTGAGCATCTTTTCATGTGTTTGTTAGCCATCTCTATGTCTGCTTTGGAGAAATGTCTGTTTAGGTCTTTTTCCCACTTTTTGATTGTGTTGTTTGTTTTTCTAATATTGAATTGTATAAGCTGCTTGCTTGTATGTTTTAGAAATAAATCTTTTGTCAGTTGTTTCATTTGCTATTATTTTCTCCCATTCTGAGAGTTGTCTTTTCACCTTGCTTATAGTTTCCTTTGCTGTGCAAAAGCTTTTAAGTTTAATCAGGTCCCACTTATTTACTTTTGTTTTTATTTCCATTACTCTAGGAGATGGGCCATACAGGATCTTGCTTTGATTTATGTCATCAAGTGTTCTGCCTATGTTTTCCTCTAAGAGTTTTATAGTTTCTGGTCTTACATTAGGCCTTTAATCCATTTTCAGTTTATCTTTGTGTATGGTGTTAGGAAGTGTTCTAATTTCATTCTTTTACATGTAGCTGTCCAGTTTTTCCAGCACCATTTATTGAAGAAGGTGTCTTTGCCCCATTGTATATTCTTGCCTCCTTTGTCAAATATAAGGTACCCATAGGTGCATGGGTTTATTTATGGGCTTTCTATCTTGTTCCATTGGTGTATATTCCTGTTTTTGTGCCAGTACCATACTGTCTTGATGACTGTAGCTTTGTAGTATAATCTGAAGTCAGGAAGGTTGATTCCTCCAGCTCCATTCTTCTTTCTCAAGACTGCTTTGGCTATTCGGGGTCTTTTGTGTTTCCATATGAACTGTGAAATTTTTTGTTCTAGTCCTGTGAAAATGCCATTGGTAATTTGACAGGGATAGCGTTAAATCTGCAGATTGCGTTTGGTAGTATAGTCATTTTCACAATATTGATTCTTCCTACCCAGGAACATGGAATATTTTGTCTTTGATTTCTTTCATTGTTGCTGCTAAGTCGTTTCAGTCATATGCAATTTTGTGCGACCCCATAGATGGCAGTCCACCAGGCTCCGCTGTCCCTGGGATTCTCCAGGCAAGAACACTTTGGAGTGGGTTGCCATTTCTTTCTCCAATGCATGAAAGTGAAAAGTGAAAGTGAAGTTGCTCAGTCGTGTCCAACTCTTTGTGACCCCATGGACTGCAGCCTTCCAGCCTCCTCTGTCCATGGGATTTTCCAGGCAAGAGTACTGGAGTGGGTTGCCATTGCCTTCTCCTTTCTTTCATTAGTGTCTTATAATTTTCTGTGTACAGTTCTTTTGTCTCCTTAGGTAGGTTTATTCCTAGATACTTAATTCTTTTTGTTGCAATGGTGAATGGGATTGATTCCTTAATTTCTTGTTCTGATTTTTCATTTTAGTGTATACAAATGTAAGTGATTTCTGTGTATTGATTTTGTATCCTGCAACTTTGCTAAATTCACTGATTAGTTCTAGTAATTTTCTGATACTATCTTTAGGGTTTTCTATGAACAGTGCCATGTCTTCTGCAAACTGAGAGCTTTACTTCTTCTTTTCCAATCTGAATTCCTTTTATTTCTTTTTCTTCTCTGATTGCTGTAGCTAGGACTTCCAGAATGTTGAATAATAGTGGTGAAAGTGGACACCCTTGTTTTGTTCCTGATCTTAGGAGGGAATGCTTTCAGTTTTTCACCACTGAGAATAATGTTTGCTGTAGGCTTATCATATATGGCCTTAACTATGTTGAGGTAGGTTCCTTCTATGCCCATTTTTTGAAGGGTTTTAATCATAAATGGGTGACAAATTTTGTCAAAGGCTTTTTCTGCATCTGTTGAGATTATCATATGGTTTTTATCTTTCAATTTGTTCATATGGTGTATCACATTGATTGTTTTGCATATATTGAAGAATCCTTGCATCCCTGAAATAACCCAACTTGATCATTGTGTATGAGCTTTTTGTTGTGTTGCTGAATTCTGTTAGCTAAAATTTTGTTGAGGATTTTTGCATCTATATTCATCAGTGATATTGGCCTGTAGTTTTCTTTTTTTGTGTTGTCTTTGTCTGGTTTTGGTATCACAGTGATGGTGGCCTTGTAGAATGAGTTTTGAAGTGTTCCTTCCTCTGCAATTTTTTGAAAGAGTTTTAGAAGGATAGGCATTAGCTCTTCTCTAAATGTTTGATAGAATTCTCCTGTGAAGCCATCTGGTTCTGGGCTTTTCTTTTTTGGGAGATTTTTGATCACAGCTTCAATTTCAGTGCTTGTAATTGGGTTGTTCATAATTTCTATTTCTTCCTGGTTCAGTCTTGGAAGATAGAACTTTTCTAAGAATCTGTCCATTTCTTCCAGGTTATCTGTTTTATTGCCATATAGTTATTCATAATAGTCTTTTAATCCTTTTTGTTCTGCATTATCTGTTGTAACTTGTCCTTTTTCATTTGTAACTTTGTTGATTTGATTTTCCTCTTTTTTTCTTGATGAGTCTGGCTAAAGGTTTGTCGACTTTGTTTATCTTCTCAAAAAACCAGCTTTTAGGTTTACTAATCTTTACTATTGTTTCTTTCATTTCTTTTTCATTTATTTCTGCTCAGATCTTTATGATTTCTTTCCTTTACCAATTTTTGTCAGGGTGGGGGGTGGTGGTTTGTTCTTTTCCCAGTTGTTTTAGGTGTAAAGTTAGGTTGTCTATTCAATGTTTTTCTTGTTTCTTGAGGTAGGATTGTGTTGCTATAAACTTCCATCTTAGAACTGCTTTTGCTGCTTTCCATACGTTTTGAGTTGTTGCTTTTTCATTGTCATTTGTTTCATTGAAATTTTTTTATTTCCCTTTTGATTTCTTCAGTACCCTGTTGGTTATTTAGAAATGTGTTGTTTAATCTCCATGTGTTTGTGTTTCTTACAGTTTTTTCCTTGTAAATGATATCTAGTCTCATAGCATTGTGGTTGGAGAAGATGCTTGATACAATTTCAATTTTCTTAAATTTACTGAGCTTTGATTTGTGACCCAAGATGTGGTCTATCCTGAAGACTGTTCCAATTGCACTTGAGAAGAATGTATATTCTTCTGGATTTGGATGGAATGTCCTGAAGATATCAATTAGATCCTTCTCATCTAATGTATCATTTAAGACTTGTGTTTCCTTATTAATTTTCCATTTTGATGATCTGTCCATTGGTGTGAGTGGGGTGTTAAAGTCTCCTACTATTATTGTGTTACTGTCAGTTTCTCCTTTTATGTCTGTTAGTGTTTGTCTTATGTATTGAGGTGCTCCTATGTTGGGGCTGTGGCTGCTAAGTCACTTCAGTTGTGTCCGACTCAGCGAGCCCATGGACTGCAGCTTACCAGGCCCCTCTGCCCATGGGAGTTTCCAGGCGAGAGTACCGGAGTGGATTTTGCCATTGCCTTCTCCTGCTCCTATGTTGAGTGCATAGATATTTACAATTGTTATGTCTTCCTCTTGGTTTGATCCCTTGATCATTATGTAGTGACCTTCCTTATCTCTTGTAATCTTCTTTAAGTTCTATTTTGTCTGATATGAGGATTGCTACTCCAGCTTTCTTTCGCCTCCCATTTGCATCAGATATATTTTTCCAGCCTCTCACTTTCAGTCTATATGTGTCTTGAGGTCTGAAGTGGGTTTCTTGTAGACAGCATATATAGGTCTTGTTTTTATATCCATTCAGCCAGTCTGTGTCTTTTGGTTGGAGCATTTAATCCATTTACAGTAATTATTGATACATATGTTCCTATTGCCATTTTCTTAGTTGTTTGGGGTTGATTTTGTAGATCTTCTTTCTTCTGTTGTGTTTCTTGACTATATAAGTCCATTTAACATTTGTTGTAAGCTGGTTTGATGGTACTGAATTCTCTTAACTTTTGCTTGTCTGAAAAGCTTTTTATTTCTCCATCAATTTTGAATGACATCCTTGCCATATACAGTAATCTTGGTTGTAGATTTTGCCCTTTCAGTACTTTAAATATATCCTGCCATTCCTTTCTGGCCTGCAGAGCTTCTGCTGAAAGATCAGCTGTTAAGTGTATGGGGTTTCCCTTATATGTTACTTGTTGCTTCTCCATTGGTGCTTTTACTTTTCCTTTGTGTTTAGTCTTTGTTAGTTCTATTAGTATGTATCTTGGTGTGTTTCTCCTTGGGTTTATCCTGTATGGGACTCTTTGTGCCTCTTGGACTTCATTGATTATTTCCTTTTCCATGTTGGGGAAATTTTCAACCATAATCTCTTCAAAAACTTTCTCATACCCCCCCCCCTTTTTTTTCTCTTCTTCTTCTTCTTCTGGAATCCCTATAATTCGAATGTTGGTGCATTTGATATGGCCCCAGAGGTCTCTGAGACTATCCTCAGCTCTTTTCATTCTTTGTAATTTATTCTGCTCTTCAGAAGTTATTTCCACTCTTTTATCTTCCAGCTCACTGATTCATTCTTCTGCTTTAGATATTCTGCTATTGATTCCTTTTAGAGTGTTTTTAATTCCAGTAATTGTGTTGTTTGTCTCTGTATGTTTGTTCTTTAATTCTTCTAGGTCTTTGTTAATTGATTCTTGTATTGTCTCCATTTTGTTTTCAAGGTTTTCAATCATCTTTACTATCATTATCCTGAATGCCTTTTCAGGTAGTTTGCCTATTTCCTCTTCATTTATCTGGACTTCTGTGTTTCTAGTTTGTTCCTTCATTTGTGTAGTATTTCTCTGCCTTTTCATTATTTTTTTTTTAAGTTATTGTGTTTGAGGTCTCCTTTCCCAGGCTTCAAGGAAAGTTGAATTCTTTCCTTGAAGAAGGTTGAATTCTTTCTTCCTTTTGGTTTCTGCCCTCCTAAGATTGGTTCAGTGGTTTGTGTGAGCTTCATTTAGGGTGAGATTTGTGCTGAGTTTTTGTTTGTTTTTCCTCTGATGGGCAAGGCTGAGTGAGGTGGTAATCCCATCTACTGATGATTTGGTTTGTGTCTTTGTTTTGTTTGTTGTTTAGATGAGGTGTCCTGCACAGGGTGCTACTGGTGATTGGGTGATGCAGGGTCTTGTATTCAAGTGGTTTCCTTTGTGTGAGCTCTCACTATTTGGTACTCCCTAGGGTTAAGTGAGTGAGTGAAGTCGCTCAGTCATGTCCGACTCTTTGCGACCCCATGGACTGTAGCCTACCAGGCTCTTCCATCCATGGAATTTTCAAGGCAAGAGTACTGGAGTGGGGTGCCATAGTTCTCTGGTAGTCTAGGTCTTGGGGTCAGTGCTTCTACTCCAAAGGCTCAGGGCTTGATCTCTGGCGAGGAATAAAGATTCCACAAGTGGTTTGTTATGGCATTAAGAGAGATTAAAACAAATATCCAAAATGAGAAACCAAAGATGAACCCCAAACAAATGGCTGTTACAAAATCAGGCAAATAATAATTAAAATAATGGAATATACACATATGCATATACACCCATGAGCAAAGTGAAAACAGTCCACCAAAAATAAAGTACAGCAGATTGACCCAGCAAAAAAGGAAATCAAAAATTACATTCATCAGTTAAGAACAAAACTAACTTAAGCACAAACTGGAAAACAAAACTAAAGAAAGGTGCCAAGTGGGGAATAAAGAAATAAAAACAAAACTAACAAATATGTTGAAAGGAAAGGAAAAAAGAATAGGTATGCAAAGTTAAACAGAGGTAGGTGAAGAAGATTTATAGACATTAGAGATTAATTGCAAGGGGAAAAGAACAGTAGGAAAGGCAAACAGAGGAATAAATGTTGAAACATATGATAGGTTTTAAAAAAATTAAAAATTAAAATTATAAAAAAGAGAAAAGAAAAAGAAAAGGAAGAAGAGAGGAAAAAGGAAAAAAAATAAAAAGGAAAACTCCATAAAACTGCAAAAGCCCAACATAGAGGCAGAGGTTTATAATAACAATAGAAAGTGTGACTTTCTATTGTTAGAAATATACACCTATACACCCATAATCAAAATCAAAACAGTCCAACAAAAATAAAGTACAATAGATTGACCTGGCAAACAAAGGAAACCAAAAATTATATCTATCAGAACAAAACTAATTAAAGCACAAACTGGAAAACAAAACTAAAGCAAGGTGCCAATTGGGGAATAAAGCAGTGAAAAGAAAACTAACAAATATGTTGAGAGGAAAGGAGAGAAAGAAGAGAAAGAAAGAATAGATATACAAAGTTAAATAGAGATAGATAAAGAACATTTATATGTGTTAAAGATTAACTGCAAGGGGAAAAGAACAGTAGGAAAAGCACACAAAGGAATAAATGTAGAAAAAATAATAATAGGTTTAAAAAATTAAAATTTAAAGTTAAAAAAAGAGAAAAGAAGAAAAGGGAGAAAACTTCACAGAACTGCAAAACCCTTAATGGAGAGGCAGAGGTTTGTGACAACAATAAAAAATGTGACTGAGAAAAAAAAGAGCTCAAAAGCTTAATTGGATTTCTTAGTGCCAATAAAACTGACAACTACAACAGAGGGGGAGAAAGGAAATAAAGAAAAAAGAAAGAAAAATCCAAAAGAATCTACAGAACAAGTCAAAAATTAAGAATAATAAATGTTTTTCTTGAGTCACTGCTGTCAGAGTCCTTTCCCTTGCTGGGAGTCACAGTCCACCTCACCTCCCTAGGATGTCCTCCAACACTATGCTGATCTCTGGACCTGCTGTGGGGGCAGCTCAGATTCTAATCTGGTCCTGCTCTTGTGTGTTCTTGCTTCCACAGCTATCAGAGCTAGTGTGTTTTCTTTTGGGGAGCTGTCAATGGCCTTCTATATATTCCGTTGACACAGAGTCTGCTTAGGTAATCGTGTGGATTTAATCAGCAGCTTGTACAGCTGGTGGGAAGGTTTTGGGGCTACTTCCTTAGCCACACTGCCCCTGGGTTTCAATTGTGGCTTTATTTCCACCTCTGCATGTGGGTTGTCCACTGGGGTTTAGTTTCTGAGGCTGCCCTGGAGGGCTTGGGTTTGCCCTGTGAGGGCCAGGTGTGGGGGTGGTGCAGCTGCTTGGGTCACAGGGGTTCTGGCAGCACCAGGTACTCAGGGGAATTGGCGGCTAGGGCAGCAGGAAATATAGTGCTCTAGAAAGATATGGCAACCAGTATTGGCCAAAATGCTCCAGTATGCTTGCCTGGAGAAAGCCCTCTCTGACAGAGAAGTCTGGCAGGCCACAGTCTACATTGCTGCAAAGAGTAAGACACTATTGAAGCAACCCTGTGTGCATAGAGGCAAGATTTTATTTTGCCTGTGGCAGCTCTACCCCAGTGAGAGTTAAGTGTGAAAGTCGCGTGGCTGCTTGGCTTACGGGGACCCTGGTGGCATCAAGTGTGCAGGGACACGGACTGCCTCTAACACAGGAGTTATGGCTCTCAGTTCAGTTCAGTTCAGTCGCGCAGTCGTGTCTGACTCTTTGTGACCCCATGGACTGCAGCATGCCAGGCCTCCCGTCCATCATCAACTCCCAGAGTTCACCCAAACTCACATCCATTGAGTCATTGATGCCATCCAACCATCTCATCCTCTGTCGTCCCCTTCTCTTTCTGCCTTCAATCTTTCCCAGCATCAGGGTCTTTTCCAATGAGTCAGTTCTTCACATCAGGTAGCCAAAGTATTGGAGCTTCAGCTTCGGCATCAGTCCTTCGAATGAATATTCCGGACTGATTTCCTTTAGGATGTAGGATCTCCTTGCAGTCCAAGGGACTCTCAAGAGTCTTCTCCAACACCACAGTTCAAAAGCATCAATTTTTTGGTGTTCAGCTTTCTTTATAGCCCAACTCTTAGATCCATACATGACTACTGGAAAATACATAAATTTGACTAAATCGGCATTTGTTGGCAAAGTAATGTCTGTGCTTTTAATAGGTTGTCTAGGTTGGTCATAGCTTTTCTTCCAAGGAGCAAGTGTCTTTTAACATCATGGCTGCAGTCACCATCGCAGTGATTTTGGAGCCCAAGAAAATAAAGTCTGTCACCATCAGAGTGTTTTTTGAGCCTCTTGTAGCTGGCAATCAGCAGGCCTCTTTGACCAGGCTTTCCCTGTAGCTCCACCCGTTCCGGCACTTAGAGGACTCGCTTGCCTGGGGTCCTTCTCTGTTGTTCGACTTGTCAGTCACATAGAGGGGCCCCCTGGCTGGGATTCTACTCCGAAAGGAGCACCCTGGGTGTAGTTTGGTGCGTCAGGCATTTGATGGGCCAGTTGCTTTATTGTCCAGCTGCCGATGTGGGTGTGTGGGGAGAGAGAGGCTGTGGTACCGGCTTCACCTGCTACACATGATTCAGCAGTATCGCCTTGCTTCCATGGCTGCCTAGCTTGCCTCCACCAGCATTTCCCACTACGATCTCCTCCCTCACATCCCCCCAATCCGTCTCTCCACAGTCAACATCAGCTCTTGCCCTGGGATTGCTCCACAGTCCCTAAACCCTGGCTCCCAGCCTGTCTGTGGTCTATATGGCTGCAGCAGGGACTATCTGATTCTCATTCCATTTAGGCTGCCGCGGATCAGCTGTTTCACTCTCAGCCTTAAATGGTTCTCCTCTGACTCAGACAATCGCCCTGCTGTGGGGATCAGATCCCTGCTTCAGTCCCCCACCCGCTGAGGACAGGTCCAGTCCTACTAACACTCCTGTTTTTCCTCCTAGTTCCTTTGTCCTACCAAGTTTTGCGTGGTTTTTATATATTCTTTTCCACTGGTCAGGTACTCCTTCCACCCTTAGCTGGTGTTTTGCATCCACTCCTGTGTCTGAAGGTGTATTCCTGATATATCCATGGAGAGAGACGTACTCCACGTCCACCTACTCCTCTGCCATCTTGTTCTCCCACTCCAGTGTTCTTGCCTGGAAAATCTCATGGACAGAGGAGCCTGGCAAGTTACAGTCCATGGGGTTGCAAAAGAGTGAATGTGACTTAGTAGCTAAACAACAACAAACAACTAAGTTTAAGGCATAAAGAAAGCATAATGATTTGACTTACGTGTATAAAATAAAGGAGGTCTTAACATGGCCCTTGCTGGGGATTTACTGCCCCAGATAATGTCAGCTCAGAAGCCCGGGTTTCATTCACTCACCCTATAGATGGATTTTCTCCAAGAAGTGGCCCTCGTGGAGGATGTCATGGGCCAAATATTTGCATCCCCCTCAAGTTCATAAGCTGAAATTCTAATGATAAGGGTGATGCTATTAGGAGATTGGGCTCTGGAAGGTGATCAGGTCATGAGGATGGAGTTCTCATGATTGGGATTGATGTCCTTTTAAAAGAGGCCTCAGGGAGCCCCCTCAACCCTTCCACCATATGAGGACATGGTGGGAAAGAATCATCCATGAACCAGGAAGTGAATCCTACTAGACAGGACCTGCCAGCATCTTGCTCTTCTTGAACTTTCCAGTCTCCAGAACTGTGAGAAATACATTTCTGTTGTTTATAAATTATTCAATTTATGGTATTTGTCATAGCAGCCCGAATGAACCAAGACAGAGTGGTTACTCTGTTTGGTGACTGGTGGTCTAAGTATTAAAGATGAAAATCCTAAAGGAATAGAAATATTTAACCGAATAAAAGAGATAAAACCTCTGTGAATTAATAAATAAATTATAAGGCAAAAGAGAGACTAAGAAAGTACTTGCAATACACATTTTTTGGGTGCTGCCAACTCTAGCTGAGCATTAATGCCACAGGCCATTTCTCTTTCCTTCTGCGGTTTGTTAACTTACTCAGGCTGGCAGATACAAACAACTCTCTCTGTGAGGTGACAGAGATCTATTAGCCTGTGGGTCGTCTGTTCTGCTTCATCTGAACAACTAATCCCCCAAATCGGTTTGGTTCTAAGACTGAGGGGGAAGTTAAATATTTCATTTTTTGAACTTTTAATTGTCATTTCTATGGGGTATCTCCAAAAGAACTCTTAGATATTTTGAGGTGAACTTTGAAAACTTAAAGTTTTCTGATATTTGGTCTTCTCGGGATATAACAACAAAAC
Source organism: Ovis aries (assembly GCF_016772045.2). Classification (NCBI taxonomy): domain Eukaryota; kingdom Metazoa; phylum Chordata; class Mammalia; order Artiodactyla; family Bovidae; genus Ovis; species Ovis aries. The sequence goes on along the minus strand of NC_056059.1, from coordinate 58,473,905 downwards.
ACCACTGAATGATGACATCATCTCTGAGCCCCTGGCTCTGAGTCATATAGGATTGGAAGGGTCATGATACATTCATGCAGAAAATGAATGCTTCTGTGTAAGAAACACATAGTTTAAGTGAGCTCAGTTCAGAGAGAACTCTCACATTTCCTGCTTTTCTTTGTACTATCTTCTATCCTGTGAGAATCAAGTAAAGTACCTGGGTTTTAAACCAGCAGCACCATTTCCCAGCTATGATTTCCTTTGTGACCCAGTAAACCCCCTCACTTATACATCTACTTCATAAAATTAAAAATACTTATTAATATCAAACAATAGAAGCCATTGTTTTTCTTTTGAATGCACTGGACCTCGTAACCTCATCCATAATATCACAGACCTTGAACAACTTTGGAAAATAAGCTGTGAATGGGATGTCGCAAACACTGTTTTAAGGAAAGATAGAAGTAGAATATATACTCACAGAGATAATCCCACTAGTAGGGATTGCCTATTGGGATATTCTTAAAACACAGATATTTTAGAGACATAAGACAAGAAAATTCATGGACAAGCAGGGGAAATCACCGCTTCTCTTTTACAGATAAGGTAGGGCTAATTCATGTTGGAACTCTTAGGAGGATCCCCTTTGGTTATGGGGACCCTAGTATCAGCATTCAAGAAGATACCTGAGAAGAGGAAAGGAGAATAAGTCACAAAGGGTAAAAGAAAACCATCATTCTAATCATCTTGATGCATAATAAGCCACATGAGAAGTTTATGACATAGCACATCAATTCATTATTATTTCTCATGATCCTTTGGGTTGACATGGCTGGAAGAGCTAAGGGTAGAGGGGCATTGCTGTCCATGAGACCTCTCTACATGACAGGTTGGACTTCCTCACGGCCTGGTAATCTCAGGCTAGCCTGATTTTTTTTTTGTTTGTTTGTTTACATGATTGCCAGCTTCTGCCTGAGCAAGTGTTCTAAGAGGCTAAGGTAGAAGTCGTCAGCCCTGCTGAAGACTGGGTCCAAACCAGCATAGTAATCTCTCTGCCATTCTGTGTTGGTCAATGGCTAGTCACAGGTCAGCCTAAACTTAAGAGAAGGGGAATTTAATCCCACTTGGATGGAAATAGTGTCAAAGAATTTGTTACCATATTTAATCCGCCACCACCATCAAGATGGTCTTGAAGGATGAAAGAAGATCCAAATTAGAGCCTAAAGGAACTAAGTAGAAAGGATGGCTTTTCCCTCGCACCTACTGAGTGTGAGGGTATGTAGTTGTGATTTCATTAATAGGGGAGGGAGATAAGAAATTTGGAGATGTTTCAGAGAGATGAGGACCCCACAGCAATGATTTAAATGTTGAAAAGTGAGATCTGTAAAAGGGATTAAATGACATCAGATTGATTTGGCCTCAAGCAGGGAAGACTGAGGAGTAACTGAATAATCATCTTCAAATATATGAGGGTTATTACAAAAAAGATGCAGGAGCGCTGAAATTGAGCAAAATGGGACTGGGCTGAAAACACTAATGATTTCCCCACCAAAAAATGGGTATCTTTGGGACCTGGAAGAAAATCTGCTTTCTGAAGCTGTTTAAGGAGAACACATTGTATAAGCCTGTAAAAAAATTAGGATTAGTTATACTGAAGATGGGCTTCCCATGTAGCACTAGTTTAAAGAACCCGCCTGCCAATGCAGGAGACATCAGAGATGTGGGTTCCATCCCTGGGTCAGGAAGATCCCCTGGAGGAGGGCGTGGCAACCCACTCCAGTATTGTTTGCTGGCGATGCCTATGGACAGAGGAGCCTGGCAGGTTACGATCCAAGGGTCACAAAGAATAAGATATGACTGAAGTGACTCAGCATGCATGTACACATGCACGCATGCATACTGAAGACAGAAATATTAGACCAGACCTTTTCTTTTCTTCGTACAAGAGCTATTTTTTCAAGAGAAACCTTGCATGAAACAGATGAATGAAAAGTGATGCTGTTTGTGTTAAGCCAATGGTATGGCCCTAGTGACGTTTACTCTCTTCCCAACACTTAATATCCCAGGTGGCCCTGAAGTCACCATATGAGACACAAGGACACTGTTAAAATTTGTTTGAAAATAACTGAAACCAATAAAGAGCTTTCTAACTTTCTACAGAAAGTTATGGGTGCGTGGAGATCTTTTTTAATGGCAGTTCAGCCTTGGGAATTTTGTGAAAGTGCCGTATTCTTTCCTTGGTTCAATTTTTTGTTTTGTTTTGTTTTGACTGTGCTGGATCTTCCTTGCTCCCTGGGCTTTTCTCTAGCTGAGGTGAGTGGGAGGCTACTCTCTAGCTGCATTGCATGGGCTACTCATTCCAGTGGCTTCGCTTGTGGAGCTCAGGCTCTAGAACACAAGCTTAGTGGCTGTGGAGCTTGGGCCTAGTTGCTCCTCAGGATACTTGATCTTCCCAGATAGGGACTAAACCCATGTCTCCTGCAGTGGCAGGCAGTTTCTTTACCACTGAGCCACCAGGGAAGCCCCTCTTGCTTTAAATTTGTGAAGCAGTGTTATTTCTGAGCTTAAGTCCTATCCTTCTGTGTATTGTCAAATGGCGCTCTTCTATCCACTGTCTTAGTAACATATTTGTTACTAAGTGTACCAGTGTCTAAGGGGAAAAACAGATGAAAATTTTAATTTTCTTGTAAATTTATTTAATTTGCTCAAAGTTCCAGTAAATGAAATTAGCAGTTTTACTTCATTAATGGTCAATGAAATTGTGTTTACTTTATTAACTCTTAAAAAAACATTCTTTACAAAAAGGAGAACATCGTATAACCACCAAGACTTTCATCCTAATGTTACTTCATCAATAATCATTTAATTTGGGATTCTCTCTATACAAAAAGAACAAAATGTATTCTGGCACCCCTTTAACACATATGTATTATTATGGCTTAATTAATTTATAAAGTTTACATGAAATTTTTAAATATATGAAGATTTCATGGTTGACAACTTCTAGCTTCATGACGGTAAACTGATCACCCGCCCTTCATACCAAGGCCATGTAATTGGTAAAAATATTTTTAAAGTGCACACAACTGTAGTAAAAATCTAGCACAGCCTTCAACTTAGGATGATTCAACTTATGATTTTTTTTGACTTTAGTATGGTGTTGTGCTCTTCCCTGGTGGCTCAGAGGTTAAAGCATCTGCCTCCAATGTGGGAGACCTGGGTTCGATCCCTGGGTCGGGAAGATCCTCTGGAGAAGGAAATGGCAATCCACTCCAGTATTCTTGCCTGGAGAATCCCATGGACGGAGAAGCCTAGTAGGTTACAGTCCACGGGGTCGCAAAGAGTCGGACATGACTGAGCAACTTCAGCTTACCTCACCTTACCTCACCTTACCTATGGTGTTGAAGTGATAATGCATTCAACAGAAATCGTACTTTGAATTTTGATCTTTTCCTGGGTGATAGGTGGTACAATCTTATTTCATGATGCTGGGCAAGGCAGCAAGTCACAGCTCCGAGTCAGCCACGTCATTACGAGGGTAAACAACTGACACTCTGCTTAGAACATTTCTATACCCAGATCGCCATTCTGTTTTTCACTTTCAGTACAGTATTCAATAAATTACATGAGATATTTAACACTTCACTATAAAGCAGATTTTGTTTTAGATGATTTTGCCCAATTAGGATAAAAGAAGTGTTCTGAGCACAATTAAGATTGGCTACGCTAAGATAAGATGTTCTGTAGGTTAGTTTTATTAAGTGCAACCTCACACACAACTTCGTGACTGAACGGCAGCAACAATATAACAATAGTAACTTATGATGGGCTTATTGGGATATAATCTCATCATAAACGGAGGAAGATCTATACAGTCAGATTGTATTTAAAAATATACCTACATTTTTTACAAGAAATATCTTAAAGAAAAATAACGGAACAGTTGAAAATACAGGAATGCAGTGGCTATTATGGAAAACAACATGAAGAATTTTCAAAAAATTAAAAATAGAACTACAATATGATCTAATGCTTTCATTCCCCATGATATTATCAGAAGAAAACAAAAAAACTATAGAAAACATATAAGTACCCCTATGTTCACTGTAGCATTATTTACAATAGCCAAAATATGAAAGCAACATAAGTGCCCATTAGTAGATGAATGGATAAGGAAAACCTGGTATATACATATATAATGGAATATTACTTGCCATGAAAAAGAAGGAAACCTTGCCATTTCTGACAACATGAATGGAACTAGAGAGTGTTATGCTAAGTGAAATAAGTCAGATACAGAGAGACAAATAATGTATTCTTTTACTTACATGTGGAACAGAAAAGAACAAATGAAAACCATAACAAAATATAAATACAATTACAGATACAGAAAACAGGTGGCTGCCACAGAAGAGGCAATTAGAGGGAGGGAAGAAAGGGTGAGAGAGATTCAGTATCAGTTCAGTCACTCAGTTGTATCTAACTCTTTGCAGCCCCATGAACTGCAGCACGCCAGGCCTCCCTGTCCATCACCAACTCCCGGAGTTCACCCAGACTCATGTGCATAGAGTCGGTGATGCCATCCAGCCATCTCATCCTCTGTCGTCCCTTCTCCTCCCGCCCCCAATCCCTCCCAGCATCAGGCTCTTTTCCGATGAGTCAACACTTTGCATGAGGTGGCCAAAGTATTGGAGTTTCAGCTTTAGCATCAGTCCTTCCAATGAACACCCAGGACTGATCTCCTTTAGAATGGACTGGTTAGATCTCCTTGCAGTCCAAGGGACTCTCGAGAGTCTTCTCCAGCACCACAGTTCAAAAGCATCAATTCTTCGGTGCTCAGCTTTCTTCACAGTCCAACTCTCACATCCATACATGACCACTGGAAAAACCATAGCTTCATGACATATGTGAGTCAAATAATTATGCTGTACACCTTAAATTTTATAGTGTGGAATGTCAATTATATCTCAATGAAACTGGAAGAAAAAGAGGTAATCATAAAGCTAAAAAACATAAGAATTAAAGAAAAATTTACAAAGTAAATGCTAACAAAAAGAGACTAAGCAATATTGGTGGTCGTTTAGTCACTAAGTCATGTCCGACTCTTGAGACCCCATAGACTGTAGCCTGCCAGGATCCTCTGTCTATGGGATTTCCCAGGCAAGAATACTGGAGTGGGTTGCCATATCCTTCTCCAGGAGATCTTCTCATCCCAGGAATTGAACCCAGGTCTCCTGCATTGCAGGATTCTTTACCAACTGAGCTACAAAGGAAGCTGTCAGACAAAATGTAATTCAAAGTGAAAAGACACTATCAGACAAAAAAGAATTCGAGGATGAAAAAAGGTACTTCATGTCAAGGAGAGTAACAAGTCACTGAAAATATATAGCATCATGTGCTTTTAATGCACCTGATAATGTAGCTTTGACAAATAGACAGGTTTGAGGACATAGGTCATAGCATTGTTGATGGTTATAAAACATAAATTAAAACGAAATTGAAAAGAACCTAAAAGTCCATCAGCTGATGATTGGCTAAGTATGCTGTGGAATAGTAACACTTTGAAGTATTTTGTAACAAAGAATGAGGTCAATGTCCTAACATAGCTGGCTCTCGAAAATGTATTGTTGTCTGAGAAAGCAACTTTGCAGAAGGATATGTACAATAATATAAAACCACTTATGTTAACACACACACAATGTTGCTATGTATTTACTTTGGATACAGAATTCTTTATGTAAACAAATAAGAAAAAAATCAGAAAAGAACACTTACAAAAGACGTAACTGTGATCACCTCTGGGGAGGGGAAAAGAAGTAGACTTGGGTTGGGATGCTTAATCAGAAGGGAGTCAAGATTTCATTTGGAATGCTTCCAAAGAGAAATTAATTTTATTATTACTCATGTTATGAAAATTTTTAAAAAGATTCCGTGATTTCAGAAAGTTTTGAAAGCCCTGTGCTAGTTGATATGTCAAATCGGATGCCTTTGGATGCAAATACCACAAAACCTAATCTAAATGATAAAGCTTGAAAAGTAGTGCAGTTTATATTATTTTGTGTAACAAGATGTTCTGCAGAGTAGAGGGATGCTTCTGCTGCTGCTGCTAAGTCGCTTCAGTCGTGTCCAACTCTGTGCGACCCCATAGACGGCAGCCCACCAGGCTCCCCTGTCCCTGGGATTCTCCAGGCAAGAACACTGGAGTGGGTAGAGGGTTAACTGAGTACAAAGTTCAACTGTATCATGGAGGACCCAGCTTCTTTCTATTAATTTGCTTCAACACATTTTGAAGAAATTTACTTCAGATTCTCTTTGCATCTCTTGAGAATGCTTAATCCTCAGGTTCAAAGCAAGATCATGCCAGCAGTTTCAAGCAACAACATTCATAATAAAATAATAATAAACAACAGCTATATAGTGTTTTCTGCATGCCAGTGTTTTACATACGTTAATCCATGTTTTGTTCTCATAACTCTTTTTGCTGATGAGAAAACAGAGGCACTGAAATTTGCGGTATGTTACATAATTGTAAGCGGTAGATTCAAATCCAGTCAGTCTGGCACAAAAATATGTGCAATTAATCTCTGTACTTTATATGTTTTCCCTGTGACTTTTTTTTTCTTTCTTGTCTTTTCTTGTAATTTTCTCTAAGAAGTAAGGAAACTTTCCCCAGAAAGACAGCAGACAATTCTACATCTCATTGCAGATGCCCACTCCTGAACCAATAAATTACCCTCAGCCCAAACAGACCACCCCTGGAATAGAGAGTGGGGTCACCTGCCCCCAGGGACATTGCTGTGTGGGTAAGTGCAGGCACATGAACCAAATCTGGGCCCTCTTTGGACAGAAAAGGGAGCTGAGGGGGCTGAAGCTGAAAAGATAACCAGCAGTCTCCAGTGAAAGTAACTTCTATTAGTCCTTTATATGTCAATGAATGACTCATTCATTTGAATGCCTGTTATGTTGGGCACACAAGTGAAAATTTCCAGGAAGAATATATGATCTGAATCTTGAGGAAGGAGAATCTAGGCTAGAGATAGAGATCTGAGTATTGCCAATGCATAGATTATAATTAAGTCAACAGGATGGAGAGAATTCCCGCAGAAGATAGTCTAGAGTTTTGAGAGAAGAGGGTCTAATATGATAAGATTTAGTGTTTGCTAAGATTTGCCGTTTCCTTCTTCCATGTTATTAAATTAAAAGTAGTATGATTAAAAAAAGCTTTAACTGCATCTAGTGTACTTAATTGCTATTAATAAAATACCTACTCATTTGTTCATTTTTTTATTAGTTTATTTACTTTATTCAAAACATCATACATAATCCTGTTCTTCACAAATCCAAGATGCTGAAGGGTCCAATAATCACACTTTCATAGAAGTAACCTAAAGCTAAATACAAAGCTAAATCCCTAGCTAAATACAAAGGATGAAGTAATTTTGCAGCAGAGATGACAAGAGTTGTATTTGGTACCTGTACCAACTTTGCCTTGGATGTTTCCTGTACTCATCCATCTTGAAGAGATAACTCCTCAGTGGGTGTTAGTTGGGCCAGTCTAACAACCCCCATAGCTCAGTGGTTTAATCCAATAATGGTTTATTTCTGGTTTACACTGTAGTCCAGCTCGGTATGGCAGGGCTCAGTTCCTTCCATTCAGCAGCTCCACTAAGACCTTGAGCCCCAAAGTCCGCCCCTGGATCCTCGTCATTTGGCTAGGAAATGACAAAAAAGAGAAAGAGCATAGAGAATTGCATAGGAGGCCTTGTGGGCCAAGCCTTGGTGTGGTAGATACCACTTCTGATCCACATTCTGTTGACTGGGGCTCAGTCACATGATCACAGTGAGTGTAAGGAAGTTTGGGAAATTTAGTTTGTAGCCATGCACCAGGAAGAAGAGGAAAATGGGGTCGGTGGGTACCTGGTTAGTCTCTGACATACAACGGATTGAGTGAAACACTTTTACCATGTTAAAATGTAATGCTTTGGTTATTTGGTAGTTTTACTGTTTCTCTGCAATATCTTATACTCATTTATGACATCTTTCTTATGCTGTATTCTTCCTGATTGTAGTCTGATCATTATTCATATTTCATGCTTTTAATTATTTGGAGTCCTCCCAGTTTTGCTTTTGTAGTCTCCAGCTATTTTCTTCTTTCTTCAGAGTTCTCTGCCTTCCATATTTTGGACTTGCATTTCAGTCAGATTACATTTATCTTTCTTCCAGTGCTTCAGTAACATTTTTTTCTGTTTCCTATAGTTTTTACATATGGATCAGTTATTTCATGCATCATAAAACTTTTAAACCTTGCAGTAAATGGACATTCAAAATACATTATTCGATTAATTAAATGAAACCTCAGACATGCACTCAACTCTTAGAAACACCTTAACGTACTACACTGAGTTCAAAGCAGATAAACTGTATTTAACATTATGAACTGTGGAAATTATAAGCTTGATTTTTAAAAGATTAAATAAATGCTCAGAAACACAATCACTCTTGAGAAACAATCATTACGTACCCATCAACTGGCACTGTTAGCATTTAAAAATTAACCAACGTGGTTTTCATGTAATCCTGGCAAGATCAGGTAAAAACCACACCCAGCCAAACCTCGGAGAAACATCCTTGAGCAATTCAAATATATTGATATTATTTTTTTCCATTGCTGTCATTACTGTCAAGATCAATGAGTGCTTAGGGACAGATAAAGCCATAGCTGTTGCAATTAATTGTACCCTTATAGCCTCAAGAAACAAGCCCCAGCAGTGGTGACCAGCATAGTCCCAGGGAGTGACAAGTCCTAACAAGGGCACCTTGGCAGAGTACTCTCTGGGTCCCTCCCTGAAGACAAATCAGTAGCTTGATTAGGTGGGGCTGGGGCCAAGCCTCCCTGGGGTGGGGCTGGGGCTGGGCTTGGGCTGGGTCTGGGCCTGGGTGGTGGCACTCTCTTAAGTGCCAGCTCTCATTGGCTTGGCTACACTCCACTCTATTACTCTACCTAGGTGACTCAACTCAAAGCCAGGTGAAGCAGTTTGGGAACCACAAATAGGGCACCTGATAATTAGCTACCATTTTATAAGAGTGAGTCGAAGGGTCATCAGTCCCCATTTTACAGCCCTGTGTGCGTTCGTGCTAAGTTACTTCAGTCGTGTCCATCTCTTTGCGACCCTGTGGACTGTAGCCCACGAGACTTCTCTGGTCCTGGGAGTCTCCAGACAAGAATACTGGAGTGGGTTGTCAAGCCCTCCTCCAGGGGATCTTCCTGACCCAGGGATCAAACCCGCATCTCTTATGTTGGCAGGTGGGTTCTTTACCCACTGAACCACCTGGGAAGTCTTTTAGCAGACTACTGGCTCACTGTCAGAACAGCAGGGAGTGGTGGCTGCAGCTCTTCATGGCAGAGAAAGCATGGGAATGTTAGATTTCACTGAAAATTGTGACCCTCATTTGCCCAGTACTTGATCAACATTTGACTACTCACATCATGTCACACAAATGATGTGTAGTACATCTTAGGTTTTTTGTTTGTTTGTTTGTTTGTTTAAATGACTTGTTTTATGGTTTGCTCTGAAGCCAGAATTAGATTCTTAAGTGCTGTATGAAGAGTTCTAAGCAGAATTAAATCTAACCTGGTTATTTCATTATCTGCTAGATCTAAGTACGTCTTCCTCATATTGTTCTCATCTCAGTGAGATAATTAATTAGCAATTCCAGGAGGTGTTTGTGGAAAAGCAAGGTTTTGGGGGGTGGGGATCCTGTGCCAAACAAATGCCCGAAATGAAAAAGAAGAGTTCATCATTTTATCACCTGTCTCTTGGAAAATATAAACCTTGTGTTCATGCAGCCAGATTTTCTGGAGGCAAATAGGAAACCTGGAGAATCAGATGGAGATGTTAGCAGTTTAACCCTGTATACCAATCCCTGGGGGAAGAGAGAGTGGGAAGGAGGGAGAGGGGAGGGGATTACCCTCAGGTGCAAGGTGCTTGATCTAGAAACAGTGTTTATGCCATTTCTTTCTGGATGGAGCCTGCCAGCTCGGACTCCTGACTACGCAACACAGTCATTCAGCTCCCATTAAACAGGTCATTGCTAAAATGAGCAAAACCAGACATCATTCTGGGTTGAAAAGGGAGAAGAGTTGGAAAATTGAGATTGGTCTTATGGAACTTCAGCCACTTGGAAAGCTCAGTGCCAACTCAAAAAGTGTCTTTAAGCAAAATGACATGAATATGGACGCAAGTCAAGAAGGGCCACAGGATCACGCATCTGCCTTTAAAGGTAAACTTACAATGTAAGTGACCCAACTTGGTAGAACAACATTCAGAGACGGGGGGCACACCAGAAGGTTAAGTGATTGAGTGGGATAAGCAGTAGTTACAGTTGGGCTGCTTTGGGAAATTCTGAGCTTTTTCTTTTGGGGGCTGAGGGTGGGTTTGGGGGTCATGAATCGGGGCTTGGCTAGGCAGTCTCTGAGTCTCTTAACTTCTATAGATAGTGCCCAGAGATGGGGAAGCTACATCATGAAAATTTCTGACTGTCAACATCAGGGTGTTAACTGGTTGCTTTTCTTTTAACACCAATTAAGTGTTCACTTGGATGTTTTAATTTAGGAACCTCTGAAACTTTACTGTTTTAGCGTCATCAAGGTAGTATTTAGCAATTTTGATGCTTTAAGAACCTGGCTCTATTTATGTCTAAAAAGCTTTACAGTGCCTTTTAAAATGTTCTCACTGAAACACTTGAGATTATATCAGCACTAGGTATGTCATCCACATGAATATCCTTAGAGTCTCACGGTGAATAATGTGATTAACAAGCATAATGTGTGGCCACCTGGCACATCAGGTGCTTCATCAGCCTGACTCCTCAGCTAGCTTCCTGGGAGGCACTGGTGTAAACATCCTCCAAGATGGCCTCATCTTGCCTAAGAATTTTCACTGGCAAAGGAGACGAGACTGAGAGGTCCTTCAGACTTTCAAGCCCTGTGATGAAGGAACACTAAGAATTTAACATTTTTATTCTGCATAGATCTTTTCGCTTGTAATGGACAGAGGTAGATGTACCCTTTGAGAGAACACCTTGGGAGGCAACTGAATCAGTCTTTCTGGCTAGCCAATCCCTCTCCTTCTCCAGCCACAGAGGAAGAGGTGGTGGTTGGTGGGGGGTGGGATGGGGTTGGGGGAAGAAGGGCATCATAATAACCACCACCAGTTTCTCTAACCTCTGGGCTCACTCTGACCTCCCGGCATTCTGATGCAGGAGAAGGCAAACCTGTATCCCTAGTCAAAATCTGTCAAAAGAGGATTTGCTTAGCAAATGAAGATAGATTTGCTAAGCTCCAACCTCTCCCCAACTCCTTAGAACCTAAGGATAATGTAAGCTGGTCACATTTAGAAATGTGGGGGCCAGATCCTGGTAGAAAGCAAAGGGGAACTGAAGAACCTTTTGATGAGGGTGGAGGATGAGAGTGAAAAAGCTGGCTTGAAGCTCAACATTCAAAAAACTAAGATTATGGCATGCAGTCCCATCATTTCATGGCAAATAGAAGGGGAAAGAGTGCAAGCAGTGACAGGTTTTATTTTCTTGGGCACCAAAATCAGTATGGAGAGTAACTGCAGCCATGAAATTAAAAGACACTTGCTGCTCGAAAGGAAAGCGATGACAAACCTAGACAGAGTATTGAAAAGCAGAGACTTTGCCAACAAAGGTCCGTCTAGTCAAAACTATGGTTTTTCCAGTAGTCAGGTATGGATGTGAGAGTTGGACCATAAAGAAGACTGAGTGCCCAAGAATTGATGCTTTCCAATTGTGCTGCTGGAGAAGACTCTTGGGAGTTCCTTGGATTGTACAGAGATCAAACCAGTCAGTACTAAAGGAAATCAAGCCTGAATATTCCTTGGAAGGACTGATGCTGAAGCTCCAATAATCTGGCTACATAATGTAAAGAGCCAACTCATTGGAAAAGACCTTGATGCTGGGAAAGATTGAGGGAAGGAGAAAAAGGGGGAGACAGAGGATGAGATGTTTGGATGGCATCACTGACTCAATGGACATTTTGGGACATAGTGAAGGCGAAAGTCACTTAGTCATGTTCAACTCTTTGTGACCCCATGAACTATACTATACAGTCCATGGAATTCTCCAGGCCAGAATACTGGAGTGGGTAGTGTTTCCCTTCTCCAGAGGATCTTCCCAACCCAGGAATTGGACCCAGGTCTCCTGCATCGCAGGATGTGGATTCTTTACCACAATGAAAAGGTCAGTTTTCATTCCAATCCCAAAGAAAAGCAATGCCTAAGAATGTCCTAACTACTGCACAATTGCACACATCTCACACGCCAGCAAAGTAATGCTCAAAGTAATGCAAGGCTTCAACAGTACGTGAATCATGAACTTCCAGATGTTCAAGCTGGATTTAGAAAAGGCAGAGGAACCAGAGATCAAACTGCCAACATCCATTGGATCATAGAAAAAGCAAGAGAACCAGAAAAACATCTACTTCTGCTTTATTGATTACAACAAAGCCTTTGACTGTGTAGATCACAACAAACTGTGGAAAATTCTGAAAGAGATGGAAATACCAGACCACCTTACCTGCCTCCTGAGAAATCTATATGCAGGTCAAGAAGCAACAGTTAGAACTGGACATGGAACAATGGACTGGTTCCAAATTGGGAAAGGAGTCTGTCATATAAATAAGCTGTATATTATCACTCTGCTTATTTAACTTATATGCAGAGTCAGTCATGCAAAATGCTGGGTTGGATGAAGCACAAACTGGAATCAAGACTGCTGGAAGAAATATAAAAAACCTCAGATAAGCAGATGACATTACCCTTGTGACAGAAAGCAAAGAAGAACTAAAGAGCCTCTTAATGAAAGCAAAAGAGGAGAGTGAAAAAACTGGCTTAAAACTCAACATTCAAAACACTAAGATATTGGCATCTGATCCCATCACTTCATGGCAAATAGATGGGGAAACAATGGAAACAGTGACAGACTTTATTTTGGGGGGCTCCAAAATCACTGCAGATGGTGACTGCAACCATGAGATTCCTTGGAAGAAAAGCTATGACCAACCTAGAAAGCATATTAAAAAGTGGAGACATAACTTTGCCAACAAAGGTCCATCTAGTCAAAGTTAATGGTTTTTCCAGTAATCATATACGAATGTGAGAGTTGGACTATAAAGAAAGCTGAGCACTGAAGAACTGATGCTTTTGACCTGTGGTGTCGGAGAAGACTCTTGAGAAGTTCTTGAAATGCAAGATCAAACCAGTTCATCCTAAAAGAAATCAGTCCTGAACATTCCTTGGAAGGACTGATGCTGAAGCTAAAACTCCAATACTTTGTCCACCTGATGTGAAGAGCTGACGCATTGGAAAAGACACTGACGCTGGGCAAGTTTGAAGGCAGGAGGAGAAGGGGACGACAGAGGATTAGATGGTTGGATGGCATCACCGATTCAATGCACATGATTTTGAGCAACCTCTGGGAGTTGGTGATGGACAGGGAAGCCTGGTGTGCTGCAGTCCATGGGGTCACAAAGAGTCAGACACGACTCAGCAACTGAACAACAACAGCTCCTATATGCTGCCATGACAATGTCTGGTCAGAGTTTGGTTCACCAGCCTCCTTTATGGAACATTTCCCCACAGTTCCACCCACTCCCATTCCAATCTTCTACAACATTCTTCTCACTTCGAATTTAAGGTCAAAAGCTTAGGCTCCCATTATGATATATTTCATCAAAATGAAAGCAACAACATCAGCAAAATGTTCAAACCACAAGCAGCAATAGGTGGTAAGAGTAAGATCACTTCTGGAACAGAGAAGTCAAAGTTACAAAGTCCGCCTTTTCTGCATCATCTGACACAACTCTTCTACTCTTACCCTCCCAAAGAACTTTGGTGAGAGTACAACCTTCCATATTTAAAGGTGGTGTTCACTAAGCACTCACTATGTGTCGGGTGTCTGCTGGGTACTCTACCCTCTTTTCCTCTATTGAGTCTCACAGTATCCCTCTGGGGCCCATAAAAAGCATGTTTTATTGGTTTTGCCACTGTATAGATGAGTGAACCGGAGAAGGCAATGGCACCCCACTCCAGTACTCTTGCCTGGAAAATCCCATGGACGGAGGAGCCTGGTAGGCTGCAGTCCATGGGGTTGCTAAGAGTCGGACACGACTCAGCAACTTCACTTTCAATTTTCGCTTTCCACTTTCATGCATTGGAGAAGGCAATGGCAACCCACTCCAGTGTTCTTGCCTGGAGAATCCCAGGGACGGGGGAGCCTGGTGGGCTGCAGTCCATGGGGTTGCTAAGAGTCGGACATGACTGAAGCAACTTAGCAGCAGCAGCAGCAGATGAGCGAGCAGAGGTGTAAGGTGATTGGGGATCTTGCTAAGAGTCGCTATGGCTGATCCATGGCTCCCCAGATCTGTGAAGCTCCAGGTCTATCCAAGTTCACACTCTTCATTACTCCCAGGTGGCACTGAAGTCTCATGAAGTGATACTTTCCATTGAGGATCATGGACGCTAAAGTCAGCAAACTGAGAGAGGAAGCTGATGGAGAGTTTGATTTGCAATTCCGAGTTTTGTTTCTTGGTTCTTTCTTTCCCAGTTCAACCCAGATGTCTTAACAAAACCAGCTGTGTAATTTTGCCTGGTGCAAAATGAAAATGTGGGCTTCTTCAAAAATTATGAAAAATTTCAAAATGGTGCCTGTGAAGCTGGCTCTTCATCTAGCCCTGATTAAAGTTGGTTATTTCTAGTATTCTGCCTCTAGGACTCTCAAAACCCCATTTGGGAGTACTTTCAGAAGAGTAGCTCCAGGAAGTAGACATCTAGATGGAGATGGAGATATTGCTGAGTGAGCGTTGGTGGTATTTTGTTCTTGTGTCCCAGGTCAATGAAGCTTATTCATGTTGCCACCATCACTTTGGCAGCAAAGTGATGTTATACATCTTTTAAACCTAAACACTTAAATGTAGTTTTTATTTGTTAATGTGTATATCACCTTGCTGACAAAGATTCGTATAGTCATATCTATGGTTTTTCCAGTAGTCATGTATGGATGTGAGAGTTGGATCATAAAGAAGGCTGTGCACTGAAGAGTTGATGCTTTTGAACTGTGGTGCTAGAGAAAATTCCCGAGAGTCCCTTGCACAGCAAGGAGATCAAACCAGTCAATCCTAAAGGAAATCAACACTGAATATTCATTGGAAGAACTGATGCTGAAGCTGAAACTCCAATACTTTGGCCACTTGGTACCAAAGGCCAACTCACTGAAAAAGGCTCTCTTGCTGGGAAAGATTGAAGGCAGGACAAGAAGTGGACAACAGAGGATGAGATGGTTGGATGGCATCATCAACTCAATGGACCTGAGTCTGACCAAACTCCAAGAGATACTGAAAGACAGGGAAACCTGGCATGCTGCAGTTATGGGGTCAACAACAAATAGTTGACAATAGCTAGGTCAATGGATTCTATAGATGAAATGATGCAAACTGATGTCTCCCCAGTTAGTAAAAACAAACAAACAAAAACCACATCCATTTATTTTATTTAGTTCATGCAAAATAGCTTTGCTTGAGTGAAGAAGGAACACATTTGAGACACCACCCTGGCTCTGAGTCCTCCTGCATGGCCCAGAGGGTGGCTTAAGTCATGGAGAGGCATTTTCACAAGCAAAGCCCTAGGCAAGAGCCAGGTTTACCTAAGGAAAGACCTCTTTTGCCAAGACTGGACCTGGAAAGGGTGCGGGCTCCACCAGGTAAGTTGAGCTTCAGGACAGCCTCCAGGCCCAGCATGCAGCTGGGCCAGCATCTCCCTGGGCTGGACAAACTGGTCAGGGGAGGTTACGGAAGGCCTGAAGAAACACGCAGGAAGACGGATGCCACACACCGTCAGGGTGGAGACCCCTAAGGGACTCAGGAAACCAGGGCAGGACCTGGGTGGGGTCAAAGCCGCAGGTGATGATCTGTGGGCCTGCAGCTATTAATAATGTTTCATACTGAGGAAGCATTAGAGTGCCAAGCACAGTTCTCTAAGCACTTGAAATGCATTAACAAAGTTGGCAGTTCTTAAACTTGAGCATATAGCTGTTAAGACAGATTGCTGAGCTCACTTTCAGGGTTTCTGATTTGGTAGCTCTCTTTCTCTCTTTTTTCCTTCCTAAAGCCTCTCCTTTATCCATATCCTGTTTTGGGTCCCTCCCTCTCTGCAATCTCTTCCCTGTCCATGCCAACTCTGAGTTATTTCTCCTCTGAGCCCTTCTATCTCTGAGCATATTGGTTAAGGGAACATCCCAGATCTGGGTTTGAATCCTGGATCTACCACCAGCTCCTTGGCTGTGCCTGCGTGTGCTCAGTCATGTCTGACTCTTTGCGACCCTATGGACTGTAACCCGCCAGGTTCCTCTGTCCGTGGAATTTTCCAGGCAAGAATACTAGAGTGACTTGCCATTTCCTTCTCTGGGGGATCTTCCTGACCCAAGGATCAAACCTGAGTCTCTTGCATCTCCTGCATTGGCAGGCAGATTCTTTACCAGCTGAACCGCTGGAGAAGCCCTTGACTATGAAGAAGTTATTTTATGGCTTCACTTCCAAAATATAAACTCAAAGATGAAATTATTAAGAATTTCAAGACAGCAACTGTGAGCATTAAACCCCAGGCAAGAGGCCCTTCTGAGCAAGGGGCCCCGAGCAATTGTATGGGCCAAACACCCCTGAAACTGACCCTGGTTGCAAAGGAGAGAACTTACCGCAGCTCAGAGCTGGAGAAGACAGTCTGCGTATGACTGGGAGGATCAGGGAGCAGGTTCTGATAGAGATTCGGGCTCCCACTAGATTGGAAAGACTTGTCAACAATCTAATTATCATAGGAAAGAAAAGCTCTGAATATTTAATTCTAGCATTCAGCCCAGGTAGGTAGGATAAAGGAACAAAATCGGGAGTTTGCCCTGTGAGTTGTGCTACCACTCCGCTTAGGTACGCGTGATTTAGCAAAATATACTCAGTGAGCGCATCCAATTTTAGTCTTCTGGGAAACTATTTTTCTTTTTCCTTTTTTAGTTTCATTAGTAAAAATTTCTTTAGCGGACTGCCCATCTTGATTTGGCTGAGCAAAGAGAACAAGGAATTTTTCCACACTGAGCTGGACAGACAGGGCTTCAGTGCCTCTCTAGAGGCCAAGTGCGGGGGAAGGCTGGGACTGACTCAGCCTAGAAGAGGGGACCAGCATGACTGGACAGGTGGTGTGGCATCCCAGAGCCTGGGGACGCGTTCTGCTGTGGGTGTTGCTCCCACTGACCTGGTGACCTTCACAGAATGACAATGATTTGCAGCCTTCTCAAGCAGACTACACATGGAGAGCGTTTTCCCTCCCAGGAGTCATTCTGAGTGTGCACACACTCACTGATGATCCTGAAGGGCAGTGTGGTAGAGCAGAAAGAATGTGGACTGTCAAAGGAGTCAGACCTAGAGCAGAATCGCGGCTTTGCTGCTTTTCAATTTCTCCCTCCTTTCTCTCCATCCTTCCTCTCCTTTTTACTTCTTCCCTTTGCTTGCTCCCCCTCTCCTTCCTCCCCTCATTCCATCAATTCACTCACCAAACATTGATTGAGTTGTTATGCTGGTCTGTGCCAAGTGCTGAGGATACAGTGGTGATCAAGGCAGGCACACAGTCCCTTCTCTGATGGGACCTGCAGTGGAGAGGCTGTTGAACAGTTATTATAAGGGATGTGTGTGTGTGTGTAATGACAGGCCACCAACCCAGTGTGGTGTGAGAACTGAGCAATGGGGTTTAACCAGGGCAAGGATCATGGGCAAGGTACTCACTGCTTCATGGTCCTCTGCTCTAAATAGTGATAATTAATGGGGGTAAAGTGTCCAGCACCAGGCTTGGTCCCCAAAGACACTGTGACAACTCAAGCCAGCTTTGGGGTTCTTCTTGGAGAACTGTTACCACAGGGAGTTTCAAGCCCCATTCATGGTCATTTCTTAGGTCATTGTCCTAGTTGTCTTTCCACCCTGGTGCTGCCTCTCTGGGTCCAGGGTTCCCCAGAAGGCAGAGACAGCAGTTACCCCCTTTCCATCTATAGAGCGTCTACAACAATGCCTGCTGCTGCTGCTAAGTCGCTTCAGTCGTGTCCAACTCTGTGCGACCCCATAGACGGCAGCCCACCAGGCTCCCCCATCCCTGGGATTCTCCAGGCAAGAACACTGGAGTGGGTTGCCATTTCCTTCTCCAATGCATAAAAGTGAAAGTGAAGTCACTCAGTTGTGTCCAACTCTTCGCGACCCCATGTACTGCAGCCTACCAGGCTCCTCCATCCATGGGATTTTCCAGGCAAAAGTACTGGAGTGGGTTGCCATTGCCTTCTCCGACAACACCACCTAGCACGTAGTAATGGCTCAGTAAATGTTGCTGGATGAAAAGGAGCTGAAAAATGAAAATGAATCCCAGAGAAAAGACACCAGGCAATCCACAAAATGAGAACATTTTATAGAAAGAAATTAGAACCCATACAGCTGTTCTGATACTATCTTTATGACCTCTAGGGAGAATAAAAACCAACACACATCACACACTTTCTCTCATTGTTTCCTCTGCTATCAGGCAGGGAGCATTAATAAAAGAAAGAATATTTAGTTGGGATTTTACTCCAAGGGATCCTTCTTAATTAAGTGGTGAGACATTAATTAAAAATCTAATTAATCATCATAAGCTGTCGCTGCCGTGCTTGACAGTCAGGTGCAGGCTTTCTGACAGACATAAAGTTATAGTAGCTCTGAGCTGTATGTAAAAGAAATATCCACTAATGCTCCAAATAGATGGAAATCACTGAGCAGGCCATCCTTCTGTGGGCTTCTTACAGGCTAATATACAGAGATGGACTTACCATGGAGACAATGAGGCTTAATCTTTGGGCCCCTTACTTTCACAGATCTGATCCAGGTCATGGTATGGGACCTCAGTGTATGTTTTGTTATATATTAACACACACCCACATATATATATATATATATATATATATATATATATATATATATATATACATACATACATACATACATAGATTTGGGGGGGAATAAAATTTGTAATAGAAAGATATTTTTATACTCTCTTTCTTAAAGAGGGTGCCTTTAAGCTTCAAGTCAATAAATTTAGATTTCTGCTACTAATAACATGTCTCCTAGAAAAGGTCCAGGGGGTAAGATGAAGCCCAGGTGGAATGACATTAATAACGAAGATGGTGTTGATGATGATAATGTAGGTGTCATTGTACACAGAGGAAATGGAAAGAGGGGCTGTGCAGAGCCCAGAGAACTTGTGGAAAATTGTTTTGGATCAAAATGAACAGCAAAGGCCTCATGAAAGTGTCTAAATGTCAACTGACCAAGGTTAGAAGGCATAACCTAACCTGATCTAAACCCAGGGTTCATGGATGGGCTCCTGGGGCTCCATGGGCACCCTGAGTGTGAAAGTCATTCAGTCATGTCTGACTTTTTGCAACCCCATGGAGTATACAGTCCATGGAATTCTCCAGGCCAGAATACTAAGTGGGTAGCCATTCCCTTCTCCAGGGGATCTTCCCAATCCAGGGATTGAACCTAGGTCTCCCACATTGCAGGTAGATTCTTTACCAGCAGACCCACCAAGGCAGCCCCCAAACTGTGTGCAAATTGTCTCTATATGTGCATTTTTTCCCCTAGGAATAGCAATTCTATTCACAAAGATGGGAAAGTCTGAAATGGACATAATTGACAATGGATTTTGTAAGATTATACTATTCTATGGAATAGTACATACAATGGCCAGAGGAAATAAAATTTATAATAAAAATAGTGTGTTGAATAATTTTGGTTCTGTCTTCTCTGTATCATGTTTGAGTCCATGTTCTGAGGCAGGTGCAGGAAGACAGGCTGGTTGGAGGCTACCTCCAGCTTGGTGGGTAAGGGGTTGAGATGGGGTACTGCAGTCCTAGAACCAACCTCCCAGGCTCAGGTCAGCCTCCCAGGCTACCTCCATATGAGGGTTAAAAGGCTCATGGCCCCCCAGAGAGGAGGCCAGAGAAGGGTGGGGCAACAAAGAGCAAGCTGTCTCCTGGGGGTCTTGTGGTATGAGCTGATTGAGGGTTCTAAGATCTGGGATGCTGACCAAGTCTTCTTTATGTCATGATCTCTTCCTACGCATAAAGGTTAGAGCCAAGGGTACAAATGGTAAACTGAGAGAAAGATTTAAAAATATATAATTCTTGATAACAAGATGGTACCTACCACTTAGAGATTCATCTTAACTAGAGGTTTAAACTAGAATCTGGGTCCAATGAGGAAAGAACTCAGGAAGGGTCCTTGTAAGCCTGATCAGGAACAGGAGTAGGCTTGATCTTAGACACAGAGGATGAAATTAGGACCAAGCTAGGAGAAGACTCTTGAGAGTCCCTTGGACTGCAAGGAGACCAAACCAGTCAATCCTAAAGGAAACCAACCCTGAGCATTCACTGGAAGGACTGATGCTGAAGCTGAAGCTCCGATACTTTGGCCACCTGATGTGAAGAACTGACTCATTGGAAAAGACCCTGTTGCTGGGAAAAATTGAGGGAAAAAGGAGAAGAGGGCAGCAGAGGAGGAGATGGTTGGATGGCATCACCAATTCAATGGATGTGAGTTTGGGCAAACTCCAGGAAATAGTGAGGGACAGGGAGGCCTGACGTGCTACAGTCCATGGGGTTGCAAAGAGTCAGACACGACTGAGCAAGTGAACTGAACGAAAACAATCAGGAGCTATGGCAAAGCCAAAATCACAAGATAAAACCCAGACTGAGAAGCAGGCTAGGAAGAGGACTCCTTAGACTCCAAGGCAAGAGCCAGAGAGTTCATGGTTTACGGGGTCAGGGAGTGGCACTGGATCAGAGACAAATGTGTAGCCAGAAACCAGGTGCCTATCTGCAGTTCCCACCTACACACCCACTCGAGCCAGGTGCAGCTGCGTCCCTGCCAGCACCTGCAAGGCTGAGGCTGGCTGAGCCCAGGGTCTGGTCCCACCCCAGCTGGAAGGATGTGAGGGACTTCCTGCCTAGGGCAAACATTTGGCTCTCAACCAATTTCTCCTGGCTATTCTTCCCTTGTCTCTGCCTGCCCAGCTCTCTGACCCTTCATTGCCCCCGATGCCTGGTCCTAGAATTCTCCCAACTCAAGCCAACCCAAGCCCCAGTGTTTTGTCCCAGCTTTTTTGGTCCCAGCATCTTGCACTCTTTCTGGGATCCTTCAATCCCATCCTTGCACCTATAGCAGGAAATAAGGCTAGTCTCCAATGCTTTCACTCAGGATAAGGGGTGGGGATACCTGAGGAGAAAGAGAATAAGGTAAAGGCTGTGGCTCAGGTAATGTTGGTAAGAGAAATTGTCCTGTTATCCCCCAAGAGTGTTGTTAACATGCTAATTCAAAATCCGAGAAGCCAAAGGGGTGGAGGAACCTATCTGGTGTATGCATTTTGTCACTCTTGGCCCCCAGGAAAGAATAAGGGACAGTCAGAAATTCTCTATAATGTTGTGAGAGCACCTATCACAAACGGCATTCACTCAGGATCTATGTTATATGTCTCTGAGGAAAGAGTTACTGCTTATAGAAGCAGAGTCTTTCTCTTTCTCCAGCATGGGGACTATGTGCTCAATCTGGGCAAGGGTTAACCATTGCAGGAGATTATATCGAGTTTGGGTTTAACTTTTAAACAAGATGCTAGGGGGCATGTCTTAACTTCATGCTGCATTGTAAATTTAGAGTTTGGGTGTGGAAGCTCTGCTCCCTGCTTTATAATCTACACAGGTGTGCAGAGGACTTCAAAGCCAGTTGTAGAAGAAGGCTGTTGAGAATTACCTTTGGGGGGAAAACAGAAAGAAATCCCACAGAGCAGATGAGAAGAGAAGTGAACTAAACCCTCCTGTAGTAATTGCCTTTGCATTAATTTACAAATTCCAAAATCTTTTGTGCTTTTGCTCAAGAATGGGGACTTCCCCATTCCAAAGAATGATTTCAGATTTGATAACCTCTATTCTTTTCTGAAAGTGACTCAAATTGAAAGTTCGCCCAGGGAAATTTTGCCAATGAGGACACATACTCTCAGTCCAGCCTAGTACATGCTACCTTCTCAGACGTTGTTTCTTGCCATTATACTAACCATCAGCTATAACATTACGGTGGAGAACATGTGTAATATGTGGTCACTTAGCCTTTGCTGCTCTCCTTTAAAATCAATTAAATTAATGAGTAGAGCATCCTTTTTTAAAAATTGAGATGGTTTTGCTGAATTCACTACTCTTCAATAGGGTATGTACACTTGGAGGTGTATTTTCCAGTAATAATGTTAAGGCTTGACTGCAGTTATTGTATGAAAAGAATTCCTCTTTCTAAATGTCAATACTTGAGTCCTACTAAAAGCTAAGGGGGAATTTATGCATTTAGCCTAAAGCACATTTTACTTCTTGGTATTTTTGTTGATTTGTGGCCAATGAATCATGAAAATGAAATCTTAAAACCTCAAGAAACCACCAGAAACCAAGCTAGGTAATTAGCATATTTCACAGTAATTATTCCCATCCCACTCCAAAATGAAAATGTTTTGTTTTCCCCAATTTGTCTGCTTTTTTTCAATTATTGACATTTGGGGAATTTTCCGATGAACCTGCCCATTCTACCGAGGGCAGGATCACTGACACTGGAGTTTGGAAAATTCTGTTTAGTTCAGTTAATCTCTTTCTTCCTCGGAGACAGGAAAGATGGTCATTTTTCTCATTTCATAGGGGTTTCTTACCTTTTTTTTTTTTCTTGGAAAGATGACTTCTACTAGATTGTTTCATAACTGTAACATATCGGATTTAAGAAAAGTTTAACCTCTAACAACTTTCTGGTGGAAGCCTCCACCAAGTTTACTCATTCATTTTCTAGGCAAAGACAATTCAACGCATGTAGCTATTTGTCATCATTACATTCTAGCTCACCCCATAGCTGGGCTACCAACACCCTACTTAATATTTTCCACCACTTATTCTTAGCAATTTTTACTTCTTCTTGCTAATTATTCCTAATTTCTTTTAATTGGAGGGCCTTTTAATTTTTCAGTTTCTTATTGCAGACTCGTAGTTTCCTTTCTGTGTCAGTTCTCCCCTTCTTCCTGGTAATAGGACCTACTTCCGTTAGAGCAAAATACACCCTCTTTTCCTTCCCCCAAAGAAGAACTACATTTCCCAACCTCCCTTGCAGCTAGCTGCAACCATGTGGCTAAGTTCTCACTAACGGATAGAGCAGATGTGTTGAGCGTGTACTGTATTTGCTTCCAGCTGTTCACCTGCCACTTCTTCTTCAACACAGGCTGGCACCTGGATGTGGCACTGAGGAGCCAACCGTAACCATGCGAAAAGACAACATCCTAGCTGACAGGAAGACCTTGAAAGTGAAAGAAGCCTTAGGGCTTGAATAAGTCACACACCTCCCCTGGACCACCTGCCTGTGGTCTTACCTGCCTAGACTCTTACACGAGAGAAAAATAGATTTCTCTTATTTGGATGAGCGTATCTTGAAGTCTCTTTGTTACAGTAGCATAACTGATACCTTAAGCCTGACTAATACATTTTTTAAACAAAAGAGAAGGTGCTCCCACTGTGCTCTGTGCTACTCAGATCTTACTTGGAGGGTAAGTGAGTCACATTATAAGAGCATAAATACAAAGCCGAAGTTTTTCAGATAAAATCAACAGGAATGGTGAGGGAGTCAAAGAAGAAGAAACTGGAAGAGGTCTCAGAGTACAAGCGCTATTTTTAGTCATCAAAGGGCTAGCATGCGGAATGATTCCCCTCATTCTGTGTGGTTTTAGTGGGTAGAAGCAGGACTCAAGGTGAAAACAGATTTTGCTTGAGACAAAGAACATTCCTGGCAGTCAGCTCTGCATAGAAATGGAAAGGGCTACCCTGGAAGCATTGAGCTCCCTGCCTGTGGAGACATCTTAACAGAGCATGGATAACCATTTGGCTGGATTTCATGACTGTGTGTCATGCACATATATTATGTAAGTCACCTCGACTTCTCAGAATAACACTAAAAATTATATACATATTTTACCTTCATAGGTTAGAAAGGGAGTCTAAGTCTCAGGCAGGTTAAAACTTACCGAAGGTCACAGAGCTAGTTAGTAGCACAGCCCACATTCTTTCCACCAATCACTATTAAAGTTGACTTACAAAATGGCTTAAAAATTTTTTTCCAAACCTGACATTCTATAAGTTCTCTGGAAAACTGTCTTTCCAGAATTTGCGCTTAAATTCTGAGGACTCAAAGCCAGACATCTCCTAAAGGTCAATGTGCCTAATCTCCTACATTTTAACCCAGTTGACAACTTACTTCAAGTCTTCCTTTTTTAG
Organism: Ovis aries; assembly: GCF_016772045.2. Lineage (NCBI taxonomy): Eukaryota > Metazoa > Chordata > Mammalia > Artiodactyla > Bovidae > Ovis > Ovis aries. The sequence goes on along the minus strand of NC_056059.1, from coordinate 58,449,503 downwards.
GCAGAGATGGCCAGCCAATCGCCAACCTGTTTTTCTCTTATTTTTTGGCACACAATGAGAAGGCATTTTCCAGTTTCCCTTGCAGTGGAATGTGAGCAAAAATGAGGTGGGCCACTCCCAGAGCTGGCCCACAAAAACCTCCGTATACTTTCTTCTGGGGCAGCTGGATATGGGCACGTGGAGTGGCCTTGAAAGTTGAATGTTGAAGCTGGAGAACTTCTGCCTTAGTGTTAAACAGAGCCTCCTGGCAAGCTGAAGCTGCTTTGGACTGTGTGATGAGGGAGGCATAAGCTTACTGTGTTTGGGCCATCTTTGTCTATTGGTAATAGCAGTTAGCCTACCTCTGTATTGCAGGCTTCCCTGACAGCTCAGTTGGTAAAGAATCTGCCTGCAACGCAGGAGATCCTGGTTTGATTACTGGTTCGGGAAGATCCCTGGAGAAGGGATAGGCTACCCACTCCAGTATTCTTGGGCTTCCCTGGTGGCTCAGGTAGTAAACAATCAACCTGCAATGTGGGAGACCTGGGTTCAATCCCTAGGTTGGGAAAATCCCCTGGAGAAGGGAAAGGCTACCCACTCCATGGAGAATTCCATGGACTGTATAGTATAGTCCATGGGGTCAGAAAGAGTCGGACATGACTGAGTGACTTTCTCCTCTGTAAAACTCTTCATTTTCAGCCACTGAATTTCAAGAATTGTTAACTCAGTCATAGGACTATGCCCAGGGTCATGGTGTTTATCAGCAACTCTACTAGGCTAATCCTTTTGACACTGCAGATATTCCACACTTTCTGACTTAAAAAAAGTAGAATTTTCATATAGACTGAGTCACTTCAGTCATGCCCAAATCTTTGCAACCTCATGGACTGTAGCCTGCCAGGCTCTGCTGTCCAGGGCATTATCCCAGCAAGAACACTGGAGTGGATTGCCATTTCCTTCTCCAGAAGATCTCCCTGACCCAGGGATTGAACCTGCATCCTGTACTCTTGGCAGGCAGATTCTTTGACCACTTGAACCACCTGGGAAGCCCAAACTTCAATATAGCTCAACCTAAAATAAGAGAAGGTAATCTGATGCCTTCCACCTCTCACTCTTTTGATCCCCCACACAACCCAGTTCAGCTGATAAAGAGGGATCACCTTCTTTATAGAACAGTGCCAGGGAAGCTTCAAATACAGACTACCCTTGATAAAGGTTTGCCACATGTTTGTTAAATGGAATCCCATGGTCCAGTCCACTGGTTTATGCTACTAGATTCTTTGCTTTTTCTTTCTTTCTCTCCCTTCCTTCATAATCAATTTGAAAACCAATTTGACAGTTTCCTAGAAAGCTACTCAATGATTCAGCCATCTTATTGCTGCATATACAAGAGAAATAAAAGCACATATCCATACAGAGACTGGAACAAACATGTTTCTGGTTCCTCTGTGTATAATAGCCAAATAGATAAGAGAACTCAAAGGTTCATCAATAGGTGAATGGATAAACAAATTGTGGTATGCTCATATAATAGCAAATTTCTCAGTCATAAAAAGAAATGCATTAGTGATACACACATCATGGGTGAATTTCAATACAATTGAGTTAATGAAGCCAGAGAAAAAGAATGTACATACATAATGATTCTATTTGCATAAAATTCCAGAAAGTGCAAACGAATCTGTAGTAATTGAAAGCAGATCTTTCTATCTGACGGAGGTCAGAGAAGGGTGGGAGTGAGAGATTACAACTGGGGGCGATTAATACATTCAGCATCTCAATTGTGGTGATGAGTTCATAAGTATATATCCATGTCAGAACTCATCAAATTGTATACTTTAAATACAGGCAGTCAATTGTATGTCAATTATACCTCAGTGAAGTTTAAAAAAAAATTGACTAGAGCTGGATATGGCAAAAAAATGGATATTGTGTGATGAAATTTTGGAAACACAGCCCAAGATTATTATTTGTTGCCTTTTTTTTTTTTTTTCCATCCTGCTTATCTTATTCCTTTGTTCAGGCCCTTCCTTCTCTTCTTTCCAGGGAACAGTTTGTGTAAGATCACCATGTATAAGATGTCTATGGCATCTGACATTTTCTGCTCTCAAAATATGCAAGGGAATGAGCTATTTCATAAAATAGGGAAACATCTATCTCTGGGATTCCCTAGCATAGACTAAATGAATACTTGACAGGGACATAGGAGCATCAGATATGATGCTGGGCCAAACAGTGGCTTTAATCTGTGTTTTTGTTTTTTTTTTTTAATAAGTCATAAAACTTTTCCTACAAATGAATAAAATCTTAGGTGAAAGACAAATATTAGAGAAGATAAAGAAGCATTTCTTAAAAACAAATTCAAGTTCTCAGAGCCCTGCCTGCTTGGGCCCATCTTTTACCTACTGTTGTAGCATCTTCTTGAGTGGATGACTCTTGTTTGTTCCAACTCTTAAATCCTATGAATATTTACATTCAGTGAGAGTAATTGAGGGCCAGGAATGAAAAGTTTTTAGCCAAACTGCCCTAATTAGAGCAGAGGGTTGAAGTGAGGGTCTGACTACATCTTAGTCATCTGAGAAAGTGTTGCCACTTATAATAGAGAAGGTTACATTCTTTTCAAATGAATTCCAACACTGATAATTTTTTTTTCCCCAGAGGGAGTGTCATATAGCTACTATTTATCCAGATGTAACAGTCCTTTTTCCTCTTTGTTTTCTGAGAAAAAAACAGTAGTTCAAATAATGGTTTAGGTTAATAACAGTTTGGTCATTTTTGCTACTCTTTAGACCATGCAATTTTTTCCCCTTTAACTCTGAACATGCCAATTGTGTTTGAATACATTTGAGCTCATAAGAGAAAGAAAGCTCTTCTTCCATATTCATAAGAATGATAAAAAGTAATCATAGTATTTACTGGTTTACCATGCTCAGTTTCTGTCATGTCCAACTCTTTGCCACCCCATGGACTGTAGCTCACCAGGCTCCTCGGTCCGTGGAATTTTTCAGGCAAGAATCCTGGAGAGGGTTGCCACTTCCTACTCCAGGGTCGAACCTGCATCTCTTGCGTGTCCTGCATTGGCAGGTGGATTCTTTACTGCTGTGCCACCCGAGAAGCACTTGCTAAGTGCCAAGCACTGCATGATGGTTAGTTTTTATGTGTCACCTTGGCTAGGTACCTAGATATTTGGTTATACATGATTCTGGATGTTTCTGTGAGTTTGTTTTCATTTTGTTTTTAACATTTCAATGATCAATATTTCCTTGAAACAGTGTACTCCTCATACAGCTAATAAGTCAAATAGCAAGAAGGGATAAGAAAGCCTTCTTCAGCGATCAATGCAAAGAAATTGAGGAAAACAACAGAATGGGAAAGACTAGATATCTCTTCAAGAAAATTAGAGATATCAAGGGAACATTTCATGCAAAGTTGGGCTCGATAAAGGACAGAAATGGTATGGACTTAACAGAAGCAGAAGATATTAAGAAGAGATGGCAAGAATACACAGAAGAACTGTACAAAGAGGATCTTCATGACCCAGATAATCACGATGGTGTGATCACTCACCTAGAGCCAGACATGCTGGAATGTGAAGTCAAATGGGCCTTAGAAAGCATCACTACAAACAAACCTAGTGGAGGTGATGGAATTCCAGTAGAGTTATTTCAAATCCTGAAAGATGATGCTGTGAAAGTGCTGCACTCAATATGACAGCACATTTGGAAAACTCAGCAGTGGCCACAGGACTGGAAAAGGTCAGTTTTCATTCCAATCCCAAAGAAACGCAATGCCAAAGAATGCTCAAACTACTGCACAATTGCACTCATCTCACATGCTAGTAAAGTAATGCTCAAAATTCTCCAAGCTAGGCTTCAGCAATACGTGAACGGTGAACTTCCTGATGTTCAAGCTGGTTTTAGAAAAGGCAGAGGAACCAGAGATCAAATTGCCAACATCCGCTGGATCATGGAAAAGCAAGAGAGTTCCAGAAAAACATCTCTTTCTGCTTTATCTGACTATGCCAAAGCCTTTGACTGCGTGGATCACAATAAAGTGTGGAAAATTCTGAAAGAGATGGGCATACCAGACCACCTGACTGCCTCTTGAGAAATCTGTATGCAGGTCAGGGAGCAACAGTTAGAACTGGACATGGAACAACAGACTGGTTCCAAATAGGAAAAGGAGTACATCAAGGCTGTATATTGTCACTCTGCTTATTTAACTTATATGCAGAGTACATCATGAGAAAGGCTGGACTGGAAGAAACACAAGCTGGAATCAAGATTGCTGGGAGAAATGTCAATCACCTCAGATATGCAGATGACACCACCCTTATGGCAGAAAGTGAAGAGGAACTAAAAAGCCTCTTGATGAAAGTGAAAGAGGAGAGTGAAAAAGTTGGCTTAAAGCTCAACATTCAGAAAACGAAGATCATGGCATCTGGTCCCATCACCTCATGGGAAATAGATGGGGAAACAGTGCAGTGTCAGACATTATTTTTGGGGGCTCCAAAATCACTGCAGATGGTGACTGCAGCCATGAAATTAAAAGACGCTTACTCCTTAGAACAAAAGTTATGACCAACTTGGATAGCATATTCAAAAGCAGAGACATTACTTTGCCAACAAAGGTCTGTCTAGTCAAGGCTATGGTTTTTCCAGTAGTCATGAATGGATGTGAGAGTTGGACTGTGAATAAGGCTGAGCGCCGAAGAATTGATGCTCTTGAACTGTGGTGTTGGAGAAGACTCTTGAGAGTCCCTTGGACTGCAAAGAGATCCAACCAATCCATTCTGAAGGAGATCAGCCCTGGGATTTCTTTGGAAGGAATGATGCTAAAGCTGAAGCTCCAGTACTTTGGCCACCTCATGTGAAGAGTTGACTCATTGGAAAAGACTCTGATATTGGGAGGGATTGGGGGCAGGAGGAGAAGGGGATGACAGAGGGTGAGATGGCTGGATGGCATCAACGACGATGGACGTGAATCTGAGTGAACTCCGTGAGTTGGTGATGGACAGGAAGGCCTGGCATGCTGCGATTCATGGGGTCGCAAAGAGTCAGACATGACTGAGCAACTGAACTGAACTGACACCGTAAAAAGCAGAAACATAATAATATTGTTATAATGATTATAAGAACTCCATGGACAAAAATTTATTTCTCTGTTATGTATGTCATCATTTTGTCCTCCTTTCTGCTCTTTTTTTCTGATACTTATTGTGGGTCTTTTAAAAAATGGATATATAGTCAATGTATGACATTATGTTAGTATCAAAATATGCTCCATAGTGATGTGACATTTGCATACATTGTGAAATGATCATCACAATGTATCTAGTAACCATCTGTCCCCATATAAAGCAATACAATATTATCAACCATATTCCTTATGTTGTATATTATATCCCTATGACTCATTTATCATATAAATAAGAGTTTGTACATCTGAATCCCCTGAACCTATTTTGCTTGTCTCCCACACCCCTTCCTTCTGGCAACCACTCACTTATTCTCTGTATCTGTGAATGAGTTTTCATTTTGTTTTGTTTGTTTATTTGTTTTGCATTTTAGATTCCACAGCTAAGTAATATCATGTAATATTTGTCTTTCTCTGTTGGACTTACTTCACTTAGTCTAATACCCTCTATATCCAACCATGTTGTCACAAATAACATAATTTCATTTATTATGGCTAAGTGATATTCCATTGTACATATATATGCATATACACACACATCTGTGTATGTGTGCCATACACCACTGTTACGAAGACTCGCATTCACCACATATTCTTCCATTCATCTATCAGTGGACACTTAGGTTGTTTTCATATTTAGGCTGTTGTAAATAATGCTGCAATGAACATGGGAATTCATATATCCTTTCAAATTAGTGTTTTCATTTTCTTCAAGTAACTATTAAGAAGTGAAATTGCTCGATCATATGACAGTCTTATTTTTAATTTTTTGAGGAATCTCCATACCGTTTTCCACAGTGGTTGCACTACTTCACATTCCTGTCAATAATGCATAAGGATTCCCTTTATTCCACATCCTCACCAACACTTGTATTTTTATTGTCTTTTGGATGCTAGCCATTCTGATAGGTGTTAGATGGTGTCACACTGTGGTTTTAATTTACATTTCACTAATGGTTAGTGACATTGAGTATCTTTTCATGTGTCTGTTGGCTATCTGCATGTCTTCTTTGAAAGATGGCTATTCACAGTCATGTCCACTGCCAATTTTTTAATCAGGTTTTTTTTTTAGGGGGGATGCTGGATTGTATAAGTTCTTTGCATATCTTAGTTATCAACCTCTTGTGAGATATATCATTTGCAAATATCTTCTCCTATTCAGTAGGATACCTTTTTGTTTCCTAGATAGTTCCTTTCACTGTGCAAAAGCTTTTTAGTTTGATGAAGTCACATTTGTTTATTTTTACTTTTGTTTTTCTTGCTTGAGGAAACAGATCCAAAAATATAGTGCTAAAACTGATGTCAAAGAGTGCACTGCCTACATTTTCTTCTAGGGATTCTGTGGTTTCAAGTCTTAAGTTAAAGCTTTTAATCCATTTTGAGTCTTGCTTGTTTGTATATGGTATGAGAAAAGCAGTCCCATTTGATTCTCCTTCATCTGTCGAGGGTTCCCAATACCACATATTAAAGAGGTTGTCTTTTCCACATTGTATATTCTCGCCACCTTTGTTGCAAGTTAATTGACCATAAAAGTGTGGGTTTATTTCTGGCTCCCTATTCTATCTCATTGATCTATGTATATGTTTTTGTGCCAGTAACATACTGTTTTGATTACTGTAGCTTTGATGAATAGTGTGAAATCAGAGTGTGATACCGCTAGCTTTGTTCTTCTTCTTCATTTCTTCTTTTTTAAATTGGAGGATAATTGCTTTACAATGTTATGATAGTCTCTGGGCACACATCGACATCAATCAGTCATAATTAAATATATATTCCTTCCCTCTTATGCCTCCGTCTCTCCCTATTTCACCCCTCTGGGTCACCACAGAATGCTAGGATGGGCTCCCTGTGTTATACAGCAGTTCCCACTAGTTATCTATTTTACATATGATAATGTAATACGTCAATGCTACTTCCTCAATTTGTCTTACCCTCTCCTTCCCTTGTTGTGCCCAGCAGACCATTCTCTATATCTTTGTCTCTATTTCTTCTCGGTAAATAGGTTCATCAGTGAGGCTTCCGTGGTGGCTTAGATGGTAAAGAATCTTCCAGCAGTGCAGGAGGTTTGGGTTTAATCCATGGGTGGGGAAGATGCCCTGGAGAAGGCCATGGCTACCCACTCCAGAATTCTTGCTGGAGAATTCCATGGACAGAGGAGCCTGGAGAGCTATAGTCCATGGGGTCACAAACAGTTGGATATGACTGGGAGAGTAACACTTTCAGCACTTTTTTAGATTCCATATATATGTAACAAAATGTGATATTTGTTTTTCTCTTTCTGACTAATTTCGCTCTGTATAATAGGATAAAGAAGTTGTGGTACACATATACAATGGAATATTGCTCAGCCATAAAAAGGAATGAATTTGGGTCAATTGTAGTGAGGTGGGTGAATCTAGCTATGTTCTTCTTTTTCAAAATTTCTTTGACTATTTGGGGTCCTTTTGTGTTTCCATACAAATTTAGAATTATTCTTTCTATTTCTATGAAAATGCCATTGATATTTTGTTCAGTTCAGTCACTCAGTCGTGTCTGACTCTTTGCGACCCCATGAATGGCAGCACGCTAGGCCTCCCTGTCCATCACCAACTCCCGGAGTTCACTCAGACTCACGTCCATTGAGTCGGTGATGCCATCCAGCCATCTCATCCTCTGTCGTCCCCTTCTCCTCCTGCCCCCAATCCCTCCCAGTATCAGAGTCTTTTCCAATGAGTCAACTCTTCGCATGAGGTGGCCAAAGTACTGGAGCTTCAGCTTCAGCATCATTCCTTCCAAAGAAATCCCAGGGCTGATCTCCTTCAGAATGGACTGGTTGGATCTCCTTGCAGTCCAAGGGACTCTCAAGAGTCTTCTCCAACACCACAGTTCAAAAGCATCACTTCTTCAGCGCTCGGCTTTCTTCACAGTCCAACTCTCACATCTATACATGACCACTGGAAAAACCATAGCCTTGACTAGACAGACCTTTGTTGGCAAAGTAATGTCTCTGCTTTTGAATATGCTATCTAAGTTGGTCATAACTTTTCTTCTAAGGAGTAAGCGTCTTTTAATTTCATGGCTGCAGTCACCATCTGCAGTGATTTTGGAGCCCCCCAAAATAAAGTCTGACACTGTTTCCACTGTTTCCCCATCTATTTGCCATGAAGTGATGGGACCAGATGCCATGATCTTCGTTTTCTGAATGTTGAGCTTTAAGCCAACTTTTTCACTCTCCTCTTTCACTTTCATCAAGAGGCTTTTTAGTTCCTCTTCACTTTCTGCCATAAGGGTGGTGTCATCTGCATATCTGAGGTGATTGACATTTCTCCCAGCAATCTTGATTCCAGCTTGTGTTTCTTCCAGTCCAGCCTTTCTCATGATGTACTCTGCATATAAGTTAAATAAGCAGGGTCACAATATACAGCCTTGATGTACTCCTTTTCCTATTTGGAACCAGTCTGTTGTTCCATGTCTAGTTCTAAGTGTTGCTTCCTGACCTGTATATAGGTTCCTCAAGAGGCAGTCAGGTGGTCTGGTATGCCCATCTCTTTCAGAATTTTCCACACTTTATTGTGATCCACACAATCAAAGGCTTTTTTTTTCCCAAAGGACTCTCAAGAGTCTTCTCTAACACCACAGTTCAAAAGCACCAGTTCTTCGGTGCTCGGCTTTCTTCACAGTCCAACTCTCACATCCATACATGACTACTGGAAAAACCATAGCCTTGACTAGATGGACCTTTGTTGGCAAAGTAATGTCTCTGCTTTTTAATATGCTCTATCTAGGTTGGTCATAATTGAATCTGTAGATTGTCTTGGGTAGTATGGTCATTTTCACAATATTAATCCTTTTAATATGTAAATGTGAATTTGTTTGTATTTTCAATTTATTTCACCGAAATCGTACAGTTTTTTGAGTATAAGTCTTTCATTTCCTCTGGTTAGATTTATTCCTAGGTATTTTATTCTTTGTGATGCAATTGGAAATAGAATTTTCTTAATTTCTCTTTCCGATATTTTGATGTGGGAAGGCTGGTACCAGACTTTGTGGATCCGTCTGGGGTTCTCAGAGGCCTGTTATGAAGACTCACATCATGAGATCAGAGTAACAACCATATTGCTAAATCTCACTTCCTTTTGCTGGTAACTGCTCCAGAATATTCATACTCCATTGTAGAGAACAAATGCATTTTCCAACTCCAAGGACTAAATTTTACAAAACTAGAGAAAGTTTAGACTTCTGTTTTTGTGTCATTTGAAATCACTTCATTAATATATAAAACCAAATTACTAAAGAATATAGTGTGTGCAAAGAGGATAATTTTATATTCTGGAGGAAAAAGAAACCTGGAGAGAGGAGAAATTCAGAGTTTGAGCAGTTGTTCCCACTCCCCATCTTGTGAGTGTGTGTCTTTAAAACAACATTTTAGATAGAGTGCAAACTTCTACAGTTGAACTTAAACAAAAAGTTAAGGCAACAGGAAATCAATGGGAATCACATCTTAATGATGTGATCCAAGAATAATCTGAGAATCCATAAGGGACTCATTCTGTATTGGATTTCTGAGAGTCGGCAGAAAGGACCCGAGCTTGTAACCCAGTGACTGATGCCTGCCATCAGCAGCAGGTCCATTCCTTTCCTCCCTTGGAGGCTGAGACAAATTCTGCCTCATTCAACAAGCTCTCAATCATTTTCATGAAGTCAAGACTTCAAATGGGGCATGATTATAACTCTAATAGCTTTTCCAGGTAGAACTGATTCAAATGATGTGGGATCTTGGCAGAAGCTTAATTACTTCAGGGTAATGATGTGAATCTCAGTGAGGGGCCAGTTTGGGCATTGCTGGCTATTATATGCAATAATTAACATGACTAAGTATGCTGCTTTAGAAACTCTTTAACCCCCCTCTTTGTACTAATATTTGGAGCTGGTCTTCTGAAACTATTGTTTGAGCAATGTTTCCTTCTCCTCATTTCCCTTTGTAGGGCAGGATACTTTCCTGAGAATACGGTATCTTTATGCACTGATAAAAAAAGATTTTCTGAGAATATTTTTTTCAGAGATAAATCAGAAGAAGGACTTCTTTGTTCTCTTCATCATCTTTCTCTTTTCTCCTTTCCATGTTTATTTGTTTTTGCTGCCTTTTCCATTTCTGTGTGATTCTATGCCTCTTCAAAGATGAATTTAAGTTTTTGAGCACTCATGGAAAGACTTTAGCCAATGATAATAACAACTTATGTCTAGCCTGATGACCTACTGTGGCAAGAATTGCTGTAAGTGCTTTACTTGTCTTATTTTATCTCATCAAAATAACTATATGATTTTCATTTTGCAGATAAAAATACAAAAGTCCACATGGATTAGGCATCTTGCCCATAATAGTAGAGCTAGTAAGTAACAGCACAGGAGTTGAATCTAGGTGGTCAGTGACCCCACCGTGGGAGCTTTTCCATACTAACTTCTACTGAATCTGGTAGTTGTGACAAGTACTTATCTTTCTCAAAATAAATCATTCCTGAAAGTGAATATACTGCAACTTACACATGTTGGGGTTTATTATGTGCCAGGTCTACCTTGAAAGCTCAGAGAACAAGATCTGCCTCCAGCCCTCAAGGAGTCATGTCCTTCTGGAAGCAATTATAGGAGTGGGAGGTAACTCTATGGTGGGAAACCCCTGAAAATGTCTTTTAAAATAATGTTAATGTGGTCAGTAATACGGATTTGATATGTGTCTGAAAATCCAGGCAATTCCAGCTACTGGAGTGCTTCCTACAAAAGTATGAATATGAGCCATGGGATATTACACAGATGATAGCTTCACTCTTTATCTCCCATGTATATCCTGTGGTCAGATGAAAAACTTGTGAGTTCTAGAATCCATAGACCTGGCTTGACATTTTTGCTGGGTTCTTTACTTGCTGTGTGACCTTCAACCATTTACTCGGACTCTCTGAACTTCTGTGTCCTCACCTATAGAAACAGTTGATAACAGATCTTACCGTCTCTGCTCTTATTTCTAGACAGCTAACTTTTTCTATTCTGTTTTAAAAATTATTTTTGGCTGGGCTCAGTCTTTATTGCTATATGCAGCCTTTGTCTAGTTGCGGCAAGCAGGGGCTCCTCTCTAGACGTGGTGCACAGGATTTCTCATAGTGGTGGCTTCTCATTGCGGAGCACAGGCTCTGGAGCAGGCTCAGTAGTTGTGGCTCATGTTGCTCCTAGGCATGTAGGATCTTCTAGGACCAGGGATCTAACCTGCATCCAATGCACTGGCAGGCAGACTCCTAACCACTGGAGCACCAGGGAATTCCTAGCAAACTTTTTCTTAAAGAGAGAGAGAAAAGTAAATATTTTAGGTTTTGCTGGCCATGCAGTCTCCGCCGCAGCTACTCAGCTCCACCAGTGTAGTACAAAGGTTGCCATAGACAAAATGTAAATGATGGACGTGGCTCTGTTTCTGTAATACTTTATAAGAACAGATGGGCTAAATTTGGCTCACAGGCTATAGCTTGCCAACCCTGGGATCAGAACACTAAATGAGATGTTGAAAGGGAAAAAACAAAAAGAAAAAACCCAACACATAAGAGTTTTTGGTATACTGTAGACACTTAATAACTGTTCATTTTCCTTCCTTCTTGCAATTTATTCCATTAGGATAATAGATCACAAAGCTGCAAGCAATCATTGGATCTTTCTCTTGAGGTGCTCACAGGCCACTTGGAGCAACGAGACACAAGTTGCTCAATTGTGTCCAACTCTTTGCGACCCCATGGATTGTAGCCTACAAGGCTTCTCTGTCCATGGGATTCTCCAGGCAAGAATACTGGAGCGGGTTGCCATTTCCTTCTCCAGGGGATCTTCCCGACCCAAGGATCGAACCCAGGTCTACCACACTGCGGGCAGATGCTTTAACCTCTGAGCCACCAGAGGAGCCTATAGAAATATATACAGCAATACAATTTTGCAAGTGCCAGTTGTGAGGGCAGCAGAGTAACCATCAAGTTATAGGAATTGACTGAATGGTACAGCTACCTAAGAGAAATGGTTAGTGTTATGCAAGGAAAGAGGAAAGAACTTCCAGGTAGGAAGGGGAATGCTCTAAATGTTTTCAGAGGAAGCTGAATGGAACTGTTTGTCTGGGGAAGACAGGTGCATATGAGAAGAGTGAGTGGAGGCCAAGTTTAAGTAGGGAGATGGGGGCTGAATGTTGGGTTCAGGAGTTTGCATCTTAATTCCATAGATATCAAGCAATGGTAGTTGAAGAGAACATAGAAGGCACTCAACAGATATTTGTTGAGTGAATGAATCCATTGAAAGTGAATTTACATGATGGTTGGGCAGAAAATGGCAAACAAAAGATCAGAGGATAAGGACTCAGACCAAGGTGATGACAATGAGAATTGGCCAGAAAGGATGTATGGAAAAGACACTGAGAAGGAAGAACTGACATGACCTGATGACTGAACTGCAAGCATGAGAGAGGACTAGTTAGTCGTGATGTAAAGTAAAGTCAGGTGGCCAGGAGAACTAAGTTACCATGATAGAATAAAGGATATCAGGGAGGCTGCTTTTTGGAGGAAAAGTCACAAATTAGTCTTCAGTACTTGAATTTAGTGTCCCTGAGGAACATCCAAGTGGAAATGTTTTGTACAGTAAGATGGGCTCAAGAAAGAAATTGAATCAGGAAGCAGAGATTTAGACATCAGCCTCATAAAGTGATGGCTTGTGAGAATGGATGGAGCCTTGACTCTGGATGAGATCTAAAGATCAAAACAGGGCCCTAGTGTAGGGACCGAGTCAGAGACAAGGGCTTTCTTCAGAAATTTAACGTCATCCTTCTAGTTCATCTTGAATTTTATTGCAATAAAAGCACAGAGAGGGCAAGGTCTCACAGCACTTTTTAAAACCTAAAAACAAAGATCAGGAAAGGAATTAGATAAACCCTGAGATTCTGATGTCCAGAAACTACTCCCATGCAATACTGAAGAAAAGACACTTGTTGTGCTTCTGAACTCGTAAAAGTTCTGACGCGTAAGGCTAGAATAATTTCTTTGAGTTCAGTTAATAGAAGACATGGAATTTTGTCATCAATAATGATGATAAAACAACTCTAAGAATCTCAACATTTCTCCAAATGTGCTTAATCCAATCATTACTTAGCAAGGCTACTTTCAGATATAGTTCTCAGATATAGGTTGCTCTGTTAAAAGAATACAATTTTATGTTGAATCTTTAACAGTTCTTGGGAGATCTTGTGTCTATTTCTCTTGTCTTGCAACTTCTTACACTACTGCCATGAGGAAGGGGATTCCCCTTAACTAGAAAGAGACGTGATCTAAGATGCAAGAGAAAAGGATCCTTCTAGAATAGAGTTGTCGTTATATTTTCTCCGATAAAATCATAAAGTGTCACCTAGAGACATTGCATCCATCTTTGTTAGGACACCAACTTTTTATTAAATCTGTAAGTTGTGGAGAAACATGTCACCATCGGAAACAGTTTTTGAAGTTGTTTATTTTCCTCTGTCTATTTACCTACTTCTTAAAACCAATGAACTACATTGTATTTATGTCATTGCTGGGTCAAAGCACATGTTTCAGTGAAGGAATCATAGAATTTTAAAATCTAGCTCCCAGAGCTTGCCAAGTTTAAACTTCTAGTTTTTTAGAGTGAAAACTCAGACCCGGAGGGACTGAATGCCTCAAAATGACTCAGTCAGGAAGCTGTGGAGCCAGGTCTGGAACCAGGAGTCCTGGCTCCCAGCCTGTTATTTTAAGTGCATCTTTCCATAGATTCACTATGGGCATGGGTGATTCTCATTCGATTATGGGAATTTATAAAAAGCATTTAAGCCACAGCCATTTTAAAGATGGACGGTTTATAATGGGAATGTATCCACTAGGCCCACGTTTAAACAACACCTTCTTTCGAAAGGTTGGGACAGCGTCCGAGAGCTCTGTTTAGAGACCTGGTTACTTCAGAGGGAAAAGCAGAAATCTTAAGAAGTCATGCATAATCCATTTGCCTGGGAACATGAAGGGGACCTGAGAGCCAGCCCTGAAACCTTCGTGTTTAAAGCAGTTGTCCACAGACATAATGCCCTTAGTTTGATCAAAGCGCCAGGCCACACAATCCCAGGAACAGGAAGGCTGACAAGGGGGGGGAGGGTCCCTTTGTCCTGGAGGACTGAAGGCCTGGAATCCGGATGCCTAAGCAGGCAGGGCTGTGGGCCTGTGCAGGGAGGGGCCGAGGCCCAACCTGTCCCCCAGATTCCTCCCCCTGCCCTCCCCTGGGCCGACACCAAGAAATCCGGCAGTCTCAGAGCCCTGCCCTCTCCTCACCCTGTCTCCTCTCACTCTTCTTCAGCATGTTAGTGAAAAGAATTCCCCCAGCCCAAAGGCTTTGCTTGAACCATTGCCCTTTTCTTCTGCAATCAGAAAAGGTAAGCGCCCCAGTTTAACGCTTCCTTAGGTCTTTCTCTCAGCACGTGGTTTCCTAACCAAATATTTCATGTACCATTCGGGTCACATTCTTGACCTTGTTGTTTCAGGTGCCTGATAATTCTGGGCTAATAACAGCCCAGCCCGCACACTGGCGGCCACTCTCCCTTTCCTCCCAGGTCCCTGGGCAGCTTTCCTGGGCCCGTTTTTGTCCTGGCCTCTTCCTGGTAAATTGCTCTCCCCCTGCAGCCTCTCTTTATAAACGTGCCTGCACTGACGGCTTACACCTCAGACTCCTGCCCCTGGTGCCTTTGGCCTGTTCATTATTTAATTTTCTTTTCAGACCCCTGCCTGTCTGGTAACGTCTGCATGCTGTGATTGTTTTCATTTTTCCAAGTTTCCAAACACCCATCACGGGCAGCCTTGAGGAGAAGCTTATAATAAGGTGTAACACTTCCCCTGCGCCTGCGCAGACAGACACACAGAAGCACATTAGGAAAATGCGCTTCAGACCCACCCACATTCTCCGAAGCACAGAATTTCAGTGATGAAAGGGCTTTAGGCACTGCCCTTTGACCCTATCAGCAACACCACCTTCATACCCGCTCTCCTGTTTGGCAAGTTTTTGGGAAGGGCCTTTATTTTTCTCCAGTTACTCAAACATATACACAGAGAGTAACTTCTGGTTACTTAGTGAGGGCACCAAACCTGTTGGTTTGGGGTCCTTGTAAGAAGAGGAACTTGGGACACAGGCGTGTGTCTTCTCCGTGAGACGACACAGAGAAGAGAAATGGACGTCTGCAAGCTAAGGTGGGAGACTTCAGATGAAACCAACCCTGTGGACACGTTAATCTCGGATTTCTGGCCTCCTGGTCTGTGAGAAAATAAATTTCCTTTGTTTAAGCCACCCAGACTGCTTTGTTATAGCAGCCCTAGAAAGTGAACACAAGCTTTAATATTCAAATGGTGTTAGTTCTATGTGGACAATGGAATTAATCAAAGAGCAATTTCTGGGCAGGAAGTGGTTCTTCTGTCCCTGTATGGGTTTTTAGTTATGGAATTCTTGTTTGTTGACAAGCAGTAGATATTCAGCATGTGTTTATTGGGTACTTTGCACATGCCTGGCAGTGGGCAGAGACTCAGAAGTCGATGACTCTATCTAGATTCTAGATGAGGTTAGCAGCTCACTTTGGCAATGGATGTGTGTCGATGTGGAGTCCCAAAGACACCTCCTCCCTAGGGCCTCATGGGTGCATCGTAACAAGGTTTCTCTTCTTTGGTTGCTAGACTGCTAAAGTATTGCTGTTGTTCAGTCACTGAGTTGTGTCCGACTCTTTGAGATACCATGGACTGCACACCAGGCCTCCCTGTCCCTCACCATCTCCTGGAGTTCACCCAAGTTGATGTCCATTGAATCAGTGATGCTATCCAACCATCTCCTCCTCTGCTGCCCTCTTCTCCTTCTGCGTTCAGTATCCAACAAATATCCCAGTATCCAACGAGTTGGCTCTTTGAATCAGGTGGCCAAAGTATGGGAGCTCTAGCTTTAGCATCTGTCCTTCCGGTGAGTATTCAGGGTTGACTTCCCTTAGGGTTGACTGGTTTGATCTTCTTACTGTCCTAAAGTATTAAGTGCAACTATATAAAATTGTTGTTGTTGTTTTTTAGCATAGGTTAAAAAGCCCTACTAAATACGAGTTTGCTAGATTGCATCCTGAAACAGAAAAAAGAGACTAGTGAAAAAAATTATGAAATCCAAATAAAATAGTTTGGTTAGTAATAATGTACTAATATTAATTTTGTAGTATGCCAAATGTGCCATGCTTATGCAATCTGTTAACATTAGGGGAAACAGTGGGTATATACAGAATGCTTTCAGACAATTTTTGTAGCTTTTCTATAAATTTTTTCCAAAATAGAAGTTCATTTTAAAAAATATTTGAATATTAACCATTTTACATAGTTTAATAAAGTCTGGAGGCCTTGAATATAAAGTAGACTGCTGACTCAATCTCTTAATTATACAGTAATGAGATTTATGTTTGAAATTTAAGTTTTACCTGTAGTTGTTTTAAAACAATTGACTAAGTATTTGTACCCTGGATGCCTGGTCAGTCTAGGTAAGAGAACTACATAAGCTGACCTTCAAAGACAGAGAGCCCAATGGCCACTACCGAGGGACTGTGTTGAGTAAGACCTGCTGTTCAGCTTCTCTGTCCTCTCTGATTGTCTGAGAAAAAAGCCAATTTCTTGAGGACTCTATGCTACTGGAATGGCTAAGTCTCTCTGCTCTTCTGGGCAGTCAGCGGGCACCCAACATGGCCTCATTCAAAGAGAGAATATCACCTTCAACTCCCTTCTTCAGCCGAGATCCTGTTTTTATTTCCCGTCAGGTCATGAGAAGACAGAGGATTATGCTATACCCCTTTATGGGGAGTCTAGATTCTCCTTTAGAGGAAAAAAGAAAACTTATCCTTAATCAGATCAATACCACATGAAATACTTGTTTTGTTCAGCTGGTAAGCATTAAAAATTTTTATGAATTATTCACTACACATTTTAATTGGGAAGCCTCACAAAAGTATCTGGATATTAGGCTTTTCTTGAACCATCATAAATTCTAGCAAGAGAGACCTGTGTTCCTACATGGGAAAGACTGGCTGGAGCCAAGGACCCACTGTGCCCTTTCAGGGGCAATATGCCCTCCATTTCCCATAATCCCCACATAGCTCTTTCTATTCATATAGGCTACTTGCCCCATAGCTTTAAGCATCTGAGCTTACAACCTAGACCAGTGTTTTTCAAACTACAGATTATGACCCCTTTGTGAGTCATGAAATCAGTATAGAAGATAGCCAACACTAAATGAAGGAAAGGGGGAAGGAAGAGAATGAGAAAGAAGGGGAAGAGGAAGAAATAGAAGCTATCAGAATTTACCACCTGCAGTAAGGGTCTGTTGTATTGGATGAAATTTTGTTTCTATTGTTTTGTGTGTTGCTTGCACATAGATTATATTAGAAAATGTATTTCTCCCTATGAGTTGCAATAGCATGTTTGAAAGACAAGACTAATGAAAATTTAAATAATTCAACTTTTTGGTTAAACATTTAGTTTGCTATATTAGCTTACTCTTTGTGTAGCAAAGTTTTTCCTTAAATTACTTGAATACATCAGGAGTGGGGCTTTATTTGTTATAACTACAGAATTCAAACCAACATGATAATATCAGTTCAGTTCAGTTGATGAGTCATGTCTGACTCTTTGTGACCCCATGGACTGCAGCATGCCAGGCTTCCCTGTCCATCACCAACTCCCAGATCTTGCTGTAACTCATGTCCATTGAGTCGGTGATGCCATCCCACTATCTCATCCTCTGTCGTCCCCTTCTCCTCCTGCCTTCAATCTTGCCCAGCATCAGGGTCTTTTTCAATGAGTCAGTTCTTTGCATCAGGTGGCCAAAGTATTAGAGTTTCAGCTTCAGCATCAGTCCTTCCAATGAATATTCAAGACTGGTTTCCTTTAGGACTGATGAGTTGGATCTCCTTGTAGTCCATGGGACTCTCAAAAGTCTTCTCCAGCACCACAGTTCAAAAGCATTAATTCTTCAGTGCTCAGCTTGCTTTGTAGTCCAACTCTCACATCCATACATGACTACTGGAAAAACCATAGCTTTGACTAGATGGACTTTTGTTGGCAAAGTAATGTCTCTGCTTTTTAATATGCTGTCTATGTTGTTCATAGCTTTTCTTCAAGGAGCAAGCGTCTTTTAATTTCATGGCTGCAGTCACCATCTGCAGTGATTTTGGAGCCCAAGAAAATAAAGTCTGCCACTGTGTCCATTGTTTCCCCATCTATTTGCCATGAAGTGATGGGACCAGATGCTATGACATTAGTTTTTAGAATGTTGAGTTTTATAACATGGATCCCTATGAATGCTTGTAAAAGATCTGTAAAGCATCTAGTTGAAATGGAAGAAGAGATCAATCTTCTTGGTATTTTTAAGACTTAATGATCTAAGACCTATGACCCACTAGATTGCATAGTTGCATGTTAGATCATATTAAATAATAATTGGACTTATTTGCATAGATTTTGGGGGCTCCCCAGGTGGCACTAGTGGTAAAGAACCTGCCTGCTACTGCAGGAGACATAATACAGGTTCAATCCCTGGGTCAGGAGGACCCCCTGGAGGAGGGCATGGCAACCCACTCCAGTATTCTTGCCTGGGAAGTTCCATGGACAGAGGAGCCTAGCGGGCTATAGTCCATGCAGTTGCAAAGAGTCAGACATGACTAAAGCAGCTTGGCACACACGTCGGTTTATAGAGCAACTAATACTTTAGATCAGCACCATACAATAGAACTTCTATCAGTGGAAAATTCTATGTCTGCATTATACACTCTAGAAATAGCTAGCCACACATGCGTCTTTATTATTCAAAATGTACCAGTGTGATTGATGACCTGGATTTTTAATTTTAATCAACTTAAATTTAAGTAGCCACATGTGTGTGTTGGACAGCATATCTCTAGACTTTAGAATATGTGTCTTGAAGGAAGGTTGGCACTTTTTCACTTTCCACACTAGAATGTCCATTGGCCTGATAGAATCATCTAATTCAGGCATTGAATCCTAAAGAGCAGGCAGGCTGCCATTCAATATGCTCAGAACAGTTTACTTTTTTGGGTCCAGATCATTGCTAGAAACAAATGTATCCAGCTTCTACATGTGAACCCTCTGAGTCCTTTTATTGTTGTTGTTCTTATTTATTTATTTTTAATTGGACTATAGTTGCTTTTAATGTTATATTAGTTTCTGCTGTACAGCAATGTGAATCAGCTATATGTATACATATATTCCCTCCCTCCTGAGCCTCCCACCCTGCCATCAGGTTCTTATCCCCACTGATTTGTGCTTTTTTCAGATTAAAAATTGCTTGAAGAAGATTATGTGATTTTTTAACTATACAGACAAAAATATAATAACTATTATTTAATAATTGCAATAGTAATAATAAAAGTAATAAATAGAACAACAATAGCAGCCACTTATTTTTGCTTACTGTGTACCTAGTACTGTGAGAAGCACCTTATCCCACTTATTCACATTAATCCCATGAAGGTGCATTATCCTATATGAAGAAACTAATGCTTGTGAAGGTTATGTAATTTACAAGGCCACACAAGTATGAGTGAAAGAGGCATAATGTGACTCTGGTTCTGTCTGGCTATAAACCCCTTACTGTAACCACTGTGCTATCCCAGAGGATGCTAATAAACTGTGTTTTTCATCAGAAATTATTTCCTTGATAATAGCTGAGATAAATTATTAATGGCAGTGCTAGACCAGGGCCTATCTCTTATGATTTTAAGGCATGTGCTCTCCACTGCATTCCCCTTATCATAGAATCTGCTTTGGCCATGCTGCAGGAATTGGCCTGTATGTTACACTGAGACAAGCATTTTTAAAATTTGGGAACCTATTTCGTCTTTAATACTAAAAATTACATCTTGCTCTATTGGTCTGAAGAGGTCTTCCCTGATGGCTCAGACTGTAGAGTCTGCCTGTAATGTGGGAGACCCAGATTCAATCCCTGGGTTGGGAAGATCCCCTGGAAAAGGGAATGGTAAACCCACTCCATCAGTCTTTCCTGGAGAATTCCATGGACAGAAGAGCCTGGTGAGCTACAGTCCATGGGGTCGCAAAGAGCCAGACACAACTGAACTATTAACATACACATACATTGGTATAAAGACAAATACATTAATAGTCTATGTTAAACCATTTTCTTCTACCTGAAAGTCTTTTTCTTTGTGATTTTAAAAGAAATGGAAACATTTTATGAGCCCTGTGGTAGGTAGAATAATAACCGCCTCAAAGATGTCCATACCCTAATCTCAGAACCTGAAGATTATGTCACTTTTATGTGAATGTGTTACTTTCATGGCCAAAGGAACATTGCAGCCATGATTAAGTTAAGAATCTTGAGATGGAAAGCTTATCTTGGACTATTCGAGTGGATTGTGTAGAACCCCAAGGGTTCTAAAAGGAGAGTCAGAGAAGGAGATGGGATGACAGAAGCAGCATGTTAGAGGGACTCAACTTGAGCGAGACTTGACAGGCTTTGAAGATGGAAAGGTGGAAGGGGCCACCAGTGAAGTTAGGCAGGCAGCAGTGTCTGGCACCATTGCTGTATAATGCAGGAAAGACAGAGATCGGGAGAATCGTTTTTCACACTTCCAAGAAATCGCAGGATTCAAAGTGATTGTGGAAGAGACTTCAAGCCCAACTAATGGGTTTCCCCCCCTTTTGTTTTTCCCTCAGAATGTCTGGAGACAATGAAATTGTTGGCTGGGATTGTTTACTTTCTCCAGAGTTGGTGATTCTGATGCTCTGCAGAAACTATCAATACATTTGGGAGAGAATGAGCAGCGTCTGGGAAGAGTGCCTGAATGAGGAGAGAAATAGAGACCAAGAAGCGAGAGGAAGCGGAAAGGGGCAAGCACACAGATGGGCCTGAGGATGTCAACAGGGAGAGAGAGAGACGTTTACAGAAAAGAGGAAGGGCAGAAGACAGGGAAGAAAAGAAGGAAAGAAGCAAGCAGTCTGGGATTTGAAGGGACCCAGGAGGAAAGGTGGGGAAAGAAAAGAGACAAAAAGCAAAGCAAGTAGTGAGCCTGAAACTGAGCTTCCTTTCTTTCCATAGCTGACACTGAGTAGAGTCGAACTTCACAGGCCAGAAGCCATCTGCGGCATCAGCCCCAGTCCCACACCACTGCCATGGGCTGTGGGGCTGCACTCACGGGTCAGGGCCGAATGCAGCTGGAGAAACCCAGGAACTCCCATATGGTCAGAGGCTCTGCTCTCTTTACACAAAGCTGCTATTGACATCAAAGTGGCTCCCTGTGACCCGTGGTGTTCACTGTTCAAGCTCAGAGGCCTCTCTTTCAGTCTCAGGCCATCTTTGTAACTGTTTAAACCAGTTGTCTTTAGGGAAGTAGACCCTATGCCCAAATTTGTAACGATTTCTATGTTTTCCAGGGTGTGGGTTTTGTTTAGTTTAACACCAATAGTCAGTTGGTTCTGAGTGATCTTTTCACCTCCTGGTGTCACTTAAAAAGAAGTTTTTTAAAAAGGACATATTTCTTTATTTGTAAATATGTATGCATATGTTGAGTATGGAAACATTTTGTGGGTACATACACAGACACACATATACACACATACACCCACATAAGGCTCTCATATACAGTTTCTAGGAAACCAAGAACAAAGCAGTGCAGGGTATTTCTCAGTAATCCAGAGTCCCTCTTTCATTTCTATTCTTATTATCTTAGAGAGGATGTCTTTCAGTGAGATACATTTCTTAGCTCTCTAGACAATTTGCTGGGACCACACTTTGATAGGCCCCTCTTACGATTTTTAATTTTACCCCTTTCAGTAGACTTCTGCACATATAATCATTCATTTCTGTAAGCTCTATCCCAGGAAGTTTTTAAAAAACAAATTTTGCCTGTGTGGCTTTTAATTGTCCTCCCAAATTGTGTCTGGTATGCCGATGTCCTCCCCACACCCCCTAGGTTTAGGTTTTCAGCTTTCTCAGTTCTTTCTTCCTCGGCTGACACTGGGTGGTCTCTCTGCCTAGTCTGGTCTTCAGGTATCATGAACAGCTCTGTTTTATGCTTTTCACACAGTTCACTTTTCCATCTTGGCTTAGGGACTGAGATATTATTCCTTGTGCTTCTTTCTTAATGGCTTGTAATTTTTCACAGAGGATGACATTTAAGCTTTGTCACCTTGGGTATCAAATCTGTGCATAGATAAACAAACAGGACAGCAGTTACATAACTTCCTTAGTCTCATTTTATATATATATATATATATATACTTTTCTCCTTTTTCTCCTGCCCTGAAGTTAGGGGACAGAAGAGTTTATGTATTTTAATCTTCTCTTAGATGGTTTATTGAATAAGTGCTTATATTGTCCTTACCATATACCAGATACTAGGGCTCAATGCTTTCCAAATATGAGCCAATTCCATCCCCAGGACAACCTCCTGAGGATGGTGCTGAGATTCTTCATGTTAGGTAGTTGGGGAAATGGTAGCACTAAGAAGTAAGCTACTTGTACAAAATCACATGTCTGATAAGCAGCAGGGTCGGGATTCAAATCCATTCAGATCCTGTATCCAGACTGTTAACCATGATATTATGGGGGAGAAATGGGGCATGAATTACTTGCTTTAAGGCTTTCTGGTTAAGAATCCACTTGCCAATTCCCTGCAGGGGACGTGGGTTCGATCCCTGGTTGGGGAAGATTCCACATGCCTCGGAGCAACTAAGCCATGCACCACAACTGCTGAGGCTGTGCTCTGCAGCAAGAGAAGCCTGCAGTGAGAGGCCTGCGCACCACAGTAGAGAGTAGCCCCACTTGCTGCAACTCGAGAAAGCTTGTCTGAAGCAACGAAGACCTGACGTAGCCAAAATAAAGAAATTGACTAATTAATTAAAAAGAAAAGACTTTCTAATGAGTCAGTTCAGTGTTTTCCAGGACTAACATCAACTTTTGACTCTTTACATTAGACACAAATGCTTTTCTTTCTTTTTTCAAAATACTTTAGCAAAAGTATTACAGCTCGTAGCAAATGCATGCAGAATCCTATAATTCTGTGCAGGTATTTCATTGCATCTTTCCCTTTTGAAGTCAGATGGGCTGAGTTCATTGTTCTGGAAAGTCTGATGGCATCTGTGCCTCTTTTTACCATATTACTGCTCTCCCTTCCCTCTCATCGCTTTTCATAAGTTTTTTCATCAACACACAAGGCCTGATTTATGTTTTGAGAGCCACACCCTTTTCAACAAAGCATACACAGATGCCATATATAAATGAAAAGTGACCTTTACCCATGAAAAGAATTTTGATGAATCGCAGGAAGTAATATACTGTGAAGGAAAATACTTGTTTGATCTTTTTCTTTCTTTCTTTTTTTTTTTTAAATGTAAATCACTTCCCATGAAGAACAATCTGAGTGTAATGAGGTTCTTTAAGTGGAGACTACAAAGACCCCCAGCATATCAGAGAACAATTTCATTTGTGCTGGTCTCTGACTTACCGCTACTAATGGGGTGTGCATATCAGGGAGGCAGGAAGAAGTTGAGGGCCGTTGAAGGAAATGATAAAAAGCATTTAGATTAGTCAATGACTATTTCTTGGTTACAAAACATGGGCTAGACTCTCCATAGCAATGTTTTCAGACTATGGACTGGGACCCATTAGTGGACTCTATGGTCAATGTTAAAAGAAATTTTAAAAATTAAAAGAGATGAATAGAAAATATCAGAATGCATGACACAGAAAAACAACAGATAGAGTTTTGTGAAACTTTTCTAAATGTGTGTGTATAAAGAATGTCTATAATAAGCTGCAATGTAAACTGTCTCTCTTACTACGAATTACGTTCAAAAAGTGTTTGAAAAATACTGCTCTGTAGAATTGAAGTAGCCAAAGGCTTTTTCTCTACCGTCTGAGAACGTATACTACAAGACAGAATGAACTTTCTTAATGCTCTAAAGGTGTTAGGGGAATTCTATACAGGTGTTTCTGCAGGGAGTATTCAATTCAGTTCAGTTCAGTCGCTCAGTCGTGTCCGACTCTTTAGGAGGGAGGAACTGTAATAGGAGTAAGTGGCTCTACTCTTTTTGTTAGTGAGGGTGCATTTCTGAGGTGAGGTCAAAGAAGAACTCTGAAGAGGGAGGTCAGAGTCTAAGGGGATATGAAATGGTGGCTCTTCCAACCTCACTGGCTGGGAGAAGAAAACCCAAGTTGCAAATGGCTGAGGAAGGTGGACTGTGGAGACGTTCTGCTGGTAGGATTGAAGGAGCAGGATCCGGGAGAGAACAAGATGAGGAGAGTGGACCTGTAACTGCAAACCAGATGTGTATTGGCCAAAACTGAGCCATAGCTGTTTGCTTAGACTAGTCTTCTCACAAAGATTGGGATTTCCCGTTTCTCTAGAAAAGTAAGACTTTGCTCCCCTGAGTCTGTACGCATACGTGGGAGTAGTTGGCTGGTACCGACGAGCAGGGCCTCCCTGTGTGCTGTCCCACGGGATTGCCCCTAGCACATTCGGCTCTTAAAATGGAAATTTAATTGAAAGTTCACTTTCAAGAAGCCACATTTCAAGTGTCTGATAGCCACATGTAACTGATGTCTACCATATCGGTCAGCACAGGTACAGACCATTTTTATCATCACACAATTTCTATTGGTCAATGTTGCCGTTATATCCTGTGTCCCCACGAATCACTGCCTTCCCCTCCTTGGGGTAGCCCCACTCCTTTCCGCTATCTGCCTCACTCTCCAGGCATTTCTATTTGCAACTCCCATAACACAATACTTATGTTAGGTTGGCTAAAAAACTCTGTCAGTAAACCGTGGGAATTGAAACCTATCCCAGGTGATCACTGACTCACTGAAGCATCTTGAATTGAGTGTGTGTGTGAGTGTGAGTGTGTGTTCTTTGTAAGGGAAGGAGTAACATGAAAATGACAGAGACTGTGTGTGTGTAAATAGCATTTTATAAAGTTACTTGTGCAGAAGAGTGGGTTTCCGTTAGAGTTCTTCATTAGAGGGAAAAACTGTAGAAAAATAAAACTAATTTTCTGTCATCTGCAGCTGTGAATATACAATGGGGTGGTCAGGGCAGAACCCAAAGGATCAAACCTGGTGAGAGTAACTAACAATAAAGCAATGAAGAACTTGCCAGATAAAAATTAGCATCTCATTTCAATGGGGGTGGATAGAGTACCTTCTGACTCTCTTCAAATATCACAGGACTCAAGGGAGGCCTGACAAGGACTGAGTTTATCTGATCAACATA
This sequence comes from Ovis aries, assembly GCF_016772045.2. Lineage (NCBI taxonomy): Eukaryota > Metazoa > Chordata > Mammalia > Artiodactyla > Bovidae > Ovis > Ovis aries. Next base: position 58,424,029 of record NC_056059.1, on the reverse strand, counting down.
GAAGGCCAGCTGAGGTAAATCAGACCTGAGAGAATTGTTTGGCTCTCGTCATGTTTGGCTGACAATTCTAAATTATCCAGCTCAGCTTAAATATCCATATTATTTATGCAGGTACAGTCATTAAATATTCACCTTTGAGTTCAGTAACACACACACATACGCGCACACACACACACACACACAAATGCACACATCCTTTAATTTCCCAATGCTGTCCCCAAGAACATAAGAGGGCAGAGGGCTTTTAGAGTCATTATATGTTAACAAATTTGGGGTTGTATTTTAGCAAATTTTAGCTATTTCTTCTATCTTGATTGCCTTGTCTTAAGCTCTTTTCCTGTGGAAGTGGGTGGAAAAGAGGAGAGAATCCTGAAATTCTTTGGGCAGTGAGAAAATTTTGTTTTTCAACCTGTGTTTGTTCACTGGCATCACTACCTACATTTTCCCAGGTTCGCATATGAGAATAATTACTCCTCACTTCAGGAAATCCATTTTTAAAAAGTCCATTTGACTTCAAAGGATCCAGCACCCTTACTAGGGTCAGCTCAGCCGAGGAGACAGCTGCTAGGAGCCCTTCCCCGGGGCAAAACTGGACTTTCCTGGCTCCTTATCTCTTGGAACTTGTGCTGGGGTCCTGGGAAGTAGGGGCTGTGCCCACCCAGTATAGGAATGTCTGTCCCTAAGGGCTGAGAGTAGGGGACAGCTCTGTCTTTCCTGCAGTCAAGACCAACTGCTCCAAACCCCAGTGCCTTTTACAGGGGCAGTAAAAGGGCCCAGCACAGGGTCAGGGCAACTGCCATCCTGCCCGGATATGTGACCTTAGGTGAGTCTTTTGGCATCTGTGAGTTTCTGTTTACTCAGGTGTATGGAAGCATTCAACTGAATCAGTCTCCCTTTTGATAAATATAAAAATCTCATGTCCTTATTGGATTCTACATCACGGTCACTGCAAAATCAAACTTTCTCCTAAAGCATCAATAGAATTGGGATCAATGTTCTACTTTGGTGAATAAAACAAAAAATGTTCACATTTGCGCATGTGGAAAGAGTTAACTCTACTTAAGGGCCTCACGCAGCACTGCTTAAATCATACCGGCCAGAAGACTCATTTGGGGTGGCTCATTTCAAACGCAGACTCCTGAGGCTTCCCTGGTGGTCCAGTGGTTAAGACTCTGAAGTTTCACTACAGGGGACATGAGTTCAATCCCTAGTCGGGGAACTAGGGCCAAAATATAAACAAATTTTTTAAAAATGCAAATTCCTGAGATTCTATAGCAGGTTTGGGGAGATGCTAGGAATCGCATGCACAATGACACCAGGTGATTCAGTGTCCAGAGGGGATATTTAGAGGAATCTTGGCACTGGCTCTAAGTTTCCAGATATAGAGAAACCATGTCAGTCATGTTCAGCACAGAATTCCAGTGCACCCCTTGCCTTGTAGGGAACTCAATGTTGGCCATATGCCTTGTTAATTTAATCCCTCTAATACTTTTTGGTAACATCCAAGAAGAACATGTCAAGTTTCTTTTGAGAGCAGATATTTCTACCTGATTTGTTCACAGTTGTAGGTTTAGCAGGAAAGATATGCCTGGCACATTGAAGTCTCTTAATAAACATTTATTTAGAGACTAGATGGCTCTCTATTACACAATTAGAATTGCTCTTCATTTTCCAATTATGAAATTATATGTTAGGAAATGCCTGCTGCCTCCGGAGGGTAACTGTGGCCTCCCCCATCACCCAAACCCAGTGAGAACTTACAACCCAACTGTTTCCCCATCAAGGGTGGAGGGATTTAAGAGCAGCATCTCAGTGATGCTCCTGAAGCCCCAGCTCAGCCTTCCTTCTTGAAAAGGCCATAGCATGGGAACCCTGCATCAACCCCCTCTACTCCCCTCTCCCGCCCATCATCACTACCCTCCAGTGGCCTTCTCCGAAGCATACAGCTGCACCTGACCTCACGCTCCAGCACTGTAATCAATGAAGCCCAAAAACTGCCCAAGGAAGGACACCCCAGCACAATGAGCAGTCCCCCTGCCACCACTCCTGGGTGGCCAACCACCACTCTATTATCAACACCTGCTGGCCCGCCTGCCCACCCCCACTCTCCAAAGGAGCAATTCTGGCTCCTGCATCTGTGTTCTCAGCAACAAGCACAGTGCCCAGTGAAGGACGGAGGAAGACCAAGGTGGGGACCGCAGGAAGGTGGAAGAGCAGGAAGTGGGGGGCTGCTTGCCCCTGGCAGGTTCAGAGGACACTCCCTCCTGCCCTGAACTAAACTTGTCCACTCCTATTATTTTCCCAGCACATCCCATTCTTTTCTATCACCGCACAGTTAGCAACTGTCAACTGTACATTTACTGGATTCCCTTCTTATTTATTGTCTTTCCAACTAGATTGTAAAATCCATGGGGCAAACCCATGTCTATTCTATGCTCTACTCAGAATCTCAAAAAAAAAAACAAAAAAAAAACTTATAGGTATCCAAAACATATATATTGAATGAAGGAGAAAATACACCTAGTAATTTCCTGAAGCTACTCTGATCGATTCCTGCTCCAGGCAGGAAGTCTTGCTTCCTTCAGTTAGTCTTCCCCTCCACTCCTACCCTAGTTCCCCCAACAATGAGCAAACTCCCACACCAGAACGTGGGAGTGACAACTCTGATTGGTTATTTCCCAGAGTGTAGCAGTGACAATTTTGATTGGTTATTTACTGGGGACACCTATCAATTGATACAAATAGTTTGCTGGTTGACACAGGGTCTTTAGAAATGACACGGTACTCCTGTATCAATGGAGAAGATCTTATCTTGAAATTCATTTTTAAATGAATAAATCATAATAATAGCTCTCATTTCTGAGCATTTACTCTGTGCCAAGTGCATAATGATATCCGCTATTTATGGAGCATATGTGCCAAGCACTTAAAATATATCACTTCATTGAAGCCTTACAAAACCAAAGACAGGTGCTATTATTGTCTTCATATTATAGCTAAGAGCTTGGATAAGTTAAGTCTTTTGCCCAGGGTCACACAAGTAGTAAATGATCAAGAAAGACCATCTCTCTCTCTTGCTGTCAGACTTCCAAATCTATGATCCATCTTCTGCTCTTTGCTCTGAAATCTGCTTTGAGGAAGAGGAAGAGGTCTACTCATCCCCAGTAGATATGATAAACAGAGGACATGAGGGAGGGACCAGGTAAGGAAAGGAAGAGAAGGCAGATCCCTACTTGGGCAGGAACTGTAATCTCCCTTTCATGAAAAAAAGGAAAACTTCAGATCAGTTGAGGGACTCGCTCCAATGGGCCAGGATGGTAGGAGAGGTTTATGTTTTATTTTATTTTTTTAAGATTATTTGTGTGTGTGTGTTTATACCATTTTTAAAGTCTGTGTTGAATTTGTTACAATATTGTTTCTGTTTAGTGTTTTGGTATTTTGGCCTCAAGAGATGTGGGATCTTAGCTGCCTGACTAGCGATTGAACTTGCATCCCCTGCACTGGAAGGTGAAGTCTTACAGATCCAGTCTTTTTGAGGCTCTGTTCTCACTTTGGGTTTGCCCAAGGAATCCTGTTGCCTTACTTCAGTATCAGACGCTTTAGGGACAACAGTGGGCCCAAATCTTCTAGTGCTTCATCCATCCTTAACAGGAGCACCCTATGCATTGTGGCTGGGTAAGCAACTCTGCTTAGCAAGTGAACAAGAAATATTACAATCCTGACATTGTCTTCTCCTAAAGTCTTCACTGTGTCTCAAGGAAAGTGGCTGTTTCCAAGCATGTCCCAGAACACACAGCCTCAGCAAGGCTTTTGTTCATCAGAAACTGTGGAGGTGAGGCACCAGTGTTAGTTATGTGTTTGACTTTGCAGTTATACTTGAAGCATTAAAATATGGAAAATTTACATATCTTTTTCTCCTTCCCATCGTCCTACCCTCCAAACTTCCCTCTTTCTTCCCTTCTTTACTCCCATCCTTCCTTCCTTCCTTCTTTCCTTTTTTTTTTTTTTAAGAAAACATAAAAAGTTAGATGTTTGAAGACTAACATTGAACTGTTTTGACCTATTGAAAAGTCATTATGAAATTATGGATTCAACTATGCACTGATGAAACTTTTGACAAGTATTTTTGTTGAACATAATTCTAGATGCATTGATTTCTTACCAGGTGTTGTGGCTTAGTGTCTAAGATAGAGTTCCAATGGTCTCTCAGAACTGTTCTAGAAAGTTTTGTCTTAGTCAGCTGGGTGCTATAATGGAATATCATAGATCGAGTGGCTTATAAACAACAAATATTTGTTCCTCACAGTTCTGGAGGCTGAGAAGTCCAGGGGTCTGGCCAATTCAGTGTCTGGTGAGGATCCACTTTCTGGTTCATAGACAGCTATCTTTTCCTTGTGTTCTTACCTGGCAGAGTGGCAAGGGAGCTCACCTTGGTCTCTATTATAAGGGCACTAATCTCATCATTGGAGAAGGAAATGGCACTCCACTCCAGCACTCTTGCCTGGAAAATCCCATGGACGGAGGAGCCTGATAGGCTACAGTCCGTGGGGTCACAAAGAGTCAGACATGACTAAGCAACTTCATTTTCACTTTCAATCTCATTCATGAGGGTCCTACCCTCATGACCTAATCACCTCCCAAAAGCCTGACCTCCAAATACCATCACTTTTGGAAGTAAATTTTAAGATATGAATTTCCAGAGAGACAAAAGCTCAGTGTACGACAAGTTCCTTCTCAATGGTTTAACTTTTTACTGTCCCTGGTGGCTCAGACGGTAAAGAATCCACCTGCAATGCAGGAGACCAGGGTTCTATCCATGGGTTGGAAAGATGCCCTGGAGAAGGGAATGGTTACCCACTCTAATATTCTTGCCTGGACGATATCATGGACAGAAGAGCTTGGCATACAATCCATTGGGTTGCAAAACAACTAACTTAACTGTTTCTTCAGAAAGTCCAATTTTCAGATTGAAAGTCTTATTCTACTGCTCAGATTCCAGGGGAAACTCAAACTGTGTAAGAGAAACAGCAGGAAAAGCAGACCACCTGGATCTGTGAAACTCAAGTTATTTCTGCAGGCCCCATGCCCTACTCTGTCCCCCAAGCCCAGATTTTTCACTACTACATCGCCAAAAGTACAGGCAATCAGTCAGTGAGTTTTCTGTCTTACAGGCTTAATCTGGGAGCCTGAGACCACCTGACCTTTAATTAGCAGCTATCAAGGGAAATAAAAAGGGAAATAGATATTAATATCTATTTCATAAAACATTCGATTTTGTTCACATGAATACTAATCAAAGCCTGCATAAAATTGTAGCACATCATGTTTGAGGAAAAGATGTGAGTTATAATAGATCCTATTTCCATAATTCTAACATGCTGTAATTTCCATCTGATGAAATGTAGCTATGAAATTAAAAGTGCCATTTTATGTGTGAAAGTTCTAAACCTGGACTAAAAGTGGAGGAAGATATTTTTTAGAGTTTTGAAAAAGAGTATAAAAAAATGATGGAAATATGAAATGTTCTCTTGAAATTTATTAACAATTTAGGAGCAATAGTAAGAAAAGCAGTCAAAACTTTATATGATTGCTAAGAGGGGGATAAAAGTCTTTAAAAATGTTATATTCCCAGCTCCTAGAACAGGGTCTGGCAAATAGTAGAGCCTCCATATATATATATATTTTAATGAATTTTTGAGTGCAAGTTGGGGAAGAAGGCAGGAGGAAAAGGGAGAGCAGTCTAAGAACCATATTTCATGAGCACCATTTTTCAAGAGGGAGGTGGTGTGAGGATCTGAGGGGATATGATAGTTGGACCACAAAGGCACGGTGTCTGTAGTAGTTTCTCAGGCTGTCATTACAAAGTATCATAAACTAGATGACTTTAAGAAAACCCAGAAATTTATTGCCTCATAATTATGGAGTTTAGAAGTCCAAAACCGAGGTGTCAGCAGAGTTGTGCTACATTTAAAACCTAAAGAGCTATCTTTCCATGCCTCATTCTAGCTTTAGGATGCTTAGATAGCTCACAGTTTTCTGGCTTTATCCTTCTTATATGCCGCAGATCTAGAACTGCTCTTTATATTATGTGGCCTAATGATAAGTTTTTGTTTTGTGAGAATAACACAAAGAACATTTTTTCCTGAACAATTTGAAAGTGAGCTGCCACCATAATGCCCCTTCACCTTTGATATTTGAGTACAGTTTTCTTCTACGCAAAGACATGAATCACAGCACAACCATAAAAAATCAGAAAATTAACATTGACACCGCTACCACCTAATCCTCAGACCCACTCTTGTTCCACCAACAGTCTCAATGCGGTCCTTCAAACAGAAGGATATGATTTATGCTCACGTGCTACGTTGAGAGGTCATGTCTCTTCTATCATCTTCAGTGCAAAAATCTTCCTTAGTCTTTCCTTAGCTTTCACGACCTTAATACTTTTAAGCAAGGCTCACCGGCCACATCCAGCCTGGTCACTCAGCTTTAGAAAGAATATTTTACTGGAACACAGTTACATACGTTCATTTACATATTGCCTAAGGCTGATTCGGGGCTACGACAGCAGAGCTAAGTAGCTGTGACAGAGACCATATGGCCTGCAAAACCTAAAATATTTACTTCCAGGCACTCGATATAAAATCTTTTTTGACCCTTTTGTGAGACAGAACGAGAAGGGAAGAAAAAGAAATGAAGAGAATAAATATCAGAAAGGAAGAACACTAGTTTTAGCGTATTTTATTGCTCTCATGGAAAATCCTAAGGAGTCTATAGAATAACTACTAGAACTAATAATTGAATTTAGCAAAGCTGCAGAATCTAAGGTAGGTACAAAAAAAAATCAGTCTTGCCACTCTATATTAGCAACAATTGGTAGACAATATTTTTAATTTCATTAAAGTATTGTCAGGAAACATACTTAGAAATAAATTAAAATGTGCAATCCTTCTACCTCAAAAATGAAAAAAAAAAATTGCCGAGAGAAATTAAAGACGTAAATGGAAGTGAAAAGTGCAAGTCGCTTAGTTGTGTCCGACTCTTTGCGGCCCCATGGACTGGGGCTTGCCAAGCTCCTCTGTCCATGGAATTCTCCAGGCAAGAATGCTGGAGTGGGTAGCCTTTCCCCTCTCTAGAGGATCTTCCCAACTCAGGGATTGAACGCAGTTATCCTGCACTGCAAGCAGGTGGCTTTACCATCTGAGCCACCAGCGAAGCCCAAAGACCTAAATAAAAAGAGAGAAGTAGTATATTCATATACTTAAGACTGAAGATTGATGAGATGTTAATACTACCCAAATTGATTATAGATTCAATGCCATCCCACAGAAAGCTCCAGCAGTATACTTTTTAGAAATCAACAAGCCTATTCTAAAACTTATCTGAAAATTCAAAGAATCTAGTCAAAATTATTTTGAAAGAGAAAAACCAAGTTAAGTGACTCATACATATGACTTCAAGATTGTAACCAGCATAAAAATAGCCCCCAATCATCCCTGCTTGCTGATATTATCCTTGGGTGGTCCCTTCCCAGGTGATATCAGGTTTGTCTGTGTGGCCAAGAGTGATGATATGTTGCTTCCTAGATTAAGTTATGAAAGATACTGTGATCTCTCTCTCTTTCATTTCCTTCCCTCTCTTATTCTCGCTTTGACCACTTGTTCTGAGAGAAACCAGTCAGTTGTGAACAGTCCAATGGACAGCCCCACATGGTGAGGAATTGAAGTTCATGGCCACCAGCCAGCAAGGACCTGAGGCCTCTGTCAGCAGCTGCACTAGTGAACCTGGAAATAAACTCTGCGGTCCCTGCTCAGTCTTCCTATGACTGCCATCCTGGCCAATAGCTTGACTACAACCTCATGAGAGATTCTGAGATGGAACTACTCAGTTTAGGTGTTCTCAGATTCCTAACTGTCAGAAATGATGTGAAATAATTATTACCTGTTGCTTTATGCTACTAAATTTGGAGATAATTGTTATAATAGAAGACAAATGCAAGGACTTACATTTAACTTATAGTAATTGAAACAGTGTGGTATTGACATAAGGATTGAAAATAGATCAATGGAACACAATAGAATTCAGAAATAGACCCACACATAAAGTCAATTGATTTTTGACCAAGGGACCAATATAATTTGAAAAGGGCAGTCTTTCCAAAGAATGGTGTTAGTAGACTGTTTGACATACCAACCACCAAAAACAATTCAAGGTAGAACACAGAGAATACTTTGGGGTAGGCAAGGATTTCTTAGAGAGGATGATGAATGAATAAAGATGTGGGATATACATATGAATATATTATTTGGCATTGAGAAAGAAGAAAATTCTGTCATTTTGATGATATGAGTGGATCCTGAAGACATAATGTTAAATGAAATAAGTCAGACAGAAAAAGACAAACATCATATAATATCACTTATATGTGAAATTTTAAAAAGCAGAATTTATAGGAGTAGAGAGTAGATTAGTGGTTACCAAGAACTGGGGCTGGAAGAAATGGGGAGATCCTGGTCAAAGGGTACAAACTTCCATCTATAAGATGAGTAAGTTCTATGGATCTAATGTACATCAGGGGGACTATAGTTAACTCTGTGTGTGTGTGTGTGTGTGTGTGTGTGTGTGTGTGTGTGTGTGTGTGTGTGTGTGTATTTTCCTCCACATCTTAGTTTGCCTACCAGGGATTGAACCCAGGTCCTCAGAAGTAAGAGCACAGAGTTTTAACCCACTGGACCACTGGGGAATTTCCAACAATGTTTTATCATATGCTGGAAAGTTACTAAAAGAGTAGATCTCGAATATTCTTTCCACAGAAAAGAAATGGTAATTATGTGGGGTGATGGAGGTGTTAACTAACTCTATTGTGGTAATCACTTCAAAATATATGTGTATAAAATCATCACATTATTTATCTTTAACTTACACAATATGAGGTCAATTCTATCTCAATAAAACTAAGGGGAAAACCACATATGTCCACAAAGACTTGTACAAGAATGTTTATAACAACTTTGCCATAAATGGTAAAAACCTGGTAACAAGCCAAATGTCCCTAAACAATTGAAGGGTAAACAAATTATCATATATTTATACAAAGAAATACTACTCAGCAGTGCAAAGAAACATATTAGTGATACACACAACAAAAGTGAGTGGATTTCAAAAACAGTATGCTGCATCAAAGAAAGCTAGACACAAAAGAGTACATACATTATAATGCCATTTATATAAAGATCCACAGGTTAAAAAACTAAGCTGCAGTGATGGAAATCAGAACAGCAATGGGCTCTAGATGAGAGGTAACTGATGGAAGGGAACTGCAGAAAACTTCATGGGGGATAAAAATGTTCTATATGTTAATCAGGGTGCATATATTTGTCAAAAACTCACTCAGCTGTATACTTAGAATCTGAGCATTTTATTACATGTAAAGAACCATGTAAGAAGATGAATTTGAATGCTTTGACAGGGACTTTATAGGTCCTGGCTATTCATAACACTGCAAATATGCTAGTTGGTTTACATCAGTCCTGAGAGAGACCTAGAAAAATGGGAGGAGTGTCGAATTGAGTCTTAAGAAGGAGAGAATGGAAAAGGGAGCCATTCAAATGGAAAATAAACACAAACGGAAGAGGTTGAATATTCACTTGGCCTTGGATCTTACATTGCCTTGGACTATTTTCCCCTTTTCTCTTTAAGATGAGATTTCAAACTCTTCAAGGGTGGTGATACATCTTATAAGCCTTTGCATTTCTTATAACTCTAGCACTCTTTTCTGCAGAGAGATAGACTTTGGTAATACCATAGAAAGAGAGAGAGGCAGCGAGCTGTGATTTCAAATATTTTTCAATGAGTTTTTCGCGTGTGTTTCCTGGAATGGTTGACTGACAAATTACATGAGAACCAGGACTGTTCTGTGTTTCCCAGTCAGGCTTGGTGTCTGGCACATGGAATAATGTATTTTCATTGATTAACTGAAGTGTACACTAGAGAGAAAAGTAAATGGGCTTCTCTCAAAGGCCTATTGTCTCTCCTCCCTCACCATCCCCCACAATCTCTCAGCAGTGGAAATCTTTAAGTATGCTTTTTGTTGTTTTACAGCTGTTTGCACTTAAATTGGGCGTGTCTCTATCCCATTTTATTAGCTATTTCTCATACCAGCCCTGTGAGGTTAGCGCTGTTATCTGCATGTTACAGGCAAGGGCAATGAGAGGTGAAGCCACTTGCCCAGGTCGGGATCCACAATGAGCTGCTGGGAGGGGTGGGATTTGAGTGCACTGGTTCCCTTTCCAGCCGGCTTTGCTGGTCCAAAGAGTGTGTGGCTTCCAACAAGATAATAAAATATGGATTTTCTATACTAGACTTTGAAAACCATTTTAAAGACATTTATTCCAGAAGAAAGAGATAGGATTGTAATTCTTTGGCCTGATTCCTTTTCCTGAGAATCTTTTAGGTACTGCCCGGCTGCCTGGGCTTCCCCGATGGCTCAGAGGTAAAGAATCTGCCTGCAATGCAGGAGGCTCAGGTGATGTGGGTTTGATCCTTAGGTGGGGAAAATCCCCTGGAGGAGGAAATGGCAACCCTCTCCAGTATTCTTGTTGGGAAATGCCGTGGACAGAGGAGCCTGGAGAGCTACAGTCCATGAAGTCTCAAAGAATCGGACGTGAATGAGCAACTAAGAATGCACACAAGGGCTGCCTAGGTTCAAGTTCTTTGAAATGACTCACTCCATCTAGAGATTCAGCACCTTTAGTTCCTGCTCTAAAGTGTTTAACTTATATACAGAGTACATCATCAAAAACGCTGGGTTGGATGAAGCACAAACTGGAATCAAGATTGCCAGGAGAAATATCAATAACTTCAGATATGCAGATGACATCACCCTTATGGCAGAAAGCGAAGAAGAACTAAAGACCCTCTTGATGAAAGTGAAAGAGGAGAGTGAAAAAGTTGGCTTAAAACTCAATATTCAGAAAACTAAGATCATGGCATCTGGTCCCATCACTTCATGGCAAATAGAAGGGGAAACAATGGAAACAGTGACAGACTTTATTTTGGGGGTCTCCAAAATCACTGTGGATAGTGACTGCAGCCATGAAATTAAAAGATGCTTGCTCCTTGGAAGAAAAGCTATGTCCAACCTAGACAGCACGTTAAAAGGCAGAGACATTGCTTTGCCAACAAAGGTCCATCTAGTCAAAGCTATGGTTTTTCCAGTGGTCATGTATGGATGTGAGAGTTGGACTACAAAGAAAGCTGAGCACCGAAGAGTTGATGCTTTTGAACTATGGTGTTGAAAAAGACTCATGAGAGTCCCTTGGACTGCAAGGAGATCCAACCAGTCCATCCTAAAGGAAATCAGTCCTGAATGTTCATTGGAAGGATTAATGCTGAAGCTGAAACTCCAATACTTTGGCCACCTGATGCCAAGAACTGACTCATTGGAAAAGACCCTGATGCTGGGAAAGATTGAAGGTGGGAGGAGAAGGGAATGATAGAGGATGAGATGGCTGGATGGCATCACCGACTCAATGGACATGAGTTTGAGTAAACTCCAGGAGCTGGCGATGGACAGGGAGCCCTGGCATGCTGCAGTCCATGAGGTTACAAAGAGTCAGACACAACTGAGCAACTGAGCTGAACTGAACTGAGTTCCTGCTCAGATCCTCCAACTCCAGAAGTCCCTCTCCCTTTAGCAACCTCCCAGTAGAGCCCACCCAGATAGTATAACCTTAAACAACATTTTAATTGGAGTAAATTTTATAAAGTTGGAAGAGAATTTAGGGCTTATCTAATCAGGAAAAATTTAATGTGGTTTGTTCAGTTCAGTTCAGTCACTCAGTAGTGTCTGACTCTTTGCAACCCCATGGACTGCAGCATGCCAGGCTTCCCTGTCCATCACGAACTCCCGGAACTTGCTCAAACTCATGTCCATCATGTTGGTGATGCCATCCACCCATCTCATCCTCTGTCGTCCCCTCTCTTCCTGCTTTCAATCTTTCCCAGCATCAGTCTTTTCCAGTGAGTCAGTTCTTCACATCAGGTGGCCAAAGAACCGGAGCTTCAGTTTCAGCATCAGTCCTTCCAGTGAATATTCAGGACTGATTTCCTTTGGGATTGACTGGTTGGATCTCCTTGCAATCCAAGGGACTCTCAAGAGGCTTCTCCAATACCACAGTCCAAAAGCATCAATTCTTTGGCACTTAGCTTTCTTTATGGTCCAACTCTCACATCCATACATAACTACTGGAAAAACCATAGCTTTGACTAGACAGACCTTTGTTCGGCAAAGTAATGTCTCTGCTCTTTAACATGCTGTCTAGGTTGGTCATAGCTTTTCTTCCAAAGAGTAAGCATCTTTTAATTTCATGGCTGCAGTCACCATCTGCAGTGATTTTGGAGCCCAAGGAAATAGTCTGTCACTGTTTACATGTTTCCCCATCTATTTCCCATGAAGTGATGAGACCGGATGCCATGATCTTAATTTTCTGAATGTTGAGTTTTAAGCCAACTTTTTCACTCTTCTCTTTCACTTTCATCAAGAGGCTCTTTAGTTCTTCTTCACTTTCTGCCATAAGGGTGGTGTCATCTGAATATCAAACTTCCATAAATCTGAAACATATGTAAAATTGTGAATCAGGATCCATATAACTTTTTTTTCTCCTTAGAAGATCAATCTTTTAGATAATTCTTGTTTAAAGTGGTCATGTCCCTAATGGACAGGAAAACTGAAGCAAAGTGAGTTTAGAGAACCTGCCTTAATTTTACACAGCCAGACAACTGCATCCAGACTCTGAATTCTCCAGGAAGACAGCAGAACTGACTTCTCGTGCTTCCTGGAACATGCATTTCATTTGAAGAATTAACACCCACAGGCTCTTTGACTCAGATACTTAGTTCTAAGAAACTGGTTTACCCCCAATGGCATCCTTCATTAAGATAAAACCACCAATCAGTCCTTTCCTTCAGCTGCATAAATCGGTTCTCCTGGAGGACACTCAGCAGAGGGATGCAGGATTTCTGTGTCCTTTCCCTGAATGGAAGATGGAACATCAGCATTTCCAGATTCCTGGTTCTGATACCTCGGCCCAAGAAGATCAGCGATCCTATTATTTCATCACTTGCTGACTCCCTTCAGACACTGGACTCAATTAAGACAAATGGTTTTCAACCTTAGTTTCACTTTAGATTTCCCCCAGGGGAAATTTTCAAAATCCCCCTGCTCATGGCCAGCCTGCACCCTAGACCAATTAAATCCAACCCTCCAAAGAAAGGACTCAGAGTATTTTTTTTTTAAATTGTGATGTGTAGCCAAAGTTGAAAACCACTAATAAAAGCAAGAGAAAAAAACATACTGCTTAGACTCCTATTATGTATCAGGGTTTTACATACACTAGCCCTTTTTTTTCTCCTTCCAACTCAGAGAGGCTCTATAGCTTTTTTAAAAATCACAGCTGGAAAGTGGCAAAGCATAGCTTTAAATCCAGGTCCTTGTAATTCCTGGATTTAAAGCTATACTTTCATTGTAGGAACATATGGCTTCCTGAAAGCTATCTATAAAACACAGATTCAGTGATGATCAAAGGAGTCACCACCAAGCACCTGGAACATAGGAGATGGGCCTGAATAATCTCTCTCTCTCCATTTCTCTCCCTATTCATTTATCTAGAATGTTCCTCCTGACCATGCTATGACATGACACCAAGACTTTAGGTTAGGGAACTTTGGGTTAACCTCAACCACTATATAGTCATTACACCTTCTTTATACACTAACCGTGTTACATTGTAATTTCATTGTATGGGATGTTTGGTTTTAGGCCACTTAAATTGATGGAATATGTATAAAAATGTCTTTTTACTCATTGCAAGCATGTTACAGATGTTTCAACACTCTGCAGTCAGACACAACTGAGTGCCTTCACTTTCATACATTGGAGAAGAAGGCAACCAACTCCAGTGTTCTTGCCTGGAGAATCCTGGGGACAGGGGAGCCTGGTGGGCTACCATCTATGGGGTTGTACAGAGTCGGACATGACTGAAGCAACTTAGCAGCAGCAGCAGTCATTACTTCTCTCTTGTCATTATAGAATAGGATAACTCTCCATTTAACTCATGGAAAGTTAAAAAAACTAAGATGAAGGCATCTGATTCCATCATGAAAAATAGAAGGGAAAAAAGTGGAAGCAGTGACAAATTTTATTTTCTTGGGTTCCAAAATCACTACAAACGGCACTGCAGCCATAAAATTAAAAGACACTTGCTCTGTGGAAGGAACTATGGCAAACCTAGACAACATATTAAAAAGCAGGGACATCACTTTGCTGACAAAGGTCCGTATAGTCAAAGCTATGGTTTTTCCAGTAGTCATTCACGGATGTGAGAGTTGGACCATAAAGAAGTCTGAAAGCAAAAATTGATGTTTTGGACCTGTGGTGCTGGAGAAGACACTTCAGAGTCCCTCAGATTGCAAGGAGATCAAACCAGTCAATCCTAAAGGAAATCAACCCTGAATATTCATTGGAAGGATTATTGCTGAAGCTGACTGAGCTCCAATATTTTGGTCACCTGATGTGAAGAGCAGACTCATTGGAAAAGACCCTGATATTAGGGAAGATTGAAGGCAAAAGGAGAAGGGGGTGGCAAAAGGGGAGATGGTTAGATAGCATTCCTGACTCAATGGACATGAATTTGAGCAAACCTGAAGAGATAATGAAGGACAGGGAAGCCTGGTGTGCTGCAGTCCATGGGGTTGAAAAGAGTTGGACATGACTTAGTGACTGAACAACAGCAACAATGTTGGCCTTAGTGGCACTGCCCACTCACGAACTTGAAACCTGGTGTAACCAGATCATCTATCCATTCATCACTGTCTTCATAAGACTAGAACAGAGGCCTGTGCCCTAGTAATTCTGAAGTTTCCCCGTTTCTTCTAGTCTATTTATGAGACTTGCAAATCATTAAAAAATGTTTTTCTGACTTGGTGACATTCATTCAAGCAGGATATGAACAGGAGCAGGAACTTTAAGACAGGATGCCTCCTTCATCGCGTGCATGCTCCATTGTGTACAACTCTTTGTGACCCCATGGACTGCAGCCTAGCAGGCTCCTCTATCCATGGAATTTTCCAGGCAATAATGATGGGGTGGGTTACCATTTCCTATTCCAGAGGGATCTTCCTGACCCAGGGATTGCACTCATGTCTCTGGCATCTCATGCTTTGGCAGATAGATCCTTTACAAACTCCACCACCTTGCAGGCCTCCTTGGAGTGGAACAAATGTTGGCACCTTCCAAGAAGGAAATAAATGACATTGTTCAGAATGCCTCCATCTGCTGACAGGGACTGAAGCGTTTGACTGAAGCAATAATAGTAATGACAGCTAATGTTTACTGCGGCCTCTTAGTCCAGGCATTGTCTGAAGTGCACGTTGGTAAGAGAGAGAGCCAGGATTCAAACCCTGGCAGTCTGAACCCAGAATCTGCTTTCTAACTTCATGGTTATATTTTGGGAGCCACCAGTGGGCTGGAGGGATGCTCAAGAGGAAGTGGGGTCCCATGTCAACCTCAGAGAAGAGGAATGAGACATGGAGCTGGCCATCACCGTGCTTTTATCCTTCCTTTGTCTTCCTTTTCTACCCAGTTACTGTTTACCAAGTTGAAGAAAATAAGGAAAACCACTAGACCATTCAGGTATGACCTGAATCAAATCCCTTAGGATTATACAGTGGAAGTGACAAATAGATTCAAGGGATTAGATCTGACACACAGAGAGCCCGAAGAACTATGGATAGATATGTACATTGTACAGGAAGCAGTGATCAAGGCCATCCCCAAGCAAAAAAAGAGCAAAAAGGCTAAATGGTTGTCTGAGGAGGCCTTACAAACAGCTATGAAAATAAAAGAAGCTAAAGGCAAAGGAGAAAAGGAAAGATATACCCATTTGAATGCAGAGTTCCAAAGAATAGCAAGGAGAGATAAGAAAGCCTTCCTCAGTGATCAGTGCAAAGAAATAGAGGGAAATAATAGAATGGGAAAGACCAGAGATTTCTTCAAGATAATTAAATATACCAAGGGAAAATTTCATGCCAAGATGGTCACAGTAAAGGACAGACATGGTAGGGACCTAACAGAAGCAGAAGATATTAAGAAGAGGTGGCAAGAATACACAGAAGAACTATACAAAAAAAGATCTTCATGACCCAGATAACCATTATGTGTGATCACTCACCTATAGTCAGACATGCTGGCATGTGAACTCAAGTGGGCCTTAGGAAGCACCACTATGAACAAAGCTAGTGGAGGTGGTGGAATTCCAGTTGAGCTATTTCAAATCCTAAACAATGATGCTCTGAAAGTGCTGCACTCAATATATCAGCAAATTTGGGAAACTCAGCAGTGGCCACAGGATTGGAAAAGCTCAGTTTTCATTCCAATCCCAAAGAAAAGCAATTCCAAAGAATGTTCAAATTACTGCACAATTGCACTCATCTCACATGCTAGCAAAGTAATACTGAAAATTCTCCAAGCCAGGCTTCAACAGTATGTGAACCATGAACTTCCAGATGTTCAAGCTGGATTTTAGAAAAGGCAGAGGAACCAGAGATCAAATTGCCAACACTGGTTGGATCATGGGAAAAGCCAGAGAGTTGCAGACAAGCATCTACTTCCACGGTTTTGACTCTGCCAAAGCTTCTGACTGTGTGGATCACAACAAGCTGCGGAAAATTCTGAAAGAGATGGGAATACCAGACCACCTTACCTGCCTCCTGCGAAATCTGTATGCAGGTCAAGAATCAACAGTTAGAACTGGACATGAAACAACAGACTGGTTCCAAATTGGGAAAGGCTGTATATTGTCACCCTGCTTATTTAACTTATATGCAGAGTAACTCCAGTACTCTTGCCTGGAGAATCCCATGGATGGAGGAGCCTGGTGGGCTGTAGTCCATGGGGTCGCTAAGAGTTGGACATGACTGAGCAACTTCACTTTCACTTTTTACTTTCATGCATTGGAGAAGGAAATGGCAACCCAATCCAGTGTTCTTGCCTGGAGAATCCCAGGGACAGGGGGAGCCTGGTGGGCTGCAGTCTATGGGGTCGCACAGAGTCAGACACAACTGAAGCGACTTAGCAGCAGCAGCAGCAGAGTATATCATGTGAAAAACCAGGCTGGATGAAGCACAAGCTGGAATCAAGATTGCCAGGAGAAATATCAATAACTTAAGATATGCAGATGACACTAACCTTATGGCAGAAAGCGAAGAACTAAAGAGCCTCTTAGGTGAAGGTGAAGTTGCTCAGTTGTGTACGACTCTTTGCGACCCTGTGGACTGTAACCTACTAGGCTTCTCCGTCCACGGGATTCTCCAGGCAAGAATACTGGAGTGGATTGCCATTTCCTTCTCCAGGGGATCTTCCCAACCCAGGGATCGAATCTGGGTCTCCCGCATTGGAGGCAGACGCTTTAACCTCTTGATGAAAGTGAAAGAGGAGAGTGGAAAAGTTGGCTTAAAACTCAGCATTCAGAAAACTAAGATCATGGCATCCGGTCCCATCACTTCATGGCATATAGATGGGGAAACAAAGGAAACAGTAAGAGACTTTATTTTCTTGGGCTCCAAAATCACTGCAGATGGAGACTGCAGCCATGAAATTAAAAGATGCTTGTTCCTTGGAAGAAAAGCTATGACCAAGCTAGACAGCATATTAAAAAGCAGAGACATTACTTTTCTGAACAAAGGTCTGTCTAGTCAACGCTATGGTTTTTCCAGTAGTCATGTATGGATGTGAGAGTGAACTATAAAGAAAGCTGAGGGCTGAAGAATTGATGCTTTTGAACTGTGACACTGGAGAAGACTCTTGAGAGTCCTTTGGACTACAAGGAGATCCAACCAGTCAGTTCTAAAGGAAATCAGTCCTGAATATTCGTTGGAAGGACTGATGCTGAAGCTGAAACTCCAATAATTTGGCCACTTGATGCTAAGAACTGACTCACTGGAAAAGACTCTGTTGCTGGGAAAGATTGAAAGCGGAGAAAAAGGGGATGACAGAGGATGAGATGGCTGGATGGCATCACCGACTTGATGGACATAAGTTTGAGTAAGCTCCGGGAGCTGGTGATGGACAGGAAGTCCTGGTGTGCCTCAGTCGATGGGGTTGCAAAGAGTCAGACATGACTGAGTGACTGAACTGAACTGAATCTCCTTCTGAGACAAGGAACCACGGGAGTCAGACATAGGCTTCATTGGGGAAAAGAAGGGAGGGACCAAATTTTCATCTCTTTTTCTCACTTTATTCTCTTATTCATCAAGCCTGCACTGACTGCCAGCTGTGTGTTTGACACTGTTTTCAGTTCTTTGTCCATAATTTGAAGAAGTTGAGTCATTTCCCTGAGGTCCGCTTCTCTGAAGGAGTGAGCAGTGGACATCACTGAAAACTTCTCAGGCTGATGAAAAACAGTGCCAGGTCTCTCACTTTTGGATCTTTCTCATCATTGTCAAGGATTTTTATTAGAGATTCTTGGTAGAGCATAATAATCTAAGTAAACCACAATTAAGTTCTCATCATAGAGAGCAAAGTTGGGGACCTTAGACCTGAAGGTTTCCTTCCTGAGAAGCCTCTCTGCGCATTTATTAATATCTGTCTATGCTGGTCTGGCTCCTTGTCTGAATATTGCACTAATATGTTGGTCTTTGTCTTAATGATGCTAGCGCTAGATGCTATGGCAAAGAAGCTCTAATGTATCAATAGCTTAACATCATCAACTTATAGTTCACCCTTCCATAATTATGGAGCCAAGGCAATCCCAGGTCAGGAGGGGTTGGGTGGGATGGGGGCTCTGCTCAAACACAAACTGGCAAGGGACTCTTTTCTCAAAATAGGGATTCTGAGGATGTTGTGCTCATTGGCACTAAGTTGGCAAAAGAGGAGACAGCAGGAAGGAATGTGTATGAGAGGTTCTTATGGGCCAGGCCTGGAAATTGTACTCATCAGTTCCATTAGCAGGAACTCACTCCTATGGCCATAGCTTAGCACACGGAGTCTGGGAAATGTGCCCAGGTGTGTTCCCAAGGAGCAGAAAGGAGTAGAAATTGGGTGTTCCCCCGTCCTTTCTTTTTCTTTTATTTATTTATTTATTTATTGCTTTGTTTTCATAGTTTGCTGTCATTTTACAGCAAATAGTTTGAGGGCTGAGTTGCTGATGAATAAAAGGATAGTGAGGAGAATCTGGAGTAATCCATGTCTGGTGCTACTTCTAAGTGTGAAAACAATAGTATCTCATTTTTATTGAACATTTTTTATATACCAGGTTGTTCTCAGCCCTTCACTTCATGGTTGCATTTCATCATATACCAGCCTTGCACATGGGTTTTAAAGTGTTACCATGGGTTTTAAGGGATTTCCAGGTGGCTCTAGTGGTAAAGAACCTATCTGCCAATGCTGGAGACTTAAGAGACGTGGGTTTAATTCTTGGGTCAGGAAGATCCCCTGGAGGAGGGCATGGCAACCCACTCCAGTAATCTTGCCTGGAGAATCCTATGGACAGAGGACCCTGGCTGGCTATGGTCCTTGGGGTCACAGAGAGTCAGACACAATTGAAGCAACTGAGCACACACGTACATGGGTTGTTATGTTGCCTGGTAATATTGTTCTGCTCTTCTGAAGATAATACAGAGCCGATCTGCCCCAGTAGGTCCATTCTCCACCCTCCTTTCCCTTGTCATGTGTCTCAGAGGTTGGTTTTCCTGCACGATTCATCCAGGATTTCTTGTCCTTTGGCTTCCGGTCAGATTCAGTTAAAGCGTGTCCTCAGCAGAAGATGAGAGTTGGGTGTAGAGTTGTGTCCCCCCTGCTCTGGGCTTTGGCAATGGCTCGGCTTCTCTATCAATGAGCAGAGCTCTTGTCAGGGAGCCACTCTCCCCCAGCTACAGATATCGCCAGATCCTCATAAGAGCTTTTCTTTCTGCCCTTTCAGACCTGGGATGACTGCGACTTCCAGTCGTTAATAATCTCTTGGTACTTCATCAGCCCGTGTTACTGTTGTTCAGTCACCAAGTCATGTCTGAATCTTTGAGACCTCATGAACTGCAGCACACCAGGCCAGGTTTCCTTATCCTTCACCATCTCCCAGAGCTTGCTCAAACTCATGTCCATTGAGTCAGTGATGCCATCCAACCATCTCATCCCTTGTTGCCTCCTTCTCATCTTGCCTTCAGTCTTTCCCAGCATCAGAGTCTTTTCCAGTGAGTCATCTCTTTGCATCAGGTGGCCAAAGTATTGGAGTTTCACCTTCAGCATCAGTCCTTCCAATGAATATTCAGGGTTGATTTCCTTTAGGATTGACTGGTTTGATCTCCTTGCTGTCCAAGGGATTCTCAAGAGTCTTCTCCAATCCCTTAACCCTCCCCACATCCCTGTAAACAATTCTCCCCAGTTATCCCTTATAGAGTGCCACCTCTTTCCTACTGGTTTCTGGCTGATCCAGCTAGCACTTGAGAGCTTAGACAGTGCCACCACCCCTTTATCTATTAGAGTAGCTGCTTTGGAGTCAAGAAGCCCTAGTTATGAAGCCCAGTTTGATCTCATACTAGTTATGTGATTTTGAGCAAGTTACTCAATCTCTCTGAGCTGTAGTTTACTTACTCACAAAATCAAAGATAATGGATTTGGGAGAATTTAAAAATATATGCAAACTATCTAGCCCCATGTTCTGCATAGAACTGGTGATTAATAGAATTAGAAATGGCAAATTCTATCATGAAAGTATGTCAAACTTAATGATTAAATTAATATAAATTAGTCTATAAACAGTCTATTAAACTGACAGTCAGCTTTTTTAAAGATGATAATCCCCAGTATTGACAGTGATATAGGGGAAAGGCACACATTACAAGTGAAATAATAAAATTTGGGGAAGCATTTCTGAAGGGCATTTTATCTATAGTTATATAAAGCTTAAAAACTGTCCATTGTTATTGATTCAGCAATTCACATCAGTTTAGGGAATTTACCCTAAAGAAACAATCCTAAGGGAAAAGATCAGAAAGTGATGCATCTACAAACATGTTCCCACTATCATTGTTTGCAACAGTTAAAAACTGGAAATAACAAATGTTCAACAATAGGGAACTGATTAAATAAACTTTGGAACATTTATACAGTGACAAGTAAATTAACATAGGAAGATGGCCATAGCACATAGGAAGGAAAAGGATCAATCACAACGAAGTATTTGTAGAGCATTATTCTATATTTTTAAAAAAACTATAAGAGGAAAAATTGAAGAACTGTGTATTGGAATACAAATTTTGGCTATTTCTGGATGGTAGGAATATAGTTGATATTTTCCTCTGTTCTTTTTTTTTCCCTTGGATTTTCTGACTTTCCTACAATGAACATTAAACAGAACATTGTGCGGAACGTTGTATAGATAGGATCGGCTACAAGTAACTAAAAGCCCAACTCCAGTGGTTCAGTGGCTCAGCAAAGTGAAGACCAAAGTCTGAAATTTTTATGCTTTTTCCTTCATGATCTTGATGTGTCCACAGCCCCTCCAGTCATCACATGTGTTTTCAGAGTACAAAGGGGGACCAGAAGGACTGGTGCCTTTCTCCGGAAAAAAAGAGCTTTCCCAGGGACTCCAGGACAGACTTATGTCCCACTGGCCAGACTGGTGCCACATGACTACGGCTAGCTGGAAAGCTGAAGAGAGAAGGCAGGTGGGAAATGGAGGTGAGTCAGCCCCTTTGCAACGTCTGCCACAAACATAGATTGCTTTTGTCATAAAAAATAAAGGTTATTAAAACATTTCAAACAAAAAATAATTTTGGTGGGGGGGCGGTTACCTTAATGCCTCCTCTGCCACCCTTCCATCCTCTCTGGCTGCAATAGCTAGAAAATCATATTCACTGAGCCAAGAGGGTGGGGAAGGATGAAGAAACTTGAGTGGAGGCTACACCCTCTAGGTGGAGGGAGTGGAAAGATGGGCAGAATGCCAGAGACCTGGGAAATCAGCCTGTTGCTTGTTCAGCCAGCTTCATCTAGTTGTCTCTGATCTGTGTGGCTACACAAAGCTTATCAACAGAGACCTTTGCAATGTTGATACTTTTGGCCCTGCTGTTATTTTGTAGTGCGCGGAGCTGTAGTGCGTGGAGCTGGCTTTGGTAGTTCATCAAGCTTCCTTTGGGCCCAGCAGGGCTTCCTAATGAGCATAAAGAATATGTTCATGACTCCTACTGAGAGACTGGACCCAGATTGCCTGGCTCTAGATCCTGGCTGTGCCACTTACCTGTTATGTGATCTTGGACCAGTTACTTAAGCAATCTGTGTTTTGCTTCCTCAACTGTAAAATGGGAATAATAATAGTGTACATTTCATAGGGTTGTTTTGAAAGGTTAGATGAGTCAGTATTTGTCAAATGCCTACAATGTACCTATCACATGGTAAATGCTATAGAAGTATTTGTTTAAAAAGTATATGTAAGAAAGGTAGAAACAGCCATTGCTGTCTGGATCCTATTTGTTTGAAGTCACATCTTATATAACGTAAATCTGAAACATCTAAAGCTACAAAGAAGGGCTGAATTTTCTTTCTGTTCCCTGCCAGCCGCCCCACTTGGTCTCAGTAGGGAGCAGGGGAGGCAGAGGAGAACCCACAGGAAGCTAAGAGCTATGGAACACCTACTGGGTGGTGTAGCAAGCAGTTCATTAAATCTTATGAGGCAGGTAGAAGAAACTTGAGAAGAAACTGTCTTCATTTTACAGATGGGGAAACTGAGGCTCAGAGGAATGAAGTAATTAGGCCACAGTCATGTGTTGGGATTCAACCCCATACCCTGAATGTTACATGTTAAGATATTTACACAGGGAAACTTTCCTGGACAAGATCTTAAAAGGTTTAACATATACACCAATCCCTAGTTGAAAGAGACTTTGTACTTAAAAGACCCTATCACAAATCCTTCTGTAAAATGCTGTATTTATCTATATTTGATTTGGCAAATTTGAACTTTCATATATTGTGTTTTCTTACAATATATAGTGTGTCTCTTTTGTTTAAAAAATAAATTTCAAGGCTGAAACTCCAGCTAAAATTCTTTTGCAGGGTAGTGGGGAGGAAGGAATGTTATTGGACTCTTTTTGCCCTTTTATGTTTGTTTGTTTGGGCTTTTTTTTTTTTTTTTTTTTGAAGTGTAGAATACAGTATCCAAACATAGGATGTACCCTTGAAAATAGCTGAAGCTTATAAGCCTTATTCCCATATCCCAGGTGGCGCTAGTGGTAAGAACCCACCTGCCAAAGCAGGAGACATAAGAGACACGGGTTTGATCCCTGGATCAGGAATATTCCCTGGAGAAGGGAATGGCAACCCACTCCCGTATTCTTGCCTGGAGAATCCCATGGACAGAGAAGCCTGGCAGGCTACAGTTCATGGGGTTGCAAATAGTCGGACACGACCTAGCACACATACATAACCCTTATTAGCAATAAATGACCGTTTTGTTGCCACTTCCAGGCATATTGTCTCGAAGCTCAAAGCCTGGCTTAAACCAATTGAAATTGTGCATAACTAACATCATAAATGTCTTGCAGGTCAAATCCCTCCATTCCTCCTCTCTGCAGTGTTAATGCCACCATTGAAATGCCAGTTCCAAAGAGATGCAACCAAACATAGCTCAATGGTTTCCTTTGTGACTCTGATCAAGTTCAAGCAAAGTGTAAATATTCCAGGAGAGTTCTCTATTCTTGCCCTTTAAGAAAAAAAGAAAAAAAAAAAAGATCTCTAAGCCCCACCCAACCCCACCCTTAGTTTCTAAGGTTCTGGAGTCAGCAGTGCAAGAGACAGAGCCAAAATATAAAGAACTGAAAAGAAAATGGGCTTTTTTTAAAAAAAAACAAACACAAACTTTTGTTCCCAGCTCTTATACCCCACCTCCCCTAAACTGAAGTCCAGGGATCTGGGATCTATGTCCCTGACCTGTGCCACCTGGGCACCTCTCCCTGGCCTAGGGCCAGGCCTGTGCAGGCTGAAGTCCATTCCAGATCAACCCTTAAGGCCATCCAAGGGGAATTAACCCTTTCAAAAGGCAGGAGGTAACCTCCAACAGACCCACCTTCCTATTTCGTGTACTAATCTTTCCCCCTTTTATGCTTTTGGCTTCGCAGTAGATCTCATTCTTCTGCCAGGAGGTTAGAGGGTGCAAACAGCCAAGAAGCAGCTGCAAGGAAGCTCTGAAGTGCCAATCTTGCAGGTAGGGCGACCGCCGCAGGCCGAAGAGACCGGGAGAGAGATTAGGTGAAACATTAGCCGTGGCCTTTTGGATTCAGTCCAGTGTCTTTCAATTATTTCTTTATGTGCTTTTGGTCCTGGGTTTATTTGGCATTGGACAGGCATCCATTAGAAGATTTCACAATGATTTGCCATGTTACAGTTCTAAACAGATGTGAACTTGTCACCAAAGGAAATTTATATTTTACCATCTTTTCCCCCACCTCTCCCTGGGGAGCTGCAGGGAAAAGCATTCCAAGCGAATTAATCAAAATGACTAGGTAATGCTCTAAAAATAATAAACGGTGTTGTAGTCTGGATCTCTTTCAAGTTTGAGCTCATTTTGTGAGCTTGAAGATCCATACATCACATCGCATGTATATATTTTTTATTAGATTGAAGTGGGCAATTGCATAGTAACAGATAAGTTATTAAGACACATAAATGCAATTACTCTCATAACCCTGGACTGCATTTTAACTAAGTTAATTAAGCAACTGGGCCAAGGAGGGGGCAAAGGGTAGGTGTCTTAATGATTCCTTAACTTGCCTCCAGAAGCCAGCTATGCAAATCAGGACAGGCTATGACTCTGAAATCAGGGCTGGACAGAAACGGAGGTGCAAGGTTAGAATAATAACAAAAAGAGAGAATAAATGTCACCTCTTCTTGGGCTTCCCTCAGCTGCTAACAGAAGTTACACAGTTGCTAGACAGAGGCAGGAGGACTGGAAATTTTGGAAAACAGATTCTATACAGTCAGTGGATAATGAAAAAACAAACAAGCTGGCAACATTATTATCACCATATTTTCAAAATATCTTCCAAAAGCTCCAAACGAATACTTTTATATTAAAACAAACAAACAAAAATCTGTAGCAGGGTCCTGGGTTCTCCATCTTGGAATGAGATTAGATAAGCCTCAGGGTGAGGTTGGGAAGAGAAATCCATACTGGAAAAAAGGAAAGCATGGATGATAAAATAGATTTTTTTCTTATTTTAACTGATGCAGTTTTTCCATTTTCAATTGGCCTCTTTTCCCTAATATATGTCCCAAATATCCAAGAGCAACAAACCACCCACAGCCCTCGATGAGAATTTATACACACCAGGCAGGAGCTACTAAACCAGTGCGACTGGGAGGAAAACTAGGAGCCAGGATTGCCCAGGTTTGTCGTGCGTGCCCTTTGTCTCCAAATGCAAGCCCTGCTGTTATTAGGCTAAATTATCCACAAAGATAATTCCAACCTAAGAAATCTCATCCAGCCTCAGAACGCTTGTTAGGTAATTCCCACGTCTTCATTCTCCAGAAACGACTGATTGCAGTGTTACTAATCTCAACCTGCTTTAGCCAGCTTCCATTCATCATGGCTGGCAGCAGAGACTAGAGGGTTATGGGTAATTGAATTCCAGCCAACCTTCCAACCTAATTTAAGTCAACCCTTTGACCTCATACCTGACCAAATCTGCTGCCAGAGTTAGTAAATAAATATTGTTTTTCCATTAAAAGAAGCCTTTTTGAATGCCTACTATGTGTCAGCTTTGTGCAACACATCCTTTATCTCACCTCATTCATTCACTCTGTCAACACTTCAGCGGGAACCCAGACATGAGGAATTAACAGATAGTGAAGATGAGTGTAAAGGTCATCTCGGGGTCGGTCTGGTGGGGGAAATGTGTGCTCTGCAGACACCCTGACTTCCTATCTTTGAAAGAAGATAAATCTTTAGCTCTGACAGAAAGCCTGAAACCGCTTGTGCACAGGAAAATGAAATGATAAACGTTTCCCTTCTCTCAAAAAGAAGCCACGTAGGATCTTTGCAGTCCAAAGACTTCCATTCAAATCCTCCCTCCACTCTATTTGACACACCTGTCAGGTATCTATTTAAGTTCTCTGGGCCTCGTGTGATAAGGAGATGGGGGTGTGTTGTGGGGGAGGTAGAGGGGAAGGAGGAACAACCCTAACTGGCAAGACTATTGTGAGGACTTGAGGATTAAGTGACATACGTGGAGGGGAGCTCCTTGTAAACTGCAAAGCTCCTCACACGCAGGAGATTATTGCTAATTATTCTCACACACTGCTAAAACTCCAACCAGCTCTGAGACCATAAAAGAAGGGTTTCTGCTCGAATAGTAGACACTCTTATTTTAAACCATGGAAGCAAAAGTGTAATTTCTTGTGAAATTTTCTTCATTTATTTTCTTTGGTAAATCTCTGGGTCACCATCACATCTGCTGCATATATGTACAATCTGGGTTTTGTTGCCCGGAAGCTTTCTAACATTTCAAAGTCACTAGAAATCATGTTCCTGTACCTATTATTTCTCATCCTCAGTTAGAAATCAGCTCACCAGGGACTAGTAATGTTCGACTAGTTACCCTGCCCCCCACCTCAAGTCCATACTAAAGCTGGTACTGAATTGCTACAGATAATATTCTTGGCAGCAAAATTTTTTTTTAGGAACAGTCAAGGTCTGTTCAGGGAAAAAATGAATGTATTTGAATAATTAATTTTCCCTTTTTAATTCTAAAACGATACGAGGCCCTAAGATTTCACAAGCAGCCAGGAGACCCTGAACAGCCAGAGCCGCTGGGTTTAAATGGTAATGCTAATGGAATTATCAGTTGATGCTGGATAACTGTCTGCTGGATAATTACCCAGGCAAAGATGAGGTATCGCTGAAGATAAACACTGAAGGAGGAACCTCAGTGTTTATTTTCCACGCTGCAGCTTAATCTCCTCCGCTGTTTAACTTCATCAGCATCACTGCTAACCCCAGGGCCACACAATTTCACTTAAAAGAAGGAAATTAAATCACCAGAACATACATGCAATTGTAAACCAAGTTGCAGGAGATGTGGGCTGGGATGTTTTTGCTGCTATAGTCAATGGCAAACAAGTGTTCCCTTTTACCTGCTCCTTCTCCATTGTGTGATAAAAAGGACAGCAACATTTACTGAGCACTCACTGTGGGGCCATGCCCTACATTAAGCATTTTCCATACATGGTTCTAGTTCATCTTCATGTGCAACAGAGTTCAGTACCAGTGGAGGGAGCTGGGTGTCCGAGAAGAGAAGGAACTGGCCCAGGGTTCTAGGACTAGTGAGCAGTGGAGTAAGGCTTTCAATTCTGGTGGACCAGCTCCAGCTGTTCAAAGAAAAACACTGGAACACCCATGTTTCCCCATCTTGAGTCTGATCTTCTTGACTTCACAGATGAGTCCAGGCAGTTTTATGACTTCTACAGCTGCCCCATGCTATCTCTATTGGAAATGCTGCCGAATCTCCCATCCTGTCCCATGTCTGGGTTCTGTTTTATTGAGAAAGTATTTGCATCCAACCCTGTGTGGCCAATCTTGAACTTTGTAACTCACCTCGGAAGGCCTTCACATTGGCCAAGTTCTCTGTCTTCTTCAGCCAGTCTGTAAGTAATCACTGCCTCCTTCTAGTAGGTTCTTTCCCCCAGAATGTATGAAAATAAAAATTTAAAAACTAAAAGAATATTTCAGTGCACACATGTCTGCTGCTGCTGCTGCTACTGCTGCTAAGTCGCTTCAGTCGTGTCCGACTCTGTGCGACCCCATAGACGGCAGCCCACCAGGCTCCCCCGTCCCTGGGATTCTCCAGGCAAGAACACTGGAGTGGGTTGCCATTTCCTTCTCCAATGCATGAAAGTGAAAAGTGAAAGTGAAGTTGCTCAGTCGTGTCTGACTCTTAGCGACCCCATGGACTGCGGCCCACCAGGCTCCTCCATCCATGGGATTTTCCAGGCAAGAGTACTGGAGTGGGGTGCCATTGCACGTGTGTCTATCCTCCACCAAATACAACAACTGTTGTTGACATGCTGCCGTATTTGATCAACTGATTAGTCAACTTTTCTATTTTTCTTTCTGAGCCATTGGGAAGTTAGCCTCAGAAATCATGATATGTCAGCCCAAAGCATCATTTAGTGTACTTCTCTTAAGAATATAGAGCATCTCCTACAAGATCAGACCTGAGAAATGATAATTCCTTAATATCACCTATTATCTAGCTCAACGATAGATCTCTTAACCATTCCTTAACTGTCTTTTATGGATTTTTAAGAATTAATTTCATGCATGGTATTGGTAGTAATGTCTCTTTAGTCACTGGTAATCTAGAATCACCTCTGTCTCCAGTTCAGTTCAGTTCAGTTCAGTCGCTCAGTCGTGTCTGACTCTTTGCAACCCCATGAATCTCAGCACACCAGGCCTCCCTGTCCATCACCAACTTCTGGAGTTCACTCAGACTCATGTCCATCGAGTCCGTGATGCCATCCAGCCATCTCATCCTTGGTCGTCCCCTTCTCCTCCTGCCCCCAATCCCTCCCAGCATCAGAGTCTTTTCCAATGAGTCAACTCTTCGCATGAGGTGGCCAAAGTACTGGAGCTTCAGCTTTAGCATCATTCCTGCCAAAGAAATCCTAGGGCTGATCTCCTTCAGAATGTATTGGTTGGATCTCCTTGCAGTCCAAGGGACTCTCAAGAGTCTTCTCCAACACCACAGTTCAAACGCATCAATTCTTTGGTGCTTAGCCTTCTTCACAGTCCAACTCTCACATCCATACATGACCACAGGAAAAACCATAGCCTTGACTAGACGGACCTTAGTCGGCAAAGTAATGTCTCTGCTTTTGAATATACTATCTAGGTTGGTCATAACTTTTCTTCCAAGGAGTAAGCGTCTTTTAATTTCATGGCTGCAGTCACCATCTGCAGTGATTTTGGAGCCCCCAAAAATAAAGTCTGACACTGTTTCCACTGTTTCCCCATCTATTTCCCATGAAGTGATGGGACCAGATGCCATGATCTTCATTTTCTGAATGTTGAGCTTTAAGCCAACTTTTTCACTCTCCTCTTTCACTTTCATCAAGAGGCTTTTTAGTTCCTCTTCATTTTCTGCCATAAGGGTGGTGTCATCTGCATATCTGAGGTGATTGATATTTCTCCCGGCAATCTTGATTCCAGTTTGTGTTTCTTCCAGTCCAGCGTTTCTCATGATGGACTCTGCATAGAAGTTAAATAAGCAGGGTGACAGTATACAGCCTTGACGTACTCCTTTTCCTATTTGGAACCAGTCTGTTGTTCCATGTCCAGTTCTAACTGTTGCTTCCTGACCTGCATACAGATTTCTCAAGAGGCAAGTCAGGTGGTCTGGTATGCCCATCTCTTTCAGAATTTTCCACCCCTGTCTCCATCTTTATTTTTTTTCCTACACTACATTTAGTTTTCTAAGAATCTCTCTAGTATGGGCACAGCTGAATTGCTTCCTGTTCCTAAGAGTCTCTGCTAGTCCCTACTTTCAACCTTTATCCAGCTGCTAGTGAGATGGCAGCTTTAGACTTTCCATGTGGGATGGGCTTGGGGGTTGCAATGTACTAATAAGGAGTGGGAGGGTGAGAGGACTTCTGCATAACAAAAGCATTCTAAAAAGCTTAAATTGTTGATTTATTTGACATGGCTGCTTCCCTTGCAGGTGATAAATGGTGAATGATACAGACTGAGCAAACTGCCTACCTTCAAGCTGTGTGACCTTGAACAAGTTATTTAACCTCTCAGTTACTCGGTCTTATTTTTTGTAAAATGGTGATGGTAAGAATAACAGAATCTAATTCACAGAGTTGGGCTGACACGAATTGGTAAGCACAAAGCAGTGAGAATTCTGCCGGGAACAGCATGCTATCCACACATAGTAGCCATCATCATTATTGACAGTCTTCCCTCATCTTCTACTAACTTCCCTCTTTAGTCACTTCCTGGAACTGGAGTGTCCAGAATTTCTGGCTGCCTGATAGTTTTACCCACTGCCATTCACTTTTTTAAAAAATTGATTCTGATTGACCTAGGGAACATATGGTTTGCCCTTAACCACATCCTCTTTCCTCTCTCCCTAATTCTCTGTTTTGTTTTTCTAATCAAATTCTTTTAAAAAATATCTATTTGGTCCTCCTTTCTCCTATTATGTTATATGTCTGGAATAACTTCCTTACTTTTTGGACTGAGACATAGCTTCACTCTTTGATTTAAGATGCAATTACATCAGTTGTTTCTAGTCCAGGAAGTCTTTCTTGCTTAAGTGAAGGTCGAAGCCTCTTGGTTCCCATTCATTCTTTCAGTCAGACTGCCAGTCTTTCAGTGCACTTTGGGGACCCCTATGAGGAACTGGGTCCTGGCTGAACACTGGGGTATACAGCAGTGAACTAGACCTCATCCTGGCTGTGGACAAATAACCAGCCAGCCACTCAGAGTGATTCTGAATGGCAGTAAGGGATGGGTTGAAACAGGTAGTTCTGGACTCTCCCTGCACCTGGACCACACTAGAAGAAAAATTGCAAGAATGTTAATGGGTCCCTTTCTCCAAAGGTATACTCTCCATTGTCCTGAAATTCTTGCCAGAGTACTTCTAGAGTGGCTAGTGTTGCTTCCTGTTTTCCTACAAGTCCTTTCAACATTTCTAAACTCTTTTAAAGCTTCAGCTATTACTATTTCCATTAAAAAGTGTGTATTTTATTGGAATGACTGTAATAGCACAATAGCCTCATCTGACGAATGGGGATAATACTAATACCTACCTTCCAGGACTGGCATAAACATTAAATGAGTTAATAGGAAAATGCTTAGAATGCAGTATAGATTTATATGTTTGATAAATAAATAAAAATAAACTTTGTTGAAATATCACAATGGAGTCAAAGAGAGTATGACTCAGAGCAGGTGAGCTTTGAGGGGGTTCAGGGGCCCTGACTC
Source organism: Ovis aries (assembly GCF_016772045.2). NCBI lineage: Eukaryota > Metazoa > Chordata > Mammalia > Artiodactyla > Bovidae > Ovis > Ovis aries. The sequence goes on along the minus strand of NC_056059.1, from coordinate 58,392,998 downwards.
AAGGAGCAGATGAAGCAGGAAGCCTTTGAAGACATTAGGGAGAGGCCAGAAAATCCAAGTATTAATTTTGACTACCTGAAAAATAGATTGTTTTTTTTTTTTTTTAATGTAGCCGCATGTACTTTCTTTATTCTGAGTTCTGGGCTCTAATCAACCACCTCCAGAACAAATATGCCATCATTTGGTGTACATCAAGAAAGAAACTTGCTGGGAGAAATAGTTTCCATGGATCTACTGATTTCTACACATCTTGTGAGGAGGGAGACTGATGCCCTTTGGGAATATCTTTTTGAGGATGCTTCTATAGTGAACAGCCTTGGAAGATAGAAATAGTGTCTCCCTCCAGTTTGAAGAGCAGAATGTTTGCTGCCATTATAAATGCTCAGGTTCCCTAAGCTCAGGTTCCTCTCCTGTAATGACGTTCCCATGACAACAGGATCTTCTGGCCCTCTTCTCATCATCCTATGGGAACTGGGGGTCAGCTGACACAAAGGCTGATGCTCTGGTTGCTACTACTGCTGTGAGGAATAAACTGTTCTTTGTTTCTGAACCCAGAGTCTCACAACTTCTACTAACTCCCATGAAAATGCAGCAGGCTAATTTGTTAGTTTGCAAGTAAGGTAAGGTCTCAGATCTTCAAGGTTCTCGACATGACTATTATTTACAGTCCGGGTTCCTCCTCCTCTCACAGTCCCTTGCTGGGCAAGCAGTCCTAGGTGGTTCTTGGGGAGTGGGTGGCCCAGGTCTCTATCACACGAACCTTCTGCTTGAATAGGACAAGGATGTGGATCAAAGGCAAACAATCTATGGGCTAGCTACTAGTCCATGAAGTGGTCTAACATGCAAGCTTTTGCCTTTGGTGATAATGATGATTAACTTCACCAATCAGATCCTTAGTCTCAGGAATCTGAGCTTAGGATACAGAGAATCTGTCGGTTACAGTTGTGGAAGCAGCCATGGAGTGACCTGTAGGGGCAGAAGCAAAGAGTTAACAGAGGCAGGCTAATGGCAGCTACTGGGATAGCGAGGAGGGTCAGTCAGTCAGGGGACAAGGAGGCACACTGTACCACTGTCTCCGTGAGCCCTGACCTCAAGCTTTCTCTGTGTCTCAGTCTGCTTGGGCTGCTGTAAGAAAATACTATAACTGGGCAGCTTGAAAGCCACAGAAACTTACTTCCCACACTTCTGCTAAGTCGCTTTAGTCGTGTCTGACTCTGTGGGACCCCATAGACGGCAGCCCACCAGGCTCCCCCGTCCCTGGGATTCTCCAGGCAAGAGCGCTGGAGTGGGTTGCCATTTCCTTCTCCAATGCATGGAAGTGAAAAGTGAAAGTGAAGTCGCTCGGTCGTGTCTGACTCTTAGCGACCCCATGGACTGCAGCCCACCAGGCTCCTCCACCCATGGGATTTTCCAGGCAAGGGTACTGGAGTGGGATGCCATTGCCTTCTCTGTCCCACACTTCTGGAGGGTGGGAAATATGAGATCCAGGTGGCAGCAGATTCAGTGTCTGGTGAGAACCTGTTCTTTCATGGACAGCTGTCTCCTACTGTAACCTGACAGGCAGAAGGGGCAAGCTAGCTGTCTTTCACAAAGACACAAATCCTGATCATGATGGTCCTGCCCTAGTGATCTTATCCCCTCTCAAAGACCCTGTCTTTTCACACTACCACTTCAAGAGGTAGGATTCCAACATATGAATTTTGGAGGGCACAGCTTTCAAATTATCTGTCTCCTTTCTCTCGGTGAAACTTGATTTTTCAATGATTTCCCTACTCTTTGAAGCCGAGCAAAATGGCTAAGAGTCTTTTTTGTTTGTTTTGTTTTTAGCTTTCCATCTTTCCTTTTAATAAAGCAGGGGAGATCTCACTATCACTTAATGGAATGATTACTGCCTCTCCCCAACCCTTTCTCTTCCTCACTCAGACCAGATTATGATCTAAAAATGGTAACTCTGTTCTCTTCCCTCTTCCCCACTTCCTTCCCCTCTCCTTACCCTACTTAATTCCTCCATCACTTCAGCCCCGTGTCCCGTTTCAACAAGAATAACTAACTGTACATTTGACCTCCTGTCAAATGTGCCCATTTGAGATCACAGGCTTGTAAAAAGGAAAGCTTGAGGGAGTTTTGCCTCTATGGCTTCCTTCTCCCTTTCTAACCCAGCAAAGCATTCCTGTTCAGTCACTCCCCAATAGCTCTGGGCTTATAATGTCCCGGTTTGCTGTGTTTTCTCTTTCTTCTTTTTGCCCCAATCCTTCTTTGTGTTGTCCGGCCCTCTCTGAGCCTCCCCACTGCCTCTTTTGTCAGTGGGGAGTGCATCCGAGTGGAGAAGGCAGTGGCATCCCACTCTAGTACTCTTGCCTGGAAAGTCCCATGGACAGAGGAGCCTGGTAGGCTGCATTCCATGGGGTCGTGAAGAGCCGGACATGACTGAGTGACTTCACTTTGACTTTTCACTTTCATGCATTGGAGAAGGAAATGGCAACCCACTCCAGTGTTCTTGCCTGGAGAGTCCCAGGGACGGGGGAGCCTGGTAGGCTGCAGTCTATGGGGTCACACAGAGTTGGATACGACTGAAGTGACTTAGCAGCAGCAGTGCATCCTAGTACCTGGTGCTTGGTAGGCACACAATCACCATAAATTCCCAGACTCTTTCACCCCACCATTCTTTTTCTTCTACTATCCTAACCCTTCTCTCCCACACTCTCTGCATCTCTTTTCACTCTTAAAATATATCTATGAAAAACCTAGAGAAAGAAAATAAAAGCAAAGACTAAAGAGTACTTAATAGGGTATAATTTTATTTTCTGTATAATAAAAAATACATAATGTGTGTTTTTTTGTAAATGGTTTTACAGATGACAGTGATAATCTAATAAGTGTTTATAGGACACATAATTGTATATTTACAGCCTTCTGCTGTTTGAGCATTTAAACTTTTTACAAAGCAATCTGTACCACCAACACTCAGAATGGAAATAATTTGGGGTGATTTAAGTTGGATCTGTTGTATAGCATTTTAGGGACTGATCCTAACACGATACTGTGGGGAAGTATTTGCTTTTCAGATAGTGTTGTTGTTGAAGCATGAGTCAGTTGGCTGAGATCGAGCCAAGGCTGGTGACAGCTACATGCATTTGGCCAACTCTTTGGGGGACAGAGTGGGAGGATGCAGACCTAGTATGCAGAGACCAGGTTCTCAGTGTCAAGTAGCAAGGTTCACGGGGTCTCTGGATCATCAGCCAGACCTAATCCATTAAGAGACCAGGAATTAGAAACAGACTCACTAAAAAAAAAAATCAATAAAATACACAATGAGTTTTAAAAATGAACCAAATTGTGTGTGAACATTGTAGAAACATTAGAAAACATAGCCAGGAAATTAATAAATAATTACCCAGATATAACCACTGTTAACATTTTGATGTAGGTCCAGTTTTATTTTCCATGTGTACCTATATTTTACACACACGCAAATGGGGAAAAATGCTCTTGCAGTTAAAAAAAATTTTTTTGCTTGCACTGTCTTGTGACCAAAAATTAGACATCCACAGCAAAATGGTTACTTGGTATTTCACTGTGTGTACAGTCAAATGATCAAATACATTAATAGTTAATTAACATATTTGATTATTTGGGTTGCTTTTAATTTTTTGTTATTATAAATAATGATGTCATGAACATCCTTGGACATACTTTGAACATTTGCCTGACTATATCCTTGAGATAACTATCTAAAAAGGGAATTTCGAGGTCAAATGGCATGCAAATATTCAGAGTTCAGATACCTACTACGACTATGAGTGCAGTGCTCAGCTGCTCAGTCGTATCTAGCTCTTTGTGATCCCATGGACTGTAGTTTGCTAGGCTCCTCTCTCTATGGAATTTTCCAGGAAAGAATACTGGAGCAGGTTGCCATTTTCTCCTCCTGGAGGTCTTCCTGTCCCAGGGATGGAGCCCCTGTCTCCTGCGCTGGCAGGTGGATTCTTTACCAGTGTGCCACCTGGAAAACCCTACTACAACTATACCTTCCAAAAAGTTTTAATCCATTACAGTTTCACCAGCAGTCACACTGGATTTCTGAGCAAAGCTTTCAGGCCAAGCTCAGTTCTAAGAAGGGGTTTGAGAATCACTTGCTGCTAAAAATCATAAGATGGCTTGATGTATGTGCAAAACAGAAAATACTGTTGTTCCTACAAGGCTTTTTGATGCTGTGACCTAGGTCACTTCTACCAAAAGGAAAAAATATCTTGTGTATGTGGACACAATATACACTGATCATGAACACAACCAAAACCCAGCAGTTTTCAAACTCTAAAGAAATAAACCCAGTCCAAGAACCCTTGGTCAGAAAAACAAGTTATCAAAGTAAGAGTATTCAATTTTCATAGCTGCATGACAAATTATCACACTTAGTAACTTAAAACAACACACATCTGCTGTCTCACAGTTTCTCTAAGTCAGGAGTCTTGGCATACCTTATCTGGGATTTCTAAAAGGCTGTAGTCGAGATGTTAGCCAGGACTGGGTTCTCATCTAGAGAACCAGCCAGGAAAAGTGGGCCTCCCAGCTCACTCCACTTACTGCTATAGGACTCACAGAAGCTTGATTCTTCAAAGCCAGCAAGGAGAGCAAGGCTCCACAGTGTATCTGCTAACAAGACAGAGTCTTACACAGGGTAATGGAATCATGACAGTGACAGCCCATCCACTTTGCCATACAACAGAATCTAATTAAGCCTGTGGCACCCCGCCACTTTTGCCATGTTAGAAGCCACGTTAGAATTTGCCATATTAGAAGCAAGTCATAGGTCCCAGCTACACTCAAAGGGAGGGAATCACACAAACACAGGAGCACCGAGAGGTAGGGACCATGAGGGCCACCCAAAGTCTCTTCATCATGGTAAACGACTCTGAAATTTCTCTCCTTAAAGTGCTTTCCACATGAGTAATCAAGGGGGCTGAAGATGGGAAAATGTAAAAATCTGAAACTCATCAGCCTAAAAATAGTCGTCCTGTGTCTCTCCTTTCAACTGGAGGTGAATGGCACAACATTCTATAAATAATCCCTGGCCCTGTGACACATGTGGCATCATTGAAGGTGCACCCTGGAGTGAGTGTTTCATGTTTTCCTGGGAATTCAGTTCTATATCCCTATGACTCAGTTATTTTCTCCCAATTTTGTCTTGTGGAATGAGGTGGCTTACTTCCCAAACCCATGTCATGATGACCATAGTTGAGACATTTTCCATGTGCAGTTGGGCTCACTGTTCTTATGTCCCTAATTACTATCTCCCTGAAGACCTAGCCATGAGCCTCCACAGCCCTTTCAAGAGTTTAAAAAGCACAGAGGGAGGCAGGCAGTTTAAAATGTTCTTCAAAAACATAATAGAAATCATGTTGTTAAAAATGGGCACTAAAGAATTTCCCCATCAATTTCTGCATTTTTATCTTCCTTTTAAAAACTCTAGGGAGAGTTTAGGTTGCATATTACACACCTTCTTTTAAATTTTTTAATTATTATTTTTAAATTTTTATTTATTTTTTTCTTAAATTTATCTTTTAATTGGAGGAAAATTGCTGTGGCATACAACAATGCAAACCAGCCATAATTATACATATAACCCCTCCCTCTTGAGCCTCTATTTTTTTAATTATTATTTCACACCTTCTTTGTAGTGCAGTCAAACACTACCTTCATTGTAAAGCAGCTATAACACAGCATTTTCTTAGGAAAACATTGTGCATTCCATGTATCTTCCCCTCGTTGTCCACAATGAACATCATTTAAGATTACATCAGAAAACCTTGGAGGAAGGGTAAGGGGAAAAGATCTCTTAAAACACTTACCTTACTCCCCTTCTTGTCTTCCAATTGGTTCCCTTTCCTGATCCACATTTAGAGAAAAACAAGCTGATGGCCCAGGGCAGAGTATGATAAATGACTGGAAGGATAGTCAGCTTCAGTCACACAACACTGTACAGATCTTAAAGGCTCGAGTTCTATGTAACTGTATCACTGATCGCCTTCTTCCTTTCAAGGGTTGTTGTTCAGTCACTCAGTCATGTTCGACTGTTTGCCACCCTATGGAATACAGCACTCCAGGCTTCCCTGTCCTTCATTATCTCCTGGAGCTTGCTCAAACTCACGTCCATTGAGTCAGTGATGCCATCCAACCATCTCAGCCTCTGTCGTACCCTTCTCCTGCCTTCAATATTTCCCAGCATCAGGCTCTTTTCTAATGAGCCAGCTCAGGTGGCCAAAGTATTGGAGCTTCAGCTTCAGCATCAATCCTTCCAACGAATATTCAGGGTTGACTTCCTTTAGGATTGACTGGTTTGATCTCCTTGCAGTCGAAGGGACTCTCAAGAGTCTTCTCCAAGAACATGGATGCAGGGAGAGGGGAGGAGAGGGTGAAATGTATGTAGAGAACAACATGGAAACTTACAATAACACATGTAAAATAGATAGCCAATGGGAATTTGCTGTATGTCTCAGGGAAGGTACACTCATGGCTGATTCATGTCTCTTTGACAGAAAACCACAAAATTCTGTAGAGCAATTATCCTTCAATTAAAAAATTAATTAAGAAAAGAGTTTTTTCCAACATTGCAGTTCAAAATCATCAATTCTTTGACGCTTAGCCTTCTTTACAGTCCAACTCTCACACTCATAAATGACTACTGGAAAAACCATAGCTTTGACAATGTGGACTTTCGTCGGCAAAGTAATGTCTCTGTTTTTTAATATGCTGTCTAGGTTGGTCATAGCTTTTCTTCCAAGGAGCAAGCATCTTTTAATTTCATGGCTGCAGTCACCATCTGCAGTGATTTTGAAGCCCAAGAAAATAAAGTCTGTTACTGTTTCCGTTGCTTCCCCATCTATTTGCCATGAAGCGATGGGACCGGATGCCACGGTCTTAGTTTTTTGAACCAAAGCTAAATGTTGTGAGTGCACAGCGAAGATGGTGGGAGAAAAACATTTAACGTGTTCCGAGCCTGCCCTCTTCCTCTTGCCTGCTTGGTTTCTGGCCCCCCACCCACTTATATAAGGGAAAGAAAAGCATTGCAGAAAGATTTGCCAGAGAAAGCAGACTGGGAAATAAAAGACTGTTCCCCAGAGGGTGGGGGTGGTGGGGAGTGGATCTAGCCCCGGACTGTGTTTAGGGAATTAAGGTCTTCATTGACAGGCAAGATGAGAGAGGAACCAGGAGAGAAACAGAATGCACTCAGATAAAAGTTTGGGAGGGCCAGGAATTGGGTGGGAGGAAGTTAGGGCTGGGCAGGGGGTTTTAGTAACAGTTGCTGCTAAGTCACTTCAGTCGTGTCCGACTCTGTGTGACCCCATAGACGGCAGCCTACCAGGCTTCCTCGTCCCTGGGATTCTCCAGGAAAGAACACTGGAGTGGGTTGCCATTTCCTTCTCCAATGCAGGAAAGTGAAAAGTGAAAGGCGACTCTTTGCGACTCCATAGACTGCAGCCTACCAGGCTCCTCTGCCCATGGAATTTTCCAGGCAAGAGTAATGGAGTGGGGTGCCATTGCCTTCTCCGTTAGTAACAGTTACTCTAGACCTTATACTTGGACTGTCTTCAATGTTTGAGGGAACTGTTAATGAAGAACAGTGATTCTATTTAGACTGGGCTTATTTAAGTGTTACATCACTCTGATCCCCCAAAGCATGTATTATTACATGCAAGCACGTAGTATCATGACCTCTCTCCACCCCAGCATGATCTCCTCCAGCTGTCTTCACAAAATGCCACAAATTAGGTGGCTTAAAACAACACAAATGTACTATTCCACAGTTCTGGAGGCTAAAGTCCAAAAGCAAAATGTCAGCAGGGTCCTGATCCCCCTGAAACCTATAACACAATTCTTCCTTGCCTCTTCCTAGCATCTGGTGGTTGTTGGATATCCTTGGCATTTCTTGGCTTGCAAACACATCATTCCATTCACTGCCTCCATTATCACATGTATTCTCTGTGTGTGTATGTGTCCTCTGTGTCATCCACTCATTATAAGGACACCAGCCATGTCAATTTAGGCAGTACTAGCTGGCAATGGCACCCCACTCCAGTACCCTTGCCTGAAAAATCCCGTGGATGGAGGAGCCTGGTAGCCTGCAGTCCATGGGGTCACTAAGAGTTGGATACGACTGAGCAACTTCACTTTCACTTTTCACTTTCATGCATTGGAGAAGGAAATGGCAACCCACTCCAGTGTTCTTGCCTGGAGAGTCCCAGAGACGGGGGAGCCTGGTGGGCTGCCGTCTATGGGGTCCCACAGATTCGGACACGACTGAAGCGACTTAGCAGCAGCAGCAGCCCCATATGACCTCATCTTAGCTAATTACATCTGCAAAAACCCTGTTTCCAAATAGGAGCACATTCTGAGGTTCTGGGTGAACATGAGTTGTTTCGGGGGGAAGGGCATTATGCAACTCAGAATAAGACAGAACTTAAAGAAACACACACCAATTAAATTTAGTTTTCATGCTCTAATGTGTTGTTTTGGAAACAAAGTCAGCAGTATTCTGCTTGGGGAAGGAATTGTTCTGAAACCTTCAAGTTTTTATTGATCTGAAATCTTCCACAGAAAGGTGGAAAGGGTAAGAGACTTTGGGATTCTGCACCAGAAGATGACTTCCAACCCCCTTAGCTGAGTCTTTCTTACAAGAACCTCATTCACTGAATGCCAGAAGATGCCTAGGACCACATTTTTATCCAATCAGGGAGCCTGTAAGATTCAGGTAAAATCCAGTCTCAGACTTGTCCCAGGCTCAGGTGTCCAAAAAAAAAGGAAGTAAGTTCTTAACTTTCTATAACTGACTCAGTTGTCCTTAAGTGTCCTCTGACCCCAGTGCCACTGACAAGTGAGAAGTGCTGGTGGAACTGAATTGTAGTCCAAACTGGTAGACTCAGGCTATCCCAGGAAGCAGTCTTTTTGAGTGAGTCAGTTTTTCCAGTTTACATCACTCTCCCTGTTGCCTCTCCAAGACGGTATCTGGGCATGTGGGAAGCTCACAAATTTTGGGTCAGCTGGGGAGAGGTAGCCTTGCACTTCTCCATAGCTAGGAGCTAGCAAGTGTCTGCAGTGATGACTGATTTGCTATTAGCTCAGGCTGTTCAGAAGTCCACTGCAGAAGTGTGCATTTGGGGCCCTTGAGGTCTGGTCTCTCTGTTTGGGCAAGGCTCAAGGTCCTCCCTGCTGACTCAGCCCCACCACAGTCCTCGTGGCACTCTAGCAGCACTGCTTCTCGAGAGCTAGCTTGGCAGCAGCACTGCTTCTCGAGACCTAGCTTGGCAGAGGGCCTTACCACATGCCCCAGCATGGCCGCTGTTCCCCCTAGGGCCAGGGCACAGGCACCAGGAGGCTCTCAGGAAGACAGAGGCTTATGGCTCCAATCGTCCCCTCCTGGGCCACTCCACCCATCTTTAATAATTCTCAGCTATATCCTCTGCACAGGCCCAGGACTGGAGCATGTGATGACGTAAAGGAGATTATGTATTGCCACACTGTCCTGGCTCACTCCACCCTCTGAACCATGGATGGGGGTTGGGAGTCAGAGACTAGGGATGGAGTAAATGCTTGAACATAAACAGGAAGACAGCAAGAGCTTGAAGAGAAAGTCACGGTACTCCCAACCCAATCCTAGTATTACTGTGGGAAAATGTGGTCCATAATATTGGGATGAGGGCAAAGTGTGGCACTGAAAAGACAAATCGGAAATGAAACACTATGCTCTAGACCAGTGCTCTCCAATAGGATTTTCTGCAGAATTGGACATACTCTGTGTCTCTAATTGTCCCCTGTGCAGTGGTTCCCCAACCTTTTTGGCATCAGGGACCAGTTTCATGGAAGACAATTTTTCCACAGACTGGGGTTGGGAGACAGTTTCAGGATGATTCAAGTGCATTACACTTATTATGCACTCTATTTCTGTTATTATTACATTAGCTCTGCCTCACATCATCAGGCATTAGATCCTAGAGGTTGAAGACCTCTATACTATAGTAACCACTAGTCACATGTGGTTATTGAGCACTTTAAATGTGATTGGTGTCACTAAAGATATGATTTTTTAGCTTAGTTTATTTTTAATTAACTTAAAGCTAAGTTTAGATAGCTTAAATCTTAACCTATATGTATCCTGAACCTCTTAGGTACTCTGGTGAAGCCCATGAACTCCTTCTCAAATTAGTGTATAAAATAGATAAGATTATGATGGAAACCAATTAATTTTGCATTTATGTGTTATTATTCTTAAATGTAAAGTTATTTTTTAAAACGTTGGTAATATAGTACTTTATTTTCTTCTTTATTCATGCATTAAATATCAATCTAGCAGTGAGCCTAATCATCCCAATTGTGAAGTAGTAATGAACATAAACAGTATTTTGAGGTAATGTAAGGTGATATGAAAATGTCTATGACTTATACAGGTGATAAAGTCACAGATACTGCTAATACTGCTATGGTTTGGGTTTCAGTTAGGAGTTGGGGGGGGAAAAAAACAAGTACAATTTTCTCCCATCAAAGTTTACAAACCTCCTGAATTCTCTTCGCAGATCTGTTGAAGATACAGGAATGTATACTAAAAATCCCTGCTCTAGACTTCTGTAAACAAGATAGGTTGACACGTTTGAAGAAATACTTATGGAATGCATTCTTTATGTCAGGTACCGTTCTAGATGCTTGAGTTGCAGTTGTAAATAAGACAGACGAGTTGGAATTCTTGTATGTTTTCAATAAGCTTATATTTCAGTAGAGAGGAAATACGATGAATCAACAATCCAATCATTTCAGATGGCAGGAAATGCTGTGAGGAGTACCTAACAGGTTGATCTGATAGAAAGTGACTCAGAGTGGCTGTTTTAGATTGGGTGGTCAGCAAGGTCTCTAGAGAAAGTGAGATTTGAGTTGAGGCTTTAATGGAAGGATCCAGCCACATGAAATATGGAGACAGCATCTTCTGAGCCTGGGAACAGTGAATAGAAAGGCCCTAGAGTTGGATCATTGAAAAAGCAAAAGAGTTCCAGAAAAACATCTCTTTCTGCTTTATTGACTATGCCAAAGCCTTTCACAATAAAGTGTGGAAAATTCTGAAAGAGATGGGCATACCAGACCACCTGACTTGCCTCTTGAGAAATCTGTATGCAGGTCAGGAAGCAACAGTTAGAACTGGACATGGAACAACAGACTGGTTCCAAATAGGAAAAGGAGTACGTCAAGGCTGTATATTGTCACCTTGCTTATTTAACTTCTATGCAGAGTACATCATGAGAAATGCTGGGCTGGAAGAAGCACAAGCTGGAATCAAGATTGCCAGGAGAAATATCAATCACCTCAGATATGCAGATGACACCATCCTTATGGCAGAAAGTGAAGAGGAACTAAAAGCTTCTTGATGAAAGTGAAGGAGGAGAGTGGAAAAGTTGGCTTAAAGCTCAACATTCAGAAAACGAAGATCATGGCATCTGGTCCCATCACTTCATGGCAAATAGATGGGGAAACAGTGGAAACAGTGTCAGACTTTATTTTTGGGGGCTCCAGAATCACTGCAGATGGTGACTGCAGCCATGAAATTAAAAGACGCTTACCCCTTGGAAGAAAAGTTATGACCAACTTAGATAGCATATTCAAAAGCAGAGACATTACTTTGCTGACTGAGGTCCATCTAGTCAAGGCTATGGTTTTTCCTGTGGTCACGTATGGATGTGAGAGTTGGGCTGTGGAGAAGGCTGAGTGCCGAAGAATTGATGCTTTTGAACTGTGGTGTTGGAGAAGACTCTTGAGAGTCTCTTGGACTGCAAGGAGATCCAACCAATCCATTCTGAAGGAGATAAGCCCTAGGATTTCTTTGGAAGGAATGATGCTAAAGCTGAAGCTCCAGTACTTTGGGCACCTCATGCGAAGAGTTGACTCACTGGAAAAAACTCTGATGCTGGGAGGGATTGGAGGCAGGAGGAGAAGGGGACGACAGAGGATGAGATGGCTGGACGGCATCACTGACTCGATGGACGTGTCTGAGTGAACTCCGGGTGATGGTGATGGACAGGGAGGCCTGGTGTGCTGTGATTCATGGGATCTCAAAGAGTCGGACATGACTGAGCGACTGAACTGAATTGATCTGAACTGTATGGAAAGCAAGTATTTAGAATTTTTAAAAATTATTTATTGTGCACCCTTTTTAGGTCTGTACTTTCAGGTTCATGCGTGTACCCTAAGGCACTTCCAACATTAGTGTGTATCTCTAACCCCAAATAGCTACTCAGCTGCTCTGAGTAAATTGAGTAAATTATGTGGTAAAATGTGACCTCATAAGATTTCTGAGAAAATGCAATTATCCTATTTACAAGGACCCATTCTTCCCTGGTGGCTCAGAGGTTAAAGTGTCTGCCTGCAATGCGGGAGACTTGAGTTCAACCTTGAGTCAGGAAGATGCCCTGGATAAGGAAATGGCAACCCACTCCAGTATTCTTGCCTGGAGAATCCCATGGGCAGAGGAGCCTGGTGGGCTACAGTCCACGGGGTCGCAGAGTCAGACATGACTGAGCGACTTCACTTTCACTTCACTTTCATTCCCATACACCCCATAATAACATCACAATGATGCTTCCATGGGGCTCTTGCCATTCTATTTTGGTGAGTCCAGCATCTTTGAATCTCCTCCCTGCATTGGAAGAAGTCCCCACTTTGTGAGTTCTTCCTTCCTCTATGGATTTTCCATAGTGCAGGCAGGTGACCTGGTTTCCACTCCAGACTTCGAGCAGGAAGCTAGAGGCATAAAGTTGCAGATTCTGACCCCCATCCATTCTGGAGAAGGTAGTTGCAGCCGCATTCACTCTAGAGCCAGGAGTGACAGCTCTTAGTAGTGACAGTGATGCAGAATGTACAGGGGGAAGCAGAAGCATTTCCACTGGAGCTGTCTATGCAGTTATCCGGAATTTTCTTTTTTAGCACATTCTCCATGCTTGGCTTGCTGGCCTTCCTGGAGATTCTGTGATCCTTTTCTCCTAAACCAGTGTTGATATTTGGGTTTCCTAGGAAACAGACAGAGATTTGTGTGCAGGAGGTTTTTGGGTGGAGCAGCCTCCAGGATCAACATCTGTGAAGGGTGAGGGATGCAGGATTGGGCAGTGGAGGAACTTGAATTGTCATCATCTGATCCTACGGGGAGCTCTAGAGCTGGGGGGCTCTTCAGAGTTGCCCTGAATTGAGCTGAGGAGGCTAGAACTTTTTACCCCCATGACTCCCACTGTCCAGTCACAGGACACAGGCTGTCCCAGGAGGGGGCATGTCCTTGGGTAAGGTGACTGTCAGGTTGAGAGCCATGTCTAGCCAAGGATGCAGCAGGAACTGTCAGCCGCCAGCACTTCCAGTCTCTACACCGAGCTTTACAGTTTGGAAAGCCATTATTCCCCCGAAGTCTACTAATAATCTGCTTATTTTCTTCAAAGTTCAAATCAGAAATTGAGGCTCAGAAATAGTAAATGAATGATAAAAAATGGTGGACATGAAACTCAAGCCTTAGTCTTCCTAATTCCAAATCCTATTACTTGGCCTGTACCATGTGGAATGTTGCAGAGTAACAGACAAACCCTCAGGAACAGGCAGACTATCTACCCAGAGTAAGGCCTGGCAGATTTAACATTTTGAGGCATATCACTTTGGGAGATTTTCCCAAGAACTCTCAGTCTAACCAGGATTTGGGACGATGGAGTCCAGCTGGACCACTAAACAGCAATCAAAGCCCCGTGCTGGGTGTTAACTCTGATATGAAGCACCTATTCCTACTTTCACTATATTCCCTCCTAGGTTCCAAAATCACTGTGGATGGTGAATGCAGCCAAAAAATTAAGAGATGCTTATTCCTTGGAAGAAAAGCAATGACAAAACCTAGACAGCTTATTAAAAAGCAGCGACATTACTTTGCCTACAAACATCCATATGACCAAAGATATGGCTTTTCCAGTAGTCATGTATGGGGATGTGAGAGCTGGACAATAAACTGGTTGAGTGCTGAAGAACTGGTGTCTTTGAACCGTGGTGCTGGAGAAGACTCTTGAGAGTCCCTTGGACTGCAAGGAGATCAAACCAGACAATCCTAAAGGAAATCAACCCTGGAAGGACTGATGCTGAAGCTAAAGCTCCAATAGTTTGGCTATCTGATGCGAAGAGCTGACTCATTGGAAAAGACCCTGATGCTGGGAAAGATTGAAGGCAGGAGGAGAGGGGGAGAGGGTGAGATGGTTGGATGGCATCACCGACTCAATGGACGTGAGTTTGAGCAAGCTCTGGGAGGTGGCGAAGAACAGGGAAGCCTGGCATGCTGCAGTCCATAGGGTCACAAAGTTGGACAGGACTGAGCAACTAAGCAACAACAGCTAGGTTTCTGGGTGAGATTTAAGGTCTGCCAGGGAAATGTACTTGCTTAATGTTTGGAAGGCAGAAGAGAGAAGGTGACCATTTTCCTATAAATGAGACAGTGGACAAAAGTAAGGAGCAGCATCCAGACTCCACATCTTTTGCCTGGTAATAGGTGGCAGGAACAGAGCTGGCATCAACAACAACCTTTTCCTGATCTCCAGCTTACAGCTACAATTGTTGATTTTGAAGCCAAAAGGCCAGGAGCTGTCCCCCAATTTCAACCTCTCCAGCCCTTCCAAGAATTTTGTTGGCACGTCATTTCCTATATTAAGCCAATGTCTCTCTCTGTTTGAAATATTTACTGTGGTTTTCTTTTTCCTGTGCAGAATCTCAGCGTGCACCCCAAGAGTGAAGCCAGAGTCTCTGGCTTTGCTTCACATACCCACACAACTGACACAGTTGGTAAAGGCAGTTCTTACTGGGAAAGCAGCACAGAACAAACCAAGTTCCTAAATATGAGATGATTCTTCCAGGGAAACCAGTGACAAGGGGCCATTTGGAGATTGCTTCTTGGAGCAGGTCAACTTAGAGCCTTGTCTTGCTGTGTGGATTATAATATTCAAGCCTTCTGACCATGACACTTGGTGCCAGCATAGACCTATTCTTTGCCATGCAGCCACAGAGAGGCGAGGCATGAAATCCCACCAGGTCGTCAGGATACTTCCCAGCACACTGCGTTGATAAGGTGCTTCTCTGATAAGGCAGATGTGCAGGAGCCCAAGACCACTGGCAATTAACCAAGTGTTGATGGCTCAAGTGGTAAAGAATGCAGGAGACCCGGGTTTGATTTCTGGGTTGGGAAGATGCCCTGGAGAAATGAATGGCTACCCACTCCAGTATTCTTGCCCGGAGCATTCCAGTTTGGTGGGCTACAGTCCATGGTCGTACATGGACTGAGCAAAGAGTCATACCTGACTGAGCGACTTTCACTCACTCACTCATTCAGCTGAAGTTGTAGGCACCAAAAGCAGTGAATGAAGAACACTTTATGGGCCTCAGGAATCCCATTCCCAAGAAATGGAGAAAAGCAATAAACTTTTAGAACTCAAAAATCACTTGGATTTGTAGCCATTAAAAGCCAAGAGACTTTTCAAATAAAGATGCCATTTTTAGAGGAGGGCAGAGCCAAAGCTGCAAAGAGTCTCTACAAATTCAAGCATTAAACAAATATTCAAGGACAGACTGCACACAAATGCAGAACCTGGAAGACAGAAAGTGCTATGAAAATTAGTTGAATGATACACAATGAAAGAAAGGATTAAGGTAACATGCAGGCACTCTTCCATTTTTTAACAAGAATCACTGAAATATCCAGTTTCCACTTCATAAGGCTGTTGCTATGTTTCAGGCAACAGCTGGTCTCACTCTATTGCTGTGGGTACAATGAGTTCTAGTAAATGCTGTGTAATAGATGTATTCATATGCTCCATCCTCTTAAAAATCTTAATTAGGGTGCTGTCTTTTAAGCAAAGCATTTATATAGTTACTTTATTGCACTTGAATACAGTGTTAGCTTCAGTAGACTTAATATAATTGTATAGGGCTTTTTTTTTTAAATTTCTTTACAATGAAGGGAATATTTTTTATCATCACTACAGAGTTATTCCCATGGATATTTAAGAACCATTGGTGCAAAGGTTTATAAATCTCTGTTGAGAAGGAAGACTTAGAGATATAGTAGATGGTGATAGTTTGGCCAGTTATTAACTTCTGCAAACCTCAACTTCTTTGAGGTTGGGGTCAACATCTTCCTTGACTACCTCATGAAGTAATTGTGAACACCAAATAAAATACTATACATAAAAGGGCTTTATAAAGAGTTATGTGCATTTCAAGGGTTGTGTGTATTTCAAGAGCTATTACCATACCCATATAAGCTTCTGACCTTACACTCCACATGGAGATGATGCTGGTGCTTGAAGTTTACAAGCATTAAAGTAAAATTGGACTTTCAAGAAGCATGGGACTAGAGGGCAGAGAGAGCTTGGATTATTTAGAAAGATGATGGAAGACAAGCAGAGTCAAGATCCAAGGCATTTGGGGAACAAGGGACAAAAGACAAATGTGTGGTCAGTTAGGCCTTAGCCAGGGTACACACTGACGTTTTGATACCACATCTGTGCCTCCTCTCCATGACGCCAAATTGTTTTTCAGGCCTCCACCCAACCAGCCTCACCCCAAACGTCATTCTATCTTGCATCGGAGATCAAACAAACTATTCTTCATTTAAGCGAATGGGTGTTCTGGTAAACCCTCTCCATGCACTCCTACAGCACCAGGATTCCATTTATTGAGGTCGGATGTCCTATACCCTCTAACAAGTGGATAAAATGGAACTTGGCTGACATCAGGTTTCAGTTGCCTATGCACACACAGATACAACCTCAGCAGTGTAATTTTCAAAATCAAGTGACGAGGATTTATGAAGGAGGCTCTGATGTCTTTTCAATAACACTACATTACCAGTACTCCAGTATGATCTGTATCATTTTCTTTATCATTATACATCCTGGAACCAAAGGAATATTAATCATTTTTCAAATTATGGAGTGAAATCGACTGTATTGTCCACAATATACCCAATAAGAAAATGCAGCTATTTTAAGTCCAGCTGTTTTATCTACTTCTTTTAAATATAACAAAGTTTCATGTATTCTGAAGTGTTTAGGCACAGAGGCAGTTGTACAGTAAAAAGATCACCATGTTTGAGGTAAAAAAACATAGTTTTGAATATAATGAGGAATTTTGAGCAAGTTACTCTATCCCCCTGGGCTGCAGTTTACCAAGCTCTTTTCATAAAATGGGGATGAAAGCGTTTATTTCACAGGGCAAGGATCAAATGCAATATTGTGAATGCAAGAGCTTTAGAAAATAATGTTCAGTTTGGTTCAGTCGCTTAGTCATGTCCGACTCTTTGCAACCCCATGGACTGAGGCACGCCAGCCTTCCCTGTCCATCACCAACTCCTGGAGCCTGCTCAAATTCATGTCCGTCAACTTGGTGATACCATCCAACCATCTCATCCTTTGTCATCCCCTTCTCCTCCTGCCTTCAATTTTGTCCAGCAGCAGGGTGTTTTCCAGTGAGTCAGTTCTTCACATCAGGTGCCCAAAGTACTGGAGCTTCAGCTTCAGCATCAGTCCTTCCAATGAATATTCAGGACTGATTTCCTTTAGAACTGACTGATTTCATCTCCTTACAGTCTACTGCTGCTGCTAAGTCACTTCAGTCGTGTCCGACTCTGTGTGACCCCATAGGTGGCAGCCCACCAGGCTCCCCCGTCCCTGGGATTCTCCAGGCAAGAACATTGGAGTGGGTTGCCATTTCCTTCTCCAATGCATGAAAGTGAAAAGTGAAAGTGAAGATGTTCAGTCGTGTCCGACCCTCAGCTACCCCATGGACTGCAGCCTCCCAGGCTCCTCTGTCCATGGGATTTTCCAGGCAAGAGTATTGGAGTGGGGTGCCATTGCCTTCTCCCCTTGCAGTCTAAGGGACTCTCAAGAGTCTTCTCTAACACCACAGTTCAAAAGCATCAATTCTTCAGTGCTCAGCTTTCTTTATGGTCCAACTCTCACATCCAAATATGACTACTGGAAAACTATAGCTTTGACTAGAGGGACCTTTGTTGACAAAGTAATGTCTCTGCTTTTTAATATGCTGTCTAGGTTGGTCATAGCTTTTCTTCCAAGGAGCAAGCATCTTTTAATTTCATGGCTGCAGTCACCATCTGTAGTGATTTTAGAGCCCAAGAAAATAAAGTCTGTAACTGTTTCCATGGTTTCCCCATCTATTTGCCATGAAGTGATGGGACTGGATGACATGGTCTTCATTTTTTGAATGTTGAGTTTTAAGCCAGCCTTTTTGTTCTCTTTCGCTTTCATGAAGAGGCTCTTCAGTTCCTCTTCTCTTTGTGCCTTAAGAGTGTTGTCATCTGCATATCTGAGGTTATTGATATTTCTCCCAGCAATCTTGATTCCAGCTTGTGCTTTATCCAGCCTGGTATTTTGTACGATGTACTCTGCATGTAAGTTAAATAAGCAAATAATGTTGGGACCTTTCTTTATTGATTGTGTGTTATAGTCACAGACAACTGTCCTATTTACAGATGTATCTGTGATATTGGAAACTCTCAAATATGTCCTTACCACAAACACTAATTTTAAAGTTTTTAGCTGAAGATCAAAATCAGGATCTATCCTTTCCTTCTTGGCTTCCCTCTTCCTGTCTCAAGTTTCAATATTTAATTGTGGTCATACCTTTCTTGGCTAACTTCTCATTGAAGATCAAAACCCAGAGTCTCACTGACAATTTTAGGCCCACCTAACTGCTAGCCAGATAGAGAGGCTTTTATATAGCTCAGATGATCCTAAGAATCTAAGCCACAGGAAGAGTAGGGGGAAATGTGGAACAGTCTTGAAGCTCTGAGTGAATGGAAGAGGAACTCACAAGGGTTATAGCAAAATGTAAAAGCCAAATGGTTCTCTGTACCTCAGTCTCACTGATTTCGAGGGTCCGTTTATCTATACAAGCTCAAAATGGAATACCAAACTATTTCTTTTAATCCACTGGAGAGTAAAGGAAATGTTAATCCATTAATTAACCTGAAAGTTAAGTCAAAAACAATATGAAAATATATTTTCTGGCAGATGAAACCTACTAAGAATCTGCTGAGGTTTGTGGGGAACCAATAACTAGCACGGCTCTGAACCGAGAAATCAAACAAGAGGTTAAGGCAGGAAGAGAACCAAACCATCAGCTTTATTATTGATAACATTACATTTAAGAGCATGGCTCATCACTCTAAGTGGGCTTCCTAATTCTTTCTAACAGTTAAAAGCATGCTTCATCTCTACGTGCCCCTGGGCTTCCCCCACTGCTGACTTATTCTGTGTCTGCGAGCAATAATGACTTGTTCTCTCTGCAAGTGGGCTTCTTCCCAAGAGAAAGGGAAGAGGAAGGAATTCAAGAATGTATGCTCAGCCCTCAAATTCACCCTGAGGAAGAAGAAAGGATGGAAAGCAGAGAAAATTCAAGAATGTAATGGCAGTGGAAGCCCTTCCACATGGCCGGAAAGATCCACTCCAGGAAAGAAGCATTCCTCTGTAATAGATCAACCATCTTTTTCAGCCAAAAGTAAATTTCTGTAAGAGGCATTAACTCTGAAATCCAAAATATCACACAACTGTACTTCTTAAAGATGATGATTTGGATGAAATATCCATATTTCAAGAATACTTATATATTGCAAAATGTTTGGTTGCCACATGTTTTAAGGGCTTTCTCCTCTAGGTTGTCTACCCTGTTGATTATAAAATTGTCCATCAACTCAAGTCTAGTAAGACAAGGGTTGAAGGGCAGGTGGAAATAGAGGGGTTGAAATGATGGCTGGTTTCCAGATCACAGAGTCGAGGCTATGAAACACTTTGCAAGATGGCACATTTTTTTTTTCTCCCTCAGCCTGGATTACTTCGTACTGTTCCTGATTCTCCTGGCAGGAGTCCTGCTGAATTCAGGAAAACCATATGAAACCCATCCCGGGCATTGCCAAAATAAATTGTTAATCATATCAGATGTAGCACCAAAGAGTGTTCCATCGTAGGCAATTTTCTGTTCTGTAACTGTTCCCCTTGGCTTCATTCAGGATCTGCCAAGAGGAAAGGAAGCCCATATTGAACATGCCACATCTGGTTATCTGCCAGTGGAGAGAGAACAGTGAGGGATGCTCATGGGGTCAGAGCAAGGGTACTCCTAATACAAACGGGAGATGTTCATTGCAGCCCAATTTCAAATATCCCTCTGGGGATAAAACAGTTTGGAATGCTCTACACTATTCATTAGCGCTTGAGAGTATGAGAATCTCACGAAAGTTCAGTTTTCACAGAGTGGGGATGACCATCAGCATCTGTGCCTGCGTGTTTCAAAAATGGCTTCTTTAAATACAAAAGTTATTAAAAATTACTGCAATTGCTTCTGCTATCTGGTTCGATTAAATGGAAACAGGCTCACCTGAGCACTTAGTCATCTGGACTATCGTCTGTTTCTCCATTATGGGGTAAAGAAAGAAGTAAATGATAAGAATTTTTTTTTTAATAGAGCAAAAGCAGAATAGATAAGCAGCATCCAAAATCTGTCCCAGGGAAGACCACATCGACACATCTAACCTCATGATAATAGACCCTTGGAAAACAGATTGAATACTTTTAAATTGAATCTGCACCCCCTCTACATTTATAGTTATGCTAGAGTTGTTGCAATGAGCAAGTAGAAGGGTTATGCAGCTCTTGAATATTAATCATGGCATAGGACTTCTGTGTTTATCTAGGTGAGAAAAGGAACTGCTAGAGTTCAAACAAGAAGAGAATTTTGTCCAGGCCTCGGGTTCTCAACTAAACAAACTCAATAACCCTCTTTAGGCCTTCATTTTACTGAAGTTCTGCTGCTTCAGAAAATAAAACATGAAGGTTGTTACACTGTCCTAAAAACTTGTCTGTTCTAGGGACTCCCATCATGCCTACTTTAGATATAAATTTTGATTTCAGCTTTAATAAAGTAGGTTCTCTTCACCAAGCTTCGTTTTTCCATGACTCATTTAAAGAGTGATTTATATATGCTGATTTGTTCCAATTTAGGCATCTCCCTGCTTTTCTGAATTTGGAGAGGCTTCTTACCTGAACAGGGATCGTGAGTCCAAATCTAAAGTAAAACTGTCATACCAGAAAATTGCTGACATTCCTAAAGTCAATCTAAACATCTTGTCAGACCCAAGGGTTGGATTTTTAACACCTGGAGATGGTTAACTGGTGAGGGAGGAGGAATATATTTAAGAGAGTCTAAGGGAAAATGCATCCCAGCAAAGCAGAGTGGATACAATATTGCCATGTTTTCAAAATGAAACTTCCAAATTTGAAGTTTCAATCTATCAGCTCAGAGACTAGCAATGATTTTCCTCTGTGTGTGTGCGTGTGTGTGTGTGTGTGTGTGTGTGTGTGTGTGTGTGTGTGTGTGTGTGTGTGATGGGGTAAGGGGATGTGTGCGGAGAAGGTGGACATTTTTGTGAAAAAATTCAGTTCAGTTCAGTTCAGTCACTCAGTCATGCCTGACTCTTTGCGACCCCGTGGACTTCAGCACACCAGGCTTCCCTGTCCACCACCAACTCCAGGAGCCTACTCAAACTCATGTCCATTGCATCTGTGTGCCATCCAACCATCTCACCCTCTGTCGTCCCCTTCTCCTCCTGCTTTCAATCTTTCCCAGCATCAGGGTCTTTTCCAATGAGTCAGTTCTTCACATCAGGTGGTCAAAGTATTGGACATTCAGCATCAGCATCAGTCCTTCCAATGAATATTCAGGACTGATTTCCTTTAGGATTGACAGGTTGGATCTCTCCTTGCAGTCCATGGGACTCTCAACTGTGGTCTTCTCCAACAGTTCAAAAGTTCACAGTTCAAAAGCATCAATTCGTTGGTGCTCAGCTTTCTTTATAGTCCAACTCTCACATCCATACATACTACTGGAAAAACCATAGCTTTGACTAGACGGACCTTAGTTGGCAAAATAATTTCTCTGCTTTTTAATATGCTGTCTAGCTTGGTCATAGCTTTCCTTCCAAGGAGCAAGTGTCTTTTAATTTCATGACTGCAGTCATCATCTGCAGTGATTTTGGAGTCCAAGAAAATAGTCTGTCACCGTTTCCACTGTTTCCCCGTCTATTTGCCATGAAGTGATGGGACCAGATGCCATGATCTTCGTTTTCTGAATGTTGAGCTTTAAGCCAACTTTTTCACTCTCTTCTTTCACTTTCATCAAGAGGCTATTTAGTTCTTCGCTTTTGGCCATAAGGGTATTGTAATCGGCATCTGAGGTATTGATATTTCTCCTGGCAATCTAGATTCCAGCTTGTGCTTCATCCAGTCAAGCATTTCTTATGATGTACTCTACATATAAGTTAAATAAGCAGGGTGACGATATACAGCCTTGACATACTCCTTTCCCAATTTGGAACCAGTCTGTTGTTCCTTGTCCACTTCTAACTGTTGCTTCTTGACCTGCATACAGATTTCTCAGGAGGCAGGTCAGGTGGTCTGGTATTCCTATCACTTTAAGAATTTTCCACAGTTTGTTGTGATTCACATAGTCAAAGGCTTTGGCATAGTCAATAAAGCGTAAGTAGATATTTTTCTGCAACTCTCTTGCTTTTTTGGTGAGCCAGTGGATGTTGGCAATTTGATCTCTGCATCCTATGCCTTTTCTAAATCCAGCTTGAACATCAGGAAGTTCACGGTTCACATATTGCTGAAGCCTGGCTTGGAGAATTTTGAGCTTTACTTTCTTAGCATCTGAGATGAGTGCAATTGCGTGGTAGTTTGAACATTCTTTGGCATTGCCTTTCTTTGGAATTGGAATGAAAACTGAACCTTTTCCAATCCTGTGGCCACTGCTGAGTTTTCCAAATTTGCTGGCATATTGAGTGCAGCACTTTCACAGCATCATTTTTCAGGATTTGAAATAGCTCAGCTGGAATTGCATTCACCTCCACTGGCTTT
This sequence comes from Ovis aries, assembly GCF_016772045.2. Lineage (NCBI taxonomy): Eukaryota > Metazoa > Chordata > Mammalia > Artiodactyla > Bovidae > Ovis > Ovis aries. The sequence continues at coordinate 58,370,028 of NC_056059.1, read as the reverse complement.
GTTTGTAGTGATGCTTTCTAATACTCACTTGACTTCGCATTCCAGTATGTCTGGCTCTAGGTGAGTGATCATACCATCTTGATTATCTGGGTCATGAAGACCTTTTTTTTATAGTTCTGTGTATTCTTGCCAGCTCTTCTTAATATTTTCTGCTTCTGTTAGGTCCATACCGTATCTGTCCTTTAAAGAACAAAAATAAAGACAACTAAGAGATTACATGTTTGCTTTCTTATTGTTACTATGTGCTGAACCATTCTCAACAATGTTAAAGATAAAACTTCTTTCCTCAAAAAAAAAATCTTTTATTAATCTAAGTTTTAAACATGTGCTACTGTTACTGTTGAGTTTAATAATACATAGATAAGCCTCAAATTGGAACACTATGTTACTTATCCTTTAAAAAAAAATTGTATGGGACTTCTCAGGTGGTGCAGTTGTAAGGTATCTGTCTGCCAGTGCAGAAGAAGCAAGAGACACTGGTTCAACCCCTGGGTCAGCAAGATCCCCTAGAGGAGGAAATAGCCCACTCCAGTATTTGCTCCAACAATAGAAAGTGTTCCAATATTGTAATCAAGAGCAAATCATTCCCCACACTTAGTTGAGACAGGTTCCAGGCAGCTGCGTAAGGATGAGTCAGGAGTGAGGAGAGTAGCTGAGACATTTTTATTTACTTAAAAGAATCATTTCACGTGGCATCCCTGTGTTCATGAGGCATGTAGCATAGTGGTCCAGAGTACGGCTCTGATGTCAGCTTCTGCATCAAAACCTGGCAATGGCCACATAGCTTAGTTTCCTCATCTGTCAAAGAGGGACGGTAATACTAGGACCAATCTTATAATAATGTTGTGAAGATGATTGAATTATGCTGTTGTTATCACTCAGTAGTCGTGTGCAGATGTGAGAGCTGGGCCATAAAGAAGGCTGAGTGCCAAAGACTTGATGCTTTTGAACTGTGGTGCTAGAGAAGACTCTTGAGAGTCCCTTGGACTGCAAGGAGATCAAACTGGGTCAATTCTAAAGGAAATAAACCCTAAATATTCATTGGAAGGACTGAGGCTGAAGCTGAATCTCCAATAATTTGGCCACCTCATGAGAGGAGCCAACTCATTGGAAAAGACTCTGAAGCTGGGAAAGATGGAAGGCAGGAGAAGGGGGTAACAGAGAATGAGATGGTTGGATGGCATCACTAACTCAGTGGACATGAGTTTGAGCAAACTCCAGGAGATATGGAAGGACAGGGAAGCCTGGCGTGCTGCAGTCCATGGGGTCTCAAAGAGTCAGATATGACTGAACAATGACAACAAGCACTCAAATACCCCTCATTCCCATTACTAGAAGCATTAAGATGGAGTTGAATCCTGACTGTTGACATGGAGTTACATTATATTACTTTACGTGGTAACTTACCACATTACACACACATTTGAAAGTCAAATGAGAGATTCTGTTCTGTTCCAGCACCTTGGTAAATTTAGAAACAGGCCAGTGGCCACTGCTCTCTTCTGTACTCCCCCACTTGCCCCCTGCCTTGAGAATAAGGGAGAAAACATACTCGAAAATAAAATAAATGATTAATATGTTTTGATCCAAGACCCACTTCCAAGTATTTGGTAGTTACGATATTAGTTTCTGAGGGATGCTATAAAAATTACCACACACTAAGTGGCTTAAAACAATAAAAATGCTTTAGCTTGCAGGTCAGGAGGCTAGAAGTCTGAAACCAAGGTTTCTGTTGGGTCTTATACCCTCCAGGAAAGAAGGCTCTGCAGGAGAGTCACTCCCTGCTTCTTCCAGTTAGGGGTGGCTCCCAGCCATCCTCGGAGCTCTTTCTTTGGCTTGCAGCCCTTACTCCAGTCTCTCCCTGTGTCATCACATGAACTTCTTCATTGTGTGTGTGTGTCTGTGTCTTGACACGGCGGTCACTGGGTTTAGGGTCGATCTGGATCCATGTGATCTCATCTTGCTGCTGCTGCCACTGCTGCTAAGTCGCTTAAGTCGTGTCCGACTCTGCACGACCCCACGAATTGTATATGCAAAGACTCTGCTTCCAGACAAGCTCATGTGGCGAGCTTCACGTCCAATACTGTGGACACGAATTTCGGGAGATGCTCTCTAACCCAGCCTAGCTATTTATGGTCACACTTTCCCAACTGTGCCTTCAGGTCATCACTATCTTTTATGTCCTCGTCTTCTGGCTTTGGCACCCTCTCTGCTCCTCTCACTGTTAACTGTACCTTGAGGCATAGCCACCTCACAAGGGAAATGCTTTAGAAGCCCACTCCTGCACTGTTTCACCTCTTCTTTGGCAAAGCAAAGCAGGAGTGAATAAATCTTCGCCTTGGAGCTGTGCTTTGCCATTTGGAACACTCTCCATTGGAAAAGGCAATATTTTCTCTTAGAAAATACATTTCAAGTTGCAAACAGTCAATTTAGAAACTATTTTTAGAAACGCTGTCAGCTCCACATCGGGGGCTGCCTGTATTGTTAATGAGACATCATGCAGGGTTTTGGACTGTCATCAGAGCCACAGCGGGAATCCAGCTTCAGTGTAATCGCTTCAGATAATGCTGTCTTTGATTTTTAAGAAATGAGTATCCTCATCAAATATAAAAATTTTATTCTGGGGAGGCTCATAAAAATCAGTTCATTTATTAGACAAGACTCTAACCTGCATGCTAAGAATTCAAATATGATATTATTTAGTACGAGTTCTTCTAAAATCAGAGCCTGGGAGGTCTCACATCCAGGTGATTAATTTAGGAGATGATCCTGGGAAGCAGGAGTGTGGGAACAAGGAGGGCAAGAGATAGGCAATCGGAAAAGACAAAATGAAGTGCATGATCAAGGTCACTCCTGTGTGAGAGAGAAGCTTGGTTGCCCAGGGCTCTGGAGAACTGTAGAGACCACCCGCCCAAAATCATCCTCTCAAAAGACCAGAGGCTGGAGTGCTTCCACAGGTCCTTCTCACCATCAAACGAGTTCTCCTTCTGTGCATCCTTCACACTTCTGATCGGTACCTGCCTGGGAGAAGGTGCTGGCAGTGCATGACAAGGCTTCACTTCCATGTAACTGTGCACCAGAGCCAAGGATTCCCATCAGAAGGGGGCCGGGGGAAGATCACACAGTGACCAAAAGCATCTGCTCTATTGGAATTCTTTCTTTTCATCAAGGGTGTAATCTTCACTCTGGACATCACCTAAAAGCTAGCCACTCTATGAATTAGAAATGGCATACAGTTTATTTCTTTTACAAGTAAAAGGCAATTAAAGTATTTTTAGGTAGTATGGCATCAGCTCAGATGTGCTTAGCAGCAGTACAAGAAGATCCAAATCAGGATGGTGTGAAGAGAGGAACAGAGGCTGGTATGGCATTCTGTGCTGTGAGATAGCAACACTTTTAGCCTCAGGCAGATAGCTGGGATCCTTCTGCAGGCTGACTTCTGCTGTGAGAAGCCTCATCAGGGACTCCTGGCAGACTAGCCTGAGGGGGTGGGTTCCACAGTACCTTTATAACTTGCTGAATTTAGCCAAGGAGGTGCTCCACCACTGAATGGATTCCCCAGTGAAACTGCTCGAATGTTCATGTTCTAGGTACCCAAGGAGAATAGCCCGTAGAGTCTGAGCTTCGAGGAGGGGCAGCAGGGTAAAGTAGGGTCTCCTAGTAGCACAGCTCCAAGTGGTGGCCCAAACAGTTGTCTTTATATATACGAGATTCTGTGCGTTTGTAGCTGCTGTAACCACCTAATGGCATCTGAGCTAGCTGTAGCCTCTCTGCTTTAACAGTGTATCTATAAATTACAGCTCCACATGGTTTTGAAATATTTTATGTGAATTTTTTTTGTTAGACGAGAAATCCATTTCTCATTAATCCAAAAAATTTTAGCACTAAATTGTCAATGACAAAAAAAAATGAGCTGTTGAACTTATCAAATACAATTTCAACTATTGTATGTTTAAATAGTCTTTTTTAACGATTGAACATTTCTTCAACTACTTTCACAAAATTTCTAGTTGACAGTCACATTCAAGTATTTGAAGATATCGTTATTACGGATTATGGTTAGTAATTTCCTGTAGCCATTTTAAGCAAAAATTTCTGATTAAAATAAATATTATGTTCACAAAAGCAAGTCTGAATTCTTCATTAAAATGTTTGAAATGCTATTATTTGGAAATTTTACATAAATTCTATATTCAATATATGCCCTCCTCAATGGATTTTATTTTCCATATAGTATAAGCTCTCATAGAACATCTATGCCGGCATATTATACGAACATTATCATTTTCTATGTGTACCATCTCACACGCTAGTAAAGTAATGTTCAAAATTCTCCAAGCCAGGCTTCAGCAATATGTGAACCGTGAACTTCCAGATGTTCAAGCTGGTTTTAGAAAAGGCAGAGGAACCAGAGATGAAATTGCCAACATCCGCTGGATCATGGGAAAAGCAAGAGAGTTCCAGAAAAACATCTCTTTCTGCTTTATTGACTATGCCAAAGCCTTTGATTGTGTGGATCACAATAAACTGTGGAAAATTCTGAAAGAGATGGGCATACAGACCACCTGACCTGCCTCTTGAGAAACCTATATGCAGGTCAGGAAGCAACAGTTAGAACTGGACATGGAACAACAGACTGGTTCCAAATAGGAAAAGGAGTACGTCAAGGCTATATATTGTCACCCTGCTTATTTAACTTATATGCAGAGTACATCATGAGAAATGCTGGGCTGGAAGAAACACAAGCTGGAATCAAGATTGCCAGGAGAAATATCAATCACCTCAGATATGCAGATGACACCACCCTTATGGCAGAAAGTGAAGAGGAACTAAAAGCCTCTTGAAAGTGAAAGAGGAGAGTGAAAATGTTGGCTTAAAGCTCAACATTCAGAAAACAAAGATCATGGCATCTGGTCCCATCACTTCATGGCAAATAGATGGGGAAACAGTGGAAACAGTGTCAGACTTTATTTTTTGGGGCTCCAAAATCACTGCAGATGGTGACTGCAGCCATGAAATTAAAAGACACTTACTCCTTGGAAGAAAAGTTATGACCAACCTAGATAGCATATTCAAAAGCAGGGACATTACTTTGCCAACAAAGGTCCGTCTAGTCAAGGCTATGGTTTTCCAGTGGTCATGTATAAATGTGAGAGTTGGACTGTGAAGAAAGCGGAGAGCCGGAGAATTGATGCTTTTGAGCTGTGGTGTTGGAGAAGACTTTTGAGAGTCCCTTGGACTGCAAGGAGATCCAACCAGTCCATTCTGAAGGAGATCGGCCTTGGGACTTCTTTGGAGGGAATGATGCTGAAGCTGAAACTCCAGTACTTTGGCCACCTCATGCAAAGAGTTGACTCATTGGAAAAGACTCTGATGCTGAGAGGGATTGGGGGCAGGAGGAGAAGGCGATGACAGAGGATGAGATGGCTGGATGGCATCATGGACTCGATGGATAGACGTGAGTCTGAGTGAATTCCAGGAGTTGGTGATCGACAGGGAGGCCTGGTGTGCTGCGATTCATGGGGTCGCAAAGAGTCAGACATGAGTGAGTGACTGAAATGAACTGAACTGAACTGAACTGAACTGAACTGATGTGTACCATCTCATTAAAAGGAAGCAAGAATTTTGAAACAGGGCTATCTATTATCTCACATAAGTTTGGAAGAAGTACAATTCCTGGTTTAATTTCGTTAGATGCATAATGACATCATCAGGTGCCCACAGTTCTGTCTTGTCTGTCAGCCTCTGTAGCTTAGCTTTTGTTCCCTTACGTCCCTTATGTCCCTTCATGGTTGCATGCTGGCTGTAGCAACCTTGAGCATTCTATCCTTATGCAATAATATCAGAATGTTGGAAGGAAGAGTGTCCTTTCTTCAGGCCCATCCTCAGGGCAAGAAAAGCTCTCATAGAAATTTCCTTGCAAACTTTCCATCACATCTCAATGATCAGAATTTATTCATGCCACTTCCCAGAAAATGAATTACCACCTAAATCAGTTAGAATGTTCCATTGTAGATCTCAGAAGTTGATCCTGGCTGATAAAGGAGAGGAAGTTCTATTAAGGATATTGGTTTTAACTCACTAAGAATCTTAGCACCATTAAAAGGACCAGCCAAAGTGCATCTTACAGTAAGAGGTGATACAAGTAACCAGCACATTCTGTGACGTGTCCTTGCAAAATCATGAAATTGAACCTGAATATTATCAAGTCCATAGGTCCAACTACCAGTTTAAAGGAAATACTGGAGCTAGAGGAACTAGCTAAACAGTACCACAAGTGGAAAATCAGCTGAATCTAGGATATAGGCCATTATTTGGGGCAAATGATTCACTTTTTCCAACAAACCAATTGCATGGGGGAAGAAAAAATGGAGGGAGGGAGACTGTTAGAATAAGAGACTTAGAAGACATGACAATCAAACTCAATAATGTGAATATTTTTGGATCCTGATTCAAGAAAGCTGACCGTGAAATGACATATTTGAGACAACAAGGGAAATTCAGATAAACTGGATATTAGATGATATAAAGGACATTAGACACTCTTCCCTGGTAGCTCAGACAGTGAAGAATCTGCCTGCATTGCTGGAGACCTGGGTTCAATCCCTGGGTTGGGAAGATCCCCTAGAGAAAGGAATGATAACCCACTCCAGTATTCTTGCCTGGAGAATTCCATGGACAGAGGAGCCTAGTGGGCTATAGTCCATGGGGTTGCAAAGAGTCGAACATGACTGAGCAACTGACACTTGCTTTTGTCTAGCTTTCGATTTTTTTATGATACATTACAAAATGTTGAACAAACACTGGGTAGCTCATTGTACTTGCAGGAGGACCTGAGAGCTAGGCTTTAAGGTTAGCCCTAACAACCAGTGCCCCAGACTACGCCCCAGAACTGGTGTGATAGGAGACAGCCTCAGTCACTCCACCCTCACTGAGCACCAGAGGAAACTGTTGCCTCCTCCACACCAGGAACTGTCTTTAAAACTGGTACTTTTGACACTAAAAGACAGACATCTCAATTCCTCCTTGGAGTCAGCAAAAGACAGAAACATCACATATAGCCTGTTTCCTCATATTGCTCACTTTCAAATTGAAGGGTCATACAAGTGCATCTGATGGGTGGAGTCTCTGCTGTGTCCTAGCTTCAAGGGAGACTGAATTTAAGCCCTGATACATGAGCAAGGCAGAATATGTACTACCAACATGAAGCATATTCCAATCTTCCTAAATATAGAAAGGCTATCCAAAGGATGATGGGCTCCCATGCCTAGTGCAGATGTCCACTATGTCCTACATAATAATCATCATAGATTAAGATTCATCTTTCAGGCTGGAGAGAGACTCAGCCATCCCTGGTTTCAGAGGGCTTCCCAGGTGGCACTAATAGTAAAGAGCCTGCCTGCCAAAGTAGGAGACATAAGAGACACGAGTTTGATCCCTGGGTTGGGAAAATCCCCTGGAGGAGGAAAGTGAAAGTGAAAGTGAAGTCGCTCAGTCGTGTCCGACTCTTCGCGACCCCGTGGACTGTAGCCCACCAGGCTCCTCTGTCCATGGGATTCTCCAGGCAAGAATACCGGAGTGGTTTGCCATTTCCTTCTCCAGGGGAATCTTCTCAACCGAGGGATCGAACCCGGGTCTCCCGCATTGCAGGCAGACGCTTTAACCTCTGAGCTACCAGGCAAGCCCTTGTAGGAGGAAATGGCAACCCATTTCAGCATTCTTGACTAGAGAATCCCAGGGACAGAGGAGCCTGGCAAGCCACAGTCCATGGGGCCGCAAAGAGTCAGACATGACTGCAGAGACGACACCAACACCTGACTAATACAGGGTTCTAATGGCAAGGAAGAAAAGGGTTGGGATAGGGAAAGCCATGCAGGGGGTGGCTTCTGGGACGGTAACCCATAGTGATTGCCACAGATGTTAAAGAATCAGTGTGATAGTACCTTTGAAAGTGACCTGATCTGGAAATCAGATTTATATGCTATCTGTATAGTCTTGGGGGCTTCCCCGGTGACTCACTGGTAAAGAATCTGCCTACAATGCAGGAGCCTCAGGAAATGCAGGTTTGATCCCTGGGTAGGGAAAATCCCCTGGAGGAGGGCATGGCAACCCACTCCAGTATTCTTGCCTGGAGAATTCCATGGACAGAGGAGCCTGGCAGGCTACAGTCCATGGGGTCGCAAAGAATCGGATGCGACAGTGCTTTAGCACAAAGGCATATGCATAATCTTGGATTAGTCGCTTAGCCATTCTGCCTTTGAATCAAATAAGCAAGTTCTCTTAGCTCAGTGGTATTCCCCTCTCCTCTCCGCCTCCCACCCTCCCTTCCTGCTTCTCTCCATCTCTGAGGAATCCTAGGGAGCACTACACACTTTAAAAAATTACTTGACTAATTGATTTTTCAGTGTTTCCCCCTTCCCCCAACTCTAGTATTTTATTATTCAGTGACTCCTCTTTGGACCAATTTCTATTTCATACTTTGCTTTACATTAATAGAGAACAGTTTTCTATGAAAAGAGTCAAATAGACTAGGGGCCATAGTAGTTCGGTTTCATTCTGTGCTAACACTGCCTTGGTGAATCATTTGTCTGTCCCTCAGTGTTTCAGGCAGTCAGACATTCAGGTGCGGAGATTGCCAGGACGTAGACTGAATACTTGCTCTGTTCATGCTCTCCCGTTATAAACTGCCTAGGGAAGAGGCTCTGTCAAATTCCTCTTCATGTCTGTCAATCTCCCACAATGCCCAACACAGAGAAGATGCCCAGGAACTGTTGGTAGATGATTTGATGATATACAAACACAGTTTTAATGTTCTGAGCACTTTACATCTTACGAATCACTAGTACAATGGAGAGTGACTAGGGAATGGGTTTCTTTGGGCTTCAGGAGAGGGAAGGGGCCCCTTTGAGGAGATGAACACACAGAAGACACTCCAGAGGTGGCAAGTAAAGCTACATCTCTTACCATCTTCTCCACCTCCTACTCTATCCCTTGGATCACTGGCTTTAAAACTCTTCCATTTATTTTTCAAGATCCTTTATCCTTTCACCTCATCCACCTTCCATGAGCAGCTTAGCATGTGTCCTAGTTAGAATCAGGGCAAAAATACATGGATGAAATTCAAGACCAGTGTTGATATGACTCACATTTTTTCTTACAAGAATCAGACCCACCAGAAGACATTATGATGCCATGATATCTCTTTGATAATCTTGCTCATCATGAAGAAGAGAAAGAGGGAAGCAAAGGTTAAAAAAAAAACTATTTAACATTCTGCAGTGGGTGGTCCTTTCAAATACAATTAGATTCACACAGTATTCATCTCTTCTTCTATTTGCTAAAAGACTGATGTCCTGTAAGTTCATCGTGTCTGTCCTCTGCCTTTCAAACCACACTGAGGGTTTTATCAGGAGAGGAATTGATCCTCACTCCCTCCTGTAAATTGTATAATTGGAAAGCAATAAATTTAAAGATCTAAAAGAACCACCATAATGAAAGTGTGAAACAATAACTTACTCTAATTAATAACCGTTTATGTCTCCCACTTGGTGAAGTGCTTTGGAAATGTAATCACCTTTTAGTTTAAAGCATATTCATTTTGTGAGTAGAAAATTATTTCATTTGTGAGAATGAGAATTAAATATGGCTTTTAATCAGCCTGGAGCTATTTAGGGCTAGAGGGACTTTAAAAATGTTAGCAGTACTATGAATTTGCTACAGTTGTTTAAAAATCTTATCTTACCATAGATGACAATTTTTCCTTGTTTCTAATCAAGAGAAAATTAAACTTAAAGGATAAAAGTACATACAATTATATGGTATTAAAGCAATTAGTGTTAAAATTCTCAAATGTTAGCACTATTTTTGAAAGTCTTGTCTTTATTCATGACTTGACGTTTTATGATTTATCATTTTAGGCAACAAGTTCTGCATTTAGAACTAGCCATCCAGTTACTGAGCTCCAACTATAGAAAATTTCTAAAGATATTGCTACCACTAATAATTTCACATTAATGACACTAATAGTTCGGTATCTGTCCTGCCAAGAACAAATGTCATATTCTGAAAAGTTTAGAGATTGTCTTTTTCCTAACTTCAGAATACCTTGTAGAAATCTTTGTTTAAAATTTGCTTTTAATAAATGTGTGCTATATTGGAGTTGGGAAGACATGGTGGTCTGCACACTGGGGCAATAATATGTGGAAAGTTCTTTGTAAGCTTTTATTGGATTCTCACTATTAGTGCGGTCCAACCAGAATAGTAGCCTTTTTCCCTCCAATATTTTATTACAAAAAATTTCAACGTACAGAGTAAGTTAAACAGTTCTGCGGTAAGTCCCTCTACATCCCTCTCTAAACTCTATGATTAGTGTTTTGCTATATTTGCAAAAAACAGTTATCACATAACTATTCATCTAGTCATCCTTCTATCCACCCATCAAACTATTTTTTAAAATGAAAATCAGATTAAGTTACAAATAATTGTATACTCTCTTTAAATACTTCACTGTGTATATAATAGCTGGAGTTCTCTATTTTGTTATGGAATTTATGAAAAATGTATGTACATCAAAATATATAAATCTTCAGTACTTCATTTAATAAGTTTTAACAAGTGCCTGTCTGTGTATCTGAATAGGTATCAAAATATAGAACATTATCATCACTGCAGAAAATTCTCTCTTGTCCTGTTCTAGTCAGTCCCCTGCTGCTACGTCCCCTCTCCGATTTAATCACTATTTGGATTTTTTTTCACCATGGAATAGCTTCTCCAGCTTTAGAACTTTGTATAAACGGAGTCATCTATACATACTGGATAAGGTTTCTGTTACTGAGCATAATTCGAGATTCATCCATTTCATAGCCTATTTCGTAGTTTGCTTCCTTTGTATTATGCTGTAGTAGTTCTTTGTGTGAATTTATCAACTTTATCTCTTCTTCTGTTGGTGGTTGTTTAGATTGTTTCCAGTTTGGGATTCTTGAATAAAGCTGCCTGTATAAATGTTTGTTTTTCTTGTAGATGTATGCTTCCATTTCTTCTAGTCCCTTAGTGCCTCCAGAAAGGAATATAGCTTTGATTTTCCACACCTTAGTTTTAAATTTGGGTGCTTTAAGCCACTAAATTCCAAGTGATTTGTTATATGTGTGTGTGCTCAGTTGCTCAGTTGCGTCCAACTCTTTGGGACCCTGTGGACTGTAGCCCACCAGGCTCCTCTGCCCATGGGATTTTCCAGGCAAGAATATTGGAGTGGCTTGCCATTTCCTACTCCAAGGGGTCTTCCGGACCCAGGAATCAAACTTGTGTCTCTTGCACCTCCAGCACTGGCAGGTGGATTCTTTACCAGTGTGCCACCTGGGAAGCATCATAGAAAACTAATACAGACTTTGGTACTGGGAAGTGAGGGTATTGTATCACAAAGACCCTAAATTATAAAAGTGGCTTTGGAATTGGGCAATGGGCAGAGGCTGGAAGAACTTTTGAGGTGCAGGATTGGAAAGCATAGATTACTTTGAACAGATGGTTAGTAAAAATATGAGTGTTAAAGACTCTGCCACTGAGGGCTCAAAGAAAGTCAAGACTATGGTAGAGAAAACACAAACTGCCTTGAGAATGCCCAAATAGTTGTAAACAAATGATTAGCAGAAACAACGGGCTTTAGAGACACTATTGATGAATGCTCTGGAAGAATACATTATTGGGAACTAGGGAAAAGGAGGTCCTTATTATACAAGGCAGAAGGTCTGTCCACATTCACCTGAAAAAGAGAAATTGTAAATGATAAAATTGTGTTATTTTACCAGAGGAGCTGTCTAAGCAGAGTGTAAATGTGAAACTTGGTTTCTTCTTGATGCTAGTAGAGAACTATGAGAGGAAAGAGATAAACTGAAGTAAAAACTAATAAAAAGAAAATCAAAAGGAATCAGAACTTGGTGATTTGGTAAATTATCAGCTGGAGAAGGCAATGGCACCCCACTCCAGTACTCTTGCCTGGAGAATCCCAGGGCCGGAGGAGCCTGGTGGGCTGCAGTCCATGGGGTTGCTAAGAGTCGGACACGACTGAGCGACTTCACTCTCACTTTTCACTTTCATGCATTGGAGAAGGACCCACTCCAGAGTTCTTGCCTGGAGAATCCCAGGGACAGGGGTAACCCTAGTATGCTGCTGTCTATGGGGTCAAACAAAGTTGGACATGATTGAAGAAACGTAGCAGTAGCAGCAGCTGATTCAAATTGCAAACAATGGTGGAAAATAAGAGATCCACTATCAAGAAGATATGCTCTAAAGATAAGAAGGAGGTGGCAAAGCAAGTTTTGCAAATGCTCCATAAACATGTGAATCATTACCTATAATAAATCTCTGTTATATTCAATATGTCTATAAATATTTCATTGGTCCTGTTTCTCTGGAGAACCGGAATTATATATAGTCATAATGTATTATTATTTTTTTATATATTACTGAATTAACTTTATAAACATTCTGTTAGAATGTCATGAAGGATATTGGTCAATAAATTTTATTTCTAATGTCTTTATCTGGCTTAGGTTTCAAGGCAGGCTAGCTTCATAAAACAAGTTTTTGAAAAGAGTTTATCTAAGATCAATTATTTATTTATTTATTATTTATTTCTTAAAAAATCGACCAAGTTGAATAGCAAAATAATCTGACCCTGGAGTTTTCTTTGTGTAAAGATTTTAGAGAAAAATTCAGCTTTTCTAATGGAAATAGAGCTATTCAGATTTTCTATTTTCTCTTGTGTCAGTTTGGGAAAGTTGTATCTCAAGAAAAAATATTTTGTTCTAAATTATCAAATTTATTGTGAATTGTGTCTAAAGCATCTCTTTTATTCTGTTCATGTCTACAAGATGTCCACTGCTATTCCCCCTTTAGTTCCTGATATTCATAATTTGCTTTCTCTTTTATTCTTGATCAGTTTACAATGGTTTTACCAATGGTAGAAGGTTGAGGAAATAAAAATGATGCATAATTCAGAGAGCTTAGGTTTACTTGTGGACTATGAGCTGACATGTATTATTTCCCAATTTTTGGTAAAGGATCATATAATAAAACATTTATTGCATGTAAAATCATACAACTATTTTCCTATTTCTCAGCCTTTCTCCATTTACTAATCTACAGAAAATAATGCAAGAGCAGATGAGTTATACAGAAAAAAAGCAATTGAGTTTGACCACAACCACCATTACAGCTTCAAGATTAGGCAAAATATCCTAGTGGTTAAGAGCTAAGCTTCTGGAAATCAGACAGATTTTTGTTTATATCTTGGCTCTAGTGCCTGCTAGCTGAGGACTTTAAACAATTTACCTTATTCTTCCAAGCTTATAATGTTCCTAGGATTAAATAAAATAATACATGTAAAGCATTAAGTATAATTATTGACCCAATGTGTTCAAAGTATTTTACGTTCTTATTTCTATCACTTTGTTGTTGTTGTTCAGTTGCTAAGTCATGTCTGACTCTTTGCGAACCCTTGGACTACAGCACGCCAGGCTCCTCTGTCCTTCACTATCTCCCAGAGTGTGCTCAAATTCATGTCCACTGAGTCAGTGATGCTATCTAACCATCTCATACTCTACCACACCCCTTTCTCCTGTTGCCTTCAATCTTTCCCAGCATCAGGGTCTTTTCCAATGAGTCGGACCTTGATTCATGGACCTAACCTTCCAGGTTCCTATGCAATATCATTCTTTACAGCGTTGGACTTTACTTTCACCACCAGACACATCCACAACTAAGCATCATTTCCGCTTTGGCCCAGCTGCTTCATTCTTTCTGGAGCTATTAGTAATTGCCCTCTGGTCTTCCCCAGTAGCATATTGGACGCCTTCCAACTTGGGGGGCTCATCTTCCGGTACTAAATCCTTTCGTCTTTTCCTACTGTTCATGAGGTTCTCATGGTTTACCATTTCCTCCTCCAGTGGACCACTGGAGGTCAGATCTCTTCACTATGACCCCTCCGTCCTGGGTGGCCCTGCATGGTGTGGCTCACTGAGTTACGCAAGCCCCTTCCCCACGACAAGTTTGTGATGATGAAGGGGTTTCTATCACTACCATCTCTATCACTAACCCAGTCAGATTTAATCTTAGACAACAGAGTTTAGCTTATTTTTTTGTGTGTGTTTTTTTTCCCTCCTGTTGTTCATTGTCTAAAGAATTTTTACTTCCTGTCCTAAAGTTTGTGAAATGCTGCTCAGCATTATTTTACCAGTTCAGTTCAGTTCATTCGCTCAGTCGTGTCGGACTCTTTGCGACCCCATGAATCGCAGCACGCCAGGCCTCCCTGTCCATCACCAACTCCCAGAGTTCACTCAGACTCACATCCATTGAGTCAGTGATGCCATCCAGCCATCTCATCCTCTGTCGTCCCCTTCTCCTCCTGCCCTCAATCCCTCCCAGCATCAGAGTCTTTTCCAATGACTCAACTCTTCGCATGAGGTGGCCAAAGTACTGGAGTTTCAGCTTTAGCATCAGTCCCTCCAAAGAAATCCCAGGGCTGATCTCCTTCAGAATGGACTGGTTGGATCTCCTTGCAGTCCAAGCTCTCAAGAGTCTTCTGCAACACCACAGTACATGGTTGTAAATTATCTCGAGAGACAGTTTTGCCATCAAGTGGAATGTTGTCCTTGATTGATTGAAGAGATTTCTGTACCATTTCATTCGCATAGTTCTTTGGGGAAGAAGAGGGTATGACCAAGACTTTTTCCATGTGTTCTTGAAAATTATCTAAATAAGAACAAAATTAAAATATAACCCCGAGCAAACAGGAAACTGACTTTTTCTTTCGGGAACTTAGTCAAAAGCCAACTTTTTGTGGTTTCTGTGAAGGTTCCTCCCACAAAGTTCAGATATTCATCTTGCATTTTCAGTCTCTCTTTCCCTCATCTTCCAGGCTACCTGCAAAGACCTCAGCCCTTCATTCACCTTCCAGAAACTGACTCCAAAGATGCCTGCACAGATTTTTTTTTAATTCTTTTTTTTTTTAAATTACAAAACAGACTTTTTCCTTCTTTCTAAGATGAAGACAATCTCATAGAAATACCAGACAGCCACGCTGGCTTCAGGCAACTATAAATAATTTCCCTATCCACAACCAAATACAAGTACCTGGCATGCTGTTTATATAGCCCATTAATCATTATTTAGTCAAAGGAAATGTCAAGCAACGGACAAGCCTGGACAGAAGATGCATCTTTTGTGGAGAAACTCTTTTGCCTTGTTATACAACTACAGATATTTTATAGCCATCATGATTTAGGATAAGACTGTTGAGCTATCCTCACACTCATGGCAAGCTTTTGACTTTAAAAAAGTGAAGAGCTGAGTCAATTTATTTGGGGGGAAAAAAAAAGAGAGTACTTGATGGGCACATACTGTTTGCTTTCCTCATTGCAAGTTCTTTTTTCTTTAAAAATATATATTCAACATGTTTTCATGTAATGTGAACCTGAGTGTGTAGATTGTTTTGTCATCTATTTTTTCACTTCTTTCTATTTTCTATACACATAACGATGCAGATTATATCAGTCCATTCTAAAGGAGATCAGTCCTGGGTGTTTCGGAAGGACTGATGCTAAAGCTGAAACTCCAATACTTTGGCCACCTCATGCGAAGAGCTGACTCATTGGAAAAGACTCTGATGCTGGGAGGGATTGGGGGCAGGAGGAGAACAGGACGACAGAGGATGAGATGGCTGGATGGCATCACTGACTCGATGGACATGAGTCTGAGTGAACTCCGGGAGTTGGTGATGGACAGGGAGGCCTGGCATGCTGCGATTCATGGGGTCGCAAAGAGTGGGACATGACTGAGCAACTGAACTGAACTGAACTGAACTGAACAGATTATATATTTGTCATCATTGACTAAGGAGCAGTCAATCGGGTTATGATAACTTAGTGTGCTTAGCTATTCTCCTATTGGTGAGAATTGTTTCTAATTTGCTAGCTACTCTAACAGGTATTGGACAAATAACGACTTCATTAGGCTTCCTTGGTGGCTCAGACAGTAAAATCTGCCTGCAATGCAGGAGACCTGGGTTTGATCCCTGGGTCAGGAAGATCCCCTGGAGAACAGACTGGCAACCCATTCCAGCATTCTTTCCTGGAGAATCCCATGGACAGAGGAAACTTGTGGGCTGCAATTCAGGGAGTCACAGAGTCTGACACAACTGAGCGACTAACACTTACTTAAGGACTTCATTATCTTAATTATCCTCTCTCTTTTGGGGTTATTTTCTTTGTATATACTATCAACAGCTCTGTATATCATATTAAAACTTTCTTTTGGGGGGATGATCTGAAGGAGAGCTTTATTTTAAATTAATTCTTTGTAATCAGATTTTACTTCAAATATTTGAGCACTGGTTTATTTTTTATAACCGCATTCCTTACTTTTATTCAACCTATGAGACATTTCAGAATCATAGAGTCAAAATAAGAACTTCGGAAATAGCTTATCCAACTATTATTGTTGTACCTTACATATTATACTAATCCCAATCCTCCCCCCATTTTATAAATGAGGAAAGTGAGACCTGGGACAGAAACTCTTGAAATGCTAGTACTTTCATCTTGTATTTGAATATGACATTTTGCATTTCGAAAGTTTTACCTTGAACTATTACCTATAATTATCCCATTATATTGTCTCAATGGTCCCATAAAATTAAAAAGACAAACTTGTTGCCTTTTTAAAATTTTACTTTGATTTTTGGAGGAGACATTAAAACCTTAAAGTCACAGTGTTAACTTTTTTTTTTAACTTTTTATTTTGTATTGGGGTATAGCCAATTAACAGACAATGTTGTGACAGTTTCAGATGAACAGCAAAGGGACAGCCATACATATACATTTTCCCCTCCTCTTCCATCCAGGCTGCCACATAACATTTAGCAGAGGTTCCCTGTGCTATACAGGAGGTCCTTGTTTGTTATCCATCACACAGTTAAGCCAGAATACAAACTCATTTTAGTGACTTCTTTTCCATGATTCTGTCCTCAAGACTACAAATATTCCAAAATTAGAAACATAAATTAATTCACACATGTGTGAATGTTAACTTGCTGCTTTTTATAAAATTGTAGACTTTCCAACACTGGATTTGATCATTTCAAATATCTGATCACTAAAAACATTATTCTGAATAGATAAGTGGGCAGTTTATAATTTAGAAATTAATTTTGTAAAGTATTTATTGGGTGCCTTCTATATGTCAGACACTCTCCTCAGAACTAGGGATTCAGAAATAAGCAAAATAGACACAATCCTTGCCTTTATGGTTAATATACATTGAATTAAAATGTTCACCCTTACTAATAATCAAATGTGTACATATAGAAGTGCAGCAACCATTACTTTAAATTATTATTGTATCATATTAGCTCTTTATAGAGAAAATACTCAAGGCCTCCAAGTGCGTATGAAACTGATACTTTCATACACTATATAAGAGCAACTCCAAGATAGAATCCCCTGCTGGGAAAGAAATTTTGCAACAGAAAGACAGCCTATGAAATACCTATAGGTTTTGGTTCAGAAGTCTCACTCCTTGGAATCTTTCTTAACAGAAAATACTAGATGCACGAAGATGTTCCTTTCAGAGTTCTTCATAGTAGTTTAACATTTTTTCAAAAGGAAGGATGATGATAAGAACACTGAAGAAAAACATGAGGTATCCACACAATAGACTTAAATATCAGCTTTCAGATAAGACATTTTAAATACTTTGTAAAGGGAAAAAAAAGAATAACGATGTAAAATGGCATAGTCAGTATGAATATGCCTCTCCTAGAAGGAGAAATACCAAAATGATAACATTATGGGTAGTTTATTTTTTACCCCCTGTTACAATTTTTTGGTTCCTTTTAGATTTCAACAGCAAGATTTTATTACTTTTATCATCAGGAAAAAACTTTAGCTCTCCATCCCTCACCCCTCTCCCCATACCCTCCCACTCGCTGTATCCCCACCACCACCAAGTAATGTTTTAGCTACAGCCGTGTTTGTCTTTGTGGAGTTGCAGCAGTGAAAATGCTAATGGGAAGAAAAGGGTACCAGAGGATGTGTGAGAAATGTGTTTTCTTCTTCTCTATTGTCATCTTACATTTAACTCTGAAAAATTATTTTTCCCTCTTTTCTCATATTTGTGCCGGACTTACATATAACAGAGGGCCCCAAAGAGAATTTAAACATTAATGTTAGGTTAAAACTTCATCCTATTGCCTTACACACTGGATCAGAGCCCACACGTATCATAAATGTACCTGAAGTTTCATTCAAACAGCTTTGCACAACTAAAATTAATCTCTTACTGGGTAAGCTCCCTGTGTCCCTGATCCCACATTATCCTCCAGCCCTAGTCATCCAGGAAAGGTGGAAGTGAATCCTGGCAAAAGGCTCAAGAAAACCTGCCAGATGCGCAGGAGGAAATGTCTTTATTCAGCCTTGTTTGTCCACAGCTTTTCCATGAACTGCTGTGGGTTTATCTGGATGGAACGTTCCGTGCTGGCAATGGCAAGGTCAACTCAAGAGTTAAACGTGACCAGGTCAGAAATGTGCTAGGGAGTGGTCTGAGGGACTGGAGGGCGTGGAGGCGGTGGGGGGTGGGGGTGCTGGCAGGCACTCAGGGGGTTTGTGATCCTGTCCAGCTGTTTTCAGGGCCTTGAGAGACTTCCGATGACCTGACCCTCCTCTCCTCCAGTCGCTTCTGCTTGCCTTGATGCCAGATGCCATGGAGCTGTTAGGATCACTGATCTAAATGGAATGAAACAGTGGAATGAGTTTTGGTTCCCAATAGAATTTCCACCCAGTAGCAATTTGTTGTTGATGCCTTCTGAATCCTTAAAGAAAAATCCTTAATAAGCTTATCTTTAATACTGCACTCAGTTGGAAATATTAGCTAGGAAAGCCTAGCTCTGAAGGATTTAGATTATAAAGTTTATTTCTTTTATTACTAATGCACATTTATATGTGCGCATTATTTAACAATTATATTTAGAACAAAATATTATTATACTATATCATGGTGTATTATTGAGTGCATGCATGCTCAGTCACTTCAGTTGTGTTCGACTCTTTGTGACCCTATGGACCATAGCTCACCAGGCTCCTCTGTCCATAGGATTCTCCAGGCAGGAATACTAGGGTGGGTTGCCATGCCTTCCTCCTGTTGTGTTATAATGTTACAGTAAATAAAACCTTTAAGACGAAACTAATCCTCAATGCCCAAATAGCTTCCAAAAGAAAATATTTAATATAACTCAACTTGGAACTCTGACAATGTACCTTGTATTGAGTAAGTTCTACTGAAATATTTGTATTCAACTGAAAAACATGCTAGAAAAGAGAAGCAAAGAGTCAGGACACTGTGTGAAAACTCTGGTCTGGCTAACCAGCTGCAGAATTTGGGGAAGATGTTTACTCTCCACCTCTGAGCCTCAGTTTCTGTATGTGTAAAATGAGATCATTGTAAAACAAGGACTTCAAAGTCTTTATCCAGCATTCTGACAGAGAGCTGATGGGCTGGGCTCTCAGGAGTCTATGCGTCATCCATGGTGGTTGCTAAGGAAAGGAATTCCAGGGTCCATACTCTTGACCCTGCCTCTACTACAGGTCTCTAAGCATGGGCTATGATGACACAAGAGTGTATGTCCATGACTTCAGGCAAACATACATGTTCCAAAGACTAATAATAGTGAGACACAAGGAGGGATAGGAACCAGAGAGAAAAAGATGGTTCTGGGGTTGTGTTCATTGAATAGAAACACAGCATTGAGAGACGCTAGCCTGAGCACCACTCCCCATAGCCAGACCTGATCTCCTCTGCCATCCCTTAGCAAGGACCACTATAATCCGCTCTCACCAAGAGTAAACAATTCCTTTATCCTCCATGATTTTGAGGTTGGGGCTTCCCTGGTAGCTCAGCTGGTAAAGAACTTGCCTGCAATGCAGGAGACCCCGGTTTGATTTCTGGGTCGGGAAGATCCCCTGGAGAAGGGATAGACTACCCACTCCAGTATTCTTGGGCTTCCCTGATGGCTCAAATGGTAAAGAATCTGCTTGCAGACCTGGATTTGATCCTTGGCTCGGGGAGATCCCCTGGAGGAGGGCATGGCAACCCACTCCAGTATCCTTGCCTGGAGAATCCCATGGACAGAGAAGCCTGGCAGGCTACAGTCCATGCGGTTGCAAAGAGTCAGACAAGACTGAGCAACTAAGCATGACCAGCACAAGATAAGAATCCGCCCCAACCCTCCTCCCCAGGGTTCAGAACTGGCCCTTGAAATTCCGGCAGCAAAATACATATAGGCTTATGATAGTTTATTACAATAGAATTATTCTTTTATTTCACCAGCGCTTGCTGGGCATCTTTTTATTGCCAGAGAGCTGTGGAGACTGGAGGCATAAAGAGGGTATAGTCCCTACCCTCAAGGCTAGCAAAGACTTGCACATAACCAGTAACTCTCTTCTCAGTTCTATGGGATCTACAACGTGCAGTAGAGTCATCAGAGACGTGATCAGATGGTACCTACAGTGACGTCTTCTTATATCCATATACTATCTCCTGGGCCAGTTATGAAGTTGCTGACTTTCAGGGTGAAGCGCCCCCTTCTCTGCTCTGCAGCTGAGTTCCTGCAGACTGCAGCTCTGCTCTGCCAGCGGGCTCTGTGCTAGTTTCTGCCATCATAGCTGCGAGGCTGAAAGAGGAAGAGCCTCGCTTTGTCTTGTCTGCCTCCTGGTCCTGGGAGTGTCACCCCAGCCACACTTCTTCACTCCAGCAGCGACAGTTCCTTCCCAGAGCAATAACTGAATCCAGTTTGCAGTTTTCCCAACACTTAGAATCCGCTTTGTGGAGTGGGCCGCCAGGACCACAGCTGGCAGTAGGCTTTGCCGAGTCTGGGTCCCACAGTCCTGGGAGCTCAGAGACACCAGCATCAGCAAGTAACATCCATTCTTCAGAGGTTCAAGTTTCAGTTCCATGGGGCCTGCCCTCGTGATTTCCAAGTTTTAATCATGTAACCTCTTCCCTTTGTTTCCTCAGCCCTGGGGGCGGTAGCTACTTCCTGCAGTGACCACCTCCATGGTATCTGAAGACTTCCCTTTTCATCTTTCACTTACCTGTCAACATCTTCAAATAAGGAATTTGGTTTCTGTCTCCTGATAAGACTCTAATGGATGAGACTCCCTGGATAAATTAAGAGTCAGGAGAGAGAAGAGTGAACATCATGAGTTTTGGAGTCACCGAGACCTGGATTTGAATTATGGTTTTGATCTTCCCGACCCAGGCACGGAACCCGTGTCTCTTGTATCTCATGCACTGGCAGGAGGGTTCTTTACCACTAGCGCCACCTGAGAATCCCTCTTATACTTTTAACAGCTACCTAATTCCTTCCAGCCTTGATTAGCTGGTAACAAAGATGGGGTTTCCAGCTGTCGTGAGGCTAGCTGAAGGTCTTGGCACAAATGGCCTGCTCAGTGATAGCAGCCATTACCATTACCAGATTGTTAGCTTCTAAGGCCAAAGCCAAGGTCTTGTATATCTTACCATTCCCAACAGGATGTTTCATAAATCTGTTTATGTGAGATATACTTAATAAGGCGATACTGAATGAAAAAAGTACTTAAACTATTCGTGGATGAAGTGAAGTACTTAACTTTCACAGGTCTAACATGAAACCCTTTGTGGTGGTCAGGTTTTATCTTTAAGGTATGGTTTAAAACATCTTTTTCAATTGCTATTTAAAAATAAAGAGTAGTGAATTGACCTGGATGATAAGAAAAGAAAATCTGTGTCATTCATTCTTCTATCAGCCTGGCAAGTTGTCTCAGAGCCTGACTAATAGGATGTTGGAATGTACCATAACTTCCAGAAAGAAGCCAAATTTGGTCGGCGAGTGACACATTTGGGGCTCTTCCCAGCTACAAAGCAGACACTAGTTTTGTTTTTTGTTTCGTGGCATACTTCATAAAGAGAAAGATTTTGACAACTCATATAATCAGTGATATCTCTTCTGAGTGTTGAACTGAAGACTCTAATGTAAACCCTGAAAATGAACGAGGTCCCAAAGGAGTGTCCGGGGCCTTCGTAAGTCACTGTGGATAAAAGTCGTTCCAATGCCAGAGGGGAGAACAAAGCATCTATTCTTTTCAGTACAACAGATAGATAGACACCCAATCTGGGTAACGGCTGTGTACACAGGAGAAGAAGGAAGTCCGCAGTGCTTTCTTGTTTCACATTTAGGGTTGTGTGGGGCGGGGCCTGATAAAGGTATTTGCGTCTAAGTGTGGAAGGCTTCCCCAGTCCCAAAGGCCTGGATGGGGATGTGGAAGAACTCAGTTCATTCCAGAACATTGCCTTCCCACAAAAGCCTACAACATCTATAAAGAGAAAAACAGCTGCCCAAGATCCTAAATCATTCGTTTCTCAAATAAGCCATGAATCTTAGCTAACCAGCGGTGCAGGTTTGAAAGAACCATAGTTTGCTACCTTCTTGAATGGCTTTCCTAGCCTTGAAGTAGCTTTTGATTTCTTTGTGAAACAGTGTGACTCTAAACACAGGAAAAGAGACTGCAGTGTGCAGGAAGAACCGGAGAGCTAGTCATTCTGTTTCCAGAAGACTTTTCTTGTTTCCATCCATTTATTTGGGGGTCGGCCAAGGCCGTGTCCTCCAGAAAGCCTTTTCTGAGCATGCACCCTTCTCTTAGAGCAGGTGGGCATTGCAATGAACACAGTATCCCACCTGGACTGTGAGCAGACACTGTTTGCTCTCTGACAGTCACACACACACACAACACACACACACACACACACACTCTGCACAAAAGAGAGAAAGAAGGAAAGAGGAAGGAAGGAAAAAAGGAAGGAAGAAAGCGGGGAAGAGAGGGAAAGAAAGGAAGAGAGAAGGAAGGAGAGAGAGAGAGGGAGGGAAGCAGGAAGGAAGGGAGACAGGAGAAAGAAAGAGGAGGCAGATGGGAGAGAGGCAGGAAGGGAGAAAGAAAAAGAAAAATAAGAGAGACAGAATCACTCAGAAACAAAGTGTTCTCAGGCTGTGTGAGAAACAGCCATTTGTAGAGATCATTGCTACTACACAGACGGAGATTATCTTTTCTTGGATTAATCATTGCCCAGGCTGGAGGTGGAGCACCTGAACCATCTGCACAGAGCACCTGGGAAAATGAGTCTGGGTAACCTGCGAGGGTGAGGGTGAAGCGCTCTGACTGTGTCTCGGACGTTCATTAGGGTGTGGAGTCACCCTTGCTGCGTTAATACGCTGCAAGCTAGAGGTTTACCCCTTGGACTGGACACATGGCTGGTGGTGGTCTAGGACGCCAGGTTTACAAATGGAGACAGCAACTTTCAGTGAACCGGGGCCAGGGCCGAGATGGCAGTGAGGGGAAGGTTACCAGATTAGATCAAAGCCAGAGGGGACATCTAGCTGATGAATATGCCTCAGGCATGTTCAATGACAGCTGGTTGAAGGCCAGGCAAGGCACAGGGGCCCATGTATCCTTTAAGCTGAACCTGCAACATCGTCCGTGCCGGTCCTGCCGGTCCTCAGCTGGCTGTCAGTTATCTCAGGACACCAAATCTGTGCGTCTCTGCCCCGCCATGCCCAGCCTTTTCATTACCTTGTGGTTTCTTTTTCTCTTTGGTTTCCTAGCTACACTTCTTTCGAAAACTGTTAACTCTTTCTTAGTTACATTAAGGTATAAAGGGAATGCTTACATCTTAGCTAGGCATAAGTGAACATACAATCGTATGTCTGTACAGGCTTGGGGGCAGTGGAATGCTGTTCAGTTCCAAGTCTTTAATTAACAGCCTTAGACAGGAACGTCCCTGGTGAGCCAGTGGTTCCAGTGAAGGACGTGCAGGTTCGATCCCTGGTTGGGGAGCTAAGATCCCACATGCCTTGCTGCCAAAACCCATAAAACAGAAGCAGTACTGTAACAAACTCAATAGACTTTTTAAATGGTCCATATTGAAAAAAAACCCCAACACTTTAAAAAAAAATAGCCTCAGACAAGTTAACCTCTTGAGCCTTGATTTCCCTGTCTATAAAATGAGGGTGATAATCATACCCACTTCACAAGACTGTGTGATAATAAAGATCAAATAAGTTAACAGGATTGTGGTAGAGGCTGCTCCATGTCCACCTATGGTATCTATTCCCTCCTTTTTTGCAGTAATGAAGTTTTACCTGGATTCATGGCCGTCTGGAGTAAAAATTACATCTCTGAGTGTCCCTGCAGTCAGTAATTCCATTTGACTCAGTTCTAACCAATGAGTTACACATGGAGACACGGTGGTCAACTTTTAGGAAATGTCCTTAAGCTGGAAAAGAAACGCCTTCACATCTTCTTCTCTTCTTGCTCGTTAGAATGTGGAAATGATGGCTAGAGCTCCAGCAGCCTTCTTAGCCCAGGAGGCAGTACACTACCCATGGTGGAAGAGCAAGAATAAAGAAGACTGGATTTCTATAAAGTTTGAGGGTGCCATTATACAGCCCTTAAGAGCCCACCTTGGGATTTATTGCAAAAGAGTAATGAACTAACTTTTGAAAAAAAAAAACAAACCCATTTTGAGAGAGTCCTCGGGTACCATTACACTACAGTCTAACTAGGGCTGTAGAGTACGCAGAGTGATTAGAATAGGAGAGATCTTATTGTCATTTTTTCTGATTTTTAGGAAATACATATCAAAGTTCTCAAAAATACAAACATGAACCAGATGGGTCAAGAGGGTCAAAGAGGGAGTGTTGGTCCACCCCTCCGTGACCTTGGCCCACTCCCAAGGCTATGTGGATAGGACAAGAAATACAGTCTTTACCAGGCAGAGGCTATGGGCTACCAGCCAGAAGGGAACACTCAGCCTCCTGGCCTCACTTTATCCCCACTGCTAATCCTCTTCTGCAAGCAGCACTATGACCTGGAAAGGGGGAAAGGACAGAAAGTGCCCCCATGAACCACACAAACTTTGGACATTGGTAGACCTGAGTTTGTGCCCTGGCACCTCCATCCACTTGCTGTGTGACTTTGGGCTAGTTTTGAACCTCTCTGAGCTCCAGTCTCTTCACATCAAAATGGATCATGGGATATTACTAGGTCCTTGGTGTTGCTGTAAGACTTAAACAAAATGTCAAGTTTTGAACATAGTGTCTGACACATTATAAGTATTTGGTAAATGTTTAGATGTGAAACCTGAACTTCATCTCACCATTCCCAACCACAGCCACAGGCTTCATCCAGAGCCGTTTGACTAACTGTCTGCAGCAAGGACTCTTCCCCCAGTGCTGTGCCTTTTGCTCACTGCTCTCTACAGATAGCTCCATTGCTTCTTTCAGTCTCTCCTTATCTCCCAGATTTTCCCGGCACCTTTAAGTCCTCCTTGACTTTCAGCCCGAGGCAATCTCTCTCCCTTTTTCCTGGACGGTGGGAGTATTTGATGTCCAACCACTCATTAACATTTACTGCCTCAGATTGGTATTGAATTTCAAAGTGCGTGTCTCATCTTGCCAGCCTTACCTTATGCTCTACACGGGTGTGGCTCATGCCTGTTGCACCTTCTATCCCCTCAGCCCTTAACTCAATGAACACTTGCTGAGCAAGGAAACCAAACCCAATTATCCAGAGCCCTCTAACTAATTTCTCTTTAGGAGTTCTTTTTGAACCTACATGCCTATTGGGCGGGCTTCACAGGTGGCTCTAGTGGTAAAAAACTCACCTGACGTGGATTCTATCTCTGGGTTGGAAAGAGCCCCTGGAGGAGGGCATGGCAGCCCACTCCAGTATCCTTGCCTGGAGAATCCCATGGACAGCAGAGCCTGAAGGCTACAGTTCATGTGGTCACAAAGAGTCAGACATGACTGAGGCAACTCAACGTGTATGCACGCCTATCAGGCATCAGTGTTCCTCAGAGTTCAAAGCACATGGACAATGCCTTCCTGCGACATCATCAGGGGTTCAGTTACCTTTGCTCCTGAGCATCCAACACAGATTGCTTGGCTGATCCTGGTCAGTCATGGGGAATAAGAGGAAAGGTGAGAGAGGACTTCACGTAGAAGAAAGTCATTACTCCAAACAAGTAAAATGATGTAGAGAAATTTTTTAGGGGTGGTAAGTCAAAACTACTATTTGGAGTTTGGGAGCACATGGGATTTGTCTTTTGAAAGAAGAATACTGCAATGGAAGACATCACTATCGTTTGGAATACGAGAACGCTTTTGTCTTTTAAAAATCTATTTATTCTTGACCGCACTGGGTCTTTGTTGCTGCCTGAGGCCTTTCTCTAGCTGTGGCAAGCCAGGGCTCCTCTCTTCTTGCCGAGCACGGGCTCTAACACGCACAGGCTTCAGTCGTTGCAGCGTGTGTGATCAGCTGCTCCCTAGCGCATGGGATCTCAGCTCCGGGTGCTAAGCCACTCCAGTTGCGTCTGACTCTTATGTGACCCCATGAGCCTGCCAGGCTCCTCTGTTCATGGGATTCTCCAGGCAAGAGTACTGGAGTGGGTTGCTATGTCCTCCTCCAGGGGATCTTCCTGACCCAGGGACCGAACCTGCATCTCTTACATCCTGCAATGGCAGGCGGGTTCTTTACCACGAGCACTACTGCTGCCGCTGCTAAGTCACCTCAGTCGTGTCCGACTCTGTGCAACCCCATGGACTGCAGCCCACCAGGCTCCTCCGTCCGTGGGATTTTCCAGGCAACAGCACTAGCTTGGATCAAACCTGTGTCCCTGCACTGGCAGACAGATTCTCAACCACTGGCCCATCAGGGAAGCCCCTGCATTTGTCTTTTTAAACAGGTATGCTGGGCTTGTTTCGTGCGCATGCTGTCTCCAGTGCCTTAAGGGAATGAACAGAATGGCAAGCGTGCTAGCTGGTCACTCTGGAATAGGGTTCCTCCCCGGGACCGGAGGCCCTGCCTTCCTCCAAGGAAACTGAAAAGATCCACAGGACTGTTAGGTCATCCCAGCTGCATGGTGGGACAGAAATATTACACAAGGAATCCTCCTGTCATCACTATCGCTTTTCAGGTAATTGAGGACTCATTAGGGAGGCTTATTAACAATATAAATTCCCTCGTTTCTAACTCCAGCCTACCCACCCCCAGGAACTCAACAGGGCTATGGTAGGACTCAGGAATCTGCATTTCTACCCAAACTTCAAGTGCTCTCGATGCAGGGCATGGCTCACAGACTACACTTTGAGAAACACTGCTTTAAAAGAAAGACCTTTCACTCTGAACAGGAGCCACTGCTGCCTTCCCTCTTGCAACCGTTCTACCTTAGGTGTGGCAATAATAAAGCAATGAGTTAATCATCTCAGTTAAAATGCAGACGGAACAGTAATCTGAGTACAGTTTTGGACTAGAGACACTCCAGTTCTGGAGGTGTGTGGGTGGTTGGCCCTTTCAAAGCAACTTGTGCTGAAGGGTGGGTCAAAATGTTTTGGGCGGGGGGTGAAGGGCAGGTCCTGGAAGTGCTCTAACTGTGGACAAGAGAAGGACATTGGCCACCAGCTGCTGTGGGAAGGTGACTCATCAGCCTATGTGGCAGTAACCACTGGCTGGCGGAATGACTCCCTTGGCCGTGGGGGGCCGTGGGGGAGGTGATGGTTGTGGCTGGAGAGAGCAGTGCATTCCAGAGGAGAACCAGACCTCCTGCAAGGATGCCGATCTGCGCTGTCAGTCACCTTGGCAGCCACGGAGGAGGGACAGGGAGGGATAGATGAGAGGTCTCAGCAAGATGGCAGAGGCACCATTTAGTCACTGGCGTGATCAGCCCTGGGTCCACTACCCCTGGACTCACCCTGCCTCCTTCTCTCCCCATCTCTAAATCCAATGACTAGATCTGGTCGATTCTACACTTTAACCTCTTCTAGGTGCCCCCTCTACCACTGCCTTTGTGTCACCGCTGTCATATACCGCTCATTTTTCTCTTTCTGTGTATCCCCATCATTATGACCCAGGCTTGAGTTCCTGTCATTGCTCACTTGGACTCCTGTCCCTGCCTCCTGCCTCCCTGTCTCTAATCCATCCTTCCTACAGCCACCTATGTGTTTTCTCCAAAAGTGAAAATCCAAGCATTCCCTTACTTAAAATTCACAGCTAGAAGGGGGGAAAAAAAACCCTCAGCTTACCACGGCTCAGTGGTTCTTGAACTTCACTGTGCCTCAGAATCACCCGGGGGCTTGTTAAAACACAGCATGGGGCCCCAGCTGGAATGTTCTTCACTCTTCCACATCTTCCTCCTTTACCCACTGAATTCCTGACCCTATAACCTCTGTGCCGCCTTCTCCATCTCTTTGCCTTCGTCCTCACTCCACCTCCCCCCGCACCATCATCATCACCACCCACACACATTGAGTGCTTGCTATGGTGCATTCCATTGAATCATCACGGGGGAAAAAAAAAATCCATGATGTGGGTCCCATTATTTTTCCTATATAATATAGGTGTTGAAACTGGGGCTCAGATAGGTGCAGAAACTTGGCCCAGTCAGATGACTAGAAAGCAGTGAAGTCAGGATTCAGTGCCTGGGCTCAGGACCCCAGCAAATATCAACTCATCCAGATGGAATTAAACCTTTCTTCCTCAATGCTCTCAGAACACTCTTCCCGTCACTTACACATCTAAATCCACACACAAGTAGGCTGAGTTATTTGAGGGTGGGTCTTCACCTTTGTTTCCTATGCCTAGCCCATAGAGGGAACTCCATGCTGGGTGAATAAATCATGAATTATGCGCACTGGAGTGCTGGCAAACGTAAAGTAAATTTTTTTGATGGGCCATAAGAAATGAGAAATATTCCAGATTACTTAAATTCCTTATAATATGCAAACTCAACATATAATATGCCAACAGGTACCGTTTCATATTGGGGATACACAAGTATCACTCTATATTAGGGGAAACCCTGAGACAAATGAAAATACAAAGAACATGATTGCCATTAAGTGGTCATTTTGACCTTTCCATCTTGCCTCTCCTGATTACATCTTTTAGACATATTCAAAGTACATGGAGGTTTCTCTCTGGAATAGCATGATGGCAGAAGTATCAATTTTACAGGAAACTTTGGTTAAGTCTTTTCTGTTGGTGCAGAAAAAGAACTTGAGAAGTCAGCATATTAAGCAAAAAAAAAAAAAAAAATTTACAGGAGTATGTGTTTTAGAGTGAAATTTCACATGTATTTGGAACCAAGGCAGAAACAATGCTTTCTGTAAATGAGCACCATTAACTAGAGAATATAACTTACCTTTCATATACAAATCCAAAGTATAAGCAAATGGCAACTTTTTGCTTCTCTCTTTTACTAGGAAGGAAATTGTAGCCAGCTAGCCCCCAGGGCATCTCTCCCCTGCTGCAACTTTGCTTTCCTGGGTTAAGAAATTACATTTTTGGTTAAGAAAGGGGGAAAAAAATGAGAGAATGCTACACCCCAGAGTAAAAGCGACCTGTCAGCACTGATTTTCCAGAACTAGTGCCTGCCCCACAGCTCCTCCCCACCTCACTCTGGGCTTGGGGCCATGCAGTGCCAAAGGTGGTGCTCCTTTTCCATCCGACTTCAAAGCCTTTGTCCAAACGAACCATAAGTTAACAGGCTCTATCAACGTGGATGCCTCTTTGAAGGCACCTTAAGGCCAAGCGTCACCTGCTCTGTTCTGGAAGGCAGCGAAACAGAGGAAAAGCCGCACCCCTCCCCTCCTGCAGTGTGCATTCTAACTCTCTTGCTACCAACTATACAAAACCCTGTTCTCTCAGGCAGGTACGGGACCCAGAGCAGCTCACTGTCTGGGCCTCTGTGTCTTCTCCCTCCACTTAGAAGCAAAGGCCTTCCGGGACCTGCTGAGGCCCGGAGCTGGGCTCCTCCTTGGTGGCAATGGGGAAGCTTGGAGCTCCTTTCACCCAGTGGGCATAGAGGTGACTTCATTCTGCAACTCCCTGAGGCTGGTTTTCCCTTCCCTACAAGTCAGTAAGCACAAATCTTTGCAGAGAAGCCCGGAGTTCTAAGCATTCGCTCAGCAGAAGGAAAAAAGAAAACAAAACAAAACCCACCACACCACTTTTCCAACTCAGCCCTGTTAAGGACATGGTCTCAGACATTTCCTGCCTGAGCCTCCGCGGCTTCCCTCCTCTTGCACACGTGCTCCCCCTACTGCCTGATGGGGGCAACGCAACCCTCGCTCCACGAGACCCAGGAACGCCCCAGCCTGGCCCTGGAAGAGCCATGTTGTAAGGCTGCAGAGGGCTTGCCAAAAAATGAAACAGTAGATCTTAAGAATTCTTCCATGGCTTCGGTGAAGGGCCCAAGCTAAGTCTTTACATTTCAAGAGTAAACTCTGTAATAGAGACTGAATAAACAAATGTTCCCTGAATAGAATTTTGCCAAATAAATTAAATGTAGGCTTCCCTCTAAGAGTTAAATAAATGAAAAGAGCTTTGGACTTGGGTTGAGAATAGGGGACTCAGATTCAGGTTATGCTTCTTTTTTTAAAAAATGAGTGACCTTGGACTTTAACCGTTCTCACTCTCAGTTTTCTCATCCATTATTTGGGCATATGGCTCATCTCTTAGTGTTGTTGAGAAAAGTAAACGAAAGAATGTGAACGTGTGAGAAACGTGTTTTATAACATAAACATTTAATATGAGCCATTATTTTTTCCTTTCCAATGCAACACACACACACACCTGCCTTTTTCATACATTTCAGTGGAAATGATAGGGGAGGCAATTTAAACCCCCAAAAGGAAGTAGGACAAGGAAGCTCAGTCACAAACAGGAAGTAACAAAAATGCCATCAGAAAAAAATTGGCTCAAGCAAAAGAAAAAAAAAAGTCATAGGCCACGTTTTAAAGATCAAGTTAGACTTAGTTCATGATTTGGGGTGTTGCACAGCCCCCTAAATTAGAGGGTTTTCAGAGATGATTAGGCAACTCTTTTGACCTTGATTTGACCTCACAAATGGGAATTCTCCGGGGCGTTTTTTTGGATCTCTGTAGTTGGTAGGTTCCTGCCTTTTTAAGTGTAGGTCTCTCCTCCTTTTCCCCTGCGGCCCTGGGAGGGGCCCAGCGCCCTGAGCTGGGGCCCCGCCCTCGCCCGCGCCCCGGAGCCGCCCTGCCTCCTCTCGGATTACTCCTCCCTTCCTGGCCTCACAAACTTGCCACATTGTAGGTTGGCTTCTGCAGGAAAAGTAAGAAAAGCACTGCAATGCCGGCGCACAAAGAAGTTTTACAGTGCTGGGGTTCAGGTCCAACTTTCCTTCCAAATTTTTGTTAAGAAGAGACAAAATCTTGGATATTTTCCTAGGAGGAAAAAAACAACAACAACTTAAAGGGAAACAAAATAACATGTCAGGACACATTGTGCTATTTATTTTCTTGTTTTTCCTCTCATTCTTGAAACTTCCCTTCAAAAATCTTAACACCTTTCTTGCCTCTTGCTTAATTTTGTGTGTTTTTAGCATAGAGAGAGAGAGGATTTGAAGCCTAAGGATTATAAGTCAGAACCAAGGAGGAGGGCATGGCAACCCACTCTAGTATTTTTGCCTGGAGAATCCCCCCGGACAGGGCAGCCGGCTGGGCTAGAGTCCATGGGGTCGCAAAGAGTCGGACATGACTGAGGGACTAAGCACTGTATATGTCAAGCATTCCTAAAACTCATCTGTTTGCAGAATCAGGGTTCCTTTTCTGGCCGAAATGAAGAGACTGATTTCTGCCTTCTTTCCCCAGACTTTTAAAATTAAACCACTCTTCAGCAAATTGCTTGGGGAAGGTGAGATTCGGAAAGTAAGGAGATTCATGTCCATCTAAGTGACTCAAGTTTAAGGATAGTGCCATCAGTTCAATTGCTCAGTCGTGTCCGACTCTTTGGCACCCCATGGACTGCAGCACGCCAGGCCTCCCTGTCCATCACCAACTCCTGGAGTTTACTCAAACTCATGTCCATCAAGGCGGTGATGCCATCCAACCATCTCATCCTCTGTCATCCCCTTCTCCTCCCACCTTCAGTCTTTCCCAGAATCAGGGTCTCTTCGCATCAGGTGGCCAAAATATTGTAGTATCAGCTTCAGCATCAGTCCTTCCAATGCATATTCAGGACCGATTTCCTTTAGGATGGCCTGGTGGGATCTCCTTGCAGTCCAAGGGACTCTCAGGAGTCTTCTCCAACACCACAGTTAGAGAGCATCAGTTATTCAGCGCTCAGCCTTCTTCACAGTCCAACTCTCACATCCATATATCACTACTGGAAAAACCACAGCCTTGACTACAGGACGTTTGTTGGCAAAGTAATGTCTCTGGTTTTTAATA
Source organism: Ovis aries (assembly GCF_016772045.2). Lineage (NCBI taxonomy): Eukaryota > Metazoa > Chordata > Mammalia > Artiodactyla > Bovidae > Ovis > Ovis aries. The sequence continues at coordinate 58,337,702 of NC_056059.1, read as the reverse complement.
AAAGGATAGTGCCATAGAGACACATATTCTAAAGACTGTCCCCTGTCTTGTTGCAAGCTTAGTGTACTTCGTGGCGGCCTCCAGCTGTGCTGCAGCCTCCAGCTGTGCCTTGGCCTCCAGCTGTAGGTGTACATTTGGCAACTGTACTGTCAGGATGCTGATAATGATATTTTCAAAGTGTTTTCACACTTGTGCTTCATAACAACACCGGCAGCATGGTGAAGGGATGAAATTTGCTGCTGTTACAGACGAGGAAGTGAGGAGAAGGGGGGGAAAAGTGATTTGTCCAAGGCCACTCAATTGGTTCCCTACAAAACCCCAGACTAAGAAGTCAAGATCTTCCAAATACTACACTGGTATTTAATGCCCGGTTTGGAAATTATTACCAACAGGTTCCACAGGCTCTTGTTTATGCCAAAACAAACTGTGTTCATTTTTAAACTAGGGTAGCATGAACTTTTAAATTAACTTTTTACAAATTATGTAGAGTATGTATCATTAGCAAAGGGACTTAGAGGCCCTTTTCAATAGACAGTATTTTTTTTAATTAAAATTTCATTTTTAATGAACTTAGGGAGGGCATAATTCACTTTCATGACTGAAAAGTCGCAGTCCTAAAGCCTAGTACACTTGGGAAATCTTGTTGCCACCTCCTCTCCCTTCAGCTCTTTTCTCTACTTCTGTCCCTCACTGGTAGGTACTTTTATTTTTTTGAATCCTACCCCTGTTTCTTTAGGAAAATACAAATAAGTACAAATACATGATCCTACTCTTATGTATTTTCAGTCTTACAAAAAAGAGAACATTTTGAATTGGTTTTCTGGATGTGTGTGAGCTTTGCTAAACCATCTCTCTTTTCCCTGGGAAGCTCAGGGGTCTGCAGACAATTCTAGTGTGACTGAGAATCTAGAGGTTTCAGCTGGCTGTAGAAGTTTCAGTTGGGTAGCTTTACCTGGTAAACCTAGGTCCCTCCCTCAACCAGAACCAGATGCAGCTGCTGCAACCCTGGGCTTCGAGCACATACTGCTACAGGACAGCTCGTTGTTTCACAAGGAGAAAGTCATCTAGATGTCCGAGGAAACCCAAATGATATGATAGGGGCAACGTTTTAAGCAGTAATTGTCTGTTACTGTTGCTGAAAGGATGGTTAGTGACGAGTTCCATCACTATGGGACTCATTCTACTATGTCCCACTGTGACAAGGTCATAGTGCCTGACAGACAGAGGGGCCATCTCCAATACACTCTCCAAATAGGATTTTTCCACAAAGGAGCTTTCACATCCTCCCTGTCCTCAGTGGCACTGAAAGAACAATCAAAGATCAAACTCAGGCTATGGCAAGGGGGAAGGTCAGGGGCCCTCTGAGAGCAGGAAATCCAGGCCAAGAGCTAAGCAAGGGAAGGACCAGTGTGGGTCAGAGCACCTGGGCCATCAGTGCTCTAGGCTCAGGAGAGCAAGGGCACGGATGAGTGGCAAGGGCACGGACGAGCAGCAAGTGCAGAGACCGGCCAGGAGGCTACCGCAGCTCCTCCCGAGGAGCGATGGGCGTGCAGCGGGGCCTGCAGATTCTCCGCACCACTGACGGGGCAGATCCTGAGGAGACGGCTGGCAGAGGTGTCACAGACGCCCCTGCTGTCCCTTGTGTTAGTTTCCTGGGGCCGCCACGACAAAGTGCCACAACCCGGGTGACTTACAGTCCCAAGATATATTGTCCCGCCATAATGGAGGCTAGAAATTCAGGACCAAGATGTCTGCGGGGCTGGTTTCTCCTGAGGGAGGAATCTGTGCCCAGGCCCTCTCCTCGGCTTGCGGATGATCGTCTCTTCCTGAGTGTCTTCTCATCATCTTTCCTCTGTGTGTGTCTGTCTGTGTCTGAATGTCCCCCTTCTTATAAGGACACCAGTCACACTAGGTTAGAACCCATCCTAAGAACCATTGTTTTAACTTGACTACCTTTGGAAAGACCCTGTCTGTAAATAAGACCACATTCTGAGGCACTGGGGCTTAGGACCCCACCATATTTCTTAGCTTTTAGGTTTTTAAAGAATTTATTTAAATTAAAACTTATAGCTTTCTGTCTGCATTAATAGTAACATACAGTTAATAGTTTTCACCCTTTTAACCAGAAATACCAAAACTCAAGAGTTTCCAGAGTTGTTGGTATAATTATTATTATTGCCATCATTATTATTTTGTATGGTGCAATTACTATTAATAAAGATTTTTGATGTTGACTGAAACATCAAAATTTGAAAGGTCATATTCTATATTTTCTATTCCTGTGGTATTTATCTGGGACCATAAATTTTAGAGAAAACTGTTTCTTCAGTTTATTTTATTGTGGTAGAATAGCCTTATGCATTTTACCATCATAACCATTTATAAGTGTACGTCTCAGTGCCGTTAAATACATTCATATTGTTGTGCACAGTCACCAGCTTCCATTTCCAGAACTCTTCATTTTGTAAAACTCAAGCTTTAGACCCATTAAGTAATAACTCCCCATTCCTCCCATCCATCAGCCCCTGGCAATCACCACACTACTTTCCGTCACTGTGGTTTGGACTACTCTAAGTCCCTCACACGAGTGGAATCATCCAGTATTTGTATTTATGTGACTAGCTTATTTCACTTAGTATAACATCCTCAAGATTCAACTGTGTTGTAGCATATTACAGAATTTTTTTCCTTTTTAAGGCTGAATAATATTCCATTGTTTGTATATATATCACCTTTTATTTATGCATATCTCCATGTTTTAACTACTGTGAATAATGCTGTGATGAACATGGGTAGACAAATTTCTAAGACTCTGCTTTCAATCTGTTTGAATATATATATATCCAGAAGTAGAATTGCTAGATCATATGGTAATTCTATTTTTAAACATTTTAATTACTGTAAGTGATGCTGTGATGAACATGGGTGGACAAATCTCTCTTCAAAACTCTGTTTTAATTCATTTGATGTATACCAAGTATTAGTAGAATTGCTAGATCACATGGTAGTTCTGTTTTTAATTTTTTGAAGAACACCCTACTCTTTTCCCAGCAGTTGTACCATTTTACATTCTCACCACCAGTGCACAATGATTCCGTTTTCTCCGCATCCCTGCCAATGTTTATTTTCTTTTTGATAGTAGCCATCTCAGCAGGTGTGAGGTGGTATCTCATTGAATTTTGGTTTGCTTTTCCCTGATGATGGTGATGAGCATCATTTCATTCTTTTTCAGATCTACAAGAGTCCTCTCTATTTTCAGAGGTGTTGGCCTCACACCCCCATTTCAATATTGAGAACAAAGCCATACAGTCTGTGGAAGTGGTGAATTAATTGGGCATACTATGGTAAGTAGGAGGGAGTTTGAAATCCCCCTGCTTTCTCACTGGTTGCATATACACTAAATCTAACATGATCTCATTGTGAAGAGTGGGTCCTGTCATTTTCAACAAATCCTTTCTTTGTTTTTATAAAGTCCAAAGCAGAAAAAAAAAAAAAAGAGAGAGAGAATCCCTGCAACGTCTATGCTATAAACCACGCTCCCTCACCCCCTCACCTATCAGTACATACACCTCACCGCTGGTATTGAGAGCCTGATGCCCAGACTGTACAAAATCGCATGCTCTTTTTACTCAGAAGAATTTTCTTTGCCTACAGTTTTTAAGACACACTAAGCTAAAATGTGCATATCACTCTATCTAGAGTTGGGCTTTGGGTGATGTGGTGTGGTTATTAATGACTTTACTTTTGTTTCTGTTAAACCTGGCCCAACATCTTGCTGAGACGCTGTGACAAACACTTTGGGTCCATGACTCGGCAAGACCAGGTGTGGCCTGGCCCACCCCTTGACAGGCAGGCAAAGGCAGCCAAGCTCGCTCAGTTCAAACATGCTCAAGGGATTCGGCACCTGGAAATCCCCACAAAGCTAGTTCCATTCCAGATCTTTCTCAACACCCAGAGGAGGGAACACAAGGACTGATTGTCTTCACAAGGTTTCCTGCCTGCAGTTCCATAGTCGGGTTTGTGTGAGCTGAGGGTGGGTAGACACATTTACTTATTAGTGTAGGGGCTCAGGCCAGAAAGGTGCCCTAGAGCTCAATGACCAAATGTTGCACCCTGGGATTCTGCGGGGTGATATTTGGAGCAACGTGATCCTCAGCCTGTGGGTGCCAGTGTCAAGCCCCTCCCCCAGGCTCAGCCCAGTGGCCTGTTTTCCAGAGGACTTTGTGATTCTGGTTTCTTGTTGCTTCCTGTCGTTCTTGTTTTCCACATTTCTTGGGCTCCATCCAATGCTGAGTAATGATTCATAGCCAGAAGGCCCGAGGCGAGAAGCTGCCACTCCAAAGAGGGAGTGACTAACAGCTCTAGGCACCAACGGCGGGCCCCTCACCTGGCCCACAGGCTCCTGGCCTCTACGTGCCTACAGGAGGAGTTGGGGCACCAGGGTGGGGTGATTTGTTTTCTCTGGCAGGGCTGGGGAGAAGCGGGGGTGTGCCCAGCTGAACCTCCATCTCTGGTCTTCCCGGGAGAGGTCCCTTACTTCACACACAAAATGTGATGTGCAACAGTCTCTCACTCCCCTTCCTTTCTCCTTCCCTGTCCCACCCACGCCAGGTTCTTCTTTGGAAGGATTTTACTCCAACATTGCCTTGGGGGGAAGGAAAGAAAGATCTGAAATCAGGGAGGGGTAACGCAGTGACTTTCCTCATGTGCCCCAAGTCTGTGACATCCACTGGACTCTGAGCTGGCCCCAACTCCTGGTGGGTGGACCCCCAGGGCTGGTGTGGGAGTTCAGCGGGGCTGACAGAAGGCCTAAGGGAGGTGCCAGCCTTGAGAGTGAGCTCTCAACGGGCACTGTACGAGATTATGGCAGAGGTGAAGGCAGTACCAACAGCCAGAGTTCACTGAGTGCCTTCTGTGCGCCGGGTGATATTCAATGTAATACTCCCAACAATCCTACAAGGTCCATGCTATCGCTGTTCCCATTTTGCCAGTGAAGACACTGAGTCACAGAGAGATCCAGGGTCGCACCGTGAACACGAGGCAGAGCTGGGGAGTTTTAGCCCTGGAAGTGCAACTCTTGAGCTGACTCTCGGTCATAGCTCTATGTTAGCCAAAGCATGGTTTCATTGTTCCTGTGTTACGGATGAGAGGACTGAGGAGTGGTGTGCTCTGCCCCACACTGCTAGGGCACGCAGCTGCCAGGCACCTCCCGTCCAGTCCTGCCCACTCCTTTGTTGTGGGGGGGAGGAGTTGAGGAGGGGTGGAGTTGGGATGTGACTGCCTCCTACTCACCCTTCTCCACCCCAAGTTTCCACCTTCCTCCTGAAGCTTTGTGCTCTTGTTTCAGGTGACAGGAAGCTACCAGAAAAAAGAGCCAGATAGTGAGTGAGCAGATGAGGAAATCAGAACCCTGCATTTGTCAATCTAGGAATCGGTCCAACACGTCTTATGGAACTGACATGTGGCTGCCCAGGTAAAGTGTCCAGATGCCCCAGGCAAAGGGAGGTGAACATTAGAGGAAGTTAGAGTTTCCAGAATGGTGAATGTGGGGCAGTAGAGAAAATAGAGAAGGCTAAGTTGGGACAGAAATGGGCTAGAATTAGAAGCCCTAGATCTCTATGGTGGGAAGAGCCAGAGAGATTAATGAGTGCAACCTCTTATATACTATTATTAATGAGAACTAACATTGTTTGGGCACCCATGTGCCAGGCATTGTGCTAAGTGCTTTCCTTGTGCCTACAACAATCCTATGAAGCAGGTGCTATATTTATCTTCACTAAGAAACTGAATAAAAAGTTAATTGACCCAGTAAACGGTAGATCAAGACAGTCTCCCTCTCTCCAAAGCCCACATGCTTTTGTACTCTTTAACATATTATGATGAACCATTTTAAATGTATACAAAGTAGAGAGAATATTACAATGAACCTCCGTAATTTCACTGACCAGTTGCAATAATCATCAATACAAGACAGATCTTGTTTCATCATTCATCCCCCATCCACGCTTCCAGTACTAGATTATTCTGAATCTCACACATATTATTTCTTATTGTATCATCCTATTGGTATCTGTGCATATTTTAATAGGTATCTCCAAGAAAAAAAGACTTTCTTAATGTAGCCATAATACCAGTGTTGTAGCTAAAAAAATAATAATAATTTCTTAATACCATCAAATATCCAAACATTGTTCAGATATCTCAGACTGTCCCCAGATGTTTTTTTAATAGTTGATTTATTTGAACTGGAATTAATAGTCTCTATATTAAAAATAGAAATACCATATTATCCCTCAGTTCCAGTCCTGGGTATTTATCTGAAGAGAACAAAAACACTAACTCAAAAAGATACACGCACCCCGATGTTCATAGCAGCATTAGTTAAGATATGGAATCAACCTACGTGTCCATCGACAGATGAAAGGATAAAGAAGATGTGATATATGTATATTTGCATGAGTGTATGTACAGTGTACACACACACAATGGAATACTACTAAATTATGAAAATGAATTTCATCGTTTGCAACAAGAATGGACTTGGGGAGTATTATGTTTGCTGAAATAAGTCAGAGAGAGAAAGACAAATGCTGTACGCATCACTTCCACGTGGAATCTGAAAAATAAAGCTAGTAAACACGACAAAGAAGAGACAGACTCACGGACAGAGAGAACAACCAGGGGTTACCAGTGTGGAGAGGGAAGTGGGAAGGGCAAGACAGAGGCAGGGGATTAAGAGATACCAACTACTATTAATACGTATAAAATAAATCAGATACAAAGATATATTCTGCAGCATAGGGAGTCTAGCCAATATTTTATAGTAGCTATAAACAACTTTTCAAAATTGTGAATCCCTATGGTGTACACTTGACACGTCCATAATTTGAAGGTCAATTGTACCTAAAGTTTTTTAAAAAGTCCCAACATTTGGTTGATACCCTGCTGCCGTTGTTGAAGAGACAGAGTCACTGGCCTTGTAAACTGTCTCACATTTTGGATTTTGCTGATTATATCCGTTTGGTGCCATTTAACATGTTCCTCCATCCTCTGTACTTCCTGTAAACTGATAGTTAGATCTAGTAGTTTGATTAGATTCACATTTAATTGTTTGGCAAAGCCACTTCATAGGCAGTACATAGTCACAGCCCTTATACTTACACCTACTTTTCTCCGGAAGACAAAAGGTCAAATCTAACTCAGGTTAGAGTCAGAAAAAAGCCAGAACCAGGATTGGAACTCAGTCTTCCAGCCCCCTGCCCTTCCACTCGTCACTGGACTTGACCCTAGAATATTCTCTTTTACTAGGAGGACAGTTTTGCTGTCATTTAATCCTCTACCTCCTTCTCTAAGAGAAACCAACAGAGGAGCAGTGGGAAAGTTCAAGCCTTTCTCTGGCACATGGTACTAGCTTAATTTTAAACGGATGATGGGAGGGAGGGGTCTCCTCAAGGCTGGATGGGGCTGTGTACCTTCCGCTTTTGCTGGAGGACTGGAAGCACTTCAGCCAGAACTCTGGCACAGAAAGGAGATAGAGCTCCTTTCAAATATTGAGAACTAATTTACCTGAGTACTGATAGGAACATTTCATCTTTTTGACTTATCCATTTTCCTTGATAGGAAAGAAGTCGGTGAACACTCGCAGTGCTGGAGGCCTAGTGAGGCACACAAAATTCCATTTGGGGGAATAGGAAGGCAAGAGCTAGTGAAGATGGCAACCCTTCTGTGCATTTCAGCACAGGGAGCACTTTTTTTTTCCCCCCTATTCCTGCTACACTGAGTATGCAAATATCAGAACCAAGATTGATACAGATAACCAGAACTCTTCCCATTGCAGTGGGAAGACCACCCTATACCAAATATTACTGGACCAGGGAGAGGGGTTGGGGAGGAAAGATGACCCGAATGCACAATTACAGTGAAGATTCACATTCACTGGACACTTAAAACACACTGGGAAGATTACGTGCAGTATCTCACTGGGGCTTCCCTGGTAGCTCAGATGGTAAAGCGTCTGCCTGCAATGCAGGAGACCCAGGTTTGATCCCTGGGTTGGGAAGACCCCCTGGAGAAGGAAATGGCAACCCCCTCCAATACTCTTGTCTGGAAAATTCCATGGACAGAGGAGCCTTGTAGGCTACAGTCCATGGGGTCGCAAAGAGCTAGACAAGACTGAGCGACTTCACTCACTCACTTAATCCTCACAACAGCCCTGCAAGGTAAAACAGAGGTGCTTTAATCAAATCTGCAGGTGAGGGGGGATGTGAAATCTCACAGATACTACCAGTGAGGCAGAATTCAAATCTCTGTCTTTCTCATTTAGTGTCTGTAGCTTCACCATTAGGCTATAAGGTCAGCCAAATGAAGATGGTGATTTGAGAGGGGCTAGAAATCCAGAGGGCTTCCCTGGTGGCTCAGACGGTAAAAGAATCTGCCTGCATTGCGGGAGACCCAGGTTTAATTCCTGGGTTGGGAAGATCCCCTGGGGAAGGGAATGACTACCAATGCCAGTATTCTTGCCTGGAGAATTCCATGGACAGAGGATACAGTCAATGGGGTTTCAGAGTCAGACATGACTAAGCAACAAAGACTTTCACACTTTTTTCTGGGAATTTAGATGGGAGATTCTATAGTGTTCAGGAATGGCTTGGATAAGGAACACAGGGGCCCCTAGCCTTGGGGGACAAGTCATCTGATATTTTAACACAGGTCTCTGACGTTCATGAATTGAATTTTATGGACGGAGGGTTGGGAAGCCTCCACAAGCAGCTGACATAGAGAAGCAATAGTTAGGCGCTCTCCTGCTCTGTCTCTGTCGAGTTTAAGGCTCCTAACTGGAAAGGATCACTGGGGTTGCATCCGACACATGTGAGGCCTTGTGTAAATTTGAAAGTGACACCTCTTGAAGGGGGATAAATTGCAAAAGCTGCCCCTCTGGGAGGCCCCTTCTGCAAGAGTGGTGTCTGTGTAGCGCCCACTGCTTGGGCCAATGGTGGGTCAGATTTCAGCCCCCTTCATGGCCTCAGCCAAGCCATAGAGTATGCAGCAGTCTCTAAAAGAGCCAAGCTGGTTTTCCACCCAACATGCTGTGTGTACACTTGTCAAGGCCAAGTGACCCTTGCTGAGCTGTCATCATCTTTTGGTGGTTGTTTCATGTAACTGTGGTCTCAAGTCAGGTCAGAAGAGGACAGAACCCAATTACTAGATTACTCACGCTCCTGATTTTCTTTCTTTCTTTCTTTCTCTTTTTTAACCACATTCACAGCTGTGGCGCATTCAATGCTGTGGCAGTCAAATTCCCCCCTCTAACTCAAGAGGCCAGGTTCCCCCACCAAAGCCTCCAAGGGCTTCATGGTTCCCAGGCCTGAACCCTGGCTCCAAGGCCTCTCCTGGTCATCAGGTCCAGGCAGGCCAAGTGCCACCCTTCTCCAAAGCCTCCTCTGACTCTGCCAGCCTCTGCAGATATGCCTGTGGAAGCCTAACTGGCCTGCAGGGACACCTGCACTCCAGGCCAGCTTCAGGAGCCAGTACTGGTGAAAGGAACACACACAGAGATGGGGCTGACACAGCAGGTTCAGACACCTACTTAGAGATCTTGGAGGGCCTGCTAGGGAGCTAGGGACTGGATGTAGCTCACCTTGTGGGCAAGGACACTGATAGTGGAGGCAGCAGGGAATTTTGTTTGTTTGCTGTTTTGTTTTGTTGCTGCTATTGTTTCATTTATTTTACCTTTTCTACTGTATTTTTTAATTTTTCTAACTTTGTTTCTTTTTGTTATTATTCTGCTCTTTTCTGTTTGTTGTCTTTTGTTTTTTGCTGTTGCTGATTTTTTCTTTTGATATTTCTGTGTTATTTTGTTTCATTTTGGTTTTTATTTTACTTTTATCTTTTTAAAATTTTTGGGTTTTGTTTTTGCTTTTGTCATTTTGGTGTATTTGTCTTTTGTTCTCTGAGCTCTTCTTCTAGTTTTTGTTTGTTTGTTGTTCAATTTTTGTTTTATGTTTAGGAGGCTGGTGGGCTGCCATCTATGGGGTCGCACAGAGTCGGACACAACTGAAGCGACTTAGCGGCAGCAGTTTTGTTTTTATTTTTGGTTTTGGACTCTCATTTGGTTAGATGTCTTATTTTTTGCTTTCTTTTTTTTTAGTGGTGTTGTTTTGGTTTTTGTTTGCTTGGATTTGTTTTTATTATTTATCTATGGTTTTATTTCCATTTTCCTTTCTTTTTTTGTTTCTGTGTTTGTTTTTGTTTGGTTGGTTTGGTTTTTATTATTTGCCTTGGGCTTTGTTTGTCTGCTACCTTTTATCCCCCCATGCTGCACATCTCGCAGGGTCTTGATTCCCAGGCCTGGAATCAAGCTTGAGCCCGTGTAATGGGAGCACCAAGCTGCTGGACTACCAGAGAAATTCAGGCCCCAGGGAATATTAACTGGTGTGAGTTCTCCCTGAGGTCCTCATCTCAGAACCAAGACAGGGCTCGACCCAACTGCCTACAAGGTCCAATTCTAGATGCCTCTGGCCAAATGATCAATAAGACAGGAACACAGCCCTACCTATCAACAAAAATGAGGTGATAGAGAAATATGTTACACATGAAGGAGCAAGGTAAAAACCTACAAGACCAAATAAATGAAGAGGAAATACCTGCAATCTACCTGAAAAAGAATTCAGTGTAATGATAATAAAGATGATCCAAAATCGCAGAAACAGAATGGAAGCACAGATCAAGAAAACACAAGAAATGTTTACCAAGGACCTAGAGGAACTAAAGAACAAACAAATAGTGATGAATAGCACAATAACTGAAATGAAAAATATACTAGGAGTCAATAGCAGAATAACTGAGGCAGAAGAACAAGTAAGTTAGCTAGAAAATAGAATGGTGGAAATAACTGCTGAGGAGCAGGATAAAGAAAAAATAATTTTTAAAATGAGAACTGTCTCAGAAACCTCTGAGACAGCATTAAACATACCAACATTCAAATTAGTGGGGTCCCGCAGAAGAAGACAAAGGGTCTGAGAAAATATTTGAAGAGATTATAGTCCAAAACTCCCCTAAAATGGGAAAGAAAATAGTCACCCAAGTCCAGGAAGCACAAATAGTCCATATAGGATAAACCTAAGGAGAATCATGCTGAGACACATATTAATCAAACTAACAAAAATTAAATTTGAAGAAAAAAATGTTAAAAGCAACAAGGGAAAAGCGACAAATGACATACATACAAGGGGATCCTCATAATATTATAAGCTGATTTCTCAGTAGAAACTCTGCAGGCCAGAGTAGCAGGAGTAGCAGGCTATATTTAAAGTGATGAAAGGCAAAAACCTGTAACCAAGATCATTCTACCTAGCAAGGATATCATTCAGATTCTATAGAGAAATCAAAAGGTTTACAGACAAGCAAAAGCTAAGAGAATTCAGCACCACCCAACCAGCTTCACAACATATACCAAAAGAACTTCTCTAGACGGGAAACACAAGGGAAGAAAAAGACCTACAAAAAAACAACACCCCCCGCCCCCCGCACCAAATTAAGAAAATGGTTATAGGAACATACATATCAAAACATTACCTTAAACTTAAAAGGATTAAGTTCTCTAACCAAAATACACAGACTGGCTGAATAGATACAGAAACAAAAGCTGTATATATGCTCTACAAGAGGTCTACTACAGACCTATGGACATGTACACACTGAAAGTGAGAGGATGGAAAAAGATATTCCATACAAATGGAAATCAAAAGAAAGCTGGAGAAACAATACTCATATCAGACAAAATAGACTTTAAAGACTTTTACAAGAGACAAGGATGGACACTACATAATGATCAGCGGGTCAATCCAAGAAGAAAATATAAAAACTTACAAATATTTATGTACCCAACATAGGTGCACCTCAATACATAAAGTGAAGGTAATAGCCACAAAAGGGGAAATCAACAGTAACATAATAATAGTGACTTTAACATCCCACTTAACCAATAGACAGATCTTCCAGGCAGAAAATTAATAAGGAAACACAAACTTTAAATGACACATTAGACCAGATAGACTTAATTCATGCTTATAGGACATTTCATCTGAAAGTAGCAGAATACACTTTCTTCTCAAGTGTACATGAGGCGTTCTTCAGGATAGATCCCATCTTGGATCACATATCAAGCCTCATTAAAGTTAAGAAAATTGAAATCATACTAAGCATTTTTTTTTTTTCTACCATAGCCTATGAGATTAAAAATCAATTACAGGGAAAAAAACCTGTAAAAAACACAAACACATAGAAGCTGAACTATATACTACTAAATAATGAAGAGACCTCGAAGAAATCAAAGATGAAGTAAAAAAAATGTAGAAGCAAATGACAATGAAAACACAATGGCCTCAAACCTATGGGATGCAGCAAAAGCCGTTCTAAGGGGAAAGTTTATAGTAATACAATCCTATCTCAAGAAATAAAAATATCTCAAATAAAGAAGCTAATCATACACTTAAAGCAACTAGAGAAAGAACAAACAAAATGCAGTTAGCAGAACAAAATAAATCATAAAAAAAATCAGAACAGATAGAAATAAATGAAAAAGAAATGAAGAAAACAAGAGCAAAGATCAATGAAACTAAAATCTGGTTCTTTGAGAAGATAAACAAAATTGATTAACCTTTAGCTAGCCTCATCAAGAAAAAAAAGAGATAGGACTCAAATAAAATTAGAAATGAGAAAGGAGAAATTATAAAATGTTACACAGAATAAAAGAAATCATAAGAGATTACTACAAGCAATTATATGCCAATAAAATGGGCAACTTGGAAGAAATGGGAAAATTCTTAGAAAGGTACAACCTTCTGAGACTGAACCAGGAAGAAATATAAAATATGGACAGATTAATCACAAGTGATGAGATTGAAACTGGGATTTAAAATCTTACAAAAAACAGAAGTCCAGGACCAGATGGCTTCACAGGCAAGTTCTATCAAATATTTAGAGAAGAGCTAACAACCATCCTTCTCAGACTGAAAAAATTGCAGAAGGAGCTCCCAAGCTCATTCTATGAGGCCACCATCACCCTTATAACACCCTTATAACAAAGATATCACACAAAAGAAAACTACAGAACCATATCACTGATGAACATAGGTAAAAATCCTCAACAAAATCCTAGCAAGCAGAATCCAGCAATACATTAAAAGCTTCATACAGCATGATCAAATGGGTTTTATTCCAGAGATGCAAGGATTCTTCAATATACAAAAATCAATTGATGCAATATACCATATTAAAAATTGAAGAATAAAAACTATATGATCATCTTAATAGATGCAGAAAAAGCTTTTGACAAAATTCAAAACCAATTTATAATAAAAATTCTCCAGAAAGTGTGGTTAGAGGGAATCTACTTCAACATAATAAAGGCCATATACAACAAACCCACATCAAACATCATTTTCAATAGTAAAAAACCAAAAGCATTTTCTCTAAGATCAGGAACAAGACAAGGATGTCCACTCTCACCGCTATTATTCAACACAGTTTTGGAAGTTCTAGCCATGGCAATCAGAGAAGAAAAGAAAGAAAAGGAATCCAAATTGGAAAAGAAGAAGCAAAATTGGGAACTGTCTGGGAATGACATGATGCTACACATAGAAAATCCTAAAGATACCACCAGAAAACTGTTAGTGCTAATCAATGAATCTGGTAAAGTTTCAGGATACAAAATTAATGCAAAAAAAAAATATGTTGCATTCCTATATACTAACAACAAAATGTCAGAAAGAAAAACTAAGGAAACAATCTCATTTACCATTGCAACAATGAGTCAGGCATGACTGAGCGACTTTCACTTTACTTTCAAACCTACCTATGAAGGCAAAAGACTTGTCCTCAGATACTGATGAAAGAAATCAAAGACAACACAAAAGGATGGAGCGATATACCACGTTCTTAGATTGAAAAAAATCAATATTGTGAAAATGATGGCAATACCCAAAGGAAACTACAGATTCAATGCAATCCTTATCAAATTATGCAATCCTTATCAAATCCTTATCAAAAAATCCTTATCAATGGCGTTTGTCACAGAATTAGGACAAAAAGTTCTACAATTTGTGTGGAAACACAAAAGACCCTGAAAAGGAAAAGCCATCATGAGAAAGAAAAATGAAGCAGGAGGGATCAGGGTCTCTGACTTCAGGCTAAACTACAAATCTATAGTAATTAGGATAGAATGGTACTAGTGCAGAGTCATGGATGGACCTAGAGATTATCATATAGAGTGAAGTAGGTAAAAAGAGAACAAATAGCATATATTAACATTATATGTGAAATCTAGAAACGTGGTACAGATGAGCCCATTTGCAAAGCAGAAATAGAGACACAGGCATAAAGAACAAATATATGGACACCAAGGGGAAAGATTTACCGAGCATGGCTCTGCCCATCAAACAAGACCCACTTTCCCCCACAGTCAGTCTCTCCCATCAGGAACTTTTCATAAGCCTCTTTTCCTTATCCAACAGAGGGAAGACAGAATGAAAACCACAATCAAGGAAAACTAATCAAACCGATCACATGGAGCACAGCCTTGTCTAACTCAATGAAACTATGAGGCATGCCCTGTAGGGCCACTCAAGATGGGCGGGTCATGGTGGAGTGTTCTGACAACACGCGGTCCACTGGGGAGGGAAGGGCAAACCACTTCAGCATTCTTGCCTTGAGAACCCCATGAACAGTATGAAAAGGCAAAAAGATAGGACATGAAAGATGAACTCCCCAGGTTGGTAGGTGCCCAATATGCTACTGGAGAAGAGTGGAGAAATAACTCCAGAAAGAATGAAGAGATGAAAACAACGCCCAGCTGTGGATGTGACTGGTGATGGAAATAAAGTCTGATGTTGTAAAGAACAATATTGCATAGGAACCGGAAATGTTAAGTCCATGAATCAAGGTAAATTGGAAGTGGTCAAACAGGAGATGGCAAGAGTGAACATAGACATTTTAGGAATCAGCGAACTAAAATGGACTGGAATAGACAAATTTAATTCAGATGAGCATTATATCTACTGCTGTGGGCAAGAATCCCTTAAAAGAAATGGAGTAGCCGTCATAGTGAACAAAAGAGTGAACAAAAGAACTGTATAAAAAAGACCTTCATGGCCCAGATAACCACCGTGGTGTGATCACCCACCTAGAGTCAGACACGCTGGAATGTGAAGTCAAGTGGGCTTTAGAAAGCATCACTACGAACAAAGCTAGTGGAGGTGATGGGATTCCAGTTGAGCTATTTCATATCCTAAAAGATGATGCTGTGAGTGCTGCACTCAATATGCCAGCAAATTTGGAAAACTCAGCAGTGGCCACAGGACTGAAAAAAGTCAGTGTTCATTCCAATCCCAAAGAAAGGCAATGCCAAAGAATGCTCAAACTACCACACAATTGCACTCATCTCACATGCTAGTAAAGAAATGCTCAAAATTCTCCAAGTCAGGCTCCAACAGTACATTAAGCATGAACTTCCAGACGTTCAAGCTGGCTTTAGAAAAGGCAGAGGAACCAGAGATCAAATTGCCAACATTGGTTGGATCATAGAAAAAGCAAGAGAGTTCCAGAAAATCATCTGCTTCAGCTTTATTGACTATGACAAAGCCTTTGACTGTGTGGATCACAACAAGCTGTGGAAAATTCTGAAAGAGATGGGAATACCAGACCACCTGACCTGCCTCCTGAGAAATCTGTATGCAGGTCAAGAAGTAACAGTTAGAACTGAACATGGAACAACAGACTGGTTCCAAATAGGAAAAGGAGTACGTCAAGGCTGTATATTGTCACCCTGCTTATTTAACTTCTATGCAGAGGACATCATGTGAAATGCTGGGCTGGATGAAACTGGAATCAAGATTGCTGGGAGAAACATCAATAACCTCAGATATGCAGATGACACCACCCATATGGCGGAAAGCAAAGAAGAACTAAAAAGCCTCTTGATGAAAGTAAAAGAAGAAAGTGAAAAGTTGGCTTAAAACTCAACATTCAGAAAACTAAGATCTTGGCATCTGGTCCCATCACTTCATGGAAAATAGATGGGGAAACAATGGAAACAGTGAGAAATTTTACTTTTGGGGGGATTCCAAAATCACTGCAGATGGTGACTGCAGCCGTGAAATTAAAAGACACTTGCTCCTTGGAAGAAAAGCTATGACCAAACTAGACAGCATATTAAAAAGCAGAGACATTACTTTGCTGACAAAGATCCATCTAGTCAAGGCTATGGTTTTTCCAGTAGTTATGTACGGATGTGAGAGTTGGACTATGAAGAAAGTTGAGCACCAAAGCATTGATGCTTTTGAACTGTGGTGTTGGAGAAGACTCTTCAGAGTCCCTTGGACTGCAAGGAGATCAAACCTGTCAATACTAAAGGAAATCAGTCCTGAATATTCATTGGAAGGACTGATACTGAAGCTGAAACTCCATTACTTTGGCCACCTGATGCGAAGAACTGACTCTTTGGAAAAGACTCTGAGGCTGGGAAAGATTGAAGGCAGGAGGAGAAGGGGAAGACATAGGATGAGATGGTTGAATGGCATCACCGAGTCAATGGACATGAGTTTGAGCAAGCTCTGGGTGTTGGTGATGGATAGGGAATCCTGGCATGCTACAGTCCATGAGGTGCAAATAGAAGGACAGGACTGAGCAACTTAACTGAACTGAAGAGGAAAGAGAGGATGAGATGAATTGGGGGATTTGGATTGACATATATGTACTTCTACATATAAAATATTTAACTAGTGAGAACCTACCGTAACACAGGGAACTCTAGTCAATGCTCTGTGGTGACCTAAATCGAAAGGAAATTTTAAAAAGAGGGGATATATAAATATTTATGGGGTTTCCATGGTGGCTCAGAATGTAAAGAATCTGCCTGTAATGCAGGAGACCTATGCTGGGAAGATCTGGAGAAGGGAATGGCTACCCACTCCAGTATTCTTCCCTGGAGAATTCTGTGAACAGGGGAGTCTGATGGGCTACAGTCCATGGGGTCGCAAAGAGTCAAACCCGAATGACTAACTAATACTTTCACTTTCACGTATACTTAGAGCTGATTCACTTTGCTATACAGCAGAAAATAACACCACATTGTAAAGAAACTAGACTCCCCCTAATTTTTTAAAAATGCACAAAGTATTATAGTTACATTGCTTGAAAATAAAAAGTAGAGATGAAGTGAGTGTGATAGTCATTCAGTCGTGTCCGACTCTTTGTGACCCCATGGACTGTAGCCTGCCAGGCTCCTCTGTCCATGGAATTCTCCCGGCAAGAATACTGGAGAGGGTTGCCATTTTCTTCTCCAGGGAGAGATGAAGCCTTAAATACAAAGGAAAATAAAAAGAGGCCAGGCTGACAGTACTGTATATGGGCAGCCCAGAGACTGTGACCATATTAATCTTTCTTTTTAATAGAGCTGATTAAGTTAAATGGCGTATTTATGTCATTGGATTTTGCAAAAGAACATGAAAAACAGCTGGCTTTTTATAAACTTTTTTTTAAATCATGCAAAAAGCTCAAGGTAAATATGAATCTGTACAAACTGACAGGGAATAAATTTGGTTGTGACTTGGATATGGTCATTCCACTTTTGGAAATTAATAGTCAAGAAATTCTAAACAGAAAAGGAAAACAAAAACTTCTTTTTATGAAGATATTCACTGCTGTACTATTTAAAATAGGGAGCAAATAGAAATCAGCTGTTCTTTATGGTGAATTATGATATGTATTATGTAACAGTTTTACATAGTTTTTAGAACTTGTGTTTGTTAAATGACATAGATGCCTATCTTGTTGCATGGGGAAAATATCAGGAAACATGTAAATATAAAGTACGGTCACAACTATGCCAGGCTTGCTTAAAAGACTTCGGAAAGATATACTAAAAGCTGTCTTATTAGACTAGTGATAATAACGAACATTATCATATTTTTATTATGTGCTGGGTACAGTTTGAAGTGACTTACATACATTAACTCAGTTTATCTGTGCAGCAACACCTTGAGGTAAGTACAACTATTATGATTCCATTTTACAGATGAAGGAACTGGGGCAGAGCATTAAGTAACCTACCCAAGTCACCTAGTGTGAACAAGGTCAAAGCTGAAAGAGAAATCCAGGAAGCCTCAATGGCCATGTCTCTTAGCTGTCAATCAGTTCATGGAAAAATAGAAAAAGAATAACATGGAAAGATATCATTAAAAATGTTGCATGCAACAGGGTGAACCTGGGACATTTTGTCATAATAGAAAGCAAGGAAGCTGCAAAAGATTCGAGGGCTATCGTCAAGAGCACTCAAGAGCTAAATGGAAGAGGTTCCCCTCGCCTAAAGAAAATACTCCTGGGAATCAATAACAGTGGTGCATTGAAACACATCAATATTTTGAAATATACAGGTTTAATTATGCAGGAAGAAAAAGACCCGCATTGGTCCCTTTAGAGGAGCTAGGAAATAAATCGTTATTTTGAAAACTGGTAAATAGAGGAAAAGTATTTGTACTGTATAGAACCTAGGGTTACTAAATTGTTGATGAGGGCAAATTTTTATTTATGGAAATATTCCAGATAATACTGAGGAATTGGGGAATGAGGCAGGAATAGTAATTAGCACAATTTTTAACCTGGAATAAAATAATGGATTAGGCAGTAGATGCTAATGTTACAGAAAAAGACGTAGCCAGAGTGTGTACTTATTAGTGGAATTATCATATCACCATCTATGAAGTATTTAAGCTACACAAATAAAACCTGAATCAGTTGCACCTCTAGATGTGATTCTCAATTTATAAGAAATGCAGGAGACAGAGAAGTGTTTTAAATGACACGATGGGGAATGAAATTAGCAAAATCTAGTCTGGGAAAATTTATAGGACATGGGATTGCAAGAAAAAAGATGGGGAGTGGGGCCTTAGAGATTAAAAGAGACTAATTGCAACAATCATCTGCATCCTATTTGGAGGGAAAAATCCTTAAAATAGTTTTGAGATAATCAAAGAAATTCAAATACTGCTTGGATGTTTCATTGAATTAAGGGATTATTGATGCTTTTGAACTGGTGGTGTTGGAGAAGACTCTTGAGAGTCCCTTGGACTGCAAGAAGATCCAACATGTCAATACAAAAGGAAATCACTCCTGAATATTCATTGAAAGGACTGATGCTGAAGCTGAAACTCCAATAATTTGGCCACTTGATGCGAAGAACTGACTCATTTGAAAAGACCCTGATGCTGGGAAAGATTGAAGGCAGGAGGAGAAGGGGATGACAGAGGATGAGATGGTTGGATGGCATCACCGACTCGATGGACATGAGTTTGAGCAAGCTGCATGAGTTGGTGATGGACAGGGAAGCCTGGTGTGCTGCAGTCCACAGGGTCACAAAGAGTCATACACGACTGAACTGTAGGGATTATTGTTCATTTTTTAAGTGTGATGATGATACTGTGTTATACTTTTTAAAAGAAGTCTTGTCACCTACTTAATACCTCATTGACTTAATATAACAAAAAAATGAGTAGAATTTCTCCAGTGTCTAAAACAGCTCATGGCACATATTAAGCAGGATAT
Source organism: Ovis aries (assembly GCF_016772045.2). Taxonomy (NCBI): domain Eukaryota; kingdom Metazoa; phylum Chordata; class Mammalia; order Artiodactyla; family Bovidae; genus Ovis; species Ovis aries. The sequence goes on along the minus strand of NC_056059.1, from coordinate 58,318,103 downwards.
GAATTTATTATTTTTATTGAATTTCTTTTCTTTTTTGTCTATGGACATAAGAATCCTGAAAAATGTCTTCACCCATTTTGAATTTTATAAATATGACTCTGATCCCACTTCTGATCACCAACTCCAATTCTAACACCAACTAATGATTCTGGTACCAATTCTAGTATGTGGGAGTTCTCCCCACATATCCAAGCAATTACTGTTCAGATTCTATTCAACTCAGTTCTTACACTATTTTGAGAGAGCATATGAACCCACAAGTTAAAGACTCAGTCCCATGAGATTGCCCACACACCCTCAACTTTAGATGCCAGTCATAAGTTCAGGCACGTTTCTGACCCACCAGCTCTATGCTGAAGTTTCCAACAACTCCCTCCTTGGGTTCAATTAATTTGCTAGAGTGACTCACAGAACTCAAGAGAAGCATTCTACTTAGTAGACCACCAGTTCACTATAAAAGAATATAACTCAGGAATGGCCAGATGGAAGAGATGCACAGAGTGAGGTATGGGGAGAGGGCCCAGAGCTTTCATACCCTCCCCAGCTATGCACTCTCCCCAAGTATCCATGTGTCCCCGACAGGGAGCTCTCCAAACGCCCTCCTTTTGGAGCTTCATTGCATAGGCACCATTGATTAAGTTACTGGCCATCTATGATTGAACTCAACCTCCAATCCTTCTCTCTTCCAGGAGGTCTTGGTGTGGGAGTGGAAGGTTCTACCCTCTAATCACTTGGTTGATTCTCCCAACCAACTTCCATCCTTAGGCTACACAGGTGCTTCCCAAAAGTTTCCTCATTAACATAATAAAAGGCACCTTTACTACTCTCGGTTACTTCGCAAATTCCAAGGGTGCTAGGAGTTCTGTGCCAGAAATGTATTAATATGTATTAATATTTCTCATTACTAACTTCAGTATAAATAACAATATTCACCTATTCAATCACTCACCCTAAATGTATCAGCTGCAATTTTCCAGTTTCTTTAAAGTGGAGCAAGAGTTCAAAGATACTGAGGGCAAATCCTGCTAGATTTTAATGTTACTTTCAGTCTTTTATAGTTGCTTGTCTACACGTAATCTGACAGTATTTTTTTTGGTCATGCCTCACTTTTATCAAGTCTTTTCAAAGAAAGTTGATTTTCTTAAGACTGTTCTTTCTGCATTGTATTTTTATTATTTACATGATTCCTAATTACATTACAAATTTCTACTGCAACCATTTCAAATATTTCTGGGAACAAAGAAACCAGCTCTTGGAAAACAGACAACACAACTGGTGGCAGAAGTGCTCAGATGTTTTCTGCGAATGCCGCTAGAATGAGTTAAGCTGCCTGAGGGCATCAGAAAAATGCTTTACAGGTAGAGTGGAGGCTGCATCAGTCAAACTGGTGGGTTTATTAAGTGGAAATCAGTTAGGGAAACCTGGTATATGCATGTCAACAGTGGCTGTGTTTGGGTAGCCCAGTCTTCCTTCTATTCCAATTTGTTTTAATGATGATGTGTGATCATTCCACTAAGGGAAAAAAGTCAGCACTTCAAATTTTTGAAGTGTGTGTGTGGGGAAATACATATATATTTAGCAAATCCATCCACAGAGGACTAGCATGCAAACACAAAGAAAATGTGCAATGAATATTTGTCATCCAAACACTCTTGTATGCAAACAAGTGTCTGAATTCTACAAGCTTCCCCTAACTGATTTCCACTGTTCTTGTGAGAAGTGACAGTGAGGACCACTGATGCTCAAACCCTAGGACAGTGTGTATATTGAACACTGCTGTTCAGTTCAGTTCAGTTCAGTCACTCAGTCATGTCCTACTCTTTGCGACCCCATGAATCGCAGCACGCCAGGCCTCCCTGTCCATCACCAACTCCCAGAGTTCACTCAGATTCATGTCCATTGAGTCAGCGATGCCGTCCAGCCATCTCATCCTCTGTCGTCCCCTTCTCCTCCTGCCCGCAATCCCTCCCAGCATCAGAGTCTTTTCCAGTGAGTCAACGCAGGAGGTGGCCAAAGTACTGGAGTTTCAGCTTTAGCATCATTCCTTCCAAAGAAATCCCAGGGCTGATCTCCTTCAGAATGGACTGGTTGGATCTCCTTGCAGTCCAAGGGACTCTCAAGAGTCTTCTCCAACACCACAGTTCAGACGCATCAATTCTTCAGCACTCAGCCTTCTTCACAATCCAACTCTCACATCCATACATGACCACAGGAAAAACCATAGCCTTGACTAAACAGACCTTAGTCAGCAAAGTAATGTCTCTGCTTTTGAATATGCTATCTAGGTTGGTCATAACTTTTCTTCCAAGGAGTAAGCATCTTTTAATTTCATGGCTGCAGTCACCATCTGCAGTGATTTTGGAGCCCCCAAAAATAAAGTCTGACACGGTTTCTCCTGTTTCCCCATCTATTTCCCATGAGGTGATGGGACCAGATGCCATGATCTTCGTTTTCTGAATGTTGAGCTTTAAGCCAACTTTTTCACTCTCCTCCTTCACTTTCATCAAGAGGCTTTTTAGTTCCTCTTCACTTTCTGCTATAAGGGTGGTGTCATCTGCATATCTGAGGTTATTGATATTTCTCCCAGCAATCTTGATTCCAGCTTGTGTTTCTTCCAGTCCAGCCTTTCTCATGATGTACTCTGCATAGAAGTTAAATAAGCAGGGTGACAATATACAGCCTTGACGTAGTCCTTTTCCTATTTGGAACCAGTCTGTTGTTCCATGTCCAGTTCTAACTGTTGCTTACATGGTGCCAATTCCTAAATGCTATAGCAGTCCAACTTCATACTCAGATGGTTCACACACTCTAATATTCACATTCTAGTTTCATTTTGACTCTAAAGTTACACAGAAACCAAATGATCAAAACTGCATTTCTTTCTAAATCTACATGCAAATTGTGAGGCAGGGATTCCCCTTGTCACTGGCATTCCTTAGCAGAAAGGATTCTGGACAACCTCAAGCACTGAAGACGTGAGCTGCCTGAACACCAATCCAATTTTGCTAAATTAGACATATCCTGTGTTTGGCCAAATTTCACAAAGCTCACTCTAGTCTGCTCCTCTGTGATATATGATGTTACTATGCTTTTTGATCAACTGTTAATTCTCACAGTCCTCCTTGAACAGAAGAGAGGAAGTGAGAGAGGTGTGTAGCTACTGCTGTATTCGTTCTCATCACTTGACAGAGGGGGAAGCCAAAGTTACAAGTCAAATCTGTTTTTATCACCCTGGGGCATTCCGCATCTCTCCTTTGACTCGGAGATTTGATCGTAGGGGCACTTCACGAGAGGTGCTCACAAGAGAAATATTTGAACCAAACTCACCTCATTAACAGTGGCAGTGACATGACCAACTTTGGGGAGTTAAAAAATACAGGTGCAAGATATTGAATTTCGTTTCCTGTGCTATACAGTAGGTCCTTGAGATTGATCTATCTAATGTATGGTAGTGTATGTCTGTTAATCCCAAGTTTTGAATTTGTATAACCTATAATTAAAATGTATGCATGCATAAATATATTTATGTATAATTGTATACCTGAAATATTGTAAGTCAAATATATTTCAATTAAAAAGAAGGTACAAATACAATATAACATATATATATATATATAGACAGAGAGAGAGAGAGAAAGAGAGAGAAGGTTTCCCTGGTGGCTCAGATGGTAAAGAGTCCGCCTGCAATGCAGGAGACACAGGTTCAAAGCCTGGGTTGGGAAGATCTCCTGGAGATGGGAATGACTATCCACTCCAGTATTCTCGCCTGGGGAGTTCCACAGACAGAGGAGCCTAGTGGGCTACTGTCCATGGGGTCACCTAAAGTTGTAGCCAGAACACACCAGTTCCTGGTCCTCATCACTTCACTACACGTTTCTAGAAGTCTGAGCCTGGAGTGCTGTTCAGAGAGTCCTACTGCCTAACGAATTGTGCAGACCAAGTAGCCAACCTTGTCCCCAATCTCCTTAAGTGTAATGATGTCATTCACAGACAGTACATTCATATTTACATTTCATCAGGAGAATGTATTTCCTTGTTTTCACAACGCTTCCTATGATAGCAAAGTCAAACAGAAAAATACACAGCAGCTCCCTCTGAAGAAACCAGCTGCATCTAACATTTTCCACCTTACTGTTTTTCTTCTAATTGCCAGCAGATCATTCTTTCATATACTGAAACTTTGCTGGCATTATTCAAAATAACTCCAAACCACAAACATTTATTGGATTCATTCATTCACTTAAACAATCATCGGAGGATCACCAATAATTTATATAAGATGCATGAGAGCTAGGCTTGGAAAAGAAAGATTACCATAGCAGTGCGATTTCTGAAGTCAAGGAAAAATGGTATCTGGTTATGCAATCAGATACTTTTGAAATTATTGTTATTCTCATAGGACTCTATGCATATAATTATTGTGAGAATGTGAGAGTTTCTGCAATACAGAAATCCAGCTAAAGGCAGTCTAAAGTAATAACAGCACAGAGTGTCACTATGGTTTCTTTGGAGTCCACAGGCAAGAAAGAATCCTAGAGAATTCCAAAAATGTAAGTTGCTTTAAGCCAAAGTCTAGAAAAAGAGGAACATTTATCAAAAATATATTCCTCCAATGCTATCTAAACTAAGCCCAGCTATTTGGTTTTCAATTTATTATTTCTCTCGGTCTAAAAGATAAAAATCTAATGAAATATAGATCAGAAGATGAAAATGAGGTCAGTGCTGCTTCTAGAAGATTGTTCTCAATAATTTATCTTTGCACAGCATCTGTGCAGGGTAACTTTGCTGCGGTTATAGTTAAGAGGTGATATGTATTTTCTCCTCCTTTAATCTGGGCCAGCCTTGCAAGTTGCTTTGGACTAATAGGGCTTCCCTGGCGGCTCAGATGGTAACGAATCCACCTGCAATGAGGAGGACCTGAGTTGGGAAGGTCCCCTGGAGGAGGGCATGGCAACCCATATCCAGTATTCTTGCCTGGAGAATTCCCATGGACAGAGGAGCCTGGTAGGCTACAGTCCATGGAGTCTCAAAGAGCTTGACAGGATTGAGCGACTAATCACACACCACAATATAATAGAATGTGATGGAAGTAATGCTGTGTGAGTTCCAGGCCAGAGTGTCACCAAGCCTTGTAGCTTTCTTAGAACGCTGCCCTGAGACTTCCATGTATGAAAAACAGCTTAGATTATGGACGTTTAAGAAGCCACAAGGAGAAGCACTGCTAGGCTTGTGAGTGAGGCTGGCTGGACCTCCTAATCCACCTTCTGGCTTCCAGCTGGTTGCGAACACATAGATAAGCCCAGGTGAAACCAACAGAAGAAAAGCTCAGGGTGATTTATAAATTACTATTGTTTTGAACCATATAAATTAAAATATATATATATATAATAATTTTTGCCATTCTAACCATTTTAAAATATACAATTCAGTTGTATTTAGTATACTCACAGTGCTGGGCAACCATCACTATCATCTAAATCAACAATATTTTCATCACCCCATAGGGAACCTGTACCCATTAAGCAGACAGTCTCCATCAGCCGCTCCCTCCAGCCCCTGAAAATAACTCATCTGTTTTCTGTCTCCATGGATTTCCCTATTTTAACTATTTCATATAAAGGGAATCATATATGGCTTTTTGTGTCTGGCTTCTCATTTAGCATGATGTTTTCAAGTTTCATCCATATATTTTATGGCATATATCAGTAGTTCACAACTTTTTATAGTCAAACAATATTTCATTGTATGGACATGGCAAATTGGTTTATCCGTTCATGCTTTAATGGACTTTTAGGTTATTTCTACTCTTCGGCTATTATAACTAATACTGCTATGAATATTTGTACGTAAATTTTTGCTGGAATAACTGTTTTTCAAATGTCTTCAATTCTTCTGAGTTTATACCTAGGGCTGGAATTGCTGGATAATATGGTAATTCTATATTTAATTTATTGAGGAATCACCAAATGAGTTTCCACAGCAGCCGGTTTCCATTTTGCTTTTTCAGCTTCTCCACATCCTCTCTCCACAGCCTCAGCACCACCTGTCATTCTCTCTGTCTCTCTTATAGCCATCCAAGTGAAACTGAAATAGTATCTTACTGTGGCTTTCATTTTCATTTCCCTGATGACTACTGATGTTGTGCATCTTTTCATTTGTTTGTTGGCTATTTGTATATCTTTGGAAAAACAGCTGTGTCTACTCAAGCGCTTCATTTATTTTTTAAATTGGGTTGCTTTTCTTTCTGTTGTTGTGTTGTGAAAGTCTTTTACAAAGTCTGGATGTTGTTCAGTCGCTCAGTCATGTCCAGTTCTTTGTGACCCCATGGACTGCAGCACGCTAGGCTTCTCTGTCCTTCACCATCTCTGAGTCTGGATACTAGACCCTTATCAGATATATGATTTTAAAATATTTTCTCCCATTTTGTGGGTTGTATTTTAACTTTCTTGATAGTGTCTTTTTTGATGCACAAAAAAGACCAAGGTTTTTGATTCTTAACTGTAGTGAAGTTCAATTTTTTTTTCTTGTGTTCCTTGTAATTTGGGTAGTGAAGTTCAATTTTTTTTTCTTGTGTTCCTTGTAATTTGGTGTTATATTGAAGAAACTGATATCAAATGCAAGGTCCTGAAGTTTTACCCCTATGTTTTCTTCTAAGACTTATGATTTCAGCTCTTATATTTAGGTCTTTGATCAGTTTTGCATTAATTTTGTATATGATGTGATGTAAAGGTCCCACTTCTCTCTTTACATGTAGATTTCTAATTGTCCTAACACTAAGTGCTGAAGAGGCTATTCTTTCTTCATTGAGAAGCATAGTCTTAGAACTCTTGTCAAAAATTAATTTACTGAATCACTAATTTTGAGGCTGTTGTTGTGTAGCAATAATTAACTGATACATTTCTTGACCTGGTGAACTATATTCTGTGCTCAAATCATAATGTACCTCATCTTTCCTTGAAACTTAACAAATAAAATATGTAAGAATAATGGAAAATGAAATAATCTTTCCTTGACCATAAACACATCAAATAGATCATGAATGGAAAGTTAGCTTGCCATCACATTTAAGGTTAATATTCTAGGAATGGTCACTTATGACTTGATATCTGAGTTTCCAAAAATAGGGCTAACCGTATAGGGTTTATATTCATTGTCTATTGCTGTATACAAAATTACATCAAAACTTAGTAGCTTAAGACAATAATAAACAGTTACCTCATACAGTTTTTGTAGGCAAGGAATTCAAGCATAAGGCTGATTGAATATCTTTATGTTACATTAGCTGCTTTCTTCCAGATAAGTGATCCAAGAAAGCAAGGCAGAACTTGCAAATACTTTTATAAGCTGGTCATGAATGTTATATAAAATCCTTTCAAAATATTTCTATTAATTACACAGACCAGCCTTGCTCATTGTGGAATGGGACTGACTACACAAGAGCATGAATTCCAGGAGAGAATCATGGAAGGCCATCTCAGAGACTGGCTACCACAATCCATCCTCTGAATTATTCATGGCTTCTCACATGCAAAATATACTCACCTCCTTTCGAGGACCCCAAACTCTCATTTCATCATAGCATCAGCTTAAAGTCCAGACTCTCATCTCATCTAAACCAGGTCCAATTCCTTGAGTAGAGTTAATCTTGATTTGAAGACCTGTGACCTTATATGCCCATCTCTCATCCCCCCAAAATCCAGTATATAATGGTAGCATATGAGTGGAAAAACTACAGTGTGGAAAGGAGAGACCTATTAGAATCACTCCTCTCTCTCTGTGAAAGTCATTCAATCATGTCCAACCCTTTGTGACCCCATGGACTATATAGACTATACAGTCCATGGAATTCTCCAGGCCAGAATACTGGGGTGGGTAACCTTTATATTCTCAAGGGAATCTTCCCAACCCAGGGATTGAACCCAGGTCTCCCACACTGCAGGCCAATTCTTTACCAGCTGAGCCACCAGAGAAGCCCAAGAATACTGGAGTGGGTAGCCTATTTCTTCTCCAGTGAATCTTCCCAACCCAGGAATTGAACCAGGGTCTACTAGTGTCACTGGTCCATGAAAATTCTGAAATTCAGCAGGGCATTTTTTCATAACTCCTTGATTGGGAGTTGAGTTTTGGTAATAATTCTCTGTGGTTACTGACTTCACCCTCTGGGCTTACGTTTTTGCCCTCTGAGGCATCATTCCCTTGCCAAAAAAGTTTATAGTTCAATAGCTTTCTCAGACTTCTTCCTGCCTATAAATTTTGGGGTCCAAAGTTTTCTACATTTTATATCATCTTTCTCTTTTTCAGCTCAAGCAGGAGATGGTTGTGCCATTTCAATACTATTCTCTTAAAACTTTGTGGACAATCTAAAAATATTATTGATAGTCACTATAGTAGTCAAAACCACACCCACAGAACTCTTTGAAATAAGCTCTTTTATAGCCTAAGTGTCTATGGAGGATACCTGGGGACATCACCCTTAAGCTTGTTAGAAGCCCTGTTGTTTGACCCAGCAGTTCTCTGAGGCACTGACTTAGATCTTTCTAGATGTTAGCAAGGATTTTACAGGCACATCCTTGCCTTCATCTCTATATCAGGCTTTCCTGAGAGGCCTTGGATTTGATCTTTGCTCAGAAGTCATTTCTAAATTTTAGTGTCATTTGACATCTACAGAGGCTGGAAATTTTCAGATCCAGAAATTGCAAGCTCTTTTCTGATTAACAATTCTCCCTTTAGCTTTTTGTCTTCGCTCACATTTTACAGCAAGGCTAAATCAGGGAGCACCTTTAATAATCTGCCTGGAAATCTTCTTAGCTAGATACCCTGGCTCACTAGATACTTATTCTTCTCTCCATGTTATCACTGGCAATAACACTGCCAAACTTTCTGCTTCTGCCCTGCAAGGGCTCCCTTTTCTCTGGTGTGCATTAACATTTTCCTCACTTTCCTCACCAGGACCCTCCTCAAGGCCCACCTGGCTTCTGAAATCTGTTCAAAACCATTTAGACCTTCACTTAACACCCTTCTCAAAATCCTTCTGGTTTCTACCCACTGTTTAAGCACAAAGCTTCTCCCACACTTTTTATTTTTGTTGCAGCAACATCCTACTTCCAGGTACAAAAATCTGTATTAGTTACTGTTTCTGTATAACAAATTACCCTAAAATTAGTAGCTTAAAGCAACAGTAAATGTTCATTAAAAAAAAAAAAAACTCACATAGTCTCCATAGGAAGTTGGAAATTGTTGAAGCTGAGTAGTCCTGGCTTGGGATCTCCCATCAAGTTGTGGTCAAAATGTTGGCCAGGGATGCAACCATTTAAAGACTTGATTGGAGCTGGAGAATCCACTTTCAAGATGACTCACTCACGCGGCTGGCAAAACAGTGTTGGTTGTTGGACAGAGGTCCCAATTACTTGCCATGTGACTCTCTTCATAGGGTGGCTGAGTATTCTCATGATATCGGCATGGGTCAGTGATCCAAGACAGCAAGGTAGAAACTGTGCTATTTTTTATACTCTAGTCTCAGAAGTTACACACCATCACTAATTCTATTGGCCCCACAGACAAATTCTGATACAGTGTGGGAGGGAGACTATACAACAGCAGGAGGTGGGACTCACTGGGGCACATCTTGGAGACTGGCTGCCCCAGTATGTATATGTCATTCATGTGCTTATGTATTTCCATTGTGATATACCATTACTTTTTTCAACAGAGTTATTGAGTATCTACCATGCACATAGATCTTGGTACTAAAAAAATACTGATTTCCAAAGCCTACAAATACACTTCCTCTCATGATCTTAATTCCAAATGTAGAGAGACAGACAACAAGCAAGTAAATAAAAAACTATGTTAGATGGTGAAAATTGCTATGAGGGGCAATCAAAGAAGGGCAGGGGGGTTGAGATTGCAAGGGGTGGGGTCAAGGATTGCACTTAAAATAGCATGGTCAGGGAGAATTTCATTGAGAAGGTGACATTTGATCAAAGATCTGAAGGCAGAGAGGGAGTGGTTTCTAGAAGAAGAGCTTTTCAAGACGAAGAGCAAGAACGTGCAGAGACACTGGAGCTGCGGCATCTTTGAGACGTTGGAAGAATAGCAGAGGAGCCTGTGGGTCTGGAGCAGAATGAACAAAGGTGAGAGTACTGATGATGAGGCTGGAAAGAGTGGGGAAGGATAGGGCTTTATAGGCAATTGAAGGGACTTGGGAAACAGTTCAAGGATCCCAAGCAAAAAAGTGACATGACTGGGATTAAGTATTAAACAGGATCACTGGTTGTTGTGCTGAAAAGAGACGAAGGGGAAGCAAGAGATAAGGAGTCTAATAACTAGGTGATGGCAAGGATAAAGTAGATTACAGAGGCCTGGACCAGGAAGGTGATAGATGTTGTGAAGCTGGAAGATACTTTGAAGGAAGAGTCAGTGGCATTTGCTGATGAACTCAAGGTGGAGTAGGAAAGAAGAACAGTCAGTAAGAAGTTTTGAGGTTTTGGTCTGAGCAAGGAGAAAAATGGAGTTGCCTTTTACTAAGATAAGAAAAACAACAGTAGATTCGGAGAGGGCTTGTAGATTAAGAGTTCTGTCTTGTACAAACTTAGTTTGAAATGTCTGTTAGACATCCAAGTGGAACTGTTAACTAAACAATTGGATATATATGTCTGGAATTTGGGGGAGCGAGTATAGCTAGAGATGAGGTCCAAAGATTAAATCCTATCACCCCATTGATAAGAGTTTGGGCGGAAGAGGAGGAATAAGCAAAGGTGATTAACAGATGGTGCAGCCAGGGAGCTGGAGGAAAATGGATCTAATGTGACATCTCAGAAGCGAAATGAAGGAAGAAGTCAGTTTCATCAGATGCTCCACATACGGTATGTCAGGTAAGACGAGGACTGAGAATTGACCGCTCTTCTTAATTCCTAAACTGGAGTTTAACAAACCAGTTTTTAAAATGATGTAGTGGCTTTTACATTACCATGTATGTAATTACCTTTATATTTAATTTGAATTCTTTGCATAGTTAATAGCAAATGGAACTATGCACACATGTACACACCCAGACATATAATTCAAGTTGTCCCTTGGAACCCATGGGGGATTGGTTCCAGGTCTTTCACGGATACCAAAATCACAGATGCTCAAGTCTCTTATAAAATGGCATAGTATTTGCATATAACCTACTCATATCCTCCAATATATTTTAAATATCGAGATTGCTTATAATCATATCTAGACTACTTAGAATTTTATTACCTAATAAAATGTAAATACTATGTAAATAGTTGCAGGTGCACAGCAAATTCAAGTTTTCCTTTTTGGAACTTTCTGAAATTTTTTCTGAATATTTTTGATATATGATTGGTTGAATCTGAGGATGCAGAACTCATGGATACAGGGGGCTGACTGTACTTATAAACGCGTCATTAGTCTAGTCAGTGAACCTAAATTATACACTTCTTAGTATAAGCTAATGTGATCTTTCTCAACTATAGACTCCAGCCTATGCCCTCATCACTCAATTATAAGCAAGCTATGCAATTTATAACATTCTTTGAAAGAATAAAGCAATCAGCTCAAGTGCCCCCTCAGGAAATGAATCGGCAGAGTACCATCTACAGGAAACCAAGCTAAGGATAGCCAAAAAAGTTAAAAGTATCTTTTTGCTGGAGTATTTGGAATCTAAGTCATTGGACTTATATGTGATTGAGAAGGCAATGCCTGTAACAGTGGGCACAACAGCATGGAGATTTTCATGCACTGAGTCCATCATAAGTTAAAGTCTTGAATAAATGTTATAGGACAAATAATGACCTGGTTTAGTGTAGCCCTTACTTAGAATGTTGGGCTTTCCTGGTAGCTCAGACAGTAAACAATCTGCCTGCAATGCAGGAGACTCAGGTTCAATCCCCAGGTCAGGAAGATCCCCTGGAGAAGGGAATGGCTACCCACTCCAGGATTCTTGCCTGGAGAATTCCATGAACAGATGAGTCTGGGGGGCTACAGTCCATGTGGTCACAGAGAATTGGACATGACTGAGTGACTAACACTTTCACTTTTTTGCTTTACTTAGAATGTGAGCCATATGATTTATATGACATACAAAGTATGACTACATATTTCAAGAGTAGATTAAAAAAAAACCACTCAGAATTGAGATAGTTGTGAGAGTTTTGTCTTCCAAGAGAAAAAAATATATACTGATTCTAGTGATGCAAATATTTATCAGCTGGCATAGCCAAGTACCCACCAATCAACAGAGAGACTCAACCAATAAAAATACCCAATCAATTAAAACAAAAGGAAGTTGTAGGCAGCCTGTGTGTCCATTTGGGGGCAACCTGGCTGTGATAGTCACCATCACTGCAGAGAATGTTTTTTAAATTCTCTATCTGGTACCTTAGATGCATTTACACCTCAGAATGCCAGTCATGATACGTATTACTGTGTTGCATAGCTTTTGATTCTGAATAATAATTCTGTACTTGATCATAAATTCAGGTCTCCAGAGCTGGACCCAAATGGTCTAAACTGTTTCCACATCTATTCAAAATAAGGTTCATAGGTGATTCAAATGAGTTTAGAAGAGAAGTTCCACAGGTGGAAAATTGTGATGGGGCTCTGCGTTTCCCCAGGATCCCTCTATCCTCCTGGCCAGAAGCAAGGTGACAGAAGTTGAAGTCTAAGAGTCAGGTTGGGTGAGGACGGGCATCACTAGAGAGATTACACAAGTGAATCAACCAAATGGAGAGAGAAAGTCCATAATTTGGAGCCTCAAGGATGTGCATCCCTCCAAGGGACCTAGTGAGAAAATGAGGGCAGGTCAGAGGGTTTCAGGTGTAGTCCTAGGATGCCTGCCACAGAAATTCCTACAGTGCTTCTTAAAAAGGCAGATTCCTGGGACCTGCCCCAGAACTAGTGAACAGAATCTTTGGGAGCAAGGCTGGGTTCTGCAATTTGCACCCGTCCTCCCGGTGAGCTTCATGCAGACTGAAGTGTGAGAACCACTGAGTCCACTCAATGAAACCTGGAGGAGGGATGAGACAAGGAGGGAGGTATTGACTGAGTCAGGGAGGGGCAGGTGGCTGGACCCCTGGCACTGCATAACAGGGTCAGTGTCGTGGACACCTTGCATCTAAGAAAACCACAACCTGACTGTGTGAATTAAAATCACATACGCAAGTTATATTTCACAGAGAAAGAGTGCAGTACATCGAAAAAGGCCTTAAGAGGTTTTCAGAGGCCTGGGGCATTTCCCTTTTTGGAGGTTTGAAAGTAAAAGTGAAAGTCGCTCAGTCGAGTCCAACTCTTTGAGACCCCATAGAATATACAGTCCATGCAATTCTCCAGGCCAGAATACTGGAGTGGGTAGACTTTCCCTTTAGCCTTTCCCTTCTCCAGGGGATCTTCCCAACCCAGAGATCAAACCCAGGTCTCCCGCATTGCAGGCGGACTCTACCAACTGAGCTATGAGGGAAGCCTTTTTGGAGGCTTAAGAACTTTTAAAAATAAAGAAACAATGGTGGGAGATGGGCAAAATGGGTCAAGAGGGTTGAAAGGTACAATCTTCCAATTATAAAATAAAGAAGTCATGAGGCTGTAATATACAGCATGGTGGCTATAGTTATTAATACTGTATGGCATATTTGAAAATCTGAACATGTTCACAAGAAAAACAATTTGCAGCTGTGTACATGATGGATATTAACTAAACTTATTGTGGTGGTCATTTTACAAGTGTAGAAATATTGAATCATTAGGTTGTACACTTGAAATTATTGTAACACAGTATTATGCATCAATTATGCCCCAATAGAAATAAATTAAATTTACAATGAAAAAAGGCAATTAAAAAATTTTAATGCCAAAACAAAGTTACAAAACCTGTGATCTATTTTAAATGCATGCATGTAACAAATTAATGTTTGACAGCAGCCAAAAATAATAATAATAAGTAAATGACAGAATATAATTTTCACAAAGAATTTATTTTTAAAGTATTAGTTTCTAATGCATCTAAAGTAGCAAGGTCTTGTCATACAGTTACAGAACAGTTTGAAAGTGACATGAAGGATAATTCTAAACCTTTCAGTGTGTTGCTTTGACTGTATCTGTTATAGTCTTTTGAGGGTGAAGAAAGAACACTAGGATAGATGCACACTGTGCTTAGGAGGTTCCAGCCACAGGCACCAACACTCACCTTTCCGCAGAGCCTGGTAATGATGAGTTCTCTGGGCTGAACTGGTTCCTGGGACACCACCTAGAGGTGTGACCTTAGGCACTTCATTTCATGTCCTGTTACACGTTTTTTCCAGTCTGTAAAATGAAAGAAGATGATTGCTAAGGTTCTTTCCAGGTCTGTGTATCTATTGTCTTTTCATCTGTTGTGGTCTATTTGCTATGCATTTCTCTAATACCTCTCATCTCTTACCAGAGTTTCTAGAATTTCCTTGGTGCCAGTCAACTGTGTAAAACTCACTCATTCCTTTTATTACACTTCAATTCAGTCTCTTGCTCTGAGTTCTTTGTCAGTGGTACAGCTCTTTAATAAACATTTCACATGCTGTCTCAATAATTGACAACTAATTAACAGGAAAGCTCTGCTGCTAGGGGCTGGTGCTTTCAAAAAGAAATGAGCAGGAAAGTTGCTTTGCTTTCTGTCTTCACAAGCTCCTGCTGTTGTCATTGTAATATGTTGGAGATTGTGATCCCTTAATAGTGTGAACGGTTTCACTAGAGATCTCTGCTGAAACTATCCATTTGCTATCAGAGGACCATATTGATCCTGAAGAACTGTCATTGAGTTCCAGAGTGCCTGTAAGAAATGGACAATAGGAAGTATGCTTCAGTCCGGGTTATTCCTTTCTCTGAGAAACACATTATAATCAAATGGAATCTAAGTGATTTCTTCCACTGCTCCTGCAGGCTGGAAACACTGACAAGGAATTTCCAGTAAAAAAAAATTTAGAAACTTGTCCCTTTTCCATATACTTCAGTTAATCTGTCCCCTTCTCAGATGCTTCTGGGTGTCCATTATGGCCCCCTGTTTGGAATTCCCTAATTTGCCAACTTGATATCATGTGGCCATGCTTCCCTGGACAAGGAAATAGGACCCAAAGAGACTCATCTCTTCACTGACCATTAAGACAACTAGGCACAGGAGTTCTGTCCAGTGGAAGTACTGAATACATGTTCTGTTGGAGCGGTTTGGATGATGGGGAGAGACTATGAAAAGGAGCTGCTAATGATAGACACATCCCATGGACGGAGGAGCCTGGTGGGCTGCCGTCCATGGGGTCGCTAAGGGTCAGACACGACTGAGCGACTTCACTTTCACTTTTTACTTTCATACATTGGAGAAGGAAATGGCAACCCACTCCAGTGTTCTTGCCTGGAGAATCCCAGGGAAGGGGGAGCCTGGTGGGCTGCCGTCTCTGGGGTCGCACAGAGTCGGACACGACTGAAGTGACTCAGCAGTAGCAGTAGCAGTGATAGACACAACAGAAGCAGAGAAGGGAGCATAGGGTCTCCCCAGTGGCAAACCGTTAGACTGGGTAGCAACAGACATGTGATAAGGGACCCGATGACCGTGCTCTGAACAACAGCCAGTGCTCCATCACGGCCGCTGCACAGAAAAGGGGAGCATTTCAAGTCTTCATCACCCGGAGGGTAACCTGAGCATGCAGCTGACGTTGCCACCACCATTGAGAGAGTCCAGTGCCAAGATCTGGCCAGGTCAAACACCACCTGCAGCTCGTAGGGTGAAACACCATGAGTCTCAACTTTATCCTCCAAAATAATAACACAAAAGTATACCCACACTTATACACATTGATCAATATATTGTTGTTCAGTTGCTAAATTGTGTCCAACTTTTTGAGACCCCATGGACTTCAGTACCCCAGGCTTCCTTGTCCTTCACCATCTCCCAGAGTTTGCTCAAACTCATGTCCATTGAGTTGGTGATGCCATCCAACCATCTCATGCTCTGTTGCCCCCTTTCAACTGATGCTGCGGTACTTTTTTGATAAAGAGAGAAACAAGTAGAAGACTGTGCTGTTTCAGTGGAACTGGTTGAGTGGTAAAAATGAAGACTAATGACCAAATTAAAGCAGAAGTTTAGTATTTGGAAAGGCTGACTCCTCATAGCTGTGTTTTTCATATTTACAGGTAGCCAGAAGCAGGACTGGAATGTCATTACTTTCTGTATGAATTTCTTATAAGGCATACATGCTTTTGGTACTATACAAGAGATGGAAAGAAGGATGTTGTTTAGGAAGCAAAGAGTCCCCAAATAACCTAAATGTATGCCATGAAAAAGGTGGAATAAATAGTGGTTCACCCTTACTGGCAATGTCTACCCAACAATTTTTTTTTTTACTTTAAATATTTTAAATTAATTTTTATTGGAGTATGGTTGGCTTTGCAATTTTGTGTTAGTTTCCGCTGCCCAGCAAAGTGGATCAGCTACATATATATATTTATCCCCTCCTTTTTGGATTTCCTTCCATTTAGGTCACCACAGAACATTGAGTGAAGTTTCCCATGCTATACAGTAGGTTCTCATTAGTTAATTTATACATAGTCGTGTATATATGTCTGTCCCAATCTCCCAATTCATCCCACCAATCAATTTTTAAAAGTGAGGTTGACCTACAGATATGGCTATGGAATGTTTTATAAGCTATATTGTTAAATGAAAGAATACTACACCATGATGTCCACTCAGCAGTCACCAGTCAGGGAGCTGATCTGTCTTTAGGCACCATGAGGACAGAGAGAGTCCCCCAGTTTCCCTGCAGCACATAGATAGGAACGTGGGAAAAAGAAAGGAGAGGACACACTCCAAAAGGACAGATTTATCCTGAGGATACTTTTTAGACCACCCCAGGTGATACCCATCTGAACTTAAAATAGACTGCTTAAATGGAGAGGAGACTGTTTAACCCAGAAGAGATTGGAATGTTGCTTATTATCAAGTCTGGACTTTACTGGATACCCTGAGGGCTGAGCCTTGTGAGGAGCTAAGAGCAGTTTTTTAATATCTTTTTATTCTGTTTTATTTATAGCTATGCTAGGTCTTTGTTGCTGCGTGAGAGCTTTCTCTAGTTGTGGCTAGAGGGGGCTACTCTCTCATTGCAGCGGAAATTGGAAGACTGATGCTGGGAAAGATTGAGAGCAAAAGAGGGTGGAGGATGAGATGGTTAAATAGCATCACTGACTCAATGGACATGAATTTGAGCAAGCTCTGGGAGATCGTGGAGGACAGGGGAGCCTGGCATGCTGCAGTCCATGGAGTCACAAAGAGCTGGACATGACTTAACAACTGAGCAACAACAGCATGAAGTGATAAAAAGACTCTCTGGATCTAGAGTGATGCTGCTGCTGCTAAGTCGCTTCAGTCGTGTCCAAATCTGTGTGACCCCATAGACGGCAGCTCACCAGGCTCCCCCATCCCTGGGATTCTCCAGGCAAGAACACTGGAGTGGTTGCCATTTGAGATGTATTCAAATCTTTTTCCGTCCACCAATTAGAAGTGTGCATTTGGGCATCATTTGACCTTCCTGAGTTTCAATTTCCTCACTAGAAAATGGAGATAACAACTTGTAATCCACCATCCCACAGAGTTGTTATGACAGAATGAAGCGAGACAATGCATATGTAGGAACACTGTAAGATGATGACGCGATGATGGTGATGACCGTGGTTGGCATCCGAGATGCTTAGGTGCCTAGACTTAGGTGCAAGGAGTGTCTTGGAAGCAGAGGGGTGGAGGCAGCTCTTGCTGCCTTTGTAGCAGTTTCCCCAGTTCTTTACGTTCAGAATTCTGTGAGTACTCTGTAACACCCACGCTGTTTCTAAACAATTATGGAACACTGGTGAAACGGCGACAATACGGTCAGTGAATAAATTACTCTGCTAAATGAAGCCAGGTCAACAACTTCTACTCTTCTTTTTCACCTAATTGACTTATCACCTAGTGTTCACAATTAGACTAGAAAGTCAGGAGAAAAGAGCTAACTTTTGCATGCTTGCAGATGCCAGGAATCTTACATACATCATTTTGGTTAAAAGTCACAGTGAGTGGGTCTTATTTCCATTCTACAGATGAGGAAACAGAGGCTTAGAAAGGCTTGGTCAAGATCACAGAGGAAGTGAGTAGAGGTGCCACCAGGCATACCTGGAGCTGACTATAACACCTGTGTTTTTCTTCTACTACAGCGCTGTCTACCCAAAAGCCCAGCAGCTGACATGTGGGCTGATCTTTTTTTAAATTACAAAAGTCTTTAATCCAACAGCATCCACAATCAGCATGCACGCATGCTCAGTCATGTCTAACTCTTTGCGACCCCATGGACTGTAGCCCACCAGGCTCCTCAGTCCATGGGATTCTCCAGGCAAGAATACTGGAATGGGTTGCCATTTCCTCCCCCGGGGGTCTTCCTGACCCAGGGATTGAACTCCTGTTTCTTACATCTCCTATATCACAGGCAGATTCGGGAAGCACCTTCACCATCTTATCACCATGGGTTAATCTTAATTTTCCACAGTAACAGAAAATTGGGACAACAGTCTGGATGATTAAAATCTGAAGTGTTTATTTCCAATAGTTCCACCCTCTTCTTTCAATCTTAATAACAAGGAATAAATTTGGCTGCTTGATTTTCTTTTTCTATCCTCTGCTGTACAAATCCCTCTCCAATTTTGGTGAAAGAAGCCAACAAGATGTGAGCGGACTGATCAAGGAAGCAGGAAGTCCACAGATACTCCTCTGATTGGACTGCAGTCCCCAAGTAATCAAGGGTTGATTAAAGAATTGGAATAGAATCTAATTAGGGCAGAACTTGCAAATGCCCAAAACCCTCCATGGCTAAAATTTAAGCTGTTTTCTACCTTGGATCCCAAGATACCTGGATTTTCACAAAAGAATAAGGCAAGGGACAGTTAGAAATCATTTTCAATACTTTAGCAAATCTAGCATCATTCACGGAGAAGGCAATGGCACCCCAATCCAGTATTCTTGCCTGGAAAATCCCATGGATGGAGGAGCCTGGTAGGCTGCAGTCCATGGGGTCGCTAAGAATCGGACACGACTGAGCGACTTCCCTTTCACTTTTCACTTTCATGCATTGGAGAAGGAAATGGCAACCCACTCCAATGTTCTCGCCTGGAGAATCCTGGGGATGGGGGAGCCTAGTGGGCTTCCGTCTATGGGGTCACACAGAGTCGGACACGACTGAAGTGACTTAGCAGCAGCAACAGCATCATTCACATATCTTAAGGTGAACAGACCAAAATACATGTTCAAGAATATTGGCTTCAGGCTGGATTTCAAGACAAATTCATGTGAAATATAACTATCATTCAGTTCAGTTCAGTTGCTCAGTTGTGTCCGACTCTTTGTGATCCCATGGACTGCAGCATGCCAGGCTTCCCTGTCTATCAGCAACTCCCAGAGCTTGCTCAAACTCATGTCCATTGAGTTGGTGATGCCATCCAACCATCTCACCTTCAACTTAATAATAAAGACAGCAAAAGCAACAATAAATATTAACTGAATGCTTTCCCTGTTCTAGGCACTTTATATTCATTTCATCTGATGCTCAAAACAACCCGATAATGTAATAACATTATTCTCCTTCTCGTAGATAAGGAACTGAGGCACAGAGAGGTTAAGTTCTTTGGCTAGAGTCCAAGCTTGCACTGCTCACCACACGACAGGCCAGCAAATTGAGAGACAAGTTGTTGGGGTAAAGAATAGTAACTTTATTTGGAAAGCCAACAGATGGAGAAGATGGTAGGCTAGTGTCCCAAAGAATTATTTAACTGGAGTTAGAATTTAAGATTCTTTTATACTAAAAGTGGAAGGGTTGCTTGTTGTACAACTTTTGCCGTTAGAATCCTTTGTTCTTGCAGGTGTCCACTTAGGTAGGCCAAGTCATGATGTTCCTTTAAACCTCCAATAAGACAAATGTTATTCTATTCTGCAACATTTTATCTCTATATGAATGAAAGATGTTATACCTTTAAAGGTCAGAGCCTTGAGAATGGAATCTCCTGAATATTCCGGGCTACAGGCAATATTCTTAACTTGTAGCAAAAGCAATAGAAAACAATGGTTAAAGTAAGAGAAACATCCAATATAGGGTCATATTTGTTCTTCCTTATTATCGGTAGGCACAGCTAATAAGTGTAAGAACCTAGCTTCACTGGTTATTAGTTGTCTCCTGGTGATCAGAAGCTATGTTTGACAAGTACATATATATCTTTGAATAATATAACATGGGAGGAAAGGGGGAGATTTATTTTTACTACTTCAAGGCAGAAGAATAAGAAAATGAGGTCCCTCACAGCAAAAAGTATAATGAAAGCTGAATTATGCCATTCTGATAATGAGAGTTACTCTCTGGGGCTAGTAGAACCTGAAGTAGCTTGCTGTTGTTCAGTAGGTAAGTCGTGTCTGACTCTTTGCGACCCCTTGAACTGCAGCATGCCAGGCTTTCCTGTCCTTTGCTATCTCCCAGAGTTTGCTCATGTCCATTGAGTCAGTGATGTCATCCAACCATTTCATCCTCTGTCTCTCCCTTCTCTTCTTGCTCTAATCTTTTCCAGAATCAGGGTCTTTTCTAATGAGTTGGCTTTTTGCATCATGTGGCCAAAGTGTTGGAGCTTCAGCCTCAGCGCCAGTCCTTCCAATGAATATTCAGGATTGATTTCCTTCGGGATTGACTGCTTTGATCTCCTTGCTGTCGTCCAAGGGACACTCCAGAGTCTCCCCCGACACCACAGCTTGAAAGCATCAATTCTTTGGCACTCAGCCTTCTCTATGGTCCAGCTGTCACAGTTCAGTTCAGTTCTGTGGCTCATTTGAGTCTGACTCTTTGCGACCCCATGGACTGCAGCACACCAGAACTCCCTGTCCATCATCAACTCCTGGAGCCTACTCAAACTCATGTCCATCACGTTGGTGATGCCATTCAACCATCTCATCCTCTTCATCCCCTTCTCCTCCTGCCTTCAATCTTTCCTGGCATCAGGGTCTTATCCAGTGAGTCAGTTCTTTGCATCAGGTGGCCAAAGTACTGGAGTTTCAGCTTCAGCATCAGTCCTTCCATTGAATATTCAGGACTGATTTCCTTTAAGATGGACTTGTTGGATCTCCTTGAAGTCCAAGGGACTCTCAAGAGTCTTCTCCAACACCACAGCTCAAACGCATCAATTCTTTGGCACTCAGCTGTCTTTATACTCCAACTCTCACATCCATACATGACCACAGGAAAAACCATAGCCTTAACTAGACGGACCTTTCTCAGCAAAGTAATGTCTCTGCTTTTTAATATGCTGTCTAGGTTGGTTATAGCTTTTCTTCCAAAGAGCAAGCGTCTTTTAATTTCATGGCTGCAGTCACCATCTGCAGTGATTTTGGACCCCCAAAAATAAAGTCTCTCACTGTTTCCACTGTTTCCCCATCTATTTCCCATGAAGTAATGGGACCAGATGCCATGATCTTTGTTTTATGAATGTTGAGCTTTAAGCCAACTTTTTTGCTCTCCACTTTCACTTTCATCAAGAGGCTCTTTAGTTCTTCTTCACTTTCTGCCATAAGGGTGGTGTCATCTGCATATCTGAGGTTATCGATATTTCTCCCAGCAATCTTGATTCCAGCTTGTGCTTCATCCAGCCCAGCATTTCTCATGATGTACTCTGCATATAAGTTAAATAAGCAGGGTGACAATATACAGCCTTGACGTACTCCTTTCCCTATTTGGAACCAGTCTGTTGTTCCATGTCCAGTTCTAACTGTTGCTTCTTGACCTGCATATAGATTTCTCAAGAGGCAGGTCAGGTGGTCTGGTATTCCCATCTCTTTAAGAATTTTCCACAGTTTGTGGTGATCCAAACAGTCAAAGGCTTTGGCATAGTCAATAAAGCAGAAATAGATGTTTTTCTGGAACTCTCTTGCTTTTTCAATGACCCAGCAGATGTTGGCAATTTGATCTCTGGTTCCTCTGCCTTTTCTAAATCCAGCTTGAACATATGGAAGTTCAAATTCATGTACTGTTAAAGCCTGGCTTGGAGAAATTTGAGCATTCCTTTACTAGCTGTAAGATGAGTCAATTGTGTGGTAGTTTAAACACTTTCTGGGATTGCCTTTCTTTGGGATTGGAGTGAAAACTGACCTTTTCCAGGCCTGTGGCCACTGCTGAATTTTTCAAATTTGCTGACATAGTGAGTGCAGCACTTTCACACCATCATCTTTTAGGATTTGAAATAGCTCAACTGGAATTCCATCACCTCCACTAGCTTTGTTTGTAGTGATGCTTTATTTTTTAGTGAAGTCAAGTAAGGCCCACTTGACTTCACATTCCAGGACGTCTGGCTCTAGGTGAGTGATCATACCATTGTGATTATCTGGGTCATGAAGATCTTTTCTGCATAGTTCTTCTGTGTATTCTTACCACCTCTTCTTAATATCTTTTGCTTCTGTTAGGTCCATACCATTTCTTTCCTTTATTGAGCCTATCTTTGCATGAAATGTTCCCTTGGTATCTCTAATTTTCTTGAAGAGATCTCTAGTCTTTCCCATTCTATTGTTTTCCTCTATTCTTTGCACAGATCATGAGGAAGGCTTTCTTGTCTCTCCTTGCTATTCTTTGAAACTCTGCATTCAAATGGGTATATCTTTCCCTTTCTCCTTTGCTTTTCACTTCTCTTCTTTTCACAGCTATTTGTAAGGCCTCCTCAGACAGCCATTTTGCTTTTTTGCATTTCTTTTTCTTAGGGATAGTCTTGATCCCTGTCTCTTGCACAATGTCATGAACCTCCGTCCATAATTCATCAGGCACTCTGTCTATCAGATCTAATCCTTTGAATCTATTTGTCACTTCCACTGTAAGGGATTTGATTTAAGTCATACTTGAATGGTCTAGTGGTTTTCCCTACTTTCTTCCATTTAAGTCTGTATTTGGCAATAAGGAGTTCATGATCTGAGCCACAGTCAGCTCCTAGTCTTGTTTTTGCTGACTGTATAGAGCTTCTCCATCTTTGGCTGCAAAGAATATAATCAATCTGATTTTGGTGTTGGCCATCTGGTGACGTCCATGTGTAGAGTCTTCTCTTGTGTTGTTGGAAGAGGGTGTTTGCTATGACCAGCGCATTCTCTCAGCAAAACTCTATTAGCCTTTGCCCTGCTTCATTCTGTACTCCAAGGCCAAATTTGCCTGTTACTCCAGGTGTTTCTTGACTTCCTACTTTTGCATTCCAGCCCCCTATAATGAAAAGGACATCTTTTTTGGGTGTTAGTTCTAAAAGGTCTTGTAGGTCTTCGTAGGCTATGCTAAGTCACTTCAGTCATGTCCAACTCTGTATGACCCCATAGACAGCAGCCCACCAGGCTCCCCCTTCCCTGGGATTCTCCAGGCAAGAACACTGGAGTGGGTTGCCATTTCCTTCTCCAATGCATGAAAGTAAAAAGTGAAAGTGAAGTCGCTCAGTCGTGTCTGACCCTCAGCAATCCCATGGACCACAGCCTCCCAGGCTCTTCCATCCATGGGATTTTCCAGGCAAGAGTACTGGAGTGGGTTGCCGTTGCCTTCTCCAGATCTTCATAGAATGGTTCAAATTCAGCTTCTTCAGTATTACTGGTTGGGGCATAGACTTGGATTGCTGTGATACTGAATAGTTTGCCTTGGAAACGAACAGAGATCATTCTGTCGTTTTTGAGACTGCATCCAAGTACTGCATTTTGGACTCTTTTGTTGACCATGATGGCTACTCCATTTCTTCTAAGGGATTCCTGCCCACAGTAGTAGATATAATGGTCATCTGAGTTAAATTCACTAGTCCATTTTAGTTTGCTCATTCCTAAAATGTCAACATTCACTCTTGCCATCCCCTGTTTGACCACTTCCATTTTGCCTTGATTCATGGACCTAACATTCCAGGTCCTATGCAATATTGCTCTTTACAGCATCAGACCTTGCTTTCATCACCAGTCTCAATCACAACTGGGTTTTGGTTTTGCGTTGGCTCCATCCCTTCATTCTTTCTGGAGTTACTTCTCCACTCTTCTCCAGTAGCATGTTGGCACCTACTGACCTGGGGAGTTCTTTCAGTGTCCTATCTTTTTGCCTTTTCATACTGTTCATGGGGTTCTCAAGGCAAGAATACTGCAGTGGTTTGCCATTTCCTTCTCCAGTGGACCACTTTTTGTCAGACCTCTCCACTATCACCCGTCTCTCTTGGGTGGCCCCACACGGCATGGCTCATAGTTTCACTGAGTTAGACAAGGCTGTGGTCATGTGATCAGATTGGTTAGTTTTCTGTGAAACTGGGTCTTGTTCATTACTTTTCTAGTGTGTGAGATGAATGCAATTGTACTAGTTTGAGCATTCTCAAATAACAGGGAGGGAACACAGCCCTGCCCATCGACAGAAAATTGGATTAAAGATTTACTGAGCATGGCGCCATCCGTCAGAACAAGACCCAGTTTCTCCCTCAGTCAGTGTCTCCCATCAGGAAACTTCCATAAGCTTCTTATTCTTCTCCATCAGAGGGCAGACAGACTGAAAACCACAATCACAGAAAACTAACCAGATGTCACAGGTACTGGGAAATTTGGCTCCATCTGTACTGGAAGAGACCACCAAAGGTGTTACTAGTCAACTGAATCTTGAGATGAGTATAATATTCAGAAAGCAGACACAGCCAGAGCTAAATTAGTTTCACTGCAAAGATGGAAGCAGGTTGATTGCCTTTGTCCCAAGCCTATAATATTCAAATTTCTTATCTGTCTATGAAAGAGACTTGACCGGTATCAGAAAGAACTTTTCAGCACAGCTTCCAAATCCCTTTTAATGAGAAGCAGTACAGTTCCTAGGAATGCCATCTTGGGAGGCAGACTATCTGGGTTCAAGTCCAGGCTGCCTACTAGCTGTGTAAGTGCCCCAGTTTCCTCATCTATACAACCCAGGTGGCAACCATAACACTTACCTGATAAGGTTGTTGTAGGGAAGAAAAGAATTGGTTTTTGTCCAGCATTCTAAACCTCTCTTGGCACACAGGAAGCACTGCATAGGTTTTAGCCAGTATTATTGTTGAATGAAGACTTCTATGGAATCAGTAAAGAAATCTATGTCTGGCCTTTGAACAAATAAAAGTGATCAAATTGGGGGTTACATTTACTTCTAGGATGATGGAAGAGCTTACTGGTGGAAAGAGCACTTGGGAAGTTTCTAGAGTTGATGCTATCTTGTTTCTCAACCTGGGTGGTAATTACACAGGTATTCATTTTATAATAATTGATTATGCACTTCTCTGCCTGTGTGTGTGTGTGTTTTTTCTAGTGTCCCATTAGAAAAAACAAAGTAGATGAAGGGAAAGGAAGAAAGAGGAAGAAGAGTGGAGGAAGCAGAGAAAGAGGGTAAAGAAGAAAGAGAAAAAGAAATTCTGTTCAATGTGAGTCCTCCCTTCTCCGCTCCATGACCAAGCACTTTTGCAGCAAGTGCCATTTCATGAAATATGTAAACCAAGGTTTGTTTTTAACTCATTATTTCAGGTGAGAAAACCCTGGCATGGAAAATGCTTATGTAGCATCTTATTCAAAGTAAATGAATAGCTGAGTTGAAGCACAATTCCTGAGGAACAGAATCTTAACCATCAATGTACTGACAGGTCTACATGGAGCTGTGAGTCCTGGGGCAGGGACTAGGAGAGGGACGTCATGAGCCCAGCTTGAAAACTAGACAGCCAGTGTGCATAGTCCATGAATCACTGTACCCCTTCCAGGAGACATCCAGAAGAATTGAAGCCTAGAGGAGAGCTACACACACAGCACGCAAGAGGAGGTCCTCTTGTAGAGTAAGTTATCTCTTGTAGGGAGTCTCTTTGTAGAGCATCAAAGAGCAGTCATGAGTCTGAACACATCTGAGTGGCCAACTTGTAGGAGAGGAAGACTAAGGTCTCAGCAGGCCTGGAGAATTATCTTGACACCCTGCCCATGAGCAGAACTGGAGAGCATAAAGCTACTGCAGTTGGTGACACTTCCCCTAAAATCATTGTGGAGGGCAGGGTGGGCAATTCAGGTAGATTGTGGTGACTCTTTATGACTATGTATCATCCTCAGCTCCAGAAAAGAAACTCCTGGCTAATTCCCACTGCCCATAACATCTCGTGCAGAAACCCTGCAGAAGTGACCGGTTAACTGAATAGGGTTGGCCTTTTAGAGTTACAGGGACCTATAGAATCATACAGACCAATCAACTACTCCTTCCTGGAGGAAGGTCAGAGGCCAGTGAGGCAAGGGAACTCACTCAAGATTGCTTAGTTAATTAGAGGGAGAGCCAAGAGCAGAATGCAAATATTCTGCTCTAAGGAAAACTCCTGAAAAAGGCAGTGAGTCCTTATAATAAGACACATTTTCTCTAAAACTTGAGATAATAGTGTTTAAAATATTGGTAGGGGCTGCATTAGGCCATAAATCTCAAAAACAAACCTTATCTGCCCCAAAATAAAAACATCAAATACATAAGCTTTGGAGGTCTAAGAAAGACCTCAGGATTTATTCCTTCACCTCACCCCTGACTCCAGTTTTAAGAGTGCCACCCTGTATCAGGCATGAAATGAACTTCTAGAGATAAGAAGTGAGCAAGACAAAGAAAGCCCTGCCCTGATGAGCTCACAAATCAGGGAGGAAGAGAAAGAGAGAGAGGAAGACAGAGAGAGGTTGAATGAACAATTCTGTAAAAATGAAATTGTTTGAAAAGAAAGCACAGGTTTCTAGAAGAGCAAGTAACAGGTGGATTATGCTAGAGGATGAAGGATTTGGCTCTTGGTTTCATCTCTCACCCCTAGATCAACTTCTCAGATGTAGAACATTCTCTTACAGCCAAGTGTGGCCCAACAGTGAATACCACACTCTAGATGCTAGAGACCCAGTGAATCCTAGGGGTGAGTATTACAGCCCCTAGGAACTAGGATAGACTACTCCAGCCCTCAGGGACAATTTAAACAATCTCTCAGAGAAACCTCCAAATCAACCCTACATCCATAGCTCACCTTTGTAGAAAACATAATTTCTCATATGTGGCAAAATGTTGCTTACTGGGAACACATCACTCTGCTGTTAACACAAATCAAAGGCATTCATCGGAATGTGGCCTGCATAAGGCTGGGGTTTTCTCTTTCTTGCTCTCCACTCTGTTCAGCATCTGGGAGACATCTGGACACAGGAGGTGCTGTCAAGCATGGCTTTGCAGGATGAATCTGCACACTCACGTGAAGAACTTCCCCATTCTGATCAGATCATGAAAATTAAAATCAGGAATGAAAGCACTAGCTCTGTGCCAGGGAACAACAGCAACAACAAAAAAGCAGGGGGAGGCAAATGGAAACAGAGCAGCAATGAATTTATAAAAGAGCCACTTGGAAAGTCCCTCAGCTCTTCCCTTATTTCACACACAGGCCAGTGGTGAGCAAGTTCTGACCGGTCAACTCACCCTGCCTGGGAATCGTGAGTTGTTGTTTAGTGTCCAACCCTTTGTGACCTCATGGACTATAGCCAGTCATGGGATTTCCCAGGCAAGAATACTGGAGCAGGGTGTCATTTCCCCTTCCAGGGGATCTTCCTGACCCAGGGATCGAACCTGCGTCTTCTGTGTTTTCTGCTGAGAGGCCTGAGAATTAGAGTTTATAATGAGTTTCCAAATGACACCAGTGCTTCTAGTCTGGGGACCACACTTCGAAAGCCCTGGAATGAATCGTATGCAAGAAATTAATTCTGACTGGTGGAGAGGAAGGAGTCTTGAG
Source organism: Ovis aries (assembly GCF_016772045.2). Classification (NCBI taxonomy): domain Eukaryota; kingdom Metazoa; phylum Chordata; class Mammalia; order Artiodactyla; family Bovidae; genus Ovis; species Ovis aries. The sequence continues at coordinate 58,290,305 of NC_056059.1, read as the reverse complement.
GGATGGATAGGAGTTCATTAGACAGACAAAGCAAAAGAAAGGCTACTATGGGAAGAATTATGAATAAAGAGGCTGGAGGAGCTTGGTGGGGTATGAGAAACCACAGGTGAGAAAGAAGCAGCTGGAGAATTCCAGAGTAAGTGCAGCAAATGGGGTAACAGGGAGGAAGCTGCTGCCATCTCCAAGGGAAAGGTCACCGACTCTACCCGCTCTACTGAACCAGAGCAAATCTGCAGGGAGCGCAGGGCATTTCTGGAGCCCCAGTCCCAAGCACAGAGAGAGGGTGGCTGTGGGAAGGGCTGGGTCTCTCCTTCGCCATCTCTTTGGGGGTCTAAGCAGTATCACCCCGGGCTAATAGTTGCACACCATTCCCCAACCCCACCCCCTACTCTCCCCTCCTGCTCAGAACAAATCACAGGTTTTTATTTTCTTCTTAGCTATCTGAGTTGAGGCCCACAGAATAGGTTTCCATTTGGATAGGGGCTCTTGACTCTGCCAGGCGAGGAGAAATTAGGTCAAGTTAATCACTGTTGATGTCATGAAAGCAGCTTTCCTAATGGGGGCCCTGATGGAGGGTGGGGTGGGGAAAATGCTGAGAACTCCACAGGCTGCTAAGAAGCTCTCGAGAAAGGTGGGTCCCTGGGCAGTGCCTGCCCAAGGGCTTTGAAGTTTTTTTTCCTTGAGTTTTATGACCACATGCAGTGAGTAAATTGTACCTGCAGGCAGCTGCCCTTTGCCTTCCCTGGCAAAGGGCGATGGAATTCACACTAAAAACATTTGTCAGGAGGTTAGTGCACAGGATTGGAGGACAAGAAGGAGATGGAGTTGGTCTGTCCCTGACCGTGTAGTGGGTCTTGTACACGGACTATACTGCAGCCCTCTGCTCAATTTCTCAGGGCCCTTTGCTGTCTTGGCACATGTCCCATTGCTCCTAAGCCACCCTCTCAGAGCAGTTTGGGCAGGTCTTTGGAGCACTTGAGTTCTTCAGGATGAGTTCTTCAGGATGTTTCTAACCATGGCACTGAGTCCATGCAAAATTGGAATGGAGGTGGAGGTGACTGTTGAGAGGTTATTTGTCATTACCTTTTCAAGCAATTGTTTCCAAACACCTGTGCATAAACTAGTTGTCTCAGATTTTTTTAAATTGGCTTATAGTTTACTTACAATGTTGTGTTAGTTTCAGGTATACAGCAATAAGGCCATATCATATTGCAAATTAATGTAATAAGATACCATTATACACCTAGTAGGATGGTCAAAATCCAAAATTCTGACAAAACCAAATGCTGGTGAGGATAAGGAGAAACAGGAACACTCATTTATTGCTGGTGGGAATACAAAACAATACAACCAGAGTTGATCTGCTGTGCACCTGAAACCATCCCAGCACTGTTTATTGGCTGTACTCCAATATAAAAAAAGCTTTAAAAAATACAAGGAGACAGTTTGGTGGTTTTCTTAAAACATTAAACCTATTCTTACCATACATTCCAGCAATCACATTATTTGGTACTTCCCCAAATGAACCAAAAACTTCTGGCAACACAAAAAACTAAATGCAAATTTTATAGCGACTTTATTCACAATTGACAAAGCTTGGGAGCAACCATGATGTCCTTCAATACGTGAATGGATAAACTGTGGTATATCCAGAGAACAGAATATGATTCAATACTGAAAAAAAAAAAAAAAAGAGAGAGCTATCATGCCATGAAAAGGCATTGTTGTTGTTGTTGTTGTTATTGTTTAGTGGCAAAGTCATGTCTGACTCTTTGTGACTCCATGGACTGTAGGCCCTGTAGCCAGGCCCCTCTGTCCATGGTATTTCCCAGGCAAGAATACTGGAGTGAGTTGGGCTATTTCCTTCTCCAGGGGATCTTCCCAATCCAGGGATTGAACCAGCATCTCCTACATTGTGGTATTCTTTAGTGGTATTCTTTACCACTAAGCCACCAGGGAAGTTCCATGAAAAAGCACGAAGGAAACTTAAGTCCATATTACTAAGTGCAAAAATTAAATCTGAAAAAGCTACATACTTTATGATTCCAACTATACGACATTGCAGAAAAGGTTAAGTTATGGAGACAGCTAAAAGATTAGTGATTGCCAAGTGGTTGAAGGGAAGGAGGAAAAATGAATAGGCAGAGCTCAGAGGATTTTGGGGGCAGTGAAACTATTCTATATGCTACTACTGGTGGATACCATCATTATACATTTGTCAAAAGCTATAGAATGAATACCACCAAGAATGAACCCTAATGTAAACTATGAACTTTGAGTGATAATTACGTGTCAATATAGGTTCATTGGGGCTTTCCTTGTGGCTCAGCTGGTAAAACATCCGCTTGCAATGTGGGAGACCTGGGTTCGATCCCTGGGTTGGGAAGACCCCCTGGAGAAGGGAAAGTCTACCCACTCCAGCATGTGTGTGTGCTAAGTCTCCTCAGTTATGTCCGACTCTTTGCGACCCTATGGACTGTAGCTCACCAGTCTCCTCTGTCCATGGGATTCTTCGGGAAAGAATATTAGAGTGGGTTTCCATGCCTTTCTCCGGGGGATCTTCCCAACCGAGGGACTGAACTCAAGTCTCTTAAGTCTCCTGCATTGGCAGGTAGGTTCCTTACTGCTAGTGCCAGCTGGGAAGCCCTGCACATGTGTGGGGACAGGCGTATATAGAACATCTCTGTGCCTTCTGCTCAATTATGCTGTGAACTTGCGAATACTATAAACAGAAAGCTTATTAATTAAAAAACAGCACAAAACCAGGCAACAGGCTGGATTTGGCCTGTGAACCAGAATTCGCCGATCCCACTGTTGGGGCCTGTGTTTTTGCTTTCAAACTTCATTTGCATTCTGGGTAGCCACCATGCACAGCATGCAAATGGCTAGAAATGTTGGGGCAAACTGAATTCCTGAAGAAACCCATGGCCAGACAGTGGCCAGACACAGGGATGTTGTATGGAATCCGGCAGCTTTTTCTACCTGTAAGCAAGCTTCCTGGTCTCCAGGGCAAAGGATAGCAGAGGGCCTTAGCGCGGAGAGAAGAATCAGGGGCCTCAGCTCCCAACAGGCAGCTCTTGGAGCATCTCAACCCTGACGCCAGTCCCCCAGAAGCCATCACTGAGTGAGTCAGCAAAGGGTTAACAGCCAAACCCAAACTGAAGTTTTGCCTCCACTGCACATATAGAATAGCAAGCAGGGTCTGGATTAGCGTTTAAGAAAATAACCCCTGAGGGCAGTGCTCTCTAATAAAAGAATCCTATTTCCACTCCACCCTCCATCATTTTTTTTTTTTTTAAGCAAGTCTGAAACTAGCTCAGAAGGCTGTCAAGCTATGAGTGAGTGATGAGTCAGGTGTTTAACCAAACAAGCTTGCCCTCCTTGTACTACCTGACACCTGCATTAGCCATGAGGGTGGGGCTGGTGGAGAGGCCTCAGCAGCTGGGGCCCTGGGCAGACACACGCAGACAGAGTCCATCTGGATCAAGGAGGCAGCCCCACCACCCATGGCTTTGACACTGGCCTGCGTACTCTGTTCTTTAAAGTTTTGCCCTGAATCGTGTCATTGCTGACCCCTTCTTACAGTATCTACTTAAGTAACTGCTACCCATGGACTGTAGCTTGCCAGGCTCCCCTGTCCATGGGATTCTCCAGGGCAGAATACTGGAGCGTATAGCCTTTCCCTTCTCCAGGGGATTTTCTCGACCCAGGAATCGAACTTGGGTCTCCTTCATTGCAGGCATATTCTTTACCATCTGAACTACCAGGGAAGACCAAGAATACTGGAGTGAGTAGCCTATTCCTTCTCCAGGGGATCTTCCTGTCCCAGGAATCGAACCGGGGTCTCCTGCATTGCAGCTGAGCTACCAGGGAAGCTCAAGTAACTACTTAGACCTATAAAATATTCACTACCCAAGCCAGATGCTTAAACAAAGGAACGCCCTGGCAGCTGTGCCTCGGGAGGGCTGAGGTATTCGTGGGAAGATTCACTCTATCTTCTCCCCCATCTCCTGTCAGCTAGGAGCGGTCCTCAAATATTGAATCTGGGAGTAAAGGAAAGAAGTTACATTTACTATATTAAATTAAAGAATGTTGTATTACACTGGATCCTCACTTTGACTCTATGAGGTGGGTCTTATTCTCCCCATTTTATGGATGTGAAACTGAGGTTCAGAGAGATGATGATTATCCAATGACCCAAAGCTAGGAAGTGGCAGACCCAGGGATAGAACCCGTCTCTCCTGTCTTCCAGGGCACAGTTCCCTCCACTGCACCAGCTGGGGAGTATCCCCACTTTTATCTCAAGCAGCCTATGAGAATCCAGAAGTTTCTGGGGGAGTTGGAGAAGGCATACATTTGGAGTGGCTCCAGAGTAACTGTGGGGATCTAAATCAAATCCAACTTTGATACTACCGTCCCATGAATCTAGTCTGCTGGGTTGGCCCCAAAGCAAAATGGACTTCTCAGACCCATGTCAGGTAATCAGGTTGAATTTGTTGAGATATAAATTGCATGATTCATCTTGCAGGCACTACAAGATGCAAATATTTATTACCTAAAGTTTTACTCATGATTACTCCTACAGATTAATGCCCAGATGGAGGACAGCTTGTTTACACTGAATGAACTGCAGTCATGTGGGAGAAAATAGCCCTCCAGTACTCCCTAGGAACTTTGACCCAAACTTGTAGATGGCTTGTAAAAATGGCCCCAATTCGCTGCCTCTCCTGCATCCATATTGTCTGCAATGTGACATTATAGCTGTTCCCATCCAAATGTAGAGTTTATTTCCCTACTCCTTGCATCTGGGCTGGCCTTGTGATTTGCTTTAGCCAATAGGGAAAAAGCCACCTTTCTTGTGACTGGGCTAATAAATCAGATTGGATCCTAATAGGAGACAGGATCTGAACTTCCTCTTGTTAATTATTCAGTCTGGTGGGCAATGTTAAGTCACCCCTTCTGCTCCCAATCTTGGTTTTATACTCTTGTGGTCATGATGCTCTTAATGCCTGGCTACCTTAATTCTCAAATTGCCTGTACCCCAGACCTTTGATTTGGGTGCCTCCGGAGGTGGCTTGAGGGCTGCTTGCATGAACATCCATATAGGTTCTGGCTGGTCACCTACACTACCTTGTGTGTGGCTCCAAGATAAAGCCTGGTGCCTGAGCCCTGCTTTAGCCGATAGAATGTACCAGATGTGATGGTGTGCTGATTTCAAGTCTTACATACTCCGCTTGCTCTCTTTAAACTCTCTGCATCCATTGTGTAACAAGCTGGGGCCAGTCTTCTAGAGGATGATACCACGTGAAGCACAGACAAGCTATCATAGCTGATGCTATCTTAGACAAGCTGGCCCCCACCTCATCTAGTAGATGGTGACAGATACATGATTCAGACCAGTCAAGAGGATAAGAACTGCATAGATAAAGGCAAGTCCATTTGCTTCGCCTGGAATTGTGAGCTAAACAAATTTTGATTGTTTGAAGTCAGTTTAGTTAGTTTACAATAACTGTATGATATAATCAACAACTTTTTATAGGAATCCATCCCTAGTAATACAATCAGAAATTCCAACAAAATATGAAAAATCTTCTCAGTGCTAATTATAATAGCAAAGCAATTTTTTAGAAACCTAAATATCCAGTAAGAGGGGATTGGTAAAATAAATCGTGATATATCCATATAATGCAATTTTACAATGCAGTTATTTAATGTAGAGAGATCAAACAGTTTATGGTACAGCCACACTGCAGAGTACTTTGTAGGTATAAAAAACAAACAACAGCAAAACAAGGAATATCTCCCCTATAGCATTGTATTAAAAAAAAGTATTGAAAATATATGCATATCTGGGCTGAGAAGAGGAAGGATGAATAGGCACAGAACATTTTTTAGGGCAGTGACACCACTCTGTAATGATACTATTAATATAGTGATGAATGCAGGTCATCATACATTTGTCCAAACCCATAGACTGTACGTCATCAAGGGTGAAACTTAATGGAAGCTATGGACTTTGGTGATAATGATGTGTTGATGTAGGTTCATCAACTGAAACAAACGTGTCACTCTGGCGGCGGACGTTGAAGTAGAAGGGGCTGTACATGTGAGGGGATCGAGGGCATATGATAACTCTACTTTCCACTTGATTTTCCTGTGAACCTAATTCTGTTCTTTAAAAATTGTCTGTTTTAAGTATGCATAACATCTAGAAAAAGGGAGGAGAGCAAATATGTATGTTTGCGTGTATTTTAAGATGCACGAGAAGAACAAAGCAAGTTTTTAATGGTCATGCACAGGAGGGGGAGGAAATAGGGTAGAATGTACGGAAACAGAAGATGAACTTCACTAATGTACCATGGTGTGTCTATTTGACTTAAGGACATGTAAATATTTTGTGTAATTATGAAATAAAAGTGTATTGCTTCCCTAAAGATAAAAAACAAAATAAACTCTGAGAACCTAATAGTACATGGAATTGTTGTCACAACAACAAAGAAGGCATTTTAAATGACTTTGAAACATACAAATTGACACCCAAGAAGGATATAAACTAAGGCCAAAAAAAGAGATAGAGAGCTATAAAAAAAAAATCTTTGTTTTCAGTAATTACTGTGGATGGTAATATAATTATTTTGAGGCTGTTGTGTATATATTATGGGATTAAAGCCTCAGGATAACTATGTTGGTGTTGTTAAGAACCAGGGAGGAATGAGATACAGATATTAGCTCAAGGAGGTAAAGTTCAAAACTCATAGAATCCTGGAATTGAATTGCCAGTATTGGTCTGCACTTTCGATGTATTTTATCCTTAACTAAAAAGCTCAACTCCAATGATTGAAAAGGCCTAAAAATAGTGATTAACCCAATAACACTGAATACCCTTCATCCCCAGATTATGGTCCCTAAATACCTTTTTGTATCAAAAGAACTGTTAAAGAAATGACTGACTCTAGGTCTAGACGAGAAATGTCTGAGATATAAGTATGAATATCTTAGAAAAATAAGGAAGCTGTCAGATTACAAGGGTCATATTGTGAGCAGACACAAGACCCAATCTGAAAAGGATCTCACTTGTCAAAGATGGGAAAATTTGAGCCTCAGTAAGGACTTTTATTGCAATGCGCTACAATTCATGAGTTCATAACGATGATGATTGTTAAAAATTGATTGCTCCTATTAGCAGATACTAGAAACCAACTCATTTTAAAACAATTGGTAAAAAAGAATGAAGATTTATCTTACCGTTTCCTTACAAAATGTTCTTCAGAGTACCAAATAGTTGATAAGAGGAAGTTTATAGAATTATTTCAGCTAATATATGAAAAAAAGAACTTGAACATCATTATTTTACATTTTCTAACAAATTTTAATCTGGGGTGACACTTATGAGTGGGGCTGACATCATAAAAGAGTGACAACCAGACTTCACAGGCCTCCTCATGAAAGTTCCCAGCACCATCTATGAGGTATTCTTATCGAAAGAATCCAATCTGAATCTGATAGAGCCTCTAGTTCTGATTCTAATTTACAGAAAATACAGGGGAAACTGGAATATGTCGAATGACATCACAGAAATGCAATCAACAAAACCAGACTGGGGGACATTAGGACAGAGGATCCTCTTTCTTCAACTAATAAGTTGCAAAGAAAGTAAACACATAAATAAAAGAAGAAGGAGAATCTGCAGATTAAGAAGAGCCTTATCAACTTGTTTCAGTAATAATAATAATTATGAAACAACTGGGGAGATTTGTATCCTGGATAACAAAAAATTGTTATCAAATTCCAGTTGCCATTTGAAGGAAGGAATAGCACGAGTCACTGTTTATGGGGAATCCACTAAGGGCTCAGCATCATGTGAAGCACCAGACATTCAATATCTCATTTAAGTCTTACAGCAACCCCCAGGATGGCAGCTACTGGTCTCACTTTTCAGTAAGACCTCAAAGGCATGAACTAATATTTCCAAGCCCGTTCAGCTACTCAACCACCAAAACTTGTGCTCCCCTATGGTCTATACTCATTTAACTCATTTGCTATTAGAGCCAAGCATTCAGTTCAGTTCAGTTCAGCAACTCTTTGCAACCCCGTGAATCGCAGCACACCAGGCCTCCCTGTCCGTCACCAACTCCCGGAGTTCACTCAAACTCATGTCCATCAAGTGGGTGATGCCATCCAGCCATCTCATCCTCGGTTGTCCCCTTCTCCTCCTGCCCCCAATCCCTCCCAGCAACAGAGTCTTTTCCAATGAGTCAGCTCTTCGCATGAGGTGGCCAAAGTACTGGAGCTTCAGCTTTAACATGCATTAGCTTCAGCCAAAATGCTTAACAGCCATGGAAATATTTGGTAATATTATGGCAAATATTATGGCAAATAATTATGGCAGATTCTCCCAGGGGAGTACTGTGGCGTAATATAAGATGATAAGAAGACTTGGTAGCAATTTAAAAGTATGTTTACGATTAAGCGATCACAACATTTCACATGTATTCTAATTTTAACCACATTTAAAGAATATGCAGTGCCAAATATTGAAAAGGAACAGGGTCAAATGACAGACTTATTGCCTTAGGGTGATGATACTTGGATACATTTTATTTTGACTTTGCAGTTTGTTCTTTAATGATAGATTACTGTTACAATACGAACTATTTTCTGATCCATGTTTATTTCTTTAGGGTTCTGTTTTCTGTTGAGATAGTATATTAGTTTCCTATTGCCCTGTGACAAATTGCCACAAATTTTAGTGGGCTTCCCTTGTGGTTCAGCTGGTAAAGAATCTGCCTGCAATGTGAGAGACCTGGGTTTGATCCATGGGTGGGGAAGATCCCCTGGAGAAGGGAAAGGCTACCCACTCCAGTATTCCAGCCTGGAGAACATTCCGGCCTGTATAGTCCATGGAGTTACAAAGAGTCAGACCCGACTGAGCGACTTTCACTTTCATTTTTTTTTAGTGGCTTAAAACAACACATTTATTATCTTATAGTTCTTAAAGTCAAAGTCCAAACTTAGTTTCTCTGGACTGAAATCAAAGTATCAACAGGCCTGAGTGTCTCCTGAAAGCTCTAGGGGTGAATTTGCTTCCTGTTTTCTCCAGCTTCTAGTGACTGCCCACATTCCTGGCCTCAGGGCCCCTCCCTCCGTCTTCAAAGCCAGCAGTGTAGTGTTGCCACACATCCTCCTCTGCCTCCGCTTCCATCATTGCATCTTCTCTGACTGATTCTCTTGCCTCCCTCTTATAAGGACCCTTGTGATGACATTCAGCCTACATAGATAATCTAAGATAATCTCCCCATTTTGAGAGACTTAATTTACTCACACCTGCAAAGTCCCTTTTACTGCATAAGGTAACACAGTCACATAGTTTCAGGAATTAGGACATAGACATCTTTGGGGGCCATTTTCACCTCCCACAGGTAGATCATTCATCTCACCATCCACTCTATGCTCACATGTTGCTGGGCAGAGTGTGTTCCTCTGTGATGCCAACAAGGTCTTAACCAAATGGAGAAATAAACAGTGCAAAAAGTAAGCATTGCAACAGGGCAGAGGACAGGTAAGTAGCCAGTGGGCACCGCTGGAACAGTGTAGAATCCTGGGGTCACATCCAGTGTGCAGAGTCAGTGCTTTCTGGAAATCAGCAGAAATGGGGCTGCTTACATGTGTGGTCTTTGTGTAAGAACAGGTCAACTCCCATCAGTGTTTGGGAACCCTGCCCAGGTCAGCTGAGGCTGAGCAGTTATAAATAAATAAACAAACAGCTTCCTGTAACTGCAGGAGTCACAGTGTAAAGGGCTTTTGGAGTTAGGAGTATGAAGCAGGAACTAGGATTTCTTGAAGTTACCCAGTGGCAGACAGGAATTTGAAGAGAGATCTTGAAAGCTCACAGCTTGAGAAGTAGGCACCTGGGAGCCAGGAATTCCTCTGGGACAATCAAACTACTGTGTTGGGACAGCTGGGAGACATGTAACAAGAACCCAAATGTCAAATGTTTGGGGAACCAATAACATTGTTCAACTCTATCGCACAAGTGGTAATACTTATGCCTCCAAATCCTCTGGGGACTCTGGGGTTATGGAAAGTTTCTCTGGTTCTTCTCTTTCTCCCCTCCATTTCCATCTGGGAGCTCCTTTTCCTTGAATTAGTCCAGTGAGTGAGTTACCTTGCCACTGTCCATGGGCTGCCCAGGTGAGGACACACAGCTTTTCTCCCTCGATTTCTCCAAAAACATCAACCATATAAGGCTCAAGTTTGAGGCTCAGGAAAGAATTATGGCACCAAAATTCTAAACATCTTCAAGTTGAACAATAGACTTTCCTATTTTATAAACATTTCTGTCTCATTACTAGTAAATCCTCCACGTACTTCCATAAGCTTCTTATCCTTATTGATCAGAGGGCAGACAGAATGAAAACCACAATCACAGAAAGCTAATCAAACTGATCACATAGACCACAGCCTTGTCTAACTCAGTGAAACTATGAACCACACCGTGTAGGGCCACCCAAGATCGACAGGTCATGGTGAAGAGTTCTGACAAAACATGGTCCACTGGAGAAGGGAATGGCAAACCACTTCAGTATTCTTGCCTTGAGAATAGTATGAAAAGGCAAAAAGATAGGGCACTGAAAGATGAACTCCCCAGGTTAGTAGGTGCCCAATATGCTACTGGAGAAGAGTAGAGAAGTACCTCCAGAAAGAATGGAGAGACAGAGACAAAGCAAAAAAAAAAAAAAAAAAAAGCCCAGTTGTTGATGTGACTGGTGATGGAAGTAAAGTCCAATGCTGTAAAGACAATATTGCATAGAAACCTGGAATGTTCGGTCCATGAATCAAGGTAAATTGGAAGTGGTCAAACAGGAGATGGCAAGGGTCAACATTGACATTTTAGGAATCAGTGAACTAAAATGGACTGGAAAGGGAGAATTTAATTTAGATGACCATTATATCTCCTACTGCGGGCAAGAATCCCTTAGAAGAAATTGAGTAGCCCTCACAGTCAACAAAAGAGTCCGAAATGCAGTACTTGGATGCAATTTCAAAATATTGCTTTAGAGGACATGCCAGGTGGTCCAGTGGTTAAGACTTCGCCTTCCATTGCAGGGGATACAGGTTTGATTGGGATCCCCAGTCGAGGAGCCAGGATCCCACATGCCACAGGGCAACTAAGCCCACAGGCTACAACAAAGACCCAGTATAGTCAAAAAATAAACTTAAATTTAAAAAAAAATCTTGCTTTAGACTTCTTTATTTTCTGTTTCCCTGACGCCACTCTTTGATTTCTTACCCTCAGACTCGATGCTACTCACTTTTTAATGCAGATGAATTGTTCTCTGCTAGATTCATTTCTGTGCCCTGCCAAGCCCTGGGCATTCCACTCCAGGTGATACCCTCTTAGCAGCAATGAAGAGTAGAAACAAGTTTTGAAATGTGACCTTTCTTTTCTATCTCCCTCTAGTCTCTGTGAGAGAAAGAGGTCACTACAGGTAGATTCTCTGTCTGAATGTATGCAGTTTCCTTAGGTGCTTTCTGTTTTAAATAGCAGTTCTCTTCTTCACATTGTATAGACAAGATCGGGAAAGGGCCAATTTAAGGACCCAAAGACCCAATTTCCAGTTCCAGTGTTGCCAAGTGACCTTGCCTAAGTCACTTCACTTCCCTGAGAGCTGGTTTCCTTGCTGGTAAAGAGCCACAGTGATGTCCCAGAGCTGTTGTGATACTTACAGAAGAAAGTACGTGGGAATCTTTAAAAGTGGTAGAAGGCTATGGACTAACGGAGGATTGTTATTAATGTTAGCAAGGAAACTACTGTGTACGCAGTTGGCAATCAATCAACCAGAGAAGTGGCTGGTTGGTTAGTTGGTGTCCCACACTGCGTTTCAGAGCTGAGTGATACAGAAAACCAAAATGAGTTGACTGGATGACCAGTTCAGGCCACACTGATTTCAGAGCTGGGCATACCTGTTGTCAAACGCAGATAAGGCCACCCACATGCAGAGAGTAATGGGGAAACTGTGGGTAATCTTGAGAGGCAACTGGCATTTTCCATAGTTTTTAGGAAAAACGAGAGAGTGACAGTGTTACCAGCTGGACCCATGTGGGGGCTAATAAGTCCCCCACAGGGGGACTTGGAGTGCCTTGCCTTCTGAGTTGGGTCCAACCAATGGGAGAGAGGAAAGTGTAGAAGAGTGAGGTCAAAGTATTAATTTCCTCAGCTCAGCCCTTTTAAGGTTGCTGCCTGTTGCTACTTGAAAGTCACAGTGGTCCTCTGTACCCAGAGATTTCCTCCAGTGACCCATCTTTCTTCTTGCCCCTTCAGGCCAAGAGTAGTATCTGCTCCCCAAGGTTGCTAATCTACCCTGGTTCCTGCTTCATCCGTGGTCAGTTTCCCTTAAATTGTCCCTGTAACATATTCTTTTTACCCTATTTTGCATATTAGTGTCTTCTTGCTAAGACACTAACGCACTTCTTTAAATCCATGACAGGCTAACAAAAAAGTTTAACATGATAACACAAGAAAAATATTTTAAAATCTAGTTAATAGCCAATTGCAGTCAGAACCCCAAAAGATATGAAAACAGAGCATAGGTTGCTAACATAACATTCAGATTCCAGAAACAGCTCAGCCTGACGTCACTGGCATTAGTTCTGTCCTGACTCATCCTGCACGACAATCTCATCATTTTGAAAATACCTGGACAAGGCCAGGTCACAGTGCCCAGCCATATCCTAGCTGTTGACAAAGACCTCTGGTTCCTTTTAGGATATTCCTCTTTATAGACTGGAGTACCAGTTAGGAAACTTAATTTCTAAAAGAGTAGTTTTGATGCCAGACTAATGAAAGACATCTGTAGGGTTCTCCCTTATAAATGGGACACTCTCTCATGTGCTTCCTTGGCAGGATTTTTGAAGGCTGATGAGAAAAGCAAATTCAATAGATAGGTCTCTCATCCTCAGTTGGTTATCAAACAAGTACTGTTGTCTACTGAGTGTAAGCAAAGTATGTGCTAGAGCCAGGGTCCTGCTGGGAGTGAGAACAGAAACAAATGAAAATGTTGCTCCCTTTCCTTAAGGAATTTACAGTGTTTTATACACACACACACACACACACACACACACACACACACACACACACATATGCTTAGCCACTCAATCAGGGCTAACTCTTGGCAGCCTCATGGACTGCAGGTCACCAGGCTCATTTGTTCATGGAATTTTCCTAGCAAAATTGGAGTGGATTGCCATTTCCTACTCCAGGGGATCTTCCTAACCCAGTGATCAAACCAGTGTCTTCTGTGTCCTGAATGTACACATATTCATTTAATGTAGGTACAAATAAAAATCTTTATATTTTGCTTAGTGTTGAGGCTAGGTCTTGTGTGTCTGTCTGCCTATCTGTCTACGTGCATGCCAGAAACAAAGGGCAGGTTTAGAAGCAGTGAGAATTAAGAAAAAGATTATGAGTTTCAGAGTTAATTATATGCGTTTTATAGTTAATTATTTGAGTTAGTTTGTTTAGCCATATGGTAAATTGTTTCATCTTTCTAAAATTTCCGCATCTGAAAAATACATAAAATAAACAAAATATATTGAACACACAGATAGACACAGCTGTCATGAAGATTTGATGACTTGAGATAAACCAAGGAGCCTAGATTGAGCTGGCACTTTGGAGGCCCTCATGAAATGTCAGTTGCTCTCTGTTCCTTCAGAAAAAAATAGACTTTGAAATCTACTTTTATAAATAGCTTGTTTATAAAGGCTTTGTCCTGGAAGAGGGTATTGCAACCCACTGAAGTATTCTTGCCTAGAGAATTCCTTGGACAGATAAGCCTGGTGGGCTACGGTCCATAGGGCTGCAAAGAGTTAGACACAACTGAAGTGACTTAGCATGTGTGCATAAAGGGTTTGTGCAGAAGATAAATCTTTCAAAGAATTTTGACTAATAAAAAGCAGGGGGCCAAAGAAATCATGACCTCTTCAGATACTGCCAGAAAGGGAAATCATAGAATTGAAAAATTAATAAATAAAGTATCCCTATAAATGTTAGGCCATCTATTCTATTGCCTCTAGAGAGAATAAAGCTAGTCTAGAGAATACTCTTTTCTAAAAGAATTTCTAGAAATGTAGTTTCATAACCCACCTAAGTATTAGTATCTCTTAGAACCACTCAAATTTACTCTTTAAACTCTTATCTTCAAGAACTTTTCACTACTATTCAATACAGACTTTCACCTGAAATTTCAGTCCCACTGCCCCCTCCCCACCAATCCAATGTCTCCTGAGATGGTGTAAAGTTGCTCACACTTCATACCATAGCTGTCTCCATTTCCTTTTATACCATCATTTGTACCGTTTTCTTTCCAGTCTTCAACATGTTTTTTTGTAGGAACCAGACTAACATGGGAAGGAGACTTTGGAAATATATTTAGCTTAAGTCCTGAGCTGCCTTAACCCCAGGGAAACTTTAAAATTATCACAGCTGGACTGACCACTTTGTTCAGCAGAGTTGGAAAGCCTCCAAAGCCAATTCACACACCTTCCATGACTCTGTGTGTGTGTGTGTGTGTGTGTGTGTGTGTGTGTGTGTGTGTGTGTGTGTGTGTGCGCGCGCACAGGATGTTTGCAAACTGCTTGCCTCCTCAAGAATTGTACCTTCTGCAACAACCAAAGAATTAGCCACTGACAAGGTGATCTCTGATGACTGCAAATACTGTTGTACCCAGAATTTCAAACATTATTTAAACAATTCATTTCCAGTCCACAGCACAGTTTGTTTAGCAGGAAGGGACAGGGCCACTCTGTAAACTGGCAGGAGACTGAGGAAGAACTGGCAGAAAAGGGCTTCCTTGTTTGTTTCCTGGGGCTGTGCCCTATGGACTGTGATAGTTAGGGGACAGGGTGGGGCCCACTAGACTGAAAATGATAGGAAAGATGCTTTCCTGATTAATCAATTTTATTGGGGTAATTATGTATGGTAATTACCACCTGCTGAACTTCATTAACTAGACCTCATAAATGGACAGCTAGGGCTCTAAAGCGAAGAGACAATATTACAGCTTGCCCTGAAGCCCTTAACTGGAGACCATTCAAACACCAGGTCCAAATGGTCATCTTAAATACAGAGATGTGCTTTTTCAATGAAATCATTTTTGGAAAGAAGATATCTCTGATGCATGGCCCTCTTTGGGGTATCCAGTGAGCATTTAAGCCGCTGGGGCAGGCATATATGATTCTGACCCTCACTGAGTTTATTGTAATTGCCCATTGAATTACCTGTCTGCCCTGCTTGGCAATAAAGTGTTATAATTTCTACCACTGGGAAAGGATAGAGTGTTTTGAAATCACATGGCAAGGACAACTAATGAAATTAAGAAAGTCATGAGAAGTTTCCCTAAGGGGGTGAGATCTCAGCCAAGATTTAAGGTGAGGCAGTCTAATCAAGCTGAACGATCAGGATGGCAATGCTACCTCCAGCATGGTTTACCAATCTGGTGCTTCTCAAACTTGAGTGAGCATTCAAATCACTGGGAATCGTATTTAAACATGGATTCCGATTCAGTAGATCTTGGGGGCCATGAGATTCTGTATTTCTAAAAAGCTCCCAGGTAATGTTACCAGTCCAAAGATTACTCTCTGAGTAGCAAGGTGCGACTCAGAAGGTGCTAGATGACCTTCTGAAGTACTCAGCTTCTCTATGCCTTAGTTTTATAGTCTATAAAATGGGCTTCCAAAGGCTTGAGAAACATGGAAATGAATTCAGCTGTGGCATATTCTGACCTGATCACATTCCTGACAAACACTTGATTGAACAAGAATCCCTAGAGATCTGTCAAACTACTTTTCCTTCTATCTTATCAGTATTTTTTTCATCTGCTTATACAATTTAAAAAAAAATCTTTTTCCTACTTCAGGTTTTATACTATTATTAGCTAGAGGATAGCTCTTAATGTAGGATGTATTATGCAAAAGAACAGAATTATTTAAAACATTAAAGTTCTTGAGCTGAAAATTAAAATAATATTGTTGTTGTTGAGTCACCCAGTTGTATCAAACTCTTTGTGACTCCAAGGACTATAGCCCCACCAGGCTCCTCTTTCCATGGGATTTCCAGGATTTCCCACTGGAGTGGGTTGCCATGCCCCCCTCCAGGGGATCTTCCTGACCTAGGGATGGAACCTGAGTCTCCTGCATTGGCAACCAGATTCTTTAGCACTGAGCCACTAGGGAAGCCCTCAAAAGCTGTTGGTATCTTATAGTTTTGGAGGTTAACTGATCCATGGATGCATGCTATAGTCCCGGAGCGGAGTCAGGGCCCGTGGATGCTAATTTCGTCGCTCAGTGACAAGCATTTGGTAACATACAGCCTTCTTGCTATAATTAGCTTTCAGGTTAAAAAGCATATCATTTGTCTCAGAACTGCAAAATTTATACTTGCAATCAAACAGATGTTAAATTCAGGGGCTTCATGACTAACCGTGAAATTCACCATTTTACTTTGACATCTTGGTTTTCCGCAGCATCTCACCCAGGGCTTGAATCAGAGTGTGAAGGGAATTTTTGAAAAAGCACCCACGACTGGGGCAAACTGAGATGTGGGTGGGGTTCTTCTGAGATAAGAAAGTGATAGCAAAACAGGAGCAAATACAAGCCAAGCAGACTAAGTAAGGGAAATTATATATTTCACTGATAGTTTCACCAGAACTATTCTCTTTGAGAATACTTTGTTAATATTATTTTTTCTTACCTTTAAGACATTTCCAATCCTTTTGTTTTTATTAAAAAAATTTTTTCATCTATAATTTTTAAAATTTACTTTTTATTGAAGTATGGTTGATATACAATATTATATATGTAACTATAGTGATCCACAATATTTAAAGTTCATTCTCCATTTATAGGTATTATACAACATGTTGTACCATAGATCCTTGTAGCTTATTTTATACATAATAGTTTGTACCTCTAATCTCTCATTTGGGATGTTTTTGAAAACTCCCATTTCTGAGTTTCTGCCTGATTGTTCCTTCCATCTAATTCACACACAGAATTAATTCTGAACAACGTATGAGAGTGAGAATAGGCTTCATCTACTTCAGTTAGAAGACACCATCCTTCCTCATTTATTGAGCTCCTACTATGTTCTAGGTGCCCTAATGGGCCCTGAGCAACCAGTGGTGTGTGTTCTGCCTTCTTGGACTTTTTAGTCTAGTTGGGGAAGGTTCAATTCAGTTCAGTCGCTCAGTCATGTCCTACTCTCTGCAACCCCATGAATTGCAGCACGCCAGGCCTCCCTGTCCATCACCAACTCCCGGAGTTCACTCAAACTCACGACCATCGAGTCCGTGAAGCCATCCAGCCATCTCATCCTCAGTCGTCCCCTTCTCCTTCTGCCCCCAATCCCTCCCAGCATCAGAGTCTTTTCCAATGAGTCAACTCTTCACATAAGGTGGCCAAAGTACTGGAGCTTCAGCTTTAGCATCATTCCCTCCAAAGAACACCCAGGACTGACCTCCTTCAGAATGGACTGGGTGGATCTCCTTGCAGTTCAAGGGACTCTCAAGAGTCTTCTCCAACACCACAGTTCAAAAGCATCAATTCTTTGGCACTCAGCTTTCTTCACAGTCCAACTCTCACATCCATACATGACCACTGGAAAAATCATAGCCTTGACTAGACGGACCTTTGTTGGCAAAGTAATGTCTCTGCTTTTCAATATGCTATCTAGATTGGTCATAACTTTTCGATACAAGTAAACAAATAAGTATGTAGCTTGGACAATGTGCTCTGAAGGAGACAGAAGGAGTTCGGTGCCGGAGAACAACAGGCAGGGGCAGGGAGGGTGTGGTTGATTAGCGGGGCAGGAAGGAGCTCATTCAGGGAGTAACACGCAAACCTGAACTGAAGAAGGAGCAGGGACCACTATGCAAAGTATGGGAAACATGTTCTTGGCAAGGGAGCCATGTGTGCAAAAGCCTGGACTGTTCTAGAAACTTAAATGGGTGAGTTTGTGCTTCTTCATAACCCAAACTAGCTTCCTGGGAACCTAAATGTTCCTCTGTAGGAAAACAGTCAAAATATAGTGCACAGAGATATTCTATGTGTGTGCGAGTTAACTGATCAGTCGTATCCAACTCTTTGCAACCCCATGGACTGTAGCCTGCCAGGCTCCTCTGTCCATGAGATTTCCTGGGCAAGAATACTGGAGTGGGTAGCCATTCCCTTCTCCAGGGGATCTTCCCAACCCCGGGATCAAACCCAGGTGTCCTGCTTTGCAGGCAGATTCTTTACTGACTGAGTCACCAGGGAAGCCCAGAGATATTTTATAGAGAGAGTTATATGATGTGATCATTAAGAGCATAAATCCTGAAGACATACCGATTTCTAGTTCTGCAGTTCACTAGCTGTGTATCCTTGTGCACATCATTAAATCTTCCCCAACTCAGTTCCTCATCTGTAAAACAGAATAGTAATAGCTCCCACCTTATAGGGTTGTTGGAAGGAGAAAATGATGAACAGGTTAATACTTTCTGGTGTATAGTAAGTGGTTTGTAAGTGCCAGCTCCTCTTACAGGCAATTTTTAGAATACAAGAGAAGTGAGGTGCTGAAACCAACAAGATAAAGTGCTAGGAAAGCACAGAGGAAGGAAAAAGAATTTCCACCGGAGGATATCATGGTGGAGGTAGCTTTTGAACTATATGTTGAAGGATAGAGAGATGTTGACTCTCTAAATGTGGTGAAAGCAAAATCAGCCATCAGGGGATCTTTCTCAGCTCCTCTTTTCCTTCATCTTTCACATCTAATTGATCATCAAGTCCTTTCTCTGATCACCCACCACTGCCTTTGACAGTGATCTTATCCAGACCACTGCACTGACAGTGGCCTTGTCACCTGTCTCCCTTCAGACCCGCACCCATGCCTGCGCTACACTTAGGACAACAATACAGGGCAGTTGTCCCTATAAGGCCTTGTTTTCCCAGGAGCCTGAGCCTGCTCCCTAAGTTTGTGATTGATACCTATTGAGCTGAACTGCTATCCACTACTATTCCCCTCTGCATCCATCAGACTTCAGTCAGAATAAAAGAAGCCATTCTAGGTGTTTCCAAAAGTGGGAATTGAATATAGAAGACTGACTTGCAAGAGAAGAGCCAAGAGGCCAAGAGGGTTTTTTTTTTAAGTAATTATTTTTAATTGGAGGGTGATTACAGTCATGAAATTAAAAGATGCTTACTCCTTTGAAGGGAAGTTATGACAAACCTAGACAGAATATTAAAAAGCAGAGACATTACTTTGCCAACAAAGGTCCGTCTAGTCTTTCCAGTGGTCATGTATGGATGTGAGAGTTGGACTGCGAAGAAAGCTGAGCACCAAAGAATTGATGCTTTTGAACTGTGGTGTTGGAGAAGACTCGAGAGTCTCTTGCACTGCAAGGAGATCCAACCAGTCCATTCTAAAGGAGATCAGTCCTGGGTGTTCTTTTGAAGGAATGATGCTAAAGCTGAAACTCCAGTACTTTGGCCACCTCATGCGAAGAGTTGACTCATTGGAAAAGACTCTGATGCTGGGAGGGATTGGGGGCAGGAGAAGAAGGGGACGACAGAGGATGAGATGGCTGGATGGCATCACCGACTTGATGGACGTGAGTTTGAGTGAACTCCGGGAGTTGGCAATGGACAGGGAGGCCTGGTGTGCTACAATTCATGGGGTTGGTTGCAAAGAGTTGGACACGACTGAGCGACTGAACTGAACTGAATTGCCTTATGTTGTGCAGGTTTTCACCATACATCAACATGAATCAACCATAGGTATAAACATCTCTTCTCTCTTGAGCCTCCCTCCCACCTCCCACCCCACTCCACCCCTGTAGGTTGTCACAGAGCACCAGGATGAGCTCCCTACACTATACAGCAACTTCCCGTTACTTATCTATTTTACACATGGTAATGTATATATTTCAATGCTACTCTCTCAAGTTATCCCATCCTCTCTTTCCCCTGCTATGTCCATATGTCTGAGTCTCTATTCCTGCCCTACAAGTAGGTTCATCAGTACCATCTTTCTAGGTTCTATATATATGCATTAATATGACATTTGTTTTTCTCTTTCTGACTTACTTTACTCTGTGTAACAGGCTCTAAGTTCATCCACCTCACTAGCACCTACTCAGATTCATTCCTTTTTATGGCTGAGTGATATTCCATTGTATATATGTACCGCAACTTAATCCATTCATCCAACAGGAGGTTTTAAGTAATTTAAACATTAGCATTTGCAAGAAGCTGCTAGCACTCTTCACGGGGGAAGGAGGTCGGGTGGCCAGAGCCCTAAGGCTGACACCGCGTGACCAGAGCTGAAATATAGCAGGAGCTGGAATGCGTGGAGGGGCTCTCCCACAGAGGAAATGGAGGAAGACAGCCTCTAAAGGAGATGCTGTTGGAAGCTGGAAGCGTGAAAACACCCTGGCTTCTCCCCAACTCCCTCCTGGCCAGGCTTCTGCCAGTGTCTTCCAAGGGTGCCATTTGTCTGGAAGCCAAGTGGCAAAGGAAACTGGGAAACATAGTTGCCAGGACACAGTGCAGAGCCAGGGAGGGCGGGGCGGGGGACTGGGAGCAAACAGACAACCAACCTCCAGTCACCCTTCTGATTCTCCTCCCACTCTGCTGCTGCAGATCTGAACTTGCTGTCCCCCAGCTCCTCTAAATGTAATCAGACTAGCTCCTTGACATCTACAGACTAAAGACCAAACTCTGCGGGCATGGAAAATAGCAATAAGAAGGTGTCTCAGAGGCTGGTCAGAGAGGACCTCTGTGAGAATACCACCCCGCAGCACCGCAGGTGAGATACGAGGCCCAGCGAGGGAAGGAAGCACCCTGCTCATCTCTCCTGGGGGTGGGAGTGTTGAACAGACTCAAGCACTGGTCCTATTGGAACTCTTGGCCAGTGTTATCATTTAAAAAAATAGGAAATGTTCATGTGCACGTTTGAATCACTTTTGATACTTTTTGAGGTGCTTTCAGAAGCATCATCCAATTTTATCCTCACAACAGCAGGCAGGAAGACATTATTATATCTCATTAAAACCACAAGTAAGCACAAGAGGCCAAGGAAGGCAAAGTGCTAAGCACAGGCCAATGACAGAGTGGTCCTTGAACTTGGGGGCCCTTATTCCTGATTAAAATTGTTTACATCAGGCTCAGACCTGGGGTCTCAAAACTCTCAAAGTCCTTGCCATCAGGATGTGGCCTCTACCCAAGGTTTTCAATACACAAAATGCTGATCAGAAATCACACATTAGCTAACTAAATGCCAGGCTGATTTTTTCCTATTGGACTTAAGACCCCTAAAGTAAGTAAAGTTATCTGTGAGAGAAATGAATTATTAACTAATAAATTGTTTATTTGGTGGGAAGAAAGAGAAGCTCCAGCACATGGGAAATGAAGAGAGCAGTAGGAGGTGGGGGAAGACAAGCTATAACATGGCTTTTACACATTCCCCTTTATAAAGTTCTCTTATGCTTTGTTTCTTGGTTAGAATTTTTCTGTCAAACAGGGGCAAGATGAGAAAGGTTGTGAAACGGGGATAAAACAGAATACAGAGAGCTTAAAATTAAACTTACAGAAATTGGTGCAAACACTCTGAGGGACAATTTGATGACACCTGTATTCCTAAAAATGTGCCCTTCCTTTGAATCAGCAATGTCATGCCTAGGAATTTATCATAAAGAAATAAATCACAGTTACCCGCAAAAATGTATTTTTTAATTAAGTATATATTTTTTAATTAAAAAAATATTTTTAATGTTCATTGCAGCTTGACTTGCATTGCAAGTATATTATAGCACCAAAGGTAAAAAATTATATATTACCTAAATTCCAGTAAATAGAGAATTTGTTAAATAATCTATATTACATTCATACAACAGACTGTCCATTCATACAACAGGCCATGGAAAGTGAGAGTACAGAGAAACATGTAAATAAATCAAATTAAAAAATCAAAGTGAGTTATAAAAATTTATATCAAATTGATAATACATCTATATATACTATAATTACAGTTGAGTAATTTTTTTCTTGCTTATCAATGTATTTTCTAAACTTTCTATACTCATTTGATTTGGTTATCCTTTTCAGTGTTAAAAACACCTATTAATGTTATGGTAAAGGTAGATAACTATTTTAATCAGGTTTATTAAGGTATATTCTGTATATACAGAAAAAAATTACATTTTAGTATTTAGTCCTATGAGTTTTGACAAATATATACAACATAATCAAGATACAAATTTTCCATCATCCCAAATAAGTTCCCTTGAGTCTCTCTGTAATCAGTTCCTTCTCCACTCCCAATCACCGATCTGTTTTCTCTCATATAAATAGAACCATATCATGTGTAACCTTTTGAATCTGACTTCTTTAACTTAGCATCAAATTTCAAAATTATACTCTTACATGAATTAGCAGTTCATGGTGTGGATATAATATAATATGTATACCCATTCATGAGTTGATAGACATTTGGGATGCTTTTAGTTTTGAGCTATTATGGATAAAGCTGCTATAGATATTCTCATACAGGGTTTGGTATGGACATATGTTTTCATTTCATATACATTTCATAAATACTTAGAAGTGGAATTGCTGGGTCACATGGTAACTATATGTTTAGCTTTGTAAGAAATAGCCAACCTGTTTTCCAAAGTGACTGCACTATCCCAAGCTTCTCCAGCACTCGGTGTTGCCAGGTTTTTTGTTTGTTTGTTCATTCGTTAAAGGTTTTTAAGCCCTTCTGATAGTATGCAGTGATCTTTTTTGGTTTTAACTTACATTATTTAAATGAAAAATAGCATTAGGCATCTTTTCATGTACTTATTCGTATCTGTAACTCTTCTTTGTGAAAAGTTTGTTCAGATCTCTCACTTGTGTTTGCAGGGATTATTTCTTTTCTTATTTCTGAATTAGAAGACTATTTATTCTAGATGCACATCCTTTATTGATATGCAATTAGTAAATATTTTTCCCAGTTTGTGGCTTGTCTTTTAACAATATTTTTAAACAGAAATTCTTTATTTTGATGAAGCTCAACTTGTTAATTTTTATGAGCTGTACTTTTGTGTAGCATCTATGAAACGCTTCCCTTCTGGCTCAGACAGTAACGTGCCTGACTGCAATATGGGAGATCTGGGTTCGATCCCTGGGTCAGGAAGATCCTCTGGAGAAGCAAATGGCAACCTGCTCCAGTACCCTTGCCTGGAAAATCCCATGGACAGAGGAGACTGGTATGCTACAGTCCGTGGGGTCACAAAGAGACATGACTGAGCGACTTCACTTTGTGTAGTATCTACATGGAACAACAGACTGGTTCCAAATAGGAAAAGGAGTACGTCAAGGCTGTATATTGTCACCCTGCTTATTTAACTTCTATGCAGAGTACGTCATGAGGAACGCTGGACTGGAAGAAACACAAGCTGGAATCAAGATTGCAGGGAGAAATACCAATAATCTGATATGCAGATGACACCACCCGTGTGGCAGAAAGTGAAGAGGAACTAAAAGCCTCTTGATGAAAGTGAAAGAGGAGAGTGAAAAAGTTGGCTTAAAGCTCAACATTCAGAAAACGAAGATCATGGCATCTGGTCCCATCACTTCATGGGAAATAGATGGGAAACAGTGGAAACAGTGTCAGACTTTATTTTTGGGGCTCCAAAATCACTGCAGATGGTGACTGCAGCCATGAAATTAAAAGACGCTTACTCCTTGGAAGGAAAGTTATGACCAACCTAGGCTGTATATTCAAAAGCAGAGACATTACTTTGCCAACAAAGGTCCATCTAGTCAAGGCTATGGTTTTTCCTGTGGTCATGTATGGATGTGAGAGTTGGACTGTGAAGAAAGCTGAGCCCCGAAGAATTGATGCTTTTGAACTGTGGTGTTGGAGAAGACTCTTGAGAGTCCCTTGGACTGCAAGGAGATCCAACCAGTCCATTCTGAAGGAGATCAGCCCTGGGATTTCTTTGGAGGGAATGATGCTAAAGCTGAAACTCCAGTACTTTGGGCACCTCATGCGAAGAGTTGACTCATTGGAAAAGACTTTGATGCTGGGAGGGATTGAGGGCAGGAGGAGAAGGGGACGGCAGAGGATGAGATGGCTGGATGGCATCACTGACTCAATGGACGTGAGTCTGAGTAACTCCAGGAGTTGGTGATGGACAGGGAGGCCTGGTGTGGTGCGATTCATGGGGTCACAGGGAATCAGACATGACTGAGCGACTGAACTGAACTGAACTGATGAAATTTTTAGCCCAAGGTCACAAAGATTTTTCTCCCATCTTTTCTTCTATAGTTTTATAGCTTTAGGTTTTACATTTTAGGTCTTTACTCAGATATGTATTTGCAAATATCTCCTCCCAATTTGTGCCCTGTTTTTCCAGCTTATCGTATCTTTTGGTGAGAAAACATTTCCAATTTTGATGAAGTAAAACCCAATTTTTATGGTTGGCATGAATGTTCTTACTCTTACACACTCACCACAAGCACTCTCTCCCCTCCACCACCACCTCCTAGCTTTCCTTTTTCCCTCCCCCTTCTTTCCTCGATCCTTGTCCTTTCTTTCAACTCTCCTCCCTCCCTCCCACCTTCCTTCTCTCACAGAGAAAGCCTGAAGATATTTGCCAAGGGCAGTGTAATACAATGGTCTATGAAAACCCAGCTCCTCCTGAGGGTTTCTACACGTTGTGGTTTTCCAGACACTAGTCAGAAGCATAGGGAGGTTGATGAGCAAACCTGGTAGACAAAAATCACCGAAAGATATATAAATAGCAGCCTGTGGTTCAGGGGATTATTAAACCCACACACTTCATAACCACTCTTCAAAGGTGAGATGGGCACACACTTGTCCTCTTGTGCTTCAAAACTTAAAGGGGGGATTGCTCTGTGGAAATAAGTGAATACAAATAAGCTCATTATTACTTGGTTTTAAAGGGTGTATTTCAACACTTTTCAATCCAAAAAATTGACTGTGGAAGTTGAAACCTCAGTCAGTGTAGCCTATTTTCCAGGGTAAAGGTGTGTTTGGACAGGTATCTCATTTCATGGATCAAAAAAGGCCAGAGCCATTCACAAGTATTTCATGACTTGCAAGAATTTGAGGTCTTAAGCTGACCTCCATTTTACATAGTGTTTCCATGAGTTAAGGGCCAAAAACAAAAACAAAAAACTATGAAAAGTATAATGTTTTGAACAAAAATACTTAAAATCAGTAATGAACTGGCTGAGAGAAAAATCAAAATGAAAAAATCCCTTATCCTTATGATATCATTTAAGAAGGAAAAAATTGAGGTCAAACATTAACTTTCATAGTACTCATGTTTCAGGAATCTCACTATCCCTCTCTCTCTCTCCCTTTGTCCTTTCTCTCAAACTTGGAATTGGCAAAAATAAAAAATAAGAGTAGGGCTTTGATAGGAAAACAACTTCCACATTCTCTTTTCTCTCCCCATGTGTAAACAGGAACAACCTCAGGACCCCTGAACAAAGAAATAAAGACACTGATGCACAAGGCAGCAAGCAGTACTATCAGCAATGGTGTCGGGACTTTGAACAAACATCTACATTTATGGGGCTGCACTCTGTCTTGATACCTAGAAATGACAAGTGGAGGACAGAGGAAGGGAAGAAGCAGTGACACCCAGTATGTCCTCCAGACCAATGAACTGTAGCACAGTCTGCTCCCTGTTTCTCTAGGACACTTTCCAAGTCTTAGAAAATGATTCAATACATGACAATTCACATTTCGTTCTGAATGTCTGGAACAAAGAAACCTATGGACAGGACATGAGCCAAATAAATGGGTGTGGGCAGGCATTCAGGGCTTTACAGTGACTCCTCATTATGGATGGACCTTTTAATGACAGGACTCTTGAGCACTTTTGTAGGATGAAGGCATAGGCGGGGCTAATAGTAAAAATCCTGCCTTCCAATGCAGGAGATGTAAGAGATGCAGGTTTGATCCCTAGGTCAGGACGATTCCCTGGAGGAGGGCATGGCAACCCACTCCAGTACTCTTGCCTAGAGAGTCCCCATGGACAGAGGAGCCTGGTGGGCTATAGTCTATAGGGTCACACAGGATGAGACACAACTAAAGTGACTTAGCGTGTACAGATGAAGAGATAGACCAGGCCTTCCTTGGGACTCTGTTGTCCCCACAGCTGCCATTTGGCACTTGGCATTTACTGCCTTGAGTTATGGGTAGCTGTCCTCATGGACATGACTTTTCTACTCTGGCTAAATCTTAAGTTCCCCAAGGGCAAGAATACTCACAGTGAAAGTGAAAGTCGCTTAGTCATGTCCGACTCTTTGCGACCCCATGGACTATACAGTCCATGGAATTCTCCAGTCCAGAACACTGGAATGGGTAGCCTTTCCCTTCTGCAGAAGATCTTCCCCACCCAGAGACTGAACCCAGGTCTCCCTCATTGCAGGCAGATTCTTTACCAGCTGAGCCACCAGGGAAGCCCATCCCCACAGAACAGCACAGTAAATAAATATTTACTGACTAACATTTATTGATATAAATAGAAGGGCATATACAGTTTCTGGAATTCCCAGGTGGTACTAGTGGTAAAGAGTCTGCTTGCCAGTGCAGGAGACACAAAAGACATGGGTTTGACCCCTGGAGACACAGGTTTGATCCCTGGATTGAGAAGATTCCCCTGGAGGAGGGCATTGCAACCCACTCTAGTATTCTTTCCTGGAGAATCCCATGGACAGAGGAGCCTGGTGGGCTATATAGTTCATAGGATTGCAAAGAGTTGGACACGACTGAAGTGATTTAGCATGCATAGAGTTTCTAAAAGATTTTAAAACAATATTCCCAGAAAACTCCTAGGATAAAAATACAAAATATTTGGACTCTTTCCATGATAGATAGTTTGTTTGTTTTTTTTTCTTTTTTGTGTACATGCCCATCCCAAACTCCCTAACTATCCCTTCCCCCATCCCTCCCCCCGGCAACCCTAAGCTCATTCTCGAAGTCTGAGTCTATTTCTGTTTTGTAAATAAGTTCATTTATATCATTTCTTTTTAGATTTCATATATAATGGGTGTCATATGATATTTCCCATCTCTGTCTGACCTCACTTAGTATGACACATTCTAGGTCCATCCATGTTGCAGCAAATGGCATTATTTCATTCCTTTTTATGGCTGAGTAATTATCTATTGTATATGTGTACCACATCTTTAGATGGATGGTTTTTTTACATAGAGTTTTAAAATTTTAGTGCCTGTGGCAACATTATCACAAGCATAACTTATTTGCTTTACAAGCCTATGCATAACGCATACATGCTCAGTCATGGCCGACTCTTTGTGACCCTATGTAGCCTGCCAGGCTTCTATGGCCATGGAATTTTTCAGGCAAGAATCCTGGAGTGGGTAGCCATTTCCTACTCCATGAGATCTTCCCACCCCAAGGACTGAACTTGCTGCATCTCTTGCATCTCCTGCACTGACAAGAGGATGCTTTACCACTCCACCAACTGGGAAGCCCTGTAAGTCTAAGCAAAAACCAATTTAAATTTTTACATTTATATCCATCCTTAAATCCATCAGATAAAAGGCACTGTTAACCTGAGCTGTCCACATACGTAAAGCGATTGAAACAGTGCCTGGCATACATGTGTGTGTAAGCAGTTGTTACTGAAGATGTGGAAGATTGGATTATTGTTTACAAGTCTTTACTCTCTCCTTTAATGGAATGATATGTCCACATTCTGCCATGTGGCTTTGCTGCGCCTTCCAGAGTAGCTGAGAGGACAACATGAAAGTGTGTGTGAATGTGTGTGTGTGTGTCCATATCTGAAACATAATATGTGCTCATTAAGAATTTGTTGGATGAATAAATGCTTAAACCTAAGAGGAAAAGAAACTTCCCTCTATGTCTTATAAATATCAGTACTGTAACCACCTCCTTTTCTTTGAAGGATATGTATTAGTGAGATATTGCTATGTTAATAGTGGACAACAAATTTTTTACATAGCAATATATATATATGTATCTTCCTATCTAACTTTGAGCTTTATGATTTGCTTTAGCCAATGAAATATTAGCAGATATGATGCAATCAGAGGTTTTAAATGTACTTTTATAGCTTGGCTTGGCCTCTTAATTTTCTGAATCCATCATGACCAGTTTATGCCTTTGGTAGCTGTTGATCTCACAAGAGACTCGGGGAGCAAACTTAAACCCAAACTAAAATAAAGCCACACAGTCAGCTCACAGACACATGACTCAAAGATCTTGAAGGACATGGTCACAGTATTGAGATTCAGTATATATATATATATATATATATATATATACATATACACATATATATATATCTCAATACCAGGAAATGGCAACCCACTCCAGGATTCTTGGCTGGGAAATCCCATGGACAGAGGAGCCTGACAGACTACAGTCCATAGGGTCACATAGAGCTGGACACAACTGAAGTTACTGAGCATGAATGTACACACACACGTATGTATATGTAAATATATATAAAACATGTATAAAGATATAGATGATATCCTTTTATTCTCACATTTAGAGATACAGATGATATCCTTTTATTCTCAAGTTTAAGCATTTATTCACTCAACGAATTCTTAATGAGCTCTTTTTATGTTCCAGACATGGTGATAGAGATTTTAAATTAACAATATTAAGCCAAAAGGGGCCCGAACAATGCAGAAGATTGTTTTAGCTTATTCTTCCACCCCATAGTGATTGGTGTTCAAATCCTTCTCACGCATTTCACTCTTCAAATATTTAAATCCCCATACCCATCATATACACAGCCCTCTCAAATCCCTAAGGGCCACCTGCCACTTTCCCTAGACTGGGGGATTTCCAGCTGAGAGTGGAAACTCTGTAGTCTCCTGCATCTTCTCAAGTTGTCTGCGGCTGACTGTGATATGAACCTAGTTTGGGGAACTGCAGGACACTTGGCTGCTGCATGCCCACGTTCTGCTTACTGTCCTGACTGCCTGGCAGCACTCAGTGTCCACGTTGCCATCTCTGACTCCAAGTATCCCAGAGCTGGAGCCAGATAGTTACTGAAATATCTCAGCATTTAGCTCTTAACAGTCAAAAAAATCAATATTTAATTTTTTTTTTTTTAGCTCACCTTCCTCAGGGGGCTTGGGTGCCCAGGCAATGCTTGGGAAGGCCTCATCATGGAAACAGGAACAGAGAGAAAGATTTTGAAGGGTTGCTGTTGGTAACCCCTACACCAGGGTCTTGATGCCTTCTGGTTGCAAAAAAAAAAAAAAAGAAAGAAAGAAAGAAAAAAGAAAAACTGTGAAACACAGACTTCAGAGCAAGGAATTTTATTAGGAGTAAAGTGAAGCACTATAGAATCATAAAGACTATCAATTTACCAGGAAGACATAACAATCCTAAATGTGTGTGCATCTAACAGCAGAGTTTCAAAATACATGGAACAAACATTAATAGAACAGAAAGGAAAAATGGATCTTCAATTGCAGCTGAAGTTTCCAACACTCTTCTCTCAATAATCAATAGAATAAGCAGACAGAAAGTCACTACAGCTAGAGAAAACCTGAATAACACTATCAACCAAGTTGACCTAACTGACATTTGTAAAAGACTCCAAAATGTCAGAATATATATTCTTTTCAAATACACATGAAGCATTCACTAAGGTAAACAGTGTACTCAGCCATAAAATACATTTCAACAAAATTTCTAATTGAAGTCATGCAAAGGATTTCTAAGACCTCACTGGGATTAAATCAGAAATCAATATCAGAAATACATGTAAAAACTTCCCAAATATCTGGAAATTAAACAACATGCTTCCAAATAGAAACAGATCAGAGAGGATTTCGGAAGGGGCATTAGAAAATATTTTGAGTTAAATGAAAACAAACATAAAGCTTGTAAAAATTTGTAGGATGCAACCAAAGCAGAGATTAGAAGGAAATGTACAAAATTAAATGATTATATTAGGAATGAAAGGATGGAAATCAAGTATCTAAGTGTTCCTCTTAAGAAATTATAAAAAGAAGAAAACAATAAACCCAAAGCAAGCAGAAGAAAGGAAACGATAAAGATAAGATCAGAATTAATGAAACTAAAAGCTGATTCTTCATAAAGATTGATGCAGTTTATAAGCATCTAGCTGCACTAATCAAGAAAAAAAGAAATGAGAGCAAATTACCAATATCAGAAATGAGATGTTATATCACTTCTCTTACAGATCTTTCTGTAGGCAGACATTAAAAAGAAAATAACAGAATATTATGAAATATTTATGTCAATAAATTCATACTTTGAATAAAACAGACCAGTTCCTTTAAAAGCAAAAATTACCAATACTCATCAACTATAACCTCAGTAGCCCTATCCTTATTAATGAAACTGAATTTTTAGTTTAAGAACCTTCCCACAAGGAAACTCCAAGTCCATATGGCTCCACTGGAATTCTACCAAACATTTAAGGAAGAAAAATGCCAATTCTACACAGACTTGCAGAAAATTGAAGAGGAAGTATTTCCAAACTTACTCTATAAAGCCAGCTTTATTCTAATACAAAAACCAGACAAAGATATTTTAAGAAAAGAAAACTGCAGACAAAGATAGATACAAAAATTCTAGACAAACTTTTAGCAAATCAATTCCAATAATATAAAAACAACATAATTTAGTAGAGTTTAGCCCAGGAAAGCAAGACTGGCCTAAAATTTGAAATTCACCACATTAACAAAAGGAAAACCATATGCATCTCAAAAGACTCAGGAAAAGCATTTTAACTCCAACACCCATTCCTGACAGAAATTCTCAGAAACTAGAAAGCTAAATTTGATAAACAGCAGCTATGAAAACTCTATGGCTAACATCTCACATAATAATGAGATAGTGAATGTTTTCTCCCTAAGATTAGGAAAAAGACAAAGGTGTCCAATCTCACTCCTTCTATTCAATACTCTCTTGAAAGTACTAGCCAGTAAAATTAGACAAGAAAAAGAAATGATAGATTTATACCCAGAATATAGATATATTTCTCAAAAATCCATAATAAGAAAACAAAAGCCCAGTGTTAAAAACTGGACAGATGATTTGAACCAACACTGCTAAAAGGACATACAAATGGCAAATAAGCACATTGAACATCTTTTATGTTCAATATCACTAGCAGTAAAGGAAATAAAAATTAAAACTATAATGAGATACCATGTCACACATCTTAGAATGGAAGATGTAACCATCAACATCAAGTGCTAGGGCGTCCCTGGGGGCTCAGATGGTAAAAATCTATCTGCAATGCAACCAAGTTCAATCCCTGGGTTGGGAAGATCTCCTGGAGAAGGGAATGGCAACCCACTCCAGTATTCTTGCCTAGAGAATCCCCATGGACAGAGAGCCTGGTGGGCTACAGTCCATGGGATTGCAAAGAGTTAGACATGACTGACTAACACTTTCACCTTCAGTGAGGATTCAGAGCAAGTTGAACTGTCCTGTGTTGCTAGCAGGAGTGCAAAAATACAGCACTTTAAAGGAGTTTTGCAGTTCCTAATAAATTTACTTACCATATATTTGCCATATGACCCAGGAATTTCACCCTTAGGTATTTACCCCAGAGAAAAGAAAGAATAAGTATGTGAATATTACAGTGGCTTGATTTTTAACAGTGAAAAACTTATTACAGCTCAAACATCCATTACCTGGTTAAGTCGCTTCAGTCGTGTCCGACTTTGTGTGACCCCATAGATGGCAGCCCACCAGGCTCCTCTGTCCATGGGATTTTCCAGGCAAGAGTACTGGAGTGGGGTGCCAGCGCCTTCTCCGCATCCATTACCTAGTGTATGGTTAAACAGACTGCAGTACACCCATGGAATGGAGAACTGTTCACCAACAAAAAGAGACCAACTCTGGATACATGAGACAACATGGATAAATGTCACACCCATTATGCAAAATGACTAAAGTCAGATTTAAAAGGCCACAATGTATCTTCCATTTATGTGCTATGCTTAGTCACTCAGTCGTGTCTGACTCTTTGTGACCCCATGGACTGTAGCTCACCAGGCTCCTCTGTCCATGGGATTCTCTAGGCAAGAATACTGAAATGGGTTGCCATGCCCTCTTCCAGGGGATCTTCCCAACCCAGGAATCAAACCCAGGTGTCCTGCACTGCAGAGGCAAATTCTTGATGCTGTAAACTGAATGCTATGTCCCCAAAATTCATATTGAATCTGAACCCCTGTGTGATGGTATTTGAAAGTGGGGCCTTGGGGAGATGATTAGGTCATGAGGGTGGAGCCCTTATGAATGAGATTAGTGCCCTTAAAAAGGGACCTCAGAGAGCTCCCTTGCCCCTTCTGCCAGATGAAGACACAGCAAAATACCATCTATGAACCTGAAAGTGGACTCTCACCAGATGCTGAATTCTATTGGTGCTTCTCCGTCTCTTGAATTCTGAGAAATAACTTTCTGTTCTTTTTAAGCTACCTGGTTTACTTATTTGTTATAACAGTCCTGAATGAACTAGGACATATGGTGACCTCCAAAAAGGCAAAATGTTACAGAGACAAAAAAACAGACCACTTGTTGCCTAGGCTGGGTGAGGAGAGGGCTTGATTACAAAGGCACATGAAGGAGTTTTTGTGGAGGGATGGAAATGTTCGGTCTCATTTATGGTGGATACTTGGTCATGGTCAAGTTTCAAAAACAACAACAAACAGGTGGGCAGGGCTAGAGTTCAAGCCTGCCTTCCCATACCCAAAGAATCTAAATGGGTTCCCTGTGAGCTGTGCATGGGAAACCCATCAGCGGGCCTGTACTGGATCTTACTCCCTCCTGTCCTTCAGTGTGGCCTAGTGAAGGAACACAGCACACAGCTCCGCTGTCAGCTCTGCCACTAAGCAGCTGTGTAGCTGTGAGCAAGTCACTTTCTTTTTCAGTCCTGTTTCCTCAGCTGTGACTTGCCCCGTGAGAACTATACACATCAAGCTTAGTCCGGCTCTCAGTTTCTCTGACATTCCCCAGGGTTCTTCCCTTGTGCTGGAGAGGATGGATGCACGGCCTCAGCAATTTAATCTGTCTAGCTTTGGAGTTTTAAGTGCTTTTTCAGACTTCAGTTCATTGGCCTTCACAAAATCCTGTGAGGAAGCTAATTATCCCCACTTCATTGTTTAAGAAATGGCAACCCAGGAAGATTTATCAATCTGCCCCGTCACAAAGTTATCCCAAAAGGCAGAACCAGTGCTCTCATCTTTCCAGAGGCCCTGTCCCAACTCTGGGTAACATCAGCCACTGGGCTCCAGATCTGCCAAGGTGTCTCTCTGTCCTCCATTAGGTTGAGCGGTTTTATGAAAATGTTTTAAGTAGTCTAGCAGTTTTCTAGTTGGATAAGCAAACAATGGGCCAAACAGAATATGGGATTTATATGCTGTCATAAATTCTGGTCTTCAGAGGTCAATGTCGACCTGGAATTCAAAGAAACACTGCCGCTGGCCCCAGTGCCTCACTAACAGGAAATCCTTTTTACAATATCGCATCCTTATTGCATGCCAGGCACTGTTCTAAATGTTCCATGTGTGTTCTCCTACTTAATCTTCCCAACCACCAGTGGGGTTACCATATTTAACCCCAAACTATACATGGGGACCAGAGCTCTGAGAGATTTAAATCCATGTTCCATAGCTCATGTTTCTCCTCCTATCCATCAACCAAATGTGCATCTTTTAAGATCACAGAAAGATCTACTCCACTGAAAAAAGGAAACAAAGGAAGGGAAGGAGTGGGAAAGGGAATAAGGGAGGGAGGAAGTGAACAGGAAGGCCCTCAGGCAGATATAGATGAAAACAAAGCAAGATAAAAGTGAGCACCAGCTTCTCTATCAAGGCAGATGGTGGTTGCTTAAAAGACTTATGAAAGAGGCCCAGGAAATAGACCAAAGGAGAGAGGCAAAGTACTGTGTGGGAACCACTCCATCCCATGTCAGTGCGTGCGCGCGCACACACACACACACACACACACACACACACACACACACACACACACACTGTCCAAGACCACTGATCGTCCCAACATTACCGGCTTCATTCTTCACATCTGACAGCCCTGGCTTGTTTCACTTGTATGTTTATTTAGTTTAAGGTCTGCTTGAAAGGGCTCTCCAAGAGAGGCGGAAGGGGAGGAGGAGCGGGGGAAACAACTCTTTAAAAGAGAACTTAGTGATTAAAAAGGAGCCAAGATCAACAGCTCTGAGGGCTCCAGCAGCCCAGGAAGCCAGCAAAGCCCTGAAGGGGGTCTCCCTTTATATACCACCACCACCACCACCACCACCGCTGCTGGCCAGCCCTCCTTGCCCTCCTTCCCATCCTCTCTCTGCGGCAGGTGGTGGTCACCCTTTATGCCACAGGCTTTTCCTGTCACAGCTGACTTTGCTCTGGGTGAGAAAGTCTTTTTGAGATAGCATCTGCAGCGACCTCAAAGCACAAGTCATCTTGTTGACCTCAAAGACAACAAAGCATCTGCCGGCCGAGCGCGTGGCATCTGTACTTCCCCTCCATCTCCCAGAGCTTCGTCAGCGTTAGGCACCTAGAGAGGCAATGGGGGTGTAGAAGAAAGACTGGAGGATGATCAGGAAGCCCAGGTTCCAGCTCCAGCTCCATCACTCTCTAACCATGCGATCTCACTCCACCCAGTCTTGGGGACTCAGATTATTTATCATGGGAGGGTGACATCTGTCCCGCCCACCTCACAGGGGTGCTGAGAGGGAGAAATGAGACAGGGCGTCTGAAAGTGCTTTCCACAAACATGAGGGAATGACAGGTACTCAGGGGAGGTTTGCTGCTTGACTGATGGCCTGAGTGACAGATGATGCTTCGGGCGGCAAGGCTTCCCTGTCTTTCTGGAAACTCTTTTCACCAGAAGCTACAGGATGATGGATGCAGTCTTCAGGGGCAAAGACATGATTACAAATGTCAAACTGGTTGAACACTGTGTTCTGGCCAAGGAGTTTCCCACTTGCTCCCTCCTCTAATGGAATTCCTGTCCCATTTAACACAATGTGTCTGTGATGGAGTCTCTAATTAAAGACTTGCAAGAAAGATAAAAAGTCATTATGTCTCACTTTAGGAAGCACTCCTATTACTTAGGGCTTCCTGTGAGAGGCCCCCGGGGAATGTCTGTCTTCTGAGACTTGGCAAATCCACCAGCTTTTCTGGGTTTTTCTATACTTGGTCACCAAGACACAGATGTTTTAAAGCTCTAAGTGCCCCTTTCAGAAACTGTTGAGCCCAGTAACCTTAATCCCAGGCTTCAGAAGAAGCTAAGAGAAAAGAATCAAGACCCATCCATCTTCTAGTACTTATGGAAAGAGCAAGCAAGTCACTCCTGGAGAAGGAGAATCAAGACATTGCATTAGGACTTCCATGGTGGGTCAGTGGATAAGAAATCCACCTGCCCATGCAGAGGACATGGGTTCGATCCCGGATCCTGGAAGATCCCACACGCCATGGGGCACCTAATCCCATGTGCCACAACTACTGAGCCCATGCACCTAGAACTTGTGCTCTGTAATGAGAGAAGCCACCACAATAAGAAGCCTGTGCACTGCAAGGAAGAGTAAGCCTTGCTTGCTGCAACTAGAGAAAGCCCATGTGTAGCAACAAAGACCCAGCCTAATCAAAAATTAATTAACTAAATTTAAATATATATATATTTTTAAAGACTACATTAAATAGGGGTGTGGGAAAAAGAGAAAAGAGTGGGAGAAAGAGGAGGGGCCCTCATTGCTGTGTTGACTTGTGTCTTAAAAGATTAATGTGACTGCTGTATGGAGAATAAAGTAGGAGTGGAACTGGGGCAGGGAGGTGGACTGGGGGTAGGGAGACAGTAAGGAAGCTATTGGGAGGGTTCAGTGGAGATAATGATAAAGGTGAGGGCTAAAGTCAGGAGGTAAGCAGTGAGAAGTTGTTGGGTTTGACGTACAGCTCAGAGATCTCTTGGAGGCTTGGAGCATCCTCGGCCGGTCTCCATGTGTCAGGCCATTTGCTAAAGGTTTTCCCCTTAAGATCAAGAGTAAAGCAGGTGTGACCACTTTTACCACTTATTTAACATTGAATTGGAGATCATAGCCAGTGTAGTCAGGCAAAGAGAAAGAGAGGAAGGAAGGAAGGAGGGAAAGAAGAAAGAAAAGGCATTAAGAATGGAAAGGAAGAAGTAAAATTGTCTCTTCTGAGTGGACACCAAGACCCTGTATGGAAAACATCCTAAGGAATCTATTTTTGAATTACTAAAATGGATAAATGAGTTTTATAAGGTCATAAGATAGAAGGGCAATATAAAAATTACATTTCTACATACTAGCAAAAAAATGGCAATGGATATAAAACAACCAAATTAGAATAGCACCAAAATAAAATATAGGGAGATCATTTTAACAAACTATGTAAAAGACTGGTATTAATACAATGAGAATTACAAATGTTCACAGAAAAAAGGCAGAGAAATGAAACAAATGTATTCATATACCACATTCTGGGGCTTCCCAGGTGGCGCTAGTGGTAAAGAATTCTCCTGCCAGTGCAGGAGACTCAGGAGATGTGGGTTCGATCCTTTGGTTAGGAAGATTCCCTGGAGGAGGGCCTGGCAACCCACACCAGTATTCTTGCCTGGAGAACCCCATGGACAGAGGAGCCTGGTGGGCTACAGTTCATAGGGTCACAAAGAGTTGGACATGACTGAAGCAACTTGGCATACACGTACCACATTCATGAATTGAAGGATTCAAAAGTGTTGTCAGTTTTCTCCAAATTGGTCTATGGATTCAACAAAGGCCAATCTGTTTTCCAGCTGCCACTTTTGGTAGGAGATTACAAGCTAATGAAATTAAAAGACGTTTACCCCTTGGAAGAAAAATTATGACCAACCTAGCCAGCATATTAAAAAGCAGAGACATTACTTTGCAACAAAGGTCTGTCCAGTCAAAGCTATAGTTTTTCCAGTAGTCATGTATGGATGTCAGAGTCGGACTCTAAAGAAAGCTGAGCACCAAAAAATTGATGCTTTTGAACTGTAGTGTTGGAAAAGACTCTTGAGAGACCCTTGGATAGCAAGGAGATCCAAACAGTCCATCCTAAAGGAAATCAGTCCGGAATATCATTGAAAGGACTGATGCTGAAGCTGAAACTCCAATACTTTGGCCACCTGCTGGGAAAGGTTGAAGGCAAGAGGAGAAGGGGATGACAGAGGATCGGACGGTTGGATGGCATCACCAACTCAATGGATGTGAGTTTGAGTAAACTCCGGGAGTTGGTGATGGACAGGGAGGCCTGGCGTGCTGCAGTCCATGGGGTCACAAAGAATCGACACAACTGAGCGACTGAACTGAGCTGAACAAGCTAATTCTAAAATGTAAGGAAATACAATATATTTAGAATATCCAAAGCAATTGTTTAAAAAAAAAAAAAACAAAGTTGGAGGCTTACAGTATGAGATTTTAAGGCTTACTGAAAGGCTACAGCAATCAAGAGAGCCTGGTATTGGCATAAGAATAGGCGTGTAGATCAGTGCAACAAAACAGGGGGTGCATAAATCAGCCTACGCAGATACGATTGATTGATTTCCAACAATTGATTTTCTATGGTGGAAAGATTAGATTTTTCAACACATAATGTTGAACAGCTGAATCATCACATAAAAAAAAATGAACATTGACCCATAATTACACCATATCCCCAAATTAACTAGAAAAATTATTAGACACTAAAAGTATAAAACTTCTAGAAGAAAACCTGGGAATCCCAAGGTAGGCAAAGATTTAGCAGGAGCCAGAAGAAAAAATTGAACTTTATCAAAATTGAAAACTTTTGCTCCTCAAAATATGCCACTAATTAAAAGCCAAGCCAGAGACAGGGAGCAAAGATTTGCAATATGTATTACTGACAAAAGACTCCAAAGTATATACAGAATTCTCAAACTCAATAGAGTATTAACAAAATAACCCAATGAAAAGTGGTTAAAAGATCGACAATTTACCAAATAAAATATTCAAAAAAATACCATGGCTTTTTCAATTCTGCCATTGTCCTCCTGGACTACACATGGACACACACACACATACTTTTTTCACTGCTAAATTTTCAGTTGTCTTTCCTAAGTCATACTCAAGGTGCTTATCTTCCTTGGTAAATATGTACATATTGCTGTCTATGAGCTTTTATCATTAGATAAATAACTTGCCTCACATTATTATCATTGTCCATTTCAGGATCTATTTTTTCCACTTAAATGTGAACCCCGTAAAGGAGAAGATTGTGGTTTCTTTATCTTGTTATCTCTATCTATCACCTAGCACAGGCCACAGCATAAATAGGTGCTTAATAAATTTTCGTCAATGGAGGGAAAAAAAATCCTTCCTTACTTCCTGGAATGCATATTACACCTTCGTCTTATCATTTTTGTTAAATTGGGCCCTTTGGGGGAGTAAGGAATCGTAGATCCATGAGATCATCACATTTTAGAGCTCAGAGGATCTTGAAGTTAATAAATTGTGTCCTGCAAACCTGAGGGGGTTCCTCAGAAACCACCTGCAAGGGCGGAAGGACACTCCTCTGTAATTTCATTCTAAGGGATACATATTATTCTATTGTTGGGGTTTATTAAAAATTACTTTGAAAAATCCCTCCTGTTATAAATTCAGATGTTTGTCAAGATTTTATGTTTATGTTTGATACTAGAATGACCCTCTTGCATGTCTAATAATTTCTATAATTACTTAAATCTAACAGTCTATTATTAGATCCATCCCAACTCCATCCCCTTCCTACCATTGACTGTGGTATCATTGTTATTTGAAGCCAAGGAATTAGTGCATAAACCAAATGCTACTTCCTCCTTGGGATTCAGTAATCAATGATCTTTCATTAGTTTTTACTCTGCAGTGTCGCATAAAATACACGCCTTCCTTTGTGCTCCCTCAGTTCTTTATCCAACTTCCTCTAAACACCTCTGCACATCTGTCTCTATCCCATACGCTACGGATTTGAGTATAACATCAGAGGTAACATATGCAGGAGAGGCGAGAAAGCCCTCTCTGCGGGTTTAAAAAATAAAATACAAAGTAAAATAAAACCCCACCTCGAGGAAAAAATACAGCATGTGCGATCCTCCCAAATTCTGGAAACATGTGGAGAGGTTTAGATAGAAAAAGTAGAGGTTATTATTCTAGGAAAATTTGATTATGAAAAATGTTCTGAAAGAGGACACTGAAAATTCGTTGGGATGTGTTACGAAAGGGATTTTCATCACTGCAAATGAGACATAGGATGAATAGAAGGTCGACATTTTAAAAAATTATACATATTTTTATGTGTTCTTAGGAGAAAAACCATATTTTCCTAGAAGAGCAAAAAAAATTACTTTCACACCATAAAGTATTATAATGCACATCTACTATAAGAAACTGCGGTAGTTTGGATAAGAAAAAAGAAAACTGGAATTATTTTTATATGTCTTAATTTATATTCACATATCTTTTTTAGAATTAATAATTTTCAATCATTTCATATCATCTTTCTAGACTTCTTTCTGTGTGTGTGTGTGTGTGTGTGTGTGTGTAACCAAAATGGGATCAAAGTGACATAGAATCTGTTTTCCCCTCTGTAAACCACACCTTGAACATTCCAATGTAATTCATATTCTCCTACAGCATCTATTCATATCCAGGAAAAATTTCTTTCACCAATCCCCTACACATTGGGTAGGTTGTTTCTCATTTGGAACCATTATAACAAACTCTACAGTGAACATCCTTATACCTACAGCTTCAACAATTGCCCTAATTATTTAAGATGCTGCTGCTGCTGCTAAGTGGCTTCAGTCATGTCCGACTCTGTGCGACCCCATAGACGGCAGCCCACCAGGCTCCCCCATCCCTGGGATTCTCCAGGCAAGAACACTGGAGAGGGTTGCCATTACCTTCTCCGAATTATTTAAGATAAATTACTTGAAATAGCATTCTGGGTCAAAGGATATATAAAAAACTTGAAAAAATTCTCTTATTCCACAAAAGATAATCTTTTAAGTTTTATGAGAGGCCTCCTTCTGGACTTGGCTCCATGTGAGTTCCTGGTTAATTAAATGATTTTGGTTGTTAAACTCACGATTGCCAAACTACAAGTATATTTGTGCTACATATGATTCACCTAACACAGGTTTTTCCTTCTACCAAAAAATCCCTGGGAGGTCGGCATTTCCTGCAGCCTGTTTCACCCTAACGTAGTCATGGTTGCTAAATCCTGCCTTCCTGGCTTCTGCCTCCTAGTGGATGTACGTGCTTAGAATCTTGCTGCTCCTTGGATCCCTAATCTCTCAGCACCAAATTCTATCTTTTAAATACAGAGCATTTTCCACTGGGAAATCTTCCATTAGTTTGTTTCTGCCCATGTTTGTAACAGCTTGTAATTTGGCCACCTGGCCAATTTCATCAAGGTGTTTATATCTGATGGATCCTCAATAAAGATTAAATGGGCAACACCTAAGCTGACCTCCCTGGTCCCACCCACGGCTCCACCCTGTGTCAGTTTCATCCTTGGATTTCATGACACTTCCATGCTTTCTAATTTTCACATGACCACAATTTGGCTGAAGAAGCTGGGCTCCACGGTCACACCACACTTTGACCACACATTTCCCCAGACTCTTAAATGACCCCATGGGCTGGAAACCCTCCATATACCTTTCCATCGCCAAACTCCGCCTTCTCCAGCTTGCTCTATATACTCAGGAGGGTCACCAGGACAGGCTGCCTCAAAAGACTCCACAGCCCTCTGGCATCCAGTTGCGTTTAGCCAACTGGGAGCCCTGTAGGGGAGGGAGGGCAGGGTAGCCTCTCACTCAGCTCTCTCCCTTAGAATGGATGCCCAGTCCTTCCACCAATAGTCGCTGCCTTGTCAGGGAGCCCTCATCACACAGCTCTCTCCAGGTCCCCCACCTACACCCTCTCCTTGCCCCTTTCCTCCTAGGAGTGGTCATAGCCCTTTTGTACCACTCCTGGGCTCTCTATGCAACCCCTGTAGTTGCCCTACACCCTGCTCATCCCTTGAAAA
Source organism: Ovis aries (assembly GCF_016772045.2). Lineage (NCBI taxonomy): Eukaryota > Metazoa > Chordata > Mammalia > Artiodactyla > Bovidae > Ovis > Ovis aries. The sequence goes on along the minus strand of NC_056059.1, from coordinate 58,249,172 downwards.
TAATATCTTTATTAAATTCTCCTTGATTTACCCAATAGGAAAGTGTCATCTGTTCTCTACCCGGACCATGACTGATACACCATGTAACATAGCCAGCCCCTATAGGGCTGGGCTGGTTGAGGTCCCTCACCTCTGCTTGCAGACAGGTTGCAATGATGCCAAGTGCCTTCTGGAACCAAACCTCATATCCTCTCAGATCCATAAACATGTAGCTCTTTTGGAGTTCTTACCTTTTTTTAATACAAAAGAAGACTTTGAAATTCTCTTGACAAGAACTGTTTCAGATGTTCCAGCATTTTCCATTTATACATTTAACAACAAATATTCACCGAGCACCTCCTATGTGCCAGACACTGAGCTAGACTCATCTGGGATAGACGCACACATCAGAGTGTGAGAGTAAGTTGGAACGTGGATGCTCTGCAGAGAAATTGTTTCTCACAAAAAGAGTTATCTTTTGTTCTATGTTCCAACTGGTTGAGGCCAGTACCCCTTCTTTCTGGAGGTCTCTAGTCAACATTTCATGATATCCTAAAAGAAATTCAGTCTCAGAAATATAAGAAGACAGGAAGGGAGAGCCTCAGTTTCTTTGTATTCAAAGGTTCGCCCTGAGCACCCACAATCTTGTCTGTCCTGTCCCCAGGGGTTGTCGCCATCATGCCGCTCACCCTGCCTCTACTCTCTCCAAGCCTGTCACCCTCTCACACCTGACCCGCCCCAGCCCCAGCAGCAAGGTGTGTATGTCCCAACATGCCCCAGCCATTACCCCAGTGCCCCCTTTCTTCTTCCCAATCTGGTCTCACACTCAGCTCATTAATTCTGGAGACTGAACCTCGGATTCGGCTGCCTCAACCATCACCCCTTGGACAGTGAAATTGGTATTTCTCTTCAACCTTCCAGGTCTTTGATTCTTGCCTTCTTTTGGCGAGTCTGACCTAGCTCATCTCTGGCTTTTCTTATCCCATACTGCCTTAAGGAGTGCCCTTTTTCATAGCTCTGGTCTCTTAAAGCCCAACTCCTACCGCACCCATTCCCAAACTCCAACAGTTCTTTTTTCAGCCTCCTCTAATGTCTCTTCCTCAGATGCCCTGAAACACCAATTCTCTTCCTTTTCTTTATTCTCTACTCTCTTTTTTGTGCCTTTTCTCCTTTCCTTCTGTCCATTTTCGCCTCTCACTCTTCCTTAAAAGAGTTACAGGAATTCCTTGCTTTGCAAAATATTTTCCTGGGGATATGTATGTAATTAAAGTTTGTAACATTTGAAATTTGGACATGTTCAAAATCATCATGGTGATGCTGATAGTAATAGTAATAAGAGCTTCCAGTTACTACGTTTTCTACATACGAGGCACTGTACTATGAACTTTATACACATCAGCTAATTTAATCCTTACAGAAGCCCTTGGAATAAGTAAATACTATCATTCTGCCCAGTTTACAGTCAAGAAAACTGAAGCTAAGAGAGGTGCAGGGACTTGCCAAAGGTCACACAGCAAGTGGCAGAGCTGGATTCAACACTGGCCTGCTGGATTCCAAATCCCAGCCTTCTTGCCCTCATCACCTCACTGGTTAAAGTAATCCCATTGTAATTTCTCATGAAAGGAGCAACACTCTGCAACAGAAAGAGCCCCTCCACAACTACCCAAACTGTAAGTTTAAACCTTTATATAAGGAACCTCCCTCGGCGAGACACACCCGTCCTTCTTATGGGGTGGGGGAAATCTCCCAGGTGACACCTCCTATTTACTGTCCTTCCACAGCTGGTCCTGTACCACCAGGCATGGCAGTGGGTGGAGAGCCATCCAAACCACCTCTCTACATGCTCTCACTGACAGGTCCCCCCTAGGATGACTCCGTCAGTCGGTCTGCCTGCCTGGCAGAGCCGTCACAAAGGACAGCAGCTAACAGTCGACTTTGACTAGGGTTGGAGAAGGGAATGGCATCCCACTCCAGTGCTCATGCCTGGAAACTCCCATGGGTGGAAGAGCCTGGTCTGCAGTCCATGGGGTCTCGAAGAGTCAGACACAACTGAGCAACTTCACTTTCACTTTTCACTTTCATGCATTGGAGAAGGAAATTGCAATCCACTCCAGTGTTCTTGCCTGGAGAATCCCAGGGATGGAGGAGCCTGGTGGGCTGCCGTCTCTGGGGTCGCACAGAGTCGGACACAACTGAAGCGACGTAGCAGCAGCAGCAGCAGAGCTTCTAGTGACATGCAACCTCTGTCTGGTTTGTGTTTCTAAAAGAAAGGCTTTCGTGGCTCAGACGGTGAAGAATCTGCCTGCAGTGCAAGAGACCCAGGTTCAACCCCTGGGTTGGGAAGATCTCCTGGAGAAGGGAATGGCTACCCACTCTAGTGTTCTTGCCTGGAGAATTCCATGGACAGAGGAGCCTGGGGGGCTACAGTCCATGAGTCACAAAGAGTCGGACACAACTGAACAACTAACGCTTTCATTTTCTTTATAAAAAACAGATGCAAATGGAGAAAGGCCAGGCACCTAGTTAAACTAAGCCATGATAGTTCAATTATTCATTCAACAAACACACACCAAGTGTCAATGTTCCTGGGAAAGAGCAAGGTATTGGGCTCTCTCTTGCCAGGGGTTTATACATCCATCAGCAGAAGGAATAAAAATATTCTGTGTACCTGTGGTCAACTGTATTACAATTTAGCAAACAATTTACTTTGCTCTTTCCTCTCACTCCCTCAATTTCTGCTGCATTGACTGGGGACTTGGCCTTGTAAAATACTTTAGTGAATAGAATGTGGGCCACAGTGATTGCCTGTTCCAAGTGCAGCCTTGAAGAGGCATTGCAAATGTCTGCTGGCTGTCTTGAACACCCGCCCTCCTAAATGGGAACACTGCTGGCCAATGGGGGCTGTTTGTTCAGCCCAGGTCCCAAAATAAGAAGACACATGGGGACAGTCGTAAACCACAGTGCAACTCACAGCACTGACACAATACATAGCAAATAATTTATACTTGTTATTGAAGGCCATTAAGAGCTTGAGGTCGTTTGTTACACAGCATTATTGCAATAAAAACTGGCAAATCCATTCCTATACACGACTATATTTCAAACCTACCTCTGGTATTTTTCTTGCTTTTTAAATCAAAATCTACAGTACCCTACAAAGCAGAGACGTTACTTTGCCAACAAAGGTCCATCTAGTCAAGGCTATGGTTTTTCCAGTGGTCATGTATGGATGTGAGAGTTGGACTGTGAAGAAAGCTGAGCCCCGAAGAATTGATGCTTTTGAACTGTGGTGTTGGAGAAGGCTCTTGAGAGTCCCTTGGACTGCAAGGAGATCCAACCAGTCCATTCTGAAGGAGATCAGCCCTGGGTGTTCATTGGAAGGACTGATGCTAAAGCTGAAACTCCAATACTTTGGCCACCTCATGCGAAGAGTTGACTCATTGGAAAAGACTCTGATGCTGGGAGGGATTGAAGGCAGGAGGAGAAGGGGACAACCGAGGATGAGATGGCTGGATGGCATCACCGACTCAATGGACGTGAGTCTGAGTGAACTCTGCGAGTTGGTGATGGACAGGGAGGCCTGGCGTGCTGCAGTTCTTGGGGTAGCAAAGAGTCGGACACGACTGAGTGACTGAACTGAACTGATAGGTGATGAGTTTCACTGATCCATCCAAGATATCGCAGAATGACTAGTAAGGTGAGGAAAGCAGTCTGAACAAAAGTTACTGATTTACACATCATAGAACATACCTGCAAAAACCCCAGATACCCAAAAGCAGCCCTTCTACAGAGAGTACTGCTAATCACTGCTACCCACAGACACCTTATTTTCTGTTGTTCATTATCAATTTCTAAAGTTAACATTAGCCACATCAAGAGCAAGTACTTGTTTAAATACTCTAAAAGCTACAAATGAATTGAATGTTTATAATCCAAGACTAAGGCAAGTCAGGAAGACATGAAACCAGGTACTTGTGGCTTAGAGGTCTCTCCAGTCACCATGTGGTACACTATAGGTATTTAATCTTCTTTTAATTTCCTTTAGTTCAACAAATATTTATTGAGCATGTCCTATGTACAAAAGGGAGAAGGCATGTTTCCTACCCTCAACTCACTAGCTTACCATCTCAAGGAAAGGATGAGTATTTACATAACCATAATTAAAGACAACACACCTTAAATATTTTGAAGGAGTGCCAAAATTTTGCCAGGGTTGGCTTCAAAAAAGAGAAGCACGGCACCCAACCTGAGGAGGTCAAGAAAAAAAGAACATTTCAAATATAAGGAACTAAGGCGCAGGGGTTGAATGGGATAGAATATGAGCAATTCAGAGAGTCAATAGGAAGATCAGGAAAGACCACACAGCGCACAGCCTTTGAGACCAGGCTGTTGAATTTATAGCCAAACCCAAGAATGACTGAACACGCAACGAATTCATCACGTCCATTTTGACTATGCCCTTCTCTGGCCCCCAAGATTGAATTTTTCTGAGAACTTCAACTTACAGCTGGAGCCTCCACAAAAACAACCAGTGGTAAAAGGTGCCAGTGAGAGGTAAAGATGACAGCAAGACGGTTTCCGTGAGAACAGGCAGGCTGAGCAGCTGTTTTCACAGTCTAGACACTGTCCATCTGGCTGAGGGAAGAGGGATCAAGCAGTGGGATGGGCTGGCTTGAACCTCACTTACCCTTGACAATGGGGTCTGGCCTCTCCAGGAAGAAGCATCCCTGTAGGCTGCTTGTGGCAGGGCCCAGCAGGGCCCCCCACCCTCCCCCACCCTCCCTCACCATCCCCTACCCTCCCCCACCCCACACCACACCTTCCCCCTCTCCCATGCCTCTTCCCCAGGCTGCACCTGGCCTCCAGCCTCACCTGCCCCACCTAGTTACACCCAGGACTCTACCTGGCCAGAAAACACATCACTATCAGGCAATTACGAAACAAGATGAAGAAACTCCAGCTGTACTAGGTTTCTGGCTGCACTCAGCTAAGCTGCTCTAGTGCCATTGATACGCCTCTAGCTTTCTGCTCCCACCCAGTGATTCTTCCCCACTGGGCCATACACTGTGCAGGGACTTCCACCTTTGGGCCCCGTGCCTAGACCATAGATGACACCTTTAAATAACAGCAGCACCCGCCTTTCTATGTATTAAAATGCTTTTTCTCCACCCGCTCTGACATATTATTTCACGGAATCCTTCCAACCACCCAACCCTACTGAGTGGTTATTATTATCCTCATTTTGTAAACAGGGAACTTGAAACTCAGGAAGATTAAGTAATCCCTCCAAGATCACACAGCTAAGAAGCAGAGGTGCTGAGATCAGGCCCTTCTTATAGAAGTGGGTTTATATGCATTGTGTTTGTGTTAGTTGCTCAGATGTGTCCTACTCTTTGCAACCCCATGGACTGAGGCTCACCAGGTTCCTCTGTCCACGGGATTTCCCAGGCAAGAATACTGGCTTGGGTTACCATTCACTTCTCTAGGGGATCTTCCCAACCCAGAGATTGAACCCAGGTCTTCCATATTGTGGGCAGACTCTTTACCATCTGAGCCACCAGGGATAAACTAGGTTTCTGGAATAATAAGACAGAGCAACCTCACTAGCTTGATCATTTGGAAGAAAAATTTCTTCGAGGGTTAATACTTGGGAAATCCCCCCTTGGCTGGTGTTTGGCAGAGACATACAGGGCCTGTCTTTATTGTCTTGATAACCTGAATCGGAATATAGAGTGTCTCAGGTGGGAGTATGGGAAACTGACAGGAATAACTCTGTAGCTCAGAGTTACACATGCCAAGGCAGATGAGAACTTCCCCAAAAAAGCCAAGAGCTGGCCCTGGACAAGGGATAGCGGCTTGCAGGCAGGCCTCACACACCTGTTGGGAACTCTGCAGTGGCCTCAGCCACATGCACAAGTTCAGAGGACAGCACTGATGGGAGAAGGGTAGAGGCTGGCTCAGAACAGAAACTTAAATTACCCGCCAGAGGTTGGTGGGAATCTGAGCTAAGAAGATTGCCTGCTAGCACTAACATATTCAAGAGGGTATTTGTCTCAGGGAAGCCTTTTTCAATCCATGGAGCAATTAGTCCAAAACCTAGGTTGTTTCCTAAACAGAAACTGACACCCTAACACTGCTATACAATGACCAGCACCTGTGGAACCACGTTCCACAGGCCAGCATCCAGGCACATCATGAGGGCTGTGTGAAACAGCTGGATTTCCTGGCATAGCGACCCTGGGTCAGGAGCTGTAGTGTAGATAAAGAGGATGACTCTGGGCTCTCACCTTGGACTTGGGCAAGGGCACACAGGGATCCGCCCTGCTGACACCAGTCTCTACCACCTGGCTCATCAGGATGAAATTATTTTTGTTTGCAGCCCCACCCACGGCTCCACCTCAAGAAACAGCAGGTAACAGCATCCAGCCTGGTCTGACCCTTGTCAAAAGGCACTCAGAGCACACACAGGTCTCTAGACAGACCCAAGAGACCAAGGCTTCTACAGAAATCCAGGCGGACACTGGGAAAAGCCTGCACAGAGGGAGGGGCCTTGGGCCTCAAAGCATTTCCTTCTCCCTCTACCTGAAGACCAGTTAGGGACCTAGTGAATGATTTACAACTAGACTATTTATACAAAGGAGCACATTAACTTTCTGGATCACTCATCCACAATAAATAATGAAATGCAAAATTCCAGAAGGCTTTAAAGATAGATCAGGCAATAGGTTAATAATTATGATTTTTTTTAAAAAAAACCTTTGTCTAAATTCAGACTTTAAAGAAGTTAGCCCCATTAAATGAAAGGCTGGCATTTTCTTAGATAAGCTAGAAGCTCATTAACATCAGATGACAGTTCAGCATAGGTACTCAGGTAAGGATGGGGAGCCAGTCTGCCCCAGAACCCTAGACCGACCCACCTCCCTCTTTCCCCCTCATCCCATAAAGAAAGCAATGGAAAGTGGCAAAGTCAGGTCACTAGTTTCCAAATGATCCTGCTTTAAGAACGCAGGATAAATGTTAAAATAGATTAATTTAGCAAACATATTGGCAAGAACTTTGTCTTTGTGAGTTTTGCTGAGTTAAACTGCTTTCAATTAACATTGTTTCTCAACTGCACTGATTTGGAGCCAGGCTTGGAATATTTATCTTTCTTTTCCCAGCAGGAACTGCTTCTTGTGCTTATTTCATTAACAGTTATGAGTCTAAAATCAATTGACTAATATGAAATGTCAGAGGAGAAAACTGGGACCAGCAGAGTGACGCTGCCCTCTTGAATATGTTCCCAGTCTTGGAAAAACCAGTCACAAAAGTCATAATACTGTGGGTCTTGGCTCTACCCATATGGCACACTGGTCATATCAGAAATGAGGATGGATCACCCAAGACAAGAACTGATATTTGGCTTACGTGCTCTGTTGTGGCCAGCCTACTGCCTGTGGTTGTACAGTGCGTGGCCTGTACCACCAGACAATGCAGGACTGGGGATGGTCTCCCCGGTTGTGTATGTCTGGTATGTCTCTCATTGGCTGGTGCTCTTGCTGGTTGTTGAAGACTGTGGCTAGCATTCTGTCAAGAGCCGGGACCCTGCTGCTTACAGAGACTCCTTTACTGAGGTCATTTTTTGCTCATTTTCCCCGTATCTCTGGGGCTTGCTTAAAAGTACCCCCTACCAGTTTGGAGTGGGAGCACTGATAAGTGTCCATTCTGCACATAGTCACTTCCTCCTCCTCTTCTGCCCATGGTCCCCATCTACCCAGTATCTCCTAACCAGAGACCTTCTGTTTCTCCTGAGAACAAACTTCCAAATGCCTTACAGGGGAGCATGATCTCAGAGTAGTGGGTTGGGGAAGGTGATATGGATCCAAAATTTCTCAAAAAGGCTTCACCAGACTTCCCATATTAGCTCCCCTTTCATGATAGTTCCAGAAACATCTATGCCTTTTGGACAGGTTAGTTAGCAGCATTCCTCATTGCCAGTTTGAGATTTTTCCAATCTGTTAAATCAGCTAGTACATATCCATCTTTTGTTCAGCTTCAGAAATTGTGTTGCTGTTTCGCTTCTCCTATTCCCCCGTCCTTGTGAGTTCATTCTTTAAAACAAAAAAAGTCTTGTCATTTTAGTTGGGTTTGGGGAGAAAGTTAATCTAGATGAGTATGTTGAGTCTACCATCTGAAATTCATGCCAGAATACAGTTTTTAGATCTAACTATACATCCAAGATTTCCCAACTTTTAATTTTAAATAATATTACTATGTTCAACTGGGCTTCCCTGGTGACTCAGGTGGTAAAGAACCTGTTTGCAATGCAAGAGACCTGGGTTCAATTCCAGGGTCAGGAAGATCTCCTGGAGAAGGGAATGGCAACCCACTCAAATATTCTTGCCTGCAGAATCCCATGAACAGAAAAGCCTGGTGGGCTAGAGTCCATGGGATTGCAATAAGTCAGACATGACTGGGCAACTAACACACTACATTGGACATTTGGCAATATAAACTCTGAAAGAATCTTTCAGTTCAGTTCAGTTCATTCACTCAGTCGCATTCAACTCTTTGCAACCCATGAACCGCAGCATGCCACGCCTCCCTGTCCATCACCAACTCCCGGAGTTTGCCCAAACTCATGTCCATTGAGTCGATGATGCCATCTAACCATCTCACCCTCTATCGTCCCCTTTTCCACCTGCCTTGAATCTTTCTCAACATCAGGGTCTTTTCTTTTTTTTTTTTTTTAACTTTTTATTTTTACTTTATTTTACTTTATAATACTGTATTGGTTTTGCCCTACATTGACATGAATCCACCACAGGTGTACATGCGATCCCAAACATGAACCCCCCTCCCACCTCCCTCCCCACAACATTCCTTCGGGTCCTCCCAGTGTACCAGCCCCAGGCATGCTGTATCCTGCATCGGACATAGACTGGCGATTCATTTCTTACATGATAGTATACATGTTTCAATGCCATTCTCCCAAATCATCCCACCCTCTCCCTCTCCCTCAGAGTCCAAAAGTCCACTCTACACATCTGTGTCTCTTTTGCTATCTTGCATACAGGGTCATCATTACCATCTTTCTAAATTCCATATATATGTGTTAGTATACTGTATTGGTGTTTTTCTTTCTGGCTTACTTCACTCTGTATAATTGGCTCCAGTTTCATCCATCTCATTAGAACTGATTCAAATGTATTGTTTTTAATGGCTGAGTAATACTCCGTTGTGTATATGTACCACAGCTTTCTTATCCATTCATCTGCTGATGGACATCTAGGTTGTTTCCATGTCCTGGATATTATAAAAAGTGCTGCAATGAACACTGGGGTACATGTATCTCTTTCAATTCTGGTTTCCTCACTGTGTATGCCCAGCAGTTGGATTTCTGGGTCATAAGGCAGTTCTGTTTCCAGTTCCCGAAGGAATCTCCACACTGTTTTCCATAGTGGCTTTACTAGTTTGCATTCCCACCAACAGTGTAAGAGGGTTCCCTTTTCTCCACACCCTCTCCAGCATTTATTGCTTGCAGACTTTTGGATCGCAGCCATTCTGACTGGTGTGAAGTGGTACCCCACTGTGGTCTTGATTTGCATTTCTCTAATAATGAGTGATGTTGAGCATCTTTTCATGTGTTTGTTAGCCATCTGTATGTCTGCTTTGGAGAAATGTCTATTTAGTTCTTTGGCCCATTTTTTGATTGGGTAGTTTATTTTTCTGGAATTGAGCTGCATAAGTTGCTTGTATATTTTTGAGATTAGTTGTTTGTCAATTGCTTCATTTGCTATTATTTTCTCCCATTCAGAAGGCTGCCTTTTCACCTTGCTTATAGTTTCCTTTGTTGTGCAGAAGCTTTTAATTTTAATTAGATCTCATTTGTTTATTTTTGCTTTTATTTCCAGTATTCTGGGAGGTGGATCACAGAGGATCCTGCTGTGATTTATGTTGGAGAGTGTTTTGCCTATGTTCTCCTCTAGGAGTTTTATAGTTTCTGGTCTTACGTTTAGACCTTTAATCCATTTTGAGTTTATTTTTGTGTGTGGTGTTAGAAAGTGATCTAGTTTCATTCTTTTACAAGTGGTTGACCAGTTTTCCCAGCACCACTTATTAAAGAGATTGTCTTTACTTCATTGTATATTCTTGCCTCCTTTGTCAAAGATAAGGTGTCCATAGGTGTGTGGATTTATCTCTGGGCTTTCTATTTTGTTCCATTGATCTATATTTCTGTCTTTGTGCCAGTACCATACTGTCTTGATGACTGTGGCTTTGTAGTAGAGCCTGAAGTCAGGCAAGTTGATTCCTCCAGTTCCATTCTTCTTTCTCAAGATTGCTTTGGCTATTTGAGGTTTTTTGTATTTCCATACAAATCTTGAAATTATTTGTTCTAGTTCTGTGACAAATACCATTGGTAGCTTGATAGGGATTGCATTGAATCTGTAGATTGCTTTGGGTAGTATACTCATTTCACTATATTGATTCTTCTGATCCATGAACATGGTATATTTCTCCATCTATTAGTGTCCTCTTTGATTTCTTTCATCAGTGTTTTATAGTTTTCTATATATAGGTCTTTAGTTTCTTTAGGTAGATATATTCCTAAGTATTTTATTCTTTTCGTTGCAATGGTGAATGGAATTGTTTCCTTAATTTCTTTTTCTACTTTCTCATTATTAGTGTATAGGAATGCAAGGGATTTCTGTGTGTTAATTTTATATCCTGCAACTTTACTATATCATTGATTAGCTCTACTAATTTTCTGGTGGAGTCTTTGGGTTTTCTATGTAGAGGATCATGTCATCTGCAAACAGTGAGAGTTTTACTTCTTCTTTTCCAATTTAGATTCCTTTTATTTCTTTTTCTGCTCTGATTGCTGTGGCCAAAACTTCCAGAACTATGTTGAATAGTAGCGGTGAAAGTGGGCACCCTTGTCTTGTTCTTGACTTTAGGGGAAATGCTTTCAATTTTTCACCATTGAGGATAATGTTTGCTGTGGGTTTGTCATATATAGCTTTTATTATGTTGAGGTATGTTCCTTCTATTCCTGCTTTCTGGAGAGTTTTTATCATAAATGGATGTTGAATTTTGTCAAAGGCCTTCTCTGCATCTATTGAGATAATCATATGGCTTTTATTTTTCGATTTGTTAATGTGGTGAATTACATTGATTGATTTGCGGATATTGAAGAATCCTTGCATCCCTGGGATAAAGCCCACTTGGTCATGGTGTATGATCTTTTTAATGTGTTGTTGGATTCTGATCGCTAGAATTTTGTTGAGGATTTTTGCATCTATGTTCATCAGTGATATTGGCCTGTAGTTTTCTTTTTTTGTGGCATCTTTGTCAGGTTTTGGTATTAGGGTGATGGTGGCCTCATAGAATGAGTTTGGAAGTTTACCTCCCTCTGCAATTTTCTGGAAGAGTTTGAGGAGGATAGGTGTTAGCTCTTCTCAAAATTTTTGGTAGAATTCAGCTGTGAAGCCATCTGGACCTGGGCTTTTGTTTGCTGGAAGATTTCTGATTACAATTTCAATGTCCATGCTTGTGATGGGTCTGTTAAGATTTTCTATTTCTTCCTGGCTCAATTTTGGAAAGTGGTACTTTTCTAAGAATTGGTCCATTTCTTCCACGTTGTCCATTTTATTGGCATGTAATTGCTGATAGTAGTCTCTTATGATCCTTTGTATTTCTGTGTTGTCTGTTGTGATCTCTCCATTTTCATTTCTAATTTTATTGATTTGATTTTTCTCCCTTTGTTTCTTGATGAGTCTGGCTAATGGTTTGTCAATTTTATTTATCCTTTCAAAGAACCAGCATTTGGCTTTGTTGATTTTTTCTATGGTCTCTTTTGTTTCTTTTGCATTTATTTCTGCCCTAATTTTTAAGATTTCTTTCCTTCTACTAACTCTGGGGTTCTCCATTTCTTCCTTTTCTAGTTGCTTTAGGTGTAGAGTTAGGTTATTTATTTGACTTTTTTCTTGTTTCTTGAGGTATGCCTGTATTGCTATGAACTTTCCTCTTAGCACTGCTTTTATAGTGTCCCACAGGTTTTGGGTTGTTGTGTTTTCATTTTCATTCATTTCTATGCATATTTTGATTTCTTTTTGATTTCTTCTGTGATTTGTTGGTTATTCAGATGTGTGTTGTTCAGCCTCCATATGTTGGAATTTTTAATAGTTTTTCTCCTGTAATTGAGATCTAATCTTAATGCATTATGGTCAGAAAAGATGCTTGGAATGATTTCGATTTTTTTGAATTTATCAAGGTTAGATTTATGGCCCAGGATGTGATCTATCCTGGAGAATGTTCCGTGAGCACTTGAGAAAAGGTGAAATTCATTGTTTTGAGGTGAAATGTCCTATAGATATCAATTAGGTCTAACTGGTCTATTGTATCATTTAAAGTTTGCGTTTCTTTGTTAATTTTCTGTTTAGTTGATCTGTCCATAGGTGTGAGTGGGGTATTAAGTCTCCCACTATTATTGTGTTATTGTTGATTTCCCCTTTCATACTTGTTAGCATTTGTCTTACATATTGTGGTGCTCCTATGTTGGGTGCATATATATTTATAATTGTTATATCTTCTTCTTGGATTGATCCTTTGATCATTATGTAGTGGCCTTCTTTGTCTCTTTTCACAGCCTTTGTTTTAAAGTCTATTTTATCGGATATGAGTATTGCCACTCCTGCTTTCTTTTGGTCTCTATTTGTGTGATATATCTTTTTCCAGCCCTTCACTTTCAGTCTGTATGTGTCCCTTGTTTTGAGGTGGGTTTCTTGTAGGCAGCATATAGAGGGGTCTTGTTTTTGTATCCATTCAGCCAGTCTTTGCCTTTTGGTTGGGGCATTCAACCCATTTACGTTTAAGGTAATTATTGATAAATATGATCCCGTTGCCATTTACTTTATTGTTTTGGGTTCGGGTTTATACACCCTTTTGTGTTTCCTGTCTAGAGAATATCCTTTAGCATTTGTTGGAGAGCTGGTTTGGTGGTGCTGAATTCTCTCAGCTTTTGCTTGTCTGTAAAGCTTTTGATTTCTCCTTCGTATTTGAATGAGATCCTTCCTGGGTACAGTAATCTGGGCTGTAGGTTATTTTCTTTCATCACTTTAAGTATGTCTTGCCATTCCCTCCTGGCCTGAAGAGTTTCTATTGAAAGATCAGCTGTTATCCTTATGGGAATCCCCTTGTGTGTTATTTGTTGTTTTTCCCTTGCTGCTTTTAATATTTGTTCTTTGTGTTTGATCTTTGTTAATTTGATTAATATGTGTCTTGGGGTGTTTTGCCTTGGGTTTATCCTGTTTGGAACTCTCTGGGTTTCTTGGACTTGGGTGATTATTTCCTTCCCCATTTTAGGGAAGTTTTCAACTATTATCTCCTCAAGGATTTTCTCATGGTCTTTCTTTTTGTCTTCTTCTGGGACTCCTATAATTGGAATGTTAGAGCGTTTCATGTTGTCCTGTAGGTCTCTGAGGTTGTCCTCATTTCTTTTAATTCGTTTTTCTTTTTTCCTCTCTGATTCATTTATTGCTACCATTCTATCTTCTATTTCACTAATCCTATCTTCTGCCTCCATTATTCTACTATTTGTTGCCTCCAGAGTGTTTCTGATCTCATTTATTGCATTATTCATTATATAATGACTCTTTTTTATTTCTTCTAGGTCCTTGTTAAACCTTTCTTGCATCTTCTCAGTCCTTGTCTCCAGGCTATTTATCTGTGATTCCATTTTTATTTCAAGATTTTGGATCATTTTCACTATCAATATTCGGAATTCTTTCTCAGGTAGATTCCTTATCTCTTCCTCTTTGGTTTGGTTTGGTGGGTATTTCTCCTGTTCCTTTACCTGCTGAGTATTTCTCTGTCTCTTCATCTTGGTTATATTGCTGCATTTGGGGTGGCCTTTCTATATTCTGGTAATTTGTGGAGTTCTCTTTATTATGGAGTTTCCTCACTGTGGGTGGGGTTGTATCAGTGGCTTGTCAAGGTTTCTTGGTTAGGGAGGCTTGTGTTGGAGTTCTGGTGGGTGGAGCTAGATTTCTTCTCTCTGGAGTGCAATGGAGTGACCAGTAATGGGTTATGAGACGTCAATGGTTTTGGAGTAACTTTGAGCTGCCTGTATATTGAAGCTCAGGGGTGTGTTCCTATGTTGCTGGAGAATTTGCATGGTATGTCTTGCTCTGGAACTTGTTGGCCCTTGAGTGGTGCTTGGTTTCAGTGTATGTATGGAAGCGTTTGATGAGCTCCTATTGATTAATGTTCCCTGGATTCAGGAGTTCTCTGATGTTCTCAGGATTTGGACTTAAGCCTCCTGCTTCTGGTTTTCAGTTTTATTTTTACAGTAGCCTCAAGATTTCTCCATCTATACAGCACCAATGATAGAACATCTAGGTTAAAGATGAAAAGTTTCTCCACATTGAGGGACACCCAGAGAGGTTCACTGAGTTACATGAAGAAGAGAAGAAGGAGGGGATAGTTAGAGGTGACTGGAAGGAGATGAGGTGGGATCAAAAGAGGAGAGAGCAAGCTTGCCAGTAATCACTTCCTTATGTGTGCTCCACAGTCTGGACCGCTCAGAGGTATTCATAGAGTTATACAGGGAAGAGGAGAAGGAGGAAGTAGACAGAGGTGGCCAGGAGGATAAAAGAGGGAAATGAAAAGGAGAGAGACAGATCCAGCCAGTAACCAGTTCCTTAGGTGTTCTCCACCGTCTGGAACACACAGAGATTCACAGAGTTGGGTAGAGAAGAGAAGGGGGAGAGAAGAGACAGAGGCCACTTGGTGGAGAAAAAGGAGAGTCCAAAGGAGAAGAGAGTGGTCAAGCCAGTAATCTTGCTCTCAGGTAAAACTGGGTAGTGAAGTTTGGGTTTTTAAATGTACAAAATTGACAACAAAAACCAAAAAGCAAAGACTAAAAATCTAGAGTTGAGGTCGGATTTTCAAAAATACAATATTAAAGAAAAGAAGAAGAAAGGAAAAAAAACACAACAACAATAACAACAAACAAACAAAAAGCCACAAGAATTATTTAAAAACAACAACAACCACACAAAGACTGTATATGGTGTTTGCTTTAAAAAAAAAAAAAGGTTGTTTTTTTTTGAAAAGTAATAGAAGGTTATAGAAATAAAAATTAAAGGAGAAATAGAGGACTTAAGAATTTTTAAAAGTTAGGAAAAAAAAGAAGAGGAAAAAGAAAAGAAGAAAAAACAACCACACAACAACATCAACAAAAGACAAAAAAAGAAAGAAAGAAAAAACAAACAAACAAACAAAAGAATGATTGTAAAAATAGTAAAGATATATCTGACCCTTTCTCTGGTGTTGTGGGCAGTGTGGGGTCAGTTCCAAGGCGGTTCCCTTTGTTTAACTTCTTCTGTTTGCTGGTCTCTTCAATGTCTGATTTCTGTCCTGACACAGGGCAGGTGGTGGTGGACACTTATTTTTTTTTTAGGTTCACTTGTTCAGTCACACTGTGGGGAGGGAGAGATGCTGCAAACAAATAACACTGTCATGTGCATGCAGTGTCTCAGCCCTGCTGGGCCTGCCCCTGCTCGCGGTGCACAAACCTCTCAGGCTCTACGTTGCTCCACTGGGAACCGTCTGAGGCTGGCCCTAGGCTGTGTGCACCTCTCCGGTCTAAGCCGCTCAGATTCAGTGCTTAGGTAGCCCTCAGAAGCGCAGATTCGGTTGGGACTGCGTTTTGTGCCCTTCCCAGGTCTGAGTATCTCAGGTGTTTGGCAAGCACAGTCACTGCGACTTGTCGCCTTTCCCGTCTCTGCTGCTCAGTTTTCTGGGTATACCTCTGGCGCCCCTGGTGAGGCAGATGGTGACTGTCCAGCACCCCCAGAAGTCTTAGCAAAGAAGCCTGCTTGCAGTTTGGTATGTAAAGTCTCTCCCGGGCTGTGATTGTCCCCTTCCAGCCCTTATGGCTCTGGCTGCCTCTCACCGGCGGGGGATGGTCTGCAGCCGGCTAGTTCTGTTCTGCCCTTTGTTCTGTGCGCGGTCCTGGCGATGTCTTATGTTTGAGCTTTTCCTGTGGTAGCTATCCCACAGTCTGGTTTGCTAGCCCAAGTTAGTTCATTCTGCTTATGCACAGGCCGTTCCTGCCTGATTCTTAAAAGCACTGCAGCCTGTGCCTCCCGCGCCTCCCTGCCCTGCCCCCACTTGCTAGTGGTGGATGCAGGCGTTTGCACTGCTTTTTCGCTGGGGGAGTTACTGTTGGGCTTGTAATCTGTTGGTTTTAATTATTTATTTATTTTTCTTCCTGTTATGATGCCCTCTGTGTTTCCAAGGCTCGCCACAGACTCGGCAGGGAGAGTGTTTCCTGGTGTTTGGAAACCTCTCTTCTTAAGCTTCCCTTCCCAGGATGGGATTCCCTTCCTGGGACGGAGCTCCCTCCCCACCTCCTTTGTCTCTTTTTTTCATCTTTTATATTTTTTTTCCTACCTGTTTTTGAAGTCAATGATCTGCTTTTCTGGGTGCCTGATGTCCACTGCCAGCATTCAGAAGTTGTTTTGTGGAGTTTGCTCAGCGTTGAAATGTTCTTTTGATGAATTTGTGAGGGAGAAAGTGGTCTCCCCATCCTATTCCTCCGCCATCTTCTGTCCTTCCTCCATGTACAGTTCTAACTGTTGCTTCCTGACCTGCATACAGGTTTCTCAAGAGGCAGGTCAGGTGGTCTGGTATTCCAATCTCTTTCAGAATTTTCCACAGTTTACTGTGATCCACACAGTCAAAGGCTTTGGCATAGTCAATAAAGCAGAAATAGATGTTTTTCTGGAACTCTCTTGCTTTTTCGATGACCCAGAGAATGTTGGCAATTTGATCTCTGGTTCCTCTGCCTTTTCTAAAACCAGCTTGAACATCTGAAAGTTCATGATTCATGTACTGTTGAAGCCTGACTTGGAGAATTTTGAGCATTACTTTACTAACATGTGAGATGAGTGCAATTGTGTGGTAGTCTGAGCATTCTTTGTCATTGCCTTGCTTTGGGATTGGAATGAAAACTGACCTTTTCCAATCCTGTGGCCACTGCTGAGTTTTCCCAACTTGCTGGCATATTAAGCGCAGCACTTTCACAGCATCATCTTTTAGGATTTGAAATAGCTCAACTGGAATTCCATCATCTCCACTAGCTTTGTTCATAGTGATACTTCCTAAGGCCCACTTAATTTCACATTCCAGAATGTCTGGCTCTAGGTGAGTGATCACACTATCATGATTATCTGGGTTGTGAAGATCTTTTTTGTACAGTTCTTCTGTGTATTCTTGCCACCTCTTCTTAATATCTTCTGCTTCTGTTAGGTCCATACCATTTCTGTCCTTTATTGAGCCCATCTTTGCATGAAATGTTCCCTTGGTATCTCTAATTTTCTTGAAGAGATCTCTAGTCTTTCCCATTCTGTTGTTTTCCTCTATTTCTTTGCATTGATCATGAGGAAGGCTTTCTTATCTCTCCTTGCTATTCTTGGGAACTCTGCATTCAAATGGGTATATCTTTCCTTTTCTCCTTTGCTTTTCACTTCTCTTCTTTTCACAGTTATTTGTAAGGCCTCCTCAGACAGCCATTTTGCTTTTTGCATTTCTTTTTCTTGAGGATTGTCTTGATCCCTGTCTCCTGTACAATATCACGAACCTCCATCCATAATTCATCAGGCACTCTATCATATCTAGTCCCTTAAATCTATTTCTCACTTCCGCTGTATAAGGGATTTGATTTAGGTCATACCTGAATGGTCTAGCGGTTTTCCCTACTTTCTTCAATTTAAGTTTGAATTTGGCAATAAGGAGTTCATGATCTGAGCCACAGTCAGCTCCCAGTCTTGTTTTTGCTGACTATATAGAGCTTCTCCATCTTTGGCTGCAAAGAATATAATCAACCTGATTTCAGTGTTGATCATCTGGTGATGTCCATGTGGAGTCTTCTTTTGTGTTGTTGGAAGAGGGTGTTTGCTATGATCAGTGTGTTCTCTTGGCAAAATTCTATTAGCCTTTGCCCTGGTTCATTCGGTACTCCAAGGCCAAATTTGCCTGTTACTCCAGGTATTGCTTGACTTCCTACTTTTGCATTCTAGTCCCCTGTAATGAAAAGGACATCTTTCTTGGGTGTTAGTTCTAAAAGGTCTTGTAGGTCTTCATAGAACCATTCAACTCAGCTTCTTCAGTATTATTGGTCAGGGCATAGACTTGGATTACCGTGGTATTGAATGGTTTGCCTTGGAAATGAACAGAGATCATTCTGTCATTTTTGAGATTGCATCCAAGTACTGCATTTCAGACTCTTGTGTTGACTATGGCTATCCCATTTCTTCTAAGGGATTCCTGCCCACAGTGGTAGATATAATGGTCATCTGAGTTAAATTCACCCATTCCAGTCCATCTTAGTTTGCTGATTCCTAGAATGTCGACATTCACTCTTGCCATCTCCTGTTTGACCACTTCCAATTACCTTGATTCACATCCAAGGTAAGAGAAACCCAAGTGAAACAGTAGGCCCTTAGAGAGGGCATCAGAGGGCAGACAGATTGAAACCACAGTCACAGACAACTAGCCAATCTGATCACACGGACACACAGCTTGTCTAGCTCAATAAAACTAAGCCATGCTATGTAGGGCCACCCAAGATGGACAGATCATGGTGGAGAGGTCTGACACAATGTGGTCCACTGGAAAAGGGAATGGCACACCACTTCAGTATTCTTGCCTTGAGAACCCCATGAACAGTTTGAAAAGGCAAAAGATAGGACACTGAAAGATGAACTCCCCAGATCGGTAGGTGCCCAATATGCTACTGGAGATCAGTGGAGAAATAACTCCAGAAAGAATGAAGGGATGGAGCCAAAGCAAAAACAACACCCAGTTGTTGATGTGACTGGTGATAGAAGCAAGGTCTGATGCTGTAAAGAGCAATATTGCATAGGAACCTGGAATGTTAGGTCCATGAATCAAGGCAAATTGGAAGTGGTCAAACAGGAGATGGCAAGAGTGAACGTCGACATTCTAGGAATCAGCAAACTAAGATGGACTGGAATGGGTGAATTTAACTCAGATAAAAGAATCTTTAAGAGTTTTTAAATTATTATTACTGCTTTTGTTGTTGTAGCTTTAAAAAAATAAGAGAATCTGAAAGACTTGAAATACAAATCAGCGTTCCTAAAGTATTGGTGAAAACTGTTCGAAATCTGATAAGAACATTGGCTCTTCCTAGTAGTGTCCAGAGTAGAGTATCAGCCTCTTGCTTGGAGAGTGTAGATCAGTTATGATGATAGCCAGCAGTAAGGTTGTGTGTGTGTGTCTGAGCAAGCTCAGATATGGAACAGCTATTTCTTCTGACATAGTTGGAAGCTGGGAAAGATCATTAGGATGCTGCACACAGAGGCATGTCAATGGCACAAGTTGTTGACCTACTCCAAGAGAAGACTCACTCGGTTGGCCATGGATGTTCTCCCATTCTCTTGAGCAAATAAATCAGAAGAGCTGGCCCATTTATTGTAGAAATGAGAGAAGGACTCAACTCACAGCTGGGTTTGCCCTACCCTATGCTCCACAGCCTTTTCCTTCATTCCTTAGACCCCAACAGCTGCTGCAGGAGATAGCATCCTGTAACACCCATCCAGAAAGTTACTCTCTATACTGTATGGAGTTCATTCAGCCAGGATTTACTGAGTTCCTACCATGTGCTGGGACCAGTTCCAAGTCAAGCAAACAAAAGAAAGTCTCTGCTTTCATAGAGCATTTGTTTAAGTGGATGGCAAAAATAATACGGCAGACAAATGTATATGTATTATAGTAGCTGTGAAGGACTAAGAAATTTGAAAAGAATAGTTCTAGATAGAGTGTGAGGAATGGCCTCTCTGATGAAAGTGAAAGAAACTGAAAGTGTCAGTTGCTCAGTCATACCTGACTCTTTGGGACCCCATGGGCTGCAGCCCGCCAGGTTCCTCTTACCATGGAATTCTCCAGGCAAGAATACTGGAGTCGGTTGCCATTTCCTTCTCCAGAGGATCTTCCCAACGCAGGGATTGAACCTGGGTCTCCTGCATTGCAGGCAGATTCTTCACCATCGGGGCCACCAGGTGGCTGAATAGCTAAAGAAAGAGCCTTCTAAGGGGAAAGTAGAAAGCGGGACCAGGGGCAGGATCCTAAACAGCCAGTGTGTGTAAGAAACAGAAAAATGCAGTGAAAATTTTAGAAGAGGAACTATTCCTGGCTGAGATGGTCGAGGCCGTCTTCTCAGAGGAGGAGCCGTGTGAGCTAGGCATTAAAGAAGTGAGTAGATTTCCTTTGAGAGAAGATCTAGGTGAGGGAAACTTCTATGTTGGGAGACTTTATACTAATATTCCTCAGCCTTTTAAGTTCCTGCTTTCTTGGCTGGTGAGGAGGGAAATAAGAGAAATGCTTTTTAGGGTGCATGCTGGCAGCTAGTGGATAAATAAGTTCTGGAGAGTCAGTATGCAGTATAAGAATACAGACAACAATATTATGTCAAAATCATAAAGCTAACTGAGACTAGATCTTAATTATTTTCCACCACACACACAAAAATGGTAATTATGTGATATGATAATTAACCACAGCTACACATTACAATATAGAAATGTTTCAAGTGATGTGTTGTACATTTTAAATATACACAAGGTTGTATGTCAAATATGTTTCCATTTAAATAAGTCGTTGAAAGAAAGAAGTCATGCTTTTTTTCAATAAGCATAGAAAAGCCGTATTCTCATTTAATGTTATTTGAATCTCAAAATAAGTATCAACCCTTAAAACAAACTGAAGTCATTAAAGAAAACAAAGTCCTTAAACTAAATTCTAACCTCCCAACTCACTCTCTCTGCTCCGCTAGTCACCCAGTTCTTAATAAGGGAACAAGTAATGTGAAGATGATCCATTCCAAAACCAGAAGACTATGAACTAAACATCCACCATCCATCCTCCCCACAGCATTACAAGCAGTCACACACATGCACACACATGCACACACATGCACACACAATGTTAGGCAGCGCAGTGAAGACAGTCAGGAGAGAGCAGGGCACACACTGTTTCTGACAGGAAGAAGCATCCCAGAGAAACTGATAATCAGAGTTTATATTTTCCAGCTCAAATTCAAGCTGACTTTACCTAGAACTAGTAACTTGGCAAGAGTACCTCTAGAGGCAGCCTCTTTCCACCAGTAAATGTGGAAACAGTTTGAAGAGTAGAGAACATAACATTTGCCACAAGGAAAGCAAACGTGCTTAAAGAGAGGTGCCTGATTTTATCAGAAGTGCAAAATGGCCTGTCCTGGGTCTAGATTGCTCAGTGATGCACTAGCAGGCCATACGATAAAAGGGAGTTTTATCTGACACGCTGAATGGAGGCCCTGCTGTGACAAGCCTCAGTCTGGAGCAAACAGAGGCCAACTGAACTTCTTCCTCAAACCAGAGGAAGAAAGGCAGCCCCCAAATGCACTTTCGTGAAAAGACCCACTGATCATGGCCTTCTCTCACTACAACATGAAACAAGGGACGTTAGAATTCCACCACCCAAATAAAAGGGCTCTCCAGGTGGCACAGTGGTAAAGAATCCGCCTGCCAGTGCAGGAGACACAAGAGACACAGGTTCGGTCCCTGGGTCTGGAAGATTCCCGTGGAGGAGGAAATGGCAACCCACTCCAGTATTCTTGTTTGGGAAATCCCATGGACGGAGGAGCCTGGTGGGCTGCAGTCCATGGGGCTGCAAAAGAACTGGACTCAGCGGCTGAGCGCTCATGCACACACCCAGATAAACACAGGGCTCACTTATGTGTCTAATGGTTAACACAAGGTGCAAATGCCATGGGTCATATGGGTTAATTCAGAAAGAAAACACACGCAACCATGTCATTAATCATTGACTCAAAATCTTAACTCCCACGACAGGCACAATTCTGAGACTTTCTTCTGGAAAGCAGTAATAAAGGAGATTGGTGCCAGATTGAGTTCTTAGAAGCTTTTTAATCAGGAAAGATTGCTGATCTCATAGATCTAATGTTGGCAATTAAGCTTCAAGGGTTAAATAAATGCAGTGGCCTGGTATATTTTCCTAAAAACCCCTATATTCAATAGTGCCATAAGTAGGAATTGTGTTGCACAAAGGCAGCTGATTCGAACTGTTGCAGAGAAAGTTCACAAGAGTTCAACCTTGAACTTGGCAGGCCAAGGCAGGACACTTTGGCACCTCCACAGATTTGGATTTCAGTTCCCTAAACTTGCCTTTGGGATTCTATTCTCCAGAGGATGGACTGGCAGCAAGAAGGCTCCTCTGGGATTCATTTAGCAGCTCCTATACTTTCTTTACAATTTTACAGGCTATTGTACCTGGGAAGAAAGACGGTTCCATGAAAGTAAATCAAGTCTTACATGGTTTGATATTTTCTACTAACCTTATAAACCTCTCCCCTGTAACCTCATTAATTTTTGGCGCATGTATGAGGAACTTTAGGAAGAGCTGACTTGGAGGACGTAACTGGGTTAAGCATACTTTTCTGGGTTTTTTCAAAAAGTCAAATAATTTTTATCCTCCAGGCTTCACAACACAGGAAAAACAGCCTTTAAAAAGGGAGAGAGGGTGGGATTGAGGGACACTTCAGGGAGTGGTACAATCTGCCATCTGCCACACAGAATAGATGTTCCATCAATGTTACTGGTTCACTGCTTCCAACAGAGTGAAATATAAGATTTTCCTCATTTTGATTCTTTTAAATAAATTATACTTGAATTTTTAAATATTTTTTATTTATTTGGTTGCACCGGTCTTAGTTGCGGCACGCGGGATCTCTACTCATGACATGTGAATTCTTATTTGCAGATCTAGTTCCTTGGTCAGGAAGGAAATCATTACCCTCTACACTCTCCCCCAACAATTCTCACAGATCTACCTGTTCACATATAATGGTTTTTTTTCTTCTAATTAATCCATCATACTACGATGACTCTTCCATGACTCCCATGGAAAATTCACCTCTCCCTCTCCTATTCCCTTTGTGTTTTGAGTTACCCTCTAGTGGGACCAAAGAAAGTCAATTTTACATAAAAGTTAGCATATATCTGCTTCCCTAAGGATAGTAAACATCCTTTGGATCATCAAGAAAGCAAAAGAGTTCCAGAAAAACATCTACTGCTTTATTGACTACACGAAAGCTTTTGACTGTGTGAATAACAACAAACTGTGGAAAACTCTTCAAGAGATGGGAATACCAGACCACCTGACCTGCTTCCTGAGAAACCTGTATGCAGGTCAAGAAGCAACAGTTAGAATTGGACATGGAACATCAGACTGGTTCAAAATTGGGAAAGGAGTATATCAAGGCTGTACATTGTCACCCTGCTTATTTAACTTCTATGCAGAGTATATCACAATAAATGCTGGACTGGATGAAACACAAGCTGGAATCAAGATTGCTGGGAGAAATATCAATAACCTCAGATACACAGATGACACCACCCTTATGGCAGAAAGAGAAGAATTAAAGAGCCTCTTGATGAAAGTAAAGGAGCATAGTGAAGAAGTTGGCTTAAAATTCAACATTCAGAAAACTTAAGATCATGGCATCTAGTCCCATCACTTCATGGCAAATAGATGGGGAAACAATGGAAACAGTGAGAGACTTTATTTTTGGGAGCTCCAAAATCACTGCAGATGGTGACGGCAGCCATGAAATTAAAGGATGTTTCCTCCTTGAAGGAAAGCTATGACCAAGCTAGACAGCATATAAAAAGCAGAGGTATTACCTTGTCAACAAAGGTCCACCTAGTCAAAGCTATGGTTTTTCCATTAGTCATGTATGGATGTGAGAGTTGGACTATGAAGAAAGGTGAGCGTCAAAGAATTGACACTTTTGAACTGTGGTGTTGGAGAAGACTCTTGTGAGTCCCTTGGACTGCAAGGAGATCAAACCAGTCAATCCTAAAGGAAATCAGTCCTAAATATTCACTGGAAGGACTGATGCTGAAGCTGAAAATCCAATACTTTGCCCACCTGATACAAAGAACTGACTCAGGAAGAGACCCTGATCCTGGGCAAGATTGACGGCTGGAGGAGAAGGGGACAATAGAGGATGAGATGGTTGGATAGCATCACTGACTCAATGTACATGAGTTTGAGTAAACTCTGAGAGTTGGTGAAGGACAGGGAAGCCTGCCGTGTTGCAGTCCATGGGGTCACAAAGAGTCAGACATGACTGAATGACTAAATTGACCTGAAGGATATTAAACACAGATGAAAACTAATGCATTTATGGGTTTCTGACAATGCCTACCAGCACACTCTGTGCAAAGTAAATGTTTAAATGTGTAAATGTGTTGACTCTAGTAAATGTGTTAACTCTACTAGAAGAAAAGAAGTCCCAAACCTCTTCAGCAATGTGAGCATGCCAACAGAGAAGGGGAAAACCTCACTCTACATAGTTTTTTGTTTTAAGTTTTTCTTTTTATTCTTGAGCAAGAGCAGCACAGCTAATAACCAATACCCTAAACAACTCTAATTAATCTGGGATCCACTGGAAGGGTCTGGGAGAACTTTCAAGAGTCCAGCAAGCCCAGTGTGGAGATGGATGGCAAACTCCAGGAAGTTTTGATGTCTTTACTTTGTGTCTCCTCTCAATCCCTCCTTTTCATTTGGTTTGTTTATGTAATCCAGAACATCAGCAAATACACTTCACAAGGTCAATCATTCCATCAATAACTGAAGCCTGGCCATGGGACAATTCCCCACCCAGTGAACTTTACTCAGCTAAACTCACTATTGGAGCAGAGAAACAATCTTAAAAATAATACAATGCTGAAAGGCAAACAAATATAATAAATATACATACCAATAGTATATCTTTCAAATTGTGGTACTGGAGAAGACTCTTGAGAGTTCCTTGGACTGCAAGGAAACCATACCAGTGAATCCTAAAGGAAATTAACCCTTAATATTCATTGGAAGGACTCATGCTGAAGCTCCAATACTTCGGTCACCTAATTCAAAGAGCTTACTCATTGAAAAAGACCCTGATGCTGGAAAGATTAAGGACAGGAGGAGAAGACAGTGACAGAGGATGAGATGGTTAGATGGCATTATCAACTCAATAGACATGAGTTTGAGCAAATTCCAGGAGATGGTGAAGGACAGGGAAGGCTGGTGTGCTATAGTTCATGGGGTTGCAGAGTCAGACATGACCAAGCAGCTTAACAACAACAAAGTATATCTTACAAAGGATAGAAAGCAAAATCAAAGAAGAGAGGTAGAGAACTTGTGTCAGAAGGCTGTGTAGCATATATAGGTTTTTGGATCAAAGCTCTAACAATTTTGAACCTTGTAACCTTGGATGAGACATTTAATTTCTCCATGTCTCACTCAGTTCCCTTCTTTAAAAAATAAAGAAACTACCAGCTCCAATCTGATAGATTTCTATGAGGTTGAAAGATGCTATTTACATGCGAAGGGCTTAGAACAGTGACTGGCACATAGTAAGGTTTCAACAATGCTATCATGATTATAACTAAACTTCTACAAAGGTTGTGTCTACGAAATCTGAGAAAAGAACAGGTCTTTGAGTTAGAATACATGACTGACATTCCATCTCTGCCCTTGAACAAGCTATGTGACCTTGGGACTGTGCTATCACCCCTCTGAGCTTTCGTTTCTTCATCCATACTTGGACTTGGAACTCTCAAGTCCTATCCTCTTTCTGGGGAAGGGAAGGGCACTTTCTTATCAGCCTCTCTCCTCTTCCTTCAACCCCCCCCCTGGGCTCCAGGTCATCTTGTAGTGACATCAGCTGTCCTCCAGGATATTGTGCAGGTCCCAGGTGTAACGTCATCACTCTTTGATCAGTTCTCACTGGTGGGTCCATTTGCCTGAAGCAGATTCACTTGCCATTGTCAGAACAGATTCTATCCAATCACAAAGCATAGTTCTTTCACCTCATTGTCTAATATCCAGGTTGGGGATCCAACTGTAAGGACCTCTCTTCCAATGGCTCTGGGGGCCTCTTTGCTATGACCTACAATTCTAAGGTTGACAAATACTTTTCAAACTGGGATTGAAAACCAGAAGAAGCTCAAAAATAAAAGTAAATATATTTAACCATGTAAATATCTTTACTTATTGTGAGTCAAAAAAAATTAGTAGGAAAATAATAGATTCAGGATAAACTGCAACACACTTGACAGACCAAAGATTAGCATTTGTAATATGAAAAGAGCATTTCCAAACTGGCACCAAAAACATGGACAGCTTAGAAAAATACAGAGAAGATAGTAAATGGACAATTCAGAAAAAGAGCTAATCCAAATAACAAAATTACTTAGATCAATTACGTCTAGGGAAATAATGAGACATCAGTTTACTCCCATTAAATGCCAAGAGATTTTTAAATTGAAAACATCAAGGGACTATGGGATGGAGTAAAAACTCTGGGCTACAGTGAAGAGGGTATTCTCATATACCTCGATTAAAGAGTAAATTGTGATAGCCTTTTTGGAAACATTCTGACCATGTCTATTAAAATTTAATAAATATCACATCCCTTTAATCCTTCAATTCCACTCATGAGAATCTATCCCACAAACATAAAACCACCAGTACAATGGACTGGTTTGCAAGGATATTTATCATAACCTTGTTTGTTGTAACAAACCTGGAAATGATGCCCAGCAGTAGGGGAATGACTCGATAAATTACGTATATCTACACAAAAGGATATCTTTTACAACCATTAAAAGAATGAATGAGACCTTGATCAGTTGATGTAAAGGATTTCCATAAGGCATATTGAATACAAAAACACCAGTGTGTATGTTATTCTTATAAATAATGGCAAATCTTAATTTGTATGATTCATAACAATCTTCATTTGTAGGATTACATGTGCAGGGAGAAAAATCTAGAAGTCACCCGGGCTATAACATGTTAACTTAGTGGAGGCTGAGGCACATGGTTGATGAACAAGAAGAAATGAGGTAGAGCTCAGGAGAGGAGAATCAAGCAGCAAATGACAAGAAAAAAATCCTCTTGGATATATTCACATTTATGAAAAAATTATATGTGTCTGTGGGTATAAATAAACTAACCTTTTATTATTTAAAAGTTTAACTGGAAAAAACTGATCAAGTTTAACTGGAGAAGGAAATGGCAACCCACTCCAGTATTCTTGCCTGGAGAATCCCATGGATGGAGGAGCTTGGTGGGCTACAGTCCACGGGTCACAAAGAGTCAGACACGACTGAACGACTTCACTTTCACTTCACTAACTGGAAAAAAAGTGACAGCTTCTGACTACTTTTGTCTCATCATCAGGGAGAAGCCTGTCCTGTTAGCCTAGTCTAAGACAAGGCCCTCCTTGTGTGTGTATGTGTGTATGTGTGTGTGTGTGTACACCTGTGTGTGTGTGTACATATGTGTGTGTGTGTATGTAAGTGGGGGTAGGGGTTGCTAAGTCACTTCAGTCGTGTCCAACTATGTGTGAACCCATAGCCCGCAGCCCACCAGGCTCTCCCGTCCCTGGAATTCTCCAGGCAAGAACACTGGAGTGGGTTGCCATTTCCTTCTGCAATGCATGAAAGTGAAAAGTGAAAGTGAAGTCGCTCAGTCATGTCCAACTCTTAGCGACCCCAGGGACTGCAGCCTACCAGGCTCCTCTGTCCATGGGATGTTCCAGGCAAGAGTACTGGAGTGGGGTGCCATTGCCTTCCCCTGGGGGGTAGGGGAGGGACACTCAGAACTTCTCAGAGCAGTAAGCAGGGAGTTAGTTTGCTTTACACTCACTTCTCCTTTATTACTTCCCTCTCCCCAAATTCCACTCCCCTGCCTTTCCAGACAGAAGCAACAGAGACAGTGTACACGAAACAGCATTGGCTAGTGAGGCAATGAAGGATCATCAATATCAGCAGTAAAAAGGGTTCTTTATTGGAGGTACAATCTGAAGCATATGAAGCCACTGCAGAAGACCAAGGATCAGAGGCAGATCCTGGAATTCAAAGCCAGAAGCCTGGTGCAAAAGATAAAGAAGACCCAGGGAAGAGAAGAGGGAAACAGTAAGCCTTAGTGGCTTCTATTTCTATCAGCAGAGCAGACCCAGACACCCAGAGCAAGCCTCCCACTAAGAACAGGTAACATGCTAACACAACATTAACAAATGTACCTTTATAAATGTATCACTGAGCTGGTAAGAAAAGGACTCTTCAGAGTCCAGAAATAAAGTAAAGATAAGAATTTAGATAGGTAATCCACTTTGCTCTTGGGGGCTTAAGTCAAACCCTGGTGTCATTGAACTTTTGTTTGGACAATGAGAACTCAAAAGCTAAGTTTTATGCAAGAAAAGAAGCATAGGAAGTCCTGCCTTGTAGAACTGAGATCTTACAGACCAGCACTGTTAGTGTACAAATACACCTACCTCACAAAAGCTGAAATAATATTAAAAGTAGGAATTTATAAAGTTAAATATAAACATACATCAGCGAGGATCAATTACTCAGGTTCTCTGAAAAAGTACAAGAAAGTTGACAAGCCTCCGGCAATACTGATCAAAAAAGAAAAAAGCAATCACTTTAAAAAATCATATTATGAATGAAAGAGTAAAATATAGTTGCTGCAGATATTTAAAAGATAGGGTGTTATAAAGAGATTTGTGCCCCAAATTAAACAGGTGAAAAGGAAAAAAGTTAGAAAATATAAAGTACTAAAATATTACCCAAAAGAGAAAAAAATAATGATTTTATGAAACTTTTAAAAATTAAATCCTCTAGTTTAAAAAAAAAATCTTCCTACGAAGTAAACATATCATTCCAATCTTAAATAAATTCTTCTACAGACTAGAAGAACAGATAGCTCTTTCCATTTAATGAGGCTGTTGTACCCCATACAAACAACCGAGGATAGTTTGGAGAAAGATAACAAGACAAATTTACTCATGAACATGAATACAAAAGCCTAAACAGAACATTAGAAAACTGAATCCACCAATAAATAATTTTTAAAAAGACAATGCAATAGAATAAATTGACTACATTCACAGATCAAAAAAAAAAATCTCAGGATCATCTTAATAGATGCGGAAAAGCACTCAATAAAATTCAACATCTATCACAATAAGAAAAATTAACTAAACTAGGCAAAGGAAAAAGTACTATTTTTAAAGCCTATCACAAACATAATGGTAAACGGTGAATGAGCAGAACTCAATGGCCAGGAGCCATTTCCTTCAAGATTAGGGCCATCGTGACAGTCTTCACTATTACCATCTCAATTCAGTATCACCCAGGAGATCCTGGCCAGCACAACAAGGCAGGAAAAACCCAGAAGAGAAATAATCTTCTGTGGACCCACCCAAAGCCGACTTTCTGCAAAAAACAGGTGACAAAAGGGAGGAAGTTGTAAAATATCTTCCGCATGCTATGTAAATTCAAATGCTGCTAAATGGGACGTCACACACAGCATGGCATTTTTGGAGGTACTTGTATAGAAGGTCCATAGGCCTGGCCAATATTACAGGCAAACTAAAGAGTAATATCTGGGGACATGAAAGGCTATTAGAAATTGTTGAACTATCATACTGTATCCAGCCTTAGTGAATCACAATACTCCATAGGACCAAGTCAACTCTAAGAGTATAGGAGCCACAGAGCTCTTATTTTTCACTCTTCTGCCAGAACCGCAGCCTGCCCACATACAATTTAATCAAGTTAGAGACTATTCCCCTGGCCTCACATACATAAACAGTTGCCAGAAACAAACAAAAAAGAAACATCCTTGTGCAAAATAAAACCACTTTTCAAGCAACATATCTGTTCTCATGGACATAATGTGAGATATTCCCAGCTTTCCCCAGAGCTTAAGCATTTCTATCCAAGAGTATGGGATTCCATCAGAGAAGCAAAAAGGTGGGAGACGAGACTCCTTTGGCCATAAAACAATTACAAGCCTTTCATGGTACATGAGATAATGCAAGTAAAATTCAAAGCAGTTTGCCTATATCAGTCTTATTTTTATAACAGTATTTATTCCACGTCAGTGTCTACTTCAAAATAGAACTTCCCCTCACCCCTTCAAAGTTGCTTTTTATCTTTCATCTGAAAAATATCTGCAATTTCTAAAATTTCTCAACTTTGACAGTCTTTAGACTCTGAACAATGCAAGACTTTCTGTAATAATTAGGTTCCCAACCCTGGGGGATTTTGGTACTTCTCTCAGCTTAAATTCTGGGGTAGCTTGAATTTCCTTCCTCTTTCTCTTCCACATTTTGCTTCCTTGATCTTTGCATTTGGGGAAATTCTTTCCTCTCCCTGAGTCCTAAATCATAGTCTCTCATTGGTTAAAAAAAAAATACCTTCCCTTTCTGGTTCTATTTTCCAGAGTCCTTGTATCATCCCAAGGATAATGACAGAAAACATGCTCGACCGAAGTTAGGAGACCATGATTTCATGGCAATCTCTCTTCCAAGTGTAGAAAGAAGATGTTTGAGTTGGATATGAAAGGTCCTGGGTTAAAGTCTTAGTTCTGATATTTACCAGTTTATCACCATTGGACAAGGTTCCCAGGTGGGTCAGTGGTAAAGAAATATATAAATTATATACATATATAACAAATATATATATACATATAGATATATATACATGTATATATATATACATATATAGTAGTAGGTGTATGCTAAGTCACTTATGCATGCTAAGTCAATTATGCATCCTAAGTCGCTTCAGTTGTGTCCAACTCTTTGTGACCCCATGGACTATAGCCTACCAGGCTCTTCTGACCATGGGATTCTACAGGCAAGAATACTGGAGTGGGTTGCCGTTTTCTCCTCCACAGTATCTTCCCAATCCAGGGATTGAGCCCACATCTATTAGGTCTCCTGCCCTCTATGTAGGGCTTCCCATGTGGCACTAATGGTAAAGAACCCACCTGCCAAAGCAGGAGATGTAAAGAGATGTGATTCCTGGAGGGGGGCATGGAAACCACTCCCATGTTCTTGCCTGGAGAATCCCATGGACAGAGGAGCCTAGTGGGCTACAGTCCATAGGGTTGCAAAGAGTTGAACACAGTTGAAGCGACTTAGCACACATATATATATCACATCTTCTTTATCCGTTCATCTATTGATGGACACTTGGGTTGCTTCCATATCTTGGCTATTGTAAATAATGCTGCAGTGACCATAGGGATGAATATATCTTCTCAAATTACTATTTTAATTTTCTTCAGCTAAATGCTTAAGAGTGAAATTGCTGGATCATATGGTAGTTCTACTTTTAATTTTTTGAGGAAACTCCATACTGTTTTCTATAGTGGCTGCACCAATTTACATTCCTACCAACAATGCGGGAGGGTTTCCTTTTCTCTACATATTCACCAACTCTTATTATTTGTGGTCTTTTTGATGGTAACCATTCTGACAAATGGGAGATAATATATTGTTGTGCTTTTAATTTGCATCTTACTGATAATTAGTGATGCTGAGCATCTTTTCATGTGCCTGTTGGCCATCTGTATATCTTCTTTGGAGGAACATGTTGGTTTTTTATTCTTTGCTCAAAATTTTGTAAACCATCATGAGTCTTGTTTGAGTTAGCCCGTAGAGTCTCCTTTTTTACATCTAATTTGTATGATCCTAAGAATATGCTGGGTTGTTCTGCTGCCCTGGAATTTTAAGAGGCCCTTCCACAAGCCTACTCCAGTTTTCCTGAATGTTCTTGGAGGTTTGTATTGCAGTACCTTAGCCTCTGAGGCTTTGCTGCAGATCTGGGGAGTGACTACCCCTTCCTGAAACTGTTAGTCACTTAGTCATGTCCGATTCTTTGTGACCTCATGGACTGTAGCCCTCCTCTGTCCCTGGAATTCTCCAGGCAAGAATATTGGAGTGGGTAGCCATTCCTTTCTCCAGGGGATCTTCCCAACCCAGTATTCAAATGCTAGTCTTCCTCATTGCAGGCAGCTTCTTCACCATCTGAGCCACCAGCCACCTTTCTGAAGGGAGAAATATACTGGAGCTAGTATTTCCTCAAAGCACCAAGATTCTTCTAATTCTGATTTATTGGCTTGGAGTAAGCAAAACACAGAGCTGGCTATTGAAAGTTCTGAGTCTAGAACAGTCTCTAGCACATGGAACTCTCCTGGGTCTCCAGGCAAGTCTCCTCCCACGCACGACCTCTTTTTAGAATCTTGTAGGTCTGACCATTTCCTATTTCCTTAGGCCCCCCTCACACTTGGTTCCTGAGGTCTCCAGAGGTTCTCCCTGGCCAGCATGTCTTAGCCACTGATTCTCTGTTTATCCTTATGACAGCTCTTTTGACAGGACTGACTTTCCTACATATCAGGCTCCACCAGAGCCACCACCTGTAAGATCACAGAACCAAATGGCTAAAAGCCCAAGCTCCAAATACAGAAATATCTGTGCTGGAAACAATAAGGGGAAAAAAATCCTCCAGCTGCCATTTACTGGCTCTGTCATCTCAGTCAAGTTTCTTCAAGCATCTAAACCTCAACCGCTTCACCCTGTGACATGGATATAAAATTAAATCTTACTGTTGTAATTATGTGTTAATTGTATGTGTCTCAGCTGGGTCACAGTGCCCAGATACCTGATCAAACACTATTCTGGATGTTTCTGTGAGGATGCTTCAGAATGAGATTAATGTTTAAATGGGTAGAATTGGAGTAAACAAGGTTGCCCTCTATATATGGGTGGGCTCTCCCTGTCAGGTAAAAACCTAAACAAAACAAAAAGACTGACTGATCAAAGGTTACTTTCATCAGTAGGTGACCTTCAGACTTCAACTGCAACCTCAAGTCTTCAGCTGAAAACTCCTAAGTCCTTAGGAGTCTCCAGCCTGCAGGCCCACCCTGCAGATTTCAGACTTGTCAGCTTCCCATGAACTAATCTTTAAACACTCTGCCCTAGCCCATAGATAGATAGAGAGATGATAGATAGACCAGTTCAGTTCAGTTCAGGGGTTCAGTCGTGTCCAACTCTTTGTGACCCCATGGATTGCAGCATGCCAGGCTTCCCTATCCATCACCAACTCCTGGAGCTTGCTCAAACTCATTTTCATCGAGCTGGTGATGCCATCCAACCGTCTCATCATCTGTTATCCCCTTCTCCTCCTTTCTTCAATCTTTCCCAGCATCGAGGGCTTTAAGATCTACATATACCCCTTGGACAGCAAGATCCAACCAGTCCATCCTAAAGGAAATCAGTCCTGAATATTCATTGGAAGGACTGATGCTGAAGCTGAAACTCCCCAATACTCTGGCCCCCTGATGCAAAGAATTGACTCATTTGAAAAGACCCTGATGCTGGGAAAGATTGAAGGCTGGAGGAGAAGGGGATCACAGAGGATGAGATGGTTGGATGGTATCACCAACTCAATGGACAGGAGTTTGAGCAAGCTCCAGGAGTTGGTGATGGACAGGGAGGCCTGGTGTGCTGCAGTTCATGGGATCACAAAGAGTTGGACACGACTAAGTGACTGAACTGAACTGAACTGAACTGATACCATATAGGGGATTTCTCTGGAGGTTCAGTGGTCAGGACTCTGCACTGCCAATGCAGTGGACAAGAGTTTGATCCCTGGTCAGGGCACTAGATTCCATATGCCAAGTGGCATGGCCAAAAGATTTTTTTAAAAAGAAATATACTGTATATAGTAGATACAGATATATTATACATGTTATATATCTATGCCTGTGTGCATACGAAATCGCTTTAGTCATGTCTGACTCTACGATCTCATGAACTATAGCCTGCCCAGCTCCTCTGTCCATGGGATTCTCCAGGCAAGAATACTGGAGCGGGTTGCCATGCCCTCCTTCAGGGGATCTTCCCGCCCCAGGGATTGAACTCTCATCTCTGACATCTCCTGCATTAGAAGGCAGATTTTTTATGACTAGTGCCAACTGGGAAGCCTGTTATGTATCTATATCTGTATCCATATCTCCATATATACACACATACATTCTATTGTTCTTTCTTCTCTGCAGTACTCTGAGTAGCATAGTCCCTCATTGGGTTCCTGTAAGATTACATGAGATAAGATTTATATACGGAAAACTACGTGCCTGGTTGTACAATGAAACGTGCCTGTTGTTTCCAATGAAACAACAAAAAGGGACAAATGATTCCAGCCGGCTCCATTTCTTCCCTCCTGTCTACTCCTGGAGCCCAGTGCTCCTGGATGCTGAAACGGTCTTATCCAGTGCTGCTGTCCCCTATACAGACTGCGAGTAGACAAGGGACCCAGGTTCAGGATGAAGAGAATGAATGACAGCCACCCTGTCCGCAGCATCCTGGGAGCAAAGTCAACCATTTCAGAGCCATTGGCTCAGGTGTCCCTGCAGGGTACCTGCAGCTGTGGGGACCACGTTGGCCACCTTTAGCTCTTTCTGTAACTAGGAAAGGCCCAGCTTACTCTAAGGCCCCTAGGAGTTAGATCAGCCTAGAGAGATGGACTACTAGCCTCAAGACCCCAACCACAAACCCTCTCCAGATTCTCAGACTCACTGGCCAGGCCACCACAGGCCAAAAATAAAAGCTCTCACAGTAGGTGCTGAATCAACAGACCCTAAGAGGAAGCGAGGAAGATAGAAATACATTTTCTGAAAGGTGAGCCCTTATACATTTTAACTGCCTTTTATTTACTTAGAGTCTGGAAACCTGGCCCTGCTGGGGCCTCGGCCAGACCAAACACAGCCTCCCTGCAGCCATAGCTCTCTCTCCCCCACAGGCCCTGATGGAGGGCAAGAGCCTCGAACACATCCTCCCCTTCCCCTGGCAGGCTGCTTCCTGGGAGTGGCAGCTCTAGGTTTCTGCCCCGATTATTGTTTTGCTTGAACAACCTCTGCTTTTACAAACAGACCCAAGCCACTCGGAAGTCGCTTCTGGAGCTCCATCCCAGACCACTGTATTGTTTTCATTTCCTGTGCTTCTGAACTTCCTTGTCTTAATATTATCTTACAGCCCCGGCGCTGCTGGTCAGCAGGCGGGGTGATATGCCATCCTTTGGCATCAGTGGAAATGTTTCATTCAGCTTTTAATCGCAATCCCTCTAAGGGGCCCTTTGGTAGCTGTGTCGCTAGTTAGGAGTGAACGTCACAGCAGTGCGTGACTTTAGACGAGGTAGATATTTTTCAGATAGGCTGCCCCATGTTGAGACTGGCTTGTGTGGGAAGTGGGAGTGTGCCATCAAGAGAGGTGGAGATAGAAGCCTGAACGTCCCTTTTGCCTGGTTCTCCTAAGTCAGGTAAGTTACCAAAACCCCAGAAGCACCTGGCCCTACCCTGACAGCCCCCGAGTCTCCTCCCAACTCCAAGTGGACAAGCTGCCTAAGCTCCTTCCATGCTCAACCAGGAAATCCTCCTTCCATCATCAGACTTGCAGCCTCACTGTAGACACTCACTACGCAGTGCCAAACAGAGGGGAAATCAATATATTTTCTCTCAGACCTCCCTGGTTATAGATTTCAGAGACATAACATGTGAGGAAATGGCTAATGGTGATTTGAAAACATTATTCATCAAAAGGCTCATTCTTATTTCTGAAATGTTAAACGATAAGGTGGGGAGGTATGTGTTTAAAATGAATAAAATACAATATCATAAACGTGGTAGCATTTTAGTAGCTAAATTATTTGTTTGGGATACAAAGCATAGCTATTCTTATATTCTCAATCGTGTTGAAGACTATGAAGAACTCAGTAATATATTACATTTTAATTATGTTTTACACTTTATAACTTATGTGAAAAGACTTTATACTCAAACTTCCTCCTTCATCCATCCAAGAAAAACCCCGAAGTTGCCAACCTGATTTTCCTCCTCTGCCCAAGGAAAATTCCTTCTTCCTGGGAGAGAAACTACTGGTGGCTCAGCGCTAAAGAGCCTGCCTATGATGCAGGTGACGCAGGAGACACAGGTTCGACCCCTGGGTTGGGAAGATCCCCTGGAGGAGGGCATGGCAACCCACTCAGTGTTCTTGCCTGGAGAATGCTATGGACAGAGGAGCCTCATGGGCTACAGTCCATAGGGTCGCAAAGAATCAGACGCAACTGAAATGACCAGGCACACACAGGAGAGAAGCTAAGTTAATTTCATAAAGAAGGGAGAGTGTGAAGAAAAGGAGAAAAATACCAGCACAGGAAGTGGAAAGCAAGGTTTGGGTGGGGGATGGGGGAGACCTGAGGGGTCAAGGGCATGAAGTCTGTACCTGTGAGGAAATGGGATTTTCTGTGTGTTAAGTGCTTAGATCTGTTTTCCTGTCCTTCAGGAGACATAAGGAAAGAATGGACTTCTTTTTTAATTACTTTTGGCTATTCAACTGTGCTTCTTGAGTAGTGATGCCATTTTGGGACTGAACCACTTGGATGCAGGGTTTTAAGGTTTACACGAACAGTGATTCTGTGATGTGGCAGAATAAACATCTTTATCCCTTATAACTGAGAAGAAAATTTAACCTCAGATTTGTTAAATGATTTTGTCCAAAGGCTTCAAGAAGTAACAGAAATGAGAACCAAATCCAAATTTTCTGATTCTCAATTCACTGGTCTTTCCCTGTGTTCCTGCAGTAAAGCATTTAAAGTGTAATTTTTTTTAATGTTGCTCAGTCACTAAGTTGTATCTGACTCTTTGCAACCCCATGAAATGCAGGATGCCAGGCTTCCCTGTCCTTCACTATCTCCTGAAGTTTGCTCAAATTCATGTGGTAATGCTATCTAACCATCTCATCCTCTGTCACTCCCTTCTCCTCTAGCATCTTTCCCAGCATCAGGGTCTTTTCCAATGAATCGGCTCTTTGCATCCAGTGGCCAAAGTATTGGAGCTTCAGCTTCAGCATCAGTCCTTCCAATGATTATTCAGGGTTGATTCCTTTAGGACTGATTGGTTTGATCTCCTTGTAGACCAAGGGACTCTCAAGCATCTTCTTCAGCACCACAATTCCAAAGGGTCAATTCTTCTTTGGTGCTCAGCTTTTTTTTATGGTCCAACTCTCACATCCATACATGACTACTGGAAAAACCATAGTTTTGACTATACGGACCTTTGTTGGCAAAGGCTTTTTAATATGCTGTCTAGGTTGGTCATAGTTTTTCTTCCAAGGAGCAAGTGTCTTAATTTCATGGCTGTCGTCACCATCTGCAATGATTTTAGAGCCCAAGAAAATAAAATCTGTCATTGTTTCCACTTTTTCTCCATATATTTGCCATGAAGTAATGGGACCAGATGCCATGATCTTAGTTTCTTGAATGTTGTTTTAAGCCAACTTGTTCACTCTCCTCTTTCATCAAGAGACTCTTTAGTTCCTCTTGGCTTTCTGCCATTAGAATGGTATCATCTGCATATCTGAGGTTGCTGATATTTCCACTGGCAATCTTGATTCCAGCTTGTGAGTCATCCAGCCCAGTATTTTGCATGATGTACTCTGCACAGAAGCTAAATAAGCAGGATGACAATATACACCTTGACATACTCCTTTCCCAGTTTTGAACTGGTCTATTGTTTCATGTCTGGTTCTAACTGTTGCTTCTTGTCCTGCATACAGGTTTCTTGGGAGGCAGGTAAGGTGGACTGGTATTCCCATCTCTTTGAGAATTTTCCACAGTTTCCCACTATTCTTGAAGAATAGTCAAAGGCTTTAGCATAGTCAGTGAACTAGAATTAGATGTTTTCTTCTGGAATTCTCTTGCTTTTTCTGTTATCCAATGGATGTTGGCAATTTGATCTCTGGTTTCCTCTGCCTTTTCTAAATTCAGATTGTACATCTGGAAGTTCTCAGTCCATGTATTGCTGAAGCCTAACTTGAAGGATTTTGAGTAGTAATCCATTTTTCACTAAGCAAATACACAATTCTTCATGGTAGAAGGAGCCATGTCAGTTCAGAGATGTAATTTTTTAAAAACCCACTTCAATGAAGATTTTAAAAGTAAACTGAATGTGTTCATATATTTGAACCAAATGTTCAACTGAATTTGTACATTATCCCCAAAACTTAGTATATCTATAGATTGCCAATTATGACACTATTAACAGTGATATTAGGGCCTCCCTGGTGGCTCAGTGTTAAAGAATCCACTCGCCAATGCAGGGGACACAGTTTGATCCCTGGTTCAGGAAGATCCCACATGCCGAGGAGGAGCTAAGCCTGTGTGCCACAACTATTAACCCAGTGCTCTAGAGCCCCAGAGCTTCAACCACTGCGCCTATGTACCATGATTACTGAAGGCCACCCGCGTGCCTAGAGCCCATGCTCTTGCAACAAGAGAAACCGCTGCAGTGAGAAGCCCGCACACAGCACTAGAGAACAGCCCCCGCACACCACAACTCAAGAGAAACCCACTTGGAAACGAAGACACGGCACAGCCATAAACAAACAAATCCTTTTTAAAAACGATATTAAAAAGACCTGGGTCCATCAACTTCACACCTAAATATTTACCAAAGAGAAATGAAAGTGTATGTCCATACAAAGAATTGAATGCCAATGTTCATAGCAACATTATCCACAACAGTCAAAAAGCGGAAACAATCCAACTGTCTATCAATTGGTGAGAGATGAACAAAAAGTTTTATATCCATACAACAGAACACTATTCAGCAATTAAAAGGAACAAAATGCTGATACGTGCTACAACATAGAGGAAACTTAGTTACTAAGTGAAAAAAGACAGACATAAAATACTACATATGTTCTATGATTCCATTGATATCAAATACCTAGAAAACATAAATCTATCGAAACAGAAAGTAGATTAGTGGTTGCCTGAGGTTGGGATTGGGAGAGTGGGCTGAGAAATCTTGGGCTGATGGAAATGCTCTTCGTCTGGATTATGGTGATGGTTGCATAACTGTTCATTTACTAAAAATCATCAGATTTGTACATTTAAAATGGATACATTTTATGAGGTATGAAAATTATACCTCAACAAAGTTATTAAAAGGAGGAGGAGAAGGAAGAAGTGTTCTACTATTATGAAACTCAGAGAAATTAACCAGGAAGAGGAGATTAACTAGGAAGAGGAAATGGGTGAGGCTGGCTTACATGGGCAGGATTGTTGACCATACGAGTAGAGTTAAAGGAACATAGTGGATGCTGGCATATGCGAAATGTGGGCTGTGGTTATGCAGTGAATGGTAATCCAGAGAGGAGGACAAGTATTCAACAGAAAGGCAAAATTTGGAATGCTAAGCTAAAGGACCAACATCAAGGTTTAATGCCCGTTAATATAAATTCAAGAGCTTATGAGATTTTATGGAGTCCACTTTCAGAAACCAATCTATAGGGAAGATGAGGATACATAGGTCCAGACCATCCTGTTTTGCTGGCCTCCCTAAAGCATTCTGGATAAATCCTTACTGTAGCAAATGTTTGATACATTAATATCTACCGTTATACAAAATAAATCAATCAGTTTTATAATCTATTAATCTAGAAATGTTCCATTCTTGCCCTTGGTTAAGTGCTTGGTATTTGAATATAGTTTAAAATTTATTGCTTTGAAAATGCTTTATTTGCTTTTACTTTTATGATGGATGAAAGCATGTGTCTTGTTTAAAATAGAGTTTTATGGTGTCAAATGAGTAAACTTCTGTGGACAAAAACTTTAAATCCAAAAGAAACACCTGGTCCACATAA
Organism: Ovis aries; assembly: GCF_016772045.2. Taxonomy (NCBI): domain Eukaryota; kingdom Metazoa; phylum Chordata; class Mammalia; order Artiodactyla; family Bovidae; genus Ovis; species Ovis aries. The sequence goes on along the minus strand of NC_056059.1, from coordinate 58,209,571 downwards.
AGATTAAAACAGACAGAGGAGAGTGTTAAGATTCTAGGTAAACAGGGGCTTCCTTTTACCACCCAGAAGATAAAGGGACTTAAAGAAGAATGCAACACTGAGGAAGAGATCTACAAAAGCATGGGCTCCCAGCACTTTCTGTGCCTTCCTCCACCCTGCCTCTCTTCCAGTCCACCCACCAAAGCTCCCAAGAAGTAAAGGAAAAGCGAGGAGTACTCAATGTCTCTGCCTGCCTGGCTGGATGACTCTGAAAAAGCTAAGTTCACACCTTCTCAATATTAGGAAGTTCCCACGAGGTGCAGCAGAAAAAACAAGACTGACCAGGTGTGGGCATTTCCAGAAGAATCTTAATCCACCTGAGCCTTCTGCATTACCAAAGCCAACACTTGGATCCAGAAAGGGTAAGACCTCCCGACTCTGAAGATGAACTGCAGTCTATTAGGATCTTCTATGCAGCCATGAAATTAAAAGACACTTGCTCCTTGGAAGAGAAGTTATGACCAACCTAGACAGCATATTAAAAAGCAGAGACATTACTTTGCCAACAAAGGTCCGTCTAGTCAAAGCTATGGTTTTTCCAGTAGTCATGTATGGATGTGAGAGGTGGACTATAAAGAAAGCTGAGCACTGAAGAACTGATGCTTTTGAACTGTGGTGTTGGAGAAGCCTCTTGAGAGTCCCTTGGACTGCAAGGAGATCCAACCAGTCCATCCTGAAGGAAGTCAGTCCTGAATATTCATTGGAAGGACTGATGCTGAGGCTGAAACTCCAATACTCTGGCCACCTGATGCGAAGAACTGACTCATTTGAAAAGACCCTGATGCTGGGAAAGATTGAAGGTGGGAGGAGAAGGGGATCACAGAGGATGAGATGGTTGGATAGCATCACCAACTCAATGGACATGAGTTTGAGTAGGCTCCAGGAGTTGGTGATGGACAGGGAGGCCTGGTGTGCTGCAGTCCATGGGGTCTCAAAAAGTTGGACACGACTGAGCGACTGAACTGAACTGAATGAGCCAGGCAATGTATCACATGTTTACAGGCATCATCTCACATAATCCTCACTGCTAGCCTCTAAGATTCTCACTGTCAGTCTCCCCTTTTATAGAAAATGAAACTGAGGCTGGGAGAGGCTTAGTTTCCTTTCCAAAGGGTACACAACTAATTAGCAGGATTTCTAAGCTCATGTCTTCTCTATCATGCCATGGGTTCCCTGGAATCAGACCAGGAGTTGGTGGCTTTGTGAGAGTCAGGAGCCAAGTTCACATTCCTGTTCTTCTGCCCTAGGTGGATGAGCTTATCATCACCCAGGGGAGGCCAGGCTGAGGAGGTATGGGAGTGGAGGTGATTGACAGCTCTGCCAAGGAGGCTGCCCTCATAGATGTGGGACCTGGGAGTAATGCTGAGAGAGGTCCAGTGGCATTTGATATATCGGGGTCTCTCTCTCAACCTGTGTAATTTTAAAAAATATGTTTCTATTCATTTTCTCTTATTTGTTTCCCCCATTTTAAGAGTATAGAATGTGGAATTGGAAAAAACAGGATTTAAACCTGAGGGCTCTGCAGTGCATTGTTGATTGATCTTAAGGAATTTACTTAAGCCCCAAGTCTGGCCTAAAATGAGGATGATTGGCCATACCTACCACACAAAGTTGTTTAGAGATTTAAACAAGATCATTCTCCAGAGAAGGGCTTTATAGGGTGTTACATACATTTATTATTGTTCTAAAATTTGGGTCCCTTTCATTTTTTGTAAGAGCTGCTGCTGCTGCTGCTAAGTCGCTTCAGTCATGTCCGACTATGCAACCACATAGACGGCAGCCCACCAGGCTCCTCCATCCCTGGGATTCTCCAGGCGAGAACACTGGAGTAGGTTGCCATTTCCTTCTCCAATGCATGAACGTGAAAAGTGAAAGTGAAGTCACTCAGTCATGTCCGACTCTTCGCGACCCCATGGACTGCAGCCCACCAGGCTCTTCTGCCCATAGGATTCTCCAGGTAAAAGTACTGGAGGGGGGCGCCATCGCCTTCTCTGTTTGTAAGAGCTCCTCCCCATCAGTTCATGCGCTCACCAGTTTTGTTAACCAGCCTCCTGTGTCTTCATCCAAGTTGTTTAGAGAGATGAGGGGACGTGGGTGGGGGCAACAGGATCTGGCTGAGGACAGAGCTCTATTGTTTAATAGCAACAGCCTCCCTCAAGCTGTCATGAATCATCACATCTGATTCATGACAGCATAATTTTTTAACCAGCCAAGAGCTAATCTATTTGTTCTAAATCTGCCTGTGTTTCCCAATCTTCTGAAGGAGATCGGGAAAGGATCTGTCAAGCCCCTTGAAATCTGGACGCTACCCTCACAACCCTTCCTTGATCTGGCAGTCCAGCTTTTTAACAAGGGAAATCAGATTTGCTAGACCAATTTTATCCTTACTGAGCTCGTGGCACTCCCTACAGATCATCTCTAGAGATGCCCACAAGCCACTTGTTCTAAATTTGTTCTAGAATGTTCTGGGGAAGGTATCCCTCCTCAGGGTAATGGATCTTGGGAGAATCCGGATGGCACATCAGGTTGGTAAGGAGAGCAGGGCTCAGGCACCAGGTTTTGTCTGGGAGCCCTATGCAAGGAGGTGCAGGGGAGCGGCAGGAATTCATGTGGGTATTGATGCAAGTAGTCCTCAAGTCATCCATGGCAGGACACAAATCAAAAATCCAGGGTACAGGCAAGTTGAGAATTAAGGTAGCCAGGCATTAAGAGCATCAAGGCCACAGGAGTAAAACCAAGACTGGGAGCAGAAAGGGTAACTGAATATAACCCACCAGGCTGAGTGATTAGCAACAGGAAGTTCAGATGAACTCCACCCATCTCCTACCAGTGTCCAACCTGACTTCTTAACCCAGACACAAGAAGTGTGGCTTTTTCCCTAGGCCTTTAAAAAAAAAAAAAAAAAAACAAGGCATTCATCCTTGACACAAAATGAAACTGAAGCTTATATAAAGTTTCAGGAGCCCACTTTCTCCCACTTCTTGAAAATGCTTCTATTTGTGTGTGTCTAGTCTTCTGGTTATTTCCTTCTCACCCACAGTTTTTAGAAAACTGCCAGCAGCTCCTCTTCCATCACACTTGCTAGTTATCTCACTAGAGCTGAATCAAGGCTGGGAATATGGACTTTGGCTGCCAAACAGGCCTGAGTGCAAGTCCCTGACAGGCTATTTACTTCTGTGAGACTTTGAGCTACTACCCAATTGGAGCCTAAATTTTCTCGTTGAAAAATAGGGATGACCCTAATCCTACCATGTAGAATTGTTGCGAGGCTTCAGTGTGATAGCATATGTAAAGCGCGGAGCACAGTGCTGCCCACCAAGCTCGTTCCACTCATCCCTATAGTCAATTGCATCATAAATCTCTATCGTTCCCTCCTCTCGGGATGGATAGCCTTTGCCATCTACACTTGCAGTTCACCCCACTAGAGAAAACATGTACCTTCCATCCCATTGCTGTTGGGTTTGGCTGGCATGTGATCGGTTTCAGCCAACAGAATTGTTCAGAAGGGACAGTGGGTACCCTCCCCGAGAACACAGGTTATTTGACTTTGTCTCCGCCTTTGGTTCATTCATTCACATTTCTGTGGCATCTGACGTGCCAGGCACTGTTGTAGGCCCTGGCAATCTAGTGGCCTTATTAGGCAAATAAAGCCACTACTCTCATGGAGCTTACATTCTAGAGAAGTAGATAATGAATAAGAGAACAAGGAATTACCTAGATAATTCCAAACAGCAATCAATGCTATGAAGTAAACCCATGAAGGATGAGATGAGGGGGCAGGGGGCCCAGGGGCCAGGGCAGTCCTCGCTGGAGTAGTGACACCCTCTGTTCTCCAAACAGCAATAATGTCCCTCTCTAGTCCTTCTTCCACGTTCGCCCAGAGAAGATCATTCTGTCTTCAACACTTAAGCAAGTTGATTTTTCTTCTTTCCTTAACCACCTGCTGATCTTGGTACAGATTCAAGTGACTCTTCTAAATGTAACCCAGGTGTCGTCTTCCTCCCTCTGTGCCTGTCTGGATTCTATGAGCTACCTTGGGCAGCCACATCCACCTTTTTAGACACTGCCTCCGTTTCTTCCTCCCTGACTCCATTTTTAATTTCATACATAGTAGAGGTTCCAGTTTTGAGGGCTCACAACTTGTCATGCCATTTTCCCTTGAAGAACCTTACACTGATCTCATCTTTGGACACTTTGAAACTGCTTCTTTGTAGCCCACAATATTTGACTCTCCCTCCAGTCCTCTCCCTAGCTGTTAAGAACCTAAATGAGAGGACGCTTTCATGGTCTTTGCCCACATCAACCTCAGCCTTCTTGGTGGGCCAGAGGACAGCTCACATGAGCATTCGGCCTCACCCCAGACAGGTGATATCATCACGTAGTGTTTTGAGGAGACGATGTGCAAGCTGAGTATCCAAAGATGAATGTGGGAAGACTTGCAAAGAGTCAGAACGGAGGCAGAGGGAAGAAAGATCACCTCAGGGAGGAGGAGCTGCATCCACAAAGGCCCTGAGGTGGGAAAGAGAGCGGGTTTGAGGAACTGAAATGAGTCTGCTGTGTGGAGCCTTGCACAGCAGGGCAGGGCAAGTGGCAGATGGGGAAGTTAGAGGGTAGGTCGTTGTCTTGGACCTTTGTACACCAATGGACTAACCGCGACTATTAAACAAAGTAAGCCTGAAATTCTACTGCAAAAGGGTAAATCTGTGATTTGATGGGGTGGAATTTGTTGGCACAGATACTTCCAAAATACCTCCTTGTTTCAGGACTGGTACATAGAAATCCATGGTAGGTTAAATAAAAGTATCTGATAGAATGACATGAGAAAGACCATCCGTCACTGTTCAGATGGCTGCTTATTTGCTCTGATAAAGAAAGGAACTTGGTGAAGAGGGTTTGGGTGGAAGTGGCAGACATCAACATAGCCCTCCTCTGGGCTGGAAGCAAGAAGGGGATAAACATATGCCAAGTGAAGTAAGTCAGAGAAAGACACATATTATATGTCATCACTCATATATGGAATCTGGAGAAAAAAAAAAAGGTACAAATGAATTTATTTACAAAGCAGAAACAAACTCACTGACATGGAAAGCAAACCTATGGTTACCGAAGGGGGAGGGGGTTAGTAACTTAGGAGTATGTGAATAACAGACACACACTACTACACGTAAAACAGAGAAGCAACAAACATTTACTGTATAACACAGACAGTTTCTGTGTGGGGCTTTCTCTAGCTGTGGTGCTTGGGCTTCTCATTGCAGTGCCTTCTCTTGCTGCAGAGCACAGACTCTAGGCACATGGGTCTCAGCAGTTGTTGTTCCTGGGCTCTAGAGGACAGTCTCAATGGTTGTGGCACACCGGCTTAGTTATTCCTCTGTATGTGGGATCTTCCTGGATCAGGGATTGAACCCGTGTCTCCTGCATCAGTAGACAGATTCTTTACCACTGAGCCACCAGGGAAGCCCAACACAAGAAATTATATTCAATATCATGTAATAACCTATAATAGAAAATAATCTGAAATATATATATACAAATGAATCACTTTGCTGTATACCTGAACTAACACAATATTGTAAATCAACTGTACCTCAATTAAAAAAAAAAAGAATGGTGTAAGCATACTGCGCTTGCCTGTGTGTGTGCATGACGCGGTCAAGGAGGAGAGCAAGGGCAGTGCAAAATAAAGCAAAACCTCCGAAGAAAAAGCAGGTGGGCTGGAAACAGGGTAATAAAAACATTCTCACACCCACTCAACCAATCATGTGATCCTCGGTAGTAGAGGTAAATGAGGGCACAGGGTAGAAAGGTGTCACAGGAGGTATGGTGTGGCCAGAGGTATGGTGTGGGGAAATCTGTGTAGCTCGCTGGGTAAGAGGCAGGCCTGTGACCTCCCCCACCAAGCGCAACAGCTGGTAAATCACCTATTAGATCGATGGCATCAAGTGCAATGTGGCCTGGACAAGGCTCTACATTTTTTAAGTTTCCTCAAAGCCCGAAGTCAGTATAGAGCTCTCTGAATTCCCCAAGGTAGATGGTGCAGCTAAAGCAGCTCCTGGCACTGCCTGCCCTGGGACCAGTTTCCTTCTTTTTGGAGCTTCTCCAGGAGAGAAAAGAGAGGACTCAACTCTGTCCTTTCTGTGCAGGAGACTTTCCTTTCTTAGAGACTATTGACAAGTCTGAAGAAAGCTGGAGATTTGGTGGCATGTGCACTTAACTCATCCACAAATGTCCCCTGCCCCAGCATGGAGCACACCAAATTTACTAATCATGTATTGACTCAATTTGGACAAACCTTAAGCTAAAATAAGACATTCTCTGTGCCGTTTAAGAAGCGGTCTCAGAGTATCTGACAAGTTTTTCAATATAGTTTTACTTCTATGTTTTTATTGAGATACAGTTGACATTCAGCGCTGTACAAGTTTAAGGTGTACGGCATAATGATTTGACTTCCATACTTCACGAAATGACTTTCCTGGTGGCTCAGATGGTAAAGAAACTGCCTGCAATGCTCCTAGGTTTGATCCCTGGGTAAGGAAGATCGCTTTGAGAAGGGAATGATTATCCACTCCAATATTCTTGCCTGGAGAATCCCATGGACAGAGAATCCTGGCAGGATACAGTCCACAGGATCACAAAGAGTCAGACAAGACTGGGTGACTAACGCCCACATCGCAAAATGATCACAATATGTTTAGCAAAATCCATCAGCTCATAGAGATACAAAATAAAAGAAATAGAAAAAAATCCTTTTCTTGTGATGAGAACCCTTAGGATTTACTCTCTTAACAGCTTTCATGTATAACATCCAGCCATATTAATTGTATTTATCATGTTGTACAACACATCTGTAGTACTGATTTATCCTATAAATAGAAATGTATACCTTTTGACTGCTTTCATCCAGTTTTTCTTTCCCCTACCCCCTGACACTGGTAACCACACATCTGATCTCTTTTTCTATGAATTTGTTTTTTTTTGAAGTATAATTGACCTGCAACACTATGTTACTTCCTGGTACTTGATATAGTGATTTGATAGTTATATATATTTCAAAATGGTCAGCAGAATAAGTTTAGTTGCCATCTCTGACAACTTTTAATTAGAGATATCTCTCAAAAATATTTTTTTTAATTTCAAAAAATCAAGCCCTCCATGATCCCACCAAGCTCACCCCATCTTTTCCACTTTCGCCACACCTGACTAGGACCTGTTCACAGCCATCGTCTGGGTCCCACTTTGTTGCTTCTTGCTTGCCCTTGTAGCACATTTCTACACAAATGCAGTGCCTCCTACACCCACGTGTCTCTGTCGTCTCTGCAATTACCACTTTTGAAGTTACTCCCACATTTGTTAAGAAAAATATAGTTCTCTTCTCCTTTAGCAATTATGAGGTCATGTTTTGAAATCAGATAGGCCTGGAGTCAAACCTTCATTTTGCCAAATACCATCAGGGCCACTTTGGCTGAACAGTCCCCTGGAAGTGTCAGTCTCCTCATCCATGAAACATGAGACAAGAACCTTTACCTCCCAGAGTGGCTATGAGGATTAAATTGGGATACTGAATACAGCCAGCCCTTGGCATCCACAGGGGATTGTTTCCAGGATGCCCTCAGGTACCGAAATCCATGGATGCCCAAACGCCCTCTAACAAACGGTGTATTACAATCAATCGGCCATGCCCAGAGATAGGGAGAGCTGGTTGGGTATTTGTGCAAGCTGGGTATTTAGTGTAAGCTCAACATGGAAACGGGATCATAGTAAGTAAACAGAAGCTGTCTTGCTATTAGCATTATTATTATTTTTTTTTATCATTCTCCTTTAGAAACTTCAGACAGGATATATCACAACACAGAGGATCTCTAAATATAAATTCCTTCTAAGTTTCTCAATAATGTTCAACACCATTGTCTGCCTCCTTGAGAAGAGCCAGAAGGGCTTCAGTCAGCTCAGTTCAGTCACTCAGTCATGCCCGACTCTTTGCAACCCCATGGACTGCAGCATGCTAGGCTTCCCTGTCCATCACCAATTCCGGGAGCTCACTCAAACTCATGTCCATCATGTTGGTGATGCCATCCAACCATCTCATCCTCTGTCATCCCCTTCTCCTCCCTCCTTCAATCTTTCCCAGCATCAGGGTCTTTTCAAATGAGTTGGTTCTTCACGGCCAAAGTATTGGAGTTTCAGCTTCAGCATCAGTCTTTCCAATGAATATTCAGCACTGATTTCTTTTAGGATGGACTGGTTGGATCTCCTTGTAGTCCAAGGGACTCTCAAGAGGCTTCTCCAACACCACAGTTCAAAAGCATCAATTCTTTGGCACTCAGCTTTCTTCACAGTCCAACTCTCACATCCATACATGACTACTGGAAAAACAATAGCCTTGTCTAGACGGACCTTTGTTGGCAAAGTAATGTCTCTGCTTTTTAATATGATGTCTAGGTTGATCATAGCTTTTCGTTCAGCCCAGGTCCCAAAATAAGAAGACACATGGGGACAGTCCTAAACCACAGTGCAACTCACAGCACTGACACAATGCATAGCAAATAATTTATACTTGTTATTGAAGGCCATTAAGAGCTTGAGGTTGTTTGTTACACAGCATTATTGCAGTAAAAACTGGCAAATCCATTCCTATGCAGAGCTATATTTCAAACCTACCTCTGGTATTTTTCTTGCTTTTTAAATGGAAATCTCCAGCACCCTACAAAGTAGAGACATTACTTTGCCAACAAAGGTCCATCTAGTCAAGGCTATGGTTTTCCAGTGGTCATGTATGGATGTGAGAGTTGGACTGTGAAGAAAGCTGAGCACTGGAGAATTGATGCTTTTGAACTGCGGTGTTGGAGAAGACTCTTGAGAGTCCCTTGGACTGCAAGGAGATCCAACCAGTCCATTTTTAAGGAGAACAGCCCTGGGATTTCTTTGGAGGGAATGATGCTAAAGCTGAAACTCCAGTACTTTGGCCACCTCATGCAAAGAGTTGAGTCATTGGAAAAGACTCTGATGCTGGGAGGGATTAGGGGCAGGAGGAGAAGGGGATAACAGAGGATGAGATGGCTGGATGGCATCACTGACTCGATGGACATGAGTTTGAGTGAACTCTGCGAGTTGGTGATGGACAGGGAGGCCTGGCGTGCTGCAATTCATGGGGTCACAAAGAGTCAGACGACTGAGCAACTGAACTGAACTGATGGGACCAGATGCTGTGATCTTAGTTTTCTGAATGTTGAATTTTAAGCCAACTTCTTCACTCTCCTCCTTCACTTTAATCAAGAGCCTCTTTAGTTTTTCTTCACTCTGACGTAAGGGTGGTGTCATCTGTGTATGTGAGATTACTGATATTTCTCCCGGCAATCTTGATTCCAGCTTGTGCTTCATCCAGCCCCACATTTCACATGATGTACTCTGCATATAAGTTAAATAAGCAGGGTGACAATATACAGCATTGATGTACTTCTTTCCCTATCTGGAACCAGTCTGTTGTTCCATGTCCAGTTCTAACTGTTGCTTCTTGACCTGCATACAGATTTCTCAGGGAGCAAGTAGGGTGGTCAGGTATTCCCATCTCTTTAAGAATACAGCTTGTGGTGATCCATGCAGTCAAAGGCTTTGGCATAGTCAACAAAGCAAAAGTAGATGTTCAAACTACTGCACAGTTGCACTCATCTCACACACTAGTAAAGTAATGCTCAAAATTCTCCAAGCCAGGCTTCAACAGTACGTGAACCGTGAACTTCCAGATGTTCAAGCTGGGTTTAGAAAAGAGAGAGGAACCAGAGATCAAATTGCCAACATCTGCTGGATCATCGAAAAAGCAAAAAAAGGTAAATCAGATATCTTATGACTATACAGTGGCAGTGACAAATAGATTCAAGGGACTAGATCTGATAGAGTGCCTGAAGAACTATGGATGGAGGTTCATGACATTGTATAGGAGGCAGGGATCAAAACCATCCCCAAGAAAAAGAAATGCAAAAAGGCAGCATGGTTGTCTGACAAGGCCTTACAAATAGGTGAGAAATGATCTAATAGCTTCCCTGCTGGCTCAGATGGTAAAGCGTCTGTCTATAATGTGGGAGACCTGGGTTCGAGCCCTGGGTTGGGAAGATCCCCTGGAGAAGGGAATGGCAATCCACGCCAGGACTATTGCCTGGAAAATCCCATGGACAGAGGAGCCTGGTAGGCTACAGGCCATGGGGTCACAAAGAGTCGGACACAACTGAGAGACTTCACTTTCACTTTCTGAATGATCTAGTGGTTTTCCTACTTTCTTCAATTTTAGTCTGAATTTGGCAATAAGGAGTTCATGATCTGAGCCACAGTCAGCTCCCAGTCTTGTTTTTGCTGACTGTATAGAGCTCCATCTTTGGGTCCAAATAATATAATCAACTGATATTGGTATTGACTATCTGGTGATGTCCATGTGGATTCTTCTCTTGTGTTGTTGGAAGAGGGTGAGAAAAGGAGCCAGAAGGGCTTGGGGGAGGTCTCCTTCCCAAATTAGACTGCAGACGTGCCCAGGGACTCATTCCACATCGCAGGACCCACCCCCACCCCCTACCCTTGGTTTCCCTCCCAAACAGGGATTTACCTGTCCTAATCCTCTGGGGTTCATGTATCACCACTTTTGTAAAGCCATATTAAGGCTCTAAAGATGCCAAATCATTCATCAGTTCCCTGAAGCAAAAACATTTGCCAAAGCTTCCTGTCCGAACTAGCTCAGAAAAGCCGGTCCTTTACAAACAGGAAGCACTCCCCCCACAGGGGTTCTTGCCTCTTCATAGTCTCTTTCTCCAGGCCACTGACACAGGTTGACCCTTTTGCCAAATTGAAGGGTGACTGCTCTTCATAAAGTACCCAGAGGTATTTGATACCTAATGTAGTGACGGTAGGTTGTATATGTGTATAAAATAGCCCATTGGACAGTTATCATTTCTGTAGGGAGGGAAAAGTGAGTCAGTTTAATTCTCTTCTGCAAATCAATTATTAAGCACTCATTCGAGTACTTTTTATTGAACAGGTTTTGTGTGATAGATGCTGAGAAGGATACTAATAGTAATCAGGCAGGGAAACCACTTCTGGATACTGACAGCCTAGTAAGAGTGCCAAAGTGGGTAAGCACATGTAGACGGTGCTGTGAAAGTGCTGCACTCAATACGCCCGCAAATTTGGAAAACAGCAGTGACCTCAGCACTGGAAAAGGTCAGTGTTCATTCCAATCCCAAAGAAGGGCAACGCCAAAGAGTGTTCAAGTGAAAGTGAAAGTCCCTCAGTTGTGTCCGACTCTTTGCGACTCTATGGACTATACAGCCCATGGAATTCTCCAGGCCAGAATATTGGAGTGCCTAGCCTTTCTCTTCTCCAGGGGATCTTCCCAACCCAGGGATTGAACCCAGGTCTTCCACATTGCAGGCAGATTCTTTACCAACTGAGCCACAAGAGAAGCTCAAGAATACTGGAGTGGGTAGCCTATCCCTTCTCCAGCAGATCTTCCCAACCCAGGAATTGAACTACCATACAATTACACTCATTTCACACACTAGCAAGGTAATGCTCAAAATCCTTCAAGCTATACTTCAACAGTACGTGAACCAAGAGCACAAAATACTTTGGAAAATTCTTAAACAGATGAGAATACCAGACCAACTTACTTGCCTTCTGAGAAACTGTATGCAGGTCAAGAAATAACAGTTAGAACCAGACATGGATCAACAGACTGGTTCAAAATTGGGAAAGGAGTACATCAAGGTTGTATACTGTCACCCTGCTTATTCAACTTACATGCCAAGTACATCATACAAAATGCTGGGCTAGATGAAGCTCAAGCTGGAATCGAGATTTCCAGGAGAAATATCAATAACCTCAGACATGCAGATGATACCATCCTTATGACAGAAAACCAAGAGGAACTTAAGAGCCTCTTGATGAAGGTGAAAGAGGAGAGTGAAAAAACTGGCTTACAACTCAACATTTTAAAAAACTAAGATCACAGCATCTGGTCCCATCACTTCATGGCAAATAGGTGGGAAACAATGGAAGCAGTGACAATGGAAACAGTTCTTTTCTTGGGCTCCAAAATCATTGCATATGGTGACTGAAATTAAAAAGATGCTTGCTCCTTGGAAGAAAAGCTATGACAAACCTAGGCAACATATTAAAATGCAGAGACATCATTTTGCTGACAAAGGTCCATCTAGTCAAAGCTATGATTTTTCCGGTAGTCATGTATGGATGTGAGAGTTGGACTATAAAGAAGGCTGAGCATCAAAGAATGATGCTTTTTAACTGTGGTGCTAAAGAAGACTCTTGAGAATCCCTTGGACTGCAAGGAGATCAAACTAGTCAGTCCTAAAGAAAATCAACCCTAAGTATTCATTGGAAGGACCGATGTTGAAGCTGAAGCTCCACTATGTTGGCCACCTGATGCAAAGAGGTGACTCACTAGAAAAGACCCTGATGCTGGGAAAGATTGAGAGCAGGAGGAGACAGAGATGACATAGGATGAGATGATTGGATAGCATCACTGATTTAATGGACATGAGTTTGAGCAAACTCCGGGAGATAGTGAAGGACAGGGAAACCTGGCATGCTGCAATCCATGGGGTCCCGAAGAGTCGGACAAAACTGAACAACAATAATACGTATGTATGTATATGTATACTAACATGCACATATGAGTACAAGGAATAGACAATAATCTCAGAGGAAATGTTTAGATAGTGTTATAGGAGTCAGACAAGGAACCCATTCCCTCCAGCTGAGACCTGATCTCACCACCCTTCTTGCTATCACAACCTGCCTAACCCCCGCACTTCCAACCTGCCTCGTCCTGCTTTCCCATGGCACTTATCACCCTGCAATGCATCATACAAGTTATTTATTTATTGTTTTTTTATCTTTCACCACCACTAGGATGTAATCCCTCTCCATAAAGGCAGAGTTGTTGTCTGTTTTGATGGAGCCCAAGTATGGAACCTAGAATAGAACCTAGCAGATGAGTAGGAACCAAATGATTTTCCCTCAGTGCAAGGCTTCCCTGGTGACTCAGACAGTAAAGAATCTGCCTGCAGCACAGGAGACCTGGGTTTGATCCCTGGGTCAGAAAGATTCCCTGGAAAAGGGAATGGCAACTCACTCCAGTACTCTTACCTGGAGAATTCCATGGACAGAGGAGCCTAGCAGGCTACACAGTCCATGGGGTCCCAAAGAGTCAGACAAGACTGAACGGCTGGGCACAAATACACACAATGCAAGGCAGGCAGAACAGGTGTGAGAGACAGCCATGCCTCCATCCATTCACTGAATAAGCATCTACTGAGTATCTCTCTATGCCCAGCGTTATGCTAGTCCCTGGAGATGTAAAGAAAGGAAATCCTCTAACCTCATTAGGGCCTGGCAACCTGGACAGAGGACAAGAGCTTCCTGTTTAGATAAACAGTGTGAGCAAAGGCTCCAGAGGCAGAAGTGTTAACGCAGGTGGAAAGCGGGGTGTGATGTGGACTTCCTGGGAATAAAGCTGAAGTCACAGCAGATTCCAAGGTCGGGAAGTGAGAACCCCTGACAAAGAAATCCATGCTGACAGCTGAACCCTTGCAATCCTCAGTGATACAGCTCCAATTCTAAATAATTCCCTTCGACACGGACATAAGACTCCATCAAAGCCAAATAGATCAGACTTAATCCAAGAGGTGGAAAGTGAGACAGCAGGAATGTCCAGAGCTCTCTGCCTTACAGCCTGTGTGGGTTTCATGCTTCCTGCTTTGCTTGTCTTCAAGACACAGAGGAATGGGTTCACACAGGCGGACCCACACAGAACACATGCAGGCTGCTTCCAACTTTGCACAGATCATCCCAGCCAAGACAGGAGAAGGCCAGGTCGAGTGCATACACATGCCTGGCTCCTGGATTGCCCAGTCACCTTGAGAGGAATAAGGATTTTGTATTCAAGCAGCACATTTCTGGAAAGACAAGGGTGGGCTATAGCTCCAAGACACTGTGCAACTCCTGTCATCCCAGGCCTGAGTACAACCATTACTGGGCCTTCTGAGTACCGAGCTTAGAGCCAGGCACTGCGGGAAGTCAGAAAAGAAGCAGAAGAGAGAGTCTGAAAAGTTCACATCTGACCCAAAAGAAGGAGGAAGCAGATGCTATAAAAATAGATGCTTATAGGCACAGTTAGATTGGATGGCTATACTGAGCTCTGGAAAAAAAATAGCTTATAAAAATAATCCTGTTATACACCGACTCTCTCCTATATATAGCAAATACAAATAATCATCCACTTCCCCAGTTCATCTCTTTCCCGTCTTTGCTTTTCAATATTGTGTCTTCTTGAGAGCTAACCTTACAAGCAAGAGTTCTAGCGCCCATCAGAGAGGAATGTCTAGCCATCAAGGTGAGCTGCTGGTCCCTGCAGGGGGAGAGGAGATCACAGAGGGGTTTTGTGGGGACTGGGTGATTCATTCACAGAGTGGATGTCAGGCCACTCGGACAAAATCAGAAGCTTGCACGCCAATTGCTGTTGCTACTGGGCTCCCACTCCTGTTCCCAGAGTACTCTCCGAACATTCCCACCTCCCCACCCCCTGCACCTGCTTTGGAGTTCCTTAACAGCATCACTGTAAAACGCCAGGACCACAGTGGGAAGAAGCCACCTACACTGTGTGGCATAAAGGTGCGTGAAGAAAACAAGTCTTCAGGTGACCACAGGGTCCCAGGTCCGACATGCTATCAAGGCCCATCTGTGAAGGCCTTGTGAGGCCTGTCTGTGAAACCCGTCTCTCTTCCTCTAAGCAGCTCAGCCAAGGAAGTAAACCCTCACCACACCTCAGCACGACTGACTGACAGGGCTGCTGCTAGGAATGCGTAGAGGGAGGGGCCAGGCAGACAGGAGGGATCACTCTTCAGATGACTTAGAGGACTACGTGCTAAGAGATTTCCAAGCCGAGTCTTGTCAGGAAACACAACCTGGTGTTAAGCCTTGCAATTCTACCCAAGAAGCCTCATTTCCCATTTCTTTTTAATTGTTTCCTCCCTCTGTCCTCTGTTGGGAGCAATTTAAGTCACTCTGATGTCCCACTAACAGCCTACTGGATGACAACAGCCCAGAAAAGAGAAGACATTCCAGAAATAGAAAACCACAGTGAAAAATGCCTGCTTAGAGTTTCATTAAGTCTCAGATAGCAAGACCACTCCCTGGTCACTGAATTGTTCGGAACGTAAGGGGATCTAAAATAGCAGTGGAATATATTTCTGGTGACTTTCCGGCTGCTCCAGCAAGGGGTGTGGGTCCCGTCATCAGTCCAGTAAACATGCCTTGAGTGCCTGCCCAATGCTAGGCACTGACCAGAGCTAGTAGCTGATATCTGATGGACCTCTCCGGGCCAGATCCTGGGCTAGCGCTTTCGTAGGCTATGTTATTTAATGTAATCTTCCCAAATATCTGTAAGCATCCTTCCATTGTGACTCCCAATTTATGATCAACATAACGAAGGCACTTAGAGATTAAGTCATTTTCCCCAAAAACACAGAGCTGAATCCTGGAAAAGCCAAGAGGAAGTCTACTTCAGTTTCCAGTTTTAACTGCTACACTCCAGAGCCCCTAAGAAAGATGTACAATGAAGATTGTGCAACTTGCCCCGAAAGTCTGTTTCAGGCTTTACCATCAGAAAGTCCCTTAGAGCAAACTCGAATGTCTCCCACTTCCCTTACAGTGTATTTCCTCCTGCTTAGCTCCAAGCAAAGCTGGAGAAGAACCAGGCAGGGCAACTTCTGAGAAGCGAGTGGAAGGAGGGGGTGGTCCCAGCCCCACACTGGAGGGAGAATGCATTCCTTCTACCGGGAACTACAGCCCCTCCAGCCCCTCCTGGTTACATGGAGCCCTGGTTACATCCTGGTTACTTCTCCTTCATACCCTCAGAGAGCAAAAGGTTCATTCTGCAGATAAGTCAGAATTCTGCCTCTGTTGCAACACTTCTGGCATTTTGTCAAGCTGACCCCGCTCCCGGAAAAGGACAAGCAGTGCTTTTACATTCATTAGAGAAGAGGCCCTTGGGTCAGAAGTGCATTTCTGCCTTGGAACCCTCACCAACCTGGGGGCTCAGTTCTGCTCAGCACTGGTTAACACCACAACCTTAAGCAGCTCTCCGGTTCGCGGAACACAGGACACCCCTGAAAGATAGCCCACCAGTTCCCTAGGTCTGGGATGGGGCCTGAGAACTTGCATTTCTAACAATTTCCCACGTGAGGCTGGTGCTGCTGATCCGGGGACCCTAGGCTTCCTGATATTTTTCTGCAGAATCCTTGGTGCTGTGTTAGCACCAGCTGCACCATTCTTGTAAATCCTGGCTCCAAACACAGTTCCTACAATCTCGGGAGCACAGATACATGCATGAGCTGAGAGGCAGAGGGAGTGCAGAAATGAGGGTGCTGAGCCCAGGCTGAATGGCCATTTAAGAATAAAGCTCTTGAGGTCTGGAGGGCAGAATACCGAATGGAGCTGAGAGGGCTTTCCACCTCCTTGCTAAGGGTACTGGAATTGGTCTGGGCAAAGCCAGCCCTGCCAGCCCAGCTCAGCTCAGACCTGCCTGAGGCACTCATTCCTTCCTCAGGAGGGGGCCCACTTACCTTCTAGCCACAGCTCAGTGGCTGAATTCACATTCCTTTCCCTGGGAAAGCAGGGCTTCCCAGGTAACTCAGTGGTATTTAAAGAAAAAAAAAATCCACCTGCCAATGCAGGAGATGCAAGGAGTTTTAATCCCTGGGTTGGGACGATCCCTTGAAATAGGAAATGGCAACCCACTCCAGTATTCTTGTCTGGAGAAATCCCATGGACAGAGTCCTGGTGGGCTACAGTCCAGGGGTTCGCAAGGCGTCAGACTACCACTAAGCACGCACGCAGGCAGGCACACACTCTGGAAAGGAAGGGACATCTCTCTGCCTTGCCTACCAGCTCATCAGCACTTTTCCTGGAAGTCTTGGTTGGACCCTGTGTTTCAGGATAAATCGCTGAAAGGAAGGGATCCTGCCTCTCATCTGCAATCACTGATCCTACTGGAAAGCCTGGAGGTCAGGAGCCTGACACAATCCACCCAGGGACTCAACCTCCTCTTGTCTTACACAGCGGGGCTTCACTCTCCTCATTTCCTCTGAATAGAAATCCCTTTGTCCTTGGCCTCCTGGTGAACTCCCAGCCTTCCTTCCAAACTCATCTCAGGCCTTTTGCCTAGGGAAAGTGCTCCCTCAGCACCAACTAGAGTCCATTTCCTCCTCCACGCCTTGGCTGCACTGCTTTGCAAGCTTCCATGCTGTTTACAAATCTGAGCGACAGGAGAGGGATTACTGTCCTCTAAGTATCCCCAGCTTGGCTGCCCTCTCCTTACCAGCTACAAAGCTTCTTCCACTCAGCTTCCACCTCTCTTTCTGTTCTGAGCATGGCAATCTCCCTTTCCAGGATTCTTCTTTGCTGTGATATAGAGTCAAAGTTGGGGAGAGAAAACTAAGAGAAGAAAGAGGTGTTTAGAAGACATGAGAGATAAGGACTAGGGCTAGAAAGACATTTTCTCTAAACTAAAGAAAGGAAAAATAGAGTAGACTGGGACAGCTTTCTGGGGGGAGCTGAAGGAAGAATGCCAAGCAAGGCAGGCTGAGGGCGTAAGGAAGCGGATAGAAAAGGGAAGAGGTTATATTGAGAGTAACTCTGGATGTCCACGAAGACTCTATTTACTGAGTTTAAGAGCACAAGGAAGGGACTTGAATCACTCTGCAGTGCCATTGGTTGCTGGGGCCCTCTCTGATGCTGCTCCAGGACTGGACCACAGGAGTTTTGCTTTCGTTGGGTTGCATCCTCGGGTTTCTCCCGTCTTTTACTTTGTTGTTCTCAGAGTCTGGCACGGAGCCTGGTGCATAAGAGATGTGCAGAAAAGTTCAGCTTTTTCCCCTCCTTTCTTTGCTTCTGTCAACCTTGAGCAGCCCATGAGGCTGAAATGATGGCAGAAGGGAGCAGGAGCTGACAGGACAGCTTGGGGGAGAAAGGCAACTAAAACGTCCCAGTAAATCTCCCTGGACGGAGTGAGAACCAGCCGCACACTGCTGATCTTGGCTGGGAGCCCACCATTTACCAGCCCCCTCCGGGCCTCTAGGGTATGGCTAATTAAAGACATGGTTACTCATTTCATTCCCAAGTCGCTATTTAAGGAAGTAGAATCATGCCATTCCTATAAGGCCTCTGACCCTACCCTAGAGGCAAACAATGCCAGGGCTTGTCTGAGTGGCTGTAAGTACAGAGCTGTTGGGAGAGGCTGTGAGGGGGCGGAGGAGGGGGGAGACAGCAGGCCCCACCGCTGGACCAGCAGCTGGATGCTCCCTCCCTCGACGTCCTCCTCTCTCCCTCCCCCTAAGGGGCTAGGATCTTGTGACCACCCTCCCTGAGCCCACTGCCAGGGCAACTCCTGTGTTTTCTGGACACGGAGTCACACAGCTGACTCAGAAAAAAAAGGACTAACAATCTCCTTTTGGATTTCAAGTAGCAGCAACTCGGAGCATCTGAGATTTTTCAGTTGTTTTTTAAAATGTGAAGAAAACATTGCTTTTAATCAGCAGACTTGCTGAGATCTGCTGTATGTCAGGCCCAGTGCTAAGCACTGGGAAGGGGAATGAATAAAAATAAGCAAGTTTTGCTCTGAAAGAGTGTCCAATCTGATAGATGAAAGAGATGCATAAACAAATACATGACACTAACGTGGAATAAATGTAAAAGTAAAGTTTTATACTATGCGCACTACAGAGAAAGTGGTGATAACCTGTAATTGGCAGGCAAAGAAATGTGTGTGGAGCAGGGGTGGGAGTGGGAAGATTTGAGGTGAGTTTTGAGGTACAAATAGGAGTTCATCACGTGAGGGAAGAACACCCCTAGCAGATGAAAAGCATATTCAAAGTCATTTAAATCATGGAGAAATGAGTTGAATCCATGAGTTTCAATGGGTCTCAAACTTTGCGAACAAATATCTCATACAGAATAAGTCACATTAAAGTAAATAGGTTAGTCTGAAGAATCCAGTACAAGTAGGGATTTTTAAAGATTTATTATTGAGAATTAATTGACATAGAGTATCATATCAGTTTCAAGCAGCCCGAAATTTCTTAGACTTTTAAAAAAAATTTTTAACTGTGCAAAATTATGCATTATGGTTTATAAGCGTCTCATGTTTTGACATTAATATTTTCAATTTCTAGTAAGATTATTCAATTTTCCAAACGTAGATGGTCAAATAAATTGATCCCCCATGTAGGGAGAAGCTCCACATGGATTTCTTGAGAAAGAGAAAGGCAGTATGTAACCAGTGTGAGAACTAGAAAGCCTTTAAAAGAGGGTTGGAGACCAGAGCTCTGTCTCTGACTGTACAAGTGATTTTTCACTCTCATATTTAGGTGATGGCTGGGTTTGACCACAGTTACAGCATTTTCCAAACACTCTTAGAGAAGTAAGTTTGTCCTGTTGTCTGATGAGGCCATCTTGGTTTTTGCAGGAATGGGGTTGTTCCTCTCACCCTTGCCCAGGCCACCACCCTCTGGGCCATGGGTATGTGGCTGGGGTGTGGTACCCAAGGAAAGAGATCACAGGCTAGGAAGGCCATGATTACCGCCTGCAGAGTTCAGAACACAGAGGGAGATAATTTGTGCTGCTGCTGCTGCTGCTGCTGCTAAGTCGCTTCAGTCGTGTCCGACTCTATGCAACCACATAGACGGCAGCCCACCAGGCTCCCCAATCCCTGGGATTCTCCAGGCAAGAACACTGGAGTGGGTTGCCATTTCCTTCTCCAATGCATGAAACTGAAACAGCAGATTTAACATTCACACTTTCTTACACGATAGGGAACCCTCGCATTTCATGCTCAGTATCAAGGGGGAGGCACATGGCAATCTTGGAGAGGGTCACCGGGAGCCCATCTTCACCAGGAGTAGGAGGATGAGGCAGGTCACCAGGTACCATGTAACAACCCTTAATTTAATGGTGTTGGAGGAAAACTGAAGGGAAAAGATCTATTTTGTTTCAATACAAGCCAGGCTCTGAGGAGCGCTTGCATGATAACAGCAATGTTTCTCCTTCCTTATAGTAGGAGATATGAAATTAACTTTGAACAGCAGGTTGAACTACAAAGGACAGGAAGACAGGGTGTCTGGACCCTACAAAGAATCTTCACATGCACTGACTGAACAATAAACACAGTTTATTTATTTAAATAAAATAGCTTCCCATTTGATTGCAGTTTTGTACCAAGAGCCAAGTGTTTCTGTATCAAAGGCAAGCAGGTGGATGTCCACACTTCCAGTTCCAGCCAGCAATGCTGACATGCCCCAGGCAAGGTCAAAGGTTGAATTATATCCCCCTACCACCGGAATCTGTTTGTTGAGGTCCTAACCCCCAGGACTTCAGAAAGTGGCCTTATTTGGATATGCAGTCTTTGCAGATACAATCAAGATAAAGTCAGACTAGAGTAGGGTGGGCCCCTAATGCACCATGACTGGTCCCCTCGGAAACAGAGGGAAAGAGACACACGTACAGGTTGAACACCCTGTGAACAGGAAGGCAAAGATCACGGTGATGCATCAACAGATAGAAGGACGCCAAGACTGCCAGCAAACCAGCAGAAGCTAGGAGAGAGGCTTGGGACAGATCCTGCCTCACTGCCTAGAGGGAACCAGCCCTGCGACACTTTGATCTTGGACTTGAAACTCTGAAACTGTGACTCAACAGATGTCTGCTGTGTATACCACCCAGTCAGTGATCCTTTGTTATGGCAGCCCCAGCAAATTGATGCAGGGATGGGAACTGTCCTCAAGGAAACCTAATAGAAGTTCAATAACAAACGTTCAAAGTAGATTTAAAGCAAAAACAAAAATCAAAAGCAGAATCTCTCCTGGTAATGAAAGACTTGGAAATCTTTGGAAACTATTCAGAAACTTAGAGGACCAGTGTTTTAGTTTTCTTTTTCTTTCTTTCTTTTTTAATGCACTTAACACTGCTGCAGGAAGCATCATAAATCTCCTCAATGAACAGTCCCAATCTGCTGATAGCTGGTGAGAAAGTAACTGGCTGTTTTTGTGTAAAAGCTCCTACGCTCCTTTCACAGCCACGTTCATTTTAGCCTGTTAGGCCAAGGGAAGACAATTGCATTAAATCACCTGGCAACTTAAATGCTCTCCTTTTTGGCATCAAAGAAGACTTTCCCTTTAATCAATTAGAAACCTGAGGTCTCCCTGACAAGTGCATAAACCTTAGAATTAGGGGGCAGCCAAGAGCTGGATTCAACAGGAGAGCTTTTGCATGCAAGCTTCTGGTGGACCCTTCTGGTGGGCGCTGGCAGAGCAACCCAAGAGGTGTCATATTGTTTTCCAGTTGCCAAGTCATGTCTGACTCTTTTCAGCCCCATGGACTGCAGCATGCCAGACTTCCCTGTCCTTCACTGTCTCCTGGATTTTGCTCAAATTCCTGTCCATTGAGTCGGTGATGCTATTAAACCATCTCATTCTCTGTTGCCCCCTTCTCCTCCTGTCTTGTCTTCAGTCTTTCCCAGTATCAGTGTCAAGGTGACTGAGGCATGCCCTCGATCATGCCCCGTAATGGTGACCTGTACAACTCCCACCAGATACTGAGTCCTCTGAGGGAAAGGACTGCGTCCCTTACACCTCCCCACAGGTCCTATTTTCATGATGGTGCCATTGAATCCTCCTACTCAAGCCCTTCTTGGGGAACCAAGATTCTTCTTCCTCACCTGATTCCCATATGATGGGACAAGGATGAAACAGAGAGCTCATAGCCTACAGGATCAGGGAGAAGGCAGGAAATGAACATCTTAACAAGGCATTCATGACTATTTTCAGGGTCACACAAGCCAGGTCAAAAGATGATAAATGGAAATTTAATTAGAGTCAGTGAAAGGGTAATGGGTGTTGAACTTAGAAATGAATTTTTCTTTTTGAAGATGTGAAAAGAACTTTGGAGTCCTTTGGCTCTTCTGACCTACAGAAATGGTTTTCTAATCGAAGAGCCTGAGACTCATCTTCCCACATAAGAGGGGTGAGCAGATCTAGGGAGCTTTAGATAAGGCTCTTAGAATAAATGCAAATGAAAGAAATGAATGTCTTCCGCCCTGACAGCTCTTCTCAGGTCCCCTCCTACTCTAGGGCTTTCCGGTGGGTAGACGTGGAGGGGAAAAAAATATTCAAATATGCAATTGATTGTTCAATCCCAAGTCAGTTTCATTTTCTAGCTCTCTGGCAGTCTGCTTGCTGTATCAACTATCACACTCCAGTTCCCTAGATGTGCCCCTGTTTGGATACGCAAACACCGGGTACCGTTCTAGGCTGGGCCCTGCTCCTCCACTGGCTGCTGGGTCTCTGCTGCTGAGAGAGGCCTTGTGTAAAGAGCTTCCATAATAACGTCTCGGATTCCAGTCCGAATCCTTCCCTGCTGCAGGTTACTTGACTCTGCAAGACTTGGCTGCTTCTTCTTAGAATGGAGATCAAATGAGTGATGATAGCAGCTTCATGGTTTCCTTGTGAGGACCCAAAGGAAGAATAAATTAGATAAATAGAGCTTGTGATATACTGCGTCAGGAGAATGATAAGTAAAACAAGGTCCTGTTATGCTCCTTGCTTGCTTGTTAAGTTGTCTCAGTCGTGTCCGACTCTTTGCAATCCTATGGACTGTAGCCCGCCAGACTCCTCTGTCCATGGGGTTCTCCAGGCAAGAATACTGGAATGTGTTGCCATGCCCTTCTCCAGGGGATCTTCCCAACCCAGGAACTGAACCGGCATCTCTTATGTCTCCCACACTGCAGGTGGGTTCTTTACCACTGAACCACAGAGGGAGCCCGTTCTGCTGTTAAGAGACAATAAATAAAACCCCTGGTACACTGAGGTAGGTGCTCAATAAAAGGGCCTCCACTCCACGCTGTCTGCCCTGCAGCTTAGCTGAGGGTCTGGTCCTTCTCCCCTGTCAATATGAAAACAGATACAGAATGAGCCCAGTGGTCTGTTCCCCGGGCCCTGTCTCCTCTGGAGGTAGACCTGAGCAGAGGCTCCTGTGCTTGCCTTCCGAGGAGGGAGCAAGTGCTGACAGAGAATGAAAGAGGCAGAAGTCTAGCCCTTTCCCATTTGAGAGAATCAAATAAAGGAAGCTCTATGTGCTGGACTTTAGCTCCAACGGGTACACATGAGTTGAATGTGGACCACTTGCAGATGCTGTGCTAAAGCCTGAGGATGAAGAAGTGAGACACTTGGTCCCTCCAGGCCTTTCTACATCTCCATGCGCCAGTTCAAGAACACAAGATGTCTTTCAGTACATCTATTTCCTAACAAATCGTCACAATTCCACATTTGATTATACTATTTTGACTTTTAACAAAAAGATTTATGCGTGGCAAAGAAAAGTACACTATTTTTTTCCTCTCTCCTAATTCCTAAACCTCATCGACTTTTAAGATGGAATTAATGTCAGTAATATAAACAGGAAGTGGCTGTCTTTTTAAGTGACTAAATAAAGCCAACCACTTTCTCATTGAGATAGTTTGACAACAGTTTTTAAGTCCTAGAGAAGAACTTGTTTTCCAATTGACTAATTAAAATCCACTTAATCTAATAAAGTAGATTCTCTAGGGACCCCCATAACAGAGAAAATTAATCTGAATTGAGCTATAATATAAACATAGAGTAAACAAACTGCATTTTGTGAGGAGAAAAAGCATGCTATAGGTGGTAATTCTCACTTGTCCACACCAGCTCCGAAACGGACTCCAAGAGCTGTATTTACAGAGACCTCTGCACTCCCTACCCCCCATGCCCCCACTTTGACAGGGAGCCGTCTTCTCCAGTTAGGAACTGGGAAGCCAGATCCCCTTATGATGGCCGGTGATGTTTCTCCTCTGGGAAGACGGCATTCACTTTCCTGCTCCTTCTTCCAGGTCAAAGTGATCTTGTTGTTCTGACACTTCCTCTCCTATCCGGCAGTTTCCCTTTGAAAAATGAGACCATTCAATCCAAAGAGCTTTGCCCGTGCCTTCGAAGGAAGCTTGGGGTGGAGCAGAGACTGACTCTGTCTGGTTGTCCTCCCACACAAGAGGATATGGCACAAAACTCTCTCTCCAGGGACTCTCTGAAGAGTAGCTGACACCAGAGTGCACTGTCATCTGGGCTACGGGGCCTCTGAGTAAGAACATGCTCCTTAGAAAGTCACCTGTATGTGTTATGTATATATGTATCTGCAAAGATACAGCTATGACTATCTCTATATGTTCAAGAAAGAAGCCTCAAATCGAGACCAACAAACGTTTCCCTAGGCCCTCAGTGCCTCAGAGGAACTTGCTTTAATTAATAGATCAGAATAGTTAGTATTTAATGTATCAAATAAATGGATGATAGATACATTGATGGATAGATTGATAGATACATAGATAGATTTGGAAGTCAGACCTAAGTTTATACCAATTCCTGGCTGAAGGAGCCAGTATTGTGCTGTGCTGAGTTGCTCAGTCGTGTTTGACTCTTTGCAACCCCATGGACTGCAGCCTGCCAGTATCCTCTGTCAGGGATTCTCCAGAGAAGAATACTGGAATGGGTTGCCATATCCTCCTCCAAGGTATGTTCCCAACCCGGGGATTGAACCCAGGTCTCCCGCATTGCAGGCAGATTCTTCACCATCTGAGCCACCAGGGAAGCCTGACCCAGTACTGCTGCTGCTGCTAAGTCACTTCAGTCGTGTCTGACTCCATGCGACCCCATAGACAGCAGCCCACCAGGCTCCGCCGTCCCTGGGATTCTCCAGGCAAGAACACTGGAGTGGGTTGCCATTGCCTTCTCCAATACATGAAAGTGAAAAGTGAAAGTGAAGTCGCTCAGTCGTGTCCGACTGCAGCCCACCAGGCTCCTCCGTCCACAGGATTTTCCAGGCAAGAGTACTGAGTTTCCCTAAATCTAAATTTGTGTGTGTGTGTGTGTTCAGTCATGTATAACTCTTTGCGACCCCATAGACTGTAGCCCACCAGGATCTCTATCCATGAAATTTTCCAGGCAAGAAACACTGGAGGGGGTTGCCATATCCTATTCCAGGGCATCTTCCTGACCCAGGGATCAAACCCGAGTCTCTTGCATCTCCTACATTGGCAGGGGGATTCTTTACCACTGTGTCACCTGGGAAGCCCCAAACCTAAATTTACATGTCTGTAAAATTGGTTTGATTACCTCTCTGGTTGGTTTCCAGGCATAAATGAATGAATGCATGTAAAGTACTTATTAAAGTAACTGCCATGAAGTAAGCTTCAATAAGAAGGAACCATCACTGATTTATTTCATTCTTAGTGGAGAACAGTTCATCTGGGGGCATCTTTGAGAGGTCAGGATTTCAGAACTGCAGGGAGACACAGTGGTTTCATGGGAAGGCTCTGATATACCTATGTGTAAATGGATACTTTCTGCAACAATGCACAGCTTAAGTGGGACCTGTCACCTGGTGGTCAGACGTTTCCCAGGTCTTGAGGGTGAGACAGTACTGCCAGAGAACCCAGTTTGATTTCCTGGTTCAAAAATCACACCTGTGAAACTCGATCCAGGTGGGAAATTCTTCTGGCTGCTTCTGCTCAAGCCATGGTTCCTTATCAAGTTATGTCTCTGGGTCACTCTGAGGTCATCTTTTAAATTAATGTGACAGACAAGGAAGGCCACAAAACCTCGCTGCTTAGCCTTCGCCTACAAGTCCATCGCAGCAGCGAGTTGACTGAACACGCACTTGGTACTAGTAGCCTTTTGGTCATCAGTTTCTTTAATCCTCCAGCAAGCCTCCAACAACCCTCCATCAGGGCAGCTGCAGTAATCCCCCTTTAAAGATGAACCATCTCAGGCTTGCAGTGTCCAAGGTCACAGCTGGCAAGTGGAGCAACACTGCAGGTAAGTAGGGAGCTCTTGCCACCCGGCCATGCTTCACAGAAAACCATTCGTCCTGTTCTGCTCTCCCGTGCCACGTGTGTCAATACTGCATCTGAGAACAGAAAGAGGTTTGAAATTCTCATTTTCCTCGCTTGCTAAAGAGAAGCACAGCCTGTTATAAGGCTCTACCTTGCTCTGGCTCTCCAGATTCTTCCTCCAATCCTCTTTATAGAGCACCTCCCTTTACCCCCACAATACCTGCTCGGGATTCTTCCTGGCCCTTCAAAAAACAACTGGCAAAAAGCAACTAGCTTGAATCCCTTTAGTTTGGCTAAGACGCCCCTTTTCAGGGGACCTGGTTGGAGCAAGAGTGCCACCTGCTGGAATGTCTGAGTCACTGCCAACACATGTTCCTTGGGCCAACGTGGGCCGGCAGGCGGAGAGGCTTAAGCCTGGCCAAGGAATCAATCAGTGTTCACAGAAACACCTCAGCAGCGTCCAGGCATCAACTTACTGACACTCAGTGTTTAGTTGTTCAGTGGTATCTGACTCTTTTGTGACCCCGCCAGGCTCCTCTGTCCATGGGATTTCTCAGGCAAGAACACGGGAGTGGGTCGCCATTCCCTTCTCCAGGAGATTCTTCCCCACCCAAGGACTGAACCCGTGTTTCCTGCAGTTGGCAGGCAGGTTTTTTTACCACTGAGCTACCAGGGAAGCCCAGATACTGACACTCAAGGTCTTATTCAAATACAAGTTTGGGACTTTAAGGCTGTGCAGTTCTTGTTTCCAAATAGGGGCTGGGATGAGGGTGGGGCAAGAGGGGCAGGGCCATGCAAGTACAGTACATCCCATCTTTGCGGAAAATTGTGAAACTGTATTCATCATGGATTTTTGCATCTATTTTGACTTTTTAAAGTGCATTAAAATATTACATATCTCGTTACTGAATTGTTTGGCACCCTCTCCTTTATGATTTACACCCACTGCAAAGGTTTCATTTGCCTCATGCTAGTATCGGCCCTGCTGAAGCCTTCTGCAAAAGGATTCAGTTTCCTTTCCGAGCTCTGTCTGTAGGTGAACTACACTCAAAGAGTCTCTAAGCTGAACGCCCACATCAGGGCCAGTCCCCGTGCAGCTCTGTGTCCACACTAGGCTTTTCCAATCCCCAGATCCACAGTCTGAGGTCAGGTGGGGTTGCGGGCAGTTCTTTATCTGTAGTGTGTGGGAGGGTTTCGAATGGGGGATGGTTCTCAAAACACTTGAAATTTTGTGGAAAACTATGCATTTTCTGGGGAGATGGCTTATCACCCTCCTTCATTCTCCAAGGAGGCTTGACCCCATAAAGGATAAGACTCACAACAGCCTTCATCAAAGAGTCTATGCAGGAAAAAGCAACAAGAAATGTCTTCCCACATCTGCCCTGGTAAAATGAATGTCAATCACCTGATCTGTGGTCTATAAACAGTGTTGGGAGACCCTGATACAAAGATTCAAGGGTTCTCAGAGTTTGGAGAAAGGAAAAATTCCTTTCTTGAGAAACTGGAATCTCAGCTGCATGCTGAGAACTGGATAGTCCACGTTGCCCTCTTTAGTTTTCACTCCCTGCTCTGAAAACCTCTCAACCTTGCCATTGTTCTCAGGCAAAGCTCTTTTGCAAGCTCCAGACTCTTCCACCCTCCTGGCATCCTTAACCCATCCTTCAAGATCAACTTTCTCCTCATTCTCAGGCAGGGCTAGGCTCTTACACATTCCCGTTAACCTGCAGATGACTTTTCTAGATTGATTTGCATATTGATCTACCTTGCCCACAAGGTTGTGAGTCCCAGAGGGCAGGAATCCAGTCTTGTTTGTTTCCATACCCCCAGTTCTTGGCAGAGTCAGTGTGTTAAAAAAAAAAAAAAAAGTTAGATGGATGAATAAATAAATAGATCTGTGAATGAATGAACAACACATGCCCTCGCCCAAGCCTTCTTGTGCTGGATGAGGAAAGTGAGACTCCCATAGACACTAGAAGGTCAGTGGGCCTTAGCCGAGCAGGGGCTCCCCCAGGAGCCCCACCAAGACCAGCTGCAGGCCACCCCACCCCCACACCCCAGCTGTGCACTGAGGTCAGAGCCCTTAGCAGTCACTCTAGAGCCAGCCACTTGCCCTGCTTTTCCTTCCTTTTGCTGCTCCTGGTTCAGAGCATGAAGTAGGAAGACAACTAACCAGGGGAATTCAGAGATGAGGAAGCGATCCCTGCAGTGGCCAGCTGTCCCCTTTACAGGGTCTGGAAAACCCGAATCTTCTCCGTGGTTCTCTGCCTTCCCATAGTGAAGACCTAAATGAAAAAACTATTTGACACTTTCAAACTTACTTCAACAGAAGGGGACAGAGTCACATTTCTTGCCCAGAAATACATTGTCCATGAACCTAAACAGCTCGTTTTCCTCTGCTCCCTTTCACCGGAATTAGATTCATCAGAAGTCTGATAAAATCTCTGGACGGATGAGCATCCCAAGCACGGCTGATCCCGACACTGTTCAGAAACTGGAGAGAGAGCTGGGAGGAGGGCGGCCACACCAGCTGCTTCTGCTCCTGCTCTGAAGGCGGACAGGCCTCCCAGGAAAAGCCTGGGCCCAAGCACAGCTGTGGTCGTTACTGAATCTGCAGGCTTGCCACAGACTAGAGAAAAGCTTCAAACAACAGAGCAGACCTTCCCGTGGTCCGCTGAACGGGGCTGGCTTCTCCTTGTGTTTTTATTCCTTCTGGTGGTGATCGCCCCCGCCCACACACAGGGCTTCCTCAGCTCAGGCTGCCTTCCTCAGAGAGCCACAGGAGACCCCTGTAGCCCCCCTACCCCACCCCACATTCTCCCCCAAGAGCTCTCCTCAATGAAACCAAAAAACAAAAAATTCTTTAATACAGGTAAATCCGGAAAGTGTTTCCCTGGTGGCTCAGATGGTAAAGAACCCACCTGCCAATGCGGGAGACCCAGGTTCGATCCCTGGGTGGGGAAGATCCTCTGGGGAAGGAAATGGCAACCCACTCCAGTATTCTTGCTGGGAAATCCCATGGACAGAGGAGGCTGGTGGCCTACAGTCCATGGGGTCACAAAGAGTCAGACAATACTGAGCAATTAAACAACAACAACAATCCAGAAAACACTCTGGGTCTTGAGTCATGACTTTGTAAGCAGCCATTGGGACCTTCTCTCGTCCACTTCTCAGAATCACTGGTCCCTTCTCCGAAGAACACAAAAGCCCACACAGGAAAAGGGAGGGCTGTCCCAAACTTACAGCTGGGAAAAGGGAAATCGTTACTGTTTGTCCTCAAATGTTCACCGGTTCCAAACTCCCCACCTCTTCCTGAAGTCGGGTAGAAACCAGCCACTTGTTCCAACCCCAAGGTTCTCTGTCCTGTGTCTTTTCTGTTGCCCTAGATCTTAGATCTCTTTCTGTTCCCTTTTGTACCTACTAAGTAAGTAATAAATATTGATTGACCGATAGTAGCCTAGAAAGCCTAAAGCCAATGTAAAACCAAGGGCATTTTTATAAAAATAGAAACCATTTAGGAAGTGTTGCTATCAACCAGGCTCTTTATTTAATATTTAATCCTCCCTGCCATCCTGTAAGATGTGTTTTTATTCCATTTTTCAGGTGAGAAACGGAGGCTTGGAAGGATTCTGGGGGTGCAAACAGCTTTTCAGGGGTGGAATTAAGATTCCAAGACTGACCTGCAAAGCTTTGCCTTCCATCACTCTAGAGTTTCCAGTGTTTCAACAGATGGCCCAGGGAAGTTTTCATTCACTATCACAAAGGACCCAAGGGATCAGGTACGCTAAGTCATTTCAGCTGTGTCCAATTCTTTGCGACTCTATGGACTTTTGGCCTCCAGGCTCCTCTCTCCCTGGGATTCTCCAGGCAAGATTAGTGGAGTGGGTTGCCATGCCCTCCTCCAGGGGATCTTCCCGACCCAGGGATCAAACTCACATCTCTTATGTCTCCTGCATTGGCAGGCAGGATCTTTACCACTAGTGCCACCAAGGGATCAGGATGCTGCGAAAAATGCAGCCAGGCCCAGAGCAGGGGGGCTTCCTGTGTGCTAGAGGTGTCATTGCTTTTCCTGGCAGAGCTACAGTTACTGCCCAGAACAAGCCCTCTTTCCTACGGTTCTGCCATTCCCTCCTAACCAGGCCCAGCTCTTCTCACTCCGGTCCACCTTGGGTGGGTATCAGGCCAATCCTTCCTTTGTCTCCTTCATCTAACTGGCCCTGGGCTGGGAGCATGGTGCACTCTGAACCTATTCCAGCACTGTCTACTCTGGAAGACAGACTGGACCTCGGAATCCTTCTTAACACAGCATTCCAGGCCTAGCCACTACCAATCAATCAGCATTGCTTCTGAGATTAAGCCTACTGGTCATTATTGGCACTAGAAGTAACCAATACAACTTAATTTCCATTTCCTTCCATCCTTCCTGCCTGTGTCCCCTAGCATTTCTGGGATGGATGGTGGGATGAATGATAAAGGGAAACTGAGTTCTCAGCTTAAGAGGGGCACTGGTTGGCACCACTCCTAAATCTGCTGACTTCACCCAGTGCCGATGCCTCCATGACAAAACTTGCTCTGGCATGAAGCGTATTTTGTGGTATTTGTTACAGGAACTGGTGAGATTCCTGGGTCATCCGGAGGCCATGGAGGATCCTCAACGTCAGCACTTTGCTTCTCACTCAATCTCATTTCCTCCCCCTCTAATATATGCTTGAGCTTAAAAATATCCAGTCACCCCATACTTCCTTCTTTTTTCAAGCTCAAGCTGACAGGAGAAATTTCTTCTCCCCTTCACCTTTTTTTTTCTTCCCTTATGCAGGGAATAAATACAGCTCCACTGTGGAGCATATAGAAATGGCCAGTTAAAAACTTCCATGTCTTTCAAGCCATCAGCATCTTTATCTTATGCCATTAGCTGCCTACAGGTTCTGAATCATTTCATATTTTCCCAAGGCCCTTTCAGAAGCTCTGGCTTCTGGTTTTGAACCAGTCCAGTGATGGTAATATCAAGATAGTCATTCCCTTAGCAAAATACCACTCAGTGTTCGAGAGGAAGGAAATGTTAAGAAATTCTTTTTCAAGAGATGTCGAAGAAGAGTAAAACAGCTCTTACAAAGCAACATTTTTGAGATTTGAGTTCAAGTAAATTAGAAGCATCTGGATTGTGTGCTGTTAAAACATGCTTTGGTTCCCCTAGGGAGGAAAAGATACTTGGAAAATACACCTTTTATAAAATGACATGTATTGGAAAATATAGCTAAAGATTTTTCAGAAAACCTAAATGTACCAGAGATGGTCCAACCCTAGTTATAAATATCCTGGAACCAGCTGGGGAGTAAAATTAGGTGGTGAAATGATTTTATCATTTGTTATTCCAAGCTGGAAATGACACATTTCTTGCATATTTCTAAAAAAGAAAAATGCTATACTGGGGTCTGTGAGATGAGATTTGCTTTTGTTGTCTTTGATTTGATATTCGTTATGATAATAATTATTTTCACTGAACTCCCAGACCATGAATGATAAAAATGCAGAGGTAAAGAGAGGTCCCTGGGGTCAGACTCTGCCCCCACTAGCCATGGGGTCTTGGGCAAGTTCATTCACCTCTCTGTGCCCTAATATCACCTGGAAAGTGATAATGGTGATGATGATAGCAATAACTGCTGCACTTAGAATCAATGTTGTCTTCCCTGGTGGCTCAGCAGTAAAGAATCTGCCTGCCAATGCAGGCAACGCAGGAGACGCAAGTTCAACCCCTGGGTTGGGAAGATCCCCTAGAGAAGGCAATGGCAACTCACTCCAGCATTCTTGCCTGGAGAATCCCATGGACAGAGGAGACTGGTGGGCCGCAGTCCATGGGGTCACAAAAAGACAGGACTGAAGTGACAGCACACAGAGTGAATACCTGGTACACGGGAAGCTCTCAGTGTTAGTTGGTGTTATTTGTCATCCTGTCTAGAAGATTCTGCCACTAGAGAACTCTGTGGCTCAGCCACTCACTTCAAAACCTAACAAACCTTTGGCTAGCCTGCCAAAGGAAAAATGAAATGAAATGAAAATGAGGCTTTTACAATCAACCTTGTGAGCATGTGGGCTAAGTCACTTCAGTCGTGTCCAATATCTTGCAACCCTATGGACTGTAGCCTGCCAGGCTCCTCTGTCCGTGGGATTCTCTGGGCAAGAATACTGGAGTGAGTGGCCATACCCTCCTCTAGGGGATCTTCCCAACCCAGGGGCTTAACCTGCATTTCTTATGTTTCCTGCATAAGAAATGAACCTTAGCCAGGTTCTTTACTGCTAAGCCACCAGGGAAGCCCACAATTGACCTTACAGGAATAAAAGGATTAGAATACTGTGAATAACTGCATGCCAACAAATTAGATAACCTAGATGAAATGGCAGGTTCTCAGAAACACAATGCACAAATTGCTTGAAGAGACTCAAGAAGAAATTAAAAAACCACAACAGACATCTAACAAGTAAAGAGATTAAATCAGTAATCAGAAAAATTCTAAACACAAAAAGACCAGGCCCAGATATATTCACATATGAATTCTACTAAACAGTTGAATAAAAATGAACACTATTCCTTCTCAAATTTTTTCAAAAAATAGAAGAGGAGGAAACACTTTCCAGCTCATTGATTCTACGAAGCCAGATAGATACCAAATTTATTACTCTTATACCAAAATTCTTGGCTCATTTCTTTCAAAAGGCTACCCTCCTTGACTCTTCTATACACACACACACACAGAGGCACTTATTCCCTCTTCCCAATTTGTTTTTTTTTTACATAGGACTTATAATGGTTGATATATATTTATTCACTTATTTATTTACTGACTCTCTTGTCTAATATGATGTAAGCTTCATCAAAGCAGAGAATTGGGGGGTTTTCCCACTGTTGAATTCTCCATACTTAGGATAGTGCTAACCACTTAATAGTTGCTCATAAAAATGAACTGAATGAATAAATAAATTGCCTAATCATTCTTTCACAGTGAAACAATAGAGGGAAAACTAGTGAAGGATTATAGAATTCTAGGACCCAGTTGATGAGAAGAAAATAAGCCTTCAAAGGCAGATAACCCAGAAAGTATTGTGTCAGGAAAACAAAGAGAAATGAGATTTCTGAAAAGCAGTGATGGTCAACAGTGTCAGTTTGTGCTGAGAAATCAAATACAACAGGACAGAAGTGTCCACTGGGTTGAGCTGTGTGATGAGCCCTGGCCACTTATGACAGTCAAAAGCCAGGCTGCTTTGAAGGGTGGATGAGGGGAGGTGGTATATTCTAACAACATATTAAAATGTTCTCCTACAAAGAAGACGGTACAGAGATAGGGAAGCTACCGGAAGAGGGTAAGACAACGGAGGACGTTGTGTTTAAGCAGGAAAGACCTTAGGTCAAAAAGCCAACAGATGGAACCAAACTGAGAAAAAAGAAGTTGAATATGGAGAAGAGGCAAGGTTCCCAGGAGAGTCACAGGACCCAGATCAGAGGACTTGCCTAACAAAGGGCAACATCTCCTACACCTCAGACTGCGGACGAACAAAGACTGCAGGAAATCCAGCCCTGGAGAGCCAATGTGCCTCACCCATGCTCCCCAGCCAGGATCCAGGGCTCCTGACACCCAGTTCAGTGCTCTGTTTACGATAGAGTGTTTCTCTCTTGCTCAAGTTAAGGTGATCAAGGGGCAGTGCAGAGGGGAGAGGAATAGAAACCGAAGATGATGAGTAGAAAATGCCCACTGAATAGCCTTTAGTATTGAAGACTGTTGGAGACAGGTGCTCCTGTCCCTGTGGTGGGTGCCCCCTTAGCACAACGGCCCTCCTGCAGCCCCCACTCACTCCTCCCCAGGAGGTGGAGTGGCTTCCCTGATTGGTGAGCCTGCAGGGAGAAGCTGAGCCTGAGGGCCTGTCCCCTACCTAACTCTTCTTCCTTTTAGGAAATAGCAGAAAAGACATGCTCTGGATGGCTTTCCATCCCACGGGAAGCAGAGCAGGAAATCTTCGCTCACTCTTACCCTATGCGGAGGCCAGCGGTGGTCCAGCTCTGCCTGTGGCCAGATGGGCAGTCCTGCCAATATTTGGCCCCACAGATCTATTCTACCTTCTCCCATGTCAGCTTTATCGGTCAGAAAGATGATAGTTTGGTCTCCATCTGCCTTTCTCCTTTGTCTTTTTTTCTTCAGTGAGTTTAGCAAAAGATGAAGAAGGAGGCTAATGACTTCAACAGAAATTATGCTACTAATGTCAGCTTATGAAGCAATCATTATTTTCATGGTATTATTGTTGTTGCTTAGTTGCTAAGTTGTGTCCCACTATTTGCAACCCCATGGACTGCAGCATGCCAGGCTTCCCTGTCCTTCACTGTCTCCTGGAGCTTGCTCAAACTCATGTCCACTGAATCAGTGGTGCCATCCAACTATCTCATCCTTTGTCACCACCTTCTCCCCCTTCCCTCAGTCTTTCCCAGTATCGGGGTCTTTTCCAGTGAGTCGGCTGTTTACATCAGATGGCCAAAGTTTTGGAGCTTCAGCATCAGTCCTTCCAATGAATATTTAGGGTTGATTTCCTTTAGGATTGGCTGGTTCAATCATGCTATCCAAAGGACTCTTAAGAGTCTTCTCCAGCAAAAATGATTCAAAGATTAAAAAAAAAAACAAACATAAAACAATAGGAATATTTTCTGGTGTAATGAAAACAATGAATATGCATTCTTGTTGGAGAAGATCATACGTAGTGTAGAATGAAAGCCTGATTCCTTTCATGAATGTGGAAAACCCCAAGGACCTGCTTTCTTAATTCAGTTGGATCAGAGAAATCATGGCTGATAACTTTTCAACTCTGTCCAGGGTTCCACTATTTTCCATCTGGAAACAGCCATGGCCACATCCACAATTTCAAAATTGGGAAAATGACCCAGAATCATCACTGCATTTGAAGAAGCCGCAGAGCAATAACCATGTTGCGAGGGCCAGAGAGAAATCTGCCAACGTACATTCTTTGCTGATGAGAAAAATGCATCAGCGACTGTAAAACTCGATGTTGGCACCATATTTAGCCATGGATCCAACCTTCAACTCCCTTCTCTCCAACTTTTCCAGTGCCAAACACTTGATCCTAATCATCATTTCAGAAACAGTCACTCTCACCTTCTCCAATGACTTCAGTCTCCATATTTCAAATTGAAAAATACTGACCTTGACTGTACAACATCTCTCTGCTGCTCCTAAATGGCTATTTGGAAATTTACCAAATAATCTTAAGCCTATCAGTGAAGACAAAGATTATCAGTGAAATCCCTCTTGCAATTTTGTTTGCAAACTATCTTAAGAAACGAAGGAGCTGGGAATTGCTCAAAGACTTTATGGCACATTGGAATACATGGGGGTCAGAAGTCCAGGGTGGAAAAATAGAAGAAACCCTGCAAAACTCAGAGCAGGGCTGTGTAGTCCTATACCACCCAGGTCCCGTGATGGACGGCTCCCCCAACCTCGCAGCCATCGCTCAAAGTTCCCAGAGAATCTGGCCCCCTCAGTTTCCAAGCAGCCAACAATCTTCCACCACCACATACTTCAAAAAACAGTCCGTGGCAGGAGATTCCCTAGAAGGAAGAAGGAGTGATATTAGAACGGTGGGACTGGAACTTCCCTGGTGGTCCCGTGGCTAAGACTCCTTGATGTCAATGCAGAGGGCCTGGGTTTGATCCTACATGCCACAATGAAGATCAAAGATTCCAGGTACTGCAACTGAGACTCAGTGCAGCCAAATAAACAAATATTTCTAAAATGGTGGGATTGGGTGTCAGGGGTTGGTGCACCAATCTGGGGAAGTGCCCCCCATACCTGGGCCCCGATGGGGAATCCTATAGCAATTGAGTGGCTTAATTTATTACCAAACCAAAGTGGAATCCACTTGTCTATGCACCGTAAAGCCAGTCTACTGACACCAGGTTGTGCTGAAGGAAAGCGCAACTTTTGTTACAGGAGACCAAGCAAGGAATTCAGGACAGCTAGTGCTGAAAACACCCAACTCCCCAGTGGGTTTCAGCCAAGCATTTTTTAAAGGCCAGCTGAGGGAGGAGAGACCCAGGGTATGCAGTCAGCTCATGCACAGTTCTGACTGGTTGATGGTATGGTAATGAGGCAGTGTCACAGGGATTAACGTTGTCACTTCTTAGGCACTTGTAGGCTTGGGGTCCATGTGCTCACGTTCGATTATCAAGTAGATCAGTTCAGTTCAGTCACTCAGTCATGCCCAACTGTTTGCAGCCCCATGGACTGCAGCATGCCAGGCTTCCCTGTCCATCGCCAACTCCCAGAGCTTGGTTAAACTCATGTCCATTGAGTTGGTGATGCCATCCCACCATCTCATCTTGCAGCTGATTTTCACATCTGTAAAACAATGCAGGAACTACGCATCAAATACTATTATCTAGCTTCTTCAGAGAGGAGCTACAGCAGAGGATGTGGGGGAGGGTTTGTTCCGGGAAGGCCCATTAGGGTCCTGCCAGGTTACACATTCATTCTAGGTTGTTTCTTGGTGGTGATCCTGGAGCTCCCATAGATTCAAAGATCGTTCACTACGTAACGACTGGGCCTAAGTGGGTGAGGACACATTGTTGAACTACACAGACAGCCACTGCTTTTATGCTGCTCATAGCCTCCTTAAATCATCCACCTTGACTGACAAACAACTGAACCCATCCTTGTCATGATGAGCCCACAGCTACTATATAACAGTCCTATCCAACCTCAGCCCTGGTCTCATGGAAAGTCAAGACGAGAAGGACACCATTGGTACAGGCTTGGAACACTGAGGACTGAGATCTTGGAGTTCAATTATTCTGCAAATTAAAAGTGAGCTACATGTACAAGGAGCGGGAAAATGTGGTAAAGTCACAGACCACCAGTTGGTGACCTGGCAGGGTGAGAAGACAACAACCCAGCCTGCTGGAAACTTTGTACTGAATTTCTGATATCGGCATATGGTAGTTCAAATACATAAACATTCTCATTTCAGCAGATTCATTTGTGAGAATAATAATTCTCTTTTCAGAGAAATAGCTGAGCTATGTGTGTGCATGTCTGTATGTAGATGTGCTAACTAGCAAGCAAGAAGAGTTCACTTTTTCCTTCTTTTTCATCTAGATATCGACAATGGTTAATGTCAAGGAAGAATTACAAGCCCCAGGGGCTTCTGCATCTAATTCTCTAAATTATTTATCTGCACAGTCTTGGGGAAATTACTT
Source organism: Ovis aries (assembly GCF_016772045.2). Classification (NCBI taxonomy): domain Eukaryota; kingdom Metazoa; phylum Chordata; class Mammalia; order Artiodactyla; family Bovidae; genus Ovis; species Ovis aries. Next base: position 58,172,327 of record NC_056059.1, on the reverse strand, counting down.
CTCTGAGGTTTGTTCTCTGAGGTCTGATGAGATTTTCCTCATCTGTAATATGAGAATAACTATATCTACCATTTTTTACGCACTTATCTTGTGCCAGGCGTGATGCTAAAAATTTTAAGTATATTATATAGTTTGACTTGCTCCCCAAAATCCACTGAGGTTTTACTTACACTGATTTTACAAATGAAAGTTCAGACACAGAGCAGTGAAGTAACTTGCATAAGGTCATAGGGCTGGCAGATGTAAAACAGACCAGATTTTAACCAGGGAGGTCTGATCCTCAAGCCCAACCCTTCCAACACCTCATTCTCCTACCTTTTTGCAGGGTGTTTCTGGTAGGATAGGTTCAGCAGCAGATGACCAAAAAACACAAAATTCTCTCTCACAGTTTTCAGGGACTGCAGCTTCTTCATGGTACTTTATCACTGTCAACAATGTCAACCTCCTGATCTAAAATGGTTGCTCACATCCAGCAATCATGTCCATGTTCCAGTCAGCATAGAAGGGAAGAGGCAGAAAAAGGCATGTTTGTCCCTGTTAGGGATGCTTCCTGAAACTTGTACACAGCACTTCTGCTTATATCCCATTGACCACATGGGCATGCACAGAAAAACACACAAGAAAAACTGGGCTATGTACTTACTGAAGGAAGTCATATACCTAGCTACCAAAAAAAAAAAAAAAAAAGTGAGATTTTATTATTAGGAAGAAGAGAAGAATGGATGCTGGAGGACAATCTCCAGGGTTATTGAACATATGAGGGATCAGTTCAGTTCAGTCACTCAGTCATGTCCGACTCTTTGTGATCCCATGAACAGCAGCACACCAGGCTTCCCTGTTCATCACCAACTCCTGGAGCTTACTCAAACTCATGTCCATCGTGTCAGTGATGCCATCCAACCATCTCATCCTTTGTTGTCCCTTTCTCCTCCCGTCTTTGATCTTTCCCAGCATCAGGGTCTTTTCCAAGGAGTCGGTTCTTCACATCAGGTGGCCAAAGTATTGGAGTTTCAGCTTCAGCATCAGTCCTTCCAGTGAATATTCAGGACTGGTTTCCTTTAGGATGGACTGGTTGGATCTCCTTGCAGTCCAAGGGACTCTCAAGAGTCTTCTCCAACACCACAGTTCAAAAGCAGCTTTCTTTACAGTCCAACTCTCACTTCCATACACGACCACTGGAAAAAACATAGCTTTGACAAGGCAGACCCTATATGAGGTATACTAGTACGATATCTAGTAGGTATTTTGAATCTAGCACTGTTTGCTATGTATTAATATTGACCTATATCTTGAGTCCTGTGGAACACATGCATAAAATCATGAATTCAGATCAGACGGGGAAAGGTCACAGGAAAAGGGTAGGAGAAGAATACATTTTTAAATCACCATGATATTACGTCCTGGGACCTCCAGTCTCACTCACACCAAAGTGCCACCTTTGCTCATTTGCAGCATCCCTGGAACTGTGTGGAATTTAATCATGAGAAGATGTTCCTGCAGCCATCCTTAGATGAGCCAGTCCTCACCACGTGATCTGCTGGGTGATGCCATCACAGGTGACTCTCGGTAAATAATTTCTACAGCAGCCATTAATGGAAATGCAGTTTTCATTACAGTAAGAAATTGAAATCTCAGCCAGCCTCTGTGGGTGCCATCAGACCCATCCCTCATTTCTCATCAGACAGTGTGTTGTTTTCACTCCCCCATGATTAACCTTTATCATGAAGGGTAGAGGGGACAGGGTAATTGAAATCCTCAGGAAATCTTCACATCACACTGCCACTGAACGATCTTCCTCAGCCATCCTGAAACCAGGGCTCTGAGTAAGTAGGAAAGGACCACTTTTAATTTGAGGTGGAGATATTATCTAGTATGGAAGGTTCCAGATGGCTGCCCTGAGTTGAAGTGACAGACACGCAGCTGGTCTGGAAGGGGAAATAGGAAGGAGAGAGAGAGAGAGAAGTCCTGGCATCAAGGGACTCATGTCGTTGAAAAGTTCTTGAACTTTTCAGACAACTTCCCTTGGGTAGGACAGACATATCTGGGGCATGAGTACAGGGCCTGCCTCTCCAGCACAAAGTGTATCTTCAACTCAGTGTGGCTTTTGCTCTTGGAAATGCAAATGATCTGTGGCTGCACAGATTTTCTCCCTTGTTAGGAAGAAAAGTGAGCTGAATACGATGTAAAGCTGCTCGCTCAGAAGCCCCTTTCCCCTGAACTCTGGGTCATTGTCCCTCAGCTCCTGATCTCTGAGGCCCCGTGTCCTTTCCTGCCACTACTGGCTCCTCCCTTGCAACTTCTATTTTCGCGCCACCCACTCAACAGAGTAAGCAAGGAGCTGAGAGATCAGCAACAAAGGGAACATCTGCTCAGCAACGCAAGTCAAGGCATTCAAAGTCCTAAGTTTGTTGAGAAAGCAACAGAGCACCAGGCATCCTCCTTTTGGCAAAGGCCTGCCCTGCTTACAACTTAAAGTCTTTTAAAGGCCCTGTTTTTGTTTTTTTTCTGTCACAGCTTATCATAGGACCAAATGTGTCCTGGCTGCCATTCTCTTAGCCCAGAACTGATCCGGTATCAACTATGTGCGCAGGATTGGAAGGGAAACCATTGTCAACTCAGGAAGAAGGGAAAGTTTGATTTTAGCAGCCAGCCAGAAGCAAAGGCTTCCTGCCTGTTGCAGCCATGACCAGTTCAACACGGAGCACTGACATGAAGATCGTTCCAGAGAGCCAAGGATGCTCAAGACGTTCCAAGGAGGATTATTCCATATCCCTCACTTATTCATTCATGTGTTCTCCAATACTTCTTCTTGCTCAATCGCTCGCTTTTAGGGGACGCCTGTTGTCCCATGACTGGCAGAAGTTCATGGGCACTGGAGCTGAATCCACCTGTTCAGCTCTTGGGGGCCATCCCTCTGGGATTCCAGGCTGGGATCATTTCACTGATCAGTCAGTTGGGTTCAAGTTCACTCTCCAAATCTGAAAGCTTCTTCATCCCCACTCTTACCCTTGAATTGTATTTCATTTGCATCTGACATTTGAGCCTTTAATACTAGGACCAACAGGAGACCCTCAGCGTCTGACTCGTTTTTACCTTTTCCTTTGGCATCTCTGAATCCAGTGAAACCACATGATGCCCTTCCACGTGACCTTTCTTGGCCTCCTGCTAAAGGCAGGCCAGAAGTGCCAGAGGTCAGATAGTGAGCCAAAGAAAGATAGAACCGCAGATTATAGATTTCAGACTTATAAGGAAATTTGGAGACCATCCATCCTTGTCACATTACAGAGGGGAAGGCCAAGGTCAAGACCATGCACAAATCCATGGCAGAGGCAGGCTGGGAGACCAAACCTCTTTCTAGTTCAGGGCTCTCTCTGATGTGCCCAGCGTGCCTGATGAATGCTGACTGATTTGTACCCAGTGACAATACCCAGCGCTAGAGCTCCCACCATCATGGGAAGACATCAAAGAGTCGTAAATGTAGAAAGATTGACAGAGGAGAAGGGGCAGGAGAATTTTTTAAATCTATGGACATCTGGTACTACTATTTGAGTGAAAGTGTTAGTCTCTCAGCTGTGTCTGACGCTTTGCAGCCCCGTGGACTGTATCCTTGGTCCATGGAATTCTGCAGGTGAGAATTCTGGAGAGGATAGCTATTCCCTTTTCCAGGGGATCTTCCCAAGCCAGGGATCAAACATGGGTCTCCTGAATTGCAGGGAGATTCCTTACCATCTGAGCCACAAGGGAAGCCGTACTGCTATTGGCCTATTCACAAGAGTGAATTGCTGAATGGATCTGAAGGACGGGGAGGGAAACTAAGCTTTGGAACCAACCAGCACGGGGCTAAAGGCCAGCTCTCACACTTTCTAGCTGTGTTGCTCAACCTTTCTGTGCTTTGGTTTATTCGTCTGTAAAATAGAGATACTATATACTAGTATAAGGTCTACTCGGTAAAGATCTATCTTACCCACCCCAAACATGTATATGTAATTCTTTATTTGAGAATTATGTCTTACTTAAGTCACAGAATTTTAGTGTAAGAGGGAATACTGGTGTGCATGAGTCCATTCCAGAGCTATGCCTAGCTTACTGTAAGCTTGATGGTGCATTCATGGTCAAACTATTAATAAGATACAGCCTCAATCTCTCGATTCCTATGTCTGAAGTCAAAACCAATCATGAAGTTAAATGTTCCTGCCATGTTTTGCGATAACAGAACTTCAGACAGAAGTTCTAGATAAAGACCCATGGATGGGGTCTGCTAGCTCCACCCACCTCGTCGGTGGCTGTGAGCATTAATTGAGATAATAAACATAAAATACAGAGGACTTCAGTGCAAGGACATTGGAAGGGATATTTAAATGTTAGCAATGGATGCTACTTTGGTGCAGAGCAAGGGGAGTTTCCCAAGACCAGCTGAGGACCTGTGGGAAAGCTAGCGTGGTGTGGTCTTGGGCCCGAATGCACAGACAGAGACCCCAGCAGACAGGGGCTGGCCATTACACCTCCAGCAGCCCAGGAACTGGGGCAGGAGTCACGTGAGACCACCCAGAGGGCTGGAGAACTTCAGCCTGGATCAAGGGAGCCACAGGAGACAGGGGCCCAGCTGGAGGCCTCTGCAGAGCCCGTGCCAGGCCCGGCTTTCATCATCTGCCAGGCCACCCCGTGGAGGCCAGCTGCCGGCCCGGAGGGCTTCGGCCACCCAGCCACGTGAGAACACTCTTATTCCCTTACCTCTCCCCTTTCTGGGCTCCCCTCCAGGCATGCAGGGAAACAACAGCTAGCAAGGGGAAGAGGTGGGCCAAGGGAGAGGAGAGGAAAAGGACCATGCCCCCTTTCCCAGGGCAGGTTTCCAGGACCAGGGCGGTCGGAGTCATGGGAAGAGGGGAGGCTAAAGGCTCAGCTGCAGAGTTGGGACTTGGAATGCTAAAATCTGAAGTGAGCCTACTTTTTGCAGCTCAGGGGACTTTTTAAATTACCTGACTGCAACAGTAATCTCCTTAAGTTGTCCAAGTCATCACTGGCTGTAGAAGGCTTCTGTTGCTATCAAATAAAATTTAAAGAGATAATGGGGAACCCCACAAAACTCAGATCTGCCCCTCCTAATCTTCTGGAGTAAATAGATGACAGATTAGGTGTGTAGATAAATGATAGATAGATAGAAGGAGAGTTACATTTTGTTCACAAACTGTTTCATGCTTTTCCAGAGTTGCCACTGACTATTACAACATGATTTTAATAGCCATGCTGGCTGTGCAAGTTATTTTTCTAGATAACCACTTCCCACTAAGAGGACCCACTTTTATTCTCTTGTGCATTCACTGAATTAAAAGTAATTTGGAGACTTCTTTTTAAACTTCACCTTGATTGCACAAATGATAGCTTTACTTTCTATAATCCTTTCACTCCCTCAAGCCCAATAATGTACATTATACAGGCCAATATTACTGTGAACTCCACTTAAGCTTAAACTGTGATCACTGACTCCTAATGTCTTCAAACCCTCGAGTCCTACTACATAGTGTTCCATGGTCTTTGAGGCCTTCCTCCATCACCCTCTACTGACAACCTGCACAGATTCCATTTAGTCAGTTCACTACTCATTTATTCATTAACTCATCATTTATTGAGTTGGCTACCTTTTTCATACTAATCACCCTATGGGTGCTAGAGATATGACCTTAAAAACTGAATGATACACAGTCCCTGCCATCAAGGTACCTACCATCTACTATTCTGTGATTCGGTGGATATTAAATTGTTGTGATAACAGGTGATAAGGACAATGTCGGCATTATAGGCAAGGCGCAGTGGGAGCGCAGGAGGGAGGAACTGACTCTCTTTGGTGACAGGTCAGATCAGCTGCACAGAAGAGAGCACCATGGAGCTGGAAGGATCAGCAGGACTTCCCCAGGCAGCTGAGAGGTGTGGGGCCGGCGGAAGGGGCAGTCAGGAAACACTAGCTAGAAGAGGCAAGAAAGGATTTTCCTCCACGTGTTTCAGAGGGAGCATGGCCCTGCTGACATCTTGATTTCAGACTTCTGGTTTGTGGTATTTGGCTACAGCATCCCTGAGAAATGGATACAGGCTTCCAGGTGGCACTGTTGAAAGGGGTGGATGAGCTGAGACCAGTCTTCTTCCAAAAGCCCAAGGAGATACACCTGAAACTAACACGACATTGTCAGTCAATTATGCTTCAGTAAAAGTAAACTGATTATTTTTTTAAGACATAATGTGTTAGCCACTCAGTCATGTCCAACTCTTTGCAACCCCATGGATTGCCAGGCTTCTCTGTCTGTGGAATTCTCCAGGCAAGAATCCTGGAGTGGATTGCCATTCCCTCCTCCAGAGAAACTTCCCAACCCAGGGATCGAACCCTGGTCTCCTTCCTCACAGGCATATTCTTTACCGTTTGAGCTACAGGGAAGTCTCCAAGCCCAAGAAGAGATTACTAAGGACACAGAGCACATGGGGGCATGTATTGGGAGAGATTTATTTTGCCCAGAGTGGAGAGGAGAAAAGGATTGGACAGGGAAACTTCAAGATGAGGGTGACATTTGAAGACGGCGTTGAAGAATCTTTTTGTCTCTTAGCTGATGATAAACTCCCGGGACCCCAGTCCACAAATCCATAGAAGTATTTGATAGATATTCATCCCGCACTGTGTTAGGCTCTGAGACTAGAATGGTGAGCAAAACAGGCACAGCCCCTACTCTCATGCAATGAGTCATCTGAGGGGAGACAGACTAGTGTTTGTGAATACAAAAAACTACTCAGAAAAAATATGTAATCATCACTAGGATAAGTGATGTGAAAGACAATTACCAAGCGTTAAGAGAACATATTGCAAGGAAGTTGTTCAAGCCTGGAGGCTGTGAAAGCCTTTTTGAGGAAGTGATGTTTGAGCTGTAATCCAAAGTAAATGAGTTAATTTGAGGTGAGGAGGGAAGGGAAGACAGCCCAGGCAAAGCCTCAGAAGGGAGGAAGGGTGACTGCTGTGGATTTGAGGATCTGAAAGACAGCCAGTGTTGCTGCAGGACAGAAAGGGAGGGACTGTTGACACTGGGAACAGGCAGCAGCCATAGCTCTAAGGGCCTTGAAGGGTTTAGTGTTCATCCCCCAAGTAACACATGGAAGGGAAAAGCAGTCAGCAAATTTCAGCTGAAGTGCCAAGAGACAAGATCAGATTTGGGAGGGGGTTACTGTTGTTTGGGGCTTCCCTGGTGGCTCAGAGGTTAAAGCGTCTGCCTGCAATACCAGAGACCCAGGTTCAATCCCTGGGTCAGGAAGATCCCCTGGAGAAGGAAACGGCAACCCACTCCAGTACTCTTGCCTGGAGAATCCCATGGAGGGAGGAGCCTGGTAGGCTACAGTCCACGGGATCACAAAGAGTCGGATATGACTGAGCGACTTCACTTCACTTGACTTACTGTTGTTTAGATCACCTTAATGAGAATGGTGGGAGAAAGTCAAGAATGAAAGCCAAACAAACAAACAAAAAAACATATTAAGAAACTCTTGCATTTGTCCAAGTGGATGGCTTGAAAAAGGTGGCTGTGGGACTTCCCTGGTGGTCCAGTGGTTAAGAATTGCCTTCCAGTGCAAGGGATACAGGTTCGATCCCTGTTTAGGGAACTAAGATCCCACATGCCTCAGGTCAACTAAGCCCGAGCGCCACACCCCAGTGCAGCCAAAAAACAACAAAACAAACAAACAAACAAGGTGGTAACAATGAAGAATGTAGGTTTAAGAAGTGCTTCTCTAGGCACTCAAGGAAGGCAAACAATGAATGTATGAATGAATGAAAACAAGGTGTCTATCTACAGCTATTTCATATTCTTCTCTCTCTTCAGGTTCTAAGCCACTGCTTCTCTGAAAAGTAGCATTGATGTCTCCATATGAAACATCTTGACATCTGATCACGAAGGTTCAGATAAGAAGAAGGGTACTTTAAGTGGTGTTCTGGGAGATGGTGAGGCTCTCTCCAGTTGGGGAAAGGGAAGAAGAGAGAAGAGAGGCTAGACTCCTGAACACTTTGATAGGCCGTGGAGGATCCAAGGCAAGGACCTATCTGAAGAAAGGGATGTCTACATTACCTGCCAGCCAGTAAGCTTCTCTCATCTAACATTCTCTAAGAAGCCTGACTCACAGGCATCGAGCTCAGAGGTAACATAACATACAATTAAGCTCCCCTAAGGCATCCAGTATCCTATCATTTTGCCTTTTCATACTGTTCATGGGGTTCTCAAGGCAAGAATACTGAAGTGATTTGCCATTCCCTTCTCCAGTGGAGAAACACTGGGCTGGAAGAATCACAAGCTGGAATCAAGATTGCCAGGAAAAATATCAATAACCTCAGATATGCAGATGACACCACCCTTATGGCAGAAAGTGAAGAGGAACTAAAAAGCCCCTTGATGAAAGTGAAAGAGGAGAGTGAAAAAGTTGGCTTAAAGCTCAACATGCAGAAAATGAAGATCATGGCATCTGGTCCCATCACTTCATGGGAAATAGATGGGGAAACAGTGGAAACAGTGTCAGACTTTATTTTGGGGGGCTCCAAAATCACTGTAGATGGTGATTGCAGCCATGAAATTAAAAGACACTTACTCCTTGGAAGGAAAGTTATGACCAACCTAGACAGCATATTCAAAAGCAGAGACATCACTTTGCCAACAAAGCCATTGGCGTGTGTCCCAAAGAGGTAAGTGTCTTGGCCAAAGGAACTGAACAGGGCTGTCAGTTGGCTTTTTCTCGAGAAAAATCGATAGAGAGGACCCTTAAGGAAACCTCGCCGTCACCACTGCTGACAGGGGTGAGATTGTTAAGAGCCTAGGCATGTCCAGAAAGAAGTGTTACTTACTCATTTACTCTTTTCACTAAGAGCTTCAGTCTCCACCTACCCAGACACACACACACACACACACACACACACACACACACACACACACACACACACACACTAGACTAGCCGCCTAGTCAAGGCTATGGTTTTTCCAGTGGTCATGTATGGATATGAGAGTTGGACTGTGAAGAAGGCTGAGCCCTGAAGAACTGATGCTTTTGAACTGTGGTATTGGAGCAGACTCTTGAGTCCCTTGGACTGCAAGGAGATCCAACCAGTCCATTCTGAAGGAGATCAGCCCTGGGATTTCTTTGGAGGGAATGATGCTAAAGCTGAAGCTCCAGTACTTTGGCCACCTCATGCGAAGAGTTGACTCATTAGAAAAGACTCTGATGCTGGGAGGGATTGAGGGCAGGAGGAGAAGGGGATGACAGAGGATGAGATGGCTGGATGGCATCACCGACTAGATGGACATGAGTTTGAGTGAACTCTGGGAGTTGTTGATGGACAGGGAGGCCCGGCGTGCTGCAGTTCACGGGGTCGCAAAGAGTTGGACATGACTGAGCAACTGAACTGAACTGAACTGAACTGAAGGCATCCAGTGTTACTACCTAGAAAGCCCCAAAGTTTCTATAGCCAGATTTTCCTGGGATGCATAGGGTTTGAATTGTCACTCAGTGGGGCAGCTAAGATGCTGCATTAGGTGGCTGCATATTCCTTTCCTCCTCCATCACACTAGGGAAGGATGCAGCTCAGAGGGGAGAAAGGCAACCAGCCATCTTTGAACACCCATAGTGTCTTACAACCGATAAAATCTGAAGACAATGGGGAAACTGCTTCACGTCTTACCCTCTTACTGTACAGTTCAATAGGTTCTGGAATGAACTCTAGATTTAAGTTAAAATGAACAATACATTTTCATCCTAATTAATCACACAACCAAAGCTACTTGTGAAGTGAACAGATGACTCAGTATTTGTTCAATAATGGCATCATATTCACATCTTTGCCCTAATTCTAATGACTTCAAGTTCCTCTTGCCAAACGGCAGAACCTGAGCCCTCCTTTAGAATTTTCTCATTCTTCTCGGGCAGTCCCAAAGAGGTAAGAGTGTCTTGGCCAAAGGAACTGCACAGGGCTGTCAGTTGGCTTTTTCTCAAGAAAAATCGACAGAGAGGACCCTTAAGGAAACCTCGCCGTCACCACTGCTGAGGGCTGAGATTGTTAAGAGCCCTAGGCATGTCCACAAAGAAGTGTTACTTACTCATTTACTCTTTTCACTAAGAGCTTCAGTCTCCACCTACCCAGACACACACACACACACACGCACACACAAATGCAAATCATTACATACATAGAGAAGGAGCCAAAAAGTCCCACATCAAGGACTTCTAATAATGGTGATGACTCCTGGAGCGCGTGTGTTTGGATGTTTCTTGCTTTTGTCTGCTGACATACTCACTTGCTTTGCTTTTTCACTGTCATTTCATCTTGTCATGATCTTTCTATTATGTATTAGTAAATATTTTGTATTTTATTATGTGGTACTTTCATTTTTAAATATCATTTTAGGTAGCAACATTCAGCTGGTAATTGGAAGCCTTGCAGTCTCTTTGGTCTTCCTGTAAGTTGCACTGAACACTTCAGAAACTGTGCTTTGCATGTTATCTGGCTTTATGTTTCAGTCTAATATGAATGCTGACATCTGTGGGCCCTCACTGTGGGCCAGGCACTGTGCCAAGAGCTGCCTGTGTGTTGGGCCATACCACCCTCCCCAGAATCCTGGGTGGGCACTGTAACCCGCACTTCACTAATGAGGAAATAGCACTTCAGAGTGGATGTGACCTACACAGCAGCACGGTCAGTGCCGGATGCCTGGTGCAGAGACCCACCCGAGTTGTGAGGGAGCCAGGAGGTCTAGAGCTCTTCCGGGGGGATCGGTTAGGGCACTGGTTTGGGGGCTTCCTCAGGCACTGGCTGGCTGCACTCCCCACCCTCAGGGAAACCTCTCTCCTCTTCTCCCAAGCTCCTAAATCATGGAAGAAACAGGGAAGGGCTGGCTCCTCTGTGGAAACTTGCGCACTCCCCACCCACAGGCAGAAAGTCAGCAAAACTCAGCCAGCCCGCGTTCAGAACTGCCGGAGTCCTGCCAAGCCCACCCCACCCATCCTCCTGTAAGAGCTTAAGTCAACCGGGCCAGAAAAATCAGACAGGCCATCTTGGGATAGAGAAAGGAAAAACCGTGCAGCTGCCACCTAATTGGCATTCTAAACAGCTAAAAGCCTCCAAGCCCAAAAATGAATTAAATAAGACTTTTTTCCCCTTCAGGGTGGAGTACAGCCTCCAGGTTTCCACCCAAGTCACACCCTAGCAGCGGCTATTTATAATATCTAAATGCCAGATGGAACCTGCCGAGTGAAACAGAAACCAGAGGCCTGGACAACAAAGGCCCCTGGAGCAGATGCAAACCCCGAGAGAGGCAGCTTGTGGGGACTGGCCCAGGGGCAGGGCCCTCAGGCCCCGCCGGGCCGGCGGCTGGCCAACACTCCCGCCCAAGTGGCGCTTCCCCAGCCAGCAGAGACCTTCAGAGAGCCCACTGGTGGATGCTTCGCCTACATCCCACAGCCCGAGGCACGGGTTGGGTGCTGGGCAGGGACGCGGGCTGTACCTGATTGACTGGGAGTGGCCAGCACTGGAGGGGGCCAGACCCGGCACCAGGGGTGGGGCCCTGGGTCCAAGCAGAGGCTGGAATCAGGTAGAACGTAGTGGTTCAGGGAACTGAAGCGGGGAGTGAGGCAAACCCCTGATTTCCTCTCTTATCCCATGTGATTTTCTGCCTCTTTTTTTAACCCCCAGGGGACTTTTCCTCCTTCTGTGTGAAACACAGGCAACTGAATGGGATATTTGAGAACACTGGGTAGACAGTAAGTCCTTAGAGGATAGATCCGCACCACTGAAGCAGCAGTTGTTGCTACTGGACTGTTTTGCCCAGATACAAAAATGCCTCTGTGCTGGCTGCTGGCTGGACCAAGGGCTTGCCAGGTGACCCTCTCCTCCTGGAGGGCTGACAGGCCAGGAGACAGCTCACATCCGCTGCTGCTGCTGCTAAGTCACCTCAGTCGTGTCCGACTCTGTGCGACCCCATAGACGGCAGCCCACCAGGCTCCGCTGTCCCTGGGATTCTCCAGGCAAGAACACTGGAGTGGGTTGCCGTTTCCTTCTCCAATGCATGAAAAGTGAAAAGCGAAAGTGAAATCGCTCAGTCGTGTCCAACCCTCAGCGACCCCAGGGACTGCAGCCTTCCAGGCTCCTCTGTCCATGGATTTTCCAGGCAGGAGTACTGGAGTGGGGTGCCATTGCCTTCTCCAGGCAGATCACATGAGTTCAGTTCAGTTCAGTAGCTCAGTCATGTCTGACTCTTTGCGACCCCATGAACCGCAGCATCAGAGGCTCCCAATTCCTTCCCCTAGTGTACCAGTGCAGACTGGAAAGCTGCCGAGCTAAACGGGCGTGTGAGTAAAGTCCAGTTAGTGTCTGGCTCCTGCTGCCGCCCTGGCCCTGCTGGTTGGCTAGTGAGTTAAAGCAGTTTCTCCCAAAATGAAAAGGCCTTCTCTCCTTCTCTGATGAAATAAATCCCCCCTCCATGTCAGTGCAGCTCCACTCTGCTTTTCTCTAGGCATGTCGCTGACCCTCAGACCACACTGAAGTTTCTTTCTGAGTTTCTAGGGTAGTGCTGTCCTATGGAAATGTGATGTGGACCTCACAGGTCATTTAAAGTGTTCCAGTAACTTCATGAAAGAAAGTAAAAACAAACAGATGACACTAATTTTAATAGTCAGTTTTATTTAACCCAGTATATCAAAAATAGTATCATTTCAAAATGTGATCCATATAAACATTAGTTGTTGTTCAGTCACTAAGTCATGTCTGACTCTTTGCAAATCCATGGACTGCAGCATACCAGGCTTCCCTGTCCTTCACCAACTCCCAGAGCTTGCTCAAACTCATATCCATTGAGTCTGTGGTGCCTTCCAACCATCTCATTATCTGTCTTCCCCTTCTCCTCCTGCCTTAAATCTTTCCTAGCATGAGTCTTTTCCAATGAATCAGCTCTTCACATGCATCAGGTGGCCAAAGTATTGTAGCTTCAGCTTCAGCATCAGTCCTTCCAATGAATATTCAGAGTTGATTTCCTTTAGGACTGACTGGTTTGATCTCGCTGTCCAAGGGACTCTCAAGAGTCTTCTCCAGCACCACAGTTCAAAAGGATCCATTCTTCAGTGCTCAGCCTTCTTTATGATCCAACTCTCACATCTGTACATGACTTCTGGAAAAACCATACCTTTGACTCTATGGACCTTTGTTGGCAAAGTAATGTCTCTGGTTTTAATACGCTGTCTAGGTTTGTCATAGCTTTTCTTCTAAGGAGCAAGCGTCTTTTACTTTTGTGGCTGCAGTCACCGTCTGCAGTGATCTTGGAGCCCCCCAAAATGAATTCTGTAAGAGGGTGTTTTAGAGAGTCTGGTGTGTATGTTATCCTTATAGTACATCTCAGTTCCCTCTAGCTACATCTCAAGTACTTGGCCTGCACATGTGGCTGGTGGTGACTGTATTGGATGGCACATCCTAGAGAGTTTGCTTGACTTACCGTTGAGTTGTGTTGGGGGCTCCAGCTTGAGACTTTGATGCCAGCTGCTCTGAGGCTCTGATAATTGTAGGCATGTCGAGAGAGAAGCAAGTTGTGTTGCAGGCCAGTGTGAGGAGTCTGGTGAGAGAGACTGCCCTCTGTTTTCTCATAGCCAGTCCCCCAACAGTTTGGATATTAATCTTGGGGTGGGGATGGGTCATGGGCACTGTGAACAAAACATAAAAAGCTGGGAATTCTCTGGTGGTCCAGTGGTTAGAGTCTGCACTTTCACTACCAAGGGCCTGGATTTCATCCCCGGTCAGGAAACTAAGATCCTAAAAGACATGTGATGTGGCAAAAAAAAAAAAAAAAAAAAAAAAAAAAAGCCAATTGCCCTCAAAAGAGCAGATAGCTGAGCTTCAGACACCCACCTCTTCAGAGGAGGTCGTTTCCTCACCTCTCTCCAAGCTCTTGCAGCTGGAGTGAAGGCCGCCTTCAGAATCAGGCTATTATCCCTGAGGAATAATAAAAGGAGCCTCCTGGGGAAGGGGCCTCATGGGGGAAGAAACAGGAAGAAAGAAAGAGAAGACCTTCAGACCACAAGCTGCAAGGGCACTGACAGTCTTTTCACACAGTCCCAGAAAAGCTTCTTTGGTTTCCAGAGTGTCTGCTTGTGGCCTCTGAAGGTTCAGCTAGCCTCTGCCTGTGAGAAATAGTTTCCAAGACATCACATGAAAAATATTTTCTGTTGAGGACCTAAGCTCACTGAGGTCTGATCCTACCCATGAACACCGAGGAAGGCACTCCCTGACTGGGAGCTGCTGGCAGCCCCACTTGCCTCCATCAAACCCCAGGATTATGATGCCTGTCTTGTGCAGAAAATTTGAGAACCTTCTGGAAAACCCTGGGAGAGGCCAAGATGGGACTTTGCGGCTGGTGCCTACCAGTCCTGAAGCCGGGGAGCTAACCCGTGGTTTTGCACAGGTCCCCACCCTGCCGGAGCCACTGCTTTCTGGCACATCCCTAGAGGCGTCCTGAGCCCAGGTTTGGCACAGCTTTCCCAGGCATTCACCCTCTGTTGACTGCCCATAATGTGAACTGCCAAGCCAGTTACTGAAAGGATTTGGAATCTGAGGAGTAAAAAATCACCACCTATCTTTAGGCAAATTTATGGGAACAGTCTGAACAAAAATGACCCCTTCCAGACAACCTGGAGTGAGTGCAGCCCCGCCCTGACAGAAGCACCACTGGCTGCAAAGTTGAGCCAGTGGGCAAAGTTGGGCATCCACAGATGTCGTCTGGGCTACTGTCACGTCCATCGTAAAAGAGGTCACATGGACACCTTGTCCCAGAAGATACGTCCCAGAGAAATCGCTACAGCACACTCTCCTGAAAAATAATGTCCATTCTTCTTATCAGCATGTGCGTGTGTGCTAAGTTGCTTCAGTCATGTCCAACTCTTTGTGTCCCTATGAATTATAGCCTGCTGCTCCTGTGTTCACGGGATTCTTCAGGCAAGAGTACTGGAGTGGGTTGCCATTCCCTTCTCCAGGGGATCTTTCCAAACCTGGTCTCTTAATGTCTCCTGCATTGGCAGGCAGGATCTTTACCACTAGCGCCACCCAGGAAGCTCTCTTATCACCATGAAATCATAAAAATTAAAATGCTGAGAAAAAGAGTTTCTTTTGATAACTGGCCTTTTATGGATAACAGGAAACTGGTTTTATTTTAACCAGCTGCTGGTTTAACCAGATGTTGAAAACCTCTGTCCTGTGGACCAAGGCCTGGCCTGATTTTAATCCTACAGGACCCTGCCAGGTTATATGGTACAGTGATTCCAGACGGCACGGGCCATCAGTGTAGGGCACACTGAGTCACCCCTGATTCCTGGCCTGCCGCTGGCTGCTTTCATTCTGCTTCTGTTTGGTGTTAGCCAGACTCTTTAGATGAGTTCATTTCACTGTAGTTACGTCCTCTTTCCCTAATATCTAAGCATAACACTTCAGTTAGGGCTCAAGTTAACCAGGTTCCACTTGAAAAGTGGCTCTAGCTGGAGCAAAATGTTTCTGGCTCATGTCTAGCCCCCGACCACATTTTGACCATGGGACGACTTGGCAAGGGCACTTCCATTTGGCTCCCTATGAAGTCACCGAAATTCTAGTTATTTCTGGAGTGTGTGATTGCCTGGTTTATTTGTGAGAACTATCCATCAGGGCTGAGCTATTTCATTTCTGGAGCTGCTTGTGTGATCACAGTTATGAAATGATTATTTTCTTAGATCGGCTTAAGCTGATAAGGCATTTTTGAGCCATTAAGAATCTTGTAAGTCAAGATTATTTAGACAGGAGATGATTTTTCTGATGGGGGTAAATCAGATGAATCAAGGCCTCTCCCTTGATTGGACTATTATGTTAAAGGGGTGTGACTGTCACATGCTCCTTTGAGAAATGGTGTTGCCTCCTTAGCAAAATCGGCTGCCAGCCCATTCTTTCTCCTCTGGCTCACACCCCAGCTGCAACCCAAGGATCTAGAGAGACGAGGCCACCCTAGAGAGGTAAAAGGTCAACTGTGAATGTCAGATAGGGCCACAGGGCCTATTGCCAACCACACCGGGTGCAAGAAGCCCAAAGAAAATATTCCAAATTAATGAGCACTGCAGAAGCTCATGGACTTAAAGGCTCAGCACAAATCTATCTGAAGACAGGCCTTGTCCTCACAAATCTTGCTTTCCTGCGGCAAACAGAGAAAGAAATAAATATGCCTTCTGCTGTCGAGAGCACTGAGTAACAAGGACAGAGAAGCAGGATACAGGGGGAGGAGTACAGGGAGGAGGGGGCAGGGAGTACCTGTCAGGCAGGGCAGCTCTCTCTGAGGAGTAACTCAGATGGAGAGAAGAAACCAGTGCTTCCAAACAGAGGGGGTAGGGGGTGCAAATGCCCTGAGGAGGGAGTGTGCTGGCCACCAGAAGAGCAGAGAGGAAATGTGTCTGGAGGAGCAGGTGAGGAGTGGGGAGTGAGCAGGGAGGGCTCAGAGCTGGAGAGCCTCTCAGTAGAGCTGCAGGCCATCCCGACCTCCATTCTTTCTGCCTCCTCCAGTCATGAAATCCTCCACCATCTTGGCAGGGCTCGCACGCCTCTGCTAGTGACCACATCTTTTAGCCTCTAGTGCAATGGAGTGTGGCCACACCATTAAGTTCTTGCCAATGGACCATAACTAGAAACAGGCTCTGCTGTGTCCCGGTTCGGTGCTCACAGAGCAGGCAGTGTTCCTCACTCCCCGTCATCCTTTCTTTCAGGTGGAACCCAGACCTGGTGTGGTGTGAGGGTGTCACTTGGTCCACATAGATCAGGGAAGGCCTAGGCAGAGGTTTGAAAAGTGGGGTCCCTAGACTTGCAACGTCAGCATCCCCTGGAAACTTATAGAAATGCACATGGTGGGGGAAAAGGGACTCCAGAACTACTGAATTAGAAACTTTGGGGGTGGGGCTCAGCAATCTGTTTTAACACACCCACCAGGGGATTCTGATAACACTCAGGTCTCCAAAACACTGCAGGCTTTCTCATCACAGGCAAGGTTGAGCTGCGGGCACAAGCCGCTTTGTTGTGGGGGCTGTCTGTGCCTTGTGGAGCATTCGGCAGCAGCTCCGGCCTCTACCCAATAGAACCAGGGGCACACACCCTTCCTCCGCCCTTCAGGTTACCACCCAAAATGTCCCCATGCACATTTCCTGTAGAAAGTGTTATCAACTCTTGGGAGAAGAGACAGAAGCTAATAAAAGTGATTGCCTTTGGGGGCTGTGTTGAGGGAGTTTGGGAGGGATTTGCTTTTATTTGGTATGTTTCTATTGTGTGCTTGAGTCTTTACCCTATGCGTTGCTAAAATAAATCTCTAGGCCCAAGGTGGAGTCACTCCTTTCCAGGGTGCCCCATTAGCAATCCGAAATTTGAGAACATTCATGTCCCTGAGAATGCTGTGCTTGACCCAGACATGCAGGGTGTCCAGTCAGCCAGTCCCCAAAGGCCAAGCCCACTCTGGGCCTTCTCACTCCCAACAAGGGGGGGAACTTCGCCTCAGCTAATCAGATATTTTCTATTTGTCTCATCCTTGTTTATTCTTTATTCTGTAAAAGCTTCTTGAGATTACCCACTTTGTGAAGTGTTAAATGTAGCTTGTATCGTCTAAATTGTTTTCTTTAATCACTTTTAAATAGGATGTTACAACAATGGGGAAGAAATGTTTTGGAAAGACTACACAGTGAAAGAGTGGAAACTAGGTTTCTTGACCACAGTTTTGACACCAACTCCAGTGTGTGTGGGTTTTTCCAAGTGATTCTTGGATGCCTGCAGGGTGTCCTATAGTTCAAATCCTTTCTGACACCACCTGGAGAGAGCACCAAACCCCACAGGTTAAGGGCTCAGATGCCACCTGCGAGTCCAGGTTGTCACCCGTACTTCTGACTGACTCTGGACTGGAGGTTCTCATGACTGCATCCTTGGGTTCAATTAACTTAATAGAGTGGCTCACAGCACTCAGGAAACCAGTTTCCTTACTAGATGACTGACTTATTAAAGGATACGACTCAGGAACAATTAGCTGGAAGAGATGCACAGGGCAAGAGAGAAAGGGAGTCAGGGAATGAGGCTCCCAGTCCTCGCGGAGCACCCGCTCTCCCTCAGTTCTCATGTTCTCACCGACTGGAAGCTCTCAGAATCTCATCCTTTTGGGTTTTTGTGAAGGCTTCATTATGTTGGCATAAATGATTAAATCATTGCCCATAGGTGATTGATTCAACCTCCATCCCCTCTCCCCTCCCTGAAAATCAGGGGCTTGCAGCTGAAAGTTCTAACTTTAATTCCTGGTTGGTTCCTCTGGCAACCAGCCCCCCTCAGGTGGGTTTCAAAATTCACCTCATTAACATAACAAATAACATCTTTATCAGCTTCAATACAGGAAATTCCAAGGGTTTTAGGAGCATTGCTTGAAGATCAAACACATATGTCTTATTATAAATCACCATATCACACTGACTACAGGGCTTCTCAGCATCCATAACTCATGCTAACACATTTTTAACCCCTAAAGGTAGCCGAATCCTGGAAATGGCATGCCTCGAAACACTTCAGGAAGCACCAACCTGGCCAACACTGCTGAACCCTCACCATCCAGGAGAGAGTTGAAGGTGGCCAATGCTGGGCATTGTATTGGTAAAATACAGTAAAACAAACACTGGCAAATTAGTTACCGGTAAAACACAGGTTGGTCCTTCCACCCAGCCTGTGTGCCCTGAGGTATGATGCTCCTTTCAGCAACTTTGGAGCATCCTCGGGGCAGTACATTCTTGATAGGAGTCCCGCAGGGAGTTGCGGTCTCTCTGGTTACATCTCACTTTGGGGATGAACCACCTGCAAGTTCCCCAGGAGCTGGAGGCCAGGGGACTTGGAGGGCTACTGCCCTCTGCACCCCATTCCCCTTCCTTGTCCCTTTGTTGGCTTTGTAGGCTCTCTCCTGGCTTCTTTGCCTTCTCTTGTCCCCTCTAGATGTTGAGGCAGATGCTTTTCCACCTCCTCACCTGCCCCTTTTAGAGGATGGGGAGGAGGGAGGTAACAGAGGATGACATTTTAAATTCTGGTAACAATTTTACTATTTATCCCGAAGGTCCCCAGGCATACAGCACACCTAGTGATCTCTCAGGGATTCCCTGGTGGCTCAGACAGTAGAGAATCTGCCTGAAATGCGGGAGTTCAATCCCTGGGTTGGGAAGATCCCCTAGAGGAGGGCATGGCAACCCACTCCAGTATTATTGACTGGAGAATCCTGATAGACAGAGGAGCCTGGCGGGCTACAGTTAGTTCATGAGGTCGCAAAGAGTCAGACACAACTGAGTGACTAAGCACACAGTGATCTATCAAAAACACTGGAAGGTAACCGAAGCAGCCCTTCACCTGTTGCTACTCAACCAATAATGCTGACCATTCTGTGGCTGCAAACACATCAAATCCTAATCATTTCTTTCCCCACTAAATGAGTTAATAGTCATCTAAGGGGCTCATAACAGGGCCTGGCATGTGGTGACTGCTGGTTTTGTTTTGTTTAGCCATTATTATATCATCATACTCTACATTCAACATTTCTCACTATTTAACAGCCTCTGGAATTATCCAGATGTTCAATGAACAGCATTATAGCATGAATGTGGAAAGAAGAGATCAGCGTGTGACCTAATCCACAAAGTAAGGAAGATTTCCACAGCAGTAGGAAAATGAGGATAGAACCATAGGGACTTCCCTTGAGGTCCAGCAGTTAAGACTCCAACTTCTACCACAGAAGCATGGGTTCCAACCCTGTTTGAGGAATTAAGATCCCTCATACTGAACTATGCAGTCAAAAACAAAAACTGTAGATCCGCAGAGCTGTGGATAATGAGATTCTCTCACAGCCATGGTTGCTAACTCAGGTGTCTCCCATTTTGTACTGCTCCAGTGGGACTTCCCCCCACCCACAAGCAAGTGGCTCTCAGATTTTGGCAGAGGTCAGAATCCTTTGGAATCCCTCAGATGCTTGCTAAAAAAACCATCGGCTCCACCTTCCTGAGTTTCTGAATTAATAGGTTGGGGTAGATCCGGAGAAATTGCATCTGAAACAAGTTTTCAGATGCTGCTGACTCTCTTCTTTGGGAACCACTGCCCTTCATGTTAACTTAGATTCTGGCATTTAAATAAACCTTTTGCTCAAATCAGGTCATGGGTCCAGCTTGTCACCATTCATCAAGGTCCTGTCATTCATCATGTTTGTTTTGCGGCACCTTTGCTTGTGAGAGACATGCCCTCTTCTACAGGTCTTTGTACAGGTCACTGATGAAAATGTGAACTGGACTGGCTAAGGACAAAATCCAGGTCAGGTTAATTAAACCCCTGCTTTAGGTTCAACCCATTATAATTACAGCGGTAGTTCTCAATCCTGATTAAACTTTAACATCACAGGGGAAGGTTAAAAAACAACCAAAAAAAAAATTTTTTTTTAAATCTCTCCAAGTGATTCTAATGTGCAACTAGGGCTGAGAACTGCCATCTAGAGGTCTTATAGGTTTAACTTGCTAAATCAACCCAATTGAGCTGTCCTGCCCATGTAGTTTCATTTAAGCTATTGTGTGGGATGTTCTCAAAACCTTTGCTGACTTCTGACATCATGTGTTTTTCTACAGCTGGATCATTGCTCTTTCAAAACCATAAAATTATATTGGGCTAGCATGATATGGTTTTAGGGAATCATACAAATTTTAAAGATCAAATTTAAATATGTTTATAGTTGTTGAGGCCTTTTGTCTGGGGTTGATGTCAAGCTCACAGAATTGTATCCATTTAGTTTATATAATCCCAGTGTACTGTGCGTGATCCTGCTCAGTAGTGTCTGACTCTTTGCAACCCCATGGGCTGTAGCCAGCCAGGCTCCTCTTTCCGTGGGATTTTCCAGGCAAGAGTATTGGGGTGGGTTGTCATTTCCTCCTACAGGGGCTATTCCAGACCCAGGGATTGAACCTCCATCTCTGTGTCTCCTGTATTGGAAGGCAGGTTCTTTACCACTGCGCCACCTGGGAAGCTCCCAGGGTAATGATATTTAACATTTATTGCTTGCTGACTTTGTCTCAGCCACAGTGCTTAGAGCTCTTTAAAATATCAGATCCTACAAAATAGCTATTATTATTTCTATTTTACAGATGTGAAATCAAGTTTCAATTTTAGCTGACTCTAGGGCTCATGCTTTTAAACACTAGCTGTTGCTTCCATTTTTAATTGCCAGACACCATCTTGTTCTTCAAATGTTTTATGATGTTTTACAAGGATGCTAAAGATATGAGGAAGCATGAAATAAATAACTGGAATAAAGACAGACCAGAGAGAAGCAAAATGAACTGTGGATCAGAACAAAATGTTTGTGCGTTTGCTCACTGCAGGGTTTGGCTTTGAGTGTTCTGAAAAGTCAAAATAGGAACACATGTTCAACTGCTCAGTTCACACTGAACACAAACATTGCTCAGGAGAAGTACCTGGGAAACCTGGGGCTTCTTAAAGATGATACTGAGGATTAAAGGAATGTCTGCGAAAACATCCTCATGATCTATGCAGACAAGAGTGTCACAGGACTCAGTGAGCCACAATTTACACCATCCACTTCCTCCCTCATAAAAAAACAAACAGGATTTTGGCTTGCTTTACACTTCTTCAAAAATTTCTTCATTCCCATTTCCTGTGCCCTTCCCATCACTAATCACGCCAAAAGAAGACTGATAACCATGCAAGTCTTTGCTCACATTTTCTCAGTACTCAGAATGTAATAATAATAGTGGGAGCAGTTAGGATTTCCTTTTAGAGTTTCAGTTCTTGACTCATATTCCCTTTTGGATTCTCATGCACGAAATTCACACCTGACTTTAAGGAACGAGGTTTCCCCTTGCGTGAAGTCGATGTGGCTGTGTCCACAGGTTGTCAAGTCTGCAGGCGAGGTCAGCGTAAACGGAAATAACAAGGTGCCCATCACAGTGCCATTGCTCCAGCCCATCCCTCCATGCAGCTTGATGATGTGGAGTCACGAACAGCAGATTCCCTCGTGTCAGCTGAAACCAGTGATGAGAGCCATAATTTGTCACTTACCTGTATGAGACTATACAGTAATGGGAGTTTTATCTTGAAAGGTATCAATGTTTTCTTGCCATCTGAAAAAGACACGGTGTTAAGAGTGCTGGGGCTTTGGAAAGGAGCTCTGTTGATGCGAGACTGATGCTTAGGATAGAATCATGCATGATTGGAAAGTACTCTGTCATTTTCCAACATTAAGCCACCTAACTCCTCTTTAGCTGGTTCCTTATCCTTTGGATCCCACCGTGAGTACCGGCTCCTCAGCTGAGCCTTCTCTGACAGCTCTGCATAGGCAGTCCTCATCCCGTGACGAATTTTTGTTTACTAATTTCAGTCAGTAAACATTCCCTATTCTGCTACACAAAAGGGCAGCAGGACTTCCCTTGTGGTCTCAGGGCCTAGATCAGGGTTTGGTTCGTAGCAGGGGCACTGTAACCACCTGCTGAAAAGAGTGAAAACAGCCAAACAGGTGGACATGAGTGACCGGAGTCAGGCTCAGAGCAGCACGTGGGACCAAGTCTACATCACGAGAAGAGAGTGGGGCCATTCTGATATCAGGAGTGATCACAGAAACATAAAGGGTGAAGGAGAGGGATCCTGAAGGAAAAACTCATTTTACCTTACCATTTCTGATGATCAACATGAATAGATGATTAGAGCATATGAAATTTAGGAGTCAAGGTGATTGCCACGTGCCTCAGAGGAAGGAAAATGGAATACGAAATCCTCAGTGGAAAGTACAGGAAGAGCTGAGGTGGGCAGAACATTGCCATATACGTCGACCTGCCCCGCTCCCACATCCACCAAGCACACCTTCCTCCACCTCCCTCATGCGAGGCTTCACCATCGGCACTGATTCCCTTAAGACGGGGCCCCAGGATCACCCAGCAGGGGCCAAGAAGCAAAGCCACAGCGTCAGCTTTTCCTACAGTTGGAAGCAATGAGGGATACGATTAGAGGTTTAGGAAGAACCACTATCAAGAAGAGCAGAAAGAAGACACCTAAAACACAGACCCAAATAACGAATGAGGTGAAAACAGTAGCAGGAAGATGTAGCCAGAAGAGTGAGGAGAGGCAGGCGAATCTGACGGGGACGAAGAATGTTGCGAGCCTGTCTCCCCGTGGGCCTGTCAGGTGTCCAGGCTAAGCCCCCGGTTCCACACACACGTGAAGCTTCTCTCTGCTCCGCACAACCCAGCACTCCTCAGGCCCCTGCAGGACAGCAGGAAAGGGGCACGGGGAGGGGGCAGGCAGCCCCATGGACGAGGAAGATCCCCGCCCCAGTGCCTCCACCCCCGCCCCATTACTGAGCACGCTGGGCTCCAAAAGGGAAAGCACAAAAAAAGGCTACTGAGAATGTACCATGGAAAGGGCTTTGTCCGAAAAGGATGCTTGGTGTGTTATTGTTCAGGTCATCTCTTAACCAAAAGCTACGTGCACGTTTACTCAAAACAATCTTGGAAATGCTTTTACAACCTGTTCAAAGCTTTCCAAATGGAGTTTGAGTGCTTTTTAGTCCTTGATTAAAAATATAAAAGTCTAACACATTTTAATTAGTTCACATTAATCTGCCTTGGAGAAAGATGAAAATTTACCAGCCAGGTATCCACAAAAAGCCTTTGCACAATTGGTGAGTACATGTGAACTAACGCACAGCCTGACTTACTGTGACCAGCAGTGCCCTTTCTCCATTTAGAGGTTGGAAGCCATCTTTTCTTCAGCCATGGCAGTGCACTCAAACCATCCATCACACTAGGCTGAACTTGGAAACTGACATTGGAATTACTGCGTCACAGTCTTAAAACAATATTTAAAATGAAGTGTTTATTGTTCTCCTTAAAGACACTGGATATCAACTTTTTAATCGTTAGTATTTTTAAACTATTTTGTTTCACCTCATTTAAACTTCTATCTCATATAATTTAGTCAAACTTTAAAATAAATATTCACACAATGACATGATCAAACGACTTGCTAATAAGGGTTTACAACCAAAACAGTTGATTATTCACTTTAGAGATATGAAGGCAGTTAATCTATGAAGTCTAAGTACTAAGAACATTCTTTTTCATCTTTTGTTGTCAATTTTAATTAATAACTGCTGTAGCTGCTCCATACCCCAGCTCTTATATTTTCCTAATCATTCTGATTGTTTCTAAACATGGCAACAAAAAACTTTACCTACTGGGAAGTTTCACTTCTTAAAAACCAAAGGCAATTCTATGATCTTTTTTTTTTTAACATGGCAATGCAAGGGTTTTAGAAGTCTAAAGTAAAAAAAGAAATGACTGTCAAGAACAAAGGTTGGACCCGATTGAAACCTGTTGCAGCAGCATTTCTCTGCCACACATAGACAGACTGGGGAGTGCCTCTGTTTTTTTGGGAGGGGTTGGGGTTAATTATTTATTTTGGCTGCAGTGGTTCTTCAGTGCTTCTCTAGTTGTGGTTTGAGGGCTTCTTATTGCGATGACTTCTCTTGTTGTGGTCACAGGCTCCAGGTATGCAGGCTTCAGTAACTGGCACACAGGCTCAGTAGTTGCGGCATACAGGGCCCAGCTGCTCCGAGGCTCATGGGATCCTCCTGGACCAGGCATGGAACACGCGTCTCCTCCATTGGCCGACGGATTCTCAACCACTGGACCACTGGGAAGTCCTCCCCTCTGGTTTTAACTCAGGACAAATTAAGGCCCCTGGAGACTCCACATCTCAGGAGAGAACCCGAGTTGCGCTCCTTGCTATACAGATCGCCCTTCTGGAAAGTGAAGCAGACCTTTCCTTGCCTTGAACTTTAATGCCATCAGAAGTGATTTGCAGAACACACTGGAATTAAAGCCAGGTGATGTAGATCATTAACTAGTCGGTCGGGAGACTGAGGATCCCCCTGACCCTGCAGCAACCATTAGCTGAAGCTCTCTTCTCAGTTTTTCCCCTCTGTAAAATGCGATAGAAAATAATTTTCCAGTATAAAACAGAAGGTTCTTTCCAACCTGAGATATTTTGAGCTATCCCAAACCCTTAAAGTAGTTTCCATTTAAGACAATGTGGCCGGTAAATTATTTTTACATTGCAAGTTTCTGGATCTTAACCTGTAGAATGTTTGGTCACACTTGATAGAGGGAAGTTTCATAGAGGGGCTTCCCCTATGGCTCAGCAGGTAAAGAAGCTGCCTTCCAACACAGGAGACAAAGATTTGATCCCTGGGTGGCAAAGGTTCCCTGGAGGAGGAAATGGCAACCCGCTCCAGTATTCTTGCCTGGAGAATCCATGGACAGAGGAGCCTGATAGGCTACAGTCCACGGGGTCGCAGAGAATCAGATAAGACTGAGCGTATGGCACAACAATGGTAGAGGAAAGGAGATGGAAGGCTGGGGTGGCCCGACATGTCAGCTGTGGTTCCTGCGGTTTTAAGTCTTCAATGCTGTACCATCAGTGACAAAGTCAAAACCAGTCTCTGAATCCTAACCCTATGGATCACGAATCATATATACTTAGCTGGAGGGCCTCCGTCGAGTGACTCACACGTGCATGCTCTCATTCGGGTTAGGCAGGTTCCAAAATTAATTGTCCTGGTTTGTATTACATCAGTTTGGTTAAGCCAGGACTACTTTCTCGTGTCCCCTTGCCTCACGGTTCTAAATTAGAATTGATTCAAAGACATGCTTGTGTGGTTTTTGGAAGATAAAGTGAAGCCAGGGCCACTTTCCTCTGAAGGGCATCAGTCAAGTATGGTGACAGACAGGCACGAGGTGTCTGTGGGTCCGTCTGTCCTCGTTCTCCGCCTCCAGCTCTTCTTCCCGTGTTCTGACCTTGAGCAATTACCTGGGCTGGCTCTACTTCCACTACCAAACACTGGCCGTAGATGCAGAGGTGGTCACTGCGTGGCGGCCACAGCTGCCCGCGAGCCCTCGGCCTCGGGCCAGGCCTGCGTCAGCACCTCCATGCGTTCTGCCTCTCAGAAGGGCCTTCTGAGTTCTCATGAGCACCTCCTTCTGCACCTTCCCCTCTGCAGCTTCTCACACAGTAGTGTTTTCTCTTATTCTGGTTACAACTCCTGCATCCTACAGCCCTCAGGGCAATCTTTTCCCCACCAACCAAAACAAACACAGATCCCCAAATAAACACTGTTGTTCTATCTACGTGTAACTCCTCACAGGGACCCCAACTGAGTGTTCTGCATCACAGGGTGCTTCCTGGGGATTCAAGGTCTTCCGTCTGAGAGGGTATAAATTTTATCAAAAGACAAGACAACCTACAAGTGCACACGTGTGTGTGCATATAGTTGTGTGTTGGGGAAGAACACAACAGGAAACTTTCTTAGTTTAAAAACTTGGCTCTGTGAATCCTCAGGCAATGATGTGAACTATGACTTTATCTGTCCCCAGCTAAGACACAGGCTGACGGTCCAACCTGTAAACACAGGCCCGTGTCCACTGTCCTCTCCATCCAGCGCCACCTCATGACAGCACCCACTGGCACATACCACGGCTGCGTCCGGTCTGAGCAGCCCTACTATGCACATAGAGGTGTCACATTTGGGGAGCAATCCTTGAAAAACAAGATGTCAATCCCTCAGAGAACTCACTGCCGGTTAGGGAACAGTCACACTCTGACCCACAGGGGTTCACATGCATGCTAAGTCACTTCATTCATATCCACGTCTTTGCAACCCTGTGGACCATAGCC
Source organism: Ovis aries (assembly GCF_016772045.2). NCBI lineage: Eukaryota > Metazoa > Chordata > Mammalia > Artiodactyla > Bovidae > Ovis > Ovis aries. The sequence goes on along the minus strand of NC_056059.1, from coordinate 58,145,542 downwards.
CGCTATGCTCCTCTGTCCACGGAATTTTCCAAGCAAGAATACTGGAGCGGGTTGCCATGCCCTCCTCCAGGGGATCTTCCTGACCCAGGGACTGAACCCACACCTCTTACGTCTCCTGCCCTGGCAGGCGGATTCTTTACCACAGGTGCCACCTGGGGTGGTCCTTCAGCTTTTTGCTGAAAAGCAAAAACCCAACATTAAAAAGAAAAATGCACAAAAGTATGAGTATGAATTATTTGTTTTATTGCTTTGTATCTTATTTAATGCAGAGTTGATGTTTTTGAGTAACGGTAATAAGATGTCCAAAATTCAACATTATTAAACATTCAAACCAGTAAAGTATGTGGGAAGAAGATCTCACATGTTAACTCTGCTAAATTATAGCTGGTGGAACAGTTCATAATGAAGGCTATAGGCTTGTCATCGTGGTTTATGACACGGGCAACGGTAGAGAGTCCCCGGTGTCAACCAACTGTGTAGGCATCAGGGGTGGCACGTGCGCCTCCCTTGGAAATATCTGGAAAGATCTAGAAAGACTACAGGTATTAAAAACCCTTCCTTTCACCTCAGGCTTGAAAGACACACCCACCACAGAGGGTGTCAAAGAACTCCTGTGGAATAGAAGTGGTTATGATGATACAGACCAGAAATGGTTCTGCTGTTGAGAAGTGAACTTGCCTACACGTCCCCTCTCTAATCCACCGCCCGCTCTAGCCTGTCATGAGCAAGGGCCTCAGGTGGTGACCAGATGACACCAGGCAGCGGCCTTTTGACGGCTGAAGGCACTGGTTCTCCTCGTCCTGAGGGAGCGGGTCACTGGGTTGTGAGTTACAATCAACACGCACATCCTACCACGAAAAACTGCTCTCAGCTGCCATATATTTGATGTAATTCCAGGCTGAAAGTCTGAAGACTTTAAAACCCCAGAATGTCTGGGGCCCCTGAAAGTCCTGACGTGCTGGGCAACTTCAGCAAGGAATCTGATTCCCAAGGGGTGGAGGCTCGAAGGGACACAAGGCTGCTCACGTGACATGACACCGCAACATAAATATGAGACTCTACAGTGTGGATATGAGGCGCCACAGTGAAGTTATAAATACTCCAGACTCTACAGCTGTCAGCCACATGCTAGCCATAGCCGGGTGCAGTCTAAAGACTGGTGATCTTCCCGTAAAAACGTGTATCTACAGTGAATGTCATCAATACTTCAGGGCTAAGCAAAAACATGTGAAAACTGTTCTTCAAAGACAGACTTCATTAAATATCAAGCATAGTGACCAAATTTAAGATGCCAAATTTAAATAAATCACTTTTGATTTTTCCCAGGGGTAATCTGGGGCCTCCACAACAAGCATGGTCAAGGGCCAACTGCACCCCGCCAGCGATGCTGAGGGTGTAAGTCATGCAAACCCTCTCTGAAGAACAATGGACACATCTTTGCCAGAGGAAGCGTATCTCCAGCCTCTTCATTCTCTGAAATACCAGAGAACTAACAAATGCCCTTTACAGACACAGGGATGCTGAAAAAGAAAGCAACAAAGAAACATAAAGGTGCATTTATTCGAGTCCATGCCATCTAATCTACTGAGTACAGTAATCAAGACTGGAAAAGGGAAGAATTAAACCTAAACAACAACAAAAACACTGGGACGTTCGTCCCCTGCACTGTGAGTCAGTTCAGAAGAATCTGTGTGCTGGCAAGCCAGTCTCCTCCCTGAGAAGCACGCTTCGTTTTCCGTTCTCCTCCAGCAGTTTCATCTCTCTCAGCTAAGGCCTGGACAGTGTCAGGGCGGTGGCCACACCTGTTCTGGAGCTGTGGGCTGGCAGGAGCTGGGCCCCAGGCCATCAGTCACCCGAGGGCTTGGGCAGTGCGGGGTCAGCCTCCCGGCTGCCCAGCTCTGCCATCTGCCTCTGGAGCTGCTCCACCGTCTGCAGCAGGGCTGACCTCTCCAGCTCCAAGGCCAGGGTCGCCTGCTTCAGCTTGTTCTCGCTAGTCAGGAGTTTCTCAACGGTGGCTTCCAGGCTCTGGATCCTCCCATTGGCGACCTGGAGAATAAAAGAAGACATGTGACTGTAACTGCCTGGGAGACGGTGGGAGATCCACTGTGTGCTCTGCTGTCCAGCCTTGGGGGCATTTCGGAGCCTAATTCTGGCAGAGACACACATTTCTGCGTTTATTACCCCTTCTGGCCACAAAAGACTCTATTTTCCAGGCTCCCTCAAGGGTGGGCCGGGCCATCTGGAGAACCTCCAACGTCTTTTTCCTCTGTGTGGCTACTCTGGAAGCCACACGTGGAGACAGTGGCTTCCCAGTGCGGAGGAAGCCTGGTCCCCGAGTTGTCTGCTGGAGACGGCTGCGAAATGATCCAAGACCGCTTCGTGAAGACAAGGTAGTGGGTATACAGTACTGAGCCCTGGGATCCAGGGTGCTGTTACTGTAGCACAGTCTGCCTGCTCTGACAAACACATGCAGCTACAGGTGCACACTGGTTTCAGACAGACCATCCAAATGGTTTCTATGTGAAGGCCCACGCAAGAACAGCTCTCTAACCTGAACCTTTGGTTTTCCCTCCAGTACCAAGAACCGGCATTTCCCCCAGAACAAGTGGAGCGCTTGGGGAGCCGAGCTCTGCTAAGAGGGTCACATGTGTGGCCTCACTGACCAGACACCAGGAGTGTCCCCAGTCCCCCTAGTCTGTATCCTCAACACTCAGTCAGTGTCTGGCAGCCCTTCCAGGTGCTTCTCTCTAGCAACGGACCCTCCTCCTCTTTCGAGTCCTCTCGGACAGGCTTCCCAGGCAACCACAGAATTGGCTCCAGCTGTCCGCTGCATCCCCCTGCATTCAGGCCCAGAGTCTGCAAGGCACTGCTCTGGCTCACTCATCCGCCCAGCCCTGTTCGTATCCCCATAGACTAAATGGTGTTTTTTCCCTCATTCTCAAAACAAGGGAAACAGTTTTTTGAGCAAGGTAACACCTGTGCCAGGCAGACAATTTATGACTCAAGGTTGAGCTCCGGCTGTGACACTGGAACACTCAAAACAGAAAGAAAAAAGGCCTGAGACCCTAAGCGGGTCAGTTACCAGGCAGGGGGTAGTCCCACTCAGGGGGTAAGTCTGAGCAGCCCTCTCAGACCCCCATACTCCTGCCCACGGTCAAGGCCTACAGCCGGTCCCACCTTATCTCCTCCAGCGACCACTCCTTCCGAGGCCATGGCACTCCCAGGGGTACCTGCCAGCTTAGCAGCGAGCTGGTATGCACAGTCGTTTACTGTCTGCATGAATGTCAGGTCTCCTCCTCACTCAGACCGAAGCTCTCTCACCCTGCACGTGGGTCTGACCTCTCATAGGCACCCAGCTCACAGACACTCAGTGACTCAGTGATTACTATGGAAAACGCACACCCCTTATCATATGGCAGTATCAGTCGTGTCTATGCAATTGTCTCATGCGTGCTGCTGGACAAAAGAGGTTAGACAGTTTAGTCTCCAGCTGCCAGAGGACAATCTTCAGTGTTCAACAAGAAAATAAATGGGGCTTTGGTATCCAACTATATGAATGGAACGGAGTCAAAAGAGAGGTCAATTTTGATAGTTTGGGAAAAAAACCAAAGATTTATGTTGGAAAATTAAGTAATGCACTGAACACCTATCCCTGGGCTCTGAAAACTGTTTTAAAAGAGAAAAAGAAAAAAGGGAAGAGAGTCTCATAGAACTTCTGTGGTCTGGCTGAAAGATAGTAATTCCATGTGATTCAGAGGGTAAAGAGAAGACTACACTCAGGCCCCCACAATCTGACTTGCCATAATCCCTAGTGCAACTCTTTAAACATCTGTTGTTACCAGTTACCGCCTGATGCCTTCCTGGAGGGCTACAGAAGTTGGAGCAGCTTTTCACAACTCTTCTCCTCACAAGAGGGGTACAGTATTAACGGAAGCAGCACCAAATTACCTCCCCTTTTCACCACAAACCCACGTGGGTATCAGCCTAGTAAAATCAACCTTCTATTGGAGTGCTATTTTAACAAGACAAATGCTTCTAACGGAGCTCTGAGCTTTCCATCCTGCTGTATTTCAGGGACTGACTGTTTGTCTGGAGGGATTTAAAATTCCCACCAACACTGCAGATCCTTACATGCAAGACAAGGTTCTTTGTCCCCTGGCGCCTCCCCTTCAGGTTACACCTGAGATCCCCCTGGAGAAATCACACCCAGACACTGTCATTTTCACAGTCAGGATAGCTCCATCTTAGGGGAACCCGAAGCCGACTTTGAGAATGTGACCGGAGTCAGGACTCGGCAGGCAAAGCCTTTTCTTTGTTTCTCTACAGTAACTATCTACTAGGTTATACTGGCGTAAAATCCCTGCTGGGAAGAGTACATTTTAGACAAAGGTTGACTGATTAAGCTCCCAAATGCTGGCCTTTCTCCCATCGCTGCCAAGTTTGCATCTGCAAAGCAGTAACTTTTTAGGCAGAAAAAGAAGAGGCTTAGATCAGGATGGAAAGCTTATTCTAAGGACAGCCTAGAACACCACAGAATATATATTTTGAAAATAATACAAATTTTTCTCACCAGTGGCTCAAAAGTAATTTCTAAACCCCACCCCCACCCCCAGAAACACACACATTTCCGTAACGATAGCTGTACCAGCGATCAGCTCATGACACGTAACAAGCAGATGGCACAGTTACTTTACTCCATCTGCTCGGTGGAGGGGTCGTGTGGGGCAGCAAGGTAATTTTCTGTCCTGTCACACAAATGAGGAAATCAGAGCAGGTGGGAGACGGTGGGGCGACACTGGGTCTGGCAAGGCCTGGCTCTCTGGTCTGCACCTCTGTGCTCACTCCCTCCTGCCCTCCAGCACAGGCGATCCGGGTCTGTCCCCGCCCACATTCATGCAGGCCAAGATGGAAACTTCCTGAGGGGAGAATTGTGCCCTTCGTGACCCTACCCTTGGTATTTGCACCAAGGACTCACATTTACGACAGCTCTGGTTTACTCTGTTACTCCTCACTTGATGTCACTCTGAGGACCTAGCTGGTTTTGCTCCTGGAAGCTCCTGCCTTTGATTCTCCCATCATTACTCAAAGCACAATGGCTGGTGTTTGGTTAATAGCACCAGAGCACCGTGGACCCAAGCTCAGCTCTTGGCACATCTCCTGAAAGGGTAAGTGTAGAAACAGTCTCTCAGAAAGTTCCAGGACAATCTGACCTTAGCAAAGGATAATCTGTCTGCTCCCTAACAAACAGGAACAGCTCTCCTGGGCTACCTTTGATCCCAACTACAAACAGAGCAGAAAGGGCCTACAGTGGTGGGAAACTCAGCCTGCGGGGCCTCTGGTGAGTTAATGAACCACCACATGCTCAAGGTTCAGGTGGCGGCCTTGCAAATATGCCCTACCTGCAGCTGTTCAAGGAGGTCAAGGTTCTGTTTGCGTAAGCTGCTGTTGGTCTTCTCTAATTTGTCCATTCTTTGGTTGTCACTGAGAGGAGAAGAATCAATAAGCTCTTCCTGAAGCACATGGTACTCAACTTCATAAGCTTGCAACTGTTTCGAGATGTCCGTCTCAAACACCTGCTTCACAGAAAAGTCATCAGGCATTGGAAATGAGAAAAACCACACACACACACACACACACTCTCTCTCTCTCTCTCTCTCTCTCTCTCACACACACATATGTGACCATGTCAGTGGATATCCACTGAGCACCTAATGTTATTTAGTGATAAACACAGAATACTCTCTAAATGGAGAAGAGAACAATTTTACTTAGGAAGAGAGAATTTAAGAAGCATTTGGAAATAAACTGAGAGAAACAATAAGTATAGGGCGTCCGTGGTGGCTCAGAGGTGAAAGAATCCCTGGCCAATGCAGGAGACTTGGGTTTGATCCCTCAGTCAGAAAGATCCCCTGGAGAAGGAAATGGCAACCCAGTTCGATTGCCTGAGAAATCCCATGGACAGAGGAGCCTGGTAGCCTACAGTCCATGGGGCCACAAAGAGTAAGACATGTCTTAGTGACTCAATGACAATTGTCAGTGTAGGTCTCTGATGCCATTTTTCAAAGCCAAAACTTTATTTTTTAAAAAGCTTAAAAAAGTTTCTTTTTTTATTCTTATTTCAGTACTCAGATCTCTTTTCTCTGAAAATTCTATTAGATACATCAACTATGGGTCAACGACAGAATAAAACAAAAGAATCACAGCCCTACTTGCCCAGTCACCAGGTCAAAGTTTAATTATAGTTCAGCTGGGTTTTCAGAGTTACAAGAACAGCTAAGTAATGGAACTGTTTACTGAAAAACCCTTCTCTGCACATAAGAGATGAAGAAATGAGCCAAAACCCAAATGTCACCCACATAGATGAGTGAATACGAAACAATGCCTGACTTGCCTTTCTTCTCATAATAGTAACAGTCATGAAAAAAACCACTCGTGTGAAAAACAACCCCAAAGTGCACGAGTGAGCGAGCTGTTCATGTTTGTACTTTCTCTTGGTGAGTGAGCTGGACCGAGGCAGGGCCGAAGAGGGAAGGGATCCGAAGGCAGAGGCCGCTGCTGCCCCAGGCGTGAAAACCCGGCATACCTCTGAGAATTCAGTCACCACGTAAGAAAAGCCAGCACGATCAGAACACGTTTAGAGAATGAAATTAGTATTTTCAAGAGCAGAAACTGCCTCTTCACAGCATTTCCTCCAGAAAGAAACTCTAACACAGTTAAAATCAATGAAAAACTCATTTCCCTTGATGGTATCCTCTTAGCATTTAAACATGAATGAGCCCTATCTTTCCTGAAATCAATTTTAAAACTCCATGTTTACTTTTTCACCATTCCCAGAAATTTTCTCTTCCTTGAGAAAAACTTTTCAGCTTCCTGGCTTTCATTCAGTGGCTAATACTAATTAGGCACAGTCACTCCAGGACAAAAAAGCTACACATCCGATCTGTGACATGTGTGGTGTGCACATGTGTAGTTGACTGTATTGATCTGATTCTCTCCTGTCCCTCAGAGTGACCCTGAGCTCAGCAGGGATTATCATCTCTATTCCACAGTCAAGAAAACTGACCCAGGAGCTTTCAGGCAGCCCTCTAATGGGAGCTTGGCTGGCAACTCCCTGAATGACCGTGAACAAGTTAGCTGACCTTTCCTGGCCTCAGTTCCTGGCCTCCCCCCTGGGGGTGATAACCCCTACCTCCCAGCATCTGTGGGAATCATGAGACACACACCTGGCAAGCTGAGCTAAGGGATCCGCTTCCCACACTTGTCACGAGACCCCTCGCACCCAAGCTTGTGCTGCAACGAATGGCAGGCTGCCGCACTGTGGAGCTTCTGACCAGCTCAGCACAAAGGCCGCACACACGCAAACCAAGACACTCATGTGCAATCACAAATACAGTTCGGGAAAAACGGCACACGCACACACACGTCTCTTCTTTCACCCAGGTTTTTAAGTGAGCTCCTAACCTGGAACACCCGGGGATGAAACCTTGGGCCTTTGATGCAGAGGGGCTGAGGTCAAGGGCTTTCGGCTGTGCACAGGGCGGAGTGCTCTTGCAGGGCCCCGTTAATCCCGAGGAACCATCCCAGGTCACAGGCATCTCTGCTTAATTGCATCACCACCTCCTGGTGCCAAAACACACACAGCCTTGCAGTCATGCCCAGAAATGTGTCCCCGACTGCGGCAGCATGCAGCTGGCAGTGACAGAACCCTGGTCCTCCAAGGATGTTTTTTCACACTGCTGTATATTCTTCAAAACCGTAATTATAAATGGCTTCGTGGTATTCTATCAAGTTGATGCATCAATAATCATGTTAATCCAGTCATCGAATGTTGGCTCTCTAGTTACTTGCAAGTTTCTGTTATAAATGACAATTCTAAACATCTTTGTATGTACTGCTTTTCCCCTATTTTGGCTTATTTCCCAAGCATACATTCCAAGAAATGGGATTACTGAATCAAAGGATAGGAATATTTTACTGGCTCATGATACACACTGCCAAATTGCTTCCCAAATGGGAATAATCAACATACAATGCCACTAGCAACATTAAGAATGTGCCAGACACAGTACAGCCTTGGAATTGGGTACTGGCATTAAAATGTTTCATTCTGTTAATCTAGGAAGCTAAAAAACTATACGTTATTTACATTTAAATTATGCACAAAGCTACATACTTCCCCAGCTATTATTAGTCTGCTCTATGAGTCTCCTTTAGTGAATTCCTTTCCATTCTCGGCTCATCTGCTATTGGAGACTCAGTGTCTTTTTCTCTCTGCTGTCTGTGGACATTACAATGAAGCCATCAACCTTGATGGGAACAGAACTAGTCACATACTTTCCACCCACCCCACCCCCTACCCCCCAGCTGGGGTGGGTGGGGGGAAGTCTCAATGGTGGAGCATCTGCCCAGGTATCAAAGGGGTTCAGTGTCTGTGGGGAATTTAAAAATAGTAATAAACCCAACTGAAAGTTGGTCTGCTTTTTATTATCACCGCAATGCAAGCAATTCTCAACAATGCCAGGGGTAAAGGACGCCTCCCTGCCATATCCCTACCCTCTTGGTATGGCAGCGATTGGCCTTTTGACAAGCTTTCAATGGCACAACCTGCCTGAGCCGTGAGGACTCCTCCCAAGGCAGAAGGGGCAGCCTCACCACTGTGATTCTGAAGAGCATCTTCTGAACAAGGGAGCTTTGGTGAGATGCCGGTTTCTCTCCTACCAGCTCAAGCAGAACCGAGACCTGTCTGGCGTGTTTACGATGGAGTCACCCACTGCAGCCTTTCCAAGGTGTGTGTGGCTACCCCAGGGATCTTGCTGAAAGGCAGATTCTGACTCAGCAGGTCTGGGGGGCGGGACTGGATTCTGTGTTAAGTTCTACGCAGTAGGACAGTGGTACTGGTCAGGAGCCCACGTGAGGCAGGGCCTGCAGGATGCTGAATGTGGGCTATGTGCTCCATCCTCCCAACCCCGCTCCCCTGCAATCTTCCTTGCACTGACCTGAGGCTGCAGGGCACGCCCTGTGATGAGACAGCCCTGACGTCCCTTCCCTTCCTTTCTGTTTATTCCCAGGGCTTCCGCCTTCCTGAGAGCGGGTTGTTAAGGCTTACATTCAACTGACAACTTTAAGTCACACTGAGCAGCTGCCCCAGAGCCCTTTGCCTGGGACCCTGTCAGCTCTGGGCTGGCCTCTCGGCGGCGGCTCCGAGCCTGTCTGTGTTGAGCGGGAGCTGCAGGGCCCTGTCCTTGGTGACTCTGCCCACCCTGGATGCAGACTGTGTCCCAGAGGCTCAAGTAGAGGTTTCCACAGAGAAGGCATTTAGTGAAACGCAGCTTGTCTATCTCAGGGGTGCACCCGGCTCCATCCTTTCACACACAGAACAATTAACTCATCCACGTGCAAGGAACACAGTATCATTTCCACCCTGCAGGCTCTCCCAAGTTGTACCTCTAAGCTGAACTTGAGACTAGAGCACCCTCTGCAGGAAGGGGAGGGGCATCAAGAAAACAGAAAGCTGGACAGCCCACAGAGGTCAAGTTCCAGATGGACCGTGTGGGAGGGGAGAAGGGCCGAGAGCTGCCTGGTACCGTGAATCTGGTTTCCCAGCGAGACCTGTGACAGGCTGAAAACCTGGACCTCAGAAGCAGGTGCTGTGTCCCTACATGCCACATCCAACCCCCCACCTCCCCTCAAGAAAGCTGAAGCCGTGCCTAGAAGGTCTCTTACCCCTGTGGCTTTGCACGTGCTGTAACTGCGGGACAGTTGACTGCAGCCCATGCGCCAGGGCTGTCCCACCGCATGCTCTGCAAACAGCTTTATTGCAGCACAGTCACTTCACTCCACACGCACACTGGCTCTGGCCACTTTCAGGCTCCAGAGACTGAGCTTACCTCACATGACCTTATGGCTCACAAAGCCTGAAACACTTTCTCCCTGGCCCTGTGCAATAAAGCTTTGTGACCCCGTGGACTGCAGCCTGCCATGCTCCTCTGTCCATGGGATTTTCCAGGCAAGAGTACTGGAGTGGAGTGCCATTGCCTCCTCCTAGAAGAGGCCTGGCTGAACCCAATTCCCTCAGCTCCCTGCCAGGCCTGCTCACTGCTCACTCCTTGCACAGCCTGCTCCTGCAGCCCTTGCACACACACTCCTGGAACTCCCACCACACTTGCAATCATCACTGTGTTACACACTCCTTTTCTGCATAGGATGGGCCCTGGTGTCCCAGAGTCTATTACACTCTTGGTTCTGCCACCCTATACAGGGTGCTGGGCATTTACTCCCTCTGTGCCCAGTGTCCCAGCAATGAAAATGAAGATTATGAAGCCATACACTGTGCCCAAGAGTTGTTAGGGAGCCGAGGGACTAAAAGATTACCAAATTCAAAACATGTACCTAAAATAACTCAGGTACACACACACACACACAACTGTCCTCTCTCCACGCTGTGACCATTTCTATTCTTCCAACATTTAAAGAACATCCTCACATCCTAGTGAGTATCCTTTAGAGAAGAGGGGAGGAAAACGGGATTTTTTTTTTTTCCTGGGGCTCAATATCCAGAAGGTAATAACATCAGCAAGGCTGCCCGCCTTTGAGCCCAGGCAGCAGGTCAAGGTGGTCACCGGCACAGACTTGGGTTTAGGGAACCAAGGCTCTTGGGTTCGCCCCAGCAGCCAAAACACAGAAGGATGCACAATGAATGCTCTGAAAGACAGTAAATGCTCAGCAAGGTCAGAAAGGAAAGTATCACAGGGTGGAGGATTCTGTCTTAACGGACAATACTGGAAAACTCTGATTAAATGATACCTGGAGGCACTTGGTGGAGCTGAGTAGTTGCTAAAGCATTTGCCATGAGAGAGCCTCAGTCTGAAACAACACCTTTCCACTTCTTGGCCATGTGACTGTGGGCCAGCTAATTAACCACTCTGAACCCTAGGTTTCTCATGAGTTAAAACCAGCTGTCTTCTCAGGAGGTCATGACTGAATAAGCTCAGGTGTGTATATGCAGAGTTGCTCAGAACCTGGCAAAAAGTAGGGCGTCAATAAGTCAGAGCGATTCACACTGAGAGGAAGGCGCCAGGGAAGTAAAAAAGAAAGTGCAGAGTTGAAAAGCACTGCTCCTTCACATAAGTAAATGAAATGTGCAGAGACCCAAAGCGGCACCGGGGCAAAACCCTCTCTCTCAGGCTGGACGTGCCTCCTTTTCTGGGTTCGGCACCAAAGGAGGAGCAGCAAATGGAACCACAAACTGCTGCGTTTGTGCGTGCAGCCCACCACTCTCAGATGAGCAGGAATTCTCAGACTTTTTAAAAACATATCTTTATTTCACTATTGGTTTTAACATAATTGCTGTAAGTGTTGGGCTTATGAGAGGCCCGGCCGCTGAGTCTGCAGTGGCCCAGTGCTGAGATCCCTTCCGCAGCACTCAGCCATCTGGCCTCAGGACACTCTCAAGGGTGACCTCACCTTCTGCAAGGCAGTTCAGTCCTGTATGGTCAGCAATCATTACTGGAAGAGTCTTCCTGACACAGAGTCAAAATCTGCTCCCACTCTTACCCCAGACCATTTAACAACTGGTCAAGCTGCAGTTCCCAAGTCACTTCATTCTCAACCTCTTAACATTTCAGAGAGTGATACATGCATACATGCAATTCTACTGCACACAGAAACCAGAGGTATGGGACCACAGATGTGGAACTGAATACTGTTCACAAACACACACACCATGAAACAAACTTACAGAATATACACTCCTTATCACAACTTCATAGCAAGATATTTTAGAAGATTCCAATTAATGCCATTCAGCACAAAAATCAAAGCACTCATTTTACAAAAGCCTACAAAGAATAAAAGCTATGAATCTTGGAAGAACAAACGATGAGGGGTGAAGCCTCTTAACTGTAAGAAATTACAGTTACAATTCTTACAAACTGTAAGAAACTGTGCTCGGTGTCACACTCATAACACATGCACACTCAGACACACACTTAGTCATGGAGCAAGGCCTTGAGCTGTGCCTCCTACAAGCTACTCAGGACTTGGTAGGTCCTGAGAGGTAGGAAACAGAGGGAGGGAGGGGGGCAGAGAAAGAGAAAGAAAAGGAAGGAAGGAAGAAATTCAGCTTCTGCACATCCAGGATTACGGAGCTTCTGGAGGGTCCAGACTGAACCATACCTGACTGATAGTCTTCTCCATCTGCACCAAGCCCAGGTTGGGTAGTGTGCTTTTTATAAAGTCAACTATGGTTTCTAGGTTTTCATGCTGCAGAATCAAGGGCTTATGGCTTCCCAGCAGACTTAGAGCCACTTTAAATATGACCTCTGATCCCTGAAGAAAGATCATATCTGGGAAAAACACAGAAAAGCCAGAAGTTAATACGGACTCAGTCGCTGATAAAATGACACACTGTCCCCTTTCTCACACACTGAAAAGCAGGACAGTGGGAAACACAACCCTAAATTAGAAGATCCTGATATTTCAGATAGGGTTGTCAAGATAATACTAAGAAAACAATGTATGCAAACATATTGCTAAAATTTTGTCACAAATTCAGATCTTTTTTTCACTCCAAAAAATATACTAAATTCAAACATGCTTCAAAAGTTGAACTGTGAAAAAGAAATTTTTAATTAGTCTGTTTTTCCAGAAATTCTCTGGATTTCAAAGGAGTTATTATTAAAACACATGTTTTCATGGGTAAAACAAAGATTTGTATACTCTACCCTAATTACTGATGCTGCAAGTGAAAAAAATGCCCATTTCCTCTGCTTTGAAATAAGGAGTTTAGTGATGTAAAGATCTTTAAAAACTGTAAAAAGCCTATATCATTGCAAAAGTACATTATTAAAAACAAGTGGAAACAGTGTCAGACTTTATTTTTTTGGGCTCCAAAATCACTGCAGACAGTGACTGCAGCTATGAAATTGAAAGATGCTTACTCCTTGGAAGGAAAGTTATGACCAACCTAGATAGCATATTCAAAAGCAGAGACATTACTTTGCCAACAAAGGTCTGTCTACTCAAGGCTATGGTTTTTCCAGTAGTTATGTATGGATGTGAGAGTTGGACTGTGAAGAAAGCTGAGCGCCGAAGAATTGATGCTTTTGAACTATGGTGTTGGAGAAGACTCTCGAGAGTCCCTTGGACTGCAAGGAGTTCAGTCCTGGGTGTTCTTGGGAAGGAATGATGCTAAAGCTGAAATTCCAGTACTTTGGCCACCTCATGCGAAGAGTTGACTCATTGGAAAAGACTCTGATGCTGGGAGAGATGGGGGCAGGAGGAGAAGGGGACGACAGAGGATGAGATGGCTGGATGGCATCACCGACTTCATGGACGTGAGTCTGAGTGAACTCCGGGAGTTGGTGATGGACAGGGAGGCCTGGCATGTTGCAATTCATGGGGTCGCAAAGAGTCAGACACGACTGAGCAACTGAACTGAAATACTGCTTGTTTAATTTATATGCAGAGTACATCATGAGAAATGCTGGGCTAGATGAAGCACAAGCTGGAATCAAGATTGCTGGGAGAAATATCAATAACCTCAGATATGAAGATGACATCACCCTTATGGCAGAAAGTGAAGAACTAAAGAGCCTCTTGATGAAAGTGAAAGAAGAGGGTGAAAAAGTTGGCTTAAAACTCAACATTCAGAAAACTAAGATCATGGCATCTGGTCCCATCACTTCATGGCAAATAGATGGGGAAACAATGGAAACAGTGAGAGATTTTTATTTTGGGGAGCTCCAAGCTGGTTTTAGAAAAGGCAAAGGAACCAGAGATCAAATTGCCAAAATCTGCTGGATAATGGAAAAAAAGCAAGAGAGTTCCAGAAAAACATCTATTTCTGCTTTATCGACTCTGCCAAAGCCTTTGATTGTGTGGATCACAATAAACTGGAAAATTCTGAAAGAGATGGGAATACCAGACCACCTGATCTGCCTCTTGAGAAACCTGCATGCAGGTCAAGAAGCAACAGTTAGAACTGGACATGGAACAACAGACTGGTTCTAAATAGGAAAAGGAGTATGTCAAGGCTGTATATTGTCACCCTGCTTATTTAATATGCAGAGTACATCATGAGAAACACTGGGCTGGAGGAAGCACAAGCTGGAATCAAGATTGCCGGGAGAAATATCAATAACCTCAGATATGCAGATGACACCACCCTTATGGCAGAAAGTGAAGAGGAACTAAAGAGCCTCTTGATGAAAGTGAAAGAGGAGAGTGAAAGAGATGGCTTAAAGCTCAACATTCAGAAAACGAAGATCATGGCATCTGGTCCCATCACTTCATGGGAAATAGATGGGGTACAGTGGAAACAGTGTCAGACTTTATTTTGGGGGGCTCCAAAATCACTGCAGATGGTGACTGCAGCCATGAATTAAAGATGCTTACTCCTTGGAAGGAAAGTTATGACCAACCTAGATAGTATATTAAAAAGCAGAGACATTACTTTGCCAACAAAGGTCCATCTAGTCAAGACTATAGTTTTTCCAGTGGTCATGTATGGATGTGAGAGTTGGACTATAAAGAAAGCTGAGTGCCGAAGAATTGATGCTTTTGAACTGTGGTGTTGGAGAAGACTCTTGAGAGTCCCTTGGACTGCAAGGAGATCCAACTAGTCCATCCTAAATTAGATCAGTCCTGGCTGTTCACTGGAAGGACTGATGTTGAAGCTAAAACTCTAATCCTTTGGCCACCTGATGTGAAGAGCTGACTCATTTGAAAAGACCTTGATGCTGGGAAAGATTGAGGGCAGGAGGAAAACGGGACAACAGAGGATGAGATGGTTGGATGGCATCACTGACTCAATGGACATGGGTTTGGGTGGACTCCAGGAGTTGGTGATGGACAGGGAGGCCTGGTGTGCTGCAGTTCATGGGGTTGCAAAGAGTTGGACACAACTGAACTGAAAATCACTGCAGATAGTGGTTGCAGCCGCAAAATTAAAAGACGCTTGCTCTTTGGAAGAAAAGCTATGACTAACCTAGACAGCGTATTAAAAATCAGAGACATTACTTTATCAACAAAGATCCGTCTAGTCAAAGTTATGGTTTTTCCAGTAGTCATGTATGGATGTGAGAGCTGGACTATAAAGAAAGCTGAGCACCAAAGAACTGATGCTTTTGAACTGTGGTGTTGGAGAAGACATTTGAGAGTCCCTTGGCCTGTCTGCAAGGAGATCCAACCAGTCCATCCTAAAGGAAATCAGTCCTGAATAGTCATTGGAAGGACTGATGCTGAAGCTGAAGCTCCAATACTTTGGCCACCTGATGTGAAGAACTGACTCCTTGGAAAAGACACTGATGCTAGGAAAGATTGAAGGCGGGAGGAGAAGGGGACGACACAGGATGAGATGGTTGGATGGCATTACCGATGCAATGGACATGAGTCTGAGTAAGCTCTGGGAGTTGGTGATGGACAGGGAGGCCTGGTGTGCTGCAGTCCATGGGGTTGCAAAGAGTCAGACATGACTGAGCAACTTAACTGAACTGAATTAAATAAAAAATTTTTTTCACTCTGAGAATTCAAAGAACTTTATCAGAGTTATTTTCTAGTTCTTGCCATTTTTTCCCTTAGAATGGCTGGCAAATGCTAACAATTCCCACATCGACTATGCAGAGGGGAGGCAAGCGGCCCCTCAGTTAGCCCACCCTCCCTCTCCCTTTCCCAGAGGTGAGGCCATTCAAAAAAGAGACTCCAATGCCCTGGTGCTCAAGTATAGAACCAGTAATTCACTGTTGGGTGACTAAGTTTGGGAAAGTGACCTAACAACTGGAATAATAATGTAAGAAGAAATAGAATTTTAAAAGACAGGGACATAAATCTAATTAGAGGCAAAAAATTTTCTTTTTTTAGGGTGGGGGGAGCTGCAGGCGAATGGAAGAAACAAGGCAGCTATAAATGCCATCAAGTGAAGGAGGACAGAAGCAGGGGAGAGAGTGTGCCCCAGACCTTGGAGAACCCATAGAAACTCCCCAGATAAGGAGTCAGGGAGTAATATGCTCAGCAAAAGGCAAAGCAGGTGGAAATGCAGACAGGGGTGAAAGCACACAGGAACCTGGAAGAGCAGGTAAGGTGGGAGTACCTTATTCTCCCTCCAGAAAGTTCAAAAATTAAGGAACTTTTAATTAATAGTACACAAAATGTGACCTATATACCCACTGCCCCAATCCAGCTACTGTCATTTCCGCCCATCTCCCAATCCTTATACACTTACAGACTGGAATTTAAAAAACAACAACAACACAATAATCTCCTTGGAAAAGTGAGTTGATTTTCTGCATTTGAACATCCCTGCACGAGGAAGTGAGCTGTGAAGGCTTCCAGCAGCGTGGCAGGAGCCCTGCTCACCACCTCATGGCCAACTCTCCTTTTTTGAGCCACCAACAAAACAGGCAAAGGGGTTTAGCTGGCAGGAGAGGGAACCTAAAATTCGGCTGACTCCACCATGTTGCAAACTGCTTGCTGAGAACACTGCAAATAACTACTTTGCTTTGAAGACACTTCAGCAGCCCTGTATCATGTTAACCTGTATGGGCACTCTATTTGAAACTCCCCACAAAATAGAAGTTCAGTTTTCCTGTGGGGGGAAATGATTGACTCCAGGCACATGGCCAATTAGGTGAACTTGCCCTGTATCTCTTTTGCAGCCACCTTCGTCTTCGTCTAGGGCAATCCCTCTCCTGCACTTTCTCTGGGAGGCTGCAGTCCTCCCACGGAGACCCCCCACAACCTACCAGGATCGGGTAGGAGGGAGATGAACGAGGACAACCGCCTGGCCGCAGAACAACCGCACAGTTTCTGTGAACACCCGCTTCTTCACCATGGCATTATGTTACCCGGAAGAGCTGTTTTTCCAGGCCATCCATACAACCTTATTTTCCAATCTCTTTTAGTCCTGAAGCCTCTCAGAATCCTTCCCTACATTACAGGTGGCTTTTGTGTTTTTGCCAAACTTTTGGTTTTTATATTCCACCTCCTCTCTCATCTAACTTGGCAGAATGCCCTACAGAAAACATCTGGAGCCTAATAACAGCACAGCTGCCACCTCTAGCAGGAGCAAGAATGGTCCTATTTTTCAGACTTTTCCCCCAAGGTAGATGTTAGAAGATGAAAAGAACCAGCATCTCTCCCAGGAGGGACCCTCTGCACCCAAAGAGGAAAAATACAGGAGGGGGCGATTTCACATTATGTGACATCCAGACAGAAGGACTGACGCCCAGGCTCATCACAGCTCGACGTGAAGGTCGAGCACAGGCATCACTGGCAGCTGTCCCTCCAAGTAGTGTATACTTAATTAGAGACAGAAAGTAAACTGAAAGTGTTGGCTACTCAGTCGTGTCCAGCTCTGCAACCCCATGGACTGTAGCCACCAGGCTCCTCTGTCCATGGGATTCTCCAGGCAAGAATACTGGAGTGGGTTGCCATGCCCTTCTCCAGGGGATCGTCCCAAGTCAGCGACTGAACCCAGGTTTCCCCCATTGCCCCATTGCAGGCAGATTCTTTACCAGCCTGAGTCACAATTATTAACCTATATATGGGCTATGTTGACTGCAAACTGAGATAGATTCCTTTACTTACATATAAAATGCTGCTGCTAAATCGCTTCAGTCGTGTCCAACTCTGTGCGACCCCAAAGATGGCAGCCCACCAGGCTCCTCTCCGTCCCTGGGATTCTCCAGGCAAAAACACTGGAGTGGGTTGCCATTTCCTTCTCCAATGCATGAAAGTGAAAAGTGAAAGTGAAAGTCGCTCAGTCATGTCTGACTCTTCGAGACCCCATGGACTGCAGCCCACCAGGCTCCTCCGTCCATGGGATTTTCCAGGCAAGAGTACTGGAGTGGGGTGCCATTGCCTTCTCCGATATAAAATGCTGAATAGTTAACAAAAGTTCACATGTTTTTAGGTTTATCCAGGCCTAAATGCCTATAATGAAATGGGCCTCAGACCAAAAAAGCCTACTGTGTTTGAATGGTAGGCTTTGGGATTTAAAATGAAGCTATCCACTATCATGGAGCTAAGTCACCCATGCTAAATACAGAAATGGTTTTTTAAAAACCTGTCTTTTCTAGGAAATCTACTAATAAAATGGTTCATTTTTAAGTATTAATAGAGGAAATAGTGACATCACAAGACAACACTGCCCTAAGTCCCCATGTCCTGCCTATAATCTCAGGAGCTCTGAGCCCTTTAGCCAGCGGGACATGGGGTTGGCGGGATCCACGAATCACAGACACTGGCATTGTCATGCATAATGTATGAGAAACTCCGAGACCCACCTCTGCCTGCACAGTACGGAGAAGACGACCCTGCTTTTGTGGCTTTAGCTTTATTTAGGAAGTCATTAGGATGAGCTTATGCTCTAGAGCCCAGGAATTGCAACTACTAAAGCCCGCACACCCTAGAGCCTGTGCTCCACAGGAAAAACCACAAGGAGAAGCCTGTGTACCACAGCTAGAGAGCAGCCCCTACTCACCCCAACCAGAGAAAAGCCTGCACAGCAACGGACACCCAGCACAACCAACAAATACATACGTAAAGTTAAAAAAAAAAAAAAAAAAAGCACAGGTGTTTAAGTTATCAAGTGACTCAGCAGAAATGGTACTAAAAACCACTCGGTATGTGATGATGATCAGTTCTTTAATAACCACTTGCTCCACAATAAACAAATAAAAAGAACTGTCAGAGTCACCATTTCATCCTAAAGCACGGAAGCACACTGGACTGGAGCTGACTGTTCACAGCGCCTCACTCAGCTGCTATCCCTGCCACATCAAGGCAGACTTTCACATTTTTAAGTTTTAATTTCTTTAAATTGAAGCATAATTGACAAGGCAGTTTTGAGACTTTACATGTGAACACTTATTTAACTTTGACAGAGGCAATCTTCTTGAAAAGTAAATTGAGAAATGGGGAGATGGTTTGAAATGTGACCCACCTATGGTCACAAGGACAGACAAATGGGAAGCTGAGGTGGGGGCGTGTGAGACCAGACCGTGAGTCAGTGATACAGAGGAGCTTTCAAGAGCTGGGCAGCAGAGGAAGCAAAGTAGAGCCAAGGGCAGAAGAGGAGAGAGGAGGCGGAGGAAGAGGAGATGCAGAGGAAACCCAGAAAGAAGAGTGGCCCAGAAGTCCCCGGCTGGAAAGTCTTGAGGCGCTGTCACTGAGCAAGCCCTGGGCCAGAGAGGTGGAGGAAGACAATTCAGGAGAAATGTCTCTGGACCATGCGCCCAGCTCCCCGGTCTAGCCTTCAGGACATTTGCTCCAGTGAGAGTCTGGCAGGAGGAAATCGGACCTTATTCCCACAAGAAGGCATCGAGGGGCGGCCCTGATCATCAGAAATCAAGCAGGTCCTGAAACTCAGAGAACTTAACCTCCTCACTAAATGAAAATGACAACATCCTGTTCCTGCAGATACAGGTCTGAAAATAAGAACCATCACCATGGAGAAACCACACCCGGTTCCCATCGAACCTGAGAACCCAGGTTTTGCAAGCAGCCTCACACACACTCACCAAAGACTCTAGCGACGAAGCCCAGGGGGAACTGTGAGGCAAACACGGTGAGGAACCAGGGCGCGGCATAGAGGCTGGGGCCGATCTCGTGCTCCTCCAGGTGGTTGTAGAGGTCCCTGTGGTAGTCGTGGAGCAGCCTCGAGAGCTGGTACATCTGGATCTGCAGGAACACACACAGGGTCTCAGGGAGGCAGCAGCCTCCACCCCAACTCGGAGGGGAAAGAGAAGGACCACGAGGCTGCACATGGCTCCCTAGACCCTGGCCTCAGTTCTCTCGTGTCCAGCCAGTGCTCGCCAGGGCTGCTGCCACAAGGCTGGGGCTGGCCGGCACTCAGGGCAGGGCTCCTCAGCTAAGAGACGTTCCACATCTGTCTCAGGAAAATGATCTGTAAGTTCTCCTACAAATACACGTTATTAGCGAAACTCAAAGCTAGGGGAGTTGGAGATAAACAGCCAGCCTCTCGCAGAGAGTAAAGCGGGAGGGAAGCATTCTGCAGCAGGATGCTGCTGAACCTATTCCCTTAGTAAGTTCCGGCTGAATCCCCCCAACCCCTCAGGAGGCAGGACAAGTGTGACTTCTTCAGGTTTATAACACAGGCGAGTTACAGTAAGATGACAAGGGTTGATCTCAAGATGGAGAAAATAATTTTTCCAACTGGGCTGGACCCAGGGTGGCAGGGGCTCAGGCATGGGGGTGCAGGGTCCCTGGCAGAGGAACCGGCAAATACACTGGGAGGTGGGAATCAGACTACCTGAAGGTGGATTCAAAGAGAAAAGGTAAAAGGAAGGGCCCTGGAGTCAGACAGGCCTGGGTTTACATCCCAGCTCTGCCAGCTGCTACTGCGTGACCGGCTCAGATTATTGACTATGTAACTTTTCTGAGCCTCAGCTTTCCTGTCTGTAAGCTGGGATCAGCGCTGCCTTCCTGAGGGTGGAGGAGGTGAATGCGCGTGAACCACCTGGTGCAAGGCTAGCACAGAGTAAGTTCTCAGCAGTGACAGACGCTGCAATGGTGACTGATGGTGGGAAATTTCCTTAGATACACTCGGAAAGGGATCATAAACGTGTTTATCGTAGCATTTAACTTTATCACAGGCAGAAGGAAGGCTTTCTACCTGTAAAATAATCATGTCCGGCCGATATTGTTTCCTCAGTCCCATGTCAAACATCAGAAACTTGAGCATGTTAAACGCCTCTTCTTCACCCATATGAAGCAGCAGGATGCCTGCTACAAAGCTGAGACCTTGGCAATAGCCCACTTCTTGGTCTAGAAGCGAGTAGGCCTTCAGGATGTTGTAAAGTGACAGCTGCCCTGCTCCTAGCTGAGCAGAGTAGTACGGATGTGTTGGAAAGGTTCGCCCTGTAAAAACAAAACACGTTAGCTGTAATTTTTAAAAAGCAAAGTCTATTGAACCAGAAAATCCAATGTGCTTCAAGTTAAAGCAACAGATCTTTACAAGTGGGATCATGTCATATATTAGCTCTGTAAACAAAGTCAGCTGGTTGTGCTTGGAACAACTTTTTGTTCTTTGCAATTAAAAAAGCAGCAATTAATCATGCTTTCAGGTGAAAGAAATGAGAACCACCTTCAGGCCTGCAGATATTTGGGTTTCAATCTATAAAAGAAAGAAAACTGTGCATCCTCTCAACAGGCACCTGCTCTCCAGAGACCTGTGGTTCTCGACTGCACCCCATGCCAGCACCATCACCCTGCCCCACCACGCCCTGATCCGCTCTCCCCAGATTACTTGTTTCCCTGCAAGTGCTTCACACAACTCACACATTTCTACACAGTAAGTCCCCTACATACAAATGAGTTCCATTTCGAGAGAGTGTGCATAAGTTCAATTTGTTTGTAAGTCCAACAAAGTTAGTCTAGGTCCCCAACTAACACTATCGGCTGTACAGTGCCGTACTATCATAGGTGTATAAATTTTCACAGAAATAATGAACAAAAAACCAAACATTTTAAATCTGACAGTGCAGTACCTTGAAAAGTACAGTGTAAGAGCTGGCATACAAGGGCTGGCATTGAGTGAACAGGCAGGAGGAGTTACTGACTGGAGGAGGGAGAGGAGGTGGGAGACGGCAGAGCTAAAGGACCGTCAGCAACAGGAGATGCAGGGCAAGCTGCAGTTTCACTCACGGCTGACACTGATGGTTCAGGTTCTGGTTCCTCGGTTGAACCAGATCCACATCTGCATCTTTGAAAGTTCGTAACTTGAAGCTTCGTATATGGGCGACTTACTGTACTTTTAAACCATAGGCAGTACTCTGATACACACTGGGGAGCAGCAGGCATTTTCTTTTATACAAAACAGTCGCCTCTCAAAAAGAGGTTAGAATAAAATGCTCTCAAATCCTGATTTTCACAAAAAAGCTAGTACTCAGACAAAATGGAAAGATTTCTTTTGTTCAGGAGGCCTGTGAGGTTGATGCCTGTCAAATCCCATCTCCCCGTCCCATCCTGGAATGTGACTGATGGGGAAGTGTGTTTCCAGGGAGCAGAAAAGGGCCTGAAGAAAGAGATGCTCAGTTGAGGCCACGCATGGACCCAGGTGAGAATTAATGGCCTCATCAAAGGCAGAAGTGCACCAAAGCCACGAGGAAAACATTCACCTTGATTATTCGGTCTCCGCAAAGGGAGGAAGATACATTCCAGTGTTCTTCCCCAGCCCTGTGAGAAAGCATTTCATCAACCCAGATTGGTTTGCTGCTGCTGCTAAGGTACTTCAGTCATGTTCGACTTTGTGCCACCCCACAGACAGCAGCCTACCAGGCTCCCCTGTCCCTGGGATTCTCTGGGCAAGAACACTGGAGTGGGTTGCCATTTCCTTCTCCAACGCATGAAAGTGAAAAGTGAAAGGGAAGTCGCTCAGTCGTGTCCGACTCAGAGTGGTTGACCTGAACTTAATTTAAGTCAAAGTGTTAGTTGCTCAGTTGTGTCCGACTCTGCAACCCCATGGACTGTAGCCCATCACGCTCCATGGGATTTCCCAGGCAAGAATATGATTTATGAGGACAGCAATAGCCTTTTCTGATTTCCTGTCCTGTGTTCATCTCTTTCCTGCTGCTCTACCTCTCCCCGCAGCAAACCTTCCCCAAACACGCCCTGCACACATCACCCCGCTGCGGGAAAGCCATCAGCGGGCCCCTCTGGGGCTCCATGCGCTCCCATCCTCGCCTGCCCTCCTGGCCTCACGCTCTGCTGCAGGGAACAGCTCTTCCCACCCAGGTTCCATGGAGTGGGAGCACAGTGCCTCTCTGCCCTGTCCTGCCCGCACCCATCCCCAGCTCTCTTTGGGTCTCCAACAGGAAAGGGTGGCAGAACACACAGGAGTTGCGTGATGTGGAGGAACACCAGGAAAGGTTTAATTATTTTTAAATTTGATCTGTCCGTGTTATCATTTTTGCTCATCAGTCGCCTTCTCATATCAGAGAAGGGCCCCCCACACCTCCTGATCTTTAGTTATTAGCCCAACCAGCCACATCTTCCCTGTCGCAGAGTCTTAGGGACCGGCCCTGATGTTCTTGATGAAGGAAAGCTGTCTGCACCAGCCTGAACAGGGCTCCTGTATGTTCCATGGGATTCTCAAGTGTCATTCCCTGAGACAGCAAGACAGGCCCCGAGCCCCTCCCAGGCTCAGGGAGAGTCAGGCCTCCAGTTTCTGACTGAGAGGAGCGGCTGTCCAGCTAGCATGAATGCAGCTCCTGCTTTACACTAACCTGTATTTGGGAAGACAATGCCTTCCTGTATTTACCTAACACGGTAAATATTGATAGACATGATCCATGTCAAAAAGGCCCTTTGGGCTTCTCAGTCGTGTTTAAGAGTGAAGGAATCCTGAGATCCACAGCTTGGGAACAACTGCTCTAGATAAATACCATGGCTCACACACTCCTGGCCACACTCTAGGCAAAGGGAGGGGGCAGGCCTCGCGGGTGGAAAAATGGACCAGGTTACATGTTTGTGGATAATCACAGCTACGTAATCCAGCACTGAGGTCAGCAGCCTTCAGCCCTAACTGAGGTCCTCTGCTAACCCTGGGAAGGAAAAACACTCATCTTCTGAAGACCGTACATGTGTAGCTGATCTGCAGCAGGCGAGTCCTGGGCAGTGCGCACACAAAACACGTTCAGTCCTCCACATCCTGCTTGCTCATTCAGAGGACACCCACAAGGCTGCTCAGGCTGCACTGGGGTGCAAGACAAGTTTCTTTCCTCTGTATTTTTTTCACAAAGAGCCTGGAGATTTCTGCCTCTCTAGGGAGGGGTACTGACAGACTAGCAATCTTACTGTGGAGCTCGGTTTCCTCATGTGCAGAAGGAAGAGTAACCTTATAACCATGTGAGCACCAAGGCTCCCTCCTGGCTGAGAACGGTGATGCTGAGATCTTCTCACAGTGCGTGAGTTATGACTGGAGGGAAAATGCCCTTTGAATGATGCCTCACAATTAAAAAAAAACAAACAAAACTCACTCATCAGTTGTTCAGTGTCTGCTTCCCCATTAGAACTCATTAGGGCTCTTAGAATGAGGGGATGCACCATATAAGCTTGAGACGCATTTGTGGCTCACCACCAAACGGTATAGATGGGCAGGGGATTAAGAAGGCAGAGCTCTCCTGTACGCAGACTACTTTTAGAAACAGTTGTCTGAGTCCAGTGACTGAGCTAGAACTGGCTCCCACAGGCCTGTGCGTATCTCTGCTCAACTCCATGATCAGTGATAGCAAATTGGTAGCTCAGATTAGCCAAAGTGAATGTTTACACCAAGGAAATCTATAAATGTTGACATCAGGGCTTCTTTTGAGGGGTCTGGGGGAGCTGGTTGTTGCCAGCACAGCCCTGACTGGCTGGAAGGGTGTAGAGAGATGTCAGACCACTGAGAGAGCAAGTCACCCCATTTTATTCCTTTACCATCCACATTTAGTTACATCATTTTGAACTTAAAAAGGATATTTAGAATGGTCAAATAAATATGAAATCATGATATGCTCTGGCTATCAGAGGCTGTGGCATACCATTTGGAATGACGCATGTAGCTTTGTGTTATATGTGTATAGCTCTTATTGCAAGAATTTATTAAGACTTGAGTTGTGATCGTTCAACTGACCTCCCTTAGGCAAAGTCCCCAAGTGGACAGGAAGGTGTGTTATGTAAAAAGATTGCTGCAGGACAAATCCTAGGTACTTTTCTGTCTTTTGCCGTTAATGTTTTTTAGTTTTTCTCATGGGACTTAAACCCAAAGATGAAGCAGAAAGTTGTGCTCACCACCAGCATCCCTCTGCTGGTCATGAACAGCCCCGTGTACTCCTCAAAGCACACTGCATGCGGCTCCTGGCAGCAAGGCCAGGCAGGGGAGGAGGGAAGCCCTTCCCTGTCCTTCTATGGTAGGGCATCTTCAATACTCTCAGCTGATCCTTCATCTCAGAGGTTTGTCTCCTCACCTTGAAGGGTTCTAAAAACAAGGAGAAAATTCTCTCGTGTAACACCTGGATTATAGCTCCTCTTCTTCTAGATACCAGGCAGGTTTTATCTCTTAAATGTTTTAAGTGGAAGCACAAATCAATGACAGCTGCCATGCTGGCTTCTTGACTCGAATAGATCTTTGAATATGTGCTTTGCCTCTCACTGAAGCTTGGAATTATGTGCTTTGCCTCTCACTGAAGCACAGACATGCCCAAACCTGCCCAAACCTGCTTAGGGAGCACTGTTAAGACAGTCTCTGAAAGTCCATCAAAAAATGCTATCTGTGGTAATGGAAAGACTCATCAGACCTCTGCAGGGTATGTAAAGCAAGCCACCACTTTACTGACATCCTGTAAAACAGAGATTAAAACGACAAGTCATCAATGTTGGGGGTGATCAGGAGCAGTTTCTAATCGGGAAACTGCTCTAATCAGGAGCACTGCCCTCTGATTCAGTGGTATCCCTCCATTTCTGGACCTGGTCCAGTGTTGCTCTGGCCAAGCCTCCGATTGTGGGGAAGGCTGGACAGCCTCCTGGGGGAAGCACTGACGGCGGCATGCCTGGGACAGGAGCAGCTGACGGGGCAGAAGATGACGTGGAGCCTGAGGGGGGGTCTTGCTACTCCGTGTCCCCCATGGCCACATGTGGCCACAACTAGACGGGAGGCACAGCCAGAGGGCAGGATGCCGGCAGCAGAGGCTGTCCCTCCAGGATGGAGAGCCAGGGAAGAGGAAGGTTGCGATTACCTAAGGGCAGCACAAATACATCAGCTGGAGCCGGGCCTAGAGGGTGGGGCAGCCCCTGGACTAAGGCCCAGCATGGCTTGCTCAGTGTCACATGCTGCCGTTTTCTCCTGGCTGGGTGGGGCCAACTCTAACGACGTTCCTCCACCTAACCAGAGGAGGGGATGGCTGTGCTGGTCCACAGCGGGCAGAGCCAAGACAGAGAGGAGCCATACGGTGTCTGGAGGGGACATGATACAGAGACTAAGAAGACCAAGGTTCTAGCACTTTCTGCCAGTAAGTAGCAGCCCGTAACTTGGGCAAAGCACATCACCTCCGAAGTGGAAATTGTGTACACCTTCATACAGGGTTGAATAAAGCTGAAATTCAACAAAGCTAGTGAATATGGCTCACAAACTGCAAAACACTGCCCAACCATTCAACTGTTGTTCAGTTGCTCAGTCGCGTCCATCTCTTTGTGACCGTGTTGGGGCCACCGGGAGGAGGGCAATAGGGATCAAACCCCCTCCTCACAGACGGCAAACAAAGATTGGAAGCAAAGGTCAGGTGGTCTCAGTTAGGGTAACGATAGCGCCTGAACCTGCATGTTGTAACTGTTAACTCTCCCACGCCTGCATGTTGTGAAACATTACTGACATAACCAGTCATGCAGAGCAGGGGTGTATAAAACTGAGTCCTCCGCAATCATCGGACGGGTCCTTGTTGGGAACCGATTCCCCTTGGACCCGCTGGCGTAATAAACTGTACTCCACTGTCCTGAGTGTCTTCTGGGGAGTTTTGCGACTCTGGATTCTACGTTTCTGGTGTGTTGGCCGGGAAGCCCTTGGAGAGACAGGCCTATGGAGCCTCCGCCTGTGACTCGCTGGGACGAGAGCCTTGGGAAGGGGAAGGTGTCTCCTCCCTCGGATCAGCTCTTGCTTTAGTGACTTGTCTTTCTAGGCAGACTTCATGAGACTGTAGACGACAGAAGGGAAGCACGCAGGTAGGTCCCTTTGTAATAGTGGAAGAAGGGACCTGATCAACACCTTGGGGCTGGATGAGTCTGAGGTGGCTGTGTCCTCTTAGGCTCAGTGGGGAATTTACTGAAATAAGTAAAACTCTGTTAACTGAATCTCTGCTGATTGTTTGTCAACACAAATTTTTATTTTCTGGTTTCCAAAGGACTGTCCCCTTTGCCGCAACACCCTCCTGTTCTCCTTAGGGATTCAGGGACCTCCTGAACATTGTTTAGGACCGGACTGGGAAGTGGGGCTCTGGGTGTACATTTGTCTGCACCAACCCATATAAGACAGATCTGGGTTTTGCCGGGATCAGACTTGTGCGAGGAGTACGTAGAAGCCTTAATTGATTGGATTTCGCTGGCTGCTGACAGAGAAACACAAGAGGTAGTATCATTGAAAGACTTGGTAGGTAAGGCCCTTTTCACCCCGGTCGTAGCCGAGGTGAAGTGGCAGTTGTCATGCTCCTTTGAGTGGAGACATGATGGTGGCTGGGGTACAAGACCCTGGCAAAGGAGCAATGAACTAGAAGTTGGACTTGCTGTAAGTGATAGGAAGAAAGTGAAAAACAGGATGGGTAGTGGAGAATCCAAGCCAACCGTTCCTAAATGCATGATTAAAAACTTCAAAAAGGGCTGTGGAGGAGACCGTGGTATAAAGTCAACCCCACACAAGCTTGGAACCTTCTGTGAGATAGACTGGCCATCCTTTGGGGTGAGATGGCTCTCAGAGGGAACCCTAGTATTGGACAGAGTTCAGGCTGTGTACTCTGTGGTAACCGGATAGCCTAGCCACCCAGACCAGTTCCTGTACTCATGGCTACTCACTGCACAAAACCCATCCCCTTGGGCCAGGTATGTTATCTTGGAAAAGGAGAAAGAAAGATTTTTCTGGCACAAGCAGAACCCAAGCAAGAAAAGTTGAAGGAAATATATTATGATTCGGAGGAGGAGGAACTCCCACCTTCCCCTCCACACTGGGGAACATGAGGTGGACCCCCAGAACAAGAGGAAGGGACGAGAGAGGAGGCAGGCTTTCCTCCTCCGCCTCCCCCAGTGGAGGCGGTTTCTCTCCCTCCTACTGTGCCAACATTATATCCACCTCTCCCCGGTTTAGAAGAGGGAAAAAGGGAGAGCCAAGTGTTTGGAGGTGGCTGAGGTCTACGAAGGCACCCTGAGAGAGAGAGGTGTTGCAAATGCCTCTTAGGGAGGTCCAAGTGGCACCGCAGGTGGGGCCAGATGGACACACCCATCCTGGCCCCCCTGCTCTTTACTATCAGCCGTTCTCTACCACGGGTCTCTTGAACCGGCAAAGGCACACCCCTCTCGCAGGGTATGGTTGGGAAGCAGCAGGGTATGATTCATCTAATGGAGACTATTTTCAGGACCTACCGACCAGTGTAGGATGACACAGCCCAGCTTCTCCTCACCCTCTTCAGTATGGAAAAGAGACACTGGACCCTCACAGAGGCACGTAAGTGACTCCAAGAAACGCACCAGAGGGCCAACTGGACCCTGAAAGTTGGGCCTGAGGAGCCACTCCTGACACAAGACCAGACTGGACTTCAATACTGACCAAGGTAAGCAACCTTGGAAAGGTCTAAGACGGCCATTATACAAGGCCATTATACAAGAAGGGGGCTTGCAGGCCTACTAACATGGCCAAGACTAACGTCGTGATCCAAAAGGCAGACGAGACTCCCACAGAGTTTTATGAGAGACTGTGTCAGCCGTTTGACAATACACCCCCTTTGACCCAGAGACCCCTGAAAACCAAAGAAATGCCACCCTTGTGACCCAGTCGTATCCAGGTATTAGAAGGAAACTCCAAGATGGAGGGGTTCTTGGATCTTACCAGCATCCAAATGACAGAAATTGCTGATGAAGTTTTTGTCAGTCGGGATCAGGAAACTACAAAGAGGCTGAGAAAAAGCAAAAGGAGAGGGACAGAAGGTCCTGTCAAAAGACAGCTCTCCTGGCAGCTGTGCTGGGCCGCCCAGATCTCAGTGAGCAGCCAGCTGCTACCAAGGGAAGGTGAACGGACGCTACGCCAGTCATCGGCGGGGGGGAGCCCCGGAACCCCGAACAAGGCTGTTTCCTGAAGTATGGGCTGAAGGTACCCACCCTGGACTAGTGGAAAACCACCATCCGGTAATAAGAGTCGAAGGTGAGGGCCCAGCGCATAAGGAAAAAACAATATTCTATGCCACTGGCTGCCAGGGAGGGAATCAGGCTCCTCATTGATAGGCTGAAGGTAGCAGGCACACTGGTGGAACATCAATCACCACGAACACCCCTATCCTCCCGGTGAAGATGGACGGGTGAAAAGATTAGCAGCCAGTTCAGGACTTGAGGTTAGGAAATGAGGCGACGGTGACCTTATACCCAAATGTCCCTAACGCCTATACTCTGCTAAGCCTAATGCCTCCTAATGCCCAGTATTTTACCTGTTTGGACTTGAAAGGTGCTTTCTTTTGTACAAGAGTGGCTGCAATTAGCCAAAGAATTTTTGCTTTCTAATGGGAAGACCCCAGGACAGGTCAGAAGACCCAGCCGACTTGGACTCAGCTGCCACAAGGATTTAAAATTCCCCTACGATATTTGAGGAAACCCTGGCAACACATCTCCTCTCCTTCCCGTCGGATGCTACTAAGTGTCAGATCCTACAATTGTGGATGACTTACTCCTGATGGCAGAGACTCATTCTCAATGCTGGGAGTAAGATTCCCTTGGGCCTGCTGGACCAGGCTGGATATCAAGTATCGTGGAAAAAAGCCCAGATCTGCCAGACTGAAGCAAAGTACCTGGGATTTGTTATAAAGCAAAGGAGGTGTGCCTTGGGCTTAGAAGGAAAACAGGTGAGCAATCAGACAAACCAGCCTACTACCAAAATGCAAGTGAGAGAAATTTTGGGAGCCGTAGGGTTTTGCCAGATCTGGATACCTGGCTTTTCACAAATAGCTAATCAAGAACTTTACTGTGAAAGCCCCCCAAAAAAGGTGCAACCACCCAGCAACTTATCTGCCGGTGAGCCAAGGCCCTCCCAACGACTGTGAGGAGATGCTAGAGGAAGTCTTTTCTAGCTGACAGGACCTCAGAGATGTCCCCTTAAGTCAACCAGCTGAGACTTACAACACAGATGGGACCAACTACCTGGGACAGGGACACGGGAAACTGAAGATGTGACCACAAAGGATCCAGCAGTCAAGGCAGGATGACGCCCCACACACTGGTCGGCTCAGCGAGCAGAGCCCAGGGCACTTACACGAGCCCTAAAACTGGCTAAAAGAAAGAAGGTAAATATACGTGCTGACTCACGGCATGCCTTCACTACCTTACGTGTACACGGAGCATAAATAATGAAAGGGGGCTAATGACTGCATCCAGCAAGGAGATAAAAAATAAAGAGGACACTCTGCTTCTGTCGGAAGCAGTGTGGGAATCCGCTGCAGGGGCAGTCATACCCTGTAGGGGCCACCAAAGGGCGGACACACCTCAGGCAAAAGGGAACTGTCTGGCCGATCGAATGGCAAAGCAAGCAGCCGCCCAGGACAATACAGCAACCAAGCTTACGGCGACACCTGTGGTGTCTAGCCTACTAACCGCCCAAGCGGCCCCAGCTGATGGCAAGGAAGAAACCACCTGCGCACGAACTGAGCAAGGAATGCTGTGGGAGGACGGATGGTGCAAACTCTCAGATGGGAGACTTTTCGACCCCTCTCAGTTGGCATTTCAATTGGTTGCGGATTTCCACTATTTTGTCATACCACCTCTAACAGGCTTGTATGCAGATGTAAGCCTCCGATGCATAACCTATGCCAAAAATAACCCGGCTCCCAAGGAGACCATGCCTCCCGGGATACAGTTAAAGGGGACCCCTCCATTTGAACATCTAGAAGTGGACTTCACTGAGGTAAAGCCATGCCGAGGATACAAATATTTGCTGGTAATGGTATGTACTTTTACGAGATGGGTGGAAGCTTAGCCCACCAAGATTGAAGCAAAGGAAGTGGCCCGATGTATGCTGAGAGACATCATTCCTAGATTTGGGTTCCCTCTGAGTATAGGATCAGATAATGGACCAGCATTTGTGGCTGAGTTACTCCAACTGGTTTGCAAAGAAACTATATACAGCATAGAGGTCACAAAGCTCAGGAATGGTTGAGAGAATGAACCGGATTATCAAGGTGACTCTGGCAAAATGGATGCAAGAAACTGGCACCCCCTGGATGGACATGCTGCCATCAGTGTTAATGAGGGTCAGGATGACCCCCCCGGTCACATGGGTATTCCCTCTATGAGATAATATTTGGGAGGCCTCCCCCAGTTATTTGGGAAGTAAAGGGAAATTTCTCCAAGCCAGGCTTCAGCAATACATGAACCGTGAACTTCCAG
Source organism: Ovis aries (assembly GCF_016772045.2). Classification (NCBI taxonomy): domain Eukaryota; kingdom Metazoa; phylum Chordata; class Mammalia; order Artiodactyla; family Bovidae; genus Ovis; species Ovis aries. The sequence goes on along the minus strand of NC_056059.1, from coordinate 58,114,420 downwards.
ATGTTCAAGCTGGTTTTAGAAAAGGCAGAGGAACCAGAGATCAAATTGCCAACATCTGCTGGGTCATGGAAAAAGCAAGAGAGTTCCAGAAAACATCTATTTCTGCTTTATTGACTATGCCAAAGCCTTTCATGGTGTGGATCACAATAAAACGTGGAAAATTCTGAAAGAGATGGGAATACCAGACCACCTGACCTGCCTCTTGAGAAACCTATATGCAGGTCAGGAAGCAACAGTTAGAACTGGACATGGAACAACAGACTGGTTCCTAATAGGAAAAGGAGTACGTCAAGGCTGTGTATTGTCACCCTGCTTATTTAACTTATATGCAGAGTACATCATGAGAAACGCTGGGCTTGATGAAGCACAAGCTGGAATCAAGATTGCCGGGAGAAATATCAGTAACCTCAGATATGCAGATGACACCACCCTTATGGCAGAAAGTGAAGAGGAACTAAAAAGCCTCTTGAAAGTGAAAGTGGAGAGTGAAAAAGTTGGCTTAAAGCTCAACATTCAGAAAACGAAGATCATGGCATCTGGTCCCATCACTTCATGGGAAATAGATGGGGAAACAGTGGAAACAGTGTCAGACTTTATTTCTGGGGGCTCCAAAATCACTGCAGATGGTGACTGCAGCCATGAAATTAAAAGACGCTTACTCCTTGGAAGAAAAGTTATGACCAACCTAGATAGTATATTGAAAAGCAGAGACATTACTTTGCCAACAAATGTCCATCTAGTCAAGGCTATGGTTTTTCCAGTGGTCATGTATGGATGTGAGAGTTGGACTGTGAAGAAAGCTGAGCCCCGAAGAATTGATGCTTTTGAACTGTGGTGTTGGAGAAGACTCTTGAAAGTCCCTTGGACTGCAAGGAGATCCAACCAGTCCATTCTAAAGGAGATCAGCCCTGGGTGTTCTTTTGGAAGGAATGATGCTAAAGCTGAAACTCCAGTACTTTGGCCACCTCATGAGAAGAACTGACTCACTGGAAAAGACTCTGATGCTGGGAGGGATTGGGGGCAGGAGGAGAAGGGGATGACAGAGGATGGATGGCTGGATGGCATCACCGACTCTATAGACGTGAGTTTGAGTAAACTCTGGGAGTTGCTGATGGACAGGGAGGCCTGGCGTGCTGCAATCCATGGGGTCGCAAAGAGTCGGACACGACTGAGTGACTGAACTGAACTGAAAGGGAAATCTATTACAAAGAGGAAGGATGGAGATGTCTCGACATCTGGAACAGTTAGGGAAGGTGATCCATGACATCACCCCCTGTGTTCAGGAGAGAACTCCACTTTCTCTTGGCAGTAATGTACACCCATACTCGCCAGGAGATTTAGTATGGGTAAAGGATTGGCAGCAGCAGATGCTCTCCTGTTCGGCACCACGACCCTACCAGGACTACAAACTCAGGATAATGTGTTCCTGTCCTGGGCCCACTCATATGGGAACTTCTGTAACACTTGTAACTGTTGGGCTTCTGGTGCCACACCTTTGTCAGTGATAGACGGACTTCCTTGGTGGGTGTCTCCCTTGCACAGAGGGGACTTCAGCCACCTCTGGTCGTTCTTGAGACAACAACGAGAAACGTTTCTTCCTTTGGTAACTCACAACCTGTCGATTCTTTCTTGGTGTAGCCTGGACTCTAACCAAATTAATTAAGGCCATGAGGTGACATCTGAGATAAAAGCTATGTCTAATAGTAATCTTCCTTTTTGGTTATCAGTATTTTCTTGGACCAAAGGTGATTGGTGGAAAAACCTTTTTGCAATTATTCTGTTAATCACTGTATTAATTTTAGGCCTTGAATTCTCCAGTGTGTAACTCAGGGTGTAACCTCTAGACTGACAGCTTTGCTACAGCTACATTGTCCCTGGAACAATAATGACCCATGACCTTTACCCATCCTTAAAGATAAGATGAGCATTTAGAGGGGGAAATGTTGGGGCCACTGGGAAGTGGGCCAAGAGGAATTAAACCCCCTCCTCACAGAGGGCATGGAGAAGGCAATGGCACCCCACTCCAGTACTCTTGCCTGGAAAATCCCAGGGACGGAGGAGCCTGGAAGGCTGCAGTCCATGGGGTCGCTAAGAGACACAACTGAGCAACTTCACTTTCAATTTTCACTTTCATGCATTGGAGAAGGAAATGACAACCCACTCTGTTCTTGCCTGGAGAATCCCCGGGATGGGGGAGCCTGGTGGGCTGCCGTCTATGGGGTCGCACAGAGTCAGACACGACTGAAGCAACTTAGCAGCAGCAGCAGCAGCACAGATGGCAAACAGAAAGTGGTCAGGCTGTCTCAGATTAACGACAGCACCTGCACCTTCAAGTTGTAATTGTTAATTCTTCTGCGCCTGCATGTTGCAAAACTGATTAATAACATGTAACCAGTCATGTTGTGGCTTAAAACTCAACGTTCAGAAATGAAGATCATGGCATCCAGTCCCATCACTTCATGGCAAATAGATGGGGAAACAGTGGAAACATTGACAGACTTTATTTTGGGGGCTCCAAAATCACTGTGGATGGTGACTGCAGCCATAAAATTAAAAGACCCTTGCTCCTTGGAAGAAAAGCCATGACCCACCTAGATAGCATATTAAAAAGCAGAGACATTACTTTGCTGACAAAGGTCCGTCTAGTCAAGGCTATGGTTTTTTCCATAGTCATGTATGGATGTGAGAGTTGGACCATAAAGAAAGCTGAGAGCCAAAGAATTGATGCTTTTGAACTGTGGTGTTGGAGAAGACTTGAGAGTCCCTTGGACTGCAAGGAGATCCAACCAGTCCATTCTAAAGGAAATCAGTCCTGAATATTCACTGGAAGGCCTGATGCTGAAGCTGAAGCTCCAATACTCTGGCCACCTGATGCGAAGAGGTGACTCATTTGAAAAGATCCTGATGCTGGGAAAGACTGAAAGTGGGAGGACAGGGGGACAACAGAGGATGAGATGAGTGGATGGCATCACCAACTCGATGGATGTGAGTATGAGCAAGCTCCTGGAGTTGGTGATGGACGGGCAAGCCTGGCACGCTGCAGTCCATGGGGTTGCAAAGAGTCGGACACGACTGAGCCACTGAACTGAACCAGTCAAGTAGCTGCTGCTGCTGCTGCTAAGTCGCTTCAGTTGTGTCTGACTCTGTATGATCCCACAGACAGCAGCCCACCAGGCTCCCCCATCCCTGGGATTCTCCAGGCAAGAACACTGGAGTGGGGTGCCATTGCCTTCAAGTAGCAGGGGGTATAAAACCAAGTCCTCCGAAATCACTGGGTCCTTGTTGGGAACCGATTCCCCTTGGACCTGCTGGTATAATAAACTGTACTCCACTAGTCTGAGTGTCCTCAAGAGGAGTGTTTTGCAACTCTGGATTCTATAACAACCTCATGGACTGCAGCATACCAGGCTTCCCTGTCCTTCACTGTCTCCTAGAGTTTGCTTAAATTCAAGTCCATTGAGTTGATGATGCCACCCAACCATCTCAATTTCTGTCACCATTCAATACAAAATCTATTATTATCACTCTTTAGAGGAAAAAAAAAATGTTGCAAAGACTGATTAACAGCTAATTTCAGAAAATAAAGCAGAAAGCTAAGAAAACAAAAATCCTTGCAAACCCAAAATACTTCCAACCAACAAGCATTCTGTTCTCTTGGCCAGGATATAGATGTTACTTCTAAAGAAAAACTGAAACATGATTTGTTTTTGCTCTGCTGCTCCACACACCTTTCTTGGGCCTTGAACTAGCCACAGTGCAGACAAAATAAGAAGCGCAGACAAAACAACTGACTTGGCAAATACCACACTGTGAGAAGTGAGGGGGGAGCAAGGGGCAGTCTAGAGGAACCTCTAGGCGTGGCCTCCCTGAACCCAGCAGAGCCGGCAGGGAAACAGGGCACCTGGGCCTCCACTGGGTCTGGGCCGACACTTTGCTTCTCCGGGTCTAAGGGAAGAGGGGAGGCTGGCCCTGGAGGAAGCCTGGAAAGATGCACAGATGTTACCGTTATCAGGGAAATGCACTATTGGAAACAGCTTCTCTGGGGCCTTGGCGGGTACTGAGAGGCATCCAAACTGGGGGCTGTGATGGGAAAGAAGTGAGGTGGAGAGAGGAGGCCACACTGTCATCAGGAGGGGGAGTGGGGGCGGGGTGCCGATAGTCTTCGGGTGCAAAGGGTGAGGGTGGGAGACGGGCAGGAAGGGAGAAGAGAGACCGTGAGAGTGCAGCCTGGCCCTGCCTGGAGAAAAGGCGCAGATTCTGGCTCGCCTGTGCAGACCCCCTGCCAACTAGAGGAAAGGCAGCCACGGGGCCTGAGAAGGGAGGTGTCAAGGGGAACTGTGTAAACACACTCCCCGGGGAAGAGCCCCGCCCTCATGCTGGTTCAGCCTTTTCTCCCCTCTGCAGGAGAGTAACTACATAGCATCCGCAGAACAAGGAGAAGGGTATTCACTGAAAGGAACTGAGGGAAAAGAACATCCAAGAATCAGGACGGCTCCTCCTCCCTTCCCGAGTGGTGTGGGGGAGTGGGGGGAAGAGGGGGTGGGGTGGAGACACAGACGCTGTTTGTACTCCCTCCTCCCTTTCAACCTCCTACCCCAAATTTATTTTTTTCTTCATTTCACATGATAGAAATATGATGTCATGTTTTCTGTTACTCATCACATTAGCAAACACAGTTACTGCCAATTTACAGAAGTGCTTCCTTGGGGTCAGTGGGCCAAATGGGCTCCTGCCCCAGGCCTTGCATGCTCACTGTCCCCAAGTTACAATCACGGCCTGGCAGCATCACCCTCCACCCAGCTAGCGTGGGGCTCCTAGGAGCGTGTGGGACTCCTGGGCAGAGGGCCTGAGGGATGGAGGGGTCCACTGCAGCCCAGAGCCAGAGCGGGTTTAGGTCCTGGCAGGAAGCTGTGTGACTGTGCTCAACACTTGACCTCTCTGTGCCTTGGAGACCATCCTCATTTCTTAGAGAGGGTTCAGGGTCAATTTCCCAAGGCTGCGGTGAGGGTCACGGGAGATTGGGAGGCCAGCACCACGCCTCAGTCAACATCAAGAGACTTAACTGAGCTCTACTATGTGATATGCTCTGTCTGAGGAGCTGGCGTACAACGGCCCCAGGCCAGCCCACAGCGGGAGGCCTGCAGCCCACTGGGGAGAAAGGCCATAAAGGCACTGCCACCTAGCTGAGTGCCGTGCGGGCTAGGAGCAGAGGCCTGCAGCCCCAGCGCTCAGCGGTGCACCAGCTCTGCTATGTGGCGCAGGTCACCTAACCTCTCCGCATTTCAGCGTCCTCAACTCCAAACAAGGGCAGGAGGAGGGACATGTCCCTGATTGCACTGTGAGGACTGAAGGAAGCAGTATAAGTAACTTCCCCCAACATTCGGTCCAAGGGAAAGTTAAGTATTAACATTAATAATGATGGTAACTGTTATACTACTACATGAGTCTGCTGAGCAGAGTGTAGAGGGTAGGACAAAGGCTAAGCAGAGGCACCTGACCCAGCCTGAAGGTGGGAGAAGAGGCTACCTTGGGGACAGAGTCTCAGAGATGACATTCAGACTTAGGCCTGAAGGGGAACACTTATGAAGCCGACCCTGATGAACTGCAGTGAGGTTGGATAGAGAAGCCTCGGTACTGCCCAGCCCGGTTCATGTCAACTGGAGGGAAAGGTCCTGCCTCCCCCTGGCCGCTGTGCTAAGGAACCTCAGTGAGTTGGGCCGTGATGGGGGCCCTGACCCGGCCTGGGGAGCCCCAGGGCAAGAGCACGCAGGACCATGTGCTCTAGAAGCAGCTAGGCCTGGAGCGCAAGGAGTTCCCCAGGAGCCCTGCTGCCTGCAGGGACAGAGGCCCCAGGGGGGAGCAGAGGCAGGAAGGATGCACTGCTCAGCCGTCTCCTGGAAATACTTATAGTATAGTCAGTGATTTGGTAAATGCACGACCACACTTACTGTGACCACATCCTACCCTCTGAATGTTTATCTCAGAGTTGACTGGATGACCCTGTAAAGTGAGGGTCTCACAAATTGCTTTCTAGATTTTTTTTTTTTTCTAATTTTTTCTAATAAATCCTGTTTGTAAACCACAGAGACTAGGGTAGCTCCTGTAACTAAATGCAGCCTTGGCTCTGACACTTGCATTTCCAGGCTGTGTGTTCGGTTGACGATAACCCCTCCTATCAACCTCCAAGTCACTGAACTGAACCCTGGGGGAAACCAGGGCCTGCACGGTGGCTGCCTGCCTCACCCCAGAGCGAACAAGCCACCAGGCACAGGGGGAGGTTTTTATACCTGAGAAGACATTTGTGATGACTTCAGGGCTCTTTTATTTGAAAATCTTAGCAGTAAACTGTGATCGCTAAGCCTAAAGGCAGACCACTCAATAACCCAGATGGTCTCTTCAGATTTCCCGAGTGAGTACGGCTTCCATCTCCACGTCACGTTGACTGCAAGCTTACCAAGGTCGATGAGAATGGCGTGCTGCTGGGAGGTGAGCTGCTTTAAGAGCTCTTTGTAGGGCGTGTCCTTGGGCTGCTGTTTGCAGGGAAACGGGTGCTTCAGGTGGTACTGCTCCGCCAAGAATTTCCAGATTTCACCCCGGTGGTGTCGTGGCACACCTTCAAGAGGAGGGGTGGGAAAAAGACAGACTTCATGTACAGAATACAGCTAAGTGATGAAATGAGTTGTGTCTCATTCTACTGATTCAGCTTCTTGTTCCATTATGAATTAACGGCACAGAAATGGAAATAAAACCACCAAAATTCCGTCCTATTTGGTCCCTTCCTTCCTCCACACCCCTTGCCATTCTTCCCTTACCTCCCTGACACCCTCCTATCTTTCAAGTATATATGTACTATGTTTGGACTCTGTTTGGACTGTGCCAAACTCTGCAATAAACTGATGAAAGACATGAGAATCCTTCAGTTCAGTTCAGTCGCTCAGTCGTGTCCGGCTCTTTGTGACCCCATGAATCGCAGCACGCCAGGCCTCCCTATCCATCACTAGCTCCCGGAGTTCACTCAGACTCACATCCATCGAGTCAGTGATGCCATCCAGCCATCTCATCCTCTGTCGTCCCCTTCTCCTCCTGCCCCCAATCCCTCCCAGCATCAGAGTCTTTTCCAATGAGTCAACTCTTTGCATGAGGTGGCCAAAGTACTGGAGTTTCAGCTTTAGCATCATTCCTTCCAAAGAAATCCCAGGGCTGATCTGTACCAATTAACACTGTCCTCAGGAAGTAACTGCAAGCGTGTGAAACGACACTGCAAAATGTGATCTCAGAGAAGGGACAGAAGCAAACAAGCGAGTGTGGAAGAAGGAGATGAAGGTTTCCTGGATTCCTTCACTGGTGCCAAGACTCAAGAGCAAAAGAAGAGAGAAGTCAAGTCAGAGGAAGGGAACTGCTAGTGTTTGCCTGGGCCTCCGAGGACACCGTGAGGGAGGAGCAGACAGGTGGCAGTCAGGCTAGACAGGGCTTCACTAGAGGTCAAACTGAGGGCAAGGGACCTGCACTTTATGTGGCAGCTGAAAGGAGTCACCAAATGTTTTGAAGCTAGGGAAGGAGTAGCTGAATCAAAGCTGAGATTCTGGAATACTGACTGGACATCCTTCTGCAAGGGTGGGCTGGAGGAAGCGGTCAGATGCTAGACGGGATAGTCGGCATGAACGTGCCCTGGTAGGCATTCAATGTGGACCTGAAAGCAAGAAAAATTACCTGGGAGCCTCTTCCTGATGTTTTAGATGTGACTGAGCTGAATACTCAAGAGTGCTGCTAAATGCCGTCTAAGAGAAGTTCTCTTAAAGCCAATGAGGGCTCATCAGAAAAAGTGACTGTTCTCAATCAAATTCTTGTGTTCATGACTCCGCTGTTTCAAGGCCCAGATGTGGAAATGCGAAGACCAAGAAAACAGCAGGATAAGACACCAAACCCTACTCATTCCTGAGAGGAGAGCTCTTCAGAGAAAGGGAGCCTCTGACTCAGGGATTAATTTTTCCATCCAGAAAAAGCATGTGAGGACCGTGCAGCCTTCCCTGCCCCTCAGGGACCTACCCAGGAAGGCTACTCACCAGTCCACCCAGCAGTCTCTCAGAGCAGGTGCTACTCCAGGAAAGAGCAGCAGTTACCCTCCCCAGGAGGTGACCAGGTGCTGTCGCTGGTCCACACACTGCACGTCATCCCCACAACCTGCTGTGGGGAACGCGACAATATTCCACATGGTGAGGAGGAGGAAACAGAGGCCCCCTGCTGAGCAGAGATGCCCCAGTGGGTTGGTGGCAGCCCAGGGATGGTGACCGCCATTTTCTCTTAAAGTTCTCTCTGCTGGACAAGCTGCTATTCACAAGGATGATGGGGAGAATATTTTATGTTCCTACCTGGCAATTAATAATAAAATCATCATTTGTGGATCTGAACCAGAGAGTCAATTTCATTTATAACAGACCCACAGGAACTCTAGAAAGCGCTGCTCAGCCATCTCCTGGAAATACTTATAGTATAGTCAGTGATTTGGTTTTACACAGTGGGAGAAAAACATGACCACACTTATTGTGACCACATCCTACCCTCTGAATGTTTATCTCAAGAGTTAACTGGATGACCCTGTGAAGGAGGTTGAATGGTGACCTCCAAAAAGGTATGTCCACATCCTGATCACCAGAAACTATGAGTGTTACCTTATTCGGGAAAAGGGTCTTTGCAGATATAATTAAGTTAGGCAAAGACCTTGAAATAAGATCATCCTGGGTGATCATTATCCAGGTGGTCCCTATATCCAATATTTTCAGAAGACAAGAGGAGGAGATGCCATGTCCATGGAGGCCGAGACAAAGTGTTGTGGCCACAAGCAAGCAATGCTGACGGCCACCAGGAGCCTGAAGGGGCTGAGTGCAGCCTGCCCACACCCGACTTCAGACATCTGGCTCCCAGCACTGAGAGAAGACTTTCTGTTGTTTCAGCCACCAATTTTGTTACCATGTGTTATGGCAGCAACAGAAAACTAATGTATTCTGTTATCTGCCTTTTTATATTATTCTGTTTCTTTTCTCCCTACTATTCCTGCTTAGATGTTTCTCAAGGGGAGAGGTGAGTATAGACACGTATAAACCTTGTATTTCAGACCATAGGCTGAAAAATAGCATGTTAAATGATTAATAGTGGGGCTTTCAACAAAATATCCTGTCAAACTGGGAAATATCCCAAGTTATGAGAGGACCAATTTCCCCTTATTACTAAATCATTCCCATTATCTTATCAAACTTTTATTTGGGGGAGGAAACAAGTATTGGCTGTCACTGACAGTGCCACATACTCTGGAGTTTAAGGGAAAGCTTACATTGTATGATTTAGAAACAAAGGGTCATGCAAACTGGTGCCAATGTTTTTGCTAAGAATGATCTTCAACACCTTGCCCCATGCTCGGTTTTGCCTCTACTCCTGACCCCAGAGAGAATGCTGGCAACGGACCAGGGCCTGCAGGCAGGAGGCCACCCTCCTTCCATATGTAAATACTTTTAAATTTTTACTGCCTTTACTGCTCATTATTTATATGGGGGAGGGGGACAATCTTCTGAAAATAAAGAGAGATAAGGAAGAAAGTGAAAAACCACCCCTTACTAGAGGTAACACACAATTCACCACCCAAAGCAGGAAGCTTTTGACAGTGAAGGGGAGGAAGGCTATCAATTATTGTACTTGGACAGGTGGAAAAGCAAGAGCATGCTGGGCAACCCGGATATATGGCTGTCCTCCCTGTAACTCGGGCATCTGCAAACACGCCACACACAGTGACGGAGACACAGAGCGGCACATGAGGCCCCGCTCTCCTTTCTCAACAACTTACTGCAGACATCTTCTACATCAGTTAATACAAACCTACTGTGCTATTTGCAAGGAATATGATCGGGGTGTGGCCATGTGGTTGGGTTGTTCAGTCATTAAATGACACCACGGTCAACACTCTTCCCACTGCCATGTATTTTTACTGATTAATTTCTAGAATGGGTTTCTACACGTGGCAGTGCTGGGGCAAAGGCACGAAGAGACTGCACCTATCTCACACTGCCAGCTGCTCAGGAAGCCTCTCTGCCTCTCTGCAATGCCACTCCTAGAAAAGTGTGGTCCAGGTTCTAAAACTCTACCTTGCCACCTTTGGAGAAATCATTTAAAGCCAAAGTAAACTTTGAATTATTTAAAATTCCCTATAATTCTTCCTCCTCGTACCAAGTTGACACCCTAAAATCCCACCATCCTGATCCAACTTTAACTTGGGACATTTATGAATCTCTCTACTTCTGCCACTTAGGGGTCTTTAGATCATCAAGAAGAAAGGCTTTGTTACCCGTACAGGGCATGTTTTTATTTCAAGGGTTTGTAAGTGACTTGGCCTCTTCTTCAGAGATTCAAGGTGAAGTTCTGATTTGATCTCTTTTTATAATAACTCTGAGTTAGGAGATGGACTGTGGTCATCTGTTTAGAGGTGTCAGATCTTATATGTTGAAACCAGCTGAATAACTGACAAATAACAATTTCCTTCTACAGTTAGTAAAAGGAATAGTAATAATCCCTTTACAATTAGTGATACAAAGTTCCTGGCACAGAAAGTGATGTGGCAGCTCACCCAAGTATAAACTGTCCAATCCCCTATCGTCAGCTTCATCATGTAGGTTTCAGACACTGTGCTGAGCTCAGTCGTGTCCGACTCTTTGCGACCCCATGGACTGTAGCACACCAGGTTCCTCTGTCCATGGAATTTTCCAGGCAAGAATACTGGAGTGGGTTGCCATGCCCTTCTCCAGGGGCTCTTCCTGACCAAGTGCCTAGAGTACTTCTATTTAGTTCCTCTTGTAAACGCATGATGAAAACCACTATATGTCCAAGTGCCAGGCTCCTAAGAAGCTCAAACATTTGGACTGCTGTCACAGAACCATGCAATTTACCTATGCAAAAGTAGAGCCACCTGAAGACTACCATCTAGTCAACAGTGACAAGGGAAAGACAGGACTCATTCTTTTCTCTGCTTTCTTTTTTCAAAATGGCAATCTGGGGACAGGTGGTGCAATGGTAAGCCTCGAGCAACCATTAATGCACAAAGAATATAAGAGCTGGAAGAAAGCTGTGAGATCCTCTGTGGTGTCCACACCTCTCATTCTGGAAGCCAGAGGCCAGAAAGATGAGGACAACTGCCACAGGCCACTGTGGCCAATACAAGACCTGAGTCCTCAGCACCCATAACAGCACGGCCGAGGCCTCATTCAACCTTGGGCAGCATCAGTGGTGGACAGAACTCTAGCAGCCTGGGATGCAACCTACTCTGTGGTCCTGGGCCCATAACTCAACATCTCTAGGTCCAAGTCTCCTTAAGCATATAAATGGGAAAGTTATAACTAGTGGTAACTCATATATAAACTTAAGCGGTCAAAACTCAGATAAAGGTTAGATAATACCTAATAGAGAGACCGTATTAGAAAAGCTGCTTTGCTCCATTTACTCGCAGAGACAAATAATGCATGTGCAACTTGGTTTACTGAACTGCTGACGCAGCCAGAAGATGAGATTTACCACCTTTATTCCAACCACCTGGTTATTCACGCCCAGACTGCCAAGACTTCAGGAGCACTAGAACTAAGTTAGACCCAGGAAACTTCCCATCTTGCCAGCAGATATTAACACACATTTTAAAATAAATAGTTTTGTGTTACTGGAACACTAACAATCACTGAAGAAGAATCAATAAGCTCTAAAATGGAAGTCAAAGTACCTCCAGTTTTTCTTTTGAAATGTTCCAATGAAGGACCAGTTTTTTCTTTTTAAATGTTCCAATCCTTACAGACTGATACTTTGATAAAATACAGTGAATTAGCAATAGAAAAAAATAAGACTGACAAAATATACAAGACCACTTTTTTCCACTAGGATCACTGTCAAATCATGGGGGAAGTTTCTAGATGCTGAGTCTCAAGTTCCGCACTTACCTTGGATAAGCAACTGTCCAGACCAGCACACAGTCAGCAGATCACACTGAAAACACAGGCTGCCAACACGCCACAGCCTTTCAGCAGAGCACACACCTGCAGCAGTTCCTCACTACAGCCACTGTTGTCACGCACATCTCACACACGTGTCAAGTGAGGCTCTGAGAGGTTAAGCCATTTGCCTAAGATCACTCTGCAAAGTACTGGTAGAAGCCCAATCCCAACCCGAGTCTACCTGCCTGAAGTCTGGGCTGGACACTGTGACCTGAGAGCACCCAGACAGAAGGGACACAACTTGTTGTCGGTTTACTATTTAACTCTGTGTATCATCACATCATTATACAGCTTGTAGGTAACTATGCCCTGAGGTGTACCTTTTTCTTCTTCCTGTTTTCTTAATTAAGAGAAATCGTAATGAAGAGAAATTGTAATTTAAGAGAAATTGTGATGAAGACATCTGGAAACAGATTAGGTAAACACATGATAAATAGGAGAGAGACGGCCACTGAAATTGAACCTAAAAAATTTTTTTTATTCCATACTTCTCCCTAGCCATCAACGAGGGGTGAGGCCAACTGGACTGATTCCCAGTTAGGCTTACCTTGGCCAACAGCCGAGTGCATTTTTTCCATGTCAAACTTAATTTTTGATCTTCCTGGAGTGCTAAGGATCTTTTCCCACACTGTAGTCACTTCTTTAAGACAAGGAGTGATTTCTTCATAATCAAGCTTTAGGCGCTTGTTCAGCAAATCATTCTCAGAGGCTAGAACAGACAATTTAAGAGCACATTAGTGAGTTATAGCTATGTGTCTCCTGTCTCACAGCAAGGCTGCCTGCTTATCACCACCACTGAGACGCTTGCAGCCAGCTTAACAGGTCCAAGGTGAAGACCGGTTCCCGCCCCACCCCAGCTTCCTTATCACAGAAAAAGCTATATACCCAGGAGGCATCCCAATCCCTCTTATTCCTTCATCCCCGATGGATTTTGTTGGCTCTACTGCTAAAATATACTATACCTATCCAATCCTATCCATCTCCATAGCTACCCTACTAACTGTAAACCTATCAAAGGGAAGAACTGTGTGTTAGAATTCCTAGTGCCTGCAGGATTAGATTTCAACAAAACTTTACCTAAACTGGACTTCCGTGGTGGCTCAGATGGTAAAGTGTCTTCCTACAATGCAGGAGACCTGGGTTCTATCCCTGGCTTGGGAAGATCCCCTGGAGAAGGAAATGGCAACCCACTCCAGTATTCTTGCCTCGAAAATCCCATGGACGGAGGAGTGTTGTAGGCTACAGTCCATGGGGTCGCAAAGAGTCAGACACGACTGAGCGACTTTACTTTCACTTTCACCTTAACTAGGAGAGGCTCTCAGAGGACAGTTCCTTCTTACTTGGAGCCAAACCTTTAAGTATTGACAACGTCTACCCTTCCTCAAGTTTCTGCTGCCTGGGGCTGAACAGAATAAATCTACCTTTTTCACATAGCATCTTCTCAAATACAAGAAGACAGTTACTACTTCCTACCTTTTTCAGCTTACAGGTCCATTAGGAAGAATTCTACCTGAATCACCAAACTGGAGGTGGGGGGATCAACAGAAGAAAAGGAACGTAATTGAGCACTCTAAGAAGGACTAAAGCTGACGGCCTTACTCCCACCAAACCACTGATTCCTATTCAGATCACAGGGGCAATGCTGTCAGTCCCCCACCCATTCCACAGCACATCCCCCATCTGGACTGGGAGTTTACTGGGAAAGCAGGTAGGAGACATAGCCAAGCAGGGGCCAGTATACAGGCTTCTGCAGAGCTGCTAAACTTGTCTTATGACAATAATAAACGAATACTATACGTCTTCAGTACTTTATATTTAGCAACATTTAATGTTAACAACACTCTAGGTAGGGTTTTTTTAATGTTTCTTCAATAATATTTAAAACAACATTTTTATTTATTAATTGACAGATAATTGCTTTACAATTTCATGTTAGTTTCTGCCATACATCAACATGAATCTGAGAAAGGGTTTTTTTTTGAATGAGAAGACTGGGCTCAACACCCAAGGCCCAAGCAGAAGGCATAGTGGGCCTAAGCCCCCCGCCTTTCTCTACTGATTTCTACCACACTGCAGAACTTGCTGTGATGAATGACACATTGTTTTCTAGGGATGTATCAATTTGGAGCCTTAAATATTTTATAGAACCCAGTGGAGCTGTTTGGACCTAGAGTTTTCTTTCTGTGAAAGATTTTTAATACAAAGTTTATCTCTTTAACAGATATAGGGCCATTCAGACTTTTTTTTTCCTTATTTCAGTTTTGATAAATTGCATCTGTCAGTAAGTTTGTCCATTTCATCTCAGTTGTTCAGTTTATTAGCAAAGAGTTCTTCTTAGTCCCAGAGACACTGATAAGTCAGTGTGCACCTCAAATAAGTTTGCTCTCCCCTGACCCCATAAACACACACTCCCTAGCCCCAAATCTTAATTCTGGAGAAGACCGAGGTTGAGCAGGTTCATTACTTTGTCCAGGGCAGCAGAGTAGGATGTGCTGGGCACAGATTTTTGCACCCTGAATTATTTTTAAAATAGGAAATTACCACTGTTTCCTTGAGTCGCTCCTGTAAAGATTTAGTGAGATGAAATACACTTAGTTGTTCAGTCTCTCAGTTGTGTCTGACTCTTTCTGACCCTGTGGACTACAGCATGCCAGGCTTCCCTGGCCTTCACCAACATTCAGAAAACTAAGATCATGGCATCTGGTCCCATCACTTCATGACAAATAGATGGGGAAACAATGGAAACAGTGAGAGACTTTATTTTGGGGGGCTCCAAAATCAATGCAGATGGTGACTGCAGCCATGAAATTAAAAGATACTTGCTCCTTGGAAGAAAAGTTATGACCATTTTAGAGAGCATATTAAAAGGCAGAGACATTACTTTGCCAACAAAGGTCCATCTAGTCAAAGCTACAGTTTTCCCAATAGTCATGTATGGATGTGAGAGTTGGACCATAAAGAAAGCTGAGGGCTGAAGAATTGATGCTTTTGAATTGTGTTGGAGAAAACTCTTGAGAGTCCCTTGGACAGCAAGGACATCCAACCCGTCCATCCTAAAGGAAATCAGTCCTGACTATTCATTGGAAGGACTGATGCTGAAGCTTAAACTCTAGTACTTTGGCCACTTGATGTGAAGAACTGACTCATCTGAAAAGACCCTGATGCTGGCAAAGACTGAAGGTGGGAGAAGAAGGGGATGACAGAGGATGAGACGGTTGGATGGCATCACCAACTCAATGGACATGAGTTTGAGTAAGCTCAGGGAGTTGATGATGGACAGGGAAGCCTGGCGTGCCACAGTCCATGGGGTCACAAAGAGTCGGACATGACTGAGCAACTGAACTGAACGGAACTTCACAGACAAGATGCTGCTCAGAGTGCTGCCATCTCTTGAAAGCTTAGGAAGGGAAGGAAGGCTAAGGGGCTGGGAGGCTGAGTTATTAAATGACACCCAAACTTGTAGAAATTTTAGAAAAACTACACTATCTAACTTTTTTATAATAAACATGCGGTATGTAACCAGGAAAAAAAAAAAACTTTTAAAAATATCTTCAATTATAATTCAATTAAAACTCAAACTTCTCTGTGTTACCATTATGCAGATAACCACGATGATTTGCAGAGTCAGACATCCTGGAGTGTGAAGTCAACTGGGTGTTAGGAAGCATTACTATGAACAAAGCTAAAGCTAGTGGAGGTGATGGAATTCCAGCTGAGTTACTTCAGATCCTAAAGGATGGTGCTGTTAAAGTGCTACACTCATTATGCCAGCAAATTTGGAAAACTCAGCAGCGGCCACAGGACTGGAAAAGGTCAGTTTTCTTCCCAATCCCAAAGAAAGGCAATGCCAAAGTATGTTCAAACTATTGTACAATTGCACTCATTTCACATGCTAGCAAGAGGATGTTCAAAATCCTTCAAGCTAGGCTTCAACAGTACATGAAGTGAAAACCTCCAGATGTACAAGCTGGATTTAGAAAAGGAAGAGGAATCAGAGATCAAATTGCCAACATACATTGGATCATACAGAAAGCAAGGGAATTCCAAAAAACATCTACTTCTGCTTCACTGACTATGCTAAAACCTTTGACTGTGTGGATCACACAGTGGAAAGGACAAAAGAACAAACTGTGGAATATTCTTAATGAGATGGGAATACGAGACCACATTACCTGCCTCCTGAGAAACCTGTAAGCAGAACAAGAAGCAACAGTTAGCACTGGACATGGAACAACAGACTGGCTCCAAACTGGGAAAAGAGTACATCAAGGCTGTATACTGTCACCTTGCCAATTTAACTTCCATGCAGAGTACATCATGAGAAATGCTGGGCTGGATGAAGCACAAGCTGGAATCAAGACTGCTGGGAGAAATATCAGTAACTTCAGATATGCAGATGATACCACTTTAATGGTAGAAAGAGAAGAACTAAAGAATGTCTTGATAAACGTGAAAGAGGAGAATGAAAAAGTTGGCTTAAAACTCAACATTCAAAAAACTAAGAACATGGCATCCAGTCCTATCACTTCATGGCAAATAGATGGGGAAAATGTGGAGTTAGATTTCATTTTCTTGGGCTCCGAAATCAATGCAGACAGTGACTGCAGCCACAAAATTAAAAGACGCTTGCCCCTTGGAGGAATAGCTGTAACAAACTTAGACAGTGTATTAAAAAGCAAAGACATTACTTTGCTGACAAAGGTCCATATAGTCAAAGCTATGTTTTTTCCAACAGTCATGTATGGATGTAAGAGTTGAACCATAAAGAAGGCTGAGCACTGAAGGATTGATGTTTTCAAACTGTGGTATTGGAGAAGACTCTTGAGAGTCCCTTGGACTGCAAGGAGATCAAACCAGTCAATCCTAATGGAAAGCAACCCTGAATAATCACTGGAAGGACTGACACTGAAGCTGAAGCTCCAATACTTTGGCCACCTGATGTGAAGAGCTGACTCACTGGAAAAGACCCTGATGCTGGGAAGGACTGAGGGCAGGAGGAGACAGGGATGACAGAGGATGGGATGGTTAGATGGCATCACCGACTCAAAGGACATGAGTTTGAGCAAGCTCTGGGAGTTGGAGGAAAGCACAAGTCAGCCTCCAATGGTCAACAAGTAAGTGAAGTAGGTTCAGACGACAGGGTTTGATTCTTTCTTGGATGTAATGCTCCAAGAATAGTAATAAATATTTGATCCATGCATTCCAAAGCCAAGAAAAAGCCTTAACCATGGGAAAAACTCCTTGTAAATGTTCCTCTAATTTCTTTCCCAAAGAGCATGCAATTCAGCCTGAACCCTTAATCAACTGCAAGAGTATCTCTCAGCTGCAAAAAAAAAAAAAAAA
This sequence comes from Ovis aries, assembly GCF_016772045.2. NCBI lineage: Eukaryota > Metazoa > Chordata > Mammalia > Artiodactyla > Bovidae > Ovis > Ovis aries. The sequence goes on along the minus strand of NC_056059.1, from coordinate 58,097,057 downwards.
AAAAAGAATAGAATGGTTCTCTCTAGTGAACTTCTGGCTGGTTTTTGTCAAATCTTGCTTTTGCATTTAATAATAAGGTTCTGTACCCCTCATGTAACTCCAAGAAAACCTATTAAATGTTTTTAGATGATTCATGATCAGGCTCTTATTGGTGATTATTTTCCTCAGCAATATAGGTACTGTACACACTGACACAATGCTTCCTAAATGATATTTAGGAAGTTTATTATGCTTTTAAGTTGGACTTTATAGAGCTAAGGAAAGAAATAGACTCAAACAGTAACAATATGAGACCACACAGGACAGAACTCTGCTGGATGAAATAAGGAAGCAGCAAATGAGGATGCTAGCAAGGGCTACTGAACTCAATGCAACACCCGGCAAGGTATTCCAGGTACCTTAGGGAACCCTTCCGCATCCATTCTAGCTGGCCTGGCCATCACTTGCACAGCTTCACAAAAGCTTTGCCTCTGTGGCAATCTGATTCTGTATCATCAAGTACAGTCACAATTCCCAAGAAACATTCCCAAGAAGCCAGCCAGTATCCTTTGCATTTTACAACTACGTTCTGAGTTCCTGCGGCTGCCATCTGCAAGAAGACTGGATAGGATAAGCATCAAGGTTTATGGGCTATATGATGAATGTAACTGCCTTTTAGTTTTTTAACAAAAGTCCCAACCAACATCCAATGACTCTAAGTGCTCTGCTCCAAAGCTGTCATTTAGTTGATGGAACACTCAGCGATGCCATCACTATCAAATCTCTTTTAGACATCTGCTTTTAGAATTACTTTCAAGAACAGGCAACAAAATGATAGAAAAACAGAGTTGGGAGAAAACTTAGCATTCACTGCTATAAAATCCCCTCACCACGGCATCTCTTTCCACAGAAGCCTCATGGGACGAGCGTTCTTTCTCAGCTTCAGTACTGGGTATGGAGAGGCCATGACATCATCAACAGTCCGTTCCAGCTGTCCAACTATTCTCATTGAAAGGTCTTATCACTCTGTATTTGACTCCTTGCCTTTGGTCAGAGATGATATACTCGTTTGGACAACGAACCTTATTCATCAGATTTGCTGCCTTAACTTTTAAGTTCTATAAAAATGTTCCAATAAAAGATGAAGATCTGCAGTCAAGGAGCAAGTTCAACGAAACAGGAAGTAATTCCAAAACTGCTCTGGACGGGGTCAGCATGTGCAAGCCTCCCTTTTAAAGAGTATGTTCAGATTTCTCAACCAAAATCCTCCCTATTTTATACTCAGACAACTCTCTGTACTCCAAGACCCATGTTCTTTCTGTTATACTACCAGGTGCATAAAACATAGCTTCTCAGCTACTCTGAAAATAATACTCGATTCAAATGACTGATGGAATCAGGAAACGAACAAAATGCAAACTTCAGCCTTCACGCCTCCGTCTGGCACTAACATAACCCTGGCGCTGCCCTGGGCCTCCGTGTTCTCTTCAGGATACTAGCTGGCCTTCTGGAGTAACGTAGCAGGGTTCTCGGGTGACACAAGGGGTGCAGAACCTTACTATTAGACGCAGTAGTAATAAGTAACTTCTGGAGTTGTCACCAGGATTAAACGAGTCAGTCTATGTAAAACCTGAGTATCAATACAGGTAGAACTCAGCTAACCCCAAGTCTAGTTCTCTGCTTTTCAGGTTAGCTGCAACTCACTGAAAAAGTACACAGTGAGGTTATGAACTTTAATGATTTATGTTGGATCTGTTCATACCTGATACCCAGGCAAAGACTACAGCAGAGGATGAAGCAGGGACAAGAGAGAGAAGAAAACAAAAGACACTTTTCAGACAATTAAAGCTGACATTTGAAGGATGCCTCTCAGAAGATTCAACTTAATACAATGGGTGAAATTATCATTAGATCTCCCCAAAGTAAAAGGCATTAACTTTACTTTAAAAAAGCAACACAGGCATTTAATATGTATATTTATGTATGTTGGAGTACCTTGCTTCTTTCTTTTTAATAACACATCTCTGTCTGATGTGTCTCACTTTAGAGTCAGGACCAATTAAACGACCATCAGGCTAGTTTAGCGTTAAAAGAAGAAAACCAACCTTGCAGCTTTTGATTTTCCTTCTCCATCCTGAGCAGCAGTATCTGTTGCAGAATGGCCTTTTGCCACAGCTCTCGAAGTTCACGTGATGTCCTTTTCTTTTCCTCTGGGACAGGGCCAAAGGGTCCATCTTCACAAACTGGTTCTAGTGGAGATCGTGGGGGAAGGTCTCCCAACTCTGAGTAATCTGAGGAGGCAAAAGGACATTTCAGGACGGTCAGTTTTCTTTTTTCCTTTTCATTTATTTTATTTTTGAAGTGAAGTATAGTTGCTATACAGTATTATATGTTGGCTTCCCAGGTGGTACAGTGGTGAAGAATCTGCCTGCCAATGCAAGAGACGCAGCTTCGATCCCTGGGTCAAGGAGATCCCCTGGGATCACGGCATGGCAACCCACTCCAGTATTCTTGCCTGGGAAATCCCAAGGACAGAGGAGTTTGGCAGGCTACAGTCCACGGGCCTGCAGAGTCGGACACAACTGAGCACACACACATTATATGTCACAGGTGTATAATATAGTGATTCACAATTTTTAAAGGTTATACTCCATTTATAGTTCATACAAAGTACTGGCTATATTTCCTGTGTTATACAATATATTCTTGTAGTTTATTTTATACATAATAATTTGCATCCCTTATCCTCTTCCCCTTCATCCCACCTCCCCCTGAACCACTAAGTTTGTTCTCTGTGACTCTCCTTTTCTTATTATATTTATCACTTTATTGTATTTTTTGGATTATACATACAGTTTGCATCTTTCTCTGATTTATTCCACTTAGCATAATACCCTCCAAGTCCATCTCTTGATGCAGCAAATGACAAAAATTCATCCTTTTTTAATCACTGAGAAGTATTCCATTGTATACATATACCACAGCCAGAATGGCCATTTTTCAATAAAAAATTATATTTAAACATAGGCCCTAATCAGAAAACTCTGCTCATTCAGATATTAACAATGACATTACTAAATTTAAAATTCAAGTTTTACTATGAATTGAAAAACTACACCTGATCCACAAACATAGAACAAGTTATACTGCTACATTAAATAGTAAGAAGTCACAGCAGCTGGGGAAATCTTCAAAGACACCTACTTTGTAAGGTATAATATTTTATCTTTTTCTGAATTAATGACTACATAATTGATAACCACAGCAAACTTTCATATAGTGCTCACTCTGATCCAAATTGTTCTGCAGGTTTTATGTATATAATTCATTTACCTCTCAACCACCCTAAAACGCAGGTATGGTTAACTGTTCAGTTCTAAAGAGAAACAAGGGTTACAAGCCTTGCCCAAGGCCACACAGCTAGGAAGCAGTCAGAGCCAGGGTTGGAACCTAAGCAGTCTGGCTTTCACGTACATTCCTGACCACTGTATTATAAGGCTAGGTGCTTTAAAAGAAGATTAAAACTTTTCATCTTTAATTGCCAGTAGTAACAGTGACCATTAATAGTTCCTCTACCAAGCACTGGGCACCATGTCAGGTGTTTCATATGGACAGACTTCTTTCATCCTGATGCCAACTCCAGGAGGCAAGTATCAGCCTGAAGAGAAAGCTACGGCTCAGAGAAGCCAGATAATTTGTCCAGGGTGAAACAGTAAGTTCATGCTTTCTATAGATACCCCTACAGTTACAAAAGGGGCTTCCCTGGTGGCTCAATTGGTAACGAACCTGCCTACAATGAAGAAGACCCAGGCTCAACCCCTGGGTCGGAAAGATCCTCTGGAAACAGGAATGGCGACCCACTCCAGTATTCTTGCCTGGAAAATCCTATGGACAGAGGAGCCTGGAGGGCTACAGTTCATGGGGTCGCAAAGAGTCAGACATGACTGAGTGATGACCACTTTCACAATTTAAATGTCTCTTTTGACATCAATTTTCAAATTTCTATTTCTTAGCTGAAATCTCTTTATAGTTCAAGAATTTGTACCTTTCCCAACTGCAGACATGATGTTGCTTGTGCAGTATTACTGTAACCAATACCTTACAGACACGCACAGAGAACATCCCAATGGCTCACCATGAAAGCAGTGATGAAGAGCTGCATTAAGTTCCCCTACAAGTGGACCTCATCGGACTCAGTGCATTCTTAACACATGCAATGAAAAGCCTGTGCAGGCAACCTGAGCCTCACAACCATCCACCAGACAACACACTCTCTGTTCCATCCAATGGCTCTAACACTATTCCACGTTATGTCTAATTTATAGAACGGTCATCACCATTGCCTTCTATCTAAAGCTGGGTTTGTTTTCCTGCTGTGAAATCATGCATAAGCCACAAAATGCTTAATTTCCTAATGTAAGTTGTCTATCTTAAATCCTCTTAAAAATGTTGGATTGAAAAAGTAATAAGCCATTAAGAGTATTTATCACATTTTTATTTACACTTATTTCATTGTGAGCCTATTAAACAAATGAACTAAAATTGTACTTTTTTGGAGGCAAGAAATAATAGACCATTTATGAATAATTTATAATTTATGAATAACAGGCCATTTATGAGGATGTTCAGTATAATGGTCAATTTAAAAGCAGGAATCAAAACTATCTATATTGTATGATCTCAATTTTATAAGTATTATGAGAGGCAGACAGTTCAGTGATTAATAGGTCAGGCTCTGGAGGCAGGCTGCCTGGCTTTTAATGGTTTTATTTTTTTTTCTTTTAATGGTTTTAATCAACACCCTGCATGTGTGGATTCTGTGATCTTTAGCAAGTTTCTTAACCTCTTTGAGCCTCCATTTCCTAATCTTTCAAGTGGGAATAATGGCCCCTCCCTCATAATGGTGTTACAGGGACTGAGTTAATACATACATACAAACCACCTAAAACAGGGTCCCACACACAGGAATATAGGGAATACTAACTCCTATTGTTGGCTACCAGATATTAAGGGCAGACAAAAAATACTAGAAGGAAACACATCAAAATTTAGTCCCTCAACTGTAAGCTCAGAGAAGGTTAGAACTTTGCCTTCTTGTCCATAAGGGTCTGTCCAGCACCATGCAGGCCCTGGCAACCAACAGGTGCTTGATAAATAATAGCTGAGTAAGAGATTGGCAGGTTCTGGGTTTGGTGTGATTGCCATTCATTTGTATTTCCTGAAAGTTTTCTAAAATTTACAGTAATAAACATTTTTATAATTGAAAATTAAAGAAAATACTGCAAACTTGTTCTGATTTAAATCAAAGGTTGAAAAAAATGTTCTCTTGCAAAAGACTTAGAAGACAACTCACCTCTCACAACCTGCATGCTTAGAGGGGCACTCATGACTGAACATAATACAGTCTAAATTAATTTCCTTTTCAAAAGGAATTTTAGTCTGTTTTCTTCTTTTACCATCTTGGCTGCTGACACTCTGCTGGACCCTGCAGTTATGATTCAAGTTCTGCTTTATCTCATACTGGAAGTATTTACCCTTCCTCTGGTTCATAAAAGATTCTCGTTTCCAAAAAGTAATTCTTGTGAGCTGTCAGGGGTGATGCGGCAGGAGCGGTGGGTAGAGCCGAATTTCAGCAGAGCTTTATGTGTATATAGAAAAAAACCAGGGACCGCCTGTCACCTGAGCATTCAGTGGACTGAATCTGAAGACTCCTTCCCATCCTTAAACTCTACCAGTAAGATGAAGACTCAACTCTCGTGGTCTCCTTCCTCAAACTGCATCCTTCCTGTCTGCCACAACCTTTCTCCTCTTCAGTGTCCTAAAGATTCCTACGACGTTAACTTTCAAACTGGGAGAATGAACAGGGCAGTGTGCCTCAAGCTGGGCTGATGGAACGTGTCTAGGAATTCTGGCTGTTCGGTCCCCAGACCCACCTACTCTCTGCCAACTAGGCTGCTGGCAAGAACCACAGTCTACAGAAGCTTATGACACTCCAGGTCCCGCTATTTTCCTATTCAAAGAAATCAGATTTGCAGAGTCCGAGAGCTGTCTGGTGATGATGACTGTGAAGTTTAAGACATAAATTGCCTCCCTAGGGTTCTCTGTAAAAAGCAGAGACATTACTTTTCTGACAAAGGTCTGTTTAGTCAAAGCTATGGTTTTTCCAGTAGTCATATTATGGATGTGAGAGTTGGACTGTAAAGAAAGCTGAGAGCCAAAGAATTGATGCTTTTGAACTGTGGTGTTGGAGAAAACTCTTGCAGAGTACCATGGACGGCAAGGAGATCAAACCAGTCAATCCTAAAGGAAATCAGACCTGAATATTCACTGGAAGGACTGATGCTGAAGCTCCGATACTTTGGCCACCTGATGCAAAGAGCCAACTCACTAGAAAAGACCCTGATGCTAGGAAAGATTGAAGGCAGGAGGAGAAGGGGATGACAGAAGACAAGATGGTTGAATGGCATTACTGACTCGATGGACATGAGCTTGAGCAAACTCTGGGAGACGGTCAAGGACAGGGAAGCCTGGCGTGCTGCAGTCCACGGGGTTGCAGAGAGTCGGACACAACTGAGCAACTGAACAACAAAAGGGTTCTCTACTTCAGCCTTCTTTTTCTTTTTATTCATCACAGATCAGTTCATTGAGCTTTTACCATGTGATGAGTCCTTGGCACAGATAAGCCTGTTTGATTGCCACAACCACTTCAAGAGATAGGTGATAGTATCCCCTTTCTATAGGCAAAATAACTAAGGTGCAGTGAGGTTTTATAACGTGGCCAAGGTCATACCTCTGGTAAGAGTCAGAGCCACAGTTTGAATGGAGATATATTTTCCTCCAAGTAGAAAATGCTTATCCAGTGCCTAACACTCACACATGGGTATCCTGCAGAAACGCAGATTCTGACTCAGTCAGTCTGAGGGCAGCCTGAGAGTCTGCATTTCCATCAAGCTCCCAGGGGATGCCACCACCGGTGGTCTCAAAACACACTTGGAAAACTGGGCTCTACACCACATTTTTACTGTTCACCCCTTCCCATGACCCTAGGTACTTATTATCATGTCAGTTCTTCCTTTTCTTTGGCTGTTCCATGGCCCACAGAACACAGTCCAAGTGTTGCCATCAGATGCCTGAACTCAGGCTTTCACATGTGGTTGGAGCTCATCCCAGTCCTGGTCAGGGTACCAAGGCCCAGTGCAAACACAATGGATTATGAGCACTAGTGTGAACTAACTAAATAAAGGCTAATCCGCTATACAGTTCAGCAAATAAACCTAACAATTTACAGCAGCGTGTCTCACTGGCAGGACCACTGACACTTTGGGCTAACTCTTTGTCACAGAGGACCGTTCTGTGCATTGCGGAATGTTTACAAGCATCCCTGGGCACTACTTGCTACAGGATAGTAATATCCACTCATGCCAGCACTAACAATCAAAAACACCCAGACAGCACTAAATGCCCACTGGGGACAAGGGAGGACAAAATCACCTCCAGTGAGAACCTGAATCAGAATAAAATACCCGTCACTTACTCGCTCCTAAACCCTGGGAAGGGGTAAAATACCCCCTTCACCAAGTTTATTTTATGTGATAACAATTACTGGTGTCCTAATCTCTAATGAACAGTTTTTTAAAATATACTATCTTTTGTTCATATTAACAGTAACCTAGCTACTAGTAATTTACATAAAGAGGATAGTTAAACATTTGTTTATTCTAAACGGGACCGGGCTAATCTCATCGATGGAAAAAGCTCCAGATCTGGGACAAGGCTACATTTGGTGATCACTAGGTGTGTGATGCACGTCTGGGGTGCAGCTGCGCGAGGTGTACACTCACGTACGCAGGAGTTGACTGGAGCGGCAGGGTGAGGATGACAATAGGAAAATGTTGGACAACTGCTGGCTTGCTTTTATTATTAGGACCTTGCTCTAATAATAAACATATGCACGAGTCAGCTTGGATGGTTCCTAAGCTGCTGACACCAGAATTTGTTGAGTCCTTTATATGTACCCAGGATGTGATGTGCTTGGTGGTCCGAGAGAGGCTTTGATGTTTCTAATATTCTCCAGAACAACGTGGGGACCTCACTTCTGTCCTCGACTTGCGTTCTTGCTGAGGGGCAGCCACCCAGAGGCTCAGGTTGAAGAGGGCGGCTCAGGGCAGAGAGGCAGAGCTGGCTGCCCCACCCCCAGGCCAGCTTGGTCAGTCGCTCTCTGTAAACCTCTGCAAACACGCACACCTTCTGGGTTCCAGCCCCTCAGGGCAAAATGTGAGAAATGGTATTCACCTCTGACCAACCCAACTGTGGAGACCACAGGCACCGACAGATGTCTTCCTAAAGCCTGCAAAGCCACACAGCCACAGGGCTGCAGGAACAGGTCAGTCTGGGACTGGCTTGTACTATTCTGACATCTCCTATAAAGACAGGATGGTGAGGGCTTAAAATTACGTAGACGCTCAGCAACAAAAGCCTTCAATGGGTTCTAAGAATTGTTAAACCAGCCATAATTCAGGCCCCCTAAGAGACAGCTGCCTCTACCTAAATCACTGGTGTAACATTCTCAGTAGAGTCATAAACAGGATCTATGCCGGTGTGTCAATACTGTTGATGCCAGACTGTTCTTCAGCTACTCTGTGTTGCCACATCCTCTTTGCACACACACGTGTGGGGAAGAACGTTATGGAGGAAAAGGAACGTATGTGCCTGGCCTCACACCTGTCCAGCCTCCGGCTCTGTGAAGTCTGGAATACAAGGAGGGCTCCTTTCTTGCACTTTCACAAGACACTGATTCCAAGTTTGAACTGCAGTTCTCCTCCTTTTAGAGACATGACCTTAAATGATGCGTGAAGTACCCCGTAAGAAAGAGGAGCCGCCGGAAGAAAACGAAGAGACAGACCTTCTAAAAGACAGCACTCGCCAATATTCTGCTTTTATTTCTTATCCCACGATAGAGCATTACATAACTATCTCCATCCCTTTTGAAAAATCCTGATTTCCCGTACCAATAGATAAAGAAAACATTTAAAATTCCAGTTACTCTCAAACCTCTGTGTTAACTATGTCCCACAGACCTTGGAAACAAGAATTAAAACTGAACATTTAATCTCTGGAGAAAAGTTAACAACAACAGGGATTAACATCTGCAGCATCTGTTGTACCAACAGCTGAAGAAAATTTCTTAAAAAAAAAAAACAAAAACAAAGAAAAGAAATGCGTAGATTTGAGAAAGAAACAGGCAGTCCTTGAATGAATGCCGTCAAACTGTTTACAAAGCGCAAACCTCACCTCTCCTACAACAGAACATAGATGCCAGGGGAGCAGAGATATCGGCGGTCCCTGCTGTATTCCATGCCTGGGAAAACAGCAGACACAAACAGGAAAATCACCAACAAAAGAATTCATCTCTCTGCACCCTACCCTGACTTCTTCGGATGCTTTATGGAAAATAATTAAAAAAACACAACTTGCTACTTTTCTACAGTCGCATTATATGAGGTGGCTCAGTGGTAAAGAATATGCCTGCGATGCAGGAGATGCAGTTTGATCCCTGAGTTGGGAAGACGCCCTGGAGGAAGGCATGGCAATCCACTCCAGTATTCTATCCTGGAAAGTAGGTGTCCTGGAAGAAGGCATGGCAACCCACTCCAGTATTCTTGCCTGGAGAATCCCAGCGACAGAGGAGCTTCGTGGGCTTCAGCCCATGGGGTTGCAAAGAGTCAGACATGACTGAAGCAACTTGAGCACAAGAAAAAAGAATTTTTAAGAAGCATTCATTGTTTAAAAACCAGTATTTTTAAGTTTTTGACACCTGCTACTAGAAATCCAGAAGCCCTATGAATATGACACAGTCCCTCAAATGTCAAGGATGACTGGTACACGACTGGTAAGAAATACAAAGTGTACAAGAAGTTCAGCACAGAAAATGAATTTCTCCTGTGCATCAAGTCAAAGCCTTGGGCTCTGGAGCCAGATGTCTGGGGTCAAATCCCAGCTCCACCACTAACCTAGCTACTTAACCTCAAACAGGTGGTCTGAACACTTTACACTTGCACCCTCACATGCAAAATTTGCACCAGAGTGCCTCTCAGAGGATTAGCATGAGCATTCAATGTAGATGCTTCCCTGGTGGCTTAGATGGTAAAGAATCTGCAATGCAAGAGACCTGGGTTTGCTCCCTGGGTCAGGGAAGAAGCCCTGGAGAAGGAAAGGGCAACCCACTCCAGTATTCTTGCCTGGAGAATTCCATGGACAGAGGAGCCTGGTGGGCTACAGTCCATGGGGTTGCAGAGAGTCGGACACGACTCAGAGACTAACACCTCCTCAATATGCAAGTGTGGGGCCAGGGAAGCCTGGCACAGAGGAAGCATTCGATAAAATATCAGCTGTCATTTTTACCAACATCAGGTTGCTGGAACTGGTGGTTGTGCTTTAAGGACAAGTAATATTCAGGCGGGAGAAATAAGAGCCATTTCCTATAAGAGCAGCACAACAAGAAACGCAGGTGAGCCTTATGCACTGAGCCGTTCTGCTCATGACCAGGCGGTGCACATACAAACAAGAGAATGGTTGTGCCCAGGTTATCGACAGCCCGACTGGTTTATTTATGTATTAATCAGTGGGAATGATGGAAGGATTTGGGCTCCTACAATTTCTAAAAGAAAACTTATCTCATTTACGCATTCTTCAGCCCTGGAACGATAACCCAGCCATCAGGGAATGCAGAGCTTAGCAGATCTGACAAATGAAGGGCTATTATGAAACAATGTGGAGAAGTGCTGGGGGTGGGGAAGGGAGTAAGCTCTAAAGACAGAACAGGGAGCCTACCTCTGCCTGAGATGGGGTGTAGTGGGAGTGAGGCATGTGATGGGGAGGCAAGCACACAATTGTTTTTAAGCAGCCAAGAAATGCAGAAACTGGAAACAAATGCAAGAGGCCTACAGATCTCTATCCCATGACTTCCCAAAGTAGGCATGCGCGGTTGGGTTTCCAAGGGTCTGTGAAGATGACTTTTGGACTCAGTCTGGTGAGGGGCTGTGACGACAGTTCACGGAGAAGCAAGAAGGCACGGGGTGATGGAAGTCCAGGGAGGAGAGCCGGGCAGAGGCAGGAGATGATGACTGAGGGAAGGAAGGTACACACAGGCACTTCTGGGGAACCTGGGGGGCCTCCCTCTGGGGCTGAGCTGTGAGAGCTCAGGGTGAAGCACCGCCCCGTAGGTGGAGGAAGTGCCTGGGAAAGTCAAGGCCTACAGAAGCTTGAAAAGAACCAAGAAATGCTGCAGACATATGAATTTTTATTTAGCGCCCTGGATAAATTATCCTTTGAAAGAATGGCATTTGTTTTTACATCTGCAAGGGAGATGATAATATGCTTTTTGGAAGGATCAAAGGTCAGGACTCCCATTTCTTGATTAAAGACAACAAAACCCAGGGATCAAACCAGGTCTCCCGGATTGCAGGCGGATTCTTTACCAACTGAGCCACAAGGGAAGCCCAAGAATACTGGAGTGGGTAGCCTATCCCTTCTCCAGCAGATCTTCCCAACCCAGAAATCAACCCGGGGTCTCCTGCATTGCAGGCGGATTCTTTACCAAATGAGCTATCAGGGAAGCCCCAACAAAACTATGAAAGTCAAAGTCAAAGTGAAAGTGAAGTCGCTCAGTCATGTCCAGCTCTTTCCAACCCTGTGGACTATAGCCCACCAGGCTCCTCTGTCCATGGGATTCTCCAGGCAAGAATATTGGAGTAGGTTGCCATTTCCTTCTCCAGGGGATGTTCCCAACCCAGGGATCGAACCCAGGCCTCCTGCATTAGAGGCAGAGGCTTTAACCTCTGAGCCACCAGGGAAGCATGACGAGGAACAAATACTCAGCCTCAGTGGGAATATGGAATGCTCATCTTCGTCATAGTTTCATCTCTCCTCTTACCATGTACATAACCTTGAATTTCAAATTGTGGTTCCCGCAGTTTTATGAGACACAGTAAGGTGGAAAAGCACACGACCACCAAAGGCTTTTGGGGGTGTGTGTTGGGAGTGGGGGTGCGTCCGGCCCAGGCCTGCCCCCCAGGGGACGCTCCGGTTCACCTGCCTTCCCTGCCCGGGCCTGAGGGAATCCTCAGCACTTGCAGGAGCACAGGAATGTGGGGCTGAAAGGGACACTAGAGGACGACTTAGCTCAAGTTCCCTCCTTTTCCGATGGGGAAAGCGGGGCTCCAACAATTCACCCCAGCACTTACTCTGTGCCAGGCAGCATGCTTCGTGAGTACCCATACAGCTCACCCTCCCAGCCGCCCGACAAGCCTCAGTGACAAAGCTCTGAGACGCAGAGCCAACATGCTGGTGGAGCTGGGCTGGCTCATCCCAGTGCCTTGGGGTGACAGGAATGAACAGAGAAGGAGACAAGGCCCTGATTACACGTGTGCTGCCCCTGACCGACCCAGAAAGCAGCCCCTCGACCGCTCCGTGCCTCGACCTCCTCGTCCACAGCGCACAGCAGCGTCTGCCTCCCGCAGCTCTGGGGCAGGGACTGTGAGACAAACCCCTGAGAGCACTGGCAGCAGCGCTGGGCCAGGGGCACATGCTGAACTGCACATCACCGTCACCATTGGTTCATCACCTTAACCTAAAGCTGGGAACATCTTTGTGTTGTTTAGACTTTTCCACATTCGGGCTGTGGATAGAAAAGACGACTGGCTGACCGAAGGATACTGGGGAAGAGGGACACATACTCCGTGAAGAAAATAACAGCATGGTCCCAGGTCTCCAGGGCTGTGTCCGGAACCCATGGTCATGAGAGGATCAAGCACTGGAGAGGCCTGGCCACTCTCAGGACGGCTGCGTGGCCCTTCTGGCCTTTCTTTGTGTGGCTGACTCCCTTCCTCCTCCTCCAGAGCACAGCTGAGGTCATGCCCTCTGAGAAGACTCCTCCGGTCACTCCCAACCCTGCCAGGTCCTTTACGCCCCCTCAGCAAACTTCAGCAGAGCTGCTAAGATTCTGAGAACGGTATGCCTGGGTGGGGGCGGGGGCTGACAGTCATGTGAGAGCAGCTCACAGTAGCAGGAGGTCACGGCAGCCTGCAGCATCTTGGGAACCATGAAGCAGGAGGGAGGGAAGTCGGGGGGAGGGAAGTCGGGGGGGGGCGGGAAATCAGGGGGGAGGGAAGTCAGGGGGGAGGGAAGTCGGGGGGGAGGGAAGTCAGGAAGGACGGTCGAGGTGGAGAGGGCAAAGGAAAAGAGGCACAGGAGGAGGAAGGAATGCCGAGGCCTCCAGGCAGCACACAATTCCAGGCCCAAGTGACTGGGGCTCAGCTCCTTCCAGCAGTTTTATTCTCAATTTTAAGAAAAACTATTTTTAAAACTTTATATAAACTTTACATATAGCTATCTTAATGGAGACATCTGACATTTATGTAGATGTGACTTTTTATATAAAACATGAACATTACAAATTGCAGTGTTAATCATCCAGGGACCAATCATGCATTTAGTTCATTCTGAGAACAACGATGAAATGAACCAACTGCTGTCCCCAAGGAGACAGCTGAGGAGGCCACCATGACAGGTCAGCATGACAAGCGGCAGGACAAGAGCCCACAGGGGTGTCCAAAGCGCAGAGGGCTGTGATGGAAGACCTACCTCTAGGAGAGGTGCCCCTAGGCTGCCCCTTCCATTGGGGTGGGGCAAGGGCAGGGGTGGAAGGGATGGCCAGGCACTAAGTCCTGCAGGGTAATCAGGAATGCCACTCCCTGCAAAGGGAGGAAATTAAAACGACACATCGTGATGAATTCCTGGGGAGTTTCGAGCAGTTCCATGTGACTCTGGGAAAGTTAGCGTGAGTGGGAGGACTGGAAAGAGGGCATACAGGTTTTAAGAAATGAGTCTGGTCAAACAGTGAAGGGTCTCCTGTGCTAAATAAGCAAGACTGCCATCCTGACAGAAGCTGCAGAGCAGAGGAGAGAAAACAACTAGCCCGTGAACATTTACCACATGGGGATTTGCCCCAGCTGCTACCTGAGCCCTTAAAAGCTTGTCCACATGGATTTTAAAAAAGGGGTAGGACCACCCAACATTCACCACTCACACGGTTTACCCTCCAAGATGAGAGCTGCTGGTCAAGCCCACACTGCTCGGACCTCACTGTGGATGTCCAGGAGGAGATGTCTCCCTGATCCCACTGCCCACACCAGTATGTGGGGTCACCGTCAACAGAACCCAGGCTATGGGTTTAGTCCACAGGAGTAGTTTTCACAGTGAGGTCTGCAGACCAGCAGCATCAGTATCACCTGTTGAATCATTAGAACTGCAGATTCTTGGTCCCACTTTAGACCTACTGGATCACAAACTGGGGGGTGGGACCCAGCAACCTGGGTTTCTGATGACTGGAACACTTACTTTAGGTTATGCTATGCCATGCTAAGTTGCTTCAGTCGTGTCCGACTCCATGTGACCACACAGACAGCAGCCCACCAAGCTCCCCCATCCCTGGGATTCTCCAGGCAAGAACACTGGAGTAGGTTGCCATTTCCTTCTCCAATGCATGAAAGTGAAAAGTGAAAGCGAAGTCGCTCGGTCGTGTCAGACTCTTAGCGACCTCATGGACTGCAGCCTACCAGGCTCCTCCGTCCATGGGATTTTCCAGGCAACAGTACTGGAGTGAGTTGCCATTGCCTTCTCCTACTTTAGGTTATAGGTTTACCTTAATTGGTGGTTTCATAAAACGCTTGGGAATAGGGGTACTTTTCAAATAAATTCAGCAATGACTCCATCCATTACGGATGACCTGATTATTACATAAAAATTTTAAACGTAAAACAGCTCGCTTTGCAAACACCAAGACCAACCTTGTTTTTATCTTTGTCAAAGGCAATTGTTTATAATTAATACCATTTCTTAGGAAATGCATTAGAAAGTGGTCCCTCCCTGCTAACCCAGATCAACTACCCACACAATTACAGTGATAATAAATTTTCTTCCAGAAAACTCCCAGATACGAACATAAATAGTCAGAAACACAGACCAATGAGTCATCTGACACAAAGAGAAAACTACACAACAGATAAGCTCACGATTCTCCACTCCTGTTTTTTAATTATCTGCACAAAAGCAGCTCCTTTTGTTTACCACGTGTCTTCTAGTGCCTCCTCCCAGCAGGCCAGCCCCAGCCACCCCACCTGAGGGCGAGAGGCCTTTCTGCGCCTCCATCCTCCTGGGCAGGTGAAAAGAAGCCTAGAGAGAAAACCAGCATCCTCGCCGCAAAGCTCCCCTCAGCACAACACAGGGTGTCAGGGGGATCAGGCCACGGCCTGGTGAGTGTAGAGGGGCTGCATATGGAGTGCTGGTTTCCAAACTGTACCCTAGGATGCTCCGCATGCAAAGTCCACATGGGGTGCCAGGAGAGGCATGGGGAGCAGAGCGGTCTTAGCTCAGGGTGCTGCAACAACGTGCCAACAACGGGTGGCAGAGACAACAAATGCTCATTTCTCCCAGTTCTGGAGGCTGGGAGTGCCAGGTGCTTGAGGAATGCCCTCCTCTGGGTCTGCCTCCCCACTGCTGTACCCTTCACATCACAGAGACAGAACTCTGGTCTCTCTCTTTTTCACTTATAAGAAAGGAAAGCACTAATCCCACCTTGGAGGTTCTACCTTTTGTTTAGTCTAAGTTGTATCTGACTCTTCTGTGACTGTCCGACTCTTCTGTGACCCCCATGGACTCTCGTCTGCCAGCTTCCTCTGTCCATGAGATTTGGACAGGAATACTGGAGTGGGTTGCCATTTCCTCCTCCAGAGGATCTTCCCGACCCAGGGATCGAACCCAAGACTCCTGCACTGACGGGCGGATTCTTTAGCACCCAACATAAATTACTCGTGCTTTTCAAAATGTTTATCTTAAAAACAAACAAAATCCCATGTATCTCTAGGTTTACTAAGATCAGTTAGCTACAAACAGTTAAGTTCAACCCAGGAAGCACACCCCTCCCTCCAACCCCTCCTGGAGGCCACCCAGCAGGCTTTAGACACTTGCGCAGAGAAAACAGACACAAAGCTCTGACCACAGGCAGACCCTACACATGACGACTTGCCACACAGCGACAGAGCCACTGCCAGCACCGCTGACGCGGAGGACGAGACTCCAGCAAAGACGTACATTTCTTGCAAATCACATCCTTCTTCAGCTGGGGATCCTACGCTGCAGAAACACCTTCCAGCTTTTGGTCTGTTGGTCCCAATATCATCGACTACACTTTTGAATTCACTGGGGGTTTCAGGATGAATGCCAGGCTGTCAAAGATGCCCAGGGACTTCTTTAATATAGCAGTCACAGGCGATGGTGTTCTTCCCGTAGGTGATTTCCATCTGGCTCCTCATCAGGACACGTTCATCAGTCTTCAAGCTGGCTGGCAACGCAGGCACAGGCTCCTTTGAATCCAAACTCCCTGATGATGACTTTCTCTCCCTTCCAAAGTCATTTATGAGCCATTTATAACTTGCAATTTCTTTGTTAACTCTAGTCCTCATTTCATCTTCTTCCACTGTACTTGCCCAGTCTGAACATCTAGAACCTCATCTAAACCTAGTTACCTCTCCGAGGAGGCCCCACCTCCAAATACCAACACACAGGGTGTTAGGGCTTCAACACAGAATTTAGGGGAGACATAAACATCCAGTCCACAGCAGGAGGACATGTGGTTCTACATTACCCCTCCACTCCATTTCAGCATAGGAGGTCTGACTTAATGTTTTATACGGCCTTTTTAAAATTTCCTTAAAACAGAGAGCAGCAGGAAAAAAAAAAAAAAGAAAGAAAGTAAAAGTTCTGAAAGCACAGATAACAAGGAACAGACAGGTATTTTGAGTCTTGGTGGGTTGGCAAAATCCAAATTTGTAAGGAGAAGGGAAGACCCAGAGATCAGAATAAGGGATCTACTTGAACCTGCCATCTAAGCCATGAACATGGAAACGATCCTGGGCTGCCATATGGTGTCTGTTATAAGCCAGGTCCTGAGCTGGACTGAGAAGTGGACTGTCACCTAGGCTACATCTTATCCTGCTACAGGAAGCAGATTTGGAAGTTTCTTCCACCCCAACAAGCTGCAAGACACCACCCAGCCACACACTCAACACACATGTGCTTCTAAGTCCCCTCAAGAATGCGGATGAACCCATCTTTCAATTAAAATCGTTTGAACACTTGTAAGATGATGAAGAAAAACGGGACAACTCCACAGCCTCAAGACATGAGATAAACACAAGTCTTCAATATAAGATTGGAGAAAACACATTCAAGGCAAGAAAGTACTAAAGTTATGTGAAAGAATCAAGAGTTGACAGTTTCTGTCACAGAGACTTTTATAATATAGATGGACAGATTTAATGTTATTTAAGTTGTACTTAAATAATACTTAGAAAGCTTGGAGTAGAAAAGGATAATTTTATCCTGATAAAGTTATAACTCCCAAATCATTAAGGTTCATGCCACAAAACAGCACTGCATCAACACAAGACGATAACCAAAAGCTTCCAGGGAATTTAAAAGGCTCTCTCCCTCTGCAGCCACAGCTTTCCGATTCAAACCTGAACTAGGCTATATCCACACTCAGTAGTTCCCATCCTTTTTTCTTCCTGACTACACCTCACGCTCCTTTATCTAGCATTAAACTCAATGCCTGGGACAGCATTCCCCATACAACTTCACACTCAGAATCTCTATATGTTAATTACATAGACCTCCCTCCTCCTGTCACTGGCAGCGGATGGATCTTGTATGTAAATTTTGGACTTTCACTTGAAAACAGTATCAGCTCCTTGAAGATGGGATGATAGAGACTGATGTACAGACCCCCTTTGAGGAGAGGGCAGAGGCCCGAGATCCGAGCCTGAGGGGCTGTGCAGGAGGAGGAAGGCAGGGACAATAAAAGGAGCCGTGAAAGGGGAGAGGAGACAGAGCTGCCTCAGTGGTATCCAGTCTTCAGGGACCAGGAAAATGATAAAATGGTGATTTACAAGAAGGGAAGCCCTATTTTTTTTTTACCTTATGGCTTAGGTGAAAACTTTTAGGAATGCTGACTGGCTTTTTCCCCCCAAAAAAGGGTACTACTTTAACTGACTGCAGAGAAATCAGAGACACTAAAAATATGAAAAAAAAAAAAAAAAGGGAAAGAGTTACCTACAGCTTCTAGACTGTTGTCAGCACTGCACCAGGTCACTGCCTCTAACCACAATCGCCCTTTGGAGCTACCACAATGGAGCACAGGGTCTGAGCCCAGACGCACACCCCTCAGGAGCAGGATCCTGACCCCAGGCCTGTACAAAGGGATGGGTGTGCCAGGCACACTCAGCACTCATCTCCAGAGAGGAGCACTGGAAATCACTCAACTAGAAATAATCAAGATGAGAGTCACATTCCAGTCTCGTCATCCCCAGAGAGGAGCTGGTGGATGGAGGGAACTGCTGGGAAGCGGGAGGAGAGTAGAATGGGAGGTGGAGGGGATGTGCGACCAATGGGAAAGATCAGGGAGACAGTGGCAGGACAGGTCCCAGAGGCAGGACAAGTGGTCCATGAAGGCGGCGGGGGAGCCTCACTGAGCAACGCCTGCACAGGCCCTGCAGTGAACTCTGACTCAGTCGGCGACCGGGAGGGACTGCTAAAGCCCTCCCTCCTGCCTCTCCTGCAACTGTGACTAAATAATCATCTCCCCCACCCATCCCATTACACAATGCTT
The DNA here is from genome assembly GCF_016772045.2 of Ovis aries. Classification (NCBI taxonomy): domain Eukaryota; kingdom Metazoa; phylum Chordata; class Mammalia; order Artiodactyla; family Bovidae; genus Ovis; species Ovis aries. The sequence goes on along the minus strand of NC_056059.1, from coordinate 58,078,354 downwards.
ATCTGGCTGTGATCTAAGGTCGGAATCCACGAAAGGAAGCTCATGACTTAAAAAGTTAGGAAATACTTTTGTGCCTTTCTGGGGAGAGGGGATGGGGAAGTCCATGGTATGAAATAAGAAGTTTAAAATAGTGAGCCCAGTCCTTCCCCCAACCCCACACAATGCTCATCGGGTTATATGTGGAAATGTGACCTGTCCACCTGGAAAGCCCCAGCCTCACTGCCTTCCTTATAAGGGCTGTGTCCTGAGAGAAATCAGCCTGGGAGGTGGCATTCTTCCTGGGAATCCACAACCCTTGGGCAGTGGGGAAACTTGGGTTTTGGCTTTAGTCAAGTTTTGAGCTTTGATGTTTTCAACTAGAAAATGGAAACTATACGATCACTGAGATGTCTCCCTGCCCTTGAGTCAGTACACTGATACTCATTCAAAACTTCAATAGATTTCAAACAGTTCCTCAGTGTATAAATCACATAACTTAAAGTGGACATATCAAGTTCAAATGTTCTTTGAAAGCTGATGTTGTAGTAAGCAAATTTTAAGACTATTACCATGATTTACTGTGCCCAAAAACTCATTAAAGGGGAAACTGAAATCCTCTGACCATCACTGAATGTGATAAATGTCCGCACACTGAAGAGTTTTGGGGAGTAAGAAGTGAAAGGTGTTACATACGCATAGGACAAAACAGAGAGGGGAGAAACTGACTGCTGAGCTTGAACAAACAAGGCAATTTGGTCAAGACTTACCTACCTGCCACTCCAGAGAACAGATACTTTTTGAAACATCCTGGCAGAACACAGAGAAACCAGCTAAGGCACACTCAGTTTAATTCCAAGGAAGGTCAGCCCCAGGGGGAAATCAACCCTCTGAAGCCTGGCAACCGTGGGCGTGGTCGGCCAGGTCACAGCTCACTGCACCTGTCAACTTCCAGGACATCTTGAAAGCCACGTGCTGTCTAACCTCTTGCCAGGATGATTTTAAAGAGTGAGGCACCTGTGACTAATTTCTTCATGATTCCTGGCCTCTGTCTCTCTCATCAAGAGAGTTTGAAAAGAAACCAGTCCCTTGCATCTATCGGCACTACTGGCCAGTGGTTTTTCCCTCTCTCAATTGAGAGCACAGGGCTGCTCCGTGAGATGGCACCTGGGGTGGAGCAGGTTTCTAAGGACCCAGGTTTCCTCTGGCTGTGACTTTGGACGATGACAAGCATTCTGCCAAAAAGCTGAAGCCATTGTGCAAACCACCAGTGCACGGCCCAGGATGCCAGATGTTCTTTTTGGTAATGTGAGTGTCTTCCATATAACACAGTCTCTGACTGTCCTCGCACAACCTTTTGCTGGTCCTGGACGTCTAGTGATGATCAAAGGGAAGGTGGTGGGGGTGGAATTAAAAGCGGCTGTCATTTGTGGAGGGGACTGAGAAGGCAGCTATTTTCATTTCCTTCAAAACCCTCTTAGGAACAGACCACTCTATCATGGAGCACTAGCTCCCATTTCTTGGGTCCTTCCTCAGAGGTTGCCGAACATCCCTAACTCTATAAAGTGGGTACTACTACCATATCCATGAGATCGCTGAGGATTCTGTGGCAACTGCCTTTGGTCAAACAGCTCACAAATGGAGGGGCTGGGACTGAAGCCAAGAACGGTCTGATTTTAAAATTCATTCCTTTCAACTCAGCAACAACAAAAAATCAAACAACTCAATTTAGAAATGGACAAAGGATTTGAACAGACATTTCTCCCAAATGATACACAAATGGCCAACAAGCATATGAAAAGATGCTCAATATCACTAATCATTACAGAAACGCAAATCAAAACCACCACGAGATATCACTTCGTATCCATCAGGATGTCTATTCCAAAAAAAAAAGAAAACACAAGCGTTGGTGATGACGTGGACAAACTGGAACTCCTGGGCACTGCTGGTGGGAACATAAAGTGGCGCCCCCGCTATGGAAACAGCATGGCAGTTCCTCAAAAGATTAAAAACAGAACTACCGCATTGGCCCACAATTCCTTTTCTAGGTACACAGCCAAAAGAATTGAAAGCAGGATCGTGGAAGGATATCCGCATACCTATGTTCAATGCACACCAGCCAAGAGATATAAACAACCTAAACAGCCACTGACAGATGAACAGTTAAACTATACTAAACTAAACTATATACATATAATGGAATAGTATTCAGCCTTAAAAAGGAAAGAAATCCTACCATATGCTTTAACATGGATGAACCTTGGGAACACTATGCTAAGTAAAAGAAGCCAGTCCCAGAAGGACAGATACTGTATGATTCCCACTGACATGAGGTAACTGAAGTAATCGAACTCATAGAAAGTAGAGTGATGGCTGGCAGGGGAGGCGGGGAGGAGGAATGGGGGCTACTGTTCAAGGGTACAGAATTTCAGTTTTGCAAGTTTAGAAAGTCCTACAGGCCCAAGACACAACAATGTGAATATACTTAACAACTATACACTGAAAAATGCTTAAGATGATATATTTTGTGTTACGTGGTGGGTTTTTTAACCACAATTCAAAATTTAAAACCATTTTTTGAAAATCCACACTGTTAAGCAGGATGTTACAGCCAATTCTCCAGTCAATCACTTCGGAAATTATTCACAACCCTAATCCCCCCACCAGGTCTTCCCTGGTGGCTCAGAGGGTAAAGCGTCTGCCTGTAATACAGGAGACCTGGGTTTGATCCCTGGGTCAGGAAGACCCCCTGGAGAAGGAAATGGCACCCCAATCCAGTACTCTTGCCTGGAAAATCCCACGGATAGAGAAGCCTGGTAGCCTACAGTCCATGGAGTCGCGAAGAGTCGGACACGACTGAGCGACTTCACTTCACTTCAGTAATTCCCCCAAGCAGCCAGAAGGCATTTGCAGGTAGATGCCTTACAACAGGAGTCATCAGCTGGCCCTGAGTTTCACTTGCTTCTGCCTCACAACATATCAAGAAAACAAAGGACCACTGGGCCCATTTTTAAAACTGACAACTCAGAAAGGGCAGGTGTACATGGAAGGAGTGCTGATGTAAAATGAAGATCTGAGATTCCAGGATATCCTCCCAAAGGTCATTCCAATTCAGAATCATGAAACCACAACATTCCCAGGCCCTGTCTCTGCCCCACAGACCTGTGAGGGTTCTCCAGGGCATGCACGTTTGCCTCATGTAAGCCCTGCATTCATTACGCAATACTGCCTCTCGCAGAGGGGGACAGTTAAAGCTCACTCCTCTTACAGAGGAATACGGTGTGGTAGCAGGCCCGAGGTCCTAGAGGGGAGAAGCAACAGGGCACTTGCAGACCAGGCCCATTTGCTCCAGGGCTCCAACCAGGATGCTCTGGGACTGGCCAAAACCAAGGTGCTGACCCTGAACACCATCCTAAACACAACGCGCAGGAAGGCTCCTGTGAGCATGATGGTCTTTGAGCCTCAGTCTTCTCATCTGGAAGATGAGGTGCTGAATTAAGAACCCCTAGTCCTTCTAACATGAAAAGCTCCAAATAATCTAAACTACCAACAGTATCAAGGAGACTCTGGTAAGCTCCACAGAACTCAGTATTCTAACAGGAGTAGGAAGTATTTAAACAAAAAATAAAAAAGCCTTTTTACCCACCATCCAAAAGTCTGTAATCTAAGGAGAAAACCAATGCAGACACATGTGCCAAAGAAAATGGGGACAGAACTACACCAATCCAGAAAAAGCGAAGTAGCAAAAGGATGATAATGAAATTATTCCTGACCCACAGCTGGTAGGAAAGTTATGGATCACAACCAAAGGGGGAGGCTAAGGGTGGGATAGCCAGGGACTGTGGCAGTGACCTAGAGCTGATATTAATGTGGGTACATAAGAAGGCAAAAGCCAAAAGCAAAAGCTCCATGGAGAGGCATCTAGAGGGAGATGACCTGGGTCACTATGCCGCTACAAACAGACACCATGATATGCTGGCTTTTCTGTATCACTGACATTACTTTTTCAGGAAAAAAGAAAAAAATATTATCAGAAACCTTAATATGACTTCAACCATAGAGTTTAAGTTTTAACAAACTATGCTACTTTAGAAATAGAACACACTGATTTGGAATAATGTATCAATTACAATTTCAGAAAAATAGTTTCCAGTTGTATGTAAAGAGCAATCGGAGATGAGAGAATGCAGTATCTTTTATGCTACCAGAAATAGAAGCAAAGGTTTCATGGGTTTTATATTTCTTAATTTAAATTTTATTTTTAAAATCAATTTCCAAACTATGCTCTGAAACTATGTTGTTGTCATTAAGCCACATCTGACTCTGTGATCCCATGGGCTGCAGCATGCCAGGCTTCCCTGTCCTTCACCATCTCCCGGCGCTTGCTCAACCTCAAGGCCCTTGAGTCAATGATGCCGTCTAACCATCTCATCCTCTGTTGCCCTCTTCTCCTCCTGCCTTCAATCCTTCCCAGCATAGGGGTTTTTCCGATGAGTTGACTCTTCCCATCAGGTGGCCAAAGTATTGGAGTTTCAGCATCAGTCCTTCCAATGAATATTCAGGACTGACTGCCTTTAGGATTGACTGGTTTGATCTCCTTCCTGTCCAAGAAACTCTAAAAAGTCTTCTCCAGCACCACAGTTTAAATGCATCAATTCTTCAGCACTCAGCCTTCCTTATGGTCCAACTCTCACATCCGTACATGACTACTGGAAAAAAACATAGCTTTGACTATTCAGACCTTTGTCGGCAAAGTGATGTCTCTGCTTTTTAATATGCTGTCTAGGTTTGTCATAGCTTTTCTTCCGAGACTATAAATATCCTGAAATCTTATCTCTGCTGGGACCAGAGAAATCTGAAATCTCAGTCAGCATTGGGAAACAAGGTGCTTTGGGAGCTCCTTCTCGGGTAGGTGAGCAGTAGTGTAAGTGGCCCCTTGGGAGCAGAGGTGTCTGAGACAGGTGACAGCAGGGGCGGGAAGGTCAAGAAGTCTTCAAATGAAGACTGGGAATCTCTAACCTTTAGGCTTGATTGCTGCAAAGGCTGCCAGTTTCTCAAGGCACATTCCTGGTCATGCCAAGTCTAATAATTCAATAGAAGAAGGGCGGTGGGGAACTGCCAAATGATGACCTGTAGCTTAAGCCCACAAAAGAGAAGTGATTTTATAACTGCGTCCATTTCCAATAAATCTGAATACTCACTGCCATCATGATTTGTGATAGAAATGTGCTTCCATTTTAACTTCCATAAGGCTAAATACATACTGACTACTTAAAAAAAACGTTTTGCCTACCACCAAAATGTCACTACATCATAAAAGTGAAAAAGAGAAATGGGAAAAACATCACTGATAGCTAAAACTTGTGAAAACTTATACAGAGTATCAGTATGCTTTCTTTGTATTTTTTTCCATGTATATATTATTTTTTACACAGTCTGAGTAGCTAACAATAAAATACCCATATTTGGTCAACATTCCAAAATCGTAAAGCCCTGCACCCAGCAGAAACTGAGCTCCAGCTATGAACCAAGCCCTGTGCCAGGTGGCAGAACCATGCCACAACAGTGTCCCTGCCTCACAGAGCTGGAACTGGGTTTCAGAAATAAGCCCCCAAAGGGTGTAGCACCAAAAGGGCCCGGAGGCTGGCTCTCACACACACCGTGTATCTGAGGTCCACAGGGAGCTCAGCATGGCTCACCAGCCTTACCTCCTCCAGGGACCCTGACCACTTTTGGTTGTTCAGTTGCATGAAAACTATTTTCTTTAAGAATTCCAAATTTTTATTACTGGGCAAATATATCAATCAAGCCACATCCCCAGCAGAGAAATCTTTCACAGAAAATTACTCAGTTTCTTTCCATCCCAGTACTTCTGGTAGTAAGAAATTTACATACTTACCCACACACAATTTCACCTACTTTCAGATGACCATTAACTGTTAACAAGCTAGTGAATCCTGTTACTTCCACTGTCCTGGTTTTGCCTTTGGTGGGTGAGCAGTATAATTAACAAGAACACATAGACTTGTGGTGACTGGAGGCTGTGCCCTCTCCTCCCCACAGCCCAGGTGATACCTTGGGTGGGTCCCCACTGCTGGGGTGGTACCAGGCTCCCCCAACCCCTTCCTGGATGAGCTACCATGAGTTGGGCCAGTCAGCTCCGGGAAAAATCTAGAGTAAAACACAGATAGGCAGCCAGTAACTGGATGCCTCTGGAGCTAAGAAGTCATATGGACTCGGGGGCTGGCTGACTACAGTGACAAACAAGCTGGGAAGGCTGGTATGAAGAATGAAGAGGAGACCAGGAAAAAGAGAAAAATTACATGACCCCAAAGAGAGGGAGTCAGAGAGACTTCCTGGGTTCCTGACAGTGACCTAGTTCCTGGCTCTTGCGCTTTTCCTGATTTTTATGAGCCGCCTTCTGATTAAGCTTGCTTGAGTCATACTCTAATTCTTGCAACTAAGTGATCATTGGTTGACTAAGACAGGCTAATACTCATCTGCTTTCTGAGCATCCTCTGAGCACTGCATCTGTGCAGTGGGCCTCTGAGGACAGCCAAGAGTGAGAAACAACTTTCTCTCCAGAAGCTAGTTCTGGCTGCTGCTGCTCACTCAACTAGCTAGAGAGAAAAAGCAAGAGCAGAACTTAATTAGGGAAAACAGACTGGCGATACTAATCGATTAGGTTTTGTTTAGTGTAAAGAGAACCACAATTCTAGTTCATTCTACCACTGACCATCTGTTTGACCTTAAGTGGGTCCCCTTCTCTCTCTCAGTCTGCTTCTTCATCTGGAAAATAAGGAATGTGGAACGGACAACTTTCAAAGTTCTGACTTACTTTCAAGATTCCTGGAAAGCAGTGGACTCACCTCCTATATACCCAGTAACAATCATTTTAGAAGCAAGGTGAGTTGCAGAATATCCTTCCTCAGCCCGAAGTCTACTCGAGTGAAGAGGGCACACAGGACAAGCACCACCTGTAAAGCACTGTCCCTGCGGTTCCGAGAGGAGTCAGGGCAAAGGAAGACCTCCGAGGGGCCCAAGAGAGGTGCACGAGGGCAGAGCTGTGCTCTCCAACACATGGCCACTAGCCGCACGCGCCTGCTGAGCACCTGAAATGGGGTGAGGGTGTGGAATTAAACGTCTACGTTCAGGCTTAAACAGCTCTACGTAGCTAGCGGCTACCATGCTGGACAGTACGGATCTGAAGGCTGGGACAAAGAACCATAAGACAAAGCAAGCACCAGTCTAACAGGGACAAACACAAACCTTAAGGAACAGTGGGAAAGCAGAAACGGACCACGCCTGAGAGAAAAGAAGTCCTGGTGACGTGGAAGCAGACGGACGGAAAGGATGAGGAACTGGTCAGTGCCAGGGTGCAGGGGGAGGAGCTTCTGCACTGCATGAAGCAGGACGGCACACCAGTGGGGGAGAAACACTCGGCCCAGGCAAGGCTCCCTCCACGTCCACTCTACCCTTCATGCGGAGCGCATCGCACAAGGTGGCCACCTGCTCAGCCAAGAGCCAGTGTCACCCAGCTGCCATGTAGTCACAGTGACCAGGACGCACACTGAAGTCTTCCAGGGACTCTGTAACAGCCTGCTCTCTTGATAGGGAGGGATCACTCTGCTGTCCTCACCACTTGCTCCTGCACTCTGCTCGGAGCTGTAGGGGAAGCCCAAGGTGGAGCAGCCACGCTGTGACCAGGAGGCACTCAAGAGGATGAAACAGAAAAGTAGAAAGGACCCCAGCCTCCTGGGAACATCACGGAGCCAGGGAACCACCTTGCCTTCTCATCATCCAGACTTCCTGTTACATGAGAAAAATAAACCTACGTCTCTCCCCGAACCCCCAGTTACACCAGTGTGGCAGGATCTCCAGTACATTCAGTCAGACGCAATCTCTAAGTGATGTCAAAAATCTGGTACCTGGAAGGGAGGGGCTGAACATGGTAGAAACGGCCGTACAGAGGAAATTGGGCAAATGAATAAAACCCGGTAACTTTGCCATGTGCTGCTGAAACATCTGGTCTAACGGTGCACAGCCTGCGACACACTGGGACAGACACCAGGTGTGACTGAGACAGCAGCGTTAGGGACAACTGGAGAAAACTCCCAAGAGGCAGTGCAGAGATATCTCTTAGGGAGAATGGTGAACCAAAACCACACCAGCCATTGTGCAAACAGAAACAGAAGATATACCCCTTTGCTAATGCAGGTATCCTCACCATTGGCTTCTAATCTAATAAGCCCCACGATCTGAAGCCTTGTGGGACAGAAACAGCCAACTGTTTGTATATCCCACCCAAGCCTTGGCAAAAGGACACCAAGAGGAAAAAGAAAAATGTCCCTTCCATAACTGTTCAGGGAAGATGCTACTGCAAGAAGATTCCAAACACCAAACCACTGAGGAAAGACTATAGCCTCTCATCGCCAGAGAGAGTCCCTAATCTAAAGTTCCTAAGCTAACACACCTGGACAGGAAGTGAAGCACAAGACTTCAACTTTCTGTGGGAAACCCACTATTCTCGCAAGTATAAAATGTGTACTTGGGGTTCCAAGCTATTTTCAGAATCATATAACACTGTAATTACAGTGTTCCTACTTTGGTGAATGATGTTTAAAATCTTGTTAGTACTTATTCTGCAAATATTTTCACTTACATGAAAGTGATAAAACAAATTCACTTGGAAAAAAATCCACTCAGGAAACACTTCAACGTATCCCTGTGCTTTCTCTCTGAATTTTACAAAACCAAGAGTGTGCTGAGTGTGCCTACAGCTCTAAGGCTGGGGCTGCTTGGTCACATCTGGTGGGACCGCCCTGCCTCACTCCCTCCAGCAGGGACATTTTTTTCATTTAAATAAATGAATTTAATAGAAACCATTCAACTAAGAAGACTGATTCTGTTTTTCACAATTAGAGTTACCAGTAAATAATGCCCAAAACATGCACTGTATTAACAAGAGTTAACATTTAATTCTTAACTCTTGGATGGCATCACTGACTCAAGGGACATGAGTTTCAGCAAACTCCGGGAGATGGTGAAGGACAGGGAAGCCTAGCGTACTGCAGTCCATGGAGTCGCAAAGTCAGACACAACTGAGCGACTGAACAACATTTAATTCTAGAATACTTTCCACATAAGAACTGTTCTTTCACTCGAAGGCAGCTTATTACTACACAGACACTAACTTCAGTGAGTAAACCAATCAAAACTCTTGATAATTTATTCCTAAAACCATCAAGAGCTCCATACTGTGATTAAGAGACTGGATTTAGAGTACAGCCAACCTGACTGGGGGCTTCCCTGGTAGCTCAGCTGGTAAAGAATCTGCCTGCAATGATGGAGACCCTGGTTTGATTCTAAGGTCAGGAAAATCCCCTGGAGAAGGGACAGGTTACCACTCCAGTATTCTTAGGCTTCCCTGGGGGCTCAGACGGTAAAGAATTTGCCTACAGTGCAAGAGACCTGGGTTCGATCCCTGGGTTGGGAAGATCCCCTGGAGGAGGGCATGGCAACCCACTCCAGTATTCTTGCCTGCAAAATCTCCACGGACAGAGGAGTGTGGTGGGCTACAGTCCATGGGATCGCAAAGAGTCGGACACAACTGAGCAACTAAGCACAGCACAGCTTGACTGGAATCGCAGCTGTGAGAACTAAGTGTATGGAGCTATGGGCACGTATTCAATATTGCTAGCCTCCTCTCCTTGAAAATATCGGACATAGTACTGACTGCATAGAGTCAGTGTGAGAATTACCATCTAACTCTTTGAAAGTGCCAACACTAATGCTCAATACATGATAAGGATAATTACAATGGCTACTATTGATGTTTGGTGAGTTTTATTGCAAACAAGATGGGATTTATTGGCTATTTCATAATCTGCCATAGAATATTTCTAATTTTCAATTCACTTATTTTACTAACAACCACTCAAGGCTTTTTGGCATGAGTTTAAATCAGAGTAGGATATACCCCTGCCTATCAGCTGCTGCAGCTTGCGACATCCAGAGGACCTCAGAGTGTGGTCCCCAGAACTTGAAAGCATTGCACAACCTTAGGCTCCACCAAGAAACTTCAGGAATGAGGAACAGCATTCTGTGTTTCCGTAACTTCTTCAAGGGATCCCGGGCACACAGTCCTAGGATGGTAGAAAGAAATGCAGCCCTGGACCAATGTCACTGACCTGGAATGGGAGAGCGGAATCCCCGATGGAGGCAGCCCCACCCTCACCTTCCCAGGTGCTTCTGGGGCAACACCAGAGTCCCCCCGCCCCTGCACTCTCCCCTCAGTCCGCAAGGGAAGAAAGGCAAACAAGGCCAGCATTACAGAGGCTCACCTACCCTCACTGGTCTAACCACCCCCAAGGTCAGAATTACGAGTGACAACTCAAACCCCCCAGAGAAGGAGCTTCCATACTCACCATTAAAACCCTTTCTCAGTACGTGACCGCACAACACTAAGAACATGAAAGTTCACAGGCGCATTACAGCTGGAAGGTAAGTGACTGTATTCGAGGCCCGTCTATACAATGGAGTAGTAACTGACCGTACAGAAGAATGAAGCGCCGGTACGCACATAACACGATGCACCCTGCAAACACCGCTAAATGGTACGCACATAACACGATGCACCTGAAAACACCGCTAGACACATCACATACCGCACGATTCTGTTTTCATACAATGTCCAGAACAGGCAGATCTACAGAGACAGAAAGATGATGGGGGGTTGTCTCGGGTTTAGGGGAAAGGGGAGTGGTTTTGGAAAGTGACAGCTACGGCTTTCTGTCTGGGGGACAAAAAGTATTTTAAAATTAGACTGCAGCGATGGTTCCACAACCCTATAAATACAGAAAAATATACTGTATACTTTAAATGGGTGAACTGTATATGAATTTTAGCTCAATAAAGCCTTAAAAAAAAAAAACACACCGAAACACGAGTTTCTTGCCAAGGACTCCTCTTTAAGCTAATCTAAAGTTCCCAGGCAGCGGTGTCCTGGCTGTAGGGAGGCAGTGTACACCCACCTAAGACCAGGAGTAGGGTGAGGAAGGTGGGTCCCTAGGATGCAAAATATAAAGGAGGCACTCACTGTCAGGGTCATGTGCGCACAGGGTCCATACTTGCAGGACCCTAAAAGCGACTGCCTCCTTAAATTTCGCACTCAGAGCACCTGACTGCCTCACCCTAGTCCTGCCCCAATTTTGAGGCCGTTTCAAGCTCAGGTATGTCTACAGATTATATCCCCCTGAGAACAGTTTCATACTACCTACCATTTCCTTGTTTTACAAATATCAGTGGCTCCCCAGTATCCACAGATTAAAGTTCTAGGATGACAAATCAAGATCTTTGACTCTGGACTCTAATCCTGAAGGCACACAGGCTCTGAGAGTTAGATGAGCCCTGAGGAGGAGTTTCCAGGGTGCTGTAAGCAGGATTCACACCTCGGTCTCCCGACTCCAGGACCTTGGGTACCCAAGCCCTTGGCCCGCTGTCCCCTTCTTACCAACAGCAGAGACTGAAATTTTGTCTCTGCATCTCCATCAACCCTTAGAGCCAACCTCTGCATAAAGCGTTAGGACTGACTGTTTAAATGCCAATGGTTGACCAGGAAAGGCTCAATCAGGCTAATTTACAACTGATATGAGGCCTCAAAAACAGCAGACTGAGGTCAAGTCTGGCCATTCACTGTGGCTTCCCCACCTATAATGATGTACCAAAAAGCACAATTAAAGGAGAAAAATCTAGTAGCTTCAAACTATTGAAATTCATGAACAGTCCATTCCCAGTGTGCAGTATTTTATCTTGAACCTAGTCTGTATTGACCACGGAAAAGCAAAATTATATGGAAAGTAGGTTAAGAACAATCTTAGAAAGTCTTGTGTCTCTGGCAATCAGGGACTATTTTTCTCTTCCTTGTTTTGCCCACTCCCTAAAACCTTGTGGAAAATGAAAGAAAAACATCTCGATTTCAGAAGGTACTCTCCTCATTCAAATAAGCTGCAAATCAGCGAGGAAGGTACGTACTATAACAAAAACAAGACCAAAAACAAAAACACGGGGGAAAAAAGAAAGCACGCTTTCCTGGGATTGGAAAAAGAAAGAAGGGCCAGCAAGACACAGGGAGCAACACTGCCACCAAGCGGCGACAGTGTCTCAAGTCGTCCTCTTCAGTTCAGTTCAGTCGCTCAGTCACGTCTTTGCGACCCCATGATTGCAGCACACCAGGCCTCCCTGTCCATCACCAACTCCCAGAGTTCACTCAGACTCACGTCCATCGAGTCAGTGATGCCATCCAGCCGTCTCATCCTCTGTCGTCCCCTTCTCCTCCTGCCCTCAATCCCTCCCAGCATCAGAGTCTTTTCCAATGAGTCAACTCTTGGCATGAGGTGGCCAAAGTACTGGAGTTTCAGCTTTAGCATCATTCCCTCCAAAGAAATCCCAGGGCTGATCTCCTTTAGAATGGACTGGTTGGATCTCCTTGCAGCCATCCTCTTACATTTAACTAAAACAGCGGTTCCCCACAGTTAGGATGTTTTGGGTGGGTTTACAAACACAGGAAGACTCAAGACCAAGGCCCATCGCCAGCCCTTGATATGAGGAGCGCAGAGCGGCAGGTGTGGTCCACACGCCAAGTCTCCCCATGTGACTGACGCACAGTGAGTGCCGAGAACCGGGGATCAAAACAAGGGTCACCCTGGCGCTTACGGGTTCCAGTTAAGTCCTACTTGCAGTCACTCTACTTATTTACCATCTGTTAAAATTTCCCAGTGGCATATAAATTCTTGAAAATTTGCCATGAACAATATAAAATAAATCATAGTAATACAACAGTTTCTACATTTTTCACATCATAAAATAGTCATAACGAAGATTCTGATTATACTCCTTGGTTTTGCCGTTACTGGTTACACCTAATATCTACTCCAACTGATTTAACTGTGTCATAAATTAGGCATATTGACACAGCTATATTCACAACACAAAAATCCTTTGAACTTCAGCTTCACTGGATTATTTACTTATACAATGGGTTTCAAATCAATAAGTCTGATCCATATTAGATGAGTTTTCCTTTTCCTTTTTTTTAAATAAGACATGTAAAAATTTGACTGCTTCTATTGTTGACAAAATTGGTAAATGCACAGTATAACCTGAAATGCTAAATGAAAGGCATTGAACCAAGACTAAAATTGTTCCTTGGCACACAGAGGTAAGTAAAGGAATTTCCCCCCATTCCATAGTTGGGAGTTACCTAAAAAATCATTTCTTAACAACAAAGAATTGTGGCTTTTTTGGTATGAAGTACTAGGAGGAAAAACCATGGAGTATTTCTACTACCGAACATCTAGTCAAAAGTTGATTTTCAGCATTTTTTGTAAACCTGACAATTAGGTCAGAGCCCACAGCTAAGAAAGCAAACTCCTGCGCAGTCTCTGTGCCCGGCTGCCGCCCAGGAGACAAAGCTGGCCTGCAAGTGCAGCAGCAGGGACGAGGCAGATGCCATATGTTTAGCGTCACTTGGCACGCTGTCAGATTCTTCTTTATCCCTATTACCACATGTTTTGTATCACTCCATTTTCCCACCAGATCAACTCTTTGCGTCTCCAGGCAGCACAAATCCTCTCAAAAAATCTAGGTCACTTATGACCTAGATCTATCTGAGGTCCGACACATGTGGGTGACGCCTTGGGCCATCTACAGGAGCAGACACACACGGGAGTCCTGACCAAGGGCTAGACGGTCTGGGCTGGATGGACCACAGGCGCTTGTTCTAAGTGCCTGCCACTCACAGTGGACCAGTATCGTCAGTATCACCAGGGAGCCTGTCAGAAACTGCCTTCTGGACCCACCCAGATCCAGGCACCAGAATCGGCCTTTGCTGAGATCACCAGAGGCCTCTGAGCACAATGGCAGTGTGTGAAGTGCTGTTCTAGGTCACGATCCAGAGACAGCCACATAACCCACAGGCATGTTCACTCCCACCTGGGGACGACAGTATCCCTGCCCCCTGAACCTTCAGAGCAGGCCTGTGGTGGGGACCAGTAGTGGGAAGGCTTTGGAAGTGACAAAGGGCCGTTATACAGACATCAGCAACACGGAACTGCTATGTCTGCCCTAAAAGCAGCCTTAAACACATCCAACCTTCAGGGCTCTGCCCTGTAACAGATTTCACTGAACCCCATACCACCACCCTCAATCATCAAGTTTACAGTTTACCAAGTATGGACCTTCCACATACCCAGTCTCTCACAAACCTTTCACCCAAAGAACGGGTAACACAAAGAGAGAACGTTTTTTCCCTAGGGGTCCTGGGGCACCAGCCATGAGTGGCCATAAATTCAGAGCATCAGTGAGGACTCTGCTTTAAATGTGAAACACTACACAGCTTTTAGTATTCCACTTTATGATTTACCTATGTTTGTTTTATCACAAAGAAGTCTGCCTCACCAAGTCTTCAAGCACAAACTGGAGACGGTCCTACTTCTACTACAGTTTCCCTGCGATGCAGTGATGCTGCTGACATGACCTACCAGCCGAAAAGCAGAGAGCCCCCATCCTCTCCACTGCCTCTGGGGGTCAGAATGGAAATCACCCTGCTGGACTCTGCTAAAATAACTTCAAGTGGGAATCCCTACAAGAGACCAACTGGTCTATGTTGAGGTAAAAAAAAAAAAAAAAAAAAAACCAGCCTGGGATTTAGGAATATTTATGCTGGATCTTGGAGAAGGAAATGGCACACCACTTCAGTACTCTTGCCTGGAAAATCCCATGGATGAAGGAGCCTGGTAGGCTGCAGTCCATGGGGTCGCTAAGAGTTGGACACGACTGAGCGACTTCACTTTCACTTTTCACTTTTATGCACTGGAGAAGGAAATGGCAACCCACTCCAGTGTCCTTGCCTGGAGAATCCCAGGGACAGGGGAGCCTGGTGGGCTGCCGTCTATGGGGTCGCACAGAGTCGGACACGACTGAAGCGACTTAGCAGCAACAGCAGCATACTGGATCTACTAAATATTTCTAAGTAAATTTCTAAATGGAAAATAACTGTCCACCAACTTCAGATAGGTCTCCAAACATAAAGTTCAGATTCTTGCAACTTAATTATTTCATAGGGATTTTGCACAAAGTCACACACCCCTGAGTATGCGACAAGCTGACTCTCAGGCAGTATTTGCTCAGTCTAATCTACCCGCCTCTGTCCACACTGCCTGGACTTGTCCTTTCCTCTCTCTTTACAATATATTTAGTTGGAGTCACACTCCCTAGTCACCAATAGCTTTCTCTCCAGGTTTTAGCCCATCTATAGAAATCAGGGGGACTTTCCTGGTGGTCCACTGGTTGAGACTCCATGCTTCCAAAGCAGACGGTTCAATCTCTGGTCAGAACCCATACCTGTCCCAACTTGCCATGGGGTGTGGCCAAAAAAATTTTTTTAATTTTTAAATCAGAACCCCCAAATTATAGAAAATTCTATTTATCCTTCACTTATCCTTACTGCTCTGCAAATACCATGGTTTTTAAATTAAGAGTTTGCTTTATTAGTATTTTCTAAGTGGGACAAAATAGATGGGACAGTACAAATATCCCTGTTTCAATTTTTTTTTTTCACCTTGAAGAAAGGTTAAACTTGCCTGTTTAACTGAAGTTTGCAGTACCAGAATATAAATGCAAAGAAGTCACAGTCGCTCTAAGCACCAAAAATATTGTAAAAGGCATGTGCTAAGCACACCTTATAAGCAGACTTTTGTGTCTCTCATGCCATGGGCTGCAGACACCTGGGCTGTCGCAGGTGCCCCCCGCAAGGTGGAGCAGACAGACACCCAGGGGCACCCCTGATAGCACGCACTCTGCCTGGCACGGTCTGGTTGATGCAGTGATCTCTGGGGCCCTCAACTGCCTGTGGATCTGGAGGTCTCATAGCTGGAGGTAAACACACAGAAGGTATGTGAGCCCAAGTGGTCCCAGGCCACAGTGGAAACGCTGCTCTCTGCACCTTAAGGTTGGGAAGCAGACAATGGCAGAGGATAAAGATGCTTGATCTGTCAGAAGAAAATTCAGACAGATATAAAGAGATCAACCTCCCTCCCAGCGCACCCTAGTCCCAGGGCTAACACGTGGGGAAGGAAGATGATTAACTGAAGGCAAGTCTCTATGTCAAAATGCTCTGAAACGTGTTGCTGCCTGGCCAGCAATGGGACACAGGGGCAGGCTGAAAACAAACACCCCACGCAGAGAGAAGCAGGCCCACGGCGCCACACCCAACTTCCTGGCTGGGGTGTGGTTTCATGGGAGCTGTGGGGCACGGGCCCATGGCTCCAGTCCTGCCCACCAGTTCTGTGCTTTGGGTAAGTGACTTCACCCACTCCAAGCCTCTGCTCCCTCATCTGTGAAACTGGTGTAATAAGAACACCGACCTTCATAAGGTTGACTGGGAATTAAAGGAAACAACTCATGTAGAGCACTGGCCAAAAATAAGGGTGTGATGTGTTAATTATTACAGCAACTCAAGAGTTGTGTTTTTATTTTCTCTTCTCTATTTTATACGAAGAGTTCCTACCATATAATTTAAAAGGCTGCTGCTGCTGCTAAGTCGCTTCAGTCGTGTCCGACTCTGTGCTAACCCAGAGACGGCAGCCCACCAGGCTCCCCCGTCCCTGGGATTCTCCAGGCAAGACAGCATTTCTTAATTCTGTTAAGAGCAAAAAGGAAATAAGCAGGAAGAAGGAAGGAGTTGAGAAATCACTAAGGACCAAGTATTATGTTTGTAAGAATCTGAGCAGGCTACTTGTCTTCCCTTAGAAGTCATGGAGCCTGGGGGCTGGAGGAACCTGATGATAAAGATAATGCTTAAGCAAATAACCAGAGTATGTTTCAAAGTGAGAAAGGCTATGGAAAAAATCACAGTAAGGAGACGAGGAATATCTGAAGGGATGGGGGTGCAACTTGAAGTAGAGTGGCTGCTGCAGCCTCAGTGAAAAGATGATGTTCAGCAATAATCTGAAGCAGGTGGGGGGTTACTCGTGGGGATTTGGGGGTGGGGGGGTGGGGCGGGGAGGAAGCAGTCCAGGCAGACGGAACAGCCCAAGCACAGGCCTCAGGAAGGAGCCCACATGGCGAGCATGAGGGTTCCAAGCAGAAGCCTCTCTCAGAGAGGCCAGGACACTGTGCCATGCCCGTCACCCAGGGCAGCATCAGGTTCCCTGGGACACCTTCCTGCAGCAGACAGTGGGAAAGTCAACAGCAGCTGCATAGTCTGGGCCCTGACGATCAGTGAGGACGGGGGCGAAGGAGCAGAAGGCAGAGCCTGCGGCGCGTAGTACTGTTCCATCACAGAGAGACACCGAGGGCAAGCCTCGTTAACTTTACACAGCTTGCCACAACGCACTGGCCACCAGCACGAGCTTCAGCACCACCCCCAAAGGACTGGATGACACTGTGACACTTCACAGGTGTGAACTAGATGAACACTGCCTTAGAAATCTTTCTCCATCAAGACCAGCTGGGACTCAGTCCAATTTTGAAATAACAGTTCACGCCCCAGGGGACAAGATATGGTAAGAGCCAAGAATGTGAGTTAATCACCTAAAGCAGAGAGAGGCTACGAAAGTGACCTTGTATACCTAGAGAGGAATGCGCTGCATGGGTGGGAGATGGAGGGACGCGGAGCTGGGTGCTGGGTCCCTCAGGGCTGACTATGCTCAGGGACAGGACTCTGATTAGAGGGGACTCGGCAGTAACACTGTGCCGGGGCGAAGGACTGAGGGCAGTCAGCCTGGAGAAGAGTTTCAGAGGAAGCAGCACCCCCATGACCCTCTGTCATCTGAAGAAAGGAAGTGCAAACAAGTGCATTCTGTGTGGCTCAGAGACCAGGAGGAAGGAGGGATGGAACCACAGGGAGACAGGATGTGGCTCCATCTAAGGAAGCTCATTAGAGCCACTCCAGAGTGGGCCAGGCTGCTCCACACAGCGTCCATGGCCCATAACACACTCCTGGCCACTGCGCTGAGTGTTTGAACGCACTGTCGGTACATGTTACACATCTGAATACACTAAAGACGTCACACACACTTCGAGCGCCACCAGTCCCCACACACTACCGCCACTGCCACACGGGGGCCCTGTTGTCAGACAGCGAACTCCATGTCTGGTGTTATTGCTGTTCTGTGGTTGCGATCACAAATCACAACTCAGGGTCCCCTCCTGGGGCTCCTTCCCTCTGGTCCCTTCCTCTCCCCTCTGCCCCCACCTTCCACTCCCCCAAAGAAAGGAAGAGCCCTCTGCAGCATGAGGCCCGTTCATAGCAGCCCGGCCAGAAGGCCTGGCCACTGGCTCACCATGATCGCAGACAGTCAAAACCCAGATTGCTCAGCCCAGAGGTCCCCCACAGCTCCAGCGGCAGGAAGATGTGGGTGAGCAGCTCCACGGCGGCCCCCGGTGGAGGGGCCGAGGCCAGAGCAGCTTCCAGTGGGACCACCAGAGTGACTTCCACACAGGAGTGGTGACTATACCAGACACATTTGCACCACTGGTTTTTTCTAACATTATGAATTCGGAACATTTTTCACACTGTCAGTAAAAACATCACACTCCCTTATTTCAATCAGTGTGGCAATAACCTCTGGGGCAATAACCACAGATCCCATCTCATCACCTGCATGCTTCTGCCCAGCTGTTTCAGAGTGTCCAAAAGTCATCAAAAAACGCTGTCTCCTGCAAAGACCATCGTAAGAATACAACATGGAGTTAAATATCCATTTCTAACAATATTCCCAGACTAAACTGATTTAATAGTTTCCTGCTTCACTTTCAAAGGGAGAACTCAGACACAGACAGTGGTGTTCCTCCCATCCCTCTTCTAGGTGCTGGGGTGACACAGGATCGCACGCACTCACGCTGCCCACAGTGCAGTCTCCTCGCCCAGTTTATCTTGGGGTTCTCCAGAGGACCGAGTGTTCACCAGCACTGACTAACCTTCTGACTCAGGTCCCCCCAGACACCGACTGGGAGTTAGGAGTGTCCGTCCTGTCCAGAAACTCGGGTTATTTCCAACACCAGAGCAGAGTGGCACGAGGGTGGGGCCTGAGGACACCATATTTCCTCAAAGGCCAGAGCTCCAACCAGGAGCTGTGCCTTTTATCTGTCTGGTGAAATGGCCACCACCCTTCTATCGCCACCTACCCTAGCAGACCCCTCTGCCTCAGAATTTTAACAAAAGAATTTTTTTAAAAAGAGAGAACTAGGTTACACAATCTGGCTGTTGAACATTAGCAGGCAATCCACAACATGAAAATAAAATCTTTGAAACTTTCTAAAATGATAGATTGAAATAAACTCAATTTACTAAAAAAAAATTTTAATCACACTGAATTAATAAAACCAGTGTTCCCTTACACTGCTCCTGCCAGGAAACATCGGTATAGGAACCTAAACACATCAGTGCTCCAAACTCAATAATGGTAACAAAAATGCTACCACTTTACATTTGACATGCCTTTAGGCTTTCAAAGTACTTTCACATTTATAATTTTATGTAATTCCATGAGATAGGAAGAGCCAACACTACTGTAACCATTTTATAATCAAAGACCTAAGTACAAATGAAGTTACATGTTTTACATCACAAAGCTAGCTGAGCCCAAACCCGGTTCTTATTTAATCTGGCAAAAGATTCAGGATCCAAATTAACACTAAGAATTCTGGGGGGAGTGGTGGGGAGGACGAGAGAAGAAACAATGAGAGGGGAGGGAACAAGGGTTCCTCCAACAGCCACACCTCCTCCCAAGACAGTTAGTTACATGGAACCTAGTCTGAAAACCCTCAGATCAGCCTTGGCTGTGTCCTCAGAGACAAAAAGAAGCATGAGTCTACACCACAGGCAATCTTGCAATCTGAGGAATTCAAGTAATCTTTGGAGAGTGACTGTTTCCCTGTGCTTCTGTAACACTTTCTGATTAGGAATATTTAGTAAAGCAAATACCTATTTTGAAAGTTTATGACCTCACTGGGCAAAGAAAAATCTTAATTTTAGTCAGTGGAACTTCATTTAAACTCCCCTTTCACCTTATAACTCAACATGCAAAAGCCTAAGAATAAACTTTAGCACATTCTCTACCACTCGCAATGCGAGTGGAAAAGAACTCGCCTCCCGACACAGGAGATTAAGGGACGCAGGTTGGATTCCTGGGTCAGGAAGATCCCCTGGAGGAGTGTATGGCAACCCACTCCAGTAATCTTGCCTGGAAAATCCCATGGACAGAGGAGCCTGACAGGCTGTGGTCCATAGGGTTGCAAAGAGTCGGACACAACTGAAGTGACTTACCATGGACACGCATACAGGTATACCTTGTTTTACTGTGCTTATTAGCTTTACTCTTGTTTTACTGTGCTTATTAGCTTTACCGTTCTTCACAGAGACTGCATTTGTTTAGAGACTGAATGTTTGTGGCAACCTTGAATTATCAGATGATGGTTAGCATCTTTAGCAATCGGGGTTTTTTAGCTAAGGTATGTGTGTTTTTTTTAGACATAATGTTATTGCACATTAAAAGACTGCACTGTAATGTCTACACTATACTACAGTGCAAACATAACCTTTATGTGCACTGAGAAATCAAAAAATTCATGTGATCCGCTTTACTGAGATATTCTTCTTATTGCATCTCTGAGGTCTGCATGCATTTCTTTGGAGGGCACAAAGATGATGAGAAAGAGTCTTTCCGTGACGCCAGACTGATGCACAGCAATCAACAAGGCACAAAGCAGCACAAGTGTGACCAGTGGGGTGGGGGTACCTAAGAAACCCACCATGCTAAGGCAGGGTGTAAACTGACACCTTGATTGCAGAGGGAGAAAACGGATACGCCTGGGAACATACTGGGAAGGGAAGGAAGGATGTGGGGGCATCGAGCTGAGCTCCCAACACTCCCCGGGGTGGGGGGTGGGTGGGGGTAGTCACAAAGGCTCAGAAGGAGCACTATTTGTAACACAAGGTGTTTGTTGTAAGCTGCTGAATGTTATTACAGGCTTCCTGGAATGTGGGATCCTCTGAAAACAGTGACAGGCATTGCCATTTGAACTTCCTAACCTGGGAACTTTAAAATCGGGGGATGACGTTAACTTGAAATCTCATTTCACCTCTTCTTTCACCAAACACAAAACTCAAGCCGGAATCCAGGCTCACATCGGGGGTGGGCCTCACCTTCGTATCTTTTGGGGGACTCGCAGGCCTTCTGGGGGGTGGCCACCCGAAGGAAGATCTGCTGCCTCCACGAGTGTCTCCGTGTCTTCACGGGGGTCCTGTTGGCATCATTGATGTGGTCGGCTTTGGACTCAAAGTCCCTAAAATTAAAGACAGTTGATTTATGACTGGTGGGGAGATACAAGCAGGTATTTTAGCTTGACTTTTTGTCTTTTTCAACCAAGCACTAAATTATAAATTATCTCTGTACCAGCAAATATAACTAGATAATCACAGGTGTCAATCAAGCTGGTGGTGGGGCAGCAGTCCTGCAGAACTGCTTTCTGAAAGGGTGCTCTTCATGGTAGACTATGGTTACATGTCCTTAATTTATTTTTATTATAAAAATATTACGAACTCCACTCCACAGTCCTTAACTTCCAACTGGGCCTCTCTTGATGCCACTTTAGAAAAGAAAAATGGCCTAAAGGTGGGGGGGGGTGGGCGCCGTCACCAGGGTCACAACCTCCCCTAGTCTGTGTGTGGGGAGATCTCCTTAGCAGAGCCCTATGTCTCCAAGCATTACCTCAAAAAACAAATAAACAAATAGATTACACAGAACCTGCAAGGGCAATAATGATGCAGCTACTTGCTAATGATGACTTTTAATACCCGTATGTTTTAAATGACAAAACAAAGTGTATTTTTCAATATACATAAATAACCATCATTAAGTTTTTTCCCATTCATAGGACAACCTGGGGAACCCTTGTAGGTTGCATCTGAATACATTCCCACAACTGAACGATCACCTGAACTTACAGATCAAACATCCTGACTGATTTACTGGCAGCCACATATGCTTATCCAGAAATACTCCTATCACTTAGAGAAATGGTTAAGACTTTCTCTAATTTTCTGAAAATAACAAAATATAAATAAACTAATTCTAGTCAAAACTGGTAACAAGTTGACTCCATATTTTTTCAATTACATTCAGTAAGAAAAAAGTGTAAGAGAGAAGATATAATAGATCTAGTGAAAATGACTTTGGAAATGGCAAAAGAACAGCTAAAAAATCCCTGTGTGTCTAACAAGCAACATATACACCCAGACTTGATGTATCTAAATTGAACCCTACCTTTGAGTGTTCATAAAGTCAGAGGTGTTATTTTCATCTACAGGAGCCAGAAATTTTAGAAAATTTGGCACAGAGGAAGAGGAATGAAGTTTTTTCCGCAGGGCATTACGGTAGGAGATGCTGAGAGTATGGTTGAAAAAAGAGTTTAGGATAAACACAAACACACAAACTGTAAAAACAAAACCTTCAAAACAGAAGACACATTTTATACATCTAATGATAAGAAAATTAAAGCAAGTAAGAAGTCAAAAACAGTTTACAAATGAGATTTAACTTTCATTTTCAGTCAAATAAAATTCTACTATTTTAAATGAAAAGAATCAATGAACTAATTAACAAACATCAGCCCATTCAGTTACACAAGATGAATAAATTCTAAGGATCTGCTGTGCAACAGTGTGCCTGCAGTTTACAAAGCAGTGCCCATATAGTTAGTAATATGTGAATACATTAAAAATGTGTTAAGAGGATAGATCTCATTTTAAGCATTTTGACCAAATAAAAACAAAACCACAGCAATAAAATTCAGTCCATCATCCCAAGTGATTCTTTCTTTTCAAAGTAGAAAAATGAGTTTTCTAAATTAATGAGGAAGTTTCTGAAATGGCACAAATTGCAACTTATATAATCAAGCACATTGCCGTTAAATGTGTGTGTGTGTGCTTGTGTGTGCTTGTGTGTGCTTGTGTGTGCGTGCACGTGTGTGCGCACGCGCACACACACACCAGAGCAGGGGAATGTGAAAAGAAGTATCACATCTTGCCCTCAAGATTGTTTTCATAATAATTTTGAGGGAATCAATCAATGACAAAATTAAATGGATTCAAATGATAGACTGAAAATAAGAAAAGCACAACCAAACAAGCACACACACACACACACAAGCGGTGGCCCCGGGGTCCTGCGTGGACATGCAGCACACCCTCTCTGCGTGACCGTCCTGGGAAGACCACCGACACTGAACTCCACGCGGGCGGCTCACCTCTTTGGCACGGCACTCCCACTCTGTTCTCCACTCGGGTTATGTTTGAGGTACTTAAAAAAATTAGGCGAGGAGGCGGAGGGGCTAAGACGAGGTGGAGAAGCAGGAGCTGAAGACTGACCTGAAGGACTTTGAGACTCGCCAACAGGTGGACAATTCCCACTAAACAGCAAGTAGAGAGGCAGGGGAGTTAGAGGGAGGGGGAGGGAGCACCGGAAAAGCAGAGGACACGCAGACACAGGAACGGTCACAGTCCGCGGGTGCTCTCCTCTTCAGCACCCTCATCCCCACTGGGAAAGCAGCTCAGTCAAGAGGGCGCCATGATAGGTCCTGCCTGATCACTTCCCACACTCGGAATGACCCCAAGACATCCATTTCCTCCACTCCCTTCTTAGGATCTGACAGGGAAAGAAATTTAATTAAGAGCCAAGGAAAGCAAAACAAAATCCAGAGTTTAAGAAATACATCTCTCTTCAAAATGAACAATAAGCTGCCTTGAATGTCAAAGTCTCATTTCCTGTGCAAAAGTGAGCAGAGAGGTCACGAGGGGTCACGCAGAGCAGAAGAGACATGTTGCAGGGAGACGGGGAGGACAGTCCCACGTCCTCCCACCATCCACACCAAACACGACCCTACAGGAAGCTGCGTTCTTAGGGGAGAAGGGAAATAGATGGTCAGGAATTCTGATTTCCTGCCACCTCTGGCTTGTGTGAAATAGCAGGCTTTAGCAAGAGGACTAGGAACCTCCAGACAGGAAGGTTTCCATCACCGCTGAAATGCCAGAAAAAGAGGGAGGGGAGCGCAGTGGAGGGGCAGAACAAAGAAGTGTGTGCACGGGGTTTTAAGGAACGTGATGAGAACCCATAAAGCCTCAAACTATGCTTGCCGTGGCTCCATGGGTAAACAATCTGCCTGCGGTGCAGGAGACAGAGGAGATGCAGGTTCCATCCCTGGGTTGGGAAGATCCCCTGGAGGAGAAAATGGCAACCGCCTCCAGTACTCCAGTATTCTGGAAAATTCCATGGGCAGAGAAGCCTGGCGGGCTACAGTCTATGGGGTTGCAAAGAGTTAAACGCAACTGATCACATGGCACATTCATCTCTAGAACATCACAGAATTGAGTATTAGCTTCTGAAGCAGGTCGTGCTTTGGGATCACAGCTATCCAGCCAAAGTCCAAAGAACCACGTAACTATTTTCAATAGCCAACTGGAAACAAAGCTGAAAGACTCTACAGCCTGACCTGAGACTGCTAGCACATGTCGCCCCTCACCAGCAACGTATCAGAGCGCTCCCCACCCCATGTGGACACGACACGTCCTGGTTTCTGTTGTCACTGGCCAGAGGGAGGCCGTGGCCATACACAGGTGTGGCCTGTTTCATATTTACAACGTGAGAAGCTTCAGATTTTTGAAGTGACTTTTACAGACACCCGTGTCCATCCATGGTCTCCCACACTTGAGGTCAAATTAGCCGCCACGGGACCCCGGAAGGAAGTGGAACTTCTGCTGCTGTACTGCTGACCCAGCTCTAGAAGCAGGACACTAACTGCTCGCTATGGCCCAAATTATTAAAATCAGTAAGTGTTACTGGAAGAATCCAGAATTCTCACACTGGAGGCGATTTTCGAGACCATCTATTCCAATAGTGTCCTGCAGTGGAGTGAAGTTAACTCTGCCAGTCAGGGACAGAGCAGGGACAGAGTCCCCACTTCACTGTGGCCCAGGCCTCCCCCCCCTCAAACAAGTACTCCCCTGCCCACCTGCTCGCTGCTCTCCTCTAGGCCAGTGGCAGCGTTCCCAGCCAAGGCTGCCCCTCAGACCACTATGCATCTCAAGGGCCATTTCTGCTCATCTTACCTGCTTCCTCACAGTCCCTGCACTTGGACAAGTCACGGGAATCTCTTACAACCACATCTCTCCCGAGGGAGGAAGGCGAGAAGGACACGTCACTGATTTGAGTTTTCTCTTTTTAAGCCAAGAGTGAAACTGGACTCGGGTTTCCTTTTCGCCCAACAGACACGCCTGGGATGCACATACCTGGCAGTAACACACGCCCCAGCTATTCATACAACAAATCTACATTTTCAACAAATCTTACTTTCGTTCACGAGGCGTCTCTGTGCTCACTGAGTGATACCTCACAAGTTTCCTTTGCGAGACCCCTGGAGACCCTCGCACCAGCTGTGGAGGCTCCTGGCATTCCACAGGGACGTGACTCAGGGTGTTGGCACGCCTTCGGAAGCCCTGCTTGGGCGAGAGCAGGGCTGGCTCTTCTGTGGGTTGGCTTTCCGAGTCACTGGACAGGTCGTCTGAGGAGCCGAGGAGCCTGAAGCAGCTCTCGGAGGTGGATAAGGCCTCCTTTTCACAGCCAGATGGCTCCTGGTAGCAGACAGACAGCACATCAGACATATCATAGGGCACTGGTGGCATTTACAAATCTCTGATTCCAGTGGCAGGAAAACATTTCAATATGTAAACACATCTTCTGGTCATAATCCCATCCAGAGGCCACCAAAAAAGGCAATAAAGGCCCATTATGCCTCCTCCTCGGGGGAGACAAAATGCTAGTGTGCAGGACAAACAGGAAACTGCCCAAGTTCAAGTGTGAAGAACATAAATTACAACAAGCAACCGCCCTAAGCAAAGACAAAATAGTTCTCTTTGCAGAAAACAAAACTCTTCCCGACTGCCTAAAACAAGTCTAGTGAGTGCTGTGTAACCTGTCTGCACTGTTTAAACAAATCAACTTCTTTATCTTGGCCAAGGGTATTCATACATGTGATACCCACTTTTTAAAGCTCTCTGAATTTGAGCTAATGTTTGGATTTAACTGGGTAATCTTGAGTGTTTAAAATTGCATCCTACATTATTCTTAGATATGGAAAATCTCTCTCTAGGCACTTATTGATATGATTCAGAGAAAATCACTTCTTCCTGCACTTCAATTTCCTCATCTGTGAAAGGGTACAGTGAAAATTTATCTCACTGGGTTTCAGGATTAAGCAAGAAAATACAACCAAAAGTACTCGTCCGCTGTAAAATGTTATGTAAATGTAAGTTATTATTTTATTAGGCACTCAATGAATTTCCTGAGTCCTCAAACATTTGTTAGGACTCACAACAATAATTTAATATCATAGGCTCTCAGGATGAATACTTTTTCAAAGGAATGAACTATCACCACTCACACTTAGCACTGGATGCCCAGGATGTGGCCAAGGGGGTAATGGTGAGGGGGAAGGGGGGATATATTTTTCTCAAATCAAGAAGTACAAAATAAGTATACCGGTTTGTCCCTACTGAAATTGCCAGAAGGGATGAATAAGTCAACATGAAAGGAGCGAATGCATCAAACGGTGGACTGGAGAATCTAAATTCCATCTGTTCATCTGACCTGTAACTGAAGGCCTCTTAAATAAGAGGCATTAAGGATTTTAATTTTAAAAAATTAAATTTATGTTTATTAAGGAGAGAGGTTAAAAGCACTTAACGTAACAGAAATTAGATTTAAAGAGCTTAATTCCCAATACCTTGTGAAATGTTAATCACTCTAACTGTAACGTAAATTTTTCATTCTTTAGGACTCTACAGTTACAAAGATTCTTTAAAGGTTTAAAATTGTGTCTAAGACAATCCACCGTGAAAACCTATTCATCTCAATTCTCATGATGTTAATGAGGGATGTTACCTCCAAATTATGTGAAAGAGTTAACCTTTAGCTTCATCTTACACCTCAAAGGGCCAATGGATGTCCAAAGAACATAGTGACATCAATTTAGTGGTCTGCCATAAACTTTTTAAAACAATAGAAAATACCAGTATGTATCATACACTGTTTACAGTAAATATTGTTTTATATAATTTTAATTTTATGTGTGAGCATGTATGTACGTGTGTTTGTGAACCATTTCACAATGTTGCTATGGTCTAAAAACTTGGAAAGCCACATGCCTAAAGGGGAACTCATGGCAGCTTCGATTCCTGTGGTAAGGGGCTGGCCTCCACAACAACTCCTCCTCTTCCCATTCCAGGGCACTCTGCCCTCCCCAGCATAAAACCTGAAATCCACTTTGCTGGCGGTTAAAAAGGTGAGCTAACCAGGCTTAAACGTCTGTGTGTTTAGAAGGCAAAAAATGAAAACAACGACATCATAGACACAGGTTTGTTACCAAAAAGAGCTGCTGGCTTGCTTATCACCACAAAGCTGTGCTTGGTGGCAGACATGGAAGGGTGAGGCTTATTTATGAAAATCGTGATGCTTAATGATAATCACAGAGTCAGCTAAAGGACCCAAGAATTTAAGCTGCATACTTCTCAGAATTCACAAACTCATGTTTGAGGTTTTCCCAACTTAAATTATTTTTAATATATTTCATTTAGATTTCATTGGAAAATCTACTAAAGAAAGAAATCCACTGATTGCCTTGTGATTAACTAGATCTCAGTGCCTGAAATTGTGCATTTTGCTCTTTGCTGTGGAAGAGGCCTCTGCTTTGCTAAGCACAGCTTGTGTGTCAGAGCAGACCTGCATGACCAGCCCTCCACCTGCATCATGAAATCTGGAAGCACCAAACGTTTCATGATGGCAGCTCTGAGGCTTCTTTGGCTCCTTCTGATAGGCCCTGTGTACAGGAGATGAGCAAGACCCATTTGTTGGTTTCTTCAGGGTGTCGTATAAGAAGAAACGTGCTTACTTTGCTGGTGTTACTGAACATGCTAGACATGGAGTTGTCCAGATCCAAACTGGCTGAGTGCTCCTGGAGGCCTCTGGCTTTATTACCCTATGGAAAGAAAAGCCGTCAAGTCATGACTCCTGAGGCTTCTGCAAAGACATTTGCTAGAAGCAATCTAGTCTATTTAATAACCGCAGGAAAAGTGCATTTCAGAAATGCTGCTGAGCACATATGTGCATTAAGACAATCAACATTTCTTTTTTTGTTTTTTTTTAAACCAACCTAAACACTCCAAAGCACCCTGAAGATTAGTCATTTGACAGGAATGATGGCAGGAGAGGAGACAGTGCATCTAGAAGAAAAGCAAGTGCTGAGTGGGCACACTCAACAACTCTCCTCTGAGTCACACAGCATGGTGAACTGCCAGCCTATGACACGCAAACCACAACCTCTCCGTTTGGGAGCTCTCAAAGGCAGGCCCCCTCCAACTCCAGTTTTGTAAATGAGCCGCTTTTAATGATCTGTAAGGATGCTGTAAAATTCTCAGAAACATCTTTGCACAAAATAAAATTTAACAAAAAAAAAAATTTCAATTGGGAGTGGTCTCTGAAATAAAAGAGAACCATAAGAAGATACTGCAAGTTCCAGAAAGGTGTGAAACTTTTGAGAGAAAAGAGAACTTTGATTTCTTAGAAGTGCCATCAAGGTATTTATACTCATGCTGGCAGTGTGGGGAAGGGCAGTAGTCAGTCATTGGTTAAAGAACTCCCAGATTGGTATATTTGTTCTTCCTGTAGAGCTCCCAGTCACAGATTTTTTCTGTCAAGTGCCAGATTAGTAACCTCTTAGACTTTGTAGACCATGTGGTATCCATGGCAATGACTCAACTCCGCAGAAAAGTATCCTGAGACAATAGGTAGCTGTGTTGCAATAAAACTTTATTCACAAAAGCAGGAAGTAGGGGACCTTCTAGTGGTCCAGTGGTTAAGATTCTGCACTTACAATGTAGTGGGGCTCAGGTTCGATTCCTGGTTAGGGAACTGCTGCTGCTGCTGCTAAGTCGCGTCAGTCGTGTCCAACTCTGTGCGACTCCATAGATGGCAGCCCACCAGGCTTCCCTGCCCCTGGGATTCTCCAGGCAAGAATACTGGAGTGGGTTGCTATTTCCTTCTCCAATGCATGAAAGTGAAAAGTGAAAGTGAAGTCGCTTGGTCATGTCCGACTCTTCGCAACCCCATGGACTGTAGCCTACCAGGCTCCTCTGTCCATGGGATTTTCCAGGCAAGAGTACTGAAGTCAGGTGCCATTGCCTTCTCCGTTGGGGAACTAAGATCCCCCCCAACACACACAAAAAACAACCAAGAGGTGAATGGCATTTTACCCCCAAGGGCCATGGTTTGCAGATCCTGCTATAAACAGTTCAAGACACATAACAACAGCAGCTAACAAAGGCAATTTTTAAACTGTACCTAGTGACGACAGGAGACCAGAACCCACACCTCAGTGTATGTAATCCATGCTCTTTACAGGGACTGGCCAACAAATAACATTCCTCTGGGAGCCAAAAATTCCACTGAACATAATACAAAAGAGTACAGAATTTTTTTAACCCTAAGTTATAAACTGAATTTCAAGGGTAGATAACATTTTTCTAACACTGAAAAGACACGAACAAGGCTTTACCCTTCTATACTCTATGATGAACACTGATGGAATGAAAGCAAAAAACTGAATTTCACGCTCTCTCAAAAACGGATTTAACTGAAATTAGGAGGAATTATGTCACTTACCCGAGACAAAATACTTTCTAAAGATTCTGTTAAAGACCTCTTCGCTTTGTTTTTCAGCATATCTAGCCTAAATCGAGTGGCACTTGATGGTAATTCACTTCCAATATTCTCTGCTGCAATCTGTGATGTCTAAAAGTGAAGCAATCGAAAGTTAAGCCACTTAGGTCTTCCTTCCCTCCTTCTCTCCTTCCTTTGTAAAGGACTGAAAAATTTCTAGGATGCATCTTTTTGATCCTAGGTCACATTCTTTCTGCGACTTCATCTGCTCCTTGGTGACATGACTGCAAGTCTGGGAAATAACTCTGCCTCAAAGAGCTGCACTACCCACTCCAAACAAAACAGGGAAAAGCACTTAGAAGCCAATCAGTTCACAAGGAGTTTAGAGCTCAGGCTCTGCAGATGGATCAGAGACATGTCATTCACTAGCTATGGCCTTGTGCAAATTACTTTCTCTGAGCCACAATTTCCTCTTCTGTAAATTGAAACCAACCTCAAGATCTAATCATAGGACTTTGTTATAACAGTAAAACATGTAAAACAATGGGCACAGCTTCCAGTACAAAGGGGACTATGATTAGCTTTTCAAATTAAAGTAACAGCTTACTTTTGGGGGTGATTCAGAGGGTGAGACAATAAATCTAATCAACTGAAGAATCCATCCTGCCCACAATAATCTCTTCATCCCCTCCCACAGAGTTCTTTTTCCTCTCTCCTGTGGTTTCCATCATCTCATTATTCACTGTCCTCTGCAACCCAGTCTCTCCCTTAACCGACCATAACATGAAATGACAACATAAAAGTTTGTCAATCACAAAATCAAATTTAGTCTTACTTATCAGAGCTATGCTTAACAAACAAACAAAATAAAGAAATAAAATTCTCTAGATTAAACTGTTTCTTCTATGGATTCTTACCTGAATGCTTCCTGCTAGATGATGATTTTGTTAGAAAAACACACAACCACATCCTCCATTACTCTAACACCAACTATCCTTTGTTGTTATATATTTCAAGCATACAGAAGAGTGTGCAGATTAATACCTTAAATGCCTTCATACCACCCCTAGCTTTAGCTAAGTTAACATTTTGCAGGTGTTGAGAAGAACAATAATCAGCATAGGCTCCAGCATTCACTCAAAAAATTATATATCCTGAGGGAGTGTGTTATTAGTCGCAGTTTGGTCCTATGCAATCATTTACCAAGAATTAGAGCCTATCCAGGCTCAAGTCAGTCTCTAGAGCTAAGAGAATTATCCACAAAGAACCCACAGGGGCTTGCATTTGACTCAACACCAGTTCACTCCTCAGAAGCTGAAGACTTGATTTCAACCAAAGTTTTCACAAAGGAGAAGCATTTTGAATAATTTTGATACATAGAGAAAATACTGGCTAAAAGATTGGTAGCATGTAGAAGATCCTTCAGAGACAGAAGAAAAACTACACTGCGGTTTTCTTTTTATAAATCAAGCCCTAAGAATCTCTGTATACTTAATTCAATGCTTTTTCTAGTCTCCTCTATTGTCTAAAAAGGTTCTTTTCTATGTCTATCACCATAACTCAAATGTAATCTGAAAATACAATCTTTAGAAAATAGTTCACATTTAGAAAATAACACAGTCCTTGTTTATTTTAAACTAAGCATCTAGAAGTTTCTCCTTTGAAGCTGATGCTGGTTTTTGGATAAGCTTCTTGTTTGGGGCTCCAGAGTGACTTGTACTGCAGTCCCCATACTGCCCATGCCAAGACTGAGGGGTGAACTCTAAGCATGAGCATTTGGAGCCAAGGTTTAAATTCTGAAGCTAGGATGAAGTTCTCAGCTCAGAACCCACCATCCAGGGGTGTCACAGAGTATCCACCGGCAGCCTTGTTCACAATAACCAGCACCTAAAATTAACTCTGGTGTCCATCAAAAGGAGAATGGAGAAACAAACCATGCTGCTGACGCAATGGAATAAAAAGGAACATACTACTGATTTATGCAACAACAGGGATGAATATCAAAAATATCCTTATTTTTTTTTCCAACTCCACACCCCCAGCATGCTAAGTAAAACAGAAGCTCTGTATCTGAGCAGCATATAAACCAGGCTAATACTGTATGCAATTGATCAGTAGTGCTATCTTACATTCACACTGCATTTTTAGTACAAAGAATTTCCAGGCACTTTACGTAATTGTGAAAGAAGCTGTACAACGTCACCCTCATTTTATCAGGGAGAAAGGTGAGATGAGAGGGCCTGGCTCCTTGCAGTTCAAGGAGCTCATTCAGGTAGCAGCATTCACTCGACGCCCTACTCTAGTCCCTGTCAGAGAAACCACTCTGTCCCCATCACAGTGACACAGACAGAAACTTGCCTCACCTTTTCCAAGCACAATCTAAACATTTCTAAATTTTCCCTACATATGTAACAAGTGAAAATAAATTGCAGAGAGGAAAAGAGGTTTCAAAGCTTCAAAAATTCTCAAGACTCTGTTTTCCAGAGTGTCCTGGTGAAATCAGACAAAGAGACAAAATGCCATACCTGTTTTATCTCCCCAATATGGATGTGAACTTTTTGCTTCTCTTCATATAAACATCTCAGGAAAGAAATAATCAATTCATTCTCTCGTTGCTCATTTCTTGGTCTCAATTTCTTAAGGTTAAAAAAAAAAAGAATATTTTACATTAATTTTTAATTGTCACCAAGACTGCTAAACCATTTATTTGAAAATGCTCAGCTTCCACCATCGACTAGTGCTTTTACCCAATCATTTCACCAGGGGGCACCAATGATCCTAAAAGTGAAGATAATTTTTAAAAAGAAATAGACAATGAAGCCAGTGGGCCAGATTTGGCTTCTGACCTCTGATGTCCTTATACCTAAAATAAACATTTCACATCAGATAGAGGCATAGTTAAAATATTTAATAAATACTCTTGAAAACATCAGAAAAGGACAACGGCCACGATGCCTGCACATTTATAAACTCTCACGCTTAGGGAAGCAGAAAGGAAAATAGCAACTGACCCAGGGTCATGGCTCCTTTCACGTATCAAACATGTTCATCAGGAAGCGTTTTCTGGGAGTCCCAGAAGGCATACACTTGCACACAAAATTTCATGGCACAGACTCAACTTTTTTTTGCTTGTATTTTAAAAATTCTTTGCACTCCTTTTATTTTTCGGGCAAGGTAGTGGCAAAGCACACAGAACTAGAAATCAGGTCATGTAGGTTCAAGGTGCTGCCTGGAAAAGGGATCAAAGGCAACTCATTTAAGCTCAGCCTCTCTGTCTGTTCAAATGAAGATTATGCACGCAATACACTCCAAGGTCTCCTCCAGCTCCCAGACTCTTTGGACTTGAAATACCAGAGTTCATGTTTAGAAGACCATCTAATTTAATGTATTCAATTATTTTCCTTGAATATAAAGCAAACAAAACTGAATTACTCTGGAGATACACAAAGCCTGCAGTTTATAAACTTTAGAAGCATACTCTTTTTATATATGTATAATGGCAGTTTTTCACTGCCCTGCTTCTTCTCTCTCCCTACCCCAAGCCTCTAGCTTGCCCTTTAAAACCAAGTCTGGGTACATAATAAACATATCAACTACACAAGCATCTGAGGCTGAATCAAGGCTGTTCTGAGCAGCCCAGCTAACTAAGGAACAAGTTTACCCTCTGTGTCATAGACTCGAAAGAGAGCAGAGGTAACACCTAACCCAGACCTTCCAACATTCCCTCCCTTAAATACAAAGATCATTTTAAAATAAGCTGTTCCTGCTGCTCAAGGAAATGGTAGTAAATGATCAGAAGAATTAACCCTGAAATAAACTATAGACTTCAGTTACCATGTCAGTACTGGCTCAATTGTAATAAAGGTACCACACTAAGACAAGACATTAATAGGAAAAACCGGCTTGAGGAAGGGGAAAGGGCATGAGAAGTTTTACGGGAACTCTGTATTTCCACCCACTTTTTCTGTAAAACTACCCTAAAAAATAAGTCTATTAAAAAAAAAAAAAACTGCAAGAAAGAGAAGCAGACGGGAATTATGAAGCCTCTGAGCAGGTACCCGAGAGCTGACCCATTCTTTCTTTTCCTAATCTTCAGTGAAACTTTTGGGCTCTCTCACAAGAAAATCTGTATTTTCTTTGGAGAAATTCTTCATAATCAATTATTTCCAATATCAAAACAGCCCAAGAATGCAGCAGTAAGAGAGGAGCATTATTAGTACATTCTCGTTTCCTCAATATATACATGAAAGAAACTACTGGAATGGACAAAAATGAGACTAAATTGAGCAGTGTACTCCCACAGCTGCTGGCCAGACACTGCATCACGGAGCTCGTTAAACATCACAGGGTAAAAACACTACGGCTGAGAAGATCACGTCTGTGGTGTCACACAAGGTCAAGAAATAAGCACTTCCTTTTTTTTTTTTTAGTTTTTTATTTTTTAAATTTTAAAATCTTTAATTCTTACATGCGTTCCCAAACATGAGCACTTCCTTAAAATAACTGAAACATGGCTGTGCGCTACCCTTCCATTGAGCGAGGTCTCCTGAATGCCTCCCAGGGAACTTTACCATTCTCCACAGGGGAAAATCATTATTTCCTGAAGGTGACTTAATCTCATAAACATTCATGAGTCAGAGAGACAGGTCTAAGGAAACTAATGGGGAATCAAGTTGGATAATATCGCTTTGCAGTCAAAATTAACTTGCTTATTCAAAGTTAACCTATGGAGTCAGGTCAAGAATCAGGATGCCGGTTACCTGGGGCAGGACCGAGGTGGGGTTCTGAGGCTAGAAATGCTCTATTTCCTAACCTGTGTGTTGCTGCAACGTATATTCATCTTATTAAAATTCACTGAAATACAGTCAAAATGTTATAATAAAGTTGTTAAATATATTTATTATATATAATAACTATAAACCTTTAAAACTGATTATATCATGTATAACATATAATTATATAGCATATATAATTATGTATTTTATTTAATAACTATAAACCTTTAAAAACTGAGGTATAATTATATATAACATAATTATATATTATATATTACTTATATATATAGGCATTATGTATGTAATATCTACAAACCTTTAAAAATTGTTAATCACTACATCGTATGCCTGAAACTTACATACTATTATACATCAACTATACCTCAAAGCAAGTTTATTTCATTGACCTACACAACACTGATTTGTATGCTTTTCTATCATTAGTTAATTTTTTAAGAAAGAACAATACAAAACAATTGCCTGTTAAAAGTAACAAAGCCAGTTTCGTTATGTTTCTTAACCTCCTTTCTATGAGGCGTGGGGCTATAAACCGGTTATAAAAGCATTATGAGAGTCAGTTTCCAACACTGTCTACGAATACCAGCATGCTGAGAAGGTCTATGGTCTTCTGAGGAGTCTACTTAAAATGCTTAGTTGGACAATGACACCTTTCTAAAAAATTATAATGAAATCTTGTACAAAGCATTTTAAAACCGTGGAAAAATCCAACTAAGACCCTATATATTCTGTTCAAGAGGGGGGAAAAAAAGCTCCTCTAGCTATTAATCTTTAACTTGTAAAATCATGTCATGTTATTTAATCCATTATCAACATTTATTGAGTATACATCTACTTGGTTTACCTACTCAGTTGAGTATTAAGTCATTCTTCGAAATACACTCAAACAGATGAAGAGAATTTGACTTCTGAGACATTTTCTTTAGTAGCCCTACTCAGCTTGGAAGCAACTTCTCCCTAGGACAACCGACGAGGACTCAGCACAGCCGGCCAGCAGGGGCCAGCACAAGGACAGAGCCAGATCCCGCCAGCAGGGAGGCTTCTCACATGTCCACTTAGACGTGTTTGGAAACTGTAAATTTCAAAAAGGTCATAAATTTTAAAAAGTGGCTCCGCAGTGTCATGAGTTCTCCTAGAGAAGGGTTAGCACATCCACATGCCCATATGGCACCAAAGCCTCCTCTCAGAGCTCAGAGTCAAGGCCAGCTTGTTGGCAGCAGCAGTGATAAACCTCAGCATCATTTACACAGTAATTAATTTATTTTCCTTTATGGCTCCACTTGGGTTGCACTTATTTTTCCCCATGAAACATTTATTTACAAAAACAATGAATATGTAAGCTTTGTGCTTAGTTGCTCAGTTGTGTCCAGCTCTTTGTGACCCTGTGGACTATAGCCCACCAGACTCCTCCCCACCCATAGAGATTCTCCAAGCAAGAATACTGGAGTGGGTTGCCATGCCTTCCTCCACGGGATCTTCTCAACCCAGGGACTGAATCCAGGTCTCCCACACTGCAGGCAGATTCTTTACCATCTGAGCCACCAGGGAAGCCCAGTGTATGCTTTAAGTACAATTATTTCAATAGTAATTACATTTGTTTTATAAAAACTTGCCCTTGGAGAATTCCTCAGAAACAACTTTTCTCCAGGAAAGACTGAAAGGAAAAATAATAACCATTCTATTTATAAGAGGTCTCATGACACTGCAAAGCCACCTTTTCCTTATGATCCATTCAAAATGCATGATTTTCAAATGCATTAGCAGGCACTACTACCTAAAAAGAAACTAGTGACCTGGTTTATATAATATTTTATAAAAAACAAGAACAGTCATTGAGGAAATAACAAGACTATCAATAAGCCATCAGAAGACAAGATCCATGTTAAGTGTGTGTTATTCAAAGAAGAGCTACACCTACAAGGGTGAAGGACAAAGTACAAGCTGGTTATGCAAAGCCAATGAACAATATGACTTCTTTTTGGTCTTTAAACAAAAATTACAGAGCCTGCTACAACAACACATAGGGATCCTAGTATATTAACGGCATGAATTTTCTGAAGCAAACTTCTGTCACTGATGTTCTCTAAAGTCTCTTCGTTGTAATATACTGGAGTGTCTCACATGGATCAAAGAGAACCTCAGAATCACATCCATCAGGAACTTATCACTGCTGCAGAAGAATAGCTGGGGTGTTACCTTCCCTGATTCACCACACTGCTCAGGGGAAAGTTACACAGTGCTGTCTAAATGAAAAAGAAACCAAAGGCACATTAGGGGAGGAAGGAATCTTCTATTGCTTGCTAAAGAGACTTGATGGCACTACAATAAAGTAAGCCAGCATCCGATGAAAAAGGCCCCAGCTCCCATCACAAACGCATTAACAATCAGAAGCAAATTGTCCATCCATTTAAGAATTCTAAGTACCAATCACGTTAACTCTGTCTGAGAGTACTGTGTACTCAGCACTCTAAAGATCCTTTAAGGAAATTAAGCAGTGTCTCAATTCAGAAGAACACAAGAAAATTTAAACACAACTAATAACTGTGAAACAACTGAGTCTGAGTGAACTCCGGGAGTGGGTGATGGACAGGGAGACCTGGCGTGCTGCGATTCGTGGGGATGCAAAGAATCGGACACAACTGAGCGACTGAACTGAACTGAATAATTGTGAAAATAACATTCTAAGCTATTTATAAAATTCAAACTCTTTCTAATTCTACTGCAGAAGACCTAGGAAAGGAGAACTGAGAACATGTGATTAAAAAGAGAAAGACAATTCTTCAATTTCTCACTCTTAACAGAAGACAGACCACGGGTCCTGTCTCTAGCCTTTCCCCAGTGAGGAGGAAGGGAACACTGACAACCCAGACTCACTGGCCTTCCTGCTTTGTTTGAAGACCCCTCTCTGCGCAAAGCCCCTGCCTCTCTCCTCACAAGGGACTTATGCTTTGTTCTGCCGTGATCGCCTCCCGAGAAAAAGTGCCAGGAAACCACAGAAAACGTCCTTTTGCAAAAGCAGACGTGACATTTTTGATGAGCTCATCAAAGATTCATAATGAACGGACATGCCAGCACACAGAACGTGGTCTCCCCGAGATACATGCATCTAAATGCAAGGATGAGAGTGAGTTTCCAGGGTTAAAGCAGGAACCCAATGAGCTTGGGTTTTGGCCTATATTTTATGTTTAGATTTGATAATACTATATAGTGTAGGCAACATTTAAATGTATTTTCAAAACTGAAAAAAAAAAAAAAAAAAGAGCAAGGAGGGAAACTTATGTTCAACTTCATATACAAAATGTTATATCCTTAAGACTCCCACACTGAGGTCTGAAATCCTGAGTGGAACGGAGCTAACAGAAGTCTCCGGGGAGAGTAGTGCTCAGGGACCAAAGTCCAGGGTCCTCTGTCTCCCAGGCTGAGGCTCTTTCTAATTTCCTTCCTCTCATTCCTTAAGATAGCGCTCCCCTGGGTTTAGCAGTTTTCACATGAAAGCCAAGTTCTGATCAGTTCAGTTCAGTCGCTCAGTCGTGTCCGACTCTTTGCGACCCCCTGAATCAGCATGCCAAGTTCTGATAGGAGTCTGCAATACTGACCTTGCCCTTGTCCCGAGGCTGTTAAAGCTCAAACCAAGAGGAACTCAGGCCCACTCCCTCAGGGCTCTGGCTGGTCTGTTTCGATATTTTTTATGATAACATTCCACAGAGAAGCTGTCTTTCCTCTCCCCACCCCTTTCTGGAAATTAAAAACCAGTACCGTACCTGAACCTCCTCAAAAATAGTTGCTTGCTCCTGATTAGTTAATGTTGTCAGGTGCTTCTGGAGCTCTAGTTTGGTTTTGGAAGAATTCATTCCTATTAAGAAAAAAAAGAGACCTGAGAACACACACACTCCGTTAACAGTTAGGAGATGGAGTTGACACCTTCCGTTCTCACTCCCTCTCTTACGTGCTTTCCCGCCCTCTTTAGGCATCGGAGGTTTTATGGAAATTCTAATCAATAACAATGTCAGTGATGAGGACACTGGCAACAAGTAACAGTTTTTGATTGAGCCCTCATGTGCTAGAGCCAACTTAAATGTCAGGTTTGTATCATTTCATTTTATACTAGAACCACCTGATGAAGAGGACCATTTTACAGGTAAGAAAACTGAGACCCAGAGAGCTCACAAGACTCCTGAAGTCCAACACACTGGACTCTACCTCAGCCTTGTGTGGTTCCAAATCATTTTTTTCCCTACCACTTGAAAGTGAAGTTGCTCAGTCGTGTCCGACTCTGCGACCCCATGGACTGTAGCCCTCCAGGCTCCTCCGTCCATGGGATTCTCCAGGCAAGAATACTGAAGTGGGGTGCCATTTCCTTCTCCAGGGTTGTTAAAACATCGCACACAACAGGAACACTGTCCTCAGAAAATGATAAAACCTCATGAGTGTTTATATGTAAACTAGACAATCTCCCTTAAGGAAAAACCACTACTACCCCCTCTGAAAACTGACCAACATTCTCCTGCAGGTTAGGTTCTTTCACATAAAAGTGATCCGTGTGGCAAACAGCGTTCCTTTTACCACCACATGCTTATTAATAGTCTTATGACCACATAATTAACATTACAGAGGATTCTGAGGGAAAGTCATTAAAATAAAGCTACCATTTTAGTGCCCATCAGAATCGGGTATTTCAGAAAGTTCCTTCTCCACACATATATGGCTCAGACCCTGCTCTGCCTTTCCCTGGGGGCCAAAGATAAGCACATATGATGAGATTTGGATGAAAGGATTTGCCAACCTATCATGGAAAAAACTGCAATGACTCTTAGGGCTGCCCTGGTGGCTCAGAGGTTAAAGCGTCTGCCTGCAGTGTGGGAGACCTAGGTTCGATCCCTGGATCGGGAAGATTCCCAGGAGAAGGAAACGGCAACCCACTCCAGTATTCTTGCCTGGAGAATCCCATGGACGGAGGAGCCTGATGGGCTTGCAAAGAGTTGGACATGACTGAGTGACTTCACTTTCACTTCACTGTCCCTATCCACTTGCCACCCCATTTCCTCCTGAGGGTGAGCCACTGGGCCAGGATCTAGGCCAGATTTATCTACATAATGAGGATGGCCAGACAGGGCATCTCCGAAATGAAGAACAGGGACTTGGAAATCAGGCTTCTGTTTTACAGATGAGTTTGCTGAGGTCCAGAGAAGCCAGGCAACTGACAGGTCAGGAGGCCAATTAGCAGCCAAGCCTGTCCCAGAGCCAGCACTCCCTGCTCTCCCTGCCACAGAAGGCAGGGGCCCCACCTCTTTCAGCAAGCTGTGGCGAGGCCACTGCCCCAGCTCAAACCACTGCAGCTTCTAGAAGTCCTTCCAGAGGTACTCCCCCACCACCTTTTTTTTGGCCAAGAAAACCCTAAACGGCCACCATAAAAATAAAAGCCAGTATTTTTTTTAATGACTGCTGTGCCACTTTACAGAACACTGCATAATCTCATCTAACCCTCAACATAATCCTGGAAGTAGGCACTATATACAGTAATCCCAAGGTCCATAGGTAAAGAAACTGAGGCACAATCAACTCAAATATTTTGTCCAGTGTCATCAGCTACGTAAGGGACAGAGTGAGAATCTGACCACGTTGATCTGCCTCCAGAGACCACTCCAGAACACTCCACTGCCTCCCGTTACCCACACAAAGTCAAGTCACCTGACTCCGGTGACTTCAATACCAAAGCGAACTGCTCAGTGAAATAAGTCAAGCAGAAAAAGACAAGTATGGCAGATTTTCACTTATATGTGCAATCTAAAACACAAATAGACTTACAAAGAACCAGCTAGTGGCCGTAGGGCAGAGGGGAAGAGGGGAAGGGCAAAATAAGTGAAGGGGACTAAGGTGTACCAGCGGATTATACTACCAGTTATAAAATAAATAAGTCACAGGGATGTGATGTGTGGCAAAGGGAATGCAGTCAGTAACGTTATGATGGCACTGTATGGTATAGAAGATATAAAAATACTGAATCACCATGTTGTACACAGACACTAATAATACTGGAAGTCAACTATTCTTCAATTTAAGAGAGAGAAGTGATTAAA
The DNA here is from genome assembly GCF_016772045.2 of Ovis aries. NCBI lineage: Eukaryota > Metazoa > Chordata > Mammalia > Artiodactyla > Bovidae > Ovis > Ovis aries. The sequence continues at coordinate 58,037,734 of NC_056059.1, read as the reverse complement.
GGTGCAGAAAGGACAGCTCAATTTGTCAGAGCACAGCTCATTCAGCTATTCCTCTGGCAAGCTGTCAGGTCACACCAGCCAGGGAAACAGCGATGCCTTCACTGCACTAACTACTTACAGGCTGAATCAAAACAGTGTTTACATTTACGAGCAAAACTAGCACTCAGAACTCATTAAATAAAAATCCTCCCTGCATCTGGATGTCAATGATACCGTCCAAGCATCCTCTCGTGGACACACTTGTACAGTTTGATGAAACATTCACACATGGAGAAAAACCTCAAGAAGAGTTAGACTCATTATACATACTTCTAACAATCTCAGGTGAAATCATACAATACAGTCTACTCTTCATATTCAGCAGGTATGCAGAGATCCCTAGACAGTTCTATCCTTGTCTTCAGGAGCTCTCAATTCATTAAGTCCTTTCTGTCCCATCTCAAATCAAAGCTGGTCCTCCAGGCCCCATGCCTGCTCTCCACTGTGCACCCTCTGTGGGGTTCTCAACACTTTCAGCCGCTCCTGGGGGTTTCTGCAGCAAGAAGGCAGCATTCCCCACGTGATGCCAAAGGTTTTACAGGCGAGAAGGGCAGCAAGTCAGTCTGCCTTCATGCTGGCCACCAGAAAAGGCTCTTATTAAAGGGAGCACGGATGAATAGTTTTGCTTTGCCGAAGGCAAATTTACTTGGAGAGCAAAAGGAAACCTCAGTTCAACTTTTTTTTAGTGAAAGTGTAATTTATGCCAAGAATTCCCAAAATGCTTCTCTAAACTTTAAAATAAGCAAAATGCTATATAAATACTAGCAGTTGTAGAGAGTCCAAACACAGAATCTGTACAGCTGCCCCTCTCAATGGCACCCACAAGCACAGTCTACTTTATGGATTCCAGAGCATATTAACTACATCAGTTGATTAAGAAAACAGTCTTTAAGTCTTTCTTTTTGTGGCCATGTCATTCATTGTTCCTCTCCACTGTTCATGATGTTCTTGGCCAGATCGTAACTTCCTATTAGAGCCACTGTTATGGGTACATAAAATGAGCTTTAATAAACGATTTCATTCTACTTGGGGATTCCCTGGTAGCTCAGATGGTAAAGAATCTGCCTGCAATGCAGGAGAACCAGGTTGGATCCCTGGGTAGGGATGCAATCTAGCAGAATATAAGAACCTGAAACTAACTGTCCATAAAATTATCAGTATCTCCCTTACTAAGGACGGCTCTAATAATGTGCCATTGATGCTTTAGAAATGCTTCCCATCATGTAGGCAAAATGTACCCTCGCCAGTCTTCTAACTGTGCTAGTTAATGGATGTTTTTACATTAGCATAGCTTTCTGCTTTGCTTGGATCTTATCCAGTAAAAGGATGAATTAAATGATAACTCCGAAACTACAGCAGCAAAATCCCTACCATAATTAAACTTTTCAGGTATAGCTCTCTGAAAGTTAAGTCAGACCAAAGAAAGATTTGTCAAGTGGAACTCTGGAACCCTTCCAGCTCCTGCAGGTCAGAATCTGCTTTATCTTCAAGGCCGAAGTCACTGCAGGCTTCTTAACAAGCTCATAGGGGACACTGCCGTCATCGTTTACCTTATCTTGACAACCACTAAGGAAAGAACTAGTGATGCTCAGATGGGATCTCTTGTTAAAGCACAACTTTTCTTGTTCCCAGATATATTTTGTATCATGTCAGCAAAAAGGAACAACTACGAAAACATGGTTGAAAATGTTAATCATTTTGATCCATTTTAAACAGCACTGGAATGCCAGCAAATGAACCTTTGAAGACCTTAAGATGATGTCAATTTGTCTTTAAAAAGGGAAATCAGATACCACTTCACATCCATCAGGATGGTTATCATCCCCAAGCCCCAGAAAATAGGCTTGCTTATCCCTCAAATGTGCAGTAATCCCTTTTCCTTCCACAAAGTGGTGAGGATTAAATGGATGATAATACATGTTAAAGAAAACAGTACAGTGCCAGGCATATCTTAAGCATGGAAATCGTAACATTTATTGCAGTTTCTCCCCAAGCTAAATTCCTAGAAAAACTTGGAGCAACACTTCCTGTGCTCTTTCTCACTGGCTCTTCAACTGGAACCTGCCCTCTGGCCATTCCTCACCATTAAAACTGCTCTGGAAGAAGCTATCATTGAAGCTATCATTGGCCTTGTAATGGACTCTTTACGTGTCCAACTCTGCGACCCCACAGAATGCAGCCCACCAGGCTCCTCTGTCCATGGGATTTCCCAGGCAAGAATACTAGAGCAGGTTCCCATTTCCTTCTCCAGGGGATCTTTCCTACCCAGGGATCAAACCTGGGTTTCCTGCACTGCAGGAGAGCTGCAATGAGCCACCAGGGAAGCCATGTAATCGGCTCACTCAGTGGTTAGTTCTTACCTCTCATCTTACTAGACCTCTCCGTGGCAGCCAACTGAACACTCACCCCACCATGATTAACAGCGCAACTGGTCTTGTGCCCTCTGTTCCCCTAACTCCTCCACTGTCTTCAGGGCCCCTCAAGGGGAGATGGTAGCACCTGATATACAGAAGACATCCACCTACGACCCCTGTAACTAACATCAGCCTCCGTGGGACAGAACCTTCCAACGAATTTGCCCAGGCCCCTGAACTCCTACCCACCCCACCCCAACCAGGCTCACCCTCGATCCGCTCACAGAGCTTGTGCAGGCTCTGCAGGGGGCAGCCCTCACACAGCTGGGCTGGCGCCTTCGCTGTCTGCTGCACAGCAGCCACCGTGAAGGCCTGCTTCAAGGTCATCATGATCTCATCCACCTGATCAAAGAGGAGAGACCACAGAGAGCAGAAAGGCCATTTAAAATGATCTGGCAGAGATTTCAGGACTCTGTGGAAAGACCCAGTACTTAAGATTCTTCTGGACTGTTAGTCACAGGTTAATGGATAATAATCATTAAGAACCACTAGGCTTATACATAGTCTAGAAACACTACAAATGCTCAAAGTTTTTCAAGGAGATAAGGTAAAAACTAGATGCAAATTAAATACTGAACGAAAACCAACTCTTCTGATCAAAAGTCCAAAATGACTTTTGAAAGATGCTAAAGCAGAGGGTGAAAGTGAGCAGGCCTTTAAGCATGATGAACATTGAAAATGTGCACCCAAGTCAGTCTCAAGCATATATTAGCTGGTTATTAGTCATAAAAGTATAATTAAAACCAAATAATTTGTCAGTGAAGCCATACAGTTTTGCTATAAAGAAATCAGCGAGGCTGACATCCGTGTAGATGAGATTTCAAGGTAAGAAGTGCCCCTTCTCACTTACCAGAGCTTCATTTGTGCACTGAAACACGTAACAGACGAAATGAAAGCCTCCACCTCCGGAAGACTCACGGCAGATGAACCCAAAGTGGTCCACATGTCTAATACCCTGTGGAAGGCAGGGACAAGATCAAGAATGGTAAGCTATACCCAGAGGAGGCACCACTGCCACACGTGCAGCTGAGGACTCACACGGCACGGTTTTAAAGGACACTGTGAAATTACTATTTTCAAAAATGTTTTAAATATCTAAAAACATCTCTCAAATATGAAGTTCTACTAAAATGTTACTCCTCTGACTATCTCCACAATAAGAGAAGCAGGATCTGAAAACCAGAGCTTTCATCCTCATTTTCATAGTGAGAGGAAGTGGAGAAAAGCTGACACATAAAAATGAGAACTTTTCTTAAGTATTAAGGAAGAAGTAGATGAGAGAGTAACAAAGAAACACAACTGTACACACACACAAGCAAACACACGTAGACACAAACATTAAAGGAAACGTTTTAAAATATTTGTACTCCTAAAATAACAAACAAGTATATCCTGAAGTAAACTGGTAGGAAGAATGAGTCAAAAGTTATACACACAAAGAACAGAGATACTTTCAAGCATAAGACATTAAGGCCAAAGCTGTACCACAGTTTCCTAAGAGCTCTTTTTAATAAATATTAATATGTATACTTGTTTCAAAAGTATCAGCTAAGAACCACCTTAATACAGATAAGACATCATCCATAAATATTAACCTACAGCATCTCCTAAAAGCATCAGCATGCAAAGTGTCGACAGCTTGAAGGGCAGGTGATCATGTAAATTTGTAAACATCCTTTAGGAAATAATAAAACTACCATATGAAAAAGCAAATATTTAGTATTACCATTTCAACAGAAATACAAGCAAATCAAGATAAAATGTCTATGGAGAATCTCACTTTCAGGTCAAATATTTCCCAATAAACGAGCAATCACTGATACATCCTGGCATTGCCATCAATGTTCTCCAACGGCAAGTTAAGCATATGCAAGAGGTTACTCCAAAGGAGAATATGATTTGGAAAAAACATTTTCTTTGTAAACGGTGTCTAGTCGATCTTAAGCACGAACGTCGTTTTCACCTTTGGGGGAAAAAATTCCCTATTGAATCATTACATAGATCACATTATAAATCAACAATGAGAGTTTCATTATGTCTTATTAATTTTGAGAAAATGAAAATGAGAAAATGATTTCAGACTTTTTAAAACTACCCAAACAGTAACCCATTTTTGCTAGGAAGATTCTGAGTAAAGTTGTCATAGCTCATTATAACTGACAGATTCTCCAAATCTCTCTATGAAACACACCCAGGAGATTTTCAGGAAAGAACTCAAGTAGACACTGTACTCTAAGGAAAACATCCTCAAAGGTACTCATTATTTATTATATTTTAAGGAAGAGAAATAATGATCTTGGTATCCCAAAAGTCATGAATCTTTAGCAAGTAAAAATAAGTACTTTAAAAAATATATTAGTGTGTATGAGTATATATAAAAATATGCATATAGACACACATACATGCACATACACCTGGAAATCAGGACTGCCAATGACTGGGAAAAAAAAGAAAAGGAAACGTACTTTCTCCAGTAAGTTATGGTTGCTAAAAGCAAAATTTTTAACGTCCAAGTTATATTTTGCCTTAATATACAAAAGGAAATGCAAGATCACAAACCCAGCACTTAGAAAGCATACATCTTGTGACCTTAGCCACTTCGGTTGAATGACAAACAGTAAAATAATTCATTAAAAAATTCAACTGCAGTTGAGCTGATAACCCATGTTCATTTACCTGAGAGCAAAAGGATATCTCCTTAAAATTTTTCTGCAACGCTATTTTTTTGGTGTCAGGACTGATGAGGTAAACTTCAGATTGACCAATCTTAAAAGACAAAGAAAGAAAGAAACTAGCTTTGCATGAACACTGAATTCAGATTTATTACACAAACTTTCTCATTTCATGACCTAGGAAAATAAAGAATCAATGGCTCAAGCTCCTGTTTAACAGTGACCATATCATGTAGAAGACCACTTCCAGGGCACACTCTACTCTACAGGCTTTGGGTAGGAGATAACTGTCAAGGTGTTCACCTTCGTCAGGCAGCTATCTTGAGATGAAAGGACCAAATACCTCAAAGTCAGTCACAAAGCCTCAGGTTCCCACAGCTCCCCTTTGTAAGAAAGAGAGGTTTTCTACATAAGCAACTCTCCAAGGATACAGGAGCTTCTCTTTTAAAATTTCCAGGACACTTTCTAATGATCAGAAAAATCTTAAATTATTGTTAAAAATCTACCATTTGTTGAGTACATACTGTGTTAGGTACTCACTCCTGCTTACCTGACTTCCTAAAAAAGTTAACAGTGCGAGCACAAACTAACATTGTCTTACAGACGAGGGTCAGCCTAACAGATCTCCGTTAGGACAGAGGACTGTCGCAATAACCACATAGTTAACTGTGCAGCTTCCCTCCTTCCCCTGCTGTTCCCTGAACCCAGGATGCTCCTCTAGCTGGCCACAGTGACACTTCTGCTCAGTGAAAATCACTGCCTTCAGAAAGCCCTGATTCCCCAGAAGCCCTCACAGCCTCCTTCGCAGCATTTATCACAATTTTAGTGAGACAATTACTCATACAATCAGTTGTCAGTCTCTCACTGGAATCTAAATTTCACGTGGGCAGAGATCATGCCTGTCCTGTTCATTGCTGTATTTCTAGCACGCTGCAAGGGACCCTGTAGATAGCATTTACGCAATAAATACTTGAAAATAAATGTACTAAGCAGCTTTCCCAATGATACCAAGAGGTTTTGGTGGGGTTCTTTTTTTTTTTTTTAATACAGACCACACATTACAACACCAGTCTGACTGCCAACATAGCACTCTTTTCAGTATATTAGGTCAACCATGAAAAGAGGAAGAAGTCGGCCCTCTGACACTCCATCTCGATTTCGACCCCGTATACCTCCACAGCCAGCTTCCTCATCACTTGGCCCGGAGTTAGGCATGGAAACGTTATATTTAAGCACATCTTCCTCTCTCCCTAGACTCTCAGTCAGCCTTAGGCCAAAGAAGAGACAGAGGAGGCTGAGAACAATCTCCTTCCCATACTGCAGAGGCCAACTCACTAGGAAACCAGCTGAGTCCTATCAGTTCAGACCCAGAGAACTCCTAGGACAGCAACCTTTCCAGAACAGCTGGGATCAGCCCCGACCCAGGAGCCTCAACTGCCAGGACAGCCTCCTGCCCATGCCTTTTCTGGCATTTGGCTCACTGTCAGTTTATCAAACCATTTCTAGAAAAGAGTAAGCAGCTGGCTAAACTAATACCGTAGTTTGGGTATCAATTTCAAATTATCCCCAATTACCCAGGTAACAAAGTATAAGTAGTTTAACAAATTTATAAAAATAGTAAAGGGGTATTTTCCAAAAAAATTTTGCTGAAATATATTACTTGAAATATGTTTTAAAAAAAAAAAAAAAACCCTTTTGGAGCCTCTTTTACACACATTAATTGATTGTCCCACATTGAAAAGATGTCTTCACCATCATGTGAGAGGCAGATAAAAATCATACAGGATGTAAGATAGATTGTTTGTTAGGGGTAACGGGGACTAAATAAAGATTCTATCCTGACAAAAGAATTATTCAGAATAAAAATATATGGATTCACACATAAATCCAAAAGCAATTCACAGATAATCTTCGTTCGACTAAGCAGATTTTCTTTTGAACACACAGACCAGACTGGGGATGTGCAGGAGGCTTGATAATATTTTACCGTGAAGAGCATAGTTCGATTTTCCTCGATATCTGTCGGCTGCACAATATTGTGTCCACTAATCAGGTGGTTCTCGATGTCGCTCTCCTCAAAAGAGCTGAAGAAACTACTACTCCGCAGGCCTGCATCCTGAAACTCCTTTCGGAAGGCCAAGGAGCGCAGCCCAGGCTGCGAGAAGGACTTGCGCATCGGCCGCGGGCCGCGCTCCCCATCCCCCGGTGGCTGCGGTGCAGACCGGAACTGATCCGAGGAGAAGCCGCCGCTCACGTGACTGAAGCCTTCGATGCACTCATCGATCAGGGCGGGTGGAGCCTTCCTGTGCGCCACAGCCACGCGGCCGCAGAACAGCACCTCGAACTTCTTGGCGAACGTGTCATCGAACTCCGAAGGGCAGCGGAGCTCCTCCTGGCGGGCGATCTTCCCAGCCTGCCGGATGGAACTGATGATCTCAGGCACCTGCGGGGAAAGGAAGGAATGTCATTCGGAAGCTGCTGTGGTTGGGCTTCCCTGGTAGCTCAGCTGGAAAAGAATCCGCCTGTAATGCAGGAGACCCGGTTGGATCCCTGGGTTGGGCAGATCCCCTGGAGAAGGAAATGGCTACCCACTCCAGTATTCTTGCTTGGAGAATCCCATGGACAGAGGAGCCTGGCAGGCTACACACATAGGTGGGGTAGCAAAGAGTCGGACAGGATTGAGTGACTAAGCCCAGCCCAGCACAGTGGTTGGGACGCACAGGGCCCGCATCCACAGGAGCCACGTCATGCTGCCCACATCCGTACACTGCCTATTTCATCACATGGGGCCAAAGGAGAAGCCCACAGAGTTCCGGACCAGGAGAGGGAAAGGCACAACTTTCACAGAGAGGAGAAGGAGAGCAGTATTTATTAAGCATCCATTACATGCTGGGGATATACTAGGGGATTCATGTGCCTGCAAGCTTAAGTGGCAAGTCCACAGACACAGCAAGTTAAATCCAGGCCGGTCCCCCCACTCCGGAGCCAGAGGTCTTCTCTGAGAAGCTGTCACTATCCCTTCAAAAGGTCTGTTACCGAAACAGTAGGCAGTTATTCTAGATTTCATGGCAGTACATCGTGGCAGTGCATCAGGTCTTCTAAAATAAGACAACATGAGGATAACAAGACTGAAACTACCTTACACAACCTTTCTTCTAATCATAACATCATTATTGTCTCTAATGACAACGGACAATTTATTCCTCAGTTTCATATTCCCTAAGAGTTGAACAGTATTGACTACACAGCTAGGTGGTTTTAATCAAGGAATAAGCAACCCATGACAGTATCATTATCAAGGCAACACACTGTGGCTTCTTTCCACTGAACTTCTAAAGCCTTTGGTTCCTAATGTAGTCATGATCAAGAGAATGAACAAAAGAGACTCATGTACTATTGTCAGGCCAACTGCTATACCCTCTCATCATTAGCTTCTGACGAGATCCTTCAAAGAAGCCACAGAAAGAGACGAGTCCTCCACAGAATGAATAAGCATGTGTCCAATCATCTGGAAGACATATGGCCACAGCACTAACACAAGACAGGCGTGAATGCATTTTCATAAGGAATGGCCTAGCTTTTGATATGACCTATTAAATAACACCCAAAGCCATTTTTTCCTTTTCTCTTTCTAAGAAAATCCAATTGAACACCCAATACCCATAGGCCCACTGTCTTTTTAACAACATTACAGAAGGAGAAGAAAACCAAACCCTTTTCAATTTAGGTCAAAGATCAATGTACACAGTAAAGGGAGGTGGTTACAGTAGATCTGAAAAAACTTATTTTCTGTGTTCATAACATAATCCCCAAAGACCCAACTCAAAAGACTTTTCTCTGTGATTTCATATCATGCACACCTTAAAGACAATCTCTGCTGAAAAGATTAAGATATATCCTTTCAAGGTACTTTATCATACAAAAAGTCAAAACATCTTTAGACATATTTTATATTTTAAAAAATTAATTCCTGGAGCAAAGGCCTAAATGACACTGAGGAAGCCAGAATTTCAACGTCAAGCATCTACATGCACTGAGTACTGCAGAGCTTGGGCTGTGGCTCATTCCTCTACATACAAATAATTACACATCTTGCAAAGGCCTAAAAGTTATTCATAAATATAAAAGACAGGACAGAAAGAAGAAAGAAGTAGAAAGTCTAGATTTCATTCACACATTTGCCAAACAGTCACTACAGGACCTTGGCAAAAACAGCCTCAGTTTTTCTCTCTTGGGGGGGAAAAAATTCTTAAAAGATTTTACAGGTAAAACTTGTTTCTGTGAGCATAAAGAATAATGACTTTTTCAAAAAAAGAAAAACAGTTCATGCAAATAAGAGATGCTTTTCTAAGCAAATGGGTAAAATTATTTTATCAGGAGTCATGTGACTCTTCCTAATTACTAACCCCACTCTCTGAACAGGAAATTCAAAGCTTACTCAGTCTTTTGAGGCTTCTTACAATACCTGACATTTCTATATGCTGGGTCTTCCCACTGCATCTGAAGTGAGTAATGGTGTCTTTCATTACATATCAAAGGGGAGAGAAAATGTGTGAAGTCATATGAATTTATGGTGACTCGGTAATAAAGTACAAACACAAGTAAGACACGAATTAGAGAACTTGCTTTCTCTGTCTCTTTACAAGGTCAGAAGAGGCTAAAGAGTACATGGGTCCTAGGCAGACAGAGTTGTGCTGTGGTCCTTTTCCCAGCCACCAATCTTTTTCCTATCCTTTAATCAGAATCTTCAAAAGATAATGCTTTAGTCAAAAACCAGTGCCTCCCTCCCCCTGAGCCGGTAAGCTGTGTGAATATGGGTGTAAAGGAGATAATAGGGCTTAGAAAAATCTCAGGGATCCTGACAAGAATATAACAATTTCAAAATATTTGAAGGCATATTACCAAACACACTTTCAACAATAAAGTGTAAACAGTTTAAAATCCAACATTTTAAAAACATTTCTGTAAGTCATTCAGGTATACTAAGAGACTAAATAAAAAATGGGCTCCACTTACGTCTGAAGTGAAGTGAAAGTCAGTCTCCGATTCTTTGTGACCCCATGGACTATATAGTCCTTGGAATTCTCTAGGCCAGAATACTGGAGTGGGCAGCCTTTCCCTTCTCCAGGGGATCGTCCCAAACCAGGGATCAAACCCAGGTGTCCTGGACTCCAGGCAGATTCTTTACCAGCTGAGCCACAAGGGAAGCCCCCATTTATGTCTAATTTTGCAAAACTTTGATAGTTTAGTTCCCTTTACCAGAACAGACCTGGATACTGCTTGTTGAAAAATGAAGGCCTAAGACAAACCAACAGCTAACGTCATACGCAACACTGAAAAGCTGAAAGTATTCACTCTAAGATCAGGAACAAGATAAGGATACCCACTCTCACCACTTTCATTCAACATAGTTTTAGAAGGCCTAGCCAAAGCAAGCAAAGAAAAAGAAAATAAAAAGGAATCCAAACCGGAAAAGAAGAACACTGTCACTGTTTGCAGATGACATAATACCATACATAGAAAATCCTCATTAATGCTCTAGTAGAAATCCGTACAAAGTTAATACACAGAAATCTGTTGCATCTCTATACACTAACAACAAAATACCAGAAAAAGAAATTAAAGAAACAATTCCATTTACCATTGAATCAAAAAAAAAAAAAAATACTGAGCAATAAACGTACCTACGGTGGCAAAAACCTGTACTGCATAAACTTTAAGACACTGATGAAAGAAACTGAAGACAACGCAGACAGGTGGAAAGATATACTATGTTACTGGACGGGAAGAATCAATATAGTTAAAATGATTATATGACCCAAGGCAATCTACAGATGCAATTCAATCCCTATCAAACTACTAATGACATTTTTCACAGAGTAGAATAATTATATATATAATCATATTAATACAAATACATATATATATACATATATATATATAAATGGAATACCACTCAGCCATAAAAAAGAATGAAAGTTTACTATTTGCAGTAACATGGATGGACTTGGAGGGCATTATGCTAAGTGAAAGAAAACAGAGAAATCACTTATATGTGTGTGATATCAATTTTATGTGAAGTTTAATAAAATGGGGATTTCCTGGTGACTCAGTTGGTAAAGAATCCTGCAATGCAGGAGACCTGGTTCAATCCCTGGGTGGGGAAGATCCCCTGGAGGAGGGAATAGCAACCCACTCCAGTGTTCTTGCCTGGAGAATCCCACAGACAGAGGAGTCTGGCAGGCTGTGTCCACGGGGTCGCAAGAGTCAGACACGACTAAGCACACACACACAAAATACAACACACTAGTAAATATTAAAAAAACCAAAAACCAAGTAGATCCACAGATATAGAGAACAAGCCAGCAGTTACCAGTGAGGAGTGGGGAAAGGAGTAGTAAAGGTAGGAGAGAATGGGCCTAAGATGGACTCAAAAATGTACTGTGCAACACAGGGAATATAGCCTACATTTTGTAATAACTGTAAATGGAAAGTAGTCTTTTAAAATTGCATAATTTTTTTTAAAAAATGAAGGCGTCATGTCCACTTATGATGAAATCCTGAATTCTCTATTCTTTATAACTCTGTCCTGGACTCACCTACACTATTACTTGTGACATAAGGGAAGTGGGTCATTTATTTCATTTTATTTCCAAATGTCATCCTAGGTTTAGCTGGATGCCAAGAGGCAGGGATTCAGAAGTGTGAGATGAACACAAGATAGCCCTGCCTGAGAAGGGAGTGGGGCCTGGAGGAAGGTCTGGTTAGAATCTTTACAGTAACTGAGATGGGGTCTGCTGGGAACCTGAACTAAGCAGCAAGCACCGCAAGAGAAAAAAAGGCTGCAGGAAAGATTCTGGAAGACAGACTCACAAGACCTGGTGACTACCTGGATGGGGGAGTTGGGGGCATGGGAGAATGCACGGGACTCACAGATGATCTGGCTTAGGCTTCTTTGTTCGGGAATTCAGAAGCAGCAGGTCTGGGGAGAGATTACAGTGAGCTCCCCTCCTGTCCATGATGAGTACGACCAGAAGGACTTGAAAGTAAAGACATGTGGTGGGCAGCTGGACAAGCCAGCCTGCAGTCCAAGACAGGAGATCTCAACTGGACATCAAGAGCCCACGTATACAGACGGGAGGTGGCTGATGCCCTGGCAACAGGAAAAGGGAAAGTAAAGGAAGTGAGCCAAGATGGGACGTTAGGATACACCAACATTTCAGGTATAAAGGAGCTGAGGGATCACGGCAGAGAAGCAGGAGGGCAGGCAAGCAGGAAGATGCCAGAGGTGGCGAGGGAAACCAGCACTCCTTCTTGGGGTGTGGGGCGGGGGCGCTGAGTGAGAATAAACAGTCTGCTGGAGTTGCCAGCTTGTGTAAAACATAAAGCAGGGATGCCCACAATGACCCTCCAAAACAAGCGAGCAACGGAAAAATGTCTCACGGTGAAACCTTTAGTCTATGAGAACGTATACTTCAAGTTACAATATTTACTGCAAATACACAGACACTTTAAGGGCAAATACACTGAGGTCAGTAATGTTTATTCCCACTGATATGATCTGGGTACTTTTAATAAAAATCTTTTTTTAGTCACAGCAATAATATCTACGTCATTTCTGACTGCAGATAAAGTAAATCAAAACTAATGGCAGCAAAAACAAGAATCTGAAAAGCATTTTGCTGAGATAAATTCATAAGGATTTCAGATTTGGTTTTCTTTCTTTTAACAATGGGCATCGCAATAAAAATGTTAACTGAAATGAACTGCCAATAATGAAGAAACAAATTCTGTTTTAAACATATAAAAAATTTATTGAACTACTCTTCTGTCAACCTATTTGAGTTTATGCTAAAGGTCATTTTTACGTCTGCACTTCTTTCACAGCCAAAATAAGTTTCTTTTGAATTCACATACTAATAAATGCGCAGTACAATATGAAGTTTCTGTAGCAGGCTTGTGAATACTGTTTTATAACTAGTCAGAAAATTATAACCTAAGAGAATTAAAATATTCATTTCTGCAAATAAAATCCTTATTTAAACCTTTGGGTCAAATTTCTTTTTAAAGATTTGAGGATTTTAAAGGATTATAAACACACTGCAAGTGTAATTTTATTCACAAGGACTTAGGAAAGAACCCTTGAAACATTATTCAGGATGAAAAGCCATTTTTAACATTTACACTTGTGATTTTATGCCAACTAGTAATAAATAAAATATTAAAAATCGTGTTTTGCCCATTGGATGAAATGTTCCCTCACTACAAGGAGTTAAAATGAGCACTTTGAATAGAAAACAATCATTTCAGATAATTATTTCCCAGAAGAAACAGACTTGTTTTTTGTTGGTAATAAGTGGTCATTTGTATTTGTTGGTCATAAACAAGTAAATAGGGAAAGAAAATGAAATTAAACTATGTCTCCATGTACTCTGTCTTATCTGCCTTGAATTTCATACAAAACACTTAAGAAAACATCTTCTTACTAATGCTCGATACTTCGATTATTTAAAGAGAGTAAGACTGCTGTCTGATATTCTCAACATGACACGTGAGCATTCCTATCATTCAACAGTTTGGCCTAATACACCGCATACAGTGAAGAGGACGAGCCTGCTCCTGACCTGAGCAGAGGGTCAAGTGCAGGGAGGGAGAGACTTGTCGGAATGTAGCTTCCAATGTGCCCTGCAGAAGCCTGGTCCCCAGGAGAGGTCTGGCGTGGGTCCTCCCAGGGAGCCGATGCCCCTGCTCCTGCTGGGAGCTCCCAGTTAGCCAAAGGTCAGATGAATGCGCTACATCTTCCTGACAGAGAGATCATATGTGCTGGGATCTGGCTGGGGAAGCACCTGGCATCTCAAAAACGCTGATGACCGCTGGCCCCTAATGCAGCCCTCATACCCGGGGTCAGGACTGCCTCATCTGTCTAGTCTCCGGTTAAAACAGAAGTAGTAGCATTCAGCCGCCCTGGTTCTAATATGACAAATTGGATGAACTCTCTTCCTCGTAGCTTTTAAACTTCATGCAATGATCAGTGAAAACACAAAACCCAGCATCATACTATGAAATAGATAGTTTGAAAGGTTCCCTACATCCTTCTGGCTAAACCAGCACTTTCCTACAAACACTTAAAACAATGAGAATAAAATCCAACTTAAGAAGTGATTTAATAGCTGCAGGAGCTAACAAAAGAAGGTGGGAAAAGATAACACTGTAAGAGTATGAAATTGCCCTGTAAGTTTTCTAAAACAGTTTTTTAAAGCTAAGACATTTTGAATGGTCAGCATAAACACTGACAGAAGTCACTAAAAGATCACCTGGGAACATAAGTCCTCAAACTCTAAACCTTTTCATTTAATGCACTGATTTGTAACTCAAATGCACACTAGAGAGGCAGATAAACTTCTGAAACGAGGGACTTTTATCTACTTTTCATCAGTCTAGATGCAGCAGTCTGTGGAGGTGGGGCCCTGGCACCTGCGGTTTTCAGAAACATCTAAGAGCTCTCAGGGGCAGAATTCCAGATTTACCACCTGTCCTCTGTCATCCCGGAGGTAAGGAAGATGCTCCTCACCCTGCCCACTACATCATCACACCCAAAATCCATGGGATTCTTAAGAACCTAGGCAAACTGTGAACAGCAGTGAAGCAGCCGAACTCACAGATCCAGACCCTGCCAGAGATGGACAAACTAGTGAAGTCAGAAACACAAAACTCACCCCACAGATATCTGGCAAGCTATGTATACCATTTAAGGGCAAATTTGACTTGCAAATAAATTCACTGTATTTCAGAAGTCCCAAACTATTAAACACAGGAGAGCAAGTGCCTTGTAAGAAACACTATATTTTTTGCCAAATCTTAGAGACATCAAAATAATGTCTCCAAGATTAAGAAACATTCACAAATATAATGAACCAGCAGTTTATCATAGCAATCATCCCGTATTAGTTCTGCATGTTACATGATCTTTGAAAAAGGACTCTAGGGTCCCCTTTCTACAAAACAGGGGAACTGAAACGTAAATATGCTGCTGCTGCTGCTGCTAAGTCACTTCAGTCGTGTCCGACTCTGTGCGACCCCAGAGACAGCAGCCCACCAGGCTCCCCCGTCCCTGGGATTCTCCAGGCAAGAACACTGGAGTGGGTTGCCATTGCCTTCTCCAATGCATGAAAGGGAAAAGTGAAAGTGAAGTCGCTCAGTCATGTCTGACTCTTCGCGACCCCATGGATTGCAGCCTACCAGGCTCCTCCGTCCATGGGATTTTCTAGGCAAGAATACTGGAGTGGGGTCCCATTGCCTTCTCCGGTAAATATGCTACAAGTAACTATTAAAAAAAAAGTGCTGTTTCCTTCTCCAGGACACACGCCATAATCAGTTTCAATAAATGATGCCCTGCATGTAAATAAATGGAGTTAGAACAACACACTAACACCATGCACAAAAAATAAACTCAAAATGGCTTAAAGATTTAAACATAAAACATGATACCATAAAACTCCTAGAAGACAGCATAGGCAAAACATTTTCTGACATAAATCGTATCAATGTTTTTATTAATTAGGTCAGTCTCCCAAGGCAATAGGAATAAAAACAAACAAATGGGACCTAATCAAACTTACAAGCTTTTGTACAGCAAGTTAAAGTTAAGTCGCTCAGTCATGTCTGACTCTTTGCAACCCCATGGACTGTAACCCACCAGGCTTCTCCATCCATGGGATTCTCCAGGCAAGAATACTGGAGTGGGTTGCCATTTCCTTCTCCAGGGGATCTTCCCGACCCAGGGGTTGAACCCAGGTCTCCCGCATTGCGGGCAGACGCTTTAACCTCTGAGCCACCGAGGTTTACAGCAAAGGAAACCATTTAAAAAAAAAAAAAACAAAAAACAAAAAACCCACAACCAATGGAATGGGAGAAAATACAAATGATGCAACAGACAAAGGCTTAATCTCCAAAATACACAAACAGCTCATAACAACTCAGCAATAAAAAAACAACTCACTCAGAGAATGGGCAGAAGACCTTAACAGACATTGCTCCAAAGAAGGCATACAGATGGCCAGGAGAAAAGATGCTCAACATCACTAATTATTAGAGAAATGCAAATCAGAACTACAATGAGGTACCACCTCACACCAGTCAGAATGACTATCATTAAAAAGTCTACAAATAACAAATGCTGGAGAGGGTGTGGAGAAAAGGGAACCCTCCTACACTGTTGGTGGGAATGTAAATTGGTGTAGTCACTATGGAGAACAGTATGGAGGTTCCTCAAAAAACTAAACATAGAGCTTACGATCCAGCAATCCCACTCCTGGGAATATACCTGGACAAGACTCTAATTCAAAAAGATACATGCGCCCCTATGTTCATAGCAGCACTCTCCACAATAGCCAAAACGTGGGAACAAGCTAAATGTCCATCAACAGATGAATGGACACAGCAGATGCAGTACACACATACGAAATAACGAACGAGATAACGCCATCTGCAGAAACAAGGATATAACCAGAAACTACCACACTAAGTGACGTCAGTCAGAAAGGGGAAGACAAATACCGTATGATACCGCTTACATGCGGAATTTAAAACATGGCACAAATGAACCTATCTGTAAAACAAACAGACTCAGATGCAGCGAACAGACTTGCGGCTGCCTAGCGGGGAGGGAGGGAGAGAGAGGGACTGGGAGTTTGGGGCTGGTAGATGCGAACTGTTACATTTAGAATGGATAAACAACTAAAATCCTAACATGTAACACAAGAAACTATATTCAATATCCTGTGATAAATCATGATGGAAAAGAATATGAAAAAGCAATGTATATATGTATCTAACTGAGTCATTTTGCTATACAACAGAGATTGGCATGGCATGTAAATCAACTCTACTTTAACAGGAAAAAATATGCCCTCTTGAAATTGTCACTGAGAAGAGGTCTTCAATAAAGGACTATTTGGTCACATAGAATGCATTTATAAACAAAACAATGAAACCAGCTAGAGCACTGGGCACCAATACTGCTTTGTTTCTACCTAAAATCATTCAGGACCAAACATTAAACTCATTAAAATTGATTTTCAAGCTAATGAGTGCCCATGTGTTATCTTTTCACGTCCAAATCAATAATCTTAGAGGAAAGGAGACTATGGACCTTCTATTAAGTGACAAACACATGAGGGCTTTTCACTGTTCTCCTTTATTTCTCAAAAGTCCTTGAAAATCTCACAGCAGTTAAAACGCTAGTGGCCTGCAGTATGAAAATGAACAAGCTGTTGTCTATGCAATAACAGGGGTAAATACAAACACCACACTGAGTGGAAGCAACAGGTATAAAAGAATCACATGGTACAATTCCATTTTTGCCGAATTTCAAAAACAGGAAAAACTAAACTATGACAAATAGGAAGCAGGACAGGGATTATCTCTGGAAGAGGGAGAACTTTGAGGGGGCTGTGACGGGGCCTTCTGGGCTATTGTTTATTGATCTGTTTGCCAGCCATATAAGATTATTCAAACTATAAAATCACTGAGTATATGATTTATATATAATTTTATTTGGTACACTTCAATGAAAATGCCAAAAAGAAGTATTTTTGCAGGCATGATTCAATACAATTGAGAAGGGGACAGTGGCTCAGATGGTAAAGAATCTGACTGCAATGCAGAAGACCCAGGTTCGATCCCTGGGTCAGGAAGATCCCCTGTAGAAGGAAATGGCAACCCAATCAGTATTCCTGCCTGAAGAATTCCATGGACAGAAGAGCCTGTAGAGCTACGGTTCACGGGGTGGCAGAGCCAGATATGACTGAGCGACTAACACTTTCAACAACTAGCCCAATGTTACCCAGCTAGTAAGGAGAGGAGCCAGATGGAATCAACCTGATGCTAGACACATCCTCTTTCTACCACACCAAGCTTCCCTCTCAAGTCACAGAGACACCCTAGTCCCTGGGGGGTGGGGAGTGGGGGTGGGGTGGGGTTCACAAGTTCTTTGCTTTGGTTTGGGAGTTTTAGGCTTTGTTTTGGTCTTACATGGAATCCATCCCTCTTGTTTCTAATAATAATCAGTACCTCATCCCACTCGTGTTCCAGTAGTTTGGCAGGACACACACGCCCACCTAAACCACAGTTCATGAGTGGACTGGCTACCCCAGACCAAGCTGACCAGCACACTATTAATGACTCCACAAGACCCACCCCACCCCCACCGGCCCTGTAATTAGTTCAGGGTTGGGTACGTAACTCCATTCCAGCCTAATGACTGCTAGACTTAGGTGGTTTTCGGAATTGATGGGAGAGGTGGGGGTGGGGGAGGACATGCTATTGCTTTAGACAGTGATTCTCAAACAGGGGCAATTCTGCTCCACTGCTCCTCACCCAGGGGCTATTTGGCAATGCGTGGGGACATTTCTGGCTGTTATAAATGGAGGGTGAGCAATACTACTGACACTAGATGGTCGAGGCCAGAGATGCTGCTGCACATCCTACAATGCACAGAGCAGGCTCCCCCGCAGAGAATTATCTGGCCCCAAATGTCAGCAGCACCAAGACTGAGAAATCTTGCTTGTGGACTTAGTTCCGTGGGTGTAAGCCTGGAACTGCAGGTGCCATCACACATAAATGCATGCCAGAGAGTTCCACAGGAGGTGGAACAAAGACAGGAAGGGAGAGAACAGAAGCAAGAGGGTGAAAATGATGGCTGAGGGCCTGGATCCAGCTACCCCTGAAGTCGTATCAATCTCATCCTTATATCAATAAATTTTTTGATGATCCCATTTTATACTGTCTGTCACTTGCAACAGAGAGTCCTGTTCACACTCCCAGTATGTATAAATTTCCAGTCTCTCAATCATCTTTTGACTCTTTATGACCCCACGGACTGCCATGGAATTCTTCAGGCAATACTGGAGTGGGCCGCCGTTTCCTTTTCCAGGGGATCTTCCCAACCCAGGGATCAAACCTGGGCTTCCCACATTGCAGGCAGATTCTCTACCTTCTGAGCCACCAAGGAAGCCCTAACCTTATGCCAAATTCTATGGGGAATACAAAGATAGGAACACATAAATCTCCTTCAGGGAACCTACAATCTAAACCAAGAAAATAAACAAGTATGAAAATAACTAAACAGCATGGAACACCAATCACTACAGGAGCAGTAGTGCTACGGAGATTACGAAGATAGGGAAATACAAACTCAGTATGGAGTATATTTCAAATAAATTATTAAGAGCAAACAGGATGATCTATACATTCTCCAAACTCTACCCTTCTTAGAATGAAACCAGTTACCAAAGACCCTCAGGGAGTCCAAACTGGCTCAATTTTTTTCCCTATTAAAAAAGTGAATATATAAAATTTTAGATCACATCAAAAACTGTTGAGAAAGAGCCAAAGTAAAACTCATATCTGAATGACTTGTTTACACATTATTGCTCTACCCACTTATCTCCCTGCTATGAAAGATGAGAAAGGATTCACAAGTAATGCAAAAGAATGAAGAAACCGGACCACAACACAAGGGTTATTTGCAAAGTAGCTACACAATGCCTCGTACACAGGTCTCAATGCTTCACTCAAAGATTACTCTGCTTCTCTCGAAAGGTCATCTCCCCCTTGCACCAGGCTGGGAGTGGGACTGCTGCCCACCTTGGGTGACTGGGGCACTGGAGCATCACGCAGCCTGCCCTCTCTCCAGAATACACAGCCTCCATCACTGGCCAGTAAGCATAACCACCTCAATGAAAAACAGAGCAAAGGAATCTCCTGGGCTTCAGCAAGATCTCTAAGGGCAGGACTTAATTTCTCAGGCAAAAGATTGGTTCCCTCCCCCAAAGGAAAAGAATGAGTAAAGGAGGATGCCCTGTGCCCAGTACAGGGCTCTGAACCACAGCAACAAGCAGCAGTTGTTCCCACAGAGGCTGTGTTTGTGTCTCAGAACATGGGCAACCCAGGGTGAGCCTAAGAACAGCATCACGCACACCATACAAAGGCCAGGGCAGGGCGGCTCCCCACCTGAGCGCACGGTCTCACCCTGTTAATCAAATCAGGGCTGAACTTCCGTGTGATGGGTGACAGCCCAGGCTGTGGATAACCAGCCCTGGAGACTGTCTCACTCTTTGTGCTTAAGACAAACTGAATAGAGGCAGTTTATCAGGATCAAGGCAGCTAAAGGAAAATGCAGGCTTTTCTCTCAAATTCTTCCCCTTCCTCTCCATTCCCCCCTATTCTAAGAGGAAGATAAACATGTGTTTTTCCCTCTGGGATGTATCCTTCATATGTACCCTCTGTTCTTGGAGTCCCTGGGGCCTCCACTCCAGGCAGCACCAGCCCAAGCGCCACTATGACTAAGACACTGCAGGCTGACAGCTGCCGGGCAGAAGGGACAGAAAAGAGGGACACCTATCCCCTGCCTCTGACTACCTTCCAGGGCCAAGGTCAGGGCCTTCCTCCTGGGTCCCAGCTGGCCTGGGGCAGCTTGCCTCAATAGGAAAGGGCCAACCTCCAGAACCAAGAAGCAGCAAGTACTAACTGTCTTCCCACTTTTCAATAATTCAGCCTCCTTCTAAAACACAGCAGCAGAATGTATTCTTCAGTCATCTTTCATTCCCAATAACAAGCTTAATAAATATCCACATAAAAGAAAAATACAGAAAAAGTTAAAATTGCCTATAATCCCAAGCCCAGAAATGTCACAGTCAACATTTTTTTCTTAGCTGTGGTTTCTTGCATACACTAAATGTTCATTTCCTTTACTTAGATTTAAAAAAAAAAAAAAAAAAAAAGGAGGGGTGTGGATCACAGTGTTCTGCATTTATCATCATGGGCATATGGTCAACCCATTCTAGAACCATCTCCCTCCCCATCACAGCATCAATTTCATTCACTGCAAACACTACACAATGGAAATAACAACAAGAAAAAATAATAATAATCTCTTCAGGATCCAATTTCAATTAATCTCACACTAGCTGTCATGAACTCTGCCCCATCAGAAGCTATTCTGGCAAACGTGCGATGAGCATCCCAAACTTTGCATCCACTGCCGAGACCCCTAGTTGTGTCAAGAGCATGAAGTGTTTATGTATATATGGGGAGAGGCGGGAAGGTAATCAGGAGAGATGAGAATGAACCCAGCATTGCGTTTTAAGTCAGAGAGAAACATCCCATTCAGAGGAAGAAAGAGGAGATAGCATATCTGGGAGCAAAACGGAAACAGAATAACCTTCAAAAAGGTAGACAAGGTCAGCCCTAAGGCCTGCCCCAGTTGAAACCATGAATCCACTTCAGTGACAGATCCTGCAGGCAACTCCGGAATGGGAATGCCAAAGTAAGCTCCAAACTCTTGCCAGCATGAGCAAGGCATCCAACTTCTTAGAACTCAGCATCCTACCTTGCAGGCGGTTTTGAGGAGAAAATTAAACAATGTGAAAGTTGTTAGTGCAGCACCTACCACACGTTAGCTTCCAACAAATGCCATCTGTGACCTTCACATTTGCCAAGTAATGAAAAGGTCAACTCTCAATTAAAGTAACAGCAACCGCAGGCAATGAGCCTGCTATTATTCCAACTGCCTTTCAGTACAGAACTGGTAATAAATGACAAAAATTTATTGTGTATCAGCTAGCCACAGATAATGCCAATCACATTTTTCGGAAATGTGACCGAATTTCCAAACATCCCATAGGCAAGAGAACTCTCCCCCACCACACCCCACTCCCAACTTGCCAGCAATCCCAAATACCTAAGAAGAGCAAAGCTCTGATTCCAATGGAGCTGGGGAAGGACATCCCCTTCTCCTTCCTTCTGCCAGCACTGAGGTGTCACAAGGCCCACGGGAACTGTGAAAACCACTACCTTACAAAACTATACATGTCTGAGAGTGGCAGGCAGTTCCGTAGCACATTCAGGACAGCCCTATAAACTTCAGAGCATAAAACACCGATTCACTTGAATGACCGCTCTAAGAGAGCGGAATTATTGTCTATTTTGCTCACTGTTATAGCCTGAAGTGTCCAGGACAGTGCCTGGCACAGAGCGAGTATTCAGTAAGTTTGCTCAATGTACGAGTGAGTGCAACTGAAAATGAAAATTTAGTGATTTCAAGGTTTTTAAGTGATAAGAAATATCTCAAGTAGACCTTAGAAGAGCAACCATGATAACCCTGTAGGATCTCCAACACAACGCCCGTGCACAGCATGCATGCAAGCAACAAATATCTGCAGGAGGAACGAGCGCTGCAAAAATAGCAAACCAGAAACAGAGACTAAATCCTTTTGGATCAAAAGACTTTTCTAGACAGCTGAGGGCTGGCCCTTTAAGCGCCTACGCTATTTTTATTTTAACCGTTTTTGGATAGGAATCATTTACTGTATGTTTCAAAGGCGACAGAGAATGTACTTTAACACTTTCTTTTTTGTGGTGAGCATATATTACAACGACCACAAGAGCTACTGAGGCTGTGAAAAGCTCCGTGCTAGAATGGCTTAGGGCAACACACAAGGCTGTGGGAATGAGAGACGGTATCTCAGCTTTTAATTACATACCCCACCTTCCCACCAGTCCTCCCAAAACAGATGCTGGCATGCTCTGAGATGCACCCCAGGAACCGAAGCAGAAGCTCCTAAACTCATTGTGCCACAGACTCCCTCTGACAAAATCCTACAGACCCTTCTCAGAGTAAGATTTTTAAATGTCATAAAACAGAACACAAGACAATACAAAAGAATTACACCAAAAGGGAATTATCCAAATAATTATGATATAGCATTATGTGCTTCTCACCATACTTAACTAGGTCCAGTGGCAAACTATATAACTACTGTAATTCAAAGTAATGATGAGCATATTCAGTATTTTTGAAAAATGTATAACTATAATACAATATGAAAATAACTGATTTTATTGGTATTACTGTCACAGGAGTTGCCAGTGCTAATGGGAGGCGGGAGGGTGAGAACTCATAACTGAAGATGTTAAACTGCAGTAAGAGATTAGTGGAAACAAAGGTGAATTTTTCTTCTGTCCAAGCTCATGAACTTCCCCCCAGCCCCAACTTCCATCCTCCAATCGAAGGATCCTCCTCAGGATAAGGATCCATGGACTAAACAAAGCAGGTGGGGTAGGGGATAGGATCAGCTACAGTTAAACATAAGATCACCACCAGCCATCTCTCTTGGGACCATGTTGTGAATATATTATATATATATGAATAATAAAACAAAGCCACTGCACCATTCCAGTGCAAACGTAAGTGTAGCTGTAAATGGGAAAGCTATACCAGAAGCCATAACCATCCAAGTCTACAAAGGGAAATTACAATGTTACAATGCAGTCAAGGAGGGAAGCAAAATCCAAATGGGTTAGAACTCAAGTGTCCATTAGATACAGTTACGGAATTAGTTTCTTCATAATGCAAATGCTTCATCAATATAAAAACATTAAAACTCTTTTCAAATGTTATAAACACTCAATTTTAGTTTGATGTGATATACTGCCTAGCCAGTCCTTGATTATGACAATTTAGTCTAATATACAAACAGATGTGGAGAAGGCAATGGCAACCCGCTCCAGTACTCTTGCCTGGAAAATCCCATGGACGGAGGACCCTGGTGGGCTACAGTCCATGGGGTCACAAAGAGTCAGACACGACTGAGTGACTTCACTTTCACTTTTCACTTTCATGCATTGGAGAAGGAAATGGCAACCCACTCCAGCATTCTTGACTGGAGAATCCCAAGGACGGGGGAGCCTGGTGGGCTGCCGTCGTCTATGGGGTCGCACAGAGTTGGGCACAACTGAAGTGATTTAGCAGCATACAAACAGATGAAAATCATTTTTTACGTCAGCTTCAAGTTATCCCTGCCAATGGGAGGGTAGAAAAATATGACAAATACCTTTAAATCCTTATTTCAAGAAACTGTCATTTAGATTGCAGCTCACATTTGACACTGCAAGCAAGCAGGGGAGGCTTTACTCTAGAATGTTCTTCCATCAATTCTCTACTAGCATCTGCTGATTCTTCCAGGCCCAGTTCAGTCACCTCCACTCCCACAGGCCTGGCCCCCTGGTATACAGGTCACAGCCCTAACACTGGGGTGGGAACAGGGTGCTGTTTGGTTCATTTCTGTGGGCCCTGCAGGCCTGTATCAGTGTTTACTAAACACACAGACTTTAAAGTAAGAGGCAAATGAACAGCTTTTTTCTGTTTCTCCACCTTAAACTATAAAGTATATAATGTAACCTAATAAACCTCAATTTAAATATGTGCGTATTCAGTCACTCAGTCATGTCTAACTATTTGTGACCCTAAGGACTGTAGTCCACCATGCTCCTCCATCCATGGGATTCTCCAGGCAGGAATACTGGAGTGAACTGCCATTACCTCCTCCAGGGGATCTTCCCAACCCAGAGATTGAACCCATGTCTCTTGCATCTCCTATACTGGCAGGCAAGTTCTTTACCACTGAATCCCCTGGGAATCCCCCAATTTAAAAATATTTACTTGAAAATACACCAAAGTCAGGCAAGAAAACTGTACGGGTTAAAATGAAAGAAAAAAACAACAAAATGACTGTTTTCAAATCTTACCCAATATCTGGTAGAGAAAGCGTGACAGCAACATTTTATATAATCACACAAACACTATCGAGGGAAAAGCTGAACTTCTGAGACCTTCACTGGATCGAGTAGTTTAATATCATACTTATGGAATCTTCACACCAACCTTGTGAGGAAACCCCCACTATTTCCATTTTACAGAAGCACAGACTCTTCTGGATAAGCGCTGGGCAATGGGGCGGTCAATGAATGTGACCATCTAAGTGGGGCCAGAAATGCAGTACTTTTTAGGAAACCAGGAGCTGGAGGCCACGGGAGTTGCACCGACCTCAGCTCCCAGGGAGGCGAGGGGAGGACCAGAGGAGAGAAGCCGCCAAGGAATCGAGGCTGGTGGGGAGAGGCACGGAGGGAGCTCTCCCGCCCAGCTCACACCTGGAGAATGAACAGGTGAGGCTGGGCCGGCAGTTTCCAACAGATCATGAGGCTGCTCTGGACAGGATGGGTTTAATGAACAAAGTAACAGAAGGAGGATGGTGTGCAAAAGGATGCTGAAGTGGAAATGCCCTTGTTACCTGCCCTCACCCCTGCGGGGAGGCTCAGTCCCGGAGGCCAAGGCCTTGTCACCCCAGGGCCTGGCTCTGTTCCTCGCATCAGACCGAGTAAATGAGTCCATTGAAAATGTAGCATCTGAGCAGGAAGAAACGTCAGCGAGGGCGGAGGCAATACAAATGGAGAGAAAAAAATGAGGTAAAATAAAGCACGCTAGGGAAGGTAAAAAGGGGAGTATCAGTAATTCACTGGGTGTGGGAGTTGACTGGCAGGTGGTAGAACCACCCACAAAAACAAACAAACAAAGAAAAACCCCAGACATTTGAAAAGAACTTAGAATTCACTATTCAGTCATACGACATCTCTTTTCAAAGCGACTTTACTTTTGAAGGAAAGGTGGAAATTGCGCCGGTAGCATGTGCCGCAGCCAGAGAACAAGCTGCCTCCTCACGCACCCAGTCCATTCTGGCATTCTGGGCGGAAATTCTGACAGAACTTTTTTAAGTATGTATATGTGAAGAGCTGTTATTTCTTCTACTTATTTTCAGCAAAAGAGATGCAATTTTTTTTTTTTAAGAGATGCAATTTTAAACAGTGTTTATCACCAAAAAAGATCTGGAAGAACCACCCACGGTTATCTCTGGGTAGCAGAAATAAGGTGGTTTGTTATTTTTGCTTATCAACATGTTATTGTTCCATATTTACGTACATTGCTTTTGCAACTTCAAAAAAAGGTTAATTTTTAAAAGAGTACATCTTTCTCAAACTTTAAGAAAGTTTAAAAGTTATTGTCTAATTTCATTAGATAAAGCCTTGCAGGGACAAAAATCTTTGGAGGAGAAAAAACTCTTCATTCTAAATACATGATAGTTATTTTCAATATACAATTTTGGAATAAATTTCTAAAGTGCCCCCAAATGGTTCACCACAGAACAAAACTTAAGTCATGAGATACAATCTAAAAACTAAACTTCCACATCCATAGGAACTAAAAACAATCAATATTCAAAAGACTGCCTTTTTATATGCATAGGCAATTATTTAAGATTAAAAACTGTGATAATAGTAAGAACTGGACTGTTTAATGACGCTGACAGTTCAAATTTGGATTTAGATAAACCATTAGCCCTCTTAACCAGATAGCTGTGCTACTTCCGAGGACTTTTAGTAAAATCAATGTAATTCAAATTATACCACTTGTGGATATAGTATGGAACCATCTCTACAACACCAATATTAATTTCTTTAAACACAAAATAATTTATAACATAGGGCTATCCTCTGCACAGTGCCTTTGTTCAACTTACTGAAAGCTGAAAACCCCTGTTTACCCCCTACCTCGGAGACAAAAACCTACAGACAGCAGACTTTGGTACACACAGATGTGGGCTGGACCTCCGGCTCTGCTTGCCCTGTGGGCTGGATGCCGTTGTGCAGTATGTAACATGCAGACAACACACATACCTGGCGGCCCAATCATAGCCCTGTCACCCGCATCTGTGAGATCCATGGTTCCAGGAGCATGTCAGAAATTTAAACTTACTAATGCGTGATCGCCAGACTCAACTGCCAGAAGGGCTTCTAGTATGACTTATACATATTAATTATAAGTCATATTATTTATAGTTCTTAAATTCTGTACCACATTAGCTCTCACAGCATTAACGGCATTCTTAAACAAAACCTATCACGTATGCTCAAGAATTTTGAACTTCATTCAGATGAATGGTAGAAATAGGACTTTTCTCGCATATTATCTCAGTTCTTTTCTTGAAATTGACTATACTAACCAAGGGGCCATCCCTTTTCTTTAACCCTGATCAGTAGGCACATTAGAACTTTGGCCAGTAAAGGATATTAGTTAGAACTGACCTTATTATATATTTCCCATCTAACATATATTTTATGTTTACCAACTGTAACAATAACTTCAGTAAATGTTTTAAAAACTCAGACTGTATCCTAGCACAGGATAGCTCAAAGGTAGAGTTAAAGAGGTAACACTGAAAGACATATACACTGGAATTGACATATATAAACTATTATACATAAAATAGATAACTAAACTAATAAGGATCTACTGTTAGTCAAAGACATGGTTTTGCCAGTAGTGATATATGAATGTGAGAGCTGGACTATAAAAAAGGCTGAGCACTGAAGAACTGGCGCTTTGGAACTGTGGCGCTAAAGAAGACTTTTGAAAGTTCCCTGGACAGCAAGAAGATCAAACCAGTCAATCCTAAAGGAAATCAACCCTGAATTTCATTGGAAGGACTGATAATGAAGCTCCAGCAACTGTTTTTGGCCACCTGATGCAAAGAGCGGACTCACTGGAAAATATCCTAAAGCTGGGAAAGTTTGAATGCAAAAGGAGAAAGAAGTGGCAGAGGATGAGATGGTTAGATACCATCACTGGCTCAATAAACGTGAATTTGAGCAAACTCAGGGAGATACTGGAGGACAGAGGAGCCTGGAGTGCTACAGTCCATGCACGGCATTGCAACAAGTTGGACAAGATTGAGCAACTGAAGAACATCAAAAGACCTACTGTATAGCGTAGGGAGCTCTACTCAGTACTCTGTAATGGCCTGCATGGGAAAAGAATCTAAACGAGAGTGGATATATGTATATGCATAACTGATTCACTTTGTAGGACACCTGAAACTAACACAACATTGTAAACCAACTATACTCAAATTTTAAAAAAAAAATTTTTTTAAGCAGAATTAACTGGCAAATACTTTCTTCCTCAATTGAGATGAAGGAAATCAATCCCAAACATGTACACAAGACAAAAATGAAACAGTGCAAAGCTGCACGTAGAATGAAGTTCTTTAAGTGTCAATTCCTAACCAGCCCCAGCCCTCAGCTAACGTTTCTCCTCCTTCCTAACCCACTGACCCTTCTGGTTTGTGAGAAAGAAAATCTGATCTTGTCCAAGAAACCAACCGTCCCTCCACCGGCAGTTTCCTCAAGACCAGCTACTCATGTGTCACACTGAAGGGAATAAACTGCAGTTCTCTTTAAATCACCTCTAGTTCCAAAATGCTACTATACAAACAAATTGGCTAAGCGAATGAAAAATTTTTTTTAATCCCAATATCAGGAATGTGGTGATATGTATAAAATATTTACGTAAGTTGAAAAGAATCCTCAACTTGTTAGGTACCCACGGGGTAGATACAGCATGCCAAAAGTTCATGTGAAAAAGATTTAAAAGATTTCAGTTGACTCTAAGCCCAGGATAAGCCAACAGAACAGCCTGGATAACAGAAAAAGGAAAAAAAGAACAAAAAACTCATAACAATAGGAGAAATGTTATCCTGACATTAAAGGGGCCATGGCCCCACCATCCTTCCAGCTCCTCAGGCCACACAGCAAGTTTCAGTTTCAGAAAACCTTAAAAGCAGAGGCAGTAAGAATGGCAAGATGCCTGCAAATCCATGAATAGAGCCTGGGGGACCAAGCCAAGAGCTTCCAGCTCAGGCAGAAAAACAGAGTACATGCCACTGCCTTATCAAGTAGGTTGAAAGGAAAAAACATGGGCTTCCAGGTGAGACACAGTGAGAGAGAGTTCTGCTCAAGTGTAGAAGGGCAGGGGCATCTTGGGATGCTGAGGCTCCTGGAAGGGATGGGAGCACAGCTTCAGGGTTCAGAGCCTAGGGCCCCCTTACAGACAGGCACCAGGACCACGTACTCCAGGCGCCCCCAAAGCAGCACTTCCCCCGGCTAGAATTGGACAGAGTAGTTCCTCCTCCCCGCCCGCACCCCACCAGGCTCCTCTACTGACTGCAGCTTCACGAGCCCAGATATTCTACAATCAGGAACATTCCTAGAGAACCAGCACTGAAACCAAGGCTAACAAGAGATAAAGAAGCAGATGTGCCAGCCAAGAGCTGCTGCTGGGAATGTGTTCAAGGCTTTGTTGTTTCTCTCGTGCCAAGGGGACAGCTAATATGAGAAGCTTCCCAGCCTGACCTACCGTAGATTGATTCCATGATAAAGGAACAATCATTTCACCTACCAAGCAGGAACTACAGTCTCTGAATCCAAAAGACATTTTCAAATGTGGGACTTCATCTTGGTTTACAAAGAGGAGAAAAACAAGCCCCACGGGGAGGGAAAAGGTGAAGAAATTTTGTTGACGTAATCCCCTCCTTTAGACTAGTACAGTCTAGAGACTAGAACAGTAAAAGACACCTCCATTTCAGGCATCTCAGAGAAAACTATTATGTTCTGCTTTTCTCTCTACTCTATCTCCAGGAACCTCACCCACTCCCCAAAGGTGAACAAAGATAATTTAGCATACATCTTAACCCTGAACTCTTTCCTAAACTTGACTCAACATTTTTTTTTTTTTTTTGGTGAAACAAGTTTGACTCAAATTTCTAATCACCTCTCTGAGAATCGCCCAGACTTTGGGCACACTGACCTTAAAACATCCAAATCAAGCTCATTTTCTTTGCCCTAAAACAGGTCTCTCTCATTTCCTTGTTTCCCAACTGCTTTCCAGACAACTGGTTTGAAAACCTGGAAAGTGCCCTCTACTCTTCTCTCTCCTCCATTTTACAGTAAGCCATCAGGATACAGTCTCTCTCACTAGGAGCCAAAACCTAGTTTTGGCTTGAAAAAACCTCAAGCACTGGTCTAGGCCTATACTTAACTCAGACCACAGCAAGACCCTCATCCTTCCCCCAGCCCCGCCTCTGGCTCCTAGCAGTACTCCGCTCCCACACTCTCCACGGGCAGCCTCCTCTTTTACTCAACCGACTGTCCAGGGCTTCTCTCCAACATCTACCATAAAACTGACCCCCCAGCCTGACCCACAGAGCCTCCACACCAGGGCATGAACGCCCTAACAGACCAAGCTCGGTGGGCAGGGAGGGTCAGAGCTCCACTCACACACGTCCCTGGCCTCTGGTCATTCGCAAGTTCGCCTCCATGCCTTTGCTCGCTCTTCCATCCAAGCACTCCCGCTCACCCCTGGATGGGACTCTCAGACCACTCATTTCAATCTGTTCATTTTCTCAGGAAACAAGCCCCAGGGGCCTGGAATGACAGGCATCCGGTCACAGGCTGGGCTAGACAGAGCTGACCTCTCCCTTCAGGGCTTTTTCCCTAGACCACACCAAGTCCCCATGATTTGCTTTTTAAAAAAAGATGAAATAAATACCTCGGCTTGAAATGTCTTCATTAGACTAAACTTCTAAGCCCATCAAATTAGGAAAAAAAAAAAAAAAAAGAACAGTGCCCACATTTCCAGTAACTTGGGGATTTCCCTTAAAAGACTCACAAGCCCCGCTGGCTGCACTTTCCAGTTTAACCACTAAGACTATGTGGATGTGAAGGCTCTGGCGCCCAGCCTGGGGTCTGCCCAGACTCACCTTGCTCCTACAGAGAGGAGCCAGTTGTACTCTACAGCCTCTGTTTATTCAATCAGGGTTAAAGCCAAAAAAACTGTTAGATCTACAGAGCCCTGAAAACCTGCTGAGAGAGGTGCTCCAGGACACCGCAGGCTTCATAACACCTACATCCAAACCACATCTCTGGCTCCTTTTGAGAGGGACAATATTTAAGATGTGTACAACCGGTTCTGACTATGCCTGCTGATTAAAGTCAACAGTGAGATTGTCAAGTAGGATTTACTGCACTTTGAAAATTATGATCTCCGTGGACCAGAAGGCTACTCATGTGTTGAGAGCCCCACCCCCAGCCCACTTGACTGTGAGACTTCTGTGCACAGACCACTGCATACACCCACCCACCCTCCCCTCTGAAAGCCAGGAATTCCATCTTTCTCATCCTGGCATCTGTGTCCCAAGTGCCAGGTTCAGAGAAGACACACCATCAGTGTGTGCTAACTGACACTGAACTTGAAAAAGAAGCTGGATTTCTTGGCTAAGAATGTCTGGAAATACCCCAGGACTCCCCGAATAGTGTGGTAATTGCAAAATAATTAATACAGAATCATATGCTTTGGTGGTCTAGCACAGTGACCTCTTGCTCTGGGGGAAAAATCCAGAGATTACATCTCAAGTAGTCTAAGCACTATAGAACTGGTAAAATCACACCCCGGAACGATGCCCTTTCAGTTACACTAAAACTGGGTGATACGCCGTCACTGAGACTCCAGTGTACTTGACATTCTCATGTACTCCCTTCATTCCTTTTCAAACGCAGGAACAGTACTATGGCTATTTTTAGAACTATTAAGAGGGTTCTGACCATACCAAAAGCACTAGCAAACTTCATGCTCATTACACGATTCATTTAGTAATAATCAAAACACAAAGAGTCATGAACTCATTACTCATAAGAAGGTTTTTGGTTTGCGCTTCTGAAGTCACATTATACAATCAAAGCTCTAATATTTCAAATCTGGAAACTTACATGTGTAAGAAAGCAAAAAACCTGACACAATAGAGACCATCATAATAGACCTGTGTAAAATGTCTCTAAGCAAATATTGTCTCAAAGATCTTAGGATTTATTTTCACCTAATGACTGATTTCCTCTGGGTCCACCCTGTGAAAAGAACTTCCGCAAAATACCATTTGCCTGATTCTTATCTGCCTACAATTATGAACTCTGCTAAACAAATAAACTTCCTTCCCATTTTTAAAGTTTTTCCAAAATTGGAGAATCGACATCTTTGAGGGGCACGCTATTTTCTGAACTTGAAACAGCACTGGCAGTGAAGGAATTCTTCACAGTATTTTGAGACAAGAAAAGGACTTCAGAAAGGGTGGCACAGCTGCTCCCTACCTCTATTTCAGGGAAGGGGAAGACAAGGCACAATTTTCCCCCTGGGTCAGGTCATGGAGGTGGCTGGTGGCAGAGGCCAGTCTAATTTTCTCTGCCCTGTTATTCCCTTACTGGAGCTAAATGACTTGTGACCTAAAAAGCATTATGATCTTGTTCTGCACAAGTGAATCAGGACTTATGTTTAATTCATGCAGAATGTGATAAAACAACAGAAGAAAAAAAAAACCCTTGATACCAAGGTGAGTACCCAGTGATGCAAAGAGCTCTGGTCTGAGTCAGGACACCTTGCTTTAATCTCAGCTGTCACTTTAGGGAAACCACCTCATCTCTAGAGGACCCAATGTTTTCATCTTTCAGAAAAGGGAATGGAACTAATACGCAACTGTGAAGGTCATCTCCATCTCTAAATGCGATGAAGAAGATGATGGTGATGGCTCACACTCATTAAGTGCTTGATCTGATTCAGACATTGTTATAAGTATCTTATGTGGGTAAATCCTCAACAGCCTGGAAGATGGCTCTTAGCCCCATTTTGAAGATGAACACATTCGTGCTTTAAGAGAACTGATGTGTCCAAGGTGGCACCTCCACTGGGAAGAGATGGAGAGGAGATCCATCCAGGCCAGTGGGTCCAGAGGCCCTCTCTTCCTTATCAGAGGTAGACAGTCTAAGATGACCGCCCTGACTTGTAGTTACAAGAGATATTTCAAACTGAGAATAATCATCGAGGTCATTCAACACGATGTCCCTATGAGACCAAAGGTCAAGGCCCAGGGAAGTACAACTTGGATGTATGAGTCAAATTCAGTGGAAACATATGACTCCATCCACCCCACTGCCTGGACAAGCCCACTCCAAAGAGTGCTCAACAGTTTATATTCACTCACCTCATCTCATGTGACACCCAAGCAGAACTGCACGGCTGGCAGCAGAGCAGAGGTTACCATTCCCATGGCATTGAGCCAAGGCCAAATAGCAACACCAGCAAACCTGGGCCTCCAAGCCACACCTTCAGCTTCCTGTCTGGTGTCCTGTCGCTGGCTGGAGGAGATGCCTCTGGAATAATTCTTAACATAAAGAGCACTTTCCAGTTATCTCAACAGCTACGACAAGCTGCCTAACTTCTCTGGATTCAGTTTCTTCATACACTTTTCCCAACAAGGAGGGAGGAAGGAATAATATCACTACTTCCAGGATTCCCTGGAAGCTGACTACTCCCGACACAATAGCTAGCATATATTAACTGCTCAGAAATGTAATCATCTCTTCCTTCCTATGGCTGCATTAATGTTATAGATCTACTCTGTAAGTGATGCTTCTCTAAGAAAACGCCCTCTCTCTTACTGGAGGAGAAGAGCTACAGCATACGCACCTGCCTCGTCTACCCCAGGACGCCCTCTTGGTAATGGGAGCCCAGGGCTGGGAGATACGTCACCTCACTGGACTTTGGCAACTTCCACTCTCTTCAAATAACCAGAACCTGGTTTCTTCCCATACAAAGTTCACACAACTGGTCAAGCCTCCCAGGCTCTTGAACATCTACAACAATGACACTCTTTCATATGTTAGAGAATCTCCATGCACCTCAACAGACTACTCAATTTATGCCTCTTTTCTTTGCCTATTTCCTTGCAGGCCCCTTGATCTACTCTGAAACGCACAGGCGTACACTCAGGTAGCTAACTAAAATATTCTCAATGACAATCTACTGATAGACATGGATACTTTTGATTTTAGTAAAATAATTTAGAGAGAAAATACAAACAAATCAGCAGGACATTAACAAAGTGTGAAAAAACCCAGGGATCTGGGACCTCGAGTTTAAGTCCTACCATAACAAGATATGTGATCTTATTCAAAGAAAGTCACCTTGATCAAATGAAGCCCTGGGTCTCAGTTTCCTCATGTAGAAAAGAGAAAACGGAACTCCATTCCAGTATAACCAGAATGACCACCATACCACAATTATCAATAGGTGTGTCCATGCGCTAGGGTGTGCTGGGATGAAAGAAGAGTCACTCAATTCTGAATCTCCTGGTATCTGGGTAATTTACTTAATGGGACCTATCTTCCTTAAGGTTAAAAAAATCACTGGTCTCAAAAGCAAAGCAGAGTTAGAGAGCAGCCCTGAAATATGCTAAAATATGCTGGGAAACTACCAAGAGTATATCCTAACTTTTCTCATAATCCATCACACCAATGACCTACAACTCACTCATGTTTCTGTAAAGACTCAGTTCAGATATCCTCTCCTCTAAAGTCTACCTGACTCCCTGTGTGTACCTGTATTATCACAGTAAATTCAACTATCTTCACAGGCGTCCTCTCCCTGTTAAACTGCAAGCTGCTCAAAGGCTAAGCCTGTGTCCTACCCTCCTCTGGATCCACGGCACCTACCACCACGCATTCACAAAAACCATGAACTTAAACTACAAACTCAACCACATTTTAAACAGTTTACATTTGCAGACAGTCTTCATAATTTCTTATGCAAAATTTGACATTCATTTTAAAATAGGACCTATAAAAAAGATAAATACAGATAAATACAAAACACATTATTAATTTTACAGATGAAAAAGGCTCAGCCCAGCTCAAAATGAACAAGGCCTGTGAGTCTAATTCCATCGCAACATATAACAGACAAAAAATACTCTGCAGAAGTACCAAAGTGCACGATAATGAAGGAAATTTTTTTCATCATATTTTTCTTATAAATCTAACAAAGCAGTGTAACCTGCTAGTTCATCAATCTTTCAAAAGCAAATACAGAGGTAACAGAAATAATAACAGAAAGTTACTTAAGTCTAGAAACACAAATAGAACCGAATAAATTTTTTTGCTTTTCTATAACTTTTATAAATGTTTCTGAATAGCAATGTATATTATGAAATAAAATTCAAAAAGACTATTATTTCTACTCCTTAAAAGTTTTCAAAAGAAAGGAAGGGTTCCACATCATGTATCAATAGGGAAAAGCAAATTAAAGCAACAAAGAGATACTATTACACATCTATTCAAATGGCCACAATCTGGAACACTGGCAATACCAAATATCGACAAGGATGTGGAGTAAAAGGAACTCTCACTCACTGCTGGTGGGAATGCAAAATGGTATGGTCACTCTGGAAAACAGTTTGGCAGCTTCTTAGGAAACTAAACTTACTCTCACCATATGATCCCACACTCCTTCTCCCTGATGTTTACCCAAAAAAAGCTGAAAGCGTATGTCCATACAAAAACTGACACAAAGATGTTTATAGCAGCTTATTCATAACTGCCAGACCTTGGAAGCAACCGAGAGGTCCTTCTGTAGATGAATAAACTGGTACAGCCAAACAATGAGATCTTACTCAGTACTAAGAAATGAATGGCCAAGCCATGAAAGATGCTGAGGAAGCGTACACGTACATCACTAAGCGAGGGAGCCAATCTGGAAAGAATGCGTACTTTTATGGTTCCAATTATACGACCTTTTGGAAAAGGCAAAACCATAAAGACCGGCAGTTGCCAGGGGCTGGAAGGAGGAAGGGATGAAAAGCATTGCACAGAGAATTTTCAGGGCAGTGAAACTATTCATTGTGATATTACAGATACATGCAATTACACACTTACCCAAACGCATGGAATGTATAACCCTAATAATGAACCACAGTGTAAACTATGGACTTTGGGTGATAGTGATATATCAATGCAAGTTCATCAACTGTGACAGATGTACCACACTGATTAGGGACACTGCTAACAGGGGAGGCTGCTGCATGTGTGGGAACTGCATCTTCTGCTCAATATTGCCATGAACTTAAAATTGCTCAAAAAATAAATCTATCCAAAACACAAAGCAGGAGATTTGAATCTACTTTTCAATAACCATTTGATGCCTAGTTTATTATATTATCCTAATGGTATTTGGGGCGAAGTTAAATATACTGAAAAAGAGGAAAGGTCATCAAAGTATTTTTTTAATTTAATAAACTGAACAGGGATCTCCCCACAGATCCAAAGGTTAGGATGCCACACTCTCACTGATGACAGCGTGGGTTTAATGCCTGGTCAGGGAGCTAAGATTCCACAAGCTGTGGGGTGTGGCCAAAAATGAAAAAAGTTAATAAACTGAGGAGTTCCTATGTAAAATGTTCAAAAATTTTAAAAGGTGCAAGAGTATGCAATGCTAATTTTTCCTTCCACTCTTGTTCTCCAAACACCCAATTTCAAAGTTGCTGAGTTTTTTTAAGTCTTATTTCATAGGACACTATTCCACTATTGTCCTCCCATATACAAGTGACTATTCTGAAGTCACAGCACTTGTTTCAAAAAATACGAGCAACTCCTATGTCTAATAGTAGGTATAAAAGAAAATATTTAAATTGAGAACCTTGCTACTCAAAATGTGGTCCCCAGACGGGCAGTATCAGCATCATCACCTGTGAGAAGCTTGTTGGAAATACAGAATCTTGAGTTCCATCCCAGACCTGCTAAAGCAGAACTATTTAATGCATTTCAACAAGATGCCCAACTGATTTGTACACGCTGGTATACATGACACCACCACCTCTGTTTTCACAGAGTGTACAGGCTAAGAAGATTAAATAACTGCAATGCAAGATACAGAGACTAGACTACACAGCTACAGGAGTCTAGGGACAGATCAGTTTTGGTCTCCAATGGTTCCCACTATCACAGGTAAAATGCCTACTCCTCTGAAGGGGTCTGTATGCCACGTACATCTGTTCAGCTCATACTCTGCTACTCCCTATAGCAGATTTCCTGCCAGCCTGACCAACAGCCTGTCACTGAGGCTCCTCCAACGTGCCTGCAGGCCTCTGAACATGCTACCCCAACCACTTTGCACCCCTGAGCTTCCTGGCTACCTCCTCCTTGGCCACCTTTGGGAGGGGGCAGGAGCCCCTCCCTGCTCTCCCATGGCACAGCCCAGCTGGCTGATGTCTACCCTCCCCTGCCAGAGGAGCTCCTGTAATTATTTTCGACCCAGTTCAGCACGCTGATCCAATGAATGAATGAATGAGTAATCAGAGATGCTTCAGGGAAGGCGTGACCATGAGCAGGACTCAGATGGTCAGAAATGGAAGATCAGAGCAGAGGCACATTTAAGGCTAAGACTGGATTAGGCAGTCCATCTAGAAGAACAAACTATAATTTACTTTCTTTCTCATTATGAGATCTGCTCCAGGCAGTGTTTCGTTGTGGATTAGATGGGGTTTCTCTCCCTGCTTTTCTCCCTTCTCTCTTTGTAAAATCAACCTGTGCCCAAATTATTGTCATTCTCAGTAACCAGAGCTTCCCAAGCACAGAGAGAGGCTGCAGCCACTACTGCTCAAACACCCCCACAAGAGCTTGGTAGGGGCTACACCAGTTCTGCTTAGCAGAGGCAGCAAATTTTTCAAATTCAAGGAGTGGTTTGGCTATGACAAGTTCTTCCCTCTTCATTAAACTCAAACATGCACTAATTAAAACTAATTTAAATCTACAGACAAAAAAATATGGTAATATATATTTTAAAATTTTCCATCTCAACCTAGGACACAATCTCAGCAACAAACCAACATCAGGCTGACTTTAAGCAAGACGGCAACACTGCCACCTATATACTAGCTATAGTCAGAGTCACACCTTACAGGAAGGCCACTGTGTGCCAGTTAGCACAAGAGCAAGTCCAACTGGTCAGAGGCACCCAAGGTGGGCTGATCCAGTCTGCAGGAAACCTCAAAGGTAAGTAAATAAGCCCAATGCCAGGACCCAACTGTGCCTGCAAGCTGTGGTTAGCAGCAGCTGTGCAAAGAACAAATTGTGCTTGTATTCAATACAGAAGAAGCAATTTGCTACTCAGTCATTTGCACCAATCTCAGACACTGGGTCACAGTCATTTCAGAAGATAGAGAATAATTACATATCCAAGGCATCACTACCACCTCCTGAACCACACCAGCCTCCTAAGTGGTCCTCTTGGCTTCCCAAAGCAGACATCACTCCTAGCTTTCACACCCACAGCACTTAGAAGCAAACCCTGCACAGCACCCTGGAACCTTCTACAGTCTGGCCCACATCAGCCCTTTCTGACTCAGGACCCAGCTCTCTTATGCATCACCTGCCTTCCTCCTGCTGCTCTACCAGGCCCACCTACAGGCCTTGTTCCCTGCTAGCCCCTCTTCCTGGTACTTCTTTAGGGACCTATTACCACTCAGGTGAAATGCCACCTCAGCCCCAGGCACTCCCCACCAAACCACCTTGTTAACTCTCCTTCCTAACACTCACCACCAGCTGCAATTATTACAGTTATTTATTTGCTTCCTTCACTGCTGTCTCTCCTGTCTAGAATTTGAGTCATGAAAACAGGGGCCTGGTGTGCCTATTCACTGCTCAATCTCAGGTCCTCAATCAACACCTGGCACACAGTAGGTGCTTAATAACTAGATCCATGTTGAATACATTTGTTAACTTGTTGAATGAATAATGGCTATAAACTCAGGTTCTAAGCAAAGTCAAAATAGGAAAAACCTGTTTTTACATAAAATATATATTAGTGATTGAGTATGAATTTACAAAAAGACTCCTTTCCTAATATATTTTTAAATATTACAAAGCGTCAATGTGTACACTTTTTAAAAGATA
Source organism: Ovis aries (assembly GCF_016772045.2). Taxonomy (NCBI): domain Eukaryota; kingdom Metazoa; phylum Chordata; class Mammalia; order Artiodactyla; family Bovidae; genus Ovis; species Ovis aries. The sequence continues at coordinate 57,999,108 of NC_056059.1, read as the reverse complement.
AACTTTTAGTGCAAAATGAGCTAACTCCTCCAGGGCATGAACAGTGAGTGCCTGGTACACAGATGGCACCCACTAAGTATCTGCTGAATATCTACAGAAGCATTGGAGAATAGCTTAATACAAGGCATGAGCTACATGAAACTTGACTTGGATTTGAAAACACAGCAAATTTGGCTATATTTAGCTCCCATTTTCTATTTTATCTGACAAATTGACTTGTACATTTTAAAACCACTAATTTGAGATACTAGCAGTAATCTTGGCCATCGTTTTTATGGGCAGTAGAGATCCAAGGAAGTTCAGAAAATTATCCGGCAGGTCTGTTGCTGTTAGTCTTCACCAACAGGGAAGTGGACATATAGAAATACTTAATAGATTACTCAGAACCGCCAGGGATGTCAGTGGATTTAATATAAAAATCACATTAACAGTGTAATCTATATAAAAACTCCAGTATCCCTGATGAAAGACTAATCAAGAAATCATACCTCAAAAAAATAAAGAAATCACACCTCCATAAACCTGGCTCTATTTTCAATATAATGCAGACCTGCCTTAATGCTCCAGGACATGTCTAATATTAAAAAGCTATGTTAATTTTTCTTTTAACATATAATCTCTTTGAAATAAAATTCTTCCCTATTTTGGCTTTATTCTTACATGATAAAATGACTCACTCTATATGTTCAGTATTCACACATCACCAAAGAAAACCAAATTCAAGTTCAGGTCACCACCTGCATCAAGTAACAGACATCTACCCCCAAGTAACAGACACCTATTCCCCTTCTTCTTCGCTAACAGCTGTTGGGCTGCAAATTACAAAGGTCAAATTAGGAATTTTTAATAGATGTGCAAGCGTTTGTGTGAGGTGTGTGCTCGTGTGCATTTGTGTGTCCGTGAAGGGTCATTCTAAAATCTAATATAAATGCACTTTGGGAGCGTGCACATTCTGCACTGTATCTGTGCCTCGTTTCTACTTTTAAAACATTTCCTAGTATATAATACAAAGTGTGTTAATGACCTGTCTCTTAACTGAACACCAAACAGGTTCCATAGAGAGCCATTCTTATAATCCCAAGAAGTGAACTTTCAAACAGTAACTTCATATTCTAAAAGTGCTCATAGACTAACACAGTCTACAAAATTCAGTTATAGGATGCAATTTACAATAGCACAAGACCTAGAAAAAATGAAATACAAAAGAATAGCATTTCTTAAAATTATGCTGACAACTGATAGGTAACTTTGCTCCAAAAACATTTCATAGTTGTTTGCTATTGTTTCTGTAGTTTAAACAATTTTGGAATAACATGATTCAGAACTTAGATCAAGTTGGTCACATGCTGTTCATTTTTTACATGAACTTTTCAAAAGTACTGCCCGTTGTGGGAAGCTGACAATCCTTACAAAATCCTTGATTTTTTTTTTTTATAAGGCTTTGGTTTGCTGTTTTCATCATCACCTCTATAGGCCAACATAAACCAAAGTTCACTACATTCCTATAGTGTAAAGCATCTTATATTGTATGTTTTAGGAAAGTACATAAAACTATAAAACAGTATTAGCAGTAAGGTTTTTTTTTAGATTTACCTCTTGATTTTGGAATAAAACAAGTCTTTTTTTTTTCTTTTCTTACTCCTTTTGGCCTTACCGTGTAACAGTATAGTAATATTGGGTTGGCCAAAAAGTTTATTTGGGTTTTTCCATGCGATGTCACCAAAAAACGAACTTTTTGCCCAACCCAATATAGAAGCAGATTCAAATCCTCAGTCTAGAATGAGTAAGAGAATACTCAGGCAACACACCCTGAATTATTTTTTAAATCATATGACATTTTTAAACTTCAGCATTATTTGGAAAAGCCAACAAGCTATCTCTTCAAGCCAGGAAATCTGGGCATTATTAATTTGTCTTCAGTACAAAACTACTTCACAACGACTCAAAACAGGTTTGAAAGTCACTTCACTTTTACTACTAGCTGTGTTTCAGCAACTGAAGATTCTGGTGGGCAAGAGGAGACAGTAGGATATAATGCCTAATAACTAGTGTTACCTGGTTTCTGCATCTCTATTTTATTATCACTTAAATGACAGGCAAAGCCTATCGGCCTCATATAAAGGTATTTGTAAAAATGTACTTTAACACTCTAAAAGCACTGCATCATAACTAGACGTACCACCACCTATTATTTGTAAAGAGTCACAGAACGGCTAACGGGTTCTCTCAGTGAGTTTAATGTAATTGCTCAACTAACCTGCCATACACCAAGAGCGAGCCCTGCCAAGGGACTGGCAGAGAGAGGAGCCCGCTGGACTCGAGAAAGGTGCCCCATTAGCCCGCCGGCAAGAGTTGCATCGTTCAAAACACAAAACACCTGGTACTCCGGGAGGATATTATCCTATCACTGCCTTCTCAAATTGGTGGGAACTCTAGAAATCCACTCCAATCCCTTCGTTTTTGCAATAGCGGAATTGGCCTGGACTTGTAACGCTTAGTGATTCTGAAGGCGCCAATGCTCTGAAAATAAAACTTCAAAGAAATAAAAAGAACTTAGGTTTAAAATTCAGACCCCCCCCCCCCCCCCCCCCCGCAAACCCGCCCTTGAAAACAGGGAGTTAAAAACAAAAGACAGACATCCTCTAAGAGCATCGAATTCAGCCTCCGGGCATCCTCTGTGCACGGTCCCAACAACCGAGCACAAACCTGTCTGTATCCGGGAGGCTGACATGCGAGGTCCCGCCGCCTGGACACGCCTCGCGGGGAATCCGGGGCGCGCTGGGGGCCGCAGAAGCCCACCCGCCCGGTATTGAGCCTCACTCTCCCCACCTGTGAAATGGGCGTAAGGCCCCTGGCTCTTTCTCCCCACAGGGAAGAAAGTCTAATGAATGAGAACCACCTGGTGAGCTACCCGGATCGCGCTGGCCGCTCTCCGGACGCGGTCCCTGTGCAAGGGGCGCCCCTCGCCGCGGTCCGATCCCACCCCCACCACGCCGCAGACCCCCAGCGGCCCGGACGCCCAGCAGCCCGACGGTTACCAAGGTTCCCCGAGCCACGCCCGCCGGGACGCCAGCTCCCGGGCGGTCCGCTACCGTAACGGGCGCCGGCCCGACGCCGCCTACCTTGGCCACCCAGCTGAACAATGGTGACATCGCGGGCCGGGCGGCGGCTCGTCGCCCGCAGCTCCCGCTCACTCCCTCCGCCGGCCCGAGCGGCGGCGGGCAGCCAGGAGCGGGCTCGGGGCGCGGCGGGGCCGGGGCATGGCTCCCCCCGCGGTGGCGGCGGCGGTGGCGGCGGCGGACTCCTCCCCGCTCGTCACTGCCCGGAGAGGTCGCGCCCGCGGGGCTGCCCGGCCGAGGAAAGGGAAGTGGGTGGGGAGAGCGGGGGAGGGGAGCGGGGGGAGGGAGCGCGGCCGACCCCGCCCCCACCCCGCCCACCCCCACGCTCGCCTCGCGGCGGGAAGTTGGGACCCGCGGGGGTCGCCCCGCTCCGGGACGCCCCCGGCTGCGCGGGTATCGGGGGACGAGTCGTAAACCCTGAGGGCTTAGGGACGCGGCTTTCTAGGCCTTCGGGGTCCGTTTGGCCCAACTTCGAAAAAACTAGGAATTCCTCTCCCAGAGGTTTGATGAAAGCCCCAGAGCCGGAGCCGACACAAAACCCGCCCAACTTTCCAGGGGTTACCCCCACCCCCATGGCTTTGCTTCCTAAACGCTCCAGATTGCTGGTAACAAAAGGCCTAGTGTTTCCCTAACTCCTAATACCTTTATATAATCAAAGGTGGTTTTCTTGTAGTCAGAAAACTCAGCTGTTGAGACTAGAGAAGGGGCGGTGGAGAAAGAACCTTCAGTTACTGCCAGCCTGGAGATTTCAGCAATGTGAGAATTGTTGGTTTCACGTTTTCTTCTCTCCAAGGCAAGATGATAAGCCGTGTAGTCACTTTATTGCTACAAAGGTTAAGCTGAGTTTCAAACTCAGACATCCAAGAGTTGCACGTTAAAAAAAAAAGAAAAAAGGCTAAAGGTCACATGAATAGTCAGTGTGTAAATATCAATATATGTGTCATATGGAGCTACTCACTGAATGCCTCAGACCAAGTAGCCACCCTAGAACCAGAATTCTGATTCTTTCCTTTTGTTATATTAATTGTGCCCTGTCTTCATGGGGGGCTTCCCCGGGTGGCTCAGTTGTAAAGAATCTGCCTGCCAATGCAGGAGACTGGGGTTCAATCCCTGGGTCAGGAAGATGGAGAAAGAAATGGCAACCCACTCCAATATTCTTGCCTGGGAAATCCTGTGGACAGAGGAGCCTGGCGGGCTACAGGCCCTGGGGTGGCAAAAGAGTTGAGTATAAGTAGAGACTAAACAACAATCTTCACGGGACATTTTTATGGCGTTTCCCAAATGCCTGTCATCTTGAGTTAGATGGGTTATATTCATTATCTATCGCTACATGACAAATTACCCCAAAACTTAGAAACTGAGAACAGCAGTTTCTGTGGGTCAAAAGTCCAGCAGCATCTTAGCTGGGCACCTCTGGCTCCAGGTCTGTAGCTGGGTCTGCAGGCATCTCAAGACTGAGCTGGAACTGAAGCATCCACTTACAAGCTCACACACAGTTGTTCCCAAGATTCAGTTCGTTGCAGGCTCTTGGGCTCAGGGTCTCAGTTTCTTGCTGCAGCATGTGGCTCTCCCCATAAAACTGCTCACAGAATGACAGCTTGTGCCCCGCAGGATCCAAGAAAGAGCAGGTGTCCAAGAAGGAAGTCAGTAGTTTTGTAAACCACAGAAGTGACATCCCAAAACTTCTGCAGCAGTCTTATCTACACTCAAGGCAAGGGTATGAGGGCATAAATACCAAGAAGACCACACGAGAGGAAAGAGTGTCTTTTTTTTTCTTCTCCCAGGTGGGGTGCATGGGAACAAGATAAATGATAAAGTCATGGTGAATATCAAGAGTGACATCATTCTAACAAAGCCTACCTGGGTACTTGAAAAGAGCCTTCAGAGTATCTTTGTTGCTTAGTTGCTAAATCGTGTATGACTCTTTTGTGACCCCATGGACTGTAGCCCACCAGGCTCCTCTGTCTATGGGATTTTCCAGGCAAGAGTACTGGAGTGAGTTGCCATTGCCTTCACTGTTGAAACATCTTTAGTTCAGCCTAGTTGCTCAGTCGTGTCTGACTCTTTGCGACCCCACGAATCCCAGCATGCCAGGCCTCCCTGTCCATCACCAACTCCTGGAGTTTACTCAAACTCATGTTCATCGAGTGGGTGAGTTAGGGAAGTGCTATTCTTTCATTCATTTCAGCAGTAATGTTCCCTAGAGGTGGAAAGGGGCAGTGCATTTGCAACCATCTAACTAAATCTTTCCATGTTATCACATTACTTCCCCCAAGCAAGCAGAAGAGATAGAGCCTGAGAGCTCCATTTAAGTGAGAGCCTTTATGGTCCCTACAGCCTTGCTACTCAAAGTGTGGTCCATGGATCAGCTGCCTCAGCATCACCTGGCAATTTGTTAGAAATGCAGATTCTTGGACCCTGCCCTAATCCCATCCTACAGAGTCACAAGCTTCATTTTACCATGACTCCAAGAGGCTAGGATACACATAAAGTTTGAAACACACTAGAATATGAGACACACTGGCCTTAAAATAATGTAACTGACAAACAGTTGAGAGACTAGCTAAAACTGTCCCTCATCCATATGATGGTATGAACTAGCTCAGCAGAGAGAGACCTAGTGAGCTAAGGGGAAGCAACATCATTTTGGTGGGAGTGGATGAAAAGCTGAGGACCTGCAGGACAAGCTGGATGGATGACAAATGTCGCCCTACATCGTCACTCCAATCCCCAGCCTGAGCTCTCTGAAAATGACGAGGACTGAGAAACAACTCAGGGGGAACCCTGAGTGTACTCAGAGGGGAACCCAAAATGTACTACGGAAACCTGAATTACCTCCAACTGACTGAGATAAACTTTCTGCTTCTTTGGCAGGAGGCGGGGAGGCAAAAATAGAGAAATTACCTTAAATTTAGAAAATTGCAATTCTTGCCAAGAAAAAAAAAAAGACTAAATCCTGAATATGATAGAAAGAAACGAGTGTGGGCAGGTGAAATAGGGACACCTAGGCTTCACTGTTTAAACCTGGATCCAAGTACACACACATCAGGGTGAAGTCTCCTGCAGTTCCTGGTTTGCACTATGGCACCCCACTCCAGTACTCTTGCCTGGAGAATCCCAGGGACAGAGGAGCCTGGTGGGCTGCCGTCTATGGGGTCGCACAGAGTCGGACACGACTGAAGCGACTTAGCAGCAGCAACAGCAGACCTTACATTGGCCACCTGATGTGAAGAGCTGACTCATCTGAAAAGACCCGGATGCTGGAAGGGATTGGGGGCAGGAGGAAAAGGGGACGACAGAGGATGAGATGGCTGGATGGTGTCACCGACTCAATGGACATGGGTTTGGGTAAACGGGAGTTGGTGATGGACAGGGAGGCCTGGCGTGCTGCAATTCATGGGGCCGCAAAGAGTTGGACACGACTGAGCGAATGAACTGAACTGAACTGAAACCTTGTATGATTTTAGACTCAAGAGAGGTCTCCATCTGCTCCAGGTGTCCTGCTTGATCCAGGACTGGGCAGAATCACTCATTTCAGAGGAATCTAAGAACCTTTCTGATGATTTGATAGTAACACGTGTGGCCGTAAGGCTAAATATTACATGTGTGTATGCACACTCAGTTGTGCCCAGCTGTTTGTGACCCCATGGACTGTAGCCCACCAGCCTCCTCTGTCCGTGGAACTTCCCTGGCAAGAATACTGGACTGAGTTGCCATTTCTTTCTCCAGAGGATCTTCCCAACCCAGGGATCAAACCCATATTTCTTGCATCTCCTGCAATGGCAGAAGAGTTCTTTACCAGCTAAGTTCTTAATTCCCTGCCAACATGTACTTTGCCAACAGAAACTCTGTTATAATCTGTAAGTTCATTAAGGGGAAACTGTTAACATCAGGCAAGCTAACAGATCTCACATTCAAAATGATTTTCCTTAAAATATTACGTTTCCTCCCATATGAAAAATGTATCCTCCTCTAAGAAATTGTATATTCCCCCAGGGAAGGACTGAACATAGAGGGGGCATGGATAATTTTAATAGCTCCCTGGTGATGCCCTTTCAGCCAGAATTGAGAATACTTACAGACACTTAGAGACAGAATAATCATTGCTCAAATATGCTGATGGTTCCCTAGAGTTACCTGTGCTGCCAAGGCGGTTGGGTGAGGAATGAGGGCAGATGATTTGGCTGTCTGTGGCAGGGTTGAATTCTCAAAGACCTTAAGGGGCAGGCAGGTCATATTAATGTGTGGAGAGGGCCAAGTGTGAGACAATAAGGAACAAATGAACTGTGGCAATGTGGAGAACAAGTACTCAATTATTAAAGCTCTCCACCCAGCCAAGCGAAATGTGTAACCAGAATGAATTCAGCAGGAGAGGTGTTATTGATGTTGACCTCTGGATTTACTTAAAACTTGGAGGAATAGTGTGTGTGTGTGTGTGTGTGTGTGTGTGTGTGTGTGTGTGTGTGTGTGATTCTGTTTATTAGCCAGGATTGAGAACCACTTCCATAATTCTCAATCCTGGATCCTTTGTTTAAAAAAATAAGTTCTGTGCTCTGCAGAGAGCAATAGGCTATCCAAATAAGACTGAAGAGATCTAAACAAATAGGATCTACAGAAAACCCAGGACCAATTTCCAGGGAGGTTTAAAAGGAAGCTTATGGCTTCCCTGATGGCGCATTAAGGAATCTGCCAGCAATTAGGGAGACCTGGGTTTGATCCCCAGGTTGGGAAGATCCCCTGGAAAAGGGAATGGCTGTTCATTCCAAGATTCTTGCCTGGAGAATTCCATGGACAGAGGAGCCTGGCAGGCCACAGTCCATGGGGTCACAAAGAGTCGGACTCAACTGAGTGACGAACACTTTCACTTGAATGTCTCACCATCTCAGTTTTCCTGAGACATTAAAGGAGGGCTAAAAAGAGAAAACTCAGAAACTGGAAGAGTTGCTCATTGACTAAATTTGATCATAATTTCCTAAATAAGCCTGACACTGTGGCCCTTTTGCCATGTTCCTCCTTTGAAAAGGAGCAAGGGGCAAGGACAGCAAAACTCCCTGAGAGTCCAGGAGGAGATGCTGGCAGTCTCCTCTCCCACAACTGAAACGTGGAGGGAACAGAAGCCGGAAACTTGCAGGAGCATGACCTCACTCTGCAGCCTGTTCCTCCCCACCACAAGACCCCATTAAAAACAGAGTCATTGTCATACCAACTCCAGGAGGAAACTCAACTTGGTTTCAAGAGAATGAGAACCACTTTGCACTTGGTAAGGAGGATGCTGACAGCAGTTACAATGTGTTTGGTTTGATTGTTTCTCCCACAACACCATGCTATTCTGGGACACCAGCTGAGTGTCCTACAATTCAACTCAATTCTGACATTATCTACTCCCACCCTGACTTCAGACACCAATTGCAAGTCCAGGTTGTCACCTGTGCTTCTGACCAACTGGTTTTAGATTGGAGGTTCCCACAACCCCCTCCTTGGGTTCAATTAATTTGCTGAGTGGTTCACAGAACTCAGGGAAACATCTGACTTACTAGAGCATCAATTTATATAAAAGGATGTAACTCAGGAACAGCCAAAGGAAAGAGAAACACAGGGCAAGTTATGGGGAAATGGGGTGAACCTTCCATGCTCTTTCTAGGCACACTACTCTCGTCAAATCTGTTACCTGTTAATCAACTTGGAAGTTCTTCAAATCCCATCCTTCTGAGGTTTTATGGAGGCTTCATACACAGGCATGACTGACCTCTTCATTGGCTTTTGGCCATTGTAATCATTCTCCCCTTCCTCTCTCTTCCATAGACTTCAGGGGGTGGGACCTTCTAATCACAAGGTTGGTTCCCCTAGCAACCAGCCTCCATCCCAAGGGGATCTAGGGACTTTCCAAAAGTCACCTCATTAACATTACAAAAGACACCTCTATCACCCTCTAAACAGGAAATTCCAAGGGTTTTAGTGGCTCTGTGTCTGGAAAGGTGGACAAAGACCAAAAGTAAATTGCTTATTATAAATCACAATTTCACAGCAACCGATCAAGAATTTATTCAGTTTGTGAATATTCATTAGCACCTATGGAGTAAATCAACACGTGTCCTAACAAGGAATAGCAAAAATAATCAACCCCAAAGCACGCCCTGAATTAGGCATAGGAAGTAGCAGGAGAGAGTGAACAACGCCAAGGGAAGGGCCCAAGTGAAGCTCCGTGGAGGTTCAAAGGAATGAAAAATAACTTCCGGCTGCAAAGGAAGAACCAGCGTCCTGACAGAAGACATCAGGACTTCTATGGATGATGGAGGAGTGGGTTTTCCACTGGCATGAAGGACTGATGTTCATCTCTGGAAATCAAGCCATCCCAGGACAGATAGGCTAGAAGTCAAAGCTCACACTGCAGAAAGAGCATTTTAGGAAATGGCAGTTTGGAGGTGTGCAGTCATGCGTCTCTGGCATAGAAGTTCGTTTCCAGAAAAAATATTTTCAAAGGATACTAGCAAATCCAGAAATGTCATGAAAAAAGTGCCTCCATATGAATTGAAAACAAACGTCCATGAAAAAAGCTCGTACATGAATGTTTCCCAGTAGCATTATTGTAATGGCTAAAAAGTCGAAACAACCCAAATGTCCATCAACTGACAAATGGATAGTGTGCCCACACAACAGATTATGTGGCCATAAAAAGTGATAAAGTACCAATGCACGCTGCAACATAAATGGACCTTGAAAACATTATACCACATGAAAGAAACTAGACGCAAAGAACTATATATCGTATATGGTGGTGGTGGTGGTTTAGTCACACAGTAGTGTCCAGCTCTTTGCAATCCCATGGACTGGGGCCTGCCAGGCTCCTCTGTTCATGGGCTTTCTCAAGCAAGAGTACTGGAGTGGATTGCCATTCCTTTCTGCAGGGGATCTTCCCTACCCAGGTCTTCTGCATTGCTGGATTCTTGACTGACTAAGCGGCCGTGCTGAGACATATATTGTATGGTTCCCTTTATAAGAAATATCCAAATAGACAGAAAGTGGATTCGCGGTTTACAGGGATTGAGGGGAAAATGAGGAGTGATTGCTAATGAGTATGGATTTTTTTGTTTTTTTGAGGTGATGAAAATACTTTGAAATTAGACAGTGGTGATGGTTACACAATTTAGTGAGTATACTAAAGCCCCACATTCCATGGCCTGTGAATTACAGCTCAATTTTTAAAATCCCTCTAAGTGATGATGGTTTAATGACTTATATAAATGGTTTAGATAATTAATTTCCTGAGCTTGTATAATAATGGAACCTATACTTCAAAGGGCTAATTTCAGGATTAAATGAGATGCATATAAAGCACACAGCCTGAATCCTTGCACATAGTAGGTGCTCAGGAAATGTCAGCTGATGTTGTGGGGTGGGGGGGTGGAGGAGGAGGGAGAGACGAAGAGGGGAAAGAAGAAACTTCGGCAGTGGCAGCCATGACTTGTAGCTTAATGACGGTTATAAGTAGGTGTTAGTCTCTCAGCTGTATCTGATTCTTTTCAACCCCATAGACTGTAGCCCGCCAGGCTCCTCTGTCCACGGGATTCTACAGGCAAGAATACTGGAGTGGGTTGCCATTCCCTTCTCCAGGGGGATCTTCCCAACCCAGGGATCAAACCTGGGTCGCCTTCATTGCAGGCAGATTCTTTACCATCTGAGCCACCAGGCAAGCCAATGATGAGTATGTGTGATGGTTAATTTTCATGTGTCATTAAGAGCTGCCCAGACAGCTGGTTGACTTTAATTCTGGGTGTGTCTGTGGCATTCAAGTAAAGAAGGTCACCCTCACCAGTGTTCGGTGGACATTATCCCCTCCATTGAGGTGCTGAATAGAACAGAAAGGTAGAGGAAGGAGGAATGCACTCGCTCTCACTCTCTCTCCCTCTCTTTTCCTCTCCCCCGCCCCACCTCTCTCTCTCTCTCTCTCTCTCTCTCTCTCTCTCTCTCTCTCTCTCTCTCTCTCTCTCTCTCTCTCTCTCTCTCTCTCTCTCTCTCTCGCTCTGCTTGAGCTGAAACCTCCATCTCCTCCTGCCCTCAGACCTCAGTGCTTCTGGTCCTCAGGCCTTCAGACTCAGACCAGGATGCACTTTCACCATCAGCCCTCCCAGCTCTCAGGCCTTCAGACTTGCACTGAAATACACCACTGGTTTTCCTGGTTCTCCAGCTTGCAGACAGCAGATCATGGGCTTCTCAGGCTCCATAACCACGTGAGCCAGTTCCTATAATAAATCTCCCCTTATATCTCTCTAATATATCCTACTGGTTCTGTTTCTCCAGAGAAGGCTAATACAGCGTGACTGCTATAAATACAGAAATAGAACAGAAGTGATGGGCTGGAGATCTCAAGTTCGTGGCTGGGTTTATAGAGAAACAGTTGAGAGTAAAGAGATTGATTGTGTGTTAGCCAAAACTAACTCTGGGACAGGTGGGCCCCCCCAACACATCTCAATATTTTCCTCTCCCTTTTTATGGGTTGCTATGTCTAGCAGTATGACTGCACTCCACTTGTTACTTTCACTCTATCAGACATACCGTGAATCGTCTAAGTTTTGCTGGTAAATTTCCATCATTCTGGGCAGAGACTTGGTGTGCACAAGCATTACTAGCCTATCAAACATTCAGAAAGTTCAGATACTCCTTCCTAAGAAATGGATTCTGCTCACTCACACAGCTCATCTAGCATTTCTCTTCCCCAAACACCCTGTGTGTCATTACCTACTGACAGCTCTTGCTTTCTCTCAAGCACAAACATGTACTCACATTTTAAATGATTCAACATAGAGTCTTTGGGTGGCAAGACTGAGTATCTTAAGACCAGCCTCAGAGCAAAGGATGCTCAATAAACTGGTGAATGAATGAAAGAAAGTACAGAGTGGAAGAATAAATCTTGTGAAGACATTTAGATTTAGACAATAAATTCAGGGGAAAGCCTGAAGAACACTCTACTTTGATAGAGCTGTGTCAGTGTTTAAGGTCTCTAATGTTATATTTTGATTTTGTGCATGAAGTTGTAGTTTATTGGCCAGAATAACAACAAACAAATTTAAAAGAACATTTTTAAATTTCTTAAGCTCCAGTCACCTTCACTACACTGCAAAATTAAAAGCTGGCTGAGAATTCCCTGGTGGTCCTGTGGTTAGGGCTTTCCTGGTGGCTTACATGGTAAATAATGTGCCTGAAATGCAGGAAAACAGGGTTTGATCCCTGGGTTGGGAAGATCCCCTAGAGAGGGAACTGGCAACGCACTCCAGTATTCTTGCCTGGGAAATCCCTTGGACAGAGGAACCTGGTGGGCTACAGTCCATGGGGTTATAAAGAGTTGAGCACAATTGAACAACTAACACTTTCTTTTTCTTTCCAGTGGGTAGGATTCTGTGCTTTCACTGCCAGAGGCTTGGGTTCGGTCCCTGGCCAGGGACTGCATACTATGCCAGAAGGTCAAAAAAGAAAAAGAAAAAGAAGCTGGCTGAAGCCCAGCTAGAAATTCTAAGTCTTGCAGTGTGAAAAGGGAGCCACTGAACTTGTAACTCTAGACCTGTATGGTGAACCAGACACTAACAAATCCCCCCAAGAATAAAGCTCACATCAGTGAGCTTTCTCAAGATGCCTTTTTTTCTCTCAGTACTCAGCAGTCTTATTAAGACAGAAACTTACTTTCTGACACAAAGTTCTCTCTTCAGTAGAAAGAGCAAAAATATGTCATAGTGACATTTCACAACTAGCTAAATTGATATATATTGCTATTTAAATATCGGTTCCCATCTCAATATTTTCCTTAATACATGCAGTAACTGTGTTCACTTTTTAGCTGGTAAAGTATCCCAAAAATAGAAACAGTGTTTTTCTATTTTTAGCTCAGTCTATAAAGTTTAACCAAATAATCTTCTTTCCAAAGTACTACACACACATGTTTCAAATTCATGGAAAAACCCAGTGGCTATGAGCTCATAAAAGAAAACAGTGAAAAGCTGGAGTCAAAAGATTTTTGATATCCTCACCCTGTGTTACAACTCAACATAGATGCTCAGCTTCCAACTCAGACATTTTAATTGTAATTTCTAGTAGGAACATGAAAAACACTACTTAGTACAGCACTAATTTCACTGAAAAATAACTTCTTTTTCTACACTAAGTTACGTTTCTCCTTAAAAAGTAGACTAAAACCCATCAATTCCTACTTCCTGGTCAAATATATTAGTGAACAAAAATCACACCCAGACTTCCTTTCCCCCTTTTCTCATACTAAATCATAATTTCCTTTTCCTCCCAAAAAGGCAGTTTAATCTATCCTTGATTAGAGTGACTTCCCACTTGTAAAATGATGTGTTTGTTCACTTTCATCCATTTAAATGTGTCACGTTTCGGTCAGGCAATCGAACTCCTTATTATTTGCCCAACTAAGCTGACAACTTATGCTCACACAAAAGCCTGCACACCAATGTTTACAGCAGCTTTATTTCATAATCACCAAAACTTGGAATAAACCAATACATGCTTTAGTAGGTGAACGAATAAATAAACTGTGGAACATATTGACAATGGAATATGATTCAGTGTTAAAAATAAATGAGTGATCAAGCCATGAAAAGACATGGAGGAACCTTAAATATACATTACTAACCGAAAGAAGTCAATCTGAAAAGGCTACATATTGTATGATTCCAACTATATGCGACATTCTAAGAAAAGCAAAACTGTAGAGGCAGTATAAAGATCAGTGGTTACCAGAGCGTGAGGATAGGAGAGAAAGGGTGAGTAACCAGGGCACAGATGATTTTTAGGCAGTGATAATACTTTGTATGATACTATAACAAAGAATGGCTCAGCAATAAAGAATCCACCTTCAATGGTTCAGTCTCTGGGTTGGGAAGATCTCCTGGAGAAGGAAATGGCAACCCACTCCCGTATTCTTGCCTGGGAAATCCCATGAACAGAGGGGCCTGGTGGGCTAGAGTCCCTGGGGTCGAAAAGAGTCAGACATGACTTAGCAACTAAACACAGCACAACAACATAACGATGAGTACAAGTCATTATATATTTGACCAAACCCATAGAATGTACAACACTGAGAGTGAATCCTAATGTGAATTCTGGACGTCAGGGCACAGTGGTGTGTCAGTGAAGGTTTGGCAGTTGTTATAACTGTTTCACTCTGGTGAGGGATGCTGACAGTGGCGTGGGGTTCATGACTGTGTGGGGGCAGGGGCCATATGAGAAATACCACCTGCTCAATTTTGCTGTGAACCTAAAACCAAGAAAGAATCTGCTGGCAATGCAGGAGACCCAGGTTCAATCCCTGGGTTGGAAAGATCCCTTGGAGATGGAAATAGCTACCGGTATTCTTGCCTGGAGAATCCCATGGACAGAGGAGCCTGGCAGGCTACAGGCCATAGGGTCGCAAAGAGTTGGACATGACTGGGTGACTATCGCTTTGCCACTTTGCCACTACCACTATTCTTTAAAAACTTTTGAAAAAAATCAAGTTTTAAACATCACTGAAACTTTCTGTCAATGTTCTCAGTGTTTTGTGTGCATGCTTCCATATTTTGGAACAGAACTGCACACCTTGAAAGAGGTAAAATGCCTCTTCGTGTCAGATTCCTATGCCTGGTACAGAGGCACACACCTCCATGCAGTCATGCAAAAAAGAAGTCATATCTGTTTCCTCACCAGGGCTTGAGATTCTGACAAAGATTCCACCAAGCTATGTATGCCAATTTGGAGAAAGAAATGGCAACCCACTCCAGTGTTCTTGCCGGGAGAATCCCAGGGACGGGGGAGCCTGGTGGGCTGCCGTCTATGGGGTCGCACAGAGTCGGACACGACTGAAGCGACTTAGCAGCAGCAGCAGCATGTATGCCAATCCTGGCTCTGCTCAGCAGAGTTTTCAGGTGCACAGGACAAACATGCTTTCAGAAGCTAAGATCTACGTGCTGCATTCTTAGGTCCACACCCCTCCAAAAACTCTAAAGATAAAAGGTCTCTCTGGGCTCACTGCTTAGCAAAAGAATGCATAGGTTGTAAAGTAAACCAGCACCTGCATCCTGGTCTCTATACACAGTTGGAGAAGGTACATCACTTATATTGGCTTTGATAGGAGATGCAAAGGCTGAGATGATACAAGAAGAAGGAAGTGGCTTCTCTTTTCTATTTGTGTTGGAATCACCTTCCGTTTCTCAAATGCTTATCAGCGGAGAAGCCTAAAATATGGCTCTCCTCATCTGGAGTTTTTCAAACACAGTACAGGTTATGCTCTGGGGGAAGTGAAGATGGATTCAACCTTCAGATGAGGGTCAGGATTCATCTTAAATGGTCAGATTGAATTGCACGCAGCCCTTGGAGCCTTTCTCTCTGTGCAGGCAGTGTGGTTTTGGAGAAGCCCAACAGGAGGAACAGGGCGTTGGTGTCCAGGTGTGCACAGCTAGCTTCTACCTGCTCACGACTGGCTGTGTGACCTTAGGCAGCTCACACTGCATTTCTGGACCTGTTTGCACCTTGTAAATTTTTAAAATATAATTTTAGTATATGTGCTGCCAAAGTCAGCACTTTTTAAATATAATTTTAAATTTTATTTTATCTTTTATTCATGCCACTTGGCATGTGGGATGCTGGTTTCCTGACCAGGGACTGAACCCACACCCCTTGCCTTGGGAGCGTGAAGTCCCCACCTTGTAAATTTTTGGAGGTTGGGTTCTTTCTAAACTTCCCTCAGGAATGCAATGGAATATATTCTAATTTAAACGCCCGTGGTGGGTTTGTGACTGGCAGCCTTAGCTCAGGGTCAAGGTAGAACTGAAACACACCTGCTTCCCAATCTCAAGGTCATAATTGGAAATTGCCAACTTGGAATGTTTCCAAAACCTACAGTTAGTTTCTTACTTCAGGGGAGAAGATGACAAGAAAGAATGCGTGCGGCACGATGGCAGGGGTCACCTGCTTCCTGTCTGAGGTACCCTTCTCCGAGGTCAAGGGTCAGGAAGGAACAACACCCACTGAGCCCTTATTACATGCCAAGTGTTTTCATATATTCTCATGAATCCTCACAACTCCAGAGCCATGGGGGCTGGATCTCTCAGAGCCTGGGGGGTCAGACCTCTCCCTGCAGAACTATAGGGGCAGGACTTCTGCCCTGCTGTGTCCAGAAGGTGAGACCTCTGCCCCAGTGGGACTGAGGGCAGAGAATCAAGCCAAAGGGGATTATTCTAAAGCCTTAAGGCTTTAGATCCCATGGAGTTTGCCTGGTAGCTTGGACTTACTTGGGCCCTATCAACCCCTTTCTTCTCTCTGATTTCTCTCTTTCAGAATAGAGTTGTGTGTTCTATGCCTGTCCCACCACTGTTCTTTGAAAACACATAATTTTTTAATTTCACAGGTTCATGACTGGAGAGAAATTTGTCTCAGGATGAGTCATACCTCGAATCTCATCCATGTCTGATTTGGATGATATTCAGATGACACTTGGACTTCTGAGTTGACAGTGGGATGTAATAAATGAATTTATTACAAAAGACATGAATTTGGGGGGATCAGGGACAGAATGCTACAGAATGAATGTTTACATACTCCCTAGATTGCTATGTTAAAACCAAACTCTCCAGGGTCTCTGGGGGTGATTAGGTCGTGAAGGTGAAGCCTTCATGAATGGGATTAATGCCCTTATAAAAGAGACCCCAAAGTGATCTTTCTTCCCTTCCACCTCATGAGGTTACAGCAGAAAGACTGTCGTCTATGAACCAGGAAGCTGGCTCTTGCAAGACACCGTATCTTCAGCTAGGATGTCTCGGCCTCTAGACCTGTGAGAAACAAACTGCTGCTGTTTATAAGCAACTCAGTCTGTATTTTTGTTACAGCAGCTCAAATGGACTAAGACTAACAATAGTAATAGAACATGTGTATGGAGTGCCTACCGTCCACCAGCCACTGCTAACACCAGCAAACCTCTGACGTGCGTTCATTAAGGACCAGGCATCGTTCTAAGCATCTACAGTGCACGAGGCTGGGACCAGGATTACTCTGCTTCCAAAGGGAAACTGAACGGGTAGAACCAGGATACAGGCTGAAGCACTATGCCAACCTAACCACTTTACTACCCTAATTATTATCTCAAAACTCTGACGCAGGCTGTTAGTTATTGTTTTGCAAATAAGGAAGTAGACGTCGCGCAAGGTAAAAATCAATCCTTCACCCAAGGTCTTACTTGGTTAGAGCTGAGGCTCTCTTTGCGTTGTCAAGAAAGCAAATGGCCCTGAGTGTTATCAACACAGGACTCTGTGCTCTAAGATTTCAGGGATCTAGTCTGGCCAAGAAAGGTTCTGGGGAGAGTTACCAGCTTGCAGCCACCAACAGGCTCTGTCAAGGACAGAAGTTTTGGAGCCAGGGGCTGAGCCAGTGCCAGCTAGGCTAGGTGGAGGTGGCCTTGAAATGGCAGCAAATTTTAATGAATCAACAAATGAATGAGAGAGGAAGGGAGGGGAAAGAGGCTAGTTCTCTTTGAGTCTGAGGGAGAAGGGCCCTTTCCAAAGATTCAGTGGGGCCAGGGTTTAGTAAGAAGGAAGAGAGGCTGCAGTGGGCTGCCCCACAAGGCCATCTGATCTGAACCCAGGGCAAACCGGGGACTGGGCGGCTGCATGTCGGGGAGGCTAGAGCAGCGGTCCTTCCCATGAAAAGCTGGCCTGACTGATGGGCTGGGGAACCCCACCTCCCAGTGCCCAGGAAATTCAGCTGGATGCAGTGTGGCCCCTGCACAGCTTAATGAGAACCTGATTCTTGGATTGGGTATATCAGTGGGTCCAGAAAAAGGTTTCCTTACATGAAAAATATCACCCTGCCCATCCCCTCCATGGGCCCACAGCTGGCCAAATCCGAGAAAGCAGCACAGAACCCCTCGACGTCAACAAATTCTGCTTTATAGTTTCAGTCCAACAAACAGTGATTTCAGGCATCTGACTATGGCCCTCCATGTGCACAGCAAGGGAACTTAAGCCACTGAAATATCCATGAATTCACACAGTCACTTGATAAATACTACAGCGCACATTCACACAACCGTCCCTAGGGATGCCACAGTAAAGATGCTGCCTGTGCCCAGAGGAATGTCATAGGGTCCAGTAGGCCCACAGAAGCAGCAAACAGGACACGGCATGACCAAGTGAGAAGTGCTGCTAGAAGGAAAAGGGACGGTGCTAAGATAGCATACAGAGAAGCCTGTAACCCAACCTGGGGAAGGGGGAACCCTCTAAGACAGCCTGCAGCCTCAAGGCAGGCTGAAGGGTTTAGGGACACACACCAAAAGCCAAGTGGAAACTAGCCACTCGGGGGTAAAAGGGGAGGAAGACGACCCCTAAACTGCTAAACTGCAAAGGAGCAGACTTTGATACTGGGCTTTTTATTACATACAGCATTCTTATTTTCTAAGGTGTTTTTTTAAAATTATAAAATGCATCAAAACATTAAATAGAATAATATGACAGATACTTAGGTAGATACTACTAGTTTTAACAATTTTAAATATTTTGTGTGTGTGTGTGTGTGTAGGGCTTCCCAGGTGGCTTAGTGGTAAAGAATCCACCTGCAAAGCCTCAGACTTGGGTTGGACCCCTGGGTTGGGAAGATTCCCTTGGAGAAGGAAATGACAACCCATCCCAGTATTCTTGCCTGGAGAATCCCATGAACAGAGGAACGTGGTGGACTATAGTCATGGGGTCGCAGAGTTGGACACAATGACTAACAGCAGCAGCAGCAAAAATAGATATTTTTTAAAAGAAGTAAAATGTTACTTATAGAGCTCTTCTCCTCCATCCCCAGAGGTGACTACCATCCTGCACTGGGTGTAACTTTCCCTCTGTTTTCATTTACTAACCCCATAGGTTATCAATCCATAAACAACAGAAAGTAGCATTTTGTGATTTTTGAAGTTTTTCCTACATGGTATCATAGTATTTACATTCTTTTAGGAATTGCTTGTTTATATTCAACATTGTGTTATTTTAATTGCCGAATAATATTCAATTGTATTAAGTTGCATGATTATTACACAATTCTCTCTTCCCTTTTTGATGGACATTTAAAGTTTACCTCACCTCCCATCTTTTTTTTTTCTTGCCATAACAGTAAACACCCTTGTGCTTGTCTCCTTGTGCACATTCCATGATGTTATGCCCAGAAACGGCACTGCTGGGTTAAGGGTATTCTCATCTCCAGTGCTACTGAACACAGCCATATTCTGCTGCAGAACCACTGTGCCAATTTACACTCCCACCTACATACTTATGTTCTGTTTCCTCACGTCCTTACCAATCCTGATGTTAACAAGCTCTCAAATTTTGCTAATCTAATGAGTGCGATATGTTATTTTCTCACTTTGATCTGCCTTTCCCCAGTTACTAGTGAGTAGTCTACCTTTTTATATGTCAAATGGCTATTCAGGTTTCCTCTGCTGATTGCCTCTTCACATTGTCAGGCCATTTTCTACGGGTTGTCTTTCTTAAAAGACTGGTTTGTAGAAATCCATTAGATAGTCTGGATATTAATTCTTACCAATTGTTGTTTGACTTGACAATTACTCAGAAACAATACTATTGAGAGAATCAGTTAAAAGATAAGTGTAGTCTCTTAAATATGGGTACCTTCAACCAAACAATTTTTATTAACTTTAGCAGAGGACCTGGCTTGTATTTTCTTAACAGTGTCATATCTCGTGGCCTAGGGCAGCATATGCAAACAGATGTCTAAAAAGAAGAGTTCACGCTCATCGCTGAAGAGGTACCTACATTAAACGATTAACTACTGTCCTGGAAATGTTAAAGACCCTCAGAGAAGCCGCAAGCCCTATGATGACCATAGATACACTTTAAATCAAAAACCAGATTATCATTTGGTTTAGGGTGATTTTCAAAACGTTTTCATTTTTATTCAAATTTTGTTCAATTTGTTTTCTTGATTTCAATTTAGAATTTGACTTTCTATAATATCTCATAACAATCCTGAAAAAGTCAGTAATAACATAACCAAAAATTATCACAACTATTAACATCCTCAAAACTAAATCCAAAGACTGGAAAGTTATCATCCTCTTAAACCTCTTTATTTACAGGTGATGAAACTGAAGTTTGAGAGGCTAAGAAAGTTACTCATTCATTCACTCAACAAATATTTATTAAGCTTCTACTCTAACAAATATCATTTAGGTGCTTACTATGTATTAAGCTAAGAATTTCATCTAAATTTAGATATTAAACATTTAAACAGAATTTAGACATATTTAGTGTCTCTGATGATGACTTTAAGAGGTAAAATTTTGGAAGTTAAATAGCTTGCATAGTTTGTGGTCCATCAGTGGAGGAGGCAAGATTAAGACCCTGGGATTCTGATACCAGCAAGGCTTCCAACCTTGTCATAGGATATGACTATGGTGCTTGCTCCGAGTTTAAAACACAGAGATATGTATCCTACAGGAAAATAAGGCCCTAGCATTCACACAATATCATATTCTCTTTCACAGATGAAATTCAGATCTTCTGGTGAAGAGGGCAATGGATAGGGGATGGGCAGGAGCCTATGCCCTCAATAGAAACCCATCCTCGTGTGGGCCATTGACCCAAGACAAAGATTACTAATGTGGAGAACCCACCGTGGAATCAGCTCTGGGAGAAGAATAAGTACTTAGTCTTCTTGGTGAGCCAATCAGACAAGAGCCCCCATGAGGGGCTCACAGTCTAGTAGAGGAGACAAGCAATAAGCATATCAGGAAACCAGTGAAATAAATAATTACAAAGTGTGGATAAGGGCCATGAAGGAAGGGAACAAGGTAATGTGAGAGAAAGGCTTGTGGAAAAGGGACTTATTTTAGAATGTGTAGTCAATAGGCTTCTATTAACACTAAAACGGAGACCCACGTGAGTTAGCCAGAGCACGAGTTGGGAGAGAAGCACGTGCAAAGGCTCTGTGAAAGGAAGGCAGAAAGTATCTCTGTGAGTACCACAGAGAGAGGCAGGTAGCAAACGCTTGAGATAAAAGCAAGGGGCAGATCACTCAAGGCCCTGCAGGCTATGGTAAGGAGCTGGAATTTACTCCAAATATAATGGGGAACTACTGGCGGGTTAAATAGTAGAATTACATGATTAAATCCTTTCCTCGGTCACTCTGATCATTAAATGGAGAATGGAATACTGGGGTCAGAGACGGGAACAAGAGGCCAGTTCTCTAGTTAGGAGGCCATCATGATGGCGGCTTGGATTAGGATGGTGTCAGTGAATGTTGACAGAAGCAGATGGATTCAAGACATATTTTGGAAACAGAATCAACAGGGCTTACAAATGGATGGACGGTAGGGTATGAGTGAGAGACAGGAACCAAGGATGACCTTTAGATTGAAAAAAACTGTGAATAAGGAACTGCTTACGATTACTTCTCCAATATTTTATGATCTGTCTTGAATTTTTTAGCTTCACAGACCTCGAAGGAGAAATGTGAGGGGGACAGAAGGTCACAACACAGTGATTCTTCTACAGGGAACAGTATGGCAGTCTGGGACTGAGACCCTGTATCTCTTCCGGAGGTCAACTTTGTGCATCTTTTGGTTGGGAAGGCATCTGGACCCTTGGCCTCTGGCTGCCTCAAGTGGTCCTTCAGTAACCACATCCAGTTAGCTGTTTGTGAAATGAGATATTCAGAGACATAACTACCACCTGCTTTTCAGTAGCAGCAACAAAACTACTAAAACACGCAATAAATACCAACTCCTGATCTAGAAAGCTCACTGAATTCTGGAATTCAGCAACCATGGAGTGACTCTGTAGGTTTCTCAAGTGATGTAGACTGACATCAGACACATACCAGAATTTTGTATAGAATCCCAGACTGTTTATAAAGCGCCTCTAACTTTGAATACATTAGAAGCAACATGAGAATTCATGCATATTATTTAACCACACAGATAATTTAAGATAATCAATGTTAGTCCAAGTTGCAAATGTGTTTCCTATTTTTTTTTTTTTTCTTCAGCATTCCACTTCACTCTCCATCTTCTCTCAATTATTGCCTTTGGTTTCTAGGACCTCCTTAAGGCTTCTATCTGATTCTTGCAAGACTGGAAAGAGCTGACGTGGGAAGCTCTTGACCTGACCCTGACCATTTCCCCTTTATCCTTTGTTGTTGCCTGTCTCCTGATTTCTCTGCAGGAGCAGACATTGTTCATATATCATCCAAAGTAGGAGCCTGGGTCTGGAAGCAGGGTAGAACCTGGGGACAGCTCCAGGAGAATAAGAAGGAACATGACCCACTTTATATTTACGTAGAATGTTCATTAAAGCAGAAATTGTTGTGGTAATAACTAACTCATGTAGCTGGAGCATGACCTGGGAGCCGCAGGCCCACATGCAAAGTGGGCAG
Source organism: Ovis aries (assembly GCF_016772045.2). Lineage (NCBI taxonomy): Eukaryota > Metazoa > Chordata > Mammalia > Artiodactyla > Bovidae > Ovis > Ovis aries. Next base: position 57,976,579 of record NC_056059.1, on the reverse strand, counting down.
GCCCAGGTCAGACAAAGCTGCAAGAGGTCTCAGCACAGCTTACTGTGAGCCTAGGGACTTGGGCAAGTTTATTTAACATCCAAGCCCTATTTCCCAATCATAAAATGGAGGTAACACCCATCCTGCAGGCATTTGAAGTGATCAAAAATACTTAGGTAAAGTACAGGGCAACCAACCAATAAACAGCAGCATTTATAGCATTTCCTAATTTATAATGAACTTTTGCATACATGGTTTCACTTCTTACTAACCTGACTAAATCCAAGTCTTCCATTTTTGGCTAGAGCAACACCCCAATGTTCTTCTAACTGTGAAGGGCCAAATATTTTCACCCTGACTTCCCTGTTGTGCCAACTTTGATTATTGGGAGCAGAAATTTAACACTTAGTGTTAGAATCATAGAGCCTTGTCTAGGCTCAGCAGTGACATCATAGGTGGTAAAGTCTGGGCACAGGATATAGGGATGTGGTGATGGCCACACTCATTTGCCAACCTTCCTCCAACCCAGTCCAGCCTCTCGATTCACAGCAGCAAAGGGTCACTTCTGTTTCTAAGGCTTAGAGATAAGCTGAAGGCAGCTTTGTTGGGAGTTCTTTTAGTTCAGTGATAAACATGCTTGTTCTCCAGTGCATTCCAGGAATCTTTGACCCATCACCGCATGTGTGTCTGTATTTGAGTCTATAGTCAAATATACCTGTTTCTTTGCATAAGGCCTATTTCAAATGTAAAAGGCATTAAAAGATATTAACAGAACTCTTACTTCTAACCCAAGACAACTAGCTAGGAAGTGACAGAGTCATGATCTGGACCTGGTGTACTGAGTGACTGATTCAACAGCAACATGGAGCATGTGAACTCAAGTACCATTAGAGGTCAGGCAGTGTGTTTATAAATGTGAAACGCTAGGTGGAAGGCAACAGGGAGTGGGGAGGCTAGCGAACAGAGTGTACATGCCAATCTGAAGGCATTCAAATGGATTGCTTTGCTTCAAACACTATGGTTGATAAATTTAAAGTCTACAGGCTGCCCATCTGCCACCTTGCACCACCACTGTACCATTAATAGAACCTTTGCTAATTGCTTTCATTCAAAATGTTTTGACATTTTTTTTTAATGATTTCTCGTATCAGCTCCTTTTTATGTTTACAAGATTTGCTTCTAAGATATTTTATGTAAATTTCTTATGTCTAAATACAGCTTCATGCAAATAGAGTTTACGACCAAACAGCTAATATAGCTACCCATTCTTTTTTCTTTTTGGCTGTGCTGGGTCTCAGTTGTGGTATGTGGGATGTTTAGTTGTCACAGAAGTGCTTAGTTGGGGCATGCAGGATCTCATTCCCTGACGGATTGAACCCAGGCCTCGTATACTAGGAGTAGAATCTTAACCACTGCACCACCAGGGAAGTCCCTACATATTCAGTTTTTAAAAAAATAAATAGCCTTAAAACAGTTCTCTAAATTTGGGCAAAAATAAAGTAAAAATTTGTTGTTGCTGTCATTTAGTCACTAAGCTGTGTCTGATGGTGTTTTGACCCCATGAACCATAGCCCACCAGGCTCCTCGGTCCATGGGATTTCCCAGGCAAAACTACTGGTGTGGGTTGCCATCTTCTTCTCCAGGGGATCTTCCAGATCCAGGGATCGAATCCATGTCTCTTGCACTGGCAGGCAGGATTTTTTTTACCAGACTCATCCTAAAGAAGGGACAGACTGGTGGCGTCTAGCGGTGAGAAAGCAAATCTAATCTGAGCAAGCTCTCTGGAGAAGGCAGTATTTGAGCTAGGAGAGATGGAAGGAATACTTTTCTCAAGCAAAGGAAAAAAGAAAAAAAAATCTCTTCAGGTAAAACAAACAAAGGTGAGCAAAAAGAGGAAAGCTGGGCTCTTCCAGAAAAATAAACAGTCCTATTTTGTTGGAGAATAGAACACAAAATCTTGGCATTAGAGAGCAAAGTCCAAAAAATCATCTGAGACCAGATGAGCAAGGCCTCTGACTGCCCAACTAAGGAGTTTGGCATTTATTGGCTGGGGAGTAGGAGGTGGACAGGTCAGAAGGCTTCAGAGACGAAATGGCCTGATCAGAGAATGGGTTTTCTAGAAGATAAATCTGCCTCTTTGATTTTACAGACCCTTTTTTAAGCATGATTTTTTCCCTAGACAACTTCAATTTGAAAAAAAAAAAATGTCATTCTTCTCAGCCTGTTTTTAAAAGTAAACCTGATGCTAAGTCGCTTCAGTCGTGTCCAACTCTGTGCAACCCCATAGACAGCAGCCGACCAGGCTCCGCCGTCCCTGGGATTCTCCAGGCAAGAACACTGGAGTGGGTTGCCATTTCCTTCTCCAAGTAAACCTGGTCACCATAGATGTATAGGAGAAAAGGAGACATAGAAATTAGCAGCAAATCCAGCAAACATGGCCATCTGTTTCTGGGACTCTTAGTAGAGATCAGCAAAAATAGCTTTTTAAAAAACACGGAACTATGGCTGAAATCATATTTTCCAGCGTAGGTTTATACTAGTGACTACTTATAATTTTATTTGTCTGGCATTTTCCATAAAATATACCATCACTAGCACATCATGAAAAGCTATCATCTGTTCCATTATAAATGCAAAGAATGAAAAAGGAAGGATAAGAGGAAGGGAGGAGAGGAGGAAAATGATACATGGCTTGTCAGGAAATGTAAATCAAATGTCAAAATTGACCTTTTCAAAGTAATATGAAGAAAAAGAAAAACATCAAACAATCTGTTCAGAACTTTTATGAAAAAGTGGTTTCGGGTAAAAACACAACGGGGTTTGGAGTCGGAAAAGCTCTTTTGGAATCTCCACTTTCTCCTTTTATTACTACCTTCTTGAGATGAGATAAATTTCCTCCTTTCTAAAATGGTGATATAATTTATTACTTTAATGGTTGTGAGGGATAAAAGTGTCACCCAGTGTCATGGATCATATGTATTTGCCTCTTTCTCTCCTTTGGAAAGCAACGGATGTGCCTGTTGTATGACGGGGCTGTGGCCATGGGGATTGCACAAAGGCAACAGCTGCTTCAGTTCTCCCAACCTCCAAAAGGAGTCTAAACATCCATTCGGTCAGCTTGGGCCTGCATACAAGGGAGAGAGGCAGTGATGCCAATAACACCAAGGACCAGGTGACAACAATCACTTTGGCTTCACTGTGGCAGGCATCGAGTGACCTCTCTGGGCGGAATTAATGACTGTACTTCCCCTTTCTCTAGATTAGAATTAATTAATATTAAATAAATATTAAAATTAGTTGACCTCCTTGAGAACACCATATAAAGCCAAGGGGGAAAGGCACAGAAGGGAGGTACAGGGGAAAAAAAAAACATTTGGAGATTTCAAATGTGTTAAAGCACAGTGAGAATAATCTGCTGGAAACACATTCATTTACAAATACTTATTGAGCACCTATTTGGGCAAGATGCTGTGTAGGCTGTGAGGATATATCTATTAACGAAACAAACAAACAAACAAACAAATCCCTGCCCTCACAAAACTTACATCCTAGTGAAGAAAGAGACAATGAACTAAACAATAAAAGCACAGTAGATTAAAAGCTCACTAGAAGCACATGCTGTAAATTTTAATCTACACACATGAATAGAAAAAGAGAAGGTGTAAACTTGGAGGCAGAATCCTCCTATGTTAACACTGGGGATTCTTCGAATTCTGGCCACACACGACAAATAAAGGGCAAGGATTTTTGTGGAAAAGAGTGACAGTGGAAATTACACGCTGCAGACTAATACGAATTTATCATTCTGAAAGAGAAAGGAGAGGAGTGCGTATGTGCATTGGAACCTCTGGGTATTCTGAATTACCTTAAGGAGAAAATTGGGGAAGGGTGCACATGTTCCAGCAGCAAGATGGAGAGGGCAATTTCTTTTTTACTTTTTACAATTTCTTAAATTTATCAGGTTACAAAAGATTCTTAAATTCCTTGGGCTTTACAGTATTTTTCAAAGAAATACAAAAATAGTTAAAGAGGGATGAATGAGTTCTCTATGTACTAACACAAAAATCAGTTTGCGATCCACAAAGTGGAAAATCGAAGTTACAGAGCTTTGTAATTTGTGATCACATGTATGTAATACATAGTTTTTTTTATAATGGCAACTCATGTTACACAGCTTTGTTATCCCGCCGAAGTCTCAGTGACTCACCTCCGAGCCCTTCCCTTTTTTACCATCCACATACAGCATCACTAAGTAATGGCTTCTGTCTGGGAGTGGCCTTCCTAATGTATCCCTTCTTTTCATCTGCTTGTTGCTGTCCTAGGTCAGCTGTCATCATCTCTCACTTGAACAACTGCATAAATCTCCTTACTGGTCTCAGTACATGCATCACAGACTAGATTTGATTCTCAAAACATCAACCCTCCCTTGATTCTCCAATGACCACATTGTGGATCAAGTCCAGTCTTGGCATGGCTTCCAACACTCTTCCAAATCTGGCCTACCCTACCAGCAGTAGGCAATGATTCCTGTCTAATAATGGTTTCCTTCACTCCTCTTTACTAGCAGAATCCTAATTTTGTGCAATCAATGAACAGAGACTCTTGATCTCAGGCTTAGCCCCAAGGGATATGCTATGGGTTGACACATAGCAGGCAATCCACTTTTTTTTTGAACTAAATGAATGAATGGCATAAATAAGTCATGTTTATACCATTCCTCTTCCCAGATGATTAGTCTACAAGTCAACATGTAACCCAGTTCTGGCCAATGAGATACTATAAGTATGTCCCATCCTTCCTGTCTGGAACTGACTTGTGCAAAGAGCTATAGCAGCCATCTTGGAACCATGAAGTCACAGAGAAGAAGGCTAAAAAAAAATCGACATGCTAAGTCTGGCAGAATGTAATGAGATGAAAGCTTATGTTATTGATGATATAGATCCAGGGACTCTGGAATTGCTTACCTCCAAATCCTAAGACAAAAGCATGTGTTATTGATGATCCAGAGTGGTAGATCCAACCACTCTGAAACTGCTTACCTCCAAATTCTTATTAAAGGATATATCAAAATATCTTTATTGCCTAAATTAGACTTTAATATGCCTATGAATCACTTGGGAATATCATTAAAATGAAAATTCTGAATCAGTAGATTTGAGCTGGGGCCTGAGACTCTACTTTAATAACAGACTCCCAGATGATGCTGCTTTCCAAGGACCACATTAAGAGAAATGAGGATGTAAACCGCTACAAACTGGACACTCTATTACTTTTAGCTGGCAAGTATGGGTTGAAAGGCATGAATGCTAAATTTCAGCTAAATTACTTTTACCTGAACTTATCCTTACTGCCTACTGTCCCTCCCCACATACCAAGCTAACTACACTAATTACCTAAACTTCTCAACACATATGAAAGCCTCCTGGGCCTGCCTCATGCTCATCCTTTACTTGAAGGAGCTTCTGTAGATTTTACCACTATTCCACACATCAGCCTGGGTCACTTTTTTCACTCATTAATTTTATTTGCACTTACTCCCATATATGCTTCTCTAGGGTCTTTTATTCAAGTCATTATTAAACAACTACAGGGACTTGTTAAATAGACAAGATGATTTTGAAAGACTTGAAATTTAATTGCAAAACTGTTGAATTCCCTAGCAGATTTTATATATTATATTATGGTTGTGCTCCATTTCAGTAGTGTGGAAATTAAAAACCACATATTGCCAGTAATGACATGCAGGTGTCTCTCCTTGATTAACGTTTAATTGCACACGGCACTTCAACAAATTTTTAATCTTCTGATATTAATATGCATCAGCTTGAAACTGAGCTCATAAGAATTTTTCATGCTCACTCTCAGATTACAACACCATCTCTCTCTTATCTCTCCAAGAAATTCCTACCTGATTCTATTTCATTAATTATCAAGATGCTCTTCATAGCACCATGTATTTTTTTTTAAATATTACTCTGAAATTTAACATTCATACCTTTCAGCCCATACTTGCCAGAAGAGGCCTCCAGTGACTCGATTAGAATGCAAGTTATGTCGAGTGTCGGGATGGGAGAAGGCTGAAGGAGATGAGTACCACAGCTGTCACAGACGGCGCATCAATCAGCACATGACGGCTGCACACCGTCAATCAGACGTGCTGATATGCTTTGATTTCCACTGTAAATGAGCATAATTTATCTGCCTCCCCAATCAACCCAACACCATCACAAAATCTGTGCAAACAAGGACATCAGGGATAACTGAAAAAGCAGGACTCCAGAGATGGAGGTTTTTACTCAAATTCTACCAGTGACTCTGCACAAGAATATCACCTTTCCCTTGCCCCTCAATACCCTACTTTCCCCAGCAAATCAGCAGAACTTAAAGTCACACACTGTAAAAGTGAAAATCCAAAACTACTTTATGGGGACTTTCCTGGGGGTTCAGTGGCTAAGACTCTGCACTTCTAATGCAGGGGGTCTGGATTTGATCCCTGGTCAGGGCACTAGATCCCACATACCATAACTAAGAGCTCAAATACAGCAACTAAAGATCTTGCATACCACAGTGAAGATCAAAGATCCCGTATGCCACAACCAAGACCTGGAACACCAAATAAAATGTTTAAAATAAATATTACTAAATAAATAAAACTACCCTATGACATCCACAACTGAGTCAGCAAAGACCGAAACAAAAATCTCAAAGAACAGTGTGAGGATACTGGTATGAATAGATAAATAATCTCAGGGCCCCTGGTATGAGCTGGAAGCCACCAGGCTACAAGTAACCGCAGGCTCTGTGACAGTCTCAGCCTTCCCAACACTGCTAGCTCATTGTTGTTTTCCAGGTAAGTCTTTCCCACCCTCCACCTCCTTCAAATTCCACTACGTTAATGGTGAACTGTTATAATCCAATGAAAGGATTATTCATAGTCTGAGGACTCTTAGGTATAATATGTAGATTTGTGTCCCGGCAGAGCAGGGCGGCATGGTAAAGTACATATCCATTATCATCTGAATCTGAACTTCATGTTAATATTCTGAAAGCTAAAACTCATAACTTACGGCCTTGCTTGTCCAGGCAAAGACTGTGACCTCTTTCTAGATCTTCAGTACTTACTGCTCTTAGGCAAATACCATAACCGCTTTACAGATCCTAAGTGCTTTACTAAGTAGATACACTGAGCTCTTTAAAATATTTATTTTGAACATCCCTTTCAAATACCCTTTTTTAAGTCTGTTAATTTATAACCATAAGGTCCACTTTCCCCTCTTGCTAAGTGTCATTTCATCTTGTCTTATCTAGCTGAGGGTCATGAGGCACTTCCCCGATTGCTGACCAAATCATTTGATATGTTTTGACATAGGAACGTATCTGTGAAACCAATGCAATTTACCAAATATTTCCATAAATATTTCATTAAATTTCATTAAATTCTTGTGCCCCTTTGTTACCTATTCCTCCTTCTGCTCTATCCCCAAGCAACCACTGAACCACAGATTTGTTTTCTTCACTAAACATTAGTTTGCATTTTGGGGGTTTTATATAAATGGAATGATAGGGCATATATTCTTTTTATCAGTGAGGGGAGAGCCTGTCTTGTTCAGTAAATGATTTTGAGGTTTTCCACACTGCTCTGTGCGTTCTTTTTATTGTGAGTAGCATTTTACTTCCCACCTGTTGATGGACATCCGGGTTGTTTTCAGTTTCTAGGCTGTTTTCCATTTTTGGCTATCACTCATAACGCTGCTAGGGGCATTGGTACACAAGGCTTTGTGGAGACATGTATTTTTGTTTTCATGTAGATTCCTATAACTGTACTGAAATTTTGCAAAAACCCAGTAGCACACCTGGCTTGTGATTCGTGGGCTGAGAAGACAACTAGTTTTGGCAACACCACAACTTCCACTCCACACGCCCTCTCCAGACAGCACTGGCCGCCTGCTCCCTCCACGGCTCCCACTTCAGCCACCCGAAACTTGAAACTCGAAACTCAACTTCCTCTTTCTGTGGCCAATGCCTCTAATTCTTTTCCTTGACCCTTCAATGCCCTAGTCACGGTCAATGCCCCTCCCTGGCGAAATGACAGACCTGTTTCCTTCCTATTCGGACAAAACAAAGGGATTGTTTTAACAGATTCATATATGGCCTTTTCCAACGTTTCTAATCTATTCAGATTGTCTGTATAACAGTCCAGACACCAAAGCAAACGCCAGTTAAATTCAAAGTAAGATTATCAAAGTGTATCACTTTCACCTATCTTTACATTACCACTTTAACTGGCACCTTCTTTTAGAGAGCCAATGTTTCTTGGCATAAACAAAATATTATGGCTTTCTGTCATATTTGTTCCAGCTTCACTGTAGACACGTTGGAAAATTATAATTTTAATGAAGGCCTGTCTTTGTTGTCAACACTCAAAATGTCCACGTTTCCAAATGAATCACAGCTGACTTTTATTTTGGCTGTAATTCCAAGATGAAATTGTCTCACTGAATCCACATTTAAAATTTTCAGCCCATATCTGTTCACTAGATTCTATCCAAAAGACCTAAAATGTATCCCATTTCACAACTGTGGAACAGACCTGCTACCAGTTTAGGTACCAATATAGCACCTAAGTTTAGACTTACATAAAGGCTTTGTATGGGAATCCTGGATGTCACATTATAATCTGTTGGTATCTGTTCCCTTTTGTGTAGAAACACTGTGGACTGTTTGGTAAGGAAGAAGCATAAGGCAGGGTTCAAAAATTACATACGTAACATCTTTTGTAGCAGTAAACCTATGACAACACAGAGCAAAGCAGGCTACACCAGGGTGCTGGCTTTTGCTCCTAGGTTCTTCAGAGTCCACACTGAATACCAGCCCAAGGCTTTACTTTGGGACCAAACTCGATGATCAATTTGGGTCAGCCATGCAACAACATGAGATATATTTATTAAGATGCACTTAAGTATTTTATTTCATTTCAAGCACGGAAATTGAAACTGTAATCAGAAATCTTCCAGCAAACAAAAGCCCAGGTCCAGATGGCTTCACAGCTGAATTCTACCAAAAATTTCGAGAAGAGCTAACACCTATACTACTCAAACTCTTCCAGAAAATTGCAGAGGAAGGTAAACTTCCAAACTCATTCTATGAGGCCACCATCACCCTAATACCAAAACCTGACAAAGATACTACAAAAAAAGAAAACTACAGGCCAATATCACTGATGAACATAGATGCAAAAATCCTCAACAAAACTCTAGCAATCAGAATCCAACAACACATTAAAAAGATCATACACCATGACCAAGTGGGCTTTATCCCAGGGATGCAAGGATTCTTCAATATCCGCAAATCAATCAATGTAATTCACCACATTAACAAATTGAAAAATAAAAGCCATATGATTATCTCAATAGATGCAGAGAAGGCCTTTGACAAAATTCAACATCCATTTATGATAAAAACTCTCCAGAAAGCAGGAATAGAAGGAACATACCTCAACATAATAAAAGCTATATACGACAAACCCACAGCAAACATTATCCTCAATGGTGAAAAATTGAAAGCATTTCCCCTAAAGTCAGGAACAAGACAAGGGTGCCCACTTTCACCGCTACTATTCAACATAGTTCTGGAAGTTTTGGCCACAGCAATCAGAGCAGAAAAAGAAATAAAAGGAATCCAAATTGGAAAAGAAGAAGTAAAACTTTCACTGTTTGCAGATGACATGATCCTCTACATAGAAAACCCTAAAGACTCCACCAGAAAATTACTAGAGCTAATCAATGAATATAGTAAAGTTGCAGGATATAAAATCAACACACAGAAATCCCTTGCATTCCTATACACTAATAATGAGAAAGTAGAAAAAGAAATTAAGGAAACAATTCCATTCACCATTGCAATGAAAAGAATAAAATACTTAGGAATATATCTACCTAAAGAAACTAAAGACCTATATATAGAAAACTATAAAACACTCATGAAAGAAATCAAAGAGGACACTAATAGATGGAGAAATATACCATGTTCATGGATCGGAAGAATCAATATAGTGAAAATGAGTATACTACCCAAAGCAATCTACAGATTCAATGCAATCCCTATCAAGCTACCAGCGGTATTTTTCACAGAACTAGAACAAATAATTTCAAGATTTGTATGGAAATACAAAAAACCTCAAATAGCCAAAGCAATGGAACTGGAGGAATCAACTTGCTTGACTTCAGGCTCTACTACAAAGCCACAGTCATCAAGACAGTATGGTACTGGCACAAAGACAGAAATATAGATCAATGGAACAAAACAGAAAGCCCAGAGATAAATCCACACACATATGGACACCTTATCTTTGACAAAGGAGGCAAGAATATGCAATGGAGTAAAGACAATCTCTTTAACAAGTGGTGCTGGGAAAACTGGTCAACCACTTGTAAAAGAATGAAACTAGATCACTTTCTAACACCGCACACAAAAATAAACTCAAAATGGATTAAAGATCTAAATGTAAGACCAGAAACTATAAAACTCCTAGAGGAGAATATAGGCAAAACACTCTCTGACATAAATCACAGCAGGATCCTCTAAGATCCACCTCCCAGAATACTGGAAATAAAAGCAAAAATAAACAAATGGGATCTAATTAAAATTAAAAGCTTCTGCACAACAAAGGAAAATACAATTTTAACATATTTTTTCATGTAATTCTGACAAGTAAGATTTTTAAAAACCAGTCTCACTTTGTTAAAATTCAAATCACTTATTTCAGCCCCAATTCTCTGTCTTTGTGTATAACTGTCTTACATATAAAAGTCTTAGTTTTGCCCTGCCACCCCCTTCCTGGAGTTAGGGACCAGTCAACCACCAACCCAACAAGGAAAATTAATAGCTACATGCCCGGAATAACTTCCCTAGAGGTCACTTAAGAATGGGTTGGTTCTAGAACTTTGCTTCTTTAAAATCAGCAAAATACTATTTCAGATAATTTGGGTTTGGGGTTTTTTCAGAGAAAATTTAATTTTTTATGCATTTTCTTTTTTCCAACTATATTGAATATAACTTACATATAACATTGTATGTTTAAGGTATACAAATGATTTCAATATAGATAGATAAATGATTACTACAATAATTTAGTTTAAAACCATCAAAATTTTTGTTTTCTTAAGAACAGAACACTCTACAAGTGACATCCTGAACAGGAGGATGTTCCTTTGGCCCTCAAACTGAGACAGGCTGGGACTGGGACCCTATGCTTCAATGCTGCAGTGCTTGCTCCTGGACACATCTCCCCACCAGCAACAAAATACAAAGAAACTGTATGGAACTAAAAATAACTTTGGGTCTCCTGGGCTCTAGGGCAAATTCTAGACAAAAGATACAAAGAGACCAAAAAGCCCAACAGCCACTTCTGAAGAGCTTGGAGCAAAGCAGGGTACTTACTCTGCATGCCCCCTGCACATAACACCACCTAAGAGTAAGAGGTGGACAAAACACCCAAGGCGGCCCTCCAGCCCGACCCCTGGACACACCCTACCCTCTGCCCATATAAGGAACCAGCTTGCTCCCCACAGTAAGAAAACAAGCAAGGGAACCTATTGTTTCTTCTCCTTCCCTCTGAAGCTGGGGCCCCAAAAAACCTTGGCTGAATTTCTTATCTGGCCTCTGATCAATTTCTATTGATTAAGGAGGCCAAGAACCCTGGTGAGTAACAAAACCTGGTCAAAAGCAGGAGTACCTTCTCTCCAACAAAGTCCAATTTTGCTTACCCACCAAAATGACACACACCATTACATCCCTGATTCCTCCCAAGCAAGATAATACTCCCAGTAATAACTCACTAAGCACAAGCAAAGCAAATGACTTACCCTTCATTAGGCAGGTAGCCCCTCTCCAGGAATATGAACCCACAGCAATGCCACGTGACCCAGGCTAAGAGTACAAGTGAAAAATATCCGACTATAAGCTTTACCTGTAAATTCTAAGCAACCAGTAATAATGATGAAGTCCAACCCTGTACAGTTTAAGAAACAGTTCTGATCCAAGAAGTCTCTTGAAGAAGAACCTATTTCCAACCGATAAGTGTGGTTATATCTTGGTGTAGAATGGGGATTGGGAAGTAGAGGGACTTAACACTTTATACTTTACCCATATCTGAATTAATTGAAATTTTATAATTAGCATTTATTATAATTAAATGTTTTAAATGAAAAAATACTTTCCCTGGTTCTGAATTTTTTTCTCCAGCCCTCCCATACTGGACATAAACCATTTTTAGGTTGCCTAGCATCAAATGACTGTCTTATTTAGGGAGAAATTCTCAAATAGGTGGCAGTATGGCCCCCTCTGCTGACGGGGGACAAATATTCACACTCTCTCCCTTAGTGGCAATCAACGCTGGCTCTGCCAGACAACCACATGTTCATTCCTGTCTGGGATCTGAACCTCGAAGGGGTAAATTCAGGTCATACAGTCAGGGAGATAGGACTCACAAGGAGGGCAGTGTCACTGGAGTCCAGTGGGGCCACAACTCACAGCCAGCGGTGGGAATGCGGAGGACACTGGCGTCTGGTAGCAGGGGTGTCAGAGTGGTGTCCTTAGCAAGCATTCCTGTGCTACAACCTCGGCCATGGTTCCGCCGGCCTGGCTCCCCTTGGTTGCTGCTCATTTGTGAGGCTGGATTATCTTGGTCTTTATGTTGATTCTGAGAACTACCTATATCCTTTCAATAAGTTCTTTTTCTGCTTATGTCAGCCAGGGTTGATTCCTGGAGCCAAGAATTGTGACCCAGAATTTGTCCATTCATTCAGTCAATAAAGTGTTTTATTTTTCCTTTTTTTTTTTGGTCATGCCACACAGCTTGTGAGATCTTAGTTGCCAGACCAGGGACCAAACCTGTGCCCCCTGCAGTGGAAGAGTGGAGCCCTAACCATTAGACCATCAGGGAAGTTCCCCAACAAAGTATTTAACTGCCTAATACGTGCGCAATACTGTTCTAGGCACAGGGATTCTGCTGTGAACAAAATTAAAATCCATTCACTCGAAGAGGTTATAGCCCAGACGATCTCATTTCTTCCTGGCCCTGACCTTCCTTTGCCTTTCTCTGTAAGCCTGTTTTAATTTGATACTACCCCTCTAGCCCTAAGCCAAGCCAAGCCAAGCTGGTTTTTCTGTTTCCCTTGACATTAAGAAGCAAGGACATTTTCATGTCCTCCTGGCCTTGAGTTCAGGCCAGAACTATGGTTTTGACACCACGCACAGTCATTCATGGTCATTTCATAAGCATCTGCCAGCACCTAGACTATTTGAGACACTCTGCTAGGAGTTGAGTCACAATGTTGAAGCAGTCACTGCCCTCAGAGATATTACAGCGAGGCAGCAAAGACAGACAACAGACATTTAAGGAAGCTATAAAGGGTGATGGGCGCCAGGGAAAAGAAAGCATGCTTCCCCAGAATATACAACAGGAACACCTTACCTGCTTTAGGAGGCAGCCAGGGAAGGCTTCCTGGGGGAAGTGAGTTTTAAGCTGAGACATGAGAGATGATTTAAAGTCAGATAGCTGACGAGGATAGAGAGCAGAATAGTCAGAAGGAACAACAGGGACTTCCCTGGGCTAAGACCCCACCCTCCCAATGCAGGGAGCAAGGGTTCAATTCCTGGTCAGGGAGCTAGATCCCACATGCTGCAAGTAAGACCTGATGTGGCCAAATAAATTAATAATTCTTAAAAAGAAGGAACAACACATGCAATATACCAGAAGCAAGAGAGGGCACAGCATGTAGAGAAAATGGAAGGACTTCAGTACGGTGGGGGCAAGAAACATAGGCACTTGTGAGGGAGGGACAGTGGTTAAGATGAGGCTGGAGAGGCAGATAAAGAGCCTTATTGGCACTCCATAGCTTTATTCCCAGAACAATCAGAAGCCATCTGCTGACGAGCTCAAGCAGAGGTGGCAACAGAAGGGTGTATTGTTGGTTCTGCAAATTAGAAAGATCGCCGCATGTCAGGTGGAATGAACTGGGGAGGGGAAATACAGAGACATCAGGATTATTTTAGAGCTCACCAAGAGTTCAAAATAGAAAAACTATACTCCGGGTGGCACAGCGGTAAAGAATCCGCCTGCCAGTGAAGGAGATGCAGGAGATGCCAGTTCGGTCTGTGGGCTGGGAAGATCCCCTGGAGAAGGAAATGGCAACCCACTCCAGTATCATTGCCTGGAAAATTCCATGGACAGAGATCCTGGTGGGCTAGAGTCCACGGGGTCTCAAAGAGTCAGACACGACTGAGTGACTGAGCATGCATATAAGAACTAGTAGAGGCAGGGAGATGAAAAGAAGCAGCAATAGTCAAGGGACATGTATTGGGTACAATCAAAAAGACTTTCTGAGTGGTGGGTGGGTATGAGGTGAATACGGAGAGAGAGAAGTCACAGATGACCCCCAGGTGTCTGATTTGCGTAACCAGGTGGACAGGAGGCCTTCAACCAAAAACAAGCAAAATGCTGAAGAGGAAAATGACTTTAGTTTGCTTGTTCATGTTCAGTTTAAAGTGACCAAGGAGAACTGCCTGATTGGCAGCTACAAATGTGGGCCTAGATTTCTGTGCAGAGATATGAGATAGAGGACGGGAGCTAGGATCACATGGGCAATGACTGAGGTCTGGGAGTAGTGAGATGCCCCTGCGGTTGATATAGTCACGAGGTGGGCTGTGTTATTCTTATAAAGATTCATTGCCCCTTCCTGGGGGGAAGATTCAACTTTGCTAGCTTGCTGTTGCCACATGACTTGTTTTGACCAAAGATATGCAAGTGGAAATGACATGGATCACCTCCTTCTGTACAGAAAGCTGAACTTTAAGGTCAGCGCAGCGTTCTCCCTGGGCTTCCCAGGTGGCGCTGGTGGTAAAGAACCCGCCTGCCAATGCAGGAGACAGAGGAGACCTGAGTTCTATTCCTGGGTCCAGAACATTCCCTGGAGGATGGCATGGCAACCCACTCCAGTATCCTTGCCTGGAAAACACCATGGACGTGAGAGCCTTGTGGGCTGCAGTTCATAGTGTCACATAGAGTCAGATGTGACTGAAGCGAAGGGTTCTCCATAGTTTTCTATGGAGTTTTCTATCTGCTATGATGAGCAGCAACATTCCAGAGAGAGGCTGCATGGTCAGCCTGGACCTCAGAATAAAGATTTCGAATAACCAAGTGATAGGCAATTCATAATGAATATATAGCTAGAACAAGAAATGTGTTGTTATAAGGCACCGAGATTTGTTTGTTACTGCAGCAAAACCAAACCTACTCTGACTGATACAGGTGGAAAGAGAAGCAGGTCTATGGCAGAAACCTGCAGAAAAGCAACATTTATCAGCTGATAAAGTGGAGCCTACAGAGAAAGCCCACTCCTGCCCTAGCTTCTGACTCACAGAAACCTCTGCAAATTAACTCTTGCATTCACCTCTGGCTTACCTTGTTTTTGGTCTTTGGCCTGGGGGTCATCTGGGCAGCCTGATGTACATTTGCTCCTAGCACAGGCCCAGGGACACCTTGCACGGTGGTGTCCATGCCTCTTCTGACTCATCCTGAGCTTCTGGGCTTGATTCCTGGATGTGTCTCCAGACCAACAGCTGTCCTGCCAGTTGACCTTTCCAGGTTCCAATCAGTCTGATTCTTCTTGTCTTCTCACTCACACTGCCTGCCCCCTCCGGCCCCCGACTCCACCACCCAGTCCAAACTGACATGTGTAAGTGTCTTCATTTACACTGAACGTATGCAACACAGGCGACTTCTGCTCCTCTTTGACCTGGGACAGGCTCTTCCATGGGCCACCCTGCTCTCCCACCTTCTAGGCTTCTTTTACCATATATCAGGATTGCGAGTACCACCATCTATTTAGAAGCCTTTTTTTCCAAATGAATAGGACTATGCCACTTAGGTAGCTTTGGTCCAGGCCCCAAACCAGAGGTAACCAGTCTGCCAAGACAATTATGATCAGCATTTAGGTCAAGATAGAGAAACATATCTACCTTTTCTTAAGTTTACCCATTGTTCAACGCTTTGTACATTTTGTTCACAACATTCGCTACTAACATTTATTGAAAGCTTATTAGGAGACTTCCCTGGTGGCCCCAGTGCTCTTGTCTGGAAAATCCCATGGATAGAAGAGCCTGGCAGGCTACAGCCCATAGGGTCGCAAAGAGTCGGACATGACTGCGCACAAATACTGGCACTGCGTAGAGGCCCAGTGGTAAAGAATCCACCTTGCAAAGCAGGGGACACAGGTTTGATCCCTGGTCAGGGGACTATGACCCCACAGGCTGCAAAGTAACTAAGCCCACACACCACAACTACTGAGTCCGCAAGCCACAACTCATCGAAAAGATCCCGCGTGACAACTTATTAGATGGCAGACAATGTGCCAAATATTTAAGGTACCATTTATTTTGTTTCTCACAGTCGGTCTAAGAATAGTATTATTTTTTCTATTTTACAAGTGGTAAAACAGATTTTAAAAGTTCGCATATTTGCCTGAGAAATCACAGCCAATACCAGTAGGGTTGAAAGTTTGCCTAACTCCTGAGTCCTTGTTTTCAACTCTTCTGCTCTATGTCTCTGTGTTGAGATATATATGTATGTGTGTGTATATACTGATGTGTGTGTATGTGTATATATACATGTGTGTGTGCGTGTATATATATATATACATATATGGTGATGATGGTTTAGTCACTAAGTCGTGTCCTACTCTACTCTTGCGACCTCATGGACTGTAGCCCACCAGGCTCCTCTGTCCCAGGGACTCCCCAGGCAAGAATACTGAAGTGGGTCGCTATTTCCTTCTCCAGGGGATCTTCCTAATCCAGGGACTAAACCGAGGTCTGATGCACTGAAGACTGATTCTTTACCGACTAAGGCACCAAGGAAGCCTACATATGTATAATGTGTATGTATATGTACACATATATGCCTATGTGAGTCTACTGGCATATATGTGTATGTTTAGTATAAATGTGTAGATAAATATGTGTAAGGATGCGTATATATACACGTAGGTGTGTATATAACTATATGTGTATATATGTTTATATGTGTTCATGAGTACATATATGTGTGTATAAATATCTATAGGTATAAAAATCTTCCAAGCTCAGGTTAGAAAGTATGGAAGGTAATATATTGTGTTTTAACCACCTGGTATAACACCCAGTACAATACAATATTTCAACAGAAGTTTTAAAACTCTTACATTTATTATGTTTTGAGTTTCTTAAATAAACTCTTTTCAAATTATATTTTACACTAAAGTCATTTAGAAATTGCTTTGTGAGAGCAGGAAGCCAGGAGGACCGGGTTCCAGTCCTGGCTCTGCTGCTGTCTGGCAGCACATAGCTTTTTTGAGTCAGTTTCCTATCTGTAGACTTCCCTGCCAGCCCAGTGGTTAAGACTCTGTGCTCGCAATACAGCGGGCACGGGTTCAATCCCTGATCAGGGTAGTAAGATCTTACATACTGCATGGCAAAAAAAAAAAAATTACTAAAGGTGCCTAAAAACAAAATCAAATGACAAAGTTCCTTATCTACAAAATGAAGGAGTTTGACTTGATGCCTTATCAGGGTTGTTCCTGCTCAGAAGACTTAAATGTCAAATCAAATCACTTTTAAAAGAATAGCTTTATATTTAAAGTAGATTTGATGTTCTAGTGCCTTTTTTCCATCCTAAAAGCCTTGTAAAATTATTTTCCCCAAGTATCAATGGGAACAATAAAAGTTGATTTCATATGACCTCCAATTTAATGAATGCACTAAAGCACCACGATTACGAAACATCACTGGTAATCCTTAGTGTTCCACGTCAATGAAAAGCTCAGAAATGGAAAAGACTGCATATTCTCTCTACGTTTAGTGGGCTAGACAATGCACCATGAAAGGAATCAGTTATAGAGACCCGAAAGAAGCTATTTCTGTAAAGGGCAAACCAAGGTCCAGTCTCGACACATCCTTCGGAAATGCCTGGAAGTTAGGTTCCAGAGACCTCACCGAAGATTTAACTGTTTATTCTGGCAAAAGCCCACAGTTGCAATCTTTAGTTGCCACTGGGGAGAAAACAATAACAGAGGAGCTGAAGACTTTCTCAGATGATTCCAAAGTTGTCAGTCAAAATCCTATCAACTGAAGTCAATGGAGAAACAAAAAGAAAAAGTTAGAGAACTTTTAGATCTAATTTATTATTTCAAAATTGGTTTCTCTATCCCTGTCAGTTCCTATCATCAGGGCAAAGTGAATTAGATTCAAGGCACAGGACAGAGTAACAGTATTTTACATTAAAGGGTAAGTCTCAAAAACACTGGGTGTGAATGAATTAGAATAGAAAATAATGAGTGGAGAAGAGAAAGGTTGGGGGTATTGAGGACGACAGGACTTCATTCTCTGGAATCTGTGTGACAACTGAAAATAAAATACCTATGTACTTACAGTGGTTCATCCTGTGCCTGCTCATTCGCTCAGCTGTGTCTGACTCTTTGCAACCTCATGGACTGTAGCTCACCAGAAGCCTCTGTCCATGGAATTGTCCAGGCCAGGACATTGGAGTGGGTTCTCAATTCCTTCTCCAGGGGATTTTTCTGACCCAGGAATCAAACCTGCGCCTCCTGCATCTCCTGCATTGCAGGTGGATTCTTTACCACTGAGTCACCTAGGAGGCCCTGCCTGTGGTGGAGAATGGCCTAAAGTAGGCATGGAAGAAATGGTTATGGCAATCGTTATTCTTATACAGGCCACTACCACAAAGTCTCCAAACGCATTCTTTCTCCATATGAAAGGAAGAGCACTCAGAGTATATGTCAGTGTGATTTTCTCTCCCTTTGTTGGAGGAAGTTTTATTTTGCGGGAATGTGCCTAATTTCTTATCTTTTCATCAGTTAAACAGGCAAACGTCAGGGATACTGCAGATGCAATTAGATACCACCACAAAAAACAAACATCACAAGGCAGGTCACACGATTTTTTCGACTTCCCAGTGCATATAAAGGTATATGGGGAAAAAAGGTATATAAGTATATCATATCAATACTATTAAGTGTGCAACAACATTATGTCTAAAAAATGTATATTCCTTAATACTTCTGGTCACACCCTGCGACATATGAGATCTTAGTTCCCCAACCAGGGGCTGAAGCTGCACCCTTGGCTGGACTGCTGACCACTGGACTGCCAGGGAATTCCCTGCATTCACTTTTTTGTACATAATATCAAACTATTTTCCCAGCACCACCCCATCCAGCTTTTTTCCCTCTTCTATTCTTTTCTCTCTAAGACGCTTTGGTACACTTCCCCAGAAGGTCAGTTAATATCTCTTAATTGAATACAATAGACTCATTGACATTTCACGTTAGGGAGGATTAGAAAAGACATTTTCTTCCTGAATTCCTATGCAAGTCCAGGTCCTTCTCAGACACTAAAGGTTGTTTGTTTGTTTTGTTTTGTTTTGTTTTTGCCACAGAAACACAATTTGCGGGATCCAGGGATTGAGCCCTGGGGCCACGGCAGTGAAAGCAGAGTCCTAACCACTGGACTGCTAAGGAATTCCCCAGGTATTAAAGTTGATCTAAGCTTAGTTACGGAGAAGGCAATGGCATCCCACTCCAGTACTCCTGCCTGGAAAATCCCATGGACGGAGGACCCTGATAGGCTACAGTCCATGGGATCGCTAAGAGTTGGACACGACTAAGCAACTTCACTTTCATGCACTGGAGAAGGAAATGGCAACCCACTCCAGTGTTCTTGCTTGGAGAATCCCAGGGACGGGGGAGCCTGGTGGGCTGCCGTCTATGGAGTCACACAGAGTCGGACATGACTGAAGCGACTTAGCAGTAAGCCTATTAAGCCTTCATTTATACCTTATGCCAATGATGATATCTTCTGCACATTATGAAAAAACAGTTTTCCCTTTTCCTGTTGACTGTCAGAAAGTCAGGAGCCAAATTTACCCATTGGCAGTAGGTAAATAGTTCAGTGCTCCTAGAGTATGTCTATACCATACAGTAGGATTCCCTGGGGACACCTGTTAGCAACCTGGGTGTCAGAATTCCTTTGGGGAGGCCAAGGAACTGCATTTCAAACAAATATTCCCACCAAGAGACCAATGCACACTAAATTCTGAAACCTCTGGTGTAATGCTATCAATAGATGATACTGCATTTTAGCTTTCATGTCTGACTCAACACCCTTACCATTGTGTTCTTCCCTCTGATATCCATTTTTTTCCTTTTGTTTTTAAAGAATATTTATTTATTTTTCGCTGTGTTGGGTGTCTGCTTCTGCATGTGAGCTTTCTCTAGTTGTGGCTAGCGGGAGCCACTCTCCAGTCGCCCTGTGGAGGCTTCTCACTGCGGTGGTCTTTCTTGTTGTGGAGCACAGGTGCTAGAATGCATGGGCTCAGTAGTTGTGGCGCATGGGCTCAGCCACCCCACGACATGTGAGATCCTCCCAGACCAGGGGTCAAACCAGTGTCCCCTGAATTACAAGGTGGACTCTCAACCACTGGACCACCAGGGAAACCACTGTCACCCAATGTTTAATCCATGGAATATTGTTGTATTTTATGTGTACATATCAATCACCCATGATCATTTCTGGTTCAGGAGGTGGACTGGCTGATAAACTGATAAATGCTTAACTAGATATACAGAAAGATAAAGTTTCTCTGTTGTCCCGTAACTACAGATACCACTAGTCACTTATGAAATGATCAAAAAGAGATTAGAAAGATACAAACTACTGGATACAGTTTTACATTTTATATTAAGCCATCTTATAGTTTCATCGTGACAAATTTAAAGGACCAATAGATGGGTTTTGACTAGCACTCCAGAAATAAATTCTTTGTTTCCTGCTCACAGTTCCCAAACCAAGCCTAAAGACTGTTCAGAAAGCTCACAGCACTTCAGGAAATCTTACCTGGGGTTTGCATGACCTTGAATTTCAAAAAGTTACTCGTTAAAAATAACTACTGTGGTGTAAAAAAGGAAACTAACTGGCCATCATCAACTTCTCAAAGTTATGATGATACTCTTTTCTTCAGTAGAAGGGACTGGAATAGCAGAAAATTGAGTTTCTTCTATTTCAGCTCAGATTCCGGCCACCCACAGAAGAACATGCAGCATTCCTGACCAGAGCGGCCAGTTTTCAATCCTGTGCCAAAAAGAGCCTGGGAGAAAACTGGCACAGGTCGTCTGTTTATTGTGCACAGACAAGCTGCAAAAACAAGATCTAAATTTTCTGAAGTTTACCCACTGCAAGGGCTGGCTGCTTTATGCACAGAGGAAGAGAGCAGGCAGAGTCCAAACAAACTGTGCAAGAAGCAAAACAGAGCAGAGAATCTTGCCACAGGGATTGAGGAAGAGTGGCAGAAACAAACTGAAATATCAGATGTAAAAGGAAGAAATATGTGTGTTCTACTATTTATTAGGGCTTCCCTGGTGCCTCAGTGGTAAAGACTCCACCTACAATGCGGGAACCAAAGGAAATGTGGGTTCGATCCCTGGGTTGTGAAAATCCCCTGGAGGAGGGCATGGCAACCCACACCAGTATTCTTGCCTGGAGAATCCCATGGACAGAGGAGCCTGGCGGGCTACAGTCCTTGGGATCACAGAGTCGGACATGACTAAAGCGGCTTAGCATGGCACAGCACTTACTATGCTTACTTTGATTCTGACAAATATATGCCATCTAAAACTCTTAGGGTAAGTCAATGGTCAAAAGTGTGCAAAACAGACCACCACTCTGTTTTAAAACATTTAAACATTTGGTATTTGTCATTGTTGGATTTTATCACAATTTGCTTGGGTAAAGCATTAAAAAATTAATACTACATTATAAAAATGCCTACCTAAATTTTGTCTGGCTTCCCAAAGGTAATCATACAGTATCTTTCATGTAGTAGTTAATGCTTATATGCTCGTAG
Organism: Ovis aries; assembly: GCF_016772045.2. Taxonomy (NCBI): domain Eukaryota; kingdom Metazoa; phylum Chordata; class Mammalia; order Artiodactyla; family Bovidae; genus Ovis; species Ovis aries. The sequence continues at coordinate 57,954,645 of NC_056059.1, read as the reverse complement.
CTCTTACTGTGTGTCAGGCCCTGTGCTAAGCACTTCACATATATTAACTCATTTCATCATTAGAACAATGCAGAATAGTGGTATTATTATTATTGCCATTTTATAAATGAGGAAACTGAGGCACAGTTTCTCACTATCTTTCAGCTCTAGAGTGCAGCTTTTTAATCACACTCCCCATATATACAGCAGTCATTACCATTTTGGGGGTTATAATGATCTGAATTTCATCCTAACTATATATATACTAACATATAATTAATTTTAATAATTATTATAAGTCATATATACATATATTTGCTGCACCACATGGCTTGCAGGATCTCAGTTCCCTGATAAGGGATTGAATCAGGGCCATGGCAATAAAAGTCCAGAATCCTAGCTACTAGGCCCTGAGGGGACTCTCATCTTACCCATATTTTTGAAGGTGAGTTACCAGATAAAAATGTAACGATTTGTATGTTTATGTAAGTACTTCAGTTGACATGGGCTTCCCTGGTGGCTCAGCAGTAAAAAATCCGCCTGCAATGCAGGAGACATGAGTTCAATCCCTGGGTCAGGAAAGTCCCCTGGAGAAGGAAATGGCAACCCACTTTAGTATCTTTGCCTGGGAATCCCACGCACAGAGGAGCCTGGAGGGCTACAGTCTACGGGGTTGCAAAAGAGTTGGACATGACTTAGTGACTAAACAACAACAAGCTCAATTGATGCTGTATCCCACTTTCCCACAAAAATTATATTGCATTTGCGTAACAGCACAAAGATTGTTTCTAACATGAAAAATTCATCCACCAACAATGTAACTGTTGGTTTTGCTTTTATGCAAACATCACTGTGGTAAAGCAAAAATTAGGAGTGCTTAGTATAATGAAGCCATAGGTCAGCATGCCCCAGACCAAAGAAAATATCAGTTACACAACAATAGCTATAAGAGAGACTCTTCAGGAGTAGCTGAAGAGAAGGAAAGTCTTGAGACCAAGTCTAAGAACCAAAATCCAAAGAAGAAATAGAATTTGTTTTAGCAGATTCAAATGAAAAAAATAAAATTAGAAATGAGGGGAGTTTTAGGTGGTTTTGGAGGCTCCAGTTGACGTGTCTGCAACTACATGAGGAGTCTGTTTATTAGAATAGCTACAAATTCAGTAATTACACAGTGATATTTCAAGCACCTGTAGACAAAACAACTTCCAATAAATACAGCTGAGACTTCTGAGAGTTCTAGTCTCTAAAAGACAGAGTTGATGGTGGCAGTGGCCAAAGAGAAGGTGAGAAGCAGGTAGCTTTCCATGGGGGCCAGGCTTGCATAGTAAGAGCTCGATAAATACGTGTCAAGTTGAGGACCACATACCCAGGGCTCACCTAGAGTGGGGGCTGCAACACCTAGATCTAGAATATCTACAGCCTCTGCATCCCTGGAGAGGGATGAGCCTCGAAAGGGCAAAGCCAGGAGCACTACACAGAGCTTCGTGTGTTCACTGAACAAGGATGTTTCCGGAAGAAAGTGGAGTGCACTCAGTACCGGTTTCTGTCCACACGTGGAGCACAGCCACCTCCCGCCACAGGAAGGAAGGGGTGCCTTTTTCTAATTTGGACAAGGTGACATATGACTTTAGCAGCTCTGGAGAGCAGTGAAATAAGAAGGAGCCACCACAACCTGACCGACAGGTATGGGAGGCTGTGGGACGCCACGGAGGCACCCAGGGACGGAATCTGCGTCCTGATGCTTGCTGCCAGGATCTGCCATCTTCTTGGGAGGCCTCCCTCTCTCCGTTTTCCTCACACAGAACCTTTCTTCCAAAGCGCACACATTCCTTCCACATAGTTAAAGTTCATGCTGACAGAATAGGAAGCATTTCCTTCTAATGATGATGGATAATCGAAGAGCCATTACAGGGCACCATCTGGCAAATTCTGCAGGATGAATGCCTTTCATAGGAAGACATAAATCTGCAGCCAGAGAACTGAGTAATTCAAACACAGTAGGGGCAGCTGAGGGATAGGGGCTCTTCAGGGACTGGTTTCTCCCCTTTGTTTTACAGAGTAAAACAAACTACTTTGATTGGTAGTGGTCCAGCCACTAAGTCGCGTCAGGCTTGTTTTCGACCCCATGCACTACAGCCCGTCAGGCACCTCTGTCCATGGGATTTCCCAGGCAAGAATACTGGAGTGGGTTGTCATTCCCTTCTCCAGGGAGATCTTCCTGACCCAGGGATTGAACCCAGGTCTCCTGCATTGCAGGTGGAGTCTTTACTGACTGAGCCAGCAAGGAAGCTCCCTGATGGAGGATAACAAAGCATTATATTAGCTTAGACTTTCATTAAAAAATTACCTCTGAATAGCTTGATTATAGGGTGATTTCTGTTTTCTTTGCTCTATGTTTCCATCATTTTCCCAAGTTGTCTGTAATGATTATGTGTCATTTTCATAATCAGAATATATATGTGTGTATATATATATATATTTTTTTTTTCTTGTTTTCTTGTTCCCTCTACCTCCAGACAGGACTGGATTCATCCAGGAAAGCAGCTCTGAAAAAGCCTGGCAGGACTGGTCACCGTCTGGGCAAGAATAAAGTCCAGTGATATAAATGGAGACGATAACACTCAGTGCATGAAAGATGGGCCAGGCACCTCCCAGGCCAGGATTTATAGAACAGGGTGACTGTACCTCCTCTCAATTCACTAACAAGCACCCTAGGCGTGATGAACACATGATTATCCAATGCCTAACACACAGTATCTGCTCTATATGTGCTTTTTGAAGAAACTGGGGATGATTTTACAGAAGCCTCAGCATTCCGACTAAGACTACAGCCTCTGGAGTCCAACAGGTATGGTTGTTTATGGAAAAGGATAAGCCCTTGGTCATGGTAAATTCTCTGAGCCTCAGTTTCCTTAACTTTAAGGTAGGAATAATAATACTACCTCATAAAGTTGTGAATACTAAATAAAATAATGAACATAAAATACATACAGCACAGTGCCTGGCACATACAAAGTGCTGGGTCGACCCAATGGTTCTACTTCTGGGTATACACCTGAAAGAACTGGAATCAGGGCTTCATTCAAAGGGATACTTGTGTATCAATGTTCATAGCAGCATGGCTCACAATAGTCAGAAGGCAGAAATGAAAATAGTATGTATCAATAGCACACAAAACATGCGATGTACATACAGTGGAATACTATTCAGCCTTAAAGTGAAAGTGAAGTCGCTCAGTTGTGCCCGACCCTCAGCAACCCCATGGACTGCAGCCTTCCAGCCTTAAGGAGGAACGAAATTCTGATACATGCTACAACACAGATAAACCTTGAAAATAATATGCTAAGTGAAATAAGCTAGTTATAAAAGAAAAAAATTATATGATCCCACTTATAGGAGATGCACAGACTAGCAAATTCATGAAGAACAAGCAGAATGGAGGCTGCCAGGGGAAGGGAGAAGTTGGGAGTTATTTTTAATGGCTACAGAGTTTCTATTTGGGATGATGAAAACATCCTGGAAATGAATAGAGGTGATAGCTGCTCAACATAGTAAATGTACTTATTGCCACTGGGTTGTACATCTAATAATGGTTAAAATAGTGAATCTTATGTGTATTTTATCACAATTTTAAAAGTGCTTGGTTAATGGAAAAAATTTCTTCTGTCATTATTAGTAATAGTAATAGTTCATTCAAAGTGCAGGAAGCTCATAACTTATAAGTCCTGACTCCTAGGAGAGTAATGAGACTTCCCTGGTGGTCCAGCGACTGAGACTCTGGGCTTCCACTGCAAGGGGCGTGATTTTGATCCCTGGTTGAGGAACAAAGATAAGGAATACCTCGAAATGTGGCCAAAAAATAATAGAAAGAATATATTAGAAAAAGAGTGATGAGAAAATATCCCATGAGAGGGTTTGGTGAGGGACAACAGGGAAGGAAGGAACCACCAAGGTATGGCAAACTTGAAGAGGCCCAGAGTAAGACTGGTCTGAAGCAAATCCTAGAAAATTTGAGGGTCAAAGTTGCTGAGTCAGATCAAGACACAGGGGAGCAACGGAGCTGCAGAAAGGAAAATATTAAATAAGGCCCTTGCGGTTGCAACTGCCGCTCGAGAGGATTGAACGTAGCTGGGGACTTTATTGGCTTGTGCACCCCAAGTGCAGGGAGAGCTCCAGCTCCAGGCAGCCTGGATCCCGTGAGCAAATGACACCATCAGGACCCAGCAATCCATCCGTCACTGGGCTGCTTCCATGCTGTCTTCCTTCTCCCAGGCCCTTCCCAGGCAGGGGCCACATGGTCCCTGGCAGCTGCAGCTGAGAGATTGTTTTGCCAGGATTGACTCTGGTTTTCATGGCTTGCTTGGATCACAAACCCACCCCTGAACCAACCACTGAGGCCAAGGTAAGAGAATATGCTAATCAGCCATGAGTCTCCTGAGTGTGCCCTATGGAGGCGCTGCTGACAGAATAAGGAGGAAGAGATGCTGCTCTGGCCAAAAGAGTGAATGTCTACCAACAGCGGACGGGAGTGGGAACAGTGTGAGGGAGTCTTGGGCAACTATCACAGAGGAGACTGGAGGGTGCGTGGTTTAGTTTTACCGCTTACCTGCAATTAGCAGTGGATGAGTCAGGATGGTTTAAAGGTACAGGATCATATTCAGCTATGGGCCAGAGCTCCTCCTGTACTGAGTTTCAACAAGGTTGCCTGAACCTCATCAATATTCCCACTCTGCAGTTAGAGTCGTGCAGTAAAAATTAGGAGGTTGGTTTCTAGTGCCAAGACACACCAAATAGCGGTGAAACTGACATAAGACACACATCTGTCTGAGCTTCCGACGTGGTACCAGTAGTAAAGGACGCACCTGCCAGTGCAGGACACACAGGAGATGTGGGTTACATCCCCGAGTCAGGAAGATCCTCTGGAGGGGGGCATGGCAAACCACTCTGGTATTTTTGCCTGGAGAATCCCATGGACAGAAGAGCCTGGAAGGCTACAGTCCATATGGTCGCAAAGAGTCAGACATGACTGAAGTGACTTGGCACACATACTATTAATACTAACATACATCTCTCTGAGGCTCAGTTTCCTCAATACAGAAAGAGGCTTTGAGGACTTCGCTGGTCATTCAGTGGCTAAGACCCCAATGCAGGGGGCCTGAGTTTGACCCCTGGTCAGGGAACTAGATCCCACATGCTGCCACTAAGACCCGATGCAGCCAAATAAATAAATACTCAATGAGAGAGAGAGAGAGGAGGAATTTCAAGGCATCTATGACCTCAAGTCTGAGCCTCAATCCTAAACAACTATAATTCAGTTAAAATGCCAACTCAAAGGGTGGGTGAGCATATTATATACGGTGATATATATGTGAAAGCATTTTGTAAATTATGAAGAGGCATATCATTTAGTTACGGTTATCATTTTTAAGGTCAAAAGATAGGTGAGGTTAAAAAAAAAAAGGATGGTCTTGAATGGAGACAAGTTGGAAAAGGGAATAAAAGTAGGCCAGGCAGAATGAAAATTTCATAATTTCTGTCTAGCTGTAAGGATGTGAGAGTTGAACCATAAAGAAGCACTGAAGAATTGATGCTTCCAAATTGTGGTGATAGAGAAGACTCTTGAGAGTCCCTTGGACTGCAAAGAGATCAAACCAGTCAATCCTAAAGGAAATCAACTCTTGAATATTCATTGAAAGGACTGATGCTAAAACAGAAGCTCCAATACTTTGGCCACCTTATGTGAAGAGCCAACTCATTGGAAAAGACCCTGATGCTGGGAAAGATTGAGGGCAGGAGAAGAACGGGACGACAGAGGATGAGATGTTTGGCATCATCGGTTCAATGGACATGAGTTTGAGCCAACTCCGGGAGATAGTGAAGGACACGGAAGCCCGGCACACCGCAGTCCATGGGGTCACCAAGAGTCGGATATGACTTAGTGACTAAACAACAACAATCTTTACTTCACTACTGCTCTTGACACTGCTATCCTTATCTTCATTTTGAAACTTCCCATGCCTTGGCTCTGGGGACACCACTACCACATGAGTCTCCTCTTAACATTCCTTTGGGGACTCCGCTTTCCCTACCCACCCTCTAAAACAATCACATCCGCAGGTGCTCCTTTCTCCTTGGATGCTGTCAACCACGCTCATAGTCCTGACTCCATGGCCATGCCCCAGCTACGTATCTCTAGCCCGGATCGTCCTCTGAGCTTCAGCCCACCGCACATCACTCCAGTCACTCCAGTACCCCATATCCCCAAATGGAAGCTTCCTCTCCCTCAAATCTTCTCCCTAGTCACCCTTTCCCCATCTCAGGCAGTCACTAGGTGAGATGCCACCTCCCTCCTCCCTTGTCTTTTTGGCCACGCCCCACCTCACACTCTTCCTTGCTCTGGGCTTTGTCTCTTCACTTGATTCTCATTCCTCCTTAAAGATTCAGCTCACACGTCAGCTTCTTCAAGATGACTTTCCCAAACCCCCTGATTGAGGAGAAGAGTCCATCTAGTGCCCTGGGGATAACTGTACCTCCTGACTTTTTACCAGATAATATAGAAGCACCTGTCTGGAACTGTCCTCCAAATTCCCGTCCACCCTCACCTAAGTTCCCCCTAGGTTCTTCAAAGGCGTAGGCTGCCTCTATCTCTTACGCCTGGCAGTGTTCAGTTCACACTGACTGAATTAAACCAATCTTTACCAATTGCACACCCCAGGTGGCGCCAGCGGTAAAGAACCTGAATGCCAATGCCGGAGACACAAGGGACTCTCAGGTTAGATCCCTGGGTCAGGAAGATCCCCTGGAGGAGGAAATGGCAACCCATTCCAGTATTCTTGCCTGGGAAATCCCATCGACAGAGGAGCCTGGCAAGCTACAGCCCGTGGGGTCTCAAGAAGAGACGCAGCATGCATGCACCACTAGTTGTGGTGAAGCCAAATAAGAGCATTCTGCTTGCAATGAGAAGAATTTGTTGGGGAATTCTGTGGTGATCCAGTGGTTAGGACTCTGAATTTTCACTGCCGTGGCTCTAGTTCAATCCTTGGTCAAGGAACTAAGATCCTGCAAGCCGTGGGATGCAGACAAAAAACAAACAAAAAAAGAAGTTGCTATTTTTTAAGAGTCAGTATAGATATTTTAATCCAAGCACTCAGCACTGATAAAGTCGAAGAAGGGGAGGCTCATACATCAAAACTATGAAAGAGAGGACACAGCAGATTCTAAATTTACAGTAGGTTATTTATTTTGAGAACTACGCACATGCATTTTTTAACCAGTGATCACATTTTGAGTCTTAAATAGGAGCAGGTTTTTTTTTCTAGTAGTTAACCACATAGAAACTATCTAACAATTTAAAATCTATAATCTTAAAATTCTTTGGGTTACTGTTTCTTTTGAAACTTTGATTTCCAAGATACACATTTTCAGTCTAAAAAAAGAAAGTGAGGGTAAGACTTCATGCTTCCAAGTAGGGCTCATTTTCTTTTGCATCTCTCACCCTGTTACTGACATTTGCAATAAGAAGTAAAATATCATCTAAAGCCTTTAAAGGAAAAGTTATTGAACAATTATGTTGAATTATGCTAATTAGCAGTTTGAAGTATTAAATATGTCAGAAATGTAATAAGAAATTTAAAATAGTATATGTTGTATATCTATTTTTTAAAATAGCATCATTTAAAGTTAGTTGATAGATGAAGTATTCATTGGTACTTCTGGTTTTGGATACTGATCAAAGATGGTAAGGCTAGCTTTACACAGAAAATGCCAGAAACGCTCCATGATGGCATTGGTCTGTTCACTTATTTAACAGAAAAGCCAAAAAGAAAAATCTCAAATCTTATTTAGTGTAATTTTATTTTCCTCTTAAAACACAAATGCCAAATACGGTCAAAAATATAAAACAATTTTTCTTTCTCCCTTCTGCATTGTAAAAGTCAGTGGTAGTCACCTCATTTATTATGAGCAGTCCTGAGAAAACCCAGAATATAGTGTAAGTGGAAGGAGAAAGGCAAAAACAGATTTCAAAAATCCAAGTGTTATAAATGAAGCTTTGAGAATGGGAAGCACATGGCTGTGGCATTTATGCACATGCATGAGCAATTTATCTCCAGTTGTTTGGTTTTTTTTTAAGCTGTGAATCCCATTAAAGCATGCCATCATAATTAAAATATGATCTGGCTCCAAATTTAACATCAAGGAACTAACACAGGGCAACTACGGGCTCCAAGCCATGCCTGCTGCTATGAGGATCATATTCAAAGTATTCTTAGTCTATTTTTTGAGGAGGCAGCATTGTTTCTATTAATCTATATTAATTAACTATAACTGCTTAGAAGCAGACACAAAGCTATGCAAGATTTTGGTTACAGAGGAAACTATAACAAAGACAGGAAAATGAGGAAAATCTAGAAGACCATTAATAGGGGCTTGACTAAATTATGGTACATCCATATATAGGCCAGATGGCAGCAGGGGTCATTCTGCCATTTGGGAGATTTAAAAAAATCAGATCAAAATTTCTTCTCATGAGGAAAGAGAAGCCCAGCATCCACCCCAAATTCTCCAGGGGTTCCTGGGAGTCCACAGCTCCTCCTGTTCCCTCTGCCTCTGGATTCCAGCCCCCAGGGAACACCGGCTCTCTTTCCTCTCCTCCTTTTCATCACTCATAACTCATTTCTTCTCTGTCCTTTTTTGTTGATGTCCACAAATAATGCTCACACCTCTTATGTGTCGTGGACTCTAATATCTGTTTGGGGATATCAGCAAGGGAAGGCCGTGGTGGGAGAAAGACAGACAGAGAAATTACTGCAACATAATCAACATAGCAACTAACTAAAACAAGGCTTCCTATCCTTAGAAGACCCTGGTCGTTCTTCCAACTTCGCCATCAAAAACAGGAATTTCATTTTGGCCTCAGCTTCCCATCCTGTTGAGGCTTAGCTTTCTCCAAAATCCTTTTTTGTTTTTATTGTTGTCATTTTTATTTGGGGGATTTTATTTTATTTTTTTGGCTGCACCTTGAAACTTGCAGGATCTTTGTTCCCTGACCAGGGGTTAAACCTGTGCCTCCTGCAGTGGAAGCATGGAGTTCTAACTACTGGACCATGAGGAAATTCCCTATTTGAAGATTTTATCTCAGTTTTGTTCTTCTCGTATCTTTTTTTTTTTTTTTACAGCTTTATTGAGGTATAGTTGACATTTAACGCTGCAGAAGTTTAAGGTGTACATCCTGCTGATTTGATACACATATATTACAAAATATTACCCTATAGGTTAGTTGAAACCTCCATCTCATCATGTAATTACCATTTCTTTTTTTGTGGTGAGAACATTTAAGATCTATTCTCTCAGTAACTTATAAGTATATAATACAGTATTAGTAACTATAATGACACGCTGTACACTAGATCCCCAGAATTTATTCATCTTTTAACTGGAAGTTTATATTCATTGATGGGCTTCCCTGGTGGGTCAGATGGTTAAGAATCTGCCTGCAATGTGGGAGACCTGAGTTCGATCCCTGGGTTGGGAAGATCCCCTGGAGAAAGGAACTGGCTACCCAGTCTAGTATTCTGGACTGAAGAATTCCATCGACTGTATAGTCCATGAGGTGGCGAAGACTCAGACACGACTGAGCGGCTTTCACTTTATACTTATTGACTGACATCTCTGCATTTCCCTCACCCTCAGCTCCTGGTAACCACCACTGTACTCTCTGTTTCGATGACTTTGGCTTTTTAAAATCCCCTATGTAAGCGATATCACACAGTGTTTGTCATTCTCTAACTTATTTCACTTAGCACCATGCCCTCAAGATCCATCCATGTTGTCACAAATTACAGAATTTCCTTCTCTCTCATGACGGAGTAATATTCCATTGTATCTGTGTACCTTGTGTTCTGTACCCTTTCATCTGCTAATGGACACATAGTGGTTTCCGTATCTTAGCTATTGTGAATAACAGCTGCAGTGAACATGGGAGCAGATACACTGGGATCTTGTTTTCATTTCCTTTGTATATATACCCAGATGTGGGATTGCTGGATCACACAGTAGTACTGTCTTTAATTTTCCAAGAAACCTCCATACCGTTTTCCATGTGGCTGACCCAATTTACATTCCACCAACAGACCACAGGGTTTCCTTCTCTCCAAGCCAACACTGAGCTTTTGTCTTTTTGATGACAACCATTCTAACAGGTGTGAGATGATATCTTACTGTGGTTTTTCTTTGCATTTCCCTGATATTAGTGATACTGAGCACCTTTTCATGTACCTGCTGACCATCTGTATGTCTTCTTTAGAAAAATGTCTATTCAGTTCCTCTACTCTGTTTTTTTTTTTAAGACCTCATTCAGCATCATGATCAGACTATTACATTTAGCAATCAACAGCATGGGTGCAAAAAAAAAATCTACATTAAAACTCTTTGTTGGAATGCTTTATACTTTTCAGAGAACAGAAACTAAAATAATCTGTTATACAATCAGTCACAAGTACAGTCCTAGAGTTTTTTGCCCATACCCATGAGTATTGTCTAAAACATGTCTTCTTCGTAGCACAGTCCCTGCCACCACTGTGCTTGGCTGAGTTCACAAATCTGCTATAACCTGTAGCTTCCCTGTCACTTTCTCTGGCTCTCCTCTCCTGCTAAGCTTTGTTTCCTGGCAATAATTAAAACCTTCTGCCACTGCCATAGCTACTGCTGCTGCTGGAACCACCATAGCCACCTTGGCTTCATGGTTTGGCAAAGTATTGGCCTCCTCCACCGCAGGAGCCAGAACTTCTGTCTCCAAAGGTTCCTTCTTTCATGGGCCCAAAATTTGAATATTGATTGCTGTAATTGCCAAAATCATTGCAGCTTTGGCCACCTCCAAAACTGGTTTCATCATTACCAAATCCATTATAACCATCCCCACTGCCACCATATCCGCCGCCACCACGGCTGCCACCAAAGCTACCTTGACCGCTGAAGCTTCCTCCACGACCAAAGCTGTCATTCCCACCGAAACTACCTCCACGACCACCACCAAAGTTTCCAGAACCACTCTGACCTCTCTGGCTGGATGAAGCATTAGCCATCTCTTGCTTAGACAGGACTTTTCTCATGTTACAGCTGTGGCCATTCACGTTGTGGTATTTCTGAATGACAGTCTTGTCTATGGAGTCATGGTCATCAAAAGCAAAGCCTCCCTTTTTGCCAGTACCTCAGTCAGCCATGATTTCAATCACTTCAATTTTCCCATACTGTTGAAAATAATCTCCCAGGTGATGCTCTTCAGCGTCTTCTTTAATGCCACCAACAAAAATCTTTTTCACAGTTAAGTGGGCACCAGGTCTTCGCGAATCTTCTCTTGAGATGGCCCTCTTTGGTTCTACAACTCTTCTTTCCACCCTGCGTGGCCTTGCAGGCACGGCTGCATCCACCTCCTCCACCGTGGCGTATGCGACAAATCCGAAGCGTCTGGAGCTCTTGGTGTTTGGATCCCTCATCACCACACAGTCTGTGAGCACTCCCCAATGCTCAAAACGGCTCCTCAGACTCTCATCGGTTGTTTCAAAGCTCAATCCTCCAATGAAGAGCTTCTGCAGCTGTTTGTGCTCTTTGGGAGACTCTGACTTAAACGTGACGGCATTGGAAGTAGGGGAGACTTCAACAATGCTTTCTCAGCGGCGTCTGTGGGCAGAAAGCCTCTACTCATTTTTTAATCAAATTTTTTTCTACTGAGAGGTATGAGTACTTTGTATACTTTAGATATTAACCCATTATCAGATATATACTTTGCAAATAATTTCTCCCATTCTATAGGCCATCTTTTCATTTTATTAATTGTTTTGCTGTGCAGAAGCTTTTTAGTTTGATGTGTCCAACTTGCTTATATTCGCTTTGTTGCTCCAAATCTTGTTTCTTTCTAACGATAGACAGATCAGACATCTCTGAGTCACTTCCAGCCCATCCTGGTCATGCTCTTTTTTCATAACCAAAATGGTTCATCAAAGCTAAACAAAGCTTATGCTGTCACTTTCTACCAATCATGAAGCTAGCCTTTCCTTTCTCCCTGCTGCACGAAACTGTAGTCATGCAAAAGACACATCTCTACCATTATCAAAAATGTCTAAAATATAACTATAGCTATAGTTAATTGTATACACACACACACACACACACACACACACACACACATATATATATATATATATATATGTTTCCTGGGTAGCTAAGCTGGCAAAGAATCCGCCTGCAATGCAGGAGACCCCAGTTCGACTCCTGGGTCAGGAAGTTCCCCTGGAGAAGGGATGGGCCACCCACTCTAGTATTCTTGGGCTCCCCTGGTGGCTCAGACAGTAAACAATCCACCTGCAACGCAGGAGACCTGGGTTTGATCCCTGGGTGGGGAAGATCCCCTGGAGGAGGGCATGGCAACCCACTTCAGTATCCTTGCCTGAAAAATCCCCATGGACAGAGGAGCCTGGCGGGCTACAGTCCATGGGATTGCAAAAGAGTTGGACACGGCTGAGTGACTAAGCACAGCACAGCATATATATATATATATATATATATATATATATATATATATATATATGTATATCCTGGAGGAGGGCATGGCGACCCACTCCAGTATTCTTGCCTGGAGAATACCCATGGCAGAAGAGCCTGATGGGCTACAGTCCATGGGGTCGTGAAGAATCAGACACGACTGAGGGACTAAGCACAGCACACACACACACACACACACACATATATATACTTATATAGACAGGGAGATCTCAAAAGGGAGACTGAGTTTAAAAAGATATGTGGGGTCTTCCCTGGAGGCTCAGTGGTGAAGAATCCACCTACCAAGGCAGGAGACATGGGTTCAGTCCTTGATCTGGGAAGATCCCACATGCCACGGAACAACGAAGCCTGTTAGCCACAACTACTGAGCCTGTGCTCTTGAGCCCAGGAACTGCAGCTGCTAAGGCCACACACCCTACAGCCCATTCTCTACACAGGAGAAGCTGAGCACTGCAACTAGACCACAGTCCCCACTCGCCACAACTACAGAAAAGTCTGCAGAGCAGCAAAGATCCAGCACAGCCATAAATAAATAAATAAAATTATTTTTAAAAGATAAGTGTAGAAAGGAATATATAAATTGATTACATATAAAAACATTTGTTTATATAATAAAAGAATAAAATCTATGAGGCTATACACCAATCTGTTCGTTACTGTTGATTTCTCTCTAGGAGGTGGGATTAAGGGACAACTTTTAATTTTAACTCTATTGTACTATTTTTTTAATATTCAGCATAAGTGCCTTTATAATCAGAAAAACATTTTATTTGGGGGGAAAACGTTGATGCCAAAAAAGAAGGGCTCAAATCACAGCTGAAGGGATTTAACCTACATACCACAAAGTTACTGAGAAGTAAAGACTACGCAGCTTTCATGAAATCTTTCCCACAATTCTCACCAATAATGCCCCCAAATTTTGTGTTCATCAAATCCAGAGAACTGTGCAGCAGAACTGAGAGGCAGTGACTACTATCATAAACAAAGACTCTGAGGGGAAAAACACTCAGTAGGGATGGGAAGAGAGCGATGGTGTCTAAGACTGAAATTCTGGCTGAACAAGAGAAATCTGTACTGATGAGGAAGAAGAGGAAGAACAAGGAAATAAACTATTAATAATATGGCTGCACAGGGGGTTTCCAGAAGAGATTTGGCCAAAACATTAAAAATAAAAAAGGAGGACCACATCCTCCAAGAACAAATACAAAAGGTAACATCCACTCATACATTCATGAAGCAACCCCCTGTAGCAGGCATGGTTCAGGTGTCAGGGTCTAGCCTGGAACAAGACAGGCAAGGGCCCTGTTCTCTTGTTGCTCTGGCAGGTCAGGAGACTGTAAACAAGGAAGCATACAAACCAGCAAGACAGTTCCAGATAATGATAAGCATGACAAAAACATTTTGTAGGGCTTCCCAGGTGGTGCTAGTGGTAAAGAACCTGCCTGCCAATGCAGGTGACGTAAGACATGTGGGTTTGATCCCTGGGTCGGGAAGATCCCCTAAAGAAGGAAATGGCAACCCATTCCAGTATTCTTGCCTGGAGAATCCCCATGGACAGAGGAGCCTGGGGGCTACAGGCCATGGGGTTGCAAGAGTCGGACACGACTTAGGACTAAACCACCACCACCACAAAGACATTAAAATCTAATGAAGTGTCAGTGATTGGTGTGGGAGTACTTTTGACTGGGAGGCTGGAGGATGAGGCTGAACTGAGTTCATAACAGTCTAAAGAACCAACTGCATGAAGAGCTGGGAGCAGCGCTCTCCAGGCAGAGGCAACAACAAATACAGAGACCTCGTGTGAAGAAGTAGGTTGTCACATTTTAGCTATGAGAACACCAGGGTGGCTGGGGTCCAAAGAGCACTGAGAAGAGTGTGGGAAATGAGGTCCATGTGGAAACTCCAGCAGAAATACAGGAGTTTAGTCCAAGTACATCAGGAAGTCCTTAGAGAGGTTTTCAAGCAGGCGAGTGGCATGAATTGGTAGCTATTCTAGAGGTGGAAAGAAGAAGCAAGAAAGGAAACAGGAAGAAAAGTTAGGAAGTACTGCAACATTCCAGATGAGAAATGGTGGAGTCGTGGGCTCAGGATTAGCCACGGAATCAGAGCAGTGACAGATTTGGAATGGGTCTTGAGTAATTTGGATGAGAGTGTGAAGGAAAGAGAGAAATATAGGAGAAAGATGACTCCTAGATTTTGGCTGTAGCAACTGTCATTGTCATTTAAGAGCTGCAGAAGACGGAAAAACCACAGGTTAGTGGGGAATAAATTCAAGGGTTCTATTTTAACCATGTTGAGTTCAAAATGCCTATGTAGTGGCTAAGTAGAAGTCAAGTTCAGAGTTGGATAGATGAGTCTGGAACTCACTGGTGAGTCTAAGCAATAAATTAACTTTGAGAGTCCCTATCAAATAGGCGGTATTTACTGCTATGATGAGTTCATCTGGAAAGTGTGTCAAAGAGAGAAATGCAGAAGACAGTCTCAAGGGAC
The DNA here is from genome assembly GCF_016772045.2 of Ovis aries. Classification (NCBI taxonomy): domain Eukaryota; kingdom Metazoa; phylum Chordata; class Mammalia; order Artiodactyla; family Bovidae; genus Ovis; species Ovis aries. The sequence goes on along the minus strand of NC_056059.1, from coordinate 57,939,618 downwards.
GTACAACTCAGAATTAAGAAGAGGAAAAACCAACACAGGAGACTGTGTAGAAACCACTATTAGAGGCAAAGGGAAAATAGCAGGTTGTGGTTTTCCAAAAGCCAAGAGAAGAGAATGCTTTAAGATAGGAGAAACAATGTCTTGTCGACTACATCAGAGTTACTGGATGAGAGAAGTACAGAGAAGGGACAACCAGATTTCACAAGCTACAAGGGACTGCTGACATGTAGGAGCCATCAGTGGAATGATCAAGACAGAAGCCCAGTTGGTAAACCAAGGAAAAATGGGGATTTTCCTGGTGACCCAGTGGTTAAGAATCCACTTTCCAATGCAAGGAACATGGGTTCCATCTCTGGTCTGGAAACATTCCACATACTGTGAAGCAACTAACCCTGTGAGCTGACTTGTGAAGTCTCTGATTCCTAGAGCCCAGGCTCCACAGGAGAAGCCACCACAATGAGAAGCCTTCGCTCTTCAACTAGAGAGTGGCCTCCCGCTCACTGCAACTAGAGAAAGCCTGTGTGCAGCAATGAAGACCCCATTTTTATTTATTTAAAAATAAATTTCAAAAATTTTAAAGCAATTACCCTCCACTTAAACAATTGAAAAAACAATAATAAAATGGGCAAGTAGAAGCAAAGGTAGCCACCATGGCAACTCTTGAAAGATGGAGCAGAGACTGGACCAGATACTGGAGGAAGCGGGGACGTGAAATGGGGGGTTAGAGGCTGGCTTGTTTTTAAGACAGGAGATACCAATACTCAGAAGACCAAGCAAGAGCAGACCAGGAATTTCAGTTCTGTGTTATTTTTCTTACCATTCTTTAGGAACGAAGCATGTCAGCATCAGTAGGACAGGAAGTCTTATCTGACTTTCTCTTCCATTCAGTTCAGTTCAGTTCAGTCGCTCAGTCGTGTCCGACTCTTTGTGACCCCATGAATTGCAGCACGCCAGGCTTCCCTGTCCATCACCAACTCCCAGAGTTCAGTCAAACTCACGTCCATCGAGTCAGTGATGCCATCCACCCATCTCATCCTCTGTCGTCCCCTTCTCCCCCTGCCCCCAATACCTCCCAGCATCAGAGTCTTTTCCAATGAGTCAACTCTTTGCATGAGGTGGCCAAAGTATTGGAGTTTCCTTCCAAAGAACACCCAGGACTGATCTCCTTTAGAACGGACTGGTTGGATCTCCCTGCAGTCCAAGGGACTCTCAAGGGTCTTCTCCAACACCACAGTTCAAAACCATCAATTCTTCGGTGCTCAGCTTTCTGCACAGTCCAACTCTCACATCCATACATGACCACAGGAAAAACAATAGCCTTGACTAGACAGACCTTTGTTGGCAAAGTAATGTCTCTGCTTTTGAATATAATGTCTAGGTTGGTCATAACTTTCCTTCCAAGGAATAAGTGTCTTTTAATTTCATGGCTGCAGTCACCATCTGCAGTGATTTGGGAGCCTCAAAAATAAAGTCTGACACTGTTTCCACTGTTTCCCCATCTATTTCCCATGAAGTGATGGGACGAGATGTCATGATCTTCGTTTTCTGAATGTTGAGCTTTAAGCCAACTTTTTCACTCTCCTCTTTCACTTTCATCAAGAGGCTTTTAGTTCCTCTTCACTTTCTGCCATAAGGGTGGTGTCATCTGCATATCTGAGGTTGTTGATATTTCCCCCGGCAATCTTGATTCCAGCTTGTGTCTCTTCCAGTCCAGCGTTTCTCATGATGTACTCTGCATAGAAGTTAAATAAGCAGGGTGACAATATACAGCCTTGACGTACTCCTTTTCCTATTTGGAACCAGTCTGTTGTTCCATGTCCAGCTCTAACTGTTGCTTCCTGACCTGCACATAGGTTTCTCAAGAGGCAGGTCAGGTGGTCTGTATTCCCATCTCTTTCAGAATTTTCCACAGTTTATTGTGATCCATTAGAGGCCAATAAACAGACTATTAAAAATTTTCTGGGTACTGGAGAGGAAAGTGATCAGAAGACATCAACATGAATTTAGCAGAAATGAACCACTTCGTGTAATACTTGTGGACCAAGACACTGCTTGATTTTTTACACGACTACTGTGATAGCCTCCTAACTGATCTCCCTCTTCTATCTCATCTCACTACTTCAAAATCTGAAAACAAATCTAATTATTTCACTTCCCTAATACCTCTCATGGCTGACATAGCACAACCTTCTTAAGAAAAATACCCAATATCCTTAACAACATAGATCAAGCCCTGTAAAACCTGACTCCAGTCTTTCTTTCCTGTCGCATCTCTGACCATGCAATTTGCAAAACATCACATCACAGCAGCTCCAGCCACAATGGACAACTCTGCACACCTTTGTCCCACTTTGGCTTGATGCGCTGTATCCCCTACTTGCGCATGAGTGTGTGCTAAGTCGCTTCAGTTGTGTCTGACTCTCTGCGACCCCATGGATTATAACCTGCCAGGCTCCCCTGTCCATGGGATTCTCCAGGCAAGAATACTGGAGTGGGTTGCCATGCCCTCCTCCAGGGGATCTTCCTGATCCAGGGATTGAACTTGTGTCTCGTATGTCCCCTGCATTGGCAGGTGAGTTCTTTACCACTAGCGCCACCACTTAGGACATCCATTCAATCTGCACCAAACTCATCAGCCTGGGAAATACCTAGAGGATCTTTAAAACCCACTCAAATGTCTTCCAAATTACATTTGGAAGGTCCCTCCAGAAGACAGAGGTATGACGAAGAACTAAACATTTTAGGAAACAACTTCATTTCAGCGTAAGAGATTAAGGAACAATTCTGTTTTCTGAAACAGAAGAGAACATTGTCAGGTAGTATATGTGGACACAGGAAGATGATGACTTGCCACGTGAAACCTCCAGCCATGTCCATTGTTCAATATGACCCATTTAATTATTTGATGCTATCATTGTCAGGAGGAGCCAAAAATCAGTCTCTAGAAATTTCTCTTGTTCCTAGTTCTGCCCTCTGGAGCAATTTAGAAATTGTCTACTTCATTTTGTATATAGCAGCTTTTCACATAACTTCAGGCACTTATTATGAGCACACTAGGCCTCCTCACGGTCTCTCAAATTTGCTCTTTTATAACTTACAGATGTTTGCTAACTCCCAGCGGTGCAGCCTTCAGATTCTATATTTGGCACATAAAGCATCATGCTACTTCTTAAGGGGACAATCATGGCTTACTTGACTTTGTACCCTAGCACCCAGCCAAATAAATGTACATTAGTTGCATTTCAAAGAAAGAATTAATGTAAAATCTGTAACATGTCAAATACATCACTTGAGGACAGGAAAGGATGACTTCTGATGTTCTGCTGGAATTGAAAGCAGCTCCTTTCCTGCCCTGAAGTCACATGTAGTTTTCTGGTACATCCTGCATCGAAGTCCTCCCCTAAGCCCCATTCCTAATCCAGCCTCTTTTGAGACTTTCTCTGAACTGGGCTTAGTCTCCAGTTGGCTTGTTCTGGTTGGTGGTTCAGGATCACAGGCTGCAATTAGTGGGGTGAACACTTAACCATCCAGAAGGGGGACAAGCACTCAAAAAGATAAAAATTAGAAACAAGAGATTTATCTCTTTCACCATATTCCAAACTAGCAGCCCACAGAGTTCTTAACCACTATAATATGCACCTAGAATTAAAAACAGGTCCTAGTGTTTCATGTGATTTTTTTTGAGAGTAACTTTGAGCAAAATTCTATCACTAACAAATAGAAGGCAGCAAAGGAAAGCAGAAAAGCTGAATTAAATGTTCAACTTATTTCCAGAAATCTTTTCTAGGTAGCTTATCGAAGGCTGACTAGTAGAAGATGAAAGCTACATATGTAATTTAAAATTTTCTTGTAGGCACATTCATAAAGATACAGTAAAAGATGAAATTAATTTTATTATTATATTTGATTTAACCCAATATATAGAAAATATTGTGATTTCAAAATGCAACCAAAATAGAAAATTATCGAGATATTTTACATTCCTCTTTTCCAACCAAGTCTTTGAAATCCACTGTTTTGACACTTATAGCACATTTCAGTTCAGACCCGCCACACTCCAAGTGCTCAACAGCCGCAGACTACTACCAGTGACTGTCCTGGACACTGGAGGTCTAGGCTATAAATAAGTCCTTCTAAGACACAAGTCAACTTTAGGTTCAAGACACTTGTAAAGTCTATTCTTAGGAACAGATTTTTAAAAATAATTACCAATGCAAAGCAATCAGGGGAAAATGCAAAGCTATAAAAAGTGATATGCATTGAAAATAAAGATGTCTAAAGAAATTATCTAGACACCGATCACAAGATGGATGCTTCTGAAACCCTCAGACTCATCTCTCAATGCCAAAAATAAATTGCATAATCAATCCTGTGTCATGGACCCAAACCTTCCAACAAATACTTTGGAGTTCATGCAGTCCAGGACATTCTTTTTATAGATGAAAAAGAGTCCCTGCCAATCCCTGTACCAAGCAACCGGCTTCTGTCTAGGGTGACAGACAGTCGAGTGTTGATGGGTGGACACAGACACACTGCTCCGTGCACCCATGCCCTGCGTCATAGCCACTGAGTGGGCCCCCAGGTGAAACCTTACATAACAACCAGGATGGGATAAAAGATGCCACGTGGCAATTTTAACATCCATGAAAAAATCCTCCAAAACATATGCCACAAAGCCTTCTCAGAACCATTCCCTAAGTAGCAAAGAAAGACTCTTGTCTGATATCTAAAAATTATGAACACTCAATGCAAAAAGGCGCTAGATTAGAAGAGCTGCAAAATAATACTATGCTCTTCAGAATAATCACCCTCAGGAACAAAAACACTCCAGCTCAGTGTTATAATTTCGATCTTCACTCCAGCAAAGAAAGAAAGTAATGAGCCAGCAAATATAACAGCCAAGCAAGAGATGCCACCGAAGCCAGCCTCTATTGAAAATCCTGAAATAAATGATGCATATTTTAAGTTATAACTTAAAATTCCAAGCAGATGGGGAATTATTAAGACAAATGAATGATGGGTAAAAGTGCAACCGGAACAAAGCTATGATCAAAACCAAATTTTTTAAAATTGTTAATTAAATCATAAAACTCAGCCAAAGCAACTTGGGCTTATATAGTGGGCTTATAAACCTGCTAATCACAGGAAAATAACTTTAGACCACCTTTTCAATTGATATGTAACATAATGAATCCAGAAAGGCTTGGTGGGGTAGCAGTCCATCAGTTATTGAGAAAGATGGTGTACTTAGAGGGTCTCATGTGAGACTATATTGGCCCTATACCGGAAATTTCAAAAGGAAACCTTTATTGCTCTTAAGTTAAATACACCAATAGTTAAGCACTCTTAAAATGAGCAGTATGGGAGCCCACAGAGTTCAGCCTCAAATATAGCTCACTTTTAAGAAATGCAGTTTCGTTGCCAAAAATCATAGAAAAGGAAACCCATTCTTTTAAACGACACTAACATCCTCTCAATCATGCCTTCCTCAGCAGCGAAAAGTCTTTCTAGAAGTAGACGTCTCTCGAGACCTTTTCATGCAGTCACCCAGTTCCTCTAGCCCTTACCCCATGCTCCTTTGGCATACTTTTCTTTCCTCCTCGTCCCTAAGGTTTTAGTACTTCATTATTTTGCAGCAAGAGATAACATTTCCTCCTTAGAAAAGGGAGAAATGAAGCTAGCAAGATTCTAGCAAATCCACGATGCTCTTAGGGAGGGTGGGGGAGGGGAAGCTCTGCTCATTCATGACATCCATCACAGTTATGAAACCTCCATGTTGTGCCCAGACTGGACAGACTGTTGTGCCCAGATCAGCCCTAACTAAAGTGGGAAACAGTGTTTGAAAATCCAGGACAGGTTACAAGTATAAGTCAGCTGAAGAAGAGTGGGTCCTTATAGCAAAACTACTCCCACACACCCCAATTTCTGCCTTACCCCGGGTCCCATGAACTGTCCATTCCCCCACCTAACACCAGCCTACACTTCTCTTCCATTTATTACCAGCTCAATAATCCTTGTCATTCCTCATTCAAAATCCATTCTTTCCATTCATTGACATAAAACAGCAACATACACAGTCAGAAGCCCCAGCCCAACACTTCCACTGCCTGAAACTCAGTGCTGGAAATTCTTTTAAAGGCAGCAGAGCTTTTTACTTTGTAGATTTTTTTAAGAAAAAAAAAAAAAGGATTAAAGTGTAAATACTCTTCTGAGTGATCTGAAGTAACACTCAAGTGAGTGGCCAAGCTGATGTTCTTCTTAGAAGAGACAAAGCTGAAGAACTGGAGAAGGAAAGAATATTGAGATAATTCTCTTAGACTTTACACTTTTCCTAGGGGTGAGTCCAGGAGGAACTCTTGATTTCTTTGTCATATGATGAGGTAAAGACCTACTCAGGGTCATCCATGTAGCTGTCTTCCAGAGTGGATTTTTTAAATTTTCTGCCATGGATTCTAACTTAAAACTAAACTTTAACTCAGAACCTTATGCTACTGTGTCCACATGTGTTTGGAGGGATGTTCTCGGATGTTATGAGAAAAATGTAATTCACGGTTCAATAAATTTAGAAACTTAATGGACAAATGTACAATTAAAGAGTGAGACAGAAAATATATTGTTTCCCTAATACAACAGTTTTTAGAGTATGGTCTGTATAATTCAGCGAACCAATATTTTCTGAATAATCACTGCATTATGTTACGGAATCATTTGTGCTTAAAATATTCATTAAAGCACAAGACAGACTAATGGATTTTAACATAAGAAAGTGCAAAAAGTGCTTTGATATGGTTCCGGATTGCACACTGCAACAAACCTTTAAGAAATTTCATTTGTCTAGTTTATGTATAGCATTAAAGAAAAATAGCCATAATTTTCTAAAAAGGCTCAAAAATATTTCTCCATTTTCCTAGTACATATCTGTGCGAAGCCAAATTTTCTTAATATGCTCAACCAAAACAACATATCACAAACAGAATGAGTGGAGAAGTAGCTGCGAATTAATAATTGACCACTAATTCAGACATGAAAGAGATTTCCAAAAAAACCAAAAACCCAAGCAAACAAAATTAAACGATATCAGTTTTATCACTAAAATTTTGGGGAAAATACAATTGTTTTCACAAAAAAAAACTATTCAGGCTAACACATAAGGAACTTATCACTTTTTCAATTAATACCTTTGTACTATCTCTGTTTTAATTTCTAATATAGTAAGTATTAATAGACATAACACACATTAATGCTCTTTGGGATACTGAATAATTTTTAAGAATGAAAAGCATCTTCAGATCAAAAAGTCTGAGATGCTGTCCTAATGTATTTTGATCATGGAGGCCTTTCTCTGTGGAACATCTTGAGTATACTCTATGAAGCATACAATGGGACACACAATTTCATGCTAAGCTTATAAAACTATTCCCTATCATGTCTCTTCTCAGACCTTCGTCAGTAAGTTAATCTATATGCTGTTCAAAGATTTCCTCCCATGGTGGCTTGGTGCTTATGACTCTGGCAGTAAATGCATATTGTCTCCTCTGGCAAACACAGGTAGATACTGATCTCCCCTATCTAGAAGAGGGCTAATAGCATTATTTCTCTGAGCAAACATTACAAATAGTCTGGAGAAACGATGACACAGGTTAAGTTGCTCCCACAGCAGATAATGCTCTGTGGTGAGACAGGGTGCCAGGATGACCCAAGAACCCAGCATTGTGCCAGCTAGAATCAGTGCCAGTTTGCTTCACTATTCAGTTTTCAACAAGAGAATCACTGATTGAGATGCCTATGTTACAAATTACTCTTTTATGAAACAAGCGGGATGACAGCAATTTATTACTCTGAGTACTGGCAATTTGTGTTTGTAAAAATTGTAAGCAAGCCAAAGATAACTTAAGGACGGATTCATATTTCTACCGTGGCTTTTTAGAACGTAGAGAGAGGTCAATTCCCTACTTTCAGCACGACTCGAAGCCCCAGTTCCAGAATTTAGTTATAAATCTCTTCTTCCCGTCAGGTAGCTGAATGACTGGCTGGAAGCCTGTTCTCAGACGGCTATAAAAGATTTTGGGAAAGAGTCAGAAGTATAAAGTACTGAACAGCTATTCCATGCAGAGACTACCCCCAAGGAAACAGTCCTTATATAGAGCTGGCGTGGAGAACAGGCTGTACAGTCCTCTAATTTTCATTCTGGAATTTGCCCAAATAAGAGCACCATTAAGTTCACTTAAGCAGTTTTGTTTCGTTTTTAATGTCCGGCTTATAAAAACGTTGCTCAAGGTTGACCAGGATTTTGCATCCTGAGAGCTGAAGACGCTCATCTTGGTCTTTTTGTTTTTGCTTAAGATTTGAAATGGAATTAGCGTAAAATCTGCTTCTGATAAAACTTTCTTTAGTGAAAATTTTTATTGGCATAAATGCTTACTAGTTTCAGGTCCCTTTCTGGTTCATGCAGTCCTCCAGCAGCTCTCTGAGACAGTGACTATGATTACCCCATTTTACAGATAAAGAAACGGACTCAGTGTTGCCTAAGGCCACTGACTTTATAGATGGTTGACAGGACTGGAGTCTAGGAAGTCAGTCCCTCTGACCTCTGAACCAGGCCTCTGTCCCACCGGAGATTCATGAACAATAACATCAACTACTTTTTAATAAGAAGATACCCAATTCTGTATGTAAAATAGTGGTTTTAAGCTCCAGGTGAGCCATTATTTCAAAAAGCCTTCCTTACACTCCGGTGTGTTAAACTCCACTCTGAGATCCTGACACTCGTCCTGGCCACAGACTGAGTTGTGTTTAACTGCCTGGCGAAAACCTTGAATTTTCAAATGAGGTTTGTGCACCCTGGAGGTTATGAAAAAAAAAAAAAAAAAGTGTGGTGTAGGGACAAAACATTAGCATTTCTCTTTATAGTTACTGACAATTTTTTTTAAATTGGAGGATAATTGCTTTTGTGTTAGTTTCCGCTGTACAACAACGTGAATCAGCCGTAAGCCTGTATACAGCACCTCCCTCCTCAGCCTCCCTCCCACCCTGCCCATTCCACCCCTCTAGGTCATCACGGAGTACCAAGCTGAGTTCCCGGGGCTATACAGCAGCTTCCCACTAGCTATCTATTTTATACACGGTAGTGTATGCATGTTAATGCTATGTTTACCATGAGGATTGGCATTAGCATCCTCAGAGTCTGCCTCGGTGCATGTGGAAACAGCCACATAGGCCCACCACACAGGCACACAAGGCACTCAAGACGAGCGTGGGCATTTCTCACTGGCAGGGTTAACGCCCTCACCTGCTCGTCTGCTTCCCGAAGCTGGACCAAATCTCAGTTTACACAGGCACAATTGAGAAAGTGGCTGTCAGGATTATATTTTCAACCATACCTAAACTAACTCTCACAAAACAGCCACGTGGCTTCAAAGGAGCCCTGCAGAGAACTGCAAACAAATGCTAACAACAATACAAGCACAAATGAACAAGAAAATAGTAGAGCTGGTGATATTTTTATCATTTCTTTTATAATATTTTTCTCAGCCTTATCATAAGCTAAAACAACAACAAGCCAGTGAGGACAGACTTGACGGTGGCCCCCAAAGAAACCAAACCAAAAAACAACTGAAGGTATCAAACTTAGATTCATAGCCACTACTTTTCATGAATGGTCTCTGCCTAAGTGAACATGATACTTTGGGAAACTGACTAATACGACTCTTAGCTTACAAATAAATATATTTTTGTTAACAGCATCAAAAACGTAGAACTCGCTGATCTAGAACTTTGCTACTCAAAGTGCAATCTGCAAAGGGGCAGTGCCCACATCATCTGGCAACTTGTTAGAAATGCAGTCTCAGGGTCCATCCCAGACCTACTGGATCATATTTTGCATTCCCCCGGTCATTCATGGGCACATTTCCGCTTGAGAAGCACTGCTTCAGGACCCACATCTTAAATGACCTGAATCCTAGTAGTTCAGCTCTTCTGTATACGTTTCGAAAGATTTCTCTGTGAATTTTTGAACTCATAATCTTCTCATTTTAATAAAATATCTATTATCAAATAATCTTAAAGATTATAAAGAAACCATCCCCATAAACCAAAATCCAGTGAAATAATCTTGTATAACTGCAGCATTAGTTCCTTATTAATTCTAGTACACGTAAATGCTCTAACCCCATACAACAAAGACCTTCCAGCCACACCCATTTTTTAAATCCCCACCTCCACTTACTTTTGTTTGATCATCGGCTTTGAACACATAGCAGATACTCTGCTGATTGGCTGCATCATTTTTAATCAGACAAGCAAAATAACTTGGGTCGTGACTATTGTGAATCAGTTTGTGAACTCGTTGAGGCTTACACTCGAAGATGCTGGAACAGATCAATGGATCCCATTGTTGACTTTTTCCTGGCTCAGGCTCACATCTCAATCCAGAGGGCGAAACACAAAGGCGGACTGGCTTAGTGCCAGGCTCCTTTTTGGAAGACTGCCCACTGAGCCTTCGCACCTCTGCCACCACCCACGGCAGCATGGGCATGGTAGTCAGAGAATGTACAGGCAAGGAGCCCACCAGCTGGAGGCCGAAGTCCACTGAGACCTCGTTAGGGAATGGGTGTTTCCTTGCTGTGAAGGTTATTGGTTCCATGTTGGGAAAGGTCTGGAAACTCAGCAAAACGTTGCCACTGTTTTTCTATTTCAGACCAAGCAATCTATTTCACATGCTTCTGAATCCTGTGGGAGAAAAACAGAGGCATTAGAATTTAATGAAGTCATGGCAATAGCTACTTTCAAAGAGATTATTTCAGCACTTGAGAGTCTGAAACCCAAATAGACGAAGAAATGGATATTAGCTCAAATAAGCTGCTCTGCCTAGAAAGAGCTTTCTTTAAATTGTATTACATATAAAACCTAAAAATGCTGTAACTGTCACACTTACTATGGGTTACAAAGCTCCCAACGGGAGACTCCTGTTAAACTCAAGCCTCAGAGTCAACAGAGGCCAGCTCCATAGAAAGTAATATAGTGCTTCTTGGACAGCTTTAAACACTGCTGTATTATTCAACGTACATTATAAGACATTTTTTTAAGATGACTAAATTCAGTACTGGTGGCTCCCCCAAGTAATCTTGCAAGAAAAAAGTCAGCTATCATGACAGTCTATTGAACCAGACCAGTTTTCAATAACTGACCTTATCACTTATGATACCCCTTAATTTTTAAAGGCTTTCCCCGATGTAGCCCAGAGGTTCCGAATCACGAATTCAAATTCCATTAACACATACTTGGTGACTATTATATTCTAAACACCATCACAAATATTTTGTTTCATTCATGTACTATACACACCCCATGTCTCTTCTCATCAATAGAGGGTGTTTTTTTGTATGAGACTCAAACTCACTCAAGAGGTAATTTTCCCTTCTCTATGGGTGACTTTCAACAACCACATTTGATATATCCTAGCTTACTCCTTGGAAGAAAAGTTATGACCAACCTAGATAGCATATTCAAAAGCAGAGACATTACTTTGCCAACAAAGGTCCGTCTAGTCAAGGCTATGGTTTTCCCAGTGGTCATGTATGGATGCAAGAGTTGGACTGTGAAGAAAGCTGAGCACCAAAGAATTGATGCTTTTGAAGTGTGGTGTTGGAGAAGACTCTTGAGAGCCCCTTGGACTGCAAGAAGATTCAACCAGTCCATTCTAAAGGAGATCAGCCCTGGGTGTTCTTCGGAAGGAATGATGCTAAAGCTGAAACTCCAGTACTCTGGCCACCTCTTGGGAAGAGTTGACTCATTGGAAAAGACTCTGATGCTGGGAGGGATTGGGGGCAGGAGGAAAAGGGACGACAGAGGATGAGATGCTGGATGGCATCACCGACTCAATGGATGTGAGTTTGAGTGAACTCCGGGAGTTGGTGATGGACAGGGAGGCCTGGCGTGCTGCGGTTCATGGGGTCACAAAGAGTCAGACACGACTGAGCAACTGAACTGAACTGAGTGCCCTTATAAGAGACCTAGAGAACTCTCTTTCCACTTCTACCATGTGAGGACACAGGGAAAAGAGAGCAGTCTATGAACTAAGAAGCCAGCCATCACCAGATTCTGAATCTGCCAGCACCTTGATCTTGGGCTTCCCGTCCTCCAGAACTGTAAGAAATAAGTTTCCATTGTTTATAGATTACCCAGTCTGTGATATTCGGTGACAGCAGCCTGAATGACTAAGATAGTCATTCAAATCCCTTCTTTACTCTATTACTGCTTCTTAACTGACAACATCTAAATAAATCTTACTTTTTTTCTCAACTGGAGAAAAGGTGCCCCCACACTCAATCCTGCCTTCATGTATTTCTTAGAGTAACTCAGCCAACATATAAAATTGATCATATCGCTCCTCTGCTAAATCCTTAATCACAGCCCCCATAAAATCTACTCTTTGCATGGCATATAGGATCTCTTCAGAATCTGGTCCTTTCCATATCTCTAACCACGTATACTCCTCTAAAATGCAGCTTTGGGAGCTTCCCAGGTGGTACAGTGGTAAAGAATCCACCTGCCAATGTAAGAGATGCAAGAGATGCAGGTTCAATCCCTGGGCTGGGAAGAGCCCCTGGAGTAGAAACTGGCAACTAGTTTCAGTATTCTTGCCTGGAAAATTCCATGGACAGAGGAGCCTGGTGGGCTACAGTCCATGGGGTTGCAAAGAGTCAGACATAACTGAGAGACCGAGCGCGCACGCATAGGCACATGCAGCTTTTGGCTCTGAAGATAAGTAACCAGACACGGCTCCCCACATGCGATGGGATTTCTCATGCCTCTGTGCCACAGTGCATACTGTTCTCTCTGTCAGGAACATAATACCTGTCACCAACTGTAGAGAGCCTGAGAGTTTACCCTGCTTGCAAACTTACAAGTCAGCCTGCCACAAGTTAGTCTCCTGATAGAGGACACGAGACTCCCACGTCAAAGGACGATTTATTACTCAGAGCAATAGCAGTAGCCACAGAGGCAGCACTGTGGCTGGTTCCCTGACCTTCAGTTCCCACAGGCCAGGTGACATCTGTATCCACAGTGGGTTACAGGACAGGCACCTGAGATTTGGAAGCCTGAATATTTTATAATAAGGAGTAAGCATGTCTGTCCTTAAATTCTAGAGTATCTTCCAGAGAGGGACACTATTTCTATCTTCTTTGGCTGTTTGCTATTGAAAAAAATCCAAAAGGTGGTCTAGAACAAAGCAGTTGGTACCTCTGCTCACAAAATAGCATCATGGACAACCCAAGGAGACGCTCTCAATGAAATGAAAAAAACAGGATCATTGACAACCCAAGGAGACTCTTCCAATGACCCCACTCTTGTCCTCTAACCTAATCCCAACTCATAGACAAGTCCTAGTTCAAGCAACTGTCGCCTCTTTCATCCATGGTGATTCAGGGCAGCCATCACGATGCCCTGCTGCACTTTGTACCTAAACATCATATTTACTTTAAAAGTTTGAATAGGTGTCTCTAAACAAGTCTGTAAGCATCTTAAGCTCATAAGGTTTGGGCTTTCTGAAATCAGTATTCAAATTCTAAACCATTTCTGAACTACAGTTGAAGTCTATTCTCTTTACTCTATGTTTACTTTGTGACATATATGCATATATCCAAAGAATGAATTTTTATAATTAATTTGAACATGGTTAAAAGCTAATTTTTAAATTTTAGATGTTCCAAAGTTTGGAAATAAGCCCATATTTTATTTAGAGTGCTAATATATTTCATAATAGTGTATTCCCTATCTCTTTTTTTTTTTAAAGTAAAGCTTCTCTTGATGATGAAAACAGACTAAAAGCTCATATAACCCCATTAATAAAGGTCTCTCCTTTTTTTATTTCTCTCACCTACAGGTGAAAGTGGCATTAAATGTCTGGCTCAGCTTCCACTCCTGTAACTGAATCTCTTCAAGTTCTAACTGTTGACAGCTGCTAATCCCAAGACATGTTTAAAGAAGTGACTAGAATTATTACAAAGGACAGACCCAAGATCTATCAATGAGAGTAGATGAGGCAGTTATTAATATGGTGGCAACCAGTGTAGCAGAATTACTTTCAGTTTTCTTTTTAAGGGAATACAAGCATAAAGCAAAAAAATGACAGAATTTAGTCATTTCAATCATTTGGTAAATAGTCATCAAATTGGTCCTGCAAATTCACTGTCAAAACTATCTGGATGCCTCAGATTTTCACTTTTCAACCAGTGATGGGGCACATCTTAGTATCTCTGTAAAAAACAGACTGGACCTTAACACCTTAACACTGTCAATAAACTATCAAATCATAAGTTCTACTTCAGACGGAGTCCTAATTATTTATAAGTAATTCAGATTCTGCTGACATAAGATTCATGGTAACTTAGATTCGGTGAATAACTAATGTTCAATGAAAAGTTACATAAAACAGAAGAACCATTCAATCCTAACAAACCATCAGATTATTTTTAAGGCATCTCAGTCTACATCGTATGCATGTAACCTGTGACCATCCTTGAGGGCCCAGGGAGAACCATCTATTCCAGGAAGTCTCCTGTGCTCCATATCTCAGAGATACTCTGGTCTGTTAGTCATGTTCTCGATAGCAGTCATCTGTGCAGAAGTCCTACCCCTCCCCGAGATCTTCTGTGTTTTACAACAGCTCCTGCCCACCACAACCCATTAACCATGGTGGGACCCAAAATACAGACATTCTTTGATCAGAATAGTTTCAATAACCTTGTTATTGAGTCCCGCCATGATAAATACCCCTGGAAGCATGTATCTAAAATCACAAAATTTTAAAGCTAGAAAGGTCTTTTAAAGCCACTCAAATTTCTTTCTTACATGCAGGAAATGAGGAAACTGAAGAAGCTAAATGGTTTGTCCAAGTTTGGTGACAGAATTAGGACAATACAAGTCCCTGACTCCCTTCCAAGCGTGGCAAAGAACCTGTTTTCTTACAAAAACACTTCCAAGTGTGAGGCTGAGAAAACAAATTTCTTTCCCAAATCTCAAGTTTACTCTTACAAAAGGATGAAACAAGACCATCCCCAAGTTTTCTTCTGTCTCTAAAATCTGGTGAATCTCATTTTCATAATGTAAAATACCAAATGTCCCCGAGACTGTGTGGGGATAGAAAGCTGCTCCGATCTTCCCTACAGGAATATAAATGTGGGAGAAGTGCATGAAGACAGCCTGGGGTTTATTGATCAGGAAGCGAGAAAGGGGATGGTGGGAGTTAGCTGGCTGCCATTGGGAGCCCCCTCTCTTCCCAGCACCCATCCACTCCCTCCCTCCCAGTAACCCACAGGGAGTAGGATGGGGACTTTCCAGTAACCAGCCATCCACTGCAGTCCCTACCTTCTCAGACGCTGGTGGGAGGGGCGGAGAGTGAGATAGATAGATGACGGGAGGGCTATTGGAAGCTTCTAGCTCCAGGCCAGGTTAGAAACCAGTCAATACTGATTAGGTGTCAGGGACCTGCCGGAGAGACAGGAAACCCCCAAGGACACTCATTTCCCCTTGAGAATCAATGACATTTTTTTTCCTTCTGTTCTTTACTCTAGATGGAGTAGCTTGCAGCTGAACAGGATTATTCTGCCACTTGAATACTCTAATCGCATGCAGTGAGATCACTGGCTTGGCTCGGCTATTTGTCCATTTCCTGCACAGAATCCCACCCAATCAGAAAAGTGTGTTACTCACTCAGGAACTGCTCAAGGGTCCCCAAACTCTTTGAAGCAGTTGGCTATTTCACCAGCACGGCTATTTCACTGAATGGCTCCTGGAGCTAGTGGTTCTAACCTTTACTTCATCGTGGACGCTCCAGCACCTGGCTTTGCCTCTCTGACTTGACACATAAAACAATGCTGTTTTGAATGACTTCCTTCCTATATAAATCAGAGCCAATTCAAGCCTAGTCCTTTAGAATATCACTGTCACTTCCTGTATTCTCTTCCAGGGTATTGCCCAGGATAAAAGGGTGGGGTGGGATCGTCCTAGTTGGCCTCTAGGGGTTATGTCTAACCTTCCCTCCTGCATAGCTGCTATAAGTTATTCTCCTAAAAGTAACTGAGTCAACTGTTAACACAGAATTACACTTACCTGTGAGTCTGTTAACAGGTTTTGCACTCGCAATAGCCCTGACCAATGAAGACCATTATTACCATATCTGAATAAGAACTATTATGGACTATAATTATCATTATCGGCTCCAGCTTAAAGAGAAACGTTAAGGAAGTTGCTGGCACAGAGACGTGAGGTCACTTGCCCAAGGTCATACTAGCAGCAAGTGGCAGAAGCAGGATTCAGACCCAGGTCTTTCCACTCCAGAGTCAGCATTACCTATTAACTAGTATTGGATATTACACACATGCTCTTCTGTGTTCTTACAGCTCTCACAGGAGTCTTTTCATCACCCCCATTTTATATAAGCGTCCTCTACCTAGTAAATAAGAAAGGCAGGATTTGAATCCAGACCTCCCATGTGCCCACATTTCTGTTCTTTGCAATCTGACAGTATCTCCAGATGCACTAAACTATCATTCTAGTAGACGAGCAGGGTTATTTTTCTACCTAAATTTTACATCAGTAACCTAAATCTAAGGACTTTCCAGGTGGCTCAGTGGTAGAGAGTCTGCCTGTCAATGCAGGAGCCACAGGAGGCTCGGGTTCAGTCTCTGGGTTGGGAGGAGCTCCTGGAGAAGGAAACGGCAACCCACCCCAGGATTCGTGCCAGGAGACTCCCACGGACAGAGGAGCCTGGAGGGCTACAGTCCATGGGGGTGCAAAGAGCCAAACATGACTGAATGACTGCGCACGCATGCATTACAACCTAAATCTAGTGTCAAGATGATATACTCAAACTGTAAAACAAGCCAATATAATCATAGCATAAGCAATATACATTGTGTGCTTACTACCAAGCATTGTTCTAAGCACTCTACATGTACAGATGTATTAAGTTTGACAACTAACCCATAAGGTCCCCTCTCTGGAAGTTTACATTCACAGATTATGTGTGCATGTGTATATATATATATATATATACACACACACAATGTGTTGTTAAATGGGTACATCTTCTTTTTAAGAACAAAAAATAGCTGCTTCTTGTCTCAAAGGAAACAGGCACACTCAAAATTAAATGCATCTTTGCTGGTACTAAAACATATTTCCTACATTCTGCACAGCTTCACTGAAACCTAAGTGTCAAGAACATTTCACATGGCCCCAATATGACCAATCATTTTCTAAACATCTGAAACCTGAACAGGAACACACTGATCTTAAATCTAAGAATCCATCGAACGGAAATCTTGGCCCGAAAATGTCAAAAACCCTGAAAATGGAAAACTTCATATATTTTGTGAAGAATCTGTTTTAAAACTATTTTTATTCAAATGTGGAAAGCAAGCAACGAAAATAAAAGTCAGCGAAGGTGTTCATAATCTGTACTGAAAACCTAAATCCTTTGCCATCACCAAAGGGATACAAACCTAACACTCCTTGGTTTCTGAGTGGACTCACAGCCATTTTAATGAACAGATTTTACTTCTCCAAGTTTTAATGACCAAGGAAAGAAGAGGGCCTGGAAGGAAGATAAATCAAGTGTGGGGATGAATGAGCCTATTAAATTTGAGAAGAGCAGCACAGCAGACAAGAAAAAGGTCAAAGGAAACTATGCCAGGGTACCCACCCATGAGCACACCTATGTAAGCCCCCAAGTGGGCTGATACACACACTAGATCACCTGGAGAATCAGAAGAGTGGGGACTGGGGACCCTCAGACAAATGCTGTGAGGACAGTAAAAGGGCCTGAAGAGTTGCCATTTGGTGAGATAAAATTAAAAGCATATTCAAAGATGGAATCTGAAAGCAGCATCCCCACTCTGGGCACCATCGTGAATGAAGATGCTGGGAAATAGGTACATGGCATACTGCCTGCCAGTGGTACATCCTAGAAGCTCCCACAAGATCTGGGACTGAAAGGAGCCACCCACCAACACCTGGCTGTGCACAGGGGTACACCTGGTTGCTACTGTGGCCCTTCTGGTGAAGGTCACCTTCTAGGGTGTCTTCAGGTGACACTTCCTGTGTCCTGGGAAGTAGGACACACAGATTGTCAACGGCTGGATGATAAGGGAAGTGGGGCAAGCCAAATAATTTCTTCAGAGTTGCCCTTTTCCTCCTCAAACATCTGGTACCATGACAAAGTCATATGGGACAAAATGTCAGCACTGACATGGCTGCCCTGCTAAGCTAAGTCACTTCAGTCGTGTCCGACTCTGTGCGACTCCATAGATGGCAGCCCACCAGGCTCCCCCATCTCTGGGATTCTCCAGGCAGGAACACTGGAGTGGGTTGCCATTTCCTTCTCCAATGCATGACAGTGAAAAGTGAAACTGAAGTCGCTCAGTCGTGCCCGACTCTTAGCGACCCCATGGCCTGCAGCCTACCAGGCTCCTCCATCCATGGGATTTTCCAGGCAAGAGTACTGGAGTGGGGTGCCGTTGCCTGCTCCGGACATGGCTGCACCAAACCAGAAATATGACCATAGACAGAGGAGAAATCTCCAGAGCTCTCAGGGGGAAAGATAAAGGCAGACTAAGCAGAGAGTTCCATTTGCAAAACTTTATTTTGATGCTAATATGCTAACCATTTATAACTACACCAGTGAATTTTTCCCCTGTTTTACTGGTCTGCCAGTGACTGGACAAGTCCACAGAAAGGCATTTATTTTAATGATTGTTTGATGATTTCCGGCACTGCTTTGAGCCACACTTAGTCCCTTTTATATTTCTTTGCACTCAATTGATACTGTGGTCTCAGGATACTACACTGTCTTCACTTCAGACAATCTCCCCTAAACATTTCACACAGTGCCCTTTAATTCACAGCTGCACTCACTAACCACTAGCTCAGGCTTTATCAACAGGATACGATAGAGGAATTTGGAGAGCAAGCACTTTTTATGGCCTTTTTTCCCTATACCTTGTTAGGATGAAAAAAAAGCAGGCAGATTCCAGACTGCCACACCTTTCCACTTGAAACAATTATAAAGTATCTGTTTGCAAAAGCAGTCAATCCTATTTTATGCAAACTTTTTCATTCAATGTCCTTATTTCTTAAGACAGTCTTCAAGGTTCCCAGGAAAGAGCTGTTCCGTTCAGTTGGTCAGTCATGTCCAGCTCTTTGTGACCCCATGGATTGCAGCACGCCAGGCTTCTCTGTCCATCATCAACTCCCAGAGCTTGCACAAACTCATGTCCATCAAGTTGGAGCTAAACAGGAGACACACCTCCTCCCCAAGCAAGAGAAGCCACTTTAGCTCTACAAAATCGTTCAGAACCCAGCCGCTTCCGGGATCCCTAACCAAGATGGTAATAGAACACCATGTGTTCAGAAACAGAAAGAGTTGTCATGCAAGGTGGATTCCCAGCCCCTTAAAACCACTCTCCTGTTCACTCCTCAGGCCGACCCCTCCCACCCACAGCAGGTTCCCAAAGCACAACAAAATCCAGAGGTGGCCATGCTTCTACTCCTACCAATCTCATCCCCAGTCTTCAATCTCCTACCAATCTCATCCCCAGTCTTTGGAGGAGAAGAAACTGCAGCTGTCCCAAAGAAGGGATTTTTTTTTTTTTTTTTTTTTAATCAAGAACTCTGCAGTTCAGTTTAAGCACAGAGCAAAAGGTTTAGACGTTTGGACTTCTAGAGATAGCTAAGGTTCCTAGATGTGACCTCTTTAAGCCAGGTCACTTTTATTAACTTTGCTGTAAAGCAGAAACTAACACAACATTGTAGAGCAATTATACGCCAATAAAAAATAATTTTAATAGGTAATTTTAAAATGCTCTTTCAAAGTCTGATTATATACTATCAGTAAGTAAAATCACCCAATTATCTAAAGGGAAGAATGAGCGATATACGAAGTGAATGAATACCCATTAATTCATGCAGGGCACTCAGAATCAAACTGTTTGGTGGGAGGAACAATCATCACTTTCGATTTCTTTTCCTTTTTAAGTAACTTCCAGAGAATAATCTATTTTAAATGAAATAGCCACACGTAAAGCCGCCTCTAGGTGGACTTCAAAGAAAATGATATCTCTTTTAAACACACACACACACACACCTTACACCCACAACAACAACTCGTGGCGAAGTTAGAGGGGTCTCATAATTACAGACAGATCAGGAAGCTGCTAGAAACAATTAAGCAGGGTTTCAAAATGACTGGTACAGGATGTGCCCAAAGAAAGAAATGTTGCGCGCGCTGGTGGAGCTGCCAAGTTGCTACTGCGAAGTACCCTGAACTTTTAAAGGGTGGCCTGGGGTCACTCTGACCGCCCTCCCCCTGTTTGGTCGACTTGCAAACACACTAGCCCTAGAGATATTTGGCGGGAGGGGCGAGGACGGAGATGCGAAGACAGCGAGCAGGAGGGGAGGGAGGGGCAAAGGGAGGGTGCCTGCGGGAGCTCCCGGGTCGCTCTGAACTTGAAGGTTTCGCTTTCGTCCAACTCGGGGACAACGAGGTGGCAATAAACTTCCTCTCCCGAGACACCCTCTGCGCGACAAGGACAGCAAGAACGCCCCTGGAGTGCCCGATCCCAGCTTTTCCGCCAGCCCGGAGCGCAGGGGCCTGCAAGGGGTAGGGGACTGCCGGGATGCCCCGGGAGGAGGCGGCGGGGCGGCGTGGGCGAGGCCCCGGGAAGCGCCTACCTGTGCCGCGGCGCGCTCAGAGCCCGGAACCCGGCCGGGGCGCGCAGGTGTTCGGGGGTAGCCCGGGGACGGCCTGGGCAGGCGGGGCGCGCATCGTGGCTGGCAGGCTGCTCTCTTCCAGCCGCGGGGACGGGCAAGGCTCCCGCCTCTTCTCCAGTCGGCGGAGGACGCGGCGGGTCCCGCGGCGGCGGCGGCAGCAACAGGCACCGAGGCGCAGGAACGCCGGCGGCGGCGGCGGAGGAGGAGGTGTCTGCGCGCGACTCGCGTTTCCTCCTCCCCGGCAGGGCGAGCGCGGGGGAGGCGAGGGGAGGGCTGAACCCGGGATCTCCCAACTCGGTCCCCAGGGACCTAAGAGGGGGACGCGATGCGCCCTCCCGCCCCACAGCGCCGTGTGACTCTGCTCGAGCGGCATGGCCGAGACGGGCGAGTCACTCGCGGGCAACAGCTGCTGCAGTGCAGTCCACCGCGGTCTCCCTCCCCTCCCTGTCTCTCCCTTCCCGGGCGGTCCATCCTCAACCTGCTCCCGGGCAGCCAGCCTCAGCCCCGAGAGGGTGTCGGGGCGCCGCCGCACCCAGCCCCGGAGCAGGGTCTTGGCCAGACGAATACCCTGGGCTCCGGGGACGCGGAACCCCGCGCCTATTAAGGCCCTCGAGGAGGGATGTGCGGTCCAACCCTGTGCTTAGCAGCCTATTTATAGCAGGTGGCACTGCCAGTCGCGCTCCGGGCCTGCGGGGCTCTCAGCAGGTGGCACTGCCAGCCCGCTCTTCACTGCCCTGCGGTAGCCTCGCCTCCTCTCTCCGAAACGGACAGAGGAAAACTGCACACAACACAGGAAGGTGGCCAAGCCTCCTGGAGGCTCTTCCCGACATTACCCCTTCTTCCCGTCCAGGTCAGGGAGTGCATTGAGGCACGGGCATCCTCTGGGGCTGAATCAAGGAATCAGGGAACAGCTGAAGTGTCTTTTCCTATTAAACACCCGTAAACCCATTTCCGAACAACTGCGGAATGACGCAGGGGCTAGACTGCCGGGCGCTTTTCCCCTCCCTGATGGTCCAGAGCGCGCGCGCGCACTCACACACACCTCCTTTATCTCTCCCTCTCTCCCTCACACACACACACACACACACACACACACACACCCCTACACACACACACACCCCTCCACACACACACACAAACACCCCTCCACACATACACACCCCTCCACACGCACAAACACACACACCCCCCTCCGTGTGCCTACCCTCTCTCACACATACCCTTTATCTGTCTGTCTGTCTGTCTCTCTCTCTCTCTCTCACACACACACACACACACGCATCCCTCCGTGAGCCCACCCTCGAGTCAGGTTTGGGGAAGTTAGTTCTCAGTGGCCTTGTAGAGTATAAGGAGAGACACCAGGGAGATATAAGACGTCTGAGAGAGCAGGCTCCTAGGGTTAGGAGATGGCAGGGTTCAGCCAATAGGCAAACCTCCTAAATCCCTGTCTTACCAAGTAAATTTCACGCCCCACGGCAGGGCCAGCGATCTGAGGGAAGTGGGGGACTGAGCAGAGAGAGTAAGGTAGAAGAAGAGGATGGTCGTGTGGGGTAGATGAGAGGGGGCTGGGCGGCAACGGAAGGGGGCGACATCTTTCAGGATTTTTTGCTTAGTGCGGCTGCAAGCTGACTTTAGGGAAGTAGCTGAATTCGAGCTGCAGGGTTGGATGTGAACCCACATTCCAGCTCCACCACTCAGTTTGGCTAAGGCAAGCTGCTGGACCTCTGGTCTCCATTCATTTTACCTGTTAAATGGGACCAATACACACTTTATAAGAGCACTGTGAGGATATAATGGGAAAGTGTGTGTAAAGTGCTCAGCACAGTGGCACATACGTGGACCTCAAGTAGTGGCAGCAGCTACTGTTACCCTGGCTCAGGATGCAAATACAGGTTCAAGGTTCTCCCCTCCCTGCTTGCCTTCTTCTCCCTCCAGGAAGAGTGAGTTGCTAGGAGCTGAGGAGGCATTTGGAGGAGTCTTTTTGATCAGGACTACCTTATGGTCCCTGATCCCATTCCTCCGGATGCTCACATACAAGGGTGTTATATTTGGGTGAGATACAAATTTTTATCCACAGCTTGATTTAAAACTCATCATACTGGTAACTCTTATTCACTGAGGGAGCTAGTCTATTTGGGGCATTGTGGAAGCTACTTTATATGTATTGTCTCTAATCCTTGCAAAAACTCCTCAGGGCAGAGATGATTAAATCCAGAGGTTAATGCCTCTTGGGGCCACAGAGCTAGTAAGTTCTGGGATCTAGAGCTAAAGCCCCTTGTAACACACTTTCCCTCTGGCCATTGTGTAGCTCTCTTATAGCACTCAGCTTGCTCTTTATTATAATGCAAATTGTTTGTGTACTTAGCCTCAAATCTTTTTTTTTTAAGATAAGGAATATATACAGATGTATACAATGATTAGAATGTTTATTGGGTTATGACAATTGTTCTTCATTAGATTATAAGACCAGATACACCAGCGGAGTCTGGCGGGCTACAGTCCATGGGGTTGCAAAGAGTTGGACTTGACTGAGCACGCATACATACACACACACACACACACACACACCAGTTAAACCATACTGTTACGTCTTGGATCACAGCATAAGTATTTCCCATCTTCATCTCCAGCTTACTCATACAGTTCCCATCCCCTCTCTGCAGCAGCCTGCTGAGCACACTTACCTCCAGAGTGCTAGATGTCAAGACAGGCATCCTCCAGTTTCATTGACATCCCAAACTGTCTTTCATACATAAGCAGTCAGCTGATGGTTGAAACTATTACCTAACTACCTTGGTCAGGTCAAGACTGGACAGTGCACAGAGAGCATCCTGGCCAGAACTCCTATCCTGCCCTTCCCTCCCTTTGCTTTTCCTCATTAACTCCCTCTACCCCGACTCCACCCACATCCGAAGTCCCAGAGTGCAGCCAAGCTTCAGTACATGTAGGCAGCCAGATGGGGTGCTAATCAGGCCACAAAGGTAGGAAGTGGGAGGGGTGGGGGACAGAGGCAGGCCTAGGCTCCTTGTCTCTCATACTATTCCTTTCCTCCTTGCTAATTAGGTTTAGCAAGTTGTAGCTCAGAGATTAACAAAACTTAGTGGCAAATAACCATTTCCCTGACCCTATAACCTGAGTTAGGGAAGGATCATAACCTTGTGAGAAGCAGATTTCTGTATTACTTTTCCAGTTCCTGGGGTCAGTTACTGCCCTGGGGGGTCATCATGAGAGATTTTATAATATCTTTAGCTTCCTGGAGACAGAACTGCTTTTATGATATGTGGTAAAGAGTTTCAATATTTTTTTGCTATAAAGCACTATCTCAGAAAGTAGAGGAGAGCCTGTCATCAATCTCATTGGCACTCATTTCTAGCAGCAATGGAAGAAATACAAAAGGGGACTTTGAGACTAACGGTGTTCTTGGGATGGCAGGATAAAAACTGTTGAACAGGGAGGGTGCATCCACATGTATGGCAGAAAGTTAGGAGGGACCATTCAGTTCTCATCTGCCAATGCCATCACTCTAGCAGGGAAGCGGCTCTCTCCCCTTGTCGCACAGATATGAGACTCCCAGCAGGACTGGTACACTGTCAAGGGAGAGGCCAAGGCCACGGGGCCTAGGTGATGACAACAGAGAGCTCTCTGGGGCCCAGGTTGGTAGTTCTTGGCGTCACCAATAACAAAACTAAGTAGGGAACGGACTAAACACTGTCGGGACTCTGCTTCAAACCCCTGATTCTCCACCTGAAATCCTGCTATGGATCATCTTGGAGGGACTTCTTCTATAGATTCTTTCCTAATTTAGTCCTTTGCACAGTATTTAGTTGTTCATTGCCAAAGAGCAGAACATTGATATCAGCTTTAAGATAGCTTCAGAGCTCTAGAAAATTGTGACCCACGCACCATTAAATCAAGTGGGAGGCCCAGAGGCCAAAAGAAAACAAAGGCCACTTTACTTTTAAGAAGTTAAGGGAACTATGGGGCTTGCCTGACAGTCCAGTGGTTAAGATTCCATGCTTCCAATGCAGGGAACATGGATTTGATCCTTGATCTGGGGAACCAAGATCCCACACTCTGTATGTGAAAGTCACTCAGTTGTGTCCGACTATTTGCGACACCATGGGCTATACAGTCCATGAATTCTCCAGGCCAGAATACTTGAGTGGGTAGCTGTTCCCTTCTCCAGTGGATCTTCCCAACCCAGGAATCGAAACGGGAACTCCTGCATTGGAGGCGGATTCTTTACCAGCTGAGCTACCAGGGAAGCCACACATGCTATATAGTGTGGCCAAAAAAATGTTTTGAATAATTTTAAAAAAAAGTTAAAGTAACCATGTATAAATCTAGAATGAAAAGCCTTGGATTAATGTAGAAAAGAGAATTGTAATACTCCTTATTATTACATCTATTAGTTACTCGTTTAAATGTTTATATTAGTTGGAAATCCAAACTCATTATTGCTATGATATATTTTCACCTAACTTCTAAATATACATAATAAGGTAAGAGTTTTTAACTAGTGAGTCTATTTCCAAAATTGGTATAAAGGCAAGAAGTTAAGATTATATTGGACAGGACCTGGGATAGTAAGGTGGTCCACTGGGGATGCTTGCTCCCACTGGTCAGTGGTGGCTCCCCAGAACCCTTGGTGGAGAAGGTTTCTGAGGCGAGTCTGAGCTCAGCCAGAACAGCTCCTCCATGGTGAAGCAGGATCTGCCTGGAGCTGGGAGGAGGTGGCATCACAGCACCAATGCTGGCCAATCCTGCCAACCTGATGCATGACTGTTAGCATCTTAACAGGACATAAGTCATGCCCAAGTATCTTTATTAACCGTAAGAAACAGTCTTCACAAACACAGCAATGGATTGAAGTCAAGATCAAAGAGTACCTTACATTGGCTTGCCTATAAGGGCCTTGAAATTGCTTTCTCAAAGGCATGAGAATGAGTAAAACATAGTGGAGTAAAAAAGTAAACGAAACAAACAGATAACCAAAGTAGATTTTGAAATTTCACCTATTAAACTAAACAAAAATGTTACTATTCTTGAGAACTCGTGCTTGCAGTGGACAAGACAGCACAAACCCATGTGCTACGTGCTAGAGCCCCAGCGTGGCTGCCGGGAGAGCCTCGTCTCCTTTTATAGACAAAGCAGCTAGAACTCTGGGCACTGGTTCCACTTCCCTTTTCAGCTCCTGCTGCTACTTGTTAAATCATTGCTCTTCACAAGCAGCTGCCCCACCCCACAAATCTCTCTGACTATATCCAGTGTTTCCTGGGGCTTCCCTCTTCCCACCTGCCCTGGGCCATCAAGCACAAAGCTGAGCAAGTGTTCAATAGCATGTCACCTTTCGTTGTATCTACATTTGTCTAAGTCTCTGAGAATCTCTTTGTAAATGTCAGTGTTATGGATCTCAGGGATGTTACCCAGACTGGTGAGATAACTGAACTTCCAGCACCGTGAGACCCGCCCCCCTCGCCCCCCCCCCGCTCCACTTCATTTGATCCCAAATACCATTCTGACCTTGCTGGTACTTGATGTATAATCTCACCTAGAAAATGCAGCAGCCAGCTAACTGGTCTCCTTGCTGCTGCCCTTGCCACCCTACAGTCTATTCTCAGTATAGCAGCCAAGTGAATCTGATAAAATATTAGTTGAGCCATGTTACTGCTCTATTTAGAATCCTCCCACAGCTTCCCAGAACTCCCAGAGTAAAAGCCAAAGTCTTTATAACGGTTTAGGGAGCCTTATGGAATCCTCCCCTCTCTCCGACCCTACACCACTACCTCTGATTTTATGGTCTGCTGCCAGTCTTGATTCACTCTGTTCAAGCCATATTGGCCTTGCTGCTGCTCAGAGCTGTCAGGGACAGTCGTGCCACCGAGCCTCTGCACTCACTGTTCCCTCTGCTGGTCATGCTTTTCCCTTAAATGTTCACATTGCCCCCCTACTTACTGCACCTTCTTTCACCTTTGCTTAAATACTACCTACTTGGGACTTCCTTCATTGTCCAGTAGTTAAGAATCCACCTTCCAATGCAGGGGATGTGGGTTTGGTCCCTAGTTGTGGAACTAAGATCCCATGAGCCCAGAGGCAAACTGTTCACTGAAACAACATAAAAAGATCCCATGTGCTGCAATGAAGACCCGATGCAGCCAAATAAATAAATAGTTTTTTTAAAGTTTTCTTAAAAACTAAATACCACCTTCTCTATGAGGCCTTCTCTGACCAACATTCTGAAAATAGAAACACACACTTCTTATCCTATTTTATATTTCTTCAGAGCATTTATGACTCTCTAATATATTGTGTTAGTCACTTGTGTTTCTTATTTGTCAACTGTTTCCACCTGGCTCCCCCACTATGTGGGCAGAAAATCTTTTCTGTTTTGTTCATAGCTGTATCCCCAGTGCATAGAACAGAGCTCAGCACATAGTGGGAATTCAATAAGTATGTGCAGAATGGATGAAAATGGCTTGTAACACATGACATTTGTGAGCTCTTGCATAGCTGTGTAACACTTCCTCAGGTTAGAAACTTTGTAAGTTTCCCTCTGTTTATCCCTTGTGCCCTCACCAAGTGTCAGCTGTCCTAAGAGGTATGTCCTTCCTCCCCAAAGTGAGCTGATGGTTAAAGCATGTGACTCCTTGTTTAATCATCAACACAGGATCGGATTTCCAGATATATGGCACAAGGATTGCAACGCCTTGGAACAATTGAGAACTCATTCATATTCAGTGTTTGTCAAAAATTTAGTTAAGAAGAAGATCATTTTGGAAAACTTTCTGAAAGATACACAGTCCAGTGGCCCTCTAAAATCTGTATCCCCTAAAATCAGTTCCTATCTCAGATCAACCCAAATGAAGAGTATTATATCCAGAAAAATTTATTTTATCGGATTGTATTTCAGCATGAACCCCATTTGCCCATATTAGGGGAATACATTTTATAAAAATGCCTTTTTCAGTCTGAGATATTGGTTTTTTAAAAAGTAAGTATTTATTTTTATTTATTTGGCTGCACCAGGTCTTAGTTGCGGTATGCAGGGTTAACTTCCCCACCCAGGGTTCAAACCTGGGCCCCCTGCATTGGGAATGTGGAGTCTTAACTGCTGGATCACTAGGCAAGTCCCTGAGATATTATTCAGTAACTCACGTGATGCCCTTTCAAGGAGAATCCAGGAAGTATTTTTTCTCAAGACTCTATCGGGAATAACTGTTCTTTCTTTGAGTGGCTAGTTTTACCTTCATTCCTGGCCTGACAAATGGGCTCAAGGGGTTCATTGCTTGGCAGGTATCCAGGTTAGTTTGTATTAAGTCACAAGTCCCCATTCTAAGCCCTTGCCAGCTTGTGCCAACTTTCATCCATCCACGACAAAATATGAATAACAGTGTATAATTTCAGAAGACTCAACTGGGCTGTTCTGAGGTCACATTCTTCCCACTTTGTAGGTATTAACAAACGAAAGTCTTTCTTTAATGAAGTGATGGTGAGCATCAATGGTAGGAGCTTTTGTTTGCTTGTTTTAGATTTGTTTTTTGATGTCTTTACCTGGTAAAAGAAAATGATAGCATGCTTTGTCAGTTCCCAGTCTGCGGGAGAATTTTCCTGGTTCAGAAAATCCAAAGTCTTAGAAGCACTGGTTTTCTACCTTACTCCTAGTTTCATTCAGCTTCACCTACTCTCTCTTCCTTTAGTCCCATTTTCTTTTTTACTTACTGTTAATTTTTCTCTTGCCTTACATGCATTTAAGCCCCCTCCAGGCATTTCTGGAATCTAGCAGGCATGAATGAATATATGAGTGAATGAAAGACCAGGCAAAGGACATATCAACCTGCTTGGCTCAGCCTACAGCTCCATACTGCGCCAAATGCTTTCCCTCATCATCACCTGGCATGTTATTTGCAAGTGCATAGTGCTTTGTAATTGACATCTTATTAATCTTCTCAGTAGCCCTCAAAGGTAAGTGTTATTTCCCCCCTTTCCCTCATTATACATAATACATGAAGAGATTTAGACATAGAACATTTGAATTTTCCTTGAGAAATCTGTATGCAGGTCAGGAAGCAACAGTTAGAACTGGACATGGAACAACAGACTGGTTCCAAATAGGAAAAGGAGTACATCAAGGCTGTATATTGTCACCCTGCTTATTTAACTTATATGCAGACTACATCATGAGAAACGCTGGACTGGAAGAAACACAAGCTGGAATCAAGATTGCCGGGAGAAATATCAATCACCTCAGATTTGCAGATGACACCACCCTTATGGCAGAAAGTGATGAGGATCTAAAAAGCCTCTTGATGAAAGTGAAAGAGGAGAGTGAAAAAGTTGGCTTAAAGCTCAATATTCAGAAAACAAAGATCATGGCATCCGGCCCCATCACTTCATGGGAAATAGATGGGGAAATAGTGGAAACAGTGTCAGACTTTATTTTTGGGGGCTCCCGAATCACTGCAGATGGTGACTGCAGCCATGAAATTAAAAGACGCTTACTCCTTGGAAGAAAAGTTATGATCAACCTAGACAGCATATTCAAGAGCAGAGACATTACTTTGCCGACTAAGTTCCATCTAGTCAAGGCTATGGTTTTTCCAGTAGTCACGTATGGATGTGAGAGTTGGACTGTGAAGAAAGCTGAGCGCCGAAGAATTGATGCTTTTGAACTGTGGTGTTGGAGAAGCCTCTTGAGAGTCCCTTGGACTGCAAGGAGATCCAGCCAGTCCATTCTGAAGGAGATCAGCCCTGGGATTTCTTTGGAAGGAATGATGCTAAAGCTGAAACTCCAGTACTTTGGCCACCTCATGAGAAGAGTTGACTCATTGGAAAAGACTTTGATGCTGGGAGGGATTGCGGGCAGGAGGAGAAGGGGACAACAGAGGATGAGATGGCTAGATGGCATCACCAACTCGATGGACGTGAGTCTGAGTGAACTCCAGGAGTTGGTGATGGACAGGGAGGCCTGGCGTGCTGCAATTCATGGGGTCGCAAAGAGTCGGACACGACTGAGCGACTGAACTGAACTGAAGGCAGAAAGCTGTGGGAGGAAAATTGGAATTTTAACCTAGATGTTCTACCTCCAAGTCTAATTTTCTTACTTTGTACCATATTGTTGTCATTGCTCAGTCACTAAGTCACGTCTGACTCTTTGCCACCCTGGCAAAGTAGCCTATCAAGCTCCTCTGTCCATGAGATTTCCCAGACAGGAATACTGGAGTGGGCTGCCGTTTCCTTCTCCAGGGGATCGGGATTGAACCTAAGTCTTCTGTTATTGCAGGTGGATTCTTTACCACTGAGCCACTGAGGAAGACCCCATATAATTTTACTGGCTTTTAAATGACTGTTTTTGAGGGCAGTAGTGTACAAGAGTTGTGTGGTTTAAGAAGATATAAGGAGAGCCTGGTTATTTCCCTGGCTTTCAGAATAACCTTCCTTGATGAAAGATGTTCTCTGGGAGGACTGAGCTTCTGCTGGGTTCTTCTGACCCCTTCCCTTTAGCTTGGGGGAATGTCCACTGAACTGAGTCAAGGTTTCCCCTTATCAGTGCATACTGAAGAAATGTGATGCAGGGTAGTCTCCTTTTGATCACTTTTTTCTGTCGCCTAGTAATTCCTATTGTGCAACAACATTATAGTGGGAGCTTGCTTCATTACTTAGTAATTTCCTTTAACAGTAGAGCTGAACTAGAGACATTCAGCCCTCTTCTCATTTTCCTGTTGCTAAATATAAAATGTAAGATGAAGTTTTCCTGTTATTCAAAGGAAAGAAACTTAAGTCCTTAAAATTGAAGCTTAGAGAAAAAACTAAGAGGGAGAATTTACCAAGATTCCAAGATTGGCAGGTATGTACCCCAAAAGGCTTAGAAGAATCAACCAGCAGAGAGATTTGTTCATTAGTGATTCTTTCTCTGGACTTGGACTAGGCACTGAAGTGATACAAGCAAATATGAGATGTCATCCCGGTCTTCAGGACCCTTCAGTTCAGATTAGTTCAGTCGCTCAGTCGTGTCCGACTCTGCGACCCCATGAATCGCAGCACGCCAGGCCTCCCTGTCCATCACCAATTCCTGGAGTTCACTCAGACTCAAGTCCATCAAGTCGGTGATGCCATCTAGCCATCTCATCCTCTGTCGTCCCCTTCTCCTCCTGCCCCCAATCTCTCCCAGCATCAGGACCCTTATGCTCTTCTAATTCATGGTCAACAAACTTTCTTGAAAGCCCATTTAGTAAATAATTTAGCCTTTGCAGGTTATTCCTTCTCTGTCCCAACTTTCAGCTTTGTCATTGTAGTGCAAAAGTAGCCATAAGAACATGTAAGCAAATGAATATAGTTGTGTTCTAGTGAGTAAGGGCACTGCCGTTGGAATTGCATGAATTTTTACATTTCAGGAACTATTCTTCTTAAAACATTTTTTCCCAATCATTTAAAAATGTAAGAATTACTATGTCAGACTAAAAATTCCCTCAAAGGAAACAATCAACACAACAAAAATCCTCCCTAAGGAAAGGGGAAACATTTGCAAACCATATATTGGGTAAGGGGTTTATATGTGCTTCATTATTAGCATACTGAATAACAAAATCTGACCGCGGGTCGAATAGGGTCTAATAACTACCATGGTTTTGTAGTAATGAGTATGAATGATAGTCTGAGACACCTGTGGCAGCTGAAATGTAAAACATAGGGGATTTCTATTGATGACAAAGTCGCATCATTTCTATTGATGACACTGTTGTGGTTTGTTGCCTTCATTTATAATTAGAAGAAAACCTAAATCTTGGTCAGAGCTTCTAGAAGTAATTTTAAAAATGTTTCTTGTTTTCTGTCCAAGTTCACTGACTCTCTGCATTCTACGCACAGAATCACTGGAGAAACTTTGATCTCAGGCTAAGAGCTCTTGGGAAGTCAAAGAGAACGTGGGGAAATGGGGAAGTTAGAAGGCCCTCATCTTTGAGAACACAATTTTAATAGAGATGAGAAGACCAGGGAACTGAAGGGCATTGATTCAGCAATGTTGGTTCCCAAAGTGTCTCCCCAAAGGGCAGGGAGAGACAGAAGAAAGAGGCCAGATAGGCTAATCCAACGGCTCTTGCCTTAAGTCACTCATTTTTGAGGTGGTTTCATATGAAGCAAAAGCTAACTAATGCAGGGGGTAATGTACTTTCCAAATTTATATTTCCTGGCAATTTTCCATATTCCACGAGTTCTCCAAGATTAATACAGCGTGTGTTAAGATAACAACTATTCTTAGTATCCAGAGAGATTCTTTCGAGTTGTATTTCCTTAGTGTCATGTTACCCATCCTGGGCTTCAAAAACTCATTTGCGCTTGGCATGCTACAAGATCACACGTGGACCTCAATGTCTACTGTTTCACAATTCATTTCTTCCTATAACCAGCGACAAGACTCCACAAATATGTGTTAAATTACCCTTTAACATTCCATAACCACAGAAGTTTCTTTAGGTTTGAATGTTCTTCTGAAGGAAGACCCCATTCCTGTCACAGTGATCAGCCTCAGGCAGCCATGGATCACCACCTAGCTTTGTAAACTTAGACAAATTACTTAACTGACTTATTTTGGTTCTCAGTGTTTCCACCTATGAGGTGAAAATAAAAATAACTGTACTTACCTTATAATGTTGTCAACAGAATTCGAGTTAGTAAAGGGCTTTCCAGTTGGTGCAGTGTGGGAAACACAAGGGTTTGATCCCCAGGTTGGGAAGATCCCCTGGAGTAGGAAATGGCAACCCGTTCCAGTGTTCTTACCTGGAAAATTCCATGGACAGAGGAGCCAGGCAGGTTATAGTCCCTGGGGTCGCAAAGAGTCATGCAACTGAGCACAGCACATAGCTCAAAAGTAAAGTACTTAGAGTCTGGTGTGTAGCAGAGCTGCCATATTGTTATATTTCAGTGTTCTAATTTCTCTGCTTTATTTTCCTATCTGGCCTTATCAGTTTTCTTTTCTCTTTCATCTCTCTGTAGGGAGAACAGGATACTAACCTAATAGGCTATTTCAAGTAACCACAATCTTTTTGGAAATTCAGACTGCAGGAATTCAGCATTTATGTTGCTTCAGAAGCAGTGTAAATGATTGCTATAAAGACAAAGTCGGAAACATTTTTCCCTTTTAAATGGTCAAAGTTTTTCAAGCAAGGACTGGAAAGTGTCTTCAAAGCCAGTAACATTTTTCAAGTTAAAATTTTACAACTTAAAAGTCTTTCAAAATTCCACTGGGCCCTGTTCCCTCTTAATGAGATTTTGTTGGGTGGTAGTGGGGTGCACAGGAAAGCCCAGCCAGGGCTGGGCCAGTTCTGGCATCATGTGGAGCGAGAAAGTGTGCAGGAGGCTCGCAACTCAAACAGACATTCAGTTCAGTTCAGTTGCTCAGTCGTGTCCGACTCTTTGCGACCCCATAAATTACAGCACGCCAGGCCTCCCTGTCCATCACCAACTCCCGGAGTTCACTCAGACTCACATCCATCGAGTCAGTGATGCCATCTAGCCATCTCATTCTCTGTCGTCCCCTTCCCCCCTGCCCCCAATCCCTCCCAGCATCAAAGTCTTTTCCAATGAGTCAACTCATGAGGTGGCCAAAGTATTGGAGTTTCCTTCCAAAGAACACCCAGGACTGATCTCCTTTAGAATGGACTGGTTGGATCTTCTTGCAGTCCAAGGGACTCTCAAGAGTCTTCTCCAACACCACAGTTCAAAAGCATCAATTCTTCGGCACTCAGCTTTCTTCACAGTCCAACTCTCACATCCATACATGACTACTGGGAAAAACCATAGCCTTGACTAGATGGACCTTTGTTGGCAAAGTAATGTCTCTGCTTTTGAATATGCTATCTAGGTTGGTGGTAACTTTCCTTCCAAGGAGTAAGTGTCTTTTAATTTCATGGCTGCAGTCACCATCTGCAGTGATTTTGGAGCCCCCCAAAATAAAGTCTGACACTGTTTCCACTATTTCCCCATCTATTTCCCATGAAATGATGGAGTAGATGTCATGATCTTTGTTTTCTGAATGTTGAGCTTTAAGCCAACTTTTTCACTCTCCTCTTTCACTTTCATCAAGAGGCTTTTAGTTCCTCTTCACTTTCTGCCATAAGGGTGGTGTCATCTGCATATCTGAGGTTATTAATATTTCTCCTGGCAATCTTGATTCCAGCTTGTGCTTCTTCCAGTCCAGCGTTTCTCATGATGTAGTCTGCATAGAAGTTAAATAAGCAGGGTGACAATATACAGCCTTGATGTACTCCTTTTCCTATTTGGAACCAGTCTGTTGTTCCATGTCCAGTTCTAACTGTTGCTTCCTGACCTGCATATAGGTTTCTCAAGAGGCAGGTTAGGTGGTCTGGTATTCCCATCTCTGTCAGAATTTTCCACAGTTTATTGTGATCCACACAGTCAAAGGCTTTGGCATAGTCAAATAGACATTAGTGCTAGATAAAAAGCATTTTGTTTTTAAATGTATAGTTGAATTCTAAATAAAATATATTTCCTACATGTTAAAAAAATTGTCCTTCATAGACTGAGAAAACCAGAAAGCAACCACTGGGGACCTATGGCCTGAGGGAGGTATGAGACCTGGTGTGGGTCTCGAGGGCTGAGGTATAACATATCACACACACACACACCACGCACGGGTGCTTGGAAATGTGGCTCTGGACTGGTAGGAGGCAGGGAGTTGGAACTAACCCGGTTTTGTTTTTTATTTTTTTCCTCTAATAGTTTTATTGGGTCCTTTTTTCTAGTTTCTTGTTCTTATTCGTGGTGTCCTATCTTAATCCCAGTGCCCAAGACATCTGTAAAGGACTGTGCCTCTGTGAAAAGGAAACCAGAAAAAAATGTATACTCTCTGATCCAGAATCAGAGAAACGTGTAGTTTGCTTGATGCGCTGGGTGGAGATGGGAGATGGGCTGGGGATCACAGGTGAGGAGAGTGCGTTCTTGATCAAAATTCCAAATCAGTGTCACATGAGTGCATAAAATGGATTTACGCTCCCAAGTTGTGTGGGATTCAAAGTTAATAAAAGTAACATAAAAGCTCACCACCAATTTTTTTAGAAGAGTTACAAATATCTTCTCCCAAACTGTGGGTTGTCTTTTAACTCTATTTATAATGGCTTTTATTATACAAATGTGGTTGACTCTTGCTTTATGGTTTGTGTTTTTAATTCCTCCTTTAAGAAATCCTTCTCTACCATGATATCATAGAGGCAATCTCCTACAATTAATTTCTTCTGAATTTTTTTTAGCCTGCAACAGGTAGTTTTAAAAAATATTTATCTAATAGAAGTATAGTTGATTTACAATGTTATGAATTTCTTCTCAGAATGTTTAAGTGTTCACATTTAGATCTTGAATCCAACTACAAGTTAATTTTCCATATGGCTTTGGATATGGTTTGAGGTAGGGATCTAATTTTAGTTCTTCCATCTGGATAGTTAATTGTTTCAGAGTTTTTAGCTCAGTGGCTTCCCCTTGCAGATAGACTTACGATGCCACGTTGGTCACATACCAATTTCTTCTACATACATGTGATTATTTGATATTTCCTTCCGTTAGTTTATCTGTTCATCTCTCTGCCAAAAGTATTACTGTATCTTTATAATAAATCTTAATATTTGGTAGTACAACTTCCCTCTTCTTATTGTTATGAACTGTGAAGAGTCTGAGAAATTTATCTGTTTGCAAGCTAATGAGTTAGCCTTTCACGGGTTCATGGATACAAGTAGAAGACATGTGAGGCTGGTGAGTCAGAGGCAAAGGACTGTATTGCTCACAGCACAGCAGGCAGCATAAGCTTTACATTCACCTCAGTTACCCTGGCCCCCAAGTTCCACAAAAATCACACCTGAATCAGATCAAGCTTCTCCATCTTCCCTACCGCCTTACATGACCTGTAGGGCACAAAGAAACATGTTAAACACACAATGAGGAGGCAGTTAGCAGAATTCACCATGTGGGAAACCCTATGGGACAAATCATTCAGTTTGGAATAGATTTAAAAAGAAAAAAAAAAGGATGAAGAATTTATAAATTAAAAGATATTTTAAGAGACCTTAAGCAAATGCAATAAGTGGATACTATTCGAACCCTGATTCCAACAAAGAGAGGCTTTCCTGGTGGCTCAGATGGTAAAGACTCTGCCTGCAATGCAGGAGATGCTGGAGATATGGGTTCAACCCCTGGGTCAGGAAGATCCCCTGGAGAAGGGAATGGCTACCCTCTCCAGTATTCTTGCCTGGAGAATCTCATGGACAGAGGAGACTGGTGGGCTACTATAGTCCATGGGGTTGCAAGGAGTCAGACACAACTGAGCAAATAACATACTTTTTTTTCAAGCAAAGACTAAAAAGTACATATGAGACAAATGACTGGTTTGCACATTGACTACGTAATTGATGATATTAAGGAGTTGTAAACATTTTAAAGTGTCACAAAAGTAATATGGTGGTATGTGTGTGTGTGTACATGTGAGTCAGTGTGTCCTTATCTTTTATAGATATATACTGAAATAATTACAGATACAAAGATAGGTCTGGGATCTGCTTTAGAATTGTCCTGTAGAGAGACAGGGCAAGAGGGAGATTTCAATGCAATGGGACTGGCCCTGATTTGCTACAGCTGGGTGATGGGCATTGGGAGGCTCATTGTATGATTCTTTGTACACATTTGAGATTTTCCATAAGTTTGAAAAGGAAAGGGGGCAAGTCACATGTTAAAATCACCAGACTCCAGGCAGGTATTTTGAGGTGGCTGTGTACAGATTAGACTGGAGGAACTAACTGAATCTGGGGATCTGAGGAACTAACTGAAGAGGAAAAACAGATTTGGAGTTGGCTACACTGATCTAATTTGAGGGCATCTGAGTAGAAGAGCCCAAGGAGGCAGGTGGTAATATAGGATTGGAACTTGGGAGAAAAGTTTGTAGTCCTGCACTTAGGACAATTACAGCTTTGAGCATATAGACACTTTCAGAGGGCAGAGAATGGATGATTCCACCTCAGGGAATGAACCGACTTAGGGTTCAGAAGGAAAAAATAAGGAAGCCTGCTGGACCAGCAAAGAAGTTATCTCAAGTTAGCTCAAGCCTCCACCTAAAGTTTACTTTTGTTTTAGGAACACTTATCAGCTATGGAGCTACATTTCATTCTTGCCACCTAGAGATTTAAGGAAAATAGCTAAGGTGAAATAGTTCAGAACAATGTATTTGAAGGACACAATCAGGTCTCATCATCTCTGTAAACTGCAGCTGTAACTTTCCTTTGGAAGTTGCACAATGCTGCTTTGAAATGGTTCCAAATGATTATTTGACCTGGAGCCAAATCTTGGCTCTGAGTGCCTGAGTCCGTTATGGACCAGGTTCGCGGCAAACACCAAAAGTGGCTTTCTTTGGACACAAATGGGAAGTGGTCCGTGTTTCGAAAATTTTAATTTCACGGACCCACACAAGTAAGCCAGGCCAAGAGGAACGAGGTTCCCCAACACTGCTCTCCACCCTGGTCACCATGTGCTTATGTTGGAGGGACTCATCTCTCCAGACAGCCACCTTTGTCCTCCAGTGAATCTGAGTAGTTACTGCCCTGTGCTTACGTGGGGCAGAGAAGGCAATGGCAACCCACTCCAGTACTCTTGCCTGGAAAATCCCATGGGTGGAGGAGCCTGGTAGGCTGCAGTCCATGGGGTCACACAGAGTCGGATAAGACTGTAGTGACTTAGCAGCGGCAGCAGCAGCAGCTTACATGGGGAAGTCTCTAGAAGGAGCGTTATTTTAATTCTTGCTTCCCATCTGCCTAGAGTGTGACATCTTGCTTTCAATAGAGTTACTCAACACAAAGTGTGTTGGTAGCAAGAACAGGACAGAGGGATGATGCAGGGAAATGGCATGCAAACAGCCTCCCAGAGTCAAACTATTTTGAACAAAAATGTTAGGAGTTTGAATTTGACGTTCTTGAAAAAGACAAGGCCAAAAGGGGATATCACAGAACTGTTTGCCCATAATTCAATCCCTTGACTATTGCAACGCAGCAATCATGTGGGTCCATATGGATTTCCTCGGCTAGACTACTTGAGGCCACAAATGCAAGCTTATTATCACTATCCAGAAAAGTGCCTGGCTCATAGCAAAATTCAAGCATGACTCAATCAGTGAACATATAACGAATACACAAATAGCTCTGAGGAAGTAGATATTATAAATACGATTTAGATACCATCCTCTCAAAATCTCTTTAAAGTAACACACATGCATTTGCTTCATTACTTCTTTTTAAAACCATGTTTCCAGTGTCAAGAAATAATAATACTTTCCTTTAATAGCATGATGATAGAATTAAATCAATGAGACAAATTAATGAGAGGTAATGACAATGTTTCTTATGGGAGAGAATAAAGGTCTCTTGATTTCAGAAACACCACGAAGAAAAAACCCAAACAGTTGGCCTGCATTTCCTCCTCCAAGTCAGATTATTGGACTACACTTGGGATTTGTTCTTTCCAGGCACCAAGAGAAGACGGACTGCCATCCCTACACCAAATTGTACTGTCTTCCCCAAGCACGCTCAGACAGAGCGGACTGCTACACAGCGCTCAGCCCCCATTTCTGCCTTCCACCCCTGCAGAGCACGCAGGTGTTTCCCGACATCTGCATGTCACCCAGTTCTGCCTTTCTCATACCTGATTTCAGCACCCCCACCCTTGCTCCAGGCTATAAGTTTAGGCGGGATAGGAACCTCAGGCTGCCTGTCTCTGTGGTACAAAATGTTTTCCCCCATCTCAGATGTTAGGTCTTTTAAGAGGGCTAGTTAAGCATTCTTCCAAAGAGAACTACTGATGATTTATTATTGCTGATGGTGCCCTTAATGGATTTTTATATAAAGACCTGCAACATGAAATGACCTCAGAGACCATTTAGTAAAATCTCTTTATTTTAAAAATGACAAAATTATCACCCCAAGTCCATAGTTTACATTAGTATTCACTTTTGGTTTTGTACATTCTATGGATTAGGACAAATGTATGTATAATGACATGTATTCACTATTACAGTATCAATACAGAAAAATTTTTTTACTGCCATAAAAATCCTCTGTGCTCTGCCTACTATTCCTCACTCCTTCACTGATCTTTTTCTTGTTTCCACAGTTCAGATGATAATGATGCATTAATTTAGGTTCACTGATGGTAACAAATGTACCACTCTGGTGGGGGGTGTTGAGAATGGGGGAGGCTGGCATGCATCAGGGCAAGGTGGGTATGAGACATCTCTGTATCTTCCTCTCAATTTTTTCTGTGAACCTAGAACTGCCCTAAAAAAATAACAAAGTAGTAAAAAATAACAAAATAGAGACTTTGGGAGGCTAAGTGACCTGACCAAGGTCACAGAGCTGGTTCCCAGTGGACCAGACTAGAATGCAGGGGCCTTATGTTGCAAGTTTTATGCACCGCACATTGCTACCCTGCATCTCATAACACCAAGAAAAAGTCAAGAGATACTTGGAATTAGAGGAGGATCTCCTCTAGTTCCAACTGAATCACTCACTCATTGCTCATGGGGAGAACTGGGGCAGGTACTGAAATTTATATCCGGGTTCTGTTTTAACCCCCACCCCCACCCCAACCACACACACCCCAGCGCCTCCACACTTCTGCTCTTGCTGTGCTCTGCCTGGAAGACTTCCTTCTCTATCTTCAGCTGCTACTTGCTCCTGAAGGTGAAGCCTCCTCTGGGCAGAATGAATTCCTTTCTCACAATTCTCAACTCTTGAGTACTTTGCAAATAACTCAGTCATAGAATGTGTAAATACTGTACTCAATGGTTACTTATTAGCCCTCCAATTGGACCCTGAGCTCCATTAAGCAGGACTAGATCTTAAATTACCTTCACATTTCCAGAGACAAGCTCTGTGATGGAGTACTATTTATGTACTCAGATCTAAAATTTCTTTTTTCCAGAGTACAGTTTAAGACTAGAAAACATTATCAAACAAAAATAAATATTGCTTCTACAATGAAGCAGCTGATAGAATATACGGAATATTGTACGTTTAAGAGTGCTGGTAGGGGACAAACTATGTTATTGTGAGGATATACAGATATTCTTTCCTTCACATTAGAAACATGACTGACAACAGAACTGTAATTTTTCATTGTTCTGAAATGGCTAATAACCATTTAAGAATAGTAGGCAATCATTTGCTTTAAAAATAAAAGAATCACACAAAATATATAAAGTATATAAAGAACAGTTTGGTCCTTGGTCATGGTATTTGCTGGGAGTCATTTTAGAAGGTTATAAGGCCATCAGTGATGAGGAGGCACAGATCAAATAATGAACCTGAAAACATCTGGTTTTAGATTGTGATCACATAAAAACAAGGCAAAAAAACAAAAAAAAACCAAGATCAGTCATGAAGTTATTGCTTATAACCCTTGCTACTTTAGGACCAAGATTACATTTAAATGTACTAAAGCAAAAAAAATTACAATAATCTACTTTGCAAGTGTCAAATAACCAACTGTTTGATTCAAGATTTTAAAAAAGGAAATGAACACACACCACACAAAGATGGTTAAGCTGTTTTTTTCTACCACCTACATAGTGTATAATGGTGCATAATTAGAAGTAAAGTTTTAGATCAAAAAACTTCACCTTTTTAAAATATCTTTTGCTCCATTTTACAGGTTCCTGTGATTTGTATTTTCCCTAAAACACAACATTTGCTCTATTCATTTATCTCATAAGGACTTGCTAGAAATGCAAATATATACATATATAAAAGTGGCTAGCTTAGATATGATAGCCCAGAATTTAGTAACTGTATAGGCTTTATGGCTGTTTCACTTACATATAAAATGAATTTTAGAGGACAAACATATTTGGTATTTATTCTGATGAAAGCTTATTAATCACAACATGTTTTTTGAAGGTTATTTTTAAAGGCTTCATTTTTTAAATTCAGATGATGTCCAGGCTCAGCCTTTTAAGAGGAATGTTGGTTTGTTAGATTGGGCCATCTTTCTTTATTTCCCTTAAAATTCAAACATAAAATAAGGAGGAATGCAGGTCTATTAAAAAATAAAATACTTGTAGCAATACTTTAAATTATTTGGCCCTCAAAAACATTGCTTAAGAAATCAAGTTCAGCTTAGTTGTAGGTAAATGTAATTATGCTTGAGGCTGGGATGGTCTACTCTCCTTTTGGCTGGAGGTTATACTTTTGTGGCTGGAAAAAATGCTCTTCAATAGCACTAACTAGTTCTTCCAGTTCTTTCTTCAGCTGCTCGGGATCACTGCAAAACAAGGGGGAAAGAAATTTCAGGTCAGTGGATTATTTTGGAGCATGTTTTAAAGACTCCCAATATCAAGCAACACTGATATTTACTCTTAAGTGAAGAGTTAAATCAGACAGAACTCTAGTTACTTAAGCATGGGAACACATCTGTGGCGTGGATAAAAAGCCCATGAGACAATATTCATTATTTTTCCCAAAGGCTTCCTCAGGGTCTCTACTATAAACAAAACCACACCTTTGCACTTCTCATAAGAATTTTTTTTTCCTTTGGCCATGTGAGGCATGTGGGATCTTAGTTCCCTGACCAAGGATTGAACCTCTGCCCCCTGCACTGGAAGTGCAGAGTCTTAACCACTGGGCCACCAGGGAAGTCCCATAAGAATTTTCAAAACACACAATCTGTAGCCTAGCGTCCCTAAAAGTTCTGCAGGGTCCACACCTAACAGTGCAGAGAAAACTTTTGTGACTCCAGTTGTCATTTATTGAACTTCTTGGTTTTAAATACAGCAACTCACATCAGCTAGTAGCCTGATACATAAGCCTGACACATAAATTAGACACGTGTCTAATTATAAGTCTGTTTTATCTATTAATCAGCCCTCCAATTGTTTGCACGTAAATGAGTATTTTTCATTTATTTCAGTTGAACTGTTATAAGATATCTCCTGCAAGTCCTTGGTCTTGCAGGACATGAATGTTCCTGATCCTATATGCTTCAAACTATTGGGAGCTTGGCTGAAGCCTCATGTATAAAGCCTTCCCAGGATGGAAGAGATGATGAGCCTCCTGGTAGGCCTGCTGGTCATGCACCAGGAACTCAGACTCCAAATCTTTTTAATTTTACTTTGGGAACAAAAAAGTCACAACTAAAGTATAAACAAAAATCTAGGGAACTAGATCTCTTTAATGAAATCAAGATTTTAAGCAAGTGAAAAATATTCATTTATGTGCAAACAATTGGAGGGTTGATTAATAGATAAAGCAGACTTATAATTAGACATGTGTCTAATTTATGTGTCAGGCTTATGTATCAGGCTACTAGCTGATGTGAATTACTGTATTTAAAACCAAGAAGTTCAATAAAAGAAATTTAAATCCCTCAATTCAAACTTTCAATACTTTATACCTGACCATCTTTAACAAAATGGGCAATCTTTGTAATTAGTTAAGATCATCCTTGCATTGTTAACAGTTAACCAGTACAACTAAGACAATCCATTTTATTACAAACAGTAATTCTGGCTCTATTACTTACTAGCTCTGGGCCCTTGGGTGAGTGACTTGACCTTTCAAAGGCTCAGACTCCTCACTTGTAAAACTGAAATAAAAGACTATCCTCTCAAGAGAGTTGTTGTATAGATTGAGATAAATTATATAAAGCAATTAGCACAACCTGGCCCAAAAACCTCAATAAATGTAGCTATCATTATAATTATTTTTATCCCCATTGGTAACATACAAAGTAATTATGCTTCATAAATACATATGAATTACACAAGTCTTTTTTTCCTTCTCCAAAAATGTGCTTTGAGGAAAATAACAGTTCTCAGGAAGGCACACTGACTAATAATTACTGCGTTTTTTTTTTTTAAACAATATCCGTTAAACTAAAACTCATCAATGAATTTAATTTACTATGTATCTCCTGCTGGTTTGGTTTATCTGTTAGAACCCTGCTTGACATAATTATTACCTAATTTTGGAGACAGTAAGAGAGGTTCTTTGTTCTTAGGAGATGAGTATTAAAGTCTGCAACTTATTTTCAAATGGCTGAGAAAAATTTGAGAGCAAATATCACCAAACATTAGCGACTGCTGAGACTAGGTTGGGGTAGGCAAACTATGGCTTTTGGCCTGTTTGAGTAGTTTTATCAGAAACAGCCAGGACCGCTCTTTTACGTCTGTGGGTGCTTTCCATCCACAACAGTAGAGCTGCATGGTTGTAACAAGGATTGTGTGGTCTGTAAACCCTAGAATAGTTACTCTTTGGCTCTTCACAGAAAGTTTCCCAACCCCTAGTCTATATGAGGAGTATGTGCTTATTCACTACACTATTCTGCATTTCTATAGGTTTGAAATTTTTCAAAATAAAAAGTTGGACAAAACTAAAGACATCAAGGGAATTCACTGGTGGTCCAGTGGTTTAGGACTCTGTGCTTTGACTGGCGAGGGTGCAGATTCAAACCCTGGTCATGGAACTAAGATCTCACAAGTCATGTGGCATGGCCAAACCCCATCCCCCCAAAACAATAATAATAATAAAAAAAAAACAAAGGCATCAATCCCAACAAAAAATTTTAAAAATAGTACTTGTATTTGAAAAAAGATTTTCAATTCTAAAGAGTTAGTGGGTTGTGGAATTCTACAAATGAATAGAATTCATGATGTAAAATATATTGATAATATTTAGCATTATCAGAAAATAAGGAAACCTTAGCCATGGCTTTATGGCTGTTGTGATAGGTATGTTGATGCCTTGCTTGAGTCTAGACATCATATCTATGGACTAATGTCCCAGTTTTCTGATCCTGTCTGTCTTCAAACTATTGGGAGCTTGGCTGAAGCCTCGTGTGTAAGGCTTTCCCAGGATGGAAGAGATGGGGAGCCTCCTAGTGGGCCTACTGGTCAGTTACCAAGAACTCAGACCCTCTGTTTATCTTTTTAATTTTACTTTAGGAACAAAAGGTCACAACTAAAGTATAAACAAAAATCTAGGGAACTAGATCTCTTTATTGAAATCACGATTTTAAGCATGTGGAAGATACTCATTTATGTGCAAACAATTGGAGGGTTGTTAATAGATTAAACAGACTTATAATTAGACATTTCTCAATGATGATAATAAAACGGCAAACTTTCAAGTATCTTCAGCAATTTGGAAACTAATATTTGAATTTAAGTCCACTCAATAAGCCATGTGAAAAATGTAAATACCACAGATCCTTGAGTAGTAACTTGTATTGTTATTATAAAAGAAAGTTTAAAAAAAAATTACATGTATTTTCACAGGATAATGAAAAGGAAAAGATAAATATACAGAGAAAATAGATTTTTTTGTTTTTTAAAATTTTTGTCCATGCTGCATGGCACGTGGGATCTTAGCTACCCAACCAGGGAT
Source organism: Ovis aries (assembly GCF_016772045.2). Taxonomy (NCBI): domain Eukaryota; kingdom Metazoa; phylum Chordata; class Mammalia; order Artiodactyla; family Bovidae; genus Ovis; species Ovis aries. The sequence goes on along the minus strand of NC_056059.1, from coordinate 57,895,426 downwards.
CAAACTTGAACCTCCTGCAGCAGAAGTGCAGTTTTAACTGTAGGATCGCCAGGGAAATTCCCTGAATATACATCTTTAAATTGGACTCAATGTTCAGTTGTTTTCAAAACAGTGAGTCACAGAAATATGGAAACACTAAGTAAGAATGAGAAACGAGAATTATTCAGAAGATTCAAGGCTCATTTGGATGTAGCTTGCTATTTCCTTTATGATAAACTCCCCGACAGGTGAATATTCTGAGTTCTTGTACTCAAGGTTTATAGTTTTGTTTTACTATTTCTTGCTTTGCTGTCAGCACTCACTTCTCCCTGATTAAGGCAAGTCCAACTGCAACAAATCTTCCCCAGCCCCTCTAACCTGCTGCATTTAATCTGTCATTGGCTGGCTAATTTAGGATGCTCAGAAAATTTCCTTTGCTCTTATTTCCACATAATGGAAATTTGGTTCACAAGCCAGAAAAACCCTCTGATCAATGCTCTGGGGTGTATGTGCCATTACCACCTAGACAGACTTATGCTGTCCACTACGGCAGCCACTAGTAACACGTGGCTATGGTGTACTTGCAATATGGCTGGTGCAAATGCGGAACTGAACTGAAATTTCAAATTGCATATGTGGCTCGTATTTTATTTCTGTTGGATAGCACTGACTTAATTCACTTTAAAAAAACTTTCCTGATTTTGAACTGTATTCTGAATAGAGAAGTGAAAGCTAAGCGACTGTTAAATGTGTAATATTACATTTACATGTGCTAGCTACATGTACCATGGCTGATACAGTTCCAAATGGTACAGGTGTTGGAAACTGAGTGACTCAAACCCTTTCAGTTCAGTCGCTCAGTTGTCTCCAATCTTTGCGACCCCATGGATTGCAGCACGCCGGGCTTCCCTATCCATCACCAATTCCTGGAGCTTACTCAAACTCATGTCTGTCAAGTAGGTGATGCTATCCAACCATCTCATCCTCTGTCAACCCCTCTCCTCCTGCTTTCAATTTTTCCCAGCATCAGGATCTTTTCCAGTTAGTCAGTTCTTTGCAGCAGGTGGCCAAAGTATTGGAGTTTCAGCTTCAGGATCAGTCCTTCCAATGAATATTCAGGACTGATTTCCTTTAGGATTGACTGGTTTGATCTCCTTGCAGTCCAGGGGACTCTCAAGAGTCTTTTCCAACAAACAATGCAAAGGCATCAATTCTTTGGCACTCAGCTTTCTTTATAGTCCAAACCTTTTACAAGGTCACAAAACATTACCTTGAAGCTACTAGACTATCAGCTCTTTGGTGGTGAGGACACTTTCTGCTGTGGCTCTTTATCTGCCCCCAAACCCAGCATGATTTACACAATGGATGCTCAAAGATATTTGTTGAATGGATTTGTAATTGACTGGATGGATTTCATTAATTTCATTAATTTAATCCATTAATTCATTAATGGATTTTAATTCATTTGTACCAGGGACATGGAGAAAAAGTCACTGGTGCCAGCCTCAAATAAAAAGTACTAGAAAAAGGAAATTTTATTAATATTACTGAAATTAAGAAGTTTTCCCATACAGGGAAATTTTAGAAGGAAATAAATAGGAAGAAAGCACTCCTGTTCCTCGACACTTCAAAAGCTATTAAAATCATAATATTGCTGCAGGTTCTGAAACAACATTCTTACTAAACTACACACTGGACAGATGAGCTATTTTACTTAGTGTCTGCAGAGCATTTAGGAAGTTTAAGGAATAAACGCTACAGCTGCTGCCGTCCATACCTATTTCCAGGGGGGGCGCACAGTTCCAAATAGTACTTGATTTTGGGCTCTGTCCCACTGGTCCGCATGGTGGCCACGCCTCCATTAGCAAAGCTAAAGGTGATCATCTGGCTGCTTTTACTAGTCGGGAGAATCTAGGAATTAATTGTCATGTTATACATTTATTAGTAAGTAGCAACGTAAGTTGTTTTTTACCTAACTAATATTTTTCCTCAAATAAGCAAGAAAGTAAATGCAAAAAAACGAAGAACACATTTGAGGAAGTCAGAAAATATACTAGGTATAAATGAAATAAATAATAAGAAGGCCATTTGTGAAAATAAAGTAACTTTGTATACTACTTTTTACCTCTATAGTTTTATTCAAGCTACTAAAAGTTTTTCTAAAATTGAAACACACCCTTTCACAAGAAATTGCTTTAAACCGATTAATAATGCATTACAAAACCCCACAAAACAATGAAATAGGCTTATTTCACTTTCGAAAGCTTCTGGTATATGTATCATGGCTGACTGCTCTTCAAACTCTACTAACGTGACCGAAGTATTAAAATAAAAAAGCACACAAGGGCAAAGCGGCAGCAGCTGTTGAGGGGTTTGCCAACCAATCGTGGCAGACAGAAACCAGATGAAGAGGTGGAAGGGACCTGCTGGAACACAGGACAATGACCAGGGGGCGCCTACAACAGAGGGGCAGACAAGAACTGAGTCAGGACACTCTGCAGAGCAAAGCTCACTAACCGGGGCACCAGGTACTGCAAAGGGCAGGCATGAGGCAAGGGCAGACAGAGGGAGCATCTGAAAGGAGCTATTGGATCCTCCCAGATCCTCAACTTCTGCCCATGTGGTCAACAAACCACCTCACCAGGAGATGGCTTAAATCTCTGGTATAACTGAAACAGAAGAGCTTAGAAGCTGGGGGACACTGGGCATCATGGAAGGCAGAGCATGGAGAAAACAGAGTAACTCAAAGTCCCCACACTGAACACTAGCACCTCTCCTCCCAGGTCCCATGGACCTCTCCAACACTTCCAGGGACTCAGCATCCCAGCTTATTACCCTTAGGCAGGAGACTAGGGTGACAGCGATGCGTCCCCAGAAGACTTTGAAGGAAATAAAGACAATTCATAGGAAGAAAGATCTACATTTAAAAAAAGCTGCAATTAATATCCTTAATAGAGATAAGATATACACGAAACAAGATATTACTTTTAATAGAGGAAAAAGAGCTGAAATGTTCAAAGAAGCAGACATTTAATGTTGAGGTAATCTCTCCAAAAAGTAGGAAAGGAAGACACAGATGGACAATGGGAAGAGAGAAACGCGGAAAGCAGAACATCACTCCAGGAGGGTCAGCGTCTAAGAACTTGTCAAGAAGGACTTGTCAAGAAGGGGAGAACAGAAAATTCAAGGGAAAAGGTTATTTGGAAAACAACCATCCAGCCCCCTTCTTTGAAAAAAATCAAGAGTTTCTCAGCACAGAAAGAAATGACTCCAAAGGCCAACAAAGACCAACCAAGTGTCCAGAAAATGAAAGAAAGGAAGCCCATACTAAAAGCTTATCACTGGAATTCTGAACCCAAGGTTTAGTGGAATGTTCCTAATACTTTCCACAGAGAAAAAAAAAATTGCACAGAAAGGACTGAATGGGTATGGCATCCTTATCCCTGGATGCAGCACACAGCAGGTTCCAACTATTCCCTGAAGAAATGAATGATGGATGCTCCACAGCTTGACAAACATGGAGCAATGCTTTCAAAACTGTGAGTCAATAAAGTGTGTGGGTAGAGCAAGACATTTTCAGACCTAAACACCTCTAAAAATTTACCTCTATTCACTTCTTCTTAGGAAGATACTAGAAAATGTGATTTAGGAAGCTAATTATAAAAAGGGGTCCAGGAGCAAGGGACATAACCCCAGAGAGTAGTGAAGAGCATCCCCAGGATGACAGCTGGGCATTCAACCCAGAGAACAGTGGGCCCTCCCCAGAGAAAGGGGCCAGGAGGGAGGCCTTTGGAAACAAGATGGAACCAACAGAAGCAGGGAATCATTGGACTAGGTAGAAAACCCTGCTGCTGCTGCTGCTGCTGCTGCTGCTGCTGCTGCTGCTGCGTCGCTTCAGTTGTGTCCAACTCTGTGCGACCCCATAGACGGCCCCCTGCCAGGCTCCCCCGTTCCTGGGATTCTCCAGGCAAGAATACTGGAGTGGGTTGCCATTTCCTTCTCCAACGCATGAAAGTGAAGTCGCTCAGTCGTGTCTGACTCTTAGTGACCCCATGGACTGCAGCCCACCAGGCTCCTCCATCCATGGGATTTTCCAGGCAAGAGTACTGGAGTGGGGTGCCATTGCCTTCTCCGAGAAAACCCTACTGAAAGCTATTTGAAGGATGTGGGAAGAATTGGTGAGGAATACATAGAAATCCATGCAAATAAAAGAACAAAGCAGTTATTAATTACAGAAAAAAAATAATCCTTTATACAATGTAAGGGGAACCTAAGCAAAGTACACCACTTAGCTAAGCAGAAAACAATAGTTACTAGTCATCACAATACAAGCTTGGAATCTGATGTTGCCAAAACCTGTGGTACAACTGTACTGCAAGGACACGGGAGAAGAGTTGTGAATGCTGCACTCTAAGAACTAAATCCCTATTTCCATCATGTTGTTAAGTCGCTAGAGTAGTGTGCAACTCTTTGCAACCCTATGGACTATAGCTTGCCAGGCTCTTCTGTCCATGCGATTTTCCAGGCAAGAATACTGGAGTGGGTTGCCATTTCCTCCTCCAATCTCCATCATAGAAAATTAATAAAGCCTGACACCGATAAGTCAAAGCATCACCACATGAGCATGTTATTTAGAACCATGAGAAACAACTAAGAGGGAAGGTGGTTTTCTTGACACACGGCAATGAAATGGTAGGAGGTGGAACCGTCAAGTTTCTTCATAACCCTTTAATACTATTTGCCTTTTAAAAACATATTGTGTGCAAATGTAAATTAAAAAATATAAAAAGGAGAATATTAAAGCAAATGTCCAGCATCTCATACGGATATTCCTACTCTTCTTCCCCTACCCACTTGCCATAGTTAGCAATACTATCTTCTGCCATATTTGTGCCTTCTTTGGACTCCAGTCGGGGATCCACATGGTAGGAAGAATTTGAACTCATGTGCTATAGCTAACAACTCCCATATGAATGAATGAATTAGTGTTAGTTGCTCAGTCATGTGCAACTCTGTGCAACCCCATGGACTATAGCCCGCCACATTCCTCTGTCCATGGAATTCTCCAAGCAAGTATACTGGAGTGGGTAGCCCTTCCTTTCTCCAGGGGATCTTCCCGACCCAGGGATTGAACATGGGTATCCCACACTGCAGGTGGATTCTTTACCATCTGAGCCACCAGGGAAGCCCCAACAACTCCGTCAGAGAATAGGGTAAAACTAAGGAGGAAGCTAACAGTAGTTCTCAAGGCTGGACGAGTAACATCAGCATCAGCAGGGCACTTATTAGAAAGGCAAATAAGGGGTGGGCTGCAGCACTCAGTTTTAACCTGGCCACCAGGTGATTCTGATGTTTTTTCAAGTTCAACTGCTGAAAGAGAGGAAAAGCCGGATTTGCGATCAGAAGACCCAGATTCTACCCAGAGCATCACCAATTAGCTTCTAACCACAGGCAGGTCTTACACTTCTGAGTATAGTCATCCCTCAGCACCCATGGAGGGTGCCAGGATCCCCTGCAGATACTAAAATCCACAGATGCTTAAGTCCATTATATACACTAGTGTAGTAGGTTGACCCTCGGTGTTTATGATGTGCCTAAGATGCCGAGAGCCGACTGTATCGATTTCCTGCTCCTGCTGTGTTCAAAGATGGCATGGGCTGAGAATCCCTGTAGTTTTAGCTCATGTTTTAAAATTATCTCTGTATTTTAATAGCTTATTCATAGTAATGCCTAAAATCAGCTTCAATTAATTATATGATTAAATAGGTTGAACTATTCAAAGCATAGTGAAAAAGTAAATAGAAAAGACTTTAAATGATAAAAAAAATTACTCACAGCTTTTTTATCAGGTTCATTATCATCATAGCCAGTTGTAAGGTCCCTAACGTGAGAAATCTCAAATCTGCCACAAGTTTTTGGATAATTACTCTTCCCATCATAGTTTCTAAGGTTTTCAAATAATTGTTTAATAGTTTCTTGATCATGGCAGATAAAATACGAAGCTCTGGTGATATGGTAGCCATACCTATCAATACAAACATGGTTACATGCAAATGAGGAACAAATAATTGTGCACAGTGAACACTGAACATGTATCTATTAAACAGTATATTCTAAAACAAACAGCCATGCCTAATTTCAAAGGAATAATTCAGCATTAAATAAAGAGGTCTACCCCAGGAATCACTGCCCTGCTGTGTGGCCCTCAGTCTCTATTTGTAAGTAAAAGTTTTATCATTGGAATATAGCCACGTCATGCCCATTACCTTGTATCTGGTTGTTTTTGCACTAGAAAGGCAGAAATAAGTAATTGCTACAAAGACTAAACAGATGTTTAATGAACACATTTAGTGTTTTTCAACACTGGACATTTAAAAAATCACATTCTTCCCTCAGCCATTTCTGCAACTAATGTTCTCATTTATGAAGGATTAACGTCATCACAAATGGTAATTACTATTAACTGCTTAAGTACCAAAAGGAAAAGGTGATCTCTTATTTAGTTTTCATAAGAAATAGAATTCATAACTAAAGCAAGAGCATCAGAAAGAATATGAGTACCCCATGCACAAGAAGAGAGCAAAACAGTAAAAAATATTCCTGTGTGCGGATGCATGTTAACTCCGTCTCCTGTGATCATTTCACAGTATAGACATACACTGAATCATTGTGTTGTACACCTGAACTGATTAAAAAAAAATTACTTCAATTAAATAGTCAATAGAAACTTACTCAACATAGATGGCTTTTAGCTGCTGAGACAAAGACAAATTCTTGGTTGCTAGAAAGCTGGCCAACTCTGCAGTTATGACAGCAGCGCTGACTCCATCTTTGTCCAGCACGAAAGGGCAGCACATATATCCTGCAGAAATACGAGTATACACATGTCCTAAGGATTGGGTCCTTTTACACACTGCGGATACACACATCTATATGCATCCTGCCTACTGCATGAGAGGTTGTCAAGGATGTAAATGATTCTCATTCACCACCATTGTATTTAGGAATCTAGCCCAGTGCCTAGTGGGCCTTCACGAAGTATTTGTTGAGTACAAACTATTATGTATAAAATAAATGATATATAAGGATGCATTGTACAACACAAATAGTCTAGCCAATATTTTATAATAACTATAAATGAAGTATAGTCTATAAAAATATTGAATCACTATGTTGTAAACCTGAAACTAATATAATATGGATGCGCTCAGATGCTCAGTTGTGTCCAACTCTTTGCAACCGCATGGACTGTATCCCACAAGGCTTATCTGTCCATGGTATTCTCCAGGAAAGAATACTAGAATGGGTTGCCATGCCCTCCAGGGGATCTATTTAACCCAGGGATCGAGCCCTCATCTCTTAGGTCTCCTGCACTGGCAGGCAGGTTCTTTACCACTAGTGCCACCTGGGAAGCCCTCAGTTCAGTTCAGTTCAGTCGCTCAGTCGTGTCCAACTCTTTGTGATTCCATGGACTGCAGTACGCCAGGCTTCCCTGTCTATCACCAACTCCCGGAGCTTACTCAAACTCATGTCCATTGAGTCGGTGATGCCATCCAACCATCTCACCCTCTGTCATCCCCTTCTCCTGCCTTCAATCTTCCCAGCATCAGGGTCTTTTCAAATGAGTCAGTTCTTCACATCAGGTGGCCTAAGTATTAGAGTTTCAGCTTTAGCATCAGTCCTTCTAATGAATATTCAGGACTGATTTCCTCTAGGATGGACTGGTTGGATCTCCTTGCAGTCCAAGAGACACTCAAGAGTCTTTTCCAACACCACAGTTCAAAAGCATCAATTCTTTGGTGCTCAGCTTTCTTTATAGTCCAACTCTCATATCCATACATGACTACTGGAAAAACCACAGCTTTGACTAGATGGACCTTTGTTGGCAAAGTAATGTCTCTACTTTTTAACATGCTGTCTAGGTTGGTCACAACTTTTCTTCCAAGTAGTAAGCACCTTTCAATTTCATGGCTGCAGTCACCATCTGCAGTGGTTTTGGAGCCCCCCAAAATAAAGTCAGCCACTATTTCCTCATCTATTTGCCATGAAGTGATGGGACCAGATGCCATGATCTTAGTTTTCTGAATGTTGAGTTTTAAGCCAACTTTTTCACTCTCCTCTTTCACTTCCATCAAGAGGCTCTTTAGTTCTTTGCTTTCTGCCATAAGGGTGGTGTCATCTGCATATCTGAGGTTATTGATATTTCTCCCTGCAATCTTGATTCCAGCTTGTGCTTCATCCAGCCCATCATTTCTCATGATGTACTCTGAATATAAGTTAAATAAGCAGGGAAGCCCTCAACTATGATTTAAAAAAAAAAAAAAAAGTAACAAAAAGAGGAAGTATTTGTTGAATAACCTGTAAGGACAGTCTCCCTTCTAGACAAACTGTCCTCATTTTCCAGGTCTAGCCCTTCAGCTCACACAAAATTGTTTCTAATTGCTCAAGTCAATGCTTATTCTATCTTCTCTGAATTCCCATAATTTTTGCCAGTACATGATTCACCTTGACAGTGAGCCTATATTCTTTTGTGTGGTTACTAACCTCACTTATATAAACTACTACAGGCTAACATCAGTTCATCCATTTCCTTCAGGGTCAGTGTGTAATTGATAAGCAATAAATATTTGATAAACAAATTTTTGGGCTTCCCAGGTAGCACTAGTGGTAAAGAAATCACCTGCTAATACAGGAGACATAAGAGATGAAGGTTCAATCCCTGGGTCAATAAGATCCCCTGGAGGAGGGCATGACAACCCACTCCAGTATTCTTGCCTAGAGGATCCCATGGACAGAGGAGCCTGGTGGGCTATGGTCCATACGGATGCAAAGAGTTGGACACAACTGAAGCAACTTAGCATACACATAGTAACTTTTACTAAATAAACAGCTAAAATATCCCCAGCACAAACATTTGCATTTCACATTTCTATTGCTGGCTCTCCTTTTCGCTCATTTATAGTGATTATTTAAGACAAGTGTTTTCCCATTATCCTGGCTGGTTCTTTCAGGTGATAACCACTCTGATGGAAGTCCTACAACTGTGGCTTCTCCTTTCTTCTGGACATATCTCTGCAGGGCACTCTCTAACGGGCAGTGAACTATATGTGACCTAGATAGCAACACCACAGTGAGGAAATACTACAGCTCCCCAAGTAGGAGGATTTCTTAAGCTACTACAGCCAAGTACAAAACATCACTATTCACAGTCATTAGGGGAGAGGATTCACTTCCTTACATGAATGGCTTATTTGTGAGATATTGTTTTCTGCTAAAAAAAAAGCTGTGATGCCAACTCTGGGGTTGGACAGTTCAGCATTTGCAGAGGGTCACAGAAGAAAAGCAAACTGCATGCTTCTGTTTCACTGTTAATCTTTGAGCCCAAATCCAAATCTTTGCCCGTTTATGCGCATTCTATAAATTAACTGATCACATGATCATGGTGCTCAACTCTTACCAATAGCTTCTTCAAATGCAAATAAGACATTTTTCCCCTGGTCTATCAGCTGTTTGGCTCGATTTCCCATCCACTTAAAGCCAGTTAATGTTTCCTAAAAGGATAATCCAAGAGAGAGAGAAATGCCTTAGACTTTCTCCAGAGCAAAAGAAAGGGAAAGGGGAAAGTCTCACAAACACTATACCTCAAAGTGAAAGCCCTCCTTCAAGGCAATGGCTCGCAGGATTTTGGAAGAGACAGTGCTGGACAACATGTATAAGTTTTGAAGGGCGCTGTGATCTTGGTTCTTTTCTTTCCAAGAAGTAAAGAGCCACCAGCCCAGGAGGGCTCCCAACTCATTGCCTGAAAACACTTTCCATTCGCCACTGAAAGAAAAAACCACCTATGCATGACAGTGATCTTAAGAGAGTGCTTAATTGTAAGTGACAAATATGGACAGAACAATTAAGCCAAACAAGGCTCCAAGGGGCCTCTGCAGGACTGTTCTCCCTAATCTTTCTTGTTGTTGTTCTTATTACTCTTGTTCACATAACAGAAGTGTGGCTACCACTGCACAAACATCTGAGCAGCTACCGTGTCTCAGCCAGTTTGCCTAGACAAACACCCTATCTTTGAAAACTCTAAGTATGTCAGCGATGACACAGAAATGCTTTTATTTCAGTCTTCAGCAAAGGCTTTGGTTTTAAACATAACAGATACATGCTGGCAAGATGCCCCCCAAAGTATAATAGCTCATATATTTCAATTTTTTGCTCAGCACTGCAGATTCTGAGAGAGAGCTTAGCATTCCTTAAGATTCAGCACAGTTCTAGCACAGTCTGGACACCAGAGAACAGGCCTGCAACTATCACTTTGTGAAGTCAAGGTGGTTACAAGCATGCCTCACATTTGATCATATAGCACCTCAACTTAAATTTCTAAAAACTGACACAGAATTGAACCTGTTTTGTCATAACTGAAGGTCCTAAACCTTTGGCAGCACCAAACTGTCCCCCAAACATCACACATGCTGGAGGCTGTGTACCTTTCAACTTTCCTCCTAATCCATCACTGCTCTGTACAAACTCTATAGTCACACTTATCTCAAGCACTGCAGCACCCCACAGGCATGCTCTCTGGTCTCCATTCAGTCAGTTTAGTCGCCCAGCCGTGTCCGACTCTTTGCAACCCCATGAACCGCAGCACGCCAGGCCTCTCTGTCCATCACCAACTCCCAGAGTTCACTCAAACCCATGTCCATCGAGTTGGTGATGCCATCCAACCGTCTCATCCTCTGTCATCCCCGTCTCCTCCTGCCCTTAATCTTTCCCAGCATCAGGGTCTTTTCAAATGAGTCAGCTCTTCGCATGAGGTGGCCAAAGGATTGGAGTTTCAGCTTCAACATCAGTTCTTCCAATGAACACCCAGGGCTGATCTCCTATAGGATGGACTGGTTGGATCTCCTTGCAGTCCAAGGGACTCTCAAGAGTCTTCTCCAACACCACAGTTCAAAACCATCAATTCTTCGGCACTCAGCTTTTTTTATAGTCCAACTCTTACATCCATACATGACCATAGGAAAAACCATAGCCTTTACTAGATGGACCTTTGTTGGTAAAGTAATGTCTCTGCTTTTCAATATGCTATCTAGGTTGGTGGTAACTTTCCTTCCAAGGAGTAAGCGTCTTTTTATTTCATGGCTGCAACAGCAATTGCAGTGATTTTGGAGCCCAGAAAAATAAAAGTCAGCCACTGTTTCCCCATCTATTTCCCATGAAGTGATGGGACCAGATGCCATGATCTTCGTTTTCTGAATGTTGAGCTTTAAGCCAACTTTTTCACTCTCCACTTTCACTTTCATCAAGGGGCTCTTTAGCTCTTCTTTACTTTCTGCCATAAGGGTAGTGTCATCTGCATATCTGAGGTTATTGATATTTCTCCCGGCAATCTTGATTCTAGCTTGTGCTTCTTCCAGCCCATCATTTCTCATGATGTACTCTGCATATAAGCTAAATAAGCAGGATGACAATATACAGCCTTGACGTACTCCTTTTCCTATTTGGAACCAATTTGTTGTTCCATGTCCAGTTCTAACTGTTGCTTCCTGACCTGCATACAGGTTTCTCAAGAGGCACGTCAGGTGGTCTGGTATTCCCATCTCTTGAAGAATTTTCCACAGTTGATTGTGATCCACACAGTCAAAGGCTTTGGCACAGTCAATAAAGCAGAAATAGATGTTTTTCTAGAACTCTCTTGCTTTTTCGATGATCCAGCATATGTTGGCCATTTGATCTCTGGTTCCTCTCTGCCTTTTCTAAAACCAGTTTGAACATCTGGAAGTTCATGGTTCACATATTGCTGAAGCCTGCCTTGGAGAATTTGAAGCATTACTTTACTAGCATGTGAGATGAGTGCAATTGTGCGGTAGTTTGAGCATTCTTTGGCATTGTCTTTCTTTGGGATTCAACATGGCATTGAAGGTCTGGCTCCTCACCAAACCTTTGTCAAGTGCTGAACTTTAAAGTCAGCACCAAACAAAGTACTTTGCCCTCATTAGGCACTGAGTCATTAATTATGATAAAAGTGATGATAAAAGAGGGATGGTAACAAGTAAGTTCAATACCAAAGTTCAATACCAAATACACGCGGGGCTGGCTGACCCTACATTATGCTTGCTGAACCTGTGGCCGCTGGACTGGTACTTGCTCTATGTCAGAGGATCTGACAGAGGTTCAGTGAGATGATCATTTGCAAGATAATTGGGAAACATTTCCCAATACATCCGGTCCCTCTAGAAACATCTGACTGACACTATATCACACATCATGCAGGTAATCACAATTTATTGTACCTTTCTTGCTTTTCTGCCACAGCAAGTCTATCAGCATCTGGGTCATTTGCTAAAATGATTTTGGCCTTGGTTTTGTCAGCCAAAGCAAAAGACAAAGTCTGAAAAAGAGAGAAAAAGAAGAGAAAAAGATCACTCCAACCAAGAACTGAGCACACTACAGTCTTTAAAAATATTCAGTTCTTTAAGAACTAAAAGAGGTCTTTTCCCAAACCAAGACTGAATCTTATTTCTGGAACTGGTCTTGGTTGGTCACATACTACTTCCTAAGTCAGAGGTCAGATAAGGAGAGCATCAACGCATGACCCATGTGTGCCAGTGGGACTCACCCAACATCTGACTGTGTTTGTGGCTGGACTAGTTATTTCTAAGCCTGGCCCTGTTATCAACCTCATAGACAAATCAAAATTGACTCCCTGAGTATAACTGTTACCCCAACCTTTAAAAAGTTTAAGTGGGGGCTTCTTTGATGGTCCAGCAGCTAAGACTCTGTGCCCCCAGTGCAGGGGGCCTGGGTCAATCACTGGTCAGGGAACTAGAGCCCACATGTTGCAACTAAGATCTGGGGCAGCCAAGTAAATAAATACTAAAAATAAATAAAATAAAAAGCTTAAGGGAACCATAATTGAAATAGCAACTTTTTCATATCAGAAAAATGTCAACTGAGAAATAAAAATTGCGTGACAAATCTCCATTCTATTATTGTTTCTTTTTGGCATTAAGCAGCACAGTAAATTAAATTAAATTAAATTAATTAAATTGAATGTAAAGCATCATTTTAAATTTGTGAGCAATTTCAGCTTTCGCATCCGGATGCTTAAGACATCTGATTTGAAAGTTCCTTTAAGAAATGGATGACTAATAAATATAAATTTCCAATGATGAAATCACATTTTTGTTTGGCACAATGAAAACACAAGAAAAACTTATTTTACTCCAAAGTAATAGTTTTCAATTATATTCAAGATAAATTTTATAATTAAAAAACAGTCAAGTTACCAAGACACCTTTACCCTCTTCGGGATTTGGGTATTTCACTGTTGGGAACTCAGGATCAGGGTCCTTCTGTTCGGGAACAGCCTCAGGAGGAACAAAGTCGAATGCCTTGAAAGCCGACTGCACGAAGCTGTGACCCACGCCGTGGACAGAGGTATGCACAAACTTCACCTTGGTCTCCTTGTTCACAGCCCTAGAAACAGACATGTGGAGAACGAGAAGATACACAAACATGGCTCTCAAAATGAAAGGTTTGCAAAATATCAAGGAACCAGATACCTAAGAACATAAGATTTCAAAATAATAAGAATGTATAGGACAAGTGAGTATCTTTAAAAATTCTATTTTAAAAAAAAAAGAAAGCTTTTTCACTCTCTCCCAAACATACATGCTCCCACAACACATCGTTTTAAATTTCACTCTGCAGTTACTTCCTGCAAATCCAATTACTTTTGGATTTTGTTTCATGCTACAACTTCACACCTACAGTGGGTTCCAGGAGGGACTCCCAGCTGGCCCGTGGCAGTACCTACCCACAGCAGTGCCAGCTCCAGGGCTTCAACTATTCCCTACCATCTTCACATAAGATTTTCAAAATGTCCCTTTGAACACAATGCGATGGAACTTCCCATATACAGATGTATAACTAATAAAACATTTTCTTTGTCAAGTAACAATCCTATTTAGCAAAGTGCTCTGATTGAGGGACTTAATTAACAGCAGAAGTTACACAAAATGTAAATACAAAGTATTAAAAAATTCCAGCTATCTGACTGCTAGTACACTTCTTTTGGCAATGAGTAAATGAACAAGGTCTTCCTTAAGACAACAGTAGTTTAAAACAAACATATCTTTGAAAATAAATACATCTAGAAAAATAAATATGCAAGATTAGTAAGAACAAATCTGGAAAAGATAAAATTCAGAAGTTGCTCCAACTTGAATTGGGAAATATGTGAGAAGCAGTAAGGCTTAGTGGTTAATATGATTTGGAGACAGATTCTAAATTTAAATCCTAGAGATCTGCTACTTTTATTTGGCTGCCCTGGGTTTTACTTGTAACACACAGGATCTTCAATCTTTGTTGCAGTACGTGAGATCTTTAGTTGTGGCATGTGGGATCTAGTTCCCTGACCAGAGATCAAACCCAGGCCCCCTGCATTGGGAGCGTGAAGTCTTAGCCACTGGACCACCCGGAGAGTCCCTAGAGCTCTGCCACTTCTAAGCTGTGTGACTGTTGCTTATTTTCTGTGACCTCTCTGAGTTACAGGTTTCTCATCTATAAAATGGTAATATATCAGAACCTACCCTCGGCATTACTGTGATGATTAAAATGAGATGAATTAATTGGTACAAAGGAAGGGAATATAGCGGTTATCTGATAGATAACAGCACTTAAATCATGTTAGAAATTGTCTGATTAAAGGTGATATTTCCAGTTAGTCAAAGAAAAATAGATTCTTCAGTGTAATATGTTAGCACAATTGCACTTTTTAGAAAGAATTTAATCTGCTTTCCTACTTTATGCCTTATACAAAATTAAAAATAACTAAGAATTCAAAAGATTTAAATGGTGCAAAATGTGGACTTCCCTGGAATACAGTGGTTAGGACTTTGTGCTTCCACTGCAGGGGACACAGGTTTGATCCCTGGCTGGGGAACTAAAATCTCACATGTCATGTGGCATGGCCCAAAACAAAACAAAGCATTGCAAAATGTAAACATGAAAGCTTTAAAGTAAAACAAGAGTTGTGCTTTTTAAAAAATAATCTTGGTATAGTGAAATCTTTTTAAGTATGACACAAAACCCAGAAGTTGGCAATTAAAAGTTTCAATGAAAAAATCCAAAGGTAATAACAGAAGGGAAAACAATATTTGAAATAAAGACTAGTTTTTCTGTACAAGCGAAGAGGTTTCACAAATGCAAAAAAAGAACAAATACTTAGAAAAATATAGGTTAAATAAAGATAAAAATATTCATAATTAAAAGTGTAAATAAAGTTAGGTATTGGTTTCATGTAGCAAACTCGGAAAGAGGAGATACTTCATAATACTCAGTGTAGGTAAGAACGTGTGAGGATCATATACTGTTATCACATTCGGTTGGTAGGAACCTCAGCTAGTATAACATTTCTAAGAGCAATTTTTAAATCATTATTAACTTTATAAATGTATATATAATTCTGATGCCTGCACTGTATCTTTTTTTTTGCGCCCTGCACATCTTGTGGGATCTTAGTTCCCCAACCAAGAACCAAAGCCCTGCCCTCCATAGTGAAAGTGCACAGTTCTAACCACTACCAGGACCATCGGTTCAGTTCAGTTCAGTTCAGTCGCTCAGTCTTGTCTGACTCTTTGCGACCCCACGAATTGCAGCATGCCAGGCCTCCCTGTCTATCACCAACTCCCGAAGTTTACTCAAACTCATATCCATCGAGTTGGTGATGCCATCAGGGAATTCCATCTACTATGTATTTTTTTGAATACTCTTATACACACACACACACACCAATACTCAAGGAACCGTGTTCAAAGTTGCTGACTCTGGTGCTACGTGGTGAGTAGGAGAAAACTAGAAACCCTTAGTCTTTATGAAGTTCAGTAAGAGGGACAGAAGGAACATGCACAGATGAGTTTTGTTTGGATTACAGACCATTTTTAAATGGTCCCCAACATTTAAAAATTAGAGAATTTCATATACAAAAATCTAGGTTTCCAGTTTTTCTTAGGAGAAAAAATCAGATAACTGGTAATGCGGGATCTATGTTTGCACATGGTAACACCAATGGCACGGCAGCTCCCTTCAGGTGGGGCGGGGCTTCCACATTCCATACAGGAGCCGCCACTCCCAGACGGTCCAGCAAATACAGTACTAGAGACAACCCTGAAGTTCTGCTGCTTAACTATCAGTGGTTTCTTCCTAAGGGGACAATCAGGAGTGATGGGACCCTTGGCATACTAGGGCAGGACAACCCTTCACTCAGCTCCTCTGCTTCCTATCCATGAGCATCACATCTGTGTCACAGGGTTAAACAGGCTGGTACAGTAGCCATTAAAACAAAAGGGTCAGGACTAATGGGAGCTAATACAGAAAGGTATCCATGACAAAGCAGCCAGAGGGGAAAAGGCATAGGACAAGACACATGTACTCTATATTCTTAGTTATGATTCTGAAATACTAATATATTACACGTACATATGTTTATATATGAAATGAAAATTTCTGCGAAGATAAAAAAGTCCACATTTTGTTTTTTATTTTTCCAATATAAATTTATTTAATTGGACTCTCCTTTTTCTCAACATTTTCTATTTGACACCTTCCAACAAGCTTTTTTTTGCATACATATATAAAAGTATGCACATACACACACACACATATATATATTATACACACACACACACACACACACACAGCACACACACACGGCTTTCCTGGTGGCTCAGACAGTAAAGTGTCTGCCTGCAATTCAGGAGATCCAGGTTCAAACCCTAGGTCAGGAAGATCCCCTGGAGAAGGAAATGGAAACCCACTCCAGTACTCCTGCCTGCAAAATCCCATGGACAGAGGAGCCTGGTAGGCTATAGTCTATGGGGTTGCAAAGAGTTGGACATGACTGAGTGACTTCACTTTCTTTCTTTACACACACATATACGTATATATGAATCTACAACAGAGGTCAGAAAACCATAGCCTGTGGGCCAGCCACCTGCTTCTACAGTCAAGGGATCTGCCACTGAGCCATGCCCCTGAAACCCATTTTTATAAACTTTTTTTTTTAACACAGCTATGTTTGTGTTCGTTCATTACCGTATCATCTATGGCTGCTTTCTTGCAACCACAGAGCTGGGTAGTTGAGCAACATAGTGGCTCACATAGCCAAAGTATTCACTGTCTTTTTAAGAAAAGTTGGCAACCCCTCATCTACAGCCTCTTAAGTCAGATGCAGTAACAGTATATGTAGTATAGAATACCAATTGAGGACAAAAATGTAATGAAAACATAATTTGGTTGAATCACATTAATTTAACTCAGTTTCCCGCCCATTTACCTGTGAAAACAGTATTTTTTAAGGTCTTCAAAATAGTCTTTATTGATGGAAGCGCTTGGGTCATGTAGGAGTAGACTGCCATTGAGTACAGAATCGTCCCAGGCTTGAGGCCACGGTTCTAGGTTTTCTTCAATAGCCTGTGAAATCCCTTTATCATGAGGAGAGATGATCTGAGCCCCATTTTCCCAATAGACCTGGAGAACATGGGAACATATCCAGACAGTTTAGAGTTCATCCGTTCCCTGTGCTCCCAAGGCAGACTTCAGATGGAAGGACATAAGTACGGAAAGAAAAATGAAAATACCTTGTAACCATTATCCTGCTTCGGATTGTGAGAGGCAGTTATCATGATTCCAGCACAAAGTTTCAAATGTGATACTGTGTAGGGCTGTAATATAGTAGGAAACAAGAACAATTTGAAGCAAAAATTAGATATATTTAAAAGTCTATCAGACATTGTTTGTACCATTTTCCCTCCAATAAACATAAAATATAAATATCATAATGTGTCATACAATATTTTTGTGCCACATCCAAGGAGTATACTCTGGTTACCCTTAAAACTCACTGCTCAAAATTCTGTGATGTGTATCCTGCGACAGGCGAGTATTTTCCTGTGTATCTTTTTATCCTATCTTCTCCTTGGTGAAGGTAGAAAATTCTTTACACAGTATGATGCTCCGACTCTCCATTGCACATTCTTTTAAGCCTTCTGCTTAGGAAGGAAGCTTATGGCTTCAGTTTTTTCTTTCCAACTGCATCCTCTGCTCTTCTTTCCCTGATTTGCTTTTAAGTAAAGGGTTGAGGAAAATATGGACAAGATGGAGAGAGCTCTCAGAGCTTGCATTTATCTCCCACTCCAGGGCTGACTATCCCACTCTTGTATTTTCACATAGCTCCCATCTTTATAAGACTGCTTCCCCAAATGGGGAGAGGATCCCCTATGGCTACACCTGAGGTTTACTCTACCCAGGGAGCCTGAAATTCTCCCTGTCTATCCCCCTCTCTCCTCCCACCAAAAATCACTGTGGTCACTTGTCCCTCTAGGAGGTATCTCACGTTCCCCAGGTGTCCTGGAGCAAAGAAAAAGGGAGAATTACTCCACTACTTGGGCCAGTGATCATGAGACACTTATTTAATTCATGTCTGATATAAAAACAATAGCTACCAACATTAATATAGTACAGAAGACCAAGGATGCCTGAACACATTGCAGTTTTTCCATCAAACAGTAAAATTTGAGCCACATTTGGATGTGACATTGAGCATCTACTGGGATATTCATAAGCTGGGAGGAGCTGCACTTACCTGTCTGTGCACTAGAGACAGTAAATGCAAAGCTAGTGGAGATTACGTCTGTATTTATACACTCTTACTTCTACTTGATGGAAGTAAGTGCATTCGAATTATGTTTTTGGTTTAATTTCTAAAAACATATATTTTGAGCATCTGGCCCTACTCTTAAAAGTTCATTTCTACTTAAAAGGAACAGCTGTCGTAGTACCTGTTATCCTTTTATTTAGATTCTGTTACAATAGGAATTTGATAAAAATCTTACTAAAACATGCCAAGCATGCTTCTGGTACTGGCTATGAATAGGATTTAGAGTGAAACACTCATATATAAAAAGTTGGTACGCCAACTTGTCAAAAACTTCATGGTAAGACATGATTTGAAGTGAATTCAGATTTAGATTCGAGGAGTTTCCTAATTGCGGTAGCTGAGAAAAAGAATACAAACCAAATTAAAAAGCAAAAAGACAAACAGACAAAAGACATTCTGCTAACCAGCTAAAATATCTTCTGAATGCAAGCAAAAGAAAAAATGCACTAAAACAAAAAGAAATAAATTCTGATGAATCAAAAGTTGAACACCAGAGAAATATTACTAGGGTATGGGAGGAACATTCCTGGAGAGGAAAGTCTTGATAAAAGGCAAGGAGCCCTTCTGTCTTTCAAACAACTAATTCCCAAGAGAACTAAAGATGGTAAAACCTGGCCATGTTCCACCCCTGATCCTGGGACAGGAAATTATAAAAGCAAACACTTACCACAAAAGGGGTTGGGGTTATATCAGAAAAGAGGTACACCGGAATCCCCTGGCTGATAAACGTGGTTGCAGCAAGTCGGGCAAATCTGGAAATGCAGAGTGACCGGGGAGAAAAGGAGAGTAGAGCTGTCAGGAGAGCAGGTGACAACAGAGAAGAAAATGAAGGTCCAACCATTTATTTTTTATTTTTATATTTATATGACCACCTCAGGTCTCAGCTGCAGCACTCCAGATCTTTAGGTGCGGCATGCAAGCTCTTAGTTGTGGCATGTGAGATCTAGTTCCCTGATCTGGGATCAAACCCAGGCCCCCTGCATTGGGAGCATGGAGTCTAGCCAGTGGACCACCAGGGAAGTCCCCCAGCCGTTTCTTTAGACTGAGAACAGCAGCCAGATCGATGAAAACCTTAATTATACTCTGCTGGCAGAGAACATTAAGGGTGGAGGAACCTAAGGAGTCATTTCATTCCACCCCTTTGTTTAAAAGAAATGGGACTAAAGTTGAGAAAGGCCAGATGGCTTGTCCCATGTCCACCGGGCACACAGCAGCTAAGCCAGGCTGCACCCAAATCTCTTAGCTCTCTTCCATCTCAGCGGGTCTCAGCCAAGGGCAGTGCTGCTCCCACGGGACACCTGAACCATCTGGAGACAATTTCGGCTGTCACGGGGGTAGGGTGCTAGTGGCAGCTGGTGGATGGGGGCCAGGGATGCTGCTAAGCACCCACAGGCACAGGGCAGTGCCTACAGTGAAGAGTTATCTGGCCCTGTACCAAGTAGCATGGCACCAGGCAGAATGGAGAACTATCTACAGCTGTCACTACCCAGGATATGTCATGAAGACTAGTATTTGATTCAACATTGTCCTCTACAAAACACACCGCATACTGTAGTGAGTGAGTGTGAGATATATGTGGGACACATGTCTGTATATGATACACACACATCTTGGCTCCTTTCAGCTCTTAAAAGATGACACATTTTTGACACTTTGACATATTTCTCAATTTCCACAGCATCTGGCTTAAGGCAGGACACAAAGCATGGCATCAAGTCCCTCTTCATGCTTAAAGTATTTCATCACAATGAACAATTTACTTCCAAGGAACAACATCACACTATTAGAGGATTAAACAAAGTATTTGATCATTCTCTCAAATATTTCTTGAGCACTAACTGCATGGGACACTATTTTGGGAGCTGGCTGGGGCAGAAACAGCAGATCTTTAACAACTCAGGCATTAATATTCCTAGAATTAAGAGTAATTAAAAAATGATTTTGACAATTTAAAAAATTCCCCTGTATAGGAGAAAGTAAAAAAAAAAAAAAAAAAAAAACAGCAAATTTTAGCAAAAATAATTTAAATGAAAACCTGAATTAGATACATACTGCATTCACTAGAAGGTACAGAAGTCACTTTTACAACCTCAGGAAATGACATTGTTCATGGTAAGCTATCGAGAGGAAGTGTTCCAGTAAAAAAGGGGGTCATATAACATGATTATGACCAGTGATGGGCAAACTCCAGGCATTCTGTAAATAAAGTTTTACAAAACTTTATTCAGTCATGAATTGTTCATGGCTGTTTTCACGCTATATGGCAGAGCTGCGTGGTTGTAACGGAGACTGTGCAGCCTACAGTGTGTAAGATATTTAGTATTTGCCCTTTGGGGAAAAAGTTTGCTGACCCCTGGTGCCAGCCTCTTTATGTTTAAACTGTGGTACCTTCTCTCACTTAACGATCTTAGAGCAAAAAGTACATAGATTACAGGTTTTGTGAGGACTAAGTAAGTAAATACCTAGGTGCCTAACTCGCATTCAGCACTTGAATGATTCTAGCATCACCACCACCACCACACCACCATCATTAACACTACCACCACCACTACCATCACCATCATCACCACCATCACCACCATCACCACCATCACCATCATCATCTGCCTATAGCTACAAAAGACAGTCTCATTGGTTTGGGAATGTGACAAGAATGCACTTTGCAATGGGCACTTAAGAATGAGAAGAAGCTCATGAGGCTTATAAATAGTAAAAGAAAAAAATTACATAAGAGGAAGAAAAGTGAGAAGGAGAAATAATGCCGCTGTTGTTCAGGTGCCCAGTCGTGTCCGACTCCTTCAGACCCCATGGACTGCCATACGCCAGGCCTCTCTGTCCCTCACCATCTCCTGAAGTTTGCTCAAGTTCATGTCCATTGCATCCAGCCATCTACATCCTATGATGCCTTCTACTTCTACCTTCAATCTTTCCCAGAATCAGGGACTTTTCCAATGAGTCATCTGTTTGCATCAGATGACCAAAATACTGGAGTTTCAACTTCAGCATCATTCCTTCCAACAAGTATTCAGGGCTGATTTCCCTTAAGATTGACTGATTTGATCTCCTTGCTGTCCAAGGGAGTCTCAGGAGTCTTCTCCAGCACCATCGAAGGCATCAAGACAGGAGATATCCAGGGAACATTTTGCCCAAGGATGGGCACAATAAGTGACAAACAGTAGAGGCCCTAGTAGACGCTAAAGAGACCGAGGGAAGGAAAAAACACATGGAAGAACTGTGTAAAAAAAGATCCAGATGAACTGGATGACGACGATGGTGTGGTCAGCCACCCAGACCCAAACATTCTGGAGAGCAAAGTCAAGTGGGCCTTAGGAAGCACTGCTGTTAATAAAGCTAGTGTGTGTGACAGAATTCCAGTAGAACTATTCAAAACCCTAAAGGATGACGACATCAAGGAGCTGCATTCAATATGTCAGCAAATCTGGAAGACCCAGCAGTGACCACAGGATTGGACAAGGTCCATTCTCATCCCAATTCCCAAAAAGGGTAGTACTAAAGAATGTGCTAACCACTGGACAATTGCACTCATCGCCCTTACTAAGGTCATGCTTAAAACCTTGCATGCTAGGCTTCAGCATTATGTGAACCAAGAACTTCCAGATGTCTAAGCTGGATTTAGAAAAGGAAGAGGAACCAGAAATAATATTGCCACTTATAAAAAATTGCCTTAGATAGGTATTAAGTTCTACATTGTCTAAATAATTACATTTTCTTAACCCAAACAAAAACTAGAATTCTTAAAAGTTACAAACAGAACCTACCCATCTCTTTTATAGTTAAGCAATATAGCTGACAAATGTATTTAACGCCAACCTATTGAAATGGTGATTACAAATAAAACTACAAAATACACGACAAAAATGTAGTTTCCTGAATATTAATATCTTTACATACCTTCTGCTGCTGCCTCCACTTGCTGGATGGGCTCGAGCATCAAAGCTGATCACAACACCTCTTTGCTTCAGGTCACTGAATTGTTTTTCTAGGTACCTGCAAAATCCCTAAAAAACACCCCATGAATTACAAGACTATGTATGTTTTAACACACTAAACCAAAAATTGATCAAGTTTTCTCTGCTTCCACGAGAGAATACTGTAGCAGGAGAGAAATCCCTCAGTAACTAAGTGAACTGCACAATAGGAAAATAACAGCTTTATTTATTTTCTATCTGTATGTATCAGGTACTGTGTTGGACACTTAGTGTTTATTATCAGTAATCCTAGATCAACTTGGCCAAGAAATCCCATTTTACAGAAGGAAAAGCTAGAACTTTCAATTACTGGCCCAGTTTCAGATACAAAAATAGCAGAGCCTAGATTTGTACCTGCAAGCCGTGAAATTAAAAGAGGCCTGCTCCTTGGAAGAAAAGCTATGACCAACCTAAAGAGCAGACTAAAAAGCAGAGATATTATTTTGCCGACAAAGGTCCATCTAGTCAAAGCTATGGTTTTTCCAGTAGTCATGTACGGATGGATGTAAGAGATGGACCATAAAGAAGGCTGAGTACTGAAGAACTGATATTTTTGGACTGTGGTGTTGGAGAAGACTCTTGAGAGTCCCTTGGACTGCAAGGAGATCAAACCAGTCAATCCTAAAGGAAATCAACTCTGAATATTCATTGGAAGGACTGATGTTAAAGTTGAAGCTCCACTACTTTGGCCACCTGATGCAAACAGCTGACTCATTTGAAAAGACCCTGATCCTGGGAAGATTGAAGGCAGGAGGAGAAGGGGACGACAGAGGATGAGATGGTCTCATGGTATCACTGACTCGATGGGCATGAGTTTGAGTAAGCTCCGGGAATTGGTGATGCACAGGGAAGCCTGGCGTGCTGCAGTCCATGGGGTCGCAAAGAGTTGGACATGACTGAGCGATTGAACAACAACAGACTTGTGCCTGGGTCTGGTTAGAGGCGGTTCAGTGCTAAATTTAAAGTACACAGAATCTGTGGGCTTATACCACCACTTATGAGCAGATGACAAGGCATCTCTCAGTGCCTCAGTTTTCTCTTCTGTAAAATGGGAATAGTACCTACTTCTAAGGATTGCATGAGGACTAACTGAGTTAAAAGATGTCATGTGCCAAGAATTTAACACCATGGATGCACTATGTGTTTGCTGTCATGAGCATTATTTTTACTGTCAAAGCTTACACCCATTTGCACCCATTCAAATCTAAAATCTCTGAGGACAAGGAGGTGTTTCAGATATTTCAACCTGCTCTATATAAAGAAAAGTAAAAGAAATTCAACACAGTTGTTAAGATTTTGTCAGTTAACAGATGTAAACTCGTTCTGTTTGTGAAATTATTTTCCAGCAGACAGGTCTTAAGGAGGCTCTATCAGTCCACTATTAAACAAATAAAAATTGTGCAGAGTTGGGCTATTCCCATCCACCTAGAAATGGTAGAACACACAATTCCTGCATCTTAGTGGGTACAGTAGCATCACCTCAGTCTGAAATATGGACGATTAGAAAACTGTGAACTTTGACTTCAAGAGGTTCCAATTACTGGACAAAATAGGTTTTATTACAGAACAAAAAGAACTCTGGTTGACTGTGTTATAATCACGGTTTATATTATTTATTTCACTTTGATTAAAAGAAGTCATAAAATGAAGTGTAACTCTTGTTTTTGGTAGGGCAATATTTCACAGCTTTGTTGCCAGAGCGGTCCCAGTTTAGAAAGCCTTTAGCTTTTCTTGTACAAAAATACCGCATTGGGCAAATCTTCTGAAGCCTCTGAGGGATACAAAGTAACAAGCACTGTTTTTGTGGGGTTCCTAGAAGGTATGCAGATGCTCACACTCTAAGGCTTCCCATAGTGATAGTGCCCTCTCTCTGGCCCTGGTGGACCACTGAGGTATGGCCTCAGTGTTCAACAGGGTCAAAAGCATTCAGTTCAGTTCAGTCATGTCCAACTCTACGACTCAACTCTATGACTGCAGCACACCAGGCTTCCCTGTCCATCACCAACTCCTGGAGCTTACTCAAACTTCTATTCATTGAGTCGGTGATGCCATTCAACCATCTCATCCTCTGTCATCCCCTTCTCCTCCTGCCTTCAATCTTTCCCAGGATCAGGGTCTTTTCCAATGAGTCAGCTCTTCGCATGAGGTGGCCAAAGTATTGAAATTTCAGCTTCAGCATCAGTCCTTCCAATGAATATTCAGGACTGATTTCCTTTAGGATGGACTGGTTGGATCTTCCTGCAGTCCAAGGACTCTCAAGAGTCTTTTCCAACACCATGGTTCAAAAGCATCAATTCTTCTGTGCTCAGCTTTCTTTATAGTCCAAATCTCACATCCATATATGACTACTGGAAAAACCATAGCTTTGACTAGACGTACCTTTGTTGGTAAGGTAATGTCTCTGCTTTATAATATGCTGTCTAGGTTGGTCATAGCTTTTCTTCCAAGGAGCAAGCATCTTTTAATTACATGGTTGCATTCCCTGTTTTCAATGATTTTGGAGCCCAAGAAAATAAAGTCTGTCACTGTTTCCATTGTTTCCCCATCTATTTGCCATGAAGTGATGGGACTGGATGCCTTGATCTTAGTTTTTTGAGTGTTGAATTTTAAGCCAGCTTTTTCACTCTCTTCTTTCATCTTCATCAAGAGGTTCTTTAGTTCCTCTTCTCTTTCTGCCCTAAGGGTGGTGTCAGATACTTAAAACTAAGATACTTAGACTAAAGCCTTCAGCCTTTTAAAGCATTCTAAAATCCCTATTGTCTTCAAAGGGCTCTAAAAACCTCTAGGGCCTGCTGAGGTTGAATACCTGAGGGCACAACTAAGAGAAGGTGGGATGCTTTTTCCACAGAAGAGACTCACTGAAGGGTCAAAATATTATCGTAGAACAGAAGAAATACCCTTTATATGGTTTCCAAAGGTTAAACTAAACCAATATGGAAAAGCCACAGAAAGACAATTTGGCTCAAAACAAAGAAACCATTCTTAAATGAGAATGATCCAAAAATAGGATGGCTATTTCAGAAGACAATGAATTCTCCATCATTGATGTGTCATGGCTCAGTTAAGGAACCTAACAGGAAATGATAACCTCCAGCAATGAAGCAAACAATACAAAAATTTCCCTCTAGTCTCTGTCCTGTTTCCCACCAGGATATTCCTGACTCACATCCACCAGCTTCTTAAATACAACCAGATGAATCTGGGACACTAATAGGATGAGAGTCCACACAAGGGACCAGCAAGCAGGGAGTGTAAGACTCCAGCCTCCACAGCAGCCCATGTGATGCCAAAAGCTGCCGCCCCACTGAGCCCTACCCACATTACTGATCTGTGAGCAACATAAATGTGCATGTTGTTTAAAACTACCATGTTTCATGTGATTTGTTGTACAGTCCTAGTAACAGTGCAGAGGGCAACCTTATCCATCAGCATGAGCCCATGTTATCCATAAACTAGAACAAGATTCTCAGGCTCACTTTATTCCAAGTCTTCGCTCCAGAAAGATCTCAGGGAGCCCTACTGCTTAACAGGTATGTGTAGCCAGTGGTTTCCAGGGCAATTAGGTACCTTATGCAAGATTTCTTTCTTAGGATTTTGCTAGAACATGCCCAACTCTGTCTTTTTAAGTACACGTAAGTACACATAATCACCAGTAGTTAATTTTCCCAGCCTTTTCTTTCCCGGACTAAAATGACTTTCATTTTTAACATGTCCCAGCAGCTGAAGAAACAGAATGACCTGTTCCACTTCATTTTCCTCATAGACAGAACTCTCAACACTCAGCGGCAGCTGTTCTGTCAAAGGCTTCATCTTTATTCCTAAAAGCTGAATGTAGCCCCGAAAGCAAAATTCACAAATTAAGGCAAAGAAACTCAGCAATAATTTCCAACTATACTATAAATTAAAACTAAATAGAACTAATAACTCTTGGTTATTCTGGCAGTTAAAAAAAGTTTAAACACTGGTATCTGTACAACCATAACAAAAGTTATAAAAACAGAAAAGTCTGTTGGTTTGTTGGTAGATTTGCACTGGAATGAGGCACCGTGAGGGAAATCTGTCTGTTTTAGTCATTTTTATATCCCTGATCCCCAGCACCTAATAAATCTCTGTGAAATGAATAAATGAATGAATGAATTCCAAAACAATGCTGCTTCCACTGACTGTACAAGTCTAACTTTATGGAGTAAATGTGTGACACCCTGTGCTGAGGCAAACCCACCAGATTATTCCATAATGAAACCAAATTAGGTCTGTCAAATACAAAAGGTGGCTGGAGTTAAATTAATTAAATGAGGAGGCCACTGGACTGAGGTTGCTTTAATGCCCTAGGAGCCTACTAAGCAAGCCAAAAACCTAACCTCCTAAAAGCCTCAAGGTGAAGAATTTATAACTGAAAAACAGCCAATCACAAACAGCCAGCTAAGCCTTCCCAAATATGGCACCCACTTGAGCTGGAGCCAACCTGGTAATTTCCTTGCTTTGTTTCTGCCTCTCCTCTGTAAGTCTTTCCCCTAGTTCCTGTCAGTGGAGCGCTCTGAGGGCGAGCAGACTATGTGACCCTAAAACATGTCACTCTTGCACGGGGATCAGTTTGAGCTGAGACCATCAGGAGCCAGCAGACCAGAGAAAACCTTTTACTTCTTCGTTATCTATCTAGAAGACTTCAGATAAGGAGCCTGATCCTGAAAGAGAGCTATTACCAGAAATAACTTTAAATCTGAAAGACACATCTGTATGGCAGGCAAATAGCTACCAAACATCTCCTTTTCTACTGTCCTATGGACAGTATAAAAAACCATATATATATTTATATTTATATTTGAAAAGTCCATCTCCTGTCATTCTCCACTTTGAAGCTTCAACTGCTAGATTTGCCCTTGGGTCTCACTGCGTTTATGGGGCTCTTATATGTATATAATTAAACTTGTTTACTCTTGTTAATCTGTCTTATGCCAATTTAATTAACAGCCCAACCAAAGACTCTAGAAGTGTACAGAAAAAATATTTTCTCCCACAGTTCCTAACTGCTACCAGTTTAGAACTGCTAGATTCGAATCGATTTTTGCTCAAATAAATTTCTTAAAAAACGTGCTTCAGTTTATTTTTTAACACTGGGAAAATGTTAAGAATTAAGTAGTATACAAATGTGGTACCTGTGTCGTCTGAATGATGGTCAAGTCATTCATATGAGAAATTCCTGCTCCCATAGCAGCTCGGAGGCCAGCTGTCCCAAATTCCATTCGAGCGCTGAAACATTTTTGTAGTTCTTCTGTATTACCTGCTGCAATGAGTTGTTTCACTGATGCCAAAGTTAAAGGATTCTGCAAAACAGGAATGTATATGCCAGATATAGTCAGGTGAATGACATAATGAAAAAGCTGGAAAAAAAAAAAAAAAACAACCAACCAACCAACCCATAATAATTCTAAACTCCAGGAGAAAAAAGTATATATGTATGTATTTGAAAATGTATTTGAAAAGAATATATATATATATATATATATATATATATATATATAGACACACACACACACATACATATACATATTGTTATTGCTGTTCTTCAGTCGCTAAGTCATGTCAGACTCTTTTGCAACCACATGGACTGTAGCCCACCAGGCTGCTCTGTCTATGGGGTTTTCCAGGCAAGAATACTGGAGTGGGGTTGCCATTTCTTTCTCTAGGGGATCTTCCCGCACCAGGGACCAAGCCCATGTCTCCTGCATTGGCAGGTGGATTCTTTACCACTGAGCCACCAAGGAAGCCCACATATACGTATACACACACATGTATAGGCTTTTCAGTTTTATGAGGCTTTTGGGTAATTTGAAATATGAAGTTGTTTTTTTAAAAATTATAATGTGTGATACTGCGATCTAATAAGAAATAACATGAGGCTTCCCTGGCGATCCAGTGGTTAAGACTCCACACTTTCAATGTAGGGGGTGTGGGTTCAATCCCTAGTTAGCAAACTAAGATCCAACACACTGCATGGTGTGAACAAAAAATTTAAAAAAAATTAAGAAATATATATTTATTGTTCCTGGGATGGTGAAGAATCTGCCTGCGATGAGGGAGACCTGGGTTTGATCCCTGGGTTGGGAAGATCCCCTGGAAAAGAGAATGGCAACACACTCCAGTATTCTTGCCTGAAGAATTCCATGGACAGAGGAGCCTGGTGGGCTACAATTCATGGGGTCGCAAAGAGTTAGACAGGACTAAGTGACTAACACTTTATTGTTCCTAGTTTCTAGCAAAGAGGTCATAAAACCCTTGAAATTCCCTGAATGATTAGGATGAACGTTGTATCTTCTGTTATTCATAATAAATCTCTTTCATCCATACCTGAATTTATCCTAATGAGGTGACCACTGGGAACCAACCAAGCGATCAGCTGATGGGAACTTTCAACTCCATCCTCCCGTGAATTCCAAGAAGGGGAGGGGCTGGAGATTAAGATTAATAACCAGTAGCCAATAATTTAATTAATCACACCTATGTAGAGGCACTGAAGCTCTGCACCTCTTCCCACCATACCTTGCCCTATGGATCTCTTCCAGTTGACCGTTCTTGGGTTGTGTCCTTCATTAAAAAAATTGGTAAGAGTAAGTAAAGTGCCTTCCAGAGTTCTGTAAGCTATCCTAGCAAATCATCAAACCCTAGAAGGGGGTCATGAGACCCCCTGGTTTACTGCTGCTTGGTCAGAAGTACGGGTGACAATGTGCGGCTTCTGTGGGCATCTTAAGTGGGAACAATCTTGTAGGATGGAGCCCTTAAGTGGGGGCGGCGGGGGGTGGGGGGGTGGCGGTGGTCCTACACTAACTCTGAATAGTTAGTATCACAGTTGAGTTAAATTGACACCCAGTTGGTGTCCACAGAAAAACGAAAACTTGTTCGGTGTGAAAAACTCACATATTTTGTGTCTGAAGTATTATGAGAACAAGGAAATTGGTTTTCCTTTATAATATAAGTATTACCTTCTTCCCTACAAAGGTAAGCACTTTTGGAGAAACGGGATGAATACATAGGTTTTGGGGTATAGGACTCAGAATGGAATCCCAGCCACATCATCATCCACCAAATTTATACTGTTGGGCAGAATATCTAGTTTCTTGAATTCTGAGTTTCTTCATCTCTAAAACATGAACAACCTATAACCTCCCTTACAAGGTGGTTCTGAGGTGGTTTACAGAACACCCTTTTCTGTCTGGCATCTAGTAATAATCGAATGTTCATTTTCTTCCCTAATATCTTCAAATTTTCCTAGAGTGATAAGCTTATATAATTTAAATCAAAACACTACTTTGGTAGTATTTTGGTCTTTTAAAAATTATAATCTGTGATACTGTGATATAATAAGAAATACATGAGACTTCCCTGGCAGTCAAATTTGAATCTTGCACTAAACTACAATAGGCAGGCAACTAACAAAAACCCCGTTTTATAGATGGAGAAGCCTCAGATATAGTGTCTTGCTTAAACTGCATGAAAAGCATTAACTTAGGACCTTTTCTGTTACATTGACTGCTTCAACTGGACACTCACACGAATCATTCATTTTTGGGGTATAATACACAAAATGTTAAGAATGGAGAAAAATGACAATTATATTAATTTCACATCAAACTTTTAAATTAAGAATTCAGGGTAACAAACTTTATTTCTATCTTCCAGCTATCATCTCAAGTAGATAAAGATGCAGGAAAAACGTGTCCACATAATTAAACTTTGAAATGCTACTGCAATAAAACACTGGTTTTCTGGAATTAAGCCCACATTTCCAGATTGTTCCAGATTCAACAAGAAACACATAAAAGCCCATTTTCTTGTTAAAAGCAATAGCCACTGACCACAAAGCACAAGCTGACCTATCAGATTGTCAAGTTAGGGTTCAGATCTGGAATGTAAAAGAGGTTCAACAGATATTTGCAAAGGGAATGAGAAAACACAGAAACTTCGTCCTACTCAATACCCGGTAATTCTTTCATTCACAGTGTAGACTTGGAAAATCCTAATTGACTTTCAATATCTCTAAATGACCAAATAGCCAGAGAGAAACCAAAGGAGGCAGAAAGATAAGAATAAAAAATCAGGAGGTCAGTGGAGACCAGAATAAGATGTGCAAATGACACGTCTGTCAGCGTCCAAAGGGATAGGGATGCAGGCACAGTGGAAATGCTGGAGGGTACTTGCTGGGGCAATCAGACCCTCGGGGTAATCAGACCACAGTGTTGCAATGCTTTTAGCTGGCCGGAAGTTCCTTCTGGGTGCCTGTCTCAAGTCAAAGAAGAAACTGAGAAAGGAAAGAACAAGAGGAGAGGCAGAAATTAAAAAATGAGAAAAACACCCCCTCACCTCTATCTAGTGAGGTACTCTCTGAATACACAGATACAATATTTTGTAGAAACTGGATTTTTATTTCTTCAAAGGGAAAGTTTTATGAAAATAATTAATTACCAATTATGGCTTTAAAAGATTTCTACTCACTGCCAGTAACTGAGTTATCAGAAATGGGGGCCTTTCCCTCCTCCAAAGAATTACAAGAAAAAGGAGTTGCCCATAGCGTCCAGAAACAGTCTGTACTGGCATTTCCTGTGCAGGGGCGGGAGGGTGAAGGGGAAGTCCTCACTGACTCAGTATCCCAGGCCTCTACCACTGTGCAGGCTTATGGACCATGCAAGTTAGTGAAGAAGTGGCCAGCACCTGCTATGTGATTTGCTGCGGCCCAGTGCAAAACAAAAAAGGGACTCCTTGTTCAAAATATTTAAAAACACTTTAAAGTGGGACAGAATATTAAACCAAGTGCTGGGCTCTCCTAGGAGAACAGGTTCTGTGCAACCCAGTGAATCTCTTGTCTTTGAAGTCAGCCCTGGAGACAGACATTGATAAATAAACCCACAAGCAAGTGTTTTTGTCTTTGGCCAATCTCTGTAAGAGGTATGAGGGAGAAGAACAGTATGTTTAAGGAGAGTATTAGAAAGAAAGAGATAATTCACCCTTGGGAGCCAGGGAAGGCCTCTCTACATAAGCCACATTTAAGTTCAGACCTGAAACATGAGTAACCACAGGAGAAAGAAGTTTAGCAGAAGAGAGCCAGAGGAAATTTCCAGGAATGCAAACAGGTGCAAGAGACAGAACAAATAGGAAGGGAGAGACCTAGGTTAGAAAGGAGACTGGGAATGGTGTCTGGAGCTGGGTCCCTGCTCCAACACCTCAGGGAGTGAAAAGCTGGGGTGCTGTGTCCAAGGGCCTCCCCATCTTCTTCCCAGCAAAGTCAGAGACCTGGGAAAACGCCAGAAGCCAAGCGGGCCCAACGGAAAGCACCTATATTGGCAACCAAGCGCCCGGGAATGCCGCTCTGCCAAGTCCCCAGGAGCCTGAGGAACAGGGGGAACAAATCTGGGTCGCTGGGGGATGCACCGCCGACTGCAGAGGGCGAGCCCCGCGGGCAGAGTGGCAGGAACCCGGTCAGACGAGGCCCCCGGAGCCCGGCTCGCTCCCCTACTCCTGGCTCGCCAGACGGCAGGTTTGGTTCCGGAACAACCTTTCCGGGCCAACTTAGAATGGGCCACAAACCGGCCACACCGAGGAGGCCTGGCGGCCGCCCTTCACCTTCGGGCAGGACCCGCTCTGCCCCGCGGGGAGGGGAAGAAGCACTTTCACTCGCCACAGGAGAGGGGATCCCGCACCTCCCCCGGGTGCTCCCGGCCCAGAGGGACCCCTCACCTTGTCCCATCTCAGCCACTGGGCCGTCTCCTGGTCCAGCCGGGAGTCCATGCCTGCGTCGCCGCCTCCCGGAGCCCTCGTCCCAGCTGCCGCCGCCACCGCCGCCACCTCCATCCGCGCCGCCACCACCAAGTTCAGGAGGCGGCGAGACCTTCCTTCCGGCGGGGCGGGGAGAGGCGGGGGCGGGGCGGGGAGAGGCGGGGGCGGGGCGGGGAGAGGCGGGGGCGGGGCGGGGAGAGGCGGGGGCGGGGCGGGGAGAGGCGGGGGCGGGGCGGGGAGAGGCGGGGGCGGGGCGGGGGGGCGGGGCGGGGGCGGGGCGGGGAGAACCGGCTCGGGAGCCACCCGCGTCCGGGAGGAAAATGACGCGCTCGGCCGAGGAGCACGCCTCCCGGCAGTGTGCCCGCGCGCCTGGGCGGGCGAGAGGGAGGCGGGGCAGCGGCAGAGAAGTGTGGGGATGGAGGTGGGGCTGCCGAAAGGTCATGAGGTTACTCCTATTCACGCTTCAGCCATTCATTCAGGTCCTACAGTGCTCCAGGCACCCGGTCGGGAGCCAGGATCCGAGCATCCGTAAACCCAGAGAGGAGCCTAAAAACTATGCAGAAATTCTAAGGGTCAAGAATAACCGAGAAAAATCTTGAAAAGAAGGTTATGTGGGACGATTAAGATAGATAGATGGTGAGACAGAATGGAGAGTCCAGAAACAAGTCTACCCGTGTGGACGTGTGTGTGTGTGTGTGTGTGTGTGTGTGTGTGTGTGTCTATGTGTGTGTGTTTGTGCTTAGTCGTGTCGTACTCTGTGACCGCATGGACTATGGCCCGCCAGGCTTCTGTCTCCATGGGATTTTTCAGTCAAGAAGACTGGAGTGGGTTGCTGGTTCCTCTAGGGGATCTTCCCCAGCCAGATATCCAACCCATGTCTTCTGAGTCTCCTGCATTGGTAGGCAAATTCTTTACCACT
This sequence comes from Ovis aries, assembly GCF_016772045.2. NCBI lineage: Eukaryota > Metazoa > Chordata > Mammalia > Artiodactyla > Bovidae > Ovis > Ovis aries. The sequence goes on along the minus strand of NC_056059.1, from coordinate 57,862,056 downwards.
AAGCCACAGTTCATTTATTTCAGAGGTGGCGCTGCAGAGCACGGGGAAAGGACGGTATTTTCAGTTAACGGTGCTAGGTCAATTGGCTATCTATGGAGGAAGAAAAGAGAAACTTGAGCCCCTCCCTCACATCACATCTCATATAAATATGCATTCCAGGTTAGTTGTAGATCTAAGTGTGAAACGTACAATGAAATTTCTTGAAACTAATCTTCATGATCTTAGGACCACTAACCCATAAAGGTGGAGAAGAAAATGGCAACCCACTCCAGCATTCTTGCCTGGAGAATCCCATGGGCAGAGGAACCTGGCAGGCTACAGTCCATGGGGTCCCAAGAATCCCACATGACAGCGACTAAACCAACCAACCCACCCATAAAGGAGATACATGCAGTGAGTATGAAAATGTATATGCAAGAATGTCTCTAACGTCATTATTCGTAATGGCTCCCAAATGTCCATCAACAATACAACAGATAAATACACTGTAGTATATTCATTCAATGATATAGGCAAAGTATGGTCTAGTCATACAGCAGGGAAAAAGAAATATTGTACATATTATAGGTACGGCTTACAAACATTATGTTGAATGAAGGGCTCCCCACCCCCAATATTGGCTTATTCCTCATATATGAAATTCTAAAACAGGTAAAAATATAAGGAAAGAAAACAGATCAGTCATGTCCAAGAACTGGGGGTAAGGAGAGCAGTTGTTTACAAAGGGCACAAGGGAATTTGTGGAGTGATAGAATTATTTTGTATCTTGGCTGAGGTTATGATAAACACAATACAGGTTCATCAAATCTCATACAACCGTGTATCAAGCGAGCTCAGTAGCTGGTAATAGTTCCCTGGGCTGCACCTATAAATTGTACATTTTCTGTGTACTCTATTTCTTTCTTTTTTGTATTTATTTATTTATTCTATTTCAGTTTTAAAAAGAAGACAATATATATCCAGGATCTATGATAGCTAGCTAAGTGTAATGAGAAGTGTATCATATAATCATACTGTCACAGCAGGCAGGTATTGGAGAAATGGGGGCAGGGGGCAGGTGTCAGGAAATCACGGAAATCATCCACCTTGTAAACAACAGGAATCCATAGGCAGACAAAGGGAAACCAGAACTTTCAGACCACAAGAAATTGGGTGAAAAGGATCTGAATGCGTGCGTGCTCAGCCGCATTCAACTCTTTTCAAGACCCCATGGACTGTAGTCTGCCAAGCTTTTCTGTTCATGGGATTTTCCTGGCAAGAATACTGGAGTGAGCTCCCATGCCGTCTCCAGGGGATCGTCCCAGCCCACGGGTCTTTCTGATCCAGGGATCGAAACTGAGTCTTCCGTTTCCTGCATTGCAGGTGGATTATTTACTGCTGAGGCACCAGGGAAGCCTATAAGGGTCTGAGTGGCAGACAAAGAAAGGTGGGGAAAGGTGGTCATTTCCTGCATCCAAATTTAACAACTTTTGCTCATTTTGCTCTCATTAGATTGTTGCTGTTGTTCAGTCCGTAAGTCATGTCTCACTCTTTGAGACCCCATAGACTGCAGCTTGCCAGGCTTCCCTGTCCTTCACTATCTCCTGGAGTTTGCTCAAACTCAGGTCCATTGAGTTGATGATGCCATCTAACCATCTCATCCTCTGTCATCCCCTTCTCCTCCTGCCTTCAATCCTTCCCAACATCAGGGTCTTATGAATCGGCTCTACTCATCTGGTGGCCAAAGTATTGGAGTTTCAGTTTCAGCATTAGTCCTTCCAATGAATATTCAGGACTGATTTCCTTTAGGACTGACCAGTTTGATCTCCTTGCTATCCAAGGGACACTCAAGAGTTTTCTTCAATACCACAATTTGAAAGCATCAATTCTTCGGTGCTCAGCCTTCTTTATGGGCCAACTCTCACATCTGCACATGACTACTGGAAAAACCATAGCTTTGACTAGATGGACCTTTGTTGGCAAAGTGATGTCTCTGCTTTTTAACATGCTGTCTAGATTTGTTATAGCTTTTCTTCCAAGGAGCAAGCATCTTTTAATTTCCTGACTGCAGTCACCATCTGCAGTGATTTTGGAACCCAAGAAAATAAAGTCTGTCACTGTTTCCATTGTTTCCCAATCTATTTGCCATGAAGTGATGGGACTGGATGCCATAATCTTAGTTTTTTGATCATCATACACTGATGCCATGACACTTCTTATCTAAGTTAAATAAGGACAAAAATCTCTCCTCAGAAAAATGAGCAGGGGTAAAAATCAGGGGAGACAACCCCGAACTCCTTCCCTGGTGAATACTCGGCCTCTTTGTTTGTATCCCCCTCTTAACCAGCTTGCCAAAGAAATCCAGGGCAGCAGCTCTTCACCTGCCTGCCCAGTCTCCCTCTGAGAGCAAATCCTTGCTTAAATAAACTCTCACTTTACTTTCTTAGCCTCTATGCTTTGTCTCCAAATTCTCTTGTGATGGAGAAAGAACCTCAAGTTCACCGGCAACAATATGATCATATAATTACACCAGTTAATGTATAATCATATCAGTTAATAAGTAATTACAAACTGATGAGAAGGCTGGAAGGAAAGCAAGCAGATTCCATGAGGGTTCATGTTAGGTCAGGAAAGCTTCCCTCAGTACTTGAGGCTTGTGAGGGCTTCCCAGGTGGCACTAGTGGTAAAGAACCCACCTGCCAATGCAGAAGATATAAGAGATACAGGTTTGATCCCTGGGTTGGGAAGATCCCCTGCAGGAGGGCATGGCAACCCACTCCAGCTTTCTTGCCTGGAAAATTCCATGGACAGAGGCGCCTGGCAGGTTACAACCCATAGGGTAGCAAGGAGTCGGACAATATGAAAATCGACTTAGGATACACGCACCAGGGGACAGGAGGGAAGTATGTGGTTGATGTTGAGGGAGGCAACTGGGAAAATACTTTTCAGATAGAGACCCTCTAAGTGCAGTGCTCCTTCCAACTGAAAGTCCCAAGAAACTGAACACAGGGAGGCAGAAGAGAAGGAAGAGAGGCAGCCTCTGTCTCCCCACCTGGCAGGTTGTCATGGGTCAGCCACTCTCAGGCTGTCTTCTTTCTCTGCACCAGACCAAGCTTCTTTTCAACATGCTAGGACCGAAACTGTGACCAGACAGGTGTCAACATAAGAAAAACACACAACCTAAAATTTATGAGTTAAACTTTGCTTAGGGACATTACTGAGGCCTACAGCCCAGGAGACATCCTTTCAGATAGCTCCAAGGACCTCCTCTGAAGAGGTGAGAGGGGAGTCAGGATATCTAGGAGTTTTCTGCTGGGGAAAAAAAAAACAAAACAAAACAGGTAGTTGAACATCAAAAGATTACTGCTAATCACAAAAAGCAGGCATCTCAAGTTAATGATTTTAATGCTTGTATGAGAAGATGCAAGCATTCTGATGAGCAACTTCCTGTCATCACTGGGGACAAATAGTTCTTCCAGCGATGAGAAGGTTTGAGAAGAACACAGGGCTATCCAACCTGAAGAGATATTAAGAAAGAAGCAAAAGAGGATGAAATTTTCCATGCTTTCCCCATCTATCACCTTCACTGAGCGCTGACTGAGAGCTGCCTCAGAACAATGACTGTGCCTTTTATGTGTCTTTGAACATATGAAGTCCGTATACCCTCTGTATGCATTGAAATATTACCTGGAGTAGCTTGGAATTGAGGGCTTATAATCTATGTAACCAACACACTAGTATCCAAAGGAAAGGTGGTTGCAGCTGCTGGGACAGAAAGCCTAATCTGAAAGGCACAAATACTTCTCCTCCCTGTGGCTTTCATGGCGCTTTCTGCCTAGGTCTGCTCCCTGCCACTGGAGCCTGAGTCCTTGTTCCACGCTAATGGATCAAGAACTGAGAATGGACTATGGGGTGGGAGGCAAGGGGCACACAAAATAGAAGATCTTATGTCTCACTTCACCCAGAGCAGTACAGGTTTGAGCCTGTAGTCCTGGTGACATATCTGTTTAACATTTTCTTGAATTTTTCATTTTTAATGCCATTTTCCAATTAGAACTTACATTTAAGTATGTTGGGGTGGGTTTTGTAGGTCCTCCATTGTCTATGACTAACTGCTGCCACCTTACATGGTTTTGAGTTCTCCATGCAGAGATCTGAGCCCTTTAATACATGGTTCTATCTGAAAGATAACTGGAAGTAACTCATTTCCCAACCATTTCTAGATGCAGTGTAACAACCACTTTTCTTTCAAAGACAGGAGGCTGCTTCCTGATAAAATAAAGTACATTCAGATGAAAGATTATGGGAGGCTAGCTCTGCTGGTATCGGGAGAAGTGTTTGAAGATGTTGCCTTTGCCAGCTTTGTTGCGCTATCCAGTCATGTTATGACCTTAGGTACGATCTGTGCAGATGGTTGCCAGACTGCCATTTGTTGGGGGGTTCAGGTCTGTGGAAAAACTCCAAAAAGTATAGGTTAGGTGACTATGAAATATATGTGGGGAAGAGATACTAATCTATTCAGCCATAGAATGCTTGGAAAGATATTAAAACATTCTATTATGGAAATTTTATAATTAAACCTATGTTGCAAGGCAAAAACTGCATATTTCTCTGGTGATTTTAAAAATTTCTATACTAAGCCTTAAAGACAGAAATGAGTTAAAGAATGATTAAAGTGTGTGCATAGTAAAAAGTAATTGCTAAATTTCTATTTCTCAAGGAAGTTGATGAACTTACAGTTTGCTCATAATGTTGCCCATGTTTGTCATTCACCCTGGAAACTCTCATAATAAAACTGACCGTAAGAGAGTCAGGAGGCACGAATCTTTTGAGGTAACATCAGCAGCTATTTTATTTTGCTTTTTGATTTTTTATTGAAATATAGTTGATTTACAATGTTGTATTAGTTTCTGATGTACAGCAAAGTGATTCAGTTATACATTTATGTATTCTTTTATTTATTTTTTTACCTTTATGCATTCTTTTAAAGATTATCTTCCATTATAAGTTATTATAAGATATTGAATGTCATTTTCTGTGCTACACAATAGGTCCTTGTTCCTTATTAATCCGTATATATTAATAGTAGTGTGCATATTTTAATCACAAACTCTTAATTTATTTCTCCCCCTCGTCTCCCTTTGATAACCATAAATTTGTTTTCTGTCTGTTGAGTCTTTTTCTGTATTCTAGATAAGTTCATTTGTATCAGTTTTTTAGATTCCACTTGTAAGTGATATCATATGATATTTGTCTTTCTCTAACTTGCTTCACTGAACATGAAAATCTCTAGGTCCTTCCATGATCAACAACTATTTTAAAAATCAGTAATTAATGTTTGGAAATTGTGCCCTAAATCAATGCTTTAATATGTATAGCTGAAGGAGATTTAGTTACGTCATGATTTTCTATTTAGACCAAGTTACTGGCTGCACAGGCACAGGAGGGCCTAGAGGAGCTATCCCACATTGAAGGTCAGGAAGGTCGGTGGTGAGGAGATACCTCTCGTCCAAGGTAAGGAGCAGCAGCTGTGCTTTGCTGGAGCAGCTGTGAAGAGATACCCCACGCCCAAGGTAAGAGAAACCCAAGTAAGATGGTAGGTGTTGCAAGAGGGCATCAGAGGGCAGACACACTGAAACCATACTCACAGAAAACTAGTCAATCTAATCACACTAGGACCACAGCCTTGCCTAACTCAATGAAACTAAGCCATGCCCATGGGGCAACCCAAGATGGGCGGGTCATGGTGGAGAGGCCTGACAGAATGTGGTCCACTGGAGAAGGGAATGGCAAACCACTTCAGTATTCTTGCCTTGAGAACCCCATGAACAGTATGAAAAGGCAAAATGATAGGATACTGAAAGAGGAACTCCCCAGGTCAGTAGGTGCCCAACACGCTACTGGAGATCAGTGGAGAAATAACTCCAGGAAGAATGAAGGGATGGAGCCAAAGCAAAAACAATACCCAGTTGTGGATGTGACTGGTGATAGAAGCAAGGTCCGATGCTGTAAAGAGCAATATTGCATAGGAACATGGAATGTCAGGTCCATGAATCAAGGCAAATTGGAAGTGGTCAAAAGGAGATGGCAAGAGTGAACGTCGACATTCTAGGAATCAGTGAACTAAAATGGACTGGAATGGGTGAATTTAACTCAGATGACCAATATATCTACTACTGCGGGCTGGAATCCCTCAGAAGAAATGGAGTAGCCATCATGGTCAACAGAAGAGTCCGAAATGCAGTACTTAGATGCAATCTCAAAAACGACAGAATTTGTCTGTCATTTCTGTTCATTTCCAAGGCAAACCATTCAATATCACAGTTATCCAAGTCTATGCCCCAACCAGTAATACTGAGGAAGCTGAAGTTGAACGGTTCTATGAAGATCTATAAGACCTTTTAGAACTAACACCCCCAAAAGATGTCCTTTTCATTATAGGGGGCTGGAATGCTAAAGTAGGAAGTCAAGAAACACCTGGAGTAAGAGGCAAATTTGGCCTTGGAATGCGGAATGAAGCAGGCAAAGACTAATAGAGTTTTGCCAAGAAAATGCACTGGTCATAGCAAACACCCTCTTCCAACAACACAAGAGAAGACTCTACACATGGACGTCACTAGATGGTCAACACCGAAATCAGATTGATTCTATTCTTTGCAGCCAAAGATGGAGAAGCTCTATACAATCAGCAAAAACAAGACCAGGAGCTGACTATGGCTCAGATCATGAACTCCTTATTACCAAATTCAGACTCAAATTGAAGAAAGTAGGGAAAACCGCTAGACCATTCAGGTATGACCTAAATCAAATCCCTTATGATTATACAGTGGAAGTGAGAAATAGATTTAAGGGCCTAGATCTGATAGATAGAGTGCCTGATGAACTATGGAATGAGGTTCGTGACATTGTACGGGAGACAGGGATCAAGACCATCCCTATGGAAAAGAAATGCAAAAAAGCAAAATGGTTGTCTGGGGAGGCCTTACAAATAGGCTGTGAAAAGAAGAGAAGCGAAAAGCCAAGGAGAAAAGGAAAGATATAAGCATCTGAATGCAGAGTTCCAAAGAATAGCAAGAATAGATAAGAAAGCCTTCTTCAGTGATCAATGCAAAGAAATAGAGGAAAACAACAGAATGGGAAAGACTAGAGATCTCTTCAAGAAAATTAGAGATACCAAGGGAACATTTCATGCAAAGATGGGCTCGATAAAGGACAGAGATGGTAGGAACCTAACAGAAGCAGAAGATATTAAGAAGAGGTGGCAAGAATACACAGAAGAACTGTATAGAAAAGATCTTCATGACCAAGATCATCACGATGGTGTGATCACTCATCTAGAGCCAGACATCCTGGAATGTGAAGTCAAGTGGGCCTTAGAAAGCATCACTACGAACAAAGCTAGTGGAGGTGATGGAATTCCAGTTGAGCTATTTCAAATCCTGAAAGATGATGCTGTGAAAGTGCTGCACTCAATATGCCAGCAAATTTGGAAAACTCAGCAGTGGCCACAGGACTGGAAAAGGTCAGTTTTCATTCCAGTCCCAAAGAAAGGCAATGCCAAAGAATGCGCAAACTAACACACAATTGCACTCATCTCACACGCTAGTAAAGTCATGCTCAAAATTCTCTAAGCCAGACTTCAGCAATATGTGAACCATGAAATCCCTGATGTTCAAGCTGGTTTTAGAAAAGGCAGAGGAACCAGAGATCAAATTGCCAACATCCGCTGGATCATGGAAAAAGCAAGAGAGTTCCAGAAAAACATCTATTTCTGCTTTCTTGACTATGCCAAAGCCTTTGACTGTGTGGATCACAATAAACTGGAAAATTCTGAGAGATGGGAATACCAGACCACCTGACCTGCCTCTTGAGAAATCTGTATGCAGGTCAGGAAGCAACAATTAGAACTGGACATGGAACAACTGGTTTCAAATAGGAAAAGGAGTACGTCAAGGCTGTATTTTGTTACCCTGCTTATTTAACTTATATGCAGAGTATATCATGAGGAACATTTGACTGGAAGAAACACAAGCTGGAATCAAGATTGCCGGGAGAAATAGCAATCACCTCAGATATGAAGATGACACTACCCTTATGGCAGAAAGTGAAGAGGAGCTAAAAAGCCTCTTGATGAAAGTGAAAGAGGAGAGTGAAAAAGTTGGCTTAAAACTCAACATTCAGAAAATGAAGATCACGGCATCCGGTCCTATCACTCCAAGGAAAATAGATGGGGAAACAGTGGAAACAGTGTCAGACTTTATTTTTTTGGGCTCCAAAATCACTGCAGATGGTGACTGCAGCCATGAAATTAAAAGACACTTACTCCTTGGAAGAAAAGTTATGACCAACCTAGATAGTATATTCAAAAGCGGAGACATTACTTTGCCGACTAAGGTCCATCTAGTCAAGGCTATGGTTTTCCTGTGGTCATGAATGGATGTGAGAGTTGGACTGTGAAGAAGGCTGAGCACTGAAGAATTGATGCTTTTGAACTGTGGTGTTGGAGAAGACTCTTGAGAGTCCCTTGGACTGCAAGGAGATCCAACCAGTCCATTCTGAAGGAGATCAGTCCTGGGATTTCTTTGGAGGGAATGATGCTAAAGCTGAAACTCCAGTACTTTGGCCACCTCATGCAAAGAGTTGACTCATCGGAAAAGACTCTGATGCTGGGAGGGATTGGGGCAGGAGGAGAAGGGGATGACAGAGGATGAGATGGCTGGATGGCATGACTGACTCGATGGACGTGAGTCTGAGTGAACTCTGGGAGTTGGTGATGGACAGGGAGGCCTGGCCTGCTGTGATTCATGGGGTTGCAGAGTCGGACATGACTGAGCCACTGAACTGAACTGAACTGAACTGAACTGATGGGAAGATGCAAAAGTCTAAGCTCATTGACATTATTGCTTGTCTACACATCTGAACCAGTATTCAAAGCACAGAGGATTTCCTGTTTTTCTCCATTCTGAATTCCCCTCAGGAAGTACTTCGGGGTGCTTAGTGGGATGTAGTGCCTAATGGCTTGATGCTGGGGAACATTTGTTATTTACTGGAATGGCGGGCAACATTCCCTTTCCACACATGTCTCACTTGCCCTTCTTTCCGTATCAAATATCAGAGGTCTCCCAGGTGGAACTATGTAGCTTCTAGCCTTCTGCCGGGGTAGGGAAGGGGTAGGGGAGAGAGGGAGGGGGTGGTCCTGGGCCTCAGCGGTCCAATCACAACCCGCATGATGGGGGTGGTGGTAGCTGAATCTCTGCTACAGTTCAAAAGATGTAAGGAATCTGGTGGCCACAGGATATTTTGATGCTTTTCATTACATTCATCAGTACAGAAGTTATGGGTCCATGGAGACATCCTGTCTGAACTATTTTAACTTCCATCTGGGACACTAAGGGGCAGGGATCTCAGTGCTCAACATGCAAGCAAAGAAAGCAAGTAAGATTCTTTAACCCTAGGGGAACTTTTCACAGGGAAATTGCCAAGTTGTAAATAAATCCTCGTCCCTTAATTGTGAAGAGCACCAAGATCTCAGGTTCTGTGCAGAAAACAACACGCGATTGGCTTGCTCTGTTACTCCCTTCTGCTTCCCATGCAAAGCAGAAGTCCTCTGAATTTATGTTAGGGGATCCCTACACCCAGGAGACTTTCTGAGGGTCTCCTAACTAAGATGCCTGCACTGGAGGGTCCTTTTGGTTCTGACAATGATGCTACCATGACCTGAAGCAGTAGATTCTCATACATGATCCCCAAATTAACATTCATGTCTGTGGAAGCCCATGTAGAATATTAGAATGTTGGAGCAGAAACAGCCCTTTGGGATCAATTTGGATCTCGTTTTATAGATGAGGGAATAGAGACAAAACTTCCAAGTCCCTCACTGAGACAGAGCCAGGATTCTCCTGCCTGGTCTCCTGATTTTCTAATCCAGTGTTCAATCTCCAGCTCCACTCAGCCCATTTCTCCACATGTCCGTAGAAGGAGGTTCTTAAACTCTGGTAACTTGTTTCCATGTGACAGCAGCTGGCTGTTGATGCAAAACAAATATTAATCATTTCTGTCACTGATGTGTTAGGTGATGTTCAAAATAATTTAAATTGTTTGTGCATGCTCTCTTGTCACCTGAGAACGTCCCATTTTCCTAGGAAACCTTCCCAGTTTTCCCAGACACCTTGTCAGTGATTCTACCAATTCTTTTATATCTAGCCCAAGAACAGTTATTCTAAAACTTTTTATTTTGAGAAGTTTAAAATGTTTATTAAAATTATCCCCAAAGTAAATACCTAGGTCAATGGTGATTATCCATGCCAATCTTGTTTCATGTACCCACTTCTCCTTCCTGCATATTTTGAAGAATATTTCAGACATCATATTATTCTATAATTTTTTAGTGTGTGTCTCTAGAAGATAAGGATACCCTAAAAATAACCACGAATCGTTATCTCACCTCAAAATTTTTTAGTTAAAGTTAGTAAGCCCTTCAGTTCAGTTCAGTCACTCAGTCGTGTCCGACTCTTTGTGACCCCATGGACTGCAGCATGCCAGGCTTCCCTGTCCATCACCAACTCCAAGAGCCTACTCAAACTCATGTCCATCGAGTCAGTGATGCCATCCAACGATCTCATCCTCTGTTGTCCCCTTCTCCTCCCACATTCAATCTATCCCAGCATCAGGGTCTTTTCCAGTGAGTCAATTCTTTGCATCAGGCGGCCAAAGTATTGAAGTTTCAGCTTCAGCATTAGTCCTTCCAATGAATATTCTGGGTTGATTTCCTTTAGGATCAACTGGTTTGATTTCCTTGCAGTCCAAGTGACTCTCAAGACTTATAGAATCTATAGGTTCTGACTAAATTTCCTTGTAATTTATTTGTTGAAGGAACCAGATTGTTTGTCCTATAGAGTTTCCCACAGTCTAGATTTTGCTGATTGTATCTCCATCTCTGTTAGCATGTTCCTCTGTCTCTTGTATTGCTTGTAAATTCATCACATTATAATTTTCACTTTGTGGACTCTTCCTCACTAATCTCCTTGAGGATAGGAATGGTGTTTTATTTATTTTTGCCTACCCAGAGCCTAACAGATTCTCTGGTGGTTCAGTGGTAAAGAATCTTCTTACAGTGCAAGAGAAACAGGAGACATGGGTTCGATCCCTGGGTTGGGAAGATCCCCTGGAGGAGGAAATAGCAACCCACTCTAGTATACTTGCTGGAAAAATCCCATAGGGTCACAAAGAATTGGACACAACTGAGCACGCGTGCTATGCTATGCTACCCAGAGTCTAGCACTGTAAGTGCCCGATAAAAGGATGAAGAAATGAATGAACAAAAGAACAGGAGACTGTTCTTCCCTCAGCAGAAAAGGGAAGGTTCCAGAGTCAGGACTGGCCCTCTAGTTCCCATCCTTTGTTCCCTGAGGGCCCCGGGCAAGTCATTTGAACGTTCTTGCACTCAGTGTCCTTATTTCTGAAATGGATGCAATCGTAATGTACATCTCTAATAGTGTGGGACTTACATGAGGAAATACATATGAATCCTGTGCCTGGCATGGAGTAAGCCCTCGATGAGTGAGTGAGTGAGTGAAGTCACTCAGTTGTGTCCGACTCTTTGCGACCCTGTGGACTGCAGCCCACCAGGCTCCTCCAACCATGGGATTCTCCAGGCAAGAATACTGGAGTGGGTTGCCATTTCCTTCTCCAGGGGATCTTCCCAACCCAGGGATTGAACCCAGGTCTCCCGCATTGCAGGCAGACGCTTTAACCTCTGAGCCACCAGGGAAGCCCAAGCCCTCAATCAATGTTAGCTATTATCATTGAGAGTTTTTAAGCATGACAGTCTGTATTAGTCAGGACAGCCTAGGCTAAGCTGAAGCAGTAAATTAATCCCTGAACTTCAGTATTTGGTGAAACAAAGCTTTGTATTTCTTGCTCATGTTCACGCTCAGGGTGAGTTAGATGATGCTCTACTCCACACAGTCACTTGGAGATCAGACTGTTTCCATCTTGAGGCTCCTCCATCCCATGATGTGGCCTGTGCCGTCACCATGAAGAGTGTGGGGGTCACTCACGGCTCTTAAATGCTTCTCCTTGAGAATGGGGTGTGTATCACCGCTACTCATATTTTATTAGCTCTAACTCATCATGTCGGACACGACTGAAGTGACTTAGCAGCAGCAGCAGCAGCAGCATGTGAACCCACTGAACTGCCAGAGTACTGGGAGGTATAGACAATCTGTGTGCCCAGGAAGGAGAAGAAAATTGGATAGGGATGAACCCTCATGGGTACTACCACACATTCAGTCTTGTCTGTGATTAAATGTTAGGGTGGTTGCAAATATCAATTGAGTCTGATGTATTTATAACAAGCAAGGAGTAATTCAGCTTAAATTTAGAATTCTTTCCAATCGCCAGTCTATGTCTGACGCAGGATACAGCATGCTTGGGGCTGGTGCATGGGGATGACCCAGAGAGATGTTATGGGGAGGGAGATGGGAGGGGGGGTTCATGTTTGGGAACGCATGTAAGAATTAAAGATTTTAAAATTTAAAAAATAAAATAAAAAATAAAAAATGCAGGGAAAAAAAAAGAAACTTCATTTTGGAGATATAATATTAAAGTACTAAAGTTCTTAAGTCAGTTGCTTAGCTATCGGAGGGAGTTAGAAAGTCTTTCTTCCTCCTTTATGCAGCTGTAATCTTCTGTCAGAATTTTTACCTTAGTACTAGAAATATTTATTCTATTTTCCTGATAAAATTTAATCCACTGTTAAAAAAAAAAATTAGAATTCTCCCCTGTACAGTAGAACAAGGGATCCCTTGTAATAAAAATCAGATCCTATCCTTCTCTTGTTTTCAGTCCTCTCCTGGCCTCATAATGTACTTAGAGTTAAATCTATATCTTTACCAGAGCCTCAGAGTTCTACTTAAGCTATCTCCCTGCCCTGATTTCCTGCCACTTCTCTCGCTCCCTTTCTCAGGCTTTTCTCTGTGCGGATCCTTGAAAACCTGTCAAGCAAGAGCTGGTCTGAACCCTCTGCCTGCATTGCCCTCCCGCAGACATCCCAGTGCCAAATATCCACATGTAACTCAGGCTTCTGCCTAATTATCCCCTCATTAGAAAGTCTCTCCTCTGTAAGGAGCTGGTAAATGTTTCACATCTAACTCTCTGGGATAAAAAGCCCCGATTTGTGTTAATTGTGTTTGTCAGTTTCTGTAGTGTAAAGACATCCACTTTGGCTGTTTCCGTGCTACCAATATGATGTCACTGAACAAACAGCTAGGAGGAGATGGAACGTGGCATGCCATTATGTAATGTTTCCAGTGCACAGATAGAATACATGTAAATAACTTAAAGAACATAAATAGTGGCAACAAGTAGGAAACCCAATAGCAAATGGTGAGTTTTTAGTATTTATTACATTTTTATTATAATGTATTTACTTGGAAGTTTGTAACATTTAAATTTTAATGATGACAGTGTTTAATATCTGGCTAGTAAAATTTCTAACAATTTGATAATCAACTCTGATAAACTGTCAGACATATCTTGCTTCTCCTAAATGGGATCTGTACCCCTCTATCATCTTACTATATTATTTTTCAGAATGTTTAGTACGACCTGCCATGATACTGTAAATTTTATTTTTAAAAGTATCTGCCAACCATGCTATAATGTAAATTCATTTTTTCCTATGGAGCCCCCAACACCTAGAACAGTTCATAATAGGTGTTCAATAAGTGTTTATTGAAGAATAAATCATTGGGTCTCCTTACACTTTATGAAGAAAAAAGAAAAACAGATATAGCAATAAGATAGAGATACAGCACTGATGCAAACTTTTTCTCTAGAACAAACTAGCATTTCTGAATTTAACCAAGAAGAGTGAAGTGTTTGTCACTGCTCTTTAGGGCCCTGATTTCAAGGCTGATGAGAAAAGGAGTAAATATGTGTCAATAGAATTCACTGTAGATGGTGATTGCAGCCACGAAATTAAGACGCTTACTCCTTGGAAGAAAAGTTATGACCAACCTAGATAGTATATTCAAAAGCAGAGACATTTCTTTGCTGACTAAGGTCCATCTAGTCAAGGCTATGGTTTTTCCAGTGGCCATGTATGGATGTGAGAGTTGGACTGTGAAGAATGCTGAGCACTGAAGAATTGATGCTTTTGAACTGTGGTGTTGGAGAAGACTCTTGAGAGTCCCTTGGACTGCAAGGAGATCCAACCAGTCCATTCTGAAGGAGATCAGTCCTGGGATTTCTTTGGAAGGAATGATGCTAAAGCTGAAACAGCAGTACTTCTGCCATCTCATGCGAAGAGTTGACTCATTGGAAAAGACTCTGATGCTGGGAGGGATTGGGGACAGGAGGAGAAGGGGACGACAGAGGATGAGATGGCTGGATGGCATGACTGACTCGATGGATGTGAGTCTGAGTGGACTCCGGGAGATGGTGATGGACAGGGAGGCCTGGCGTGCTGCGATTCATGGGGTTGCAAAGAGTCGGACACGACTGAGCAACTGAACTGAACTGAACTGAGACTTTATTAGTATCCTCATTACTGGCCATAAACTCAAAGTACATCAATAGCAAACATTTCTGCAGACCAGCTGGAACTTAATTGTCTTTCTCAGCAAAAAAATGCAAATATCTCTTTGTTGTTCAATCAGTAAGTCGTGTCTGACACTTTGAGACCTCATGGATTGCAGCACGCTAGGGTATCTCTTATTTATGCCTATTTTCATTAATAAATTCCTGGAAGTAGCTCATTTTTCCCCATGACTCATTTTAATAATTTTTTGTGATGGAACTCCTAGTAAGCCTTCTGATCATTAAACATAAGGCTGGTTAGTGTTCCCTAGCTCAGCTTCCTCTTTCTACTTCTCATTTTCCTCTTCATGGTGCTCGCTTGTCTTCCCATGCCCCTGGCCTGTCACAACCAGATCCCAGGGCATAAGTGATCATTCATATTAGATGGTTGATGACCAGTTCAGCATCACTGTGTCTTTTTGCCTCAGGTGTTTGGATATTTCGCTAGGCACTAATGAGCTGGTGAACTTAGGAAAGCACTGTCATTAAAGTGCTCTGGACCTTGGTTTCTACCTCAGTCAGAGGAAGAGACCCCGCCCTCAGAGTGTGTGAGGGTAAGTCCTCCTCAGAGATTCTTGCTTGAAAACTTCAGTGTCCTCTCAACTGTTAGTATACTCATTCCACTTAGGACCAATGCTTATACTAAAAACTGCATCTCTGGGAAGTGTTAAGTTTAAGAGACAAAGTGGGAAGGAAAAGTTTTTATTTTTATTTTTCTCCTGAACAGCCCATAATTACTGATGCTTCTGAAAATCACTCTTTTGGCAACTGAATATTCAGCTTTTTGAAAGTTAGAAACCAGGTAGTCCTTAGTTTTTGTTTGGGTAGCTGCTAAGTTATTATGCACCAAAGGAAGCTGCAGATATGTTGCTTTTTTCTTTTTCAACAAGATGATTTTTATGACTGCCTTCTCATCTCAGGTATTTCTAACTCTCTATGCATTAATACGGACTTTAGTTTGTATGTCTTGAAGCAAACAATATTAGAAAGGAGACCAAGGGTATACTGCTAAAAGTAGTTCAGTTCAGTTCAGTTGCTCAGTCGTGTCTGACTCTTTGTGACTCCATGAATCGCAGCACGCCAGGCCTCCCTGTCCATCGCCAACTCCCGGAGTTCACTCAGACTCACATGCATCGAGTCGGTGATGCCATCCAGCCATCTCATCCTCTGTCGTCCCCTTCTCCTCCTGCCCCCAATCCCTCCCAGCATCAGAGTCTTTTCCAGTGAGTCAGCTCTTTGCATGAGATGGCCAAAGTACTGGAGTTTCAGCTTTAGCATCATTCCTTCCAAAGAAATCCCAGGACTGATCTCCTTCAGAATGGACTGGTTGGATCTCCTTGCAGTCCAAGGGACTCTCAAGAGTCATCTCCAACACCACAGTTCAAAAGCATCAATTCTTCGGCGCTCAGCTTTCTTCATAGTCCAACTCTCACATCCATACATGACCACAGGAAAAACCATAGCCTTGACTAGACGGACCTTTGTTGGCAAAGTAATGTCTCTGCTTTTGAATATACTATCTAGGTTGGTCATAACTTTTCTTCCAAGGAGTAAGCATCTTTTAATTTCATGGCTGCAGTTACCATCTGCAGTGATTTTGGAGCCCCCCAAAAATAAAGTCTGACACTGTTTCCACTGTTTCCCCATCTATTTCCCACGAAGTGATGGGATCAGATGCCATGATCTTTGTTTTCTGAATGTTGAGCTTTAAGCCAACTTTTTCACTCTCCTCTTTCACTTTCATCAAGAGGCTTTTTAGCTCCTCTTCACTTTCTGCCATAAGGGTGGTGTCATCTTCATATCTGAGGTGATTGCTATTTCTCCCGGCAATCTTGATTCCAGCTTGTGTTTCTTCCAGCCCAGCATTTCTCATGATGTACTCTGCATAGAAGTTAAATAAGCAGGGTGACAATATACAGCCTTGACGTACTCCTTTTCCTATTAGGAACCAGTCTGTTGTTCCATGTCCAGTTCTAACTGTTGCTTCCTGACCTGCATATAAGTTTCTCAAGAGGCAGGTCAGGTGGTCTGGTATTCCCATCTCTTTAGTACTTGACCTCAATAAAATTAGATTGCAAAGATAATGCATGAATCATAATTTAATTTGGACAATCCAGCCTTAAAATCCATAGAAAACCACTGTGTTTAGCTCCAGAAAGATAATTTAAAATCTGTAAACTTTCCCATTCTAATCACTCCAGTTTTGATCTAATCCCACTCTCTTTCTTCAGTGATTTGAGCCCCTCTCCTCTTCCACCTGTAGAGATTAGATTTTAATTTTCAATGACTCGTCCATCCCTTTTCTTATAGAAAGATCATACATCCACCTTTTCCTAATGCAACCTGTAGGGACTTCCTGTTGGAGGAGTAACTTCCCTTCCTCATCAATGTGAGGCTTGGCCACGTAACTTGCTCAGTGGAATGTGAGAAGACAAGACATGGGTTGCATGTGAACAGAAATTTGAACAGGCATCACATCTTTTAGGCAGTTCTCTTTCCCTCTGCTACTGAGCAGATGTTCCAAGTGGTGCTGCTCCTTCGGTTTGCTTCTGGGGATAAGAAGCTGCCATAGTGGGTCATAGCACCTGACCCATCACCTGCCATGTAACATAGCTGAGAGAGAAATATTTGCAAACCACTGGGATTTGTGGGGTCATCTGCTACTGCAGCGAAGTTGACTAACCCAGCCTGGAGTGGCTTTAACTGATTTAAGGATGGTTGGAATAAAGGAATGTTTGGACTTAGCCCTTGTAATGTTTCTCATATCGTATGAAGATAAAAGTTTTCAGGAAAGGTCCCTAATTGTACTGGACATTTCCCCTGGGTCACCAGCTTGATTAGGGACAATCAATGCTTTTAGCCTCCTCTTAATGGTAAACAAAATGAAACCAAGCCAAACCACAATGTTTCTCAACAAGCTCTAAGCACCGTGTACCCTAAATAATTGAAAAGTTTTAACTATTTAATTTTTCATATTGTGCTTTTCAAAATGCCCTCAGACTACAGACAGATAAATAGATTTCTGCAAAAGTGCAAAGGAAAAAAATGTCCACAGTTCTTGAGTACTGGTAATTATCACATTCTGAAAAATACTGTGTCATAGTCTGACTTGATGAAATCATTAAAATGTGATTTGACAACTATAATTTGCCCTAGACAGACTCCTTTTCAAATTAAAGACTAGATAATTATATAGCTGAACATCTAAATAATGAAAGATTTTCAGTAAATTTTATCATTTCTATATGTCAAATGTCCCATTGCTTGGCTTTATGTCTTCATATTCATTTCCATTTCTATTTCTTTGTTGTATGTATGCATTTATGTATGTATTAGTTTTTAGTTTCAGTGATGAAAAAAAAAATTCATGCTTAACCATAAAATTACCTTTCAAAATGTTGCTGTTTTTTACAGTTGCCATTGTTCAGTCACTAAGTGATGTCCAACTCTTTGTGACCCCATGGACTGCAGTGCCAAGCTTCCCTGTCCTTCACTATTTCCCAGAGTTTGCTCAGATTCATGCACATTGAGTCAGTGATGCTATCTAACTATATCATCCTCCACCGCCCCCTTTTCTCTTTGCCTTCAATCTTTCCCAGCATCAGAGTCTTTTCCAATGAGTTGGTTCTTTGCATCAGGTGGCCAAAGTATTGGAGCTTCAATTTCAGCATCAGTCCTTCCAATAAATATTCAGAGTTGATTTCCTTTAGGACTGACTGGTTTGATCTCCTTGCAGTCCAAGGGACTCTCAACAGTCTTCTCCAGCACCACAGTTCAAAAACATCAATTCTTCAGTGCTCAGCCTTTTTTATGGTCCACCTCTCACGTGGGTACATGACTACTGGAAAAACCATAGCTTTGACTATATTGGGCCTTTGTTGCCAAGGTGATGTCTCTGCTTTTTAATATGCTGTTTTTCAATAATTTTTCACAAGAGTGTACTAAAATATTGAGTGGTTTAATTTACATAACATTGATGAAATATGTCTAATACACAGAAGGCTAGATACTGGGGGTATTGTAATGGAAAAAGAAAAACAAAATAAAAAACACTTGGAAAGATAAATCAACAACTTCGGATCATGGACTCAACCTGACATATAAACATTAAAATATTAGTTTTGTTAATGGTAAGACCTAGACTGAGGCTTTGCACCAAAGTTGACTACATACTTCCGCCCCTTCTAAAACCACGCTAAGGTGGAGATAAAGAGACATTTCAGGAGGATATAAATCTACCAGGACAATGAGAATTGAGAGGGGTAGGAAACACCAGCACATGTTGGAGGCTGGAACACGGGTAGAAGGATGTGGCTGTCATAGCAACTTGGAGGGAGCTGTGTCCTAACCTAGGGGAGAAAGCCAGAATAATACAGTTCAAACACAGACCACCGAAGACTCAGAAATTGGTAGACCCAGATAATTCCACAGGTAAAAAGAAAAATGAGGCTAAAAGCAGAAAGACGGGTTGAAAGTCTGTTGAAAAAGCAGTTAAGTCTTTACATTTCTTGCCCTCCATGCCAATGGCAGTTGCCCCTGGTGTACCAGCAAAGGGCTGGCTGTTTATTTTCTGGTTTTGTAAAGTCTCTCGACCAAGGAACCCAGATATGGGTAAGATCAAGATGCCAAAGCGAAAGCAGGACAAGTAGTAAAAAACTATTCACTGGACAGAAAAGAGTAGCTGCTGGTCTCTGTGACTGGAGGAAGCCTGCATGCAGCAACCAAGACCCAATGCAGCCAAAAACAAACATAAATAAATAATTTTTAAAAAGAACATTCTCTCATATCACATACAGAAATAAGCTCAAAGTGGTTTAAAGACTTAAGACACGACACCATAAAACTACTAGGAGATAGGCAGAACAGTCTCTGACATAAGTGGCAGCGATATTTTTTAGATCAGTCTCCCAAGGAAAAAGAAATAAAAGCAAAAATAAAGCCTGAAACCTAGTCAAACTTGAAAAGCTTTTGCGTGGCAAAGGAAACCAGCAACAAAACAAACAAAACACCCTACAGACTGGGAGAAAATAATTGCAAAAGGTGTGACTGACAAGGGGTTGATTTCCAAGACAATCAAACAGTTCATGGAACTCAGTATCAGAAAAACAAATAACCCGATCAATAAATAGACAAGAGGCCTGCACAGACATTCCTCCAAAGAAGACATGCAAATGGCCAGCAGGCATAGGAAATGATGCTCTATAACTCTAATACAGAAATGCAAATCAAAACTGCACTGAGATAATCGCCTCACGGTAGTCAGAACCTGTCATCAAGAAGTCTGCAAATAATAAATGCTGAAGAGGGTATGGAGAAAAGGAATCCTCCTAACCTGTTGATGGGAATGTAAATTGGTGCAGCCACTATGCAAAATAGTATGGAGGTTCCTTTAAAAATAGAGCTACCGTATGATCCAGCAATACTACTCCTGAGCATAAATCAGGAAGACTAAAACTCTAATTCTGTTACTGAAAGTTGGATTGTGGCTGCTCACCACTCTGTAGCCAATAAAGAAGCAAGCCTGGTGGAAAGAAAAGTTTGCTTCATTTCAGAAGCTGGCAGCTGTGGGAGGCAGGGAATTCTTGTACAAAAGTCAATTCTCTCACACTGATAATCAGTGGGCAAGAGCTTTTATAGGTCGAGGCAGGGTGTTACATTCAGAAACAGTACAGTCAGTTCTGAGTCATCTTTAAAAAAAAAGATATATATATATATACACACATATATATTTATTTATTTATTTATTTGGCTGTTCTGGGTAATAGTTACAACATGTAGGATCTGGTTCCTTACCAGGGATCGAACGCAGGCACTCTGCATCAGGAGCAGAGTCTTAGCCATTGGGCCACCAGGGAAGTCCTGATGGTTATCTTGAAACTGGTCATGCAGAGTCTGATCAGTATCATCTTGGGTGCTTTGAATACAGTTAGTCTTCAGTTCTAGGGGCAGTTTGGCCCCATTTCTTTGAGGTTAGATCTCAGAATTGTGCCAGTTATGGCATGGCTACAGTCTGGTTATCATGTAGTTAACTTTTTCCACCCAGTGAGGATTTTGATATCTACAAGATAGCTTAAAGGATATGGCTCAGAATATTATTTATAGCCCTTGAGGAGGAACTAAAGGTCCTCAGTTTTGCTTAATGATTAAACTATTATTAATTGGCCTTGTTTGACTGTTTTCCTTTGCGTCTGCATTTTCTCACTTCTCTGATTAAACTTACTTTGGCTAAAGTCTTTCTGGAGTTAAAAAGCAGATGAAGGACATGGAGTGGTGGAAAGACCATAGTGTCCTACTCCATTTCAGTTTGAAAAGCTATATACATCCCAATATTCATGGCAGCATTATTCACAATAGCCAAGACATGGGAACAAACTAAGTGTTCATCAACAGATGTATGGATAAAGAAGAGGTGGTAAATGCATGCATGCACACACATACACACACACATACACACACATACACACATACACACACAAACACACACACATATACACACACATACACACAAACACACACATACACACAAACACACACACACAATGGAATATTATTCAGCCACAAAAAGAATGATTATTGCCATTTGTATCTATGTAAGCATGTTATTTCGGAGAAGGCAATGGCACCCCACTCCAGTACTCTTGCCTGAAAATCCCATGGACGGAGGAGCATGGTTGGCTGCAGTCCATGGGGTCACTAGAAGTTGGACACGACTGAGCGACTTCACTTTCACTTTTCATTTTCATGCATTGGAGAAGGAAATGGCAACCCACTCCAGTGTTATTGCCTGGAGAATCCCAAGGATGGCAGAGCCTGGTGGGCTACCGTCTATGGGGTCGCACAGATTTGGACACGACTGAAGCGACTTAGCAGCAGCAGCAAGCATGTTATTTGGAAGTATATAGGGAGAGATAGGGCTTTCCAGGTGGCTCAGTGGTAAAGAATCCGCCTGCCAATGAAGGGGACACAGGAGACACAGATTTGATCCCTGCGTCAGGAAGATCCCCTGGAATGGAAAATGGCAACCCACTCCAGTGTTCTTGCCTAGAAAATTCCACGGACAGAGGAGCCTGGTGGGCTACAGTCCATGGGGTTGCAAAGAGCTGGACGTGACTGACCACAGAGAACAGGAAAGACAAAACCAGTTAAAAAGAGATAAATGAAGTTGCATTATTGTGAGATGGTGGTGGTTGCAGAGGCTGCTGTGTTTCATAGCAAGCCTTGTGGAATTATGTAACTCTTTAAACTATAGATATGTATTACCTTGATACAAATATAAGAGAAATTAAACCATAACAACAAAAAAAAAAACCTGTATTAAAGAGGAGGCTTTGAGGTGAAGCCAAACAGCTGAATGTAAATTTGGCCAACTTGGTTTCCTTTCAAGAACTGAGTTATGGGGGGCACCCCTATTGTCAGGGACACTTGAGATGGCACTGTTAGGACTGTTGGAGGAGAATCAGGTTGTGGGGGGGTCCTCGGGGCCAGTGAAGCAAGTGTTTCAAGGAGGAATGGTCAGGCTTCTCAAATGCTGCTGAGAAGAAAGTAAGAAAGCTCCAAAATGACCACTGGAATAAAGGTTATACAAATGCCAGGTGTTTCCTTGAGATTTCCAGCCTATAGAAAGAAACTATTAGCCTCCTAGTTTCAGTTCAGTTCAGTTCAGTCACTCAGTCGTGTCTGACTGTTTGCGACCCCATGAATCGCAGCATGCCAGGCCTCCCTGTCCATCACCATCTCCTGGAGTTCACTCAGATTCATGTCCATTGAGTCCGTAATGCCATCCAGCCATCTCATCTCTGTCGTCCCTTCTCCTCCTGCCCCCAATCCTTCCCAGCATCAGAGTCTTTTCCAATGAGTCAACTCTTCTCATCAGATGGACAAAGTACTGGAGTTTCAGCTTTAGCATCATTCCCTCCAAAGAAATCCCAGGGTTGATCTCCTTCAGAATGGACTGGCTGGATCTCCTTGCAGTCCAAGGGACACTCAAGAGCCATCTCCAACACCACAGTTCAAAAGCATCAATTCTTCGGTGTTCAGCCTTCTTCACAGTCCAACTCTCACATCCATTCATTACCACAGGAAAAACCATAGCCTTGACTAGACAGAACTTAGTCAGCAAAGTAATGTCTCTGCTTTTGAATATACTATCTAGGTTGGTCATAACTTTTCTTCCAAGGAGTAAGTGTCTTTTAATTTCATGGCTGCAGTCATCATCTGCAGTGATTTTGGAGCCCAAGAAAATAAAGTCTGACACTATTTCCACTGTTTTCCCATCTATTTTCCATGAAGTGAAGGGACCGGATGCCATGATCTTCATTTTCTGAATGTTGAGCTTTAAGCCAACTTTTTCGCTTTCCTCTTTCACTTTCATCAAGAGGCTTTTTAGTTCCTCTTCACTTTCTGCCATAAGGATGGTGTCATTGGCATATCTGAGGTTATTGATATTTCTCCCAGCAATCATGATTCCAGCTTGTGTTTCTTCCAGTCCAGCGTTTCTCATGATGTACTCTGCATATAAGTTAAATAAGCAGGGTGACAATATACAGCCTTGACGTACTCCTTTTCCTATTTGGAACAAGTCTGTTGTTCCATGTCCAGTTCTAACTGTTGCTTCCTGGCCTGCATACAGGTTTCTCAAGAGGTAGGTTAGGTGGTCTGGTATTCCCATCTCTCTCAGAATTTTCCACAGTTGATTGTGATCCACACAGTCAAAGGCTTTGGCATAGTCAAGAAAGCAGAAATAGATGTTTTTCTGGAACTCTCTTGCTTTTTCCATGATCCAGCGGATGTTGGCAATTTGACCTCTGGTTCCTCTGCCTTTTCGAAAACCAGCTTGAACGTTAGGGAGTTCATGGTTCACGTATTGCTAAAGCCCGGCTTGGAGAATTTTGAGCATGACTTTACTAGCATGTGAGATGAGTGCAATTGTGCGGTAGTTTGAGCATTCTTTGGCATTGCCTTTCTTTGGAATTGGAATGAAAACTGACCTTTTCCAGTCCTGTGGCCACTGCTGAGTTTTCCAAATTTGTTGGCATGTTGAGTGCAGCACTTTCACAGCATCATCTTTCCGGATTTGAAACAGCTCAACTGGAATTCCATCACCTCCACTAGCTTTGTTCATAGTGATGCTTCCTAAGGCCCACTTGACTTCACATTCTAGGATGTCTGGCTCTAGATGAGTGATCACATCATCAAGATTATCTGGGTCGTGAAGATCTTTTTTGTACAGTTCTTCTGTGTATTCTTGCCACCTCTTCTTAATATCTTCTGCTTCTGTTAGGTCCAGACCATTTCTGTCCTTTATCGAGCCCATCTTTGCATGAAATGTTCCCTTGGTATCTCTGATTTTCTTGAAGAGATCTCTAGTCTTTCCCATTCTGTTCTTGTCCTCTGTTTCTTTGCATTGATCACTGAAGAAGGCTTTCTTATCTCTCCTTGCTATTCTTTGGAACTCTGCATTCAGATGCTTATATCTTTCCTTTTCTCCTTGGCTTTTCACTTCTCTTCTTTTCACAGCTATTTGTAAGGCCTCCCCAGACAGCCATTTTGCTTTTTTCCATTTCTTTTCCATGGGGATGGTCTTGATGCCTGTCTCCTGTACAATGTCACGAACCTCATTCCATAGTTCATCAGGCAGTCTATCTATCAGATCTAGGCCCTTAAATCTATTTCTCACTTCCACTGTATAATCATAAGGGATTTGATTGAGGTCATACCTGAATGGTCTAGGTGGTTTTCCCTACTTTCTTCAATTTAAGTCTGAATTTGGTAATAAGGAGTTCATGATCTGAGCCACAGTCAGCTCCTGGTCTTGTTTTTGTTGACTGTATAGAGCTTCTCCATCTTTGGCTGCAGAGAATAGAATCAATCTGATTTTGGTGTTGACCATCTGGTGATGTCCATGTGTAGAGTCTTCTCTTGTGTTGTTGGAAGAGGGTGTTTGCTATGACCAGTGCATTTTCTTGGCAAAACTCTATTAGTCTTTACCCTGCTTCATTCCGCATTCCAAGGCCAAATTTGCCTGTTACTCCAGGTGTTTCTTGACTTCCTACTTTAGCATTCCAGTCCCCTATAATGAAAAGGACATCTTTTTTGGGTGTTAGTTCTGAAAGGTCTTTTAGGTCTTCATAAAACTGTTCAACTTCAGCTTCTTCAGCATTACACGTTGGGGCATAGACTTGGATAACTGTGATATTGAATGGTTTGCCTTGGAGATGAACAGAGATCATTCTGTCATTTTTGAGATTGCATCCATGTACTGCATTTCAGACTCTTCTGTTGACCATGATGGCTACTCCATTTCTTCTGAGGGATTCCTGCCCACAGTAGTAGATATAATGGTCATCTGAGTTAAATTCACCCATTCCAGTCCATTTTAGTTCGCAATCAAAATTACCTGGAACCCTTAAAACAAAGCTCTGTAATTCACACACATAAACACTCACACACCTGTGCATACACACCCACTCAAAACTGAGCTAGAGTTAGATCACTGGGTTTGTGGGGTGGGATTTGGAATCTGCATTTCAAGGCATTGTAATTCTGATTCTAGAGGTCAGCAAGGCTTGTGAACACTGGCCTCACTAGGCTTTATCTGGAGCAGGAGTTGATAGCCGGACACTGGCCATATCTGAGATTCCTGTCCCTCCTCAAACTTCACATGGTTTTTTCTTCAGGTTTTGAGTGTCTTGTTTTACAATATTGGATGTTAACAAAAGTAAACAACTGTGTCTTGCAGGGTTTTTTCTTCTAGAGTTTTACATTAATGCAAGTAGTATCTATTCTTATGCATCATTCCACTCCTCATTCACACATTGAAGAGTTTGTTTCTTCTTAATAACAGTGTTAAATGAGTTTTGAGACAAAGTGGCAAAACTTCTCTTTCAATGGCTTTTGTAAAGAAAGAGCAAATAATGCAGTTTCTGTTACAGTTATTAATCCTGTAACCATCTTTTAAGCCATAAAGACTTATGTAACAGTAAAATTAAGTAATAATTTTTCTTACATTAATGATTATTTACTTCTATTTGGCAGTCTGGTAATACTATTCTCTGAAAGTAACTATAACTCTTTGAAAGCAGCTTCTTTTTATTGTGGTAAAATACGCACATTATTTGCCACTTTGATAACTTTCGAGTGTATGGTTCTGCGGCATTAAATACATTTACATTGTTGAATTAAGTACATTCACATTGTTGTCGTACCAGTACAACCATCTCCAAGACTAAAAGGGCTCTTTTTTTTTAAATGTCTGAAGATAGTTTTACATGCTTAATATCACTAAAAAATTAAATGCTGGCCAAGCTAATAAAAATTAATATAAATATTAAGAGACTGTTAATAAAATGTTATTAGTATCTTGAATCAAGATTGAATCAAGATTGCTGGGAGAAATATCAATAACCTCAGATATTCAGACAACACTACCCTTATGGCAGAAAGTGAAGAAGAACCTCCTGATGAACGTGAAAGAGGAGAATGAGAAAGTTGGCTTAAAGCTCAACACTCAGAAAACGAAGATCATAGCATCCGGTCCCATCACTTTATGACAAATAGATGGAGAAACAGTGGAAACAGTGGCAGACTTTATGTTCTTGGGCTCCAAAATCACTTCAGATGGTGACTGCAGCCATGAAATAAAAAGACGCTTACTCCTTGGAAGAAAAGCTATGACCAACCTAGATAGCATGTTAAAAAGCAGAGACATTACTTTGCCAACAAAGGTTCATCTAGTCAAAGCTATGGTTTTTCCAGTTGTCAGGTATGGATGTGAGAGCTGGACTATAAAGAAAGCTGAGTGCCGAAGAATTGAAGCTTTTGAACTGTGATGTTGAAGAAGACCCTTGAGAGTCCCTTGGACCACAAGGAGATCCAACCAGTCCATCCTAAAGGAAATCGGTCCTGAATATTCATTGGAAGGACTGATGTTCAAGCTGAAACTCCAATACTTTGGCCACCTGATGCGAAGAGCTGACTCATTGGAAAAGACCCTGATGCTGGGAAAGATTGAGGGCTAGAGGAGAAGGGGACGACAGAGGATGAGATGGTTGGATGGCATCACTGACTCGATGGACATGAGTCTGAGTAAACTCTGGGAGTTAGTGATGGACAGGAAGGCCTGACGTGCTGCAGTCTATGGGGTCACAAAGAGTTAGACATGTCTGAGTGACTGAACTGAACTGAACTGAATTGAGTGTCTTGAAATAGTACATTTTCCACTTTTTTTCCTACTATTTTAGTTTTCTCTTGCTGTATAAAAATTACTTGAGTTAGCAGCTAAAAGCAAGACATATTTTACATTTTTTCATCATAATAAGTTTTTGAAAACTGTTGAGTCTATTACATGGACTTTTATATCTCATTTAGAATAGACCTCATTCTACCTCACAGGTAGTGCTCAGTAACTACCTGTTAACATCCTTACTGCATGAAGACACCAGTTACAACTGCAGGGACCTGACACTTGGAACTTTTTTTCTAGATCTCAGAAGCAGTAGATTGCAGGATAAAGACATAAGCTTGTGGCAGTTGTATCAATTACATGCAATTCACTTTGTACCATCCTGGCTTTGTAGGAGGCCCATGAATGGTCTTAACTAGCTGAACTTCCTCTAGATGGAGAAACTGGGAACTCTAGGGCATGTTTTTTGTCATGATACCATGGGAGGATGTGGTCTAGAGCAGGGGTCTCCAACCACTGGCATCTCTTGCCTGATGATCTGAGGTGGAGCTGCTGTAATAATAATAGAAATAAAGTGCGCAATAAATGTAATGCACGTGAATCATCCTGAAATCATCCCTCTTCTCTCCAGTCTGTGGAAAAATTGTCTTCCACAAAATCAGTCCCTGGTGCTAAAAAGGTTGGGGACCACTGGTCTAGAAAATAGTAGTGTTCTGGGTTCCCCTGTAGTTCAGTGGTAAAGAATCTGCCTGCCGATGCAAGAGACACAGGTTTGATCCCTGGTCTGGGAGGATCCCACACGCCGTGGGGCAACTATGCCCATGTGCCACAACCACTGAACCTGTGCTCTAGAACCCAGGAGCCACAGCTACTGAAGCATGCGTACTCTGGAGCCGGTGTGCTGCAAGAAGAGAGGTCAATGCGGTGAGAAGCTTGTGCATTACAGCTAGAGAGTAGCCCCCATTCTCCACAACTAGAGAAAAGCCCTCTCAGCAACCCAGCATGGCCAAAAATAAATGAATAAATATCTTTTAAAAATAGAGAGAAAATATCAATGTTCCAAGACCCTGTCTGCTGACAGGCTTAAACTGAGGAAGTTTATACAACACCCAGGGTTTCCCTGGTGGCTCAGATGGTAAAGAATTCACCTGCAATGTGGGAGGCCTGGGTTCGATCCTTGGGTTGGGAAGATCCCTTGGAGGAGGATATGGCAACTCACTCCAGGATTCTTGCCTAGAGAACCCCCATGGACAGAGGAGCCTGGCGGGCTAAAGTCCATGGTGTCACAAAGAGTCGGACACAACTAAAGTGACTAAGCACAGCACAGCCTAGCGCGTACAACATACGGAGCTTCCCAGGTAGTTCAGTAGTTAAGAATCCACCTACCGAGGCAGGAGACTCAGATTTGATTCCTGGGTTGGGAAGATGCCCTGGAGGAGGAAATGGCAATCCACTCCAATATTCTTACCTGGAAACTGGAGGGCTACAGTCCATGGGGTCGCAGAGTTGGACAGGACTGAAGCGAGTGAGCACATACAAGGCACAGACAAAATGATTATTATTGGCTTATCAGAACTGTAGCAAGCTATCACTACAACTTACATGTACCCACAAAGGTAGCTTCTGTAGTTCTATAGCAGGTCTGTCTTTCCTTCCCTACCATTAAGATGCTGAGAACACTCACACACTGGTGATAGGAGTGAGCGTGGGTAGAGCCACCTTGGAAAATAAGTGAAGTAGAAAATGGACACACTGAACTTCAGCATTTCCATCCTAGGTATTTAGGATAAATCTGGACTCTGCAGACCTTTTCTGTAAAGGGCCAAATAGTAAATATCTGGAACTCAGTGGGCCAGCAGCTCTTTGACAAAGCTCCTCAACTCTGCTGCTATGCTTGGAAAGCAGCGGTAGACAACATGGACCTGAATGGGTGTGTTTGTGTTCTGACAACACTTTATTTAGAGACATTGAAACTTGAATTTTATGTAATATTCTCATGTCACAGATACTCTTTATCTTCCAATCATTTCAAACATGCAATCATTCCCAAACTGAAGTGAAGTGAAGTCACTCAGTCGTGTCTGACTCTTTGTGACCCCATGGGCTGTAGCCTACCAGGCTTCTCTGTCCATCGGATTTTCCAGGCAAGGGTACTGGAGTGGGTTGCCATTTCCCAACTTGAGGGCCATACCAAAAAAAAAAAAAAAGAAGCAAATTGTCCTAGAAGAGCTTTTGCACACATACAGTGAGAGACTCATGCAGGAAGTTTCCAGCAGTGTAACTTATAATTGCAACAAAATAAGTGTACCCCTAAAGCATAAACAGTAAGCAACAATTTGCTGATTTTCACTCATAAGGTGGGAAACTGCGTAGCACTGGAAATGCATGAACTATACGTACATGTATCAGTATGAACAGGTTGAAAACACTTAATATTGATCAAAAAAGCATGTCACAGAAGAATTCATAGAGCATGAATGCATAATTATATTTAGGATAAAAAAGGCAGAATTGAACAATATATCTAGGTGATAAAACTATAATGAAAGGCAAGGACATTATAAACACATATTCTAAGAAAATGGTTCCCTTAGGGATGAGGAGAGATGGAGATAGCATAAAAAGCATAAAGGGGCTTCCAAGTTACTGGAATCTTCCTGTCTCTTAAATTTCCACACTGGGCATGTTGTTATTGTTCAGTTTCTGTCATGTCCAATCCTTGCGACCACATGAACTGCAGCACGCCAGGCTTCCGTATCCTTCACTATCTCCCAGAGTTTGCTTAAACTCATGTCTGTTGAGTCGGCGATGCTGTTCAGCCTCTGTTGCCCCCTTCTCTGCCTGCCTTCAATCTTTCCCAGCATCAAGATCTTACCATGTAGAAGTGCCTTTTCTTTTCATAGTTTATGGTATATATATAAATAATATATACGTATACATTTTACTAATTTTTGAAAAAGAATCTCTACTGAAAATTTGAAGTTGGTATATTGCTTGATTTTGCAGAGTTGTTTATGTATTAGTTTAGCAAATGAATCTTAGTTTTATAGTAAAGGGCGCCCTCTTCAGGCAACATGTCCAACGTTGTTAAGATATTGAACAGAAAATGACAAAATCCAGAAACAGAATCAGCACTAAGAGGCACTTTGTGGCCTATTCTATGTCTAACTTTAAGCAGTACGAAGTATTTTATTTTGGGAAATCTCCAGAAAAGCATGATTTTTTTCTATTATATTTAATAATATAACTTAACTTAGTTAAAAATCCATGTTTATTTCCTAATTCCTATTTCTTATCAATATATTAATATAAAGTCCATTCGACTCTTTTTTTGGAAGAGTTAAGGTACAACTACAGGAATGCTTATTATAGGATTCCTCCCTTGACCTGTGATAATACCAATAAGATAGGAAAGGCTGAATTTCTTGTCATTGGCAATAATTTATATATTCTTGAAAGTATTTCAGAATTCTATTCATATTCAAAGATAAAAACTCTGTCCAGATCTAAGATCTTGTGGTTTTCTGAATAAGCCTTCATTTAATGTGTATACTATAATAGAGTCCATGAAAATTATTTATACAAAAACTACCGTTTAGTCAGCAATTGCTAAAAATACAATGGAATTAATAAATCTATTCTTTTGGTCCAGGCATTGCAATTTAGGTAAATAAAATTCCTTTGTTAGCTCACTAAATAGGTACCATTATTATTATTATAACCTTAAGTCAAACATAGTATTTATTCTTCCAGATCATCTTATACCATTATTGTATTAAAAATAATCTTTCCAAAGAATTCCCTTTTTATATATTGTTAGTATAAAAAATACAAATGTTTGTTAATTTATTATTTTCCTTTTCTTTTGTGGTTATCAAAACTTAATTTCTATTAGAGATTTTACTGGCCCTAAAACTATTTTAGAGAAAAATGTAATTGATTAAAAAATAAAAAAGGGCTGTACTTCCTTAGAAAATTGTAACATTTTAATTTGTATGGAAGAATAGAAAATAGACAGCAGAAGCTAGAATCTTGGAATTTTAAAACTGGAAGAGATTTTAGAGATCCTCTTGCCTGTTGCTGTCTACTGAGGGCAACTGTCCTCAGCTGAGTTAACCAAGTTCTAAACCATCACTTGATTTTCCCCAAATCATACAATTTTAGTAATTGAAGCAAATCATTTGCAAATGAACTCAAATAAAAGGTTGATTTTTATCTTAATGCAATAGTTTCTTTAGTGGTCACTTAGCATGGCTGTCTTTCATGTCTGTGTAGTTGGGAGGCAGTATTGTGTAATAGGAGAAAGCTTTCAAGTCAGAGACAGAGCTGGGAGCTACTGCTTGGTGGTAGACTGGGAAAATCACTAGGTGTCTAAATGGGAATAATAATACATACCCTACAGGGCTGTCATAGGTCTTAA
Source organism: Ovis aries (assembly GCF_016772045.2). Taxonomy (NCBI): domain Eukaryota; kingdom Metazoa; phylum Chordata; class Mammalia; order Artiodactyla; family Bovidae; genus Ovis; species Ovis aries. The sequence goes on along the minus strand of NC_056059.1, from coordinate 57,830,896 downwards.
ATGGGGCTTCCCAGGTGGGTCAGTTATAAAGAATACGACTGCTAATGCAGGAGCTGCAGGAGATTTAGGTTTGATCCCTGGGTCCAGAAGATCCCTTGGAGGAGGAAATGGCAACCCACTCCAGTATTCTTGTCTGGATAATCCCATGGACAGAGAGCCTGGTGGGTTACAGTCCATGAGTAGCAAAGAGTCAGACATCGCTGAACATGCACAGGGCTTAAAAGAGATGCACAGTGCTTGGGACACAACAGATCTTCAATTAACAGTAGCTGACATTATTATTAGCTGTAGATTTATTATTACTATCCTTACCTGTGTATTTTGGTATATTATTAGCTGTTGCTGGGAGCCAGCGTGAGGAACTCCCCCTGTGGCAAAGGTCATGAGCAAGGAGGCTCGGCATTACGCAAAGGCGGGATCGAGCCTCAGGAGACCCCCTGTTCCCGAGCATCTACCCCCAAAACCAGAGTCTGCCTACTTTACTGTTTTATGCTCTCACTTACACCTCTGACTTTACAGGGGGCTATCCCCCACCACCTCTCTTGGAGAAGGAGTTAACCTACAGCTCCAGTTAATAAACATTCCTGGGCGTGACAAGGGTGTCTCAGGTCAAACCTCTCTGCTGGCAGACTAGCTTGTGTGACAGGATTATCCACACACTTGCTACTATGTACATGATTGTTTACAACCTCTCAACTATAAACAGCACAGAGAGTTTGGAGTATTTTGAAAGTCTTAGTTAGCACTGGGTTTTTCTAAAGATAAAAATCATATTGGTGAAGGGTTTTTCATTTGTTGAGCCAATATTTGCTGCTAAATCTCCATATTCCCTGCCCTTATAAGGAATATAACTAGCACATAGGAGAAATAAGTGTTAACCTTTAAGATTAATCATGTTAAACCTTAGGCTAAGTAAATTCCTTTCTTAATTATAACCCCCTGCACCCTCACCCTATAGGAATGCAACTTTATCTGGTACCTTCAGAGGGTGGTGCCTGGTTTAAGAAAAAATCACCCCTGGAAAAAATAAGCTTTCTGGTTGACTGACTGTTATCAGAAAGGGCCATAAAATGTCAGCAGGCCTCATGGCCAGAAGATGATGTAAAACCCCTAAGACCTTTGTATAATTTTACATGAAGCACCTGATTTTGACAAGGGTCAGGTCTGCTGACCCCGCGTGACTCTGTATTCATCCCTGTGTATAACAAAAAGTATATAGGCAAACCTGAAAATAAAGAAAACATATCAGTTTCTGGAAAGACTGATTCCCCCGTGTCGTTCTTTCTCTCCCCTTCCGGCTGAATTCCCATCTGGAGCGTGGGTGCTCGCCAAGCCTGCTAATTTTGCCCTGGCTTCTAAGACCCACGCAAGAGGGAGCCCAAGGCGGGGCACCCTCTGCTATTCAAGTGGGCGCCGGTGGCCTGTGTAGGTGGTGCAAACTCCTTGTCTTGGAGTTTTATTGGTATTCCACGTAAACCAAGTTATTCAGCCTCTTTTTCTCCACTAATTTTCCTATTGCACTACTCTTTTCTAATCTCTTTTTATATTTCTAATTAAATAGCTTTTTCCTAGGACACCGATTCCATCTCCCCTTCGAATTACCCTGGATCCACTGGGGCTGGACCCTGGCAAGCTGTATATTTTCTTAGTGCTATTATTTAATGTTTATATGCATTTTCATCTGCAATTCATCTCAATTTCTAGTTACATGCCTTAATTTTCTACATTTTCCCACAGTCCTTAGCAGAGCCCCTTGTATCATAGTTAATTCATTGGTGCCTCTGTCTTCCCATTTGTGTTAGGAGGAAGGGGACTGTTTGACAAAACTGTTTTAAAATTCCTTATAGCCCTAAGTTCCCATGTGTTCATCAGGTGGTTTTCTGAATGGAAAAATCCCAGCCTCTCAGAGGGACATTTTCAAGTCTGAATTACCTACGTTAACTTCTTACAATAATTCACTGCTCTACACAATGAAAAATATTGGATTGAAAATCATTGTCAGGAGTTTAAAAAATGCTGATGGTGAGGGTTAAAATCGCTGTTTAATGAATGTTATCAGGCAAGCAGAAGAGTAGGGAGAAAAATTAGCTTGGATCTGTATTTCATATTATATATTGAAATGAGCTTCAGATGGGTCAAAGAGTTAACCATTAAAACCAATCTATAAAAGATAAAAATCTGTGGAAAAATGGAATACCAAATTTAATCCAGCTGTGGGGAAGAAATACATCTTTAAATCTTGAAAAGTATAGGCTATGACTAGAGATGCAATGCAATGCCTATGATCAAATCTGTGAGGTCAAACTAAAATTTGTGTACACCCAATGTATCAAAATAAATACTGAGGACTTCCCTGGAGGCCCAGTAGCTAAGATCCTGCATTTCCAATGCAGGGGGCTCAGGTCAGGGAACTAAGATCCCACATGCCAAGCAGCCAAAAATAAATAAATATTGAAAGAAGTCAATAGAATAGAGAAAACAAATGTAATGATGGCCTCTGGTAAAACTCTTCCTATTCAAATATAGCAAGCACACAAATGTAAAAGTCAACAGGTAGAATTCCTTTAGTAGTCCTTAAAGCTCATCCAGAACAAAGGATAGTGTGCTGTCTCATGGAAAGAGTCTATGAGCCAACAGAAAGAAGGACTGTAAAATAAGGTAGCAAAAATTATTTTTAAAAATATAATCTCCAATGTAGCCGGGGCTACATGGTCCCCATGGGAAAACAGAATGTAATTTCTTACTTCAGAAAAGGCATCTTTCTGGAGAATAAGTGTCTTTTTCTTGTTTGTTTTTGTTTTGTTTTTAAAATTAATTTATTTTTAATTGGAGGATAATTGTTTTACATTGTTGTGTTGGTTTCTGCCATTTATTAACATGAATCAGCCATAGGTACATGTATATCCCCTCCCTCTTGAACCTCCCTCCCTGCAGAATAAGTGTCCAGTATGTAGCAGACTCTTGAAAATCTTCACACCCTCTAACCCACTAATTCTATTTTGGAAGTATACCCTAAGGAAATAAACTTAGAGGAAATGAAATCAGGTGTAGAAACACAAATAAAGCTGCTTCGTTTATACTATGAAATTAAAAAAAATGAAAAGGGAAAGAGAGTTTATTCCAACAAAAAGAAAAAATTATACATATATATACATTCATCTGTGCGTGTATATGTGTGTATATAAACACGCATAATACACACACATTGGCATATTCTCTAGGCAGAAAGAGTTTGCATGGTCGGTGTAAATACTTGGAACTTATTGAAAATAATCTTAAGGTGAAAAAGAGAAGCACAAGAGAGCAGTTATGTTCTGATGGCAGCTGTCACCATCCATGAAATTACTGTTTGGACAGCTGAGTCTACTTATCCTGGCCTCTCTACGCAGCAGATGACTACGTTGTTTGCCGAAAATACTTGGGAATGAGGAGGGCAGGAGATGATGAAGGGGGGCCTTGGGAAGAATCTCTAAGAACTGACGTAGCTGCTTTGGAGAGTAAGATAGGAGTCACGTATTCTTAGAAGGACTATGGCTGAGGTTACAGATCATGAATTTCTTCCAGTCTAAACAGTGATTGTTTTTTTCCCCTGGCATTAATACAAAGTCAGAATGTGGGAGCAAAAAGAAAAGGGGGGAGGGATTGAGTCAGAGAACAAAAAGAATCCATGGAGAGGTGGAAAAAATGATAAAGGAACCAGTGAGTTGAAGGATGGTAAATCTATTTGGTTTAACGTAATGGGCTTCCCTGATAGCTCAGTTGGTAAAGGATCCACCTGCAATGCAGGAGACCCCAGTTCAATACCTGGGTTGGGAAGATCCCCTGGAGAAAGGGAAGGCTACCTACTCCAGCGTTCTGGCCTGGAGAATTCCTTGGACTGGAATGGGGTCACAAAGTGTCTGACAAGACTGAGTGACTTTCACTTTCACTTTCAATGGAAATAAACCATTAACTTCAGTAAATAAAGAATAGCCCATAAATCAAAGGCAAGGTGGGCATCAAGGGAGATGAGACAGCCAGCCCAGGAATGAATGACCAGGATACCCTGCTGGAATGGGTGCCAATGTTGCCAAGGGGCCCCACTCCTGACGGGGCTCCTGCATCTGCCTCTCTACCTGCCATACACGGATGCTGAAGCCATGAAAACATACTAAGCTATCCATTTGCCCCTAGCAGTCAAGAGTTGAGGCCTCAGGCAGGAGCAACAATCATCTAACCCTTGGTCATGTGTCCCATCTCTACTTCCATGAAGATGTGATAAGTATCTGGCTCCTTTCCCAGCTTCCATACTGGGAATGAGTCTTTCCCTCCCATCAGACTCTCACCTTAGAGATTCCTTCCAGTCAGGAAGGAGGTTTAGACACTGAGGGGAAAACAAACATCAACAAACCCTACTATTCACTGTAGTAAGAGAGGGTGGTTGAGTGTTGGACTTTTGGTTCTGGGATTATGGAAGTTGTGGGAAATGATAATAATTGAAAATTTGGGGGAAAAGCGAGGGATAATGGGACTGGAGGTTTTGATGTATCTTTAAATGTCAAGAATGACAATGCTGGAGAGATAGGAGAATGTCAGAGAGGAGAACATTAGAGTTTAGGATTTCAGAGATACAGCACAAGAGATTTCTAGGCAGGACACAGTAGCAGTTACGCATCAGAGACAGTCAGGAGAACACTTGGAATGACAGGAGTGGGAAAGGGGTCTCAGACCTACTCCAACTCATAGCAGAGAACCTGGCACTTGATAAATAAATGAATAAATGCTGAATGGGTTCTTTCCTTCAGTAGAATACTCCTGATTTATGAAAAAGATGAAAGTTATACTTAATATTTGTCCTGATAATAACTAAATATGACTTTCTGTGTGACTTTGAGATATGACACAACAGAGACGTTAGGACTAAGAAAACCCATACGTATTGGCAGTTTGCTTTAACGGGTTCCTCATATTGCCTCATTTATATAGATATAGCTTAACAATTTTAGTACATCTATTAGCTTGTTCAAAAAAGTTTATTTGACTGTGCTGGATCTTTAGTTGCAGCATTTAGGATCTAGCTCCCTGACTGGGGATAAAACACCAGGCCCTTGCATTGGGAGTATAGAGTCTAAACTACTGGACCACACGGGAAGTCCCTGCTATTAGATTTAAAGAGTAAATTGGACTGTGTGTGCTGTGCCAAGCTGCTTCAGTTGTGTCCAGCTCTTTGAAACCCTATGGACTGTAGCCAGCCAGGCTCCTCTGTCCATGGGATTCTCCAGGTAAGAATACTGGAGTGAGCTGCCAAGCCCTCTTCCAGGGGATCTTTCCAACCCAGGGATCAAACCTGTGCCTCTCATGTCTCCTGCATTGGCAGGTTAATTCTTTAGAAGTAGCACCACCTGGGAAGCCCTGAAGAGTTAGATGCTCAGTCATGTCTGACTCTTTGCGGTGCCATGGACTGTAGCCAGCCAGAAGAGGTCCATGGAATTCTCCAGACAAGAATACTGGAGTGGGTTGCCATTCCCTTCTCCAGGAGATCTTCCCAACCTAGGAATCGAACACAGGTCTCCTGCATTGCAGGCAGATTTTTTACTATCTGAGCCACTAAGCAAGCTAGAGTGAGAAATTATTGTTGATCGTTTGCCTATTTGCCATTAGATTCATTCTCTGCTATCTTCCTGATCTGCTCTGTCTCATAGGGGCCTACATTTCTCAGGCTCTCTCATTGACTGGTTTCTTGACCAGTCAGCTAAAAGGGAGGCAAGAAAAGGTTTGAGATAAAGAGGAGAGAAGCCAGAGCATTTTTCTCTGTGTCTGGGCATCCCTTCTTTCTTCTTCCTTCTTTTTCTCCCTCCTTACCTTCCTCCATGTCTCTCTCTCTCTTAGTCTCTCTCTGTCCCTGGTGGAGTCTCCAAGGGCGGTTGCATATCTCCCCCCTGCCCATTAGTCCCTCTCCTTTGGGCATCTTGGCCTCCCTGGTGGCTCAGCTGGTAAAGAATTCGCCTGCAATGAGGGAGACCTGGGTTCGATCCCTGGGTTGGGAAGATCCCCTGGAGAAGGGAAAGGCTACCCGCTCCAGTATTCTGGCCTGGAGAATTCTGTGGACTGCACAGAGCCGGACATGACTGAATGGCTTTCACTCATTTTGGGCAGCTTGCACTGGCTTCAGTGCTCTGACACTGTCTCTTCCTACTGACATCTTTGTCTTGGGGGTGATATTGACGTCCATATCTAAATTCTGGGCAGTCTCACTACCCCCTGTTTGGCCTCCAAAGTCCTTTTATAAATTCATTGTATTAAATTTTCACTGTTTGAAACACCTAAAGTGTTTTTTTTCTCCTGATAGGATCCTGACTTGATGCAACATTTATGGTGAGAACTAAATGTTTGGAATTCACTTGATCTTCAGCTGAATTTTAAAGTCATCAGACTCAGAGCTTCCTGTTACCTGAGAACACTTCTATGCAGGTGTGTAGTTATGATCTGAAGCAAAGTGTGCCGAAGTGTTAGTCACTCAGTCGTGTCTGACTCTTTGTGACCTCATGGACTATAGCTCACCAGGCTCCTCTGTCCATGGGATTTCCTAAGCCAGAATACTGGAGTGGGTTGCCATTTCCTTCTCCAGGGGATCTTCCTGACCCAGGGATGGAACCCAGGTCTCCTGGATTGCAGGCCGATTCTTTACTGTCTGAGCTACCAGGGAAGCCCAAAATGTGCCTAACCATCCACCAAATTCTTTCTCTTTCCTTCCATACACTCGGCTAGATTCCATTTCCCAACCATGCAATGGATTTGCCAGCAGGGAAATGGAACATATCCAGGTAGAATTTGTGTCTGGGACTTCCTGGCCCAATCCATAAAACTCTTCCTTCTCTCTTGCTTCTCCTCCTGCTGACTGGACTTCACCACTCAGGGAAACTCTGGAAGTAGATGTTGAAGATGTCAGGCCTTCCATCTGCCTTCATCCTCGACTGTCTGTAGAGCAGACCCTTCTCACATAAACCAATTGGACTTGAGATGAGTGGGAGAAAAACTTCCAGTGTGGATATTCACTGAGAGTTGGGACTTGGCCTGTTATAGCACTGAATGTTACCTTAGCCAATATATGACCTGAGAAAAATTTTTATTGAGGAGCATAAGGGCTTTGAATGGAGGTACATGCACTTGGAACCCCCATTCTGCCACTAACTAGTTGTCTGACTTTGAATGAGTCATTAACTATTTCTAATCCTCAGTTTCCTCTGCTGTAAAATAGTACTATTCCCATGGTTATATGGTAAGCAATTACTATACATAATAGCTATATGTGTGGTGTCATAATTACTATTATACTATATTACATGTAATTAGTAAGAATACTTTATTTTTGTTATTATTCAACTAAAAAGTAGATCTTAAAAATAGCTTCCCTTGCTCTGTATCTCATACAACCTTAAGATGCATCAGAAAAAATTAAATAAAGTGCTGTTTTTTAGGTAAACGGAACTTCATTATAGAGTTAGTCACATCGCCACGGAACTCTCTTCCCAGTGTTGTCATTAGGCTTTTCCACTGTAGTTGCTGGAAAATAATGTGACTGAGTCTGTCTTCCTAGGGAAACTTTAATGTGCATTTGAAAGATAATTAGGAGCAGGACTTTACAAAGCACAGCCTCTCCAGACCTCCCCGGGTAGGACTGATGACTCCTTCCTGTGAGCCTTCATTGCACATTTGACTCTGTGACTTTCACTTGTTGCCCAGCTTGCTTCTCTGTATCAGCATACAGCAAACAAATGAAAGAAAGTTCAGTGAAGGGAGAACCAAGAGTGGCTGGTGAAGCACTCCCAAGCTACAAGAGTAGGAGCCACTACCGGCCCTGGCCTGAGGGAGCATTGGAGGGAATGGCTGCTGGAATCTGGCTCTACCTATGGCTCTGGGGGATGGCCGCTCCCCATCCACGCATAAAAGTCAGCCTCCAGGGGCTCTGGACAGTGTCAGGGAAGGTGGAATGTGGATCCGGAGGGCGGAGGAGAAAATCCAGTACCCTGTCCCCATGGGTAGAACTGTGAGCTTCTTACTAGTAGTAGATTCTTTGTCTTGTTGCTTTCTTAACCTCCATGCTTCAAAAAGGACACAATGATTATTAGAGGAACAGATGAACATGGGAACAAAGATGCTTGCATTTAAATGTGAAGACATTTAAATATTTAAGTAAGGTTCCTATGAGCTTCCCTGCCTACCAATGCAGGAGACACTGGAGATGTGAGTTCGATCCCTGGGTCGGGAAGATCCCCTGGAGGAGGAAATGGCAACCTGCCCCAGTATTCTTGCCTGGAAAATCCCATGAGCAGAAGAGGCTGGAGACCTACAGTCCATGGGGTCGCAAAGAGTCTGACATGACTGAGCGACTCAACATAAGCGCAATGTTCCCATATTCTTAATTTGCCCTGTGGATTGAGAGACTCTCTCCTGGGAATGAAAGCTCTAGCTGAACCGTGGTGATCATTGCTTCCCGAGCATCCCAGTCCTTGCTGTGCATGGGCAATTGCTCTTCTCCTCTGAGGTCACTCCTGGCCCGTGGCCAGTGCATCCTCCAGCATAGGTCAGCCTTCAAGGCTGCAGTGCTGTTTCTGAAGCCCTTCACAAAGTCAAACAGCTTCTTCCATCAATGTCCAGTGGCTTGTGACTCTGCAGCCTAGATTTCCTTGACCTTTTCCTTGCTAGCTCTTGTCTCACTAAAATCTGCATTTTAACATCTAGGCTGATATTTTTACTTTTACTGCAGGTCCAGCACTGTCAATCACTCATTTTGTCAGCCAGTGGTTAAAAACAGATAACCAGTAATGGCAACAGAGAAGGCTCATCAGAGGAGGGGTACTTATTTCAGTACATCTCAACTCAGTTCAAGATAGTGGCTCTCTTTGCTCCCTGTAGGGGTGGACTTTAGGGTCTGTTATATTTTCTTTTACGATGTAATGCTCCATATCATGCTTTTTTCTTTCCATTTTTAATTTACTTAATTATTTATTTTTGGCTGTGCTGGGACTTTGTTGCTGCAAGCGGGCTTTCCCTAGTTGCAGTGTATGGGTTTCTCAATGCAGTGGCCTCTTTTGTTGCAGAGCACAGGCTCTAGGGTGAAAGGGCTTCTGTAGTCTCAGCACGTGGGCTTAGTTGCCCCTCAGTATGTGTAATCTTCCCGGACCAGAGATCCAACCTATGTCCTCTACCTTGGCAAGAAGCGACAAAGTGATGTCATTCAGTCGTGCCCGACTCTTTGCAACCCCATGGACTGTAGCTTACAAGGCTCCTCTGTTCATGGAATTTTCCAGGCAAAAGTACTGGAGTGGGTTGCCATTTCCTTCTCCAGGGGATCTTTCCAATCCAGGGATCGAACCCAGGTCTCCTGCATTGCGGGCAGATGCTTTACCGTCTGAGCCACCAGGGGAGCCTACTTTGGCAAGTAGATTCTTAACCACTGGACCACAAGGGAAGTCCATATGACATTTTTTTTTTTTTCATTTTTGGCTCAGAAAAATAATGTCAAGGCAAATAGTATGTAATAAATCAGCACTATTCCAGGGCTGCTGTAAATAGGATACTCATGTGTGAGTGCTTAGTTGCTCAGCTGCATGCAACACCATAGACTGTAGCCCACCAGGATCCTCTACCCATGGTGTTTCTCAGCAAGAATACTGGAGTGGGTTGTCATTTCTTTCTCCAGGGAGAACTTCGTGATCCAGGGATCAAACCCAAGTCTCCTGCATTGCAGGCATATTCTTTACCACTGAGCCACTGGGGAAGCCAAAATAGGATATGCATGTGCTGATAAAAGAAAGTTTTAAAGAAAGTTACAGAAACTATTAATAATACTAGACATATTATTTTGTGTATAGAATCCTAGACATGTTCATTTTACTATGAAACTTCATAGGAATGAGGTTTCCATGTATTTTAACTCAGTTTACTTTGGGGCAAGTCTTTAGTCTGAGGATCAAGGATGTGTCTAAAAGGAAAGTAGACAATGGGTACGTGGAAAATCTGTTTCCTGTCCTTTTTCCAGTTGGCTTCATTGCTTTATTTGCTCTGAAGTCCGTTAGAAGGAAAATATTAGAAACAGAAATTTGTTCGGAAAGGTATCACCAGTTACCTCCAGGTATGTGCAGCTTTAGTAGTCACATAGTATTTAAAGCCTTAATTTTTAACAGCCATCAGTAATCATTAAGCTCATTCACATTTCCTACACTGAGCTTGTCACCAAAGGGCTCAGATCAAGTTTCTTTTTGGTCCTGACTTAGGCGTGTGAACTTTGGCCAAGCTCCCCTAGTATTTTTATTATAGGAAAGATTTTCTCAGGGAGACAAGATGTTTTTCCTTCCATTGGTGATGACCAAATTAAGAGACGGAGGGCATAAACCAGTATGTTCTTGTAGTCTCAAACATACCTATGCATGATATATATTTTGTTCATGAAATCACTGTTTATTGGATGACTTTTGGTTTAGGCCCTAGATTTGATCCTCCAGGGATTTAATGAGAAGTTTTAATGAGAAGTAGGCATGGTCTCCCCCCCATAAGCTTCTCTAGTTGGAGAGAAAATAAATGTTTAATTTAATAACTAGGCAAACTGAAATGTGAGCGCCATCACAAAGTGTATTTGATTAAGCACCATTTGAGGGGAAGAGAGACTATACATTTAGAGTTCTGAAAAGAGACAGCTGATTGAAGACAATTCAGAGAATATTCTAAAAAGGAAAAGGAGGTGAGATTGGTAGATTCTGAAATAACAAGAGTTGGTGGAAGAAATGATGGGAGCAAAGATTCCCAGAGATTTGTTATTTACCCCCCTTGAATTTGAATTCTCTGTCATGCCTGGAATCAGTAAATGTGTAAACCCAGAGGAAATAGTTTAATTGTAGCATCATGATGATGGGTTTCTGACTCTTGTGGGCCAGACAGTTGTGTGCACCAATGAACATGTCTATAATCTTTCCTAGGTAAGATGCTCAGATTGTGATGAAGGATAAAAGACACTGGATAAATGATTCCATTTTAGAAAGAATGTGAAGGGTTAGGGTTAGTTCAGTGGTTAGGAGTTTGTGCTTTCATTACTAAGGGATGGTTTTGCTTCAAGACCAGAAGTCAGAAATGTAATATAGAAGGAGGTAAATGAGAAAATCAGTATTGGCAAATGATTCTGTCAATAGATGTCCAGATACTGACAGTGAGTTACAAAATATATTTATTATAATAGGATACAATATATATAATCAAAGGCACTGACAACCAATGACAAAGCAAATAAATTAGAAATGTATGCATGCATCTAAGAATTAAATAGGTCTCTATGACAGCTTTTGAACTGTGGTGCTGGAGAAGACTATTGAGAGTCTCTTGGACTTCAAGGAGATCAAGCCAGTCAGTCTTAACGGAAATCAACCCTGAATACTCATTGGAAGGTCTGATGCTGAAGCTGAAGCTTCAGTACACTGGCATATCTGATGTGAAAATCTGACTCATTAGAAAAGTCCCTGATGCTGGGAAAGATTGAAGGCAGGAGAAAAAGGGCATGACAGAGGATGAGATGGTTGGATGGCATCACTGACTCAATGGACCTGAGTTTGACCAAGCTCCGGGAGATGGTGAAGGACAGGGAAGCCTGGTGTCCTGCAGTCCATGGAGTGGCAAAGAGTCGGATATGACTGAGCGACTGAACAGCAACGACAACTAAGAAGACTCAAAGTGCTTGTTCTCTCTGCTTATTTTTCACTGGTGCTTGAGTTTGATTGGGGTTTCCAGCACTACTGGAATAATGCTTTGATGATTTGGGGTGTCCCTTGAATTGCTGAATGCTTACCTGCATCTCTGTCCTCTATCCATAGAGTGCCAGTAGCATCCTCCCCCACCCACCAGCTGTGACAACAAGAATGTCAGCAGACATTGTCAGATGTCTCCTGGGGGCCAAAACCACTCCTGTTGAGAACCATTGGTTTAGACAAATGGATGAATTTTTTTAAAAAGTGAGTCCTGAATAGGTTTAACAAAGGACCATATTTGTGGGAGTAGAATGTGCAGTTAGCATAGAGTAAGGGGGAAAAGAAACATTTAAAAATATTTGCATTGAGAAAGTACACTTTTAGTACAGCCACTATGGAGAACAGTGTGGAGATTCCTTAAAAAATTGCAAATAGAACTACCTTATGACCCAGCAATCCCACGGCTGGGCATACACACTGAGGAAACCAGAATTGAAAGAGACACATGTACCCCAGTGTTCATCGCAGCACTGTTTATAATAGCCAGGACATGGAAACAACTTAGATGTCCATCAGCAGATGAATGGATAAGAAAGCTGTGGTACATATACACAATGGAGTATTACTCAGCCGTTAAAAAGAATTCATTTGAATCTGTTCTGATGAGATGGATGAAACTGGAGCCGATTATACAGAGTGAAGTAAGCCAGAAAGAAAAACACCAATACAGTATACTAACACATGTATATGGAATTTAGAAAGATGGCAATGACGACCCTGTATGCAAGACAGCAAAAAGGACACAGATGTGTATAATGGACTTTGGACTCAGAGGGAGAGGAAGAGGGAGAGGGTGGGATGATTTGGGAGAATGGCATTGTAACATGTATACTATCATGTAAGAATTGAATCGCCAGTCTATGTCCGACGCAGGATACAGGATGCTTGGGGCTGGTGCACGGTGATGACCCAGAGAGATGTTATGGGGAGGGAGGTGGGAGGGGGGTTCCTGTTTGAGAACGCATGTACACCCGTGGTGGATTCATGTCAATGTATGGCAAAACCAATACAGTATTGTAAAGTAAAATAAAGTAAAAATAAAAATTAAAAATAAAAAAGAGAGAAAGTACACTTTTAAAAAGATTGATTTACTTTCATTCATTTGGCTGAGCCAGGTCTTAGCAGCAGAACTTGGGATCCTCTATCTGCGTTGTGGTGTGCAGGACCATTAGTTGTGGCTCGTGGATCTAGCCCTTCTACCAGGGATTGAACATGGCCCCCTGCATTGGGAGTGCAGAGTCTTAGCCACTGGGAAGTCCCAATACACTCTGATTTATTCACCTTAGTCTCAATTACTTCTAGTAGAAAACACACAAGATAATACGTCTGGAAAAGCCACCAGCTGTCTTGAGCTCTCCAAACCCAGGCTTGGTTATTCTTGGCAGCTGACCTCTGCTGGCTGAATGCAGGAACTCTGTGAGCCCAGTCTGGTGCAGACACTCACAGTTTCATCTGGCGAGTGTTCTATGACGGATCAAGTTCAAGCCAGAGTCTTGGGTGAAGCTGATGGAGGCAGATGACCTTTCCCCAGGGTTTAGAATGTCAATGTGGACATGCTAGACATGGGGAGCCTGCTCAGTTGACCAAGTCCCACAGAAACGACCTTCCCGGTCTGGAAGGAGCAAGCCAAGTTGCTCAGCATTGCCAGGCAGTGCTCTCCAGGCAGACAGAGCCAATACTGGTATCGACTCTTGTCACTAAGAAGAATGATCTCATCAATACTGGCAGCATTCTCTTTTCAATCTCTAGGGCTGTAAGTATTGGTATCCTTTTAAGAAATGTATTATCTTTTATGTACAGAAGTAGAGGATATTTTTATCTGAACATCTGGCACCAAAATTTCTTTTAGAGTGAGAACTGACTTTATTGGAAAAAAATATATATATTTGGGCTCCAAAATCACTGCAGATGGTGATTACAGCCATGAAATTAAAAGACGCTTGCTCCTTGGAAGGAAAGTCATGACCAACCTAGATAGCATACTCAAAAGCAGAGACATTACTTTGCCAACAAATGTCCGTCTAGTTAAGGCTATGGTTTTTCCAGTAGTAATGTATGCATGTGAAAGTTGGACTGTGAAGAAAGCTGAGTGCTGAAGAATTGATGCTTTTGAACTGTGGTGTTGGAGAAGACTCTTGAGAGTCCCTTGGACTGCAAGGAGATCCAACCAGTCCATTCTAAAGGAGATCAGTCCTGGGTGTTCTTTGAAAGGACTGATGCTAAAGCTGAAACTCCAATACGTTGGCCACCTCATTCGAAGAGTTGACTCATTGGAAAAGACTCTGATTCTGGGAGGGATTGGGGGCGGGAGGAAAAGGGGATGACAGAGAATGAGATGACTGGATGGAATCACCGACTCGATGGACGTGAGTTTGAGTGAACTCTGGGAGTTGGTGATGGAGAGGGAGGCCTGGCATGCTGCGATTCATGGGGTCACAAAGAGTCGGACATGACTGAGCTACTGAGCTGAACTGAACTGAACTGGAATGGAGGAAGAGATGCCTAAGTTACACTTCTGTGAGAAAGGTCATTATGGCTACAAATGCTTTGTGGGAAACAAAAGGATAATTCTGCTTTGCCTTTTAGGGTGTGAAATGAAAGAGGAAAAGAGAAGTGAAAGAATGAGAAATAAGCAAGATGGCAAAAGATTGTGTAATCTTCATGCACTCTGGGACCCCCGGAACATCACAGCAAAATCGAGTTTATCAGTTTGGGGCATAGTAGGCTGCAAGTTATAGAATACCAGAAACATGGTGGTCAAAATAAATGGGAATTTATCTAAAATCACAGATTTGTAGTTGTTGGCAAGGATTCAGCTAATCAGTGATGCCATCAAAGACTTAGGTACTTAAAAAAAAAATCTTTCTGCTCAGCTATATCTTTTTTAAAAATTCTAATTTATTTTTGGCTGTGCTGGGTCATCATTGCTGTGTGGGTTTTTTCCCAGTTGCAGGGCACAGACAGTCCATTGCGGTGGCTTCTCTTGTTGCAGAGCTGGGCTCTAGGGTGCGTAGGCTCAGAAGTTACTGCTCCTGGGCCCTAAAGCATAGCCTCAATAGCTGTGGCGCATGGGCTTAGTTGCTCTGAGGCAAGTGGAATCTTCCCAGATTGGGGACTGAATCCTGTCTCCTGCTTTGGAAGGAGGGTTCTTTGTCACTGAGCCATCAGGGAAGCCTCCCTGGGTACTTTCCGTATTTCCACTTTGCCATCCTTATTCTGCTGGCTCTTATGCTCATCCTTGCCACACTATGTACGGTCTCAGGGAGCTGCCATGCACTCATATATTAAACCCATACTCAAAGCAAGAAGAGAATAAAGAGAAAGACTACCAATGATGGGTGTATTCTTTCTTTAAAAAAGTAAACTCCAAGAAACACCCCCAGTGAGTTTCTGTTTACATCACATGGCCTCCCTGAATTCATGGGGCGAAAGGAAATAATAAGCTTTTTTTTTTTTTCAGATCTGGGGGGGTAATTGCAGATCATACTGCAATTCATTTCATACTTCGGGCATAGCGCACAAATTATTTGTTTTATTATTTTATTTTTGGTCCTGAGGCATATGGGATCTTAGTTTCCTTACCAGGAATGGAACCCACACCCCTTGCACTGGAAGTTTGGAGTCTTAACCAGTGAACTGCCATGGAAGTCTCTAACTAGCTTTTGTATCCTCTTTAATGGGCCTCCCAGGTGGCACAGTGGTAAAGAATCCACCAGCCAATGCAGGAGACACACACGCAAGAGACGAGTCTGATCTCTGGGTTGGGAATATCCTCTGGAGAAGGAAATGGCAACACTCCAGTATCCTCACCTGGAGACTCCCATGGACAGAGGAGCCTGGTGGGCTGCAGCCCGCGGGGCGGCAAAGAGTTGGACACGACTGAGCACACACAGGACAGCAGCGGCCTGGTTAACAGAGGCAGCCAGGCAGAAGGCCTGGTCCTGGGCCAGCCAGCCTACATGATCTGCGGCAGCTACTGTACCCATAAGTGTTGGCTGTGTGCAAGCTAGTTTAGGAAATTAAAGAAGGTGAGGAGTTTCATCTTGGAAAATGATCTGATGTGAGCAGAAGAGCTGGTGGGAAAGTCAGAGGGCCTAGAGCTGACCTCCAGGGCGAGTGGAAATGACGGTGAGAGCTTCGGGCCTCCAGAGGCTGTGGATCTGAGGGGTGGACAATCACAGCTGGGTCTCATGGCCGATGTCTGGTTATGTTGACCTCTAGTTAAACCTCAGAATAATCTAGTTATTCTTCTCTACGGTCGTCAGATTTGCTACTTTCCCGCAGTCCCTTCTTCAACTCCGCTGCTAATGTCTTCCACATCAGTCTTGAAACTTCTGTCACTGTCTTGTTTCGCTGCCTTCAGACTTTCCGCACCTAGTCCAGCCTCAGGTGGCCTATTGGTGTCTAGTTGTTGCCCTGTCCCAGGTGGCACTGGTGGTAAAGAGTCTACCTGCCAATGCATGAGACTTAAGAGATGCAGGTTTGATCCCTGGAAGGGGAAAATGCCCTGGAGGAGGGCATGGCAACCCACTCCAGTATTCTGGCCCGGAGAATCCCATGGACAGAGGAGCCTTGCGGGCTACAGTCCATGGGGCTATACAGAGTCGGACGTGACTAAAGTGACTTAGCATGCACACATATACCCCAAAGCTGCAAAATAGCTTTAAGGGAGAAATAACATAAGGAATAAATGACTAGAAAATGAGGTGGTAGGAAATCAACAGGAGAAGCATTTGTCCTATTGCTGAGGTTGAGATGTCTCCTCCTTTGCTTTTGAGAGATCATTCCTCCAGCACAGAGGCCCTGTAGCCCCACTTCTTCAGTTCCTCCCAGGGCAACATGCAGTCCCTTTGGATTGTCAGGTTCAAAGACCCACACTAAACATCTGTGGTGCAAATTATGTGTAAAGTTCACATATTGGATTGTTATTTACATATTTGATATTCTATATGCATATATTATTCACATACTGGATATTATTTTCCACAATATTTTATGGAAAAACCTGAATGAACTTTTTGGCTGACCCAATACATGAGTTACATCTCTCCATAACCAGGAGCTGAAATATAATCATATTAAAACAAACTTGGAACAATAACCATAAATAGAATGTGTTTTAGAATAGCATTTGTTTATCTTGGGAAAAATCTTAAAATAGCTAGCTAAATGGAAGAACTGGACTCAAAACAACATATGTGATCTGAGTGGTTTTTTTTTTTTTTTCCATATCCAGAGAGTGAGAGGTGAGGGAGCGGGCATCGTACGTGCATCTTTGGCACCAAGGTTAGAATTTAATGTCCAGCAAGGTGTGGCTTCTTTATCATCTTTAATCCACACAATAAACCAGCCTATTAATATGTATCAAGGTTACAGTTGCTTAATATTAAAATGCAACAGAGTAGATAAGGGCCAGCAACAGAGCAACTTTGGAATTCTCCACCCTCCTCCCTAGGTTATTTTAGGACATTGCTTTTTCTTTTTCTTTTAGTCTAGCTAAGTAGTTCTCAAACTTTGGTGTGCATGGCAAGCACTTTACGTGGCTGTGAACATAAAGCTGTGTATACCCTACCTTGTAAGTAATTTGAGGATAATACAGGGATAGTTAGGGCTTCCCTGGTGGCTCAGTGGTAAAGAATCCACCTGTCAGTGCAGGAGATGCAGATTCGATCCCTGGGTTGTGAAGCTCCTCTGGAGATGGAAATGGCAACCCACTCCAGTATTCTTGCCTGGGAAATCTCATGGACAGAGAAGCCTGGCAGGCTACAGTCCATGGGGTGGCAAAGAGTCAGCCTTGACTGAGCAACTGAGCACATACAGGGATATTTAACAAGTTTTTCCTCCTTATTAGCTGACATTAGAATTAAACCTTGAAGCACTTGCTACTTTACCTTATTTACATTTAAAAACAGATTCAAATGGATATCATGCATGTGAGAAAGTTGATAGAATTTATTTTTGAAAATGGGATTATGAAAAAACCCATCTCTTTATTCTCATCTTTACTGTCTAATTGTTCTGCAATGAAGCCACTTTCCTAATCAGAAAAAAAGTTACTTAAAAATAATCAAATGATAAAAGTTCACTGACTGTGCTCATTTGACTCCTCCCCCACCCACCAAGAGCTTAGTAATCTAAAGACAGAGCCTGTTACAAAAGCTAACAGGTGGTTTCCAGAAGCTCACCCCACCCTATGGTCAGCTTCAAGTCCCAGGGATCTGGCATCTTTGACTTTAAGACAGCAAAGGTCTTCCCACCTGGTTATTTCCAATAGAGTGACAGTATGGGGTGGGGGGAGGAAATTGAGAAATCCAACCATATTTAGAGACAAATGAGTCAACTCACTTATCAAAATGGGTTGCATTATAAGATTATTCCCAGAGCAACTTTGCTCTCTGCCTCTCATTTGGGTTATCAGCGCTGTGACTTCTCTGCATACAGTCCTTGTTTTTGCTAACCATACAGTATTCGTGCAGCCACAAAGCTAAGAATTCTGTATTTCCCCAAGCTCAATTGATCTGTAAGAGAGACTACTTTGTGCAATTAGGGAATTTGGTTTAAATTTCTCATGCTGAGCATTTGATAAGACAGATTAGTAATGCTGCATT
This sequence comes from Ovis aries, assembly GCF_016772045.2. Classification (NCBI taxonomy): domain Eukaryota; kingdom Metazoa; phylum Chordata; class Mammalia; order Artiodactyla; family Bovidae; genus Ovis; species Ovis aries. Next base: position 57,812,514 of record NC_056059.1, on the reverse strand, counting down.
TTAAAAAGTATGTAGAAACTCAACCAGTTTAGCTACCAAGTGCTGTTCAGCTGGTATGCAAATGTGTTTCATGTTCCCAGAATTTTTTCCTGAATCTTTAGGTTATGGAGCCAAGATGCCCTTTCTCTATGCTTCCAAAGTCTTTTCATCTTGGCATAGATACTCAGGAGCTGCAGGTAAGATTTTAAAAGGATAAAGAACTCTATATAAAGCATCCTCCCAAATAAAGCTTTGTTGAGCTAAGTTTTATCTGAGGTCAAGAAGTCCATTTGTCTAATACAGCAGTGAGGATCAATGGACCACCGCAGGGCACTCCCTCCCCAGGACACTGCTGTGATTTCTAGCGCAGCTTCTTTCTGCCCTTCTCCTTGTCTCAGCCTAGACAGCTTTGAAAATCCAGAAGCAGCCATAAAATAACCTACAAAGAAGTTTCCAGATGCCATGGAGAAAAAGGACAGAGGTAAAAGCAGGTCATTTATTTTTATATCCTTCTTTGCCTTTGTTTCCTCTTTTTGCTTATTCTCCCCATGAACTGCCACAAAATTTTGGGAGGAGCGAAAGCTCATCACCTTAAAACCCATCTAGATGGAAATGGTGAGGGGACCGAAGTTACTATTTTTTTCTTTCAGTAGAAAATAAAAGCCCACAGGATAATCCAGGAATGGAAGGGACCATAAAGTTATGGAATTTATTTATATTAGTGTCTAAATGTGTGAGCATCAATGCAGAGTTTTGTTTTTATTTTATTTTAATATTTATTTATTTGGCTGCTCTGGGTCTCAGCTAAGGCATGCAGATCTTTCAGTTGCAACATGTAGAATCTAGTTCCCAGACCAAGAATGGAACCTGAGCTCCCTGTATTGATATCTCAGAGTCTTAGCCACTGGACCACCAGGAAGGTCCCCCAGTGCAGAGTTTTGTTTTGGCTCAGCCTGACTGGTCTTCCCTTCCCAAGTGATAGCACCACACGTGCAGAGCATAGACTCTTTCCTTGTCCAAGGTATGCTTTTCCACTGGTGAGGCCATGGAGGAGACCATACAGGACAAAGCAGTTCTTGTGGACCCAATAGATAGTGTAAATAACACGCTCTGGGAAGTTAAAGAATGAAAGTCATGAAGAACAAGTATGCATTCTGCCAAGACTTGAAACAACCGTCCTCCACACCTAAATCCTCTAACAAGGTTTCTGTGAGGCTTTAGTTCATCATTAAGCTGCCATGGGATATCCTCTGAGAAAGGGTAGAATGGGCAGCTTTCTCTTTCCTGGCAGCAGTAACTGTTAAGTCCATTATTTGTATTCATTCAGGCTCATTGATCTTCACATATTTTCAAATGTAAGAAACATTTTCAAATGGAGGCTAGTCAAGATTTTCTTTATAAGCAATGTACGTCATTGTAATCCTAGCTTTTTGTCATTGGGAATAATGAATTATTTTATTTTACTTTATTATTGCTTAGTTGTGATATAAGAACTCTTAGTTGTGGTATGTGGGATCCAGTTCCTTGACCAGGGACTGAACCTGAATCCCTTGCATTGGGAGCCCAGAGTCTTACCAACAAGGAAGTTCTGAGAATAGTGAGTCATTTTGAATTGCTATTATGAGCCCACTCTTCCCTGTCTTGGCAGAACCAATCATCACTGCTCACCCAATCTTCAGGCAGGATGGTGACTCAGATTGTTGAAACCCTGTTGTGTGGGTCAATGACTCTCCCTCCTGGGTTGAGGGCATGACTGCCAGCAGCAGTTACAGTCCAACCAACAAACACACAGGTGTCCTTGAGCCAAGCACAAGGCTCAACATCATGGGAATAGGTGAAGAGGTATTGGCATGGTGTGTGTATTCAGTAAGTGCTCACATATATGGCACTGTGCTGGCCATTGCAGAAATATCCAGAGAGACACAGGGCATGGCTGCTGCCCCCAGGGAGCATGCAAGCTCACTGAAGAGTAATAAGCACACACACACGCACACACACACACACACACTCCATCTTATATCCTTTCATCCTCTTTGGAGCAAACAAAACTCATTTAACCCTCACAATTTAATGAGATGGGTGCCGTTATTATGCCCATTGTACAGCCATGGAAAGTGAAGGAGAGAGGGAGTTGGGGTGATAAACAGGAGATGGAGTTTTAACCCAGGCAGTCTTGCTGTGGTTCTCGTGCCGTTAGCCCTATGGACTATGTAACATACAGAAAATAAGGAATAAAGCGAAACTGTAGGGACTTCCCTGGTGGTCCACTGGTTAAGAATCTGCCCTCCAGTGCAGGGGATGTAGGTTTGATCCTTGACTGGGGAATTACGATCACACATGCTGAGGGGCAACTAAGCCTGAGCTGCAACGAGAGAAAGCCCCTGAGCTAGAATCAAGAGCCCTCCTCCCACTTTAACAAAGACCCAGCTCAGCCAAAGTAAATAAACTAATAACAGTAATAGAATATGTAAAATTAAAAAAAAAAAACAACCAAACAATGTTGTAGTCAAGTGGACTTCTTTTTCTGAATTCTAGCATTCTAAAATCCCAACCCAGGGATCAAAACCAGGTCTTTTGTGCTGCAGGCAGATTCTTTACCTTCTAAACCACCAGGGAAGCCTTCAATAAATAATAATAATAAAATAAGTAAAATGCAAAAATTTTAAAAACTGTAATCAAGTAGCCTTCTTTTTCTGAATTCTAGCATTCTGAAATCAGGAACTGATTGAGTGTGTGAAAGTCTCTGTCATGCCCAACTCTTGGTGACCCCATGGACTGTAGCCTGCCAGGTTCTTCTGTCCATGGAGTTCTCCAGGCAAGAATAATGGAGTGGGTAGCCATTCTCTTCTCCAGGGGAACTTCCTGACCCAGGAATCAAACCAGGGTCTCCTGCATTGCAGGCAGATTCTTTACCAGCTGAACTACCCAGGAAGCTCTGATTAGGTGTGTGTATTTATAATATACCAGCAGACTGCTCAGAGTACTCACTAACTATACTTTTGTAGTGGTGGTGATGGTTTAGTCACTAAGTCGTGTCAGACTCTTTTGGGATTTCCCAGGCAAGAATACTGGAGTGGGGTAGCTGTTTCCTTCTCCAAGGGATCTTCCTGACCAGTGATAAAACTCATGTCTCCTGCATTGGCAGGCAGATTCCTTACTGTTGAGCCAACAGAGAAGTCCCAAGAGCCAAATAGTAGGAGTGAACAATGAATGTAATAGAAGAGGTCAGTTGAAATAAAACCTTCAAGCATAAATAAACATTAGTCCAAAGATAAAAGAAATAGTCTGGAGGCCTGTGGCACGCAGGCAAGGAATAACAACTTATATTCAGAACAAGATTGGGCAGCCTGCGTACGGCGAGAAACTGGAGATGAATGTAGACAGGGAAGCAGGGGCTGGATTGTCAGCACACTGATTGGACTCACCCTGTAGACAATGGTATCTCACTGGTAGTTCTATTTTAAACAGTCATGCTTATTTTAAGCATGTCACTTGGCATGATCACATTTGTGAGTTTAAAAGATCATTATGGCTTTGGTGTTTCAAAAGGCTCCATGTTAATGGCTTCTGCATGCTTGAGAACAGTTTGTAGGAAGAATGCTGGCATTTACATATTTATGCTGGCAAACTACAAAAGGCTAATTGTGGAATTTTCTTTGCTATGTAGCTAGGCTGACGTCAAAACCATTAGAGAAGTCACAGTATGAGCAGTATGCTAGTAAGGACACATTCCCAAATATACAGATAATACGGGGTCACCCTATGCAGCATAAAATTGCTAGTTGATCCGTATTCCACTATATAAAATAGTTAAATGGGAAAGCTACTTTTTTTTTGTAAATGGTATTGGGACATTTATACAGGGCTCTGAGTTCTTCAAAACAGCTTGGCAATTTGCTTCTCTGTGGCCAACAGAGAGTGTCTACCGCCGTATTGGATCTCTCTGACTTCTGTCTTTGACTCTAGACTTTTTTTCCAAATGGTTTCATTTGAGTAGTTTAGGTCCATTCAAGAGCATCTCCCTTTTAAGTAACAAAGTCAACGGATTAGAGACTTTAATCACAACTACAGAATCCTTTTTGTATGCCGTATAAAATACCCTAATCATGGGAATGATACCTTCCATGGAATAGCAATCTAGAAGATCATCTTAAAAGCGTGCCCACCTTGGGTTTCCTTGCAAAGGGAAGCTCACTTCTCGGACGGTACCCTTGGTTGCCTCTGTTTACGTCAGCTAAATGCACTGCTAGACACCAGCAGTCCTGGCCATGCATGTGGGACTCCATTTTGAAAGAGTTGGCTTTAATTTGGTATTTCTTTTAATTTCAGGTACAAATAATAGAACGGACAGTCTGGTGTCCCAAATAATTGTCATTATTTGCATTTCCAGGGCTGTTCCCCTATAAAAGTAGGTATTTACGGGAACACTTCAAAAACCAGCTGTTGTGGCCTGTCAGAGACAGCAGCTAGGAGCTCTCCTGGGTGGTAAGCGGGGCGGGGAGAGGGAGCCGGAGTGGCCGAGGAGCCCGGCGTACCACTGCGCGGGCAGCCTGGGTGATGAAGATGGTGGCCCCTGGATGCCGTTCTGCTCCACCAGCTGCTGCCTGTGCTGCCATGTCCTGGCTGGCACCATCCTGCTGGGCACCCAGTGCCTGATCTTCAATGCTGTGGTACTGCTGGTTCTGTTGAGTGCCCTGGCTGATCCAGATCAGTGTCACTTTTCAAGTTCTGAACTCGGAGGTGACTTTGAGTTCATGGATGATGCCAACATGTGCATTGCCATCACAATTTCTGTTCTCCTGGTCCTTATCTATGCAATGGCTGTGCACGGAGCATACAGGCAACATGTGACCAGGACCATCCCATTCTTCTGTTACCAGATCTTTGGTTTTGCCCTGAACACCAGGGTTGCAGTCACTGTACTTGTTTATCCAAATTCCATCCAGGAATATACATGACAGTTCAGTTCAGTTCAGTCCCTCAGTCGTGTCCGACTCTTTGTGACCCCATGGACTGCAGCACACCAGGCCTTCCTGTCCGTCACCAGCTCGTGGAGTTTACTCAGACTCATGTCCATCGAGTCAACAATGCCATCCAACCATCTCATCTTCTGTCATCCCCTTCTCCTCCTGCCTTCAATCTTTCCCAGCATCAGGGTCTTTTCCAATGAGTCAGTTCTTCGCATCAGGTGGCCAAAGTATTGGAGTTTCAGCTTCAGCATCAGTCCTTCCAATGAACATTTAGGACTGATTTCCTTTAGGATGGACTGGTTGGATCTCCTTGCAGTCCAAGGGACTCTCAAGGGTCTTCCCCAACACCACAGTTCAAAAGCATCAATTCTTTGGCACTCAGCTTTCTTTATAATCCAACTCTCGCATCCATACGTGACCACTGGAAAAACCATAGTTTGACTAGATGGACCTTTGTTGGCAAAGTAATGTCTCTGCTTTTTAGCATGCTGTCTAGGTTGGTCATAACTTTTCCTCCAAGGAGTGAGCATCTTTTAATTTCATGGCTGCAGTCACCATCTGCAGTGATTTTGGAGCCCAAGAAAATAGTCTGCCACTGTTTCTCCATCTATTTGCCATGAAGTGATGGGACCAGATGCCATGATCTTTGTTTTCTGAATGTTGAGCTTTAAGCCAACTTTTTCACTCTCCTCTTTAACTTTCATCAAGAGGCTCCTTAGTTCTTTGATTTCTGCCATAAGGGTGGTGTCTTCTGCATATCTGAAGTTATTGATATTTCTCCTGGCAGTCTTGATGCCAGCTTGTGCTTCCTCCAGCCCAGCGTTTCTCGTGATGTACTCTGCATGTAAGTTAAATAAGCAGGGTGACAATGTACAGCCTTGACATACTCCATTTCCTACTTGAAACCAGTCTGTTATTCCATGTCCAGTTCTGCTGCTTCCTGACCTGTACAGAGATTTCTCAAGAGGCAGGTCAGGTAGTCTGGTATTCCCATCTTTTTAAGAAGTTTGCTGTGGTCCACACAGTCAAAGGCTTTGGCATAATCAATAAAGCAGAAGTAGATATTTTTCTGGAACTCTCTTGCTTTTTCAGTGATCCAATCAGTTCAGTTCAGTCGCTCAGTCCTGTCTGACTCTTTGCGACCCCATGAATCGCAGCATGCCAGGCCTCCCTGTCCATCACCAACTCCTGGAGTTCACTCAAACCCATGACCATCAAGTCAAGGATGCCATCCAGCCACCTCATCCTCTGTCGTCCCCTTCTCCTCCTGCCCTCAATCCCTCCCAGCATCAGAGTCTTTTCCAATGAGTCAACTCTTCACATGAGGTGGCCAAAGTACTGGAGTTTCAGCTTTAGCATCATTCCTTCCAAAGAAATCCCAGGGCTGATCTCCTTCAGAATGGACTGGTTGGATCTCCTTGCAGTCCAAGGGACTCTCAGGAGGCTTCTCCAACACCACAGTTCAAAAGCATCAATTCTTCGGCGCTCACCTTTTTTCACAGTCCGACTCTCACATCCATTCATGACCACAGGAAAAACCATAGCCTTGATCAGACAGACCTTTGTTGGCAAAGTAATGTCTCTGCTTTTGAATATGCTATATAGGTTGGTCATAACTTTCCTCCCAAGGAGTAAGCGTCTTTTAATTTCATGGCTACAGTCACCATCTGCAGTGATTTTGGAGCCCGGAAAAATACAGTCAGCCACTGTTTCTACTGTTTCCCCATCTATTTCCCATGAAGTGATGGGACCGGATGCCATGATCTTCGTTTTCTGAATGTTGAGCTTTAAGCCAATTTTTTCACTCTCCTCTTTCACTTTCATCAAGAGGCTTTTGAGTTCCTCTTCACTTTTTGCCATAAGGGTGGTGTCATCTGCATATCTGAGGTTATTGATATTTCTCCCAGCAATCTTGATTTCAGCTTGTGCTTCTTCCAGCCCAGCATCTCTCATGATGTACTCTGCATATACGTTAAATAAACAGGGTGACAATATACAGCCTTGATGTACTCCTTTTCCTATTTGGAACCAGTCTGTTGTTCCATGTCCAGTTCTAACTGTTGCTTTCTGACCTGCATACAAATTTCTCAAGAGGCAGGTCAGGTAGTCTGTATTCCCGTCTCTTTCAGAATTTTCCACAGTTGATTGTGATCCACACAGTTAAAGGCTTTGGCATAGTCAAGAAAGCAGAAATAGATGTTTTTCTGGAACTCTCTTGCTTTTCCATGATCCAGCGGATGTTGGCAATTTGATTTCTGGTTCCTCTGCCTTTTCTAAAACCAGCTTGAACATCAGGAAGTTCACGGTTCACGTATTGCTGAAGTCTGGCTTGGAGAATTTTGAGCATGACTTTACTAGCATGTGAGATGAGTGCAATTGTGCGGTAGTTTGAGCATTCTTTGGCATTGCCTTTCTTTGGAATTGGAATGAAAACTGACTTTTTCCAGTCCTGTGGCCACTGCTGAGTTTTCCAAATTTGCTGGCATATTGAGTGCAGCACTTTCACAGCATCATTTTTCAGGATTTGAAACAGCTCAACTGGAATTCCATCCCCTCCACTAGCTTTGTTCATAGTGATGTTTTCTAAGGCCCACTTGACTTTACATTCTAGGATGTCTGTCTCTATGTTGGTGATCACACCATCGCAGTCGTGAAGATCTTTTTTTGTATAGTTCTTCTGTGTATTCTTGCCACCTCTTCTTAATATCGTCTGCTTCTGTTAGATCCATACGATTTCTGTCCTTTATTGAGCCCATCTTTTCATGAAATGTTCCCTTGGTATCTCTAATTTTCTTGAAGAGATCTCTAGTTTTTCCCATTCTATGGTTTTCCTCTATTTCTTTGCACTGATCGCTGAGGAAGGCTTTCTTATCTCTCCTTGCTATTCTTTGGAACTCTGCATTCAAATGGGTATATCTTTCCTTTTCTCCTTTGCCTTTCCCTTCTCAGCTGCCTCCTAATTTTCCTCACAAAGATGATATCATGTCAATGAATCCTATCTGTTTGGTCCTCATTATTTTTCTGTTTATCAGCATTATCTTGATTTTTAACAATTATTTGATTAGCTGTGTTTGGAACTGCTACTGATGCATCAATGGCAGGAACTCCTCTGATGTCCTGGTTTATGTTACCAGCAGTGACCCTACAACGCTGTTACCCCTGTACCACTGCCACCCTATGTGTCTGCCTAAGCCTGGAAGTGGGGTGTAGCTGAGAGCGACAGCTTAATTTTACTTCTGAGATGTGCTCTCTGAGCTTATTTCTTACTGAAATGCTACAGCTTAAAATTTTAGATGTTAAGTTGAAACTCTGTAGTTTGAAACCTGGGCTTTAGCTAGATCACTGTGATGGAGTGACTGTAGACTTCTCTCTGTGGGGGTGGGGTGGGCTGGGCTGGGCTGGGCTCCCTTAGTCTTCCCTCTGCATCAAAATTTTCAACAACCTGGATGAACCTTTGTCCAAGGAGTCTGTTGTATGTGCTGAACCCCAGAGTTGAGTTGAATGCATTACAACTTTTTACTCCCTTTTTCTCTTTTGAAAGTGTAAAATAAAGTCAAAATTAGACCCCCGCCTCCCCCCCTCCCCCCGGCAAATATCAGCTGTTGTTTATTGTGACTGGATTGGCAGTGACTGCGATGTGTTTGTGTTAGTCATTCAGTTGTGTCCGACTCTTGCTACCCCGTGGACTGCAGCCCACTAGGCTCCTCTGTCCATGGGATTTCTCAAGGAAGCATACTGGAATGGGTTGCCATTTCTTCTCTGGAATATCTTCCTGATCCAGGGATAGAATCCAGGTCTCCTGCATTGCAGGCAGTTTCCTGAATTGCAGGCAGATTCTTTACCAACTGAGCCACCAGGGCTATGTGTTTAGCTGCCTCTATTTCCTTTTTTGCCAGGTGTTAAGCCAGACTACACTTCTCAGTGTGGCCCTCAGGTATAGGTCTGGTAACTCAACTCCACAATTCTCCCCTCCCTCAGTTTCTTGCCATCTGGGAAGCTGGAAATCAGAGGATTCTAATGCCCTAGGTGGTGGTGGAGACACAGGTTCCAAGGAGCCTGAGTCCTGAGTAATTGCCTGAAAGGAAATCATACAAGATGGCTGCCTGACCAGGAACACCTCTGTTGAACTAGTTCATGAGTGAAAATAGACTTTTTGTGTCAAGCATTGGCAAGCTGGAGCTGATTGTTATAACAGTGAACCTCCCCTGGATTTTACTCTGCCTATGGCTGTGGAGTTCATAACTGATACTTAGATATGTATTGTAGACCTTCATTATCTGCAGGTTCCACATCCACAGATCCAACCAACTATGGATCAAGCAATATTTGAAAAAAACTTCAGAAAATTCCAACAAGCAAAACTTGAATTTGTCACTCTGGCAAATATTTGCATAATATTTACATGGTAATTATATTGTATAAGTACTATTTGCATAGCATTTACATTGTATTAGGTATTGTAAGCAATTTGATGCTGCTGCTGCTGCTACTGCTGCTAAGTCGCTTCAGTCATGTTCGACTCTGTGAGATCCCATAGGTGGCAGTCCACCAGTCTCCCCCGTCCCTGGGATTCTCCAGGCAAGAACACTGGAGTGGGTTGCCATTTCCTTCTCCAATGCATGAAAGTCAAAAGTGATAGTGAAGTCGCTCGGTCGTGTGTGACTCTTAGCGACCCCATAGACTGCAGCCCACCAGGCTCCTCCATCCATGGGATTTTCCAGGCAAGAGTACTGGAGTGAGGTGCCATTGCCTTCTCTAATAAGCAATCTAGAGATGATTAAAATTTCATGGGTGGATGTGTGTAGATTATATGTAAATACTATACCGCTTTATGTAAGGGACTTGAGCATCCATTGATTCTGATCACTTCAGAGGTCCTGGAATCGTCCCTAGTTTTGCTGAGGGACAGGTGTATCACTAACCTGTTTGTTGTCACTTTTGTTACTTTATTTGTTAAACGAAAAGCACAATCTATATCCTATCCTATTAAAACTCAAGAAATGTAAGAAAATATTTGTTATATTGGGGGGATTAAATAGTATTCAATTTCTTTTTTTTTTTTTACTAAACAATTGAAGTTTTAGGACAATGTCTGCATGAATCTACTTGTAACAGGGAAATGATTTAAATTTTCTTTTATTAGTTAAATTGTTCTCTTGAAATTAGTAAAATAGAAATCTAATTGGTTTTCTTTTTATTAACCTAATTAATTTATATAAACATTGCTCCAGATTAAAGCCCAAATATTTTGAGAGCAACCGCAGTGAAAACCAGGAGGCTGGTTTTCATGGCTGCTTATCAAGTCAGCTCCTACATTTTCAAGTTCACCTTTCTTATCTTTCGTTCTTATACAATGATGTCATTGTTTGGAATTTAGCTATTTCCAGTAAACCAATGTGTGATTTTAATGACGCTACTGAATGACATTTTATTTTGTATACTGAACTCACAAAAAAGTCAATAATGTAATTCCAGTTTATCTAATACAATATCTTGATATTTAATAGACAAACGTATTTTGGAAACTCAAGGTAACATTTTATTATTCCATGGACTTTATTGACTGATTTCAGTCAAGGTAGAAATACCTTTGGTCTGAGTTAGCCTATCCCCACAGGAATGAATTGTTAGAAGAAAGATAAGTAAAACGACAGAAACAATGATATTAATATAAACAGTGAATATAACAGAAAAACAATGTTTGAATTATGATAATTTGTGATAATTTGAAGTAATAAAGGTGACCAAAGGCAAGAAAAATGAATATAAGGATACTCAAATAAATGATATTTGAGCTAGAAGAAAAGCAAAAATCAGTATAGGCAAACATTTTGTAAACTATAGTTTTAAGAAAAGGGAGAATAAGAAAAACCACTCCACACTAAAAGAGACAAGATGTATTAACTGAAGACTATTAGCAAGGAGAGAAAGGGACGTAAAGAATACGAAATGTTTAAGAAAAAGGAGGAAATCCTGTAATTTGTGAAAACATGGAGGGCATTATACTAAGGGAAATAAGCTAGGCAGAAAAAGAGAAATACCTCTGATATCACTTATATGGGTAATTTTAAAAAATGAACTCATAGAAAAAGTAGGATGGTAGTTGCCACGGTTTAGGGGTGGAGGAAATAAGGAGAAGTTGGTAAAAGTTACACATTTTCAGCTCTAAGAAGAATAAGGTTTGAGGAACTAATGCATAACGTGGTGCATTGGCAGGCAGATTCTTTACTGTTGAGCCACCAGGGAAACTCTATGGTTGAAATTTGCTCAAAGAGAAGAACTTAAATGTCCTCACCCACCTTCCACCAAAAAGAGGTAAACATGTGAAGTGATGGATGTGTTAATTAACTCGATGGAAGGAATCCTTTCACAATGTACTATACCCCAGTGAAGCTGGGGGAAAAAAGAAGGAAAACAAGCTTTAAAATAACTTCAGATTTCAGTTCCACATTCAACTTGGCTGTGACCTAATTACTTTACTACTCTGAGTTCAAGTGCCCCCAACTCTAACATGAAAATAATGATATCTCATAAGATGCCTGCAAAGCCATCTTAAGCTTTCCAGGCCTAAGCACACAGTAGAGTCAGCCCCTCTCCTGTCAGGTCAGTTCTCTCTCCTTCCAGGGTAATTAAGTGGTACCTGGGCGTGTGACTGCTCATTCACTCTTTATTCCCCAGCCTACCTGTAATTAGACATGGCCCTGTGACTACATTCTCACCAGTAGGATGTCAGTGGACACGAAGACACTGGTGTGCCTCTTATGTGCCTCTTCCTTGATTAGAACCAGTAGAGGTCCAGCTCTGACCATGTGGGTGAGGCCAAGGCCACAAGCCCTGAATGACAGCATGGAGAGGACCTTCCAACAGTCTCGACTACTTGGCTCACATCGTTCCAGGAAACAGCAGTATACTTCTGTCCTCTTCAGCTTCCAGTAAGGGAAGCACCTGAGACAAAATGAGGAGGAGGGTCCAGACATGGCCTGAAGCGTCATCAGAACATGAATAGACAGCTGTGCAGTTTGTGAAAGCCATCAGCGAGCCCTCGAGTCAAAGTCAGCTGTCAGACATTTGGGAATTTACCCGAGATGAAGTATCAGAGTCTAGATAAGAACCCAAGTCTCCTTCTTAGACAAGTGTTTTTTTCTTTTATTGGTGGAAGAGAAAATAAATAAAACCTTTAGGAGGTCAAATGGCTTTCCCAGAACTGAAGGAGAATTTTGGTTCAACCCATTCTGAGCTCAGTGATAGAGCATAAAACTTCCTGGAAAATCATGAAAAAGATAACCTGCTTGCTGTATAGCTTGCTGGGAACAGGTCCCTGTTGACACCAAGAAAACCACCAGAAGAGTGCCAGTGCCAAATTCCTGCTTTGTATTCAACTTCCCTTCAGCAAGGAGAAACCCTGTAATCTCATGAAAAAAGTGCTGGGCAAGGTCATTGACCGGGTGAATCATCTCTCTGGGCTGTTTCCTCACAGGTAAAGTAAGAGGACTGGACTAGTTTTATGCAAAATTTCACCCGGGCCTAGGCCTGAGGATAGATATAAACTTTATGGCTTTCCTAAGGGAGGGCAAGCTTTTGTGGGTGGGGGTGAGATAATGCTAGGGGTGACTTTTTAGAATTGTACTGAAGGTGTCATGAGAGCATTGCATCAGATACTCTTGATGTGCCCAGCTCGGGAAGTAAATGATGAGTAAGAAACAGTGGCTGACCTTGAGGAACTCAGAATTAAGTAGAAGTCTTGGTGGGAGTTAGTGTGGGACAGGGCAAGGGAGAGGGCATTGAGGGGAATCTGGGGGGACCTTGGGGAATCACACAATCTCTGATTTGGTTTCTTCCAATGAAATAGCAACTCCTCAGGGATGCTGGGAGGATTGGAAATAACATAGATAAGCTGACCAGGACAGCGTCCGTAACAAAAGTGGTGCCCACATGGTAGTTCACCATCATGACTTGTGTGGCAGAGTGTGAGCCTGAGTGACAATCTCTCAGGCTGCCCCTTGCCCACCCCCAGCTCTGCTCCAGACGAAGAGACTGCTTTATTGGGTTGCTCACAAGTGGGCTTCTTTGGGTGTGAAACACTCTGTGAGGTGAGGCAAAAGACTGGGATGCAGAGTTAAAGGGAGCTGAGAGGGGACTTCCCTGGTAGTCCAGTGGTTAAGGCTGTTCTCTCAGTGCAGGGGGCCTGGGCTTGATCCCTAGTCCAGGAACTAGATCCCGCACACTGCCACGAAGAATTTTCGTGCTCCAACTATAAAGACCTGGTGCAGCCAAATAAAATAAATATTGAAAAGAATTAAAAATATATATAGTTGATAGACTTAGAGGAGAGGCTAAGTGGTCTAAGAGTAAGGAATTCAGTGAGGGGAGATGAGAAGTGAAAGGAAAATGGCTCTTGGGCTTGGGAGAGGAGGCACAGGAGGTGGGTGATGGCTGAGAGGTTACAGGGTAAGACAACTGGGCGGTGGGAGGCAGGGAGGGCTGTGTGTGCGTGGGGGGAAGTTAGAGGGAAGAGATGTAAAAGTGTAACAGGATTTTGTATGGGACCCCCGCCTTTATTTTTGAGAGATAAGTTAAAGAATAAAGACTTCCTTTTTTGAATGTTTTTGGCTGCTTGTGCCTCTTTAATTCTGATGTCAGTGAAACACAGAACCACAAGAGTTTGGCATCCTAAATCGTCCCACTACATAAATAAATAATTGGAATGCATTGTGGTGATGGAGGTATTTATTGATACAAAGGCCTGTGGGCATCACGGGAGGAGGATTTCTTTCTCCTGAAGAGAGAAGGAAGCAATAGATCTGTTTGTGGGCTGCGTTTGACTCTCCCTGGATAAATGATCTTGGTAAAGTCACTCGAACTCTCTGACTCTTGACTTCCTCGTCTATAAATGAAGAATGATTAAAAAATGCCCTCCTTAAAGGCTTTGCACAAAGATCAAGTGAGGTATTGAATATATAACATGAAATGAAGAGGCTGGTGGGAGTTCTAGTTGAGAGCATGGGTTGTGAGGTTGGATGCATGTGGGTTTGAATTTTGGCTCAGGATGCTGTGGACAAGTAACAGGATATTTGTGGGGCACAATGGCCAACACACAGAGAGCTTTATAGGTGCCACAGGAGAAGCACTCAAATGTTACTGAATTGTCTTTGCAAATCTTGAAGCACTGTGAAAGTGGCTATTACTAATTTTATGATTCAGACTAAGGCCCAAGAGTACCAAACTGCAGAGGTAAAAATGCACAGTGGGTGGGGATGAGGTCCTGTGTTGCTTTCCTGCTGCTGCTGAAACAATAATCACAAACAACACAGAGTTATGCTCTTATAGTTCTGGAGGTCAGTCTGAAATGGGCTAAAGTCAGAGTGCCACAGGGCTGATTCCTTCTGGAAATTTTAGTGGAGAATCTATTTCCTTGTTCCTTCCTGCTTCGAGTCTGACTCCATTCCTTGCGTGACAGCCCCTTCCATCCATCTTCAAGGACAGCATCAGAGCATCTTCTCTCCTCTCTGGCCCCTGCTCTGTCCTTGCAACTTTTTCTAAGGACACTTGTGATTTCATCAGATCCACCCAGATAATTTAGAAAACTCTCCTCATCGCAAGATCTGTAACACAATTACCTCTGCAATTTTTTTTTTTTTTTTTTTTTTTTGCCAAATAAGGTAAAATGTTCACAGATTCCAGAGATTAGAATGTGGTCATCTTTGTTTTTGTTTAGTTTCTAAATTGTGTCCAACTCTTCGCAACCCCATCCTCTGTCCAGGGGATTTCCCAGCAAGAATACTGGAGTGGGTTGCCATTTCCTTCTCCAGGGGATCTTCCTAACCTAGGGATTGAACCTGGGTCTGCTGCAGTGGTGTGCAGATTCTTTACCACTGAGGGAATCCCGGGTGGTCATCTTTGGGCAGCTGTTATTCAGCCGATCTCAGGTACCTGGGGAAGAAAAAAGGAATTTCTAAAACAGAAAACTTGCAAACTGGGAAAGCTAATTTCAGACAGTGAATAACTACTGAAAAGTTAGGAACCTAATGAAGGCAAGTAATGAGATGACAGGGCATATGCGTGACCCCGGTCCCCAGGAGTAACGGAGAAAGAAGACTCTGCCTCCTGCTTTTTGCCCCTTCCTGGTGTCTCTCAGTCCCCATTCTCTCTTCATGTTTGTCCCTCTTTCCCCCTCTCTCTCCGCTTCCTCTCTGTGTTGAGAAGCAGCATAAGTCTTGCTGTCATAATGACCTGATTTTTAATTTTGGATGAATTACTCCCAAGCTTTATGACCTTGCTCCAACCACTTAACCTCTCAGAACTTGAAACACCTTATCTGTTAAGATAAGTGTAAGGACAATGACCTTGGGGAGAGGGCTGCAAGATATAATATGAGATAGCTTTTTGACTTGAAAGCAAGTTTTCCTCTCTCAAGTAGAGAGAGAAAACAACTGGGAGAATAACTCCTAGTCCTCCCTCCCATCTTTTTGGGGAACAGGGGTCTCTCTAGAGCACTCTTTCTGTGCCAGTCACTCTTGTAAGCACTTTCACACATATTGTGCCACTTGTTTCTTAGTTGCTGCATGTGGGATCTGACCAGGGATCAAACCCAGGGCCCCTGCATTGGGAGCATGGAGTCTCAGCCACTGGACCACCAGGGTGCTTCCATTTGTTTCTTTCGACAACCTTTTAAGACATGGTTATCTCCCCTTTTTGATGGCAAAGAAAAATCTGTTTCTTACTCTTCTCACATTTCTGACATCAAATATGTGGGCATTTTACCCACACCAGTCAATTTGCCAACTCTCTGGACACCAGCTGGATGTACTATAACTCCATTCTGACACTGACTACTCAGGGTTAGGGAAGACCCCACAGGTGAAGGGCTCAGTCCCGCAGGACTGCCCCCTGATTCAGACAGCAATCATGCAGTGAATCTCCAAGTTACTCACATCTCTGTGGCTGCAGACTGGGGGCTCCCATGATCCTCTCCTCAGGTTTGATAATTTGCTATGATTCACAGAACTCAGGGAAACACGTGTTTATATTTATTAGTTTATTATTGAGGCTTATACATAGGGCCTCCAAGGTGGTGCTAGTGGTAAAGAACTTGCCTGCCAATGCAGGGAACGTAAGAGACACAAGTTCGACCCTTGGGTTGGGAAGAACACCTGGAGAGGGCAGGGCAACCCACTCCAGTATTCTTGCCTGAAGAATCCCATGGACAGAGGAGCCTGGCAGGCTACTGTCTACAGGGTTGCAAAGAGTCGGACACAAACTGAAGCGATTTACCACGCACTTAGAGGACATAATAAAGGATACAGATGAACAACCAGACGAAGAGATTCGTAGAGTGAGGTCTGGAAGAGTCCATAGTGCAGAAACTTTGTCCCTGTGGAGTTAGGGTGCACATCCTCCTATTCACCAACCAGAATCTCTCCACATCCCAGAGTTTAAGAATTTTTATGAAGGTTTCACCCCATAGACCTGAATTGATCATTAACTCAATCTCCAATCCATCTCCCCAACCCAGAGGATAGAGGTGGGCTAAAAATTCCAAGCCTTTAATCACGACTTAGTTTTTCCAGTGACCATCCTGAAACTCTCAAGGAACCTATCCAGAGTCACCTCATTACAATATAAGACACTTCTGTCACCCAAGAAATGCCAAGGGATTTAGGCACTCTGTGTCAGGAACTAGCATCAAACACCAAATATTAGAACAAAAGATGCTCCTTGTGCTCCATCACTCAGGTGTAGGAGTTCTATGTCAGGAACTGACAGGTAGATCCAGAGAGTTGAGGCGATGGATCAAATTCATATAGTAGGAGGTGTCCAAGCTATGACCTTGACCTGACTCTCCTGACCCTGCAGCTGTCTATGGCACAGAAGTACATTTCATTGTTGGTGAAGTTTTAATTTCTTGCTACATATCTTCAAATGTATTGATTTGACAGTTAGAACATTCAATTTTTTTTTTCTTATAAAACAACAGAAGCGAAAGCCTTCTCTAGTAAGAGTTTTAACTTTGGGTGTGGCTCTTGGTTTTTGTGGTTCTTGGTGTGTCTACAACTGTCCCCAAAAGGTTGCCCTGTTCCTGCTACGCCCAGCAGGGCAGGCAGCACAAAGTTCTGTGTTTTTTATGCAGAGATCTGGCGGGCGGCCAGCCCAGGGCTCTAAGCTCTTGCTCATTGTAGTTCATGTCTGCCAGGCTGGTCACATGAACGGAAGTGGATGACTGGAGAACCCAAAAGCCGTTAAGAGTGGGAGTAAGTCATATGAATGGAAGTGGATGACTGGAGAACCCGAAAGCCGTAAGAGTGGGAGTAAGTCATCATGGTTGTAGCTTTACCAGCATGCATAGCAGCAGATGCCACAGTACCTGCAGCCACAGTAAGTCAGCCTGTTCTAGTGAGAGGCGGTGCTGCCAGGCTACACCTCACTTAAATGAGAATAGAAAGAAGCAACCTTTCTGGACAGATGCAACCTTGGAGATCAAAAGTTTCTTGGAGCCAATTGTTAGTAGAAAAAGGTCCCCTTTCCTCTGTTATGCAGAGTATCCTGCCAAAGCAGACACAGATTGCATTTTAATCTCCATCTGCCCCCCTGGACCTTGACAGTATAGCCCAGTAAGAGCCAAGTTTCTAGGACTGGGTCATAACTCTACTGCTGTGTGACCTTAGGCAACTGACTTAACCTCTCTGTGACTTGTTTCAGTATAAATTGAAGAGACTAACTATACTTATTTCAAAGATTCTCATGAGGATGCAATGACTTAACACACATATAAGTTAGAATTGTTTCTGGTCAAAGTAAGCACTGTAGGGCTGTCAGCATTATGACCTCCAGAGCTGCAAGCCCAGTTACTGGCAGGAAGCAGAGTCCCCTCCCCTCACCCCCTTCTCATACCAGTTGCAGGCCTCCTCTTCCACCACCTTCTAGAAGTATCTCTCTGCTCCTTCCACTCTTCTTGACTCCCTGATGACAGCAGTGAGCTTGCCTGGGAGCTAAATTCGCATGCAGGCGTATTTAAGAACGTCATCTATCTTGCTGGGATTATTTGTTAAGATAAAAGCTAACTGTTGAAACAAAGAAAGCTAACATTGCAGTGCCTTAAAGGATATAGAAGTTTATAATTTAGACTTGTTACAAACTATAGTACAGTTGGGAATGGATGAGTAGTCTCTGCCCTCAGACTTTGTTTCTAGTAAGATAGCTTGTGCTTTCTCTAGTTCAGCTAGTCCCTAGCCAGTCATTTTGTTATGCATAGGAAATAGAGACCATTTACATGATCTCTGAACCTAGGATAATATTTAGACTTAGTCTGGGTTCTAAGGAATCTAGAGCCTGTAAACAGTTCCTATTGGTATTAATATATCATGTGCACGCGTATGTGTATGTGTTAGTCGCTCAGCCATGTCCGACTCTTTGTGACCCCGTGGACTGTAGCCTGCCAGCCTTCTCTGTCCATGGGATTCTCCAGGCAAGAATACTGGAGTGGGCTGCTATTCCCTTCTCCAGGGGATCTTCTTGATGGATTAGTATATCATATTCGCAATAAATTGTGCCTGCTCACTTTACCCCTTCATCTTTTTAAAAAATTTTAATTTTATTTGTGTATTGATCATGGCACATGGAATGCAGGGTCTTAGTTCCCTGGCCAGGTGTCAAACTCCCGCTCCCTGCAGTGGAAGCACAAGTCTTTACCCCTGAACCACCAGGGAAGTACCTCCTCCTTCATCTCAATAATCAGTGTTAAGCTGACCTACCAAATCAGGCCAGCTCCCTGCAAAAGTTTCTTTTCTGTGGTTTAACGTCGACAATAAACATTCACATGGTAGGAGGTGGCAGTGAAGAGAACATCAATATTTGTAATTGTTGGTTATTTGCTGCAAACGGGGCTGGCAACATGAACTCATTATCCATAATAAGTGAGGTACATGTGGGCAGCGTGCAAGAAAGTGTATGTACCTACAGACAAAGCACAGACTCCACATTTGTAAAAATGCTTTATTTTGCCATCTGTTCTTTAATTTCCACTCAGAGATCTCTGACCCAGGAGCATTTGTGCTGGGGGGAGGAGGCGATGGGGTCGTATTGATTTCCCAGGGCACCTGGAGGCCAGAGGTCCTGCCCTAGTTTCTCAGTGGCCACCAGCAGCTGCACGAGGCAGAGATGGAGCTGTCTCTCCCTCGGTAACTGGCATTCCCGTCCCGGCTTTGTGTGACTCTGTGACCTTCTTCAGGTTGGAGCTGTCTTTGGAAACACACTGTCCCAGAAACAGATAAGACAAAACAATATAGGATGCTCCATTGTTCTAGAAGTATGACGAAATGTGTGTTCAATTGCGCTTTACTTACGCTTTCATTCACTTATTCGGTAAATGTTGATTGTCTCCTTTGTCTCCTCAGTGTATGTGCTGGGATAAAGGGTAGGCAGATAGAACAAAGGAATCCAAAAACGCAGTGGCTTCAGAAAGAAAGACGCGTCTGCGCTTTGCAGTCCCAGTCCAGGCAGCCCGGGAGGGCGGGATGGCTCGCCTACATATGGCTACTGGGCCATCTGTTGCTCCTATATCCCGTGGACACTGTTTTGTGATGTGTGTGGTTTGTACAAGGATTCAGGGGCTGCCTCACTCCTCTTCTCCGCACAAGGGAACCTGTTTTGACAGAGTGTTTACACTCTAGTTTGACAAACTGTAAACATGTTGAGCTTAAGAGATGTCATAAAAACATCTTCATGAAATTTGTCATTGCATATGTTGTTTTTGAGATATGTTTAAAAACAAAGGAAAACATGTTTATGCATGGAAAGCAAGCAAATATAAACAAGTTGTTTGCATTGGAGAGAAAGGCTCTGGAGGCACTGGGTGGCTTTCTTCAGACTTGTTTGCTCATCTGTAATATAGCGGTTTTTAAAAACCCATAATTTTATTTATTTATTTACTTATTTTGGCTATTCCAGGTCTTCCTTGCTGTGCGGGCTTTTCTCTAGTTGTGGCGAGTGGAAGTTACTCTCTGGCTGCATGTGCAGGCTTCTCTCGTGGAGCACAGACTATAGCGTGTGTGGGCTTCAGCAGTCTCAGCATGTGGGCTCAGTACCTGGGGCTCCCAGGCTCTACAGCACAGTTTCAGTAGCTGTGGCTTAGCTGTTCCTTGATATGTGGACTGGAGATTGAACTCATGTTTCCTGTATTGGCAGGTGGATTCTTTACCTCTGAATCATCAGGGAAGCCACTATAACGGTATTAAATAGGCATTGTCTCATAGGACTTTTATGAGAATCAAATGGACGCAACTTGTAAAGCAAGGGCTCTGTGGTCAGGTTGCCTTGGGTCCGAAGTCTAACCCTATTTTACCAACGGGTATAACTTTTGAAAACCCACTCCAGTATTCTTGCCTGGAGAATCCCCATGGACAGAGGAGTCTGGTAGACTATAGCTCATGGGGTTGCAAAGAGTCAGACATGACTGAGCAACTAAGCACACACACATACACATATAGCTTTTGGAAGATTACTAATTCCTCTGGGCCTCTGTTTTCTCAGCTGGGAATAATAATAGTGCTTTTACCTCATGGGGTTATTCAGTTCAGTTGCTTAGTCGTGTCTGACTCTTTCAGACCACATGAATCGCAGCACGCCAGGCCTCCCTGTCCATCACCAACTCCTGGAGTTCACTCAGACTCACGTCCATCGAGTCAGTCATGCCATCCAGCCATCTCATCCTCGGTCGTCCCCTTCTCCTCCTGCCCCCAATCCCTCCCAGCATCAGAGTCTTTTCCAATGAGTCAACTCTTCGCATGAGGTGGCCAAAGTACTGGAATTTCAGCTTTAGCTTCACTCCTTCCAAAGAAATCCCAGGGCTGATCTCCTTCAGAATGGACTGGTTGGATCTCCTTGCAGCCCAAGGGACTCTCAAGAGTCGTCTTCTACACCACAGTTCAAAAGCATCAATTCTTTGGCGCTCAGCCTTCTTCACAGTCCAACTCTCACATCCATACATGATCACAGGAAAAAACATAGCCTTGACTAGACGGACCTTAGTCGGCAAAGTAATGCCTCTGCTTTTGAATATACTATCTAGGTTGGTCATAACTTTTCTTCCAAGGAGTAAGCGTCTTTTAATTTCATGGCTGCAATCACCATTTGCAGTGATTTTGGAGCCCAAGAAAATAAAGTCTGACACTGTTTCCACTGTTTCCCCATCTATTTTCCATGGAGTGATGGGACCGGATGCCATGATCTTCGTTTTCTGAATGTTGAGCTTTAAGCCAACTTTTTCACTCTCCTCTTTCACTTTCATCAAGAGGCTTTTAGCTTCTCTTCACTTTCTGCCATAAGGGTGCTGTCATCTGCATATCTGAGGTGACTGATACTTCTCCTGGCAATCTTGATGCCAGCTTATGTTTCTTCCAGTCCAGCGTTTCTCATGATGTACTCTGCATATAAGTTAAATAAGCAGGGTGACAATATACAGCCTTGACGTACTCCTTTTCCTATTTGGAACCAGTCTGTTGTTCCATGTCCAGTTCTAACTGTTGCTTCCTGACCTGCATACACATTTCTCAAGAGGCAGGTTAGGTGGTCTGGTATTCCCATCTCTTTCAGAATTTTCCACAGTTGATTGTGATCCACACAGTCAAAGGCTTTGGCATAGCCAAAAAGCAGAAATAGATGTTTTTCTGGAACTGTCTTGCTTTTTCCATGATCCAGCAGGTGTTGGCCATTTGATCTCTGGTTCCTCTGCCTTTTCGAAAACCAACTTGAACATCAGGAAGTCCACGGTTCACATATTGCTGAAGCCTGGCTTGGAGAATTTTGAGCATTACTTTACTAGCATGTGAGATGAGTGCAATTGTGCGGTAGTTTGAGCATTCTTTGGCATTGCCTTTCTTTGGGATTGGAATGAAAACTGACTTTTTCCAGTCCTGTGGCCACCGCTGAGTTTTGCAAGTTTGCTGGCATATTGAGTGCAGCACTTTCACAGCATCATCTTTCAGGATTTGAAACAGCTCAACTGGAATTCCATCCCCTCCACTAGCTTTGTTCGTAGTGATGCTTTCCAAGGCCCACTTGACTTCACATTCCAAGATGTCTGGCTCTAGATTAGTGATCACACCATCATAGGAAGATTAAATAAGTTAATCCATTTGAAATACAAAACCTTAGAATCTGGTACATATCAACCATTTAAACATATTTACATATGATTTCATTTTACTTTCACATATAGCCCCAGTGTAATTCCTGCCATGTAGTAAATGGTCATCAAAAAATAACTATCAGGTGATAAATAAATGGAGATAGAACCATCTGATGTCAGTTGTTCATTTCCAAGAGAGCAGACTTGAATTTTTTCCCAAGGACTTCCTTTGGTAACTACCTTGCCCCATTGCATGGGGTTCTGGAGTAACAAGGGGTGACTTTAGGACCCACACCAGCATATCTTTGTGCTCCATCTAAAAGCAGAAATTTGCACAAAGGTGGGCAAGGATCAAGTATGGCTACTTGGAGTTACCTTTGAATGATGACTATAGCTGCTGGAGTAAAGAGGGTCCCTTTATCTTGCATTGAGAGCAACAGTGCCTAAATGGTTGGGTTGTTTCCTAGCTACCAATAAGTAACTTGTCCGCTTCCTGGAGGGAGGCTGCCACAGCCCATCACCAAAAAATAAGCAGAGCCGAGAGGTGGGGAAAGAAGTAACAGAGCCTTAACATCATTGTTTTAATCCTAGATCAAGACATACCTGAAGCTATACCATGGCACTTGAACTTTGTAAATAGATAATCCTATTATTTATTTATTTATTTTTAACTGACGCTATTTAGAATTGGGTTTATTTCATTTATAATGAAAGGACCATCTTACTAAAGGTTCTATTCCTAAACGTAACTGGAAAGGAGTATGATTGAATGTTTGTTATGTAGCAGTAATAATACTTGTAATAGATAATATTTAGTAAGGTCTACTACATACCAGACACTGTTCTAAGTATTTTGCATGTATCAACTCATTGAGGCCTGAGGAGGCATAGTTACTCCTATTTTACAGATGGGGAAAACAGAGGTATGAAAATGTTTCTTGGCCTGTGATTTCAGAGTCAAGAATAAATTTAAACATTCAAGGAAGCACTGGATTATCCAAAGAACTTGGCTTGTAATGTTTTTCAAGTGATGTTAACATCACCTTAAACATTTTTGAACTGCCTTTGAAAAGAATTATTATTAGAGCCAGTTTATATCAGAAAATAAATATCACAGTGTGTAATAACACTGCATGTTTGGCCATAAGGGCATGCCTGTGCTTGCTAAATTACTTTGTTTACTACTTGTGACCCTCAATGCTATTTAGCTGTTCACACAAATCAAATTCACCTCGAAGGACACAGGTATGTGGCCATTCAGGAACACGGGCCCTGAAGGTGATCCTAAAAGGAAGACTTCTCAACTGGTTTGTGCAAGGTATGCTTTGGAAGAGGACGTCCGAGCACATAAATTATAGTGTGCTGTTTTGAAAACAATCACATCGCAGTATGTTCATACCTTATTATTATTATTTTTTCTTTAAAGTATGTATCCAACAGAGGCAAGGCATGGAGGTGTTTGCATTAGGGACTCTGCTGACTCTAGTTGGTATCCGGGAGGTGAGCCAGCTCCTCAGCTGAGCCTGAGAAAGTCTATCTCATTCCACAAACAGAAGGTCCAGGTTGAGAAAGTGACAGTTCATTGATGTGGGCTGCACTTGGGTGAACACTTCAGGAGTCTAACAGAAGAGACTGAGAAAAAGTTACAGGAGTGATGTCCACCCCTAACACTCCTAGCAACCAAATCTGGATGAAGCATTTTCTGGTATGGAGAGATTAGGAAAGGAGATATTTCCTCGCATGTTATGAAAATCATTTAAAACATTCTCAAAAGTTGAAAGAAGAGTACAACACCTTTATTCAACAACTGTTAACCTTTTGTTTGTATGGGTGTGTGTTCATGTATGTGTGTGTGTGTGTGTGTGTGTGTGTGTCTAGAATTTTGCTGAAGCTTCTGAAAATAATTTTCAGACATTGAGACACTTTGCCCCTAAATAACTGAGGTAAGAATTAGGACATTCTCCAACATAACATCGCACTTGAGATAATATTCCCTAATTTCATTTTATTCATCCTTACTCAAGTTTGTTGTTTTCTTCCACTCACTCCAAATCAGGATCTAATCAATGCATTGCATTTTGTTGTTACATCTTTTTATTTTCCTTTATGCTAAAAGTATTGTGCACTTTAAAAACAAATGAACAAGCAAAAAAAAAATATACATTGTCCCTCTGAAGAGAACAGGCGGTGGTCCTGTAGAAGGTTCTACAGTCTGGATTCATCTGCTTGCTCTCTCCTGGTGCCATTCATCTCGCCCCTTTTCCCCAAGTATTTTGTGTGGCTGGAAGATAGATCCAGAGGTTTGACAAGATTCAGGTCACCCATCTTTGGCATAAATACTGCATAGGTGACCCCGTGAACATCAATTGCCTCTCATCAGGAATCACATAATGTCATGGTGTCCTATCATTACTAAATAAATGTGACCTCTAGCCCAAGGTGGTAACTGCTAGAACTTTCTACTGAAATGTTATTTCTCTCCCTGTTGCAATTAGAATCCAGTGGGAGATACCTAAGCACCCTGCACATACCCTTGTAGGCAGCAATCTTCACTGAATGACTTAGTCCATCCTGTACATTTGAGAACAACTTGCGATGGCTTCATAGCACTATTTCTAGAGCACCTTCAACCAGCTGTCTTTGTATTTCTTATGAATCCTAGGTTACAAGTATTCACTTGGCTGTTCTTCAAAAACAGCAAGATCTTGCTCAATGCTGATAGAGAAGTTCTGTAAATATGTGTAAACATTTCCTGTTTGGGACAGCTGGAAACATTTACCCTTAAACATCCCTAGTGGGTAGTGGAGGAATCAGCCTGGCTATGAAAATTTTATGCTCCACCAGCACCTAGAGTTTTCAGATTCACAACATAGATAGGCTTCCAGCCGGTTAGTACTCTACTGAGTTCTCCTGATACAGGGGATTTCAACCCCGATTATGCACTTGAATCATCCTGGGAGCTTTAGATTGTGTTCTGATCCATTTGGATCAAAATCTATGAAGGTGAGGCCAAGAAGAAGTATATTCTAAAAGCTTTCTCAGTGATTCTATTGAGGCCAGGTGGGAACCACTTAAAAAGAAGTCACATTTGTCCGTTGAACAAGGTAGTGGGGGAGTGGGAGAGGTGAGGAGGTGAGTAGGAATGCCCACTCTCTGAGCAGTCAAAAATCAATGTACAGTTTTTAGTTGGCCCTCCCTATCCATGGTTCCTCTGCATCAGCCATTCTGCATCCAAGAATTTGACAAACCCTGGATTGGATTGTACTGTATTGAAAAAAGATGAACAATGCAAACTGTGTTCATTCAAGGGTTAACATGCTTCAAAAAGGTAATTATAATATCAGCATGTAACATCAAGACACCACATACCTTCCTCCAAGATGGTGGTTGCCAAACTTCATCTACATATTAGAGTCTTTTGGGGGAGATTTTATCACTTCTGATGGGTAGGTTACGCTTTATACTGATTTAAATAGGAATATCTGGGCATGGAAACCAGGCATAAGAATATTTTAAAGATGTCAGGTAATTCCAATGTACACCTATGTTTTGGAAACACTGCCCCAGAGACTGTCTTCCAATGAGACAGCTTTGGTTTGCTCAGGAAGGCAACTATATCAGTTGAAAATGTTTGTGGCAAAAATGAGCAGCAAAACCAGTTAATGGCAGCTAAACCCAAAGGACACAATTTTACTTAACCAGAAGTCTGGAGGTGAATCTGGAGTTTTTCCTGAGGCTCGGTGATGTCATCAGGGACCCCTGCTCTGCCCTGAAAATGACATTTGCAGCTACTGGTTTCTCATCCTGTTTTTAATACTTCAGGGTCACAGGATGGCTACTGCGGCTTTAGTCATTTTAGCTTCACATCAGCTTTCCAAGGCAGAATGAAGGTGGGCTGGTACGTGAAAGCCTTATTCCTCTGAAGTTCTGTCATTTTCTCTTGAGATAGAGACTCTTCCAACCAACTTTCTCCTACATCTCTTTGGCGAGAGCAGATTCACATGTCTACCTCTAACCCAATTCTCTCAAAGGAAAATGGGACAGTATGATGGTTTAGACCAAACACAGTTGTTCACTTATGCCTGGAATGCATGCCTCCTCTCATGAGATGAATGGATTTCCACTGGTTGACGTTCTGTTACCAGGGAAGACCTGGAGTGATTGCTTGTTAGGCAGCCAGCAAACTGTCTGCGAGAGCAAGCAGTGAAATGACTAAAAGGGGGAGGAAGAGGAGAAATAGTATTTAGGAAACCACAGACTTCTCCATTTTGCAAGAAAGAAGGTCCAGCCACTCCTGTTACAACAGCTCTGCCTGAGGCTAGTGGCATCACATCAGAAATGCATCTTATTCTGTATTGGGATCGTCCAGGTTCTAGTTTAAAGGCCTTCCCTGGGACTCTTCTTCAAACGCTGTTTGAAAAATTCCTGTTGATGGCAATGAGAAGAGCCAGTTGACACAATTTTTAAGCATTGAACAGATTTTGGGACCCATTTTTCTCCCTTCCTCCCCTTCACAAGTAATTGAAAATAAATGCAAAGTTTATAGAGTTTTGCCAAGAAAATGCCCTGTTCATAGCAAGCACCCTCTTCCAACAACACAAGAGAAGACTCTACACGTGGACATCACCAGATGGTCAACACCGAAATCAGATTGATTATATTCTTTGCAGCCAAAGATGAAGAAGCTCTATACAGTCAGCAAAAACAAGACAGGGAGCTGACTGTGGCTCAGATCATGAACTCCTTATTACCAAATTCAGACTCAAATTGAAGAAAGTAGGGAAAACCGCTAGACCATTCACGTCTGACCTCAATCAAATCCCTTATGGATTATACAGTGGAAGTGAGAAATAGATTTAAGGGCCTAGATCTGATAGATAGACTGCCTGATGAACTATGGAATGAGGTTCATGACATTGTACAGGAGACAGGGATCAAGACCATCCCCATGGAAAAGAAATGCAAAAAAGCAAAATGGCTGTCTGGGGAGGCCTTACAAATAGCTGTGAAAAGAAGAGAGGCGAAAAGCCAAGGAGAAAAGAAAAGATATAAGCATCTGAATGCAGAGTTCCAGAGAATAGCAAGAAGAGATAAGAAAGCCTTCTTCAGTGATCAATGCAAAGAAATAGAGGACAAGAACAGAATGGGAAAGACTAGAGATCTCTTCAAGAAAATTAGAGATACCGAGGGAACATTTCATGAAAAGATGGGCTTGATAAAGGACAGAGATGGTATGGACCTAACAAAAGCAGAAGATATTAAGAAGAGGTGGCAAGAATACACAGAAGAACTGTACAAAAAAGATATTCACGACCAAGATAATCACGATGGTGTGATCACTCATCTAAAGCCAGATATCCTGGAATGTGAAGTCAAGTGGGCCTTGGAAAGCATCACTACGAACAAAGCTAGTGGAGGTGATGGAATTCCAGTTGAGCTGTTTCAAATCCTGAAAGATGATGCTGTGAAAGTGCTGCACTCAATATGCCAGCAAAGTTGGAAAAAGCAGCAGTGGCCACAGGACTGGAAAAGGTCAATTTTCATTCCAGTTCCAAAGAAAGGCAATGCCAAAGAATGCTCAAACTACCGCACAATTGCACTCATCTCACATGCTAGTAAAGCAATGCTCAAAATTCTCCAAGCCAGACTTCAGCAATACATGAACCGTGAACTTCCTGATGTTCAAGCTGGTTTTCGAAAAGGCAGAGGAACCAGAGATCAAATTGCCAACATCCGCTGGATCATGGAAAAAGCAAGACAGTTCCAGAAAAACATCTATTTCTGCTTTCTTGGCTATGCCAAAGCCTTTGACTGTGTGGATCACAATCAACTGTGGAAAATTCTGAAAGAGATGGGAATACCAGACCACCTAACCTGCCTCTTGAGAAATCTGTATGCAGGTCAGGAAGCAACAGTTAGAACTGGACATGGAACAACAGACTGGTTCCAAATAGGAAAAGGAGTACGTCAAGGCTGTATATTGTCACCCTGCTTATTTAACTTCTATGCAGAGTACATCATGAGAAATGCTGGGCTGGAAGAAACAAGCTGGAATCAAGATTGCTGGGAGAAATATCAATAACCTCAGATATGCAGATGACAGCACCCTTATGGCAGAAAGTGAAGAGGAACTCAAAAGCCTCTTGATGAAAGTGAAAGAGGAGAGTGAAAAAGTTGGCTTAAAGCTCAACATTCAGAAGACGAAGATCATGGCATCTGGTCCCATCACTCCATGGAAAACAGATGGGGAAACAGTAGAAACAGTGTCACACTTTATTTTTTGGGCTCCAAAATCACTGCAGATGGTGATTGCAGCCATGAAATTAAAAGACACTTACTCTTTGGAAGAAAAGTTATGACCAACCTAGATAATATATTCAGAAGCAGAGACATTACTTTGCCGACTAAGGTCCGTCTAGTCAAGGCTATGTTTTTTCCTGTGATTAAGTATGGATGCGGGAGTTGGACTGTGAAGAAGGATGAATGCTGAAGAATTGATGCGTTTGAACTGTGGTGTTGAAGAAGACTCTTGATGGTCCCTTGGGCTGCAAGGAGATCCAACCAGTCCATTCTGAAGGAGATCAGCCATGGGATTTCTTTGGAAGGACTGATGCTAAAGCTGAAGCTCCAGTACTTTGGTCACCTCATGCGAAGAGTTGACTCACTGGAAAAGACTCTGATGTTGGGAGGGATTGGGGGCAGGAAGAGAAGGGGACGACAGAGGATGAGATGGCTGGATGGCATCACTGACTCGATGGACATGAGTCTGAGTGAACTCCGGGAGTTGGTGATGGACAGGGAGGCCTGGCGTGCTGCGATTCATGGGGTCGCAAAGAGTTGGACACGACTGAGCAACTGAACTAACTAAATGTAACCCATATAAACCAAAGTTTCCCCCATGACCAGTACCCACTTTAATGGTTTTATTTAATTTTAAAAATAACAATAGAAACTTAATATATATATATATGTATTTTTGGTGATTGCAACTTTTCTGATGCCCTAAAGTATGTGCTTGGTCTCTATTTTGGGTGAACCAGCATTTCTCATGGGAGTTCTTTAGTCATGTGCGTCATTGCTGGAACCCAAGATGGTATTTTTTAAAAAGGCTGTCGTCTCCATGCTTGTGAGTTAACTCAGATGATCAAATGGTAACTCTCCCAAGGCACAGCTCTAATCAACTTCAGTAACTAAGACAACATATATAAAGCACATAAAATATTGCTTGACACGTACGAGCTAGGTATAGTGCTTGTTGTTTCTAGAGATCTCAAAATTCTTTTGAAATGAAAGAGACCACACAATTCACACAAAGATAGTATGTTAACAAGTGAGCAATGTAGAAAGGGAAAGGATAAGAGAACTAATGCGTTTTGATCATCTTTCCTATTATAGGTTCAGAAAAGACAGTGTATATATTATGTACTGTTATATTTAATGCTTCCACCTAGCCCAAAGAGGTAAGTATTATTATAGCCACTTGACCAGTGAGGAAAATGAAGCTCAGAAAGTTGGAGTAACTTGTGCAAGATAACAAATGAGTAAGCAGCCAAACTGACTTAGATCTGTCTTGATTGAGACATGTTTTTTTAAGAATACATGCTTCTCTTCATTTTTTTTTTTTTTGATAGATACATAGGACAAAATATATGGTGTATGGATAAAACCTTTAGTTGTTCATAGAAAAGGGCACCCAATCTACTTCTGTTAGGTTGCTATTGATGTCCCTAGAGGCAAGAATGGTGTAGCTTTTAGGTAACTATTATTGATAATTTATAGCCTTGAAGTTATAAAGGTGAAAATGTGATTCTTGTCTCTTAGAGAAGTTACAGACCAATGGAGAGACAGAAGTGCCAATGAATGATGAATATTCAACATAATAATTGCTACTAAGTTCACATATTTGGAATAAATGTAGATCGTGGAAAAAGAAATTCTGAGCTAGAGAGGATTAGAGAAAGATTCACGAAGGATATAATTTTGACACAAGCACAGACTTCAGGACAAGGAGGAGATATCCAGGGAGATAGTCAGGGGGAGAACATTCCAGGGAGAAAGAACAGTCTGTGCAACAGCAAGTAGATTTAAGAGAGCTCTGGGAATTACAAGCAGTTCAGTATTGATGGCTCTTGAGGTTTAAAGTTAAGAGTGGCAGAAATGAGTCCCTGGGGGAAAGAAAGTTTCAGATTCTTCTAAAAGGGTTTAGCTCGTTTTTTTTTTTAATAAAAATAATAATACTGTACTGATATAATACCATCAAATAAGAGATGATTATGATAACACAGAGATCCAAAGACAATTAATATTTTAAATATTCATGCCTGCAAAAGATTAGAGATGACCAAAATGTCCACCAATGGAAGACAGATTAAATAAATTTTCTATATACATAAATGAAAAACCATATATATGGCTATTTCAAAAGCATAGGGAATGGATAGACTTGGAGTTTGGGATTGATATGTACACACTGCTATATTTGAAATAGATTTTAAAAAATAAATAAATTTTAATTTTAATTTAAAAGATGAATACATAAAAATTAAATTCTCACTTCCAAAAAAATTGAAAAACAATAAAAAGAATGAAGTAAATCCATAGCGTCCTAGATCAGATTCTCCAGAAAGCAAAGCTAGAAATTTATTTGGGAGGGACAAGCCCAGAATGGTGAGGGTGAAGCTAATGGGAAGTAAAGCAAGAGAAAGTGCAGTATATGTGTCACCACGCTGACCAGATCATGGACTGTAAGGGACACGACGTTTCTTTCACTCAGCAGGCAGCTTATTAGTAGGAACCATCCCAGAATAGTCTATGGATGAGGGAAAGGAGGGAGACGTCTACTGCGTGGCTCCTCCCATTTCTTGTTTCCAGTTGGTGGAGGCTGATGTCGTCTGGCCCTCAGCAGCTCACGGAAAGCTGGGACCTGTGCCTAGCAGTGGTGTTGGATGCAGGTCCCAAAGTGGGGGGCCACCAGGCACAGGAGGCCAACCAAGAGTGAAAGGAGGAAACTATCGAGGGAATTTTAAAATGTATATAGAGACTTTTATCCCAGTTAATATACTGCCTGGCTATAAAGTCTGGAAACATAGACATATTATTTTTATCATATTTTACATATCAATATGCTATCTTTTCACAAGCATATTCCTTCCTTATGTTGCTAGACTTGACAGCCACCTTATATTCTAGTATAAAACAGGCTCCAAAATGTGCTCTAAGGAAACAAGGTACAATGCTGCTGTATTTAAAATGGATAACCAAGAAGGACCTATGGTATAGCACAATGTTATTGTAATGCTCAATGTTATGTGTGAGTCTGGATGGGAGCGGGGCTTGGGGGAGAATGGATATGTGTATGTGTACTGCTGAGTCCCTTCACTGTTCACCTGGAACTACCCCAACATTGTTAATCAGCTATACCCTAATACAAAATAAGTTTAAAGTTTGGAGGGGGAAAAGAAACAAGGTACAGAACAGCAGGTACAATACGCTAGCATGGGCTAAAATAAAGAAGGCGTGTTAAGTTTATTTCTTCATAGAATTCCTCCTCAAGGAGGCACAAGAAACTAAAACTGATAGGAGCATTTGTCTTCCAAATTGAGTAGTTGGGCGACTGAATAAGAGGAAAACTCCCTTTTTATCATTTATGTTTTGTACATTTCTAAGTTTGTAGCATGTCAGGCTATACCCATTTCCTTCTCCACTAATGTAAAAACTTACATTATCATGAGAAAACCACTTTTAACATTAGGAAAATCACAGTGGGAGTAGTAAAGAGTCTTTTTTTTTTTTTTTTGAGCATTTGTAAGCTCTTGCCTATTTATTTATGTACTTTTGGTTGCACTGGGTCTTTACACATGGGCTTTCTCTAGCTGCTGCGAATGGGGCCTGCTCTCCAGTTGTGGTGTGTGGTGTACGGGCTTCTTACTGCGGTGGCTTCTCTTGTTGTGGAGCATAATCTCTAGGGCATGCGGGCACAGTAATTGGGGTACATGGGCTTAGCTACCCCGAAGAATGTGGAATTTTCCCGGACCAAGGATTGAACCGGTGTACCCTACATTGGCAGGTGGATTCTTAAATGCACCACCAGGGAAGTCCGAGTAAAGAGGCTCTTGAAGGAGATCATTTCACTTGGCAAATACAGCTGAGCATCGGGGTGGACACAGCAGTGAAGGCAGCAGGCCCCGCCCCTGCCTACACAGAGCTTAGGATCTAAGAGAGAGGACAGTTTAACACGAGGAAAGACAATCAAGTGGGCACTGGAACCGTAACCAGGTGAAGACAAATCCTTGTTCTGAGTGCACCGTCCTTAGTGCAAGAAGTCTCCACTTGGCATGCCTCCATTTCTCATGTTCACATTGTTGATGTAGAACTAGAACAGAAGTGCACGCATTTTTCTGAAAACGGCGGAGAGTAAATATTGTAGGCTTTTCGGGCCAGACTGTTTCCGTCATAACTTCTCAACTCTGCTGTCACAGCACAAAGCAGTCGTGGCCGATACCTAAAACCAAGCATGGCTGTGGTCCAATAAAACGACTGGAAGTTTCGCAAATCTATTAGAGGCTCCAGTCAAACTCGAAATGACATACTACTTTAATGTGTCATGAAATACTATTCTTTTGATATTTTCCTCAACCCTTTAAAAATGTGAACTCCCTTAGCTCACAGGTAATACAAAAACAAGCCATGGGCCTTGTTTCATTTGTGAGCTGTGGCTTGCTCAGCCCTAAGTTAAAATATTGCTCCCGTATTCAAATTCCAATTCTGTTTCTATAAAATCTCATCGCCTCTCCACACAGTTGGTTGGCTCTCAAAGCTTGCTCTGCTTGCCTGCTAAGCCTTCATGGTTCTACAGCTGGATGGCTTGATTTGCATTTCATTTTGGTTTAACTTTACATTTGTTCTCCCAGACTCTGCCACTGTTATTCTTGGTGTGTTGTGTGCTGATTTGTAATGAAGTCCTGCATGGCCATAAAGGTCACGAAAGAAGATTTAGTTCCCCTGTGACAGCTGATTAATTCATTTCTGGGCATTAGAACCACTTTTATAAACCCCACACCATATGCCATATGGAATATCATTATGCGCTTCCTGGAGCTTCTGCTGTTGCCATCTGTCTGTGACTTCCTGTGTGGTTTCTTGGCAGCAGGGAAATCATCGATCAAAACGCTTCTATAAAGTAAGTTTTAAAAGCCCAGTTCTAAACGACATCTGCCTCTGAACTTAGACGTATATTTTCAAGGCTTGACACTTTTGAAGCACATTAATAATGATGTTTATTGTGAAGCCACAGTCAAAAATTATAAGATGTACTGTAGTCCGTCACCAGGGTAACATCCAGATACAAGCACTGCCAACCCTGTAAACCCTCCATGAGTAAACCTCTAACATCTCCCATTTTGAGGACTCTCACATGTTAGTCAGACCTTGGCATTCTGCCTGAACGAGGCCTCTGTTTTTAAACACACCCAGAGTTCTCTACCCTTAATTGTAGAAGTTGTTTCTGTTCATTTTGTTGCTGTTTCTCTGACTTTTAATAGAGCATGTAGCACTTAGCAGGAGATAAGTGAATTTGTTATCTGAACTGAAATATTGAATGACTCCCCATGAGTTCCTAGGTTGTAACTCCATCAATATCAACAACAGCGCTTTTGCTCAAGTGATCCTGTTGATTGTTTGCAAAGAAAATGAATTGTGTGTTATACTGTCTTGGTGGTTCATTATGAATGTACGTAAAAATGCATATTTTTATTATAAAGATGAGTGAGGTAGTCCATGTAAAGCATTTTACATCTTCAGACGAACGCTTAGTATAGATTTCTCAGGATCACCAAATGAGGATGAAAGTGTCTTGACCTCTGAATTAGAAGATCTTGGTTTAAACATCAACTGTGTAGAAGCTCTAAAATACTAACAAACAAACAAAAACCCCACTTACCACCATGGACCTATTTATGTCTCTGTGAAATGCTCAAAATTCTCCAAGTCAGGCTTCAGCAATACTTGAACCGTGAACTCCCTGATGTTCAAGCTGGTTTTTGAAAAGGCAGAGGAACCAGAGATCAAACTGCCAATATCCGCTGGATCATGGAAAAAGCAAGACAGTTCCAGAAAAACATCTATTTCTGCTTCATTGACTATGCCAAAGCCTTTGACTGTGTGGATCGCAATCAACTGTGGAAAATTCTGAAAGAGATCGGAATACCAGACCACCTAACCTGCCTCTTGAGAAATCTGTATGCAGGTCAGGAAGCAACAGTTAGAACTGGACATGGAACAACAGACTGGTTCCAAATAGGAAAAGGAGTACGTCAAGGCTGTATATTGTCACCCTGCTTATTTAACTTATATACAGAGTACATCATGAGAAACATTGGACTGGAAGAAACACAAGCTGAAATCAAGATTGCCAGGAGAAGTATCAATCACCTCAGATATGCAGATGACACCACCCTTATGGCAGAAAGTGACGAGGAACTCAAAAGCCTCTTGATGAAAGCGAAAGAGGAGAGTGAAAAAGTTGGCTTAAAGCTCAACATTCAGAAAACGAAGATCATGGCATCCAGTCCCATCACTTCATGGGAAATAGATGGGAAACAGTAGAAACAGTGTCACACTTAATTTTTTGGGCTCCAAAATCACTGCAGATGGTGACTGCAGCCATGAAATTAAAAGACGCTTACTCCTTGGAAGAAACGTTATGACCAACCTAGATAGCATATTCAAAACCAGGACAATACTTTGCTGACTAAGGTCTGTCTAGTCAAGGCTATGTTTTTTCCTGTGATCATGTATGGATGTGAGAGTTGGACTGTGAAGAAGACTGAGCGCCAAAGAATTGATGCTTTTGAACTGTGGTGTTGGAGAAGACTCTGGAGAGTCCCTTGGACTGCAAGGAGATCCAACCAGTCCATTCTGAAGGAGATCAGCCCAGGGATTTCTTTGGAAGGAATGATGCTAAAGCTGAAGCTCCAGTACTTTGGCCACCTCATGCGAAGAGTTGACTCATTGGAAAGACTCTGATGCTGGGAGGGATTGGGGGCAGGAGGAGAAGGGGACAACCGAGGATGAGATGGCTGGATGGCATCACGGACTCCATGAACGTGAGTCTGAGTGAACTCCGGGAGATGGTGATGGACAGGGAGGCCTGGCGTGCTGCGATTCATGGGGTCGCAAAGAGTCGGACACAACTGAGCGACTGAACTGAACTGAACTGAAACAAGAACAATAATCCCTGCATGAGGGAATGTGAAAAGATGTAAAAAGAAAGACTAATAACTTGTAAAGGCAAACAGCTGAGTGGCAAGCATAAGGAGAATGCTGCTGAAACTGAGGTGATTTCTGATTTAGCTTCCTCTCTCAGAGAACCAGCTGCCTCCCTCAGGTAAAGAATCTGCCTGCAATGCACGAGATCTGGGTTTGATCCCTGGGTTGGGAAAATCTCCTGGAGAAGGGAATGGCAACCCACTCCAGTATTCTTGCCTGGATGATTTCATGGACAGAGGAGGCTGGCAGGCTACAGTCTCTGGGATTGCAAAGAGTGGGATACGACTGAGCGACTAAGCAGCATACTCAGGAATTAGTTTGTATTATGATACAAAGATGATGTACGTGAAGCGCATCAACTTTAGGACCAGATTCATATGTATATTATTTTGAAAAAATAACCATCAAATGTACATTAAGATGAAAGTAGTTTAAATTATTTAAATTGAGTTCTTACAACCAAAAATTCAATTTAAAATTTCCTATTAGCAGGTTATATGAATAATTAAAATTTGTAGTTTAACCTGAAGGAAATTTTTCCTACTGATGCTTAATAAAATATCTGAACTATGAATATCTCAACTATTGCCTCCAGTTCTTCCTGATTCATGTATCTCATTAGCATGAGAAATCATCTTTCTCAAAACGAATTGCTTTAATTGAGAATCTTATTTCTTCTTTACATTAAAGTGAAATTATTTATTTATCTTTTTAAAAAGCTTCTGTTGTTGCTGTTGTTCAGTCACTAAGTCATGTCCACCTCTTTGTGACCCAATGAACTGCAATGCTCTGCTTCCCAGTCCTTCACTTTCCCAGAGTTTGTTCCGATTCATGTCCATTGAGTCAGTGATGCCATCCAACCTCTGCTGCCCCCTCTTCACATTGGCTTCAATCTTTCCCAGCGTCAGACTTTTCCAATGAGTTGGCTCTTCGCATCAGGTGGCCAAACTGTTGGAGCTTCAATTTCAGCGTCGGTCCTTCCAATAAGTATTCAGGGTTGATTTCCTTTAGAATTGACTGGTTTGATCTCCTTGATGTCCAAGGGACTCTCAAGTCTTCTCCAGCACCACAATTTGAAAGTATCAATTCTACAGCACTCAGACTTCTTTATGATCCAACTCTCACATCTGTATATGATTACTGGAAAAACTATAGTTTTGACTATGTGGACCTTTGTTGGCAAAGTGATGTCTCTGCTTTTTAATACACTGTCTAGGTTTGTCATAGTTTTCCTTCCAAAGAACAAGCATCTTCTAATTTCACGGCCGCAGTCACCATCTGCAGTGATTTTGGAGCCCAAGAGGAAAAAGTCTGTCACTGCTTCTACTTTGTCCTCATCTATTTGCCATGAAGTGATGGGACCAGATGCCATGATCTTAGTTTTTTGAATATTGAGTTTTAAGCCAGTTTTTTAACGCTCCTTTTTCATATTCATCAAGGGGCTTTTTGTTCCTCTTCACTTTCTGCTATTAGATTGGTATCATCTGTGTATCTGAGATTGCTGATATTTCTCCAGGAAAGTTTGATTTCAGTTTGTGATTCATCCAGTCCAGCATTTCACAAAATGCACTCTGTATAGAAGTTAAATAACCAGGGTGACAGTATACAGCTTTGTCTTACTCCTTTCCCAATTTTGAACCAGTCTGTTGTTCCATGTCTGGTTCTAGATGTTGCTTTTTGACCTGCATACAGGTTCTCAGGAGACAGGTAAGTGAAAGTGAAGTGCGGTCGCTCAGTCATGTCCGACTCTTTGCGACCCCATGGACTGTAGCCCACCACGCTCCTCTGTCCATGGGATTTTCCAGGCAAGAGTACTGGAGTGGATTGCCATTTCCTTCGCCAGAGGATTTTCCTGACCCAGGGATCGAACCCAGGTCTCCCGTATTATAAGCAAGATGCTTTACCGTCTGAGC
The DNA here is from genome assembly GCF_016772045.2 of Ovis aries. Classification (NCBI taxonomy): domain Eukaryota; kingdom Metazoa; phylum Chordata; class Mammalia; order Artiodactyla; family Bovidae; genus Ovis; species Ovis aries. The sequence continues at coordinate 57,775,264 of NC_056059.1, read as the reverse complement.
CACCAGGGAAATCCCACAGGAAGGAGACAGGTAAGCTGGTCTACTATTCCCAACTCTTTAAGAATTTTTCACAGTTTGTTGGAAAAAGCAGAGGAACCAGAAATCAAATTTCCAACATTTGTTGGATTATAGAGAAAGCAAGGGAATTCCAGAAAAACATCTACTTTTGCTTCATTGACTATACTAAAGCCTCTGACTGTGTGGATCACAACAGACCATGGAAAAAGCTTTGTTGATGATAGCTGACATACAGATAACTTCACATATTTAATGTATACTTTTTGATGAGTTTGGACATAGGCAAACATCCAGCAAAATCAAGGTATTAAAGATAATTATTATTTCCAAATAATTTTTTTTTCGTGGCTTTAAGGGTGTGTATGTGTTTGTGTGTGTATGTGTGTTATATGTGTCAAGAAGTCTTGACGTGAGATCTATCCACTTGACATATTTTGAAGTGCACAATGTGTGTGTTAGTTGCTCTGTCACGTCTGACTCTTTGGGACCCCCATGGACTGTAGCCCACCAGGCTCCTCTGTCATGGAATTCTCCAGGCAAGAATAGTAGAGTGGGTTGCCGTTCCCTTCTCCAGGGGATCTTCCCTACCCAGGGATTGAACCCAGGTCTCCCACATTGCAGCAGATTCTTTACCATCTGAGCCACCAGGGAAGCCCAATACCATATTATTAATTATAGGTGGAGAATATGGCACCCATCATCATTTGTTCAGAAAGCCTTATCATCGTTTTAAAGACAGGTGCTTTCCTGCTGGATTATATTCTAGAATTATAATGAGAATAACTAAGAATTAAAATAATATTAATTAATTTTACCATTTTGATTATATAATAACTAGACAAGCCAAGACCCTGTCTACAGTTACAGCATGCAGAAACATTTTCAAGACCCAGTAAATTTGCCCTCAGTATATTTCTGAGTATCACAATGCACCAGCTGCTGCTCCATATTGTCACTTCAGGTTTAATTAACTGTGGGGAGGGGTAGCAATAGTTGAAATTAGTTCATTAATACATGTATTCCTTTGTTGTGCCCCAAACCTACTGGTGCAGATCATCTGAGTGTGATTAACTGCTTCAAGGAGTGTTGCTCACAATGCTGTTGGCAACAGCATTGGTCTGTGAGCTATTGCTTCATCCAAAGATAATATAAACTTAGCTAAAATTTTACAGAATGACTTGTTAACACTAGATGCTAATGAGATGAACTATTTTGGATAAGAGTTAATAAACATCCTGCGCTTACTAATATTGCTTTGACATCTCTATTCTATTTCTGTTAACATACTTCTGTTACACTGGTTTCTCTGCTATGAGTATTAGTAAGTTAGTAGAACAAAATAGAGAAGAAATTTAGACTCATCTTCAGTAAGCAAGGGCTTCCCTGGTGGCTCAGACAGTAAAGAATCTGCCTGCAATGCGGGAGACCTGGGTTTGATCCCTGGGTCAGAAAGATCCCTGGAGAAGGAAATGGCAACCCACTCCGGTATTCTGGCCTGGAGAATTCCATGGGCAGAGGAGCCTGGCAGACTACAGTCCATGGGGTCACAAAGAGTCAGACACAACTTAGCGACTGAACGACAGCAATCTCTCATCTTTGGGAAGATTTAGAATTAAGAGAAATATTCAAGAGAATGAAGTGCTTCATGGTAAGATTTATTAAGGTAGAAGATCAGCACATGTTTTGGAGAAAGCTAGGGCCACCATCTTTCTCCACCACTCTCCTTTCTGATCAGAAGGATTTCCCTTGGCCCCTGGAGTGGGTAAGAGCTTCAGCTTCAGATCTGAATGGGCATGGGACTTGACCCTGCCACCATCACTTCCTGAGGTGTAATCTTGCTTCTCTAAGCCTCAGTTTTCTCATCCGTATAATATTCCTCACCTGATAGCATTGTACGGATTGGAGAACACATGTAGAGTGTTGGTAATAATGGAATAAGTGCTTGGTACAGAGTAATGGCTCTGGTTACCTGTTGCTGAGTAACAGACCGCATCAAACTATTGGTGTTAAAACAACAATCATTTTTGTTAAGTTCATGGATTCTGTGGGCTAGGAATTCAAAAAGGGCACAGCAAAAATAACTATTCTCTTCTTCATGATGTCAGGAGTCTCGGGTGGAGTGACTCATATTGGGGGGGGGGAGGGTGTGTAAATTGAATGGGTGGAGGCTGGAGTAGCTGGAGCCAGAGGATGTACTCTCACGATGGCCCCTTCACTAAGCATCCTGGGATGGCTCAAGAATGGACCCAGCTAGGATTGTTCACTGTAGCACTTACACTCAGCCTCTCCATGTGACTTAGCTTCCTTAGAGCATCGCAACATCAGGGGAGTCACTCTTCTTACTGATAGCTCAGAGCTACGAATTGATATCAAAAGCTACTGGTAGTTTTAAAACATGACTCCAAATTCTTGGTACTCTTCCCACCAGGAAATTTCTGATGAGTCTTCTAAGAAAAGAATGAGTGAATACTCTAAAAGCTCCTAAAGTCTGTTATTTACTGCATGAGTAATGCAATAAGAGGAAGAGTGATAAAATAAATTCAGAATTTCTTCAGATGGGTGGTGTGTCAATTGGGGATTTGAAGATTTTGGGTCTGGTCCCTAATTCTCCTCAGCTCATAGTGATTCTTGGGTAGGTCTTTTCGAAGCCTCTCCTGGCTTCCTCCTGTCACATAGCTTCTGCCCCGAGGGCTGCTTCTGCCCTTCTTCTGACCATGATGGCCACTGGTGAGCTCCATGCCTCTCCTACTGGCTCCCTGACTTCTGATCTGCAAGCCTCTTGGCTACTGCTCTGACTCCTGCTCTGCCTTCCAGAAGTCCAGGATGGCTGTTTTCTTCTAAGGTCACAATAAAGGGAGGCTGGGAAACACAGGGCTTCCCTGGTGATGCAGATGATAAAGAATCCACCTGCAAGGTGGGAGACCTGGGTCTGATCCCTGGATTGGGAAGATCCCCTGGAGGAGGGCACAGCAACCCACCCCAGTATTCTTCCTGGAGAATCCCATGGACAGGGGAGCCTGATGGGCTATAGTCCAGACCCCATTCCTGGCAGGGTTGCAGAGAGTTGGCCACAACTGGGTGACTAATCACAGAATGGCATGGGAAACACAGGTGAGCTGTAGAGATTTGTGTGCAAATGCCAAGATTGTTGAGAAGGCTCCAGATTGCTCAGCCTTCACTGTAAGGTCAGCACCAAGGAAAACTGTATATTTGTTTCTTAAAACAGAGGTATCCTGAAGATACTGAAGACTGAAGACTATAAAAGTAGAGTTCTATCATTCTGCAAATGCGCACTCACATTTGTTAATAGATACAACGATTCTTTTAAGAAGAATGTCATTCCCTCTATTGTTTTTCTTCTGGCAGGACCACTGACTTATACTGCTAGCTAGTTAACCATTAAAGGACCTTCCTGCTGTGGTTTACTCCAAGAGTTAAGGTTTCTCCCTCTCTGCCTACTGAACTCATTGTGGATAGGAAATAATGAGGACGCGGCCAAGGTCATGGGCATTTCACACCGCCGTCTCCTGGTCACCCTAGGCATTCCTGACTCTTTTTAAGGTGGCTCTTTGTTGTTTAACCCAGAAGAAGAAGGAGACTGAGTGGGTGAGTCTGTGGAAGCCATCACCGCATCTGAGGAACATTCAGACCCTTTGTAAGTGGCCTCTGATATCAGGAGATAATTGGGCAGCGGGGAGCCTAGAATTCAAGGAGAATCTTTTCCCAGAGCTCTGCTTGTGTGTGTCCTCTTGGCAGGCATCGATTTTGCCTCTCAGCTTGTTAGGCACCTGCACTCTGAGCCTCTTTCTCTACTTTGTAATTTTTATGGCAATGATAATTGAGCTTCATAGAATCTCCTGGAATCCTACAGGCTTTTGGATGCTGTCTCGTTGTTTGAAGTTAGGTTTAAGAGCTTCTTCCACATAAATTTTTTACTTTAGGAGTTGTTTTGAAATTTATTTGGAAATGACACACTGAGTCAGAATAAAAGCATTTAAGGACATCTCCCTTAACTGAATATGGTAGGGAAGCAAATTTATCCAAGGAGCATGGCTTGAGGAACAAGGTTTGATTGCTGTTCAGTAAATCTGCAGATAGAGTCTGCTTAGTGGACTGTGCAGGCTGAGGACAAAAACTGAGTTGCTTGGGGGTTTCTAGGAGCTGCACAAATTGACTGGGAATAAAGGATTGAGGGGCAGAGAATATAGAGAACAGACGTGGTTGGGAAGACTCCTAGGAAGAGGGTCGAGACAGAACAGAGAGTTAGTGTAGGAGGATGTTCAAGCTTAGCTGGGTGAGCTGTGATGTAAGCATCTCCTTTAGTTCAGTCCAGTCGCTCAGTCATGTCTGACTCTTTTTGACCCCATGGACTGCAGCACACCAGGCCTCCTCGTCCGTCACCAACTCCCAGAGTTTATTCAAACTCATGTCCATTGAGTCAGTGATGCCATCCAACAATCTCATTATCCTCTGTTGTCCCCTTCTCCTCCTGCCTTCAATCATTCCCAGCATCAGGGTCTTTTCCAATGAGTCAGTTCTTCACATCAGGTGGCCAAAGTACTAGAATTTCAGCTTCAACATCAGTCCAAGGGACTCTCAACAGTCTTCTCCAACACCACAGTTCAAAAGCATCAATTCTTCATCACTCAGCTTTCTTTATAGTCCAACTCTCTCATCTATACATGACTACTGGAAAAACCATAGCTTTGACTAGACAGACCTTTGTTGGTAGAGTAATGTCTCTGCTTTTTCATATGCTGTCTAGGCTGGTCATAACTTTTCTTCCAAGGAGTAAGCGTCTTAATTTCATGGCTGTAATCACCATCTTCAGTGATTTTGGAACCCCCCAAAATAAAGTTTGTCACTGTTTCCATTGTTTCCCCATCTATTTGCCATGAAGTGATGGGATCAAATGCCATGATCTTAGTTTTTTGAGTGTTGAGTTTTAAGCCAACATTTTCCACTCTCCTGTTTCACTTCTATCAAGAGGCTCTTTAGTTCTTCTTCACTTTCTCCCATAAGGGTGGTGTCATATGCATATCTGAAGTTTTTGATATTTCTCCTGGCAATCTTGATTCCAGCTTGTGCTTCATCCAGTCCAGCATTTCTCATGATGTACCCTGCATATAAGTTAAATAAGCAGGGTGACAATGTACAGCTTTGACATACTCCTTTTCCGATTTGGAACCAGCATCTCCTTAGTCTCTACATAAGATCTTTAAAATTGGTTTTATCATTAAACTTTTTTTCCACAAAATAACCTTTTAATTTAAGGTGAATTTTAGATTTGCATTTAGATTTAGATTACAATAGAAGAGTTTTGAAAAGTACAGCATATACATTCCTCCAAACCCAGTTCCCCTAATAGTAACATCTTTTGTTAGGATAACACTTTTGTCTCAATGAATGAGCCAATGTTGACAGGTTATTGTTAACTAAAGTCCATACTTTCTTGAGACTTCCTTTTTAAACCTAATATATTTTCTTTTCTGTTCCAGGATCCCATTCAAGGTCCCACATCACTTTCAGTTGTCATGTCTTTTTTGGCCCCTCTTGGCTGTGACAGTTTCAGACTCTCCTTGTGTTTTTTTATTACCTTGACAGTTAAAAAAAAAAAAAAAGAAGTATAGTTTACTTACAAGATTATATTAGTTTCAGGTGTATAACATAGCAATTTGATATTTTAAATTATATAATATTATTATATAATATAAAATTATATAATATATAAGACTATATATTATATATAAAATATATATTATTTTATAGATGATACTCCAAATAAAGTTGTTATAAAATATTGACTGTATCCCTTGTGCTGTACATCACATCCTTGTAACTTTAATTGTTTTATATCTAGTAGTTTGTGCCTCTTAATCACCTTCACCTATTTTGCCCCTCTGCCTACTCCTGACCTTGACAGTTTTCCAAATCCAACATGCGTTACTTTTGCAATCAGGAAAGTGATGCTCTGCTGAGCATTCAACTTGTATTTAGGCAGTTAGACATTCTGACTTGTTTGCAGTACTTCGGTAATGATTTTCAGTTTCATCATAATAAATGCCTTACATCTGTTGACAGAGCATATTTCCTCTCAGCATCATCTACTTAGACCTCATAAGAGTCCTCAGAGAGGATACTTTTTCCTAGCGCTGAGAGCTGTACAGAACCGAAGATGAAAAGCCTGGTAGGTTTCTGTCCTATTTGATAGACTGAAAAATGTGACTCTGGGGATAGGCTGTGATTCACCCAGGGCTAAGCAAAAAGCACAGGCTGGGATGAGTCCCAAGAAGCCCCAAGTTCTAGTTGACTAATCAGATATCTAGACATGCTCTTTAGAATATCCACTTCAGTGTGAAGTTATTACTTTGAGACTGAGAGAAATAATGAAGCATGTTCAGTATAATGTATGTTCATAGGGAAATGGTTGAAACTCAAGTGCGAGTGGAAAGAATTGCTCAAAAACATTTTCCTGCCTCTTACTATATGTTTGCATTTATTTGTTGGAAAATCCATCAATTGATTTGTGGATTTGTGGTTAGGACAGCGCAATCAAAGATCCCCATTGTATCTAGGTTGGAATATATTAATGTCAGTATCTAACAAAGATATCTTGTGTTAAAATTTCAAGGTTTCTCTACAATCTTAGCATTTAAAAGACTGATGCAAACTTGATTTTCATTTAGCAAAGGAAACTAACAAGTGAACTAAAAGTGATTCTACTTGAATTCTTGAAAATACTATTTTTTACTCGATGGGAATTATCTCTTGTTACTCTCCAAGTTCTTCGGAAGCCTTTGTTTCACTGAGTTTAACAGCTTCTGTTAGAATTTATCACACAAAGCTGGAGTATAAGTAAGTAAAAATAATTTCCATAATAGTGTTTAATTGAGAAGATAATATTCAGATGTAGCTCCATCTGATTCTGAACAGATCATCAATAATAGCAAAAATTATTTAAAGTTATTTTTCTTATTTTATAAACCTTAAAGTAGATCACTGAATTTCTAGAAAATAAAATATATGATCTGATCATGGTGTATACAGATTTTTGTAGGAGGCTGATTTTATGCATACCCTCAAATAATGCATCTTTGAAGCACATAAAAATATTCTTATTAATAACATTGTAAAGTGCCCATAATCAGGCATTGTGGAGACTTGCCAAGTGCAGTTTGAATCATCTTGACTTTTCTTTTTTTGTTTTTCTTTCAAGTTGTTTTTTTTAAAAAAGGTAAAAAATTTATTGTGGTAAAAGTCATATAAACATACAATTTTAACCATATTTAACTATAGTTCAGTGGCACTAAGTACATTCACATTGTTGTGAATCATTCACCGTCATCCATCCCCCAAACTTTCCACCTTCCTAAGCTGAAACTCTGTCCCTGTTGAACACTAAGTCCTCATTCCCTCTTCCCACCCCCCAGCCCCTGGCCCTGGCATCCACCAACGTACCTTCTCTATGAATTTGGCTTTTCTTGGTACCTTCAGGTGCATTTTCCTGATTCAAGTAGAGTACAGTCAGTAGCTCAGCATTTCCCCTTCTTTATTGATTGTTTTCTTTCTACCACTGTGACCTTGTCCTCAATAATTGGCTCTAGAAGAGGATGGGATTGATCTAGGGTACGGAGATGACCCTATTCTACACATTTTAAACCAGAAACTACTACACCACCAGAGGCACCAGAGCTCCCCTTGGTAACATTTTGAACACTGAATTTTTAGAGAACATGAATTCTTAGAATGTGGAATAATGGAAAAAAAGCGTTGGCAGCTGGCAGGCCTTGTGCCATGCTGAGCCTACCCACCCTGGAGTAAGTTTCACAAATCTATGGGCAGTTCCACAACTACTCATCAGGCTGACAGCAGCATCGTGGTGCTGAGTAATGATCCTAATTATGCTCTGTCTCCAGATGTCATGTTTGGATTTCAGTATTGGATATATGATTGCATAGTCTCCATACCATATTGGAACAATCCATTATTTGAGTTCACGTTCTATGCACTGAGCATCTCTTCTGACTGTAGTCTCTCAGACTGTATACAAAATCTCGTGACTCAAAAGAGTTTTGAGTCTCACATGTGGATGTGACCCCGTTTATGTATCTCTGACCTGGACTAGCATGTTTCTTATGTGGCTTTCTCTAAGACATAAAGCTTATTTCCCAGTGAAATAAAACGGCTTCCAATATTTTAGTGTTGATAGGGAGAAGGGACAAGGACAATTAGTCTCGGAAGCTAGAGATGTCACTCTGAGAGATTACTCAAGTAATCTTACTAACAATGCATCTCTGTAGTTTCAGATGAATTTCAAAACACAAGGCATCTCCTGTCTTAGATTTAAGCAGAAACTTGCAGCAAATGTTAACCCTTTGATAGTAGATGTGTTCTAACCTGATGTGTTCTAATCTTGATCTATTCAATTAATTTTAACAATTATAACCAGCACCTCCCTATTTCTTTTGGGCCTAACTATGTTAGAGATGTGGGAAAATAGTCTTCTTTCATATAGTTAGGTCAGTCTTCTCCGACTTTGCATAGACCTTTCTCCATTGTTTTTCCAAATGACATTACCTTTGAAATAGATTCTAGGCTTTCTTTTTCCCTTAGTCCACTCTGCTCTATTTTAAACACTAGGAACTGCTCACTGGGTATGTATACCAAGCATTCTGATTCTGTGATCATTACAATAAACAAAGTCTGATGCTGGGTTCAGAAAATGGCAGTTGATCACATCTCCATTCAAGATGAGCCTCTCTCTTACAGAATAGAGAACAGTGCAATGTAACATCAGAGGCTATTTTTACTCTGTGACACATTTGCATCCTATTATAGTCTCTTTTTTCATGGGCACTCCTTTGCTAGATGAACTACTTCATCAATTTCAGTCAGTGCTTTTCAGAGTAGGGACATAGTCACTGCTTTTTGAGTCATGAGTCTTGTGTCTTCTTGATTCCTTGCAGCACGTTTACCTCTAAAATAACATCAGAGGAGCCCAAATTCTGGCTGAAGATTGCTATTGGCTGTTCTACCTTGAAAGGTCATTCAGTAATTCTTGCATTTATTCATTCAATAAACGTTTATTGAACACCTTCAGATGCCAGCCACTACGCCAAGCATTGGTGATACAATGATGAGAAAAAAAATACGCCATCTTTGTCCTCAAGGAGCTTGCTCTCTACCCTACTGGGTTGGTCGTTAATCAAACAAATAACAAGAAACTTCTTAAGTGTGGCAAGTGCCATTAGGTTAGGGAAGCCTTTCCTGATAAGTGATGATTGAGATGAAAACTGAAGAATAGATGGGATTTGACTAGGTAAAGAGAGAGGTAAGTAAAAACGGAAGTGTTAGTTGCTTGGTCGTGTCCGACTCTTTTTGACACCATGGACTGTAGCCCACCAGGCTCCTCTGCCCATGGAATTCTCCAAGCAAGAATATTGGAGTGGGTTGCTATGTCCTTCTCCAGGGAACCTTCCTAACCCAGAGATTGAACCCAGGTCTCCTGCATCGCAGGCAGAGTCTTTACTGTCTGAGCCACCAGGAAAGTCTAAACTGTTAGTTGCTCAGTTGTGTCCAATTCTCTGTGACTCTATGGAGTGTAGCCTGCCAGGCTCTTCTGTCCATGGGATTCTCCAGGCAAGAATGCTGGAGTGGGGGTAGCCAGCCATTCCCTTCTCCTGGGGATCTTCCCAACCCAGGGATCGAACCTCGCTCTGAGCCACCAAGGAAGCCCAGGTGAGGAGAGAGGTAAAGATATTCCCAGATAGTGGCAACTACATGTTCAAAGGCCCCGTAGTAAGAGAAAGCAAGGCGTGATCTGAACTTTCTGGGTTCTGGGGAGGGTGTGGTCCAAGATAAAGTTGGAAGGGTGGGCAGGGGCCAAATCTTGCAGGGCCTTACGATCATGATAAAGATTTGGTATTTATTCTCAAAGCAATGGGAAGCCACTGAAGTGCTTGGCAGATGGCAAAAATGATAAAGTCATCAAATCTGTGTTTTGAAAAAATCATCAGTTGTAGTATAGGATACAGGAGGGTGAGAGCTAAGATGTAAGTATGCAACCTGACTGCATTTAGACCGTTGAAGTAATCCAGGTGAGAAATGAAGGAAACACAGGCTATGCGGGTGGATATAGAGAGAAGAGGGTGGATGCCAGGTGTATTTAGGACTCAGTGGTGGTTTGAATATGAGAAATGAGCAAATAGAGATTTCAAGGATGAACACAGGAAGACTATGGAGGGATCAAAGTCATCTACATGAATATTTAATGTTCATCTTTTCAGATCAAAAATTAAAAAAAAATTTTTTTAAACCCTGCATCATCATCTGTAGATGATCTATCTAGCCAGTCAATTGACCGCCTTCCCTGTAAAATAAATATACCATCTCAGGTAGTGTTGTTTTTGTTTTCTGAGGAAGGGTGATCCTGGAGAAGGTGCAGATTAAGAAATGTTACAGTTATTGTGGCCTTTTAATCTCCTAGTCCCAGGCCTGGGATTGCTAAACAGAACTCTATGTTATGTTTTCTCTTCCTGAGACCTCTACTGCGGATAGTTCATTTGGGAGTAAGACAGATTTGCCTGAGAGCTTTATCAAACCAGTATCTCAGAAGACAAATTGCTAAGGCTGCTTATTCCATATTCTTCTTCCAATGACATTCAACAACTCAGAGAACTTAAACCCACAAGGAATGCACTGTCCCCACTGGAAAACACTAAGACTATGGGTGATTTGCCAACCTCGGTCCTTCAGACTATTGCAGGAAGCAGCTGGGTTCACAATATCAAATGTTTACTGAACATTTGCTATATGCCAGGCACAGTGATATGTGTTTTCTGTGCATTTAAACATTTTATTGATGCATACCATGTAGTAAAGGCACGTGATGCAGTGGAAAGAATCCGCCTGCCAGTGTAGGAGGCTTGATGAGACAGGGGTTTGATCCCTGGGTTGGGAAGATCTCCTAGAGAAGGACATGGCAACCCACTCCAGTACTCTTGCTTGGAAAATTCCATGGACAGAGGAGCCTGGTGGGCTACAGTCCCTGGAGTCGCAAAGAGTCAGACATGACTGAGCACACACACACACACGTAACACACAGTAAAGGTACATCTTCATTGTATAGTGTAAATTGTATTATAAAGACTGTATACAATCTTTATTGTATAGTGTAACTCTCAGTGAAATTTTATATATATATATGCACTGTATAATCACCACCTAGATCATGATATAACATATTTCCAACACCCAGTAAGACTCCCTCATTCCCGGACAATATCTTTACCTCCCCCCATGATAAACATTTTTCTGACCTCTATCACCAGCGTCCGGGTTTGCCTGTTCTTGAACTTTACAGAAATGGAATCACACAGTGCGTATATGAGAGTCATCAATGTTGTAACAGGTAGCAGTAGTTCATTCAGTTTTTATTGCTATATAGTTTTCCATGTTTATATCATAATTTATTCACACATGGTCCTTTTGATAAGCCATTTGACTTATTTTGAGTTTCAGGCTATTTTAAACAAAGTTATGACTATTATCATAAGTCTTTTTTGATGAATATCTTTTGGATATATACCTTTGAGTGGAATCACTGGATCATGAAATACATTTAGTATATGTTAGTGTGTGCTCAGTCCCTCAGTCATGTCCAACTCTTTGTGACCTCATGGGCTGTAGCTCACCAGGCTCCTCTGCCCATGGACTTCTCCAGGCAAGAATACTGGAGTGGGTTGCTGTTCCCTTCTCCAGAGGATCTTCCCAACCCAGGGATCGAACCCAGATCTCCTGCATTGCAGGTGGATTCTTTACTGTCTGAGCCACCAAGGAAGCCTTTTTGCCTATCTGTATTTTCCTTCCACTCCTCCAGAACAACCCACCCATGGAAACTGAACTATCTCAAGTTCCTTGATGATCTCCTAAGACATCTTAAAGGAGAGGAAGCTTCTTAGATACATTTGACTGAAGTTAGGTACAAACTCAAAAGAGTTTTTGTTTCATCTTTTTGCTGTTATTATTGTTATTTGGTTAGGTTTGCTTTGGTCTCCAGGAAGATTAATAGGGTAAGGAAAAAGGAACCTCCTGATTCCAATCTAAATGACCCTAAAAGTGGGTCCTATTTTTTAGGATTGAATGTGAATAACTATATAGTGTTAAGCCCAACAACGAACGGGTCTGTAAGACAGAAGTATAAAACTACTGGTTCTGTGTACTTCACCAGATTGCCATGAGGATAAAGTGAGCTAGTGAATGGAAGTCAACACTGAGAGCTGCGACTGCAACGTTTCTTTACTGAAAGCAATCGGTCCCTGCAAAGGGCAAGCCCACGGACACAGTAGAGAAGAGAGCCATTCACTAGCCAGGGCTTATCTTAGGAAAACTTCACGATCGCAATAATGTCGTCATGCATAAACACCTATATTTTTATCTCAGCTGTGCCACCGGGCACTTGGGAGTCTGCCAGCTTTCTGCAGTTGTTCTTTTCCTCACATGAACTACTAGGTAATTCAAGTTAAGTGACTCACTGGAGGAGGAAAGAGGCAACTCAGGACTGTGCAAACTCATTTTGCAAGTTTTCTGTTGATACAAGTAAGAGGTGAAAGGTAGGATGGTGCTTTCTAAGATAATCATCTTGCATCAATTCAGAACAATTTCAGTCCTTAATTAGTTATGGAGTATGGCAAAGTCATTAAGTTATTTCCTTTAACTTCTTGCTTTGCTTAATGACAATATGGTAGAGTGATTAAATTTTCTCCCTAGTTACTAAATGACAGGCTCAAAAAAAAAAAAAAAAATCCTGACATCAAAAGAAAGCATAAACTCTAATCAGAGACACATTGGAAAATGGTTAATATTTATTGAGCTCAAACTGTGTGTCAGACAGTTTTTTAAGTGTCATACAGTGTTAACCCATTCAACTCCCATGACAGTTCTGTGGGTGAGATATAATCATTTTCTTTTTTCTAAGAGAAATAAGAGGCATAGGAGAGTGTGGAGATGCAGAATTTTACCAATTTAGTTGGATGTCAGAATCTGCCCTTGGAATCTTATGTTATTTCATCTGTCTATAAAATACAAGATTGAATGTTAAAACATAGTCCTAGAGACAGCTCACTCATAGCTGTAGGTGTTATAAGTTTGCTCTTGTGTCCACTTTAAGAGTAATCACAATAAAATGACAGTGGGCCAAACAGTATCTGTGCAGACATTCCAGAGAGAGTGGTTCTTCAGAGGAAAACAATCCTTCTTAGACTTCATCAGTGAAGACACTGAGAAACTGCAGGCGGAGAGGCATTCTTTTTTCAATATATAATTTTATTTATTTTGGGCTGTTCTAGATTGTAGTTGCTGTGCAGGTTTTTCTGAAGTTACGGCAAGCAGGGGCGACTCTAATTGTGGTATGCGGGCTTCTCATTGAGATGGGTTCTCTTGTTGCAGAGCGGGGTCTCCAGGGCATGTGGGCGTGAGTAGTTGTGGCACGTGGGCTCTAGAGCAGAGGCTCAGTAGTTGTGGTGCCTGGGCTTAGTTGCTCTGCAGCATGTGGAATCTTGCTAGACCATGGGTGGAACCGGTGTCTCCTTCTTTGGCAGGAGGATTCTTTCCCACTGAACCATCAGTGAACCCCGAGAGAAATTCTTGATGTTACAAGGTGATACAATGGGTTACCTCTCTAAGGCAAACAACGTGGTACCTGAGTTGCAGTGAAAGCCAAAAAAGGGTCAGCAAGTGATGTAGCACAAAGGCAGTTAAAGGGGAATGAAGACAAGTCTTCAGCCATATCTGATGAAAGTTTCCTCCCATTCTTTTCATATGGAAAACACTTGGGATGAACTTTAGAACTAGACAGTACGTTAGTTATGGTGGATGTGTATGTAGCTCCATTCATATCCCCTTGGAACACTTATTTCTTACCAGATTTCAACTTAGGGAACTTGCAGCTCTTTGTCTCAGCCCTAAGGGCTTTCTTGAGTATCAAGAAGTGCTGGGGATTTAACCACCATCACCACTAACAACCCACCACCTCTCCCACACACGTTGCCCAGCAGGTTCCCACCAATGGGCAATGGAAGATGGTGGATGTGTAACCCAGTTCCCCTGTCTCTCAGCAGAAGACTCAGGTATGCCCTTCACTATCTCCCAGGGTCCCCAGGAGGACTGAGTCCCGGCAACACTTACTTGAAAACATGCAATTTATTGGCTTCCTATCTCTCTTCCCTGTTGACCTGTCAGGATTTCCTGAGATGAACTCCCAACTGAATCAATTGTTTCAGAGCCTGTGTCTAGGGAAACCCAAACCAAGCTAGTATGTTGACACATATTTAATTAGGGCTTAGAAAACTGTGTAATTCTTCTAGTCCCAGTCAAGTAGCTCAGGCATTGTTCTTGCTGGTCAATATTTGAACTGGATGGTCCTGGCAAATGTCCTACAGCTTCTCAGACTCAGATTTGGGCAGGTCAGTCAGTGAACTAAGATCTTCTGAATATTAGAATATTCTGTCTGGATTGTCTAAGCTTATGTAACTGATTGACTGTTTTCTAGCTCTTAGTTAATTTTTCCCAATTTTCAAGAAATGTTGGTGGAATTATTTCACTGGTTCAACCATCAGCTCCAAGATAGCAAGAGCCTTATCCATCTTGCCCATAGCTGTGATAACCCATAGTTCCCTGAAAAATGTCCAGTGCATAGAAGATATTTAACAGACATCAGTGAGTGAATTTCTTGGAAAGATAAATACTTTAAAAATGTTTCACAAGCACCTCATTTGATATAAATTATTAAATTCAGCTTCTTATTAAAAATGTATGTCTATAGGGACTTCCTGGCTGTTCAGTGGTTGACTCGGTGCTTCCAACCCAGAGGACGTAGATTTGATCCCTGGTTGGGGAACTAAGATCCCACATGCTGGGCAACAAGGCAAATTAAAAAACAAAAACAAAAACAAAACTGTATGTTTATCAAATGTACAACATGTATCGTTAGACTGGAGGCTTCCCTGGTGGCTCAGATGGTAAAGAATCGACCTGCAATGCAGGGGACCTGGGTTCAATTCCTGAGTTTGGAAAACTCCCCGGAGGAGGGCATGGCAACCCATTCCAGTATTCTTGCCTGGAAAATCCTCATGGATAGAGGAGCAGAAGCCTAGCAGGCTACAGGCCATGGGGTTGCAAAGAGTTGGACATGACTGAGCGACTAAGTGCACACATCATTAGACTAGATAATAGGTATGAAGGTTATTGGAAAGGTAGTTGGCAATTGCTATTGTTGGGACTAACAGTTAATGAACATGTTCTAATCACCGTAAACTTTGGGTTCTCTTGGTTTAAGACAGATTTGGGTTCATGGCATTTGCTACCTGTCTACTTTGGGTAAATTCCTGACATTTTTGAGGCCAAGGATTCTTATCTGTAAATTGTTAAACGCTGTGTTCTACTGAATCAAAGATGTCATGAGTTATAAGATGCATCATTATTTTAAGCACTATTAAGAAATTTAAAAAGCAGCCAATTAAACTGTAGTAATATGCTTTCTTATCATGTTGGTTTTAAAACGCATCCAAAATTCAGAGATGTTAAATATGAACAAAGATACATTTTAGAGTCAATACAATATGAAATAATAAGTACCTTAAGAAGTTATTGGTTAAAATGGATATTTTATAATATAATATAATAATATATAGTAAATATATATGTGTGTAAAGCATATATAGAACAAATATTAATTATTTCTTCCTTGCTTTGACATGTAAACAATTTACATGTTTGAAAAATGCTAATTTCATTCTATTATATTCAACCACATAGAGGAAAGGAAGTGTACAAATACTGAAAAAGTTTATTGCTTGAAAAAACAAGAGCTATGCAAACAGTTGAACCTTGATATATTAGACAATTGATGAGACAAAATAAGGGAGAAAAGAGCATTAAATTCTGAAGTGAAAATCATGTCAAATCAACTTAGAAAATAATTAGTGAGGACTAGAGAAGTAACCATGCTCCCAACTCTAAGGGAATTGAAATTTCTGCACTTGGGACCCTCCCAGGGATCTTCCCTATGTATCTTTTCACCTGTTCATCTGTATTCTTTAGCATATCCTATAATAAACTGGTAAATGTAAACAAACAAAAAACACAACTGTGCTTTGCAATTGTGAAAATACTAAAAAAAATCAATAAACCAATTCTATTAAGTATTTTTAAATAGAAAGAAATATTTTACATTTGAGGCTTCTTCATATTTTTCAGCATTCTGAACCAAACCATTGGAGCAGTGATGTCATATGAAAAGAAGAAAGATATAGGAATAAAATGTTAGGAGCACTACCTTTAAAATCAAGAAATCAAAATAAAGATGCCACTATCAACACTTTGAGTCTATGCAACATTGGACTAGAGGTTGAACCAGAATAATAAGACAAAGTTAAAAAGTTATAAGGATTAGAAAAGAAAAAACAAAGCCATAATCAAAACTGTAATCATAATATAATTATCTGCACCCAAACAAACAAAAAGCACCAAAAACCCACAAGGAACTATAAAAATAGTTATATTTTTATCCAGTAGTGACAGTTTAAAAAATCATACTTGAAAATAAAAGAATTAGCAATAGCCACAGAAAGAAAATAAAGGTAACTATGAAAAAAAATCTAACAAATTTGGTTAAGGCGGCTCACAGGTAAAGAGTCAGCCTGCCAATTTAGGAGACATGGGTTTGATCCCTGGATCGGGAAGGTCCGTTGGAGAAGGAAACCACACTCCACTCCAGTATTCTTGCCTGGGAAACCCCAAGGACAGAGGAGCCTGGTGGACTATAGTCCATGGAGTTGCAAAGGAGTCAGACACAAGTTAGAGACTAAAACAACAACAGCAAATGGAAAAAATCTAACTAATTTGGGCAAACCCTAAAAAAAAAAAAAATCATAAAAATTTATTGAAAAACACAAAATAAGGCCTAAATAAATGTAGATTATATCATGTAATGGCAAAGAAGACATAACATGGCAAGTATGTCATATTTCCTCAAATTTGATCTATGGGAAACCTCCAGTTTCAATCCAAATTCCAATAGGTTTTCAAGACCCTTGAAAACCTGATACTAAAACTTAAATGAAGAAGCAAATTGCTAAAAATAAGAAGAGTGGAAATTTGCTATAATAAATATAAAAACTTAGTACAAAGCTACAATAATTAGAGGGTATAGTGCTGCTTGCTCAGCCATAGAGTCTGCCTAAAATGCAGGATCCCTAGGTTGGGAAGATACCCCCAGAGAAGGAAATGGCAACCCACTCCAATATTCTTGTTTGCGAAATCCCCTGGACAGAGGAGTATAGTGGGCCACAGTCCATGGGGTTGCAAAGAGTCAGATATGATTTAGTGACTAAACTACCACCACCATAATGCTGGTATGGATGTTGACAAAGAGATCAGTGGAACAGAACAGAAAACTCAGGTATACATAAAATGCTGATGTAAGCTTGATACATGATAGCTGTAGCAAGTCAGATCAGTGGGCAAAGGAGAGTGTACTCCATAAATGGTGCCAGGATCTGGAGTTTTTTCCTATGGAAAAAAGTGAAAGTTGGATCTCATTCATAACAGATACAAAAATTAATTCATTGTATGTTAAGCACCAAGATGTGAAAAGTGAAACTTTAAAAATACTAGAAGAGAATATTTAGAATATAGAAAGATTTCACAAATAAGATATAAAAAAAATACGTGAACAGCAAAAACACAAGAAAAAAACTACGAATTTATTGTAGTAAAGAAAAAAGTAAAAAGAAGGATAGAAATTGGAAGATTTAAAATACGTAGATAACCTGATAAAGGGTTAATGTTTATGGTAATAATAATAATAATCTTTTCTGAATAAATAAAAAGACAAACTCTTGTTATAAAAATGGACAAATGCATGGAGAGGCATTTCAGAAGAAGAAACAGGAATGAATAATAAACATATGAAAAGATATTTAACCCCTACATTCATCAAGGAAATACATATTAAAACCATATGTATATTAAAACCACTTAGGAGGATTGAGTGCACCAGTGGCCCCAATGCCCCCTGTGTCCACTCTGTCTGGTACTTTCCTCCCTTACTGAGTCTGGACTTGACCATGTTCCACCTGACAATAGCAAGCCTATTGCAAGCAGAGCTTGTATAAGCACTTGTGTGTTTCTGCTCTTTGTCTTGCTCTTTTATCTTACCATGAGGACAGGTCTACACTTTGCTGCTAGAACATAAGAGATCCATGGAACAGAGCTAAATCACGAGGCCATCCTAGTCTAGTCAATGCACTGATGACCAGTGGGCTGGTGAAAGCACAGGTGAAATAAACAGAGCCTGGTCCCATCAGTAGACCCACCCAGCCAATGCTTGACTAGTTAGAAATAATAAACAGGTATTGTTTTAAGATACTAAATTGTGGGGGTAGTTAGTATGTGGCAATGACTAGCTGATAGTGGTTCTATTTTATAGCCATCAGACTAGTGAAATTCTGAAGTCAAGAGTTACTGGGAATACAGAGCAATGGGAACTCCTAACACACTACATGAAAGGAGGAGCCTGGAAGGCTGCAGTCCATGGGGTCGCTGAGGGTCGGACACGACTGAGCAACTTCACTTTGACTTTTCACTTTCATGCACTGGAGAAGGAAATGGCAACCCACTCCAGTGTTCTTGCCTGGAGAATCCCAGGGATGGGCGAGCCGGGTGGGCTGCCATCTATGGGGTCGCACAGAGTCGGACACGACTGAAGTGACTTAGCAGCAGCAGCAACACACTACTGGCACAAACTAGTATAACCACCTTGGAAAATAATGTACTGTTAACTTATAAGGATGAAAATACCTCATGGCCCCGTAGTTGCATTTCTATTGTATGTATTTCCAAGTGCACTTAGAAAAATGCACATTCCATAGATTTCTATAAGAATGTTCATAACATTGTAATAGCGAAACAGGTGAAGAATTCAAATGTCTGACATTATAAAGGACAAATAATTTGTAGTAATTACATAAAATGGAGTAATGAAGATGAGTAAACTAAAGTGAAATGAATCAATATGGATTAATCTTACAAATATAAAATAAAGTGAAAAAAGCAAGTGGCAGGAGAATACAAGCAATAAGATACTGTTTACACAAATTCAAGGCAATATAAAAATAAATATACTATTTAGAGATACACAAAAATGTAGTAAAATTATAACAAAATTATTGCAAAATTCAGTATGGTTGATTCACTGGAGAAGGTGGAAAGATTTAAGCTGTTTGCTCAATATTTTGTTTCTTAAGCTGGGCTAATAGGCACACCTATATCCATTTTATTAACCTTTATGTCTTGTATACTATACATCCATTCAAAAGAATTTACTACACATTCAGAAGAATTTATCTACTTACCTAGCTGCTTATCTAACTAAGGAAGCACTCTTCCAAAACATAAAAAGCAACGAGAGAGTTGGAAGCATGCATCTATTACTATGTCCACATCGCTGTTGTCAGGTGTACAGAACAGAGCCCAGGGGATCTCGCTAATGCTGTACTTCTTTGATGTCCTCATCAGGGGAAAATTGATGGGTATATGCTTTGTTTCAAATCAACTGTTTCCAAAATATTTCATTTTGTTATTTCAAGCACATGCCCTTTCATCGTGACCCCAGATGACATTTTCTGAGCACATGAGCAGGGGGCTGCTTCCTGCACTAACACTGATGGAAAAGCAGATGACTGTTAACTATCTGGAATGATGAATGCAGACAATGGGGATCAAACACAGGGGAGCTACAGTCACGTGTGCAAAGTTTTCCTGGATAGAGGACAACGTTTTCGGAGGTTAGGGCTGCTTTTAGCTTGCAATCAATCAATTGACATCTACCATAAGTCTTGAACTGTGCTGAATGATTAGGGTACAAAAACATACAAAAACACACCCAAGAGAGTGAAAACAAATATCCACACAAAACAGATACAGTACAAGAATGTTTATAGCAGCATTATTCATTTTACCTAAAAAATGGAAACAACACAAATGTCTATCAACTGAAGAATGAATAAACAAAATGTGGTGTACCCATGCAATAGAATATTATTATCATAGAAAGAAATGAAGTACTGATGCATACCACATCATGGATGAATCATGAAAGCATTATACCAATGAAAGAAGGCAGACATGTAATCTATGATTCCACTGATATGAAATGAATGTCCAGAAAAGGTAAGCGAATAGAGACAGAAGGTAGATTCATGGTCATCACGGGTGGGGGTAATCAGGATTCGTGATGGAAGTGACTGCTCATGGATGTGGGGTTTCTTTTATTGATTCATTTTGGCCATGCTGGGTTTTTGGTGCTGTGTGCAGGCATTCTCTAGTAGTGGTGAGTGGGGGCTATTCTCTAATTGCAGTGCTTGGGCTTCTCATTGCAGAGGCTTCTTTTGCTGCAGAACATTGTCTCTGGAGCATGGGCTTGGTAGTTGTGCATGGGTTTAGTTGCTCTGAAACATGTGGAATCTTTTCCAACCAGGGATCAGATCCATGTCCCTTGCATTGGCAGGCGAATTCTTAACCACTGGACCCACCAAGGAAGTCCCTGGGGTTTCTTTCAGAGGTGATGAAAGTGCTCTGGGATTAGGTAGTGGTGAAGGTAACCATTTTTTGATATATATTGTTGTGGGTTGAACTGTGTTCCTAAAAAAGATATATTCAGTTCCCACTGCCTCAGAATGTGACCTTATTTGGTAACAGAGTCGTTGCAAATGTACTTAGTTAATATGAGGTTATGCTGGAGTACAGAGTGATCTTAATCCAATCTGACTGGTGTCCTAGAAGAAGAGGAGAGAAAGACACACAGGGAGCACAGCCATACAGAGAGCAGAGAAATACTATCACAAACCAAGGAATGTCTGGGACTACCAGAAGCTGGAAGCAGGAAGGATCCTTGTCAGAGGCTTGGAGGAAGCATGGCCCTGCCAACACCATGATTTCAGACTTCAGAACTATGAGAGAATATATTTCTCTTATTGTAAGCTAAGTTTGTGGTATTTTGTTACAGTAGACTTAGCAAACTAAAACATATGTTATGAATAAAGTGTTTAGAATTAAAGAGAAAAAGCATATAAGGCTCATTCATTCAACAAATAGAAGTTGCATGGATGGAGCATGGAGGCAGTGACCATAGAAGAAAGTTACCCCAGACAGAGCATGGAGGCAGTGCTTGCTCGGGCTGGTGAGATCAGGGAAAGCTTCCCTGAGGGGGACACACTTGAACTGAATTTTGAAGCACTGGTAGGAGTTTGCCAGGTGTGAAAGAGAGAACTGTCAGTAGACTGCCATAGCTCCTTGACACATGAACCTAATATTTTAGTGAGTGTAATAGGTAGAAAGCCAAAGCCTTTGAATGTGTGGATCACAATCAACTGTGGAAAATTCTGAAAGAGATGGGAATACCAGACCACCTAACCTGTCTCTTGAGAAATCTGTATGCAAGTCAGGAAGTAACAGTTAGAACTGGACATGGAACAACAGACTGGTTCCAAATAGGAAAAGGAGGATGTCAAGGCTGTATATTGTCACCCTGCTTATTTAACTTCTATGCAGAGTACATCATGAGAAATGCTGGGCTGGAAGAAACACAAGCTGGAATCAAGATTGCCGGGAGAACTATCAATAAACTCAGATATGCAGATGATACCATCCTTATGGTAGAAAGTGAAGAGGAACTCAAAAGCCTCTTGATGAAAGTGAAAGAGGAGAGTGAAAAAGTTGGCTTAAAGCTCAACATTCAGAAAATGAAGATCATGGCATCAGGTTCCATCACTTCATGGGAAATAGATGGGGAAACAGTAGAAACAGTGTCACACTTTATTTGTTTGGGCTCCAAAATCACTGCAGATGGTGACTGCAGCCATGAAATTAAAAGACGCTTACTCCTTGGAAGAAAAGTTATGACCAACCTAGATAGTATATTCAAAAGCAGAGACATTACTCTGCCGACTAAGGTCCGCCTAGTCAAGGCTATGGTTTTTCCTGTGGTCATGTATGGATGTGAGAGTTGGACTGTGAAGAAGGCTGAGCGCCGAAGAATTGATGCTTTTGAACTGTGGTGTTGGAGAAGACTCTTGAAGGTCCCTTGGACTGCAAGGAGATCCAACCAATCCATTCTGAAGGAGGTCAACCCTGGGATTTCTTTGGAAGGAATGATGCTAAAGCTGAAGCTCCAGTACTTTGGACACCTCGTGAGAAGAGTTGACTCACTGGAAAAGACTCTGATGCTGGGAGGGATTGGGGGCAGGAGAAGGGGATGACCGAGAATGAGATGGCTGGATGGCATGACTGACTCGATGGATGTAAGTCTGAGTGAACTCCGGGAGATGGTGATGGACAGGGAGGCCTGGTGTGCTGCGATTCACGGGGTCGCAAAGAGTCAGACACGACTGAGCGACTGAACTGAACTGAATAGGTAGAAAATAAAGAAGTAATGAACTACAAATTGTCATAATTATAACAGAAAGCTAGTGTCATGAGAGCATTCTCACATCCCTGGATGAATACGGGACGTGTCACAGGTGAGCACCCATCAGAAGCCTGATGTCTGAAGATCACTGATAGAGCGGATGGGCCCCCAGACAAAGAAGCTATTACTTTGTTCTCACCCTAGTGCTGTGTGTCTTAGGCACGTGTTCTCATTTCTCTGAATCCCATTTCTACATTTGAAAAAAAAAATGGCAAAAAAGGGGTGTATCTAAAGCCCATTTTCATTCTAATTTGGTGAAATAAGTGTTTTTATAGTCTTCTCTGAGTCCTTTGGTTCTGCATCCACGAATTCAATCAACCATGGATCGAAAATACTAGAAAAAAATTTTCCAGAAAGATTTAAAAAGCAAAATCTGAATTTGCCACATGCTCAGAAACTATATATACATAACATTTACATTGTATTTATAACTGTTTACACAGATTTACATTGTATTAGGTATTCTAAGTAAACTAGAGATGATTTAAAGTATATGAGGGAATGTGTGTTGGTTATATGCAAATACTGTGCCATTCTGTGTAAGAGACTTGAGCATCCTTGAATTTGGTATCTGTTGAGGGGTCCAGGAACCAATCCTCCATGGATAGCAAGGGGTGACTGTACTACATAATTTGGTTATTTTAAGCAGAATCCATGGGATTGTAGTAGGACAATGCTATAGTACTTAATGTGGATCTTTTTAAGCGGGTTAAATGGAACTGTGATGCTTATTACAAACCAGGGGAGCTGCAGTCTGTGGCCTTATTTTTTCAAACTGGAGAGAGCATGGTAATTCATTGTACAATGAGAAGAGTATTTAGCCCTAGACACAGCTCCATTCTTGCATTTATTTATTCCATGGCAGCAGCTATTTTCATTGTAACCCTGTCCTTACTGGAATTACTTCCATTGTTCATGTATCTGTTTGGCTAGGGAAATAGAGATGAATGAGAAAAGCCAGCCTAGAGAAGAATGAGAGGGCAACTCTCATATAATGAAAAGAATTCCAGACTTGGGACTCAAAATTCCACTTCTCTCCCCTCTCAGCCATGAGACCCAGAGCAAGCGTACTCTCTGAGCTTCACTTTCTTCATCCACAATGGGACTGAAAATCCGTTCCTTACATGGCAGTTGTGAGGAGTTAAATTCCCTTATGCACTTAGCAAATATTTAAGAAGCACTGACTATATCTACCCATATATCTATATCTCTAAAACAATCTGTATCTGTCTCTATGTCTATCTATCTGTCTACAATCATTTATCTGGTGCTTTTGATATGGCAACAAGAAGACAACACGATCATGGTCCTCAACCTCAAGGAGTTTCTAGTGTAGAGGAGAAGACAGACAGGTATTGAATAGGAAGTAAGCAGTGTAATGAATGATACTAACTTCTAACTTCGTAGGAATTTGGAAAATGAGTTGAAGTCATCTTGTTGAAGACAAAAGTGGTAGTAGGCAGGGAGAGTATTCAAAATGGGAACATAAAAGACAATTTAAACTTGGTTCATGTTGGCTGAATCAACAGTGAAGGAGTGGGTGATGGACTGAAACAAATGTGAAATAGGTAAGATCATAGCTCAGAGGCAGTTTTTCCCGAAAAGTGTAACTTGGTAAGTTTTCTCCCAAAGATGAGCCAAAATTTCATTTAACTTTTTTCAGATACAAACTAAGAACCATAAAGTAGGCTGATTTGCATGCTTCCTTTTTCAGAACACAGAACACTTATCAACACTCTGTGGTAACTTGTCTTTTAAACCTCTCTGGTGTTCTGAATCATGTCATATTTTTATTATATCTTAAACTACTTCTGAAAATCTGAATAACATAATTGATATTCCTCAAACAGAATTTCTTAAGTATCTGTAGCTCCTTTGTAGCAATTAAAATAACACAACTTTTGTAAAGTACAAGGTGTTTAGCTTGGTGGATATCATGTATTTCCTTGTATATCATGTATATACTCATCAAAGCCCATTTAGTTAAAATAACTAAGGGGCAAAGGAGAGGTGCTGTAGCTAAAACATTAAGATTTCAAATGCCAGTGATTAGAGAAAATGTGGATTTTGCACTTCAAGAAATATTTTTAAAAATACTATTTGGTAAACTCCAGTTTTTTCCTGCTTTTTCATCCTGCCATCTCTTATGGTTGCTACTAACCACATGTAGTTAGTAAAATTGACTTAAGGGGGAATGGGGTGGGAGGGGTTGGGAGTTTGGAATTAGCAGATGTAAACTATTATATATAGAATGAATAAACAACAAGATCCTACTGTACCGCACAGGGAACTATAGGCAATATCCTGTGATAAACAATAATGGGAAAGAATATGAAAAGAATATATATATATATATAATATGTATAACGGACTCACTTTGCTATACAGCAGAAATGAATACAACATTGTGAATCAACTATATGTCAATAAAAATTGTTTAATAACATTGATTTAAATTAATTAAAATAAAATTTAACATTCAGGTCTTCATTCTCGCTGGCCACATATGTTCAGTAGCCACATGTGGCCAGTGGTGAGCATATTAGACAGCACAGATATGGAATATTTTTGTCACCATCAAAAGGTTTTTTGGACAGTGCTGCCTTAAAAGGTCTATTCAGTGAAAAGAACTATGAAGCATCCTCATATAAGTCTGGATGAAATGGGTTTTCCTTTATTCCTAAAGAAATACTAAGAATCCTTACAATCACTTCTGGAAATGCATCCTTTAAAAGGTAGATATGCATCTAATGGTTAATGAACAAAACTGTTTCTCATGCTATTATTACAGAAATTAACATAGATGTTCTTGGCAAGAGAATAGTTAATGGTCTACAGTCACCAAAATGATGTTTTCAGAGACTTTTTAATGATATGAGAAAATGCTAATGATATTAGTTAAAAAAAAAAAATAAACAACCCACAATACAATGAGATACCCAAATGTACTCAACATGGTATTTCTTAACAATTAGCTTATGTTGATTTTTTTAGTTTTTTTCACATTCCTCCCAGTGAGTATAAACTACTTAGGTGCTAGAGAAAAAAAAGTTTTTTTTAAAAATACAAATTATTTGGTGTTTAGGGCAGATAGATAAATAAAATCCAAAGCAAAAAGCAAGTCATTGGTGAATTGTTTTTCTGTTTCAAGGGTAAACTGAAAGGTTGGTAGAGTTAAAAGCATTTTGATGGCAATCTTAAAGTCTAGGATCTGTCTTCAGCCTGTGTTTATTCTTGTTACCCATTGAAGATCTAATAAATGTTACTTAGAAGATAAGTGTGTGGGCTGGTGAAGTTGATGAAAGTGATAATAAAGCAAATTACAACACCCCTAGGCCATGTGCAGGCTTCCTGGGTGGTTTAGATGGTAAAGAATCTGTCTGCAATATAGGAGACCCTGGTTTAATCCCTGGGTCAGGAAGATCCCTTAGAGAAGGGTATGGTTACCCACTCCAGTATTCTTGCTAGGAGAATTCCACGGACAGAGGAGCCTGGCAGGATATAGTCTATGGGGTCACAAAGAGTCGGACACAACTGAGCAACTAACACACACACACACACAGACCATGTGCAGATGGCAAGGAGGAAATCATTCGAAACATGGAGAAACTGAAATGTCATGGCATGAAAAAGTCAGTCAGTTCAAAACCTCACCTTTCTTTGGTGAAAATGATCAAGTCATTTAAAAAATCATTTTCTTAACTTTGATGATTTTAAAATTAAACTCTTAACTTTTCACAAGTAATTTTGAAATCACAAGTAATTTCAAGCCCTTTCTCAATGCTCAGACAGTTCTTCCCTATCATTTTGCAGATGAAATCAACCTGGTTGAAATTTTAGCAATTTTATAAATGCATCTTAATTTCACATAATGTTTATTTTATATGTATTTATACTATGCACACACATATATAATGATATATATAAAGACAAATGAAATATGTACATATGTACGCATTTTACAGAAACTATTTAGTTGCTAGGGCTTTCCTGATGGCTCAGAGAGTAGAGTGTCTGCCTGCAATGTGGGAGACCTGGGTTTGATCTCTGGGTCAGAAAGATCCCCTAGAAAAGGAAATGGCAATTTCCACTCCAATATTCTTGCCTGGAAAAATCCCATGAACAGAGGAGACTGGCAAGCTACAATCTATGGGGTCGCAAAGATTTGAACACAACTGAGTGACTAACACTTTCACTTTTCTATCACTTTTAGTTGCTAGAGAAAAAAAAGTTTTTTGTTTTTTTTTTTTAGAAGTACAAGTACAAGGTTTAGGGCAGATAGAGAAATAAAATCCAAAGCAAAAAGCAAGTCATTGGTGAATTGCTTTTCTGTTTCAACATTAAATTGAAAGTTTGGTGGCATTAAATGCATTTTGATGGCAAATATATTACATGTTATATTCAGTTCAGTTCAGTAGCTCAGTTGTGTCTGACTCTTTGCGACCCCATGCACTCTGTGTAGCACGCCAGGCCTCCCTGTCCATCACCAACTCCCAGAGCTTACTCAAACTCATGTCCATTGAGTCGGTGATGCCATCCAACCATCTTATCCTCTGTCATCCCTTTCTCCCCCTGCCTTCAATCTTTCCCAGCATCAGGGTCTTTTCAAATGAGTCAGTTCTTTTGCATCAGGTGGCCAAAGTATTGGGGTTTCAGCTTCAGCATCAGTCCTTCCAATGAATATTCAGAACTGATTTCATTTAGGATGGACTGGTTTGATCTCTTTGCAGTCCAAGGGACTCTCAAGAGTCTTCTCCAACACTGCAGTTCAAAAGCATCAATTCTTTGGTGCTCAGCTTTCTCTATTGTCCAACTCTCACATCCATACACGACTACTGGAAAAGTCATAGCTTTGACTATACGGCCATATTATATTAGCTATTATAATATGTCAAACTTTATATAATTTTGCTCAACCTTTTCTTTTAAATGACTGTATCACATACATGGGCATTTTGTAATTATCTGGTGGATGTGAAAAAGTAGTCAATTGAGAACATTAGCAAGAAGCTGAAATAAAAACTATATTCCCAGAGAAAACTAAAACTACTTTTTGAGAGGACTGATTGTCAGTGACTTATATGTTGTCTGGCAGAGGCCAGTACATTGGCTTTCAAGCTGAAGAATGTGTAAGGCATAATTGTAGGCTTGGGGACACCTATTGAGTAGGGGAAGAATTGGAAGAGAGTGAATTATACAGTGTGTGAAGGTACTAAAAGAAAAGTCCATCCATTTTGCAATGTTGTCCAAATCCATGGTGGATGCCACGATCCATCCATGTTAGGCTACTTAGAGTGTTTGGTAGACTAGGTAAAGGACCCTTCCATCAACTGAGACCTTGCCTAGCCACTTTTGGTTATTTGATGATCAAATAAAGTAAAATGTTTACGTTAATCCCCCTGTGGAGATGTTTGTTGCATTTCAGAGTACAGTCAGCCCTCTATATCCACAGATTCTGTATCTGTGAATTCAACCAACCTGCAGTCAAAAATATTAGTAAACATACCAGAAATTTCCAAAAAGTAAAACTTAAATTTATCACACTCACAACGATTTGCATAGCATTTACGTTATATTAGGTATTTTAAGTAATCAAGAGATGATTTAAAATATTGATATAAGGGAGGATGTATGTAGGTTATATGTAAATACCGCACCATTTATATAAGGAACTTGAGCATCCTTGGATTATGTTAACCACAGGTGGAGGTGAGGGGCTGGAACCAACCCTTTGCAAAGATATTGGGGACTTTATTTTGATTTTGCATCTAAGACAACATTTCAATATTCCCCCCTCCTCCCCACATTTGACTGCCAACTGCTTAAGAAGGATGTAGGAAAAGCTTTTTCAAGGTGAAATTTCAATCTACTATTTTGCTCCTTCATGCCTATGACCAGACTGATTCTCACTACTGGCAGTCCTCAACTCCAAGAGAGGGAATAAAAAAACCAAATCGCACTGTTTCCAAATGTTAATTTTAAATGTGAAGCTTTAGTCAGGAAAATGCAGGTGTTACAAATATTGGAACTGATCTTTTAATTAGGATTCCAGCTCAAAAATTATGATGAGGTTCATTAGAGGAAAGAGCATCATTCATCATTCATTCTTGATTTCCCTGGAACTTGGCATAATGATCTTGGCTTATATGGTCATTTAAATTGCCATGGCTTATCACAGAACTGCTGAATTAATTCATATCACAAAGACAGTCTAAGACACTATGTCAACACATTTACTGAGTGTTAAATGTAACCATTTACATGGCACTCTATTCAATGCCAGACTGCAATGACAAATATAACCAACTTTAGCATTTGCAGCCTTATGTCATATTTCTAATGATTGAATGACACAGTATGGAGACTGCCCTACTTTGATTTCCCCAGTTGAGAGAGAAAATGGGGAAAGGATGGTTTGGTCAATGCACCTGTATCATTATTTTGGTCCTTGCACCAGTATTGAGAGTGAGTGGATGCTCTAAATGTTGTAAATGCTTTCCCAGGACTCAATGATCCCTTGCTAAACCTTCAGCATCATATTGGTGTTGTTCAAAGGTTGTAGCTCTTAATTCATGCTAATACACCCAGTCATTATTTCCAAAGTAAAACCCATGAGGCTGGATTCAAGAGATTTACAGTCTCACTTCTCTCCACTAACCCTCCAAGAGCCATTGTATGGAAGCTGAGTGACCTAGCTATACTAGTTTCCCGTTGCTGAGGTAACAAGTCACAACAAATATGGCAACTTACCCAACACAAATTTATTACCTTACAGTTTTGTAGGGTAGACAATGGAAATAGGTTTCTAGGCTATGTTTCCTTCCAGAGGCTCCAGGAAAGCATCTGATTCTGTGCTATTTCTAGCTTGTAGAGGCTTCCCACATTCTGTGGCTCATGGCTTCCTTCTCTCTTCAATGCCAGCAACATTGCTTCTCTCTGTGTTTTTCTTCCATGGTCACATACCCTTATTTTATTGTTTAGACTTCCTTTTTCACGTTAAAATCTTTTCTAAGGATTACCTACCCAGGCAATCCAGGATAATATCCCTATTTTGAAGTCAGTTGATTAGCTGCCTTAATTTCATTTGCAAATTGAACTCCTCTTCACCACGAACCTAACATATTCATAGGTCCCAAGGATTAGAATATGGACATCTTTGGCAGGCCATTATTCTGCCTCTTATACTAGCCTAGACTCTCTTCCCTTAGGGTCAGTCCTTGGTTGGGGAACTAAGATCCCCCATGCCACATGATGTGGCCAAAAAGCCTTTAAAAAACTTAAAAAATAAATTAACTAAAAATAAAAATTAAAAAATTGAGATACCAATATGTATGGCACTTTCCACATTAAACCAGCTTTTTTGCTTTTAACAAGTAATTTATAATTTCAGAGTAATTTCCAAGTAATAATGGGTATAAGCAGTATTTGAGATATCCGCTCAAACATAAGATAATATGAAATATCTGTGGTTCAATTGGTGTCAGTGTCTCAGGTTCTGTGGTTTGTTGCTACACTTATCACTGAACTAAATGCAAAATTTTATTTCAAGATTGTTGAAAACAATGAAGATGTAACTTTCTCCCCATGCAAATCCACAACCCCTCCTGAAGCCTATTTACAGTCTCCTTAGGAGCCCATGGATTCCAGGTTAGAAACCTTGCAATGTGAAATAGGATCACCTGGTCCTCTGCATGATAACAAAGTAATGAGAATTGTTAGTGCTTTCTGGGGGAGGAGAGCTGGCAGTGGAGTGTGTTGAAAGCCCTGGAAGTCTAGGAGAGGAGAGATAGGACTCTTTGCTCTAACTCTAAAAGCAAAGAGGTGAGTGGGGACCCAGGTAGTGTGGATGGACTTCCAGGGAGGAATTTCCCATGGCCATGATGGCTGAGGGGATCCAGAGAACCACCTCATTTCCTGTTCCATCTGTGCTGGGTTCACAGACAATACTGGCCAAACCTTTAGGAAAAGCCTATAACACAAAACCTTTCTGTGTTAGTATGTTGAGGGTGGGGGCAGGGGCAAGAATGGGCAGCATACATGTTTGGAGGGGGTCAACCGAGAGCGTGGAAGCCTTTCCTAGTGGCCAGAGCAGCCATCCCAGACTTGCAGAGAGAGCTGTTAGGAGTCAGGTGACCACGAATAAGCAGCTGGCAATGTGGACTGAGTTAGGATGGCCGCGAGTCCACCCTTCTTCAAGCCAAATATGTTAGAGGTAAGGGGCCTTTGACTGAGAGGGAGAAGCTGGATCTGGCCTGCCTGGATACGAGGGGAGACACTGAGGTTACAGCAGGTTAAAGAGTTGAACGTAACCCTATGTGAATGTGATCCTGTATAAATGTGACCCTGTAGGTAACGAAGGGCTGGACCTTAGAAGGGAGTTGAGCAGAGGAAAGTCTGCTATCAGTGGGGTTTTAGAAGGAGCACCGGGGCAGTGATTGGGGATCAAGTGGACCAGAACATGCTGGAGACAGGCTGTTCAGAGGCCATTGCAAGACTTGGAACCGCCAGGAACACAAAAGGAGGATGAAACCCTTAGAATCATGCCTTCTGGGAGAAGCAGTTCTGGACTTAGCTGTGCCTTTCCAAAGTCAAACAGAACTGTCCTGCTTCTTCAGCAAGAAAAAAACAAACCAAGAAAATAACTTGTGTGATTGTTTTGCAGTAGATGGAACTGGCCACCAAGTTCCTCCATTTCAGTGTGTCCTCACAGAAGAGAAGAATCTTAGCACTGAATCTCAGCATTGAGATTCAATAAAGTTACATCTTTATTAATCCTGAAATTATTCAAGAGTTAGAATCTCAGCAATGAAATTTCCTTGTTAAGTCTGATGGTGGAGAGTGGAGTGGAGGGTGGGGTAATGGGAGGGGAAGAGATGTCAACTGGCTTCAGACTCCCTTTCATCCAGGTTGGTTTCCGGTAAAAGAGTCATAGGTGAGGCTGGGTGCCAGTCAGAACTGTGAAGCTCTATTTAGTCCATACCATACCTGAAACATTGTTAGTTTGCACTGTTGCTTCTTCACTATATCTGCAGACAGAGCGGACACAGGAGCACTATGGGAAGCAGAGAATGGAAGCCAGAAGGAAGGAGGAGTCTTAAATTTTTTTTTTTTTTTTACTGACGTGTATAGTTGATGTACAATATTACATAAGTTATAGATGTATAACAGGAAGGGAAGATATTTTTTGGCAGCCTTCAAGTTTTTATTTTATTATTCCATATTTCTTTTGAGTCATTTGAAAGCTTGAAAGAAAGTAAAAATGTTACAGAAACATTTTCCACTTTCTTTTGGTTACAAAATAGGCCCCCCTTTCTACCAAAAGTTAGTGCATATCACCCCATAGTATACTAATGTGGTTAAAGAAATAAGTGAAAAAGCTGTTAAGCCTATTCTATTTTTAAAATGTCCCCCCTTGTTTATTCCCTAAAGTCATGCAAAAATACTGCTCAGATCATGTGAACAGAGGATATAAAATGGCCCTCTTCTGATTATGGTGATTTTGAACAGCATGTTAGCAATGACGGTATTTATGGCTGAGAGAGTAATGGCGAAACATATTTGAAAACAATAGATTATTCATGCAGGGGCCATAATAGCTCCGTCTGCCTTCAGCACAAAGATATACAAGACCATGCATGGGATTGTGATCAAAATAAACAGTTGAACCAGCATGCATGACCAAGCAGGCTGTTCTCTCTGGCATTCTGGACTCTCTTGCTAAGAAGGCATGTCTCAGCCCTTCACCAATGGAAATGGAATTGCTGCAGCCTTTAACCCTGCTGCAAAATGAGCTGTCAAAGGTTCACACACTGAAGTGCATCTGCTCTTAAGAATGGAGGAATCTTGATAAGCATGACCCTGAGGACTAAAACACGGGAGAAGTCCAGCAGCCGTTCAGTCACCGCCTCAAAAAGGACTTCCTGGAGAAGGAAATGGCAACCCACTCCAGTATTCTTGCCTAGAGAATCACATGGACAGAGGAGCCCGGTGGGCTACAGTTCACGGGGTTGCAAAGAGTCAGACATGACTTAGCGGATAAACAACTCAGAAAGGATTTAAGGGTTTCTAGCAGCAGCAATGGTCTCATGTGGCTCTGGAGCACTTGAACTGAGATGTGCTTTATTTTTTAAATTAGTTAATTAATTTTAAAAGTATTTTTGGTTGCGCTGGGCCTTTGTTGTTGCACGAGGGCTTTCTCTAGTTGTGGCCAGCAGGGGCTACTCTCTAGTTGTGGTGCTTGGGCCTCTCATTGCGGTGGCTTCTCCTGTTGTGAAGCACAGGCTCTAAGTGCCCAGGCTTCAGTGGCTGCAGCACGTGGGCTCAGGAACTGTAGCGTGGGCTTTGTTGCTCTGCAGCATGTAGGGTCTTCTGTGATCAGGGATCAAACCTGTGTCCCCTGCACTGGCAGGTGGATTCTTATCCGTTGTACCATCAGAGAAGCCCCTGAGATGTGTTTTAAATGGAAAAATATTTGCCAGATTCTGAAATCATAGTTTAGTGAAAAGAATGTTGAACATCTCATTAGTCATTTAAAATTTTTGAGTACATGCTAAAATGATATTTTAGATCCATTAGGTTAAATGATATATATTACTGAAATTAATCTCACCAAATGTTAAACTACATATGAAGCTTGCATTTTAATTCTATTAGTAGAAATGTTATTTTGTCTAGTTAGAAATAATCATGAAGTTAATTCACATACATCATATAGTTACAATCTGGTTTAAACTATGCAAGCCCTCTTTTATAAGATTCTGTAATCTTTGTGAGGCTTCCCTGATAGCTCAGTTGGTAAAAAAAATAATGCCTGCAATGCAGGAGACCCCAATTCAATTCCTGGGTCGGGAAGATACCCTGGGGAAGGGAAAGGCTACCCACTCCAGTATTCATGGGCTTCCCTGGTGGCTCAGATGGTAACGAATTCACATGATCTCCTCACGTTCCTCATTTTTTAAAAAAATCTTTTTTTCTGGTTCTGTGCAGTCATTTCACAAAAGCTCTTGATGTAGAAACTCACAGGCTATCTTCCTGAGCATCACAGTGGCTGTCTGGGCTGTGGTGGTCCACCCTGAACCCAGGATGGGGTGAGAAGGTCATCCCCACAGAGGGGCAGAGCTGGTGGCAGCAACTGCTAAGAACTGGCCATGCAGACTAATTTTTTGGCCAAAAGGAAGAGGGGAGAATCTTTGTTATTGACCTGGGTCTTGGCCAGAGAATGGCTCAAATGGGATTCTGAGTCTTGGTCTATGTTGAGAAAGGGTCCTCCCCTCCTGCAGCTGTCCCATCCCCTCCATCCCACTGCCCAGGTGGAACACCTTAGGCACAACCAGACCCTTTAAGTTCTCTCCATGCATCAGTCCTTTTGTGTTCTACCCAGCCTACACTGAATCTTGTCACCTCAAACTCTTATCCCTCAAAACTGCCAAATTCCTTGAAAAACTTCTAAGATGTCAGGCCTTTTCCTAAACTGGAATCCATCTCCTAAACTGCTTTCTTCATTCCTATCCCTGGATCATTAGGCACAGTTGCTGAGCATCACTCAATCGAGCAGAATGGTCCATGAAAAATTCATGGGTTGCAGCCCCAGTTGTACCCTCAGCAATGCACAGCAGTGCATATGGTAGGCAGCTGTCTTGTTCTCTTTGGGGAACTTTACTACTCTCAGAATCTCCGAGAACTGGCAAAAAGAGCTCCTCCATCTAATTAGTTTATTCTGATATTATTGTGCAGTCTGGACAACTCTGTCCTGGGGACGAGGAAATGGGATTTCCAGAGTCCCAGGAGGAAGCATTCCTGACTACACATATGTATGTAGGTGCTTAGTTTTTACCACCTTGTGGGACCTAGCCCACCAAGCTCCTCTGTCCATGGGATTCTCCAGGCGAGAACACTGGAGTGGGTTGCCATGCCCTCCTCCAGATGATCTTCCTGACCCAGGGATTGAACCTGCCTCGGGTCTCCTGCATTGCAGGCAGATTCTTCACCCATTAGCCACCGGGGAAGCCTGACTGCACTCATGTAGGTGCCCAAATTCTGACAGTCTGTGCCCCCTCACCCCTAGAACTTGGGTCCCTGTAGTGTCAGCAGCTTGCACATTCTGCACATCGCCAGGGAAAAAGAAGTAAGGTTGGAGTCTGGTTGGCACAAATCAGGCTTCTCCAATGAGAGAAGAAAACTTCAAGAGATGCTCAGCAAGTGATTGACATAGGACACAGTCAGGCATGTGTGTATGTATGTGTGTGAGTGTGAGCATCAGTGAGAGTGTACAAGGGTACTTTTCCATGTGCATGCACAGCGTGAAATACAGTGATGAACCACATGGTTCCTTGGCACTCAGGCCTTGCTCACCACGACTTCAAGCAAATCAGAACTGGGGACAGTAGATAAGAAATGTAGGGTGTGTGGGTTCCCTCTAAATCTCTCTCTCAATGGGCTGCCCCATTGTTCTCATTTCCACCTCTAGCAACTATATACTTCCTCTCTGTCTCTGTCTCTGCTTGAAGACTTGAGACCTGGTCCTTTTTATTACTATAGATATTTTACCTTTATAATAATAAATGTACTGTTTATTCAGCTAGTGTTGATGTTTCTGTGTATTACAATCAAAAGGAAGCTTGCCTAAGACAGACACCTTATACTTTGTAGAGTTTGTTCTCTAAAACATGCATTTGTGGGTTTCACTGAGCTGGAACCATGTGATTCATCACTACATTTCTACCTTGTTCTTTATAGAGAAGACCACATCATTGTATATCTCCCTGGTTTGGAGGCTCTAAAAGCAGATGGTCTGAGTCATTTATGTGACATTTTCAAGGAGACTGTGTCCATGAAACAAAATCTGACTTGGTGGTCAGAAATGAGGCAGATTATGGCTATCATTGCTAACCCAGCAATCAGATGCCTCTGATGTCTATTGAAAAAGTTGGCAAAACTGGGACTTCTCTATATTTGCAGGTTCCTGACTTATGATAAAAAATATATCTAATTGAACTACTGAAATTCACCTCAGCATCCCTAAAACAATCTGTTTTCGTCTAATTTATGACAGCTTCTAGACTCTATAGCTTTCAGTTCTCCTTTATTGACCACTGTGCTCAGCTCTGACCCACAGCGATTGCCGATCCATTCTCCCCTCCCTTTTCCCCTCCTGCATACTTGCCATTGTGGAGCCTACACCATGCTTAGCCTGTTACTGTCCATGTCCTCACACTTCCCCCACTAATCCCTGGACTTCCCTCAATTTAGCCCAAATTGCACCTTCTTCGTGAAGCCTTGCTCAGAGCCTCTGCTGCAATCCTTTTGGTTTTGGAATTTCTATAGCCCAGAGGTTCTCAACCAGGGGCAATTTTGCCCCCAGGTGACACTTGGTAATGCATGTCAAAGAATGTTCAAACTACGGTACAGCTGCACCATTTCACATGCTGGCAAGGTAATGCTAAGCTAAGCTTCACCAGTACATGAACTGAGAACTTGCAGATGTACAAGCTGGATTTAGAAAAAGCAGAGGAACCAAGATCAAATAGCCAATATCAGCTGGATCATAGAAAAAGCAAGGGAATTAAAAAAAAACAAAACACCATCTACTTCTGCTTCATTGACTATGCTAAAGCCTTTAACTGTGTGGATCACAACAAACTGTGGAAAATTCTTAAAGAGATGGGAATGCCAGACAACCTTACCGGCCTCCTGAGAAATCTGTATTCAGGTCAAGAAGCAACAATTAGAACCGGGCATGGAACAATAGGCTGGTTCAAAATTGGGAAAGGAGTATCTTAAGGCTGTATATTGTCACTTTGCTTTTTTAAACTTATGCAGAGTACATCATTCTGGGCTGGATGAATCAGAAGTTGGAATCAAGATTGCCAGGAGAATTATCAGCAGCCTCAGATATGTAGATGATACCACTCTAATAGTAGAAAGTGAAGAGGAACTAAAGAGCCTCTTGCTGAGGGTGAAAGATGAGAGTGAAAAAGCTGGCTTAAAACACAATATTCAAAAAACAAAGATCATGGCATCTGGTCCCATCACTTCATGGCAAATAGATGGGGAAAAAATGGAAACAGTGAAGGTTTTATTTTCTTGGGTTCCAAAATCACTGGGGATGGTGATTGCAGACATGAAATTAAAAAACACTTGCTCCCTGGGAGAAAACCTATGACAAACTTAGCTTTGCTGACAAAGGTCCATATAGTCAAAGCTATGGTTTTTCCAGTAGTTATGTACGGATGTGAAAGTTGAACCATAAAGAAGGCTGAGTGGTGAAGAATGGATGCTTTTGAACTATGGTGCTGGAGAAGACTCTTGAGAGTCCCTTGGACAGCAAGGAGATTAAACCAGTCAATCCTAAAGGAAATCAACCCTGAATATTCATTGGAAGGATTGATGCTGAAGCTGAAGCTCCAATATACTCTGGCCACCTGAAGTGGAGTGCCGACTCATTGGAAAAGACCCTGAAGCTGGGAAAGATTGAGGGCAGGAGCAGAAGGGGAGGACAGAAGACAAGATGGTTGGATGGCATCACTGACTCAATGGACATGAGTTTGAGCAAACTCCAGGAGATAATGAAGGTCAGGGAAGCCTGGTGTGCTGCAGTTCATGCAGTCGCAGAGTCAGACACAACTTGGTGACTGAACAACAACAGCCCAGAGGTTCTCAGTCAGGGACAATTTTGCTGCCAGATGACACCTGGTAACACCTGGAGATGTTTTAGGCTTTTCTCAACCAGCGAAGGGAATTAATTAGTAGAGGCCAAAGAGGCTGCCGGGCTTCCCAGGTGGCACTAATGCTGAAGAACCTGACTGCCAATGCAAGAGACACTGGTTCAATCCCTGGATCCAGATGGTCCCCTGGAGGAGGGCATGGCAACCCACTCCAGTACTCTTGCCTGGAGAATTCCTTGGACAGAGGAGCCTGATGGACTACAGACCATAGGGTCACAAAGAGCTTGGCACAACTGAAGTGACCTGGCACGAACACATGCAACGAGGCTGCTGAATGTTACACAATGCGCAGAACAGCCTCCGAAGAATTATCCAGTCCACAAATACTGATAATGTTGAGAAACCCTATAGTCTAGCCCAACTTCGGCACCATATGCCCTATCATTTGATTACTCATCATGGTATAGAATCTTAGAGTTGGATGGGAACTTTTAGAAATCATCCGATCTCCTGCCTGAACTGTCTGGGTAAGAAGACTGACCAAAGATATGCTGAAAGTCACAGAGCGAGTCTCTGGCATGGCTTTATCCTGATCCCTGTGTCTTTGACCACTTCCATCTCACAATGCAATTGTTTCCTTTCTACCAGGTACATTTTAAAAGCTTCTATAAGCCAGGTTGCTGCTGCTGCTGCTGCTAAGTCGCTTCAGCCATGTCCGACTCTGTGTAACATCATAGACTGCAGCCCACCAGGCTCCCCCGTCCCTGGGATTCTCCAGGCAAGAACACTGGAGTGGGTTGCCATTTCCTTCTCCAATGCATGAAAGTGAAAAGTGAAAGTGAAGTCGCTCAGTCGTGTCCGACTCTTCACGACCCCATGGACTGCAGCCTACCAGGCTCCTCCGTCCATGGGATTCCAGGCAAGAGTATTGGAGTGGGGTGCCATTGCCTTCTCTGATAAGCCAGGTTAGGATCCATTAATTTACCTGCAATACTGTCCCCTCCAACCTCCTCCCCTCAGCCCAATACAAGGAACACAGTACACATTTTGTTGTCAAATCACAATAACCTTAGATTTTATAAAACATCATTTGATACCCCCTGCAAACATATTCTTCAAAGAACGGTAGGCTTCTCTCCTGGATATAATCTCTCAAAACAAAAGATGACTACATCTAAATCACAGAACGAAGAAATTCTACAGAGACCTTCTGTGGAAGTAATTTCAACATTAATTAAAGTAAATACCAGCCAACTGAGTCTTATGCATTTAAATGATGGTGATGAAAATTGCCACCTTCTAGCACAGAGGAAAACAGGAAAGGTTTCTATTCAGTAGAGTTATTAACTGAATTCGTATAGAGAAACTGGAAAAAAAGCTCACAAAATTCAACAAAAACCAGAAAGGATGGAAAATTGCATGTTTGTAAATTTGCTTCCTAGAAGCTCTTAGTTATAACACATTCCCATAAATAATTTTTAAGTTATTTATCATCTAAGTTATATAAGTTATTATCATCTAAGAGATGAGTAAAGGAGAGCTAGTATTACAACTATCTCTACCTATGATTCTTTAATTTTATTTCTGAAAAAAAAAAGGGAAAATTATTTAGTCTTGGGATGTTAAATTTTTATTTCCTCAGAAGAAATATGGCAAACCCTTCCTAATATGAATGAGAACTTTGATCACATTGATGTCTTCACATTTAAAATAAAACAGCAGGAGATCAGTCCTGGGTGTTCATTGGAAGGACTGATGTTGGAGCTGAAACTCTGGTACTTTGGCCACCTGATGCAAAGAGCTGACTCATTTGAAAAGACCCTGATGTTGGGAAAGATTGAAGGCAGGAGGAGAAGGGGACGACAGAGGATGAGATGGTTGGTTAGCATCACTGACTCGATGGACATGGGTTTGGGTGGACTCTGGGAGTTGGTGATGAACAGGGAGGCCTGGCATGCTGTGGTTCATGGGGTCGCAAAGAGTCGGACACGACTGAGTGACTGAACTGAACTGAAGTGAACTGAAAGACTTTTAGATAATGCGTATGTTGGGCTTTTTAAATTGGGTCAACAAATCTATAGAGTTAAATACCTGGGAAATAAGTGAAGCTTCATTTCTTTCCTTCCTCCCATCTTCCCTCTCTCCCTCTCTCCATTAACAAGATGTGCAAATGCATGTACATGAAGTTCCGTGACAGTAAAATATCTAGAGTAAAACACTTAGTCAAGCAGCTAAGTGTTATGGAAAAGTCTGAGAAGGAAAATTTTAGAGCCTTAGGTTCCAATTCTGGCTCACACTAGCAATGAGATAGCAGGCAAGACACTTAACTATCTCTTATCTGTAAAATAAGTGACTTGGCAGATGATTACTGAGGTCTCCTCTAACTTTAACTACTGGATTGTACTTTTATTTCTGGAGAGCTACAAGCAGACATCCAATTCAAATATGTTGTTAAAAATGGTCCTGTCTTTTTAGTAGTAAGTTCAATCTGTAAGAAAAGAATGAAACACTATTCTTTTTTTTAAACTATTTGTCATTTTGAAGAGATATCTTGGTCCAATCATTTGGCTATATTTTAAGTTCCCAAACTATAACTGGCTTTATGGGAATGTGACCTACACAGGGCCTCAAGCTTAGAGAGGCTCCTTACCAGACTATGGCTATCTTGAAATTCTTAATTTTGAAAAAAAGTTTCCATTTTACATGAGACTCTGGCTACAACTTATAATTTATAGTTTAATTTCTAGGCCCAGGACTCCTCCTTTTTTTTTTTAATTGGAAACCCACACGGGCCTCTTTCTCCTGCAGCTGCTCTGTATTTGAGTTGGAATAAACTGCTTCACCTGCCAGATTGCAGGATGTGTGGACCATAGTGCAAAGGACACACATACCCTCCTTTGTCTTCAAAGGGGCATCCTCAGCTTCAGCCATCTGTAGTGGCCTAAACTGCTTTCTCTGGGAATTTGCACATCAGTGTAAATGTTTGTGAGAGTCTAGTAGACTGTGTAGAAGACTCAGTGAAGGAGACTAAAGAGTCCTTTGAAAATCCAGGACTGACAGGTCAAGCAAGAGCCTGTTCTGTGAAAACTTCCAGTGCCCACCTCATCCTCTTGCTTGTGTTCTTGAACATTTGTTCAAGACCTGACCACTTTGTATCAGGAGGAGTCTCCCAAAGGGCAGTAAACAGGGAACTGGCTTCACAGGGGGTCCAGTGGTAAAGAATCTGCCTGCCTATGTAGGAGCACAGGAGACAACAGGTTGATTCCTGGGTTGGGAGAATCCCCTGGAGGAGGAAATGGCAACCCACTCCAGTATTCTTGCCTAGATAATTCCATGGACAGAGGAACCTGGCAGGTTGCAGTCCATGAGGACGCATGCAAAGAGGGAACTACTCAGAGAAAGACTCTGAGGTCAACTGCTCCTTGTGATGATAATTCAACTTCAGAACCCACTTCTGAAAACAAACAAACAAACAAACCACTTCTGACCTCTTATGTAGTGGGTAGGGTGCCTGCAGTCCTTGAGCCAGGAGGGGAGGGCACAGCAATGAGCAAACACAATGAAGACAAGTTAATCTCAATTTATCACGGTGGCCTGGTCATCGTTGGTTTACTGGGTACTACTTACTTCACAGAGCTGGCGTGACGATACAAGGACATAAGTGACTAAGCACTCGAAGAGTTACTTCGTAGAAGTATTTGCAAGGTGCAATGTGGGCACGCGATTTAAAAACAAAGGCAATTTGTTTCTAGAGATACGTAGAGGTTTTTCTCCCCAGTAGGAGCAGCTTAAATGGAAGTGGAGATAGGAAGAAATTTAAATGATTTGACTTTCCTCATTTTCAAACACTGGAACTTGACATCCCGTGCAGCGCCCCTCTCCAGACCAGTCACCGAGGGGAATGCCACCTGAATAGAGATGCCAGCAGAGAAAAGAGATCCTGCCCATTCCCGCGCTGTCCATGTCTGCACATACAGAGCTTCCAGACCTGTTGTGTCTTTTTCTCTTCCCACGCCCGTCTAGTCCAGGCGTCCGGGAGGACAAGCCCCGGCGACCCTACCTCGACCCCAGGCTCCAGCGCTAACTGGGCAGCAGCTCAGCGGTTCTGGGAAAGGGAGAGCGCGAACACGGACAGGAGGGTGGGGCTGGCTCTGTGGGCGGGGCCATGGGCTAATCCGGGCAGCCGGAGCTGCGGACCTACTCGAAGAGGAAGCGGAGGCGAAGGGGAGAGGCTGGACCAGGCCGAGGTGGGCGGGTTCGGGGGCGGGGTCACTGGATGTGCCTCCTGCTGGTGCCGGCGGAGCCTGGGGCTAGGCTGGGAGAGGCGGGGCGGGGCTGGGCTGAGGTGGGTGGGGCCTGAGGGAGGATCCTTGGCTGGCGGGCTGCGCAGCGCGGGGGCTGAACCCTGCTAAGACTAACCCTGTCCGCCCGCGGGCCCCAGAGCCGCACTCACTGCCGGAGCCGGGGACGTGGCGCCCCGGGGAAGGAGGGCGAAGGGACTGAGCGATGGCTCCGCGGGGACTCCCGGGGTCCGCCGTGCTCGCCGCTGCTGTCTTCGTGGGAGGCGCCGTGAGTTCGCCGCTAGTCCCCTCGGGTGAGTGCCCTGTCGCGGCTGGGGCGCGCAGGAGAGCGCGAGGGATCCGGACTGCCGCCCCCCTGAGCCCCCAGCTCCCCTGGTCTTGGCACAGCCGCGGGATCCTGGCGCTGAGCATCTGGCTGTCCGAGGGGTGGCCCGGGTCGGGCGCGGCGCGTGGCGATGGCTCCCGGCCCTTCCCGCCCGCTCGGCTCCCGCCTTCTCTCTGCTGCTGAGAGAACCTGTTACCAGTCCCCCCGCCCCCACCTCTGAGCGGTCTGGCGTGTAGGGACCCGGGCGGCTCTTGCCTTCCTGGGGAGCGCTTCCGCCTGGCTAGAGCCACCCGGAGCCCTGCGGACCCCTTTCCTCCCCTTGTCCTCAAAGGGCCGCGAGCGGAAGATTGTGACACCGGCGACCGGGTGCGCTGTCGTCGCCGGCTTCCTCCCCGCCCCCCCCCTTTTAAAAAAATTTTAAATATTAAAGGCTTGAGGAGTCCCACTTTCTTTCCAAGTTTTATTTTAGCATCAGTTTTGGAAAAAGGGAAGGCGAGTTTGTAAACTTACCTTTCCTTCTTTGAGTTGATTCCTGTCACCACAAGAGGAACCTTCTGTGGTCAGAGCAGGAAGCCATCAGCAGAGATGATTAAATACTACCTCTAGTGATGAACATGGAACAGGAGTTTTTAATTGAAATCTAAGACGAGGTGTAACTTTCACGGAAGTCCTTTTTCACACTCTTGTTTTTATAGCTATAGACGCTGGGGATTCCTTACCACTTGTCCCCTCTTAATTGCCACCTCACAGTAGTAGTTAAAATAATAAATGTATACCTTCTTGGCCAATTGGGGTTACTACAGCCTGGAATCTTACGTCAGCAAACCCTTCCAAGCTTGAGCAGCTCCTCTTCAGGTCCAAATAATAAGCAAGTAACTGGAAGCTTTCCAACCATGACTATCTCCTCCCTAAACACACATATACTGCTCTTCTCTCCTGAGAAGACTCTGCTTGCTTGCAGCTTTTAAACTGGCTTATCTACCTGGTCTTCACTCTTTCATAGAAACCAGAATATGTTAGGAAGGGAACAGAACAGTATATCTCTTGAGTCTTTATTAGCAGATCCATATTTCCTTCAGCCAACCACCCTAAGGAAATGGCCACTGGTGACATGTATTATTGGATAAGAGATTTTGGATTTCACCTTGCATACCATTACTGAGACAGGTAGGGGCATGAAAGTGAAAATGTTAGTCTCTCAGTTGTGTCTGACTCTTTGGAACCTCATGGACTGTAGCCCGCCAGGCTCCTCTGTCCATGGAATTTTCCAGGCAAGAATACTGAAGTGGATAGCCATTCCCTTCTCCAGGGGATCTTCTCAGATCCAGGGATCGAACCCAGGCCTCATGCACTGCAGGTGGATTCTTTACCGTATGAGCCACCAGGGAAGCCCAGATAGGGGCATCATCAGGTTTAAATTGGACCTCAGGTTGTAAATGGTACTTACAGGGCTTAGAATCAGTTGCTCCAGAATTTGAAGAGCTTAACCTGGGAGGGGAGTTGTTAAAAATTCAGCACATGATGCATGTAATCGGTCATAGCGAGAGAAATCCTTCCATAGTGTGAGTATGTATTTTGATGGATCTTTGAGCAGCACCAGCTTTCCAGACTGGAATGTGATGATGAAAGCTCTTAATTAC
Organism: Ovis aries; assembly: GCF_016772045.2. Classification (NCBI taxonomy): domain Eukaryota; kingdom Metazoa; phylum Chordata; class Mammalia; order Artiodactyla; family Bovidae; genus Ovis; species Ovis aries. The sequence goes on along the minus strand of NC_056059.1, from coordinate 57,731,792 downwards.
ACAGTATAACACTTTAGAAGAGGTATCTAAAAGGAAACAGTACAGAGTACAGATGTGCCAGTGTGACTTGAGACCTGTTTCATGGAGAAAAGACGCCCTGAGCAGCTAACATCTGGTGCCCATGGAATCTAAGACGGTGTTAACTTTTGTAGGCTTAGTTTAGGGAAGTAGGGAGAAAGTTAGGAGAAATGTTGAGTAATTGTTATGTGTCAGGCTTTGAGCTGGGCACTTTATATTCATTTTTATAGTTATTTCTCATAATTCTATGAAGTTCTTATTTCCAGTGCAGCATCTGAGGCCCAGAGAGGTTAAACAACTAGTCCAAGATCCCATATCTAGTGTATCATTCAGCATTCAGAGAGGCAGAACCACTAGGAGGGGTGTGTGTGTGTGTGTGTCTACATGTATCTTTATCTTTGATAACCCAGCCTGCTTGATTCCAAAGTTCATTCTCTTTCCCCTATACCTCACTGCTCCTCAGAGAAATCAACTTCGGTGTCTTGCTGGGCTTCAGGATAGGGAGTTTAGGACATCATAGTATTGTTAAGTGTGGGGTTATCAGACTTTGGGAAGCAGAGAAAATAAGGACAGTTAAGTGCACAATGGGTAGTGGCAATGTCTCTTTGACTTCCTGCCTAGTAGAACCTCTTTAAGCTTCTGTCTTAGTAGCAGCATTTGAAACTGTATACCACTGCACCAGAATGGATGGTTTTCCACACTTGGCTTATTTATGTCTTTAAGTTCTCTGGTTACTTAGGAGTTAGTTTCTCTGCAGACAATGGACATAGCCTTTGAGTAAAGAGTGGACTGAAAAGGACCAGGGACTGGTGAATGAGAGGTGCTCTCTCCTGGGGCTCTGTGGGCTTCCATCCAGTCTCCTGACTCCTCATTTAGATGCTCATGATAAGCTTTATTAAATTCTAGGTTGTCCTTTGGCCAGGTAGCTGCTTGGCTGTGTATCTGTGTTATTCGAAGTCAGTGGGCAGGATGTTTTGAGAAAGCAACCCTTTGGGGCTTGGGCTTCCGAGCCCAAATTGTATTGAAAGAGGAAATGAAAAATTAGAGATGTGCTTGCCATTTCCCATCTTCCCCACTTATCCCCCCAAAGTAAATTAAACAATCATTGCTATTTGGGAGTTTGAGTAGTTGAGTTTGAACAAGAGAGATCAAAGACTCAGGTGATGGAGGAAAAAGTTTTGTTGTTACTTTTTAAAGAATTGTTTGTCTCTGATGTTGAAATTCAGTTACATATTGGGACAGAAGAGAAGTTATTTAAAAATTAATAAAAAATGATTGAAATTGTCATTGGTTAAAACTATTATGCTGAGTGGTTTCTGAGAATTGTAGGGTAGTTACTTCAGTAATTCTAAAGATTTGGTGGGCTGCTGAAAGCAGAGAGATTAGTGAATCTGGTGTGGCTAACAGGACTAAAATTGGAATTTGCAGTTTGTACCCTGTAGGCACTTTACTCTTTTCTGGAGGAAGGAATGCAGTATTTATTTTACCTGTTTTTGTGGCAGGTTCTGGTCTAAGTACTAAGACCATTTAATTCTTATAGCATCCTGTTAGCTGTATAATTTTATTCCTCCATGTATAGATGAGGAAATTGAATCCTGAGAAGTTAACTTGAACAAGTCACTTGAGTATGTATGTTGAATTTTGACCTTGACTCACATCTGAGTCAATTCTGAGGCCTTTTATTGCCAGATCATTTTGTTTTGCCCTATAGTGAGGAATTTCTTTTCATTCTAAGATATTTAGCGAAATAGGTTTTTCTTTTACATATTGTTGTTGTTTTTTAGTCCCTGGGTTGTGTTCAACTCTTCTGTGACTCCATGACCTGTAGCCTGTCAGGCTCCATTGTCCATTGAATTTTCCAGGCAAGATTAGTGGAGTGGGTTGCCATTTCCTTCTCCGGGGGATCTTCCCAACCCATGGATCGAACCTGATTCTCTTATGTGTCCTGCACTGGCAGGCAAATTCTTTACAACTGCACCACCTGCGAAGCCCCAGAGATATTTATAAAGAGTCATTAATAGTGTAAAGACATGATAGAGTGGAGAGAGTACCAACCTCTAAGTCATAACCCTGGACTTAAAGTGTGCCTGCACTTTCTGGAATGTGATTCTCTCTGCCTCTATTTTCTTGCTTGTAAAATGGGTATGTGCCAACCCCTATCTTTGTCTGCCTTACTGGCTGCTGCTGCTGCTAAGTCACTTCAGTCGTGTCCGCTAGTGAGGAGCAAATGAGCTATTGTCTCTGAAAGGTATTGGCAAATGGCAAAGTGGTATATAGCTTTTATCCTGCGTATCTTTTTTCCCCTGTATTTCTTACCCACAGTGCCTCTTTGACTAGACTTACAATGTCAGTCAAATTGTCTAATAAATGTAGACCACACATGTTTTCATTCTGGAGGTGGTGATGGCTTGGAATCATAGGTTCCTTGTAAACGTATGAAAGTCTGGAGTGACACCTCAGATTCACGAGTTTGCTGCCACTGCCTGACCTTTTTTTTCCTATTTTCCCTCAGCTAAAACACAGTGCTTGTGATATTTTTGGAGAATTCCCCCAAAGATTTAAAGTTTGGAGAAGAAGGGAGAGAATCACCTTTGATCTCATTACCCCAAGGCACTTATCCCTGTCAGCCTGGTCTATATGTATTTTCCATTTGGAGGAGATCTTAATGCAAATATACTTGTTTACCCTGTGTTTTTTGCCTAATGTTATACTTAAAGGTTTCTCCATTTCTCTATACACTCAAAAAGTGGCTGCATAATATTCCAATATATGGATTCTCTATATTTTACCTCGCTGTGCTTCCATTTTAGATTTTAGTTTTTGCTAATTATTTTTAAGTGAATTTTAAAGCTCATTGTTTAGGTGAATACCTATGTATAAACCTTTGTCTAGATATCAGTGACTTCCAGAGAAAATGGGTTCCTGAAAAGGCGCTTTTGGGGGTCAAAGGTATTTATGTTTGAGGCCACTGGGGACACCAACCTTAGTGACTAAAGGGTGTCCCATTTTACATTCTCACAGCATTGGTCAAAGGACTCACTTTTGACATTGTTGGTATTTTCTCTGCAAAACATATTTGCTAACTTATAAGGCAAAAATTCCTGTAGGACTTCCCTGTAGCTCAAATGGTAAAGAATTTGCCTGCAATGCGGGAAACCAGGGTTCTATCCCTGGGTGAGGAAGATCCTCTGGAGAAGGGAATGGCAATCCACTCCAGTATTCTTGCCTGGAGGGGCCGGGCGGCTACAGTCTGTGGGGTCACAAAGAGTTGAACATGGCTGATCAACTAACACACGAGGCAAAAATTGGAACCTTGGTTGTTTAAATTGGTATGTCTTTGATTACGGGTAGGTTGACTATTTTTTTCTAATGTTTGAACTGATTGCATGTCTGTAATTCTGTATGGACAATTCAAAAATCTGAAAACAGAAAGATTTTTTAGGTTTTTTGCATACCTTCTTGGTGGGTAATACCTAACCTGAACCAGTGTGGGATTCTACAGTGTCTATTTATCTCACTTAGTTGGAATATTGCTGAGTTTTGGCTGCAGTAATATTAGTGAATTTGATTTCTAAGTGTTACAAAACGTGTGCTAAATGCATGTGTTACCTTTTGAGGATTACAGCCTGAGTTCCCAGGCACATCTGACCTCCAGGTTTTCAGGTAAGGGATTATGGTCCTGCATTTCCTCTTCCGCAATTCGTCTGTTTCTTGTTTGTGGGCAGTCAAATGTAAAACTGCTCAAAATAGTAAAATACCTTATGGAGAAAAAGAACTCCTCCGATGCGTGGCACTTTGTGAAAAGAAGCACTGCTTGGGTATTTTAGCATGGAATCTAATAAAGTAAAGATAACTTGGGTAAAGCTGAGCATTCGAGTATTTTAGGTGGGTTTAGGAATGGGACATAATAGGATGCACATTATAATGGAAACTCTGCATTCCTCTGCCAGTTACTGACACAGCTTTCTTTGTAAGGAGAAAAAAACCTGAATCCTCCCAAGGGCCTCTTTGAGGAGGGAGGGATGATAGAGGGTGCTGGATACCTCAGGCAAACTGAGTTCCTGTGCCCAGTCATCTCACCCTGAAGATCCTTGTGCCAAACTTCTTGAACTCAGGGTTTTTCTACCCCACTATGCAGTGCCCCAGGCTTCCTGCCTTCTTGTCTTTTTCATCTCAAACAGCTGCCAGCTCTTCCCATCTCCCTCCTCCATCCCATTTTGTGTGCACATCCCTGTGTATAACTGCATTCCAACCACAGAGAAAATGCCTGTTGTACAGAGAGTAAAAAACCTTTGAACCACTTCCCTCATCTGTGTTGTGGAGAAGATATGGCAGAGTTGCTTCACTGGGATTGTTATGATGACTGCATGAGATAAAACCAAGGGTGCATGGCTCAGTATTTGACACGCAGCAGGTGCTAAAAAAGTATATTTCTATGTCCTTAACCAAAGACGACCTGTCACAGCTCTCAGATGGGACGAAACTTGCTACCTGCTCCAGAATTTTCCTTTCCAGTCCTCTGTTATCCCTCTGACTCATCTTGCTCAGAGCCCAGCTACTGAGTCTGGGGTGTCCTGGGCGGGAGCTGAGGAGGCAAGGTGGGCAGAGCCAGTGCCCCAGGGGAGGAGGAGTAGGGACCAGTGAACTTGGCAGAGAGCTCTCTCGGGGTACAGGGGATGTGCAAGGCTGAGCCATTAGCTACCAAAATTAGGCATGGTAGAAGGGAAAGAAAAAAGGAAGAAGCTGTTCATCTTGATAAGGGTGAAACATGGCAGTTGCTTTTGGAAGAATTTTGAAAGATTCACCAGCTGATGTTTGTCTAGTCGTGGATCTTGTTTCTGACAGTCTTCCCCTAGGATTGCTGTAATTGTCCGAGTGACATCCTTTTTGATGATCCTGAGTATAACTGCTCATTGTTCATCTTCTCATTGTCCAGTGGTGAATGTTATGTTGAAGTAGAATACAATTGGAAGTATATATAACATAAACAATAATATATGATGTATAATATATGTATGAAAAGAAAGTGAAAATGTTAGTCTCTCAGTTGTGTCAGGCTCTTTGCGATTCCATGGACTGTAGCTTGCCAGTTTCCCCTGTCCATGGGCTTCTCCAGGCAAGAATACTGGAGTTCCCATTCCCAGTATTCCGGGAACTGGGTTCCCATTTCCTTCTCCAGGGGATCTTCTCAACCCAAGATCGAACCCAGGTCTCCTGCATTGCAGGCAGATTCTTTATCATCTGAGTCACAAGGGAAATGTAATCCTCGGTTCTTGGCACAGAGTTCCTCAAACCTTTGACATTTCGTAAATGATTAGGATGTCTTTTTCCATGAGGAGCCCCCTTTGAGTGAATGCTAATCTGGTGATGACTTAGGGTGGTGCCCCTGGATAGCCTCAGGATGGGCTAGTCACCTGAAAGAGGGTGAGGATAGAGCTGAAACTTTCAGCCTTGCCCAGCCACCTCTGAGAAGGGGAAGAGCCAGGGGGAAGATTGCATTTTAAGCACTTTAAAAATTTGAATAGCAAGATGGTGAGCTTCTGGGTTGGTGAGAGCCTGAAATGTGTAGTGAGCGGAAACCCCACTCTTTTCCCATCCTGTGCATCTCTCCCGTCTGTCTGTTCCTGGGTTATATCCTTTTATAATAAACCGGTGATCTGCTAAGTCAGATGTTTCCCTGAGCCACTCTAGTAACTTAAACCATACTCTGAGGGGTTGTATAGCCAGTTGGTCTGAAGCACAGATGACAACATGGACTTGGAATTGGATTCTGCTGGGGGTGGGGTGGGGGTGCAGCCTTGTGGGTGTGAACCTGTGTGGGAGGACACTTTCTTCAGGAAGTGTAGGGACTGAGTCAGTGGCTTGGTGGTTGTTCAGTCGCTTAGTTGTGTCTGACTGTTTGTGACCCCATGGACTGCAGCTTGCCGGGCTTCCCTGTCCTTCACCATCTCCCAGAGCTTGCTCAGACTTACGTCCATTGACTCAGTGATGCCATCCTACTGTCTCATACTGAGCATATCTCAAATGAGCTACAGCCCTACAGCCTTAGAGCTGATCGTCTCCTCAAACCTTGTTTCGCAGATGAGGATACCGAGTTGGCTTAGCCAGGTCTCAAGCAGATCCTGCAGTCTGTCTTGGACTGTTCTCGTTGCGTTAAAGCTGCCTCTCCACTGCATGGAGCCCACTTTGCTGCTTCTGGGAAGTTCTCCTCTTGCCCTGGGCCCTCATGCTCCAGGGTCTGGTTTCTCAGCTGTCTGGCTTTGGGATGGGTGAGCAGGCCCTGAAAAGCATGACTTTGACTAACTGACTTCTGAGAGTAATTGTGCTGTTTTAATCACGTCATGTTAGTGTCAGAGGGGACGCCATGGTTATCTTAATTAAACCCTCCCTTTGGAGACGGGGGACCTTCAGGTTCAGGAGTCTGTGTGCGTCAGAATGGCCATAGCCCGTGTTGGAGGAGCAGAACATTAGTTCTGGTGAGGGAGTGTGTGTGTGTGTGTGTGTGTGTGTGTGTGTGTGTATTCTGGTGAGGGAGTGTGTGTGTGTGTGTGTGTATTAGTTCTGGTGAGGGAGTGTGTGTGTGTGTGTGTATTAGTTCTGGTGAGGGAGTGTGTGTGTGTGTGTGTGTATTAGTTCTGGTGAGGGAGTGTGTGTGTGTGTGTGTGTGTGTGCGCGCGTGTGTGTGTGTGCTGGTCACCGTCCAAGGCTCAGATCCAAGTGTAGGACCTGGAACAGAGCAGAGGCTTAAAAACCTTTGAATGAATGGAGGAAGGAAGGAAGTCCGAGCTGAAATCCAGGTGTTCTGAGTCAGCCGGAGGCTTTTTCTTTATAATAAAGTGAAGACTTAACGCTTTTCAAAGTCACCCACAAATCTTAGCTGTAAGTTTCCTCTCTCTCCCCCCAAATTGGAAAGACAGTTTTGTTTGCCAGTTTTTATGGGCTGCGTGCGTGCGTGCGTGCTAAATCACTTCAGTTGTGTCCTATTCTTTGCAACCTTTATAAACTGTAGCCCACCGGGCTCCTCTGTCCTTGGGGATCCTCCAGGCAAGAGTACTTAGTAGAGGTGGGTTACCATGCCCTCCTCCTGGCATCTTCCTGACTGAGGGATAAAACCAGCGTCTCATGTCTCCTGCATTGGCAGGCAGATTGTTTACCACCAGAGCCACCTGTATTATAAAAGCCTGGATTTCGGAGCAGAGCTACACGAGTTCGGATCCCAGGTCTGCTGTCTACTGGGGCTTCCCAGGTGGCACTGGTGCCGACGCAGGAGACTTAAGGGCCACAGGTTCCACCCCCGCACGCATGCTGCCTGCTACCCCGGCCCATCCAGCATCATTTGATCTCAGTACTGTTTTATGGGCTATGTTGCTCCAAAGTCTGAGATGAAGACTCTGGTCATGAAGAAAAAAGAATGACGATACGAAAGTGAGCAAGTACTGCCTTATCAGGTGAATATGGTGGGAGATTGATATATTTGAAAGTGTTAGTGAAATTTTTCAATGCAAAGATTTTCAAAACCCAAATCCATGCATGAAGTTTACTTTACCTAACTGGTCCTTTAAATGCATCTGTTAATTTCATATCATATTGTCAATTTTATAATACTTTATACCTTTTCCTGTATACTTCTCACAGGTTCATTAAATATTTATGTATTTATTTGGCTGCACTGGGTCTTAGTCGTGGCATGCGGGATCTTTAGTTGCTTCACGCGAACTCTTAGTCTTGGTGTGTGTGATCTAGTTCCCCAACCAGAGGTTGAACTCCAAACCCCCCTGCGTTGGGAGCATGGAGTCTCAGCCACTGGACCACCAGGGAAGTCCTGCAGGTTAATTCTTTAAATTACTTATTCATTCTGCAGATGCTTGCCTTACTGGTGTGCGAGGCACTAGGTTGAAGGGATGAGAGTGAAACAGACACAGTCTGTGCCTTTATGGAGCCAGCACAGGTTATCAGGGAGGACAGTTAAACAAGCCATCATGATAAAGTGTCATTACTACCTCAATAAGGAAAGTGGCACAGGGCCAGAGTGCCTGACCTGGGGCTGGGGGCGGGACGAGAGTGGAGTACTGGCTGAGCGAGTACTGGAGGAAATGAAGTTTGAACCTATACTTGTGAAAGTGTCAGCATTAACCAGATGAAGAGGACAGGTTGTCATGGAAGCGAGGGGTGAGGGCAAGCAAAGTCTTCTCATTGATCCCCAAACTTGAGCATGCATCAGAATGAACTATAGGACTGGTCACAACACAGATAACCACTCTCCCACTCCCCCGGTGTCTGTAGGTCCCCAAAGGGACTGGAGAATTTGCATTTCTACCTCCTTCCTGGATGATGCTGCCCAAGTATCTTAACCTGGAAATCCCTCTCCTCTTCTTGGGTTAGTCATTCTGTTTTCCTCTCCTTCCTTGAGGCTGAAACTGTGGAATACACTGCCAGGAAAGCTTTCCTATGTATTCTTACCATGAATATCTCCTTCTGTGAATATATACCTTGAGTCTGTGAATACATATTTTGAAGTGGAAGTGAAAGTCACTCAGTCGTGTCTGACTCTGTGACCCCATGGACTATACAGTCCATGGAATTCTCCAGGCCAGAATACTGCAATTGGTAGCCTTTCCCTTCTCCAGGGGATCTTCCCATCCCAGGGATCAAACCCAGGTCTCTGGCTTTGGAGGCTGATTCTTTACCAGCTGAGCCACAAGGGAAGCCCAGATATATACCTTGAGTCCATTAATACATGTTTTGAAGGGAAAGCTCATTTCCCTTGCATGATTGCCAAGTCAGTATTCTATGTTATTTGACACAGAATTATAGGCAGTTGTTTCCACTGTGTTTTGTCTTAAGTAGACAACAGAGCATAAAAGGCACACAAGTATTTGACTGCTTGATCAGATTTATTTTTTGCAACCGGTATGAGGAGCAGGTTGCTATATTCTCTGTTTTGTAGAGATGAGGAAACAGATGTACAGAGGGATAGCCAAGACGAAGAGAAGGGAAAGGTCTCATTCAAGTCCTAGGTGAGGATGGTGGTGGTGGTTTAGTTGCTAAGTCGTGTCCCACTCTTGAGACCTCATGGACTGTAGTCTGCTAGGCTCCTCTGTCCATGGAGTGGGTTGCCATTTCCTTCTCCAGGGGATCTTCCTAACCCAGGAACTGAACCTGGATCTCCTGCATTCCAGACAGATTCTTTACTGACTGAGCTATGAGGGCTTCCCTAGATGAGGGGAAGCCAGAGCTATATACATGTTCATTGATCCCAAATGCTCTTTTTTGTTATGGGAAATTGCATGTACTCCATGCTCAGCACTACTGGGGAAAGGAAGGTCTTATGTAAATTTATTATTATCACTTACTTTTTCATTGTAGATCCATCTACTTAAAGAGAAAACTAAGGCGGCTTATTAATTGAATGTAGATTTTGTTCTTAGTGGAAAATGGGCGATTATCCAAGGAATTCTTCAGAAATTGTCTATTTACTTTTAGAGTAAATATTTCAAGGGACTAATTCAGTTTACATGTCATTTGATTTTGAAATGACTTTTATAAAATTCTGGCACGAGGGACATATTTTTAAAAATCAATTTCAGCTTCTTGAAAAGACACAGATTAGACAGTCACGCCCTTCTCAAGTGGCCAGATAAGTTTAGTAGAGAGGTTGGAGATTTATGAAGAACCTGGGGATGGGAGGTGGGGGGTGGCTGAAATAGATGAAGGGGATTAAGAGATACAAACTTCTAGTTGTAAAATAAATAAGTCATGGGATATATTATACGTAATAGGGAATGTAGTTAATAATATGGTAGTACCTTTAAATGGTGACAGATGGTAACCAGATTTATTGTGGGGATCCACTTATAATGCATATACATGTCTAGTCACTGTGTTGTAAACCTTGAACTATTACAACACTGTACATCAATTATACTTCAGTAAAAATGAGCAGAAAAAGAAAGAAAGGAAAAAAAAACTTGTATATAAAATGTCACATGGTAGGTAGGGTTAAAAACAAACAACAGTTCTTTTCAGTATCAGTAACATGCCAAGCCTTCCTCCCCCATGCATAAACCAACATAATGTGGTTCTCAGAGATTCTTGTAACGGGTGGAAGCAGGAAGAATTCATTAGGCTTTCTGTCTCACAGTATAACTCGGAAACACTAATTTCCAAATATTCCAACAGCTCTTCATAGCTGGAAGTCTCCAACACAATCATGTGAATTATTCACATTATAAGAAACAGCAGCCCGGAATTTCCTGGCATTGGTAAAGTGGCAGATGGCTGATGAACTGGCATTCCTTCATTTTTCTTTGCATGTTTGTATGACCTGAATGCTTCTGCAACTTCCTCAGTTCTTTCCAGTCTACTCCTCCTCTACTGAAGCGAAATACAGAACCACTACCGATAGGAAAAAAAAAAAAGAGGCATGGGCTATTGCTTAAACCCAGAGCCAAGAAAGCTGGGTTTAGGAGGTAAGACTCATTTCCTATGCATGATTGTCAAGTCAGTGTCTTAACAGTCTTTGCAAGTAAAACCTGTATATATATTCCATACAAACAACATGCAATTCATTTAAAAATGAGGACCTTCTTTGAAATACTGTTAGGTGCTGTGTAGGTACATGAAATGAACAACACTCTTGGTTTCTGTTCTGCACCAATTTGAGATGGAAATGGCAGAGGAGATAAGCTCTGAATACAAATCGGTACAGAATAAAGGAGGATGTGTTTGGGATCATCAGAGACCTACCAACAAAATGGGATCTCAGAGAAGATTTTTCTTCTGATAGGAGGGGTGGAGAAGCCTTGAGAGCCTAAAACTTGGCATGTTAAGCAAACCTTAAAAGGGAGTGTGGGCATGGCAGCTCAGCAAAAGGCATAGTTTGTGCAGAGGTATGGAGGTGGGTCAGGAGAAGTTAGGGCAGAAGGGAGAATGATGCTAGGCTCTGGGGCTCCTGAGACTAGGTGCTTATTGTGTAGATGGTCAGGGGCTGAGGGTGGGGTGGAGTGGAGGGTAGGGGACCAGAAGGGGCCCTCAGGCATTGCAGTGTGATGGAAAAGCCCCAGATGCTGAGCTGAATAAGACCTGAGTACCAGACATGGACCTAGTAATTTCAGCAAGGCCATTGAGACTGCTGTTTTGTTTCCTCATCTGGAGAAAGATGAGGGTTGGGGGTGGGCAGGGAAATGGGAAGGGAGGGGAGGGGATGAATATATGTGTTTTTAATATATCTCAAAGCAGTTTGGAGAGTCAAAAGAATACTATTAGTCCTTTGTAAGTAATATGAATATGACCTTTATAATGTATAGGTTTAATATAATGCATTTGATATATAGATAGAAACAAATCCTCAAAGTTTGCTGGGAAATTAAAATCATGAAATAAGTGCAATGAATAGTCTTGGTGCCTTTGAACCAAGAATTGATGCCTTCGAACTATGGTGCTGGAGAAGACTCCTGAGAGTGCTTTGGACAGCAAGGGGGTCAAATCAGTCAATCTTAAGGGAAATCAACCCTGAATACTTGTTGGAAGGACTGATGCTGAAGTTGAAACTCCAGTATTTAGGTCATCTGATGTGAACAGCTGACTTGTTGAAAAAGTCCCTGATGCTGGGAAAAATAGAGGGCAGAAGGATAAGAGGACATCAGAGAGTGAGACAGCTGGGTGGCATCACCAACGCAATGGACATGAACTTGGGCAAACTTCGGGAGATGGTGAGGAACAGAGAGGCCTGGCATGCTGCAGTCCATGCGGTTGCAAAGGGTTGGACATGACTGGGCAACTGAACAACAGTAATAGTCTTGGTGGTATGAAGACCAAAAATTGTTCATTAATGGTAAAAGCCAGCTATTTGTGTATATCTTAAGTTAGAGTAAATCCTCTAAAACTATACAAATCATCTTGATTCCTGAATTCTTTATTGCTTAGCACTTATTTTTAGAGGATTGTTGTGTGTTTCCAGTTTTTGCCCCATTGTTGGTGAAGTTCTCATTGTTTTCTCCTCTCTCCAGGCGGGTCCAGGTCAGGAGGGCAGTGTTGGCCATCAGTGTTTAGGGCAGTGTCTTTAAATAAAACATGCAGATCAACTTTGGGTCAGTTTATTAAATCCTGCTTGGCTAAGGGCTCTCTTTCTCCATTGTTTCTTGCAGGTCCATTGTCTTAGTCCCTTGATTTCTTACAGTGTGACTGGATAGATTCGGGGGAGGAAAGATAACCCACTTGAAAGTAGTTTAGAGTACACGGGTGCCTGTTTATTGTGGAAACAGGGGGACAGAGACCGGCGAGTTGGTGTGTCTTAGTGCCTGGATGCGTGGGATAGGAAGGCGGGGAGTGTCTTCAAGGAGGGAAGGAGAATTCTTTTGCTTGAACCATATGATAAAATATTTGGTCTTTTCCATGTTGTTCATTGCTGCATCTTGATATGTAAATAAATTCTTGACCTGGAGTCATTATGGTATAATAAAGGTTATATAGTTGGCTTTTATCCCACGTTCCTAAAACCCTTGGAATTGCCTGAGTGATCAGAGTGTCTTTCGTTATTCACAATGAGCCCTTTAGACCATACCAGAGTTCACCCTAATGAATGACTCTTGGTGGGCCCCTAGATAGCTTCAGAATGGAGGCCAGTTGCCAGAGGGACCAACTTCAGGATTACAGAGAGTTGGAACTTTTAGCTGCATCCCCTGAACTCAGGGAAAGATGAGGTCTTGGCAATTGAGTTAATCACCAAAGTCCAGTGACTTCAAAATGATCATGCCTATGTAATGAAATTTCTTGAAACTGATAAAAGCTCTGAAATAAGGAGGCTAAAGGAGCTTCTGGATTGGTGAATCTGTGGATGTGCTGGGAGGGTGGTGTGTCTGGAGAAAGCATAGAGGGTCTGCACTACCCCATCCCCCACTCCCCACCCCCTGCACTGTACTTTGTGCTATGGATCTCTTCCGTTTGGTCACTTCTACATTGTATCCTTTATAATAAAGTTGTAATCGTAAGTATACCACATTCCTAAGTTCTCTGAGTCATCATAGCAAATTGTTGAACCTGAAGGAGATCCTGGGAGGCCTTGAGTTTGTGGTGGGTTAGCCTGGTTAAATTTGTTGTTGTTCAGTTGCTCAGTCGTGTCCGACTCTCTATGACCCATGGACTACAGCATTCCAGGCTTCCCTGTCTTTCATCATCTCTGGAGCTTGCTCAAACTCATGTTAAATGAGTCAGTGATGGCATCCAACCATCTTATCCTCTGTCGTCCCCTTCTCCTCCTGCCTTCAATCTTTATCAGCATCAGGGTCTTTTCCAAAGAGTCGGCTGTTCACATCACGTGGCCAAAGTATTGGAGTTTTAGCTTCAGCATCAGTCCTTGAAATGAATATTCAGGGTTTATTTCCTTTAGGATTTACTGGTTTGATACCCTTGCAGTCCAAGGGACTTTCAAGAGTCTTCTTCAACACCACAGTTCAAAGGCATCAATTCTTTAGCACTCAGCCGTCTTTCTGGTCCAGCTCTCATATCCATACATGACTACTGGAAAAACCATAGCTTTGACTGTGTGCACATTTGTCGGCAAGTAATGTCTCTGCTTTTTAATATGCAGTCTAGGTTTGTCATAGCTTTTCTTCCGAGGAGCAGGCCTCTTTTAATTTCATGGCTGCAGTCATCATCTGCAGTGATTTTGGAGCCCAAGAAAATAAAGTCTGTCACTGTTTCCATTGTTTCCCCATCTATTTGCCATGAAGTGATGGGACCAGATGCCATCATCTTAATTTTTTGAATGTTGAGTTTTAAGTCAACTTTTTCACTCTCCTCTTTCACCTTTATCAAGAGGCTCTTTAGTTCCTCTTTGCTTTCTGCTATAAGGGTGGTGTCATCTGCACATCTGAGGTTATTGATATTTCTCCGGGCAATCTTGATTCCAGCTTGTGCTTCATCCAGTCTGGCATTTCACATGATGTATTCTACATATAAGTTAAATAAGCAGAGTGACAATATACAGCCTTGATGGACTCCTTTCCCAATTTGGAACCAGTCCATTGTTCCATATCTGGTTCTAACTCTTTCTTCTTGACCACATACAGGTTTCATACAGATTTCTCTGTATACAGAAATACAGATTTCTTGAGGCAGGTAAGGTGGTCTTATATTTTCATCTCTTTAAGAATTTTCCACAGTTTGTTGTGATCCACACAGTCAAAGGCATAGTCAATGAAGCAGAAGTAGATGTTTTTCTGGAATGCTCTTACTTTTTCTATGATCCAGCAGATATTGGCAATTTGTTCTCTGCTTCCTCATCCTTTTCTAAATCCAGCTTGAACATCTGGAAGTTCTTGGTTCACATAATGTTGAAGCCTTGCTTGGAAAATTTTGAGCATTTGCTTGTATGTGAAATGAGTGCAATTGTGTGGTAGTTTGAGCATTCTTTGGCATTGCCTTTCATTGGGATTGGAATGATAACTGACCTTTTCCAGTCTTGTGGCCACTGCTGAGTTTTCCAAATTTGCTGGCATACTGAGTGCAGCATTTAAAAAGCATCATCTTTTAGGATTTGGAATAGTTAAGCTGAAATTCCATCACCTCTGCTAGCTTTGTTTGTAGTGGTGTTTCCTAAGGCCCACTTGACTTTGCACTTTAAGATGTCTGGCTCTAGGCAAGTGATCACATCATTGTGATTATCTAGGTCATTGAGATCTTTTTTGTATAGTTCTTCTGTGTGTATACTTGCCACCTCTTCTTAATATCTTCTGCTTCTATTAGGTTCAAACTGGTTCTGTTATTTATTGTGCCCATCTTTGCATGAAATATTCCCTTGGTATCTCTACTTTTCTTGAAGAGATCGCTAGTGTTTTCCATTCTATTATTTTCCTCTGTTTCTTTGCATTGTTCACTTAGGAAAGCTTTCTTCTCTCTCCTTGCTGTTCTTTGGAACTCTGCATCCAGATGGGTATATCTTTCCTTTTTACCTTTGCCTTTTGCGTCTCTTCTTTTCTTAGTTATCTGTAAGACTTCTTCAGACAACCATTTTGCCTTTTTGCATTTTTTTTTCCTTGGGGATGGTTTTGATCACCACCTCCTGTACAGTGTTACAAACCTCTGTCCATAGTTCTTCAGGCACTCTATCAGAGCTTTTCCCTTGAATCTATTTGTCCTTTCCATTGTATAATCGTAAGGGATTTGATTTAGGTCATACCTGAATGGCCTAGTGGCTTTCCCTACTGTTTTCAATTTAAACCTGAATTGTCAATAAGGAGATCATTATCTGAGCCACAGTCAGCTCCTGGTCTTGTTTTTGCTGACTGTATAGAGCTTCTCCATCTTCAGCTGCAAAGAATATAATCAGTCTGATTTTGGTGTTGACCATTTGGTGATGTAATGTGTAGAGTCTTCTCTTGTGTTGTTGGAAGAGGATGTTTGCTATGACCAATGCGTTCTCTTGGCAAAACTCTTATTAGTCTTTGCCCTGCTTTGTACTCCAAGGCCAAACTGGCTTGTTATTCCATGCATCTCTTGATTTCCTACTTTTGCATTCTAGTCCCCTGTGATGAAAAGGACATCTTTTTCGGTGTTAGTCTAGAAGGTCTTGTAGGTCTCCATAAAACCATTTAACTTCAGATTCTTTGGCATTACTGATTGGGGCATAGACTTGGATTAGTGTGATATTGAATAGTTTGCCTTGGAAATGAAGAGAGATCATTCTGTTGTTTTGAGATTATACCCAGGTACTGCATTTCGGTTAAACTGGTAGATGCTGTTTGCAGCTGGTGTCTGAAATGGGTGTGGTCTCCGTGGGACTGAGCCCTTCAGCCTGTGGGGTTTGCACTAACTCCAGGGAGCTGTTGTCAGAATGAGCTGCCTTGCAGGACACCCAGTTGGTGATGGAGAATTGGCTGTTGGGAAATGAAATAGTCGTCTTTCCTATTGGGAAACATCAGTTCATAATATTAAAACATTTTGGCTGTAATAATCTCTTTGAAATTATGGTTGTTTACTATTTAAAGACTGAAGAGGCTTTAAAAAAAAGTATAGTGGGGCTTCCCCACTGGCTCAGTGGTAAAGAATCCACCTGCCAATGCAGGAGACACAGGTTCAATCCCTGATCTAGAAAGATCCCTCATTTTGCGGAGCAACTAAGCCTATGGCCCATGACTATTGAGCCTGTGCTCTAGAGCCTGGGAGCTGCAATTACTGAGCCCTTCTACCACAAATACTGAAAATACTGAAGCCTGTGTGCTCTGGAGCCCATGCTCCACAACAAGAAAAGCTACCACAATGGAAAGCCAGTGCACTACCAGGAAGGGTAGTCCCCATTCATCACAACCAGAGAAGCCGGCATAGCAAGGAAGACCCAGCACAGCCAAAAATAAAGAAAAAGAAAAACTGATTAAAAAAAAAGTATAGTGGGAAAGAAAGAAAATTATCAGGCCTGTGCGATTTTATTTATGTATTTACATTGTGTTTTATAGTGTAATAAAAGTAGAAGTTACACTACTCTGTGGTTTCTGTTGATCTTCCCTCCTGAGGTGTAGACCAAAGATTGCATAGCACTTTCTCTGCCTTCAGTCAGTGGGATAGCTAGTATGTAAATATTATGGACTGCAGTTAAGGTGGTCTCCTTACTAAGCAATGTTCAGTATTTTGGTTTACCTCTACAGTATTACTATTACTATTTGGATAAGCCGTGTGAAATTACCAGTTTTCCACTGTTTTTAATCTACAGTGACAACAGTTTCATAGGGTTCGACTTAATAGGAATGAATGTTCTTTACTAGCTTTCTGCTTGGAGTGGGAAAAAAAGCCAACAACTGTAATGACTGTCATCAGGACATTTTAAAAAATGTTAAAAGTCAAAAAAGAAAATAAATACTCCCAAATTCCACCCACAAAAGATACAAAATAATAAAAAGAAAAAAATAATCTATAATCTCACTACTCAGAGATAACTAATGTAAACAGTTTGGTATTTTTTTTCTTTCAATAAAAACAGAGATCATGTTAGCTCAAAATACGACTTTATGTTTATTCCTTCACTTAATATTTTTCATTAACAATTGCGATCATTTTGGGCAGAGGGGTATGGCAAATCTGATCCCTTTAGGCAAAAAGTTCCTATTGTTTTAAAAGTCAAAGGGAAGTTTAGAAATTTCAGTAAGTAATCAGCAGTTTCAACAGTGTTGAATGCAGATCAGATGGCTTTTTTGATTTGCTTCTTGTAAGTCATAGCAAGAATTCTTTTAAAAATTAGTACTTAATGTCAAAAAAAAAAAAAAAAGGAGATAAATTGACCAGGAGAGAATATAACTTAAATGCACCTTGTCTTCCCAATAGGTGATTCACCATTCTCTCACTTTTGGTTTATTACTGAATTGGATGAGTAATGATTACCCATAGATTTTTCTACTCAAGACTCTAACTCACCATAGAGATGAGCAATGGATAATCCCATTTTGTGGAACTTTACTGAATATTAAAACTGTTAACTCTCACAAGCAATAGAGCAGAGTTTGGGGCTCTGGAGACAGGCTGCCTGGATTAAAAACTCACCTCTGCTGCTTGCTACCTGTGTGACTTGGCATAAGTTACTTGACCTTTCTGTGCTGTGGTTTTCATATCTGGAAGATGGAGTTGAAAACGATAGTGCCTGCCTCGTAGGATTATTGTAAGGGTTAAGCAAGTTCATACCTGTGAAGTGCTTGGTCTAGTAATTATACAAAGCACTGATACTATGCATCAGTATGTGACTATTATTTATAGAATTTTTCTCTGTGTCTAACCTTTGCTCCTGGTTTTCAGAGTTCTTATTCGAGTTCAGGCTGCTGCTGCTGCTAAGTCACGTCAGTCGTGTCTGACTCTGTGCGACCCCATAGACGGCAGCCCACCAGGCTCCTCTGTCCCTGGGATTCTCCAGGCAAGAATACTGGAGTGGGTTGCCAGTTCCTTCTCCAGTGCATGAAATGAAAAGTGAAAGTGAAGTCGCTCAGTCGTGTCCTACTCTTTGACGTTCATTTCTTCCCTTTCGAAATCAGGCTCTCTGTATCTAGGGTTTTCCTAATTGCACTTGTTTAATCTTGACTCTGCCTTTTCTGAAGCGGTCTAGGATAGAAAACATCCTAGTTCCTTTTCCCTTTGCTCTAACAGGCCCAGGGGAGACTTTGCGTCAAAGGACTCGTGACTTCCCTGCAGGGACTGGACCGTGACCTTCCACATATACCACCTCTGCTCGCCAGTTCCCATATTCCCAGAAGGCTGGCCACATGCCTGTCCAGCAGGAACACTGCCTGACCTAACCTGTGACTAATTGGAAAAACCCTGTGTTTAGGACTCCTGTAGTTTTCTGTTTAATCGTTACCTGCTTCCTGTTCCTGGAAGGAAGAGAAGCTGGACTGATGTCAGTGTTGTGGGAGCTGAAGATGGGCCCTGAGTGTGCCTCCTAGGGCGGCTGCTTCCTCACTTTCAGGGCGTAAGGTATTGCTCTGTTCCCCTCACTTAACATTGCCCTCCAGTCAGGCTCATATTCTTTAGTTTCAGTTTCCTGTCTCCTGGCTTTGTGTTTCCAGCTGGAGCTGGGAACTTTGTGAGGATAGCAATGTTTACACTTATTACCACTGATAATAAGCATCACTGCCATGCTGGATAATGTTTTGTTGTTGTTCGGCCTCACAGTCATGTCCAACTCTCTGCGACCCCATGGGCTGCAGCGTGTCTGGCATCCCTGTCTTTCAGTGTCTCTTGGAGTTTGTTCAAACTCATGTCCATTGAGTTGGTGATGCCATCCAACTAGCTCATCCTCTGTCGTGCCCTTCTCCTGCTGCCCTCGGTCTTTCCCAGCATCAGGGTCTTTTCCAAAGAGCCGGCTCTTCACATCTGGTGGCCAAAGTATTGGAGCGTCAGCTTCAGCACCAGTCCTTCCAGTGAATGTTCAGGGTTGATTTCCTTGAACTGGTTTGATAACGTTTACTGAGCGCTTACTCTGCGCAAAGACCTCTCCTAAACCCGAGTTGATTTCATTTCCTGTTCAGAAATCATTCTGTTATTATCTGCATTTTAGAGGTGAGGAAACTGAGGTACTGGGAAGTTAATGGACTTGCCTGGGGTCTCACAGCCAGGAAGCAAGTTGAATGAACATAGTGCAGCCAGGAGAAGACTTGCTTTTGCTTTGCCTCCTTTCTTTCTAGGGAGCAGCTTTGGTTGAGAGCTCATGTTGTGCTTGCAGCAGATCTTGGTTCAAATCCTGGCGTTTCCCCAGATGAGTGACTTTGACTTCAATACATTGTTCTTTAATGCCTACATTTCTGAAATGGGTTTCATTGTAACACCTAAGAGTCCTGAAGATTAAAAAAAAAAAAAGAAATGCAAGTAAAGATGCCAGGCTCATACGTAAGCACTCGGTAAAGGTTTGCCGCTGTTAGCGGTTCGTGATAGAGTGGTGGAGCATCCCAGAGGCTCTGGGAGTGGGATGGTGAACCCCCAACATACTCCCTGAAAATCTGTCAGTATCTCCCTCTCTCTCTGTAGGGCTGGGCACGGGGTAGTCTTCCCTCCTGAAGCCCTTGCTTACTAGCACCAGCCAGTTTGGCAACACCCCTTATTTTCCCACGTGGTTAGTAAGTGTTGTCTTCTGCACAGTGGAAATTACTTGGCTGGACTCCCACCCTGGCAGGGGCTGGTTGTACCCAGAAACCCAGGGACCTAGTTCCTGGAAGCCTGGTCCTCCAAGTCAGTGCTCTCTCTGTGGAGCTCCAGGGAATCCCTGGTTCCTAAGGAAACCCCTTCCTCCCTGGATCCCTCTCTTGCAGTGTTTGCAGAAATAGGCCATCCTGGCCTCTCTTTTTCCCATTTGGTGGTTTTGTCCTGGCACTTGCAGGTTAGCTTCATCCCATATTTTGAATAATTCCTGACCTAGTGCCTGCTTGGGCACTGGTGAGGAGTGTGCAAGAGCAGATCTGCTGGGGATCAGGCCCCTGTGGAAAGAGGGCAGTGCCTTTGATGAGGGCGTGTCAGGGTACCTACTGCTCTTTGTGGGCCTTCCTTTGAATGTTAGCTAACAAGAAACTTCTGTTGATTTTGAAGAATACAGGAGCTTGCTGGTATATGTATACCTTTTGGAAAGGGCTTACCTAATAAGTGGGTAAAGCTGCAGAGTGGATCAGTCATCCAAGCTCTGACAAGAACCTATTTATATATGTTTTTAAAAGCTGTAAGTATTTGGCAAATGCAGACACAAGTACACTGGCCATTCTGTTCCATCAAATAGCCTCTTAACAAAACTGCTGGTCCAGTTACAGTGAAAGGGGATGCTTGCTCAGTAATTGAGGAGCCCCTCTGGGAGGATGGAATCTGCTTTCATGATTCACAGGTTCTGTGTGGCAAATGTTTAAAGTGCTGCCAACTGGGCTGGGAAGATCCCCTGGGGTAGGACATGGCAGTCCACTCCAGTATTCTTGCCTGGAGAATCCCATGGGCAGAGGTGCCTGGTGGGCATCCACGGGGTTGCACAGAGTTAGACACAACTAGCGACTAAGCATAGCACAGCAAAACTGTGTTCCAGGAATTGTGGTGGGGTTAGGCATTCAACAAAAGGATCTTTTCCCTACTACTTGGGGAAATAGGCATGTTTGACTTAAATTGGGCTTTTCCTGTGAATTCTGTCACCTCTGTTGGGTTTCTTAACGTTGGCTACCGTATGCCCAACCATGTGTTTGTAGTAAAGTGGTTGGAGAGGCTGTTAGAGGCTCTGAGTGTTGGTTTTTCTACTTGGCTTATTTCTCTGCCTCTCCCCTGTGATGTCATGTTACACCAGTGATTTATTTGCAAAGTGAGAATCTCATCCATCCTTTTGTTTACCTCCTTGGGATTAGAGGTTTCAGATAAAACAATGAAAGGATCGTGTCATCTGTATGGAAACTTTTATATCCTATACAATGTCTCTAGCTAGTAATATGTATGATTGAAGATTCTTTGTCCTTTTCTATTTTTCCTTCCTTCTTTTCTTCTTTCTTTCTTCTTGATGTTTGGATGCCATGTAACGAACATTGTTAGCACAAATTATGTTTGTGATGGCTATAGAATTGCTTCTAAGGAAAATAGTTTGTGAGTAATAATGTGAAAATGTGCACTGTGAACAAGATGCTTTTCAATAGATGGGAAGAAGTCTTCCTTTTATTTTCATAATAGAATAGTTAAGGAGGAATCAGATAGAGTTCTACTATAGAGTGATCTTTTGCTTTTTTGTAGTTAAAATTAATACTGGGACATTTTAAGCTGCTGAGAATTTTTTAAAAAATAAAGTCAATACAAATTTCATACTTCTTTCACTGACTTTAATCCTTTTTCATGAAGACGATTGTTACACTTCACAAGATGCATGTAGATTCCAGTGTTTATCACACATAATAGGGTCATTTGGAGAGAAGCAGCTTTAGGGCATTTGAGAGGATGAATTTGGATGTGGGTCTCAGCCCAGCTCTCTGGTCAATTGTGATGGTTTAACCCACCTGTTACTGTGAGGCATGTGCCGCTTACTAGGTAAAGCCAAAAACCAATCCCCATTCTTCCAGACACTGTTAGACAATGTGGCTAAAAGTGTGGGGCCTTGGGATCACATGGCCTGGCTCAAATCCTGTCCCACCATACATTAGGACTTGTTATTGAACCCCATGTATATTGAACCTCTGTGAACCTCATCTGCACATGGGGGCAATGAGATAACCTACCTTACGGATGTTGTGAAAATGAAATGGGATTGTGTATGAAGCATCTGTTGATAGAACACTTCCTGGAGCACTGCAGACACTAGGTAAACACTGCCTTATGGTTACCTTCTTATAGCAACTCATTCTTTATAACATGCCACCTTTAGAAAAGAATCTGAAGTGAATACTAAATTTCTGAAGTCCCATTGTTTTGCAGTCATATCAAGAATGTCTTTAAATAAATTATACTTCTTTCTTGTGGATATAATTTACAATTAAAAAATACTTTTATTCATTTATTTTTGGATGTGCTGGGTCCTCACGATGCATGGGCTTTTCTCTAGTTGCAGTGAGCAGAGGATACTCTTCCTTGTGGTGCACAGGCTTATTGTGGTGGCTTCTCTGGTTGTGGAGCACAGACTGTAGGGCGTGCAGGCTTCAGTAGTTGTGGCTCTTGGGCTCTGGAGCACAGGCTCAGTAGTCGGGGCGCACAGCCCTAGTTGCTCCACGGCATATAGGATCTTCCCAGGTCAGGGATCAAACCTGTGTCCCCTGCATTGGCAACTGGATTCTTTACCACTGAGTCACCAGGGAAGCCCCATAGTTTATGATTTGAAAGGCACAGGAAGGTCTACAAAGTTTCACTCCACTCCTGTCCTCTAGCCACCCAGCCCATTTTCAAGAGACTGACAGTGCTACAGTAACTAAAGACTTAAAAAACTCCCCAAATGGACAACCGTGAAAATAGCGAAAGAAAGAGATGAGGAAAGGGCAAGAGAATAGGAGAAGAGGAGGGGGATTCAGCTGGAGTCCCAACTGCTGTGCTCTCCTGGGCCCCGCAGCACCTTGGGCATTACCCTCATTTACACTCCTCTCTCAACATTCAGAAAACTAAGATCATGGCATCCGATCCCATCACTTCATGGCAAATAGATGGGAAAACCATGAAACAGTGACAGACTTTATTTTATTGGGCTCTAACTATAGATGGTGACTGCAGCCACAAAATTAAAAGACACTTGCTCCTTGGAAGAAAAGCTAAGACAATCCTAGACAGTGTATTAAAAAGCAGAGACATTATTTTGCCAACAAAGGTCCATGTAGTCAGAGCTATGGTTTTTCCAGTAGTCATGTATGGGTATGAGGGTTGGACCATAATGAAGGCTGAATGCCGAAGAATTGATTATTTTGAACTGCGGTATTGGAGAAGGCTCTTGAGAGTCCCTTGGACTGCAAGGAGATCCAACCAGTCAATCCTAAAGGATCAGTATAGTTCACTCACTCAGTCATTTCTGACTCTTTGTGACTGCAGCGGTCCTCCCTGTCCATCATCAACTCCTGGAGTTTACTCAAACTCATATCTGTTGAGTTGGTGATGCCATCGAACCATCTCATCCTCTGTTGTCCCGTTTTCCTCCCACCTTCAATCTTTCCCAGCATCAGGGTCTTTTCCAATGAGTCAGCTCTTTGCATTAGGTGGCCAAAATATTGGAGCTTCAGCTTCAACATCAGTCCTTCCAATGAATATTCAGGACTGATTTCCTTTAGGATGGACTGGTTGGATCTCCTTGCAGTCCAAGGAACTCTTAAGAATCTTCTCCAACACCACAGTTCAAAAGCATCAATTCTTCATCATTCAACTTTCTTTATAGTCCAACTCTTGCATCCATATATGACTACTAGAAAAACCATAGCTTTGATTAGACAGACCTTTGTTGGCAAAGTGATGTCTGTGTTTTTTAATATGCTGTCTAGGTTGGTCATAGCTTTTCTTCCAAGGAGTAAGTGTCTTTGATTTCATGGCTGCAGTCACCATCTGCAGTGATTTTGGAGCCCCCCCAAAATAAAGTCTGCTGCTGTTTCCACTGTTTCCCCATCTATTTGCCGTGAAGTGATGGGACCGGGTGCCATGATCTTCGTTTTCTGAATGTTGAGTTTTAAGCCAACTTTTCACTCTGCTCTTTCACTTTCATCAAGAGGTTCTTTAGTTCTTCTTCATTTTCTGCCATAAGGGTGGTGTCATCTGCATATCTGAAGTTATTGCTATTTCTCCCAGCAATCTTGATTCCAGATTGTGCTTCATCCAGCCCAGCATTTCTCATGACATACTCTACATATAAGTTAAATAAGCAGGGTGACAATATACAGCCTTGACGTACTCCTTTTCCTATTTGGAACCAGTCTGTTGTTCCATGTCCAGTTCTAACTGTTACTTCCTGAACTGCACACAAGTTTCTCAAGAGGCAGGTCAGGTGGTCTGGTATTCCCATCTCTTTCAGAATTTTCCACAGTTTGTGGTAATCCACACAGTCAAAGGCTTTGGCATAGTCAATAAAGCAGAAGTAGATGTTTTTCTGGAACTCTCTTGCTTTTATGATTATCCAATGGATATTGGCAATTTGATCTCTGGTTCCTCTGCCTTTTCTAAAACCAGCTTGAACATCTTGGAAGTTCACAGTTCAAGTATTGTTGAAGCCTGTCTTGGAGAATTTTGAGCATTACTTTGCTAGCATTGCTGTGCTGCCGCTGCTGCTGCTGCTAAGTCACTTCAGTCATGTCCGACTCTGTGCGACCCCATAGACGGCAGCCCACCAGGCTCCGCCATCCCTGGGATTCTCCAGGCAAGAACACTGGAGTGTGTTGCCATTTCCTTCTCCAATGCATGAAAGTGAAAAGTGAAAGTGAAGTCGCGTGTGAGATGAGTGCAATTCTGCGGTAGTTTGAGCATTCTTTGGTATTGCCTTTCTTTGGGATTGGAATGAAAACTGACCTTTTCCAGTCCTGTGGCCACTGCTGAGTTTTCCAAATTTTTTGACATATTGAGTGCACCACTTTCACAGCATCATCTTTTAGGATTTGAGATAGCACAAGTGGAATTCCATCACCTCCACTAGCTTTGTTCATAGTGATGCTTTTCCTAAGGCCCACCTGACTTCACATTTCAAGATATCTGGCTCTAGGTGAGTGATCACACCATCTTGATCATCTGGGTCTTTAAGATCTCTTTTGTACAATTCCTCTGTGTATTCTTGTCACCTCTTCTTAATATCTTCTGCTTCTGTTAGATCCATACCATTTCTGTCCTTTATTGAGCCTATCTTTGCATGAAATGTTCCCTTGGTATCTCTGATTTTCTTGAAGAGATCTCTAGTCTTTCCCGTTCTATTGTTTTCCTCTATTTCTTTGCACTGATCACTGAGGAAGGCTTTCTTATCTCTTCTTGCTATTCTTTGTAACTCTGCATTCAAATGGGTATATCTTTCCTTTACTCCTTTGCTTTTCACTTCTCTTCTTTTCACAGCTATCTGTAAGGCTTCCTCAGACAGCCATTTTGCTTTTTTGCCTTTCTTTTTCTTGGGATATCCTAAAGGAAATCAGTCCTAAATATTCATTGGAAGGACTGATGCTGAAGCTCCAATACTTTGGCCACCTGATGTGGAGAGCCAACTCATTGGAAAAGACCTTGATGCTGGGAAAAATTGAAGGCAGGAAAAGGGGATGACAGAAGATGAGCTGGTTGGATGGCATCACCAGCTCAGTGGATACGAGTTTGAGCAAGCTCCAGGAGATGGTGAAGGACAGGGAAGCCTGGCATGCTGCAGTCCATGGGGTGGCAAAGAGTCAGACATGACTGAGCGACTGAACAACACCACCACCCCTTTCAGAGCACCCCATGATGTGCCCACCCTTGGGCTCCCCTCAGAGCTCCTCAGCCTTTTCTGTCTCAGAGGCATGGTGGGTGGCCTCCTGGTCTGTGTCCCACTGTGGACACTGGCAGCTGACTTTACCCCATGGGGGTGAGCTCAGGTTAGATGAACCTTCTGTGTTGTCTGAATGTAAACCTTTGAGGTATTCTGGAAGATTCGGGAAGAATCTAGACGTTGAGCTCCTTGGCTTCTCAGAACATCTGTGTCCTAAACTGAATCCCTTCCCAAGGTGTAGCTATGAGGCTGTAGTTGTTTTCTGTACTCAGTCTTTTGGTGCCCTTGAAAGGTTGTGTTTGGTCAGAAAATTCTGTGGCCTTAAGAAATCGCTTTAAACGGTAAATCTGAGACAGTTGTGGAGAATGCTAGGAACTTTTACTCTGCAGAGTTGGTTTTCCCATTCTAGTTTAAATGGAAACCTGGAATGGCAAATATTTACAGTTTGCGGCATTATTTTAAAGTATTTTTGTATCTTTATATTGACGTCACCGCAGTTTCAGTCCTTTGTTCTGGTTGCTACCTGGGGTTCAAGAGTAATTCAGTTTTGTCCTCCCAACCTCCTGCTTGTCAAGAATGTTTATTTCCTTTTTGTCCAGCCAAATTCAGTTTTTCTTTTGAAACCTAATATAAAGTCTGTTTTCTTCTTGGATCCACACTAATTATAATACTTCCCTTCTCACCTCCTATGGCACTTATACAACGAAACTGCAGCTTAAGGAGGGATTATGCTCCAGACATTCCGTTTTGAGTAATTGGAAAGTACGCTAGAAATTGAAATGCATTTTCCCATTAAAAATAATAATTAGGCTCCCACAAAGGCTATTTAAAAAGTGACAACATAGGACTTAGAGAACTTTATTATTACAGAGAAGGTGAAAAGTAAAGTGAACTGCTGGACGAACCACTTGGATTCGACATTTTACCATATTCACTTGCTCACCCTACCTGTCCACCCGTCCATCCATCCATTTACCTACTTTTTTTGGCTGAACTCTTTGAAATCAAGTTGTAGATAGTGTTGCATTTCCCCTAAATCCCTCTGCTATCATTTTGTAGGACTGAGGACTTCCTTCCACATAACCACAACACCATCATCATAGCTAAGAAAATAAACAGTAAGTCTGTAATACTGTCTAATCCATTTTCCTGTTGTCCTCAAAATAGCCTTTATTGCTGATTTAAAATTTTTATTGTTTAAAATCTGGAACCAGACTGCCATCAGGTTTACAAACCTCATTTTGTCCTATTATTTCTAACAAAAGCTCTTTGAAGCCACATTTAGCCAAGTACTGGGGGAGGCGAGGAGCTTTCCTGGTGAGCTTTCTGGTATGTTGAATTCTTGGGTGTTCCTCTCCCATGCTTAATGCCTGTCTCTGGATCCTGGGGTGCTCTTGCTACCCTGAGCACTCCATTTTAGCATCCTTTAGGGTGCAGCTGGGGCTTCCCTGGTAGCTCAGGTGGTAAAGAATCCGCCTGTAATGCAGGAGACCCCAGTTCGATTCCTGGGTCAGGAAGATCCCCTGGAGAAGGGATAGAAGATATTCTCCAAGAAGGATATCCACTCCAGTATTCTTGACTTGAGAATCCCATGGACAGAAGAGCCTGGTGGGCTGTAGTCCATGGGGTCGAAAAGAGTCAGACACGATTGAGCGACTGAGCACAGCACAGCGTGCAGCTGGTCTCTCACGGGTATGAGCAGAAACCTCAGAGACCTCTTAGCCAAACGCACATGTCAGTCAGGGGTTCACAACCAGACATTGCTGATTTATGCGTGTTTTCTGAGGAAGGCTTTCTGGGCCTCCATCTGTCCTAGAGTGGTTTTTGCTGTCCAGAATCAAGTACAGCAGAAACTGACACCACACTGTAAAGCAATTGCCCTCCAGTTAAAAATAAAAAAGTAAAATTGGAAGAGAGAATCTTCCAGTATCAGGATAGCATTTCAAGCAGCTCAACAAGGTAAAGGTGACTGTACGCATTGGGAGCGATTTTGTGTCATGGGTGAGTGATCTCTGGGCAAGTGGGTCCTATCTGGGTGTCCCCTTCCTGTCTTGTCACAGCTGTGGAGTGGGGGAGGGTGGGCTGTCGCAGCTGTCTATCTGGGAGGCGTTTGGAAACTGGTAGCTGCCTGAAGTTTCACTACAAAATTTAGGACTTATTTATACACTGAAGTTCATTGTTTTCCAATTTCCATATAAGCTCATCTGTTCTCTTCATACATTTTAAGCTTTGGGCAAATGCTGTGTCTCAGTCAGTGGTTTTGGGGGTGGGAGTGATGTCTCTTAAGAGCTCCATGGCTTTGGTTATCTCTGTAGCCAAAAATAGAAATAATTTGGAATGATTTTATTTTGTAGAATTTGCTCTGCATTTTGTCCTTTCATTGTGTACATAATTGATTTAAACTGTGTTTAAACAATTAGCTTAATAAAGGAGGTTGTTTTTCAGGAGCTAATAGATCTTAGCTCAGCCAGAGTAGGATTGAGAGGCCATGTGTGAACTGGCTATGAGCATTGTCCTGAAATGAGATCTGCTTGGCTTTTCCTCCAGGCTCTTACTAGTTTCCAACCTTGTGACCCTGGGCAAGGGACAGACCCTTCCCCACCTCCAGTTCCTCTCTCTAATGAATACCCACCTCATAGGACTGTGACCATCAAAAACCCTTGAGCCCCATGGCCTAAGCCCCTTTGCGAGGTCTCATCAAGTATATTCATATTTGTGCAGCAGACTCAGTGGAGTAGAGGTTGTAAATAACCTCATATCAGATCAAGTTTTGCTACCAGTGAGTTTGTCAGATTGAGTTTTGCTGTGAAATGAGGTATAAGACTTCTTATCTTTAGAATTTTGGGGATTTTGACTTGTGGACACAGGAGGGTAGGTTTGTGTGGTCTACCGACCCAGCGGGAATTGTGGATGGAGCTGAAGAAGGCTGAGTATGGAATGTCAAGAACCAAGGACATTGGGACCAGCACTTAATATTCCAGTTGACCAGTCTGAGGCACAGAGAGGTGAATCACAGAAGCAGACAGGGCAAAGCTGGAGGAAGAAAAACCCCTCTAGAGAAATGCAAATTTTGCCCTCCTAGTCAGTAATGTAGTCCAAAATAGACTTTTGGATCCTGTGATTTGAATGTTTTTGCTGGAACAAAACAAAAGGGCGGGGGTGTGTGTGAGTGTGTTTAAAAGCAACGTTCCAATGAAGCTTGGTAGGCTATCTACTTTCTAGCCAAGTCCTTTTCTCCCATCACAGAGTTGTTGGGTAACCCAAGCTTCTGAGAACATACCCCTTTCCTGATAGTATTGCTATCAGAACCATCAAAATGCTCTTGGCCCTGGCTGGAATGAAGCTGCTTAGGAGGAGTCATGAGGGCCTCCTTATCTGGAGTCTCAGGTTATCACTGTCTTCCCCATTATTTTAGCAACCCTTGAGTTATGCCCACTGGGTTTGAGGAATGCCATTTCTGTGCCATTGCTTCTCAGCTCCTGTTACAGTTGGAAACTTAAGTGTTATTGGAAACCAGGCTAGAAAACTGCTTTTGATTTTGGGGGTTTGACTTTGAGCCATTCCTCATACCTCTTCCTCAGTTTCTTGCTTTCTTTTGTGACTTTGTCAACAGGATCTTGGCAAAACTCAATACTAATGTGTCCTCAAAATACAGTGAATTAAGACAACCAGACTGGGTCTAGGAAAAACCCAAAGGATTTTTATAACCCCTGGCTTTTGTTGGACACGACTTGTGATGTTGTGGAAGGGAATCATGTTTATTAGTAAGAGCTGAAACACTCCCTGTTTCCATGGCTTTTGGTGTGTGTCAGTTCAGTTCAGTCACTCAGTTGTGTCCGACTCTTTGCGACCCCATGAATTGCAGCACACCAGGCCTCCCTGTCCATCACCAACTCCCGGAGTTCACCCAAACTCATGTGCATCGAGTTGGTAATGCCATCCAACCATCTCATCCTCTGTTGTCCCTTTCTCCTCCTGCCCCCAATCCCTCCCAGCATCAGGGTCTTTTCTAATGAGTCAACTCTTTGTATGAGGTGGCCAGAGTATTGGAGTTTCAGCCTCAGCATCAGTCCTTTCAAACCCAGGACTGGTCTCCTTTAGGATGGACTGGTTGGATCTCCTTGCAGTCCAAGACTCTCTCAAGAGTCTTCTCCAACACCACAGTTCAAAAGCATCAATTCTTTGGCACTTAGCTTTCTTCATAGTCCAACTCTCGCATCCATACACGACCACTGGAAAAACCATAGCCTTGACTAGACGGACCTTTGTTGGCAAAGTAATGTCTCTGCTTTTGAATATGCTATCTAGGTTGGTCATAACTTTCCTTCCAAGGAGTAAGCGTCTTTTAATTTCATGGCTGCAATCACCATCTACAGTGATTTTGGAGCCCCCAAAATAACGTCTGACACTGTTTCCATTGT
The DNA here is from genome assembly GCF_016772045.2 of Ovis aries. Lineage (NCBI taxonomy): Eukaryota > Metazoa > Chordata > Mammalia > Artiodactyla > Bovidae > Ovis > Ovis aries. Next base: position 57,701,975 of record NC_056059.1, on the reverse strand, counting down.
TTCCCCATCTATTTCCCATGGAGTGATGGGACCGGATGCCATGATCTTCATTTTCTGAATGTTGAACTTTAAAGCAACTTTTTCACTCTCCTCTTTCACTTTCATCAAGGGGCTTTTTTAGTTCCTCTTCACTTTCTGCCATAAGGGTAGTGTCATCTGCATATCTGAGCTTATTGGTGTGTGTGGAGGGTACTAAAGATACTAAAGATGAGATGATGGGCTTGTTTTGAAGAGGCTGAGGGACCTAAGGTTGTGGCCTGCCTTAGATGAGCTGTGATTTGGAAATTGGGTAGGAGCTCAGAGATGGAGGACAGATTCAGTTTTATACTTGTTCATCCAGGAAACTGCTCTGAGGTCTGGTAGTAGGAATTTTCAAAACATCCTACTTTCTGCTGTGCTAATTGGAACTCAGTTTTGAGATCTGGGGAGCCTTTGATCTCAGTTGTGAAATACAAGTGCAAACCTGCATTTAGCATTTTAACAGAAGAGTTGGTAAGTGATCACCTCAGGTCAGGGAGGAGGAAGCAGCGTCCATGCAGGCAGGATCTAGACTGCCTGGCATGAATCTAGGTGCTGCTGTGTAGTAGCAGCGTGACCTTGAGAAGACTGTGTGGCCTTTCTGTGCTTCCTCTCCCCATTTGTAGCATGGGGAGAATACCAGTAGCTGTGTCAGAAGTTTGCTTTGAAGAGTCAGTGCTTAGCTTAGTGGTGGCTTGTAAACGCTCCATAATTATGGTGGTGGTAGTTCTTGTTGGTAGTAATAGAGGAGTAACAAACCAGTCTGAGCTAGACTTCCAGCACTCCTAGAACTCTTCTACCTTAAACCAACCTCTTCCTTCCTCTGTTTTGGCCTACACTCCCTTCTGACCCTGATCCCTGGTGTCTGATTCCCTTGGGTCTCTTGTTTTTCTTTCCTGCTCCGGTGGCTCTCCTGCATGGGTTAGCCCACTTGCAGGTTTGGGGTGCCCATCTCAGCTGTGCTCCGAATGCCTTTGCAGTCCTCTCCCATTCCTGCAGACTCTCCACTAAGCCTCACCATCCCCCCAGGCCCTTTATTCTTCCCTGGGGTCTCAACAGATGCCATCTCTTACCTTCAGAGACAGCAGAGGCTCCCAGGCATCTTTTCATTCGTGGTCCTTCCGCCCACCCTAAAGGATCACTCATGGACCCCCTGCCTCTGGAGAACGAGGTGTCCTTTTACCTGTTCGAGTTTTTAATCCACCTCCTTCCTTCTTACGGAAATCATCTCCTCCATTTCCTCAAGGTCATCACTTTACACACTGTCTCAGACTCTCCTTTTTCCTCCTTTTCTGCTGCCTGTAAAGAAACACTCTGCTTTCAATCATGTAAAAAAAAATTCCAGGGAATTCCTTGGCGGTGCAGTGGTTAGGACCCCACGCTTTTACTGCTGGGGACCGGCCCAACCCTAGATTGGAGAACTTAAGAGATCATATGCCACACAGTGCAGCTGGAAAAAAAAATTCAAAAAGGCAAAGAAAAATTTCTTTCCCTCATGCTGAAGGTGAACTCCCTTACCCTTAAAGCTCAGATTGAGCTTCTAGAAAGAGCAAACTGAGCTGTTTCTGCTCCTCAGCCCAGGGAACCTAGTCTTTCCTTCTGGTCTATGAAAAACTGCTCCCTCCAAGGCCACAAAGATCTCCCACCGAATGGTTTTTCTTTCCTGTTTTATTGTATCTATTTTTTTCATTTTATGTACGATGTATGTCTGTGTTTAGGATTCTAAGTTTACTTCAAGAGACTATGGAGAAAGAGATAGCAAAGCGCAACAAGGGGACAGTTTAAAAAAAATTCCAAGTTGCTTCCTAAGTCAGCAATTAAAGATTTTCCATGTGTTCTTATGTGAACTTCTACATGGCCCAATTTGTCTTGAGTTTTTCTCAATTCTCTTTCAAAAGATCATTCTTAGGGTGTTTCTTTTTTCTTTTTATTCATTTATTTTTATTTTTTTTTTTACTGTGGTAAGAACACTTAAAATGAGAATTACACTCTTAACAAAATTTTAAGTGCACAATGCAGTATTGTTAACTAAGGGCACAATGCTGTACAGCAAATATCTGGAATTTATTCATCTTGCATAACTGAAACTTTATCCCCATTGAATAGCAGCTGCCCATTTCTCCCTGCCCCTGGCTCCTGGAAACCACCATTCTGCTCTTTCTGTGAATTTGACTATTTTAGATAATCTCATATAAATGGAATCATGCAGTAATTGTCCTTCTGTGACTGGCTTATTTCACTTGGCTTCATGTCTTCTTGAGAGTCCCTTGGACAGCAAGGAGATCAAACTAGTCAATCCTAAAGGAAATCAACCCTGAATATTGATTGGAAGGACTGGTGCTGAAGCTGAAGCTCCAGTACTTTGGCCACCTGATGAGAAGAACTGACTGTTTTGAAAAGACCCTGATGCTGGGAAAGATTGAAGGCAGGAAGAGAAGGGGACGACAGAGGATGAGATGGTTGGATGGCATCACTGACTTAGTGGACGTGAGTTTGAGCAAGCTCCAGGAGATAGTGAAGGACAGGGAAGCCTGGTGTGCTGCAGTCCGTGGGGTTGCAAAGAGTCGGACACGAGTTAGTGAGTGAACAGCAACAAAAATGACAACAATGTCTTCTAGGTCCATTTTTGTTGTCCTTTATGGTGAGATTTCCTCCTTTTTAAAAAAGCTGAATGGGATCTGATTATATGTACATGTCACATTTCTTTATCTGCTCAAAGATCAGAACATTTGTTCCCCTGGCTTGGCTACTGTAAATAACGCTGCGAAGAGTGTGGCAGTGCAGAAGATCCTATTTCAGTTCTTTTGGCTAGACACCCAGAAATGGGGTTGCTGGATCATGTGGTAGTTCTATTCTTGGTGTTTTTTTGTTTTTTTTTTTTCTTTAAGAAGCCTCTATACTATTTTCCATAGTGGCTGCACCATTTTACATTTCCTTCCCATTTTTGTTGCTCTCTCCTGAAGCGTCTCACCTAGCTGACTGCTCATTCATTCTGGAAACTCTTTCTTCTGTGTTCCAAGCTAGAGTCCTGGCTTTTCTTCCTAATTCCTCATGGAGTAGATTCAGTTGCTCAGTGGGTATTTCCATTTGAAGGTCCCCTGCTTATTTACCTCTATCACTACGTGTTCAAAAACATATAGGATTGTCTTCTCCATGCAAGTACATTAGCGTATATGCTAATATATGCTAGGTCCCCTGTAGCAAAACACCACACACTGGGTGACTTAAAAAGGAGAAATTCATTGTCTTATTGTCCTGGAGGCTGGGACTCCAAGATGAGTGTCAGCAGGGTTGCTGTTTCTGAGGGCTGTGAGGGTCTGTCTGTTCCATGTTTCTGTTATAGATTCTGGTGGTTTGCTGGTGATCTCTGGTGTTCCTTGGCTTCTCCAAAGCATCACTCTAATCTCTGTCTTCATGCAATATTTTTGCCTCCAAATTTCCTTTTTTTTGTGTGTGTGTGTTTTGTTTTTAAAGGACAACAGCCACATGGGACTAGGGTCCACCCCAAAGACTTGATTTTGACTTGATTACCTTTGTAAAAAGACCCCGTATCCTAATATGGTCACGTTCTCAGGTACTTGGGGTTAGGACTTCCGCATATGTATTGCTGCTGCTGCTGCTAAGTCGCTTCAGTCGTGTCCGACTCTGTGCAACCCCATAGACCCCATAGACCCCATAGACGGCAGCCTACCACGCTCCCCCATCCACGGGATTTTCCAGGCAAGAGTACTGGAGTGGCTTGCCATTGCCTTCTCCACATATGTATTGAGAGTGAGGCAAAAATCAATCCAAAGCACCATTCAAACTTGATTTTTTTTCCAGATATTTTTCATCTCAGTGAATGGCACCAGTGTTCACCATGTTATTCATGCAGACGCCTGGGCATCATCCTTATCAATTCACTTGCACTTCTGTTAACTTAGGGTCCAGAGCTTACAGAATTTAGAGGCACAATTTTGAAATAGGAACCATTGGATCCAACAGGTTTACAAAGGGATCGGTGATCCATGACTCTCAAATGGCTCACAACCTCTGCTCTATATCTTTTTTTTCTTTAAAGTGTCTACCACCTTGGTACATATATAATACATATGTAAGAATTTAAAAAAATTACAGAAAAGCATAAAAATATAATTAATAATTAACTTATTATTCAATTACTCAGAATCACTTACTGTTTTGATCCTACAGTATGTATGGTTTTTGAATCCATCTTTTAAAATTCATTATTAGATAATAAGTATGTCCCCATATCTTCACAAAATCTTTATGAATAGTGTTAAATGGTGCATATTATTCCATCAAATGGATAGTCAATGGTTGACGTAGGTATTTTATTATTATCCCATTGTCAAACATGCAGTTGTTGCTAATTTTTGACTCTTTATAAATAATGTTACAACAACCTTTGCTATTAATTTGGACTCAGTTTTTTTCAGAATTCAAATATGAGCCAGCTAAAGATGAAGAGAAAAGATGGACATGGTGTCTCTAAGCAGATTATTAGTGTAAATTGAAGAAACAATTAAGCCTACCTAAGTTAACTGGATCTTAGGCATTAATTGTGAATAGTTACTTTGTGATTTAAAAGTTATTCTTAAATTGCTGAGGTAGATAACAAGGATTCTGCAGTCAACTTTTTGCTCTTTAATGATTCTTTGTAGTCTATAACAGGGCTGTACAATATAACTTCTTGTTGTTCACTGGTTCAGTCGCCTTTGACTGTTTGTGACCCCATGAACTGCAGCAGGCCAGGCTTCCCTGTCCTTCACCATCTCCTGGAGTTTGCTTGAACTCATGTCCATTGAGTCAGTGATGCCATCTAATCATCTCATCCTCTGTCACTGCTTTCTCCTCTTGCCCTCAATCTTTCCCAGCATCGGGGTCTTTTCCATTGAGTCAGCTCTTCACATCAGGTGACCAAAGTATTGGAGCTTCAGCTTCAGCATCAGTCCTTCCGATGAATATTCAGGACTGATTTCCTTTAAAACTGACTGGTTTGATCTCCTTGCTGTCCAAGACACTCAAAAGTTTTCTCCAGCACCACACTTCAAAAGCATCAGTTCTTCAGTGCTCAGCCTTCTTTATGGTCCAACTCTCACATCCGTACATGACTACTGGAAAGACCATAGCTTTGACTGTATGTACCTTTGTTGGCAAAGTGATGTCTAGGTTTGTCATAGCTTTTCTTCCAAGAAGCAAGTGTCTTTTAATTTTGTGGCTGCAGTCACCATATGCAGTGATTTTGGAGCCCAAGAAAATAAAATCTGCCACTGTTCCCACTTTTTCCCCATTTTTTTTTGTCATGGAGCGATGGGAACCAATGCCGTGATCTTAGTTTTTTGAATGTTGAGCTTTAAGCCAGCTTTTTACTCTCTTCTTTTACATGTGTCAAGATGCTCTTGGGATGATGGAAATGTTCTTTATCTGACCTCTCTAATATGATCCAGTTAGCCACATATGACTATTGAGCACTTGAAATGTGGTTAGTCCACCTAAGGAACTGGATTTTTAATTTTATCTATTTTTAATTGACTTAAATTTAAATTGCTATTTGTGGTTAGTGATTACTGTATTGGATAGTGCAGTTCTATCAAGATAGTAACTAAACTCTTCTATGTGCTGTGCTTACTCAGTCATGTCTGACTCTTTGCAGCTCCATGGACTGTAGCCCGACAGGCTCCTCTGTCCATGGGGATTCTCTAGGCAAGAACACTGGAGTGGGTTGCCATGCCCTCCTCCAGGGGATCTTCCCAACCCAGGGATCGAACCCAGGTTTTCTGCATTGCAAGTGGATTCTTTACCAACTGAGCACAGGGAAGCCCAAGAATAAACACTTTTATAGTGCTTATCTTTTCCTAAATACTCTAAGTGCTTTACACATAAATGTGTGTGATCCTCACAGTGAATTTAACAGATAGTCTTCCAGTTTCTTTGCTATATTAAAAAACTTAGTGGCTTAAAACAATAAGTGCCAAAGAATTTGGGGCCACATTTTGAAACCATTGTAGAAAGGTACAATCACTTTGATTACGTTTTACCAATGAGGAAATTGAGCACAGAACAGTTAAAAAACTTATTCAAGGTGACATGCCTAGTTAGTGGCCAAGCAATTATGTATGCTAGGCAGTCTGACCTTTTAGCTACAGTGCATCTCTGTAATTCATGTTTCACTGATTTAGTGTCATGTCTTCCTCAGCTTTTTCCATGGTGTGGTGATTATGAGATTAAATGACTGACACCTGTCTGTAAATCACAAACTGTGAGTTTATAGTATTTTCAAGGGTTTCCCAGAGGTCAAATTAATGATGAACACACATTCTTAACCACCCGATTCAGGAGGAGCTGCCTGGCTTCAATTCTGAGCCCCCTGCTTTCATTCCTGTTTCTGCTGCTTCCTAAAGAGAAATGATCACTTCCAGATTGAAACTGACCATGATTCTGAGGAAAACTCTTTCAGTCTTAACATGTTGCCTGCTTTATCTATTCCTGTTGCCTGGAATATGTTTTTAAAAAGGAATTAATAAATAAAATGCTTAGAATTACTAAGAGAGGTAAATATTTCTGGTTTTTAGTGAAATTAAGTCTTGATGTTAAACCCTAATTTGGATGACATGTTTGCATATATTTAGGGAATTGTGTGTGTGTACTCTTTTTTATTCATTCATCCATTTATTAATTATATTCTTGGGAGAGAAATCAGAATAAATATGTAGCTTATCCCCAGATTCTAGAGGTTTCATGATACTTTAAAGAGTGCCACCTTTTACAGAACCTGAGAAACCAGCAGTTTCCTTTCAAGGGCAAAGATAATGGTTATTTCCATCTGAAAGTGAGGGAGCCCTTTGTCCTGTGCTGTCTGTTTGATATTTTTTGCTGCAGTGATGAAATGTGGTCATTTCACACCTGGTATTTGTCCTCATGTGATCATTACAGTACAGTTTTGTTTTTTTTTTCCCCACCAAAATACTCTTGAGAGAGTTTATAGTTAAATGCATCTAGATTGCTAGTTTCTGGGTTTCTTAAGCAATACATGTAAATCTCTGTGATGCAGAAAACCTCATTGTATCACTTCAGAATCTGAGTACCCCAAATAACGAGACTACATTTCAGTCAAACCCCACATTTTCCTTTAGTCCTCATCCTTCCTGACCCCCTCCTTTGTGTGATAACTCCCTTTTCATCTTATGTGTGTGAATTGATACTTGGCTGGTTTTCCACACAGTCGGCTCTTTCTCCATTATCTTAACTGGCAGAATCTTATGATTGTACGAGCTGGGCTCGCTGTTTCTCCCTCTCTCTCCTTCATGGAGGCGACTCAGTTCCGTGTGTATCCTGGCACACTCGTGGGCCCAGATATCCCGCTGCTTCTGCGGTAAGTCCGTGTGGAACTTTGACTTGTCCAGAAGCAAATGGCTCCTTCTCCCCCGTAGATGCCCCCTTCCCAGCTGCACTATTTCTGAAGTCGTAAAATCGGTCCCCACGGTTCCTGTTTCTTTTAGTGCCCCATGCATACCTTCTCCCAGTCTCTCACGCCTGCCCAGGTGTTCACTTGTTTAGTGCCTGTTTCCAGCACTGCCCTACTGGCTCCAAGTTGGCACTGGTCATGCTCCCCTGTTTTCCACTCTGTGCAGCTCCCAGCTGGTGCTTTTCATATAACAGTCATGCCATAAGTGATAATTTGGGGTGGTAAGCAAATACGCAGATGCGCGTGCTTCCATTTTTGTATGTGTGCTCCTAGGCCAAAACCTGATGCGTCCTGGATTTGTCTTTTTTCATGCACTAGATCAGTCAGTTTACTAAATCTTTCTGGGACGTATGCTCCATGAGGACAAGGGTCTTTGTTTTGCTCAGTGGTAAGTCAGAAATGCCTAAAACGATGCCTGCCATGAAGTTGAGCATTTGCTTTGTTGTAGAAATGGTTCTAGATGTTTTATGTGTATTCATTTATTTCATCTTCATAACAAGCCTCGAGGGGTGGGTTGGCTACTATTAGTAAGTCTGTTCATAAGAAACCAAGGCATGGAGATGAAGTCATTGTCCAAAGTCACACAGCTGCAAAGTGGTGGAGCTGGGACTTGACCCCAAGTCTCCTGAGTCTGTGCTTTTAACCGCTAAGGACTCTGCTATGATACCACCTAGTGATGGTGTGTGTACTGTGTGGACCCTTTGCTGAAACTGTACATTCACTCCATGCTGTATAGATAATCTCACAGATGAAGAAGCAGAGGCTGGCTTGGAGAACTTAAAAAAAAATTACCCCAAGGGGGCCCAGATTATGAGTAGCAGGGTCAGGAAAGGAGCTCAAGCCCATGTGCCTGTCCTGCTGGACCCGCCAGCCTCTGCCTGGCCTGTGGTTTTGGAAACAGACTCACATTTAACAGGAGCATTTCCCAAGGTTGTCAGGTGTTCCTCGTCGCCAGCAGACATCTGATGCGGCTGTGTGTGTCTCTTCCTCAGATCACAGTGGCAGCCACCCGCTACCCTCCAAAACCGAGACGACGCCCTCGCCCACGAACAGCGCTGGGAATGGACACCCGGAATACATCGCCTATGCCCTCGTCCCTGTCTTCTTCGTCATGGGTCTCTTTGGCGTCCTCATTTGCCACCTGCTTAAGAAGAAAGGCTATCGATGTACAACAGAAGCTGAGCAAGACGTTGAAGGAGAAAAGGTTGAAAAGATAGGTAAGAATCTGGATTATTTTTTGTGTATGTGGGAATGTGAGTGCAGATAATTTTTTAATAAGAAATGAGTCATGTATGTTTTCTGTCTCTGTAAAGCAAGTGATCCATCTTTTTTCATCAAAATATATTTGATATAATAACATTATATAAATTTAAAGTGTGCAACACATTATTCTGGTGCATTTATATATTGTAATATGATTGCCATTGTAGTGATGTTTAACACCTCTATCACATAATTGTCAGTTGTTTTTAGGGTAGGAATCATTCAGTTCTAGTCTCTCTGTAAGTTTGATAATTATAGTACAGAAAAGGCGGAGGAACCAGTGATCAAATTGCCAATATCTGTTGGATCATAGCAAAAGAGAATTCCAGAAAAACATCTATTTCTTCTCATAGACTACTTGATCAGTGGATCTTCTTTATCCATTCATTCCTTGATGGATGTTAGGATGTTTCCATATCTTGGCTAGTTTGAATAATTCTGCAGTAAACACAGGAGTGCGTATATCTTTCCACTTTCACTTCCTGTTTTCATTTCCTTTGGGTATATACCCAGAAATGGAATTGCTGGATCATATGATAGATCTATTTTTAATTTTTTGAGGAACATCCATATTGTTTTCCATAGAGGCAGTTCCAATTTACATTTCCACCAACTGTGCACAAGGGTTCCCTTTTCTCTACACCCTCACCAGCACTTTTACAAAATGATCCATCTTAAAGGCAAATGCTATGGTGTAGCATCATTGTAAATATTATAGGAACCACACCTAGAGTTAGAAACTTTGCTTTCATTTATTAAATAACTACGAAGTCATTTACTCTTATTTACCTTGTGGCCTTGGGCAAGTTAATGTGCTCTAAATCACTGCTATGTTTAATTTAACTTAAATTTAATTAAAATTTTAATTTAAATGAGGGCAATAATCTTCACCTTGTAAGAGTATTGTGAAATTAGAGGGAAGATACATTTGGTGTTTGTCACAAATGGCACTCAGTATATATTAACCCTTGGGCTTCCCTGGCTCAGAGGATAAAGCATCCACCTGCAGTGCTGGTAGACACAGGAGACTGGGGTTGGATCCCTGGGTCGGGAAGATCCCCTGGAGAAGGGCGTGGCTACACACTCCAATAATCTTGGCTGGGAAATCCTATGGACAGAGGAGCCTGTCAGACTACAGTCCATAGGATCACAAAGAGTCAGACACAACTAAGCAACTTTCACTTTTTTCATATAGTAACCCTTACTGTTGCTGTTGAATTAGATTCTAATAAGCACAATAGGAAAACTGAATAGGTCTCGCCATTTTAGTGCTGCTACTTTTGCTTGTGGAGTTAATCTTTAAAAATCTATTCAGTTGTGCAAAAGTAATTGTAGTTTTGCATTGCTGAACTTTGCCATTTGATATTAGAATACTTTCTTCAACATGGTTATGTTATACATCATTTTAATGTGTATGTTTTATGTTTTTTGCTAATGAATTATTACATGCTGCTTATTTTATATGTATTTTAGACTGTGGAAATGATGTTAGACAGAAATTTTTCTTATTTGAGTTCAAAATGGGTCGGAAAGCAGCAGAGACAACTTGTAACATCAACAACGCATTTGGCCCAGGAACTGCTAATGAACGTGCAGTGGTGGTTCAAGAAATTTTGCAAAGGCGACGAGATCCTTGAAGATGAGGAGCGCAGTGGCCAGCCACCTGACGTTGATAAGAGACAATTGAGAAGATCTTTGAAGCTGATTCTCTTACAACTACAGGAGAAGTTGCTGAAGAACTCAGTGTTGACCATTCTATGTCGTTTGGTATTTTGAAGCAAATTGGAAAGGTGAAAAAGCTCAATAAGGGGGGGCCTCATGAGCTGACCGCAAAAAAAAAAAAAAAAAAAGCTGTCATTTTGAAGTGTTGTCCTCTCTTATTCTATGCAACAACGACAAACCATTTCTTGATCAGATTGTGACATGCGATGAAAAGTGGATTTTATACAACAACCAGAAACAACCAGCTCAGTGTTTGAATGGAGAAGACGCTCCAACGCACTTCCCAAAGCCAAACTTGCCCCCCAAAAAGGTCATGGTCACATGGTCTTCTGTCTGTCTGCTCCACGATAGCTTTCTGAATCCCAGAAAAACTATTACATCTGAGAAGTATTCTCAGAAAATTGATGCGATGCACGGAAAACTGATGCGTGCAGCTGACATTGGTCAACAAAAAACACACAGCAACACCTGATTGCATGTTGCACAACCAGCGCTTCAAAAGTTGAACGAATTGGGCTATAAAGTTTGTCTCATCTGCCGTACTGCCAAGTAGCCAACTAACTACTGCTTCTTCAAGCATCTTGACAACCTTTTGCAGGGAAAATGAAAATGCTTTCACAACCAACAGGAGGTAGAAAATGCTTTCCAGGAGTTCATCAAATCCCAAAGCACGGATTTTTATGGTACCAGAATAAACAAGCTTATTTCTCTTTGGCAAAACTATTTTGAGTGTAATGGCTCCTATTTTGATTACTAAAGATGTGTCTGAGCCTAGTTATAATGATTTAAAATCAGGGTCCAAAACTGTAATTACTGTTGCACCAACCTAATATGAGGTTGGAGTTTATGTTTATTAAGTAGATGGTTGTGTGAACAGTGCAGTGAAAAAATGACAGGAGCTGGTACCTTTGTATTGACCTCAGAGTGTCTCAGCATTTCCTCCTCACATGGAGTTGCTGGATTGTATTTGAAAACCCTGAGAGATGAAGTCCTGTTTTCACCACAGATGTACTTTTCAACCATCCTTTCGGGCCTTGGGGAATAGTCGGTAACTCTCCTTATCCTTTTCAGACCTCAAAGGGCAGTTTTTGCAGAAGTGTGACATTTGGGGGAGGTCACCCTTCAAGTAGGATCAAGGGCAGAGTTGGGGAGCTTCTTCATTCCTTGCCAGCTTGCTGGCCTGTTGGTTTTTCCCACCCCCACTGACCTTTGAGGCAGGGAGTGAGCACAGTCGCCCGATGAGTCATGTGTACATTTATGAGCAAACCAAGGCTGAATGTTTGTCAACAGAAAGCAGGACCTTTCTCTCTCATCCTCTGCAGACGCTGTGTAGGTTGGCTTAGTGGTCAGCATGTGCACTGTCTAACTGGACATGCGTGTTTACGGGGAGGGAGTGGCTTGGGTGGAGAAGACATTTTTCCAGATTACATGGGTAAGATACCACACCATGATTTCTAGGTCAGCCCTCCTTCTTTCTTGTGTTATGGAAGCGAATGATAAGGATCAGTTTCAGACTGAAGGTTTGACTTTTTTCCCCTAAAGACTATCCCATGTGCAGAGTCTCTCAAAGTAAACTGAGTTTGTAGGTAATTAACCATGGCCAACATTTAGATCATTTGGAAGTATATTTCAAAGTCTTGTGAAGACAGAGATAAATACCCAATTTAAGAAATAAATTAATACTCTGTATATGGTATATCTACAATGAAAATAAAATCCAAGAAAATTTTATTTTAATTATCTTTCTTCTTTCCATTTCCCCTTTGAGTTTAACAAAATGATGAGAGAGGAGTAATAGTTGTAAGGACTGATAAAGATATCTTGGAAATTAAGCATGTGTCTGGACTTGAGAAGATATTGATGGGCAGTTTGCACCTGTTCTGCTGAGAAAGTTGCTGGGTGCTTTCAGTCAGGTGTGCTAAGAGTGTGCTGAGAGAAAGGTGTGTTAAAAGAAAGCAGAATTCTTATCACCGTGGGTCATCAGCTGAGCTTTCTGGAGACTGTTCAGAGAAGCCTTAGGCTCTGAGACTGCGTGTCTCTTTGACCTCATGCAGGTGAGCAGTTGTAACCTGTCCTCCCCTCCCCTTTCTCTTGCAGAGTTGAACGACAGTGTGAATGAAAATAGTGACACTGTTGGGCAGATTGTCCAGTACATCATGAAAAACGAAGGTATGGCTCTTTTAGTGTCCAGAACAATTCATTATTCACGTGTTATTAAAAACCTGCTTCAGAGAGTTTGTGTGGATTCTCCTGTCAACGTTTCTGAAGTTATTGGTAGCACCTTCCACCTAAGCTCACAAATAGCCCAGCTTCCAGCATTATCCTATCAGGAGAGTTTCATGAGTTTTCTAAGAGTCAGTGGGTCTGAGTGTTGCCAAGTCAGCCCTGGAGGCTTACCTTTTAATCCTGGCATCGCCTTGATTTGGGGGAAAGTCATATTACCTCATGAGCCTCAGTTTCTTCCTCTAAAATAACATTTGCCTCATGGTATTATTGTGACATACTGCACAGAAGCTGCTTGGTATAATAAGCACTCAAGTATTATCTATTCCTTTTTTTCTGCTTTTAAAAATACTGTGGTAAAATACACTAAACATAGAATTTGCTGTTCTACCCATTTTAAAATGTACAGTTCCTTGGCATTAAGTACAGTCACAATGGAGAAGGAAATGGCAACCTACTCCAGTATTCTTGCCTGGGAAATCCCATGGACAGAGGAGCCTGGCGGGCTACAGTCCATGGGGCTGCCAAGAGTCAGACGTGACTGAGCACACACACACTCACACACACATGTTCACAATAGTGTGCAAAGATCACCAGTATCTAGTTTCAGAATCTTTTCATCGTCCCAAACTCTGAACACACTGAGCAGTCACTCCCCATTTTCCACCCTCTTCCCCTCCAGCCTCTGGCAACCCTTCCTCTCTGCTTTCTGCCTCTATGAGTTCACCTATTCTATGATCTGTTTTTAAGTGTTAAAGCTTTTAAAAGGTCTAGGCTTCTCTGGTGGCTCAGTTAGTAAAGAATCCGCCTGCAATACAGGAGACCCCTGTTCAGTCCCTGGGTGGGGAAGATCCCCTGGAGAAGGAAATGGCAAGCCATTCCTGTATTCTTGCCTGGGAAATCCCATGGACAGAGGAGCCTGGCGGGCTCAGTCCAAAGGGTCACAAAGTTGGACACGACTAAGCGACTAAACCACTACCACCAAGCTTTAATGACTTTAAGCATTTTTTTCCATTCTGAAATGTATCCTAAACCCCTGTCTTCTTAAATGGAGAATTAGTTTAATCCTGATTAGATAAATCAGGGTCATTTTTCTGAAGCACTGGTGATTGTCTCCACAAGATACCACACCCGAAGTGACTTTTGAGGCGTGTGGCACTCCTGCCCACATACCTGTGAACTAAAAATGCCACCTCTCATATCAGTAAACAAAGAAAGTCAGAGCCATCAAGCCATCCATTACAGCGCCGCAGTGCTGAACCCTGAAGGAATCCAAGGAGAGAATACCTGCCAACTAGCAGCCATCAGACTGCAGCCTCTCCCTGACTATGAGTCCTGAGGAAACTCAGGATGTGAAAACACTGGATGCCGGCCCCAGATAGCTGAGGTGCACATCAAAGGAATGATTTCAGTGAGCCCAGACTCTTACATCTTCCCATACATGGGAAAGTGCTGAATTCCTTGGCTTGGGATGTCTGGTTTTCTTTTATTAACAGTAACAGTTTGACGTTCTGACTACCTGATCTTTACTGCAAAAATTCTTGTATATCTTGGCTCCCTCCTTTGTCTCTCCATAGCAGTCTCTCAGAGTTATTTGAGAGTCTTGTCTCCTGAGCTTGAGTCCTCAGATTTGTCTACTGAATAAAACATAACTTTCAACTTTTAGGTTGCGCATAACTTTTAGGTCACAATTTTTTCAGCCAACATATCCAATAGCCCTATGCTTTGAATTCTCATGAGAATGTAAAACAAAATGTTTTCCTTGGGCTCTCTCTGGGCCCTGGTAAACACTGTCTCAAGCAGCATGCACTGACGCAGCTGAGCCCTCTGTCTAAAAGTTGAAATACCTCCATACTGCTCAGTAAATCCCTGCCTTCTGTTCCAAGCCCCTCCCTGGGATCCTTTGTCCCCATAGCCTCACTATTAACCAGAGCACCTGCCTGGCCCAGGCTGCAGTCGGTGCTTCTGACCTAGAGAAGCAGCAACTTCATATGGTTCAGCATATTTTTCATTTTTCTTTAGAGTGGATTTTACATACTTGGCATTGATCTAGGTGCTTCATGTGCATAATATCATTTAATCCTCACAATGTTCCTCTGGAGTTGATATTATTATACCCATTTTACAGATGAAGAAAGGAAGACCCCAACATGGTTAGGGAGTAGTGCCGCCCTACATGGGCCTCTTTCATCTATATATCATTGCCTCACCTCTCTTCCAGTTTGTCACTTTCAGTTTCTCCAGGATGGAAAACCAGATAATCTAACTTAATAAGATGACGTTTAAAATAACAAAAATGACAGTGATCAATTGGATTCGATATCTGTTTCATAAAACAGATCTTGTGGCTCCGCTGGTAAAGAATCTGCCTGCAATGCAGGAGACCTGGGTTTGATCCCTGGGTTGGGAAGATCCCCTGGAGAAGGGAAAGGCTACCTACTCCAGTACTCTGGCGTAGAGAATTCCATGGACTGTATAGTCCATGGGGTCGCGAGTCGGACACGACTGAGCGACTTTCACTTTCGCTTTTTTTCACTTTTCCTTCAGGGAGCAGTATTTGGTGATGCTATTCTTGAGGACTCAGTGGTGCATATTTCTTTTGCATAACGAAGTAGATTTTAATTTGCATAAGAAGTGCCCAAATTTGTTCTTGGCGTAAAAGCTCCAGCCATTACAGAAGGGCACTGAGTAAGGTGTGGATGGCCCTTCATTTCTCCTGGGTCTTGCACAATCGAAACTGCCTTCATGTACATGTATATGTATGGTTGAGTCCCTTTGCTGTCTGCATGAAACCATCACGACTTGGTTAAAGAGCTGTTCTCCAATACAGCTTCCCTGGTGGCTCAGATGGTAAAGAATCCGCCTGCAATGCAGGACACCTGGGTTCTATCCTTAGGTCAGAAAGATCCCCTGGAGAAGGAAATGACAACCCATTCCAGTATTCTTGCCTGGAGCATTCCATGTACAGAGGAGCCTGGTGCGCTACAGTCCATGACGTCGCAGAGTTGGACAAGACTGAGTGATTATCACTCACTCCAATACAAAAAAAAGTTGGGGGAAAAAGAAAGAGAAAGAAAGAAACCGCCTTCATGGCTTTGGGAAGCTTGGAGACCTGTGGGACCTGGGCTTCTGAGAGCTGAAGCAGCTGCTGAGTGAGTGAGTGCTGCACGAGGGGTTACTGAGAGGTGAGTGGTGTGAAATGTCAGCTGTGAACACTTTACTGGGGGCTGAAGTTCTCCTGTATAACTTCATGTTTGGCGCTGAATGCTTGCTAACTGCCAGGCCTGTTCTAAGGGTTTTCTGGGACCCCTATGATTCAGATATATCATTTCCAATTTATTGTTGAGAAACCGAGGTCCACAGCACATAACTAACTTGCCAGTGTCACCCTGCTGCAATTAGCAGATGGGAACTCCAGCCTCTGATATCAGAGTCCATACTTGTGTACTGTCACTGCTTCTTCCTGGTGTCAGGAAGGATGAACAATAAACTTCCTCCTTTCAAAGAGATAACATATACAGCTGGGGCATTTTATAGAACTCTAAATATTAATGCATTAAATTATCCAAACCACCTTATGAAGTCAGCCTTGTTACCATCCCATTTTGCAGATGAGGAAACAGAGGCCCAGAGGGTAAGAAAGTCGCCTAAGGTCATCAAGCTGGCCTCTGGCAGGATGGTGCCAGCAGTGGGCTCTTTTCTCCTATTACAGCCGAAGTGAAACCTGTGGGTCCCTGAAGGAAGCAGACTATATAATTTCTTCACTCCCACACTCACAGACTCTAGGACTCCTCTTTTCTTTTTTAATTATGTCCTTTTCCTTTTGGAAAGTAGCTTTTTAGTTTCTGCTGCCTTGATTACCAGTGGAGTAATCAAAGCACTGATTTCATTCTTTCTCCTCTGCTCCCCAGTTCTTTGCCTTCTGTCTTTCTTATCCTTCACTCTTCTACCTGTAAGGGCCTTCTTCTGTCCATTTATGATTTCTCCTGTGACCTCATCCTTATGTGGCCTTGGTTCTCCTTGGCCACCAGGAGACAGCTGATTTCATTGGGTACTCACACACAGTGACCTCTCTAGCTTCCAGCCTGTGCGAAAACCACAGCTGGAGGAGTAAATAGATACTGGGTCTCTTACCAGTTTATAACCTAGTTTTATTAGTTTGCCTTGGAGACTTAAATTCTCTGTAGAACAAAATGTATTTTTCTTTTCTTTGTCATTAACAGACTATGAACTTAATATCCATTTAGACCTCCATGTTGAGGTTAATTAACTTTCTATTTTTTAAAATAACACACTATAACATAATTTTTCTTTAAACATTGAAGAAAATGAATAAAATTGAGTACAAACCATTACCCTTTTCCCATGTTTATTTAGGTTTTCTTTGCCTATATTTACATATTTTAAAACACTTTCAGTCCTGATGTATAACTCATCATCTGCTTTGAATTTTTAATTTGGCTAAGGGGGTAATACTTCACCAGTATTCATGGTGACATTCTTATTTATGGTTTAAACCTATCATGTCTTGGATGTTGCAAATCACATTTCGTTTAGACAAATATCTCTTTTAGGATGAATTTATGGGCTAAGCTGCACACTGATTATTTTCCCACTAGTCTGTAATCCTTTCTAAACAGAGCAGGACTGAAGAGCGTTTGGGTGATCACTGCGGAAGTTTGGAAAGTACCTGCAATTCTCCAGCTGGGCTTCTCTACCAGGGCCAGACACTGTCTGAAAATAGCAGCACCTGTCAGTATTGTGATTACTGTCCAAGCACCCCTGATTATAGTTATTTACACTGGGCAGAAGAGAGGGGTCCCTTGGTGAAATTCTTATCTTGGCACTCAATTTGTGTGATGGCTAAAAGCATTTCTTCATAAACTACCATCAGCACTGAGTAGATCTCTGAAACTTGCTATAATGATTATGCAAACATCCTGTGAACTGTTAAACCATCATCATTTGGATGGAGACTCAGAAGGAGTAGAGAGGAGTTGGTTGGGGTGAAATGCACCCACCCTAGAGTCAGATAGACCAGGTTTTTGTATCTGGGTCTGTTTCTAGCTGTGGGATTCTGGACAGTCAGTTACAGTCTTTAGGCCTCAGTGTCTGTCTGTAAAATGGGGATGATAATTCTGCCTGCTATTAGAGTGAATCCAACATGGAGGGTCTACAAAGCGTTTTGACAGTGACTGGCACATACCAGGATCTTGCCTTGAATGTAAGGGAAAACTTTCAAGAGAATAATGGTGGGAGAGAAAACAGGGCTGATTTTGACTACTCTATGCATATTATCAGGCAGAAGTTCAGGAAAGAAGAGAGGAAGCAGTATTTGGAAATGACTGCCCACTAGAAAATTTCCCGTTCTTGACAGGTTTTGCTTGCCCTGTAACTGACTCCTCCCATCCTTTGGACACCGATGACGGGAAGTATAGTTGGACAGAATGTTGACAAGTGTAGGGGAGGGGACTTCCCTGGTGGTCCAGTGGTTAAGAATTAGCCTTGCAATGGGGAGGATACAGGTTCGATCCCTGGTCAGGGAGCTAAGATCCCTCATGCTGCGGAGCAACCAAGCCGGTGTGCTACAACTACTGAGCCTGTGCACCATAAAGAAAAATTCCCACAAGATGAAACAAAGATCCCGATGCAGCCAAATAAAGTTTTTTTTAAAAAGGTATAGGGGAAACCATCTCTTGGAGCTTATTGGAGTTATGAGTAATCACAAGGAGATGTATATTTAATAGAACTTAATTGGGTTTTGCTCTTTTATAGTAAATTTATAACCAAATTAAAGCATGTGTTTATGTGCTAATGGTGGTGTTATGTTAGGGTTTTCTCATCACAGGAAACCAAAAAGGGTCACAAGAGATAGTTCACTGAGATTTACTCCCTGGTATAGACTGGGTGATAGCCTACAGACAAGGGTCTACATGAGTGCCTGTGTGCATGTGTTGGTCCTACGTGAGTATGCATGTTATTTGCATAAAAACTTGAGCCTACTCTTAAATCATTGCTCACAGCAAACAAAGGGGTTGTGTACTATTGTTTCTAAGAAATAAGGGTGAAGCACAGGGATACATGAGTATATGAGAAACAACACAAGCCTAAAAAAATGTAGTGCTTTTAATATATTTTAATTATCTTCCTGGGAGCATTTTATAATTTGATGTTTCTAACAGAGGTCATCATTTTGCTGGTGATAAATTTTCTCAGGTAACTATATAAACTTTTTGAAAAGCCCATCTTTATAAGTGAATGCTATTAGTGTTATCTTTGTTTTCATTTCTTTCTTTGGTTGTTATTTCCCCTCCTTTTTGTTAATAGTTCTGAAGTTTAGTAAAAGATGGCATAATGTAAATGTCAACTGGCAAATTATTGTGTATTCCCTAAACACTTTATCTGAAAGAAAATGTTTTTTGGAATTCTTAGTATTAGTTCAAGGGAAATGATTAAATTATATTTCAATTTGACTTAGAGGGGTAACATGCCTTTTTTTGTCCTGTGGGAGAAGACACTACTTATCCATTTCAGTGCTTTTTTTTGTTATGATAAGAGTCTTTTTATACTTTTTATAAGAGTCTTTTGTATTTGGAAGTGTATTTGTGCATTTTCACAGATATTCATGAAAGGCAAAGAAATAATTATTTCTTTTTGAAAATGATAGGGTGTTCCATTAGTATTTCTTTAAAAATCCTATGCATTTGCAAGGGTTGTGAAGGGGATAATATTGGATTGTGGGGGCAAAAAAAATCCCTCACTATTTTATATGTAAAACACAGATATGCATATAATACATAAACAATATCTTCAGTATTATAGTTTTATGGGAGGATGAATTAGGAAAAAATGTCAAAAAAAAAGCTTCTAGGTGGAGCAGTCGTGAGAAAAAGTTGCAGAACACTAGATCCATCTTTAACTGTTGACTTAAAAGCAGCAGTGTTGAAACTTGAGCTAATTTTCCTTCTCTTGGAATTTCGAGATTGTTGAATATTAAATATTGGTGTTAGCTCACATGGTAAATAGTGATTTTTTTAAAAAAAAATTGTTTCATGTCTAGAGAACGTGTGGTTAGTACTGAGAACAGCACTTTGAAAATCAATGGAGAGGTTTCCTTGGTGGCTCAGTGTTAAAGAGCGTGCCTGCCAGTGCGGGAGACAGGGGTTCGGTCCCTGATCCGGGAAGACCCCACATGCCTGGAGCAGCTCACCTGGTGTGGCGCAGCTACAAGGCTGTGCACTAGAGACTGGGGGCTGCAACTGCTGAAGCCCATGTGCCTGGAGCCTGTGCTCCAGCAGGAGAAGTCGCCACAGTGAGAAGCCTGGGCACTGCAGCTGGAGAGGGGCCCCCACGTGCCGCAACTAGAGAAGCCCAGGGAGCGACGAAGGCCCAGCACAGCCGGAAACAAAGAAAGATTTTTTTAAAAAATCAACGGAACGGGGTCAAGAGTCAGGCATAACATCTGGCCTGGCCAGGAGATACCCAAGAGGAACTTGACCATTCAGTTCCATCTTTTATTCTTAAGACTTGACACCCTACAAAAAATGAAGTAACATGTGTGTCTGTGTACGGTAGGCACCCAAGAAACTGAGATTCAGTTTAGTTGGCCTTAGCTGGCTTTAGTTGCCAGCCTAGGCTCTACCTACAAATTTGGATTTTTTTAAAAATTTAACATTAGAAGTCTAATTTGACTCAGTCCATATTAGATATCTGCTGTGTGTAACTAGTGAACTTCTTAGATAAGCGCTAGTGGTAAAGGACCCACCTCCCAATGCAGGAGACATAAGAAACCTGGGGTTCAGTCCTGGGTCAGGAAGATTCCCTGGAGGAGGGCACAACACCTCCCTAGTATTATTGCCTGGATAATCCTCACAGACAGAGGAGCCTGGCAGACTACAGTCCACAGGGTTGCACAGAGTCGGACACGACAGAAGTCACTTAGCACTCATGCATGTGACCCTGACCAGCATTTGAAATTTTAAGATAGCTGGCTAGAGTTAAGGTCTTGTATGGTCCTTAAGCAGAGCTAAACCAAATGGCCCACCTGAAAAACTAACCCTTTCTCATCCCCAGTGCTGTGTGGGATAGACTTGATGCTGTTACTGTGCTCTGATCAGGCATGTCCAAAGATCAGACTCTTTGAGACCCCATGAACTGTAGCCCCCCAGGCTCCTCCGTCCATGGGATTTTCCAGGTAAGAATACTGGAGTGGGTTGCCATTTCCTCCTCCAGGAGATCTTCCTGACCCAGGGATCAAACCTGAGTCTCCTGTGTGTGCTGCAGGCGGATTCTTTACTGCTGAGCCATCGGGGAAGCCCATAGACTCGATATTACATGGGGTATCCAGAATTTAGGGCCAATTATTTGAGCACATGTAAGTTATTAGAATATAGGTCTTGAGTCATGCATTTCATGACATATTTAGCAGAGTGAGTTAAATTGAGTTTCCCTTTGGTTTGAGAAGAGGAGAAAGCAATTTCTATGGTATATTGCTGATGATGTATAGGAAGCAGAGCTTTGTGGTAGATCTGCTTTCCCTTGCATAGATCCTCTGCCGCTCTCACTAACTTCCTGCGGGTTGAAAATTATCTGTAGATGGAGACATACCTGGACTTCCCTTGGGAAACGCCCTGCCTTCTCCAGGGCCCCAAGGCCTCATCTGTGAATCAAAGAAACTCAATAGGTGTTTCTCCAACAGTTTTTCTGATATGCTAATTCTATGATCACTCATCTAATACATTCCATTTTAATTTTTTTTTTCTTTAGCAAATGTTGATGTTTTAGCGGCAATGGTAGCAGATAACAGCGTGTGTGATCCTGAAAGGTGAGTGCTTTCCCCCTGATTTTATGAGGCTTTTGTTTTCAATTACCTGCTGGAGCAGGTTTCTCTACTTTGTCCTTATTGATACGTGAGCCAGAGAATTCTTTGCTGTGGGGAACTGTCCTGTGCCTTGTAGGAAGTTTAACAGCATTCTTGGCCTCCAGTGAATAGATGCCATTGTCCCTTTCTCCTGTGATGTGACATCCCACAGTGTCTCCTGACATTGTCCATGTCCCCTGGGGGTGAAGTCGCCCCTGGTTGAGAACTGCTGGGTTAGCGAACCATGATGAGAAGAGGAAGCCCTGGAGCTGGGCACCTGAATTGTCTTCCCTGCACCACTTACGGCTCCCCTCTTCTCGAGTAAGTTAACTGACTACTCTGAGCTCAGGTTCCATTATCTATAAACTGGGGGTAACCACCATACCAACCTAACTGGAACATCATAGGAAATACAGAATATCTTAGGCATTGAAAGACCTCCATGAACAATTCTGCTAAATGAAAAAGTGGGCTGGTTTGGGAGCACCTGCTAAGTTCTATTTTTGTATTAAGGTATAGATGTTTGTTTTAAATTATGGTTGTTGAACTTTACAGTTGGTCGTAATTATAATCACAGGCAACTATATTTCTGTGTAGTCTTTCATGCTTCAGAGAGCATTTATTGAGTGCCTGCTGTATGGTGGGCATGATGCTGGAGCTGGGCCTTCATACATCCTTGCCAAGGAGGACTCAGTCTAATGGGGAGTAGAAACAAGAAGTATGGGAAGCTTGTGGGGAGAGGAAGTTCAGGACAAAAAGCCCAGGAGAGTGAAAGTGTGGGATGCCCCGGGAAGGTTCAGTCTAGGGTGGCCTGAGGATGTGCTGTGGACAGAAGCGGGAAGGACCAAGGAAGCAGATTGGGTCTGAGTGACCTGGCAAGGGGTTTGGACCTTTTTCTGCTTACTCTCTGGGCTGTGCACACAGCACATCTTAGCTGTTTCATACATGTTTGTGAAACCAGCCGCATTAGATCTGCGTTTCAGGGAGGTGACTCAGTTCAGGAAGGACAGTGTTGGGAGCCCTGGTGGTGTAGTTCATAGAGACTTATGGGCTGTGGGTCCCCCCACATTCCAGCCCTGACCACAGGCTCATCTAAGGACCATGTCACCTCAGTCATCTTCAGTTCAGTTCGGTTCAGTCGCTCAGTTGTGTCCGACTCTTTGTGACCCCATGAATCGCAGCACGCCAGGCCTCCCTGTCCATCACCAACTCCCGGAGTTCACTCAGACTTGCGTCTATAGAGTCAGCGATGCCATCCAGCCGTCTCATCGTCAGTCGTCCCCTTCTTCTCCTGCCCTCAATCCCTCCCAGCATCAAAGTCTTTTTCAATGAGTCAGCTCTTTGCATGAGGTGGCCAAAGTACTGGAGTTTCAGCTTTAGCATCATTCCTTCCAAAGAAATCCCATTAGAGCATCCTAAAGTCCCCATCACTGGGTTTTAAGCATAGCACGTATAGATAATTGTTTCTTTTTTTTTCTTTTGATAAATATTTCTTGAATGAATGTTGTTAAACTTTCAATTCAACCTCCTAATATGTGGTATTAACATTGTTTACCCCAGAAAGCTGCAGCTGTGTGTTTTTATTTTAACAACCTAAAAAGTATCTTTAACAAACGCCAGGAAACTTTTGGCTGTTTGGGGTCTTTGAGACTTTCTCTTCAGTTATGCATGCTCCTTTTGAAGTGGACCAGTGGGCTGACTATCTGTAGCATGAAGGCTGGTTGATGCTATCATGAGACCTCCAGGTGCCTTTGGGACTCTTGGCCTGGTCTCAGGAGTCAGGCTCTGCTGTGACACGCTGACTGGCCCACACCCACACTCACACCCACCTATTCCACATCAGAGCACAGATTCCTGGTCAGGCCAGCCCTGTCGTGTCTTAACTCCTCCTTTTCTAGATTACCAGAGGCCTGACATGTGCCTTTTGAAAGCAGCCAGCATATAACCTTTAGACTTGTGCTTTTTATACTTTGGATGGTCTGGCTGGGTTTCTTCTAGGTTATCAAAGTAGTCTCCTCTGTTTCTGAAGCACTGTAGCATGATGGTTAAAATCATGGTTTCGGATTTAGTCTTTCTAGATTTGAATCTCAGAGCCATCACTTGTTAGCTGTGTGACTTTGAGCAAGTTGCTTAACTGCTCTGAGGCTCAGTGTCCTTGTTTTTAAATAATTCCAATTTAGAGGTTTTGTAAAGATCGAATGCTTAGAATGCTAAGTGTTAGGTTTTTATTATTACTATTATCGACATCTCTTTTGAGCATCACTTGATATCTTGGCCTAAAAGCTTTCTTCCTTTGACCCAATCAATAGTCAGACTGGATCAAATATTCTTTCCTAAGTCATCCAGTGATTTGATTGGAATTTAAGTTTTTCTTTCCTCCAGGGTATATATATTCAGGGCCTCTCTTTGCTTAGAGATCTAGAAGGCATTTGGGTAAGTATGAGAAATTAGTTTGCATGAAATTAGATTGTATGAGACGGGAGATCAGCCCTACAAGGAAAGAAACCTCGTACTTCAAAGACAAACAGTGCATCTTCATTAAAAGCAGTCGTTCATTTCCAACCAGTTAACTCCATAGACGGCAGCCCACCAGGCTCCCCCATCCCTGGGGTTCTCCAGGCAAGAACACTGGAGTGGGTTGCCATTTCCCTCTCCAGTGCATGAAAGTGAAAAGTGAAAGTGAAGTCACTCAGTTGCATCTGACTCTTAGCGACCCCATGGACTGCAGCCTACCAGGCTCCTCTGTCCATGGGAGTTTCCAGGCAGGAGTACTGGAGTGGGGTGCCATTGCCTTCTCCAACTAGAAGTGATAAATCACATCATTACTGTTCACAATGAGCTGTCATTGTAT
Organism: Ovis aries; assembly: GCF_016772045.2. Taxonomy (NCBI): domain Eukaryota; kingdom Metazoa; phylum Chordata; class Mammalia; order Artiodactyla; family Bovidae; genus Ovis; species Ovis aries. Next base: position 57,677,570 of record NC_056059.1, on the reverse strand, counting down.
AGTCTCAAAGGCTGAGTACCTGCTGCCTGAGGTCAGTCCACAAAGCCCATTTGTATAATTGGAAGAGGTATATATATTTTTAAATTTAAACCTTTCTTACATTACAGAGGGAGCGAATGACATAGCTATTTCTTTCAAGTAACCTTTAATTTTTTTTCTTCCTATCTTAGCCCAGTGACACCCAGCACTCCTGGGAGCCCGCCGGTGAGCCCTGGGCCCTTGTCACCAGGGGGCACCCCAGGGAAGCATGTCTGCGGCCACCATCTGCACACAGTGGGAGGTCCCGTCGAGCGGGACGTGTGTCATCGGTGTAGGCACAAGCGGTGGCACTTCATAAAACCCACCAACAAGTCCAAAGAGGGCCGCCCGAGGCGCCAAGGAGAGGTCACCGTCCTCTCTGTGGGCAGGTGAGTCCTGGGATGCTTGGGGTTTATGTGACATGGTTGCTCTGCTGTGTGGATTTGTACACCTGTTAAATGTAGCGTGTGTTCTCCTGAGCCTGGCTTGGTCCTGTCTCTTGCCTTCTTTGATATTTTCTGGTGTAAGTCCTGCATTTTTCCAACAGAAGAAGAATTCTAAGAGGTGGCTATTGTGAGACCAGATGTGAGATGTATTGATTAAGGTAACAAATTAATTACTTGCTGTATTAGGGTTTTCCAGGAATCAATAAGATTCTGTATGTATTGTGTGTGTGTGTGTGTGTGTGTGTGTGTGTGTGTGCGCGCGCACGCGCGCACGCTTCCCAGAATGCCACTAGTGGTAAAGAACCCACCTGCCAGTGCAGGAGATGTAAGAGACATGGTTTCAGTCCCTGGGTCGGGAAAGTCCCCTGGAGCAGGGCAGGGCAACCCACTCCAGTATTCTTGCCTGGAGAATCCCACAGACAGGGGAGCCTGGCAGGCTATGGTCCATAGGGCTGCAAAGAGTTGGACACAACTGAAGCAACTGAGCATGCATGCATATATATACATAATCAATAAGATTCTATATTATGCTTCCTGGTGGCTCACGTAAAGAATCTGCCTGCCAGCGCAGGAGATGTGGGTTTGATTCCTGGATCAGAAAGATCCCCTGGAGGACGAAATGGCAACCCACTCCAGTATTCTTGCCTGGGAAATCCCATGGATAGAGGAGTCTGGCAGGCTGTAATCCATGGTGTTGCCAAGAGTTGGACATGACTTTAGCGACTAAACCTTCACCATATTATATATATATATGCACACACACATACATACGTATGAGAAGAGATTTATTATGGGAATTAGCTCACATGATTCATGGAGGCCAAGAAGCCCCACGACTTTCTTTCTGCAATCTGGATAACCAGAAGAGCTGGTGGTAATTCCGTCCAAGCCCAAAGGTCTGAGAACCAGGCAAGCCAATGGTGTTAGTCCTGGCACCAGTCTGAAGGCCTAGGAACCTGGAATGCTCATGTCTGATGGCAAAAGAAGAGTAATGTGTCAGCTCAAGGAAAAACAGCAAATTCAGTCTTCCTCTGCTATTTTGTTTTGTTTGGGCCTTTGAGGGTTTGGATGATTCTCATTTGCATTGGGGAAGATCTTTACTCAATCAACCAATTCAAATGCTAATATCTTCTGCAAAAGCCTTCTGCAGATGCCCTCAGACACACCCAGAACTAATGTTTTATCAACTCTCCGTGCAGCCCTTGGCCTGGGCAAGTGACAGCATCGCACTTTCTCCAATAGATAAAGAATCTCCACGCTATATAGCAGTTCCTGTCACTCGTGGAGATCAGATTGGTGGTGGCTCTTGGAGCGGTCATCCAGAGCCCCAGGTCCTTTCCATCTTGTGCCTCTGCCAGGTTTGCTAGCAGGAGAAAGTCCTCAGAGGATTGTTCACAAAAGGTTTTAATGGGGATGGGCCTGAAGTGGCACATTTCATTCTTCTCACATTCCTCTGGCTGGTGTTCAATTACTTGGCCACACCTAATGCCCAGGGAGGTAGGAATTGTCATCCAGCCATGTGCTGGGAAGAAGGAGAGAGAAGGAGCTGGTCCATTCTCTGCCGTGTAAGATCATGTGAGTTCCTGGGACTGCTTTCTTTAGTTCGCCTCCTCTGTGCCCTGGTTCCCCGGTCTTAAAGTTCCATTTACTGGTGACCTATATGTGATGCGGAGGTCTTTGGGGGTGATAAATCAATTTGACGATGTGTGTGTGTTAGTCACTTAGTTGTGTTTGACTCTTTGTGACCTCACGGACTACAGCCTATCACATGCCTCTGTCCATGGGATTTCCCAGGCAAGAATACTGGAATGGGTTGCCATTCCCTTCTCCAGGAGATCTTCCTGACCCAGGGAGGGAATGCAGGTCTCCCACATTGCAGGCAGTTTCTTTACGGTCTGAACAACCAGGGTAGTAATTTGATGATACGTGGTGAGCTTCCCTGGTGGCTCAGATGGTAAAGAATCTGCCCGCAATGCGGGAGACCTGGATTTGATCCCTGGGCTGGGAAGATGCCCTGGAGGAGGGCATGGCAACCTGCTCCAGTATTCTTGCCTGGAGAATCCCCATGGACAGAGGAGCCTGGCGGGCTGCAGTCCATGGGGTTGCAAAGAATCGGACATGACTAAGTGACTAAGCACACACACACACACACACACACACACACACACACACACACACACACAGCATTTTTGGTTGATTTTGAGAGTCCCACAGGAACTGCATGGCTAATGCTGCATGGGCAAAGGCAGTAGAGAGTAGTGGTGGAGAGTAAGCATGCTGGAGCCAGACTGGGGAAGCCCTGAGCAAACACCGACAGTGCTGCCTATATGGTCCTGCTTTCTCTGCTGATAACTCTAGGAAGAGTAGCCTAGACTCACCAAATTGCCCTCATTTGAGTCCTGGCATCACTACAAACTGTTCCTTCTCTTTGTGCCTCAGTATCCGCCTCTATAAAATGGGAATGACACCTCACTGGGTGGCTGTGAAGACTAAATAAGGTGACTCATGTAAAGATCTTAATTCAGTTTTTGTCAATTATTATACACTCAAGAATTGTTGGCTCTTATTAACCAGAAGGACCTACTGTACAGCATAGGGAACTCTGCTTAATATTATGGTAGTAACCTAAGTGGGAAAAGAGTTTGAAGAATGGATACATATGTATGTATAACCGAATCACTCTGCTGTACGCCTGAAACCTAACACAACATTGTTAATCAGCTATGCTACAATATAAAATAAAAGTTAGAAATAAGGAATTGCTGTCTGTTATTTTATCATTTGAGTTTCACTGAGTTTTACCATGTGTTGCACAGGCAACAAGGAAACTGCATGGCTCTTTGCCACTTAGAGCAAAACAGTGCTCCTCGTGACCATGCTGTTTTATTCAGAACAGAGTCATGGGAACTTATGAATGTAGAGTGGGGTGAGAACCTGCAAGTTGTTTGGACAAAGTGTATTTTGTTTCCTTTAAAAAAAATCTGCTGAAACTTTCTACTCAGATTCAACATGGCTTTTTTAAATGCCCCAGATCCTAGCACAAACACTGTAAAGTAATTAAACTCTAATTAAAAAAATGCCCCACATCCAACTCTGTGTCTTGCAGGTATTAACAGAATAAATACTGTGAATGTTGAATGAGCACAGGCTGCTTTTCAGCATATGTTGCTTCAAGAGAGTCGTAGAGTTTGACTGCCTAGGTTTGTGGTGACAGCTTTTTTCCTGATCCTCCTTTCACTTCCGCGGCATCTCCCTCCTGCTTCTGGTGGGTGAGCTCATTTTAGACAAAGAAGGAGGATTTCTTTTAGATGGTTATGAGGGAAATGGAGACCAGGACTAGAGACTCACAAAAGACTTATGAGAAAAGTATTCCAGTTGAATAAATTTTCCTTCTCTTTTAATTCTTAAGGAAATTTTCTCTCGAATTCCTTAACTCTTAATGAAAGCCAAATTTGCTTAAAACAAAACAAAACAAAACAAAACAGACAAAACCCAAGCATACACAAAAACCCTGCCTCTGACTGATGCTGATAAACATGTGATTGGGGCCATGTGTGTGTGTGCGTGCCTGTGTGTAGAGATAGACGTTCTGCCAGGAAAAGTTTGAGAAAGGCAACTGCCTAGTGAACATCTGATTTACATACTAGCCAAGCTTTTATCCAGTCTCTGTGGTTAAAACAACTGATGTAAGTGCTCAAGTCCTTGTTAGAAACCACAGCTCTGAGGCTGTTTCATATTTGAGTGCCCTTGTTTCTTGGTGCATTTTCACATGCTCTATAAACTGCGTAGCAGAGTCTGTGATGTGTTGAGTGAACAGTAGCTGGGAGGTTTGGTGGGGGACCGGGAGCCTTGCTCTGTTGGATGGTCCTTCCTGTTGTATATGGTGAATTTCTTTCCTTAAAAAAAATTTTTTTTTGCTTGAGGTATAGTTGATTTAAAATGTCATGTTAGTTTCAGATGGACAGCACAGTGATTCAGTTTTTATTACACACACACACACACACACACACACACACACATTCTTTTTCAGATTCTTTTCCCTTATAGGTTGTTACAAAATATTGAGTATAGTTCTCTGGAGTCCCTTGGACTACAAGGAGATCCAACCAGTCCATTCTAAAGGAGATCAGTCCTGGGTGTTCTTTGGAAGGGCTGATGCTAAAGCTGAAACTCCAGTACTTTGGCCACCTCATGCGAAGAGTTGACTCATTGGAAGAGACTCTGATGCTGGGAGGGATTGGGGGCAGGAGGAGAAGGGGACAACAGAGGATGAGATGGCTGGATGGCATCACCGACTCGATGGACGTGAGTCTGAGTGAGCTCCGGGAGTTGGTGATGGACAGGGAGGCCTGGTGTGCTGTGATTCATGGGGTCGCAAAGAGTCAGACACGACTGAGCGACTGATCTAAACCCTGTGCTACATAGTAGGCTCTTGTTGATTATTTTATTATATATAGTAGTGTGCACCTGTGAATGTGGTGATTTTCACTGCTGTCCTAACTTTTGACTGCGTTTGTTTTGGGATCCTCCAGGTGGATTTTTAGTTCATTCATGATTCTTGTTCAGTGGAAAGCAAAACCCTTCACATCTCCTCTTCCCCCCGCTCCACCCGCTCAGGTTTAGAGTTACAAAAGTGGAACCCAAGTCCAATCAGAAGGAGCGGAGAAGTTTGATGTCGGTTAGTGGGACCGACAGTGTCAATGGGGAGGTGCCGGTGACGCCTGTGAAGAGACAGCAGAGTGACGCAGAGTAGCAGGTGAGTTGCAGATGTGGCGGCATGGGGGTGGGGTGGCACATGGCGGGGAGAAAGTGCTGAAGAGCATCCCTGGGGTCTATGGTGACATGAGAGTGACTTGGCAAGGACATGGGAGTGGAGCAGGTAGGGCTCTAGGGGACAGAACACCATCTCCTGTCTGCCCTGAGCTTTGTGTGAAGAGCCCATCAACACAGGTGCCTCTAGAGGCTTGGCCTACGTGGTGATGAGGAGGATTACTTATGAGGCAATGTGGAGTGGTGGAGATTGTGGTAAACTAGAGATCACATGCCCCATCCATAGGGTTTGCATGCCCACAAGACAGGAGGCACTTAGTGTGGCTATATCTTTGCAAAAAAAAGATGGAAATCTAGGAGTTTTTACATATGAAATCACCACAGACTTTTAAATGTTGGCAGCGTGGTAAAAATCCTTTTAAAAACCGTTCAGGCCAAATGACACATAATCTTGTCGTCACTTCTAGGTTAACAGGGATTTGATAAAGCCTGGAGCAAGCAAAGCAATGCTTTTTCCTTTGAGAAACTAGTTTTCTTTGATGCCTCACAGTTCTAAAATATCCCTAGTAGAAATATTACTCTTTCCATCAGATATTTTGAAGGAATTTAAAAGTGAAAGTGAATGCTTCTTAGTTTGGCTGTTTTAACTTTGGAAGATATTACTTAAAAAAGCCTCTGCTAATTTGATATTGGCTTAGCTTTTATCTTCCTGTTTGCTTTCTGTTCTGGCTTGAGTCCTGCCCATCCCTTTCATGTTCTTTATTAGATATAAAAGGAAGGGAGTGACCAGCTCCAGAGTCTTCAGTGGAACCATCAGAGCCTGAGTGTTAAGGCAGGAGAGGTTCCACTTACAAAGGGAGGGGGAGGCAGGGTCCTGGAAGGTACAGGGAAATAGCAAGGTCAAGTCCCCATTTACCACTCACTAGCGCTGGGACCTGGGCAAGGTGCTTGGGCTTTTTGTGCCTCACTTTCCCCACTGGGAAGTAAAAATAATATTGCCTCCCTGGAGGGAATGGCAGTAAGATATGAGGGAAATAATGCAGGAGGCCCAGGGCCTGGCAGACAGGAAATGCTCAGTCAGTGCTACTAATCATTATAAGTGAATTCACTGGTGGTCAGTGTGGCTGTGTGGGGGGAGAAGTGGCTTTTGGGTGCAGCTTCTCTGATAACCTGCCCAGGCTCAGAGGGGTTGGGGATGATCCAGAAGTCATCTGGAGGAATTGTGCTCCTAAATTCCATAAGACATAGGGGTTCTCACAGCTTTCCAGCACTAACTCTTGCTGTCTTGCCCTTGGGAAGATCTGGCCCCTCCCCGTGAGTTGAGAAGCCCAACAGGGGCTTTCTTAAAAGCAGAGTTCCTTTTTAGTCAGTTACTCTTGCCTTGGGAAGGGAACCAGTATTTAGGAAAAGGAAGTGGATGATGAAGATAATAATAAAAGCAACTGATGTCAGTTCAGAGTTGTAGTCTTCTGGATGTTGTACTGAGATATATCTCACATGTCACTATTATAAACATTTCCTAATGGGATGAATACTTTTATCCCTGCTTTATAGATGGGGAAATCAGTGCATGGAAAGGATAAGTCATATACATGGTGTGGGTCACATAGCTGGAAGGAGGAGCTGATGTGAACCGAGGTCTGTGACTCTAAGACCAGCCACACTCTTCTGCCATCCTGGGGTGCTCATGAAGGGGCAGCTGAAGACCCGCGAATGCAGAACATTTCCCCCAATGATCTCGAACCTGGTGGTCTAATATGGTAGTCACTGGTCATCTATGGCTACTTAAATTTAAATTAATTTAGATAAAAAATTTAGCTCTACAGTTGCACTAGGCACATTTTAAGTGTTCAGTAGCCACAGATGGCTAGGGTGTGCCATATTGGACAATGTAGATAAGGAACATTTCCGTTGTTGCAGAAAGTGTTACTGACGGAGTAGATGGTCCTCAGATGTTAGAACTGGAGTTCTGAGTGATTTTGGTCAATTAGAGAAGCATTCTGACTGAAAGCGTGAGGGCTTGCCTTTTGAGAAGAGAAGTATGTGGCTATTCAAGTCTAAGGTGAGGAAGGCCAGCCAGGTCAGCTGCAAAGAAAGCATGAGTTGTGATGACAGTTCTGCAGATGAGTCATCAACCTGGCAGTGTGTTGAGGGATGGAGCAGACCGTGGGTAAGAAGACACTGTTCGCCCTCGGGCAGGAAGTGCAAGGTGATCCTTGGTCTGGCCCAGCAGGATTACAGCCTTGCTAATGTGCCGTGGCTGGTTTTGGCCACTACTGCCCAGAGAGAGGCACTCAGGATCTGGGAAGGTTAAAAGAATTAGGCTTGCTCAACTAGTGTTCTTGGTCCAAATTCTGTCTGTATCTGGATTTGATCCAGTCATCCGAAATTCTGACCACATCTCACTGGTTTAAAATTTGATACTCTCTGCAAAGCATCCAGTCATCTCCCAGGATTTTGTGAAAGAGCATTGGGTTTGATTAGGAGACCTGGGCTTTCATCCTAGCTTTGCTACTTGGAAATCATCCTCAACTGTTTTTACCCTTGGTTTTCTTGAATGTGAAATACGATACTGAATTCATCAATTGAATGCAGGTGCCAGGAGAGCGTCTGGCATGTCGTTGGCTCTCGGTGGTGGTGTGCTGGCCAAAGGGTCAACAAGCACATGAGTGACCTTAGAGAGGGGTGTGTTTTCTGAGCCTTCAACTTTTTAATTAATTTTGGAATAAAAAAATAATATTTATTTTGGAAAATTTCAGAGAGACTCAGAAGTAGAGAGAGTAGTGTCATGAATACCCGTGGGACTAATTTATTTCTAATACGTGCTGCGTGTTGAGTATCTACTGTGTACCTGGCATGCTTTGGAAGGAGTAGTAGGGAGATGCCAGGTTAAGCACAGAGAGTTGAAGCAACTTGTTTGAAGTTAGCAGTAAGAATGTGGTAGAGTTTAGAGTCCAGCCCAGGCAGTCTGGCTCCTGGAGTCCCAGAGGTCACCACTCCACCAGGTCTGGGAAAATCAGGTCCTGGGATTAGAGTCTGCTGGGGGGACTTGCTAAGAAAGGAGGGAAGGGAATATTCGTTGACACTTAAAAATACTTATGTATTCATGAAAATTTTTCTTGCTTGGTTTCTTATTATTTATCATCCTCCAAGAGATGGCTATTTAATAGGACTTGATTTTTCAACTAGAGAAATCTGGAAGTTTTTCCTTCTGGACCCAGATAGCAGAGTTCTGAGCTTGTTCTGAGCTGAATCAAAAGATCTGCAGTGGAATGTGGCTAATACAGTAAGACAGGAGTGTTATGTATCTTTAGAGTTGTATTTTTTTTTGAAAAATGTTTTTGTTTAAATTTGGATTTTTTGGCCATGCTATTTTACTGAAATGCCTTGTTTTAAACTGGAGTGGGTTGCCATTTCCTTCTTCAGGGGATCTTCTCAACCTAGGGATCAAACCCAGGTCTCCCATATTGCAGGCAGATTCTTTACTGTCTGAGCCACCTGGGGCTACTGTTTTAATGTAAGACTGCTCCAAATATTTGAATGCAAATGCACATCTACCCAGTGATTAGGATTCCTTCTTAAAAAAAAAAAAAAATCCAGTGGCTGATACCACAGACTGGATTTAGGATTTCTCTCCCTCTCCTTCTCTTTTTATTTTTTCTTTTAAAGTAATTTTTATTGGCATTTTCCTTCTATTTTTAAAAAATAAAATCTGCTGTTTGGCATTTTTTTCCCCTCTGTTTCCTTGGCCTGAGTTCTATTTTGTAGCTGGATCTGATTTGCCCTCTGCCTGATTTATTTTGGCAATGCAGTTAAAATGGTTTCTTTTTTCCACAGAAAATGTGTTTTTATTTCTTCTTAGAAGAATAAGCTTTTGTTCTTCAAAGTTAAATAAATCAAATTGCTTTCAGCCTCTAAATGCCACTGCTTTGTCTTCATTATCATTGGTCTTTTGCTTTTTAAAAGTGATGCTGTCCTAAGCAATCTCCAGCACATGTTTCTGAAGTATCTGCCCCCCCTCCCTTTTTTTTTCCAATTTATGGTAGTACCTTATTGAAGACATTGATTTGGTAAGCTTACAGAACAATGTTTTTTATGAAAACAAAAATTGTATAAAATATCTTTTTGTTTCAAGTTTTTTTTTTTGTTATTGGAGCTATTCAATTAATTATTATTTCAGTCCTTTAGCTTAGTGATTAAAGGCTGAGTTTTAAGAATTTCCTGGTGGTCCAGTGGTTAGGACATCACAGTCTCATTGCTGAGGCCCCATGTTCGATCCCTGGCTGGGGACCTAAGGGGATCCCACAAGCTGAGTGGTGCTACCAAGAGAAAAAAAAATAGAAAGGACAGCTGAGTTTTTTTTTTGTTTTTTTTTTAGGACAGCTGAGTTTTAAACTGCTTAGGTTTTCCTGAGGTGGGGGCGGGGGGTGGAGTTGTTTAAGAATTCCTTTTTTTTTTAAGCTTTAAATTTTTTTATTTTTATTTTTTAATTCTTTTCTTTTTGGCTGCGCTGTGCACAGGCGCTGTTGCAGCACATGGGCTTTCTCTAGTTGCAGTGAGCCCAGCTTTTCATTGCAGGGGCCTCTCTTGTTGCAGAGTACTGGCTCTAGGGTTCGAGGGCCTCAGTAGTGGCAGTGCATGGGTGGAGTTGTCCTGAGACATGTAGGATCCTAGTGCCCAGACCAGGGATCAAGCCTGCGTCCCCTGCATTGGCAGATGGATTCTTGTGAAGTCCCTAAACTGCTTAGGTTTAATTTTAACTATGCCACTAACTACCGATTATTTTCAGCAAGTTACTTAACCCCTCCAATCCTCAGTTCTTCATCTTTAAAGTGGTGGGGGGTGGGGTGTTTGAACATGAATGACATACTGTGTATGTACAATTCTTAAATCAGGCCTTGGCACAGAGTTAGTATTAACTAACTCACTATTCACTATTATCAGTAATTTCCACCCCACTCTCAGGGGTCTTCGTTATTCATTAGCTCATTCCTCAAGCATCACTTTTGGATACTGTGACTCGCTTTTTACTTCTTAAGAACATTAGGGCTTTGGACTCTGATGACATTTCAGAAATAGATACTTGGCAAGTCCCTTAGGAATTTGGGCTGTTTTCTTGTTTGTGTTAAGAGGGGCTTAGAAATAACCATGCCCCTTTTACTGGAGGTGGAATCAGGATTAGTAACAAGGCAATTGAAAAGTGTTGTAACTTAAATTTTTTTTATTAGACAAATCAGAGAAGGGGTTATATGAAGAGGTAGTGTGGACTGAATTAACTATGCTGCTGCGTGGCTGGGGCTCTGCTCAGGGATAAAAGTCTCCTTTTTGCCAAGACTATCTCAGGGATGATGCTCCCTTCCTTTTCAGGACCACGGCCAGGCACAAGGTCAGTTCTCCTGACCTTCAGGGCTTTCATTTCCTACACTAACAGTGAGGGAAGGCATGCTTTTTTCCGTTTTGCTTTTGAACTCTTGTGACAGGCAGTGCAGTGAAAGTCGCTGAGTCATATCCGACTTTTTGTGACCCCATGAACTGTAGCCCACCAGGCTCCTCTGTCCATGGGATTCTCCAGGCAAGAATACTGGAGTGGGTTGCCCTGCCCTCCTCCAGGGGATCTTCCTGACCCAGGAATTGAACCCACATCTCTTATGTCTCCTGCACTGGCAGGCAGATTCTTTACCACTAGTGCTGCCTGGGAAGCCTGAGAAAGTTTAGGTACCATGAGTTAATTTTTTTCTCTATAGCTTATATTTTTTTTCAGGGCAAAATGCATATATATTTTTTTAAAGCGAAAGGATCTCATATTTGATGGAAGCCCCTTCAGTTGGTTCCTTGGCATTTATAGACAGAAACTACACTCAAATAGCCATGGATAGGACCACCTGGCTGATTTAGAAATGGCATAATACATTTCTAAAGAGTAAAAGCAGTACTTTCTTTAATGCTTGTGTTGTCCTTATATGAAAGACCAATCCCACTGAGTCCATCTTAAATATGAAAGTGGAGGGAGGTTAACATCTGTCCTTGACTATTCACTGCCTGTGCAAAACACAGGCCTGTAGAACCAGGCAGATGAGAAGAGCTAAGTGGGGGATAGACATTTGAATGCAACCTGATGAGTTATGGGTGGTCATCTCTGCACTTTGTAGTTGAAGAGCCAGGCTCAGTGGGATGAACTTTTCCTAGATCCCTGAGCTAGGTAGGGAGAGGGCTTAGGTGGGAAGAAATCCACATATTGGAGCCAATATGCTCCGATGTGGTTTTGAAGTTCAAGGAAGCTTTGCTTCAACAGAGAAAACAATCCTCATTCAGTGTAGCCCTGTAATTCACAGCGGTGATCATTTCAACGTTATCAACTTTCCCTAGGCTCCATCTCCTATGGGGACCACCTGATGTCTTTCGGCTGTTAGAGCTGTGTCTGGATCAGTCCAAATTTGTGAGCTATTCTGTTTTCTTACAAGTAGACTGAGATCATAGACTTTGCAGTCTCAGAGGAGCTGTGATGGCTAATTCAGGTCAGTTCCAGTACAGTTTTGTCTTTTAAAAGTATTTATTGAGCTCCTGCTATGTGCCAGGCTTTAGGATCGCAACAGTGTGGAAAAGGGACAGAGGTGGGCCATGCTGTCACGGAACTTCTGCTCGTTTTTGTAGTAATTGTTTCTCCCCACGGCCCCGTCCCCTCGTTTAAGAATAAAGAATGTCCTCAGACATTAGGGACATTGTTCAAAGTTATCAGGGATGGTTCATTCCAGAGCCTGAGCTTGGACTTCCTGATAGTTCAACCTCTTCACTGCTTCTGAGAGCCTGGATATTACAAGTGTTTGAAATGGAATCGCTTTTAAAAATGGAAAAATGAGACATACACGCAATATAATATTCAAATAGCATTAAAAAGTTGTGGAGTGAAAGTCTTTGAAAAACCAAGACTTTATCCTGTCTACACCCTTTCACCCCTACCACACACACACATCATTTCCCAGTCTTTTTCCCAAGAGGGGACCACGGTGGTTGTGTCCTCAATATCCTTTCAGGATTATGCTATGCATGTACCTGCTTATACAGCACATATATGTGTCAGGACTTCACTGGTGGTCTAGTGGTTAAGAATCTACCTGCCAGTGCAGGGGATGTGGGTTCAATGCCTCGTTGGGGAACTAAGATCTCACATGCCCCACCAGGCAACTAGAGAGAAGCCCCCACACCACAACGAAGACCCAATAAATATGTAAAGAATTTTTTAAAAACGTACATATGTGTCTGCAGCCTCCTCCTTTGCCCTTCTACAAATAAGAGCTTAGATACATGTCTGCATCTTCCTTTTTACTGATGTTGATGACTGATAACTTCCCTGAACTGTTTTTATTCTCCCACATTGATTTAGCCATGAGGAGTGGACATGCTGGACTCATTTAAAATGTTGTATGCCCTGTTGGTTCTGTGTTGTTGGGAATAGCCCCCAAAACATTTATGGACATGATCTGAGAATCTGGGGTGGACCTAAAACATACTTATAACTATAGTGTTCTAAATTATTCTCCACACCTTTGATCTGTATACAGCGAGACTGAAACATTTGTCAGTGTTCCCAGAATTTAGATAACTTGGGGGCCCAGAGATTTTGTTTTGTTTTGCCACCAAAGTTAACTGTCTCCTCTCCTCAATTATCTCCCTCGCCAGGGTCTGCTCCAGGGTGCCTCCCTAGTGCTGGCTGGAAGGGGACCCGCTGACCGCTCAGGGAGCTTATCTGTCCTCCCGGGTGGCCCTGCCACCCTCTGACAAGGCTTGGGAAAGAGGGCTGCGATGTCTGCCCTTTCACCACAGAAGCTGCAGCATTGGAGGCTCACGGGGATTTTGGAGGATGAAAGAAAGGGCAGACCTAAGGCATCCTAGGAAATGCCTTTGGAGACATTTTGACCTAAAATGGGAAAGAAGAGAAAATTAATAGTCATATTCAGGATTTTTATGTTTCTTAATCTGTAACTCAAGACTTGGAACTACTAACTTTAACTAGCTAAATAAACAGTAGTCCCTGTTTTCTGGTAGTCATCTATTTTCTACAAGGATGTATGGTGTAGTAGCTCCACAGTATGGGTTCTGGAACCAGACTCCTTGTGGCAAGTCCTGGCCTGGCATCTTATAGCTGTGTATTCTTGGACAAGTTCCTTAGCCTTGGCTTTTCCATCTGCAAAATGGGCTTAATAATACTACCACCTGCCTCATAGGGATGTTGTTCCTTGGCACTTCGCAACTGCTAAATAGGCAAATGCTTCATGTTATTATTGCAATATTGTGTCAGATGGAGCCTATTTAAACACTTAGCAAATAAAAGTGTAAAAATTTAATTTTGGGGGGGCATGTGACATGTAGTTCCTTAGTTCCTGACCAGGGATCGAACCTGTGCCCCTGGCAGTGGAAACACATAGTTTTAACCACTGGATCACCAGGGAAGTCCCCCAAATGAATAGTTTTTGATGTTTCTTAATTTTCCTGAGGCTCAGAGAGGCAGGTTAGATGTAACCTATAAGATGTTGTGGTTTTGTTTATTTGACACTCAGGTAGAGACTTACTGGGGTTTCCCTGATGGCTCAGCGGTAAAGAATCTGCCTGGAATGCAGGAGACGCTAGGAGATGCAGGTTCAATCCCTGGGTCGGCAAGATCGCCTGGAGGAGGGCATGGGAACACACTCCAGGCAACCCATTCTTGCCTGGAGAATCCCATGAACAGGGGAGCCTGGCGGGCCACAGTCCATAGGGTCACAAAGGGTCTCACACAACTGAAGTGACTTAGCATGAGCACGAGAGACCTCCTAAAGGCAAGGCGGTAGAGAGGCAGTGTTTAGCTCATTTTGTTTTCCTTAGGAGAAAGAGGTGGGACTGTTCGGAGTCATAAGTGGTTCTGCCTGGAGCTTAGTGTAGATATTGAGTCAGAGGTGTATTGAGACTAGTAGGGAACTGCTGTATTTCGTTTAAATCCTTCCCAAGTGAACCCTTGTTTTTCCAAATACAGAATAACTTTCCATTTTACTTGGAATAAAGTGCTCTGATTCTCACCATCCATTGGATTGGTAAATCACAAGCTCACCTGTTGTCACTTGGGAAGCCCAATGTTGCTAAATATATGAACACCTTTAAATTGCTGTGCAGCTGGGACTTACCTGGTGGTCCAGTGGTTAAGACGTCACCTTCCAGTGCAAGGCGTGTAGGCTTGATTCGTGGTCAGGGAGCTAAGATCCCAAATACCTTGGGGCCAAAAAACCAAAACAGAAAACAAGCAATGTTGTAACAAATTCAATAAAGACTTTCAAAATGGACCACATCAAAAAGTCTTTAAAAAGTTCTGTGAAGCTATAAGTCAGATTAACCCTCAGACTTCTCCGTAATATCCACAACTAATGTGAGAAAGCTATCAAAGCTACAGGGAGTGGACAGCTTCCCCATTGGTGTCAGACAAGGGCAGGCTCCGGAAGACCCCACGGTGCCATGAATGTCTCCGTGTGATTGGTGTGGCAGTGACTGTGGGGCTTCCAGGTGGGACCTCCTGGGCTGGAACCACTGCTTTCCTATTATTAGTTGTGTGGCCTTGGGCGAGCTATTGAACCTGCTAGCCTCAGTGTCCACTTATGAAAAATGAGAGTCGGCCTTGACTCATGGAGTCGCTGGAAAGAGTGAGTTACTGAATCTGGAGTGCTTAGCACGGCAGTGTCTGGTACATAGCACTGTGTAAATGTCAGCCACTGTTGTTGGTAGTCAGACAGTGCTCCTGCCTTAATCCCCTGTCCTTGGAGGTCTTAGTGTTCACTGTCAATGAGTGTTTTTAGGCCTGTAATATCTTAAAACATGGCTCTCATTATTAAAGGGGTCAGATCCTTTTTTCTGGAGAATCCCTTTTAGGAAGGGACATATGTTTCCTAATCAAAGCTCTACTGTGGCTTGTGTGGAACCTTAATAATGGAATGATTGTTTTTATTATTAGAATTGTGTAGAAAGCAGTAAACTTTACAGAAAAAGATGACCACTTTTTTCTAGATTTTTTTTTTCCCCTCTAACGTTCTTAATTTCTCTCCATCAGTCTTGTTCTATGATGGAAATAGTCACACTTGGGACTTCTGAATTGTCTTTTCAGTATATGGAAGTTTTGTTTCATTTCTCCCAGCTTGAGTAATCGCTTGTGTAAGATAATCATCTCCAAATTTCCCCCATCTTACCCCCCCAAAAGATAGGTCAGTCTTATTAATTATGTAAGGTCCCATAGGGGTGGACCTGAGAATAACCGGTGGATGGAGTGTTTTTCTCCCTCTGGTCCCTGCTTCTGGCCTTCGTTAGCGCTCACGCCAGCCCATCCCTGGCATTCACACTGCTGTGTGCCCTTAGAGAAGGCACCTTTTAGCATTAATGTGCTGTAGTATAGAAATACTATTTTAAAATATGTTTGTTCATAAATACAGTTGTATTCACAGCTGTAGAATGAAATGAGAAGGAATTTAATGCACCATGACACAGTACCAGAAAAGAGGCTGCAGTTGGAAATTTATAAGTTGTTCAGAACCTGGCGTCTTCTTTCCTCTGGATTATTGCTCAGATAAGACAGGCATTTACCTGGGAATTGATAGCTGCCATGCTGGTCAAGTTTTCCCTTTTGTTAAGTGTGTCTTTGTGAAGAGGGAGAGCCCAGGACTGTAATCAGTGCTGGGTAGCATTCAGTAGCCCCTGAAAGGTTAACTTTCCTTTTTTCTGCCTTGTTTCAGGTATTAGTAATCAAGACTTTAAGCAGCAGTTTGTACTTTTCACATCCTCTTTCAAAGACATTGTATGCACTGCAGTTTTAATCAGCCACAGAAGACCATTGTAGAAGAGAGCCTCCTTGATGAGATGCTGGTGATGGTCATGATAGCTAACTTTAAGGAGGCTACTGACTGCTTGGCCTTGTGTTAAGCATTGCACATATATCCTCTTATGTAAAACCCCCAACAGCTCTATGAGGGATGCTGCAGAGAGGCCAAGGTTCAACAGCTAGTCACAGGGGTCTGGATTTGGGGACAGGCCACTGGCCCGACTCTTCCTTTTTAGCCAGCCTTGGTCTTACATGCCCTCTCCTTAAAGTTGGTCAAACCTATGCAAAGAACTCTAAATGGGAAGTTCTACTAGGTTGGAATGATGGAAATGTTTACTTTGATGGCACATTTCATTCTAAGCCTGACATCCCTTGCTTTTGACCTTCTTGCTTCTGTAATGCAAGAAAGTCCAGGGCTGAGGGAGCAGCTGATAAAAGAGGAGACATAAAAATAGTTGAGTACCTATTTTCTAGTTAATGGCCTAGTGTGAAGTTTTCCTGAGAAAATTCTCTTTTTTGTTTACTTTTTTCTTCTTTTAGGACAATTTTTCTATTTTTGCACCTCTGGCTTTTCTACCTTTTTTCCTTGCTAGTATCTTCCATATAATTATTAATCAACTCTCAAATGACAGTATTCCTGGAGTTGACTTTGTTCAGTCTTATGGCACAAATCCATAGTTCACTTGTGCTGGGTTGTAACAATGCAGTGTGGAGAATTACTTATTCATTTATAATTAAGAACTTGGTTCATGCTGTTTTAGAGAACACTGTTTTATTTCCTTTTCAGTTAAAGGGATAAGGGTCCTTTTCCCAACCCATTTAGTTTGGGAAATCTCTCTGTCTTTCACACACACACACACACACACACACACACACTGAATATTATAAATGACACAATGGCAGAAAAGGATAATGTGGACAGTGTTGGACTACATATCCTGAAGGATGAATTATGAAATCAGTACAACAACAACAAAAATAAGTACAAAAAACAAAGTAATACTTCAATAAAGACGTACTATTGACTCTTTTTATTTCTTCATATTTCTGTAAGTTGGTTTCATCTCTGTTTCTGTTTAGCATTTATAGGCAAACACAATCTGGAGAGACAAGAGAATGTTTTGTTTCTTAACCCAGTGTAGGTTGGCCTGCATGGGGTGTGTGTTTCAGTATACACAGGCATACATAGAATTTTAGTACGCCTGTGTATCCTGGATCTTCAAGACAGGAAAGTAAAACGGTACATAACTCTGTCACGTAGGTGAGACCGCTGTAAACCAACCAAACAAAACACCCTTTGAAAAAAAAAAGTAGAAAATTATTTTTCAGGTTTACAAGGGGCGTCATTTGTAATTTAAACATAGACACTGATGTGGGCCAGTTGTTAGAAGAACCTAAAAATATTGTATGTAGCTTTCTGAAGGAGAAGGAAGACCTAGGATCGAGCATTTTATCATTGTGTTCTTACTCACCCAGCAAAGTCCCAGTCAGGCTGCCCCATTTGCTCAGTGGAGATGTGAAGTTAAGTCAGTTTGCTGTGGCTTGGGAAAGACCCTGTGCCTGACACATGGAAGGATACTTGTGATGACCACATTCACCCTGTAGCTTGTTACTTGATAGAATATAAATGAAAAGTTAAAGAACAGGTTCCTGGAATAAGTAATACACGATATCCAGGGAGGATACCCACCCGTCACCCCAGAACCTTGTGTCCAACAGACCAATGCCCTCAGACTAGGGTGGTTCTCAAGCTCTGTTCTTTCTTGGTTTGTAAAATAAAGAGGTCCTGTGGTACTTAAATTTCCTTAGACCGAATTCTAGAAGAACCTGTAATGAGGGAAGGAATGCAATAGGATGGAGTGGGACAGGGTGGGACAAGGTGAGGGTGGATTGCAATTCCCCCATGTTCTTAAATATTCAGGCAGATTAACATGGGATATGATGCTTGCCTTTTATAATGCTTTACCTTTTCGTTTTCTTTTGCAGGTATGACTATATGTGAAGAGTTCTAAAAGACTAAGAACTTAAAACATGCGAAGTTGCCTAGGGAATTATTTTTTATCTTTTATACAATGTCTATGGTAGAGTCTACAGGCGAGTGGATGAAAGCTAAAAGGGAATATTGTTGCTATGCTGGATACAGAATTCAGTTTGCTTTGAAACAAATTTTGGTTTAAAAAATGTCTGATGAAAAATTTTATTCCCTATCCAAGGAGGAAAAGAGCTCATATTTTTAATGTTCCCAACCACTGTCCCTCCCAATCCCCCATCGGTGGCCTTGGCGTACACACTGCAGCTTCTCCAGGATGGCCACTGTGTACAGCGGAACTGTTTGTGTATGGTCTGAGCTAATGCTCAGAGTGTGTGGGTATGTGCACGCGCGGGTGTACACGTCTGTGCACCTGTGCTTCTGTTCCCCCAACCCTTGGATCTCATTTTGTTACTGGTTGTAAGACGATCCTCTTGCAGTTTAACCGTAATAGAAAATAAAAGATGGCATCTTCGCTGGTGAAGGCTCCTGGAAGATGTAGTCTAGCCCTGGGTACTTAATCCCCCCCAAGAGAGTATGGAGTTGGAGGGAACCAGATGCTAGACTTTGGATTCGGAGACCAGAAATCAGCACTGACCTGCTGCCAGCATGCCACTCCTAGGTCACTCATAAAATAGTGAGGTTTTTTTTTTTTTTTAACTCAAGCTAAGCAAATCTTATTTAGCCATTGGATAAGGGGGAAAATGGTTTCAAGTCACTCTAAAAAAGCCTTGTTTTGATAACCCAAGACCAAGACAAAACAATCTCCACTTCTGATGTAAGATGGGCCCGCACCTTCCTCTGCTGTGTTTTCCTTGGTGGTCTTCCTGTTCTCCATCTTGTAGCTAGTCCCTGTTTTTAAAGGATTCTTGAGGGTTACTTTCTCCTGTAGGCCTGGAATACGCCACTTAAAAAAAAAAAAGCTGTTTACAGAACACCTGGAAGAACCCAGAGGTGAAGGAAGTAGTATATTTACGGTAGGTCTGGGCCAAGAGGAAAGGGGTCCAGGCGCAGGAACTTCTCCAAGACCTGCCTCCGTGTCAGTATTGCTGTGGTGCCTCAGGGCACTTCCTTTATTGCAAAAAGAAAACACAGTTCTCATTTACTCCCAAAAGATAATTCTTATGAAAATGTACTTTAAAGTATTTACTGTAAATATACTCATTCCATTCTTTTTCTGGCACCAGACTAAAAATTTCTAACCTTTTAAGTGAATGGTAGGTTCAGTTTTATGTGAGTTTTTGCTGTCAACTAATTAAAAGGTGTATGAGTGCCTGCATATACTCAGTGGACCAGGAGAAGGCAATATGGAAATAAATTTCACTGTGCTCCAAAAAGTAGCAATACAAGAATTTTTTTTTGGGGGGGGTATGCATTAGCATAAATAATATACATGCAGTCTAGACCAGTAGTTTTATAAAAAGGAATCATTTTTTGTTTTAAAAATATCATGCCCTCAAAATGATGAGGGATAAAGTGTAAGATATTCTTCAGCTTTAATTATTTTTTAATTTTATTCAGGTCAGAGCACTTTTTTAAAATAGCAATACAACAGATAAGAAAATACTCAAAATATTTAAAATTGTATTTATACCAAGAGTACATATGTTTTAAATATTTTCTAATACTTGAGCAGTTGCTGTCTGACTGGCTTCCAAATATGCCAAGAGTTAAGCATTCAATATATGTGGTTTTACTGGTTTATATTATCTAATAAGAATCCTTAAGTGTCTCCAGTGCAACTGATGTTTACAGGCCTTTTGTGTTTTTCCTCCTTCTTTAGAAGGCTTGGGAAGCCGCAACAAAGTTACTGTATAAAACACTAATGATGGACTAACTTCTGATGTAATAAATGAGTTGGCTACCACCTCGATGTAAAAATTTGTAAAGGGAATTTTTCACCATTTTGAGTGTTAAGTGTATTTTTAACTGTCTGGTTTGTACTTCTACAACTTTTGTACTACCAAAGAAGAGTTAAAAATAAAAATGTTAAACACAGGGAGCTGTTTTCGAATGTCCAATTGTTGGTGACTTGGGTGCTGAAAAGTACAATTGTGGTTGGTGTAATTTATCAAGCTTAATGTCACAGTGACCGTTTCCTTATGTCTAAATTGTCAAGTGATCACTTGGCTGACTTTCCTCATTGGGTTCTTCCTCTTCCCATAGTGATATCACCCCTTGATTATTATTTTGTTTAAGTCTGAAGAGGTATGGAATGTATGGCATTTTGGATGTACGGAACAATTGCAGAAGCAGTACAAAGAGTTCTTGTATGCTCTTCACCCCACTTTCCCTTACAGTATCATCTTACATAACCATTGAACGATGATCAAAGCTAAGAAAGCAACATCAGTATAACACTATGGCTTAAGTCACAACGTCATTCCAGTCTCACCACTTACCCCATTAACATCCTGTTCTGTTCCAGATCGCCCCCCGCATTTAGCCGCTGGCTTCCTTAGTCTCTGGCTTGTGATTGTCCCTCGGTTTTTCCGGATCGTCCCATGTTAGTGCGTACTCACCAGTTGTCTTATAGAATGCCCCTCAACCTAAGTGTGCCAGCTGTTTCTCCTGATTAGGCTGAGGGTTTGCATTATAGAAATGATGCCCTTCCTCTTGCTCCATATTGGGGGGCTGTTGGGGGAGAATGTGAGGTTCGTATGTATCACTAGGGATGTCAGCCTCCACTATTTGGCCCAAGTGGTGGCCACCAGCTTTCATTTCTATGAAGTCACTAGTTTTCCCTTCGTAATGAATAAGTTTTTGAGGGAAGAGACTTTGAGATTGGGGCTTCCCAGGTGGCACAGGGTTAAAGAAACTGCCTGCCAGTGTAGGAGATACGAGATGTGGGTTTGATCCCTGGATCAGGAAGATCCCCTGGAGGGGAAATGGCAATCCACTCCAATATTCTTTCCTGAAAAATTCCATGGACAGAAGACCCTGGTGAACTACAGTCCATGGGAGTTTCAAAAAGACTCAACTGATCGTGTATGCACGCACACACACACTTTGAGATTAGGCACATCCTATTTCTGCTTAAACTTTCACCCTTTAATTTTTACCATGTCTTTCTTTATTAGGGCTCCTATAAAAAACAAAGGTGGTGGCCTAAAACAGCAAAAATTTATTCTTTCACAGCTGAGGAAGCAACAGCCTGACTGTCCCACGCCCCGCCTTGCCTCTTGGTGCTTACTGGCAGTCACTGGCATTTCCTGCTGTGTAGCCGCTTTGCTCCAGTGTCTGCCCCTGTCTTCACATGGACATCTTCTCTGTGCGTGGGCCTCTGTTCACGCATCTTCTCATGGGGGCACCAGTCATTATATGGATATAGAACCCTTAGTAATCTAGGATAACTGCATTTTGATTACATTCGCAAAGACCCCGATTCCAAATATGATCAATCATCTCCACAGGAACCTGGAGTTAGAACTTCAACCTATCTCTTTAGGGGACCCAGTTCAACCCCCTGCACCATCTATTGGTGGGTCTTGCCTGCAGCTGTTTTTACTGTGGAGGGACTCTTTCAGGTCGGTGGCTGTGACCTTTTGATATGGCTCCTTCTCTTTATTTCGTCTTCACTTTCTCTCTTTATCCCTTTTGCCCTCTCTACCTTTCTGGATACCATAAGATGCTCCAGGCTCATCCTCTCATCTTGTGCTTTTTTCATCTCAGCCTTGGAATCCACCACAAATTGAGGAGCTCTGGCTCCCTTTATTGGAGAATGGTGTTTAGAAGTAGAGACCAGGGCACTAGGTGTGCTCATTGATGCTGGGGTGTTACTGCTTCCAGGCATGCATACACACACACACACACCTCTTTATGTAACTTTTTATGTTTTCCTTTGGCCGTACCATGTGGCATGTAGGATCTCAGTTCCTCAAGCAGGGATCAAATGTGTGCCTTTTACAGTGGAGTGCCAGGGAAGTCCCTATGTAACTATCTTTATTTTTAAAAAATTTAATTAATTTATTTATTTTGACTGTGCTGGGCTCTTCTCTAGTTGCAGCAAACGGAGACCACTTTCTCATCATGGTGCACAGGCTTCTCATCGCGGTGGCTTCTCTTGCGGCAGAGCACAGGGTCTAGGGCTCACAGGCTTGAGCACTCGTGGTTAGCAGGCTCTGGAGCACAGGTTCAATAGTTGTGGCACACAGACTTAGTTGCTCAAAGGCAAGTGGGATCTTCCCGGACCAAGGGTAACCCATGTGGCCTGCATTGGCAGGTGGATTCATACCACTGAGCCACCAAGGAAACCCTCTGTATAACTATCTTCAGAACAAAATAACTGCTGCCTCTGACCCCAGTCTAGCTCCATAGGCTTCCCTCTAAACTTCCCACTTTCCCGCTTTGTAATTTTTCTCCAACAATAAAGAAACCTGGCTCTTATGATCCATGATCTTTTTATATGTGTATCAACTCTAGCATATGTATAAAGTAGTTTGAATATAGACCCCTAAAGAAAGATTTCCAATGACAGCGTAGTGCCATGTACTATTCTTCTAGTTTTGAGCCTTAGAAAATCCAGCCAGAAGCCCGTTAGCCAAAATTACTTAGGTCAGCACCTTCGTTCCCCACCCCTTGGGCGTGGTTATGTGATTCAGTTTTAACAGTCATTTGTCATCGTCTGCATTCCATCCAGGTTAAGTTTCTTAAAATGTATGTACAGCAAACTTCACTCTTCGGTGCCTCATTGGGTTCTGATTTTGAACTTTCATGTGTGTCTGTGTGTTTTACTTGAAAACGAGATGATCAGTAACAGCTTATGCTAAGGAAGTGGAAAAGCTGATTTTATAATTTTCAGCTCATGAAAACCAGGAAACCTAGAATGTACGCATGAGGGCAGATGTTAGAACTCCCCCCGCCAGTCTCTTATTTTGGAAAGGGGTCATTTGAGGTTACAGGTTTTGTTCTTAATCAACAATTTGATATCCTCTCTAGGATCTTCCCTAGGATTCAGCTCTCTCTGGACACACAGGTAGGTCCTGGTGAAAGTGCCAGGGAGACTGAGGGTCCTTGGCCCTGTATGCTTCTGCCCTTCTTCCTCAAAATCAGATACCGAGGCTTCCTCCACCCTGATCTGACACAGTGGAAGCATGGAGAAACTCTTCCTTCCCTCCCAGCCACGACAGCAGGATGGTGATGCTTTGGAAGTGGGGTTCTGCCAATAAAGGGTTTGGCTGTGGTCAAAGGAGACTCCGATTTGCTTGCAAGATCCTTGCCAGATCTTAAATCCTCTGACCCTTTTGTCTGTGGGGCAGCTTCTGTCCAGGGCTTCCTTCCTTCATGCCTCATCTTCCCAGGACCATTCTTCAGGTCTGTTCTCAGATCTCTGGAGGTCCCTCATGGTAGATCCAAACGTCTGAAAGGACACCTGGGACTCTGTCCGGGCATTCTGTAACCTCCCAGCTGGTGTCGCTGCCCACAGGATTCAGCCCCTGTCCTGACGGTTGTCGTCCGCCTCCCGCAGAGCTGACATTCGCGCCCTCTGCCGGCCGAACGCGAGAACTGCAGGCGGCACAGCTTCTTGGCTCTGTTGATGGTGGGGATCTCTCAGGGCCTGGAGCTCAGAAAGTATATAGGCATGATTTCATGATGATTTACTGAATGAATAAACAAAAATCTACTTTTAAAAGATGAAAGATTATCTAACTATTTTATGGGAGTGAAAATTTGGATTTTTCTTTACTCATTTTCTGACCCTGCCAGCTGGTCTCTCTCGTCTTTCTCACAGGAAACCCAGTTTCTTACCTAGGAACTTGCTTTCCTGAATGCGTGACCTTGGATGCTAGTAGGAATCATTGAGTTCCACTTTGAAGGGAACCTGATTCCCTGAATACTGCCCTGGAAGTGGTATGAGTATTGAAGCAGTGTGATCTCAGAGAAGTAGCTCAGTCTTTGCTACTGGCTTTGAATCCTTGCTCTGACGCTCACAATGGTATAGTGCTGACAAACTGTCTTATCTCTGAGAAGCAGTTTCCTTATCTGTAAAATGATCTCACAGGATTTTTAAGGACTAGAAATATGCATGCAGAGTTATGGGGCCTGCCATGATCTCCATATTCACTCTGATGATGAGCGTTGTGACTGTCAACAGCCAGGCTTGGTAGGGTCTGTGTGTTTCTGTCCCACCACAGCTGGTCAAGGTGGCCTGGGAAGAGTCTCAGCACACAGAATTTTCTCCAAGTGTGGAGCTGAGCCAGGAAATTTCTTGCTCTGAGTCTGAACCACAGTTAAAGAGTTCAAAACCCTCATGGAAGAGGCATTGAATAGAGGACAGTCCATATTTGGAGGAGGCAGAGCACAGGAGTAGAAAAAAAGATCTGAGGGGACTTCCCTGGTCATCCTGCGTGGACTCTGCTTCCACTGCAGGAGGCCTGGGTTCGATCCCTGGTCAGGGAACTAGAGCCCATATCTTGCAACTAAAAAAAAAAAAAAACAAACCAAAACCCACATGCTGCATCTAAAACTTGGCACAGCCAAAAGAAATAAAACAAATGTTTAAAAGAAAAAGATATAGAGATCTGAAGATGAGGAGGTAGTGTGTGTAAGGGGCAGCTGAAACTCCTTCAGCCCAGTGCCTCTACTGACTGTGAATGATGCCACCGCTCCTGGAGAACACTTCTCCCTCTTAGAACACAGCCAGGTGGCCCACTCTCTGACCACAGCTCGACGTGACTGAGGTGGGCACATGACCATCTGTGACCTGGCCCAATGGGGTCTCTTCCTGGGATATTTAACAACTGGAGCTGCAGAAAGTGGTTCATTTCTCTGGTGGCTAAGGCTGGTGGAGGCCATGCTTCCTGACGTGCTGAGGAAGCCTGTCTGAAGAAAGGAAGGGAAGATGCCGAGGGAAAAGAGGCAGTCCTGGGTTGTCTCAAGGCCCAGATGCAGCTGGCCCAAACTCCGTCTGAGTTTTACGACCATTCCAAGAGCATTTCTCTCTGGTCTTACCTCATGTGTGTAGAGTTTCTATCACTTGCAACAACAACCACAAAACCCCACAGGCAATGCAATTATTTACAGAGAAGTAGATCCCTGAGGGGTATCAGCCACATGGCTGGTGGAGCCCAGGTCTCCAGTCTTCCAGCTGAGACCACCCAGCGCTGCTCTGGATTCAGTCAGGGGCCCTGGCCCTTGCAGCTTCGGCTCTGAAATGCTCGTGCAAACCCTCTCCCGACTTCACTGCCTTGGGATGACCGCCCTTCCCCCATCTTTCCTTGATCTGCTACGGGGCTTGTGACTGTAGCTCCCTCAAGAGCACGGCTTTGGCATTCAGGTGACTTTACTTCTGGCTTTAAGGCTTGCAGATCTCGATCTTCTGCCTAGAGACTGAAGATAACATGTATCTTTTTAGGGCGGCCATGAGGGTTCCACAAGCTTGGGCCAGTAGTGCTCTTAGCACTGACCTTCTCCGGTGGCTCGGTGGTAAAGAATCCTCCTGCAATGCAGGAAATACAGGAGACATGGGTTTGATCCCTGGGTCGACAAAATCCCCTGGAGGAGGAAATGGCAACCCACTCCAGTATTCTTGCCTGGAGAATCCCATAGACAGAGGAGCATAGTGTGCTATAGTCCATAGGGCTGCAAAGAGTCGGACACGGTTGAAGTGACTGAACATGCATGTATGTGCTTAGCAGGAGGCTGGATACATCCAGCACTTACTCAGTGAACTACACAATAGACTGCAGCAGGCCAGGCTTCCCTGTCTATCACCAGCTCCTGGAGCTTGCTCAAACTCAAGTCCATCAAGTCAGTGATGCCATCCAACCATCTCATCAGCTTCAGCATCAGTCCTTCCAATGACTATTCAGGACTGATTTCCTTTAGGGTTGACTGGTTTGATCTCCTTGCAGTCCAAGGGACTTTCAACAGTCTTCTCCAATACCACAGTTTAAAAGCATCAATTCTTTGGGGCTCAGCCTTCTTTATGGTCCAACTCTCACATCCATATATGACTACTGGAAAAACCATAGCTTTGACTAGACAGATCTTTGTCAGCAAAGTAATGTCTCTGCTTTTTAATATGCTATCTAGGTTTGCCATAGCTTTTCTTCCAAGGAGCAAGTGTCATTTCATGGCTGCAGTCACCATCTGCAGTGATTTTGGAGCCCAAGAAAGTAAAGTCTCTCACTGTTTCCATTGTTTCCCCATCTATTTGCCATGGAGTGATGGGACCAGATGCCATGATCTTTGTTGTTTGAATGTTGAGTTTTAAGTCAGTTTTTTCACTCTCTTTCACTTTCATCAGGAGGCTCTTTAGTTCCTCTTCACTTTCTGCCATAAGGGTGGTGTCATCTTCATATCTGAGGTTAATGATATTTCTCCCAGAAATCTTGATTCCAGCTTGTGCTTCATCCAGTCTGGCATTTCACATGATGTACTCTGCATGTAAGTTAAATAAGCAGGGTGACAATATGCAGCCTTGATGGACTCCTTTCCCAATTTGGAACCAGTCCATTGTTCCATGTCCTATTCTAACTGTTGCTTCCTGACCTGCATACAAGTTTCTCAGGAGGCAGGTGAGGTGGTCTGGTATTTCCATCTCTTTCAGAATTGTACAGTTTTTTGTGATCCACACAGTCAAAGGCTTTAGTGTAGTCAATGAAGCAGAAGTAGATGTTTTTCTGGAATTCTCTATTTTTTTTCTATGATGCAATGGATGTTGGCAATTTGATCTCTGTTCCCTCTGCCTTTTCTAAATCCAGCTTGAACATCTGGAACTTAGCATGGGGCTGGATACAGCCAGCACTTACTCAATGAGCTACCTCAGAGTTGCTAAATTAAGTTCCTCTTTAGTGAAAAAAAAATGATACAGTGATGAAAGCTTGACCATTTGAGTGTGGGTTCTTGATGTTTCTGCCACATTCATATTGCTTAATGTTGAAGATGGATCTAGGGTGGGGGTGGGGTTGGCGAGTAGGAGGAATTGGGTAACAGAAGGAACTTCTGGGATTCTTTCTGGCCCATGATTTTTCTGGAACCAGACCAAATACCTTCAGTGAGAGAATTATTTCATTACTCTGATGTTAAATGGACACAGGTCTATAAGACAAGGGGTGTGCTCTTTCCCTGCATGTTCAGGCTGTCATTTTGTTTTATCACTGTTAGGATAAGACATGAATGTAGGGCTTCTCTGGTGGGTCAGTGGTAAAGAATCCACCTGCCAGTGCCAGAGATGTGGGTTTGAACTCTGATCCAGGAAGATCCCACATGCCACAAAGGAACTAAGCCTGTGAGCCGCAACCCTGACCCTGTGCTCTGGAGTCTGTGAGCTGCAACTACTGAGCCCAGGGGCCATAACTCATGAAGCCCATGCACCCTAGAGCCTGCGTTCTGTAACAAGAGAAACCACTGCAACGAGAAGCCTGCACACCACAGCTGGAGACGAGCTCCTGCTCTCCGCAGCTAGAGAACAGCCTGTGCAGCATCGAAGACCTAGCACAGCCAGGAAAGAGAGAGAGATGAATGTGGCACAGCCTTAAAAAGAACTCTTTTCTTTTTATTTGCAAGTTAATCTGTCAAGAAATTGTAGAGAAAATACCAAAGAAAACAATCCCTCTGAAATAACTAACCAATCCTAGCTAACGAAAGATTTCTATCTTGCACTAAAAGTGGATTTTATTTAATATAGATGTATTTGCAGCAAGGGAGGATAAAAAAAAAATAGGTCAGTTTTAATGCCTCAAACAGCATGACTTAAAATTGGAACTAGGCATAAATTACTGTGTATTCTCCAATGGCTAAATGATGAAGATAAAATAAATGATAGTGATGAGAATAAAAATATATTAAGTTTGAAGTGCCTCCATGTGCATGCTTGCCTTGAGATGGTTGTTAGTAATGTCGGTAGAAAAGGATTTATCTAAGTCTAGAAACCGTTCAATATTATTAGAAGTGGTGCAGAAAGCTGCAGTAGTCACAGAAATAAAAATTTAGTTATGAAAAAAAGTGTGAGTGCTACTAAGACAAAAGTGGTCCAGTGTGAGATGATCACTGGATGATAAAATCACAGCTTACATTTGCTGTTTACCTGGGGCTGAGTGTGTACTAAGCACTTTTTACTCTCTGTCTTCTGTAAGTTGCATTACAGACCAAGGGGGGCATGGCCAACACTTCTATCCTACAGGTGACAAAACTGAGGAAAGGACTCTCAAGGTACTTTGTATTGGTCATTCATGTCATCACTAAAACATAAATATCATTAATAGTAGACAACATCAGAATTTTACAGATAAGGCCTTGACTAACTTTTCTATTCATTATTAAACTCTCCTTCAGAACCATTAAAAAAAAAAGGCACTTTCTTTACTAATTGACAGTATATGTAAGTTTACTTTTCTAAGAGAGGGCTTCCCTGGGAGCTCACACCGTGAAGAGTCTGCGTGCAGTGCAGGGTTCAATTCCTGGGTCGGGAAGATCTCCTGGAGAAGGAAATGTCTACCCACTCCAGTATTCTTGCCTGGAGAACCCCATGGTCAGAAAAGCCTGGCGAGCCCCAGTCCATGGGGTCACAAAGAGTTGGATGTGATTGAGCGACTAACACTTACTTTTCTAAAAGTGGATGTCCTCGCCTGCACCTCCTTGGTTTTGATTCAGCTCTTCTTTTAGCCTGATGGCAACAAGCTGTCTCCAAAGAGGTGGTACTATATATTCCTATAAAGGACCAGCTTGTGGTTCAGTCTGAGTTCAGTTGAGATTCTGCCACTGACTGTGTGACTCTGGATGAGTTAGATAGCTTTTTTGAGCCTCCATTTCTCCATCTGTGAAATGGGGATAACCATACCCACAACTCATAGGCTTATGGTAGACTTAAGCAAGATAATGCATATGCAGAACTTAAACTATGGTAACTGCTTAATAAATTTTTTTAAGTTAAGCTATATTTGCACCTGTAAGTGCTGGAGAGGATGTGGAGAAAAGGGAACCCTCTTGCACTGTTGGTGGGAATGTAAATTGATTCAGCCACCATGGAGGATAGTATGGAGAGTTCTTAAAAAAAAAATTAGGAATAAAACTACCATATGACCCAGCAATCCCACTATTGGGCATATACCCTATGAAAACCACAATTCTACGAAACACATGTACCCCAATGTTCATTGCAGCACTATTTACAATTGCCAGGACATGGAAGCAATCTAGATCTCCATGACAGATGAATGGATAAAGAAGTTGTCATGCATATATATAATGAAATATTACTCCTTCATAAAAAGGAAGGAATTTGAGTCAGTTCTAGTGAGGTAAATGAACCTAGAGCCTGTTATACCGAGTTAAGTAAGTCAAAAAGAAAAACAAATATCATGTGTTAACCCGAATATATGGAATCTAGAAAGATGGTACTGATGAATCTATTTTTTAGGGCAGCAATACAGATGCAGAAATAGAGAACAGACTTGTACACAGTGGAGGAAGGGGAGGGTGGATGAATTGAGAGAGTAGCTCCGAAACATATCCATTGCCATATGTAAAATAGAGAGCCAGTGGGAATTTGTTGTATGATGCGTGGAGCTCAACCCAGGGCTCTGTGACAACCTAGAGGGGTGGGATGCAGTGGGAGAGATGGGAGGAAAGTTTAAGAGGGAGGGGGCATATGCATACCTATGGCTGATTCACGCTGATGTATGGCAGAAACCAGCACAACATTGTAAAGCAGTTAGCCTCCAGTTAAAAATAAATTTAGAAAATCACCTGGTGGCTCAGTGGTAAAGAATCCTGCCATTGGAGGAGATGTGGGTTTGATCCCTGGGTCAGGAAGATCCCCTGGAGAAGGAAATGACAACTCACTTTAGTATTCTTGCCTAGGAGATCCTATGGGCAGAGGACCCTGGTGGGGTACAGTCCAAGGGGTCACAAAAGAATCAGACATGACTTAGTGACTAAACAACAACAAGAACAATAAATTTAAAAAAAAAAAACTTCAGAAAATTGAAAAGCAAAAAACCAAAAATCATAACTTGATGGCTCTCAGAAATTCTTACTGAATAAAATTTTTGTATCAATAATTGTATGATTTGGCAAATTATTTTGAAAGTATCTTTGCAGATACTTTTTTTGTTATAAAATTTTCACCTATAACTTTTAAATTAAATGCTGTAATAGTCTTTGGTTTGTCTCCTGCCCAATGATTGATGCCATGAAGATCTTGGAACATATGATCACATGGCTTCATAAATGGGCGATTAAAAACTTTTAATCCTGTTCTAGGGATCAGCATTTAAGACAGGGAGAGTACAGTAGTTAATGAGAAGAGACCAGCAACTCTCTTTGGCCTGTAAAAACTTCACTTGTTTATATAAGAACCAAGATTTATATGCGCCAGTCTTGCTGACTTTAGGACTATTGTGGAGAATTAAAAAGGGATAGAGTAGGACCTGGAAATGAAATTATTTTTGTGGGATTTTTTTTAAGGTTAGTAACTGATGCCAAGAGAAAACTTCATGGTTTTGTGTTTAAAATAGCAAGATCCTCACTCAACAAATACTCTAATCAGCTTGGTCAGTCATGTGAATTGGGAACGTGTAATTCTGATAAGGCATATGAGCAAAATTCTTTGTCTATCTTCTGGTCTCTGGGTCATATTTTACCCTTGCTTTGTATTAACTATTCCAAAATGGTTAAAAGCAGAAAATACAGAAGTCTTCCAACAAAACTAAGCTCAGAGTGGTATTGGGGTGTGCGTTCACATTTGATTGTATTCTGTTCTAAGTGGATGGTCACATGTATGTGTAGGCTATGTATCTTGTCAAAAATCTTAGTCCAGTTTTGTCTATTTAGAGTGTTTTTATACATAGTTCATTTGGGCTTCTAAATCAGGGGTTTTCAAAGTAGGTTTCACATAACCCAGGGGTGTGGGATGAATGGATTGATATTTGTTATCTTAATGTTGTTCTTGTGGTTCAGTTGCTAAGTCATGCCCAACTCATTGCAACCCCATGGACTGCAGCCTTCCAGGCTCCTCTGTCCTCCAATATCTCCCAGCTCTACAAAGTATATGACGCAGTTCAAGAGGACAGAACATTTATTTGTAAACATACTTCTATTAGGGGTAGGAGTGTGACTTTTTTTTATTGATAGCTGGTGCAAGATCAAAAAGATGAAGCAAGTCCTGCTATGGTCTCCGTGTGTCTCCAAGTGTGGCTGGAGAAATATCCGCATCCGCTGCAGATGCCGGGGCTTCACCCAAGACCTGCTGAATCCAAGTCTCTGAGAGCTGGGACCCAGAAACTTGCTTTCGTAAAACAAGCACACTCAAATTTGAGAATGTCTGCTTTCCACTGGACATGTAGTAGTGATCCCCATTTCACAGATGAGGAAACTGAGGCGCACAAAGGTTAAGAAACTTAAACCCAAGGTCATACAATGAGCAAGAGGCACAGGCTAATTCCACCCTAGGTTGATTAAAAAAGAAGTGGACGGGAGACACCGCCTGTACATTGTGAGCCACGCGGCAGAGCAGTTCTCCTGGGTTTCCTTACCCTGCTGCTCTCCACCCAGGTGCCCTTTCCCAATAAAATCTCTTGCTTTGTCAGCACATATGTCTCCTCGGACAATTCATTTCCAAGTGTTAGGCAAGAGCCCAGTTTCGGGCCCTGGAAGGGGTCCCTCTTCCTGCAACAAATGGCGACTCTGGCAGGGACTCTTCTTCACTGAGACTGACATCCTAACCACTCAGGGTACTCAGGGGCCAGCTTGCCTGCCAATGGACCAGACCCAGCGGCCGCAACTGGGACCCTTTTGTCCCTGGTCTCCTCCTGACATGGACAACTGGCCAGAGTGCCCCGACCGGAGAAACTACACTACGCCAGGATGAGAAGACGACGAGATCAGAGGTAGACAGCTTCCCCAAGATGCTGGACCTGATTCGTATGATGATTTATGTTTTCTTGACTTCTTAGACCTTTGCATATAAGTCAAATGCTTTTCTATCATAGGCCTGATCCTATGCTAGTTTTAAAAATCAATCCAATTGTTGGGTTTGTGGCCAATTACCTGTGTCTAGTTCTGGGCTACCTTGGTAAATTTCTCTACTACCAGACTCTAACTGGTTGGCCCTGAGAAAATTTACTTAAAAAAAAAAATTAGTCTATTATAAACAGTGCTGCGATGAACATTGGGGTGCATGTGTCTCTTTCAATTCTGGTTTCCTCGGTGTGTATGCCCAGAGGTGGGATTGCTGGGTCATAGGGTAGTTCTATTTGCAATTTTTAAGGAATCTCCACACTGTTCTCCATGGTGGCTGTACTGGTTTGCATTCCCACCAACAGTGTAGGAGGGTTCCCTTTCTCCACACCCTCTCCAGCACATTCTGACTGGTGTGAAGTGGTACCTCATTGTGGTTTTGATTTGCATTTCTCTGATAATGAGTGATGTTGAGCATCTTTTCATGTGTTTGTTAGCCATCCGTATGTCTTCTTTGGAGAAATGTCTATTTAGTTCTTTGGCCCATTTTTTGATTGGGTCGTTTATTTTCTGGAATTGAGCTGCATAAGTTGCTTGTATATTTTTGAGATTAGTTGTTGGTCAGTTGCTTCATTTGCTATTGTTTTCTCCCATTCGGAAGGCTGTCTTTTCACCTTGCTTGTATTTTCCTTTGTTGTGCAGAAGCTTTTAATTTTAATTAGGAGCCAATTATACAGAGTGAAGTAAGCCAGAAAGAAAAACACCAATACAGTATACTAACACATATATATGGAATTTAGGAAGATGGCAATGACGACCCTGTATGCAAGACAGGAAAAGACACAGATGTGTATAACGGACTTTTGGACTCAGAGGGAGAGGGAGAGGGTGGGATGATTTGGGAGAATGGGAATTCTAACATGTAAACTATCATGTAAGAATTGAATCGCCAGTCCACGTCTGACATAGGGTGCAGCATGCTTGGGGCTGGTGCATGGGGATGACCCAGAGAGTTGTTGTGGGGAAGGAGGTGGGGGGGGGTCATGTTTGGGAATGCATGTAAGAATTAAAGATTTTAAAATTAAAAAAAAAATAAAAAATAAAATATTCTTTATGATTAAAAAAAAAAAAAAAAAAAGAAGAAGTGGACGAGTGTGAGTGCCCAGCCTGTGCTGTGTGGTCAGAACCTTTGAACACCTGGAGGTTATCACCCAAGGCTGAAGGGGTCAACCCATTTGTGCTTTTTCTAACATGAGCCAAGAGAAAAGTGACATCAGAGTCTCGAGTCACAAACATATATCCTTTCTTTTCTTGCCCCTCCAGGATTTGAAAGATTGAATTCAAGATGACTGAAAAGTGTGGCCAGCCAAGTTTCCTACTGCTTGGCCCCAAACATTGGTTTTCTTAAGGTTTTTGTTGCAATCTGGGTGTAAGTTCCTCAGGGTAACCTGCTCTCGGGATGGAGACCAAACTTCCACTGGATACTCAGTTCTGCTCCACGCCCATCTTCCCAATGACCACCAAGCAGCCTCCTTATTCAAATGGAGAAGGGCCATCTGAGTGAGGAAGTGAAAATGTTCGGCGCTCAGTCGTGTCTGACTCTTTGTGATCCCATGGACTATAGCCTCTGCCAGGCTATTCCATCCATGGGATTCTCCAGGCAAGAATACTGGAGTGGGGAGCTATGCCCTCCTCCAGGAGATCTTCCCAACCCAGGGATTGAACCCAGGTCTCCTGCATTGCAGGCGGATTCTTTACCATCTGAGCCACCAGGGAAGACCCTGAGTGAAGAGGGTGAATAATAAACATAATTTTTTTTCATCATATTCAGAGAGACAGTGCTTCCACAGCCCTGCATTCATACCTTGATCAAGCATATCCCAAGCAAATAATTAGCATTCAGAATCTTAATCAGCTGCATGATGTCTCTTCCACTATATGTGAAGAGCTTTTAGTCTTTTATTCAACAAATAATGTCCTGAGTACTCACTTTGTGCCCACACTATCCTAGATCTAGGCAAAAGGAATTTACTATAGTCACTTTAGTTGGGAAAAAATGCTAATAGTCAATGCCAAGCAACTAGCTTGAACGTGTTGATAAGAATCATTCATAATGGGCATATTTAATAGATTTGCCTAAAATGTTGTTTCTTAGAGTGCTTGAGGGTATTTCAAAAGTTAGCCTGTTACATGTCTACTGTAAACTAACCCATTGGGGGAACTTACAAGCTTAGTAAACAAATGAATGAGTAATTTATCTCCATAAATTAACAGAGTGTCTACCATCAAAAATAAATGCCAGCTTGTCTCTTTAATCATCACCAACTCTAAAATAGCAGGTTTTTAAATGGATGAGGTTTAATCTGGGGGGAAAAAAAAAACAAAAACCAGAAAGCAAGAATTCCCACATTTTCATCATATAGACTCATTGGACAAATAGGAGTCCCATTGGTGAATAAAGTTCAAGTTCAAGGCCAGGGGCCACATTCCTATGTCTGCACACAGATGACAAAACTAAGGAAATCAGATCTATACTCACGTACTTGCATTTGGTGCCTCCTTCATTCTTCCTAAGGCCTCCCATTGGGAGATACTGATGAAGAGTTAAGATGAGACGGGGTAAGGGAGAGGGCAGGCAAGATAGGAACAGGGAATTGAGCAGGACAAACTACTCTATAAAAGAAGCTACAAGGACATAGTGAAGAACACAGGGAATATGGCCAATCTTTTATAATAGTCATAACTATGAATGGAGTATAACCTTTAAGTTTTCTAAATAACTTTGTACATCTGAAACATACATTATTGTATATCAAATATACTTCAGTTTAAAAAAGCCTGACTTTCCTGTGGTCCAGTGGTTAAGACTCTGCACTTCCATTGCAGGGGGCCCAGGATCCATCCTTGGTTGAGGAACTAAGATCCCACAAACATGTGATGTAGCCAAAATAAAGAAAAAGAGATACTCTTGCCCTTAGGGTCAGGGCAGAGGAAGAGCTAAAGAGGAAAATGGTGAGTGGCTAACAGTTACTGAGTGTGGACAAATGGGTGTGTGCTAAGGAACTCAAATTCTCTTCATTCCTTTCCAAGTCTGGCTTGACAACTATGACAGTCTGTCTTGGAAACTGGGGGAAAACATCTAAATTCACATTTATATGATAGTTAAACTTCCCCCAGTAAAAAGTGAAATGTAACTTCTCAGCTCAAGAAAACTGCATGTAATATAGAAATAACCTTATATCAAAATCAAGATTTAACATGGTAGGTACCCACGTGATGCAGTTTCCTAGGATCCTGGGGACTGTGATGTCCACTTCTACTCACAGCCAGTGCCTGACATTCAGCGTGCGTCGGTGCTGCCATGCTATCGAGAACGTTTGAAAAGAATCAGTATCATCAGCATCGCTTTTGATAAGGGGCGCCACCAGGCTGCAGAAAGATGTTACACAGAGCAGGAGTCTCAGCTGCTAGACAAGCTGGGGGTTGAAGCTAAAATCTGTGGTTTCTTCTCAACCTAAAGACTCTGTCTTTTCCTCTGACATCCTTTGGTGGAGCCTGGATGTTGGGGTAGAGGTAAAGGGGCCCAGCCTGCTTTTAAAAAAGCACTTGAAATTCTTGGTCATCTGTTAACCTTTTTGAAGCAGTTGTTCACATAAAAAGAATCTTAAAAACTTTAGTTATTAATCATGATGAACTCTGCCGCAGTCCTAAAATGTGAAATTAGGTCCACATGTAAATGTAAACACAGAAGTGTGTTTCTGTGCCCAGAAAAAAAGACTTATTTGCAGAAATACCTCATCTTACCTTTTCCTTGTCAGATTTTTCTTTTTCATCCTTCTGTTTTGGAGATAACAGTGGGAAGTTGGTATGCAGCTGTCCAGTTCTCCTTTCCCCTTGGACCAAAGGTTTGGACCTTTTCTGTGTCACACTGAATGAAAACAGTTATCTTTCAATCTCTTGCAAAGCGGCTTTTTGTGTTTTGAGGACCAGGCTTTAGTGTTTTGAGGATCTGATGTGGCAGATTGTAAACAGACATTCTCAAAACTCAATGTCCATTCTCTCCCTTCTCAGTAACTGAATCCTGAACTTATTTGGGAAAGCCATGCTCATAGCTAGAAAGGTAAGTTTTCCAGCCTCTCTGGCAGTTGAATGTGTCCAAGTAACCAGATGTTGGTCAGTGAGGTAAAAGTGGAAGGCTGAATTACACCTCTAGAAGGTCCTTACTAGAGCGGGAGTGAGATCTTCTGACTTGTTATTCTTTTTTCATGGAAAGCAAATGTAATGACTGGAACCCCGCAGTCACTGTGGACCAGGAAGTTACCTTGAGAAGGAAGCCAAATGATAGAAGGAACAGAAGTCACTGATACCATGGAGTCCTCTGCCAGGCTGGATTTCTATCTCCAGACTTCTTTTACATAAAAGATAAGTAAATCTCTGTTTTTATAAGACACTTTATCCTATAAAGCTGGACCTAATCACAACAGATACACTTGGGAAATTGTTGAAGGAACCACTTTGAAACATTAAGCTTTTGGTGTACTAAATAGCAAACACATCTACAATCCAATTAGCAATGCCAAACAGTTTAGTCTTTAAAAGCTCGGAGTGACATTGTATATAGACATGGCTTGTTATCAAGCAAATCCAGGGAAATGTGTCTGTTAGGCTCAGAAATTGTGTTTTATGTTAAATAATAACCAAATGGAGCAATGACATTATGACAATCTCTATAAATATCTATTATTATTGTTGTCACTTAACCGATGGGCAAATAGAAAGGATATATTACTTGTCCCAGGTTACATGGCAAAGCTGGAAATCCAACCAAAGTGAGTCAGATTTCAGAGTTTGTGTTATGAAACACTATAATAAGGAATCCTGCATATTTATATTTTTCTAGATAGTCTTGACCATCCCCTAAATTCTCCATTGAGCCATGTCAGAATGACTGAAACCCAGGAAGGGCTATTCATCCTTAAAGTAAGAGCTGAATAGGTAGTCACGGCATCAAGAGTTCGACCTACAGGGACAGAGTTAAAGTCATTCTTGGCAAATCAATCTAGTCTCCTCTTCAGCTGTAATTTAATAGTCTAGCTCTTTAAATTGAGAGAAACATCAAGGGTCACTAACAGTCTGGGAAAATCAGAAGCACTATTGAGTTAAGACACTCAGACACATATGTTGTTATCGTTTAATCACAATCAGACATTACATGGCACAAAACACTCCATCTCTCTCTTTGCTGTTCCAAATCTCACAAACTTAAAAACCTGAATTTTAAACAAAGAAGTCTTTTGACCAAACTCCCCAATCCCAAAGGAGATGAAAAAGTAATAATGTAAAAAAGTTAAGGTCAAGGTGGCCTGATATCACAGCTAATGACTAACGATTTGTTTACAGGTGGCTCCTGCTCTACCCTGAAAGCTGCCAAGCTCCACTCTCTGTCCAACAAGTGGTTAGTGATTGGTTCCCTGGGTGACTGTCCCTGAAGGTAAGCCATGCTCTGGGGGGTACATTAGGCACTTTAAATGGGGGTAGTTACCTTTCCCTGACTGGGTATAATGTTTGGCTCTTAAAAGCAAGGTAAGGAATTTCACACTCCAACAGAATGTCCTGTGAATCTCTTTCCCTCGGATTCTCACTGGGATTCCAGGGCGTTCTCACAAACACCTGCACCACACGTTGCGCGGGAGTTGTGCGGGTTGGCCAGCAGGGTGTTTAAGGTCTGCATGTTCTGTGGATGCCAGCACCGTGGTCCACTCTGACTTACAGTCTCTTCAGCCCATCTAGACGGTGGTACTCTTCGTAGTGAACAAGCAGCATGGCACTGAAGCTCACATCCATCAGAACTGGCACTGGGTGTCAACCTCCTGTAAGGCTGCAGCCGTATATGCTGCATTTATCAGCTCTGGGTTTTAGGAGCAAACCTAGCCCCGAGCGACCAGATCGTCACTAGCTTATTTGCCTGGAGAATCCCCTCCCCTACTCGGCCTCATCTACATCTTCTCCCGCAGTAGCTGCTTCTAAGGCCGCGAGGGCTTCGGCCACCTCCGCATCCTCATCCGCCGTCTCCCAGCTCCGGTCTCCGGGGGAGCCAGGGGCCTCCTCCCACCCGTTTCTGGAATCGACCACAGGCACGTCCTGAGCAGGATCGTCTTTGTCAAAGTAGACACTTGGGATTTCAGTTGTCACGGCCTCGTTTAATGAATCCCAGCTTCTCTTTGCAGAGAAGGGCATATTCAAACCACACTCCCCTGCCGGCGGGTGAGCACCCTCCTGGGGCTCCTTCTCAGAGTGGATCTTGAAAAGATGGTCCTTCTCTTGGTGATCAACGTGATCAGCGTTGTCTTCAGCTGAGCCGCAAAGCGGAGGGTAGTCCGGGGTGGGTGTCTGGAGGACATGGGCTGGGACTTCCCAGGCGGCAAGCCCGGCCGTGGATGGCGCGCCAGAGCCCGCGTTCCCGATGACCTGCGTCTCTCCCGAGGCCAGCTGCATGCAGTCCAGCTCTCTGGCACTCCCTCCTTCAAGGAAGGGCTGAGTCGGGTGACCTTTGTTTGCAGCACTGGCCCAGGAGTCTCTGGCTCCCTGAGGGGGCCCCGGCTCACCACTGAGCTGCAGAACAGCAGCGGGGCCGACGCCATTGACGGCCCCGCTAGTCTTCTCGGCCCAGGGTCCCTCCACAGCATCCCCCAAGAGGCGTGGTCCTCGGGGCGGCCCGCAGGGCTCCTGTGGAGAGGCTGTTCCGCTCCCGCTTGCAGTCCTCTTGCAGCCCTCACTAGGAGGGTCACCCTTGTGCACCAGGATTTCGCTGCTCTGTTTGTCTTTCAATTTAAGAGTGTCCTCTTCATCTAACTTGCAGCTGTTCACTTCGTTAACGTAACCAGGGGAGGGCACGTGAACTGGATCGAAGAGATAGCTAGGGTGAGAAGAAGGAAGATCAGTCAAGTATTAACTTTATTAATTACGAACTTTCATTATTAATATTTCTACTACAGGCTCTGCTGCTGGTCTATGGTTCCTGTTAACTTAATTTCCATGATTACTCTTTTAAGCCTATATGTGTACCTAATTAAATAGATATTGGACATGAATCTGAGCAAACTCTAGAAGATAGTGAAGGACAGGGAAGCCTGGCGTCCTGCAGTCCATGGGGTCGCAAAGAGTCTCACAGGACTCAGTGACTAAACAGTAACAATTAAATAGATACAGTTGGTATAAAAGTGGTCTACCAACTGGAAACAGATCTTAAGAAGGAGTTTAAAAAAAGGGCAGGAAGAAGGTAAAGAACAAAGTGGGTCATGAAATTTAAATACAAACGAAAACAAATAAGACAAATGTTCAACAATAGGAAATAAGTGGTTAAGAACTGACGGCACAACACCTTAATGGAATATTATGTAGTCACTAACATTACTGGGATGATTTATTTTCAGTGATGCCATTTCAGGCATAACAACTGTGAACTCTGGACTAGCATCAAAGTTATTCACAATAAATACTTTTGAATGGCACCTAACATTAAATTGTACCTACAGTGGAAAAAATGACATTATGTATAAAGGCATGTGTATATATATATATATATATATATACACATATATATATACATAGATACAGATATGGAATAGAGCTAACATAATAAAGATAGTTTTGTTACAGAAGCAAAATGATCAGCTAATTTCCCCCCTTTATTTTATATAGAATTATATTCATGTTGCCCAAATTTTTATGAAATAGAATCTGGACAAAATTAAAAGCACATACATGACTGGGGTGATTTATTTTCAGTGATACCATTTCAGGCATCTTCTAAAACCCAAGCTTTTCTTTGCACTGAAACTCTCTGGAGAAATGTAAATTCAACCCAAACCAAATTCAGCCTCAGAGAATGACAGTGTTCCCAACATGCTCGGAGAACTGCACAAAAAATTTTTAAAAATCCAGCCCCTGTGTTCTTTTAAATAATATTCATGTGGTTCCAAACTCTTAACTTCCTGGCAGTGCTAGTCATGCCCCAAGCTGGAAAATGGCAATGAATCCATGCAGGATGTTTAAAAGTGCCTTCATGGTAATCACAAATTTCCCATTTTTTCAACTTTACCTTTGTATCATTTTACAGCACCTGCACCCCATCTGGATTGCTTTTTGTTATCATCTGGGAAAAAAGAGAGAAGAGTGAATGGCATTGTATTTTTTTTTTTAGTAAAGATTGTTGGTTTCATTGTAGGAAGACATTGGTTTCTTTGCAGTCAGAATGAAGGAGCTGCACACTTTAATTCTATATAAATGACTGAATATATAAAGTATCAAATATAACCAGCAGTGTAACAAGAAAATAAATTGACAGAAATAATCATTCAACTACTAGCAATAATTAAGACTACCATTTGAAAGATCTATAAGCAAAGAATGAGAAAATCCTGTCATAAGGTTTTGTCACACAACTGTATTCCATCCTAATTCATTACTATTACAGCTTCTCCTTCTTCAGTATTAGAGAACACATATCATAGCCTGTCAATTCACTGTGTTCATTATGTGACCATCACAGGTCAAAAATGTCTTAGATGCCAACACCTACAATAAGCTGCTTTAGTAAGACAAAAATTTTCAATGTTTATTTCATTCACCACTTTGGGATTTTCCTTTTGTATTTTGAGATGAATCAAGCTATTCCTCTTTCCTTTTTCTTCAGGAGGAATGGACAAACTGTAAGGTAGCCAAGTACTCAAAGCACACCAAGGAAAGGCCATCATCAAAGACACTCTGAAACTGTGAGCCCGGGAAACCAGGTACTGCTCTCAGGGCCGAGAGCTGTTTAAGATATAAGGGAAGCTGAACCTTCACAGAGGCTTCCCAGGTGGCTCAGTGGTAAAGAATCCGTCTGTCCATGCAGGAGACGGCAGTCCCAGCCCTGGGTCAGGAAGATCTGCTTTTGGACAAAATGGCAACCCCCTCTAGTATTCTGGCCTGGAGAATCCCATAGACAGAGGAGCCTGGCAGGCTATAGGGTTGCAGAGTCAACACGACTGAGCACATCTGCAGGCAGGCAGGCACCTCCACCACGCGGGCTGTGCTCTCCAGCCCTGTCCTGGCCAGAGACTTCCGCTCCTCTCTGGGTGAGGGGCCTCACCTGCGCAGAGAGTGGAAGCGGCTACTGCAGGCGCTTGCAGTCTGGACTGGGCCCGGGCAGCTGAATGAGATTTCAATAGGAATTGTTTGCTTTTCCTTTCCTAGATACTCAAAGTCAGTAGAGTTACAGTTTTTTTGGAAAAGGATAACATGTGAGAAGGGAGGACACTGGTTACCTGGAATACCTTCACATATCTAAAATCACCGATTCAGTATTTGCAAACATTTATTGCCACTTGTCTCTCTGCCAGACCTTTCCCTGACTCTGGGAGTTATATATGTCATCTCCATTTTGTAAATGAGGGAAAACAGCTTAACCAATGCCAGAGAGAGAAAGGTGGGATTGAAAAGGACCTGTGTGTTTTCTTCCATTGCCTTCTCCATGGGACTTGGACTTAACCAGGGTGTTAAGCCCTGGTGCAGCAGTAGGCGGTATAAGAGAGCAGAGAGGCTTCCTTGCCCGGGGGTTTCAGTACTAGAGGATGTCCTGGGCTTCCCAGGTGGCACTAGTGGTAAAGAACCAGCCTACCAATGCAGGAGATGCAAGAGATGTGGGTTTGATCCCCTGGGTCAGCAAATCCCCTGGAGGAGGGCATGGCAACCCACTCCAGTATTCTTGCCCGGAGAATCCCATGGACAGGGGAGCCTGGTGGGCTATGGCCCATGGTGTTGCAAAGAGTAGAACAGTACTGAAGTGACTTAGCACAGCACTAGAGGACGTCAGGATAGGGCAGTGGATCCTGGTTACAGATCCATGTTCCATGTTACAGACCCGTGGAGGTTACAGTTGAGTCATCATCACAAGCTTTATGTGGACTAAACTCCTGTTTTGCCTTTCCCATCACAAGGCATGGACTCCACTCTCTGGCAGCTCAGAGACACGCCCCTTCGGGCTTCCTGGTGGCGGATGGATTTCCCTCTGCGTTGCTCTCATTTCCCACCTGCCTTCTGTCCCCTGCCCATTCCCAAGTTACATTTTTCAAGACTGCCCTTTGAATGAAACCTTCTCTTCATGTGAAAACCAACCATGCTGTTCTGGTCTTTTCTCTGAAAATCCTAGAAATTAGCCTGGAAGAATCTTTAAGTCATCCTCCATATCCAACAGTTACCAACTTGAAGAAGCCAAGCCAGTGACAGAATTAAAAGCCCCTGCCCCCGTCCCTTTGTCTCCATAATGCGTGTGCTAGAGAGAGAGAGGGATCACTTATTGTCTTTATTTTGTGGTTTGGTTTTTTTTTTCCCCCTCTATTTTTTGACCTTGCCGCTCAGCATGCAGGATCTTAGCTCCTTGACCAGGGATCAAACCTGTGCCCCCTGCAGTGGAAGCCTGCCTGGTGTCTTAACCACCTGACTTCAGGGAAGTCTCAGGGATCACTCATTGTTGGCTGCGTGCCTGCCTTCTCTGTTCTCTCCCCTTCCTTCTTTCAATCATGAATGGATGTCCAAGGATTCTACTTCATCAGCCTTTAACCACAGAGAAAATGACCAGTACCATTTAAGATGTATAGATTAGCTGGTTGATAAATCTAGAGGGAAGTAGTTTTACACCACCTCCCTCCCCAAAGATATCCAGTATCCACATCCTAATCTCTGAAACTTGTGACTGCTACCTCATATGAACAACAACAACAACAAAGTCTTTGCATATGTAATTACAGATTTGAGATGAGGAGATTGAATGATCTGGTTCTGGCCCCAGCTCTGCCCTGTAACTCCAGGCCTCAGCTATTTCATCTATAAATGGGAATAATGATGTATCTACCACATAGCATTGTTGGGGATTATATGAGTTAACATTCGTAATAAGCATATACTTATTACTCAGCTCTGTCTGGATACAGCATGTTTTGTTTTTTTTTAAAGAAGCTTTTCAGCTAAGGAAGAAGTACTCTAGTTGCCGTGACATATGCATACAAACAAGAGCACTGACAGCACCAAGTTATACCTGTTTGCAGAATAAGGACCAAATGGTATA
Source organism: Ovis aries (assembly GCF_016772045.2). Classification (NCBI taxonomy): domain Eukaryota; kingdom Metazoa; phylum Chordata; class Mammalia; order Artiodactyla; family Bovidae; genus Ovis; species Ovis aries. Next base: position 57,634,467 of record NC_056059.1, on the reverse strand, counting down.
TTTCTAACTGTGGCACCAACTGAAAGACACATACCTCAAGTGCAACAAAAGTTCCACAAGACAGAAATCACAGCGGGCTTAGCCAGCAGTATGTGTACCACCTTTTCCTTTTGCAAAGCACTCTCAATGGAATTACTCCATTTTCCAAGCCCAGGGTTTTGTTTCCAGACTCCGCTGCCCACTTATGTCCATTTTCTGTGAATAATTCGTATGCCAGCTTGATAAATCTGTTCAAGAGCCCCATGCGCCCCTCCTCCCTCCATCTCCACAACCTACTCTAAAATCCAGCCCCTTTCCACACTTGCAGTATCTTTGTTTATCTTGGAATCTGTTTTTAAAAAGTCAAGAGGATAGGAGGCAAGAAAAAGTCAAAAGAAAAAAAAACAACAACAATGGGCTTTGAAGTGTTTGAGAAAGGGCAGACAGCGGTCCTAACAATGTAACTGAAGCAACTGGGGGGTATGAATCATTGAAAAATGTCAGGTAGGTCAACTTTAGGATCATGGGTTCAAGTGTTGTAGGTGGGGAAGGTTTCCTTCTGAACAGAAGAAAGAACTAAAGAGGCTGGTCTTGAGCAACACCTTGCTTTCCCAGTGTCTCCCAGGCTGACCAGGGTTGACCCGACCCCACCCTCTGCCCTGTGGCTTTGGCCACACTCTCAGCCATGCTGGGAACTGAGGTGACTGCTGAGATTTAACTTCTGTTTCTTAGGGAACTGACAAGTCACCTGTGCCTTTCACATTACCCGTCCCTCCCCGCCCATCTCCCTGCAAAACCATAGGATCTATATTTTTCTTCAAAGCCATGTAATTATAAAAGGTGTTTTGATGATCCTCCCCAGCCCCCTCCCCCTTTCACTGCCTCCCTTCAGGGTATACTCTTGGGTTTCCTGCAGACCTAGTCCTGTACCCGAGGACCATGCTCTGCACCTCTCCCCAGCCCAGTGCCTCTTCCTGGTTAGAGGTCCTGCCCTCGCTCACACACCGCCATCCTGTGTTTCCTTCCCCAGTGACATTCCTTCTCTCAGTGAGACAGGCTCTAAGGTCCAAGGCTGAGTGACTGCTGACGAAAAGGGTGGGGACTGACCCAGCCCCAGCCTGCCTGTGTCTGCAATGATTCTTCCATATACGATGATTCCTAACATCAAATCTGATTTATTTCTCTTTTCATGTGTCACTCCCACACCTATATCTTGCTTTTAGTGAGGTCTCGCATTTCCAGGTGCAAAAAGGAAATATTCCATGTCCATTTCCCATGGAAATGGGAAAAAAAATATGCTCTTTTGAAGTAAGACTAAGTTCAAAACGGGCAGTTTGTCTTCTTTCCCTTCCCCATCACTGTGACAACAGCTGGGTCAGAGGTGAGAACTCAGTTGTCCAGTGCCCTTTATTATGGAGCAGAATCAGAATTTGCTTTGTCTTTAGAGTATAAAAGAGCAACAGAGAAGCAAAGGGCAAAGCAACCGTCATCTGGTTTCCATAGGAGAAAAGCAAACACCATTAGGATGAATTAGGGTGGTGAGTCCACCCACTTCGGCGCCTGTCCCTCCTGGAGTCCTGTGTTGGAGGCTGACTCTTGTCCTCTGTTTAGGGTTGAAATTAAACAGTCCTGTATTTGAAGATGGTCATGCTAAGACCCCATCAGTTACTAGTCAAGTGTTCTTGCTGGAAAATCCAGTTTCACAAGGGGGTTGGTGCGGAGGTGGGGAGAAATGAGGAGGCCAGGGTGGGGAGGGTAAGGGGCACAGAAGTTGTGCAACCAGGCAGAGAAATTAACTGAGCATTCATCAGGAAGTCGAGGAATACAGAAAAAGGCTCAACTCAGCTGGAAAGGGCTGCCTCTGAATAGTGATGATCTTAAAGAATGACACGCACAGGTCAAACTGACACAGGACCAGCTTGTAGGCGTCCTACTGGCCCAACCTGGAACAACGGGAGCATCACAGTAAGCACAAACATAAAGGAGTATAATACACTGACTAAAACAAGGATCTGTGAATCCTCAGGATATAAATCTAAAAAGGGAGAGCTCCGACTTACAAGTAGAAAGCCTGCCAACAAACAGAATTATAGAAATCACCATTAGACAACCATCACCGTAATAACTGACTCAAGCAAGAATCATCAACAGATGTTTAGACCAGTGGGTAAAAACCTGAAGAGAATGGGATATTTAATCTCAAAGTACTGGCACTGGCCAAAAAGTCTGTTTAGATTTTTCATAACATCATACCAAGGAACTCGTTTGGCCAACCCCAAGAGCTCCCCATACATGCTTGGGGTAAAATAGTATCCTTACCGTGGAGAGACCTGGGTCACAGCGCCAAAACCAAATAACCAAGGGTAATACTGCGAGTAAGAGTAATACCTTGAGACTAGTCAATAGCCTCAGAGGTGGCGCACCGGGAACTCGGCATCACTTCTGTGATTTTTCTGTCAAAGAGTATTATCTGGATTGAAGCAGGAGGCAATATCAGTCAAACACAACTTAAGGGGTATTTTGCAAAACAATTGGTCTGTACTCTTTTCAAAATATAACTTTAGGAAAAAAAACACAGACAGGCTACGGGACTATTACAGATTAAAGAAGACAAAAGAGGCATGACAATGAATGCAACGCACGATCTTTTGGTAACAGGTCATTATTGCCACAACTGGTGAAATCTGAATAAGGCCTGTAGATAGGTGGCAGCATTAAATCAGTGTTAATGTCCTGCTTGTGATCATTGTACTGGGGCTCTATGAGAGCATGCCTTTTTTCTTAGGAAGTATTTCACAGTGATGTATTTAGCAGTAGTGGGACATGGTGGTATCTGTAATTTATTAAAATAATTCAGGAAAAAAATGTGTGTATATGTGTGCACAGAGAAAGAGAGAAGAATGAAGCAAATGTAGTAAAGGTTAACGTCTGGGGACTCTGAGTAACGGAGGGTCCTTTGTACTTTCCTTGCAACTTTTCATTGTCTGATATGACGTCAACATCAAAAGTTAAAAGGAAAAAAAAGCGCTAATCTGATGTCGGTTTCTGTTCTGCTTGTTCCTGGGCTAGGACCTAATACCGACAGAAAACCATTGCTATTTAGCTATTCCCTCTAAAGAAGCACATGGGGAAAGGTCTTGGAAAGGAGCTCATCGAAAGCCCATCAAACTTTCTGGATTTAGCTGTCATTCTGTGTATGTGCTGAAGACCTTTCCTCAATAGCCAGCCCCAGGCACTGGAACTCTGAAGGCAAAGATGTTTCCAGTCTTTGGGCTGGCCGACCTCAGAGGGGATTTGGTGTTGTTTGTCAGCTGCCTGCCTAACCTAGGTCAGCATCTACCTGCATGGAGCACGTCACATCTGTTATTCAAATAAAGGGATGACTGGTGAGAGACAAAAGTGAGTGAATGAATGGTGAGTATGAGATTTTAGAAATTATTCCAGTAGGTGGTCTGCCGCTTTCCACAATCAAATCTCAACTCAACCCAGGGTCCAAAATCAAAAGTCACGTGCATGGCACAAGCTAAGAGAGATAGGAGGGACCGTGGTTCCCCCTCCCAGCTTGGGAATTGCAGTTTATGTAATCCCAAGGCTTAAGGGAGTCCTGCTTCGAGGGCTCTAGTCAATGGGCTTTCATAGCAGCTGCTGGCAAGTGGGTTGAGTTGACAGAAGTTGAAGTGCTTGGAAGAGACACAGTAAAATCAAACACTTAAATTTCAACTCTGTTGTGATAAACTAAGTTGCCAATGTTTAGAAAACAGTCCAGGATTTCATCTTAACCTGGCTAGCAGGTGAAGCTGAAAAATATTTAGTCACTTACTTCTGGGTACTGACCACTTAGACTCAAGAGGAATGGATAAAAATAACTAGCAGGCCTTGAAGAAATCACAAGGTGCCTTATAAAAGAAATTAAAAGACTGCCTGCCCAGCTTCATAGACAGTATTGAATTTATGGTGGAAAAAGGACAAGAAGATAATTCTTGACTACTAAATCAATCTGTTTTCTCAGCAGAACCATATTCTCCTTTCTGAGCAGGCTTTGCAAACTCTCTGGGACAACATTTTTTCGTGTTTCCTTTTCTCCTAAAGAGGTTGAGCTTCAGTAATTTTGGAGAAAGACTATAAGACTTTATTATCAGCACCATCAAACAGTCCATCTGATGCACTCCTAGCAGTCAGCGTGCTACCATATACGAGTCAGCATCACCTAGAACTGGGCTTGATGGGACATCTGTGCAGAGGTGTGTCCAAATGTCTGTCCCCAACTCCTGCCAAAGGGTTCCCTCAAACAGGTTTCAGAATGGGAACAGCAGAGATTAAAGATGAACACATTCACAATTATGAAAAAGAATGATTTCACCCTGTTTAACTCAGTATTTCCCAAAATTATTTGACCACAGAACCCCCCCCTCATAAAAGATATTAATAACAAATAGAATTTATGTTTTATGAAACTTTGGGAAAAACAATTGTCATGGCAGTCCTAATTGTCAGGAAGGGTTTTGTGCCCCAAACTAATAATGTCAGGAGGGGTTGGTGTTTGTGAACTCAACCAGGCAAAGTCCACGCTGGGTATAAGAAATCCACCTTCCAGCAGCAGCTTCATCATCAACTGTGCAGATGTGGGAAAGTGGTGTAACCTCTTGATCCCTCAGGTTCTTTATCTCCCCAGTGAGTCCTTGACATCAAAGGTCTCTTCCAAACTGAACAATCGAGCTGGTGAATCAGTGAAGGAAGTGTCCTCAACTCATGACCTCTGACTTGGCTCACACACAGTTAGCACTGAACACCCAGACAAGGCAGGCACCGATATGACCCTTCTGCAGGCGGGAGTCCTGCTCAGTGGTTTGTGAACTACCCCATCCCTATCCTGACGGGGCTGTTTGGGTCCCAAGTCCACACTCACCTAAACCCATGATCCTAACTGAATGTACAAAGCTTCTCTTCCTGTTTCCTCCATTCAGGCCCCAAGTTCTTATCTCATTCCCTCAGGTCTGCAGCTCTTTGAAGAGGTCTTCTTGGCTTCTTTGCCAGAGAATACTGGCAAAGCGACTGAGCGTACACACACACACACACATAGCTGATCAACGCCCTGGAGCCTTGAGATAGAGTCAGTGAGTGTAATTGCAGCTTCCCTGGGAAGGGTGAGGACTCAGGTCAGGAGGACGAAGGAGTATGTGCTGAAGCTCTTCACTGGAATGGGCTGCGGAAGTGTGTAAGAGTGTGCATGTGTGTGTGTGTGTGTGGCAGGGCTGGGGTATGTGTGAGGCAGGATGGAATTTGTAAGCTTTTGAGAAAATCCATTGAATCAGCAATTCAGCTCGATGGTTAAATGAGTAATTTAGGGTCTGAGTTTGGGTTCCAACACTGCCTCTACCACTTATTAGCTCTGTGACCTCTACGCAGATTTCTTAGCCTCTGCAAACTCTACCTGTCTAATCAGCAAAATAGGAAAGGTAACAATTCCTGTTTATCAGGACTGTTTCAAAAATCAGTGAGATAAAAGTATGTACGGCATTTATTATGTCTGGCACCCTGCCAGTGCTTATTAATGATTATAAATAATTAACATTCTATTGTTTGATATGCACCAAGTACTGTTTTAAAAAATTTCATGTATTCATTTCAACTCCACAATAACCCTTTAAGGAAGAAGCCAGAATTTTATTTGTTTGTTTGTTTATTATTGGCTGCACCATGTGGCTTGAAGGATCTTGTTTCCTGACCAGGGAATGAACGTGGGCCGTGGCAGTAAATGCAGAGAGTCCTAATCACTGGACTGCCAGGAAAACCCCTATTATTATTTTAACCGAAGGATAGTCGATTTACAATATTATATTAGTTTCAGGTGTACAGCACAGTGATTCAGTGTTTTGTAAGTTATTTAAAGTTATCACAAAATACTGGTTACATTTCCCTGTGCTGTACCATATACCCTTATTGCTTATCTATTTTGTACGTAATAGTTCTAATCACCCGCCACTGTCTGGCCCCTCCTCTGCTCCTTCTCCCCACTGTTAACACCACTGGCTTGTTTTCTGTGTCTGTGAGTCTGTTTCTGTTCTGCTGTATTCTTTTGTTTCATTTTTTAGACTCTACATATGCATAAAATCATTCCGTATTTGTCTTTCTCTGTCTGACTTCTTTCACTAAATGTCATACTCTAGGTCCATCCATGTTGTTGTGATGGCAGAATTTAATTTGTTTTTATGGCTGAATCATAATCCATCATATTACATATATCACACCTTCATTATCCATCCATCTGTTTATGGACATTTAGGTTGCTTCCATATCTTGGCTTCTATACACAGTGTCGCTATGAACATTGGGGTGCCTGGATCTTTTTGTATCAGTGTTTTAGTTTTTTTGGATATATGCCTTGGAATGGAATTGCTGAGTCATATGGTGGTCTATTTTTAGTTTTCTGAAGATCTTCCATACTGGTTTCCATAGTGGTTGAATCATTACATTCCTACCAACTGTATACAGAGGTTGGAAGCCAGGATTTTATGGATAAGTAAATGGATATATAAATTGGAGCGTGGTTCCCAGGTGGCACTAGTCATAAAGAAGCCACCTGCCAATTCAGGAGACATAAGAAACTCGGGTTCAATCCCGGGGACAAGAAGAAATCCTGGAAGAGGGCATGGCAACCCACACCAATGTTCTTGCCTGGAGAATCCCATGGACGAGGAGCCTGGTGGGCTACAGTCCATGGGGTTGCACAGAGCTGTACATGACTGAAGCGATTTAGCACACACAGGCACAGTGTACCTATTATTAATGCTGCTGTTACTGTTTTCATTATTAACATTTCCTGATTATACATTAACTATATAATATTTGTATATTATCACTTTCTTATTACATTAATATAATCAATTATTGAGAGATATTATTACTAATATCTCTTACTAGGTTCTGTTCTTTTCTGTCCACAGAATTTCACAATAAGAAGCAGCTTGTGATCAAGTATGTTTTGCAAAAGGGAACTGGATCCTCTTGATTTGGGTTCTGATAGAATAGCAAGGAGAGTTAAGAAAGTCTTAAGTGAACAGTGCAAAGAAACAGAGGAAAACAACAGAATGGGGAAGAGTAGAGATCTGTTCAAGAAAATTAGAGATACCCAGGGGTCATTTCATGCAAGGATGGGCACAATAAAGGACAGAAATGGTATGGACTTAACAGAAGCAGAAAAGATTACGAAGAGGTGGTATAAATATACAGAAAAACTATACAAAAAAGGTCTTAATGATCTGAATAACCATGATGGTGTGGTTACTCACCTAGAGCTAGACATCCTGGAGTGTGAAGTCAAGTGGGTCTTAGGAAGCATTACTGCAAACAAAGCTAGTGGAGGTGATGGAATTCTAGCTGAGCTATTTCAAATCCTAAAAGATGACGGCGTTAAAGTGCTACACTCATTACGTCAGCAAATTTGGAAAACTCAGCAGTGGCCACAGAATTAGAAAAGGTCAGTTTTCATTCCAATCCCAAAGAAGGACAATGTTAAAGAATGTTCAAATTACTGTACAATTGCACTCATTTCACATGCCAGAAAGATTATGCTCACAATTCAAGCCAGGCTTCAGCAGTACCTGAATTGAAGACTTCCAGATGTATAAGTTGGATTTAGAAAAAGCAGAAGAACCAGAGATCAAATTGCGAACATCCTCTAGATCATAGAAAAAGCAAGGGAATTCCAAAAAAAATCTCCTTCTGCTTCACCGACTATGCTAAAGCCTTTCACTGTGTGGATCACAATAAACTGTGAAAAATTCTTAAAGAGATGGGAATACCAGACCACCTGACCTGTCTCCTGAGAAACCTGTATGCAGAACAAGAAGTAACAATTAGAATGAGACATGGAACAATGAACTGGTTCCAAACTGGGAAAGGAGTCCATCAAGGCTGTATATTGTCACCCTGCTTATTTAACGTCTATGCAGAGTACATCATGTGAAATACCAGGCTGAATGACTCACAAGCTGGACTCAAGATTGCAGGAAGAAAGATCAATAACCTCACATATGCAGATGATACCACTCTAATTGCAGAGAGTGAAGAGGAACTAAAGAGCCTGTGACGAAGGTGAAAGAGGAGAGTGAAAAAATTGGCTTAAAACTCAACATTCAAAAAGTAAGATCATGGCATCCAGTCCCATCACTTCATGGCAAATAGATGGGAAAACTTGGAAACAGTTACAGATTTTATCTTCTTGGACTCCAAAATCACTGAGAACGGTGACTGCAGCCATGAAAGTAAACGACACTTTCTCCTTGGAAGAAAAGCTATGACTAATCTACACAGGGTATTAGAAAGGAAATCAACTCTGAATACTGACTGGAAGGACTGATGCTGAAGCGCCAATGCTTTCGCCAAGAGCAAATGCACTGGAAAAAGACCCTGCTGCTGGGAAAGACTGAGGGCAGGAAGAGAAGGGGAAAACAGAGGAAAAGATGGTTGGATGGCATCACCGACTCAATGGACATGAGTTTGAGCAGATTCTGGGAGATAGTGAAGGACAAGGAAGCCTGGCGTGTTGCGGTCCACGGGGTTGGCAAAGTGCCTAACACCACTTAAGGACTGAACAGTATTTCATACATGTGGTTTCATCTATTCGCCACCAGATGGCAGTATATATTGGTTATTTAATTTCAAGGGAGGGACAGTATGGGAAAGGCCTTAAATACAGGAGAGTTAGGGCATAAACGGAGAAGGCAATGACACCCCACTCCAGTACTTTTGCCTGGAAAATCCCATGGACGGAGGAGCCTGGTGGGCTGCAGTCCATGGGGTCGCTAGAGTCGGGCACGACTGAGCTTCACTTTGACTTTTCACCTTCATGCATTGGAGAAGGAAATGGCAACCCACTCCAGTGTTCTTGCCTGGAGAATCCCAGGGACGGGGGAGCCTGGTGGGCTGCCGTCTCTGGGGTCGCACAGAGTCGGACGCGACTGAAGCGACTTAGCAGCAGCAGCACCAGCAGGGCATAAACAGTGTAGGTGCTTTGCCATGTGGTGAAGTTACGGACTAGATGATTTCCTAAACATTCAGATAATTATTGTGTTAAGTTCTGGTAGCCACAGTACCACCTTATGGCAGAGTTTCCTCCAGCTCTGGCTGGGCATGGGATTTACTCTGTAGCCTGGCCAGACAATGGATGGGTCAAAAGACTCCTGCAATTCTATAGACACCTCTCTTCACACAAATGGGATCTGATGCCTGGATGAAAGTTTTGGGGAAGGGACTAGGGGAGGCAGGATAGGGTGTGGAGGGGTTCACTCCCTCCCCTGGGTTAGATCTGCTGCAGCTGGACCTGTCCATTTCACTGTTCCTTCCCTAGGGCCATCCTTGTGCTCACCCCAGACCCTGTGGGCTGCCCATGGTGTGAGCTGGTCTTGGGGCCCCATCTTCTGGATGAGGGTACATGACCATATTCTAGGAGGTAAAGATAAGCTATAAACTAAATTTGGCCCAGTTTGAAGGTTTTCGGGGAAGAAGCCCATTGCTGCTGCTGCTGCTAAGTCGCTTCAGTTGTGTCCAACTCTGTGCGACCCCATAGACGGCAGCCCACCCGGCTCCACTGTCCCTGGAATTCTCCAGGCAAGAGCACTGGAGTGGGCTGCCATTTCCTTCTCCATTACTTTTTATTTTATTTTATTTTATTTTATTTTTACTTTTTATTTTAAAAAAATCAGAATATTGTGTTTGAAAAGGCAAATTGGGCCTCAATTATTAGAATTAAACAAAGGTATGCAGAAAATTACAAGTTCTGTTGGTAACTTGTGGTCAGCCCTCTAGACCAGGTCCCTCTTCCTGTACCCCCAGGGAGAAAGGTTATAGGGAGAAAGTTTGAGAAGCTATTCCCCTATTGTCTGGACTGTAAATTCCTGGGAGTAGGCTCCTATTTAGGTCAGCAGTGCAATTCATTACTGAACAAAGACTAAGGCATGCAGGTGACAGGGGTGGGATCCTAGGGACATTGAGAGGCAGAGGGCACCAGGGCCACAGGCACCCTCCTGGGTCTATGTGGGGCCCGATAGCCTGCATGTCCAACAAGCTCCCAGGTGGCGCTAACACTGCTGTCTAAGGACCACACTCTGAGAACTACTGCTTTATGGTGTTAGGGAAATAAAGGCAGGCAGGATTCTTTGTTTTGCCAATGTTACTGGTTGGTCTAGGTGAGATCTACTTAAAGGGAGAGGCCTAACACTCTAAGAACTCTGTGTCTTGGGGAATTTCTGGCAAAAGTGAGATGGTTACCATTACCACTGGCCCCTTTCGGTGACAGATGGCATGGCCCAAACCAAGTTGGCCAAAACCTAACTTTATGTTGGTCAGAAATGATTGTGGTCAGAGACTAATACCAGTAGTCATTGCTTCCAGTTCTGCTGCCAACGGGAGCAGCTTACAATCCTGTTAAGATTCTAAAAATTCTGTTCTTCAGAATTTGCTTTTTAACAGTTTTTAACTTATGTTCTTCTATCCTTCTCTATGGGTGTTATAACAGGAGAAAGTGAAAATAAACCAAGTGTCCAATAATAAAGGGATCAGTTTGGACAACCTAAATGTTTACTAATTGAGGAACAGTTGAAACAAACCCAGCTGATAGTTGAAACAATGCCAGCATTGGGCCGGGCCACTGCCTGTCTGCTCTTGGATCAGTCTCTGCCTCCTTGCCTGCTCAGTTTTTCAGGGCACCCTAATGCTGAGGAACCCTTGTCTGGATGTGGGTGAGTCCCGCCAGTGGAAGGTACTGGTAGAAGGAGAGGATGAGGGAAGTCAGGGTCTGGTTCCCTTCCTCTCTCTGCTTTGGATGGCATCCTATTCATCCTGGGAGTGGCCAGCTCTCCTCCATAGCAAGAGATGTGCAAGAGCCCCACCCGCTATGGTGCCTCACCACGCTCCAGCCACTGACCCAGCATCTGGTTCTGGGCCTCCCCTGAGGATGGTAATGTCTTCCTGCCTTGACCATCTCTGTGTTTATCTCAGCATCTCATTTGGTCTCCCAGATCTTCCAATACCCACATAACCCACTGACTATAACGTCCTTCTGTTTGAAAGGAAGAGTTCTCATTCTTGACTGGACCTTCCCTAATACAAATAATATCCTGACTAAAGGCTTCCTGGCTAGTTATTAAGTGATATACAACAAGAGTGTTGGACTCTGTATAGATAGGTAGCATCTAATGTACGTGTTTCTAATTGCTGATGTAGGACAAGTCACGGTGGTGGGGGTCAGTGGTGGTTGGGGAAGGGACTTTAGCCCCTCCGTCATCTCCGTCAATTTCTCTTGCCTTTCCCACCCCAGATCAGTCTGTTTACTGTGCAAAACAACTTCTAGACAAGTCTCCTGTCTTCCCTTCTAAGCTCTGAAACCCTTCTATAGTATATAGATATTCTAACTGGAGAGAGTAAAGGGAACACATGGGCCTTCACACTATTTTCAGTAATCTCATGAAAATACTCAACATCATTAGCACATAGGGGTGACTGTGGTTAATCCATAATTTTAGGTGTCTCTTATGTCTGCTGAAATATGAAGGGCGTTCTCTATTACTCATGTGGGTGCTATTAATCTATTCCCCATTATCAATGTAGTGGCAGGAAGTTTATTTTTAATACACCCCTAAATCCTTCAGGGAGTCTCTAACTCAACAGTTGAAGACAGTATCTATAACTCTTAGAGCTGGGAATCCAGCTATCACCATGCGCTTATCAGTTGCTTTTGAAATATGTTTTGAGGAAGTCTTGCAAATGACCACAGACAGCTCTGAAGTGAAAGAGATGTTACAGAGAGCTCAGCTAATCACATATACATGCGTGCATGCTCAGTTGCTCAGTTGTGTCTGATTCTTTGCAACCTCATGGACTGTAGCCCACCAGGTTCCTCTGTCCAAGGAATTTCCCAAGCAAGAGTGCTGGAGTGGGAGGTCAGTTCCTACCTCAGAAGATCTTCCCGACCCAAGGGTCACATACACAATCTCACTTAACATGACAGACGACCATCAATGATATGGGATTAGGTGTTTACCCTGAATTCTGCTACTTGGGTAGAATCTTGTTCACTGATGAACTAATAGACCATGTCACTGGTAACCAAACCAAACCACGTGTGTTCAGGGGTAATGTCCACAGCACAAAGACTCAGGCTCAGCTGAAGATGGGGACAGGCCATCACCTTCTGGGTGGCTTTTAGTTTCTAAGAATATGAACAAGTACACTTTGGAGACTCTTCAGATAATACAATTTGAGAAGATTTTTAAAATTTGAAGTGAAGATGATGTGTTTTCACTTAACATGTGCAGTTCTACGTCTTTTTCATGTGGGATTCGGTGGCCCCCGTCCCATCACACTCTTGACCACCCATAATCACAGTATCATCTGACACGACTCATCTCAACTCAGCTTGTTGGGCTGATCCTCTTGACTTTGACTCAAGTTATATAGGAAGCTCAGCATCACCAACTTTTAGTAGGGTATCTGCTTAAACACATCAGAGATGCCCTTGCATTCAGTTCATAATTGATTTCATTTTTATAGCCACCTCCATAGAAGAACTGGTCAAAGAACATGTGTAAAAATCATATCTGGTTCTAGAAGAAGAAGATGAAGAATTTTAAGACCCAGTAGATAGAAGACAGTCTGTCTATCGTAATTAAGGGAGTGGGCTCTGGAGTCAAAATCTGGATTGGCCTGTTCTAAGCTGGATGATCTTGAGTAGCTTAACCTCTCAGAGCCTAAGCTTTGCCAGCCACTAGATAGGGAAACAGTGACACCGAATTGTGAAGGGGTCCTCTGAGAACCACACGGCTTGCGTACATGTGATGGACCTGGCAGAATGTGACTAGCAAGTAGCAGGTTCTTAATGGATGTGGGCTGCTCTCACCTTCACGGCCATCGTCTATGAGAAAATTTTTTAACTCTGGCCTAGTGACTTTTAGACACTGAGAATAGAAATGGGTGGTGTTCTGACCCAATCCTCCCTGGAATCCCATAAGAATCAGGCGTGTCTCCAGCACAGGGTATGTCGCTAACATTGATAAGTAGCCTTATCTGGAAGGTGGGGGACGTCTGGAAGATAACTGAAGCATTTAGAAAAAATGAAGTTCTGGAAATGCAGAAGTTGCAGAAGAGGCGATGTGGACAGAAGTTTATAAACTTCTACAGTTTACAAATGCTACAGTCTTGTAAAGGTACAAAGAACGACGACCTTAAAAGCAACACAGCTCAAGGCTAGATGCTTGGAATGGACTAGTTCTGGTTAATCCCCAGTATTCTAGATGCCCAAACTTCAGCGACTCTTAAAGAACATCCCCCTACACGATCACTGTATTTTATAATACAGGCTTCCCACTCAGGGTGGGAAGTGTGGACTGGTCAGAGGACAAGAAAAGACAGGCTCTCGCATGTCTGTAGATGGCACTGCATGTGCAGGATTTGGACGTGGACGTTCCTTTGGTTGCTGCTCAGGCACTGTTTGTGACCCCATGGGCTGCAGCACGCCAGGTTTCACCGGCCTTCACTATCTCCCAGAGTTTGCTCAAACTCATGTCCCTTATTTCTGTGAAGTTTGCACTTGAAAAGAATAAGCATGATTTCAAGGCCTTGAATATCCTTGAGAATCTGAGGATAAAACACTGCTAGTGACCAGGACACAAGAGGCAGAGATCTCTGCTGTACGTTAAAGGGTTCACCACTTATTCACACATCAAATATTTCCTGAGCACCTATTTTGTGCAGGTACCAAATTCAGTTCCAGGGAGCTGAAAAGAACTCACAGTCTGGCAATGATGCATAAATACGTGACTAAGGGAGTGCTAAAAGTATGAATTTTAAATATGGGGACTTTGTACAGTGGTTACGCATCTGCCTGGCAATGCAGGGGATGCAGGTTTGCTCCTTGGTTGGGAACTAAGATCCCACATGCTACAGAGTGACTAAGCCTGCTCGCTGCAAGTAGACAGCCCATGTGCTGCAACTGCGGAAGCCAGTGCACTCTGCAGCCCGTGTGCTGTACCTACTGATACCGTGCACCACAACGGAAGATCCTGTGTGACACAATGAAGATTTCCAGTGCCGCAACTAAGACCCAATGCAGCCAAAGAAAGAAAGAAAGAATAAATATTAAAATAAAATGAAGTATGCGTGCATTGTGTTCTATAAGGCAACAAGTGCCCAAGTAATCTTGGGAAAAGACTCGAGAAGACTTATGGCTGAAAGCGAGCAGATAAAGGGGTTGGTAGGGGTCTAGACGACATTCCGGGGGAAGGTGACCTCTGACACGCTCTCTGAGGCCCACTCTTGTCTCTCTGTGTGCTCTGCCCTGCCCCTGTCCTAAGACATTATCACTGCCTTCTTACCTGAGTTACTGCAAATCCTCTTGCCACTGCATCCCCCTGTGTCTTCTAAGACATTTGCCACACAGAAGTCATGGGATCTTTCTAGGTCACAAACCTGAATCTTATCAGTTCCCCTGCTGAATACTTTTCATCCTAGAGGAAACCAGTCCTGAATATTCATTGGAAGGACTGATGCTGAAGCGGAAACTCCAATACTTTGGCCACCTGATGCGAAGAGCTGACTCACTAGAAAAGACTCTGATGCTGGGAAAAATTGAAGGCGGGAGGAGAAGGGGACGACAGAGGATGAGATGGTTGGATGGCATCACTGACTCAATGGACATGAGTCTCCATCACGGGAGTTGGGAGGCCTGGGGTGCTGCAGTCCACGGGCCCGCAAAGAGTCGGACACGACTGAGAGACTGAACCGAACACTTTTCAAAGGTGTCCAACAGCCTCAGGATTTAATAATATAGAATAACAAAGATGACAATAAAAATAGCAACCTTCCATAGAGTGTCCTATGCACCGGGTGTTCCATGCGCTTTATGTGCGCAACTGCTCCTCATTATTTGTGGATTCCACAGCTGTGAATTATCGACTGTCTAAAATTAATTATAAGTCCCACATTAATACTTGCTGTGCTTTGGGGTTCATTTTTGGGCATGCACAGGGTGGCGAAATATTGGAGTGGAGCTAACTGAGCTCAAACAAGGTAATACTCAGCCTTCTTGTTTCAGCCTCACATTGTACATTGTTCAATGTGAAGACTTAGATGGGTCATGTTGTATGTTACTTGTTTTAGAACAAACAAATTTTGTTCTTTGTTCCCAAACAACAAAAGGAAAAAGAAAATAATAGCATTTTACTCAAACCTGAATGAATCTGAAAGAAATGGACTTTGGGGATTGCCCTGTCTACTGGCTTTAATGTTTCAGGTAATAAAAACTGCAGGGGGAGACCAAATAATAGAAAATTTAATGGAAAGTGGAAAGAATAGACCTTCTTCCCAAAACATAAAAAAGAGAAGAGCTTACCTGTTGTGGAGATTGTCCATGAGGTTTCCCTAGACATTTACTTTCTCTTCCTGCAACTAAAAAAACCAAAAAACAGTTAAAAACAGGCCTGCCAGTTGCCTCCTTTTCATAGCCAAGATGCATCTTAAAAGTGAGAACAGAAAGCATTTCCCGAGAGAGACGTAGGTAGTGATGTCGGGGAAAGGATTCCTGGCCTGGACCAGTGACTCCAGGTAAACAAGGGCTTTGAAATTTACCAGGCCTGAGTTTGCAGCCCAGCTCCCAATACTGAATTAACAATCAATTAATGCCTAATTAATCATTTATCCAAATATCAGTGTTTCATCTATAAAACATGGTTGCAGTGAGATTTAAACAGCACAACAGGAAAGCTGTTGAGAAAAATTTACATAACTGAAGGAATGAGATTTTAGATAAAAGCACTCACCAAGTGACCAAAGTGATAAATAAAACTAAACCCAACGCCAAGACACACCATTGTGATATTTCAGAAGTGCGGTAAAAGTAAAGCTCCTATAGGCTTTTACAAAGAAAAAGCTGACCATATACAGAGAGCTGGGGATCAGAACGGCTTTAGACTTCTTAAGTACACACACAGTGCTGGGCTGTGCTTAGTCGTGTCCGACTCTTTATGACCCCATGGACCAGAGCATGCCAGGCTGCCTTGTCCCTCACTATCTCCCAGAGTTTTCTCAAACTCATGTCCATTGAGTCGGTGATGCCATCCAACCATCTTATCCTGTTGCCCCCTTCTCCCCCTGCCCTCGATCTTTCCTTGCATCAGGGTCTTTTCCAATGACTCAGCTCTTCACATCAGGTGGCCAAAGTATTGGAGCTTCAGCATCAGTCCTTTCAAGGAATATTTAAGGTTGATTTCCTTTAGGATCGGAGAAGGCAACGGCACCCGGCTCCAGTACTCTTGCCTGGAAAATCCTGGACTGGTTTGATTTCCTACACATTATTCTAAATTTGCCCAAACTACCAACGAAATGAGAAGGTACAATAAAGACATTTTCAGATAAGAAAAGTCTCAAAAATTTTACCATCCCTTCTTGGAAAGGAGTCTATTAGAAGATGTAATAAACAAATGAGGAAGTAAACCAAGAGGGGAAGGCAAGGAATATAAGAAATAGGACATTAAAAACAGGAGAGAGACAAAAGGAACCCCTAGGACCATCGCCGTGGAGATTCCAGAATCCCAGCACTCTGCACAACCCGGAGGAGGCTCATTCCCGTTGCAGAAGTTAAGAAGGCTCTGGGCAGTTTTCTTTTAAGAGAAGAAATTGACAGAATCACTGACGTATCCTACAGAGAAAAATACACATGCTAGGGAAAGAATCTGGCATCAAATTAGTGGTAAGGATACAGAATACTGAACAAATGAAAAAAAAACAAAACAAAAAAACAAATCATTTGTTACCTTCAGAGAAGAAACTGTGCAGGAAAGAAAATGTAGTTATAATTCTCTACTTGGCTTAGCTGTGAACAGCACTTATGTAGTTATAATAAATACTAGTTATTTACCTAACTAAAACTGGAGGTGGGGTTCGATAGGGAGGGGGGACATTCTTTATTTGCGGTGGGGCAGGGTGAGGAAGTTGAACCATCTTCTTCCATAGTGGAAGATAATGTCTAAAACTGAAAAAAAAAAAATCAAGAAATGGTAATAGAAACATTACTGAGGCAAATAACCAAAATAATCAGCTAAAGAAGTGATTCTCTGAGGAAAGAAAGATGTGCTCATAAGTGGGCAGCCTGATCTGGAAATTTGGGAACCAATCTAGTCCTAAGAGCAAAGTCAGGAGAAAATGTAAACTAGATGATAGCAAGCAATAACAATGATGCTTTCAAATTAAAGCTGATTCCCATTCATTTATTTAGCCTACATTAATTATTTAATGCCTACTACTGTGGAGAGAAGAGGGTGGTAGAAGATGAGATGGTTGGATAGCATCACTGATTCAATGGATGTGAGTTTGAGCAAACTCTGGGTGATAGTGAAGGACTGGGAAGCCTGGAGTGGTGCAGTGGATGGGGTCACAAAGAGTTGGGACCTGACTTGGCGACAGCTGTGGGCCAGGTCATGTGCTAATGACATGATCTAGCAAAATTAATTGCTTACAGCCTAGTGAGGTGGGCAAAACAAAAACAAGTAATTACGATCCAGTCCTATAATAGAGCTTATTGGCAAAGCATCATGAAAACGTGGGGACCAGCAATCAACCTGCCAGAATATTCTAGAGCTGCACAGTCCAATCTGGTAACTACTAGCCATATGTGGCTATTTAAATTACTAAAAAATAAACACATGAAAAGTTCAATTCCTGGGTTACACCAGCCAGCCACATTTCAACAGCTTGAAAGCCACATGTGGCTGATGGCTGTCATATCAGACAGTGTGGACACAGAACATTTTTCTCTCTGCAGAAAGTTCTACTTGATGGTGCTGGTCTACAGCTTCCTAAATGGTGATTTTTACAGTGTTTTCAAGTACATGGAACCCCTGAAGGGACCACATTCCATGGGTCTGTAGAGCCTTGGTGAGTTTGATATTTAACTAGTTATCTGTACATGGAGTAGAACTTTTACTCTTTTTCAATTGGAGCCACTGCTGGAAGTAGAAAGGAGTCTTTCTTACATGTCCTGATACTGTTTGGCCACAGATGTTGAGGGCAAATACTGATGGTGACTAATAGTTTTTGAGTCTTTGGGAAAGCACTTTTGTGTAGCAAAAAGAGGGGAGCGTTCTGGGGAACTCAGAAACTCCTGAGTTGGAAACTTTGCCCCACTAATTAGCTGTGTGGCCTTAAGCAAACTTCTAAATCTCTCTGCACCTTTGTTTATTCGGACGTGAGGTATACAGATAATGCAAGAATCAGGACAAGCAGGTACAGAAGAAGCGCAGAAATGGCAGCTGCCATTCTTCTCACTGTTCTTAATCTACATGGGATGAGGGGCTCTCAGTAAAGAAGAGGGTCTCCTAGTCTCTCATTTCTTCTCATCATCGCCCTGATCTCTGGCTTTTTCAAAAAGCTCTCTCATTGACCAGGAACTTTATTAACTACATCAGGAATAGGAATTTAAGTTCAAGAAGGGCAAAGGGAAGAAAGAAGAGGGAAGGGCACTGGCAGTCACTCAAAGCCCAGGACATGCCAGCCTGGCCTGCCCATTGTTCTGTAAACCCTCCCAAGGTCGAGAAGCTCAAGCTGATGAGACGGTGGCTGGAGGGGGAAGAGGCTTGCAGCTGGTAGAAAAGGAAGCACGGTGACATGTAAACTCACAGGAGTCAGGTAGGGGGCGCTGTGGATGCCACGCTCAGGGCCTGACTTGATGGGATTCCCATCATAACCAGTCGCCACATGTGGCACTCACAGTGGCCCAAGAGTAGAGGTGGCCGAGGCAACTGAACCAGCGTGTAACCTTCCCACAGACTGGCTTTTACTCAGCATTTATGCCATACAGCCCATCTCGGTGTACTTCTCTAACTTCCATGAGAAGAAAACCCAACTTTCTTCCCAAGTGGAGTTAAATTCTAAATATGATAAGCCTCAGTTGGCACCAACACTGGTTGCCAGAATTAACTTTTCCTTGTAATTTGTAAACGCATTCAGGCTTGTTTTGGGGTTTTCTTTTATGGGTTTGCCCCCACCCCCACCTCTAAGCAGGGCCAATATCTGAATAGAAAGAAAAGACCTCCAGCTGGGCTCCTTTCTCCCAACAAGCTTTGCAAGTTTTGCGGCATCTTCCTTGGATACGGTTCAGCTGGGGGCCTTCCCTGTATTCCAGGAGGAATTTCTGTGTCCTCACAGAGGGGCCCTTTGTTGTCTGAGGTTGTGAGAAGTTAACCACTACTTTGCACAAGGAAATATCTTTTCCCTCTGTGAAGCAATGATCAAAGAAGAATGCCATTTAAACCAAGGAAAAACAAAACTGTGATTTATCTCTAGAATCTCTATGGGAAAAAAGAAAGGCCTTAATTACTTTAGTAACACATGATCAGCTGCAGTAGAAAGTGTAAAATTCACTCATCTATTGATGGATTTTAAAGTTTAGTCCTTGGTGCAAAGTCTAAGTGCTTTTTTAAAAAGCATACAAACTTTTTTTTTCCCTTTTGCAGCTGCTCTGCTCACAAATACCTCCAATCTTTTTCAAATGCTTTAAGAATTTTTTCACTAAAAATATATTTGTATGTGTACATATTTATATATAAAATAGATATAATTACACAGACACATGCACAAATACATATAAGCACGCAAAGTTTAGGAAAAGTGTGGGAGGAAGCCTTAGTCAAGGAACCTAACCTGGGTTAGATGCTCAGTTTTTTCTCAGGATTTATTTTATGTCCATTTGCATATCTATTTTACACAATATATAACAGCTTCATGTATTGCTTTTTCCCCCTTTAACATTATATTTTGAGCCTTTTCCATGACAATCCATAATGTCCATAATGATTGTTTTAAATGGCTGCAAATTATTCCAATTAGTTATGCCAGTTAACCATTTCTCTCCATGGCTTAACATTTCTGGAACTTTCCATTTTTGTTAAAGTCACCCTCCTTGCAGTTTCCAAGTTCCAAGTCTATGGTGCTTTATATAATTGTAACAAGTGACCTGATTTCGATTTTCTTTGCCTTTCATTTTCTTAATTTTCTTCTGACACAAAGTAAAGACCTATAGGGCCAAGCTGTTAAGAGACAGCCAGGAGGCTGTTTCTCCATCACAAACCAGGTAATGCTGCATCCACAAGGCATCACCGCCCTTCAGAGCTTTATCCAGGTGAAAGCAAAGGGAACCTGCCTGGCCATCACCCATCCAGGCAGAAATCCTCTCTTACCAAACAGTTAAAAACCCCACACAGTAGATGCCAGGGAATCAGACCTGGATCCGCATTGTTTAGTCGCTAAGTCGTATCTGACTCGTTGTGACCCCATGAACTGTAGCCTGCCGGGCACTTCTGTCCATGGGATTTCCCAGGTGAGAATACTAGCGTGGGTTGTCATTTCCTTCTCCAGGGGATCCTCCTGACCCAAGGACCCTCATCTCTTGCTTGGCAGGCAGTGGATTCTTTGCCACCAAGCCACCTGGGAAGTCTGACCTGTATTCTTAACTTGTGTGTCCCTCTTAACAGCAGGGGCCCCAGGAGAAATGGCTGTAAACCATCCTGTAAACCTGTTTATGCCAATGCCCTTTGGATATTACCTTTTTCTATTTATAAAGTCTGATTCTGTCTCAGTTTTCTCACAGATGTGGCATAAGAGATGTGTCTCAGATGTACATGCTGACTCTCACACCTTCATTTACCAAGGGTAGGCGAGGGGGGATGGAACAGGAGGCAGGGCCCAGGGGCCAAGTCACCACACTTGTAGGGCCAGCAGTTCATTTGTGAACAGGAGCTCAGGGAAATTGTGGGCACAGGACTCTTCACTAGGCCCAGGGATGGCAGTGTAATTACACTCAATAGATGTTCAAAACCCAAACTTGGGCTCCAGATTGGAGGCAAGACTGAGTGAGTGTGTGTGTGCGTATGTGTGGTGATAGTGACGGTATCTGACGCTTGAACATCCAGTTTGCGTTTGGTGCTTGACATTCATTATTTCGTCTTCTTCCCATAATGTGGAAATACGCACTACTAGCTCCATCTTATGAATATAGAGAATGGTTTAGCAAGCTTAAGTAACTCATATAAGGTTACCCAACTAGCAAATGGTGGAGCTGGGCTTCAGAAAGCTTTTCATTTATATCATGGAGTCTTCCCTATGACAGGATTTCTGTCATAAAGCCTTTCATCATGGGGGCAGGTAGGAAGTACGGGAAACAGGAGGTCAACTAACCCAGGCTTCCCATTCATGGAGGGCCTCAGTGTAGACTCTTCACCACTATCTCCAAATATACAGCCAGAGCTACACGGACAGGACTGCAAGAAGACAGTGTTTATCACACAGCTTTGAACTTCAGCCCCATGTTTCCATAGCAAATTTGCTGCAGTTCCTAATGAACTAATACTTTCCATATAAATTGGAAAATTTTATTACCTTTATGCATGTACGCAATATTGCAGATCTGTACATGAAAGCTTTTAAAATATTCTCTAATTTTTATTATCCCATTCTGTCATTATTTTACTACTTAATATACCAAGAACCTTGAAGAGAACAACGAAAAAGTAATCCAGACCTGTTTCAACCTCTGAATGATTTGATCTGACATTACGGCTGTTCTAGAAAAATCAGGCTGTATATTCACCCTAAGTCAGACTTACGTGGAATTACTTCACAGGAAATTTTCAGAGCTGAAATTTTCAGCTCTCATGTCTCTCTTGTAGGGACTTCACTGTTTGTGATTCTGTAAGTATCTGCATCTTAAGAACCTTAAGAGCTGTTAACCATGGATTACATACTTGGCATTGACATAGTGAAAAAGCCGGCTTAAAACTCAGTACTAAAAAAACTAAGATCACGGCATCCGATACTGTCACTTCATGGCAAATAGAAGGGGAAGAGGTCGAAGCAGCGATAGATTTCCTCTTCTTGGGCTCTATAATCACTGCGGATGGTGACCACAACCATGAAATTAGAAGATGACTTTTTCTTGGCAGGAAAGCTATGACAAACCTAGAGTGTGTTAAAAAGCAAAGACATCATTTTGCCAGCAAAGGTCCATCTAGTTAAGGCTATGGTCTTTCCAGTAGTCATGTACAGACGTGAGAGTTGAACAATAAAGAAGGCAGAGCGCCAAAGAATTGATGCTTTCAAACTGTGGTGCTGGAGAAGACTCTTGAGAGTCCCTTGGAAAGCAAGGAGATCAAACCAGTCAATAGTAAAGGAAACCAACCCTGAATACTCTTTGGAAGGACTGATGCTGAAGCTGAAGCTCTAATACTTTGGCCACCTGATGTGGACAGCTGACTCATTGGAAAAGACACCAATGCTTGGAAAGATTGAAGGCAGAAGGAGAAGAGAGTAAGAGAGGATGAAATAGTTGACTGGCATCACTGATTCAATGGACACGAATTTGGGCAAACTCTGGGAGATGGTGAGGGACAGGGAAGCCTGGCATGCTGCAGTCCACAGGGTTGAGAAGAGTCGGACATGACCTGGCGAATGAACAACATTGACATAGGTAAGCAATCAATCACCAGTAGCTGTTATAATGATGCTATTGATAAGGGCAAGGGCTCCTGGGCAAGGGCTTTGCTGCAAAAGCCCATCACTCTCTGCCCCAAACTGGCCAGCCATGCCATGATTAACTGAGACTCCATGTATTAGAAGAGGACTTGAACATGTCAGTTAAGTTGTCTTGGGACTTCCCTGGTGGTCCAATGGTTAAGAATTCACCTTCCAATGCAGAGAACATGAGTTTGATTCCACTCCAGTATCCCTGCCTGGAAAATTCCATGGACAGAGGAGCCTGGTGGGCTACAACCTGTGGGGTCATAAAAGTCGGACACGACTGAGCATGTATGCCATCCATCCTTATGGAGAACTAAGATCCCACATGCTTCAGGTCTACTAAGCCCACGTGCTACAACTACTGAGCCTGCGCTCCACAACTAGACAGAAGCCTCCATGCCACACCAAAGAGCCTGCATGCAGCAATGAAGATCTCATGTGCTGCAACTCAGACTCGAGGCAGCCAAATAATTACATAAATATTAAAAAAAATATTAAGCGTCCCTGGCTAGTGAAAGTGAAAGTTGCTCAGTCATGTCCAACTCTTTGAGACCATCATGGATTGTCCATGGAGTTCTCCAGGCCAGAATACTGGAGTGGGTAGCCTTTCCCTTCGCCAGGGGATCTTCCCAACCCAGAGATCGAACCCAGGTCTCCCAAGTTGCATTGGATTCTTTACCAGCTGTCCCTGGGTAAGTGTCTCCCAGTTTACAGTGAGATTTATGAAGTGTTACTGACACTCTGGTTAAGTTCTTAGACAGTAAGAACAAAGAAATAGCTATTAAACTGCTACAAATAAAGATTAAAGTTAGAATCACAGCATTTGTGATGGGAAGCCCTGAGAAAAATTACTCTAGCCCACATGTACTATGGATTGGGACCTGCAGCCCTGAGAAGCTAAGTGATGCCCAGCAACAATTTTTCAAACCATGCTGCTGTCCTTGTAGAGGTCTAGAGTAAGGGTCAGGCTACCCGGTTTTACTACACAAAGTTTCCTTGGAATACAGGTATGCCCATTCACTGAGGAGTTGTCTGTGGCTGCTTTCAAGTTACACAGCAGTGTTGAGTAGTGGCGACAGACATTGTATGACCCACAAATCCTAAAATATTTACTTACTTTCTGGCCCTCTGCAAAGTGCTGACTCTAGCTCTAAAGGATGAACAAAGTATATGAGGAGGAACCAAAGCAGAATCATGTGAGTGAACCGGAAGTAGGTCTCTGGAGGCCTGCCACTGGGCACCTGAGTGAGCTTGGGAGCGGGCTCTCCAGCTCGCATGCAGCCTGGAGATGGCCCTGGCCAGGCCAGCAGCTGGACTATAACCCCAAGAGAGACCTTGAACCAGAGGTGCCCTGTTAAATGGTGCTTGGGTTCCTGTGAGATAACAGATGTTTGTTGTTTTAAGCTACTAATTGGGGGGGGTGGATTACCATGTTACACAGCAATAGATCACTAATACAGTTGTGGTACTGGTGGTAGAGAACCTGCCTGCCAATGCAGGAGACGTCAGAGACACAGGTTTGATCCCTGGGTGGAGAAGACCCCCTGGAGGAGGGAACGGCAACCCACCCCAGTATTCCTGTCTGGAGATCTCATGGACAGAGGAGTCCGGTAGGTAACAGTCCATACAGTTGCAAAGAGTTAGACATGACTAAAGTGACTTAGCATGCATGCATGCAGCTAGGCTCACCTTTTCAAGGTGAGTGGAATTCTGCCTCCCAGGTCAAAGGCCCACTGTGATCTGCTGGTGAACTCCTGGTCCCCAACTCCTGTGGAAGCATCTGTGCCGATTCTTATGCAGACTCTACCCCTTGGTCTTGCGGTCAGTTACACAGATGTCTGTCTCTCTAGCTGGTGCTGTGGCTTATTCAGTTTCGTAACCACAGACTCTAATTTACTACCTATTGTTCATAATGGCATAATAATGTTAATGAATAATAATATTGATGCTTACTATGCATCATGCACTTTATGTGCATTATCTCATTTAACCCTCATAACAGCCCTCATATTCTTTAGCCCACTTAATAGGGGAGAAAACAAAGGTTACGCAACTGCCTTTTATCCTCTAGTGAGCAAGCAGGAGAACCAAGATTTGAGCTCTGACTGGCCCTGAAGCTGCCACACTCTATCAGCTGAGACCCCAAATCCCAGGATATGGGGCTCCAGTGTAGGTACTACACAACTAAGAGCTGACATGCTGCAACTAAGACCCAGCACAGCCAAAGAAATAAGCACGGAAAAAAAAAAAAAAAAAAGAAAGAAAAACTACTGACTTTTAGTTCACAGCAAGTATAGAATCAAAATGAAATGATTTCCCAGTCTTTGTCCAAGCACCCGTAGCAGACAGGAGGTCAGGAAAACAAGCAGAAGTGGACAGGGAAGGGCCTGAGGAAGGGGGAAAGGGACACTGGAATCTGCTCCCGACACCCCTTTCCCACTTCCTGTTCTTCCACCTCCGGCTCACGGCATCACTGTGGCTCCACACCCCCACCCCATCTGCAAAACCCCCCCAAACAGTGGTGGGATAATGAGGAGAAATCCTCAATTCTTTCACACTTTGGGAGTTCTTACTGGACTGCCCTGAGCGCTCTCCTCCCTGGAAAGCCCTCTTCATGTTGTCCAGCTGACTACTTCTCACTCCATCTTGGCCTCTTCCAGAAAGGAGAGCACCCTGGATCCCCTGGGCTATGCTAGTTGTCCTAGTTCTGAACTCCCACCGTACCCGCTGCACCTTTCATACGAGTCATAATTTTTCACACTTGCATCCTTGGTGTGTAGAAAAGTGCTTGACATACATTTGACTGATTTTAGACGAATAAAGGAAAGAATTTTTATGTATTTCTAGGCTGTTCTGTGCTAGAATGTAAATTCCCTAGGAAAACTGGCGCTCAATCCAGCATCAGGCATGCAGTGGGAGCTCAATAATAGTTAACCAGCCGGCCCTAAATGTCTGGCCTTATACTACTAGATTCAGGGCAGTAGGTCTGATTAAAGGGAGCTGAGGTCAAGAAACGGCTTCAGGGTTCAGAAGACACCCCAACTGTGACCACACTTGAATGGATGCCCAGGATCTTCCTGGACATGGGTTCTCATGATTTAAGTTCCTAGACTTCATGATGCCATTACATCAGTGCGTGCGCATCCTCTAGGAAAGTATATCTATCTAGTCTGCTCAGACTGCAGCCAAATGATTTAAATGGTATGTTTCTTGGAGCAATGGTTTTCAAAAATAAAAACAAAAATGAGTACTTCTGTATGGGTTACCTATTTCATCTTGCTTCCTTAAATCACACACACACACACACACGCACACCTATTTCATCTTGCTTCCTTAAATGACACACACATACACACCCACCCACACCCACACCCACACCCACACACACCCACACACACCCAAAACCAACAGAGCTTCCCTTCCAACCAACTACAAAATCCCAGGAGACCAAAAACTTTCTCAGGATTTCCTTTAAGTGTTATTTCTGGTGAGTTAGGTAAAATGGACACCACCTTTCCAAATAAAGAACTTGATGTATTTTTCATGTCAAAACCAGAAAGAAGATGCTTAATAATCACTCAAAAAATGTGCACTATATTTCTTATCATTACTTAGCAATCCACTTACTTTTCTAAGGGAACTGAGAACTCTGCAGACCTGGTCTGTCTCCATTAAGATGCCTGTCCAAACTTGAGTCAAATATATCTTGCTCAGTTATTATTTTTATCTTTTCATTTAAGCATTTCTAATCCTATGTGAGCAATTTTCCAGAAAATAATGGAAACTTCCCTACCTATTTTTTTTCTTCCTTCATTTCTTTCATTAACAAATATTAGATATCCATAAGATTAAGGTTAAAAGATTCTTCTTTCTTGGAAGAAAAGCTATGACAAAACTAGACAGTGTATTAAAGAGCAGAGACATCACTTTGCCAACAAAAGTCCATATAGTCAAAGTTACGGTTTTTCCAGTGTCATGAACAGATGTGAAAATTGGACCATAAAGAAGGCTGAGCACTGAAGAATTGATGCTTTTGAACTGTAGTGCTGCAGAAGACTCTTGAGAGTCCCTTGGAAAGCAAGGAGATCAAACCAGTCAATCTTAAAGAAAATCAACCCTGAATATTCATTGGAAGGACTTGTGCTGAAGCTGAAGCTTCAATGCTTTGGCCACCTGATATGAAGAGCCAACTCATTGGAAAAGACCTTGATGCTGGGAAAGATTAAGGTCAGGAGGAGAAGGGGACAACAGAAGATGAGATGGTTGGATGGCATCATTCGTGACTTGATGGACAACAGTTTGAGTAAGCTTCGGGAGTTGGTGATGGACAGGGAAGCCTGGTGTGCTGCAGTACATGGGGTCGCAAAGAGTTGGACATGACTGAGCGACTGAACTGAAATGAACTGAACTGAACTGACAATGGGGATATTGCTGTTTCTAGCACGATTACAGGGTTTAGAGATAAGGCATACAAAGGCCCTAAAATACTACCTCAG
Source organism: Ovis aries (assembly GCF_016772045.2). NCBI lineage: Eukaryota > Metazoa > Chordata > Mammalia > Artiodactyla > Bovidae > Ovis > Ovis aries. Next base: position 57,607,432 of record NC_056059.1, on the reverse strand, counting down.
ACATGACTAAGTCTGAAGATGGTGGCAGAGTCACTGAAAAGACTCCTTTTCTGGACACACATGGACCCTTTAGGACACTGCTTCTTCTCTTAATAGAGATGTGCTTTGCAAATGCGACTGTAAGTGAGTCAGAGCAAGCCAGGTCACAACAAGATTTCTTAGGTATATGCAACATGGTTACTTGGCTCTCTCAAAGCACTATTTCATCTCTTCTCAGAAAATAAAAAAAAAAAAAAGTGAAGGAAAACTTGTAATTGGGAGTGTTTTAGCAGACCCAAAGGGCAACTTCTATGGCAGATATTTCATGTTGAACCATGGGCCTGAGTTTTCTCCTGTGAAACCAGCATAGATAATAGTCATGAGGGGAGGGTCTTCTTTAGATGAATGACAAACTCTCTTAAAGAGTATTTGAGACTTTCAAAAACATGCTGCCCTGGAACATCTACCAATACATTTGGGATTCCAAGCCTCTTTAGACCCTTTCTTTAAGTAGATATTTAAAAATTACAAATACAAAAAGGCTTATATATATACATATATTATATTTTTTTAAAATGTGGAATAGGAGTAATGAAAGGTGAAAAGTTAAAGTGTTAGTCGCTCAGTCATGTCAGACTTTTTGTGACTCCATGGACTGTAGCCTGCCAGGCTCCTCTGTTCATGAGATTTCCCAGACAAGAATACTGGAGTACTGGGTATTAGCTGCAGCACGAGAACTTTTAATTGAGGCATGTGGGCTTTAGTTCCCTGACCAGGAATTAAACCTGGGCCCACTGCATTAGAAGCTTGGAGTCTTAGCCACTGGACCACTAGGGAAGGCCCCCCTCATGCCTTCTAATAGGAGGGTAAATAGGCTGAACTGATTCCGTATTTCCCCCGCTAGAATATAGCATTTTCTTCTAGGAATAAAAAGAACAACCCATTTGTTATGCTTATTAATCAGGTCAAATCTAAAGGAAGTCAGGATTCCAAGACCTCACTTGTCTTTTTATTTTATATTCAGTTAGAAACCCTATTCTTTATTCTGAATTTCAGGGACACCAAGGATTAACTGTCAAGCCACAGGCAATTTCAGCAAATGCTAAGCATTTCAAGCACAGAAGGGATAACAGAGCTACTGGGAGTTAGCTTAACCTTAAGACATAAGACAATTATAACACAATAATACATGATCATATGGTTAAGGAGAAGACACAAAGGAAGGAATATATATGAATTTCAAAGATAGGAATACTAAAAGAATAAAATTAATGGCTGTAATCTAAAGTACCTAGTTATATTTATGTAGCACATTACTGAAGACAATTTGATATGTGTTTCTGGGGAAATCACAGAATTTAGCCTAGAAATATTTTATGCATAAGGACTTTAGGTAATATACTGTTAAATTTAAACATCATTCAAATTCATAGATTTCAGTGAGAGCTGCTATATCATCATGCTTCATAAAATCTCAAGCTAGGTTCCTGGGTGGGAAACATTCTAAATGAGAAAAAAAAGCACAAAATATGATTAATCAAATATGACAAGCTGTCAGAATTAAAACCTCAAACTATAAGCATTGAACTGGATTACCTAAATTGAATTTTTAAGAAGAAGAATAATAAAATGTATGTGTGTGCACACACAAACTTGAGCTTGAACAAAGTGGGAAGTTTTTCTCTCCTGGTGGAGTTTACATAATGTATACTGGGCTAGAACTGTTGATGAGAATAGTTCCTTAAACTACAGTGTCTTTAAATTTGAGTACACACTGCTAAACCATATAATGTAAGTTTGGAAGGAATGCAAAGTAAATGTATCAGTTCAACTCAGTTCAGTCGCTCAGTCATGTCTGACTCTTTGCGACCCCATGGACTGCAGCACGCCAGGCTTCCCGGTCCATCACCAACTCCAGAAGCCTGCTTAAACTCATGTCCATCAAGTTGATGATGCCATCCAACCATCTCATCCTCTGTTGTCCCCTTCTCCTCCTGCCTTCAAACTTTCCCAGCATCAGAGTCTTTTCCAGTGAGTCAGTTCTTCGCATCAGGTGGCCAAAGTATTAGAGTTTTCAGCTTTAGCATCAGTCATTCCAATGAATATTCAGGATTGATTTCCTTTAGGATGGATTGGTTGGATCTCCTTGCAGTCCAAGGGACTCTCAACAGTCTTCTCCAATACCACAGTTCAAAAGCATCAATTCTTCAGTGCTCAGTTTTCTTTATAGTCCAACTCTTATATCCATACATGACTACTGGAAAAACCATAGCTTTGACTAGATGGACCTTTGTTGGCAAAGTAATGTCTCTGCTTTTTAATATGCTGTCTAGGTTTGACATAGATTTTCTTTGAGCAAGCATCTTTTAATTTTATGGCTGCAGTCACCATCGGCAGTGATTTTGGAGCCCCCCAAAATAAAGTCTGTCACTGTTTCCATTGTTTCCCCATCTATTTCCCAGGAAGTGATGGGACCACATGCCATGATCTTAGTTTTCTGAACGCTGAGTTTTAAGCCAACTTTTTCACTCTCCTCTTTCACTTTCATCAAGAGGCTCTTCAGTTCTTTGCTTTCTGCCATAAGGGTGGTGTCATCTGTGTATCTGAGGTTATGCTTTTCAAGTTAAATCCTTGACATCTTCCTTTCCCAGCCTGTAGGGGGCACACTTCCTGCCTAGGAGAACACTGTGGTCAATCCAAATAGGCTTCCTCTCTCTGGGCAACTGCAGAGGAACTGGGGATTTTGTGTGAAATTGTATTTTCTGAAACTTTTTTTCTTTCTTTTGTTGCTTCACCAGGGTTTTGACCTCATCAGACCTATACCGGCGCAGTTCTACTAGTTCTTTCTCTCCCTCTTCCCCAGAGAGGTGCTTTAAAAGCTTACATCTCACGGTTAAAATCCTAGCATGTTCTTGGAAATTTACACACATGTGCAATAGTTAAACGCCAAACAGAAAATCCAGCCTTGGGCCTTCTTGGCTAGGGTGTGGCCACAGGTTGGCTGTGTGGCTGACTGCTTTTGCTAAACAAACCCAAACTCGAAGCCCGAACTGCTGCCAAGGGGTAGTGATTCCATAGCCAAGAGGAGGAGCGGTACGCCCCTCCTTGCTGAAGACTCTAACGAAAGCATGAGGTTCCTTTAGTCAAAGCTCTTCAACTCCCACAGTGCTTTGCAACCATCAGTATTCAAGCAGTACCTGGAATAAAAACAAACCCAGTGCTCACTCTCCTGGAGTTGGGACTCGTTGTCATTAAATTCAGTAGAAATGGACAAACATTTAAAAAATTCAGAAGGAAGCCCAAAATCACCATTTCTGTTTGTATATTATGATTCATAATTCAGGCCTAACTTCTGATGAAGCTTAATGTATGTTACAGCCAAGGCTGGGAATTGACATTGAAAAAAGAAATACTATATAAAATGTATACTATTTCCCTCATGTGTTGCAAATTGCCTTGAATCATTTCAAGTGAGCTAGGCAGTTTTTTAATGTTGTTAGGTCTTTAGTCTACTGAGGCACTTTAGAACTCTGATGGAAATACAAAATCCTCAGGCCCCAGTATTTCATAAAATATTGCCATGTCTGCTCACTCACTGTCACATCAGATTCTTTGTGACCCCATGGACTGTAACCCACCAGGCTCCTCTGTCCATGGGATTCTCCAGGCAAGAATACTGGAGTGGTTGCCATTTCCTTCTCCAATGCATGAAAGTGAAAAGTGAAAGTGAAGTTGTTCAGTCATGTCCGACTCTTAGCGACCCCATGGACTACAGCCTACCAGGCCCCTCCATCCATGGGATTTTCCAGGCAAGAGTACTGGAGTGGGGTGTCATTGCCTTCTCCAGTGAAGTTGCTGCCAGTCCTCAACTTAGCTCTGCCTGCGTCTACTCTCTGGGCTAAGAATTTACACATCCCCTTTGCTTTAGTGTCTACAACTTAATTTACTTCACCATACACAGTATGATATAAAAGTTTCATTTATTAAACTTTAGGGGGTAGTGAGAAATTTACATTTCAGGGTGATCACCTAGTACCTAATCAGGAAGTCTAAACATAAAAGAAGTCATTAAATGCAAATCCACTGTCCATTTACTAAGATATGAATTGATGAATGGCATAAACGGGTTTTCATTGGTGAAGTCACTGATATATTAACCAGGAAAATAAATGTTAGAAATAGACACTACTTGTGGGATTTAAGGGACACAGTCATGGCTTCCTTGGCCTCAGGTAAACAGGGAGTAGAACCTAGAGTTTACACCCTTAGGCATGTTACATGAAGTGGGCTCCCAGTCCTGTGATCTGTCATTGATTACGTGGTTTCTGGCACCTGATGCTGACTATAAGAGTAACAGAATCCTGTGTATGAAATATTGTCTGGTCCGACTCAATCTTTTCTGCAGGGTGGTGGCAGAACTTAGAAGGACAGAGGATTGGGGTTTCAAGTTTACAAAACAGATTGCTACTCTGCTTTGTGTCTGCTTGCAAATAAAAATATGTATGTGGAGAACTTGGTCTGAGACTTGCTTTCATTACATCCTAACAGGGGTGATGCTGGAGACTAGCTACTTCTCACCCACCTCGAACTTTCCTCTGGCCGCTATTCTGTAAGCTGGATCTCATTTAGTTTGATTTTCAGATGCTTGAAAGAGCTGCTTTAAGGTCAAATGCAACTTTGGCCCTTACAGGTTATATGGCTGATTATACTGGTTCGGGCTTCCCAGGTGGCGCTAGTGGTAAAGAACCCGCCTGCCAATGCAGGAGACATAGACTCGGGCTCAATCCCTGGGTCGGGAAGATCCCCTGAAGGAGGGAAACCACTCCAGTATTCTTGCCTGGAGAAACCCATGGACAGAGGAGCCTGGTGGGGTTCAGTCCATAGGGTCACAAAGAGTCAGACATGACTGAAGCAACTTAGCACACATGGACGGTCGGGAAGATCCCCTGGAGGAGGGAAACCACTCCAGCATTCTTGCCTGGAGAAACCCATGGACAGAGGAGCCTGGTGGGGTTCAGTCCATAGGGTCACAAAGAGTCAGACACGACTGAAGCAACTTAGCACATATGCACGTATACTGGTTTACTCCCATTGAATTAGGATGGCAGCACCCACCTCTCAGGTGACACTAAATTTAAAACAATTATGTCTGGAGCCCTGCGGGGCTCATGCATTGCTAGTTCCCCTCCTCTGCACTAACGTCCCCTTGTTATTCTTTTCCCATCCCAGAGGAAACGCATGCATGTTTGCAGAACTGAAATGAATAATCTCTTTCTCGCTGTTCTGTTTCAGTTTCTCTGGACTAAACGAATTTTGGAATTGTAAACCTGGCACCTATAATTACTCCAGCTTATATCTGGATTCCTCGAATCATCAGAGGCTAAAGTCCTTTGGCCTTTCCCTTTTTTAGCATGTGGGGTCCTACCTCACCCTCTACTGGAACCATGTGTGTGCCCAGTCACCCCTCTTGGACTCTTCATGGGTGATGACTGCTTCGGCCTCTCTCCATATCACCTCAGTCACTTGCCTTAGACCACACTTCTAAAGAGGGTATCTATTTAACCTTCACGTCATTAAAAAAAAAAAAAAAAAAAGCCCCTTTCTTCACTGTAAAAGATGAGAAACTGTCAGAGAAAGGCTCGGGTGGCGTAGCCAACCTCCTAGCTGGCTCCTGTGATCCCTGCCTCCTGCTATCACATCTTTGTGAGGTCCTCTTCCCACACTGACGCAGGGCTGGCCTGTGTGTTCAATAAAACAAGGCAGAAATGATGCTGTGTGATTACCAAGGCTGGGTTAGGGTAGGAAAAGCATAAGTGCTCCTGCAGTGGTCTTTCAAGTGGTTCACTCTGGGGGAAGCCAGCTGCCCTGCCGTGAGGACACTGATACGGTGGAGAGGAACCCGCTGAGCCTCCTCGGAAGTGCATCCTCCAGTGCCCGTCAAGCCTCAGTGACTGAAGCCCCAGCCAGGTGCCTGACAGCAACCTCACGGGAGACTCCACTCTGGAAAAGCACACCTGGCTGCTCGCAAATTCATGACTTCTGTTTTGCTCTCGCCATGAGAGAAATTTCCAGGCTTCTGCCGAGGTGGAGGAGGTGCTGCCACCCAGGTGCGTGCAGGAGGAAAAGGAGGGAGGGTTGTCACCTGCGTCTTAAACACAGTTCCTCCATCCTACCGTCCTGGCCTCAGAGGCCTCTCCCCCCAGCCCGAGGCCTGGAGCATCTGAGCACCCTGCCAGGCCTTCCCTGGCAGGCCAGCGGCTGAAACTCCGTGCTTCCAATTCCGGGGGCACGGGTTTGATCCTTAGTTGGGAAGTTAAGATCCCACATGCTGTGTGGGCAAAAAAATAAGTGGGGGGTGGGTGGTGGCGGGGAGGGCATAAAAACTGATGGGATTCATCTGTCCCATTTCCAGCTTCTGGGTCAGCTTTCTCAGGTCCACTGAGTGCGTGGCTACTCATCCACCTACTTTCTGTTAATAGCCCCAGCAGGTGCCTTGGATCTCTGAATCAGGGAAGGTCCAGGTAATACTCGGGGTGCACGTGTGCATATGTGCTCAGCTGTTTCAGTCGCATCTGACTCTTTGTGACCCCATGGACTGCAGCCCATCAGGCTTCTCTGTCCATGGAATTCTCTAGGCAAGAATACTGAAGTGGGTTGCCATGCCCTCCTCCAGGGGATCTTCCTGACCCAGGGATCAAACCTGAGTCTCTTATGTCTCCTGCATTGGAAGGCGAGTTCCTTACCATTAGCACCACCTGGGAAGCCCAGTATTCATGGTGGGTATCATATAAAGAGAGGAGAATGAAGCAAATGTGCATTCAGCATGCCGAGATCCCTCCAGTCTCCTTCTCACCCTCAATCTCCCAAACAAACACTGGCAGCCAGACCCTCACCCTCAGGGCAAGAGTTTGCAGGCATTTTCTAAGGGGATCTGGCCAACACAAGAGGAAAGCCCTAAAGTGACTGACAGTGGAAGTTCCCTAACAACTAGCTCAGCCAGATCTTACAAGTAACCACCAATAAGTGCAGTCGATCTCTCACCCTCACAGTTTCATTTGGAACTTTAGTTTAACTCCCTCACTCGTATGTGTAAGAACACTAATGATTATCAAATAGCTGAGGAAAACCAAAAAACAATATGGAGAGATCGGAAACTATGGAGTAAAAAGAAAATTTCAAAAAAGATTATTAAAGAATTCATGGAGATAAGAGAAATATATTGTCTCATGAAGCAAGAAAATGATACTGCTTAAAAAACGAGGGAATTAAGAGAACAACAACAAAAAAGCCTCTTAGGAATTAAAAATATGACGGCATAAATAAAAACTTGAAAGAATTTAAGTTAAAATTGAAGAAATTAAAGTGAAAAGACAAACAGACCACAGGAGAGCAAGAATAAGAAAAGCAGATAAATAATCCAGGAATTCCAGGAGATCGAGAGAATAAAAAGAAAGCACCCACAGGAGAAGAAAATATCAAATATTTTCCAAGAAAATTTCTCAAAACTGGAGGGTAGATTTTCTAGATTTAAAAGGCCCAGTGAGTTTCTAGTTGTTGATTAGTCACCAAGTTGTGTCCGACTCTTTTGCGACCCCACGGACGGTAGCCTGCCAGGCTTCTTTGTCCAGGGGCTTTCCCAGGCAAGAATACTGGAATGGGCTGCCATTTCCTTCTCCAGGGGATCTTCCCGACCCAGGGATCAAACCCATGTCCCCTACATTGGCAGTCGGATTCTGTACCTCTGAGCCACCACGGAAGCCCTTGAGTTTCCTGGACAATGGATTAAAAAAAAAAAAAAACGAAAAACACAAAAACCCGCACTGAGGTGATATCACTGTGAAATTTCCCAACATATTCAACCAGCTTTCAGAGAAGAAAATACGTACACACACACACACACACACGTGACTGGGAGCTGGAGTGGTGGCTGGAATTAGAACACTTATAGCAGCCATACCATGAATAAGGAAACCGTAGAGCAAGGTCTTCAAAATTTGGAAGAAAAAAAAAATCTGGGTGAAAATAATTTCCAACATTGAACTCTCTATGAAATCAGGCTATGAGTCCAGTGAGGTAGAATACAGGCATTTTTAGACAGGCAAATTCTTACATAATTTTAAACTTCATATGCTTTCTGTCAGGGAGCGACTGTAGGATGTAGTCCATGAAAATGAGGAACTAAAACAAGAAAAAAGAGGTCTATGAAATAGGAGCTCCAACATAGCAGAGAAGTGAAGGGACCCTGTGGAGTTGCAATGACAAGATCTCAGCAATGACCAGGCGGAGGGGCCAACCAGTCCAGATGAGCAGGTGGGCAGTCTCTGAGAGAGATTTCTTCAAAAGCATGAAATTGGCAGAATGGATACAATACCTGATATGAAACTGATAGAATCACGGAACATCTTTGGAGAATGTTTATACAACTGGCAAATATTTCAGTACTCAATAAATGTTTAAGTACATAAAACTCACGCACACAAACCAGACAGACAAAAATAAATAAACAAGCAAAAAGAAAATGATTAACTCTAGGAATAGGTTATACTGATAAGAAAAAAATAGTATATACTCCATTTCTGAACAGCACGGTCATAATAATGTAAACTTTGAATATTTTTCTAATCAAAACTGAGATGACACTACACTGTTAGGACAGCAACTACAAATGGTATAGGAGAATAAAGAGCTAGATCCTCGTGTTTGTAGGGAAAAGTCAGCGTACAGTGATGTCTCTGAAAAAAGCAGGAGGTGGCGGTACTTACTTGCCATTAAGGTATATGGAGGCAGAGTGGAAAGTAGTTTCTCTGGGGAAGGGAAAAAGAGGAGCAGGAGCTTGGGACCTGTTCATTTCCTTGAGAAACCTTGTAGAACCAGCGTGTCTTTTAAGCTGTACCCTGCTATATATGATTTTGATGAACATTTAAAACATAATTTAAAGTGTAATAGTATATAGACAGCTAATGCGTACTGCTTTTTCAAAATAACATCTATGTAATTTTGATAAATAATATTTTGGATGTTTACTTTCCTTTTTCGTAAATTGAGAGGGTTGGCCTAGATCTCTGCGTGTGTATGTTTTTTGTATCTCTTTGTACATGTGTCTGGACTTGTGAACATAAACACACACAAATCTGATAATCAACAGTGGAATTGCCCTGATTATTTGATCATTAAAAATTAATATGTATTATCCACATATTTACAAAGACATAATCCGATCCTACCGAATGAAGAGCAAGGTGGCGCAGCCATCTATCGATTTGTAGAGAAACCCCTGAGGCTGCATTTCTGTCTTCCTCTGTCCATGTGAGAGGGGACGCAGGAAGAGACTAAAGTTCCCTGCTGTTTAGACTCTGGCCTGTGACGCAAGTATGGCGATGTGGGCCTAAAAGTTAATATTTATCCATCTCAGGGAGTTAAACTTGGCTTGAGAACTTGGCTGGAGGTTGGGGGTAGAAGGAAAGCGCTACAAACTCTGGTAAAGTTAATGCGTTAGCATAAATTCGTGCTAAAGTCAGTGTTAATCCTGGTAGCACAGCCAAGTCACTCGCATCTTCTCTAGCATATGCCAAGGAAGTTGATGGTGAGCCCTTCAACTTTCACCTCACTTTCAACAAAAACAGCACTAAAATGGGGAGGGCCAGGTATGCAGCTCTGAATTAAAGAGAAATGTGAAGACTGTCCAGTTCAAATCTCCCGTTTCTTCCTAGCTTGGTGACTGGTAATTCAGTCTCTCTAGGCCCTGAATTCTTCATCCATGAAGACCTATTTCATGTAGCTGTTAGGAGCAGTACGAGTGTTAATACCTGTAGAGCACTAGAAACAGTGCCTGCGTGCGTATTCTCTAAAACATGCAAAGAACAGAGCTGATTTACTGGGGTCTTAGATTCACGGCTGGCGTGCACTTTCACCGGCTCTGGAGTGCTCTCTTTCCCTTTCTCTCTCTTTAACCTGGACTTTATTTATGTAACCTGGTCTTCAGAATAATGGAAGCTCTAAGAAGAGAGACTTTCCCGTGACAAATTTGGTCAAGTCAATCTCAAAAAGTCAAGGAACACATTGTTCACTGACCGTAGTAATCCTGTTTGGCAAAATCTCAGGTTACATTCATTTGCACCGACGTTTAGTATCTGACGCTAAAGCTTTCCTTTGGATGCCAGATGCATTTGGCATTCTTGGATGTGGTGGACAAACTCTGTACTAGTGCCAAGTCAAGGAGTCCAACGACTGGCTTAAGGACATGCTCTCATTCCTTTGTATTATTCCAGGTCCTCAACAATATCTGGCCTACAGAGAAGGAGATTGTTTGTTGAATTTAAAATGAAAAAAAAAAAAATTGGTATGCTTCTCATAGTTGAAAATTATACAACCATACCTTAAAGTTACTCACAATTCTCTCATCTATGAATGCAATCTTATTTTTCTCATTTTTTGTTTATACTAAAATTTTTATAGGCTAAATCACTATATTAAATGGAATGTTACTATATCATTACAGTATGTGTAATTTACATTTAAAGAAATTAATAAAGAAGACTCATTGTAGGGAAGTAATACTGTTTAGTGAGCTATTTTTTGTGTTAAAGAAATCCCCCAAAGAATATTAATTCCTTGTCAGATATATGATTTCCAAATATTTTCTCTCATTTCACAGGTTGGCTTTTCACTCTACCATTTCCTTTGCTATATGCAGTTTTTTTAGCTTGATGCAGTCCCACTTGCCTATTTTTGCTTTTGTTGCCTGTGGTCTTGGTCTAAGATCCTGGAAATCAATGCCAAGATCAATGTCATGAAGTTTTCTGTCATATTTTTGGAGTTTCATAGTTCAGGTCTTAGGTTTACATCTTCAGTCCACTGTGAGCTGATTTTTGTGTATGGTGTAAGATAAGTGTCTAATTTCCTTCTTTTGTGTGTAGATATCCAGTTTTCCCAACTGCCTTTTCCTCATTGTGTATTCTTGGCATCCTTGTCAAAGATCAGTTAAACTTATGCTACAGACTATAGGTCTGTGTGCCCGAAAGAATGGGATCGTGCATGTGTGTGTGTGCTCAGCTGCTTCAGTCGTGTCCGACTCTTTGTGACCCCATGGACTGTAGGCCCCCAGGTTCCCCTGTCCATAGGATTCTCTAGGTAAAAATTCTGGAGTGGGTTGCCATACCCTCCTTCAAGGGATCTACCTGACTCAGGGATTGAACCTGAGTCTCCTGTGTCTCCTGCATTGGCAGGAGGATTCTTTATCCATTGAGCTACTGGGGAAGCCCCCAAATGGGATTAGTGCTTTTATAAAAGAGACTCCAGAAAGCTCCTTTGTGCCTTATGCCACCTGAAGTTACAGCAAGAACATAGTTTTCTATGAACCAGGAAGTAAGATCTCACCAAATATTGAATCCCAACACCTTGATCTTGGATTTCCTAGCCTCCAGAACAGTGAGAAATACACTTCTGTCTTTTACAAGGCACCCATTCTATGGTATTCTGTTACAGCAGCTTCGATGGACTAAGATTCCATGTGTTTATAAACTTATTTCTGGGCTTTTTATTCTTTTCCACTAGTCTGTACATCTGTTTTCAGGATCAGACTGAGTTACTGCAGCTTTGTGATACATTTTGAAATTGGAAAGTGTGATATCTCATGCCTGTTCTCTCTCAGGTTTGCTTTGGCTTATTATGGGTCTTTTGTGGCTGCATATGAATTTTAGAATTGTTTTTTCTTTTTCTGTAAAAACATTGAGATTTTGAGATTCTGACAGATGTTGCACTGAATCTGCAGATCACTTTGGGTAATATGGACACCTTAACAATATTAGGTTTTCCAATCCATGAACATGAGATGTCTGTTTATTTCTGTCTTCTTTATTTCTTTTATCAGTGTTTTATAGTTTGCAGTGTACAGTTCTTTCACCTCCTTGGTTAAACTTACTCCCATACAAATAAAGTATTTTATTCTTTTTGATGCTACTTTAACTGGGATTGTTTTCTTAATTTTCTTTTTGGATAATCTATTTTCAGCACATAGAAATGTAGCTGGTTTTGTATGTTGATTCTGTATCTTGTGACTTTACTGAATTCCTTTATTAGTTTTAATTTGCATTTGTGTGTGTGTGTGTGTAAAATCTTCAGGTTTTTCTACATGTAAGATCCTGTGGATTTTTATAATCATTTCATAAATGCTGTTAGACAAATTATTAGAGAAAACTTAGATCCTGAATTAAATGAGAATAAAAATATTTGCAGGGAAATACAAGTGAATATTTATCTAATTAAAGAATAAGGAAGGATTTTTTTTTGATTACTAAAGCTCTTGGAAAAATACAAATAAAAGATTAATAAGTTACAAAAAGAGCAAACATTTTTCACCTTAAAATGTGAAAAGCTGCAAAGATCAAATGAAACATTTGTGACACAGATGATAAAGGGTCCCTATCTTTAACTTTAAAATGGTTCATAATTCAGTAGGATATTTATTAAAGATATCAGCAACAAAGGACATGACCAACCAATTAAGAAGTGAGTAAATATTAAAGACAATGAACATGAAAAATTATTCAGTTAAAGAAAACACTGAATCCTGATGAATACTGCTAAATGTAAAAAAAGCATCTATACCAATAAGTTGGTTTAGTAATAAATACGTGAGACCTCTTATTTGAAAAACAAAAAACCGATCAATCAAATACATAAACAGAAGTGAGTGTGGTAATGAAGCAGGTAAAGAGTTTCAGGGAGCAAGGGTTGCTCAGCAGTGTTAAATGACACTCAAGGGTCAAGGAAGCAAAGGACTGTAATGCCTCCCAAGTTCAGCACCAAGAAGGTAACTGGTGACCTTGGCAAAGGCAGTTTTGGTGCAGGGGTGAATCTGGAAGCTAGACTGCTATGGGTTACCCAGCTTCCTCAGTAGGTGAAGAAGTGGAAACGTTACCCATAAAAACTCTAGAAGGAAACCGGTTTTGAAAGGAAGGTGAGAGAGAATGAGAAAGAAGAAAGCAGGACTAAAGGAAGGTGTGCTTAAGCTGGGAGTTTTCAGGCTGTTTGGATATGCTGGTTGGAGACAGTGGGAAGAAAGGGAGGAGCTGAAGACAGAGGAAAGAGTGGATTATGGCTGGAATAAGGTCTGCTAGCAGGCGGAAGGGAATGATGGAGGATCAATCAGCCTCAGACAGGAGATGATGAGAAATGAGATGGACCTGTGCTGAGTGTCTTCATTTTATGTCTTCCTGTCCTGCAGAGGCTAGAGAGCAGAAAAGAGTTCCCAGCCTCACTCGCAGTAGGGTTCCCAGATCCACTTAGATTCAGGCAATCCTAAGCAAGAAGAGGGGCTTCCCAGGTGGCACAGTGGTAAAGAATCCGCCTGCAATGCAGGAGACACAGGTTCAGTTCCTGGGTTGGGAAGGTTCCCTGGAGTAGAAAATGGCAACCCACTCCAGCATCCCTGCCTGGGAAATCCCATGGATAGAAGAACCTGGTGGCTGCAGTCCATAATGCTGCAAGAGTCAGACACAACTGAGCAACTGTGCACCCGTGCACGCAAGATGAGACAGGGAGAAGGAAGGGAGGCAGAGGCTGTACTTCGGCTGCTTCGGCTTTTTCTGCCGGCAAACCCCACAGGGAGGCACTGGGTTTTCGTTAGCAGTGTCCCAGCAGCCTGGTGCTTTGTGGATGTCAAGAGGCAGAATGTGGGGCACTGGATTTTTGTCTGTGCAGACCCCTGAGTCATGGAGTACTTCTAGGGCCATCATTCACGGCAGCTCACGGGCTAACCCCAGCGAAGGCAGTGTTCCGCTGACCATTTCCAATTCCCCCTCTTTTTGGTTGTGTAAGAGGAGGCAGCTTCCTGGGAGGGTTAGTTGTATGGTGGTATTTTTGTTTTGGTGTTATTGAGCCTGCTACTCAAGCCTTTCTGGGGATATTGTAAGCATTCAATTCATTGTATTAAATTTCCTTTTGCTTGAAATGGCTAAGTAATTTCTGTTTCTTGATTGAGAGGGACATCTCCTTTTCTATCGAGAGGGAAGGGAGGACGGATGTACGTGTAGATAAATGTGTGCGTGCGTGTGTGTGTGTGATGAAAATCTCCCCAAATGCAGGAGTTTTTAAGCTATGGTGTTACACAGCCTCAAGGAGTTCCTGGATAGGGTTCAAGGCATCAGTAAACTTAAATGAGTAAAAGTCATATCTCCTTCTTTCCGAATCTCTAACTTAAATTTAGTATTTTCTTCAATTCTGAATGTAGGCACCACACTACAGCATTGCTGGCAGTTCCTGTGATTTCACCCCTAACAGAAAGCAGGCATTTTCTCAGTGCTTTAGAGCTGTTGTAGATCCCAAACGTTGTTTATGCTCATAACTACGGTATTTATTCGACTCCTGCTAGATCTTGTTCTGTAATACATTTATAAAGAAACACACACTGATGTTTTTCCAAAGAAGACATGACTAACAAGCACATGCAAAGATGCTCAACAACACTAATTATTAGAGAAATGCAAGTCAAAACTGTGCGATATCACCTTGCACCTGTCAGAATGGTTATCATCAAAAAATCTACAGAAAACGAATGCTGGAGATGTGGGGAACAGGGAATCATCACACACTGTTGAGGGGAACGTAAATTGGTAGTGCACTATGGAAAAACAGTATAGAGGTTCCTCAAAAAATTGAAAATAGAATAATCATATGATCCAGCAATTCTACTCCTAGGTATGTATACAAAAACCCCCCAAAAACAAAAAACAAAGAGCAAAAAGAAAACACAAATTTGAAAAGATACATGGCACCCCAATATTCTTGGCAGCATTACTTACCATAGCCAAGATATGGAAGCAACCCAAGTGTCCATAAACAGATGAACAGAAAAAGATGTATATACATACATCCACACACACATATACACACAATGGGATATTACTCAGTCATAAGAAGAATGAAATTCCTTCATTTGCCACAATCTGGATGGACCTAGCGAATACTATACCTAGTGGAATAAGTCAGTTAGGAAATCCTATATGATATCATTTATATGCAGAATCTCAAAAATAATATAAATGGTCATATATGCAAAACAGAAACAGACTCACAGATATAGGGTATGGGGATTAAGAGATACAAACTACTGTGTATAAAATAGATAAACAACAAGGATATATTGTATAGCATAGGGAATTACAGTCATTGTCTTATAGTAACTTTTAATGGAGAATATAATCTGTAAAAATAATCATTATTCTGTACACCTGAAACAAATATTATAAATCAACTGTACTTCAATTTTAAAAAATGGAATATAAAAAATAAAACACATTATTATATCACAATTTTTAGTGTCTTCTGTTTTGCCTGTAGAGTTTCTAAACTTTGGCACTAGTGATATTTTAGGATGGCTAATCCTTTCTTTGGGGGGACTGTTTTTGCACTGCAGGGCGTCTGAGGGCCTCGACTATGCTAGTAGCACTCTTCCTGATCACATGACCATCGAAGACGCCGTCACCTGGGGGCAAAGGTGACCCTGGCTGGGAGCCATCACTCTGACTGAAGGAGAGAGGGCTTAAAAAATGGACGCAACAGAGGATGGCAAACAGAAGTGACTAAGGAAACACACAATTGAGTGACGTTAGGGGACCAGATGAAATCAAATGTAGTCATCCTTTAGTATCCTTTGGGGGATCCAGGACCCCGTGGATATTAAAATCCAAGGACACTCAAGTCCTTTACATAAAATGGTAGAATATTTGCATAAGCTATACGCACTCTCTCAATCATCTCTAGATTATAATATCTAATACAACATAAATACTATACAAATAATTGCAAATACAATGTAAATAGTTGCTAGTGTGTGGCAAATTCAAATTTTCCTTTTTGGAAATTTCTGGAACTTACTTTTTTCAATTTTTTTTTCATCTGTGGCTGGCTAAGTCCATAGATGCAGAACTTGCAAATATAGAGGGCTGAATGAATAGAGGAGCCTATGGGTAAGAGAAGAGGTTTTCAGGGTTTTATTTTTCCTACATGAATATTCAAATGATGGACAGTCTGCCACCAATAGCATATGTGATATAGGTGCTGACTTACAAATGAGATGGGCTGGAATTACCTACAATGTCCAAAGTACTGTTTCTTCTACTCATCCAAATGCTAACATGTCTTAACGTGCTGGTTGAAAAACACACTTTTTTAAGCAGAAGGATAATGGAGAACATTTAGAACCTAAAAATAACTGTTATTGCCCCTTGTTCTGCTACTGTCCAGAACAACAGCAACAAGGAGCAGGCTGGGTATATTCTGGACTTGAATGCATTTGGAGGTTGTTGCTCTAAGAAAATTGGGCCCAGCAGGCACGACTATGAAGGATATGGAGCAGCCCTATTGTTTAGCAATGTGACTCCTAGGTATTTACCTAGGAGCTATGAAAAAATATATATCCGCATAAAATCTTGCCCAAGAGTATTGACAGCATCTTTATTCAGAGTCACCCCAAACTGGCAATAACACAAATGTCCATCAACAGTATACCTGTGGTGTGGTCATACAATGAAATACTACCAAGCAAGAAAAAAGAATGGACTGTTGATATATGCAACATGAATGAAACTCAAAAACATGTTGAGTAAAAGCAGCCGTACACAAAAGAGGCAATACATTCATATGGACTGTGTGATTCATTTATATATAAGTCTTAAGTAGGCTACATTAATCCTGGTTCCATCAGGGTGGGGACAAGAACTGGTTGCAAAGAGGCATGGGAAATTTTCCTGGGTGAGGATGTTCTCTCAATTTCTGAAGGAGGAGTTGGGTTATACAGTTATATGCAGTCGCCCAAACTCACCAAACTGTACACTTGGATTTGTACATTTCACTACATGTAAATTACAAGAGGAGAAGGAAGAAGAGGGGGGAAAGTGAGGGAGAAGAAGAGAAAGAGAACAGTAAATAAAAACTGAATTTATAGTCAATAAAACACATACTGAAATGTTTGAAATGAAGTGAGGTCTGCAATATACTCTGAAGCATAGTCCCCCCAGCCCCACCCTGTGAAAAAAGGTTGGGGGATTGATAGATAGCCAGGTGGTTAGTATGTGAGTTTTAAAAAGACACAAAATGTGAATTGTAGATTCTAGATGGTGGGCTGTGCAATTCTTTAAACTTTTCTGTAACTTGAAAATTTTACACTAAAGAATGTGAGTGTATGGCAGAGCATCTCTTTTTGCCTTTTTGGATTATTTCATTAACTTCTGGGCCAAAAAAGAGACTTGGAAATAAGGAAAGCGTTTCATATGGTTCTTGTTCTATTTTAATAAATGGAACCTAAAGTGTCACACACATCACCTCCGCCCTCTTAATAATAACAATCATCCACGAGTACATCGCCGCCACCACCACCTCTGGATCTTGAGGCTGTCCCAGCACGGTGCTAATTACCTTACACATGTCAGCCTCCCATAGAGAACTTCATGGTGTTCTTTATTGTTTAACAAAAAGCTCTAGGCTTAGCCACATCTTCAGAACTTCCAGACAGCCAGAAACTAGAACAGATGTTCTAAGAGGAAGATTCTGTCTGTGATGGTGGGTGTTTTTAGCAGAATGTATTATTCAAATATGAAGGTGTGGGAGTGTGTGTGTGTGTGTGGATCCGGGTAGTGAGCCGGGAGTAGGAAGAAGGAAAACACATTTTAGAAAAAGATACATAGTATAAATCATAAAGTAACAGTAACTTAAATCCAGTTTCTGTAGAGAGAGAAACCTTGTTCCTTTCCTCTTTTTCCTTAAGCTCCGTGTATTCAATGCCATTTGATACTGTCACCTGGCCAAAGGGTGTGACAAAGGCTGCCTGGATTCGGCACCCCCAGCTCTTTCCTAGCTTCCCTTTCTCAATAAACCTTTGACAAAGGTCAGGAGTTTGAAAGGGTCGGGTTTTTCCTTGTTTGGTTCAAGCGTTTCTTGCTGAGTAGAATGATTAAATGTCTCTGAGTGTCAATAAATAAGCGGTTTCGGTGAAGCTTTTCGGAATCTGTTTCCCTGAAGGCTGCTTGGTGGCGTGCCTGGGATTGGTTCGGTTTTGTATGAAACTAGTAGGTAAACACTGTAATTAGCAGGCTGCCTAGTCCCTGCGGCTCCTGATACCTGTACAGCCATGCATTGAAGAAGAGGGCAGGGATAAAATATATTCACCTAAAACCAGGAGTCAGGCTTTGATCTTCAACTCTGACGACAAAATGCTAAGGTGCTAAAGAGGCAAAAGCCGGATTTGAACTAAAGGGATCTCAGGACCCCTGGCACAGCTATGCTGGCACTAGAAAGAATGTATGAATTAGGTAAATACCTACCAGGAAAAAAATAAAAATGACAATAAGCCAGCCTTAACAAAAACATATCAGTTTTCTGATTACCTTTACTCTGGATGGAGTCCATAATTCAAACCTGATTCATGAAACAGTGTCGGACAATTCTGGCTGTGTACAGGGGCAACGTATCAGAACTGGATCAGCTACAGCAACCTCATACTGAACAAGTTCAGGATCTCTGGTTCATTTTGGGTGGATACCTCTGTGCTATTGTTAGGGAGAGAAGGGTGGGTTCCTGTAAAGCCAGGTCAAACCATCTCTTCCTGAGAAGTACCTGACTGATGTGCAAACCAAGCATCTTCTGCCTGTCCCACTGGGAAAATATAGTAGACATGTTTCATACACAGATTCAGTTAGTGGTGCCTAGGTTCCAGAAAGTAGCAGACAGACTTTGAAACTTAATTGGATTGAGGAGGGAAAAAAATTCTGGCTCCTTTCCTAACATAAATTGTATACAATCAGCAAATCAGCAGGCAGTTTTCATTGAGTTGTGACTCATTTCACACTTAATTCCAATAAAGATTATGGGATGACATTTTAAAGCTTGTCTGAAATTAGAAATATAGGAAACCTGAAGGTGACTTTGGTAGAGAATATAGAATGTAAAATAGTGTGCAATATAATAAAATATTCACGCTTTGGGTGGGTTTTATGAATTGCTGACATACAGCCATACTGTTTCGGCCTTCTGGTGGAGTGGGATGAGTGACAGCCTTACTTTTACATGCACAGAGTAGTTTTTGCTCTTTTTTTTTAAAAGATGGGATAATCTATCAACATAATCTTTTCAGCCATTCTCCCAGGATAAGAAACAGAGAAAAGCTGAATGACTTGCTTTCTGAGCAGAGGGTGAAGTAAGAAGGGATAGTTAGGGAGTTTGGGATCGACATGTACACACTGCTATATTAAAAACAGATAACCAACAAGGACCTACTGTGTAGCACAAGGAACTGCTCAGTGTTATGTGGCAGCCTGGATGGGAGACTTTGGGGGAGAATGGATACATGTATATGTATAGCTGAGCCTCTTCACTGGTCACCTGAAACTATGGGAACATTGTTGATTGGCTATACTCCAATATAAGATAAAAAGTTAAAAATAAAGAATTTGAATTTTGGTCCCCATGTATTGCACACACAGCTCACTCCAACTCTGCATCGAAGAGACCTGGCCACACCAGTGCTGGGCAGTGGAACAGGGCAGACCTGGCTCAGCTCACCTAGCTCAGATGCTCTGCTGCTTCAAGCTGAAGCGCTGGTCCCATCAAGTTATGAGAAAAATCGAGAAGCATTCTTCCTCCTCCACTAACATCTCATCTTCCATAACTTGGGCATGGGGTTGATCAGAGGGATACAACTGGTTGCATTTTTCTTTTCCTTTATTGGTATTTTATAGGATTACTAATAAGAAATTCGAGTGAGTAACAAAAATCTTGCCCCAGCACTTACGGGGACTTCTCCATGGAGCGAGTTGAGGATGGACAACCCTTCAACCCTTCAAGACATGGGGCCTCCAGACCATGGGATGTGGTGCACACTGTGAACGCTCAGCGGTGGCGCCAGCTCTGGCAGAAATACTTACGCTTCTAGGGTTGATGTGGCTTGATTTGTGCTCCTGACCCACAGCACCTCAAGAACGGGACTGTGTTTAGAGAGAGGACCTTTAAAGAGGTAATTAAGGTAAAACGAGGTCATTAGGCTAGGTCCCAATCCAACCTAACTAGTGTCTCTATTAGGAGAGGAGATTAGGACACACAGGGGCTTCCCTGGTGGCTCAGAAAGTTAAGAATCTGCCTGCAGTGCAGGAGACTGGGTTTGATCCCTGGGCTGGGAAGATACCCTGGAGAAGGGAATGGTAACCCACTCCAGTATTCTTGCCTGGAGAATCCCATGGACAGAGGGTCCTGGTGGGCCCCAGTCCATGGGGTCCCAAAGAGTGGGACACGACTGAGCAACTGAGCACAAGCACTGACCCACAGGCAACACAGACTGTTGGGAGGACCATGTGAAGAGTCAGCAAGGAGAGAGGCCTCAGGAGAAACCAAACCCGGGGACACTTGTCTCTACTGAAACTTACATGCATGTGATGTTTGGCTAACGTCTGAATCTTCCTCTTCTACACTGAAAACTCTTAGTAAAACATCTTTTGTGAATGATCCAGTTAATTTATTGATGAAGGTTTGGGGAGGTCCCCTCTAAAACACACTGTGAAGAATTTCTATGAAGAAAGACAATGAACAGGGTTCAAGGAGAAAGGTTTGCTGTAGCTTAGCATTCTTTGAAATAAATAACCCATCTGAGAAGGTGAATATGGAAAAATGTGACACTGGGACTAAGTTCTGGAAATAAATGTGGGTGTGTGATTAAAAAAATACTTTTGGTTTTGGAAATTTTCAAACCTACTGAAGACTTGGAAGATGAGTGTATGAACAGCCACATACTTTAAGAAACCTGTGTAATGACTTGATTTTGCTCCCCAAAAGCTGTTCTTTTCTGCTTTACTGTAATCAATGTACTTGTAATAGTGCCCTCAGAAAGATATGACTATGTAATTAGATCACAAATGCTCATAGTTCAGGAGGGCTAGACATGCCTTTTGGTGAATAATTAACTGAGAAATATTTAGGGCTTAATCTTAAATAAGGCACTACAGGAAATAAAATGTTTAGAGGCCACACTTTAAAAGAAACTTACAGCCACTTGAGAAAACAAAACACAATTCAACTGCAAAAATAAACAGCAATAAAAATAACAGATACATGTTGGGGGCAGAGGGAAGGCAGAAAACACTGAGAATATGAAGAAGATAAAACTGTTTCTATTTATGTTTCTTCACACAAATGAATTTCTTATGGAAAGTAACACATCCTGTTATCAATTAATTTCCTAGGACTTAAAGGGCCATTTGGGAAACTAATTTTATAAGGCAAATTATAAATAAGCACATCTTTCTCTTGTGAACACACAGCAATATTTTACAATTATTTTATTCTTTACTAGAAGGACAATCCAAAGCTCAGGGAAGTATTTGTTCCTCTAAGGGTCAACCTTAGTTTGGTGGCCTTAAGCCAAGTAATTAATCCATTTTTTTCCCCTGACAAAGAATAGGCTACTATATTCACCTGACATATTTAGTCAGCCTCACGCTAAGACCTGCCCTGGGGAGGGTGTGCCTGCCAGTGAACTGGACCCTAGGCCTAGAGATCCGGGGAGCACTTCCTTCTTAACCCATTATTTCCAGAAGCCCACATGTACATCTAGAGAAATTGGAACCAGGCAAATAATGAATAAGACCACAACCTGGTACAAATGTGATGCAGAGGGCGAGATTACTCCTAACAGGGCAAAGTGAGTGGGGCTGTGTTTTTACATTAATACAAGCTGTTGATTGCATTTGGCCACCATCTAATCTGTTTGTTGCTGTTGTATTCAGTCACTCAGTCATTTCCAGCTCTTTGCAACCTCATGAACTGCAGCAAGCCAGGCTCCCTTGTGCTTTACCATCTCCCAGAGCTTGCTCAGGCTCATGTCCATTCAGTTGGTGATGCCATCCAACCATCTCATCCTCTGCCGTCCCCTTCTCCTCCTGCCTTCTATCTTCCCAAACACCAGAGTCTTTTCTAATGAGTCGGCTCTTTGCATCAAGTGGCCAAAGTACTGGAGCTTCAGCTTCAGCCTCAGTCCTTCCAATGAATATCCAGGACAGATTTCCTTTAGGATGGACTGGTTTGATCTCCTTGCTATCGAAGGGACTCTGAACGGAGTTTTCTCCAGTACCACACTTTGAGAGCATCAGTTCTTCAGTGCTCAGCCTTCTTTATGGTCCAACTCTCACATCCATACATGACTACTAGAAAAACTATAGCTTTGACTACATAGACCTTCGTTGGCAAAGTAATGCTTTTTAATACACTGTCTAGGTTGTCATAGCCAATGCAGGAGACGCAGGTTCAATCCCTGGGTGGGGAAGATACCCTGGAGAAGGAAGTGGCAACCCAGTCCAGTATTCTTGCCTGGGAAATCACATGGACAGAGGAGTCTGAAGGGCTACAGTCTACAGGGTTGAAAAGAATCGAACACGACTGAGTGACTTCACAGACACAATTATCCTAGGGCTATGGTGATAAATAGAACATATGCTAAGTACATTTACCTTTCGGTCTGTGCACTTAAGGGACCAAGCCCAGGTACTTTTGAGTCACTGCAGTCTCTGAATGAGGCCAGAGAGGTGATTCAGTTTTGCGATTATTTTCCACCTTATGTAAAGTAGTTTTTTTCCTCTTTTTTAACTCCTTGTAGTTCAGGAAAACTGATTTTGCAGATTAGCCACAATCACAAGCCATTCCGGAAATTAAAATTCCTCAGGCTCTAGTTAAACATTGTTGGGAAAAAGTTCCTGCTCACTACCACCTAGAAATCTATTCCACGGCATGACATATATAATGATTATATCTTTATCTAGGCTCTTTACAATTTCCAAATTTATATACATGACTCAACTAAATAGAGGAGCTCAAGGAATTGGTTTTCTAAATAACCAATTCATAAACACTTTTATACATTATTTCCTGCCAAGAAACTAGACAGAATTTCCTCCAACTTCAAGAACCTTATCCTTGGAGGGGGACATGGCAACCCACTCCAGTATTCTTGCCTGGAGAATTCCATGGACTGAGGAGCCTGGCGGGCTACAGTACAGGGGGTTGCACAGAGCCAGACACGACTAAACAATGTTCACTTTTACATCAAGAATCTTAACCATTCCCCCCAAAAAGCACACTAGTTTTGGATGGGACAGAGTTAATTCGAAAATGAGAAATAGAGTCTAGAATGCTGATTGTTTAAAAAATGTTTATTTTGAGCAAAGGATCCTTGTTATCTCAGTCTTTAACACGCATTTGGCAGCCTGTATTAAAATGGCTTATTCTCCAGAGGGTGAGGAGAGAGCAGGAGGAAATGTGAGAAGGATGATTTCTCAATTTTGCCTTTTAAAAGGCAGTCTCGTGGCTGGATTTCCTCCTAAACCCAACACTGCGTGTCCAACTGGACTGAGACACATCCTTAGGTCTGGCAGTACATGGAAAGACCAAGAGAGAGTTTTCATTGACCAGCAGATGGTCAGGTAGCAAGGCTGGGAGAACTGCTTCTGCTGATGTATCTTCACTAAGTGACAAGGCTGACCTTTGAAATCATTAAGTGTTGGTATTTTGATATGTCTAAAAAGGTAAAGTGAGTTCTTTCATAAGAAGTGGGAAAAAGCCAGACTAAATGATTATAAACTAATCAGTGCGGGTAGGGCAATGACGAACTCAGACTGGTCAGATGGGTTAAATGAAACAGGTCTGGGGATGTGCCAGTAGCTCTGCCCTGCAGAGCCTTTTCAGTAGATCTGCAGTTGGTGGGGAGAGCAGGCCTGGAGGGACGCATTTGAGCTCCGAGGGGTGCACAGGTGCTTACACGCTGACACTGCCAGAGGCTGGCCTGGCTTCTGAAGATCCACAGCGTGGGGAGGGAGCCTTGGCCACAACAATGCTTGGGAGTAGGAGATGGCAACAGGGCTTTCTGGGTGTCCCCTAGGAATCCATCTAAGAATGATGTAATATATTTGATTTTCTTTTTTTATTTTCAGGTTTCTGACCAGTAAACAAACACTTTCTTAGTGCTTAAGTCATTTTATAAATCTAACTCACAAATAAGGTGAATCTTCAGTTCTTAAAAATTTCAACCTAGTATAAAACAGCAAATTATCTTAAATATTTCAACTTACAGGTCCACGGTCTGAATCAATTGCTCAGGGACATATTTTAAATTGGAGTCACGAGGCTATTCATGTTAATCAACAAATTATCTGAAACACTGTGAATACTGTATGTATTTAAAATAGTAAAGACAGACTTCCCCATAACTGTATATAAAAATACAAATACCTCGGGTTTTATTTAGTCCATCTCATTTGTACTTGACTCTAAACCTTCCCAGCATTAAAATACTACATCGTAAGGAAATAATTTGTTTTCAGATGGAACCCAAACCTGACAATGGGTGCTGTCTTCTCATCTCTGTCCCTAAGATTCTAATTACTAGCCACCTAATTCTCAAGACCTCTTTGATTCTTCCCACACAGGCTGAACTTGGCAACTGACCCAAATCAACACCTCTATTCACCATTTAACCCTGAATTCTGATTAAACTCTGAATTCTCTGTACACCCTTCCCTGACGACAATCATCACTCACAGATATAGCCTGCCAGGCTCTTCTGTCCATGAGATTCTCTGGGCAAGAATACTGGAGTGGGTTGCCATTTCCTTCTCCAGGGGATCTTCCAGACCTAGGATTCGAACCCAGGTTTCCTGCATTACAGGCAGATTCTTTACTGACTGGACTATGAGGGAAGCCCACAGGTGTGCACAGGACCTGCCAATAGACTCTGTGTCAACACCCTTCCGATGGATAATAGGTGGCAGGTGAATCGGGGCTGGTCACAGAAGTAGACCTAGAACCTGGAGAAAGAAATGCAATGGTAGAATTGAAGTCAGAGGAAAGAGGAATCTCCTGAAGGAAGGTGTCATGAACATCAGTAGTTTGAAATGCAGCAGGGAAGTTTGTAAAGTAAAGGGATGAAACAGGACCATTAGATTAGATGGTCATATATTTAAATTTAAGATTCAGATTGCATCAGTGAGATTTTCATGTCATTGTATGGGTAGAAAACAAAGAACGACATAGGAAGAGTGAGCTGGAAGTGAGAAATTTGGAATTGAATTTCAAGGCAGCAACAACTCAAGGATTAAGATCTTTTAACTTAATTTTGTATTTTAATAAAGGGTAAAGAGAGGCAAGGAAGAAGTAGATAGAGTGAGAGAGAGGGAGTGAAAGATACGGAGTGGTAACCAAAAAGTGGAAGAAGGAGGTTCACTGGGCAGAGATATTTATTCTATATTTTAATTTTAAAAATAGATCTGAGTGTGTCTGCTGAGGAGAGAGTTGATCCCTTCTGTGGGGGAGGGATGGAGAGCTTAGAATTTGAAGATCTGGGTTGGAGACGGGATTAACGGGTGAGGCAGTGTACCAGAGGATCTCAGCTAAAAGGTAAGGAGACCAGGTGGAAAGGTCGACCTTGAATAGGAAAAGGACCATCTTGTCCTCTAAGAGTGGAGGGAATGTGGCGAGGGGTCCCAAGGGAGGTGGGTGTGGGTGTGGGTGTGGGTGTGGGTGTGTGTGTGGGCGGGGCAGGAAGTCAAGTTAGCCCGGCTGCGCTGCCTGAATCTGGCTCCCTCTGGCCAGCCTGGCAGGACTCAACACACAGTTCCCGGGAACAGGAGGAATCTGGACTGGGATGATGACAGCTCCAGACATGGCCAAACGGAGCCATCAGAGGGCCTCCTGACCATGTAGTAATTCACATGGATCACAGGCCACAGGAGGAATCTAGAGGTTTCAGGTAAAGAAAACCAGAGACATACTCAAGAGCAGTTACTGGTGACTCTCAAACTACAAACTCGGTTTCTTGGCTTCTGCCTCCCCACGCTATTATAAAAATATACACAATCAATTTCCTCTCTCTCTCTCCCTGGCTATCTTTCCCTCATCCTTCTGCTTTGAAGTACATCACTTTTTCTGAAAATTCCTCCCTGGCCTCTCCTCCCTCTTGTCAAGCAGACCCCATAAAAGCTTTGCAACGTCCCCTTTCCTTTCCTTTGTTGCACCTCATTGAACAATTTGAAATTCTAGTTTTATTTACATAATTATTTAATGTTCTTCTTTCCCAGTAGATATTATAAGCCACATGAGGACAAGGATTCGATTTGTTCACTTTTATATACGGTGAGCACGCAGCTCAAAGTCTAGATGGAGTTGGTGCTCAAGAAACATGATGAATGAATTTATATTCCAAGCATATAGTGTAGGAGTATAGTATTCAAGAATTTTACTTGCAAATTAAAGTTCTGCATTTGTGAAAAGAGTCCATTGTGGGGTGGCAAGAAGGCTGACCTATATATTCCCTGGGCATATAGGAAGTGCTCAATATATATTTGTTGAATGAATAAGTGAATTTCCACACCAGTTATTTTCATTCTCTTAAAAAAAACACCACCACACTGTGCCTCCAAGCCACTGAAAATAATTTAAAGATACTACCTAAACATGAAAACAAAAACAAAAACTATTTAAACAAGTAAATTAAGATTTTCCAGTGTGATTTAGAATATTAGAGTTCATCAATACTTTGTTAATAATCAATTTATAATGAAAATACTGACTGTATAATTAAGGTAGCTTCTGGGATAATTGGAAAACCTAACGTTTAATTCCTAAAGCTTTACACTTCAGAATGTCTCAGAGACACTTTCTCTCATGATACTAAGTGAACTTGAACTTACCAAGCTTTAGGACAAAAATTCATTCATGTGCAAACATTTAAAAATAAAAGTCATCCCCAGTGAATTGTCTACCACCTTTTCCAGGAAAGAAAATTCATGAACACATGCATGAAGATTAGTACCATAGTGTAGGCAAATATTTTTCCATGTCCCACCTCAAAGCAAACAAATGAAAATAGAAACTTCAAGGACAATTATAAAATGTGTCCTAGTTTAAAGACACAGCATCCTTTTCTCCTTTGGTTTTCCTTTATACTCTTATCAGAAATAAATAATGCTAGCAGGAAAACATTTCTGCTCTTTTGACTGTGAGGTAATTAATTTTTGTCTTATATTTCTCTACTTTCAAAACTTTATAAAGAGAAAAAAATAGAAAGCACCCAAATGTTTGTTGATTATGGATATTAAGAGACATTAGTGAATCTACCTGGCCTAGGTTATACCTACATACCCCAACATTCTAATTCTTTCATGGAACTTTTAATCCCCACAAGAGGCTATTATTCTGGTTAATAATTAAAATGTTTCAGTGTTTAGGTATACACAATGTCACAGTGTTGGCATAAAAATGCTTTGTCACAGTCCCTTGGGCAAGTTATGGGGAACACAGATGCTTTGTTATAGTATTTGGGGAAGTTGAGGAAAGTATGAATTCTTGAGTTTTCAGGGAAGTTTGATTTCAAGTAGTCTATCGTGTTGTCCATACAAAGTGCTCTGCATTTTACTAGAAGATTCGGTGCCTATATCTCACAGCAAAATTACCATCTGCCAGATAGATGATGGCTCGGACTGCCCACAGTTGAACAACGAGAAAGGTAACTTGTCCTAAGTATTTCTGACGGCACACACAGAGTCCAGGGCTGGCTTATGTGTTGTTAATAATCTTTCCCAGGCTCAACTGTCCTTTCATCTTAGAATTTTGACTCTTCAGATCTGAGTTCACTCACATTCCTTCCTATGCTATTTAGTGAAGGTCTATGGAAGGCTGTACATTCTCCCCTTGCCTATACATTCAGCCTCTGCACATATTCCCAGTATTCAGGAAGCTAAATTTCTGCGTTTTTAAAGATTTTTCTGACGTGGATTATTTGTAAGGTCTTATTGAATTTGTTACAACATGTCATCTGTTTAATGTTTTACTTTTCTGGCCATGAGACATGTGGGATCTTGGTTCCCTGACCACACCCCCTGCATTGGAAGGTGAAGTATTAAGTCCTGGACCACCAGGGAAGTCACAATTTCTGCATTTGTGAAAAGCAAAATGTGAGCTTCCTGAAAGGCAGACAACATAGTTGACCAAGGGGAAATAACTATTTGTACTTTAAATGTATCCTTAGTTTCATTACATAAAAATACTAGCTTGCTCAATACAATTTAAAGGCATATCATGGTTTGGAAGGACTGTTGCTGAGGCTGAAGCTTTAATACTATGGCCATCTGATCTGAAGAGCTGACTTACTGGAATAGACCCTGATACTGGGAAACGTTGAGGGCAAAAAGAGAAGGAGGTGGCAGAAGATGAGATGGTTAGATAGCATCACTGATTCAGTGGACATGAATTTGAGCAAACTCTGAGAGATAGTGGAGGACAGAAGAGCCTGGCGTGCTGTGGTCCATGGGGTGGCCAAGAGTTGGACATGGCTTAGCGATGTAAGAACAACAACAGAGTTGTGACACTTAACTATTTTTGCTCTTTTCCCCCAATTTTAAGATAAAATGTACAAATGCATTATAAGGATACCTTAAATATTTAAAGCGCTGTAAATCCACGTAAGAATAGCAACAAGATAAAGAAAAATTGCTTTGAAAGTGTTTAAAACTAAACTTTATATAAATGTGTGTGTGCATCGAGTCTAAAAAAAATACACCATGGTAACTTAAAACATGGCAATGTTTAAGATATGGAAACTGTTGAGTTGAAATAAATTAATAGAACACTGCAAACAAGCTCATCAAATTTGCACAATGGGAGCAGAAGAATCTGAAAGGTAGAGGCCCATTTGGGTGATGAAAACCAGATGCCAAGGGTAGTTCATTACAAATAAAAGTATTCTGATTAGCTTCAGGGGAGAAGGAGAAAAGAACCAGGTACCAAAGGTAGGAAAGCCAAAGAGCCCCTAGCAGATGGAGGCACATGACTCCCTAACTGCCCCTAGGTAACTCCTGGTTTAAGGACAAGGCAGACCTCTATCGTCATTTCTGTCAGTGGATTGCCATCCACAAGTGTCCAGTTCTCTGGAGCACCACCACATGAGACCCTGCTCTGAGCCCACAATCAGATTGCCTTTCTCGAAGACAAGAAACAGTCCCCAAAGCCCATGCTGTGAAGAGGGGCTATGAGAATGGTGGGAAGTTATGTGAAGACAGCTGCAAGGAATCATCACTGACTTCATCAACAAATACAAGTGTACTTCAAGAGCCATACCATTTCCTCTAGGAAGCTCAAGATATGGGTGTGCTGTTGACCCTCACTTAAATCCAAAGTCCATTTCCCCAGCATAACCAATTAGGCAGTGTAGCCGAAAGCTGTCAATTTATTCTTACTGTGTGAAGGGGTTGGAGTGCGGGTTGGAGTGCTTGCTCTCTGTGTTGAGTGCAGTTGAGTGTGTGAGTCTTTCTCCTGCCCTAATCTTAATCCTGCCTCTAGGATCTTAAGTCTAACTAGTCCAACCATTGCTTTAAATGACTGTTTTACACTCTGTTGAGCATGAAGCTAAACACTCTCTGAGCACATTGTTTACGGCAGGAAACAGGTTTATTCACTGCTGTTGCTAAGTCACGTCAGTCGTGTCCGACTCTGTGAGACCCCACAGACAGCAGCCTACCAGGCTCCCCTGTCCCTGGGATTCTCCAGGCAAGAATACTGGGGTGGATTGCCATTTCCTTCTCCAGTGCATGTAAGTGAAAAGTGAAAGTGAAGTCACTCAATCATATCCGACTTTTTGCGACCCCATGGACTGTAGCCTACCAGGCTCCTCCACCCATGGGATTTCCCAGGCAAGAGTACTGGGGTGGGGTGCCATTGCCTTCTCTGGGTTTATTCACTGGACAGTTCAATAAAAGCCAAGGTACCCCCAGATGCAGTGAACGTTAGAGGAGACTTTGTTGCAGTATAAAGAATTCCAGACTCCGAGTTAGCACAAGCCGTGGGTTCTAGTTTTGGCCCTCTGAATAATTTAGGATTATATGATTTTAGCTAGGCCATTAACCTCTCTGGGCCTGAGTTTCCTCATCTGCGTAATGGAGATGGTGAACTAAGGTCTAAGGCCCTTTTTGGATCCTCCATTCTGGAATAACTGTGGACTGCATGTTCAAAAGAAGGAGTAATCATGTTGGGATAGAATGATCAAGAGTTTTCAGGAAATATATTAGGGTGGTTTGCTCATTTTCTGCAAAATCTGGTTTCTCAGTTGCAAAAAATCCAGCGGAGAGATTACAAACGGCTCTGGTAATCTCTGCCTCACAGATAACCACTGTTAGGAATTTTTTCTTCTGGATATTATACGTGTTAATTATAACTGTTACTGTTGTCATGTTAGGTGCCAAATATAATCATTACTAATTATATTAAAATGGAACATTATATACGTGTTTCTTTAACAAACTTTAAAAAACTTAAGATTATATCTTGGACATCTTTCCATGTCATCACATATACATCTCATTTTCTTTTTTTAATCAACACAGAGTACTGCATTGTATCTGCAAGTTATAATTCATTTAACCAGCATATATTGACAACAGATACACTGTTCTTTGTGATCATAAACAATAGTGCAACAAAATTCCTTTGCATGCCCTGTCCAAATATTCACCTCCTCCCTCACTGTCCATTTCCAATCCATCACCAGGTCCTGGTGGTTTCACCTAATATCTCAGGAACCCACACACTTGTCTCCTCTGAATTCTCTCTACTTTATTCAACAATGTCTCACACAACAGCCCCTTACTTGAGGCTAGTCTCCTTTAGCCCCATGTCTTCCTTCTAGCTTCCTAACTTGCAACCAGAGATGCAAATCTTATTTCCCAGTTTACGACCTTCAGTAGCTTCTCTCTGTTCCTAAGATAAAGCCCACTGCCTTGTAATGGTTTTATTGCCGATACTGTACTTTGAGGTCAGCATATAGTTTGGAATTTGTATGTGTTTTACCTGCATCCTAGGATGTAGATTGAATTAGTATGTAGAGTAAATTAGTTACTCAGTCAGGACAACACATTTCTGAGATGGTTAGTAAGGATGTTATAAGATGCTTATAATTCAGAGGTGGTTTCTACAAGCAAGTTAGTTTTTTTATCTGCCATCAGCACAAAGGACTTGACTAGCAAATAACTGTTAGAAGTTATTTTTCCTTGGTGAAGTCAGTGTTGTACAGGATGTGTGGACAGGCCAGAAACAGTGTTGAGGTATCCCTACTCTTGCATCAAATGGTACCTGGTAGTGATTCAGTATCTGTCCTTCCCAGTGGTTCCCAGGACATGCTGGTGAATACTGCCTTGTCTAGTTCTTGTTGCTTAATTAAACCCTTAGGTTAGCTGAACCCTGTCCCTAGAGGAGTGTTCCATTTGCCTCTAATGAACTTTCCATGAAAGATCTAATTGGAGAGACAAAATGAACAGAAAGGGGAACTTCATCCAGATTACAAACAGGCTGCATGACTGTTTCAACTCCTGCTTACAAAGTCAGTATTACAACATGAGGCTAGATTGAGCCTGACATTTGCTTTGGGATCAGGTGTGAGGCTGTGGGGAAGAAGACTTGTACCCTCAGTCTATTACCCTCTAAATATTGAAGGTTTCAACATCCACCCCTCAAAAATCCTAAACAAAATCTTAAACAAAGGTCGGACTGATTGAGGTCAGATTATAGTATGTAACCTAAAAGACCCTGCACAATACCTTCTGCCACCTCTCCTGGTCCTCCTCCTGCTCAGGAGACTTCCGGAACACTGTACCTTGGGGGATATCTGGGCCTACAGCCTGCCTTTGCACCTGAGGACCCACTTTGCCTGATCAGATTCCTCTTACCCTTCCCAGCTTGGCGGGACAGGCTTTCCTCAGGCCAGGTCATGCCCCCACCTTCACAGAGCCCAGGGTAGCTCTCCCTGTATTCCCTAAGGTTACGCTAACTGCACCGAGCCCTATGATACTGCCTCCAGGCCTGTGTTAATTACCTTTGTATTCCCACTGTCTGGCACAGTATGGACATTTGTTCAATAAAGAGCATTTAGATTTTAGGCCCCATGGCATCAGTATTTTTTAAAAAGTTTTTATGGAACTAAGTTCACTAAGTGGAGTGAGCTTTCCATAATGAAAACACTTAACAGTATTAAAAAAAAAAATCCAACCAAACTCACAAAGTGAAGGGTGAAGGATATATAAAATACAAAGGTGAAGCAATGACCCTCTCTTTTAAACACTATCCACGCCAACTTAATTCTGTCGAAAACCCTTCACAGACAGGAGAGCCAGAAGAGAGCCATCGTCCTCACTCACTCTGCATATTTCATAGTTTCCTTTCCTTTCAACATTTACAGCAGGATCATTTCAGTGTGCAAACAAGTTCTGCTTTCTCAGAGAACTCCATTTTACTTTGTTTTCACACATCAAGTCCTTGGCATTCTCCCTACTTCCCGCTAATACAAACATGGAATACACTTCACCCCAAACTTCTGTACATGTCGAGGTTCGGGGAGGATTTAAAACTACCCCTGGACAGCTACTTAAGGAGATCATTTTATGATAAGGAGAGTTACATATCTGGTTAGAAATTCCGGGGAAATCCCACGAGTTTCAGTTAGAAATTTCCTGTTATTTCGTGTGGCCTTTGTCCAAGGTAAAGATGAGGTGAGCTGGGAGGAAAAGTGCATTGTTTGAACACCTGCCCTACTTAGACCCTTCCTTGCATCTTGTATCCCATGGTGCTGCTCTGGTCCTAACTAACCTCTCATCTCACTTTCGAGAAAACTGCGGGCCACAGAGATTGAGAATCAGGTTGATTAAGTATTTATTAAATGCAGACAAATGCAGCTTTACAGATAAGGAAACTGAAACCCAGGGAGGTTCCAGGCAGAGTTAGGACGCAAACCTGATGGGGGTCCAGGCCTCACTCCTGTCTTTTCTGGGAGAGCCAGGCCTGACTCAAAGGGGGTCATGACCCGTGCTTCCTTGAGACTCACTTGGGAAGCATAGGTGACCCACTGGCTTAGTGAATGGAAGAAAGTACCTTGGTTTCTTTTGTTGTTAAGTCATGTCCGACTCTTTTGTGACCCCATGGACTATATATAGCCCACCAGGTTCCTCTGTCCATGGGACTGCCCAGGCAAGAATACTTCCATCTCCAGGAGATCTTTCCAACCCAGGAATCAAACCCGAGTCTCCTGCATGGCAGGTGGATTCTTTACCACTTGGGGAGCCTAACACAGTTTCTTTTGAGGGTCCCCATAAACTAAACAGACAGTAATCACCTGCAGACAGAGTGAGTAAAGACATGGAGAGGGACCGAGCCCTCATACGATGCAGTCGTTTGTGACTAAGAGCAGGATTCTAACTGTTTCTGAGTCTCGCCCAGGCACACCTGTCAGTGGAGCCCTTCAAGGTGCTGGGGCAGTGAATTCTGCAAATTTGTTTGGTTTACTTGTTTTGCTTTTTGTCTAATTAACTCTTACAGGACATCTGCCTGTCCAGGGTTGTGGTTTCAGTAACTTTTTTTCTCTGAAGCTACTTTAGCTTTAACTTTTTATTGATTTGTTTGACTAGATGCAGGTCACACTACTTTTGCCCCATTAAACCTTTGATTGCAGGTGAAAGTGAAAGTGAAGTCGCTCAGTGGTGTCTGACTCTTTGTGACCCGTGAACTGTAGCCCACCAAGCTCCTCCGTCCATGGGATTCTCCAGGCAAGAATACTGGAGTGGGTTGCCATTTAGGGAGTTATAAAAACAACCCTCCAACTCTCTCAGTTTGCTGTGACTTCTTCACACCCTCTTTTGTTTTCAGGCTCTCCCCCAGGTCCACAATTTTCATTTCAACCTGGGCTTCAGCACCACGAAACATTTGCCTTTTAGTAGCTCAGACAATAAAGAACCTGCCTCCAATGCAGGAGACCCGAGATTGATCACTGGGCCGGGAAGATCCCCTGGGGAAGGCAATGACAACCCACTCCAGTATTCTTGCCTAGAGAATCCCAAGGCCAGACCACAGGGTCACAAAGAGTCAGACAAACTGAGCAACTAACACACTTTACCTTTGAAAGGAGAAAGCAAGCTCAGCATCAATAACAGAGACTGAACTCATTTTACAGAGCTGGGGGATCAGGCTTCCATGAGTGGTCTTCTGGGGCTGGACCTTGGCCTGGGTTGCGGTGACTCTCTGAAGCTTCTATAACATCCATTCCTAGAATACTTGGCTTCCTTCGTCAAAACCAAATCCCAGTGAGGATCATAAACCGTGTCCCATCAAGTATAAAAGAGAATGCACAGAAATTGTATTTAGCAAGCTAAATCTTAATTCAAATCATTTGAAATATAAAGCATGGTTTGTTGTTATTACAATTACCATATGGATTCAGTGAAATAAGAAAATCAGGCCAGGGAGGAAATCAGGTTTTACAAGGTATTTTCAAGTTTCCATGAAATACTTATTTGGAATCATCAATATAAACAAGCATCTTTCAAGCATCTCTCTGAGTTTGGCACAGTATATATGGGAGGAAAAGGTAAACCCACACTTAAAACTGGAAAATTTGGATAATTTCTGCCAAAGACCAAATATAAAACCTGCAGAGTACTTCAGTGCATAGAAGATTGGGCTTAGCATCAATAGAATGGTTTAAACAAACAGGAAAAGGAGTACGTCAAGGCTGTATATTGTCACCCTGCTTATTTAACTTCTATGCAGAGTACATCATGAGAAACTCTGGACTGGAAGAAACACAAGCTGGAATCAAGATTGCCAGGAGAAATATCAATAACCTCAGATATGCAGATGACACCACCCTTATGGCAGAAAGGGAAGAGGAACTCAAAAGCCTCTTGATCAAAGTGAAAAAGGAGAGTGAAAAAGTTGGCTTAAAGCTCAACATTCAGAAAACGAAGATCATGGCATCCGGTCCCATCACTTCATGGGAAATAGATGGGGAAACAGTGGAAACAGTGTCAGACTTTATTTTTTTGGGTCCAAAATCACTGCAGATGGTGACTGCAGCCATAATATTAAAAGACACTTATTCCTTGGAAGAAAAATTATGAGCAACCTAGATAGCATATTGAAAAGCAGAGACATTACTTTGCCGACTAAGATCCGTCTAGTCAAGGCTATGGTTTTTCCAGTAGTTGTGTATGGATGTGAGAGTTGGACTGTGAAGAAGGCTGAGTGCCAAAGAATTGATGCTTTTGAACTGTGGTATTGGAGAAGACTCTTGAGAGTCCCTTGGACTGCAAGGAGATCCAACCAGTCCATTCTGAAGGAGATCAACCCTGGGATTTCTTTGGAAGGAATGATGCTAAAGCTGAAACTCCAGTCCTTTGGCCACCTCATGCGAAGAGTTGACTCATTGGAAAAGACTGATGCTGGGAGGGATTGGGGGCAGGAGGAGAAGGGGACAACAGAGGATGAGATGGCTAGATGGCATGACTGACCCGATGGACGTGAGTCTGAGTGAACGCTGGGAGTTGGTGATGGACAGGGAGGACTGGCGTGCTGCGATTCATGGGGTTGCAAAGAGTCGGACACGACTGAGCAAATGAACTGAACTGAAACATTGGCTGGGTGACACCTCTAAATCTCTCTAAGAAAGTGGCATAATATTTAGGTTGGTGAAAGAGTAATTGTGGTTTCAGACCATGTATTTTAAATAATCATAACTAGGCTCAAACACACTTTCATTATTCAAAATAGGAACCATTACTATCAACCCATTTTTGCCAATGAGAAATAAGTTGATTTGTCTAGTGAACCCTTGGAAAGCATTTTCTGCCTCCTGCTGATTGAGGAAGCATTTTCCCTGCAAAAAGTTGTCGAGGTGCTTGAAAAAGTTGTAGTTCATGGATGACAGGTCAGGTGAATATGGCAGATGAGGCAAAACTGCATAGCCCAATTTGTTCAACTTTTGAAGCACTGGTTGTGTGACATGTGGTCAGGAGGTGTCCTGGAGAAGAACTGGGCCCTTTCTGTTGATCAATGCCGGCTGCAAGCATTGCTGATCTCATCAATCTGCTGAGCATACTTCTCAGATGTAATGGCTTCTCTGGGATTCAGAAAGCTGTAGTGGATCAGACAGACAGCAGGCCACACAGCGATCATGATCTTTTTTTGGTGTAAGTTAGCTTTGGGAAGTGTTTTGGAGCTTCTTCTTGGTCCAACCACTGAGCTGGTCATCGCTGGTTGTTGAATCAAATCTACTTTTCATCACATGCCACAATTTGATGGAGAAATGGTTCATTGTTGTATAGAATAGAAGACAACATTTCAAAATGACAATTTTTATAAATTTTTGGTCAACTCATGAGGCACCCACTTATTGAGCTTGTTCACCTTTCCAATTTGCTTTGAATGCAGAATGATTGCAGAATGGTAGGCACTGAGTTCTTCGGCAGCTTCTTGTGTAGCTGTAAGAGGATCCGTTTCGATGATCCTCTCAGTTGGTCATGTCAACTTCCAATGGCTGGCCACTGCCCTCCTCATCTTCAAGGCGCTTGTCTCCTTTGCAAAACCTCTTGAACCACCACTGCACTGTACATTCATTAGCAATTCCTTGGCCAAATGCATTGTTGAAACTGTTAGTTGTCTTTGCTGCTTTTTGCAACCCATTCTGAACCCAAAGAAGAAAATCACTTGAATTTACTTTTTATCTAACATCATTTCCCTAGTCTAAAATAAATATAAACAGCAAGTAATAAGTCATCAGCAAAAAGAAACCATAATAAAAGAAGAAATGTGCATTAAAATGATGTATAACATAACCAGATTTATTTAAGAATGCACCAATATCAAACAGCAAAGTTCAATAATGCAAAACCGCAATTACTTTTGCACCAGCCTAATAATTCTACCTATACAAACGTCACATGACAGTTGGGAAGGTCTAATAAACTCAAGAACTATATCAAGAACTGCTTCATTATAACTAATTGCCTGCCAAAAAATTTATCTCATTTTATATATTTATATATATATATATATATACACACACACACACAAATATGAAATTTACATGAGCATGCTGATTTGGAACTTTAAAATTTGAATTGCCTCTTAGTAAAAGCTTAAAAACTGCTACAATTCAAAGGAATGGGGAAAGTTGCCTGAAAACAAAAACCTGAAACCATCATTACCACCAAAAAGTATCTTCTTTTTCAATAGTAAAGAATGCAAAGATAACACCCCAACCTAAAGTTTGCGATGCACAATTCAGAATCTGGCAGTCTAGAACCATCTTCACTTCCTCTCTTTCTTTCCTTAGAATCCAACTTGGCAACAAGTGTTGTGGGATAAGCTTTGCAAGGCCTCTCAGGTTGGACGGTTCTTCTATTTCCCCATCTGTGCCTCAGGCTGAGCCCTCCCCTCAGCACCCTCACAACAGGGTTCACTATTGCCAGGCTCTCTGGGCCATCCTTAGTGCTGCCAGATCAGCCTTCCTAAAAAGCAGAATCCTCAGGATCCACAGAGATTCTATCCGCCTCATCCTGTTCCCCTCTACCCCAAAAACATTCCCCTCCTCTAGTCTCGGAATTCCTTCACCGTCCAGACGCCAGCCTCAGGGCCTTTTGCTTCCACCAGCCCATCTTATTACAAATCACTCTCCCACAGTCCCTTTAGTGCAGTGCTTCTCAGATTTTACCACACTTATGAATCGTCTGAACACCTTGTTCAAATGTAGGTTCTGATTCAACAGATCTCAGGTTGGGGGCAAGATTCTGCAAATTCTAATCACCTCCCAGCCAATGTTGCTGGCCCACGGACCCCACTTTGAGGAGCAAACCCATTGACTCAGTGGGGAAAAAAAAGGAAGAGGCGTAGTTCTTGGAGACAAACAGACATAGATTTGAATGCAATCTTTCTCAGGCAAATATCTCCATCTGTATAGGGGGAATATTACCCATTTTATGGAAGTGATAGGACCTTTTGACTATAAATAGACATTAGTCTTTTCAAATCTCTTTCACTTGGCTCCCCTAATCTTATCATCTTGTTCCTTACTATGCTTCTCTGATAATCTGGTTTATTTCTCTTTACTCTGGATCTTGTGTGTTGTGCTTAGTCGCTCAGTTGTGTCCAACTCTTTTCGACCCCCTGGACTGTAGCCCGCCAGGCTCCTCTGTCCATGGAGATTCTCCAGGCAAGAATACTGAAGTGGGTTGCTATGCCCTCCTCCAGGGGACCTTCCCAAGCCTGGGATAAAACCCAGGTCTCCTCTATTGCAGACAGATTCTTTACCATCTGATCTACCAGGGAAGCCCACTCTGGATCTTACCTGACTTTATTTCTTTTAGCACATAAATCAAGAAAAAGGAATTCTTAAAGTTAAGTTTTGTTCTTACAAACTTTGAGCTTATGCAACTTAATACCATCCTCCCCTGCAGTTGAGTGGGGAGGGGCGCATGGAAGTTCCAGTGCTGATTCTATCACTCATCAGCTGCATCCCCTGCTGAATGTGAATTAACACGCCTGGGTTTCAATTACTTCCCCTGTAAAATTCGGCCTTTACCTTCTGTGTTGTTGTGAGAGTTAGGGATGTTACATAAAGTGCTCAGTCAATGCAGCAGACTGCAAAAATGGCCAAACACTCTACCCCTCCCTGAATTCATGTCATTCTCCAACGACTCTGCAGATTCTTCCCATCAAAAGGTAAAGAGTCTGGTTCTTCATAAAGTAAATTGGAAAAGAAGCAATTTGTGTCCATTTCAGCCTAGGACTCAAGGAGCCTTGCTTCCATGCTCCTGCTCTCACCCATGCTGAGCCAGTATGTCACCAAACACAGGGCAGCTTGTCATGTGACAGGAAGCAGGAGGCCCAGCTGCCCCAAAGGACTCAGCCAGCAGTCAGCGAACACCCGGGGGCAGAGCCACCCTGGTGACCGCAGACACATAAGGGAGACTGCACAAGACCAATAGATTCACCAGGTCCAGACTGCTAATCCACGAAGTCACAAACTAAATGAATGGTGGTTGTTTCAAGCCATTATGTTTTGGGGTGTCTGTCATGCAGCAATAGATAACTGATACTGTATATATAAGTAATTTCTCCATAAATAGTGGCTATTACAATATCTGGGGGCTTCCCTGGTGGCTCAGTGGTAAAGAATCCACCCGCTAATGCAGGAGAGGCGAGTTCCATTCCTGGGTCAGGAAGGTCTCCTGGAGAAGGAAATGGCAACCCACTCCAGTATTCTTGCCTGGGAAATCCCATGGATGGAGGAGCCTGGTAGGGCTACAGTCCATGGGGTCACGAAAACCAGTCAGACACAACTTAGAGGCTAAACAACAACAGTATTTGGCAGAAAAAAGACACAATGTCAAAAAAATGAATTTTCCCTATTGTTAAAAATTCTATTTCTGGGTCAGTATTTAGAAAGATGGCTGAGCTGGAAACTAGGGTTCATAGATTCTGATTCCAGTAGCTTTTCCAGTTGGCAGCCATATGACCTTGGAAACATCATTTAACTTATTTGAACCTCAGTTTCCTTATCTGTAAGGTAAAGTGGTTAGACCAAATGACTTTTAATTTTTTGTTTAAAAAGGACTGAGGGTCCATTTTTACAAAATGTAACACTTATTTCCTTGCTAACAGATAGTTCTGAACCCAACTTTTCTTTCTTGTAGACTTTAGGATTTAATCACAGATAACCCTTCCTGTATTTCCATCACTGTTCAGCATTTGGTTGTGACTGAGTTTCACAGTCTAACAGTCATGCTCCGGACCTAGAAGGTGGCCCTCCTTGCTGTGGACCAGGAACCCAGGTAGGCAAGCTCATTAGGAATCAAAAGATGAATAATGCCAGGTAAGTTCCAGAGAGAATCAAAGAAAGTGGCTCTTAACTCTTTGGAGGTGCAGGTGGACTTCTTTTACTAACTTCTAGGTTGCAATAAGTATTTTGGAGGACTGAGTTGTGCAGTGTGATCGCCAGACAAGGAGGATACTACTTTATAGTCATAAAGTACAAATCAAATCTGCATTTA
This sequence comes from Ovis aries, assembly GCF_016772045.2. NCBI lineage: Eukaryota > Metazoa > Chordata > Mammalia > Artiodactyla > Bovidae > Ovis > Ovis aries. Next base: position 57,567,560 of record NC_056059.1, on the reverse strand, counting down.
TTGCATAGAAATGACCCAAGATACAAAATCAATTATGAAATAGGGGGAGAAAGACTTAACACCAAAATTTTAAGTTTTAAAATTCTCTCATGTAGCGATTGACACTGGGCTTCCCTTGTGGCTGAGCTGGTAAAGAATCCGCCTGCAATGCAGGAGACCTGGGTTCGATCCCTGAGTTGGAAAGATCCCCTGGAGAAAGAAAAGGCTACCCACTCCAGTATTCTGGCCTGGAGAATTTCAGAGAGTGACTCTGGAATTAACAAGTAAACTGCAAATACATCCAAATACATGTTGTATTAAAGAGTTACGCATGTCGCAGTGACTAGGATGGTTTTTCTTTTCTCACGGGGATTCAGCGCCTTTAACATACCACTAGTACATGCTCTAACACCGCCCTTAGCAAATACAATACAGTCTTCCCTGTGATATACAGCAGGCCATAAGGTGGCCAATTTATAAGGAAAAAAAAAAAAGACTGTTACACCCACTTCCATTATGTTACATAGTAAAAAGTCAGGGTATTTTTATTTCTGGGAGGAATTCAGCTAAACTAGGAAATGTGTGTACAATAAAGGAGTAACTATTTTAATTTTGCCTTCAGATAGTTCTTTAGTTTGGAGAAGGCAATGGCACCCCACTCCAGTACTCTTGCCTGGAAAATCCCACGGACAGAGGAGCCTGGTGGGCTGCAGTCCATGGGGTCGCTAAGAGTCGGACATGACTAAGCAATTTTACTTTCACTTTTCACTTTCATGCATTGGAGAAGGAAAGGGCAACCCACTCCAGTGTTCTTGCCTGGAGAATCCCAGGGACGGGGGAGCCTGGTGGGCTGCCGTCTATGGGGTCGCATGGAGTCGGACACGACTGAAGCGACTTCGCAGCAGCGTCAGTTCTTTAGTTGCTAAGTTGTATCTGATTCTTTGCAATACCCTAACTGTAGCCCACCAGGTTCCTCTGTCCATGGGATTTCACAGGCAAGAACACTGGAGTGGGTTGCCATTTTCTTCTCCAGTGGATCTTACTGAACCAGGGACCAAACCCATGTCTTCTGCATTACCAGGCAAAGTTCTTTACCACTGAGCCACCAGGGAAGTCCCTATATGCATAGTTAAGTCTGCAGAAAGACGCACAAGGTTGCTGAAGTGTGAGAAAAAACTGGCTCACTCTGTATCAAAAGCTTTCTTTTGTGATAGAAATTAACTAGGTGGGGCCCCAGGGTAGCTCCATTCAATAGGGACAAGATTGCAATGGCGAGTGACTTCTGCTTATATACCTGGAACACATATATTTTGAAATGACATGTAAACTAACTTCAGAGACTTGAGTCATCTGATATTTTCTGAGTTAATATCTTAAATACCTTTGCCCAAGTATCTTTTGAATCAATTCACCCTCTCCTCTGGTGGGATTTTCCTCAGCACCCACCTTGCTTGTATCTTCCCCATTTCATTCTCACTGCAGCGGAAGTGAACTTTCTCAAATACAGATCTGCTCTGCTTAAAATCCTCTAATGGCTTTTCTGAAGACTGGAAGACCCCCGAAGGCAAGGACTGTATTCTTAGTACCTGGTAGAGTGTCTACAAATATGCTGTCTCCAAGACCAGGTTGGGGTTACATTCAATTTTCAAGAGCTGTTTGTACATGGAGTTTTACTGCCCATGGGAAATGTGAGACATGATACCCTTTGACTTATGTTAATGCAGCTCAGAAAAGTCTTTTCGAAGATGCTTGATAACACTGAGTTAGTATTTGAGGTATTTAAGTCTTTGCTTGAGGATACACATTCACCTGATGGGTGTGTTGCAAGCATACTTTAGGGTAGGGTCATTTTGGTGATATGTGTTCCTCTTAAAGATTCCAATCTCTGTGGGACCTTGATTTTCTCAGATTAGAAAGGGGAGAGTAGATAGAAGATTTCATTTTCCTTTTATTTTCTTAAATAGCATTCAGGTAATAACCAGACTATGAAACTAACAGGATGACCCATCTGACTGGCAGATGTGTGACAGCTCAGGTCTGCCCGAGGATGAATCTATTAATTCCTCTTTTCTAGTTACCCAGTAAGTCTATCTGCCACCAATAATCAAAATGCGTGCTGTATATATGTTCTGAGTTACTTCAGTCGTGTCCAGCTCTTTGCTATCCCATGGACTGTAGCCCGCCAGGCCCCATGGAATTCTCCAGGCAGGAACACTGGAGTGGGCTGCCATGCCCTTCTCCAGGGGATCTTCCCAACCCAGGGATCAAACCCGTGTCCCTTATGGCTCCTGTATTGGCAGGTGGGTTCTTTACCACTAATGCCACCTGGAAAGCCCAGTAATCAATACAATACCCCCAAAGAGAGACAGAGAGAAAAGAGCAGGAACTAGGTTCTGTTTTCTGAAGAGCCAAAAAGAGTTCAAGATTCTGAGTTACTAAAAAAAAAAAAAGACTGTAGAACTAGGGGAATCTGACAGTTCAGGTGGAGGAAAGTCAGTTACCAAGGATTGATTGGTATTTAACTATTTGGAAATTGAAGTCCATTCCTGGAAGCACAATCAACGGCCTCCCAGGGCACCAAGGGCAGAGCAGTTCCTGGAGCAAGGAGGGTAGCCCCTGCTCTACCCTTGGGCAGATGCTGGATTTGGGCCAGAGCTTAGCTGGGTTGTTTCCAGGTCCAGACAGGGACTAGGTGGGAAGTTAGAGGGACTGTTCCATTCCTAGGCTAATGAACATATTTAGTTGATACACAAGCTGCTATTTTGTTTTAAATTCCAGATATGTAAACGCTCTTTAGACTCTAGCTAAGACTGGCCAACTTGATCTGTAGATGTCATTACACATCTAAATCTTCAGAACCTTTGAGGACCAGACCCCAGGGTCAGATACCGTGAGATAGGTGCTTATTGCATACCTGCTGAATCAAAGAACAAGATCATGATGGGCACAGAGTGAGCCAAGAAGAAAAAGAAGCAGAACCCCGCCTCTGTCAGTGTCTGCTCCATTTCACCGCTGTGATCAAGGCAGTTTCCTATAACTAACTCTTCACACTTAAGTGAAATACAAACTACCCCAGAACTCTACTTGACCTTCAGAGCCTTGTAATTGTTTCGGTGGTCTGCCTCATGACTGTTAGGTTGTCCCAGAGACCTGAGCACTTAGCCTTAGAAGACTTTAACATTTCTCCTTAAAACAGTGTCAACTTGAGGATTCAGTGGGGGAATAACTGGCAAATAACAGAATCTAAAAGAAGAATCTTTTAAAGAATCTTTAAAAGAATCTTTAAAAGAAGCGACAGCTTTCCACTTCTTTCTCATTCAGCTCTCAAACGTTTCTTAAATAGCCTGCTTACAACCACCCAGGAACATTCACACGCCATGGTGAGAAGTGCCATCAGTAATTCTCTCTGATATTGACAGAAAGAAAAGAAGCATCCTATTCTTCAATAATTTGAACCACCTCATGGAACACTGACTTCCTCTAAATTCACTGGGCAAACATCTATACCACAATGGAAAATAAAATGTACTAAATTACTAAAGGGAGTTATTGTTGTTTTTAAGGTTATTTGCAGTGCTTGAGGGAAAAAAAAGGTTTTTGTCTTATATCATTGGAAAATTCGTTCAGTGGTGGTTTGTGAAAATCTCACCTCATCTGTACTGCCAAGGTCACTGAGACCCAAGTAACTGACCTGGGAGATATTTGCCTAATTATCAAATATTCAGCAAACCATGCGTGACCATTTAACCGTTTGCACCTGGGACCGGCCTTCACACGCGTTGCTTCCTAGCACTGCCCTCCTCCCTTCCACCCCTATTCATCGCCACCCAGAGCGCCAGCACCCCTGAAGGAGCAAAATCCTGGGACTCAAGGACATTTCAAAGAAACAGCGGCGGTCACCGTCCATTTCCGTTTTCCTTAAAAGAAAAAAACACCCAGATGCTTAAAAATGGGGGAAGGAGGGGGTTCTCAGAAACTGTGGGAAATCTTTTGCAGTTTTTCCAATCCAAGTTCTCAGGCACTCTTGAAAGTTCATTAATTAGAGATTTAAACACAAAAGTGCTTTGCACACCAATTAGATGCCAAGCTTTGTAAGCTGTCTTGGTGTTCAGTTTGGGAGAGTTAGTAAAAGTCCCCCCACCTCACCCCATTCTGCATTTTGCCTCTTTCAGAGCCTTTTCTTGAATGACCTGACTTTTCCAAAGCAATCAAAGTGAGAATTGCCCCACTCCCACCCCCCACTTTTCCCCCATGGCAAAAGGAAATAAAGACGTAAAAATCCCCGGCGAGAGAAGTGGGGGCAATTAAGCCACAAAGCCGAGCTCCGCGGAAGTCAAGCTCCGGTGCTGCTCGAGGCGGGGCAGGGAGCGCGGGGCGGGAGACGGTCCCTACCTGGGAATGCGGCGGCGGCGGCGGCGGCGGGGTCCTGGCGCCCATGGCTTCGCCGGCCTCGGGCGGCCGCGCTGGGAAACGCCGGCGGCTCAGTGCCGCCGGGACCCGCGGCGCTCGCAGCTGCCGCCCCGGCGCCGTCATTGGGCCGGTGCGTCACGTGGCCTGGCCGGCGGGCGAGCCTCCAGCGCCCGCTAACCCTTTACCTGCGCCGCCAGCGCCGCTCCAGAGGGCTCCCCGAGCCCGACTACCGACACCCCATACGCCCGCCCCGGAGCCCAGGCTGGCCTGCGGGGCGCACCCGAGCAGGAAATCTCGGAGCTCGGCTTCTGATCGTCGACACTCAGGCTGCGTGCCAGCCGCCCGCTCGCTCGGGGAAACTTTTTGGTGCCTACTTTATCGTCGTGCTGCGGGGGAGAGGGGAGCTTCCTAAGATGCGGGACCTAAGAGGGGAGATACATAAGTGCACTCCCTGGCAAACTGATGTACCCTCCTTCTTCCCGTGAACTTGTTTTGTTTCCTCCCCCGTTCTGGCAAGTGCGTACCTGGCATACGCACTGTCACCTGCCTTTAAGGGATAAATATTCTGGGGTAGAGAGCAGACGCTACCAGGATGAGAATTCCCTGGGAAGCTGCATAGCCTCGCCGGCACCCTGGAGACCGCAGTGGGAGTTCAAAAGTCATGCTCCCCCCGTCCCCCACCTTCCCTCTCTGTTCCTGGGGTGTTGGAACCTCGGCTGCCACACTCCGTCTACCGTCCTAAGCTCCAAGCCTGAGCTTGGAGCCATCCATACGCTTAAGGTGGGTTGATTTACCCTAAAATAGTACTTAAGCGTTGGAGATTCTTTTCACCTGTGCTTCAAAGTGCGTCGGTGTTGGCCTTAACAGGGAGATATGTTAAGCAAGGGCGCCACCTAGCTTGTCCTTTTCTCTCTTTCCCCTTCATTCGTCCATTCAGAGAGCGTCAGCTTGAAACAGTATGCTGGAGAAGCAACAGGGCAGAATACCGTTTAAAGATGTAATCTGTCCACTCCAGTGACTCCAGCGCTATTTACATGACAACGTTTGTCACACTTTAACTCCTTTTTTTTTTTTTTGAATCATTCCACTTATGTAGTGGCTGCATGTTTTAAAATGATAGATTATTAGGATGGGAAGATATTATGATTCAAGAAAATGAGAATGGTCTGGAATGTTTTGAAAAGAATGATCATTGTACAGCTTGTCTGACTGGAAAATACCCTGTGGAACTGGAATGGTAGCTGCCAGGGGCAGACATCATATTTCAGGACACAAAAGCTGGTGAAGAAGTTGTAGTGGGTATACCTTCATTTACTGTTACTCAGTTGGTACAGTGTGAAATGCCACATGCTCGTAAGTTCTGAGATTTATTTTTCTGAAAAGGATACCAAATTGCTATGATTTATTCAGTAATCCTGGATAAATACTTTGGTATTATGTAGGAACTTGGATGATCCTTTTAGTTTTATTCAGTACGGTTATTTTTTAGAGATCATGTACATTTCAGATCATCAGCAGTAATGTAGCAGATAGGTGAATTTCTGTTTTAGAAAGGATTGCCAGGTATTGTACTCTCACAGGTTCTTAGGAAATTTTGTGGAATGTTTAAGAGTTACTGAAATTCATTTATGGAATATTTTCATAGAGAAGGAAATGGCAACCCACTCCAGTGTTCTTGCCTGGAGAATCCCAGGGGCGGGGGAGCCTGGTGGGCTGCCGTCTATGGGGTCGCACAGTCGGACACGACTGAAGTGACTTAGTTTATGTGCTGTTTTGGGCTTCCCAGGTGGCGCTAGTGGCGAAGAGTGTGCATGCCAATGGCAGGAGACATAGGAGACACTGATTCCACCCTTGGATTGGGAAGTTCCCCTGGACGAGGAAGTGGCAACCCACTCCAGTATTCTCTCCTGGAGAATCCCATGGACAGAGGAGCCTGGCAAGCTACAGTCCATGGGGTCGCATAAGAGTCAGACACGGCTGAGGAGGCTTAGCACAGGTGCATGCTGTTTTACATTACTTTCTGATAAAACCCTTTGTCCGCGTAAAGAACCATCTTATCCAATTTCTAACCCATGCTTTAAACATGGTCACAGGATAACGGTAAGTTTTAGTTGGTTATTTTGACCAAAAAGACTTGGGTGTTTATCTTGGGTTTTAAAGTATGTTTCCCAGACTAGCAGAATTGGCATCATCTGGGGGGATTTAGTAAAACTGCAGATTCTTGGGCTCCATCCTAGACATATGGACGCAGAAATAATGGGGTCAGGGAGGGCGAAAAAATATGTGTTTTAACAAATGAGGCACCACTGCCCTCAGCCTGCTCAAGCTGCTGGCTAGGTTACCCTCATCTATTAAAGGCTGGGGGGATACTATAAACCACACGTAGTGGTGTTAACCTCAAGTTACCAGTTTATCATGTTGATACCAGCTTGTCATGTTGATACACTAACCCAAACCCTCTGATGTGTCCGTACTATGTGTAATCTGTAGTTAATGCAGATCACAAGGAATGCCAAATAGAGCTCAGAGGGGCCCCTCATAAAAACATACAGAAGAAAAACCTATGGTTTCTTCATGCATATGGGAATGAAACACCATGAATCACTTAGTTTTTAAGGTGTGCTTATGTTTTCATTGGCATATAAATTGTTCTCTGATGATAAGTCATGGAAGCTAAGAAAGCTATTGGGTTGGTCAAAAAATTCATTTGGGTTTCCTGTAACAGCTTGCAGAACCTAAACAAACTTTTTGGCCAACCCAATAATTTGAGTGGATATGTATTTTTTTTATTGGAGGATAATTGCTTTACAGTGTTATGATGGTTCAGTCATAATTATGCATATATTCCCTCCCTCTTGAGCCTTCCTGCCCCCCTCCCATCCCACCCTTCTGGGTTGTCACAGAGCACCAGGCTGGGTTCCTTGTGTTACATAGCAGCTTCCCACTAGTTATCTGTTTTACAAATGCCACTGTATATATGTCAGCACTACTTTCTCAATTTGTCCTTTCCTCTCCTTCCCCCACTGTGTCCACAAGTTGGTTCTCTACGTCTCTGTCTCCATTCTTTCCTGTCAAATATTTGTCAACATAGCTCTAAACGAAAGAAGAGACAAATTTTTAAAAAGGTTATAGTATTGGCTTTGGAGAAGGAAATGGCAACCCACTCCAGTATTCTTGCCTGGAAAATCCCATGGATGGAGGAGCCTGGTAGGCTACAGTCCATGGGATCTTGAAGAGTTGGACATGACTGAGCGACTTCACTTTCATGAATTGGAGAAGGAAATGGCAACCCACTCCAGTGTTCTTGCCAGGAGAATCCCAGGGACGGGGGTGCCTGGTGGGCTGCCGTCTATGGGGTTGCACAGAGTTGGACATGACTGAAGTGACTTAGCAGCAGCAGCAGCAGCAGCAGCAGCAGCAGCAGCAGCAGTAGTTCTGGCTTTGGAGAAGGGAATGGCAACCCACTCCAGTATTCTTACCTGGAGAATTTCATGGACAGAAGAACCTACAGGGCTACAGTCCACGGGGTCAAAAAAAGTGTCCAACGTGACTGAGTGACCAACACTGGTGGCTCAGTGGCAAAGAATCTGCCTGTAATGAAGGAGACTCTGGCAATGCAGGAGATGTGGGTTCGATCCTTGGGTTGGGAAGATCCCTTGGAGAAGGAAATGGCAACCTCTCCAGTATTCTTGTCTGGGAAATCCCATGGTCAGAAGAGCCTGGAGGACTATAGTCCATGGAGTCGAATAGAATCTAACCTGACTGAAGTGATTAACACAGCATAGTATTGGCTTTCGTTATAATCAAGCAAGTGCCATAGTAAGCATTTTAGACTTTTGAGAAAGAGATTACTGGTTAGATTCTATATTTTTAGCTCAGTTTTCTCCATTGGATGGATAGTGTATTTCCAATTGCCTGCATGGATGTCTTAACCTTTAAACTCTCTTGGTCCAACTTTATTATTTCCCTCATTTTCATCTCCTAACCTATTCATTTTACATTTGTAACTCTACTCTTCACTCAATTTTGGTTGGAACTGGAATTAGAATTTTCCTTCTTTTTCATCACCAACCTCTATCACTGTCTTCTCTATCAGTAATGTCCTGAAGTCACTCGTCTTAGCAAGTTCATTGCCACTGCCCTAAGATCAAGGTCTTATGCTTTCTATATCAGACCTTTGCAACAGTCTCTTTACTGGTCTCTCAGCTTATGGTCTCTTTCATCACTAACTCAGCTGACATAGTATTGCTCCAGGCATTCTAAAATACCATTTCACCCAGACTATTCCCCTTCTCAAAAACTTTTTAATGATTCCCTTTAGGTTATTATGGGCTTCCCCGGTGGCTCAGTAATAAAGAATCCACCTGCAGGAGACACAGGAGACATAGGTTTGATTCCTGGGTGGGGAAGATCCCCTGGAGGAGGACACGGGTTCGATGCATGATACTGGATGCTTTGGGCTGGTGCACTGAGATGATCCACTCCAATATTCTTGCTTGGAGAATCCCATGGACAGAGGAGCCTCGTGGGTCGCAAAAAGACACAACTGAAGTGACTTAGCGCACACCTATTATCAGGTAAAGTTTAAAATCCCTACGTAGCATTTAAAGTCATCTAAGTACTTTGGAGATATTTTGGCTCTCCCTGATTTTGCTCAGGCAGCTTCCTCCACCTGAAGTGTCATTCTGACATTGTGACAGCTAAGCGCTGCTTAGCCTTGAAGCCCCTGCTCTCTGTCGCCCCCTCTTGGCCATCCTTTTTGATCCCCAGTTGGATTTATTTGTTCCTCTGCAGTGGCAACTCACTCCACTACTCTTGCCTGGAAAACTCTATGGATGGAGGAGCCTGGTAGGCTGCAGTCCATGGGGTCACTAAGAGTTGGACATGACTGAGTGACCTCACTTTCATGCATTGGAGAAGGAAATGGCAACCCACTCGTGTTCTTGCCTGGAGAATCCCAGGGGCAGGGGAGCCTGGTGGGCTGCCATCTGTGGGGTTGCATAGAGTCGGACACGACTGAAGCGACTTAGCAGCAGCAGCAGCTGCAGTATATCCTTAGCACCTGGCTTTCACGTCTAACAACTTAAAAAAAAAAACATAGTCTGTCTTATATGTAATTTAGTTGCACTTCCCTTAGATTATAGGATTATGGAGGGCAGAGGTGTGCGTGACTAATTTTTAAATCATTTTAGGCATAACATAATTTGGACATAGCAAGTACAGTGTTTGTTGTATTCTTGCTCCTAGGATGGAAGATATTTATATAAACAACAAACTTCATGTGTATTAAATGGTCTTATGCAAATAATAATGATCCACTCCTCTACATTTTCTCTGAGAGTTGAACTTCATGTACTACACATAGTACTTGCTTCCTGTTTTCCTATTAAGACTGAAATCAAAGAAGGTATAAACTATTTTACTCAAATTTGTCGTCCTGGCAAAATGCATACCCAAGTGAATATTTGCTGAGTGAATGCCTCAACTATTGTGGTTATGGTTATACGTGAAAATTCTGGGAGTTTGCAAAGACCTCCAGTAAACTTCAGAGCCTAGTCTGGTCTCTAATCTGGAAATTAGAAAATATTCTTCTAGGTTATTATTAGTAAGTGTCTGCTAGATACTCAATGCTTTATTTTTATGTGCTGTGAGAAGCTAACAGAAAGAAATTGATGATGTGCTGAAATCCTGTTGAGCGATTCCCTCTGGAGCTCTGTTTTTAGGTTTCATCTGTACCTTTGGAATGTTTCCAGTGCCTACTTCATACGGCTGTTGTGAAGATTACATGGCTTAGAACATGCAAAGCTCCAAAAACTGTCTCGTGTACAGTAAGCACTTGGTAAGCATGAACAATTATTATTATTATTATTATTGAAGATACTGAACTGCACCTGCTAAAGTTGGGGGATAAAAACAAACACCATGCAAATCTAAGTAGTTTATCCTTTATTCATACAAACAATACATACACAAGACTGTACCTTTTTTGAAGACTGCAATAATTTTCTAGTGTAACAACTCTGTAACAAAATTTAACTAAATGTAACATTTATGAAAATATAAATCTCTGATTGGGTAATTCTTCCCAACAATACAAAGTTTACATAAAAACATTCAATATGAGCTATCAGTTGCAAACAAGTTAGGAAAAATCATTCAAGTCACTTGTTAAAACTCTATTAGCTGTTACATAGAACATTCACACTACATTGAATCCATCTAGGCATTTAATTCTTAGAAAGGTGTAGCATGGAGGTCCAACTGATAATGACAGGAATAAGTATGTGCTACCTCCAAAGAGCTAAAAACAAAAAAGCATTGACTCATACAATCAACTCCAGGTAATCTGTACGTGGGCTGAAACTTCTCTGGGCTACCACCTCCCTGGTTGGTAGCTAGACCAGGAGGAACATACTGGAAAAAAATCTTTCACTGGGGTGTTTCATATCTGAACCTCATCTCTGTATGCTTATGTGTCAAACTGTTTTCCAAAGTGAAATACACCTATATTGGACTCCCTGTGGGTTAGATCATTTGTTTCTGACATTAGCATTAACAATTAGGATGTAGCTCTCCTTTTTTCTCACATTTCTCCCCCACATCTCTGTGAGGGCAATAGAGGAGCTATCACTACCTTTATTTTTGCAGTTTAAGAAAACAATACGTTTGGGACGTTAAAGATCTGTCTACAGATGAGTTCAAGGCAGAGCTGGCTGAAAGTCAGTGCCTTGCTCATTTTTCTGTCTTCTCAAGACACCATGGTCCCTTTCAAACCAAACCACTACTACTGATCACCATTGGAAAGTCATCCAAGGACATGCCATGAGGGGGATATGGAAGGAAGAAAATCATGTTCCCCTACTGGGATGTAATATTTTCTTTTAAACAGGAGAAGTAGTTTTTAAAAAAACATTGAATACCAATTTCATAGCTTCTGCTTTGAAATGGCTAAGACTATAAAAGACTCCAGAGAATCCTCAGGCAGAAAGGATAACGGATAAAGAATGATACATATAGTGTATAGAAGTAAGAAAGTGCTTACTTACAAACAGGACAGTAAAGAGCCTTTGGATGCCCTTAAGATTTATGCAATATTTTAGCACGAAGACAGGCATATTCAGTTTGTCCCAGAGTATTTGGTCAGCTATCTGCGTTTTACACAGGAAAGAAGAAGAATGAGAGTAAGTAAGGCAAATGTCGTCAGTATTCCACAGATGGCATGTCGAGAAAGCTTTCCTTCTAATAAGATTTACTGCAGGGGTTTAGGAAATAATCTATGCTTCCACACAACCAACTTCTATAGCACAGCCTTTTGTTGGTACAATGATAGAAATGAACAGGTGTTTTGACTGCGTTTATAATGCCCTTTCTGTAACATTTTTACACCCAGCACAAACAGGCATTTCAAAATGACACGAAAAGATTGTGGTTTCATATTAAATGTGTTCCTTTGCAGCCCAGAAAATAGTTTAAAAATTGTGTGTTCCATGATACAGAAACCCTTGCATGCAATTGTAATGAAGACCGACTCTATGTGTGTTCAATAGCCCTGTAATAGCGGTAGGCAGCTCTTGCCCCAGTCCAGTCTGTGGCCTCATACTAAACATCCTTTCTCTTGGGAAACTGGGAGTACCTCTGGGCACTTTTGTACATTATTTGCACCTTTAGACCTTCCATGTGCAGACTGGATTGACACAGTTGTCAGGATCGTAAAAGTGTAAGGGGAGATTAAGGCTGTGTTTAGTTATCCACAATCATTTGAAGTTCAACAGCAGTTTGTGTTCACAATTTCAACCTGTTGCTGTAGGACTAACTCCAGTCCAGATGGTCTGTGTGTAGCTCTAACCTCTCTCATCTGGACAATGGGATGAGTTAAGCTGCTTCTTCCAGTCCAGTTAATTTAAAAACTACTCTCAGCTGATATAGTCATGTAAATATGATTTCTAGAAATTCTGTCAAGACTGCAGTCTTGGATAAACTTTGTCAAAAAGACCGATTCTACGAATAGTTTCACATTTCTGTACATTTCATGTGTGCGTGTGAGTTGCTCTGTCGTGTTTGACTCTGTGACCTCATGGACTGTAGCCTGCCAGGCTCCTCTGTCCATGGTTTTCTCTAGGCAAGATACTGGAGTGGGTTGCCATTCCCTTCTCCAGGGGATTGTCTCAATGTATGAGAATGGCAATAATTAATACTGGAACTGCAGCATCGTTCCTTTTTTCCCCCCTGTCGTTTAAGAACGAATGTGTACCATTTGGGATACAGAAGGTTATTGTTTTTCCTTTTATGTGTGTATTATGCAGTTCTGCTAAGCAGGAAAAACATTTTGTTAGTTGTCAGGGGCATAGCTGTGGCCCCTGGATTCCAGGGCAGAGCACACCCGCTCGTAGCAGGAGTTGTGTTTCTTGGAGGGTGTTGACTCGTTCGGTTCTGAGGCGTCACTCACGGTGATGGGGCTGTCTCTTGCAAAAACCTCAGTCGACTCTCTCCATAGACAATCCACAGACACTTTAAAACAGTAACTATTACACTTTGGCCTGGATGTCTGTGTCGCGTTGTTGAAAATTTGTCTGCTGTTTGAAGTGGCGATTTTAATTTTCAGCGCAGCATCCACACGGTCCACCACGGTGTATATCCCTATGCTGCCATCGTCAAAACCCACAATGATGTTCAGGTGACGCTGGGAAAGGGCAAGGAAAGTTGGTGTTTTGTAAAGGGAACAAGCACCGATATTTTTGCCATCGGCCAGTCTCATGACAATCAAACTGGATATTGCACCATTTTCATCCTCTTCTTCCCCATTTCGGAAACAAATGTATACCAGGTAGCGCCCGTCTCGAGACAGCCTCTGCCTCCAAATGACCCCAGAGGCATGCACCACCCGTAATTTGCCGCTGTGTAAATCCAGCACGTTGATATTCTCATCTCCCCTGGAAATAATGCCTAGCTTTCCATTGGGAGAGATTTCAAAATCCTCTAGGTTTTTCAGAAAGTTGTTTGGAAGTTGCACGCGGCGGCAGATCACTTCTTCTGTCAGACTCCAGATATTAACCGTCTCCGCCGACGTGATAAACACGATGATATCCGGGCAGTCGGGAATCAATTTAAAATTCACAATGGTGGTGCCATCTTCGCAGCAGAACTTCTTGGTGATGCTTCCTGTCCAAAGACTGACCGCCAGCACCTTGCTTTTGGTCATGCCCACCACGAAGGTGTTCGCAGAGGTGATGAAGGCGTTCTGCAGACTGGTCAGGATATTGCACACCCTGTGGCCCGTGGCCAGTCTCCAAACCCTGGAGGCATTTTCCTCGCAGAGAGAGACCACAAACTGGTCATTGTGTGTAATCAGCAGCTGAGAGATTCTCTGCCCATTAATTCGAAAGAGGTTTTCACCACTGCTGGTGTGCCAGACGTACTGGCTGCTCTTATCGTCTGACGTCACCATGACGTCTCCGGAGGACGTCAGCACGCAGTGTTCAACCGTTCCTTCATGCTTAAATACTGCTTCAAGGAACCCGCTGCTGAAGTTCCACTTGTGAACACAATCTGAGCCATCGAGGGAATAAATGATCTCCCCGCGAGCAGGTAACACCAGACTTTGGATGGGTTTTCCAGTCTTATCTATGTTGGACATAGCTGTGATTATATCTATGTCCCAGATGGAAAGAACACCGCTGGTGGATAAAGATAGCAGCATGTTGTGGTGACTGGATTTCACCAGCTTGACTATGGTACCTGAGATTTCCTGTAAGCTCGCCATACACTGCCCCGTGTCCCGCCTCCAGAAGAACACGGCCGGGGTGTTTTCCATGGTCGCGATGATGCAGTCTCCGTTCTTGGACAGCACAGCTGATATAAAGCGTTCGTTGTGTTTTGCTCTGAACTTTTCTGCCACCTTCCACAGGCCAGTGTCTAAGAGCTCGATGCTGAGGGCCTTACAGATAAGAACTGCACTTTGGTCCTCTGAAAGTTCAATGCTGACCACCTCACTGTCTTCCCTGCGACAGTCAAAGTCATCAGTCAGCTGGGGGTTGGAGATGTCCTCTGTGTTCCAAACAGAAAGGCTGCCCTCACTGTCTACCATTACCATTTCCTGAGCCGTGTCCAAGATAAGAAGGAACTTCACAAACCCACCTGAAAATTCAGATGTCACTGTACATAACTTTTCTCCACTCCCTAGATGAAAGATGGTGGTGGTGTTCAGGTACTGTCCACAGAAGGCGTACACGCCATCCAGTGAGCACTGGACGCAGGTCACTTCGTACCAGCAGTGGAACTGGTAAAGGGGCCATCCATAGAGCAGATCGATGACAGTGACATCTTTGCTGGCTTCGAGCCAGGCCAGAGCATGTTTGACGGACAGTGTAAATCCATTGATGTAGGTGGAGCCACTTCCATGCTTGGTCCCTTTGATTTCTACTTCAGACAGGAGGCAAGAATTTACATTGTCGTAAACCAGCAGGGTGTTATTTGTTGTTGCCACCACAAGATACTTTTCATTATTGGTGAGTTTCATGCCGAGGATGACAGACTGGGCTGTTGTGATTTGCCTGAGTAGCTGACGCGTTTCCACATCCCAAGTGCTGATGGAACCATTTTCTAAAGCTGTGAGGACCGTACTGGGGTTACAGGTGGGCAGAATCTCAGTGACATGCAGGTGACTAGATGACAAGGGAAGTCGCTCTGGGCTGTAGGTCACATCCATGGATGAGTGTAATGGCACAATGGAACAGTATTTGGGCCCATCTTTGTCACATTCTAAGAGAAGATGTCTGAGTTTGGGCAGGGAGCTCACAACAGGCAGCAGCCTCTGCTGAAGCTCTGCAGAGAGGGAGCCGGGGAACGCAACGACCTTGGTTTTGATGCTGCGGAGGGTGCTCGCCAGGAACTTCAGCTCCTTCTCCTGCGAGCAGTTGTAAGCCAGCTCAATGTCTGCGAGCACTTTGTCGAACTGGCCGATTTTGATCATGGTGTAAAGCCAGCTGAAGTTCATGATGATGCCATAGAGTAGGTCGTCAGTCTTCCCACACCTTGTCAGGTGGTACAGCAGCTCACACATTTTCCGATGGTTGACAAAAAAGATGTCAGGCTCCAGTGGATTACACTGGAAGACCCAGGGCTGGTCAGGGGCCTGCCTGTCAAAGGAAGCCTGCTCAATGAAGTGTCTCTCCTCCTCCAGCAGGCTTTTGCTCTCCAAGTCAAGGCAGCCGTTCAGGTAGGGGTCTTCCAGGCAGAAAGCTTTCCTCCTGCCCCCTGACCAGACTCCCAGGAAGTAATCTGCCAGTATGGTGTGCATTTCATGCAGGTCGCTCTTGTCCTGCAGATACAGCTTCTGGGCTATGAGCTGCAGGTGTCTGTTGGCCCAGACCAGCAGGGTGACATTTTTCACGTGTCTCTCGATTAGGTATCCACTGAGCCCCTCCTTGAGCTTTGCGATGTACAGATAAGGTACCCTCAGGGGATTGCTGGGCCTCACGCTCTCATTGAGCTCATTCATCACACTGTTGTCCAGGGCCAGCACGTCCTCCAGCTCCATCTCACTCAAACCCATTTTGGCCATGGTGATGTAACCGAGAGCCCGGGAGACAAGTTTCTGCCCACACTTTTGCTCCAGGGACCAGAAGAGCTGCTCTATGCTTTCGTGCACAGTGACACAGAGGGAGGACTCGTTGACGTCTCTGTGAGATCGCCAGTGTCTCACCTCCCTGAAGGTCAGGTTCACAAACATGGGCAGTGTGCACTTGGAGAAGGCGTTGTTCACATAAATCTGCTGGCCCGACGTGACCTTCCTTTTGACCCGCAGAAGCTGGTGTTTGAGCATCTGGCTGCACATCTTCCTGTCCCGGGGAATCAGCTCAATATAGTTGTCTTCTTCGTGGATAAGGCACCTCAGTTTCTGCAGGATCCCATGTTTGTTGGGCAGCGTGGAGAGGACGATCCGGACGAAGCGGGGAAGGTGCACGGGAAGCCACCAGAGCTTCCGGGCCTCGTCGCTTTCTGAGAGCTGCTCCAGAGCATCGAATATGACCACGAGAGGTCTCTGCAATGAAGACTCATTCAAAAGGTTTATGAATAAGTCACGGAGGTCATGGATCTTCTTAGGGTAGCTCTGAACCAGGCACCGGTAGTTCACTGCCAACTGTTCACAAACACTTAGAAGGAGAGACTTAAGATCAGTACTCAAGTCTGTGGTTCCTAGAAACCTCACGACTACAACTGGGTCAGATTCTGGTCCTGTGTCTTCATGTAGCCAGCCATAAGCCTAAAACACAAAGGTGGCGTTTAGAATGGAGATACATATTCACATGGGCACATGCAACAACACTTCCTCTGCAGAGATCAGCCTTCTGGTAACCCCAACCAGGCAGAAAGTAACCTAGACCCAGGAGATGGAAAAGCCTGAGATGGTCAGAGAGCTGTCACAAAGCTGTGACATAGGTGAAATGCTCAGGATCACTCCACCAGAGGTAATAAAACAGTGGTAACAGTAGCAGTCAACCTCAAGGCAGCATTTGGCTTGTATTCTAAAAGTTACAAAGCATTTCACCAACTGTAAATCTGAATATCTAGTATGCTTAGTTCCTCATCACTGAATTTCCATTTCTTAGCGCGGTTGTTGGCACATGGGAGGTGCTTGGTAAATATTTAATGAATAGATTAAGTAATGACCTACACATTGTATGCTTAGTCTCTCAGTCGTGTCCGATTCTTTGTGACCCCATGAACCATAGCCCACCAGGCTTCTCTGTCAGTGGGGGTTCTCCAGGCAAGAATACTGGAGTGGGTTGCCATGTCCTCCTCCAGGGGATCTTCCCAACCCAGGAATCGAGCCAAAGATTGAACCCAGGTCTCCACATTGCAGGCAGATTCTTTATTGACTGAGCCACCAGGGACCTACACATTAGGTCAAGTCAATTATCTTCCTTAATTGAGGTTACATACGGCTGACCATGGTCTAGTTAACCTTTGCTGTATTTTAATCACTGAGTCATGTCCAATTCTTTCGTGACCTTATGCACTATGTAGCCCGCCAGACTCCTCTGTCCATGGGATTTCCCGGGCAAGAATAGTGGAGTGGGTTGCCATTTCCTTCTTTAGGGGATCTTCCTAAAGATCTTCCCTGGGATCAAACTTGTATCTTCTGCTTAGCAGGCAGATTCTTTACCACTGAGCCACCTGAGAAGCCTTCTAGTTAATTAGAATGTAATAAAAATATTCAGCAATAAAATGATATTGAATATAATCTTTTATGACTCAGAGACTTTTACTCTATTGTGATGCTATAGGGTCATCATTATAATTATTTTTTATTATTATCATAAAAATCTGATAATGTGGGTTAAATGAGTTTGGCTGAATTTGTGCTTTATAACAGACAGTTTACTATATAAACAGGCAGTCATCAGACCTCACATTATCTCTCTGTAGGACAAATAGGATTACATGGGATTACAGTATCATGTAACAGAAGAGGAAACTGAGGCCCAAGCCATATAAATAGCTTGCTTGTAGTTAAATGATTATCAAGAGATGAAAATGGAATCGAAGTCATATCTGACTTTCATTCTAGTGTTCTCTCTCTCCCACTCTCTCTTTTTTAAATTGTACAGTTAAAGAGATAACATATATGAGATGGCTGCTAGGTTTAGTATTTTTCTGTCTGAAAAGGTAAGGAAAAAAAGGGATATGATCAAAGTATAAACACTCCAAAGCATATTTTTAGGGAGATAATGTTTTTCAGTAATCTGTGGAGTTCACCAAGGATACTCCTTAGAAAAAGACATATTTTCTAATACATTAAGAAGTTTATGAAACTTGGTTCCCCAATAGGTAGTTCAGATTAAAATGTGAATAAGTTTAGAAGATTCATGGATGTCAGTTTCAAAACTAACTGCTAAGGAAAATAAGCAACTTGTTTTTGGTGTTTGGCCCCAACCTTTGAAGCTAATTTGGAGGAAGGTACAGTATTCTTGCCTGGAAAATCCCATGGAGGAGGAGCCTAATGGGCTACAGTCCATGGGGTCGCAGATTCAGACATGGCTGAGCATGCGCAAATGCACGCACACGCACAATCCCTCCATTTTACCGCTGTCCTTCAGTGGCAAATCAGAAACAGAATACAATCTGTTTGTCCCTGTGTGGATGGCTTATGATGATTACATGCATCATCCTTCTTCCCAATCCCGGGTTGGAGGATATGTGATGTCTATAAAGAATGGCCTTCTGATATGAGCTCATGTCCCAGGAAATGTTGGTTGCACAAGAGACGACCTGGAGACAAACGTGAGATGCCTGTCTGGATCCTTACAAGGGACACAAGGTCACGAGAGCACAAGTTGTAGTTGGTGGAGACGGGGAGGCGCTGGAGCAGATGTTCCCCAGGAGGGAGGGGAAGCAAGCAGAGTCTCGGCAGGGGACCTAGAACTAGGCAAGGCTCCTGTGAGATGCTGGTGGTTGCACAGCATACCCAGAACAGCGAGCACTCAGAAGGTCATTGTTTGACTGTCACCACACTCTGCCCATGGGGACTGCGTGTGTGTACAGGCATATCACACACATCATATGACTACCGTGCTGGACACAGAGGGTTGCATCACATGTGCATTGTTCCTGCAACCACTTTTATCCTCCCCTCTTCCACAAGGAAAAAGCCCTAGAGTGAGTCTGAAGTGCATGTTGCTGCTGCTGCTGCTGCTAAGTCGCTTCGGTCGTGTCCGACTCTATGTGACCCCATAGACGGCAGCCCACCAGGCTCCCTCATCCCTGGGATTCTCCAGGCAAAAACACTGGAGTGGGTTGCCATTTCATCTCCAATGCAGGAAAGTGAAAAGTGAAAGTAAAGTCGCTCAGTCGTGTCCGACTCTTAGCGACCCCATGGTCTGCAGCCCACCAGGCTCCTCTGCCCGTGGGATTTTCCAGGCAAGAGTGCTGGAGTGGGGTGCCATCACCTTCTCTGGTGAAGTGCATACACCGAGCGTTTTCTCATTTGATTTCAGTTCCCCTTGTAGCATTACTGTCTTGCTCACTTGGAATAATTCTAAAGTTTGAAGACACACCTACAAAGAAGTGCGCAGACACAGGCAGACGGTCACACACATGCACACGCACACACCTATTTTGAGACGACATGGCCCCTAAATATAAGCCTGCCGTTTCAGTTGAAGAAAGGGCTCATACCCTAACACAAGAAGAAAAACCAGTGGTTGGGTGTGGCAGGGTGAGAAACGGTAAATGGGCCTCCCTAAGGACTTTGAATATAAGTCTGATATACCTGGCTGTCACCTGTGTGTGTCCTCACAATCCCCACATGAGGTGCAGCACAGTTGTCCCTCTTCTTGTCCTCATGTGATAGATCATAAGAATGTTCACAAAGTTAAGGACAGTTCTGCTTTTAAGACAGTAGTCACAAGAAGAGCAATATTCTGAAGTAACACCAGGATAGTATAAACCATCAGACTTTGGTATCAAGTGTAACAGGAGGTTAAGCCTGGTACTAGTTTCCCCCAGTTTAGACAATAGATACCACATTCCAGAATGAAGCTCCAGCCCATCTTGCAAGACTTGAAAGGGAATTTCGAAAACTAGTTTTGCTACCTTTGGTGGACTACTTGCCTCCTGCCTGAAAAAGGGGCCAAGAAAAAAAAAATGGGAGAGGAGGATTTTATTGTCATCGTTTAGTTGCTAAGTCATGTCTGACTCTTTGTGACCCCATAGACTGTAGCCTGCCAGGCCCCTCTGTTCATGGAATCTCTCAAGCAAGAATATTGGATGGCCATATCTTTCTCCAAAGGATTATCCCGACCCAGGGATCAAACTCGTGTTCCCTGTGTCTCCTGCACTGGCAGGCAGGTTCTTTACCATTGAGCCACCAGGGAAGTGGGGAGATGAGGATGCTGTGGGGTTATATCTCTCACCACCCTACTCCCAAAGTGCCCACTTCTCACTTCTACCTTTGGGAAAGGCGCTGCAATGGACCACTTTCAGGATGTCCCCTAGGGCCTGAGAAACATAGCCATCTGGGTCTGATGACAGCTGAGGAATATGCAGGTTGAGTGACTGAGCCTGGCTAGCTGCTCCAATGGAGGAGTGATAGGTGCCCTTTTGGGACTGGAGTTTCTCAGGACAAAACAGTACCCACATGTTTCCCATGTTTCACATGTCAGCCACTGATAAGTGTGAGCGATGAGGGTTTCTGCTGGTTCTGTTTTACCCAGTTCTTGTCTAAGGGAGCTTGCTGTGGAGAGGCTCTTGGCAGAAAGATACTAGAATATGGGTTGCTGGCTGTCTAGAAGCCATGAGGGTGACCAGATGGAAAAACAATGCGGTTTCCTGTGCCTAGGGAGCAGTAGGTGAGAGGTGCTCAGTGAGGACAGGTCGGGTAGTGTGAGAGGGAAAAGACCTTCCGGAAACCAGGAAAAGGCCTCAGAAGAAACAGGAGGAAGTTTTAAACACCTTCTAAGACCAGAGTGCAGAGCCCAGGTCAGAAGGGTACTGGTCTATAAGAATGTTCTGGCCACCTTACCTACATCCCCTAAATCACAACCTATAGAAGTCAGAGTGTGGTTGGGGTTGTGGAGGGGAAGAAGTGGTGTAAGAAAGGAGAAGCTGGTCATGTTCCTACTTCCTGCAGGAGGGGCCTGGCATATGGTTGGCCTCAGTCGGGGGAAGGAGATGTAGACTGAAGTATTAATTATCATCTACAACTGGACATATTAATTGCTGAACTGAGATGGATTTAGTATCCAGAAGCAATCAGAGGGCTTGTCTTTGCTGAGAGTGATGAGAAGAGTTGTGAGATCTGCCTTTGTTTCCAGCCAGATGAGAACTAGCTCCACAACATGAGTTTGAACAGTAAGAGACAAAAAAAAAGCTGTTCTAGGATTGAACCTCGTGAGTCTTATCTTTCAGTATAATTGTTATACCAGCAAAAGAGAAACGCTAAAGTATCCATTCCAAAAGGACCGATTATAATTCATAGTAAACACAGAAAATGGAAGTGAATTTGGTGACTCGATCTTTTCCCCAAAGTTTTTACAAATATACGTGCAAAAGAATAGGTATTTACCTTCTTTGCTACTTCAGCTAGTAGAAGGGTCTTTCCAGTGCATGGTCCACCGTATATAATAAGTGGGTTGATGTGCCCGGTTTTGCTTGGAAGAATGTATTTATGCACGATGTTTAGAGATTCACATTTGTACTCGTAGAAGGAGGCATATGTTTTACATAAGGACGAATGCTGAAGGATTTCATCATAGAGCGTGTCAGTTTCTGTATCAAAATTCTGTTGTACCGTGGCCTGAATTATATCAATCATGTCCTCATAAAATTGTTTACCAAGTCCTTCTATGTAATGGTTTTCTATTTCTTGGGAATAGCCTAGTTTCATGTCACAATGAGTAACAGACGTGTACACTCTCAGATTAGATGAAGCAACAATGGTGGGAATAAATTCATCCCTGAGTTTTATCAGCTTCTCTTGGGCTTCAGGGTCCCGAATAATTCTTGGTTCTGTTCCAGTGATATCCATGTACTTTCCCATTTCTGGGATTTTCACGAAACGCTCAATGTTAGCAATTTTCCTTATATAGCAAACACACTTCTTCAGGAATGCTGGAGTTTGCTTTCCTAGAGCAAAGTCAAATTCATCCTCTATCGCTGAAAGAAAGTACAACAAGGAGTTTACTGTCTAGAACCAATAAGCAACGCATCCACGCTTCTAGCACGTGACTCTCAAGTCAGTAGTTGTAGTTTATTTTGCTTATAGTGTGTAGCTGAGTCATCTTTAGAATAATTTCTCAAGCCCTTAATTTCCTATTTGTCTTTTCCTGAACAGCCTGGATCCCAGAACAATGGATTCTAAATAAAATTGCTTAATTTCCTCCAAGACCTGAGGGAGAGGTTGAACATAATCATAAGAAAGCAAGCACACTAAGTTTATAGTTGCTTCTTCTAAGTTCCCACTTGGCTTTGCTCCCAGACTCCAGAGGTTCTAAGAGTGGAGAGCAGGAACTAACTGGGGCAAGGAGAGAATGAGGAAGAGGCCACATGACGTATCTAGTCTATTTCTTCCTCATCGGTCTTTCCTCCATTGTGGTTTCACCATTTTGTTTGAGATGCATATACCCCAGACATATATGTGTAAATATAAATGTAAAAGCATGTTCAAAATATAATTACATGCTAATTTCATTTATCCATTATCCATGTCACTGTTAAATCCCATTACACCCATCAGAGCAGGAACAGGAAAATGACTCAGTATGTAACTTTATTTCTTCTGAGATAAACCATGTTAGGGCTTATAACACATATGCTCACATAAAAGTAAATATACTTTCTAAACCATCTGAGGCCCCATAAGAACATTTAAAATTGTATCAGTACTAATAAAAAGCAACAATTATGCACAATTTTAGGGAAAAAAATAAAATAATTAAACCGATGGACATGAATTTTAAAACAAGCAGTCTTTTAAAGCTTGTTTTCTCCCCTGTGCTTTTCTTTATCCAGTTGGTCTTAACTGAGCATCTGCTATGTACCAGGCATGCTGCTAGTTGCTTAGGATACTGTGGTGGGAGAAAATAGAATGCTGAGAGAAAAAGCTATTAATGAAGCTTATAGTCCAGTGGAGGATGGCAGACATGAATCACTGCTGCTGCTGCTAAGTTGCTTCAGTCGTGTCTGACTCTGTGTGACCCCATAGACGGCAGCCCACCAGGCTCCCCCGTCCCTGGGATTCTCCAGGCAAAAACACTGGAGTGGGTTGCCATTTCCTTCTCCAATGCAAGAAAGTGAAAAGTGAAAGTGAAGTCACTGAGTCGTGTCCAACTCTCAGCGACCCCACAGACTGCAGCCCACCAGGCTCCTCCATCCATGGGATTTTCCAGGCAAGAGTACTGGAGTGGGGTGCCATTGCCTTCTCCGGATATGCATCACAGAGTCCCACAAATAAATGTATTATTTTTATGCCTGGGAAGTTGAATGACATGGTACCGTGAGAGTAAACAATTGGGAAATCTAATCCACTTGGAGAAGTCAGGGAAGATTTCCTTAAGGCGGTGACTCCTGGGCTGGGATCTGGTGGAAGCATGGGGGCAGGGGATGGGGCTGGTTGTAACTTAGACCATCTCAATATACTGGCCACATCTGCAACATCAAGCAAAAACAAAACATAGGTATATTCTATAAAGTAACTATTAAGGGAGGTGGGAATTTTATTTAAAAATGGTTCCTTTTAGCAGAACTGCTGTGATAATATTTTTTCAGTAATGATAGCAATTGATAAAGATTTGTGATTGAAGTAAAAGAGATGTATCTATATAAACCACCAGTGTTGAATAAGCTGTGCCATTCACATCAGGATAGTTTTTTTTTTTTTGGCTGCGCTGGGTCTTCGTTAGTTCACATGGGCTTTATTTAGTTGCAGCGTGTGAGCTTCTCATTGTGATGGCTTCTCTTATTGCAGAGCCCAGGTTCTAGAGCATGTGGGCTCCAGTACTTGTGGTGCATGGGCTCGGTAGCTGTAGCACACGGGCTTAGTTGCCCTGAGGCATGTGGAATCTTCTTGAACCCATGTCCCCTGCAGTGGCATGTGGACCCTTAATCACTAGATCACCAGGAAAGTCCCCAATCAATATATTTTACCAAAGATTTTATTCAGGAAAATTGTATCAGGAGGCCAGGTAAGGAAGCTTATATAACATATGTCTACTCTTCTGTTTGTAGAAGAGTACAAATTTGTTATAATATGTACAGGGGAAGATGCAAGAAATTTGGATATTCTGAACTCCTGCAGAAAGTAGCCTTTGGTCCATTTCTTGTCCAGCCACCTGTGTTCCACCAGGGAAATCCCTCTATCTGGTATTCTTATTTGAAGATTTATGAAAATATTAAAGTAATATTGTAGTGTAAACTCTGACAGTTTTTTTTGGGGGGGGCACTGTTTGTTTATAATGCAAGTGTCTGACTTAAGCTTTGATTGCTGAGGCATCCACTTCAATGATACCTATCTTGAATAAACTCATTAACAGCCAAACATACAGAGCAGGCCAGCCCCCCTCACCGAGACGCCTTTGTTTAAGAGCTCTCGGTGGACTTCAATAACTAACCTTTCCAGCTACTTGTTTTTCTCTCTCCCTGTGCTTTAAATTCCCACTTTTATGTTTTAAATTTACCAGTAAAGAGTGAGCCCAGTAAAAGCAAAGCCCTAGACATGTGTGCTCTGCCTCTCTTTCTCTCTCTGCTTCCGACCTTGCTGTGTGGCTTTAGACGTGCTCTGTAATTTCCAGGTCCTGTAAGTAATGTGGATGGGTGTTCAGTCATGTCCGACTTTTTGTGACCCTATGGACTGTAGCCCTCCAGGCTTCTCTGTCCATGGGATTCTCCAGGCAAGAATACTGGAGTGGGTTGCCATTTCCTACTCCACTTATAAGTTATAAGCCTTTATTTTTTCAAAGTTACCTGATGGTGATTGCTGAAGAGTATCTTGCAGTCCTAACAAGAGACAGAAAGGCTGGTCTAACTACCACATTGGTTACTGATAGACTGGCACAAAACAAATATACTCGATCCATTTCAAAGAGCTGGCCCCTCTTCAGCAATTTTCACTGTGCAAACATGGTCTTGAAATGAGTTGGAATGTAAAATAAATTAAAATTTCTTGAGCATGCATATCTTTTACAGATGTAACCCCAAACAGAAAATAGTCCAGGTATAGTATTTCATACGACCCAGTACAAAACTATTAATCTTCATATGGCTATCCATGTGGACCAAATGAATTTTTTAAAACTTGGGCTGTCTAACTCTGAGTCAGAGGATGCTCTCCCTAACTGGTGTCTCTTATATCAAGAATAGGAGAGTGTTTGCTCTTGGTATTTTTTTTCCTGATACAGCACATTATTTAGGAATAGGGTAGTTTTGCCCTTGATAAAGACAAAGAACCAGGGCTTCAAAAATGGATCAAAAAGATCCCAGAGGAATAAGGATATATGTTAACCTGTATATTCTAAAGATAGTACTTATTCCTGGTGATTTTAGCATTTTTAGGGAGAATTAAAATAAGACCCAATTTTTGACATCTTCTGGAGAACGAATTTGTCAAGATTCTTTCTCTGAGGTTAAAATACAGGCATATCCAGCGAGAATGGTATCAAGTGCTTCTTAGGTTTCCACAAACATTTTGCCACATCATTCACAAAACCAGTCTGAAAATGCAAATACTGTTGCTTTTTTCTTCAATGATTCTTTGCTATCACCTCTTAAAATAAATGCTACTTAACCAATTACTTTACCTAGGAGTGTTCATCCCCTGGAAACTATGACTGACATATTCCTTCAGATATGTGATTTCCTGTGCAATTCCTAAAAATAAAACCTCTTTTCCACAGCTGAAAAAGGCCCGCAAGTGAGTCTCCGCTCAGCAGTTAGGGATATTTTTTATTTTAAGGCTAATCTAGATCCTGCCACTCCCTTACTTCCCAACCTCTGATAGCTTCCCATCTTATACAGTGATGGAAGAAATTTTCACAGATTGAAATATGAGGGAGTCATTCTGGCTTATACCTGATTTGGGTTGAACTGTATGTTAAATAGAACAGCCTGTCTTCTGGCCCATCAAACATGCATTGTACATCTGATTTAACCACTAAAGGAAAGAATACATCTAAAAATCAAAATGGAATATCTATGATTCAGGCATCCAAAATCCAACCAGTGTATGTGGTTTCAGACATTTTTCCTGCATCACTGAGAACTTGAAATCTCTGAACTGTATCAGATGGAAGAACACCACCAGTTTATTCTCAAAATGATATCTGCTAGCAGTTGCCTAGGTCTCAAGGTCTACCCTTGTAACTATGCGACCATTTCAGACCCCAACCAGTCCTTATTTAACATGCATCCTGACTTCTTGCCAGCTCTAATTATAATTCTTGATAAACAACTTGATACCTACTGTAACTTTGTGATTTTTGCCTCTATAAGCCTCCCTCATTTTGCAGTCAGGTAGAACACAATTCAAGTGCTTCTTGAACCTGTCTCTCAGGCTACAGTGCTCAGTTTGGCCTGAATAAAACTCTATTATATTCCTATTATAGATTGTTTATTGATTATTTCTGTTGTTATTATGGCCTGTGCCCACCTTCTAACCTCATCTCTCCTCTGAGCTTGGCAACCTTTACTTGCTTCCTGCTCCTAGAACTTGCTTAGCACATTCCTGTCTCAGGAATCTTGAACCTGGCAATCCCTCCGCCTGGAATTCTCTATTTTAGATATGGCACTGCCAGCTCTGATTCATTCTGCCATTTAGCCCAGAAGTCATTTCCTTCTCACCTGCCCTATCTAAATCTGGACCCCCACAGCCTTCATCAGGCCCTAGGATCCTATTACTGTGTTTTATTCATAGCACTTATCCTTTCTGACATGATATTGTTCATTTATTTGATTACTTGCCTAGCACTTATTTCCTCCTCACTAAACAATAAGTTCCAGGAGAGCAGAAACCTTGCCTTCTTCATCATTGTTGTAGCCCCAGTGCTTGGCATATATATGCCCTCAATAAATGTTTGCTGAGCAAGTGAATTAATGAACAGGTCAACTGAGAACACTGGCTGAGTCTGGTCTATTATATTCAGCCTCCTCTGACTTCTTTTAAAGTCATATTTTTGGAGAATTTCTCACGTACATAAAAGCTTATCTTTGAGTAAAAAGATTACTTGTCTCTCCAGGAGATAAAAACATTAAAAAAAATTAAATTTCATCAGGCAGTAAATACAATTAAACTTGCAGAACCATAAAAGGAAACAGTGAATACATCTATTAATGATCAATTCCTCAGTTTACTGAAGATGCATACAAAATTACCTGAGAACAGGTACCTCTTGGCTTGGCTGTGTTTCATTTTCCCCTTTTCATGTAACAGTTTTACAGCAGTCTTAAATATCTTCTTGATCTCATCTGATATCTCTTGCCAGGTCTTCTCATTCTCGTCATTGGCAGAAGGCTGCATCTTTAGAAAGGTGAAAGTGAGATGTTAGTCTTAAATCATCAAGAAAACCCAATATTTAAGAGGAAGAGAACCATTGTTATTTGAAAGTCTACCGTGGGCCTTACCATGACAGGTGCTTAATGGATAGTATCTCATTTACTCTCCCTAGTACCCTGAAAGTGATGTGAACTCGCCCAAGGGACACAATGGTGTGAATCCAAACAGGATTTGTTAGTTTGATTTTCTCATTGTGTGTTTCACTCTTGAGTTTTGATTCAAATATTGTAACAAAATCATCTCTTCAACACAGTTAAAGGTCAGACTAGTCAAAAGGATGGTTTTTCCAGTAGTCACATATGGATGTGAGAGTTGGACAATAAAGAAAGCTGAGCACCAAAGAATTAATGCTTTTGAACTGTGGTGTTGGAGAAGACTCTTGAGAGTCCCTTGGACTGCAAAGAGATCCAACCAGTCCATCCTAAAGGAGATCAGTCCTGAATATTCATTGGAAGGACTGATGCTTAAGCTGAAACTTCAATACTCTGGCCACCTGATGTGAAGAGCTGATTCATTTGAAAAGACTCTGATGCTGGGAAAGACTGAAGGCAGGAGAAGAAGGGGAGGACAGAGGATGAGATGGTTGGATGGCATCACTGACTCGACAGACATGAGTTTGAGTAAGCTCTGGAGCTGGTGATGGACATGGAAGCCTGGTGTGCTGCAAAGAGTCAGACACAACTGACCAGCTGAACTGACTCATATGTTACTATTTAATTGTCTTTAATTGTTTCTTCCTCATTTATTTTTTATTATCCTCTAGGAAATAAAATCAGAGAAGGCATTGGCACCTCACTCCAGTACTCTTGCCTGGAAAATCCCATGGATGAAGGAGCCTGGTGCTGCAGTTCCTGGGGTTGCTAAGAGTCGGACATGACTGAGCGGCTTCGCTTTCACTTTCACTATCATAATTGGAGAAGGAAATGGCAACCCACTCCAGTGTTCTTGCCTGGAGAATCCCAGGGACGGGGGAGCCTGGTGGGCTGCCGTCTATGGAGTCGCACACAGTCGGACACGACTGAAGTGACTTAGCAGCACTTAGGAAATAAAATAGGAGTGCCTACCAAGAAAGTAACATTTATAGAGTCTTGCTGATAATCTTATTCAAACAGTCATTTACTTAACAACAATTTATGCAGAAACATGGTTCAGTCAATAATTTAAATTTCCCTAGAGGCTCATACAAAGAAGGCAATCGCAACCTACTCCAGTACTCTTGCCTGGAAAATCCTATCGACGGAGGAGCCTGGAAGGCTGCAGTCCATGGGGTCGCTGAGGGTCAGACAGGACTGACTGACTTCACTTTCACTTTTCACTTTCATGCATTGGAGAAGGAAATGGCAACCCACTCCAATGTTCTTGCCTGGAGAATCCCAGGGGCAGGGGAGCCTGGTGGGCTGCCGTCTATGGGGTCGCACAGAGTCGGACACGACTGAAGCGGCTTAGCAGCAGCAGAGGCTCATAGAATCAAACAAAGGAGGAACAGCTAAAGCCAATTGAATACAGATGTGAGTTCAGCTTTGTAAAACTGGTTTCTTGAGGTATCAAGTTGTTTGATATCTACTTTACCATCTACTGTCTTTACTCCTGGCATATTTACCTGGTGAATGGTTTGGGATTTATCCCAGTATTCTCCATATTCTTCCAGATAATAACTTCAAAAAATACATGTGAGGAAGAAGAATAATTGAGTAATCTGACATGATTTCATTTTGCATGGAGAAAATGCTTTCTGTTAAATGTCAGAATAGGCAAAACACAGGGATCTTAAATGAGGAGCTGTTGCTAACCCAGGGCTTTTCTCCTCTTGGAGCTGCTGGGTACTGCATTATCAAGGATATTTTCTTTGGAAGAGGAATGGGTATCTATGCCTTCTTTTCTTTTTCAAATTTTATTTTTTTTATTTATTTGGCTGTGCAGTCTTTCTCTAGTTGTGGCAAGTGAGGGCTACTCTCTTATTTGCAATGGGTGGACCTCTCTTGTTGCAGAGCCTAGACTCTAGAATGTGGGCTCAGTAGTTGTGGTGCTTGGGCTTAGTTGCCCTGAAACATATGAAATCTTCCTGGGCCAGCAATCAAACCCATGTCCCCTGCATTGGCAGGAGGATTCTTAACCACCAGACCATCAGGGAAGTCCTATGGCTTCTTTTCAACCTCTTTAAAAGGTTTAGGCAATAATTAGGGCCACCGGTTTTCTCCACCACCTTCATTTAGTTTCAGGGGACATATGATGGGTACATTTGGGAACAAAGTTGGAGAAGAGACAATGACTGTGTTTCTATCATACTCAGTTCACTTCAGTCACTCAGTTGTGTCCAACTCTTTGTGACCCCATGAATCACAGCACGCCAGGCCTCCCTGTCCATCACTAATTCCCGGAGTTCGCCCAAACTCATGTCCATCGAGTCGTTGATGCCAACCAACCATCTCATCCTCTGTCTTCCCTTCTCCCCCTGCCCCCAATCCCTTCCAGCATCAGAGTCTTTTCCAGTGAGTCAACTCTTCACATGAGGTGGCCAAAGTACTGGAGTTTCAGCTTTAGCATCAGTCCTTCCAATGAACATCCAGGACTGATCTCCTTTAGAATGGACTGGCTGGATCTTCTTGCAGTCCAAGGGACTCTCAAGAGTCTTCTCCAACACCACAGTTCAAAAGCATCAGTTCTTCAGTGCTCAGCTTTCTTCACAGTCCATCTCACATCCATACATGACCACTGGAAACACCATAGCCTTGACTAGACGGACCTTTGTTGGCAAAGCAATGTCTCTGCTTTTCAATATGCTATCTAGGTTGGTTGTGACTTTCCTTCCAAGAAGTAAGCGTCTTTTAATTTCATGGCTGCAATCACCATCTGCAGTGGTTTTGGAGCCCCCCAAATAAAGTCTGACACTGTTTCCACTGTTTCCCCATCTATTTCCCATGAAGTGATAGGACCAGATGCCATGATCTTAGTTTTCTTAATGTTGAGCTTTAAGCCAACTTTTTCACTCTCCTCTTTCACTTTTATCAAGAGGCTTTTAAGTTCCTCTTCACTCATGTATGCCACAGCCTCTCTGCAAGCTTCTACATAAGACACAAGAAAATAAATTAACAATGTATGAAATGTTAAAGAACATACTGAACTAAAAAAAAACAAACTAGAGACTATAAAAAATAACGTCAGATTTTTAAAATACTGCCCCCTCAAAAAAAATCTTTTACAAATTAAAAATATAACTGTTGAACTTGAAAACTCAATGCACAGAGGAGACACAGCTGAAGAAGAAATTTGGTAAACTGGAAAAAAGATCTAAAGTGACTTTCCAGATAGTAGCACAGAAAGCTAAGGAAATTGATAATGTGAAAGACAATTAAGAGACATGGAGGATACAGATGCAAGCTATTATATATGGGATGGATAAGCAACAAGGTCCTACTGTATAGCACAGGGAACTATATTCAATACCCTGTGATAAACCATAATGGAAGAGAATATGAAAAAGAATGTATGTATGTATGTGTGTGTATATATGTATGTATAGCAATCACTTTGCTGCTGCTGCTAAGTCGCTTCAGTCGTGTCCGACTGTGCGACCCCATAGATGGCCGCCCACCAGGCTCCCCCGTCCCTGGGATTCTCCAGGCAGGAACACTGGAGTGGGTTGCCATTTCCTTCTCCAATGCATAAAAGTGAAAGTGAAGTCGCTCAGTCGTGTCCGACTCTTTGCGATCCCATGGACTGCAGCCTACCAGGCTCCTCTGCCCATGGGATTTTCCATGCAAGAGTACTGGAGTGGGTTGCTATTGTCTTCTCCAAATCACTTTGCTATACAGCAGAAATTAACACAACACTGTAAATCAACTATAGTTCAATAAAATTTGAAAAATGAAAAGAGATATGGAGGATAGAGGGAGGCAATCTATTTTTGTGCATGCAACTAAAGAGCTAAAAGGAAAGAAGGAACAGAGGAGAGACAGTATTTGATGAGATGATGGCTGAGAATTTTCTAAAACTGATAGAATATATGAATTCACAAATGTAGGAAGCACAACATATACCAATTGGAACATATACACATTACAGTGAGATGATAAAAATACACATATTAAATCACAGCAGGATCCTCTATGACCCACTTCCCAGAATACTGGAAATAAAAGTAAACAAATGGGACCTAATTAAAATTAAATGCTTCTGTACAACAAAGGAAAATATAAGCAAGGTGAAAAGACAGCCTTCAGAATGGGTGAAAATAATAGCAAATGAAGCAACTGGCAAACAACTAATCTCAAAAATATACAAGCAACCCCGGCAGCTCAATTCCAGAAAAATAAATGACCCAATCAAAAAATGGGCCAAAGAACTAAATAGACATTTCTCCCAAGAAGACATACAGATGGCTAACAAACACATGAAAAGATGCTCAACATCACTCATTATCAGAGAAATGCAAATCAAAACCACAATGAGGTATCATTTCATGCCAGATAGAATGGCTGCGATCCAAAAGTTTATAAGCAATAAATGCTGGAGAGGGTGTGGAGAAAAGGGAACCCTCTTATACTGTTGGTGGGAATGCAAACTAGTACAGCCACTATGGAGAACAGTGTGGAGATTCCTTAAAAAACTGGAAATAGAACTGCCTTATGACCCAGCAATTCTACTGCTGGGCATACACACCAAGGAAACCAGAATTGAAAGAGACACGTGTACCCCAATGTTCATCGCAGCACTGTTTATAATAGCCAGGACATGGAAGCAACCTAGATGTCCATTGGCAGATGAATGGATAAGAAAGCTATGGTACATATACACAATGGAGTATTACTCAGCCATTAAAAAGAATACATTTGAATCAGTTCTAATGAGGTGGATGAACTGGAGCCTATTATACAGAGTGAAGTAAGCCAGAAAGAAAAATACCAATACAGTATACTAACGCATATATATGGAATTTAGAAAGATGGTAATGATACCCTGTATGCGAGACAGCAAAAGAGACACAGATGTATAGAACAGTCTTTTGGACTCTGTGGGAGAAGGAGAGGGTGGGATGATTTGGGAGAATGGCATTGAAACATGTATAATATCATATGTGAAATGAATCGCCAGTCCAGGTTTGATGCAGGATACAGGATGCTTGGGGCTGGTGCACTGGGATGACCCAGAGGGATGGAATGGGGAGGGAGGAGGGAGGGCGGTTCAGGATGGGGAACACGTGTACACCCGTGGCGGATTCATGTTGATGTATGGCAAAACCAATACAATATTGTAAAATAATTAATCTCCAATTAAAATAAATAAATTTAAAAGAGAAAAAAAGGGGGAAAATATATTCAACTATATTTAACTAGACTTCTTGTGATTATCATTTCATAATATATACAAATATCAAATCATTATATTGTGCACCTGAAACTATTGTAATGTTATATGTCAGCTGTATCTCAATTAAAAAAAAAAGAACCATTAAAAAATATAAAGTAGGTTAGTTTAGCTTTTTTACTTTCTTCTTTTGTATATGATACAGAGAATGTTCTGATTTCATTCTTTTATATGTAGCTGTCCAGTTTTCCCAGCACCACTTATTAAAGAGAATGTCTTTTCTCCATTGTAAAAAACAAAAGTAAAAAGCAATAAAACATGACATTTGCATTAAAAAAATACACATATTTTCAGATATACGGAACTTATCGCTCTTTTGGAACTTCCAAAAGATATATTTTAGGAAGAAGGAAATGACCCCAGAAGGAAAGTCTAAGATATCAAAAAAGAAAGGTGAATTTGGAAGATTTCTTAGCTTTGGATTTAGTTGTTAAAAGGAAATTTAGAGTCCAGGGCAGAATAACTTTCTGTCTACCGTGCCTTTTCTGTGGAGAAAAACCACCCTTGCATGACGTAAGCAGTTTAAAAATGTAGGGAGAGACACACTCTGGAGAGAAAGATAACTTACTGCATTTTTATTGCTTTTCAGCATTTCTGATCTGGGTCTGAGGTAATATGCGGCTGGCACCGAGTTCTCATCCCGACAGTACCAGTCTTCCAGTAGCTTGGTGTCCAGCTTCGCCTCTATGGCAGCATCCAAGATCATTTCAAACTCTGAGGCTTCAACTTCTCCGGGGATTCGGATGTTCCCATATTTTTCACCTAATAGGCCCTGTGTGTCACCAAGAAAATTCAGTTTAGTGTGTCACCAAGAAAGTCGGCTTTAGAGTTCACATCATATGACCACTCAATAAATATTAAAGAATAGATAATAAGATACTTTATTCCATCAATTGCCTCTTTTAATCACAGTGGATATGTTTTCACATGGATTATTTTGTAAGTAAAATTAGACCATTTATATTGTAGTATAATAAATTCACATACTGGGATTGCATATTGGACAAATCCAAACTACAGAATTTCATAACAAAGAAATTTCCCCAGAGTTTACATAATATAACAAAAGTTACCTATTTTGAGAATTTTGGTTGGTTCATGCAAAAAAAAAATGTGTTGGACTCTATGAAATATCAAACATATAAACTCACAAACAAACAAAATTGCTTTGTATAGAGTTAATAGTTTGATTCTAAGCCCCAGATTTACACAGCTACAAATGAAAGAAGTATGAAATCACTGAGTATGAAAGATCCCTCTGGTAACTGAAAAAATTAAAAATATAAACAAGATATCATTTTTTTCCTATTAAACTGGCAAAGGAAAATATGCTCAGCGTTATGTGGACATATGAGAAAATGCCTCTGTAGAGCTGATGGGCGTGTAAATTGATCTAATATTTCTTTGAAGGGTATTCTGATAATATATATGAGATGACTTAAAATACATGAGTTTTGGCAATTTTTCTTCTGGAAATCTGTCTTTAGAAAATAAGGATGTACATAACGACTTATCAGCATATTTATGCTGAACCTGTTTGAACAGAAAAGAGTTGAACCTAAGTGTCCAGCAAGTGGGAACACTTGAATACATTTAAACATAATTTGGTATCTCTATTCAAAGGATGTGCCAAATTATGTTTCAGAACTCTATGGCTGCAGAAAGATTTTTATAATATACTATTAAGTAAAAAGTGTGTATAAGATGAATCTGATATTATATATACATTATATATATATGAGAAAGAGATCATATATATGTACACACATAAACAACATATACACATAGAGATTTTATAAGAATACACAGCAAGGTTACCAAGGGCTACTTTCCACCGAATGGTTTTAAATTTATTTTGGTTGTTTTATGAACTTACTGCTTTTGCATTAACATTTTTTTTGCAATGGAAATGTATTTTTTTGTAGTGAGAAAAACTACAGATATTTAAATTTTTTATGCCTGATGATGCTGTGTATACTCCTCATGGAGCAACACTTTCAAAGGCTCCTCTAAGTGTTTGCTTAAGCCCATGCGTCTCAAAATGTCCTAGGACCAGCACCATCTGTGTTATCTGAGAATGTGTTAGGCATGCAAGTTCTCAAGGCCCATCTCAGACCTCCTGAATCAGAAACTCTGCTGATACAGCTGAGTTAAATCTGTGTTTTAGCAAGCCCTCTAGGTGTCTGAACCACTGGTGTAAGCTGTCAAAAATATTAGCTTATATAGCTAGCACCTGATGTTTCAATTAATCTTTAGTGTCTTATCTGGTAGAAATAGAAGGAACATACAGAACTCTACCACAGATCTATACTATCCAAGGTGTGTTGGTCTGCTTTATAATATCCATGGGAAGACTTCTGTTTAATTTGTGGTTATCTTCATTCTTTCTTCCTGTTGACTAGCACCTTTGCCATAAGCTTCCACTACTGAAAGTCGACCCACTAGAAGGTGAATTGTGTTTTGGCTCCTTGGGAGCATTTTTTACTATCTCTGCAACCCAGAATGTTCTTTTCATCTCAGACAGGCAGGTGGGAGAAGAAAAGTACTGGATAGACCTGTTTCCTACATAAATTCATGACCTAAACTGTAATATAAGATGGTAAACATCATGGGGGCAGAGACCAGAGCTTTTTATTCCTGGCACATAGAAAGTATTAAAAAGCATATTTATTGACTACTTGAACTAACCAAGACAGAGAAAGATATCCTTGGAGTTTGTTCTATTCTTATTTGAAACTTCATCTTTTTGTAAAGATAGTATTTCAGCTTTCAGCAGGTAAAGTAACAATTTGGGAAAGTACCAGTTTTGTCAGCAACCTTCGCTTCAGTCCTGAACACCAATTAAGAGCACTTTTATTTGAATCTGCATTTGTTTAGGGCTATTCATGACAACAGGCTGTATGTAACAAAAATAATACCATTTAGACTTGTTTTTCACTTAACAATTCCTCTTCTAAAATCTCTTGTGTTAAGCTTGTCTAAATGAGCAAGCATGACCTCTCATTCTACCACAGATAGAGGCAGAGATGATCCTTCTATGGGGAGCCAGCTTGGTGAATGGGCTACCCTGGTGGCTCAGATATCCGCCTGCAATGCTGGTTCAATCCCTGGGTTGGGAAGATCCCCTGGAGGAGGGCGTGGCAACTCACTGCAGTATTCTTGCCTGGAGAATCTCCATGGACAGAGGAGCCTGGTGGGCTGCAGGCTATGGGGTCACAAAGAGTCGGACATGACTGTGGGACTAAGTGCAGCACAGCACAGTCTGGTGAGTATCCTATTCCTCTTGGGTAATTCTGGATAAGGATAGTCAGGATCTTCAGTCAGAAATATCTGTTGTGAAGAGTGAGGTTTTTGTGCTGGGAGAATTAGCCGCAAACTTACCTGGGCAAGGGAGGGGCTAAGTGGACTTCTAAACAGTAGGGGTAGGACTTTTTGGAGGAATTCCCAAAGCAAACAATGGAGTTTGGTCATTGGATGAAAGACTTGGTAAACAGCCAGAACATTAAATATGGGGTTTAGTAACTGACAATTCTTTAGCCAGCAACCAATGAAGCCTAAGAATGTGATGGACTCAGCAACCAAGATCCAGGGAAATACCAGCTGGATTTCAGGCATGAAGTAGGAAAGAGGACATAATAGTGACTAGTGAAAGAAGATCATGTCCCAGGGAAGGACCATCATCTCTATATTATCAATTTATTGTTGGTTCTTCATCTTCTCTCTGCTCTAAATAAGGCTGGTCACAGAGTCTAGGCCAGGATCAAATCTATGGATCAGTTTCTGAAATATGCTTCATGATGACAAGCACCACATCACCCAGGGTGTTTGTTAGCAGGTTACAAGATGCCTTCTCAGACCTAAGGACCACTGGGCTTGGGGAACCTAGAAATCTGGATTTTAAAATGTGGTTACAAATGAATCTATTGATTCCTCAATAGACTTTAAGGACCACTTGCTATGGGCAATGCATATGTGGTCTCATGAGTAATGGTTCGCAAGCACCAAAGGGACAAGACAGGGAACACAGCAGATCATTACAAAATAAATACAAGGCTATTTAAAAGTAATTATTTGAGTTGAACAGCTGGCACCAAATACTAACATTATTTGATCAATACAGTAAGGTAAAATATTCCTTAGGGTGGAGATTACTAAAGAAGAAAAAATATCCTTATCCCATTCAAATAGCAAATTATATTGAGTGCCTGCTATATATAAAGTGCTAACACAGAACTTCAGAAAAGTAATAACGTGAGATAGGCTTAAAGTTACTTATTGGATTGTTCTCCCCAAGTCTTTGCCTTCTCTCTATTGATTCTTCCTTTGGGTAGAATGCTCATAAATCATGAAGCAGTTACTTTTCAGGAGTCCCAGATAGGATTCTGTCTTATCTCACTATTTGAAAAATGGCAAAAAAGAGAAACTGTAAGAAGGGAGTTTGCTACCACACTTTTCAGGAAGACTTTTTGGGGTTCTATGTGGCTACAGTTACAGGGTAACACACACAGCATACCTGTATCTGCCAGGAATGGCAACGTCAATTTAGAGGAAGATACAGTCCAACTCAGTGACAAAGTTCAGCTTCCACGGTCAATGGTTCAGAGCAGGGGTAGAGATTCGGGGCTACGTCTAAAATGCTAACGATAAAAGTGCCAGTGGCAAGATGGAGGTCCAGTCTTGGTTTCCTAATCAGTATTCCTTAGCCCTGTAGCCAGGGAGAGCAGACATGCCGTAGGGATGACCCTGCGGCAGCTATAGAAACTATATGCCCAAGAAAGCATTATTTTCTGTTCACTGTCAGTAGACTATTCACTCCCAGAAGAGAAGAAGAGTCAGATTTTCTACATCCTTCTGACTCCGATTTTCAAGAAGGTAATTTTTAGCTTGGTTAAACCAGTCTTGAGAGAACTGAGAACTTAAATGCAAAGGGGCCCTCTATTCTTTGCGTCATCCTTGCCTTCTTCTGTGCTGAAATGGATACATCTAAGCCACTGCTTAGAGGGTTTCTCTGTTCCTTTGCACAAGCAACTTGGTTGAACCAGTTTTTGGAGAAACCTGATGAAGAGTTGAGGGACTATATTTGATTTTGCATTGAGGTCCATATATATTAGTTATATCACTGCTCTGTCTGCCTGCATGACCCTGAATTAAAGAAATGCATATGGCTGAAATAATTTTCAAGTTTTCATTGAGTTGTTTGAATATTTTGTCAATATACACATGAACATAAGTCTATGGGATTTCTCCTGAGTCTGGAAATTCATAATTGCCTCTCCCATTCACCTAATCAAATGGCCCATCTTGAAACACTGAAGATATCTAATATTAGTTAGGTAGGAAGCAACAATCCAAATGAGGGCTTAAATACAATCTGGGAGTTAAGCCCAAATGATTGAAAAGTCTAAGAAAAATTTCTAGTGTAGTTTCTGTATATAAAATTCTAGAATAAGAAATACTTCTAGAGGCTTTGGAACTAGACAGAGATGTTTGCACAACATTGTAAATGTACCAGTGGCACAGAATTGTTCACTTTACAGTGGTTAATTCTATGTGATATGAATTTCACCTCAATTAAAAAAAAAGAAATAGTTTTTTAGCTATTGATTTCCTTGCAACTGAGAACTTAAGTGTAAAAGGACTCTCTATGTATCATCTTTTCCTTCCTTATGCTGATATGGATATGTCTAAGCCACTGCTTTCAAAGGCTTAGGGATAACATTTTCTTTCCCCTCAATTGATTTTTCTTTTCCTTTGCACAAGCATTGATTTCTTTTTTTGTTTGTCCTTGTCCTCTCCCATTCCCCCCTCAAGTTCTTTATGTGCGGTTAGTTCTGCCTGGGTGTGCAGTTGAGAATCTTTGAAGTCTGAGTCTGATGCCATGCAGTTTTTCTTGCAGCAAACAGAAAAGAGAGGTTGATTTATTCTCCATGGTGTTGGGAGCTCAGTATGTCTTTGCTTTTACTCTGTTGTGGGATATCAGGAAAGACTGGTGAGGATAGTCTTTCTGGGGTTATGGAAGCTAGGCTTCAAAGGCAGGTGGGCAATTGCTCCCTGGGCTGCTGTTGATGAGCCATCACTCATGGGAAAGCTGCAAGAGAAAGGCGAGATTCCATCACCTGCGTCCCCTCCCCCCATTGATGCCATAACAAACTGAAGCACATACTCTTCAAATGCCCCGTTCCCTTCAACCCAGTCACTAATGCAAGGTAGGTGGAACTACTCCTTCCTTTCGTTAAGCTTCTCTATTCTTTCTTAAGGGGCTTTCCTGGTAGTTCGGCTGGTAAAGAATCTGCTGAAATGCAGGAGACCCTGGTTCAATTTCTGTGTCGAGAAGATCCCCTGTAGAAGCGATAAAATTCACATTAATATATACAATTTGCTGTTGTACTTGATTTCATTTAATGTTCAGGATTCTTTGAAATAGGCAGTTGCAGCAGAGGACAGCAAAGCTCACAGACCTCACCTGGCTTGTCCAAACCACCTCTCTAAGAAGATGTGGAGATACTAATGCTTGAATATAGGGCTTTCAGTAATCTCATTCTTTCAACTTCATCAAGTTATACGGTGCTGTGCTCCCTCCTGAGAGTACCTGCAGATGGCTTACATCCTTGTGATGACTGTTCTAATCAGGCCATTACACATGTCTGTGCAAGCATGCACTGCACACTTCCAGGGGCCACTGTTCACAAGGACTGCAGGATGGTCAGTGTTGTAGCCTCGGGTGTTGCATTCGATTTATCTGCCATCGGGTGGAGAGACGAAGATGATTGTGATGTAGTCCTTGGAGCTCACAGCCAACACTTATAGTCAGTACTCTATTGCCGAATGAGACAACTAAACCATTCCAAGAATCATCTGAACCTGCTTCACACACTTGATGCTATTTTCTCAATGTTTTTCCAAAGTCAAGAAACACCTTCACAACTGACTTCAGATTTTCTAAATATAAACATAAGGTAATTTAGTTAGCAGTGGATTGCAACTCGATTACTCATACTTTGTGTCCTGTGTCACAGGGAATAAAAGAAGCTGGATATGATGCTTGATTTTATGTATCACCTTGACCATGGGGTGCCCAGATATTTGGCAGAACATTAGTCAGGGTGTGTCCGTGAGGGTGTTTCTGGATGAGATTAGCATTTGAATCAGCAGACTGAGTGAAGTGTTAATAGACTGCCTTCTCAAGTGTGAGTGGACATCATCCAGTTCATTGAGGGCCTGAAGAGAATAAAAAGATGGAAGAAGGAAAAAGTCCCTTTCTGTTCGCCTGTGTTGAGCTGGGGCATTGGTCTTTTCCAGCACTTGGACTGGGACTTCTACCACAGGCCCTGGTGGGTCTCAGGTCTTTGGACTCAGGTTGGAACTACACAACTGGTTTCCTGAGGCTCTAGCTTGCAGAGGGAAGATCATGGAACCTCTTGGCCTCCATGATCATATGAGCTAATTTCTTATAATCATAAATATATATACCCCTTTATATTATAATCTCCTATTGGTTTTGTTTTTCTGGAGAACTGTGACTAATACACAGGTTGAATTGGAAATAATAATGACAAATGACTAAAACGTTATTTGTTAGGACTACATAATGTCTATACTAAGGATGATCTAGATAAGATCTTTAAGAAAAATATGTTTAGCACCACCAGACAAAAGGGTAATCAGTTCAGTTCAGTTCAGTTCAGTCGCTCAGTCGTGTCCGACTCTTTGCGACCCCATGAATTGCAGCACGCCAGGCCTCCCTGTCCAACACCAACTCCCGGAGTTCACTCAGACTCATGCCCATTGAGTCGGTGATGCCATCTAGCCATCCTCTGTCATCCTCTTCTCCTTGTGCCCCTAATCCCTCCCAGCATCAGAGTCTTTTCCAGTGAGTCAACTCTTCGCATGAGGTGGCCAAAGTACTGGAGTTTCAGCTTTAGCATCATTCCTTCCAAAGAACACCCAGGACTGATCTCCTTCAGGATGGACTGGTTGGATTTCCTTGCAGCCCAAGGGACTCTCAAGAGTCTTCTCCAACACCACAGTTCAAACGCATCAGTTCTTCTGTGCTCAGCTTTCTTCACAGTCCGACTCTTGCATTCATACATGACCACTGGAAAACCAGAGCCTTGACTAGACGGACCTTTGTTGGCAAAATAATGTCTCTGCTTTTGAATATGCTATCTAGGTTGGTCATAACATTCCTTCCAAGGAGTAAGCGTCTTTTAATTTCATGGCTGCAGTCACCATCTGCAGTGATTTTGGAGCCCCCCAAAATAAAGTCTGACACTGTTTCCACTGTTTCCCCATCTATTTCCCATGAAGTGATGGGACCGGATGCCATGATCTTCGTTTTCTGAATGTTGAGCTTTAAGCCAACTTTTTCACTCTCCTCTTTCACTTTCATCAAGAGGCTTTGTAGTTCCTCTTCATTTTCTGCCATAACGGTGGTGTCATCTGCATATCTGAGGTTATTGATAATTCTCCCAGCAATCTTGATTCCAGCTTGTGCTTCTTCCAGCCCAGCATTTCTCGTGATGTACTCTGCATGTAAGTTAAATAGGCAGGGTGACAATATACAGCCTTGACGTACTCCTTTTCCTATTTGGAACCAGTCTCTTGTTCCATGTCCAGTTCTAACTGTTGCTTCCTGACCTGCATACAGGTTTCTCAAGAGGCAGGTTAGGTGGTCTGGTATTCCTATCTCTTTCAGAATTTTCCACAGTTGATTGTGATCCACACCGTCAAAGGCTTTGGCACAGTCAATAAAGCAGAAATAGATGTTTTTCTGGAGCTCTCTTGCTTTTTCGATGATCCAGCGGATGGCGATTTGATCTCTGGTTCCTCCGCCTTTTCTAACTGACCATCTCTTAGTCATGAGAGGTACACTCTTGCATTCATGATTGCCAAGACGGGATGTGAGCAGATATACTTAGTACATAATGTTCACCATTCTTCATGTCATTCAATCATCCAGATACCCATGATGAAATTGTCAGTATATAAGGATTATTTACATCTTGCATCTTTCTGGGCAAAAGTATCCATTCCCACAGTGAGTCTGTGTTTCAGGTACTACAAACAAGAGTTTCTGAAATAGGATATATAGACATA
Organism: Ovis aries; assembly: GCF_016772045.2. NCBI lineage: Eukaryota > Metazoa > Chordata > Mammalia > Artiodactyla > Bovidae > Ovis > Ovis aries. The sequence goes on along the minus strand of NC_056059.1, from coordinate 57,525,667 downwards.
GAGACATTAATGCATGCAAAAAATGTATTTTGAGGTTAGAAAACGGCAAACTGTTAGGAGTAACCTTAGAAAGTCACTTAACCTCCTTGGGTCTCAGCTTTTACATCTGTAAGTAGAGATAAAATTTTAACTTTGGTCATATATCTGGTCTGGTTTCTTTTGAGAATCAAAGAGTTACTCCAGGTAAAAGCACTCTGTGAAATGTAAATATTTGGCAATATTTAAGACACCATTACTTTAAACAGTTTATAGAGAAACATACATACTCAGTGCACTCAAACGTACATACATGTAATAGAAATATACAGCTGGATAGATTGAGAAGGGAAAGAAATGGCTCTTGATTAAAGAGAGACAGAAGACAGAAAGGAGGAAAAATGCGTAAATGGTTGTTTACAGGTGGCGCGAAGGTGAGACAATACATGGTGAGACAAGAACAAACTCCTCCACTCTTTAGGGTGGGGAAAAAGAGGCTTAAAAGTATGAACCTGGGTTAACTGTGTTAGTGCCTAGAACAGCAACAGATGTGTCCAATTAACTTTACAGAGAACACAGGCAATACTTCAAGGGGAGCTGGCAATCCACACGCAAAATATAAATTAAAAAAAAATTGAAGACCTAACCCTCCATGTGAATGAGATAGGGTCTTTTAGGAGGTAATTAAGGTTATGTGAGGTCATAAAGGTGGAGCCTTACTCCACTCTGGTGCCCTTCTAAGACAAGGGAGTAACACGAAAACCCTTTTTTTTGGTCAAACTAGAACACAGAGAGGAGGCAGCCATCTTTAAGCCAAGGAGAGCTTTATCATCACAGTCCCACCAATGCTGTACCTTGATCCAGACTTCCAATTCCAGAACTCTGAGAAAGTAAGTTTCTGTTGTTTAAGCCACCCCTTCTCTGGTATTTTGTTATGGCAGTCTGAGCTAATATAGGCATAAAGATGAAAAAAATGAAGCAGTTTTTGTTAACATAATATTCGGTATCTTTGGCAATTCATCCTAAAATGTATTGAGAGGGCGAAGTTGTAGATTAAGTGATTTACCTAACAGAATAACTAAGTTAATGCTATGATTTAGTTTTTTTGAGAGTTTCAGCTCATATAAAAGTATAATTTACCTTTTTTCTTAAAATTTATATTCATAGTTTAACTATAGTTATTAACTTTATACATTGAAACCCATCACTGAACTTAACTGATACAAATATTTACTTATATCCATGTAATTCTGCTACTTTTTACTTAGTACAATGTGCTTTTCTCTGTAACAAAGCTTCATTACCTGAAAAATAACTATTATTCTGTAAAAGAATTTCAGTCTAAAATGGAACTGTAGAGGATATATATCCTTAGGAATATCCTTAGGAAAGCAAATCTTAAGGTCTGAGAAACTGATTTCTTGTAAAAGCCTGATTTACAGAAAACTGATAATATTGGAATTTTCTTAAATTAGTCAGGGATTGTCTCATATTAACCTTGGAAAATTAGGCTGATGGCTTCCAGAAGCATGAGCAAGAAATGACCAGGGTGGGGTTGGTCTCACAAAATAAGCTGAGTTGAGCTTTGTTTGTATGACTGGACTGGTTTTATCTGCTTGAGGAATTTTCAAGGTTGGCCTCTGTTTATTTTTGACTTTAAGAGACTCTCCCTGAACTCTCTCCTCTTTACATTTCCTGCCCATAAAGACAGCCTCCCTCAAAGGCTCATCAGACTCCATACAGTTTGCATATTTCAAATTGCAGTTCTTCTGCTACTCCTGAATAAACTCAGCTTTTTGTACTTTCAAGCTTGCCTTATTTTACCCTTTTAGTTAAGTTGACAATTCCTAAAAAACACTGGAGCAAAGGAAACAGCCAAAAGGGTAAAAAGGGTTGGGCAATAGTACCATGTTGGAGTTTGTAGTTAATTTAAATCAGTTCAAAGTTCAGGTTACAACCCTAACTGCAAACAGTTGCCTTATAAAACCAAGAAATGTATAAAGATTACTGAGATTCTAAAATGCTAGAGAAAGAATTCATTGAGAATGTGAATACAGAAGAGCGGGGTTTTATTGTTGTTTTGCTTGCTTGTTTTTTACAGGGGGTAGTGGGTAAAGAATCTGCCTGCAGCGCAGGAGACTCTGGTTCAATTCCTGGGTTGGGACGATCTGCTGGAGAAGGGATAGGCTACCCACTCCAGTATTCTTGGGCTTCTCTTGTAGCTCAGCTGGTAAAGAATCCACCTGTAATGTGGGAGTCCTGGGTTCAATACCTGGATTGGAAAGATCCTCTGGAGTAAGGGAAAGGCTACCCACTCTAGTATTCTGGCCTGGAGAATCCCATGGACTGTATAGCCCATGGGGTCACAAAAAGTTGGACACGACTGAGTGACTTTCACTTCAGTGGGGAGAGAGTTTGGACATATTCGATGTGAGATGCTATTATTTAAGTGGTACTGTTCATGAAGCAATTAGAAATGGATCTATAAAGTTAAAAGAGCAATTTGGCTGGAAAAGTAATCCTGGGAATCATCATGCATTCATTCAGCAAATATTTACTGGGCACTTGACTCACAGGGTGACCGATCATTTCGGTTTGCTCAGGATTTATCCCAGTTTGAGGAGCTTCCCTGGTGGCTCAGATGGTAAAAAAAAAATCCACCTGCAATGCGGGAGACCTGGATTCAATCCCTGGGTTGGGAAGATCCCCTGGAGGAGGGCACGGCAACCAACTCCAGTATTCTTGCCTGGAGAATTCCATGAACAGAGGAGCCTGGTGGGCTATGGTTCATGGGGTCACAAAGAGTCAGACACGACTGAGCGACTAAGCACAGCACATCCCAGTTTGAGCACTGAACATCTGTGAAAAAATGTGAAGTCGCTCAGTCGTGTCCGACTCTTTGCAACCCCATGGACTGTAGCCTACCAGGCTTCTCCGTCCATGGGGTTCTCCAGGCAAGAATACTGGAGTGGGTTACCATTTCCTTCTCCAGGGGATCTTCCCAACCCAGGGATCAAACCCGGGTCTCCCACATTGGAGTCAGACGCTTTAACCTCTGAGCCACCAGGGAACATCCCTGGAGCCCCCTTATTCCCAGGGAAGGCAGGAAGGTTGATGATACTAACAAGACCATGATGGTCTCCCACTCCTTTTGGGCTTTCCTTCTAGGAGAGCAGTCAGAGATCTGTATGCATTAAATAGTTCAGGAAGGAATTAGAAAAGAGCACAAGGTTGAAGATCACCAGCCTTTGAGTGGTAACAGAAGCAGGAGGTGGAAGAGTAGAATGGTGTCGTAAAAGAGCAGAGAGGAGAGAACGGTAACATTCAAAACTTTTGTACAGAGTTCTTATATAGCAATGGGAAAACGGACAAGCACATGAACAGGTTCTCAGAAGCAGAAGAACCAACACCAGTAAGCACGAAAGACAGTAATGATACTTTATTAATACTCAGAGGATGGCAAATGAAAACACATATGATCAGATCTTTTTGCTTATCAAACAGAAAAAAATAATACTTAGTGGTGTCCAGGCAATAAGCAAATGGGCACTCAAGACAAAGAGTGCCAGTAAAAGTAGGTAGAACTTTGCTGAGAATGTAATTTGGCAGTAGGTATGAAATTCCACTTTTAGAAATCCATCTTACTATTTATATCAAGATTTGTGTACAAAGAAGTTCAGCATTTTTAGCTTATATCTTTGCATTATTCCATAAGAGACTTAATTTATCAACTTTTAAAATCAGTGTTAATATAAACAAAACAGTGAAATCACTCGCCATATTACTAATTTACATAATGGGAGAGACAGAATTCTGCTTAAGTTTCTATATTCTAACTCTGAGAAATTGATAAATAGGGAAACATACAAAGGATAAAATAATTGCCCCCACAGCCTGGCTTGAAAACTCAACATTTGATCATATTTTCAAGTGATATTTAGAAAATTAGCAGACTCTTTTTTAGAAGTTTTAGACTTACAGAAAACTTAAGCAGAGAGTACTGAAGTTCCCACATATCACCCTTCTCCCCAAATTTTCCCTCTTTTTAACATCTCCTATTTGTATAGTACATTTGCTATAATTATGGAACCAATATTGGCACATTTTATGAATTAAGACACAGTTTATTCAGATTTCCTTGTTGATCAGTCGCTACGTCATGTCCGACTATTTGCGACCCCATGAACTGCAGCACACCAGGATTTCCTGTCCTTCACTATCTCCCTGAGTTTGCTCAAACTCATATCCATTGAGTCAATGATGCCATACAGCCATCTCATCCTCTGACACCCTCTTCTCCAACCTGCCCTCAATCTTTTCCAGCATCAGGGTCTTTTCCAACAAGTCAGTTCTGTACATCAGGGCCAAAGTGTTGGAGTTTCAGCATCAGTTCTTCAAGTGAATATTCAGAGTTGATTTTGTTTAGAATTGACTTGTTTGATCTCTTTGCAGTCCAAGGGACTCTCAAGTCTTCTCCAGTACCACAATTCAAAAGCATCAATTCTTTGGAGCCCAGACTTTTTTATGGTCCAACTCTCACTTCTCTCATCAGATTTCTTTAGTTTTTACTTAATATTTTTCTTGTTTCAGGATGTTATACTACTTTTAGCTGTCATTTCTCCTTGAAAGTGAAAGTTGCTCAGTTGTGTCCAACTGTTTGTGACTCCAAGGACTGACTATACAGTCCATGGAATTCTCTAGGGCATAATACTGGAGTGGGTAGCCTTTCCCTTCTCCAGGGGATCTTCCCAACCAGTGATTTAACCCAGGTCTCCTGCACTGCAAGCAGATTCTTTACCATCTCCTTAGCCTCCTGTTGAATGTGACACTTTCTTGTTGTTGTTCAGTCACGAAGTTGTGTGTGACTCTGCGACCCGATGGACTGTAGCACGACAGGCTTCGCTGTCCTTCACCATCTTCCTGGAATTTGCTCAAACTCATGTCCATTTCCTTAGGTTTTCTGATTACCTTGATTATTTAGAGGAATATTAGTCACATATTTTGCAGGATGCCCACTACTGGAATTTACTTCATGTTTTCCTTATTATTAGACTTGAATTATGGGTTCTGGGAAAAATTTTCCCCATAAAAATGGTACTTACTCTCATATGAATAGTAACCTTGGTCACCTGACTGAAGTAGTGTTAGTTGGGTTTCTCTACTATAAAATTGCCCCCCAGGCCCAACATCATAGTGTACGCTCTGGAAGGAAGTCACTATATGTAGCCCACTCTTAAGGGGTGGGAGTTGCACTCCCCTCCTTTAGGGTGGAGTATCTACATAATTTACATAATCTACATAATTTGGAATTGTGCACAGAATTTAACTTTTCCAATTTTAAAAGTTCTTTTTGAGACGTACACACTGCTTTATTTATTTATCAGTGGCTGTGCTCGGTCTTTGCTGCTACACACAGGCTTTCTCTACCTGCAGTGACTGGGCGCTCCTCTTTAGTTGTGGCGTGCAGGCTTCTCATTGCAGTGGCTTCTCTTGTTATGGAGCACAGGCTCTCCGGTGAGCAGGCTTCAGCAGCTGCAGCACAGGGGCTCACTTGTTGTGGCCCGAGAGCCCTAGAGCGTGCAGGCTTCAGTGGTTGTACTCGGGCTCAGTAGTTGTGGTACATGGCTTAGTTGCTCCGCAGTATATGGAATCTTCCTGGACCAGGGATTGATCCCATGTCCCCTGCGTTGGCCGGCAGATTCTTATCCACTGCACCAGCAGGGAGGTCTTCCAATTACATTTTTATGTCAGTAGGGACTTGTGGCTATTTTATATTTTGGGTTATAATCCAATGTTACTTTATTTTGTTGCTCAAATTATTCCAGCTTTGGCCATTGGAAGTTCTTTCACTTGACTTCTGGGTCCCTTTAACATGCCACCAAGATTGTGGCAGTTTTTGTTTTCTAAGAACTACTTATATTCTGGCATAAGATGCTCCAGGCTTATCTTGTGTATTTCCTGCTCCAGTCTCAGAATCTCCTGTTTCTCCAAAGAGCTCCTGTTCTTTTTATTGGAGAATGGAATTAGAAAGCAAGATCTGGGTGCTACGTGTGTTTGTTATTACTGCAGTTTATTTATTTTAGGCCCTCTCAGAATGCTATATGTGTATACTAACCTGTATATATACACATATCAAAAAATATTTCCATAGGTAACCATCTGTGCTCCATATTGAGTTGTTAGTCATACACTTAAATTATCTTAAATGTGAGCTCTCCATCAACTTCCTAACTAATTTCTCCAACTCTAACTTCTTTCACATGGATCATTCTAGGTACCTCCCCTTGCTGATCTTTACATTTTGACTCCAGCTGTAAGAAATCTGGATCCCACCATTTGCCATTCATTTACTTAGTTCAGTTCCAATATACATGACAGCAGTATCAGGATTACAAGCCTCCATCCTTGTAGGAAATGGTCTTATTGATATGAGTACTGTTCTTAAGTGTAGCTCCTTTTGCTTTTAGCCTTACAGACTCCATTTCCAACAGACGTTATACAGAGTGAAGTAAGTCAGAAAGAAAAACACCAATACAGTATACTAACACATATATATGGAATTTAGAAAGACGGCAATGACGACCCTGTATGCAAGACAGCAAAAAAGACACAGATGTGTATAACGGACTTTTGGACTCAGAGGGAGAGGGAGAGGGTGGGATGATTTGGGAGAATGGCATTCTAACATGTATACTATCATGTAAGAATCGAATCGCCAGTCTGTCTGATGCAGCATACAGCACGCTTGGGGCTGGTGCATGGGGATGACCCAGAGAGATGTTATGGGGAGGGAGGTGGGGGGGGGGGTTCATGTTTGGGAATGCATGTAAGAATTAAAGCTTTTAAAATTAAAAAATAAAGTTAAAAAGAAATTAAAAAAAAAAGAAATAAAATATAGGGGATAAAATTGAATTCTCCCTTGATCTGCAGATCCAAGAGGATTCTCCTCTTCCTTCCCAAGGAGCACAAACTATAAGTCTTCACATATTACACATTCTTTCAGTCTATTTTTATATTTTTATGTATAAATATCTATTTTTATATTTTATACGTACATAATATTTATGGGCATTCTATTTTAAAACTTAAATTATATAGGAGGCATATTCTACTCTTTTTTATGCTTTTTTATTTTTCATGATGACTCTATGTTGATAAATTTAGATCTAGTCCATTTCTGTGTCTAGCCAACATCCCATCATAAGAATATCAAACATTTTCTTCACCACTTTCCTGGTGATGAGTATTTAGATTCTTCTAGTTTGTTTTTTGCTTTTGTAAACAATGCTGTGATAAATATCCTATTGGTTCAGTTCAGTCGCTCAGTCGTGTCCGACTCTTTGCGACCCCATGAATCGCAGCACGCCAGGCCTCCCTGTCCATCACCAACTCCCGGAGTTCACTCAGACTCGCATCCATTGAGTCAGTGATGCCATCCAGCCATTGAGGGGATTATGTTAGGAGAAATGACATTAATTTATGTTAACATATAAAAAGTCCCATGCTCAGATTTGCTGTCTGACTCCTTACTTAAAAATATGGATTCTAGCAGTGTTTTCGTGCCTATGAAGCCTGTGCTGACAGCCACTGTCCGGCTGGCTAGTCCTTGTCCTGGCCTGGACACATTGTACAATGCCTGGCCCAAAGCAGGCTCTCATTGCTCCTCCTGCTGCTTCGCAGGGGTCAACCCAGGTCTGTGTGTCTAAGGGTTCTTTCAGAGCTGCCTCTGTGTGTGTAGATCCTGCCGAGGCCTTTCAGTGCTGCTTTGAAAGCCTTACAAAAGAAGTTGAATTGCTCGTGCATGTACTGCTGGCCCACAGTTCCAAGCAAAGTTTCTTTTTTGAATTAAGGACAGAGCAGACGGGCCTAGGAGAAAGCCTGGCATGTGCACCATGGGCCCAAAAACGGAACAGAAGAAAGCTGGGCTCATTAAGTGTTAACTATTTGAATGACAAGAGCAGGGTTTTATTTTGTTTGTTGGTTTGTTTCTTGGCTGCACTGTGGGGCTTGTAGGTTCCTAGTTCCCCAATCAGGGACAAAACCTGTGCCCTCAGCCCTGAAAATGCAGAGTCCTAGCCACAGACCACCAGAGAATTCCCAAGAGCAGTGTTATTAATGCCTGGACTCATGAAGGCTTACTGTAACTCCCCCTGCAGTATATGTCTAATCTGTAACTGGAATTTTACATTTGAGTCCTTCTAAAAACTCTAATTTGGAAAGATATATGCACCCCAGTGTTCACAGCAGCACTATTTACAATAGTCAAGACAAGAAAACAACCTGAGTATCCATCAACAACCAACTGGCTTAAGAAGATATGGTGTATGTATGTGTGTGTGTGTATATATATATATATATATATATATATATATATATATATATATATTTGGTCTAGATGTATATATATATAATGGAATATTACTCAGCTACAAAAAATGAAATATTGCCATTTGCAGCTACATGGGTGAACATAGAGAATATCACTTTTATGTGGAATCTTAAAAAACAATGAATCTATACACAAAACAGAAACAGACTCACAGATACAGAAAACAAACTTAGGGTTACCAAAGGGGAAAGAGACTAATTAGGAGTATCAGATTAATGGATAAAAAGCATTACATATAAAATGAATATACAGTAAAATCCTCTGGAGAAGGGAATGGTAATGCATTCCAGTATCCTTGCCTGGAGAAGCCTATGGACAGAGAAGCCTGGTGGGTTACAGTTCGTGGGCTTGCAAAGAGTTGGACATGACTGAGCAACTAACACTTACCTCACCTCACTTCACTCTGCAAAAAAAAACAAACAAACTGAATTTCTACACTGTACACCTGAAACTAGTGCAATATTATAAATCAACTATACTTCAATTTAAAAAGTACTTCTGATATCTTACATAATAGTTTCTCTCCTTAGATGGTAGGAAATTGAGCCAGTATTTTAAAATACATTAAAATGGTTTTATTTAAAAGAAATATTGAAATATCACCCCTTTTCTGATCGAAAACATTGAGTTACACATGAAAATATTTATATCATCCATAATTTGTAGGCTCTAACAATTGGGTAAACTAGGGCCAAAATTATGACCACAATATAGGATTTATTGACTTTGCATCTATCCTCCATGGAGCTCAGAATGCCTTGAATTCCTCCAAAAGGGTTCTGGGAGGTGTTGAGGGGATTTCAGATGCTCTCTGGTGGCTCGTGGTCTCATGTTGTTGCTCTGTCATTTTACCTTTGTAAAGCTTTCCGTGTCTAAGTCAGTGTCTCCAGAAGCAGTGGCCAAAAGCAGCGGCTGGGTTCAGTTCAGTTCAGTTGCTCAGTCGTGTCTGACTCTTTGCGACCCCATGAACCGCAGCACGCCAGGCCTCCCTGTCCATCACTAACTCCTGGAGTTCACCCAAACCCATGTCCTTTGAGTCAGTGATGCCATCTAACCATCTCATCCTGTCATCCCCTTTCCTCCCGTTCAATCTTTCCCAGCATCAGGGTCTTTTCAAATGAGTCAGCTCTTCGCATCAGGTGGCCAAAGTATTGGAGTTTCAGCTTCAACATTAGTCCTTCCAATGAACACTCAGGACTGATCTCCTTTAGGATGGACTAGTTGGATCTCCTTGCAGTCCAAGGGACTCTCAAGAGTCTTCTCCAACACCACAGTTCAAAAGCATCAATTCTTCGGCGCTCAGCTTCCTTTATAGTCCAACTCTCACATCCATACATGACTACTGGAAAAAACAGAGCCTTGACTAGATGGACCTTTGTTGACAAAGTAATGTCTCTGCTTTTTAATATGCTATCTAGGTTAGTCATAACCTTCCTTCCAAGAAGCAAGCATCTTTTAATTTTATGGCTGCAATCACCATCTGCAGTGATTTTGGAGCCCCCCAAAATAAAGTCTGACACTGTTTCCATATCTATTTGCCATGAAGTGATGGACCGGATGCCATGATCTTTGTTTTCTGAATGTTGAGCTTTAAGCCAACTTTTTCACTCTCCTCTTTCACTTTCATCAAGAGGCTCTTTAGTTCTTCTTCATTTTCTGCCATAAGGGTGGTGTCATATGTCTGTCTGAGGTTACTGATATTTCTCCTGGCAATCTTGATTCCAGCTGTGCTTCTTCCAGCCCAGCGTTTCTCGTGATGTACTCTGCATAGAAGTTAAATAAGCAGAGTGACTATATACAGCCTTGATGTACTCCTTTTCCTATTTGGAACCAGCCTGTTATTCCATGTCCAGTTCTAACTGTTGCTTCCTGTCCTGCATACAGGTTCCTCAAGAGGCAGGTCAGGTGGTCTGGTATTCCCATCTCTTTCAGAATTTTCCATAGTTTATTGTGATCCACACAGTCAAAGGCTTTGGCATAGTCAATAAAACAGAAATAGATGTTTTTATGGAACTCTCTTGCTTTTTCGATGACCCAGTGGATATTGGTAATCTGCTCTCTGGTTCCTCTGCCTTTTCTAAACCCAGCTTGAACATCAGGAAGTTCATGGTTCACGTATTGCTGAAGCCTGCCTTGGAGAATTTTGAGCATTACTTTACTAGCATGTGAGATGAGTGCAATTGTGCCATAGTGTGAGCATTCTTTGGCATTGCCTTTCTTTGGGACTGGAATGAAAACTGACCTTTTCCAGTCCTATGGCCACTGCTGAGTTTTCCATATTTGCTGACCTATTACGTGCAGCACTTTCACAGCATCATCTTTTAGGATTTGAAATAGCTCAACTGGAATTCCATCACCTCCATGAGCTTTGTTTGTAGTGATGCTCCCTAAGGTCCACTTGACTTCACATTCCAGGATGTCTGGCTCTAGGTGAGTCTGAGTGATCACACCATCACGATTATCTGGGTTGTGAAGATCTTTTTCGTACAGTTCTTCTGTGTATTCTTGCCACCTCTTCTTAATATCTTCTGCTTCTGTTAGGTCCATACCATTTCTGTCCTTTATTGAGCCCATCTTTTCATGAACTGTTCCCTTGGTATCTCTAATTTTCTTGAAGAGATCTCTAGTCTTTCCCACTCTTATTGTTTCCTCTATTTCTTTGCATTGATCGCTGATGAAGGCTTTCTTATCTCTCCTTGCTATTCTTTGGAACTCTACATTCAAATGGGTATATCTTTCCTTTTCTCCTTTGCTTTTCATTTCTCCTCTTTTCACAGCTATTTGTAAGGCCTCCTCAGACAGCCATTTTGCTTTTTTGCATTTCTTTTTCTTGGGGATGGTCTTTATTCCTGTCTCCTGTACAATGTCACGAACCTCCGTCCATAGTTCACCAGGCCCTGTGTCTTGTTAAAGTCTAGAATGTGCAATAGCCACCATCAGTACCCACCATGGACCATGGTGCTAGAGCCAGTGCCTGATGACATTTATGCCAAGGTTACTGTGACTGATGACAAAGTCAGGTGTGTTGACACAGCAGGTTGTCCCTCTCTCCCACCCTCCTGCCCCCGACTCCCCAATGCTTCTCTCTCTGGTCGCTACAGAGGCACCAGCTCCCATACTATTGAGGTCCCCAGGCCTTCACTGTCCACAGCTCCATTTACCCTGAGCCCCTCCCTTTCCCATTTCCCAATCTGAGCACATCCACTCCTCCTTTCCATGCTGGCTCATTTCCATAATGACCAAACTCGTCTGTCTTGATTTCCCTTTCCTGGAGAGAAGACATTTCTGTGGGCTTTTCATGTACCACCTTTTGAGAAGGCCCTCTGCCAGTCCTTTCATCTCTGCTAGCTTGTCTGAATTCTGGATAAGGGCAGTTTATTTAGGATCATTCTACGATGTATCTTCTAGTAATTTCACTAATTGTGTCTATTATAAAGTAACAAGTCACTTATCAAGCAGCACGATGAATTAATTATATGTGATCAGCTCTTTTGAGCCTTGTGATAGTGTTGTATATTACTGCTTCCACTCCAAAAGCTGAGAAATCTAAGGAGCGGAGAGGTCAAGTAAGTTGCCTAATATCCCACAGCTAGTTAAAGATGGAGCTCAACTCTGAGCCCAGGTATCTCTAACTTCAGGGTCCATGATCTTACTACCATATCATACTTTCTTCAGAAAGACCTCCAAATTGATAGTTAATCCCTTTAGATGCCTTAAAAGCTCTTTAAAGAAATTTCAGAAGAAAATATCTAAGTTGTCTTTTATAATTTCATTTCACCTAGATATGTGTTAAACTTTACCCATTGTCTTGTGTTTAACTATTATTAACGAACTGGACCTGAAAGTGGTTAAGAGCACAGGTCCTCTGCTGTGTGACTTTAGGCAAGTTATCTAACCTCTCTGTGCTCAATTTCTTTATATGTCAACTGCAGATTACAGCAGTGCCAATTTCTATGGGTTGTCATTTGGATAAAAGCATTAATATAAGTAAGGGAATTAGAATGGTACCTGATAAATACATGCTCATATTTTTATTATTGATGAATTAGTTTATGCTCTATCACTGTATAATGTGTTGATTCAACTCATTATATACTTCTCTTGCTTTTTTATTAAAAAAAATTTTTTTCCTTTATTTTACTTTACAATACTGTATTGGTTTTGCCATACATTAACATGAATCCACCACGGGTGTACATGCGATCCCAAACGTGAACCCCTTTCCTCCCTCCCTCCCCACAACATCCCTCTGGGTCATCCCCATGCATCAGCCCCAAGCATGCTGTATCCTGCATCGGATATAGACTGGTGATTCGATTCTTACATGATAGTATACATGTTTCAATGCCATTCCCCCAAATCATCCCACCCTCTCCCTCTCCCTCTGAGTCCAAAAGTCCGCTATACACATCTGTGTCTTTTTTGCTGTCTTGCATACAGGGTCATCATTGCCATCTTTCTAAATTCCATATATATGTGTTAGTATACTGTATTGGTGTTTTTCTTTCTGGCTTACTTCACTCTGTATAATCGGCTCCAGTTTCATCCATCTCATCAGAACTGATTCAAATGTATTCTTTTTAACGGCTGAGTAATACTCCATTGTGTATATGTACCACAGCTTTCTTATCCATTTGTCTGCTGATGGACATCTAGGTTGTTTCCATGTCCTGGCTATTACACACCGAGGAAACCAGAATTGAAAGAGACACATGTACCCCAGTGTTCTCTTGCTTTTTAAAAAATTTTATATTAGAGTATAGCCAACTAACAATCTTGGGATAGTATCAGGTGGACAGCAAAGGGTCTTAGCCCTACATATACTTGTATCCATTCTCCCTCCAACTCCACCCCGACCCAGGCTGCCACATAACACTGAACAGAATTCCCTATGTTACACAGTAGGACCTTGTTGGTTATTCATTTTAAATATAGCAGTGTGTACATGTTGATCCCAAACTCCCTATCTCTTCCTATCATTCTTTCCCCCTGGCAACCATAAGATCATTCTCTTAAGTCTGTGGGTCTGTTTTTTATACACTTCCTTTTGTTCTATAAATGTCAGACTCTGAGCTATGACTTTTCCTGATGTCACTGTATACTTATTTTTGGCAGTCTTCTTTTACTAGATCTAATGCGGAATCAGAAACTAGACCAACCAATTCTTGTAGAACTGTATGTTAAGTCTGAATGACATCTGAAGATTTTTCATGGCTTTAGTATAGTTTCATTACAGTGAGTTCTGGAGCATAAAAGGTAATTTATCTTTATTTCTGAGTGTTAGATTTTTATTTTTGAAGTGTTGAGGGCACTGGAAGGCTGACCTCTAGATAAGGAAAATGTAATTCTTTATAATGTGGAGAAGTTCAGTGTAAACAATGACCTTTAAAAACTCATGAAAACTTTCAAACAATGCACAGAGTGTCTAATAATAAGTCCCTAGATACCTATTAAGTTTCAACAATATTTTGGTAATCTTGTTTCATCCATCCTTAGGAATCCTACCATTTTATCAAAAAACAAAAGATAAAGAAATTTCAGCATATATCTTTAACTTTAAAAATGTTTTAAATCATCATGCTATTATTCTCAAAAGAATTAAGTGTAACTTATTAACTTAATCTTATCTTCAGTACATCTTTAGATTTCACCAGTTGTTCCACAAGTTTTTTTTGGTAGTTGCAGCTTTTTTAAAAAATCAAGATCCAGAGAAAGTCCACATAATGCACTGGATTTAAATATATTTTATTCTGTAACATCACCACTATCTCTCATGTCACTGACTGGTTAATAGTGAGTTATTTGTCCTGTAGGCAAGTAGTTTTCAAGTGTGGACCAGCAGCTTCAGCATCTCCTGGAAACAAGTGAGAAATGCAAATTTCTTTTCAAGTCCCATTCAGGCCTACCGAAACAGACATTGGGAATGCAGGCCAGCAAGTTGTGTTTTAACAAACTCCAGGATCCAGCCTGGTACCACTGTTGTTGACTAGCCCACAAGATAAATTTGGGTCATTGTGCCTCCTGTTGGCATTTATCTTCTCCAATAAGTCTCCATATTTCCTATAGATTCACAATTAAATTTAGAGCCTTGCAGGTTCAATCTTTTTTTTTTTTTTTTAAGGCAAGACTACTTCACAGATGATGCTATGCTCTCATATTGCATCAACCATGAGGCACATAAGCGCTGTCTGACCCAATGATAGCGATGCTGAGATTTCCAGTGCTTGGGTGGTGTCCACCTGGTACCTGCTGTACTGAAGGGTTTCACCAACTACTGATGATTATTGCCCAGTCTTATTATTTCCTTTGGGATCACGAGATAAAGATTTCTAATATCATCCATTCTGTATTCATTAATCATTTTCAGCATTTTATCATTCTTATTGCTTATTTGGGACCATGGCAACTTTCATGGAACTGTTCAGTTGCTAAGTCATGTCCAACTCTTTGAAACCCCATGAACTGCAGCACACCAGGTTCCCCTGTTCTTCAGTGTCTCCCTGAGTTTGCTCAAGCTCATGTCCATTTGAGTCAGTGATGCCATCCAACCATCTTGTCTTCTGTCGGCCCCTTCTCCCACCCTCAATCTTTGCCAGTATCAGGGTCTTTTCCAATGAGTCAGCTCTTCACATCAGGTGGCCAGTGTATTGGAGCTTTAGCATCAGTCCTTCCAATGGATATTCAGTCTTGATTTCTTTTAGGATTGACTAGTTTGATCTCCTTGCAGTCCTAGGGACTCTCAAGAGTCTTCTCCAGCACCACAGTTCAAAAGCATCAATTCTTTGGCACTCAGCCTTCTTTATGGTCCAGCCCTCACATCCATACATGACTACTGGAAAAACCATAGCTTTGACTATACAGACCTTTGTCGGCAAAGTGATGTCTCTGCTTTTGAATACTCTATCTAGGTTTGTCATAGCTTTTCCTCCAAGGAGCAAGTGTCTTTTAATTTCATGACTGCAGTTACTATCTGTAATCATTCTGGGGCCCAAGAAAATAAAATCTGTTACTGTTTCACTTTTATCCCCTTCTATTTGTCATGGAGTGATGGGACCAGATGCCATGATCTATGTTTTTTGAATGTTGAGTTTTAAGCCAGCATTTTCATTCTCCTGTTTCACCTTTACCAAGACGCTCTTTAGTTCCTCTTCACTTTCTGCTATTAGAGTGGTATCATCTGCATATCTGAGGTTGTTAATATTTCTCCCAACCATCTTGATTTCAGCTTCTGATTCATCCAATCCAGCATTTTGCATGATGTGCTCTGCATAGAAGTTAAATAAGCAGGGTGATAATATACAGCCTTGATGTACTCCTTTCCCAATTTTGAACCAGTCCTTTGTTCCATGTCTGGTTCTAACTGTTGCTTCTTGAGTTGCATACAGGAGTTTCTCAGGAGGCAGGTAAGGTGGTCTGGCATTTCCATCTCTTTAAGAATTTTATACAGTTTGTTGTGATCCACACAGTCAAAATCTTTAGCATAGTCAATGAAGCAGAAGTGGATGTTTTTGGAATTTCCATGCTTTTTCTAATGTCCAACAGATGTTGGCAATTTGATCTCTTGTTTCTCTGCCTTTTCTAAATCCAGCTTGAACATCTGAAAGTTCTTGGTTCACTTATAGTTGAAGCTTAGCTTGAAGGATTCTGAGCATTACTTTGCTAGTATGTGAAATGAGTGCAACTGTCTGGTAGTTTGAGCATTCTTTGGTGTTGCCTTTCTTTGGGACTAGAATGAAAACTGACCTTTTCCAGTCCTGTGGCCACCAGTGAGTTTTCCAAATTTGCTGACATATTGAGTGCAGCACTTTAACAGCATTATCTTTTAGGATTAGAAATAGCTCAGCTGGAATTCCATCACCTCCACTAGCTTTGTTCTTAGTAATGGTTCCTAAGGCCCACTTGACTTCACACTCCAAGATGTCTGGCTGAGTGATCACACCATTGTGGTTATTTGGGTAATTAAGGCCTTTTTAATATAGTTCTTCTGTGTATTCTTGCTATCTCTTCTTGATCTCTTCTGCTTCTCTTAGGTCCTTGCTGTTTCCATTGAATATGTATAGTTTGAAAGCAGTATGATTAACAAGACTTTTTGTTTACAAATTAAAAACAACTTTACAGAATTTTTTTAAAGCCCTTATGATAAGCACAGACCCCGTTTTGCATTGGCTTAGAAAGCATTCATTTAAGTAGTGAAGAATTTTACAATCTAACTGGATTTGAATTTGGATTCTGATTTTGAATCAGTTACTGTCTATCTTTATGCCTGTGTTAAGCCAAAAAAGGCTCCTCAACCAAAATCTGTCCCTTAGATCTATGTTTAAATGTCTTGGTCTCCTTACTCTATGATGACAGTAATATCATGTATTCTTATCTGCATGAAGATTTTTAACATATTCTGAGATAATGTATGTCAGAGTACTTTGGGATAGATTATGAAAATGTGCCTCTTAGACCTGACTCTTCTATGAGATAGAGCAATGTTTCTCAAACACTGACAGTGACCTACAGAAAAATGTTTTATGCTGTGATCCTGTTCTCTCTCTCTGTCTCACACACACACAGATTTACATTTCTTAGAAGTGGCAAATCTTGGTCTCTATCTTAGACCTATGGAATCAGACATTCTGTGGGTAGGTCCATAAGGTGTTTCACCAGTAACTGTTAGCTCCACTGTCTGCAGTCTATCTTGATGCTTTTCATTTTGCTCTTTCCAGTTCTATTCCACTAAGAATGGTTGGTGCTAACCTACTGGATTAGAATGATTCCCTGATGCACTGTTAGACGGCAGTCCACATTTTCACAAAATGGTCTTCTCCTGCATGGTTCTAACTCACTCTCCACAAGATCGTGTCATTCTTTTTCTTTTTTCATATTCTTTTCCATTATGGTTGATTACAAGATACTGAATACAGTCCCCTGTGTTATACAATAGGATCTTGCTGTTTATTCATTCTATACATAATAGTTTGCATCTGCTAATTCCAAACTCCTGAACTATCCCTTCCCTGCTCTTCCCTCCCCCTTGGCAACCACAAGTCTGTTCTCCATGTCTGTGAGTTTGTTTTGTAAAGCTCATTTGTATCCTGTTTCAGATTCCACATATAAAAGATGTCATATGGTGTTTCTCTGATTTACTTCACTCAGTATGATAATCTCTAGGTCCATCCATGTTGCTGCATGGCATCATTTCATTGTTTTTTTATGGTTTAGTAGTATTCCATTGTGTGTGTGTCTGTGTGTATGATATATATATATATACGTACAAATGGTATATTTCGGTTTGTTTAGGTTTAGGTTGTTTCCATGTCTTGCCTATTGTAAACAGTGCTGTTATGAGCATAGAGGTGTGTGCATCTTTTCAAATTATAGTTTTGTTCAGATATATACCCAGGAGTGGGATTGCTGGATCATATGGTGACTCTAGTTTTAGCTTTTTGAGGAACCTCCATACTGTTCTCTGGAGAAGGCACTGGCACCCCACTCCAGACCTCTTGCCTGGAAAATCCCATGGACGGAAGAGCCTGGTGGGCTGCGGTCCATGGGGTCGCTAAGAGTCAGACATGACTGAGCGACTTCACTTTCACTTTTCACTTTCATACACTGGAGAAGGAAATGGCAACCCACTCCAGTGTTCTTGCCTGGAGAATCCCAGGGACGGGGGAGCCTGGTGGGCTGCCATCTATGGGGTCGCACAGAGTCGGACACGACTGAAGCGACTTAGCAGCAGCAGCATACTGTTCTCCATAGTGACTGCACCAATTTACATTTCCATCAACAGTGTAGGAGGTTTTTCCCTTTCTCCGCACTCTCTCCAATATTTATTATTTGTAGATGTTTTAATGATGACCATTCTGACTGGTGTAAGGTGGTACCTCACTGTAGTTTTGACTTGCATTTCTTTAATAGTTAGCAATGTTGAACATCTTCTCATGTGCCTGTTGGCCATCTGTTTGTCTTTGGAGAAATGTCTGTTTAGGTCTTTTGCCCATTTTTTGATTAGGTTGTTTTGCTTGTTTGTTATTGAGTTATATGAGTAATTGTTTCATTCTTAGCATTTGGTTGCCTGAATACTAGTGCCCCTGATCTCAGGCATACACAACCAATTGTAATGCAAGGTGGTGGTGTTAAAAAAGAAAAAATGAAACAGGTTCAAAGAGGTGGGTGCCTTTGATCTGAATTATAGGCTCAAGGGAGGGCTTCACATTAAGAATAAGAATTCATTTATTTATTCATCACATAAGTGAAGAGGAAGGCACAATAAATGAAGGGCAATATTCTTGCTCTTCCTGAGGTTATAGGCTAGATGGGATGGGAAAGAAGGCTGGACACAAAGGGACAAAGAGCCTGGTAATGTTAGTTGGAGCTCACAGACCTCCAGAGAAGATAAAACTAATCAGAAGTTTTACTGGATGGGGAAGGAAGCTGAACTTGAACTGGCACTTGATGGTTAAATAGGATTTATTTATTTATTTTTTCAGTTTTTACAATGTTTTTATTTTTTATTTTTATTATTATTATTTTTTTAATTTTAAAATCTTTAATTCTTACATGCGTTCCCAAACATCAACCCCCCTCCCACCTCCCTCCCCATAACATCTCTCTGGGTCATCCCCATGCACCAGCCCCAAGCATGCTATATCCTGCGTCAGACATAGACTGGCAATTCGATTCTTACATGATAGTATACATGTTAGAATGCCATTCTCCCAAATCATCCCACCCTCTCCCTCTCCCTCTGAGTCCAAAAGTCCGCTATACACATCTGTGTCTTTTTTGCTGTCTTGCATACAGGGTCATCATTGCCATCTTTCTAAATTCCATATATATGTGTTAGTATACTGTATTGGTGTTTTTCTTTCTGGCTTACTTCACTCTGTATAATCGGCTCCAGTTTCATCCATCTCATCAGAACTGATTCAAATGTATTCTTTTTAATGGCTGAGTAATACTCCATTGTGTATATGTACCACAGCTTTCTTATCTATTCATCTGCTGATGGACATCCAGGTTGTTTCCATGTCCTGGCTATTATAAACAGTGCTGCGATGAACATTGGGGTACATGCGTCTCTTTCAATTCTGGTTTCCTCGGTGTGTATGCCCAGCTGTGGGATTGCTGGGTCATAAGGTAGTTCTATTTGCAATTTTTAAAGGAATCTCCACACTGTTCTCCATAGTGGCTGTACTAGTTTGCATTCCCACCAACAGTGTAGGAGGGTTCCCTTTCTCTACACCCTCTCCAGCATTTATTGCTTGCAGATTTTTGGATCGCAGCCATTCTGACTGGTGTGAAGTGGTACCTCATTGTGGTTTTGATTTGCATTTCTCTAATAATGAGTGATGTTGAGCATCTTTTCATGTGTTTGTTAGCCATCTGTATGTCTTCTTGGGAGAAATGTCTATTTAGTTCTTTGGCCCATTTTTTGATTGGGTTGTTTATTTTTCTGGAATTGAGCTGCAGGGGTTGCTTGTATATTTTTAAGATTAGTTGTTTGTCAGTTGCTTCATTTGCTATTATTTTCTCCCATTCAGAAGGCTGTCTTTTCAATGAATACAGTAAAGTTGCAGGATATAAAATCAATACACAGAAATCCCTTGCATTCCTATACACTAATAATGAGAAAGTAGAAAAAGAAATTAAGGAAACAATTCCATTCACCATTGCAATGAAAAGAATAAAATACTTAGGAATATATCTACCTAAAGAAACTAAAGACCTATATATAGAAAACTATAAAACACTGATGAAAGATATCAAAGAGGACACTAATAGATGGAGAAATATACCATGTTCATGGATTGGAAGAATCAATATAGTGAAAATGAGTATACTACCCAAAGCAATTTACAAATTCAATGCAATCCCTATAAAGCTACCAGCCATATTTTTCACAGAACTAGAACAAATAATTTCAAGATTTGTATGGAAATACAAAAACCTCGAATTGCCAAAGCAATCTTGATAAAGAAGAATGGAACTGGAGGAATCAACTTGCCTGACTTCAGGCTCTACTACAAAGCCACAAGACAGTATGGTACTGGCACAAAGACAGACATATAGATCAATGGAACAAAATAGAAAGCCCAGAGATAAATCCACACACATATGGATACCTTATCTTTGACAAAGGAGGCAAGAATATACAATGGAGTAAAGACAATCTCTTTAACAAGTGGTGCTGGGAAAACTGGTTAACCACTTGTAAAAGAATGAAACTAGATCACTTTCTAACACTGCACACAAATATAAACTCAAAATGGATTAAAGATCTAAATGTAAGACCAGAAACTATAAAACTCCTAGAGGAGAACATAGGCAAAACACTCTCAGACATAAATCACAGCAGGATCCTCTATGATCCACCTCCCAGAATTCTGGAAATAAAAGCAAAAATAAACAAATGGGATCTAATTAAAATTAAAAGCTTCTGCACAACAAAGGAAAATATAAATAGGATTTAAATTAACAAATTGGGGTGAGGTTGGGAAAGGACCCTCCAGATGGAGTTAGTAGCTTCCTTCTATAGTGCTTGCAATTATAAATGAAAAGGGTGCTTTTAAGAGGCAACTCTCAATAACAACAAAGGTTTAATTTTTTATCTATAATCATAGCACTTACAAGGAGAAGACAATGGCAACCCACTCTTGCCTGGAAAATCCCATGGATGGAGGAGGCCGGTGGGCTTCAGTCCATGGGGTCACTAAGAGTCGGACACGACTGAGCGACTTCACTTTACTTTTCACTTTCATGCATTGGAGAAGGAAATGGCAACCCACTCCAGTATTCTTGCCTGGAGAATCTCAGGGATGGGGGAGCCTGGTGGGCTGCCGTCTGTGGGGTTGCACAGAGTCGGACATGACTGAAGTGACTTAGCAGCAGCATAGCACTTATATGGAGGAGGAAATGGCAACCCACTCCAATATTCTTGCCTGGGAAATCCCATGGACAGAGGAACCTGGCATGCTACTGTCCATAGTGTCACAAAGAGTTGGACATGACTCAGTGACTAAATAACATAGCACTTACAATGAAGTTACGATTGAGGTACTATTGTTCCCAAGGCTGAGAATGCAAGCTTATGGGAGAACAAAGATCCAAGCTTGGGTCTACAGAACTTCAAATTCACTGTGCTATCCATTATGTTCCAGAGAATGACTGGGACAGAGGTCACCTTAATAGTCTGCTGGCAACAGTACACAATGGTATTGATGGATGGTTGACTCAAATGCAGACTGACTGGGGAACAGGGACCTAATTCTGCAGACTGATTACTATGACTCAATCTGCCACTAGATGTCACATGTTACTGAAACGGAATTACTAAAGTTGGTGAATGAAAAATCATTAGGGCTATTAACAGTAACATTCTCTTTTTAATTGAAATCAGTTGACTTAAACATTAGTTTCAGGGGTACAATATAGTGATTCAATATTTTTGTACCTTACACACCATTCAAAGTT
The DNA here is from genome assembly GCF_016772045.2 of Ovis aries. Taxonomy (NCBI): domain Eukaryota; kingdom Metazoa; phylum Chordata; class Mammalia; order Artiodactyla; family Bovidae; genus Ovis; species Ovis aries. Next base: position 57,503,841 of record NC_056059.1, on the reverse strand, counting down.
GTTACAGTATTATTTGACTATATTCCTCTTAATGCCCTTTGCCTATTTTGCCCATTCCCCCAACTTCCTCCCCTCTGGCAACCACTAGTTCTAACAGTGGCATTCTTACTTACTTTGTTTTTTGATATATGTTTCTGAATGGGACTAAAAGGGGCAGAGTTCCACAAGTTGCTCATGACCCAGATCTATCTTTATTGTGTCACAGGCCATAAAAATCCTGGGTCTGCCCATAGTAGTGTTCTACAAATATGAGCCCCATCTTATGGGTTTATTGGAAAAACAAGTGTGAGTATCTGCTATAGGATGTGAAAGATGATCAATGCACTTGAGCTTGCCTTAGAGAGATTTTGAACTTTGAATTGGGTCTCAACTTTGAAGTCATCTCTATAGGAGAAAAATGGATAACTTCTTATTTCCTCTTGGCATAGGCCCACTAAAATCCTGACTAACAGTTGGGTAGCTTTCCTAGTGTTTCTAGATTTTTCAGGTATGATTGATCCAGTCATTCTAAATTCAACCATCAGCTCAGATGTCACCTCCTCAACTAGACTTTTAAGCTAAATTAGCCACTGAAGTACCTATGGTCATATTGTTTCTAATTGTATCTTATCGCCAACTAAAATTACCTTTCAAAAATAAATTTATTCCCACCAACAGGACAAGAGGGTTCCCTTTTCTCCACCTCTGCTCCAGCATTTACTACTTGTAGACTTTTTGATGATGGCCATTTTGACTGGTGTGAGGTGACACCTCACTGTAGTTCTGATCTGCATTTCTCTAATAATTAGTGATGCTGAGCATCTTTCATGTGCTTCTTGGCTACCTGTATGTCTTTGGAGAAATGTCTTTATTTAGTCTTCTGCTTATTTTTTAACTGGTTTTTTTTTTTCTTATATTGAGCTGCATGGACTATATATTTTGTAGCTTAATTCCATGTCAACTGCTTTGTTTGCAAATATTTTCCTCTTACGTGTAAAAAAGATAGTAGCGAGTGGGAACCTGCTGTGTAGCTCAAGGAGCCCAGCTCAGTGCTGTGGTGACCTAGATGGGTAGGGGGCTGGGGTAGGAGGAAGGTCCAAGAGGGAGGGGATATCTGTATACATATAACTGATTCACTTCATTGCACAGCAGAAACTAACACAACATTGTAAACAACTATACCCCAATTTAAAAAGAAATTCATTATTTTTTTGTTCATTATCTTTCCCCTCTACTATAAGCTGCAAGAAAGCAAGGTCTTTGTCCTGTTTATCATCATATTTTCATGCCTAGACAGTGTTTGGCTCATAACAGGTTCAGTAGATACTGTTGGATGAATAGATGGCAGCTCATGTGAGTGGCGTGCTGTGGGTTTAGCACTCTTTCCGATACTTGTTCTTCCAGTGAGCTTTGTTCTTGGTTATTCCATGGAAAGACTGGAAACAAGCCTCATCTTCTCTCTCAGGGTGTTAATTACTTGACTGAGATTGGATTGAGACCTTTCAGCTATCAAGAAAACCTTATAACATTTAACATATAATTAACCTATGGTAGGAAAAATGGTTCATCAGACCGAACAACTTGTAGATTTTATACAGCAAAAGGTAATAAACGACGATGGTGATGGCTAAAAGGATAAAATCTAGACATGATAGACACCTTGGGGAGAATATAGTACCAACTTTTCATGCTACATATGAAGAAACTCTTCACCAAAGATTAAACGACATGCCTGAACTCATGCAGTTAGGTTAGTGGAGAAAGCCCTAGGAGGCGCTAGTGGTGAAGAACCTGCCTGCCAGTTCAGGAGACACAACAGACACAGGTTTGATTCCTGGGATGGGAAGATTACCCTGGAGGAGGGCATGGCAACCCACTCCAGTATTCTTGCCTGGAGAATCCCATGGACAGAGGAGCCTGGCAGGCTATAGTCCATAGGGTCACAAAGAGTTGGACATGATGGTAGTGACTTAGCATGCATGAACCCATGCAGCTAGGTTAGTAGAGACAGCCAGGGCTAGGACTTTGAATTTCTATTCGCAGCCTTATCTTTCTACTTTAAACAAGGGCTTCCATTATGCTTTCTTCAAATGAAAATTTAACTGTGTGTCAACAGAACATATTCTAGACATTTTTAAAGCAACATTATAGAAGAAAATGATAAAAGTGAGTTAACATTCTTTGCTTCCCTGTAATACCTCTGTGATTAACCACTTGGTTAACAGCACACAAGCTAATTCAGTGCCTAAACATCTAATTTCGGTAAATGAACATATTTGTCATTGCAAAAGATAAAAAAACGAAAAGGCCATTGTTCCTGTTCTCAGGCACAAACAACTGGCTAAAATGGAAGGCAGTGTTGTGATAAATGTGTAAAATGGGTACACAGAAGTGGGTGCCACTGATTGGAACTGAAACACACTGAGGACAAGCATTTCAACAAGCAGCGAGATAAGACATTGTAGAAGGGAAAACTGGCAAGAGGTCTGAAGGTGGGCAGTGATGCTCAGAGAACAGCAGGCAGCTTTATGAGCGGGAAATAGAAGTATAAAGGAGACAGTTATTCTGAAAAGGAAGGCAGAGGGTCTTGAGGTGGGTTGTGGAGGACCTCGAGATTCAAACTCAATAATGTTTCTAATTCTTTTTAGATAATACTGAGTTTTTGAGTAGGGGACCAACATAGTAATATATGTCTTATAACAAGGTAATTCTTACCTTGTAAACAGGTGTAAAGTGTTGAGAAGAAAAAGGCTGCAGTTGGAGGGACTAGTTAAGAGTGCAGGTGAGAGAAAATGAGGGTCTGCTTGGTGTTCCGAGGGGAGAGACTCTGAGTTTGTAGTAACACCTGAGGCAGCTGAGGCTGAGCAGTATCTTTGGAGAGCAGTCCTTCCTGCTGAGATACTTTACAGACTGGGTCAGAGGGAGGTGAGGAGACATTCTGAGATGGAGACGAGCAGGGGTGATCAAGGGGTTTTTGGTGGATATCCTCTGTTCCTCAGTAAAGAGGAAAAGGTAATCTCTTATCAAGGAAGAGAAGAGCGGACAGATTTTGTGACTGGCTCAGTGAAAGAGAGGCTACACAAAATTCACATCATGGGCTCTTTGAGAAGACATGGTCCCTAATTTGAAGAGTAATTTACTGATCCATTATCTTCCCCATCTATTTGCTATGAAGAGATGGGATCAGATGCCATGATCTTCATTTTTTTTTTGAACATTGAGTTTTAAGCCAGCTTTTTCACTCTCCTCTTTCACCTTCATCAATGAAGTTGCTAAGCCATGTCTGACTCTTTGCAACCCCATGGACTATAGCTTGCAAGTCTCCTCTGTCCATGAGATTTTCCAGGCAAGGATACTGGAGTGGGTTGCCATTTCCTTCTCCAGGGTATCTTCCCAACCCAGGGAAGATTTATTGATAGTTATCTATCTATATATATATATATATTAAAATGCATGTTGTTCTCACTTGCTCTGCTTGGCAATATCAGTGCCTTGGACAAAAGGACTATATAACATCAATGAATGATATCACAGGTTTCTGAATCCTTAATGTTCCTTCTTACCAAATTTTGCTGTTGTTGTTTAGTTGCTAAGTCATGTCTGACTATTTTGTGACCCCATGGACTGTAGCCAGCCAGGCTCCTCTGTACATGGATTTTCCAGGCAAGAATACTGGAAATAATGGCAATGGTGGATTGCCATTTCCTTCTCCAGGGAATCTTCCCGATCCAGGGATCAAACCCGTGTCTCCTATTTTGACAAGCAAATTCTTAACCACTGAGCCACCAGGGAAGCTCTCTTGTCAATTTAATCCTGTTTAAGTTAACTTCTAAGTATAGCTGCCGGAACCATAACTATATATATAAATATTTATATACAATAATATGCAAAAAACTACATATATATATTACAGACGTTGTTTTTGGGAAAAGGTAGGGAAAGGTTATCTGGCTTTTCCAAGCCTCATTTCAAGAAATGCAAATTCACTGACATTAAAATTTGCACAAATTTAAAATTTAAAATGACATTAAAATTGCACACAATGCACTTTGCATTCTGTTTATAATGCGCTAGGAGCCACAATAAAGCAGACACCCCATCATGACTTTCGTAAAATGCCCGTTTGTCAGTCAGCTGTCAAGAGCAGTATACAACACAATTAGTCACAAAGTTAAAGTGAAGTCTCTGAGAATTTTTGGTCTGCTTTCTAAAACTTGGCAAGACTGAGGACTATTTTTATTTTGAGAATGGCCCTTCTAAGTGCGTTGATGGCGACTAGGAACGCTGTCTCAGGAGAAGGAATATACATGCCAACACTCCAATTTTCTGACTAAGGCCGGACAACTCCTTTTTACTGAGGTTTGGTTAACAGCCAGAGGCAAATGAAAAATACATGCTGAACAGCAAGCCTTAAGCTCCAAAACACAGTTCAGGAAGGTAATTTCTCTTTATTTGCCCACTGGAAAGATCGTCAAGGGAAACTGACCTGTAAACTTGGTGCTTCTTCATTACCTAAGATCTATAGGACAGATGAGAACATTTGGACACTAACAGCAGGAATCTTAGAGTGGATGGAAAACCGAACTGATGAGAAGGGATTTAAAAGAAGCAATTTACCTAGGTCTGTCTGTTTAGATTTGGCTGGCTTCCAAGACTGTTGAAACTCCCAAGTTTTAAGATGGGAATGAGGTCTACAGTCTAGCTTAGCTCCGGTTACCTGCTGCTTACTGATCAGGGAAAATAAAAAGCTTGAGAAAGGAAAGGCTGGTGCATTGGTGCTCAATTTAAGCAAGTGTCAGAATCACCTGGGGGTTTGTTCAAACACAATATGCGGAACCCCACCCCGGTGTTTCTGATTCTGTAGGTCTAGGGTAGGGTCACGTGGCGCTAGTGGGAAACCGCCTGCCAATGCAAGAGACATAAAAGATGTGTGTTTAATCTCTGGGTCAGGAAGATCCCCTGGAGGAGGGCATGGCAATCTACTCCAGGATTCTTGCCTGGAGAATCCCATGGGCACAGGAGCCTAGTTGGTTACAGTCCACAGGATCACAGAGTCAGACACCACTGAAGTGACTTCACACACACCACAGGGTAGGGCCAGAGGACCATTTCTAGGCAGCTCCTGGGTAATACAGTTGCTGCTGGTATGGGACTATAATTGAAGAATAAGTTACAATCCTGAGTGGAGACTGGACTTTAGTGAAAGAATAAGGAACCGACTTTATTCTGGACAAAGAGGATGAAGAAGCAAACTATCTTACCCACAGGAAGGACTGAGTCAGAAATTCTTTTGAAATCAATAACCTGCAGAATTGGAGAAAGTGGCCTTAAGTGGCAAGGAGAGCTATTGTAACATTAGATATAAGGGAAATATTTAGCCAGCAAAGTTAAAGGCTGGATTCTTCAAATGAGTGATTTAAAAGGGAAATCTTTCATCATTTTAGTTCCAAAGTACTAACTTTAAGACTTACAGCTCATAAAAGAAGTACATTCGAAATAAGCAAAAAATAGAAACTTATTTGAAAAATTTTAAACTAAGGCTTCTGGAATTAAAAAAAAAAAAAAGAATCTGGCTTAAGGAGTTTATGTTGGCTGAATTCCGGTCTTTTCCTACTGTATTCCTGGAGCCAGGTGACAGTCAGAGAGGCTTAAACAAGTGAGTCCCAGGGCCTGAGCTACTCATTTAATGAAAATATGATTGGCCCTGCCTGTAAGAAAAACTTGATCTGAATTTTTCTTGAGGGGACTGGGTGGGAAAACTGCAGAGACAAATTTCTCATTGACCTTTATATGTGGACATCTGCTTTGTCTTGAAAATGTAGTTGGAAGATCCAACAGCCATTAAAAAAACGAAACCAAAGACAGGGTAAGTTCCCTTCACAATTCAGTATGAAAAAATTGGCTTTCTCCATTAACTGACTTTTTAAAAAATTTAAAATTAATTATTATTTATTTTTGTCTGCCCTGCGTCTTTGCTATGTGGGCTTTCCTCTAGTTGCAGGGGGTGGGGGTGACTCTCTAGCTGTTGTGCTCAGGCTTCTCAGCAACGTGGCTTCTCCAGTTTCAGAGCACGGGCTACAGGGTTCGTGAGCTTAAGGAGTTGCCATACACCTCAGTAGTTGTGGCTTCTGGGCTCTAGTGCACTAGCTCAGTCATGGAGGGGTATGAGTTTAGTTGCTCTGAGGCATGTGGAATCTTACTAGACCAGGGATTGAACCCATGCATCCTGCATTGGCGGGCGGATTCTTTACCACTGAACCACCAGAGAAGCCCCATAAACTGTCTTGATTTCTTTTTATCACATGATGAAAGATATTAAATTTATTCTGTTCCTGTTTTGCTCATGACAGCCAGGAATCCAAGAGCTAAGTTTTCTGTTCAAGTCTGGCAGCTTCCTTTGAGATGCTTTTCTGATAGTTGTCTCTCCCTCCTCCCCGGAGGGCTTCTCCAGTTGACACCAGTGTCCATCTGCCAATGCAGGAGACACAAGAGATGAGGGTTTGAGTCTTGGGTTGGGGAGATCCCCTGTAGGTGGAAACAGCAACCCACTCCAGTACTCTTGCCTGGAAAAGTCCATGGACAGAGGAGCCTGGTGGGCTACAGTCCACGGGGGTTGCAAAGAGTCAGACATAACTGAGCACACACATGCAGAACAGAGCCCATTATTTCTTAGACTTTTTTTTTGGTCTCATGTAAATGTTCTTCCTATCAAAAGCTCTTCTGGTGTAGACACTGTCACATATAATCAATTTTACAAATTATATACAGAATCCTATTTTGTTGTTGCTTAGTTGCTAGGTCTTGTCTGACTCTTTTGTGACCGCTGTGGACTGTAGCCACCAGGCTCTTCTGTCCATGGGATTTCCAAGGCAAAAATACTCAAGTGGGTTGCCATTTCCTTCTCCAGGGGATCTTCCTGACCCAGGGATTGAACCCATGTCTCCTGTATTGGCAGGCTGATTCTTTACCACTTAGCCATCAGGGAAGCCCTAAATACATAAATGTCTCTCTGTCTATAAAGATAAGGCTGACCCTCAGGCAGGATATTCTTTCTGGGGACCATAACATTATAGTAAAGAACATGGGCTTTGAAGCCCATTCCTGCTCCACTGGCTGTGTGGATTCTTTATTTAACCTCTGTGGACCTCAGTAAGATGGCCTAATTACAATGCAAGCTTCAAAGATTCTTGGGAGGACTAATTAGTGCTTTGAATAAAGTGCTTTGAATGGTGCCTGGACCACAGGAAATATTTAGTAAATGTTAGCTCTGTCAGTTAGAAACAGTGGTGATGGGGTTTTGTGACCCACTCAGTTGTGGAGTTAAGCAGTACCATTTCAACCACAGGATCACATTTCTGGGTGATGGGAGCTCTGGTTTTAATTTGGACTTAATTTGCAAGAATGAGTGCTCATGATGAGAAGCTTCTATGGCCATGGTGTGGCCAATACAGAACCCCGGGGCAGCAGACAGAGAGCAGCAGAAAAATGCAGCACTGCAGGGAGGGGGAGAGCCCGTTCCCAGGGAAACAGGTTGCTAGGGGCAAGCATTTGGCAGAGGGAGCCAGAGAAATACAATTTCCCTGAACTACATCTAATGAAAGTGCTTACACTGAACTTTAAGCAAGTGTGACTTGAACCTGAGCATGTTGATGAATTAGAAATAAGGCATCTGAAATTACCCTCACCGCAGCATGGGCTGCTTTATGGCGAGAACAATATGGTCACACAAGACTAGACAGTAAGCGTGTGCAAGTGAAAGTCGCTCAGTCCTGTCCGACTCTGCGACCCCATGGACTATACAGTCCATGGAATTCTCCAGGCCAGAACACTGGAGTGGGTAGCCTTCCCCTTCTCCAGCAGATCTTCCCAACCCAGGGATCGAACCGAGGTCTCCCGCATTGCAGGCAGATTCTTTACCAGCTGAGCCACAAGGGAAGCCCAAGACAATAAGAGTGTGGGTGACACAAAGTTTGGAGTTGATCATGATAGATTTAATTAATATTTTGGGGAAAACAATTTGGAAACAAAAGTCACAGTCAGATGGATAGTTGTATGTGGCTGTGTAAAGTTATATGCCAGACAGTTATAAACTGTTCTTATCTCATCATACGTGTTGTATTTCTTGGTGATGATTTTTTTGTAAAGTTCTGAGTTGAAGAACTATTCCAGGTACTGACAAATAGACGTTTACAATAGATAGAAAGTATTAGTTGCTCAGTCATGTCTGACTCTTTGCAATCCCATGGACTGTAGCCCGCCACGCTCCTCTTTCCATGGAATGCTTCAGGCAAGAATACTGGAGTGGGTAACCATTTTCTTCTCCAGGGGATCTTCCTGATGCAGGGATCAAACCCGAGTCTTTCTTGTATTGCAGGCAGATTCTTTACCATATGGCTACCAGGGAAGCCTAGTGTGCTGAAGTCCATGAGGTCACAAAGAGTCAGATATAACTTAGCGACTGAACAGCAATGGATAGAATCCACTGACTTCTGACAATGAGATCATGGTGTCCAGAGTGAGCAAAACAAGTTATGAGTCTTAGTAGAACTGAGACTAACTGTAAAATGTTAAAGGGGGCTGTATTACTTAAGAATTCTCCAGAGAAGCTTCCAGAACCAAGAGAGTGTGTGTGTCTATCTCTATATATACTTTTAGAAGTTGGCTTACACGGTTGTGGAGGGCTGCAAAGTTTGAAATTGGCAGGGTATGCTAGTAGGCTGGAGACCCAGGGAAGGGTTGATGTTACAGCTTGAGTCTGAAGGTGTCTGCAGGCAGTATTCCTCCTCCTTTCTTGGAGGACCAATGTTTTTCTTTAAAAGCCTTCAATTGGTTGAAGCCCACTCACATTATGGAGAGTAATCTGCTTTACTCAGCTGATTTAAATGTTAATCTCATCTAAAAATACCCTCACTGTGACATCTTGATTGGTATTTGGCCAAATATCTGGGTAGTCTAGTCAGTTTGACATATAAAATTACCCATCACTAGGACTCTTCCTGAAATCCCAGAATTTTCACTGGAACCAGAGCCATAGGCTACTGCAACACTGTAAAGAGGAGTTGCTAGACATACCTGCTGGGCTGACTGAAGAGTGATCACCTCATTCCTGTGACCCTTGTCTCCATCACTCACCTCTAGTCTATGTAACAGAACGGAAAACTAGCAAGAGAGTCACTGAAGGAAACTGGAGGGGAGTCTGCTTTGCTTTTGCCTCTCCTGGGGTGGGCACTGCTTCCCCCACCTCCACCCCTACCCCAACCACCCCCTTCCTCGTTTTCGGCTTGCAGGCAGAAGCAGCATTTTGAGGACCACACGGCTGGGTGTGGGATGTGAAGGAATAATCAGGAAAGACGGTGCAGAACTGCCCAGGCCGCTCCAGTGTCTATTCCAGGCCTGAGAGTGTGAACCAAGGGGAGGCTGACACTTCAGGCTGGGTGTGAAGTCAACCCTTTAGTTTAGATTCACCTGGACTTTTTAATACTTGAAAGTGAGTCTTGAAAGTGTCTGGATGAGAGAGCTTCTAGGGTGGGGAAGGAATCTAGCAAAGCGTGTTTGAAGGCAGTGATGCAAGAAAACTTCTCTTTCCTTGTGTCCTCCGTTGAGTTCAGTGCTCTCAGTACACTGGTTACACAAATTTAAAAAGACTCAGTCCTGTCTGAGTTCACGTGTGTCACTGCCCTGATTATCACACTGCCCTATTTGCGATGCTTTGTGGCCCTTCACATGTCTGGCACTGTACCTCTGTCACCTGAGGGTCAGGTAGTCAGGAGGACGGGGCCAAGAGTTGAGGCAAATGTGTCTAGCAATGTAACAGGCCAATGTGTACAGTGTGCCAACTGAAGCAGCCTGTCAGCGGCAGGTAAAGTGCCCACTGCAAACACTCATTTATAATCTTGCTGTTTCTCTAGGGTTAGAGTAGCGTGCACATAACTGAAATAAAAGAGTTAGTGATGTCTGCAGCACACTGTGCTATGGCTTATTATATGTAGCCCCTTTTTAAATTAAGTGGAGAGAGTCAGCCCCGAAGTTATGGGTATTATCAATAAATACTTAAATGCCTATTTCCGGATACCCCTTTCACTTGCTGTGCTAGACATTATTACAAAGCAACGGGTTGATTTTTTCCTTCAGCTTGTATGAATAATTTATTTATGTCTAGCTTCTGTTCTGGGGCATTATGGTGTGAACTAATTTTACTGTTTGAAAAGGCTTGGTCTCCCCTTCCCACTCCTGTTGAGACTTCTTTTTTTTTTTTTTTTTATTTTATTTTTTTTTAGTTTTTTATTTTTTAAATTTTAAAATCTTTAATTCTTATGAATACATAATACTGACAATGAAAGATCTCAGGATGAAAACTGATGCTAAACAGGTTAACAGTGAGGTGAGATGATGCATTTACTTCAGTGCTTAGTGTGATTATGTTAAGGGATGGCAAACATTAGGCAGATGAGAGCTGCGGAGCCTTCCATATTCACCTCAAAGGTTTCTCCTCCCCTATTTCATCTTTCTTCTTTCTCAGAAGATGTCTGAAAAGAATAATACACATGTTTGGAGGAACTTTTTTTTTTTTTTTGCAATTCTTCACCAAAGTAAAAGATTCTCTTTCAAAGGGTAACCTTGTACTCCCAGCCTGAGGACTAAGGGAATCACGCTAACTCAAGTGGCTGACTCATGGTTTTGAGCCTTAAGGAGAAGAAAAGTCTGACAGGAGAGAGAGGTGCTGGCTAACAGGAAAACCACAGAAGGAGTAGGAACTGGTGAAGTCCAAGTGATATCAGGAGCTATAAAGCGTAGGCAGAAGGGAAGTTAGGAAGCCAGTAACCCCAAATTCAAGCCAGCAGAGTGCTAGCTGCTGTACAGAACTCAGTTTCCTAAACATTTTTGGGGAAAAAAAAAAGACTAAAAGAATGGGCCTTACTAAGAGTCACTAGGATCCATTGAGGTGTCTGTGGTGGTGGTATTTGCATCTTTAAAAATATGCCTGAACTATGTTCTCTGGAAATTTTCAAGTTGTATTGGATAATTATGAATTTTCTCCACTCTCTATGATGATCAGGCATTTCTTAAGAAAACACACTGCCCAGGAAATAATGGTGTTTATTAAAAAAATAATAACTAACGAAATCCTTCTAGAATCTCTTCTAAAAATTTGCTTTGAGGGTTAATTGCTTCTCTTGCAAATTAGGTAATAGAGATGGTTTTGAAAGAGAAACGATATGCTAAAAAGTCTAGCACAATGACAATTATTCATAGCATGAAAGATATTCTTCTCTCAATCCCATCTGTTATTTGATTATAATCAAGGTCAGAGGTTTTTTCCGGATATTTCTTGCGAGCCTAAAGTGGATCCTTTGTTTTCTAAGAAAAAGGCCCAACATTCATGGCTGGGCCTCCCTGCCCGCTGCTTCCCACTTCCTGAGGCTCCATGGGTCAGAGCCAATGCTTTGGACAGGGAAACTGAAACACAGCCTGCTCCAGGGCTGCTGGCCACCGGAGTGTGGCTGGGGACAGGCTGAGACTGGGGTCAGAAGAATTCTGAAGCGGCCATAACATTCACAGACATCCCAGTGTGAACAAGGGAACTCTTTAGTACGTGGAAATTCTCTGACAGGGAGACCGAAAAGAGACTCTCGATGGGTCAGGCAACTCAAGTTGGCAGAGGTGATGCTGAGGAGAATAAACTGCCAGCTACAGGGTCCATCTCTACTCCTGGAGGCTTTGATTGAGTGCCCCTCCAGCTCTGCCGGAGCCGTTATCCAGAACTGAGTTTGAGCCATACAAACAGGTGCAGGAGGTACAGCTCCCTGGCCACTTCTTATCTCAAGTCCTAGACCAACTAGCTGTAAACACCAGAAAGTGGAAGTGTTAGTTGCTCAGTTGTGTTTGACTCTTTGCGACCCCACAGACTGTAACCCACCAGGCTCCTCTGTCTGTGGGATTTTCCAGGCAAGAATATTGGAGTGGATAGCCATTCCCTTCTCCAGGGGATCTTCCCGACCCAGGGATCAAACCTGTGTCTCCTGAATTGCTGGTAGATTCTTTACTGTCTGACCCATTAGGGAAGCCCCAGACATCCTTATATTAATATCATCTACATCCATGGTTCTCAGTGCAGGGGGAGGGGAAAGGAAGGAGGGAGCGGGGAGGGAGGGGAGAGGAATTCTGCCCCCTGAAGACATTTTCAGTTGTCATAACCTGGGGGTGGTGGTGAAAGGGTTGCTACTGGTATTTGAAGGGTAGAGACCAGGAATGCTGCCAAACATTCTACAGTGTACACAATAAACCCTCAACCTAAAATGTCCATAGAGCTGAGGTTCTGAAAACCCTGAACTAAATGTCTGGTTTCAGCTGTTTAATGATCATGTTTTATTATCTGTGTTCTAGTCTTTAGTTTTAATGGCAGTTTATTACACTCAAACCTTTGTAATACAGTCATAAGTATGTTAAAAACAGAACAATGGGCCCTAAATGGAGTTACTTATGCTAAGCCCCATGTCATCAAACTGAGACTTAACTGAATTACAGTTTTGGCTCTCCTAGAGATGGAATCTTAAACCAGTTGATCAGCAATTGCCTGATAGGCACAGTTAGGGGAACCACTGCTTCCCTGTAAAGGAAAGTGACCTTGAAATATACAGCTAGCTTTTTTTTTTGGTTTAGTATAACTTCCTCGTTCCTGTTCCCTTCTGCCTATAGCAGTCTCTCATTTTGTATGGCCCCTCCTTTATATCTGCTGATGATGTTGTTGAGTTGCCCAGTCACGTCCAACTCTTTGCAACCCTATGCACTGCAGCATGCCAGGCCTCCCTGTCCCTCACCATCTCCTGGAGTTTGGCCACATTATATCTGCTAGATTAGATGTTTCCCAACTCGAATTGTTTTTTGGTCAAATTCCTAAAATTTTTAGTATGCCTCAGTTTCTTTGGTGGCTTCTCTAGTGGCTCAGATGCTAAAGAATCTGCCTACAATGCGGGAGATCCAGGTTCGATCCCTGGTTTGGGAAGAATCTCCTGGAGGAGGCCATGGCAACTCACTCCAGTATTCTTGCTTGGAGAATCCCCACGGACAGAGGGATCTGGTGGGCTGTAATTCATGTGGTCGAAAAAGGTAGGACAAGACTGAGTGACTAACACACACTAGAGTGTCTCTGAGCAGGCATATGGCTTAAGAAATTGTTTGTACCTCTGTGTATTCCTATTCTAATTTATCAATATTTTTAAGCTGATGAAGATATATAGAATATATCGAATCTTAATTACCTCTCAAATTCAGGGAGGTGAGGCCACCTGCTCCAGCTGAGGAAGCAGGAGGGAAGATGTGGGGTGATGTTGCCACCCTGTCGAGGTCTCCATGTCTCAGCTTCCTCCCCTGGATGGTGCGGAATATGGGCTTTACCTGGGTTCTTCTAGGGGCTCTAACTTCCTACCACTGAAAACGCCGCACAGTGGAAGCCCTACACCCATTTCACCTTTTCCTCTGTCTTTATCAGGTATTTCTCTTTTCTCCTCTCTCAGCGACCAAACCACCTTCCCCAATTTCTCCTTTTCTATACAAAAAGCTTTTTACTCTAACTTAAAATGATTATTAGCTTTATTTAGACCCTTTATTTACCTCTAAATCCCTCCTTTTCCCCACTCAAAAATCATCTCCTCAAAGCCTCCCTTGACCCCAAATACACCTACGGCACCAGTACATACATATTATCCTATCAGTTGAGGGCGCTTTGACATATAACAGATATCCTCATGTTATATTCTAATGCTTTATGTGCCCCTTTAACCCTGAAATCCAGGTGTGCGTCTTCTCTCTCTGTAGACCACAGAGTTCTGAAATATGAGCACCTCTGCGTTTAATCATCATACAGGATGGATGGTCACAAGTGCCTTCCTAGCTATTAGTAGGAGATGAGGCATCAGCAACACAAACATAGTTTGTGAGAAAATAAAAAGCAAGTGAAACTATCTTATTATATTCAGGGATATATATGGAAAATGCCCTCAAATTGGATATTGTGAAAACAAAAAAATCACTGATGTAGTTAAATCACTGATGTATTTATTAATTTATAAATCAAATTTATAAATTTGATTCTATAAATTAGATACACAGAATCTAATTTGAATTCTGTAAGTGAAAAATTAACAGATAAAATCCACAAATCTACTGAAATATAAAGTCAGTTTATAACTTGTAAAACAGATAGACATTGTATATTCTCCACTTTATCTCTCTTTCCCTTTTAAAAGCATTTCAAAGAATGAAATGAAACATTTCCTGAGTTTCTAACAAATATCCATCAAGGTAATCATAAGGGATTTGATTTAAGTCATACCTGAATGGTTTAGCGGTTTTCCTACTTTCTTCAATTTAAGTCTGAATTTCGTAATAAGGAGTTCATGATCTGAGCCGCAGTCAGCCCCTGGTCTTGTCTTTGTTGACTGTATAGAGCTTCTCCATCTTTGGCTGCATAGAATATAATCAATCTGATTTCAGTGTTGACCATCTGGTGACGTCCATGTGTAGAGTCTTCTCTTGTGTTGTTGGAAGAGGGTGTTTGCTATGACCAGTGCATTTTCTTGGCAAAACTCTATTAGTCTTTGCCTGCTTCATTCCGCATTCCAAGGCCAAACTTCCCTGTTACTCCAGGTGTTTCCTGACTTCCTACTTTTGCATTCCAGTCCCCTATCATGAAAAGGACATCGTTTTTGGGTGTTAGTTCTAAAAGGTCTTGTAGGTCTTCATAGAACCGTTCAACTTCAGCTCCTTCAGCATTACTGGTTGGGGCACAGACTTGGATAACTGTGATATTGAATGGTTTGCCTTGGAGATGAACAGAGATCATTCTGTCGTTTTGAGATTGCATCCAAGTACTGCATTTCAGACTCTTTTGTTGACCATGATGGCTACGCCATTTCTTCTGAGGGATTCCTGCCCACAGTAGTAGATATAATGGTCATCTGAGTTAAATTCACCCATTCCAGTCCATTTTAGTTCACTGATTCCTAGAATGTCGACGTTCACCCTTGCCATCTCTTGTTTGACCACTTCCAATTTGCCTTGATTCATGGACCTGACATTCCAGGTTCCTATGCAATATTGCTCTTTACAGCATCGGATCTTGCCTCTATCACCAGTCACATCCACAACTGGGTATTGTTTTGGCTTTGGCTCAGCAGTGGCCATAGGACTGGAAAAGGTCAGTTTTCATTCCAATTACAAAGAAAGGCAATGCCAAAGAATGTTCAAACTACCACACAATTGTACCCATCTCACATGCTAGGAAAGTACTGCTCAAAATTCTCCAAGCCAGGCTTCAGCAATACGTGAACCATGAACTCCCAGATGTTTAAGCTGGTTTTAGAAAAGGCAGAGGAACCAGAGATCAAATTGCCAACATCTGCTGGATCATGGAAAAAGCAAGAGAGTTCCAGAAAAACATCTATTTCTGCTTTATTGACTATGCCAAAGCCTTTGACTGTGTGGATCACAATAAACTGTGGAAAATTCTGAAAGAGATGGGAATACCAGACCACCTGACCTGCCTCTTGAGAAGTCTGTATGCAGGTCAGGCAGCAACAGTTAGAACTGTTGGAACAACAGACTGGTTCCAAATAGGAAAAGGAGTACGTCAAGGCTGTATATTGTCACCCTGCTTATTTAACTTATATGCAGAGTACATGAGAATAGCTGGACTGGAAGAAACACAAGCTGGAATCAAGATTGCCAGGAGAAATATCAATAACCTCAGATATGCAGATGACACCACCCTTATGGCAGAAAGGGAAGAGGAACTAAAAAGCCTCCTGATGAAAGTGAAAGAAGAGAGTGAAAAAGTTGGCTTAAAGCTCAACATTCAGAAAACGAAGATCATGGCATCCGGTCCCATCACTTCATGGGAAATAGATGGGGAAACAGTGGAAACAGTGTCAGACTTTATTTTGGGGGGCTCCAAAATCACTGCAGATGGTGACTGCAGCCATGAAATTAAAAGACGCTTACTCCTTGGAAGAAAAGTTATGATCAACCTAGATAGCATATTCAAAAGCAGAGACATTACTTTGCCGACTAAGGTCCGTCTAGTCAAGGCTATGGTTTTCTTGTGGTCATGTATGGATGTGAGAGTTGGACTGTGAAGAAGGCTGAGCACCGAAGAATTGATGCTTTTGACCTGTGGTGTTGGAGAAGACTCTTGAGAGTTCCTTGGACGGCGAGGAGCTCCAACCAGTCCATTCTGAAGGAGATCAGCCCTGGGATTTCTTTGGAAGGACTGATGCTAAAGCTGAAACTCCAGTACTTTGGCCACCTCATGAGAAGAGTTGACTCATTGGAAAAAACTCTGATGCTGGGAGGGATTGGGGGCAGGAGGAGAAGGGGATGACCGAGGATGAGATGGCTGGATGGCATCATGGACTCGATGGATGTGAGTTTGAGTGAACTCCGGGAGTTGGTGATGGACAGGGAGGCCTGGCGTGCTGCGATTCATGGTGTCGCAAAGAGTCGGACACGACTGAGTGATTGAACTGAACTGAACTGATCCATCAAGGTCCTTCATGAAAATTTTCTAGTAATTACCAGTGTGACTTCTGGTAAGTCATTTAAACATTCTGGGTCATAGTTCTCTCACAGCAAAACTAATTTTTGATGGACTTAAGATGATAAGTTCCAATTTTCGCTACACAGGGAATTGCTTGAGTACCTTTTAAAAAAATCCTAATGTCTAGGTGACATTCTAGATCAAATAAATCAGAATTTCTGGAGTTGGTACAAAGCAATGGTATTTTTTAAGCTCTCCCAATAATTCCAATATTCAGCCCAAGTTAAGCCCAATATTCATCCGTAACTTAAACCAGTGAGTTGCTGAATGTTTTTAAAACAGCCTCTATCAGAAAAAGTAGTTCATATTGTGCCTAAGTATACACACGTGTATGTCTTAATATTTCAATAAAATAATTTTGTGGACTATCTGTTAAATTTACAAAACAACTGTTATCACTCTGATACTATATAATCAATTTTATTCCATCAAAAACAATGTCTTCCCCCAAGACTCATAGGTTGAAAAACACTATATACAGTTTGGCCACTAGACGGTGCCCTTGTGTTTAATAACTGGAAAACACCTCCTAGTTAAGCACTCCACAGAGCAAAGGAAAAATAAACATGTGTATGGTTTAATATTAATTTTACATCTGGCCAAGAAATTATAAGAAAAGGAGCATAGCTATTGAAAAAATAATAGTTATATTAACAGTAACTAACATGAAAGGAAAGGTAAGACCCTGTGCTAATGTACCAGCTGGTAAGGTCTGTATTCTGGCCCTTTCCCAGTTAAGGAAACTGAGTACCAGAAAGATGAAGTGACATGACTTGCCCTTAAAAAAAGGCAGCCCCCATCACTGCGGGCAGAGAAAGGTTTGAAATCTAGACACAAAGGTACAAAGAGACAGAAGCAGAATTATAAGTCCAAATGTGTTCACCTTTTGTTCCTATGACAAAGTGTAAGAAATTTAAGGTTTGTAACCCAAGTGGCTCAGTGGTAAAGAATCTGCCTGCCAATGAAGGAGACTCAGGAGACATGGGTTCAATCCCCTGGAGGAGGAACTGGCAACCCACTCCAGTATTCTTGCCTGGGAAATCCTGTAGACAGAGGACCTTGGTGGGCTACTACAATCCATGGGCGTCACAAATAGGACACAATTTAGCAATAAACACACACAACATTAATACACAGGTTAAATTTGTGTAAAATAGAAGCACACTGGAATTTCTTCTTTTCTCTATATCTAGACTTCAAAGTACATACTTTAAAGAAAAGGGGAATAAAAAGCACCATAGGGAGAAGCAGAAGGGCCTGAGGCAGAGGCTCTGATGAGAGGCTTCCAACAACGAGGAACAAATTTTGGTTTTATTTGAAATGCCAGGTTGGCGGGTGGGGGTCCCACTGAAGGGTTTTTTGACAAGGGAAGGATTTGGGACTTTTGCACAGCCTACCCCTTCACTTCATTCCTCTCTTTGGGCAACACTTTTTTCTCAGAGGCCTGTCTTGATCATTGATGAGAACATTCCTGTCCTCTATCTCTCTGTGAGGTTTTCTTTTTTCATCAGGATTTACCATTAACAGATATGATGTTAAATATCTTTTTATTTAATCTGTCTTTAAAGAAGACGGATGTGGACTCCATAATGGAAGCTGCACGTTCATAAATCACAGTGAAGGCTGGGGGAGGGGGAAAACAAGGAGCTATTGTTTAATGTGTACAGAGGGTCATTTGGGAGAGTGAAGAAGTTTTGGAAATAGCTAATGGTGATGGTTGAACAATGGTGTAAATGTAGTTAATGCCACAGAATTGTACAGTGGTTAAAATGGCAAATTTTATATACATTTTTCTCATAAAAAATAAAAATTATTAAAATCAGTAACCAAAACCAAAATTATTAAAAAATTTATTTGGCTGTACCATGTCTTTATGGCAAATTTTATACATATTTTCTCATAAAAAATCAAAATTATTAAAAAAATCAGCAAATTTTATATATATTTTCTCATAGAAAATCAAAATTATTAAAAAAATCAGTAACCAAAATTTGATTTGCAGAATCACTTGGAAAATATTACTATCATTTATGAAGTGCTTTCTATGTACCAAGCATGTAGTTTATATCCATTAACTAAGTGGATCCTTACAGTAACCCAATAAGGTAGACATTATTATTGTTCCCATTTTACAGATGAGGAAACTAAGGTACAGACTGGTTTAGCAATTTACTCAAGGTCACTCAGCTAATAAGTAGAGGTAGGATTTGTACCTGGATAAGCTGCTCTTAACCTACTATCGCCGTCTGTAACACCTAACATAGAGCCTAGCATATAATCATCTAGTATTTGTTACAAGTGTAACTACTTTCAAATTGTTACTTTGCTACTGGGTAGAGAACAGACTGGAGGGGTGAGAGGAGCATGGGGATCAGCAGGAAGGCTTCTGTAGGAAGTGAAATATGGGACCGTCCTGGAGGTACAGAGAAGCAGATGGCTTCTATATATCACAAGGTAGAGACAAGTACCCATTAGCAGGATATGCTAGTGGGTCTAACTGGAGGAATGAAAGATGAAGTTCGATCTAAGACTGTACTGTCTAATACGGTGGTCACTAGTCACATGTAGCTACTGAGCACTTGAGGCTAGTAAGACATGAGATGTACTATTGGGTATAAAATGCATTCTGGATTCCAAAGGCTGAGCACAAAACAGCAAACTACCTTACAAATAATTTTTATATTGATATAGAAATAGCAATATTTTTGATATATTGGATTAAATACAATAGATTATTAATAAATTTAATATACAGGCATACCTCGAAGATACTGGCTCAGTTCCAGACCACCAAAATAAAGCAATATCACAATAAAGCAAGTCACATCAATTTTTTGGTTTATGCACTGGAAAACCAAATAAAATGCACTTGGAAACTATAAAGAAATTTATGTTTATACTATACTGTAGTCTATTGTATGCAACAGCATTATGTCTAAGCTAGGTGCATAACTGAACTAAAAAATACTCTGTTGTTAAAAAAATGTTAACCATTATCTGGTGATGTAGTGTTGCCATAAACCTTCAATGTGTAAAACAAAATAAACGCAGTATTTTTGCAGTGAAATAAAGCAAAGCACAGAAGAAGGTGTGCCTGTAATATTAAATGTGTTTTTAAATGTGACTGCTAGAAAAATGTAAAGTGACACGTGGTTCACATGGTATTTCTATTGAAGGTGCTGATCTAGGGTAAGGTCCTGGTTTCTTGCTTGAACAATGCAAGTAATGGTACATTCACTGAACTGGAAAAGGAGAGAGGGAGATTTAAAGATGAAAATTTAAAAATTATGTTCTGGAATATATTAATAGGTTTGCAATGTATGTGAGACATGCAGGTGGAGATGGGGAGCATGGAGCTTGAAGCGGAGGTCAGGGTTGGCACTGGACCTGCAGGTGCCATCAACCTGCAGATGACACTAAAGACCCTTTCTGGACAATCTATTTGTCGGAAGAAGTCAGTCAGCATCCAGGAACAAGACCCGAAGCACCAACAGTTAGGGGCTGGCTAGAAATAAACAGCAGATATGGGCTTCCCTGGTGGCTCAGATAGTGAAGAGTCTGCCTGCCATGCAGGAGACCTGGGTTTGATCCCTGGGTCAGGAACATCCCCTAAGAGAAGGAAATGGCAACCCACTCCAGTATTCTTGCCTGGAGAACCTCATGGACAGAGGAACCTGGTGGCTACAGTCCATAGGGTCGCCAACAGTTGGATTCAACTGAGTGACTAACACTCATTGCAGAAATGATGCTGCATTCAATTTTCTAGCTAAGAAAATACCTATAAATTCATTATGGTTTCATATCAATGTACTTTTGTTTGGAATTAATATTTTTTTGTGAATTACAGTTGATTTCAATATAGACTTTGCTGTTGCTGTTTAGTTGCAAGTCAGGTTCAACTCTTGGCGACCCCGTGGACTGAACAACTCCAGGCTTCCCTGTCCTTCACTATCTCCTGGACTTTGCTCGAATTCAAGTGCACTGAGTCAGTGGTGCCATCTAACCATTTTATCCTCTGCCGCCCCTTCACCTCCCACTTTAAGTCTTTGCCAGTATCAGAGTTTTTTCCAATGAGTCAGCTCTTCACATCAGGTGGCCAAAGTACTGGAGGTTCAGCATCAATCCTTCCAGTGAATATGCAGGATTGATTTTCTTTAGAATTAACTAGTTTGATGATCTTGCTGTCTTTTCAAGAGTCCTCTCCAACACTGCAGTTTGAAAGCATCAATTCTTTGGTGCCCAGCCTTCTTTATGGTCCATCTCTCACATCCATACATGACTAATGGAAAAACCACAGCTTTGACTATACGGATCTTTGTCTTAACCTCAAGTGTATACGGAGGTTATCAATGTCAGTAAGCTCAATATATGCTTAGGATTGCTCTTATTCTTTAGACTATGTTTGTGGAGGTTAGCAGCAGAAATCCCTGGAAAGCTTCCTTTGTGTAGAAATAACAAAATTCAATATGATTAAAAAAAAAAGTACTGTAGATGAATCCCACAAAATCCCTAAATATTCAACATCTAGGGAAGAAAAAAATGCCCCTTGAGCTCTCAAGTGACAGCTTCTTCATGGAAACTGCTCTGGTAGGGTGATGTGCTCTCTGAGAGAAGGACACATTTTTAGAGACTTTAGAAAATTTTATTTAATCCTCCAATTAAATATTTCTTCAGAGAACTCAGTTTCAGATAACAATGAATGGCCACATAGTTTAAGAGCTTAAAGTTGTGGTCAGGTACAGGTGGCGCTAGTGGTAAAGAACCTGCCTGTCAATGCAGGAGGCATAAGAGATGTCGGTTCGATCCCTGGGTCAGGAAGATCCCTTGGAGGAGGAAATGGTAGCCCATTACAGTATTGGAGAAATAGTAGCCTAGAGAATCCCATAGACAGAGGAGCCTGGCAGACAGCAGTCTGTGGACTTGCAAAGAGTCGGACACGACTGAAGTGACTTAGCATGCACATACACAAGTTAATAGATGCATTTAGTGGAGTTCCTGGCCTGTGGTGAACACTTGGTAAGTACTACTGTTGTTCTTAACAGTATCTGATAAACCACATGAGATCCTCAACACTTCAGTGTAAGATAAGCTTTGTGTTAGATGATTTTTGCTCAGCTATAGGTTAACTGTTCTGAGCACATTAAGGAGGCCTGGGCTAAACTACAATGTTTGCTAGGTTAGGTGTATTAAATGTAGTTTTGACTTACAATATTTTAAACTTAAAATGGGTTCATTGGGTCGTAGCCCCAATGTAAGTACACACACATACACACATGTATATACTGTATGTGATCACATCCTGTAACATTATGTCAACTCAGCTGGTGTTTCCCATCCTGTTCTCAGAATTCAGCACATGCTTTCCTTCTGGATGTGTTCTCTGACTTGGTTTTAAGCTTTAACTTGGTGCTCCTGGTGTTATCATGTGGAGGGACACCCCCCCCCCCCGCCCCCGATTAAAGCAGCACTTTCCGTTCCCACTCTCCATCAGTCTGTTTTGTACCCTATGACTAGTTTTTACCATTGGCGTTTAACCAGAGAGGCTGAGCAAAACGCTTCAGGCTTTGGCAAGTGTGGGTATTGTGGGATTCCAGCTGTAGCTTAGGATGGCTTTATTTACAGGTGAATGGCCGTTTCTCAATTGGTAAGAAGATATTGGGTTGGCCAAAAAAGTTTATTTGGGTTTTTCTGTAACAGCGTATGGAAAAACCTGAACAAAGTTTTTGGCCAACCCAATATTTATATCCTGACAGGACTGTTGCTGCCAGCCTTGGAAAGCAGTCATATTGGAAGCCAAGATGGGGAAAGTGTTTGTTGGGTATGGGCCTTCTAGAAAATCAGGAGCTGAGTGACTTTTTGCTGCTTGACTCAAAAGAGCAAATATAGCTGAGTTCCATGTGCAATGCTGACATTGAAAGGTTCTAGCTTTAAATTATTATTAGTGCTATTATTACTTTTAATTTTATTGAAGTAAACAGTTGGTTTAGGTATTCCCCAGTGACTCAGAGGTAAAGAATCATCCTGCAATGCAGGAGGCTAGAAGGAGACAGGGGTTCAGTGCCTGGGTAGGGAAGATCCTTTGGACAAGGAAATGGCAACTCACTCCTGTATTCTTGCCTGGAAAATTCCATGGATGGAGGAGCCTGGCAGACTGCAATTCATAGGGCGGCAAAAGAGTCGGACATGACTTAGTTACTGGGCAACAGCAACATACATATATATATGTTGCAAAAAGTCAGACACAATTGAGTGACTAAACAACAATAACAAACTGTTGATTTACAATGTTGTATTTCTTCTGAACAGCAAAGTGACTCAGTTATACATATATATTCTTTTCATATTCTTTTCTTTTATGGTTTGTCACAGGATATTGAATATAGTTCCCTGTGCTATATAGTATGATCTTGTTTATTCACCTATATATAATAGTCTGCTAATGTCAAGCTCCCAGCTCCTCTCCCCACCTTGACAACCACAATTTTGTTATCTACATCTGTGAGTCCATTTCTGTTTATGCTTGTGTTGGTTTGTATCATATTTTATATTCCACATATAAGTGATATCATATGATATTTATCTTCCTCTTTTTGACTTAATTCTTAGCTTTAAATTATTAGCATTCAGCCCAGGGAGGTAGCATTACTCTGGATGCCTCAAAATACATGAACATTCAGGGACAAAAGAGGGAATTAATATGGTTAACCTCTTGTAATTATGTGCTGGCCAAAGGCTCTCAAGAGTCACCTGCGAAAGGTATATTCAGAATAAATACAGAGCATATGCCGTCTTCTTGGGTTGAAGTAGAAAACAACTCAGTGCAGTGATCACAAATCCAAAGGCCCATCACTAAGAATGAGGGAAAAGGGGAAGGACTCAAGTGCTTTGAAAAGTGTGCTTCAGTGCGACAATCATATCAAAAGCAGCGGAAGACTAAAAACAAAATAAACAAACTGATCAAAAGCTGAAGCAAAGAGAGATTTCTTTGAGGGAGAGGCTGACATCTTAGAAGACATGCTAAATAAATATGATACCTTTGACATCTGAAAAGACAGCTATGAAACATAAGGAGGTATGCCTAAGCCTGTCTGTTCCTATAAGGAAAGACCTTTAGGTTGATATTAGACGGGAAAGAGTGATTTGAGCCCAAGGAAACCCAACAGTGGACTGAAAACACCTGAAATTACTCGTCCAGAAGGTGCTAAAGCCTAGGAAATGTTTGCAAACACTACTGCAGAATCTCCAGGAAGAGCCATGGAGGACCCATATCCTGCTGACTGTGTTGGTATGCTGCTGCTGCTGCTGCTGCTGCTAAGTCGCTTCAGTCGTGTCTGACTCTGTGTGACCCCATAGACAGCAGCCCACCAGGCTCCCCCGTCCCTGGGATTCTCCAGGTAAGAACACTGGAATGTGGGTTGCCATTTCCTTCTCCAATGCATGAGAGTGAAAACTGAAATAGAAGGTAGGTATCTATGTAGACAAACTGGTTATGGAAAGACTTGGGAAGGCAGCAAAGACTTCCTGGGTGGGTTTTCAGGTGATAGAGACATTGCAGGAGGTGTGCAGGTGTTTCCCATGATCTGAGGGACTTGCTCGAGAAATTGATAAGATGAGAACTTGAAGACAAAAAGTGAGACATACTATATGCGAACAGGCAGGATAATAACGGAGTGAGTTCAGGTCTTGGTTCCATGCGGAACCAACCATCTGATCTTCTGGAAGGGTATCACCTGGTGAAATCTCCAATGTGGAGGTGGGGGGTTGCAGAGAGGTATGATTTTTTTTTTTTGAACAGTAGAGTTCTTGGGCTCATAATTTCTTATCTCTCACCATAGGAGACCCACAGGATAAGATCTAAAGCGGTATCTTAGAAAGTCAGTTGCTTTATCTATAAATCAAAGGGGAAAGAAGGCCCACAAATTCAGTAAACAGGGCTAGTCTCAAGTGTATTAGAAAAGGGAAGAGACCAAGCTAAGGATTAAACTATCAGAAGTCTCCTTGAGATGGCCTAAAAGGCTAGATGATGCCACTGTAGAGAAATACTACACAGAGAAATGCTTCCCTAGATTCCAGTGGTCAAAACCTGAAGGAAGCCAGTGTTTGAAGAGGAACGGGGCAGAGGGAATGGTCCTCAGCAGGCTCCCGAGACACCAACAGCACTTCCAGCTCAGGAATCTTAGAGCAGTCCTCCAGTTTGAACCATTTGTGGATTCTGTGAAAATCCAGCTGACGAACCGTATTTCATAGATATAAGTGATGCCACAGCAAGAGATGGGAACAGACATTTGTCATCAGAGTTTCACAGAAGCCTGTGGTCATGTCACTAAGGTCTGTACCCTCAGTGTAGACTGGGGTTCCAGAAACATGAGCTGAAAGGGGAAACGGAGCGGGAGAGACATGGAGCAACACCGTTTTCCAACACTCGTATTTCCACTGGAAATGGCAGGCAACTATCAAAGCTTGATACCTGGGTTTGCCACCATTCCAAATAGTTCAGTTTGCAAGGCAGGAAAGTCTCAATGTTACATCCTGTTAGGGGAGACACTACATGCAAGGAGAAATGTCCTCCTGAATTCATAAATGCCAAAATTAATCTCTTGATGGGAATTTTCTCCCAGATGAATCTAGGTCATAGTCGCTGGAGTGCACACACAGACCAGCTGGCAAGGTGGAAACCAGGACTCTCTGCTGACTCTTTCACTTTCTACCACTGAATCTCTGCTGTGGTTTTTGGCAGCATGAAGTATGGGCTTGTGGAATGTAAGGGTGCCAGGGCTACTTTCTGTAGGGCCTGGGGTTGGCTTGATTTCTGCATTTCATGGGTGTGGGATCAGCACCACAGTGGCTAGCCATATTTTATTATCATTTGGAAGCACAAAATAATAGCTTATTTCTAAAATGCTGAAGTCATAACACCCATCCACAGGAGGACAGCCCATGCTCATCCTAGGTGAATGAGCCTGAACAGAATAAGATATTCTGGATCAATTCTAAGCTTAAACTTAAAATATTTTCCCCAAAAAAGCAAGAGAATTTTCAATTAATTTTGAAATCTGACTTTACTTTCTACTCCTTTGGATGTTAATCTTTAATTTCTCCCTGTGTAATTAGTAAAGGGATGATTTATATTCAGTAGAACTATTTTATGAGCATTTCATTATTAGAATAGCTATACGCTGTCTTTTAATCTCATTACAGAACCTCTGAAGGGCTATTTTGAACAATGTGGCTGTATGTAATTTGGGATGGGAAATAGAATGCACACTGAATTTCAGATTTAGGTACAGAGTAGCTTTCATATAACTTAATAACTGTATGTCTGACCTATTTTGGTGTTTTCTGGGGACAGAACTGGATGCTGCCTAGCCATGGTCCAGGGAGGAAGGCCAGAGTAGGAGTAGTTGGTCTGGAATAATTCATGGTCTGGCTTCATGAATTTGAGAGCTGCTCTGACAGCTATCAGTCTCACTGAGGGGGTGGCACACAACCAGATGACCCACAGTCTTAAAGGTTGAGCCCAGAGAAGTTGAGAGACCACAACCCGGGAGTATGAACTGGAATCCTACACCCCAAGCAGGGTGTCTATATTAGAGTAACACTGCTGGCCTTTCTCTACTGTCACGCACTCATCCATCCAGGTGAGGAGGTGTCACTTATTAGATTGATGTGGGAGAGAGCATGGAAGCCAAATTAATTGGCCCTTCTGTCTGGGATCTGCTCTGCTGAAACGTCACTCAGCTCTGATCCACCAGGGCAGGCTTCGTGGGATGGGGGTGGGAGCTGAAGTGCTAGGCTGGCCCATGCGTGGGTCATTCTGCCTCACGAAATACTTAATGATTTTGCTTGGTATCAATTCTAAGCCATGCTGTTCAACAGCTTTGTAATGAAAAAGGTAACATTTTAATCTCTACCTATCTGATTCCTGCAACCACTGCTCTGTGTGTGCTAAGTTGCCTCAGTTGTGTCCGACTCTTTGCAACCCTATGGACTATAGCCTGCCAGGCTCCTCTGTCCAGGGGATTCTCCAGGCAAGAATACTGGAGCTGGTTGCCTGCCAGGAGATCTTTCCAATCCAGGGACTGAACCTGCATTTCCTTACATCTTCTGCATTGATAGACAAGTTCTTTACCGCTAGTGCCACCTGGGAAGCCCCTCCACTGGTTCTGAATTTAATCAAGGAAAAGAAGTACAATCTCCTAATATACTGAATCCCTGACACTTGTACTCCTCAGCAGTGGGGAAAGTATGCCTTAACTGGCTTGTCGGAATTGATGCAGAGTGACGCGGAGGACTCAGAAGCCCACCTGCCTGGGCTCGCATTCAGCTCCATCACTTCCTGGCTATGAACATATGGACATCTGGGAATAATGTGGCACCACTTCATACAAGTTTTGGTGCAAACAAAATGAGATAATGTAGGCTATTTGTAAAATCCAGTTTTTTGGATCTCCTGACCCAGGTTCCTTGGCATAGAGTTCTTAGTAATAATCAGGATTTATTTAATACACGCAATGAATAAGGGTCAGTACTAAGTAACACAGGATATCATTTGACTGTCACAAAACTGTGTAGTAGGTACTAGTATTATTTCAATTTTATAAATGAGGTAACCAAAGCCTAGATTAAAAAAATTTGTCTGTGATTACACATTATATGAATAGTAAAGCAGATATCTGAACTCTGAATTCAGAGTCAAGACTCTTAAATAATATGCTATCTCCCAAAAATAACACTGACCATTTACTGGCTGCCTACTCTGTACCTAGCACATGTTAGGGGCTTTGTCTCATAATTTTCCCCTATCCTATCCAGGTTTAAGGGTATA
Source organism: Ovis aries (assembly GCF_016772045.2). Taxonomy (NCBI): domain Eukaryota; kingdom Metazoa; phylum Chordata; class Mammalia; order Artiodactyla; family Bovidae; genus Ovis; species Ovis aries. The sequence goes on along the minus strand of NC_056059.1, from coordinate 57,476,443 downwards.
GACCTCATAGTCAGACACATGTGATGATGAATTCCAACTCTGCCATTTTCTAACCCAGTACCCTTGGGGAGATTAGCTCATCTCTCTGTCTGTTTTTCATCTGTAAATTATAGACAACAATACCTATACAGCACAGATTTGCTGTAAGCATTAAATGGCAAAATGCTTAGTAACTTGGCCCACTAGGAGCAATCAATAAGAGGCATCAACTCTCATTGCCATTTCACGATGAACAACAGGCTATAAAGTTCACAAATGTCAGGTTCAAATCCTGACTTACCCAACTAAAACCCTGCTTTTTCCTCTCTGCTTTTCCTAAGGATTTTTGGCCTCTTCTTGTTAATTTTCCATCACCACTCAGTCCTTCCAGGGGAGAACAAATCCATTCTGAACCTTTGGAAAGGTTCCCAGTTGTGCTCCATGGAGCCACCTTAGGGGCCTTGTGGGTGGAATGGGAACAGGTAGGGTAGGAGGGATGTGGAAGTGCCCTGTCCACTCTGCTTCAACTGGGCTACTTCAGACTTCATTTGTCTGCTTAAGAGAGCTTGTTTTCATTTAATCCTCTTGACAGAACGAAAACAAACCTACCTCAGAGACAGGCACACGAGATGGGAGCAGGAGGCTTGCCGGGGCCTGGGACTGAGATGATGTCGCCACTCCCAAATGCAGGGCCCTGGGCCCCTCTGCCTCAGCTTCTCCATCTCAGTTTACTCAGCGGAACAAACTATAATACAGCTTTAATGTGTCCTGGGGATACACGCTGGAATGTGCTTTGTGACACACAAAAGCACGGGGCCAGAGTGCATGTATCCTGAAGCTAGACCGGCCACACCTGAATTCTGGCTCCCTCTCCCACTGCGTGACTCTGGGCCAGCCATTCACCCTCTCAGTACCTCAGCTGTGAAGTGGAGGGAGCAACAGCATCTTCAACAGCTGTTGGAAGGCCTAACTGGATGAAAGTGTGGAAACACTGTCCCGTAAGTGTTTTGCTACATTTATTCTTACTCTCAGGTTTGAAAGACTGTGTTGGCTTTGTCCATCACAGGTCTTCCTGTGAAAACCTCTGCAAAACAGACCAGAAAATACTGCCTTTTTCTGAAGGTTAAATACAACAAAAGACTGGGCAAATTCATGGATTGTCGTGTGGTTTTCCACCGAACTGCCACAACCACCAGAGTGAAAAAAGGTTTTGGGTGGCTGGTAGGGGATATGCGAAGCCCAAGTTATCAAGCATTTGCTAAATTCTAGCTTTCCTTTATACAGTTAGTCTGAAAGTTGAGTGAAAAAATGTGAATTGAAATTGTAGCCAGTTTTATAACTTCTACAGAATCAGACCAAACTATTCCATTAGTTTTATACTCTACAATTGTAAATCCATAAAAACAAATGCTGGTTCCCTCAGTAGCTTTAAAGCAACAAATAAGTTCTTGTGAATTTCAGCAAAATGCCCAGTTCTTTAAACATCTCCATTTTTAAAGAAATCAGTTGTTGAGCCCAGCATTACAGAAAAAAAATGATTTATAAAATTCTACTTAGGACACATGGAGGGCATATTGAAAGAAACACTTTTATAACAGTCACCAAATTATAAGTCCCTGTGACTTAAAGGTCACTCAGAAAAAAAAAAATGCTTAGGGAAATAAGGCAAAACACAAGAGCCAGCAGAAAGGCAATTACATAACAGGTCAAGGAACTGTCCTAAGATCCATGCAAAATCAGGTTAGAATCTGGCTGGCATCAGCTATCGCTACAAGGGGAAATTGGAGTTCCCTCCTACCTCTCTTCAAATTATGGACCCAAGATAAAAGACAACTAAATGAACAAAATGACACTCTGATACGATATTACACGGCTCACATTCTTACTCTAGAACCTTACCATTATAATTAGGCTTATGATTATTATTTGACCTGGGTTTCACTTTTCTCTTTGAGAAAGCTTAGATAATAAAACTGAACCTAAACCTGTCTAGAAAGATGACTGTTATATATGCCTTTTATTTCAATTCAGGCCTCAGTAATAGAAGAAGATAATAGAACATTTAAAATTCTCCAAATCAGTCACTGCAGTTGGCATTTTGTGAAGTGATTCTGAATAGGGATGTGGAGCAGACTCTGGCTCAGAAGTTGGGAAGGGTGGGCTGAGGTTGGATAGGGGCATAGAGAGCCATACAAAATTTACTTTCCTAATTATCATAGACAAAAGCAGGCTTACAACTTTATATGTTTATTATAAAAAATGTTCCAACCTAAAATATCTAAAAGTCGTTTTTGCCTTGAGCTTTTGTAACAACTTCGGTCTGATAGTTAAAATAGTTTAAAAAACCATGCTGATTTTTATAAAATTTTGTAGGTTTTTGTAAATCATATCAGTGAGTTTCATTTTTTTGTGTTTCACTTCACCAGACACTAGGAAATACTTTTGAAAACGTTTATTTTCCAAGGAAAGGGAAGGCAGGGGTGAGCACGCCTCCTTTGCCAATGTCCGTACCAGCTGCTCTGTCTCCGGTTATCACATCCATTGTCATTGGGCTGTCACTACTCTTGCACTTTCCTTGAGTTTGGTCCTCTTATTGCACTGGCTTATGCATCTGTCCTAGATGAAGTGGTTAGTAAACAGTTCAAGCTCTAAATCCTGCCTTTCAGAACTTAAATATGAGGATTTCTTTTTCTAATTCTGCAACAGGAAAATGAGAACATGTTTTAGAGGCTAGCTAGATGGAATCTTGACATCTAATCACAAAATGTCCTTTGGAGGCAGAGTAATTTTACATTCAGCGCAACATGGTAGGTATGTATTCCTAATACATATCAGGCTTTTTGCTAGGTACTGGAGCACTTGGGACAGAAAAAAGAAATAAAATTCCTCCTGAGAATTCTGTCCGTTGATAAGTACGTACAAAACTCTAAGTCTCAATAGAGCTCCAAAGAAGTGACATAAAAGCATGGAACAGTATTTTTTTTTTAAAGTTACAATTTGAAGGCTGCTATTTGTGCATTAAACACTTTCACATAGTGTCTTGTTTAATATGGACAATAAATCAATGAGTAGTAGTATCATTATTCTTACTTTAAAGATGAAGAAACAGGTTCAGTGAGATTAAGGTTTGTGGGATCAAGATTAACCTAGGTTTTTAGGACTAATGGGACAACTTTCCATGTTAGCCTTTGCATGAGAATAATATAGCACGCACACATGCATGCTAAATCACTTCAGTAATGCCCAGCTCTTTGCAACCCTATGGACTGTAGCCCACCAGGCTCCTTGGTAGTGATATTCTGTTTCTTAGAAGTTCAGAACTGCAGAGCTTCTGACAAAGTTACTGTTCTTAATTGTTAGTTATGCTGCTTTCTCAGAGGTGGGAATTAACAGGCAACTCACAAAATCGTAGTCCAATGGCTAACAAACATATGAAAAGGTTTTTAAATGTTGCTGCTGCTAAGTCGCTTCAGTTGTGTCCGACTCTGTGTGACCCCATAGACGGCAGCCCACCAGGCTCCCCTGTCCCTGGGATTCTCCAGGCAAGAACACTGGAATGGGTTGCCATTTTCTTCTCCAATGCATGAAAGTGAAAAGTGAAAGTGAAGACGCTCAGTCATGACCGACTCTTAGCAACCCCATGGACTGCAGCCTACTAGGCTCCTCTGTCCATGGGATTTTCCAGGCAAGAGTTACTAGCGGCCAAAGATGTGAAATAGGATACTCTTTTTCACCTAGCAAATTTAGAAAAGTTTTAAATTAGGAGTACTGTTCAGAGCTGATGAGGTTGCTATGAAATGGGCATTCTCATCTTCTGTGTGTAGAAATACAAATTGTAAAATCTTTCCAGAAAACAAGTAGAAAATCTGGATGGCTCAAAAATATTCACGATTTTTGACTTAGTAATTCTGCGTCTTGGAGTTTATCTTCAAAGAAAAAACTTAGGCCATTTGAATTTACATAAAAATGTTAAATGCATTAATATTTATAATAATCAGAAATGGCCTACATATATAAAAAGGGCAATATTTAAATACATAATGGTTCATCTGTATGCTAGAGTATGATAAATTATTAAAAATAATTTAAAAGTATTATATTTTGGGGAAATGCTTATGAAAAAATATTAGAAAATAGTTCTTGAAAGAGAGGATTTAACACATTATTTAAGGGAATTCTACAGGAATGCTGCTTGAATTTATATCTTGCCTATGTGACTGCTTGGTCAGCAACTTTGGGCAAACTACTTAACCTTTTTGTGTTTCATACACACTTACCCCTTTTGTGTGTCAGTCCCCCCATCAGGAAAATGAGAATTACAACAATAATACCTATGGCAGAATATTCTTAACAAAGTTCAGTTCAGTTGACCCTTAAAATAGGTTTGAACTGCATGGATTCACTTATATGCAGATTTTTTTTTTTTTTTTAAATAGTAAATCCTACAGTTGTTGGTTGAATCCATGGATGTAGAACTACGGATATGGAAGAATGGTGTAAATGAGGGCAGATTACACATGTGGGTTTTGAGCCGTGTTGAGTTAGTGCTCCTAACTCCTATTGTTCAAAGGTCAGCTGTAAAAGTGTGCAGAGAAACACTTAGCATAGGGCCTGGCATACATTTAAGGTTATTAATTAAAATCTTTAATGAGTATTAGTTAAATGAGAATCTCTGGATGGTGAGATTATGGGTTACTTTTGTATTTTATTTTATAGTCGTCTGCAAATTCCAGTTAGTAAGCATTAATTTTACAATTATGACATAGGTCATGGGCATGCTTACAGTAGTCACAAAGTTGGTTATTACCCATGTGGTAGATATTCTTAAAAGGAAGAGATCTGTTGGTTGGTTTACAGAATTTACTACTTGGTAGGAAAGAGTCATGATTTTGACTAAATTCCTTTTCTGACATCAGTTGGAATTAATATATTTTTAGCATTGATTTACTTATCAGTGGACTTTCTAATAATTATCTTTGTTATCTTTCTAGGGTAAACTCTTTTAAGTAAATACTTTTATTTTTTTTAATTTATTTTTTATTTTATTTTTTAATATAAATTTATTTATTGTAATTAGAGGTTAATTACAATATTGTAAATACTTTTAAAAACCTACTTTGAAATTTGGTTAAGTAATTATTCTATAAAGGATTTTCCAATCTGTATTAAAATTGTCAAGTTCAGTTCAGTTCAGTCGCTCAGTTGTGTCTGACTCTTTGCGACCCCATGAATCGCAGCATGCCAGGCCTCCCTGTCCGTCACCAACTCCCGGAGTTCACTCAGACTCATGTCCATCGAGTCAGTGATGCCATCCAGCCATCTCATCCTCGGTCGTCCCCTTCTCCTCCTGCCCCCAATCCCTCCCAGCATCAGAGTCTTTTCCAATGAGTCAACTCTTCGCATGAGGTGGCCAAAGTACTGGAGTTTCAGCTTTAGCATCATTCCTTCCAAAGAAATCCTAGGGCTGATCTCCTTCAGATTGGACTGGTTGGATCTCCTTGCAGTTCAAGGGACTCTCAAGAGTCTTCTCCAACACCACAGTTCAAAAGCATCAATTCTTCGGCTCTCAGCCTTCTTCACATTCCAACTCTCACATCCATACATGACCACAGGAAAAACCATAGCCTTGACTACATGGACCTTAGTGGATATTAATTTTTATGTTCCATCAGGTTTGAGGTCAAGATTATGCTAGCTTAAAAAGTGAACAGTGTGGCTTTACACCTTTTTCTATCTTTGCAGTGGAATAACTTATTTAGCATGGGAATATGTTCCTTGAAAGTATAGAAGAGTATACAGGTACACCCACTTAAAAAATTTTTTTTTGAAAGCAAAAGAAAGCTTATTTTTGGAAGTTGTTCTTTGATGAACCTTCAATTTCTTTCACACCTACCAGTTTATCCAAACCATTGAATCAATTTTGGTAATTGATACTTCTTAAAAAAGTATTCATATATTCAGCTTTGAAACTTTCTCAGCATTGAGTTTTACATAGTATTTTTTCAATTCAAAAATTTTCTTAATTGTGCTGAAAATGTTTAAAATTGTATACATGTAACTCTTATATTAAAGGCACCTAGTCAGTTCTACACAGTGTTATAGCCGGCTATTATTTCTATGTGTTCATGCTTATGTGCCAAGTGGATTTAGTCGTGTCCCACTCTTTGTGACCCCCATGGACTATAGCCCACCAGGGTCCTCTGTCCCTGGGATTTTCCAGCCAAGAATACTGGAGTGGGTTGCCATTTCTCCCCTAGGGAATCTTCCCATCCCAGGGATCAAACCCATGCCTCTTCTGACTCCTGCACTGGCAAGCAGGTTCTTTACCACTAGCCCCACCTGGGAAGCCCTATTATTTCTATGAAGTGAAGTGAAGTGAAGTCGCTCAGTCGTGTCTGACTGCAACCCCGTGGACTGTAGCCCACTAGGCTCCCCTGTCTATGGGATTCTCCGGGCAAGAATACTGGAGTGGGTTGCCATTTCCTTCTCCAGGGATCTTCCCGACCCAGGGATTGAACCCAGGTCTCCCACATTGCAGGCAGACGCTTTAACCTCTGAGCCACCAATACCTATGGCTAAATCACTCTTTATTCTTAAGTTTACTTCTATGTATTTTCCTGATTTCATTACATTTGTCAAAGATCTATGTCTTTATTGCTAGTAAAAATTATTTGTCCAGATTTTCTTTCTTCAATATTGTTTCTGATGATTGCTTCTGATTCTAGTGTTTTCCTTCTTGGAAATACCTGTAATTTTAGGGTTGGATTCCTTTCTCTGCCCTTGATTGCTCTCTCTTTTTCTTAATTTTTCATCTTTTTCTTCTGAATACTGAGAAACCATCTCATGTTTATTCTGTCACTGAACTGACTTGACTTTTAATGTGTGAATTCTAGTCTTTGTTTTCCTTGCAAGACACCCATCCCTACCATTTAGCTGTTTTTTTCAAGTTAGTCTGTTCTCACCATGATTTTTCAGTCTCAAATGCTACTAAGGTACTGACGTGTTTGCTAAAGTCTTGTTTTTTGTGGAAAATAATTTTCAGATAGATTGCCTTCTTCTTCGTCCATCTTTCTTATATATAAAATGTTTTTCAAAAGCTCTTTTCCCTAATCCTGAGGTTGGTGAATATCCAAGATGTCTGACTTGCTCTTTGGTCCTGATCTCTGTCCATCTGGGTGGTGGTCAACTCTCCTCCATCTGTTACTGGAGAACAAATGGATGCCCATTCTAATTTAGAACCAGTGTCTAATAGGCATTTAGTAGCTTGAGCTGGATCTTCTATCCACAACTGTTGCTAATTCTCTGTGTTTTCAGTAAAAGGCTATACAGATACTCAGAATTCTCAGAGTACAGTGCTATTAAGGTGTTCCCAACCAGCAGCTAGTTTATTGGGAATATCCATGCCAAATTACAATAAGCTACCAAACCTATCATGTTCCTTGTTTGTGGTCATTTGTAGCCCCTTAATTTTTACTGATTGATCTTGAACAACCCTTTTGGAAAGCTGTACATGCACAGCCATGGGCAGTTGGCTAGTGTACTGCATGTAACTGACCTGATTTCGAGGGAAAGAGTAGGTACTATGGTCAAAATGAAGCATCTCCTATCAACTGGTGTGTGTGTGTGTGTTAGTTGGTCAGTCGTGTCCGACTCTTTGCAACCCCATGGACTGTAGCCCACCAGGCTCCTTTGTCCATGGGATTCTCCAGGCAAGAATATTGGAGTGGGTTGCCATTTCGGTTCTTAAAGTGGTGAAGACCATGAGCCTCAGAGTCAGTCTGTCTGGCTTCAAATCCCAACTCTGTGCGCTTGTTTCCTTATCTGAAACATGGGGGAAATAACAGTACTCACACCTCATTACTATTGTTATGAGGTTACACAGACTACTGCATGTACAGTGCAGAACAGTGCCTCACACATAAATAATGCCAAGTAAATGTTGCTCTTAACCTACTTTATGTCTTGAGTTTGTGAGTCTTAATTTTTTTATATAAATTTATTTATTTTAATTGGAGGTTAATTACTTTACAATATTGTATTGGTTTTGCCAAATTTAACTCTACACATCTTATAACCAACCAGTTGAATTTCTTCCTTGATTTGATTTTGGTTTTAGTATTGTAAATTTTTTTTTTTTTTAGAGAATACTTTATTAGTTTCTGTAATCAAACCCATGTAGATAAGACCTTACATATTTAATACAGTGTGTTACCCCTGTACAAATGGAAAAAATTATGTTTCTAGATTTAGTATTATAAATTTTTATCTTTGCCTATATCTTCACAGTTCAGTGTAAAGCTGGGACACTCAGAGGGTATTTATAATGTAGGTCTGTATTCTTTCATTCACTTTCTCCCCAAGGATGGATTCTATGGGAGATAAAGAAGCATGAACTAATCATTCCTAGAAATGAAGAGTCTTCTGTGATGTAGCATGAATGAGCCCCAAAGATGAATGAAAAAGATGGACTGAAATTAGGGGAAGGGTGGAAGTCAGGAACGCTATCCTTTGACCTTGCCATATCTGAGCTGAAGATACACTAAAAAACGTGTGGTACTAATAGATGCCTGTGTTCCAAGGGGAATTCAAGACCTATTGATTAAAACGACTCTTCACATTGAAATGAACACATCTTAATTCAGAGAAAACAAAAGCTGAGGGAAGACAAGTTGAGAAGCAACACCGTGGAATGGTTTGAACACGCGAATCCTAGTACCAGATGACCCAGGTTCAGGTCTTGTATTGCTCCTACCATCAGTACATCCTGGCAAGAGTCAGGAATCCTCTTTTCTCCTCAGTTACCTCGTTTGTACAATGGTTATAACCAGTAATTTACAAAACTATTGGGAACAGTGAATGAATCATCCATATAAAGGACTCATAGTACAGTCTATATATGTGTACCACTAATGTTTTATATGTTTATGTAGAACCATAAATCTCTAAATATAAGAAGCTGGACACTTTTTAAAATGAGGAATATAATGCAAAGAAACATGTTTAATTTTAATAATAGTTTTGAGGTAGAGATAATAAAGGTAGTGAAAAAATGAGATATAAGTAAAGGTATTCAAATGTACAATTATTAGATAAAATTCTTATTTTAATTTTGTTGTTTTTGTTCAGTCACTAAGTCATGTCTGACTCTTTGCGACCCCATGACTTGTAGCCTGCCAGGCTCCTCTGTCCTTGGAATTCTCCAGGCAAGAATACTGGAGTAAGTTGCCATTCCCTTTTCCATGGGATCTTCTGGACCCTGGAGTCAAAAACCTGGGTCTCCTGCATTGCATGCAGATTCTTTATCCCCTGAGCCATGAGGGAAGACCCACTTTAATTTTGCATAACAATGATTTGAAAGAACTCTTAGTAGCATATTTTCCACATACTATATATAAGTATGATACTATTAATTACCTTAAATACATGATACTTCAAAAATTAGAAATGACTTTCTGATCCCCTAAAACGTATTGCGTTCATTTTTCACACTTTATGAATGTGATTACCATGAATACAAGCCTGCTTCAATTGAGGACAGTGTTTAAAACAGTTTTTCTTTGTAATTATTCATTTATTTGCATTAGAAGAATTTATAAGAAAGGAAAAATTATTCTGTACTAAAGAGCAAAATTATCTAGGAGTATATATTTTAACATTTTCTCCAGGGAATAAAAAGGTAGAACACAAATTCAGTTGGCTGGTTTGTAATGTCAAAAAAGAGTATTGGGTGAGACACTTGGAACCCTCCAGTAAATGTGAGCCAGTTCATGTTAACCATAATTATTGGTTATATTTGATAAAATTAGAAAAGGGAGGCCTCTTGCCTCCTTAATTTCCTGAGAAAATTCAACAGACTGAATTAGAACAAAAGCAGAAATGATTATGACATCATTTATAAAAACAGAAACAGCTTTCCATCCTGAACTTTATTAAAGATGCTGTTTAATAGTCTATTTTGGCCATCTATTAAGAAATTAGGAAAGAAAACATAGCAATTATGATTACTAAGACAGTAAAGGCAACGGTGAAGGTCCATGTGAGAGTCCCAAGACTCTTGGCTTATACTATAAAGGGTCCTACAGGAAGACTAACCAAAAAAAATACCACTTCCATTTAATCTGTAGGTCTGCTCGTGCCAGATTACATAGTTAGCAAAATAGTAGAAACTAAGGTAGGCTGAACATTTTATGCTAAAACTTTAGTTTCATTATTCTTCCTGTCTTGAAGAAATGAGGTATAGAGACCGATATATTGACTAGATTCTTTTTACACTGACAGCCACATTTTGGGAAAAGTTGAGTCCAGTACTTCACTAAGACTACTATAGGCAATTAAAGACATCAATTTCTCTAGTATTGGCTAATCTCAGTCACCCCTGTATTTATAATGTATTTAAGTTGGAGACTAATTCCATTTTCACAGGGACAAAATTTAGAGCACCTTCCAAATGCTTATTCAGCTGTTTCTACCAAGGCTGGGTAAATATCCCCAAATCTGCTCCCATTTGGGCTAAGAAAAATTTTTATAGTTAAGGGAAAGCGTCATGGTGAATCCATTTGCATGATAATATACATTTTAAATTATGCATAATATCACTGGTGGTAAATGAATATTTGATTCCAGTCCAGAAACACTAATTTTACTGGTGGGTTTGGAAAACTTGGAGCATTTATTAATAATAGTAATTGTTTTGCATAGTAGACAAAGTATAAATGCTGAGCTAAGTAAAAATAAGCAGATTCCTTTTCTCCAAGTTAAAAAATAAATAATTAAAACTATTTGTTGGTATTTAGTCACTCAGTCATGTCCGACTCTTTGAGACTCAATAGACCTCAGTATACCAGGTTTCACTGTCTTTTACTATCTCCTGGAGTTTGCTTAAACTCATCTTTGAGTTGATGATGCCGTCCAACCATCTTATCCTCTGTTGCCCTGTTCCCCTGCCCTCAATCTTTCCCAGCATCAGGATCTTTTCCAGTGAGTCAGCTGTTTGTATCAGGTGGTCAGAATATTGTAGCTTCACCTTCAATTAAAAAATTAAAATTATTACCTCTTCCATATATCATGTGTATATAAGTAAAAATGCTACAGTGTTTAAATTGTAAACCTGAACCATTCAATTTAGGTTTGTAGAATGGCTGGGAAAATGGTTTTGCAACTTGTCACAAGAAAGCAGGAAAGGGGTCAGGAGCAATGATAACTCCACAATTAGATCTGTACATCCTCTATCATCTCAGATGCTAAGGAAGAGAAAAAACAGGAAACGCAGCACCTCCTGGTACCTGTCCAGGTGGTGTTAGTGATAAAAGAACATCCCTGCCAAAGCAGGAGACCAAAGAGATGCAGGTTTGATCCCTGGGTTGGGAAGATCCCCTGGAGGAGGGCATGGCAACCTGCTCCAGTACTCTTATCTGGAGAAACCCATGGACAGAAGAGCTTGGTGGGCCACAGTCCACAGGGTCACAAAGAGTCAGACATGATTGAAGTGTAGGCTGCAGTCCAGGGGGTCATGAAGAGTCGGACACGACTGAGCGACTTCACTTTCCCTTTTCACTTTCATGCATTGGAGAAGGAAATGGCAACCCACTCCAGTGTTCTTGCCTGGAGAATCCCAGGGACGGGGGAGCCTGGTGGGCTGCCGTCTATGAGGTCGCACAGAGCTGGACACGACTGAAGCGATTTAATAGCAGCAGCAGCAGCAGCAGACACACACTCATTAGCACCCACCTGGTACCTGCACGGCTGCTATGGAGAGCTGGGAATACAGAAAGGGAAAGGGAAAGGGAAGTCGCTCAGTCGTGTCCGACTCTTCGCGACCCAATGGACTGCAGCCTACCAGGCTCCTCTGTCCATGGGATTTTCCAGGCAAGAGTACTGGAGTGGGGTGCCATCACCTTCTCCGTATACAGATGGGGCTATAAAACAGAAGACCCACATGGCTGTCCTATATTGGTGCACATTTCTGGTTGGGACACCAGCTTTGACTTCCACTTCTCAGAGTTTTCTTTGCCTTGGAACCATGACAGATGTTTACAGATTAGCTCTGTCCCTGATACTTTATAAAGAAGTAAAAAGAACATAAATATTCATAGAATTATTTTTTCATAGACGAAATCTCACATTTAATTCTGATCAAGTTTAACGTGACATCTACATAAATGAACATGCTTCTGAGTGAAAATACAAGAGCTGCTAGCCCATTTTTCTTAAACAATATTTTCTAAACAATCCACCAGGCCATCAATAACCAAACTGTGATTCAACTTCCTCCTTACTCACTCTTGGTTACCATTTTTCACTCGCTTCTTATATTAAGACAGAAAAAAAATCAGAAAACACAGATTTTAAGTAATGAGGAATATGATACGTTCTTGCCGGTCTGTACAGATTTTATTTTCAGCATATAATCATCTTTTATAAACGCGGATTGTAGGTTACTCTAAAATGTGATTTGTGTGTATACTTAGGCATCTATGATGATGGAAGAGCCAACACCCTGGGTACTGGCATAATCAGCTTTGACTCATTCTTCTCCTTTAGTCCCCAGATGTAAATAGCCAACATCAATCCTGTATCTTAAGAGTCTCTGATCTATGACCTCCTCACTCTTTTACCTCTCACTACATTAAACTATCTGGATCATGAGAGCGATTGGGCTCCTAATCATCCTACCTCCACGCTCTTCACAACACTACCTCCAGAGTAACACACTGGAAAAGAAATCCCTCTCACTGCTGAAATTGTAAGCTGAAACTTAAAACATCTGACCTCAAACTACAGTTCTTGGCTCCTGTTCCCCAATGCCCTATAATTAAACCTACATTCTAACTACATTCAGGAACTCCTTGTCTCTACACATTCAAGGCACCTCATATCCTGTAAAGATGGAAAGCACTTAGTCCTTCTAGCTTCACTGCAAACCTTACTTCCTCTGGAGGTCTTTTCTGACCCACAGAATCAGAACAACTTTCTCCATTTGGCTCTCACAGCACTTAATACCATAGTTGCAAATTTGCCAAACTGAAAAATATTGAACTGCATGGAAATTTCTTTCTCTTTCCCTCTTCTCTGTTTAGGAGGGTAGTTAAGAGTATAGAGGTAGTATGTTACTTTTATATCTCTTAGCATCAAGTCTTACAGGAGAAGGCAATGGCAACCCACTCCAGTACTCTTGCCTGGAAAATCCCATGGATGGAGGAGCCTGGTAGGCTGCAGTCCATGGGGTCATGAAGAGTCAGACACGACTGAGGGACTTCACTTTCCCTTTTCACTTTCATGCATTGGAGAAGGAAATGGCGACCCACTCCAGTGTTTTGCCTGGAGAATCCCAGGGACGGGAGAGACTGGCAGGCTGCCGTCTATAGGGTCACACAGAGTCGGACACGACTGAAGCGACTTAGCAGCAGCAGCAGCATCAAGTCTCATGCATGATAGATATTACATAGATTTCTTGGTTGTTTTATTGAACAACATTGTGATAAGCACATATCTTTGGAATCACATGGAGACTTTAGGTTGGTTTGGTATGAAAGACAGACCTTGTTTGTATTATGAGATATGGGTAAGTGTAAGGGGAAAAAAAAAAACAAAACTAAGAGATCTTTTTGCTGTCTTCACAATTTGCATGTATGACATTTCCAAGTACAGATTTTGGCAGCTTCAAGTTGCTCTCCAGGGAAATTAGATGTAAAAAGTTGAAGTTTATTACAGAATTTAATGGTTGGCTTAAACAATCTTAATAAAGCCTTGGGCAACAAAGCTTTATTCCTCACTGGAGAAAAGTACACTGCCTACTAGATCAGTGATAATTTTATCTGATTCATTCAACTGTGTGTTGAACAATTCCATAAAAGAGGGCATTATTTTTCCATTTTTTGCACTTTTGTAGTGGAAGTAAAAATAGACCGGGAAATATGGACTTTGGTTCTACATCTTACTATGGCTTTTAATTATGCCATTTAGGGTCTTGTTGTAGGAAGAATATGGGTTTTGGAATTAAAGAGACCTAGGTTGGAACCCTGGCTCCATATCTTAACAGCTGTAGGGCTTTAGGCCAATTTCAGAGACTACTTAAGTTCAGGATCCTCACTAATAGAGTTGGAAGAATAGTGGCCTAGTTAATGATCTCATGTCTCTTTCCAGCCCTAAAGTCCTATCTTCCTTTTATCCTTGCTCAGTCACTTCAGTTGTGTCCGACTCTCTGCGACCCCATGGATCATGGCCCGCCAGGCTCCTCTGTCCATGGGATTCTCCAGGCAAGAACACTGGAGTGGGTTGCCATTTCCTTCTCTAGCGATAAGGTATGAAGTGAGTGAAGTGAAGTCGCTCAGTCGTGTCCTACTTTTTGCGACCCCATGGACTGTAGCCTACCAGGCTCCTCCATCCATGGGATTTTCCAGGCAAGAGTACTGGAGTGGGATGCCATTTCCTTTTATCCTTAGAGGTATACAAATGGTACTGAGTATCTTCTGAAAATGTTTTAAAAGCTTCTGCATTCTGATGACTGTGCCTTTCTCTTTGAATCTCTTTAGGTTTACTCTCTTTTTCTAGCCTCTTGACAGTTTCACCTCTTGCCTTCCAATCTGGATACTGTTTATTTCTTGTGTGATTGCTGTGGCTAGGACTTCCAATACTATGCCGAGTAAAACTAGAAAGACTGGGTATCGTTGTCTTGTTTCTGACCTTAGTGGAAATGCTTTTATCTTTTCACTACTGAGTATGATGTCAGCTGTGGGCTTATCCTGTTGTTGTTTAGTCACTAAGTCGCTTTTTACCCTTTGCGATGCCATGGACGGTAGCCCACCAGGCTCCTCTGTCCATAGAATTTCCCAGGCAGGAATACTGGAGTGGGTTGTCGTTTTCTTCTCCAGAGGAATCTTCCTGACCCAGTGATCAAACCTGCATATCTTGCATTGCAGGCAGATTTTTTTTACCACTGAGCCACAAAGGAAGTCCGGGCTTATCATATATCATATATATGATCATATATCTCTCATTATTATGTTGAGATATGTTCCATTTATTTCCACTTTGTGGAGAATTTTTTTTATAAATGGGATGTTGAATTTTGTCAAAACACCTTGTCTACAGCTATTACGTTCATATGATTTTTATTATTTAAGTTTTCTCTCATTATTGATTTGTGTATATTGAACCTTCCTTGTATCCCTGGTATAAATCCCACTTGATCATGATGTACAATCCTTTTATGGTATCATTTTGCTAATATTTTATTGAGTATTTTTGCATCTGTGTTCATCAGTAATCCTGGCCTGTATCTTCCTTTTTTTGTGTGATATCTTTGGATACTGGCTTCACAGAATATATTCAGAAGCTTTCCTTGCTTTGCAACGTTTTGGAATAGTTTGAGAACTAACTCAAACTATTGGTGTTAACTCTTCTCTGAATGTTTAGTAGAATTCATCTGTGAAGCCAATGGATCCCAGATCTTTGCTTGTTGGGAGTTTGTTTCATTCCTGATTCTATTTCATTACCGATAAATGATCTGCTCATATTTTCTGTTTCTTCCTGGTTCAGTTTTGGGAGATTGTACATTTCTAGGAATTTTTCCATTTCTTCTAGGTTGTCTATTTTATTGGAGTATAGTTGTTCATAGTAATTGATTATGATCTTTTGTTTTTATGTGGTGCCAGTTGTAATTTCTCCTTTTTAACTCCTGGTTTTATTGGGCTCTCTCTTTTTCTTAGTAAGTCTGGCTAAAGGTTTGTCAACTTTATCTTTTCAAAGAACCAGCTCTTTATTTCCTTTATCTTTTAGTATCCATTTCATTTATTTCTGTTCTATTCTTTAGGATTTCTTTCTACTAACTTTGGGAAAAAGTGACAGATTTTATTTTCGTGCGTTCCAGTATCATTGTGGATGGTGACTGCAGCCACAATATTAAGACACTTGCTCCTTGGAAGGAAAGCTACAACAAACCTAGATAGTGTATTAAAAAGCAGAGACATCACTTCACTGACAAAGGTCCATCTAGTCAAAGCTATGGTTTTTCCAGTAGTCACATACAAATGTAAAAGTTGGACCATAAAGAAGGCTGGCATCAAAGAATTGATGCTTTTGAATTATGGTGCTGGAGAAGACTCTTCACAGTCCCTTGGACTGCAAAGAGTTCAAACCAGTCAATTCTAGAGGAAATCAACCCTTGAATATTCATTGGAAGGACTGATCCTGAAGCTCCAATCCTTTGGCCACCTGTTGGGAAGAGCCAATTCATTGGAAAACACCCTGGGAAAGATTGTGGGCAGGAGAAGAAGAAGGCAACAGAGGATGAGATGGTTGGGTGGCATCACTGACTCAGTAGACATGAGTTTGAGCCAACTCTGGGAGACAGTGAAGGACAAGGAAGCCTGGCATGCTGCAGTTCATGAGGTCACGGAGAGTCTGACATGACTTAGCAACTGAACAACAATTACAATGTGTCTTGGTTTGGCCCCTTTGTGCTGATCTTGTCTGGAATGTCTTCTTTCCCAAGTTAGGGAAGTTTTCAGGTATTATGTCTTCAAATATGTTCTGCCCCTTTCTCTCTCACTTCTCCTTTGGGGACCCTATAATGCAAATGTTAGTACAATTGGTATTGTCCCAGAGGTCACTGAACCTGTTCTCATTTATTTTCTTTTTCTGTTCAGTGGCTCCATTACTCTATTTTTAAGCTCGCTGACCCATTGCTTTGTATCATTTAGTCTACTGTTGATCCCTTTTAGTGTATTTTTAAATTTCAATTATTATGTTCTTTGGTTCCTCTCTTTATTTTTTAATTCTTTGTTAAATACATCTGACTTCTCATTCTGTTCATCCATTCTTCTCCTGAGTTTTTTAATCATCGTTATAATCATTATCTTCAACTCTTTACTGAGTAGATTGCCCATCTCGACTTTACTTTGTTCTTCTTCTGGGACATTTATCCTTAATTTGAACATGGTCCTCTGTCATCTTGTTTTGCTTAATTTGCTATTTGTCTTTATATGCATCTGATAGGTTATGGTTCCTGACTATGTTTCCCAGCAGCACACTCCTCTCTGGTCACCAGAACTATACACTCTATACTATATACTCTAGGGGTAGCCCTAAGAGGCTATATGGGTTCTTCTGT
The DNA here is from genome assembly GCF_016772045.2 of Ovis aries. Classification (NCBI taxonomy): domain Eukaryota; kingdom Metazoa; phylum Chordata; class Mammalia; order Artiodactyla; family Bovidae; genus Ovis; species Ovis aries. The sequence continues at coordinate 57,459,354 of NC_056059.1, read as the reverse complement.
TGTGGCAGGCTGATTACGGTGGGAGGTCTGGTAGCTGTGACTGGCCCCTGGTTTGGTTGATTGCCAGGCCCTACCTTGTTCAGATGCTGCCAGCCACTGGTTGGCTGGACTGGACTGTGATCCTGGGGGCAGGGTCCCTGGGCTATTTGTGACTCACTGTTGGGTGGAGTCACGTTTTGGGGAGGGTGGTTACAAAGCAGGGGTTTCCAGATCTAGTATTGGACTGCTTGTGGGTGGGGCTGGTTCCTGACATATCTGGCTGAAGGTTTCAGTATTCTTAAAGCTTGTGCTGGTTGGCTGGTGTAACTGGATCCCAGGGTGGTGGACTGTGATGAATCCATGGTAACTCAGTGCTGGTGTTGACCTGCTGATAGTCAGGACCAGAGACTGGGGCAGGGGTTCCCAGGGCTACTGCTGGCTCACTGGCTGGTGGGCCTGGGTCGCGGGGTTTCTGGCTGCAGAGCCCTGGGGTTCTTAAAGCTGGTGTTAGCTTCTCTGGTGAGTGTGGCTGGATCCTGAGGACACTTACTGAGGGGCCCAGGATGTCTCAGTGCTGGAACTGGCCTGCTTATGGTCAGTCAGAGCCGTGGGGGCTCCCTGGGAGAGTGCCAGCTTGCTGGTATGTGTTTTGATTCTTGACAAGTCAGGCTGCGGGGCTGTCATGCTCCTGGTGATGGTGACCGCCCACTGGTGGGAAGGACTGGGACCAGGAAATCCCACTGCTTTACCTGTCCACTGGTGAATGAAACTGGGACTTACTGCTAGTGCCAGCCCACCAGCTGGCAGAGCTGGGGCCTGGGGTCTCTGGCTGCAGGGCCCAGGGGTCCCAGAGCTGGTGTTAAACTACTTGTGTGGGTAGTCTTTCTCATTATTAGCTGTAATTCTGGTGTTTCTGTGAGAGGTGGTGAGCTCAGCAGTATCCTGCTCCTCCATCTTCCCCATCCATTCTTTATTCTTCTTTTCCATTTTTCTTTTAAAGGAATTATTGTTATTATTTTGTTGGATCTCTGCCATGAATTTTTATTTACATCTTTTGTATCTCTTTTAGTGTGTCTCATATATATATATATATATATATATATGAATATTATAGCACTCATTCTTAGTACAGTTCAGTCTAAATTTGTAATTTTTATCCTTTCCCAAATAACATAAGACTATCTTTAAAAGAGGTGAACTGCCAAATATCTTACTTCCTTATATGTTATAACCTCTACAAAGCATTATTACTATAGTTTATAAGTCAATATTCTTTCATATTACCCTTCTCAGCACTCTTAATTCCTTCTTATGAATTTGAGCTTCTATCTATGGTCATTATCACAAAGGCAGAAAAAAACCTTTTAGCTTTTATTTAAATGTGGGTAGCTGAAGACAAACTTTTTGTCTGTAGATATCTTAGTTTTGTCTTCACTTCTGCAGGATACTTTGAATAGGTATAGGAATCTAGTTTGTATTTTTCTTTAGCTCTTTAAATCTGACATTCCATTATTTTTAAACATTTTAAAGTATCTTTTTGGGAATGCATGTACACCCGTGGTGGATTCAAGTCAATGTATGGCAAAACCAATACAGTATTGTAAAGTAAAAAAAAAAAAAAGTATCTTTTTACTTTTTTAAAAAAAAAATGAAGTATAGATGATTTATGATATCATGTTAGTTTCAGGTGTATAGCACAGCAATTCTAATAACCTTCCCTTAAAGGTTATTAGGAAATTTTGGGTATAGTTCCCTGTGCCATGTAGTAGGTCTTTGTTGGTTATCTATTTTATATACAGCAGCATGCATATGTTAATCCCAACCTCCCAGTTATCCCTTCCCCATCCTCCTCTTCCCTTTGGTAACCACATGTTTGTTTTTTATGTCTGTGAATCTCTTCCTAGTTTGGAAATAAGTTCATTTGTATCTTTTCCCCCCAATATTCCACATATAAGTGATATCATGATATTTGTCTGATTTACTTCACTTAGTATGATAATCTAGGCTCATATATGTTGCTGCAAATGTCATTATTTCATTCTTTTTTAAACTGAGTAATATTCCATTGTACTACAATATTCTTTATCCATTCATCTGCTGATGGACATTTAGATTGTGAACAGTGCTGCAACGAACACTGGGGTGCAGGTACCTATTGGACCCTGTTTTTCTCCAGATGTATACTCAGGAGTGGGACTGCAGGTTCATACAGTGGCTCTGTTTCTAGTTTTTAAGGAACCTCCACACTGTTCTCCATAGTGGCCGCACCAGTTACAGTCCCACTAACCGTGCATGAGGATTCCTTCGTCTCCACATCCTCTCCAGCATTTATTACTTGTAGGTTTTTTGATGATGGCTATTCTGACTGATATGAGGTGATACCTCACTGTAGTTTTGATTTGCATTTCTCTAGTAATTAGTGACATCAAGCATCTTTTCATGTGCCTTTTGTATGCTTTCTTTGGAGAAATGTCTATTTAGATCTTCTGCCTTTTTTTTTTTTCTGATATTGAGGCATATCAGCTATTTGTATATTTTGAATATGAATCCCTTGTTAGTTGCATCATTTGCAAATATCTTCTCCCAATTCTGTAGATTTTTTCATTTTGTTTATCATTTTTTTTGTTGTTGTTGTGCAAAAATCTTAAAGTTCAATTAGGTCCCACTTGTTTATACTGTAGTGTGTGTGTGTGTGTTTATTGCTTAGTCATGCCTGACTCTTTGTGACCCCATGGGTTGCAGCCCACCAGGCTCCTCCATCCATGGAATTTTCCAGGCAAGAGTACTGGAGTGGTTTGCTATTTCCTTCTCCACATTACTGTAGGAAATGGATCAAAAAAGATATTGCTGCAATTTATGTGAAAGAGTGTCTTGCCTGTATTTTCCTCTTGGGGTTTTATAGTATCTGGTCTTACATTTAGGTTTTTAATCTATTTTGAATTTATTTTTGTGTATGGTGTTAGAGAATGCTCTAATTTCATTCTTTTACATGCAGCTGTCCAGTTTGACCAGCACCACTAATTAAAGACACTGGTTTTTCTCCATTGTATATTCCTGCCTCCTTTGTCACAGACTATGACCATAACTGCATGGGTTTATTTCTGGGCTTTCTATCTTGTTCCATTGATTTCCCCCTGTTTTTGTACCAGTAATGTACTGTCTTGATGATTGTAGCTTTGTAGTGTAGTCTGAAGTCAGGGAGGTTGAGTCCTCCAGCTGTTTTTCTTTCTCGAGATTACTTTGGCCGTTTGGAGACTTTTACATTTCCACACAAATTTAAAAAGTTTTTGTTCTAGTTCTGTGAAAAATGCCATTGGTAATTTGATAGGAATTGCATTAAATTATAGATTGCCTTGGGTAGTATAGTCATTTTGACAATATGGATTCTTCCAATTCAAGAACACAGTATATCTTTCAATCAATTTGTGTCATCTTCAATTTCTTTCATCAGCATCTTATAGTTTTTGAAGTACAGGTCTTTGCCTCCTTAGGTTTTATTCCTAGGTATTTTCTTCTATTTAATGCAATTGTAAATGGGATTGTTTCCTTTATTTCTTCTTCTGATCTTTTATTGTTAATGTTTAGAAATGCAACAGACTTCTGTGTTTTGATTTTGTATCCTGCAACTTTACTGAATTCATTGACAAGCTCTAGTAATTTTTTGGTAGTGTCTTTAGGATTTTCTATGTGTAGTATGTCATCTGCAAAGAGTGTCAGTTTCACTTCTTTTCCAATTTAGATCCTTTTATTTCTTTTTCTTTTCTGATTGCTGTGGCTAAAACTTCCAAAACTGTGTGGAATGAAAGTGGAGAGGGCAGACATCCTAATCTTGTTACTGATCTTGAAGGAAATACTTGTAGCTTTTCATTGATGAGTATGATGTTAGCTATGGCTTTGTCATATATGGCCCTTATTTCGTTGAGGTGTTGTTATCATGGTCATGTCTGATTCTTTGTGACCCAATGAACAGCAGCACACCAGGCGCCTCTGTCCTCTACTATCTCCCAGTTTGCTCAAATTTATCTCCATTGAGTTGGTGATGCTATCTAACTTCATCCTCTGCTGACCCCTTCTCCTTTTACCTTCGATCTCTCCCAATAACAGGATCTTTTCCAATGAGTTGGCTCTTCACATCAGGTGGCCAAAGGATTGGAGCTTCAGCTTCAGCATCAGTCCTTTCAGTGAATATTCAGAGTTGATTTTCTTTAGGATTGACTGGTTTGATCTCTAAGGGACTCTCAAGAGTCTTCTCCAACACCACAATTTGAAAGTATCAATTCTTCGCCACTCAGCCTTCCTTATGGTCCAACTTTATGTTAAGGTAGACTCTCTCTATGGCCACTTTATAGAGTTTTTATCATAAATATTCAGTAAGTCCCCTACATATAAACCTTCAAGTCGTGACCTTTCAAAGATGCAAATATGTATTTGCAAGTCCAAGCATGTAAATTAGTTCACATCCGGTGTACACTGCTACATGTGTGATCCACTCCAAGTGGTTGTGTTTTGTGTCCTCTACTGTACAGCACGGAGAAGTAGAGTATCTTTATTTCAAGCCCAGGATGTCCAGAAGCAAGCGTCAAAGCGGCAGTGATGAAGCTGGTACAGCTGAAGAACTGAGGAGATTCATGATGCAGGGAATGGCATGGGCATGGGAATTTTCTTTATTTGAGGAGTCACTTAGTTTGGAGGCACAGGACCCATTATATAGAACAGTACCCAAAGGTTGTAGCAGCCATTCAGAATACAACCCGGGGCTACCATGTCATCTAGGACAAGAAAAAGAGGTACTACCAAGCCGTCACTGGACTGTTTATTCAAGAGGGTAGATAGAAGTAAACCCAGCAAGAAACCAGAACCTGTGCCCTCAGCATCAGGCGTGAATGAAACTGTAGCTTGCCCTGCACTTCCTATTGCTGACAGTCCTTCAGCACTACCATCTCCTATCTCCTCTACTCCATTCAGTAGCTCTTCTTGCCTGCTCACTCGATACCACCTCCTATATGCCAGCTGTTGTACTGTATTACTGTCCTTGTCAAGGTACTGTACTGTAAGCTTAAAATGGGTTTTATTTTTCCTTTATATGTATTATTTGTGTGAAAAGTATTATAAACTTATTAAGTACAGTACTATATAGCTGATTTGTATTAGCTGGGTACTGCAGTTGCTCACTTTGTTGTACTTATGAACAAAATGGACTCACAAACATGCTCTGAAATGGAACTCATCTATATCTAGGGGACCTACTCTGCGTGTTGAATTTTATCAAAAGGTTTTTCTGCATCTATTGTGTCATATATTTTCCATTTAATTTGTTAAAGTGGTGCATCAGACTGATTGATTTGTAGATATTGAAAAATCCTTGCATTCCTGGGATAAATCCCTCTTGATCATGATGTATTATCCTTAAATGTATTGTTGGATTTGGTTTACTAGTATTTTGTTGAGGACTTCTGTGTCTATGTTCATCAGTTATGTTGGCCTGTAACTTCCTTTTTTGTGGTATTTCTGGATTTTGGTATCAGGCTGGCGGTATTCTCACAGAATCAATTTGAAATTCCTTCTTATGCAATTTTTGGAATAATTTCAGAAGAACAGATGTTCAGTTCAGTTGCTCAGTTGTGTCCGACCCTTTGCGACCCCATGGACTGCAGCCTGCCAGGCTTCCCTGTCCATCACCAACTCCTGGAGTTCACTCAAACTCATGTCCATGGGGTCGGTGATGCCATCCAACATCTCATCCTCTGTCGTCCCCTTCTCCTCCTGCCCTCAATCTTTTCCAGCATCAGGATATTTTCAAATGAGTCAGTTCTTCACATCAGGTGGCCAAAGTATTGGAGTTTCAGCTTCAGCATCATCCTTCCAATGAATATTCAGGACTGATTTCCTTTAGGAAGGACTGGTTGGATCTCCTTGCAGTCCAAGGGATCCTCAAGAGTCTTCTCCAACACTGCAGTTCAAAAGCATCAATTATTTGATGCTCAGCTTTCTTTATAGTCCAACTCTCACATCCATACATGACCACTGGAAAAACCATAGCTTTGACTAGACGGACCTTTGATGGCCAAGTAACGTCTCTGCTTTTTGATATGCTGTCTAGGTCGGTCATAACTTTTCTTCCAAGGAGTAAGTGTCTTTTAATTTCATGGCTGCAGTAACCATCTGCAGTGATTTTGGAGGCCCCCAAGATAAAGTCTGTCCTTGTTTCCACTGTTTCCCCATCTATTTGCCATGAAGTGATGGAACCAGATGCCATGATCTTCGTTTTCTGAATGTTGAGCTTTAAGCCAACTTTTTCACTCTCCTCTTTCACTTTCATCAAGAGGCTCTTGAATTCTTCGTTTTCTGCCATAAGGGTGGTGTCATCTGCATATCTGAGGTTACTGATATTTCTCCCGGCAATCTTGATTCCAGCTTGTGCTTCCTCCAGCTCAGTGTTTCTCATGATGTACTCTGCATATAAGTTGAATAAGCAGGGTGACAATATACAGCCCTGATGTACTCCTTTTCCTATTTGGAACCACTCTGTTGTTCCATGTCCATTTCTAACTGTTGCTTCCTGACCTGCATACAGATTCCTCAGGAGGCAGGTCAGGTGGTCTGGTATTCCCATCTCTTTCAGAATTTTCTACAGTTTATTGTGATCCACACAGTCAAAGGCTTTGGCATAGTCAATAAAGCAGAAATAGATGTTTTTCTGGAACTCTCTTGCTTTTTTGATGATCCAGCGGATGTTGGTAATTTGATCTCTGGTTCCTCAGCCTTTTCTAAATCCAGGTAGACATCTGGAAGTTCATAGTTCACATACTGTTGAAGCCTGGCTTAGAGAATTTTGAGCATTACTTTGCTAGCATGTGAGATGAGTGCAATTTTGTGGTAGTTTGAGCATTCTTTGGCATTGCCTTTCTTTGGGATTGGAATGAAAACTGAGCTTTTCCAGTCCTGTGGCCACTGCTGAGTTTTTCAAATTTGGTGGCATATTGAGCGCAGCACTTTCACAGCATTATCTTTTATGATTTGAAATAGTTCAACTGGAATTCCATCACCTCCACTAGCTTTGTTCGTAGCTTCCTAAGGCCCACTTGATTTTGCATTCCAGTATGTCTGGTTCCAGGTGAGTGATCACACCATTGTGATTATCTGGGTCGTGAAGATCTTTTTTGTACAGTTCTTCTGTGTGTTCTTGCCACCTCTTCTTAATATCTTCTGCTTCTGTTAGGTCCATACCATTTCTGTCCTTTATTGTGCCCATCTTTGCATGAAAAATTCCCTTGGTATCTCTAATTTTCTTGAAGAGATCTCTAGTCTTTCCCATTCTATTGTTTTCCTCTATTTCTTTGCACTGATCACTGAGGAAGGGTTTCTTCTCTCTCCTTGCTATTCTTTAGAACTCTGCATTCAAATGGTATACCTTTCCTTTTCTCCTTTGCCTTCAGCTTTTCTTAGGTCCAGAGACCAGCCAGTCCCAGGGTAGGTTCTGACTTGTGTTTGTGGACTCAGGTCTGTAGGTCTGTAGTTTTCTTGTTTCTGATGTCTGCCCCCAGTTGGATAAGGCTGTTCTAGAAGCTTGTGAAGGTTTTCTGGTGGGTGGTGGTGGGTCTTGGCCTTCTGGTGAGCAGGGGTGTGTCTAGAGGTGGTTGTAGGCTCAAGAAGTCTTTAGGCTGCCTGTCTGCTCATAGGTAAGGCTATGTTCCTGCTCTATTGGTTCCAGTTCTATTGGCTGAGGCATCCCAGCATTGGAGGTTACAGGCTATTGGGTAGGGCCAGGTCTTGGTGCCCAGAATCCAAAATGTCTGCCTCTAGTTAGAGTTTACCTAGGTTCCCCACTATTTCTGCCACCAGCTTTTTTGACCCCTGAGAGAGCCATAGCTCCATGCCACCCTTCCCCATGTCTCCCCAGTCTGCCTTCCCTAGAGCCTCTCTAAGACCAGCAGGCAGGTCTAGCCTAGGCTCCTGTGGTTACTGCTTCTGCCCTGGGTCCTGGTGCATGTGAGATCTTGTGTGCACTCCCTAAGAATGGAGTCTGTTTCCCCCTGTCCTGTGGTGCTCCTGCGATGAAGACCTGCTAGCTCTGAAAGCTGAACACTCTGGGGGCTCCTCCTCTGGAAGCTAGACCTGTAGGCTGGGGAGCCTGGCTGGTGCTCACTGTTCTCTCATGGGAGAACTTGTGGCTATACTTATTCTCTAGTTTGTGGGCTGCTCCCTTGGGTGGTGTGGGATGTGATTATATTGCAAGTGTGCCCCTCCTACCAGCTAGTGGTTTCTTGTTTGTCTTTGGATGCAGAGTTTTTTTTTTGTTGTTGTTGTTGTTGTTAACAGATCCCAGTCTTTTTTACTGATAGTTGTTCTCAGTCAGTGATTTTGGTGTGCTTATGAGAGGAGAGCCTTCTACTCTGCCATCTTGTCTCCAACATTTGGGGCTTTCTATTGTCTTTTGATTTCTAAAGCTTCCACATTAAAAATCAGCTGAAAATCTGTTGTTTTTGTGCAGGCAATGTTTTTCTTCCTTTTGATGGCTTTTAACTTTTTCCTTTATTTTTTGTTTTCAGCATTTACTATAATGTGTATGCTCATGCACTCGGTCGTGTTCAACTCTTTGAGATCCCATGGACTGTAGACTGCCAGGCTCCTCTGTCCAAACTCAGATGCAATTTTTTTGCTTACAGTTTACTGAGCTTTTTGAATCTATATGGGTTGATGTCTTTAAACATTTTTGGAAAAATTCTCACTTTCCCTATTCTCTTTTTCTGGGACTCCAGTTACTCTCATGCGAAACTGACTGTGGCTCACGTGTCTCTTCTGCTTCGTTCTGCTTTTACTATTTTTAAAAATCTGTATTTCAGTTTGAATATTTTCTATTGACTTTTCTCTGAGTTCATTAATTCAGTCTTATGTTCAATCTTCTGTTAAATCCCATCAAATACATTTTTAATTTTAGATCTTGTGTCTGCTCTAAAATATCAATTTTTTAGATTTCATTTCTTTGTTGAAATTAATCTCATTAATTTACCTGTCTTCAATTTTCATTGATGTATTTTTAACAGTTTTTGATTGCCCATTCCATCATCTTGCTCACCTTGGGACTGACTTCTACTGTATACTTTTTTAAAACTTTTTATGCATGTTTTCTTGATTCTTTGCACATTCTGTAATTTTCATTGTATTCTGGGCATTGATTTAAAAGAACTTTTATTGAGGGGTTTATTTTCCTATGTTAGACTGATAAGGTGAGAATCTAGTCATGTCAGTCCATTCAATATTTGAACTGGGTGCAACTGGGTTACAGTTTGATTGTTTGCTCTGAACTAAAGTGTTTCAGTGCTAAGAGTCTTGAATTTTCTGTTAAGATCTAGTGGACTGTGTCTCCTAAATACCAAGAGTTTGTAGAAGACCTTACTTTTGCTTTTCCACCCCAGCTTTCTATCACCCATGTTGCCCAATGGTCAGCATACGACTCATGACAACTGCTGATGCTTTTGGAACACGTCGATCTGTAAAGCCAGCTCACCAAGGAAGAACCCTTTTTCTCTGAAAATTTTAATCATTTTTGTCTCCACAGCTCCACTAAGCTCTTTAAGTTGTTGCAGTCCTTGTTTTAAGTGAAAATTTTTTTTGCCAATTAAGTTATAAGGAGGCTAACTGCTCTCCAGTTGACTTTCTTTGTAATTCTTTTAACCATATAAAATGTGCTACTTTACATAAGCTGTGAAATAGTGAGTTAAACTGTGAAAGTAGCTTATGTATTATTAAAAATTTATTGTGGAAACATTTTACATATTAGCAACAATTAACCAAATGGTGCTATTTTGGCTTCTGTGAGATAACTAGCTTTTCTTTTTTTTAAACAATATTTTTTAATGTCTGCCCATTCTAACTTTTTTTGGTGGTGCTCGTTATTTATTAATGGAACCTATCTTAGAACTATAATATCTGGATGATTTCAGCTGGAAAAGTTTAATTTTGGCTTTTTTTTTTTTTTAAATTTGGCTGCCCCAGGTCTTGGTTGCAACATGTGGACTCTTAGTTATGGCATAAACCACTGGACCATTAGTGATTAAGGGAAGTCCTTGGACAAGCTTAATTTTATATGTAAAGAATTCTTGATTGTGCAAGCAAAACATACCTAGAAAATCTGAGGTTTCAGATTAATTTTTATTAAAAATTTTTTTTAAACTTAAAAATTGTCTAGATTGCTTCATTTTGATGACTTAACAGTTCAAATCTGTGTCCCCATTTTAGTACTTTTTAAAATAATAAATCTATACTTACAAATTTGAAAACTAAGTCATAAAAAATAAACTGTACATTTTGTTAAAGTACAAAGATTAAGCACTTAATTTTTCATGTATTTTTTTTTGGGGGGTACCTAAAATGGTAAGTCAACCAAAGTTGAAATGTGGATAAAATGAACTATTTTCCAAAGCAAAACTGTTATAAAAACAATAATTCTTTCTTTAAATTGAATGACTTAACTCTCACTGTATGATTTTCTTAAAAATTAAAGTAAGAAACTAAAACTGTCAAGGGGGTATAATTTAACTCTGAAGGAGACCGGTGACACAGGTGATGATGAACTGATCTAAATGCTATAGGTTTAATTCACTCGGTGATGTACAAATATGGGATGGTTTAATTTTTATCAATAACAGCTGTGGCTTTGTCTTGTCTTTACTTTTCTGGCTAGTGGAAAAACTCAGACTTGCTAAGTAATAGATTTCTCAGTCTAATTCCTCAAGTTTTCATGTTTCTGCTGAGCTTTCTTCTGCTTCCTTGGTGCATACTGGTTTTAAAAGCGACTGCCTGGAGCTGTCTGTGGTAGGCAAGACCACGGCCTTTCTTTCTCTGTCCTTTGCCACTGAGCAGTGTGTGTGAATGCTGGGGGGCAGGTGAGGAGGCTGCTTCAGCATCTGCTTACACTCAGGTAAGAATGAAGGCAACAGTCCCATTCCTCTGGTCTTGACTATTTCTCTCTTCGCTAACATGTTGTTGGTTCAGTCACTAAGTCGCGTCTGACTCTGAGCCCCCATGAACTGCGGCACACCATGCTTCCCTGTCCTTCACTGTCTCCCAGAGTTTGATCAAACTCATGTCCACTGAGTTGGTGATTCCATCCAATCGTCTCATCCCTTGTTACCCCCTTTTCCTCTTGCCCTTAATCTCTCCCAGCATCAGGATCTTTTCCAATGACTTGGCTCTTCGCATCAGGTGGCCAAACAACTGGAGCTTCAGCTCCAGCATCAGTCCCTCCAGTGAACACTCAGGCTTGCTTTCCTTTAGGATTGACTGGTTTGATCTCCTTGCTAACGTATTTGTGCAATCTGGTAGCCCCAGTGAGAATTCTACACGTGCTTTGGCTTGCTGAGACTCCTGAGAATTAACAAAACAATACTGCAGGTGGCATATTCTCCTTGTATTCTCCTTGTCCTGACTCTAAGATTTGGGGAACTCCCCTCTGAATGTTAAGTCATGGAATCTCTGTCTCTTACTGGTGCTCTTTTTTTTGGGGGGCGTGCAGAGGCCAGGCATGGCTCTCCTAGGGGAACCTGCCAATACCTTTCTCAGTAGATTTCTACATCATCCACACTGTGGATTGAGGGAATGCAGTGAGATACTGTCTGCACCCCACAGAACAGAGCATGCACCCACATACCTGGGTGCAGCATCTCTAAAGTTATCTAAGCTTTTCAAACTCCAGTTTAAGTTTGCAGATTACTTAAGGTTTTATCAACTTCTGCTATGAGACGGGACTTTACTCAAGATTCAGAGTCAATGCCCAAACCCCACAACCAATTCTCTGGGGCTGCTCTGAGCCTGGAGGGATGACAAGAAGAAAATTCTCTCTCCCCATAAACACATCTTGTGGAGAGGAATGGGGCTGGGATAGGCAGCATGTATATGGACTCTGCTCTCTCCAAGAGGCGATATTTTTCTCCCCTTCATAAGGACTTTTCCTGAATGAAGTGGGTGGAACAGGCTGGTGGGGAAAGATTCTGCTGAACTTTCCATACTTTGTGAAGGCTGAGGCAATTCTCTGCACTTAAAAGGAGAAACAGATAGTGACTCTGGACCCGGCTGTGAGCTGCCCACATGTTAACTGCAGTCCTGATCAGAATCCCTTCTTGGGAGCAGGTAAAGGTCTTACTAAGTAAATTTCAGCAAATTAATATATACTGTTTACATTTTGTAATGTTAAGAATGAACTCAAAAACCCTTTAATATCTGACTGTCTGAATCGGGTATTAACACTTTCTACACTGAGACTATCCTCCACATTTTCAAAGGGAAAATTTTCCAGTATCACATAAACACCCAGTATTAATAAAAACATTTTATTCTCATTGGAAAATAACTAAAATCACCACTGAATAATGGCTAATACTTGGGTAGCCCTTTATAGTTTACAAAGAACTCTCACATACACCATCACATTTGGTTTCTACAACAAACCTTTTATACTTGTTTTACTTTCAGTTTACTGTTATTTTTCCCCCATTTTATGGATGTGATAATTAAAGCATGGAGAGGTCAGTGACCTGCCCTGTCAGAACTAGGGCTCTAACTCCAGTTGTGAAATAAAAATTCTAGGTTTCCCTCACTGTCTGAGCCTTCTTCTAATCCACGTCTACAACAGCTGTTCTTTCTTAGTAGAGATGATGTATTTCAGTGTGGTATGTCTCCCAAGATAATCCTGAGAGCGAAACTGGACACTTGTCTAGGTACCTTACTCCATCACTCTGTCCTCCATGTGACTAAAAGCAAGTGTACAAAGAACTTCCTGGGATTAGCAGGCATAGCCTTCCTGTCTCTGGGACCCCAGGCCCCATCTCAAAGACAACTTTTAGGAAAGGAAGTTGAAAAGAACCATCTGCATACAACATTTAAGTCCAAGTTCCCTTTGGACTTCAATTCCCGAGGTACTAAAAAATGAAAGCTTTGTCTGGTACTGAATTTGTAACTAACATAAGGACTAGTATCTATGAAGGCTTTGAAGATAAAAACACACTTTTTTTTTTTCATTCAGTAATAGTGAATTTTCTTGCCAAAGACTTCAGCATTAGGGGAAGTAATATGCCATGCTTTGCATCCCGGGGGGGTCGTCATGACTTCTCGAAATATCACAAGGGAGCAGTGGGCAAGGAAACTGGAGCTCAAAAGCGACACACAAAGCCCACTGTTACCATAGTTACAACAGGAAAGGCCATAAGAGACGTACTTTTTCCTACAAGCAGTGAAATAGGCCTTGCATGATTTAGGATCACTGGGGTGAATAATCCTGGCTCTGTCCACAGGGTTTTATTATGGCTGCCTTGAGCTTCAATGTGTAATAGGGAACAGAAGGAGGGATAAATGATTTGCTTCTGTTCAGTGAAGTTGTTACCGGTATTCTATCAGTTAACCTTTACTCTCAGAACCTGCATGAACTTACGAAGTCTTTATTCATCCCCCTGCCAGCAACTTCTAGGGATTAATGGCCATGACTAATTTTAGTTACTTTGGGTATGATACTCTACAGGAAGATAAAAGGAGAATGTCTCTCTTATCCCTGAATTTCTGAGGCTGGATTGGTCTAAAGCTGTGAAGATCACAGCAGTGGAGATGCCCCAGGGCATACACACACACAGCTCTTTGTCTTCTAAATCTGGCTTTCTAAGCATGGTGGAATTTAGTCTAACTTGTCTTCTAGTGTTTGGATCTCTCCTACAGCATCTCTGTCAGAGTGATCTGTGTTCTCTAGCTTGATGACTCTATAAAGAGTGCATCACCAACAATTTAGGCAGTTTTGAGAGATAATGATTACAACAAAAAGTAACACTTTCTGTGGGTTACTATTTGTCAGACACTGTAAAAAGTGTCCTGTAATTTCATTTCATCCTCAGAAAGACACCAGGAGGCAGGTAACTATTATTTCCAGTTTACAGATAAGGAAGCCAAAGCTTAGAATAGTAAAGAAGTTTCTCCCATGTTCCACAGCTGTGAAATGTGAGACCCAGGGATCTCTGACTCCTAAATCTGAGAGAAAGCTAAAGCCTCTAACAGCTTCACCTGGAGCCAAAATCTGTCTCCCTGTATTTCCGCCCACTGCTCTAGTTCTATCCTCTGAAGACTCGTGGAAAAAGTCTTAATTCCTCTTCCACTACTAGCTCTTCGGGTATCTATAGGCTTTTTTAGGATTTTCTGCATTCTGTTCAGACCACAGGGCACTGTTTTTAGGTGTCCATTCTCTACCCCCCAACCATGTATTGTTCTTTTTTTGCGTATCACGTTAGTTTTCATGCTCTGCCCCCTGTCCTACCCCCGGCAGCCACGGTAGGCTTTAGCATGAGTCGGATCTTCTCAGCCCTCTGCTCCACGTACTCCGGCTTCGCATGTCCGAGGACAGTGAAGTCTTTCTAGTCAGTTTCAAGGTGACACGGCCCCACGCGGTGACCTCCACTCCCACACCCTCATGCTGCTTTAGGCACCCACCTGCCTCCTCTCTCCTGAGCATGCCACGCATGTTCCCCAGCTCCTCTCCTGGAAAGCTGCGCATGCAACGTCCACTTGGTTCCTCCCTGTCCCTCGTCCTGCTGCCTCCTCCACAATCACCTTACTGATGAGGCTTTCTCCACCTTTCTACTCAAAATAACAAGTCTCTCCCCTTACTTCTCTTCCCTCTCTTCCTTCCTTTTTGTATTTTTCTCTGTAGCTCTTGTTACCATCTGACTTGTTGTTTATTTGTCGCTTTGATATTTATCTGCCCTCTCTTGTTAGCCCCACATAAAAATGACGCAAGTCCCACATAAGAATAATCCTCCATGAGGAAACAAAGTCTTACCTCCTCAGTTCAACTCTAACATTAGTCATAAGAAACTGACCTACAAAACGATCATTTCATATAAATCTACTTGCCCCAACACTAAGAGCACTCACTAGGAACAGCATTCATTAAGTAGCTGGTGAATAAATGAATAATTTATTCATTTATTTATCCTTTATGTACTTTACCCCTTATGTGGAGTTTGAATATAAATGGACATGCAAATACATACTAAAAGCTTTTACTGATACACTGAACCTAGCTTTTAATTGTATACTATGACATTTTCCCCACTAGTAATTCACAAACATCCATCAACCTCAGAACATCCTGCGTGGAAAGGGCCAACTTCCCTATCGGCTGGTAGGAGTGTTTGGGTTCAGGATAAGGTCTTTCTTCAGCTAAATTAAGGCCATGATTTTGTGCATCACCTGCCACAGAGTGACCTGCTTCTCTTACCACCACTGTGTTTACACAGAAGACTGGATTTGGATATCCCTTTAGAAAATAATGACAAATTAATGATAATGTTCCACTTGAGCATCTCTGGCTGAAAATCACCATAAAAACAATTTTTTCAATTCCTATTGGTGGATCTGACACAGTGTATTTAGTTGAACAATGTTTCAGCCACAGTGTTTAAAAAAATATCCCAGAAATTCTAATGCTGAGAAACAGATTCTAGGATGGAATACCACACAATAAAATGTAAGGAAAATGAGGATACTTATTGGAGGACTGACAGTAATACTGGCGATCACAAGGTGCTCTGGAGATTGTTGTCAACCCCAAGCCCTCCCTCTGATTACCACTTCAAATTATTTACCGTTAATCTGCAGTGCTGTTTCATGGCAAGTGGAGGATTTTGTCCTCACACACTGAGGACAAGGAGGCAGTTTAAGAATTTTAAATAGATATAGAAAAGCAAGTATTTCCCCCCCATTCTAAAAGCCTTTTAAGAATCACAAATCAAGAATTCTCACATTCATCTACAATTTAATATAAAGCATTAGTGTTTCTATACCCACAACAAAACATGGACCTGCAGAAGTTTTCAAACAATCCTCCAGCAGCTTCATGCGGGTCTTCTGGAGCTCAGGGCTGTCCCATTCATCTTCATCAATTCCCCAGTACAGATCTATGACCTGGGGACCAACAGAGGATGCAGTGTTAATTCACCTGTAGGAAAACTCAACTGACACGTAGGCTTTATTCTTATTCACAATATTAAGTAAGCTAATACGACTTGTAACTTTTCTCTTGGCAGCATGTTTTGCCTTTGAGAGGGAAAATGATTTTTAAGATCAATCCAAAGAGGTTATTATTATTTTTTTTAATCCCATGATGGTTTGGGGATGAACACCATAATTTCTTTTTTTGTCCTGTTGACATGGGCCCAGAGAAAATGAAATGTTAAATGTCAGAGGCTTTTCAGTGCAGGCTTTCATTATATTGACATGGCAACAGGATTTCAGAAGTCTGAAAGCAGCTGGGATGTAGTTACTACATTATCTGAGATAAGGAACAGTGTGTTATTTTACACTGTGTCTCAATATGAGAAGGGAAAACCACAATGGGCATTCACATATACTGACTCAAAGTTAAATAACTACATTTCTTTAAAAAAATAAAAAAAGAAACCTGTTATCCCATGGGGACATTTTGCTTATATCTGTTATCTCTAAGCCCCTAAGCAGCTCAGCTTTCATCAATACATACCTGAAAAAACGTAGAAGACAATGAAAGGGATACCTTACAGAGAAGTGAGGATAATGGGATCCTCTGTCTCCTCACTTCAAAGACTACAAGGAAAGATTCTGAGAATCTGTAAGAACTTGTACAATTACACTCTTTGAAAAATTTGCTATGGAGAGCAGTATGAGTTTCATTCCCTTTACTCAACTGCTATCTGCATAAGGTAAACGTTTCTAATTGTAGCTTTGAAGAATTCTTTCCTATAAGCAGAAAAAAGAACCCTCTCCTTACTGTTTGCAAGGCATCCAGTGAGATGGAGACCCAGGGCATGGATCCTCCAGTGTGCCCCAAGTACTGTGTACTTCCTTTCTCTTGGCCAATGCCCCACATAAGTGTCTGTACCAAAATCTTTGTCTATCTGCACTTGAATTTTTAGGTGGCTGATGGAGATATAATAGATTCTTTAAAAAATATTCCTATGGCCCAGGAAATGAGTTCTATAACATATGAAACTATGAGCACTTATTTTAGGGTTCTTGCTTTAATACCAAGAAAGGGGAACATCTGAGAGATAACTTCACTGTCCAATATGAGAGCCATTAGCTGTGGTTATCTAAAAGTTAATATAAACTAAAAAGTCAGTTCAAATGCATATCAGTTACATGCAGTTACTGACTTTCATGTTAGAAAGTGCAGATATATTTATATATACTTCACCATCACAAAGTTTAAATGGACAGAACTGTAAATTACTGAACTTCATATACTGAAATTACTAAACAAGACATTTTTGACCATCTGCCAATAAACTGTCAAACACACGAACCTGCAATGTGAATGGTAACTCGATTGTGCCCTACACAAACAACCACACACAGAACCTGGTCCCCATCCTTTTGGCTGACACTGTTTGAGGATCTAAGGAAAGCTATGATTTAGAATAAATGAGATACAGAAATGGTAAGAATGAAAAGTTAATGTAACAAAAGCTATAAATATATACCTGCTATTCCAGTCAAACTTTTAAGTGACATAAAATTATATAAAGTAATAATGATGTCATTGTAACTCATTAGATGTTGCATATATAATAACAATAGCACAAAAAGGGGAGAAAAGGGAATAGAGCTATAAGGGGGTAGTCTTTCCATTGCTGAGTCACTTAAGTCATGTCTGACTCTGTGTGACCTCATGGACTATAACCCGCCAGGCTCCTCTGTCCATGGGATTTCCCAGGCAAGAATATTGGCAAGAATACTGGCAAGGTTGCCATTTCGTTCTTCAGGGGATCTTTCTGATACAGAGATTGAAACCATGTCTCATGTTTTACAGGCAGATTCTTTACTACTGAGCCACCTAGATCACTGAAATTAACTTATTTGAATCTGCTTATGATTTATACTAACAAGATGTATATGCCTTAAAATAACTACAAAGAAAAATTACTCAACAATAGTGAAAAAATCATTAAAGGAATTAAAATGTTAAACTAGAAAATAGTCATACACTGCAAAGCAAAACAAAGAGAAATAGAGGAAAACAAATGACAAATATAGAGAATAAAAGTAAAATGACAGAAGTAAATCTCATTATGTCAATAATATCATTATGTCAATATATTAAGTGTGACTGATTTAAACAATACAAAGGCAGAGACTGATACTGGATAAAAGCCAAGACTTGACAATATGCTTCTATAGGAGATATACATTGGGCAGATCAGTTAAAACGGTGGAAAAGATTTATCAGGCCAACACTAACCACAGGAAAACTCACAGGGCTATTCTAATATCACAGAAAAGAAATTTTAAAACAATATAATTAGAGATGAAGAGGGACATTTTATAATAAGGGTAAATCCAAAAGGAAAATATAACAATTATAAATGTATGTGCAACAAACAAGTTCAGTTCAGCTCAGTCGTGTCCGACTCTTTGTGACCCCATGAATCGCAGCATGCCAGGCCTCCCTGTTCATCACCATCTCCCAGAGTTCACTCAGACTCACGTCCATTGAGTCTGTGATGCCATCCAGCCATCTCATCCTCGGTCGTCCCCTTCTCCTCCTGCCCCCAATCCCTCCCAGCATCAGAGTCTTTTCCAATGAGTCAACTCTTCGCATGAGGTGGCCAAAGTACTGGAGCTTCAGCTTTAGCATCATTCCTTCCAAAGAAATCCCAGGGCTGATCTCCTTCAGAATGGACTGGTTGGATCTCCTTGCAGTCCAAGGGACTCAAGAGTCTTCTCCAACACCACAGTTCAAAAGCATCAATACTTCATCGCTCAGCCTTCTTCACAGTCCAACTCTCACATCCACACATGACCACAGGAAAAACCATAGCCTTGACTAGATGGACCTTAGTCGGCAAAGTAATGTCTCCGCTTTTGAATATGCTATCTAGGTTGGTCATAACTTTTCTTCCAAGGAGTAAGCGTCTTTTAATTTCATGGCTGCAGTCACCATCTGCAGTGATTTTGGAGCCCCCCAAAATAAAGTCTGACACTGTTTCCACTCTTTCCCCATCTATTTCCCATGAAGTGTTGAGACCGGATGCCATGGTCTTCATTTTCTGAATGTTGAGCTTTAAGCCAACTTTTTCACTCTCCTCTTTCACTTTCATCAAGAGGCTTTTTAGCTCCTCTTCACTTTCTGCCATAAGGGTGGTGTCATCTGCATATCTGAGGTTATTGATATTTCTCCCGGCAATCTTGAGTCCAGCTTGTGTTTCTTCCAGCCCAGCGTTTCTTCCAGCCCAGCGTTTCTCATGATGTACTCTGCATATAAGTTAAATAAGCAGGGTGACAATATAACAGCCTTGATGTACTCCTTTTCCTATTTGGAACCACTCTGTTGTTCCATGTCCATTTCTAACTGTTGCTTCCTGACCTGCATACAGACTTCTCAAGAGGCAGGTTAGGTGGTCTGGTATTCCCATCTCTTTCAGAATTTTCCACAGTTTATTGTGATCCACACAGTCAAAGGCTTTGGCATAGTCAAGAAAGCAGAAATAGATGTTTTTCTGGAACTCTCTTGGTTTTTCCATGATCCAGCAGATGTTGGCAATTTGATCTCTGGTTCCTCTGCCTTTTCTAAAACCAGCTTGAACATCAGGGAGTTCACAGTTCACGTATTGCTGAAGCATGGCTTGGAGAATTTTGAGCTTCAGTATTCTTGCCTTGAGAACCCCATGAACAGTATGAAAAGGCAAAATGATAGGATACTAAAAAGGGAACTCCCCAGGTCAGTAGGTTCCCAATATGCTACTGGAGATCAGTGGAGAAATAACTCCAGAAAGAATGAAGGGATGGAGCCAAAGCAAAAACAATACCCAGTTGTGGATGTGACTGGTGATAGAAGCAAGATCCAATGCTGTAAAGAGCAATACTGCATAGGAACCTGGAATGTCAGGTCCATGAATCAAGGCAAATTGGAAGTGGTCAAACAAGAGATGGCAAGGGTGAACGTCAACATTCTAGGAATCAGTGAACTAAAATGGACTGGAATGGGTGAATTTAACTCAGATGACCATTATATCTACTACTGTGGGCAGGAATCCCTCAGAAGAAATGGAGTAGCCATCATGGTCAACAAAAGAGTCCGAAATGCAGTACTTGGATGCGATCTCAAAAACGACAGAATGATCTCTGTTCGTCTCCAAGGCAAACCATTCAATATCACAGTGATCCAAGCCTATGGCCCAACCAGTAACGCTGAAGAAGCTGAAGTTGAATGGTTTTATGAAGACCTACAAGACCTTTTAGAACTAACACCCGAAAAAGAAATCCTTTTCATGATAGGGGACTGGAATGCAAAAGTAGGAAGTCAAGAAACACCTGGAGTAACAGGCAAATTTGGCCTTGGAATGCAGAATGAAGCAGGGCAAAGACTAATAGAGTTTTGCCAAGAAAATGCACTGGTCATAGCAAACACCCTCTTCCAACAACACAAGAGATGACTCTACACATGGACATCACCGGATGGTCAATACCGAAATCAGATTGATTATATTCTATGCAGCCAAAGATGGAGAAGCTCTATACAGTCAACAAAAACAAGACCAGGAGCTGACTGTGGCTCAGATCGTGAACTCCTTATTACCAAATTCAGGCTTAAATTGAAGAAAGTAGGGAAAAGTGCTAGACCATTCAGGTATGACCTAAATCAAATCCCTTATGATTATACAGTGGAAGTGAGAATAGATTTAAGGGCCTAGATCTGATAGATAGAGTGCCTGATGAACTATGGAATGAGGTTCGTGACATTATACAGGAGATAGGGATCAAGACCATCCCCATGGAAAAGAAATGCAAAAAAGCAAAATGGCTGTCTGGGGAGGCCTTACAAATAGCTGTGAAAAGAAGAGAGGCGAAAAGCAAAGGAGAAAAGGAAAGATATAAGCATCTGAATGCAGAGTTCCAAAGAATAGCAAGAAGAGATAAGAAAGCCTTCTTCAGCAATCAATGCAAAGAAATAGAGGAAAACAACAGAATGGGAAAGACTAGATATCTCTTCAAGAAAATTAGAGCTACCAAGGGAACATTTCATGCAAGGATGGGCTCAATAAAGGACAGAAATGGTATGGACCTAACGGAAGCAGAAGATATTAAGAAGAGGTGGCAAGAATACAAGGAAGAACTGTACAAAAATCTTAACGACCCATATAATCATGATGATGTGATCACTAATCTAGAGCCAGACATCCTGGAATGTGAAGTCAAGTGGGTCTTAGAAAGCATCACTATGAACAAAGCTAGTGGAGGTGATGGAATTCCAGTTGAGCTGTTCCAAACCCTAAAAGATGATGCTGTGAAATTGCTGCACTCAATATGCCAGCAAATTTGGAAAACTCAGCAGTGGCCACAGGACTGGAAAAGGTCACTTTTCATTCCAATCCCAAAGAAAGGCAATGCCAAAGAATGCTCAGACTACCGCACAATTGCACTCATCTCACATGCTAGCAACAAACAAAGAACCTTAATAAACATGAACCACAAACTGATAGCAGTGAAGGAGAAATTGACAATTCAACTGTAACAACTGGAGACTTGAATATGTCATTCAATAACTGGAAGTAGAACTAGAAAGAAGATCACCAAAATCCTAGAAGACTGAAGCAATACTTATAAACCAACTAGATCTATTATGTCTTAGGACAATCTATCCAACAACAGAATGTACATTCTTAAGTCCACATAGAACATTCTCAGGATAGAACATATGTTAGATCATAAAACAAGCCTCAATAACCTTAAATGGATTTAATTCATATAAAGTATGTTTTCTGAATACAATGGGATGGTATCAGAAATCAATAACAGAAACTTGGAAAATTCACAAGTATTTGGAAATTAATACTCCTAAATGACCAGTGAATCAAAGAAGAAATTACTACGGAAATTAAAAATTACTTTGAGATGAATGAAAATGAAGATACAACATACTGAAACTATGAGATGCAAGTAAAGTAGTACTTAGAGGGAATTTAGAGCTGTAAACACCTATATAAAAATTAAGATTTCAATAATTTCACTGAAGACAATAGGAAGAGGAGATCAAGGGCAAGCCAAAGCAAGCAGGAGGAAGGAAATGATAGATGACAATGGAAATTAATGAAACAATAGAAAATTTAGAGAAAACAGTGAAACAAAAAATTGGTTCTTTGAAGAGATCAACAAAAGAGACAAAACTAACTGAATAGACCAAAAAAAAAAAAAAAAGCTATCTAAAATGTGGGGTGAAAGAGGCCATAACTACTAACCTTACAGAAATAAAAGAATTATTAGAGAATACTATGGACATCTGTGTGCCAATTAATTAGATCCCTTCCATGAAATGGACAAATTCCTAGAGAGACACTGGCTATGTAAACTGACTCAAGATAGAATAGAAAATGTGAAGATATTTATGACAAGAGATTAAGTAGTAAGTTTTAAAAAGCTGCATAAAAAGAAAAGCCTAGGTTCAGATGGATAAACTGGTGAATTCTACCAAATGTTTACAAAAGAATTTGTATCAATTATTCAGTCTACAAAAGAACATTCCTAAATTACTCTGAGACCAGTATGATCTTGGTACCACAGCTAGGCAAAAATATTATGAGGAAAATACAAAGCAACATCTCTTATGAAAATAAACATCCTCAACGGAAGTACTAAAATTCCTAACCTGGTAGCACATAAGAATTATACAACACAACTAGGTGGGATTTATTCCATAAGTGTAGGGTTGGTTTAGCATCAGAAAATCAACTAATAGGAGACACTACATATTAATAGAATAAAGGACAAAGCCAATATAGTCAGTCTCAACAGATACAAAAAGGGTCCAACTAAATCCAACACCGCTTCGTGATTTAAAAAAAAAAACAAAAACACAACCCTCAACTAGTAATAGAAATCAACTTCTTCAACCTGAGTAAAGGGCATGTATTAAATAAAAACATATCTAACATTATACTTAAGGAACACTGAAAGCTTTCTACCTAAGATAGAAGCAGAAGAAAGATATCCAGTATTTCACTTTTATTCTACACTATACTGGAGGTGGAGGTTCCAGCCAGGGCAACTGGGCAAGAAAAGAAATAAAATAAGTCCATAGAGGAAAGGAGAAAGCAGATCCACCTTTATTCCTAGATCACAAAATCTTATATATTGAAAATTCTAAGGAAACCACTAAAAAACTTATAACTAATGAGTTGTGCAAGGTTGTAGAATACAAGATCAATGTATAAAACCCAACTGTAAAACTCAATATTCAGAAAACTAAGATCATAGCATCCGGTCCCATCACTTCATGGCAAATAGATGGGGAAACCACTGAAACAGTGACAGACTTTATTTTTGGGGGCTCCAAAATCACTGCAGATGGTCACTGCAACCATGAAATTAAAAGATGCTTGCTCCTTGGAGGAAAAGTAAGACCTGTGCTCTTAACCACTTTCAGGTCCAGTTCATCAATAATAGTTAAACACAAGACAATGGGTAAAGTTTAACACATATCTAGGTGAAATGAAATTATAAAAGACAACTTAGATATTTTCTTCTACTGAAATTTCTTTAAAGAGCTTTTAAGGTGTCTAAAGGGAAATAGATGGGGAAACAGTGTCAGACTTTATTTTTTTGGGCTCAAAAATCACTGCAGATGGTGACTGCAGCCATGAAATTAAAAGACACTTACTCCTTGGAAGGAAAGTTATGACCAACCTAGATAGCATATTGAAAAGCAGAGACATTACTTTGCCAACAAAGGACCGTCTAGTCAAGGCTCTGGTTTTTCCTGTGGTCATGTATGGATGTGAGAGTTGGACTGTGAAGAAAGCTGAGTGCCGAAGAATTGATGTTTTTGAACTGTGGTGTTGGAGAAGCCTCTTGAGAGTCCCTTGGAGAGCAAGGAAATCCAACCAGTCCATCCTAAAGGAAATCAGTCCTGAATATTCATTGGAAGGACTGATGCTGAAGCTGAAACTCCAATACTATGGCCACCTGATGTGAAGAACTGACTCATTGGAAAAGACCCTGTTGTTGGGAAAGATTGAAGGCAGGAGGAGAAGGAGACAACAGAGGATGAGATGGTTGGATGGCATCACTGACTCGATGGACATGAGTTTGAGTAAGCTCCAGGAGTTGGTGATGGACAGGGAAGCCTGGCCTGCTGCAGTCCATGGGGTGGCAAAGAGTCGAACCAAACTGTACTTCTATATACTAGCAAGAGAAATCGTAGATAAATAAAAAAGTCCATTTAAGAGCATGAGAAAGAATAAAATGCACATAAATAAACTGAACAAAGGAAATGCAAATTTTACATTTTGAAAATTACAAACCACCATTGAAATACATCCCCTATAAATGGATGGGGGAGTAAGTATTAAGATGGCAACACCTCTAGATAAAGCTATAGGTTCAATGCAATCACTATAAAACTTCCAGCTGGCTTACAGAAATTGACAAGCTGATCCTAAAAATCATATGGAAATTTAAGAGCCCCAGAACCACCAAAATAATCTTGCAAAAGGAGAATTAAGTTGGAAGACTCACCCTTTCAGATTTCAAACTCAGTATGAAGTTACAACACAACTGCACTCATCTCACACGCTAGTAAAGTCATGCTCAAAATTCTCCAAGCCAGACTTCAGCAATATGTAAACCATGAACTTCCAGATGTTCAAGCTGGTTTTAGCAAAGGCAGAGGAACCAGAAATCAAATTGCCAACATCCAATGGATCATTATAAAAGCAAGAGAGTTCCAGAAAACATCTATTTCTGCTTTATTGACTATGTCAAAGCCTTTGATTGTGTGGATCACAATAAACTGTGGAAAATTCTGAAAGAGATGGGAATACCGGACCACCTAACCTGCCTCTTGAGAAACCTATATGCAGGTCAGGAAGCAACAGTTAGACATGGAACAACAGATTGGTTCCAAATAGGAAAAGGAGTACGTCAAGGCTGCTTGTACTGTCACCCTGCTTATTTAATTTACATGCAGAGTACATCATGAGAAACGGTGGGCTGGAAGAAGCACAAGCTGGGATCAAGATTGTCGGGAGAAATATCAATAACCTCAGATATGCAGATGACACCACCCTTATGGCAGAAAGTGAAGAGGAACTGAACAGCCTGTTGATGAAAGTGAAAGAGGAGAGTGAAAAAGTTGGCTTAATGCTCAACATTCAGAAAACTAAGGTCATTGCATCCGGTCCCATCACTTCATGGCAAATAGATGGGGAAACAGCAGCTGACTTTATTTTTCTGGGTTCCAAAATCACTGCAGATGGTGATTACAGCCTTGAAAAAGACCCTGATGCTGGGAAAGACTGAGGGCAGGAGGAGAAGGGGATGACAGAGGATGAGATGGTTGGGTGGCATCAATGACTCAATGGACATGGGTTTGGGTGGACTCCCGGAGTTGGTGAGGGAGGCCTGGTGTGCTCCATGTGGTTTATGGGGTCGCAAAGAGTCAGACACGACTGAGCAACTGAACTGAACTGATGAAACTACAATAATCAAGATAGTGTGATACTGGCATAGTGTATTCAATGGAATAAAATTAAAAATCCAGAAACAAATTCTCACACTTATGGTGAACTAATTTCAACAAGGGTGGCAAAATAGTCAACAGTATTGCGATAACTGGACAATTACATGCAACAGATTGAGGTTTTATTCCTACCTCACACCATATATAAAAATTAACTAAAAATGGATCCTAAACATAAATTAAGAGTTAAAACTATAAAATCAGATTCTTATAGAAAACATCATTGTGACTTTGATTTGACAATGATTTTTTAGATATGATTGCGAAGTTATAAATAAGTAAACTAAAGTCGACTTCTCAAAATTAAAAAAAAATGTGATTCGAAAGACACTAACAAGAAAGTGAAGAAGGTACCCTTAAAATGGAAGAAAATATTTGTAAATCATATTTGATAATAGGTTTGTATCTGGAATATATCAGGAACTCTTACAACTCAATAAGACAACCCATTTTAAAATAGACAAAAGATCTGAGTGATATTTCTTCACAGAATATATTCAGATTGCCAATAAAAGTAATCGAATCAATGCTACCACATGAAAAGATAATTTCATTAGTCATCAGGGGGATTACAAATCAAAACTACAAGAGAACACTTCCTACCCACTAGGATAGCTATGAGCAAAAAGACTGATAACAAGTGTTGATGAAGATGTGGAGCAATTACAAACCTCATACACTGCTGGTAGGAATATAAAACACTGCAGCCACTTTAGAGAACAGTCTGGCAGTTCCCCAAATAACTGAATGACCTACCATATGATCCAGCAAATTATTTTTGATATATACCCGAGAGATGAAAATCTACCTCTAGACAAAATATTTATACATGAATGTTCATAACAGTAGTATTCAGAATAGTCAAAAAGTGGAAACGCTTCAAATGTCCAAAACGTGATCAACGGATAAATAAAAATGATATCCATCACACAATGGGCTGTGTTCTGGCAAGAAAAAAGTAATGAAATACTGATACATGTTACACCATGGATGAGCCTTGAAAATGCTATCCCCAGGGAAAGAAGCTAGTCACAGAAGATCACCTGTTGCATGATTCCATTTACATGAAAGATCTAGAACAGGCAAATCTATATGGTCAGAAAGTAGATTACTGGTTGTCCAGGGCTGGGAGGGAGGGGGATAGGGCAATTATGGAGTGACGCCAAGGGACGGATTTCTTCTTCGGATGATGGAAGTATTCTAAAATTGATTTTGGCAGTGATTACATAACTCTGAATATACTAAAAACACTGAATTGTATACTTTAAGTGGGCAAATTTTTATGATATGTGAACTGAATTATATGTCAGTAATACTCAGCATATTTAGCTTGGACTGTGATTTTCTACAGGTCTTATAACTCCAACTCAAAGAACTGAGAGTAAGAACAGAAATGTTTAAATCATGCACCTAGTGTATGAAGAGCTAAACAATAAGATCTCACTAAATGTGAACAAATGACCAGGGTAGAAGTCAAAACAAGGCATTCACTTATTTTTTAAACAGAACCCTAAATGTCGCAAGATTTATTTGCCATCTATAGGAGTCTTTTATAATAGTTTTTGCACCTGTTATTTCCTTAAAATTTGGCCACCACTGCCTTCACCCAGGCCTTCACAGGTACATGTATCCTTACTTCAACTGCACTGTTTAAAGAAAAGCTGGAAGTAACAGAATATTTAAATTGTTCTTTCTCAAATGTCTTTATGAGCAGAAAATGATGAAAAATAAAATCAAGCAACCATGAAGACAAGGAGGAAATAAATAAATGAAACATTTAGCTTATGCCATACAAAACACTATTATGGGCAAACAGAAATGCCATATATCCACATAATCAATAACTGGCAAGAAGTGGCTGGAACCCAAAGTGCTCAAAAAGACAAGATTTATCATGCACTTTAAAAATTAAGTTTAGCTTCTGGCCTAATGTCCAGGCACTGCAGACACTAGAATCTAATTTACTATTTATTGGAATACTACCTTGTTGACAGCACATTTTATGTGCCTTTGCTTATTTCATCATTAAATATAAAAGCTCAGGAAAGTAATTTGATTTTATCTTTTTTCACTTAAAACTAACTTCTTTAAAAATATTCATAGGGAAGCTAATTTATCATGCTCATTATAATGTGCTGAATTGGTCTGAAAACAAAAAAAAGCCAGAAAATAAAAGCTCTAACAAATTTTACCAGTTGAAATCAGACACAATCATTTGAATACCAAGATTACTGAACAAACAATAAAGCAACTGTGTAAGAAACAAATAATAACCTTATGCTTTATCAAAATAAAACAAAAAGTCAAATTTCAATTTATAATGGCTTCACATTAAGAGCCTTTGAAATATTTTCCAAAATATTTTCCTTCTCAATTTTCCCAAGCTGTAGGACACTGTGTGTGTGTTCAGCTGCTCAGCAGGGCCTGACTCTTTGCAGCCCCACGGGCTGTGGTGCGCCAGGCTCCTCTGCCCATGGAATTTTCCAGGCAAGAATACTGGAGTGGGGGCCATTTCCTCCTCCAGGGGATCTTCCCTACCCAGGACTCTCTTGTGTCTCCTGCACTGGCAGGCAGATTCTTACCTCTAGTGCCACCTGGGAAGCCATATGACACTGCTGCTGCTGCTGCTGAGTCGCTTCAGTCGTGCCCGACTCTGTGCAACCCCACAGGCAGCAGCCCACCAGGCTCCCCGTCCCTGGGATTCTCCAGGCAAGAACACTGGAGTGGGTTGCCATTTCCTTCTCCAATGCATGAAAGTGAAAAGTCAAAGTGAAGTCGCTCAGTTGTGTCCGACTCTTAGCGACCCCATGGACTGCAGCCCACCAGGCTCCTCCGTCCATGGGATTTTCCAGGCAAGAGTACTGGAGTGGGGTGCCGTTGCCTTCTCCATATGACACTATCTGAATGCAAAAAAATGTAACTACAGAGACAGCATGACTGGTTCTGGTGTTGAACAAACACGGTACTAAGATGGAGGCTGCCTCTCAAAGGTATTACCATGGGAGGCTACACACTCACTCTGATGATTCTGCCCTCACCTAGGACATTTCCTCTGTAGGAATTATCTTGTTTTGTACTGAAAAAAACTCACATTATAGTTAGGAGTTTGTTTCCGTTAAAATAGTATTTCTCTAGTCTTACTGGCCTTTACATTTATAAGACATGATTTTAAAAATTTAATTGGAGGATAACTGCTTTATAATGCTGTGTTGGTTTCTGCCACACGTCAACATGAATCAGCCATAGGTATACATGCATTCTTATGCCTCAGACTAGGTTTGTCAGATCCTGTTTCCAGTGATAAGCTACAGTTTCTGGATCTGGAAATTCTTACTCTGGTGAAGAGTGACCTTCCTCAGATGCATGGGATACAAGAAAGGGGAAAAAAACAGAAAACTGGCTGGAACAGAACCAACTTTGGGTTTTTCACTCAGGCACGTTATTTGTAGTCACTTTTATTAGAACTATTGCAAAGGCTGATGACTTAGTGATAGTGAAGTTGTTCAGTCATGTCTGACTCTTTGTGACCCCATGGACTGTAGCCTACTATGCTCCTCTGTCCACAGGGATTTTCCAGGCAAGAGCACTGGAGTGGGTTGCCATTTCCTTCTCTAGGAAGGGATCTTCCTGACCCAGGGATCGAACCCAGGTCTCCCGCACTGTAGGCAGATGCTTTACCATCTGAGCCACCAGGGAAGTCTCTTAGGTCACCTGCAATTTTTCTCTTGGTGAAGTGTTATCTGACTAGGATAGATGGCAGCATGTCTAAGGTATCCCTATTTCTGAGAAAATCAGGTCCTAAATCAAGCACAAGAACAGGCTGGCCCCAGTGGTCATATACGCTCCCCAGAAAGAGGATCCAATAGCGTGAGTGAGGATAATGTTTCATTCAAAGCCTCACAAAGATGACTAACTCCTCAAACCTGATGCCTCTGTGTCTTGGGAGATGCGGCCGCGGGACAGTCCTAACAACGAATGGTAATATGATGGTAAGCAAGAACTAAACACTCAACTAAGGCAGGACCTCTGACTATTTAAGGCTTAATGAACTTGGGGACACAAAGAAGGTACCAGAAGTTGTTGAAGGCAGAGAAGAAGCTGCAGGTCAGGAGCCCCATGCATCAATGTTGAGACGAAGCTGGGGAAACTCACTGCATAAAGGAACCTTAGCCAGGGTGCAAAGAGATCCCGACTTCCTTCAGGGGCAGAGCACTTGAGCACAGGCAAATGATATGCCTGAGTGAAAGACCCAAGGATGGCTCTGCTCTGTCTGGGGAATATCAGCCGCCACTATATCAGCAGGAGTGACCTGCTGTGCACACCCATGCTTGTATCACTGCTGCTGCTGCTGCTGCTAAGTTGGTTTCCTAAATCATCTCCCTGCTCCCCTTCTTGCTCCTTCTCATCCACTTACTACCCTACAGGCAGAGGAATCTTTTTAAAATGCAAATCTGATGCCCTAGTTAAGATTTCCTTTCATTCTAAGAGACACTACGCAGAATAACTTACTTACTCCTTAAAACATAGGAATAGGCAGAAATATTATCCCTATTTTGTAAATGAAAAGGCTGAGGCCTAGAGAAGTAACTTGCTCACAATCACACAGGTAGCAAGCAGCAGGTGTGGGGTTTGAACCTGGGCTGCTAACATTGCTTTATAGCAGTTTCCAGGCTTATGCTCCCTATCACTCGAAGACAGAATCTAGAATCTCTGACCTGATTTATGAGACCCTGCACGAGCTGAGCTGAGCTTAGTCGCTCAGTCGTGTCAAACTCTGTGCGACCTCATGGACTGTAGCCAGCCAGGCTCCTCTGTCCATGGGGATTCTCCTCCAACTTCACCTTATACCATGTTGTCACTCATGGGTCATGTTCCAGCTGTATATTCCTCACACACATTTGTACAACACGTGTATATGTGAGTACACATTTATATATGCACATACACTTACATATATACAGGTATAAATTATATACCTAAACATTTATATACATTTTCATGAATATATAAGAGGCTTTTTGGTACACTAATTAACACAGACCCTAGGGCCAAATAGCACTGATTCACATTCTGACTCTGCCACTTATTAGCTGTGGGATCTCTAATAGTTACTTTCAATATTTCTAAGTGTCCTTATCTAACAAAATGCAAAGATAGAATTTACCTCCTAGGCTCCTAGGAAAGATTAAACAAGTTAATATACATACTGCACTTAGAATAAGTGCCTGGCAGGCAGTGAGTGCTACATAAAGTTCCTTCCCAAATTTGCTTATGAAAATTTGTTCCTTTTGCCAGAAATGGTCTTCTTATTAACTTGGCCATCTACCAAGCCTTCAGAATTTGGCCCAGACTGGTACCAGTTCCTCAGCTGGCCTTCCTGTGCCTCTAGGTTCCACGAGGCATCCCCATCATGCGTGCCCTGAGCTCTGTGCATTTCCTCTGCAGCAAGCATCACCCTGGTCAGCATCGTGATGACTGTGATGACTGTATTTTCTGTGAGACTGTAAACTCCCTGAGGGCAGGGACTAGGTGTGTTTTCAACACTAGAATATCTTCTGCATGCACCACTTGGCCTAAGCAGAGCAGAGGCTCAATAACTGTCTGTGAATAAATGAGTGAAGCCCACGGGACCCAAGTGCCATAACCTGCCCTGGGGATGTGGAATTATGAGGAAGCAAGAAAAGGAGTCTGGACCTGAAGGACACAGGCACAGGACTGTTCTTCAGAGGGGGTATCTAGAGGCACCTCTAGATAGAGCAGCAGTGACAGAAAGGTGATGTGGCCTGCCAATACAGACAGAAGGTCGAGGCGTCATAATTTTGGGAGCTGAGAGGAAACAAGATTGGGCTGAAGAAACACTTTGCTTTATAGATAAGAAAACTGGGCTTCAGTTACTTTGTCAGTTGTTTATAACTGCTTATTGACAGAGCAGACCTCTTAAATGAATGTTCTTCAACTGTGCAAAGACTTGTTAAAAGGTCTCCTCTCCTTTCTATAAGAAATAGAAAATAAGGATGGAAAGAAATAGCTACCATGTGTTCAGAGTTTGAGAAAGACTTCATGGTGATTGGACCGGACTGGGTTACTTAAGTGTCACCTGGAAATGGGGATCTCTCATTCTATTTATTGAGGGACTAATCCTCTTGGGTGATTTCCAGAGTTTGTGTAAGGGACAGTCACAATTTAGCAGAGTTACATGTTCAGCAAAGTACAGCTCCTCCAATACATTCTGGAGTTTCCCACAATGCCACTGCTCTACAGACGATCAGCTATGTGCACAAAGTAAAGGAGGAACAAAAATCCTGTCTCGGGAAGTCAGGCCTGAGAATTCTAGAGGTGCCATTCCATACTGCAGAAATGTTGAGCCAGTATTTACAGTTCAGCTGGAGCAAGGAAGGTCAATGGTGACATAATGCTTTTCTTTCCTTTTATCACCTCTACTATCTACTAATCTTCCTTTCCCTCTTTTTATAAACTGGCTCATGGATGGGAGCAGGATGATGTAACACGCTTATAAGACTTTTACAGAATAGCAGTCTTGGTAAGACCTGCCCAGGCTTTGACAGACAGAACTGAAATGCGAAGCAAGCTAGACAAATTGAAGTGCTGGCCTGAGTGAAATGATGTGTGATTCAATAAGGGGAGATGCGTTTCACTTTAGAAAGAAGCACACACTTGATTAATGGAAAATGGAAAAGGAGTGATTAGTTGACAATGTGGAGAAAGGACCAAGGGCATGACAACACATCCTGTCAATTACAAAGCCCATGATGTATTTTGGCAACTCGGGAAGCAAAATGCATTTTGAGATTCTTGAGCAGGCAGACAGTCAGGAGGGAAAAATGAATATAGAGGAGACTGGGCTCAACTGAACTTGAGGGTGGTGGTGCAAGAAGGTGCAGTAGAGGAAAAGCATGTCAACACAACTGATGATGGACCCTCAGTGTGAGACTAAGGAATTGACTGGTTCAGTAATTATTAGTAAGGTCAAACTAATAATAAGACTCACATAATTTCACTGATCTGTGTACATCTTGGATGGACACAGAGAATATAACTTATTTTGTCTAAAGTTGGTTTGGTCTTCTGTCTAAGTCTCTATCCTCTGGTTATCAGGATAAAATGAGCTTCTGTTCTATTCAGTTTAAACCCTAGTTTGAATTGCTATTTCCAAGGACTCTTTACTAAGTGCTTATTCTTTTTTGAATCAAGATGCTGACTCTTGGAAAAACTGCAGCTTCCCCATCCCCTCCTTCTTTTCCTAAGATGATGTCTGGGTGGCCTCATATCCTGAAAGGGAAAAATGGATCACCAGGGCACAGTCCCAGGTGATGGCCATCACTGGCAGCATGGCTGGTTGGGGCAGCTCTAACCTAGGTATACTGGCCTTTCCCTCTCAGATTGGTCAGAGCCTGGTACTACCCTGCAGCCAACTACGGCCACCCTGCCCTGCTGAGGATGAGGAATCCAGGCCTTGGGCCCACCCTCCATCCAGTGTTTCCACCCTAGGAGAGGTGTGTTCACCTCTGCCTGTCCTCGAGAATAACAGCAGCTCTGTCTCAGCATGTGTGATACACGGTAATTGAGGGCAGCTTGAGAAGGTGAATCTCATGGCCGCCTGTTGCCATTGCCATCTGCGGCCACATCTGGGTCTGCTGGCAGAGGCAGGGGCAGAGCGGGGACTGCTGTGAGGCCAGCTCTTTCCAGAGTCCTAAGCAGAGAGCAGAGGCAAGCTGTTCTCATTTATCTAACCCACCTCCCCTTTTCTGAAGCCCAGCTCCGAGAAAGGGGATGGGCTAGCAAGTCTACTGAACTCTGCCCCTCTGTCTCCTTCATCATTTTCCTAGAGACCGCGTCAGGCGGGTCCTAGCTCTGCCTTACTGACAAGCTGGGCCTTCTTCTCTACGTAGCAGATCTCCAGGGTCAGAGTCCTCAGTGCTGACTGATATGCTAAATAAGTGATTTAAGGAATTTATCTTCTTACAAGCTAATAGTGTGACTTCCAAGGTTTTTGTCTGGCTGCATAAGCCTTTCTTGTGTACAAGACATATTTCTTGAATATTCTTCCTATTCACATTCCTTCTGCACCAGACACAAAGTACCACCCCAGACAGATGTCTTGATCAAAGGCCTTTTACCATATTAAAAAAAGGCAAAGGAAAAATGCATGTGAATAATTTCATTATGCCAGATTCTTAATCAAGAGAAAGACTTAAAATAGGGATTAAAAAAAAAAAAAAGAACATTGGTTAAGTGCTTTCCACATGCCAGGTATGCTGTGTTCTCTCACTGAATTCTCATAGCAATCCTGGAAGATAAGAACTATCCCATTCATTTTTCAGAGGGGTCAGCTGTGTGGCAAAATGATCAAACAATTTCCCCAGACTCACAGGATAATTTGCAGACCTAGAATTTGAGTTCTAGTCTTTCTAACAGAAAAACATATGCCATTTCCACTATATCCCATAAATTACGTAAAGTGTTATATCCTACTGAATACAAAGCATCACCAGTAGTAGGCTGCTCTAATATCGTACATTTCACTAAAATAGAAATGCACTGTCAATTACACCATGACACACTATTTGTAAGACAAATACTAATTTCTGAGATGAAAAAACATGCATCTTAGAATGAATGAAATTTGGTAAATACAGTTCAAAGAAGATTATGTGAGTAGCTGCTGTGTATAGTCTGGATCAGAACACAACACAACCCAGGGTAAGGAAAGATCAAGAAAATGTTACCATAGACATTCAGCTATCAAGATATGGAAGCCTGAGTAAAGACAGAGCCCTGTGAAATCAAAAGACGGTGAACTACTAGGAAACACTATGTCCAGTGAATCAAAGGGAACAGCTATTTGGATCTAGGTTGTAAAGGGTGTAGAATGGACTGTGAGCCAAGATTTTAAAGTCTAGAAGACTGAAGAATGGTAACAACTGGGAAACTGGGCAAAGGGAGAAAGATGGGTTCCATTTTTGATACTTTAACATCAAAAAACAATTCAATTCTGTTTAGTTGCTCAGTTGTGTCCGAATCTGTGACCCCCATGGACTGCAGCACACCAGGCTTCCCTGTCCATCACCAACTCCCAGAGCTTGCTCAAACTCATGTCCATTGAGTTGGTGATGCCATCCAACCATCTCATCCTCTGTTGTCCCCTTCTCCTCTTGCCTTCAATCTTTCCCAGCATCAGGGTCTTTTCAAAGGAGTCAGTTCTTTGCTTCAGGTGGCCTAAGTATTTGGAGCTTCAGCTTTGGCATCAGACCTTACAATGACTATTCGGGACTGATTTCCTTTAGGATTGACTGGTTTGATTTCCTTGCAGTTCAAGGGACTCTCAAGAGTCTTCTCCAACATCATAGTCCAAAAGCATCAATTTTTTGGTGCTCAGCTTTCTTTATGGTCCAACCCTCACATCCATACATGACTACTGGAAAAACCATAGCTTTGACTAGACGGACCTTCATTGGCAAAGTAATATCTCTGCTTTTTAATATGCTTCCTAGGTTGGTCACAGCTTTTCTTCCAAGGAGCAAGTGTCTTTCAATTTCATGGCTGCAGTCACTATCTGCAGTGGTTTTGGAGCCTAAGAAAATAAAGTCTCTTACTGTTTCCATTGTTTCCCCATCTATTTGCCATGAAGTGATGGGACAGAATGCCAGATCTTGGATTTTTGACTGTTGAGCTTTAAGCCAGCTTTTTCCACTCTCCTCTTTCCCTTTCATCAGGAGACTCTTCAGTTCCTGTTCACTTTCTGCCATAAGGATGGTGTCATCTGCGTATCTGAGGTTATTGATGTTTCTCCTGGCAATCTTGATTCCAGCTTGTGCTTCATCCAGCCGGGCCTTTCTCATGATATACTCTATATATAAGTTAAATAAGCAGGGTGACAATATACAGCCTTGATGTACTCCTTTGCCAATTTTGAACCAGTCTGTTGTTCTATGTCTAACTGTTGCTTCTTGACCTGCATATAGATTTCTCAGGAGGCAGGTAAGGTGGTCTGGTATTCCCATCTCTTTCAGAATTTTCCACAGTTTATTGTGATCCACACAGTCAAAGGCTTTAGCATAGTCAATGAGGTGGAAGCATACGTAATTACCTTCCTGTAACTCTAGAGAGGAGCGGGTAGAGATGCTGACATGAGGCTCACTCACACAGGCACCAGCTTAGAAGATGACATCTAACTCAGGGTCTAGAGATGAAAAAAGGCAGATAGGTCTGGACCTGTGCTGCCAAAGGAAATATGAAGAGATGGAACCTCAGGCAAAGAAGAGAAAATTCTAAACCAAAGGGGCCTCAGGAAGCACCTTCACCAAGGATGAGCACTGGTCACTCTGGTGCCTTTAAGCAGTACCATAATGTCAACCATAATGTCAACGTGGGGCAGAGAGCAGGTTTGGCAAGGTCTTCCTGCTGACTGGAGCTGCAGAGTTCACTCACACTTCCCTACACACTAGGAACTCAACACTTGCCTGGCAGAGAGAAGGAAAAGGACTGGGCCAGCCCAGGAGTTCTTGCTCTGAAACCAAGTTGTTACAGATAATTGCAAGAGTTTTCGGGAAATTAAAAAAAAAATCCATATTTAGCAACACTGAAATAGGTAACAAATGGCACTTATCAAGACAAGGACTGTTCATCTAATTCTGGGAAATAAGCATTTCCATCACCTTCCTCTTTTAATTTCAAGTAAATTTAAGTCTTAAGATAGCAGGCAAATGAACTGCTTGACCATAAGCTTTAGTCTGTTGCCTCACTTAGTTACTTAGTCCCAATCCCACAGCATATTTGAAAGTTGCATTAACTATTCCAGGTTATGAACCTGACAGCTGCAGAAAGTTGCTCACCATCCAGTTCTACAAGAATTAAGTCATTAGCCACTGGAGTCACTGGCCTTCAACATACCCTGAAAGGAGACTGGAGCCCTCTGTATTCTGGGGAACCTGGTGGGATAGGCCTTCATATAAATTTTATGAACCTGGATTTTTGCATCTTTCCATAGTTACAAAAGCACTAAAGTCATTACTTAAGATACCTGTTCCTGGTGACCAGAAGCAACCTTCTACTGAGATGCATGGTTTATTGCATGCTCATTACTTTGCCAAAATCACAGATGTACCCATCTCCCCTTACCCCTTGGGACAGTTTCTCAGAGCTCTCTGAGAGGCTGTCTCCTGGGCTACAGTCCGCAGTGAGACACCAAAAAACATGATTCATGGCTTTTACACTGTGTGTGTGTGTTTTGTTGTTGACATACTCTACTGATGCAGTGTCCCAAAGTGATTAAATATCAGTTACTAATGTGAATAGTGAGAAATTATTTTCTGAATCATCATCTGGATTTTTTTAAACATGTTCAAATGAATTTCAATCCCCACTTCAGCTCCTCTAATGAAGTCTCTCCATCACCTGCAGCAGGACACATCCCTGGGCTCTCCTCGCTGTTAGAATGGCCTCACCCTGACCACTCCCTCTCGAACTTCACAGACCCACATGGAAGCCACTGACCACATACGGCTGCTGAGCACCTGAAATGTGGCCAGTCTGAATCAGGATGTGTTATGAGTATAAAATATGTACTCATATGTATGTTGAAATAAGCAACATAAAAATTACTGAGTTATCCTATATCCTTTTTTCACACTAAGTCTTCAAAGTCCAGTGTATATAAGGCTGTATATTGTCACCCTGCTTATTTAACTTCTATGAAGAGTACATCCTGAGAAAAGCTGGGCTGGAAGAAGCACAAGCTGGAATCAAGATTGCTGGGAGAAATATCAATAACCTCAGATATGCAGATGACACCACCCTTATGGCAGAAAGTGAAGAGGAACTAAAAAGCCTCTTGATCACAGTAAAAGAGAAGAGTGAAAAAGTTGGCTTAAAGCTCAATATTCAGAAAACAAAGATCACGGCATCTGGTCCCATCACTTCATGGCAAACAGATGGGGAAACAGTGGAAACAGTGTCAGACTTTATTTTCTTGGGCTCCAAAATCACTAGATGGTGACTGCAGCCATGATATTAAAAGACGCTTACTCCTTGGAAGAAAAGTTATGACCAACCTAGATAGCATATTGAAAAGCAGAGACATTACTTTGCCAACAAAGGTCCATCTAGTCAAGGCTATGGTTTTTCCAGTCATGTATGACGCAAGAGTTGGACTGTGAAGAAAGCTGAGTGCCGAAGAATTGATGCTTTTGAACTGTGGTGTTGAAGAAGACTCTTGAGAGTCCCTTGGACTGCAAGGAGATCCAACCAGTCCATCCTAAAGGAGATTAGCCCTGCGTGTTCTTTGGAAGGACTGATGCTAAAGCTGAAACTCCAGTACTTTGGCCACCTCATGCGAAGAGTTGACTCATTGGAAAAGACTCTGATGCTGGGAGGGATTGGCGGCAGGAGGAGAAGGTGACGACAGAGGATGAGATGGCTGGATGGCATCACCAACTTGATGGGCATGAGTTTGAGTGAACTCCGGGAGATGGTGATGGACAGGGAGGCCTGGTGTGCTGCGATTCATGGGGTCGCAGAGTCAGTCACGAATGAGCGACTGAACTGAACTGATATGTTGAAATGATGCTTTGGATATAAAATGACTTAAATAAAATACATTCTTAAAAAATTTTTTTTTCCTTTTACTTTTTAAAATGTAGTTGGAAAATTTAATTGCATTTGTGACTTGTACCTGTGCCTCCCATTATATTTCTTTTGCACAGCCCTGGTCAAGACTCTCAGCTTCTGGGTCTTTTTCATTTAATCAATCAATTCACTGTAATCAACATTTATTATGTATATAAGATGAAATAGGGTCTCTAAAAAAGACTGGTGATAAAAATATATAAATAATATGACTTCTGACCTCAAGGAGCTTCCAGTTAGTGGGAAAAAAAAAAACACCTTTAAAAAGCAATTAAAGCAATATGATACATGCTATTAAAGTAGAAAATTTTCTAGTCATTGGCATGGGGGACAATTTAAGGGTACACCACACAGAGGGCACAGTGAGTCTGGAGACTCAGGGGAATAAAAAGAATCTATTTGGGAAACTGAACATAGATTGTTGTTACTGAGTCACTAAGTCATGTCTGACTCTTTCCAATCCCATGCACTGTAGCCTGCCAGACTACTCTGTCCATGGGATTCCCAGGCAAGAATACTGGAGTGGGTTGCCATTTCCTTCTCCAAGGGATCTTCCCGACCCAGGGATCAAGCCCAGGTCTCCTGTATTGCAAGTAGATTCTTTAACACTGAGCCACCGGGGAAGCCCACAAATATAGATTATAAAGGCTAAAACAGGCTGCCTGTGGAGGAGGGGCCAGACAGGACTCGGTAGTAGACTGGGGTGGGCAATGGGGGAAATGGAAAAGAGAACCTCGCACTTCAGGCTGAGAAGTACAAAACGTGTCTTGTGGATGAAAGAGTCGATTTGTATTTCAGAGATACCACAGCAGTAATACGATGGAGGAGGTCCGGGGATGGAGGGATTGATGTTGGGAAGGAGAAGGAGGAGATGAAGGTAAACAGGCAAGCAAGATAATCTACTGAATAATCAAGGTGACAGTAATACAGACTAGGACAGACGGCACAGACTGAAGAAATACTTAGGAGGAAAATCCGCAGGTATTTGGGGTTTAATGGATGCTAAAGGTGAAGAAAAGAAGACAGGATTACTAAGAAGAAGTGAAGTGAAAGTCGCTCAGTCATGTCTGACTCTTTGTGACTCCATGTCTGGAGTGGGTAGCCTTTCCCTTCTCCAGGGGATCTTCCTAACCCAGGGATCGAACCCAGCTTTCCCGCATTGCGGGCGAATTCTTTACTGGTTAAGCCACAAGGGAAGTCCAAGAATAACTGGAGTGGGTAGCCTATCCCTTCTGCAGGGAATCTTCCCGACCCAGGAATCGAACTGGGGTCTCCTGCATGGCAGGTGGATTCTTTACCAACTGAGCTATCAGGAAAGCCCTGGTTTCTAAGATGATGTGAGATAAATATGAGATGCGTGCTCAAAATGTTTGCTATCAGAAGGAATTCTTAAGAAATGATACTAAGTTGAGTGGCTGGACTGAAATGAAATTGCTTTCAAAATGCACCAGCAGCTAAGTGCCCAGATCAATCAGGTACTGTTAGAGGTCCCTGCCCTCATCAGGTGTACTCCTGCTCAGGGTACCTGCAGTGCTGGGATGGGGGAGACTGCTAAGAATTCAGGCAAGAGAAAGGGGATATTTGGGAATCTGAAAAAAACTTCTTAGAAAGCAAGGCCTGGAGCTGGATTCTGAAGGGCAGGAAGCACAGGAGAAAGAGTATTTGTAATAAGAAAGGAAAACTGAAACAGATGCAGCAAATGAGCTTTTAAAGTCAGGAATGACTAAATGGCAAGATGCGCTCCAAGGACAGGTCGAGGATGGCCTGTTTATTCTGGGAAGAATGGGTGGATGAAGGTGGAAAGACAGCTGGGATCCTAGTATAGAGGGAGCCTGTAAGCAGCAGGGAGCCACTGTAAGGTTTTAAGCAAAGAAACTGACAACCTTACATTTAAGTATGGTTACTCTGGTAATGTATAGGAAAACTCACGTAGGACGATGGTGTAAGGCAGTTCTGCTGACACACTTTTACCAAATCCAGTAAATGTTGAATCTTCTTCCCAAGCCCTGGGGACTTAAAAATAAGTGAGGACTAGTCTCTTCCTCTAGGACTTGCAACCTACTGTGGGTAAGCAGAGACCAAGATAAGTTAGGATTGTCTTTGCTCATTTGATTTTTTGAAGCAATGAGTGTTAGATCAGGGGCTTAGCAGTGAGAATGGACAGAAAGCATCTGAAAGCAAGATGGATGGCCCGTGGACATATAATTAAAGCCCTTTATTTACTGGGTCCTGTACCACCTGCTTTTACCCCAATCTGACTTTATTTTTCCCCATTTATTTCCCTGTTCTTCCTTTCTATCCTCTTTTCCATAGCCATGGACACTTACCGAACACTGGCCAATCAAATAACCTCTTACTTACATACCCTGTCTTTCCCTGAGCCACGTATGCTTTCTACTCTGAGTAGGTTTGACATTCTTTTTATTCAATGGTCCCAACTCTGAGCAGTCAACTAGGTATATATCACACATGGAATTAGCTGAAGTTCATGAATTAGCTGATGCATTTTCATTAAAAATCTTATTTTAGGGACTTCCCTGGTGGTGTGATTAAGAATTTGCCTTGCAATGCAGGGGACAAGGGTTTGACCCATGGTCGGGGGACCAGGAGCTCATATGCCAAGGGGCAACTAGGCCTGTGCACCACAACTACTGAGCCTACACTCTAGAGCCCAGAAGATGAAACGACTAAAGCCCATGTGCCCCAGAGCCTGTGCCCATGCAACAAGGGAAGCCAATGCAAAGGGAAGCCCATGTACTGCCACTAGAGAAAGCCCACATGCAGCAACCAGGAGCCAGGGCAGCCAAAAAACTCTTAGTTTAGATTAAAAAATAAAAGAAATACTAAATACTAATACTAAGTAAAAGAAATACTAAAACAGTTTGGAGAAGGAAATGGCAACCCACACCAGTGTTCTTGCCTGGAGAATCCCAGGGACGGGGGAGCCT
Source organism: Ovis aries (assembly GCF_016772045.2). Taxonomy (NCBI): domain Eukaryota; kingdom Metazoa; phylum Chordata; class Mammalia; order Artiodactyla; family Bovidae; genus Ovis; species Ovis aries. The sequence continues at coordinate 57,418,254 of NC_056059.1, read as the reverse complement.
GGTGGGCTGCCGACTATGGGGTCGCACAGAATCGGACATGACTGAAGCGGCTTAGCAGCAGCAGCAAACAGTTTGTCAAACAGGCACAGAGATAAAAGTACATGACACTGTTAAAGTGTAACTCCACAGTCTATCAACTTAGTTCAATAAAGATTTAACCCCAAATGGCTCACTATGTGTCAGCTACTTGATTACTGGGATAAGTTGAATAAGACACAATTCCAGTCCTGAGAACTTTGAGACTTTATAGACAGGTGATGAAAAATTCATCTAACCAGATATCTGCTAACTGCTCATTCTAGTCTGTACAATGATTCCTTACTTGCACCATCTTCCTGCTTCTGCCATCACTTCCCACCCCTTACTAGCTCCCTGAACCTGTTAAACATAAATCATATCATGTCTTCCCCCTCTTACTGAGGAAAACTGTAAGTCCTTAATCTTAGTCCGTAAATTTCCATATGATCTGCCTTTGATGTCATCTCCTACAATCATTTCCCTTACTCAACTCTATTACTACTCAGCCTTTTTAACAAGACCAGAATGTTCTGAACACATTCTCATCAAAACCCCTTTTCTAGTTGCCTATATCTGGGATTTTCCTTCCAAAACATCTGCATGATTTTCTCTATCACTTTCTGGAGATATCTGCTCAAAGGCTGAGCAGATATGACTGAGTCCTTCTCTGACCACCCAGTATTCCCTACCTCCCTTTATCATGCTTTACTTTTTAAAAAAGCATTTATTCAATAAAATGCATCTATTACCACTGGAATTTGCCATTTATTGTCTGCCTCTCTCAACAATATTCAAAGCTCCACAGAAAGAGGGTCTGATGATTTCTTCCTGTATTCCCAGCACTTGGAATGTTGTCTGGCATGTTGCTGATGGTCAACAAACACTTCTTAAATGAACCAGATGAATGACTGGAAGTTATGCACAGGGTTTTAGGGGATCCGGGTATGTGGCATAAGCCGAGAGGAATAGGGCTATCAGAGAATGATTCTTTAAGCAGATAATGGTTGGGCTGAGACTTCACTCATTCAACTCATTGTTTTGGAGTGTTACTATGAGCCAGGCATTATTCTAGGATCAGGATATGTAGCTGTCATGAAGACAGACAAGTCTCTGTACTTGTGGAACAATCTTGAGAGAAAGATTGTTTCTTGCTTCTTGAAGCAAGAGAGCCAATACAAGAGTAAACAAGAAAAATATCCAACACTGACATATGCTATGCAAAGAACTAAAATAGGATGATATAAAAGAGAGCACACCTAGGGGCTTATTTCAGATTGAGTCATTATAGAAGCATCTCTAGGAAATGACGTTTAAGCAGAGACTTGAAGAACAGTAAGAAAGCACCCATGTAAAGATGAAGCAGTGAGCATTCCTACAGAGAGAACAGCCAGATCAAAATCCTTAAATGGGAATAGGCTTGAAGTCTTCAGGGAACCAAATGGAAAGACACACAGTTGCAGAGAAGTGGGCAAGAACAAGAGGGGCATGACTTAAGGTGAGGCAGGAAGAATCTCCATGAGTAGGACTTAGGAGGTGAAGCAGAGGAAGTACCAGAAGAAAAGCACTGTAGGCAGTGAGAACAGCAAAGGCAAGAAGGCATGAAATAGCTTGGTATGTCTGAGTAATTCTAGGAAATACATTTCTCCTGTGTTCAGTGCACAAAGATGGAATTCAGGACTCGGTACAGGTAAACTATTTTTTTTTTTTTGTCATGAAGCTTCTGGCATATTCTGCTGCAGTTGGAAAAGAGAACCATTTCTTTATGGTTCCAAGAACCATACACAGTGAGCCCAACACAGCCTCCGCAAGATCTATAATCAACCTATAAGGGAAGACTATGCTAAGAGGTGTATTCTTAGATTCAGATATTATGTACTTGAGCTTAGAAGCCTGGAAGGTAAAGAGCAAATACAACCTCAGATTTGTAAGCTGTGACAACTCATTTTAGATAGTGAAGGACCAGAAAGTGAAAGTGAAAGTCACTCAGTCTTGTCCAACTCTTTGTGACCCCATGCACTCTACAGTCCATGGGGTTTTTCAGGCCAGAACACTGGAGTGGGTAGTCTTTCTCTTCTCCAGGGGATCTTCCCAACCCAGGGATCAAACCCAGGTCTCCTTTCTTGCAGCATGGAATTCTTCAGGCCAGAACACTGGAGTGGGTAGTCTTTCCCTTCTCCAGGGGATCTTCCCAACCCAGGGATCGAACCCTGGTCTCTTTTCTTGCAGCTGGAATCTTTACCAGCTGAGCCACAAGGGAAGTCCAAGAATACTGGAGTGGGTAGCCTATCCCTTCTTCAGGGGATGTTCCTGACCCAGGAACCAAACCGGGATCTCTTGCATTGCAGGCGGATTCTTTACCAACTGAGCTATGAGAGAAGCCTGTGAAGGACAAGGGGGTGGGTTAAATCACTCGCAGTCAAGACCTGGGAGTCAAAAAAAAAAAAAAAAAAAAAAGAGTTGGGAGTCAATTCCACGCCATACTTTACTCAATGCTGTTTTCCCTGCTGTGAGCCTCTCATCAATGGATTCAATATACTTGCCTGGAATGATCCTTGTCATTAATTTCTTCTAGGGACCTTGCCTTCTACATTTTTCCCTTGGCTTTATTTGTCTTCTCCTGTTCAGTTCAGTCGCTCAGTCGTGTCCGACTCTTTGCGACCCCATGAATTGCAGCACGCCAGGCCTCCCTGTCCATCACCATCTCCCGGAGTTCACTCAGACTCGTGTCCATCGAGTCAGTGATGCCATCCAGCTATCTCATCCTCTGTCGTCCCCTTCTCCTCCTGCCCCCAATCCCTCCCAGCATCAAAGTCTTTTCCAATGAGTCAACTCTTCACATGAGGTGGCCAAAGTACTGGAGTTTCAGCTTTAGCATCATTCCTTCCAAAGAAATCCCAGGGTTGGTCTTCTCCTGTATCTGCTTATAATTTCAAAAATGTGTATTTTTTCCCCTTCACCTAATCCTAATCAATTTCATGTTTTATGGCAGCTGTTCTGCAACTCAACCTTCTACTAACAAAAGTGATGAAAACCCAAATAAACTCAAAGATGGGATTGATATGTTAGACATATTTCTTTATACTAACTGAATCCCAAAGGAATGTCTTAGTTTTTGGAAACTCTGACATATCATCTTTTTTTTTTTTTAACAGTCGAGACCCTGTTATCAGTAGAATCCAAGGAATACTTGGGTTATATACTAACTGAGACCCCAAGGAATGTCTTAGTCTTTGGAAACTTCAACATATCTTTTTTTTTTTTTTAAACGGTCGAGACCCTGTTATCAGTAGAACCAGAGTCCTTGTATAAAGTAGTGCTGATTTCACAACAAGGAATCTAGGTTCACAGTTTTTCAAGTAAACAGTGACTTATGAGTAACTCTTCAATATTTGTGTTGTATTAGCTTGTTGCTGATGGATACTAAGCATTAAGATTAAAGCCATTCTGAAACTATAATTTTATACATATTAGAAGGCATTATGAGGTATACCAAGATGAAATATTTACAGTTGACTCTTGAAATAACACAGGTTTTAACTGCATGGGTCCACTTATGTGTGGCTCTTTTTTACTAGTGAGTTCTATAGCATGAAATGATCCATGGTTGACTGAATCTGCAGCTATGGAGAGAAATGGCAGATACAGAGGGACTGTGGATGCAGAGGGCTGACTGTAAAGTTACACATGGATTTTCAACTGTGCAGAGGGTCAGCACCTCTAACCCCTGCATTGTTCAAGGGTCAACATTATTCAGGAAGAAACAAATGAAGGGTGAAATTTTCTTCCATTAACAATGGCACATTTTGTACTCTTACACTACAAACCTCTAGTCCATACTCCTTACTTAACAATGTAAACATGTAGTTCAGATAGCAGTTAAGATGTTCACTGTGAATGAGGTTAACAAATTCTCACTACATAATGCTATCTGTTGCAGGAGACATTTCCTTCAAAATATTTTGGATGTCCAGGATATGACCAGTGTCTCCTAGCACTTCTCTATTAGATGGTCAAATTGATGGTGGTCTACAATGCCAGGTTTATGAATTTCAGCAATGATGTGCACAGTTACAGCTTCTTGAAATGCTGATGATATTTTTTCTTGGTAAATGGTAAACTCTGAAATGCTTGGGAAAAAGGACATTTGACAATGTGAATAAAAACTAAAAGGTGAAGTGGAAGGCAAGGACTAGTCAAGATGCTAAAAAGAAGTACTTGTGAGAGGACTGATCCCAATTTGTATTTTTTTTTCTTTTCCTTTTTTTTTGGCTGGGCGGCTGCACAGCTTGCAGGATCTTAGTTCCCTGACTCATTCTCCCTGACTTAGTTCCCATTACTCATCACTATTGGACTGAACCCATACCCTCGGCAGTGGAAGCATGGTGCTCTAACCACTGGACTGCCAGGGAAATCCCAGTTTCAATTTTTAGATGCACAATGTTTCCTGAGATGCCAGTGTGAAGGCAGGTACTCTGCAACCTTCGCCTTTTTATGTTAGTGGAGGTTAGCAACAAAGCAAATAAACATGGTTCAAAGAAAAAGATGAGCCAGTAATGAGTAGGGTCCAAGAAGCAGAGAGTAAAAGTGCAAAACCTCAAAAATGATGAAATATTTTACTTCTATTTTCCAGTGTTTCTTTTCATCCATGCTTAAAGAAATGACATTTTTCAGAGCTTAAAACTTGTGTTTTATAATACCTAAGTTGTGACAAGAAACAAACATTAGTTGTTTAGCTGATAAAGTTAAATGTGAAATTAATATCATAGTTACCTGAAATTCTAATCCATAGTTTTCTCTGCAGAATTCTCTCAATTTAGGATACACATTTTCTTTTAGTGCCTGTCTTTCTGCTCCCGTGTCTGTGGTAGAAAAGCAAACACAGAAAGTGAGTTATGTCCACGTATGTAAAAGAAGCAGAAAAAAAGAAAGCTTACAAGTAAACATGACTATAATCAAGCTTGGGTGCTACACTGTGAAATGATGGGATATTTATCTACTGGAGGGGACTTGTTCTTCACAGACCAGGGAGAGCCGAGATCCCTCTACCAGGCACTACAGGACGGATGGGAGGCCCCTGGTAAGTTCTGCGGGTGCTGGCAGATCTGAGAATTCACAGCTGATTCTCTAGACCAATGGAGACCCTCACATCGATCTCTTAATAGCCACAACCACACTGACTTTCAAAGAGGGTAAAAGGAAAAATAAGACTACCAGGTGTAACTCCATTGAGTATAAATGTTTCAACACACACACATATAAGTTACTGATTTCCCAAAACATCTAGACTCTATCATTTCCTAAAGCATTTAGAAACAATAGCATCTGTGCAATCAGCACAATAATGAGGAGGGACAAACTGTAGGCATCAACATCTAAAAACTAGCAGATTCCACACAGGGTACTTGAAAACTTGCCAGTGGTTCAATAGTAATATCTCCACTCTGGGCTTAGGGACCTGTTACATCAGAGAGGGGACTGTTTTACCTGTGCCACAGTGTGTAAAAGCTTCAAAATTAAATATTTTAAAATTATCTATGTCATTAAAAGTACAAGAAGAAACAGAGAATCTGAAACCGGAAGAACCACAAAATATGTACGTATTTAAAGTTGAATGTTCTGCACAGAAAGGGATTCTAGATTCCATCTGTGCTGGACGATGCTCTGTATCAGTGATGATGCTATAAGATGCTTACAGCAAAGACAGACTTGCCCTCTCCAAGTAACTTCAGATGGAGATGAGAATCAGAGCTCTTCAAAATTAGGTTAATGTGTTATCTCATGAAAAGTTCCATTTGCTAAATGTACCTCAATCCCAGCCATAACCATGAAACATCTGCATGCCACATTTATAACTGAGGAACCAATTTAAAAGACTGTCCTTGTTATTCTCTAACAACATCTGTGCATACAAACTCAACCATATGCTGCATTGACCTACTCTACTTTCCTACTGTTCTCAAGCCTGTTTGAGAGGCAAACAACCAGTCCTGAGAGTCTGAGATGCAGCAGCAGCTCAACAGAGTGACAGGGACCAGTGTCCACAAGGGAACCAAAGATTCTATACAAGGTCTTTGAGATTACCCTGTGATCCAAACAAGTAGGGTCTTTTCCCACCATGGATCCAACATGGACCTAAGTCCACAGGACAAGCGAGAGGACCATGCTTGAGGAGGGCACACCTGAACAGTGACCAGGTGCTGTTATGGCCCCAGTGGAGGCAGGGAACTAAGCTTTCACATGATTTATATAATCTTGGCATCACATGTCCATCCTCTTTCACCCTGTTTTAAGGGTTGAAAACACGAACTCTGCAGTAAAACCGATAATATTCAATCCCTCTAAAAGGCAACAGATGTTCAAAACCCAGATAACAAAAAGTCACTTTAAAAATGATTACCTAATGTGAAATCTGGGAGTATATTAAATAAAGATTACTGGTAAGATATTAAAAAAACCTGTATTTTAATAATACATGAAAAAATTATGAAATGAAGAGCAGAAATCTGCTTCTTAAAAATGTTATTACTGTAAATTTTATTCCTGGGTACTAAGACTTAAATGTGTCTTAGTAAGAAGGCTAAGGCAGAAATCCAGTGTCTAATTACTAACATTCATTGAGTTCTTACTGTAGACTAGTAGTGTGCTAAGTAATTCTATGTGCATTTTCTTAGTCACTTCTGTCAACAGCCTATGAAATAGTAAGATTACTGGTCCATTTTTTATATAAGATGAAACAAATATAAAGCGGTTAAGAGACATGCTCGAAGTCATATGACCACTAAGTTGGAGAACTTGGATTTGAATCTAGAGAGCTAAATGTCACACTTTGCTCTAGCCATGGAAAATACGTAACTGTGCAAAGAATATTTGAAAATGACAAGTGCAATAACTTCCCTGAATGATTAAGGGATGCCAAAGTCCTAATACTTATGAAACAAAAATCTGAGTTATCCACTTCTCTTCACCTCTGACGCAAACCAAGCTCATCTCTCAGTTGAACCTTATCTTGCTGTTTCCATACTTGCCTCCATCCATCTATTCTCCAAAGAGCAGCCAGCCCAATCCTGTAAGAACAAGTCTGATCACATCACTCTCTCATTTAAAATCCTCCAGCACCTCTTGATGGAACTTGAGATGAAATCCCCACGCCTTACCTTGACTGTCCTCTCCCTCCCTAAGCTCATTTCTTGCCACTTGTCTAGTTCACATCACTCCAGCAGCACTGGTGTTCATTTGGTTTCTGGTTTACATTTTCACTCGTGACCTTTGCTCTAGCCATGACTTCCTCCTGGAATGCTCAATCCCATGATCATCTCATGGCGTCTCCTGTCACTCAAGTGTCAGCTTTAATGCCACCTTCTCAGAGGTCTCCCCTGAGCCCTCCAGCTACAGAAGCCCTCTCTACCACACCAGCTTCTTCAAATTCTCTGCACATTACTCATCACTACTGGCGACAGCTGTTTACCATCTGTATCCCCCACCTGCCACATGAGTTCAATGGGACTCAGAGCCTTTTTCTGTCTCTTTCACTGCTGCATCTCCAGTGACTAGAATCATACTCAGTTAAGGAAGGAGTAAATGAAAAAAAAATCCACAAAAGGACGAGTGATAAAACTGAGCTGACAGACAGTGCTTCTCTGAAATTACCTCCAGAAACAGAAAGGCTTCATACATTCCAATGTGTCATTGGTTGGATATAGAATCAACACTGTGAAATTCTGGGAAATAAATGATGGGGTTTAGAAAGTTGGCTTCATGAAGTAAGTGAATGAACTAAAATACTGATGTCTTTCCTGGTTTCTACGTTTCTGGCAAAATACTAATATTTTATCAAATTATGTTGAATGTTTCTAAAAATATGAGGGAAGTGTATGATAGACATTCTGTGTTATTACTTATAGTACAAAAGTGACTCAGATTTTCCTATATTTGTATTAATACAGGATGACTGGTTCTGGAAATGGAAAAGTAATTAAAATAGAATGGATTCATTATGTTGGGTGAAAGATAAGCTGGCTTAATTATACAAAAAACCTGATTCATACTGACAGCAAATCAGGATGGTTAGCAATTAAAAAAACAGTAGAATGTCATGGACAGGAAAAATTAAGTCACAGAATGTTGCCCATAAAAAGGGACCTCTTAAAAAAGTGTAGATCAAGACAAAGTATGTAATCATTTATTCTTCACCATCATTGTGTCCATTTGTATCTGCCCACCTTTGAAAAGATGCATAACACTTTAGTAGCACTGTAGAGGTTTATAAAGAGTTGCTTTCTGAATAGTTCCTCTCTGATTTCAGAATTAATGATGGTCTCTGTGCAGGATCTGAATTACCTTCAGGAAGAATACTAGTTGAGGGAGAATTATCAGTCAATGTAATTCAATATAATTGGGCTTCCCTGGTGGCTCAGAGGTTAAAGCGTCTGCCTCCAATGCGGGAGACTGGGGTTCGATCCCTGGGTTGGGAAGATCCCCTGGAGAAGGAAATGGTAACCCACTCCAGTATTCTTGCCTGGAGAATCCTATGGACGGAGAAGCCTGGTAGGCTACAGTCCGTGGGGTTGCAAAGAGTTGGACACAACAGAGCAACTTCACTTTCACTTTATCAGTCAACATCATTATCCTATTTCAAGTATGGTTTAGATTAATTACAAGTTTTTATTAAAAATAAGAGTGCCCAAACGGCCACATTGGATTGGAACTTCTTACTGCCTCCACTACCCACACTTATGGGGATGGACCTTAGGTGAAGTCACTTCCCTCCTGGCAGCCCAGAAAACTTATTTGGGATCTACCTGCAGCTGTTATTCCAGCCGGGTTTCCCAAGTTTCCCTACATCTCTTCTTGCCTGGATCCTCCCCCCTTTTCCTGGCCCCTTAGCCAGTAAACACTGCACATCTATCTGACTTCTGTCATCTGCGATGATTTCCTGTTTGGTGGCTTCCTAGAGGCTGCCTCATCCCCATGCCCTCCAAGTTTTCTGTGCCCGACCAGTCACCCTTACTGTTCCTCATTTCAATGTCACTAAATCCTGTCAATTTCATCATAATCATCTCTGAATCTGGCTATGCTTTTTTTTTTCTAATCTCTATTTTTGTACTCATCGTCTCAACTCTAAGAGTTCAAAAGTCTCCAATCTCATTGATCTGTTACTTGTCTCTCCTCATTCCAGCCTTATGCTCCACAGAACTGCTGGAGATAAATGCTAAGATAAAACAAAAGTGAAAACTAATTTGATCACTAAAAGCCTTGATTGGCATCTGTTGGCCTAGAGGATGAAGGCCAGAATGGTCAGCAGATGTAAATGTATCTCTGACCTAAGTTTCATCTTCTACCACTGTTTACCATGTACCCTCCAGAATATTTTTCAGATATTACTTGAACCTTGTCTTTACACATACTGCTTTCCATGCTCAGAATTCCCTATTTACTGCATCCCATTGTTTGGCACATTCAGACCCTCCTGAGTCCCAATCAAAAGCACTACAATTTGTGAACTCTTACTGGTTAGAGACAAGCATATCCTGGTCACCTCACAGCACTTTGCTCACCCCTATATAACACCATGCATTATGCTTTATTATAATATTTGTAATTTATTTTTAGTCTTTCTCCCCCATTAAACTTGTGAATTCATGAAAGGCAAAGACATCCTCATACATCTTCATATCACAGAAAATAGAGCAGACCCCAGCACACAGCTAGGACTCAATAAATGAAAAAGAAAATAGATGCTACTATAATTAAAACATTAATTAAACTCAAAGAATTATTTTATCTCCATAAAGTTAACATAAATGAATATTCAACTTTATCTTAAAGTAATAGTTGACTATGTTAATAGGATTAATAGCAATGTGTGAATCTGGGGTGATGTCAGAAAATAATGACAAAGTATGGCATAATAAGGAGTTTACTTAGCAAATACTCTTCCTAATTAGCAATAATAAAACTAGACAAAATTATCAAAGAGCATTTTAATGTAAATTAACCAAAGACCATGGGCATAAAACAAATTGGAACGTGATTATTAGTCAAAAGCAGCTGAACTTTGGATAAGAACAGTGGGAGTCTATGAGAGTCTTGCCTGGGGTTTCTCCCATCCCTCCTTAACCATTCCCTCTTTTAGACTCCATGTCAGAGAGGGTCAAGCTGTGAACATCAGCATCTTCACTGTCACAGAAAGCTCACCTGATTTGCAGCTGAGCCTGGGGAAACTCCATGTCCATGACCGCTGTTAGTAGTAGTCTCAGAAGCAGACAAACGGGGAAGCCCAGTGGCTCAGCTAGCCTGTGGCTTCACTCAAATTTTACAAGGAAATCAGTGAAATAAACAGCCATAAGACAGTCTTGATAAGCTCTCTGAAAATTCCTGGCTGAAGAAGGCTACCCACAGACATAAAAGATCAAAAGCTATCGACATGCTTCAGGCTGACTTTGAGCCTCGTACATGGAGCATGGAAACATGAGAAGGCCTGGTGGAAAAGTAAAAGCTGGGACAGATTAAGACACTCTGCACTAAACTTGGCATGTTTTGCACTTAATGAAATCAAAATCCATGTCAAAAGTTAAGAAATGCAACTAAAGCAATGGCTAGAGAGAAATCTATACCTTTGAAGACCTACAGCAGAAATGAAAGGTCTCAAACTGGTAACAGGATTCTACCTTAAGAAACCAGAAAAAGATGAAAGAAAGAAGACATACATATGGCCAAGAGGCATAGAAAAAGATGGTCAACATCACTGATTATTAAGGAAATGCAAATCAGAACCACGATGAAATATTACCTCACACCTGTCAGAATGGCTATTACCAAAAAGGCAACAAAGTAACTGCTGGAAAGGATGTAAAGAAAGGGGAACCCTCATGCACTGTTGGGGTGAATGTAAATTGGTGCAGCCACTATGGAAAACCCTATGGAGATTCCTCAGAGAATTAAATAGAACCACTATGCGATCCAGCAATTCCACTACTGGATATTTATCAAAAAACTCAAACACTATTTAGAAAAGATATACACACCTCTATGTTCACTGACACATTATTTATAATGTCTAAGATATGAGTGTGACCTAATGTCCATTCGTAGATGAATGGATAAAGAAGATGTGGTATACATACATATAATGGAATATTACTCAGCCATAAATAAGAATGAAATCTTGTCATTTGCAACAATATGGATGGATCTACAGGGTATTGCACTAAGTGAAATAAGTCAGATAAAGACAAATACTATGTGATTTCACTTATATATAGAATCTAAAAGACAAAACAAATGAACAAACACAACAAATCAGAAACAGTTAAAGATACCAGGAACAAACAGGTGATTGCTAGAGGAGATGGGATGGCGGGGCAGGGGCCAGAAATAGGTGAGTGAGATTAAAGAGGTACAAACTCCCAGCTACAAAATACATGAGTGATGAGTATGAAGTATACAGTGTAAGGAATATAGTTAACAACTAAAGAACGCCTTTGTGGTGACATACCACAGCTAGACATTGTGGTGATCATTCTCAGATGTACAGAAAACAATCACGATGGTGTAATAAGAGCTGACAGTGTCGCAGGTCAATTTGTGGTTACCAGAGATGGGGGTAGACGGAGGTGGTAGGTGAAGGTAGTCCAAAGTGCTACAGACTCCAAGACAGAGAAGTACTAGAGATGTAATGTACAACATAATAAAGATATTCAACACTCCTGTATGTTATACATAAAAGTTAAGAGAGTAAATCCTAGGAGTTCTCATCACATGCACAAAAAGTAGTTTTCGATCTTTAACTCTGTATCTATATGAGATGATGGATATTCACTAAACTTACTGTAGTAATTACTTCATGATATAAATAAAATAATTAAGCTATATGCCTTAAACTTATACTGTGCTGTATTGTCAATTTTATGTCAATAAAACTAGAAGAAAAAAACAAACTTGAAAGAGAACAAATGTAATCCAAAACTGAAGGAGGAAAATACAGAGTCAAAATCAATGAAACAGAAAATAAGAAAAAAAAACTGCATATAATCAATAAAGCCAAAAGTTAGCTCTCTGAATGAGTAGTACAATTTTACAAACTTCTAGCTAGGTTGATTAAGAAAAAAGAAGATGACAAACTATCATAATTCAGAATGAAATATAGTATAAAGATGCTACAGAAATTTAAAAAGTTATAAGGGCATAACATTATGAACAATAACTTTATTTCTAATAAATCAGAAAACCTGGTTGAAATGACCAAATTCTACAAGCAGAAATTCTTGAAACTGACTCAAGGAAAAGAAAATATGAAGAAATCTAAAACAAATTAAAAAATCTGAATTAGTTATTAAAAATCTTCCCAAAGAAAATCACCAGCCCAGAGAACTTAACTGATAAATTATAACAATATGTAAAGAAATACTCCCTTACACTTTCAGAAAATAGAGTAGAAGGAACACTTCAACTTATTCTTTAAGTCTATATCATCCTAAACCCCAAACCAGACATTTGCCAAAATCTAATACCCATTCAGGATAAAAACTCAGCCACGGAGAACAGAAAGGCATTTCTTGATCCTGATAAAGGCTACCTACACAGAACCTTACAATTAGTACTATGCTTCACAGCTTAAGACTGAATATTTTCCAGTTATGATCAGGAACACATTATCACTTCTATTCAACATTTTACTGGAGGTTGTAAACAGTGTAGGGAAGAACAAATGAAAAATAAAGGCACCTAGCATGAGGCAGTCCGTGGGGTCACAAAAAGTCGGACACGACTGAGCAACTGAACCAAACTGAGATTGAAAAGGAAAGAAAATTTATTTTCAGACAACATGGTCTTATATGTAGAAAATCCTGAGAAATCCAGAGAAAATTATAACTAATGAATAATTTCAACAAGGTCACTGGATAGACTACAACAATATTTCTTTATATTCACAACAAACAATTCAGAAATGAAACAGAAAAACTGCATTTACAATGGCATTAAAATAATAAAACACTGAAAAAATTTAACAAAAACAATGCAAGACATACATTGCAAAGTGTAAGACCTTGCTGAGAGAAAGATCTAAAAGGAGAGAGAGACATTTGATGTTTATGGATGGGAAGGCTCAATATTACTAGAATGGCAGCCTTCACCAAATACAGGCTTGAGATTCTCCAAAGTGATCTGCAGACCCAACACAGTCGCTATCAAAATTGCAGCATATTTTGCAATTATGTTGTCATGGCCATTATTTAAATGAAGTTTTAAAGCACACCCTAGTCAATCTTGCTCATTATTCAATCTAAGTGTACCAATGCAAAGAATGCTCAAACTACCGCACAACTGCACTCATCTCACATGCTAGTAAAGTAATGCTCAAAATTCTCCAAGCCAGGCTTCAGCAATACGTGAACTGTGAACTTCCTGTTGTTCAAGCTGGTTTTAGAAAAGGCAGAGGAACCAGAGATCAAATTGCCAACATCTGCTGGATCATGGAAAAAGCAAGAGAGTTCCAGAAAAACATCTATTTCTGCGTTATTGATTATGCCAAAGCCTATGACTGTGTGGATCACAATAAACTGTGGAAAATTCTGAGAGAAATGGGAATACCAGATCACCTGACCTGCCTCTTGAGAAATCTGTATGCAGGTCAGGAAGCAACAGTTAGAACTGGACATGGAACAACAGATTGGTTCCAAATAGGAAAAAGAGTATGTCAAGGCTGTATATTGTCACCCTGCTTATTTAACTTCTATGCAGAGTACATCATGAGAAATGCTGGGCTGGAAGAAACACAATGGATTCAAGATTGCCGGGAAAAATATCAATAACCTCAGATATGCAGATGACACCACCCGTATGGCAGAAAGTGAAGAGGAACTCAAAAGCCTCTTGATGAAAGTGAAAAGGAGAGTGAAAAAGTTGGCTTAAAGCTCAACATTCAGAAAAAGAAGATCATGGCATCCAGTCCCATGACTTCATGGGAAATAGATGGGGAAACAGTGGAAACAGTGTCAGACTTTATTTTTGGGGGCTCCAAAATCACTGCAGATGGTGACTGCAGCCATGAAATTAAAAGACGCTTACTCCTTGGAAGAAAAGTTATGACCAACCTATATAGTATATTCAAAAGCAGAGACATTACTTTGCCGACTAAGGTCCGTCTAGTTAAGGCTATGGTTTTTCCTGTGGTCATGTATGGATGTGAGAGTTGGACTGTGAAGAAGGCTGAGCGCTGAAGAATTGATGCGTTTGAACTGTGGTGTTGGAGAAGACTCTTGAGAGTCCCCTGGACTGCAAGGGGATCCAACCAGTCCATTCTGAAGGAGATCAGCCCTGGGATTTCTTTGGAAGGAATGATGCTAAAGCTGAAGCTCCAGTACTTTGGCCACCTCATGAGAAGAGTTGACTCACTGGAAAAGACTCTGATGCTGGGAGGGATTGGGGGCAGGAGGAGAAGGGGACGACCGAGGATGAGATGGCTGGATGGCATCACCGACTCGATGGACGTGAGTATGAGTGAACTCTGGGAGTTGGTGATGGACAGGGAGGCCTGCTGTGCTGCGATTCATGGGGTTGCAGAGTTGGACACGACTGTGAGACTGAACTGAACTGATACCAACTGGTATCAAACAGGGAAGACAGAGGGACTGAGCATGGTTCTAGAACCAAACTCCCCATGTCTGAATCCCAGCTCCTTCACCTGCTAGCTGTGTGATCTCAGGCAAATTATTAAGTCTCATTTTTTTAATTTGTCATATGGAATGAAAATTACTAGCATCAAGCTTATGAGGTTGTTGTCAAGATTAGGATGGAATCTTTCAACAACACCTGGCATGTGGTAAATGCTCAATAAGCACTGCAATTATTCTAGCAAATAATTTGGGGAATCAAAGATTAATCTTTTATTACTTATGAGAATTTTCAGCACTAAAAGATTAATAGTAAAGTAGCTACAACGATCACGATCTTGTCCCACATTGTATTTCTTAAAAAATGATTAAATTTTCAAGATATTTTTCAAAGCTTTAGGGAAAGCCATAGTTAAAATGTAATTTAAAAAATACCACCAGTTTATCCAAATACTCTTAAAAGTTCCCAGCAGGACTTCAATAGCTGTATTATTGCTATACTTCAATACATTTTAGGAAAAAAGGGTAAACTATAAAAGATAACAATGCTGGGCTTGCTTCTGGTAATATTGAGGAAAAGAAACCTGCACAAATATGACACTAAGACATCCCAAATATGGCATACAAATATTTTAAAATGTATCTTTTAAAACATGTCACATACTTTGAATAAAACCAAGCAATGCCTAAGACACAGTGAAAGCAGTAATCTCAGAAAATAAGGATTCTTCAAGGCCAGCTTTTGCCTCTATTCCACAAAATCCTGGTGATCTCTAGTGCTGATTTTTGTCTTCTGTGGGTCAGGGTACACTGGACACAAAACATAGAGCCCCAAAGTGATGAGTCTATCAGGAAATCCTTGTAAAAGGCCATGACCTCAAAGAGCCAAGATCTTCAGTGTGAGAGTCAATCAGAAATAAATCTTCATCACCAGGAAAATGTGCTGCCATATCATTTGCACTTGGCAGAAAAAACAGTCTCCTTGATATTTGTAATCACGAGCTTGGCCTCTTGTAGATCAGCAGTATAAATTAATCTTATTTAAAGTCTGGGAAATATCAAGCCTATAATTTATTTTAAAATGTTTTTACATTTTATTAAAAATATATATGATGCTGAAACTTTGCATTTTATAAACTAGTATCTGGCTATTAGTATTCTACAGGAGCCAGAGTTCTTGGTGACTATATATATATATATATATATATATATACACACACACACATATATATATACACACACACACTATATACACACACACACACACACATATATATATGTGTGTGTGTGTGTGTGTGACTTTTTTGTATACTAAGGGCCATTTCAATCTTGCAATCATTTTTAGAGTTGTTGTAACTGATGTGAATGTCATGTTTTTTTCAGATCTGTTCTGAGCCTATAGTGTTTGCTTTGTGAATATATAATATATGTGCATTGTATATATTCTGTATAGTTACATTGTACTGAAATATTAGCTCAATTGATAAAAGTAAAGTATGTATTGAGTACTTTTCCCCTTAGCCTGGTTGTTTAATATTTTTAAAAAAGGTTTAAACTTTTCAAAAAGTAAAGATTTTTAAACATGGTCACAAATAAAGCTGCAGTTAGAAAGGATGGGGAGGGAAAAAATAGTTTTGAGTGTCTTTGAATAGAAGCGTAAGACTAAGGTTTGTTTGGTTCCCTTACCCACTTCATTAAAATATCTTATTAATGCTAAAAAAACAACAACAGAAAAAAACTGTTCTGCTTTGGTAGTGACCCCTGGTGCTCCAGAAGCATAATCTCTAATTAGGCCTTAATGAATTTCAGCAAATTAAAAGTTTCAAAGAATATTAAGCTACATGTGCACACGTACACACACACACACAAATCAATAAACACACAAGAAAACAAGGCGCCATGAGTTAGAGCCAGATGAAACAAACAAAAAAATAGCTAAAACACATCCACACAGAAGAATTACTGAATTATCTGGAATATAGGTGCTTAAAGAAATGAAAGTTGGAATTGAATAAAACAATAGGAACAAGAAGCACACACAAAAATCAATAAAGCAGTCTTTTAGAATAATACAGCAGTACCTCTAGAAATAAAAAAAAATTAATTTAAATTAAAACTCAGTGGAATTGTTAAATAGCTGAAAAAGACTAAGTGAACAGAAAGATAGATGGGAACAAATTATCCAGAATATAGTAGAAAGAAATGAAAAAAATCTGGAAAGTTGGCAGATTCAGATAACACAGTAAAATGTAAGATTCATCTTTCAAGCTCCAGAAGGATGGAGAAGAGAGCTTAGAAAGAGGCAGTACTCGAATAAATAATGGCTAAATATTTCCCCAAATTCGCTGAAAGATTCCAGTCCTCATCTTTAGCAAGACCAACAAATTCCAGACATAATAAAGAATTATACACAAATACAGAAGTTATATTTTATGGTGAAAATGAAAAACACCAAAAGAGAGGATCTTAAAAAAAAAGCTAGAGAAAAAAAAAGGGTAGATAACCTACAACATAATACAATTATACTTTCAACTGACATGGCACCACCAACAGAAGCTGAAGATTGGAACATTATCCTTACTAGGCTGAAATAAACAGCAACGGTCAGCCTAGAATTAAACAGGCAGCAAAGTAAAAGGGCAAAAGAAAATATTTTTAGAAAAGCAAAAAGTGAGTTTCCTGCCTTCTTTTTCTCCCTATCAATTATTTTTTTCCCCAGTTTTATTGTGATATAATTGACATAGCCCAAATGACAGTTATGTATCGGTTTGGGCTTCCCAGGTGGCTCAGCCATAAAGAATCCACCTGTCAATGCAGGAGATAGAAGAGATGTGGGTTCGATCCCTGGGTTGGGAAGATCCCCTGGAGGAGGAAATGGCAACCCACTGCAGTATTCTTGCCTGGATAGTCAGTCCCATGGACAGAGGAGACGGGTGGGCTACAATCCATGGGTTGCAAAGAGCCAGACATGACTGAGCACACACACAATGTACAGGCTTAAGTTGTACAGAATAAGGACTTGACTTTTCACAGTAAGTTTAATGAACACCCATTATCTCATATAGATACAAAAATAAATAGAAAATTTTTCTGTGTGATGACAACTTTCAATTTACCCCAACTTTCATATATAAAGTGCTAATTATATTTATCATGTTGTATATAACATCCCTAGTACTTATTTATCTTAGAAATTTGTACATATTGATCATCTTTGTCTATTGCCCACCCACCCCTGCCTCTGATAACCACAAATTTGGTCTCTTTTTCTATGAGTTTGTATGCTTGTTTTTGACATATAATGGACATACAACACCATGTTAGTTTCGGATACACAAAATCGTGATTTTTTTTTCTATATCATTTCAAAATGATCACTCAGCTCAGTTCAGTTGCTCAGTTGTGTCTGACTCTTTGCGACCCCATGGACTTCAGTACACCAGGCTTCCCTGTCCATCACCAACTCCCAGAGCCTACTCGAACTCATGTCCATTGCCTCAGTGAAGCCATCCAACCATCTCATCCTCTGTCATCCCCTTCTCCTCCCACCTTCAATCTTCCCCAGCATCAGGGTCTTTCCCAGTGAGTTGGTTCTTCACATCAGGTGGCCAAAGTATTGGAGTTTCAGCTTCAGCATCAGTCCTTCCAATGAATATTCAGGACTGATTTCCTTTAGGATGGATGGACTGGTTGGATCTCCTTGCAGTCCAAGGGACTCTCAAGAGTCTTCTCCAGCACCACAGTTCAAAAGCATCAGTTCTTCAGCGCTCAGCCTTCTTTACAGTCCAACTCATATCCATATATGACTACTGGAAAAACCATAGCCTTGACTAGATGGACCTTTGTTGGTAAAGTATTGTCTCTGCCTTTTAATATGCTGTCTAGGTTGGTCAGAACTTCCAAGGAGCATGTGTCTTTTAATTTCATGGCTGCAGTCATTATCTGCAGTGATTTTGGAGCCCCAAAACATAAAGTCTCTCAAGTGTTTCCACTGTTTCCCCATCTATTTGCCATGAAGTGATGGGACCAGATGCCATGATCTTAGTTTTCTGACTGGCAAGTCAACTTTTTCACTCTCCTCTTTCACTTTCATCAAGAGGCTTTGTAGTTCTTCTTCACTTTCTGCCATAAGGGTGGTGTCATCTGCATATCTGAGGTTATTGATATTTCTCCCGGCAATCTTGATTCCAGCTTGTGCTTCCTCCAGTCCAGCATTTCTCATGATGTACTCTGCATGTAAGTTAAATAAGCAGGGTGACAATATATAGCCTTGACGTCCTCCTTTTCCTATTTGGAACCAGTCTGTTGTTACATGTCCAGTTCTAGCTGTTGCTTCTTGACCTGCATACAGATTTCTCAGGAGGCAGGTCAGGTGGTCTGGTATTCCCAACTCTTTAAGGATTTTCCAGTTTATTGTGATCCACACAGTCAAAAGCTATGGCGTAGTCAACAAAGCAAAAGTAGATGTTTTTCTGGAACTCTCTTATTTTTTCGATGATCCAGTAGATGTTGGCAATTTGATCACTACATAATCATTTAAGATACATCACCATACAGATATTACATAATTTCTGACGATATTCCACACACTGTACATTTCATACTTGTGACTCACTTATTTTGCAACTGGAAGTTTGTACCTTTTAATCCCACTCACCTATTTCATTCCTCTCCCTACACCCCTCCTCTCTAGCAAGCACCTGTTTCTTTTCTGTAACTGTTTCTGTTGTTTCTCAGATGTTTTGTTTCTGTTCATTTGTTTTCTCAGATGCCACCTTGCAAGTGAAATGAAAAGCATTTGTCTTTCTCTGACTTATTTTAATTAGCTTATGCCCTGTATGTCTACCCATGTTGTTGCAAATGGCAAGGTTTCATTCTTTTTTATGGCTGATTAATATTCAAATATATATATATATATCTCACATCTTTTTATCCATTTATCTATTGTTGGTTTGCTTTCTTATCTTGCTTACTGTAAATAATGCTGCAATGGGTACAGGGATACATAGATCTTTTCTAGTGTTTTCATTTTCTTTGGATCAAATAGCCAGGAGTGAAATTTCTGGATCATAAGATTGTTCCATTTTTAATTTTTTGAGGAAATTCCACACTGTTTTCCCTAGTGGCTGCAGCAATTTATATACCCACCAACAGTGGACAAGAGTCCCCTTTCCTTCACATTCTCACCAACACTTGTCTTTTTCATAACAGCCATTCTGACAGGTATGAGGTGATATCTCATTGTGGTTTTGTTTTGTATTTCCTTGATGATTAGTGATGTTGAATATATTTTCATGTGTCTGTTGTCCACCTGTATTTCTTCTTTGTAAAAATGTCTACTCAGTTCTTCTTCCCATTTTCAATCAGATTGTTTTTTGATGTTGAGTTGTGTGAGTATTTTGTAGATTCTGGATATAAACCCTTTATCAGTTATTGTTGATAAATATCTCTTCCCATTTAGTAGGTAGCCTTTTCATTTTGTTGATAATGCCCTTTGCTGTACAAAAGATTTTTAGCTTGACATACTCTCATTTATTCCTGCCTTTTTTTCACCTAAGGCAACATATTAAAAAAAATTACTAAGATCGGTGTCAAAGAATTACTGCCTATATTTTCTTCTGAATGCGTTATGGTTTCAGGTCTTACAATCAAGTCATTAATCTATTTTGAATTTATTTTTGTGTATGGTGTAAGAGAGTAGTCCAGTTCTATTCTTCTGCATGTAGCTGTCCAGTTTTCTCAAAACCATTTATTGAAGAGGATATCTTTTACCAACTGTACATTCTTTCCTTCTATGCTATAGATTAATTGCCCATATAACTGTTGGTTCACTTCTGGGTTCTCTATTCTGTGCCTTATTTCTTTAGAAATAAATTCTAGAGGGTTTATTTCAAGTAGACAAAAATTTGAGATGCAAGAAGTATTGGTATGCAAATAAACTAGTAAATATATAGCTAAGCCTAAAAATAAATTAGTTGCTACATCAAACTAAAAATCTTCAGCACAGCAAAGAAAAACAACAACAAAAGAAAAAGAGAGAGGGTATTTGCAAATCACATACCCAATAAGGGGTTAATCTTCAAACTATACAAAGAACTCATATGGCTCAACCAACAAAAGAACAAACAATCCAATTGAGAAATGGGCAGAGGATCTAAACAGGCATTTTTCTAAAGAAGACATACAGATGGCCATAGGCACATGAAAAGATGTTCAACATCACTAATCATCAGGGAAATGAAGATCAAAACCACAGTGAGAAAATCATCTCACACCTGTCAGAATGGCTTTTGTCAAAATGGTAAGAAATTACAAGCGTTGGTGAGAATGTGTAGAAAAAAGAAACTTCACGCCCTGTTGGTGGGAATGTAAACTGGTATTGCCTCTAGGGAAAACAATATGAAAGTCTCAAAAAATTAAGAACAGAACTACCATATGACCCAGCAATTCCACTTCTAGGTATATAAACAAAACAACAGACTGTTATATATACATATATATAAATATATATATGAAAGTAATAATGCTGTATGTCACTTACAGCGGCTCACTGGGTAAAGAACCTGCCTGCAATGCAGGAGATGCAGGCAGATGGGAGTTTGAGCCCCAGGTCTGGAAGATCCCTGGAGGAGGGCAAGGAAACCCACTCCAGTATTCTTGCCTGGAGAATCCCATAGACAGCGAAGCCTGGAGGACCACAGTCCATGGGGTTGCAGAGAGTCAGACGCGACTGAACATGAACGTACTCCCCAAGGCTGCCACCCTGTTCCATCCACTCCACACTGATGAGCAGCACCAAGGTACCTGCAGTCCGCTGGTGTGGACCCAGAAAACAGCCCCAGATAAGCGCAGATGTGACAGGCTAGCAGTGCGTACCGACAGCACGTCCATCCACAGATAAAGCTAGCATGATGAGAATTAAAATCTTAGTTCCTCATGTTTTCTGGAGAATAATGATGTTTTGAGTGCCTTATTCCTGCTTGTTAATTTTTCTAAGGTCACCGTGCAACTAGATATTAATGTTACAGCCAGGCATACTATTGAATGATATTAAATACTTCTTTGTGTTTTATTATAATATTTTTTCTTTCAAAAACAGTTCATTTTTATTACAAAGTGAGTCATAATAAGTGAAGTTACTGCAAAATTGGTAACTTTGGAATTTTCAATTTCTTTTAAATTTTGAGAGCAAATTTCTTCAAATTAGCAATAATTCATCTTTAATTATTCTCTTCCTTTCATGGTAAAGTCTATTTAAATAACACTCAGTAAGAACTATAAGTGGCATCTCAGATCTCCTCATTCAAATATAATTGGAATTTCACACTCCACTAGTATGACTTCATTCACATATAGTTCTCAACAAGTGCCTGCCACATTAAAATTTATTGGTTGCTATAGTGTTTCTTCCAAAATAAAAGACACACAAGGCACATCCCTGCCCCCAGCATTCACAGTATATTGGGGCCAGACAGCAGTCAGCTAAGAATGGGATTCCCAGTAATGCAGAGCAAATTCTAGAATAGAGGGTTAGGAAAAATGCCACTGGGGCAGAAAGATAGGAGTAATTAATTTGTCTAATATCAGGGAAAGTTAATCAGAGAAGATGACAATTAAGACCTGAAATATAGATAAGATTTTTCTTAGGTAGAGAGGAAGAAATATTTTCTAGAAGAGTAGCAGCATGAAGAAAACAAGGAAAATTTAAGAAGCGTGTGATGTGTTAGAGGAGCATCAGGTCGTGCGGTTTGTTGTGCAATGTACAGGTGGTGGTTTTTGTTTAGTTGCTAAGTCGTATACAACTCTTGTGACCCATAAACTGTAGCCCACCAGGCTCCTCTGTCCATGGGATTTCCCAGGGAAGAATACTGGCATGAATTGCCATTTCCTTCTCCAGGGGATCTTCCCGACCTAGGAATTGAACCCAGGTCTCCTGAATTGCAGGCAGATTCTTCAGGGGTTACATATAATTAGTCTATAAATTATTAGTCTTTTGCTGTTTCTTTGTGTGCTGGGAGTTTGAGGGGTAACAGCAATTATTTCGTTTCATCAAGTGGAAAAGGAAAGAATACATATGGAGGAATACACAGAACCAAAGCAATTCATCATTCTTTTCAGTCAACTACAGGAGAAACACTTCCATACCATGTCTACAATGCAGCTGTCACTTACTGACAGACGTTTTCCCGCACCTGGCTGACCTGTCTGTCTAGAGTAATTCATCAGTCAGTCAGTCCTCCATTTGTCCAGACTCTACTGTGTACCCAACACTCAGCTGGGTGTCAGGGAATCAAAGGAAACACTGCCCGGTCCCCAGTGCAAAGAACCCTGCTTTAGATAAGAGTCAAAGCTAAGGTACCTGTAGAAAACAGAAAACTGCTCCATATTAAACTGAATGGAACACATTCTAGACACCAGGCTGATTTATAGGTCCAAACTGGGGAAAGGTTTTAGAAAAGTTGTGACTTGAAAATATGTAGACTTCAGAAAAAGAGTAGGGTAGAAAAGAGAGCTTTCCCGATGCAGAAGACCCGGAATGACGACCCTGTATGCAAGACAGGGAAAGAGACACAGATGTGCATAATGGACTTTTGGACTCAGAGGGAGAGGGAGAGGGTGGGATGATTTGGGAGAATGACATTCTAACATGTATACTATCATGTGAACTGAATCGCCAGCCTATGTCTGACGCAGGATGCAGCATGCTTGGGGCTGGTGCATGGGGATGACCCAGAGAGATGTTATGGGGAGGGAGATGGGAGGGGCGTTCATGTTTGGGAATGCATGTAAGAATTAAAGATTTTAAAATTAAAAAAAAAAAAAAAAGAAAGAGGCAGGAGTCTGAGAACAAGACTTCCTAATGGGACAGGGAAACAAGTTAGGGTACTGGGAGCAACTTACTGAGGGTCTTGAAAACAAGGAACCTGGATCTGATGAAGTATCTGCTGACACGATACATGTGATCTAATGGGAAGGTACAAAGGGACACACTCCCTAATGGCAGATCTGACAAAAAAGAAATGGGAACAGGGAGGATTGCCCAAAAAGAGCCACAGTAACCCATGCACAAGGTAAGGTGAACTTACATCTTGATTACAACAGCAAAAGAAAGGGTGCAAACGAGAGACATTTTAAGGGAAATGGAGAGACAGATTTTATACGTGTGAGAGGGAGCTGTCATAGTATGGCTGTTAAGAGGAACCATGGGTTTGATTACTGGCTTGATTAAACAATGCGCATGTCCTAGGGCTGGACCATAAGCCTTTAAAACCCTCAGAGCATGTCCATACTACCTACCTTACTGGGATTAAATCAATAGAAAGTACTTCTCTTACAGTAAAGTCTCAGTAAATGTTGGTTGCACCACCACCACCATCACACCAGAGTGATTACAATTTCTCTACTTTAAAAAACAACTATTTTTTCCATTTTAATTGACAGGTATCTTGCAGAGACATGCTTTAAGACTATGTAATGACCTGTTATTCTTCAACCTTTCACCCATTAGTAGGGCATCTATTGAAGATCCCTGCCTCATTAAATTATTATAGTTGGCAAATAATGATTTTCTATTTCCATTTTCTTTTACATTTATCAATTAACTTTCTACTGTCAGGAAGCACTCTCTCCCTTCCCATCCATCTGTACCTTCATTCACCCAGCCAGCCACCCATCTGTCTATCCATCTATCTACCTCAATAGGGGTGCTTACATTAATTTCAAAGGGAGAAAATGTAATAAACATGAAGAAAAACAGTCCCCAACTCCTACTGAACAGGAACAGATCTGGTTCTCACACACATGTGATGGTGTTCTCTTGCTGAAAGTAAGTAATTTCTTACAATGCCAGTATTAGATGCTCTGTCACCATGCTAGAGTGAAACATAGGCAGAACCACTCCATAAATGCATGTGAACACAGGAAAAAAACAAAACCAAGAATACTGTCCAAACCACAAAAAATGACCAATACCTCCCACTGCCCACTGATGAGAGTGTGCTTATTTACCAAATACAAGTTTAGTTCTGCTCCATTCCTCTTGCCTCCTATATACAAATTATTAATGTAACCAATAGAGAAACCACCCATTTTTGACAGCACCCACTTGTGAGTAAAACCACACTTCCTTAAAATCTCCCCCCAATAATCGAGCAGGTAGATCCAAATATGAAAATAAGAACTTCTTAATATACTGGAATATACCCTTACTGAGATATCCCCCAGTTCCTCATGGTGTGCACTCTCACTTGTTGCCATGTGCCAAGAAACCCAACTCTGTTTAACCAGATGTTTATTCCTGGGAGGTCTGAATGGAGGGCATCAACAATAATTTCACAGTGGAGAAATCTGACAGAGACACCACCTTAAACAAGCAATCAACAAATATTACCAGAAGTGGAACAAATCACTATCCTAATCCTCCTGATAGAATGTCCCGAGGAGAATGCATCATTTTTGAATTGGGTTGGCTCAAAAAGCATAATACAAATTTAATCATGCAGAAACGTCAAACCACACTGAAGGCATTCTACAAAATAACTGCAGCATGCTCTTCAAAAATATTAACGTCAAGGATTAAGGAACTATACTGAATTAAAGATGACTATGGAGACATGACAGCTGAATGCAACCCACGGTCCAGCATTACCGCGGCAAGTGGTAACTTAGGATCTACAGATTAGGGAAGACTGAATTCATGTCCGTTTCCCAACTGATAACTGTACTGTTATATAAGGAGATGTCCTTTTTAGGAAATGCACATTGAAGCATTTAAGTGCAAATATACATGTATGTTAAAATTATATACACACATGTGCGTGCTGAGTTGATCAGTCATGTCCTACTGTTTGTGGCCCCATGGACTGTAGTCCACTGCGCTCTTCTGCCCATTGAATTTTCCAGACAAGAATATTGGAGTGGGTTTCCATTTCCTACTGCAGCGTATCTTCTCGACGCAGAGATTGAATCTGCATCTCTTGCGTCTCTTGCATTGGCAGGAAGATTCTTTACCATCCGTGCCACCTGGGAAGCCCGTACACACATACATATATGTTAAAATCATATGTGTGAATACACATGTAAACACACACAGAGAGTAGGAGGGTGGGATAAAGCAAACGTGCCAGAGTACTAACATTTGGGGAATTCAGATGAAGCGTATATGGAAATTAATTTTACTCTTTCACAATTTTTCTGTAAGTCTGAAATCACAGTCCATTCTCATACCTGCAGTAAAGTTCTATGAAGCATGACTCATGCTTGAACGAAGTTCGTTAGTGCATAGATTTTCTCCCAAACATGCTCTGCAGCCCTCTTGTGCTCAGGAGTACTATGCACACACACTTCAGCACTGTAGTTTGGGGCCCCTTTGCATAGCAAAATCCCCAAGAAAACCCCCACACCAAAGTTTGGAAAATGTGGCACTAAACAGACTGTGACAAGAACACTTGCTTGCAGTATAAGAAGGCATGGCGTCCCCCTGTTCAACCTCAGCAGGGAACTGGGCACATCAGGTGATGTGAGTATCTCAACCATCTGCATGCGTGCAGGATGACTGGAAAAGCGCAAGGACTGATTTGGCAGTTACAAATTTCAGCCATGGATGAATTCACTTATATGGAATCTGTGAATAATGAGGACGGCTTGACTGTGTTATCAAAATAAAAAGGAAATATATTTTCAATCTGGACGACTAGAAAAACAGTAGTACAATAAAATAAGACATGGTCTTTGGGCAGGAGAACTGTTCTGGGAGGGAAAGTGAAAGTGAAAATTGCTCAGTTGTGTCCAACACTTTGCAACGCCATGGGCTGCAGCAGATAGTATTTAATTCAGGATATTATAGGTTTGGAAGGTTGTCCCAGAAATGCCTTAGATACATTTGGAAATCCAGGAGCTGATGAAAGCCAAATTAGAGAAAGAGAAGAAGTCTATGGGAACTACTGTTTATACAGTAGGGATAACTGAAGCCATAATTAGAGCAAAGGAAGACCCAGATTTTGTGCTTAACTTGTAACACAAGTGAGGATTAAATCATTACAGTGAAGAAACGCAGAATCAAGAAAGGGGAATATAGTGAAACCGCCTCTTTTTTGGCAAAGCTATTTAAATACATGCACTGAGTAAGGAGCAGCAGATAGTTTCAATGAAACAGTTTCAATAAAAAAAAATACAGGATTTGACTGGATAGAGCTTTCCAGATCCAATAGGCTATCTATCCAAAGATAGAGTCACTGCTATTGGAGGTAATCAAACACAGGGTGCAGGTCATTTACCAGGATGAGCACATTATCGAATATTCTGATTGGATAATACTTTAAGACCAGTACAATGATTCTAATATCCTGTGACTAATTTTTGATGAATATTTTCTTTGGAGTCTTAAGTGATTACCATATGCTCCATCAACCATGAAGTAGGTCTCCAGATCCTTAAAAATAATCAGACCTATTAAAGCAAACATTTTTTTGACGTAGGCAAAATATTATTGTTACCATAGTCCATTTCATTGAAATATCTAAAACATGGATATAAAGGCAGAAGCTGCATCTTCATCAATGTGGTCCACCCTCTCCCTTAGTTTGCTGCTATCTTACAAATAAACAAAAGGTGAGATGGACAGCTGGGGCCGGGGACACATCCTCCTTAGCTGCTCCTTATGGAAAGTCAGCAAGAGATGAGTTACAGAGCAGAAATGAGTGCTTGGGGCTCAAGGGTGGGAGGCTTATTTATTTTTTAAAAAAGACAGTCCTGGGAATGCCATACTAGGTTGTAGTCTTTGGTGCCAAGGATTTCTCTGAAATAGTGAGGCATCAAATGGTAGGTAGTGGCATGCTGAAGTTAAAACTGTCAAGAGCGTAGTACTCATTCCTGAACTTCCATAAACGTACCCTTGCACTGGTGTGTGGGAGCCTTGGGGAGAAGGGCCATTATCACAGCAACAAAATTGGAAGCTCTCACACCTGTCTCACTGCATCAGATCTGGTCAGCTCTGTGGTTCCCCCTCCATTACTTTCCCTGACAACACAAACAGCCTCCCTCTCCCCTCAGGGTGTGGGGCAGGGGAGAGGAGAGACTTTCTGTGACTTGTGGAACACTCTTGGCTAGTCTTCTGACATTTACCTATAAGCCTTTTACTGTGCTTCTGATTAGTTTAGAATATTCACTAATAGGCCTCCTTTGGTTTTCTGAATTTGGAATCTTATTTTTTTAATGAACAGTGTCCCAGGCTCAACATTTGCTAAATACTAACCAATAACACATAGTTTGCAAAAACTGATAGATGAAGATTTCTTTGGGATTAATAAAGCACTTTAAATCCTTACTATCATTAGTAAAAGTAAATATTCATTCTTCATATAAATTTCTCTTATTGCATACTATCAACACTATCCTCCAAATATATACAATCTACTACCTGGTTATAAAATAAACTAAATATACAAATGCATAAGAAAAATGTACTTTAAAGAAAGTTAATATAATGTACTAAACATAGCTAGAAAGGAAGGTAATCAAACCTTCTGGCAACATATGAAGTATAAAAGTGAAATATTCACATCTCAGAGTTGATGTTCATCAACAAGTGGCAAATTGGAAGATTACATTTAAATTAACATTTTTCTTCTTAAAAAAAAAAAAAACTCCTCATGATGACATCAAAGAGGGATCAAAAGAGCTCCCATAATGACAGCTTTTAGGGACAAATGTGAATTTGCTAGATACTGCTAATGAATTAAATTATTAGCAAAGATGTATTGCACTCTGGCCACATGCAAAGCACTGTCCCAGAGGAACAGAGGAAATGAGAAATGTGCCCCAACACTGCAGTCAAGGCAGGGTAACAGCTAATGACAAGACAGCCATTGATACAAGTGCCTATCAATTAAGAGAATGTGGTGTTTAAAAGTTAAAAATAATGTTTTCTATGGGAGAGAGATTTTTGGCTGATTCCACATGCAAACTGGGAAAAATACTGACATGCTGAAAGAAACCATTTTGTTGGAAGCAGCAAGCTATCATTGGTCCCACTGCTAGTCTACTGACAAGTGATAGGACAGATCAGTAGCAACTGATCACTTCAAAAAACATTTTCAGAAATAGATTTAATCTATGTTTAATAGGCATAGATATTTCTGAGAATGCAGTTTGGATCTTTATGTATGTCGGACATCTCAGTGTCTTAACATCATTTTGGACTGGAGTTTGGCCCAGGGGGTGAGCCAAGTAAGACTCTCCTGCCCCAGTTCTCTGTACTCATCTCTTTGAAGCATCTAAGAATTTGTACTAGCAATGCATCTTCTAAGGGAATATACCTTAAAATAGTCATCACATGCACTAAAGTAAGGCCCTTGGATTAAGAGTCATTAAGTCTGGTCTTCAGCAATACACACAAACACACACACATATCAGAACAACAGAGACATTACTTTGTCAGCAAAGGTCTGTCTAGTCAAGGTTATGGTTTTTCTAGTAGTCATGTATGGATGTGAGAGTTGGACTATAAAGAAAGCTGAGCGCCAAAGAATTGATCCTTTTGAACTGTGGTGTTGGAGAAGACTCTTGACAGTCCCTTGGACTGCAAGGAGATCCAACCAGTCTATCCTAAAGGAGATCAGTCCCTGGTGTTCATTGGAAGGACTGATGTTGAAGCTGAAACTCCAATACTTTGGTTACCTGATGCAAAGAGCTGACTCATTTGAAAACACCCTGATGCTGGAAAAGATTGAGGGCAGGAGGAGAAGGGGATGACAGAAGATGAGATGGTTGGATGGCATCACCAACTCAATGGACATGAGTTTGAGTGAACTCCAGGAGTTGGTGATGGGCAGGGAGGCCTGGCGTGCTGCAGTTCATGGGGTCGCAAAGAGTTGGACACGACTGAGCGACTGAACTGAACATAAATGTTTTAAATCTAATGCTGTGTGATCCTGTTAATTTAATTAACCCCAAATGATCTTCAGTTAGAGGTGCTTTGCTGTCTAAGGAGTCAGCACACATTCAGACAATTTCCCAAATTTTCAAGAACTGAAAATTCTGGCAGTTTAATATGATACCTATACCATGGGGTTGCAAAGAGTTGGACACAACTGAGCGACTGAACTGAATACCAAAGGTATGCATTGGATAGTGCCTTCATTTTGTTTTGAGATATGTTTTAACATCCCGATCTTATATATTTATGGATGTGTTCATCTGGTCTCATAACTAAAGAGGTGAGATACCTCAGTCATGTCACACCATGTGAAGAACACTGATATAATTTCACACATGAAAAAAGAAACAGTCAAAAGGTTAGAGTTATCCTTCACTGTAATGCATTTATCAGTAATTCTCATGTGTGCTCAGCTGTGTCCAGCTCTTTGTGAGCCCATGGACTGTAGCCCGCCAAGCTCCTCTGTCTATGTAATTTTCCAGGCAAGAATACTGGAGTGGGTAGCCATTTCCTACTCCAGAGGATCTTCCTGACCCAGGAATCAAACCCGTGTCTCATGTCTCCTGCACTAGCAGGAGGGTTCTTTACCACTAGCACCACCTGGGAAGCTTTGTCAATAACACATTATTATTAGTGTGAAATTCTAAATACTTCTCATAGTGAAAGCCTGTAAAAGAAGTTTCCATTTAATTCTTTAAAGGAATGTTTTTACTTGACTTTTTGCCAAAGTATCAATATTGAATGTTATAAAAATACTTTTAGCATTTACTTTCAAATGAAATATTCAACGTTCAATGCTTTCATGGAAAATTTCCCCTTAAAAATCCATTATACTAAAAGTAAATATCTGCATGGTGTCCTCTAGACTGATGTAATTAAAATTAAATTTACAAAAAGGTAATGGAGATTTTATCAGCACTAGCATGTAGTTCAATGCAACAGCTGAATAATTGCAGCTTCTTTCCTGTATAATCTGGGATGAACAAAATGTTGCAATTTAAGGTATTTTTAAGAAAATATCTTACAGCAAATCCTTAGATTGGACTATTATTTACTTTATGGCATCTCAACTTTACTCAGTTCAGTTCAGTCGCTCAGTCATGTCTGACTCTTTGCGACCCCATGAATCACAGCACACCAGGCTTCCATGTCCATCACCAACTCCCGGAGTTCACTCAAACTCACGTCCATCGAGTCTGTGATGCCATCCAGCCATCTCATCCTCTGTCATCCCCTTCTCCTCCTGCCCCCAATCCCTCCCAGCATCAGTCTTTTCCAATGAGTCAACTCTTTGCATGAGGTGGTCAAAGTACTGGAGTTTCAGCTTCAGCATCATTCCCTCCAAAGAAATCCCAGGGCTGATCTCCTTTAGAATGGACTGGTTGGATCTCCTTGCACTCCAAGGGACTCTCAAGAGTCTTCTCCAGCATCACAGTTGAAAAGCATCAATTCTTCGGCATTCAGCTTTCTTCACAGTCCAACTCTCACATCCATACATGACCAATGGAAAAACCATAGCCTTGACTAGATGGACCTTTGTTGGCAAAGCAAGGTATTAAATAATGCAAGAAAATCAAAGTGGTACAAAGGTGAGGACCTGGCCACATTTAGTTATTTTTAAATTGCTGAACTAACGACCCAGGGGAAGGCCTGCTCTTGACAATGGTTACTTCTGCAGCACGCCCTGAGCTGATCTCAGGCCTCTGAAGTAGATGGTGAAATTCATGCCTTTAGTCAAAGAATCCCTGTGATCCCTTTCAAGTTTGGTCTCAGGATTCCAAACTAGACAGAGATGCATATTTTAAGAAGTCAATTAAACCTAAACTTGTCATATCATTTATTTTCTTCACCTCCTTAGTGAAAGATATTCCCAAGCATTGTACTCTTTTAGTCATATCATCTCTTAACTCTAGGACTCTTGAACTCTTCCTCTTAGAATTGCTTTTTTCCAGAACAATGATGCAGCCCATTCTAGATGACCCTCAAAAGCTAATCCAATAAATCCACAGTTTTCCCTGGGGGGTGAAGAGTGAAGACGACAATGGCTCAGATTGTTAACTACCTTTGCCTCCTCCTGACAAATGTTACAAGAATCCACTGGACTTCCCCTATCTCCTTTTCTAGCCTTCACTTTGGGGGCACGTTTCCCTTGCTCCTAACACCTTATTTCCATTTTCCAACCTGCCATTTGTTTTCTCACGCTGTTTGCACATGCCTGCAATCAACTCCTTATACCCAATTCACCAAGTTCACTCCTGCTTGTCCTCTAGATAACAGCTTAAGGCAATTCCTTCCACAAAGCCTTTTCTGACCACCTGTAGCCCTTCAGAAGGCCTGTGTTCCATCTGTTTGCTTTGCAATTCCTGTAATACCCTGCACTTCTGATTTGGGATCCTTGGCACCCTTCTAAGGGTCACCTTCAACTCTAGGCTGAAGTTCTTGAGGGCAGGAACCTTGCTTGTCTTGTTCTGGGCTGTATCCCTACTGCCTGGCGCACAGGAGAGGCTCAATAACTATTTTTAAAGTGCTGTAAACAAATGACTAATAGTTATTGGCTTTTGTGTCAATCTCCTGTGCTGTAATTTCTACATGTTTTATTCATCTTGGCAGCCTCTATGTCTAGACCGGTACCCAGCACAAAGTAAGCTATTAATACATGCTGGCTGAATTTAATTCTGAAGTGGTGTGCTTTTCTAACTTTTTAATGGCAGCTTCGTCTTCTTGTAGCTTACCTGAAACTATCAGGAAGGATTAGAAGGTGGTTAAATGGTTAGGGAGAAGGGCAAGTAAGTCATTAGAAGAGAGGCAGAAATTCCAGCCTCAGAAAATTGCAAGGATGTGGAAATGGAAAATGGATCGCTCATTTAACCTTCAGGCAGGTACCTATGTATGTGGCCAAATCCAACCAATACTTTTATTTAAGAGAGAATAAAAGCATTTGCCAATAACTGGTTGCTTGAAATTAAGCTATGGTGGAAAAAAAATCACAACAGTGGTTGCCTCTGGGGGTGGGGATGGGGGATGACTGGGAAAATACATGAGGAAACTTTTAGCGGATGAAAATGTTCTATATTAATGTTTATTCCATACTGATGTAGGCACTTGTCAAAACTCATCAAATGATGCACTTAGGTTTTTGCACATTTCATTTCACTGTAAATTTAATTCAAAAGGCAGATGAAAGCTCTGTCAACAAGTACTGAACTCTATTTAATAATATTCATAGTGTGATATGTTAAAGGTGAAGTGTACTGATGATTACAATTTGGTATGAAATGCATATAACAAAAAGAGATGGAGAAATGTATGAGAAAGCAAAAATGTAAGATATTAACTGTAGAATCTATGTGGTGGGCATATGATTGCTTACAATTCTCTCAACATTCCTGTATGTTTCAAATATTTCGTGGAAAAAAATGCTGGGGAAAAATGGTTGCTGGGCTTTGTTTAGATGCAGGTATGTTAGCACCTCAAAGCACAGAGTTGTGAAAGGTTGTACAGAGTAATGATGAAATTCTAAAAATCTCAGGAAAATTCAAAGTTTTCATTTTCTGTGACACCTTCATTCCATCAATAAATATTTATGGAATTCACAGTACATATCAGAAACTCTTTTAGACGCAATAAAGAGAACAGATAAAACTCTGGGTCGTCTTGGAATTTCTGATTTTCAGCATAATTTTAAGGGGATTTTTCCCAAGATGGGAAGAAAGGGTGATCAGGCAGAGGGGTTAGCAGCAGCTTTCTGTTCGGGCCTAAGGTCATCCTTGAAGAGACCACCACCACATGAGGACACAACATGGATCAAGGCATCGTGAACTGGAGTGGCCTGACAATCCATCTCAGCTAAGAGCATCTTTGCTGAGACCACTTCTAGTTCATGGTGGGGCATCAGCATGCCTTCCAAGTAGAAAGAAATCAGCGCCTTTCATTTTCTTAACTCACTTTCTTCTCTGGCAGAATGTACCATGCATAGTATATAGAATACCTGTATCTTGCAACTTTTTCAGACATAACTACACCATATACAAACTCATGTTCTCCTTTCTTCAGGGAAAGAGGCAGAGGGCAGTGGCAAGGATTTTCGCTACATGAATAACATTTCTTTAGACAAATGGAAGCCTATATTGGTTAAACCTGGTTGGTGCCAAAGCATGTGTAATATTTTTCAGGATTAAAAAAATTATAATTAAAGAAAAAAAGTTGACAAACTATAACGGGAGTACTGATGGCATCAATTAACCACACTATATGGGGTATTCTGGAATGCACTTCAGGGGAGAGAGGGAAAAAAATGAAGAAAAATGTAATTATCAAAATAATAACCCACCTCCTAAATAAAACTGTTTTTCTTAATAGATTCATTTATAGAAGTAGTCTTTCATATAAAACAATACCGGGGGGAAATGGATGAAATGACACTAAGAAATAATACTCACTAGAATTGGAATTTCTGACATAAATTAATTAAATCAAAGTATTAATTTCTTAGTAAATTGCTTATTTTTGAAAAACAGTGCTTCTGTGCAACTATTTAGTATAAGCATATTTCAAATGAGAACTGCTGATGACTCATGAAAAATATAGAACTTATGTGGAAATTTCCAATTTACAACACCCAAATCTAGATTATATTCACTGAGGTAGCAGAATTGAAATAATGACACCATGTTGGAGGCATACATCCAAAAATCCATCAATATTTAGGCACCAACCTGAATTCTAAGCTAAGATATGCATCATGAAAAGTCATTGGAAACCTCAGGAATTAATGAAAATATTCAGTTCAGTTGCTCAGTCATGTCCGACTCTTTGCGACCCCATTGACTGCAGCACACCAGGCCTCCCTGTCCATCACAAGCTCCCGGAGTTTACTCAAACTCATGTCCATTGAGTCGGTGAAGCAATCCAACCATCTCATCCTCTGTCGTCCCCTTCTACTCCTGCCTTCAGTCTTTCCCAGCATCAGGGTCTTTTCAAATGAGTCAGTTCTTCATATCAGGTGGCCAGAGTACTGGAGTTTCAGCTTGAGCATCAGTCCTTCCAATGAATATTCAGGACTGATTTCCTTTAGGATGGACTGGTTGGCTCTCCTTGCAGTCCAAGGGACATTCAAAAGTCTTCTCCAACACCACAGTTCAAAAGGATCAATTCTTCAGCGCTCAGCTTTCTTTACAGTCCAACTCTCACATCCATACATGACTACTGGAAAAACCATGACTAGATGGACATTTGTTGGCAAAGTAATGTCTCTGCTTTTGAATATGCTGTCTAGGTTGGTCATACTTTTCTCCCAAGGAGCAAGCGTCTTTTAATTCATGGCTGCAGTCACCATCTGCAGTGATTTTGGAGCCCCCCCAAATAAAGCCTGTCACTGTTTCCACATCTATTTGCCATGAAGTGATGGGACCAGATGCCATGATCTTCGTTTTCTGAATGTTGAGCTTTAAGCCAACTTTTTCACTCTCCTCTTTTACTTTCATCAAGAGGCTCTTTAGTCCTTTTTCACTTTCTGTCATCTGCATATCTGAGATTATTGATATTTCTCCCAGCAATCTTGATTCCAGCTTGTGCTTCATCCAGCCCAGAGTTTGTCATAATGTACTCTGCTGCTGCTGCTAAGTCGCTTCAGTTGTGTCCGACTCTGTGCAACCCCATAGACAGCAGCCCACCAAGCTCCCCTGTCCCTGGGATTCTCCAGGCAAGAACGCTGGAGTGGGTTGCCATTTCCTTCTCCAATGCATGAATGTGAAAAGTGAAAGTGAAGTCGCTCAGTCGTATCCGACTCTTAGTGACCCCATGGACTGCAGCCTACCAGGCTTCTCCCTCTGCATATAAGTTAAATAAGCAGGGTGACAATATACAGCCTTGACGTACTCCTTTTCCAATTTGAAACCAGTCTGTTGTTCCATGTCTAGTTCTAACTGCTGCTTCCTGACCTGCATACAGATTTCTCAAGAGGCAGGTTAGGTGGTCTGTTTTTTCCATATCTTTCAGAATTTTCCACAGTTTATTGTGATCCACACAGTCAAAGGCTTTAGCATAGTCAATAAAGGAGAAATTGATGTTTTTCTGAAACTCTCTTGCTTCTTCAATAATCCAACAGATGTTGGCAATTTGATCTCTGGTTCCTCTGCCTTTTCTAAAGCCAGATTGAACATCTGGACGTTCATGGTTCACGTACTGTTGAAGCCTGTCTTGGAGAATTTTGAGCATTACTTTGGTACCTTGTGAGATGAGTGCAACTGTGCGGTAGTTTGAGCATTCTTTGACACTGCCTTTCTTTGGGATTGGAGAAAACTGACCTTTTCCAGTCCTGCTCAAAATGAAAGTAAGCCAAAGCTTGAAACACTGATGTACACTATATGTGGAATTAATATAAAAATCAATTACTAACTGTCATAACTACTAATTGCAACAGCCTTGTCTAACTCAATGAAACTAAGCCATGCTGTATGGGGCCACCCAAGACGGCCAGATCATTGTGGAGAGGTCTGCCAGAATGTGGTCCACTGGAGAAGAGAATGGCAAATGACTTCAGTATTCTTGCCTAGAGAACCCCATGAATAGTATGAAAAGGCAAAAAGATAGGACACTGAAAGATGAACTCCTCAGATCAGTAGGTGCCCAATATGCTACTGGAGATCAGTGGAGAAATAACTCCAGAAAGAATGAAGGGATGGAGCCGAAGCAAAACAACACCCAGTTGTGAATGGGACTGGTGATAGAAGCAAGGTCCAATGCTGTAAAGAGCAATATTGCATAGTAACATGGAATGTTAGGTCCATGAATCAAGGCAAATTGGAAGTGGTCAAACAGGTCAAACTGATTCTAGGAATCGGTGAACTAAGATGGATTGGATGGGTGAATTTAACTCAGATGACCATTAAATCTACTATTGTGGGCAGGAATCCCTTAGAAGAAATGGGGTAGCCATCATAGTCAACAAAAGAGTCTGAAATGCAATTTGGATGCAATCTCAAAAACGAAAAATGATCTCTGTTTCCAAGGCAAACCATTCAATATCACAGTAATCCAAGTCTATGTCCCGACCAGTAATGCTGAAGAAGCTGAAGTCGAACAGTTCTATGAAGACCTATAAGACCTTCTGGAACTAACACCCAAAAAAGATGTCCTTTTCATTATAGGGGATTGGAATGCAAAAGTAGGAAGTCAAGAAACACCTGGAGTAACAGGCAAATTTTGCCTTGGAGTATAGAGAATGCACTAATCATAGCAAACACCCTCTTTCAACAACACAAGAGAAGACTCTACACATGGACATCACCAGATGGTTGACACTGAAATTACACTGATTATATGCTTTGCAGCCAAAGATGGAGAAGCTCTAGTCAGTGAAAACAAGACCGGGAGCTGACTGTGGCTCAGATCATGAATTCCTTATTGACAAATTCAGACTCAAATTGAAGAAAGTGGAGAAAACCACAAGACCATTCAGGTATGACTTAAATAAAATCCCTTATGACTATGCAGTGGAAGTGAGAAATAGATTTAAGGGCCTAGATCTTATAGATAGAGTGCCTGATGAACTATGGATGGAGGTTCATGCCATTATACAGGAGACAGGGATCAAGACCATCCCCAAGAAAAAGAAACACAAAAAAGTGAAATGGCTGTCTGAGGAGGACTTACAAATAGCTGTGAAAAGAAGGGAAGCAAAAAGCAAAGGAGAAAAGGAAAGATATAAGCATTTGAATGCAGAGTTCCAAAGAATAGCATGGAGAAAAAAGAAAGCCTTCCTCAGCAATTAATGCAAAGAAACAGAGGAAAACAATAGAATAGGAAAGACTAGAGATCTCTTCAAGAAAATTAGAGACACCAAGGGAACATTTCATGCAAAGATGGGCTCAATAAAGGACAGAAATGGTAGGGACCTAACAGAAGCAGAAGATATTAAGAAGAGGTGGCAAGAATACACGGAAGAACTGTACAAAACAGATCTTCACCACCCAGATAATTACGATGATGTGATCATTCATCTAGAGTCAGACATCCTGGAATGTGAAGTCAAGTGGGCCTTAGGAAGCATCACTATGAACAAAGCTAGTGGAGGTGATGGAATTCCAGTCGAGCTATTTCAAATCCTGAAAGATGATGCTGTGAAAGTGCTGCACTCAATATGCCAGCAAATTTGGAAAACTCAGCAGTGGCCACAGGACTGGAAAAGCTCAGTTTTCATTCCAATCCCAAAGAAAGGCAGTGTCAAAGAATGCTCAAACTATCACACAATTGTACTCATCTCACACACTAGTAAAGTAATGCTCAAAATTCTCCAAGCCAGGCTTCAACAGTATGTGAACCATGAACGTCCAGATGTTCAAGCTGGCTTTAGAAAAGGCAGAAGAAACAGAGATCAAATTGCCAACATCTGTTGAATTATTGAAGAAGCAAGAGAGTTTCAGAAAAACATCAATTTCTGCTTTATTGACTATGCCAAAGCCTTTGACTGTGTGGATCACAATAAATTGTGGAAAATTCTGAAGAGACGGGAATACCAGACCACCTAACCTGCCTCTTGAGAAACCTGTATGCAGGTCAGGAAGCAACAGTTGGAACTGGACATGGAACAGCAGACTGGTTCCAAATAGGAAAAGGAGTACATCAAGGCTGTATATTGTTACCCTGCTTATTTAACTTGAGTACATCATGAGAAATGCTGGGCTGGAGGAAGCACAAGCTGGAATTAGGATTGCCAGGAGAAATTAAATAACCTCAGATATACAGATGACACCACCCTTATGGCAGAAAGTGAAGAAGAACTTAAGAGCCTCTTGATGAAAGTGAAAGCGGAGAGTGAAAAAGTTGGCTTAAAGCTCAACATTCAGAAAACGAAGATAATGGCATCTGGTCCCATCACTTCATGGCAGATAGATGAGGAAACAGTGTCAGACCTTATTTTTCTGGGCTCCAAAATCACTGCAGATGGTGATTGCAGCCATGAAATTAAGAGACGCTTACTCCTTGGAAGGAAAGTTATGACCAACCTAGACAGCATATTCAAAAGCAGAGACATTACTTTGCCAACAAAGGTCTGTCTAGTCACGGTTATGGTTTTTCCAGTGGTCATGTATGGATTTGAGAGTTGGACTATAAAGGAAACTGAGCACCGAAGAATAGATGCTTTTGAACTGTGGTGTTGGAGAAGACTCTTGAGAGTCCCTTGGAGTCCAAGGAGATCCAACAAGTCCATCCTAAAGAGATCAGTCCTGGGTTTTCACTAGAAGGACTGATGCTGAAGCTGAAACTCCAATACTTTGGCCACCTGATGCGAAGAGCTGACTTGTCTGAAAAGCTCCTGATGCTGGGAAAGATTGAGGGTAGGAGGAGAAGGGGACGACAGAGGATGAGATAGTTGGATGGCATCATCGACTCAATGGACTTGGGTGGACTCCAGCAGTTGGTGATGGTAGGGAGGCCTGGTGTGCTGTGGTTCATGGGGTTGCAGA
This sequence comes from Ovis aries, assembly GCF_016772045.2. Taxonomy (NCBI): domain Eukaryota; kingdom Metazoa; phylum Chordata; class Mammalia; order Artiodactyla; family Bovidae; genus Ovis; species Ovis aries. The sequence goes on along the minus strand of NC_056059.1, from coordinate 57,379,222 downwards.
GTCAGACACGACTGAGCAACTGAATTGTCACAAATAATTGATATAACTTATATCACAAAAAAGATAAAAGTTTGAGCTTTTTCTAGAGCTCAGTTTTATTTAAATAGCTAACACATGATTCGTTTAGTATATCATAACCATTTCTTTTATGTTCCTAAAACAATTGGGTTTCATTAATCCCTTGAAAACCAATCACGAATTTAGTTCAATTGTTTAGCATTGTGTAACAAATGCAAATAGGCAGCTTACAGCAATGTGTGCTTTCTATAAACCCTGCTGCTGTGCCCATGGACTCCGTCAGAGGCAGCAGAAGAGTTTCTGATGCCTGAATACAACCCCTAAATACAACCACTAAACCTCCATGGAAATAATGGGCTGCTGATTAAATTTCTGCACATGCTAGCCTGCAAATTAATACAGAAATTGGGTTGACAATTAGAAACACTATAAATAACATGTTTAATTTGACAGCCTGGCTATTGTAATAAATTGAACAACTGTTTCTCCCTCCCTGCTATATTCATTTTCACCTCAGGGTTAAGTGATACTGGCCAAAGAGATACTGGAACAGGAGGCTTCTGCAGAAGGCTAAAGTGTGAAATTAATTTTCCTTGCACTAGCTTTATTCCTGTTAACATAAAGGATCCACATAAAACACTTCACACTAGGAAATCTCCTATTCTCTTTATACTTATTAGCATTATTATTATTATTATTTTTTGTATCATTAAACCAAGCTAAGCTCTGTGAGAATACAGGGGTAAAGATTTCTAGTCAGATAACATTCATTAAGACCTTTTCAGTAACTGCTCAGGTTCTGTGACATACATTGTTTCACTAAACCTCAAAATAATTACTTGAAGTAGATATCATGATCTCTATTTCACACTCGAGGAAACTCCGAGTTGCTAAGGAACTTGCCCAAGCACACACAAGTTGTACCGGCCAAAGCATAGTTTAATCTGGGCTGCACACCATGGAGTCCACATTCTTTCTCCTGCCACAACAGTGATTCTAATTCTAATTCTTTCTAAGCTATGCAACTGTCTTTGCACATGCACAGCTCAATGAAAACTGGAATTGATTAATATCTAAGTTAGTATCTCGTGAGACTACTTTTATGCTCCAAAAATGCAAGAGCCTGTTCACAGTAATGTAACGTGTCAGGAAAAAGGTAATGTACTTCTTCTCCAACTCTGACAGTGGGAGGAGTCTGACCCAATAAGCACATGTGGGATTTGGATGATATTTCAACACTAGGATATCTTGGGGAGCTGTTACTGTTACTAAGAACAGAAGTGCTAAGTAAAGCAGTCTCTAAAGCTGATGCTAGATAAAACACACACTACTTAAAAATGATGAATTTACCCATCATATTTGAAAGTTAAGAATTTTTCTTACAGATGACAATGAAAGTTTTATTTGAAAATAACCATTATATATTAAGTGATACTCTGATGGTTTTTCCAGTGGTCATGTACGGATGTGAGAGTTGGACTGTGAAGAAGGCTGAGCGCTGAAGAATTGATGCTTCTGAACTGTGGTGATTGAGAAGACTCTTGAGAATCCCTTAGACTGCAAGGAGATCTGACCAGTCCATTCTGAAGGAGATCAGCCCTGGGATTTCTTTGGAAGGACTGATGCTAAAGCTGAAACTCCAGTTCTTTGGCCACCTCATGCGAAGAGTTGACTCATTGGAAAAGACTCTGATGCTGGGAGGGATTGGGGGCAGGAGGAGAAGGGGACGACAGAGGATGAGATGGCTGGATGGCATCACTGACTCGATGGACGCGAGTCTGAGTGAACTCCGGGAGTTGGTGATGGACAGGGAGGTCTGGCGTGCTGCGATTCATGGGGTCGCAAAGAGTCGGACACGACTGAGCAACTGAACTGAACTGATGCTATATCCTATTGTTCAGTCACCTAAATACAGAAAACTGTCTCTGCAGATTTCTATGAGCAATGCTTTTAATTGACTCTCCTCCACATATATGGCCTAAGGCCAGTTGATGCCATGATTCTAACAAGAGGCTGCTTCAAAATTCTCGAATATATTTGATAAGTCTTCAGAAAAATCAGTGTGAAATTCTGTTCAGTGTAGGTTTGATAAAGTAATATTTAAAAACTGTGATCATGTGACTAGTATGAATAGTGACACTAGTAAATAGAATGCCCTGTATTCTGACCACCAAAGAGGAGAGAATTTTCTGTGTATAAAAATTTTTGATGGAAAAAAAAATCAGCTTACTATAAAGTTCTACACAAAATTGTCAAAATAATGACATGCAGATAAAATACTTAGATATATTTTAGAAGGGCTTCCCTGGTGGCTCAGATGGTAAAGAATCTGCCTTTCTTTAGATTTTAGAATCCCAAATAAAAAATATATTGTTATCAAAAGATTATTTAGAAAATATTCTTTAGTCCAATAAAACTAAAACGTACATGTTTTCTCAAACAAAGTTAAATGTTTAGAAACATCCATCATGTGGATAGCAGATCAGTTAATACAATTCAAATGAATTTATGAAAATTCCAAAGGATATTTTTCTTTTGATTCTTGGGTACTTATAAAAATTATAAATCAGGATTGCGTAATTGATCTTTTCTAGATTACTGTAAGTATGCCATATTGTATATTACGGGAAGGTCTCACATATTAGCCAATTAAACCATCTTTCACTGGGATGACCCAGAGGGATGGTATGGGAAGGGAGGTAGGAGGCAGGATGGGGAACACATGTATACTCGTGGCAGATTCATGTTGAAGTATGGTAAAAACCAATACAATATTGTAAAGTAAAAAAAAAAATAATAAAATAAATAAATAATTAAAAAATACAGGAGAAACATTTAGGATAATTATTTACAAATTTTTTTAGCAACCCATTTTTCTAATGACTTTAGGGCTTTGGAAAAATAACCAAATGCTACTGAATTACAGGGAACACATATCAGAGATCATTAAAAGAAACTCCACAAAATAAAAAATCTACTTCCCTAAAAGTTATATAATGTGCTACAAAGCTGGCCAGAAAGGGAGACCCATGAACTAAATTCAAATTCTGCCAATAATGACTGTAGCTTAAATAGGCTTCTGCCTTTCTGGATAAAATCAGTGTATTGTGGGCTCGGTGATGGTACATAAAGGAGTGCTAAATGAAATAGTTTCCAAGATGGTATCCAAGGTCATACACAGTTGCAAGATTTTTTAATCAGTCCTGCCCATCATTAGACACAGAAGGAAATCTCTGACTGTGGAGTTGGCAGAGAGAGGCACCTCACTAGTGAAACAACTGCTAAGGGTGTCATTCCTGAAGGCAAACAAGCTCCTTGCATTTCTGTCCACAACCCTCTCTGCTACTCCCAAGCATAGGTCTCCAGTCACTGCAGGGATACAAGGACAGTGAATGGCTGCAAAGACAGATGTGCAGCCTTGGTTCCCGGCGACAACTACCCACAAGGACCAGCACAGAATCCCGAGCGGCAGATACTCACTGGTGTTGGGCGGAGAGGTATGCACACCTCATCCACATTCTACCCTTCCCAATGAACTGTCTTCCTTCACTCCCTACTTTTATATGATTCATGCTAACAGGAAATTCTTGTAAATAAGCTGTAGAAATAGGACCATCAGATACATGGATCACCCTAGCTGAAGGAGAACCTAGTGGTCTGGTGCCCTACAAAGAAGTGCAACGGGAACAAGTAGGGACAAGGAGTTGAGGTAAGTCCCCCGAGATGCACTGTGAGATCCTGAGGTGGAGCTTTCTGGGTTATGGATTAGAGGGGCTATATTGATTTAGAATAACTTAATGAAAAGGACCTTCCAGAGGATTTTGCCAAAACATATTTTAAAGGAATTTAAATAAAACACCTGCAGTGATCCTTCAGCCTCATAGAATGAATATAGTAAACTAAGAGCCAATCTCTTAGTTTAAATGAGAAAACTTAAGTCCCAAGAGCTTTGAGGACATTCCCTAGGATCTTCATCTCCTAACCCCCTCAAGAGTAAACAGAAGGAACTTAACTGCCCTTCCCAGAGATGACAGATCACTTTACACTCCTCAGATACTATTGAGGTATCCAGAAAAATCTTTCAAATTATCTGACTTTCCTCACTACAGGTAAATTTCCAAATGATTCCATTTATAATATTTATGATCCAATTCTTCACAAATACTATAAAAATATTAAGACTTATACAATGTTGAGTCTTATCCTGGTTAAGTGTCAAATCACTGAAATACACCAGTTTCTAAAAAGATGTAAAGAGTCTTCCTCTAAACAGGAAGACTAAGATTTCAATAAACTGTGACGCTAGTGGTAAAGAACCCACCTGCCAACGCAGGAGACTTAAGAGATGTGGGTACTATCCCTGGGTTGGGAAGATCGCCTGGAGGAGGGCATAGCTACCCATTCCAGTATTCTTGCCTGGAAAAATCTCATGGACAGAGGAGCCTGGAGGGCTACAGTCCATGGGGTCACTAAAAGTTGGACATGACTGATTCATTGATTGCAAAAGGCTGGATTTGAGGCAAGCTCAGTGGGGACTCTATAACGATTATAGAGCAGCAAGGAAGAGGCCTGCAGCATCAGAGTGAGGCAGAGGATGTGATACAAGCAGAACCCAGGAAAGGAGAAACCAATGTCGCCAAATCCGAAACAGAGAGATGTTACATGAATACGCCCAGTGTAACAGCCAGAGCCAAATACATATTCAATAAATGGTGAGTGTGAGTGACAGGACTGCACCTGGATATTTCCACAACTCAAACTGTGCAAGGATGCAGACTGACAGGAAAGGTCAACGGGTCTGACTTAGATAATTACTTATGTTTAACAGAAAGAGGCTTAACTATTTTTAAAGCCCAAACTGCATTTGCTGTGTAAGAAACAGTATCTGAGTAGACTGAATTTCTCAACAGGCTTTCCTAAGCACCTTCAAGGCCAGGGAATAAAGCAAGGTTCAGGGTAGAAAAACTATTGCTATTCTGCTTTTTTTCCCTACCTCAGAAATAAAATATGGCTACAGCGTAATCATTTTATAAGCAATGTTTTTTTTTTTTTTTCTGGTCTGAGAAATAGATTACATGATTACATACCCTGTGCTTAAGGTCTTGGAATGTCTTTGTTTTTCATTTTTACCAGCCCTCCATTAAAAGAACTGTTGCATCTACAAGAAATAGAATGGCAATTTTAAATAGACAATTAACTTATGTTTTTGAACACTAAAAGTCTATGCATAACTGCTCTAAAATATAGCATGAGATAAGCAACATTACGCTCACTGTATTGAAGAGAAATTGTAAGGAAAAGACAGGTCTATTTTTCCCTAGGGAGTTAACGATGATGTAGAGGTTTTAGGAAGCTATATTCAGTCAGGCTACTTTGATTTAGCTACAAGAATGTTACTGTCTGTGTAAAGGAGAGAGTTCAAGCTAGTTATGATTCTTACATCTATAAGTTAGTATAAAATATTTTATATCATGATTACAATATAATAGGACAGAGTAAAAACATAGTATAATAAAAGTTTTTGGTATTGATCTTAATATTTTATTACTGTAATTTCTACTGCTTTTAGACAGGTGATGAATCTCATTGTATCATCATGCGTTGTGGATGGAAGGTACCCAGTGCAAAGGTGGGAGACTTCAGAGAATCATTACTCCATGTTTTTAACTTATTTGTAGTACAGGTGGCTTGAAAAGATTAAATAAACATCAATCGATTATTTAGTATTGGCTAAAAGAGTATAACGTGGCTAAGAGAGTGCTGGGACATAGCACAGGCCGACCTCATTTTATCATGGCCTGCTTTGTTGTTATTCACAGATATTGCATGTTTTCATAAACTGAAAGTCTGTGGCAACCCTCCATCAATCAAATCTATCAGTACCATTCTTCCAACAGCATTTGCAGACTTGATGTCTCTGTGTTATATTTTGGCTATTCTCACAATATTTCAAACTTTTTCATAATTATATTTGATAGGTGATCTGCGATCAGTGATATCTGATGTTACTACTGTAATTGTTTTGGGGGAGCCACGAATCTCGCCCACATGACAATGAACTTAATAAACTGTTGACTGCTCTGTCAACCAGGCACTCCCCCGTCTCTCTTTCCTTGAGCCTCCCTAGTCCCTGAGACACAAACATATTGATATCAGGACAATTAATAACCCTAAAATGGCCTCTAAGTGTTGAAGTGAAAGGAAGAGTCACGCTCTAAATAAAAAACTAAGAATGATTGAGCTTAGTGAGGAAATTCACGTTCAAAAACTAGGCCTCTTTGCACCAAACAGCTGAGTTATGGATGCAAAGGAAATGTTCTTGAAGGAAATTAGAAGCGCCACTGCAGTGAACACACAAAGAGAAACAGCATTATTGCCAATATGGAGAAAGTTTTAGTGGTCTGAATAAAGGTCATATCAGACACAATATCCTGTTAAGCCAAATCCAGAGGAAGACCCTAACTCTCTCCACTTGTATGAAGACTGTGAGAGGTGAGGCAGCTACAGAAGAAAAGTCTGAAGCTAGCAGAGGCTAGGTTGTGAGGTTTTAGGTAAGAAGCCATCTCCACAACATAAAAGTGCAAAGTGAAGCAACAAGTGCTGACATAGAAGCTGTAGCAAGTTATCCAGAAGATCTAGCTGAGACAATTAGTAACAGTGGTTACACCAACCACCAAATTTTCAACTTAGATTAAACAGCCTTACACTGGAAGACGAGGCCATCTAGGACTTTCATAGCTAGAGAGAAGTCAATGCCTGGCTCCAAAGCTTCAAAGGACAGGCTCATTGTCTTGGCTAGGGGCTAACTCAGTTGGTAACTTTAAGATGAAGCTAATGCTCAATTACCATTCTCAGAATTCTATGGGCTTAAGTATTAGGCTTAATTACTCTGTGTGTGCTCTATAAATTAACCAAAAAAAGCATAGATAAAGAGTACATCTATTTACAACCTGGTTTACTGAATATTTTAAGCCTACTATTGAGACTTACTCCCCAGAAAAAGATTCCTTTCAAAATATTCCTGTTCATTGATAAGGTACCTGGTCATCCAAGAGCTATGATGGAGATATACAATGAGATTAATGTTGTTTTCACATCTGCTAACACACATCCATGAATTAGCCTATGGATCAAGGACTAATTTTGAATTTCAAGTCTTATTATTTAAGAAATACATTTTGTAAGGCTATAGCTACCATATACATAGTGATTCCTCTGATGAAGAAGGCATGGTAAGTGTAAAAATAATCTCCAAATTTTCATGAAAATACAGAAGACTCCCAAATAGTCAAAACAATCTTAAGAAATAAGAACAAAACTGGAGTCATCATGCTTCCTGATTTCAAATCATATCACAAAGCTATGGCAATCAAAACAGTATGATACTGGAACAAAACAGACACACAGATGAATGGAACAGAATAAAAAGCCTAAAAATGAAACCACACTTATATGGACTATTAGTCTATGAAAAGGAGGGAAGACTATACAATGGGGGAAAAGACAGCTTTTTCAATAAACGGTATTGGGAAAACTGGACAGCTACATGCAAAAGAATCGAACTGGATTACTCTCTCACACCATGCACAGACAGAAAAGTTAAAAATGGATTAAAGACTTAAATAAGTAGGAAATAAAATCATGAAACCTCTAAAAGAAAACATAGGCAATAAGCCTATTGATATCAATCTTAGTAGTATTTTGGAGGTATATGTCTCCCCAGGCCAGAAAACAAAAGCAAAAATAAGCAAATTTGATTTAATAAAACTAAAAACTTTTTGCACAGCAAAGGAAACTATTAGCAAAACAAAAATGCCACTTATTGAATGGGAGGAGAAATCTGCAAACAATATATCTGGTAAGGGGTTACTATCCAAAATACACACAAAATATACAAATAAGTTTTATAATTCAACATCCAAAAATACAAACCAACTGATTTAAAAATGGGCAAGGGTATCTGAATGGATATTTTTTTCAAAGAAGACATACAGATGGCAACAGGCACATCAAAAGATGTTTAACATCACTAATTATCAGGTAAATGCAAATCAAAACCATAATGGGATACCATTTCACTCCTGTTAGAATGGCTATTACCAAAAAGAAAAAGTAAGTATTGGCAAAGTGAAGTGAAGTGAAGTCCCTCAGTCGTGTCCGACTCTTTGCGACTCCATGGACTACATGTAGCCTACCCGGCTCCTCTGTCCATGGGATTTTCCAGGCAATAGTACTGGAGTGGATTACCATTTCGTATTGGCAAGGATGCGGCAAAAAGGAAATCTCTGGGCACTGCTGGTGGGAAGGGAACCGGGTGCAGCTACTAAGCTGAACGGTATAGAGAGTCCTCAAAAAATGAAAAAAACACAACTACCACATTACCAGCAATTGCACTTCAGTCACGCATACAGTCAAAGAAAATGAAAAGCTAACTAAAAAAGATAAACGCACCCTTACGTTCACTGCAGCATTATTTAACAATAGGCAAGATTTGGGGCAATTCAAGCAACCATCAACAAACGAATGGATAAAGATGTTCATGTTTGGGAACGCATGTACACCCGTGGTGGATTCATGTCAATGTATGGCAAAACCAATACAATATTGTAAAGTAAAATTAAGTAAAAATAAAAATTTAATTAAAAAAAAGATGTGATACACACATACTCACACACACATCAGAGTACTATTCAGCCAAAAAGAAATCTTGCCTTTTGCAACAACATGGATGGACCTAGAGGATATTATGCTAAGTGAAATAAGTCAAACAAATACTGCTTATATGTGAAATCTAAAACACAAAACAAATGAACAAATGTAACAATGGTCATAGATACAAAGGACAAACAGCTGTTTGCCAGAAGGGAAAGTGTTAGGGGAGGAATAGGTGACGGAAATTAAGAGGTTCAAACTTCCAGTTGCAAAATAAATGAGTCACTGGACTGCAGGAATACTGTCAGTCAAATATTATGTAATATCTTTTTTACTGTGATATATTATAACTAGATTTATCAGAGTGATCAATCTGAGATGCATGGAAGTAGTGAATTACTGTGCTGTATAACAGAAACTAACATAAGGTGGTAGGTAAATTATATTTCAAAAACAAACAGAAAAAGAGATGAAATTTGTGGTTATCAGATGTTGGGGTGGGGGGATTTGATGAAGGCAGTCAAAAGGTAAACTTAAAGTTAAAAGACACAAATGAGAACTAGAAATGTAGTGTACAGCGTGATACATATAATTCACACGCATGTAAGAATTAAAGATTTTAAAGTTTAAAAAATAAAAAACTAAAAAAAAAATAAAAAAAAAGAAAGTTGTTGAGATAACCTAAGCATTCTCATCACAAGAAAGAGAATTCTATTTCTTTAATTTTGTATATATCTGTGTGAGATAATCGATGTTTACTTATTGTGACAATCATTCATGATGTATATAGGTCAAATCATTATGCTGTACACCTTAAACTTATAAGTGCTCTATGTCAGTGATGGGGCTTCCAGGTGGTGCCAGTGGTAAAGAACCCACCTGCTAATGCTAGAGATATAAGAGATATAGGTTCAATCCCTGGTTTGGGAAGATTCCCTGGAGGAGGCCATGGCAACCCACTCAACAGTATTCTTGCCTGGAGAATCCCCGTGGACAGAGAAGCCTGGCAGGCTACAGCCCATGGGGTCACAGAGTTGGACACGACTAAAGTGACTTAACACATGTCAACTATATCTCAATAAAAATGGAAGGAAAAAAGAATTCTCACCAAAAAAAAAAAAAAAAAAAAAGACATACATTTTTAAGGCTATAGCTGCCCCCAGGCAGTGATTCTGCTCATGCATCTGGGTAGAGTCAACTGCAAGCATTCTAGAAAATATTTACCACTCCAGATGCCATTAAGAACATCAGAGATTGACGGGAAGAGGCCAAAATATCAACATCAACAGGAGTTTGGAAGAACTCGATTCCAGCTGTCATGGATGACTTACTTTGAGGGATCCAGGACTTCAGCAGAGGAAGGAACTCCAGATACGGTGACAGTACTAAAAAAAGGAGAATTTGATTGACATGGAGCCCAAAGATGTGACTGGATTGGTGCAATGTCATGATACAACTTAACAGATGAGGAATCACTTTTATGGATGAGCAAAGAAAGTGGTTTGCTGAGATGGAATCTACTCCTGGTGAAGATGCTGTGAAGATTGTTGAAATGATAAGAAAAGATTCAGAATATAACATAAACAGCCCATAAAGCAGTGGCAGGGACTTTGAGAAGATGCAACATTCTAACAGAAGTTCTACTGTGGATTAAATTCTATCAAACAGCATTGCATGCTGCAGAGAAATTGTTCATGAAAGGAAGAGTCAGTAGATGCAAACTTCATTGTTGTCTTGATTGAAGAAATTACCACAGCCACCCCAAACTTTAGCAACCACCACTCTGGTGGTTCAGATGGAAGAAGCCATCTGCACTGAGGGAGACCTGGGCTTGATCCCTGGGTACGGAAGTTCCCCTGGAGAAGGGAATGGCTACCCACTCTAGTATTCTGGCCTGGAGAAGTCCATGGACAGAGGAACCTGGTGGGCTACCATCCATGGGGTCGCAAAGAGTTGTACAGGACTGAGCAACTTTCACTTTTCACCCTGGTCAGCCAGCAGCTGTCAACATTGAGGTAAGACCCTCCATCAGCAAAAAGCCTACGACTTGCTGAAGGCGTGGATGACAGCTAGCATTTCTCAGTCATAAAGTATTTTTTAATTAAGGCATGTACATTTTTTTTAGACATGATGCTATTGTAGAATTAACAGACTATGGTATAGTGCAAATGAAACTTTCACAGGCACTGAAACAAAAAAATTTATATGACTGACTTTATTTCTATATTCCCTTTATTGTGGTTGTCTGCAACGGAACCCACAATATCTCCAAGGTAAGCCTGTAGCTCCTCTTTAAACGACAACTATTATCATCATTAAAAACACCTCCCTCCTCCCATTTTTCCTTTTTTTTTTTTTTTTTAACCTTCCCAAGTTGGGAAGTGGCTGGGAGGGCAGTGTAAGGCTTAGAACTGACCCTGGGACTAGAGCCACAGTACCTAGTTTAAAACTTACCTCCAAGGCTTACTTACTGTGTGACCTTGGGCTTTTACCTTTTGGATCCTCAGTTTTCTCATATGTAAAGTAAGATGAATCCTTCAGGGTGAGTGGAGGGAAGACCGAATTTATACTTACAAAGTGCTCAAGATGAGCAATGAGTCCCGGTCCTCTCCTTACCCTGAGGGTCTCCTTTGATAGGCCCATCTAGACATCATTTAAACACGCCTTTCCTTCTCATGGGTTGGAACTGAGTTTTATTTTACCAACTTTAAAATGCCAATTTTAAACTATACGTCTAGCACATGGGAGCTTTTCAAAAAACATAGAATTCTAAACTTGACTGGTCCCAGAAATACTTGGTATGGTTCAAAAGAGCAGGGGCTAGAGACTGACCCACGGGGCTACCCTTTATGCAGTTCATCTGAAAAAGGATGAAGGTCCTTCATAAAAAAGTCTGGACTAGAGTCCTGCATTTTTACTTTGCTTTTTGGTGTTAAAGCTTAATTTTGTCATGGCTGTTTTTAACCATGCCTCCCCACTGGGCTGTAAGCTCCAGAAGATCAGGGTTCTAAAACAAACACAGGAGTCGGCTTTCTTCCACTTGCCCTCCAGCTCCCTTCTCTACCTTCTCTCTCCTCAGCCAGGAGGCTGATGTGTAGAAACTCCATCAGTGAGTCCCCTCATCTTCCAGCTCCCTGTGATGTGTGGAGCCTGGGAACCACACCAAGAGACCAGAGGCAGAAAGTAATGGAAAGCTATGGTCTCTGTTCCCCAGAGTTCTGACCTGAAGGGTCCTCTCAAGAGGGCTTTCTCTCTGGGATTCTGAAAATATGTTTTCTTCTGAGTACTTTGGACCTGGCGTGGTAACAGCTCTACTCTTACTGGTCCCAGGGTGCTGTAATTTCTCTCCACTTTCCCTACAGCTTTGCTCAAAAAGTCTGTTTCTTAAACCCTCTAGAAATAATCTAGTTTGAGGGCGCCATTTGTCTCCTGCCGGAACCTGGATCGATGCAGCACTGCAGGTACGTAGTGGGGAGCCATGAAACCGCTCTGCAACCAGACAGCAACCGCTTCTCCTCTTGCATGCCCAGCTGGGACCCAATGCTGTACCCTCACAACTCCTGAATGACTCCAATATCTATCAATCCATTTCTGAAATGATAACGGTGTCTTTATTCATTCTTTTCCTTCAGGAAATTCTTTTAAGAGAAAAGATCTTGGCTACAATCTAGGAATCATTTTCTGTTTATTTTAATTTTGGTTTGTTTACTTTTTAGAGGCACATTTTTACTTCTTTTATTATTATGTTCATGTTTAGCATTAGCTATAACTGATAATTGTTGTGCCCAGAGTCCGAGTCCCCAAAACTGAGAGAATAAGACGTCCACAGCAATGCAAAAGCATGACGGGGTTTATTGCTAGCTAGGGCTCAAGTCTCATCCAGCACAGTGGAGTCTTGACGAGAGCCGAAAGCTCTGAATCACATATACTTTTATACAGACGGTTCTTTGTTCCTGTAACAGCATAGCTGATTGGCTAAACCATACACGTGCGCGGGACTATTAAACCTCGCATCCCTACCTGGATTGGCTCAGGTCTGGCGTGGGCGCGGGGCTACGGGGATTTTTCTGATAGGTCGAGCTACACTGCCTGCGGGAGTTTCCGGTGCCTCAGCTTTTCTGGAGACTAAACCTCAGACCTAGCCTGCCCTGGCTCCAGTTTGGGCCTAACAATAATATAATCTGAGTATAAAGCAGTACATTTTTCAAGAGATTTTGTTCTTTTTTCAGTGAGTAAGTGAATGAGAGCGTTTAAAACAGACTTAGAAACATGCCATTAACAATTATTTTATATATTATACTTAATTACACTTAATGTAAAATAATTTGAGATAATACAGATATAATGGAAATGCTTCTGCTTTTCCTTGTGTACTTCCTTCAATCCAGCCCAGATGTTACAAGAGCTTTACAGTACATTTGGGAGTAAGCAACTGATACTCATTTACAATGAACTTCTGTTTACACGTATTATTTCTGGAGATTCATCTATGGAATTATGAAAGTATACAGCAAATTACCATGTTAATTTCTTTTCTTCCACAGGTGTAGACTTACTGTTATACAACTTGCTGTTGTTCGTAAATCAATATTTCCATTTGGTGAGGAAGATTTTCTACGAAAGGCTTTGTCCTATTTCTGTGTATTTAGGCTTCCAAAGGGACTGATATTCAGGAAGAAAGTAAACAGTAGAAATAGGGAAGAAAAAAATCCTGTAAAACAAAGTGATAATAAAGCTCCTCATCAGGCTTCCCTGGGGGCCTGAATCCACCTGCCAGTGCAGGAGACATGGGTTTGATCCTTGGTCTGGGAAGATCCCATGTGCCACAGAGCACTTAACCCTTGTCCTACAACTACTGACTCTGTGCTTGAGGGCCTGGGAACCTCGCCTACTGAGCCCATGCGCTGCAACTGCTGAGCCAGTTCCCTGCAACCAGAGGAGCCATTGCCATGAGAAGCCTGCACGCCGCCACAGAGAGTAGCCCTGCTCACTGCAACTAGAGAACAGCCTGCGCCCAGCAATGAAGATCCAGCACAGCCCCAAATAAACAGATTACATTAAAAAGGAAAACTCTCTGCCACAAACAGAACTACACCCAGAAAAGCTTAGCAGTGAAGTCTATACTTCTCTACTTAAAACTAAGGTTTGATATTAACCATGTGTACTTCTCATCTTGTTTTCATCTACCTTTGTATTTTGTCTTCCTTTTCATGACCATTATTCTGGATGTTATACAAAACAGCCAAATGCAACAGGGGTAAATACCTGTACTAAGTCAGTCAGTTTTATTCTGTCTTGTCCTAATGTTTTAACAAAACTGACAATAACAGTCAGAAGATCTCTCACAGGGAGTTGAATAAGCTGCATTTAACAAAACTGACTGGCTGTGTGCACTCCTCTTTTAGGGGAAGGGGCTGTAAAGCCAACTGCACATAACTGGATGAGTGAAGATGGTAGTAAAGTCAGAAAATGGACTAAATGTTTACCTTGCAGATGTGCATGTTTTGGGAAATATGCTATTTTCTGCTGTTGTCGCTGTGTCCATGTAACCACAATGAACTGGTCAAGGAAGCGGGTGCTTGTTTCCATGGAAGTTCAGGGGTTGACTGGTTGATTAAAACCCTCTCAAGGGCAGCAATGCACTTCAAGATTCATGTAAGTGCTGGTTTGTTGCTCTCCCACCTGATATAACCATGTTTCATCAATCTAGTTGCATATTTGAAGAAATGTCACTTACAATTATCCGTGTTTTACAGCTGCTGTTGGCCAGCAAGGTTGACATAAAGGTTCTGTCAGGGCAGGCCAGGCCAGGCCTTGGGGTTGGCATTTTATCCACTGCAGAGTTGGGGGCAATACCCACTCACAGAGGCATATTTGGTAGAAATGACGATCTCAATAGGGGACAAACGGGAAGAACTAAGTAGTTCCACTGACCTGAGGATACAGTCATGGTTGGGGAAAGCAGAGTTATGGCTGAAGCTTCATGCACATGCAGAGAAAACCAGAGAGAATCCAGGCTATTCACACTCTTCCCCACACCAAAGGTTATGCAAATATACATGAAAGACCTCAAAGGGGTTAATTGCTCAGTTATATCTGACTCTTTGTGATCCCATGGACTATAGCCATGAAGCTCCTTTGTCCATGGAATTCTCCAGGCAAGAATACTGGAGTGTGTTGTCAGTCCCGTCTCTGGGAGATCTTCCCAGCCCAGGGATCGAATCCCAGTCTCCTGTATTACAGGTGGACTTCTTACCATCTGAGCCACCAGAGAAGCTTCAAGACCTCAAAGGGCTCAGATAAAGACCAGAGCAGGATTTAAAATAGCCTGAGTTTGAAATGCATTATCCACTTCATATAGAGATTCACAAATTGTGAAGAGAGGACTTACTGGCAAAGTGGTCAAGCACAATCTCTCATGAAAACCTACACAGACAACATGAAATGACTCCCAGAATACCAGACCTAAAAACTAAAAAAATTTTAAAAACTTACATATATGTCTATATACAAACTGAGTAAAGATATCAGTGGAAGAATATTAGAGGTGAGACAGATTTCACAGAATTAGCTAAGGCAAATTATTAAGAGTAATTTTTTGGTGGCTCAGATGGTAAAGAATCCACCTGCAATGCAGGAGGCACAGTTTCGATCCCTGGGTTGGGAAGATCCCCTGGAGGAGGGCATGGCAACCCATTTCAGTATTCTTGCCTGGAGAAATGCCATGGACAGAGAAGCCTGGAGGCTACAGCCCATGGGGTGGCAAAAATGACTTAGCGACTAAAACAACAACAACAAAAATGGACAGAATTAAAAGGAAAACCAGAATATTAGCTGGAGATTTCAATAATTTCAATTGAGCAGAGCTGCAGCAATGATATAAAACACTTATCAACCAACTCAATCTAACTGACATTTATAGAACACTTCCCTCAATGCAGAATATACACACTCTCTTTAAGCTTATATGGAGCACTCTTCACGACAGGTCTATGCAATGCCATAAAATCTTATATTAATATCAAAAAAGTGTTTAAAATCAATAATTTAAGTTTCACTATTAGAAAACAGGAAAGGTGTAAATTGATTCCAAATGAGTAGAGGGTAGGAGATTTGAGCAGAAGTAATGAAAAAGCAAGCAAGCAAAGGAAATTAACATGGCTGAAAGATGGCTATCTGAGAGATAACTAAGATTAATAACTACTACTAAGATGATTAGTATCAGCAAAACTGATTATGCAGAATAGGAAGAAAACTCAAATTATCAGTTTCAGGAAGAGAGGGGATACCAGTAGGCATCCTACAGATATCAATAATAACAGAATATTATGCACAATTTTATGCTAATAAATTCAACAATGAAATAAACAAATTCCTTGAAAATCTCAGTCTCACAGAGTTGATGCAAGATAAGACAGAAACTTTAAATTGTCCTGTATCTATTAAAGAAATTGAAGAATAAAATGTTCCCTCAAAGAAAACATTGACTCACATGGGTTCAGTGGTATATTCTGTCAACCATATAACCATGAAAGACTATCAATCTTACACAAATGATTAAAAAAACAGAAATAGCAGAAGTAATTCTCAGCTAACTTTATGAGGTCTGTACTACTAATATTCAAATCAAATACAAGCAAATAAAATTACAGCTTAATATCCTTCTCAAGTACATAGTTAAGGTCCTTAAAATATTAGCAAATAAAATTCAGCAACATATAAAAAGTTAATACATCACAAGCAAGCTAGGCTTATCCCAGGAAGAAAAAACTGGTTTAACATTTTAAAATAAACAATATAATTCATCACAATAACAGAATTAGCAGAAAACTCCCATATGATTGTTTCAAATGATACAAAAAAGCCTTAATTAAATTCAAAACATAGTCATAATAAAATTACTCACAAAATTAGGAACAGATTGGAACATTCTCAATCTGATAAAAGGCAACCTCAAAAAAACTTAAAGCTAACATAATATGTTACAGTGAAACACCCAACACTTTCTCCCTGAGATTTGGAACATTCACTTTCTCCCCGAGATCAGGAACAAGGAAAATATACCTGCTCATCACTTTTGTTCAACAACTTATTCTGGAGTACAATAAGCTTGTGCAATAAGGTAAGAAACTGAAATAGAATGTAATGACCTAAAAGGCAGAAATAGCACTTTTATTTCCAAAATACATGGTTGTCTATCTAAAAAATGCTAAGGAATTTTTTGTTGTTGTTTAGTCTCTAAGTAGTGTCCAACACTTTTGTGACCCTATGGACTGTAGCCCACCAGGCTCCTCTATCAATCAGATTTCCCAGGCAAGAACACTGTAGTGGGTTGCCATTACCAACTCCAGGGGATCTGCCTGATCTAGGGATCAAACCCGTGTCTCCTACATTGGCAGGCAGATTCTTAACTGCCGAGCTACCAGGGAAGCCACCACAAGGAATTTATGAAACAAATATTCAAACAGTTAGAAAATTATATAAAATAATTTCACTTAAAACAGTGTACAAAATTGAAAATACTTAGGAAATAATTTAACAAAAGAAGTGTAAGACCTCTTCACCGAAATCTACCATCACTTCAGTTCAGTTGCTCAGTTGTGTCCGACTCTTTGCGACCCCATGGACTGCAGCACACCAGGCTTCCTGTCCATCTCCAACTCCCGGAACTTGCTCAGACTTATGTCTATTGATTCGATGATGCCATCCAACCATCTCATCCTCTGTCATTCCCTTCTCCTGCCTTCAGTCTTTCCCAGAATCAGGGTATTTTCCACTGAGTCAGTTCTTTTCATCAGTTAGCCAAAGTATTGTAGCTTCAGCATCAGAAATCTACTATACACTGCTGATATTATCATGTTCATGGGTTAGAAGACTCATCATTGTCAGGATATCAGTTATCTCCGAATTCATCTACAGATTCCATGGAATCCCAACCAAAATTCCAGCAGGCTGTTTCATAGAAATGGACTGATTTTAATATTTACATGGAAACTAGAAAGATCTGAAATAGCTAAAATAATCTTGAAAACAAAAAACATAGTTAGAAGACTTAAACTATCCAATTTCCAGGCTTACTATAAAGCTACACACTTATCACGGCAGTGTGGTACTGAAATGAGGATTGCCAAAGTGACCAATGAAACAGTCCCAAACCAGATCCACATATATTGTTAACTGATATTCAGCAAGATTGTCAAAGCAAATCAATGTGAGGAAAAGAAAGTCTTTTGGCACAGGGTCAACTAGATAACGTGTAGGAAATGAATCCCAACCTCTGTTTCATACCATTTATAAATATTCAAACTGCATCAGAGACCTAAACTTAAAAGGTAAAATTGTATCATTTTGAGAAGAAAACATGAGAGAATTAATTGCTGTCTTGAAATAGGAAAAGATTTCTTTGGATACAAAAATCACTACACATAAAAAAATTGACAAAAGTAGATTTTACCAAAAGTGAAAACTTTTGCTCATCAAAAGACAGTTTAGAAAATAAAAGAGCATGTTAGATTGCAAAAAAAAAAAAGAAAAAATTTGTAGTATGTATATTTGACAAAAATACTTGTAGACTGAATTCTATGAATCAATAATAAAAAGCAAACCCAACAAAAAGTCAGTTAAAAACTTGAAAAACACCTCATAAAAAAGATATATGAACATTCAATAAGCACATGAAAGATGCTCAATATAAATTTTACTCAGAAAGATGCAAATTAAAGCCTCAGTGAGGTACTTCTTCACATGCATCAGGAGACTGACAATACCAAATTATATAAAGCATATGAATTGCTCACCTTTTACTGATGGGAGTGTAAAATGGTACAACTGTTTTCAGAAACTGACAGTTTATGCGGTTAAGCATCCAGTCAGCCTTTGAGCCAGCAACTCTGCTTCTAGGTATTTAGTCAATGAAAAAACATACACATAGAGACACTCTTAACTTTCTTAGCAGCTTAGTTTTTAAGAGAAAAAAACTGGACACAACCTGAATGCCTATCAAAAGGATAATGTACCATTTGTGGTACGCTCCTAAAAGAGAATAGGATGCAGCAATAAAAAAATAATTAATTACTGATACAAACCCAACAATGATGAATCTCTGAAACCTTATATTGAGTGACAGGACCCAGGATCAAGTACTTACTTGATCAAGTATGATTCCATTGGAATGAAGTTCAAAAATAAAACTAGTCTATGGTGATGGATAGATATAAGAATGATGCTTATGTAAGGTGGAGTTTGACAGGTGGGAGAACATGGATAGTTTTGGGGGTGATGGCAGTGTTCTATAGCTTTGTTACACTGTGGATGCACAAGTGGACCACTGTCAAAATTCAAATTGTATACTTAAAAAAGTCTGTATGCTTCACTGTATACACATTTTATTGCATAAAATGATTATTATTAAGAAGGCTATGGATAAACCTTCCATTTTTTCACTTTACTATTCTAGACATCAGTTTTGCACAGCTCACATTCTCCCTAATTAAAAAGTACAATCAACCATCAAGAGCATGAAAAGAGACAAGCATCTGGCTGTCTTGAATCAAACCAAATTGTGATTGGCATCCCTACTGTCAATATGTGCAATTTTTATTCAAAAAGTCTTATTTGTGATTATAATACAATTATTTGCTCTTTTTCCTAGCCAAAGATGCAGGCTATTCAACTCCTATAAAACTACTGATATACTTACACATCCATGTTATACTAATAAAAATAAATCTCATAATGGCAAAGGAATTCTTCAAAGATTAGGCTTAAAAATCAGTGCTGTGGGAAATCTGAAATTCGCTTTGATCTTACTTGGCTAAAAATGGACTTTTTCTGGATCAATTAATGGAATAAAAAAAGCCTGATGACTTATTTCCATTTGTCAAATAAGCTTTAGCAATATTTAAATAATGACAGATGTTATGGTAGGTGTTTGGGAAACTCCTGTCCCGGACACTCACTCACCTTTTACGCCTGATTTAGTGCATCGGCCTTATGCTTGTCTACCTATCTCCTTTAATAATTATAGGACATATCACTAATACTGAAGAGTGATCTTACTGTATAAAAGGACCATACTGTAATCTACATTTGTAATTGTTTTATCAACATTCAAGCTATGTATTGTAATATTGCACATTCATTCACTGGGTGCCTGTCAGGCAAGGTACTGTCCAAAGTGATCAGAATAGATAAAGTGAAACAATTATGTGGAATCTCCATGTTATTAAAAAAAAACCCAGTACTTAATAATTCCTTAGATCAACCTTAAAACTGAAACACAAAAACTTCATTTGGTAAAACAGGCAAGGGTAGGATGCAGAAAGAAATCAGCTGGTTGGAAGGATCATGCCAAGTTATTGAAGAGTTGGCAAATCAGGCTCTTGAAGAGGAGACTTTATTCCACATGTGATAAGGGGTACTGCAGATGTTTCTGGGTTGGTGAGGAGCACATGGGTAATTTCTGACTATAAAGCTATCTTCTTTGCACAGAGGGCTCCTGAAGGAAATGGACCTGGGATCTACACCCAGGAACTTACACAACAGCTACTGGCCTTGACATCTGAAAAGTTAGGAAGTATCTAGCAAGCCTAAAATATCTGTGTTAGTTTCATATTGCATCAATAACAAGCTACCACAAATTTAGTGGCTTAACACAACACAAATTGACTGCTTCATAGTCCTTGAGATCAGAAATCTGAATTCACTCTCACTGGGCTGAAGTCAAGGGATTATCAGGCCTGCATTCTTTCTGGAGGGTCTAGGGGAGAATGTGGAGCAGGTAAGGCAGAGGCAGATTAAGAAAAGTAGACCTCTTAACTCCTGCCTGAGGAACTGGTCTGAAGTCAGGCATGCAGTGGTCCCATAAAGGGATCAATTGGTTTTTACAATTCTCACTGCATCCAATGTTCTACTTCTGTGCTTCTCTCCCTTATCAAACACCAGACATGAAGTCTTTGGGGGCAAAGCCCACCTATTATTAATTGTTGCAACTGTTATGAGTTAGTATTTTAGTTATGTTGAAATAAAAATATTAATTCTTGGTACAAGGACTCAAATCTGTGTTCTCAAAACACACACTAAGACCCTAGTGAGCGGTCAGAGGGGGAAGAAGAAACGACAGTGGAGACAGACTCATAGAGAGAGACGTGGACGATGCTACACTACTGGTTTTGAAGATACAGAAGGGGCCATGACCCAAGAAACAGAAGCAGACTATGCAATGTGGGGAAAGCAAGGAAACAGATTCTCCCCAGAAGGATGCAGTCCTGTCAATGCTTTAACTTCAGCCCAGCAAAAGGGAACTCAGACTTCTGATCTCTAGGACTGTAAGGCAGTCAATTTGTGCTAGCTTGTTACAGAAGCAATATGAAACTAACAGAAACTAACATACATGTTTTATGCTTGTTAGATGCTTCTTTTCAGATGTCAATGCCAGTAGCTATTTTGTAAGGTCCCAGATGTAGATCCCATATTCCAAAATTCCCTGAGACTTTATATAAAGAGACTGTGCCGAGTAGGGTCAATTCAATCTTACTACTTTGTGTACTTCACCACAAGTCACCCTCTTAGAAGTATGGTTGATCACTGAACACCACAGGGGTTAAGAGTCTGCCCTTCATTTCTGCACGTCCTCCACATCCACATATTTAACCAACCACCAACTGTAGTTCTGTAGTATCTACTACTGAAAAATATCCATATGTAAATGGACCTGCGCACTGTTTAAGGGTTGACTGTATATCACTTTGTATCAGGATTTTTAAGTCTTATCCCTTCCTTTAAACAATTATTCAGTATTGTCACTACAGTCCTTCTTTTTCTCCTGCCCCCCTCCACTTGTTTGGAGGGGCAGAAAAAACTGCAATCAAGCCATGTAATGGTGTGAACTTGGGATTGAGATAGAATGTTGTGATTTGATTTTACTATTGCTGAAATTTGTATTAATTTAAGTATTTCATGGCTAGCAGACCTATTCTGAGGTGCATTCTATGCTATAGATTCTGCATTAAACATCTCCAGCATATTATGATAGTATGGCAGAAAAGTTACTTCAAAAACAAATGTTCTTATTTTTATCCTGCATATGTCATTTTGATTAGAAAATGGTATTAAGTGGCTAAAATATTTAGAAACATATACTGTATAATGTAAATGTGATCAGTCTTACATTCTCTAGAATTGACCACATACTAAGCCACAAAAAGAGCCTTGATAAATTTAAGAAACTGAAGCATCAAGCATCTTTTCCAACCACAAAACTGTAAGACTAAAAATTAATCATAAGAAAAAACTGTAAAAAAACACAAACAGGTGGAGGCTAAATAATATGCTATTAAACAACCAATGGATCACTGAAGAAATCAAAAAGGAAATAAAACAATACCTAGATTTGAATGAAAATGAAAGCACGATGATCCAAAACCTATGGGATACAGCAAAAGGAGTTCTAAGAGGGATGTTTACAGCAACAGAATCTTACCTCAAAAACAAGAGAAATCTCAAATAAACAATAACCTTACACTTAAAGCAATTAGAGAAAGAAGAAAAACAAATCCTAAAGTTAGAAGGAAAGAAATCATAAAGATCAAAGTAGAAATATATGAAAGAGACAGAGAAAACAATAGCAAAGATCAATGAAACTAACAGTTGTTTCTTTGAAAAGATAAATAGAATTGATAAACCTTAGGCCAGACTTGTCAAGAAAAAAGGGAGAGGACTCAAATCAGTAAAATTAGAAATGAGAAAGAAGCTACAACTGCCACCACACAAAGAGAGACTACTGCAAGCAACTGTATGCCAATAAAATGGACAACCTGGAAGAAATGGACAAGTTATTAGAAAGGTACAATCTCCCAAGACTGAAACAGGAAGAAACAGAAAATATGACTAGACCAATTACAAACACTGAAATTAAAACCGTGATTAAAATCTCCCCAACAAAAGTCCAGGAGCTGATGGCTTCACAGGCAAATTCTATCAAACATTCAAAGAAGAGATAATACCTGTCCTTCTCAAACTCTTCCAAAAAACTGCAGAGGACAGAATACTCCAAAGCTCATTCTATAAGGCCACCATCACCCTGATATCAAAACCATACAAAGATATCACAAAAAATAAAATTATAGGGCAATATCACTGATGAACATAGACACAAAAATTCTCAGTAAAATACCAGCAATCCAAATCCAACAATACATTAAAAGCATCACACACTATGATCAAGTTGGATTTACCCCAAGAATGCAAGGAGTTTTCAAATCAATCAGTATGTTACACATCAACAAATTGAAGAATAAAATCCATATGATCATCTCAATAGATGCAGACTAAGTTTTTGACAAAATTTAGCATCCATTTATGATAAAAAAAACTCCTCAGAAAGTGGGCACAGAAGAAACATACCTCAACATAATAAAGACCATATATGACAAACCCACAGCTAATATCATACTCATCAGAAAAAAGCTGAAAGCATTTTCTCTAAGATCAGGAATAAGACAAAGATGTCCACTCTTGACACTTTAATTCAACATAGTTTTGGAAGTCCTAGCCATGGCAATCAGAGAAGAAAAAGAAAAGGAATCCAAACTGGAAAAAGTTAAACTGTCACTGTTTGCAGATAACATGATACTATACATAGAAAATCCTAAAGAGGCTACCAGAATATTAAAATTTAAACAGAAAAAATCCTAATCAGGCTACCAGAGCTCAATGAATATGGTAAACTTACAGGATACAAAATTAATACACAGAAATCTGCTGCATTTTTACACACTAACAACAAAAGATCAGAAAGAGAAATTCAAGATATAATCCCATTTATCACTGTATCAAAAAAAATACCTAGGAATAATCCTACCTAAGGAGGCAAAATACCTGTCCTTTGAAAACTATAAGTTGCTGATGAAAGACATCAAAGATGACACAAAGAGATGGAAAGACATACCATGTTCTTGGATTCAAAAAAATCAATATCATCAAAATGACTATACTATTCAAGGCAATCTACAGATTTAATACAGTCTGTATCAAATTATCAAGGACATTTTCACAGAATTAGAACAAAATAATCTTAAAATTTGTATGGAGACACAAAAGACCCCAGTAGCCAAAGCAATCTTGAGAAAGAAAAGAGAGCTGGAAGAAATCAGGTTCCTGACTTCAGACTACACTACAAGGCTACGGTCAACAAAACAGCATGGTGCTGTCACAAAAACAGATCAATGGGACAGGATAGAAAGCCCAGAAACAAACCCAGGCACATAATCAATTAATCTACAACACAGGAGGCAAGACTATGTAATGGGGGAAAGACAGTTTCTTCAATACACAGTGCTGGGAAAACTGGACAGCTATATATAAAATAATGAAATTAAAACATTCTTTAACACCATGCTGCTGCTGCTGCTGCTGACTCACTTCAGTCATGTCCGACTCTGTGCGACCCCATAGATGGCAGCCCACTAGGCTCCTCCGTCCCTGGGATTCTCCACGCAAGAACACTGGAGTGGGTTGCCATTTCCTTCTCCAATGCATGAAAGTGAAAAGTGAAAGTGAAGTCACTCAGTCGTGCCCGACTCTTAGCGACTCCATGGACTGCAGCCCACCAGGCTCCTTTGTCCATGGGGTTTTCCAGGCAAGAGTACTGGAGTGGGGTGCCATTGCCTTCTCCCTTTAACACCATACCTAAGAAATAAGCTCAAAATGGATTAAAGACCTAAATGTGAGACCTGATACTATAAACTCTTAGATGAAAACATAGGTACAACACTCTGACATTAAAAACAGCAATATCTTATTAAATCTGTCTCCAAGAGTAATGGCAATAAAAATAAAAACAAACAAATGGGACCTAGTTAAATTCAAAGCTTTTGCACAGCAAAGAAAACCAAAACAACAAAATGAAAAGACAACCCACAGATTAGGAGAAAGTATCTGCAAATGATGTGACTGACAAGAAGTTAGTCTCCAAAATTTACAAACAGCTCAAGCAACAGAGTATCATTAAAACAAACAATGCAATAAAAAAATACGACCTAAATAGACATTTCTCCAAAGACAACATACAGATAGTCAAGAGGCACATGAAAAGATGTTCAACATCACTAATTATTAGAGAAATGCAAATCAAAACTATAAGGTATCACACCAGGCTATCATAAAAAAAAATCCACAAACAGTAAATGCTGGAGATGGTGTGGAGAGAAGGGACCTCTCCTATACTGCTGGTGGAAATGTAAACTGGTACAGCCACTACGGATAGAAGTCAGAGGCTACTTAAAAAACTAAAAATAGAGCTACCATATGATCATACAATCCCACTCCTGGGCATATATCCGAGAAAAACATGGTTTGAAAGGATACATGCACCCCAATGTTCATTGCAGCACTGTTTACAATAGCCTAGACATGGAAGCAAACTAATGTCCATCAACAGATAAATGGATAAAGAAGAAGCGGTACATATATACAATGGAATATTACTCACCAATTAAAAAGAATGAAATAATTCCATCTGTAGCAACATGGATGAACCCACCCAGAGATTGTCATACTGAGTGAAGTCAGTCAGACAAAGAAAGATAAATATTGTATGGTATCATTCATATGTGCAATCTCAAAATAAATGATACAAATGAATTTATTTACAAAATAGGAATAGACTCACAGACTTAGAGAATGTACTCATGGTTATAGGGGGGAGGGGAGGGGATAGTTCAGGGAATTTGGGATTGAGATGTACACCCTACTATATTTAAAATAGATAACCAACAAGGACCTACTGTTTAGCACAGGGAATTCTGCTCAATATCATGTAACAACCTAAATGGGGAAAGAATTTGAAAAAGAATATATATGTTTAACAATCATTTTGCTGTATACCCAAAACTATCACAACATTGTTAATCAATCATGCTCCAATATAATATGAAAAGTTTAAATATAATATGACCAGTCTTTTATAGAACTTCCCTGGTGGCTCAGACGGTAAAGCGTCTGTCTGCATTGCAGGAGACCTGGGTTCAATCCCTGGGTTGAGAAGGTCTGCTGGAGCAGGAAATGGCAGCCCACTCCAGTATTGTTGCCTGGAAAATCCCATGGACAGTGGAGCCTGGTAGGCTACAGTCCGTAGGATTCCAAAGAGCTGGACATGACTGCCTTTACTTTCACTTTATAGAACTTAAGTGGGATGTTACATATGTATACAGAATATAATGGCATTAATGAGAAAGAGCTATATCCTGTATTTACTTCTGATTTTACTTCTTACAGAATAAAGCCTCATTTTTGCATTTTGAGCCTTTGAAAATGTCTTGTTACAGGATAAGGGCATTCACTTTCATTTTATTTTGTGGAACACTGAATTACATAGTGCTATAACCTTAGCAGTTTTAAAATATGGACACATTCAGATAAAAATATATTCAACTTCCTTGGGCAAAAATCTCCAGAACATGAAGTTTACTGGTTGTACAGCCAAATGACCTATTTAGGAAAAAGGTCAGCAAGTTGTAAAAAACCAAAATGATAAAACTCCAGGATGAGGAGGAGAGAGAAATATTTTACCGAAGGGGAAGAAACTACCCAAATCACATCCAGAAGAAAGCAAGATCTGAAATGCTTTTTTCTTTTAATTGACAGATTAGACTGATGCCAGCTATTTAACTTTCAACAAGCCACTCAAATTCTCCATGTCTTCCTATCACATGGGAAGGGACTGGTGAAAAATAATCACCTATTACATCTGAATTTGGTCAGATGTGAATTTTAAGCTGACAGTTACCTCTTAAAATTGCAAGTGGACAGACAGGTTGAGGGCTTCCCAGGTGGCGCTACTGGTAAAGAACTTGCCTGCCAAGGCAGGAGACATAGAGACCTGGGTTGATCCCTGGGTTGGGCAGATCCCCTGGAGGTGGGCATGGCAGCCCACTCCAATATTCTTTCCCAGAGAATCCCCGTGGACAGAGGAGCCTGTTGGGCTCCAGTCTAAGGGGTTGCAAAGAGTTGGATACGACGGAGCACATGCGCAGACAGACTGAAGGAGTTGGGTCCAAAATTCTCTTTCGGTTTGGAATGGCTTGATTAGTTTAATCTGAAATAAATGGAATGGTTATTAACTGACCTCTGCAATCTCCATCTTAATAACCATCAGGTACAATCCCAGCACTCTCTTTAATTGCTGTTTTGTTTCAGGGATGCTCAGAAAGTATTACTCATCTCACTGTTTACACTCAGCAAATGGTTAGGAATAAAAACAATCATCATTTGATTCCAATGACCACACAAAATCCTACTTAAAATCATTTCTTCTTCTACCTCCTGCTCCTTTAAAAAAATAAATAACCATTTAGGGCCCCTTTCAGTCTATCAGTCTCTTGTTCTCAAGCAGTTTCTCTGAATCTGGTAAAATTTATAGGGGATTTCAATGTTTTGTTTTCACATAGCTTGGCACACTTGATTGATTTTCTTGGCTAATTTTGCCCCTTTATGTTCTCCTCCCCATCTCCTTGCATCTTTCTGCTCCTCCTCCATTTTTGTTTCTCCTAATCTTCCTCCACCATCCCCAGTCTATAATTCTGCTTCCATTTTGAAACATCAGAACAACTAGTATTAATGTGTCCATTATGCCAGACACAAAGCTAAGTGCTTTTCATATTTGTTGTTGTTCAGTCAGTAAGTCATATTCTACTCTTTGCGACACCATGGACTGCAACACGCCAGGCTCCTCTGTCCTCCACTAGCTTCTAGAGTTTGCTCAAATTCATGTCCATAGAGTCAGTGATGCTATCTAACCATCTTATCCTCTGCTGCCCCTTTCTCTTTTCATACACTATCTCATTAATTCTCAATATGAGTCAAGTACTATTACTAGTCCCATTTAAAAGATGAGAAAACCAAGGCTGAGAGAAAGAAGACACAATGCTACAAAATGGTGAATTCCAAATACTGGACCTGGCATCTTGGATTTCAGAGCCCAAAGCCACACAATCCTCTGTTACATTGTTAACACCTTGTGTAACTCAAGTTCCCTCAACTTTCAAGCAAGTGGTGGACAGCTCAGCCATGCACTTAGCATGCCTTGAGTCAACGGATGGATGTCCGAATGCAAAAGTAATAGCCAGTATGAGACTCTTGATTACCTTGAGGATCTGCTATGAAACATGTGGCTTATGCATTCTGCATTTTGCTGCAAAGATAGATTCCAATATATACAAAGTGACTTGGGGTCTTAGCAGTTGTGAAAACTGTATCATGCATCCCCACTGTCCCTGAGGAGGGTCACATCACAGCAGCTCCTGCTGGACTCCGAGATGCTTCAGGTGAATTCACTTAAGCTATTGATCTATTCACGCAGCTATTGATCTCCAACAATCTCACTGCTTCTGCTTTCCTTGATGTAGACAAGATAAAGCTGGTGTTCCTTATGCCAACAAATTTATAATAAGCTTCAGAACTGCTGCCTTAGTTTTCCCTCTTAAGGAATTTGTAACAGGTTTCCTAGGAGAATTGGTTAAGGGATCCACTTGGAGCTACACCAAGCAAAGCCAGTGCCATTTTCCAGCACCCAGAGACCAAAGCTGGCCCCACCCTCCACCACCTCAGAGAGAATTTCCTGTCTACCTAGGACACATATGTGTACGCTGTTTTTCCTCTCTTGTTAGAGTATTATTTCCAAAGCTTGAGGCCATTTTCCACCTGCTTTCTGGAAGATCCAATTACCATGTCTCTTGTTCCTTCCCATTCTAGTTTCCAGGGACCCAAGAAGCAGGGAATGTAGGTTTGGCTTTGCCTTTCTACCTCTAGGACACTGAACAACTGCTGAACTTAAAACACTGATGTGATCCATTTATAACAAACTTACATATATCCAAGTCAATAGTGACATATCTTCTTTTCCAACAATGTTGGAAATACTTTTGGAATTTTCTTTTAGAATAACTTTTAAAAATAAGTGAAATCAATGAATGAGATGCTATCCAAATAAATAGCGATAACCCTTATCTTTTGTGGGTAAAGTTTGTTTATGAAGCTAAGTCTAGAAACGAAGGTGAGATGACATACATGGCTGCACATGACCTTCACACATTGCCTGATCTCCTTTTCCACAAAGGCTAATTAATGCTCAGCAGAGTGCAGCTTATTAATGCTCAGCAGAATGCAATTAAGGTGCAGCTTACTGGCTGCTGATAGATGGTACCTATTCTGGTTGGTGGGTGCCTATCATACAGGATGCTACATTTTGTGAAAATTGCCCTATTTCCATCTATTCTCCATCATAGTTCAGTTCAGATCAGTCGCTCAGTCATGTCTGACTCTTTGCGACCATATGAACTGCAGCACACCAGGCCTCCCTGTGCATCATCAACTCCTGAAGTTTACCCAAATTTATGTCCATTGAATCAGTGATGCCACCCAATCATCTCATCCTCTGTTGTCTCCTTCTCTTCCTGCCCTCAATCTTTCCTGGCATCAGGGTCTTTTCAAATGAGTCAGCTCGTCACATTAGGTGGCCAAAGGACTGGAGTTTCAGCTTTAACATCAGTCCTTCCAATAGACACCCAAGACTGATCTACTTTAGGATGGAATGGTTGGATCTCCTTGCAGTCCAAGGGACTCTCAAGAGTCTTCTCCAACACCACAGTTCAAAAGCATTAATTCTTCAGCACTCAGCTTTCTTATAGTCCAACTCTCACATCCATACATGGCCGGTGGAAAAACCATAGCCTTGACTAGATGGACCTTTGTTGACAAAGTAATGTCTCTGCTTTTTAATATGCTGTCTAGATTGGTCATAACTTTCCTTCTAAGGAGTAAGCGTCTTTTAATTTCATGGCTAAAATCACCATCTGCAGTGATTTTGGAGCCCAGAAAAATAAAGTCTGACACTGTTTCCACTGTTTCCCCATCTATTTTCCATGAAGTGATGGGACCAGATGCCATGACCTTAGGTTTCTGAATGTTGAGCTTTAAGCCAACTTTTTCACTCTCCTCTTTCACTTTCATCAAGAGGCTCTTAAGTTCTTCATTTTCTGTTGTAAAGGTGGTGTCATCTGCGTATCTGAGGTTATTGATATTTCTCCCAGCAATCTTGATTGCAGCTTGTGCTTCATCCAGCCCAGCGTTTTTCATGATGTACTCTGCATGTAAGTTAAATAAGCAGGGTGACAATATACAGCCTTGATGTACTTATTTTCCTATCAGAGCCATCATAGTCAACCAAAGAGTCCGAAATGCAGTACTTGAATGCAATCTCAAAATGACAGAATGATCTCTGGTCGTTTCCAAGGCAAACCATTCAATATCAGGATAATCCAAGTCTATGCCCCGAGCAGTAATGCTGAAAGAGCTGAAGTTAAACAGTTCTATGAAGACCTACAAGACCTTTTAGAACTAACACCCCAAAGAGATGGCCTTGTCATTATAGGTGACTGGAATGCAAAAGTAGGAAGTTAAGAAACACCTGGGTTAACAAGCAAATATGGCCTTGGAGTATAGAATGAAGCAGGGCAAAGGCTGATAGAGTTCTGCCAAGAACTACGACAGATTGGTCATAGCAAACAGCCTCTTCCAACAACACAAGAGAAGACTTTACACGTGGACATCACCAGATGGTCAACACCGAAATCAGCCTGATTATATTCTTTGCAGCCAAAGATGGAGAAGCTCTATACAGTCGGCAAAAACAATACTGGGAGCTGATTGTGGCTCAAATCATGAACTCCTTATTACCAAATTCAGACTTCCATTGAAGAAAGTGGTGAAAACCACAAGACCATTCAGGTATGAGATAAATCAAATCCCTTAAGATTATACAGTAAAAGTGACAAATAGATCGAAGGGATTAGATCAGATAGAGTGCCTGAAGAACTATGGATGGAGGTTCATGACACTGTACAGGAGACAGGGATCAAGACCATCCCCATGGAAAAGAAATGCAAAAAAGCAAAATGGCTGTCTGAGGAGGCCTTACAAATAGCTGTGAAAAGAGAAGCGAAAAGCAAAGGAGAAAAGGAAAGATGTAAGCATCTGAATGCAGAGTTCCAAGGAACAGCAAGGAGAAATAAGAAAGCGTTCCTCAGCGATCAATGCAAAGAAATAGAGGAAAACAATAGAATGGGAAAGACTAGAGATCTCTTCAAGAAAATTAGAGATACCAAGGGAACATTTCATGCAAAGATGGGCTCGATAAAGGACAGAAATGGTATGGACCTAACGGAAGCAAAAGTTATTAAAAAGAGGTGGGAAGAGTATACAGAAGAACTGTACAAAAAAGATATTCACGACCCAGATAATCACAATGGTGTGATCACTCACTTAGAGCCAGACATCCTGGAATGTGAAGTTAAGTAGGCAAGTATCACTACAAACAAAGCTAGTGGAGGTGATGGAATTCCAGCTGAGCTATTTCAAATCCTTAAAGATGATGCTTTGAAAGTGCTGCACTCAATACGTCAGCAAATTTGGAAAACTCAGCAGTGGCCACAGGACTGGAAAAGGTCAGTTTTCATTCCAATCCCAAAGAAAGCCAATGCAAAAGAATGCTCAAACTACCGCACAATTGCACTCATCTCACATGCTAGTAATGCTCAAAATTCTTCAAGCCAAGCCTCAGCAATACATGAACCATGAACTTCCTGATGTTCAAGCTGGTTTTAGAAAAGGCAGAGGAACCAGAGATCAAATTACCAACATCTGCTGGATCAAAAAAGCAAGAGAGTTCCAGAAAACATCTATTTCTGCTTTATTGACTATGCCAAAGCCTTTAACTGTGTGGATCACAATAAACTGTGGAAAATTCTGAAAGAGATGGGAATACAAGACCACCTGACCTGCCTCTTGAGAAACCTGTACGCAGGTCAGGAAGCAACAGTTAGAACTGGACATGGAACAACAGACTGGTTCCAAATAGGACAACAAATACGTCAAGGCTGTATGTTCTCCACCACAGTGAGCTTGTTTCTTCTTGGCATGCTCTGCCTCAGGACCTCTGCAGCTACCCCTTCTGCTCTGCATGTACTTCTTGGCAGAGATGTTTGCCCTCCACGTCTCTGACTGTCTCCATTCCTCCTCTCTGTTTGTGTTTCTATTCAAATACTACCTCGTTAGGCAGCCCTTCCCTGACCACACAATACTGGGAAAAAGTAATTCTGCCCATTACTCTTTCTCCCTACCTTGCTTCATTTTTCTTCACAGCAAGAGTCATCCATGGAGCTTATAAGGTTTACAAAGATATTTAAATATATTTTAGTTTATTTGCTTTTTTTCACATTATGATTCCTCCATTAGAACATGAAATCCATGACAGCAGAAGTGATGTGTATGTTAAATAAATGGTTAATTTAACACAGTTAAATTCTATATCCTCTGGGCTTAGAAAAGTGTCTTGCATGAAGAAAGCCCTCAATAAATATTTGTTAAATAATTGTTGTGAATTTCTGATTAAAAATGGGGTCTGACTGGAAAGTATGAGGGCATGCCTATTCTCCTAGCTCATTAACTTATTTCTGATGATAATTTTACAGAGGTACTTTTAAAAATGTTTATAACAATCATGGCCTCTTAAGATGTCAACCTTGACAGACAGTTGGAAATAAACATTCTGGAGTAATACAAACAAACAGAATATAAATGTGTTCCAACTGTATCATCATGTCACATATATTTCCCTCTTCTAATTGAGTGGGCAACAAAGATACCACTGGCAGATGAGTTTTTTTTTTTCTTTCCTTAATGACTGCCAGCTAGTAGAAGCTGGCTTGATGTCACCTCTTTAACTAGCTGAGTTGTCAACATCGTCTAGGCAAGGAGGTACTGAAGCTAACAGATAATAACAATAATGATAAAAATAAATCTAGTTAGCATTCAGTGAGAGCTTATTATGTGACAGGCCTGTGATAAGCATTTCACAAGCTTTACCTCATTTAAGCCTCATAAGAATTCTATGATATGTTCAATTTTAGAGAGAATTTCTCTCTGTCTACAATGTGGGAGGACCCAGGTTCAAGCCCTGTGTTGGGAAGATCCCCTGGAGAAGGAAATGGCAATCCACTCCAGTACTATTTCTGGGAAAATCCCATGGACAGAGGAGCCTGGTAGGCTACAGTCTATGGGGTGGCAAAGAGTCGGACATGACTGAGCAACTTCACTTTTCACTTTCACTAACCATAGATATGCTTAAATAATTTGCTTAAGGTCACTATTAACAATAAGATGGCGGAGTAGAAGGATATGCTCTCATCTTCTTCGAGAACACCAAAATTGCAACTAGCTGCTGAACAACAATCAACAGGATTATGCTGGATCCCACCAAACAAAGATACCCCACATCCAAGGGCAAAGGAGAAGCCTAAACAAGATGGTAGGAGGGGTGCAATCGCATTCAGAATCAAACCTCACACCTGCCAGAGGCACTTGGAAGGTGCAAACAAAACCTTGCGCACACCAGGACGCATGGAAAGCAGCACTGACCCCTACAAGAGACTGAACCAGACCTGCCTTTGAGTGTTTGAGAGTCTCCTGCAGAGGTACAGGTCAGCAGTGGCCTACTGTGGGAACAGGGGCTCTGACTGCAGCAGACTTGGGAGGCATGGCATGTGGCCTAAGTCCTCTTGGAGGAGGTCACTGTTAACTCCACTATTGAGCTGCAGAGCAGACGACCCACAAAGTGCAGAACAATTACAGCTAAAAAGTTCTCGCACTGTTGCAAAAGTTCTAGGGCCCAGAACAGTCTTCCCAACCTGGGTATCCAACAAAGGGACTAAGAAGCCCCAGGGAATTTGACTGAAGGCCAGTGGGATTTGATTTACAGAACTTCCATAGGACTTGGGAAACAGATTCTTGGAGGGCACAACAAAACCTTATGTGCACCAGGACCCAGGAGGAAGGAACAATGACCCCACAAGAGATTGACCCAGACTTGCCTGTGAGTGTCCAGGAGTCTCCAGCAGAGGCCTGGGTCAACAGTCAGGGGCACTGAATACAACAGTTCTGAGAGCCTCAGGGTACTGGCATAAGTCCTTTTGAAGAGACCAAACTACAGGGAGGGAACACAGCACCACCCATCAGCAGAAAATTGGATTAAAGATTTACTGAGCATAGCCCTACCCAGCAGTTTACCCCACAGCCAGGAAGTTTACCTCCCTTCAGGAAGCTTCCACAAGCCTCTTATCCTCACCCATTAAAGGGCAGACAGAAATAAAAACCACAATCACAGAAAACTAACCAAACTGATCACATGGACATGGATCATAGCCTTGTCTAACTCAATGGAACTATGAGCCAAGCCATGTAGGGCCATCCAAGACCGATGGGTCATGGTGGAGTGCCGGGAGCCAGCACAGGAGATCCCACCCATGACAAGGTCATGCAGAGGCCTGATGGGCAAGGCAAGTCAGGTCTCAAGGGGTCTTCTGTCTGAGCATCTATCCCAAAACCAAAATCTGTCTGTTTACTGTCTGCTGTACTATACTCTTCTGACATTACCACCTTTTCTCTGGAAAGAGTTAACTCAGAGCTTCAGTTAACAGTCTCTTGCATATAAAAAGAATGTCTCAGTTTAAACCCCTTTGATGGCTTTCTAACTTATCTGACGGGTCTGCCCGGACTTTTACAACCTGCGGATTGTTTACAGCCCCCAACATCTTTAAGATGTTTTAAGCTTCATGCCTCTCATGGTTGGAGTACAAATTGAAGCAGGGCAAAGGCTAACAGTTTTGCCAAGAGAATGCACTGGTCATAGTAAACACCCTCTTCTAACAACACAAGAGATGACTCTACACATGGACATCACCAAATGGTCAATGCTGAAATCAGACTGATTATACTCTTTGCAGCCAAAGATGGAGAAGCTCTATACAGTCAGCAAAAACAAGACTGGGAGCTGACTGTGGCTCAGATCATGAACTCCTTATTGCCAAATTCAGACTTCCATTGAAGAAAGTAGGGAAAACCATTAGGCCATTCAGGTATGACCTAAATCAAATCCCTTACAATTATACAGTGGAAGTGACAAATAGATTCAAGGGATTAGATCTGGTGGACAGAATGTTTAAAGAATTAATGACAGAGGTTCGTAACATTGTATAGGAGGCAGTGATCAAAACCATCCCAAAGGGAAAGAAATTCAAAAAGGAAAAGTGCTTGTCTGAGGAGGACTTACAAATAACTGAGAAAAGAAGAGAAGCTAAAGGCAATGAAGAAAAGGAAAGTATACACATTTGAATGCAGAGTTCCAAAGAATAGCAGAGAGAGATAAGAAAGCCTTCCTAACTGATCAATGCAAAGAAACATAGGAAAACAATAGAAGGGGGTAAGACTAGAGATCTCTTCAATTAGAGATACCAAGGGGACATATAATACAAAGATGAATACAATAAAGAACAGAAACGGTATGGACCTCTCAACAGAAGATATTAAGAAGAGGTGGCAAGAATACACAGAAGAACTATACAAAAGAGATCTTAATGACCCAGATAATCACAATGGTGTGATCACTAACCTAGAGCCAGACAACCTGGAGTGTGAAGTCAGGTGGGTCTTAGGAAGCATCACTACTAACACAGCTAGTGAAGGTGATGGAATTCCAACTGAGCTATTTCAAATCCTAAAAGTGCTGTGAAAGTGCTGCACTCAATATGCCAGCAAATCTGGAAAACTCAGCAGTGGCCACAGGACTGGAAAAGGTCAGTTTTCATTCCAATCCCAAAGAAAGGTAATGCCCCAAATGTTCAAACTACCGCACAAGTGCACTCATCTCACATGCGAGCAAAGTAATGCTCAATTCTCCAAGCCAGGCTTCAACAGCACATGAACTGAGGACTTCCAGATGTTCAAGCCGGATTTAGAAAAGGCAGAGGAACCAGAGATCAAATTGCCAACATCTGTTGGATCACAGAAAAAGCAAAAGAGTTCCAGAAAAACATCTACTTCTGCTTCATTGACTATGCTAAAGCCTTTGACCATGCGGATCACAACAAACTGGACAATTCTTACAAGAGATGGGAATACCAAATGACCTTACCTGCCTCTTGAGAAAACTGTATGCAGGTAAGATGCAACAGTAAGAACCAGACATGGAACAACAGACTGGTTCCAAATTGGAAAGGAGGACGTCCAGGCTGTTGTATATTGTCATCCTGTTAATTTAACTTATATGCAGACTACATCATGAGAAAGGCTGGGTTGTATGAAGCAAAAGCCAGAATCAAGATTGCCAGGAGAAATATCAATAACCTCAGATATGCAGATGACACCACCCTTATGGCAGAAAGCGAAGAGGCATTAAAGAGCCTCTTGATGAAAGTGAGAGAGGAAAGTGAAAAAGCTGGTTAAAATTCAAGATTCAAAACACTAAGATCATGGCATCTGGTCCCATCACTTCATGGCAAATAGATGGGGAAACAGTGGAAACAGTGACAGACTTTTATTTTGGAGGGCTCCAAAATCATTTCAGATGGTGACTACAGCCATGAAATTAAAACACGCTTGCTCCTTGGAAGAAAAGCTATGACCAACCTAGACAACATATTAAAAAGCAGAGACATTACTTCACTGACAAAGGTCCATCTAGTCAAAGCTATGGTCTTTCCAGTAGTCTTGTATGGATGTGACAGCTGGACTATAAAGACAGCATTGAGGAATTGATCCTTGTGAACTGTGGTGTTGGAGAAGACTCTTGGGAGTCCCTTGGGCTGTAAGGAGATCAAACAGGTTAATCCTAAAGGAAATCAACCCTGAATATTCATTGGAAGGACTGATGCTGAAGCTCCAATATTTTCGTCACCTGATGCAAAGAACTGACTAATTAGAAAAGACCCTGATGACAGGAAAGATTGAAGGCAGGAGGAGAAGGGGATGACAGAGGATGAGATGGTTGGATGGTATCACAGACTTGATGGACATGAGTTTGAGCAAGCTCCAGGAGATGGTGAAGCACAGGGGAAGCCTGGCATGCTGCAGTAGTCCATGGGGTTACGAAGAGTCGGACACGACTGAGCAACTGAACAACAGCAGTAACAAGGTCACTGAGTCAGAAAATGGCACAGAGCCAGGTTTCAAAGTCGTGTTTCCATCTCCAGGTTCTGAACCGTCAACCTTGATTACTCACTGGTCTCTGTGTGTATCATGTGCTGTATGTACACACCTGATTAATCCCATCACACAATTCAGCGTGGAGATCCAACCCCTTCTATCAAGGAGTTTACGTTTAACCACCTATCCAAAGTCCTGATGATTTCGTAAACCTCAAATTCCCATTGGTAGGCCCAGACAAGATGTCCTTTTGCTTATTTCATTATACGCACAGCCCCCAGTTTCAATACAGGACAGTTGGGAAGGGTTTCTCAATCCTGGCAATGTTTCTACCGTCTTGGTTGTCCTCCGTTATACTTTCCACATTCAAATAATCAACAGTGTTCATTTTTACAATATACTGAAGTTTCAGAAATGCTTTTCCATCTCTTATCATGAAAAATTTCTGAGTCAAGGAAAATAGGTGATATTATCATCATTTTTCAGATCATAGTCATAATCACAAAGGTAGGAAGAAGAGTTAGACTCCTGACTTCCTCTCAATATGAAAAAAAATAAAATAAAATGAAACTGCTAGGTAGTTTCAAAGAAATGGAATAATGCAATACTGAAGTTGGAAGAGGTCCCAGAAGTCCTGTTTTTCATCCACCTCATTCTACAGATGAGGAAAAGAGTTCCAGAGAGAACTGCCCAAGGTCACAGAGGTACTGTCCAAACCCCACATAGAAGCCAAGATGTTTCAGTCCATTTCACGTCCCCTTACCACCTCATGTCATGTCTAGGATACAAATGTTATACTACGTGCACACACAAGGCTGTCAGAAGACCAAAAATTTCTCTAGCAGAAAAGCTCAAATCTCTCCAACTTCTAAATGGCTGTTACACAAGCCTGGCTGTGCATGACTTAAATGGAACACAAAATGAAACTTGCTGTAAAGAAAGTGGCAAAGTTGCTAACTGGTCCCTAAAGTCATAGTAGCTAGACCATTACCCTCAGCGCTATTTGATTTCTCATTGTTTTTTATGAGAATTGCATGGGAATTTAAAACTGCACTGCCATTGTCTGGCTTCATGGCAGAAATCTCGTCTCACCTCATCATCCTTCAGTCCCTGCTTTCCTGGGGGGAAGATCCCCCTTTCCGCCAATTTTCCTCTCCCTTGGGTGGTTACAACAAAAAGCCAGGAGCTGCACTCAGGGACTGTGGCTTAATGGAAGCCCTGGCCTCGAGGATGGGGGTCTCAAAGGCTGGGTCTCTACCAACCATTCCTGTGGGCATCTAGCTGGCCTCACCCAGAGGAGGTGGTGAGCCGTACAGCTATGAGGAATCTGGGTATATTGACAGAGAGAGGGTTAAGCCCCAGCAGGGGCAGCAGTGGGAGATGACAGCGACTGGAATGATCGGGGATGGGTTCTGGGAACTAGAGCTGCTTTGGCAGAGCTGGTGCTGCAGGAATGCCTGAGAAGGCTAGATCCAGGGGTAACTGGCCCCCACCTCCTCTCCACTTTCATTTCTCTTAAGATGAGACTGAATTATTGAGCATTTACTCCATGTGAGTACTAAATTTTAGTTATTTTACTGAAACTTAATACTTAACAGTGACTTAGAGTCAGTTTAAGACTTGTGTATTATATTTGGAAGAGTTTTAAGAAAAGAATGCTTTCTATGTAGGGATCACTGTGTGCATACAACGTAAGAATTTAATCCTCAGGACTCCGTAAGATATACAATATAGGTGTGTTTTGTTCTGACAGACTGATACTTGAACCTGCCCCAGGTCGGACAGCTGGGAAACACTGGGCAGGACTGAATCCAAGATGCCAGTGTTGTGATTCTTGGATGCTGTGGTATCAGGTGAAACCTGGGTCCTAGGAACCTGTACTGCCCTACCCCCATGTGCAGGTACTACAGACAGGCAATTTACATTTGCATTTGGGGATCAGCCGAGTGTAAAAAGGGACCCCTTTCCTGCTTATACAACAACTGAAACTGCCTGCAGAGCGTGAGTCTGCTTTAACCCTATTCATAATATCAGCAAAAGTGAAACCCTTCTTGTTTTTCTTTTTGACACAGTGAAACAGACTGTAAGTTTCCAAAAGGAAAAGGGTAACAAACAACAAATAGAAAAGATTCTAAGTAAGTACCGGATCCAAAGAATGAGTTTCAAATGTATTTTAGAAATCTTAGTAAAAGAAGGAAAGCATTTGGCCAATGCTCTCAGTTCCTTTTCTTTAGATAATCATGTGAGGGACATGGAGTAAGGAAGGCTCCTAGCTGCCCCCGTCCTGATGATGCTCAGTATCCTGGCTTTCCTGTCTCAGAGGGACCACACTGCCCAAGCATCCAGCCTTTTCCAAGAACACCAAACACAAAGTTAAAAAACAAAACCTGTTTCTGTTTCAAAATTCTTAGATGCCAGGGTCTTCTCTTTCTGTTCCATTCTACTCTCAGATTTATAGTCAGAATCAATGAACAAATGAATCAACCCTTTTCAGATTCAAGTTATCGTCCATCTAACTCTGGCTGGAATCATGTGTTGATTCACTCAAGAGCTCCATCTCCCCCTTCTCGTCATGCCTCCTCTCTAGTTTCCTCTATCCCAAACATGGACAAGAACATCAATATTGTGCAGGCTTACAATAACCATCACAGGCACATAAGAATGACCAGCTTATGCAAAGTCTGGGTCATTCTATCAGAGTAGCCACTGGGAAGGAGACAGGTTTCGATCATACATGAGATCTGTATTGAAATTTTTCCTTAGATAAAGACGGCTGTTCATTTTTATCAAGAGTGGTCCTTCCCTCATAAATGTGGGCACTTCATGCTCTTTGGAACATCCGTGGCAAGCAAACTGTTCATCTAGATCTAAAAGATTAATAGGAGTTAAAAAATGATCTCTGAACCTTCATGGAGATTTAAAGCAACATTAAAGGGATCCTTTATGTGTGAAAGAAGTGACAATTTTTAGTAGAAGATTTTAGCACATCTGACATTACAAGGAGAAAGTGCTAACTTTTTATCCTGAATGTCATTTTATTGAAAGCTGCTTTCTACCTATAGTTTCAAGGGACTTTTTTTTGGGCCGGATGATTTTTTAAAAATAAGTTATAAGGTGTGGCTGCTCTATTATTTAAAGATGCAACTTATTAACCTAATACCTCATAAACTGGGCTGAATTCATATTTATGTGTTATATCAACATTTTAAAAATATACTGCTTTAATATAGTTTCCTCTAGTTAAAGCATATATGATTATATAGGTGGCATAATTTGGGAATAAGGACCCATTTCATACCAAAATTTACAAAGAAGGAGCTATTCAAGTAATTTTCATTTCCTTATAAACTAAAACCTCTTTTCTGTATTGCCTAGGGCTTTTAGCAAATTCTGATTCAGGATGTTTAAGTCCTTGCTACCTTTCAGGCATTGTTTAAGGCGCTTATGTATAGTATTTCATTTATTTCTCAAGCTCACCTTGGAAGGTGGTTTTTATTATGCTCAATTCTTAGAAGCTCAAGGGACAACGAAACTTGAGGAAATTAGATGATTCACCCAACATCTTAACAAATCTCAAGATACAAATCCAGATCTACCCCACAAACTCTCACCTTAGCTGGTCCACACTACAGTGGGTCTGTTTCATTTTACCACTTTTACTTGTTGATTACTGTATAACAAATAAAAATCACTGGCTTAAAACAATCATTTTTCTCCTGAATCTGCAATTTGGGCAGGTTTTAGTTGGGAGAAGGTCTCTGCTCCATACATCAGTTGGGCAGACTCTGTAGGTATGGGGGGAAGTTGGGGTGGAGGGAATGGAGCCTGCTTCCAAGACAGCTCCTCCTCCTTGCCCACAAGATGGGGCTACCACTCACTGTCTTAAGGGATCTCTGCAAGGAGGTCTCTGTGCTCAGTCGCTCAGTCTTGCCCAACTCTTTGTGACCCCATGGACTGTTGCCTGCCAGACTCCTCTGTCTATGGGATTTTCCAAGTAAGAATACTGGAGTGGGTTGCCATTTCCTTCTCCAGGGGATCCTCCCAATCCAGGGATGAAACCTGTGTCTCCTGCGTCTTCTGTATTGGCAGGCAGATTCTTTACCACTGAACAACTTGGGAAGCCTCCAAGGGTGACCAGGGTCTAAAGAACTGGTGCTTCAAGAGACAGAAAATTAAAGGGGCCAGTTTCTAAGAGCCTGGACTCAGAAACTGGCTCTGTGCCATTTCTTCTGCACCCTTTTGGTCAAAAACAGCACCCAGATTCAGAGAGAAGTCCATTTTTCCATCTGTGAAGGGGAGGTATGCCAAAAAACTGAGAGACCCATGTGACAAGAACCTCACAGCCTTACACTTCATAAGATTCCTAATTCAGAGTAATTTCATTAAATTATGAAATTCGTATTTCACAAAGGTTCTCATCCCCCTTGAGTCTGCAGATACATACTTACAGATGGTAGCTCCTCAGAGGTGGGAGCCTCTGGATCTTTCTACATGTCTCCTACATGTTCCTTTTTATTGTTATCATAGTTGATACTCTATATAGATTATTTGGGCTTCTGAACAGAGTGACCCTGGGCTTAAAAGGGAACTTTAAATTTTCATGTCTTTTCGGCGTTCTCATCACGTGCAAATGGACCAGTTTCCCCGCTGGGCCCTCCACTCCAGTTCAGAGGTCTCTTTCTTAGATTAGATACAACATGGCTTTTCCCTTTTAACTAAATTTGACCAGCTCATGCTTGACTGGGATATCAGATATGACAGTTTGATTCCAATTATTCCAACTGACCTTTGCACGCAAACATCCCCCTTACAGTGCTCCTATTTCTGACAGTTGGTCCTGCCTCCTAGATGGATAAGTCTAAAGAATAAAGGAAGCAGTATGGACCTCTTACTTCCTTTGTAACTCTGCACACCAACCAGTTAGGAGTCTGGTCTATGCAATGCCTAGCCAATAAATATTTCAGCTGATGCTCAGAATAAAATCTGAAGGAAATATACTCAGTGACAAGAAACTCTCTGAATGACATGATACATAATGGATCAGATTAAGCTTTATGAAGGACACCCTTTCAATTTTGTGATTTCATTTTTGAGTTAGATTTTGTAATCACCCTTGGAATAAGACACCTGACATCTGGGCTTTGCTCTGTTTCAAGTGTACCCATGTCAAAGACTTCAAAATACTGTGGAATGAAAATGAGATTTCAAGGAATTTCCTTGGAAGTGGGCATTATTCCCTTTGAATTGCATCCACAGCTTCAATTTTGTTTTTATTCTTTCATTAACTCAATGTTCAGTTCAGTTGCTCAGTTGTGTCTGACTCTTTGTGACCCCATGAACTGCAGCACACCAGGCCTCCCTGTCCATCACCAACTCCCGGAGTTTACTCATGTCCATTGAGTCAGTGATGCCATCCAACCATCTCATCCCTCTGTCGTCACCTTCAATCTTTTCCAGCATCAGGTTCTTTTCCAATGAGTCAGTCCTTCGCATGAGGTGGCCAAAGTATTGGAGTTTCAACTTCAACATCAGTCCTTCCATTTCCTTTAGGATGGACTGGTAGGATCTCCTTGTAGTCCAAGGGACTCTCAAGAGTCTTCTCCAAAACCACAGTTCAAAAGCATCAATTCTTTGGCACTCAGCTTTCTTTATAGTCCAACTCTCTTGACCACTAGAAAAACCACAGCCTTGACTAGATGGACTTTTGTTGACAAAGTAATGTCTCTGCTTTTTAATATGCTGTCTAGGTTGGTCATAACTTTCCTTCCAAGGATTAAGTGTCTTTTAATTTCATGGATGCAATCACCACCTGCAGTGATTTTGGAGCCCCCCAAAATAAAGTCAGCCACTGTTTCCCCATCTATTTGCCATGAAGTGAAGGGACCGGATGCCATGATCCTAATTTTCTGAATGTTGAGCTTTAAGCCAACTTTTTCACTCTCCTCTTTCACCTTCATCAAGAGGCTCTTTAGTTCTTCTTCACTTTCTGCCATAAGGGTGGTGTCATCTGCATATCTGAGGTTATTGATATTTCTCCCGGCAATCTTGATTCCAGTATTATACAAATCCTTTTCCTAATTATATAATAGCCAACATACTTTAATTTGTAGAATGAATTCTGTTTAAGTGCAGCAAAATTATGATATAAGCTAAATCTCTGAAGAAGTGATAGCTATCTTTAAATTAATATCACCACACTTTTAGATTGTACGTAACTCAACACCTAGGATCTTTGTGAACCATCTACTACAAGATTTACTTTTATTTAAATCATATGACCATTAACAAAAAGACTTAAAAGAATTTGAGTTGAAAAGACCTGTCAGCGTACTTTGTCAAACCGAATTACTTTGTAGCTGAATTCCTGTTACTCTGTAGGAACTTTATCATTAACCATTTTCAAAGGTGTTTGTGAGCTTGCACTTTTTCTTTTTAGTTGTATATTGTGGCATATCAATGTACCCCAAAACTTAGTGATTTAAAACAAATTATTTCTAGACAGATAAAGTGACCTTTTCCAAAGCCTTGCTAAGCACTTACTCTATGAAAGTATTCTGATATGCATATTTACATGTAATTGCTGCTTTTACATTTAAGATATGTATTGCTCACTGATCCTATTGCTCACTGTCTTCTCTTCTATTAAGATATTTCACAGTGATATAATTTGGGCTACGCCAAACTAGATATCCAATTTAATTGGTTCTGGGTAACTGAAGGCTTTCACCATGTTCGAATGTTAAAGTGGAAATAAGTGAATATCTGTGTTAGGCAAGAAGCCCTTCTTCCCCTAACTGGAAGTTTCTTCTGGAGTGGAAGGCTCCTGGCCTCTCTTTTCTGTCTCACTTACCCACCCCAGAGCATGGGCGGGAAGTTAAAAGGTGACTTATTTGACTGGAAAATGTAGGAATGAAGCAGGCAAGCTTAATGCACCTGCTCACCCCTTTCCTTGGGGAATGGACCTGTTTGTCCTTGGAGAGCATGGGTATGCTCCAGGCTCCATG
This sequence comes from Ovis aries, assembly GCF_016772045.2. Lineage (NCBI taxonomy): Eukaryota > Metazoa > Chordata > Mammalia > Artiodactyla > Bovidae > Ovis > Ovis aries. Next base: position 57,335,516 of record NC_056059.1, on the reverse strand, counting down.
AAGCAGACCCTCCCCCTCCCTTTCCCCATACCCCAGTGTTGGGATGGAAGACTGTCTAATTCTCGTATTTAGTGTTAGGAAGTACAAAAATGCTCTGCATTATATTTGTCACCAGCAGTGGTGATAATTTATCTCCTGTCTGCATAGCCTTTGGTCTTTTTTCCCCTCATTTCAGAATCTGCAAGGTTTTAGAAGGGTGGAATTTACAGACTCACTGTCAAGCCTTAACAAATCATCATTGTCACAACAATTATTATTATTAGCAATGCTTTTTGAGCATTTGCTATGTGTCAGGCTATGAATTTACTACATTTTCATGTATTATGTCATTTAATACAGTTATGTCAAAGACATAACTGGGGGTTTTAGCAGCTTTTATAGTTGGCCATCATGAAAACCTCTCCTGCCTGCGTGCACAGGGATGGAGTCTACTTCCTAAGACTTTAAGATCCCTTTGACTCTGGTCTTACCTTGATGGGATGTAGCGAAAGAGATGTTCTGGGACTTCTGAGCCCAGGCCTGAAGAGGCCTGGCAGCTTCCACTTCCTTTCTCTGGGAAAGCAATCCCTACAATGAATCCAAATCTTGAGAAGAAGCTAGAGTGAGCAAGTCCTCATGGAGAAGCACAGAGGAGCCAGATGCAGGAGTGAGAAATGGTAAGTCACTGGTTTAAGTCACTGAATTTTGGGGCGAGCTGATACACAGGCGTGTATGCTAAGTCGCTTCAGTCGTGTCTGACTTTGTGATCCTATGGACCGTAACCTGTCAGGCTCCTCTGTCCATGGGATTCTCCAGGCAAGAAAACTGGAGTGGATTGCTGTGCCATCCTCCAGGGGATCTTCTGGACCCAGGGATGGAACCCACGTCTCTTCTGTCTTCTGTATTGGTAGGCAAGTTCTTTACCACTAGTGCCATCTGGGAAGCCCCCGGTTGATACACAGCAATAGACAACTGAAACAAAATATGGACTTGCAGACAATCTTTAAAATGGCAATTAACATCACTGCTATGGTGTACAAGAGTTTTTAAAAATCAGTAGATGATTTACTGGGCTTCCTAGGTGGCTCAGGGGTAAAGAATTCACCTGCAATGCCGGAGACTCTGGTTTGATCCCTGATTCGGGAAGATCTCCTGGAGGAGGGCATGGCAACCCATTCCAGTATTCCTACCTGGATAATCCCACAGACAGAGGAGCCTGGCAGGCTACAGTCCGCAGAGTCACAGAAAGTCAGATAAGACTGGAGTGGCTGAACATGCACGCAGCATGCACAGATGATTTGTTAAACCATAAAGTCATAATCTATTTGTATACAAAGTACCTATATGGCACAAGCCACAGTTTCCATTAAATGTCATTCTAAATGAGCCACTTTCAAAGGGCAAACAATACCATCACCTCAATACATCAGCTCCACTCTTACTCAAAAGGAGAAAAGCTCTTTGCGGAATCAAGATTATCCCTCTTTATTCCCTGTAGAGATCTCACCACCTCTTTGCCTCAGGTTCAATTATCCTGTAGAAGTTTCTACATCCTGGCTCTAGTCCTTCCTCTGGGGAGCCCTCCCAAACCCTCACTCTTGAGCCCCAAGCTGGCTTACTCCTTGGTGTCTTTTCACTTCTCTGCTCATATTTTAGCTCTCTGCTCATCACATATATTTTTATCATTCACGTAAATTCTGTGAGAGCAGAGACCTGGCCTGTTTTGTTACTGTTGTATTCTTAGCACCAGAACAGCACCCATAGGGAGTGGGTGCTCTGTGAGCTCCCACTGGCTGTGGAGGCAAACGAGTGCCTGTGCCTGCTTCCTGCCAGATACTGCTTCTTGGGGTTGAGGATCCATTCCCACGCCTTTCACCCTCTACCTTGGGGCACAGCAGCTGGAGGCCTAGAGGTTCCTGGTCACATCTGCTGCCAGGGTCTATATGTAATCCTGCTTGGCCAGGGGGACACATTGGTGTGAGATCTGGAGGGCTAGGGAAGCCAAGAGGTTCTTCTTGTCAGCCAGCTGTGGTGGCTGACACGCAGGTTCAGCAGATAAGGGTACTTGCAGAAACCAGCCAGCTACCCAGTCGCCAGCGGTGTAGACTGGCAGCGGCTTCTACGTTCTCCCGTCCTCTGGGTGACAGCTTTGGCAATGTGAACTGAATGTCCAATAGTGCCCCTGACTTTCACGTCTCTGACCCTTACAATTGTGTTTAGTTCCTGAACATATCTGGAATGGTCTTCATTTTTACTGCTGAGTTCTGACTGATGCCTTGGCAGATGGCATTCCTTAAGGGCAGGAGATGCCTTGTTCCTGTTGGCACCTCCATACCCACACGGCGACTGGATCACGGCAGAAACTTAAAGAGAATAAGCGCAAATAATGCTTAACAAGTGTCCAGCACTGTTGTAAGTGCTTTACATCTATTAGCGTATTTCAGCTACTCAATAACCCTCTTAGGCAGAGTTCTCTTTCAGAGATTATGAAACTGAGAACAAAGAGGTGAAACAACTTGCTTAATAAATCACTTCATTAAATGGTGGATTGAGGAAGAGTAAATCCCAGCTAGTCCGGCTCTCAAGTCTGTTATTGCTGCTTAGACCTAAGTCATGTCCAACTTTTGTGACCCCATGGACTGTAGCCCGCAAGGCTCCTACTCCATGGGAATTCCAAGGAGTGGGTTGCCATTTCCACCTCCAAAGGATCTTCCCAGCCCAGGGATTGAATCCCCATCTCCAACTTGGCAGGTGGATTCTTTACCACTAAGCCACCTGTAGTCTCTCCTGCCTGAAAAATGTTTGTTGAAGGACTGGAAGATTCAACTATTAAAATTTTAGAACTCATTTATTATAAACATCCTGAGTACATTTATTGTGAAATAGCAGTTTGCAATATTCTCATTTAAGACTCTTAATTTTGAAAGATGTTTCAGCCTATCAAAAGCATGTATGTGTGTGTATATATATATACACTTCTTGTTGTGCCTAACTGTATTTTTTCCAATAACTCATAAAACAATGAAAAAAAATCAGGGAGCTTGGAAATTAGCATTGTAGGAAAGGAAAGAACCATGGTAAAGAATATTCATAAGTTTCTTGTGGCCTTCTTGAAGCATATCTTTCTGCTTCTTATCTGAGAGCACAAGCTAAGGTCAATGGCCACTGGCTGCAGCAACTGTAGGGAATAGATCTCTTGTTATTGTGACTTCTGCCAACTGGAGAATAAAGTTTCCTACATAAAATTCCAAAGTAATGGGGAAGAGGGCTCTGCGGCGAAGAACCCACCTGCCGATACAGAGACATGGGTTCGATCCCTGGTCCTGGGAAGATTCCGCGTGCCCTGGAGCAACTAAGCCCGCGCACCAGAACTACTGAAATGCACCATGAATGAGCCCAGGTGTTGCAAGTGCTGAAGCCCAAACACCCTGGAGCCCATGCTCTGCAAAAAAAGATGCCACCGCCATGAGGGGCCTGCACGTCACAGCTAGAGAGGAGTCCCTACTCACCCTAGCTAGAGAAAAGGCCAGGCAGCAACGAAGACCCAGCACAGCCAAAAATAAATAAATAAAATTACTTTTTAAAAAGAACTGGAGAAGAGAGTCAGGAAAGATGCAAAGACAAGTCAAGTAAAAAACCTAAGCAGGAGTGGGCTCAGGATCTTATCATTAACATTGTGTACAGCCTTCAAAGACGACCAGTGCACATCTCTGTGTGTGTGTGGGAGTGGGGGGGATGAACAAAAAAAAAGGCACTACAGATAGCTTTGTCTCCACTCCAGATGTCTCTTGACACACAGAGGGATCCACTAGTAGCCCTGAATAGGGCTGGCATTTATCCCTCAGGAGAGAAGTGCCTTTATCTGATGGCTGCATTTGGAAGGAAAATTTGGGCACAAATAACCCAGCCCCTTCTTTCTCTCTTGTAAGTAAACCTGTCATTCTCAGCTCCTCCATGTCATACATTTTAAGGGGTCAGCTCTGTTCATGGTGGGGGAGGGGAGAGTCTGGTCTTTGTCCATCACTATAGTGACTTACTTAGTCTGTACAGTTCTGAAGCTCAGTACTGGGAAACCCACTTTCCTGAAGTTAAAAGCTATATTTCCCAATAAGATATACAGCCCTAATTTGAAATGACAAAATCCCCCAAGAATAGAAAACAAAATTTTCCTTAATTCATTTGGCAGCAACACCTGAAGTGACCTGACTCCTGGTGGCAAAACCCAACCTTAATGAATATGAAGCCACTTATAGCCCTTATTACCCCTCTTAAAGCTTTGTGTCCAATATAGTAGCCAATAGTCACACGAGTCTATTCAAATTTAAGTCAGTTACTATGAAATGACATTAAAAATTCAGATTCTTAGTCATACTAGCCAAGTTTCAAAAGCTCAATAGCCACATGTAACTAGCGCTCTCACACACGATAACACAGATAAAGACCCTCAACACTGCAGAAAGTTCTACGGTACAGCACTTAGTCATGTTTTCTTATAAACACATTCATATCTGGTTATAGGATATTAGTAACAACAACATATATACCACTTTTGCCCTAAATATAAAAAACGTGGAACTGTAAAATCACATCTGGCTCAAAGGATCACAGATAAAGGAGTATTGGCCTGCTTCAGGTTTTATTAGTAACAAAGGCAATTTTTTGGTTTTTCTTCAGCTTTACATTTTATGTATTATTGACTAAAGGGCTGTGTCCCCCAAAGTTCACATGTTGAAGTCCTAACCCCCAGTATAATGATATTTTTGGGTGAAGCCTTTGAGAGATAATTAAATGAGGTCATAAGATGGGATTCTTAGCGTTAGGAGACATGAAAGTTCTCTTTCTACCATATGAGGACGAGGCACACATGGAGAGAGAGAGCCACAAGCCAAGGGACACCAAGGACTGGCATGAAAGCAGAAAGAGGCAGAGAAAGGCTCTTCCCCAGAGCTTTCCCGTGGGAGCACAGCACTGCTAACAGCTTGATTTCAGGCTCCAGACTTCAGAATCATAAGACTGTAGACTTGTGTTATTTAAAGCACAATCTGCCATAATTTGTTATGGCAACCCTAGGAAATTAAGAGAGTGCTGGCATCAACAAGTGATGTGCTGCTGTAACAAAATATCTAAGAAAGAGAAGCAACTGTGGAATAGGGTAGAGGCTAGAAGAGTTGTGAGGTGTGCACCAGAAAAAGCCAAGAATGCCATTAGGGGCTGATAAAGGGGACTCTGGTGAGAGCTCAGAAAAAGGACAGTTGGAGTGACAGCTATTCAGAGAACACATAAATAATCATCACCAAACTATGGATGACAAAGCCCTTCAAAGGCCTTCTTGGGAAGAGACAGAAATAGGAACATGTTTTGCGCAATGGAGGAACAGTGATTATTACAAAGTAGCAAAGAACTTGGCTGAACAGCATTCTAGTGTTTTATGGAAGACAGAAAGTTCAGTTCAGTCGCTCAGCCGTGTCAGACTCTTTGCGACCCCATGAACCGCAGCACACCAGGCCTCCCTGTCCATTACCAACTCCCGGAGTTCACTCAGACTCACGTCCATCGAGTAGGTGATGCCATCCAGCCATCTCATCCTCTGTTGTCCCCTTCTCCTCCTGCCCCCAATCCCTCCCAGCATCAGAGTCTTTTCCAATGAGTCAACTCTTCTCATGAGGTAGCCAAAGTACTGGAGCTTCAGCTTTAGCATCATTCCTTCCAAAGAAATCCCAGGGCTGATCTCCGTCAGAATGGACTGGTTGGATCTCCTTGCAGTCCAAGGGATTCTCAAGAGTCTTCTCCAACACCACAGTTCAAAAGCATCAATTCTTCAGCGCTCTGCCTTCTTCACAGTCCAACTCTCACATCCATACATGACCACAGGAAAAACCAGAGCCTTGATTAGACGGACCTTAGTCGGCAAAGTAATGTCTCTGCTTTTCAATATGTTATCTAGGTTGGTCATAACATTCCTTCCAAGGAATAAGCGGCTTTTAATTTCATGGCTGCAGTCACCATCTGCAGTGATTTAGGAGCCCAAAAAAATAAAGTCTGACACTGTTTTCCTATTTCCCATAAAGTGATGGGACCAGATGCCATGATCTTCATTTTCTGAATGTTGAGCTTTAAGCCAACTTTTTCACTCTCCTCTTTCACTTTCATCAAGAGGCTTTTTAGTTCTTCTTTGCTTTCTGCCATAAGGGTGGTGTCATCTGCATATCTGAGGTTATTGATATTTCTCCCGGCAATCTTGATTCCAGTTTGTGTTTCTTCCAGCCCAGCATTTCTCATGATGTACTCTGCATATAAGTTAAATACGCAGGGTGACAATATACAGCCTTGACGTACTCCTTTTCCTATTTGGAACCAGTCTCTTGTTCCATGTCCAGTTCTAACTGTTGCTTCCTGACCTGCATACAGACTTCTCAAGAGGCAGGTCAGGTGATCTGGTATTCCTATCTCTTGAAGAATTTTCCACAGATGATTGTGATCCACACAGTCAAAGGCTTTGGCATAGTCAATAAAGCAGAAATAGACGCTTCTCTGGAACTCTCTTGCTTTTTCCATGATCCAGCGGATGTTGGCAATTTGATCTCTGGTTCCTCCGCCTTTTCTAAAACCAGCTTGAACATCTGGAACTTCACAGTTCATGTATTGCTAAAGCCTGCTTGGAGAATTTTGAGCATTACTTTACTAGCATGTGAGATGAGTGCAATTGTGCTGTAGTCTGAGCCTTCATTGGCATTGCCTTTCTTTGGGATTGGAATGAAAACTGACCTTTTCCCGTCCTGTGGCCACTGCTGAGTTTTCCAAATTTACTGGCATATTGAGCACAGCACTTTCACAGCATCATCGTTCAGGATTTGAAATAGCTCAACTAGAATTCCATCACCTCCACTTGCTTTCTAAGGCCCACTTGACTTCACATTCCAGGATGTCTGGCTCTAGGTTGAGTGATCACACCATCATGATTATCTTGGTCATGAAGATCTTTTTGTACAGTTCTTCTGTGTATTCTTGCCACCTCTTCTTAATATCTTCTGCTTCTGTTAGGTCCATACCATTTCTGTCCTTTATTGAGTCCATCTTTGCATGAAATGTTCCCTTGGTATCTCTAATTTTCTTGAAGAGATCTCTGGTCTTTCCCATTCTGTTCTTTTCCTCTATTTCTCTGCATTGATCATTGAAGAAGGCTTTCTTATCTCTTCTTGCTGTTCTCTGGAACTCTGCATTCAGATGCTTATATCTTTCCTTTTCTCCTTTGCTTTTCGCCTCTCTTCTTTTCACAGCTATTTGTAAGGCCTCCCCAGACAGCCATTTTGCTTTTTTTGCATTTCCTTTCCATGGGGATGGTCTTGATCCCTGTCTCCTGTACAATGTCATGAACCTCATTCCATAGTTCATCAGGCACTCTATCTAGCAGATCTAGTCCCTTAAATCTATTTCTCACTTCCACTGTATAATCATAAGGGATTTGATTTAGGTCATACCTGAATGGTCTAGTGGTTTTCCCTACTTTCTTCTGTTTCAGTCTGAATTTGGTAATAAGGAGTTCATGATCTGAGCCACAGTCAGCTCCTGGTCTTGTTTTTGTTGACTGTATAGAGCTTCTCCATCTTTGGCTGTGAAGAATATAATCAATCTGATTTCAGTGTTGACCATCTGGTTATGTCCATGTTTAGAGCCTTCTCTTATGTTTTGTGGAAGACAGAAACTAGAACCAATGAAACAGATAATTAGCTAGGGAGATTTTTAAGAAAGTTTTGCAGGAGAACCTTGGTTTGTTTATAGTAAAATGAAAAAGAGAGATGAACTGAGGTACTAATTTTATTAAGTAAAAGGGAATCAGAACTTGATGATCTTGAAAGCTCTCAGCCTATCCATACTGCAAAAATCATGTGGAGGTATGCTCTGAAAAGAACCGTAAGGGTGTGGTCACACAACCATTCGGTAAAGAAATGAGGACGGGTGTGAACCATGGGCCCCTCCCCCGGCAGAAGCGAGGCCAGTGTGAACTGGTGGAGACAGGATGACAGAAAGGAAGGCTGTCAGACCTACAGGACTGGACCACAGGGCTCCTGCCTGTGAACATGTGTTATTCTTCAAGACAGAGGAAGAATGACCCCAAAGATTCAGAGAGCATCAGGGCTGCTTCCTTGGTTTCAAAGCTGAGAGATGGCATCACTTGGAGTTCAATAGGAGAGGTGGCCTCTGCCTAAAGCCTTGGGGGCAGGGCCTCCTGGGACTTTGGTGGGTGACTCCTTCCTTGCAAAGACATAAGAGGAGAGACAAACACTCTAGTGGGTCCAGAAGGCAAAGCATCAATCCAAAATGGAATATTCTAGAGCCGCAAGACCTAATGGTATTTGCCTTGCTGGGTTTTGGACTTGCATGGAACCCTTCATCCCTTCTTTCCTATTGCTCTAGTTTCTCCCTTCTGGAATGAGAAACTATATCCTACACCTGGCCCCTCATTGTATGTTTGGAAGCACATAACTCATCTAACAGCCTCACAGCTGGAGGGGAGTTTTGTTTCAGGATGAAGCCTATCTGGAGTCTCACCCACGAATCATTTGGATGAGACTTTGGGCTTTAGAGTTAATGCTACTGTTTGTAGCTTTGGGATGGAATAATGTACTTGGCGTGCAGAGAGGACATGAATTTGAGGGATCAGGGGCAAAGCAGTATGACTTGAATGTTTGTCCCCACCCCTCCCCCCAGTTCATATGGTGAAGCCGTGACCCCCAATGTGATACCTGGAAGTGAGGCCTTTGGGAGGTAACCAGGTTTAGCTCAGATCATGAAAGTGGGGTCCCCAATATAAGATTAATGTCCTTGTATGAAAAGGAGCCTCGGGTAAGACTTGAAGCAGAGAAGAGGCGTATTATTTAACAGGCCTCTCAAATTTCAATCATAGGGAGAGAACTGTGAAGGCTCCTCTCCTCCACATATTCATGGACAATTCAATCCAGAATAATCACACTGGAGAATTTTTATGTGTTTTAGAACCACTGTTCCAAGGAGGTATAAGTGCCATTCTGGCAGAGAGACAGTGACTAAATGACTAGAAAAATTCCAAGGATTAATAAAGATGTCACAGATGGGACAGCTACATTGGTGGGAGGTGGGACTAGATGAGATCCAAAACCCATCCACGTAGGAGAATTGGGGACAGTTACAGCCTCCCTCATACTGGTTCTTATCCAGTGTCTATCATACGGTGAGAACAAGTCAGATGTAGATATACTTCTGAACAGGAATATGTCCATTAGAATTCAAAAAATCTTGAAATTTCCTTGAATGCTTGTAAAGCTACCTTTTCACGGGGGTACAGTGGGTCAGGGCAACCATGGTCCCTTCCTGCTATTCAGCTTCTTGGGGCTGTCAGGCTTCAAAAGGAAGACCAGAATTACTGACTATAGCCAGCTGATTTTCTTGTCCATGTAAGTGTAGATATTTATAGAAACTGGACGTGAATCTAGGCTGGGCCAAAGAGTATCCTGCAGGCTCCAGCTTATTTCACTCTGCTAGTTTAAACCAGTGCCTTTGTTTTCTCATCTGTAAAATAGGAAGAACACCCTCTTGTCCACCATCCTTTGATGGTGTTTGAGAGCAAAACCTGAATGAGCCAATCTATGTTCTAAAGACATGTATTATTTTAAGTACTGATAGGGAAATGCCATACAAGCCTTGTAAAGCAATCAAAGGGAGACCCTTGCTGGATTCTTAAAAGTACTGCTATGAGCTCACAGAGAGGCTTTTATTCAGAGCATAAATTGGATTTCCGCTGGTAAAGGAAAGCATGAGATAATATTCTCTGTCTTAATTTGACAGTGGAGAGGCTCCTGAGTATTGGCCAACAATCTAATATTGGATCACACCAAAACACAACCATTTGCTTCCTGAGTCATATCCATAAAGATCTTGCAGTAAAGTGTTGTCTCGGACAGAGCATTTATGGAGATTGCAAAGCCTCATGTTCAGGCTCTAAAAACATACCCATCTCCATCTTTTCTATTTAATATATCCTGGGCTCTCCTTTTGAAGTCCTGCCCCTATTGCAATTTCTCAAGGTAAGATTCACATTTCTGGTCTTGTAAGATAAGTGTGCAAGTCGCCCAGCTCAGTGACCAGAAGGCAAGATCCACCCCTCCCTCTTATTTGCTGTCCTAAGATTAATACACGCTAAAGCTTCTATTTCAAGAAACCTCAGAATTAACAGAATCATGTGTACAGGCTTAAGAAAAATAGCATTAATGCTGAATATTAATTTGATATTAATCTTACATGATAAAAATTCACTATCACTGATGTTTTAGAATTTTTTTAAACAAATTTAAAGAAAGGTAAACTACTGATGACATTAACAGACTTTCATTGTACTTTAAAAACAACTTGTTTAAAGAAAAATGTCACTTAGTTGGTTTTACATCAGCACATTTGAACTTGTCTCATGAGTGGTTTTTTTTTTTAGCTCAGGAAAATGAAAATTTCTCGAAAACTTTAAAATGGTTTTAGCCATATTTTTAAAAACACCGAAACACTTAAGTTGCAGATTTTCTTAGGTCCTGCAACAGGTTGCACAGCTCCCCAGTTTTCTTTTCCCAGATTTAAGTAAAAATCCCTGTAAGACATATTTCAAGTGACAAGCATTTTAAACAATGTACTGTAGCTTCCCTAAAGCCACCTTAATTATTGAGATCCGTGAAACACAGCTGTAAGCTGATAAACGACCATTCACACCCTCTCTGAAAAGTGCACAGCATTTCGAATACTCATCACTGTGCGTTATCTATATGATTCTTTTCCCAATCCTCTTTTCATAATTCGTACTTCACATGAAATTGCTGCTAGTGTTTTTAGAAACAACTTTTTTTGAAAGATATTTTTTATTGGTCCTCTGAATGCTTTTCACAAGCAACCAGAGCCTTGGGCTTTCACAAATGATGATTCTATCCAATGACTGAATAACTTTTTTTTCCCCCTCTTTACTTTGTCAGACCCAAGGCTTGATAGAGTGCAGCAAAAGTAAGTTTCCGATAACAAACGTCTATTTAAGTCTTCTATAATCTCATTTTAGGGTCAAACATTTTTTCTAGAAAAGAGCAAGTTACAGTTTTATCCGGCCCAAGTCAAATGCATTCTACCTTTTCTTCACTTACTGAGAATAAAAGTTAACATTTAGGACTGAGAACAGAAAGGCAGGATGAGCAGGAGCGAGAAACTAACTACGCAGGGCTCAGTCGCTGTGATTCGTGAATGTAATAAATCAACAAGTTTTCATTTAACAGCTACCAGGTGGCCCAGCCCTTAGCAGGAACACGACTGAGAAGGCCAAGTTCTAGGCCGGGACGATCCAGCCCAAGACCCAACCATAGAGATGAGCTCATCCTGAACGCTCCACCTTGAAGCCAGCGCCGGGCTGAGCGCCAGCCTGTTTTCGGGACCGCACAGCGCATTTCCCCAAGATCTCCACAGATCCTGGGTTCGCAAGGGTCTCCTCTGACCCTCAAGACCAAAGGCATCACTAGCACACCGGCAGGAGGCGAGGCTCAGAGAATCCTAGGCTTCCACTTCGCCTGGCCTGAACAAGTGGCCAAGGAGGGAGCCCCCATTCAGGAATCTATCGCGGGGCCGAGAAAATTTATTTGCGTTTATAACCTCGGAGAAGAAACCGCTGAAGGAAAGAAAAACGAGATGGGGGTGGGGTGGCAGGATAGAGCTTCCAGAAGCGTCTGTTAATTTCTCCGATATTTCTTAGACCGACCGGCAGAAATAATGCAGGGGGCGAGAAATGGACGTCCTAGGCAAAGTCAGCAGGCAGAAGAAATGAGCCAGGGAAGGAGAAAAGTGATTCAAATGAAATTCCCACGCGCGCAGGGCAGCCTCGGTGTCGAGAGGCAGGGAGCGCGGGGGACACCCGGTGCACCCGCCTGTGCCCTGGCACTTTCTCGGCTCCCGCCGCGCAGACGGACAGGAGCAAGCGAGGGACATACCTTCGGGGTTGGCGCTGATGAAGACCCGGACGCTACGGCCGGCTGGCACGAGGTGAGAAGGCAGGGCGGTGAGGTTCCCGGAGAAAGCCGCCCGCCGGAGCGCAGAGTCCCGGGGACAGGGCAGCTTGGTGCCCGCGCCGGCTGGCCACATCGCCCTGAGGGAGGAATAGATGCCGACGCCTGCTCTCGGGTACTGCCCGCGGCTCCGCGGAACGGCTAGGTGGATTCCCGCAGGCGGCGCCGCTCAGAGCCGCTCGGAACCCGAGGGGCCGCGGGAGAGCTCCGTGGCGCACACCACCGGCCGGCGGAGAGAGGCCATATGGACCCTCCGGCTCCTCTCGCCGCCGCCTCCGGCCCCTCCGGGCGTTCGCCTTCGCTCGCTGCCCCGGCTTAGCGCAGTAGCAGGAGGGAGCTGGAGGTCAGCGTGGCGGCGGCTACGCGCGCGGCGCCCCTTTGCGCCGGGAAGCGCCCGTGCCGGTCGCCGAGCCCGCGGCCATCTCCCCGCCCGCGCCCGTTGCGGGAGGAGGGGGCGGACAACGCGGCCGGGATGCAGCCGGCAAGTAGAGCGGACCAAACTTTATCTACAAAAGGCGTCTGGAGTTTACCGCCAGCCGCCTCCAGCGGGGCGCAGGAATATCCCGCGACTTAATTAAACGGTGGCTGGGGCGCCGGGGTCTCGGGCTGCTGGGGATCTCCCGGGCTGCTCTGAAGGCGAGCCCGGGCGCTCCTAGATGCCTGCTCAGTGGAGGACGAGAAATTAGCTCGGGGTTTTTGCTACTCCTCCTCTAACTCTACTAAAGGTCAAACAAGCTCTGAGCATCTTCAAAAACGCACGCGTGCTGGCGTCTGCGCGTTTTTGCCTAAGTGTTGGGAATTCCGCCTCAAAGACGCACAGCAGAGCCCGGACCCCCAGGGTCCTAACCACCAAAACTCGGGACCGTCTGGGGTGTCCTGGAGGGAGTATCGCCGTCGTTCTTTTTCTTGGCGCAGGTGGCAGCGTCCTGCTTTCCGCTCGCTCCGCTTGCGCAGCAGAGCGGGGGTTCTTATAGCAAGGCAGCGCTGCTCACGTGCTCCTCGCCGCGTGGTCACGGAACCCTTCCTGGAGCTGATCTCGGCGGGGAGTCCTCCCGAGGTCTCTAAGGCTCCAGGGGGGTCCTTCCTGCCCCCGACCCAGCGCATTCCCGGGCCATTCCGCCAGGGCCGAGGCTCCGGGACCCGGAAGGGAGGCTGGACGCCCGGAGTCCCGCGCGGCCTGGTGCGCGCCTGGGCACCGCAAGCTAGTCTGACTTCGGGGAGCGCCTCCCAGCGCAACGTCCCGCAAAGTGCAGGTGGCCGCAGATTGGCGCCAGGTGCGAGAGATCAGAGTTGACATAGGGCAGCTTTTCCAAGTTCGTGCTGTGCGTGAGTTGGCTTTACCTGAAGCGGATCTAACACGGCCAGAGCGGTTGCGGGGCTGTAAACGAGGGGTCGGGGCGTGAGGTGGACAGTGCAAAGGTTGACAAGCGATGCAAAGGGACTGAACCTAAAATTGCCATCTCTGGGCCACACTCCACTGCACCTTCAAAATACTGCAAATCCCAGGGCACGCAGGAAGTGGGATTGTGAGGTGGGGTAAGGGAGGAGGGTGTTCTGGAACCTTAACTGGAGTTTCGTCTCCAAACCCCTGATGTTGAGTTTTAAGGCAGAAACATCTGTGTTTTAGAAAGGAAGAACAGCTTTTCCAAATCTTTGAGATTGTGGAGGGGGCGGGTGGGCACGGGGTGAAGACAGCCTCAGCTGCCAGCTTTAGCCTCTGGCCTGGGGCTTCTGCTGTAGGCAGCTCCTGGAGTGCACTTCTTCTGGCCCCTGCTGGTGGCAGTGAAGTCCTAAGCACCGCTGCCTTTTGTTACCCCCACCGCAGCACCAACATACACTTTCGGGGTAACCATTTTGAAGAATTGGGTCTCTAGGTTTTTAAGGCTGCCTATTCAGTACTGAGAACCTGAGGGCAGGCAACAGTTCTTACTTTGTAATAATTTGATGAAACCAATAAAGAGACCTTGAACATGCCCACGTATTCATTCAACTGATTTCCATTTAGCAGTTTATCTCCTTCCTCTCTCCAGCCTCATTACTCCCAGGTGGGGACATTCTCCAGCAGGAAGGGGAACTGTCTGAAAGCTCTTCTGATGTCCCAGGAGGTTTGGACTGGGCTCTCTGGAAGAGGTTATGAATATACAGTGTCTATTACAGTATCATTCTTTATGAATATATAGTATTTGTTGCTGGAGAAAGGAGCCAGGACCACTTCATGCCACGTCTCAATGTTGTTTTATGGTGCAGAGTTGCCAGATTGTCAAGGACCTGCCTGCCTCCCTTTCTTTCTCTCCCCCCCCCAACTTTGTGGTTTCTCTCTTCAAAATCAAATTAGTGTTTGTGTCTTCTGACCTTTGTTTCAGATCTCAGAGTATTTCATTTTCATAGGATGACTTTGAGATTTTTGGCAGCCTCTGTAACCTAATTAACTGTTCTAGACAGGCCGAAGTTTAGCATCTGCCAGTGTCACTGCAGACCAAGGATGCAGAGGAGAGAATTTAACAGTATCTATGGGGCCAAGCTTCAGAAAGCTCCCAGCACAGTACAGCCAGCTTTGCATTAGGTAGAGCAGGCTGCTGTCTTGGGTAATCCGGGAGGTTTCTACATGAGGATACAGGACCTCCCCGCCACATACACACAGACAGGCACACCCATTTACTTCTTCCATCCTGTCTCTTGCTAATGTCGGGTAGCCTAAAACGAGAGAGTCATTCATTAGCATGCAGATGGCATAAGGGAAGAGTCACTCATGGTGCTAACACTTTGTTATGAATTAACTAGATATATTTCCCGCCCTGTGGAACTAACTGTAGGCTATGGAAGTGGAGAGTGGGGAAGGAGAGAAACTGGAAAGGCAAGGGAATGAGTGGGCATCAATGTGGTAAGCAGGTCCTGACTTACAGTGTCGAGATTGCTTTATCTGTCTAAAATACTTTACAAACATGTTATGATTACTCCCATTTTATGTACACAAAAGAAACCCAAGTCTCGAAACAGAGAAATGACTTGTCCAAGGTCATGTAACTAGTTAATGCCCAGGCTGGAATCCAGGCTTTGGGGCCCTGTCTCAGTAATCTTTGCAGTACACCATCTCTGTTTTCTAATTTTGCCCAGGCCTGGTTGACATCTTAAGTAGCCTGAACAATAGGTGTTCAGGCCTGTGTTCACAGGTGTGGAAGACTGGTTATTATAGACCAAAATATGAAAGAAGGTCTACCACCATGACATGAGACTGGACTCTTCCAGCTTTTATCTGTCGATCTGTTGTTGACCTTCCAGCTGTTGATCTGATGGCAAAGGCCTCCAGATTCCTCGGTCCAGATTCCAGATTTCCTTAGGTCCTGTTTTTGCCTCATAAGACCACAGGTAATCTCATATCATCCCTGAAGCTGGCTGGAGCACATGGAAGAGCACCTGGAAATAGGAACTGGAAAATAAAAGTGGACTCGGGGCCAAACTTGTGGTCAGGAAGAGGGATTCCCCTCTCTGTCCTCTCACTCACCCCAATTAGCAGACCAGAGGACCACAAAGAGGTTCCTATCTTTATAAAATAGTGATGCCAGCCCTTGATTAAAAAAAAAAAGGGCTGCTCGAAGGTAAAATTACTGCTACATTTATTCTACTCATAATGCTAGAAGATTCCTTGTGGTCAAGGAATTCAACTCCTGTCAGTATATAGATGATGCCCACCCCCCCAAAGTAATTTTATAGAACAGAAGGGAAAAAACTATAATAATATTGATATGCTAAACATCTGTAAGCTAGACACTAAGACTCTGTATAAGACTTTTAATGGGTATCTCATTTAATCCCACTGGATCCAAGGTCTGGGCCACATACCTCTCTTATCTCTCCACTTGATATCCCTTGTATACCTCTTGTGATGTGTGTGCAGGTTGCTTGTTCCAAAGTCAGTGGTGTGCCAAAGTACCTCATCTCCTTCCCTTCCACATGAAGCCTGGTGGCTTTTCACCCAGCTGCACAGCTGTATCACCTGTTCAGTTCATCTGACTTAGATGATGGGGGTGTTGATTGTAAAGGACATAACCAGAGTCCCTGTGACTGACTCTGACCCAGCAGAAGAAAGATCCAAATATTTACCTCCCTGTACAACAAATATTCTGGCCTGGATGCTTCTGGGCCAGTGTTCAGCATCTATCCTATTGTGGATAAAAGTGGAAATAGAACTCCTAGTGTTATAAAGATGACCAATAAAACACATACTATTCTATTTCATAAAATCTAGCTGTTGAAGCCAACCATGTGTTTTTGTGTTTCTGAAACTTATAGAAGAGTACATTAGACTTAATGTTACATAAATTGTTCCCAGTGGCTCCCTGATTAGGGTGATACATATTTGAATCTCTTTGCTAAGGTGAGAAATGGGTTATACAGGGTCACTGAAACAAGGAGTTCATTTTCCAAAGTTCCAGCTCAGGATATCATCCAAACCATCAGGAACCCACTTGTTTACAAAATGGAAATTTTCAGTTTATGTGAGAATTTGTCAGCATAATAATTTGCCAACAGAGATGGTTGATTCAGAGGTGTCTGCAGCATGATAGAATTCACAGCAGCTTGGTTTTAAATAAAGTTACACCTTTCTGAAATTGCTATCTGATGTTTTCATGACTCAGAAATTCTAACTTTATATCCACCCCCTTCCAAATCTGTTTAACGTATTTTTTGAGCCTTCTGCTTCTTGCGACCTTCTAAACAATTACATTGTTATGATAGCACAATGCACATCATACAAAGTAGAAGAAAGTAAGGTAAGTTTCTTAGTAAAAATTTGTAGATTAGTTTATATTTCTAAATTAAATGTTTTATTTTTGTATTATGATCATCAGATATTTTTCCACCCCATGAAATTAGTCACAGGTAATGTTGCATTGACACTCTCTTCTTTCTTTCCATCATCTGATACTTAGAGAATTACTTTTTACAAAGCACTTTCATACCTGTCAACTCATTTTGACTCTAACCCTGTGAGGTAGGTTATGGATAAACTATACTCCAACCTCCTCCCTATTTTTCTAATATGAAAAAGCAGATCAAGCAATTTTAATGGCATGTCCCAGATCATTCAGTTGGTGGCTGGCAAAACTAGTGTCAAAACTAGATCTCTGGACACCAAACTATAGATTAATTATAATATCCCACATGGATACCAACACATAACAAAATACATTTAGCCAAATTGATGAATATCATTTGCATTTTTGGTTGTTAGAAAAACCAAATAATATAGGCTATAAAACAGTCTACTTTGATAGCAATGTTAGTTACATTGCTGATTTACACTGATTTTTATATTTTCACTGAGCCAAAGCTAAACTCCATATCCTTTAATTCTATGAACAGCTCACTTTCAAAGATGAGTACAAGAGGCCCAGAGAATTTAAATGAATGTATTGAATGTACATCCAGGAGTGGAATTGCTGGATCATTTGATAGTTCTATTTTTAATTTTTGAGGACCCTCCATACTGATTTCCATAAAAGCTTGCTACCAATAGTGTACAGGGACTGATTTTTCTCCTCATCCTGTCAACATTAGTCTTTCATATTTTAAATACCAACCTCCCTAGTAGGTGTGAGTTGATATCTTATTGTAGGTTTGATTCACATATCCTGGACAGTTAATGATCTTTTCATATATCCACTTGTATGTCTTCTTTGGAGAAATACTGATTCAGTTAGTTGCTTGTGTTTTAATTGTGTTATTATTATTATTATTATTTTGCTATTAAGTTGTTTGAGTTTCTTATATATTCATTGCATTAATTCATTATAAGATATATGGCCTACAAATATTTTCTCCCATTCTGTTGGTTTGTTGATGATTTCCTTTGCTGTGCAAAAGCTATTTAGTTTGATGTAATAGCATATGTTTATTTTTGTTTTGTTGCCTGCGATTTTGGTGTCATATCCAAAAATATCATTGCCAAGTTCAATAGATAAAACAATCCTAACATTCATATAGAAACACAAAATAGTCCAAAAAGCCAAAGCATTCTTGAACAAGAAAACAAAGCCCATTTGTTTTTCATTTCATTTGTTTACCTGATTTCAAAGTATGTTACAAATCAATAGTAATCAAAACAGTATATTACTGGCATCAAACAGACCCATCAACCAATGGAACAAAATACAAATAAATCCATGCATGCACAGTCAACTAATCTTCTACAAGGGTGCCAAATGAGGAAAGGATAATCTCCTCAGTAAGTGTTGTTAGGAAAATTAGATATCCATGTGCAGAAGAATGAAAACGTCCCCTTATCTTACACCATGAAGCAGTCAACTCAAAATGGATTAAACTTAAGACTTGAAATTGTAAAAGTCCTAGCAGAAAACAGAGGGAAAAAGTGATTTTGAAAAATGATTTGAACACTTATTTGCTAGGTTATGAGGTGCTCAGGGGAGTAAAATTAAAGAGGAAGTTTGTAAGTCAAAATAGAATTTTGCCACCTTTTCTGAATAATTGTGTTAATAACATATGATGATAAAATGTACAGACCATAATCCAATATGTGGTCCAATTCAATTCAAATAATAAACTGTCATTTGAAATCAGGTGCTTGCTTTATGAATGGTTTGGGCAGAAAATAATAAATAAGCCATCTGTCCAACACAGAGGTTTTGGTGGAAAACAACAGAACAGGCGCTGATTGGCTTAAGCATAGAAGCAGTTTTTTGGATAGTAATAATATTGTTGGGAGGGACGGAGAACTAGGCTTTGGGGCCAGGAGAGGTTAGCTCACTGGATCCACAAACTGAAGTGTCACAAGCACAGACACCTAGGACAGCCTGAACAGTGCTGGGCACCCCTGCCACCACAGGCACCATTCGCTGCATACCACCCCTGACGCCCTTGGCAGCGGCCACTAAACACTGCCATCACTCTTGCTCTGTAATCCTCACTCTGGATTCTCCTGGGTCAGGAGGCCAGGGAGAGTGACCATCTGTCCTGCATCTCGACTCAGGAAGTGCGGAGTTTTCTGAATACAAGAAGGAGGTTCAGAGGTCAGATAGTTAAAACTCTTACACACCCCACCGCAGCAGTGTCCAGTACGCTTCCTCTGCTCTTAACGTGGCCAGAGTATCCGGAAGATGTAGACAAGGGATGAATTGGACACTTTTTACATTCCTAGTAATAAAATTAGAATAATGATGCTCCACCTCATTAAGACATAGATAACATGAAAAAGCTTACCTCTCCTGGACCACAACAGTGACTAAGAAAGTGAGCTACGAAGATTCTCTAAGCAGCCATACTATATGTTAAATGTTCATATACTGAACGCTTACTCATTCCCTTGACTCTTAGGAGATCCCCAGAAGCACTCTGTCAGAGTCTCTTCACATTTACTATATTCACAATTCAAAGAAACGAGGTTTTCCTGGTTGGCAGAACCACAACAGATTTGAGACAATGAATTGGAAGAGGAAGGGCTGCTATCTGGAAATGAGAAAAAAAAAAAAAAAAAAAAACTGTTCAGAGCAGAGAATCAGAAAACATATGACAGCAGAGGTTATATATATTCACGCGCACACACCTCACTCAGTGATCTAGGGACCACTTAATTTTGGAACATTTGAACTCTGTATGTCTCAAAATATGACAGTGAATGAACAGATCCTGAAATTGAGACAGACTAACTTACAGATATTGCAAGTACTTGCAAGTACTTACTGAGATAATTTTCAGCAGCAAAAAACTCAAGAGAGTTTAGACAGAGGCATTTGGCACTTGTGATATCCAGTAGTAAGCATCAGTGGTTGGAGATCAATAGCAGATGAGGAAGCCAGAGATTCAGTCAGATTCTTTATTTTTTTATTTTTATTTTTTTTTCAACTGGAAAAAAAGATTTTTTAAAATTAATTTTTTATTTTTACTTTATTTTGCTTTACAATACTGTATTGGTTTTGCCATACATTGACATGAATCAGCCACGGGTGTACATGAGTTCCCAATCCTGAACCCCCTCCCACCTCCCACCCCATATCATCTCTCTGGATCATCCCGGTGCACCAGCCCCAAGCATCCTGTATCCTGTATCAAACCTAGACTGGCGATTCGTTTCTTACCTGATAGTATACATGTTTCAATGCCATTCTCCCAAATCATCCCACCCTCTCCCTCTCCCTCTGAGTCCAAAAGTCCACTATACACATCTGTGTCTTTTTTCCTGTCTTGCATACAGGGCTGTCATTGCCATCTTTCTAAATTCCATATATATGTGTTAGTATACTGTATTGGTGTTTTTCTTTCTGGCTTACTTCACTCTGTATAATCGGCTCCAGTTTCATCCACCTCATTAGAACTGATTCAAATGTATTCTTTTTAATGGCTGAGTAATACTCCATTGTGTATATGTACCACAGCTTTCTTATCCATTCATCTGCTGATGGACATCTAGGTTGTTTCCATGTCCTGGCTATTATAAACAGTGCTGCGATGAACATTGGGGTACACGTGTCTCTTTCAATTCTGGTTTCCTCGGTGTGTATGCCCAGCAGTGGGATTGTCAGTCAGATTCTTACTTCCAAGAAAAACGTAGGGCACTTTTACTTAAGTGCCTGAAGCAGTAGTGGTAGTAGTAGTAATAATAGTATCAATAACAATAATAGTGATGAAATAAACACTTCAATGACTTTCTTCAATGACTAGGCTAGCTAGAGTCCTTGTTCATAGACATTGACTTATCTAACTCTAAGTTGTCATCCCGGGGAAGAAGACATTATTATTATTCCCATTTTCCATATGAGGAAACTGAGGCAGGGTAACACCAGGATGTGGTGGGGCATGAACTCTCATGCAGACAGTCTGGCTCCACAATCTGAGTTTCAAACATCATGATATACTCACTCCATCTCTCAGTGCTAGATAGTATACCAATGCAATTACCCAAGCAAAGGAGAACTAGCTCAAGACAAGGAAAGTTGGATGAAAACTTAGGTTGCAAAATTGGTCTTAAAGGTAAAGGAGGGGAGGAATAGTCAGTGGATGTTTCCTGCATGTTTCATTCATTTTCTCATTGGTCTTCAGTATACCATATGATGGCATTACTCATTTCACAAAGGCGCCATCTGAGGCTTAGGTTAAGCAATGGTTCATCCTCACAGAGCTTATGAGCAATGAAGCTGAGATTCAATGTCCACGCTCTTTCTGCTACTGGGTGACACTGCCTTTAAACAGTGCAAATACCAGCCATAAGAATCAACTATTAAACTTTACCATTCCTATATTCTTCCATTTAATTTATTTGTTCATTTATTCATAAAAAACACTTGTTAGACACTTTGTTGCTCCACTTGTGAAACACTTTGTTCCTCCAAGGACAAACCTTATTCTCAGGAAGTCCAGTTTAGTATGGGACACCAAAATGATGGTGTCTATGTAGAGCAAGACTCTAAGGACATGAACACCAATCACTTTAGAGGTTTCTTAAACACAAGTAAACCCAATAAGACAAGTAACTACTTGAAAAGACATTAGTTGACACTATAGATAAAAGGACTACATGGAAGCAAAGAGTCAAATGACCAACAATATAAGAGCAAGAATCTAAAAGGCGTTTCATGAGCTCTATTCAAAAAAGTAGTAGACTATAATATCAGGAGGCATGTTTTAGAGACAAATTGATAAATGTGGGTTCTAATACTGGCTCCAGCATTTAAAACTTGTGGCTATAGCCTAATAAATTTTCCTCTCTCAGCCTCAGTATCTGTCTCGGTGAAGTGAACACGAGTTGCCTACTTTGCTGTGAACAGTAGGCATGTTACAGGACCTAGTACAATCCCTGATACTCAGGAGTGCTAATAATTGTTAGAAGCCCAGCTAGTCATAGTTATTGATTCAAAGCAGGTGCCATGACAACAAAACTATGCCAGATTTTTTAAAAAAATACGGATGGCTAACAAACACATGAAAAGATGCTCAACATCACTCATTATTAGAGAAATGCAAATCAAAACCACAATGAGGTACCACTTCACACCAGTCAGAATGGCTGCGATCCAAAAATCTGCAAGCAATAGATGCTGGAGAGGGTGTGGAGAAAAGGGAACCCTCCTACACTGTTGGTGGGAATGCAAACTAGTACAGCCACTATGGAGAACAGTGTGGAGATTCCTTAAAAAATTGCAAATAGAACTACCTTATGACCCAGCAATCCCACTGCTGGGCATACACACCGAGGAAACCAGAATTGAAAGAGACACATGTACCCCAGTGTTCATCGCAGCACTGTTTATAATAGCCAGGACATGGAAACAACCTAGATGTCCATCAGCAGATGAATGGATAAGAAAGCTTTGGTACATATACACAATGGAGTATTACTCAGCCGTTAAAAAGAATTCATTTGAATCAGTTCTGATGAGATGGATGAAACTGGAGCCGATTATACAGAGTGAAGTAAGCCAGAAAGAAAAACACCAATACGGTATACTAACACATATATATGGAATTTAGGAAGATGGCAATGACGACCCTGTATGCAAGACAGGGAAAGAGACACAGATGTGTATAACGGACTTTTGGACTCAGAGGGAGAGGGAGAGGGTGGGATGATTTGGGAGAATGACATTCTAACATGTATACTATCATGTGAATTGAATCGCCAGTCTATGTCTGACGCAGGATGCAGCATGCTTGGGGCTGGTGCATGGGGATGACCCAGAAAGATGTTATGGGGAGGGGAGGTGGGAGGGGGGTTCATGTTTGGGAATGCATGTAAGAATTAAAGATTTTAAAATTTAAAAAATAAAAAACTAAAAAAAAAATAATAATAATAAAAAAAATAAAAAAAAATAAAAATCCCTATAAATCTAGTAAAATCAAGCAAAATCAAACCAGTCAATTACTACAACTCCACTGAGAAATTTTGGCTGTTTGCATCTTGTTTTGTGTGTTTGGGGACGAGGGTTGTCAGGATACCAGTAGGAATCTAGGAACCTGCATTTTACTGCACTGCAAGCCAGCTGAGATGAGGAAATCTAGCTAAGCCAAAAGCTAGAGTAACATGAAAAAGGAAGAGAAAGACATTGATTCCTGGCCCTATGGCAAAACAGAAAAGAAGATCACAGAATTTCAAAAGTAATCTAGCAATTTAAAAGTGGGAAAGGCATACTGTTCCTGACATTGGGGTCCAAGATCAAAAGAGAGCCAGGAACAAAGTACATAAATATTCATGCTCAGTAGGTGCTAAATAGCCTTTAGCTTGGAGTTGGGGGGCTCTAGGAGTCTGGGTCGATGGAGTGTAGGTACTGCCGAAGCTCTAAATGTGAGCACAGGAGAGGTCTGGGAATGGGCAGCATTAATTACGTCTTAGCTCTGGCACTTGCTGTTTCTTTTCTAGGCTTCTGCAGTAGCCTCCGAATTGATCTTTCTACTTTCATTCTGAAGTCTCCAGTACACCATGTCACAAATATTCTGTTCTTAACTTTTATTTCTTGTCTTTTCTCTACTCTTTATCTACCACTCAACTTTGAGCAAATCAAGGTATAGAACTCAATACTGTAGTTTCCGGGACTGAATATCTCTACTTTCACCCTTCAAAGCTTATCATTTCCAAATCATTCTTATAAAAGCCTTCCCTGATTTTTGCCAGCTAAATGGAATCCATCTCTATTTTGTTCGTTCTAATGTTTGCATTATTGATATAAAGGCAAGGTTACATTGCAATAGCAACCAACCTCAAAATCTCAGAGATTCTTTTGTTCAGTATCATACCAGAGGTTCTAGATAGGGCAGTTAGGAAAATAAAAGGTGATAAATTAGAAAGAAAGACTAAAACTGCTTATATTTGCAGACAACATAATCATCTATGTAGAAAATCCCAAGAAAGCTACTAAAAAAATACTAGAACTAATAAATGAATTCATCAGGGTTACAAAAATCAGTTCCACTTCTAAACACTAGCAATGAATAATACAAACAAGATATTAAGAAAATTTCAATCACAATAGCATCCAAAAGATTAAAATCTTATTAAAAATAAACTTGGGACTTCCCTGGTGGCTCAGACAGTAAACAGTCTGCCTGCAATGTGGGAGAACTGGGTTCTATCCCTAGGTTGGGAAGATCCCCTGGGTGAAGGAAATGGCAGTCCACTCCAGTATTCTTGCCTGGAAAATCCCATGGATGGAGAAGCCTGGAGGGCTATAGTCCATGCCGTCACAAAGAGTTGGACACAACTGACTGACTGACACTTTCACTTCACTTTCACTTAGCGAAAGAAGTGCAAGACCCAAACCAAGACATTGTTGAAAAAAATTAAGATCTAAATAAACAAAGATACTCGTGTTCATAGATCAGAAGATTCAATATTAAGATGGCAATACTCCCCAAATTTATCTACAGATTTAATGCTATCTCCTGAAATTCCAGCTCATCTAATTCCTTCTCTCCCTCCCTCCCTCCCTCTTTCTTTATTTCTGCATAAATTGACAAGCGGATTTAAAACTCATGGAACTGCAAAACCTACGTGAGTGGAATCAGTCCTTAAAAAGGAATGGCAATGTTGAGGGACTTACACTACCAGATTTTGAAGCGTGTTACAAAGCTGCAGTGACAATGTGAGCTACTGGCATAGAATAGACACGTAGAACAGGATTAAGAGACCAGAAAGAATTCCTTATGTTTATGATCAGTTGCTTTTGGACAAAGGTGCCAATAGGAATCTTTTCAACAAATGGTTCCGGGGCAACTGGATATTAACATGCAAAAGAATGAATTTAGACCTCTGCCTCTCACCTCACATAGAAAGGTACTTGAAATGGGTCATAGATCTAAATGTAAGAGCTAATACTATAAAACTCCTACAGGAAGTTATAGGAGTAAATCTTTGTGACTGTGGTTTAGGCAATGCTTTCTTTATCAACTAAAGCACAAATGAATAAAAGAAAAAATAAAAACATTGGACATTATCAGAATTGAAACCCTATGTCTTGCAAACAGGTAATCAAGAAAGTGAAAAGGCAACCCACAGAATGGGAAAAAATACTTGCAAATCAAATATTTGATAAGCGACTTGTGTATAGACTATACAATGATCTCTTTTAACTCAATAATAAGTAATATACCAGTTATAAAATGGTCAAACAATTTAGTAGACACTTCTTCAAAAAACAGTTACAAATGATAAATAAATATGTGAAAGGACACACAACATCATTACTCAGTAGGAAAATGCATATCAAAATTGCCATAGATACCACTTCATACCCACTTGAATGACTATAATAAGAAAAACCGGACAATAGCAGTTGTTGGTAAGGATGTGAAGGACTTGGAAACTTTAAGCATTGCTGATATGCATGTAAAATGATGCAGTCACTTTGGAAAGTAGTTTGACAGTTCTTCAAAATGTTGAACATCATAGGATCCAGCAATTCCACTCCTAGAGAAATTCCAAGATAAACAAAAATACATATCAAAACAAACTTTCACACAGATGTTTCTAACAGCATTATTCATAAATGCCCATAAGTGGGAACAACCCAAATGTCTATCACATGGTGAGTGGATAAACAAAATGTAGTACATACATAGAATGTATTCAGCAATAAAAAGGAACATATTACTGAGAGATACTACCATATGGATGAATCTCCAGTAACAAAAGACCACATACTGTTCAAGTCAATTTAAGTGAAATTCCCGGAATAGTTAAATTTATAGAGACAGAGTTAGATTAGTGATTACCTAGGGCTGAGAAGATGAAGGAGAAATGAGAGTGACTGCTGATCAGTATGAGATTTCTTATTGATGAACTCTTCTAAATGATGTTGTTCTGATGAAAGTGTTCTAAAATCAGGTCATAGTTATATAAATTTGTAAAATAACTAAGAACTATTTAATTGTATGCTTTAAACAGGAGAATTTGGTGGTATATAAATTATATCTCAATAAAACGGTTTAAAAATTAGAGTGGTTTAATACAGCAAAAGTTTCTCATTCATCCTACATATTGAGTGAAGGTTGGGAGAGGAGATTTGCTCATGGTGGGCACTCTAAAGCCCTGGCTGATGGAAGCACTACTTTCTCATACCTTTCTACCATTACTTCCACTCAGTTCAGTTCAGTTGCTCAGTCTTGTGTGACTCTTTGTGACCAGATAAACCGCGGCATGCCAGGCTTCCCTGTCCATCACCAACTCCCAGAGTCCACCCAAACCCATGTCCATCGAGTTGGTGATGCCATCCAACCATCTCATCCTCTGTCATCCCCTTCTCCTCCTACCCTCAATCTACCCAGCATCAGGGTCTTTTCAAATGAGTTAGCTCTTCGCATCAGGTGGCCAAAGTATTGGAGTTTCAGCTTCAACATCAGTCCTTCCGATGAACACCCAGGACTGATCTTTAGGATGGACAGGTTGGATCCCCTTGCAGTTCAAAGGACTCTCAAGAGTCTTCTCCAACACCACAGGTCAAAAGCATCAATTCTTCAGCTCTCAGCTTTCTTCACAGTCCAACTCTCGCATTCATAAATGACTACTGGAAAAACCAAGCCTTGACTAGACTGACCTTTGTTGGCAAAGTAATGTCTCTGCTTTTCAATGTGCTATCTAGGTTGCTCATAACTTTTCTTCCAAGGAGTAAGTGTCTTTTAATTTCATGGCTGCAATCACCATCTGCAGTGATTTTGGAGCCCAGAAAAATAAAGTCAGCCACTGTTTCCACTGTTTCCCCATCTATTTGCCATGAAGTGATAGGACTGGATGCCATGATCTTCGTTTTCTGAATGTTGAGCTTTAAGCCAACTTTCCACTCTCCTCTTTCACTTTCATCAAGAGGTTTTTAGTTCCTCTTCACTTTCTGCCATTAGGGTGGTGTCAGCTTCATATCTGAGGTTACTGATATTTCTCCTTGCAGTCTTGAATCCAGCTTGTGCTTCCTCCAGCCCAGCGTTTCTCATGATGTACTCTGCATAGAAGTTAAATAAGCAGGGTGACAATATACAGCCTTGACGTACTCCTTTTCCTATTTGAAACCAGTCTGTTGTTCCATGTCCAGTTCTAACTGTTGCTTCCTGACCTGCATATAGGTTTCTCAAGAGGCAGGTTGGGCGGTCTGGTATGTCCATCTCTTTTAGAATTTTCCACAGTTTATTGTGATCCACATAGTCAAAGGCTTTGGCATAGTCAATAAAGCAGAAATAGATGTTTTTCTGGAACTCTCTTGCTTTTTCCATGATCCAACAGATGTTGGCAGTTTGATCTCTGGTTCCTCTGACTTTTCTAAAGTCAGCTTGAACATCTGGAAGTTCACATATTGTTAAAGCCTGGCTTGGAGAATTTTAAGCATTACTTTACTAGCATGTGAGATGAGTGCAATTGTGCGGTAGTGTGAGCATTCTTTGGCATTGCCTTTCTTTGGGTTTGGAATGAGCTGACCTTTTCCAATCCTGTGGCCACTGCTGAGTTTTCCAAATTTGCTGACATATTGAGTGCAGCACTTTTCACAGCATTGTCTTTCAGTATATGAAGTAGTGCAACAGGAATTCCATCACCTCCACTAGCTTTGTTCATAGTGATGCTTTCTAAGGCCCAATTGACTTCACATTCCAGGATGTCTGGCTCTAGACGAGTGTGAGTGATCAAACCATCGTGATTATCTGGGTCATGAAGATCTTTTTTGTACAGTTCTTCTGTGTGTTCTTGCCACCACTTTTTAATATCTTATGCTTCTGTTAGGTCCATACCATTTCTGTCCTTTATTGAGCCCATCTTTGCATGAAATGTTCCCTTGGTATCTAATTTTCTTGAAGAGATCTCTAGTCTTTCCCATTCTATTGTTTTCATCTATTTCTTTGCACTGATCACTGAGGAAGGCGTTCTTTCCTTGCTATTCTTAGAAACTCTGCATTCAAATGGGTATATCTTTCCTTTCTCCTTTGCTTTTTGCTTCCCTTCTTTTCATAGCTATTTGTAAGGCCTCCTCAGACAGCCATTTTGCTTTTTTGCATTTCTTTTCCATGGGGATGGTCTTGATTCCTGTCTCCTGTACAATGTCACAAACCTCCATCCATAGTTCATCAGGCATTCTGTCTATCAGATCTAGTCCCTTAAATCTATTTCTCACTTCCAAATCATAAGGGATTTGATTTAGGTCATACCTGAATGGTGTAGTGGTTTTCTCCACTTTTTCAGTTTCAGTCTGGAGTTCATGATCCAAGCCACACTCAGCTCCCAGTCTTGTTTTTGTTGACTGTGTAGAGTTTCTCCATCTTTGGCTGCAAAGAATATAATCAATCTGATTTTGGTGTTGACCATCTGGTGATGTCCATGTGTAGAGTCTTCTTCTGTGTTGTTGGAAGATGGTGTTTTCTATGACCAGTGTGTTCTCTTGGCAGAACTCGATTAGCCTTTGCCCTGCTTCATTCTATACTCCAAGGCAAATTTGCCTGTTACTCCAGGTGTTTCTTGACTTCCTACTTTTGCATTCCAGTCCCCTATAATGAAAAGGACATCTTTTTTGGGTGTTAGTTCTAGAAGGTCTCGTAGAACTTCTTAGAACTGTTCAACTTCATTTTCTTCAGCATTACCTGTCGGGGCATACTCTTGGATTACCGTGATATTGAATGGTTTGCCTTGGAAACGAAGAGAGATCATTCTGTCATTTTTGAGATTACATCCAAGTACTGCATTTCGGACTCTTTTGTTGACCATGATGGCTATTCCATTTCTTCTAAGGGATTCCTGCCCACCATAGTAGATATAATGGTCATCTGAGTTAAATTCACCCATTCCAGTCCGTTTTAGTTCACTGATTCCTAGAATGTCGACATTCACTCTTGCATCTCCTGTTTGACCACTTCCAATTTGTCTTGATTCATGGACCTGACATTCCAAGTTCCTATGTAATATTGCTCTTTACAGCATCGGACTTTGCTTCTATACCGGTCACATCCACAACTGGGTATTGTTTTTGCTTTGGCTCCATCCCTTCATTCTTTCCGGAGTTATTTCTCCACTAATCTCCAGTAGCATATTGGGCACCTACCGACCTGGGGGGGGGGGGGTTCATCTTTCATTGTCCTATCTTTTTGCCTTTTCATATTATTCATGGGGTTCTCAAGGCTGGAATACTGAAGTGGTTTACTAAGGTAGAACAAAAGGAATGTGGTAAATTGCCAATTGGCCCTTAAAACTTCCACCCAGAAATTATATGCATCACTTCATCTTTCATTAGCCAAAGAAGTTACAGGGTCACACCCAACTTTAGAGATGGTAAGTAATTTCTACTCAAATATACAACTAGGAATAAAGAACTGGAATATTTATGGAGTGTCTTAATGGAAACCACACTAGTTCTATCTTCTTTCCTAGGTTTTAGTCCCTGAGAACAGTGACTCCACAGTTCCTCACTGCCTTAGAAAACCAAGTTTTCCTAAGACCTTTTTTTTTTCTTTTTGAGTGAGATAGAAGTATTTACATGAGTAAGATAAGGAAACAGATACACCAGACTAGACTAATACTTTTTTCACAATAAATGTTTCATAATTATGCACCAGTTGAACAAATGACCATTACATGATTAAGCAACAGTACAGAATTGTGAGTGATTAATAATTCAATGTATGGATGAGTATAGCAGGAGTTCGGAAGAGGAGATAGAGGTGAGTGGGGGTGGGGTGGTGGTGACACAGTAATGGGTGCTCCCAACCTGTATCTCCCCGGTATCAGCACAGATGGATCACGAAGAACTGCGGCTGTGACCCAGATGGACAGTGTTATCTGTGTCACGGTTTGTTTTCTTCCTAGATATGGCTTGGGCAGAGCCCTGTGAACTTAATGAGGGCAGAAAAGAATAGGATCCAAATTACTTAACTTTTCTGAATCTCCATTTGCAAATCAACATTGTCAGAAGTAGCTGCATAATGCCTTAAAGCCCTGTGATTAAAGATACTATTAGTATTGTATGCAAAATCTGTTAAGCAGTAAAACAATACTTCATGGATGTGGAGTTGCTGAATGTCAAAGCTTCAATAGTCAATCTGGAGTTAAACCTGTGTTTCACTGAATTCAGATTTTTCACAGATTTGCATTAATGAAAACCCCCCTCTTTCCAGAAATTCATTAGGCAGTACAGTTACATGTACACTTGAGTCATTTTTACATCATGAAGAGGTTACTAAATTATAAGGGTTGCTAAGAGTGCTTTCAAGGCATTGCTAATTCTTCAGTATATGTGGACTTTCAAGCAAAAATTTAAAGTATGTAAGAATTGTGTTGGAGGAAGGCGGACCCCTTCCAGGGCCCGAAACTGGGCTTTTGTCTAACACTCAGAAATGAATTGTCTGAGGAGATACGTGCTGACAAAGCAAGAGATTTTATTGGGAAAGGGCACTCGGGTGGAGAGCAGTAGGGTGAGGAAACCCAGGGGAACTGCTCTGCCGTGTGGCTCACAATGTCGGGTTTTATGGTGATGGGATTAGTTTCCTGGTGGTCTTTAACCAATTATTCTAATTCAGAGTCTTTCCTGGTGGTGCACGCATCACTCAGCCAAGATGGATGCTAGCGAGAGAGATTCTGGGAAGTGGACGGACACTCGGTGTCTCCTTTAGACCTTT
Organism: Ovis aries; assembly: GCF_016772045.2. Lineage (NCBI taxonomy): Eukaryota > Metazoa > Chordata > Mammalia > Artiodactyla > Bovidae > Ovis > Ovis aries. Next base: position 57,304,893 of record NC_056059.1, on the reverse strand, counting down.
CCCAAACTCTTCCTGTTGGTGGTGGCTTATTAGTTCCATATTCCTTATCAGGATCTCCTGTCATAAAACAACTCATGCAAATGGTTACTATGGTACCTGGCCAGGGTGGGCGGTTTCAATCAGTGTGCTTCCCCTAACAATTGGAAGAGATAAAAATCTCTACTTCCTTAAAGTTCTTATTAGATATTTATTTTAATTAATTTCAGTTCTTAAGGAAAGGACCTTTTCCCTTAAGAAAGCTTTTTGCATGTTCATTGTTAGTGTTGGTTGTTATAGTGACCAAAATTAACCTGATAGTAGCCACATTCCACTACTTGGGTTACAGACAACTCTACACATGGAGAGAACAGTTAACCTATTTCTAGAAAATGGTCTCTGTTTCTTTAAATATTCAGTTAAATTTTTTTCTGTTAAAAATTTCTTTCCTTCTACCACCAAAAGGGAACAGTACACATCTGAGTTAAAAAGTCAGGAAAAAAAACCACCACCACCAACAACAAAAGTGCTTACCAATAGCACATGTAAATCTTGGTTTAATCTATTGTAAAATGAGAAAAAATAACTAGGAGATATGGGAGCAGATTTCAATTTTTGAAAACTCTTTGATTATGGAAAGAATAGGGAAATATGAATCATTTGAAAATAGGAATAGTGAAGAGGTTATAAATTAGAATTTATACAGCCTACTTTAAGAGCTGGGTTTTTGGAAAGAGGCAAAATGTCAACAAGGGGTGAGAAGAAAACCATTTTCTTACCTTAACCGTTTATTTGAGCTTTTTATTTGGAATTACACAACACTTAGCATGGAGGAAGTTCTTAATAAATGCTTTTAGACTGAGCTGCCCACATCATTTCAAATAATCTTGGAATATATTCAAAATAAAAGACAAGTGGTTGCCTCCAGCAAAGGCATATACACCTGCATTAACACTGAGAAAGCCATATGTGGAACAGAATATTTTTAGTGTTTTCCTAAGGGAACCACACTACTGTTAATTCTGAAAAAAAAAAAAATTCACAACTTAGAGTTGGAAAGATAATCATAACACTGCAGAAATATCCATGAAGGACTTCTAATGTGAATTGATGAATACTTTAACATCTTTCTTTTCCCTATTTGCTTGTTCCATCAATGGAGAAATAGCAAAATGAGCCATGTGATACTTTGCACCTATTAGACAAACACAGTTTATTTCAGCGAGAATTTATTGAGCACCAATTAACCTTTTTGTACTGTGAAGTGCATACATGTCACCAAAGATACCTGAAGTGGAAGACTGAAGGAGAACCTTGAGGAAAGACAGAGAGGAAAAATGACATTAAAATTTAGTCCTAAGAAAAAGAAGGAGCAGCAATTGATATTTACTTTATGCATCGTTATTTTCTAATTCCCTTACTCCATCTGGCTCTAGACGTAAGAATTATAGTACATGAAGAAAGCTCTCCATCTGTTAAAAATGTAGAATAAAGCATTAATCTTGTGGGCAGCCACACAGAGCACCAACAGATTTCTCACAATTGAAATGATAAAAGCAGGATCCCGTCTCTAGTTAAGTATAGCTGATACAGGTTTTAGAAAGATCTATTTCCAAGGGTCTGCTGCTCCTCTTTGTTCTCAAGTGAAATGAAATACACTCTGCAGCTGGTATGACACTCACACATTAGGAAGACAATTTGCCATGCGTAACAAGTAACTCATATGGTAGATGTTTGTTGTATGTGCCACTCACGTTTGGTCCCTGCTCTTCCATTCTGTGACTGCCTTTCACACGGATGAAGGGCTATCTCTGGCTGCCATGTTCATGTAACATTAACTCAGTAGGCTTGTCAAAGTCCTTTCCCTGGGGATTTGGGTGGCTGGACGCGTAACAGGTAAATCCAGGAAGCATCCATGCTATGTTTCTTCCACATGCACCAGAGAAGCAGTGGCAGCTAGCTAAGACACGGTCAGAGTAGGCTGAGGACTACAGTAAGCACCAGAAGGAGGGAAAGAGCTAGAAAGCAAGAGAGAAGAGTGAGAGGGCGAGAGAGGGAAAGACATGCAACAGGCACAGAGACAAGAGGCAAGATGTAGAAAATGCGTTCAGAGAGAGCTTGAATCTCTTCGTCATAGTTACTCTTGAGGTTGGCCAGCATCCCAGCCTTTCCCTGCCATAGAAAGAGGAAAGAAAACTTTCCTCCTATAATGAATTTGTTTATCTAAATACCTCATGTGGTTTCCATTGTTTGCAACCTTGTCAATGTTGTATCTCCAGATAATAATGTGGTTGTTTCTGGAATTTATTTCCCCTCCTTGTTCTTGATCCAGGAGGGATTTTCTCCTTCTACCACCTCACATCAAAGAAGAAACAGCGATTCAAACAAGTCGTCCACCTAAGTGACAGGTAAGAAGCTTGCCTGAAGGTTCTTTTCTTCCCAGGTAGAAAATGGCTAGACATTACTGTCCCTGGGTGGAGGAGAGAGAAAGCAGAAGTATCTAACATATCTAACAGTCTGACATATCTAACAGTCAATGGGAGAGGAAAGACGGTTGGGAGGGACGAGAGTGTAAACCTTCAGTCAGGAGGGCCAAGAGTAGAGTGGGCGAACTAAGAGGCTGAACTCTTCCCTGCCCACTCACTCACCACTTGGCATTCAGTACTCCTGGGCCCTGGTAAGTTCTTTGATTAGAGAGTAAGAGATTTGCACTTCTTTATGGGGTTAGGGTAACACAACTACAAACCACAAACCACATTTTATAACATCATGTCTAATTCTCCATTAGCAGAATGAAATGCAAGTAATTATCTAGATATTTCACATAATTAAAGAGAAAGTAGTTAAGACTGAAAACTATTACCTAACTCATCCATGCATCACAACATTCAAGGTCTAAGATGTAGGGATCTCAGTGGATGCCTGTCTGAGGACACATTTCTGTTTGACGACGTGCTTGTTTGCTGGTTTACTTAAGGTGGAGTCAGTTCAGCTAAATATTAAAAGGAGACAATTAAAATAGAACTTTACTTGAAGGTAAAAGATGCCATCTGTCTTTCGAAGCTGAGGAAGTTCATATAGTCCAGATGACACTGGGATAATCCAAATAGGCCCCTCTTCCATTTGGATTACCCTGACTTTGGGGACTTGGTATTATTAATAACAAGAAGTTTTACCAAGCATATGGATGTTGTAGCTAATCCTGCTGTCTTTGTGTCTCTAAGAAATAGATCTTTGATGAGACACATAGTTTACTCGCTTAGACCTGTTTACTCCTCTCTGCTGGGCTCATCTAAGAAAATGTCATTAAGAAATGACAGCTGGGGTCAGGCCCTTGCTAGACAGCAAGTCAACCAACTCGTGACTCTTGTTATCAACCGTGTATCCATAGCCGCCTTTGTCGCATCTTTGCCCACATGACTTCCAGTCTGCCTGACGTCGCCAATCTTTCTTCTTCGTTCCCCCACTCAATTTTTTCCCAGCTTCACAGCCCTGTAGACTTTGGTCATGTGCTCAATAGCCAGATTACTGATACCCTGAAACACTAGCCACGAAAGACACCATCTGCTTCACGGGAAGTAGGAGGTCCCATCTGCTCAAACACATGACAGGGAATTCAGTTAGGGTGCAAGGACGTGGGGCAGAGGAAAGTCTGGAATGAGAAGAGTGTGGAAGGAATTGAGCCAGAAGCTCAGGAATTTGGCACAGTTCTAAACATTGGAGATACCAAGATAAGCCTCATTTTTCAGTAGTGCAAACAGAAAATAGATAGTTTGATAAATAAATAAGATAATCTAGGTATTGATAATAACTATGATTTTAAAAAGAGAGTATGGTATAAGAAGTTGGGAGAGGTATCCAATTTAAATAGGGTGGTCAGGAAAATCTCTCTGAGGAAGTGGCATTTGAGCTGAGACCTGAATGATGAGAAGGGTTCACCCAGGTGATGGTTTGGAGTTAGAACATTACCTGTATGGGAAGCCACAGGACAAAGGCTCTGAGTCACGCTTGCCTGTATTAGAGAATCAGTGGGGCTGAGGAACAGTTAATGAAGGGAAGGATGGTTCTAGATGCCTTAAAGGGAATCTAGGCAGAGACCACTTCATGTAGGGTCTTGCAGGCTGTCATACAGTGTGTTAGGCAGTTTTTGGAATGTCTTAAGCATAGAAATATCATCATCAATCTTATGTTGTTAAAGCTCAACTAGGCATGGAAATGTGCTGTTGGAGGGTGTGAGTGCAATTGGAGGGACTCTAGCCAGGCGGATGGCTTGGACTACAAATATTGAGTAATTGGCTCAAAGACACTCAGTTAATAAGTCAAGAACAGGTGGTAAGGGTTCCGTGGGAATGGAGGAGTTGAACAGAAACACACCATACCCTCCTGGCCCTCTTGTTTCTCCCTGACCAAGAATGTTGGCTGATACTCCAGCTCTGCTGAGGAACCAAGGAAGACTGGACTTTTGTCATTCTTCTTGGCAGTCTGGTGCCTTTGAACATGCCTACTCTGGGGAGTTTTCTACTATAAGAGTCCCTAAGGAGGGTATCAGAAATTAATTTTTCCAGTTGTTGTTGTTTTTTAAGCAGTTATGGCCTAAGCAGGGAATATAGGTGCTGTCAACCAGACATTTACTTATAAGTCATAGATCTGGAAGGTAGTGATGAGGAGAAGCAAGCATTGAGAAGAACCCACTGTGACAAAGGCAGCCCCAGAGACACATGGCTTCCAGAGCCAGCGGAGGAGGAGCCTCTCAAGGTGTATCCAGGGCTCATATCTGTGTTGCCAGATGTACTGGGTCTCTCTTGGGACCATGCTCCTGAGTAAAGTGGATGTTACATTTGGCCACAAAGCCACCAAGTCTGGTGCTCCGTCCTCCAAGCAATGTCAAAAGCTATCTAGAGTCCTTAATACATTCCTTTCCAGCTTAAATCAGTTGGTTCTTTGGCTGACTACTTAAGAATCATGGTTGATCCCTCCATTTTCTAATGGAATATAATTGCAGGGTTGAAGTCAGAGAGACTCCTCATCAAAGTTACAGGCTATGGTCTCAAAAGACTCTATCCCATCACAGGTTGCCTGCAGATCCTGCAGAATTTCCTACTTCCTATTATAGAATAGAACCTGAGAGCTGCTTAGCATGCCTAATGCATTAATTGGAAGAAGAGGCAAAGTGAAGTTCATCAGTAGGTGAAAAACTGGGCAGACAACCTGCCTGTTACTAAAAGCAGTTTCTCATCAAATAGGGCAAAGCGGAAAATAGTTAACCACACTTTTGGGCTCTTTCACATAAATCATTTTGGAAATAGTAGTGTTCACTCAGTACTTGGCTTCTCACCAATGTTACCAGAGAATGTGCAGTTTCTCACCCATTAGCAATATTTGTAGGCACCTTTCCCACTACAGTTGGAGAGTACACTAAAAAAACAAGTAAAGAAAACCCTACCAACTATTCCTTGTGAAGAATTCTGGTGAAAAATAAGAGCTTGAAATTTGCTGCTGCTGCTGCTGCTAAGTCTCTTCAGTCGTGTCCGACTCTATGCAACCCCATAAATGGCAGCCCACCAGGCTGCTCCGCCCATGGGATTTTCAAGGCAAGAGTACTGGAGTGGGGTGCCACTGCCTTCTCCTATGGGCTCCCAATTCCCATCACTGATTATAAATTACAAGGAAGTGAAAAATAAAAATTGAGACTTTCAATAGGCATTTAAAATATATTTTTAATATTAATTTTAATTATTCATTATTTCTAAATAGATTTCTCCCAAGAGAAAATTGAAAAGTTGAGATAAATCTGATCTCAAATGCCTGTTACATCCTTTTAATGGGTTGTTCTCTCCTTGGAGTCCAAGTTCACTCTGATGATTAGCTAGGGCTTAAGGACATGATTTCCCTCAGGCCACAAAAGGGGAAAAGGAAACACATTTACCTCCCCATCACCGCTGACCAAAGAATTCCTCATGGTGCCCTTTTTAAGAAGTAGTATGGCTGTGCTAAAATTGCCACATGCAAAGTCTTTTAGGAGTTGATGTCCATTTATCAATGAGAGCTATTTCTTTTACATATCTGACTTCACAACTAGATGGGGAAACAGTGGCTGACTTTATTTTTCTGGGCTCCAAAATCACTGCAGATGGTGACTGCAGCCATGAAATTAAAAGACACTTACTCCTTGGAAGGAAAGTTTTGACCAACCTAGACAGCATATTGAAAAGCAGAGACATTACTTTGCCAACAAAGATCTGTCTAGTCAAGGCTATGGTTTTTCCAGTAGTCATGTATGGATGTGAGAGTTGGACTAGAAAGAAAGCTGAGTGCAGAACAACTGATGCTTTTGAACTGTGGTGTTGGAGAACACTCTTGAGAGTCCCTTGAACTGCAAGGAGATCCAACCAGTCCATCCTAAAGATCAGTCCTGGGTGTTCATTGGAAGGACTGATGCTGAAGGTGAAACTCCAATACTTTGGCCACCTGATGTGAAGAGCTGACTCATTGGAAAAAACCCTGATGCTGGGAAAGATTGAAGGCAGGAGGAGAAGGGGACGACAGAGGATGAGATGGCTGGATGGCATCGCCCACTCAATGGTAATGGGTTTGGGTGGACTCTGGGAGTTGTTGATGGACAGGGAGGCCTGGCGTGCTGAAATTCATGGTGTTGCAAAGAGTTGGACATGACTGAGCGACTGAACTGGACTGAACTGAACTGAACTTCACAACTAGATTCTGAACAGAACTGCAGTCTCATTATTTTGTCTTCATATTCATTATTCTTCCACTTCAAAATTGTCAGCAGTGCTTGGGGGCTGGCCTTACTGACTCAACTGCCACTAAGAGCAAACCTGTGATATTATCTCCTTGGGAAGATCAGGGCAGAGAGAATCCTTGATGTGTGTGGGAACAGCTTATTGTTGAATCCTCTAATGAACCGTGTTACAAGCATATACTTTCCTTCTATTTATGACATGCTTCCCAATGAATGAATTTTTATTAACTGAATATTAATTAATCAATTAATTACTCAATTATTAATAATAGGGCTTTCTACAGATTGAATATTTCTGTTTCCTCTAAGTTCAGATGTTGAAACCTCACCCCCAGTGCAATGGCCTTAGGAGTGGGGCCTCAAGGACATGTTCGGTTATGAGGGTAGAACCCTCAAGAATGGGATTAGTGACTTCATAAAAAAGGCTCCAGAGAGGCTCCCCTTCTGCTACCTGTGGACACAGTGAGAAGATGGCCACCTTTGAGCCAAGAAGTGGACTTTGACCAGACATTGAATCTGTTGGCCCTTTGATCTTGAACTTCGCAGCCTCTGGAACTGTGAGAAATAAATTTCTATTGATTATAAGCCACCCAGTCTATGATATGTTGTTATAGCAGTAACTACAGAGGTACAGTCAAGAGCTTTGGAAATTGGCTCCAAAAGGTTAATTAGCCAAAGTTTATGAAGGCACTGCCTTTGAGCTAAGCCTTGAAAGATGAGAAGGATTTCAAAAGGAAATAGAAGGTCATTCTTTGAAGAGCAAAGACAAGTAAGCAGAAAAACAAGGAGCCTGTTGGGGAACTTTATAGGTGTATGCTGTTCCTCTCTAGAGCAAGATGTGGGTGAGGTGTAAAAGAGCGGTCCCAGAAGCTCTGTGTTTGGTACGGTCTCCCCACTACCTGGCCCAGGGCACTATTCCATAACTACTTTCCAGTGAATTATGCTTTGAGTAGAGGTATGAGTTTCATTGTCAGGGCAAAGAGGATCCTTGAACTTTATAAGAAACAATTTGGGAACTTTATTTGATGTGAACAATATTATTATTATTATTTTTTCTTCACAAACTTATCTTCACTTTTACCACCTCTCTTGACCCACCTTTTAAAATAGTGCTGTTACTTCTGAATTTGTGACCTGCATTTCAGTGACGTTTGACTCTGCAGCTTGCATGACTTGAGAAGTGTGTGTGCTGCCGTTTACTTTGGTTGACATGCTGCTCTTCCAAAGCAGTTTTTTCTTTTGTCGGAAGATTGTAAACTTTCTGAAGATGAGCTCTGGAAAAACTCTTGTGGAAACCTCTCCCCAATAAAGGGCACTTGAATGTTTTTGAGAAATGTCTGGGCTCACTTATGGTGACAACCTGGGGCCAGACACTTTTAGCTCAGAAACAGGACAGCAGGAAGTAGAACATAATTTCTCTTTCTGCTCCAGTCAATCAGATAAGACACACAAAGATAAGAATACCCAATGCGGCTTGAAGCTCTGATGAGAGGGTGTAACCAAGAGTGCTATAAATTTTAGTTGAAATTTAGATAGGTTTTGATGGCAGATAAACTTTATAAATGCAATTTACACTTAGGCCTTTTCAGGCCCAAGCAGATATTCTACAAGCAGATATTCTTTTCAGACTATCAGTGACTCTGTGTCAAACCAATCAGCTGAGATGTGAACTGAGTTACATGCCACAGTGATTTATTTCATTAACATTTGGTTTAGGTATCAAATGCTAAAGTAAATTTTCAAGTTACTATTGGCAAAAGTTTGAACATATAAATGTTATAGTGTAGTCTATAGCAATGTGTACGTGTATGCTCAGTTGCTCAGTTGTGTCTGACTCTTTGTGACCCTGTAGGCTGTGTCCATGGAGTTTTCCAGGCAAGAATACTGGAGTGGCTTGCCACTTCCTACTTGAGAAGATCTTCCTGACCCAGCGATTGAACCCATGTGCATTGGCAGGCAGATTCTTTACCACTGAAGCCACTTGGGAAGCCCATATCTGTAGAATAGTAATTAATTTTACTTTGTCATATGAAACAAGATTAGAAACTAATTAAAATCTGATAATGTTAAAAAAATAACATTTATATAGAACTTAATTTACTAAGCACTGTCACATATAGTTTATTCTTTGTGTCTTGCAATTACTCTGGTTGATGATTATCAATTTTATAAGTGAAGAAATAGGCTCAGAGAGGTTAAGTAACTTACCCAAGGGAATCCAGCTTTTTCTTATCTGGAGCAGAATTAGGACACAAACCCAGATCCATATTCCTATATCCCCATGCTTGTCCACTTGTGGTTCATTTCATCAATGGGGAATTATTTATCAGGGCAGTTTAACAAGCTAATTTACTGAACAAATAGATTTTAGTTTCTCTGTTTTGTGAAAGGTAATACTGTGTAGAGAAAAATAAAAGTCATAAAAGATGAAATATGAAAGGAAGGGTTGGTGAAGGAAGGATAAAAGGAAGAAAACAACTTGCAAAACAGATGGTGAGTTTTAAATAATGGGTGATTGTCTCTTTTTTTCCCACTTGACTTTGCTGTATGACACAGTGGGTGGTGGCTGACCTCCCTCAAGCCATTCTCGCTTTGTACATATCAACTAAATTGATTAGCTAACACTGTTGATCCACAGGCCAGTATGTTGAAAACCATAAGTGTTTGCTTTTGGTATTTCATTTTATAGAAGTGAGAGATGGTGATGGATGAAACTAAAAGCTAATTGGAGTGATTTAGGAACCATCTTTCTAAGCATGCAGCCCTAGAATGACTCCCAGAGACTGCCAAGAAGACTCACTGGCAGAATAATCCAAGTGATGTTTTCAAACACATGAGTCATCAATGCCTTTCAGTTCTTAACTTACACCTGTATAAAGACAAACATAGCCATTTTTACAGTTACACCAAAAAAGAAACATGTATATATATATAAGCAAGAGGGTTCCAGAAAAACATCTATTTCTGCTTTATTGACTATCCCAAAGCCTTTGACTGTGTGGATCACAATAAACTGGAAAATTCTGAAAGAGATGGGAATACCAGACCACTTGACCTGCCTCTTGAGAAACCTGTATGCAGGTCAGGAAGCAACAGTTAGAACTGGACATGGAACAGCAGACTGGTTCCGGTGTATATTGTCACCCTGCTTATTTAACTTATATGCAGAATATATCATGAGAAATGCTGGGCTGGAAGAAACACAAGTGGAATCAAGATTGCCGGGAGAAATATCAATAATCTCAGATATGCAGATGACACCACCCTTATGGCAGAAAGTGAAAAGGAACTAAAAGCCTCTTGATGAAAGTGAAAGTGGAGAGTGAAAAAGTTGGCTTAAAGCTCAACATCCAGAAAACTAAGATCATGGCATCTGATCCCATCACTTCATGGGAAATAGATGGGGAAACAGTGGAAACAGTGGCTGACTTTATTTTCTGGGGCTCCAAAATCACTGCAGATGGTGACTGCAGCCATGAAATTAAAAGACACTTACTCCTTGGAAGAAAAGTTCTGACCAACCTAGATAGCATATTCAAAAGCAGAGACATTACTTTGCCAACAAAGGTCCATCTAGTCAAGGCTATGGTTTTTCCACTGGTAATGTATGGATGTGAGAGTTGAACTGTAAAGAAAGCTGAGTGCTGAAGAATTGGTGCTTTTGGACTGTGGTGTTGGAGAAGACTCTCGAGAGTCCCTTGGACTGCAAGGAGATCCAACCGGTCCATTCTAAAGGAGATCAGTCCTGGGTGTTCTTTGGGAGGAATAATGCTAAAGCTGAAATTCCAGTACTTTGGCCACCTCATGCGAAGAGTTGGCTCATTGGAGAAGACTCTGATGCTGGGAGGGATTGGGGACAGGAGGAAAAGGGGATGACAGAGGATAAGATGGCTGGATGGCATTATCGACTCGATGGATGTGAGTTTGAGTGAACTCCGGGAGATGGTGATGGACAGAGAGGCCTGGCATACTGTGATTCATGGGGTTGCAAAGAGTTGGACATGACTGAGCGACTGAACTGAACTGAACTGATACACACACACACACACACACACACACACACACACACACACACACACACACACACACGGACCCTGTATAGTCCATGGAATTGTCTAGGCAAGAATGCTGGAGTGGGTAGCCTATCACTTCTCCAGCGGATCTTCCTGATCCAGGAATCGAACCAGTGTGTCCTGTATGCAGGCAGATTCTTTACCAACTGAGCTGTCAGGGAAGCCCATATATATGTATGTATGTGTATATTTATATGTATCTCGTTGCTGTTGTTCAGCTGCCAAGTCGTGTCTTACTGTTTGCGACTCCATGGACTGTAGCCTGGCAGGCTCCTCTGTCCATGGGATTCTTCAAACAAAAATACTGGATAGGTTGCCATTTCCTTCTCCATATATATGTTTTTTTCTGAATAAAAGAAGAGAAATGGAGCTGACTATCAGGCATCTGATCATAGTAATCTTGTTCACTGCTTGTTGTTAGAAGCCAAGAAGCCTGGATACCAACCCCTACTCTGCCTAACTCTGACTGACTAGTCTGCCTCTAACTAACTAGCTCCACTTAATCTTTCTAGCTCTGTTTTCTCAGCTAAAAAATGGGCTGATGCTCCCTCACTAAACTCAAACTAGCATATATCAGGGTTTAAACAGATGACCCAGGAGCACTGAGCATCTTGCCTCCTTGCTTGAGATTTCACATTAAGCCAGAATGGGCACATAGATACACAGGATTAGGAAAAACAAATCCATGCTGGGAGCCTGTGTCAGTAAGAATTTGCAGTCTCTTGAATAATAATTATCTGAGCTTCAACTTCCTCACTTATGAAATGAAGACATGTGACTAGATGGATTTTAGCAGTGATTCCTTCTCTTCAAAATGATAGACTTTATGATGTTATTATTATATCGGGTTTGTGTGTAATGACAACCTTCTGGAAATCTTTGAAAGTTGTGATCCAGTATGATGGGTTTTACAAACAAATGTAAACAAATATAGGGAGATAAAAATGTTCCTGTATGCATAAACACACACACACACAAATGGGTCTTTTTCATGTATAATAAAAACTTAAATGTCAGCCTTCATGCATCAAACATTTATTGCTTAAGAAATTCAATGTTCTATGACTCAGAAATTATTAGTATAGCTAAAGTTTATGTTCACATAGTTATTTTTAAAAGCACTTATTTTAACTCAGTATCTATTTATGTCTTTAGTACTGTATGCCTATGATACGTAGATACATAGCACCAATATTATATGCTTCTTCTCAAGACAATTAAAGATGGAATTGCCCATGACAGGACAACATATTCATTACAGTTTTCTCCTATTTATCAGAGAGAGAAGGCATTCTATTTTTGCTAGTGAGCATCACTCCCTTCCCCCTGCCAGAAGACAATGACAAGAAAATGATTAATGAGTGTGTTCCACATTCCTGTCAGCAGGAATCCAGTCTGGGCTTGGAAGAAGCCCGAATAATTGAAGGAAGAGGTAATGGTGGTAACATTAGTTATAACAGGTCAGAGAATTTTCATTCCTGGGCTCTGTGCCCAGTTTAAAGAATCGATTACACATTTCAGTGTGGTTTGTTTTGCTAATTGGTAAGCAAGCCTTGTGCCTCAGAATCACAGCACAGGGCTCCCAGTAAGTTTAGAAAGAGAGGATAGACAGAATTGCATGTTTTCCTAATTACCTAAAGCTTTCGTGATAGCAGTTGCGATAGAGGTTTTACCTAATGTGTGATAACTGACCACATTCCAGACAGCTGCCCTATCTCATTTGTCATTGGCTCGGAAGTGGAGTGCCACTGGAATTGGAATCAAAACTGTTGAATATGTCTATACTTTGAATTTGCTTGGGATTTATTCACTTTGTTTTATTTGTTACTTCATAACAGATAAGGAGATGTTGTGTGGATAATGAATTGGCTGCGGGGTGAAAGGGGATGTGAGGAAAATGCTTCATGATAACTGACTGAAGCACTTTAACAGAACCTATCTATGCAATTTAGAAAACCAAAAACAAATTGAATGCTGGCTCAAACGAGTAGGGGCAGATGAACCTGTTCCAAAGAAGCCTGAGAGGAAGAGACAGAGTTGTAACGATTGACAATGAATGGGAAGTGGGCATTGGACAGCAGGGATAAAGAACCTGCTTTACAACAGCTTGCGTGCATGCCTGCCTGCACATTTTGGGCCTAATTAGCTACTTGGACCTGTAGATAATGACCTTGTCTTCCAAGAGTAACTTGAATATGAAAGAGATGGCTCATGCCCATTCATACGCACACAGTCTCTCACACATATGAACACTATAAGGAGCTGTCATGGGGATTTAAAAGTTGTTGATGCTGGATTAAAATGAGATGAAGCCAAATGATGCCACTTAAAGCAAAACAAACCACCTTGGACCAAATAATATGTTACTGGCTGAATATCAATGAAATATGATACCATAAAGGTCAGCAAAATTACTGATGCTTCTTTTGAAACAGATTTTTAAATGGTAGCCTTCAGTCTGATATTACCCTTTAAAGAGGAGTTATTAAGCAAATTTTGTTATTTTTGAAACCTAAAAATTAATATTAAGTACATAATAGTTTTAGGGAAAATAATTTTCCCTAATAATAATATTTTGTTTATAATAAGTAAAAATAGAAACTATGCAAGAAATTAGAATTTGGATGTTTCATAAAAATAAAATCTAATGTAAAGTTTAATTTCACCAAAGATAAAAAATGAAACCAAAGAAATTCAGTGAGATAAGAGAACTTTTTAAAAAGTTGGTTTAGGGTTGAGATTAAAAAAAGATTTGGCAATTTTATATCAAGACCTAGGACTCATTTTAAATTTGAGAATCAATTAATGTGTTTGAGAAGTGAATATGTCTTAGGACTATCTCTAATTCTTTAAGTTTTATATCATATGTTACAATGTTGAAAAAAAATCAAACCAACACAAAAGAAGCAACTTATAAAATGTTGCGTGTTCTGTGTGACTTGGAAAAAGTTCACTTTTTTTCTTTCAGTGTCAAGAGATTTAAAAATCTTGATTCAGCTTAAATGCATAGAGGCTGGTATTTATAAATATAAGGCATAAAAGGCAATTAATTTAACCTATTATCTTCCCATTTTGTGTTATCAATATGTCAGGTTAAAACATTTTTAGATGTTTTCACCTCACTTGCTTACTGCAGATATAATTGAAACCGTTCCTAATACATTTTAAAACATGTTTATCATTGTAACAAAACCAAATGGTATATCCCCAAATGGAAGGCAACTTTCTGTCCATGGATCAAGAATGTCCTCCTAGAATAGGACTTTACCTTTCCCTCTGTGGACTGTTTTCACTTCAGCCTATCAAGAAAATACTGAAGCAAGCAAAGTTACTTTTATTTTATTTTATTTTTTTTTTATTTTTTAAATTTTAAAATCTTTAATTCTTACATGCATTCCCAAACATGAACCCCCTCCCACCTCCCTCCCCATAACATCTTTCTGGGTCATCCCCATGCACCAGCCCCAAGCATGCTGCATCCTGCGTCAGACGTAGACTGGCGATTCAATTCACATGATAGTATACAAAAGGTTACTTGAAGTTAACCTTTAAGGTAGAAACTGGTAATTAATGTGCAAAGTGCCAGATTTGTTCTCTGAAGCTGGACTCATTCAACTCTAACTGGATACCACCCTCACCACTATCTCTCAAATCCAGAATTCTCATTCTTCATGTGATAAGCTCAGACAGAAACCTCAATTTTGGTCAAAACTGTTCTATTGCCACTAGAATTTACTTGGAGTTCTATCATATGTTGATTTTTATCTCCAACCTCTTGAGCAAGCTTCTCTTCCTTGAGTCTTGTGAGCTCATCATGTATCCCTAGGTAGTTAATGCAATGTAAACAGAATTCTCTGGAGATATGTCTATATCCAAATCTGTCTCTGGCACTTAGTTACGGAAATTTCTCCATATCCAAGAGTCCTCGTTGCTAGTGGAAGTGTGAACTAGTAAAGTCATTCTGAAAAGCAATTTGGTATTATCTTGTAAAGTTGAATATTTGCATTCTCTACAACCTAGCTGTGGGGCTTCTCTGGTGGCCTGGATGGTAAAGAATCTGCCTGCAATGCAGGAGACCCAGGTTCAGTCCCTGGGTTGGGAAGATCTCCTGGAGACGGGGATGGTAACCCACTCCAGTATTCTTGACTGGAGAATATCATGGGCAGAGGAGCCCGGTGGGCTACAGGCCATAGGGTCGTAAAGAGCTGGACACTACTGACAGACTAACACATACAGCCTAGTGGTAGCTCAGGATGGATGTACCAAGAGACATGCGTAAGAATGTTCACACATATCACTCACGTTCCACAGACATGCCTTGAGATTTAAGATGGGCAAGCATTTATAATGTTTGCTACCACCCCTCCCCAACCCTAAATATCCATGGTGGATACCACAATTGGTCCCAGCAGTCTTTCTTGTTGAGTCTTGGTTTAGCCTCACAATTTTTTTCAACCTGGCTCCACAGGCAACCACTACCAATCAATTCAATCTTGAAAAGATACTTTCTTCCTTCTTGGTCTTAAGGTAGGTTGGGGCGTTGGGACTGAATATACTTATTAAAATATTTTGAATATAGGTAATGATAAACATTTCCAAAGGCTGGTTATCTGCCTGTGTGTGTGTGTGTGTGTGTGTGTGTGTGTGTGTGTGTGTGTGTGTTTGCCATACTGACTGGCATGTGGGATACAGCTCTCTGATCAGGGACTGAACCCAGGCCCTATGCATTGGGAGCTCAGAGTTTTAACCACTGGACCGCCAGGGAAGTCCCTGAATCTTTGTATAAGACAGGCTGATTTCACTAACACTTGCTATTGTATTTTTCCTTACAGTTTAAGAAGTAAGTTAGATAATAGCACTAAAATAAAAAATTATGCTACCATTTCTTACATGTTTTTAAGTTCAAATGCTCAGATTCATTTTGATTTTGTAACACATATTGATCTATTATATGATGCAGCTAATTTCCAGCTGCCATTTAATTGTTATGACATTTTCTTTTTAGATTATTGATACCACCTTTAATTGCTTTGGCCTCTTGTACATAGCAATCAATGGAAAACAAAAGTCTAATAGAACCCAGGGATAGTTTATAATAACAGTCCATAGATCTACACATGGATTCCCAAAATGGGAAAAGAATTTGCCAAATATATAATTTCCTTCTCAAATGTTGATAGATTATTCTGAGCTATAGCATATACTGAAATTCTTTCCAACAAATATGTTTAGAAGGAGAAGCACTGAGTCACTGAGCAATAGTTTCAAATTACTAAGGCAAGGAAATAAAAAATATGGCTTCATACAGAATATGAGAATTTTGAATGCGTCCTAGGCTCATAGTCTAGGCTTATTTTTTGTGTTTAGAAGACCCTGGTTAATAAAAGATTACTATAGAAACAGTGTAGGTGGCTAAGTGTCAGTTTAGTTAAAAGATTCTTGAAGAAGGAAAGAAAATCCTTACACTTTTTGATTAACTTTGTCCCTGACACAAAGTTCTTCAACAAAATTTTCTTTCAATGAAATGAAACAAGATTAATGCCTTGGAGGCAGATTGAATTAAATTGATGTCAATATTTCATCTCTGGAATAATTCATGGGCAGCATTTTCATTTTCAGTAAGGTCCAGATCCAAGCCTTACACTGGATGAACTAAGGCGGCAGGCAGAGATGCCAATCAGAAAGATTGTTTCTTAAAGATGCCTGTTCCTGTTTTTAGGAACCTGTACTATACTCCCCAAAGCTGCTTCCTTTTTATGATGGATAGAGTATTTGACAGTGAGGTTCACAAGCTTTGAGAAGTTCTCCAGTGAGTCTAAAAGCTGGAGAAAGAAGGAAAGCAGACTCCATACCTGAATGACACTGCATAAGATCTGCAAATAATTGCAGAGCTCAAGGCCTCTGGAAACCAAGCTTCCTCCTCCCATTTTGCAACAGAACAATATTTGAAATGTTTGTAAAGAGGATGAGTTTCTCTCATCCCTTGCTCCCCATGCTAATAGTTCTGCTAACAATGTTAGTAATACCCTAAGGAATAACATTTTTGACTGGTGAGAAACTAAAAGAGGAAGTGCCAATAACCTAATTTTTTCAAATGCTGAAATTGAGACACTTAAATATTAATTACTATTCCAAAGTTAACACAGTAGTGTAGGGTCATTGCCCAGAATTCCTGACTGGGACTCATGGCTTACCTAACCAGGATACCTAAAGTCATATCTTTGTTAGTCTTCAACCTCTAACACTGTCTCTGTCTCCTTCCCCACCCCACAGCCCTTTCACTTGAAAAGAGACAGTTTTGTATAATGGCTAAGAACAAGGACCTGGGGATTAGAGTGCCTTGCTCTTCTGTTCTCCAGCAACATGACTAAAGGCACAGTCTTTGCTATCCTTTTGCTGGGGTTCCTCATCTATGAGATGAGGTTAGTAACTGTACCTACTTCAAATGGTTGTTATGAAAACCAATGAGTAATTATAGATAAAACGCTTGACTGAGTCGGCCCCCCATACATGGTAGACACTAGAATCTATCTCCGTAGGTTCCCCGGGAAGAAGTCCTTGTTTTCTTTCTGAGTTTTTATTCACAGTTACCATCAACTCTTTCACCTGTCTGACCTCCTCATCTCAGTCTTGTTAGGTACCCCGTCTCTGGACCTCCCCTGCATGACTTTATTATAATTCCTGTTCTGTGATTGTTAATTGATCTGCTGATAAATAGATAACTTTGGACAGGGAAGCTACAGCATGTTGATACCTAATCACCCAGAGCTGCTGGAAGAGATGAGAGCAGAGGCAAGAAAACTAGTAAGGAGGCAATTGCAGCTGTCCAGGTGAAAGCCAGGGCTAGAAGAATGGCAAGGGCATGGAAAGGAGGGCAAAGGAAGAGGAGCTAAATTGGAAGGCAGAATCCTTTGAATCTGGTTTTCAAGCTTGTGAAGGAGAAAGGCACTTAACGGTGATGTCTGGGTTTCTGACACAGAAAACTTGGTCTGGAGATAGGGATGTGGAAGTCAAAGCTGTGCTGGGAGTAACTGAAGTAATGGGTGTAGGTAAGACTGTCCAGGGGGCAGTAAAATGCATAGGAAAAAGAGAAGAGGATCAGGGCAGATTTCTGAGAAGCATTTAGGGGGTTGGGCAGAGCAAGAAGAGTATAAAGAAACTTGGGAGAAAAGGCCAAGGCAGATAAAGTGGTTAGACCCAAGAGAGGCTGGCATCACTGAACTACCAGTTGTACTTGATAAAGGCAGTTGAATTTTAAAATTATACTTTACAAGATCTTGAAAAAAACAAGAACATAATATTTATTAAACCTCTACCGAGGCCCTACATTTCTAAGTTTAGAAATCCACCCCCGCAAATAAAAAAGTCACATTGGAATAGAGAGATTTATATAAATGTAGAACTAAGCCTTTCAAACATTAAAGCAATCAAAACCATAAGGCAAGCATGAAAAGGAGGAAAACTTTAGCAGTTGTTTACGGTGAGGAAAATACCATCTTTAGAAAAAGGGCTTGTTTAAACTGTTAAGGAAATATTACTGAGAATGGGACAGATCAGTGGGTAAAGGACTTGATGGGAATATTCACAAAATATTCTCACTACAAAGGAGAAATGATAATTGTTAAATATGATTTGAAGTGTTAGTTAAGACTAATGTGGTAGTCATATTGCAATATGTAAGTATATCAAATTAACACGTCATACACTTTAAACTGACAGGCTTCCCTGGTGGCTCAGTGGTAAAGAATCTGCCTGCAATGCAAGAATCACAGAAGAGGCAAGTTAAATCCCTGGGTCAGGAAGATCCCTTGGAGAAGGAAATGGCAACCCACTCCAGTATTCTTGTTTGGAGAATCCCACGGACAGAGGAGTCTGGTGGGCTACAGTCCATAGGGTCGCAAAGAGTCCGTCACTACTGAAGCAACTTAACACACACACACACACACACACACACACACACACACATTAAACTGACACAATATTAATGTCAACTACATCTCAATTTTTAAAAGGGAGCAAATACAACTAACAAGCATTCAGAAAAATGTTTACTTTCACTAATATTACAGAAATGTATTTTAGAATAAAAAAGCACTATTTTCCCCTTATTAACTAGCAAAAAATTTTAAATAATAATACAGAAACTCTAACAAGTATTTGGTGAAACCAGCGTTCCTAATGATTGTTGGTGACCCTGTGTATTAATATAGACTTTTGGGGAACATAACTGATGGAATGAATCTGAAACCACAAATTGTTCTTGTACAAAGTTTTGCTAATGTCTCCTAAAAATATCCAAAAGATAAAATATATATGCAAAATAGTTGTGTTCAATCACAAAACCATAAATAATTCTAAAAAGTCAGAATTTAACAATGGGGCTTATTAAGTAATAAACATCGTGGCTTATTATGAAGCTGTTATATATAAAGGTTATAAAAATCATGTAACAATCCCTAAAAATGATTAGAGTATAATGTTTATGAATTAAAAACAAGATCCATATTTATATGTACCCCGGATACAGTCATGTAGGATATGAATCGGAGAAGGCAATGGCACCCCACTCCAGTACTCTTGCCTGGAAAATGCCATGGATGGAGGAGCCTGGTAGGCTGCAGTCCATGAGGTTGCTAAGAGTTGGACACGACTGAGCGACTACACTTTCACTTTTTACTTTCATGCATTGGAGAAGGAAATGGCAACCCACTCCAGTGTTCTTGCCTGGACAATCCCAGGGACAGGGGAGCCTGGTAGGAGGCCATCTATGGGGTCGCACGGAGTCGGACATGACTGAAGTGACTTAGCAGCAGCAGGATATGAGTATTAGAAAACCAGAAGGCACTTACACAAAATGTTGGCTTAGTGTGGTTGGGTTAAGCATGACATTTCTTCCTCTGTTTCTCCCCATTTTTGCTTTCTTATTAGATTGCCTATGTGACTAAAGTGAATAATATCATTGCTAAATAGTTATTGGGTCTTTATTTTGCTCCTTTCGAGGCTAAATTAAATCCTATTGTTCAGTCTTTGATGAGATGTGCTTTTTTTAATCATAAAAACTGTCTTGATGAAAATGATATGCAAGTCAAGTAAAATAATCTTGATGCTAATATTTGTTATCGAGTGACAGTTTTGTAAATGACTCTTTAAAAAAGAGATGAATTGTTGATGACAACTGCTAATGTTGATGACCATCGTAATTACAGTGATGATGATACAGTAAACTTATCATGAAAGTGTAAAATATTCAAAGTTCTTTCCCCCTGTTATTTCATATGATCCTTAATCTAATTTTATGAGACCTATAAAACTGCTATCATCATGTAAAAAGGTCTTATAATTTACTGACCCTGTGTGGCTTTGGACTCTGGAGATATCATTTTCTTCATCTAAAAATGAAGATAACAGTATGTCCTTCAGCATTTTGTATATGTATAGCAAAGCACCTGGTATTGAGCCTATAGACAACTGTCTCTCAATATATGTTGACTCCACTTCTCTAAAATGAAAGTGTGACCCTGAAGTGGTCACTGATCAACCAAGTTTAATATTAACTGTGTTGTCACAGCCTCAGAAATGAATAAGCATCATTCATCTGTACGTTTATTTTGAGTCCGAATTCCTGGACCATCACCTTCCATGCTGTTAAGGGCTCCTCTTGGGAATGCCATGAAATGAATCAAGAATCAAGATAGTTCATTACTGAGAAAGATGCTTTTACATAGTTTGCAGAGATATCAACCAAAATCATTGGACGATCCATCTCAATGTTGTCTCTCCACTGCCTCCCACACATTCTCCTTAAACCTTTGGCGCTGGCTATCACTCATTTATGCTAGCATAATGTGTCTAATATAGCACACCATTATATTTTTGATATTTTGGATTTATGGGACAATATCTCATAGCCTTCCTCTGAGAGGTCTGTGGCCCCTGGGCGCTCTGGTTTCTGAACTTATGTGGGAACTGACAGTTCAGGCCAATGTTTTCAGAATGTACCATGTATTTTAGTAAAGATTACATTTTCACAAGTGTGAGGATTGCATCCAATTTCTTTCAAATACCAAATCCTAAGCAAAGACATGGGAATACTTCTTGCTTGAAATATACGAGTCAGGAGCTTTTTGATGATTAAGAAAAGCAACATAGATGAAAGCATCTTGAAAACTACAAAGCCTATATACACACAAGGCATTCTTGCACTTCTTTTCTGATGTGTTCTGTTATTTTGTTTTTTAGCTTCTGTGTTTATATATTCATTTCCTTAACAGAGATATAAATCCACCAAAGGTAGGAATTATAGGTTCCACTCACTGGGAACCCTCATGGTGCTGAGCAGGTTTATGCAGAAGTGTGAGCACCTGGAAAGCTAAGACTTGGAGTCATGTCTTGGTTTCACTACCTTTTTGAGGGTGTGGCCAAGGGCAAGTTACTCAAGTTACATTACCTCTCTAAGTCTCAGTTTCCTTATCTACAAAATGGATGTAATACCGCCAAACTTAGGATTTCTGTACAGATTAAATGTGATAAGATAGCTGTCAGATGGTTGTCATTTAACCAATGTTAGATTTCTTCTCCTTCTTTCTCAAAACTTGTTGGAAAAAAAAATACCTAACAACTTCTCTCTAGTTGGATTTACTGCACCTGAATTCACTGCACTGCATAGTCACTCGATTCAAATGACATTAACTTTTCAGCCGATGTTGCACTACTGAATTGCTATGTTACTTTGAGCCTGTGCTTAATGAATCACAGAAGACTTTACCATTTGGTTTCACAGAAATTAAAGAGCTTTTTATTTTCCAGGTCTAAAATCGGGGAAAAGTGTCCCTTGCGATTAATAACACGTGGTCATTAGCAAACCATACCCCAACCTGAGGTCTTGCTCATAGGTGTTACAGGTGAGCACTCCTGGGCCTGGTTACAAATTTCGTGAGTCATTTAGTTAATTCCTTCACTGATAATGCTATTATAATAAATTACCCTGCATAATAAGGCATCTGTTCAGAATAAGAATAAGATTCTGACAGGGTCTGGACAATTGACCAGCTTTCCACTTCTAGACACAGGCTGCCAGGGAGCATTAGCAGACAGTGAGTCAAAACTTCCCTGAAATCTAATTTATCAAATGCTATTTTTACATGATGTAATTCAACAATCCTTTTTCCTTTCCATGGGGTTGTTGACTTTATCTCATTCTCTTCTACAGTACTTCAAATCTGACTCGCTAACTCTGGACTATTTCAACCCAGTTCTTGAGGTGACATTGTGTTAACTGAAAAGCCTACTCCTCTCAATTTTCCATTCACCTAAGTTTGGAACTTCTGACATTCAAGGCACATCTTCACCTCATCATTTATGATGTACTGTTTCCATTCTCTTACATGCTGGTGGAGTGAATGTGTGGGTGGGGAGAGTCCTATTCATGACATTTTGAGACCGAAGACTCATTGCTGACAATTTGAGTTTGACTTTAGAAAAAGTTTGATAAGGTATTTCAATTATTTTCTGTGCTCCAGCCTATTTTCTTTGAATATTACTGAAACATAAAGTCCGCTAGAACATAAGTTTCACAGGGTCAGAAATTGGCGTGTGTCTTTTGTCCACTGTAACATGTTGGGTGTGATGGAAAATTATTGAAGGGACAGGGTCTAAAAGTAAAAGAGAGCAGTGAGGCATCTTTAACACACTGCTTACTCCATTTTCGTTTATCCTTGTCCTGCTATACTTTTCTTTACCTAGAAATAGAATTCTAAAAGGTATATAAAGAAGAGACTGGAAGTTAGTATCTTTTAATCCCCTTTGCCTAACCTGCCCATTCTTCCACTGCCCCACCAATTGTTCTCTGTATCTATGAATCTGTCTTCATTTTGTTTTGTTTGTCTATATATCACATATAAGTGAGATCATATGGTCTTTGTCTTTCTCTGTCTGTACTTCATTTTTTATAGTGCACTCTAGATCCATCCATGTTATCACAAATGGCGAGATTTCAATTTTTTTATGGCCGAGTAATATTTCATTATAGGTATGTATGCCACGTCTCTTATATTTATTCATCTATTGATGGGTGCTTGAGTGGCTTCCATATCTTGGTTATTGTAAATAATGCTGCACTGAACACTGGGCAGCATATATCTTTTTGAATTTGTGTTTTCTTTGGGTAAAAGCCTAGAACAACTTCTCTAACTGCTGGATCATATATTAGTTCTATTTTAATTTTTTTGAGGGACTGCCATACTGTTTTCCGTAGCGGCTGTACCAACTTATACCTCTGCTAGCAGTGTAAGGGGTTCCCTTTTCTCCACATCCTTGCCAACAGTCCTTATTTGTTGTCTTTTACGTAAGCCATAGGGAAGTAAGATACAGCACAAGGAATATGTTCGGTAATATTATAATAACTTTGTGTGGGGCAAATTATTACTAGACTTATCATGGTGATCATTTCATATTATATGTAAAAGTCAAATCACTGTTTAGTACACCTGAAACCATCATAACATCGTTATGTCAACTACATTTTGATTTAAAAAAAAAAAAAAGAGGAGACAGAGGGCATAGGACATCTTTTTTTCTGCTCATGGCTTAAAGCTTGGACCGCCTCTGCAGATGGTATGGTAAGTTGAAAGAATACATAGGGGTTCACAGGAAGGGCTGATTTTCATGGGATGCTAAGAGGAAGTTCTGTGAAGCTGCTTCATTTTGGGGTAGTCTTTGGGAAGTTCTTACCCCCTAAGCTGAATGTAGCCTAATAAATGAATTGACTATGAATCCCCAGGTGTGGCAGTCTTGTGTGTTAGTATCTTACACAAATACTAACCTCACATTTACAAACATTGTGTCCCACACATCTCTGAGCTGAAAGTGAATCACTTCAAAATACTGCATAGAGAAAAGATGAGGCTTTCAGTAAATTGAAGAATGTCTTCTAAAAGCCTCTTCATAAACTTAGTAGGAAAGGTACTTGAGCCATAGCTTCTGCATCCATGTAAAGAAAGAAAGAATAATCCTGCTCAGTAAATGTTAGTTTAATGAATGAAATACTTATTGTATGAATGAGAAAAAAACAATGAATGTATTAGTGATTCATCCTATATATTTTTGTTCTGGGAGGTGGATTGCAGGATGTAGTGAGGGCTTATTAGTCTGAAATAGGAGATGTGGGCTCAGTCTTGGCTATGCTACTCATTCTGTGAATGTGACAGGAACTTTTTGGCTTCCACCCAATCATTTATTACTCAGAGCCCCAATTTCTCTTTGGAGAATTAAAAGTTCCCTTGTTCTCAGACATGTGATTTGGGTTGACTAACCCCAGTCTACAGCAAGGCTACTCCCATGGAGGTGCTGGGAAGACTAAATGAGTCAGCATATGCAAAACACTAATAAGAAGCAATGCCTGCTGGCACTTAATAAGCATTGTTGTTATGTAAAGCTCTTTTTCCTTTGTTTCTGAGTAATATCTGTAAGATTTTGCAACAATACAAATCACCAGAATAATGACATTCTGCTATTTTATCTTAAACTCCACAGCTTCTCTTCTCATTTATGAACTCACTCAACCAACCAGCCTATCTGTTTGTATGATGCAGCTGGGACATTCATTACACTAGTTACAGAAAAGTACAAAAGCAAAGAGAACATGGTTTGTATTTTCATGGAACTTATTAGACATTTGCCTTATTCAGAACTTTCCCTTATCCAAGGGGTCTGAAGCCAAGACAATTTTACTTGGTGCAAATGAATAAAATGTACATAGTTGTAGTGATGAAAAGGCCTATTTTTACCTGCTCATGATGTAATTGATGTAACTAGAAGATTTGATAAGTCATGTTCTGCAGGGTTTTTCCCTTTATATTCCAGTGTCTAGTATACAGAGTGCTAAGAGGGAATATAAGCGAGGTCTGATACAAGAATTCAATTGCTTGAGGGATCTTTTTGAATGGAGGCACAAAAGGACCACCAATTCCCACTGTTTTCAATAATATCACAGGCTCTCACAAAAGCCTCCCTCAGCCCTGGTGGAAAAAATCTGTAACTTCAAATTCTATTTTATGGGATCAAATAAAAGAGAGAGCACACTTGGCTTTCCTAATCACAGCTGCAGGTTTGAGAGGGCAGCCTTTTGAACTCAATGTATCTTACAAGTGAAGCTTGAATCGCTTCTTGTATTCTAGTTACCTCTTTTTTCCCCATTTCTTTGCGTAATTTACTGGGGGGAAATCTAGTGATAACAGACATACATAGTCCCGCCATGGTATTACTGCAGTATTTTTAAAAATATATGAAGTAAAGGCTGATGAAACAAAGCTTGGAGAATCTTCAAGTTCTGCAATTCTTGGAATAAATACTATGGATGTTTCTTTCCTCTCATTGTGGAAGCATCTCTTTCCCAACCCTTTTTCCTGGAAAGCTCCTATTCAAATGTTCAATACCTAGTTCAAAGATCACTTCCTCCTATCTTTATCCATCCTCTCTGCACTCCCCAGTCTGAGTATTTCCCCCTTTAGAGGTGTAACGATACAAGTATCAATGCCATTGCTCTCATTACACTGTGGATACTCACTGATCAGTCTAGATTTTTCCAGATCATGAGTTCTTGGAAGGGGAGTTGGTGCCTCACTTAGATACAGTGTGTCACTGTTGTTCAGTCCCTAAGTGGTGTCCAACTCTTTGAGACTCCATGGGCTGCAGCATGCCAGGCTTCCCTGTCCTTCACTATCTCCTGGAGTTTGCTCAGACTCATGTCCATTGATTCAGTGATGCCATCCAACCATCTTATCCTCTGTTGTCCCCATCTCCTCCTGCCCACAAACCTTCCCAGCATTAGAATCTTTTCCAATGAGTCAGCTCTTCACATCAGATGGCCAAAGTATTGGAGCTTCAGCTTTGGGAATAGTCCTTCCAATGAATATTCAGGGTTGATTTCCTTTAGGATTGACTGGTTTGATCTCCTTGCAGTCAGAGATTCTCAAGAGTCCTCCAGCATTATGATTTGAAAGAATCAACGCTTTGGTGCTCAGCCTTCTTTATGGAACTCTCACATCCATACATGACTACTGGAAAACCAGAGCCTTGAACATATGGGCCTTTGGCAGCAAAGTGATGTCTCCGGTTTTTAATACGGTCTAGATCTGTCATAGCTTCTCTTCCAAAGAGCAAGTATCTTTCAATATCATGGCTGCAGTCACTGTCTACAGTGGTTTTGGAGCCCAAGAAAATGAAATCTGTCACTGTTTCCATTTTCCCCTCATCTATTTGCAATGAAGTGATGGCATTAGATGCCATGCTGTTAGTTTTTTGAATGTTGAGTTTTAAGCCAATTTTTTCACTCTCCTCTTTCACCCTCATCAAACTCTTTAGTTCCTCTTCGCTTTCTGCCATTAGAGTGGTATCACCTGTATATCTGAGGTTGTTGATATTTCTAACTATGATATTGTGCATAGTAAGTTGCCTATTCCAGAGTAGAGTTTCAATAAATATCTGTGGGATAAATGAATAAGTATCCACATATTGTGACCTACCCAGGCTTTGGGCTTACATGGAAATTAGATGATGTGTGTCTGAAGGCTCAGGAATATTAATGAGTCAGCTCATGAAGACTAGAATTAGTGATTCAGTGGATGGGCTCAATCCTTCTGCTAATCTGTGGACATCTGTCATTCTGTGACACTCCGATACAGGACAGAATGAGCCACAGAAAAGTAAAAGACATGTACATATTCTGCTATAATATAAAATGTATTATTATATAAATATTCTTTTCAATGCTATTTAAAATTTGGTTTTGTGAGCTAATAGCTGGTTAAAAGCAATTTGCATGGTTGTACTCCCATGTTTCTTGCAACATTATTCACAGTGGCCAAGATATGGAAACAACCTAAGTGTCCGTCAGCAGATGTCAAATGGAATTATTCAGCCATGAGAAAGAAGAACCCTTCCATTTGGGACAACATGGATGGACACTGAGTGAACTATGTTGAGTGACATAAGCCAGACAGAGAAAGATGAATTCTGTATGATCTCACTTTTCTGTGGGCTCTAAAAAATTGAACTCATAGAAACAGCAGTATAGTGATTATCAGGGGCGGGGGAGTTAGGGAACTCGGGAGATGTTGCTGAAGGATAAAAACTTGCAACTAGTCAGTAAATAGGTTCTGGAAATTCAATACACAACATAGTGATTATAGTCAACAATACTGTGCTATAAACTTCAAAGTGACTAAGATCTTAATCATTTTCCCTGCATACACACGCACACACACACATACACACAATGAGAATTCGATCATTTTGTTATTTAATAGAGATTACCGCCAAGGTTATGGTGGTAATCATATTGCAATATATAAATGTATTAAGCCAACACACTTCATACCTTAAAAGCACCCAATGTTATATGTCAATTATTTTTCAATAAAAAAGAGGAAATGAGAATGGAGGTGGTAGTCATCCTATAAATGTATAAACAAAAAATAAAAAACTATTTAGGCACTACTTGAATGATCTTCATAATCACATGGTAACAGAAACCAAGGACTAGCTACCTTACAAACCTCCGTTCCTTTATCTTCCTCTACTTTAGAGAGTTCAAAGCTGAAACATTTTCCCATGTCTCCCTGTGGCTAGTGTTGGCCACAGCATGCATTTCTAGCCAGAGGTAAAAATCTGCCAAGAGGACTTTCTTTCCTAAAGTAAAAGACAAAGCCCTGCCTCTTCTTCTTGCTCTCAGCATGAACATGATATCTGTAGGAGCAGGAACCACTTGATACCATGAGGACTAGTGCCGTGACCAGAGAAGGAAGAGTAGGAAGCTGGAAGGAGACGGTCCTGGAGGTTACCACGGAGCCATCCTACATCGCCTCTCTGGATCTCCTTATGATGTGAGCTAAAGAAGACTTCTTATTTGTTTAAGCCATTGTAATGGAGTTTCTTACTCCTCTCAGCCAAAGACAAACACAATGCATGTACACTGCCATGGCAGTAAGTGAACAACTTGGAAATCTCAGTGGCCTTGCATGAAAGGAGTTTGTTTCTTGCTCATGTATGCCTGCAGTAGTTTAGATGACTCTCTATAGGCCTGTTTTCCATCTGTTAGTTCATCCTTCGAGCTCTTATGGCGATTTTATATCAACACATGCCCCCTGATCACTGCAGAAAGGGAAAGAACCAGCATTGGAGATTCAGTCAAGTGCTGATAAATACTCTGGCAGGAATTGACACACCTTATATCTGTACACATTTCACTGGCCAAGCCAAATCACCTGGCCAGAATGTACCTCTAGAGTGTAGAGGTGAACAATATCCTTACAACTTAGAAAAAGGAGCCTGGAAATGGGTGAGCAGCACTAATATCTTTCACACATCAGAGATATTCATTGTCCTGAAAACTAAAGGAGAGATGCTGTTGAAAAAAAAAATATATAGGGCAAATGCATTAAGGTGGGTGGATAAAATCAATGCTTAAAGCAAAACCTTCTGGTGCTAGAAAAGAATCCAGCTCTCTTATATTTCCTACATAATATTGGTTCAGAGTGGAGTTTTGCTAGTATTTGGCATGGAGGCAGGTGGGATCCTCACAAGAGGTACACAGCACAGTAGAACTTGGAGACATTCTCATTCACTCATGGTGATTTTCCATGAGTTCTCTTATTTTCTCCTCCAAATGTTGAATCTGCTGTGATTCTGAAGATGAAATAGGAAGAAATGCTGCTGATCTGTAATTGCTCAGAACACTTTCCAGCTGCCCTCTCAGCATGTCCTTCTGTATAACTTGTTTTCTCATCATTGTAACTCCAGTAAAGTGATTTTTTAAAAGTCTCTGGGAATTTGGTCAACAGAATTGTGTTAACCCGTGACTCAGAACACCAGGTTTTCATGGGAACTCAGTGCAGAAATTGTCAGCACACTAGAGGGTAGTTGGCTCAAACTGAGGGAGTAACAGACAATAAAACATGCCTTTCTATTGGTCATAGCAAATACCCTCTTCCAACAACACAAGAGAAGACTCTACACATGGACATCACCAGACGGTCACACCAAAATCAGATTGATTATATTCTTTGCAGCCAAAGATGGAAAAGCTCCATACAGTCAGGAAAAACAAGACCAGGATCTGATTGTGGCTCAGATCGTGAACTCCTTATTGCCAAATTCAGACGTAAATTGAAGAAAGTAGGAAAACCACTAGACCATTCAGGTATGACCTAAATGATTATACAGTGGAAGT
Organism: Ovis aries; assembly: GCF_016772045.2. Taxonomy (NCBI): domain Eukaryota; kingdom Metazoa; phylum Chordata; class Mammalia; order Artiodactyla; family Bovidae; genus Ovis; species Ovis aries. The sequence continues at coordinate 57,275,858 of NC_056059.1, read as the reverse complement.
GAGAAAGAGATTTAAGGGACTAGATCTGATAAAGTGCCTGATGAACTATGAATGGAGGTTTGTGACATTGTACAGGAGACAGGAATCAAGACCATCACCAAGAAAAAGAAATGCAAAAAAGCAAAATGGCTATCTGAGGAGGCCTTACAAAGAGCTGTGAAAAGAAGAGAAGCGAAAAGCAAAGGAGAAAAGGAAAGATATAAGCATCTGAATGCAGAGTTCCAAAGAATAGCAAGGAGAGATAAGAAAGGCTTCCTCAGCGATCAATGAAAAGAAATAGAGGAAAAGAAAAGAATGGGAAAGACTAGAGATCTCTTCAAGAAAATTAGAGATACCAAGGGAATATTTCATTCAAACATAGGCTTGATAAAGGACAGAAACGGTATGGACCTAACAGAAGCAGAAGATATTAAGAAGAGGTGGCAAGAATACACAGAAGAACTGTACAAAAAAGATCTTCACGACCAAGATAATCATGATGGTGTAATCACTCACCTAGAGCCAAACATCCTGGAATGTGAAGTCAAGTGGGCCTTGGAAAGCATCACTACGAACAAAGCGAGTGGAGGGGATGGAATTCCAGTGGAGCTATTTGAAATCCTGAAAGATGATTCTGTGAAAGTGCTGCACTCAATATGCTGGCAAATTTGGAAAACTCAGCAGTGGCCACAGGACTGGAAAAGGTCAGTTTTCATTCCAATCCCAAAGAAAGGCAATGAAAAGAATGCTCACACTACCGCACAATTGCACTCATCTCACATGCTAGTAAAGTAATGCTTAAAATTCGCCAAGGCAGGCTTCAGCAATACGTGAACCATGAACTTCCAGATGTTTAAGCTGGTTTTAGAAAAGGCAGAGGAAGCAGAGATCAAATTGCCAACATCCGTTGGATCATGGAAAAAGCAAGAGAGTTCCAGAAAAACATCTATTTCTGCTTTCTTGACTATGCCAAAGCCTTTGACTGTGTGGATAACAATAAACTGTGGAAAATTCTGAAAGAGATGAGAATACCAGACCACTTGACCTGCTTCTTTAGAAATCTATATGAGAGGTCAGGATGCAACAGTTAGAACTGGACATGGAACAATAGACTGGTTCCAAATAGGAAAAGGAGTCTGTCAAGGCTGTATATTGTCACCCTGCTTATTTAACTTCTATGCAGAGTACATCATGAGAAAAGCTGGGCTGGAAGAAGCACAAGCTGGAATCAAGATTGTCAGGAGAAATATCAATAACCTCAGATATGCAGATGATACCACCCTTATGGCAGAAAGTGAAGAGGAACTAAAAAGCCTCTTGATGAAAGTGAAAGAGGAGAGTGAAAAAGTTGGCTTAAAGCTCAACATTCAGAAAAAGAAGATATTGGCATCTGGTCCCATCACTTCATGGGAAATAGATGGGGAAACAGTGGAAACAGTGTCAGACTTTATTTTTTTGGGCTCCAGAATCACTGCAGATGGTGATTGCAGCCATGAAATTAAAAGATACTTACTCCTTGGAGGGGGCTTCCCTGGTGGCTCAGAGGGTAAAGCATCTGCCTGTGATATGGAAGACCCAGGTTCGATCCCTGGGTTGGGAAGATCCCCTGGAGAAGGAAATGGCAACCCACTCTAGTATTCTTGCCTGGAGAATCCCATGGACAGAGGAGCCTGGTGGGCTACAGTCCATGGGGTCGCAAAGAGTCAGACACGACTGAGCAACTACACTTACTCCTTGAAAGGAAAGTTATGACCAACCTAGATAGCATATTCAAAACAGAGACATTACTTTGCCAACAAAGGTCCGTCTAGTCAAGGCTATGGTTTTTCCAGTCGTCATGTATGGATGTGAGAGTTGGACTGTGAAGAAAGCTGAGTGCTGAAGAATTGATGCTTTTGAACTGTGGTGTTGGAGAAGACTCTTGAGAGTCCCTTGGACAGCAAGGAGATCCAACCTGTCCATTCTGAAGGAGATCAGTCCTGGGTGTTCTTTGGAAGGGCTGATGCTAAAGCTGAAACTCCAGTACTCTGGCCACCTCAGCAAAGAGTTCACACATTGGAAAAGACTCTGATGCTGGGAGGGATTGGGGGCAGGAGGAGAAGGGGATGACAGAGGATGAGATGGCTGGATGGCATCACCGACTCCATGGGCATGAGTTCGAGTAAACTCTGGGGTTGGTGATGGACAGGGAGGCCTGGCATGCTGCAATTCACGGGGTCGCAAAGAGTCGGACACGACTGAGCGACTGAACTGAACTGAACTGTATTAACACGGACATCCGTGAGAGTAACAAGGAAGTGTGTGTGTGTGGAAAAACCCTGTCAGAAGTTTAGGTCTGCTGCTGAGTATAATGTTTAGTTCTGTAATAATCTTTGAAGTCAGACACTTGAGGCTTTTAGTTCAGCCTTGATGCTTTCTAATTAGGTTGTTTAAGTCTTCCTCATCTGTGCAACGGAGATGACACCACCTATCTCACAAGATTAATGGGAAGATAGACAATCATAAAAGTTTAGATTTATTTGCTCCATTTTAAAATTGTTTTCTCCTGACCTCTATGAGTTTTTTCCCCCTCATTAGAGGAAAAATAATTGTGGGTAAGTTGGGTTAGATTTTTCAGGATCAGAATAATACCTTTAAAGTTTTTTTCTAAAAGTTCTCCTTTAAAATTTGTATACTTAATTGCAATGTTTCAGATTTAAATTAAAAAAAATCTAATTCCTTTCCTCACAGAAGTCCTTAGACAATTACCTGGTAAAAGTTAAAATTTGAATAGTTCTTGGGAGGTTCCATAATCAAGGTTACAATATAGGGAAAACTGTTTTGATTAAACACTGGACTTGCTTTGTCTTCTGGAGGTTAGAATTACTGGTGTCAGGGAAGAGCTGTGAATTCAGGCCGGACTGAGACACCAGGGAGATGCAGGGGAGAAATTGTTGGTTGGGCAGAATGAATACCAGCAGGAGTCCAGGAAAGCCTTTAACCTTGAGAGCCTCAGATGGAGGTTGTGATGAATTCTGACGATGGTCTTGAAAGAAGGAAAGGGTACAGAGATAAAGAGGAGTTGGAGAGTGATATAGGATGGCAATAATAATGATAATTGCAGCTACTGAATACTGGGCCACAACATTATAAAAGTGTTAATAGTAATAAAAATGGCTAGCATTGTTTGGTACTTACTGTGGATTGGGTGTCAAGCTACTGTCTGTTAGTCGCTCAGTCCTGTCTGACTCTGTGATCCCATGGACTCTAGCCTGTCAGGCTCTTCCATCCATGGGATTTTCCAGGCAAGCATACTGGAGTGGGCTGCCTTTCCTTCTTCAGGGGATCTTCCAGACCCAGGGATTGAACCCAAGTCTACCGCATTGCAGGCAGACTGTTTACCATCTGAGCCACTAGGGAAGAGCCTAGGTGTCAGGCTAAGTACTTTATAATAGCTATCTCAGTTAATCTTCAAAATAACCCCATGTGACAGTTTCTATCATTATCTCTACTTTATAGAGAAAGAACCTGCAGCTTCTTAATTCAAGTAACTTCCCCAAGGAGGTAAATGATGAACTCACAATTTGAACTCAGCTCTGCTTGATTTGGTGGCTCCTACTGTAAAGAATCCACCTGCAATGCAGGAGACCTTGGTTCAATCTCTGGGCTGGGAAGATCCTCCGGAGGAAGGCAGAGCAACCCACTCCGGTATTCTTGCCTGGAGGATCCCCATGGACAGAGGAGCCTGTCGGGCTATATTTCATGGGGTTGCAAAGGGTCAGACATGACTAAGTGACTAAGCACGGCATAGCACTGCTTGATTATGAACTGTTTCTTCTCCCTGCTTTGTCATACTATCTCCATATCAGTGAGGTTGCCAGAACACTTTGGCTTCTCAAAAGAGCTGCAGAGACCAGATATGACATAGCAAAGGAATGAAGGTGGAGCAGCGGAGAGAGAGCATACGTATTAGAGAGTTTAACTAGATTACATGAGGAAGGGGAAATTGCCAGGTGGCTGACTCTGGTTTATTCCATCACCATGGAAGCATTCCAATCTCTTTTCTGATCCTGTCTACACTCAATACAACCCATAGGGACTCTGTTCTCCTAGTTATCCACACATGTGATTTTAAAAAGTGATGGATGCTGAGGTCAGCAATGAGTTGCCAATATTTGAGAAATATAATGTCAAAGTTGGCCCCTTCCCTTCTTCCTGAAACAAAGAGTGCTGAGGGAAATATGATAGGTGTAATGCCTGAAAGCTAGTATCCACTAGATTCAACCTGATAATCAATGGACAAAATTTCAGCAACCATAAACAATTTCAAAGCAATTCAAGTCTTTTAAATGTATTCTTATATTTACTAAGTATCGTGATTCTTAAAATTCCCATTCAGTTCTAAGTATCCAATTTCCTGTCTCCACCCCTGCCTTCATGTACAGTGGCTGCTCCCATGTCTCATTTCAGAACTTCCTCTGCAGCATCTCTTCTAGCTTAAGTCTGCACGTGCTTGTCTTTTCACTCTGCATCACAGAGCTTCTCCTCTCATGGCAGAGGATGTAAAGAGAGTAAGAGGGTCAAGGTAGAATCCTCATTAGCTGACTGCAGAGGAAGAAGCCTAGAAAACCCTTATGCTAATAACCTGTCCCCTAACACAAGTATGGCTGAGCACCAGCTCTTGAAACAGGGAGTGAGGGTGTGAAGGGCAGCTGCTCTCATATGCGGCATGGAAAGCACCGTGGTGACATGAGTAGACCAGTTTGCCATCTTTGACATGCAGGCCTTCACTTTCTGAATATCCAGAGAATAATGAAAGGCTATTAATTTAAATTTAATTTTGCACTGGAGAATGCTCTTAATGGAGGCAAGCTCACTGAGGCAACTCTCAATCATGCCTGAATATTTACTTCGGGATATGTTTGGCCTCCAGAAGTAATTTATACTCAGTGGTGCAGAAAGAAGAACCCCCAGTAGGAAAAGTGAAAGTATCTTTCTCTCACAGAAAACAAAATGTTTTATTGCTTCAAGCCAAAACACTTACAGTTCATAATTGTATCTGATTAAAGTTCCTTAACCCTAGCCTCACTGTAGTCTTGTTCAATGCAGAAGGCAAATGTTTATTAATTTGAGACCAGATGGAAAGCTCGATAGATTTTACTATGATGCCCAAGAGAGCACTTTAAAAAATATAATTGCTGCTTCAGTTCAGTTCAATTCAGTCGCTCAATCACATCCAACTCTTTGCAACCCCATGGACTGCAGGATGCCAGGCTTCACTTTCCAACACCAACTCCTAGAGTTTACTCAGACTCATGTCCATGAGTCGGTGATGCCATCCAACCATCTTGTCCTTTGTCATCCCCTTCTACTCCTGCCTTCAATTTTCCCAGCATCAGGGTCTTTTTAAATGAGTCGGTTCTTCCTATTAGGTGGACAAAGTATTGGAGTTTCAGCTTCAACATCAGTCCTTCCAGTGAATATTCAGGACTGATTTCCTTTAGGAGGGACTGGTTGGATCTCCTTGCAGTCCAAGGGAGTCTCAAAAGTCTTTTTCAACACCACAGTTCAAAAGCATCAATTCTTTGGCGCTCAGCTTTCTTTATGGTCCAACTCTCACATCCATACAAGACTACTGAAAAACGAAAGCTTTGACTAGACAAACTTTTGTTGCCAAAGTGATGTCTCTGCTTTTTAATACACTGTCTAGGTTGGTCATAACTTTTCTTCCAAGGAGCAAGCATCTTTTAATTTCATGGCTTCAGTCACCATCTATAATGATTTTGGAGCCCCCCAAAATAAAGTCTGTCACTGTTTCCATTGTTTCCCCATCTATGTGTCATCTGCATATCTGAGGTTATTGATATTTCTCCTGGGAATCTTGATTCCAACTTGTGCTTCCTCCAGCCCAGCGTTTCTCATGATGTACTCTGCATATAAGTTAAATGAGTAGGGTGACAATATACAGCCTTGACATACTCCTTTCCCTATTTGGAACCAGTCTGTTGTTCCACGTCCAGTTCTAAGTGTAGCTTCCTGATCTACATACAGATTTCTCAGAAGGCAGGTCAGGTGGTCTGGTACTCCCATCTCTTGAAGAATTTTCCGCAGTTTGTTGTGATCCACACAGTGAAAGGCTTTGCCATAGTCAATAAAGCAGAAGTAGAATTTTTTCTGGAATTCTCTTGCTTTTTTGATGATCCAATGGATGTTGGCAATTTGGTCTCTGGTTCCTCTGCCTTTTCTAAATCCAACTTGAATATTTGGAATTTCACGGTTCATGTACCGTTCAAGCCTGGCTTGGAGAATTTTGAGCATTACTTTACTAGCGTGTGAGATGAGGGCAATCATGCGGCAGTTTGAGCATTCTTTGGCATTGCCTTTGTTTGGGATTGGAATGAAAACTGACCTTTTCCAGTTCTGTGGCCACTGCTGAGTTTTCCAAATTTGCTGGCATATTGAATGCACCACTTTCAAACTGAATACATACTTTGATTGCAATGCTTTCTTGCTCAGGTTTAGTGCATCATTTACTGAACTGAATCCATGTGGCAAGAGTTATGAGACAGCTAAACATTTTAGGGTAGAAACTTGCAGATAGCTCCAGAGCTATACACACAATTTTTAAAAAGGATGTGATAACTGTATTTCTGGAAAATGGATTACTTGTAAGAAACAAGGTTTATACTATTGAAGTTGAAAATAAAAATAAGATTGACTTAATATACTTTCCCATCTATATGAATAAAGTACACACACAAGCTGACCCAGAGTTTAGTGGTACCATAAAATAACAGGATTTATATGTGAGCCGAGAGACTTGATCATATATATGCCTGGTTTTATAGCATAAGCTGCAGCAATACTAACTAATAAAAGAGACCATAAATGACTAAAATACCGTAGTAACCAGAAACCTAACTGGGACCAACAATCCAACAGTTTCCCCCAAAAACCTTTTATCTGCATGCCTGCAGAAATAGATGGGGAAACAGTGGAAACAGTGTCAGACTTTATTTTTGGGGCTCCAAAATCACTGCAGATGGTGACAGCAGCCATGAAATTAAAAGACGCTTACTCCGTGGAAGGAAAGTTATGACCAACCTAGATAGCATATTCAAAAGCAGGGACATTACTTTGCCAACAAAGGTCAGTCTAGTCAAGGCTGTGGTTTTTCCAGTGGTCATGTATGGATGTGAGAGTTGGACTATAAAGAAAGCTGAGTGCCAAAGAATTGATGCTTTTGAACTGTGGTGTTGAAGACGACCCTTGAGAGTCCCTTGGACTGCAAGGAGATCCACCCAGTCCATTCTAAAGGAGATCAGTCCTGGGTGTTCATTGGAAGGACTGATGCTGAAGCTGAAACTCTAGTACTTTGGCCACCTGATGTGAAGAACTGACTCATTTGAAAAGACCCTGATGCTGCGAAAGATTGAAGGCAGGAGGAGAAGGGGACAACAGAGGATGAGATGGTTGGATGGCATCACTGACTCGGTGGATGTGAGTTTGAGTGAACTCCGGGAGTTGGTGATGGACAGGGAGGCCTGGTGTGCTGCGGTTCATGGGGTCGCAAAGAGTTGGATAGAACTGAGCAACTGAATGAACTGATGTTGCTAAACCAGGTAATGACTAAATTCCCGAGGCCCTTTTGTGATTAGGTAGGTAGAGACATCTGACCAAGTTCTAGGCAGCAGGATTTGAGAAGACGTGATTTCTGCAGCTTCCACCACATCCCCTGTAGATGATGTGCTCGTACTTTGCTTCTCTCCTGCTTGCGGGACACAGATTGAGAATGAGAGTGGAGCAGCCACTGTGGACACAGAGATGCATGTTACACATTGGGAATGGTCCCCCATTCTAGACACTCTCCCCTAGACCTGTCCCATCATTCCTCGACTATTGCATGGAAAAAAACAAGACACTTCTGTCTTGTTGAACCTACGCACTTTGTATTCTTTGTTACAAAAGCTTAGATTGCACCATAATTAATAGAGAGTTCTAATATTGTGTGACCATTCTTTGGGAGAGGTTGCCAATGAGGAATCAGATCCTTTCATCAGAGGGCAATGGGAGGAGGAGGATCTTCCTCCAGTCAGTGCACTATGCCTTCTAAATGGTGATGCAAACACAGAGCATCAGAATCGAAGGGAAGATGCCATTCATCTTGTGGGAAACGTTGGGGGGAGCCTCCCAGAAAGAGTGACATTTGTATTGAGGTTTGAATGATAAGCTAGCATTTGCCAGCTGGGGAATATCTGAACCAAGACCATGTGGCTAAAAATGTAGAGGCTCTGGCAAGGTTGTAAAAGTTGTTCTCTGAGGCCACATTTGTAAGACCACCGTATTCCTTTTCAGGGAGCTTGTGCTTTATTCCACAAGCAATGGATAAATGTCAAACAATTTCAGTTACAGAATTAAAAGATCAAATATGTGTTTAGAAAAAATACTCTGGCAGCACTGAAGGAGGAAAATCAGAATGGGGAGAAAGTGGAGGCTGGGCACCATGATTTCCTAAGTCCTCTCATTTACCTAATTTTTGCCCAGGGTATTTTCTACCTGTGTCCCTATATATCTATGTAATTTATACTAAGTATATTTCCAAATTTGGCATATTATACTTTTAAGCATGCATTAATAATAGAAACACATATCTTATTTTTAAACAGTATATATATACCTATTTAAATTATCCTGTGTACCTCCATGGTACACACAGCATACTCAGGACAAATATTTAGCTGGTACACACTGGTGTATCTTTTCTGTTGTTAAACTATTGAAATAACACCCTCCCAGCTTGCTAAATTTCTTTCTTAAGCTTCTGAGTGCCATGCACTACTACAGCTCTGGCTACCTGACTCACCCCTAGGAAGCCAGGACTTTCTCTTGATCTATTAATAACAACCAGTATGCCTGCAGGACTCTGTCTTGTACTGCAGCTAACTTCTGCTCTGACTGGGCAAGCTTAGGCTGCCATCTAGGAGAAGGCAATGGCACCCCACTCTAGTACTCTTGCCTGGAAAATCCCATGCATGGAGGAGTCTGGTAGGCTGTAATCCATGGGGTCGCTAAGAGCCAGACACAACTGAGCGACTTCACTTTCACTTTTCACTTTCATGCATTGGAGAAGGAAATGGCAACCCACTCCAGTGTTCTTGCCTGGAGAATCCCAGGGACAGGGGAGCCTGGTGGGCTGCCATCTCTGGGGTCACACAGAGTCGGATACGACTGAAGTGACTTAGCAGCAGCAGCAGCAGGCTGCCTTCTCTGGGGTCGCACAGAGTCAGACACGACTGAAGCGACTTAGCAGCAGCAGCAGCAGTTATAATTAGTTCTTAAGTATTTTGAATAGCATCCCTGGAAGCCTGTGTACAGATCTTAGGGTACTTTTGTTAAAAAGCAGCAGGAGAAAAGGGAACACATTTGAGACAAGTTTTGAACATAAAATGTAGAAGGCTTGGTGACTGGTTAAATGTGGGAGTGAAGAAGAGGAAGTGTTAAAAATTCTGGGGTTTTAGTTTGTGTACTTAGACAGTTGGTGATGTCATTAGAAAACTGATACAGGACGCACAAGCTTGAGGAGCAGAGGTGATAAATTTGATTTAAGTTGTATAGATACTGAGATGCCTTTAAACATCCATGTGGAGATAGTTCAGAACTGGTTGGGTACATTGGTGTGCTGGTAAATATTTAACAAAGGTGAAGTGAAAGTCACTCAGTTGTCTGACTCTTTGAGACCCCATAAACTGTAACCCACCAGTCTCCTCTGTCCATGGAATTATCCAGGCCAAAATACTGGAGTGGGTAGTTGTTCCCTCTCCAGGGGAATCTTCCCAAGCCAGGGATCAGACTCAGGTCTCCTTCATCGCAGGCAGATTCTTTACTGTCTGAGCCACAAGGAAAACCCAAGAATACTGGAGTGGGTAGCCTATCCCTTCTCTAGGAAATATTCCCAACCTGGGAATTGAACTGGGGTCTCTTGCATTGCAGGCAAATTCTTTACCAGCTGAGCTACCAAGGAAGCAATGTTCAACAACTAACTCTCAGGCAATAAAGAAGAAAGCTCTTTTTGGGGAGTACCATTTGTACTTTTCCATGGTGTAAAGTATCCCCACCATGATGTGTCCAATTATAAGCTACCAATGTAACATCACCAATGTCGAGTTGAGAAAGATGGGCAAAATCTGCTTTCACAAGCCTCCTCCGATCGTCACGGGTTAGATACAAAGCTTTGGATCTCAGCATGATATCTGAAGGTGGTGTGTAGATGTGGCACTCAACATATTGCATGTGTTTTAAATCCTTTGAAATATTTTGAGTTATGCTTTCTGCCCCAGAATTTAGTAGGTTAACAAAGATGATCTGGCGTGCTCTTAAAAAAAAAAAAAAAAAAGGTATATTCTGCAGATGTTAGTTTGTCAGATCAGGTTTATCAATTCAGTATTCAAGTCTTTTATATTCTTATCAAATTCTTTCTCTGCTTGTTTTATTAGTTTCTGAGACAGGTTTATTAAAACTTCCTACTATTGTTGTGTTTGTTTTATATATATTCAAAGCCATGTTATTAAGCAGATAGAAAGTGCAATATTTCAGGGGAATTGCAGTTCTGATTATTTTGAACTGTCCCTTTTAATCTCTGGAAATACTTTTTATCTTATTGTGTATTTTATCTAATATTGATATGAGTACTCCAGCTTTTACATGGGATATCTTTATCTTTTCTGTGACCTTTCATCCTTTCTGTATCCAAGATCCTGGTTGATACAAAAGCAAATGGGGAATTTTAAAATATGTAGAATATTTTTTTTAAAAGCAAATGGGATGAATGTTCCAATTAAAAGACAAAGACTATCATGCTTAATTTTTTAATGTGCTGTTTATTAAAGAAAGAAGGAATAAAGGAGAACTCTAAAGAATACCTCAGGGCTGAGGGACAGAACTCAAGGAAGGACATACCTGGAACCTTTCCTCTGCCCCACACGAGGCTAAGATTCAGATATTGTTGAAGAGGATATGGCTGCAGCCCACCATGGCTGGTGGTGAAAGTCTCTGGGCTACTTTGGACCAAAGTTGGTCTACCTTTGATGGGCCAAGATTGGATGGCAGGAAAACATGGACTGAGATTTGCAAGAAAAAGTTCATTCAGTTCAGTTGCTCAGTCATGTCCGACTCTTTGCGACCCCGTTTTCTGCAGCACTTCAGGCTTCCCTGTCCATCACCAACTCCCGGAACTTGCTCAAACTCATGTCCATCGAGTTGGTGATGCCATCCAACCATCTCATCTTCTATCATCCCCTTCTCCTCCTGCCTTCAATCTTTCCCACCATTAGGGTCTTTTCAAATGAGTCAGTTCTTTACATCAGGTGGCCAAAGTATTGGAGTTTCAGTATCAGCATCAGTCCTTCAAGTGAATATTCAGGACTGATTTCCTTTAGGATGGACTGCCTGGATCTCCTTGCAGTCCAAGGGACTCTCAAGTCTTCTCTAGCACCACAGTTCAAAAGCATCAATTCTTTGGTGCTCAGCTTTCTTTATAGTCCAACTCTCACATCCAAACATGACTATTGGAAAAACCATAGCTTTGACTAGATGGACCTTTGTGGGCAAAGTGGTATTTCTACTCTTTAATATGCTGTCCTGGTTTGTCATAGCTTTTCTTCCAAGGAGCAAGCATCTTTCCCTGGTGGAGTGACCCAAACCTTCATTTCTAAGGAGAACAATTCACAATTGTCCTGCCTTTTCTGTTACTGTGGTTTTCTGTTAATTTTTACTATTGTGCACTGAACCATTGTGAGGTGCCCTGGAAACCCCTGGCTTTTAGACACAGGCTTCCTTGCCTTTGGTGTGTGGAAACAATTTGATTTCCACAATTTGATTTGATTTCCAAGTGTTGGAAATCAGAATCAGTACCTCTAGGAGTAGAGTTCCTATCTTTCGTGCCTCCTATGTCAGTGGCATGAAAAGCATCAAATGGCCAGGTGGCAGTCTCAACTTCCAATTAATTCTATGACACCATGGATGGTAGTTATGGTGGTAGCATTATAGGTAGGGAAGGCAAGTCCATACCCAGACTATATGTCTATTCCAGTAAGAATGAGTCTCTGTCTCCACCGTGATAGAAGGAGTGCAATGTAATCAACCTGCTAATAGTTTATCAGCTGGTCCCTCCATGGAATGCTGCCATACTGGGGACTCAGTGGTGAACTCAGCAGTAGCTTTAGGAAGATCAGCTCTGGTAAGGGGAAGTCCATTTTGTTGATCCCAGGCATAATCTCCATCCCTGCCCTATGGCCACTTTCTTCATGGGCATAAAGAGGAAGCACTCTGTCTTGGGAGAGAAGCTGACTAACATCCACAGACTACCTCATTTTGTCCACCTGGTTAAGAGCCTACTCTGCAGTAGAAACCCATGGGTGGGTATTCAAATAGGGCACAAATATCTTCACAGTCTGCACATTCTAAGGGGTCCATCTGCACAGCTCTTCCCCAGAATTCCTTGGCACCAGTTTTCCAATCTTGTTCTTTCTAAGTCCCTGACCAGAAAACCCATCATTTCCCATAGCTCTCTCTAGGTTCTGCAGCTACTTCCTTTCTCCATCCTATTACAGCTAGGGCTGAGAACAGTGCTCTGACAACATGTTGTTCATCCTATGGTGCCTCATTTCTCACTGGCTTCCCTTTACACTACCCAGGGTTTTGTAAATTATATCCTCTCAGATCATGCCTCAATCATGCCACTTGAATGAACCATGTACTTCTTTCTGGTCCCTCATTGACATAAACCCCAAGTGCTGAGCCCCTCTATCTGGATTTCTATCATCACATGGTAATACTTATATACCTTGCTAGCGTGCCAATGTTTTCAAACTGAACTTTAATATATTGTGTCCCATTTCTCTAGTTATCCTTATCAGAGAGGGTAACAAACATGCCATTACTTAATATACTGTCATTAGAAGCAAAATTTCCCTCACTCTTGCCTTTATTAAAGTATCATCCACATGATGTTTGTCTCTAAAAGCTCATTCGTACTTCATATATTTTCCCTGGGTCATTGAGCCATGCTGCACACAGTTTAGTGAGATGTGCTTTCCTCACTCTTTGCCGTGTTTTGAGAGTCCCTCATTTTGATCTGCATAGCTCTAGTTTACTCACTGCACTGTTCGACTAATCCAAAACACGGTTCTGTCTTCCCGTTGTTTATCACTCTTCAACTTCATTTTCTGTTTTCTTGGTCTCAGTGTCACCCTGGCTCTATGCTTTATCTTCTACCCTTCCCTGAGCTCTCTTGTTTGACTCATGTGGTATCTGACTCGGAATGGTCTCCACAGCTGTTCCTTTGTTACTTCTTCAAGACTTGTTATCTTTGTCTCATGTAGTACTTGGGTGAGACATTTCACCCTCATCTCCTCGTACCTTCTACCAGGACTACCTCTCTTGATAGTCAAAAACTTAAGTAGCCATGAGAAGACTTAAGGATGCAATGCATTGTTTCTTCCTTTTGTTCAGGAGAACTATGCTTTTCTTTTATAAAATGTAACATATTATAAAAGAGAAAGACATACTTGTTTGGAACTAAGATACCTGGCTATTGGAAAGTTTATATATATATGTATATAATAGGTTACAAAGGGATTGATGATACTTTTACAAAAGGATTCATCACGTGATAAGTTTAAAATAGCAAACTTCTTCAGTGCATTTAATATATAACTTGTTTTATAAAAAATAAATTTATACTACTGCTCAAAAGTAAATCTATTAATTAAAGCAAGTTACATCTGAAATCACATTTAGAAATATAATCACTGTTTCCATAGCCTGTCTTTTATTTAATATACAAAACTGTTTGTCCCCTTGAGGGAACAATGAAATAAATTTTATGACTTTTAGACTGCTAGCATCTTTTACTGAGAAGCAAAGATATACAGAGCTAAGAGAATTCAGAAAAAGCACAGTGAAATGTCAGGTGTTTTAAGTCTTAGGAAAGGATTATGTTGTTGTGGGTGTTGAGAGTTTCAAACTCTTGAATGGAAAGACATATAACATTCCTACGGTTCTGTGCTGGTCCTGAGCTTTTTCTCTTTGCATTTCACCTTCAGATGGAACAAGGCATGTACCCTAAACCATCAGCAGCATAACATTCCCTCTAAGTTTGGTTGTCAGCTGAGAATTTGCTGGTGAATCAATGAGATAAAACTGATTAAAAATTATATTTAAAAAGAAATATGCATTCAATATGTATGGAACAATGTATATAAAATATGGAATACCTAATCAATAAATTCTTTCTGATATATGTAACTTCTTGTCCTAATCATTCACTGAATTCTATTATAGATAAGGTTGCAAAACTGATGGCACACATATTCTTGAAACTGAAATTATATAATATTAAAAAAATCAACTCTAAGTTGTTTTAAGGTATACTGGAAATGAGATGCAGTGGGGAGGGAAGTTAAAGTAAGCTAAAATCTCTCATTTATACAGTGGGTAGTAAAAAATGCTATTTCATTCTTGATGATATTAATCTTGGGATACTGGCTAAAGAAAGTTTGGAAATAACTTAATGGTAAAAATCTGTAGGCAAAAAATTACAACTTGTAAATTTCAAATGATTCAAATAGGAAAAAATCCTATAGACTCAAAAGAATAGCAAGGAAGCATAGAAAATGAAAGTATAAACCAAGATATAATATAATCAAATAATTAAATTATGACAATAATGGAAATGTATTAAAATTCTATGAAATGGGTAAGATTCTCAACCTCACTAGATCACAGAGTTAAATGTAAAAATGATTGTCACCTATATTTTTTTCCCTATTTTTTCAGTCTGATTTCAAGACAGGGAAAGACTTTCTATTCATAAACACATTTTGGAAATTTAATTTAAAATCCAATATATTTGATTACTCATATAAAATTATCCTGTACTTCACATTTCATAATAACCAAAATTAAAGACAAATTACAAACTGAGATATCTTAACAAGTATGAATGTTAAAATTCCTACTATATAAAATGCTTAGAAATCAACGTTTAAAGTACAAAAGCCCTAAAAAAATGGGGAAAAGACATGATTGCAAAAATAATGGTGAATAACTGTAAGAAAGTGTTTCAGTTCAGTTCAGTCACAGTTGTGTCTGACTCTTTGTGACCCAATGGACTGCAGCATGCCAAGCTTCCCTGCCCATCACCAACTCCTAGAGGTTACTTACACTTATGTTGTCCATCAAGTCAGTGATGCCATCCAACCAAGTGTTTAATTCACTATAATCACTGCAAGACATATGTGAACAAATTATGAATTTTCATTTACCAAATTGGCAAAGAATAGAAAAACAGTATTGTTCAGTGCTGATAAGGGTTTTCAGAGACTGATACTATTTTACGCTTGTTGAAGCATTCCCTAATACATGCTTTATGAAAAGCAATTTGTACATATGTATCAGGAAGAGTAAAGTATTCTATTATTTTCTCAGTAATTTAATTTCCAGGAATCTATTGCAAACAAATAAGCAGAGATATAGACAAAGATCTATCTATTTATCTCTGTTACATTTAAGACATTGATTTTGGCATCAATTATTGTAAGAAGAAAATGAAAATAATCTTAATTTTTAAATTAGGAGAATATTAATATAGATTATAGGATCTCACATGACTATAATTGAGTCATAAAATATTTCCCTGCAATAGGAGGGGAAAAAATAGGATGCCAATCTGTTTTTCAGCGTTTCCTCTAGTGACTCTGGTTGTTTGTTTTTTCCTATTTCCTTTTGTATGTTTTCCAAAGTTTCTTCAGTGATTATATATTGTGTGTCAAAAGTCGCTCAGTTGTGTCTATCTCTTTGTGATCCCATGGACTGTAGCCTGTCAAGCTACTCTGTCCATGGGATTTCCCAGGCAAGAATACTGGAGTGCGTTGCCATTTCCTGCTCCAGGGGATCTTCCTGACCCAGGGATCCAACCCACATTTTTTAGGTCTCTTGTATTGGCAGGCAGATTCTTTATCCCTGTGGCATATGGGAAACACAATCATACATTATTTTTATAATATCAATATTTTATGTAAATAATTAATATGAAGCAGCCTCTGTGGGAGCTTTTTTTTTCTATTTACCCAAGTGAAAGTCCCAGATAGTTAGTGAAAATGTGGATGTCACCATCATGCAACCGCCACCCACTGCCCTGCAACCCCCCGACCCTTCACCTCCCGGTCACATTCAACTGTGTCTAGTTATGGATACCAACTAGGCCACTGTATAGCTGATTTTTATATTCTTCTACTCACTGATGTCAGGAGAAGTAACTGAGGCAGTGGTATAATCAGGGATGGTGAAGAGCCACACTAGTCCAAATTGAAAAGCCAGACTGCTTCTTTATATTTTATTTTATTTTATTTTATTTTTTGACATTCATCTTTCTAGCCATGTAGATATCAAAGTTTTGAGGTGCTGTGCTATGCTGGTCATTTAAGGTTCATCTGATTGCCATAATTACAAGAATCATAAAGTAGTTATTAATCTTCAAGGTATTTTTGAGGTTATATATAAGTAGCAAAGCTGAAATTATTTTGATGATATGAGTCTGAAGAATCATCAGAGGTGGAACCTCTGGAGAGTACCTCCAGCCATCATCTTGTTTCACTAGAACCACTAATCTTGTGATATCACTGGAATACCTTGTCAGATCATTCTGAAAAGGAAGTTTTATCAAAGATACATCAAACCTCTGGGTGACTGTATTCAGTTGAAATAAAAAAGTTTTTGTTTAAAACATTTTTTTCTATAGCATCATTTTCTGTTGATTGAAAGTGAAAGTGAAGTCGCTTAGTTGTGTCCAACTCTTTGTGACCCCATGGACTGTAGCCTACCAGGCTCCTCCGTCCATGGGATTTTCCAGGCAAGAATACTGGAGTGGGTTGCCATTTTCTCCTCCAGGGGATTTTCCCCACCCAGGGATTGAAACTGGGTCTCCCACATTGTAGGCAGACACTTTACTGTCTGAGCCACCAGGGAAGTCATTATTTTCTGTTGATTCAGTTCAGTTCAGTTCAGTTCAGTCGCTCAGTCATGTCTGACTCTTTGCAACCCCATGAATTGCAGCACGCCAGGCCTCCCCGTCCATCACCAACTCCCAGAGTTCACTCAAACTCACATCCATCGAGTCAGTGATGCCATCTAGCCATCTCATCCTCTGTTGTCCCCTTCTCCTCCTGCCCTGAATCCCTCCCAGCGTCAGAGTCTTTTCCAATGAGTCAACTCTTCGCATGAGGTGGCCAAAGTACTGGAGTTTCAGCTTTAGCATCAGTCCTTCCAAAGAACACCCAGGACTGATCTCCTTTAGGATGGACTGGTTGGATCTCCTTGCTGTCTAAGGGACTCTAGAGTCTTCTCCAACACCACAGTTCAAAAGCATCAATTCTTCGGCACTCAGCCTTCTTCACAGTCCAACTCTCACGTCCATACATGACCACTGGAAAAAACCATAGCCTTGACTAGACGGACCTTAGTTGGCAAAGTAATGCTTCTGCTTTTTAATATGCTATCTAGGATGGTCATAACTTTCCTTCCAAGGAGTAAGTGCCTTTTAATTTCATGGCTGCAATCACCATCTGCAGTGATTTTGGAGCCCACAAAAATAAAGTCTGACACTGTTTCCACTGTTTCCCATCTATTTCCCATGAAGTGATGGGACCAGATGCCATGATCTTCATTTTCTGAATGTTGAGCTTTAAGCCAACTTTTTCACTCTCCTTTTCACTTTCATCAAGAGGCTTTTAGTTCCTCTTCACTTTCTGCCATGAGGGTGGTGTCATATGCATATCTGAGGTTATTGATATTTCCCCCAGCAATCTTGATTCCAGCTTGTGCTGATTAGGTGATACCAAATAACCAGTTTGATATAATATTTCACAAATTTCAATCATGTGATTTTATTATGGAAAAATTAGTCTTCAATGAGTAGTTAACTTGGATTAAAATAAAAAGTCTTTCCTTCTTTTCCCCCTTCCTACTTCTTTTCATCCATGATACCTTAATTTCTTTTCCTTTTGGATTTGGATTTGAGAAGGGCTGTTCTACTTCTTGGCAACATTATACTCATTTCCAAGGCAAAAATCTTCATTGCTTCCTTGCTTCTCAACCCTCTGAAAAGACTAAGAGCTTCTCGCTTTCTGCAACTTCAGGACTGTGGAAACAACACAGGCATATGCCTCACATTGTGTTATCAGAGCTGAGTTGTGTCTTTTTCACTAGATATGAGCACGATAGTCATACTCAGTTTACGTTTCTAGAACTCAACCCAGTGTCTGGCACAAAGCTGGTCCTTCAGGAATGGTGAAGGAGTTTTGCTTTTATAGTGATATCATGCTATTGAAGATACATAGGCCCTCCTTGTTATTTCACTTGCAGGAAAACTTTGAGAAGTAGGAGAAAAAATTCCAAAACCTTTGCATTCTACTCCCTCTATCTCTCTATATTTATATTTAAATATAAACCGGAAATAGCCAATGTCCCTTAGAAGAGAAAACCAGTAATGATCAAGTAGAACAAAGCAAATATTAAGGTTTAAAAGTATGTGGGCGTCTGTTAGATTATTCCCCACTTTTATCAATAAGGTTCAGCTTTTTGTGAGCTCTTTGATGCATCTTTAAATCATAGCTGAACTTCTGATATAGAATTCATCTTGCAGAAATTTTTTTTCCTTACTTGGGCATGACATTTCCCTTAGGGGAGAATAAAGGGCATCAGTGTATGTTTTTTTCCTTCCCTCTAAGAATAGGAACAAATAAATAAATACAAAAATATTCTGACAGGTATTTGTAACTGCCTGTAAAGGACATGCGCTGTTGTGAAGTTGCATATATACAATTGGCTCTGATTTTAAAAAGTTTTGTACTTGCAAATTTCTGTAAAGTTCTATAACATAAAAACAACTAAATTAGAAGGCTTTTGGAAAAATCTAGATACTTTTGTTTATCAGTTAAAAGGATTTTGAGGTAGGGCTAGAGTATGAGGAAAAGAGATAGAGGCTAGCGACTAAACCTATGAAATTCATCTTAACCAGGCATCCTGCTGACAGCCTGGCAGTTGGTTAGCACATATATTTAAGAAGGTAGAAGAAATCTAAGCATAAGAATCTGCAATAAATTTATGAAGACAAAGCACTGTGACTTTGTGGCTTCTCTCTCAATAAGCTGCTCAGTGAAGAATGCTGTTTTGTTGACGCTACAGAGCACTGTATAAAAGGAAATTTCGTGAAGGCTGAAGTTATTTCATACATCTGTCTCTTGTGTTGTGAAACAGATCCCCTATTTGATTAGTTGCATTGTAGTGCTGCATGAAAATCATATTCTATTATGGTAGGACTGAAAGAGCAGAAACGGCATAGACACAGACAATGCCAATATTCTGCGGACACAGGGGAAGAAGTCAGATACCTGACATAGAAACAGTGAAAGAAGACCAACTGTAGAAGCTGCAGGAGCAATGAAGTGACTTAAAGTCAAATAGCTATTACCACTTGCATGGGAGGGGGGTGAGACAGTGGAGGAAGGGACACTGACAGGGAGCAGCAATCCAGCCTGGGCTCTTCTCTACATATAGCAAAGGAGTGATAAACTAATTAGGTCATTTCAGAAGATAATTAGAGGCCTTTTACCTAGGAAATCGCTATATTTGGGGCAAATAATTTTTCATTCCCTTTGAATTTCCAGGTAATTATTTTCTGCTTTGTAATATGGTGGTGGTGGTTTAGTTGCTAAGTCGTGCCCAACTCTTTGCGACCCTGTGGACTGTAATCTGCCAGGCTCCTTTGTCCGTGGAATTTCCCAGGCAAGAATATTGGAGTGGGTCTGCCATTTCCTTCTTCAGAGGATTTTCCCTACCCAGGGATCAAACTGGGTATCCTGTAGTGCAGGTGGATTCTTTATGCATTACAGCTGGATTCTCTATCAACTGAGCCACCAGGGCAGCCCTTGTAATATATGTTCGCGTAATATTTTTTCTTTGTATAAGGTTTATCAAAACTACAGCAAGATGATGATTCTATGGTTGAATGCTCACCTTCTTCCTAGAAAACTGAACTGAATTGCTTAAGGATCTGGAAGACTGTTTATTCCAAGTACCTATGTTGCTGTAATTTTGTGAGCTTTGAGAGTATATTTCCCTCCTTAAAAGATATAAAAACTGATGGACAATTTATCCAGAATTGATATGATTGAAGAGAAATTTACTAATATTATTTCCAATCAAATAATCATTTATTAAAATTATTGACAGAAGTTTATAAAGGACATTGGTTTTGGTGGTGGGATATAGCAACAGACACCATAGACAAATTGTCTGTTTTTGTGGCTCTCATCTTTCCTTATTAATACACCTAGTATTGAAGGGAAACAAGACGATAAAGATGACTCAAGATCTTGAGTTAGAATAACTGCAAATTGATCTCAGTTTCTTATAAAATAGATTTTTTTGTTTTGTTTTGTTTTTTGAATAGTGATCAGTAGAGGATATTGGTCAAGATCTAAAGCTCAGGATTCAGGTTGTCAACATTTACATCTCAATTCAGTTCTTCAGTTCAGTTCAGTTGCTCAGTCGTGTCCGACTCTTTGCGAGCCCATGAATCACAGCACGCCAGGCCTCCCTGTCCATCACCAACTCCCGGAGTTCTTACTAGTGTGTAATTTCGTGCAGGTTACTTTTTCTTTCTGTATCCAAGTTGTAAAATGGGGATGATTTGAATTTATCTGTGTTGTGGCATTCTGCGAGGGCTTAAAAAAATGTTAGCAGACAATATGACAACTGTTCTGCCCATGTATGGTGATATAAGGAACAAAGGAGACTGAATGTGAGTTTCTAAGGAAAATGCAAAGCACTCAACACATGTGATTCATTTCACTCATTCATATTTAATGAGGGCCGTGTACTGTGTTATAAATGGCAGGGAGGGGCGGCAGAATGAGTGCAAGATGGTGCTTACACTTAAGGAACTCACAGTCTAATGGAGGATAAAAGGCACATTGTTGAAAAAATTCTGTACAGTATTACAGTTCAAGAAATGTTTCTTAATGTTATTACTTAAAGATTAGAAGGAGAAATTCTTGAATTACGTAAGTTAAATAGGAATGGAATCTGGAATCTATCTTCTTGTCATATGATGTTTAGCTGATCCACCAGGTTTCAGTCCCATCCTTCACTCCCTCTTTAGAGGCATTTAATATCTCCAATTCCCAAACCTTTCTGCGGTTCTGCAGCACAAACTGGCTTACTTGTAGTTGACCTGCCCTCTGAAGACACCTACATTTTAGCCTTTCTTTTTTTTGAAAGCCAGTTGCCACTCACATTTGATTCCTACCTTTTACATGTTGTTGTTAAGAGGTTAAGAAGTTTGGAGTTGACTCATGGTACTGAAAGCCTTGGAAGTCTTTGAACAGAAGTAATCAGAAATTTGCCTTAGGATGAATGATTTACCAGCTACATATAAAAGGCTTAGGGTGGTAAGGAATCAGAGAGGAAAGAGGTAGGAGTAACATTACTCTCTTTAGAGCATAATGAGTCTGAACATATACTGTCCAATATGGTAGCCACTCACCACACATGGCTGTTGAGCACTTGAAATGTGGTTAGTTTGATTAAGGGACTGAATTTTCAATTTGTTTAAATTCAAATTAAAAAAATGCTTCTCAATTCAGCTATTAGAAAGTTTTCATGGATGTTTGGAACAACATGTGGATGTGAATCTATTTTTCAACTAAAAATTTTATGAAATATGAATACAGATCAAATATTTCCAATGAAAATTTAGTATCTGAGCTCAAATATGTTGTAAATATAAAATACACACCAAATTTCAAATACATACTTTAAAAAAAGAATGCAAAACATCTCTATACTTTTTATTTTAATTAAATGTTGAAATTATAATATTTTAGACATATTAGATTAAAAATATATTATATTCATAATAATTTCACTTAGTGTTTAAACTTTTTATAATGTGGCTATTGGGAAGTTTAGAATTACATATGTAATGTATATTTATGTGATATTTCTATTGAACAACTCTGTTCTGAACTAAGTTTATTTACGGTAGTGTACATCAAAGGGTTATCTGCATTTGAGAAATATTATGGAGGTAGAGTAGACTGGATTGTCAGAACTTGGGTAGATTCACGCATAAATTATGTGCCTCTGGCAGTGTAGAAGGTGAGGAAACGTGGATGGAGTAGGCACTTACTCTGTCATGGGGGACATCAAGCTGGAGAAGGGAGACTCATGCAAGTGTCCTGGAGAGAACATCTGATGTTTAAGACATAAAATCTTAGGGGAAACAATAGCTTTAGAATGGACGTTAGAAATAGTGGCTGTTATCAGAGCATCCAAGCACGTGGACTGAGCCTAACAATATGGAATGCGGATATGGCAACGGCAATGGTGAGATTCTGGCAGATCTAATCATATATAATAGAGGAATGGAGAAAGAACTGGGACCCATGGAAAGAAACAGAGAAGACCCAAGCAATGTTTCAGATTCCATTTCACTTAAACTGAGACTGGGATGAACTCCAGTTCTCGTAGGTCAGGATCACTGGTAAGATTATCAGTGCACTGACTTAACCTACAGGTCACATGTATGCCCAGAGTTTGGTGTTGCATGTTTGAGTCTAGGTCTAGTTGACAGGAAAGAAACCTAAACACTCATCAGTTATGCCAGGTACCAGCCCTGGTTATGGAAAGTGTGTCAATTTTAAGGCTCAATTATTAGAAAGAGAGGCAGCTAAAGATTTTTAATGTACTTCTGAATTGTTTTTGGCTACGAAATTAGTGAGAACATCTGGTTCAGCAGTGAAAATCTAGAGAGGATGAAAGTGGGCAGTGGGGGTGGAAAAAAAGGTCACTGCCATTTTGGATAGGAAGAAAAAAAGGAAAAGAGACAAGAGGAGGATAAACATCTGGTTGGCGCCAATGATAGAAAAAGAAAGACTAGAATTGGTTTGCAATGGGGAGGTAAAGGATTCTATTTACCATGTGCATCTGAAGTGTTGACAAGACATCAGCCAGGACTAGAGTAAAGAAAAGTTGTCAGTTCAAGAGACATGAATTTGACTGTTCTTATGTGGTAACCCACTCCAGTATTCTTGCCTGGAGAATCCCATGGATGGAGGAGGTAGGCTATAGTCCATGGGGTCGCAAAGAGTCGGACAACACTGAGCAACTTCACTTCACTTTCATGTCAGTTTGACCTTATATGATAAGTTGTTTGCAATGGGATTGCCAAGGGCGAAGATAATCAAAGAACAGAAGTCAAATATGTAAAGCATTTTACTATTTTTAAAGAGCTTTTGTCTCCATTATGATTAGAATGCTAATCATTAAGTAGTGATGAGATGTGACCGTCAAGTGATCAGAATATTCTTGTTGGCTCATCAATTTATTCTCTCTCTAAAATCAATAGGAAACATAGATATTAATTTGGATAGTAATACCAGAAATATAAAATGAGAGAAAACAGAATATGACGGTTTTAAGGATTGATTTCAACAAAGTATGGGATCCCAGTGAATCAGTTTCCTATAAAAATGGAAAAACTTTTATAGTATTGGCATATGTTATTTGTCAACTAGATAGAACAATTTCTTCCCAAACCATGTTTTTTTGGGGGGAAACTAGTATCTCTATTCAACTTTATTTTTATAGTTTCCAGGAGTGCTGCTCCTTTTTGCTTGTAATGATTTTGTAACATCATTTCAGTAGAGTTTCATGGCACATCATAATTCATTTTATATTAATCATCCCCTTAGTTGGCATATAGGGAAGTCCTTTTTTTTATTAGAATTAATCACATTATATGATGATTACTGTTAGGAAAGTTTCCTGTAGGCATCTCATTTCATTCCTGTTAAGATCAAGGTTGGTCTTTGTCAACTTAATCACAGAAGAATGTTGGTTTGGCCAGGAGAAGCTAGGTTATGAGCATAACAGATGATACCAAAAATCATGACTCTGCTCCATATCATGTTCACTCTGGATCAGCCTCTCTCTGCAACAATGCCAATTGTAATGGCAGGAAAAAATGCACACAGAAGAGCCCATACTGGCTCTTGATGTTTCCAGTAGAAAGCTTTTGCTCAGGTGGTCCCATCTAAGTTCGCTAGAGTAAGAGTCCTTACAACAAGGAAGGTCAACCATGATCAGTGAGTCTATCACAGATGTCTCTTTGGAATGGCCTCACCCATTTATATCTGTTGAGTCAGTTTGTTGTTGTCCAAGGTTTTAGGCTCAAGTATATTGAAAAACAGAGACATTACTTTGCCAACAAAGGTCCATCTAGTCAAGGCTATGGTTTTCCAGTGATCATGTATGGATGTGAGAGTTGGACTGTGAAGAAAGCTGAGCACTGAAGAATTGATGCTTTTGAACTGTAGTGTTGGAGAAGACTCTTGGGAGTCCCTTGGACTGCAAGGAGATCCAACCAGTCCATTCTAAAGGAGATCAGCCCTTGGTGTTCTTTGGAAGGAATGTGTCTTGGCTGAGGAAGCGGGGCTGTTATAAGGGTTTGGCCTTTGCTGTCACGATGAATCTTACTCTGCAGATGATCAGGGATCTATTGGGAGACTTGTACAGCAGCTTTGAATATCCATCCCCATTATGCTCTCATGGGCCTAGGGCAGTGATAACACAGTGAATTTCTGGAACAATTATCCTACTGTGATGCGAACACAGGCTAAGACTCCATTTATAGCCTGCCTCTGCATATCTCCATTTTAATAGATGGATCATGGTGGCATTTTAGTTTCCTTGGTGTCACCATTCACATGCTATATTAAGCAGTCCTCAAAAGAACTGGCTATTTTTCTCCCCAGTTTGGTTCATCTAAAAGGCTGTGTAGTGCTCTGGGGATAGCTTTTGGGATTGTCAACACATATATCTTCTGTGGTGCTTCAGGGTCCTTCTCTAAGGGGTTACAGGTTTCCCTTCAATTGATGGGCTCTGGAACAGAAGACTAGCTCATGTCTGGGGAGTAGAAGAAGGATCATCATTTCCCAATGCAGCAGCTGCTCATCAGCTATTGATCATTTTTGTTTATACAAGTCAAGCGATGTCCTCATTGACTGCTCAACTTATCTCGCCCTTAGGAATCTAACACTCTCTTAGCACCTTGTTGTCAGCCTAGCTTCTTCCTGTTATAGTAATTATATCCATCTTGCCTCTGATGAGTAAGTACAATATCTGGCCTCTCATGTTTCAGAATACCATCATCTACATTGCTCCACTGACAGTAAGAAGCTCAGTTCCATAGCAACATATTGTATCATCCAACTCTGGCTGCAGAGAACAGATATTGCTGAGTCTCAGCAATGCCAGTGTTCCCCTCATTAATGTATTCCCTATTGATTTAGTAAAGAAACTGTTTTTTTCTTCCTCTGATGGGATCAAACAGCTTGTAGATTCTCTGGTCTCAAATAATACTTTCTTCTTTGCCCACTGCTCTGAGCCTACTGATCCCCTTTTCAATACTCTGCTAAGGCAGGTGTGGCACTTTCATATAATTTATTGTCATCAGCATGTTCAAAAATCTGTAGGTAGTCATCCCGGCAACAAGTGAGGACTATTTTCTAGTGTAACCATCCCGTAATGTATATGCTAAAAACAGTGGTTCTCAAAATTGAGTCTATATCCTGATTTCCAGGAGGGCTTGTAGAACACAAATGGCTGGATACTATCCTAGAGTTTCTGATTTTAGTAGGTTTTGGTTACAGCCTGAAAATTCTCATCTCTTAAGAGGCGCTCAGGTGGTGCTGATGCAGCTGGTCTAGGACCATTCAGTTAACACATAGGGTTAAGTCACCACTCAATTCTGTAGTCTCTCTTGCCCAGAACCATCTACTTAGTGTTAAACTTCACATTTGCCATTTTGGTGACACAGATGATCAGTGTCAAGTGAGAAAATGTGATAGACATGTTTTAGTATATATTTTTTGTTTGTTTATTTACAGCAGCATGACAGTGATGAATTAGTGTAACATTTGCTTTGGGGTTAGTTGTGATTCTTTTTGCTGCTCCAGTGACTCCTCAGTTTTTATTCTCAGACAGCATAGATGAGTAACAGTGGTTAAGATTGTCCATTTCAATGATGCCCAAGGTCTGTCATGATTGGATTTTGACTGGTTTCTACATAACACAGATGAGGTCCTCCATAGGCATTCCAACAATTCATATTTTAAAAGTACAAGCTGAAAATACCATTTCCCCAATTAAAATGTTGTTATATATTGAGTTTTAAATATGACATTTTAGTCACTGAGTGAATTCCAAGATAATAAAATGAGAGAGCATAGAGTCTTTGAAGAAGGCTGACAATGAGAAATTTGCTGTCTGAAGAATTGACTCAGATTTGACTCCTCAGCCTAGTTTACCACTCCCTCCTCTTAAGTTAGCTTGTCTAGGTACAGGCTACCAAGATCAATTGTTGTGAATTGCAGATGTTCAGCAAGCTGTCAGATGCTGCCTAGACGTTTCCAAGGAAACAGCTTTGCTTATCAGCAGTTGTCCTCACAGAAGAACCGACTTTAAATACACTGTTTCCTGGATGTAGAAGCAATCAGCTGGGGTATTTGAGCTACTGAAAAGCCCACAAACATTATTTAAACTATATTGTAGACAAAAATAAAAGCCTTTCAGTCTTCTTAATTGAAAGATCAGTCCAAGGAAATAATATATAATTTAGATTCCCACATTTTCATAAATGTGTATAAATCTCTTAAAATATTGACTACTGTAGGTTAGGCACAACATTTGGATTTTTAAAGTTCTTTTCATGATGACATTACTTTAAGCAAGATTATTTTAAAAGTTTATGTCTGAAACTTTATGGCATAGTATTTTAGTCTGTAGAGCTCATCCCACATGTAAATTAATTACAACTCTATGTTGACCTTAGGAGCACACTGTAAATTTGATCATGTTCCCTAGAATTTTGAATTTTAGTAAACTTTGAGAACCTGTGTTCCTGTATAATGTTTAAAATTGCCCATGTGGAAGAAAATGGAGTATATTAGAGAAGGACTAACTGAATGAAATGTACTCCTCTGAGAGTGCAGGAACACTATTGTCCGAGTCCATAGTTCTGCAGTAAGCACATTCCCCTAGCAGCACGTCTGGTCAATGACTTCCAGCAGCTCCGCTACAGGGATGTGTAGGTGATCTGGTTCTCTAAATTCACTGTGGGTGTGTATACAGATTTCTTCCAAAGAGCTGTGAATAAACCTGCAGAAAATGCACTTCAGCCTATTATTGATTGATCAACCTTTAAAATAACCTCTTGTCTTAGAGGTTTTAAAATTCTTTACCTTTTCTTTGCTAGAAAATGCGAACTAAGCAAGGTAAAAGAGCAGCCAAGCAAATGGTATCAGTTTGGGGAAAATGGCTCTAGACTTACTTTACTTCCTAATTAAGCTAATGTTGGTCTAATATCCTTAATGTCTTTGGGTCACATCAAGGAAATTATTTATATATTTAATTTTATGAGTTTTAAAGTAGTTGGAAAGTTGAACCTGGTAATATATGAGAAACATAACAATGAAAGAGAGTTTATAACTAAAATTGTACTACTTGATTCAGGGAAGGGCAGTGTGGATCTCACAGTCAAAGAAGGCTTCATGAAAAGAGAGAGACTCAAGGTGGGCCTTAAAAAATACAAGATGTTTTTAGTATTATGTGTAATAATGATGGGAGGTATCAAAAACATCAGACTGAAAAGACTGATCAAATACCTCTTTAAAAATTTTTTCTAAACATTTAGTCAAAAGACATCCTTGGAAAGGTGGACAAAGATGTGTGTCCATGTTAGTTCATGACCTTTTGTGTATATCCACTTAAACGAGGATCCATAGAGGATTTATAATAATTAAATTATGATAGTATCATTCAACTGGAATAATAGACAGCAGTTAAAAAGGATAATATAGACCTTTATCTTTATGTATTGAGTGAAAATAGCAGGTTGTGGAAAAGCACGATACCTTGCTAGTACTTCTATAGTCTTTGAAAGCTTTTCCTTTGATACACTGAATGTCTTTTCTTAATAGTAATATTAATTACTAGCAGAATTACTACTATTGTTAATCCTCTGATTTTCCCATATTGTGAGCATTGTGTGTCCGATATTACACATGCTATTTTTACAAGTCTCACAAATACTGAGAGATGACTATTATTTTATAGATAAATAATTTGAGAAGATAAGCAACTGCCCCAAGTTCGCAGTTATTTGCTTGTGGAGGCAGGGTTGCCTCAGTGTAAATAAGATCAATTTACCTCAACAAGTTAGTAGTGTTCTATCTTTTTGAAAGAACTTTTAGTTCTCACAGCAATCCTGTAAGATAAACCAAGCAAATATTATCATTTATCCATTTATGGGGGCTTCCCAGGTGGCGCTCATGGTAAAGAACCTGGCTGCCAGCGCAAGAGATATAAGAGACATGGGTTCCATCCTTGGATTGGAAGATCCCCTGGAGGAGGGCATGGCCACCCACTCCAGTATTCTTGCCTGGAGGATCCCACAGACAGAGGAGCCTGGTGGGCTACAGTCCATAGGGTCACAAAGAGTCGGACACAACTGAAGCAACTTAGCATAGAACAAGACAGCACAGCACATCCATTTATGGACAAATCTTATTACATGTCTTCTCTGAGGGACATCAAATTTTTATCAATTCTGTGCTTTCTATTTGTTTGGTCCTTGTTTCTCTCTGTGATGAGAGCTGAGTTTGGGAAGCTGAGTTTGGGAGGAGGAGCCACAGCTCTTCCTCCCTCTTCGTCTAACAACTCTGATGCTTTATGATGGACACATTCAATTCTGTTCTCCTTGCTGGAAGCTTTAAGAGTAGATGCAGGAAGGCTCCTGGTTGTCTGCGGCTGCCTAGGCTAGGGTGGTAAACTCTGTTATTAGGAGGTTCAGTATTAGAATGCCACTGTTGCTTTATGCTTAAGCCGCATTCACCATGCTTTTCATCACTATTTCCATTTACCATGTGCATTAATTTTTGATATAATTCCTCTGCTGAATCAGTATTTAGGAAGAGTGAATAAGGGTGCATGTATTGGGTCCTCTTTAACACCAATGGTCATGAGGACTCAAAGTGAACTTGATAATTTGGCAGCAGGGTAAAAGCAATGCCATGGAAGTTAACTGTTGTAATCATAACAGTTACCTAACAGTTGTAATCATTTGACTGTTGTTTTCAGAGGTTAAATCTATAATTAGATAGGTACAAGAGTGTGAAACCTTGTTTAGCAATAATTTGTATGAAAAAGACTTAAATTTTATCACAAATGCAGGCTTAATTTTATCACAAATGCAATGATTAGAAACTACTACAGAATTGTTAGGGTATGTAAACCAGGATGGTGAAGGCTTTGTAAAGAATAATACTTCATTCAGCCAACCAGAAAATACTTCTTTTGTGCCTTTTATATGCTGTAATGATGGATGAATAGATAATGAAAAAGTACCAGGTTTATACAGTGGAATATCATTCAGACTTAGAAAAGGAGATTTTGCCATTTGCAACAACCTGATGAACCTGGAGGACACAGTGCTAAGTGAAATAAAAGTCACAGAAAGACAAAGAAAGCATGATTCCATTACATGAGGAACATAAAGTAGTCAAACTCACAGAAACAGAAAATAGAACAGTATAGCCAAGGAAGAGGCGATGGAGAGCTGCTGTTCCAAAAGTTTCAGTCTTGCAAGATTAATAAATCTAAAGATCTGCTGTATGATAATATCATCAATGGCTATTAGGCTATTGCCATATCTCAAATATTGTGAAAAATGCTGTGGTGAACATGGAGTATCCATGCCTCTTGAAGATTCTAATTTCAGTTCTTTTGTATATCTACCCAGAAGTGGGACTGCTAGATTACATGGCAGTTTTATTTTTAACTTTTTGAGGGATGGAGAGGGGATGAATTCTGAAGATGCTGAAGAGGCCTAATTGAGAGGACTTCATCCCCAGTTGGATATGGAGAATAAGGAGGATGAGCCATGCATTGGTTCTTGGTTTATATTTTGGACAACTAGATGGATAATATTGGAATTTATAAAGACAGAAAATAAGATATGAGAGGCCAATTTAGTGGTGGCAGTAAAGATAGGGATTTGCATCGATATTGTTGTGTATGAGGCCCTTGAGAGCTATCAGTGGAGTTGCCTAATGATGCACACAGGAAACAGCTGATATCATAAGTGGATGCATTTATGTAAGAAGCAATGTAGAATTTCATTTCATGAAAACTTTGAGTTCTCAGTAAATATTTTTAGTTCTAGAAATAACATAGAGATACAAAATTTTGGATATAATTTTTGGGGTTCATGACATTCTGAAGGCCATTTTTCTTATTTTTCACTGAAAAAAATAAGGAGAAAAATGGAAGAGATAAACCTGGGTAAGTATAAAGGAGTGAACAAGAAAGATAAGTGCAAGAAGGATACTGCGATGGATTGGCTGGAGACATAAGTGGGAATAAAGAAAGAACTGTGTCAGAGGAAATAACAGAAGGACATTTTAGAAAGAAGTGCAGAATCAGGAGTATTTAGATGTTTTAGAAGTGTAGAGGGATAAGACTGAGAATCATGGTTTCAGGGATGTTGTGGGATAGAGACTCAATTGTCCCCAAAGTTACCAGGAACTGAGGAAGTAAAACCAAGCATATGATCATCTTTTCCAGAATATTATGGAAAAAGAAAGCCAAGGCAGGAGCTGAGGTAGCATAGGTTCATGGCAAGGATTTATTTTTTATGTTTTTATTGCTGTATCATAAAATGCTTCTGTATTGAGGTTAAAGAAGCATTGAAACTTTAAGGCATATTTAGGTTTTTTTTTTTAAATTCAGAAGAGAAGACAAAAGGTTCTGAAAGTGGGGTTCAAGTATCCAATTTATAATTTTTATGTGAGTCAGCAACTTAGTGCTGCCTTTAATGCAGACAGTGCCAATGGGATCCTGCAAAGGCAGCAACTGTCATAAAAAGTGTGCAAGCAAAGACAGGTGACAGTTTGTTAGTGGTAGTGAAAAGGGAATTCCCAGTTAAATGGGAAATTGAACTACACGAACACCAGTATCCTCTGGGATGCCAGGGTACTTTTTTCAGGAATTCCTGGGGAGAATAAGAAAACCTTTCATCCTTCTTGTTTGAGAAAATTTGTGCCCTAAATTCAGAAAGGCGAGTTACACTGTGGTATTTGAATAGTTTTGGGTTGATATGCCATGGGAACTATCTGTCAGATCTAGTTACAAAAAACATGTGATGCATTAGATTTACTCAAGGGCGATATGTCAGAGTTTCTGCCTGGGGAATTTGCTAATGCTGATGTGTCATTTTCTTTTTTTTTCTCTTTGAGGCTACCTGACAAACTGGGGGATCATAGAGTGATATTCATTAATTTTATCTTAATTTTTTAAAAGATAACTCATTATTTTCATACATGCCCTGCTCCATGTACAAAATCAGAAAACACTTAACATATGAATGGCACTAAGAATGATTCTATATGTGCAAGGATTAAAGATATGTTCATAACAAAAGTCTTGAAGTATATGCTGGAAAACCCCAAGAATGTAATTTTATCATGAACAATTTCAGAATGTGAGGTTGCTAATGCAATGCTATATGTAAATTTAAAGCATTACTTCTCTTAGGATAAAGTATCCCAAATGGCCCCTCCTGGACACATTTTGATGAATTTGACAAGGTAGAATTATTAAATAATCCAGAATGAGGGTTTAATAAATAAGTGATCCTAAATTGCAGACTTAATGGTAACAAAAACAGAGAATGTATTATTTTCCCATTTTATGTTATGTATTTGTGTGTCTGGGTATACACGGGTCTTGCAAAACAGCTCTTAATGCCTGACTTTGTCAGAGGAAGGACAACAAACAGAAAGAGGCCCTCTGCAGCTCTTGCTTTGCAATGGAGCTTACCTGGTCTGCCGAATTTGAGCACCCCAATAATGATGCCAAGTGCCAATTAAGCCTGCTCAGTGAAGTATCTCCAAGTGGTCTATCTGACTCTGATTTATAAGACCAGCAAACCGATAAAATAAAACTAAAATCACATGATGGTGCAAGTTTTTCCATATAACTGCTGAGTGCTTTTAATGATTGCTACCATTCTCTTCCCACTAACTCAGTAGATGAAACCCATATTTAGCAGTAGTTCAATTAGCATGTGAGTCCTTGCCTTTAAATGATTGGTTCTTTTCTATTTCCCATCTTATTTCTATCCATTTATGTAAGAGAGATGTATTGAACACTCTTATGGTCTGAATTGTATAACCAGATTCCTATGTTAAATTCCTAAGCCCCAGTACCTTAGAATGTGAGAAGTAATTAAAAGTTCAGTGAGTTCACTGATGTGAACCTCTACCCAATATGACTTTTGTCTTTATAAGAAGAGGAGATTAGAATACAGACACAGAGAAAAGACCATCTATAAGCCCAAGGAGATGTCGGAATGAAAGCACACTTGCTGGTACCTTGATCATGGACTTCGAGGCACCAGAACTATGAGGAAGTTGTTATTCACGTTGTTAAAAAGTCCATGGTATTTTTTTATGGCAACCTTTGCAAACTAATAGCATGCTTCTCAAACATAAGTATGCATAAGGGCAACCTAAATATTCACTAAAATAGAAATTCCTGAGCCCCACTATCAGAGTTTTGGATTCAGGTTTTGAGTGGGGCCCAAGAATTTACATTTCCAACTATCTTCTAGGTGATGGGATGCTCCTAGGGGACCATACTTTGGGAAGTAGCACTGCCTTAGTAAATACAAATGCCTTTCAGAATGGTGACAAGTAATCTTTCCCACTGACTATTATTTTTTCAGGAATTTCATAACCCCATTGTGGAAGACAGTCATGCTTGAAGTTGGCAATGATGGGAATATTTAAATCATAGAAACTGGCAAAATCTACAAAACAGGGCTTTTATTGCTGGAGGGCCAATGAATGCGTTTATTAGATTGCTTTTCAAGTTATGGAAGGTAGAAAAAAGCTGAGGGCATGGAACTGAAGAGGACTTTCCTAAAGTGAAAAAGACGCAGAAAATAAGGGCACAATACTTATACAGATGACTTCAAAGACGCTAAAGTCAGCAATTTTATTACTGTATTAACAATTCTAACAGATCATTCAACCAGACAGGTTGAACAAAAGCAGGCAATTTGAGCTTCAATCACTGCCCTAGTGCTCCCTGGCTCTTTGAGTTATTATTTAACCTTTAGAGAAAAGTTTTCTTTTTCATATAAGATGTAGGCAGACAAGATAATTGGAGCTCTTTCATTGTTGAGATTTCTCAGTGTGGTAGCCTATTGAAGTGTCCAACTCCTATTCATCCTGAGATGATTTTTTTTTTTTTTTTGAGGTTCAAAACCTTGAGCTGATGAGTGTGTAAATCTCTGGGTTGACAGGAACATGGGCTTGTTCTAATTACTTCCCAAGTAGTTGTAAAGTTAAGTGAGATTATGGACTAACAGGGCTTTACAAACTCTACTGAATTTTACAAAGTCAAATTAATGGAGTTTTGACTGGATTGTGGTTTGAGAGTGTTAGGAGTTTGGTAGGAAAAACTGAAGAGCAATGATTTGTATAGAACTTATTGGTTGATGTGATTGTTCTTGACATACTTTCTGTGCCCACAAGAAATGGAGAAGAGAACTTTAGCTGCTTAATTTGGCGGAATTCTAGAGAAATTTCTTCCTCATAGACTGAAAACATGCTCATGCTCATGTTTACATTTCTTTACATTAGCTTACTCTGGATTATTTACATTTAATTTCTTCACTATTTATTCTTCTAACAACTATTTATTGTTGAGTCGCTACTATGTGCTAGCCTTGAGTTATATACTCAGCATGATTCCTATTCACAGGGTGTCCACAAGTCTATGGAAAGTGAAGATTAAAAGAACTTTAAAAAGTACGGCATTTTATTAGAAAAATATTTGCATTGTATCTTGGGATTTGCCCCCACACCCACATACAGCTAAAACACAATATGGTTTCTAAAAGAAGATGCTGTTATTTGAAGAAAGATGGTGAGATGATCAGTATCTGTGTGCGTGTATGATACAGAGTAATTATATATATTAGACTAATTGTAGTAACTCTGTTGGCACCACAATTAACCTTGTTTAAATGCAAACTGGAAAGTAATTCTTTACTCAAAGACTTAATTGACTAAGCCTGCCTCTTCACAAAGGGAAATCACAGCAACTACCTGGAAAATAAAGACCCTGAAACAGCCTAATGAAAACAATCTGAACACTTGAATACTTTTGTTTTGAAAAAATACATTTTAAACTGCATATAACTTATCTGTAAGATTATTAGAGCCAGATATTTATGTAGCATAGAACAAAATTTAAAAAACCAAAATGTATAAATCAACAAACACAAAACTGGAGCCCAAGCCTGTACCAAGCATGTTTTTATTTTCCAACACGTTGCTATCTTGAGGTTATTACTGACCAGAGAGAGACTGCTGCTCCCATCGTCAGCTACTTTCTGGAGAAAATAAACTGTGCAAACCAACCAGTCCATAGCACATACTCTGAACCACCTTCTCTATTATTGGTCGATATTCCTGTGCCTTAACCATCCCAGGGCCAGATACCAGGCAACTAGCAACCACCCATTATAGACCAAAGTCCACAGAAATGACTCAAACTAGCTAATCCTGAACTGTTTACATGACTTCAACTATCTTACCTACAAAAACAACATGAAAGCTTTTGCCTAGCCTTTCCCTCACTCATTCTGTCTCCTGACTGACCTTCGTGCTTCCCCATGCAGTCATGCATGGCCCAGCCTGACCCTCTCCTCTGGGAATTGTGAATAACAATTTTTTTCAGTGACAATCATCTCCTAATCTGTTGGCCTCACTATACCCAAACAAAATAAAAATCCTGTGTGTATTTTAAAACAAAGTTATGGAACTTAGGTGTAGTCTCAGGCGGAATTCAGAAGCTAGAGTGTGCTAGAAACACCTTTGGTCAAGTGGAGGAAATGACTGAATAGGAGGTGAATAACCTATGAAGAACTGTCTGATAACAGAATGGAGGTGACAGAGAGGGGAGGTACAGGTGGATGATAAATAATCACCAAAATGAAAACCACGTTCTTATTTAAGCATCCATCTACGGCATATAACTGATGGCTGCAAAATCTTCAAATAGCACACTTCTTGGTCAAATCCTGAGGACAGGATATTTTTTTGATCAGCCTTTCTTAATCCTGAGTGAATTAACTGATAGTACAGATCCATCTAGAAGTATCTGATAACAGTCAGCCAGTATGAACTGTGTACAACTGCCTTTGGGAATGTAGCTATTAGGACGGCAGCCCAATCCCCTGTACTCCCACATGCACTTGCCACAGGACATACACAGCATTGTTTTAATATTGTCACCAGTGATAACAGTTTTATACTTACACCTATGTTATGAAGTAGATACGGAAGTTACCCTTCTACAGAAGAGGAAACTGAGGTATAGAGAGATTAAATGCACACAAGAGTAGATACATTGAATCTGAGAGATGAGGTGTTAAGGCAAAGAATACAACTTTACTCAGAGAGCTGGCTGATAGAGAAGATGGCAGACTAATGTCTCGAAATCACCATCTTACTTGGGTCTGGATGTCAGGTTCTTTAATGGATGAGAGATGGGGGGAAGTGACGAAACAAAGTAAAAAGGCCATTAATTTTGCAAATATCTCCTAGAAAGGCAAGCCTCAATCAAGGGGGTGTGTTAATTTCTTCCTTTCTGGCATCTACAGGTGGACAGGATTCTACAAAGGCACTTTAGTTTAACAGTGAGGCAGAGGGTCAGGATTCTCTGAGGCAGGCTGTTATGTATGATTATAGTAACAAAAGCAATGGAAAGCAAGTCAAAGAAACAGTTCTGACATGGAGTCAGAATCGACTTCTCCCTGCAACAGGCAGGTTCATGCTTCCCTTGGAGTTAGGTTTGTGTAGACTTCACCTAAAAGAAACAATAATTAGATCTCTCGCTACTCAGTCTGCAAGGGGAAATTTTATTTTCTTCTTCTGTTGATTTTTTTCATAAAAGATAAATCACCTGAAGATGAAAATTTTAAATGTTGACAAAGTATTGATAACATGTTGGCAGAAGTCTAGCTCTTAGCTAAGTACTTCTGGAGTGGTGAAATGATAAAGTGGAGTCCAAGCCTAAGTAGTGGTATTTCTAAGTGGATTTGGCATTCTTTAAGAAGAAACATTTAGCTAGGTCAAAGTGACCTCTAATTTGGAAGAAAAGTCCATGTGTTTGAGGGTGTTGAGGGTATCTCCCACTATGACCCCTGTCATCTTCTCCAGGTCACCAAAGTTAACTCTTCACTGGAAACCCTTTGCCTTGACACACATTGATATGTGTAATAGGAAGTGTTTCTTGTATCACTATTATATAATTTCCTTTGCATTGTAATAATGAGTTTAGCTCCATGACTGTTTCATGAATTTTATAAATACTCATGTATATAACACATATCTTAGATATGATGATGTTAAAAATTTATCAGGACTCTCACATGTATAACAATCACTAACACAATATTTTAAGTCACCTATACTTCAATAACATTTAAACAATTATCAGTAATCTCAGTCATCCTCTCATCTTAATCATCGAATCAAGTCAAATACATTTAAATTAAAAGGCCCTGTCAATAAAGTCCTTCTTTGTGATTAATTTGATCACAGTTTGATCCACTGGAGTCTAGAAACAGATAAATATTTTCCCTTAATGACTGGGTACCAAGGACAGGTCACTACAATGTTATTTAGCCATTACCGTTTAAGTTTCCTCCTGTGGGTTGTATTCACATGTGTTGGGGGCGGTGTTGGTATTCTCTGCTACTCCAGTTGTAGCTTCTACCACTTTTCACACTTTTTCCTGGAAGACTGACTTCTCTGGACTGTGTCAACCATGTTATCCTTGGGGAGGGTGGGTGGCACTGGAAGGAGACCCCAAGGTAAGTAGATAAAGGGAGGTTGGGGTATTCATTCCCTTGGCTGCCTGGTTATGGTCTGGCTGATTCTTTGCTCCTCTCTCCTACAGCCATAGCTTTTGCCATCCATTCCACCCCTGATCCCTCTATTTGAAGTA
Source organism: Ovis aries (assembly GCF_016772045.2). Classification (NCBI taxonomy): domain Eukaryota; kingdom Metazoa; phylum Chordata; class Mammalia; order Artiodactyla; family Bovidae; genus Ovis; species Ovis aries. The sequence continues at coordinate 57,238,697 of NC_056059.1, read as the reverse complement.
TTCCATTAGATTCTTGTTACTACCCTAACTGATAAAAGGGGCACCATATTTCAGCAGCCTTACACTTCCATGAGGGTCCCTCGGTTACACTTCTCAAAAGCAGATGTGGTGGATGAATATTTTGGAGCTTCCTTGTGTTCTATCTTCCCACAGGAGGAAAAGTGGGAAAAACTTCAGGACACGAATACTGTCTTCTTGCTCTTAGTCTGGTATCAGCCTGCCTATCAGTGTTTCGTGTGTTCCTGTCTTCCTTCTGTGGGGTAGCTTCCTAGAATAGGGTTTTTTGTACCACACTGATGTTTGTGATTGAGTAGGGGTAAATTTTAGGAGGTGCAGTTTGAGGTCTTATACCCAAAATGTCCAATCTGGTCCAGCTTTATCAGTAATCAAATTGACATTTTGTTCTCTCCTGTGTATAATTATCAATTTGTTCATATTGCAAGAGGAAAAAATGGTAATTGATTCAACTCATTCAAACCCCAATAATCATCAAATTTTACATGGGAACGTAAATAAAGAGACATTGTTGGTTTATTTTTTCCCATGAAAACTTGATGACTTCTACAAATCTATTTTGTAGACTGTTAAATAGCTGTACCTACTCATGATCACAATCCAAATTTACCATGTAAGAACTTATCATTTCACTTTTTAATGCTGAGTTTATTAAAAACATTAAGACAATGAAAGACATGGCTTTAAGAAATACTAACATTGGAGAAGGCAATGGCATCCCACTCCAGTACTCCTGCCTGGAAAATCCCAGGGATGGAGGAGCCTGGTAGGCTGCAGTTCATGGGGTCGCTGAGAATTGGACACAACTGAGCAACTTTACTTTCACTTTTCACTTTCATGCATTAGAGAAGGAAATGGCAACCCACTCCAGTGTTCTTGCCTGGAGAATCCCAGGGACGGCAGAGCCCGGTTGGTGCGGAGCCTGGTTGGTGCTGTCTATGGGGTCGCACAGAGTCAGACACGACTGAAGCGACTTAGCATTAACAGCAGCAACATCTAGAAAGTTATTTAATGTTTTTATTCCAGCAGGAAAAGAAGTTTTGACCAATTAAATCTGTCATCTTGGGGAAGCTAAATAACCTCTTTGGGCCTGGGTTTGCTTGTTTATTAAGCAAGAGTTTTAAATTGGTAGAAGATTTTTTATTAAAATAAAATCTAAGACTAGAGTATGCACAAGAAATTCAGCCAGCATAGTATTAGTATAGATGCCTCATATCTATTGAGCTTTAGGACACTTATTTATATTAATACAATTAGAAAATAAATATTTAAAACTTTGCTCAGTCGTGTCTGACTCTTTATGAACCATGGACTGTATAGTCCATGGAATTCTCTAGGCCAGAATACTGCAGTGGGTAAGCCTTTCCCTTCTCCAGGGAATCTTCCCAACCTAGGGATCAAACCCAGGTCTCCAGCACTGCAGGCAGATTCTTTACCAGCTGAGCCACAAGGGAAGCCCAATTAAAATAAAATTTTATATAAAATAAGAGTATGCAAAAGAAATCCAACCAGCATAGTATTAGAATAGACACATCCTATGTATTGACCTTTAGGACACTTATTTATATTAATACAATTAGAAAATAGACATTTAAAATTTCTATTAAGAATGACAACTATATTCTTGTACAAGTCTTAGCCTCCAATGAACTTCAATATTTTTGTTTTGGTTGAGCAATATCTAGAAACATCTGACTTCTTGTAGATAGTTGCAAATGAAAGAAGCTTTTTAAAGAAAGATTTTATCAATGTCTTATTTATAAAAATCTGTCTTTAAGAAATCCTTCTTTAAGTTCCTGTGGGATATCAAGTTATTCTCTTTTACTTTCTTCTAAAAGTTATAAAGTTTTGACTTTTTAATATTTGTCTTTAATGCCCTTTAAATTTTGTTGACCTTTGGAATTCAATTTTATTTTAATATAGATATGATTTTCCTAATATAATTTTTGAGTAGTCTCTTCTTCCTTATCATCTTTAATTCACCTTTGTACGCATGCATGGGTACTATACAGTCCTGTGTGTTTCTGGGCTTTCTTTTCTGTCCTAATAGTCTCTTCATCTTTACCTGTGCTGGTACCACCCTATTTTAATTGCTATAGTTATATAATTTGTCTTGTCAACTGGGATAGTGATTGTCAAGTTGGATGGGTATTCAAATTAGCTCAGAATCTTGGTAAAAACACAGAAGGATGTGTCTCACTTCAACACACCCAAGCCTCTGTGTTCTTTATTATCAAATACACAACAATGTTCAAAAACAATGTTCCACCCTTGTAGAACACACAAACATTCTTTCTTCTTTAAGAATGATTCACCTCTTCTTGCCTGCTGCTTCTTTTAGTTCATTGTAAAAATCTGTTTGCCAGTTTTACATGATTTCTGTTGAGACTTAGATGGGGATAACACTAAATCTATAAATGATTTTTGTAAAAATTGTCTAAAATTTTCCTTTCTTCTTTCTTACATGATCCTATATAACCTGGCTTCTGCCCCACCACTCCACTGAAAAAGACATAAATTTATAGTTCTTGTTAACCATGACTGTATACATTTCATTGTAAAATATGTATCTGAGGAATAGTAGAAAACAAAGAATTGAATGGAGTAAAAGATGCTTTGTGCATCTTATATCAATATGTTGGTTATGAGAATTGTGTTGCTTAAGTTAAAACTGATTAAGGGAGTTTCGTTCCTCAAATTCATCTTTTACCCAAATGCCATGAAATACCAAAACTCTGTGTCAGAGAACCTATCACAATTCACATGAAAGTATCAGTAAGATTCCAGAGTGAATAAAGCATTTAAATTATATCAGGGCAAATGTTCTCATTGAACTGATTACCAGAAAATAGTCAAAAGGAGTATTGACAGTTCTTTTACATCTCAAGAAGCAGGAGAAATGGTGCTTAAAACTAGAATAATGAAAAACAATACCATCCTTACCTGTATGTCTTGCTGTCCAGAGATCAGAAAACATTAGAAGCTAGGAAGGTGAATTTTATTGAGCTGCATGCTCAGTTCCACAAATTCTCACAGGACATGGCTAGGTCACCATCTGCCATTAGTTACTGGCATCTTCATTGAGTTTGGAAATCTTTTTAGGCCATACCTCATTCCTAGAACTGAGAGTGATGCTAGCGTAAGAGGCAAAAGAAAATGAAAAGAGAAAATGCCTATTATTTCCTCTCTTTTATCACCCTTCTTCTCTTCTTTTAAAGTATTTTACATGCTGACTAGGAGGTTGAAACATGTACAAAATAATTTCGTGGTTTAATCTGTTTTAATTCCTACTTTGTCACTTATGGGTTATAGGATCTCAGGATGGTTGTTAAAGTATGTACATCATTAGAGAAAAATGGGATAATAATAATAGCAATAAGTTATTTGGAAGGTTGTTCAGTTTAGTTCAGTCACTCAGTCGTGTCCGACTCTTTGTGACCCCATGAATCGCAGCACGCCAGGCCTCCCTGTCCATCACCAACTCCCCGAGTTCACCCAAACTCACGTCCATCGAGTCGGTGATGCCATCCAGGCATCTCATCCTCTGTCGTCCCCTTTTCCTCCTGCCCCCAATCCCTCCCAGCATCAGAGTCTTTTCCAATGAGTCAGCTCTTCGCATGAGGTGGCCAAAGTACTGGAGTTTCAGCTTTAGCATCATTCCTTTCAAAGAAATCCCAGGGCTGATCTCCTTCAGAATGGACTGGTTGGATCTCCTTGCAGTCCAAGGGACTCTCAAGAGTCTTCTCCAACACCACAGTTCAAAAGCATCAATTCTTCAGTGCTCAGCTTTCTTCGCAGTCCAACTCTCACATCCAATACATGACCATCTAGCCTTGACTAGATGGACCTTTGTTGGCAAAGTAATGTCTCTGCTTTTCAATATGCTATCTAGGTTGGTCATAACTTTTCTTCCAAGGAGTAAGCATCTTTTAATTTCATGGCTGGGGTCATAAAGAGATAAATTAGTAAATAAATGTGAAGAGTTTTAGCATTGGGGAGTGATCTTCAAAGGTTTCTTCATGGTCACTTAACTGCAAATTAGTGCAGTGGGTAGCAACTAGCTTAAAATCATGCTAATAGAATATAAAAATCACTGCCATATTAATGAGGTATGTATTGGATAACAAAATTTTTTGCTTTCTCTTATACATGTACATACATATACATGTATACACTGGATCACTATGAAAAATGTATTTCTTACTATGGATTAAGGTAAAATAATTTTGAGAAACACTAGAACAAGACAAAGAAGATAGTAAGTATTAATATATTTTTTTAAAATTTACCTTTCACCAGTCTTGTATACTGGAATTTGGTCACAATTAAATAAATACAGTTGACCCTTAGAATTTATGAGGGTACAATAAAGCCCCATTGAGATGTGGCCACTGGATAGTCTCTAGGTATCGTCACTAGTAGTTTCAGAACATGTGTGATATAAATGGAAACTTAGCAATTACAGTTTAGTACCTGTCTGGGATCATCAGATACATTTGCAGATAATGAAAATCTTACTGGAATTCCAAATTTCTGTAAGAGATCAATCTGCAGTACACATTTGTCCCAAATCAAATTCTCAAATCATCTTATTAGGCTTTATGTAAGTCATTTAACCTCTCTAAACCTAAAGGTTCTCATTTGACACACGGGGATAATATTATCTTTCAGTGAGCACTGAATGAGTTAACATGTGCAAAATAGCATATAGCAAGCCTTCCATAGCTATTATTACAGGTCAGGGACCAAGGGACCTAGAAAAATTGACTCTGAGATGAAGATCAGCATGTAAGAGGTGTTTTGGGTCATGATCTCAGTAACATCACTTATAAGCAAATGAGGGAGACACAAGAAAGCAAAGAAAGAGGTCAAATATGTGGTTACAACAGAGGACCCTTTTGGACCTGAGATGGTTATTCAGATTGTCCTGAATTGAGGTAAGGGAATCAAGCCCCTTTTACCATTGCATTAAGAGGGGTAATCCTTAAAGTAAGTCCTTTGTCAAAGGAAAACACCAGAAAGTGATTCAGTGGCAAGAAATCAGTAGCTAACTCTCCCAGCACTGGTGGGAGTGCACATGTTCAGTCCTGGGGCACCTGGGTAGCACAGCACCGACTACAACTCATCTATGTATCACTTGGATCCATTAGCTTCACACAGAAAGTTCATCCCATCGTAGGTCATTGCCTTCAGAATTCTGGGGGCTGTGTGTGTGTGTGGTGAGAGGAAGGTTAGTGGAAAGAACTTTACACAGGTCTCCTGGTAGCAGTCATCTTAGCAGCAGAAATGATATCCTCATCTCTCTCCCTGACTACCCATTCTGGAGGCCCCTCACCCTCAGCTTATACCTCTTCTGGTCTAGGTGACATACCTATGGGAGGAAGTCAGAATTTTGTCCTTGGTCTCCATGCCCGTCACATGCCAAGGCTATCTTTGTATTTTCTAACAGAGAAAGGAGGTGTCAAGAAACACCCCTGTGGCCACCTAAGGGCTAAATGTATTTATTCTCTGCCTCCTTCTTATGGCAGCTTCCTCCTGATGATCAGTATTCCAGCCCTGCCTTTCCTTGTCCACTGGTCTCTTGGTGTGAACAGTTTGGACTTACTTGGCAGAAGCTATAGCTTAAAGTTCAATGGGACCCTTACTTTGTCTTCTGGTGGAAGCATTATCTTATAGAATCCAGGACTTTTTGACCTGTACAGCATATAGTTGTGGAAATGGTAAGCACAGATACTTTCTTGGAACCAGTGCTTCACTAATGCTATCGGAAAGGAGCATAAATTCCTCAAATGGGTCCTTGGGAGTGACGGTGAGTGAGGTCATTTTTATTTCTACTCCTTGGTTCCCAGATGCATATATTCTAACAGTGAATACCGGCACCCACAATGGTCTTCAAGTTAGTGTAATAAGGTATCCTAGAGTGAATATAAGTTGGCCTCCCAGCCTTTCAAGGCATGATACCAAACCAGTGTCCATCAAATGGTCATATCCCAGCTGCTCAGGTCAACTGCTGCTTAGTTCAGTCTCTCAGTCGTGTCCAACTCTTTGAGACCCCATGAATTGCGGCATGCCAGGCCTCCCTGTCCATCACCAACTCCTGGAGTCTATCCAAACCCATGTCCATTGAGTCGGTGATGCCATCCAACCATCTCATCCTCTGTCCTCACCTTTTCCTCCCGCCCTCAATCTTTCCCAGCATCAGGGACTTTTCAAGTGAGTCAGGTCTTGGCATCAGGTGGCCAAAGGAGTTTCAGCGTCAACATCAGTCCCAGTGAACACCCAGGACCGATCTTTAGGATGAACTGGTTGGATCTCTTTGCAGGCCAAGGGACTCTCAAGAGTCTTCTCCAACACCACAGTTCAAAAGCATCAATTCTTTGGCACTCAGCTTTCTTTATAGTCCAACTCACATCCATACATGACCACTGGAAAAACCATGGCCTTGACTAGATGGACCTTTGTTGGCAAGGTAATGCCTCTGCTTTTTAATATGCTGTCCAGATTGGTCATAACTTTCCTTCCAAGGAGTAAGCATCTGTTAATTTCATGGCTTCAATCACCATCTGCAGTGATTTTGGAGCCCAGAAAAATAAAGTCAGCCACTGTTTCCACTGTTTCATCTATTTGTCATGAAGTGATGGGGCCAGATGCCATGATCTTTGTTTTCTGAATGTTGAGTTTTAAGCCAACTTTTTCACTCTCCTCTTTCACTTCATCAAGAGGCTCTTTAGTTCTTCTTCACTTTCTGCCATAAGGGTGGTGTCATCTGCACATCTGAGGTTATTGATATTTCTTCTGGCAATCTTGATTCCAGTTTGTGCTTCCTCCAGCCCAGTGTTTCTCATGATGTACTCTGCATAAAAGTTAAATAAGCAGAGTGACAATATACAGCCTTGACATACTCCTTTTCCTATTTGGAACCAGTCTGTTGTTCCATGTCCAGTTCTAACTGTTGCTTCCTGGCCTGCATACAGGTTTCTCAAGAAGCAGGTCAGGTGGTCTGGTATCCCCATCTGTTTCAGAATTTTCCACAGTTTATTGTGAATCACAGTCAAAGGCTAGTTAGCATATATTCCATTGTTATGTGTCTATAGCATTGCCTAGATTACCGTAAGATGTATTCCTTGGGGATATTATATGGGATTCCATGTCAGTGGATCAACAATTTTGTAGGTATTTGAATAAATGGTGCCAGCCAAGGTCATGTGAGCTACAGGAGTCACAAGTTATCTCAGGTGAGAGTTCACTTAAGAAGGAATCCAAGGGATTCTGGTGGTCTAGTGGCTAAGGCTCTGTGCTCCCAACTCCAGGTGCCTGGGTTTGATCCCTGGTCAAGGAACTGTATCCCACATGCTGCAACTAAGAGTTTGCGTGCATGCCACAACTAAGACCAAATAAATAAGTATTTTTTTAAAAAGAGAATTAATTCAATACAGAGGAAAACAAAACAGAGACATAGAGAGAGGAACAATTCTGATTGTTTCAGCACTTGATATGTTTAGTAGCTGAAAAAAGATCTCCACTGGATTTTTAGCTAAGTGATCTGATTAATAATGATAATACAAGATATTATTACTATTGAGTTTGGTTTCTGTGTCTTCCCTGGTGGCTCAGAGGTTAAAGCATCTGCCTGGAATGCGGGAGACCTGGGTTCGATCCCTGGGTTGGGAAGATCCCCTGGAGAAGGAGATGGCAACCCACTCCAGTACTCTTGCCTGGAGAATCCCATGGAGGGAGGAGCCTGGTAGGCTACAGTCCATGGGGTCGCAAGAGTCGGACACGACTGAGCGACTTCACTTACTTTACTTTGGTTTCTGTGGCCTGCTTTCAAATGAGTTCTAATGAAACTATTGGTTTGCTTCCATGGTTGCCTAAGCATTCATGCTTTGGCAAAGTGAATTCAATAATTAGGGCTTATTCTGCCTGAGAAGTAATTTTATATCTTCAGATTAACTTTGAATATCTGTGGTTTACTTCATATTGTGAGGATTTTATAGTAAATTCTCAGAAACATATTTCTAAGTTCTTGTGGGTCTTAAAATATTTCCCAATGAACATATCCAATACCACAGTCTATGAGAAACAGGAAGTGGGAATGCAGAGAGGCTAGGAACCACTGCAGTAAGCACCAGGCCCTGTTGCGAGTCCTTCTGCGATTGCTGAAGTTCTCATTGCAACTCTATGAGATTTCTCATTTTGATACTGAGGAAACAGGATGCGAGAAGTTAGGTAACTTGCTTTAGATCACTCAGTTAACAAGTAAAAGGACCACAGTCAAAACATGTAGACTGACTGACTGTATTGGCAACAGGAATCCAGAGATGTGAGTGATCAACGCAGGCAGCAGGAATCAGAAAAGCTTCCTAAAGATGTGTGAACATAACCTCTTTTTTTCCTTTTCACTACTTCACAGCCTGTAGTGAAGCAGTGGTTTTTAGAATTACTACCAGAATTTAGTGACGCATCTTTAGAATTACTTGAACTACTGTAGAGAGAGATATGTGGAAATTTATTTTTGATATATTTCTCAAGCATGCTCACACAGAAACATGATAAGATATTCTTTCATGCTGCTGCTGCTGTTGCTAAGTCACTTCAGTCGTGTCCGACTCTGTGTGACCCCATAGATGGCAGCCCACCAGGCTCCCCTGTCCCTGGGATTCTCCAGGCAAGAACACTGGAGTGGGTTGCCATTTCCTTCGCCAATGCATGAAAGTGAAAAGTGAAAGTGAAGTCACTCAGTCGTGTCTGACTCCTAGCGACATACTTGGTTTTAAAATATTTTTCTGTCTTATGTTTCTTAATCATCATTAATATTGTAGTAACACAGCTACACCCATCCCAGACCCTTCTAGCCTGGTCTCTCTCTCTCTCTGACCTGCTAAAAGAGGAGGGTCTCCTGCTGAGTCTCTGCCCTTGAGCTCATGTCAGCTTTACTGTCAACAAGTCATGTCAGACCCCCTGTGTGGGTTTTGAGAGTCTGAGAAATTTTCTTCAAAGAACCTCCCTTCAAGTAGTCCCTGATAATCACAGAAAATTTCACTTCTTCTATTTAATTCCCCACATACCAGTTTCTAATTATATGTGCAAGGTTATTTTTAAAAATTTTTCTGAGCCCTTGATTGAAAGTATTTAAAGAACTTTCTAGGGACCATGTAAGCTCAGGGCAAAAGAAAACCATGGAGCCTTTCATTCTAAGTTTTGTATTTGCATCTAGTCTAGGTCAAGAATGAGTGACAGCTACAACTTTAGCACCTCTGGGGAGGGGAACTAATTCCATTTCTGGACCTAGTCAATTTAATCTTGTCTTTTGAGACTTTCTAGAAAAAGCCTCAGAGAGCCATAAGGCTTTGCTTGGAAGGTGCCATCACCATGTTGAATGAGACTGTGTGTTAGAGTCAGGAGCATCTAGGGTTTTGTATGCCCTAAGAGAGAATATATCACCTCTATTTGACTTAGTTTTCTTATAAAGTTGGGATAATAGTATAGGCTCAGGAGGAATTGCTGTGAAGAGCTGGACTCACACACACACAAACCATTTACAATGTACCAAGCATGGTTTAAAACTCTTTATAAATGTTAAATCCCTTAATTCATGTTAAGTTATGAAAAGGGAATTATTACTATTCCTATTTTACACATGAGTAAGCTGAGGCTCAGAACAGTTAAGTAACTTACCCAGCATCACACAGCTGGTAAGTGGTACAATACGTTTAAGCAGTCTGATTTCAGAATCTACACTTGCTATAGACTGTGTCCCTCCTAGCCCCAAATTATATGTTGAAACCTAATCCCCAATGTGATGATACTTAGAACTGAGGCTCTTTGGAGATGACTAGGTCTTGAGGTGGAGCCCTTAGAAATGGGATTAGTGCCCTTATAGAGATCCCAGAGAGCTTCTTTTCCCTTCTAACATGTGAGGATACAGTGAGAAGATGGCCATGATGACAACAAACCTGCTGGTGGGTGCTTTGGTCTTGAACTTCTCTGCCTCCAGAGCTCTGAGAAACAAATCTGCGTTGTTTATAAGCCATCCGGTCTCTGGTACAGCATTGCAGCAACCCAAACAGACTAAGACAGTTTTAAGTTCAGACAGTCTAGTCTCTTTGTTCATGCTATTATCTGTTATGTTGCCTCGAATGTTATGTGACCTAGTTTTAGAATGTTTAATACAATGACTGTATGTTATAAGATATGAGTATGTATGTATTGATTCTGTAGGAGGTTCAACTAGTCATTCTGAAACAGGAAATCAAATGAGCTCTACTTACTATTAGGCCATTATTAGGCCTTTAAATGAAAATAAAATAGAGCTGGATCATTGAAGAAGCAAGAGAGTTCCAGAAAAACATCTATTTCTGCTTTATTGACTATGGCGAAGCCTTTGACTGTGTGGATCACAATAAACTGTGGAAAATTCTGAAAGAGATGGGAATACAGACCACCTGACCTGCCTCTTGAGAAACTTGTATGCAGGTCAGGAAGCAACAGTTAGAACTGGACATGGAACAACAGACTGGTTCCAAATAGGAAAAGGAGGATGTCAAGGCTGTATATTGTCACCCTGCTTATTTAACTTATATGCAGAGTATGTCATGAGAAATGCTGGGCTGGAAGAAGCACAAGCTGGAATCAAGATTGCCAGGAGAAATATCAATAACCTCAGATGTGCAAATGACACCACCCTTATGGCAGAAAGTGAAGAAGAACCAAAGAGCCTCTTGATGAAAGTGAAAGAGAAGAGTGAAAAAGTTGGCTTAAAACTCAATATTCAGAAAACTAAGATCATGGCATCCGATCCCATCACTTCATGGCAAATAGATGAGCAAACAATGGAAAAAGGGACAGACTTTATTTTGGGGGGTTCCAAAATCACTGCAGATGGTGACTGCAGCCATGAAGTTAAAAGATGCTTGCTCCTTGGAAGAAAAGTTATGACGACCCTAGACAGCATATTAAGAAGCAGAGACATTACTTTGCCAACAAATATCTGTCTAGTCAAAGCTTAGGTTTTTCAGTAGTCATGTATGGATGTGAGAGTTGGACTATAAAGAAAACTGAGCACCAAAGAATTGATGCTTTTGAACTGAGGAGTTGGAGAAGACTCTTGAGAGTCCCTTGGACTGCAAGGAGATCCAACCAGTCCATTCTAAAGGAGATCAGTCCTGGGTGTTCATTGGAAGGACTGACGCTGAAGCTGAAACTCCAGTACTCTGGGCCCCTGATGCGAAGAACTGACTCATTGGAAAAGACTCTGATGCTGGGAGGGATTAGGGGCAGGAGAAGAGGGGGACGACAGAGGATGAGATGGCTGGATGCTGTCACCAACTCAATGGACATGAGTTTGAGTAAGCTCCAGGAGTTGGTGGTGGCATGCTGCAGTCCATGGTGTTGCAAAGAGTCAGTTATGACTGAGTGACTGAACTGAACTGAACCTAATACGGTGCCATAGAAGGTTCCAAAATTCCTGGCTCAGGAAATGATCATTATACTCTAGATCTACCTTTCTAAGGACCCTGCACAAAACATGCACTCCAGTTGGACTATAATGACACAAAGACAGGGACCGTACCCATCTGATTCTTGTATTTCTTAGGGCTGGCATAGTGCGTGGTGCAGACGCACACGCCTGGCTTAGAGAAGTAATTAGATGTGGTCAAAGCCTGAATTTGAATCATGATTTTGAATCATGATTCCAGGAGATTTATAAAGGATAACAGAAGATAAACCAGAAAAACCTTCAGCTCTGTTCTCGCCATCATCTTTTTTATATTTATTCTAAATCTCTCGTGCTGTGATCAGGTCCAGGGCCTCCTGTTCTTTGTGCAAGTAGAGGGTAACTGAGTAACAATTTCCTTGCAGCATAAACATAGGTATGCTTGATGATCATTACTGAGTTGGCTTCCCTATCTCCAAAAGAAAGTTTCTCTTTTTTAAAATTACTTTTCCCATAAATCTCACTTGCCAACTATTTAATCATCTTCACAGCTGACCTGGATTTTCTGTCATTTCACCTCTTTTGGGCTGCTAACATCTTGCCTGGAAAAGAAGCAGTTTGAGTTACAGAGTCTCTAAGGGAGCAAATTCTGGTCAAATTACCTTTGGACTGACAAGAAAGGACAAGTAGTCAGTGCAAGGAAGGACTAGGAAATGCTTCCTATCTAATATTTAGATAATATTTTGGTTCTAGTCAATAACTTAATAACAAATTACTAGATTACTGTATTAGATTTCAAAGGAATTAAAATTCAATAAAATACACAGTGCTCCAATTACAACAAACTGCTTTCTGAGATTTGTTGAGAAATTAAGGTAATTTGGTTTTAAAATGAGACAGAAAACAACAGATGTTGAGTGTCTACCAAGTACTAGGAACTTTACATACTTTAATTCTTTTAACTCTTACAAAATTATAAGAATTGGTTATTTGTTCCTGTGTCATAAATGAGAAGATAAAAGTTAAAAAGCCCAGGTAGATTGCCCAAGATCTCATAGTTAGTGATTGGCAGAGTCAGGACCTGGACTCACATTGTTCAACTAAAAAGGCAAGGTTCTTTGCCTGTTATTGCCAAATTGGACAGAATATAGAAGAGCTATTTTAAAAACCACCCTCACCATTTACTGAGTACGTCTTAGGCATCAGGATTTAGGCCAGATGGATTTCACATACATAAGATAAAGTTCAATCTACTCTTTTCCTTAGAGCTGTTTTCCTATGTATTATTATCCCCATTTCACAAATAGCAAAACTGAGACCCAGTGAATTTAAATGATCCATCTATTTTTATGTGCTTAGTTAGGGATGCAGCAGGGACTCCAGGGCTTCCTGCACTACCTAACTGTGCTGTCAATCATGTCAATCAGGAAAGGATGCTTCAAGTGCAAGATTAGGGGTGCCATGGGGTGCCAACTGTGGGGAGCAGCCAGCTTTAATTAGAGTTGTAGCACTGAGACAAGTAGAAACTAGACTTCACCTCTACCGATTCGACAATTTTGCGGCTCTGAAGAAGCATAATTGATCAAAGGTAACGAAAACTAATGTTCCTACCTTGATCTTTTTTCCCCTAGTGGCCTGAAACAATTTCTTTAATCTATCAGAGTTATTTTGAATAGCAGAGGGAGTGGAGTGTTTCTCAAATTTTAACTTCAAAAGAATATCCTTGGGTACCTGCCTGAAATGTGATTTCTGGGGCCCACTCCTAGAAATTCTGACTCCCCATGTCTGGAATGGGCCTGAAGAATCTGCATCCTAAACAAAAATCCCAATCCTCCTGGGATTGGGAGGATGGTACTGCTGATGCAGGTTGTGTAAGTTCTGCCTCTTGAAATCCTTGTGTAGTAGTTGAGATTCTGAGCCTTCTGAAGCCCTGGCTCCAACACTGCTAGCTTTGTACTGGCAAGTGAGTTACGCAACCTCACTTAGCCTCAGTTTACCTGTCTGTAAGATGAGAATAATGATGATACTTATCTACTTCTCAGTGATGTGAGGACTAAATGTGAGGAATAAAGCAATGTATATAAAACATGGAATGTGTTTCTGGAACATAGTAAATCCTCAATTAATGTTCACTATTATTATGCTAATAGGAAGTTAGTTATTCAGAGAAAAAAAGATTGAGTCATTTAACTAGAAATTTGCTTATGTCTTTGTGACTATGCAGTTGGGGGTTGGGGATGGGGAAGAAATTAACTGGTTTCTGGAAAGCTTAGTAATACAGGACTTTTTGTGTCTGGGGTAAATTTCTTGAATGCGCTTTATTGTTTTTTTTCTGTTGCTAGTGCTGAAAATTTATCTTCAAGGTGTCCACAGTTTCTCTGGAAAGGAATTCTTTTCTCATTGATAAACACTAAACAGATCTTTGATTGGTGGGGCACTCATTTTTCTATGGCTTTGCAAGGACTGCTTGGAAAACTTCCTTTCTTTTTGGTTTTTAAGGGAAATGATAATAGGAGAAGCAAAAGTCAGAAATTTCAGAACAAGCTTCTCTTTCCCTTCACACATATTGGTTAGAAAAGGCAACAGCCCTTTGCCCACTCCGCTGGACTGGAGATGTAAAGACAGGAGCCAAGTAGGTTTCCATTCAGCCCCTCAGAGTTCAGGGCTGGGGCTAGACTCCCAAACACAGAATCTGATGAAAACCGCCAGTGAATCCTGACTTCACATCTAAATGCTCATGTGCACATGGCTCTTCAAATTTCCTTGTCTGGATTCCTGTTTATCTTTCTACGTTTCTCTCCTGACATACTTCATCTTCTTTTTATTAGGTTGTTTTCTGGTTGTTGTCATTGAAGCCTTATTTTTTCTTTACTCTAGACTTTTCTTATGTGTTTCGTTGTCTAAACAGATTTTCTTCTACCCTTTTAACCTTCACTTTGTCTTTAGATCTCTCTTGGATATTCTTTTCTATGTGTGTGTGTGTTCAGTCACATCTGACTCTTTGTAATCCCTTGGACTGTAGCCTGTCAAGCTCTTCTGTTCATGGGATTTCCAAGGCAAGAATACTAGAGTTGTTTACCACTTCCTTCTCCAGGCTTCCAGCCCTAGGGATCGAACCCAAGTATTAGCAGGCAGATTCTTAACCACTGCGCCACCTGGGAAGCCCATTCTTTTCTGTGGGTTGTCTTTCACTAGGTATTGGTGATATACCATTATTAACTTTTGTATTTATTTCTTCTATAAGATCAGAAGCATCTTGAGTGAGGACTCTTGTCTATCATATTGACTTTGTACTCCTTGTTATCCCATCACAGACATAAAGTGGAGACTTATTAAATATTTCTCAGTAAATAAACAAGTTGTCTTCTAGCATATGTTGGAGCACCTCCAATGATGGGAAACTTATTACCTCTTGAGGCTGATGGATCCATTTTTGAAATGCTATACTTATCTGAACATTCTCCCTGATTAATGAATTGAAATCAATGGTCCTGTAATTTTCCAGGAGAGAAAAACACCACTGTCTTGGAGGCTGAGATAAAAATCTCTGGTTCTGCCATCATATCATCTCAGAAAGGTGCTCTGGTTAATGACTCAAGTGCAAAATGAAGACTACTTTCTTGAGGAGGGGCTTCTAGATAGAGACAGAGACACAAATGCTGGAAGGGAAAAGATGATACCTCATCAAGGATAGAAAATATTTTCTTATTTTGCCATTTTCTCTTTTTGGTAGCAAGACAGGCAGAAAGAGTGCACATGAGGAACAGGGATGGAATGGTCTTTCAAACAAGGTGTTGCAGAGAAGAATGCTCTGTGGATGGAACAATGGAACTGGGAATTTACCAAGAAGATTGTATTGTTCTAGCAAGTTCTGATTCATGAATGAAGATATCTGAGTGAAGGAGGTAATGCTCTTTCTTTCTGCCATGAACTATAGAGTAGCTAGTTAAGGAGGTAAGAAGAAGAAA
Organism: Ovis aries; assembly: GCF_016772045.2. NCBI lineage: Eukaryota > Metazoa > Chordata > Mammalia > Artiodactyla > Bovidae > Ovis > Ovis aries. Next base: position 57,223,277 of record NC_056059.1, on the reverse strand, counting down.
ACTAGGGCCGTGTGATGCTATGGAAGTCAAAGAAAAAGACAGGCAGTGTCAAAAGCAGAGAAGAGATTGAGTAAAGTGACCAGCAAATTCAGGAATACAGAAATACTTTGTAACCTTACCTAGAGGATTTTGGATGGGAGCCAGTTAGTGATAGGTTGATATCACAGATTGTATCTGCCCCAAATTCATATATTAATACTCCAATTCCAATGTGATGATATTAGGAAGTAAGGTCTTTTGGAGGTAATTAGGTTTAGATGAGGTCATGAGGATGCAGACAGATTTGTTGTTATAGGTTGGGTAGTTCAGGGACTTTCTGTCAGCTTCTATTTTTCCTGTGAAAAATAATTAGGATAATGTGTACTGTGCTTAGTCACTCAGTTGTGTCCAACTCTTTGCGACCCCGGGGACTATAGCCCTCCGGGCTCCTCTGTCCTCGGGATAGTACACTTCTATTGATGATTTATTGACAACAGGCATTATTTTTAAAAGTTTATATAGACTGACTCATGTTCTATTTACAATAACCTTATGAGGCAGGAAATATTATGTCTTTATTTTAGCAATAGGGAACTGAGGCAAAGAACTGTTAAAAAAAAAATGTATCCCTGAGGTTGCATTTAGATAAATTGCTGGAACCTGAGTACAAAGCCAGATAGATTTATTTTAGAGCCCACAGTCTTAACTAAGAGCCACATTTAACTAAGGTTCAACCACTAATGGTGAAGGAGACATGGGAGGGGCCAGTTATTGAATGAATATGAAGGGAGGAAAGAGTTTCTCCAGAAACTGATTGGAATAATATGGTAAGATTCTAAAGGGGTGTCAAGAGCTCAGTTGAGACTTGGAATTACAAACTGAAGGTGCTATCAATCAACCTGTTGATGTGATTTGCTTCAGAGGATTTCAGCTATATGAAGGCACTGAGAAGAAAGACTATTGGGTTTATCTAAGGTTAGCACTTACTGGATGTAGCAAAATGACAAAAAGACAATGGAGAGTGAGGGTGGCTGTCATAATCCACAGGTAAAGAGGCTTTGGGGAATACATCTCTCTCATTAAAAAGCTCTTTCTACTATGCTAGTAGTTTTTCACTCATTGGTTTTTTCTGGCAAAGACTTTTGGTGAACAGAGCAGAGCCTTGCAATTCAGTCAAGTTCAACACGCTGGAATAGAGAATTTAGAATACACTAGCCTCTCCGCTACATGCTAGGTATTTTGAACTAGGATTTTGCTCTTTGTTTACTATTAATGCCATTGGTACCAGAGATTTTGTCTAAAAACAGTGTATCAGATACTTAAGTACCTTCCCACTGGCCTATCTATATATACTATCTTGGTTACAATGTCACATTATTGATTACTTTCAGATTTTTTTCATATCACTTACATTAGTCCATAATCAAAAAATAGTAATTTCCTAGTAACATAAACAGACCCTAAATTACACTTAAAATTTTATTTTACAATTTAAAAAGTTAAAATTTGCATACGAGACAAGTTAAAAAGAAAGTCAATATACAATTTTATAGATATCATAATGACTCATCCCAGCAAAATTTTATTAATTAAGACAGGTAATAGGATAGCTCTGAATAATCTTCAGAGTTGATTGGACATTAGCTTATTATCAATACTCTATGAAAAACTTTCTTTTATGATGATTCGGTTGGACTGAAATTGTGTACAAAATTCTGAATCACAAAATTTTGACATAGCTTAAGCAATAATGAGATAGATCATTAGAAGTAATTTTACCTCGAACGTATTAATGCAATGTGTGGACCTTAATTCCAAAGGCAATAGAATTAGTTGTTAAAAATATAGAATCTTGGGCCCCATTCCAAATCTACTGAATCAGAATCTGCATTTTAATAAGATCCTCAGGGAATCTGAATGCACATTACAATTTGAGATGCTCTGGTCTGGGTTATCATTATAGTAATTCTGGGTTATCATTATAGTAATTAGTATTGTGATGGGTTGAAATGTGAACTTGTATGAAATACCCACTGGTTTTTATGTTTTTGGTCTAGAGATGGCCTGACCACATGTGAACCCTGATATCTTTTAGGTAAAAAGGTAGTTTGAGAGAAGAATGGTGAGAAGTAAGAACTGGGGTCTCATTTTATTTTAGATTTGATGTGACGGTCTGGTTGGCAAAAGCATGCATTTACAATTCTTATATCCATTTTCTCTGCTCTTCTTTGTAGCCTTTGGCTTTTCTCTTTCCTTCTACAATTTTCCATATTCCTCAATTTTAAAATCCCTGATTTGCAAAGGCACTAGTTTCTAAATTCTCAGCAGTCAAGTATTTATTGGGCAGAAATGAGTTAACCCAAGAAACATATGAAGGTGGCATGATTTTGATGGTTCTGGAAATTTTAAAAATCATCATGAAAAAGTGAAAGTGAAAGTGCTAGTCATTCAGTTATGTCTGACTCTCTGCGACCCCATGGACTGTAGCCTGCCAAGCTCCTCTATCCATGGAATTCTCCAGCCAAGAATACTGGAGTATGGTGCCATTCCCTACTCTAGGGGATCTTCTCAACCCAGGGATCAAACCCTGTTCTTCTGCATTGCAGGCAGATTCTTTACTGTCTGAGCCACCTATGGGGCTCTACATATTAGAATGGTTGATAGGAGTTGTTTAGGACATGGCAGATGTTGACTCACAGTAAGTAATGTGATTAACCTTCAGCCAAGGTATGTTCAAGGCAGAGAGGTGAATCTGAGTCATTAGGGTTTGGTTCTGGAGCCGTGAGGAATTACGGCATTTGCTCTGTCCATGCTCTTCCAAACAAAGATCACCTCATTTATGGCATTTATTGCTTCTAAGTATTTTCTCCTTCATGTTTATTTTTCAAAAATATAAAATGCCAGGGTAAGTGACCAAAAGAGAGCAGCTATTCAGTATGTGGCAATGACAACAGAGCTAAGGTTTTCTTCTTGTCAAATATTTCTATTGAGCACTCTTTTGTTTTTTCCTTTTTCTGCTTTCTTCTCAGAGTGAAGATAATAAATGAGAAGTCGGAGCACCAGGGCAGACAATGGAAGGTCTCCAAACAGACAGGCAAGGCTGTTTCTGTCTCTTCCTGTATGATTTCCCTCTCATCTTTAGGATTCAAGTAGATTTAGACAGACAACTCCCCATGGAGTGAAAGGGAGACTGCTTTATTGTCCCGTTGTGCCAGGTATGAAAGTCAACTGCCGTGACTTGAATTAATGTTAAACATTTGAGAGAATGAATTAAAGCTAGGTGCATTTGTGAATATAAACAGAATGTACAATTTTAACATTACTTGTTTATTTTATATATTTACTTTTATATATTTATATATGTTTATTTTATGTATTACTAACCTGGCAAGGACAAATCGTTCATTCTAATGATAGTAATAATTTTTGAGGACTGTAACATGCATTATCTCATTTAATCTTCAGGATAGCCCATATAAAAGCACTATTATTATAATTCTCCTTATTCAGATGAGGGAACCAAGAAAAAAAGAGTTGTTAGGAAGCTTGCTCAAGTTCATGTAGCTGATCAGCGGCATAACTGGGATTCATCTCCCTCTTCTACTGCTAATCTGTTGATTACAATGGAATATGAAGATATTTACTTATGATTTTTCCATTCTTTTCAATTATACCTTCTCATACACTTCACAAAGCCCTTTACTATGTTAAAAAAAAGCTTCCAAGTCATGCTCCTCTTAATCTCTAAATAAATTTGAGAATATGTTAGCAATTACGAGCAGGAGTCATTTCTCTTCCTGATGGCCACAGACAAGATATTGATTTAGAATACATTATTATCCCCTCAGCTCACAGGTGAGTAAATTAAAATCAAAATTGGCTGTGAAAAGAATCCCCAAAAGAGACTTATAATGTCTCTTAATTTTCAAGTATCATCAAACTGAGAAAAGCAAACAAGCTAAGACTCCCTTTGGCAATGTTCTTATTTCTAACTCCTCAGAGGCTTCACTCTTTGGACCACCTCAACTGTCTCCAGCCACGTGGAAGGAAATGGCTAAATAAATCAGTAAGCTGTTATGTGAGCTACATCAGTAATTTTATTTTGAAGATCTTGCCCCAATAATTATTTTCTTTCTATTCTGTATCTTCAGCCTTCCTCTGTTGGAATTTAAGTGTTGCACATTAGGATTTAAATATGCCATATATCTTCTTTCTTAAACAATAATGATAATAATAAGCCATCCATATATTGCTCTAACTATGTCTGTTCTCTTCCCTTTGCAGCCAGGCTTTTCCTCTCTTCACTCCCCAACCCACTCCAATCTCTCCCCAGTGCTTTACCAAACCAACATTTTCCAAGAACACTAACAACCTAACTTTCAAATTTATTCAAAAAAAGATTAATTCTCAATCTACTTGAACTCAGAGAAGCATTTGGTATGGCTGATCACAAGCTCCTTGGAAACCATGTCCTCCCTTTGTTTCACAGATACACAGGATCCTGGTTTTCCTCCCACATCTTGTCTCTGGACAATCAGCTTCTAGACTCTCCTCTGCTTGCTTCTTGTTTGGGGTATTTCTCAGGGCTCCATCCTCTTCTCTTTCACTTACTTTCTCTCTTGAGGTAATCTTATTCACTCTTTTCAGCTTCAATTTAATCACTCAAATACTGTCAATAATAATAATATTTTTGGATGGTTACAATGTGCCATGCACTGCACTAAGTTCTTCATGTAATGTGCCTGATTTATTCCTCATGGCACCTCTTACCCTCTTACATGTTTAACACCATCCTGTGCTACCTATATCCTAACTCTCAGAGATGCTCATACACACATGTGCCAGAAAGATCCTTTGACTCTCTTGAAGGTACAACAGAGGTAAAATGTTCAATATGGTATTCTTCATCTTTCCCACTCTACTCCTTCTAAAATCTATTTTCCCAGACTGTTCCCTAAATCAGTTCATGGTATTGCCAACCACCAATTAATTGCTTAAAACAGAAACCTGAGTCAAGCTTTCTTGCCACTTATGCTTGATCACTCTGTTTAGCCACTAAACCCTATTTATTTTATTTCCTAAATATCTTTCTAATATGCCACTTCTCTTGGTTTCATTATTTACTCCATGGGTTCTTAACCTCCACATCACTGACATGTTGGGTCAGATAATTCTTTGCTATGATTGTCTTATGCATTGTAGGATGTTGAGTAGCATCCCTGTTCTCTACCATGCAGATGTCGATGAAGCCCTTCCACCTTCCCTCCAGAGTTGTGACAATCAGAAATGCTTCTAGATATGAACAAATATTCCCAATTGAGAACCATGGCTTTAGTCCCAGTTAATATCATCTACCTCTGTATTTAATGCAACAGACTTAATTTGTTCTTCCCTGGTGGACTTCCCTGGTGGCTCAGATCATAAAGTGTCTGCCTGCAATGCAGGAGACCTGGGTTTGATCCCTGAGTTGGGAAGATTCCCTGGAGAAGGAAATGGCAACCCACTCCAGTACTCTTGCCTGGAAAATCCCATGGACAGAGGAGCCTGGTAGGTTACAGTCCATGGGGTCACAAAGAGTCAGACAGGACTGAGAGACTTCACTTTCATTTTCTCTTTAATTTGTTCTAAATGGTGAAAGGTGCAAATGTCACAACAATTCTTAAAAACTTTATTTAGTTTCTCCATGCTTTTAGAATAAAAGTTTAGAGTTCTTTAAAAGCATTCTCAAGGTTTTTAAAAACAGGTATATTGAGATATAATTTATATATAAAGATTGTACATATATAATGGCTATAATTTGATGAGTTTGGGCATGTACATACCCATGAAACCAACACACGATCAAAAGTAATAAATATATCCATCACCTCCAAAAGTTTCTCATATGCCCCACTTTCTTTCTTTGTGGTAATAACACCTAACGAGATCTATTCTCTAAATTTAAAAAAAATGCATAGCACAGTATTGTTAACCGCAGGTACTATTTTGTACAGTAGAATTCTATAACTTATCCATCTTGAATAACTGAAAATTTGTGCCCATTGAACAACAACTCCCCCCTGACATCCTCCACTCCCCCTTCCCCAGAACTTGACAATCACCATTCTAGTGTCTACTTCTATCAGTTTGACTATTTTAGATGTCTTGTATAAGTGGAACCATGCAATATTTGTCCTTCAGTGACTGAATCATTTCACTGAGCATAATGTCCTCAGGCTTATCCATGTTGTTGCATATGACAGGATTTCCTTATTTATGTATTCATCCGTCAATAGACATTTAGCCTCTTTCCTTGGCTACTCTGAAAAATGCTGGAATAAACTTGTAGTTTATTTTTAATTTTTAAAGTTAAAACTAGTTTTAATTTATTATACTAGTTCTATTTTTCGTTTTTTTAAAAGAAACTCCATACTGTTTTTCATAGTGCTGCAACATTTACATGCCCACCAACAGTGTACAAGAATTCTAAGTTTTCCACATCTGCACTGACACTTATTAATTTGTTTTTTGAGAATTGCTTTTCTTCATAGCTCTGTTGGTAAAGAATCTGTCTGCAATGCAACAGACTCAGGTTTGATTCTGGTTTTGGGAAGATCCCCTGGAGAAGGAAATGGCAACCCATTCCAGTATTTTTGCCTGGGAAATCCCATGGACAGAGGAGCCTGGCAGACTACAGTCCATGGGGTCGCAAGAGTCAGACAGGACCGAGCAACTTTCACTTCACTTCACTTCCTTTTAAAAATTATTGAAATATATTTGACAAATAGCACTGAAAACTTAAGGTGTACAACATGCCAATTTGTTACATTTATATGAGGTGATATCTCATTGTGGTTTTGATTTCTTTGGTGATAATGATGTTGAGCACGTTATCATATATCTGTTGGCCACTTGTATGTCTTTGAAGAAATGTCTATTCAAGTCCTTTCCCCATTTAAAAAACTGGGTTATATATATTTTTTTGCTGTTGTTCTCTAAGACTTCCTTATATATTTTGAGTATTAACCACTTATCAGATATATGATCTGCAAGTATTTTGTCCCATTCCACAGGTTGTCCTTTAATTCTGTTAACAGTTTTCTTTGCTGTGCAGAGCTTTTTAGTTTGATGCAGTACTGTTTGTTTATTTTAACTTTTATTGTTTGTGGTTTGGGTTTCATAAGCAAGAAACCATTGCAAGACTTTGTTTCCTTCTAGAAATTTTACAGTTTCAAGTCTTACATTTATGCTTTTAATACATTTTGAGTTTATTTTTATGTATAGTGTAGGATAAGGGTCTAATTTCATTCTGTTGTGTGTGGATATTCAGCTTGCCCCATGCTACTGTTTCACAGACTATCCTTTTCCCATTGTGTGTTCTTGGAATCCTCGCTAAAGAACAACTGACTGTTTATACATGGGTTTATTTCTGGACTTTCCATTCTATTCCATTGATCTATATGTCTGCCTTTATGCCAGTAAAACAGTTTTAATTACTTCAAGTGATCTACAGATTCAATATTGAACCCATCAAAATCCCAATGATAGAAATATTTTTTTATAGAAATATTAAAAAAGTCCTAAAATTCAAATGGAGCCATAAAAGGCCTTCAAGAGCCAAAACAATCTTAAGAAAAAAGAACAAAGCTGGAGGCATTACATCTTCTAATTTCAAAATATATTATAAATCTACAGTAATTAAAAAAAGCATTCCCAAGTTTTGACTCTTACTCTTCAGTTTCTTTTTGGGCTGTGTTGGATTTCCTCATAAAGCATTCCTCAAAATACCAATTCTTGGTACTTGGGCTTTTCACAGCTTTTTTTTTTTATGGAATGCTTTCATTTTCACTTCTCCCTTTGCCCAGTCAATTGCCCATCATCATTCAAGTCTCAGCTGACATGTTACTTCCTTAAAGAGATCCTGTTTAACCAGATATTCCTCTCTACCAGACTAGACTCATAAGTCATGCTACCCAAACTATATGCTTCTGTAGTATTGTACTTACTCTTTTACAGTTTTTTTGGGGGTATAATTATCTATTCAACATTTTTTTTTCTTGTAAAGTTGAACTATCTATGAGGGATGGTTTCCATGTCCATCTCACCCTCCAATGTCTACTTAGTACATGCTACAGGGCACATAGTACAAACTCAGTATTTGTTGACTGAAGGCTTTGGAAACTCTGTTGGAAGGAAACATGGCATCTTGTAGCCTATCAGGAAATTCAGAGATGTCTCATTAACTACAAGAAGTAGAAACTATAAAGTCAGGGACCAAAGTCACATTTTCTATTAATATCTGCTGGGACCAAATGATCTCTTGTCTCAGTTCTTTTTCCGAACTTGCTTTATCTGTTTCCCTGTGCACTTCACTGTATTCTTACCCCTGTCAAATCAGACTCCATACAGATTCTGTTACTGGCTTATCTGATAGAAAGAAATAAGTTCTACTAAACCATATGTTTTCTGTAGTGAGAAAGAAACATTAGTGAACAATTCAGTGGCCCATATCCTGAAACTAATGAGGAAGAAGAACAGTGAGATGTAGGCCCTTGTTTCTATGGCTACTTCTTTGGTTTTCTCTTTCTCATATTGAAAGAGATATGAGGACTTAGAGAATTTTTAAAATTCTGAGCACCTCATAGGTGCTCTTCCACTGAGCATCAGGATTTGGTTCCAAGGAAGCAAGGCCAAGAACTCATAATCTCCAAATGCTGACAGGGCCACCATTGAAAATCAGCCAACACAAACTGACATTTTTTCTTATTGAAGAGACACCACAGGACATGCTCATCAGTGACAGAACTAAAACTAACTTGTTTGATGGCCCTGCAGAGACAAAGTTTTCCTTGTTTTTTAAACAGAACTAGAAATGGTTTCTTAAATTTTCAGTTTTACTGTAAGCCTTGCTGCCAGGCATAGGAAATTGTATGCATTGAGCATGTAGGGTGGAGCAGGTGCATATATGCTGAGACACATTCAGAGAGGAAAAAGTGGGCAAATTATAAAGGGGCATATGGGCTTTGGTAACAGACTAAGCCAACTGTCCCCACACCTCAAGAGTGAGACACAGCTTATATTTTGGAATGGCTGAAATCATACTTACTTTTTGTGGATGTAGATGAACACTCAAGTGTGATACATCAGGCAGCAAAGGCTGCCACTTGGAGCAACACTGATTTATTTTAGGAAAGCTAAGCCAAGGGAAACCCATAATTTTCTAAGGAAGAGATTTTGTAATCATCTTTAAACTTTCAGATGCTAATTCCTATCTTATTTCTATAACCACCCGCTCTAGAGCATGTTTAATGAAAATATGAGATGATGGCTGTCATATTGTAAGTGAGCTAAATTTTATCTGCACTGAAAATCACTGAGAAATAATCTCTAATTATAAAGCTGGGAAACAGAACATTTCAGCACATGTGCTTTGAAGGAGCAGGCTCCCAGTTCTTACCACCAGAGTTGTCTTGAAAATTACTCACATCTGCTAAAAGGGGAAAAGACTGAGCTTCTTCATCCTTCATCAGTGTTTTTTAAAAAAATCTAAATATTTTGCAATTATGATGAGATTTGGCCTGAAGACCTATTTTTTTTCTATGTTGGTGATTAAAGACATTTTATTTTACAGGAAAAAGTCTTTGATTTGTGTAATATTGAATGTAGAAATTATATAGCATACCATGCGTAATTTTGCCAGTGCTAAATGGATGCTATATGCCAGGTGTCATGCTAGATGCCTCACATGCTAGCTGCCTTATGTTTATTTCCCAGTGAAGATAATGATAAAGTGGCAAAAACTCCACATGGGTTTAACTCTTATAAAAGGTTTACAAAAGATTCAAAAGTCTACTTCAAATCTTCAGATACCAGCAACATAACAGAAAAAGGATAAAGAAAAGAACATAACAAATGCTTTTATCTGTTATATAGCTTCTTTTAGTATTTTAAAGTATTGGGTTTCTATAACTTGGAAAATGTGATGATATTCATCATTTATCTTTGTACTTTGTACCTTTGTACTTAAATAACAAGTCATTTAATCTAAATCAAATCATTAATCTATGTATGTTATATATTGCTATGTGCTGAGATATGTAAGGGAGGTTTCCATACAGAACTAAACTCATAATTCATTTAGTTTTTCTTCCCTTTCACCTCAGTAGTCCACTTTCAAAACTGTGATTAAAAAGGAGACAATATATAGCAAAAAAAAAAAAAAAGAAAGAAAGAAAAGGATCCCTGAAAACGTCATAAAGAACTGGTACATATAACACAGTTAATGGTCTTTTTTGGATTACTGCTCACATTTTGAAACTGCATTTTCTCCCTCAGCTTTCAAAGCCATAGTTTAAAAAAAAAAAAAAGAAAAAAAAAAAAGGTTCCTATAAGCATTAAAAGCCCCGTTAAGAACTAAATGGACAACTGATCATCTACACCATGTGGGTAAATCTTTCGAGACTGGGCATTTTTATCCTCCAATTGCACATAACTTTATGCTGGAATTTATGGTAAACTTACAAGGTGTTCTGATCTTAATGGAAATGTTTAAAATTCTCACTCAATTTCATAAAAGATTTGCCCATAAACTTCAAAAATCCTAAACCACCTCAGGGCTCACTAAATGAAAATACATTTGTAACATTTACCTATGTGAAGGGGAGAATTAACCAAATCAACTCTTATGAAACTCTATTAAGTCTTTTTGAATTGTTGTAAAAGGCATTAGTGGAACATTGATTAGTAACTAAAAGCCAAAATAGACTTAGTTGATCTAGGGACCAAAAAACCCTGAAAAATGTTGATCTTATTATTTCTGTTTTTCAGCCATATCCTTAAGACTGGGTCAAACCAATTCATCAACAACTCAACTGAGCAGCTGACATTCTACCTTAGAGCAAGAAAACCCCATGCATTGATCGCTCCAACATTATTGAACTACACTAAATTACTCTCATTTTCTTAAGCAGAGAACATCAAATTTTTTATACTAAGAAGGAATACCTCTTAGCTGAAATTTCATGGCTGAATGTTGATGAATTTTGTGCATTTCTTAGTGAAATAACATTGCCTCTTAGTATAATTCAATGTCTCTGGCTTTTATAAGGTCCCCTACCCTACAACGTTTGAATTGGGATGTCTATTTCATATTGAAATGATATGTTTACTGTTCTGCTGGGGCCCTGCATGGGATGGAAAGGAAATCTGTACACTATTCTAATGCAGGCCGCCTGTAAGAAGCCATTGTAACTGACAATCATATTCCATTGTAGGTTTCACGAAGTCACTTGATCAGAAATGTGTCTCATCATTCACTGACCATTTCAGCCTGAGTTTTCAGGATGAAGTCTAGGCTACTCAACTGTGAACAACATTTAATTAGATCCTCAGTTTTCTATTGAAGTGACAGGATCTTATACATATATTTGTCAAATTGATTAGTTTGTGAAAATGAAGATTGACTACAAGTCTGGAATCTCTATTACAGTTATCTAATTTAAAAAAATGCCCATTCCTTCCACGTAGAATACTAGGTCCTTAAAAAATCCTACAACAGGGATTTCTATGATATTTTTCAATGTCAGTCAATAATCTATTAAGTACCCTTGGCGTGACTATGTTTATTGTAATAAATTTCAGTATTTTTATCTTAAATGAAGTCAATAACTTTTTATTATTTTTATTTAAAAAAATTTTTATTTTTACTTTATTTTACTTTACAATACTGTATTGGTTTTGCCATACATTGACATGAATCCGCCACGAGTCTACATGAGTTCCCAATTCTGAATCCCCCTCCCACCTCCTACCGCATATCCTCTCCCTGAATCATCCCCGTGCACCAGCCCCAAGCATCCTGTCTCCTGTATCGAACATAGACTGGCGATTCTAAATCAGTTTTCTTTTCAGTTCTGTTCAGTTCAGTCACTCAGTCGTGTCCAACTCTTTGCGACCCCATGAATCGCAGCATGCCAAGCCTCCCTGTCCATCACCAACTCCCGGAGTTCACTCAGACTCGAGTTCATCGAGTCAGTGATGCCATCCAGCCATCTCATCCTCGGTCGTCCCCTTCTTCTCCTGCCCCCAATCCCTCCTAGCATCAAAGTCTTTTCCCATAAGTCAACTCTTCGCATAAGGTGGCCAAAGTATTGGAGCTTCAGCTTTAGCATCATTCCTTCCAAAGAAATCCCAGGGCTGATCTCCTTCAGAATGGACTTGTTGGATCTCCTTGCAGTCCAAGGGACTCTCAAGAGTCTTCTCCAACACCACAGTTCAAAAGCATCAATTCTTTGGCGCTCAGCCTTATTCACAGTACAACTCTCACATCCATACATGACTACTGGAAAACCCATAGCCTTGACTAGATGGACCTTTGATGGCAAAGTAATGTCTCTGCTTTTGAATATGCTATCTAGCTTGGTCATAACTTTTCTTCCAAGGAGTAAGCATCTTTTCATTTCATGGCTGCAATCACCATCTGCAGTGGAGCCCCCCAAAATAAAATCTGACACTCTTTCCACTGTTTCCCCATCTATTTCCCATGGAGTGCTGGGACCAGGTGCCATGATCTTCGTTTTCTGAATGTTGAGCTTTAAGCCAACTTGTTCACTCTCCTCTTTTACTTTCATCAAGAGGCTTTGTAGTTCTTCACTTTTTGCCATAAGGGTGGTGTCATCTGCATATCTGAGGTTATTGATATTTCTCCCGGCAATCCTGACTCCAGTTTGTGTTTCTTCCAGTCCAGTGTTTCTTTTTAATTAGAAAACTGAAACTATACTATCTGAACTCTTTCAACTCTCAACTCATTTGACTTCTGATTTTGCTGTTTTCAGGGTTTTGTTTTTGTTTTTTGATGCTCAAAGCTGGTCTGAAGACCAGATGCCTCTTTTACCTGAAGCTTGTGAGGAATACAATCTATATATCTGATAATGAGTTGATAATCACAATATATAAGAAACCTATACATCTCAAAAGCAAAACAAGCAAGCAAGCAATATGAATAAAAATGGGCAAAGGTCCTGAATAGACATTTTTCCAAAGAAGGCATGTGAATTGCCAACAGATACATGAAAAATGTTCAACGTTACTAAACATCAGGGAAATGCAAACCAAAACTACAATGACATATCATCTCACAAGTAAATAAAACCTTGTACACTACTAGGGGAAATGTAAAAATGTCGATTGCTACAGCTACTATGGAAAACATCATGGAGCTTCTCAAAAAATTAAAAATAAAGCTAGTATATGATTCCACAATTCCATTTCTGAGAATATATCTATAGGAAAAGAATATCTGAAAGGATACCTGCACCTCTGTGTTCACTGCAGCATTAGTCACAATAGCCAGGACATGGAAACAGCCTAAGTATCTACCAATGGATGTATAGATAATGAAGTTGTGTTATCTATTTACATACAATGGAATATTTTTCAGCATTTAAAAAGAAGTTCCTGCCATTTAAGAGAACACAGATGGACCTTAAGGGCATTATGCTAAAGGAAATAAGTCACACAGAGAAAGACAAACACTTTGTGATCTAACTGGTATGTAGAACATTAAAAAGTGCCAAATTTATAAAAACAGGGAGTGGAATGGTGATTGTCAGGGGCTGGGTGGAGGGTGGAGGAAATGGGGAGATGTTGATCTCAGCATACAAACTTCCAGTAAGAAAATGACTAAGTTCTGGGGATCTAATGTACAGCATGGTAACTATAGATAACAGTACTGTATTATATACCTGAAAGAGAGTAAACCTTCAGTTTAGTTCAGTTCAGTCGCTCAATCGTGTCTGACTCTTTGCCACCCCATGAATCGCAGCACGCCAGGCCTCCCGGTCCATCACCATATCCTGGAGTTCACTCAGATTCACGTCCATCGAGTCCATGATGCCATCCAGCCATCTCATCCTCTATCATCCCCTTCTCCTCCTGCTCCCAATCCCTCCCAGCATCAGAATCTTTTCCAATGAGTCAACTCTTTGCATGAGGTGGCCAAAATACTGGAGTTTCAGCTTTAGCATCATTTCCTCCAAAGAAATCCCAGGGTTTATCTCCTTCAGAATGGACTTGTTGGATCTCCCTGCAGTCCAAGGGACTCTCAAGAGTCTTCTCCAACACCACAGTTCAAAAGCATCAATTCTTTGGCGCTCAGCCTTCTTCACAGTCCAACACTCACATCCATACATGACTACTGGAAAAACCATAGCCTTGACTAGATAGACCTTAGTCGGCAGAGTAATGTCTCTGCTTTTGAATATGCTATCTAGCTTGGTCATAACTTTTCTTTCAAGGAGTAGGCGTCTTTTAATTTCATGGCTGCAGTCACCATCTGCAGTGATTTTGGAGCCCAGAAAAATAAAGTCTGACACTGATTCCACTGTTTCCCATCTATTTCCCATGGAGTAATGGGACCAGATGCCATGATCTTCATTTTCTGAATGTTGAGCTTTAAGCCAACTTTTTCACTCTCCTTTTCACTTTCATCAAGAGGCTTTTTAGCTCCTATGCACTTTCTGCCATAAGGGTGGTGTCATTTGCATATCTGAGGTTATTGATATTTCTCCCGGCAATCTTGAGTCCAGCTTGTGTTTCTTCCAGTCCAGCGTTTCTCATGATGTACTCTGCATATAAGTTAAATATGCAGGGTGACAACATACAGCCTTGACATATTCCTTTTCCTATTTGAAACTAGTCTGTTGTTCCATGTCCAGTTCTAACTGTTGCTTCCTGACCTGCATATAGGTTTCTCAAGAGGCAGGTCAGGTGGTCGGGTATTCCCAGCTCCTGAAGAATTTCCCACAGTTTATTGTGATCCATACAGTCAATGGCTTTGGTATAGTCAATAAAGCAGAAATAGATGTTTTTCTGGAACTCTCTTGCTTTTTCCATGATCCAGCGGATGTTGGCAATTTGATCTCTGGTTCCTCTGCCTTTTCTATTTTTTTTTTAAATTTTTAGTTTTTTATTTTTTAAATTTTAAAATCTTTAATTCTTACATGCATTCCCAAACATGAACTCCCCTCCCACCTCCCTCCCCATAACATCTTTCTGGGTCATCCCCATGCACCAGCCCCAAGCATGCTGCATCCTGCGTCAGACATAGACTGGCGATTCAATTCACATGATAGTATACATGTTAGAATGTCATTCTCCCAAATCATCCCACCCTCTCCCTCTCCCTCTGAGTCCAAAAGTCCGCTCTACACATCTGTGTCTCTTTCCCTGTCTTGCATACAGGGTCGTCATTGCCATCTTCCTAAATTCCATATATATGTGTTAGTATACTGTATTGGTGTTTTTCTTTCTGTCTGCCTTTTCTAAAACCAGCTTGAACATCAGGAAGTTCACGGTTCACGTATTGCTGAAGGCTGGCTTCTAGAATTTTGAGCATTACTTTACTACTGTGTGAGATGAGTGCAATTATGCAGTAGTTTGAGCATTCTTTGGCATTTTCTTACTCTGGGATTAGAATGAAAACTGACCTTTTCCAGTCCTGTGGCCACTGCTGAGTTTTCCAAATTTGCTGGCATATTGAGTGCAGCACTTTCACAGTATCATCTTTCAGGATTTGAAATAGCTCAACTGGAATTCCATCACCTCCACTAGCTTTGTTCATAGTGATGCTTTCTAAGGCCCACTTGACTTCACATTCCAGGATGTCTGACTCTAGGTGAGTGATCACACCATCGTGATTATCTGGGTCATGAAGATCTTTTTGTACAGTTCTGTGTATTCTTGCCACCTCTTCCTAATATCTTCTGCTTCTGTTAGGTCCATATCTCTTCTGTTCTTTATCAAGCCCATCTTTGCATGAAATGTTCCCTTGTTATCTCTAATTTTCTTGAAGAGATCTCTAGTCTTTCCCATTCTGTTCTTTTCCTCTATTTCTTTGCACTGATCATTGAAGAAGGCATTCTTTTTTCTTCTTGCTATTCTCTGGAACTCAGCATTCAGATGCTTATATCTTTCCTTTTCTCCTTTGTTTCTTGCCTCTCTTCTTTTCACAGCTATTTGTAAGGCCTCCCCAGACAGCCATTTTGCTTTTTTGCATTTCTTTTCCATGGGGTTGGTCTTGATCCCTGTCTCCTATACCATGTCACGAACCTCATTCCATAGTTCATCAGGCACTCTATCTATCAGATCTAGGCCCTTAAATCTCTTTCTCATTTCCACTGTATAATCATAAGGGATTTGGTTTAGGTCATACCTGAATGGTCTAGTGGTTTTCCCTACTTTCTTCAATTTGAGTCTGAATTTGGTAATAAGGAGTTCATGATCTGAGCCACAGTCAGCTCCCAGTCTTGTTTTTGTTGACTGTATAGAGCTTCTCCATCTTTGGCTGCAAAGAATATAATCAATCTGATTTCGGTGTTGACCATCTGGTGATGTCTATCTGTAGAGTCTTCTCTTGTGTTGTTGGAAGAGGGTGTTTTCTATGACCAGTGCTTTTTCTTGGCAAAACTCTATTAGCCTTTGCCCTGCTTCATTCTGCAGTCCAAGGCCAAATTTGCCTGTTACTCCAGGTGTTTCTTGACTTCCTACTTTTGCATTCCAGTCCCCTAGAATGAAAAGGACATCTCTTTTGGGTGTTAGTTCTAAAAGGTCTTGTAGGTCTTCATAAAACCGTTCAACTTCAGCTTCTTCAGCGTTACTGCTTGGGGCATAGACTTGGATAACTGTGATATTGAGTGGTTTGCCTTGGAGACGAACAGAGATCGTTCTGTCATTTTTGAGAGTGCATCCAAGTACTGCATTTTGGACTCTTTTGTTGACCATGATGGCTACTCCATTTCTTCTGAGGGATTCTTGCCTGCGGTAGCAGATATAATGGTCATCTGAGTTAAATTCACCCATTCCAGTCCATTTTAGTTCGCTGATTCCTAGAATGTCGTTGTTTACTGTTGCCATCTCTTGTTTGATCACTTCCAATTTGCCTTGATTCATGGACCTGACATTCCAGGTTCCTATGCAATATTGCTCTTTATAGCATCGGATCTTGCTTCTATCACCAGTCACATCCACAGCTGGGTATTGCTTTGGCTCCATCCCTTCATTCTTTCTGGAGTTATTTCTCCATAAATAACTTTGGCTCCATCCCTTCATTCTTTCTGGAGTTATTTCTCCACTGATCTCCAGTAGCATATTGGGCACCTGATGACCTGGGGAGTTCCTCTTTCAGTATCCTATCATTTTTCCTTTTCATACTGTTCATGGGGTTCTCAAGGCAAGAATACTGAAGTGGTTTGCCATTCCCTTCTCCAGAGGACCACATTCTGTCAGATGTTCTCAATACACACATGCATATGGAGGTAATTATATGAGATGATGAAGGTACGAACTTACTGAATCACAGTAATCATTTCACAATAAATAGGTGTATCAGGTCAGCACATTATATGCCTTAAACTTTTATACATTATACATGAATTATATCTCAATAAAGCTGAAAAAAATTAAAGAAAAAAAGAAATATCATATCTGAGGTCTCACCTCAGATCTATTGAATCAGAATCTGCATTTAACATGACTCCTAGATGGCTGGTAAATCTGAAGGGCGCTGATTCATTCTGTAGCATGTAATTAGAGGGTTATTAAGATATAACGATTATGTTATTGGGCTTCCCTGGTGCCTCAGATGATAAAGCATCTGCCTGCAATGTGGGAGACCTGGGTTCGATCCCTGGGTCAGGAAGATCCCCTGGAGAAGAAATGGCAACCCAGTCCAATACTCTTGCCTGGAAAATTCCATGGACAGAGGAGCCTGGCAGGCTACATTATTAAACTGTTAAGTAAATAGTTATTTATTGCTATTAATTATTGATCTATAAATAGACTAAAGTTTCTGTTTTGCTGGTAAGCATCATTCACATGACAACAAGATGGTTCATTAAGGATTAAGAAATATAAGACATTTTTACATACTACTAAATAACTGGCTTGAATTACAGCTATTGTTGCAATTAAATATTTTAGAGAAATGCATAAATTTATCATTTGTATAACTATTATAAGATAATAAATGCTTTGCATATTAAATGTTAGATCTCATCATCTCCTCTGGTGTATGGGCATGGTAGATGTCATTGTCCAATCTTAGCGAAGATAAGAAGTCAAAGAATATAAGCCACTTACTTACCCAGTACTGTATAGTGTGGTGTGTCAGTTGTGTCTATTCATTCACTAGTGATAGAAGCTCACCTTAAGTCAGCATAACCATAACTGAAAATTCTGGAATGTCTGGATCTAGCAGGTAGGAGGGATACTGGGCTCAAGATACATCTTACCAGCTTAACACTCTCTGTGGAAAAAGTAAAACTTGCCCTCTCCTTAGCAGTTGTGGCAGATCATCTTGGGAAGCTGTTTCATAGGCTCATCTTGAATCACCATGGCCAGAGGGAGAGGATAAGCTGATTGAACAGCACATATGACTGCTTGCATTACCAAGAATAGAGGATTAAAGAAGTAACAGGATAACTATCAGTCCCAAAATGCAGGAGGAAAAAGTTGCCTCTGGAAAGAGAGCTTCTGACTTAAGAAAGGCAAAAATAAATCCATACAATGGTAAATGTTTAAACTGGGTCAAGATCATAAACTGAGAGTTTAGATTTCTCTTTTTAATTATGATTTACAGAAGCATTGAAACAGTAGTTTTCATTATACTCATACAGAAATTTCCTGGAGGAGTATTTAAGCATACACTTAGCTTCATGGAGCCTGAGACTGATGTAGGAAGAGTCTCACATGAGAGTGGGTGAGACAACGTGTAGGCAGAATCCAAGGTTTCACCAGATCTCTCTCTGTATTTTAATTTATTCAAAATATTCTCTGAATTGGGCCTCAGTTGGATAGTGATTAGCTAGTTGCTGGGCTTTCCTGGTGGCTGAGATGGTAAAAAAAAAGTCTGCCTGCAATGTAGGAGACCCAGGTTTGATCCCTGGGTCGGGAAGATCCCTTGGAGAAGGGAATGGCTACCCACTCCAGTATTCTTGCCTGGGAGAACTCCATGGACAGAGGAGCCTGGCGGGCTATGGGTCTCAAATGGATAGTTCCAAATGATTGGTAAATGCAAGGCATCTTAGTTTTAACAATATGCTGCCTTTTTATTTAAAAAAAATGTATGTCAGATTCCCCTTCCCCCTTTTCTGGTAATCATACCTATGGAAAGCCCATCTGTTTAGATGAAGAATTCATGTTAGCATGGCAAGCAGCAGGTGGGGCCTTACCTGGGAAGAAATAAATAACCCCTTAGCATTTGCCTTGAAAAACTTTACAAGCAACACATCATTAAAACTCAAATCAATTGCTTGTCACATTTCTTTAATGCTTCTGGTATGTATGACAATCAACATCAATGATTAAAATGAAAATTATCAATCTTGAGTTTATCAATTATTAAGGTCTTTCTAGCCACATTTATAGATTTGAATGAGAGAAAAATATCAATCAATGCTGTCCTGCTTAAATAATTTATTCACCCCATGCATCTGAGGGTTAGAGGATCATAAGTTTCTAGCCCTTAGGAATAGATACCAGTTTCCTGAATACTTCATTGAACGTGTATCAATTCATTCTTTCTCTCTTCTTTGTGTGTGTGTGTGTGTGTGTGTGTGTGTGTGTGTGCATGCACACACTCAGTCATGTCCAACTCTTTGTGACTCCCTGGATAGTAGTCAGCCAGGGTCCTCTGTCCATGCAATGTTCCAGGCAAGAATACTGGAGTGGGTTTCCATTTCCTCCTCCAGCACATCTTCCTGACCCAGGGATAGAAACTGCATCTCTTGTATCTCCTGCATTGGCAGGTGGATTCTTTACCACTGTGCCACCTGGTAGGCCCCTTTATCTCTTCTTTAATGGTCCCTAAATTCTAAAGTATTTTTCACTTTTGGATCTTTTTTATATAAAATGTATTATTTAAATCTCTCTGATCTCTACAGGTAATAGCTAATGATCACTGTTAACTTCTTTCAATGTAACATGATTAATTATAACTCCAGTGTTCGTAACTATATCTATAATAATACAATGTTGCTTATCCTTATCTCTAAATCCCCTGCCCTTTCTAATATCTGCTCTTCTGTATAACCTGTCCCCTTTTCAACAGAGTGCTTGACAAGATATCAATCTCTGATCATTTAGTTCATAGAAAAATCCCCTTAAGTCTTTTCAACTGGAGTTTCTTTTTAACCTGAACACTGAAATCCTCTCTTATGTAGTACAAATCTTTCTCATCCTCTGAAAGTCACTTCAAACAGTGTTTCATTTTTCTAGAAGATGGATAAACCTCATTATACTTAGATGCCATCTTGTTCAAAGCTTTTAATGCTTTGTTTAAGGCATGTTACTACAGTGATAGGATAAGACTTACCACATGTAAAGATATTTACAGCATATGAGTAGGCTGTGAAATACAATCACCTTGGGCAGCAGAGCTGGAATGTGAAAAGAGGAGTACTAAAATTAAGATGCTGTGTTTCTATTCCTTGACTGTAACTCCTTTCAACTTCACACCTTTTGAAAATCAAAGCCTACTATTAAAATAAAGTCATATAGAAATAAGTCTTCTTTTTAAAAACAATTGTATTGAATTTAATTGATGTCCCTCAGATTAAGTTCTCCATTCTCACATTAGCAGCAAAAAGACTGTTAGAAAAGAAATCAAAATTGAAAATTCTGCACTTAATCTTCCACTGCTAAATTTAAGAAGCTTTGTGTGGCATGGATATGAAATATGCCTATGTATTTATAAGACATTTTAAGCACAAACCAGGCCATCTGTCCACCTTCATGTCTCCCCACTTTTCATGCTATTCTCTTTCCTACCCTTAATAGGGCTTCCCTATAGCTTTAAAGCAATACACAGGTTTGAAAAAAAATAGACACATGAGCTTATTTATTACCAAAAAACTATGTATATATCATTTATGTTTGTAAAATGTCTACTTCTACATACATACTAGTGTATTACTATGGATACATAGAAAAAGCACTGGAAGAATACTCACCTCGTTATTTGACTAAGTGAGGAGGAGTGGGATGGGTTGGTATAGACTACAGGGAAGAAAGATAGATTTCTAGGCATACTTTTTTTTTTTTACATTACACAAAAAACTACATGCATTTTACTTCAGTGTACTTTCAAACTGTTGCCTCCCACTAATGGAGAATTTTGGGAAAAGAGTTAAATCCTACTCCTTGGTCAGCAACATCCTACACTTCCAAGAATCTAAATGAAAAGAGGTAAATTTCAATAAGATAGAGGAGCAAGCAACATTAAGCATAAAGAAATAGAGGCTGTTGGAGACTGGAAAGGAGACATTGCTTTGTTAACAAGAATTGATGGGAGACATTAAGAAAATATTTTCAGTGGTGTAGCAAGTATAGCAATCATAAGTTGGGATAAACAGGAAACCATAAACAAAATGAAAAGACAATCTACCACCCAGGAGAAAATATTGCAAATGATGGACTGACAATGGGTTAATGTCTAAAATACACAAACAGCTCATACAACTCACAACAAAAAACAAACCGCCAAATCAAAGAAATGGGCAGAAGACCTAACTTCTCCAAAGAAGCCATACAGATGGCCAATACACACAGGAAAAGATGTTCGACATCACTAATTACTAGGGAAAAGCAAAATGAAACTACAGTCAAGTACCACCTCAGAATGACCATCACTAAAAGCTCTACAAACAACAAATGCTGGAGATGGTGTAGAGAAAAGACAACTTCCCTATATCATTGGTGAGGATATAAATTGGTGCTGCCACTATGGAAAACAGAATGGAAACTACTAAAAAAACTAAAAATAGAATTTCCATATGAGCTAGCAATCTCACTCCTGGGCATAAACCCAGACAAAACTAGAATTTTAAAAGGTAAATGCACCCCTATGTTCATAGCACTATTTACAGTAGTCAAGACATGGAAACAACCTAAATGTCCATTTATAGATGAATGGATAAAGAAGATGTGGTTTATATATACAATGAATATTACTCAGCCATAAAAAGACTGAAATAATGCCATTTGCAGCAACATGGATGGACCTAGAAATCATCATAGTAAGTGAAGTAAGAAAAAGACAAATACCATGTGATATCACAAATGTGGAATTTAAAATACAACACAAATGAACATATCTATGAAACAAAAACAGACTCACAGATAGAGAGAACAGATTGCAGTTGCAAGGGGGTGGGAAGGGTTGGGAGTTTGGGACTAGCAGAGGCAAACTATGATACGTAGGATGGATAAATAACAAGATCCTACTTTATAGCACAGGGAGCTAAATTTAATATCCTGTGACAAACTATAATGGAAAAAATTTCATATTCTTTTCCATATATATATATTATATACAAGGGCTTTCCAGGTGGTGCAGTGGTAAAAATCCATCTGCCTATGCAGGAGATGTGGGTTCAATCCCTGGGTTGGGAAGATCCCTGGATAAAGAAATGGCAACCCACTCCAGTATTCTTGCCTGGAAAACTCCATGGACAGAGAAGCCTGGCAAACTGCAGTCCACAGGGTCACAAAGAGTTGGACATGACTGAGCAACTGACAATACATGGAACACACACACACACACACACATACATATATGTATAACTGAGGCACTTTGTTGTATAGCAGAAGTTAACACAACATTGTTAAGTCAACTTCAATAAAATTAAAAATAAAAGAAGCTGGGGTAAGCAGGAGGTTAAAAATGTTAAATTTATTCAACTAAGTGTCATCTATCTTTTATAGACATAAACAGTTCAGAGAATGAGGGAAACAGAATCAGAGCTGAAAAGAATAATAGAGAAGGAAAGATGTTTATTTTGGGAACAGAGACTTAATTATATAGTGGTCTGAGGGGAGAAAGAATATCGTGGGAATCTCATAGAAATAGAAAAACAAACTTGATATAACAAACTCTAAGAGGAAGCCTTGAGGTGACAGGGGCAAACGCTAAAACATGTTTATTTAAAAGATGCAATAATGATTAATGATGAGTTCTATTGAAAGACTGAAATCTTTACTCAGTAAAAATAAATTCCGTCAAGTAAACACTGGCCCTTTTACACAAAAAGCATTATAACAATTTTTTTTAATCTAAAGAAACTCCATTAATAAGTGCAGTGGTAATAATTTTTACTTAAGCACTTCATTTCTGTCTGCTTCAGCAGTGATAGAGCAATGATTAGACACCCTAACAAATCCTTGTAACCTAGTTTTTTCAGCTCCTCCTAGCATGTGATGATGAAATCTCTCAGGGA
The DNA here is from genome assembly GCF_016772045.2 of Ovis aries. Lineage (NCBI taxonomy): Eukaryota > Metazoa > Chordata > Mammalia > Artiodactyla > Bovidae > Ovis > Ovis aries. The sequence continues at coordinate 57,200,049 of NC_056059.1, read as the reverse complement.
GAACTGTGCTACTTTTTAAAAAAAACTATCTGGACAACAGTTAACTGGAGCATTAACCTGTTTTGGAGAAAAATAAATCTGCTGACACTTGCATGTCTTTGGAACTTAAATGACCAGAAGAAAAATGCAAGTGACATGTCTAAATTTATAGAATAAAGAAAGATAAGTTAAGGACCCAAGTGAATATAGTCATGTGAAATCATGTATGTATAATTTATAGGGTACGTGCAACATGTAGGATGCTACATTGGGCACTACGCAAATAAAGGAGACATGTATTTAAGGAACATGAGCATGTTTTAAATATATTTAGTAGTATATATTTAAGCTTTCAAGAATCTCTCTTAAAACTAAAGAAATATTACATAATCCTGCTGTAAAGCTTTATATGATCATTAAATAAATTTTGGAAAATACAGAAAAGTATAAAATGGAAAATTAAAGTCAGCTTTACGTCTTCTACTCAGAAATGGTTACTATTAATATTGTGATTTATTTACTTACTGGTTTCCCCCACCCTCAGACATTGTTCTCTTTACATGTGAAATAGCTTATTATCTCTATTGGATGGAGACCTAGGAGTGGAATTACTGGACTGAGGGTACAGAGGTTTTAAGACTCTGGAAACATTGCTAATTTGATTTCAAGGAAGGTTGTTTCAGTTCAGGTTCATTTGCCTGCATGAGTGAATTTTTAAATACCTTCACCAATGTACTAGATGAAAAACGCAATTTCATAGTTTTAATTTTGATTTATTTATTAGTTTAAAAAAATTAACATTCACTAGAAAACACTCATAAACTGGGCAATATTCTAGGCCCCATTGGACATAATTTCTGTCCTTATGAAAATCAAAATAAGGAAAAATACTCACATAGGAGGCTGGTGGATACATGCTGTAATGATACACTATGTATATCCTAAGTGATGGAAGCAAAAAGGAAGGAGTGTTTAACGTTTCTTAGAGAAACAGGATAAATGGATTTATTCTCCCTGGGGGATGAAGAGTGAACTAGAAGTTGCAAATACCCTTCAGTTTGAACACAACTAATGCTTTTGAACTATGGTGTTGGAGAAGACTCTTGAGAGTCCCTTGGACTGCAAGGAGATCCAACCAGTCCATTTTGAAGGAGATCAGCCCCGGGATTTCTTTGGAAGGAATGATGCTAAAGCTGAAGCTCCAGTACTTTGGCCACCTCATGAGAAGAGTTGACTCATTGGAAAAGACTCTGATGCTGGGAGGGATTGGGGGCAGGAGGAGAAGGGGACGATCGAGGATGAGATGGCTGGATGGCATCACGGACTCAATGGACGTGAGTCTGTGTGAACTCCGGGAGATGGTGATGTACAGGGAAGCCTGGCGTGCTGCGGTTCATGGGGTCACAAAGAGTCGGACATGACTGAGCGACTGAACTGAACTGAATGAAGAAAGGTTAGCATTTTCATTTTACAGATGAAGAAACAGATTTAAAGAGGTAACGATCTACTCTGGGTAACAGTAGAGAACAAATGAGGGTGTCTATCTTACATCAAAGTTCACACATCTTATCATTTTCCTGCATTGTTCCTCTGCAGCTCCCAAGAAGATTGTATCTGTCACATATTTCTTTTATGTTGTTTTAAAAAATTTAAATATACTATATCTATCTGTCAATCAATCAATCAATCTAACCTGAGAATTCTAGCTTAATTCAGAGATCAATGTGATTTTTCTAGTCCTGTCTGAAGCTTGGTCCAAGTGATACACAGAGGCCATCAAATTCAACCTGATTTTATTTCAGATGAGGACTGAAGCTCAGAGAAATTACACAGTTACTTGCAGTAGAGTAGACATGAGAACTCACATTTCCTGAAATCTAATCCATTGGCCTCCCTCCGTCCTATACTGGCCTTGCTATTTAACATTTTATTTAATGAAATTTGAAGTTTGAAGCCCAAATCTAGTGCAATATTTTAAAATTTGGGGGCCACTATCCACTTTTGTTCATGTTCTTGCTCTGTTGGCTGATCCATGAAGAGATATTCAGACAGTCTGCCCTGTCCTTCCAATAGGGAAAATAAGCAGAAAAAAACTGAGCATTTGAGTTTCTACTCACTATATGCCAGATAGGTATGTACTTTACACCATGTAATACCCATAACAACTCTTTGATGTTGCTATTGTGATCTCCAGGGCACAGATAGGAACACAGGGGAAAATGTACAAAGAGTTAAAAAAATGTTAATTGTTCAACTTCTAAATAGAACTGGGAGGATTGAAACTCAAGTTTGTTTGACATTAAAGACTATGCCCTCTCCACTAAATGCCACAGTTTCCAAATTCTCATCAAAGATTGATGAAATCTTGAGTACTGGACAGTATGACTATGATCTGGCCATAAATACTAACTTCTGTTTCATTTCCTGTCATTGCTGAGTCCAGTTCCCTGCCCCCACGATTCTCAGCTCCAAGCACATGGAACTTACTTCAGTTCCTGGTATGAGCCATTGAGTCTTGCTTTGGACTTAGTAAGTAGTAGCACAAAATACGGAGAAGGCAATGGCACCCCACCAGTACTCTTGCCTGGAAAGCCCCATGGACGGAGGAGCCTGGTGGGCGGCAGTCCATGGGGTCTCGAAGAGTCAGACATGACTGAGCGACTTCACTTTTATTTTTCACTTTCATGCATTGGAGAAGGAAATAGCAACCCACTCAAGTGTTCTTGCCAGGAGAATCCCAGGGACGGGGAAGACTGGTGGGCTGCCATCCGTGGGATTGCACAGAGTAGGACACGACTGAAGCGACTTAGCAGCAGCAGCAGCAGCAGCAGCAGCACTGCAACATAGTGGTTGAACCTGAGGATTCTAGGGCCAGATTATTTGAGTTCAAGCCAGATTATTTGGGTTCAACCACTTACAAGCTGAGTCATCTTCAGTTCAGTTCAGTTCAGTTCAGTTCAGTTCAGTTGCTCAGTCATGTCCGACTCTTTGACACCCCATGAATCGCAGCACGCCAGGCCTCCCTGTCCATCACCATCCTCGGAGTTCACATCCATCAAGTCCGTGATGCCATTCAGCCATATTATCCTTGGTTGTCTCCTTCTCCTCCTACCGCCAATGCCTCCCAGCGTCAGAATCTTTTCCAATGAGTCAACTCTTTGCATGAGGTGGCCAGAGTACTGGAGCTTCAGCTTTAGCATCATTCCTTCCAAAGAAATCCCAGGGCTGATCTCTTTCAGAATGGAGGAGTAATGTCTCTGCTTTTGAATATACTGTCTAGGTTGGTCATAACTTTCCTTCCAAGGAGTAAGCGTCTTTTAATTTCACAGCTGCAGTCACCATCTGCAGTGATTTTGGAGCACCGAAAAATAAAGACTGACACTGTTTCCACTGTTTCCCTATCTATTTCCCATGAAGTGATGGGACCAGGTGCCATGATCTTCATTTTCTGAATGTTGAGCTTTAAGCCAGCTTTTTCACTCTCCTCTTTCACTTTCATCAAGAGGCTTTTTAGCTCCTATTCACTTTCTGCCATAAGGGTGGTGTCATCTGCATATCTGAGGTTATTGATATTTCTCCCGGCAACCTTGATTCCAGCTTGTGTTTCTTCCAGCCCAGCATTTCTCATGATGTACTCTGCATATAAGTTAAATAAGCAGGGTGACAATATACAGCCTTGACGTCCTCCTTTTCCTATTTGGAACCAGTCTCTTGTTCCATGTCCAGTTCTAACTGTTGCTTCCTGACCTGCATACAGATTTCTCAAGAGGCAGGTTAGGTGGTCTGGTATTCCCACCTCTTTCAGAATTTTCCACAGTTTATTGTGATCCACACAGTCAAAGGCTTTGGCATAGTCAATAAAGCAGAAATAGATGTTTTTCTGGAACTCTCTTGCTTTTCCATGATCCAGCGGATGTTGGCAATTTGATCTCTGGTTCCTCTGCCTTTTCAAAAACCAGCTTGAACATCAGGAAGTTCACGGTTCATGTATTGCTGAAGCCTGGCTTGGAGAATTTTGAGCATTACTTTACTAGCATGTGAGATGACTGCAATTGTGCAGTAGTTTGAGCATTCTTTGGCATTGCCTTTCTTTGGGATTGGAATGAAAACTGACCTTTTCCAGTCCTGTGGCCACTGCTGAGTTTTCCAAACTTGCTGGCATATTGAGTGCAGCACTTTCACAGCATCACCTTTCAGGATTTGAAACAGCTCAACTGGAATTCCATCCCCTCCACTAGCTTTGTTCATAGTGATGCTTTCCAAGGCCCACTTGACTTCACATTCCAAGATGTCTGGCTCTAGATTAGTGATCACATCATCATGATTATCTGGGTGGTGAAGATCTTTTTGTACAGTTCTTCTGTGTATTCTTGCCACCTCTTAATATCTTCTGCTTCTGTTAGGTCCATCCAGACCATTTCTGTCCTTTATCAAGCCCATCTTTGCATGAAATGTTCCCTTGGTATCTCTAATTTTCTTGAAGAGATCTCTAGTCTTTCCCATTCTGTTCTTTTCCTCTATTTCTTTGCATTGATCGCTGAAGAAGGCTTTCTTATCTCTTCTTGCTATTCTTTGGAACTCTGCATTCAGATGCTTATATTTTTCCTTTTCTCCTTTGTTTTTCACCTCTCTTCTTTTCACAGCTATTTGTAAAGCCTCCCCAGACAGCCATTTTGCTTTTTTGCATTTCTTTTCCATGGGGATGGTCTTGATCCCTGTCTCCTGTACCATGTCGCGAACCTCATTTCATAGTTCATCAGGCACTCTATCAGATCTAGGCCCTTAAATCTATTTCTTACTTCCACTGTATAATCATAAGGGATTGGGTTTAGGTCATACCTGAATGGTCTAGCGGTTTTCCCTACTTTCTTCAGTTTGAGTCTGAATTTGGTAATAAGGAGTTCATGATCTGAGCCACAGTCAGCTCCTGGTCTTGTTTTTGTTGACTGTATAGAGCTTCTCCATCTTTGGCTGCAAAGAATATAATCAATCTGATTTCGGTGTTGACCATCTGGTGATGTCCATGTGTAGAGTCTTCTCTTGTGTTGTTGGAAGAGGGTGTTTAGGCAAGATCGATAAATTCACTGTTACTCAGTTTCCTTACATGGAAAACAGAATTAATAGTCATGTCTACCTCATTTGCTTGTTGTGAAAAGAGATGGAATCATGTGTGTAATGCATTTGGCATAGGTCTTAGTGTAACATTCAATAAATATTGGTGATTTTTTTACTACTTCCTTTGCACTTGTTCATGTTGTGTCTGCCAGGAGCACATTTGCTTTCTCCACATTCTTCAAGTCTCAATTTCAGTGTCATTTCCCCAGGGATCCAAACCCTAAACATTAAATGCTTTTCCAACATGGTTATACAAAAGTCTCTATTTCTCTATCAACGAACAAACACACGATGTTAAAATAAACTCTTGCCTAGACTTCTTACTAAATTTCAAGTTCTTTGGAGGCCAAGGACTTTCTTGGGCTTCCCAGGTGGTACCAGAGGTAAAGAATCTGCCTGCTAGTGAAGGATACACAAGAGACATGTGTTTGATCCCTGGGTTGGGAACATCCCCCAGAGTAGGAAATGGCTCCAGTATTTTTGCCTGGAAAATTCCATGGGCAGAGGAGCCTAGGGGGCCACAAAGAGTTGGACACAACTCAGCACATACCCATCACCTTAAGCCTTTTTTGTACATCATTTTACCTTCATTATTAAATACAAGTTCGGACACAGAATATAGAGGCACATTCCTGGGCAAGCAACAGAATTGCACTTTGAGTGTTTTAGAAGTGGCCTTTGGGAAATGGTCCTTTTTGGGAAAAACAAATGTCATGCACAGCAACAGGAAAGGGGCACTCAGGTGGCTCCCTTCTCTCTCAGCCTAGGAGTCAGTCACTACTTTAGTATCTTTGTGTATTTGTTTCCTAGTGTTGCTATGACAAATTACCGAAAGTGTGGTGGCTTAAACAATACACATTTATTATCTCATAGGCCCAAAGTCCAAGATGGGTCTCAGTTCAGTTCAGTTCAGTCACTCAGTCATGTCCGGCTCTTTGCGACCACATGAATTGAAGCATGCCAGGCCTCCCTGTCCATCACCAACTCCCAGAGTTCACTCAAACTCACGTCCATAAAGTCCGTGATGCCATCCAGCCATCTCATCCTCTGCCATCCCCTTCTCCTCCTGCCCCCAATCCCTCCCAGCATCGTAGTCTTTTCCAATGAGTCAACTCTTCTCATGAGGTGGCCAGAGTACTGGAGTTTCCGCTTTAGCATCATTCCTTCCAAAGAACAACCAGGACTGATCTCCTTGAGGATGGACTGGTTGGATCTCCTTGCAGTCCAAGGGACTCTCAAGAGTCTTCTCCAACACCACAGTTCAAATGCATCAATTCTTCAGTGCTCAGCTTTCTTCATAGTCCAACTCTCACATCCATACATGACCACTGGAAAACTCATAGCCTTGACTAGATGGACCTTTGTTGGCAAAGTAATGTCTCTGCTTTTGAATATGCTATCCAGGTTGGTGATAACCTTCCTTCCAAGGAGTAAGTGTCTTTTAATTTCATGGCTGCAATCACCATCTGCAGTGATTTTGGAGCCCCCAAAAATAAAGTCTGACGCTGTTTCCACTGTTTCCCCATCTATTTCCCATGAAGTGATGGGACCAGATGCCATGATCGTCATTTTCTGAATGTTGAGATGGGTGTCAATGAGCTAAGATACAGGGCTGCATACCTTTCTGGATGCTCTAGGGTACAATCCTTTTTTTTTTTTTTTTTGCCTTTTCCAGCTTCTATGGGCTGTCCATGCTGCTTGGTTGATAGCTTCCTTCTAGCATCTTTAAAGTCAGCAATGCCAGACGGAGTCCTTCTCATACTGCTGTATCTCCGGTTTTCTGCAGCATGGTAAATTTTGTTGCTTTTAAGGATTTATGTGGCTACACTGGACATACAGGTATACTCCAAGATAACCACTCCACCTCAAGATCCTTAACTGTAATCACAACTTCACTGTTTCTTTGCCAAGTAAGGTAACATATTCACAAGTTTTGGGGGTTAGGGAATGGGCATCTTTGGGGGACATCATTTTGTCACCTCAGATAGTTAAACATAATTGAGACTGTCCTCAAATAAGTCACTAGAAATGTCCTGTACTTGGCACAGTTTTGTGGGTGCTGGGGTGCACTGTCCATATTCTCTCTCCGTCACTCACACTGCCAGTGTTGATGGGCATGTTGACTTCATCCAGCTGGGTCTCTCTTTAGGAAGTACCATCTGCTGAAGAGACCCACTACTGCACCCAAAGTCACAGCTCCTTCTGAAGGACAGCCCACACCTAGTGACTTGTCATGGAGAAGCTGTAAAATCCAGCTCTTCCACCTCAACGTCGGATAACTCTGAAGGCCATTCTCGCTCCAGCACTCCCCATCCCCACCCTTGTCCCTGTTGAGTCCTTGTGATTCATCTCAGTTAAGTGTCTCCTCTCTAACTCTGTGCCCTCATTTCATTTCCCTGCAGGGGTTGATCCCAGGAGCACTTCCCAGTAAACCTTCCACAATGCAAATCCCTGCCTCAAAGTCTGTTTCTTGGGAACCTTTTCTGCAATAATCTGTGATACACAGTGTTTGGGTTGCTACAAGCATTTGCAGCATTCCTAAATCTGAAAGCAAATAGGAATAAAGAACACTTTTCAATAATTCACTCTCATTGATGAAGAGAAATCACCTTCTTGGTCTGCACCCACTAACATCCTGAACATCCATGAGTCCTCATTATTCAGATTCTCCACTTGCAAACTTGCCTTCTAACTAAAATTTATTTGTAACTCTCTGAATTTGAATTTCTTGATGTATATGCTCTCTGTTGAGGCTGAACAAGGTGATACTCTGCTTTCTGGTTTCAGCTTTCATCCTAAAAAACAGGTGTCCTTTTGTGATCTTTTTTGCCACATTTCTAGCCTCTTTTCTTCCTTTCCTATTGGTGATTTTGCTGTTTCAAATTGCCCCCAAGTGTACTGCTGAAGTGTTGCCTAGTGTTCATAAGTGCAGGAAAGTTGCGATAGTCCTTATGGAGAAAATACCCATATTAGATAAGCTTTGTTCATGTAGAAGTTATAGTGTGGTTGTAAGTTTAATGTTACTGAATTAACAATACAGTTGGCTCTTGAACAACATAGGTTTTAATTGCACGGGTCCAATTACATGTGGATGTTTTTCAATAGCAAACACTATAGTGCTATATAATCCCTGGTTAGCTGAACCTGTGAATGCAGAACTATGGATTCAGAGGGCTGACTATGGGTCATGAACATCCTTGCATTTTGGTAACCCTAGTCAGTCTGCAATCAATTCCACACAGGTACCAAGGGATGACTATATTCATTAAATAAGGTGTCTTTAAACAGAAAAACACATAAAGCAAAGCTATGCATTGATAGGTTGATGACAGTGTTGCAATCAGAGGCTTTGTTGCTGTTTTTCAGTCACAATGTCATGTCTGACTCTGATCTAGTGGGCTGCAGCGTGCCAGGCTCCCATGTCCTTCGCTATTTTCTGCAGCTTGCTCAAACTCATGTCCATTGAGTTGGTGATGCCATCCAATCATCTCATCCTCTGTTGTCCCCTTCTCCTATTGCCCTCAATCTTTGTCAGCATCAGGGTCTTTTCCAGTGAATCGGCTGTTTGCATCATGTGGCCAAAGTATTGAAGCATCTGCTTCAGTATCAGTCCTTCCAATGAATATTGGAAGAGGCTTGTAGTAACTTAATTCTTATTTCCTCTAGAAGCAGTTCTCTAATCCAGTGTCCATAATGACTTTATAAAACATAATTACTAGGAATAACAAGAATTGACTGCATATTTCTGCTTTATTGACTATGCTGAAGCCTTTGACTGTGTGGATCACAATAAACTGTAGAAAATTCTGAGAGATGGGAATACCAGACCACCTGACCTGCCTCTTGAGAAATCTGTATGCAGGTCAGGAAGCAACAGTTAGAAATGGACATGGAACAACAGACTGGTTCCAAATAGGAAAAGGAGTACGTCAAGGCTGTATATTGTCACCCTGCTTATTTAACTTATATGCAGAGTACATCATCAGAAACGCTGGACTGGAAGAAACACAAGCTGGAATCAAGATTGCTGGGAGAAATATCAATAACCTCAGATATGCAGATGACACCACCCTTATGGCAAAAAGTGAAGAGGAACTAAAAACCTCTTGATGAAAGTGAAAGAGGAGACTGAAAAAGTTGGCTTAAAACTCAACATTCAGAAAACGAATCATGGCATCTGGTCCCATCACTTCATGGGAAATAGATGGGGAAACAGTAGAAACAGTGTCAGACTTTATTTTCTAGGGCTCCAAAATCACTGCAGGCAGTGACTGCAGCCATGAAATTAAAAGACGCTTACTCCTTGGAAAGAAAGTTATAATCAACCTAGATAGTATATTCAAAAGCAGAGACATTACTTTGCCAACAAAGGTCCATCTAGTCAAGGCTATGGTTTTTCCAGTGGTCATGTATGGATGTGAGAGTTGGACTATGAAGAAAGCTGAGAGCCGAATAATTGATGCTTTTGAACTGTGGTGTTGGAGAAGACTCTTGAGAGTCCCTTGCACTGCAAGGAGATCCAACCAGTCCATTCTGAAGGAGATCAGCCCTGGGATTTCTTTGGAAGGAAAGCTAAAGCTGAAGCTCCAGTACTCTGGCCACCTCATGCAAAGAGTTGACTCATTGGAAAAGATTCTGATGCTGGGAGGGATTGGGGGCAGGAGGAAAAGGGGATGACAGAGGATGAGATGGCTCAATGGTATCACCGACTCAATGGACGTGAGTCTGAGTGAACTCCGGGAGTTGGTGATGGACAGGGAGGCCTGGCATGCTGTGATTCATGGGGTCACAAAGAGTTGGACACGACTGAGCGACTGAAGTGAACTGAACTGATATATGGATTTTTTCACCGTACTTTGTTTTTGTTGTTGTTCAGTTGCTAAGTCGTATCTGCCTCTCTGTGACCTTATGGCCTGCAGTGTACAAGATTTCTGTGTCCTCCACTGTCTCCAAGAGCTTGCTCAAGCTCATGTCCATTGAGTCGATGATGCTATCCAACCATCTTATCCTCTGTAGCCCCCTTTTCCTCCTGCACTCAATCTTTCCCAGAATTAGCTATCAGGATCTTTTCCAGTGAGTCAGTTCTTCTCTTCAGCTCACCTAAGTATTGGAGATTCAGCATCAGTCCTTCCAATGAATATTTAGGGTTGATTTCCTTTAGGATTTACTTGATCTCCTTGCTGATCAAAGGACTCTCAAGAGTCATCTTTAGCACCACAATTTGAAAGCATCAGTTATTCAGTGCTCAGTCTTCTTTATGGTCCAACTCACATTTGTCTGTGACTACTGGAAAAATCATAGCTTTGACTATATGGACCCTTGTTGGCAGAGTGAGGTCTCTGCTTTTTAATATGCAGTCTTGGTTTGTCATAGCTCTTCTTCCACAGGGCATGCATCTTTTAATTGCATTAATTTCATTTCATTAATTTCAGCATCCACAGTGATTTTCAAAGCCCCCCAAAACAAAACATGTCACTGCTTCCACTATTTCCCCATGAAGTGATAGGACCAGAGAGTCCTTTGGACTGCAATGAGGTCCAACCAGTTCATCCTAAAGGAGATCAGTCCCGGGTGTTCATTAGATGGACTGATGCTAAAGCTGAAACTCCAATACTTTGGCCACCTGATGCGAAGAGTTGACTCATTGGAAAAGACCCTGATGCTGGGAGGGATTGGGGGCAGGAGGAAAAGGGGACGACAGAGGATGAGATGGCTGGATGGCATCACTGACTTGATGGACATGAGTTTGAGTAGACTCTGAGAGTTGGTGTTGGACAGGGAGGCCTGGCGTGCTGTGATTCATGGGGTTGCAAAGAGTTGGACACGACTGAGCGACTGAACTGAACTGAACTCACAGGACCAGATGCCACGTTTGCCATTCATTAGTTTTTGAATATTGAATTTTAAGCCAGTTTTTTCATACTCCTCTTTCACCCTTATCAAGAGGCACTTTATTCCTCTTCACCTTCTGCCGTTAGAGTGGTATCATCTGCATATCTGGTATTTTCAGATTGTTAATATTTCTCCCAGCAATCTTGATTCCAGCTTGTGCTTCATCCAGCCTAGAATTTCATGTGCTGTACTCTGCACAGAAGTTAAATAAGCAGGGTGACAATATACAACCTTGACATATTCCTTTCCCAACTTTGAACCAGTCCATCGTTTCATGTCTGGTTCTAACTGTTGTTTCTTGACCTGCGTACAGGTTTCTCAAGAGACACGTAAAGTGATCTGGTAATCCAGCTTGTACATTGGGAAGATCTTGGTTCACATACTGCTGAAGCCTAGATTAAAGGATTTTGAGCATTGTCTTGGTAGCATGTGAAATGAGTGCAACTGTATGGTAGTTTGATCATTCTTTGGCATTGACCTTCTTTAGGACTGGAATGAAAACTGACCTCATCAACCTAGTAAGTGCTTTAAATGTGCTTGTTTTTTGTCCTGCACTTTGTGAAGCATCTATGTTGTGCTGTACTGTACTAAGTCACTTCAGTCATGTCCGACTCTTTGTGACCCTATGGGCTGTAGCTCGCCAGGCTCCTCTGTCCATGGGATTCTCCAGGCAAGAATACTGGAGTGGGTTGTCATGACCTTCTGCAGGGCATCTTCCCAACCCAGGGATCGAACCTGTGTCTTATGTCTCTTGCGTTGGCAGGAGGGTTCTTTACCATTAGCACCACTTGGGAAGCCCTGTGAAGATCCTAGGTGTCCTCAGTAAGTGTTGTAAGCTTACATGCCTGGAAGCAAGGGACAAGGAAACACTATTTTCACACCACACTTCACTCCATTTCCTACTGTTGCTCTAACCTCTCCTCTGACAAGAACTAACTACCCATCAGCCTTCTGTGATGCCTTATCAATCATGCTCCACCTCCTCCAGAATTTCCTTGCTTCTCTTTTTATCTGATTTCCATGGTTGTGGGCATGTACTGGTACACATGTGGTTCTCCAGTGCTCATTCTTCCCATCCTCAATTAAACTTTTTTCAGATGCCACCAAAGGAAGGCTCAAACCGCGCCATCAATTCTCAGCTGATGTTCCTTCTTTCCTGTCCATTTGCTCATTCATGTTAATGTTGACTGTTTCTGATTGGACTCTGAGACACAATTTCCATCAGCTCTATAGCAACGTGGATGCTTGTGAAAGTGAAAGTCACTCAGTCGTGTCTGACTCTTTGCGATTCCATGAACTATACAGTTTGGAATTCTCCAGGCCAGAATACTGGAGTGAGTAGCCTTTCCCTTCTCTGGGGGATCTTCCCAACCCAAGGATCGAACAACTGAACCCACGTCTCCCACAATGTGGGCAGATTCTTTACCAGCTGAGCTACAAGGGAAGCCCAAGAATACTGGAGTAGGTAGCCTATCCCTTCTCCAGAGTATCGGGGCCTTCTGCATTGCAGGTGGATTCTTTACCATCTGAGCTGTCAGGGAAGCCTGATCCAGATGCCTGGATGCTTGAGTTTTGTTAAATGGGCTTTAGACAATTGGTGATTTCCCCAAACATTTATATAATTTCAATAATATATGCACTTAAGAGTGAAGAACTTTAAAAGCATTCTTTTGTGCATTATTTTACTTTTAATTTATTTAAAATATTATTAGATATTCAGTTCAGTTTAGTTCAGTTCAGTTGCTCAGTCGTGCCTGACTCTTTGTGACCCCATGAATCACAGCATGCCAGGCCTCTCTGTCCGTCACCAACTCCTGGAGTTTACCCAAATTCATGTCCATCCTCTGTTGTTCCCTTCTCCTCCTGCCCTCAATCCCTCCCAGCATCAGAGTCTTTTCCAATGAGTCAACTCTTCGCATGAGGTGGCCAGAGTACTGGAGCTTCAGCTTTAGCATCAGTCCTTCCAATGAACACCCAGGGCTGATCTCCTTTAGGATGGACTGGTTGGATCTCCTTGCAGTCCAAGGGACTCTCAAGAGTCTTCCTCAACACCACAGTTCAAGAGCATCAATTCTTCGGCGCTCAGCTTTCTTCACAGTCCGACTTTCACATCCATACATGACTACTGGAAAAACCATAGCCTTGACTAGATGGACATTTGTTGGCAACGTAATGTCTCTGCTTTTTACTATGCTATCTAGGTTGGTCATAACTTTCCTTCCATGGAGTAAGTGTGTTTTAATTTCATGGCTGCAGTCACAATCTGCAGTGATTTTGGAGCCCCCCAAAATAAAGTCTGACACTGTTTCCACTTTTTCCCCATCTATTTCCCATGAAGTGATGGGACCAGATGCCATGATCTTCGTTTTCTGAATGTTGAGCTTTAAGCCAACTTTTCACTCTCCACTTTCACTTTCATCAAGAGGCTTTGTAGTTCCTCTTCCCTTTCTGCCATAAGGGTGGTGTCATCTGCATATCTGAGGTTATTGATATTTCTCCCAGCAATCTTGGTTCCAGCTTGTGTTTCTTCCAGTCCAGCGTTTCTCATGATGTACTCTGCATAGAAGTTAAATAAGCAGGGTGACAATATACAGCCTTGATGTACTCCTTTTCCTATTCGGAACCAGTCTGTTGTTCCATGTCCAGTTCTAACTGTTGCTTCCTGATCTGCATACAGATTTCTCAAGAGGCAGGTCAGGTGGTCTGGTATTCCCATCTCTTTCAGAAATTTTCAGTTTATTGTGATCCACATAGTCAAAGGCCTTGGCATAGTCAATAAAGCAAAAATAGTTGTTTTTCTGGAAGTCTCTTGCTTTTTAGATGATCCAGAGGATGTTGGCAATTTGATCTCTGGTTCCTCTGCCTTTTCTAAAACCAGCTTGAACATCTGGAATTTCACAGCTCACGTACTGATATATATTATTCCTTCTTTATTTTTTATTTTGGTATAATTGACATATATTAGTTCCAGATGTACCTCATAGTGATTCAGTATTTGTATGCATTGAAATCTGGTGCATTATTTGATAAAGTAAGGAATTTGATCATAAAAATGAATATCCATCCCATAATGCATCTCTGCTGTTGATCTGGATTTTGTGTCTTCTTCAAGATGCTGTTAGCTTCTCAAGTACACACTCCAGAGCAGAAAAGAAGAACTACTTTATTTCTTAATAAAGAAGTTTTCAACTTTTATCTCATGTCCTCCCATTCCTCTTGATTAAGTCAGTTCTGGGTTTTTAAAAAACTCCTCATTGTCTCAGTTAATCATTAACTTCATTCCCATTATGCCAATATTTTGCCAAATTCTTGAGGATCTGGTCTAGTGCCAATGTATGAGAATGAAAATGAGACAGAGTGGAAGTAAGGGACATATGACCCCAAGGCTGCTTCTCCTGGGACATTCTCAGCACCCTCTAGTGTCCCGTTTGACAGCATAGGCAGATAACTTCAGTGCCCTCACCACCTCAGCCATCGGGCCTCCAGGGACCAGGGTCCTCAGCTCTCGAAGTCATGACTTCATCATTCTGTGGCCACATGAAGAAAGTCCTGTTAACTCCTGTGCCACACCGGGAAGCAGGGGAGCTCTAAAAGGATGTTGTACATGTGTCTGCCCAATGTAGGCATTTTCACCCTGTTCTCCAGTCATGGGGAGCAAAGGTATCTTTTCTTCTCCTGCAAGGAAAGGGACAGATTCTAAACCTCTGCTCTCAATTCTCCAAACCTATATCCTTATAAAAATAAGGATTTTAAAAGTCCAACACTTCTACACTACTAGTTCATATAACATGTAATTGGAATTACAGACCTCCAATTTACATAAAGTTTTGTGAAACTTGTCAACTGCTTCTGGACCTCAGGTGAGGAGTAAGACACAGAATCCTCATCAGGGACACACTGAGGTATGTTTTCTTCCTTCCTTTGGCAACTCTTCCCTCTTCCCTAGTCAATAGAATAGTCAGGAGACGAGGTTGTTTTGGCCTTTATCTATTCTCCCAAATGTATTTTTTATGACATAAACTTTATGTCTCAGATCCTTCAGGGCCTTGCTTTGATTCTCAAAACATCTTTTTTTTCAAACTAGTGCCTCTGTAGTAAATTTCTAGAGACTTCAGATGATTCAGACGTGACAGAGAAGACTCCTTGTGTTCAGCTGTTAAAATCTACCCTGGGGCAAGGGATAGATTAAACGTCAATCCAGCTTGAACAGGGAAGGGCCAGGTGGAAAGTGCCTTAGGAAGAGATGCGGAGTGTGTGGGACATATTTGTTCCTATTTTAAACCATTTTTCAGATACCTGTGCTTTGATTACACATGCACCTTGTACTTAAAAGTCTTTGTCGTGAGAAATTTTAGAACTTGTTATGCTTCTTTCTGTGTTTATTTTCTCCCTTTTCATATCAAATGACACACAACTCAGAAGTCACATTTCCTTATAAGATTTAACTATCTGATGATGTGTTATTTAAGTAATGGACCAAAGATTTCCAGATATACAGATATCCATGGAAATCAACCTGCCTTCTGCTCTTTGGGTCATGCAAAGTAAATTGAACCATCCATCCTTATATGACTTAATTTGAAGCAGATTAGAGGAGAGAAACATTCATTTCTTTTTCTTTCTCTTTTTAGTAGCTCTTTCACCCATCATATCTAGATGAGCACTGAATTCGATCAGCACATTCTTGTCTCCTAAAGCACAGAGTGTTTTTTTAATTGTGAAAAGGCTTAATGAGAAGTGACAACCTGACTGCTCATGATTCAATTTTTAGACTGTCTAAACTCTGCTAATTAATTTATTTCCAATGAGATTTTCACCCTTCTTAGCATTTTACTGATTTGTAGATTAATCAACTGCAACATTTCAATCAAAAGCAAATTTAGCATCAATTCAAATAATTTCTCCTTATAAGAGCTTCCTTTGCAATGCTCCCACCCTAATTTCCAGCACACAGAAAAAACTATTTAGATGTGCCATGTAACCTACTCCTTTCCAGAGCATGTGATTCTCCAATTTGTTCTGTCCATTAGTCTTCTTTTATCTTCACTTTCCCCTTTACCTCTGGAGACTTAATATTTGTCACTATAAAGATGCTCTCACTCCCTTACTCCTTTGTCCTTGTGTTATACTTGATAGCTAAAGCACACGGTAGATAAACTTAACTATCTTCTTTCTCTGTGCCTGCACCCAGCCAGCTCTGAAACAGAGTGCAATAGCCATTAGGAAGAGAAACAAACAGCCAGTGTCGAAATGATGAACAACTGAGCCATGACCTGGTAGATGAAGCAGTGGGGTTGGATTTTAAAGCCCCATTCAACCTCGAGCAATCGAAGATAGAATTATTGAGAAGTCCTCTCTATTAACACATTGGTCCTGAAACAAGCAACCAACCACGACAGTATAACTTTAATTAGGAAGCATATTTAGGTGGCTTAGGTTAGAGACATGAAATCAAGGTAATGAAACAGAAGGTTGACATAAAACTAAATGGACACAAGAGTGAACTATAAACTATGGACTTTGGGTGAATATGACGTGTCAGTGCAGGTTCACCAACTGTAACAAGTATATCACTCTGCTGGGAGATGTTGATAATGGGAGAGGCTGTGCATGTGTGGGGGTGGAGTGCACCTGGGAATATCTGTATCTTCCCTTCAATTTTCTGTGAACTTAAAACTGCTTAAAAAAAATAAAGTCAATTAAAAAAGCAACTAGATTTATTAATCAGTTCTATTTGGAAGGTTCCCCATATAGTAATGAATATGGACTGAAAGCTAATCTTAGAACCACACCATATCAATCTCTGGAGTTTACCATATATATATTTCATTTTATAGATATATAGTTGATCTACAATTTTGTCATTTATTCTGTACAGCAAAGTGCCTTAGTTATACACATATTTTATATGTATATACTTATATTCTTTTTCCTATTCTTTTCCATTATGGTTTGTCACAGGATATTGCATACAGTTCCCTGAGCTATACGGTAGGACCTTCTTGTCTATCCATCCTACATAATAAAATAGTCTGTCTCTGCTAATCCCAAATTTCCATTTTCTCCCTCCCCTCCACCTGCTTCTTGGCAACCAAAGTTATTCTCTGTGTCTGTGAATCTGTTTTTGTTTTGTAGTCCTATTGATTTGTGTTGTATTTTAGATTCCACATATAAGTCATATCATATGGTATCTGTCTAACATTGCTTACTATGATAATCTCTAGGTCCCTTTGTATTTAGTATATAAAACATGAGTACAGGATCCTCAAGCTGCTTGAAGAGGAACTAAAGAGCCTCTGGATGAAAGTGAAAGAGGAGAGTGAAAGGGCTGGATTAAAACTCAACATTCAAAAAATGAAGATCATGGCATCTGGGCCCATCATTTCATGGCAAATAGATTGGGAAAAAGTGGAAGCAGTGACAGATTTCATTTTCTTGGGCTCCAAAATCACTGCAGATGGTGATTAAAACCACAAAATTAAAATAAACTTGCTCCTTGGAAGAAAAGTTATGACAAACCTAAACAGTGTATTAAAAAGCAGAGACATCACTTTGCCAACAAAGATCTATATAGTAAAAGCTATGGTTTTTCCAGTAGTCATGTATGAATGTGGGACCTGAACCATTAAGAAGGCTGAGCACTGAAGAATTGATGCTTTTGAACTGTTGTGCTGGGGAAAAATCTTGAGAGTCCCATGGACAGCAAGAAGATCAGATCAGTCAATCCTAAAGGAAATCAACCCTGAGTATTCATTGGAAGGACTGGTGCTGAAGCTGAAGCTCCACTACGTTGACCACCTGATGCAGAGAGCCGACTCATTGGAAGAGACCTTGATGCTGGGAAAGATTGAGGGCAAGAGAAGAAGTGGGCAACTGAGGATAAGATTGTTGGATGGCATCACCGACTCAGTGGATATGGGTTTGAGGCAAACTCCAGGAAATCACGAAGGACAGGGAAGCCTGGCACACTGAAGTTCATGTGGTTACAAAGAGTCTAACTCAACTCAGTGACTGAACAACAACAACAACTCAAGGTGCTTATATTTGGTTGCTATTTCATTTAACAAAATGTCTAGTAATTCTTTGAGCTATTTTAATGATGTTAACATGAATCAAGTACCCTATAATTCTGGTGAACCTTCCTCAGCAAGCTATGATAGCATTGTAGAGCTAGAAGGGAAAGGTGTTTTTGTTGCTGTTCAGTCGCCCAGTCTTTGTGACCTCATGGACTGTAGCATACCAGGCTTCCCTGTTTCTCACCATCTCCTAAAGTTTGCCCAAGTTTATGTCCACTGCATAGGTGATACTACCCACTGATGGATGGCAACACCAAAAGGGAAAGGTGGTCCCAACTTAAAGGTCTTCTGGTGCCAGAAATGTAAAGCAATGAAAAGATGATACAAGGAAAAGCATGGGAGGGCCTTGGCAGATTGGACACTGCATGTCCCACTTAAAGGAATTCTAAAACAAAAGAAATAAAAAATACAATGTGTCCAAATAAAACTCATTGGTAGACTTTATTGGGCCTATTTGACATCAGTTTTTGACCCCCAGGCCCCCAACTAGACTATCTTTTTGATTTTACAGGTAAGGAAATACTTGTCCAGAGAAGTTAAGCTATTCGTCAGTACTACACAATATTTAAGAACACAGGCTCTGGATTCAGACAAGTAGGTTCCAATTCTGTTTGTACCACTTACCAGTGATGTGCCATTAATCCCTGTGCCTCAGTCTGCCCTTTTGCACTGTGACAACAGCAGTAGTTTTAATCTCAGGGGGTACTTTGAGGATTAAATGCACTTTTATGTGTAAAGCATAAGAATATTTCTTAAAATGGCTGGTACTTTCTTTTTGTCTCTTTATCCCTTCCTCAGTCCTGCTGCCTACATTGCAGATTCTACCATACTGGATCGTGAGTGTGAGGGAAGGAAGAGATCGTGCTGTGAAGAGAAGGAAGCTGGGCTGCTGAGAGTCCATGGAATGAAGATGTCTTGCCAGCCCTAGAGACTGGCCTCCAGACTCCATTTACAGGAGAGACAAACTTCAAATTCAGTTAAGCACTATCCTTTTGGCTTGTCACTTGTAACAGAACCTAATCCATATAATATACAGTGTATATCTTTTCTATCTTGTTATTTTCAGCCATCTGTGTGGTTGTTTTAGGTGTGTCTATTTCCTAGAGCATATAACTAGATTTTATTTTATCTAACCAGTCAGATAATCTCTGTCTTTTAATTGATGTTAATTATTATAATTTATTTTAATTATGCTCCACAGAACATTTTTCTTAACAATGTTTTTTCCAGACCAGTTCCCTTAACTGGATATAAAGCAGTTGTTTGCTAACAACCATATTAATTGCTGATCAGGAAGCAATGTTTTAAGCATTTCATATCCTATTATTAAAACTTGTTACTTATACAAATGGACATTTTAATATCTCAGTTTCATTTTGGAAAAATTGTAAGTTGGTGGAGAATTTTTTAATTGAACTGCAGTATTTCATGTTTTTTTGGCACATATATAAAGATAGGCTTGTGGTTAGTGGTTTATGTGTAGTATCTAATTTTCAGGACTAGACATTGACTTTAAAGATAAAACTATTTCTATAGGACTTTTATTCTATTATCTTAATTTTCTACTGTCTTCTGTTTACCATTCTTTCTCTACTATTTTTTATCTCTATGTTTTCTGTTGAATGCTATATCATTCTATGTTTCTTTTTCTTCTTTCTTATTCTTTGTAAGTCATCGATTATATTTCTATACTTTGGTTACAACTTTACATTCTGAAAATGTTTCAGTCAGTTCAGTCACTCGGTCATGTCCGACTCTTTGTAACCCCATGAATCGCAGCACGCCAGGCCTCCCTGTCCATCACCGACTCCCGGAGTCTACGCAAACTCATGTCCATCGAGCCAGTGATGCCATCCAGCCATCTCAGCCTCTGTCGTCCTCTTCTCCTCTGGCCCCCAGTCCCTCCCAGCATCAGAGTTTTTTCCAGTGAGTCAACTCTTTGCATGAGGTGGCCAAAGTACTGGAGTTTCAGCCTCAGCATCAGTCCCTCCAAAGAACACCCAGGACTGAACTTGTTTAGAATGGACTGGTTGGATCTCCTTGCAGTCCAAGTGACTCTCAAGAGTCTTCTCCAACACCACAGTTCAAAAGCATCAATGCTTTGGTGCTCAGCTCTCTTCACAGTCCAGCTCTCACATCCATACATGACTACTGGAAAAACCATAGCCTTGACTAGATGGACCTTTGTTGGCAAAGTAATGTCTCTGCTTTTGAATATGCTATCTAGATTGGTCATAACTTTTTTTCCAAGAAGTAGCGTCTTTTAATTTCATGGTTGCATTCACCATTTGCAGTGATTTTGGAGCCCCCAAAAATAAAGTCTGACACTGTTTCTACTGTTTCCCATCTATTTCCCATGAAGTTATGGGACCAGATGCCATGATCTTCGTTTTCTGAATGTTGAGCTTTAAGCCAACTTTTTCACTTTCCTCTTTCACTTTCATCAAGAGGCTTTTGAGTTCCTCTTCACTTTCTGCCGTAAGGGTGGTGTCATCTGCATATCTGAGGTTATTGATATTTCTCCCAGCAATCTTGATTCCAGCTTGTGCTTCTTCCAGCCCAGGGTTTCTCATGATGTACTCTGCATATAAGTTAAATAAGCAGGGTGACAATATACAGCCTTGACGTACTCCTTTTCTTATTTGGAACCAGTCTGTTGTTCCATGTCCAGTTCTAACTGTTGCTTCCTGACTTGCATACAGGTTTCTCAAGAGGCAGGTCAGGTGGTCTGGTATTCCCATCTCTTTCAGAATTTCCCACAGTTTATTGTGATTCACACAGTCAAAGGCTTTGGCATAGTCAAGAAAGCAGAAATAGATGTTTTTCTGGAACTCTCTTGCTTTTTCGATGATCCAGCGGATGTTGGAAATTTGATCTCTGCTTCCTCTGCCTTTTCCAAAACCAGCTTGAACATCTGGAAGTTCACGGTTCACATATTGCTGAAGCCTGGCTTGGATAATTTTGAGCATTACTTTACTAGCATGTGAGATGAGTGAAATTGTGTGGTAGTTTGAGCATTCTTTGGCATTGCCTTTCTTTGGAATTGGAATGAAAACTGACCTTTTCCAGTCCTGTGGCCACTGCTGAGTTTTCCAAATTTGCTGGCATATTGAGTGCAGCACTTTCACAGCAGCATCTTTCAGGATTTGAAATAGCTCTACTGGAATTCCTTCATCTCCACTAGTTTTGTTTGTAGAGATGCCCTCTAAGGCCCACTTGACTTCACATTCCAGGATGTCTGGCTCTGGCTGAGTGATAACACCATCATGATTATCTTGATCATGAAGGTCTTTTTTGTACAGTTCTTCTGTGTATTCTTGTCACCTCTTCTTAGTATCTTCTGCTTCTGTTAGGTCCATACAATTTCTGTCCTTTATTGAGCCCATCTTTGCATGACATGTTCCCTTGGTATCTCTAATTTTCTTGAAGAGATCTTTAGTCTTTCCCATTCTGTTGTTTTCCTCTATTTCTTTGCATTGATCACTGAGGAAGGCTTTCTTATCTCTCCTTGCTATTCTTTGGAACTCTGCATTCTGAAAATGTTTACTAAATTATAATTTCACATTTCTGTGCAACTACTGAAAAGTCAATGACCCAGTACAACTTAACTGCTCATTCAACACTTGCTGAATTTTTAATTTTAATTTTCCTCTTTTTAATACAAAAAGTAAGATTTTAAAATTTAATTGGCCAATTTACTGACTTGAGCATTCCATGGTCCAATTTTGTTCCTAATTCTAGGTCTATTTTCTTCTAAACATTGATTTTCCCTTCACTAATTCCTTTACTAAAGGTGCTTGGCAGATAAATTCCCTTTACATATTTACAACCAATATTTCCTAATTTTCACTTGCTGTTGAATAATATTAAGTGGATATTAAATTCAAGGTTGAGAGCTAATTTTTTTCTCAGCATGTTGAAGTTGTTTCTTCTTTGTCTTTTGGCATCAATTGTTGCCATTGAAGAGTCGGTTGTCAATCGCATCTTTATTTTTTCCCCCCAATAGTTAATCTCTCTTTTCCCTCTGTAGTGTTTCCAATTTCTGCTCTGTTTCCTTGATGTAAGTAAGGTCCTTGGTACCAGTAAGAGAGATCAGTGGGATAGAGCTATGTATAGACTTATTTTTGTTTTTCTTTTATTTTTTTCCTGCTCTATAATCATATTGTATTTTGGATTTGAGGACTCATGTCTTTGTGAAAATTTCTTTTTATTTTTTTAAGTATTATGTTTCTTCTACTCCCTCCATTTTCTTCTGGATCTGCCATGAGATATAAGTTAGAACTTCTTACAAATCCTCCCTGATTCCTAACTCCTTTTATATTTTTGATTTATTCATCTCTTTTGATGCATGATGGGTAAGATTCTCACCTAAATCTTCCAATTCCCTAATTCATTTTTGTTTCCAGTTTAGAGTTTATCCTATCTAATAAATATATAATAAGAAGCTCATAGAAGAGTTCTAGTTCATTTTCTTAAAAGCAAAATGAACCACAACAGCAAAGAAGAAAAAGGAGCTGAAAAGAGATGCATCATATACTTGACAACTACCCACAAAGGCAAAGTTGATCCAAGCTCTGGAATTCACAGCTGCCTTATAAACCTGGTTTATAAGGTTTATCTGGTTTATCCCTGGTGACTCAGATGGTAAAGAGTCTGCTCACAATGCTGGAGACCCAGGCTCAATCCCTGGGTTGGGAAGATCCCCTGGAAAAGGGAATGGTAACCCATTCCAGTATTCTTGCCTGGGAAATCCAATGAATAGAAGAGCCTGGTGGGCTACAGTCCATGGGGTTGTAAAGTGTCTGAGATGCCTGAGTAACTAACACAGACAAAAGAAAAAACCTGAATTCAGGCTTAGCATTTTTCTTCCAAAAAAGGAAATATTATATTGAACCATTGGAGAAGGCAGTGGCAACCCACTCCAGTACTCTTGCCTGGAAAATCCCATGGACAATGGAGCCTGGTGGGCTGCCGTCTATGGGGTCGCACAGAGTTGGACACGACTGAAGCGACTTTAGCAGCAGCAGCGTATAGAACCATACAATATTAGAACTGAGAAGGATCTCAGCCTACCAAGAAAAATCCTCTCATCTTTAAAAAAGAAGATTGAGAAACAAAGGAGTTAGCATGCCATGTTCCTCTGGCTAGAGAGTGTTCAGAGCCAGGGATGTGACCCCTGTACCCCAACCCCTAATCCAGTAATCTTTCCCTGTTTCATGATCACTTCAATTCCCAGAAGACTTCACCCTCTCTAGCATTTTAAACAGGATTCTGACATATGCCAGCAAAACTATTAAAATATGTCAATTTCTGCTCATCCTTGCTTAGCCAGATTTTTCACTAAGTTTATCTCAGTGAGGGAAATATGAGAAGTACTCACTTTTAGTACTCTAAATCAGCAAGATCAATTCCCCAAAGCAGTTGTTTGGTTTCATACATTTTAATTAGTAAAGTGATTGTTGGTATTGTTTTTTCACCACAGTGTTATTCTCAAAATAGTTTTAAGCATAACATGCTTGTTTTCTAAAAATATTGAGTGCATGTGGAAAACATCTTTTGACTTTGTGTCAATACATTCTTGTCTCTCTAACAAAGGTCAGTTTCTAACCATTTGGCACCTTAAAATGTAGGTAAAAACTCTTTGTATAGTCTTTTATGCCAATTCTAAGATTTTAATACTTAAATAGCTAAAATGTAAAGAGTCTTTCTGGATGTAGTCTATATATCTCATTCATTGTTTTAAAAACATATTGGAACATATAGCTTTTACTTTTCAAAAGCTAAGACAGCTCAGAATTTGTATGGGGTCTCTTATGATAATTATTGTGAATGATTATTATATATTAAGGGTCTATCAGTGTCAAATTCAGCATTTTACTGAATAAGGTGAAATACCCTACATATTTCTCACAGCAATGTAGATGTTATCGCTTTCATACCTTATATAGGATGTGGGAAACTGAGGAACACAGAGTGAAGAAAATTTCCCAAGGAAATTGCTAGTTGATACAGTGTGAGATATAACCTACATCTGTATAATTCTAGTGCTTAATTTTTTTTTTAACTATAAAGACTATAAAGAAAGCTGAGCACTGAAGAATTGATGCTTTTGAACTGTAGTGTTGGAGAGTCCCCAAGGAGATCAAATCAGTCAATCCTAAAGGAAATCAGTCCTGAACATTCATTGAAAGGTCTGATGCTAAAGCTGAAATTTCAATACTTTGGCCACCTGATGCGAAGATCTGACTCACTGGAAAAGACCCTGATTCTGGGAAAGATTGAAGGCGGGAGGAGAAGGGGATGATAGAGGATGAGATGATTGGATGGCATCACTGACTCGATGGACGTGGGTCTGAGAAAGCTCCGGGAGCTGGTGATGGACAGGTGAGCCTGGCGTGTTGCAGTCTATGGGCTTACAATGAGTTGGACACGACTGAGCGACTGAACTGAACTGAACTGAATGTTTTACTAATGTACCAGTGCTTGTCATCTTCTCTTTCTTTGCAGCTTTTTTTTAGTTTATTCTAATTATTCCTATATTGTTTCATATTTCCACCTTCTTTTCTTCAGGATTCAATAATTAAAATCCCCCCTTCCTAAGTCTCTTAAGATTCTATTTTCTCTCATTATTTACACAAAATGTGACTATATTAAAGTATGCCATGACAGTAACAAAGACTGAATGAGGACAGGAATATTAAATATTGAACATATAACTGTGGAATAAGTTCCGCAGTTCACATTGCTTGGCACTCATTTCCCCTAGATATCGGGTAGATTGCTCCTTTCATTCCTTCAATTTTCTGTTCAAATGCTACTTTATCAAAGAGGGTTTCTCATTTTATTAAGCTATAATTCACCTAGCATAACCTTCATCACTTTAAAGTGTACAATTTGGTGATTTTAATATGTTCAAAAGCTTGTGTAATCCTCACTGCTACCTAATTCCAGAACATTTTCATCACCCCCAAAAGAAACCAAATTACACACAGAGCAGCCATTCCCTTTTTCCTCTCCCTGCAGCCCCTGGCAAATACTAATCTACTGTCCTCTCTTTGCATTTGTCTACTTTGGACCTATCATGAAACAGCGTCATATAACATGTAGCCTTTTGTATTTGGCCTCTTTCACTTTTCATAATGCTTCAAGGTTCATCCATGTTGTAGCATGCTCTTCATTTCTTTTGTATGCTCAAATAACATTCCATTGTAGAGTTATACTGTATTTTGTATATCAGTTTATCAGTTGATGGAGATTTAGCTGTTATGAATACGGCACCCATGAACATTCATGCTCAAGTTCTTGTGTTAAGATATGTTTGCAATTCTCTTGTGTATACACCAGGAGTGAAATGCACTCTTGCACTATGTGGTAAACCTATGTGTAACTTTTTGAGGAACTTCCAGACTGTTCTCCAAAGTAAGTACTCTGCTTTGCATTTGCACCAGCAATGTAGAAGAATTTCCATTTCTCCACATCCTTACCAACACTTGATAATTTTTGTCTTTTTAATTATACCTATCTTAGTGGGTATTAAGTAGTATCTTATCATGGTTTTAATTTTAATTTCCCTAATGACTAAGCCCCTCCTAAAACAGAGATTTGATTCTCCTTAAATCATCCCTCCATGATAGTTACAGCAAAACTGGAGGCTGATTTTCCATTTCTGAAACTGGATTTCCTTTCTTTTCCCTACTTGTAGGCTAGCATATGGATATGCCCAGAACCCAACTTTGACCTTAGGGCATGGTAAAACAATAAGAACAAGGAGATATTGTTGCTTTTTAAATGATTTGTCTGCTGGTCCAGTGGTTGACAGTGTGCCTGGCAATGCAGGGGACAGGGTTTTGATTCCTGGTCTGGGAGGATTCCACATCCTGCGAGGCAACTAAGCTCACAGGTCACAACTACTGAGCTTGCGCTGCAACTACGGAAACTTGCATGCCCTACAGCCTGCGCTCTGCAACAAGAGAAGCCACTGCAACTAAAACGGAGCCCCTTGCTCACTGCATGTGGCAACCTAGCATAGCCAAAAATAAATAAACAAATAAGTAAATCATTTTTTTAAATGTCTACACCATTTTAATAACCATGTGACTTAGGACCTCCTCACGCTAGTGAGAATCTGATCCTACTCAGGACTTTTTGATGAAAGTGAAAGAGGAGAGTGAAAAAGTTGGCTTAAAGCTCAACATTCAGAAAACAAAGATCATGACATCTGGTCCCATCACTTCATGGGAAATAGATGGGGAAACAGTAGAAACAGTGTCAGACTTTAATTTTGGGGCTCCAAAATCACTGCAGATGGTGACTGCAGCCATGAAATTAAAAAACACTTACTCCTTGGAAGAAAAGTTATGATCAACCTAGATAGTATATTCAAAAGCAGAGGCATTACTTTGCCAACTAAGGTCCGTCTAGTCAAGGCTATGGTTTTTCCAGTGGTCATGTATGGATGTAAGAGTTGGACTGTGAAGAAGGCTGAGTGCCAAAGAATTGATGTGTTTGAACTGTGGTGTTGGAGAAGACTCTTGGGAGTCCCTTGGACTGCAAGGAGATCCAACCAGTCCATTCTGAAGGAGATCAACCCTGGGATTTCTTTGGAAGGAATGATGCTAAAGCTGAAACTCCAGTACTTTGGCCACCTCATGCAAAGAGTTGACTCATTGGAAAAGACTCTGTTGCTGGGAGGAATTGGGGGCAGGAGGAGAAGGGGACGACCGAGGATGAGATGGCTGGATGGCATCACGGACTCGATGGACATGAGTCTGAGTGAACTCCGAGAGATGGTGATGGACAGGGAGGCCTGGCGTGCTGTGATTCATGGGGTCACAAAGAGTCAGACACGACTGAGCGACTGAACTGAACTGAACTGAACACCATTTAAATAACCATGTGACTTAGGACCTCCTCATGCTAGTGAGAATCTGATCCTACTCAGGACTTTTCCATCAGTGCAGGGTACTAATGTTCTATAATAATTAAAGCTACAATCTGTGTCTCATGCTCTTACTTTGGGAAAATATGGAGAGTATAGTGTTTAGAGTTAAGCGTAAGTTTCTATAAGCTCAGAACACAGAACTTAAAAAAATTCAAGGTTGTGTCTTTCTGATGTGATAATGCTTAGGGGAGCCACTGGGAGGGTGACACTTTCAAATGGTAGTTCAGGGAAGTAAAACTATACAGAAAATAAGGAATAAGGAATAAGAAACCATAAGATGAGAAAACTCCATATGGTCAGTAAAAAATAAGACATGGTGCTAACTGTGGCTCAGATCATGAGCTTCTTATTGCAAACTTCAGAATTAAAGAAAGTAGGGAAAAGCACTAGGCCATTCAGGTATGACCTAAATCAAATCACTTATGATTATACAGTAGAGGTGACAAATAGATTCAAGAGATTGGATCTGGTAGACAGAATGCCTGAAGAACTATAGGTGGAGGTTTATAACACTGTATAGGAGGTGGCGACTAAAACCATCCCACAGAAAAAGGCAAAGTGGTTGTCTGAGAAGGCCTTACAAATAGCTGAGAAAGAAGAGAAGTGAAAGGCAAAGAAGAAAGGGAAAGATATACCCAACTGAATGCAGACAAATAAGAAAGCCTTCTTAAGTGAATGATATAAAGAGATAGAGGAAAACAATAGAATGGGAAAGACTAGAGATCTCTTCAAGAAAATTAGAGATACCTAGGGAATATTTGATGCGAAGATGGGCACAATAAAGGACAGAGATGGTATGGACCTAACAGAAGCATACGATATTTAGAGGTGGCAAGAGTACACAGAAGAACTGTACAAAAAAGAACTTCATGAGCCAGATAACCACAATGGTGTGATCACTCACCTAGAGTCAGACATCCTGGAGTGTGAAGTCAAGTGGGCTTTAGGAAGCATTACTATGAACAAAGCTAGTGGAGGTGACTGAATTCCAGCTAAGCTATTTCAAATCCTAAAAGATGATGCTGTTTAAGTGCTGCACTCAATATGTCAGCAAATTTGGAAAACTCAACCATGGCCATAGGACCGGAAAAGGTCAGTTTTCATTCCAATCCCGAAGAAAGGATATGGCAAAGAACGCTCAAACTACCGCACAATTGCACTCACTTTACATGCTAGCAAAGTAATGCCCAAAATCCTTCAAGCCAGGCTTCAGCAGTACGTGAACTGAGAACTTCCAGATGTACAAGCTGGATTTAGAAAAGGCAGAGAAAGCAGAGATCAGATTGCCAACACCCACTGGAACACAGAAAAAGCAAGGAAATTACAGAAAAATATCTATTTCTGCTTCACTGACTATGCTACAGCCTTTGACTGTGTGGATTGCAACAATATGTGGAAAATTCTTCAAGAGATGGGAATACCAGACCATCTTACCTGTCTCCTGAGAAACCTGTATGCAGGTCAAGAAGCAACAGTTAGAACCAGACATGGAACAACAGACTGGTTCAAAATTGGGAAAGGAGTATGTCAAGGCTGTATACTGTCACCTTGTACATTTAACTTACATATAGAGTACATCATGTGAAATGCCAGGCTGGAATCAAAAGGGCCAGGAGAAATATCAATAACCTCAGATATGCAGATGATACCACTCTAATGGCAGAAAGTGAAGAGGAACTATAAGAGCCTATTGATTAAGGTGGAAAAGGAGAGTGAAAAAGCTGGCTTAAAACTCAACATTCAAAAAACTAAGATCATGGCATCTGGTCCCATGACTTCATGGCAAATAGATGAAGAAACAGTGGAAACAGTGAGAGATTTTATTTTCTTGGGGTCCCAAATCACTGAAGATGGTGACTGCTGCCATGAAATTAAAAGATGCTTGCACCTTGGAAGAAAATCTATGACAAACCGAGACAGCGTATTAAAAAGCAGAGATATCACTTTGCAGACAAAGGTCCATATAGTTAAAGCTATGGTTTTTACAGCAGTTATGTATGAATATG
The DNA here is from genome assembly GCF_016772045.2 of Ovis aries. NCBI lineage: Eukaryota > Metazoa > Chordata > Mammalia > Artiodactyla > Bovidae > Ovis > Ovis aries. The sequence goes on along the minus strand of NC_056059.1, from coordinate 57,171,040 downwards.
AGAGTTGGACCATAAAGAAGGTTGAACACCAAAGAATTGATGCTTTTGAACTGTGGTGCTGGAGAAGACTTTTGAGAGTCCAGTCAATTCTAAAAGAAATCAACTCTGAATGTTCATTGGAAGGACTGATACTGAAGCTGAAGCACCAATACTTTGGTCACTTGATGTGAAGAGCCAACGCATTGTAAAAGACCATGATGCTGGGAAAAACTGATAACAGGAGAGGAAGGGGGCAATAGAGGATGAGATGGTTGGATGGCATCACTGACTCAATGGACATGAGTTTGAGCAAACTCTGGGCGATAGTGAAGGACCAGGAAACCTGGAGTGCTGTAGTCCAAGGGGTTGCAATGAATGAAAACATGACTTAGTGACTCAAAACAATGAACAACAAGGTTAGAAAACTGGTTAGATCTGAGTGTAGAGAAGGGATGTCCATGTGCTACACTGGCATGGCAATGATCAGTTTCCAGTTTGTCGACTTGTTTTGCTTCATACAAAATGTAAACTTTAAAAAGTACTTTTCCTGCTTATTATTTAATGAAAACAGTTTAAAGTAAAGAAAGAAGTTAATAAAAAGAGCTCTTACTAACAGATGAGGAGAAAGATGAAACAGTCTCCTCCAACTATGGTAACTAAAGAGAAGGGAGAGAGTAGAATAAACTAATATTTGTGGATCAACTTCCATATGCCAGGCATTGTCACAAAAATTATTTCATTTTCCCGTCACAATAATACCATTAAAGTGGATATTAAGAACTATTTTTGAGATGAGAAAACTAGGTTTAGAGACACTGAATGATTTTCTAAGAATTAGTAACTAGTTAGAACTAGTAAATAGTTAGCAACCAGCAATACTGGGATGTAAACTCATAAGTTCCTTAACATCAAAGCCCATGGAAGTGGCCAAGTGGTGTGTGGTACTCTTTCTTAATTCTTATCTGTTGGCTCAACATCTCCCCACTTTTTTCTATATCCAAGCACCTATGACTGCCATTGCCACAATCCTATCATACTGAATTCATTTCATTGTTATTTGCTTAATAGTTTTTTCTTTAAATATTTCTTGATTTTCTTTAAAAAGGAAACTTTGCATGATAGATGGGAAATGGAGAACCAGTATCACTTACTATAAATAGATAATATTAGGATTAAATTGTGATTTAATTTATTTGGATTCTATTGCTTGTTGATGGCTTTGAGCCTGAAATCTGCTTTCTATTGATCAGAAGATGATGAACAAATATATTTTTTAAAGGCACCAGATGGAATCACCATCAGAATGACTGAGAGAAAACTGAAAGGAGAATTATAGCTTCATTCCATGATGTTTAATGCTATACTTGTACATCAGTAAAACCTAAAATATTTTACATCTATTAGTCTCAAAATAAGGAAATAACAGCCAGACCAACATCGGTTCAAGTCTTTGCTTCATCAGTTTCAAGTTAATGAACTTCTCTCTTAATGATTTCTCATGTATAAAATGGAAACCGCTCATAGACTGTTGTGAACATTAAATGTGATCACACATGGAAAGGTCTTAACACATGTGTTAGTAAATGTTCTGGGAAAACATCATTATGCTGTCTATACACCATTATGTTGTTTGTTTCTGTACCTACTGGAGCTTGTAACTATAGTTATAAAACTGTAACTCCTGCTCAAGATTTCATTAAGATGCTTGCCACAAATTACAATCTACCTGCCACATAAGCAGTTGGGTAAAAGGATCAGGGCGGAGGTGAATCACAGCAAGAAATGTTTGCTGAGCACCAGCACTAATTTGTAGGATGATGCGTTTTTCTGCTCCGCGCAAAGGTACCCGAGGCAGGCAGAGCAAGTGAAAGTCGACATTCAACTTGTTCCTCAAGCTAAATCACAGTCTGGTGAGGCTGCATTGACTTAAGCAGGTGCTTTTTCCTGATTTGCACAAAAGCACCTTGTCAGTGGCACCAGCCTCCCTCCTCCCTATTGTCATTTAGTTCCATGGGGCAATGATCTGTGTACTATGAGTGCTGATAGAAAAATGAGAAATTAAAAATAAATAAATAAATAAATAAATAAAAATAAAATATACAGAACTAAAAAAAAAAAAAAAAGAGAGAGAAATAAAGAACTGTAAGTGAAAGAACTAAGGAAGGCCCCATGCTAGGGGCTTGGCCCAGGAAGACTAAGTCAGAGCTGGTCCCAGAAATTTTCATTCCCCGTGGAATTTTGAGGGTGGAGCAGAAGGATTCCTAGGGACTGGATAAACGAGAGAGAGGCAGGATAGAGAAGGAAATCCAAATTTAGCTATGGCATAGCTAGGTTATTTTTATTTCAGCTAATAAGCAAAATTCAGAAAGAGACCTTTATCCTTTTGTTAACTTTTAAGTAAAGAGACCTCCACCTGTATCACTGCAGTCGTTTTAAGCACTCTATTTATTCATCTAAGGGGAGGGAAAGGAGACAACAGCTGCAGCCAGTTTTCTTTGCTCTGGGTTTACCTTCTTTTCTCATCTATCTGCACCATTCCCACCTGCTAACAGGAGAGCAAAGGTGTTGGTCTGCACCTCAGGAGATAAGAAATTTTGCCACTCAGGTCCTCCCCTCCCTTTGCCCACCTAGGTACTCATTGTGGGGTCTTGGGCAGGTCCCTTAGTCTCTCTTCGTCAGCAGCATTGATTGAGTTCTCCCTATATGCTGGACACTGAGACCAGTGCTTTATACCATTATTTCATCTAATCTTCACAAAGGTTGTAAGAAAAACTGTGGCATTTAAAAAGGACCCTTATTTTTACTCCAATATTACAGAAGAAAAAAGTTAAAGAAATACAATGTATTTCTCAAAGAAATACAATTTCCTTCCCCTTAGATGAATAAATACAGTGCTTAAAACTACAGAACCAGCTATGCCATAGCTATCTAGAAAGGAGAACCAGACTGGTTCCAAGGAGGCATGTGTTCTTAGGTCCCTTGGTATTTAGACCTTTACTTCTATAAGGTCTAAGCTAGCAAATAAAGTGACTTACAACTATTATATAAATGATTTATCCTTAGGGGTTTTAAATAAAGTGTGCAAATGTGGCATTTGTTCAGCCGTATGTTCTGTGAGACATTCTGTATACATGGCATAAGAAGAAAAAACAAGTCTGAGAGGCGAGGCAGAGCTGGCAGTTTCAAGGCTGCTGTACAGACACACCACTGGGGGTGATGTGAGCACTGTGAACGCCCAGTTGAGGTTCTTCGTGCCTTCATCCAGTGGAAAAGAAAAGAGAAGGACAGGCACAGCATTTCTTGGGTTCCAAGAGAGTTGGGGGCGGGGGGGGAAGACACCATGATGAGTAAAAGAGAGAGCTCTTGTCTGTGAATACCTTAGCAGAAGTTGGGAAAAGAAGAAATAAACAGTAAACTTATTATCAAGTCACCTGTGAATTAGGCCCTGCTGTATAATGTACTGTCTCCTGTAAATAAAGATTAAATTTGCAGATGGGATCTTGGCCTCCTAGCCTGGAAACTCTAACATAGTCCTGAGTAGGTATAAGTAAACTTCTCTAATTTGGAGTATAAATGAACCATTATTCATTATGATAGTCAATTTAAACAATCCTGGCTCCCCAGTTGCACAATGCAATTGCAAAAATAGGTTTTTTTTTTCCCTCAATGAAGTCTTTGCTCCTTTGATAACTCCATGATCTTTGGGGCTTTTCAATCCAAGAACCAGGCAGAGTTGGTTCTTTTCACCAGGAGGAGATAGCACTGGGAAACCTGACTACCACTCTGTTTGCAGAAGTTTATTGGTGATCTTGCAGTCTGATGCCATCACTGCTTCCAGGGGGTCCTTGAGACATGATTCTAGGGATGATTCTCAAAAACAAGAATTCCTACTCTTCCACTATTAGGATTACTTTATCCTATTAGAATCGAGGGATACTAGTTGATTCAGCTGACTCAGAGCTTCTCATTAATGGGCTCCCTCCAACTCCATTTTTCCTCTTTCCTATCCATAAGATGCCTTCTTGTGTTAACCTCAACATTCCAGGATTTCTGGGCTAGTAGTTCTCTATGTATCTACAATGTTTGCCAAAGACTTTGGGCATTGTCTTAGGTTTCTGGGTTGCTATCACAAAATCATAGTTCTGGTAGCTTAAACAGCAGAAATTTATGTCCCATAGTTCTGGAGGCTGAAAAATCCAAGACCAAGGTGTGGCACATTTGGTGTCTTGTGAGAGCCATCTTCCTGTTTTGGAGACAACCTCCTTCTAGCTGTATTCTCAAGTGGGAGAGTTCTGGTCTTTTCCTCATGAGATACTAATCCCATCATGAGGGGTCCATCTTCACGACCTAATTTAAACCTAATTACTTCCCAAAGACCCCATCTCCAAATACCATCACATTGGAGATTAAGCCTTCTACACATGAATTTCTGAGGAGGACACAAACTTTCAGTCCATGACAGGAATGAGCTCTGCTTTTCTCTCTATCCACCTGGTGGAGTGGGTATGAATATGGAATCTATGTAAATCAGGATACAACATCCTTTATAGCTGCTCCTATGGTCTCTGTTCCCAGAGAAGAAGTAGGTGGGGAAGTAGAGAGCCGGACCATGAGTCCTTGCCTCCACAAGACCAGCATCATTTATTTTCACCACTGTAACTCTTGAAGTGAACTCCATGCAGTTCACGTGGAGATTATTAGTCAGATGGTGCTCTTTTTACCTCTATTTCCAAGGCTCACCTATTTCTTATCCCTCTTGAATGGCAGTTGGACTAACCAGTGTTTATCTTCAGCTGTTTGGAGTGATTAATCATTCTTCCCATTGGTCACTTAGTTACATGTGTCTAATCTATCTACATCTTTTTTTTTTTTTTTTTTTGCCTGGAGTTTGGTTTAAAATGAAGAAACTGAAGAGACATGACTTTTGGGAGAAACTCTTGTCAGGCCCCAGACCCACCTTAAAGATTGATCTCATGGCTCCTTATCTCAGGCAGGGTACTTGATAACTACATTGATTTCTCACAGAGTAGATCATCCAAGGGGGCTAGATATTAGCATCTTTAGTTGAAAAAGGAGGAAAGAAAAGAATATCCATGAAAATTAGGTGCCTGGTAACTCTGGTTTGTTAGAAGTAGCAAAAATAATAGGAAAGTCATTGAAAGATGATGAGGAGAAGAAATTTCAGATGACTATTGTTTATATGGGTTAGTTCTAAGGAGTTCTGGCAGACAAGGGTTTGAATCTCAGCTCTGCCAACGAGTATCTGACAAACAAACTAGTTTATCATTTTACACTAATTTTCTCACCTATAAATTAAGGATAGAAAATAACATCTCTCAACGCTGCTCTATGGTCTAAATAAGATAATCTATATACAATACCCAGTGCCTGATCTGTTAAGGCCCTCTCAATGTTCTCAAGGCCACATTTTGAAGCTATTGGGTGCTTGCTCAGTCATGCATGACTCCTTGCAACCCTTTAGACTGTAGCCGGCCAGGTTCTGCTGTCCATGGCATTCTTCAGGCAGGAATACTGGAGTGGGGGTGCCATTTCCTCCTCCAGGGGATCTTCCCAGCCTAGGGATAAATTGTATTTCCTGTGTCTCCTGCATTGGCAGGTGTATTCTTTACCACTACACCACCTGGGAAGCCCTTCTAGGATATAGGTGAGTTGCTAATGGGTCTGCTGTGATAATGCTGAATTCTGAAGAACGACATTTGACATAGGTTATATTTTATCACGTGGCTAAAAATGTTAACTGAGTGACTTCACTTTCTTTTTCACTTTATTATCAATGAATTAGAAAGCTTTAGATTGAATTCTCATTGACCATCTCTGGGGAAAAAAAAGAAAGGCAATACCTTAGAAAATATCAATAACCTCAGATATGCAGATGACACCACCCTTATGGCAGAAAGTGAAGAAGAACTAAAGAGCTTCTTGATGAAAGTGAAAGAGGAGAGTGAAAAAGTTGGCTTAAAGCTCAACATTCAGAAATGAAGATCATGGGATCCGGTCCCATCACTTCATGGGAAATAGATGGGGAAACAGTGAAAACAGTGGCTGACTTTATTTTTGGGGGCTCCAAAATCACTGCAGATGGTGATTACAGTCATGAAATTATAAGACGCTTACTCCTTGGAAGGAAAGTTATGACCAACCTAGACAGCATATTCAAAAGCAGAGACATTACTTTGCCAACAAAGGTCTGTCTAGTCAAGGCTATGGTTTTTCCAGTGGTCATGTATGGATGTGAGAGTTGGACTATAAAGAAAGCTGAGTGCCTAAGAATTGATGCTTTTGAACTGTGGTGTTGGAGAAGACTCTTGAGAGTCCCTTGGACTGCAAGGAGATCCAACCAGTCCATCCTAAAGGAGATCAGTCCTGGGTGTTCATTGGAAGGACTGATATTGAAGCTGAAACTCCAATACTTTGGCCACCTCATGCAGAGAGCTGACTCATTTGAAAAGACCCTGATGCTGGGAAAGATTGAGGGCAGGAGGAAAAGGGGACGACAGAGGATGAGATGGTTGGATGGCATCACTGACTCAATGGACATGGATTTGGGTAGGCTCCAGGAGTTGGTGATGGACAGGGAGGCCTGGCGTGCTGCAGTTCATGGGGTTGCTAAGAGTTGGACACAACTGAGCGACTGAAATGAACTGAACTTTAGAAAAGAGGATATATAAATATTGAGGCTCAGCTTTACCCAACCCAGCTTAGTGATCCTGAGCTCTGCTCAGCGTCTGAGGGAAAAGGGAGTTGAATGCCTTTACCATCTCCCCCTGCTAAACTGCCTCTGTAACATTTTTGTGGGTTGAAGGAGGAAGAGGAAAGCGAGGCGAGGAAGAGAAAAGAGAAGTAGATGGAGGCAAACCAGAGGCCAGAGAAGGAACTGTAGGAAGGAAGAGGAAGGAAAATGGAGATTCAGCCACTGAAGCAGTCCCAGTCCTACTCCCTCCTCTCCTCTCTCCAGAGCACACAAGAAGCTCTATGCTAACGTGGCCAATTGAGCATCTGTTAACGCTTTAATGTTTCTCTGTAGCCTCCATGCTTTCTGGCACAGTCTTTGCCTCAGGCATGCAAATTTGCATTGTCCCTTGACACTCTTTCAATATGCACTGGGTACAAGTAGATTTCTAAATTTGCCTGAAATATAGCATTTGCAAGGTATTTTGGGAGACTTATGAAGAACTGGGGTGGAGTTAAGCTTAATTATTATTTTATACACTTTCTTTTTTCTTCCTCCAATTTAATTTCTAAGGAAACTATTAAACTGTCCATAATTTGAGAAATTTAAAGTTATAAAACAAAAAGAACTGTAACATAGAGACTATCTTTTACTGGCAGAAAGATGGATGGGATGATTAAAGGTTGTTTCTAAATTAACTAAAAACATTTGTAATTACTGCAAGTACTGTGCTAGGATGCTGAAGTAGAGATGTACATTTTATAAATATATATAATACTTCAAAGCACTCTACACTTTTATATGGACTGAGAGGGGCTCTCTGGGATGTGTGTAGTCCAATTATTTCTTCTGATTAGATTAACAGCCTCACAAATATCACTTTAGTACCTTTATTCGCTTATTTCTAGGTAGTTCTATACTTTCAAAGGACCTGATTATGAGGTATAAATTGCTAGGCAGTCAGTGCAGGACTCTGAGACCTCAGTCTTGTTTTCAATAAACATTTCACTCCATTAACCTAGAGCTATACCCTTTGTCCTGAATTCCTGGAATGTGTCCTTGGTCTGATAAATTATCAGCACTCATATCCCAGGAAAGGCAACAATTAACTTCTCTGTTCCATATGCCTGAGGGATGGCCAGGGGGCATGAAAAAGGGTGGCAACTTAATCTCAGGATCAAAAGAAGCTGTAAAGATATTAAGTTTAAACATTTTGACCTTTAAACTGATAGGTTCAGTTCAGTTCAGTTCAGTCACTCAGTGGTGTCCGACTCTTTGCGACCCCATGAATCGCAGCAAGCCAGGCCTCCCTGTCCATCACCATCTCCCGGAGTTCACTCAGAGTCGCGTCCATCGAGTCAGTGATGCCATCCAGCCATCTCATCCTCTGTCCCCTTCTCCTCCTGCCCCCAATCCCTCCCAGCATCAAAGTCTTCTCCAATGAGTCAACTCTTTGCATGAGGTGGCCAAAGTAATGGAGTTTCAGCTTTAGCATCATTCCTTCCAAAGAAATCCCAGGGTTGATCTCCAATGATGTATTTCAAGGACAGAAGCCAACTAAAAATGTACAGATTAATACCGGTAAGGATATAAACTATTTAAGCCCTGTCTTTGGGGGATTATTTACCCCATCTCAGTGTCTATGCTTAGAGCTTTGTACTTTCCTTCTCTTTAATAAATCCTATTTGCTTGCTACAGTATTGATGTGTTTGTGAAGTTCATTCTTCAGCTCCGTTTTCAATATGAACTAGGATTCCAATTTAATAACTTTTCAGTTCAGTTCAGTCACTCAGTTGAGTCTGACTCTTTGTGACCCTATGGATTGCAGCACCCCGGGCTTCCCTGTCCATCACCAACTCCCAAAGCTTGCTCAAACTCATGTCCATTCAGTTGGTGATACCATCCAACCATCTCATCCTCTCTCACCCCCTTCTCCTTCTGCCTTCAATCTTGCCCAGCATCAGGGTTTGAGTCCTAGTCATGTGGGTTAGAGTCCCAAACTGGGTTTTGGCTGAGTTCGAGCCCCAGCCACATGGGTTCAAGTCCCAATCTAAGATAAACAGTTTGAGTTCTGTTATTTTAAACAAGTCACTGTAACTGAATAAATGCTAATTTCTTCATTTGTAAGATAGAATAATAATGCCTACCTGACAGTGTTATTGTATGGTATTAAGGCATCTGAAAAGTATTAAAGATGGGATTCAAAATTCACAATGATGTTTGTGGAACTGGAGAGTTAGTGTCTCATGTAAATGAGACGAAGGTTAGCCAAAAGCAGAGAAAAGAAATTTTCAGGGAAGCCTATTAAGCGGTAGCAGGAAAGATGACCTGGATGAGGGAAAATGTATCAGGCCCTTTGTTACTTTCCTGATCCCTTGGTTTGAAATGGATCTGTGCACACAGGCATTGGAGCCAGAAGTGGACAAAAATGACTACTTGGATTTCAGTTGGAGTGGATATCATTTGAAAAAGAGTCTCCCCCTCCTCCTGTAGGGACCACTCTACTACTCTAGCATTTTGAGGACTGATGTTTCTGAAAAAAGCAAGGGGTAGTAATAATAGGTGTTTCCATGGTGAACAACTTCTGATGTGGTAGATGGAGGTATCCTCCCATGGCTTAGAGGGCAGCGGATGTTTATCAGATGGAGAAGAGGCACAAAGATGCAAATGCCAGACACTGACACTTCTGTCTCAGGATGATTTAATACTGGACTAGTTTGTGAGCAATAAGAAGCACCCCTATAAAAATTCCAGCTTCAGAAGGGGGAGTCAGGATTTAAGTTATTATTGTTAGGACTGCCCCATTTCTATTCCCAAATTTGTAAGGACATTCATACTAAAAACAAGCAAACAAACAAAAAAACTTTAAAAAGTACCTACTCCTAGACACAGATGTAGAGAACAATAAATGTATGGTTACCAAGGGGTCGTGGGGAGAGTTAAGGGGTTAAGGGAACAGGAGATTGGGATTGTCATATATACCCTACTATGCATAAAACAGATAACTAATAAGAACCTACTCAATGGTCTGTGGTAACCTAAATGGAATGGAAAACCAAAAAAGAAAGGAAATATGTACACATACTCCTTCACGGATTATGTAATTCAATGAAGCTGTGAGACATGCTATGTAGGGAAACCCAAGACGGACAGGTCATAGCAGGGAGTTCTGACAAAAGGTAATCTACTGGAGGAGGGAATGGAAAACCACTCCAGTGTACTTGCCATGAGAACCTCATGAGCTGTATAAAAGGACAAAAAGATATGTCCTCTAGGACATATCAAAAGATGAGTCCCTTAGGTCTGAAGGTGTCCAATATACTACTGGGGAAGAGTGGAGGAGAACTACTACTAATAGCTCCAGAGAGAATGAAATGGCAGGCCAAAGTGGAAGCAACATTCAGCTGTGTATGTGTCTGGTGATCAAAGTAAAATCCTATGCTGCAAAGAAAACTATTGCATAGGAACCTGGAAAGTTAGGTCCATGAATCAAGGTAAATTGGACACGGTCAAATAGGAGATGGTAAGGATAAACATTGATATCTTAGGAATCAGTGAACTGAAATGGACAGGGGTGCCTACTCCCAAAACATTAACTCTTTACTGGATTAATTATTAATAACTACACAAGTATTGACTATGCCAAAGCCTTTGACTGTGTGGATCACAATAAACTGTGGAAAATTCTGAAAGAGATGGGAATACCAGACCACCTGACCTGCCTCTTGAGAAACCTGTATGCAGGTCAGGAAGCAACAGTTAGAACTGGACATGGAACAACAGACTGGTTCCAAATAGAAAAAGGAGTGCGTCAAGGCTGTATATTGTCACCCTGCTTATTTAACTTCTATGCAGAGTACATCATGAGAAACGCTGGGCTGGAAGAAACACAAGCTGGAATCAAGGTTGTCGGGAGAAATAGCAATAACCTCAGATATGCAGATGACACCACCCTTATGGCAGAAAGTGAAGAGGATCTAAAAAGCCTCTTGATGAAAGTGAAAGAGGAGACTGAAAAAGTTGGCTTAAAACTCAACATTCAGAAAACGAAGATCATGGCATCTGGTCCCATCACTTCATGGGAAATAGATGGGGAAACAGTGGAAACAGTGGCTGACTTTATTTTTTGGGGCTCCAAAATCACTGCACATGGTGACTGCAGCCATGAAATTAAAAGATGCTTACTCCTTGGAAGGAAAGTTATGACCATCCTAGATAGCATGTTCAAAAGCAGAGACGTTACTTTGCCAACAAAGGTCCGTCTAGTCAAGGCTATGGTTTTTCCAGTGGTCATGTATGGATGTGAGAGTTGGACTGTGAAGAAAGCTGAACACTGAAGAATTGATGCTTTTGAACTGTAGTGTTGGAATAGACTCTTGAGAGTCCCTTGGACTGCAAGGAGATCCAACCAGTCCATTCTAAAGGAGATCAGCCCTGGGATTTCTTTTGGAAGGACTGATGCTGAAGCTGAAACTCCAGTACTTTGGCCACCTGATGCGAAGAGTTGACTCATTGGAAAAGACTCTGATGCTGGGAGGGATTGGGGGCAGGAGGAGAAGGGGACAACAGAGGATAAGATGGCTGGATGGTATCAGTGACTTGATGGGCATGCGTTTGGGTGAACTCTGGGAGTTGGTGATGGACAGGGAGGCCTGGCGTGTTGCGATTCATGGGGTTGCAAAGCGTCGGACACGACTGAGTCCCTGAACAGAACTGATACTAGTATTTATTGAGAGTTTACTGTGTCCCAAACATTGTTCTAGGCAAAGGGGGATGCCGCAATGAACAATAACAATAGGAAAACAAAACCATGTTTTCAAAAAGCTGATATCCTTCCTGGGGGGCAGGGAAAGTAAACAAAAATGCAATTTTGGTAAATAAGGTAAATTATGGAGAAAAATAGAGACTATTAGAGAGATTGGAGAGAAGTTAGGAGGAGTTGTAGTATTTGAGGAAAGGTTGTACATGTGTGTGTAGCAGAAGGGAGTGTGTTGGGGAGTTCTCTAGTCATGATGTTTGATTGGCAAAGAATGACCGGATGACCTTGCAAAAGGACACTTCACATTCCACAAATATTTCAACATGCATAGTTCAGAATTTTCTCTTTGTCCCAAATCTGTACTTTTTCAAAAGAAGCCATTACAAGCATTTTCTCAACATTCTAATAGTTTAATTTCCATTCAAACCCCAGTGAGTGTCTTAGAAATATATCTACCACTATGAGATGACATGGAGCCTCCAGATGGCCTAAAGAAATCATGGCATGGCAGCCTCAATTACTGCAAGTGGTTTAATCTATCTGGTCCCCCCTCTCCTGATAGAACAACAGAGCTGGTCTCACAGTAAAGACAAAAATCACCTTCAAGTGTTTGGTGTTGTCTCATTTGATAGTAGGCCACTGGTAATCTCTATTCTACTACAGCCTTCTCCTGGTACATTATGTGTTTAACTTACCTCTTGAGCGGGACGCCACTGCAGGCACCCTTAGATTCAGGTTATACTGTTGAGTTGGTATATAAACTCTACTAGTTGGTAAATATTTTGAATTGTTCTTCAGCTTTTAAGCACATACCAATTAAACTAATTTAAAAGCCCAGCACAGCATATGTAAATACATCCCAAATTATTCTTTGCCTTACCCATATTTTTTCTACAATATGAGAAAGCAATTACTCAGCACATCTCTCCTCACGTTCCCACCTGAGGTTTTTTTTTTTTAATCCCTGATTCTCCTTTCCTGAGATTCTCAACAGATGGTTTGTCTGTTGAGGTAGGGGCCACGCCTAACTGATTTTGCCTCACAGAATCCAGCTGAATGCTTTCCATGAAGAGACATCTAATGAACATACCAATTAAGAAGCAGTGTACCAATCTGTTCTTTTTTTTCCCCCTGTAGAAGAGATGAAGAAGAATTTTAAAGAAATTGTTGATAGGTCATTAGCACACTCATTTGATATGTGATTTGAGTTGGTGAGGCTGCTTTTAATTTTAAGTTTGAAATATAATATTTCCTAGCTGGGGAGAGGCTGCTTTTAGTAACAGCTTCCCTAAGCTACTTAGCTTTTGCCAAGGCCATATCTCACTCTGATGTAGCTTTCTAATTGCACAGGTCTCCCTCAGTCATAAATTTATTAAGGGCACCAGAACTATAAAATTGGGGATGACAGGATGATATAGCATTTCTGAAGTCTCTTCCTGAGATGGGTTATAATAACAGTGGGTCAAAAATCATTCATATTTTTCCAGTAAGTAGTACATGCATGCTTGGTATTGTAATACCCAGATGAAAACAGATTGAGCAATATGAACGCATAGAAAATTAAAATCTGCTTAAGGGATTGGCTAGATTGTACTTCCTGCGCAAATATGTGAAAACTGTTTTATTACTATGACAGATAATCTTGTGTATTTTTTCTTAAAACAATTTTAAGCATTAATTAAGATAGGAATTTATTTGCATTTCTGAACATCTGGCATTCTGCCCAAGTAATTCCCTGCTTGGCGCTAGGGTCAGCTATAAAGGCATATGTGAACAGTCTCCAGGGAGTGCTCTGCTAATGTCTACTAGTTAAGTTCTAATGAAAATGAACAAGATTGTGTATTTTAAGAACCAGTCTTTTTTTATATTCTAACTTATACCAAACGGCACAGTTACAGAGCCAGTGCTTTTATATCCTAACTTTTATCAAACAGCACACTGACATCCTTGATCCTGACTGAATAAACAATCTCTGACAAGGTTGTCCAGCTATTGATGAGTGTGATTTCAAGTTCAAGTGAGATCAGTGAAGAATTTTTAGATTGACACTTTCAATATGAACTGTTTCTGAGAATTAAAACTCCCATATATGTATGTGTATATATATGTAAAACACATTTATATTTTATATAATTTTAAAAAATCATAAGGCTTCTCAAAGAGATAGTTAAAATTTTTTTTTCCAGATGTTTAAGCTGATTTTATTTTTTAATTTTTTTTTAATTTTTATTTTTACTTTATTTTACTTTATAATACTGTATTGGTTTTGCCATACATTGACATGAATCCACCATGGGTGTACATGCGATCCCAAACATGAACCCCCCTCCCACCTCCCTCCCCACAACATCCCTCTGGGTCATCCCTGTGCACCAGCCCCAAGCATGCTGTATCCTGCATCGGACATAGACTGGTGATTCGATTCTTACATGATAGTATACATGTTTCAATGCCATTCTCCCAAATCATCCCACCCTCTCCCTCTCCCTCTGAGTCCAAAAGTCCGCTATACACATCTGTGTCTTTTTTGCTGTCTTGCATACAGGTCATCATTGCCATCTTTCTAAATTCCATATATATGTGTTAGTATACTGTATTGGTGTTTTTCTTTCTGGCTTACTTCACTCTGTATAATCAGCTCCAGTTTCATCCATCTCATTAGAACTGATTCAAATGTATTCTTTTTAACGGCTGAGTGTACAATTTTTTATTAGAATTTTTTTTTGAGATCTGTGGCTAACGATTGACAAATCTGCTTTTTCTTCTTCAGGGGCATATGACTAGACTACAGTTCCCATTTTCCTTTGCCTTTAGGTGTGGTCATGTGACTGAATTCTCAGGGATGGAATGTGAGTGGAAGTGACATATTCTATTTCTAGGTCTGCTGTAAAAATGTCCATGGGTGATCAATCTGTTACACTCTTTCTCTTTCAGGACCGAGGCAGACAAACATGGGAACTTTGGAAATCTGGACTTGAAGATAGTAGAGATACACGAGGCAAAGAGCCTGAGTCTGACTCACTGACTGAGGAAGAGCCACAGGCAGATTAAGAATACCGATTTGAAATTTAAATGTGTGACAGTCAACTTTTATCCTACTAAGCCAGTAAAAGTTTTGGAGTTTATTAGAATAGTTATTAATAGAGGTGCTATCTCTTGATTTCTAAGCATACTGTGAATATGAATGACTGCTGCCACCTGCTCTCCCAGATTCTTTCACCATGGGACTACAAGGTGCTTCTGTGTCGTGTTTAATCTCTCTAAGCAGCAAGGGATCTGGTGATGGTGCCTTGTAAAGTGATTCTCTTTTACTCATTGTCTTCTCAGAACTTAAGAGATATAGAAAGTCAGGCTTCAGTGAAGCTTAGGTCTTATAGCACATGTATTTAATTTATGAGTTAAAGAAGTTATACTAAATCAGGCTTGCCTGGGTACCTGTGGAGGCTCTCCTGAATGATGCATATTACATGTGAGTATCAAATGAATAACGAATATATTTTCCTTCCTTTTGCCATGTCCCAAGCCAAAAAGATAAGTTCTGGGTTGTTATAATTATTTAAACATTATTTCAAAATAATTCACTTTTTTCCTTCCCTGGCTTATCATTCAGCAGGTACATGTTATCTGTAGGTTCTGTCCAAATGCCACCTCTTTTTTCTTCTTTCCTTCCCTCCCGTCATTGACTTTTCCTTCATGAGCTTGAGAACTGAGAGAGATTGTATGGGGGCAACAGTTTTCCAGAGTTGTGGAGAAACTCTAGCACCCCAGTGTAAAGTATTTTCTAGTACTGTAGGCAAGGGTACATTCTCCTCCCTGTAACATTTATGTCAGTGGTCATTATGGTATGTTCTTAAGGAACTAGAGAAGTATGAAGCTTTTGTATCTCCCACAAATATTCTGAAGAGGGAGAATATTTATTTCATTTATTGCCTTGATGCTAGAGACATATATGTTTTAAAATCAAAATAATTATCTCTACAAGTTTCATAAATTGAACACATCTTCTAAACTAGAAAGTGACATTTCAGAAATAAAAAAAGGTAATAGAAAGATAGTGCTCTCTTAAAAAGTCTTTATATTATTCATCTTTACCTCTATCGCAAAAACATAGCTAAAAACACTAGTTGTTAGCTAGGAGACAGTTTTACATCATGTAAGCTAATATTAGGACACAATCAATATCAGCAATAGGAGTAGTCTAATAGACAACATTTTCTGAGACCTTAGTATGTGCCAGGCATCACCTTCAACAATCCTATAAAGTTACCATTAACAAATAATAAGAAAATAATTATTGATCTATCAAGTGAAGAAATGGATGTACAGATGGTTAAGTAACAGGAATAATGTAAAAAATAATCTATCAGATCTTAAGGAACTAAGGGGTATTAAATATCATATTAGTTCATATTATCCTGCAAATTGGAGAAGATACCATAAACATGCTCATTGCAATATTTGATGACAATTATTACTTAATTAACCAAAGATCTCCTTATCCCCCAAAAAACTACTGAATGCAGGCTGACCACTCAGAGAAGGAAGAGATGCACTGTGTTGTAGCATAGCCTCTCTTGACTGGCAAAATGTCTACTGTGGCAGATAGCGCCTGTGATTCTGTATCAGCAAGGTAAGAGACTTCTGGATGTGAGAAATCTGTTTCTTGCTGTGCCCAGGTCTTTTAACATCAGTACACATACAACCATTCAATGAGAACTGAGGGAAAAATCTCTATGCCTTTAACCATCTATATTGATTCATATCTAAGTCCCTTTTGGTTCTTGCTTTCTATGCAGATCAACAAGCTTGTGACCTTACAGAGAGTCTATTTCCCCTTAGCCAATCTCCTGACTCTGATTTAATACCCTTTCATTGGGGATGTTTCTGATACTTGGACCATGCTCACAAAGCCATTTCATGGCAGTTCACACTCAGACTTTGATGGAGAGGTCATATGGTCATCTCTGCAGCCACTATTGGTCATATATTTATGCTGTTGGTAATTTTATGCTAATAAAGTTTACCCAGACTGCATATGATTTTTTCAGGTATACTTCATATTGTTTATTCATTTTGAGTATCATCATGAATATATAATTGCTCTCTATCTCAACTGGTTCTAATAATTAACTCCTTACATTTTCTCACAGTACCTCCCCTGTGGCCTAGTTGTCACAGTATAGCAATGGAAGACCATTGGATGGAGATTTTTTAGCTTGTTCATAGACAGCTTTGGAAATATCCTTGTTATTTTGCAATAACAAAATGTATTGACTAATTTGGAGATTTTCTAACCTAAATAGAGTCAGCTATTCTCCACAGAGTACTGATTCCTTTCAGGGGGGATGACTAAAAAAGTACATTCACATCATGAATTCTAATCTACTTTTATCATTGCTAAGTTTAAGTTTCTCTTAACCTTCCTTTAACATGAGGGTTCATTCATCTACTAATCTTTCCTATTCTCTCTCTACATTTTTCTTTGAGTTAGAAATTCCCTTGCTCTCTCCTTTCCCCAAAAGAAGCAACATGGCACAATAGTTAAGAAAATGTGCTCTGGAGTAAGACTGTTTACATGTACTTTCCAGCACCACCAATTGGCATTTACTCAAACTCTCTGCTTCAGTTTCCCTCTCTATACAATACCTGATAGGCTTGTTCTCTATGCACATGTAAACATCTTAGAACAATGTTTGGTTCAAAATGCTAAATAAACATTAGTCATCATTACTTTTAGAACTACATGTTTTATATTATCATAGGAATCTATGGATTCAAATTGAAATACTGCCTCTAAATTTAAAATATTCATTTTATTTTCGTGCCTATACCCTTGGCATCAAATAATTGATGCAAAAATGTGCTGACCTAGATGATCCCCTTTGTCAGCACCACTTTAAAAGAGTAACTACATAATAAGGTAAAGGAATCCTAAACTCTTTATAAGGCAGTACCCCAACTTCACAGTTAAAAAAAAAATACCTGGATTCTTGTAAAAACATTAACAAAAGGGAGAAAGAACAATAACAAATATACTCTTTAAGATTTTATTAAGTCTATTTTAATTGCTTATTTTCTTGGCCATTTAGTTATCATTTTTCTTTTGCCACAAAAAGCTTTACTGTTGATCTCCAAATATTTAACAACTTCCATAATTAACTAATTAATAATTAATGAACTATGTCTGTAGTTTTCAGAAAGTTATTTACAAATGTCAGGGATACCACAAAATTAATATCAATTACAATCAGAAATTTCAAAAATCTTCAGTTCTAAAGTTCACATGGATCAATTTTAGTAGGTTCTTAAAGTCACATCTTGCTACGTCGGTGCCAAAATGCAACCAAAAAAAAAGTCAGATATACACAAACAAAATTTTCCTTCATCTTATAAAAATTACCTCTCTACAACCCTTAAGAAGTTATAATGCACAAAAATCAGTGAGCGCCAACTATCTTTCTTAATTTTATTACCACATCCTCCATGCAAATCACATGCCCTAGTCAAATTAGTCTTTGCATTTTTTAAACTATATTATTTCCTACCTATGTATGTTTGTTCACACAGGTCTCCTACCCAAAAGTCCTTTAATTCTTTCTCCTGTAATCTCATGCCCAGTTGAAGAGCTTACTCAGATAAATGAACTGGAAATGATCTTTCACTGTGATTGTTTGTGCCCTGTGTTACTTATCACTGTCTATGTTGTTACTTTTCCAACTACATTTTAAGTTCTTTGGCAACTGTTGGCCACACCAGGTAGTTTGGTATTTTACGCTGTCTAGGTATTGAATGGGGATGAATCTAGTTTTTGCTCCTGGGATTAGTGGCATAAGTAGTGAAAGAGGTTGCATGGACTGAGGTTGACATCCGGTTCCAGTTTCTCTGCGTTACTTTGAAAAAAATCACCCTCTCTGACATCAACACTCTTAGCTCTAAGAGGAATGTGATGCACTAGGTAAACTTAAGGCTGTTTTTGCTCTAAGACTGCTTTACTTGGTAATCAGTTCCTCTTCCTCTTTACAAATGAAAATGCACAGTGATTGCTTATCCGTAACTATTTTAAATTTGAAAAATATTTTACATGCAGCATTTTACATTTGACAGAAGATTATTGTCAGCTACTGAGAACAACTATACTAAAGAGATATATTTAAAAATAGAAGTATCAGAAGAATTTCATTTTATCATCATCTGTTCCAAAGACCTCAAAGATGCTGGCTTAGAAAGGAGTCATTGAAACATTTAAAATATATATTTAAAATCTGTAGCTTAGGTTTATTGACTTTGAAATATGACTTGAGAGAGAAGTATTCATAAAGCCTATTAATTTAAAGAAATATAAAATATTCTTTTGATTTTCCTCAAAATTTGTCAGAAGTGTCTTCAAAAGGAAAGGTTAAATTTAATTTCTGGTAGACTCTTACTCATTTTTATTTCTTTTCCAGTTGCAATATATTTAAATTCATGTGTTCAAAAATCAAGCAAGGAAATATAAAATTATGTTGATTTTTACATAACATCAAGATTTTTCCATATATGAACTGCTTTCAGTTCAGTCACTCAGCCGTGTCTGATTCTCAGTGACCCCATGGACTGCAGCCTGTCAGGCTTTCCTGTCTATCACCAACTCCCAGAACTTACTCAAACTCATGTCCATCAAGTTGGTGATGCCATCCAACCATCTCATCCTCTGTCGTCCCCTTCTACTCCCACCTTCAATGTTTCCCAGAATCAGGGTCTTTTCCAATGAGCCAGTTCTTTGCATCAGGTGACCAAAGTATGGAGTTTCAGCTTAAGCACCAGTCCTTCCAATGAATATTCAGGACTGATTTCCTTTAGGATGGACTGGTTGCATCTCTTTGCAGTCCAAGGGACTCTCAAGAGTCTTCTCTAACACCACAGTTCAAAAGCATAAATTCTTTGGCCCTCAGCTTTCTTTATATTCCAACTCTCACATCCATACCTGACTACTGGAAAAACCATAGCTTTGATGAGATGGACCTTTGTTGGCAAAATAATATCTCTGCTATTTAATATGCTGTCTAGGTTGGTCATAGCTTTTCTCCTATGAAAGGAGCAAGCATCTTTTAATCTCATGGCTGCAGTCACTATCTGCTGTGATTTGGGAGCCCCTAAAATAAAGTCTTCACTGTTTTCATTGTTTCCCCAGCTATTTGCCATGAAGTGATGGGACCAGATGCCATGATCTTAGTGCTTTGAATGTTGAGTTTTAAGCCAACTTTTCATTCTCTTCTTTCACTTTCATCAAGAGGTTCTTTAGTTCTTCTTCGTTTTCTGCCATAAGAGTGGTGTCATCTGCATATCTGAGGTTATTGATAGTTCTCTTTGCAATCTTGATTCTAGCCTGTGCTTCATCCAGCCCCGCATTTCACATGATGTACTCTGCATATTAGTTAAATAAGCAGGGTGACAATATACAGCCTTGATGTTCTCCTTTCCTGAACGGCTTACTTTCATCCAAATTTAATTCTAAACCAGAAAGGTCATCTAATTATAGTTAAATAGACTCTTAGTTCTTAATGCAATAACATTGAAGGCATGTTATCCAAATCACCTCAGTTACACAGAAATTAACATTTCAATGCATTTTGCTCTGAAATGAAAATATCTTTGAAGAAACAATTATTCATGAAATAAAACATCTGGTAGAGTTGACTCAGAAACTGGAAACAGACAGCTTTATAATCAACAGTTCTGGCAAGCAGTTTTGATGAAACACTAGATTAAAATAAAGATGTTTAATATTCCAGAGAGATTTGGTCTTTTCTTTTCCATGTCCTCTCTAGATTTGAAATTGACAATATGGGTTTTCCTCTTTAATGGTATGAGATATTTCCAAGAGCAAAGTTTTTTTTTTTAATAGAATATTAATATTAACCTCAGGAGGTTTTATTTTCTGTTGAGCTGAACATTCGCTTCTTTAATTTACATGAAAAGATCCTTCTCAAAGACAATCCACTCCCCTCAAAAACTGATCAGTGTGTCCACATACACCTCACCCTGCTACCAGTAATTGGAGAGGTTTTATAACTCCTTAGAGTTTAGTTTGCTGAGGAGAGACCCTCTCTAAATCATCTGGCTGAAGGAATTTTTAGTGATGTCAAACACTCCAATCTAGTTTGCTATTAAAAATAGTTTCAGGTTTTATGTTAAAGGTTTTCTCAACTCTGGAATGCATTACTGACATTTTGGTCTGGATGTTTCTTTGTTGTGGAAATTGTTCTTTGTTTAGCAACATCCCTGGTCTCTACCCACTAGATACCAGAAGCACACACACCCTCTGCCACTCAGTGTGACAAACAAAAATGTCTCCAGACATTGTTAGTCCCCTGGAGTCGGGGGGTGGGGGTGGAAATCGACCTCCAGTTGAGAACCATCATCTTTAAGGATTACACTAGTGCTAACTCTAAAGCTCGGAGAAGGCAATGGCACCCCACTCCAGTACTCTTGCCTGGAAAATCCCATCGACGGAGGAGCCTGGTAGGCTGCAGCCCATGAGGTCGCTAAGAGTCAGACGCGACTGAGCGACTTCACTTTCACACATTAGAGAAGGAAATGGCAACCCACTCCAGTGTTCTTGCCTGGAGAATCCCAGGGACGGGGGAGCCTGGTGGGCTGTCGTCTATGGGGTCGCACAGAGTCGGACACGACTGAAGCGACTTAGCAACAACAGCAACTCTAAAGCTGTTTTTTCCCCCAACCCCTAGCCCTCTGCCCCACGATTTAAAGCCCTGCCTCTACACTTACTAGCAATGTGGCCTTGAGCAGGTTAATTAACCTCTTTCAGCCTCAGAGTTAAATGAGATGATATATACGAACCACTTAGAAGAGTGCCTGAAACAATAAGCCCTTAGCCAGCACTAGAAATTATTTTTATTATAATCCCCATAGCCTTTGAATAAAACTTTAATTTTCACAGTAATGCAAGATTTAAAGGTTTTCTCACCAATTCTGAGAGTTATGTAATTGATACTAATTAATGGCTATTTTTTCCTTTTTAATTCCAGTAAATAATTACAGAGAATTTCCTCAGCTAATTTTCAAGAAGGGAGCACGTGCCACAAACCTCTGTAGGATTATGCCGCATTCTGGAGATAGAATCCAGAACATGTTCAAAGGAAAACATTTGGTATTTTTTTTTTTTTTAAATCACAGGCTTACTACAAAGACAGACATATAGATCAATGGAACAAAATAGAAAGCCCAGAGATAAATCCACACACATATGGACACCTTATCTTTGACAGAGGAGGCAAGAACATACAATGGAGTAAAGACAATCTCTTTAACAAGTGGTGCTGGGAAAACTGGTCAACCACTTGCAAAAGAATGAAACTAGATCACTTTCTAACACCGCACACAAAAATAAACTCAAAATGGATTAAAGATCTAAATGTAAGATCAGAAACTATAAAACTCCTAGAGGAGAACATAGGCAAAACACTCTCAGACATAAATCACAGCAGGATCCTCTATGATCCACCTCCCAGAATTCTGGAAATAAAAGCAAAAATAAACAAATGGGATCTAATTAAAATTAAAAGCTTCTGCACAACAAAGGAAAATATAAGCAAGGTGAAAAAACAGCCTTCTGAATGGGAGAAAATAATAGCAAATGAAGCAACTGACAAACAACTAATCTCAAAAATATACAAGCAACTTATGCAGCTCAATTCCAGAAAAATAAACGACCCAATCAAAAAATGGGCCAAAGAACTAAATAGACATTTCTCCAAAGAAGACATACGGATGGCTAACAAACACATGAAAAGATGCTCAACATCACTCATTATTAGAGAAATGCAAATCAAAACCACAATGAGGTACCACTTCACACCAGTAAGAATGGCTGCAATCCAAAAATCTGCAAGCAATAAATGCTGGAGAGGGTGTGGAGAAAAGGGAACCCTCCTACACTGTTGGTGGGAATGCAAACTAGTACAGCCACTATGGAGAACAGTGTGGAGATTCCTTAAAAAATTGCAAATAGAACTACCTTATGACCCAGCAATCCCACTTCTGGGCATACACACTGAGGAAACCAGAATTGAAAGAGACACATGTACCCCAATGTTCATCGCAGCACTGTTTATAATAGCCAGGACATGGAAACAACCTAGATGTCCATCAGCAGATGAATGGATAAGAAAGCTGTGGTACATATACACAATGGAGTATTACTCAGCCGTAAAAAAGAATTCATTTGAATCAGTTCTGATGAGATGGATGAAACTGGAGCCGATTATACAGAGTGAAGTAAGCCAGAAAGAAAAACACCAATACAGTATACTAACACATATATATGGAATTTAGAAAGATGGCAATGACAACCCTGTACGCAAGACAGGAAAAAAGACACAGATGTGTATAACGGACTTTTGGACTCAGAGGAAGAGGGAGAGGGTGGGATGATTTGGGAGAATGGCATTCTAACATGTATACTATCATGTAAGAATTGAATCGCCAGTCTATGTCTGACACAGGATACAGCATGCTTGGGGCTGGTGCATGGGGATGACCCAGAGAGATGTTATGGGGAGGGAGGTGGGAGGGGGGTTCATGTTTGGGAACGCATTGAAGAATTAAAGATTTTAAAATTTAAAAAATAAAATAAATAAAAATAAATAAAAAAATAAATAAAATCACAGGCTTACTTAGGAAGGCCTAGTTGAACCAAACTTTAATTGTAACTGATGCAAATGCTAATAGCTCAATATCTCTAGATTTCAGAACACAGCAGTAACTGAGGCTGCATTGAAAATCTCAGCAGGTACTGCTCTTATGCTCTCCATAAGCCTGAAGGCTACACTAGAAGAGGGTATGATTAAGACCAGTTCTCAATAACATCACAGGCACCCTTGTGTTTAGAAATGGCAGCTGAATCTTTTCCTTAAATTTGAGCTTAAAACATTCACTTGATACGTTATCATAATAAACACAGGTTGGGGATTTTGAAAAAAAAAAACAAACAAACAAGCAAAAAAAACGGTGCTGAGATGTTAAAGAGATAGATTGTAAATAATCTCCCTTAGCAGATTTTAAATTGCATTAAAATACAGATACTTAGCCCCCACTCCCTGACATTTCAATCCAGTCATATCTGAAGTATAACTCTGGAATTAAGGTTTTTATGAAGCTCTCCAGGTGACTTTCAGATTTTCAAACGGATTTAGAAGATACTACCTAAGGAAACAGAGGAATACCTACAAAGCTTAAGTAAATTTCTGCAGCATCCCTGGTCTCTACCCACTAAATGCCGGTAGCACACACATCATCTCCACTCAGTGTGACAAACAGAAATGTGTCCACACACTGTTAATCCCCTGGAGGGTGGGGACAACCATTTTAAAGGATATTAGTGCTAAACTCTAAAGCCATCTACCCCTTTCTCCTGATGACTCCAATCATAAAGTGCATGATTAATTTATTAATTTGTTCATTCTACATATATTTATTGAGACCCTGCTACATGGCAGAAATTGAATTAGCCACATTCAAGGTGAATAACAAGTGAACAAAGTAGAAGATTATTATTGACCAAGATGGCCTTAATAGTCCTTTGGCTTTACTAAGCTCTAGACAGGTTTCTTACTGTCTATAGACCCTTGACCTCGCTTTGCTTAGTCTTTACTTTGGAAGATTTGCAATTGTAAATTATTTTTCTGCCCCTTTGAGACATAAATCTAAAATCCTGGAATGTCTTTTTCAAGGAACTGGGAGTCATCCCTTTGAAATGTAACCATCAAGGAAGTCAGGGCCCCTCTTTTCAGTTTCTGTGGGAGGATAGGAGCCTAATTTGCTGGATAAATGCCGATTAGCAAACACAGATGGCCTGATTACATTGACCAACCTCCTTCCTAATGTCTTCCAGTTCTTTTCCATGAGCTCACCACAGCACTTATAAATCCTTCCGCTTTTTATTTCAGTGGAATTGAGCTCCATCTCTGTCCTCCATATCATTAGTCTTGTCTCTGGTGGCTCAGACGGTAAAGAATCTGCCTGTAATGAAGGAAACCCAGTTCCATCCCTGGGTTGGGAAGATCCTCTGGAGAAGGGAATGGTTACCCACTCCGGTGTTCTTGCCTAGAGAATTCCACGGACAGAGAAACCTAGCGGGCTACAGTCCATGGGGTTCACAAAGAGTTGGACATGACTGAGCAAATAACACTTTTTACCTTCTGTTTGCAATAGTCTTAAATAAAGTTTTTCTTGCCTGTTCTTTTATATCTATGTCATAAATTTTGATATTTACTGTTCATAAAAATCATCTGAGTTTGTTAATCCAGTAAGTTTGGGTATGAGCAAGGAATCTGCACTCCTAAGCAGCTGGGTGGTATAAGTTCGATTCAGTTCAGTCACTCAGTCGTGTTCGACTCTTTGTGACCCCATGAATTGCAGCACACCAGGCCTCCCTGTCGGAGAAGGCAAATGGCACCCCACTCCAGTACTCTTGCCTGGAAAATTCCATGGATGGAGGAGCCTGGTAGGCCTGCTGTCTATAGGGTCACACAGAGTCAGACACGACTGAAGTGACTTAGCAGCAGCAGCAGGCCTCCCTGTCCATCACCAACTCCTGGAGTTCACTCAAACTCACATCCATCGAGTCAGTGATGCCATCCAGCCATCTCATCCTCTGTCATCCCCTTTTCCTCCTGCCCCCAATCCCTCCCAGCATCAGAGTCTTCTCCAGTGAGTCAACTCTTTGCATGAGGTGGCCAGAGTACTGGAGTTTCAGCTTTAGCATCATTCCTTCCAAAGAACACCCAGGACTGATCTCCTTTAGAATGGACTGGTTGGGTCTCCTTGCAGTCCATGGGACTCTCAAGAGTCTTCTCCAACACCACAGTTCAAAAGCATCACCACAGTTTAAAAGCATCAACTCTTCGGTGGTATATAAGTAGGACACCGAAAAAAGAGACACTGAAAACCACTGGTGCCCATGGTCCCACTATACATAACATTAAGGATGGGATCATCACCGGCAAGTCACAAGACCTAAAAGCCAGCTTAAGGATTCACAAAGGCCAAATCTTGGACATTTTGACCATTGAAATAATTAAGTATAATAATGATTTCAGAAACATTGTGCAAAATGGAAATCTATGAGTGTATACTGATTATAAACAAATGAGCAAGTAATTAGGGAAAGGAGAGCTCTTGATTAAGGAGGAAGGCTGAGAGATGACTGATTGATATGTAGAGAGGGGTAGAGTTTCAAAATCAACTATAACAGTAAAGACTAGTTCACTCAAGAATCACCAATGATGATAAATCAAGGGAGAAAGTTTTGATGAAGAGCATGGTATATGCATGGTTGAAAAGTATCTCCTGACAGATTGCTTCTTAGCTGCAAGAGAAAAAATAGTGACCACGTGATCATGTAACGGGACCATAACTTGGCCAGGAGATCAAAGTTGACATCAACAATGAACGGCAGATGGACATCATGTGCCACTATATATGATACCCTGGAAAGGACATAAAATTACTTGAATAATATTTATATTAAGAATTTTAATCCAATCCTTAGAGAAGCTCCAAATGATGATCTTTCTACTGAGAAGGGAAGGGAGGAAGGATGTATGTATTGCTCAAAAAATATCAATGTCATAAAAGATAAAGAAAAGCTGAGAAATTATTTCAGATTAAAGGAAATTCAAGAAGTCTGAATATTAAGTGTATTGTGTATGATCCTAGACTGGATCCTGTACTCAATGAAAAAATGCTACATAGGCCTTTGTTCCATCTGTTGATAAAACTGCAATATAGTTAATAGATACCTAAGAGTTAAAAATTTCATATTGATTATGTAAGAGGGTATCCTAATTCTTAGGATATACACATTGAAACATTAATGGGTAAAGGATGATATTATACATGTTATACATATGTGTTCAGAAAAAATATAGGTAGATAGCAAATAATAAAGGTAAAGCAAAAGGCAATGGCACCCCACTCCAGTACTCTAGCCTGGAAACTCCCATGGATAGAGGAACCTGGTAGGCTGCAGTCCATGGAGTCACTAGGAGTCAGACACGACTAAGTAACTTCACTTTCACTTTTCACTTTCATGCATTGGAGAAGGAAATGGCAACCCACTCCAGTGTTCTTGCCTGGAGAATCCCAGGGACGGAGAAGCCTGGTGGGCTGC
Source organism: Ovis aries (assembly GCF_016772045.2). Classification (NCBI taxonomy): domain Eukaryota; kingdom Metazoa; phylum Chordata; class Mammalia; order Artiodactyla; family Bovidae; genus Ovis; species Ovis aries. The sequence goes on along the minus strand of NC_056059.1, from coordinate 57,144,439 downwards.
CGTCTCTGGGGGTCGCACAGTTGGACATGACTGAAGCGACTTAGCAGCAGCAGCAACGCTGTGTGAAACAGATGCAAGCATTCTTTGTATTATTCTTGTAATGTTGTTGCATATTCAAATAAAAATTACTTCCAAATAAAAAGTTGAAAGTGTGCCATTAAAAAAGGCATACTTACACAAGGAGAAAACTAGTAATTTCATAAAGCAAGCCAATGCATGGGCTTCACACAGCTGCAACTAAATATTATGCCCTTAGCCTTTATAGAGGCTTGATTAAGAAGATGGTTTTATTTATTCTGTTGTTTAATGTAAGAGAAACCAATCCGTTTATGCATTTTCCTGTGACTGTAGAACAAGGGAATAGCTAGGTTACAGAAAAGCTTTACTGAAGAAAAAACTAATAAAATGATTAGATTTTCTTTATTTCAATTTGGAGAGTCATATTAGCTCTTTAGTTTTCTTCTTTGCCTTGACAATTTAGAGCCAATTTTGTTATACTACAGTAACTCTCTTTAGCCTAGGTTGGCTGGTGCAAGAGACAGCACCTTTGTTCAAAGTTCTGCCTCTTTCTTTATTATTTTCTTGTTTAAGGTCTATGTCGTTAAACTGAAACAAATAGCCTGCCAGGTATTTCACCAGCAAAGATAGATTTATGTGGATCACCAGAGAATTGCAATTCAGGGTCTGCAACCATGCTGAGCCACATGCAAGTCTCCATGTAGCAAGGGAAGGAGAACACTTTAATAGAGAGGAAAAGGAGGTTGGGCGACCTATAGTAGACAAAGAGTCCATGATCTTTCATTGGCTGAGTGTCAAGAAAAAGAAGCATTTCTTCTCCATATTGGGCTCTATTACCATTGCAGCGGGTGGGAGCTCCCCCTTCTGGTCTCCCAACTATTTAATTGAAGTTTCTGTTTATTCACTTTGTAATATTAATGAGCTTCAATTTTGGGGATGGGATTTTGAAAGTTAAATGTTAAAACTGCATCCCAGTGTTGAAAATGTTGCATTATAATTAAATATGGAAATGCTATACTGAAGCAAAAAATGCACCAGGTCTGTTCTTCAGAAGAGAGAGGCAACTTTCAGATTTTGCTCAAATGCCACAATCTGGGGAACCTCCTGACAATATACCTCAAATAGCAATGCCCTTCCCACTGCCTCCCCCAACTGAGGTTACTCTCTATCACTTCATCCTGCTTTATCTACTTGCTTCACATTTAGGCACCAACTTTTTAATGTATTTGTGTGCATTGTTTGTCTTTTAAAACAAAAATTCTGTGAGAGCTTTGCCTATTTTTTTGCTTATTTCTAAAAAAACAATGCTTAGCAAATGAATGAATGAGGGAGACAGAGTTGCATGTCCCCATGAATTCATTCTCTGGGTTTTTTACTTAAAAGCCAAAGTAAAGCTTTCCATTACAATACAATCTTTACCTCTGTAACAAGTCGACACACACACACACATACACACCCACACACACGTGTGTATCAGCTCAGTTCAGTCACTCAGTCATGTCCAACTCTTTGCAACCCCATGGACTGCAGCAAACCAGGCTTCCCGATTCATCACCAGTTCCCAAAGCCTGCTCAAACTCATGTCTATCCAGTTGGTGATGCCATCCAATCATCTCATCTGTGTTCCCTTGTCCTCCTGCCTTCAATCTTTCCCAGCATCAGAGTCCTTTCCAGTGAGTCAGTTTTTTGCATCAGGTGGCCAAAGCATTGGAGTTTCAGATTCAGCATCAGTACTTCCAATGAATATTCAGGGCTGATTTCCTTTAGGATGGACTGGTTGGATCTCCTTGCAATCCAAGGGACTCTCAAGAGTCTTCTCCAACACCACAATTTAAAAGCACCAATTCTTGGACACTCAGCTTTCTTTATGGTCCAACTCTCACATCCATACACAACTACTGGAAACAACATAGCTTTGATTAGACGGACCTTTGTCAGCAAAGTAATGTATATGCTTTTTAATATGCTGTCTAGGTTGGTCATAACTTTTCTTCTATGAAAGGAGCAGGTGTCCTTTACTTTTATGGCTGCAGTCACCATCAGCAGTGATTTTGTGTCAGTTGCTTAGTCGTGTCCTACTCTTTGTGACCCTATGGACTGTAGCCTGCCAGGCTCCTCTACTCATGGGATTCTCCAGGCAAGAATACTGGAGTGGGTTGCCATTTCCTTCTCCAGCAGTGATTTTGGAGCCCAAGTAAGTAAAGTCTGTCACTGTTTCCATTGTTTTCCCACCTATTTGCCATGTAGTGATGGGACTAGATGCCATGATCTTAGTTTTTTGAATGTTGAGTTATAAGCCAACTTTTTCACTCTCCTCTTTCACCTTCATCAAGAGGCTCCTCAGTTCCTCTTTGCTTTTTGCCATAAGGGTACTGTCATCTGCATATCTGAAGTTGTTGATATTTCTCCTGGCAATTTTGATTCAAGTTTGCGCTTCATTCACCCCAGGATTTCACATGACATACTCTGCATATAAGTTAAATAAGCAGCTTGACAATATACAGCCTTGACGTACTCCTTTCCCAATCTGGAACCAGTTTGTTGTTCCTTGGCTTCCCTTGTGGTTTCCCTTGTGCAGGTGCACGTCTATCTGCAATGTGAGAGACCTGGGTTGACCCCTGGGTTGGGAAGATCCCCTGGAGAAGAGAACAGCTACCTGCCTTAGTATTCTGGCCTAGAGAATTCCATGGACTGTACAGTCCATGGGGTTGCAAAGAGTCAGCAGACACGACTGAACGACTTTTACTTCACTTCATTTTCCATGTCTGCTTCTAACTGTTGCTTCTGGACCTGTATACAGATTTCTCAGGAGGCAGGTCAGGTGGTCTGGTATTCCCATCTCTTGAATAATTTTCCACAGTTTGTTGTGATCCGCACAGTCAAAGGCTTTGGTGTAGCCAATAAACCAGAAGTAGGTGTTTTTCTGGAACTCTCTTGCTTTTTTGATGATCCAACTGATGTTGGCAATTTGGTCTCTGGTTCCTAAATCCAGCTTGAACATCTCAAAGTTCTCAGTTCATGTACTGTTGAAGCCTGGCTTAGAGAATTTTGAGCATTACTTTGCTAACATGTGAGATGAGTACAATTGTGCAGTAGTTTGAAAATTCTGATATTGCCTTTCTTTGGGATTGGAATGAAAACTGACCTTTTCCAGTCCTGTGGCTGCTGCTGAGTTTTCCAAATTTGCTGGCATATTGAGTGCAGCACTTTAACAGCACCATCTTTTAGGACTTGAAACAGCTCAACAAGAATTTCATCACCTCTGCTAGCTTTGCGCATAGTGATGCTTCCTAAGGCCCACTTGACTTAGGTATGGACCTAACTTTTAGGTATGGACCTAACACAACTTAGGTATGGATCTAACAGAAGCAGGAGATATTAAGAAAAGATGTCAAGAATACACAGAAGAACTATACACATATACATATATATATATATATATATCTGCATATGTATATGTGTATATTTCAGACTTTGTTAATTCACAAGGCAAATATTGCCCAACTCTTCATCCTCATCAGCAGCAAAGGAATGGAAACTGCAGAACTATGTGTGTGCCCACGTGTCTATTATATTATACCTATTTATAACTCTATTTGTAATACCAATTTAAAAACTCTCCAGATCTTAAGAAAGGAGATAATATACAATTCTAGAGATGTGTCTGTATGTATGTGTGACTGGTAAGACTGGACAGGGGCTGCTGGAAAGAATGGGATAGGAGGGAAGGAAGAAGTCTCCAAGCTATAAGTTGAACAGAGAGTGAGGCTATTGTTTAGGAAGTGCTGGGCAGAAGCATCTAGAGAAGGAAGCCATCAAAGGCTACACTGGTCAGGTGTCCTCACCAGGTAAGGACCCAGTGTGTTTACTGTCTAAGATACCTGGGAGTGGAGTGAGGAGAACTTGGGAAGGGAGAGGGACAAAAGGCCCCATAGTTAGGAGATTGCTTGGTATGTTAAGGAATTTAGATTTTAACCTTTTAAGGAATCACTGAAGAATTTCAAGCAAAGGACTGACAAAATGACGTCAATTTAAAGAGTCATCTGGTGGTGATGGATATGTATGAAGGTATATGTTTATTAAAATATCAAGTTGTATATCTTAAAAATGTACAATCTTTATTTTTCAATTATACCTCAATAAAGTTGGGGGAGAAAAGCTCTCTGGTAGCAAGTTGGAGAATAGTTTGTGAGCAGACAGAGGGAAATCAGAGCTATTGACATAAAACCAGCAGTGGCAGCCCTTTCTACATACGATTGAATTTTGTGAATTAAAAAAATTGTAGCAGAGATAACCAAATGTAGATTTTCCTCTAAATGAAATAACACTCATAGGTTTTAAAAAATTAATACATTTTTATATCTCTGCAAGTGTTTGGGCCTACTTAGAATTTAAGTTTCTATCCATAGATCATTAAAATAGTTGACCTTTATTTTAAATTTATTAATGTATATGATATTAATCTCTTTTACTTTAAATTTATTAATGTATATGATATTAATCTCTTTGACTAAGCTAAGGATAAATTTATTTTTAGAACCTTTGCCATGTCAATTGGTGGCATGATGAAATGATGAAATATCAGGCTGTGACTGTTATTTTCTTCTGAAGAGTCAATTCATTTTCTTATTTGCTCTTAAGGAGTGGATTCAGAGCTATAATATTTCATAGTTCTGTTGATGGTGACAGCCACATTCATTATAAATGGCTTATTAATCCTACAAGGCTTCCTTTAGCTCAAGAATCAGTAAGTTCATCAGACATACAACTTCTGGAAGTCTGCAGTTTGTAGAAAGGAGTCATGGTAAGTGAGAGAACAGATGCATCATTTGAAAATTTGAGTACTTTTGTAATGGAATTCACTAGTAAGACCTTTGAACAAGCAAACAGAACTGGCACACACTGCCTGATATATTACTGGGCAGTGACAAGGTTTAAACCAACTACAAAACCTAGGCATAATGTCAGGGGATCAGAGAGACTTTCTAGAAGTTATGAGCCAATTCCAAAGGTCATTCTGGATATCTGACTGGATAAGGCATGACAATAATCTCAGGAGGTCTATTTTCAACTGTACTGAAGCATTTACTGCTTTCTCTCTGAAAAGTAAAATAAAAAGTCAATACAATGAAGCTATCATCTTTAACTGTAGCAAATGAGGAGCAACTGGAGGAGCAATCCAAATAACTCTTTTAAGACCAATCATGAATATTAAGCATCTCTTGCTTTTTTTTCTGCCCTTTCTATTTAACACTGACATTTCATTTATCATATCTATGTCTTACATGATTCTTACATTAACTTTTTTGTCCATATGTACATACCTAACTCACCTTATGAGTTTTTCCTGTCTTTATAAGTATTACGTTGTTTATTAATTGTGCTCAGTGTATCTTATGAATTTCATCTAGCCCATTTGTTTTTTCTATTCTTTATGTAGAATTGAAATTCTTAAATAATACAGCAAACTTGCACTGCAGTAGTTATGCAAAATGAGATTTCTATCATGTTATTATAATTATTAACTGAGTCATATAAGCACTGACTAATAAATTTAAGTAGTTAACTAAAAAAAGGAGAATTATAGGATTCCACCCCCCAATACTTTTTAAACAATATTTAAAAATTATTTGCTTCTATGTAATTTCTCTTACTAACATGAAAGTAGCCTTATTATTACTTTTTTTCATCTAATTCTTTAATTTTGCTTTAGGTGGAACTAAGTTAGCTCAAGTAACAGTAAATACTCAAAATAACAATGTCTTAAAAGATAAGTTTATTTCTCTATGTATGAAAAATAATTTCCAGCTAGCAAGAATGAGCAAAGGAAAAAAAAAAAAGGCAAACCTTTTTCTCAAAAGTTAAATACAAGATGTTTATTTATTGGCTTCAGCTAGAAATTACTCATATGACCATACTCAAAGGATGCTGGAAATTGTTTTTGCCATTGGCCATGAGCCTAGCTAAATATCAGGGTTTAGGGAAAGAAAGAGATAATGCATTATTGGAAGAGGGATATCAGGGCTCTATCACAAAGTCTGGACAGAACCAAAGTTTCCACCAAAATGTAAAAATGTGATTGACTCATAAATAGGACAAATGTCCGGGCACCTTGTGGGAACACCATCATTTTCCTTCTGATATAAAACTTGATGTATCCAAATCCATATTATTACAACTATCCCTAAAATGTGCATAATTATGATCAAGTTAGCATATGATTAAACATTTTTCTCTAAGAATTTAGATACAAAATAACTAATAATTATCTTGTGCAGCATACTTAGCAAATACATCTTATTACCATAATAATATCAGGATCATATCATTAAACCAAATATAAACCTTTGAAAACAATTAAAAATGAACCCAACTCTCCCTAAACAGGTGCATACTTTTCCTCTGTAAATCTAAAGAACATCGGCCTTTTTTATTTGGTTGGTTTGTTTATCTTCTGAATTTCATATTTTCAGAAAAGTAAACTGCTTATCTCTCCTTCAACATGGGTAATTTGTTAAAAACTGGAACTTTATACATTTCTTTTTTTGATCCTTGGCTCAAGTCAATTTGAGGTGGCTGACCTCTAAAATTTCTTTGAGATCCCAGGAAATCTTTAGTTAAAGGATGTCCTACACTTGCCTTTTAATTGGCTTCCACATTATATCTTCATTCATTAAAGTTCTCCTACTAATAAACCTGGCACTTTCCAGCCTCTCAGTTGCCAATATCTGCCCTACTTGTTTAGGGAGAAAAGACAAGTTGGCTGTGCAGAGGGGCTACAGTGCTTTCCACTGCACCATGTAATCCTTGAAGTCTTAAGGAAGGGGACTAATATTCACTGAAACAATTATGCATTACTGAACATGAGATTAAAGTTTTATTTGATATACTTTAGCAGAATTATATTGTTTTTTAAAAATAATCATGCACCTTGTTAGCCATATTCTTGAGTATTTTATGTTTAGTTTTCATTGAGGTCTTTTTTAAAAATTTTATTTTCAAGTTAGTGTTCTTGGAATATAAAACAGCTATTGACCTTTATATATAAATTTTGTAGCTACCTACCACATACATTTTCTTACCGTTTCAAATAATTTTTTCACTTAATTCTTTTGCACTTTCCAAATGTACAATGGTATGATCTTCAAATATTTATCCTTTGTATTTTATTCTCCTACTTAATTCTTTTTAGAGGTTTACTGCTTATCACCATGAGGAATTGATAGTCACTGGTTTATAATTTCTGACTGCATCTGAGATGCTAGAAACTTTACCCTATTCACTAAATGAAACCCTACAGCTATTTATAAGGTAGGTATAACCAATAGTTCACAAAGGGAAATTGCTTAAGGTCACCAAGGTCACAAAGGTCTATGGTTTTTCCCGTAGTCATGTATGGATGTGAGGGTTGGACTGTGAAGAAAGCTGAGCGCCGAAGAATTGATGCTTTTGAACTGTGGTGTTGGAGAAGACTCTTGCGAGTCCCTTGGACTGCAAGGAGATCCAACCAGTCCATCCTAAAGGAGATCAGTCCTGGGTGTTCTTTGGAAGGAATGATGCTAAAGCTGAAACTCCAGTACTTTGGCCACCTCATGCAAAGAGTTGACTCATTGGAAAAGACTCTGATGCTGGGAGGGATTAGGGGCAGGAGGAGAAGGGGACAACAGAGGATGAGATGGCTGGATGGCATCACGGACTCAATGGATGTGAGTTTGAGTGAACTCCGGGAGTTTGGTGATGGACAGGGAAGCGTGGCGTGCTGCAGTTCATGGGGTCACAAAGGGTCGGACACAACTGAGCAACTGAACTGAACTGAACAAATAAATAAGGGACATAAATATTTTTTGAACCCAGATTTGTTCTCACAGTTCATGTATTTTCTAAGATTTTATGTAATAAACCCACAAGAAGAAAATGTAAGGTTCAATAAAAAAGAATCTATTCTCCAACTAATGCTGGAGATTTTAATCAAGGGAAAAATCATGAATCAGAAAAGTACCTATTCCAGTTATATATTGCTGTGTAATACATAACCCAACCTCAGGAGTGTGAAACTATACACATTTTATTATACTCATGGATTCTACAGGACATATATTTGGACAAGGCACCACTAGCATAGTCTGACTGTCTATAGGATACCACACAGCATGCCGTGTTCTGCTAATAGAATTGTTAGGTACAGGTAGTGTTGTATTTTTGGCTACAGGGTTGGCAAGATGAGGCTAGAAAGAGAGCAAGACAACAGACTTGGGGAGGCTCTTGCCTGGCAGGCAAAGGACTTCGGATGTTATTGTGTAGGCAGCCTTTAGAGGGACAATGACCAAATTAGCATTGCAGACTATTCTAGTAGCATTTTGAAAGCTATCAATAAACTGGAGGTGACTGAGGTGGGAGGCAGGGGGTTATGTCAAGGAGAAATGATGAATGTTTTACTGGGGCAGTAGCAGTGAGAATTGTCTTGATTTGCTGGTGGATTACAGAAGGAAGTTTGGGAGAGGGAGTGAGTCTAGGAGGATTCCAGGCAGAACTGGATGGAATCCTCACCATTCTTAGGTGGTGAGGATGTGCAGGAGGCCAGAATGACATGGAAGGGGAAATGGATGATGGATTTCATTTGGAAATATTATATCTGAATTGTCTTGTGGGAAATTTCCCCATATTACCTCAAAGGAAACTGTCAGGTAGGTAGCTGTCAGTCTGCACTACAGTTTGAGGAATCAGTGTATAGATGGAAACTGAAGCCAAGGGTGTCAATGAGATTGTACTGAGAGGTTTTCAGAAATAATAACTTAAAAAGGCATAAGGACAATCAATGAAAAATACCAATAATTCCATCCCAAGCTGAGTAGGAAGATCAGAGAGCTAGAGGAAAAACCAGGAGAAATGGAAAGAGAATGTCAAGAACTTTCTTGAACTCTGTGACTGAAACAAAGTACTTTACTATATGGATGCCTGACATCTGTTAGAAGGAGGGGAAAACTTAGGCAAATGTGTGTGAGTTAAGATGTATACATCATTACTGTTGCATTCTGTCTCATGATATCTGTGTAGATCAGATTTCAAGCTGTTAAAGAATATTTCATTCACTCCTAGCTTTCCTGATGATGGGTTCTAAATGCCTAGTTCTTTCCTTACTTTGTATCATTAAAGTTATATTGAAATATATGCTATGGGAAAAATAAAATGTGAATCTTGATATATTTTATACATAAACATGCTTTTTCAAGACTGAAATTTAGTGTTTCTGAATCTGCAATACATTATAACAATATTCTCTCCAAAATAAGAACAAATGGAACATCTTGATGAATTATCTTCTTTTGAGAATATATTTTCCCTTTTTGTGGTATCACTTGAAATAATTTTCCATAGTTGTATGGAATAATAGTCTAAGTATTTAAAAGTCATGGAGACAGTTACTTTGGGATACAGTTACAAATCAACATGTAGAAGTGCTAAAACTGAGAAATTTTTCTAATTTAAATAAGACACCAGTATTTATTTCAGAAAATACTGTCTTAAAAAGAGGAGGCAATTACAATTGCAGGTGAAAGACTAGGAGTATTTACTCCAAATTGAAATGTGGTGATTCAGAGTAAAAAGGTAAATGTCCAGAGTAAACCAAGCATGCTGACACAGTGTTTGAGACTCAGCAAATAAAACCTCAAAATGTTTGAGTACATATTTAATGCTACCTTTAATGAAGACAGTTTCATGTAAAGTCTATAGCTTCCTTTATGCATTAAGAAACTCTCAAGAGATCATATGCATTCATGCTACTGTTTTTAGACTCAATAACACTTCACAATTTTTCTTAGAATATTACTAGGAAGAAATTTCCAAATGTTTATCTAGTATATTTTATTATTCCATAAGAAACACCAATACAGTATACTAACACATATATATGGAATTTAGGAAGATGGCAATGACGACCCTGTATGCAAGACAGGAAAAAAGACACAGATGTGTATAACGGACTTTTGGACTCAGAGGGAGAGGGAGAGGGTGGGATGATTTGGGAGAATGGCATTCTAACATGTATACTATTATGTAAGAATTGAATCGCCAGTCTATGTCTGACGCAGGATACAGCATGCTTGGGGCTGGTGCATGGGGATAACCCAGAGAGATGTTATGGGGAGGGAGGTGGGAGGGGGGTTCATGTTTGGGAATGCATGTAAGAATTAAAGATTTTAAAATTAAAAAAATTAAAAACTAAAAAAAAAAGAAATCTTTTTCAGATTCTAATTCAAAGTATTTCAGTGAAATTAAAGTATATGAAAGGAGTTACGTGAATTTAAGTGCTTACAATGGGAATAGCTTCTTTAAAATCTGCATAATTCATGATACTGGTTCAACAAACCAAGTGAAAATGATCACCTCGGATTTTGGGCCCTAAAAAGACATTAGGTGAAATCCCTCATCTGGGTCCCTGATGGGTTGAGTGAAGAAGATGGAAAAGACGTGAGGCAGATAAATAAGACGCAAGCACTATACAAGTGTAGGATCTGTCTACACTAGCGTAGGATCCTACACACTTGTATAGGATGTACACATCCCCTATACAAGTGTAGGATCTGTCTAAATAATCTATTCTCCTTCTTGGAATGGCCCTTGTTTCTCTTCTTTATGATATTTTAGCACAAATATCTTTTCTCTGTGAAGTGTTCATCATCCACTTCCCCAGACAGAAGTCATCCCTTTGCACATATCTCGTCATTGATATGCATATGTAACTCATTGTACTGTACTGTAATATCTCTGAGGCCATCCAGATGGTGAGGTTTTTTTTCAGAAATCTTTTGTTTTTATTCAGTACCAGAAAAGTTAGATTCAAAATAAGAGACTAATTATCATTAGAACCGTTACTTTTTTCAACACATTAAAACAGTCAAGGCATCATACTTTCCTCAAGTGGTAAAAGGATGTGAATAAAATTAGAGGTTAAAGAAATTAGATATCTTTACCTTGACGTCTTCTAATCCACCTCTCAGAATTATAAGACAAGGGTGGGAGTGGTCAGCTAATCTCAAATCACAGGGAGAGAGATACATATAGGCTCAATATGTATAATACTACTTTTTATGAAGAAATGATAATCTGGGAAACATCTGACATTTTCCTGAGGTCTGATATGAACCCAGCATTATGTAATATGGTGTTTCCAACTCAAATTAGTATTGTCAACATTTTAAAAAATGCTTTTTTGTGTGAAAAATTCTCCTGGAATAATCCAAGAAATAAGAGCGGGGTTGGGGATGCAGGGAGAAGACAGCCTGCTGAAGTGAGGACAAGTCAAGGGTATTAGTTTTTTAGATTCCCTATCAGCTTGGGCACTTCCCAGCTGTGTGGATTTGAATGCATGCTTTAGTTTTCTCTGATTTAATTTCAGCATCTTTAAAATGGCCAAAGTAACTGTCTCATTGTTCTGATAATTAAATGAGACTGGGTGTGTAAAGCATATAAAAACAGTAGACATCAATAAAATTTAGTCTTCTTGTCTTATCTAAACTCTAACCAATATTTACTCCATAGTTGAGCAGTTCTTTAGTGTGCAAAAGAATAGGCTTGAATTCTTTTCAAGATGTATATTCTTGAGCATAATTACAAGAAACTTTGATCCAGAAATCTTTTTAACAAATCTTTTAACAAATCTTTCAGGTGATTCTGATGTAAGTGCACTTTAGCAGATCACACTCTAAGTTGGAATACCACTGAGAACCATTTAGGCAGACTGGTAGATGTGTAGTATATGGGGCCATGGTGGCTCAGATGGTAACGAATCTGCCTGCATTGTAGGAAACCTGAGTTTGATCCCTAGGTTGGGAAGATCCCCTGAAGAAGGGGATGGCAAAATATAAAGTATTCTTGCCTGGAGAATTCCATGGACAGAGGAGTCTCACGGGCTACAGTTCATGGGGTTGTAAAGAGCCAGACATGACTGAGCGACTAATAAGTTCACTATAATGTGTTTATAATTTTATGTAAGTAGAATTCAGAGATGATAAGTCTATAAGAAAACAGGGAAAGCATGGGTTTAGTGAGTTCAAAACAAACATTTTTTCAAGACTCTGAAGGACACTGTCATTTTTACTGTGAGAAATGTCCCCCGCTGCTCTCATGTTATCTAGACACAGCAACATGAACCAACCAAGGAGTGATTGTAAGCACACTGAAATTTGTGGTCATACCGACACAGACAGTCTCCCTGAACAACTTCATTCAGGCTTCTTGGAGCTCTTTTTTGAAGGAGACCAGACCTTACATATATCCCAATCCTCCCTGTCCCACTGCTGGACTTCCCTGCATAGCCTAGTTATAGCAAGACTCCTGCCAAGTCAGTTTAGAGAGAATCTCACCACCCTTGATATTTAATCACTCTGGCCTGCCTTCAGCAAGAATCCAATCCTATTAGGTCAGTTTAGCAAGAGTTTCTCCTACCCTTGATATCTCCTTTTAGTATTTTTTCAACCACTGATCCCTCAATCTGTTTCTTGGCTATAAATCCCCACTGCCCTTATCGCATTTGGAATTGAGCCCAGTTCTATACTGAGGTCTCTTTCCTCCTAATCTGTTTTTACTGCGTTAGCTACTGTCTAGCTGTGCTTCTCTTTAATAATATATAAATGTTAAATCTATTTTTGTACCCACAGCGTGCTGCTCACCTCAGTACCTACTGTGCTTAACACATGTGCACATTTTTATGAGTAAGTAACCCAGAGAAGGTGCCCTCTCCAGGGTTCTGTGTGTAGGCATTCAAAACATCTCGCAACATTTTACTTTATCTTCTGAAACTGCCTCCCCCACTTTGTACAACTTCACATCCTTCAAACGTAAAAATTAAGTTTTCCTATAAGTCTTTTTCCTTTTCATTTCTCCCTTTCCTTTCCCTATTTCCCTACCTCCAAGGTCCTGGAAAACACTTTCCTACTCTGTATTTCTATGAGTTTGACTTTTAAAAAAATTTTCTTTAGATTCAAATAAATGATACCATGTAGTATTTATCTTTCTCAGTTTGGCTTATTTCACTTGGCAGAATCTTGTCAAGATGCACAAATGGCAGGATATTTTTTTTCATGGCTAGAAATGTTCCATTCTGTGTGTATATCTATCTATCTCACAACTTCTTCATTCATCCATTGATGGGCACTCAGATTTTTTACATATCATGGCCATTGTAAATAATGCTGCAACAAACATGGGGGTGTGTATCTCTTGATATAGCCACAAGTGAAATTGTTATATCATATGGTAGTTCACTTTTTAATTTTTTGAAAAACCTCCATACTGTTTTCCATAGGGGTATCAATTTACATTCTGATCAGGCTTCTCTTTTCTCCACTGCCTTGCCAATACTTGTCTCTTGTCTTTTTGATGACAGCTGTTCTAATAGGTGTGAGGTAATATCTCATTATCATTTTGATTTTCATTTCCCCGATGATTAGGGATGTTGAGCATCTTTTAACATACCTTTTGGCCATTTTGATATTCTTTTTTGAAAAATGACTATAGAGTTCTTTTGCTGTTTTTCAATTACTTTGCTTTTTGCTATTGAATTTATGTATTTGGATAGTAAATCTTTGTCAGATATATGATTTGCAAATATTTTATCTTAATCTGTAGGTTGCCTTTTCATTTTGTTGGTGGTTTCCTTTGCTGTACTGAAGCTTTTTAGTTTGATGTAGTCTCACTTATTTATTTTTGCTTTTGTTGTCTTTGCTGTTTATGTCAAATCCAGCAAATCATTGCTAAGACTAAACTCAAGGATCTTACCCCATATGTTTTCTTGTAGGATTTTTATGGTTTGAGGGCTTGTGTTCAAATCTTTAATCCATTTTTAGTTGATTTTTATGTATGACATAAGGTAGACATTCAGTTTCATTCTTTTGCATATGGTTATCCAGTTTTCCCAGCATCATTAATTGAAGCAACTATCCTTTATTTAGTATAACCTAGGCTTCTTTGTTGTAAATTAATCGATCGTATAAGCATGGGTTTATTTCTGGACTCTATTTTGTTCAATTTATCTATGTCTTTACACCAATATCATAATATTTTGATTACTGTAGCTTTGTGATTTAGTTTGATAGGAATCTTTGTGGGACAGTTGCCTAAGTACTATCATAATTTCTAAAATAACATCTGACAGTCCTTTCCCTTGATCTATTCTTTACATCAAGACTCTGTGACAAGCAAATGATAGAGTACCAAGTTCAATGCCAAATAGAAATTATTGATTCACAAAACTTAAAAATACCTGGCTAAGGTTAGCTTCAGCCAGGTATTTATCTAGCTTTATCGAGCAGTTCAGAAGTGAAGGTCCACCTTCAGTTTCGCATTATCTTTTGGCTCTGTTTTGTGCTGAGTTATTTTCATACTCTGGCTCTGCATGATGGCTTCTTCTAGGCATATTATTGTAATCACTGGAAATCCTAGTGCAGAAAGGAGACTATTTCTTTTTGGTAAACATATCAAAGAAGAAAAGATTGGACATATTGGACAATTCTGAATTATTTACTCATCAATTTAAGTGATATAATGCTTTAGTTTTTCAGATCTGGGATACATGTTTTGCTCCAGATCTGAAACACACAGATGAAGAATGAGTAGAAGTAGTTTTCTTAAGAAATTGCAAGGTACCATTATAAGAAGAGGAAATGGGTATTAGGTGGTACAAAGCAACTTATTTATCCAAACTCTTCTGGGTTTCTAAGCTTTTTTCAGTCTTTATTTTCTATACCTGGAAATTCTTTCCCCAACTTCTTTCTGGTGACTTCCTATACATCCTTTCAGAACCAAGTCAAATGTCATCTTAGGGGTCAGCTTCTGCTTAACTGTCACCTTATTAGGGAACCTTTACTTACCATCTTGTTTTGTCTACTTTCTTATTTCCTTACTCTAATTTTTTACTCTGCACAGCACTTTTTTTTAAAACCATTTGTCACATTATGTATTTTTTACATCTCCTTACTAGAATGCCAGCTTAAAAGGGCATGGATTTTTGACTGCTTTTTCACTGTTCTATAACCAGTCCCTGGAAGAATACCTAGCACCGAAGAGGTGCTCAATAAATATATGTTAAATGAATGGATGAATGAATGAAATCATCTCCTACCTCCTGAGTTCATGTCAGTAACTACCTCCATGTCTAGTCAATATCTTGTATACATTTTTGTTCTGGTCCTAACACATTGCACTTTATCTACAGGAATATATGTATCCCTGGTTGGACTCAGCAAACATTTACCTAATTGTACTAATCCTTCCCTCTACTTTTGGGGCTCTAAGTATTCATGAATTCTGCCCCCACTAAGTATTAGGGAATCTATTTTATATTCAGTTTTCTTAACTGGCTTCATTAGTCTGACTCTCAGCATCTGGGAAAGAAGAAATTTCTAGTTACCCTTTGTCAATTTATTCATGTTGGGTTAGTAACTGCTTATTTATTTATTTTCCTAGTTTTGTTGAGAAATAACATACATGAGAAAGCATCATTACAGCCTTGTATATATGCGCATGTGCACTGGAAAGAGTGAGGTGTGTATACAGAAATAGAAAAGCCAGCACAGCTCTTTACTTCTCCACTTTGTTGCCTCACATGGGTTCTTGCAGAGTTGCAAGATGGTTTTTAGTAACTCCTGGGTTATAACATTCCTCTTTTACATCTAGTTAGTAAGAATGAATTCTTGGTGGTCTTTTGAGATAAGAAGGTTTTTCTTTCCCAGAAGTCCTGACAAACTTGTCTCAAGTCAATTGATTTATATAGGACTATAGACTTCACTTTCACTTTTCACTTTTCATGCACTGGAGAAGGAAATGGCAACCCACCCCAGTGTTCTTGCCTGGAGAATCCCAGGGATGGCGGAGCCTGGTGGGCTGCCGTCTATGGAGTCGCACAGAGTCGGACATGACTGAAGTGACTTGGCACAGCACAGCACAGCACATGTACTCTTAATGGGCTTCCCTGGTGGCTAGCAGTAAAGCATATATCTGCAATGCAGGAGGCCATCTACAATCCAGGAAACGTGGGTTTGACCTCTGGGTCAGGAAGATCCCCTGGAAAAGGAAATGGCAACCTACTCCAGTATTCTTGCCTGGGAAGGCCCATGGACAGAGGAGCCTGGCAGGCTACAGTCAGTGGAATTGTAAGAGTTGGACATGACTTAATGACTAAACCACCATCATGACTATGTGCTCTTAACACTGGATAGACCAACTGGCTAAATTAGGGTATGTGGTCAACCTCACTTCAATAAAACCTAAATAGGAGAAGAGATTTTCCCAATGAGAATTGAGGGTATTGTTAGTAGGGACAGAGGGGACAACTACTGAGAGGGCACTAATAAATGTCCTCCATAGTCCTGCTTCTTGGTACTCTTCAGAGGAAACTTGAGCATTGATGACAAGTTCCATATGGTATATTTTAAAAGAGTTGATTATTAAGTGAGTCATGTTAAGAAGAGTCTCAAACAGGGTGACTGAAAAACCAGAACTATCTGAGACAAAGACTTGAAGAAAACTGGCCTATTATTTAAAGCAGAGCAGCTAATAGTGGACATGGTATTAAGCTTCCAGTATTTAAGGCACTGCCATGGATAGGAGGAAAAAGGTGCCTGCATGGCTGTAAAAGGCATAACAAAGGTCAATAGATAGTAATTTTAAGGAAGTAAATTTTGGCTCATTATAATAAGAATTTTCTCATAATTGAAACTGTCAACAATGGAATGGCTCTTAGGATATTGTGAGGACTGTAAAGTTGAAAGTGTTTATGTATTAATGCTAGATATTACTATATAGGAGCTCTTGGAAAAGAGAGATTTTTATGGCTTACACAGTAACTGTATAAACTGATGCTTTATTCTCAACTCTGACCTCTTTTAAATAATCACCATGGTGGCTTTAATGTAATACACTTTTTAAAAGTTCTTTTCTTCCATTATTCAACAATAAGCCACTTATCCTACTTACTTCTGATCTCTTTATCCCCTGCAGCTTTCATTTTATCTTCTAAATCTTGACCATCTTTGCCAGTTGTATTCATCTTTCAGACCTTGTCTTTGAGAATGTAGCCACTTGAAAACTCATAAATATGTTAAGTAAAATTCATTGTCCACTTCAGAAAAGACACATGGCATAAAACCCATGGTTTAATTACAAATGGATTCTTGCTAGCTTAGAATACATAATAATCATTTTCAGTAGAGGGCCTACATGCTGCCATGATTTTATGATATTATATGCTTTATCTTATTTACTAATTAGTAAGGATACTGTCTTTCTAGATTTGCTGCATTAGAGCATGCTGCTCTAAACAGAACTTGAGTTCATTTGTTACACAGGCTTTTGCTTTTGAAATGAATAGAAAAGCGTACTGCTTTTGAGCTTATGTTGGCTTTAAGGCAGACATTTATTCTGTTATGCCTAAGAACTGATTAGCTCACAATTATTAACATTTGTTAACCTTTTGATATAGGCAAGGGATTTTTTAAAAGATTCCATCATAAGTAAAAGCATTTAAGAAATTTATATTCCACTTTGTTGAGAAAACACAGACAAGTAGAAAATTTTTAAATTCATATATTTAGGCTCATTCAAAACCATCTTTTGTTTTTTTTCTGAATAATGTGGAAGAAGCTATCTGGCTTTTATCATCCGTGTTTGGAAGTATTCTGAAGACCAGGACAGACTAAGCTATTTGTATTGGTGTTTGGCATCTGCTGCCACATGTCTGTGTTTGTCTTCATTAAAATAATTAGACAGTAACATGTATCTAAGTTGGAGAGTGCGTGCATGCTCAGTCGCTCAGTCATGTCTAACTCTTTGTGACCCTATGGACTGTTGCCCACCAGGCTCCCCTGTCCATTGGATTTTCCAGGCAAGAATACTGGAATGGGTTACCATTTCCTACTCCAGGGGATCTTCCCAATCCATGGGTCAATCCAAGTCGGCTGCATCTCCTGCACGGACCAGAGGATTCTTTACCACTGAGCCACCTGGCAAGCCCAAGTTGGAGAAAAATTTATTAAAAACCTTAATCTGGGTAAATAAATAGTATCTCTGAAAGCATACATGATGCTTAATCCAGAAACTTGTTGTTGATGTCCAGTGGCTCAGTCGTGTCTGACTCTTTGTGACCCCATGGACTGCAGCACACAGGTGTCCCTGTCCTACACCATCTCCCAGAGCTTGCTCAAACTCATGCCCATTGAGTCAGTGATGCCATCCATAAATAATACTATCAATGAGCTTGGGGTCCTAGCTACACTTAAAATGTCCATGCGTCTGACATCTGTCAAATAGCAGAGGCAGGTGTCAACTTCTGACGCATCTAGAAAAGATACTGGTTCTCGTCTTTGTATCCATCTGTCATTCATCCATCTATCAGCTACACATACTTGACAGAGAGAGGAGATGCCCATTCGTTGGAATGATGATTTGCTGTTTCCATTTCACAAAAAAATTGAAAAAGCTGAACTTTTGAGTGTCTGTGCTGTTACTAAACCAACATGAAATTTTCTTCTCTGTTTGAAAGGAAAAACATCTCTAAGACATGTGTTCAACCAAACTGCTACATCTTATTCCAGGAAAAAAATAAATTCAAAAACACTAGCATGGATTAGTTATGCCCTATTCTGAGGCTGGTAACTAACAATTCTTTTACATGGGGATCATTTGGTCTTACAAACACATGTGTGCTAAGTCTCTTCAGTCGTGTTTGACTTCATGACTGCCAGGCTCTTCTGTCCATGGGATTTTCCAGGCAAGTATATATTAGAATGGGTTGCCATGCCCTCCTCCAGGGGATCTTCCTGACCCAGGGGTAGAACCTGCATCTCCTATGTCTCCTGCATTGGCAGGTGAGTTCTTTTCCACTCGTGCTACCTGGGAAGCCCTATAAATGTATGCCAAACTACAAATTTCAGTTCTGGCATAAGCAAAACACTATTATGGTTAAGTATAAATCAGATAGGTCCCTCTACCTCAGAACTCTAAATTAACCAATTAGAACTCAGAACTCTGGCAACCTTAAATGTGCTCTGGGACTACTTCTTTAAGTCAGTTTTAGAGCAACTGAGAATATGGTTCAGGTCTAAACAGGAGAAAAACCAAAGATGATGCAATCTGTCAGATCAAGAGCATTATAATTGTAAGCTGAAGCCCATGGCACTGTAGATTCATTCATAAATACATATGGTTGGTCATCCATGCCTTTTATTCATTCAATTAAAATTCTGATCAATATTAAAAATAGGATTTCTAAAATACAGTAATCTGGATTTGGGGTTTTCTGGGAAATCAGTAACATGCAGCTGAACAGAATTGTTATAGAAACTCTCCTGTTGGCTTAATCAAGTCACACAGTATATATACATGCTCCCACATCCGACCTGTGGCGGGCATTTATAAACAGGATCATTGGCCTCAGAATGTAGGGTTGGAAGGATGGGTAGCATAAAGCATGTACTACAGGACAGTTCATCTTCATGATGCATCTGTGGTGAAGATGATTATTTAGGGCAGTTTCAGCTGCCTTGGAATCACATTAAAGAGGTTTGTAAAGTTATTAATTTTTAAGTCTCATTGTCAGAAATTTAAAAACAGTATTTAACATCAGGATCATAGTGGTGGAAAGTGGAGAGAGTGGGCAAGATCTGACTTGCATAAATATTTTCCAGGTACATCTAATATTTAGGTTGGGAAGCTGCTATATATTTAGCAATCTTAGCATATCCTGATGTGGTAATTTGTACAAGGAGCTCAAATAATATGCAGAATGTCTGTAAATGGGAATTGGACTCTCTGGGCTTTAGCTACTTATTTACTAGTTATTATTTGCGGGTCTTGGACCAATTATAGAATATAAATCTAAGTGATTACACTTGTAAAATGAAGTCAGGGATTTAGTGTGCTAGAGAATACAACCAAAATTCCTATGAAAATTTAAAAAAAAAATACTCCTAACATGCAATAAGGAAAAGGCGATGGCACCCCACTCCAGTATTCTTGTCTGGAAAATCCCATGGACGGAGGAGCCTGGTAGGCTGTAGTCTATGGGGTTGCAAAGAGTCGGACACGACTGAGTGACTTCCCTTTCACTTTTCACTCTCATGTACTGGAGAAGGAAATGACAACCCACTCCAGTGTTCTTGCCTGGAGAATCCCAGGGACCGGGGAGCCTGGTGGGCTGCTACCTATGGGGTCTCACAGAGTCGGACACGACTGAAGTGACTTAGCAGTAGCAGCATGCAATAAAGTAAATGTTATTTATGAGAGAAAAACTACTATTGAGAGCTTTTGATAAAAATCGACATTTTTTATTTTAAATTTTCTCTAAAGTCAAGAAACATCCCATTGAAAAAACATTTTACCAACTGATTTGCTTGAATGGTTTTGGAACCGTAAAGATTACTAAAAGGTCTGATATGACTCACAGCTCTTTTTCCTTCAATTTTATGTCAGAAAATATGATCAAATTGTACTTCAGCAGATTAGCATAAAAGTAAATACAACTGAAGGGAAAGACAGGGAAAAAAGAAACTATCATCATGTCAAAATACATTTAAAATAAATTACATTAAAAGACTTAAAAGTCTCTAGAAAAATTCATAGGCTCTGTGCATGTATTTCTCGTTTAATTTAGCCAAAGGCAAAGGACAGCACTGAAGACTGAAAAATACAGTTAAGCCACAAGAATAAGAAGAAAAACAGGACTAAATTAAGGGGGATTAAAGTCTATTAATCCCTCCTTGCTAACACTGCAAGTGCAATAATACAGAAAATTATGAGTCACTCAGGGAGACACAGTCAGCTAGACAGAATAATTCAGTGTCCTTAATCTTCTCTTTTTTGGAATTGAGAACAGTTATAGATGGGGACACATGCAAGTCATATCACATCCATTCCAGTTTTTAATTATTTAGATATTTTCCATTTTAAAGTATGCTGTAAAACTGCATTAAAAAATGAGCAAGCATCAACAATATTTGAAAAAGAAACAACTTTGAACCCAATACTTTGGCATCTACTTAATCAAATATAAAATAAGATAGAATTTAATTATTATAAACTAAGTTAACCTGATATGATTTACAATACTCTGAAAATTCTACATACTAAAGAAAATGGAAAAAAAAAGTGACAGCATTCAGATCTCTTCAGAGTGAAGAAAATGTTTTCAAAATAACAGGATATGAATTTGCAATCCAACCTTCCTACTTATCAGGTATGGAACTTTGAATATGATATTTAATCTCTCTGAGGCTCAAAGAAGAGAAAATATTTTTGAGGTAGACTGACAAAGGGGGAGTAGTGAAACTGCAGGTAACTATACTTAAGGGGCAGAAATATGCTCTTACTCTTTGACCTGTCTATTTCTCCCATCAGAGTTTTTGAACAGAACTTAAAAATACATAAATATATTGCATTTTCCTTATGTATGAGTAGTTAAAACTTGCATTCCTTTTTTGCCTTGTAATATTAGTAACAAATAATTCAAATTGTTAATTTTAACTGGGCTCCAGGTTGCTTATTATTTGTGGGACTTGGGCAAACTACAGATAAACTATCCATAATTTTGTATCTTGGACTACTGACATAGAAATGTGGTGAGAACACAAATGGTCATGAATGATATATTTAGCACCGATGTATATCTGGTAATTTCTGTGGTTCTCCCAGGTTTCTGTGGCCCACAAAATACCCTTAATACCACTAATAAGAAGATAGCACTACTGGATGAAACATCTGAGAACAAAGCTTGCTAAATTAACCACAAAATTGGAAGCTGCAATTGTACACATACTCTCATTCACAACAGCATGAGATTTTAGGAAGCTAGAGATCTGTCTGTTGAGTAAGAGTATAAATTGTATGAACTTTGTCAAAATTAGTCTTGAGAAACTATTAACAGGCTTCACAATGCCTAAGGGAATCAAGAGGCTAACAATTTTTTTCAAGAGATACTGTAAGTTTGAAATTCTTTTGATAATTCCCTATGCTAGAAGTATAGAGATCACTATTTGTATATATCCATTCTTCAATATTGATTTTTAGCTGGACTCATAACAATAAACACATTTCTCAGCTAATGGAAAAGTTGTGGAATGGAGGTGAAAGTGTTGCTTGGTAATTTCCAGCTAAGAAGAGAATCTATTTATAATAACATTAAAATGAATAAAGCATTTAAGAATAAATTTAACCAAGGAGGTGAAAGATCTATACACTGAAAACTGTAAGACATTGATGAAAGAAACTGAGGAACCACAAAAATAACTAAGAAGCTAGTTCATGCTCATGGATCGGAAGTAGTAATGTTTTAAAATGCCCATTATATCTCAAATGATCTACAAGGAGAATGCAATTTCTATAAAAATTCCAATGGCCTTTTCCACAGAAATTAAAAAAAAAATCAACAATTTGTATGGAGCCACAAAAGACTGAAAATAGCCAAAGTAATAATGAGAAAAAAGAGCAAAGCTGCATTACACACCGTAATTTCAAACTATACAACCCAGGGTTCGAACCCATGTCTCTTATGTTTCCTGTACTGGCAGAGAGGTTCTTTACCACTAGCACCATCTGGGAAGCACAGACACATAGATCAATGGAACAGAAGAGAGAGACACAAATCGTCATATATATGGCCAATTAATTTATGACAGGAGCCACAAATTCTGGAATTAATATTAGGCATTTATTGCTATTAACTTTTCTTTTAGAACTGCTTTTACTGCATATCATACGTTTTGGTATTCTGTGTTTCTATTCTCATTTGTTTTGAGATACTTTAAAAATTTCTTATCTTTTTGACTGATTGGATGTTCAAAAGTATGTTGTTTAATCTCTTCGTATTTTGTGAATTTTCTAGTCTTTTCCTTCAATTGATTTTCTAGATTTTTTTTTACCACTGTGGTCAGAAAAGTTGTTTGATATAACATTAATATTCTTAAACTTATTAAAATTTGTTTTGTGGCTTAACATACAAGCTAGCTTGGAGAATGATTCATGTGCACTGGAGAAGATGTATGCCTCTGCAGTTGGATGGACTGTTCTCTGTCTGTTAGATCCATCTGGGCCAGCATGCAGTTTAAGTCCAACATTCCCTTATTGATCTTCTGCCTTGATAATTTATGCACTGTTGAAAGTGAGGTGTTAAAGTCCCCTCTTATTGTATTGCTCCCTATTTCTCCCTTCAGATCTGTAAGTTATTTTTCTTGTATCTTCAAGTGCTCCAATGTTAGGTGCATACATATTTAAAACTGTTATATTCTTTTAGTGAGTTGACCTCTTCATCATTATATAATGACCTTCTTTGTCTCTCGCTACAGTTTTTAAAGTCTATTTTGTCTGATATAAGAATAGCTACCTCTATTTTTTTATTTTGGTTTCGTCTTGCAGGAAACATTTTTTCCTTTCGTTTTCTGTCTATATGTGTTCTAGATTTTAAAATATGTAAGTATGTGTGTATATGTGTATATATGTATATATACATTTTCTAACAATCCTAATAAGGAGGGTTTGATTTTCAATTTTTTAATCTATTATATTTAACTCTCATATGTATTAATTTATCATGTCTACATATTTGGTGAATATATACATACATAATTCAATGTTTTTGAGATAAGTTCCCTCAGTTTTTATTGCTGTTTAATAATACAACATTTTTTTGCTATGGATTTTCTTTTGAAAATGACTTTAGCTGTAACCCATAGATTTTGCTAGTTTTGTTATTTTCTAAACAGACAAATTTTGTTCCAGCTCCTAACAGTCTAACAGTATTATAACTAACAGTATTATAACAGTATTATTAGTCTAACAGTATTATAACTTTTCATTCACAACTTGCATTACTATTTTCTCTGAGCTAGTCTATGTGTTTTTTCTACTGTTATTTCATATGGTGAGATTCTTCTTTTCTCATGCAACCTCAGACCTTCCCTGCTCTTTTCACCTACCCTCCACTTCTTTACATCCATTTTCTTTCTTTTTTTTTCCCCCCTCATGGTATATCATTATTTCTTGTACTACCTTATTCTAACTATAGTTTGTATATATATATATATATATATATATATATATATATATATATGAGTATAATTGCTTTACAATGTTCTGTTAGTTTCTGCTGTACAACAAAGTGAATCAGCTATATGTATACATATATCTCCTCCCTCTTGAACTCCCTCCGCCCATCTCACCCCTCCAGCTCATGACAGGGCACCAATCTCTGTATTGTGCTCTCTGTATTGTGACTATTTATAGGTGTGTCCAAGTCTCAGTCTGTAAACTCTTTCAGTGCAGTATAAAATTTTGATTTGCCTTGAAAATTCATAGGTTATATGTACTATATCCTGTACTATGCCTTACACAGAATAAATACTTGGTAAATACATAGCAGCTGAACAAATGCCTATGTCTGAGTGTCAGTGAATACAGGATACAAAAACCTACTGAACGGACCCAGGAATTCAGTGAAAGGAAATTCCAGCTTAACAGGTGGGTAGCAAGTCCAGACACCAATCAATGCCAAGTTGGAATTGGAATGCAGCAGGTTTCAAGGTTGCTCTCAAGAAGATGAATGAGGATTCAAAGCAATAAACAGAGTGACAAATGAGTTGGATGATAGTAGTGACACAGTAAAGAAAGCATATGCTTCTTCTCTCAAAAAGAATAAATGAGACAAAGAGAAACTCTAGGAAAGAGAAACAGCTAAATATGTCTAAGAAAGTCATTGTCCAAATGTGAGATAAACTAAATAAGGGAGGATTTTGAATAAATAGAGAAATATAAAGAATCCATTTGACCTGGATGCTTGGGATAATTACATATATTAGTACAGAGATGGTGATATTGGATCTAAAGTAAAGGAAATGGTATTCCTTAGTACTTTAGTTGGCTCTCCATTGAATATTTATGAAGTCATTATACTGTAACTGCTGTTTATTAGTCTTCAGCTCTTACAAAGCATGCAGATTTAATTATGGCTCTAGAACAGAAGCTAAATGTTAGAAAGCCTTATAATGTAAAGGCAGAGATGTTGCCAATGGAAGGTAGGCAGTGGAGGGGATGTATAGGTGAGGGCTCAATAGAAGTCAATTAATTAAAGTTTTTGGAATTAAATAGAGGGTTAGGCATATTATTTAACTCAGAAACATTATCAAATGAGAACTAAAAATCATATAATTAATCTATTGTTTCTAAGGGGATGTAATATATGATACTTCTCTTCCTCACCTGTGTTCCTAAATAATTGAGAAAATAGGGAGAGCAGGGAGAAGGCAAAATGCCATTTTGGTTACTGGTGTGGTCTCAGGACAGGATGGATGAGGGCTAATAGGCTTGCTCAGCGAACCTCAGTGTTGGACACAGCAGCCATCCTGCAAGGCTCAGGCAGGTCTTTCCTCACAGCAGACAGCAGCAGGGAACTTCTGAAGTGAAGTGAAAGTTGCTCAGGAGTGTCTGACTCTTTGTGACCCCATGGAATTCTCTAGGCCATAATACTGGAGTGGGTAGCCTTTCCCTTCTCCAGGGGATCTTCCCAACCCAGGAATCGAACCCAAGTCTTCTGGGGAAGTCCAAAAAGGGAAGGGTAGAATTAGGAGAGAGCCATGCTTAGTTTATTCTCTCCAATTTTATCATTTAGATGTCTCTCTTTACCTTCTCCTGCATGGAATAAAGGCATAGAAAGTGGCCAGGAAAGTTAAAGCTGGGGTGCCCCAAACACACAGAAGAAACCACAGTAACTAGGAACTAAGTATTGCCCACTCACCACCATCACTACCATCACCACCACCAAGGGCCTGAAAGGAAAGAGATGGGACTAGTAAGGTCGAGTTGTTCTACGTGAATTGATTCATCTTTCACATTGGGAAGTTAGTAGATATCATCCAAAATGAATAAAACAACAAAAAGCCTGTTTCCTATTTAGCAGTAAACAGATATCCCTAATAAGATTTGGAGGATTAAAAATTAGGTTTACTTTAAAATGAGGAAGAGCAGAATAGGAGGAAGGTCACAGTTTTTCTTTATAAGCTCTTCCATTTGATTTTGCTTTCGTTCCAAGGAATATTTTGTGGTTACAAAAATAAGGATAAAGTGATGTGTTCTTGTATTAAGTTAAAATTCAAAATAACATTCTCCATGAAAGTACTATTTTAGAATTATAATAAAATATTAGCTGATCAATACTCACCTTATTTCTTTTCCCCCAAGATTCAATAGATATATAATGTTTTAATAAAAAGAATGCTTTTGTAAAAAATGAAAAAAAAAAACCCCTCTAATACTTGTTATATGCTATGTGCCACGTTGTGTGTAAAGATTTCTGTGCATTATTTTAATTAATCTAGATAATGCCTCCATATCAAAGACTGGTGACCAGGTGGCTTGCCCAAGGAACAAAGAGTGGTACAGCAAGGAATTCAACTCTGACACCCAAGAGTGCAATGTGAAATATATCACTACATGCACCACATTCCATCCAGACAACCCCTGCAGTATTTGTAGGAATATACTTATTGAGGAGAATAGCTGAATTAAACTGAACTTTTCCTTTAAATGGCTGTATTGGACTGTAATTTAACACAAAGTTCAATCACCTGCTTTAAGTATATGTGGAGATCTGCTATCGTACAGATGACCTGAGTAGAGGCGGACTTTGCCAAGATTAATTAAATGGCTCATACTCAGAGAGTTTACAGTCTAGTTGGGGAAATAGGCATGAGTACAATTACCAAAAAATATAATGACACAAATATAATCTCAGAATAAGATCCGTAATTTACTCTGTCAGTGCTAGAGCAAAGTTTCAAAATTAACACTACAGATCTTATTAAACATCTGAATGAGTAACTAAGTTGCAATTTTAATTTTCAATTAGGAGTCATCTGTCCCTTTAAATAAATATCAAGGCTTAAATATGGAACCAATGCCATTCTTAAAATTACCCAGAGGGGAGCATCAGTAATGAACATTGATGTCATTTCTTTAGAACAACTATAATAAAATGTCCTTTATATTTTCCCACAGGCACTAAGAGTCACAAATTAGAATAATATTATGCAAATTTCCTGGTAAAGAGAGAAACTCCTTTGGCATATATTGATTCACAAAAATGAGGAAATGAATCCTCAAATGACTTTTAAATAAATCATGAGAACTGAAACAAAATCTACATAAAGAATGAGAACATCAAGGCTAATGATTCCATGCTGATTAGAACTATTTACATATACTGAGTACATATACTTACTATTTAGTATAGAATAGTAGATTTTCTAGGGTAAGGAGATCACATGTAATATTTATGTTTGGGGACTTGATACCAAACCTTAAGAAATATCACATAGTCTACAGAAAACTAATTTTTAAGAAAATTCATTCTGATATTGAGCATTTTGTAATTTTGATTTGGACTGAATGAAAACTCATGTCGAAAGGATAAGTATCAGAAAGGTAATGTGTTTTACATATTTTCCAGTATTCAAGTTATTTCACACCCTTACTTATGTTACGAGTAGTGTATAGCAAATGTTCTAATTCTCCATATCAAGTAAGAACATCTAAAATGAAATGACTTGACAAATTAATAATAAAAAGAAAAAATGCATTATTCCCAGTACTTTCCCTGAGTATCACCCTATGCTTTGATTCATATATATCATCTTATTTGTCACAGTAATATTTGAGTAACACAATTATATTTCTATTCTATACCTAAGGTCCTAGGTAGTGAATAAACATCCCCATGTTTATGTAACAAATATGTGGCAGAGTCAAGTTGTGAACAGATTTGCCAGCTTTGGAGCCTCCATTCCTAACTGTACATCATACTTGAGTAAATCTGACTGGAATATTTTAAATTCTAGTTAACATTTTCTAGTTTATGATATACGTTCTTTCTGTGCAAGAGTTTCTTAAGTTTATGGAGATACTTGGCAGCATTTTAATTTCCTTAGAAATTTGTTTGTGATGGCAGCTGAAGGAATCTGTCCTTTAAAATGGACTTGGACTATGCACAATTGGACACACAAAGCGGATTCCCAGAGCTCACTTCCCTCACAGAGGACATCAGGGAATTCCCCTGAGGTCATGAACGGTACAGTTTTTGCCAAAGCACAGCTGTAAGTGCTTGCTATGAATGGGATGTAGAAGCAGACCTTCCCAACCAGATTTTGCTGTCATTCTCCAAATTCAGGTGTAAAATAAGCCAGGCTGTGGGGATCACCAGAGCAACTGTTAAAGCAGTTGGTGAAAGAAGTGCATATTTAGTAAGAATCGCTCCTTCCCTCAACCAAAGATCCAGCCCTTCTCAACCCAACCCCCACTAGATTCTCTGTCTTTGATGTTAAAGCCCAGTTAATGCTTTTTCCTCTGGGTTGTTTTCAGGATTAAAAGAGATCATCTCTGTGAAGTGATTACTTCAGAGCTTGACACATAATAAGAACTCAAGAACTGTTAGCCATTTTTGTAGTTACTCATGCTTCACAAACTGTTTTCATCCAGGCCCTTTAAATACTGATTGTAATTCAGTGAGGTAGGCATTCTTGTCCCCTTTTTCCAAAGAACGAACCTGACACTAAGAGACGCTAGGGTATCAGCTAATTCAACACAACCAATCCTAAAACCACAGTCTTCGAACAAAATGTGATATTTTTCCTACCACACTGATAACACCTGAAGGAGGAACCAAACCTACTTTTCTGGTTAAGCTGTCATGTGTTTTGTGCTCCAGGCTTCCCTGGTAGCTCAGCTGGTAAAGAATCTGTCTGCAATGCAGGAGATGCCGGTTTGCTTCATGGGTCGGGAAGATCCCCTGGAGAAAGGAAAGGCTACCCATTCCAGTTTTCTTGGGCTTCCCTGGTGGCTCAGACAGTAAAGTATCTGCCTGCAGTGTGGGAGACCTGGGTTTGATCCCTGTGTTAGGAAGATCCCCTGGAGGAGGGCATGGAAACCAACTCCAGTATTCTTGCCTGGAGAATCCCCATGGACAGAGGAGCCTGGTGGGCTACGTGTCGCAGCAAGTTGGACACGGCTGAGTGACTAAGCACACGCTTACATGTTGGGCTGTAGTGCACTCTGCACCAGCTCTCCTCTCTGGCTTTGCTGTACCTCTCACTCTAGCCAGATGTAACGCTTGATCCATGGAGCTACTAAGGAATCCGCATCTTTGCCTGTCTTCATTGAACTCTGACTGCACCTTTGGCACTGCTGCTTGAACACTGTATTGCCTTTTATTTTCCACATTGTCATTTTCCAGGGAGTCTCTCACTTCCTTATTTATATTTTGAATTTTCTCACATCAGTGACTATATCTAATAATTCTTTGATTCCCTCACAGTGCCTATTGATTGATTGAGTCAGTCTGCCACACAGCCATTTAACAGATACGTCTCCTTGTCTCCTATATGCCAAGGATGTGTTTCTTGATCAACTAGGCAGATTCCCTGGGCTCTTATCCTAATGTGAATTGGAGGAGACTAAAAGTAAATACACACATACATTCATAAATTAGAGAAAATATCAGAGAGCTATAAGGCCTATGCTGAGAATTAAAATAAGCTTTGGTTGAGAATGACCAAGTGGCTGCTTAGTCTGGATGAAGAACTCTCTGAAGTGGTTAAATTTGAAGCTGATATACAATTTGCTAGAAAGGACCTATGGTAGATTAATTCTCATAAATTGGATAATCAATAACCACAAAGTATTAGATTAAGCCTGGAAAAACTGAAAATCTGGTTCAATATATAAATAATATGTGAATAATTTTTCCATCTGGCTCTTGTTAGAGGCAAGAAGCTACAGGGAAGTTTTCAAGCATTAAGCATTTATTCACTCCCGTCCAATGTTCTGGCATTGAGGTTTTAATAAAAAAAGTGAAAAGTTATGTTTTATGTAATTTGTTAGTTCATAGACAATGTCAAAAGGACACACACTTGACTTCAAGTAAATGAAAAGGAAAGCTTAAACAGTGAGTCTATTCATCTCACTAAGTGAGAAGTCTAGAAGCTGTCAGTGACTGGAGCAGTAGCTCTGCAATGTTATCAAGGGTTTAGCCTCTTTCTAGTTTCTCACTCCACTAACCTAAACATGAAGATGTCACCCTTCTGGCCGTAATATAGTTGCCCCATCAACAGGTGCTGCACCTGTATTTCTGACAGGAAGAAGAAGAATAAAAGGGCTTTTTATTTAGAAAGGATGCCCTTCTTATGGACCTGAGTTTGTACCTCATTGGTTAGGGAAGTGGGGTTTCCATTTGGACACCTTGCTGTCCCAGTTTTGACTGCTATCTCAATCAAAATTTAGGTTTTATTAGTAAGTAAGATGGGCTATAGATACTGGCTATGTTGTAAGAGTGTATGGCTGTAGTGCAAGCACTGCATGTTTGTAATGCAAGTGCCTGACCTCAACTTCGATGGACAAGGCATCCACGTCAATGAGGCATCCACGTTGCTGATGGCTATCTCAAATAAACTCACTGCAGGCCACAGAACTAGATAAATAGCCAGCATGCCGATCCTCATTGAGGTTACTTTATTTAAGAGATGTTAGTTGATGTCAATAACACTATTTGGACCACTTGTTCTTTCTCTTCCTGCTTTTTAAATTCCTGCTCTTATGTTTTAAACTCACCAATAAATAGGAAGACCTACTCTTGGCCCCCATAAAGAGAAGAACCCCAA
Organism: Ovis aries; assembly: GCF_016772045.2. Classification (NCBI taxonomy): domain Eukaryota; kingdom Metazoa; phylum Chordata; class Mammalia; order Artiodactyla; family Bovidae; genus Ovis; species Ovis aries. The sequence goes on along the minus strand of NC_056059.1, from coordinate 57,113,732 downwards.
GCACAAGCGTGCTCTCTCTCTCTCTCTCTCATCCCTCCCCCAATTTGGCCCCAAGTGTGCTGTGGAATTTTCAGGTCCTGTAATACATGTTTATTTTTTCAGTTTCCTGGGTTAATACATTTAACCCAGTATAACAAACAGATAAGCAAACAAAGAGATTAAAAGCAGAAAATATTGTTTTAAACTAGCTTTTTGGGAAACATGGAATTTGTATTTTCTTTCTAAAATCTGATAGTTCATCAGTTAGTTTTTGAAATCTTAATACTCTCCTACGTAGGCCATAGAAAATTAACTATTTTTCATATTTGACATTGAGATGTATGGTTCCCAAAGAACTTTCCCTTCTCCCTGTCAATGATCTATCAGATGGAGTCACTATCCAAATATCCGTTTCTTTTCTAACATGTATCTCCAAATGAGACTGTCACACTTTTGTAGCACCTTTATGAGGCTGCAGTTCACCTACTCAGTTTGGGAATGGAAGAGTCTTTTGGGAAATGTAGAAGTAATAGAGATTTTGGTTGGCCAGTGACTTGTTTTATAAGGGAAAATTGATGTTCAAATGGCCCTTAAGTAAAAACACTGCATTACTACAAGGGTAGCATCTTAAACCCTCTGTAATCCAAAGGCTTAAATCACTTTCTCACAGCAGAAAAGTTACATCATTCCCTTGAAGCTCTTTCTATATAAATTCAGAGTTTGTTTTTATCAGCTAAAAATTTTAGTAAAACAATTGATCAAATATATTTTCACATTCTTTAGGGCTAACAGAAGGAAAAACCTAATTGTTGATTACTCTTTCTGTTATTACTGGTTTAGTTTTAAGAGCAAATATATTTCTTTCTGGAGCTGAGATTATACAAACACACTCTCCTAGAATTCTAATTTTTTTCTCATGAGCAATAAGAACATAATTGTATGACTATGCCCTGTGATGAAGTATTTGGGAATTCAGAGAGTCGTTCAATGGTTTGTTTTTGATATGTGCCACTTTGCTTCCCAGGAACGTGTTGGAGTAAGTTACTTCCCTTTTTCAACCCACACAATGGAGCCTGAGGCTGAAGCTTGGGACCTTTAGCTGCTTCAAGGTAGTTAAGGACAGTGATTCAGCCACATCTAGCACCTTTTTAAACCTGGGAAAATTCTCTTCAAATAACTGTCAGCAGAATTATTTTATGCTTTCCCTAAGATTATTAGAATTGAGCTATTTTCAGGAAGCTGGTGAGCTTTCATAACTGCTCCTATTCACCAGAAACTTGCCTGGAGGTCTCATGGGACTTCCTTGCTGATACAGTGGCTAAGATTCTATGCTCCCAATGCAGGGGGCCCAGGTTCAATCTCTGATCAGGGAGCTAGATCCCACATGTCACAACTAAGAGTTTGCATGCCACAACTAAAGATTCCATGTGTCGCAAATAAGACCGGGCCCAGCCAAATAAATAAATAAATAATAAGCTTGCCTGGGAGCTCTCCTAATTAGAGCTCATTGTCTAAGCTCTCCTGACCTTATATTCTCAGATCTTGGGCTTTCAATTTTCCTCTCGAGCTTAATATATATGAGCACTATTATTTTTAGCAATTAGATTAAGGATGATTCATGAATACAGTCCTAAGGTAACATCAGAGGTCTGACAACCATGAACAGGCCTGTTATTCCCACTGTACCACAGAATGGTGATCTTACCTCCTAAATAATTTCTGAGACACATTTGCCAGGCAGCTGGCAAATAGGAATTAAAGAAAGCCAAACTGTGCTACCTATGGCTTTCTTCAATAAAGCATGCTCATTGCATGCTTAATGATCCTTTTCAGAGCAAATTGCTATATGATTTCTTATTTTCTATCTGATGCCTCTGATGCAAAATGGCCTTCCTGCCAATTGCTCTGATTTATTCTTCTTTTCTGAAATATTCCAGCACTCCCTGGGTCCAGCTGAATTCTTTTCTTCCATTCCCATAATACCCTGTTCATACTGCTATGTCAACAGCTTACCCTAAATTTTGGGGACTGGTTTATATGGCCTGTATTCCTCATAGGACTGAGTTCCTCAGAGCAGAAATGCAGTCTACATGTTCCTATAGCACCTAGGCTACTCTATAAAAGAAGTAGTCCATAAAATTGTGCAAAATCCATATTGAGCTTCTTTTTCTTCTCAATGATGTAGTCATCTTTCTTTAAATGAAGCTGAACAGTAAAAGGTAAAAATTTGAGGCTGACTTCCTTATATCTTTTTGTCATAATGGAAAAGGTGAGTAAGATATAATTTAAAACCTAAAACTTAATAGTGTTTAAAAATAAGCATATATTTTAAACCCCAACATTAATAGAGAGGTGCTCATTTCTCTCCATTAGCAAGAATAAGAAACTCTATAGTTGGTTCTAGTCAGCAGTTCAAATACCCACAGAGGTACTTGTGTGTGCAGTATTTGGAGGTCTAAAACAGTGACTTAATTATATGCTCACTTGGCATCTGCATTAGTAATATCTTAGGGCAACTTAAACAGAAGAATAGAATCCCAGTCCTGGAAGAATTTCAAGGAACAGTTGTTTCTATATGTCATAAAGCACCAGACCCAGACATAGAAGTGACACAGAAGGGTGAGGCTCCACAATGAAACACCACAATCAAACCACCGATTTTAGAAGATAATGAGGCAGATGTGGTAAACGTTTATAGAAAGATGAAGCAGACTAGGTGTGCAGCTCAGCTCTTCCAGAAAGCACATGCTGTCCAGTTGCAGGGAGTGTGGTTTGTGGACAACCTCCGGCTATTGACTGTTTTAGTTTGTTTCTGCTCTATTAGTTTCTGGACCAAGACCACTCTCTCATAGTGGCTCTGGGACAATGGCTGAGCAAGGTGGTAGTATAGTTGCTGTTGCCACCCATGTGGGCCTTCTGTAATGAGTAATCTTTGCCTTGGAACTCCCTGCTGGGCTAGCAGAGACCAATCCAGCTCTGCAGTGATCTGCGGGCTCCCCTTGCCCAAGCTGGCTTCCATCTCTTTTCTCCCACAAGTGTTACTCCCTAATAAACTTCGTGCGCTACTGAACTGGGTCTCCGTGTCGGCCTCTTGGAGAAATCAACCTGCATTTCACACTCATTCCCGTGTTTGCTTCCTGGAGAAACCAAGCTGCAGCAGAGCACCACAGTACCACATGACAGAACACCAAACCTGTCCCCGGGAGGAAGCTGGCACCTAATCCGTGTGAGCCCAGACTAGATCAGTTTGCTTGCCTCAGTTAACATAACCCTGGAGTTCCATCCCAGACCCAGCGCTCCCTGTGGACAGAATCAGACCTCTGTTGCGACTGCATTATAGGGGTGCTTTCCTCACCCCTCTCAGCTGTGTGTCAGAGAATACTCCACATTAAGCTCCTTTGTGCATACTCTGGGTCTCAGAATCTGCTTCCCACAATATTAGGAATGCGTGCATGCTCAGTCGCTTCAGCTGTGTCTGACTCTTTGTGACCCCATGGACTGTAGCCTACCAGGCTCTTCAGTCCATGGGATCCTCCAGGCAAGAATACTGGAGTGGACTGCCATTTCCTTCTCCAGGGGATCTTCCCAACCCAGGGACTGATTCCACGTCTCTTATGTCTCCTACATTGGCAGGCAGGTTCTTTACTACTAGTGCCACCTGGGAAGCCAATATTAGGAATATTATTTTCAAATATTAACAAACCACAAAAAGTTAGATATATAGAAAATTGTTGATAAACATACATGCCCCACTATCAATACAGAATAATTTTAAAGTAGACTACAAAAATGTACCACCACCACTCCCCACAGTTCTGTGTCCTCTTCCTGCACACACATTCTGTGCCATTCAATAGTCATGCTGAATTCCTTGTAGTTGTCCAAGGCACCATGCCACTGCTTTTATTTCAAGCATTGGTTCTCTCTCTCTTTTGCATGCCTCTTCTTGTCTACCTGGAGAACCCTTCCTTTTCCTCTAAGACATAGTTTATATATATTCATTGAATCTCTCTCTGATGACCTGAAAATAATTTGATCATTTCTCTCTCTCTCTTTTTTTGCCATACCATACCTGGTTTATGCTTTTGGCCTTGTAATTAAGCACTCAGAAACAAGGAAATCAGAGAAGTACAAAACTTTGGAAGGGGAATATAATAACTATTTTTTAAGCATATTTAATTTGGGAAGACATCTAAGTGCATATGTTTAGAAGGCTGTTGAAGATCCTGATACACTGGTTTGAGTATCACTGCTTGTTAGCACTTAAAGATCATTATAGAAACATAATTGGAGCTTTATCCATTATGAAATATATGTTGGAAGCAACAGCACTATAAATATACTCTGTGCATGGTGTCATGATTACAATAATTTGAAAGCTGGAAACATCTATCTCTGTTCCTTGAAGTCAGTGACTAGTCGCTTAGAAATGGGAATCATGATTGACATTACTAGGCAGCTCTCCTTTGAGGTTACTTTTAATTAGCCAAATAAATTTACAAACGAGTTACTTTGGGGAGAACATAATTAAAGTTAAAAATTTCTAAAACCATAAACTATTTCAGGCTGTAAATTGTTAAGACAAAGAGGTATGATTGTAAATCAGCCAAGGAAGTATGAAAAAGGAAACATGTGCTAACTGCTTTATATATATTCTCATTCTATCCCACACGAATCTACAAGGAAATATAACTAGTTTATTGAATCAGGTCAACTTAGTAGAGGAAAGCAGAAAGCAATTTTATTCATTCTCCTAACCATCTGTTCAAATTTACTTCTTCTCTTTCTGATAATAGCTTTGTGGATATATAATAGATACACAATAAACAAATATTTAAATTGTACAATTTGATAAGTTTTGGCATATGTCACTACCTGTAAAATCATCTCCATGATGAAAATAATGCGTACATTTACCATCCCCCAAAGTTTCCAATTATTTGTTGCTAGTTTATAGAAATATATTTTGTATATTTGATTTTTTTCACTCTGAAACCTTGCTAAACTTACATATTATTTCTAGTAATATTTTAATAGCATTTTTAGAATGCTCTACATAGATATGATATCATCTGTGAATAAAGGCTGTTTACTTGTTGTTTTTCCAATATAGATGCCTTTTCTTCATTTTTCTGGACTCACTGTACTGACTAAACAACATATAATACTAAATACATGTTGGCAATGGAATCTTTGCCTTACTCCCAAGCTCAGGAGAAAGCATTTTGTCTTTTACTATTGAATGTGATATTAGTTTTTTGTAGACACAAACATCAGGTTGTGAAACTTCCTTTCTATTTCTACTTTGCTGAGAGCTTTCATTAGGAATGGAATTTGAATTTTGCCAAATGCTTTTCTGCATCTATTGGGATGATCATATATATATATTTTGTAGTCTTTTAGTATGGTGAATTATATTGATCCTTATGTGTTAAATTTGCCTTCAATAACTGCCTGTAGTTCTGCACTGAAGGATGAATATTTGCTAGCTCACTAACTCATGTAACCTCCTGAGAATTATGTACTATTTTAGATGATGGGATCCATAGTGACTACAATAAAACAAAGTGTTCAGTGTCAGGAAGCCCATATTCTAGTTGGGTAGTCAACAAGTGAATAAACAGATATGTACTCTGTCAGGTACCGGTAAGATTTATTAAGAAAAATATAGAAGAGTGAATTAATGAGTATATTAGAAGGGAGGCTGGTGGTATAACCTTTTCATAGAAGGCAAGCAGGAAATAACTATGATAATGATAATGTGACATTTAGGCAAATATCTGGATAAAGTGAGGGAGCAAGCCATTTTGATATCTGGGAGGACAGGATCTTCAGTCAGAAGGAACAGAAGTGCTAAGGTGGGAGATGCTTGGAATATTTATGAGATTCTAAAGACATCACAGTAGCGGGATTAGTGTGTGGGAACAAAGCCTTCCATTATTATTGTTATTGAAACAAATAAAAATTGAATACAGAAAGCTATTTAACTCTATTCAAAATTCAAAGGAACATCATTTTACTGATATATTCCAATAAAATATTCAAGTTGACAATATAAATATATTGATGTATATTTATCATTCCTTTTTAACATTGATCTCATTCTTTCTTGGTTTAAAGTTGAGACATAAAAAGCTGAATAAAACATTAATTGTTTAATTGAATAATATTAATATGTCCAAGTTTAAATCTGGGTTAGTCTTGTTCACACATCACTATGCAGTTTCTAACAATGTTTTATTATGAAATTACTTCATGTGAACATTTAGTTTTATTTACCTGACATTAATTTGTTATTTAATAGATTGGATACTTCAGATTTCAACTGCCAAGGCTACTGGAAGTATTGCTTTGAAGAAAGATTGCAAATTGATGGTTATTCTTTTCACAGATTCTTAATGCAAAAAGCATTTTTCAGAAAAACATGTTTAGAGAATGGAAAAAGCTGCTGAGAACAAATAAGGCTGGTTTAAAAAAAAAACAACTATTTTTCTTAGCTGAGGAAGTTTTAGGTGTTTATGAAATACTAAAGTAGATTGTGAATCCCCAGGAGGATACTATCCCACCGACATCAGAAAATGAGAAAATAACTCAAGAAAGTTTTGCTCATCAGAGTGAATCTTGAGCAAATCTGTCCTAGAAAAAGACACTAGGGTTGTTGAGTTCTTTAAGCTGGTAGAAGTGGTGAACAGCTGGGGTCTGGATGGCACACCATGGGATCACAATCAAAAGGTTGGAAATGATACCATTAAAAAATTATAAGCAGAAGCTTATAAATTTTTATCACTCACTGCCTTTAATTAACCTTTAAAAACTATTCCTGTAAGAATGCACAGGTCTTGGCTTTTGAAGAAAGCAGGGTTTAATACAGCTGTGTTTTCTAATGAAGACCAATGGATGACTCTCGTCCAGTGTGGTTATGACATTTCAAGTATCTATAGTACTGTGCCTAGTAAAAGTACCACTGAGTTTCAAGATGAGTACAGGTTAGAAATATGATATTTTGATTTCTTAATAATTTTTCATATACTCTCTGACATTTAATAAAACTATTAATTATTTTTAGATGTGATGAATATAATTGCATTATTAGTCCATTTCCAAACTATGTCAGGCTTTGTATAAATTTACAGAATAAATGTTCAGCAGTGAGCAGCATAAGTTGTCTTCAAGGAACCAAACAATTAAAAAGGAATAGTATATTAGTTTTCTATTGCTGTGTAGCAAATCAGCACAAGCAAAGGAGCTGAGAGTAACACATTTATTTCCTAATGGTTTCTTGGGTCAAGACTCCAGGTACAACTTAGATCAGACTTCTGCTCAGGGTCTTACCAGGATGTAATCAAGCTGGTTGGGTTCTCACCTGGAAGCTCAACTGGGTAAAAATTCTCTGAAATTCACTTGGGTTTTGGCAGAATTTATTTCTGTGGGGCTGTAAGACATTTAAAGGTAGGGGTATTATACATAGGTATGAATTTGGGGAGGCAAGAAACACGAAGGGTCACCCTACTGTCTGTCCACCATACACAGCATTCATATCAACCTTAATTTAGATCATTATATGGACTATCAATCTAGTTCATGGAAAAAGTATGAGATTTGGAGCTAGGTAGGAGCAGGATTGAAACTTGGCTTCAGTACTAATTGCCTGTGTGCTCTTGGATAAGGCATTTACTATCTCTGTATCTTGATTTCTTCATCTGCAAAATGGGAAGTGTTATTGAGAAAATGAAAGCAAATGACATAATGTATGCAAAGTGTTTACCATAGTGTGCAGCATGGAATAATGAATGTTAAATAATAATAGCTGTTTGTAATAGTAATAGTAGTATTGGTGGTAAAAATAATAACTCCATTCTCATCAGTTGAGAAGGGGATGACAGAGGATGAGATGGTTGGATGGCCATTACCAGTTAAATGGACATGAGTTTGAGCTAACTCTAGGAGATAGTTTGAGCATACCCTGAGAGATAGTGAAGGACAGGGAAGCCTAGTGTGCTGTAGTCCATGGGGTTGCAAAGTGTCAGACACAACTGAGCCACTGAACAACACCAACAAGTATTGGAGGTAAAAATAGTAACTCCCCTCCCATCAAGTGATTGGTAAAATATAAATCTATTTTCCTTTAGCCTTTAGTATATATTAAAACATATTTGATATATATTTCATATTTATTCTTTTGCATGTAACAAATATAGTATAAATTATATTTCATAAGATTCATCTATTTGTTGTGTGCTTCTACAGTCCATTAATTTCTGCTTCTGTACACTATTCCATTGTGTGATTATATTTATCACAGTATATTTATCTATTCACAATATGCTTATGCATTCTCTGGTCAATGGGCATTTGGTTTCTTTCCAGACTTTTTAACTCTTATTAACAGTGCTGCTATTAATAGTCCTGGTATTAACAGTAAGGGAACAACACATACATGGATGTGTGCTCAGACCTCAAGAACTTGTATTCCCTTCTCTAATATCAACAATTTGAAATGGAAATTCACTCACTGAATATGTATTAAGCATCAAGAAAAGTGTTACATGCTGGAGACCAGAGGCAAAATACTTCTTTCAAGAACTAAGAGCTTAATGGGGGAAGCAAGCAGATTTTTAAGTGTCTGGATAGGGGGTCAAGTCCTCCTCTGGTATGGTGTTAGCCATCCTGGTTTGCCCTGTCCTGATTTTAATACTGAAAGTCCCACCTCCAGCAATCCTTCAGTCACAGGCAAACGTGAGACTTAAGGTATGAGACATGTCTATAAGGATATCCGTGATACTGTTTTTAGAATGGAGCATACATAATGGATGTTAGTCAGTAAATAATAGGTGTTTCATAGAAAGGAAATATAACCAACAGTATAGGGCCTAAGTCAGTCAGAGAAGGCTTCCTCTGGGAGATGATATGAGATTAAGGAGTAGGGAAGACGAATAATATTGTTGAGGTAAAGAAAAGAACTAGGAAAAGGATTCTGAACAAAGGCAGTACTGTGGAGCAAGTACTAAGTATTCAACACTATTCAAATGCAGGGACTCAATAGTTCATATTGTTGGAACATAGACTGTGTGTAGCAAAGAGGCAAGAGATACAGCTAGAGTAGTCAGCAGTAGCCACACTGACAGGGTATGTCCCTTATGCTAAGAAAGGACACTGTATGGCTGAGTAGGATTGAGTGCTAGGGCTGGGACCTAAAATCAGATGGGTCTTTTTTTTTTTTTTTTAATTGGAGGATAATTGCTTTACAATATTGTATTGGTTTCTGCCCCGCAACAACATTAATCAGTCATAGGTATACATATATCCTCTCCCTCTTGAAACTACCTCCCACTCCCACCCTCCCATTCCACCCCTCTAGATTGTCACAGAGCACCGGATTAAGTTTCATGTGTTATACAGCAACTTCCCACTTGCTCTTTTATACATGATAATGTAATGTATTTCAGTGATACTATCAATTCATCCCATCCTCTGTGTGTCCACAAGTTAGTTCTCTATGTCTGTGTCTCTATTCTCGCCCTAAAAATAGGTTCATCAGTACCATTTTTCTAGAAGACACATCACTGTAGCAGGGTGGAGGGGGACTAATTGGGATGGATGGTTGTTACAGTTTTTTCTTTCCCCACAAATTTCCTAGAGAGCTATGTAGCACTCAGGTCCTTGCACAGTGTTTAACGTGTGAATATAAATTAGCAATAAAAGCAAAATAAAGTAAGGAAAAAAGAATGACAAAAAACCCAAACTACCAAAAATTCTTAGTCTTTTTTTGCTAGATGGGTGAAACAGGAATATATATATATATACATATATATATATATGTATATATATATATTTTTTTTTGGTCAATTATTTTTTGACAAATCTATTTAATTTATACTCTGAACTCAAATTTTAAAAGTTATTCTTATGTAACTTTTATGTTATTTTCATTCAGCATGTTGCAGGGGATAAAATGAAAACAGCAATTTCACCCAGATATGACCACTCTTATCTGGAGCTTATTTTTGTTTTTTAAATGGTAAACTATAACATCTGTCATATTATTGTTAATGGAAAAAACAGTATAAGTATTTAACAAATGAGTTTCTCCAATACCCAGAAATACTTCTCCTTTCTTCTGTTGACTGAATTTCATTCTCATTATGTAGTTAACAAATTCTACCCCCAAATTAAAAGTTTTTTCTTACATGAGCTATCCATCAATGACAAAATTCTTACTTTCACAAAAAATCAACCCATATCATTGATTTAAACAGTTCACCATTTCATTTGTGATAGTCAAGAGAGGATGAACCATCACAAAACCAAGAAGCCCGGGAAAATGGAGAGGCTTAATTACACAGACACTAAAGTTGAAACTGAAGTGATGGGCATTTGGTTTTAATTTTTAAAAAATGATTCACATTTCTCAGACAAGATCTCTACTCTCTTATAAAAACTCTTGCTAGGGTTTTCCATCTGCCTATCCTCTTATCTCCATGGTGTTCTAAATATGAATTTTCTGGCTCTAAAGAACAAGCTTCAATGTCAAAGCTATTTTCTACAAACACATTCAAACTCTGTTCCAGTATCATGTTAGCACTTTATGGAGATATACAATCTCTTCAGAGGGAGTATAACACAAGTATGATATTTTCATCCCAGAACTGAATTCTCAAAAATATTCTTAACCTACTTGGGTGAGAAATCAGTCCCTGGATAAATGCCTTTTTAGTCAAAACTTGTATATATCAATAGCCAAAATTTGAAAGTTAGCCTTCAGTTCAGTTTAGTTGCTCAGTCGTGTCCAACTCTTTGTGACCCCATGAATCGCAGCACGCCAGGCCTCCCTGTCCATCACCAACTCCTGGAGTTCACTCAGACTCACGTCCACCGAGTCCATGATACCATCCAGCCATCTCATCCTCTGCTGGTCCCTTCTCCTGCCCCCAAACCCTTCCAGTATCAGAGTCTTTTCCAATGAGTCAACTCTTCACATGAGGTGGCCAAAGTACTGGAGTTTCAGCTTTAGCATCAGTCCTTCCAAAGAAATCCCAGGGCTGATCTCCTTTAGAATGAACTGGTTGGATCTCCTTGCAGTCCAAGGGACTCTCAAGAGTCTTCTCCAACACCACAGTTCAAAAGCATCAATTCTTCAGCGCTCAGCTTTCTTCACAGTCCAACTCTCGCATGCATACATGACCACAGGAAAAACCATAGCCTTGACTAGATGGACCTTTGTTGGCAAAGTAATGTCTCTGCTTTTTAATATGCTGTCTAGGTTGGTCATACCTTTTCTTCCAAGGAGTAAGCGTCTTTTAATTTCATGGCTGCAGTCACCATCTGCAGTGATTTTGGAGCCTAAAAATATAAAGTCTGACACTGTTTCCACTGTTTCCCCATCTATTTCCCATGAAGTGATGGGACCAGATGCCATGATCTTTGTTTTCTGAATGTTGAGCTTTAAGCCAACTTTTTCACTCTCTACTTTCACTTTCATCAAGAGGCTTTTTAGTTCCTCTTCAGTTTCTGCCTTAAGTGTGGTGTCACCTGCATATCTGAGGTTATTGATATTTCTCCTGGAATACCAGACCACCTGACCTGCCTCTTGAGAAACCTATATGCAGGTCAGGAAGCAACAGTTAGAGCTGGACATGGAACAACAAACTGGTTCCAAATAGGGAAAGGAGTATGTCAAGGTTGTATATCGTTACCTTGCTTATTTAACTTATATGCAGAGTACACCATGAGAAACGCTGGGCTGGAAGAAGCACAAGCTGGAATCAAGATTGCCAGAAGAAATATCAATAATCTCAGAAAAAGTTAGCCTTACATACAACTTTTAGAAAACAGGGGAAATTTTTGCTTTGGTATTAAAATGGTATTATAACCAGGGATCTAAAAATACCAAAATCCTGTCTCTGACCAAAGTACACTCTCTGACAAAGCTTTGGAAGGTAATGTATGCATAAGTAACAATAAGCAAAGAAAACAAAGGTAACACTTTTTAAATTTCCAGACTGGAGACACAAATTCCAATGCAGTAAATCTTAGTAACTTGAGCCATATTACACACAAATTTACCTTTTTCTAAGCTGCAGAATAACTGACAGCATCTGTCAGCATCCAGGAAAGGGACATTTAGATACTCACATATTTGCATCCTGAAGTGAAGTGAAAGTGAAAATCGCTCAGTTGTGTCCAACTCTTTGTGACCCCATGGACTGTTTCCATGGAATTCTCCAGGCCAGAATACTGCAGTGGTTAGCCTTTCCCTTCTCCAGGGGATCTTCCCAACCCAGGGATTGAACCCAGGTTTTCTGCACTGCAGGCAGATTCTTTACCATCTTAGCTATATCCTAAAGAATGCTATTTATTATAGAATTTAGTGTGCAAAGGTATTTCCCTACAGGGAATTCAAGGAGTAGTTATCAAGAGATGGGGAAATGGACAACAAAGAAGCAAATCAAGAGTTGTGGAAATCATCAGCCAGTTGTACCAACTGTGGAGAGGAATAATGTCTCAGATATCAATGTATAATGGTCACTGCAATTTGCTACCCTGTTACTTCAGAGAAACTCCTACAAACTATGAAGAAATTAGAACATCTTATGAAAATACTTGAAACAATTTCACATTCAGTTTGTCATTTTGTGGGTCTAGCATCCTTAGGGACCTCCAGAAAATTCTTCAAGAATTTGATGAAAATGGCACAGCTATAAAATAGCTTGGTTCAATCTCCCCTGAATTTCTTTTAATAATTTATTTTTTATTGAACTATTATTGAATTATGCTACAGTTGAATTATGTACAGCTGAATTATGCTGTGCTGTACCATGCTGTTGCTCAGTTGTGTCTGATTCTTTGCGACCCCAGGGACAGTAGCTCGCCAGGCTTCTCTGACCATGGGATTCTCCAGGCAAGAATACTGGAGTGGGTTTCCATGCCCTTATCCAGGGGATCTTCCCAACCCAGGGTTGGAACTCAGGTCTCCCACATTGCAGGAGGATTCTTTACCAACTGAGTTACAAGGGAAGTTGAATTATAGTGTTGTGTTAATTACTGCTGTACAGCAAAGAGACTCAGTTACACACACACACACACACACACACACACACACACACACACACATTCTCTTCCATTATGGTTTATTATGGGATATTGAATATAGTTCTCAGTGCTACCCACTGGGACCATGTTTTTGGTCCATTCTGTATATACCAGTTTGCATCTGCTAATCCCAAACTCCCAATAAAAACCTCTCCCATCTTCTGAAAGTTTCTACTACAGTTAGAATACTTTTCAGTTACTCATAGAGTGTTTACTGACATAAAATTTAATATCATTTTGTTTCCTAAAGGGAGAGGGCTACTTACCATGTTTTAAATCCTTAGAAAAATCCCTGAAGATAATTGGAGAGATAATTCCCTTTTATTAATATTTTAAAACATAAAGTAGTTCCACAGAGTATTTATTTGGAAATAAAAGCCATTTGAAGATAATCTGTTCAGTGAAGTGTTCAATGACATTCAAAAATGTTTTGAAACCAATCTGACTACCTTCAGTAAGTTGATAATTGACTCTGTTGAAATAAATGGTCAAAGCTTGTGCACATAAACAAAGTGTGCGTGAAAGGATCAAAGCAAGGTAGCCATTAATTTGCGCTCCTGTGCTTCATTATTGTTTCATGATGTTTAATGTGTATGTTGCACATATATGTACCTATTCAACTGGGAAGGGTTGGAGAACTCTGTAGGATTCTGAGTTAGATATATAACGCCTTAGACAGTCATATGAATTATAGAAGGGCTTTGCATCAGCTTTTCCAAAGTTTTATTTACTGGTAAATTTCCTTATTTTAATTTCTATTTTTATAATTCCTAATTATCAATTCACATGTAACCTCTATCCTGCAATCTCCTGCAGTCTCTAATATAGACTCATCTTACATCGCATTCATTTTCACAGTAGGACATGACATTTACTGGCTTGAGAACACTGACTAAATTGGAATGCCAGTCCAATGTGTATAAAGATGCCTACAATAGCAGGATGACATGAATCTGAATAAATAAAAAATTACAAAGGTCAGCCCAATGAAAGTGAGAGCTGATAAATAGAAAAGCTCTAATTACAAGAGATAAAAAGAAAAATTTTCAATACAAATAAAAGGAGGAGAAAATGCATATAATGTGGAAGTTATTAATGCAAAGGGGTAAGAAAAAAAATCTTGGTTTGGACCACATTATTTTCTTGGGAAAACTAAAATGAATGCACCAGAAAGAACTCAACTATGTTGTCAAACTAGCAGGAAAAAAAGATTAGGGAAAAAAGACTTTTTGATTTCAATAACAATCATAATTCAGTGCTTATGACCATTAATAAGTATGAAAGTTGTATAAGGTTAATCTTATCTGTAAAATTTAGTATGAAATAAAGCATAAATGTGGGATAATCTGAAAAAAAAATCAAGACTAAGAATGAAAAAGTAATAGATTAATTCAAATATCATTCTGTATTGTAAATATAAGAAACTAACGTTAAAAAATTACAGGAGTTAAAAAGCATGTGTGGAGAAAGTATTTATTTATTTTTTTTATTTTTTTGTAACTGGACTTTTTTTTTTTTTAGTTTTTTATTTTTTTTAATTTTAAAATCTTTAATTCTTACATGCGTTCCCAAACATGAACCCCCCTCCCACCTACCTCCCCATAACATCTCTCTGGGTCATCCCCATGCACCAGCCCCAAGCATGCTGCATCCTGCGTCAGACATAGACTGGCGATTCAATTCTTACATGATAGTATACATGTTAGAATGCCATTCTCCCAAATCATCCCACCCTCTCCCTCTCCCTCTGAGTCCAAAAGTCCGTTATACACATCTGCGTCTCTTTTGCTGTCTTGCATACAGGGTCGTCATTGCCATCTTTCTAAATTCCATATATATGTGTTAGTATACCGTATTGGTGTTTTTCTTTCTGGCTTACTTCACTCTGTATAATCGGCTCCAGTTTCATCCATCTCATCAGAACTGATTCAAATGAATTCTTTTTAATGGCTGAGTAATACTCCATTGTGTATATGTACCACAGCTAAATATAAGGAATTAAAAGATTTATGAGAAAGACCACTTAACCTGCCTCCTGAGAAACCCATATGCAGGTCAAGAAGCAACAGGTAGAAATGGGCATGGAACAATGACTTGTTCCAAATAGGGAAAGGAGTATGTCAAGGCTGTATATTGTCACCCTGCTTATTTAACTTATATGCAGAGTACATCATGCAAAATGCCAGGCTGGATGAAGCACAAGCTGGAATCAAGATTGCCAAGAGAAATACCAATAATCTCAGATATGCAGATGACACCACCCTTATGGCAGAAAGCGAAGAGGAACTAAAGAGCCTCTTCATGAACGTGAAAGAGGAGAGTGAGAAAGCTGGCTTAAAACTCAACATTCAGAGAACTAAGAACATGGCATCTGGTCCCATCACTTCATGGTAAATAGATGGGGAAACAATGGAAACAGTAAGAGACTTTATTTTCTTGGGCACCAAAATCACTGCAGATGGTGACTTTAGCTATGAAATTAAAAGACGCTTCCTTCTTGGAAGAAAGCTGTGACAAACCTACACAGCATATTAAAAAGCAGAGACATTGCAGACAAAGGTCGGTCTAGTCAAAGCTATGGTTTTTTCCAGTAGTCATGTGCGGATGTGAGAGTTGGACCATAAAGAAGGCTGAGCATCGAAGAACTGATGCTTTTCAACTATAGTGTTGGAGAAGCCTCTTGAGAGTCCCTTGGACTGCAAGGACATCAATCCAGTCAATCTTTAAGGAAATTAATCCTGAATATTCATTGAAAGGACTGATGCTGAAGCTGAAACTCCAATACTCTGGCCACTTGATGTGAAGAGCTGACTCATTAGAAAAGACTCTGATACTGGGAATGATTTTAGGCAGGAGGAGAAGGGGACAACAGAGGATGAGATGCTTGGGTGGCATCACCAACTCGATGGACACGAGTTTGAGCAAGCTCTGGGAGATGATGATGGACATGGAATTCTGGTGTGCTGCAGTCCATGGGGTCGCAGAAAGTCTGACACAATTGAGTGGCTGAACAACAACAAGAGAAAGCAGATAATTATCCTACACCAAAGAAAAGCTCAGTTATAAATAAAAAAAGAAAAGAAAAGAAAGAAACTGCTGAAGTCAGAGACAGAAATCTTGGATAGAAGGAACTTCTTGTGTATAAAGCAAAATGGTAATTAATGCCCAAAGAATAGTGCATATAGTCAGAAGGAATATTTTAATTTACAAATAAGCTCCATATAACTAAATCCAATGGCCAATTTTTGACCCGCATTTCACTTGACCTATTGTAGGTTTGACCTATTTGATCCCTCTTCCTTTATGCAACTTCTTCACTTGAATTCTGAGCCCACACACTCTTTGCTTCTCTCTTAACTCTCTGATTGCTCTTTCTCAGTCACCTTCGTTGATCCTCCTCCATCGTGACATTTGATAGTAGAGTCTCCCAGGTTTAGTCTTTAATCCATGCACTAACTCTTGGTTTCAGCCAGGCAGATGGCTTTCGATATCACACATATGTTGATAACTCCCCAACTTAAATCTCAATACTAGCCCTTTCACCTGAACTCTAGATTCATATATCCAACTACCCAACATTTCTACTTGGATCTATACTAAACGGAGTTAATATCCAGAATGGAAGTACTAATCTTCCTATGACCTCCTTCACATAGTTTTCCTCATCTCAGTTATGGGAAATTTCATCCTTGTTCAGAATTTGCTCAGGACAAATTCTTTGGCATCATCCTTGGTTTTATCACATACTTTAAAAAATATACCAAGAAGTCCCTTTGTTCTAATTTCAAACAATATGCATAATTTAATCTCCCCACCATTTCTATCTCTACCTGAGCCACCACCAGCTGTTACTGGGTTACTGTTTAGTTACTAAGTTGTGTCCAACTCTTTTGTGACCTCAATGGACTGCAGTCCCCAAGGCTCCTCTCTCCATGGGATTTCCCAGGCAAGAACACAGGAATGGGTTGCCATTTCCTTCTCCAGGGGTTTTCCTGACTCAGGGATCCAACATTTATCTCCTGCACTGGCAGGCAGATCCTTTACCACTGGACCACCAGGGAAGCCCCTACTGGGTTACTGCAAAAGTCCTAACTGGTCAGGCTTTGCATTTATCCTTGTCTTCCCACAGTCTGTCCTCTTTGCAGCAGTAGAGGAATCTACTCAAAATCTATGTTTGAGGAGACTGTTTCTTTGCTCCAAATTCTATAATGACTCTGCACTTTACTCAATGAAAGTTAAAATTTGTACAATCATCTGGCAGGCTTTATATGACCTTGTCTGCTCTCTGTTACTTACCCTTTGTATCTTATTTTCTACAACTCTTCCCTGTTGCCACTACTCCAGAGAACCACATTTACTTCCCTGATTTCTGTTGAGCACAACAGGCACATTCTGATCACAGGACCTTTGCTCTGGATGTTGCCTCTACCTGGAATACTCCGCCCTCAGCCATCTACAGGGCTGCTCTTCCAATTTTTCAAAGCTCACGTTAATGAGGCTT
Organism: Ovis aries; assembly: GCF_016772045.2. NCBI lineage: Eukaryota > Metazoa > Chordata > Mammalia > Artiodactyla > Bovidae > Ovis > Ovis aries. The sequence continues at coordinate 57,096,163 of NC_056059.1, read as the reverse complement.
ACCCTGACCACTCTTTTCAATGCTGTAACTTAACAACAGCCCATATCCCTACCATTTATAATTTTGAATCTCCTTACTTTTTGCTCTGCTTTTTCTTTTGTTCCATAGCATTTACAACTTTCTAACACAAGACATAATTATTTATTAGATATATTATTTATTCGGAGAAGGCAATGGCACCCCACTCCAGTACTTTAGCCTGGAAAATCCCATGGATGGAGGAGCCTGGTGGGCTGCAGTCCATGGGGTCGCTAGAGTCGGACACACACGACTGAGCGACTTGACTGTCACTTTTCACTTTCATGCATTGGAGAAGGAAATGGCAAACCACTCCAGTGTTCTTGCCTGGAGAATCCCAGGGATGGGGAAGCCTGGTGGGCTGTCGTCTATTGGGTTGCACAGAGTCGGACATGACTGAAGCGACTTAACTTAACATATTATTTATTGGTGGTATCCTCCTGCTAGGATATGAGATCCATGAGAGTAGAGGTTTTTTATTGTTCTGTTAACTAAGGTACCCAAAGCTCACTGACTGAGTTGTGAATTGAATTGAATGAGTATATCTTCATATAATGACATTTCAGGTTATGCTCTTTGTATACATTATTTTTTATGTCACTGGGAATGCAACACATCCCCCAAATAACGTGCACATTCAGTTGTAGGTTTGGGGTTCACCACTGTCACTATTTAAGATTTTCCTGGTACTAGATTCAACAATTTATATATATACCATTAAATTTGCAATTATACATTAAGCATTTAGTAGATTCAAAACTCTACCATGAGAAATACAATAATATAAAAATTTATTCTAAAAATTTAAGTCATCTAGTAGGGGAGAATAGCATAATCTTCATAGTTTTCTAATGGGTACATTTCTTCCTAGCTGTAGCCCTCCATTGTAAAGCCAAATAAGTTTGTTTTTTCAGTTTAGCCAGAAAATATATTCTCCCTATCATTTCTAAGGCTCTGTAGAATTGTAACATCTGAAGCATCTGGTTACTTGGTTAACTTTTCTCTGGATATTATGAGATCATAAATTCATTTAATTCTGACATCTTAAAGCATTCCGTGGAGGCCAAGCCAACACACTGAGTTAAACTAATAGGATTTCTGTATCATCATATAGGTACACATTTTTCTTAATGCCACAGGAACCTTAAAATGCTTGAAGGTAGATAAAATATCATCATTATGTTCATATGTGATGCTGTGTAGTGCTAGATATTTTTAAATGTTTGATATTTTAAACAAAGTAATGAAATACACAATCTGTCACTGGTTGGTACAACTGAAACTATATCTATGGAAACGGAACTCAGTGACCATGAATGTTAATCCATCTGCATTTTCACAAAGAGGTACAAAATGAGAATCTCAATTCCAACCACATGTTTCACAAATACAATCTCCTGTCTCAAGTTAATAGGTGACTTGGTATTTTAAAACATGCAAGAAAAATGTTTTCTCCCTGATGTGAGAATATAAATGTCTTATCCTTGTCAATCTTCTAGAATTTGGGAAGCAGACAACCAAGAATGATAGAATTCTGACACTTGTTTGAACACTTATATAATATTCTTAATGCTCATGCTCATACTATAAGGTTCGATTTAAGCAGCAAGATGCCTGTTCCATTACCCAAATACCTGCTCAACCTTGCCTATCAATCTCAACAATTGACTTTATCTTATCATGCCATTTCAAATTTATTTCATCAAAATATTATTTCTTCTCATAGCTGCTTTTAAAGGAAACTTTATGACAGTGTTTTCTGACACTACTGGCTGAGAACAGATATCTATGGAAAAGAGAGCATTGTTTTAGGAAAGGGGTATAGAGGAGAAGTCCTCATGCAAAAAGGTATAGGATAATAGTAAGTATGCCTATGTCTATTCTCACACCTGATGTCCACAGCTATACCTATATGACTCTGGAGTTTCATCTGTATCTAACGCTACTTGAAAGCTAATTAAAAATTTTAAACATTTTTATGGGGCACATTTTTCACATTCAAAATAAAAGTAGTTATACTGTTATACTGAGTCTCATGGGGAAAAATAAATAATTTTTACAAATTAGACAAGTTTTGTAGACTATAATGACATTTTATTGAATAAAATAATGCCAATGAGATACTTGATATTGTTTTCTAGCTAGCAACATATTAGCATCTTTTAGGCACATTTGAAAAGTTTTCATTTGGAGTAGCTATCTTATTTTTCAGTCTGAGACCAGATTTAGAGTAGGCTAGGCAGGAAGGGCTGCTTGACATTGATGCATGAGATTGAACTTGTGAGCTGGAGAGTACCATGAACAGTCTCCAGAGTAAAGGCTGATGGGTGGGGAGAGAAAAGGCTCTCAAAGCTGAAAATGGACAGTGAGAGGGAGGTGGGAAGTGGGGGATACAAAGACAGGTTGCAGCTCTTTCATCATTTTTCCAGAGCCCGAATCTAACACATCATCCACATTCCTTTTAATATGCAATCTTGCTCTTAAAGATTTTGCCTTGTGACATCACTTAATATATTGTTTGCAATGTATATAGATGAAACAGAAAAACTTCTAAACAGAAATATGTGTTTTACTCATCTTATAAAATATAACTGCAATTTTATCACTCACCTTTCGTCTCAGTTATATTTAGAAATTGTTAATCAGTGTTCTTATTTTTCTTCTTGAACAGCTAAAACGGGAACATTTACCTTCTAGGACACAAAGGTCACAAAGACTACTAGGGGGCAGTTCGCTGTTAGATGTATGAATTATTGCTTTCACTATAACAGAATATGATAATTTGAACTAATTTGTAATCACAGCCATTTTTTATCAACAGGTGGTTTAAAAATTAATTGTGAATAACTGATCATTTTGCAAAAGATTGATTGTGATTTATTAAAATATTCTAAAATCAATAATGGAACAACCACAGTACTATAGTTGCTAGCAAAAAGATATAATACTTCCTATCACTGACATTAGTATATCATAGTATTTTGTAGAATGCAAATGATTACAAAAAAAGTTGTGGTGCATAAAATGTATGTATTTTTACATGACTCTTACAACAGTTATATAATATTCAGTTCAGTTCACTTGATCAGTCGTGTCTGACACTTTGAGACCTCATGGACTGCAGTACGCCAGGCCTTCCTGTCCATCACCAACTCCTGGAGTTTACTCAAACTCATATCTGTTGAATCAGTGATGTCATCCAACCATCTCATCATCTGTTGACCCCTTCTCCTCCCACCTTCAATCTTTCCCAGCATCAGGGTCTTTTCAAATGAGTAGTTATTCACATCAGGTGGCCAAAGTTATGGAGTTTCAGCCTCAGCATCAGTCCTTCCAATGAATGTTCAGGTCTGATTTCCTTTAGGATGGACTGGTTGGATCTCTTTGCAGTCCAAGGGACTCTCAAGAATCTTCTTCAACACCACAGTTCAAAAGCATCAATTCTTCAGAATTCAGCTTCAGGCACTCTGTCTATCAGATCTAAACCCTTGAATCTATTTTCACTTCCACTGTATAATTGTAAGGGATTCTCCTTGGTCCTTGAAGTGCCCTGGGAGTGGGCCAGGGATGTGAGTGGGTCAAAGGATGGTCATCAGTATTCCTGAGGAGAGAGAAGCAATGATGGAGCCCAGAACAATAGTCTTTTGGGAGCTGAAGGTACTGTAGCACACTAAGCTGCAAGGATACCATCCTTTAAGTGTGGTTCAAAGTCCTTAAGGCTCTGAGCATTAACTCTTTAGTTGTAGTATCATGGAAAGGACCAAGAGGGTCCCTGAGAAAGTGGAGCACCCAGGCAGGTGGGCACTTAAGGGAGTAGGGCTTAGAGCAATAGCTGTTTACTAACTAGTCCAGGCATATTTCAACATTTTAATGAACTTTACAGCTGCTGTTATGGATACAGGATAAATGTCTGCATGTCCCCATCCCCCACGGCCAGTATCCTCCCCACACACACCGCCAACAGATCAGTATATTTAGCTTGGACTAGTTGCTTTTGCAGCTATATTAGCTCAAGCCTCATTAGATATAAATCTTTAGGAAGAATTTAAATCTGTATTTCAAAAAACATATATTTTATTAAGCCTAATTTGCTGCTGTGAAGAAGTAATGGGAAACAGTAATAAGTAATAATGGGGTATGTAAGAGCAGGCTACTTCCTGGAGAGATGTCAGGGGAGATTTCTCTGGAAATGAGGCATTTAAGCTGAGACTTCGATGTCAGAGGTTGCAGTCTTGGGAAGAGTCAAGGGAACAGTGTTACAGGCAGAGGGACTGGCAAATTCTAAGTCTCTCTGACAGCAAAGGGCTTGATATTTCCAAAGGGCTAACACGGAGACTAATTGAGTCATAAAACCTTCAGGATTAGGTTCTGTGCGGCAGTAGTGTCACATATAAGAAGGTAGCTAAAACTACTCAGAGCGGATTTGCACAACAGAGGTCAAATACATTTGTGGAGAATCTTTTGTAGGGCAGGTGGGACCTCTCACACATCCCCAGTTGTCTCTGTAATTTCAAAAATCTTTCTTACTGAGTAGAAAAGTTATGTCATTCAAAAACCTACACATAGATATTTACAGCAGCTTTATTCATAACTTCCAGAACTTTGAAGCAACTAAAATGTCTTTCAGTACGTGAATGGATAAACTATGGTACATACATATCAGAATATTATGTACATAATACGTATTCTGTAGAAACATATCAGAATAATATGCATATCAGAATATTATGCAGCACTAAAAGGAAATGAGGTATCAAGCCATGAAAAGACATGGAGGAAACTTAAATACATATTACTAAGTGAAAGAAGTCAATCTGAAAAGGCTACATACTGCATGATTCCAACTATATATGACATTTTGGAAAAGGCAAAACCATGGGAATAGTAAAGAAATTAGTATTTGCCAGGAGTTAGGGGAGAAGGAGGGATGACTAGATGGAGCACAGAGGATTTTTAGTTCTGTGAAACTATTCTATATGATACTGTAATGGTGATACACATCATTATTTCAGTTTAGTTCAGTTCAGTTGCTCAGTCGTGTCCAACTCTTTGCAACCCCATGAACCGCAGCACACTAGGCCTCCCTGTCCATCACCAACTCCCAGAGTCCACCCAAACCCATGTCCATTGAGTTGGTGATGCCATCCAACCATCTCATCCTCTGTCGTCCCCTTCTCCTCCTGCCTTCAATCTTTCCCAGCATCAGGGTCTTTTCCAATGAGTCAGCTCTTCGCATCAGGTGGCCAAAGTATTGGAGTTTCAGCTTCAACATCAGTCCTTCCAATGAACACTCAGGACTGATCTCCTTTAGGACGGACTGGTTGGAACTCCTTGCAGTCCAAGGGACTCTCAAGAGTCTTCTCCAACATCACAGTTCAAAAGCATCAATTCTTATGTACTCAGCTTTCTTTATAGTCCAACTCTCACATCCATACATGACTACTGGAAAAACCACAGCCTTGATTAAATGGACCTCTGTCGGCAAAGTAATGTCTCAAACCCATAGAAGGTACAACACCAAGAGTTAACCCTTAAGGAAACTATAGCTTTGAATGATAATGTATTCATCAATTGTAACAAATGTATCACCTTGGTGGGGGATGTTGATAGCTGGGGAGGGTGTAGGGGTCAGGGAACAGGGGGTATGGGGCAACTTTGTACTTAAATTTTGCAATGAAGTGAAACTGCTTTAAAAAGTATAGTTAAGAAAAGTCATTTCCTTTTCTCCTGTAATCATAAAAGTTTGAGCATGAGCTTTGAGTATTGCTCTAGACAAATGATTCCTATTTTTATAGGTCACACCTATAGACTGGCTAGGTGTTTGCACCTGTTAATGCTCAAGTTCCCTAATGATATTCTTTAGACAGTCAGTCTACATGTGACTTTTGTGACTTTTGAGCATTTTAAAATTCTGCCACCCACAAATGTTATTCACAAGTATCTCAGCTTCCTAAGAGAAAGAAGGCAAAACATCCTTTAAGGAAAAACAATGTGTAAGCAGAATACACTGTGCTCTAGTTTGTACTTTGCCAAAAAAACCAAATGGTTATCTATAAATTTAGGGAAAGAAAATCAATCTGTGTTGACACTGTACCTTTCAAATGGCTGCTCTGCCATTTTCAGTCATAGTGAGAGATGTAGGTTGAGTTCTAACAAGTATAATAACATCTCTGGATGGGTAAAATGATGGTATAGTTATTAAGTTAGTGCCTTCACTTTTTTTTTTTCTTACCACATTGCATGACATTTGGAACTTCCCCCCAACTAGGGATTGAACCTGCATTCCCTCAGTGAAAGTGGGGAGTCTTAACCACTGGACCACCAAGGAGGTCCACTGCCTCCCCTTGATGAATGCCTCATCATTAGTAACTAGCTCTTGTGAGAGTTGCTTGAGAGCTGTCAGCTGCCAGAGAAATGCATGTCTGACATGTTTCCCAGGGCATCTTGGCAACATTTTTTCGAGTAGTCAGGTCATCAAATAACCTTTAATTGGAGGCAAAGGTGTGCTGGTATATGTAACACAAGCTCCTTGGAGATAATGCCCTGATTTGCAGCATTTTACAGTCTCTATGGTGTAAATACTTCCACCTTGCTGATCTGCATCTGCAAATCACTGAAAATGGAACTCGGAAGAGAGGTACACAATTGGCTCCCCTAGGCTAGTACATGATGTTCCAGAACATCACTGCATGGAAGGGTCCTCTTTCTCAGCTCCAGAAGGAGAATGGGGGCAACTCATTATTTTGCGTCATAGAAGCCACCTTTTTCATGAACTGTGAATTCCTCTTTTTCATTGGCTTAAAAAATCTAGATATTTTTCAACACCCCTTGGAGCAGCTCTTCCCAGGAAATTCACATACTGACCTCCATTGCCGCTCCTCTCTTCCCCTAATGCATCAACCTATATAATTTTATGTCTTTTATAGTTCAAATGTGTAATTCAACTAGAAGAAGCCTCACTGGAACCAACCTAATTATAACTGTGCTGCACCTGTAACACTGAGTAGAAGGGACAACCACTAATGACTTGGAAGAAAGAGAAAAATTTCCTGGTGCACTAGCAGTGCCTATATAATCTAAGAATATCTCACTGATTTACTGAACTGAATGGGAGAAAAATAAACAGCTCTTAGTGCCATAAATACTATGTGGCTAACGGGATAGTTAATACTCATATTAATACATGCTTCAAGCACCTGTGTACTAGACTGTACAGAAAGTAACTACTTTTCATGGAGATTAAAAATGGAGATTTTCATCTTCCCATAGATCTGACAGGGTGTGAGCAATCCTAAATGGATACAGTTTGGCATGAATAGAAGTTGTAATCAGACTTGTCCATTCTCTTCCAGAAACAGTCACATATGAACAGGGAATGGGGACCAGAATGTCCCCTAGAGTTCCCTTAAGGGATGGTGAAATTCAGAGGCTGTAAGATAGAGAAAGAGAGGAAAATACTGGGACCTTACTATACATAATAAATATCTGTCATTTCTCTCTACAATCACCACTTTATTCTTCATATGATAGCTTCAAGTTAGATTTTATACATTCTAAGCTTGGAAATCATAGGCCTCTTAAGAATCAGCTGAACATACTTTCTCCCAAAGATATTTTTTCCTTGAAACAGAGTTAACTTTGCTTCCAAAAACCTTAATACATATTTTAGATTCTCAAAATGGCTTGGTTATGAATATAAATGTACTTAATAGGAGAAATATAGAATCATTTAAAATGGCATGATAGAGTATTCACTTTTGTCAGATGCACATTTTGCTTCCTAAAGAGAGAGGGCAAGAAATAGTGTGTGTTGAGAAAGAAGGAGATTTAGCATGTAGCTTAAGATATTTAAGAAGCTTTAAAACATCTAGATTTTAAAAATAGTTTCAAAATGTTACAGCAGAAATGTATAAATGACTCAGGTAGAGGAACATTTCTTTTGTAAAAAGAACATAGTTTCACCATTGCTTTATTAATTAGATGTTATAACATTGCTGAAATGTTCTCAACAGAGCACTCTGGCATCACCTTTTTCCTCATGAAATACTACTAAAGACTATAAAAATGATTCCAGTTTTAAAACCTGAAAATTTCCAGTAGAGAAATCATGACCCCCCTAACCAATTTTAAGAGGATGGAGATTTCCAAGTGATAAATAAGGGTTTATCAGAAGGCTAAAAGATAATAAATTGCAAGAAAGTATAACATTTCTTCTGAATGCATTCCTGGTAATTATCATGCAAATGAATCCTGTGACTGATTGGTAGAATACACTATAAACAAGCAAAAGTTTGATAGAGGAAAGTATTTCTCTCCTTTATAATTGCTCTCTCCATGTAAATCATTATGACCTGAAAGTGTTCAGGTGAACACTTTCCAATATGAATTCTTACTGACTTTATCTAGTCAACCTCTGGGAAGACACAAGACTGAGTTCTAATGAACATTATATCCTGCACAATCTCACGGGGTGACTATGTCATTAGTGAGACCATGTAACTTTCTTCAGCTTCCAGGATAAATGTCAATAAAAGTAACAGCCCCATGAAATTGGAAGGCACATCAACTTTTTTGCTGGAGTAGGCATCCTAGGGGTCATCTTGAGAGAGCTGCATCTCGACAGTGTCCTGCACATAATTCAAAGCAAGTATGAAAGTTTGGGCCATGCTTCTAGGAGAGTGCATCAATATTTCATTGCAACTAAAGATTGAATCTGTTATAATAAAGGAAAACGAGAGCAGAAGCCAGGGCAGCTGGAAATCAGTGTCCTGGGGAAGAGTTGATAATGAAAACGCAAGAGGTGAGAGTGAAGAAGACTGCTAGATGTGATCCCTGTTTTCTATCAATGGACTCTGCTTTGAACCTATACCTCTAATATTCCATTTCTGGAAGTCCAGCTTATTGCTTTCTCTGCTCCATGTGAAGCTGGTTTGCTTCAGACCATACTTCCTTATGAAAAGAGCAATGAGAGTGTTTCCATTCTTCAAGGTCTTGATGAAGCAGAACTCTTAGTTGGAATATAGCCTTTTCAATTCCTCCTGAGCAATTCATTTACTAATTTGTTTACTTGGTTTGGGTTCCTGGAAAAGCAGTCCATGGGACAAGGACTTGCCTGGTACAGGTTTTGGCTCTCGCACTCAGAAGGCACAAGGCAATATGAAGAGTCAAACAGGGAGGAAGAAGAGAGACAATAATGTGCAGGTTATCACTAGGGACTTGGGGGAGCAATTTTCTTCAGGTGACCTTCTAGAAGGATGGGGAGGCTGGGCATCTCTCTCTCTTCTTGTTTCTCCTGCTGCCTGAGCAGCTGTTGTAGGAATGTTACCTTCCTAGCACTTTTAGGTTGTGCAGGCTGGCAAGCTCCCAAGTGCTGGAGAGAAATCTCAGGCAGACAGAAAGAGAGGCAGAAGAGTCCCTGGCGGAAGGAAACTGTCACGGAGCTGGAAACTGTCTGCAGCCCTGAGAGAACTCAGGTGGGCAAAGGGGCAATGACATTACAGCCATTTCCTCCTCGGGAATTTTAAGCATCACTAGCAGTAACATCATGTGATTCCTTCAGCTCTGATTCAAATCATTTGGCAAACAGAATCAATGTTGTAACCAATTTAATGTACATTGCTTTCCCTTTAATAGCTCTATGACACTTTGTTACTTCAGTTTTCTCAATCAATATGAATAACATGGGTAGGTAAAATATGGCAAACCTAAAAAATTATTTTTTAGTTGTATAAGTATGTCCCATGGGGCTTATTTGGGGCATATTTATACCAAAAATTTGTTGTTTATAAGAAATTCAAATTTAACTGGATATTCTATATTTTTATTTGCTAAATATTACAATTCTAACTAAAACAATAATGATATATAATAATAGTATACAACTATACTATAAACAATGATACTGTAATAGAAACTTGAAATATATTGTTTCTTTTGATTGTTCTATGGGACCTAGTGCCTATTCTTTTTCTATGCTTCAGTATTCTTACTTGTATACAATGAAAATTAAAAATGAGTATTGGGAGTTTACTTGCTAATTTGCATAAAACTTTCAGCACTCTAAGAGTATTGTGGACATTAGATATCATTACTGATTGTCTGATGCATAGACATCATTGATTCTAGCCTACAAACAATAACTTCTGTGTTTCTAATTTTTGAAGGTGTGATGGAGACAGGAGAGAGACAGTGTAGTTATAGCTGATAAAAAATTTAAGACAAAGCTATCAGCTCCACCAAAAGAGACAATGATTATGTTCAAAGTTTCTTTCAGTTCTCAGCAGAAACACGTCATCTCAGGTCAGTAGCTAATGTGTGTGTGTGCAGATCTTCACTTGGTGTTTGAGAAAGTAAGAGTTGGAGAATATAATGTTTCTATCTTATTAGCTATGTCAAATAGGGTTACCCCCTCACAAATTAATCTTATAATCAACATGTTTTCTAGCTGGATGATTAATTTTAGCAAGGAATAGGTCAATTTTAGTGGCTTTGATAAAATTAATGGACACAAATGAGTAAAAGCGAATTTTCAGCGTGGCTTTTACTTTGAATTTGGTTAGAATATGGACTCCCAGATCAATGCCCTATACTAATTATGTTTATAAACTGCATGTTCAGTTTTTACAGAGGAGTTTCTAATTTTCATAATGTGCTCAGTCACTCAGTTGTGTCTGACTCTTTGCGACCCCATGGACTGTAGCCCACCAGGCTCCTCTGTCCACGGGACTTTCTGGGCAAGAATACTGAAGTGGGTTGCCATTTCCTCCTCCAGGGGATCTTCCATACTCAGGGATTGAACCTCCATCTCCTGTCTCCTGCATTGGCAGGTGGGTTCTTTACCACTGAGCCACTTGGGAAGCCCAACTTTCCTAACAGTTCACTCTGTTGATCCAGTCTAAAGCACTGCATGTGATTCTTTTATTATTCCAAATGGACTCTGAATGTCCCTTCATGAGGCATTCTTAACCATGTCACTGGTGTGCTCCACATGCATAAGCAATATCCGGAATTCACGCTGGAGATTTTGCACACTTCCAAGATGATGTGCAAGGACTTCAGTGTCAGAACTTGGTGACAGCAGGCATAGGTTAGTCAGCAGTCTGCCCACCTGGATCAGATGCTGACGTGAAACTCAGTGTGCTTAATTCTGCTCCATTATAAAATAGGACAGTAATGCAGAAGGAAATGAAAAACAAAGTAGGATTTCAACTCCAGCATACAAAAACCCTGGAAGTCGTTATGCCCACTTTCACAAGAAGAAAGGCTATACATATTGAAAACGGAAGACTCTTCTTAGACATAAAACACATTACAGATCTAAACCCAAAAAGTGGGAAAAAGGAGTAACTTTATAGTGGAAAAACCCAACAACATTATCTAAGCCAGGTGATCAAGATTTGCATCAACAATGTCACACATGTTGCTAGCATGTACCTTTCATATGATATGGTGAGACTGTCACTCTGCCTTTGTAATGTTCCTCCCCCAAACCCATAACCTCAGTCTAATCATGGGAAAGACATCAGACAAACACAAATACCTGGCAATATTCCTAAAAACTGCAGAGATCATTTAAATCCAGGAGATCCTGAGAAACTGTCACAGACAAAAGGAATCTAAGAAGATATGACACCTAAATGTAACTTGGTAGCCTGGACAGGATTCAGGAAAAGAAAAAAATGATTTCAGGAAATATGGAGAAAATCTAAATAAAGTATGGACTTCAGTTAATGATAATGCATTGGTTCATTAATTGTGACAAATATATTATACTAATGTAAAATGTAAATACTGGGGGACATTGGTATGGGGTATATGGGAAGTCTGTACTATCTTCATAATGTTTTTATAAATCTTAAATTGTCCTAAATTACAAAAATTTATTTTAAAAGTGCAGAGACAAATGAAGAAATTAAGTAAAAAAAAAATCTGTGTGAATAAAATTCTGTAGAAAAAATAAGGAGTAGTTTTAGAATCTCAAATAAGACCAGCTACACTGGATACAAATATAAATTGTGCAGATATTATTTAGAAAACAAAAGATAAATAATAAGAATAAGCAGGAAATAAGGAATCACCAAAAAGAAAAAGGGATTTTTAAAATTAATTTTTATTGAAGGATAAGTGCTTTACAGAATTTTGCTGTTTTCTGTCAAGCCTCAACATGAATCAGCCATAGGTATACATATATCCCCTCTCTTTCGAACCTCCCTCCCATTTCCCTCCCCGCTCCCACCCCTCTAGATTGATATGGGGAGAGGGGAGGAGTGGGTGAGAGGGTGAGATTTATGTAAACAGTGACATGGAAACTTAGATTACCATATGTAAAACAGATAGTCCCGGGAATTTGCTGTATGACTCAGGAAACTCAAACAGGGGCTCTGTATCAAGAAAGGATTTTTTAAAATTACTTATATGCAGAGTACATCATGAGAAACTCTGGGCTGGATGAAGCACAAGCTAGAATCAAGATTGCCGAAACAAATATCAATAACCTCAGATATGCAGATGACACCACTCTTATGGCAGAAAGTGAAGAAGAACTAAAGAGCCTCTTGATGAAAGTGAAAGAAGAGTGAAAAAGCTGGCTTAAAACTCAACATTCAGAAAACTAAGATCATGGCATCTGGTCCTATCACTTCATGGCAAATAGATGGGGAAACAATGGAAAGAGTGAGAAAATTTATTTTTTGGGGCTCCAAAATCACTGCAGATGGTGACTGCAGCCATGAAATTAAAAGATGCTTCCTCCTTTTATGACCAACCTAGATAGCATATTAAAAAACAGAGACATTACTTTGCCAAAGAAGGTTGGTCTAGTCCAAGCTATGGTTTTTCCAATAGTCATGTACAGATATGAGAGTTGGACTATACAGAAAGCTGAGTACCGAAGAACTGATGCTTTTGAACTGTGGTGCTGGAGAAGACTCTTGAGAGTCCCTTGGACACCAAGGAGATCCAACCAGTCCAGAAGTGGATAAGGAGCTGTTGAATGCAAATTGAAAGAAAGCAAGATGTCTACAGCCCTGTGTGTGTTAACAGCAAGATTTGGAGACAGCAGAGACACAAAATGAGTGAATGTTTCTCTTATTCCATTATTTTATGTAAAATGAATGAAATGTGACATTTTTGCCCTGACATGGATAGCTATTACAATAAAATGAGGTGACTAAAAAAAAAATAAATAAAGGAAATCAGTCCTGAATATTCATTGGAAGGACTGATGCTGAAGTTGAAACTCAAATAATTTGGCCGCCTGATGCGAAGAAGTGACTCATTAGAAAACATTCTGATGCTGGGAAAGATTGAAGTTGGGAGCAGAAAGGGACAACAGAGGATGAGATGGTTGGATGGCATCACTGACTAAACAGACATGAGTTTGAGTAAACTCTGGGAGTTGGTGATGGACAGGGAGGCCTGGAGTGCTGAGTCCATGGGGTCGCAAAGAGTCAGACACAACTGAGCAGCAGAATTGAATTGAACTGAATACATACTTTTGGAAAAACAAAATATGATTACTTAAAGTTAAAAATTTTATAGATGCATTTCATAGCTTATTACGTAAATCTGAAAAAAGAAATCCTGAACTGGAAGACATAACTGAACAAGTTACTCAGAATTCCTCTCCAAAAGACAAGAAGTTTCAAAATAAGAAGTTAAGAAATACAGATAAGAGAATGAGAATGCGCAGTACAGCTCCTCTGATTTCCAGAAGTGCAAAAAGAGACAGATTATTCAAGAGGAAATATTTAAAAAAGTAATGGTTTTCATGAAAGTTTTGTCATCTTTTAAAGAAATAACTAGATCCATCAGCAATGGAAATAATCAGTATCAGGCATCATTTTTACTACTTCAAGATGAACCTACAGGTGCCATGCACATCTTTCGAGAATACAACACTGGTTCCTATACTACTGGAACCAGAAGACTTAAAAACTTGCAAGAAAATGAATGCTTAGCACTTGGAAAAATGACACTTCTTTGTGCAAGAACCTATTGCAATCAGGCTATATAAACTGACAATTGTCTTTTAATAAAAAGCTAGTTTGGCTAAGTTTAGACCTCTGTGGAGGGCTTCCCTAGTGGCTCAGATGGTAAAGCATCTGCCTGCAATGCGGGAGACCTGGGTTTGATTCCTGGGTTGGGAAGATCCCCTGGAGAAGGAAATGGCAATCCACTCTAGCACCTCTCTAAATTGATTCTATTGGATAGAGAACAATGTCTTTTTAAAATAACTAGAGAAAATGAGAAACTGCCTCCAATGCTAATTTAATAGCTCTTGATAGTGAACAATTTACAGCTAGGAAGGGACATAAATATGTTTTTCCTTATCTTTTCAGAGTATAATACTTTTAGGTAGGAGCTGCACAGATGCTACTCAATTTTATCTCTTGTTAGGTCCAGAACAAAACCAAACAAAAACAAAACAAAACTGAAGCATTAGGATCAGAACCTATGAAGAAATAATAAAAAGCATGGCCAGAGCATACCCTAGGCAAAACTGAGGTAGGAGATGTTTGGAGAATTTGGGGTCATTGGAGTGTGCAATATTGTGGACTATTCATCAGCCATCCACAATGTCCTGTCCCCCTACTAAGAGACTCCTATATTTGAACACTCACCATCTACATAATGTTGCCTTTCCCATCCCTCCAAGGAGGACTTCTGTCAGTATGGATTTCAGACAGGACAAATGGAATTGCTAACTAGATCAGCAATGTCAGCTCAGCTATGCAATTTACGTCCATTTCTGAACGGACTCTTTCGAAGGTGAAGAAAAAACTAAGGTGAGCAGATACTTTTTTTTCTCGGTTGTGTCCTCACTAAAAAATGGAGTAGGTTACAGAATACAAGAATTCTATTTTTGAGGAAAATCTGAGTCAGTTATACCACTTGAATATTTCTAAGACATTCCTTGATGGAAATGACTGGTGAGTTAATATCTGTCCAAACAAAAGCAAACCAAAGACAAAGGGCAAAACTGGGGAAAAAATGGAAATTAGGATGTGTTTTTTCATAGTTCATAGGTCACAAAGGTTTCTCAAATTTTCCAAGAAGAAACTACTCTGGGACCAGACCCTTGGAGTTTGAAGGTTTTGAGGAAGCTAATGTGATTTATGTTTTAATCATTCAAGTAGTGGGCTTTTGGCAGTTCCGGTAAGAAAGCATAACTATGATGATATCACATTCCTTCAAATTAGGCTGCATTCTAATTTTTCACTGATGGTTTGACAGAAAATTATAGCTGAAGGCAAAAGCAGGGTTTAATCCATGCCTTTACTTAATAAACCTGTCTACTGAGAACCTGTTTTGTGCCAAGCACAGTGCTTGCTGCACCAGACTTACAAGGACAATCAAACATCGTCCTACCCTGAAGAAACTCATGCTCTTGAAGAAGACACCGGCTCATTCAGTTCAGGTCAGTTGTTCAGTCTTGTCCTGCTCTTTTCAACCCCATGGACTGCAGCATGTCAGGCTTCCCTGTCCATTACCAACTCCCAGAGCCTGCTGAAACTCATGTCCATCGAGTTGGTGATGCCATCCAACCATCTTATCCTCTGTCATCCCCTTCTCTTCCTGCCTTCAGCAGGCTCATTAGGGTAACTATTATGTGAGTGGCAAATGGCAGTGTGAGGCATTAGCACAATGGGTTTATTTCCATCTGAAAAGAGTAAAACCAGAGCAGTGACTAAAGAATAAGTAGCAAGTATTCTGAGGAAGGAGAATAATGGCAGCAGGGGGGAGGACATTTGAGCTGTTGACCTCTAAAGGTTCTTTCTGGGCCTGCACTTCTAAGGACTTCAGTATAATTAATTCATTTCATGATTCCCCAAAGTCCTACAGTTTAATAGGAAAAGTGGGAAAAATTAAAAATTATCAATTAACAGCTAGAGAACTCAAAATTTAAATTAGCAAAAGACTATTAATAGATGTATGCCTCATTTAGTTAACTTCTCTGGAGGATAAAATGTACTGTCAAGTAAAATTTCCAATTAAATGATCACTGCCCTTTGAAGTATCACCCTTTTGAACATTTAAACATATTTATTTTGGTATATTTAAAAAAATGTAGAGGTTAGTGTCTTGCCTGCTTAAGCAAATAATAACTGAAGACATTTTTAGCATTTGTGGGAATGTCCCAGGATCGTAATTATGACCTCCTGTCAGTTTCCTAATCCACAAAGACCACTGATTCTACTCTCAATAGCAGACCCTTGTGTGTCTCTACTTCTGTTGGGTTAGCAGCCTTTATTTATGTATTTTTTCCCTTATCAACAAAGTTTATTAAGTATAGATAAATAGGCTCACCAATACATCTTTCACCTACTAATTACTTTCTTCAAGCCTCTGGGCCTCAGTTTCCTCATAAATAAAATGGGAATGTCAATAACACTTTCAGTTCAGTTCAGTCGCTCAGCCGTGTCCAACTCTTTGCGACCCCATGAATCGCAGCACGCCAGGCCCCCCTGTCCATCACCATTTCTCAGAGTTCACTCAGAGTCCGTGATGCCATCCAGCTATCTCATCCTGGGTCGTCCCCTTCTCCTGCTGCCCCCAATCCCTCCCAGCATCAGAGTCTTTTCCAATGAGTCAACTCTTCGCATGAGGTGTCCAAAGTACTGGAGCACTAGTAGATTTTCTTTCTTTTTTTAAAATGTTCATTTCTTGCTTTATTTTTTTTGCTAATCACTTATTACTTGCTGTGCATTTTATATATATATATTTTAATATACATTTATTTATTTTAATTGGAGGTTAATTACTTTACAATATTGTATTGGTTTTGCCATATATCAACATGAATCTGCCACAGGTATACACGTGTTTCCCATCCTGCACCCACCTCTCTCCTCCCTCCCCGTACCATCTCTCTGGGTCATCTCACTGCACCAGCCCCAAGCATCCAGTATCATGCATCAAACCTGGACTGGCGACTCATTTCATATATGATATTATACATGTTTCAATGCCATTCTCCCAATAAAAGCCCTTCTAATACCCTTTCCAGTTTGCCACTTCTGATCTTCTATGGGACTGAAACACTGGGTAAACCATTAATTTAAAGTTTTGCATATTTGGTATTTTGGGGAAAGTTCTAAAATTTAGAAGGATGAGCAAGAAACTTCTGTTACTGACTATCCTCCTCTTCAGTCCAATCTATCCCCATATTGGAAAATTTACCTTCTAAATTGCAAATCAAAACCATCTTTCCAGGTCCATTAATGTCACCTTAACTGGCCCCACTCTCATTTCTGTAGATTATTACAAAATTTACAACTGATTTCACCATACTGTCTTCCCTGTCTCTTACCACGTTCACAGCTGTGCCAAACTAACCTTAAAATGTAAACCTGATAGAATTGCTTCCACTAAAACACTCCTTTCTGAGCCAGTACATTTAGAATAAAAATGTGATTGTTTTATTTGGCACATAAATGTCCTCCTGACTTGGTTTTTCTACTCTGTCACATGGGGGCATTTGTACATCCTACGATAACTTTCTAGAATATTCTCTTCTGCATTCATCATCTGAAGAGCTTCTTATCATCTTTGAAACTCATGTTCACTGTCTCTTGCTCTAAAATTCCTTTCCTCATCCTGCCTATTTATCATCTAGATTTGACACGTCTCTTCTATTCTTTGATTTCATTATCATAATTTCCATTCTATATAGAAATTCAAAGTTTAACTGCCAGACCAACCCACAAAATTCTAAAACTTTGATGCAAGAATCCTATTTTTGTAATGCTTAGGTTTAGTTTCCACTCTATGGAGTAGAGAAACATTCCCAAAGAAAGTTGCTTTAAAAAGGTAGAAATGGATTTATTTTTGTATATGGGTTATGTGGAGGATAGGAGGTCAAAGAGCTATTCGACATTTTTTCCATTGACAAACTCCTTCCATTTCCCCATTTTACTCTCTTTTTATTGAGTTGGTAAACTAGTGTCAATATGGTGGCTATTTGTTTTGTAAATAAAATTCTATTGGGACACATCCCTTCTTTCAGGCAATGTCTATGTCTGCTTTCTCACTATCAGTTCAGTTCAGTGGCTCAGTCATGTATGACTCTTTGTGACCCCATGGACTGCAGCATGCCAGTCTTTCCACTCCACCACCAACTCCTGGAGCTTGATCAAACTCATGTCCACTGAGCCAGTGACGCCATCCAACCATCTTATCCACTGTCTCCCCCTTTTCCTCCCACGTTCAGTCTTTCCCAGCATCAGGGTCTTTTCAAATGAGTTAGTTCCTTGTATCAGGTGGCCAAAGTATTGGAGTTTCAACTTCAGCATCAATCCTTCCAATGAATATTCAGGACTGATTTCCTTTAGGATGGACTTGTTGGATCTCTTTGCAGTCCAAGGGACTCTCAAGAGTCTTCTCCAACACCACAGTTCAAAAGCATCAGTTCTTCGGTACTCAGCTTTCTGTATAGTCCAACTCTCACATCTATGCATGACTACTGGAAAAACCATAGCTTTGACTAGACTGACCATTGTTGGCAAAGTAACGTCTCTGCTTTTTAACATGCTATCTAGGTTGGTCATAAAAGGAGGAAATGTCTTTTAATTTCATGGCTGCAGTCACCATCTGCAGTGATTTTGGAGACCAAAAAAATAAATTTTCTCACTCTTTTCATTGTTTCCCCATCTATTTGCCATGAAGTGATAAGACCAGATGCCATGATCTTAGTTTTCTGAATGTTGAGTTTTATGCCAAAAGTTATGCCAACTTTTTCATTCTCCTATTTCACTTTCATCATTATAATGGCAGAGTTGAATAATTTTGATAGAATCTATCTGTCCCATGAAGCCTAATGCTATAGATTCACCTCTTCCTTTAGCATGTTAGAGAAGGGTTTTAATGGCCTTAATGCCACATCCTAACTCCAGCCACTTCTTTTCTATAATTTTTAACAGGAAGAAGGAAATGGAGAAATGTATGGCTCCTTTGTTTTAGAATTTCTGTCATAAGTTTAAAATCATACCTCTGTTACATAAAATTGGCCAGAATTCAGTAACGTGGCCATCCTAAGCAACAGAGGAGTCTGAGAAATGTAATTTTCTTATCGGCAGCAACGTGCTCAACTAAATGTTAGGAGAAAGGGCTGGAAGGATGCTGTAGTTAGCAACCACAGGCTCTGCTACAATCCCATTAAACATTCTCTCCCCAGTATCAAGCACCAAGTAGGTCCTAAAAACATCTGTGATGAACAGAATTGTCTGTAAAATGCTTAGTGATAAATATTAGTTCCAGTGTTCAAGCCAGTTACCTATCTTATCTACAAAGAGCCAACACTGCCAGAAGGCTGACCTCTGGATAAATGTATTCTGTTAGCCCTCTGGATAATCGTGAAAAAATCTGAATAACTCCATTTTGCCTTTCTTGGGTGTACATTAATATGTAATAATGATTTTGTTTATTTAAATTTGCATATTTCAGCCAGTAGTCTATAATTTAGTGCACAAAATTTAATGTAATTACATATTTACTTCAAAGAAAAATCCTCTTCCTTTCTACTCTAAGTAGATAATGTGGGCTGAATTTAGCTTAGCTGTTCCTGAGTTATGTATGCAGGACTGAGAGGAAGGACTAACTAATAACTGTTTTCTTCCATCAGTAGTGGAAACAAAATTATTGAAGAAGAGTTGGAAGGTGCTGCATTGTTTAAATTCTGTGGTTTCCAAAGGCCTCGGCATTCTTATGTTGTTTTCCATAGATGCTTACTCAAGGTGGCTTTGGACTTAAGCTCAAGCAGTGTGGTGGTCAGCAATCAGCTGTCACAGATAGAACATAAAACTGTGGACTATGAGCAAAGGCTTGTGATCCCAGATATGTTCCAACCTCCTATTTTCAATTGCCTTCGCATGGGTCCACATTCTGGGGCTGTGGTGGGTGGACTGAGAAGAGATGCTAGTGTGATTTTGTCTATGTGTGCAAGCTCAGTTGTGTCTGACCCTTTGGAAACACGTGGACTCAAGCCCGCCAGACTCATCTGTCCATGGAAATCTCTGGGCAAGAATACTGGAGTGGGTGGCCACTTCCTCCTCTAGGGGATCTTCCTGAACCAGGAATCAAACCCGAGTCTCTTGTGTACCCTTCATTGGCAGGCAGATTCTTTACCAACTGCCCCACCTGGGAAGCCCTTAGAATCTATAAGCATTTGAAATTGTTATTCTGTTCACTAGGAGAATGGAGCTTAAATGGGGGGTGGGTCAGGGAGTTGGGGAGGAGTCTTAAGAATGGGGTGAAGAGTCATAATAGGATGTTCAGTTCAGCTCAGTTGCTCAGTTGTGTCCGACTCTTTGTGACCCCATGAACTGCAGCACGCCAGGCTTCCCTGTCCATCAACAACTCCTGGAGTTCACCCAAACTCATATCCATCGAGTTGGTGATGCCATCCAGCCATCTCATCCTCTGTTGTCCCTTTCTCCTCCTGTCCCAAATCCCTCCCAGCATCAAAGTCTTCTCCAATGAGTCAACTCTTCGCATGAGGTGGCCAAAGTACTGGAGTTTCAGCTTTAGCATCAGTCCTTCCAAAGAACACCCAGGACTGATCTCCTTTAGAATGGACTGGTTGGATCTCCTTGCAGTCCAAGGGACTCTCAAGAGTCTTCTCCAACACCACAGGTCAAAAGCATCAATTCTTTCGCGCTCAGCTTTCTTCACAGTCCAACTCTCGCATGCATACATGACCACAGGAAAAACCATAGCCTTGACTAGACGGACCTTTGTTGGCAAAGCAACATCTATGCTTCTTAATATGCTGTATAGGTTGGTCATAACTTTCCTTCCAAGGAGTAAGCGTCTTTTAATTTCATGGCTGCAATCACCATCTGCAGTGATTTTGGAGCCCCCAAAATAAAGTCTGACACTGTTTCCACCATTTCCCATCTATTTCCCATGAAGTGATGGGGCCGGATGCCATGATCTTCATTTTCTGAATGTTGAGCTTTAAGCCAACATTTTCACTCTCTTCTTTCACTTTCATCAAGAGGCTTTTTAGTTCCTCTTCACTCTCTGCCATAAGGGTGGTGTCATCTGTGTATCTGAGGTTTTTGCTATTTCTCCCAGCAATCTTGATTCCAGCTTGTGCTTCATCCAGCCCAGCATTTCTCATGATGCACTCTGCATATAAGTTAAATAAGCAAGGTGACAATATACAGCCTTGACGTACTCCTTTTCCTATTTGGAACCAGTCTGTTGTTCCATGTCCAGTTCTAACTGTTGCTTCCTGCCCTGCATATAGTTTTCCCAAGAGGCAGGTCAGGTGGTCTGGCATTCGCATCTCTTTCAGAATTTTCCACAGTTCATTGTGATCCACACAGTCAAAGGCTTTCTGGGTGAATTCTCTATCCTGGTATAATGAAATGGAATATTTATTGCTCATATTTATAAACCTTGGTAAGGGCAGATAGGATATATAGCTGTTGATTTTAGGGAAAACTAAGAAAAAGAGAAACATGTTATTAAGATTTCTTGAGTTTCTGTTTCTCTCTCTGTTGGCTTCATTTTCTAATACAAATGGGCTGTCTGAATGCCTTTTGCTCAAACACTTCCGACCCATTAATCAGAGGTGAAAGGGAAGCTGATTGGCCTAGTTTGGAACATTTACCACCCAAGGGAGTAGCACATTTCATCAGAAGAAGAAGGGTCAGCACATACCTGTGAGCCCTGTTTTCTTGTTGCTGTTGTCACTGAGTTGTGAGCAATTCTTTGTGACCTCACGGACTGTAGCCTGCTGGGACTTGCCTGTCCAGGAAATTTCCCAGGCAATAATATTGAAGTGGGTTGTTATTTCCTTCTCCTGGGGATCTTCCTGACCCAGGAATTGGACCCATATCTCCTGCATATATCAGGTGGATTCTTTACCACTGCACCAACTGTAAGAAGAGTCAGACGAGGCTCCTCTAACTCCATAGGCTCCCATTGCCCATGGGCAAGGCCTCCACTACAGTTTCACCACCTGTTTCAGCTTTTGGACAAAATTCTTCATGTAATTATTGCCTAGTCTAACAGGGCACTTTACAATGATTAAAGAGGAGAGCTATATTCTTTTCTCTACATTACTTCATGAGTGCAGTAAAGGCTCTGTAGTCAAACAGTCAAAGAAAAGGGTAGGTAGTGCTGGGTTGGATAATATAGTTTGACTGTGGATAGAACACAGTCTGATAATTCATTTCTTCTTGCTCTAAATAATTGCATTGAAATTTTCTTTTCCACATTTGTAGCTTCTAATTAGCTTTGAAATGATTCTGTGGTTCAGTTTAAAGTCTGCCTTCTCCTGTTAGTGATTCCTTTGGGACTCATTGTTCATTAAAAAAAAAAAAAAAGAACACTTTGCATTTTTATAGTTCTGTGCACTGGACCATGGAGGGGCAACAGATGTTGCTTGAATTCTCCTACCCACGCATCCAAATGTGAATAATCTTGGTGCTCCTGGCAAACTTCTACTCATACAGCATTACTCTTCTGGCATTGACAGACTAAATTCTACGGAATGTTCATGAAGAATAAATTCAGATAATAACACTTGATGATGAAATATGTTTTATGTAGTTGAAGGAGCTTCCAACTTGCAATCGGATAATCCTCTAACTGGGCTTCCCTGGTGGCTCAGACAGTAAAGAATTAGCTTGCAATGCAGGAGACACAAGTTTGGTCCTTTGGTCGGAAAGATCCGTTGGAGAAGGGAATGGCTACCCACTCCAGTATTCTTGCCTGGAGAATCATGGAGAGAGGAGCCTGGCAAGCTACAGTCCACGGGGTGACAGAGAGTCAGACACAATTGAGCAACTAACACTACAACTAATCCTCAATCTGCTAGTAAGCTGTGATCTTGGGTAAGTTTTAAATACTTGTTTAGGCCTCAAATTTCTTACATGTAAACTCAAGATAGTGCTATGCACATCATATATATATGTGCCTGACATATAAATAATGGTACCCGACAACTAACTTTTATATTTGATGGAAAAATACAAAATTTTCAGAATCAGTTTCAAAATGCTGAACTATTTGGTACTGTGATACTGTGATTCATAGTAAGAAGTGTATGTTTGGTCTTTGTCCTTTTTCTGGCACAGAAAATTTGAAATTTCCTGAATGATGAGAATGATAAACTTCTTTTGTTATGTGAATGAGGTGACTTTTGGACACCACCTAAGGTTGAGGGCTTGTTGCCAGTGGAGGAGCCAACCAGGTGATTAAAGGGTTAGAACTTTTAGGCCCATCCCTCTGACCTCCAAAGAGCAGACAGGGGCTGGAGATAGAATTCAGTCATCAATGGCCAATGATTTAATCAATCATGTATATTTAATGAAACCTCTATTAATTCCAAAAGGATGGAGTTCAGAGAGCTTTTATGTTGGTGAATACTGGAGATTCGGGGAGCATGGCCTAACCCAAACCTTGCCCCCATGCATCTCTTCCATCAGGCTCTTCCTGAGTTACAATCTCTTATAGTAAGTGGATAATCTAGTAAGCAAAATGATTGAGTTCTGTGAGCCACTCTAGTAAATTACTCAAACCTGAGGAATGGATTGTTGGAAGGCCAATCCTATAGATGGTTAGTCAATTGGTGCCTGAACTGTGTGTTTGTGTATATGTTTGTGTGTGTGTGTGTGTGTGAGGGGCACTCTTGTTAAGACTGAGCCATTAACCTGCGGGATCTGACACAATCTCCAAGGTAGAGGGTGTTAGAATTAAGTTGAATTCTAGGACACCTAGTTGGTTTTGGAGAATTGCTTGGATGTAAGGGGAAATCCATTATTTCTTCTATTTTTTTCTATCTTTCTATTCATCCTTAATATATATATAATAATTGATTAATTTTCTCCCTTTTGATGAAGAAGGCAATGGCAACCCACTCCAGTACTCTTGCCTGGAAAATCCCATGGATAGAGGTGCCTGGTGGGCTGCAGTCCACGGCGTCGCTGAGTTGCACACAACTGAGCGACTTCAATTTCACTTTTCACTTTTCACTTTCATGCACTGGAAAAGGAAGTGGCAACCCACTCCAGTATTCTTGCCTGGAGAATCCCAGGGATGGCAGAGCCTAGTGGGCTGCCCTCTATGGGGTCGCACAGAGTTGGACACAACTGACGTGACTTAGCAGCAGCAGCAGCTCCCTTTGAACATTTTCTAGTGTCTCTCTAATAGGTGTTGTCAGTAAAACAGATAATGTATGGGTGCTGAATTTGCTAATAATGATACTTATCATGTGCCAGGAATTTATATGCATTATTTCATTTAATCTTCCCAACAGCCACTCAAAATTACTGAACTGGTAAGTATTTGCTCAAGGACACTGACTGAATACTGAAGATAAGTGCAAAACCTAAGTTTGAGTTTTCCAACAAGAAAAGCTTAGTCTTAACCACTGCACAATACTGCACTTAATCTCTCCTGTGCTTTGTGGAGTATCTTATATTTCAATGACTTGGATGATTTCTGTATCTAATTTCTGTTTTGATCTTTTCTAACATCCTTTTGCTATTCTATATTTTCCCTTCAGACTCTTGCAGTTTATCTTTGGGGCTTTCGAGGAGGCTCAGCTTATCTTTAGTCAGCTTTAATTAATAAAAACAATTTCAAACTTTATGATTTTTTCTTGAATTTTCTCCTTTCCTAACATAATTCTCTAGCACTGGACATTTCCACTATAAAAATAGAATCAAGATATTTAAATTTTTTTCATTATACTTTAATGCCCCATTAACATTTAAAAATTTTTCTTTTTCCTCCATTTTTGTGAGATTTCTAGGTCTTGGCATTATCTGTACCATTGCATACTTTGATCATTGATTACCTGCTTCTATCATAAGTCACTCTCCTGACTTTCATTGAAACAGCTTGTGCTGTGACATTTAGAGATATCTTTCATCTGCTACTTTGAACATAGCACATAGTATCTCTTGGTTTCCAATTGTTTTCAAGACTTTCTGCAGTATTTTCTTAACTTTATTACTTGAATGTGTTTTTATTTTTTCATGTTTCAGACTATTCATTCATCAGTGTAAACCCCAACACAACACACCAACATAATTTCATACATTTAGGGGGAAAATATCTCCTGGTTAAGTGGAAAAGTATATGGATGGTTTCTGGAAGACCTTCATTCTAAGCAGCTTTACAGTGACACGTTTCATTTAGAAGTTTGGACCTTCTTTCTTTAGTTTCTATAATCTATATTCAGAGAGTAGAACTTGTACTGATCATTAGGACTGAGCTTGTTCTAGGGTTCTGGGTTATTCTTTCTGTCCCAATTGATACTGGGAGTGAACGATGCCAGGAGCATGACATTCGGCGCTGCTCTAGTACCTCCCACTCCAATGAATATGAAGAGGGGGATCAAGCTAGGATGCTTCTTGGCCTGACTGATGATCTGGCAGAGCATGGCTGTGACAGAAGCCTTGAGTCCAAACTGAGAGCAAAACTAAGCAGAAAGGCCTGGGATTAAGCAGTCACCCTATTTTAATATTTAGACTTCAGGTGTGGAGTTGGATTTATCACAGCCCTAAGATCATGGTGTGTTATCATCAATGGTTTATGCTTCTTTCAATTTTGTTTGCTATTTTTTCTTTTCTCTCATTTCCTCCCTACTGCAAAAATTCATTCTAATTGTATATTAAATGTTTTTATATATCCATCCTTAAATAAATGTATGTAATGTTATTTTGTGTATCTATGTGTTAATTTACATAAATGTATTATACTGTAGTTTTCATTGTCTTACAATCTTAAAACTTGATGCTATCAGATTTAAAAATTTTTTGCTCATCTAAAGGATATGAGTGATTTCATTGTTCTTTTAATTTGCATTACTCTTTAATACTAGCAACATTTGGCATCTTTATATATTGTTAGTTCTCTGGAGTTCACATTCTATGAATTGGCTATGTATGACCTTTGTCTATTTTTTAATTAAATACTCTAGTTTTTCACCATATTTTTGAGAATTGCTTATATAATCAATGTAACTTTCTTTTGTCAGCTTTGGATGTAGCACTTATTTTATATTTGATTTACAGAAAAAATGAGCAGGTAATAGGGTACATTCCCATATACCTGCCTCTTGCATACAGTTTTCCCTATTATTAATATCTTGAATTACTGTGGTATATTTGTTACAATTAATTAATCAATACTGATAACTGTCATTAACTAACATTCATGATCTTATTATACAGTTCTCTGATTTTGACAAATGCGTATGTCATCTAATACCATTATAGTATCAAACACAATAGTTTCACTGACCTTAAAGTCCCCAGTACTCCACATTTTATTCCCTCTGCCCTACTGGTTTAACCTCTGCTGCTTAAGTCAGTTCAGTCGTGTCCTACTCTGTGCGACCCCATAGACGGTAGCCCACCAGGCTCCCCCGTCCCTAAGATTCTCCAGGCAAGAACACTGGAGTGGTTACCATTTCCTTCTCCAATGAATGAAAGTGAAAAGTGAAAGTGAAGTTGCTCAGTTGTGTCTGACCCTCATGACCCCATGGACTGCAGCCCACCCGGCTCCTCTGTCCATGGGATTTTCCAGGCAAGAGTACTGGAGTGGAGTGCCATTGCCTTTTCCAGGTTTAACCTCTAGCAACCACCAATCTGGGCTTCCTAGGATTTAATGGGTAAAGAATCTGCCTGAAATGCAAGAGATGCAAAGGACATAGGTTAGATGCCTGAGGTGGGAAGATATCCTGGAGAAGGACATGACAACTCACTAGATTGTTCTTGCCTGGAGAATCCCATGGACAGAGGAGCCTGGTGGGCTACAGCCCACAGGGTCACAAAGAACTGGACACAACTGAAGTAACTGAGCATGCACACAACCACTGATCCTTTTACTACTCCAATAGTTTTACCTTTTCTAGAATGTCATACAGTAGGGATTACACAATATGTAGTTTTTTTTTTTTCACTTAAGAGTATACATTTAATGTTACTCTATGTCTTTTTTGGCTTGATAGCTCATTTCTTTTTAGTACTGAGTAACATTCCATTGCCAGGAGAAATATCAATAACCTCAGATATGCAGATGACACCACCCTTATGGCAGAAAGTGAAGAGGAATTAAAAAGCCTCTTGATGAAAGTGAAAGAGGAGAGTGAAAACGTTGGCTTAAAAGCTCAACTTTCAGAAAACGAAGATCATGGCATCTGGTCCCACCACTTCATGCGAAATAGATGGGGAAACAGTGGAAACAGTGTCAGGCTTTATTTTGGGGGGCTCCAAAATCACTGCAGATGGTGACTGCAGCCATGAAATTAAAAGACACTTACACCTTGGAAGGAAAGTTATGACCAACCTAGATAGCATATTGAAAAGCAGAGACATTACTTTGCCAACAAAGGTCCATCTAGTCAAGGCTATGGTTTTTCCAGTGGTCATGTATGGATGTGAGAGTTGGACTGTGAAGAAGGCTGAGTGCTGAAGAACTGATGTTTTTGAACTGTGGTGTTGGAGAAGACTCTTGAGAGTCCCTTGGACTGCAAGGAGATCCAACCAGTCCATTCTAAAGGAGATCAACCCTGGGTATTCTTTGGAAGGAGTGATGGTAAAGCTGAAACTCCAGTACTTTGGCCACCTCATGCGAAGAGTTGATTCACTGGAAAAGATTCTGATGCTGGGAGGGATTGGGGGCAGGAGGAGAAGGGGACGACAGAAGATGAGATGGCTGGATGGCATCACCGACTCGATGGACATGAATCTGAGTGAACTCCAGGAGCTGGTGATGGACAGGAACGCCTGGAGTGCTGTGATTCATGGGGTTGCAAAGAGTTGGATACGACTGAGAGACTGAACTGAACTGAACATTCCATTGTATGAATAAACAGATTACTCACTACTGAAGCCCTTCTTAGTTGTTTCCAGGTTTTGCAAGTTATAAATAAAGCTGCTATAAACATATGTATGCAAGTTTTTGTATGTACATCAGTTTTTTATTCAATTGTGAAAACACAAGTGTTACTGCTGGATGAAATGGTAAGACTATGTCTAACTTTCTAAGGCAATCCAAATCATCTTTCAAACTGGCTATACAATTCTTCATTCCCATCAGCAATGAATGAGATTTCCTGCCGCTCTACATCTTCATCAACATTTGGTATTGGCAGATTTTTAGTTTGTAACCATTCTAACAGGTAGGTAACATTATCTTAAGGCTGTTTAAAGTTGCAATACCCTAATGACATACAATGCTGATTATTTGTTTATATGCTTATTTGCCATCTATATATCTTCTTTGGTAAGGTATCTGTTCAGAATTTTGATTATTTTCTTGGTGTATTTTTTTTTTCTTGTTGTTAGGTTATACATGTACATAAGAGTTTTGCAAATATTTTCTTCAAACTTTTGTCTTATCTTTTCATTCATTTAAGAGCATCTTTCACAGAGCAGACATTTTAATTGTATAAAGTCCATCTTCTTGGTTTTTCCTTTCATGAATTATGAGATATCTTTTGATATTCTAAAGTACTGCCAAAATCAAGGTCATCTAGATATTCACCTTTATTATCATCTAGAAAGTTTATAGTTTTGCTTTTTATATTAAGTCTATGATCCACTTGAATTGATTTTTGTGAAATGTCAAGTCTGTGTGCGGCTTCTTTTGCATATGGATATGTAATCATTTCAGCACCATTTGTTGTAAAGATGATTCTATCTTCACAAAATGTTTTTGCTCCTTTGTCAAGGATTATTTGTGTATGCTTACATGTGCCTATTTATAGGCTCTAAATTCTGTTCCATTGATTGATGTTTCTATTCTTTAATCAATATCACTTACTGTAACTTTATAGTAAATCTTGAAGTTGATGAGCATCAATCCTCTGACTTTATTCTTCTTTATTATTGTGTTGTCTATTCTTGGTCTTTTGCTTTTCCATATAAACCTTAGAATCACTTTGTTGACATTCACAAAATAATGTGCTGATGTTATGATTTGGGACTGCATTAAATTTATAGGTCAAATTGGGAAGAATTGACATCTTAATAATATCAAGTCATCCAACGTGTGAACATGGATCTCTATTTTTGATTAAAAAATTTTTTTCTTATGAAATTTTTGTGATTCTCTTCACATATTCTGTACATACGTTCTTATATTTATGCCTAAGATATCTATTTCACTTTTTGTCTTAATGTAAATAGCGTTGTATATTTAATGTCAAATTTCAGTTGTTCATTGATGTTATCTAGGAAATTGCCTTAGATTCTTTAACCTTGCTTTAATTGTTTCAGTTCAGTTCACTTCAGTTCAGTTGCTTAGTCGTGTCCGACTCTTTGTGACACCATGAATCGCAGCAACGCAGGCCTCCCTGTCCATCATCAGCTCCCGGACTTCACCCAAATTCACTCCAATAGGTCTTTTTTTGTTGTTGCTACTGCTAATTCTTTGGGGTTTTCTACATAGATAATCATATTAACTGTGTAAAAAAGACAGTTTTATTAACATTTTTCAACTTTCTATACATTTTACTTTTCTTGTTTCCTTGCATTATCAGGACTTCCAATACCATATTCAATAGGAGTAGAGCAGGGGCTTTGTTTCTGATCATAGGAAGAAAGCACCTGGATTTTCAATATGAAATGTGATATTAGGTGTAGTCTTTGATAGATGCTTCCTGTCATGTTCACAAAGTTACCCTTTATTCCTGGTGTGCTGAGTTTTTTTTTAATCATTGATTTTGGATATTAACAATTTTTCTTCATCAATGACAAAATCATGTGCTTTTCTTCTATAACCTGTTGATGTGATGAATTATAATAATTAATTTTCAAATGTTTAACCAGCCTTGCTTATCGGATATAAATTCCATTTGGTCATGGTGTATTATTACTTTTACACAGTGTTGGATTAAATCTGCCAATACTTCATTCTGAAGTTTTTCATTTATGCTCATGAGAGATTTTGGTCTTGAGTTTTCCTTTCTTATAATGTCTCTATTTGGTATTATGGTAATGCTGGTATCATTGAATGAGTTAGTAAGTTCTCCCTCTGCTTCCACTTTCTGGAAGAGATTGTAGGGAATTTGTATAATTTCTTCTTTAAATCTTTGGTGTAATTCAATAAAGAAATCATTGGGATGGTGCTTTCTTCTTTGGAAATTATTGATTCAATTTCTTTGAAGATATAGATCTATTCAGATATTTTTCTCCTATATGAGTATTATTGACTTGTCTTTCAAGGAATTGGTCCATTTAATTCAAGCTATCAAATTTGTGGTAAAGAGTTATTCATTGTTGTTGTTCAGTCACTCATTCGTGTCTTATTCTTTGCAACTCCACAGACTGCAGCATGCCAGGCTTCCCTGTCCTTCACCATCTCCCGGAGCTTGCTCAATCTTATGTCCATTGAGTCAGTGATGGCACCTAACAATCCCATCCTCTGTCATCCCCTCTCTTCTTGCCTTTAATCTTTCCAAGCATCAGGGTCTTTACTAATGAGCCAGCTCTTTGCATCAGGTAGCCAAAGTATTGGAGCTTCAGAGTTATTCACAATATTCCTTTAATTATCCTTTTAATGTCAGAGGATCAATAGTGATGATCTCTGCTCCATTTCCGATATTAATAAACTGTGTATTTTCTCTTTCATCTTAGCCTTTCTAGAAGTTTGTCAATTTTACCATTTTTTTTCCAAAGAAGCTTCCATTTTTACTAATTAAAACTTTTTCTGTTTTCAATTTCATTGATTGCTGCTTGCTTTAAGCTTATATCACTCTTTCTTTCTCTAGTTTCCTAATAAGAAAGCTTAGATTATTGATGTTAGATTTCTCTTCTTTAGAAATATGTGTATTCAACACAGTCAGCCAAAGAATGGCATATTTACATCATTTGACTAATTTGGATGAACTCAGTAAAATAAATGCTTTCTATAAGATTATGTAGCATTTGATTCTAAAATTAAGTGCAGACATCTAATTTCACCTTAAGATAGTCTACCTACTACACTGGATGATCCTGAGATTTCATATTGTTTGAGTCATATTTTTACCATATTCGAAATCTGAATTTTTCTATTGCTCTAGCTTAAACGTGTTAATGGTACTTTTGTGTTGTGTATGATGTGGAATTCACTGCTTTTTCTTCTTTTTTCTATCTTTGTTTCATGAACTATAATCCACCAGCATAGTAGAATTCTATTACAACTATTTGATTTGTAGTTCCTCAATATTCTTACCTTTGTACAATGGAATGTGGAAATAATCTGAAATTGAAATTATTATTTCATCTATAATTTAGTATGTGAAGATAAGTAGCCTTTTTTAAATCACATACTGTAATTACAATTACATATTTCAAAATTTGAACTGTGGTGTTGAAGACTCTTGAGAGTCCCTTGGACTGCAAGGATATCCAACCAGTCCATTCTAAAGGAGATCAGTCCTGGGTGTTCTTTGGAAGGAATAATGCTGAAGCTGAAACTCCAGTACTTTGGCCACCTCTTGTGAAGAGTTGACTCATTGGAAAAGACTCTGATGCTGGGAGGGATTGGGGGCAGGAGGAGAAGGGGATGGCAGAGGATGAGATGGCTGGATGGCAGCACCGACTCGATGGATATAAGTTTGAGTGAACTCCGGGAGTTGGTGATGGACAGGGAGGCCTGGTGTGCTGCAATTCATGGGGTCGCAAAGAGTCGGACACGACTGAGTGACTGAACTGAACAAAAATTATTTTCAACTAGTGGCATGTGGATGTAATTTTAACTTAGTATATAACGTAAATAGGCAAACTATTTAGCACAAATAGGTACAGTGGAGGACAGGGAAGCCTGGAATGCTGTGCTCCATGGAATTGCAAAGAGTTAGACATGACTTAGCAACTGAACAACAGTATTTAGCGAAAAGAGAAATGTTTTTTTCCATCTATTGTCAGTGATATGCATCTTTCAACCAAGATTCTTTCTAGATGGTGACTTAACAATTGATTGAAATGTACTATTTTATAAAGTTAATTAAAAGTTATTAGTTATATATTTTTCTTGTTGGGCAAAACTTTTTTGGGGAATTAATTCTTCATTCTATTTAAGCACCGAAAGATACATTTACTTATGAATAGAGTCTAAAGAGATAATTTCCTTGCAATACCATTCAGAGATCAGAGTCAATTGATCATTTTGCCAGCATTGATTGAAAGGGCAAGTTAAAAGGACAGAATGAACCAAAACCTTATCTTTCTCTTTTTTTTCCCTTTCAGTGTATGTGTCCCCAGTCTGTTGAATTTGAAGTTAGCATAAGAGTAAGGTGCAAAACAGGACATACTGAAGAGGCTGATGCAAGAAGCCACTAAAATTATTCTCTGCATCTTAAGAGCATCATCTTGAAAGGGCTTAAGGGAAGTGTTGATGTTGTTCTTGAGAAGCAGCAGTAGCTGTACTTTTGAATTCACACTTGTTTTCTGGAAGATTTTATGAGCATGTATAAGGGTACTACAAAAGTAAAGGGTACTACGAAAGTACCCTTTGTAGGGGAAACTGCTTCTAGCAAGAGGCAAGGGTAGCAGATATATAAAAGCATCTTAAATCTGTTTACTCACAGGGTCACTGGAAGATCAAAACTGATTATCCCATTAGGAAGTCTAAGTTCGTCCAGAAAATAACCCAAACACTTTCTTGACTAATTGATTTTGTTAAATATATGACTACATTATGTTCAACTTACATACCAGTAACAAATTTTGTTAGTGGTCATTGGAAATAACATTATTTATTTGCTTATTGCACAGTATCTGGAAGGGTAGGTAGACAGAATTTATTGTCAAAAATAAAAATAAAACTGTGCTAGAAATCAACTATAAACACTTA
Organism: Ovis aries; assembly: GCF_016772045.2. Taxonomy (NCBI): domain Eukaryota; kingdom Metazoa; phylum Chordata; class Mammalia; order Artiodactyla; family Bovidae; genus Ovis; species Ovis aries. The sequence continues at coordinate 57,063,340 of NC_056059.1, read as the reverse complement.
AGAATTTTCAGTGATTGATACAAAATGAATTTTTGCTCTTTTGGTGGTAATATTACAGTCAATGCAGAGTCACCTTGGATGGATGCTTGATTCTCTGGAGTTTCTTTATCATCTGGCCTCCTACAGTCTCTTACTTCTAGTACCTTTTCTGAAGTTTTCTGATCCCTGCAGTCTTAGCTCCATCTGAAGATTGTCCTTCCTGCTGGATTTGTCTTAGGATGGCAATAGTGGATCTCTTTGAACAATAATCATCACAGTCTCCTATAACAGTTGATTCTGTAGAATGGGACATCTATAAGACAAGTTTTTATTTACCAGTGTTTACTTTTCATAGCAAACTATCAATATAAGTTTGTACTAGAAGATCCCGCTTTCATCACACATAAGGAGAGAAGAAATAAAAGGGGTGAGATAAAAAATTTCTATTCTGTTACAATTTTTAAAGAATACCTTAGAAAGAAGATTGTCATCATAATCTGCAGCATTTTACAATATTTATATATAAGGCATTTGTCAAGGTATGGGTTTTGTGGAACAATAAAAATTTATTACCATCCCTTTTTAACCTAATAATGTATGAAATTCAAAATGTTCCTAGGAACCAGATATCATATAGAAGTAAAAAAGAGACAATGACTAAAGCAAATGGGAATGGAAGAGACCAAACATTTTCCAAAACTGTGTTACGTAGATAACATATTTCAGAAATAAAATATCATAATGGTAGTTCCTATAGATAAAGCTCTCAGTGATAAGATCTTTTTTTGAGATTTTAGTTACTAGTTTTAGAAAAGGCAGAGGAACCAGAGATCAAATTGCCAACATCCACTGGATCATAGAAAAACCACTAGAGTTCCAGAGAAACATCTATTTCTGCTTTATGTCTATGCCAAAGCCTTTGACTGTGTGGATCACAATAAATTGTGGAAAATTCTGAGATGGCAATACCAGACCACCTGACCTGCCTCTTGAGAAACCTATATGCAGGTCAGGAAGCAACAGTTACAACTGTACATGGAACAACAGACTGGTTCCAAATAGGAAAAGGAGTACATCAAGGCTGTATATTGTCACCCTGCTTATTTAACTTATATGCAGAGTACATCATGAGAAGTGCTGGACTGGAAGAAACACAAGCTGGAATCAAGATTGCCAGGAGAAATATCAATAACCTCAGATATGCAGATGACACCACCCGTATGGCAGAAAGGGAAGAGGAACTAAAAAGCTTCTTGATGAAAGTGAAAGAGGAGAGTGAAAATGTTGGCTTAAAGCTCAACATTCAGAAAACGAAGATCATGGCATCTGGTCCCATCACTTCATGGGAAATAGATGGGGAAACAGTGGAAACAGTGTCAGACTTTATTTTGGGGGGCTCCAAAATCACTGCAGATGGTGATTGCAGCCGTTAAATTAAAAGACACTTACTCCTTGGAAGGAAAGTTATGACCAACCTAGATAGCATATTCAAAAGCAGAGACATTACTTTGCCGACTAAGGTCCGTCTAGGCAAGGCTATGGTTTTTCCAGTGGTCATGTATGGATGTGAGAGTTGGACTGTGAAGAAGGCTGAGCGCTGAAGAATTGATGCTTTTGAACTGTGGTGTTGGAGAAGACTCTTGAGAGTCCCTTGGACTGCAAGGAGATCCAACCAGTCCATTCTGAAGGAGATCAGCCCTGGGATTTCTTTGGAAGGACTGATGGTAAAGCTGAAACTCCAATACTTTGGCCACATCATGTGAAGAGTTGACTCATTGGAGAAGACTCTGATGCTGGGAGGGATTGGGGGCAGGAGGAGAAGGGGAAGACAGAGGATGAGACGGCTGGATGGCATCACTGACTTGATGGATGTGAGTCTGAGTGAACTCCAGGAGTTGCTGATGGACACGGAGGCCTGGCGTGTTGCGATTCATGGGGTCGCAAAGAATCAGCCATGACTGAGCGACTGAACTGAACTAAACTGAACTGAAATACTCTCTATGCATAGCACTTTTCTGTGAGATAAAAGAAAATGCTAGTCCCTCCTCTCCCATTTTTTTGTGAGTAATATAGATACATATACTCCCAAATACATGAATTTAAGAAAGATGAAACGTGTCTTTAGGTTTGTTAACAAGCATTGTGGTTAGCTACTTTTTTTTACTGTAACAGTGCACATATACTGGAGAAATGTAGAAAAATGGAGTGGAGAGAGTTAGTGAGAGGTAAATAGAAAGCCTTTATAGTTAATGAAAAAAATAAATTTTAGCATCTCTTTTTAAACACGGAAAACTTTGCTCATAAAACAATGAAAGTGAATATGAGGCATATTATTATGATACATTAAACATTAAGAGATAAAAATGGATAAAGCAAGGAAGGCTCTCCTTAGCTAAATGGTTAATTCATTTAACTGCTGAAGATGCAGTTTGTTAATGAGTAGCTGATACTTGAGAGATAACTGCATAAATCCCAATCTCATCGGTATGTACAGCTGATGGTCTCATTAAGAAATGGTCCCACAGGGTCAGAAAGGTGAATGTATGAGATTGAAGCAGATAACTCCATTAGTTCACTATGCTTTTCACAGATTATGGATGTCAAAACAGCGTGAACAAAACGATCCATTGTTTAATTAATGCTTATGGGAAGGAGAGGAGAGTTAGGATAGCTTACATTAGAAAACCTAGGACTCTTTAGGAAAAACTTCAGAACTGTAAGGGGATTCATACTAAAGAACATTTCAGAAATAAATAGTTTTTTCGGTTAAGCAGTTAAAAATGGCAAGAGGCATTTAGTAAGTTGTAACAACTCTTAGAAGAGTCTCTTTTGTACTGTTAAACTAGTAAGCATCTTGCTCACCGAGGATTACAATTAGGTTTACCTTACCACTTAGGACTAAACAATAACAACAACTACTTAGGATAATAGCTGGTGAAAAAAAAAAATCCATTGGAGAGACCATAATGCAGATAAGTAAGCTTAAAGTTGGCTATGAATTGGTAGTTACAATAACATAGGTTCTACCTAAGGAAAGGGCTTGTCCTAATTCTGATAGAGCAAAGACAAGCTAATTATTAACTGAAACCCATTGTTTCCACTGCTTCCCCCCTCCTTCCTGAATACATAGGCTGCCCACTCTTCCCAGCCTCCTTTGTAGTTAAGTGGGACCATGTGATGGACATCTGGCAGTGAAATGTAGGTGGACATGATGTCTGTCATGTCCGGAAGTGGCCCATTTAAATCTCACGTTTTTTCCTATTCTCTCTCTTCCTCCTTCTGGTTAGTTGCACACTTACAGGAAAGAAGAGTCCAGAATTTATACTGATCTCTGAACTGCTGCATGGTATAGAACATGCCACTGTAATACACTGAGTTTTCTAGGAGCTAAGAATAAAGTATACTGTATTAGGCCATTGAAAAATTTTTTCATATAGTTCATATATTTACCCTACTATAACTAGAATCTTCTTTAGTGATTATCTTTTATTCATATACCTATTGAAGAAGTATTTATTGTATGATCCCTAAGTGTCACAGACATTGCTAGCAACCAGGAATATGAGCTAGAAGGTGGCAAATACAGGTGGAATACCAACATTAGAGCTTAGGCTTTTCTGCTGTGTCTATGGACCAAGGATTTTGCTCGGGCCAAATTCTTCATCTCCTTTGTATTCAAACAGAATTGAGCACTTCTTTCCTATCTAGACTTATTATTTGTACTATTGATATTGGCCAAAATTTAAGTTGATCTAATTTAATTTAATCTAATCAGAGAGCATTGGTTTGCAACACTTATTTGCTTTCAGCTTGTTAGTTGTTAAGTCATGTCTGACTCTTTGTGACCCCCATGGACTACAGCTTGCCAGGATCCTCTGTCCATGGGATTCTGTAGGCAAGAATACTGGACTGGGTTGCCATTTTCTTCTCCAGGGGCTTTAAGCTTAGGTATACACTAACTAAAGATTTTTCCTTTTGTAAAATTCACACTATAGAGAACTCTTCTTCTTTGTCTACAAGGCTGTCTTTCCTGACACAACATAATTCAGTTCAGTTCAGTCACTCAGTTGTGTCTGACTCTTTGCGATCCCATGAACTATAACACACCAGGCCTCCCTGTCCATCACCAACTCCCGGAGTTTACTCAAACTCATGTCCATTGAGTCGGTGATGCCATCCGACCATCTCATCCTCTGTCATCCCCTTCTCCTCCTGCCTTCAATCTTTCCCAGCATCAGGGTCTTTTCAAATGAGTCAGTTCTTCACATCAGCTGTTGGCATTTCAGCTTCAACATCAGTCCTTCCAATGAATACTCAGGACTGATCTCCTTTAGGATGGATTGGTTGGATCTCCTTGCAGTCCAAGGGACTCTCAAGAGTCTTCTCCAACACCACAGTTGAAAAGCATCAATTATTCGGTGCTCAGCTTTCTTTATAGTCCAACTCTCATATCTACACATGACCACTGGAAAAACCATAGCATTGACTAGAGGGACCTTTGTTGGCAAACATTATTAAACAGACATAAATGAAACTTGTTATCACTAATGGAGAAGGCAATGGCACCCCACTCCAGTACTCTTGCCTAGAAAATCCCATGGGTGGAGGAGCCTGGTAGGCTGCAGTCCATGGGGTCGCTAAGAGTCGAACACGACTGAGCGACTTCACTTTCACTTTTCACTTTCATGCATTGCAGAAGGAAATGGCAACCCACTGCAGTGTTCTTGCCTGGAGAATCCCAGGGACAGGGGAGCCTGGTGGGCTGCAGTCCATGGGGTCGCACAGAGTCGGACATGACTGAAGCGACTTAGCAGCAGTAGCAGCAACAGAATCACAATGTTATGAATAGGTTGCATCCTTATTCACTTTCACTTAGCTTCATTTCTTCCCTTGTTATAACTTTTTTGTGCAAACACTACCACACAACAATGGAGACTTATAATATTTCTGGTGAAATAGTGACAGAATAAAATTACAGATCATCTCAGCTATAAAAGCTTTTTTCTTTTTATGGAAGCAAAATCTGTGATAGACAGAGAATAGGAAGCAGAGGGTGCATTTTGTGGGCAGAAGTTTAGCTATTTCCCATCCGTGATATGAATTTTGCATTCCATTGATGGAATGTTCTGATCAGACTCCTGATGCTAAATTGATGATAAATGTGCATGGCATTTTACTTCAGAAATAGGCGATAGTTTAGGAAGTGAAAAACTTACAATAAAAGAAGCTGAAAAACATTTTAAGGGCTAATTCTTCTTGTCATCAAGCAAATGACTTGCTGTCCTGACCATAGTAAATGAAGTCTCCAATAGAATAAATCAGTTGCAATTAAATGAGTTTGATTCCTTTAGTCCAGTGATCCAGAAATTTGGGAGAGAGTTAGGGAGCTTTTGAAAATTTGATAAAGGGTAAACGTCTCCACCCCAGATAAATACAGAAACACTCTACACTTTATGTATAATTCAGAGGATTCTTGATCTGCCACGGTCAACGGCTCCAAGGTAATAAAGAATCCCTGCTTTTGTACAAATAGGCTTGAAGAATCTGCCTTTCAAATAAGCACAAGACCTTCCTAAGACCCAATGAGTCAGTATTTGAAATATCTTATGGTGTATGAAGCAGTAGAACATCTGCAGCATGAGCCACTTATTTGGTGCTTTTCAAACCTTCATGTACATGAAATCTATCTAGAGATGATTACAAATAAGGCCAGATTTCTGGGCTGCAATTCTAGATATTTTCATTAAGTCATTCTGAAGCGGAACAAGAAATCTGCATTTTAAATAATTAATCTTAGTGATTTTGATGTAGATTGCATATGGGCCACAAATTGAGAAATCCTTTCTAACCTTTACTGGGAAGTCCTTCAAACCCATAGCCACCAAGGTAACCACCTCTTTGCCTTCCAGCTTGGAGCTCCTATGTGTCCTGCTTTCCACAAAGAGCTTGCTTAGGCTCAGTATCATTTCCCCTTCTTCGCTCCCCCAGTGAACAAGATACAATATTCTAATTAGCAAAAGGTCTTTGCAGAACTAACATGTTTGGCCAAACTAACATGGTCTACCATTGTCAATAACTGCAGAGGATATCATTCTTAATCACCCTGACCAGTTTCTTAATATAATAACTATCAATTGTTGTTTGAAAGTAACAGATGACATCAATTAATGGATGGTTTGATAAAAATCTCTGGAGGAAAATGGAAAGATGAATCTAGCCTTTTTAGACATTATCTAAATGTCTTCCCTCCACACATGTTTCTTTGAGTGCAAAATTGAAGAAAGGAAGAAAAAATCAGTATTTAAACTTGATTGCGGTGAGAAAATGTCCATGGCTAAAACAATAGTTTTCATTTTACCTTCAAATACAGATTTGGATTTCTATTTTCCAACAAAAGTTTCTTTCTGATAATTAAATCTAAATTAGTATTGTGTGTCCAAGAGTGTGTGTACATGTCTTTAGGCCTGTCTTTGAATAATAATTCATTAATATAATTATTTATTTTAACAATATCAAATATAACTTAATAGGAAATAATACAGTATTATCATACTATATAGTATTGTGGTATTAAACATTAACAGAACTACACATGTAGTGATAATATTATTTACACATTAATATCAATTAATGCATTATTCACTTTCTTCCCATTTTACTTGTTTCATTTATCATCTATAGAAGAGGCACTTTGAAATAAAAACTAAGCATATAAAGCATATGCTTCATAAGTCTCGAGAGTGGAGACTACAGGGTTCTCTTACTTGACACAGAGCTTCACAATTGAAGAGGGTCCCATGGACGAAGGAGCCTGGCAGGCTGCAGTCCATGGGGTTGCTGGGAGTCGGACACGACTGAGCGGCTTCACTTTCACTTTTCACTTTCATGCATTGGAGAAGGAAATGGCAACTTACTCCAGTGTTCTTGCCTGGAGAATCCCAGGGACAGGGGAGTCTGGTGGGCTGCCATCTATGGGGTCGCACAGAGTCAGGCACGACTGAAGTGACTTAGCAGCAGCACAGAATTTTCATCTACTTAATCTCTATCAAGTTCCTTGTTGTTGTTTAGTCACTAACTCATGTCTGTCTGACTCTTTTGTGACCCCATGAACTGTAGCCCGCCAGGCTCCTCTATCCATGGAATTTCTCAGCAAAGAACACTGGAGTGGGTTGCCATTCCCTTCTCCAGGGTATCTTCCTGACCCAGGGATTGAACCTAGGTCTCCTGCATTGGCAGGCAGATTCTTTACCACTGAGCCTCTTGGAAAACCCATTAAACATCTAATGTTCCTTTTATTGTTTAAATGTGTAGGCTGTCAGACTCAGCTGTGGACTGAGCAGAAACTTGGTTTGTACATTTTGTTATGTTTCTTTTTTACCCAAAATAACTAAACCTTTTTAATAATCCAGGGGAAAAGAAAAAAAATGTTGCCTTTTGAAAAAAAAAATCACTTTTTCTAAGCATAAATAATGTAAAACCTCCAGAGGTTGAAAAGATCTTTAGTAGAAATACTTAAACATGTTTGGTAAGAGGCAGAGTTTGGTAAATCAATCTGGATTAAAGCTAACGCAGGTGATCATTTAAGGAGCATACAGTCTCAAAAGTGCATTGTCCATGGCTATTTTCACATTCCAGCAACAGAACTGAGTAGTTCCAACAGCAGCTAAGTGAACCTCAAAGCCTAAATAGTCAATATCAGGCCTTTCACAAAAAATATTTACTGACCCCTCTTCTAAAACTGAGTGGATTTTTAGTCCGGGAGGTTGCAAAGAGTCAGATACAATTTAGCAACAAACAATAAGTAAAACAAAAACTCAAAGCTAAGTTTGGCTAAGTCTAACCATTTAGCTTTTCGGAGAAGGCAATGGCACCCCACTCCAGTACTCTTGCCTGGAAAATCCCATGGACGGAGGAGCCTGGTGGGCTTCAGTCCATGGGGTCGGTAAGAGTCAGACACGACTGAGCAACTTCACTTTCACTTTTCACTTTTATGCATTGGAGAAGGAAATGGCAACCCACTCCAGTTTTCTTGCCTGGAGAATCCCAGGGACGGGGGAGCCTGGTGGGCTGCCATCTATGGGGTCGCACAGAGTCGGACACGACTGAAGCGACTTAGCAGCAGCAGCAGCAACCATTTAGCTTAGTCAATAATACATATCCACATAGAATTTATTCCTGAACAATTTTAAAGGTAACATATCTTTAGTTACCATTTTTTCTAAGTATATACATCATTGGTTAATATATACACTGATACTTTGGCAGAATGTTAACATCTTCCAGAGAGACTAAATAGGGAATCATAAGGGTCTTTCAATCTGAGTTTCACTCACGTAACGACTTTCATCACAGGATACCTAAGAGCTTTATTCCATCTCATGATGGCAGCTATTTAAATCTGGCATGTCTGCCTTTGAAACAAATTTGAGTTTTAGGTGTTTCAACATTCAATGACTCAAATAATGCAATCCCTGTAAGTAAACAAAGACACAGGGAGATTTGTATTAGTGGAGAAGCAGGAAGGATTCTAATCAAGTAGTGGTATTTGCAAAGGAGCAGAGGGAGAAATGAACAAATCTCATGACGAGACTGCAAACAACCTGCTTGACAGGATCAATGACCTAGGCCAGGGCTTCTTCTTAGGTGGGACACATTTTGTTTCTTCCATTTTCCTCCCCAACAGAGAAAATACTGAGAGAACATTCCTGAATCTCCCCTCCTTAGTGGTTCTCCCCACTGGAAGTGGAGTGATTGATCTGATGACTGAGATTAGGGAGATGGGCTCTATCTGACTGAACTGGTTTCACACTGGTTCTGTTTCCAAGTTGCCTGCCTATAGGCTGAGTGTGTTCTCTCTCCTCCTGCCTCCCCTATGTTTTAGCACAGGTCACCTTCCTATGAAGGAGAAGAGAGGGGCATGGGCCTTAAAAGTCAATATTGGCCTCTGCTTTAACTTACAGTCCCCAATTTTTTGGGAGCAATAAAGTTTGTACTTTGTTTCTCTGAGTCTGATATCTTTTACTCAAATGATTTAGAATTCAAAGAGGAGGATGATTAATTTGCCTCTCAAAACCTCAATAGTGTTTATGAGGGCTATAGGTTATAGGGGATGATTATGGCCTATATTATGGAGATCTGTAGAGATTTATTTGGGCTTTTCTTGTGGCTCAGATGGTAAAGAATCTGCTTGCACTGTAGGAGACCTGGGTTCGATTCCTGGGTTGGGAAGATTTCCTGGAGAAGGAAATGGCAACCTACTACACTATTCTGGCCTGGAGAATTCCATGAGCAAAGAAACCTGGTGGGCTACAGGCTATACAAGAGAAACCTTGCAACCACGGGGTCATAAAGAATCGGATACGACCAGCTAACACTTAAGAGATTTATTTGGGCCTAGACTATTTGTGAGACTGAAGCAGGGAAAGGATTGGTTTTGATTGTTTCAGAGTGGAAAAATCTGCCCCATGGTCCAGCCTTTACAGTGAAGGTTTCAAAAAACCTTCTGAGTCTGAAATGATGATCTACAACCAAAAAGACATCATTGAACAAGAATCAATGCTCTGCATCGGGGAAAAAAAAAAAAATCAAACCTCCACAGACAATAACAACAAAAATAATAATTCAGAATGAGACTGTGTAATTTGCAGTGATGTGGATGGACCTAGAGACTGTCATACAGAGTAAAATAAGTCAGAAAGAGAAAAAAATTGTATATTAACATATATGTGAAATCTAGAAAAATGGTATCAGTTCAGTTCAGTTCAGTCACTCAGTCGTGTCCGACTCTTTGTGATCCCATGAATCCCAGCACGCCAGGCCTCCCTGTCCATCACCAACTCCCGGAGTTCACTCAGACTCACGTCCATTGAGTCAGTGATGCCATCCAGCCATCTCATCCTCTGTCGTCTCCTTCTCCTCCTGCCCCCAATCCCTCCCAGCATCAGAGTCTTTTCCAATGAGTCAACTCTTCGCATGAGGTGGCCAAAGTACTGGAGTTTCAGCTTTTAGCATCATTCCTTCAATGGCACCACACTCCAGTACTCTTGCCTGGAAAATCCCATGGATGGAGGAGACTGGTAGGCTGCAGGCCATGGGGTCGCTAAGTCAGACATGACTGAGCAACTTCACTTTCACTTTTCACTTTCATGCATTGGAGAAGGAAATGGCAACCCACTCCAGTGTTCTTGCCTGGAGAATCCCAGGGACGGGGAGCCTGGTGGGCTGCCGTCTATGGGGTCGCACAGAGTTGGACACGACTAAAGTGACAGCAGTAGCAGTAGCAGCTTCCAAAGAAATCCCAGGGCTGATCTCCTTCAGAATGGACTGGTTGGATCTCCTTGCAGTCCAAGGGACTCTCAGGAGTCTTCTCCAACACCACAGTTCAAATGCATCAGTTCTTCGGCACTCAACTTTCTTCACAGTCCAACTCTCACATCCATACATGACTACTGGAAAAACCATAGCCTTGACTAGATGGACCTTTGTTGGCAAAGTAATGTCTCTGCCTTTGAATATGCTATCTAGGTTGGTCATAACTTTCTTTCCAAGGAGTAAGCGTCTTTTAATTTAACGGCTGCAGTCACCATCTGCAGTGATTTTGGAGCCCAAAAAGATAAAGTCTGACACTGTTTCCACTGTTTCCCCATCTATTTCCCATGAAGTGATGGGACCAGATGCCATGATCTTCGTTTTCTGAATGTTTAGCTTTAAGCCAACTTCTTAACTTTCCTCTTTCACTTTCAACAAGAGGCTTTTAGTTCCTCTTCACTTTCTGCCATAAGGGTGGTGTCATCTGCATATCTGAAGTTTTTGATATTTCTCCTGGCAATCTTGATTCCAGCTTGTGTTTCTTCCAGCCCAGCGTTTCTTATGATGTATTCTGCATATAAGTTAAATAAGCAGGGTGACAATATACAGCCTTGACGTACTCCTTAGAAAAATGGTATAGATGACTCTATTTGCAAAGGAGAAACAGAGACACGGGTATAGAGAACAAATATATGGATACCAAGGAGAAAGAGGAAGGTGGCAGGAATTGGGAGATTGGGATTGGCATATACATACTATTGATACTATGTATAAAATAGATACCAGGCTTAGAGACATGGATTTGACTGAGACATGGGTCAGGGATATCCTCTGGAGAAGGAAATGGCAACACACTCCAGTATTCTTTCCTGAGAAATCCCATGGACAGAGGAGCCTGGCAGGCTACAGTCCATGGGGTCGCAAAAGAGTTGGATGTGACTTAGTGACTAAACAACAAAAACAACAGTAAAATAGGTAACTCATGCAAACATACTGTATAGCAAGGGAACTCTACTTAATGCACAGAGGTGACCTGATTGGAAAGGAAGTACAAAATAGAAGGAATATATGTATATGCATGGCTGATTCATTTCGCTATTCAGTGAACCTAGCACAACATTGCAAAGCAACTAAAGCCCAATAAAAATTAGTTAAAAGATAATTTACTTAAAAATATTAATTTAGAGATAGAATGGGGGTAAACCAAGACAAGAGAAACGCTTATATGAACATGAAGACACAATTGCAGTATAAAACAAGAATACTATATGGATATCAACAAAGCTGAATGAACTTTAGACAACTTTAATAATATAGAATGTCTGGATAATGGAAGTAATTATCCCACATTATGCTGGTCAAACCACGTTAGATTATTTGTAACGTTTTTAATAAGAACCCCAAATACCTTGAGTGTCTAATAGAGATTATCAAGATGAGAAATTAGATAATATGTCATTGAGGAATAGTTGAAATAATTTTCTCAGAACAAGAAAAGACTAAAAGAAAAATTTATTTTTCAGTATTTGAAGTGGCAAAGATTAAAATATTCTTTTTTCTAGATGGAAAGATATGAGAAGTGTATTTCAAAACAGAGCATTTTATAAGTTAAAATAGTCCACAGGTGAAACAGTTGAGTTTTGAAACAATAAGATCCTGACCCATTGGTGGGCTGAACAAACCTTTACATACAAACAATGTGTACATTTTTTACAATACATAAATTTTGTGTGTACAATACAATTTGTACAATACATACAAACATCACATACAAACATTGTAATGAATGGTTACATTCATTACAATGAATAAACAGCATTGTTTATTCATTCTGTCTTCCTATCATTACAGGAGGACCTTTATAACCTATATATCTCCTTTATAAATCTAAAGGAGATACACTTGAAACAATTCCTTCTTAGAAGATTAATGAACACGATAATCATTCTAGAGCCAATCCTGAGTCTTTAGTTGAAGACTCCTGTGTGCTAATACTGATTGTACCACTCTACAGAGGCAGCCTTACCAGTCAGCTTCTCTAGGCTTCAGTTCTTGCCTTTCTAGAATGGGTAGCAATGTTATCCACCCATGTCTCCCAAGATTACTATGAAAATGAGTGTTAAAGTGCTTTGAAAAGCACCTAAACAGAGGCAGTCTGCTTTTATAGAGTGGAGACTTAAACAGTAAATGATAAAGTGATACATGCGAAATGTGAGATAGGATAGAATATTTTTAAACTTTAATGGAAAACAAACGTCCTATGGAATGGTTTTTAAATGCAGCTTCTGTGTCAGTAGGTTAAAAGTAGGGTCTGAGAGTGTGCACTTCTAGCAAGTGCCAAGGTGATGCTGATGCTGGTCTGTGGACTAGGTTTTGTTTGGCAAAGATAGAAGACTAGGGTCATGTCCTTACGTGCATACCTAAGTAGTTTGTGGTCGGCTAGGTCTTTTACTCGGATTCTATCTTTGCAAAGTTCTTGATGAAGCAATAAATAAAATTTATGACTCTGGAACAGGCTGGCAATGAGGAAGTTGCAAACACATCAATCAACTGTATTTATTCATTTTCAGATTGACTCTATTATGACTACTATATTTTAATTAGCTGTTTGCTATGATAACATATATGTGAAACAACAGTTCATGACATTTAAGTATCAAAGCTGGTTTACACAATGAATCAGATGACTCAGAAGAAAAGTGAGTTTTAAAATGCTACTCAAAGATATAGGTATAGTTATGTGGTAAAGCGCCTGCCTACAATGTGGGAGACCCGGTTTCAATCCCTGGGTCGGGGAGAAGGAAATGGCAACCCACTCCAGTATTCTTGCCTGGAAAATCCCATGGATGGAGGAACCTGATAGGCAACAGTCCATGGGGTCACAAAGAGTCGGACATGACTGAGCGACTTCACACACATATGGTAATTTGCAAACAGGTAGTAAAAGTAGACTCTGGCTAGTTTAACTGAAGAATTTGTTAGATGCATATTGGGAGAGGGTTCTAGGTAAGGCTGAAGATAGACTGGCAGCTGTAGGTTTTAAAAGCATGAAATACTCAGCAGTCAATGTTATAAAGAATAAATAGCATTTTTTATTCATTCTGTCCTCCTGTCATTTACATTCAAGAGTCAAATTCTCAGGAATAAATTTGAATGGTCCAGCTTGGGTCAAGGGCTTACTTCCTGTCACACTGGGGCAGGGAGGGAAGGATCTGGTGAAAGAAACCTCTGTGCTGCCCAACTAAGAGGAGATGTAGAAAGGATAAGGACCAATGATGCCGAGAAACCAAACATCAATATGAGCATAACTCTCTGAAGCATACACACACACACACACACACAAATATACAATGTATGCCAATTAATATTATGTCCTGTAAAGAAATATTTTTAAAAATTCAGTACTAAAAGTATTATTCATATTTGTTTATAATGTCCATATTTTATGAAAATTTTTTCTATTTACCTATTAAACCTCAATAGTTTTTCTATCAATTCCCAGTAGCTTTGTATAATAAATCATTAAAGCTTTGAATGTAAAAAGAAAAGAAGTAATCACATGTAAATTCTATTTTTAAAGGTAGTATTTGTTACTGTTTTGTTTTTAGAGGGGTCAAAGGAGCTGAAGGGACTGTTGGAAACCAGTGTCTTAGAAGTTACCACTGCAACCTAATATAATGAAATTATATGATATGGGATTTCTTTGGAAGGAATGATGCTAAAGCTGAAGCTCCAGTACTTTGGACACCTCATGCGAAGAGTTGACTCATTGGAAAAGACTCTGATGCTGGGAGAGATTGGGGGCAGGAGGAGAAGGGGACAACAGAGGATGAGATGGCTGGATGGCATCACGGACTCGATGGACGTGAGTCTGAGTGAACTCCGGGAGATGGTGATGGACAGGGAGGCCTGGCGTGCTGCGATTCATGGGGTTGCAAAGAGTTGGACACGACTGAGCGACTGAACTGAACTGAACTGAATACAGCAAGATGTCTCATTCACAGAAACAGCAGTGTGACAGAAAAATATTAAAAATATTTTAAATCTCTATTTGGTGTCTCAAGCAAACCAAGCTGAGATGGAGTGGGGTAATTATAATACATTTTAAATGTTTAGCAAACACCTTAAAATTTCTCTGCACATCAAACATTCAAGTTTCCAACCAAGAATTCACTCCAAAGTATAGATACAGCTACTGTGTGTTTTTCTCCGAACTTTTACACTTACTATATTTAAAAAAAAAAAAAAAATCTTTCCCTTTGACTAACCACACAATCCCACTGCTGGCCTGCGATCTGGTTACTGATATCCTAAGCAGAGCACTCTGCACTTCAAAACAGAACCCACCTCACTAGACTTGACTCCACGGGGAGTGCAGGCTAGTCTCCAGCTCTACTTTCTCTTGATCACATTTCTGAATAACAAAGGCTAATTTACACCTGAACAATGGGCTAGAAAGCAAAAGCATAGCAGGGAAAGTTCTGTGTATTCATTTTCATAACTATTGAGATTATTTTGAAAGCTGAGAAAACCAGCAGCATACCTATTGGGTAGATGTTGCTTTAAATTTAAAGTTCTAATGGCTTCGAATGTCTCTGATTCTCCAGAATTTAAGAATATCCACTACAGACAGACAAATTTGTCTATTTTTAAAGAATATTGCTGAAAATGGGTCTCTCTATAGATATTCCATGATAGTAATGTTATTAGTGAAGATGTGTGTCTTTATTGGTTAACTTCAATCTTTGGAAAAGAGCAAAAAGTTCTACTTTTGTATCGTTCAGGAAAAAAAAAAAAAAAAAAGAACTGATGAGCCATGCACCTAAATCTCAGTGATGTTTCTGCATCACTAGGGCACAGTACCCACAACACTGTTCCTTTCAGAGATGCCTTTCTTTCTGTTTAGCTGAGCAAGAAGGGTGATGGATATTCCCAACCAATCAAAATCCTGTCAGCTTCAAACTTCACTGAATTGTTTAGAACAAAAGAGAAACATGCCTTTACAAATGTCTCTGAAGGAACTTTTAAATGTAGGCAAAATAAACTCTGCTGCTGCTGCTGCTAAGTCGCTTCAGTCGTGTCTGACTCTGTGTGACCCCATAGACAGCAGCCCACCAGGCTCCCCTATTCCTGGGACTCTCCAGGCAAGAACACTGGAGTGGGTTGCCATTTCCTTCTCCGATGCATGAAAGTGAAAAGTGAAGGTGAAGTCGCTCTGACTCTTCAAGACCCCATGGAATGCAGCCCCCCAGGCTCCTCCGTCCATGGGATTTTCCAGGCAAGAGTACTGGAGCAGGGTTACTTAGTGCTAATACACAGTATTAATAACTGTTAATATTATTTTCAGTTAGAAGAAAATAGTTTTAAGATAAATGAAATAAAATATATGTAGTTTACACATTATGCTCTAGTTTCCCTCCAGTTGAGTGAAAGATGATTTGAGCTAATTTACTTTTTTTTTTTGCAGTATATTCTGAGGCATAAGGTGCATAAGTTCAAGTAACTATTAATATTTACAACCTCTGTAGAATTATTTCCAAGGAACAGGTGACCTAGAAACTTCTCTAATTTACAAAAAGAAAAGAAATAACACAAAGGCTGATAAACATAGGGACTGTGGCTTAAAGCCACTGTCATAAGAAATGTAGTCAATTTCAGATACCTGGCAAAGTAATTCTAAAGACTGGGGCTATTAGAGTATAACAGCGGGCCCCTATGGGGCCAGGACAGGCCTTCCTCCATATCCTTTGCTTTAGTTCTTGTCTGAAGTACCTAGATAATAGTATTTGATGCAAAGTTCCTGAGTTGTTTGGAAGATACTAAAAGCCCCTACCAAATGGAAGAACTACTTGATGATCAGGAGCACAGGGCCCCAGCCCTCCTGGACTGATAAAGTTAACCCCTGTGACACCCCTCTGCTACTTCATCAGCCAGTCAGAGAATTGAGCACAAGTTAATCATGTACCCTGTGAACCACCCTTCACCTGCCCTTTAAATATGCTTTTGCCAAAACCCTTTGGGAAGCTCCAGGCTTTTCAGGGCATGAGCCACCTCTCTCCTTGCATGGCTTTGCAATAAACCTTACTCTGCTCCAAATTCTGATGTTTCAGTTTGTTGGGCCTCCCTGTGTATCTGGCACATGGACTTGCGTTAATAAGAAAGAGAATAAGCAAAATGTATTTGGAGCAAGTTCCTATTTAAGTGAATCTTACTTCCTCTATTAAGGGTATGTTTGATTATCTGATGGGACTTTAAGATAAGCCCACAGTGTTCAATACACGGTTTTCTCCAAAGCCATGGTCTGTGTAGATGGAACAGGCTCCAAGCAGCACATCTGTTATGATCTACTACCTCAGATTATCTCTGCTGCATGCTTCCTTCATAGTTCAGTCGGTAAAGAATCTGCCTGCAATGCAGGGGACCCAAGTCCGATTCCTGGGTTGGGACAATCCCCTGGAGAAAGAAATGGTAACCCACTCTAGTATTCTTGCCTGGAGAATCCCATGGGCAGAGGAGCCTGCAGGCTACAGTCCATGGGGTTGCAAGAGTCAGACATGATTTAGAGACTAAACCACCACCACCATCTCTGCTGCACACTCCACTCCCATTTGTAGCCATGCACACCCTTGGGTATTCCCAGGCTACTGAATGCCCAAGTTGGATGAACAAAGACAAATTTAAATTTTACAAGAAAATTTAGCTTCACAAGATTTATAGCACAACAGTTTAGAATCCAGACTTTGGAGATAGGTTTGAATTGAAAGGCTTCCCTGATAGTTCAGTTGGTTAAGAATCCACCTGCAATGCGGGAAACCTGGGTTTGATCCCTGGGTAGGGAAGATCCCCTGGAAAAGGGAAAGGCTACCCACTCCAGTATTCTGGTCTGTAGAATTCCCTGGACAGTCCATGGGGTCACAAAGAGTCAGACATGACTGAGTGAATTTCACTTTGAATTGAAACCCTACTATCTTTTTGCTGTGTGGCAGTGGGGAAGCCACAGTTTTCTTAGCTGTAATAAAACACTAATATTAGACAGGATTTCTTTGTGAGGACTAACATCCTTGTAAAATGTGTAATATGGTTTTTAGGAATGAATATGCATGCAATGAATGATATCCATCAATATTATTGTGGTATATTATTATTATCAACCCATTCTACCTTTCTACTACATGTCTACTTGCCCTTCTTTTGCTGAAGTGTGATGACACCTCTCCTCATTCCTTACATCTGCAGACAAAATCACCATTCACACAATCTTCAACTGACACAGTAGTGAACTATGCGCTGTCTTTTGTATGTCTCAGAAACAATTCCATAGTTTTTTGACAAACTTATATACTGAGGGATTTAGTTGAATTCTACAGATTAAATTTCTCTTCTCTGGATAAACTGTAGATTTCTGAATTAGTAATTCACTATGTCCATTTTATGAAAGTGAAATGGAGATGAAAGATATTTTTCTGAAAATGGTAACTTTGTTGGGGGGGGCAGGAAGCAGGTAACAGGGATGAGAGAATTCCTTCAAAATATGTACAGAGTGATTTCAAAACTTGCACAGATACAGATTCTAATAAAGGAACATAAGTGGTAAGGTTTCACTGAGTTTCTTTCTACTGTGAAGAACAGGGCTATTTCTTCTATGGGCAAATGTCTGGTTGCAGAATCAAACATAACTGGGAAGTCTATCTGGTAACTGGTCAGATACTGATTTAATTATTTTTAATGACTCACAAATCCACTGGGGATAGTTTGCATTTGCAATAAACAATTTACCAGCCTACAGAAGACATGTCATTTTTCAGACTGACATTCTCCTCTATGGTTGTTTCTCTCACATAGCCCTAATAATGCTAGTGTGGGTTTTGAAAAGTCATTTAGGAAATTTTATTTAGAATTGTTCACACTTTTTCCTGTAATAGTATGGAACACTGTATTTGCTCAAGTCCGAAAGAAATAGCACTGAACTGGCTTTTAGTAAAACCTCAGCTATTTGCTATAGAAACTTGGGCATATTTTCAACCTCTTCCTGCCTTATATTTTTCATGATTAAAGAAGGGATATTTGCGTGTGTGTTTGTGGTTATATATATCAACATGGCTACTACTTTTGAAGGAGAATTAGAGATACTATTCTGTTCATTTTTGATTCCTTTTCATTTCTAGCATAGTTCCTGGTATATGTCAAAATATGATGTATTCAATAGTGATAAAATGATTATCATTTATTAAACATTTACTCTTTGCAGTGTTCTGGACATGCTAACATCAAACAAATCATTGCTGAATGGTGGACTGAATGTACTGAGAGTAAGTCCATTTATTTGCATTCCATCAGTCAACCTTATTAACAAAAAGGCAAAACAACATTGTACTAGGTAGGCAGTATCATGATGCCCATTCTACAGATGAAAGATCTGAGGCTGAGAGAGGTAAGGCCACTGTCCTAGGATAACACAGCTAAAATATTTTGACATTGGAATTAGGACCCACAATTGGAGAGAAAAGATGAAAGAAAACAAACTTAACCAAGAATGAGAAACCAGCAGCAATAATAGTGCAACAGCATATAGTACAATGCAGGACATATTTTTCTCCCAAACAGACCTCTTCTCATTTTCCTCGGCTGGCATTGCAATAACGGACACATCAGTCTATGTAATATCCATTTCACAGCCTGTGTTAATATATAACACAGCCTGTGTTAATGGTAGCTGCCAAAATGATTTGTAGCAGAGCTCCACTTCTTCAAACAATTATTGCAAACTAGAGCAAGCAAATTTAATTACCTTTTGAGCTGAAACAACCTCAGAAGTATTGCTGCTTTGTTATCTTCCTGCTCTGAGTGATGGACTATCCATGATCTGTCAGAACTGGACATGACTCTACAAGTGGAAAGAGGGAAATGAAACTGAGGGTGTAAAATATAGCAAGCCCATGCAGATATAATCCTGGCTAACAAAGAATTTTGCAAAATGTATTGCCCAGTGTGTGTGTCCACTCTGTATGTGTGTGCTTGCGAGTTTCACATCAGGCAGTAAGTCTTAAATCCAGTTTGGATATCTAATGCTAGCGATGCTTAGGTATCTAGAGTAAGATTAATCTCAGAACTTAACAATAACAAGAAGATATGAAGAGAATGAGAGTACTCCCATCTGGACACCATGATAACATGACAACTTTTGCCCAACTACAGTGATTATTAACAAAACATTTGTTTGTTAATTATCAACTCATTTATCTTACTTCAGAGGCCCATAAGATGGATAAATATTTCAAAATCAATTAAACTCTTTAAAAATGTATTCAAACATTTCACTATATAGGACTTCTACTCTGCTTTGCTGGAGCAGCCGTGAAGAGATACCCCACGACCAAGGTAAGAGAAACCCAAGTAAGATGGTAGGTGTTGCGAGAGGGCACCAGTGGGCAGACACACTGAAACCATAATCACAGAAAACTAGCCAATCTGATCACACGGACAACAGCCTTGTCTAACTTAATGAAACTAAGCCATGCTGTGTGGGGCCACCCAAGACAGATGGGTCATGGTGGAGATGTCTGACAGAATGTGGTCCACTGGAGAAGGGAATAGCAAATCACTTCAGTATTCTTGCCTTGAGAATCCCATGAATAGTATGAAAAGGCAAAATGATAGGATACTGAAAGAGGAACTCCCCAGGTCAGTAGGTGTCCAACACGCTACTGGAGATCAGTGGAGAAATAACTCCAGAAAGAATGAAGGGATGGAGCCAAAGCAAAAACAATACCCAGCTGTGGATGTGACTGGTGAAAGAAGCAAGGCCCGATGCTGTAAAGAGCAATATTGCATAGGAACCTGGAATGTCAGGTCCATGAATCAAGGCAAATTGGAAGTGGTCAAACAGGAGATGGCAAGAGTGAACGTCGACATTCTAGGAATCAGTGAACTAAAATGGACTGGAATGGGTGAGTTTAACTCAGATGACCATTATATCTACTACTGTGGGCAGGAATTCCTCAGAAGAAATGGAGTAGCCATCATGGTCAACAAAAGAGTCCAAAATGCAGTACTTGGATACAATCTCAAAAATGACAGAATGATCTCTGTTCATTTCCAAGGCAAACCATTTAATATCACAGTAATCCAAGCCTATGCCCCAACCAGTAACACTGAAGAAGCTGAAGTTGAACGGTTCTATGAAGACCTATAAGACCTTTTAGAACTAACACCCAAAAAAGATGTCCTTTTCATTATAGGAGACTGGAATGCAAAAGTAGGAAGTCAAGAAACACCTGGAGTAACACGCATATTTGGCTTTGGAGTACCGAATGAAACAGGGCAAAGGCTAATAGAGTTTTGCCAAGAGAACACACTGGTCATAGCAAACCCCCTCTTCCAACAACACAAGAGAAGACTCAACACATGGATATCATCAGATGGTCAACACTGAAATCGGATTGATTCTATTGTTTGCAGCCAAAGATGCAGAAGCTCTATACAGTCAAAAAACAACAACAACAACAACAACAACAACAAAAAAACAAGACCAGGAGCTGACTGTGGCTCAGATCATGAACTCCTTATTGCCAAATTCAGACGTAAATTGAAGAAATTAGGGAAAACCACTAGAACATTCAGGTATGACCTAAATCAAATCCCTTGTGATTATACAGTGGAAGGGAGAAATAGATTTAAAGGACTAGATCTGATTATAGAGTGCCTGATGAACTATGGACAGAGGTTCGTGACACTGTACAGGAGACAGGGATCAAGACCATCCTGAAGAAAAACAAACGCAAAAAAGCGAAATGGCTGTCTGGGGAGGACTTATGAATAGCTGTGAAAAGAAGAGAAGCAAAAAGAAAGGAGAAAAGGAAAGATATAAGCATCTGAATGCAGAGTTCTAAAGAATAGCAAGGAGAGATAAGAAAGCCTTCCTCAGTGATCAATGCAAAGAAATAGAGGAAAACAATAGAATGGGAAAGACAAGATCTCTTCAAGAAAATTAAGAGATACCAAAGGAACATTTCATGCAATGATGGGCTCGATAAAGGACAGAAATGGTATAGACCGAACAGAGGCAGAGATATTAAGAAGAGGTGGCAAGAATACACAGAACTGTACAAAAAAGATCTTCATGACCCAGATAATCATGATGGTGTGATCACTCACCTAGAGGCAGACATCCTGGAATGTGAAGTCAAGCAGGCCTTAGAAGGCATCACTATGAACAAAGCTAGAAGAGGTGATGGAATTCCAGTTGAGCTCTTTCCAATCCTGAAAGATGATGCTGTGAAAGTGCTGCACTCAATATGCCAGCAAATTTGGAAAACTCAGCAGTGGCCACAGGACTGGAAAAGGTCAGTTTTCATTCCAATCCCAAATAAAGGCAATGCCAAAGAATGCTCAAACTACCGCACAATTGCACTCATCTCACACACTAGTAAAGTAATGCTCAAAATTCTCCAAGCCAGGCTTCAGCAATACGTGAACTGTGAACTTCCAGATGTTCAAGCTGGTTTTAGAAAAGGCAGAGGAAGCAGAGATTAAATTGCCAACATCCGCTGGATCATGGAAAAAGCAAGAGAGTTCTAGAAAAGCATCTATTTCTGCTTTATTGACTATGCCAAAGCCTTTGACTGTGTGGATCACAAGAAACTGTGGAAAATTCTGAAAGAGATGGTAATACCAGAACATCTGACCTGCCTCTTGAGAAATCTGTATGCAGGTCAGGAAGCAACAGTTAGAACTGGAAATGGAACAACAGACTGGTTCCAAATAGGAAAAGGAGTATGTTAAGGCTGTATATTGTCACCCTGCTTATTTAACTTCTATGCAGAGTACATCATGAGAAATGCTGGGCTGGAAGAAGCATAAGCTGGAATCAAGATTGCCGGGAGAAATATCAGTAACCTCAGATATGGAGATGACACCACCCTTATGGCAGAAAGTGAAGAGGAACTAAAGAGCGTCTTGATGAAAGTGAAAGAAGAGAGTGAAAAGTTGGCCTAACGCTCAACATTCAGAAAATGAAGATCATGGTGTCTGGTCCCATCACTTCATGGGAAATAGATGGGGGAAACAGTGGAAACAGTGTCAGATTTTATTTTTCTGGGTTCCAAAATCACTGCAGATTGTGACTGCAGCCATGAAATTAAAAGACGCTTACTCCTTGGAAGGAAAGCTATGACCAATGTAGACAGCATATTGAAAAGCAGAGACATTACTTTGCCATCAAAGGTCCATCTCGTCAAGGCTATGGTTTTTCAAGTGGCCATGTATGGATGTGAGAGTTGGACTGTGAAGAAAGTTGAGCACCGAAGAATTGATGCTTTTGAACTATGGTGCTGGAGAAGGCTCTTGAGAGTCCCTTGGACTGCAAGGAGATCCGACTAGTCCATGCTAAAGGAGATCAGTCCTGGGTGTTCATTGGATGGACTGATGCTAAAGCTGAAACTCCAGTACTTTGGCCACCTCATGCAAAGAATTGACTCACTGGAAAATACCCTGATGCTGGGAGGGATTGGGGGCAGGAGGAGAAGGGGACAACCGAGGATGAGATGGCTGGATGGCATCACTGACTCGATGGACATGAGTTTAAGTGAACTCCGGGAGTTGGTGATGGACAGGGAGGCCTGGTGTGCTGCGATTCGTGGTGGTCACAAAGAGTCGGACACAACTGAGCTATTGAACTGGAACTGGAACTCTGTTTTAAAATTGGTAAACTCGTAAGATATTGTGAAACATGGACACTTCAGTCTTCAATGTTTTATAAAAGTTTCTAAAATCTCTTCTGAATGTGTAGTTCGTATTCCTACTATAAATGCATATCTCAGGCCCTTTCTCCTCCTCTTTAACTCTTTGCCTCCCTGACCTGCCTCCCCTGGTGGCAGAGTTCATTCACTGTCTTGTGGATGTATCCCATGATCCTAAAATAGTGCCTGGAATACAGTGGGCTCTAAAAAATATTCATAGAATGCATGAACAAATCTTAATTTTTACTTTTACATCTCAAATGCTTGTGTTACATTATAAATCTCATTCTTCATCTCCTATTATCCCGTTTCATTACTTTTTCCCAGAGAGTTCACTGCTCTTTCCTGAACATTTTCTCTTTTTTTGCACAGTATTATGTTTCTCCTACCTTGGTTTCAGTTTGTGCTCCTTGTAATTTTATGTTCTTAGCCTTCAAAGAGTATATAGGACTTTGCCACCTGCACAGTGATGGATGGTACTGCTGCTCTGGTTTTTCTTAATGTGCCATCTGAGTTTATGTTCGTTGATGGCTCCAGATCCTGGATTCTCACTTTGGGGCTTCACTTTGACCTTCTCTTTGTATCAAAGATACCAGTTAGAGTGGTATTTTTGTATTTGTGAAATGCTATTCAAAAGTTGCTAGCAGTGTTTTGACTCTAAGGTTGGAGGCATTATTTGACCTCTAGAAAAGGTAATATTTATGTTAAAAAAAGTCATCAAAACTTCCATTAAGTTTCAAAATACTGAAAAAAAAAAGAAGAAAACAAAGAAACTCTCTCTCTATGGCTTTTGAAGAAACTGATTAAAATGAATGATGATGCTTACCTATGGAGGCAGAGACATGATGCTTTAGAGCAGTGATACCCAAATGTTTTGTCTCACACCTCAGATCCTTTTCCATGGTAAAGTTAGAGAAAAATAAGGAGAGAGGAAAGACAGTAGAAAATGAGAAGATTAATGCAGAAAAGTCACAAAACAGAAAATGGATCTCCAGTCTTTGCTAACTCTTTCCTACTCGGATCAGACAATTGTGCCTATTTTATTTCAGGTTCTGGCTGTACATGCAAAGGACAGACCACTAAATCCCACTGAATTTCTAGCATCATTTATTTTAAAAAACACAGCATAGTCAGAAGCTCAAAACTGACTTTGGGAAGAACAGAGAAATTTGGTATATACTGTGGGTTTACATAAGTAAGTTGTAAAAACTGTCTTGCTGGGCGCCCTTCCCCCACCCCCCAATCTTTGAAAGTATAAGAAAGTTGGCTTAAAGCTCAACATTCAGAAAACTAAGATCATGGCATCCAGTCCCAGCACTTCAAGGCAAATAGAAGCGGAAACAGTGGAAACAGTGGCTGACTTTATTTTTCTGGGCTCCAAAATCACTGCAGATGGCGATTGCAGCCATGAAATTAAAAGACGCTTACTCCTTGGAAGGAAAGTTATGACCAACCTAGATAGCATATTCAAAAGCACAAACATTACTTTGCCAACAAAGGTCTGTCTAGCCAAGGTTATGGTTTTTCCAGTGGTCATGTATGGATGTGAGAGTTGGACGATAAAAAAAGCTGAGTACTGAAGAATTTATACTTTTGAACTCTCAACACAGAGTCCCTTGGACTGCAAGGAGATCCAACCAGTCCATCCTAAAGGAGATCAGTCCTGGGTGTACATTGGATGGACTGATGTTGAAGCTGAAACTCCAACACTTTGGCCACCTGATGCGAAGAGCTGACTCATTTAAAAAGACCCTGATGCTGGGAAAGATTGAGGGCAGAAGGAGAAGGGGAGGAGAGAGGATGAGATGGTCGGATGGCATCACCAACTCAATGGACGTGGGTTTGGGTGGACTCCAGGAGATGGTGATGGACAGGGAGGCCTGGCGTGCTGCTGTTCAGGGAGTAGCAAAGAGTTGGAGACGATTGAGCAACTGAACTGAAGAACCTTCAGGACAACCTTACTTATTTCCAAAATTGCAGGAAAAAACATATTTCCCTTATTTGATCTAATCACCATATTTATTTAACGAATGTATTCCATGCAATATTTTCTCATATTATTTTTAAATTTGTTTTTAAAGTGATCTTCAAAATAAAACTTTTAAAATTAAAGAAAAAAAAAAAGGGATTCAAGACAGCGACACAGGAAGACACGGAACTCATCTCCTTCCAGGGACACGGAATTTACAGCTATATATGGAAAATTTCCTCTGAAAAACCTTAAAAACTGGTACAGTGACCTCTTCACATCCCGCAAGTGAAACAGAAACCACACAGAAGACGGAGGAGAGGCAGAGATCTTGCCAGAAACCGCACTGTAGCACTCAGACCCACAATCCTGAGGAAACTCAAAACCCGGCATTTCTCCTCGAAGAGCGAAGGATCTGTATCCCACATCAGGCACCTCAACTTTTAAAACCTGGGCTTGAGAGCCAAGACCCCATCACATCCGGCTGTAAAAATCGAAAGAGCTATTGTCTGAGACTCTCGGGGCTCTGGTGAAATACAAAGGTTTCTTACAAACCAGAAGCGGACTTACCTGCCTCAGGGTCTCCACAGAAGCAGCTCTTTGAGAAGCACTCAGGCTTTCTGTGAAAGTGGCTCATATGCTCATTTTAAAGTTCGGTTCTGAGGGGAAAGGTCGGCTGGGGCGCAGTCCAGAGACAGGGGCTGGTGGGCATCACCTCCCTGCTCTTGCTTGGGCTGCCTTGCTGGAGCAGGAGGGTGCCTTTTTTTTTTTTTTTTAAATATGTTTTTCTTTTCTTCCTTTCTCCCCCTTCTTTTCTTTTTCATTTTTTGGCAAGTGCTTTCGTAGCTCTCCCTCTCTGCCTCCTTGCAGTCAGCGGGCGCCATCTTCTGCTTTTCCTCTACTACCAAGAGCGCCAGCATCTCCTGTGGCGGAACTTCAGTGTTTCTGGCTGCCACTGAGGAGATGCCCATTGCTTGCCTGGTTTGTGTTCTTGGGTCCTATGGGAAGGTAATGACTGGAGAGACAGTCCTTGGTATGCTCCAGGGCACAGCACAGATGGCCAGGGCAACACTCCCAGCCTGCCTGGGAAAGAGGTCTACTTGCTGGGCCTGGAGCTTAACCTGAGGGTCTGACTTCCAGTTGGGCGGGATCTGGAAGCTTCCAGTGTTCCGGGGGAATCCTGACTTGGGCCGCCATCTTTAAGCTCTCAGCTTGTAGGGCTTGACGGTATCTCCTGGCACAAACTCTCTATGGTCAGCTGGAGCGCTAAGTTTTGCAACTGTCGACCAGGGAAAATCTCTCCTTTCAAAAACACCTGGTCCTGGCTGCTGTCAGGACTAACACTTCCATCCCACCAAATATTTGCATTGTTTAACAGCTGCTGCCTGAGAGGGTGACTTCCAAGCCTTTTGTATTTAGGTCCTGACTGAAATCCTCCTCTATGGGAACTGACTGGGTTGGACAGCCCCTCCACTACATGGCAACCCATTCCAGTACTCTTGCCTGGAAAATCCCAGGGATGGAGAAGCCTGGTAGGCTGCAGTCCATGGGGTTGCACAGAGTTGGACACGACTGAAGCGACTTAACAGCAGCAGCAGCAGCCACTACTGGGAGCTGTTAAAAATAAAATAGGCTGCTAGGAGAATCACAAAGATTTGGGAGTGAACCGAGAGCTGGAGCAAGGCTGAATCTGGTTTGCCAGGTAGGCTCTGATTTTCTTTACAAAAATAAAAGAATGAGAAAAGTGACCTGCTCTAAGTGAAGTAGTTAAATAATGAAAACTGGTGACCTTTTGGCAGATTGTGTTTACAGCAATAGATACAATATTATTTATTTCTTCCAAATATTGGTTTTGACTGAATTCATCCTGAAAACCATTGTTTGTACTTTGGAGAGGTATTTTCTTATGCATTGATTTGCTCACAAGTGATTGTGTGGCAGCATCTCCCCAGGATGAATGTTCTTTGTACCTTCTACTGTAGAAAAAAGTTGTGAAAAAACATACAGGCCTTGCATGGGCTTCCTGACCTTCTATACTGGTGCTCAGTCCACAGCCTATATATTAGCCATTTGGTCAATGTTTAGGTTGGGTGGCCCAGTTCACACATACTATAAATAGGGCTTTCCCTGAAGGAAGTTTATATTTCCAGCTGTCCATTATTGGGTTAAAAAGTGAGGTGAAACTTATATAGGGAAATAGGAAGTTTTATCCTTTCTCACAGCCCAAAAAATAATTGTGAGACTGGCTTAAGATATGTGCAGCAGTAAATGGCAGCTTGCAACAAGCAGCAGTGAGTGGTAGCTGGAAGCAAGGTCTTAGTTTCGGGAACTAGGAACCTAACCACTGGACCACAAGGCCTGCAGTTAGGGCTAGAGTCCCTAGTCCCTTGCCTGCCTAACCAATAATGGATAAAGTTAAGGAGGCTGAAGGTAATGAATAAAGTAAAAACATTTGTTGAAAAGAGAAGCAAAGGCACAAGGGCAGACTCAGAGAGAGAAGAGAGACTTTTGCCGTTGAGAAGTTTAAATTCTTTATAGTGAATAGTGAAAGTCACTAAGTCGTGTCCAACTCTTTGCAACCGCACAGACTATATGGTCCATGGAATCCTCCAGGCCAGAATACTGGAGTGGGTGGCCTTTCCCTTCTTAAGGGGATCATCCCAAACCAGGGATCGAACCCAGGTTTCCTGCATTGCAGGCAGATTCTTTACCAGCTGAGCCACAAGGGAAGCCCAAATCTTTTATAAGGGGGTCAGGTTTTGTTTTTCCTCAAGTCAATCATCTTACTTTGTCCTTGCCTGGTTAATTTGTCTCAAGACCCTCCTCTGGGGTGCACAGGCACCCCACAACCAAGATGGATCTCAAAGTGAAGGCTCCTTATAGCATGGAGTTATCTTCTGACTTTTGACTCCAAGGAACCTTTCTGTACACGTGTAGTGTCTCCTTTGTCCTAAGAAGAAGGGAGCAGAGGATTTTGCCTTTACTCAGACAGGATTTTGCCTGTCTTTGTCCTTGCCATGATTCTTACCTTGAGACATTTATAAGAGACATAGACTGGCTGTTTGCCCTGTTTCTGTTGTTACTTCCATTTTGGAGGGTAAACAGGACACTGACTGTAAAAATTCTTCAACTAGAGCCCACCTGTCTCTTGTCTCAGGAAATGTAAACATGAGACCGGCTGATTGTAAACATCCAACCTGGAGCCGATCTATTTCCTACCTCAAGACTAGAATTTTGAAGTACAGAAATATTTTACAAGTTCTTTTTCTTTGTAGGATAAAGTTGGGCCATATAGTAGACGTTTCTTCTAGTACTGGTAACTTAACCACTGTGTCAAACTTTTATTATCCCTATGACTGCCCTAAAGAAACATCCAGAGGACTATCCTCATATGTATGGTGTTTGCTTTCTTTAAAGCATCTCTGCTAGTAATGACAGTTGAGGTCAAGGAAAAAATAAAATTCAACTTTCAAATTCTAGAACTACCAATGAGATTGGTGAGTATGTGTGCTATTTGCCTCTGTTTCTCTTTTTCTCTCTCTTGCATATTTCTCTTTTTTTCCTTTCTTATTGTTCTCCTTTGCCTTCTGGTGTTTTCTTCCCTTTTGCCTTCTCTTCCCCTCCCTCCTGCCTCTATTCTTTTCCCTCGGTGTTAGTTTCGATCTTCCGAGAAGACAAAATTAGATGTGCTAGAAATTTATTAGGAAAAAACATCTGTGAAGAGTAAACTAGAAAAGGAGCAGATTTTTTTCCTTACTTTTTTGGTCATGCAATTCAGCTTGCAGGATCTTAATTCCCCAGTGTGGGAAAATCTTGACCAGGCATATGGAGACCCCAGAGCAAAATCTCCTCGTTAGAGGAATCTCATATTGGGTAAGGTAGCGCAGCTCCATATCTTTGCCTTGCTCAGTCATTGGCTGGAAACAGCTGGGAGAGCTTAACCTCTATGTGAACAGTGCAAGCAGATCCAAAGGTACAGCAGTTGGAGGCTTTCAGCCAACAATTGTCTTTGTAGCAGGTTATCTTGAAAAGAGGTCTGAGCAGCACAGTTTCATGACTACCATATTGTCTTTCTTCCCTTCTCTTCTACCTTCTTCTTCCTTCGTTCTCACCAAAAGGCCTCAAAGTTCCCCTCATTTTAACGAAAATTTAGATAGCTTTTTTCCTGACTCTTGGTGCCTGACCTTCATTATCTTAGTGTCTTTACTTAAAAATTTACCATTAGAAATTAATTATCTGCCCCTTGAGATGTAATTTTTTCTAAGGCCTCTTTCCAGGTTTGTTCCAGGGATATTTTCTCAAGGACCTGGGAACCATTCCTTTGAAATGCATTCATCAAGAAAGGCCATCTCCCTCTCTGCCAGATTCTGTAAGAGGGAAGGAGCTTAACTTCTGTGGGTAAATTTGCTCCAAATTGCAAAACCACCTGCTGTCATGAAGAGGAGAGAAAGTTTACTTTTCCCTTGGTTAACACCAGTCGGCAAACAGATGGCCTTTGTCATCTTAGCTCTTAAACCCATCCAATCCTTTGTTTTGTTTCATGGAGTTGAGGTCACACTGTATTCTGGACTCTCTTCCTTATCACAGTAATCTTGAATTAAAGGTCTTCCTTGCCTGTTGAAATTTGTCTATTGCAATATTTGCTTTGGTAGTTCCTGCCTTCCCTTTTTCCTTCCTTCTATTAAATATTTATTGCTTGCCAATAATGTGACAGGAATTAGGTTAGCATTAGATATATTGGTGAAAAAGATTGTTGTAGTTATGTTCCTTTGAGGAGAGAGAAAATAGATGAGTAAACAAATAATGAAAATTTTGAAATGCAGATTTCTTTTATAGAAGGAAAATAGGTTAATGGTATAAAAAATGAGAAGTAGCCTACTTTATATAAAATATTGAGGACCTCAGAGACATACTCCTTCTTCAGGTTAGAACCCATAGTTTGGGGTCTAGCAGTTTTGCTCCATATATATTTTAAGCATATCATCTGCAATCATAATGCTAGCTTTCCAAACCTCATCCTTCTCGGTTGTAAAATGAGAATAATAAAAAATCCTTTTTTGGAATTATTTGAAGAATGAAATAATACATCTGACACACTTAGTGTTTTTATTGCCTGTGTATAATAAATGTTTGGTAATATTCATGATGAAATAATTTGCAAAGATAGTATTCAAAATGTAGATATTGTGTGGTTTAAGTTTTATTTAGTATCAGAACATTAAAAAAAAAGAACTCTTTAAAAATATCTCCTGAAATATAGTTAGAGGAATTCTGGTCTATACTTTTCTTTTGGTCACTTACTCATATAATGCCCATGATTATGATTCAACAGTTTAGCATTAAATGTCTTGCTTCTTTCTTGAAATTATAGTTTTTTTGAAAGCACTGATGAAAAATTACATGCTTTTTATATTCCCACAGCATTTGGTATAAGTACATTGAATACACACAATAAAAGGTTATTGAATTGAAATTTATACTAATAGTGAAAAATAGTTATTAGTGTGAGTTACCAATTCAAAGTTGTTTCTGTTTTTATAAACATTTTTTTCTTGAGAATCACCTAAGAATATTTGTTTATTCCAGAATATTTCATGCTTGTAAGGGGTTGTGTGGAGCAGAGAATAGAAACATTTTTTTCCACTGAATAGAATGAAAATTGAATTTCATATAACTTTGTGAAATGTGGCTCTAATTCTTCATTGTGGGATATGAGATCTTGTGCTCTTTACTGTCTTACTTTTAAAAACAGACATTGATTTAGTAAGCTCTCCCAAACAATATTCTGTATTTCTGCTTTTTGGTTTTCTGCCAGCAGTTGGTCTCTCTGAAGCAACGTTCATGTACGGGCAATGTAGATAGAATTTCAGCATGAGCTGTAGAGTAAGACAGACTTGGTTTAGAGTCCCAGCATTTTGTCCTTGAACAATTACCTCCCTTCCATCTTCATCTGTAAAACAGGAATAGTAATAGTTTCATCATTACAAGGTTATTGTGAGGATGAGTACGTTACATATGTAAAGTAGTAGATTACTAATGTAAAATACCCAGCTTATGTTCATGTTCATTCATTCATGTGGGTTCAGTAGTGTTCAATTCTTTGTGCCTGCCTGGACTGTAGCCTGCCAGGCTCCACTGTCCATGCAATTTTCCAGGCAAGAATACTGGAGTAGGTTGTTGTTTCCTACTCCAAGGGATCTTCCTGAGGGAGGGATCAAATCCGTGTCTCCTGCATTGGCCAGCAGATTCTTTACCAGATTCTTTCTGCACCACCTGGGAAGCCCAGTTTACAGGAAACACTAAACAGACTGCACTTCCATTACTTTTCCTATTGTATATGGCATTATTTGAAATTAATTCACTTCCTATCATGTCTTTCCATAAACATATTTTATCACATACATTTTGCTTAGCTATAAATGTGGCCCTACATATTTAACCATTTTGAATATAGGATCAGAATGGAAGTAAAATTACTGGATTGTCTGCAGCCTGTCATTTTATAATTAAAAAGTTCAGTGATTTAATTAATTATCCTCTATGTATTTCAGGACATTGTTGTGTCCCTTCCCCAGGCATGGGTCTTAAGATTTTAATTAGCCTTCCATCAGTGATATGTCCTGATGAATAAAACCTTCTTTTTCCTGGAAATCATTAGAGCTCCTTCACTGGGACAGTGAGATGCAGGTTGCAGAGACTTTTTCATATCTTTCCTAAAACTGTTAGTTCCACAAATCACTTCAGTTCAGTCACTCAGTTGTGTCCGACTCTGCGACCCCATGGACTACAGCACATCAGGCTTTCCTGTCCATCACCAACTCCTGGAGCTTGCTCAAACTCATGTCCATAGAGTCAGTGATGCCATCCAACCATCTCATCCTCTGTCATTCCCTTCTCCTCCTGCCTTCATTCTTTCCCATCATCAGGGTCTTTTCCAATGAGTCAGTTCTTCACATCAGGTAGCCAAAGTATTAGAGTTTCAGCTTCAGCATCAGTCTTTTCCAATGAATATTCAGGACTGATTTCCTTTAGAATTGACTGGTAGGATCTCTTTGCAGTCCAAGGGACTCTCAAGAGTCTTCTCCAACATCACAATTCAAAAGCATCAATTCTTCAGTGCTAAAAAAAAAAAAAAAAAATTCTTCAGTGCTCAGCTTTCTTTATGGTCCAGCTCTAACATCCATACATAACTACTGGAAAAACCATGGCTTTGACTAGATGGACATTTGTTGGCAAAGTAATGTCTCTACTTTTTAATATTTTTCTAGGTTTGTCATAGCTTTTCTTTCAAGGAGCAAGCATCTTTTAATTTCTTGGCTGCAATCACCATCTGCAGTGATTTTGGAGCCCAAGAAAATAAAAGAAAAAAGAAGAATGTGGTAAAATATTGGAAAATATTATTTCTCTGTTACCCTAGTGGCAATTTGTTTTAACCAGAAGTGTAATGTGTATGTGTATCAACTAATTTTAGCTCAACCTCTACAGGTGATTAATCAGTATGGACCTTCTCTGCTCAGGAACCCACACTCCAGTGGTGGTTTGCAATTAGCATTAGATATACTGGTAATAATTTTTCATTCATGAATAAAAATCTTCCAAACTCAACTAGCCCTTTACTTCAGAGCTCAAAATTAAAAGCTGTAATTCTGTGTCCTCCTACTTTATGAAGCTCTGTTGATAGAGCTGATTTAATGGTTGTAGAAGCTATGATAACTCACTGGGTCAATTTGCAAATAAACATCTGAATGTTTGGTAGACTTTGGCAAAAGCTTGCAGTTCTTGTAATGATCCTCGGTATTAAAGCAATAAGAAAAAAATGTGTATCTCTTACTTACTTCTAATTACTGAACATTATCAAAAGAACTCCAAATATTTTAAATTAATGATAGCTATAAAATATATTTCTTCTTTGCAAATTCATAAAATGCATGATATCTCTCAGTTAGGAAAAGTTGTTTTAATTTGTTTTCAAACTTATTCAAGCACAGATTTCTGTTTTCCTTGATAAATGTCTATTTACATGATATTTTATTTACTGTTTATACCTGTTTATATTCTATTTATGTAGCAATGATCAAAAATTTGAAAACATTATTTTGAACCTATCCTTTCATACATTGTTTTCATCAAAATTTATTTGCATTATGGTCTTTTCTGGGTTTTCCCTGATGGCTCAGTGGTAAAGAATCCATCTGCAGTGCAGGAACCAAGGTTCAATCCCTGAGTCTAGAAGATCCCTTGGAGGAGGGCATGGCAACCCATTCCAGTACTCTTGCTTAGAGAATCCCATGGACAGAGGAGTCTGGTGGGCTACAGTGCATAGGGTCACACAGAGTCGGACATGAAGCAATCTAGCACGTGGTCTTTTCTTCTCTTTCAGAGATCATTCACTCTGAGGGAATCCAACTGCCATGTCTTGAAGAAACTCAAGAAGCCCTGTGTAGAGGCTCATATGGCAAGAAGTAGAGACTCCTTGGTAATGGCCCTGTGTGTCCTCCAACTTGGAAATGGATCTTTCAGCTCCAGTCAAGTCTTCACTGACTGCTGCCCAACTGACATCTTGATCATAACATCATGAGTGACTCTAAGCCAGAACCACCCAACAAAGACGTACTCAAATTCCTGACCCACAGAAATGGTGAGATAATAAATGTTTGTTATTCAAGTCACTAATCTTAAAGTAGTTTCTTATGAAGCAAAGAATAACTAACACACCCTGGTGGCTCAGACAGTAAAGAATCCACCTGCAATATGGGAGACCTGGGTTCACTCCCTGGGTTGGGAAGATCCCCTGGAGAAGGAAATGGCAACCCACTCCAGTATTCTTGCCTTAATCTGCATGAGCAAAGGAGCCTGGAGGGCTATAGTCCATGAGGTCACAAAGAGTCAGATATGACTGAGCGACTAAGCACACACACAATAAAATGCCAGATTAAAAAATTGCGTCTAGAAGTTTTAATGATGAAAAGTGACTCTACTTTGCCTCTTGAGATATTTACTTTTTAGCTGTTGTTTTCTCTATAAAAATGAGCTTTGGAAAGAAAATTTTCAGATTGAAGAATCAGTGAATCCTCAAAGCATGCCACACAGTTGACTGGCTAGTCTGTCCTCACTTAAGGCTCCCCTATTAATTCCCCTGAATTCCCACTCTCTTGTCACCAGCTCCCCATAACTCAACTTTATACTGTTGCTTCCAGTCTCCTTTGCCCCAATGCCTGATGGAAATATTATCAAATACTACTACAAATATGTGTTTATATCTTTGAGCAACTTAAAAGGAAAAAAAAATGGGTCATATATGCTATATATGCAAGTATATTTTTACTACCTAAAATGAAAGCACCATTATGAGTCTGATGTGGTAGAATCAAAGACAGAAGAGTGGGGAGAGTGGAAGAAGAGATGGAAATGATAAACTTCTCCATAATCTTCATCAGCCTCCATCATGCCACTTCAGTAAACATCCTTGTAAAAACTGTACATACTTCTTATATGAATAAAACCTTTGGGCTAATCCTTTAGACCCTATTCCCAGAGGGACTGAAGCCACTAATCCCCTCAGATGTATAATTTCTAAAGATGCTATTGCTAACTTTTTATTAATCTTATTGTTTAATGGTATCCTCAAAGTCAGCACAAGTGCTAGAATATCAAGTAATAATAAGATGATTAACCACTCATAGTAATTAATATTTTGACCAACTTAGTTGCTGTGTCAATGATAAATTTAATTCTTTTTTGATCAATTGTCTAATAATTATCCCCCAAGTTTGGCAGTAAACGATGGTTTAAAATAGTTAATGTACAGTGATGATGCACTTTGACAGAATTTAATGATTTGAAGCACTTTAGAAGTTTTGCTGTTGGATTATGAATTAAT
This sequence comes from Ovis aries, assembly GCF_016772045.2. Classification (NCBI taxonomy): domain Eukaryota; kingdom Metazoa; phylum Chordata; class Mammalia; order Artiodactyla; family Bovidae; genus Ovis; species Ovis aries. The sequence continues at coordinate 57,028,467 of NC_056059.1, read as the reverse complement.
TGGTATCTAAGTTTGAGTTATACATAATCAAATAAAAGATATTAATTATATAACCATGACATTATATGTAGCACTTAGTCATCATCACTGTGTATTTCTTCAATTAGAATATAAAATCCAGAATATTGGATCAGCTCAGTAAATGCTAAATTTAAAGAATTGCTATAGTTTCCATTGGCTGTTTACCAGAACTTTCTCTTGTGTACCTGAATAATTTTCATAGGACTCAAGGATTCTTTTGCTTTGATGTTAATTAACTGCCTGCTGGATCTTCCCATTAATCAGTTTTCAAGCAATTAATTTGATTAGAAATGGAAAGTACTGACCAAATTAAAGGCCATTTCCAGAATTAAACTATGGTAATTAATTTCCTGGATTCTGTGTTAATAACTTGTCATATATTGTTTGGCAGACATTGATTAGAGGCTACATCAACCATGCAAATTAATGCAGGCCTATTGGCCTCCCTGTTGGAAAAAATAAGGCTGGGCTTTAAAAGGAAGGAGATTAGGGATAAAGTCAAAGCCAAATGCCTGGTAGGGAGGCTATATTGTCTCCCTTCCAAAGACACGTCATTACTAGGGACTGTCAAAACCCTTTCCAAGTCTCCAGAAATTCAGATAGAATACTTTTTTGGATGTCCTGAATTCAAACTATAGTCATATCTCTAATTTAATTGCAAGGTGCACAATATTAAGCATGGGAAGATTTTTATGTCTTGGGAAATTTTTGTACTCTGCTATCAGTCCAGTTCAGTTCAATCACTCAGTCGTGTCCGACTCTTTGTGACTCCATGAACTGCAGCACACCAGGCCTCCCTGTCCATCACCAACTGCCAGAGTCTACCCACACCCATGTCCATCGAGTCGGTGATGCCATCCAATCATCTCATCCTCTGTTGTCCCTGTTTCCTCCTGCCCTCGATCTTTCCCAGCATCAGGGTCTTTTCAAATGAGTCAACTCTTCGCATCAGCTGGCCAAAGATTTATGTAGATTTATGTATATATAGGTATATATGTATATTCTTATAACATATAATGGACCTTTAAAATGTGCTATAAAATGACAGTATTATGTAAATTATTTGAATTATATTATAAAATATAAAATGTTAATTCATTTAAAATTATAGGCACTTGTATAATTTATTAATTTTTTTCATCTTTTCCTTCTAAGATAAGGCATTTGATGTATCTTCAGTTGCTTAAAAGTGGTTTGCACTTCACGGTTTTAGTAATATATTTTCATGTATGAAATGTTTCACACATGATAAAATACAAAGAATAATGGCTTTTTCTCTAATATTTTAACTTTCTCTAATATTTCTCTAATATTTTTACTTCTAATATATTTATTTTAAAATAACAAAATGAAACGTTACACATATAGCTAAAAATCACCTACATTCTTTTTTGTTTCTTCTATTTTGCTAGAGATTCAGTTCCTTGAAGTTGATGCATAATATTTCTGTGAAATATTTATCATCTTTCTTAATTGATATATAGAGCTGTTAGGTTTTTTGCATATTTGACTTAATTTCTAAATTAAGCACTCATTTTATGTATATTTAAAAGTCTGTTAGAGAACATAGATTTGAATGTATACGTGTGTGTGTATGTATGTGTTTGTTTGTATATATGTATATACACAAAAGATTAAATATATATGTATATGTGTATGTGTAGATTTATGTATATACAGGTATATATGTATGTTCTTATGACATATAATGGACCTTTAAAATGTTACCAGTTATTGCATTGTTTTAATTTATATTTTCAATAATGAATTTAATATTTTTTCAAGTGTTTATTGAATATTTATTTTTATTCATCTGGGAACTCATTACTGTTCATATCTCTGCCCATCTTTTCTATGGAACTGTTTTTCTTATCTATATAGAAATGCTTTACAAACTCTGAATGCTAGCTTTTCATTTATTCTATACAATGAAAATCCATTTTCAAGTCTGTGACTTGTATTTTAACTTTCATTGCTTTTTAATTAAAAATTTAATTTTAATATAGTCAGATTTATAAATCTTTTAGTTTGCATTTTTTTGTGCCTTGTTGAATAACTTATTTCCTCATAAGTTATAAATTTTTGCTTTTCTCTTTAGATGTTAGGTCTTCCAATTTTCTGTAATTTACAAAGGTATGTGGTGTGAGGTTTGCATCCAGTTTGATCATTTTCCATATAGATGACCAGTTGTTCCAGCATCATTTATTGAACTGTGGATACTTTTCCCATTGATAAATAACACATCTCTGTCAACTACCCAGCTCCCACTGACCATTTTTAAGCTTTCTATTCTGTTCCACTGGTGTTTCTAAGTATTTCCTGTAGCAATGCCTTGATAAATAAATTATTATAGATTGATACTTGAGAAGACATGAATTCTTTCTTCTTCAAAATTGACTGAGACATTCTTACCACTTAATGTAGCACTTTAAGACTGCCTTTTCAAATTCTGTTAAAAGCTGGAACTTTGGCTCATTGCATTAAATATGTAGTTAGATGTTAAGGAGGAAAGGCCATTCTTACAATATTGAGTTTTCCTCTTCATTAATACAGTATTTCCTTTATCTAGGCATTCTTTTATGTGCTGGAATATTTTCATTTCATCCATTTACATCTTTTGCTAGATTCATTCTTTAGATTGTTATAATTTTTGTTTCCATAATTAATTATACATTTTTAAACATTACATTTTAAAATTAGCTATTACTGGTGTGTAAGAGGGTCGGGGGAGCCTGGTGGGCTGTCGTCTATGGGGTCGCACAGAGTGGGACATGACTGAAGCGACTTAGCAGCAGCAGCAGCAGGAATACTACTAACTTTTCATATTGATGTAGATTTAGCAACCTTGTTGAACTTTCTTATTATTTCTAACAATTCATTTTTAGAGATTCTTTGGTTTTCTCTACAAGCAATCATCACATCTGCGAATAATACTTTTGCTTGTTGCTTATATATACAAGGTATTAAAAAGAGAAAGGCATGAAATACACGTTGTTAATACAAGCAGAGTTTGGGAAGTTGAGAGGCTGGTGCCTGCTGAAATTTCAATGCTTGGAGCTACCAAATACAAAAGTTTCCCACTAATTTCCATCTACCCTCCTATTATAGTCTCTTCCCTATCATCTTGTAAGTTAGGCATTTTTACTTCCAATATTTAACGTAAGCTGTGGGCACACACACTGAATGTGATCATTGGAAGATGGAAGACAGGAGTGAGTATCCCTCCGAAGAAACCCCAGGGTCTGCTCCAGGCCAAATTGAGATCCACTTCTCTTCTGTATTCTGAAACAGAGTAGGAACTCAGTCATTTTTTGTGAATTGCCCAAATATCTTCCTCTGTTTATCTGTCAAAGCTTGAAATGTCACTGTTAGAAACTCATTTTTGTGGAATTTAGAGTTTGTTCAATGAACAATCTTTCCAGTAAACATCCTTAGGCTGTACTTTATTTTAATTTACTATGCCTACAAACAGATGGTGACTGCAGCCATGAAATTAAAAGACGCTTACTCCTTGAAAGGAAAGTTATGACCAACCTAGATAGCATATTCAAAAGCAGGGACATTACTTTGCCGACTAACGTCCGTCTAGTCAAGGCTATGGTTTTTCCAGTGGTCATGTATGGATGTGAGAGTTGGACTGTGAAGAAGGCTGAGTGCCGAAGAATTGATGCTTTTGAACTGTGGTGTTGGAGAAGACTCTTGAGAGTCCCTTGGACTTCAAGGAGATCCAACCAGTCCATTCTAAAGGAGATCAGCCCTGGTATTTCTTTGGAGGGAATGATGCTGAAGCTGAAACTCCAGTACTTTGGCCACCTCATGCGAAGAGTTGACTCACTGGAAAAGACTCTGATGCTGGGAGGGATTGGGGGCAGTAGGAGAAGGGGACGACTGAGGATGGGATGGCTGGATGGCATCACGGACTCGATGGACATGAGTCTGAGTGAACTCTGGGAGATGGTGATGGACAGGGAGGCCTGGCGTGCTGCAATTCATGGGGTTGCAAAGAGTCGGACACGACTGAGTGACTGAACTGAACTGAACTGAGCAAACAAAACTTACTCTGCTTCCTACTCTATTCTAGTACTGGCATATATTATTTGACAAGTTATACCTAAGTTTCCTCATCTATTCAGTTGGCATAATAAAAGGAAATTATAGTATTGTGAACACTTAAGTAAAGCATATAAAAATTTAGGATAGTACTTGGTCTATAATAAGTAATGAATGTTACTTTACATTAATAAGTCATCATTATGAGTGAATTCAAATGCATAGGGAGAAAATAATTTCTGATCCCACATTTGCCTTTTCATTTTTATGTAGAACAATATACTGTCAAGTAATTTTCCTATAAAAATAAGAGTTAACACTGTATGAATAGAAGTAATATAATCAAGTAGACATATATATAAAGTATCAACTACTTTTAAAGATTATGTTAAAAATATTTATGTGAAATAATATTCCTCATTAACTTGGATCAGAACATTTCTGAAATGAGCAACTAGAAAATCTGAATACAATAAAAAATGTATTTGAGAGAATTAGAGTGGTGCCAGGATAGCCCAGTGTCAAAAAACCTAAGATTTTGTATATGTGCTGCTGAAGTGAGCACATGAACCTAAGATTTTGGAGAGAAGGAAAAAGGCATTGAGGGGAGTCTGACATTTTGAATTAATATGCTTTGCAAGCAGTTTTGCCTATTTTGAAGTCTCAGAAAGAATAATAATATGATCAAAAAAGGGCAGCTAAAGTTTAAGAGTCTGAGAAGAGTTTTCAGCATTAAGGGCCTAAAAACACCAAAATTCAGGGTTTTTCAGGATTGAAAAGGTAGCTAAGACTTAGAGCAGGAGAAATTCTCAGAGAGAAGGGATGTAAGGAGAAGAGAAGGAATGAAACCTCACATTTGAACTGCTTTTGCCATAGAGGCATTTTCTGATTCTTAAGTAAGAGTGAGGCAAACGTCAAGAAGTCAAGCAGAGAGCAGAAACTACATAACCGAGAAGATGAACTAAGATTTAAAAATCTCATGTGGTTTGGAGAGATAAATTTTGTAGCTTAATATCCTCTAAGTAGAGCAGACATTTGTAAACATCCTAAGCTTTCAACTGAGATGTTCATTAGCTAAGCTACATGATTAAGAACAAACCAAAAATAAGCCTTCATAAAGATTAAAACCAAATTTGGGAATCATTTTAATTTGGGGTGGAAGTGATTTGCTCCTGTATTTAATGCTCTGCCAAATGAATAGTAAATCATCATTAACAGAAAATAATGTCATCCAGAGCCACAAATTTTTTTTGCATGTAATTTGCTGCAGACAATAAAACTGGACATGGCAAGAGACAGGAACAAGAGAACAAAATAGACATGGGGAATAGACTCATAGGTGTAAATATACAAAGATTCATACACAGATTAACATATATAAGAAAATAAATGCCTAGATGAAGAATTGCAAGGTAGAACAAAAAGGATATATGAAAATATCAAATGGAAGTTTTAGAACTTTAAAATATAATCACTTAATACCTCAGTAGAAGTTTTGCAACTAGTGACTTACAAAACAAGTCACATAATAGACTGAAGCATGAAGTAAAAAAGGAAAGAAAAATCAGACTTGGAAATATGAGACGAATGGATGTAAATATGTGTAACTGGAGCCCAAGAAAGAGCAATGGAGACAAAGTGATGGAGGCTGTAATGTAGAAGATGAGGAGAACAAATTTGTTTTAATTAACAAAAATCTCATGGGAAGGAATAAATTATGAGTATGGGCTTAACAGATACACAAGAATATATATAAAATGGATAAATAATAAAGATTTACTGGAAAGCACAGGAAACTATATTCGATATCTTTTAATTTTACCTATAATGGAAAGTAATCTGAAAAAATGTGTATATATATAAATATAACTGAATCACTTTGCTGTATACCTAACTACACACAACACAATATTGTAAATCAACTATGCTTCAATAAAGAAATAAGAAAAATCTCAGATAACAGATTTAAGGTGTATTATAAATTTCAATCAGGGTAAATATAAAGAAAACCATATCTAGGCATACCATAATAAGCATTTTAAAATAATTCAATATATAAAAGATGTCCTTTTCATTATAGGGGACTGGAATGCAAAAGTAGGAAGTCAAGAAACACCTGGAGTCACAGGCAAATTTGGCTTTGGACTGCAGAATGAAGCAGGGCAAAGACTAATAGAGTTTTGCCAAGAAAATGCACTGGTCATAGCAAACCCCCTCTTCCAACAACACAAGAGAAGACTCTACACATGGACATCACCAGATGGTCAACACCAAAATCTGATTGATTATATTCTATGCAGCCAAAGATGGAGAAGCTCTATACAGTCAACAAAAACAAGACTAGGAGCTGACTGTGGCTCAGATCATGAACTCCTTATTACCAAATTCAGACTCAAATTGAAGAAAGTAGGGAAAACCACTAGACTATTCAGGTATGACCTAAATTAAATCCTTTATGATTATACAGTGGAAGTGTGAAATAGATATAAGGGCCTAGATCTGATAGATAGAGTGCCTGATGAACTATGGAATGAAGTTTGTGACATAGTGCAGGAGACAGGGATCAAGACCATCCCATGGAAAAGAAATGCAAAAAAGCAAAATGGTTGTCTGGAGAAGCCTTACAAATAGCTGTGAAGAGAAGAGAGGCGAAAAGCAAAGGAGAAAAGGAAAGACATAGGCATCTAAATGCAGAGTTCCAAAGAATAGCAAGAAGAGAAAAGAAAGCCTTCAGCAATCAATGCAAAGAAATAGAGGAAAACAACAGAATGGGAAAGACTAGAGATCTCCTCAAGAAAATTAGAGATACCAAGGGAACATTTCCTGCAAAGATGGGCTTGATAAAGGACAGAGATGGTATGGACCTAACAGAAGCAGAAGATATTAAGAAGAGGTGGCAAGAATACACGGAAGAACTGTACAAAAAGATCTTCACGACCCAGATAGTCATGATAATGTGATCCCTAATCTAGAGCCAGACATCTTGGAATGTGAAGTCAAGTGGGCCTTAGAAAGTATCACTACGAACAAAGCTAGTGGAGGTGATGGAATTCCAATTGAGCTGTTTCAAATCCTGAAAGAGGATGCTGTGAATGTGCTGCACTCAATATGCCAGCAAGTTTGGAAAACTCAACAGTGGCCACAGGACTGGAAAAGGTCAGTTTTCATTGCAATTCCAAAGAAAGGCAATGCCAAAGATTGTTCAAACTACCACACCATTGCACTCATCTCACATGCTAGTAAAGTAATGCTCAAAATTCTCCAAGCCAGGCTTCAGCAATACATCAAACGTGAACTCCCTGATGTTCAAGCTGGTTTTAGAAAAGGCAGAGGAACCAGAGATCAAATTGCCAACATCCGCTGGATCATGGAAAAGCAAGAGAGTTCCAGAAAACCATCTATTTCTGCTTTGTTGACTATACCAAAGCCTTTGACTGTGTGGATCACAGTAAACTGTGGAAAATTGTGAAAGAGATGGTAATACCAGATCGCCTAACCTGCCTCTTGAGAAATCTGTATGCAGGTCAGGAAGCAAGAGTTAGAACTGGACATGGAACAACAGACTGGTTCCAAATAGGAAAAGGAGTACATCAAGGCTGTATATTGTCACCCTGCTTATTTAACTTATATGCAGAGTACATCATGAGAAACGCTGGGCTGGAAGAAGCACAAGCTGGAATCAAGATTGCTGGGAGAAATATCAATAACCTCAGATATGCAGATGACACCACCCTTATGGCAGAAAGTGAAGAGGAACTAAAAGCCTCTTGATGAAAGTGAAAGAGGAGAGTGGAAAAAGTTGGCTTAAAGCTCAACATTCAGAAAACGAAGATCATGCATCCGGTCCCATCACTTCATGGGAAATAGATGGGGAAACAGTGGAAATAGTGTCAGACTTTATTATTTTGGGGGCTCCAAAATCACTGCAGATGGTGACTGCAGCCATGAAATTAAAAGACACCTACTCCTTGGAAGGAAAGTTATGAGCAACCTAGATAGCATATTGAAAAGCAGAGACATTACTTTGCCGACTAAGGTCCGTCTAGTCAAGGCTATGGTTTTCCCAATGGTCATGTATGGATGTGAGAGTTGGACTGTGAAGAAGGCTGAGTGCCGAAGAATTGATGCTTTTGAAGTGTGGTGTTGGAGAAGACTCTTGAGAGTCCCTTGAACTGCAAGGAGATCCAGCCAGTCCATTCTGAAGGAGATCAGTCCTGGCATTTCTTTGGAGGGAATGATGCTAAAGCTGAAACTCCAGTACTTTGGCCACCTCGTGAGAAGAGTTGACTCATTGGAAAAATCTCTGATGCTGGGAGGGATTTGGGGCAGGAGGAGAAGGGGACGACCGAGGATGAGATGGCTGGATGGCATCACTGAGTCCATGGACGTGAGTCTGAGTGAACTCCGGGAGATGGTGATGAACAGGGAGGCCTGATGTTCTGTGATTCATGGCGTCGCAAAGAGTCGGACATGATTGAGCCACTGAACTGAACTGAATAGAACTGAATATTTGTTTTTGTCACTCAGTATCTTTTTTTTTAAATATGTACTGTGAAAGGTCTTCTATTCCTAGACCAGATAACTTATAGTTTGCTTAAAATAGAAAATTTTGAATTTGTAATCATTATGCAATTAGTAGCTATGCAATTAAATCTACTCTTTATTGTCACTAATGACACTGAGTTCCAGAAAACATGTGACTTATCTAAAAGTACTTCACCATAAAATGTACTATTTTTAAAAATAATGAAAATGTTAAAATGTTGCAAATAATGTGGTATAAGACCATTTAAAATTTTAATATAAATTCTAATTGTCATAGAAATCCTGATTTATTTACCAAAATATTAAAAACTTTTAGTTTTTTATACTGAAAGCTGGACTCTGATTTTGGAATGTCTGTGTGTAGTTGTTGGGAGACAGTTCTCCATGAATGTTTTTGCATTTCTGCATGGTTGGAGACTTCTGAGGAATCACTGACAAGGTTTACTAAAGGGTGATTGAATAGCTAAAGTATCTTAAGACCTAGCATTAGTTTATTTCTTAGGAGGAATTTAGAAAATGTATCTCCCCAAAGGCAATCATTTATGTTCCAGGTTAAGACTTATCTCTCATCTCCAGAGAACATTTGTTTACATTCCAGAGTAAAAGTCTTTTTTTTTTTTTCCTGAAGGGAAATATGGATAATTATGCCAGAATTCTCTCTGTAAATTCTGAGTGTCATAATTTTGACCCCTGTGATATAAATGCACTGTATATGCAGGTAGTATCTTAATTCTTAGTCCTGTTATTCTGTGAGAACTTGGAGTATGGGGAACTGACTTAGTCTGTAGTAATTATTATCTGAAACTGGGATCCAGAAGCCTTGAGGCTCCCACCAGTACTAATATATAAAATTTTGACAGGATAAACTATTTGCTTGTAAAGATGGTAAAATCTTCACCATTTTTCTTGCTTCTTAGTATGTGATTGACTAAACCAATATTGGTAAAACCCAACTCTCAGACCACTCACTCCTCTGTCTCTGAAGCTGAAGAGGGCTGAGAAAACACATACTCGACTATTACCTGAAATTTGTAGTCCATTCACTTTCTATTCTTTTAGGTGAGATTTTATTCCTTCTCTCTTTTCTAATATCTAACATCTGCTCTACAAACCACCACCTCAGCTACTTTCATGGTCAGTTGATGAATGCATTTCCTTCTCATTTCATTGAAAAGAAAAAACAATTAGAAAAGGACTTCCACAAGTTCCCATGAACACATCTACCCCTTTACCTCTACCTTCTGTTTTGTTTTTATGGATCAGTTTTACTATCATCACACCTAAAACTAACCCCTTCCCCACTTATATATTATTTTCTATCTCCTTTTTATATTTAAAGACATTATTCTATAAATGTTCTCAACTGTTTTGAATCAAAAGGTTTTCTTTATTGGATTATTCTCATAACAGCAGAGCATGTTGTTCAAGAGATGAGCCAAAGCCTGAAGAGATTTCCAGATCACTAAGTATGAGGAAAAATTAGAATGATAGAAACTGATCAATAAACAGAGACAAAAGGATGAAATATCCATCTCAGGAAACATCCACAAGCACAACTGGTGGCCAGGGACCAAATGCCTCTTCGGATTTCCTAGCTTATACACATATTTTAAGAAATTTAGATGCAACTCTAAGACAGAAAAGGAGTTAAATAAAACTTTGAAAAGATTAACAACACTATTAACTTGATTGCCATTGATCTGATTATGAAAGGAATGGAAAATTTGATGGTTAGTTTTATCTGTCAACTTGACTGGGCTAAGGGATGCTTGCTGCTGCTGCTGCTAAGTCGCTTCAGTCGTGTCCGACTCTGTGCGACCCCATAGATGGCAGCCCGCCAGGCTCTGCCGTCCCTGGGATTCTCCAGGCAAGAACACTGGAGTGGGTTGCCATTTCCTCCTCTAATGCATGAAAGTGAAAAGTGAAAGTGAAGTTGCTCAGTCGTGTCCGACCCTCAGAAACCCCATGGACTGCAGCCTACCAGGCTCCTCTGTCCATGGGATTTTCCAGGCAAGACTACTGGAGTGGGATGCCATTGCTTTCTCCAAAGGGATGCCTAGAGAGCTGGTAAAACATTATCATAGGTGTGTCCATGAGAATGTGTCTAGAAAAGATTAACATTTGAAGAAGTGGATTAAGTAAAGAATATGCCTTCGCTAGTGCTGGTGGGCAGCATTCAATCCATTAAGGGCTTCAATAGAACAAGAAAAGTGTAAGAAGGGCACATTTGCTTTCTCTTGAGTTGGAATATCTATCTTCTTCTGCTTTAGGACTTTTGTGCTCCTGACTCTCAGGCCTTGGGTTTGGACTGGAACTATACAACTGGCTTCCCTGGGCCTCCAAGGAGCAGATGACAGATCATGGAACTTCTCAGCTTCCATAATCATTTCAGGCAGTCTCTCCTTCTGTGTATTTATATATATTCTACTGGTCCTGTGTCTCTGGAGAACCCTGCCTAACACAAGACCAAATATCAAATAGTTACATGTAAATAAAAAAATTTTTTTTGAGCAGAACATCTGAATATGTAATCTCAGATCCTATATACCCAAGAGTTATTTTAAAATTTTACCTCATTTTTTAATAGAATTTGAGAGTTTGACTAAAAATCTTATAAACTTAAAATTCTAATGTGAAAGTAATCGATCAAATCACTAACCAAAAAATAAGATATACATTTAAATGTTCGAGAGAAGCTTAACAACAATAAGTGAAGAGTCATATGGCACATTAGTGTATATTCTAATCAGAAGTCGTAATAGGACTCAGCAGGTGCTTTGGAAACCAGAATTTTTTTGTAAGTGCATTATACTGAATTTAGGATGCAAATCAAGTTGAATTTGTTGGTTCTCATTTTAACTGAAACTAAAGGCGTATCCCAGTGGGAAAATTGCTAACAAAATTTCATATTCCAAACTCCTAACTGTCTTGCTTTTACTTAATTTTAATTACTTTTTAAAAACTTTCATTTTTTGCTGATGTAATCTTGAGTAGAATGCAAAGATGTTTACCTGTATGTCTCATGATGTTCAAAATGAATGATTATGTGTCTCCATTCCCTAGTGTCCAGGCCAACAAGAAACAAGCCTAATTGTATGGTTTCCTTTATCACTTGACTCATTTTCACAGCTTGATGTACCATCAATTTCAAGATTCTTCTAAATTTAGAAAATGAGTTTGACTATAACTTGGCATAGATGAGATTCTTTTCCTTTAGTTTCTAGAAACATGAGTACTGAAGCAAATAAAGTGCTATCCTATTTGCTTCTAAAAAGAGAGAGGAAATAAGTGGAAAGTACATTGACTGTTTTGCTCCCTCAAAAATATACTCTCTTGGGGTAATCACTGTGTCGTCTGCTAATGAGTTTGAGAGTATAATCTGACATTGATGTTCTTTACGCATCATTTAATTGTTTCATGTTTAATTGCATTACAACAAAGACAACATCTGTGGCAATGAAGATATAAAGGATATTGTGTAAACTCAGAAAAGTAGAATGGAGTCACAAAGCAGATTTCCCCATGGAAAAAAAATTTCCATGAAGTAGACTACCCATTTTGATTATGTTGAAGACAGAGGAGACCATAAGAAAACAACAACCAACAAATTAGTAAAAAAAAAAAAAAAAGAAGAAGAAAAAGAAAAAAGAGAGAGCTTTTGAGAACCAACAATAGATTGTAATTGTTGAAAACATAAATCATTTTTTTTTTTTGGTTTTAGAATAGAAGTTTTAAGTTTTATCCCCCATCTTCCATCATATGTTATATATACTATTAATGAAGTATCACAAAAGTTTCAGGTAATAAAATGCGCTATAATAAGATTATCAACATATTGATATTCATTTTTGGTGGGTACAGTGATTTCTCCTTTATGAAATGAAGAATTCATTTTTAGCTGACCTACATATGGTAATTCTAAGGTTACTATGTGCATTTTCACTCTGTGGGAATAACTTTTTTTAATGAACAGAAATGAAATATCTGGTATGTGGCAGAGAGATAGAGCTTCCCAGGTGGTGGTAGTGGTAAAGAATCTGCCTGCCAATGCAGGAGACTTAAGAGATGCAGGTTCATTCCTTGGGTCGGGAAGATTCCTGGAGAAGGGAATGGAAATCCACTCCAGCATTCTTGCCTGAAGAATCCCATGGACAGAGAAGCCTGGCAGGCTACAATCCATGGGGCTGGAAAGCACTGGACACAACTGAAGTGACTTAGCACACATGCACTAGAGAGATAATGTACATTTAATAAAAAGAAAAAAAATGTCAATTGTCATAGAGATTGGAATGGTGTGTGCAGTGAATGCAATAGACCAAGATACTGAATTTGAAAACAAGCATGAAATCCTGAAAGTAAATTTTAATTTAATTTAGTATTTTTTAAAAAGATAAGCAGCATTATAAAATTTCTTCTTAAATGGCCACAAGGAAAAGATTTAAGGGTAAAAGGTGTGATTAAATTGATGTCTCTTAGACAAAGTTGCTATATATATGGGGCTGGAAATTATGATCTCATATAAACACACTTTCAAAAGTGGCTCCTCTAAGTTATTAGCATATTTTTATTATCTAAATTTCTACAATATTGAAAGTCAATTTATTTTGGTGCATAGGAACACTAAATTTTTGATTTTAGGGAAAGTTAAAATATGCAATAAGTCTTACAATTTTGCCATCTCTTTGATTAAATAACTGACCAAGTAAGTCAAAAAATTACATTATTGGCCAGCCACCCTGATAGGTAAGCAAATACAGATTTCTGCCTGTATGAAGTTTATGAGTTAGAGCAGAAGACAGATATGAAACCAGAGTTAACATCTGCTGATTGGAAAAGACTCTGATGCTGGGAGGGATTGGGGGCAGGAGGAGAAGGGGACAACCGAGGATGAGATGGCTGGATGGCATCACGGACTCGATGGATGTGAGTCTGAGTGAACTCTGGGAGATGGTGATGAATAGGGAGGCCTGGCGTGCTGCGATTCATGGGGCTGCAAAGAGTCGGACACGACTGAGCGACTGAACTGAACTGAACTGAACTGAGCATACACTGCTGTTGGATGTAGAAGTAACCTGTCCAAGGCATTTGTGAGAATTCTTTGAAAGTGACATTTGAGACTTGAGTAATGGGAAGGAATAATAACTAGGAAAGGAGAAATAGGGGGAGGAAACGGGCTCAGGCACAAGGAAGAGCGAGGCAAAGATCTTAAGAAAAGAACATGATGCGTCTAAGAAACATGCCCAGCATAGCTGCTGCACAGATGCAGGCAGAGAGTGGAAAGAAAGGAAATAAGAGGGGGAAGGGCACCGCCTCTCGTTACAGTATACCATGTGGAAATCATGAAGCTTAAAACATTGCATGAGTCCCTCAGAATGATCCCAGAATGTGTTACATCAATAGATGTCTATCTGCAATCACATCCTCTTTCTCTGTGGCTTTCTTCTTCTGGAAAGCTACCTGCTCAATTTCCCCGCCATAGTTTCAGCTAAGTCGTGCCATAGCTCTGGGCGATGAGATGTCTGGAAAGATGCCCCAGGGAAGGGCATCACTTCTGAATAAAAGCTAAAGGCTTATTAGGATAAATCATTTTTACTCCGTTTGTCTTTCCCTACTTCTGTTGTCTGGAAGGTAGATATGTGGTCTGGAGATGCAGCAACCATATTAGGACATAAGAATCAATCCTGCATTTTAAGGATAGTGATGGGATAGATAGAAGGAACCTGAGATGAGGGAGTAGAGGATGGACCTTATTTTGCAGTTGATGTCACTGGCAGCCCCTAATATCATGCACTATGTAGACTGTGCGGGCACATGAAGATTCCTCGCCTTCAATCCCTTATAGATGCCATTGAGTACCTTTATCAGAATTAAGCTTATATTCCCATATCCATTTAAGCCACCAAAGTTGAGTGTTCAGAGAACTCTTACCAATCACATTTCTAACTTTCAACAATATTAAAAAAATGAAAAGTGAATGTGAAGTCGCTCAGTCCTGTCTGACTCGGTGACCCCATAGACCGTAACCTACCAGGCTTCTCCATCCATGGGATTTTCCAGGCAAGAGTGCCAGTGTGGTTTGCCATTTCCTTTTCCAGAGGATGTTCCTGATCTAGGAATTGAACCCGGATCTCCTGCATTGCAGGCAGACGCTTTAACCTCTGAGCCAGTTTTCTTTCACCTGCTGCTACTACTGCTGCTAAGTCGCTTCAGTCGTGTCTGACTCTGTGTGACCCCATAGATGGCAGCCCACCAGGCTCCCCAGTCCCTGGGATTCTCCAGGTGAGAACACTGGAGTGGGTTGCCATTTCCTCCTATTAGGGGTCAAATGTCTATGTTGACACCCTGTATATTACTTGAGAAAAAAATATTTTTGATAGTATACTCTTTCAATGTGAACATATAATCACTGTTGGAGTACTACTTTCCCCTCAGGCAGTGTTCTTGTAAACAGTTCAACTCCTCAGAGATTCTATACCTATTGCTTTCAAGCAAAATTAGTTTACGATTTTCAGGGCTCCTAAGGAACCCTAGATATCAACCCTTTCACATTCTCTTCTAGTTTTTCTATCTCCATCTTTCCTATCAGCTTTTGAGTTGCACTTTTTAAATATTTATTTTCTCTCCATATTGCCTACAGTATTAAACTATTAGCCTAGAATATTCACACTAGTAGTAATATTTGTTATTCTCTAAGCTACATTCTCTTTCATCAAGAGGCTTTTTAGTTCCTCTTCACTTTCTGCCATAAGGGTGGTGTCATCTGCATATCTGAGGTTATTGATATTTCTCCCAGCAATCTTGATTCCAGCTTGTGCTTCTTCCAGTCCAGCGTTTCTCATGATGTACTCTGCATATAAGTTAAATAAGCAGGGTGACAATATACAGTCTTGACGTCCTCCTTTTCCTATTTGGAACCAGTCTGTTCCATATCCAGCTCTAACTGTTGCTTCCTGACCTGCATATAGGTTTCTCAAGAGGCAGGTCAGGTGGTCTGTATTCCCATCTCTTTCAGAATTTTCCACAGTTTCTTGTGATCCACACAGTCAAAGGCTTTGGCATAGTCAATAAAGCAGAAATAGATGTTATTCTGGAACTTTCTTGCTTTTTCAGTGTTCCAGTGAAGTTGGTGATTTGATATGTGGTTTCTCTGCCTTTTCTAAAACCAGCTTGAACATCTGGAACTTCACAGTTCACGTATTGCTGAAGCCTGGCTTGGAGAATTTTGAGCATTACTTAACTAGCGTGTGAGATGAGTGCAATTGTGAGGTAGTTTGAACATTCTTTGGCATTGCTTTCTTTGGAATTGGAATGAAAACTGACCTTTTCTAGTTCTGTGGCCACTGCTGAGTTTTCTAAATTTGTAGGCATTTTAAGTGCAGCACTTTCACAGCATCATCTTTAAGGATTTCAAATAGCTCTACTGGAATTCCATCACCTCCACTAGCTTTGCTCGTAGTGATACTTTCTAAGGCCCACTTGACTTCACATTCCAGGATGTCTGGCTCTAGGTGAGTGATCACACCATCATGATTATCTTGGTTGTGAAGATCTTTTTTGTGTAGTTCTTCTGTGTATTCTTGCCACCTCTTCTTAATATCCTCTCCTTCTGTTAGGTCCATACAATTTCTGTTCTTTATCGAGCCTATCTTTGCATGAAATGTTCCCTTGGTATCTCTAATTTTCTTGAGGAGATCTCTAGTCTTTGGAACTCTGCATTCAAATGCTTATATCTTTCCTTTTCTACTTTGTTTTTCTCTTCTCTTCTTTTCGCAGCTATTTGTAAGGCGTCCTCAGACAGCCATTTTGCTTTTTTGCATTTCTTTTCCATGGGGATGGTCTTGATCCCTGTCTCCTGTACAATGTCATGAAGGAGGAGAGTGAAAAAGTTGGCTTAAAGCTCAACATTCAGAAAATGAAGATCATGGCATCTGGTCCCATCACTTCATGGGAAATAGATGAGGAAAGAGTGGAAACAGTGTCAGACTTTATTTTTTTGGGCTCCAAAATCACTGCAGATGGTGATTGCAGCCATGAAATTAAGACACTTACTCCTTGGAAGGAAAGTTATGACCAACCCAGATAGCATATTCAAAAGCAGAGACATTACTTTGCCAACAAAGGTCCATCTAGTCAAGGCTATGGTTTTTCCTGTGGTCATGTATGGATGTGAGAGTTGGACTGTGAAGAAAGCTGAGCGCTGAAGAATTGATGCTTTTGAACTATGGTATTGGAGAAGACTCTTGAGAGTCCCTTGGACTGCAAGGAGTTCCAACCAGTTCATTCTGAAGGAGATCAACCCTGGGATTTCTTTCGAGGGAATGATGCTAAAGCTGAAACTCCAGTACTTTGGTCACCTCATGTGAAGAGTTGACTCATTGGAAAAGACTCTGATGCTGGGAGGGATTAGGGGCAGGAGGAGAAGGGGATGACAGAGGATGAGATGGCTGGATGGCATCACTCAGTCAATGGACGTGAGTCTGAGTGAACTCTAGGAGTTGGTGATGGACAGGGAGGCCTGGCGTGCTGCGATTCATGGTGTCGCAAAGAGTCAGACATAACTGAGTGAGTGAAGTGAACTGAACTGAAGCTACATTCTCTAGGCTCTCCTCATGGCTCAGTCAGTAAAGAATCTGCCTGCAATGCCAGAGACCTGAGTTCCATCCCTTGGTTGGAAAGATCCCCTGGAATAGGGGGCATGGCAATGCATTCCATTATTCGTGCCTGGAGAATCCCCATAAACAGAGATGTCTGGCAGGCTGCTGTCCATGGTGTTGCAAAGAGTCAGACATGACTGAGCAACTAAGCACACTCAAGCTACATTTAAATTTTATTTAATAAGCACTCATATACAGTCCATGGAGTCACAAGAGTTGAACACGACTTAGTGACTAAACCACCACCACCACCATATAGTGATTACCATATTCCAAACACTCTCAAATATTTTACAGGCATCATATGATTTAATGAATTTAATACTCATAACTACCCATTGAGGTAGGCACTATTATCATCCTTGTTTTATAGATGAGGAAACTGTAGCCTGCAGGATTGATATAATCTCAAGGTCACAGATCTAATAAGTTATGGAGCTTGGATTAAAACCCAGATAACAATGTTTTTGTTTGAAACAGAATCTCAGAATAAAATTTCAGATCAAAGGAACCTGAGAAATAATCTAGTCTTCTTTGATGTACAAGGAAATTTTGTGTATGATATGCAGAAATATAGTGATATTAGGTAACTTATCTAGTGTCAGCATGTTAACTGATGTAAGAGCTGAGACTCTGGTCCAGATCTCCAGATTTACAGCTTAATGTTGCTTCACTGGGCTCCTCAAATTGATTTTGTATCAAAATTACTTTGGAAACTGTTGTGATAATCCAGATTCTAGAGCCCACTCTCTAAAGATTCTGGTTTGAAATATAGAACTTTAAAAATAATCCCAAGATAATTTAGTTGTAAGACAGGTTTGGAAATTTTGAGTCTGCTGTACATGTGTATCTGTCTATGTTTAGTTAAGAAAATAGGACCACCACAATTATTATGGGAAAAAGGTATTTAATATAGGCATTAAGGTTTGGATGAATTAGGGAGAAGCTGAGGTAATGAAGGTCTGGAAAAGACAGAGAATCAGAAAACTTCTGTGTAATTAATGTAATTAATGACTTTGGTGAGAAGCACTGGAGTGTGTGGAGCAGATAGAATTTATGGGGAAATCTGAGAAGCTGCATAATTATAACACGAGAGCATCTGAGGAATACTGTAAAGTCTCTATGTCTGGGTGCCACAGTCTTCCATGGATAGTGACTTTTGTTTCACTGCTATTGTCCAAATCACACAAGTTCCTCTCCCTGGCATACTCTAACCCAAAGTCGTAAACAAAAGTTAGAAGATTCTGAGGGTCTAGTTGGCCGTTTAGAAGGGAGATGTGGTGCCAAGTGACCAACAGATTCCCTGCCTCCATGATCCTCAGCTCCTGTGTTCACATCCTTGTATGATCCCTTTGCCTAAGAGTGGGCAGGATATGTGACTTGTTTCTACAAAATGCGATAAAGGTAATGGGATGTATGTGATTATATTTGTGTGATTACATAAGCTTGTAGTACCTCTCTTGCTGGAGTCTCTACATCATTGTCTTTGAAGAAGCCAGTTACTATGAATTTTACAACTACAAGGAAATGAATGTTACTAACAACTACATGAGTGGGCAGGTGGCCTAATCCCTAACTGAGACTGAGACAAGAGCCTACCCCAGCATTTTGATTGTAACTTCATGTGAGAACTTGAAGCAGTGAATCCAGCTAAATTTTGAGATAATAAACATGTATTATTTTAAGAGTTGTAATTTATTACAAAGAATTAGATAACTAGTATGACATATGGTCTGGTACAACAATACCTACTAGTGGATGCTGATATTACTAAAACCTGAAGTGTGTGTCATTAGCTTTAGGAACAAGTGGTGAGTGGTTAGGGATTTTCACTGGACGTGGAAAAATGGGGAGCTGTTTTAGTTAGTGGCAACATTTTTGGTAAAACTCTACCACACTCTGACTTAGGAGAAAGTATATAGAGTGAATCATCTCGTAACTTTTATTTTAAGTGTTGCAGAGACAAAATGATGAAAATGGGAGCTGGTTGCAACTAATTGTATTTGACAAGGCAATTGAGAAAGAAGTAAGCTTGGGAGAAACAAAGTGTTTGTAAGCAGAATTTGGAGCTATTATAAATAATTTAGAAATTGCAGTATTGTAAATGGCACCGCTCTTCAACAAATCCAGAGTGGTGCCATTATGGCATAGCTTCAGTTTAAAGACCAAATCCAAGCTGTAACTGATGCAGCCTTTGTTAGGACCTGGGAAAAGTTTAAGAGGATATTTAGTAGATTCTTTCAACTGTCAAAAAGGCTTCCAGAAACCCTTAGGATATAGTCCTGCAAAAGCCCAATGGATCCAAAGTACCCATAACTGAATCTACAGAAAGAGACATGTCAAGAAAACAAATGTGGGGTAGAATTGGGAACGTATAATTGAGTAGAATCAAATATGTGGAGACATGTTTGAGACACAAGTGTTTGGGAGAGCTATATTGCCATCCTAAACACAAAGAATTAGAGATGAATCACTTACAAGTATGAATAAGGGCAAGGTGGGGTTGAGGTGGAGAATGAGCAAGATTGTACCTTGGGATGCAAGCAGCTGCTTAATTTGCTTTCATTCCATAATTATAAGGTCACCAAGTCTTTTGAAAATAAATTTATGTCTGTTGCAACAACAACAACAACAAAAAAAAGAATTAGAGATTTGACATGCAAAAGAACCTCTTGTTCCCACAGAAAAGCATATGTCCCCCTTGTACTTTTCAGAAGTAGACGTCCAAAATGGTGAAAAAGGAAGGACCTTGCAGAGAGCAGAGCTGAGAACTATGGGTAACAATGTGGCGCTATTCCAGGCAGAGTAACTGGAGCCCAGAGAAGGCAATGGCACCCCACTCCAGTACTCTTGCCTGGAAAATCCCATGGACAGAGGAACCTGGTAGGCTGCAGTCCATGGGGTCGTGAAGAGTCAGACACGACTGAGCTACTTCACTTTCACTTTTCACTTTCATGTACTGGAGAAGGAAATGGCAACCCACTCCAGTGTTCTTGTCTGGGGAATCCCAGGGACTGGGGAGCCTGGTGGGTTGCTGTCTATGGGGTCGCACAGAGTCGGACACGATTGAAGCGACTTAGCAGCAGCAGCAGCAGCAATGAAGGAACACGACCTTCCTCAGAGTAAAACAAACTTGCAGCGTTTTCCAGCATTATTTAAGAAGTTTTGGAGAGTGGTAATTGCCATGTGCTGGGAAGTCTCTTGCTTTTTGGATAGAAATGTTGTCATCTATATCTTTCACATTGGATGTTGGGCATATAGCTTGCTTCTTTAGTTCCTATGTCTCTGGATCAAGAACTGAATCTGGATTCAGCTGGAAACCAACCTCCCACCCAGAAGATGTATAGATATATCTATCATATATATATATATATAATAGATATACTTATCATATATATATCTCAGCATTCTGGACTTAATGTCTGATGCCATGAGTGGATGTGACATTTGAGATGTCTTCTTTTGAGAGTCATATTTTGCATGAGGTAGGCACATATATAAATTTAAACAAGAAAGTAGAGTGCAGTGGATTATATGGTTTAGCAAATAGTCACTTGTTTTCACCACATATTCTTCAAAAAAGTGTATTTCCCTGCCCCTTTATTTTTGGACTTGGCGTTAAATTTAATAGGTCAAAGGAATGTGAGCAGAGGTGGCAGTGTGCCAGTTATAGGCCTATACTTTAGAAAGCACCAAATACTTCTGCTTGTTCCTCAGGAAGCTCCAGAGTACTTTAATGGAAAGAACATGGTCCCACGTGGCTATTGTCCCTTTAGCCTTGGTCCAGAATGACTATACATGGAGCAGAGCTACAGGCCTGTGAGTGTAGGAATAAATGTTTGTTGCTGTATGTCACCAACTTTGGGGGTGGTTTTCATCAAAAAATTACCTGACACCAAGCTTAGTTAAATTGTTTGATTACTCTTGGCTTATTCAAAATTTCCTGGCCCATGTCCTAATTGAAACACCCAGTCAGTCACTCTAATTCTTAGCAGATACTTAATGCTATATGTGTAGATTCAAATGTATAAAAGAAACCATTATTCTTTAATTCAAAAGTGTACTATACATATTAAGTACATAAGAGTAAAGGCCTATGATGGATGAGACCAACTCTCAAAGGTTAAAAAAAAAGTATATATGTATGTACGCATGAATATGGAGAGGGAGGGAGGGTGGAAGGGGAGGAGAGAGACTAAATTCTGGCTACCTAAATCTTCATTGCCATTACTGCATCATCAGTGTGTACAAGCCTAGGGGTGGGTAGGGAAGAAAACAAAGCGACAAGGAACTATGAAATAGAAAGTTAGAATGTTACAAGCCAGGGAATCCACCTATAGTTATACTTGAAGCAATTTAAAAGTGTCCTTCTCTTCATATACCTTGGGATGGATACAAGTACATAGATTGAATTTGCTCTGATTTCTTTTGTTAATGAATGTTGTTAGTGTACTTCCTGAACAAGGGAAAAAAAAAATTCTGTCTCTTCTTGTCATGTTGACAGCTTTTGCTACATAAATAGCTAGCTATGTAGGCAGATACCAAAGTGTGAACTTCCCCCATGCATTTTAATTGGATGCTAGACTTGAAGTGTGGGATTGAGCATTTAAATGGTAAGGGTGCCCATCAAAGAAGCCCAGATATTTGCCTTAAGTCAGTAAAGTGGGCACTGCATAGTTAACAGTGGAAATAGTTTGTTATATGTTAGTAACTAACTTGTAGATCCCAGAAGCAGTCCTAAAGAGGGGTGTTTTTGTGATCAGTAGAGAAAACACATCTTTTCAAATTTTTATTTCTATTAAATCTTTCCTAGAACAGACTGCTTTGGGAAACTGAATTTAAGCTTCCTGCATGCCAGGGATAAGCCCTTTGATTACTTTTTCTCTAGAAGTTTTTGTTTTTTGGCACTAATGACAAATATTAATTTATCTATAATTAATTCATCGATTGATTGAACAAATATTTACTTAGTGTTTACAGGGTTATGGGTCCTGGAGTCATCAGGTGAAAAACACAGAAATGGCTGCTGTATCATGAAGCTCTTCTTTATGGAAAAAGCTGCAATAAATCAGTAAAAAGAGACATGTATGTGACGATTATAAATTGCAGTGTATTGTAGAAACCAGGGACTAAGACAGACCAAAGAAGCAGTCCTTAAAAAGATGAAATTTAAACCAAAACCTAAAGTGGGAGAAAGGGGCTGGATGTGCATGTGGAGAGGATTTCAGTGTAAAGGAAAGTGTGTGCAAAGGACCTAACGTGACATTTCTCATGCTCCATTTTTTTTTTTTTCTACTTTAGAATTTGCTGCCTATTGAATATCCTTATAGCTCCAGACCTGAACTGCATACAAGTTAGTCAGGTATTAAAGATGTCAAATTTATCCTGAAGAAAGGATATCTTTTAAACACACTGAAATTGTATTGTAGCCTTCAGGAAGCTGTATCTTTTCCTTGTTGCAAGAAGTACTTCTATATTTCTTATTGCATAAGGAAAGGAATCCCTTAGGGACAAGAACATCGATGCCCACAGTAAAGATCTAACCTTTCTCAACAGGACATAGAGACAGTTGCTTGGCCTTTTTACTCTTTCATTTCTTCCTGTGCTTCTCTTTGTTGACTGTTATCTGCCATTCCCTTAAATTGTGCTGACTAATCCAAAGACTGCTAAGTCGCTTCAGTCGTGTCCGACTCTGTGTGACCCCAGAGACGGCAGCCCACCAGGCACCCCCATCCCTGGGATTCTCTAGGCAAGAACACTGGAGTGGGCTGCCGTTTCCTTCTCCAATGCATGAAAGTGAAAAGTGAAAGTGAAGTCTCTCAGTCGTGTCTGACTCTTAGCGACCCCATGGACTGCAGCCTACCAGGCTCCTCCGTCCATTGGATTTTCCAGGCAAGAGTACTGGAGTGGGGTGCCATTGCTTTCTCCAAATCCAAAGACTAGTCTTTCTGGAAACAATTTAAACAATGTAAATCTTCTCCTTTGTATTCTTGGGCTACTCCCAGTCCCCTCCCTGATAGGCAACTTTTTGTGTGTGTGTGTGTGCTTTTTTCCCCTTTGAAACAATTGACTCTCCATTTCTTTTATTGTCAACTTATTTTAGAATCATTATGTGTTCCTCCCACTCAAGAGAGAAACATTCTTAAAGTTCAGGGGAACAGAGGACCTCTTGAAGTTTCTATAGAAGTTATCAATTTTCAGTTTCCAATGATGATGGCTTAGGTATGTGATGAGTATATAACTGTAAAGTTTTAGATTGGGGCTCATGTGTTATGTGCATGAAATAAAAGATTGTTTTCTGTTTGTTTCTAATAATATATATATATATATATATGTATATATATATATATAGTATTTGTTCACTGTCACTAACTTTCCAGAATAGAATAAGCTTAAAAATAATTAATGTGTAGGCAAATCAGTAGGAATGATGAGAGAAGCTATAAAGTAGGTTAGAAGAAAATCTCTAATGACTGTCATTTGAGCACATTCTGAACCTCATTGGTTTTGAAAAAACTTTTTGGACTGAGAGAAAAATATTTTATTCAAGTATACTTGACTTAAAGTAATAGTTTCAGGTATACATTATAGTGACTTAATATTTTTATATATTATGAAAGAGAAAATGTATTAAAATGATGTCAACTGCCAACTAGTTTCTTCTTCTCTGTCTTTGGTCTAGTTGCAGGAAAACTGGGGCCATGCCAGATAGGGATGCATTCTTAGAAGAAAGTTTGTAAGTCAAAAGACCTGACTCTAGAATTTTTTTAAGAAGTATTGTGAAAATGCAGATCAAGTAATATCCTAGTATTGAAGAAATGGAACTGTATAATTATAAAAAGTAGAGAAGATAAAACATTTAGAAATATATGTCTCCACTTGAGAGACTCTTAGAAAGGCTGTGCTTACACTATTAAAGAGAGAATTAGAAATTAGATGACAAGTTCTATGTGAATTGAGTTATGGGGCATATTGCAGAGTCAGCAAGTCCGTCTGTTGGTTAAAATTACAAAATGAATGCACGGCCATAAAAATGAAAATAAGAATATCTAATGTGAAGAAAGCTGAGCACCGAAGAATTGATGCTTTTGAACTGCGGTGTTGGAGAAGACTCTTGAGAGTCCCTTGGACTGCAAGGAGATCCAACCAGTTCATTCTGAAGGAGATCAACCCTAGGATTTCTTTGGAGGGAATGATGCTAAAGCTGAAACTCCAGTACTTTGACCACCTCATGTGAAGAGTTGACTCATTGGAAAAGACTCTGATGCTGGGAGGGATTGGGGGCAGGAGGAGAAGGGGATGACAGAGGATGAGACGGCTAGATGGCATCACTGACTGGATGGACGTGAGTCTGAGTGAACTCTAGGAGTTGGTGATGGACAGGGAGGCCTGGCGTGCTGCAGTTCATGGGGTAGCAAAGAGTCAGACACGACTGAGCAACTGAACTCAACTGAACTGAACTGAGTGCCTTTTTGTTCCCACTTGCGATGCTCTGGCGATGACCCTCCTTTATCAGTCATTAAGTTCTTATATTCAGGAACTTTTAGTGAAGGGAGAACTCTTCATTGCATTTTCATCCTGCTTCATGTTATGGTACAGATAGTCTTGTTTTATAAATGTTTATCAAAACTGTCAGTTACTAGAGATTGAAACTGGCATTTCTATTCTTTACTCTTCAGTGACTCACAGCAACTTATCCTTTGACTCATCCATATATTTAAATCTTTTCACACATTAAAAAGTGTTCTAGAAATAAAATGTAGGTTATTTCTGTTCTTTCCAAAATTAGCCCAAGAAGTAGGTACAATAAAGCTACTTGTGCTGTATCGGCACTCTCCAGATGGAGAAAAGAAAATCAAGTGCCCCATCCACGTGCCCTCCTTCCTGTCTCCTTTTTGAATGTACAGTATAATAATTATTGGTCTGAAAGTTGGAGATATGTCATTGGCCTTTAAGCTGTATTGAAAACAAGAATTAAATAAAAAATGATACTATCTGAATCACCTTTTTTGAGGGGAATATCTAAGCTTTTCCTCCCTCTGTGGAGAACTCATACCCATTTTAGTTTCAGCTCAGTTCAGTCGCTCAGTCGTGTCCGACTCTTTGCGACCCCATGAATCACAGCACGCCAGGCCTCCCTGTCCATCACCATCTCCTGGAGTTCACTCAGAGTCGCGTCCATCAAGTCAGTGACGCCATCCAGCCATCTCATCCTCGGTCGTCCCCTTCTCCTCCTGCCCCCAATCCCTCCCAGCATAAAAGTCTTCTCCAATGAGTCAGTTCTTCACATGAGATGGTCAAAGTACTGGAGTTTCAGCTTTAGCATCATTCCTTCCAAAGAAATCCCAGGGCTGATCTCCTTCAGAATGAACTGGTTGGATCTCCTTGCAGTCCAAGGGACTCTCAAGAGTCTTCTCCAACACCACAGGTCAAAAGCATCAATTCTTCGGTGCTCAGCCTTCTTCACAGTCCAACTCTCACATCCATACATGACCACAGGAAAAACCATAGCCTTGCCTAGACGGACCTTAGTCGGCAAAGTAATGTCTCTGCTTTTAAATATGCTGTCTAGGTTGGTCATAACTTTTCTTCCAAGGAGTAAGCGTCTTTTAATTTCATGGCTGCAGTCACCATATACAGTGATTTTGGAGCCCCCCCCAAAAAAGTCTAACACTGTTTCCACTCTTTCTCCATTTATTTCCCATGGAGTGATGGGACCAGATGCCATGATCTTCGTTTTCCAAATGTTGAGCTTTAAGCCAACTTTTCACTTTCCTCTTTTACTTTCATCACAAGGCTCTTTAGTTCCTCTTCACTTTCTGCCATAAGGGTGTCATCTGCATACCTGAGGTTATTGATATTTCTCCCAGCAATCTTGATTCCAGCTTGTGTTTCTTCCAGCCCAGCGTTTCTCATGATGTACTCTGCATATAAGTTAAATAAGCAGGGTGACAATATACAGCCTTGACGTCCTCCTTTTCCTATTTGGAACCAGTCTGTTGTTCCATGTCCAGTTCTAACTGTTGCTTCCTGACCTGCATACTGATTTCTCAAAGGCAGGTTAGGTGGTCTGGTATTCCCTTCTCTTTCAGAATTTTCCACAGTTTATTGTGATCCACACAGTCAAAGGCTTTGGCATAGTCAATAAAGCAGAAATAGATGTTTTTCTGGAACTCTCTTGCTTTTTCCATGATCCTGCGGATGTTGGAAATTTGATCTCTGGTTCCTCTGCCTTTTCTAAAACCAGCTTGAACATCAGGAAGTTCACGGTTCACATATTGCTAAAGCCTGGCTTGGAGAATTTTGAGCATTACTTTATGAGCCTGTGAGATGAGTGCAATTATGCGGTAGTTTGAGCATTCTTTGGCATTTCCTTTCTTTGGAATTGGAGTGAAAACTGACTTTTTTCAGTCCTGTGGCCACTGCTGTGTTTTCCAAAGTTGCTGGCATATTGAGTGCAGCACTTTCACAGCATCCTCTTTCAGGATTTCAAATAGCTCCACTGGAATTCCATCACTTCCACTAGCTTTGTTCATAGAGATGCTTTCTAAGGCCCACTTGACTTCACATTCCAAGATGTCTGGCTCTAGATGAGTGATCACACCATCGTGATTATCCGGGTCATGAAGAGCCTTTTTATACAGTTCTTCTGTGTATTCTTGCCATCTCTTCTTAATATCTTCTGCTTCTGTTAGGTCCAGACCATTTCTGTCCTTTATTGAGCCCATCTTTGCATGAAATGTTCCCTTGGTATCTCTAATTTTCTTGAAGAGATCTCTAGTCTAAGACATCAAATTCCAAATTTTCTTGCCCAAATTGCCTTCTCTTTTTTGAGCTTTAGACAAGCATATCCAATTCCTTTCCTGATAGCCACATTCATAATTAGAATGGTCTTGTGAAAATGTAAGTTAAATTATATCCCTCTGTTGTTTAAAGTCATCCACTGACTTCCTAATTTTTAGATATAATTCAGTATCTTAGTGGAGTATAAAACTCCATATCATGTGGGGTTCCACTTAGCTTTCTGGTCTCAAGTTTTCTCTCTCTTATCCTTTGGGGACTGTGTGGATATATATCCTTTCTGAGCATAAAAGGAGATTTCTTTTTCTCCTTTACTTTTGGTCCTAAGTTGGGAACAAATGAGCAGTTTTTAATCAATGGAATGTGAATAACAGGGATGTACCCTATTTGCAAGACCAGTGTTTCTGATGTGATCCACTCTCTTCCTTGGAAGAGAAGAGTTCAGAAGTGGAAAGAATCTGTGTGCCTGAGTTACCACTGGAAGAAAAAACACCCAGAAAAGCAATCTGATTGGCTTTGCACAGCAGCAAGAAATATATTTTCATTATGTTGTTGAGACTTTGTATTAGTTACTAGAACATTTGTGTTTTTGAATCCTAACGAGCTTCCATCAATGAGTTTTTTTAATGTTCAGGTTCTTGATCACATCACAGGGCCTTAGTACATATTAACCTTACCCCTAGGAGTGCTCCCTCATCAACTCTTTGATTAATTCCTGCTCCTTCCAGCTATCAGCTTAAATCTGAAATCTATTACACTTATTACACTAAATAATCTGTATTTTTCTTTTATAAAACTTATTAAAATTTGTATTATGTATTTTTTTGCATTCAAACAGGAAACTATAAGATCCATTTTATTTGGTTTAGTTGTATCTCCTAAAAATTCTACTAAGGCCAGAGGCAGCAACCTTGAATTAATAGTTGTTCACAAAGAGATTGGGGCCAATAAATAGTTGTTGACTCAGATATGGTGAGGAAACATGACTCTGAGATAAAGAAGCTTTTGTAAACAGCTGGTAAAAATAAAGGCTGATTTCTGAAAGTCCTTTGATTTAGAGGTTAAGACTGTACATCCTTACCCATATTGTAGGAAAGACCTCTTTGATTCAAACCGATACCTATTCTGTATCTTGTAACCATAAAAGTATACTAGTTTATAAGAAGTCCACTTGAGACATCTAGATTGTGTTACATTCTGTGAACTATCATACACGTTAAATGATTATCTTGGAAAAAAGCAGCATTTAACCTTCAAGATAAGAGGTAAAATCTTTAGGCTCTAACACATGATCCATGATCTAAGTGTGGTTCAGTTCAGGTCAGCTCAGTAACTCAGTCGTGTCTGACTCTTTGAGACCCCATGGGCTGCATCCCGCCAGGCTTCCCTGTCCTTCAACTCCCGGAGCTTGCTCAAACTCATATCCATTGAGATGGGGATGTCATCCAACCATCTCATCCTCTTTCGTCTCCTTCTCCTCCTGCCTTTTAATCTTTCCCAGCATCAGGGTCTTTTGCAATGAGTCAGTTCTTCATATCAGGTAGCCAAAGTATTAGAGTTTCAGCTTTAGCATCAGTTCTTCCAATGAATATTCATTCAGGACTGATTTCCTTTAGGATTGATAGGTTTGATCTCCTTGCAGTCCAAGGGTTATCTAAGTGTGGTTATCTATCCATTAAAGAGAATCCTGCCCTTAGAGATAAACTCCTCAAATGAGATTATGATAGATAGGGAATATCTAAGAATTGGTAGTCTAAGCATATAGGTCTTTTCCTGATATTCAGTTACAGAAAGTATACAGAAGACAACATTTTGGCTAGACTAAAATAGTCTAAATATAAGCATAACTTTACTTGGTTAGATATATTTAGATACATACAAATTTGAACCAGTTCACAAAATAAAAAAAAGGTAGGGTATCCTTATAGAAGAATGATCACTTGTTCAAAGGCTGACTCCTTGAAATGTGTCCTAGCAAATATTGTAGTTTGTTGGGCTGAGTTGATAGCACAATCTTCTAGTCACTCATTGATTCATTCCATAAATACATATGGACTTACTCAGGTACTGCTTTATGTGTTATGGATAAAAAGTATACAAAGCAGACAAATTCCTCTGCATTCATGGATCTAATATACTAGTAGGGGAAAAGTGAAGTTGCTCAGTTGTGTCTGACTCTTTGCAACCCCATGGACTGTAGCCTACCAGGCTCCTCTGTCCATGGGATTTTCAAGGCAAGAGTACAGGAATGGGTTGCCATTGCCTTCTCCAGGGGATCTTCCCGGCTCAGGGATTGAACCTAGGTCTCCCTCATTGCAGGCAAATGCTTTATTGTTTGAGCCACCAGGATAGGGGAAAACCAATGATAAATGAACTAAAATAAAGCAAATTACCAAGTAAGTTAGAAGGTATAGTATATGGATAAAAATAGAATATTCATAGCAATTGGGGTGTGTGTGGATTTTTAAATCTCTTTTGTGAAATTTTAAGTATCATGACCAGGGAAGACCACTAAAACATAAATTATGAACAAGGCTTGAAAGAGGTAAGACAGAGGTACCTATGGAGAAACCTGGGCAAAGACAAATCCAGGTAGTAAAATCCTGATGAGGATCCAAATCTAGAAGAATGGTACTGAAGAACTTATTTACAGGGCAGCAATGGAGAAACAGATGTAGAGAATAGACTTATGGACATGGGGAGAGGGGAGGAGAGGGTGAGATGTATGGAAAGAGTAACATGGAAACTTACATTACCATATGTAAAATAGATAGGCAGTGGGAATTTGCTGTGTGCTCAGGAAACTCAAACAGGGGCTCTGTATCAACCTAGAAGGGTGGGATGGGGAGGGAGAAGGGAGGGAGGTCCAAAAGAGAGGGGATATATGTATACCTATGGCTGATTCATGTTGAGGTTTGACAGAAAGTGACAAAATCCCATAAAGCAATTATCCTTCAAAAAAAAAAAAATCCAAATTTCAGAAATGAATTCTTGAGTGTCATTTTTTCCTCACCATCTTTGATGTACATGTTTACACAGGATTTTCAAAAATGTGAATGTTCCAGTTCTTAAGCTGGGTATTGGATCATGATTGCTCATTTTATAATTATCTTTCATAGCTCATATATTCTGTCACACTATGTATATGTATCATAAACACACACACACACACACACACACACACACACACCACACCTCACATATGCACATGTATTTGGATAATGCTAGCTGATGAATCAATAATCCTCCAAAACTATAAGACTGAAATTTATTTCTTACTCCTGTAATTGGGGTGTTCCTAGTTGGGGGACAGCCTTTCTTTATATGATGATTTTCAGGACTGAGTTTCCATTCATCTCATAGCTCTTTATTGGTAGAAAAAGAAGGAACCGCATCCAATTGGTAACTATTTTAAAGAAGCCAAAGTTTTATTTAAATTGTTAATATATATTACATGAAAAAAAAGTGTCTGTATAGTTGTAAGACTAGTAGAATGAATACCTATATATCCTCTATACACTTAAAAAATCAATTATTAATGGGCCTTCAAAGTCCCACCAGAGTCATTTGTTCTTGCACCTCAGTGGAAATCATTACTCTTAGTTTTCTGTTAATTTACCATATATATATATGGGCATCTCTATCTAATGTGTGTATCATTTTTTCCTATGTCTAAACTATATAGTTGGAATATTGCTGCATATATTTATCTTTGACTTGTTTTTTTCATTTAACATTGTTTTACAATTCACCCATGTTGATACGTGTGGTTATAAGTCACTAATTTCATAGTGCTTTTTATTCTACAGTCTCAATATACCACAATATATTTTTAATTTATCATAAAGTATTATATAACTTTTTTCTCTAATTTTGAATTATACATATACAAGCAATTCTCTAAGGTATTGTTTTGGACATTTTTCCCCTCACCTCTTCAAGTTCTTTTACTTTCATATGTATCTTTAGCATTTATGAACCTCTTAGCTGCTGCCAAGATCGATATGCTATGTTGATTTGTCATATACTTGAATCTCCTGATTCTTCTAGCCACTTTTGGGCTTGAGAAGTGATTGTTACAGAGCAAGGTATCTAGCTTCCAAACAACTGTCCAAGGTTCAGTGTTGTAACTTAAAGTGAGGAAGAGTTGATTTTCTGGTAGGGCTACTTCGACCAACGAAAACAAAATAGGAAGGAATAAATGGATAAATTTTGTCCCTTCCTGCATCCCCTGCATTGTTTTAGTGCATATTTTGTTCTGTAGAACCTTTTCAGAATCATCCCACATGACCAGGTGGGATGCAGCTGTCAAACAACAGTTGTCCATCCTCAATTCCCTTTGAAGCAGTTACCATTATAGTAACTCATCACCTTGTATTACTTTCCATCTTTCCCTGTCTTGCTTCATTTTCCCTCGTACTATTTGTCCTGGGATTTCAACTCACAAATTAACCATTGGCATTAAGGCTCTGAATTTTAATTCAGGAGTTACATTTTAATGATAGGAGTTATATCTATATAGTAATTTCTGGACTTGGCTTATTTATCTGTTTTCCAAAATATTCCATAAGGATTAGATGAGCTTTTCCATTGTATTACATTAGATCAACATATGGAATTGTCCAACTATATATTTTGGGGGAGTTGAAATGATATCTCCCTGAGTTCTGATGTTACAGTTGCCTTCCCTGACTGTTGTGACAAATAGTAAGACCAGCTAGGCAAAACTCCGGGCCTGTGTCTCAGAAGACACTCAGTGGGAGTTAGTTGTTCCTGTTTTCCAGTCAGTTCTTGTCACCATAATGCTTTTACCAAGTTGATGACTGAATTTATACTTCACCTCTAAGATGGCTTTACTTGAATCTTTAAGAGGGTCCTACCTTGTGTTCTATTCCCTCAACTGGGCTCCTTCTCATATGTCCTAACTTGGTCATCTTCCAGTGATCTTGATAGAGAACTGATACTTTCGTTTATCTTCCTTTCCTACAAATTCTTATCTATTATATCAGTAAATCTCATCAATCAGATTTATAATATGACTCAAAACTCTACTTTTGCTCTTTAAGGATTTTAAGTGGCGGTTGTTGCCCCCCACCCCCACCCCCACATGTATGATGTATGTACTTGAAACTTCTTGAAAACAGGAAGATGGCATTTACATCTACATTTCAACCTATGGGTTGGGGTAGGAAGAAAGGGCTTACTGGTAAGTGAAGAAGCAAATTCCTAAAAAGTTACCACCTTTTCACTAGGTTCCTCACCTTTTTACTTTCCACATTTGTTCCGCTGATGAATTTTCATTATACTCATAGCTACATTCAAACTTTTGAATAATGTTAGCACAATATTAGTTTAATCTATGAATCCTCTAAAAAACTTAAGATGGATTGAAGCTAGTAGACGATCAATCTTCTTTTAAATAAATAAATTCTCATACATCTATTATTTAAAGTTTGAATGAAAAGGAAGAATTATACTAAATTTAAGACATTAGCATTATCATTTTGTTCATATTTAGGACTTCCCTGGTGGCTCAGACGGTAAAGTGTCTGTCTACAATGCGGGAGACCTGGGTTCGATCCCTGAGTCAGGAAGATCCCCTGGAGAAGGAAATGGCAATCCACTCCAGTACTATTGCTTGAAAAATCCCATGGACAGAGGAGCTTGGTAGGCTACACTCCATGGGGTCGCAAAGAGTTGGACACGACTGAGGGAATTCACTTTTTTTTTGTATGTTGTTTTCCCTTCTTATGAATTTGTGATCCATTTTATTCTCTCATTTCTGCGTTTTAAATTGCACTTACAATTCTCTTTTTCTAAATTTTATTTTCTCTTTATCGAATTTATTTGAACATTTTTAGCTTTCCAATGGTAATAAAAAGCTTCTGCATCATCATGGAGAAATTTTTATCTTGTAAAATGATCTTAACCTTTTGATTTGTGATTTTCTGTCACTTAATTCAGTCTGCATCTTCATTTTCATCAGTCATGTCTGACTCTTTGCGACCCATGGACTGTAGCCCACCGGGCTCCTCTATCCATGGAATTTTCTAGGCAAGAGTACTGGAGTGGGTTGCCATTTTCTTCTCCAGGGGATCTTCCTGACTCAAGGATTGAACCTGGGTCTCCCGCATTGCGGACAGATACTTTACCGTCTGAGCCACCAGGGAATCACCTTCATTTTAATCATTACTGAGTGAAAAATGTTTAGATTGCAAAGGTTTGAAAAGAAATATGAGCAGTTTCTTTTCATTTTAGGTGGTTGACAGAAGCTACAACACAGCTACTTTTGTTGCAGGTAATTTAAATGACAAACACCTACCCATGCTTAAATTTTGTTATGTATACCAGTTTGTATGTTGAAACTATCTGCAGCATGCAATTTTATTCCTGGGATTACTGCCATAAATTGATGGACAAAATACCTGGAGAGGAAATGTGCTTAGGATAAAAGGTGAAGGAATGACGAACCGGGGTAACTCAAATGGCTAAATATTTAGTCTCAAATTAGGTGAACACCAAAATTATCTAAGTAGATGTTTGCCTTTAACATCAGGGCTCCCTAAAAGATTAGGTGAAATTTTAATTATGCTACTGGTGAAGTCATCCATGTTTGGTTAAAAATCGACTCATTCTTAGTCTCTTTGTGCATTAGACACTAACTATTTTGCTCCCATTCGTTTATTTGAAGAGCTAGAGGAAAAAAACAAAAACAAAAACCTTCACACTCAGGTTCATTTTAAATTTTCACATGCAGTTTTCCAGTTTTTAAAATCACTCTTTTAAAATCTTGGTTTCAGTTTCCTTAATAATCTCCAGGGTTTTGTTTACATTTTAACATAGGCACCAAACTTTATGAAATCTTTTATGGGAGGAATAATGTACAATGTAAAGAATTTTTTTGTGCCTTGATATTTCTTAGAACTGTTACATTTTATAACTTTCCTATTTCCTTGTGTTTTCAAAGGAAATGTCAAATTATTCACTTGATAAAGTTATATATATTTGAAAGTATTGTGGTCTTTTCTCAAAGCAACTGAAAATATCCTTAAATGTTAGTATAACACCTAGGTCTAGTAGTAAGTAATTTAGGTGACTAAATTACTAAAATTTAGTAATTTATTTTAAAATTTATCTATTTTAACCAAAATGAAATTAAATGTTCAGCCAGCCCATCTGGAAGAATACTTACCATGGCAACTAGCCTGCTTGGAACTACAATGTGGATATAGATCTTTTAAATAAAATTACTTATTTTACATATACTTACAATATGTGTTTATATATACATGCATAGACACACACATACAGGTACATATACAATACATACATATGTTAATTATATAAAAGTATTTTAAACAATGTAGCACCAACAATAGAATTTTTGGATCTTGTCCATTGCTGGGATCTATTCTTGATAGAATGAGCAATTAATTTCATAGCTTAGCTAAAATGCACTGACATATGGATAAAGACAATGCCAAACATCGCTCTGAAAAACAATTGATCATCTTCACCCCAAATGTTTGAGTTGTATTATTTATTTAAAGAAGAAATATGGTATTCTGAAGTTGAACTAGTTTTGAACGATGCTAACAATCTGTGAAATTATGTGAAAACCCACAGTTGAGTCACCCTACAT
Organism: Ovis aries; assembly: GCF_016772045.2. Lineage (NCBI taxonomy): Eukaryota > Metazoa > Chordata > Mammalia > Artiodactyla > Bovidae > Ovis > Ovis aries. The sequence continues at coordinate 56,993,754 of NC_056059.1, read as the reverse complement.
ATTCCACCTGTATGTCCTCAGCTAAGTCATTGAACATATCTGTGTTTCAGTATATTTGTTCCTTAAATAAGGAAATTAGGCTAGATGACGTGAATTGTTTTTCTAAATTTATATCTCATGACACGTTAAATTCACTAATGTCGAAACACTGGTCCTTTTACTGTGAAATGAAAGCCTATGATATGTTTGAAATTTATATGCAAATAAAAAAGCTTCCCTGGTAGCTCAGTAGTAAAGAACCCACCTGCCTATGCAGGAAACATGGGTTTGATCTCTGGGTTAGGAAGATCCTCTGGAGAAGGAAATGGCAACCCATTCCGGTATTCTTGCCTGGAAAATCCCAAGGATAGAGGAGCATGGTGTGCTACAGTCCATCGGGTCACAAAAGAGTTGGACGTGGCTTAATGACTAAACAACATAACAGTATGCAAATGAAAATATCTTCAAGATATATTATCAATTAAAAAGATAAGTTTATATACACATATAATGCTCCATCATAATTTTCATACACTTTCTCAAATTTTACCTCTGCAAACTGGCCCTGACTATCTGTATTAAATACCCCAAGTATTTAATACACACCCAAGTCACTATCTGCCACCAAACCTTGTCTTCTTTTTCTTCAGAATCAAAAACACACCACTTGATATTATATTGAATATTTATTTGCTTATTTCCCATGAAAAGAATAAGTATTTTCCCATGAAAATTGTAGGTCAAAGTATTTTACTTGTACATTGATGAATCTTAGGATTTTAAAACAGTACTTTGCATAATAAAGGTGTGTATTGTGTGTGTATGTGTATATATATATATCTTGGAGACATCAATTTTTAGGAACAGTACATAAAAGTTTATGATTTAGAGTATTATAGGAAGAAATGAGAGTTTAATGGCATTTCCTTTTCATTTTGTATCCTTTGTATTATTTGAATTTATCAGGGACTTGCATTATATTCTTAGTAAAACATATTTGAATTTAGCACATTAAACAAACCACCAAAAGCCTGAAGTCTAGCAAAAATCAAAGGTGATGATATTTTTAACTCATGGACCTTTTTAAGAACTCAAGGATAAAAATTAGATCCTTGATTTCTAAAGGCAAGAATATGAACTCAGTGAAAAATGAATATTAAAAATAAATTAAAAATATGAAATGCTTCTTTCTCATACTAGAGATTGTTTACATTTATTCATTAGTAACACATTCTTGAGAGTCCCTTGGACTGCAAGGAGATCCAACCAGTCCATTCTGAAGGAGATCAGCCCTGGGATTTCTTTGGAAGGACTGATGCTAAAGCTGAAACTCCAGTACTTTGGCCACCTCATGCGAAGAGTTGACTCATTGGAAAAGACTTTGGTGCTGGGAGGGATTTGGGGCAGGAGGAGAAGGGGACAACAGAGGATGAGATGGCTGGATGGCATCACTGACTCGATGGACATGAATCTGAGTGAACTCCAGGAGTTGGTGATGAACAGGGAGGCCTGGTGTGCTGCGATTCATGGGGTTGCAAAGAGTTGGACATGACTGAGCGACTGAACTGAACTGAACACATTCATAATCTGGATTAATTTTGCAACTGAAACAAAAATATGAGATGGTTTTGTTTCTCTTGTATTTTTTAATGTACTCCCCAAATTTTATGTTAGGATCACAACATAGTTTGGAATTATTTAGGGCTGCAAGGAATAAAACATCAGTTCAGTTCAGTCTCACAGTCATGTACAACTCTTTTCAATGCCATGGACTGTAGCACGCCAGGGCTTCCCTGTCCATCACCAACTCCCGGAACCTACTCAAACTCATGTCCGTTGTGTCGATAATGCCATTCAACTATCTCATCCTCTGTCGTTCCCTAATTCTCATGCCTTCAATCTTTCCTAGCATCAGGGTCTTTTCCAGTGAGTCAGTTCTTCGCATCAGGTGGCAGAGTATCAGAGTTTCAGGTTCAGCATCAGTCCGTCCAGTGAATATTCAGGACTGATTTCCTTTAGGAGGGACTGGTTGGATATCCTTGCAGTCCAAGGGACTCTCAAGAGTCCCCTCCAACACCACAGTTCAAAAGCATCAATTCTTCAGCGATCCGCTTTCTTTATAGTCCACCTCTCACATCCATAGATGACTATTGGAAAAACCATAGCTTTGACTAGATGAACTTTGCTGGCAAAGTAATATTTCTGCTTTTTAATATGCTGTCTAGGTTGGTCATAGTTTTTATTCCAAGAAGTAAGCGTATTTTAATTTCATGGCTGCAGTCACTATCTGCAGTGATTTTGGAGCCCCCCAAAATAAACTCTGTCACTGTTTCCTTTCTTTCCCCTTCTATTTGCCATGATGTGACGGGACCAGGTGCCATAATCTTAGTTTTCTTAATGTTGAGTTTGAACCTAACTTTTTCACTCTCCTCTTTCACTTTCATCAAGAAGCTCTTTAGTTCTTGTTTGCTTTCTGCCATAAGAGTGGTGTCATCTGTGTATCTGAGGTTATTGATGTTTCTCCTGGCAATCTTGATTCCAGCTTGTGCTTCATCCAGCCTGGCGTTTCACATGATGTATTCTGCATATAAATTAAATAAGCAGAGAGACAATATACAGCCTTGATGTACTGCTTTCTTCATTCAGAACCAGTCTGTTGTTCCATGTCCAGTTCTAACTGTTGCTTTTCGACCTGCATACAGATTTCTCAGGAGGCAGGTCAGGTGGTCTGATATTCCCATCTCTTGAAGAATTTTCCACAGTTTGTGTGATCTATAAAGTCAAAGGCTTTGGCATAGTCAACAAAGCAGAAGCAGATGTTTTCCTGGAACTCTGTTGCTTTTTTGATGATCTTACAATTTGTCTCTAGTTCCTCTGCCTTTTCTAAAACCAGTTTGAACATCTGGAAGTTAATGGTTGATGTACTGTTGAAGCCTGACTTGGAGAATTTTGAGAATTACTTTGCTAGCGTGTGAGACGAGAGCAATTGGGCAGTAGTTTGAATATTCTTTGGCATTGCCTTTCTTTGGGATTGGAATGAAAACTGACCTTTTCCAGTCCTGTGGCCACTGCTGAGTTTTCCAAATTTGCTGACCTATTAAGTGCAACACTTTCACAGCATCATCTTTCAGGATTTGAAATAGCTCGAGTGGAATTCCATCACCTCCACTAGCTTTGTTCATAGTGATGCTTCCTAAGGCCCACTTGACTTTACACTCCAGGATGTCTGGCTCTAGGTGACTGATCACACCATCGTGGTTATCTGGGTTGAAGACATTTTTTGTATAGTTCTTCTGTGTATTCTTGCCACCTCTTCTTAATATCTTCTGCTTCTTTTAGGTCCATACTGTTTCTGTCCTTTATTGAGCCCATCTTTGCATGACATATTCCCTAGGTATCTCTAATTTCTTGAAGAGATCTCTAGTTTTTCCCATTCTATGGTTTTCTTCTATTTCTTTGCACTGATCACTGAAGAAGGCTTTCCTATCTCTCCTGGCTCTCATTGGAACTCTGCATTCAAATGTGTGTATCTTTCCTTTTCTCCTTTGCCTTTAGCTTCTCTTCTTTTCTCATCTATCTTTAAGACCTCCTCAGCCAGCCATTTTTTCTTTTTGCATTTCTTTTTCTTGGGGATGATATTGATCACAGTTTCCTGTGCAGTGTGACAAACCTCCGTCCATAGTTCTTCAGGCACTCTGTCTATCAGATCTAATCCCATGAACCTATTTGTCACTTTCACTGTATAATCATAAGGGATTTGATTTAGGTCATACCTGAATGGTCTAGTGGTTTTCTGTACTTTCTTCAATCTAAGTCTGAATTTGGCAATAAGGAGTTCATGATCTGTGTCACAGTCAATTCCCAGTCTTATTTTTCCTGACTGTATAGAGCTCCTCCATCTTTGGCTGCAAAAGATATAATCAGTCTGATTTTGGTATTGACCATCTGGTGATGTCCATGTGTAGTGTCTTCTCTTGTGTTGCTATAAGAGGGTGTTTGCTATGACCAGTGCATTCTCTTGGCAAAACTCTGTTAGCATTTGACCTGCTTCAGTTTGTACTCCAAGGCCAATTTTTCTGTTACTCCAGGTATCTTTTGTCTTTCTACTTTTGCATTCCAGTCACCTACCATTTTGGGTGTTAGTTGTAGAAGGTCTTGTAGGTCTTCATAGAACTGTTCAACTTCAGCTTCTTCAGCAACACTGTTTGAGGCATAGACTTGGATTACTGTGATATTGAATGGGTTGCCTTAGAAACGAACAGAGATCATGCTGTCATTTTTGAGATTACATCCAAGTACTGCATTTCGGACTCTTTTGTTGATTATTTAAATAAAACATAGTTATAGTTCATAGTTCAGTTGCTCAGTCATGTCTGACTCTTTGCGACCCCATGAATTGCAACACGCCAGGCCTCCCTGTCCATCACCATCTGGAGTTCACTCAGAGTCGCGTCCATTGAGTCCATGATGCCATCCAGCCATCTCATCCTCGGTCGTCCCCTTCTCCTGCCCCCAATCTCTCCCAGCATCAGAGTCTTTTCCAATGAGTCAACTCAAGGTGGCCAAAGTACTGGAGCTTCAGCTTTAGCATCATTTCTTCCAAAGAAATCCCAGGGCTGATCTCCTTCAGAATGGACTGGTTGGATCTCCTTGAAGTCCAGGGGACTCTCAAGAGCCTTTTCCAACACCACAGTTCAAAAGCATCAATTCTTCGGCACTCAGCCTTCTTCACAGTTCAACTCTCACATCCATACATGACCACAGGAAAAACCATAGCCTTGACTAGACGGACCTTAATCGGCAAAGTAATGTCTCTGCTTTTGAATATACTATCTAGGTTGGTCATAACTTTTCTTCCAAGGAGTAAGTGTCTTTTAATTTCATGGCTGCAGTCACCATCTGCAGTGATTTTGGAGCCCCCAAAATAAAAGTCTGACCCTGTTTCCACTGTTTCCCCATCTATTTCCCATGAAGTGATGGGACTGGATGCCATAATCTTCGTTTTCTGAATGTTGAGCTTTAAGCCAACTTACCTTCTAAAAACAACAAACAAAAAACAGTGACTTAAACACATTAAGTATGACAGTTTTTCATTCTTGAGGCATTTTATTGCTGTTTTTCCAAAATGTAATTGTACTTTTTAAATTATTCTCAGATTTTTTTTTAATTTACAGTATAGTTAAGGTCAATAGCTATAGTGCTACCTCTTTTTTATAATAGTTTCATGAAAGTGTTAGTTGCTCAGTTTTGTCCAACTCTATGACTCCGTGGAGCCTGTCAAGCTCCTCTGTCCGTGGAATTCTCCCAGCAAGAAACTGGAGTGTGTAGCCATCCCCTTCTCCTGGGGATCTTCCATTCTTCATGTGAATGCAAGGATTGAACTGGAGTCTCCCACATTTCAGATGGATTCTTTACTGTTTGAGCCACTGGAGAAGCCCATACTAGTTTCATAATAATATGCAATATCCTTTCATGACACATATCCTGTGTGTGTGTGTGTGTGTGTGTGTGTGTGTGTGTGTGTATGGGTGTGTGTCCATGTGTGCACAGTCAGTTGTGTCTGACTTTCCACTAACTAATGGACTGTAGCATTCCCGGCTCCTCTGACCATGGGATTTCCCAGGCAAGAATACTAGAATGGATTGCCATTTCCTCCTCCAGATCTTTCTGACCCAGGGATTGAACCTGCATCTTTTGTATATCCTGCATTGGCGGGCAGATTCTTTACCGCTAGTGCCACCTTGGATTTCTATAGAGGTAAATATTGATAAGCATTCTGGTTTTTTTTTTTTTTTTCTGTTTTTCTGCCTTCTTTATGGTCCAGTTCTCACAACTGTACGTGGCCACAGGGAAGACCATAGCCTTGACTATGTGGACCTTGTTCAGCAGAGTACTGTCTCTTTTCAACACACTGTCCAGGTTTGTTATAGCTTTCCTGCCAAGAAGCAATCATCTTCTGAGTTCATGGCTTCAGTCACTATCACAGTGATTTTAGAGCTCAAGAAGAGGAAATCTGTCACTACTTTCCATTTTCCCCTTCTATTTGCCATGAAGTAATGGGGCCGGATGCCATGATCTGAGATTTTTTAATGTTTAGTTTTAAGCCAGGTCTTTCACTGTCCTCCTTCACCCTCCTCAAGAGGCTCTTTGGTTCCTCTTCACTTTTCTGCCATTAGAGTGGTATCATCCGCATATCTGAGATTGTTGATATTTCTCCCACCTATCTTGATTCCAGGTTATAACTCATCCAGCCCACTATTTCTCATGATGTGCTTAGTGTATAAGTTAACAAACAGGGTGACAGCAGACAGCCTTGGCATATTCCTTTCTCAATCTTGAACCAGTCAGTTGTTCCATACAGGGTTCTGACTGTTGCTTCTTTACCCACATCAGGTTTCTCAGGAGATAGGTAAGATAGTCTGGTATTCCCATCTCTTTAAGAACATTCCACAGTTTGTTATGATCCACATGGCCAAATGCTTTGGTGTAGTTGATGAAACAGGTAGATGTTTTTCTGGAATTTTATAGCTTTCTCTATGATCCAGTGAATGTTAGCAATTTGATCTCTTCCTCTCCCTTTTCTAAACTCAGCTTGGACATCTGGAAGTTCTTGGTTTGTATAATGCTGAAGCCTAGCATGCAAGATTTAAGCATGATCTTACTAGCATGGAAGATGAGTGAAATAGTCCAATGGTTAGCACATTTTTTAGTACTTTTTTAGTACTACCCTTCTTGGGAACTGGGATGAAGACTGACCTTTTTCAGTCCTGTAGCCATTACTGGGCCTTCCAGATTTGCTGATATGTTGAATGCAACACCTGGATGGCATCATCTTTTCGGGTTCTGAATAGCTCTACTGGAATTCCATTGCATCCACTAGCTTTATTAATAACTGTGCTTCCTAAGGCCCTCTTGACTTTGCATTCCAGGATGTCTGGCTCCAGGTGACTGACCACAGCTTGAAGCACGTTTTCAGCTCCCAGCCAGAGATGAAGTCAGGCCACAGAAATGAGCACTGAATCCTAGCCATTAGACTGCCAGAGACCAGCGGCCAGTGAGAAGGCCCTGGCCCATCAACTATGTAGCAATGAATTTCCACATAGAGATGGAAAGTAGTCAAATAAATAAAGTGCTTATTAGGGTGAAAAAGAGTATGTGTGGATAGGCACATGGATAGGCTCAGGGAGAGTTGTAACCTCATGGTAGTTTGAATCACTTATATGGGGCATTTCTTCTGGATTTCCTTTTGCCAATCAACTTAATTTGCCTGGTTCTAAGTCCATATTTGGTATATTTCAGAGTCCTCCCATGTGTATGAGTGCATCTCTTAGCCAAAATGGATTCTAGTAAAGAGGCCTATGGGTATGTGGCATCATCTACTGCTTTTCCACACACATGTGTGGTTGAGAAGATCTTCTTGACTTTAAGAACAAGAAATATGTGGCCTTTGATCTCTTTTCTGGCCAGGGCTCAGCACTTCTTTTGGCCTTCATTTTGGAGTATCTTTCTACAGGGAACAAGCGCTGGCTGTTCAATCCGGTGTCCATCTGTCTTCTACCTTAGTCCTAGTATGGGAAGAGAGCAGAGATGGATTTCTCCAGTGACTATGATGAAAAAAGTAGTTCACAATTGGTGTTTTCAGTTTTCTTATACAATTTATACATTTCTTGTTGACAGTATCATTTCTATTTAATTATATCTCTTCATATAAATCCTTTGAGCTAGGATCTTCTTCTGGGAGACAATTCTACATTTTTGCATGTCTTGTAAGTAGGGGTACTGGCTGTCTTTTGCCTGAAATATCCTTTTTTGATATTTGTCTGGTAGACAGCCTTGGAAGACAGAGAGAGTTCTCTCTCTCTGCAGTGAAGTTCAGGTTTGTTTACTATCCAGAATTACCTTAGTCCATTTGGGTTGCCACAAAAATATACCCTAGTTTGATTCTGGGTTGGGAAGATCTCCTGGAGAAGGGAATGCAACCACTCCAGTATTTTTGCCTAGAACAGTCCTTGGACAGAAGAGCCTGGAAGGCTACAGTTCCTGGAGTCATAAAGAGTCAGACACAATTGAGCATGTAAAGATGAAAATCAAGTGGCTTATAAACAATAGACATTTACTTCTCATAGTTCTGGAGGCTGGAATTCTTAAATCAGGTTGCTAGCATGGTCGCATGAGGGCCCTCTTCCCAACTGCAGACTTCTTATGAATCTTCACCATGGAAGGAAGCTCTGTGGGGTCTCTTAGAAGAATACTATTATTATTCATGAAGGCTCCACCCTCATGAACTAAGCACTTCCTAAAGCCCTCATCTCTCTGTACCATCATATTTGATATTATAATTTCAATGTTTAATATTTGGGGAGACAGAAACACTCACATTAAAGCAAGTATAATAAAGAGAATATCTCCCTTGCGGAACACTTCGGGCAAACTTCCTGTCCATGTAAAAGATTCAGGTTCCCCAAGCTCAGATGTCCAGTGCAGATGTCCCCTTGCCTTCTTTCTATTGCACTGCAGAAACTGCCTCTTGGCAAAAAGGTGCAAGATGACAATTCTCTGGCTACTGCTATTGATGTGAATAATAAACTGCCATAGTCTCTGACTCAGAAATCTTGTGTCTTCTGCTGGCATCCATGAAACTGGCAGGCTAATGTATTAGTTAAAGGTAGGCTAGGACCTTATATCATTCACAGTGCTTGAAAGGATCTTCACACTAAGATGCATTAAAAAAGAATTTATTACACAGGTTCACAGTGCTTACAACTCCCATATTTCTTTCTGAGGAAATCTTACAGTGTGACCCTTCCTGACAAGGATTGCTTGAAGCCAGAGTAGATTTATGCCCATGAATGGTCATATGTAAATAGTAATGGACTTGAGATGATAAGAATACTGGAGTGGGTTGCCAGTTTCCTTCTCCAGGGTACCTTCCCTACCCAGGGATTGAACCTGGGCCTCCTGCATTGTAAGCAATTCTTTACCAACTGAGCCAGCAAGGAAACCTTCCCAATGAGAAGTCTGGGCAATTGTCAGTGTTTGATCCAGTCCTCTCTTTTGGAAGCATGACTGTGAAATATAGAATTTCCAATCCAATTGTAATGATTGGAAATGGTGCATAAGCCGGCAGATGCAATGATTAAGCCTTAGAATGGTAAGACCTACTCTGTGTCTTTGAGTCATGTTCTTCATCATGGATACCACATCAGCTCTTGGACACCTGGGGAAACTACTAATTCCTGAGCAGTAATATGCATTTCCAGGGTGTATGATTTTCCTTGCTTTTCCATGTGTATTTAAAATATGTCTCCCTGACTTAAAGTAACCAGAATGTGCTTCTGCCTTTTTTTTTTAACTGGAAAAGGATAAGCTAAGAGAGGGTAAAAAGATGATAACCTCCCCAAGGGAAATCTGGATCTAAGGATAAGGATTTATCAGACACAAAATTTAACTAAACCATGGTCCTAGTATTTCCTGGATGAAAGGATTTAGAAATCCTGATATGACAATCAGGTATTAAATCTGCTAACAACAGATGCCACTACAAAGCGAATTTAAACAGCTTATTTGTGTTGGTACAATATGAAGATCATTTCAGAATAACTGATTATCACGTGCTATGGATTTTCTACCTGTTGTGTTGCAACACCTGTTCTGAGAATTAAAGTTATGTCCTTGAGGACTGAGTAATTGGATAAAATGGAACAGTCTCAAAGAGGGGTTTAGGAAAGCAAAATGTTCATTATTTTATACAACTGACAGTTTTTGGGGAGCAACTTAGGCAGGTTAAAAAAGTAAGAATCAAAACTGTAGATTTTGTCAATAGCTCCTATTTTGGTCATTTGATTTTTCCTGGAAAATACTTGCTCAGACATAGCTCTAGTACAAATTAAGAAATCTTAGTTTACACTGGGGAAAAAACAACCCAAAGTTTCTGATTCTCTGTACTGAGGTAAACAAAGTGTTTAAACACCCAGAGGAAACTGGTGTGATGCCTTCTAGAAACTGACTTCATCATACTTGAGTGCTCTGTTGAGCTTCTCTAACTGTGGTTAGTGAGTAAGCAGTCCTACCATATACATTCATGTCAACTGCTCAGGATGTGGATTCATAGTCTGCTGTACCCACATAATCCTCCACATTTGAGTAAACAGAGACAAGGTTGTAAGCTAGACCACTGCTAGTTCAAAGAGGGCTGTCAGCCAACACATTGCCAGAGCCCTGGAGCAGGGGAGCAGAGAGAAAGGAGAAAAGGAAGGATTCTATATGTGCTTCTTTCCCTTCATTCTTATCCAAAGGAGGGTCTTAGTACAAAGTCATATAACTGGAAAGGATGTAGATTCATTGCTCATAGAATTTTCAAATTCTGAGAAGTTAGAAGTGACCTGATTTTACCAGTGATGAATCTGGTTCTGAGGAGATTGCCTGGAAAGGGAGAGTTTCTCATTGCAGGTAGATGCATTCATTTTCAATATAAATGTAAGGGTTTTTTCCTCACATTTTTAGCTCCAAGATTAACTTCCTGTGTTAATTTTTTTTTCTAAATTTGCACTTTCTTAACCAACCTCAAGGTCAATGATAATGGTGTATTTGACTTAATTATGAGTTTTGAGAAATGAATGTTATTGAAGGCCAAACTGTAACAGCAAGTCTCTTTGCATGTCACTTAAGTCAGCAATTCTGCATTTTTAGAATCACAGCATGCTCACATGTTTTGGCATAATATTGAAAACTTTGGTCAGGTGGCCACCCATCCTTTAAACTCTTTATTCTAATTTAAAATAGTATGTACTGGGTACTTTGTTTAAATCCTTTCTTTTCCTGCTTCAAATAAAATAAAATTTTAAAAGGAATGCATTCTTAATAAGCATATTATTTTATTATTGTAATTGCTTTGAAAAAGGCTAAATGTCAGACAGAGATTCTCAATAAAGCCAAAAATTGTGTCTAAAGATGTATCTACTTTTTATACCTCCTTTTCCAGCTTTAGTATTTATGCCAGAAAAATCCATGATTGATGCTAACATACCTTAGCAGCACCTTTTCTCTTAAAAGTTTCCCTTAATAACTTTAGAAAATAAAATGTCTGCATTCAACGTGGAATAACAATTTAGGGGTTAAAAATAGTCAATTTTATCCCTAAGCCATGTTACCCTTTTCTTGCTTGAGGAAACAACAAAGGCAGTTTAGCATTGATCTCTGTTAAACTTTATTTAAGAAATTAGCATCATGGACTCAGTAGTAAGAAAGGAAGGGAGATGGAGAATTCAGTCAAATACCTGCTGGGATAAATCTGCATAAAGACATAGGCTAAATATGTCTTCACAGTGTTTTTTTTTTTTTTAAGTGATATATGATCTTTTAAAGATTCCTAATTTGAAGTTTCCATTTTCACTTAACGTATTGGTTATTGAGAACATTCTTTGTGCACAGCTCTGTGCTGGACACTGGATGAGACTGATGGAGAATAGAGAATTGGCAGTATGGTTTACAAAAAAGCATGCAACAGTTTTACAACATTGGGAAGCTGCAACTGTTTGTGTTAGCTTGAGGGAAACAGAGCAGACATCCAGAGAGGGTAGAGCTCTAATTTAGCACAGATTGGAGCACACTGAAGATCATCTCCTCCCCCCAGCTCTTTCCTTCCAGGTTGATCCCAGCCTGTTGCTTACCTTACTCTAGTTCATGTTTATCCATCACTGCTATCATTTCCTCAGGGCTGCTTCTTCAACCTCTTATCTCCAGTGGAGAGTTAGATGCCCTTTCCAAGTTCCATGTTCTTACTCTTCACAAGGTAACTGAGACCCAAGTGCCATAAGTTTTCAGAAAGCAAGTAATTTACATCACTATTCATTTATCCTGAAAGTAAAGAGTCATGTCCTCTCTGCAGTAGGAGTCCACCAATTGGCTGAAATAAATAAGAATGGATGGAGTAGGACTTGAGATATACCTCAAGTGAGTGAAGTATCGAGAATATTTTGCATACAATGATGCATCTCCTTCAGTTGCTCTTTAGGACTAGAAGATTGAATTAAATTGAAATGCTCCATAAAATTCACCCGGAACTATTGAGAGATTCTGTTTTTCTGTGGAGAATTTTTTTAAATATTAAAAAAATATATATACTCATGACAACTTTAACTACAGTGGAATACTTCTTGACTTTCTGTTATTGTCTTTATTAGAGTTGTCCTTATTTGTGCTCAAAGATTTTGATCTAACTCAGAATATTTTGGCATTCCTGACAATTCAGTTGTTTTCCAGCATTGGTACATGTGCTGTTAGACTGGTCCACTGTTGTGTTAATGTTAATAATTCATGGCCTCTTGGTTTAAAAATGATTTGGTTCTGAATAATTCATCACTGCCAGTAATTTATGTTAACTTTTACTAGTTGTGTCCATTAACAACTGGTTAATCCAGGAAAATAACTGGTCAAACACATAAACTCTAACTAGCTGAATCATCTGACATCAATGAGCAATTTTTTTTTCTTTCCATTCCTTTGCCTTGAGTTTAGGGATGTGGATATTGAAAAGAATTCATGTGTGAAATAGTTTGTCTTTTTTATAATGAGTATAAAATTGTGTTTAGAAATGAACAGGATTTAAACACCTTGCAAGATTATTACTAAGGTAACAAGAGAGCCAAAAATAAATTACTGAAAACAGACATTTCTTCTTTTTTGTACTATTAATGCTTTATCATCTACTCAGAACTACCCAATATTCAAAGTGTGAGTCAGAACAAAGAATCATAGCTACCCTTCAAACATACTGAAGTGTCTATTCCTCTTCAAATGATTATCATTGGCTGAACAAGTCACTCCTTAATTTGAAGTTTACCTTTCAATTAAAACATCTTTTAAATAGTCATGCTAAATTGTGAATTCTTTGGAGCCCACTTTCCTTGTTCATGTCTTCGAAGTAACTCTAAATCAATTTGTTTTTTCAATCATATCCCTTTTGAAAAAAATAAATCTTGTGCCCTTCAATAGTTCTGCATGTATGTATACACGAGTTTTGAGTTTTGATTCATTCTCATACTTCTAATTATCCATTATCATCTCTAAAGTAGATAGGGGTCACTTGCAAAAAATGTAGAGGGTGATACAGAAGGAAAATAGACTTCTAATAAAGGAAACTGTTCTATTTCTTTTCCTTTTTCTATATACTTGTCAGAATTTTAAATAAGTTGTCCTGTTGTCAATATGAATCAGCCAGAAGTATTTGCCAGGAATGATCCTGGAAGGATCAACATTTTTGTTGGAATTCAAATTATGGCCATATTGCAATTTTTATAATTCCTAGGTCACATTTACATTTACCTAAATTGAGTAAATTAGGGTTACACAAAACCTTTGTGAATTAAGTGTAACTATCACCATTTTGCATATGAGAAATCTGACTGTCAGAAAGAAAGCAAATCAATTTAGGTTGCTCAACTAGTCATTTCTGACTAAACTTGGATTCAACTCTTCTGACTCTATAGTTTTCTTTGTTTTTGTATTTCATTTTATTTCCTTGGGTATATCAAAGATCTGCTTAGAATGTAATTGCTTTGTGTATGAAATTATTTCTTGAATTAACTGAATTTCTACAAGCAGAAAGCAGCTATTCCTCCCCGCCAACTTTGCATCCCTGTCCTTTTGATTCTCCCTGATCCATTCCTGACAATACCTTAGTAATCGCATAGTCTTCCTGTCACATTCAGATAAATTAGATCTCAAGTTCAGATATTAAAAAGACTTTGCCATCAAAGTTTCTTCCTTTTACTCAGTTCAAAGCTTTTCCCTTCCCCATTTTCAGCTCGCCTGCAATAGAACTTCCCTCGTGGCTCAGACAATAAAGTGTCTGCCTACAATGCGGGACACCCGGGTTAAATCCCTGGGTTGGGAAGATCTCCTGGAGAAGGAAATGGCAGCCCATTCCAGTATTCTTGCCTGGAAAATCCCACGGATGGAGAAGCCTGGTAGGCTACAGTCATGGGGTTGCAGAGTCGGACACGACTGAGCAGCTTCACTTTCTTTTTTTTTCCAATAGGTAGGCTGCAGCTGTAGCATAGCAGAGGAAATTTAAAATAAATAGTTTCGTGGCAAACACATATTGTTAGAGATATTTCATTTATCCAAATAGAGACCCTACCCATAAAGAGCTTAAATTTAGCTTATGTGTTACAGAAATTGGAGAAAGCTAAGCAAGATAAGAGAGAACATAAGTACTAAGCATGGTGGTGGGAGAAAGTCAGGTTGCAGAAATAAATATGTTGGTCTAGTAGGCCTTGTGGAGAAATAGATATTTGAAAAAGTCTTGAATAATGTTAAAGAGTTGCCCATGCTGATAAATGGGTTGAGAGCACCTCTAGACAGAGGAAACAGAGAGTGGGCTTGGCGCATTCAAAGGTGAGGAAGCCAGGGAAGATAAGCAGAGTGGGTGATGTGGAGAGTTATGTGGAGAGTTATATGGAGAAGAGTAGTGATGTGTCCTTATCTTAATGTGGAGAGTTGTTCTTTTATCTTAATATTGCTTTGGCAATTTGGGATCTTGCGGTCCTATATGAATTTTAGGGTTTTTTTTTTTTTTTTTAATCTAGTTCAATGGAAAATGTTATGGGTATTTCGACAGAAAGAAAAGTGAAAGTGAAAGTGTGAGTCATTCAGTCATGTCCAACTCTTTGCAACCCCATGGACTGTAGCCCACCAGGCTTCTCTGTCCATGCAGTTCTCTTGGCAAGTATACTGCTGTAGGTAACCATTCCCTTCTCCAGGGGATCTTCCCAACCCAGAGATTGAACATGGGTCTCTTTCATTGCAGGCAGATTCGTTACCATCTGAGCTACCAGGGAAGCATAAGAATACTGAAGTGGGGTGTCATTTTCTACTCCAGGGGATTGTCCTGACCCAGAGATCAAACCTGCGTCTCTTGTATCTCCTGTATTATCACACAAATTCTTTACCCCTAGCAGCTTCTGGGAAGCCCGAAATAGGTTACAGAGATGGATTGTTTTGGGTAGTATGACTATTTTAACAATATTAATTCTTCTAATCCAAGAGCATGGGATATCTTTCCATTTCTTTGTGTCATCTTCAATTTACTTCATCAGTATTTTATAGTTTTCAGAGTACTTAACCTTTTTGGTTAAGTTTATTCCTAGGTATTTCATTCTTTTTGATGTGATTTTAAATGGAGTTGTGTTTTGCTTTCTATTTCTGACCCTGACACCTCATTATTAAACTGTAGAAAAGCGACAGATTTCTGTATCTCAATTTTGTATCCTGAAACGTTGCTGAATTCATTTATCAGAATTAAAAGCAAAAATAAATAAATGAGACCTAATTAAACTTATAATAATAATAAGAGAGACCTTAATAATAATAATAATATTAATAAATGAGAAAATAATAAAATAAAATAATAATAATAATAATAAATGAGACCTTAATTAAACTTATAAAAGATTTTATAGAGCAAAGGAAGCCATCAATAAAACAAAAGGACAACCTACACAATAATAGAAAATATTTGCAAGTGATATGACCAACAAGGGCTAAATATCCAAAATATATAAACAGTTCATACAAATTAATATTAAACAAACAAACAAGCCACTCACAATTGGGTAGAGAGCCTGAGCAGACATTTTTTTCAAAGAAAACATTCAGTTAACTCCAGGCCAGAATACTGAAGTGGATAGCCTTTCACTTCTCCAGGGGATTTTCCCAACTCAGAGATTGAACCCACGTCTCCCGCATGGCACGTGGATTCTTTACCAGCAGAGCCACAAGTGAAGCCCAGGAATACTGGAGTGGGTGGCCTATCCCTTCTCCAGCAGATCTTCCTGACCCATGAATCAAACCAGGGTCTCCTGCCTTGCAGGCAGAATCTTTACCAACTGAGCTATCAGGGAAGCCCTTAGTTAGCTAATAGGCACATGAAAAGATGCTCAACATCACTAATTATTACAGAAATAGAAATCTAAACCACAATGAACTATCACTTCACACTGATCAGAATGGCTATCATCAAGAAGTCTACAAATAATAAATGCTGAAGGAGATGTGTAGAAAAGGGAACCCTTGAACACTATTAGTGGGAATGTAAATTGGTGCAGCCACTATGGCAAATAGTATGGAAGTTCCTCAAAAAACTAAAAGGAGAAGTACTCTATGACCTCAGCAGTTCCACTCATGGGTATATAATTGGAAAAACTAAAAATACTAATTTAAAAAGATAATGCACTCCAGTGCTTATAGAAGCACTATTTACAATAACCAAAATATTGAAAAAACCCACATATCCATAACAGACAAATGGATAAAGGAGATTGCATGTGTATATGTATACACATACACACAATGGACTATTAATCAGGCATAAAAAAGAATGAAATTCTGTTGTTTACAGCAATGTGGGTGGACCCAGAGAATGTTATGCTTACTAAAGTTGAATTCAGTCCAGTCACTCCATCGTGTCCGATTGTTTGTGACCGCATGGACTGCAGCACGCCAGACTTCCCTGTCCATCGCCAATACTCGAAGTTTACTCAAACTCATATTCATTGAGTTGGTGATGCCATCCAACCATCTCATCCTCTGTCGTCACCTTCTCTTCTTGCTTTCAATCTTTCCTAGCATCAGGGTCTTTTCCAATGAGTTAGTTCTTTGCATCAGGTGGCCAAAGTATTGGAGCTTCAGCTTCAGCATCAGTCCTTCCAATGAATAATCAATCTTAAAGGACTGATTTCCTTTAGGATTGACTGGTTTGATCTCCTTGCAGTCTAAGGGACTCTCAAGAGTCTTCTCCAACACCACAGTTCAATAAATTCTTTGGCACTCAGCTTTCTTTATAGTCCAACTCTCACATCCATACATGACTACTGGAAAAACCATAGCTTTGACTAGATGGACCTTTGTTGGCAAAGTAATGTCTCTGCTTTTTAGTATGCTTCCTAGGTTGGTCATAGCTTTTCTTCTAAGGAGCGAGTGTCTTTTAATTTCATGGCTGCAGTCACCATCTGCGGTGATTTTGGAGCCCCCCAAACTAAAGTCTCTCACTGTTTCTATTGTTTCCCTATTTATTTGCAGTGAAGTGATAGAAATTAGAGAAGGACAAACACTGTATTATATCACTTATCTGTGAAAATTAAAATGTAATACAAATGAATATATATAATTATATTAATATATTAATATAATATATTATATTATATATATGTCAAAATGGATTCACAGGTGTAGAAAACAAACTAGTGGTTACCAGTGGGGAGAGGAAAAGTGGAGGGGCCCATTAAGGGTACAGGAGTAAGAGATACAAAGTACTATATATAAAATAGATAAGCAACAAGGATATATTGTATAACACAGGGGTTTTATCTGTTATCTTGTAATAACTTTTAATGAAGTTTAAACTGTAAAAATACTGAATCTATGCGGTATGCCCAAAACTAATATAATATTATAAATCAACCATATTTACATTTAAAAAGTATCTAAAGGGGACAGAATTTGTTAGGGAAAGCCCTCAGACTGCAGTGAGAATCTAATATCTGAAAGTCTGAGGAAAGGAGAGAGAACTAGGCAGGGATGACCTCACTGTGACTCATATTTGACATATTCTCAGCCAGGCCATTGTTTCAGACCTAAGATAGCTTATAAGGAGAGTCTTGCATTCATCAGGAACAGCCAGGCCTAGCTCCCCATTATATGTACGTCATTGACTGGGGACTACTTGGGAGGGATGTGGCCTCAAATGCTGCAGCAGATAACGGAGCTCCTGCAGCTAGAAGCTCTCAGCTAACTATACTCTGAGCAGCTGGATGTCAAATTAATTTTCGAAAGGACATCTGAGCAGCACACTTTCATGTTGGCTCCAAGCCTGTAAGCCATTTTATGTTTTTTTAAAGACTTATGTATTTATTTAGGGCTCTGCTGAGTCTTCATCACTGCCCGAGCTTTTCTCGAGTTGTAGTGAGCAGGGTCTACTCTTCATTGCGATGCATGGGCTTCTCATTGTGGTGGCCTCTCTTGCTGTGGAGCCCTGGCTCTAGGGTGTGGGGACTTCAGTAGTTGTGGCACATGAGCTTAACAGTTGCAGCTCCCAGGCTCTAGAGCACAAGCTTGATAGTTGTGGCTTATGGACTTAGCTGCTCCGAGGCAAGTGGGATCTTCCTGGACCAGGAATTGAAACTGTGTCTCTTGCATTGGCAGGTGGGTTCTCTAACACTGAGCTACCAGGGAAGTCCCATTTTATGGTCTTGATTTTTACTCTAATGGAAGAGTAAAAATCTTCTTCTATAAGCAGAAGAATACATGGTTGGAGTTAATTTTGAACAGAATCCCAATGGCTGTGTCAAGAACAGACTGTAATGGGCAGGGACGGTGTGAGCACAATTAGTCCTAAGAGTTAATCCCCTGGACCAGGGCAGTGGTGGAAGAGGTGGTCAGAAATGGTGATATTCTAGCTACTCACATAGCTACTCACTGTTATGTTCTCTTCTTTAGCACTTGCCCTTGCTCTTCTATTTTATTCCTCATCCCCAACCATTTTGTTGCCTCAGATATTATAGGGTTGAAACTAAGGAACACAAGACTCATAGAGTCAGGAAGTTTTTACTTAACTACTAGAGTTGTAATCTAGTATGATATGCTCTTTGGGTGACCGTGATCAATGCATTTTTTCTATATTAGGGATTAACTTTTGTTTTGTTTTGTTTTTCTTCTAAGATACAACTATTAGATTACTCCGACTAGAGTTTTCTGCTCTCTGGCTACTTATATTTTCCCCTCTGCTCTTATTTTTCTGCAATCCACTCCATAATAGACTAACCTGAAGGAGACCTTTCCATATAACTCTGAGGGGTTTACATATGTCCCACAAAAAACATGACTACTTGTCACCACAAACAAGATAGTGTAGTTTTCTCCCTCTGGAGTCATCTCTCTTCCTCTTTCTCTAGCCCTGATTTTCTTCTTTTCATCAATGAGTCATGTGCCAGCTGAACTTTTGACATTTCAAAAGATAACGGCCAAAATCTTCAGGTGGTTCTTTTAGAGCATGCTCCATTTGAGGGGATGAAGCACAAGAATGGCCCCAATTCTCCACCATTCCTGTATCCACAGTCCTTGCAACAGTATTTTTCAGGTTGATTTTATCAGAGGGTTCATTCCACTTCTCTACCCTTAAGTATGGACTTACTCTGGGTTGATGAGCCTCAAAAGACCTTGCATATTTCTACTTTCCCACTTGGCACCCCTATCATTACTACCAAGTGAGTGAGAATCATTTAATAGAAAAGATAAAATAGTAATGCAGCTAAATTTATTTTTTAAAGTATTGCTTTCACTTGAAACAAAACTGTATTAACTGTACAAACTGTATTAACTGAGACTCTGATTTCCAGTTTTAAATTATGCAAATGACTGACCTCTAGAAGTACTTGACACTTTTTCCATTATATCTTCTTTGCATTTACCAAAGTAATTATATATATAAATTAACTTTGTTATCATAATGAAGATTGTTAGCAGCCTCATCCCTATTTATACGTGTTAACTTGTGTTTTTGTAATGAATTATTTTAATTGAAGATGTTAGGTTTCCTACTACTTGATCTAATATTGATGCTATATTCTATATCAATAGAATATATCAATCTAGTTCTATATCAGTAGTCTTCAGGTGATGATGCCTGTCCTCCAATGTGATAGAAGTAATTATTTTGATGATTACTCAAGCCAGTGTCAGTAAGGATAGAGAGTAAGATAATGACTAGAGACATAGTTATGAATAATTGAATATTACCTGTGAATATTTCTAGGTTTTAAAACTTTTCTATCAGATATCTCATAAAATGATCCCTGCAACTGCTGAATTAGCAACTCAAATTTAAAAATCATATAAAAACTCTTTCATTAAATAACTTGAGGTTGCTACTGCTAAGTCACTTCAGTCGTGTCCGACTCTGTGCAACCCCATAGACGGCAGCCTACCAGGCTCCCCCGTCCCTGGGATTCTCCAGGCAAGAACACTGGAGTGGGTTGCCATTTCCTTCTCCAGGTATTAATCATCTATTGTCAAGAGCAGATAAGATACAAAAGAAATAATTTTTCAGTTACAACTCTGTCACTTGGATGTCTTCATCACAGAAAAGCATGACAAGAATAATATGTTCTTTTTTAACAAAACTTTTTTCCAGTGTAACATTGAATGCATCTTATCATTATTTTTCCATAAGAATGCATTCACATAATTGCAAATCTTATTGCTGTGGATGTGTGATAGAACCAGTATCACCCTTGGCAGCATCTTATCATAGATTAGTCTCAGAGCTGAGTAAATGCTTCTACAAAACATAAAAGGCACAACTGTTCAAACAAAACTTGCAAAGTTGTTAAGGGTGTGTATATATTTCTGCAAGTCCTTTTTTGGTTTGAATTCTGTTAAGATACAGGTTAAAGCTCTTGTTATTTTGATAGTCTTTTAGATTCTTATTCAGATCAACTCTCAACTTTATGTGCTGAGGCTTTGAGTTACTGTGAAAATGTATGCCATTCTGGTAGCACATTAGAAAGAACATGGACTGTTGTCTCGCCAAACTGAAGAGCAGCTACTGTGGCACTTAATGCTGGTTCTCTTCCAGGCTCTAGTGGCAGAGCTTAATCCATCAATACTGAGTTCATTCCCTTGCTGAAAGACTCTGACCAGTAGGATTGGGTTGTTGATTTAATTTACCAAGAATATGTAACTCTATAATTTCCCTTACTGATAATATCATCAGTCTCCTGAAACTTCACCCAGGAGAAAGTACATTTTGAAGTCCTTCAAATATTTGAAGATAACCATCACATTTCTTTGAATCTTTTCTTTTGTAAGCTCTATTTTGCTGTTTTTTTTTTTTTTTTCCATTCCTCTAGTATAGAATGTATTTGGAGAAGGAAATGGCAATCCACTCCAGTATTCTTGCCTAGAGAATCCCAGGGATGGGGGAGCCTGGTGGGCTGCCATCTATGGGGTCGCACAGAGTCAGACACGACTGAAGCGACTTAGTAGTATAGAATGTATAACTCTAGTGGGTAAAAAAAAAAGTCATATTCTTTATTTAATTATTTATTTTTGGCTGTGCTGAGTCTTCGTTGCTGCCAGGGTTTTTCTCTAATTGCAGTGAACAGGCGTTACTTTCTGTTTGCAGTGTGCGAGCTTCTCATTGTGGTGGCTGCTCTTATCGCAGAGCACGGGCTCTAGAGGACAGGCTCCATAGTTGTGGCCCATGGGCTTAATTGCTCTATGATACGTGGAATCCTCCCAAATCACCTGTGTCTCCTGCATTGGCAGGTATTCTTTAGCACTGAGCCACCAAGGAAGTCCCCAAAATGTAATAATCTTTTTTTCTAGTTTTATTGAAGTATATAGTTGGTTTGCAATGTTATGTTGATTTTTGCTCCACAGAAAAGTGACTCTGTCTGATGAGGCTGTCTGAGGATGCCTTACAAATAGCTGTGAAAAGAAAAGAAGTGAAAAGCAAAGGAGAAAAGGAAAGATTGACCCATTTGAATGCAGAGTTCTGTAGAATAGCAAGGAGAGATAAGAAAGCCTTCCAAGTGATCAGTGCAAAGAAATAGAGGAAAACAATAGAATGGGAAGAACTAGAGATCACTTCAAGAAAATTAGAGATACCAAGGGAAGATTTCATGCAAAGGTTGGGGCTTCCCTGGTGGCTCAGACAGTACAGTGTCTACTTGCAATGCGGGAGATCTGGGTTCAATCCCTGGGTTGGGAAGATCCCCTGGAAAAGGAAATGGCAACCCACTCCAGTACTCTTGCCTGGAAAATTCCATGGACTGAGGAGCCAGGTAGGCTACAGTCCATGGGGTCACAAAGAGTCAGACATGACTGAGCGACTTCACTTTCACTTTCAAGGGAACATTTCATGCAAAGATGGGTTCAATAAAGGACATGAATGGTATGGACCTAACAGAAGCAGAAGATATTAAGAAGAGGTGGCAAGAATACACAGAAGAACTGTACAAAAAAGATCTTCATGACCCAGATAATCATGATGGTGTGATCACTCACCTAGAGCCAGACATCCTGGAATGTGAACTCAAGTGTGCCTTAGGAAGCATCACTATGAACAAAGCTAGTGGAGGTGATGGAATTCCAGTTGAGCTATTTCAAATCCTAAAAGATGATGCTGTGAAAGTGCTGCACTCAATATGCCAGCAAATTTGGAAAACTCAGCAGTGGCCACAGGACTGGAAAAAGTCAGTTTTCATTCCAATCCCAAAGAAAGGCAATGCCAAAGCATGCTCAAACTACTGCACAATTGCACTCATCCTCAAACACACTGGTAAAGTAATGCTCAAAATTTTCCAGGCCAGGCTTCAACAATATGTGAACCGTTAACTCCCTGATGTTCAAGCTGGTTTTAGAAAAGGCAGAAGAACCAGAGATCAAATTGCCAACATCTGCTGGATCATCAAAAAAGCAAAGGAGTTCCAGAAAAACACCTATTTCTGCTTTCTTGACTATGCCAAAGCCTTTGACTGTGTGGATCACAAGAAACTGTGGAAAATTCTTCAAGAGATGATAATACCAGACCATCTGACCTGCCTCCTGAAAAGTCTTTATGCAGGTCAGGAAGCAACAGTTAGGACTGGATATAGAACAACAGACTGGTTCCAAATAGGAAAAGGAGTACGTCAAGGCTGTATATAGTCACCCTGCTTATTTAACATATGCAGAGTACATCATGAGAAACGCTGGGCTGGAGGAAGCACAAGCTGAAATCAAGATTGCCGGGAGAAATATCAATAACCTCTGATATGCAGATGACACCACCCTTATGGCAGAAAGTGAAGAAGAACTAACGAGCCTCTTGATGAAAGTGAAAGAGGAGAGTGAAAAAGTTGGCTTAAAGCTCAACATTCAGAAAACTTAGATCATGGCCTCCGGTCCCATTACTTCATGGGAAATAGATGGGGAAACAGTGGAAACAGTGGCAGACTTTATTTTTGGGGGCTCCAAAATCAGTGCAGGTGATAATTGCAGCCATGAAATTAAAAGACGCTTACTCTTTGGAAGGAAAGTTATGAACAACCTAAATGGCATATTAAGAAGCAGAAACATTACTTTGCCAACAAAGGTCCATCTAGGTTTTTCCTAGGCTATGGTTTTTCCAGTGGTCATGTATGGATGTGAGAGTTGGACTATAATGAAAGATGACCAGTGAAGAATTGATGCTTTTCAACTGTAGTTTTGAGAAGTTTTTTGAGAGTCCCTTGGACTGCAAAGAGATCCAACCTAAAGGAGATCAGTCCTGAGTGTTCATTGGTAGGACTGATGTTGAAGCTGAAACTCCAATATATTGGCCACCTGATGTGAAGAACTGACTCATTTGAAAAGATCCTGATGCTGGGAAGGACTGAAGGTGGGAGGAGAAGGGGACGACAAAGGGTGAGATGTTTGGATGACATCACTGACTGAATAGACATGAGTTTGGGTAAACTTCGGGAGTTGGTGATGGACAGGGGTGCCTGGCGTGCTGCAGTTCATGGGGTTGCAAAGAGTCGGACACAACTGAGCGGCTGAACTGAACTGAAAGTGACTCAGTTATGCATATATATAGTCTTTTTCAAATTGTTTTCCATTATAGTTAATCACAGGGTATTGAATATAGTTCCCTGTGTCATACAGTAGAATCTTTTTGTCTATCCATCCAATATTTAATGCTAATCCCAAACTCCCATACCTTCCCTCGCTCATTATTTATTCTTTAATTGCGCTAAATTTTAATCACAAACTCCTCTTTTACCAATAGGCAGAAGCTTTATCTCAACCAATTCATCATCCTCATCAGTTTCGCTACCTTTTGAGGGTCTTAAGTGTTACGAAGACTCCATACTGATGCCCAATAATATATTTTATTTCTGTAGGGTGTATGGTTCATGAATATCAATGCTGCATTCTTTTTGTCTCAACTGCACATGACCTTCAGTTCCCCCTGTATTTTCTGAAGCACCATTACTCTGATGGAAGAAAGTATTTCAAATTTCCATGAATCTTGCTCATAAAACATTTCCTTTATTATTCTGTCCCAAGCCCATTTGCTTGGACTGTCAAATGCATATCTGTTATCCTTGAGCCAGACAAGCAATAGTAAATTTTGGATTCTTGATACTTTTCTGGACTCAACCCCCAAAGAGGGATAGAGGTCTCTAGGCCGAGATTTCCCCCAACTTCTTCAGTAGGCACAACATGTCTGCTGTTTCTGTCCATCTCTGCTTCTCAGCTGTAGTTTGTTTTTTTGTTTTTTGTTTTTTGTTTTTTTTTAGGATGAGCACAACATCTTGCTTTTTATTGCTACAAATCTATATTCTCTTACATCTATAAAATTATGTTTACAGAGCATCTGCTATTCTAATACTCTCATTTAGCTGTAATAGAAATATCTAGGTCTAGTCTAATTTAATGAATGACTAGAATGTCCAAAGTCAATACCAGGAATTAATTTCAAGCATACACAACCTTTTATACTTATTTCTGAATCCATAGCCACATTAGCTATTATTTTCTCAAGGCAATTATTTTATAGTTTTTACAACAATGGAATTAGTCTTAGTTTCCCCTGAATTTCCCTGAGTCAGTTTTTCTGTTTCCTTTAAATTTTAGCTTGAACTTCTTTTTAAGAGTATATATCAAACAGTACTTCCAATTCTCCAGAAGACCTCTTTGATTCTTGCCAAGAGACTGTCCATCATTTTACTATAATATATCTTGGTTTATAAACCAAAATTCTGTCTTTTCATGTCATCAATATAACCATCTGTTTCCCCCTCATGCTTTCTTCTCTTTTAATGCCATGACTTTCAATTTTATCCCCCAATTTTTAGTGTCATACACAGAATATCTACATTCATTCAAATGCATCCATTCAAGTCACATCATTTTTATTCTTGTGTCTGTTACATTGGGCAGGCTTGAAAACTGCTAAGACCTCCGAGATGAATAATTGAATATATAATTCTATGAACTCAGGGCTATGATTAAGTATACAAATACTGAGGGGGTGTGTGGTGCCAAGGGAAAGAATCTTGAAGGTATTTGTAACTTAGCAAAATTTAGGAACAGATAGAAATTTTTAAGTAACTACATTGTTTTTGTTCAGTCACTCAATCATGTCCAACTCTAAGCAACCCCATGGACTGCAGTACACCAGGCTTCCCTGTCCTGCACTGTGTCCTGGAGTTTGCTGAAACTCATGTCCATTGGGTCAATGATGCCATTCAGCCATCTCATCCTCATCCTCATTCAGGTAAACATGTTTGAGTTTGACTCGTGTTGAAGTGAGTAAATGAGTAAATACACAATTGCTTCTAGAAAAAAAATATTGGCCTGTGTTAACAAAAACAAGGTTTTAAACTGAAAGTTATGAAATTGAGGATCATAAGTGTCTTTGTGGGCCAAACTATGATATATATATTTATTGTGAGGATTAGAGAGTCATTTGAGGGAGAATAGTGGAATATTGAGTATCTGTTATGTGTTATCTTATGTACTTTTCACAGGTAAAATATGAAGGAAACAGTGTTCAGCAAGGTTAGGAAACTTGTCTCAAAACCAGATGCTTCATCTATTACATCTCTTGTGATAATGGTCTAAACAAAATAGCAGCAAGAGGAATGGGAAGATGGGACCTGTTTCAAGAAATAACAGTCAGTTAAATGACAAGGTAGTGTGGCTGAGTAACAGTGGAGTTAAGGGAGTTAGAATAATAAATAATGGTGACAGGTAACTGATCCTAGTGACTGAGTAGGTGGACATACTCTTGAATAGGCAGGGAATTCAAGAGTATTACTGATGGAAAAAATAGATTATATTTCAGTCATGTTGGGTGTAAACTTCTAGGGAAAATGTCCTTTTTGCTGTAGGTGTTAGGTGATGAGTTCCTGATTAAGAGAATTCTGACAATTCTTATTCGTCATCTGTTGATGTATTGCTCTCTTCCACCCTGCTGTACCCATGCATAGGCCCTCATAATCCCTTGCAGACTTGAAGTATGTTAGGAATTGTTAATCATTTTTACCAGCCAGGCATCTTTCTCCTTTAGAAAACATAAATACAAATTGTTGACACAAATATTTTAAATTGCTCCCTTATCACTCCTTGTCTCTTGCTGGGCCTGTTAACTGAGGTCTGAAACTGAAAAATGCTGGATTTTATCTTGTCTACTGAAGAGCCAATGAAAGTTAGAAAGATTACAAGGATATCTATATCTTTACTTCCATCACCACAGCACTCTTTGTTATATCAGTTCTGAGGCTCAGTCTTAATGCTAATTCAAAGATGTTAAGCATATACTCGGTGTCCCTCCCAGGCTCTATAAAGAGTTTAGAAATTAAGTGTAAGTTTTGGCAAAGGTAGTTTTAAACTTGTGGGAAATAATTCACTTATTGTAATGAAATTTTACTTAGAAACCCTCCTAGTTCCTATGTTACTGAATGCTCCTGTTGACAATTCTTAACCATAAAAGAGGAATGATGTTTATATTATTACTACTAACGAGAAGACAGTATGTAGCTTTACTTTAAGTTCCTCACAGATTTTTTTTCTGTTGTGCTGTTTTCCTCCAGAGTTGTCCTTTATTAAATAATATTTCATTGCCAATATCTAGCTTCTATAGATTTTTTTGTATATTCTGAAATAAAAGAGCAGTTGTCTAAATGAGTCTTGCTTGTCTTATAGAGTGGAAAGAAACTTGAGGAAAACATTTTCTTGTAGCTAGTTTTTAATTAGAAAGCCCTTTATATCAATTTTTCTCATAACTAAAATTTATTGTGCAATTACACAGAGATTTTAATTATAGATTATTTATTCACTTCTTTATTTAAAAATTGACAAAAATCTATAATGGAGCTATAAAAGTTAATGATTTTAGGAAAATCCAATTTTTACTAATAATGTAATAATATGTATACATATGAAAATCCCAGATTTTGGCAATAATTCTTTTTTAATTCATATATAATTGACACATAAAATTGTGTTCCTGTAAGGTATTGATTTAATATGTTTGCATGTTACAATTATCACTGTAACTCTAACACCTCTATCATGTCACATATTATTATTTCTTTGTTGTTGTAAAAGCATTTAAAATCTAGTCTCTTAGCAACTTTAAATTTTATAATGTAGTGATTATAATCATTATGCTGTTTACTAGATCTCCAGAAATTATCCATCTTCTAATTTCAAGTTCATTTTTGTTTATGCACATGCTCAACAAATTGCACTCTTTTCTAGAGATATCTGGGTATTTGGTTATGAATGATTTTAGTTTTAAGGCATTATTTCTGCCTGTCATATTTTCATCAAAAACCAATATACATTTTTCACAAACTGGGAATGCTCTGTAATGCATTACTTATTGACTGCCAAAGAACTAAAAAAGTAAAACAGATTAATGCTATTAAATATGCATCAGCAAATTATTCTTTAATAACTGCCTTTAAAATGGAAATTGCCTCAAATGACTTTCTACAGAAAAGCCATTGCTCCTGTCTTTTGCACACGCTGTGGTCAGAGTTATTACTTAGTCCATTTTATTGCTAACACTCGCACATAGAGTCCTGAGGGTTACTGGGCGGCATTGTGCAAAAACATCTTTTGTCATCCCTAATCAACAGCTGTAAAGAAAAATTTAAGCAAGATTTTTATATTTGGATGGTTCGGAAGATAGGGGTAGGAGAAGGAGAAATTCTGTAGTGTTTATTGTTATTAAGTGATAATTATGCCTGCTCCTGTGCTGGGAATCATAATATTTTGGTCCCATTGAGACCACAATGGGACTCAGTTGCCGCAGAAAGTTCAAAGGAATGATAAGTCTTTCAAAAGAAAATTCTTAATTGTTACAGAATAATTTGAGCTATTTCCAACCAAAATTAACTGCTTCACACAACTCCAGAAATATTTAAAAAATGCAGATATCAAAAATGCTATCTGGTTTATGTAACAAAATGTCCAGAATTTCTTGGGCCATAGACAATCTCTAAGCCTCCCTTTGATGCCAAGAGTAACAGATTTTCCCATTCCTTGTTTCTGAGAAGTTGGATTGTTAAGAGAAGGATAAATGTAAGTTTATCTATTTTTTTTAGAATTTCAGCCAAAGCCAAGAACAATAAAATAGGTTCCAGTTATTCCAGATTTCATGACAAGTTACTTAAATAGCA
Organism: Ovis aries; assembly: GCF_016772045.2. Classification (NCBI taxonomy): domain Eukaryota; kingdom Metazoa; phylum Chordata; class Mammalia; order Artiodactyla; family Bovidae; genus Ovis; species Ovis aries. Next base: position 56,965,558 of record NC_056059.1, on the reverse strand, counting down.
AAGTAGGCCAACCTAGGACAGTGTGAGATGAGTTCTATCAGTATTGACTCATCAACCACCTCAAGGCTAAGCCAACAGAAAACTAGAGATTTATTAGAACATTCAAGAAGATAAAAATAAGAATTTTGGAGAGACATATGCGTTGTATTCTGCTGGGGTCCAGCCCCCGCAGGATCCAGGGAAACCTGAAGGAGAGAGGGCGTGGGTGATTGATTTAGAGAGAGATAAGGAAAGAATGTTGAAGATAAGAAAATAGAGGAGAGAAAGAGGCTGATATTCCTTGGTTTACACAGAGAACCAGTAAAACTCCAAGACAAGAAGTTTGCCCTGTTCACGGAGGCCACAGGTGCCCTCCCGGTCTCCCGAGGGAGTGAAGACGCAGAACTTCCTGTTCAGGTCTTAGAAACGCGGGCAGATAAGTGAATGCAGGGAGCCTCTATGCTCCAAGGGGTCAGGCCTGAAAAAGAAAGTAAGAGAGAGAAAAAAAGACATGGGGTGACCAAGCTGCTTCGAGTGAGGCCCCAATAGCTTTATTTTTAAAAGGTACTTATATACTTTTTTATACATAGAGGGAAATGAAAGATGCAAGGTCATACAGAGTCAGCCCAAACATTCCAGCAGTTTTGCCCTTATCGAAACCAGGATTTTTCTGCATACCTTTCCCACGAATGATGTTGTGTCCAGTATCTTCTGGCCTTGGAGGCCTGTGAACATTTTATGACCCTCTTTTGATAAAGGCTGCTCAACCAGAAAACTTATTTTCCCTCAAAGTGTCTTTTCTTTATATTTCTAATCTATGTTAGCCTCAGAAAATGCTAAACAGAGTTGCATTTCTCACAGAGTAAAGGTGCAATGAGTTACAAGAAAGAAACAATTAGCTCAAAGATCTAATGTGGTTAAATTCAAGGCTACACTTGTTTATCTTACATTCTCACCATGTTAACTAATACATTCCCAGGTGCACAGTGGATAAGAGATATGGGAACTTAGCAACAAGCATTGGCCCAATAATGAAATCCTACACCAGCACTACTCTAATAACTTAACTCTTTGAAAGGCTCTATATTTTAGGCTTTCTGTGCCTCTCACAGTTGGGAGGCTATAAATAACCATATGCTTAGCTGCAAAAGTCTGGATAGACCTGCCAAGCAAGCTAGAATGCTAACAGAGGGGGTTTGATTTGAAATATTCCTCTCATGTCCAGGAGACTTATTAGCTATAGCCCTAAGTTGATTTTCTCCAGAGAAAGGTGGTCAGGGATAGCCCCCTGTTAATGTCAGAGGAGTTGGTAAAAGTTATGAAATAGTAAAACAGACAGATTCTGGTTTTGGGGTAGATGCTCGAGAAAGCCTAGGGAGCCCCCTGAGTTCTGAAGCCTTGCTTAACAGTTCTCTTCCACGTGACCTTGTCATAGGTGGGATCTCCTGTGGTGGCTCCCAGCAGTATTCCCAGCCTTTCCACGTGGGGAGAGAGAAGAGTGTACCTCCCCAACACTGCACGTCTAGAGAGAGAAGCTTAGTAAAGGCTTAGCAGGTGTAGTGGATGCATGAGCATCTTGCCCAGAGCCTCTTAACTGGGCTCATATGCTCAGCCCTGGCTGAAACTGCTTACAACCAATGGTACAAAATGTGTGTACTCCTGCTTTACATTGGGACAATTCAGTTCTTTCTCCAGAGACCCTCATGGGATCAGCTAAAACCATGATTTCTTCTAAAGATTTATTTATTTTGTTTTGGCTGTGCTGGGTCTTTGTTGCTACGTGACGGCTTCCTCTAGTTGCAGAGAGTGGGGGCTACTCTCTAATTGCCAAGCATGGGCTTCTCATTGCCATGACTTCTCTTGTTGAGAAGCATGGGCTCTAGTGTGCAGGCTCTGTAGTTTTGGTGTACAGGTTTAGTTGCCCTGCAGCATGTGGGATCTTCCCCAAGCAGGCACTGAACCTGTGTCCTCTGCATTGGCAAGCAGATTCTTAACCAGTGGGCCACCAGGGAAGCCCCTAAAGCCATGTCTTTTCTTATAGTATCCTGCTTTTCTCCCTCCCTTTCTTCTGAAAGACTGCTTCAAACATTAAATGTTCTCATATCTCCATCTGAAGCCTTGCTTTAAGGAAACTGACCTAAGAAAATGAATACCTGCAGCTTGTCATATATAGGGTCTGGTACCTGCTTCAGACCTAGAAAAGTTTAAATATATGAGACTGTGGCTCATAAACCAGCTGCATCACCTTGGACAACAGGGAAGTGAGTTATATGCAGAGCCCATAAAAGCAAACCAGCTGCAAGCTGTCTTGACTAGAACCTTGCCCGACGAGGCTTTTTCCCCCAAGGAATGAAGCAACCACTCAAGTGTCCAGAAAGCATTAAAAGAATCAGATACACCTAGTCTCACACTGTCACTGAAGATAGTTATCCCTAAGGGACCCACAACAAGATTCTTTATAAGAAACAAATGGGATTTAAGATCCCATTACACCCAGAGGGCAGTACCATGAGATTAATAATTCAGAGCCCTCCAATGCGGAAGAGTCGGTTTCAATTGCTGGGTTGGGAAGATCCCCCTGGAGAAGGGCATGGCAACCCATTCCAGTATTCTTGCTTGGAGAATCCCATGGACAGAGGAGCCTGGTGGGCTACAGTCCACAGGGTTCCAAAGAGTTGAATGTGACTGAGCAGTTAACACTTCTAACTGAGGCAGTGTTTTATGACTATTATTTCTCCATTTTCTCATATTCCAATACTGGTGAGCCTACATTAGTAGCCACTGAGGGGAAGGAGGTAGAGTGAAGAAATTGGGGAGAAATCCTCCATGATCCTCGGTCACTGAAGGATTCTAGATCCAAGGCAGGTTTAAGCTGAGTAAATAAGAACATTTTATGTTGGATAAGAGTGTGAAGATTTGGTATTAGTTTGGATTAGATATTTTATTACTTGAGAGTTAGTGGGAAAACCATGAAATCTTGAGATTCACACAAAAGTCAAAGGGAAACAAACCTGCTTAGAAGAGAGTTACCATGTCCTGGAGGAGGGAGGGGAGTTCAGGATAGGGAACACATGTATACCTGTGGTGGATTCATGTTGATGTATGGCAAAACCAACAATATTGTAAAGTAATTAACCTCCAATTAAAATAAATTTATATTAAAAAAAAAGAGTCACCTTCTGCTTGCACCTGACAGATTCCATCTTGTTCATGAAACCCACGGCTTCCCTCTGTATATATACCGAATATCAGTGAGGCTCCTCTATTCCTTGCTATCTAGTGAATTACCTTGAACCCTTGATCCTGCTACCTGGGTACATCAGAGTCTTTTCCAATATTTCTTTAGATTCCCAGCAATGTGTCTATTCTGATGGCCACATTGTCTCTGGCAAACTCTGTTTAGCTTTCATCAGCATTTACTTGGCAGCTGCTGCTGCTGCTGCTGCTGCTAAGTCGCTTCAATCATGTCCGACTCTGTGCGACCCAATAGATGGCAGCCCACCAGGCTCCCCTGTCCCTGGGATTCTCCAGGCAAGAGTACTGGAGTGGGTTGCCATTGCCTTCTCCATTTACTTGGTAAGTGTCTTCAGTAAAGTAACTCAGTGTCAGAAAAGTCCAATAGAAATTTCTATATATGCCCAGGATATGATCTCTTTCCTTTGATGAAGAGCTTACTTCCCATTTACTAACTTTCCCAGCATTTCTGGTAGCTCTAGCATGGGCAATATAAAGTATAGGTGAGTGCAAGTTTAGTTGCTCAGACGTGTCTAACTCTTTGCGACCCCCTGAACTATAGCCTACCACGCTCCTCTGTCCATGGAAAATCTCCAGGCAACAATACTGGAGCAGATTGCCATTTGCTCCTCCAGGGTACCTTCCCAACCTGGGACCGAACCTGTCTCTTCTGAGTCCCCTGAATTGGCAGGTGGGTTTCTTAGCACTACGCCACTTGGGAAGACCACAAAATGTAGGTATTCCCTGTCAGTTGTGTGTGTCCATGAGCCAGTGGCACAAAGCAGCAGAGGCAGTGGAGAGCTCATTTATTTTACTACTGGTGGTAGTACCAGCCAGCTAAATGCCAAGCAGTGTGAGCATCAGTGTTCAGTGTCCTTAGCTGGTGGTGACAGCCACGTGCATGAGGCTGCCTTTGGTAGTCTGAGAAAGCAGTCAATGATCAACAGGTTGGATTCTGTGGTGTGATTTAGCTGTGATTCTGTATTCAATTTCCATTCCTTTCTTGCCTGTTTTCTTAGCCAGTTTCTTCAGACTTCCCAGAGATTCTATAAATTACCAAAATATGTTTCAAGAATATCTTTTTCTATGTAAATTACCCAGGATCAATTTTGCTTCAGTTCAGTTCAGTTCAGTCACTCAGTCGTGTCCAACTCTTTGTGATCCGATAAACTGCAGCACACCAGGCCTCCCTGTCCATCACCAACTCCCCGAGTCCACCCAAACCCATGTCCATCGAGTAGTGAGGCCATCCAACCATCTCATCCTCTGTTGTCCCCTTCTCCTCCTGCCCTCAATCTTTCCCAGCATCAGGGTCTTTTCAAATGAGTCGGCTCTTCGCATCAGGTGGCCAGAGTATTGGAGTTTCAGCTTCAACATCAGTTCTTCCAGTGAACACCCAGGACTGATTTCCTTTAGGATGGACTGGTTGGATCTCCTTGCAGTCCAAGGGACTCTCAAGAGTCTATTCCAACACCACAGTTCAAAAGCATCAATTCTTCAGTGCTCAGCTTTCTTTATAGTCCAACTCTCACATCCATACATGACCATTGGAAAAACCATAGCCTTGACTAGACAGACCTTTGTTGGCAAAGTAATGTCTCTGCTTTTTAAATATGCTGTCTAGATTGGTCATAATACAAATCTTAATTAAAACTACACAAATTAAAATAGAAGTTAATAATGTATTAGGATCATGGAGAGGATCACATTGCAGAATGAAAGACATCGCAAACTCATTTCATTTTCTCTGGTTTATTTGTTTTTCCTTTCTCCTATCATTTAGTCTCTCACTTCCTGTCTTCTTCAAGAGAATCAAATACCATATCTTCTTTTTATTAGGAAGAATTCAACTAATTGAACATCTTTCCTCAGTTCTAAAAGATGCTCACCTCACCTTTATAAATGGACCTCCAGTCAACTGAACCCATATACTTTCAAGGCAATTGAGGTTACAAATAAATAAATGAACAATAAAGGTTTGTTTATTTGAGCAATAATATGTATATATATATATATATATATATATATATATATATTTTACATTTGTCTACAATTCAGATAATTATTTAAAACCCAAGTTGTATTTATTACCACTATTAACAACCTATATTAGAAGACTCTGACTAATGTGATTCAAAATTATAATGCATATAGTGATTATCATGGTGTATTTAGATTTATTTCAGCCAATGTTCAGACTAACCAATCTAATGACTTAAATTTAGGGGAGTAGTTTGAAAATCTACAAGCAAGTGTACTTTGCATGATCTTTATATGATATGATACATTGAGGCACTTATATCCTAAGGATTACTATGAGAAATAAATGAGCTATCTGATTAAAATAACATTTATTGAAAGCTTACTGTGTGCAACATGCTTTGCTAATTGCTAAACATGTATTAAGTCACTTACAGGATTTTTTTTTCTAATAGGATGTATTTTAATTGGTACATTTGAAAACAATGGTTATATTGGTCATACATATTCAGTTCAGTTCAGTCGCTCAGTTGTGTCTGACTCTTTGCGACCCCAATGAATCTCAGCACGCCAGGTCATACATATTAGAACCTATAAAAAAATGTTAAGAACTAAAATGTACATTATACACTGTATATGTACTTTTTATACAGAAGTAGAAAGGCTTGTTATAAAAATATCAACACAAAGGGTGTTTAGTATACAGAGAAGAAAGAAGTATGCTTCAGACAATTTATTTCTTTTAATTAATTGATTTATTTTTTTAAAATTTTACTTTACAATACTGTATTGATTTTGCCATACTTAGTTTGTTAATGTGAGCAAATAGCTTGGGATTTAGAACATCTTGTAAAGTAAGCAATGTTATAACTCCGATTTTATAGATGAGGAGACTAAGGCACTACATCAAGCTCTTATATCTGGAAAGTGGAGTGCCAGTTTTCAAATCCTGGCAGTCTGGCTTAGGAGTTCTCACTTACGCCTGGGGTGCTTTTGTGCTCAGTCTTATAGTTGTGTCTGAAACTTAGCAACCCCATGGACTATAGCCCATCAGGCCCCTTTGTCCATGGAATTTTCCAGGCAAGGATAATGGAGTGAGTTGCCATTTCATTTTCCAGGATAGTGGTGCCTTCCATCCCCATGGAAAAGAAATGCAAAAAAGCAAAATGGCTGTCTGGGGAGGCCTTACAAATAGCTGTGACAAGAAGAGAAGCGAAAAGCAAAGGAGAAAAGGAAAGATATAACTATCTGAATGCAGAGTTCCAAAGAATAGCAAGAAGAGATAAGACAACCTTCTTCAGCGATCAATGCAAAGAAATAGAGGAAAACAACAGAATGGGAAAGACTAGAGATCTCTTCAAGAAAACTAGAGATACCAAGGGAACATTTCATGCAAAGATGGGCTCGATAAAGGACAGAAATGGTCTGGACCTAACAGAAGCAGAAGATATTAAGAAAAGGTGGCAAGAATACAGGGAAGAACTGTATAAAAAAGGTCTTCACGACCCAGATAATCATGATGATGTGATCACTCACCCAGAGCCAGACATCCTGGAATGTGAAGTCAAGTGGGCCTTAGAAAGCATCACTATGAACAAAGCTAGTGGAAGTGATGGAATTCCAGTGGAGCTGTTTCAAATCCTGAAAGATGATGCTGTAAAAGTACTGCACTCAATATGCCAGCAAATTTGGAATACTCAGCAGTGGCCACAGGACTGGAAAAAGTCAGTTTTCATTCCAATTCCAAAGAAAGGCAATGCCGAAGAATGCTCAAACTACCCCACAATTGCACTCATCTCACAGGCTCATAAAGTAATGCTCAAAATTCTCCAAGCCAGGCTTCAGCTATACGTGAACCGTGAACTCCCTGATGTTCAAGCTGGTTTTAGAAAAGGCAGAGTAACCAGAGATCAAATTGCCAACATCTGCAGGATCATCGAAAAAGCAAGAGAGTTCCAGAAAAACATCTATTTCTGCTTTATTGACTATGCCAAAGCCTTTGACTGTGTGGATCACAAGAAACTGTGGAAAATTCTTCAAGAGAGGGTAATACCAGATCACCTGACCTGCCTCTTGAGAAATCTGTATGCGGGTCAGGAAGCAACAGTTAGAACTGGACATGGAACAACAGACTGGTTCCTAATAGGAAAAGGAGTACGTCGAGGCTGTATATTGTCATCCTGCTTATTTAACTTATATGCAGAGTACATCATGAGAAATGCTGGACTGGAAGAAACACAAGCTGGAATCAAGATTGCCAGGAGAAATATCAATAACCTCAGATATGCAGATGACATCACCCTTATGGCAGAAAGGGAAGAGGAACTAAAAAGCCTCTTGATAAAAGTGAAAGAGGAGAGTGAAAAAGTTGGCTTAAAGCTCAACATTCAGAAAACAAAGATCATGGCATCTGGTCCCATCACTTCATGGGAAATAGATAAGGAAACAGTAGAAACAGTGTCAGACTTTATTTTTTTGGGCTCCAAAATCACTGCAGATGGTGACTGCAGCCATGAAATTAAAAGATGCTTACTCCTTGGAAGAAAAGTTATGACCAACCTAGATAGTATATTCAAAAGCAGAGACATTACTTTGCCGACTAAGGTCCATCTAGTCAAGGCTATGGTTTTTCCAGTAGTCATGTATGGATGTGAGAGTTGGGCTGTAAAGAAGGCTGAGTGCCGAATAATTGATGCTTTTGAACTGTGGTATTGGAGAAGACTCTTGAAAGTCGCTTGGACTGCAAGGAGATCCAACCCGTCCATTCTGAAGGAGATCAGTCCTGAATGTTCTTTGGAAGGACTGATGCTAAAGCTGAAGCTCCTGTACTCTGGCCACCTCATGCGAAGAGTTGACTCATTGGAAAAGACTCTGATGCTGGGAGGGATTGGGGGCAGGAGGAGAAGGGGACGCCGAGGATGAGATGGCTGGATAGCATCACCAACTCGATGGACGTGAGTCTGAGTGAACTCCGGGAGTTGGTGATGGACAGGGAGGCCTGGTGTGCTGCGATTCATGGCGTCACAAAGAGTTGGACACGACTGAGCGACTGAACTGAAATGAACTGAACTGAACTGAAAGTTAATGATGTTAGTACCATCCAAAAAAAATAGAGTAAGCCCATGAAAACAGCTAGTTTTCCTTTTTCCTTTCTTCCCTTTAGCACAAAATTTTATAATATCAAGTATACCATGTGGTACAAGTTATCCAGTCTTAAAAGCACCACCAACTTTCTCAAGCCTAGGCTATCACAATAAAAGCAATGTGACACTAGTACCAATGTTAGTAACTTACAAGATTCTAAGCTTTAACTGTTGACCTGACCTCCTTAAATCAATGCTGTAGATATATAGTCGGTAGTTTCCATTTCTCTGTCATTCACTATATTTTTTAGACTATGCAAGCTCTTGTCCCGCAGTTACATCAGAATGTCCATATTTTAGCCATGTTGAGTGGGTTCTTTTCTTCCTCATCTTTGTAATATTATTTTCATTCTTGGATCTTCCTCCTACATTAATTCTTCCCTTTGCCTTCGTATAACCGTATGTTCCCAAATAATTTTGCTCATTTAGTGCTCCTCTCATCTGTCTTATGTGCTTGTTTTTTTGTACTCTTTTTATCCCCTGAACATCCTTAAAAGCTTGGCCATTGGATCCACACATTTCTTGTTCTACACTCGCCCCTCCTGCTAACTCACATCCACGGTCTCCTCTATCACTCATGCACTATTTCCTCATCATAAATATCTTCAACCCTTATTGTAGTCCAGTTATGTCTATAGTAAAAATTACCCACTAACACACAGGGAGGTACAGACTAGAGAACTGAACTCATTCCTATCCTCCTTCTCAGTCTATAGTCTTAACTTGTAGGTCTTGTTAATTTACAATTTGGCTTATAGGACATCTTCACTGGGATAATCTGCAATCACTTTAAACTTAACAAGTCTGTCCTTTTAAATATTTTTCTTATCTATTTAAATAAAATCTCTTTCTCTTTGTCTTTTCCTTTACGATTCAAAATATATTTGTACACTCTCCATATTTTCTGTTGTGACAATTCTTTTAATTCTTCACTGTCCCTACATGGTTTAAGATTTTGCTAACTCAAGCCTAAGGTGAAAAACAGTTATTTACTTATCCTTGTACCATTATTTATTCACAGTACTATTAAGTGCTCTTTTTTAGTGCACTTAAATTTTAATTATTTTTATTGAGATATAATTGACACCTAACACTGTGTAGGTTTAAGGTGCACAGTGTATTGATTTGAAACATTCATATATTGCAATATAATTACCACTGTGTTAGCCTCTACCAGTTCACATAATTATCATTTTTTTTTTTTGTGGTGAGACCAATTAAGATCTAGTCTTTTAGCAACTCTGAAGTTTATAACATAGTACTGTTGATCATAACCACTATGCCCTGGTATCCACTGAGCCTGAAACAGCACAGGTTTCAATTGCGAGGGTCCACTTATACACAATATTTTTTCCCAGTAAATATAGAAAAACCCAAACTAACATTTTGGCCAACCCAAAATGTTTACAATTGTGTTTGTTGAATCTCTGGGACTAGACTACAGTAGATTTTGTATCTGCAGCAGGTCCTGGAACCAATCACCTTTGGATACTGAGGGCTGACTGTATATGTACAGTGGAATATTATTCTTCTATGAGAAAGAAGGAAATGCTGCCATTTTTGACAACATAGATAGATCTTGAGGGTATTATAGGGCTTCCCTGGTGGCTCAGAGGTTATAGCATCTGCCTGGAATGCGGGAGAGCTGGATTCAATCCCTGGGTTGGGAAGATCCCCTGGAGAAGGAAATGGCAACCCACTCCAGGACTCTTGCCTGGAGAATCCCATGGAGGGAGGAGCCTGGTAAGCTACAGTCCATGGGGTTGCAAAGAGTTGGACACGACTGAGCGACTTCACACTGGTGGCTCAGAGGGTAAAGCGTCTGCCTGCAATGTGGGAGACCTGGGTTCGATCCCTGGGCCAGGAAGATCCCCTGGAGAAGGAAATGGCAACCCACTCCAGTACTCTTGCCTGGAAAATCCCATGGAGAGAGAAGCCTGGTAGGCTACAATCCATGGGGTCGCAAAGAGTCGGACACGACTGAGCAACTTCACTTTCACTTTCTGAGGGTATTCCGCTAAATGAGATAAGTCAAAGAAAGACAAATACAGTATGATATAACGTGTAGAATCTAAAAGAGCTGAATTCATAAAACAGAGTGGAATGGTAGTTACGAGGATCTGGTGGGTAGAAGAACTGAGGAGATGTTGTTTAAGGGTACAAACTAACTTTTCAAAGTTCTAGAGTGCCTGGTTATTCAAACACAACTTTCTTGATATCACACTTTCCCCAATAATTTATTATCTATTAGTTTGATGCCCAGTTTCACAGTTATATATCTAAATTAACTCTGTATCACAGGTATCCCCTGTGTTTTGAACATTTGTATTATACTACTTTACTTTTACAAAAGGCCTGAATTAGTACCTGGGTTTGCTAATTGAAGGAAAACCAAAGAGGATTTTTGCTTTTATGAAAGAAAGGTAGAAAGTGAAACTAGTGTTTAGCGTTTTTAGCAGCTGTCAATTACAGAGGAGCACATACCTCAAGCAGTGAGAATAGGAACTGCCAAGCTTCTTCCCTAGGAACAATTCTCAGAATCTCAGTGCCAGGCTGCCATAGTTTTGAACTGTACCTGTGAGCATCTGTGCTTTATCTCTGTTTATTTTGTGCATCTGTTAGCAAGATGTGTCCTAAGGTAATTACTTCTTCATTTTATGCCATTTCAGCTTACAAACAGAGAAGGCAATGGCACCCCACTCCAGTACTCTTGCCTGGAAAATCCCATGGGCAGAGGAGCCTGGTAAGCTGCAGTCCATGGGGTTGCTAGGAGTTGGACACGACTGAGCGACTTCACTTTCAATTTTCACTTTCATGCATTGGAGAAGGAAATGGCAAACCACTCCAGTGTTCTTGCCTAGAGAATCCCAAGGACGGGGGAGCCTGGTGGGCTGCCGTCTATGGGGTCGCACAGAGTCGGACATGACTGAAGCACCTTAGCAGCAGCAGCAGCAGCAGCAGCAGCAGCAGCAGCAGCAGCAGCTTACGAATGGTTTCATAGGATCTCTCTATTCAGAGAGTAGGGGAAATCTGTGTTTAACCAAAGTTCTCAGGATAACTCTAAGATGGATCCTCCACAAAATTAAGCCATTTTTCCAATCCTTTTCACATCCAAGCTTCATGTTTCTATGACTTGACTGGAGCCTAAACTTTTATCCTTGTTTATCTTTAATAAAATAATCTTCTCCTCTTCTGATAGTCTACATATCTGTTTAAAATTGATTTTTGTTATTCTCTTTTATTCCTGTCTCAGAAATATAGATTGAAAGTGAGGCAAGAGTTGAAAGAACTTCGAAACTACATGACCTTAGGGATCATGTATTATGCTGCTTTATTTTATAGATAAGGAAGTGTGGTTAAGAGAGTTTCTTTTAAATCCTGGATCCTCTAGAGTACATGATGTTCTCTCTTTGGCATTTATCACAGAGGATTTGGTCTCAGAAGATGCTTAGTAAGGTGTGTTGCATTTATTTTTATTTATAAATGGGAAGAATGTCCTGATAAAATTTAATTTTCATTGGGAGTACTTAGGCAAACTCATTTCAAACCGGCCTCTGGGAACTTTAAAACAGCAAATTAATTACTCATTTAATCTACCTTCCAGATCTTGGTAATATAAAATTTATGACTTTGGCAAATAGCTTTCAATACCACTGATACCATCTGTTTCTCTTTGCTAGATGAGGCATTCAACATTGTACTTCCCCAGGAGGGAATATGAACCCAAGTAATGTACCAATCAGAACATATCAAGCTAAGGACTGAATGAAAAGGGGGAAATAGTTTATTAAATGAAAATTGTCATTATGAATATCTATAATAATATTATACTTTCATTTTAGCAAATTAAGTTGCAAAGCCTTGGTAGTATAAAACATATCTTCACTGTTCACATACCCTAGTGTTTGATTTCTAAATTGATTTTTCTGGAATGCACACTCCTAAAATGAATATTATTCAGGACCAGCACTAGATAAAGCAGACCTAACTTCAATTTGCTTGTGCTCATATAAAATATAAGCTTTTCTGTTGATAAAATATTTGTAATTTCAGAATTATTATATTTCTTATGTCTTCCAGGATTCTCCATAGGTAAAACTGGTATATCTTCTGCATGCTTTGTTATGTTGCTGTTTTACATCATGGTTTGAAATATATCTGAAATACAAATTTCTTGAGATCAGGAACTATGAGTTATTCAACTTCCTTATTTACTGCACATTATACATAGCAGATAGTCAATAATAGTAACTTTTTTCTTCATCAAATTTGTGGCAAATATACAATGTGGTCATACATACACTATAATAATATGTAATAAGTAATAAAGTAATGCTCAAAATTCTCCAAGCCAAGCTTCAACAATATGTGAACTGTGAAGTTCCAGATGTTCAAGCTGGTTTTAGAAAAGGCAGAGGAACCAGAGATCAAATTGCCAACATCCGCTGGATCATCGAAAAAGTAAGAGCGTTCCAGAAGAACATCTATTTCTGTTGTATTGACTGTGTCAAAGCCTTTGACTGTGTGAATCACAATAAACTGTGGGAAATTCTTCAAGCGATGGGAATACCAGACCACCTGACCTGCTTCTTGAGAAACCTATATACAGGTTAGGAAGCAACAGTTAGAACTGGACATGGAACAACAGACTGGTTCCAAACAGGAAAAGAAGTACATCAAGGCTATATATTGTCACCCTGCTTATTTAACTTATATGCAGAATACATCATGAGAAACACTGGGCTGGAAGAAGCATAATCTGGAATCAAGATTTCTGGGAGAAATATCAATAACCTCAGATATGCAAATGACACCACCCTTATGACAGAAAGTGAAGAAGAGCTAACAAGCCTCTTGATGAACGTGAAAGAGGAGAGTGAAAAAGTTGGCTTAAAGCTCGACATTCAGAAAACGAAGATCATGGCATCTGGTCCCATCACTTCATGGCAAATAGATGGGGAAACAGTGGAAACAGTGGGAGACTTTATTTTTCTAGGCTCCAAAATCACTGAAGATGGTGATTGCAGCCATGAAATTAAAAGGCATTTACTCCTTGGAAGGAAAGTTACGACCAATGTAGACAGCATATTGGAAAGCAGAGACATTACTTTGCCAACAAAGATCTGTATAGTCACGGTTATGGTTTTTCCAGTGGTCATGTGTGGATGTGAGAGTTGGACTATAAAGAAAGCTGAGCACCGAAGAATTGATGTGTTTGAACTGTGGTGTTGGAGAAGACTCTTGAGAGTCCCTTGGACTGCAAGGAGATCCAACCAGTCCATCCTAAAGGAGATCAGTCCTGGGTGTTCATTGGAGGGACTGAGGTTGAAGCTGAAACTCCAATAGTTTGGCCACCTCATGCAGAGAGCTGACTCATTTGAAAGACCCTGATGCTGGGAGGGATTGAGAACAGGAGGAGAAGGGGATGACAGACGATAAGATGGTTGGATGGCATCACTGACACAATAAACATGGGTTTGGGTGGACTCAGGGAGTTGGTGATGGACAGGGAGGCCTGGCATGCTGCAATTCATGGGGTTGCAAGGAGTCAGACAGGACTGAGCGACTAACTGAACTGATGCCTAAAGCTGGAAACTTTCCCCTAAATTTCTTATGTTAAATCTTATGCAGTCTGGATAGAACATGTCTGACTCATATATTTTTCTTTTCATATAAATCCCAGGTTAAAAATTTAAATATCTTAGAGAATATGTATACAAATGAATGAAATAGCTGGTATAATGATTCTGATATTTCAGTATTATAATTTTTAGTTTTTCATATTGCAACAGAAACAGCCTTGATGTAGATGAGACAATGAGAAGTAGACAGGACCTTAGTGGAAGTGGAGAGTATGTGACTTTTTGTTGAAAAAGGAGGGCAGTTACTCTCCTTGCATAGATGGTTGCCATGCAGGAAGATGGGCTTAGGGTAGCAAGATAGTCTAGTTTCTCAAGAAACTTAAGATCTTGATATGATATTAACATATTATTTTATTTTGGGAACATTTTGATAGCCGTCCATTAAATTCTATATTTTTTGATATGCACACTTGCCAGACTAATAATTTCTTTTGGGGATCAAAGATGAGAAATAATTATATATTCTTTTTTTTATTAGTTCATTAATTAATTCAGCAAATATCTACTGAATATCAGTTAAGTGTAGACAACCATGGTGGGTTCTGGGAATAAAATGGCAAACAAATCCAGACTGGGGTTCTGCTCTCCTGACACTTTCAGTTGAATTAAGGATATAGGCAGTAATAAAATAACCCTGTATGAATTGTCCCAGTACCACTGTGAGAAGTACTGGGACGGTGCATGTAAAACAGTGAGGAGCTCCTGCTCAGTTCCTCAGACCTTAATATAGGGAAGAAATCATACAAGTATATCTTTTATGCCAGCCAGCTTCTAGGGAAAAGTGGGATAAATAATTTACCTCCTTTTTGGAGTTTTAAAGAATCTTCTTTATATGGAGTTTTATGTAACTTTTTTCAGGGATCACAAGAATCAATGGATATGTAGGGTGAATTTGGGTTATCTGGAAGTTTTCTCTTGTCTTTTTTTCTGCAAACAGGGCCCTTAACATTCTCTACTTGCTGAGGAAAAATTGCTTCCTAACTCTCCTAACTCTTTAATGCTCCAGCTCTACATAAGAATTTTCTGGTTCTGCCTCAGGAGAAAAGGGAAGTCTTTATAAACACATTCAGAGATCATGAGAGTAAATAAAATACATTCAGGATCTAGACTTCAGGACTAAATGACTAACCTACCAGGAGAATCTCCCAATGACATTCTCCTTGAATTGAGTGACAGTTACCTTCTCTGTAGGAATTCGTTTTCATCTCTGATCCAATCCACTATAAACATAAATGTTGGAATACCTAATTTCTTTTATTGCGCTCTTAATGTATATAGGATATTGTTCTAAATGTCTCATAGGTGTTAGTTGATTTAATCCTCAAAAGACTTTTGAAAATAGATTCTACTGTTATTTCCATTACAGATTAACAAACTAAGCATGAAAGAACTTTAGCAATTTAGTGAGATAGCTATTATATACTCAGCCTGGATTTGAACTTAGGCTTTTGACTCATAATGTATGGCAATGCTACTACTTTACTGCTCAGTATTACTTAACCCATCTTTTAACGTTTTTCCTGAAACTAAGTTTGATCTCTACCTACATTTGATCATACTCCCTGCTACCCAGAACACTAAAAGCAACTAGCTGATGTTTTACCAAGTAGTTTGAGGTCTCAGAGACTTAATTTTTATTTGGTAATGATATTATATTAGGCAAAGAAGAAGTATTAGAGTTACATTAAAAATTGATGTTGCTCAGAAAGCTTTAAGATGTGTTCAAAATTCTAAACACATCTATTATCTCAAATAATAGAGTTGTCTAGAACTGTAGTGATAGGATCACACAAAATACTTAGGTCCCACAGATCTGAGCTCTGATGCAATAATAACCATTTTAGTTGTGTTGGAGCCAAAAAAAGAAGAAAGAAAAGGAAGGAAGTCAGTGGAATAATATTAGAGAAAAGTAATCCAAGTTTGGAAAGAGATCAGAAAACTAGTTGGTTGTTCTCAGGAAATTTGGGTCTCCTTACCCACATAACGTATATAGAAGAGACAAGAGATTTAAAATAGGACACTTAAACATGCTAAAATAATAGAGATTGGCTGTTCTGTCCCCCATGGCTTCCGAGAATTGCTTCTTTGTGTTGATTCATCCTCCAGTCCTTGCTCTCCCAGGTTTTTCTGATCCAGTTGAGGCAGACAAATAATCCTTTTAGATGTCTTAACAGGTATCTGTGAGGGAAATCTCCAGGTGAATTTTTATGCCTCTGTTTCAGCTTATGTGGATAACATCAACAGCTTAGCCCCTATGGCAGAACAAGATAAGCTTGAGTCTAGAAGTCAAAGGATCCAGCTCTCACTTATTTATTCCCCAGTAGAATGCACTGTACAACCTCCTTCTTTACAGGCCTATGGTGATGGGCTTCCCTGGTGGCTCAGCGGTAAAGAATCCACCTGCAACACAGGAGATGTGGATTTGATCCCTGGGTGGGGAAGATCCCCTGGAGGAGGGCATGGAAACTAGCTCCAGTATTCTTGTCTGGAGAATTGCGGGCACAGAGGAGTCTGGTGGGCGATACAGTTCATAGTGTCATCAAGGGTTGGACACATTTGAAATGACTTAGCATGCACACACACGTGGTAATAAGTAAATGAGATAATATTTGTAAAAAGTGATTTGACCTTATTTATCTTTGTCATTAAGAGATTGAATCTTTTACCATTTATTCACCTTAACCAAAATATCTTGGGAATCTAAATGAAATGCATGGCGAAACTCATTGCTGTTGTTATTCAGCCGCTCAGTTGTATCTGACTTTTGCAACCCCATGGACTGCAGCATACCAGACTTCCCTGTCCTCCACCATCTTCTGGAGTTTGCTCAAACTCATATCTATTGAGTCATGAACAGTATGAAAAGGGAAGCTCATACTTGATTTTAGATGAAGATTTCTAATGTCAGTTTTTAGATTATGTATGCCAAATGTATCAAAAAGCATTTCATTTTGGGCAGAGACCTAGGACATTGTATTTAGATTAAAATATACTTTTAAACTGCAGCTCTGCCATTTCCTGTGTGTCCTTAGGCAACTGATGGACAAAAGTAAAAACAATACCAACTGGGTGAATTTTTATTCCTCTCTCTCAACTTGAGTGCATAGCATCAACAGCTTAGCCCCTATAGAAGAATAAAATAAGCTTGAGTCTAGAAGCCTAAGGATCCAGCTCTCACTTATTTAATCCCCAGTAGAGTGTACCTAAGTCAAAGAGTCAGACAGGATTGAGCGACTGACTGAATAACAGCAATGAGTTTCCCCATACATTTCATTTGGGTTCCCAAGATGTTTTGGTTAAGGTAAATAAATGTTAAAAGATTCAATCTCTTAATGACAAAGATAAATAAGGTCAAACCACTCTTTACAAATATGAACTCATTTACTTATTACCAACAATACCAACCTCTTAAGGACAGCTGAAGAATCAAATGTAATAAGCCTGTAAAGTACTTGGCACAGGGTCTTCCTTGGTGGTCCATTGGTTAAGACTCTGTTCTTCCAGTGCAAGGGGCATGGATTTTGATCCCTGTCAGAGAACTAAGATATCCCTTATGCCATGTGGTGCAACCAAAAAATAAATTAAGTAAAGTCTTAGCTATTCTCTGATGGTCCAGTTGTTAGGACAGCGTTTTCACTGCTGTGGACCTAGATCAAAAAATAATATCTATAAATGTGGTTCATTCAGTAAAATGTAAGATGTCATTGTTATTATTATTATTCATAAAAGTTGTGTTCCCTTGGCTTGGGTACTATAATCTTTTGTAGCAGAAGTCTCATTTTTGCTAAGATATTTTTGATTTGTTGAGTGGAAGACAGAAGCCACAAGGTATATAAGGAATAGGACTCAGGCTCCAGGAGATAAGAGCTCTTTAACAAAATAAAGTAATCTGTGATGTTAAAGAAGGAAAACAAAAATGAGACAGAGATAGAGAAAGGGACCAGCCAAATTGGTAGAATGTTAAATATTTTACAATGTGACTTATACCCCCTTTTATTTAACTTTTTATTTTGTATTGATTAACAACGTTGTGTCTTAGCTTCAGGTATTCAGCAAAGTGATTCAGTTATACATATACATGTATATATTCTTTTTCAAATTTTTTCCCATTTAGATCGTTACATAATATTGAGCAAATTCCCTGTGCTATAGAGTAGATCCCTGCTGGGTATCCATTTTAAATGCAGTAGTGTTCATGTGTGTGTATGCTCAGTCGTGTCTGAATCTTTGTGATCCCTTGGACTGTATAGCGTGCCAGGCTCCTCTGTCCATGCGGTTTTCCAGGCAAGATTACTGCAGTGGGTTGCCATTTCCTATATGCAGATCTTCCTGACCCAGGGACTGAACCTGTGTCTCTTGTGTCTCCTGCATTGGCAGGTGGATTCTTTACAACTGAGCCATCTGGAGACTGTATGTGACTTATCCGTTTTAATCTCCAAATCAGCAATCAACTCTCCATTGCTTATTGATGATTTGTTTTGTGGATATATGTGTGTGAGTACATTGTGTGTGTGCCTTGTGTTCGATCTCTAGAGGATATGAGACTAAAAATGTTGAAAAGGGTACAGCTGTCATCTGTGTGTTACGTCCTCAGTGTTGATTCCTGTTTCTTTTGATAGGAATGGTGCAATTCTAGCATTAGGTGAGGGAATTGGTGGTGAGAGCCTTGGCTACCAATTCTAGCTCATAATAGAGCATTGGCATTCCAATTTAATTATCTTCAGGATTTTCATATGTAAAACACCAGTAATTATAGTTAGCAGATGCTCACAATACCTACTGAGATTGCCCATCAAAATGGTTATATAACGATACAACAGACATGCCGCATCTAACAACAACTGAATCATGAAAGGAATTGGATAAACTCCCTGGCATTTTGTACAGGGTCTCTAAAAGCGATACCAATAAGTATGCATACCTTTTAAAATCATTTTTTCATGAAGAAAGCTACCATATCTTTTCTGGTACTCTCTCCACAAAAATATAAAACAAAGCAAAGCAAAGTTTCACCTTATTTCCTACTTTTTGTATATTTTCCCCTTCTTTTGACATCTGCTCTCTTACCTGCCAGTCTTCTCTGTCTCCACTTTACTTCTTTCTTCCTAGCAAATTATTTCAACTTCTGTCCATATTAGATAAAATCATCAGTAATAAATTTGCTTTGCTCCTGTGGCATCCATTGACTGAAAATCTGGTAGGTCAAAGGCCTGTGGGCGATACAAAGATGACTCAGATTTTGTTGCAGCTTTTGAAGTAGACCTGTTGTTTGTTTCCGATAGCCTGTTCTCCTTGAGGAAATCACTGTTTATGATGCAGAGTTGGCCTACGACCATGGTTAGAGCCAAGGATACGCATGTGAACCAAGCAAAGTCAGACAGTCTTTTTCAGTGATTCACATGGAGAGAGAAATAAAGACACTTTTTCTCCTGTGATTGTTAAACTAAGATAATATGAACCCAGATTACCTACAGCCCTCTTGCCTGCCAAGTCGACTTCATGCAAAATGAATTCAAATGGAGAATTACATTGTTAAAGTGCCCTCTCCTAGGATTCCCAGGGATATTTGGCAATAAATTCCTTTTTAGCTTAAGCTAGTTTGAGTTGACTTTCTGTCAGTGGCAATCCAAAGTGTCCTAATGAATATAGCCTTCAAGAGTTTACAGTCTAATAAGAGAATACAGCTAGAGTAGCAAATTGTCTTGAAGTGACCAAATTGAACAACTTAATAGTCCCAGTTGTAACTGAAAACAATAGCAGTATTGTAATGATATATTACCTATTGCCCCAGCCCTGTTTCACTTGATTCCTAGGTCCTAAACTATCAAACCTCCAGTTTTAGTGCTCTGGATAAATGCGTGGGGTAAGGAGAATGAAGGTGAAGCCCTCTTTTCAGCATCTCACCTACCCCATGGTCTCTGTTGGACTTCTTCAACTCCTGTAAATAGGCCTATGACCCAGGTGAAAAATTAGAAAAGTAACTAAAACCTTATCATAACTATACAAATGGAAAACCAACCCTCAACAATTCTTTCCAACTGGATTTCCACCCCCAAACTCTGCCTATTTATTTCTGGAGGTATACCATTATCTACATTAACTAGAAACTAGTTTTGTTCTAAAATCTTAACACCTGTTAAGACCTGTCTTTGGATTTCTACTTGCAATGTGGACATATGATAGCAAATTGTGAAAAAGCTTCTTTTTATATCCCTCAGTGTTGATAAAAATTAATCAGTTGATCTAAGAAAGAAATGGAAAATTTTACTTAAGCCAAATTGAAAATTGTAGCCTGGGAACAGCATCTCAGAAGCCTCCCAAAACTTTTCCACCCATTAGAAGTCAAAGCACAGTTATATAATTTTTTTGAGACAGAGAGCAGTACATTAAATGATGTATTATTAGCAATTTAAATAATCCAGGTCTGCAAGTACAAAGTGATGGGTTATCCTGATTCCTTACAAGGTCAAGTGAAAGTGAAAGTCACTCAGTTGTATCCAACTCTTTGGGACCCCATAGACTATATAGTCCATGGAATTCTCCAGGCCAGAATACTGGAGTGGGTAGCCGTTCCCTTCTCCGGGGGATCTTCCCAACCCAGAGATCCAACCCAGGTCTCCCACATTGTGGGCAGATTCTTTACCAGCTGAGCCACAAGGGAAGCCCAAGAATACTAGAGTGGGTAGCCTATTCCTTTTCCAGTGGATCTTTCTGACCCAGGAATTGAACTGGGGTCTTCTTCATTGCAAGTAGATTCTTTACCAACTGAGCTATCAGGGAAGTGCATTAAAACTCTTTTAAGAACTCATCCTACTGGTGCTGCTACTGTTGCTGCTGCGTCACTTCAGTCGTGTCTGACTCTGTGTGACCCCATAGACGGCAGCCCACCAGGGTCCCCCATCCCTGGGATTCTCCAGGCAAGAATACAAGAGTGGGTTACCATTTCCTTCTCTAATGCATGAAAGGGAAAAGTGAAAGTGAAGTCGCTCAGTCTTGTCAGACTCTTAGTGACCCCATAGACTGCAGCCTACCAGGCTCCTCCATCCATGGGATTTTCCAGGCAAGAGTTCTGGAGTCGGGTGCCATGGCCTTCTCCGCTTAATGGTGCTAGGAGAATGTTACTCTGTGGTTGAGCAAGTACATCTGCCTATGGAGGAAGTCTGGGCAGTGTACAATACAGATATGCAACACACAGTATGGGGCGAGAGGTGACCAAAGGGCAGAGAAGTTTTTTGTGTTTACATTTTTCTTGCCTTACCATAAAATATTAATTTTATTTCACACCATCTTTAGTATCCTTCCTTCAGAATTGTCTTTTTAAACTATAAATGGCAAAGAGTTCTCTTTCAAATTCTGTTTTAAAGTGTTGATAATAAAAAGGTCAAATAATAAATTCTTTTGTCAAACCCAGTTCCTCTGCCTGAAGTACAGAAAGGCAAACAAATTGAAATATCAGAGTTTGGAACAGAGAAGGCTTTATTGCAAGGCTACACAAGGAAGATTGGTGGCTCAAGCTCAAAAACCTGAACTCCCAAATAGCTTTCAGGGAAAGGTTCTTACTGGCAAAATTTAGGGTGAGGGCTACAGTGTGCGTGACTTTCTTCCATTTTGTTGGTGGTAAGGTAACAGCGTGGTGTTCCAGAAATCTTGTGTTCAGACTGAATTTATCACCCTCCACCAGGGTGGGGGCCACAATTCCTGAAAAATAACTCAAAGATATACTGTTATGTGTATTCCTTAAGGAGAAACCAGGACCCTTCTCCATCTCTGCACTATTATATATTGACTGCTTTTTCTTTGTTTCTGCATTCTCTCATTTCCCTAATTGGTAATTGTTTGAATCTGCCCCTTGAAACTTAGAGAAAGTCTAGGAGGCCGAAGCCTTTTACAAAAAGGAAATGAGGGACTTGGAAAGGATTTATGTGGGGGTGGTAAACAGAGTCCTGCTCAATTTCACTTTGATAAATACAAAGTACTAAAAACACCTTATTGATAAGAATTGACAAATTATAATATTCATTCTTCCTAAGAGTTGAGCTTTCGGTCTGCTACATATCATCTCACATAGCATTGTGATGGTTAGAAATGAACTCTGCAGATAGTAAAACAAACTACAAAGCCTCTATACTTAAAACGGTATGTACTTGTATAAGAATAGACAGACTGGCAGATGAAATAGGACAGAAAGTATGCAAATTAACCCAATTGCATTCAGAATACTAGGATATCAGAAAGATGGAGTATCAAATCACTAGGAAAAGTGGGCTTTTAAAAATAAATTATGTTGGGAAAATTGTAGTGTTATTTAGAAAAGATAAAATTAAATACACTATATCTCAATTAAAAAGAGAAAAAAGTTCAAAGATATCTAATTGTAAAAAAGTATATAGAAGAGAATTAAACACTGAAAAAAAAAATGAGTCATTCATGCCAGTTACCTGAATGTGGTGACATAGAGGGCATGAGGCGGCAGAGTGAGAAGACAGAAAAGAAAATGCCACATTCCACTGCTCGTGCACCATTTCACAAACCCTAGGGCCCATAAGAATTATGCTCAATTTACTCTGCTGGTGATTTCTAACTGAAATAAATAGAACAACAAAGCCTAAAAGATGTTACATCTGTTTGCAACATGGTTTGCTAAATATTTGAAACCCTCTATTGAAATGTACTGCTCAGAAAAAACTTATTGTTGTTTTTCAGTTGCTCAGTTGTGTCCAACTCTTTGTGACCCCATGGACTGCAGCACATCAGGCTTCCCTGTCCTTCACCAACTCCTGGAGTTTACTCAAACTCGTGTTCATTGAGTTGGTGATGCCATGCAACCGTCTCATCCTCTGTCATCCCCTTTCCCTCCTGCCTTCAATTTTTCCCAGCATCAGGGTTTTTGGCCAGTGAGTCAGCTCGTTGTGTCAGGTGGCCAAAGTATTGGAGTTTCAGCATCAGTCCATCCAGTGAATATCCAGTGTTGATTTCCTTTAGGATTGACTGGTTTGATCTCCTTGCAGTCCAAGGGACTCTCAAGACTCTTCTCCATCACCATAGTTTGGAAGCTCAATTCTTCAGTGCTCAGCCTTCTTTATGGTCCAACTCTCCCATCCATCCATAACTACTAGAAAAACCATAGCTTTGACTATGCAGACTTGTGTCAGCAAAGTGGTATCTCTGCTTTTTAATACACTATGTTTATCATAGCTTTTCTTCTAAGGAACAAGTATCTTTTATTTCATGGCTACAATCACCATCTGCAGTGATTTTTGAGCCCAAGAAAATAAAGTCTGTCACTGTTTCCATTGTTTTCCCATCTATTTGTCATCAGAAAAAAATGAGTCCTTTCAAAGTGTTACTGCTCACTGACAATGCACCTGGTCACCCAAGTGCTCTGGTGGAGATGTTCAATAAGATTAATGTTTTTTCATGCCTCATAACTCAACAGCCACTCTGCAGGCCATGGATCAAGAAATCACTTTGATTTTTCAAGTCTTATTATTTAAGAATACATTTCATAAGGCTATAGTTGTCACTACAGATAGTGATTTCTTGGATGGAACTGGGTACATTCCACTGAAAAGCCTCTGAAAAGGATCCACCATTCTAGATGCCATTAAGAGCATTCATAATTCACAGAAAGAGGTTAACATTTATCAAGAGTTTGGGAAAAGTTGATCCCAATCCTCAGGGATAGTTTTAGGAATTCAAGACTTCAATGGAGGAAGTAACTGCAGCTGTGGTAGACATAGCAAGAGACCTAGGTTTAGAAGTAGAGCCTGGGATGTGACTGTGTTGCTGCAATCTAATGACCAAACTTTAATGATTCAGTCATTAAGTACTTTCAGTAGAGATTGATAAATATATTGAGCTTGAGAAGACACAAGATTTGGAGTTACCAAATGTTCATATCTTGTGCAACCACTTCAGTCATCTGAGTCTCAGTTTCTTCATGTGTAAAATTTGTTACCACTAATAATAGCTAACAGGGATATAGATATTGCTTCAGAATGCTGTTAGCATAGTCTGGGATAATGCATTTTGTAATAACTTTCTCAGAATTGTTGAAAGGACAGAAAGAAATAAATTAATGTATATTGAATGCTTCTTAGGAGCCAGGCATTTCTAGGCCTTTAAACTATAGTTGTTGTTCAGTCACTCAGTCTTGTCTGACTCTTTGCATTCCCATGGACTTCAGCAGGCCAGGCTTACGTGTCCTTCATTATTTCCTGGGGGTTGCTCAAACTCATGTGCATTGAGTCGGTGACACCATCCTACCATCTCATCCCCTTCTCCCCCCGTCATCCCCTTCTCCCCCCTGTCATCCCCTTCTCCCCGTCTTCAATCTTTCCCAGCATCAGGTCTTTTCCAATGAGCTAGTTCTTTGCATTCAAGTGACCACAGTATTGAAGCTATGAATTCACATTTAATCTTTACAAGACAGTTGAAAATTCATTGTATGTCTCCACTTTATAGTTAAGGAAACTGAGAATAAAATAACCCAAATACATATTCTAAAACTCCAAAGATTTTATTTCAGGTATTATGATCTTAAAGCTTCTGTTTTCTACCACTGTATACTGAGAACTAGATGAAGAAAGAGCTGTAAATGTACTTTCTAATCTGTAAAGTATTTATATTAATATATTGTCATAATTAAAGTAGAAAAAGAAACATATAAAAGTGTTAGGAAACAAAGTATTCTTAAACTCAAGATATTGATGTAGTGGCAAACGCAATTGGAGTTGAGTATGAGTAGAATCAGAGTTGGAGAAGGCCATGGCACCCCACTCCAGTACTCTTGCCTGGGAACTCCCATGGATGGAGGAGCCTGTGGGCTGCAGTCCATGGGGTCGCTAAGAGTCGGAAATGACTGAGCGACTTCACTTTCACTTTTCACTATCATGCATTGGAGAAGGAAATGGCAACCCACTCCAGTGTTCTTGCCTGGAGAATCCCAAGGACTGCGGAGCCTAGTGCACTGCCGTCTATGGGGTCGCACAGAGTCGGACTGAAGTGACTTAGCAGCAACAGCAGCAGCAGAATTAGAGTAATGATTGGCATGGGATGGATTGCAGAAAGCTCCATTGGAAGGATGGGATTTGAATAGGCCTTGAACAGAGAGCATTTTGATGAATGGTAATAAGTAAGAGGGCATTCCAGTCAAGGAGAATGCCATGATTAAAGGCACACAGGAAGGTGCATGTACTGCAATGAATAGGAAGGATATCTGCAAAAACACAAGTAGATAAGACAACTAGGCCAGGTCCAGAGAGAATACATTTATTTTTTTTACATTATTCCTTAAATCCAGATTATCTTTCTTTGTAGCTTAGAATCATAATGCACATGAATGACCAGTAAGATTTTGCTGGACCCCTCTGTTGCTGCTGCTGCTGCTGAGTCGCTTCAATTGTGTCCAACTCTGTGCGACCCCATAGACAGCAGCCCACCAGGCTCCCCCATCCCTGGGATTCTCTAGGCAAGAATACTGGAGTGGATTACCATTTCCTTCTCCAATGCATGAAAGTGAAAATTCAAAGTGAAGTCGCTCAGTCGTGTCTGACTCTTCACGACTCCGTGGACTGCAGCCTACCAGGCTCCTCCGTTGATGGGATTTTCCAGGCAAGAGTACTGAAATGGGGTGCCATTGCTTTCTCCAGGACCCCTCTGTACTGGAAGTAATTTCCTTAATGAATATTGATGTACTTGGCCTGGCAAGCTTTATGGAGATAAGTGTATACAGCCACAATAAAGGACACTTCGGTCACTAGTCATGCCCTACTCTTTGTAGCTCCATGGACTGCAGTATGCCAGGCTTCCATGTCCATCATCAACTCCTGGAGCTTACTCAAACTCATGTCCATTGAGTCAGTGATGCCATCCAAACATCTCATCTCCTGTCATCCCCTTCTACTCCCACCTTCAATCTTTCCCAGCATCAGGATCTCTTCCAGGGAGTTAGTTCTTCATATCAGGTGGCTAAAGTACTGGAGTTTCAGCTTCAGCATCAGTCCTTCAAATGAATATTCAAGACTGATTTCCTTTAGGATTGACTGGTTGGATCTCCTTGTAGTCCAAGGGACTCTCAAGAGTCTTCTCCAATATCGCAGTTCAAAAGCATCAATTCTTCAGCACTCAGCCTTCTTTATAGTTCAACTCTCACATCCATACATGACTATGGGAAAAATCATAGCTTTGACTAGATGGACCTTTGTTGCAAACTCATGTCTCTGCTTTTTAATATGCTGTCTAGCTTTGTAAAGCTTTGCTTCCAAGGAGCAAGCATCTTTTAATTTCATGGCTGCAGTCACCAACTGCAGTGATTTTGGAGCCCCTCCAAATAAAGTCTGCCACTGTCTCCACTGTTTTCCCATCTATTTGCCATGAAGTGATGGGACCAGATGCCATGATCTTAGTTTTCTGAATGTTGAGTTTTAAATTAACTTTTCAGTTTTTTCTTTCACTTTCATCAAGAAGCTCTTTAGTTCTTCACTTTCTGCCATAAGGATGGTGTCATCTGCATATCTGAGGTTACTGATATTTCTCCCAGCGATCTTGATTCCAGCTTGTTCTCCATCCAGCCCTGCATTTCGCATTTCACACTCTGCATATAAGTCAAATAGGCAGGGTGACAATATACAGCCTTGATGTACTCCTTTCCCGATTTGGAACCAGTCTGTTGTTCCATGTCCAGTTCTAACTGTTGCTTCTTGAACTGCATACAGATTTCTCAGAAGGCAGGTCAGGTTGTCTGGTATTCCCATCTCTTTCAGAATTTACCATAGATTGTTGTGATCTAAACAGTCAAAGGCTTTGGCGTAGTCACTAAAGCAGAAATAGATGTTTTTTTGGAACTCTCTTGCTTTTTCAATGATCCAGCAGATGTTGGCAATTTGATCTCTGGTTCCTGTCCCTTTTCTAAATCCAACTTGGACATCTGGAAGTTCATGGTTCGTGTACTTTTGAAGCCTGGCTTGGATTTTGAGCATTACTTTGCTAGCGTGTGAGATGAGTGCACTTGTGCAGTAGTTTTAACATTATTTGGCATTGCCTTTCTTTGGGATTGGAATGAAAATTGACCTTTTCCAGTCCTGTGGCCACTGCTGAGTTTTCCAGATTTGCTGGCATATTGAGTGCAGCACTTTCACAGCACCATCTTTCAGAATTTGAAATAGTTCCACTGGAATTCCATCACCTCCACTAGCTTTGTTCATAGTGATGCTTCCTAAGGCCCACTTGACTTCACATTCCAGGATGTCTGGCTCTAGGTGAGTGATCACACCATCGTGGTTATCTGGGTCGTGAAGATTTTTTTTGTACAGTTCTTCTGTGTATTCTTGCCACCTCTTCCTTATATCTTCTGCTTCTGTTAGGTCCATACCGTATACTTTATTGAGCTCATCTTTGTATGAAATGTTCCCTTGGTATATCTAATTTTTTTGTAGGGATCTCTAGTCTTTCCCATTCTATTTTTTTCCTGTATTTCTCTGCACTGATCACTGAGGAAGGCTTTCTCATCTCCCCTTGCTATTCTTTGGAACTCTGCATTCAAATGGGTATATCTTTCCTTTTCTCCTTTGCCTTTAGCTTCTCTTGTTTGCTCAGCTATTTGTAAGGCCTCCTATAACAACCATTTTGTCGTTTTGCATTTCTTTTTCTTGGAGATGGTCTTGATCACTGCCACTCTACAATGTCACCAACCTCTGTCCATAGTTCTTCAGGCACTCTGTCTATCAGATCTAATCCCTTGAATCTATTTGTAACTTCCACTGTATAATTGTAAGGGATTTGATTTAGGTCATACCTGAATGGTCTAGTGGTTTTCCCTACTTTCTTCAAATTGAGTCTGAATTTGGCAATGAGTTCATGATCTGAGCCATGGTCATCTCCCAGTCTTGTGTTTGCTGACTGTATAGAGCTTCTCCATTTTTGGCTGCAAAAAATATAGTCAGTCTGATTTTGGTATTGACCAACTGGTGATATATGTGTAGAGTCTTCTCTTGTGTTGTTGGAAGAGGACAAACACCCTCTTTCAAAAGCTGTAGAATCTGACCTTTAACAAAGTATTCTTGTTAAAAGTCCGATCATACAGAGTGAAGTAAGCCAGAAAGAAAAACACCAATACAGTATACTAACACATATATATGGAATTTAGAAAGATGGCAATGACGACCCTGTATGCAAGACAGGAAAAAAGACACAGATGTGTATAACGGACTTTTGGACTCAGAGGGAGAGGGAGAGGGTGGGATGATTTGGGAGAATGGCATTCTAACATGTATACTATCATGTAAGAATTGAATCGCCAGTCTATGTCTGACGCAGGATACAGCATGCTTGGGGCTGGTGCATTGGGATGACCCACAGAGATGTTATGGGGAGGGAGGTGGGAGGGGGGTTCATGTTTGGGAATGCATGTAAGAATTAAAGATTTTAATTTTAAAAAAAGTGAAAAAAAAATAAAATAGATTGATTGGTATTGGAAAAAAAATTAAAAAAAATAAAATGAATCTGAAAATATGAATGCAAGACTATGTCAAAAAGAAAAAAAATAAAATAAAAACATTCCAGATATTAAAAAACAAAACAAAACAAAACTATTCTTTATTAGTGAGATAAAGAAAAGGGAAGAAAAACCTGCCTGATGATGGATTTTTTGATGTTACAGTATGATGATAGATTTTATTTTTAAAGTTACTTAAATAATATAGAAAATAAAGCTCATGACTTTAAAGAAATGTCAAAGAGCTATGTTTACTATTCATATATTATGCCCCACCCTTATATTCTGCCCTTATTTAATATGTTTCTCTCTTTAGATAGTACTCTTAGTGATTTGAGGTTGTTTTCAACTCTCTGAACACATATGGTTTTCTCCAGTTTGAGATTTTATTATGTTATACTTCTTAATCCTTGTATGTCATAGTTTAGTTGACAAAGGATAAAGAAATATATGTTCCATAGGTACCCCACCTTATTCAATAAATTTCCAACCCAGTAGTAAAAGTATGTTCTTAAAAATCTGAAAAACACATAGTACATTGACCAGGTATAAGAAACAACATTGCATTTTAAAAAGTACCATTTTGGTGAAAAATAAAAATACTATTTTATTTAACTGAGGACACCAAAGTAGAATTATAATTGAGAATTTTCCTAACCCTGATGAAAGACATCAAGACATAACTTTTCAAAAGTACTAAGGAACTCTAAATAAAAACTGAAAGAATTTATGACTAGTAGACTTGCATCATAGAAATTACTAAAGGAAATCCTCAGACTTCAAGGAAAAGATTCCAGAGAGTAACTCAGTTCCAGAGGAAGAAAATATTTAACAGAAATGGTAAATATTTGTGCTAATATTAAAAAAAAACTATAAAATATTTTTATTCTAACCTCAAAAAATAAGACTGTATAAAACAATAATTATAAAATTATATTTTTGGATTTATAACATACATATAAGTGTGCTATGCTTAATTGCTCAGTCATGTCTGACTGTTTGCCACCTCATGACTATAGCCTGCCAGACTCCTCTGTCCATAGGGATCCCCCAGGCAAGAATACTGGAGTGGGTTGTGACACCCTCCTCCAGGGGATCTTCCCAGGGACTGAACCCAGGTCTCTCACATTGCAGGCAGATTCTTTACCATCTGAGCCACAAGAGAAGCCCACATGTAAGTGTTTTTTTTTTTTTTTTTTTTTGCAGCAAACTTGTAAATTTTACTAAATATAGTTAGTATTAATTTCAAATAGATTGTGATTATTAAGATTCATATTTCAACCTCTGTTATGAACACTTAGCAGTCACTCACAAAATTGATCGTTTTAAAAAGTGAATTTAAATAGAACACTAAAGATATCTATTTAACACAAAAGAATGGAGTAAAGGAGGAAAGAGAAAGGACTGAAGCCATATGGTAAAATATAAAATACAAATTTAACTGTATCAATAGTTATATCAAATATGAATGCTTTTAATATCCCAACAGAATGGTAGAGATGGTCATGACAGATATTTTTGAAATCCAACCCTATGATTTATATAAGACATGAAGTCTAGATTTAAAGCTATAAATAGATTGAAAGTAAAAGAATTTTAAAAAGATCATAAAAACAGTAACCAAAAGAGAGCTTAGGTGGCTATTTCAGTTCTGACAAGATAAGCCTTAAGACTAAATATTTCCAGATGGGTTAATGAATGGAAATTGGAAAATAATTTGAACTCAGTGAAAATGATAACACAACATATCCAAATTTATGGGACATAGCTAGAACATCAGCTAGAGAGAAATTTATAGATTTCAGCAGATTTAACAAAAGAATAAAATACTCTAATCAAACATAAACTTCCACCTTAAGAAATTAGAAAAAGAGAAAAAAAATCCAAAGTAATCAGGAGGAAGGAAAGAATAATGATTAGAAAATAAATAAATGAATGAAAGGGAAAACACAAAATCATAGAAAAATCAGTGGAGCTAAATGTTCTTTGGAAAGATTAATAAAATTGACAAATCTTTAATCATATTAATGAAGAAGAAAAGAAGCAAGCCACAAGTTACCAAATTAGAGATCAAAGAGAAAACATTCCTCTCATCCCTGCTGAAATTAAAAGGGTCACAAGGGAATAAGATGTTATAAACAATTTTGTCAACAGATTAGATATCTCAGATAAAATGAAAAAATGCAAGTTGTTAAAACTGATTCAAGAAAAATGGAAAATATGAATAGACTTAAAAGCATTGAAACTTCAATTCTTCCCACAAAGAAGGTCTAAGCGTAGTTGAAATTGATGGTGAATCCTAAGAAATATTTGAAGAAATAACACTATTGTTTTATAAACTCTTTCAGCAAATATAGAAGGAAGAAACATTTCTCACCTCATTCTTTCAGGCTAGCAATGCACTGGTAACAAAACCAAAGACAGGAGAAAACAAAACAAAACTATAAACCAATACCAATATGCGTTATGAACATAGACATAAGTACCTTAAGTGAAAGCGGAATTCACTCAGTTGTGTCCAGCTCTTTGCGACCACATGAACTATATAGTCCATGAAATTCTCCAGGCCAGAATACTGGAGTGGGTAGCTGTTCCCTTCTCTAGGGGATCTTCAACCCAGGGATTGAATCCACGTCTCCTGCATTGCAGGCAGATTCTTTACCAGCTGAGTCACAAGGAAAGCCCAAATACCCTAACAAAATATTACCAAATCAACTCTAGTAACATATAAAGAGAATTAAACACTGGAATTTATCTCAGGAATGCAAGATTGCTTTAATAATGAAAAATTAATGAAATAGACAATGTTAATGAATTCAGGAGCAAAAATCACATCATTCTTTCAAAAATACAAAACAGTTGTTGGACATATTCCAACACCCATTCATAATAAAAACTCTGATCAGATTAGGAATACTAGGGAACTTCTTCAACCTTGATAAACATCTAAGAAAAACCAAACCAAATTGAACCAAACCAAACATAAAAGCCACAGCTATATCACACTTAATAGTTAAAGGATAACTTCCCTCCCCTTAAACAGAAAGCAAAGCAATAATATTTAATATAGCTACTTGTATAATTTACTGTACAATTCAACAGGCAAAATAGATGTCTCTAGGTGTGAGTTTTTCACTCAGAAAAGATACACCTGTTAGATCTTAAATCTTATAAGGGACTTGGGTTTGTGTGAGTTAAAAACAAAATGAATTGATACTTTCAAGTGCTGATATGGAACTATGTGCTGATGATATTGTACATTGGGAAAATCAGTTTAGGAACCAATGTTTCATTGTCTAGTAAAACTGAAGATGTAAATTTTCTGTGATACCAGCAACTACAACTCCTACATATAAACCCTAAATAAACTCTTGCATATTTATACCAAGATATATAAACAGAATGTTTATAGAATCATTACTCATAGAAGTTAAATACTGAAAACAATCCAAATGTACATTAACAGTAAAATGAATAAACAAATTATGGTATGGTTACAATTACAATGAAAATAAGGTAAAAAGAAAACTAGAGCACAAGGGTAAATCTCAGCATTAGGATGAGCCAAAAAATTAAAAGAATATACATAGTGTAGAATCCATTTACAGATTTAAAAATGAATATTACTTTGGAATGTATATACAGATGGTAAAGTATTTATTTAACAGTAATGAATTAATTAAAAGGCACTTGATCCTTGGAAGGAAAGCTATGACAAACCTAGACAGTGTATTTAAAAGCAAAGGCATCACTTTGCTGACAAAGATCCATATAGTCAGAGCTCTGGTTTTTCTTGTAGTCATGTATGGATGTGAGAGTTGCACCAATAAAGAAGGCTGAGCGCTGAAGAATTGATGCCTTCAAATTGTGATGGTGGAGAAGACTCTTGAGAGTCCTTTGGACTGCAAGGAGATCAAATCAGTCAATCCTAAAGGAAGTCAGTCCTGAATATTCACTGGAAGAACTGATGCTGAAGCTGAAGCTTCAATACTTTGGCCATCTGATGCAAAGAGCTAACTCAAGGAAAATGCCCTGATGCTGGGAGAGATTGAAGGCAAGAGAAGAAGTGGATGACAGAGGATAAGGTTGTTGGATGGTATCACCAATTCAAGGGACATGAATTTGAGCAAACTCTGGGAGATAATGAAGGACAGAGGAACCTGGCATACTGCAGTCCATGGCGTTGCAAAGAGTCAGACATGACTTAGAGACTGAACAGCAACAAAAGGAATCAGTTATCACGAAACTCTGGATAGCAGTTGCATGGTGATGTTAGCATTTGGGTAATTTCTTTGCAGGACTGAACACCTCTATTTTTTTTTTTCTTTCTTGGAGTTAAAAGAAAAATGTCATGGTAATACAATAAATTATATATTGGCTTCAAAAAGCATGTGCTTGTTTAGGAAACTCTGTGAAAATACTCTAGTTTGAAATGTGTAAGCAAAAAAAAAAATGAGAGAATCCTAGAACATAAATCTCCTTCCAGATTAAAAAGAGAGACTATTTGGTAATGCTAATGGGAAAGATGACACATGCTTAAGGCAGAAAGTGAAGAACTAAAGAGCCTCTTGATGAAAGTGAAAGAGGAGAGTGAAAAATTTGGCTTAAAGCTCAACATTCAGAAAACGAAGATCATGGCATCCAGTCCCATCACTTCATGGCAAATAGATGGGGAAACAGTGACTTTATTTTTTGGGCTCCAATATCACTGCAGATGGTGACTGCAGCCATGAAATTAAGACGCTTACTCCTTGAAAGGAAAGTTATGACCAACCTAGATAGCATATTCAAAAGCAGAGACATTACTTTGCCAACAAAGGTCCATCTAGTCAAGGCTATGGTTTTTCCAGTGGTCATGTATGGATGTAAGAGTTGGACTGTGAAGAAAGCTGTGTGCCGAAGAATTGATGCTTTTGAACTGTGGTGTTGGAGAAGACTCTTGAGAGTCCCTTGGACTACAAGGAGATCCAACCAGTCCATTCTAAAGGAAATCAGTCCTGGGTGTTCATTGGAAGGACTGGTGTTGAAGCTGAAACTCTGATACTTTGGCCACCTGATGCGAAGAGCTGACTCATTTGAAAAGACTCTGATACTGGGAAAACTTGAGGGCAGGAGGAGAAGGGGACAACAGAGGATGAGATGGTTGGATGGCATCACTGACTCAATGGACATTGTTTTGGGTAGACTCTAGGAGTTGCTGATGGACAAGGAGGCCTGGCATGCTGCATTTCATGGGCTCGCAAAGAGTCAGACATGACTGAGCGACTGAGCTGGACCTGGAATGGGAAAATGAAGAGGAAGTGATGAAGTGTAGTATCTTATATTTGTATTTCACTTCAGGGTTTACAGTGAGTTTTTAGTTATACCATACACAGTAACTCTGGATGGAGACATAGTTTCTATCATGCCCATTTTACAGATTAAAATGTAGAAGATCATGGTGTATAAGCATCTAGAACAAAATGGTTTAGTTTCTCATCTGAACTTGTTTATAAAAGATCAAATAGTGAATAACCAGAGGCATAAGACAAACTCTCTGGTATGGGGAACTTTTTTTATTCACTTACACAAAAAGCGATATACATAATCTAGTGCTAAGTGTTATATTAAGACTAAATACTGAAAGAACATTCAGAAACGAGAACAATTCCTTATCACCTTCTGTGCTTTTGTCATTGACATAGAGCTGTGCAATGAAATTGCTTAACATGGGACTCACACTGCACTAATAGCTTTCATCTAGGAAGATAATTAAACAAGGAATAGTCATATTAAAAAAGTCAATCTTAATTCTTCAAGGCTGTCTGTTCTTTACCATTTTCACTATCAAAAATTATGGAGGATTTGAGTATGATTAAATTTTAGAATGTGTTATTCTTCTGACATCTTTTTCATAATAAAGTCCAGTAATAAAACTGAGCTGTCCTTTCATTTGCTAAAAATTATTGATTTGCACAGAACCCAATTATGTTTTATTTCTTTTTTGTTTTGATTAATTATGATGATTTTTTAAAATACAAGTAAATTGAATAGTCATTTTATTATAAATTAAAGTATTGATTACTCCTTATAGAGTAAATGTTTTAGAAGGTATAAAGAGTATGCTTAAGCAGACATCAAACTTTATGCCTCCTGGGAATGTATAGTACACTGATTTCCCTTGTTGAAAAAAAGAATTATTTCACCCATTGTGTTTAGACAAATTACTTCAATTAACTGTGGCAAGATCATTAAGCATAGTTAATTTTAATGTAAGACAGATTATCTATAAAATAATCTTAGGATAACCATAATATATATGCTTATACATATATGTATATGTTTATATGCACCTGTTTTTAGATGAATTTTTAAGATTCGTAATTTTTTATAATTGCTGTACTTTGAATTTTAGTTCAATAAATATTCCTTAAAAACTTTCTATATGCCAAGTTAATATCTAGGAGCAGAGCCTGAGACAGCAATTCTTGTTCATGTGTTCTTAGGGGAAGGAAATGAAGTATGAGAATAGAGCAGAGAAGGAAAGTTAAGCCTGGAAGTCGTTTCAGTTTGGCCCAGCTTTGGTCTTATCTCAGGGAAGCTCTTGAGAACAACTTGTTCTTTAGACTCTGTCTGACCTTGAAGCAAGGAGGGGTATACTCTTTGTACCCCTATTCAGTCAGTCCTGGACTGAGCTCAGCCCTATGTGGGTGTGGAGAACTCCTTTAGCCTGAGGTTCTTTGCTGGAAAAGAAATGGGAGCAGCTGTGAATTAGCTTTTAATGGGTAAGGGGCTAGGTGCACTGGCTTGTAAAAGATATTTTGGTGTGACACCAACAACATCCGCTATGTAATATAAGAAAGAGATTCTGCCCTCCAGATATTTACAGTCTTAACAAACTTCGCCACACTTTTGTACTGTTAGGATATCACTCCAAGAATATCCACCAATAAATTCAAGGAAATCTCCACAGAATTGGAAACTTAATGGAGATCATGGTTAGGGTTATCTATTTGAATTGAAAGCATCGTGCAGAAAGCAGAAAACGAATGGAAAACTCAGTCAATGATCTTATGTACAGAATGATCACAATTTTTGATTTCTGGGTCAGAAAGTTTATCTCCCAAATCTTCTTGCTGAAGTTTCAGCACATTAGAAGCATTCCCTAATCTCTACCCTTGGACTGGTAACTCCCCATAATGGCAGTTTGTGCTTAAAGAATTCCCCCTGTTGCTGTTGTTGTTTAGTCACTAGGTCATGTCCGACTCTTTGCAACCCCATGGACAGAAGCACGCCAGGCCTCCCTGACCCTTAAGGGAGCTTGTCATAATTGTTTAGTAAGGTATTGGAATCACCACTAAAAAGTGCTTTAGGCATAACATTGATTTGATTTTATAAAGTGCTAAACCTTATTAGGAGTGTTTAAATCCACTTCCTATAGACTAATTTGATTTGGTTTGCTTTGATATTATTTTTAATAATTATACATACATTTGATCTTTTGATTTTGGGGAAACAAAACCACATTTAATTTTTTAGATGATGTACAATTAGTTGATGAATTTTCTATCAGTTGAAACTTCAGTGCACTTGCAAAGTAATCCTGATTACAGCAGGTAATCTTAATACAATCTGGATGTGTTATTAATCAAAACTGCTGGAACTCCAAGGCAACAGGAGATTCAGAAACACACCCAAAGACCAGACTTAATGACAGAAGAGAATTAGCCCCTCTAGTAGAAGCATCATTGTTCAAGTTGTCTTAGGTGCAAAGCATTTTGGTTCCTGGGCAAGAGGTGATAAGGTTGACATTCTTAGGATGGGATAGCCAAGGGCTTCTACTAGAGGGGCTAATTCTCTTCTGTAATGAAATCTGGTCTTTGGTAGCATGGCTCCAGAGAGAAAAGCCAAGCAGACTGAGTGAATGCCACAGCCAAGGAGGTGCCCTCACCCTCACTGTCATTCTGATTTGTGAAAGTGGCAGGTGCAAAAATATCTAACCTAACAGACTCCAAGTACATACTGATCTGTCAAGTGGTAGGACCCTGGTCTCCTCTGGGATAAATTGATGAGAAAACATTAGGAGCAACACTGTATTCAAGGTCTGTTCTAAATTTATTTGGTAAACATTGATTGAAACATTTATTTAAATTGTAATCCCATCAGATAATTTTATCTGATTTTGTAATCCCATCTCAATTTTAAAACCATTGTAGTATCAAGTGAAAAATATTTCCCTCTTTCAAGCATATTACTGTTAGAATAAAAATTTTGTCATCAGCTTCCAACATGGTGCTTGGTGGTCACCGATTATTTGTGAATGGATGCATAAATGAATGCATGAGTGATAGTGTGGCAGTTTTTGTTTGGGGTGGTATGTAGGAAGGAGAATCTTACAAGCTTATACCAGAAAATAAAATAATATTCTTTCCTTATGAGAAATTCTGATTCTCGTTTCAGGGCTAAAGTGCTCTGATTGTCTTCCAAACAACCATACATTCCTCTGGTTCACCTTTCAAATATTAACTGATTCTGGCCTTCTTATATCTTTTATTAAAGCATTTCCCTATC
Organism: Ovis aries; assembly: GCF_016772045.2. Classification (NCBI taxonomy): domain Eukaryota; kingdom Metazoa; phylum Chordata; class Mammalia; order Artiodactyla; family Bovidae; genus Ovis; species Ovis aries. Next base: position 56,928,536 of record NC_056059.1, on the reverse strand, counting down.
ATTTTATAGAGAAATACAGAAAAGTGGCCTAATAGGTCTGTAAGAGGGTTGGATGGTCAATTTGTTTTGTATAAAAATCATTTTGAAGACATGTCACTTGAGACCTAAGTTAAAAAAAAAAAAAGAAGGGTTACATCTCTGAGCTATTTAAAAATATTTTTTCCTATTGATCTACTCCATCTTTACATAAATGCTTCCACTAAGTTATGAGTAAATATAAGATGATCTGCCTTTGAATATCTATGAGAAAGACATTTGGTTTTTGCATTTCATAAAACCATGGCTAAAGGGCTGTTCTTTGCTCTCATTCAGTGTCCTCCAAACAGCAGTTCTCATGATAAATTCCCGTAATATTTTTTTTATTCTAAAAAAATGATATTGGCCCATATGAAAAGCTGAAATCTTTGCTGTTGGCTCTCTTGCTTCATTTAAAAACAATCATTTTATGGACATGGGCCTTTTTTTATTTTTTATTTTTGGCTACACCATGTGACATTCCTGACCAAAAATCAAACCCAAGCCCTTTGTGGTGGAAGCATGGAGTCGTAACCCCTGGACTGCCAGAAAAATCCATAATCATTTTGTTTTATTTATAAATACATTTTATTTTTTTAAATATGTTTTAATCTGTATATACTAAAAATTATTTTATGAATAAGCACGAAACCCACAGTAATGACTTTAGTGAAATTTGCATTATCATGAATAAAGAGTTATGGTATGAAAAGAGCATATTGTATGGAAAGGTATGTCCTTACTTGACATCCTAGCTGTGTTATTTTGAAAAGTTATTATTTCTCTTGTATTCTGTTTCTCTTTGAAAAAGTGGGGAATATGAGTTCCAACATCCAGGAATGTGCTGGAGCTGACTGACTGAAAAGAGCTGATTGTTAAATATTTATGAACTTTATAAACCACTTTTAAATCATTGGTAGGCTGAAATTTTCCCTAGTGGAGTATTTATGCCACAGAGATTGTCATGCATTATGAATCAGGACTTATTTTTTTAAGAATCAGCTTATTAGCTCAACAGTGATTGATATTATAAAGAACAAATGAAATAATATATATAAAAGTATTTTGTGATCCTCAAAAATCTGTGCTTAAAAATCAGTGTAGTAGAGGCAAAGTGATTTATTATTCAATTGTATTACATATATAACAATTATTTTCCAATTGATAATTTAAAAATTCATTTTTAGAAGAGATTATTAAAGTTTTAGAAAAAGTAATTTAAAATAAAATAAGCAAATTTATCTCTAAAATAATATTATTGGAAAGATAAGTAATATATTTTTCTTTCTTGAAGATATGAAACAATTCAAACAAATCCACATGGGTTTTAACAGGGAAATAAATTCAGGTGAGCAGAGAAGAAAGCAAAAAAAATATTCTCTTTCTAAGCGGAAAGGGAATTGATCAGGAAATAAATTCTTAGTAAAAGAGTTCAATTTATAAAAACTTTAAAATTCTGTAAACACATTCTTCTAGTTTTACTGAGGTATAGTTGGAAACAAATATTGTATATATAATACAGTAAACAAGTTAATGTTTTGATATATGTTGTGAAACAATTAATTTGATTAACATATTTGTTTTCTCACAGAGTATCATTTTCTTGCCTGTATATATCTGTGTGTGGTGAAAACACGTTGGATCTACCCTTTAAGCAAATTTCAAGTATGCAACACAGTATTGTTAACTATAGTCACACTGTTTTGCATTACATCTACAGAATTTATTCACCTTGAGTAACTGAAACTTTTACCCTTCAGCTAATATCTCCTCATTTTCCCCTTGCCTCAGCTTCTGGCTGCCACCTTTTTATTTTTATTTTTTGCTTCTGTGAATTTGACTATTTTAGATTCCACATATAAATGAGATCACTCAGTATTTGTCTTTCTGTGTTTGGCTTATTTTCCTTAGCATAATATCCTCTAGGTTCATCTCTACTGTCAAATGGCAGGATGCATTTCTTTCCTTCCCTTTTAGATAGGGAGCTTCATAAAACGGTAGAGTTTTTTTTTAAGACTCAATAATGTTATGTAATATATGTAATGTTATGTAATGTATACTATATATAAATATAATATTTAACATGTTTTTGTCATTCATCCATCAACACATATATATATTTCTATACACAAACAATAAAGTACTTGTTTTAAAAAATAAAGAATATTCCCATTCACAATAGCAACAGAAATAAGACTTAGGAATAAAGTTAACCAAAGAGATGAAAGACTTGTACAGTAAAAAGTATAAAATGTTGATGAAGAAAATTAAAGAAGACAGAATATGGAAAAACATCCTGGGTTCATGGATTGGAAGGATTAATTTTGTTTTGATCTCCATACTATCGCAAATGATGTACAGATTCAGTGCAACTTCCATCAAAATCCCAATGGCATTCTTTACAGAAATAGAGTAAGCAATGCAAAAATTAATTTAAAGCAACAAAGGCACTGAATAACCAAATCAATCTTTAGCAAGAGCAAGGCTGGAGATATCACATTTCCTGATTTCAAAATTTTATAAATTTTAAATGAGAAAAATATATTTCTCACATTATTAGAGTACCTATGCTTGTCAGACTTTATTGTTTTTGGCTCCAGAATCACTGCAAATGGTGATCACAGCCATGAAATTAAAAAACGCTTACCCCTTGGAAGGAAAGTAATGACCAACCTAGATAGTATATTCAAAAACAGAGACATTACTTTGCCAACAAAGGTCTGTCTAGTCAAGGCTGTGGTTATTCCAGTGGTCATGTACGGAGGTGAGAGTTGGACTGTGAAGAAAGCTGAGCACCGAAGAATTGATGCTTTTGAACTGTAGTGTTGGATAAGACTCTTGAGAGTCCCTTGGGCTGTAAGGAGATCCAACCAGTCCATTCTAAAGGAGATCAGCCCTGGGTGTTCATGGGAAGGACTGATGCTGAAGCTGAAACTCCAATATTTTGGCCACCTCATGAGAAGAGTTGACTCATTGGAAAAGACTCCGATGCTGGGAAGGATTGTGGGCAGGAGAAGGGGACGACAGAGGATGAGATGGCTGGATGGCGTCACCAACTCGATGGACATGAGTTTAAGTGAACTCTGGGAGTTGGTGATGGACAGGAAGGCCAGGTGTGCTGAGATTCATGGTGTCTCAAAGAGTCGGACATGACTGAGTGACTGAACTGAACTGAACTGATGCTTGTAAGTATAATTCCTAGCTCTTCTCTCTCAAAAATATTCACTCTGGAATGTCTGTTTTTCAGAGAGACTTTCTTTAAGTCTCATGTTCCTCAGCATCTCTACCGAAGATATTATTTTTCATCACTCTGTTCTAGCTCCTTCTCCAATGGTTTCCATACTGGCTTTCAACTTTTTGTTCCTTCTCACACTTCCTCTTCTCTCTCCCTACCTCACAACCCCCATTCTTTAGAGATAGGGTGGGCTATTGTGACACCATGGACTGTAGCCTGCCAGGTTCATCTCTCCATGGGATTTCCCAGGCAAGAATCTTAGAGTGCGTTGCCATTCCCTTCTCCAGGGGATCTTCCAAACCCAGAGATTGAACCCGTGTATCCTTCATTGCAGGGGGATTCTTTACCACTGAGCCACCAGGGAAGCCCCTAGTCCAATAACTGGTGTCCTTATAAGACAAAAGAGAGAGAGGGATTTGAGACATAAATCACAGGGGAGAAGACCATGTGAAGATGAAGGCAGAGATTAGAATTATGCCATCACAATGCATGGAAGCCTGAAGACCCAGAAGCTGGAAGAGGCAAGCAAGAGTCCTCTCCTCCAGCCTTCACAGAGAAAGAGAACTCCTGTTCCCTTGTGGTTTCTTCTTCCCCACATCATTTGTTTATCATTATGGTATTTTGAAAAACATACTTCCTCTTCACTCATGGCATTTTCAACCTCAGGTCTTTACTCAGTATTCTTTCTGCAAGAAATTCTTCTTCTACATGAAATGCATCCTCCAACATGAAAGACTTTGTCCACCCTTCATGATTCAACCCAAATACCATGTCTGTAGTGGTATTATTTTTCTAGGGCTATAACACATTACTACAAGGTTTGGAAGCTTAAAATAACAGAAATTGACTTCCTTAGCATTTTGGAGGCCAGAATCCATAATTAAAGCATTGGCAGGACCATACTCTTTCTGAAGGTTCTGTAGAGAATACTTACTTATTTCTTCCAGTTTCTGGGGTTCCAGGCTTCTTTGATTTGTGATGGCATTATTCTGATCTGTGCCTTTATCTTCACATTGGCTTCCCCTTTGTGGCTCTTTTTTTTTTTTTTTTCCCAAACACCTTCACAAATGTCCTGTGTTCTTTAGGGCACTAATCACAATGCCAGAAAAATTACAGTTCAAGTATGAATTACAATTATTAAAACTACCCATTTATTTAGAATAATATTTTAAAGTCTGACTTCCCCAGTGAACTACCAGTTCTGTGAGGACTGGCCTGGGTTGGGCAACCCCAGTGCCCAGCTCAGGACAAGCAAAGAACAGGAGCTCAATGAATGTATGATGAATTAACAAAATACAAATAAGTGCAGAACCAGGGCAAAAAGACCTGGAGCCCTGATTTCCCAGCTACAGATTCACCTTCTCTTTCTTTTCTCTTGTAAGTTGACCAGTCATTGAATTGGGGCCTACCCTAACTCCAAAATTATCTCATCCAGAGATCCCTTATTTAACCATATTTGAAAAGACAAAATTTCCAAATTAGATCACATTCACAGCTACTGAGACATACTGGGACATAATGTTTTCAAGGATACAATTCAGTCCAAAATAGGAAGGAAGGAATCCCTTCATTCCTCAGCTAAAAATTTTCTTTCTGTCTACTGAGTTCTCCTATGGCTACATCTTTATGCCCCTTAGTGGTGGTCTTATGTTCTGTCCTTCATTGACAGGACATTGATTTGTTCTGTACTATTGTTTGCATACCAGTCTAATATTCCAGACTGTACATTCCTTAAGGATTGTGTTTAGTTTAATCTGTATCCAGTAGAAATCTTAAACCAAGACTTATATGAATGGAAATTTGAGAAATATTCATTGAGTAATGCTTGTGACCAAGTGCATTGAATTCTCATTTGTATTTATCACTTAGTCACACCAGAGCTACAGTTCCAAATCTTTTTGTTCAACAATCCACTAACCAGGATAATGCAAAGTAAATACCTACTGTTATTGAGCAATGTTTGCAACCAAGCAGTATTCATCTCAAGGAAGAACATTCTAACTAAAAGATTTCCTAGTGTTTATTTTTTATCATGTCAAAGTAAACTTCTCTAATAAATACATATTTGTTTAAAAAATGCACAGTAGCAAGTATCTAACTTTAATGTAAATTTTTATAAGTAATATGTCAAAGTCTGGTAGAAAGGCTTATTTCTATAGAAGACAACTCTCATCAAAAGTGACAGGCCTGTCATATAAATTTCGTGGAGGTAGAATTTAGTACATTGCAACTTTCAGCTGGAATTTAGTTTAACGTGAACAGGAAGTCAGAGTAACTAAGTACTCAAGTAAGAAATATGTTCCCATCGCTAATAACTTATGCTGCACAATTTCAATAACCTTTAAAAAAACTTTCCCCTTTAGGATTTGCTGATAGGTAATCGAATGCAATTTTCTCCCTTTGCAATGTGTTCAAAGTTTATTAGTTTATATTGCTTAGTCGAATTCAATAACTGACATTTATCATTTTGAAAATGTGCAATCTAGTCACATATTGTAGAATTTACATTTATTTCAAATCAGATTGATTGGAATTTCAAATCTCTAAAGCTTCAATTTCATCTAGTTGCAATTATGTAAAACTCATGTATCAATTTCCAAATCAGTCTATATTTATACTTTTACTACATCTAGTAAGGGTTGGCTTTTTAGAACAGCTTCTGGCAAATGTTCTTGCCAGAAATGAATATAAAGATTGTTTGAGAACAACATTCTGCACTCTTGCTTTATGTTTAGAAAGCTTTCTGACCATTTTAAATATATTTTAGGAAAAACGGTCAAACAGAAACTTCTGTAAATCATAGCCAGACCAAAGTGCAGTTGTGGCAACACATATCAACTTGGAAAAGGACAAATTAATGATGAAGGAAAATATGTAATTAGTCACTTTGTATGTGAAAGTAGAAATTTACCACTTAGGAAATGTCAATGATGACAAAATATCTCTGGCATATTTTCACAAATTTCTCTTGGGGACATTGTGTGTTTAAAGGAATAAAGATAAAACTGCTGATGATCCCCTTCAAATGAAATCGGGCATCCGATGCTTACATCTCTCTGTAAAAAGGAAGTCAGGGAAGCTTACGCATGATGGAAGATTCTGGGGTCAGTAAAGGACCATGATTTGCAGGTATGTATGTCCTCATACAGCTCGCCTGACAGGTGCTTTTCAGTTCATTTTCTGTATGCCTCAACCTCACAAGCAATTGTCAGTTTTTTAGGACTTAGAAACATATCTTTTATGGTTTTTGTGTTTCCTATACTGTTGAAGATAGGAGGCAGTATGGTTTAATATTTGAAGTAACCCCATTATTAAACAATTATTTTTGGAACACTTAGAGGGGCCATATTTAAAGAAGCAATGGTGAGTTTGGCTATAGGATGGTAGGAGACTGAAGGATTTTCCTTGCCATCAATGAAACTTGCCTGAGATGACAGTAAATTAAGCAGCAACAATGAGCTAATTTAAATGCTCTGTTAGGGAAATAGAGTATACCAGGAGAGCTCATAACATAAGCAGACAACATAGTTAGAGGGGGAAAGGTGGGTCAAAATCTTCCTGGATGAAACATGTATTAATCTCTGTGTCATAGGTGAAGATGAGGGAAGAGATGAAAGTCATATGTGCAAAGACCCAGGTATAAGTGAGAGCATGTGTGCGTGCTAAGTCGCTTTAGTCATGTCTGACTCTGCGATCCTATGGACTATAGCCTGCCAGGCTTCTCGGTCTATGGGGCTCTCCAGGCAAGGATACTAGAGTGGGCTGCCATTCCCTTCTCCAGGGTATCTTCTCAACCCAGGAATTGAAAATGCATCTCTTATATCTTCTGCATTGGCAGGCAGGTTCTTTACCATTGCACCACCTGGGAAGTCCCTATATCTTTCTTCAAATACATGGGGGAAATGTCCATTCCATTAAGAGGTAGCCAGATTTTACTATTGACATATCAGTAAGAGAGCGTCAGTAGTCTAGTAAATGGGATCACTAAATCAACACTTGTTTTTCACTTCAAATTTAACCTTGCATAAAAGTAATCAGAACTTTTCTTTGTCATATAATATATTTCAGCTACAAAGCTCTTTGCCTCTGCTGGCAGGTAAATCTTGGCACTCTGTCCAGGTTTTGCTTCACTGTTCCTTATTTTAAATATCTATGAGTTACATGTCAATCCCAAAGGGAAGCTACTGGTGGTGCAGAGGTTAAAGTGTCTGCTTGCAATGTGGGAGACCTGGGTTCTATCCCTGGGACGGGAAGATCCCCTGGAGAAGGAAATGGCAACCCACTCCAGTATTCTTGCCTGGAGAATCCCATGGAGGGAGGAGTGTGGTAGGCTACAGTCCACGGGGTCGCAAAGAGTCGGACACGACTGAGCGACTTCACTTTCACTTTCATGAATTACATGTCAATCCCAAACTCCCTAACTGTCCCCCCATCCCCATAACCATAAGTTTGTTCTCTAAGTCTATGAGTCTGTTTCTGTTTTATAAATAAGTTCAGTTGTATTATTTGTTTTTAGATTCTGCATATAATCTATATCATAGGTAGGGAGTTTGGGACTGATATATACACACTGCTATAATTAAAATTAGATAACCAATAAGGACCTACTGTATAGCACATGGAACTCTCCTTGATATCAGGGAATGACCTAAATGGGGAATGAATTTGAAGAAGAATAGAAACATGTATGTGTAGAACTGAATCACTTTGTTGTACACTTGAAACTATCACAATACTGTTAATATAAAATAAAAAGTTTAAAAACGTCTATGAATTAAAACACACATATATCAGGAAAGGTCTGAGTGTGAAGTCGCTCAGTCGTGTCTGACTCTTTGCGACCCCATGAACTGTAGCCTACCAGGCTCCTCACTCCATGGGATTCTCCAGGCAAGAGTACTGGAGTGGGTTGCCATTTCCTTCTCCAGGGGATCTTCCCAACCCAGGGATTGAACCCGGGTCTCCTGCATTCCAGGCAGATGCTATAACCTCTGACCACCAGGGAAGCCCTATAATACTCTCAAGATCTATCTATGTTGTCAAAAATGGCAGCATTTCCTTCTTTCTCATAGATGAATAATATTCCACTGTACATATACAGTCAGCCCTCAGTATCCAAAGGTGATTGGTTCCAGGACCTGCAGCAGATACAAAATCTACTGTAGTCTAGTCCCAGAGATTCAACAAACCACAATTGCAAACATTTTGGGAGATCTCTAGTCCTTCCCATTCTGTTGTTTTTCTCTATTTCTTTGCATTGATCGCTAAAGAAGGCTTTCTTATCTCTTCTTGCTCTTCTCTGGAACTCTGCATTCAGATGCTTATATCTTTCCTTTTCTCCTTTGCTTTTCACCTCTGTTCTTTTCACAGCTATTTGTAAGGCCTCCACAGACAGCCATTTTGCTTTTTTGCATTTCTTTTCCATGGGGATGATCTTGAGAGACAGTCAAATGACCTCCTCAGCTCAGGTTCAGGATTGGAACTGGATTCAATATGAAATCAACTAAAACCCAAGTTGGAAACATTGCCCTGTAAATTTTTTTTATTAGGATTTAGCTGGGTAAAAGGCTAGAATCTCTCTGAGGTTCACATTCAATTCAAACAATGAACAAATATGACTTTTAATAAATAAAGTGTGGGGAAAGGCCATAGGCTTTATTTTGGTATATCTAATTTGGGTTCAAAGCAAGAACAAAAGCAAAGAGAGGCTCAGAAAAAGTCACAGTGAACCTGAGCTTTGAGGCTTTCTTTTTTTTTTTTAATTGTTGGAAAAGTATTTTTTTTTACAATTTTGTGTTAGTTTCTGCAATACAACAATGCGAATCAGTCATAATTATATATATATATAGGCAACCCACTCCAGTATCCTTGCCTGGAAAATCTCATGGACAGAGGAGCCTGGTGGGCTGCAGTCCATGGGGTCGTAAAGAGTCAGGCATGACTGAGCAACTAACACTAACACTATAATATATATATATGTGTATATATATATATATGTATATATATATATATATAAAATATATATGTGGGATATATATATATATATATCCCTTCCCTCTTGAATCTTCCTCCCTTCCCCTCATCTCTTTCCTCTAGGTCATCATAGAGCACCAGGGTGGACTCCTTGTGTTATGTATTAACAACAACTTCCCCTTTCTTTCCAACATTCTTTCCCTTCCCCAGCAGTAGACATCTGGTGAGGGTGGTGGGAGGAGGAACCCTATCTCTTGTCTTGAATCTTCAGTCTTGACAGGCACTAAGGTCTCAGCCTACTTAATTATTCGATTCTCTGCCTCCTTGTGGAGTAGGGGATCTGATGGTCTAGACACAGTACATTTTTCTACTCCTGGATGGTTATGGTCTCCTCTCTTCCCCCAGATCTATCAGCTCTCCACCCATGCCCTGAGGACAGCAGTGTGCTGCTCTTCCCCCAGAGGCTTAAGGGAGGAGAGGGAAGAAAAATCCTTCTCCACAACAGCTGTTGCCAGCCTCCCAAGAATGCCCCAGGAGGAGGTTTTCTCAGATCTCTCACCCTACTCAAGTCTTTCTGGTGAGCATTCAGTGAGGTCCGTGTAGAAGCTCCTGCTGCTCTGCTGCTAAGTCGCTTCAGTCGTGTCCCACTCTGTGCCACCCCATAGATGGCAGCCCACCAAGCTCCACCGTCCCTGGGATTCTCCAGGCAAGAACCCTGGAGTGGATTGCTATTTCCTTCTCCAAAGCATGAAAGTGAAAAGTGAAAGTGAAGTCTCTCAGTCGTGCCTGACTCTTAGCGAGCCCATGGACTGAAGCCTGCCAGGTTCCTCCGCTGATGGGATTTTCTAGGCAAGAGTACTGGAGTGGGGTGCCATTGTCTTCTCCAAAAAGCTCCTAGAAGTTGTTAATTTTTTATCTGTGGTTGTTCTACAATTTCACATGTCAAGCAAAAATTAATTAGAAATTAATTTTTAAAAATTGAACCTAACTTTTATTACCTGCTCATGTGTCACCCAGTGTCTGTCCCAGGTAAGCAAGTAATCACATCCCTCTCTCTCTGAAAGCATCTGTCTCTTCTTAGATTTTCAGTTAGTTGATAGTTCTGCAACCTCAGCACTTTTATGGGTTCAGTGAAAGTTGTGAGTTGTTAGGTGATCCAAATTTTCCTGGTCTAAGTTTGGAGTAATAATCTTTCACACTATCTATCTACATCCTAAGCAGAGGCTGGAGACTCACTACATTCTTGATTCTCTCCTTTCTGTGGTTGAAGGTATTTGCAACCGTCCTCTTCTTAGTTTTTCTGTTTCTTCACAGATCTTCTTAGTTCAGTGATCCACACATTCAGTTTCCACTTCATTTTACTGGTGTTTCTTGCTCTTGCAACATAATAGATGTGTCTTCTGATTAATACTGCTGATTCAAGTCTTTCATGAACAAATTCTTAAAGATATTTTTCTTGTAGTAATTTGTTGTCATAAGGAAATAATTGTTTATTAAAATTTATCTATTTTTAAGTGAAGGATAATTACAATAGTGTATTGGTTTCTGCCGTACATCAACATCATGTATATACATTTCTCTCCCTCTTGACCCTTCCTCCTACTTCCCACCCCATCCCACCCCTCTAGGTTGTCACAGAGCCCCAGTTTAGAAATACTTGTTTTTAATACATCAAGTAAGGAAGCAGTCACCCTGCTTATTATTTTTGTGCCAATTATAGAAAAAAATACTAAAAATGGTGATTAAGAAGCTAATTTTTCCATGATGAATTTTTGTTATATTGGTTACTTAAAGCTTTTTATCTAAAAACTGAGGCAGATACATTTTTAAGTCAATGTCATTTCTTTGATGGCATAGTTTGGGGATATCTTTAGCATGCTAAAGTTTCTATTTGTTTTCTTATACAGAAAGGAAACATGATAAATCTCAGCAATGCACACGTTCAACACTTTCTTAAAGTAGAATCTTCGTGAACTGAATTTCATAACTAGCCTTAGTAACCTGTTTTGTGATCTTTTTAAAATTATTATATATATATATATAATTTACATATATGTAATAATTATATATATAATTCAGACACATTAAGTCTCATTTGTGTTATATTTAAAAGGGTGGCTATAATCTTAAAATCTCAAAAATAAATGCACTATTTACCTGCCTGGCTTAAAATATGTGCCTACCTTTATGCTACATTTTTTGTATATTAGTACTATATGCTTCATATACCTTCATTTTTAGATGATTTATGCTTACTTACTATATATTTTATTTTTAAGTGTTGTAGACTCTTCATGATGTTCTGATTGGTTTAAAACATTACCATTCCAACTTCATGGCATTCAATATCTTCTACTCTAAAATTATTCAGTTTTGCTTACAGCATAGTTTCGAATTTCATAGGTTACCCTACACAATAGCTTAGATCCAAAAGGGGAGGACAACTGGGAGTACGAAAGGTGGGGGTCATGTATTTTCCCTGGCTTCAGAGTGTCTGAGGACCAAATATGATTTATCTTTGCAGTGATGGGAAGTCATATAGCAGAGTAAAACCCACAGACTAGAGTCATGCAGACATAAATTTAAACTCTGGCTCTACCACTTGCTAATGCTAACTATATAACTTCAGATATTTCCATGAAAATTGTAAGCCTTATTTTTCTTACCTGAAACAAAAACAAAAGCTAATGATGGAAACTAACTGCTAAGATTTATTGTAATGATTAAATAAAAATATTTAATTTAATTTAACAGAAACCCCATAACTGTAAAGAAGGATGAGCACTGAAGAACTGATGCTTTCAAATTATGGTGCTGCAAAAGACTCTTGAGAATCCCTTGAACTGCAAGGAGATTAATCCAGTCAATCCTAAAAGAAGTAAATCTTGACTCTTTGGAAGAACTGATTCTGAAGCTGACACTCCAATACTTTGGCCACTTCATGTGAAGAGCCTGCTCATTGGAAAAGACCCTGATGTTTTGGGAAAGACTGAAGGCAAAAGGAGAAGGGAGAAGCAGAGGATGAGATGGTTAGATAGCATCACTGACTCAATGGACATGAATTTGAGCAAACTCCACGAGATAGTGGAGGACAGAGGAGTCTGCTGTGTTGCAGTTCATGGGGTTGCAAAGAGTCAGACATGACTTAGTGACTAAAAAACTATAACACACACACTCAAAGGTCTTAGCTAAGAATCCTATACATAGTAAGACTCATAGTATAAGAAGTATAAATGTGGTGTTTTTGGCTTCAGGAAAGAGGAAGTCATGGAGGGAAATGAAGTATCATTTACTAAGAATCTACTATCAGGCACAATGCTAAGAACTTCCTGTGCATGACTTCATATTATCCCCACAATAATGCTAGAATGTAAGTATTATTATTTTCACTTTTGTAGATTTTTAAATGAAGGGAAGGGAAGAATTAATGAGAACCTGAGGCATATAATGTTCTCATCTCTCCCAAGTTTAGACAGCCCAAATGACATACTGGGATTTAAACGAAGTACTTGAAAAATGTGTGATTTCTTCTACATTATTCTTAATCTTTTTGCTTCAATCCAAGTTAGGAAAAAAACAAATCTATACATCTTTAAAATAGATGAAATTTAATATAGAGCCTTGGATACAGGTCATGGTAAAGCTGGAGAGCTAAGCAAGGCATTGAGGCACACAGACACAAGACAACACAGACACAAGCCAGGACAAGCTTACCATTTCTAGAACAGAGATCTAGGCAAAGAGACAGTGTTACTAAATTCCAGGGGCTGGGGTCACCTGGTGAAAGCTGAAGTTATGTTGGAGCTGTCTAGGAGGAGCTGAAGTCAGGGGAGCATCCAGCAGCCAAGAAATACCTCTATAAGCAAAGAGAGACATACTCTGGCTTCTCCTTTCTCCTGCTAACTCTCCGATCTTCTGCTATTTCCTCCTATTGTGTAATACTGATCAAGCCACCTAATAAAAAATTAGGGAAGATACAGCCTACAAAGATTAGTTGAACTGTGATGCAGAGCAGAGCAAAAGCAAGTAAAATGGATTTGGAAGCAAACTGCCAAGAATAGGAAGTCCAAATTCCTCTAGACTCCCTTCCAAAGTGTTCCCACTTTCTTTAGCCTATTTTGAAAGTGCCTGTGTCAATATGTTCATCTTTTTTTCTCCTTGGTCACTTTTCAGTTATATATTTTTACACAGATGTTAATTGTTTTTGTTTTTCACATCACTTATGTAAGTCTCTTGAGGACTGGGAAAGTATTAGTTCAGTCTGACAGATACCCAGTCTGTCCTCCTGTTGAAAGAGGTGCCTGTAGACACGGAATGATAATGAAGGTAGGTTTTGAATTGTGGCAGATGAATGCATCTTTCATGTACCATCTGCTTTTTGAATTGAGTTGTAGACAAATTGTTTATATTGACTCCATGTTTAAGCTGCTACCAAATTAGGACCCATGAAGTTTTTTATTCCTAAAGTGCCTAAGTAGGTGGATTTGATTTCTGTACTAGCCAAGTTTGTGTTGATTTTTGTATTTATGAACTAACAACTTTATTTATCTTGGTCGTCTTTCGGCATTTTGTTATTTGATTTATGTTTGGCTGGCTCTTCTGGCTAGAATATATGCTCTGTAAGGACAGGAACTTATGCATTTTGCAAAGCCACCTGGTTTAGAGTAAGTGTTCAGTTAATGTTTGTGATTCAATAAATGCGCAAGATCTGTCTAGGCAGTGTTTCATCTATTGTTGTATTTTTAGGATTGGAAGTTGCCTTATATGTTCTGAAATTGGTCATAATATCCTGACAGTTAACTTTATTAAACCTGTTGTCTCAGATATCACAGTACCTTTTGTTCCTGCAGCAACCATTTTCCTTATTATGATTGTGTAGATCTTAGAAGACAATTAAGTAAAAAAAATTTTTGCTTGCATTTTCCCTAGCATTTGTTTAATATATATAACCAATTTCAGGATTTTCCTCATCATTTTAGGATCTGAAAATGTAAACTTATACACCACAGTATTCAAGAGAAATCTGACTGTTTTCCTTAGTTCAAATAAGTATTCTCTTATTAAAATGATCTCATGTGATTATGATGAATACAAGTATATATTTCAATTTTCTTATGAAAATCAATAAACTGCTATGTATTTATATAGCACCAAGTTGATTTTCATTAGAATGGTAAAATATGTGCTGATATTCATTGTTTAATTTATTTATGTTTGTCCCCCCAAATTCCCACTAATTTTTACAATGGCTGTGTAATAGTGGTGCAATCGCAGATGAGCTGTTTATCTTAGAGTCTGTTTATGAACACCACAAAAATTTTTGGTGTCTCTTTATATGGTAAAGTTCTATTACTTTAGTAGCTATACTAAAAAAGAGCTGTAATGCTGTTCCCACTGAGCCAGGGTAGAATATGTTTGCTCAACATCCCTGATTTTGAGTTTGGGAAAAAAATACAATTTATACAACACAGTAAGATATAGAACCCAGATTCTGGAGCTAGGTTACCAGGGTTTGAGTCTCAGTTTTGATATTTATTATCTTGGAATCTTGGGCAAGATTCTTTTTTTGTTGTTGTTGTTGTTATGATACTTTATTTTATTTTTTTTTAATTTTAATTTTTACTTTGTTTTACTTTACAATACTGTATTGGTTTTGCCATACATTGACATGAATCCACCACAGGTATACATGCGTTCCCAAACATGAACCCCCCCCCCCCTCACCTCCCTCCCCATGACATCCCTCTGGGTCATCCCCGTGCACAAGCCCCAAGCATCCTGTATCCTGCATCAGACATAGACTGGTGATTTGATTCTTACATGATAGTATACATGTTTCAATGCCATTCTCCAGAATCATCCCACCCTCTCCCACTCCCTCTGAGTCCAAAAGTCCTCTATGCACATCTGTGTCTTTTTTGCTGTCTTGCATACAGGGTCATCATTGCCATCTTTCTAAATTCCATATATATGTGTTAGTATACTGTATTGGTGTTTTTCTTTCTGGCTTACTTCACTCTGTATAATTGGCTCCAGTTTCATCCATCTCAGCAGAACTGATTCAAATGTATTCTTTTTAATGGCTGAGTAATACTCCATTGTGTATATGTACCACAGCTTTCCTATCCATTCATCTGCTGATGGACATCTAGGTTGTTTCCATGTCCTGGCTATTATAAACAGTGCTGCGATGAACATTGGGGTACATGTGTCTCTTTCAATTCTGGTTTCCTTGGTGTGTATGCCCAGAAGTGGGATTGCTGGGTCATAAGGCAGTTCTATTTGCAATTTTTAAAGGAATCTCCACACTGTTCTCCATAGTGGCTGTACTAGTTTGCATTCCCACCAACAGTGTGGGAGGGTTCCCTTTTCTCCACACCCTCAATAACTCAGTTTTCTCCTCTTCAAAATGGAATAAAAATACCTACTTCAAAGGGCTTTTAAGAGGATTAAATGAGTTAATAAAATAAGTAAAAGGGTTTAGAACAAATCTTGATACTTGGTTAGCACATATAAATGTTAGCTATCATCTACATGATCATACAAGTAATTGTATGTCTTCAAGGCTTAGTACATCTCAGTATATACACCACCCAAACTCCTCTCCATGGCCCGTGTGGTCTTACATCACCATCTCTTGCTACTTCTCAACTCATCTCATGCTTCTATTCCTTGGCTTATTCTAACCAGTATCTCTGGTCATCTGCAAGTCGCCAGAAAAGCCAAGCTATTTCCTGTCTTGAAGTCACTGTATCTGTCAATTTACCCATGTGGAAGATTCTTCACATGAATGGTTTGTTCTCATCTCCGGGTCTCAACTGAAAAATGCCTTCTCCCCAGAAAGGCTTTCCTTTGCATATCCTATGTAATTATTACCACAATCCTGCCATGATTTATTTTCTATCAGACAAGTCTGGATTTTTTTCTCCCAAAAAATTATTATTCCCATAGAATAATCTGTCATTTTTTTTAAAGAATGTTTTCCTCAGTGGAATATAAGTTCCTAAGGTCAGGGAACTTCTGTGTATTGTAAATTATTTTATGTCCAGTGTCTGGCACAGTCCCTGGCATACAAGATACACTCAACTATTTGTTTAATACATAAATGGTAAAATTAATAAATGAGTGAATGAATATAAAGGATTGAATGTTGTCTGTTTCAGGCTTTAAGGAGACAAAACCTTAGAATAGTGACCAAAAATGATTATGGCAAAAGCAATGTGGCTAGACTCTCTGGATTATATGAACATAGGTAAATATTGGAGTTTTCTGAGTATCTATTAATTGATTGGGCACTGTTTGATGTCAAGTGAAGAACTTCAAAAAATAGGAAAGCTCATGAAGACTTTGGGATTTAGTATGAAAGTTTATAGTTCAGATCTGAGCTGTGAAGTTTAGACTCCCACAGGAAAATGAATATACCCAAGGTAAGAAATTAAATAAAGAAACTTAGTTATGCCTCACAATTGCATCTTCCATTATACTGGGAAATAGTTCTGCCTGTAAGTTCCACATCTAGACTGAAAGATCCACAAGGGCCAGGAGCTAGTTTGCCTAGCCCTTTCTCCCCAGCAGCTGTCTCAGGCACATTTGTACTCAGTCCATGGTTTTTGAGTGAAAGGGAAAAATGGTTTACATCAGCTGTCTTTAGCGTTGAGAAAAGAACCCAAATTCGAAGTTTACTAAGTAGGAAAAATATATGTGGTTATTTTAAAATATGTGGTTAAAAGGTTCTTATTAGAAATTGTTGCCATAGCAAAATGCATTATTTTATTTAAAGCTACAAAATTCTACACAATTATACAAATGAGACACTGGGACTTAGATTCCTGCTAAGCCATTAAATGAAATGGTTGTGTTGAAATGCAAATTACCCTCATTCTGGAACCACAAATCTCAAGCCCTCTCTATGGTATTCTGTCTTCTCCAATTTGTTGTAGGGTAGCGAATACAGGTTTTGTGTGGAATACAGAGCCATAGTGCAACTTTTATCCAAATCATGATGTCTGACTACCAGTTGCAGTTTGAAATTGTCAGTGTATTTATTAGGGCAATGGTGCATGCAGGATATGTGGGTTCAGTCCCTGGGCTGGGAAGATTCCCTGGAGAAGGAAATGGCAACCCACTCCAGTATTCTTGCCTAGAGATTTCCATGGACAGAGGAGCCTGCTGGGCTACAGTCCATGGGGTTGCAGAGTCAGACACGACTAAACAACAACAGCGTGTCAGAGATAACTGCAGCTAAATAGTGCATCATTCTGTGAAAACAAGACAGTTTGAATTTTAGCTTCAAATAGTTCCTGAATCAAAGTGAATAAAGACATAATCAAAAATTATTTCCTGAGAGGAAGCAAAATAGGTAATTAACGACTCTATAATATTAAGGTTGAAGATGTGCTTCTATGTTTTGAAAGCCCTAGTTTTTCTCACTCTAGTTGTCTCTGAAATGTGAGTTTCTCTGCCTTATTGTCAAAATAGACCATAAAATTTGCTTTGCCATGCGAGTTCATGAGCATGGGAGTTCAAGCAGAAGCTTCAAGAGCAATTGAGTGGTTCAGGTTCCTTTTTCTCTTTTTATCACTCTCTGTCAGCCTTTTGTTAGAAGGAGAAAATACAAGGAGTAGAGCTTCAACACAATTGTAAACAACAACAAAAATGCATTGGGTTGTTACTACAGCAAAGCTAACCAATTCAAATTTTATTTGTAAAATGTCAGGACAACAAAAGTACCTACCTCTTAAGTTTTGTGAAGGTTAAATGAGAGATTTCACGTTTAGGTCATTATTCAGGTTAGTGCTTGGCATATAGCAACCTCCTAAAGAAAGATGTCAATTGAAGTTAATATCATTTTTTTTTAATCTTTTCTCCACAGTCAGATACTAAATACTTTTAGAACACAGGTAATAATTTCACCTTAATGTAAATAAGGAAATGGAAAGAAAAAGAACATATTTTTGGTATATTTTATCTTTCACTAGGCTTTCTAACTATTTTAAATAATTTCAACCCACAACAACACTGAGTGGGAAATACTATTATAACCCACACAGTATGAAAAAACTGAGCCTCAGAAACTTAAGAAAGTTTCCCTAAGTTATAGAGCTATGTAAGTGGGGGACCCAAGATTTGGACGTGGTTCCTAAATTCATATTGTTCCATCATACAAAACTGTCCATGTAGTAGCTTATACATGCTGAATACTTACAAGATTATTTTTCAGGCTAATCAAAGAGCTCCACTATCACACCTTTCATCTCCTACCTCATCTATGTTATAATGCTGCAACTTTTAGCTCAGGTAAGTCCTTGTAGGAGGCTTTGTTAGCCTGAGGAGGCTGCAGGTGATAAATGAGAATTGTTGTTCAGTTGCTCAGTCGTGTCTGACTCTTGCGACCCCATGGACTGCAGCACACCAGGCTTCCTTGCCCTTCACAATCTCCTGGAGTTTGCTCAAACTCATGTCCATTGAAACAGTGATACCATCTCATCCTCTGTTGTCCCCTTCTTCTCCCGCCTTCAATCTTTCCCAGCATCAGGGTCTTTTCCGATGAGTTGGCTCTTCACATCAGGTGGCCAAAGTATTGGAGCTTGAGCTTCAGCATCACTCCTCCCAATGCATATTCAGGACTGATTTCCTTTAAGATTGACTGGTTTGACCTCGTTGCTATCCAAGGGATGCTCAAGAGTCTTCTCCAACACCACATTTTGAAGGCATCAGTTCTTTGGTGCTCAGCCTTCTTTATAGTCCAACTTTCACATCTGTACATGACTACTGGAAAAACCATAGCTTTGACTAGATGAACTTTTGTTGGCAAAGTGATGTCTCTGCTTTTAATACAGTCTATATTTGTCATAGCTTTTCTTCCAAGAAGCAAGCGTCTTTTAATTTCATGGCTGCAGTCAATGTCCACAGTGATTTTAGAGCCCAAGAAAATAAAGTCTTCACTGTTTCCACTCTTTCCCCATCTATTTGCCATGCATTTATGGGACCGGATGTCATGATCTTACTTTTTTTGAATGTTGAGTTTTAAGCCAGTAAGCTCTTCTCACTTTCCTCTTTCACATTTATCCACAGGCTCTTTAGTTCCTTTTCGAGTTCTTCCATTAGGGTGGTGTTATCTGCATATTTGAGGTTATTGCTATTTCTCCTGGCAGTCTTGATTCCAGCTAGAGATTCATCCAGCCTGGCGTTTCATATGCTGAATAATTTAAATAAGCAGGGTGACAGTATGCAGCCTAAACGTACTCTTTCCAATTTTGATCTACCCTGGTGGCTCAGCTGGTAAAAAATCTGCCTGCAATGTTGGAGACCTGGGTTCTATCCCTGGGTTGGGAAGATCCCCTGGAGAAGGGAGCAGCTACCCACTCCAGTATTCCAGCCTGGAAAATTCCATGGAGTGCATAGTCCATGGGGGTGCAAAGAGTCAGACATGACTGAGAGACTTTCACTTTCCCAATGTTTAACCAGTATGTTGTTTCATGTCCAGTTCTAATTGTTGCATCTTAACCTACTACAGGTTTCTCAGGAGGCAGATCAGGTGGTCTGGTATTCCCATCTTGTGAAGAATTCTCCACAGTTTTTTGTGATCCACAGAGTCAAAGGCTTTAGCATAGTCAATGAAGCAGAAGTAGATGTTTTTCTGGGAATTCCTTTTTTTTATCTATGATCCAGTGGATGTTGGCAATTTGATCTCTGGTTTCTCTGCCTTTTCTAAATCCATCTTGAACATCTGAAAGTTCTTGGTTCACGTACTGTTAAAGCCTAGCTTGAAGGATTTTGAGCATTACCTTGCTAGTATGTGAAATGAATGCAATTGTGCAGTAGTTTGAACATTTTGTTTTGGCATTGTCCTTCTTTGGGATTGGGATGAAAACTGACCTTTTCAAAACCTGTGGTCACTGCTGAGTTTTACAAATTTGCTGGCATATTGAGTGTAGCACTTTAGCGGCAGTATCTTTTAGGATTTTAAATAGCTCATCTAGACTTCTGTCACCTCCCCTAGCTTTGTTCATAGTAATGCTTCCTAAGACCCACCCTTCCAGGATGTCCGGCTCTAGGTGAGTGATCACACTATCATGTTTATCCAGGTCATTAGACACTTTTTGTATAGTTTTTCTGTGTATTCTTGTCACCTCTTCTTAATAACTTCTGCTTCTGTTAGGTCCATACTATTTATGTCCTTTATTGTGCCCATCTTTGCAAGAAATGTTCCCTTGGAAATGAGAATTGGTTCATGTTAAAATATATGTACACTGCTCCATTGTTGTTTAGTCTCTAACTTGTGTCTGACTCTTTTTTGACCACCTGGACTGTAGCCCACAAGTCTCCTCTGTCCATGGGATTTGCCAGGCAAGAACACTGGAGTGGGTTGCCATTTCCTTCTCCTGGAGATCTTCCTGACTCAGGGATGAAACCTGCATTTCCTTCATTGTAGGTGAATTCTTTACCACTGAGTCACCTGGTAAGCCACTCTGCTCTGTAGTCATATATTTTGTAATTCCAAAGATAGATAAGGAGAACTTGTCCGAGAGAATTCGTCATCAACATATTCAGATTAACTTGTATGCATAAATACTGCCATCTTCTATATGTAGATAGATACACAGAAGAACCACTGAGCAGCCAGCAGTTCTGAGATAACTTTAACTCACAAATATGCTTGTCCACTGGTATGTGGCCCTTTTGGGAGTACCTGAATTCTTATCCTCAGTTTGATAATGGAAAATATCTACCATGTATCATGATTATGCTGACTTCCACCTTAACACTTAAGCAACTAAGCCTTGATGCATTTATCCAGCAGGAATCTATGTTTAGTTTATCAGTCTGAGTTTACCACTCACATTTGTCTATATGTTGATTGTGAAACCCTCAACTAATAAGTACTGACTGATTGATGGTAAAGTTTGAAACAAGCCTGCCAGCACATAAAAAATCTTTAATTTTCATTATTTGTATGTATTTTATTTCAAAATGAAGACTTGTGTGCAACTTTAGTCATTGTATTTCTTACAACATGAAGGATGTATATAAAATTACATATCTATTCTCATATAATAATGAAACAGTCATAGAAAAACCTCTTTGTATGTTCCTAACTCCAAATACATTTAAACACTTCATAATTATACTTTAAAGAAGAAACTACTTGCCTTGTTACGTTGGATTTTTAAAATTTCAAATCTCAAACCTAGCATTTCTTAATGAACTAGTTTTCCAGGAGAATATACTATAGGATAGAAGGTCAAATAGGATATGCCATAGAAATGATGAATGCAAAGATTTCTACATTTGAAGGAGTAAATGAAACAATTTACTGATGGAACAAAAAGATATAAAAGGAATTTCTTCTCTGGGCACTACTTATGATATGCCAGGCATGAACAAATTCATTTGTGCTTTATGGTAACATTAAAAAAAAAACAAAACAGGCTTTAGGTCTTGAGAATAATGAACCACGTTGAGGTGGCATTCTCTTGAATTTCTTTGGCAAATCACCTTAAATCCTTACCCTTTACCCAATTTTATTTTTACTGGAAGATATAACATGTGCAGTAATAAAAGAAGCATGCTATATTGTCTTTCACAACTACCCCTTTCTTTGCAACACTGAAACTGGATTCTAAAACATCCCTAAAGAACTTTAAGACATTCCTGTGTTCAGTTTTTGGAGTGAGAATCTATCCCCTCTTCACAGAGAATGCAGTGTGACTTAGCTGTGAATGACCTGTTTCCCAGATGTGAAATAGATATTTTCTTTCCAGCTGTGATTATTTGGCGGCCCAAGGACATCTCCTTTGGGACGACTGCCTTCTCCATGTTGCTTTCTTCTCTCCGCTCATCATCTCATCCCTTTTGCCCTTTACTGGAGAGTGACAGCAGACAAAAGACTTGATCATTAACCCGCATGTCTGACTAATTAAGTTCTTTACCTGGTGGGTCACAATTAACTTGGCTACATTATGCTGAATTATATCATTTTCGAGAGCTGTGAAAGCACTTTTCCCCAAAGGTCTTTATTCTCCCATTAATAATACTTTAAAAGGTTTTGCATTCAGGTTGAAGTCCCTGGTACTACTGACCTCACTTCGAGGGATATTATGAGATATGTGTGTGTGTTTTGTGTGTCTTTGTGTGTGTGTGCATGCATGCATATGCATTTGCATCTGCATGCAACTGCAAAATTTTATGGTTAAAAATTGTGGAGCATGAAATATTTCCCTATCTTTGTATTAGGAGAGATTATCTTAAGGAAAAGCTGTTACTTTAAGAAAATTTATTTAGACATAGTTTAATGGTAAAAAATCTGTTGAGATATTTTTCTAGTGAAAGCTTAAAAAGAGGAGATGTTAATTTAAAAAATCTTCATGGGGAAAATGTGTACTTCTTGGAATCAGAGTGACAGACAATAAATAATAGTTCAGAATGCTTGCAGCTCCTAAAATGTGCACCTTTATTCAAGTTATGTGGTAAACTAATAAGGAGTGTCTGCTCTAAAAAATACAAGATATGCATTTTGTCTGCATGAGAGAGCTTTTCACCTTTCCTGTGAGCTATGCAGTTATTTTTAGGCACAGAACCATGAAATCTTACATTGAAGGCCAATGTATAAATCACAGATCCACTTGTAGTTGTTCTGGTTGAAGCAGGGAATGGAAAATTTATTGGAAATCTTCATCCTAATGTCACAGAGGCAGCTTCATCTTAACATATTCATAACATGAGTCCTCGCCTCACCCTCCTCGCTCATCAACATCTCTTACTTGATTAATGACATTACCCTCATCCCCACTCCCAAAGCTGAAAACCTCAGGGTCATTTTCCATTCTCTCAGCTTCCTATCCTGACAGAACACATCAGTCATCCAGTCTTATTATTTTGATTTTCTCAAAAGTCTAAAATTATTCTTTGCATCTCCATGCTAAATGAAGTTCCCTTAGTTTAGTCTCCATGTTAGGTAGGATACTAGATAAGCTTTGGTAAAATGAGATTCCCAAGTGCAAGGAAGCCTGATGGTCCAGGGTGGGTAAGTGACCATGCTTTTTGAAGCCATTCGTGGACTTGACTCTTTCTCTATTATTGCATTTTCACTATCTGTGCAATCAGAGATGGCTTATACATGATTTCCAATTTCTAGCCTGTAGAATGAAAGAAGCAGTGGAGAGACGTGGATGTTTGCAGATCACTCCATTTACATATTTTGGGTAGAACTTGGGCACCCGCTTCTAACTATATATAGGGTGTATACGTTAATAGATGGGAAGCCATGTGCCGCATGTCTTTGTTCATTCAACATAGTTGCACTGAGCAGTATTTTGTGCAAGACCATGTACTAGATGTTGGAGATTCAACAGTAAACAAAACAAACTCTTGTTTCTCATGATATTTACATTCTGGTGGGAGAGGCCAATATAGACATAAAAGCAAATAAGTTCATCTACTATGTTATTATAAATGATATAGAGAAACATGAAGTAAGGTAACGGAGCAGAGAATAATAACATTAAATAAGATGGCCAGAAAAGGCCTCTGTGATGAGATGACATTTGATGAGAGTTCTGAATAGGTTGACATAAGGAGTTAAGGTGGATGCCAGACCAATGGAGAAAACTTGAGTGCTGAAGACTTGAAATGGGATGGCTTTGACACATTAAGGAAGAGAAGCAAAGAAACTTGATGCGTTTAGAGAGAAGCAGGGGAATAGTGCCAGGAAATAGGAATAGTGCTAGGAAAAAAGCGTCAAGAATTGGTTAGGGTTATATTTTATAAAGCCTTGTGGGCCATGATGAAGACACTGGATTTTAGTCTGAGTAGAAACAGAAAGACATTAAAGGGTTTTGAGCAGAGGCTTGACAAGTTATAACCTTGGCCTATGAGACTGTGCCTGTGTCAGGATGACAATCCTGAAACTGGAAACTGTTGAAGGCAGAATGTCTACGTGGCTGCTGTCATTAAAGACTTACTATGTGCTGTGCCAGCAATCCACCTGCCAATGCAGGAGACCCAAGAGATGCATGTTTGATCCTTGAGTCAGTAAGATCCCCTGGAGGAAGGCATGGCAACCCACTCCAGTACTCTTGCCTGGGAAGTCCCACGGACAGAGGAGCCTGGTGGGCTAGAGTCCGTAGGGTCACAGAGAGTCAGACATGACTGAGCAACTGGGGACAGATGATGTGCTGTGCCTTATGCTGATAGTATTCCATGGATCTTCCCCATTTAATCTTACACATAGTTTGGAGCATCACTGCCGGGTCACTTCAACGTACTACTTTGCTTCCATGAACTACAGTTTCTTCACCTAAAAAATAAGAACCATCCCTTGGTAGGGTCAATGCAAAGATTGAATGATGCTTCACGTAAGAAGCATAAAGAAAATTCTTAGCCCATAATAAACAATAAGGACCAGATCCCTTCTTTCTACGAACCTACCATTAGGTCATTTTCAGCAAGGAAACAAATTTTAAGGGAGAAGTCTGTGGACAAAACTGAATGCAACTGAGAAATAAGAAAGGAGAAGAGAAATGAGAAAGGAAAAAGAGTTGCTTATGCTACTAGCAGTTCAAAAATATTGTATGATAGTGGGTAGAATTAATTTCTACAAATAAAAAATAAAAACACACATGTAAAATTTGAGCTGTACCTTTCCTTTCATGGTTTTAACTGCATATGCTTTGATTTTTTTATTTTCTATTAGGAGCCTCAGTCCAGTGGTCAAAGTGTAATACCTCACCAAGCAGAGTTATAATGTCGTTTGTATAAGATTTCCCCTTTATAAGGCTAAAGCCAATTGCTATATATAAATTAGACTTATAAAAGTAAATTTGAAAATATCTTTTTTAGAGGGGCTTCCGATTGAATCTTTTTTAAAAGGAGAAGATTCTATTACAATTCAAAATATTATCATTCAATAGATCTTTTTTCTGTGTGTATTGTTCATTGACATAGATTTGTTATAATAATTTAAGTATTTCTTTTGTGTGTATTTTTAGTATTTCTTTTTTTGAGACTCATTCCTTTTCTTCAACTGACAGTTGAAGGCTTGGCTCTCTCTTACGTTTTCAATGATTAATTTTACTATAGCAGCATAGAACATATTTATACTCCAGTGCTATACTGGATTCAACTCATGGCTTACTACTTGTATAATGTTAAGCAAGTTACTTAAGCCCCTAATTTGTTCATCTACAAGTCGAGGATAATAATCACACCTACCTCTAAGGATTTACACGAGGATTAAATGAATTTCAACAATTTCTGACACATGATAAGCTCTCGGTAAGTGTTAGTTATCACTATAAGTAAGAAATGCATTTGTATTTCCTCAGACCACCTGGTAGGAAGATGATTCATTTGAAATTGAGTGTCAGGTTATTTTTTTCACTATTAATATACATATTCTTTTATTCTTCTAACTTTTCTGTGTATGATGACTTAGGAGAGTCTCAAATACTCCACTCATACCGGACATTTGATCATTTATGGATACTTTTCCCCCTTCTTCCACGCCACCCCCGCCCCCAGCAGGAGGAACTTTGATAGAGTGGATTAGAAGGAGGCTATTCCTGGGAAGGAGAAGGCAATGGCACCCCACTCCAGTACTCTTGCCTGGAAAATCCCATGGATGGAGGAGCCTGGTAGACTGCAGTCCATGGGGTCGCACAGAGTCGGACATGACTGAAGCAACTTAGCAGCAGCAGCAGCAGCAGCAGCAGCAGTATTCCTGGGAAAGCTCACTAAGGATGATCTTCAGTTATGACCAAACTCCAGGCTCCCTGGCAGTCAGGAATCTTTGAGTGTCCCACTTTGATCTCTGGAGATAGTAGGTGATGTGTGTATCAGGTCTTGGTTGCAGGTGATGGAAGCTCACATAAATATTGCTTTAGTGAAAGGGGATTTTATTATATAATGTAAATGAAAACTCCTATGTCTATTTTACTTCTGACATATGATTATATGATGTCAGGAGTATGTCCCCTTTTAACTTTAGCTCTGATTTTCTTTCCTGTGCCCTTTCTTCTAGGCTAGATTCTCCCTCGGGTAGTGATGAGTGGACCACAAGTACCTCTTGGCCTATATATTAAAGGGGAGAGTCTATTTGCCATAGGTCTGGCAAAAGTGCCAGATTGTGAATGTGTCTTCTTTGCTTGTTTTAATTCAGTTATCTATCCATGAACTATTTAGTGTGGCCAGCAGGATAGAATATTCTGATTAGTCAGCTTGTACCGGGGGCCAGCGTGAGGAACTCCGCCCATGGCAAAGGTCAAGAGGAAGGAGGCTTGGCATACGCAAAGGCATGATCAAGCCTCAGGAAACCCCCTGTTCCCGAGCATCTACCCCCAAAACCAGAGTCTATCTACTTTACTCTTTCATGCTCTCGCCTACACCTCTGACTTTATGGGGGCTGTTCCCCACTGGTTCTCTTGGAGAAGGAGTAAACGTGCAGCTCCAGTTAATAAAAATCCCTGGGCGTGACAAGAGTGTTTCAATTTACAAACTCCTCTGAAGGTTCTCTAGCCTGCCTGAGCAGGTTCGTCCAGCCACGTGTGATTGTTTACAGCCTCCCAACCGTGAGAGGCATGAGATGCTTTAAACTTTCTATATGCAGACTCTTTTGAAAAGTTAGAAAATTTAGTATAGTATGGTGGGTTGATTAGAAATTATATTGGTGAAGGGTTTTTCATTTATTGTGCCAATAATTGCTGCTAATTCCCTGCCCTGGGTGTGACAAGGGTGTCTCAGGTCAAACCTCTCTGCTGACAGACTAGCTTGTGTGACAACCTCTCAACCATAAACAGCACAGAGAGTTTGGAGTATTTTAAAAGTCTTAATTAGCATAGGGCTTTTCTCATTGTTGAGTCAATGATTGCCGCCAGGCCTCCATATCCTTAGGCACCTGGGAATATATTAATCAATGTATTTGGAATATAAAGGAAATATAGTAGTTTTTGATGTTAGCAATACTAGACTTTTTGAGTTAATGAATTCTCTCTTTTGTTATAGATCACTGTACTTTGTTATAAATCACTGTGTCTTTGCTATGCAAAAATGTAACTTTATCACTATCTTAAGACTAAATAGATCTTAAGGGGAACATTGGTGAAGGGTTTTCATTTGTTGAGCCAATATTTGCTGCTAAATCTCCATATTCCCTGCCCGTATAATGAATACAACTAGCATATAGGAAAAATGAGTATTAACCTTTAAAATTAATCATGTTAAACCTTAGGCTAAGAAAGTTCCTTTCTTGATTGTAACACGCTACACCCTCACCCTATAGGAATGCAACTTTATCTGCTACCTTCAGAGGGTGGCGCCTGGTTTAAGAAAAAACACCCTTGGAAAAAATAAGTTTTTTGGTTATCAGAAAGAAAGGATCATAAAATGTCAGCAGGCCTCATGGCCAGAAGATGATGTAAAACCCATAAGACCTTTGTATAATTTTATATGAAGCACCTGATTGTGACAAGGGTCAGGTCTGCTGACCCCCACATGACTCTGTATTCATCCTTATGGATAACAAAAGGTATATAAACAAAACTAAAAAATAAAGAAATCGGATCAGTTTCTGGAAAGACTGATTCCCCCGTGTCGTTTTCTTCCCTTCTGGCTGAATTGCCATCTGGTACGTGGGTACTCACCAAGCCTACTAACTTTGCCTGGGCTTCTAAGATCGGACCGGGGAGGCCCCAGTGCCTCCTCTCCTTTAGGAGAACGGAAAGACGCCTGTGGCCTACGTAGGTGGTGATTGGTATTCCATGTAAACCAAGTTATTCAGCCTCCTTTTCTCCACTAATTTTCCTACTACACTATCCGTTTCTAATCTCTCTATATATCTGTAATTAAATAAGTTTTTTCCTAGGACGTCTACTCCGTCTCCTCTTCGAATTACCCTGGATCCACTGGGGCTGGACCCCGGCAAGCTTGGGTTGATGTTAGGCAAACACAGCAGATGTGGAAAATGCCAATATGTCGTGCTTCCCTTCTTCAAGATGTCTATCATCTCAAAAAATGCCCACCCTTAAAAATTCTCTCCCAACAGAAGCCCTAGGGGCCAGAGCTGGCAGGAAGCTCTATCATATAAAATATTCAAATCATTACTAGCGAACTTATAAACAGCATATTAAAAAACAGAGACATTACTTTGCCAGCAAAGATCCGTCTAGTCAGAGCTATGGTTTTTCCAGTAGTCATGTATGGATGTGAGGGTTGGACTATAAAGAAAGTTGAGCACCGAAGAACTGATGCTTTTGAACTGTGGTGCTGGAAAAGACTTTTGAGAGTCCTTTGGACTGCAAGGAGATCCAACCAGTCCATCCTAAAGGAAATCAGTCCTGGGTGTTCATTGGAAGGACTGATGTTGAAGCTGAATCTCCAATACTTTGGTCACCTGATGTGAAGAACTGACTCATTTGAAAAGACCCTGATTCTGGGAAAGATTGAGGGTAGGAGGAGAAGGGGACGACAGAGCATGCAATGATTAGATGGCATCACCGACTTAATGGGCATGAGTTTGAGTAAACTCTGGGAGTTAGCAATGGACAGGGAAGCCTGGCATGCTGCAGTTCATGGGGTCACAAAGAGTTGGACACAACTGAGCAACTGAATTGACCGAAGCCAAGTTTGGTGTAATAAAGCTCTTTCTACATGTCGATAATATGGCAGCATACTGTACAGGAGGATTCTGTGATCCTATTCTTTTTTGGTGCTCTTATAAGAATTCAAGGCTATAGATATAAAAGTATAAACAGTAGAATCAAAAGTATCCTAACTATAGTGATG
Source organism: Ovis aries (assembly GCF_016772045.2). NCBI lineage: Eukaryota > Metazoa > Chordata > Mammalia > Artiodactyla > Bovidae > Ovis > Ovis aries. The sequence goes on along the minus strand of NC_056059.1, from coordinate 56,899,534 downwards.
AAACTGACCACACACATATAAGGACAGTCTGCATTTATACAATTATATTTCAGACATAGTAATTTTAAGAATTTCTTGAGCATATGGATTAATGCCTGGTTTCTGTTGGACAAAGTGCAAAGTGTGAAAAGAAAAATTACCTCTTATCCTGATTAAGTGTAGGCAAAAGCCCATAGATCTGGTAAATATCCCATGTGTTGCCAAACTCCAGATTCCCTCAGGTGAAGGCTGACTGAGAAAATGACATGTTTACTCACTTACTATTCTTATATGTCACCACAGCCTATCTTGAGACAGTAGGGGGTGAGACAGATTCCAGTGTAAACATGGCTATTAAATACAGTAATCCTGCCCAATGTGAGGGGATGAATTTTCTGAAGCAGTAGGCACAGAACTGTGATATGAAAGTTTGGGGGTTGACTTCCTAGTGATTTCTGTGTGGAATAAATAACTAGATAAAGGAATTGAGGAGAATGAAATATAGAAAGGCAGTGCTATGTGACAAGGTTCTTAGCTTTATCTTCACATTGCTTGGCTCTTACTTTTCCACCCTTCAGTCTCCAAGTTAGGGTCAGAGCAGCATCTCCTAGGGCAATCCACTGGCATCATGTGCCTTTCGCCCTACCACCACCTTCCCCTGCCTGAAGACTCCAATTCTCAGTTACTTCAGGGGGTAAATAGGAATTAGATTAGCTATGTGAAAGTACTACCTAAATGGTGGCAAAGCAAATAAATGGTGGAAAAAAAACATATAAAATGTATATTTTTACTCATTATCTACAGCAGTGATGAACAAGAATAAAATTGTGTTAAATGTAATTGGGAAAACTCATTTAGTGACATTGTCAAGATCACACATTTTTCTCCTTTCTCATAAGATTACAATTTTCCCTTGGTATCCCAGGTGGGGGGATTGGTTCCAGGACCCCTGTGAATATACTCAAGTACATTACAGCCAGTCATCTGTATCCATGGTTTCTTCACCTGAGGCTGTAGAGTGTCCACTGTACATATAATCACAATCAGTTTATTCAGAAGAATGCTTCTTTCTGACAAATTTTTAGGAATAAAAGGTCACACACAGAAAAGTTTCATTAAATGGATTTGCAATATGTTCAAGAAAATACTAACTAAAACCAAATAAACTGATTAGAGAGGACAAAACTCATAAATATTCCAAAAATCTATATTTTAATCCACTAAAAATATATAAACTCATCCCTGGTTCTTCTCCTGAAATTTTCTTGAAGATTTGGTCTTAGCAGTCTACATAGTTGTCTTTTAGTTTCATTCACTTTTCTCAGGGACAGTTGAATTCACAGCTATTTATTTACTCCATCCACACTGAAAAAAACTCACATGTCAGTCTTGGCACTGAGCATTGAGAAAACTGAGTGCTCTTTTCTTGCTATATTTCTTGTAAGAATGACTATTCTGAAACTCTACATCAGAAAACATGCTTTGTTAATATAGCTTTAACTTTGGCACAGTCTTGGGCATGGGCAGATACATGTCACCACAGAGGTCCTGAAGCATCCTGGAATAGCTAGAAGTCATCTGTAGTCTGAAAAGTTCCTGCTGGATTCAGGAATTCAGGGTTTGGGAAGTTGTAAAGAATCAGTTCATCTGAGCTAAACACAAGATTTCAGTTTTTTGGGGTGCGTTTGCTTGAGAGCCAGACACATTTCACTAGTGAATATATTGCTAATTTTCCCATTATTCTTACCTAGAGCTTAAAGAAGCCCCAAAGCTAAAACTCATGTTGTAGTAAATCTGAAAATGCATTTAAGAAATTCACCCATTCATATTTTAAAAATATTCCCTAAAACATATAATTTAAGGTTCATTCATTCGCTCAAGAAAGTTTTAAGGGGTGCCCACCTAATCTGTATGTGCCATTAGGTAATTGCTAAGCAAAACGGTGGCCTGTATGCTGGAGGAGCTCCACTGAAGTAATACTTCTTAAAGGAGCTTCCAAAGAATGCACACACTGTGACTTCAAGTACTCCAAAAGAGTGAAAGTCAACACAAGGTAATATGGATCAGAGTCACAGCTTAATGAACACCATGACCAGAATCCCTATAAAAGGAGGTGGGAAGTCAAGGAAGTCAGCCCACGGATGGGTGAAGAAGGTTTAGTAGGATTTTGATATGTAGGTAAGGTGGGCTGTTTGGCACAGGAGAATGTTTGGTTATGGCATGGGTTATATGTCAGGGATTAGTGCAAAGATGGGCAAATAGCAGATAAAAACCTCAGCTTTGGTACAGAGCAGTAAGTGCTAACTATCAGTAGATATAGAGATCAAAAGAGAAGAGGAATACTATCAGAAAATTTCCATAGAGCCAGATTTAGAAACCATAATGAACCAAAATAAACTTATACTTTATAGTTCTGTAGTCCAGTTGTACTCTTGCCTGGAAAATCCCATGGACGGAGGAGCCTGCTAGGCTGCAGTCCATGGGGTCACTAAGAGTCAGACAGGACAGAGCGACTTCACTTTCACTTTTCACTTTCATGCATTGGAGAAGGAAATGGCAACCCACTCCAGTGTTTTTGCCTGGAGAATCCCAGGGACGGGGGAGTCTGGTGGGCTGCCGTCTGTGGCGTTTTGCAGAGTCGGACACAACTGAAGTGACTTAGCAGCAGCAGCAGCAGCAGCAGTCTGGTTGTCTCCAAAGTACAGTGATAAAATGATCCATTGGCATGATTGGGATGAGATTACTTAAACTTTCTATATGTAAAGATAAGGAATTTCAGATTTTTCTAATATTTAATAAAAATTGACAATAGCACATTGTATGCATGTGTGCTAAATTGCGTCAGTCATGTCTAACTCTTTGTGACCCTGTGGACTGTAGCCTGACAGGTTCCTCTGTCCATGGGATTCTCCAGACAAGAATAATGGAGTGGGTTGCCATGCCCTTCTCCAGGGGATCTTCCTGACCCAGAGAGCAAACCCATATCTCTTATGTCTCCTGTATTGGTAGGTGAGGTCTCTACCACTAGAGCCACCTGGGAAGCCCAGTATATTGTAAATAAAGTATATAAATGAACAAACAAACAAGTACAATGGACTGAATGCTTATGACTCCTCTCCTCCCCGCAAATTCATATGTTGAAATCCTAACCACAAAGGTGATAGTATTAGGAGGCAAGGTCCTTGGTAAGTGACTAGTGCTCAGATTAAAAAAAAAAAAAAGTCACCAGAGAGACCTTTTTAGAAATTAACTAATTTATTTTAATTGGAAGATAATTGCTTTACACATTATGATGGTTTGTGCCATACATTGACATGAATCAGCCATGGGTGCACATGTGTCCCCCAATCGTGAACACCACCTCTCATCTCCCCCTTCACCTCATCCTTCTGTGTTGTCCCAGTTCAGTTCAGTTCAGTTCAGTCACTCAGTCGTGTCCGACTCTTTGCGACCCCATGAATCGCAGCACGCCAGGCCTCCCTGTCCATCACCATCTCCCGGAGTTCACTCAGACTCACGTCCATCGAGTCAGTGATGCCATCCAGCCATCTCATCCTCTGTCATCCCCTTCTCCTCCTGCCCCAAATCCCTCCCAGCATCAGAGTCTTTTCCAATGAGTCAGCTCTTTGCATGAGGTGGGCAAAGTACTGGAGTTTCAGCTTTAGCATCAGTCCTTCCAAAGACCACCCAGGACTGATCTCCTTCAGAATGGACTGGTAGGATCTCTTTGCAGTCCAAGGGACCCTCAAGAGTCTTCTCCAACACCACAGTTCAAAAGCATCAATTCTTCAGCGCTTAGCCTTCTTTACAGTCCAGCTCTCACATCCATACATGACCACAAGAAAAACCATAGCCTTGACTAGATGGACCTTAGTCGGCAAAGTAATGTCTCTGCTTTTGAATATACTATCTAGGTTGGTCATAGCTTTTCTTCCAAGGAGTAGGAGTCTTTTAATTTCATGGTCGCAATCACAATCTGCAGTGATTTTGGAGCCCCCCAAAATAAAGTCTGACACTGTTTCCACTGTTTCCCCATCTATTTCCCATGAAGTGATGGGACTGGATGCCATGATCTTTGTTTTCTGAATGTTGAGCTTTAAGCCAACTTTTTCACTCTCCTCTTTCACTTTCATCAAGAGGCTTTTTAGTTCCTCTTCCCTTTCTGCCATAAGGGTGGTGTCATCTGCATATCTGAGGTTATTGATATTTCTCCTTGGAATCTTCATTCCAGCTTGTGCTTCTTCCAGTCCAGCGTTTCTCATGATGTACTCTGCATATAAGTTAAATAAGCAGGGTGACAATATACAGCCTTGACATACTCTTTTTCCTATTTGGAACCAGTCTGTTGTTCCATGTCCAGTTCTGACTGTTGCTTCTTGACCTGCATACAGATTTCTCAAGAGGCAGGTCAGGTGGTCTGGTATTCCCATCTCTCTCAGAATTTTCCACAGTTTATTGTGATCCACACAGTCAAAGGCTTTGGCATAGTCAATAAAGCAGATATAGATGTTTTTTCTGAAACTGTCTTGTTTTTTTTTCAGTGATCCAGCGGATGTTGGCAGTTTGATCTCTGTTCCTCTGGCTTTTTTCAAAGCAGTTTGAACATCTGCAAGTAAATGATTCACATATTGCTGAAGCCTGGCTTGTTGAATTTTGAGCATTACTTTACTAGCGTGTGAGATGAGTGCAATTGTGTGGTAGTTTGAGCATTTTGGGCATTGCCTTTCTTTGGGATTGGAATGAAAACTGACCTTTTCCAGTCTTGTGGCCACTGCTGAGTTTTCCAAATTTGCTAGCATATTGCGTGCAGCACTTTCACAGCATCATCTTTTAGGATTTGAAATAGCTCAACTGGAATTCCATCACCTCCACTAGCTTTGTAGCTTTGTAGTGATGCTTCCTAAGGCCAACTTGACTTAACATTCCAGTATATCTGGCTCTAGGTGAGTGATCACACTGTCACGATTATCTGGGTCTTGAAGATCTTTTTTGTACAGTTCTGTTTATTTGTGCTGCCTCTTCTTAATAGCTTATGCTTCTGTTAGGTCCATACCATTTCTGTCCTTTATTGAGCACATCTTTGCATGAAATATTCCTTTAGTATATCTTATTTTCTTGAAGAGATCTCTAGTCTTTCCCATTCTATTTTTTCCTGTATTTTTTTTTTTTTTCACTGATCACTGAGGAAGGCTTTCTTATCTCTCCTTGATCTTCTTTGGAACTCTGCATTCAAATGGGTATATTTTTCCTTTGCTTTTCACTTCTCTTCTTTTCTCAGCTTTTTATAAGGCCTCCTTAGACAGCCATTTTTTCTTTTTGCATTTCTTTTTCTTAGGGATGGTCTTGATCCCTGTCTCCTGTACAGTGTTGCCAGGGGCCAGCATGAGGAACTCCGCCCATGGCAAAGTCATGAGAAAGGAGGCTTGGCATACTCAAAGGCGTGATCAAGCCTCAGAAAACCCCCTGTTCCCGAGCATCTACCCCAAAACCAGAGTCTGTTTTATGCTCTCACCTACACCTCTGACTTTACGGGGACTCTCCCCCATAACCATTTCTCTCAGAGAAGGAGTTAACTTGCAGCTCCAAGTGAATAAAAATTCCTGGGCGTGACAAGAGTGTTTCAGCTTACAGACTCCTCTGAAGGTTATCTAGCCTGCCTGTATAGGTTCGTCTGGCCACATGTGATTGTTTACAGCCTCCCAACCTGAGAGGCAGGAGATGTTTTAGGCTTACTAAAGGCAAATTCTTTCGAGAAGTTAGAAATTATTAGTACAGTGGGTTTGTTAGGAATTATATTGGTGAAGGGTTTTTCATTTGTTGTGCCAATAATTGCTGCTAATTCCCTGCCCTGGGTGTGACAAGGGTGTCTTAGGTCAAACCTCTCTGCTGACAGACTAGCTTGTGTGACAGGATTATCCATACTCACATGATTGTTTACTACCTCTCAACCATAAACAGCACAGAGAGTTTTGGAGTATTTTGAGAGTCTTAATTAGCATAGGGCTTTTCTCATTGTTGAGTCAATGATTGCGCCAGGCCTCCATATCCTTAGGCACCTGGGAATATATTAATCAATGTATTTGGAATATAGAAAAGGAAATATAGTAGTTTTTAAGGTTAGCAATACTAGACTTTTTTAGTTAATGAATTTTCTCTTTTGTAATAGATCACTGTACTTTGTTATAAAGTGTGTCCTTGCTATGTAAAAATGTAACTTTATCACTAACTTAAGACTAAATAGATCTTAAGGGGAACATTGGTGGAAGGATTTTCATTTGTTGGGTTGATGTTTGCTGCTAAATCTCCATGTTCCCTGCCCTTATAATGAATATAACTAGCATATAGGAGATATAAGTATTAACCTTTAAGATTAATCATGTTAACCTTGGGTTAAATAAATTCCTTTCTTGATTGTAACTCACTACACCTCACCCTATAGGAATGTAACTTTATTTGGAGGGTGGTGCCTGGTTTAAGAAAAAACACCCTTGGAAGAAATAAGTTTTTTGGTTATCAGAAGGAAAGGATCATAAAATGTCAGCAGGTCTCACTCATGGCCAGAAGATGATGTAAAATCCCTAAGACCTTTTTATGTGAAGCACCTGATTTTGATAAAGGCCAGGACTGCTGACCCCCGTGTGACTCTGTATTCATCCCTATGTGTAACAAAAGGTATATAAGCAAACCCAAAAATAAAAAAAATTGGATCAGTTTCCGGAAAGACTGATTCCCCCATGTCGTTTCTTTCTTGCTCCCTGTTTTTCTGGCTGAATTCCCATTTGGAGCATGGATGCTATTCCATGTAAACCAAGTTATTCAGCCTCTTTTTCTCCACTAATTTTCCTACTACACTATCTGTTTCTAATCTCTTTATATCTCTGTAATTAAATATGTATTTTTCCAAGGACGCCAACACTGTCCCCACCTTCGAATCACCCTGGTTCCACCGGGGCTGGACCCTGGCACAATGTCACAAACCTCTGTCCATAGTTCATCAGGAACTCTGTCTATCAGATCTAGTCCCTTAAATCTATTTCTCACTTCCACTGTATAATGGTAAGGGATTTGACTTAGGTCATACCTAAATGATCTAGTGGTTTCCCCTACTTTCTTCCATTTAAGTATGAATTTGGCAATAAGGAGTTCATGATTTGAGCCACAATCATCTCCCAGTCTTGTTTTTGCTGACTGTATATAGCTTCTCCATCTTTGGCTGCAAAGAATGTAATCAGTCTGATTTCAGTGTCTGCCATCTGGTGATGTCCATATGTAGAGTCTTCTCTTGTGTTGTTGAAAGAAGGTGTTTGCTATGACCTGTGCGTTCCTTGGCAGAACTCTATTAGTCTTTGCCTTGCTTCATTCCCTACTCCAAGGCCAAATTTGTCTGTTACTCCAGGTGTTTCTTGACTTCCTACTTTTGCATTCCAGTCCCCTATAATGAAAAGGACATCTTTTTTGGTGTTAGTTCCAAAAGGTTTTGTAGGTCTTCATAGCACCATTCATCTTCAGCTTCTTCAGCATTACTGGTCTGGGTGTAGACATGGATTACCACGATGTTGAATTGTTTGCCTTGGAAACGAACAGAGATCATTCTGCTGTTTTTGAGATTGCATCCAAGTACTGCATTTTGGACTCTTTTGTTGACTATGATGGCTACTCCATTTCTTCTAAGGGATTCCGGTCCACAATAGTATATATGATGGTCATCTGAGTTAAATTCACCCATTCCAGTCCATTTTAGTTTGCTGATTCCTAGAAAGTCAATGTTCACTCTTGCCATCTCCTATTTGATCACTTCCAATATGCCTTGATTCATGGACCTAACAGTCCAGGTTCCTAGGAAATGGCAACCCACTCCAGTATTCTTGCCTGGAGAATCTCTGGGATGGGGTAGCCTGATGGGCTGCCATCTATGGGGTCGCACAGAGTCGGACACGACTGAAGTGACTTAGCAGCAGCAGCATGCAATATTGCTCTTTATGGCATCAGACCTTGCTTCTGTCACCAGTCACATCTACAGCTGGGTGTTGTTTTTCCTTTGGCTCTATCTCTTTATTCTTTCTGGAGTTATTTCTTCACTGATCTCTGGTAGCATATTGGGCACCTACCAACCTAGGGAGTTCGTCTTTCAATGTCCTATCTTTTTGCCTTTTCATACTGTTCATGGGGTTCTCGAGACAAAAATACTGATGTGGTTTGCCATTCCCTTCTCCAGTGGACCACATTTTGTCAGAACTCTCTACTATGACCCATCTGTCTTTGGTGGCCTTACTTGGCATGGCTTAGTTTCACTGAATTAGAGAAAAATGTGGTCCATGTGGTTAGACTGGTTAGTTTTCTGTGGTTGTGATTTCAGTCTGTCTGCCTTCTGATACGCTCTCTCAGCACCTGCTGTCTTATTGGGGTTTCTCTTACCTTGTATATGGGGTGTCTCTTCTCAGGCACTCACTGCTCAAGTGCCGTGTAGCTGCCGCTTATTGCCATATTAATATACAGTATTTGTTTCTCTTTCTGACTTTACATATACCAGGCTCCTGTTTTATCCACCTCATTAAAACTGATTCAAATATGTTCCTTTATTTAGCTGAGTAATATTCTATTGTGTTATGTACCACAACTTCTTTATCCATCTTACTCCTTTTGCCATGTGAAGAGACAGTGAAAAAAATTCCATGTACAATTTATGTCAGGGTGTTCCACCTATGTTCTCTTTTAGCAGTTTAATGATTTTTCAGTTCTTACATTTAGGTCTTTAAATGGAAAAGATGCTCAACATTGATTACTGTTAGAGAAATGAAAGTTAAAAGAAAAATAGTATATCACCTCATTGCTGCCAGCATGACAATCATCAAAAAGCCTCTGTCTCCCAGCCAAGTAATATTCTCATCCTTTTCCTCCATCCATCCAGAGTCATCCACTACCATGTGAAGTAAAGTGAATTCGCTCAGTTGTGTCCGACTTTATGACCCCATGTACTGTAGCCTACCAGGCTCTTCTGTCCATGGAATTTTCCAGGCAAGAGTACTGGAGTGGGTTGCCATTTCCTTCTTCAGAGGATCTTCCCAACCCAGGGATTGAACTTGCATCTCCTGCATTGCAGGCAGAAGTTTTACCATCTGAACTACCAGGGAAGCCCCATCCATTACCATGGATGTGTATGTATTTCAAGTGACTCAGATGGTAAAATCGTCTGCTTGCCTTGCAGGAGACCCAGTTTCAATCCCTGGGTTGGGAAGACGCCCTAGAGAAAGAAATGGCAACCCACTCCAGTACTCTTGCCTGGAAAAATTCCATGGATGGAGGAACCTTGTCCATGGGGTCGCAAAGAGTCGGACGTGACTAAGCGACTTCACTTTCACTTTTCATACTATATATATGTATCTCTCCATGCTATTTTTATAGGAAAATATATAAACACAGGGAATATTGTTTTGTATAGTTTTTAAATCTGCACATATTTGTATTATAGTGTACATATTATGCAATTTTGGTCACTCAGCATTGTTCTGACACATATTAAAATAGTTAAATAGATCTGGATCAAAAGTCTAGTGTAGAAAAGTACTTATATTTATTTTGTCTCTCTGAAGATAGGATTTAGATTATTTACAACCCTCACTATTAAAAATAACTCTTCAAAAACGAACCTTCACTGTAACACCAGATAAGTTTCCTCCAGGGTGTTCATAAGTACAATTTCTGTGCAGAGGGTATAGATACCAGTTCTTTCCAAACTGTTTTCTACAATAGTTGAGTCCAGTTATACTCCCAGCAGCATTTTAAGGAATTTCAACTTACTTGCAGTTTCACTGAAGCTTGCTCCCACAATTGTTTTCTTTTCACCAATATTATCAGGAAAATGATTCCCATTTTTATTTGAATTTTTAATTGCTAATGAATTTAAGAGTCTTCTCAAATTTTCATTAGCCATTCAGTTTTATTTTTGTTGTTGTTGTTTTTGTGAACTATCTGCTCCTTCAGCCTCCCTGTATTGAAAGATTTTTTTTTAATTTAGATCTTCTCTCTGCCTTATTCAATTTAACATATACTTTATATGATTTATATTTAACAATATATGGTACATATATATATAAAGTAATGCAAGTGTATGTGTATATAAGGGCTTCCCAGGTGACTCAGTGTTAAAGACACTGCTTGCTGAGCTGGAGACATGGGTTTGATCCCTGGAGAAGGAAATGGCAACCCACTTCAGTATTCTTCCCTAGGAAATCCTATGGATAGGGAAACCTGGCAGGCTACAGTCCATGAAGCCACAAAAGAGTCAGACATGACTTAGCAGCTAAACAAGTATGTTAGTTGCTCAGTCATGTCTGACTCTTTGCAACCCCATGGACTGTAGCTGCAAGGCTTCTGTGCCCATGGAACTCTCCATGCAAGAATCCTGGAGTAGATTGCCATTTCCTCCTCCAGGGGATCTTTCTGACCCAGGGATTGAACCCAGGTCTCCTGCATTGCAGGCAGATTCTCTACCATCTGAGCCATTGGGGAATCCCCAAATAACACAAAATGTATATATAAATACAAAAATATATATACACATTGTGTGTACGTGCATATGTAAACACATTAACTTTTTCAGTGTAACTTTAAACTTTTCTCCTGGCTTGATATATCCATATATTGCTCTCCTTTGTTTTTTTGCCAAGGCTTAGTAAAAATAGTAAAGTTAGTTTTCACATATCATTCACTCTGCATCTTGTGAATTAGTCTCTTGGGGTGAGCTGTCAAGTAAATACTTCCCACAGCTGATTTTATATTAGAAAAAAATATCCTGAGCCTTCCTTATGACATGTTCACCTTGAGAGTACATCTCTTTTATGTGAATGCTCTGTCAGACATGACAGATAAGTTTAGGAGCTCCCTAAACACAGCTTGGTTGAATGTCATGTTCTTTTGCCCTAAACCTTCTCTGTTCCTCCTACATATCAGGAGCACACATTGCTAAGTTTTCCTTGACCTAAATGGAACTTGTTAATCTAAAACTAGGTCCAAATGTATAAATTTGTCATGATGTGTGAAGCTTCACAATGGAACCCCTTTTACATAGTAGGATGAATTTTCCCTCTAGTGGTATGTGTTGGCACTTGGGAAATGGAGAGACAAAAATTAAATCAGAAAATTTCAAATCCATGTTAGTCTTTGGAAGGGATTCATTCTACAAAATTAGCTGTATCTTAAAAATCACATTTTACTTTGCAAATTTTGAAAGACAACTCCAAATTACCATCTTTCACTACAATAAGAACATGCTTATGGCAGATTGAATTCTAACATAAAGAATGCCAGAAACTAAAATAATTTAAATTTATGGACTGTTGAAAGATTGTTAGGTATTTATGAGATCTTCTCCCGTGAGGTAACCAGTGTAGTTGGCATATATAGAATAAAGTGATCCTATTGAGATTTCTACAGCCATGGAATTGAAACTCCAGCTCCCACAGGTGTGGATTCTTTTTCCCAAGTAGCACAGCTGAAATTTTATAAATGGTCTCCAAATAGGAGGCAGTATCTATTACTTAGTTCATACATATATTTTTCTGTGCATATCGCAGCCAGGTTGGGGTAGGGGTTTAGTATATTAGCTTATCTCTTGGTGACAGAGCCAAAATTTAGGTAGCAATGGCCTGTGGACATGTAAATTACACCCCTTTTGCTCTTTTAAAAAGGAACAATTGAGAGATTGATTTGCATTCTTGGCATCTTATATTTTGAAAAGGTTGGCATAAAATTTCTTTTGGGAAGCCATCCTAAAATATAGGTAGGTGGTTCTCAATGTTTGGTCTAAGAATCATTTTAAGTAATGTGTTTAGATGAGGATCATATATATTTCTGGAGAAGGCAGCAGCAACCCACTCCAGTATTCTTGCCTTGAGAAGCCCATGGACAGAGGAGCCTGGCCTGCTATAGTCCATGGTGTCGCAAAGAGCTGGACATGACTGAGCAACTAACACACAACACATATCTATTTTTAAATTTTTTTAATTTTAAATAGAATTTATATTTTAGAGAAGTTTTACTTTCAAAGAAAAATTGATCTGAATATACAGAGTTAACATATACCCTCTGCCACTACACGAATAATCATGGCCTCTCTCACTTTGAACATCCTGCAAAAGAATTATAAGACTTTCTGCAATTGATGGACCTACTATCATCATTACAGCAGTAATGATGCTATATTGATACATCATTATCACTCCAAATCCATAGTTTAGGACACAGTCTTTGTGTTGTACATCCTATGGGTTATGACAAGTGTATAATGGCATGCATCCTCCATTGTAGTATTATATGGAATACTTTCACTGCTTCTTATCCCCAGTAGTTTCGCTTATTCATCCCTTCCTCCCTTGAACCCTCTGGTATCCATTGATCTTTGTACTCCATTGTTTTGCCTTTTCTAGAATATGTCATATATTTGAAATCATACTATGAAACCTTTCCTGACTGGCTTCTGTTACTTAGTAATAGAACTTGGGCAAACTTTGGTAGATGGTGAGGGATAGGGAGGCCTGGCATGCTGCAGTCCATGGGGTCAGAAACAGTCAGACGCACCTGGGCAGCTCAACAACAACATACATGTAAGATTTGTCCATGTCTTTCCATGACTTACTAACTTACTCCTTTTAGCGCTGAATAATATTCATTGTTTGGATATACTGTAGTTTATCCGATCACCTGTGGAAGGACATCTTGCTTGCTTCCAAGTTTTGAAACTTATGAACAAAGCTGCCATAAACATTTATGTGCACATTTTTCTGTGGACACAAGCTTTCAACTCATTTGGGCAAATACTTAGGAATGTGATTGTTTGATTGTGTGATAACAATATGTTTATTTTAATAGGATATTGCCAAACTGTCTTCCAAAGCGGCTGTACTATTTTGTATTTCCATCAGCAATGAATGAGAATTCGTATGGCTCTACATCCTCACCAGCATTTGCTGTTGTCAGTGGTCTGTCTTTTGGCCATTGGCAGTGGTATCTCATTGTTTCTGTTTGCATTTTCCATACGACGTGATGTGAAACAACTTTTTGAATGCTTATTACTATCTGTGTATAATCTGTATATATTCTTTGGTGAGGTTAGTATCTTTTGCCTATCTTTAAATCAAGTCATTTGTTTTCTCATTGTTGAATTGTTTTTTAATTAATTTATTTTTTATTGAAGGATAATTGCTTTATAGAATTTTGCTGTTTTCTGTCAAAACTAAGCTTTCTTTTTCAGATTTATCTTTTGGAAATGTTATCTTCCAGTTTATGGCTTATCTTCTTGTTTCTTGGCAGTTTCTTTCAAAGAGAAGTTTTTGATTTTAATGAAGTTCAGCTTATCTATTGTTTCTTCCATGAATCCCACCTTTGATGTTGTATCTAAAACGTCATTGTCATTCCCAATAGCCTTTCTTCTATGTTATCTTCTAGGAGTTTTATAGTTTTGTGCTTATATTTAGTTCTCTGTTCTGAGTTAATTTTTGTAAATGATGTGAGGTCTGTATATAGAGTCACATTTTTGCCTGTGAACTTTCGTTTGTTCCAGCACTATTTTTTGAAAGGGTCCACTGTATTGTCTTTGTTCCTCTGTCAAAAATCAGTTACCTATATTTATATCGGTCAATTTCTGAGCTCTCTGTTCTGTTCCATTGATCTATTTGTCTATTCTTTTTCCAATATCACATTGTCTTAATTAATGTAACTTTGTAAAAAGTCTTGCGACTTGTCTTTTTCCTTTAAAATTGTGCCAACTATTCTGGAACTTTGGCCTTTCCATATAAATTATGTAAATTTTAGAATGAATGTGTTGATATCCACAAAATAACTTGAAGAGGTCTTGACTAGAGTTATGTTGAATCTGTAGATCAATTAAGGAAGAACTGACATCTTGACTATATTGAATCTTATTGTATGTGAACACAAAATCTCTCTTGATTCATTTAACTGTTCTTTGATTTCTTTTATCAGAGTTTTGTAGTTTTCTTCATATAAATCTTAAAACTGTTTTATTATATTTATATGTAAAAATTTCAATCTTTGGAGGTGTTAATGTAAATGTATCTTGTTTTTCAATTCCAATTCCATGTATTTGTTGCTGGTGTATAGGAAGTGATTCATCTATATCCTGAAAACTTGTTATAATCACTTATAAGTTCTAGGAGTTTTTTGGTCTAACTTTCAGATTTCTACATACACAATCATGTCATCTACAACAAAGGCAGTTTAATTTCTTCATTCCCGACCTCTATACTGTTTATTTCCTTTTCTTGCCTTTCTGCACTGGCTAGGACGTTCAGAAAGAATCTTGAAAAGAAGTGGTGAAAGAAGAAATTCTTGCTTATTCCTGATCTTAGCAAAGGTACTCTAAGTTTCTCATCATACCACTGAGTATGATGTTCAGTTCAGTTCAGTTGCTCACTTGTATCCAACTTTTTGTGACCCCATGGACCACAGCATGCCAGGCCTCCCTGTCCATCACCAACTCCCGGAGTTTACCCAAACTCAGCTCCACTGAGTCGGTGATGCCATCCCACCATCTTATCCATTGTCATCCCCTTCTCCTCTTGCACTCAATCTGTCCCAGCATCAGGGTCTTTTCAAATGAATCACCTCTTCACATCAGGTGGCCAAAGTATTGAAATTTCAGCTTCAACATCAGTCCTTCCAAAGAACACTCAGGACTGATCTCCTTTACGAAAGACTGCTTGGATCTCCTTGCAGTCTAAGGGACTCTCAAGAGTCTTTTCCAACACCACAGTTCAAAAGTATCAATTCTTTGGTGCTCAGCTTTCTTTATAGTCAAACCCTCACATCCATACATGACTATTGGAAAAACCACAGCCTTAACCAGATGGACTTTTGTTGGCAAAGTAATGTCTCTGCGTTTTGATATGCTGTCTAGGTTGGTCATAACTTTCCTTCCAAGGAGTAAGTGTCTTTTAATTTCATGGCTGCAGTCACCATTTGAATGATTTTGGAGCCCCCCAAAATAAAGTCTGCCACTGTATCCACTGTTTCCCCATCTATTTGCCATGTAGTGATGGGCCTGGATGCCATGATCTTCGTTTTTCTGGATGTTGAGCTTTAAGCCAACTTTTTCACTCTCCTCTTTCACTTTCATCAAGAGGCTTTTTAGTTCCTCTTCACTTTCTGCCATAAGGGTGGTGTCATCTGCATATCTGAGGTTACTTATATTTTTCGTAACACACTTGATTCCAGCTTGTGTTTCTTCCAGTCCAGCGTTTCTCATGATGTATTCTGCATATAAGTTAAATAAGCAGGGTGACAATATACAGCCTTGACGTCCTCCTTTTCCTATTTGAAACCAGTCTGTTGTTCCATGTTAAGTTCTAACTGTTGCTTCCTAATCTGTATACAGGTTTCTCAAGAGGCAGGTCAAGAGGTCTGGTATTCTCATCTCTTTCAGAATTTTCCACAGTTTATTGCGATCCACACAGTCAAACGCTTTGGCACAGTCAATACAGCATAAATAGATGGTTTTTTGGAACTCTCTTGCTTTTTCAGTGATACAGCGGATGCTGGCACTTTGATCTCTGGTTGCTCTGCCTTTTCTAAAACTAGCATGAACATCCAAAATTTCATGATTCATGTATTGCTGAAGCCTGGCTTGGAGAATTTTGAGCATTACTTTACTATGTGTGAGGTGAGTGCACTTGTGCGGTAGTTTGAGCATTCTTTGGCACTGCCTTTCTTTGGGATTGGAATGAAAACTGACTTTTTCCAGTCCCATGGCCACTGCTGAGTTTTCCAAATATGCTGACATATTGACTGCAGCACTTTCACAGCATCATCTTTTAGGATTTGAAATGGCTTAACTGGAATTCCACCACCTCCACTAGCTTTGTTCGTAGTAATGCTTCCTAAGGCCACATTCCAGGATGTCTGGCTCTAGGTGAGTGATCACACCATCGTGATTATCTGGGTCTTGAAGACCTTTTTGTACAGTTCTTCTGTGTATTCTTGCCAGCTCTTCTTAATATCTTCTGCTTCTGTTAGGTCCATACCATTTCTGTCCTTTATCGAGCCCATCTTTGCATGAAATGTTCCCTTGGTATCTCTAATTTTCTTGAAGAGATCTCTAGTCTTTCCCATTCTATTGTTTTCCTGTATCTCTTTGCACTGATCACTGAGGAAGGCTTTCTTATCTCTCCTTGATCTTCTTTGGAACTCTACATTCAAATGGGTATATCTGTCCTTTTCTCCTTTGGTTTTCACTTCTCTTCTTTTCTTAGCTTTTTGTAAGGCCTCCTCAGACTGCCATTTTGCCTTTTTGCATTTGTTTTTCTTGGGGATGGTCTTGATCCCTGTCTCCTGTACAGTGTCATGAACCTCTGTCCATAGTTCATCAGGAACTCTGTCTATCAGATCTAGTCCCTTAAATCTATTTCTCATTTCCACTGTATAATGGTAAGGGATTTGATTTAGGCCATGCCTAAATGGTCTAGTGGTTTTCCCTACTTTCTTCTATTTAAGTCTGAATTTGGCAATAAGGAGTTTATGATCTGAGCCACAATCATCTCCTGGTCTTGTTTTTGCTGACTGTGTAGAGCTTCTCCATCTTTGGCTGCAAAGAATATAATCAATCTGATTTTGGTGTTGGCCATCTGGTGATGTCCATGTGTAGAGTCTTCTCTTGTGTTGCTGAAAGAAGGTGTTTGCTATGACCTGTGCATTCTCTTGGCAAAACTGTAGTAGCTTTTGCCCTGCTTCATTCTGTACTCTAAGGCCAAATTTGCCTGTTACTCCATGTGTTTCTTGACTCTCTACTTTGGCATTCCAGTCCCCAATAATAAAAAATATGATGTTAGCTGTAGATTTTATGTAGATATTCTTTATCCAGTTGAGGGAGTTCCTCTCTAATTCTAGTTCACTTAGAATTTGTATTATGAATGAGTGCTGGACTTTGTTAGATACTTTTTCTGCACTTTTTTATATGATTATATGATTTTTCTTATTATCCTATTGATGTGATATAGTAGATTTCTGCATGTTGAATTGCCTTCAATACCTGGGATAAATCCCACTGGTTCACAGCGTATAATTCTTTTTACACATTGTTGGATTTGATTTGCTAATATTCTGTTTTTGCATCTATATTCACAATAAATACTTGTTTTTAGTTTTCTTTTATTGTAATGTATTTCTCTGGTTTGGGATTAGGGTAATGCTGGACTCATAAAATGAGTTAGGCAGAATTCTCTCTGTTCCTATCTTCTGAATAGAATTCTAGAAGATTGATATAATTTGTTCCCTAAATATTTGATAGAATTCTCCAGTGAAACCATCTAGGCCTGGTAATTTTTATTTTAAAATATTATTAATTTATTTTCTTTAATAGCTATAAGCCTGTTTAAATCATTTATTTCTTCTTTTGTTTTGACAGATTATCTAGTTATAAAACTTTTGGGGATAGAGATGTTTACTCAGTTCAGTTCAGTTCAGTCACTCAGTTGTGTCCAACTCTTTGTGACCCCATGGACTGTAGCACACCAGGCTTCCCTGTCCATCACCAACTCCTGGAGTCTACTCAAACTCATGTCCATAGTGTTGGTGATGCCATCCAACCATCTCATCCTCTGTTGTCCCTTCTTCTCCCACCTTCAATCTTTCCCAGCATCAGGGTCTTTTCCAGTGAGGCGGTTTTTCCCATCAGGTGGCCAGAATATTGGTTTCAGCTTCAGCATAAGTCCATCCAATGAATATTCAAGACTGATTTCTTTTAGAATGGACTGGTTGGAGCTCCTTGCAGTCCAAGGGATTCTCAAGAGTCTTCTCCTACACCACAGTTCAAAAGCATCAATTCTTCAGTGTTCAGCTTCCTTTATAGTCCAAATCTCACGTCCATACCTGACTACTGAAAAAACCATCGCTTTGACTAGGTGGACATTTGTTGGCAAAGTAATATCCCTGCTTTTTAATATGCTGTCTGATTTGGTCATAGCTTTTCTTCCAAGGAGCAAGCGTCTTTTAATTTCATGGTTGTAGTCGCCATCTGCAGTGATTTTGGAGCCCCCCAAAATAAAGTCTGTCACTGATTCCATTGTGTCCCCATCTATTTGCCATGAAGTGATGGGACTGGATGCCATGATCTTAGTTTTCTGAGTGTTGAATTTTAAGGCAACTTTTCACTCTCCTCTTTCACTTTCAACAAGAGTCTCTTTCGTTCTTCTTCACTTTCTGCCGTAAGGGTGGTGTCATCTGCATATCTTAAATTATTGATATTTCTGCCGGCAATCTTGATTCCAGCTTGTGCTTCATCCAGCCTGTTATTTCTCATGATGTACTCTGCATTTAGTATTACTTTATTATCCTTTTAATTCCCATAGACTCTGTAGTGATGCCCCCTCTTTCATTTCTGATATTGATAATCTGTGTTCTCTCTTGTGTGTGTGTGTGTTCTTATCCTTTTTTTTTTATTTTTTATTTTTTTATTATTTTTTTTATTTTTTATTTATTTATTTTTTTGACTTTTATTTTTTTTATTTTATTTTTTTTAGTTTTTTATTTTTTAAATTTTAAAATCTTTAATTCTTACATGCATTCCCAAACATGAACCCCCCTCCCACCTCCCTCCCCATAACATCTTTCTGGGTCATCCCCATGCACCAGCCCCAAGCATGCTGCATCCTGCGTCAGACATAGACTGGCGATTCAATTCACATGATAGTATACATGTTAGAATGTCATTCTCCCAAATCATCCCACCCTCTCCCTCTCCCTCTGAGTCCAAAAGTCCGTTATACAGAGGCCTACTGATTTTATTGATCTGCTCAAAATATAAGCTGTTGGTTTTGTGGATTTTCTCTGTTTTCAATTTCATTGATCTCCTCTCATGTTTATGATTTCTTTTCTTTGCTTACTTTGGATTTTACTTACTTTTCCCACAATCCTATGATTGGAGTTTAAATTATTGATATTAGATTTTTATTCTTTTCTAATATATGCATTCAATTCTAAAAATTCTCTTCTACGAACTGTTCTCACTGCATACCACAATTTTTAGAAAGTTGTATTTTCATCAAGTTCAAATATTTTTTCACTCACTTTAAGATTTATTACTTGACCCATGTACTATTAAAATTGTGCTCTTTAATTTATTTTGGAATTTTACCAGCTAACTTTTTGTTATTTATTTCTAGAGCAATTCTAATATTATCAAAAAGTACATATTAGTTTAATTCTTTTGTCCTCTGAAAGCATATATTCTATGATTTCTCTTCTTTTAAATTTGTTAAGGTGTTTTTATGGCCCAGAATGTGGTCTATGTTCAGGATCATATTGTGAAAAATGCTACTAGATAGTTTTCTTTAAAATAATTTTTGTACTATATTACCATAACACTGTGAAACCACATCTTCATTTCCTAATGAAACAATGTTTTCTCATATTTGTTATTTTTCTTTCCATCTCTGTGTGATAAAGTATCCCTATTGCCAAGTTATCCATCCAAGATGCCAAAAGACATTTTAATATTAAATTTTCTCTTGTACCTCCATCTGCATTAATTTTGCAACTGAAGTGCTTGAGGCAAATCTTAGCTACTACCCTTTCTTAGGGAGTTGATTTCAGAGAACATGAGTTAGGGGAGTCTGTGGCAAGAGGAATGAGGAAGGGGAGAAGAAAAAAATAATTTAAAGATACATCATCAAATTGCTATTTTGTTTCAAATAGCTGAGTTGGTGCAATTAGATTAATCTAGATAAAAACTGGTAGTAGTACAGCTGTTTGCTAGAGTGAGGGCTGTGAGGGCAGGATCTCTTGAGCCCAGAAATTTGGGGATGCAGTGTGTTATGCCAATTGGAAATCCACATCAACTTCAGCATCAATGTGATAAAGCTCCAGGAATAGAGCTTATCAACTTGTCATTATCTAGCATGACAACTGAGTCCTAGATTAGATATTCAACATTTACAGCAAATATTTACTATGTTTTACTCCATTTATTATTTTCCACTTTATATAACCATGGCATGACTATTATAAAATTTAAATCTTTTTTCTTTGCTTATTATAGGAAATTTAAAAAAATACAAAATGTACAACAGAATAATAAGCTCTTATGTATCTGTCATCAAGTTTCAACATCCACATAACTGATACTGTGTATATAATTATTATATCCTTTCCTTGTGTGTAAAGAGTTAGAATTAGAATGTAACTAGACCACTGCAGATGGTGGTTGCAGCCATGAAATTAAAAGATGCTTACTCCTTGGAAGAAAAGTTATGACCAACCTAGATAATGTATTCAAAAGCAGAGACATTACTTTGCCGACTAAGGTCCGTCTAGCCAAGGCTATGGTTTTTCCTGTGGTCATGTATGGATGTGAGAGTTGGACTGTGAAGAAGGCTGAGCGCCGAAGAATTGATGCTTTTGAACTGTGGTGTTGGAGAAGACTCTTGAGAGTCCCTTGGACTGCAAGGAGATCCTACGAGTCCATTCTGAAGGAGATCAGCCCTGGAATTTCTTTGGAAGGAATGGAGCTAAAGCTGAAACTCCAGTACTTTGGCCACCTGATGCGAAGAGTTGACTCATTGGAAAAGACTCTGATGCTGGCAGGAGGAGAAGGGGACGACAGAAGATGAGATGCTGGATGGCATCACTGACTCGATGGACGTGAGTCTGAGTGAACTCCGGGAGATGGTGATGGACAGGGAGGCCTGGCGTGCTGCGATTCATGGGGTCGCAAAGAGTCGGACACGACTGAGGGACTGAACTGAACTGAACTGAGAGTCATAATGCTCTAGATCCAGCTGGGGTAGGACTTGAGATCTAGAAAAATCCCATCAATTCCAGGATTAGGAATATTACCAACATACTTACCATAATAGCTACCATATATTTGTTGCTTTATTTTGTTTATTTAATCAATCATCACATTCAGCCCTAGCAGAAGAATCTGTCTCTGAAAGTTGGTTTTTGGACATAACCCTCAATTTAACTTTTTAGTATATTCACTAAGTATACAGAGGCGACTAGATGGCTTTTGAAAAGGATCCAATTTATAAATCTAAACTAATCATGACTCAAAAGTAAATAACAGTCAGTGCCTTTAATGAATTAGTGTTATGCAGCCCTGTGTGTCTGTGTGTATGTGCTTAGTCATGTCCGACTATTTGTGACCCCATGGACTGTATCCCACCAGGTTTCTCTGTCCATAGAATTTTCCAGGCAAGAATATTGGAGTGTGTTGCCCTAGCGCTACTTTATTGTAGAAACACCCCCCACCCCTAATTCTAGATCAGGCAATTTATTCTCTAGGATATTCTGAATTTAATGACTGTGTTTTAGATTTGATCTGTGCAGGGTACTTGCTGAATAATTAAGAAGAACGATATTCACCAATCCAGACTCTAGGATGCCTGCTTTCAGTAACCATCTGCTAATGAAACCCCTGAGAATTCCCACAGAGCAGAGAAAACAAATGTTACACAATTATGCCAGGCATTTCTCACTTCCTTTGTAGTAATACACCATCCAATTAACAAGCTGGTGAGCCTAGGGATTCATAAAATTTTGAATAGAAGATTTAAGCTTTTTCAGATCAACTGCTGAGAATGAAATATGAAAGGAAACAAGATTAAATTAAAACCTTATCTATAAATATTTAATTTATTGTCTTAGAATTGGACACCAAGTTTTAGGCCATGGCATTTGATCAAAAAGTCAGGAAGGACCTTGAAAGTTCATCTAGTCCAGACCTCTGCCTCTGAAAAGGACTGTGTCCAGCACATGCTGGATCTCATTTCTCTACATCAATAGGAAGGAACAAGTCTACATGTTCTTTGGTCGAAAGACACAGGATATTACAGCATCCAGAAGTCTCTATTCACAGTAGACCTCAACTCTCAGAGAAAAATCTTTGTTATTCCCTATATCCCGCTAGAGACCAGTGCTTCTTCCCCAAAGTCTCCTATCATGTGCTTTGGGAAGAAAGAAACTCCAAAAGAGAAGATTAGCCAAAAATATCACATACATTACTCCAGGGCATTGCTGGGTAGTATCATTTGACAGAAAACATATTCCTGACATTTTTTTCTCTTGAGAACCTTTTATATTACATGGCACCTCACCGGAGAGTACAGGTAATTAACTATTTACAACATTATCAAGGGCCTGTTTCCTTGAATAAAGTCTATTTTGCTTCATAGAGAGTGCAGTATTCCCCACCAGTTCACCACCAAATTCATTTTCAATTTTGCAATGGAGAGATTGATACAGAAAGAAATATGCTCTCCTATTAATATTTCTTAGGATGTGATAAATTTATTTGGAACTCATTCAGCACTTTCATCATCATTGAAAATCAATTAGCAAAAGTACAAGCTAAGGAATTAATGAGCAAGAAGTGAATATAATCAGTGATCTTATTAAACAATGTATAGAAGAAAGAAATGCAAAAATCAGCATATAATGCATAAGAATTTAAGACCTGTTATACTCAACACTGAGGAAAGGAGAACATTTCTAAAGTTATTAAGATTTGTCTGAGTATTACAGTATTTCAACTCAAAGTACTATATACCCCTAGCAAAAAAAAAAAAAAGACAGTTTTTCATAAAGTTATATCTTTCTGAACAAACCCAGTATCATTTTGGACTTAAATTCTATCAGCTCACACAATGTCGTATTATTTTTCCTCTTCTACAGAACAATTTCAGAGTTGAATAAAAGTGTTAATTATCTTTTTTGGAATGTCATGTCCTAACTTGTTAATATTCCTAAAGGCTATTTATGAAATAAAATATTGGTTCTCTGTAGGAGTACTGGCTGCTGAAGACGTAAGAGTGGCTATAGCAGAAAGCCTGTTTGGTACACGTCTTTTTGTTTTCTGAAATAGATGTTTTCATAGAACAAAATTGTAAACCAAATTTTATAAATCAAGTATGTTTAGGTAATAGATGAGCTCCACTCTGTTATTCTAGATAGATGTCTATCAGTCCTTTTATCTATATGTCTGTCATTGTGTATCTATAATCTATGTATTTGCCTATCATCCATTTATGTAACTATCCTATCTATCTATTTAGCTATCATTTGCCTAGTTACCTACTTAGGACTCTTACCGTGAATACCTCGAGAAAATATAAGCAATTATTGTTAAGTATATATTTTGAATTTCCTTGAACATCTACAATGTTTCTGCTAGTATGCCGAAAAGAATTATCTATCAGCCCTCTTTAGTCTATGACAGCAGAAGGCCTTTGTCAGCAAGTGTCAGCAAGCTACTGATCAAGACTAAGAAAGCCTAACTTACAGATAGATTTCCTCTCCAAAAAATTCTGGAAGGCTACAGAAAAAAATTGACAGGTGGCCCAGAGTCATTTTATTGAAGCAGTTACTTACAAATCAAGTAATTCAACTCCAAAATGAGAAATAAGTGAAATGTAATTGGATTTTGTTAAAACACAAATTCTGTATTAGTAGATACAAAATAAAAGTATGAATATATTAATTTCATTCATTAAATATGGGGAAATCAACATAGCATTTAAAAAAGACGCTAGAATTCCTGAAGAAGGAAATGCATAGAATATACTTGGCCTAACACTTAATGTAAGTTTTCCTTAGACAACCATTCTGTTCCTTGTTTATATCAAATTCATGGCAGTCTGTGGAGCCGAGTACCATACACAGTAAACTTCTTAGAGGAAAGATCGGGATCACACTTGGCAGATGGATGCTTTATTTCCACTTTGTCATTCAGGAATGCAGCTCACATCTGATGAAGTGGTGAGGCTGCCATCAAAGGGACCTGAAACCGACCTCTTTTATTTGAAGAGATTGAGGACATGAGAGAAGGGAGCAGTGATTTCCCTTATGCTGTCACCTCTGTGAACTGATTCCCTAATGATGGTTGTATTTAAAACAATTCTGCAAAAGATATCCAAGGGCATGGCCTCTGAGCAGACTTGGGCAGCTGCTAGGAGTAGGCAAGTCTTGAGAATGCACAATTTTTATTTTCACTGGGAAGTCATTTTTCCACTCTGAATGATTTCCTTCCATCATTCAGATCTCTGCCTCTGTCTCAATAACATTCTCCAGATACCATAGTGAATTTTCGACACTTAGCAGTACCCATATGCCCAGCTTTTCTCTTTTCAAATGTGTAATGCCTTTAAAATTTTATCTTGAGAAATTGAAAATGCAGAGAATAATGCCGAAAAGCACTTATTATTCTCTTCTGTGCTAAATTAGCAACTCTTAACATTTTGTTATACTTGCTCTCAGTCTTTTTTGTTTGTTTCTCTAAGAAATATATCAAATAAAAGAATTAATGTGGCAAGAGAAATTTTTTGTTTTATTATTTTCCCTTCTTTTGGCACTGTCACAGCCATCATAAGCAGATTCTATTAATTTGAATAAATACTTTTGTGTGCACAAAGGTCTTCCACTAAAAAGTGCTTTCCAAACATATTTAACAAGAGGGGAAGCGCTCTCCAGCACAGCCCAGGTGACAATCTTGTAACATGTTGTGTGCGTGCTATGTCACTTCAATCATGTCTGATGCTTTGCGACCCCATGGGCTGTACCTCACCAGGCTCCTCTGTCCATGGAATTCTCCAGGCCATAATGTTGGAGTGGGTTGCCATGCCCTCCTCCAGGGGATCTTCCCAAACTGGGGATCTTCCCAAACCAGGGATCAAACCCACATTTCTTAGGACTCCTGCATTGGCTGGTGGGTTCTTCACCACTATACATTTTAGTAATCTCTGAATTCCAGACAATGCCCTAAAATTTCATCACTGGAGAAGGAAACTTGGATTAACATTTCTTTCTCAGGATTAAAATGGGAAATGACAAATATCTTTGGCCATTTAGCCTGAAACTGAGAAAAATCTTTAAAAAGATTGTGATCTTGTGAAAGAACATCTAAACCGCTCAATTTCCACATCTTAAATTACATAAATATTATGCATTTCTTATGTTTTATTTTATCACCTACAACATACAAGTCATGGCAAAATTTGTTGGAGTAATATAACTTCAAATAGTCAGGCCAACTTTATGGCCAGAGAAATATTTTGAATGTTTGGTAATGCAAAAAAGCTTTGGTTATATAGCCCCCAACTCATCTGAATGTCTGAATTTTCCAAACCATTTGGGGCAAGAATTAAATGTCAATGCTTCATAAAGGCTGAATCCAGAGAACATGAAGCGTGTTTAATTTCCTTCTTTAAGACCATAAGGATAAATACTAAAATATACTACTGAAGACTTTAGTGTATCTCATTTAATATTATGTGGAATTTTATTTCAGCTGAAGAAGAAACTCATACTTTTTTATTAGAAAAAATATTATGAAAGGTTTCAAATGTTTTAAAATGTGCTTTGGCTGCTTTACAAGTTAGGTATGAAACATTTACTGAGCTCCTCCGAAAAAGTACAATGATTCAGTGTATGGGGTACAGGTGGGAGATTCTAGTGAGGCAGGTTGGCTTGGGTGTCAGTGAATTCCATATGGATTATATAAAGAACAAGTGTATCTCTTAAGGATGAGAAGATGAAGTCTTTCACCTGTAAAGCACTCAGTGTTCACCTCCTCTAGGTCTTTTCACAAAATTTACCTTGATTGGACCACTTTTGTCTGAGTCTGTAGCAAGGCCTCAGCTGCCCAACTCCAGGCTTGGAAAATAGTCAGGTGCTTCACATCTTGTCTTCACCACCCTCATCTCAGCTCCTCAACTGGCACCCTTGGTCTGCTCTTCCCTGTGTCCAAGAAAGACATTAGACTTTATGCTAAAATGGGAATCGAGAAACAACCTGAGTGTTTTATGCTCCCTTTCTTATTTATTCACATCTATTAAACATACTTACTTTAATATCTGTATTTCTGATAATTCTAATAGCTACAAAGTTTGAGATCTGATCTTGTCGTTTCAGTTTACAATGATTTTTAGTCATTGTTTCCTCATGAGTTCTATTTTGGCAGGGAGGTGACCTTTTGCTCTTTGGTACTAAAATTTTGGTAGGAACACCTATTTGTGGCCTGAATTCAAAGTCCATTTTTCTGAGGAGGTTTCTGATTGCTTCTTTCAGGTTCCTAAAAATATGCTTAAGTGTAAAGAAACAATGATCTTCTCCCCATGACACCAGGTTTAATTATAAAGTTTAACTATCTAAATACTATTTATTAAATATTATATTTAAATGTATATTGATTTAACAAACTGAAAATGGCTCATTATATACCAACAAATAAATAAATGTGACTGAAAGCTTCAGCTCACTTTAAAAAAGCCCATTGACTGAAAAAATATTTACAGTGCTCTGTATAAATGGTATTAATAAAATATATGCATACTTATTCCACTCTCATTCCCTGAGAAGCCATTATTCAATTTTGTTGCAATAAGTCATAACAAGATCAGAAACTGCAGTTTAAGCATTCCTATGCATTTGTGAAAAATTTAGATGCTTTCTAACATTTTTTACTGTCTTGTAAGTATTGCCTTTTGAAAGATTTGTGATAAGACTGTTTTAATGTAAGACTACACAAGTATTTCATTTAGAAATCTTTTGTATAAAGATATATATATATACATATATACATATATATATATATATGATTTGATTTAGTCACTCAGTAGTGTCTGACTCTTTGTGACCCCATGGACTTTATCCCTCCAGGCTCTTCTGTCCATGGGATCCTCCAGGCAAGAATACTGGAATGGACTGCCATGCCCTCCTCCAGGGGATCTTTATGTATATGTATATGAAATTATATATAGGTAATTTTTTCTATTGTGAAAACCATAATTCTGAACTTAATTCAATTAAATGTACATATTTCAGAGATGTAAGCCTGTTAAAAGCATAGAGCAATTTTAGAAAGATAAAAATTAGAAATATAAAAAATATATCCAACCAAATTCAGAGTTCCAGAGAACAGTAAAGAGGTAAAAAGGCCTTCTTCAATGAACAATGCAAAGAAGTAGAGGAAAACAATAAGATGGGGAAGATTAAAGCTGGAAGAGTTACCAGCTGGAATCAAGATAGGCAGGAGAAACATCAACAACCTCAGATATGCAGATAATACTGCTCTAATGGCAGAAAGCAAAGAGAAACTAAAGAGCCTCTTGATGAGGGTGAAGGAGGAGAGTGAAAGAGCTGACTTTAAATATTAAAAAAAAAACTCAGATCATGGCATCTGGCCCCATTACTTCATGGCAGATGGCGGGGGGGAATGTGGAAGTAGTGACAGATTTCCTCTTCTTGGGTTCTAAAATCACTGTGGATGGTGACTGGCAGCCATGAAATCAGAAGATGGTTGCTGCTCAGTAGGAAAGCAATGAGAAACCTAGCAGTATTGAAAATCAGAGACATTATTCTGCCAACGAAGGTCCATACAGCCAAGGCTATGGCCTTCCCAGGAGTCACATACGATTGTGAGAATTGTACTGTAAAGAAGGCAGAATGCCAAAAAATTGATGCCTTCAAACTGTGGTTCTGGAGAAGACTCCTGAGAGCCCCTTGAACAGCAAGGAGATCCAACCTGTCAATCTTCTTCTTTTTTTTTTTTTTAACTTTTTATTATTATTATTTAGTTTGTTTATTTTAATTGGAGGCTAATTACTTTACAATATTTTAGTGGTTTTTGCCATACATTGACATGGATCAGCCATGGGTGTACATGTGTCCCCCATCCCGAACTCCAGTCCCATCTCCATCCCCATCCCATCCCTCAAGGTCATCCCAGTGCACCATCCCTGAGCACCGTGTCTCATGCATTGAACCTGGACTGGCAATCTATTTCACATATGATAATATATATGTTTCAATGCTATTCTCTCAAATCATTCCACCCTTGCCTTCTCCCACAGAGTCCAAAAGTCTGTTCTTTACATCTGTGTCTCTTTTGCTATCTTGCATATAGGGTCATTGTTACCATCTTTCTAAATTCCATATATATGCATTTATCTACTGTATTGGTGTTTTTCTTTCTGACTTCACTCTGTATAATAGGCTCCAGTTTCATTCACTTCATTAGAACTTATTCAAATGAATTTTTTTAATAGCAGAGTAATATTCCATTATGTATATGTACCACAGCTTTCTTATCCATTTGTCTGCTGATGGACATCTAGGTTGCTTCCATGTCTTGGCTATTGTAAACAGTGCTGTGATGAACATTGGGGTACACATGTCTCTTTCAATTCTGGTTTCCTCAGTGTGTATGCCCAGCAGTGGGATTGCTGGGTCATATCACAGTTCTATTTCCAGTTTTTTGAAGGAATCTCCACACGGTTCTCCATAGTGGCTGTACTAGTTCGCATTCCCACCAACAGTGTAAGAGGGTTCCCTTTTCTCTGCATCCTCTCCAGCATTTATTGTTTGTAGACTTTTTGATAGCAGCCATTCTGACCTGGGTGAGATGGATCCTCACTGTGGTTTTGATTTGCATTTCTCTGATAATTAGTGATGTTGAGCATCTTTTCATTTGTTTGTTAGCCATCTGTATGTCTTCTTTGGAGAAATGTCTGGTTAGTTCTTTGGCCAATTTTTTGATTGAGTCATTTATTTTTCTGGAATTGAGCTGCATCAGCTGCTTGTATATTTTTGAGATTAATTCTTTGTCAGTTGCTTCATTTGCTGTTACTTTCTCCCATTCTGAATGCTGTCTTTTCACCTTGCTTATAGTTTCATTTGTTGTGGAAAAGCTTTTAAGTTTAATTAGGTCCTATTTGTTTGTTTTTGCTTTTATTTCCAGTGTTCTGGGAGGTGGGTCATAGAGTATCCTGCTGTGATTTATGTCAGAGAATGTTTTGCCGATGTTTTCCTCTAGGAGTTTTATAGTTTCTGGTCTTAGATTTAGATCTTTATTCCATTTTGAGTTATTTTTGTGTATGGTGTTAGAAAGTGTTCTAGTTTCATTCTTTTACAAGTGGTTGACCAGTTTTCCCAGCACCACTTGTTAAAGAGATTGTCTTTTTCCATTGTATATTCTTGCCTCCTTTGTCAAAGATAAGGTGTCCATAGGTGCATGGATTTATCTCTGGGCTTTCTATCTTGTTCCACTGATCTATATTTCTGTCTTTGTGCCAGTACCACACTGTCTTGATGACTGTAGCTTTGTAATACAGTCTGAAGTCAGGCAGGTTGACTCTTCCAGTTCCATTCTTCTTTCTCAAGATTGCTTTGGCAATTCAAGGTTTTTTGTATTTCCATACAATTGTGAAATTATTTGTTCCAGTTCTCTGAAAAATACTGTTGGTAGCTTGATAGGGATTGCATTGAATCTATAGATTGCTTTGGTTAGTATACTCATTTTCACTATATTGATTCTTCTGATCCATGAACATGGTATATTTCTCCATCTATTAGTGTCATCTTTGATTTCTTTCATCAATGTTTTATGGTTTTATATATATAGATCTTTTGTTTCTTTAGGTAGATTTATTCCTAAGTATTTTATTCTTTTCATTGCAGAGGTAAATGGAATTGTTTCCTTAATTTCTCTTTCTGTTCTCTCATTGTTAGTGTATAGGAATGCAAGGGATTTCTGTGAGTTAATTTTATATCCTGCAACTTTACTATATTCATTGATTAACTTGTAATTTTCTGGTGGAGTCTTTAGGGTTTTCTATATGGAGGATCAGGTTATCTGCAAACAGTGAGAGTTTTATTTCTTCTTTTCCAATCTCGATTCCTTTTATTCCTTTTTCTTTTCTGATTGCTGTGGCTAAAACTTCCAAAACTATGTTGAATAGTTGTGATAAGAGTAGGCCCTCTTGTCTTGTTCCTGCCTTTAGGGGAAATGCTTTCAATTTTTCACCATTGAAGAAAATATCTGCTGTGGGTTTATCATATATAGCTTTTATTATGTTGAGGTATGTTCCTTCGATGCCCACTTTCTGGAGTGTTTTTATCATAAATGGATGTTGAATTTTGTCAAAGGCTTTCTCTGCATCTATTGAGATAATCATATGATTTTTATCTTTAATTTTGTTAATGTGGTGTATCACATTGATTGATTTGCAAATGCTAAAGAATCCTTGCATCCCTGGGATAAAGCCCACTTGGTCATGATGTATGATCTTTTTAATATATTGTTGGATTCTGTCAAACCTGTCAATCATAAGGGAAATCAACCCTGAATACTCATTAGAAGGACTGATGCTGAAGTTGAAGCTCCAATATTTTGGACCATCTGATGTGAACAGCTGATTCACTGGAAAATTCCCTGACTGAGAAAGATTGAAGGCAGAAGGAGAAGAGGGCATCAGAGGATGAGATAATGCAATGGACATGCACTTGAGCAAACTTCGGGAGATGGTGAGAAACAGAGAGGCCTGGTGTGTTGCACCATGGGGTCCATGGGGTCACAAAGACTCAGACACAACAGGGCAACTGAAAAGCAACAGCAGAAGATCTCTTCAAGAAAATTAGAGATAAGAAGGGAACATTGCGTACAAAGAAGGGCATGATAAAGAACAGAAAGGACAGTAAGAATCTCACAGAGGCAGAGGAAATTAAGAATAGATGGCAAGAATACACAGAAGAACTATATAAAAAAGTCTTAATGACTCAGTTAACCACAATGTGGTGGTCACTCACCTAGAGCCACACATCCTCTTTTGAAATGAAGTGGGCCTTAGGAAGCATTACTACTGACAAAGCTAGAGAGGTAATGCAATTCCAGCTGAGCTATTTCAAATCCTAAAAGATGATGCTGTTAAAGTGCTACGTTCAATATGTTAAAAATTTGTAAAAGTCAACAGTGTCCTCAGGAATGGAAAAGGTCAGTTTTCATTCTAATCCCAAAGAAAGTAAATGCCAAAGAATGTTCAAACGACTGGACAATTGCATTTATTTCACATGCTAGTAAGATTATGCTCAAATCCTTCAAGCCTGGCTTCAACAGTACAGGAACTGAAAACTTCCAGATGTACAAGCTGGATTTGGAAAAGGCAGAGGAACCAGAGTTCAAATTGCCAGCATTTATTGGATCATAGAAACAGCAAAAGAATTCCAGAAAAAAAAATCTTCCTTTGCTTCATTGATGATGCAAAAGCCTTTTACTGTATGGATCACAACAAAGTTGAAAATGCTTGCAGAGATGGGAATACCAGAACAGCCTTACCTGTCTCCTGAGAAACCTGTATGCAGGTCAAGAAGCAACAGTTAAAATCTTACATAGAACAATTGACTAATTCAAAATTGGGAAAGGAGTAGGTAAAGACTATATATTGTCACTTTGTTTATTTTACTTATATGCAGAGTACATTATTTGAAATGCCAGGCTGGATGAATCAGAAGCTGGAGTCAAGATTACAGGGAGAGAAATATCAACAACCTCAGATATGAAGATGACACCACAGTAACAGCAGAAGTGAAGAGAAACTAAAGAGCCTCTTGATGAATGTGAAAAAGGAGAGCTGGCTTAAAATTCAACATTCAAAAACTAAGATGATGGCATCTGATCCCATTACTTCATGAAAATAGAAGGGGAAAAAGTAGAAGCAGTGACAGATTTTCTTTTTTGGGGCTCCAAAATCATTGTTGATGGTGACTGCAGTCATGAAATTAAAAGACACCTGCTCCTTGGGAGGAAAGCTATGACAAATCTAGACAGCATTTTAAAAAGCAAAGACATTACTTTGCTGACAAATTTCCATATAGTCAAAGCTCTAGTTTTTCCAGTAATCATGTGTGGATGTACGAGTTGGACCATAAAAAAGGCTGAGTGCCAAATAATTAATGCTTTTGAATTGTGGTGCTGGAGAAGACTCTTGAGAGTCCCTTGGACAACAAGCAGATCAAAGCCGTCAATGCTAAAGAAATCAACCCTGAATATTCATTGGAAGGACTGATGCTGAAACTAGAGCTCCAGTCCTTTGCCAACTGATGTGAAGAGCTGACTCACTGGTAAAGACCCTGATGTTGGGAAATATTGAAAGCAGGAGGAGAAGGGACCAACAGAACATGAGATGGTTGGATGGCATCACTGACTCAATGGACATGAATCTGAGCAAACTCTAGGAAATAGTGAGGTCCAGGGAGGCTTTGACATGCTGCAGTCCATGGGGTTGGAAAGAATCAGACACGACTGAATGACTGAATAACAGCTACAACAGAACATGAATCCTATATTATTCATATTATCTTAGATCAGATCTATTTTCATTTTCTAGGTTAAAAGACTATTGCAGAGAGAATGTTAAACTTAGATGGAAACTCAAAAGCATTTAATTCAATTCCTTAGCTTAAAAAAAAAAAAAACAATTGATGAAAAATATTTTTCTTAGGCTAGCAAGTAGTCACAGCTAGTGATAAAACCTGGGTCTTTCTAATTAGTAATCAAGACTTTTTCTATTATAACTTTTAGATTCAGATTTGATATTTATTGACAAATGCCTTCTTCTCCTAATGCACTGCTTTAAAATATAATCCCCATTTATTTTTTCTTTTGTCTTGAGAGAATCCTATGGCTAAATATTTTCCTGCTTATCAAATATACAATTGTCATGTATATATGTATGTGTATGCACTTGAGTTAGAAGACACACTGCATGGAAGAAACAAATAGCCTTGCATTTCTTAGTCTTAGTAATGGTTCAGTTCAGTTCAGTTCAGTCGCTCAGTCATGCCCGACTCTTTGCGACCCCGTGAATCGCAGCACACCAGGCCTCCCTGTCCATCACTAACTTACAGAGTTCACTCAAACTCACGTCCATTGAGTTGGTGATGCCATCCAGCCATCTCAACCTCTGTTGTCCCCTTCTCACCCTGCCCCCAATCCCTCCCAGCATCAGAGTCTTTTCCAATGAGTCAACTCTTCGCATGAGGTGGCCAAAGTACTGGAGTTTCAGCTTCAGCATCATTCCTTCCAAAGAACACCTAGGACCAATCTCCTTCAGAATGGACTGGTTAGATCTCCTTGTAGTCCAAGGGACTTGAGTCTTCTCCAACACCACAGTTGAAAAGCATCAATTCTTTGGCACTCAGCTCTCTTCACAGTCCAACTCTCACATCCATACATGACCACTGGAAAAACCATAGCCTTGACTAGACGGACCTTTGTTGGCAAAGTAATGTCTCTGCTTCTGAATATGCTGTCTAGGTTGGTCATAACTTTTCTTCCAAGAAGTAAGTGTCTTTTAATTTCATTGTTGCAATCACCATCTGCAGTGATTTTGGAGCCCCCCAAAATAAAGTCTGACACTGTTTCCACTGTTTCCCATCTATTTCCCATGAAGTGATGGGACCGGATGCCATGATCTTCATTTTCTGAATGTTGAGCTTTAAGCCAACTTTTTCACTCTCCACTTTCACTTTCATCAAGAGGCTTTTAGCTCCTCTTCACTTTCTGCCATAAGGGTGGTGTCATCTGCATATCTGAGGTTATTGATATTTCTCGCAGCAATCTTATTTCCAGCTTGTGCCAACTAGTCCTTCTAACATATTTTCTTCTCCTCATTCGCATGAAATGACATTCTCCTGGTTTTCTTCCCCTCTCTGTGGCCACTCCCTTTTAAGGTCATTTGTTGAGTTCCTTCCTTTGTTTGCCCTCTAAATATTGGCTTGATCTAGGGCTGAATAATAAGTTTTCTCCTGGTTGTTCTCTATATTATCTTCTTAGACAATTCTATCCAGTGCTATGACTTCGGATACAATTTAACACTAAGAACTCTCAAGTCAATTTCTCTAGCTTTGACATTTTCCCTATATTTATGACTATAAGACACAATCACATACTAGATATGTCTGTTTGTATGTAACGTGCATCCCGAAACAATGCATCTAAGTTATAATTATTGATTTTATCCACAAATCTTTTCTTTGAGATTTTACCATCTTATAAGTGAGCAGGAACATTCACCCACCTTTCAAGCAAAGCTTAGGACCTGGACTTGATTTCTGTTTCCTTCTTCCACTATGTTTAATCCAACAGAAACTCCTGTAGATCCTTTTTCCAAAACTTACTGAAGTAGCTCCAAAGCCTGGAATAGTACCTAACACACAGTAGGTGCTTGACAAGTATTTGTTAAATTTAACTTGAATATTTTCTGCTTTACATTTATATTATTATGAGATTTTAAAACTTTATTTTATGATAACCAATGATTTCCCTGGGAAATGCAAGAGGAAGTAAATGGATAAATTTAATGTATTTTTAAACAAAGGATATTTGTTTAAACTAAGGAAAAGATAATTAAGAGTGTAGTTCTATTAGAAGACTAACATTTTCTCTGCATTTTAAGAGGTCAGGAAAATTTGTGTCATTGTTTATAATGAAATATATGACAAAACTGTTATGTCAAATTGACATATTTAATTGACCTATTATGGACAGATACAACTATTCTAAGAGTAGCAGAAAGATTTCCTAGATAGGAAGTAAATAAAATTTAAGATAATTTTAATTTAACTTTTATATGAACAATAAATAACAAGAGCTAAAAAGATATCCAAAATAATTGATGACTTGTTTTAGAAAGAGACAAAAATAAATGTAGAAATGAATGCCATTACTGCTTCTTATTGCTTTTATTTTTGTACCATTTTTTATATAATAGCTTTTACTATAAACTTTGTATCATAAATGCCTTACAAATTGTTTTCTGTTCCTACTCTTTTTCATAAGATAACTCTATTCCATTATTGGTGGATGCCCCTCGAGGGCTTAACATGTCCTGTAATTTTTGTCCTTCACCATTTATATTTCAGAAACTTTGAGACTTAAGTTACCTAGTTGGTTTCTAGTTATTGTCTTAGTTGTCATGCATCTTACCTTTAATATGGAAATTGTTATGTGCCTTAAATGACATGTTAAAAATGAAAAGGTTAAAAAATTTGGCAGAAGTTTTCATTCCTAAAAATGAAAAAAAAAGAGAGTTACTTTAAGGATGAAAACTCAGAGTATGATAAAATGTATACTATTCTTTGATCAAATTCTTCTTTGTACTATTAATAAAGCAGTTAATTTCCCTGCTCTCCTCTTTTACTCCCTGCCTCTTTTTTCCTTATTCTCTCTCTGGTATTATGTGGTTTACATAAACATCTAAGCTTTAAGTTATTTGACCTCTAAAAGTCTCTTTTCTCATCTGTAGAGTAGATGATATGTAATGCGCATAGTATAACACCATTTAGAGGCTTAAATAAGACAATCTATAAAAAGCACTTTAAAAAATTTGCTCTGTCCACCGTAGGTATATATCAATAATATACTTGGACTTGTTACCAACCTCTGCTATTATTCCTACTATTGTTCCTTTTACTACTGCAACTGCCATTTATAACAAAGCTGCCATGATTATTATTTTGTAAGCTAATACGTAAGGCATAGTATTAAATTCTTATCTTATTGGAAGACTAAATGGCTAATAAATGTTCACAAAATATTTACTGAAAAAATACTTAGTTATCTATAATTCCTCAAACTGTAAAAAAAAAAAAAGTAAAATTATTGTTGTTCAGTTGCTAAGTCATGTCCAACTCTTTGTGACCCCATGGACTGCAGCATGCCAGACTCCTCTCTCCTTCACTATCTCCTGGAGTTTACTCAAATTTTATCCATTGCATCAGTAATGCTATCTAGCCCTCTTATCCTCTGCTGTCCCCTTCTCCTTTTGCCTTCAGTCTTTCCTAGCATTGGAGTCTTTTCCAATGCATCAGCTCTTCACATCAGGTGCCCAAAGTATTGGAGCTTCAGCTTCAGCATTAGTCTGTTCAATGAATATTCAGGGCCTTTCCTTTAGGATTGGCTGGTTTGATCTCTTTGCTGTCCAGAAGACTCTCAGGAGTCTTCTTCAGCACCACAATTATATGAGTGCACAGCAAAAGACTAAGTATTGCACTGAAAATTTAGCTAAGATTACACGGAAAGGAAAGATAAATGTTACTTTCTTTTTCTTCTTTGAATATTTCTGTATTTCCAGAAGTTTCTATCCTTACCAAACTAGATTTAAGATTCCATCCCACACAATTAATGTAATGATATAAATAATAAATTTATAAATTTATACATCATCAATCTTCAATAAGAAAATGATTCAATCCCACATATATTTGATACCCATTTTATGTGAAACACTTTATGTCGTGGAGTGATGAAGACCCAGTCCCTGACCTCAAAAGGGCCTTCTCATGTGCAGGAGAAGGTCTAGTTAACACAAGGTGGCTTTAATAATGTTCCAGCCAAAGCAAGAATGAGTGAACGGCCTTTGGCACATGTCAGCCAAACAGGCTTGCAAGAGTTAAACAGTCTTGGTTTTACTAACAAACACTTGTAACTGGACTTGTCCTTCACAAAGCTAATTACCTCTGACTCCATATAGATTATACTCTGCACCTAGCATCCTTCTTCCCCTACACTCCCTTGTAGGATTTTTACATCTCAAAAGGAAGAAGCTCATGGTCAATAACTTCAAGGACTGGGCTACTGAGCCATCTGAGGCCAGCTTTTGACTGTAAACCTAGAGAAAAAGAAAAATCTACAAGACCTTCATGAGAATATAAAACTGCTCCCAACTCCCTAGGAGAGGGGGCACAGTTCTTGAGGTGCTAGCCTGCTGTGTATTCCCCAAAGTAACAGCTAAAGAATAACCACATTTGTTTAACTCTTGCAGGCCTGTTTGGCAGGTATGTGCTAAAAATTGCTCACTTATTTTTGTTTTTGAAGCAAAAATAATGACCATCCTGGAATTCCCTCATCCTCATATACAGAAAATTGTACATCCACATTTCTCGTCTGTGTCTCCTTTTAGAAAATCATCTGAGCAGAGTTTGGAGCCATGTGTGCTTTCATTATGGGTCTATCAAAAGCTCCGCTTAGTTGAGTCACCTCATGAAACTCTTTCCCCTGGGCTCCCTCCTTACATCCTCAGTTGACTTCCTTCCTTTTCTGGCAATACCTCCCGGTAGCAGGCTTCTCCCTTAACCTGCTCAGCAGTGGACCTTCTGCAAACATTGCTCAATTGTCTCAGGACCCTGATTATAGTCCCTGCTTATTCATCATTTCGGCTACACACCTTTCCTACCCAGCCTATCAGCACCGTGGATAATCAACCATCCTGCGTCTTGTAGCCCTAATTTCATTTCCATGCTTTCCTCCCTACCAGTCAAGACGGTTTCAAAGAAGAAACTGTGGCAAGGTCTTTGGATCACAGTTTCTCTCTTTTGCATGGAATGGAGTTGATGAAACATATTTTGATGCATAATATTCCAATTTCAGTTTATACATAGGAACCAAAGCTGTAACAGAAATAAATTTAATTCAGTCTACTGAAAGATTCTTACACATTAAATCCCAGACATGATGTTTCACTTCTAGAGTATTTGTTTAAGAGAAGGTGTATGTGAATTATCCTGGCATGATCATAAAATTGATCTATGTGAAGCCTAAAGTAGATTGATGAGGTGATTACCATTTACAAAAAAAAAAAAATGGAATAACAAATTGTATTTCAGACACAAAACAAGAAAACTGATGCCATAAGCCAAGCAATAGCCTTAAATTGATAAATTACCTATTCACAA
Source organism: Ovis aries (assembly GCF_016772045.2). Taxonomy (NCBI): domain Eukaryota; kingdom Metazoa; phylum Chordata; class Mammalia; order Artiodactyla; family Bovidae; genus Ovis; species Ovis aries. Next base: position 56,862,040 of record NC_056059.1, on the reverse strand, counting down.
GTAGAGACAAAAATATATGCCACTAAGCACTGAAATATAGTTATGCAACATAGAGATTTTTGCTTTGAATAATAAAACAACAAGAATTAAATTGCTAAGAAAATATTTTAAATACGAAGTACCACATGAAATTATAAAATACATTTTCAAAGACTTTTTAGGATTTGTCACCAGCTGTAGGAATATCAGGAGCTCCTGCTACAAACTACTTATTTTCAGAAACTTTTCTCTTACTCCAAAGTTCACTCTAAACTTTTTGGTCTGAAAATCATCTATTTAAGGATAAATAAAAAAGATTATAAAAACAAAATTTAAAAAGTTTCTCATTTTGCCATCCACTATGTGATATCATCTGTACTAAGCAGTGGCTATACCCCTTCCTTTTTTATTCCTCCAAGCATAAGGAAAAAAATACCATTCTTTTGCTTTTACCTTTTTTCACAAGCTTGGGTTATTCTGGGATTTCTATTTCTAGAAACTATTCTGAGACATCTGTGCCTTTCCTATATTCATCCTACATTATGTGCCTTTTTCTTCATCTACTTTTTCTACTTACTCCTATTAAACGTGGGCCTGCTAGAACTGTCTTATTGATGACTTTCAAGATATCACATCCACATTTTCCCCTTCATTGGTATCATTTGCTAACATCTAATTAGATTTATGTTTTAGAGATCTTTTGATTTTCTTCTATTTTCAAATTCAACCTGTGGATACATGCTTACTTTTGATTGGAGCATTTTGGAAATCATTCTTAAATCCTAGTAGAGAGATTTAATCTGCTATTTCTTCCATCATCTATCAGGTGTCCCAGAATAATATGGCTACCATTTTTGATCATTCTCTTTGATTGTTTTCATTGGTGCTGTAATCTTCTGCTAATATGGTTCATGAAAGATAAAGTCATGGTTGGGTTTTTTAAAGCATAAACAAAATGAAAAGCAAACACGCTACTCCCACTCCTCACCCCAGCAAAAAGTTAAATTTATCTATAGAACATCACTATTGGCTCTCTATAAGAAGTGTTTGCAGTTGTATACTAAACATATGTTTTTCTTTTTTTCCTTTCCACTGTCTTTCTATAGGTTTTTTTTTTTTCCTTAACCATCTACTTCTGTTTCAAATAGAGAGTACAAGGGATATTTACCAGATGTAAACTTGTTCCCATTAAGTTTAAGAAATTTAACATTTGAAAAAGTAGGTAAATTTAATTTAAAAATTTTTAATGACTGATGAACTTAAAATAATTGAGTTATAGATTCAATTCCCCTCTGTTATAAAGACAAATGGCTAGAATTGCCTATTTACATTCTGGTTGTTCAACAACCTGGTTTTTTTAAAAAGTCTGATACAACTTAATGAAATTAAAAATTAATAAATAAGAGGTGTCCTTAAACAATGGCATTGTTATGCTTTCCTTAACTATTTATATACCCAACTATAGTGAAGTCAGTGTATATCTAATCCAGCATTGATAAAAACAGGCTGCCTAACACCAGTGTGTTCTTTTTTTCACTCCAACTTTTCTTCCTTTATGTATGACTGACCTAAAAGTTCAGAGAAATCTGATTATAGATATGGAATTTAGCTGAAGAGCACTTAGATTTTTATGAAAATTTTATATCAAAAATATATTGAAAATACAAGGAAGGTAGCCTACTTCTGCTGGTGCTAAACTTTCTACCAGGAGTAGACTTAAAGCCCAGGGAAATGGCTCTCCAAAGTAACTATTTCCTGCACAGTCAGAGACTATCACATAGGCAGAGTGCTTTTGGAGAAAACAAGCCAAACTTTCAGTGACAACAACATTGTGTTGACTTCCTAGGGAAGTGAATTTCAGTTCTTGCCAGGCAATCAGCCCTGTGCTCGGTATTATATATGTGTGTTTGGGTGAAGGAGCAGGTTGGAGGATTAAGATCTCAAAGAAGAATGAGGCTAGTTCCTTCCCTCTGGATATAGTATTGACTTAATGGCTGTTCAGAACCATATGACCATAATCAAAGATTTCTTTGTGAATTTTACACCAAATAAGTAAGACTCTGTCATTTTTATTTTGTTCTCATCTTTATATTGAAAAAATTGATAAAAGAAAAAAAAAACTTATATAATAGCAAATAAATCCTTCCTCAATGGTATATAGTGATTAATTTATGTCATTTTTAAGATGGATGATTAGAATAACCAATGTTCTATAGCCAGTATGGTCTCTGGATTCTACAGGTACTGAATCACCTATAATCAAAGAAAATGAATTTATTGATTTGGTAACCTAAGAGTGAAAGCACACCATGGAAAACTATGGAGTGTCCTGTACGAATATATTAGAAAGAACTTATTATAGGACCTTTATTAAAGCGAAGAACTTAAGTGCCTCTTGATGAAAGTGAAAGAGGAGAGTGAAAAAGTTGTCTTAAAACTCAACATTCAGAAAATTAAGATCATGGCTTCCTGTCCCATCACTTCATGGCAAATAGATGGGGAGACAATGGAAAAAGTGAGAGACTATTTTGGGGGGCTCCAAAATCTCTGAAGATGGTGACTGCAGCCATGAAATTAAAAGACGCTTCTTGCTCCTTTTTGAAAAGCAATCACAAACCTAAATAACATATTAAAAAGCAGAGACATTACTTTGCCAACAAAGGTCTGTCTAGTCAAAGCTATGGTTTTTCCACCAATTATGTATAGATGTGAGAGTTGGACTATAAAGAAATCTGAGAGCCAAGGAATTGATGCTTTTGAACTTTGGTGCTGGAGAAGACTCTTGAGATTCCCTTAGACTGCAAGGAGATCCAACCAGTCCATCCTAAGGGAGATCAGTCTTGAATATTCATTGGGAGGACTGATGCTGAAGCTGAAACTCTAATATTTTGACCACCTGATGTGAAGAACTAACTCATTAGAAAAGACCCTGCTGCTGGGAAAGATTGAAGGCAGGAGGAGAAGGGGACGATGGAGGATGAGATGATTGGATGGCATCACTGACTCAATGGACATGAGTTTGAGCAAGCTCCAGGAGTTGGTGAGGGATTGGGAAGCCTGGTGTGCTGCAGTTCATGGGGTCGCAAAGAGTTGGGCACAACTGAGTAACTGAACTGAACTATTAATATAGGGCCTGGGCTTAGGCTAGGTGACTTTGAGGGGGGTTTAAGTGAGGATTTATACTGGGTTGGATGCTGTAAGGAAATTAAGGTAATTCTATGATTGGCAAGGAGATCCAACCAGTCCATTCTAATGGAGATCAGCCCTGGGTGTTCTTTGGAAGGAATGATGCTAAAGCTGAAACTCCAGTACTTTGGCCACCTCATGCGAAGAGTTGACTCATTGGAAAAGACTCTGATGCTGGGAGGGATTGGGGGCAGGAGGAAAAGGGGACGACAGAGGATGAGATGGCTGGATGGCATCACCGACTCGGTCGTGAGTCTGAGTGAACTCCAGAAGATAGTGATGGACAGGGAGTCCTGGCGTGGTGTGATTCATGGGGTCGCAAAGAGTCAGACACGACTGAATGACTGATCTGATCTGATGATTGGCTATCATAACAACTTTTATTTAGAAAATGAGAAGTTGAACCATGCTAAAGCTGTAATTGGTAAAAATGCAGCAGTGGCTTATAATCAACCAGAATAGAGGGATCGTGGGTCATTTTTATAATTTGGACAATCGTCTTTTTACTCTTGTTCTATGAGAGACATTTGATGTCCTTGTCTGATGATGTCCTGTGAAATTTTTATGTTCAACAGAGGAACATTGTGTTAGTTCTGAGACCCGGGCCATCTCCAGCAATACCAAGGCCTATCTGGTAATGCCAAGTCAGCTCCCAGATGACAAGAAGTGCTTTCTCTTTTCTTTGACCATATTAGAGAACTTAACATCTTTCAAATAAATAACAAAATAATGAAACTACAATCCATTTACCAATAAGCATTTTTTTCCCATTTTGCAGAGCATGATGATATATGCTGGATCAGAAGAAGCGAAAGGAGGAAGAGGGATAGGAGGTGAGGGAGGAAGATGTGAAGTACCAAAAGAAAGAGATCAAGGGGTCGCTTTCTAAGGAGCATGAGAGAGAGAGAGAGATAAGGAGACTTCTGAGCTGACTCCAGTGATCCCTGATGTTCACATTTTTTGCAGTCCCTTCCTCTTGTGGGTACTGGACCTCCTGCCTTGCTTTTAGTAGATAGAGCATAACAAAGGTGATATGATGTCACTATCAATGCTATGTTATATAAGGCTGTGCTTTCTCTCTTGTTTGCTCTCACTCTCTCTCCTTCTACTTGTTTGCTCACTCTGAAGAAGCAAGCTACTGTGTTGTAAACTTCTGTATAGAGAATCCGATATGGCAGGGAACTGAGGGAGGCCTCCTACTGACAGTTAGCAAGGAACTGAAGCCCTCAGCTCTTCAACCCATGAAGACTGAATGAATACCATGTGAGTGAGTCTGGAGTCCATGTCTCCCAGTCAAGCTGGGAGATAATTACAGCTCCCAGCTGACACCTTGATGTCAGCCTAATACGAGACTTTGAGAAGCAAGTGCCAGCTAAGATGTACCTGGATTCCTGAGCCACAGAAACTGTGCAATAAGAAATATTGCTCATCTTAAACCATTAAGATTGAGGGTAATTTGTGACACAGCGACAGATAACTAATACAGAACATCAGGGTGGGACAAGGGGGAGATGAGCGAGGAATCTAGAACATGGATTTTAAGGAGGCACTTGCTCTCCAGGCTGTGCAAATTCCTCACTCACCCTGGTCCAGCTCTGCAGGAGAGGTAACATTTATTTATTTATTTTAAATACATTTATTTATTTTAATTGGAGGTTAATTATTTTGCAATATTGTATTGGTTTTGCCACACATCAACATGAATCCGCCACAGGTGTACACGTGTTCCCCATCCTGAACCCCCCTCCCTCCTCCCTCCCCATATCATCCCTCTGGGTCGTCCCAGTGCATCAGCCCCAAGCATCCAGTGTCATGCATCGAACCTGGACTGGCGATTCGTTTCATATATGATATTATACATGTTTCAATGCCATTCTCCTGAATCATCCCACCCTCACCCTCTCCCACAGAGTCTAAAAGACTGTTCTGTACATTTGTGTCTCTTTTGTTGTCTCATATACAGGTTTATCGTTACCATCTTTCTAAATTCCATATATATGCGTTAGTATACTGTATGGGTGTTTTTCTTTCTGGCTTACTTCACTCTGTATAATAGCCTCCAGTTTCATCCACCTCATTAGAACTGATTCAAATGTATTCTTTTTAATGGCTGAGTAATATTCCATTGTGTATATGTACCACAGCTTTCTTATCCATTTATCTGCTGATGGACATCTAGGTTGCTTCCATGTCCTGGCTACTATAAACAGTGCTGCGATGAACATTGGGGTACGCATGTCTCTTTCAATTCTGGTTTCCTCAGTGTGTATACCCAACAGTGGAATTGCTGGGTCATAAGGCAGTTCTTGGACTTCCGTGGTGGCTCAGATGGTAAAGCATCTGCCTACAATGCAGGAGACCTGGGTTCGATCCCTGGCTTGGGAAGATCCCCTGGAGAAGGAAATAGCAACCCACTCTAGTATTCTTGCCTGGAAGATCCCATGGACAGAGGAGTGTGGTAGGCTACAGTCCATGGGGTCGCAGAGTCAGACCTCACAACTGAGCGACTTCACTCACTTTCACTTTCAAGGTAGTTCTATATCCAGTTTTTTAAGGAACTCCACACTGTTCTCCATAGTGACTATACTAGTTTGCATTTCCACCAACAGTGTAAGAGGGTTCCCTTTTCTCCATACCCTCTCCAGCATTTATTGCGTGTAGACTTTTGGATCACAGCCATTCTTACTGGTGTGAAATGGTACCTCATTGTGGTTTTGATTTGCATTTCTCTGATAATGAGTGATGTTGAGCATTTTTTCATGTTTATTAGCCATCTGTATGTCTTCTTTGGAGAAATGTCTGTTTGGCTCTTCGGCCCATTTTTTGATTAGGTCGTTTATTTTTCTAGAATTGAGTTGCAGGAGTTGCTTGTATATTTAAAAATGAGGCGTGAAGGTGAGACTGCAGGAAAAAAGCGCAGGGGCTTTAACTACAAATCCATTAAACTACTATGTATTACATTTATTTTGTGAGAGTTTAATTCCACTGATGTATGCTATATGCTAAGTTACTCTAATCATGTCTGACTCTGAGTGATGCTATGAAATGTAGCCTTCCAGACTCCTCTGTCCATGGGATTCTCCAGATAAGAATGCCAGAGTGGGTTGTCATTCCCTTCTCCAGGGGACCTTCCCAACACATTGATTGAGCCCATCTCCTGTATCTGCAGCCAAAATTACAATAAGTGCTCTAGGAAATCGGCCAACAGTGAAAACTAGTAGGTACAATAAGAAACATGATATTCTACACAATGTTATACACACCTGTTTTTAGGGAAATTTAGACAATTATGTTCTTAGTTCTGGAAAGAGGTGGAAGGCAGAAGAAAGAGAATTCATTGTTGCTAAATGTTATGAAATATTTGCTATAGGAGAGTTTCTTAGTAATATCTTATATATAAACTAATTTTATGAGCTCATCTCCCTAAACACCCCAGCAGGAAGTAGACAGAGAAAGGATAAAAGCACCAACACAAAGTATAAATGCACTCCATGGCACAGCAGGAACAATGTGAATGAATGAGTCATTTAAGCAGAACCTTGTGTGTGCGCCAAAAGCCATGTTGTGGAAGAAACCATTTTTAAGGACTTCAAGATAAAATTAAATTATGTCAAAATATCAGATCAGGAAATAATGGAGAGGCAAAAGAAAAGTGAAAAGATTAAAATATTTCATTATATTTTCATACAAGTTAAATTTGATTTTAAGGAAATAAAACATAAAAGCTAATTGCTGTTTTGTAGTATATTGATGAAATGTATGCTGGTGTTTAGCAAGCTTGATAGCTCATTTTCAAAATTCAGTCATAGAAATTTCAAGAAACCTTAGACCAGTTCTTTCTTCTTCAGTCACGATGTGCACCTGAGTCACTTGGGGATCTTATTAAAAAGTCAATGTTATATCCTTCAATTGAAAATGAACACATTTTTTAAAAAGTAGGATGGCTAATTTAGTGAGTCTGAGGCAGGTCCATGACTGCATTTCAACAATCTCCCAGAAAATATCTTTCTAACAGGCTGCCAAGGGCTGCGTTTTTTAAGAAGTGTTGCTGCTGCTACTGCTAAGTTGCTTCAGTCGTGTCCGACTCTTCGCAACCCCATGGACTGCAGCCTACCAGGCTCCTCAGTCCATGGGATTTTCCAGGCAAGAGTGCTGGAGTGAGGTGCCATTGCCTTCTCTGTAAGAAGCGTTACAAGTTCTTAAAACTTGAATTTTAGGACAGGTGTAGTCCTTGGACAAGCAATATCAACATCACATGGGAAATGATTAGGAATGCAAATTTTTGAGCCCCACTCCATATTATAGAATCAAAAACTCAGGATGGTGCCCAGAAATTTCCTATCTATCAAAGCTCTCAGGTGAATCTGAGACAAGGAAGTTTCACTGACTTAGGATATAGTGTTTCTGAACCAAGGGTACAAATTAGAAACTCCTATGAAATTTCTTTACTTTCAATGAGAATGTGCTTGCACATTGAATCTGAGTAAGCTGGTTAGAGAAGGAACCTAGAGAAAATTTTAAATTATCCTTAGTTGGGTGGGGATAATAATGAAAAAGAGAGAGAGAGAGAGAGAGAGAGAGAGAGAGAGAGAGAGAGAGAGAGAGAGAGAGAGAGAGAGAGAGAGAGAAGGAGAAACACTGTATTCGAGCAATTGCAGAGAAGTTCAATGATTTATCAAGGTCTGAGAACCAGAAATGAAAGTCTGCCCAGTTTTCACTTAGGGGCTTCCCAGGTGGCACTAATGGTAAAGAATCTGCCTGCCAGTGCAGGAGACATAAGAGACATGGGTTGGACCCCTGGGTCAAGAAGATCCCCTGGAAGAGGAAATGGCAACCAGCTCCAGTATGTTTGTCCTTAAAATCCTATGGACAGAGGAGCCTGGTGGGCTATACTCCATGGGGTCGCAAAGAATTGGACATGACTGAGCATGTGAGCACATCGCAATTTTCATTCAAGTTCTTTTCCTGGCCCTTCAAGATGATACCAGGAAAAATTGAAATAATTCAAAATGGTCTCTTTCTCATGGAATGTATATAATCTCAGCATGCTGTTGTCTTTTCCTCTTGGGATAAAGAAACAGTCACCCATTCTGAATTGCCCTCTGGGACACAGCCCATTCAGAGGCCTGTATTAGTAACTTAGTTACATTCTCTTTCAGTAGCTTCACATTGCTGTTACAACACAGAAATTAAATAATTGTTTGAAGCAAAGCTGTGATAGCCCAGGCAAAGCTTTGAAAGTATAGTGAATGTAATACACACACTAAGACTACAAGTGCCTACTTTTGAAAATGTTTCCTTGCTTTTTAAAAAGGGTTGAAAATAGGTTATTTTTACAGTTGGTGGTTTTTTCCTGCTAATTTCTATTTTACAATTTTTCCAGTTTAAGAAATATTTTGTTCAGCCTACATGATCCATTTTTTATTACTGTATAATGAAGATTTATACCTACAAGAAATTTATTTTTGTATGTTCTTACTGTTCAAAGAGAAAGCATATTGAGAAATGTTTATCCTTGCATGTATCTTATGTTCTTAATAGAATTCTTATATCAAAAGTACATAAAAGTACCCAGGACTTTTCTAGAATCTAATTCAAATGAGTGTCTCTTGTCCTCTTTAGGGAGATGTTAAGAGAGTTTTAGGGGACTTCCAAGACCTTTAGATTCATGAACAGTGGTTCTGAATTTGAGTGATGTTGCTCTGTTAACTTGACTTCTCACTGGTAAAGAATCCACCTGTCAATGCAGAAAACATGGGTTTGATCCTTGTGATGGAAGATCTGCTGAAGAAGGAAATGGCAACCCACTCCAGTATTCTTCCCTGGGAAATCCATGGACAGAGGAGCCTTGTGGGCTACAGTCCAAAGGAATGCAGACTCAGACACAACTGAGCACGCACGAATGCTCTGCTAACTGGCTTTAAAAATAGGTGGAGATATTTTGGATTTTACATTGAGTAGTGGCATTTAGTAGATGAAGGCACGGAGGCTAACCATGCTGCAGTGAAAGAGAAAGTGCGGCAAAATGAAAGATTCGACCCCAAATGGCACTCTTTTGACAAACACTTAAGGAAAGAATCATGGGTTCTCTTTTGCAATCTCAGGGAATGGGGTGGAGAGCAAGTGCCCTCTGGGCATATGGAACTCACTGTGAAGTGACAGAGGTCGTTCTATCCAGGGAACAGCAGCAGATGGGGGCAGCTGAGAGCACACCAGTTTCAGGCTTTGAAAATACTCTTTGAAAGATCTGTTTGTTAAAAAATGCTCTCCTTTTAGAATGCTCAGCAGGAAAGAGAAACATGTACTCTCAAAATGATGTTGAAAAGTGACTCTAACTAGAGGCAGAGGACAGGAGTCTGATGTTAAGCAAAGAAGCAAGACACAAGAATGAGTTTACTCAAAGAAAGTGAAACTCTGACACATAATCAGTTCAAGTGCATGCTCTGTGGTCAGGGGGCACAGGGAAGAAAGATAGCTGTAATAAATGTAATATTTATTACATTCTTCTGTCTGGGATAGTTCCCAACCAAAGGTTAGCATGATAGCTACACTGGATAGCTTTTATCAAATTAGACATAACTTTGTTCCTACGGGGTTCCCAGGTATTAAGCCTAGGCATGTGTATTCTGTACTTTCATAAAAGTTTCTTAAATCTGAAATCCATCCTTGGATAAGGAGCACCATATTAGAGGAATTAATGAATAGCATTTCATATATATATATATATATATATTTTTTTTTTTTACTTAGTAAGGACTCTTAACTTGAGGACCATCTTATACAAAATATTAAGTGTACAATATGGCATTCAACATTCAGAAAACTAAGATCATGGCATCCGGTCCCATCACTTCATGGCAGATAGATGGGGAAACAGTGGAAACAGTGGCTGACTCTATTTTTCTGGGCTCCAAAATCACTGCAGATAGTGATTGCAGCCATGAAATTAAAAGACACTTACTCCTTGGAAGGAAAGTTATGACCAACCCAGATAGCATATTGAAAAGCAGAGACATTACATTGCCAACAAAGGTCCGTCTAGTCAAGGCTATGGTTTTTCCAGTGGTCATGTATGGATGTGGGAGTTGGACTGTGAAGAAAGCTGAGTGCCAAAGAATTGATGCTTTTGAACTGTGGTGTTGGAGAAGACTCTTGAGAGTCCCTTGGATTGCAAGGAGATCTAACCAGTCCATTCTGAAGATCAGCCCTGGGATTTCTTTGGAAGGAATGATGCTAAAGCTGAAACTACAATACTTTGGCCACCTCATGCAAAGAGTTGACTCATTGGAAAAGACTCTGATGCTGGGAGGGATTGGAGGCAGGAGGAGAAGGGGATGACAAAGGATAAGATGGTTGAATGGCATCACTGTCTCAATGAACGTGAGTCTGAGTGAACTCCGGGAGTTGGTGATGGACAGGGAGGTCTGGTGTGCTGCAATTCATGGGGTCACAAAGAGTCGGACACGACTGAGTGACTGAACTGAACTGAAGCAGCAATAGCAACAAAATAAGTCTCAACATCTCTCTCTAAGCATTTCACCATTCATTCACACATGACAAGTTTAAGGTGAATTGTGAGATATTAGTTGTGAGTTAGGGGCTTCCCTGGTAGCTCGGTTGGTAAAGAATTTGCTTGCCTTCTAGGAGACCCCAGTTTGATTCCTGGATTGGGATAATCCCCTGGAGAAGGGATAGACTACCCACTCCAGTAATCATGGTCTTCCTATGGCTCAGATGGTAAAGAATCCATCTGCAATGCGGGAGACCTGGGTTTGATCCCTGTATTGGGAAGATCCCCTGGAGAAGGACATGGCAACCCACTCCAGTTCTTGCCTGGAGAATCCCCATGGACAGAGGAGCCTGGTGGGCTACAGTCCATGGGGTCGCAAATCTGGACACGATTAAGTGACTAGGCATAGGACAGTTAGGAGTTAAGCAGACTCCCAGCCTTGTTTTTGAAAGTGAAGCTTCAAATGCTTATAGCATCTTCTCTGTTCCACAGGCAAACATAAATCTGTCAGAGCATCTACCCCATCTTTCTGATACATCACATATTTTTTAATTTGTGAAGTTGTGCTTATTTATTAGTGTGATATTGAAAATATTTGTTTGAAATGAGTCAGGGGTCCTAGAGAGGTTAATATGTAGTAATTATTCTGTTATGTACTTCCCTTCTTCCTGGGGTAGATTATTTTCACTTCTAAATGAAATTTGCACATCACTAAATATTTGAAAGACATAATATCTAAAATAATTTACACCTGCCCTGAATGACTACAGCATAGATTTATATTCAACAAATGGTGGCTTGAAGTCTCTGAAATACAGCCTTAAAATGTTCACTTATATTTCTCTCCACACATATATTTCTAGTTAGTATTTTTAATATTTGGTCATAATAGTTTTACATCAGAAGATTAGGTTTGATACTTAAAAATATCTATGCACTATTTTAGGCCTTGAGACTTTGCATAATAGAGAAAGAGAGAGAAGAGAGAGATGCATAGATTCATAAATACATAGATTCATGGATAGATGAATGGGTGGATGAATGGATTGGTGGATAAATAAACAGAAAAATTACTGAATCATCTCTGTATGGGACATAGAATAGTTCCTCTTCACTTAGAACCAGTAACAAGAAATATTCCAACCATCTTGCTCCTTCTTTAATGTGTATCTCCAAGGGGAAGTAGCTCTTGCTAATATTATTAATGAGAAATGCCATGTATCATTGTCATGAGTGAGACTCTGCTTTGTTCTCTCTTGTAAGCTCCATGTATAAACTTTCCATGTGTTTTCTCTTTTTTTTCTTTTCTTTGGTAAAGAAAGTAGAAGTGATTGGGGATGTGCCCATGTCCAGCAACTGCTGAAAACTGAATAAATATTTTCAAGTAAAATGGCAGAAGTAGAGATACAATTTTCCATATCAGGATGAATCTACTATGTAAGTCAGTTTTACTGGTAATACAGCTGGCAGTTTGAACCTTATCTTTTTCTCATGTCTATTTTCAATTGCTTTAATACTTGGAGAAAGAGAAAGGTGATTAATTCCTCCCATCTCTTATTAAAACAAGTTTCTTACAAACAAATATGCTATTTCAAAGGATTTAATATTTATTTTCTATAATCAAGTTCAGCAGTGATAGTCTGTCATTTCAATATCTAGAGTAGAAATATAATTTAATGAACAGTATGTGTTACATGGTCTCATTGGCATTTCCCATTATCTATTTGTTTCATTTTTTTTTCATAATATCTTTCTTGATTCAGACCTTAACTTCTTTATTAGCTGGCTATAGAGCTATTGATGAGACTTTAGACAAGCAAATAAGAAGCTTGAAAATTATATAATTTTGTATTTGAAGAGTCTTTTAAAATGTTTAGACAATATGAGGGAAGCTTTAAGGAGCTTAATTTACTGTGTGTTTTCTGTGCATTGTCATTATAGACCACAAAAGAGGATTTATTAAAATGTTCGTATACCATCTTTACACTCTTTTTCTATTTCTTGTGAACAAAATTTTAGCCAACCAAAAAAGGAAGGATTATAGACTAATAGAGAAAGCATGGATTTGGTGCCAATAGATGTGTATAGAAAGCACAACTGTGCTGTTTACTAAGTCTTTAGATTTTTGTGTGAATTACTCTATCTGCCTTTGGTTTTCTCACATGTAAAATTAATGCAATAATATATAAAAGTAAAAATTGTCACACAAATTAAAAAGAATTTCTCTTCTCTCTTTATTAATGTTTCTCTGTGTCTGAATCTATGGATCATATCCTTAATATTTTACACCTTATATATTAAATAATTCTTAGAGTGGCTCTTTGGTTTATAGTAAATAACTCTTCTGTCAGGAAGGCTTCATACCACAACCATTGACCCTGAAATTTTCTAAGAACTTGAAACTGACAGTCACCGGATTGAGTTATTTTAATGTCAGGACCCTAGAAACAGCATGAGCTCCCTGAAGCCACTTAAGCGCATGCTACCCTGCAGCCTGGACATACACTATTCATGAGCATCTGGGATGCAGTATGGCAGAAGGGATAAAAGCACAGGGCCGAGAGTCAGGCTGTCCAAGTTTGAATTCTAGATCTGTCACTTACTAACTTGTGACCTTGGGAAGATTATATAACTTAGTACAACTGTTTATTGATCTGTAAAAGGCATAAAATAGCTGTAGATACCATATAGAGCTCATGGGAAAATGAAATGAGGTAATTATATAAAGAGCTTAGAATGGTGCCTGGAACATAGTGGATGCCCAGCAAGTAGTAGCTATTATTAGGATTCTGGGAGATATTCCAGTTCCTTCCAATGAACAGCCTACATTCTTTTATTTCTATTCTTAAGTAAACCATCATAATTTCTGTTGTTCCTCATAACCAAGTGAACCTCAACTAAAAGCCTGGGTGAAACTGTCTTCGGTATTTTGTTTTAACAAGTTCGGTTTATGCCCCTTAGATATGTTTATGACTAAAATGAAAATTTTTCCACAGTTTATTGTGATCCACACAGTCAAAGGCTTTGGCATAGTCAATAAAGCACAAATAGATGTTTTTCTGGAACTCTCTTGCTTTTTTGATGATCCAGCAGATGTTGGCAGTTTGATCTCTGGTTCCTCTGCCTTTTCTAAAACAAGCTTGAACATCTGGAAGTTCACGGTTCACGTATTGCTGAAGCCTGGTTTGGAAAATTTTGAGCATTACTTTACTAGCGTGTGAGATAAGTGCAATTGTGCGGTAGTTTGAGCATTCTTTTGCATTGCTTTTCATGAACTGCCTCTTGAGAAACCTATATGCAGGTTAGGAAGCAACAGTTAGAACTGGACATGGAACAACAGACTGGTTCCAAATAGGAAAAGGAGTTTGTCAAGGCTGTATATTGTCACCCTGCTTATTTAGCTTATATGCAGAGTACATCATGAGAAACGCTGGGCTGGAAGAAACACAAACTGGAATCAAGATTGCTGGGAGAAATATCAATAACCTCAGATATGGAGATGACGCCACCCTTAGGGCAGAAAGTGAAGCCCCGGTGGATCCAGGGTAATTTGAAGGGGAGACGGAGTAGGCGTTCTAGGAAAAAACTTATTTAATTACAGATATAGAGAGAGATCAAAAACGGATGGTGTAGTAGGAAATATTAGTGGAGAAAAAGATGCTGAATAACTTGGTTTACGTGGAATACCAATCACCACCTACATAGGCCACAGGCGTCTTTCCATTCTCCTGAAGGAGAGGAGGCACTGAGGCCTCCCCGGTCCAATCTTAGAAGCCCAGGCAAATTAGCAGGCTTGGTGAGTACCCACGTTCCAGATGGGAATTCAGCCAGAAGGGGAAAGAAAGAACGACAAGGGGGAATCAGTCTTTCCAGAAACTGATCCGATCTCTTTATTTTTTAGGTTTGCTTAGATACCTTTTGTTACACATAGAGACAAATGGAAATTATAAAGTCACATGGGGATCAGCAGTCCTGACCTTTATCAAAATCAGGTAATTCACATAAATGTATAAAAAAAAGGTCTTAGGGGTTTTACATCATCTTCTGGCCATGAGGCCTGCTAACATTTTATGATCCTTTCTTTCTGATAACCAAAAAAATTATTTTTTCCAAGGGTGTTTTTTCTTAAACCAGGTGCCACCCTCTGAAGGTACCAGATAAAGTTGCATTCCTATAGGGTGAGGATGTAGTGGGTTACAACTAAGAAAGGAATTTATTTAACCTAAGGTTAACATGATTAATCTTAAAGGTTAATGCTTATTTCTCCTATCTGCTAGTTACATTCATTATAAGGGCAGGGAATATGGAGATTTAGCAGCAAACATCAGCCCAACAAATGAAAACTCTTCACCAATGTTCCCCTTAAGATCTATTTAGTCTTAAGATAGAGATAAAGTTACATTTTTGCATAGCAAGAACACAGTGATTTATAACAAAGTAAAGTGATCTATAACAAAAGAGAAAATTCATTAGCTCAAAAAGTCTATATCAAAAACTACTATCAACATACTAACATCAAAAACTACTATATTTCCTTTTCTATATTAATACATTAATATATTCCCAGGTGCCTAAGGATATGGAGGCCTGGCGGCAATCATTGACTCAACAATGAGAAAAGACCTATGCTAATTAAGATTTTCAAAATAATCCAAACTCTGTGCTGTTTATGGTTGAGAGGTAGTAAACAATCATGTGCATAGTGGCAGGAGTATGGATAATCCTGTCACACAAACTAGTCTGCCAGCAGAGAGGTTTGACCTGAGACACCCTTGTCACACCCAGGAATTTTTATTGAATTGGAGCTGTAAGTTAACTCCTTCTCTGAGAGAGGTAATGGGGGTCCTCCCCCCCCACCCCCATAAAGTCAGAGGTATAGGTGAGAGCATAAAACAGTAAAGTAGGCAGACCCTGGTTTTGGGAATAGATGCTTGGGAACAGGGGTTTCCTGAGGCTCAATTCCACCTTTGCATATGCTGAAGCCTCCTTCCTCATGACCTTTGCCATGGACAGAGTTCCTCACACTGGCTCCTGGCAAAAAACCTTCTTGATGAAAGTGAAAGAGGAAAGTGAAAAAGGTGGCTTACAGCTCAACATTCAGAAAATGAAGATCATGGAATCTGGTTCCATCACTTCATGGGAAATAGATGGGGAAACAGTGTCAGACTTTATTTTTGGGGGCTCCAAAATCACTGCAGTTGGTGACTGCAGCCATAAATTAAAAGACGCTTACTTCTTGGAAGGAAAGTTATGACCAACCTAGACAGCATATTCAAAAGCAGAGACATTACTTTGCCGACAAAGGTCCGTCTAGTCAAGGCTATGGTTTTTCCAGTGGTCATGTATGTATGTGAGAGTTGGACTGTGAAGAAAGCTGAGCCCCGAAGAATTGATGCTTTTGAACTGTGGTGTTGGAGAAGACTCTTGAGAGTCCCTTGGACTGCAAGGAGATTCAACCAGTCCATTCTAAAGGAGATCAGTTCTGTGTGTTCTTTGGAGGGAATGATGCTAAAGCTGAAACTCCAATACTTTGGCCACCTCATGTGAAGAGTTGACTCACTGGAAAAGACTCTGATGCTGGGAGGGATTGGGGGCAGGAGGAGAAGGGGACGACTGAGGATGAGATGGCTGGATGGCATCACTGACTTGATGGACATGAGTTTGGGTGAACTCGGGGATTTCGTGATGGACAGGGAGGCCTGGCATGCTGCAATTCATGGGGTCACAAAGAGTCGGACACGACTGAGCGACTGAACTGAACTGAACTAAAAATGAAAATGCCATGCAAGTAAGGGAGGAAAATCATTATAAAATTCAGTTGGCTAAAAATTGATAGTTTTGTTCTCATTACTCATCAATTCAAAATGATTTGTTCAGTTTTGAAGCTGAATGTCATTTTTTGATGAATGAACAAGTATTCTGTGATTTTTTTAAAAAAAGTTAGTATATATTTTGGGCATCCCTGATGATTCAGTGGTAAAGAATCTGACTGCCAATGCAGAGAATGCAAGTTCAACATCTGGATTGGGAAGATTCCCTGGAGAAGGAAATAGCAACCCACTTGAGTATTCTGGCCTGGGAAATCCCATGGACAGAGGAGCCTGGTGGGCTACAGTCCATGGGGTTGCAAAGAGTCAGACATGACTTACTGTCTAAACAACAACAACAATGTATATATTTTATAAATAAATCCATTTGTCTTTAATAACTAGTGTGAACACCATTTATTAAGTGTTTTCCATGTGCATGACCAGTTTTTAAATGCTTGGAATATAGTAGGGAGGAAAATTATCTCTGCCGTCATTTGGCTTCCATTTGAGAGAGAGAAATAATAAAGAAACTGACATTAGTTAATATAATACCATTTAACAATAAATGTCAGGTAATGAAGAAAAGTAAGGCAGAGTAGAAAGAAGTGCCCATGTGCTATACTCATTACACGAACCAGAAAGTCTTCTTTGAAGACACTAAGTTTGTCACTTGAATAGCTAAGCCCTATGGAGGTAGGTATCCAGAAGCCTCATTTTATAGATGACAAATTTAACATTTCTTTTTTTGCCACAGGCCATACAGCTAGAAAGTGGAGAGATCAGACAATGAACCCAGGCAGTCTATCTGGAATTAACCCTATTAAAGAGCCTCTTGATGCAAGGAAAAGAGGAAAGTGAAAAACTTGGCTTAAAACTCAACATTCAGAAAACTAAGATCATGGCAAATAGATGGGGAAACAATGGAAATAGTGACTGATGGAAATAGTGACTGATTTTATTTTGGGGGGCTCCAAAATCACTGCAGATGGTGACTGCAGCCATGAAATTAAAAGACGCTTACTCCTTGGAAGAAAAGTTATGACCAACCTAGATAGCATATTAGAAAGCAGAGACATCACTTTACTAACAAAGATCCGTCTAGTCAAAGGAATGGTTTTTTCAGTAGTCATGTATGGATGTGAGAGTTGGATTACAAAGAATTGATGCTTTTGAACTGTGTGTTGGAGAAGACTCTTGCGAGTCCCTTGGATTGCAAGGAGATCCAACCAGTCCATCCTAAAGGAATCAGTACTGAATATTCATTGGATGGACTGATGATGAAGCTGAAACTCCAAAACTTTGGCCACCTGATGTGAAGAATGGACTCACTGAAAAAGACCCTGATGCTGGGCAAGATTGAAGGAGGGAGTAGACAGGGACAATAGAGGATGAGATGGTTGAATGGCATCACCAACTCAATGGACATGAGTTTGAGTAAGCTCCAGGAGTTGGTGATGGACAGGGAAGCCTGGCTTGCTGCAGTCCATGGGGTCACAAATAGTCAGACATGGCTGACTGAACTGAACTGAACTCTGAAAGACTATAATTTCTAGTGAGAAAACACACAAACACACATTTTTTCTTTTCCATTGCTCTATAGTTTTTATATCTACTTTTCCTGTTTTTCTGCCTCCACTTCCCATTTGAGATCTGGTACACATTTTGTATGTACACTTGGCCTAGGACAAGATAACACTATTCAGTTGAGCTTGCTGGCTTGGCTGGCAACTAATTTTACCATGAAGTCTACTTTCTGTTCTTTTTACTTATAATACATTATAAATAACTGAACAGCATGTCTAAAGGGTAGCTAAACAAACTACCAAACAATTTTACACACTTACCAAGTCCACATAATGCATCTTTTAACTTCAGAAGTTATAATGTATAATATATTAAACAAGTCAATGTTCAAAATTGTCACCAATTGTATTATCCTCTATTTTACTCAACAGGGAATACCTATGGCTTTTCAAACTTATACTTCAGAACAAAAAGGAACATACATTAATTCATCAAAGAGTTAGTTGTTTATTTTTAACAAGTACCAATTCAATAGAAATACATATTATATTACTTTTTATGAAATGCATTCTTCTATAAAATATAGCATTGTGAATCATTATAATTGGGGGTTAAGATGAGGGGACATTGAGCTGAAGGAGTATGTTATTTGTTGAAATGCTTTCAGGTTATAAAGGGCAGTTGTTTTTGCATATTAGTACACTGCCTTTGCTTTCTTATGTTACCATAGGTAGAAATGGATAATTTCCAAGAGCTCCCCATGAAAGTTCTCCATCTGGCTGGATTTTTCAACCATCATCGCATTCAGTTTCTTATATAATTTTGCTCTAGGGCTCTTCACTTTGATTTTAAGGTATAGCTATTTAATATGATATTAATAATAAAAAGAAATAATAATAGTAGCCTTCCCTAATTTGGCTTCTATCACAAGTTGTGATTAATCTTTCAATGCTCTATAAGTATTTACTTTTAGCTCTAGGTAAAGAAGTAAGACAGACAGTTTAGATAATTGGCCCAAGCCCATACTGTTGGTACATTGTGTTAGGATTGAAAAGAAGACTTCTAGCATGATAGAGTTGATGCTCTTTCTTCTGGATGCACATGCAGTTACAAATGCCTAGTATTTTCTCCCAATAACATTTTCTTGTTGCAGTAGTTCAGAACCAAGTCTGTGAAATCAGTCAGAACTGTGTTCAGCTAGTGGCTCTTAAGTCACTTAACTTCTATAAATCTGTTTCTCCCTCTGTAAAATAAGGACAAGAATAGTGCTTACCTCTTAATATGACTGTAAGAGTTAAATGAAAGAATGTGAGTAAAACATAATAATTTTCCAAAGCATTTATGTAAACATTATGCTGCTGCTGCTGCTGCTGCTGCTGCTAAGTAGCTTCAGTCGTGTCCGACTTTATGCAACCCCATAGATGGCAGCCCAACAGACTCCCCCATCCCTGGGATTCACCAGGCAAGAACACTGGAGTGGGTTGCCATTTCCTTCTCCAATGCATGAAAGTGAAAAGAGAAAGTGAAGTCGCTCAGTCGTGTCTGATTCAGCGACCCCATGGACTGCAGCCCACCAGGCTCCTCTGTCTATGGGATTTTCCAGGCAAGAGCACTGGAATGGGGTGCCGTTGCCTTCTCTGGTAAACATTATAATTATTATTTTAAAACTTATGATCTCATGTCATTCTGGTGGAGGAATATGCCAGACTATTATGAATATCATTGGACAGATGGAGTATTCTGTAGTATATAGATCAGTATAAAAGGTTAGCGCTTGGGCTTCTGAGGTGGCGCAGAGTTAAATAATCTGAGACACACGTTCGATCCTTGGATTGGGAAAATCCTCTAGAGAAGGAAATGGCAATCCGCTCCAGTATTCTTGCCTGGAAAATTCCATGGAAAGAGGAGCCTGGTGGGCTGCAGTTCATGGGGTCACAAAGAGTCAGATAGTACTGAGCGACTGAGAACCCACACGCATCCATTTACTCTGATAGGGTCAAGTACAAAGAAGAATTTGAAAATTTGTGACCCCTAAATTGTAACTGTTTCTTTGCCCTTCACTGAGTTCTTTGAAAATCATCTTTGAATTTGTTTGTGCTATCCCATCATTCTTCTTATTTTCACTACCTGGTTCTTGTTTCAGAGCTTTCTGTTTATTTTAAACAGATTTAATTATTTATAGAAATTTAAATGGCATTAGTGAATTCATTCCACATCATTCAAGAATTATTCTGAAGGAGCAGACTCCATTCCAAACTTTAGGATGCAGATAATAAAATGAGTAAGTCACTCTAGTTTTCTCTTTAAGCAGCACTTTTCATATTCTAGTAGGCATTTTAATCATCTGAGGAATTTTATTCAAATTCAAATTTTAACTCAGATGGCCAGGGTGGAATGTTAAGAGTCGGTTTTTCTGACAGACTTCCAGTTACTGCTGCTAGTCTATGGCCGTACTTGGAAGAGCAAGATCTTAGAAGCTCACAGCTATGCCTGCAGTTAGAGATGAGCACTAATAGCTATGAGTATAAAGTTACAAGAAGAGAGGATAATCAATACTGGGTAGAATGGAGGTAATTAGAAAGATACTGTTGAAAAAGTCTAAGCAGAATTTGTTATTGAATATCAGGTCACCTTTAATCTATAATAACTATGTAACTTTCAAATGATAACACCCAATTTGATTTTTGATGCATTTGTGACAGTCTATTACATCTGAGTAATGCTTGGTTTGGAGTGAGTTAACATTATGAATAATTGTCCTTATAGGTGTCCCTGATCTATCTGTGCCTGCCATTTTCCAATGTACAATTCTTAAGTGGGGAAGTATCTTCTAAAAATTTTACCTTGAAAATCTCACTGCACTGATCAGCCTCAGTAATTCTGAGTAACTTTGAGTCCTTTCATATAAGTTTGATGTATTTTCAATCTTTTATAACATTTCATCTGACTCTTGACTTTTAAGGTCCAAAGATAAATGTAGAACCAGAATTCTTTGAGAAATCTGGTGTGAGATGTGGCATGACAGAGGCAATATATAATGCCCAGAGCTGTTCAAAGATGAAATGAGCTGGAGGTATCAAGGACATAATCCTTTTTTTCTAATTTCTGAGGAGGTTGCTAAGAGACTGAAACATCAGAAAGAAGATATGAAGAGACCCACAGCATCACATGGGAAATTATCGGAGAGCAGGACCTCAGACCTTACTCCAAGCCTACTGACTCAGAATCAGCCTATTAACAAGATCCAGAGATGGTACACTTTCATTTTACAGTATAAGAAGTACAAATCTACTCTACCATTACCCTTGAGAGATTCTGTAATTCTGCATCAAGTTGTGTATACCTGTGGTGGATTCATGTTGAAGTATGGCAAAACCAATACAATATTGTAAAGTACTTAACCGCCAATTAAAACAAATAAGTTTATATTAAAAAATAAAATTTAAAAAAATCTTTAAGTTGCTATTTTCCAAAGAGATGAGTAGGTTTATATCTACACTGTGTAGATGGTAATGAGCCATATGGATCAGAAATTGACTCTGGTTCTAAACTGGGCCCAGATTCTCAGTAGAGAATATCCTAAAGAGACTGGGTTAGTTGGATAGGTTAAAGTTTCTCAGACTTCAGCATGCATCAGGATACCCTGGAAGATTTGCTAATGTGAAGAATGATAAGCTCTACCTCAAAGTTTCTGATGTAGTAAGTCTGGTATACAGCCTAAGAATCTGCATTTCTGACAAGTTTCCAGATAATGAGGATGCTATTGGTTTAGGGTCCATCCTTAGAGAACCCCTGCTGTAGATGAAAAGTTGGCTGGCTATTCTGTTCGTTCCAACCTGTGCCAGACAAATCTTGTTCTAAATAAAAGTAAGGTAATTTTAGTTTATAAGAATTTAGTTTTTAAGAAAATTTTTGGCTTCTAGTGTTAGTCTGTGACTGACACAGATTCCTTAAGAGCACTGAAGAAAAGAGCAGCTACTTCACGTCTACCCAAAAGTGAATAATAGTAGACAAAGACTTAGGATTGTATTAGTGTGGGCCAAATGGGTCAGTGAGGTTTGTATAGGTACATTAATTATCAACCCAGGAAACACTGGTTTTCTAACTAGATCTGAACAAGAAAACAAAGAATCATAAATGAAAAAAAAATCTTTTTAAACAATATTTTGACTTGATATAGGAAGATTAAAAGCAAATTATACATAAATACTGTACCCTAGTTGGGAAATTTGGTTGGTTCTTATAGAAACACTTTTGAAGTTACTTTATATATTTACTAGGGTGATCAAATAAATACATAAGTCGTAGAAAATGAAAATATGATTTCTGTCAGAGAAAGAAGTCACAAATAATAAAGGAAGGAAGATTAGAATGATGCTGGATTGGAGTGGGAGATGCCAGTATAAACTCTTATATATGAGTTTGTGTAGATACATGTATTCTTAGCTCTACTTGAGCTAAGACACTTGAGAGTGCCTATAAATAATAACGGTTTAGAGGCAATGGGCATTCCTAGTGATCAGAGCTTGTTTTCTAGCAACTATTATCTGATAAACAGAATCTGGGCTCCTAGGGGAAATGATTGCTTCTAAGGTTGGGGCCAAAAGAAAATAAAAAAACAAAACAAGATGAACTTACAACATATTGTAGTGCCAGAAAATAAGGATGGACTAAAAATGTATATCAGAGGGGCACAGAAACCAACTGAAACTGATGGCACAGTTGGACCAAATAATAAGAGTAATAGATATTAACCCAAACAAAATAATTATCACTAAGCCTGATTAAATGATTAAATACACTCATTCTAAATAAAAATGTACATACAGACAGACATATATAGTCAAGGAGAAGGGACAATTCTTTCTTAGGGAGGAGTAATTCTAATTATTAAATATAGGTAGACTGAGAGAAATAGAAAATTTTCATTATAACATTGCAGTAGTAATTGCTGCAAACAAGATCCACCAGTGAAAGTTAAACTTAATGGGTAAACTCTCTCAAACAGACAATCCAAAATTAAATACGTATCAATGTCAAAGGGAGATATAGTAACTTGATAGTGGGGAAATTTTACACTCTCCACCTTGACCAAGAGACCAAGATTAAACTTATTAGTAATAAAAGATGCTGAGATTATGTGCTCTTTGATATGATGCACTGAGAAGAAAACATCACACCTGTGGCATTCCTCCCAGTTATGCTTTACCTCTTTTTAACCATGAGAAACATATTAGACAAATTCATATTGAGGGGCATTCTGAAAAATAACTGAGTTCTGCTTTTCAAAGTCAAAATCACTGGATAATAAAAAGCTGAGGAACAATCCAATTTAGGGGAGCTTAAGGAAACATATGACCTAAATCAAATCCCTTATGATTATACAGTGGAAGGGAGAAATAGATTTAAGGGTCTAGATCTGATAGATAGAGTGCCTGATGAACTATGGAATGAGGTTTATGACATTGTACAGGAGACAGGGATCAAGACCATCCCCAAGGAAAAGAAATGCAAAAAAGCAAAATGGCTATCTGGGGAGGCCTTACAAATAGCTGTGAAAAGAAGTGAAGTGAAAAGCAAAGAAGAAAAGGAAAGATATAAGCACCTGAATGCAGAGTTCCAAAGAATAGCAAGAAGAGATAAGAAAGCCTTCTTTAGCGATCAATGCAAAGAAATAGAGGAAAAGAACAGAATGGGAAAGACTAGAGATCTCTTCAAGAAAATTAGAGATACCAAGGGAACATTTCATGCAAAGATGGGCTCGATAAAGGACAGAAATGGTCTGGACCTAACAGAAGCAGAAGATATTAAGAAGAGGTGGCAAGAATACACAGAAGAACTGTACCAAAAAGATCTTCATGACCCAGATAATCACAATGGTGTGATCACTCACCTAGAGCCAGACATCCAGGAATGTGAAGTCAAGAGGGCCTTAGAAAGCATCACTACGAACAAAGCTAGTGGAGGTGATGGAATGCCAGTGGAGCTATTTCAAATCCTAAAAGATGATGCTGTGAAAGTGCTGCACTCAATATGCCAGCAAATTTGGAAAACTCAGCAGTGGCCACAGGACTGGAAAAGGTCAGTTTTCATTCCAATCCCAAAGAAAGGCAATGCCAAAGAATGCTCAAACTACCGCACAATTGCATTCATCTCACATACTAGTAAAGTAATGCTCAAAATTCTTCAAGCCAGGCTTCAGCAATACGTGAACTGTGAACTCCCTGATGTTCAAGCTGGTTTTAGAAAAGGCAGAGGAACCAGAGATCAAATTGCCAACATCCACTGGATCATGGAAAAAGCAAGAGAGTTCCAGAAAAATGTCTATTTCTGCTTTATTGACTATGCCAAAGCCTTTGACTGTGTGGATCACAACAAATGGTTGAAAATTCTGAAAGAGATGGGAATACCAGACCACCTAACCTCCCTCTTGAGAAACCTATATGCAGGTTAGGAAGCAACAGTTAGAACTGGACATGGAACAACAGACTGGTTCCAAATAGCAAAAGGAGGACGTCAAGGCTGTATATTGTCACCCTGC
Source organism: Ovis aries (assembly GCF_016772045.2). Lineage (NCBI taxonomy): Eukaryota > Metazoa > Chordata > Mammalia > Artiodactyla > Bovidae > Ovis > Ovis aries. The sequence continues at coordinate 56,837,490 of NC_056059.1, read as the reverse complement.
TTATTTAACTTCTATGCAGAGTACATCATGAGAAACGTTGGACTGGAAGAAACACAAGCTGGCATCAAGATTGCCAGGAGAAATATCAATAACCTCAGATATGCAGATGACACCACCCTTATAAAGTGAAGAGGAGCTAAAAAGCCTCTTGATGAAAGTGAAAGAGGAGAGTGAAAAAGTTGGCTTAAAGCTCAACATTCAGAAAACGAAGATCATGGCATCCGGTCCCATCACTTCATGGGAAATAGATGGGGAAACAGTGGAAACAGTGTCAGACTTTATTTTGGGGGGCTCCAAAACACTGCAGATGGTGACTGCAAACATGAATTTAAAAGACACTTACTCCTTGGAAGAAAAGTTATGACCAACCTAGATAGTATATTCTAAACCAGAGACATTACTTTGCCGACTAAGGTCCATCTAGGCAAGGCTATGTCTTTTCCTGTGGTCATGTATGGATGTGAGAGTTGGACTGTGAAGAAGGCTGAGCGCTGAAGAATTGATGCTTTTGAACTGTGGTGTTGAAGACTCTTGAGAGTCCCTTGGACTGAAAGGAGATCCAACCAGTCCATTCTGAAGATCAGCCCTGGAATTTCTTTGGAAGGAATGATGCTAAAGCTGAAGTTCCAGTGCTTTGGTCACCTCATTCGAAGAGTTGACTCATTGGAAAAGTTTCTGATGCTAGGAGGGATTGGGGGCAGGAGGAGAAGGGGACGACAGAGGATGAGATGGCTGGATGGCATTGCTGACTCGATGCACATGAGTCTGAGTGAACTCTGGGAGTTGGTGATGGACAGGGAGGCCTGGTGTGCTGCGATTTATGGTGTCACAAAGAGTTGGACACGGCTGAGTGACTAAAGTGAACTGAAGGAAACATGGGGCTTCCCTGGTGGCTCAAACAGTGAAGAATATGCCTGCAGTTTAGGAGACCCAGGTTTAATCCATGGGTTGGGAAGATCCTCTGGGAAAGGGAATGGTAACCCATTCCAATATTCTTGTCTAGGAAATCCCATGGACAGAGGCACCTGGTGGGCTACAGTCCATGGGGTTGCAAAGAATCTGACAGGACTAAGTAATGAACACTTTCACTTTCAAGGAGACATGACATCTAAAAATGCAATGTGGGATCTTATGTTAGACCCTGGGGCAGAAGAAATTAGCAAAAAAATTTGGTAAAATCTGAATAAACTCTGCAGCTTAGCTAATAGTATGGTACTAGAAGTATATTCATTTTTATAAATCAAATTCATCATATAAGATGTTAACATTAAAATTATCTGAGGAAAAGGCATATATGAACGGTACTGTCCATACCCTACTGTAAGTCTAAAATTGACTCAAAATAAAAAGTTAGAAACAATAAAAAATGCAGAATAAGTGGAATTAGCTCCCCATACATTTCTAGAGGTAATCACAAGTCTCAGTTAGAGTGTGTCCTTATAGGAATTGTAATGATTATAATAAAGGGTTAATAAAAATAATGAAATAATGTTTTCTGATTTCAAGCATCTTACAATTAGTTTAAAAAGCATACCTATAAGAAGTTACTGAAGAATAAGTACCAGGCAAAATTTCAAACTGAATACTGACGAGAACAGATTTAGTATAAATTAAATGTTTTACAAGCCCTGGTCATCTTGCTTTCCTCAGTCTATTGCCTGGTGGCTGGTAATGATCAAAAGAGTTACCTCTAGACTTCCATTCCTTGTCGCGATTTTCTGCTTCTATCTCCTTTCAGTATCACCCTTAGCTTCTAGCTCCAGCTCCTGCCTTCGTAAAGTAGAATTGAGTTACTTGAACTAATTTACATGAAATTCTTCTGGGATAAGTGATGAAATGCTTATCAGGAATATTATATGTACAGAAATTTCATTATATAAATTACTTAAATTAATTAAAATAGAGAAACCTAATGGCTAATGTTCAAAACCCATTAACCGAGAGAGGCAAATTGAATTCCCATGGCTTTCTGTATGCCTTCCTTAATGCTTCTAGCAGTCAGTAACTTTGTTTATGAGTTTGATTTATCTTGAAAAAAAAAATGACCTTTCTTTTTCAGTCTTAGGCAGAGTCCAATTTTGACTACCTTTTTCAGTGTCTCCTACTTAAAACAATTCAAATTTGAAAACCTACCATCTGTTAACAAATAGTGTTCTCACCATGAAGGCAGTGATTATGTTTATTGCAATTTCACAGGATGAGAAACCAGGAAAAATACAAGAATAGAAACTAGAGAAGAATAAATTCCAAAGGAAAAGGAGCTATATGAAATGAACAAGCCATAAAATATTTTTGCTGCAATGGAATTAAAGGTAAACAATGTGAAGTAAAAACATGGCTAGTTAAGGCTGTAAGAGTGAAGAAAAGAGAATATTATAAAGGATATCTCATTCCTCATTTTAAATGAGAATTACTGATGTACTGCATTCAATATGTTAAGTATAAGTCTTTTGAAGCTTTAGAGATATTCTGGGCACAGTTTGACTGATCTTGTGGTATTATAGACATAAAGATGATCACTGAAAAATATAAACAAAGAATCACAAAATAATATAGAAGAAAAGAAATCTGATGGACAAATTCTGGATTATATAGATGAACTCTTCAACTATACAGAGCCTATTAAGCAAAGCTTAAATAGTATAATTAACAATGATAATACTAACTCATACCGGAAATAGGGTTTGTAATCAGTGTTTTAACTGCATTGTTCTCTCTTATTCCTGACAACATCGCTATTAAAATTGAAGAGAAAACCAAAACTTCAGTGTTGCTTTTATACCATAAAGGCTCCTCAGCTGTGCCTTCTTCAAAAACAGGCTTACCTTGACTGTTCCCAGCATCTAATGTGTTTCTTTTTCTAAATATGTCTAAATTCAACTGGGTCCTTGAAAACTGGCAAAATGCGTAATACTTAGATTGTTCATTCAGCAAAATAAATTTTTCTTAGGGTCTATTACCTGCAAAGAACTGATCTAGGCCCTAGGAGTAGTGACTAAGCAAATAAAAAAAACTTTGCTAACGTGGGGCTTACATTTTAATGTAGGGAAACATAAAATGAATCAGTTCACTTATCAGAAAAAGTTCAAAAGTGGTCATTAACATAAGAATATAAAATCAGTTCAGTTCAGTTCAGTCGCTCAGTCGTGTCAGACTCTTTGTGACCCCATGAATTGCAGCGCGCCAGGCCTCCCTGTCCATCACCAACTCCCGGAGTCTACTCAAATTCATGTCCATCAAGTGGGTGATGCCATCCAGCCATCTCATCCTCTGTCGTCCCCTTCTCCTGCCCCTAATCCCTCCCAGCATCAGGGTATTTTCCAATGAGTCAGCTCTTCGCATGAGGTGGCCAAAGTATTGGAGTTTCAGCTTCAACATCAGTCCTTTCAATGAACACCCAGGCCTGATCTGCTTTAGAATGGACTGGTTGGATCTCCTTGCAGTCCAAGGGACTCTCAAGAGTCTCCTTCAACACCACAGTTCAAAAGCATCAATTCTTTGGTGCTCAGCTTTCTTTATAGTCCAACTCTTGCATCCATACATGACTACTGGAAAAACCATGGCCTTGACTAGATGGACCTTTGTTGGCAAAGTAATGTCTCTGCTTTTGAATATGCTATCTGGTTGGTCATAACTTTCTTTCCAAGGAGTAAGCATCTTTTAATTTCATGGCTGCAATCACCATCTGCAGTGATTTTGGAGCCCCCCAAAATAAAGTCTGACACTGTTTCCACTGTTTCCCCATCTAATTCCCATGAAGTGATGGGACTGGATGCCATGATCTTCATTTTCTGAATGTTGAGCTTTAAGCCAACTTTTTCACTCTCCTCTTTCACTTTCATCAAGAGGCTCTTTAGTTCCTCTTCACTTTCTGCCATAAGGGTGGTGTCTTCTGCATATCTGAGGTTATTGATATTTCTCCTGGCAATCTTGATTCCAGCTTGTGCTTCTTCTAGCCCAGCGTTTCTCATGATGTACTCTGCATAGAAGTTAAATAAGCAGGGTGACAATATACAGCCAGAGGTTGGGAGGGTAAGGAGCATGGATGGTGGAGCTGCCCAGTTTGGTGTGAGTCCCCAGTCTGCCCCTTGCCAGCTCTGTGGCTTTTGGCAAGAGGACTCTGGCCTTTTCTTACTTGGAACCAGTCTGTTATTCCATGTCCAGTTCTAACTGTTGCTTCTTGACCTGCATACAGGTTTCTCAAGAGGCAGGTCAGGTGGTCTGGTATTCCCATCTCTTTCAGTATTTTCCACAGTTTATTGTGATCCACACAGTCAAAGGCTTTGGCATAGTCAATAAAGCAGAAATAGATGTTTTTCTGGAACTCTTTTGCTTTTTCCATGATCCAGTGGAGTGGATGTTGGCAATTTGATCTCTGGTTCCTCTGCCTTTTCTAAAAGCATCTTGAACATCTGGAAGTTTAGAATATAAAATAAGGTGATGTAAAAGCAAATGTTTGAGAAAGAGTGCCTTTAGCAAGAGTGCTTAGGGTAGATCTCTTTGAAAAGATAACTTTAGAATTGATCCATGAAGATGGAAAAGAGTTGGTAAGACACAGGTCATAGCAAGAATGTTCCAATTAGCAGGAATGGACATGCAAAGATGTTGCAGTGTGAATTAGCCTTGTGTGTCTGAAAAAAGATGGAAGGTCAGTACAGGGTAGGGAGAATGTTGTAAGATTGGTGGTAAAGTAGGAAAAGGTCTTCAGGGCATAGTAGAAATTTGGGTTTTATTGTAAGACAACAGAAAGTCATTAGGAAAATCTTAATGGAGGAAAGATATAATTTAATTTTCATTTCAAAAATATTACTTTGTTTTAGAATTAGGAATGGATTAAAGGACCAGAGGGTAAGCAGGACAAACAGGGACTGTTGAGTTGACCAATCTGAGTCATGACACAATTTGGAGAAACATAGTTTTAGTAGAGATGGAAAGACATGGATGGATTTGCTATATATTTTGGAGGCAATGCCTCCAAATGATGTTTTTAATGGATTGAATGTGGGAGTGAGGAAAAAGGAGAAATAAAAGTTGCTTCTCAGATGTTTGTCTTATGTACCAGGGTAGAAAGTAAACATATGCTAAGATGGATAAAACTGAGAATTAGAGGAGAGTGTGTGAATTAAATCCTAAGGAAAATGACCCAGTGCTATATTAATACTTCCTCTACCTCACTACCCATCCTCCCTTCCCAACTCTTTCATCACTGCTAGCATAGGTGTCTCATTTCAAAGACCTAGATCAACCAGTGTAAGCTCCCTCATTTCTATTTGCCTCCAGATTATGGTCTTCTTTTGCTGTTTGTTGTTCACTCTCTAAGCTGTGTCTGACTCTTTGCGAACTGTGACCCCATGGACTCACAATAAGGAGTAGCCTTCCTCCCTCTAACACTAACTGTTCCATTGATTTCAGAGTTACCAAATATCTTGAGGAAATTTTTTCTTAAATATTTCCCCAAGATTTTTAGTTTAATTCTTTAATAGATTATTCCCTTTTATATTCAAAGGCTTATAAGTATTCTAAAAAAATCTCTGGATTCTCCTCTTTGACTATCATCCTCTTTATTAACTTTTTAAAACAAGGGCTAAAGCCCTCTATCATGCCTTTACTTGAGACCTCCAGTTATTGTTCTGAGTTGCAGAGAATTGGACTTGGTTCCTCTAGGCTCTGCTATCAATTTTGCCTCCATCTTTCTTTACCTGTGACTATAGGGAAGAAGCTCTATGATCATCTAGACCTAGGTCCGATCCTAGAAGAGGAGGGTTGGTAAGAGAGAAATTCTCAGTATTTCTCTGGTATTTTCTCTTACACTAGTGGCTTTTGTCATATGACATGCTACATCACTTAAGCCTCTTATTCAATTTCCTGAATGTATCTTTATCCTTTAATTATCTCAAAACCAATAACTAATAGGTGAATCCACTTGGAGGTTTCTAATGACCTTTCTTTTTGATTAACCAAGAATTGCAGGTGGCTAAAGTAAGCGAAGGAGAGTAATGCAGGTGTGGTGACATCAAGCAGTATTATATTGTAACACGGCAGAAGGGCTCAGAATAACTGTGATGAGGTGGCTAAATTGGTAAATTTGACAGTGGAGGAAGCATAGATAATTAATGGAGTTTCTCCATCTGATGAGTAACCACATGGGTTAGAATAGACACAAATCATGTATACAACTTCAGTCAAAAATCAAATTGGTTTTCTTATACTAGAAGCAAATAGTCTAAATGTTAATGACTTTTATCCCTGGGTGGTGGAACTATGTGTATTTCTTTCCCTCACTTCCTTCTAACATTATGAATTTTCAAAATACAATAAGCTTCTGTCAACGATATAATATAACACATTTTAAGTTGAATACTTGTGGCTTTCTCTTTATTAAGTGAACAAGGGAAAAATTCTTCTTTTTCTGCTAAAACAATTACAAGAAATGCTTAACTATGTAAAGAAGAGGATAAAATTAGCCTTTAGGAAAGTATGATAAAGTGTGTTACTTTTTGCCAAAGAGGAATAATTGAAATTTAAAGAGAAGAAACTAGATTTGAAGAAAGTGTACAGAAATGGTTTCAGTCCTCATCAGTTTGAAATGGTACATAGTTGATGTAACTGGCAGATTCACTGGATAAATTAACTCTGAGTACTTTTAGACATATCTAGAGAGGGAAAAAGCTTGCATAACCTTCATATATATAGAATCCAAGCTATTTTTAGTGAATTTCCAAATTAACTGGTGCTTGATAAGCTTATCTAAAAATATAAGCCCTTTTTATATTTAAAATAGAATACTATGAAAAGAATTCATAAAATATAAATTGTTTTGGTATGATTATAAAAGACTAAGAGAATGACTCATAATTTTAATGTAATAATAGCTGTTTTACCTCTTCTAAATGGTAGAAATTACTTATTTAAAAGAAAACATATTTAGAAATAGCTATTTTAAAGAGTAATTGAGTAATCTTATAGTTTTTTAATTCTTTAAGTGTCAGTGTTACTATTCTTTTTTTATCTGTAGTTCTAAGCATGTTAGTGTGTATGTGATAGTGAGTATCAGCTATCAGCTATTTTAGTTGATGATTGTTAAGATTAATCAGAAGATTTGAGAGAATAGCATTGAAACATGTATATTATGATATGTTAAATATCCAAGTTCAATGCATGAAACAGGGCACTCAAAGCCAGTTCACTGGGATAACCGTGAGGGATGGGATGGGGAAGGAGGTGGGAAGGGGGTTCAGGATAGGGGACTCATGTACACCCATGACTGATTCATGTCAATGTATGGCAAAAAAACACAACAATATTGTAAAGTAATTAGCCTCTAATTAAAATAAACAAATAGATTTATAAAGAAAAGAGTAATCAGAAGAAATGAAAATGCAAAATCTTGTCTTTATCATTTGTTTCATCTGGATGTTCTGTGCCACTATCCTTATCATTTTCAACCCTGGAATCACCACAGTTCTGCTAGGGAATTTTGATATCATATCCTTCCTTCATTGGCCTTTTATATGTTCCACTGAACAAATAGGAAACCAAGTAAGTTTTTAGCCCAGTTCCTCCACAGCACTTATAGCAGAAAATTTTTTGTAGATCTGGTGTTAAAACAGCAACCATCATTTTTTCCCATTCCTGGGTTCCTGATCAATACAGCAATTCTTTATTCACCCATTCAAACAGCTCTTTGAATGTAAGTTCTTTAAAGTTGAAGTAAATATGTCAGTATCAAATGATTGTCTCTAGTCAGTTCAGTGCAGTTCAGTCCCTCAGTCATGTCCGACTCTTTGCAACTCCATGAATCGCAGCACGCCAGGCCTCCCTGTCCATCACCAACTCCCGGAGTTCACTCAGACTCACGTCCATCGAGTCAGTGATGCCATCCAGCCGTCTCATCCTTGGTCGTCCCCTTCTCTTCCTGCCCCCAATCCCTCCCAGTATCAGAGTCTTTTCCAATGAGTCAACTCTTCGCAAGAGGTGGCCAAAGTACTGGAGCTTCAGCTTTAGCTTCATTCCTTCCAAAGAAATTCCAGAGTTGATCTCCTTCAGAATGGACTGGTTGGACCTCCTTGCAGTTCAAGGGACTCTCAAGAGTCTTCTCCAACACCACAGTTCAAAAGCATCAATTCTTCGGCGTTCGGCCTTCTTCATAGTCCAACTCTCACATCCATACATGACCACAGGAAAAACCATAGCCTTGACTAGACGGACCTTAGTCGGCAAAGTAATGTCTCTGCTTTTGAATATACTATGTAGGTTGGTCATAACTTTTCTTCCAAGGAGTAAGCATCTTTTAATTTTATGGCTGCAATCACCATCTGCAGTGATTTTGGAGCCCCCCAAAATAAAGTCTGACACTGTTTCTACTGTTTGCCCATCTATTTCCCATGAAGTGATGGGACCGAATGCCATGATCTTTGTTTTCTGAATGTTGAGCTTTAAGCCAACTTTTTCGCTCTCCTCTTTCAGAGCCTCTTTCAAGAGGCTCTTTAGTTCCTCTTCACTTTCTGCCATAAGGGTGGTGTCATCTGCCTATCTGAGGTTATTGATATTTCTCCCAGCAATCTTGATTCCAGCTTGTGTTTCTTCTAGTCCAGTGTTTCTCATGATGTACTCTGCATGTAAGTTAAATAAGCAGGGTGACAATATACAGCCTTGATGTCCTCCTTTTCCTATTTGGAACCAGTCTGTTGTTCCATGTCCAGTTCTAACTGTTGCTTCCTGACCTGCATACAGATTTCTCAAGAGGCAGGTCAGGTGGTCTGTATTCCCATCTGTTTCAGAATTTTCCACAGTTTATTGTGAAGTCTCTAGTCAATATGGAGTAATAAGTACCAGAGGTATGCTGCTGTTGCTACTGCTAAGTCGCTTCAGTCGTGTCCGACTCTATGTGACCCCATGGACTGCAGCCTACCAGGCTCCTCTGTCCATGGGATTTTCAAGGCAAGAGTACTGGAGTGAGTTGCCATTTCCTTCTCCAATGCACAAAAGTGAAAAGTGAAACTGAAGTCGCTCAGTCCTGTCCGACCCTTGCGACCCCATGGACTGCAGCCCACCAGGCTCCTCCATCCATGGGATTTTCCAGGCAAGAATACTGGAGTGGGGTGCCATTGCCTTCTCCACCAGAGGTATACTCATGGCCTAAAACAACTAAAAGAACAGAAGAAATGGATGGAGATAAAAAGTAGACTAGAATAGACTAAAGGCATTAGGGAATAGACAGTGATCCCTAAGAAATGAGAGGAATGAAGTAAGCCCTACAGTTGCCCCAGTGTACTGGATGGAGAATGTTTTCAAACTCCAGGAGAAGCAGCAGGAATCCAAGGGTAGTCTGGCAGTATTTCTCAATTAATAAGATGACCATGGAGGTCTTGAGAAGGTGAAGAACCTACACAAAGAAGGGCAGAGTACTGAAGTGGAGATAACTTCAGGAAAAGAGAATTCTGAAGACATAGATTAAGCATTCTTGAGTGCTGATAAGTGAGTATGTGTGAATAAATTGCTGAAGTCTCAGACAAAAGCCAACTAAAAGGATTAAAGGAAGTAGTTTCTGAAGTTCACACAAGGCTAGGAATATTGTCTCTTCCTAATAGAAAGAGTAAGAAAGAAAAAACGACCCTCATTATTCAGAGATCATAAGTATGAATAATAAGGTTCTTGTCTCTGCAGTGGGAAAAGTTAGGTCTAGACTAACAAAGCTTAACTGCAGATTCAAAAGAACCAAATTGTTTTCAGGTGAAAAGTCTGTCACAAATAAAGTCCATATCAACATCTAGTCTGAAATCACCAGACATACAAATAAGCAGGAAAATATAATCCATATTGAGGGGAAAAAATCAATCTAATGAAACTGAACCAGAAATTATAAAGATGGTAGAATCAGCACACAAGATGAGTAGAATAGTTATTTTGATGGTATTACATGTTTAAGAACCTAGAGGAAAGCTGATCATGTTAAAAAGAGAAATGAAAAATTTTGAAACACCAAATCAAACATCCAGGGATAGAAACTAAAGTGTCTGAGATGAAATAAATAAATAAATATATATATAAAAAACAAACAAAAAAACCATTGAGTGATTAATGGGAAATTGGACATTGTTGGGAGCAGGGGAAGTTAACAAGTATCCAAAATGAAACAAAATGAATAAATAGATTGGAAAAGAAAATTTGGAAAAGAAATGTAAAAGAACTTCCAGCAACCAAATCCATGATTAAGCAGATCCTCAAAGAACAAAGAGAAAGAATGAGACCGAAGCAATATTTGAAGAGATGACAGACTTTTTCCAAATTTGGAGAAAGGTATAAACCCACAGTGGAGAAGGCAATGGCACCCAACTCCAGTAGTGTTGCCTGGAAAATCCCGTGGACTGAGGAGCCTGGTAGGCTGCAGTCCATGGGGTTGCAAAAGAGTCGGACACGACTGAGCGACTTCACTTTCACTTTCATGCATTGGAGAAGGAAATGGCAGCCCACTCCAGTGTTCTTGCCTGGAGAATCCCAGAGATGGTGGAGCCTGGTGGGCTGCCGTCTATGGGATCGCACAGAGTTGGAGATGACTGAAGCAACTTAGAAGCAGCAGTATAAACTCACAGATCCAAGAAGCACAACAAATTCCAAGCAAAGAAAGTAAGGGGAAAACTACACCAAGTCATATCATAATCATATTACCTAAAACTAGTGACACACCAGAGAGAAACTCTTTAAATTAGCCTGAGAGAAAAAATAGATTACACAGAGAGGCATAAAAATAAAGATGATGACAGACTTCACATAGAAAACAATACAAGCTAAAATATAGTGCAACAGCATTTTCTAAATACTGGAATTTCAAAAAATATCATACTGGAATTCTTTACTTGGTGAAATATGCTTTCAAAAGTTAATGCAAACTGAGTGATTATTTCATATACAATGAAATAGTGACTTTGAGACATACACACCAAGAAATGTTACAGAAAGTTCTTTAGTCAAAAGGAAAATAGCATCAGGTGGAAACAAAAATCTATACAAATGAATAAACTACACCAGAAATGCTAAATACATAGGTAAATGTAGATAATTTTATTATTTGAATCTGTTTTAAAATAGTAAACTCTATAAAGTAAAAACAAAATGTGTTTTAGAGTTTATATCATATTTAGAAGTATAACATCATCAGAAATACTAAGGGAGAAGAAATGGAAGTAAACTATTTAAGATTCTTACACTGTCAAAAAATATCTCCCAAGGTAGCTTGTGATACATTTAAGATGTATACTATAAACCCTGAACACAACGTATAGTGATTGCTGGTAAGCAAATTAAAGAGATAAAATGGGAATTATTAAATACTTGAATAATTGTTTTAAAGCAAAGAGGAAAAAAAGAAAAAAAAGGATATAGGCAAATAGAAAACAAAGATCAAACCAAGCATATTATCATATTAAGTATGTATAGTCTAAACACTTCAATTAAGAGGAAGAGATTTTCACATTAAATACAAAATCAAAACCCAAGTGTGTCCTGCCTAAACATCTTAACTTAAATAAAGATATAAATGGATTGAAATTAAATAAATGGGAAAAGTTTTATCCTTTAATACTAGTGAAAAGAAAGCTGAAATTACTGTATTATTATCAAAGCAGATTTCAGAGCCAAGAATATTACCATATAAAAGAGCATTTAGTAATAAAGTTTTCAAGCCTTTCAAGAAGACAACACAAAAGGTATTATCAAGAAAATAAAAGGTTGATTTGTTAGATTTCTTCAAAATTATGAAATTCTGTGTTCTGAAAGACATTGCTAGATAAGTAAAAAGATAAGCCATAGACTGTGAGAAAATATTAGAAAATTACATAATGAAGTGTTGAGAACTGTAAAAGATCTGAGATTTTAATCAATTTAAGAGCTAATAAATTAACCTGTCACATTATGAACTTCATATTCTTATTGGTTCCTCTTCCTTCTCCAAGTCCCACAAGTTGACTCAGAGAAGTCCAGTGATTCTGGGTGGGTAGTGAGTTTGCATGACAGGTGAAGATCTCTGAACTTAGGAAATCTCAGTCTTCTACGGTGGCTGCTAGCCAATGTCCTCAACCTTTTCCCAAAGGAAATATCTTTATTATCCTGGAAAGCAAACACTATGTCCTCTGCCCCAAAAAAAAAAAAAAAAAAAACACTTTCTATATTGCAGGAATATTTACTGTATAAACAACTTTGTTAATGCTGCTGCTCAGAAGACATTCAAAAGTATGAGAGAACCATGGAGAATTATTTCCCAATATCAAGTTCAAGTATCTATAATATATAAGAATTTTTAAAACTCTTCAATAAGAAAATAAATAACTCAATTTAAAAACTGGCAAAAGATTAGGACAGATATTTGACTGGCAAATAAGCACATGAAAAGTTTCTCAGTACTACCAGACATTAGGAAAATGTAAATTAAATTCATAATGCAATACCACTCAACACCTATATGAATGGCAAAAAAATAAATAGTCTGTCCATATTCATATTCAAGTTGAATATTCAAATCGTTCACACTGGTTTTAATTGTGTAAAATGGCACAACTACTTTGGAAAACAGTTTTGTACTCTTAAAAAGTTAAAAATAATAGTTGCCATATGATCTAGCCGTTCTACTCCAAGGGATACTCAAAGTAATCAAGCATATGTCTGTACAAAGACCATACACAAATATTGATGGAGGTTTTATTTGTAGTAGCCTGAAACTGCAGACAACCCAAATGTTTTTCAATAGTTTATTCAATGAATAAACCAACAAACTTTATGGTGGCTTACTACTCAACAATAAATGAATTATTGATACATGCAAAGACTCAGAAGAATCTCAAAATAAATGTGCTTGGTAAAGCAAGCCAGACCAAAAAGTGTACATGCTGTATGATGACATTTAGGCAACTGAAGCTAATCCAGAGTGGCAGAAAATGCATCAGTGGTTGCCTAGGGATGATGGAGGCCAGGGAGGGGTGGGAGGAAGGATGGACTGCAGTTGGCTTTTTCTCTGCCTTCTCTGTTTCTCTGGACTCTTCTTCTGTGCAGACTTGCCACTTTGTTGACACTGAGTTAGATGTTGCAGGTTTAAACCTGATATCCTAACAAGAAAATATATGGAAGGAAAGAAAATATCTCTTCATAAGCAACAGACTCAGAAGAATAGGAATTTATTCCCCAAATCTCAGCAAACTCCCTGTAGAAGCATGTTTGGAAACATTGCCACAATTTCTCTACTCTCCATAGCCACAGCCCTTACAATGTGACTTTGAATTGTTCCCATCAAGAGATGGCTTTCAAGAGGGAGAGAACATATGTATACCTATGGCTGATTCATGTTACTGTTTGGCAGAAACCAACACAATTCTGTAAAATAATTATCCTTCAATTAAAAAATAAATGTTTTACATTTTTATTTTATTTTTTAAAAGAGGTGGTTTCTGGTTTCCCACCCATTAAATCAGGGCCTGCCTTGTGTCTTGCTTTGACCAACAGAATGCAGTAGAAGTGACAGTGAGCACTTCTGAGCTTAGGCCTCAGCAGGCCTTTTATGTCTCTGCTTTCACCCTTGGAAACCTATCCAGATTCAATGTGAATAATCTAAGATTGACTGCTGGATGATAAGAGATAATGCAGAGCAGAAATGAGTCTTTGCAGTTGAGTCCATTTTAGTCTAATCGGTGCCCAGCATCCAAGCAACTCTTCAAATAAAAACACATAACTGAGCCCAGCTGAAACCAGAAGAGATACCAGGTAAAACCAGCCCATGTCACCAACTCAATTATGTGTAAATAATAACTGAAGCTACTAAGTTTTAGAATGGGTTGTTACATAACAAGATAACTGATTCACATCCTTTTTCATTTCATCTCATCTCACTGGCCTGAGTTGATGTGGCTATGAGACAGAATGGGCTAGGTAAGGGAAAGGGGTAGGGATGGAATAATAATTGTTAGGAGAAAAGGGAGAAGAGTTATTTGCAGGCAAACAACTGTGTGCATTATAGCAAATTATGTTCTGAGAGTTAAAATAGTACTCATGTACAGGGTAGAGTAGCATTGCACACAGCAATGGATTTTAACCAAAAAACAGTTATTTAGAGCTCTTTATTAAAGCAGAGAAAATTAAATTTTGGTGGTGTTATTTGGTCAATTTAATTCTGACTCACTCATTGGGGAAAGTAATCTGCTTTGGGCTATTTTGCAAAACCTAGCACTGGGGATTATAATTTCTTTTACTTTGTTTATGAAAATTTTACTTTCCATAATTACATGAAAAAATTAACGCACCAGATGTGTGTTTTTCATAGCATTCCATAGGGCTTCCTAATATAGGGTATTTTCAAATTTATCTTAAATTAAAATCATTTAAAAGAGATGAAGCTTGCATGCTTATTTCTCCTGCCAGAATTATCAATAATTAGAGTACAGAAGAGACATAAAGAATAAAAAGAAAGTAAAAGATTACTCTCCAGTTGATAGGAAACCTATAATTTAAGGTATCATGTCATTTATTTGCTTTCAGAACATGTGATTATGATGAATTGTGCTTCAGAGCAATTATAAACCTTCCATTAGCAGCATTTGCATGTCTGATTATATAAATCTTGTCAACCTTCTACCCTGGTATGTTGTTGTTAAAAAAATTTGGTGAGTACTTCAAAAACACTTTTTACATAACTATGTACTAAAGATTCTCATATTTTCAATTTATGCCCAAAAGGAACATTGGCAACAGTGTCTAATGCTGGATTGATGCCTCTTTATAGCACAGAATAATAGAAAGTTAAAGGTCCATACACTATTATAGTATAAATCCAGGTCATGGGTAAGGATTATACATTACTGTGCCTGTTCTTCCCTGTAAGTTTTCTTATCAGATGGAAGGAAAACATCAGAAAAGTTTTTGCTTCAAATTCTTACATAAAAAAAAAATATTAGGAAATAGTTTAGGTAAAATTTTCTACTAACAATTATCTATGTTTCTTAAAAATACTAATGTGAGGTAATAGTACTAACATAGACTACTGCACCCGTATAAAATCTCTGTGGCTTGTAGTAGCCTTTTAATAGTGCTATCTAGTCATTGGTGAATATAACGGAAAATAAAAGTGTATGATGTCTTCATATCACACTGTATAGTCAGCCCCCTATGCATAAAGTATAACTGGATTCTTCATATGGCATTCATTTAGGCCAGTTGCTTTTTATCATGTAGATCAGAGCTTATGAATAAAATTCGAATGCCTTTGGGAATGAAGCAGATAACATAAATGTGTGAGCTGACCAGGTATGATAATACATTAGCTTCTTATAAATACATGGACCTAATATAAATGTTATGGTTACAAAGCATATATATACGTAATCTATATCTATCTTTATCTTCTATTTCTGTCTTTCCAACTACATAGAGTAGGCCCTTTGTATCTGCACATTTCCTATTCATAGATTCAATCAATTGCAGATCAAACATATTCAAAAAAATTCTTGGAAGTTTCAAAAACATAACTTGATTTTTGCCACATGCCAGTGACGATTTACATAGCATTTACATGTTATTCGGTACATTTTATTAGATAGTATATGCAATCTAGAGATGATTTGAAGTGTAAAGGAGGATTGCATAGGTGATACACAAATACTATATCATATTATATAAAGGACTGGAATATTTTGGTATCCAAGAGTGTTCCTGAAATCAATCCCCTTTGAATATCAAGGGACAATTGTGTATATGAGTATATGTGAGTATGTGTATATGTATGTATGTATGTATAGGAGGCTCCTCAGAGCCTGGTAGGCTACAGTCCGTGGGGTCGCAAAGAGTCGGACACGACTGAGCGACTTCACTTTCACTTTCACCTAATATAGAATGTATTTAATAGGTACAGTTAGTGGTTAACCCGGCATGAGGGTGGTCTAGAGAGTGAGTGAACATTGCCTGTGTAAGTTATGTTTGACTCTTTGCAATCCCATGGACCATAGCCTGCCAGGCTCCTCTGTCCACGGGATTTTTCAGACAAGAATACTGGAGTGGGTTGCCATTCCCTCCTCTAGGGGATCTTCCCGACTGAAGGACTGAACCTTCATCTCCTATGTCTCATGCATTGGCAGACCAGTTCTTTACCACTGAGCCACTGGGGCTCCCCAGAGAGAGAAGCTTCTATAAACACACTCAGAATTACTTTTGTTAAAACTTTGTGTTGGTCAGATTTGGTAAATGGGCCTCTATTCTGATAAATCAAACAGTATGATGATTTCTGGAATTACTAGCACATTTTAATGAAACACAGATGTGCCTATTTCTTTTTTTAAAGGAAAAACCAGGAGAAAATGAGATATAAAAATACAGATGAACTAAGTAGGCATTTGCCAAGCTGCATCCTGTGGAATTCTAATTAACATGATGTTTATGGGGATTACAAGTCAAAAGGAGCTTTGGGGATTACCAGAGAAATACGATACACATGTACAAACAATATATGGCACAACATGGGGTAGTGAAGTGTTCTAAAGAAAGACAGCACAGATGGGGAGTGCCGTATGCAATGGTGGTCCCGAGGTGATGGTTCTGATGGGAAGGCCAAGGCTTCCTTGAGGTGAGCTTCAAAACAAAGACCTAAGAGTACATCAGAAAAGGAGAAACAGCAAAGGTGCTGAGGCTGAAATGAGCTGGGTTTATTAGAGGGATCATGATAAGGCCAGTAGGAGCAGAGCTGAGTGAGTGCAGGGGCAGGTTGTAATACCAAGTCAGGGCTTGGGCAGGGTCAGATACATAGGGCACTGTAGGTGGGGTAAAGAATTAAGCTTTATTCCAAGACCCTGTGAAGACAGTTTGGATCAGGAGATGGTCCAATACTCAGTTAGGTTACAGAAAGGTCACTTGACTGCTTTATGTATTATATTTGAGCCTCGAAACAGTCAGGTATTGAAGCACTGAAGCCAGTCATCCTGGGTGATACCTGTGAAATCTCCAAGCTCAGAGCCGATTATGCTCAGGTTACTTCACCATTGTCTTGACAAGTGTTAGGGATTTTTACCATAGATATAATGAAAATATGCAGGTATTAATGATGAGTGACATTACTTCTTTCTTGCCTAGGAAAGGATTAAAAAATAAGCAAAAACAAAAGAATAAATCTGTAAATGCAGAGAGAAATATGAAGCATTTTGGTATAGAAAAATCTTGGTATTCCTAAGACTCATACCATTCAAGTGGCCAGTTTCCTTTTTATTCTTATTAGTTTTATTGAAATATAATTGATATGCAACACTGTATAAGTTTAAGGTGTACAGCATAATGATATGGCTTATATAAATTGAGACATGGTTATCACAATAAGTGTAGTTAATATTCAGGATCTCACAGAGATACCAAAAAAACCCTATTTTTTCTTTGTAATGGGAACTCTTAGGATTTACTCTTAACAACTTGCAGGTATTATGCCCTACAGCACTGTTGACTCTAGTCATCATGTTGTGCTTTACATCCTGGTACATATTTATCTTGTAAATGGAAGTTTTGTACCTTTTGACTGTCTTCATTCACTTCCCACTCCACTCCTCTGGTCACCACAAAATTGATCTTTTTTATCCGAAAAATAAATTCACATTTATTTCAAGGATTCACATTTTTGTTTTTGTTGTTTTAGACCTCACGTATAACCAATCATACAGTATCTGTCTTTTCTCTGACTTATTTCATTTAGTATCATACCCCCCAGGGTTTATCCATGTTGTCATAAATAAAAGCATTTCTTTCTTTTTTAAGGCTGAGTAATGTTCCTTCATTTGTACACACACCACGTTTTCTTTACCTATTCAGCCATCAGTGGATCCCTATGTTGTTTCCATGTCTTACCTATTGTGTAGAATCCTGCTATGCTTAAGGGAGTGCAGAAATCCCTTTGACATGGAGTTTTGTTTCCTTCGGATATATTTCCAACAGTGAATTGATGGATCATATAGTAGTTCTATTTTATTTATTGAGGCTAACTGTTTCTAAGATCAGTTTTTGGATTGTCTGTCTACTTTAAGCTTCTCAACTCAGTCAAATCTAAGGAAGCAGAGAGATCAATATTGGGTCAGTTTCTCAATTTTATTACTATTGACATTTTGGCCAAACTACTTGCCATTCTTTGCTGTACTGTGCTGCCTTGCACATTTATAGAACGTTTAAGAGCATCCCTACCTACTAAATGCAAGTTGAACACTTTCTCCTTGCCATTCCTCAACCCAATCAAGACAATAACAAATGTCTTTAGACATTACCAATGTCTCCTTGGAGACAACAGTTGCTTCCAGGGAGAACCACTATGTTAAATGATAGGAGTAGTTTATCCAGAGTCTCTTCCAACAGCTTAAAAATGTATGCAAATGTGAGCAAGAACATGTGTAAGGCCAATCTGTACTGGAGAACATCCAAGAACTATAGCAATGAGGGAAACCCAAGCTTTCATACCAAGGACATAAAACATTTCACTGAATCTTGATAAAAATTTTTTTTAATTGTTTTTTATCCTAAATCAAGTGAGTATTAGGGCTCAGAGATGACACACTCAAGCTCAGAGATGGCATATCTGACATCACCCAGCTAATAACTAGAGGAGTGGAGACCGGATTTCAAAGCCTATTTTCCTTCCAATATAATATGCTATGTCCTGTTAAGAAAATGCGTAGGATGGTTCTAACATGGCATGTTTAGTATTGTGGTTTGAAAAATGAGATAACCATTAGCAATCACTTCTAAAATGAATTTCTTTTTGCCAAATGATTCTATTATTATGAACGATAATTGTTATAGTAATAGTTTTTTAATAACAAGTGGTATATATCAAGGACTCACCATGTGTAAGGCACTGGAATGTATGTTCCATGAATAGAGTCTGATTAAATCCCCATAGGAACTGGATGAACTAGATTTAATTATTGTCCACATTTTATAAAAATAATAATTAGGGAGAAACATCATTTGTTTGTTTACTAAATACATGGTCCATTACTAGGTGCTTCGCACGGATATAATCCTTGTAATAGTTCTATGAGGCACAAAGTATTCTTCTTTCCATTTTGCAGTTGATGAAGTTGGCACTTAGAAAAATAAAGCAACTACTTAAAATACAGCTTGGAAGTTATGTAGCTGCCATTCACACCTCTATGTATCTGACACCAAATCTATATATGACATCATAACCATTTGTTATCCTTTTCTGATATTAGTGGTACATTTAAAAATTAGGACAATTGTGAGTGAGCGTGTGTTTTTCCTCATAACAAAAAGATAGCAATAACCACTTTCCAAGTTATTTTTTCTTCTTTACTGGTAGAAACAACCTTCTTAGAGATGTACGCTATCTTTGCATGATCTCTCCATTTTCCTCAGCACCCTCCCTCTCCCTCCCACCAGGGGCTTCAGAGTAGATAGTGGAGAAAGTGAGAGGGCACAGAATGAAAAGAAATGTCAACCAGTAAGAGCTAGACCTTAAGGTCTTGTCAGCAAGTACAAAAGGTGAAAAGCAATGTTTCTCTGGCAAGTCAGAAATGCTTATGTTTCTTGTCACACTCTGTCTTCATCCCCTCTTCCAGGCTTCAACTCAGTGTCCCCATCAGAAGCACCAGGGAGCAGCCGCCAAAGAACACATTCTCCCTTTCAATATGGGATGCTGGAACAGACCTTAATGTATTAAACAGCATTACTGCCTGATTCTTTCTGTTTCATTAACACATTTCAACAATGATGAAAAATACATGCATTTGACTTGCCATGTATTTTTCCAGGTCCCTTCTGTCATTCTTCACAGAGACAGCAGAGTTATAAGAACACAACAGGAAATATAAAAATGGTTTTATCTTTTGCATTCTAGACAAGTTCTATTGAAATGAGCAACTTAAAATTTTCGTATGTATAGCTTACAGCTTATGGTTCATGTTCTGGTATAAAAGATGGGTACATTAGCCAGTGATAATCTATCATTAATAAATACTAGAAGGGGACGACAGAGGATGAGACAATTGGATGGCATCACTGACTCAATGGACATGAGTTTGAGTAAACTCCTGAAATAGGTGATGGACCAGGGCAGCCTGGCGTGCTGCAGTCCACGGGGGTCACGAAGAGTCAGACACGACTGAGTGACTGAACTGAATCGAAACTGCATTTATTAAATCAGTCATTGTAAATTGAAATGGATGCAGAAGGGAGACCTGTAACTGAAATGGGTAAAGTGATATAAGAGATGGTAAGGAATGGTGGGGAGTGTGGTCTAAGTCAGAGCATATGTGATTTCTCTGAGTCTGGTGCCCATGACTCAACTCCAGCAGACTTTTGCTATGTATGCAAGAATGTGGGCTCAGTGTTGCCAGATGCTAGGATTTATAAGAGGAGCCGGAAATCCATATTTTCAAGTAAAATCTTCCTGACTTTAAATTGTTGGCAAATTTCTTCTTTCTTTTCTTAAAGACTATTCAGGCTGCTCATATGTTACTTCACTTATAATGGATGGATATTAATTTCAGAATGTGGAAAGCTTTGTGGTGTGGAAAGCTTTGTGGTGTGGAAAGCTTTGTGGTAATTTATACTCCATTCTATGGCCCAGGTGGTGCTAGTGGTAAAGAACCCACCTACCAATGCAGGAGACGTAAGAGAGACGAGTTCAATCCCTGGGTCAGAAAGGTCCCCTGGAGGAGGGCATGGCAACCCACTCCAATATTCTTGTCTGAAAAATCCCATAGACAGAGGAGCCTGGCAAGCTACGGTCCATGGAGTCACAAAGAGTTGGACACAACTGAAGCAACTTAGCATGCAGGTACATGCACACACACACTCCATTCTATTTAGGGGTGCTTTCATGGAAACTTTGTGGAAGTTTGCTGCACCTCAGCCTTTGACCTCACACTTGAGTGAGCACCAATCTGGGAACCTGTTGCAAATTCATAACCATACAAATTCCAACTCAGTCATATTGAGGTAGGACCCAGGTATTCTGCTGTGGATGGCATGGTGAACATACTTTGAACAGTATCTTAGAAAGTGAGAGGAAAGAACCCATTAGATCATGGGTTGGCAATCTATGATCCATCTGCCAAGTCCAGCCTGCTGCCTGTTTTTGTAAATAAAGATGTATTGGGATGCAGCCACATCCATTCATTCACGAATTGTCTATGGCTATATTGTGCTACAAGGCAGAATTAAGTAGTTGGGATGGGGACTCTATAGCCCTCAAAGCCTAAAAATATTTCCACCTGGTCCTTTACACAAAAGCTTGCTGACTTCTGCCTTAGACAACATAGGTCCTATGTCTCGAAAACCTCAATAAAAGCTTGACTCCTCAATATTACTTGGGAGTGATAAAAACAAAAAGAGCCATGTTACTGATGGTATTGATTTATAATTCAGTTAAGTCCAAATTATTTCTCCTAAGCAAAGACTATCCTGTTGCTATGACAACAGTTATACAAAGCTATATAGAGGAGAAGAAAAGAAAAAGGCAACAAAATTATATTAAATGTTAGACCAGAGAAAAGGACAGTGAACGCCTTGTGATTTGGCTTTGACTTGAAGGGTTATAAACATAAGCAAGTGCACGTTTTCCCCCATAGGTGAGACAGTCACAAGGGACTCTCAGGATCCCTGCCTCTCCAACAGGCCGTCCCCTATTCCAATCTCTGCAAACACCATCTGTGTGTACGGAGGAAATGAATTCACAAATAAATGAGTCATATGCCAGAGCTTTTCACTTGTCAGTAGTGCAGATAATGGGTTTATGGAGGATTAAAAAATAGATCAATGTTGAATTTCTGTTGCCTTATCCTAAATATATACCAGTCTTAGTCCCACAGAACCTGAGCAGCTTTTCTATTTCTCACTGCATTAACAGTCCTACAGTCCAGCTACTGTTGTTTCCATCTTTGTAAATGGCATAATCATTCACCCTTTTCCAAAGGCCAAAACTCCCAGAGTCAAACTGAATTTCCCCCTTTGTGTCTCAGATCACATCCATATAGCAGTCATGCTAACACTCTGGTCCAAGCCATAATCATCTCTTATCTGGCCTTCTGTGGTCTCCGGCTGACTTGCTAACTTGCACACAAATAGTTTCTACCTGTAAACAAAGTTCTATTTTAAACAAATGGATCAGGTTGAGCCATTCCAAAGGCCAAAACCCATCCCTCAATATCATCCTAACACACTCAGTTAAAAACCCAAAATCCTTCCTGTGGCCTTTTGTTGCTGTTGTTCAATCACAAGTTGTGTCTGACTCTTTGCAGCCACAGGGACTGCAGCACATCAGTCTCCTCTATCCTCCTCTATCTCCCAGGGTTTCCTAAACTTTATGTCCATTGAGTTGGTGATGCTATCTAAACATATCATTCTCTGTGGACCTCTTCTCTTTTTGCCATCAATCTTCCCAGACAAGATCTTTTCCAATGAGTTGGCTCTTCACAGCAGGTGGCCAAGGTATTGGAGCTTCAGCATCAGTACTTCCAATGAGTATTCAGGATTGATTTCATTTATGGTTGATTGGTTTGATCTTGTTGTCCAAGGGACTCTCAAGAGTCTTCTCCAACACCACAGTTCAAGAGCATCAATTCTTCAGTGCTTAGCCTTCTTTATGGTCTAATTCTCACATCCATACATGACTACTGGAAAAACCATAGCTTTAACTAGACAGACCTTTGTCAGCAAAGTGATGTTTTTGCTTTTTAATATGCTATCTAGGTTTTACATAGCTTTTCTTCCAAGGAGCAAGCATCTTTTAATTTCATGACGGCAGTCACCATCCACAGTGATTTTGGAGCCCGAGAAAAGAAAATCTGTCACAGCTACTTTTTCCTTTTCTAGTTGGTATGAAGTAATGGGCCTGGATGTCATGATTTTCGTTGTTTAAATGTTGAGTTTAAGCCAGTTTTTTCACTCCTCTTTCAACCTCATTAAGAGGTCTTTAGTTCCTCTTCACTTTCTGCCATTAGAGTGGTATCTTCTGCATATCTGAAGTTGTTGATATTTCTCACAGCAATCATGATTCCAGCTTGTGATTCTTCCAGCCAAGCATTTAGCATGATGTACTCTGCATATAAGTCATATAAGCAGGGTGACTGTGTATAGCCTTGATGTACTCCTTTCCCAATTTGGAACCAGTTCCATGTCCAGTTCTGACTGTTATCTCTTGATCCACATACAGTTTTCTCAGGAAACAGGTAAGGTGATCTGGTATTCTCATCTCATTAAGAATTTTACAGTTTGTTGTGATACACACAGTCTAAGGCTTTAGCATATTCAGTGAAGCAAAAGTAGATATTTTACTGGAATTCCCTTGCTTTCTCTATGAGCCAAAGAATGTTGGCAATTTGATCTCTGGTTCCTCTGCCTTTTCTAAGCCCAGCTTGTACATCTGGAAGTTCTGAGTTCACATACTGTAGAAGCCTATCATGAAGGATTTTGAGCATAACCTTGCTAAGCTAGGAAATGAATGAACATTCTTTGATGTTGCCCTTCTATGAAATTGAAATGAAAACTGACATTTTCCAGTCCCGTGGCCACTGCTGAGTTTTCTAAATTTGCTGATATATTGAGTGTGCTACTTTAACAGCATCCTCTTAGGATTTTAAATAACTCTGCTAGAATTTTATCACCTCCACTAGCATTATTCATAGTAATGCTTCCTAAGGCCCACTTGACTTCACACCCAAGATGTCTAGCTCTAGGTGAGTGACCACGCCATCATGGCTATCTGGTTCACTAGGACCTGTTTTGTATAGTTCTTCTGTGTATTCTTGCCAACTCTTCTTAATCTCTTCTCTTTCTGTTTTAGGCCCTTAGCATTTCTGTTCTTTATTGTGCCCATCTTTGCATGAAATGTTCCCTTGATATCTCCAGTTTTCTTGAGGAGATCTTTGGTCTTTCCCATTCTATTGTTTCCTCTATTTCTTTGCATTGTTCATTGAATAAGGCCTTGATATCTATCTGCACTATTCTTTGTAGCTCTGCATTCAGTTGGGTATATCTTTCCTTTCCCCCTTGCCTTTCAGTTCTGTTCATTTCTCAGCTATTTATAAAGCCTCCTCAGACAACCACTTTGCCTTACATTTCTTTCTCATGGGGATGGTTTTAGTCACTGCCTCCTGTACAATGTAAGGCACTTCCATGCACAGTTCTTTAGGAACTCTCTCTAACAGATCTAATCCCTTGAATCTATTTGTCACCTCCACTGTATAATCTTAAGGGATTTGATCTAGGTCATATGTGAATGGTCTAGTGCTTTTCCCTACTTTCTTCAAGTTAAGCCTGAATTTTGCAATAACAATCAGTTCCAGGTCTTATTCTAGCTGATTGTATAGAGCTTCTCCCTCTTTGACTGCAGAGAACATAATCAATCTAATTTTAGTATTGACCATTTGGTGATGTCCATGTGTAGAGTTGCCTTTTGTATTTTTGGAAAAAGGTGTTTACCATGAGCAGTGTGTTCTCTTAAACTCTGATCATCTTTGCCTTGCTTCATTTTTGTACTCCAAGGCCAAACCTGCCTTTTACTCCAGCTATCTCTTGACTTCCTACTTTTGCATTTCAATCCCCTGTGATGAAAAGGACATCCTTTTTGTGTGTGTTAGTTCTAGAAGGTGTTGTAGGTCTTCATAGAAATGGTCAGCTTCAGCTTATTCAGCATCAGCGGTTGGGCAAAGACTTGGATTACTGTGATGTTAAATTGTCTTAGAAATGAACATATGGCCTACCATGCTCCATATTTTTGATCTCTGAGGATCTCTCTGTCTTCACTGGCTACTGCTCAGCCCTTCTTCAGTCCTTTCCATCCATCCTGGCCATGTTCTTGCTTCAGATGCCCAGACATCCTGATTATTTTCCAGCCTTAGGACCTTTGGACTTGCTATTTATCTTTACAGGAAATTTTTTCTCATAGTCCTTTCCCTGCTTGTCTCTCCCTTCTTACTCATGTCCTCTCTAGGGAGGGTGGTAGGGAGGATCATCCTTCCCTTTACATCCACTTTCCCTTCATTATTTCTAATGACATTTATCATCACATAAAACCTATTTTATAGTCACTTGTTCACAAATGTTCATTTACCCCACTCAATTGTAACTTTCATGAGGGCAGAGAACTTGTCTGTGTTGTTTCCTACTTTATCCACAGTACCTAAATGAGGCATGGCAGAGTAGGTGCTATATTTATACTAAATGAAGAATTAATGGAGATAATGACCAAGATTGAATTTTGACTGACTTTACTGTTTTGGTTTGTGTGTGTGTGTGTGTGTGTGTGTGTGTGTGTGTGTGTGTGTGTGTTTTGGTAACATTTTAACACACCTGGGCCCCTCAGAACCAGTAACTTCATTTAATGTAGAAAAATATATTCTCTGTTTGGCACCTGAATTCCACAAAGGATTATAGAATAGATAATTCTCAACATAAAAGGAAAAAAAAAAAAGAATTCCAGGTGAGATTTATACAAACCAGTTCTTAAAAGATAAAAGTATAGATGTGAAGTCTGAGTGGTCTGATCAACAGAGAAGTCAGGTGGAGCTGCAATTCTTGGGGGCCATGGAGGACAGTGACGATTCTGAGCTCTGCACTCCAGCCTCGTTTTGCCCCAGCAGCTGCCTGCTCTGCCCCTTGATAACTTTAGCTGATAACTTTACTTGATAACTTTAGTGTCAGAGTTTATCCAAATGTGACTGGTCACTTCATAAACAGGTGAGTGTCAGGAGGTTGAATTGAGGTGAAGGAAGGTGACTGGATTGCTGTAAAAAAAGTCTCTTGCTACTCATTGAAACACACACACACGCACACGCACACAAACACAGAGGCCACAGAATCAGCTCATCTGAAAGTTCATATCAGACAAGGGGGGTTTGACACAAATATGGTCTGGAATGATCCCCAGGGCTTAAGAATCTCACACAGTGTCCCATGCTCAACTTTCCTCTCATATTCTAAAAGGTGCAGTAGTTGTGGATGACTGGGAAAATATTTCTTAAAAGAATCAAATCATCAAAATTGATCCTTAGAAACTGATTATTTGTATATAGATCATACTGAGGTATTATTACACTGAGATATACTATGACAAATTTCACATGTCTTTAAGCAAGGTGAATTTTTAAGTTCTTTGCCTCAACTTTTAGCTTGATAAAATTCATAATTTCTTAAGAGTGTATATATATATGTATATATATGTTTACATATTCAAGACTATGTTATATGTTACACATACTTTTCATCTCATAGTGACAGATATTCTGTCATATTATGCCTTTCTATAGTACTAAGTAATTATAAAAATGAAATTATGAAATAATTTAAAACACAAATGGAATAGTCTTCAGTTCAGTTCAGTTCAGTTCAGTCGCTCAGTCATGTCTGACTCTTCGCGATCCCATGAATCGCAGCACGCCAGGCCTCCCTGTCCATCACCAACTCCCGGAGTTCACTCAGACTCACGTCCATCGAGTCCGTGATGCCATCCAGCCATCTCATCCTCTGTCGTCCCCTTCTCCTCCTGCCCCCAATCCCTCCCAGCATCAGAGTCTTTTCCAATGAGTCAACTCTTTGCATGAGATGGCCAAAGTACTGGAGCTTCAGCTTTAGCATCATTCCTTCCAAAGAAATCCCAGGGCTGATCTCCTTCAGAATGGACTGGTTGGATCTCCTTGCAGTCCAAGGGACTCTCAAGAGTCTTCTCCAACACCACAGTGCAAAAGCATCAGTTCTTCGGTGCTCAGCCTTCTTCACAGTCCAACTCTCACATCCATACATGACCACAGGGAAAACCATAGCCTTGCCTAGATGGACCTTAGTCAGCAAAGTAATGTCTCTGCTTTTGAATATACTATCTAGGTTGGTCATAACTTTTCTTCCAAGGAGTAAGTGTCTTTTAATTTCATGGCTGCAGTCACCATCTGCAGTGATTTTGGAGCCCCCCAAAATAAAGTCTGACACTGTTTCCACTGTTTACCCATCTATTTCCCATGAAGTGATGGGACCAGATGCCATGATCTTTGTTTTCTGAATGTTGAGCTTTAAGCTAACTTTTTCACTCTTCTCTTTCACTTTCATCAAGAGGCTTTTTAGTTCCTCTTCACTTTCTGCCATAAGGGTGGTGTCATCTGCATATCTGAGGTTATTGATATTTCTCCCGGCAATCTTGATTCCACCTTGTGTTTCTTCATAATCTGATAATAGATTTGAAATTATAAGCCAATTGAATAAAAAATATTTAAAACTGCAAATAGTTGTAATTTTTATTTGTTTTGTATTTTTTATTATTTATCTTATAATAAATAGATTACAAAAAAACTCACTAGAAAATAGGTACATGTATAATTCTGTCTACTCAGTCATTATTAATATTTTGGGACATATATTTCTAGATACCTTTCTATTTATATATGACATTTGTCAGGTCTCAGCATAAATAGGATGCATTCATCTACATGTGATTTTTTGGAGAAGTAAAGCTGAACATTATAAACTTACATGCTTTTCTCATTTAGCTATATATGTATTTGTTTATTTTTTTATTGAAGGATAATTACCTTACAGAATTTTGTTTTCTGTCAAACCTCAACATGAATCAACCATAAGTATACATATATCCCTTCCCTCTTGAACTTCGTTCCCATCACCCTCCCCATCCCATCCCTCTAGACTGATACAGAGCCCCTTTTTGAGTTTCCTGAGCCATACAGCAAATTCCCATTGACTATCTATTTTACATATGGTAATGTAGATTTCCATATTACTCTTTCCATACATCTCACCCTCTCCTCCCCTCTCCCCATGTCCATAAGTCTATTCTCTATGTCTGTTTCTCCATTGCTGCCCTGTAAGCAAATTCTTCAGAACCATTTTTCTAGATTCCTCATTGCAGCACTATTTACAATAGCTAGAACATTGAAGCAACCCATATGTGCATTGATAGATGAATGGATAAAGAAACTGTGGCACACGTACACAATGGAATATTACTCAGCCATAAAAAGGAATACATCTGAGTCAGTCCTGATGAGGTGGATGAACCTAGACCCTGTTATATACAGAGCGAAGTGAGTCATTTAGCTATATATTTTGACCATCATCAAAAGTCAAAAATATATAATTTTAGGTATTTACGAAACTCTTACAGGAATTTCTTTTTCACATTTGTAATGGTTGTATAAATCATATGAAATGCTAGCATTATTTAACTTATACAAGTAAGTACAAGACTTATAACAAGTAAACTTATTCTATTTCAACATTTCCAATGTTTTTAAATAATTAATGGAACAGACAAAAGCAGTTGAAAATAAATTAGAAATTTAAAGATAGGAATCCCTCCAGTCTAGATTCTTAAAAGCAATGTAACCTCAGTTAAAAAAAATGACTTCTAAAATGCCTATGGCACATCATTCTCAACTTGTTGGAAACAAACAGCTCAAAATATACAGACTTACATGTTTAATTTTGACCAGCCTATGATTCTTAACACAGGGTTGTTGCAGTGACAAGTATTGGCTGACTAGTCAGATTATGCAGGACCACAGTCTAAGGAAGGAAAGAGGTGCTCCTGCTCTGCCCTTGAGTACCATTTACCTAGGACCAGCCTTGAGATTGCATTGCTGATTTATATATATATAGTAGTTCCTTGTGTCTGCCCTCTTGTCTGGAGAATTCCATGGACTGAGGAGCTTGGTGGGCTACAGTCCATGGAGTCACAAAGAGTCCGACACAACTGAGCGACTTCACTGTGTCTGCCCTCAGTTACTTTAACCAGATGGGAAAGGAGAGTTGTACAGGAGATTCCTAAATTGCTCTTACACACATTATTCAAAGCCTAAGAGACTCTGCCAGTCACAGGTACCAGACAGCCACCAGAGAATGAGTTTTAACTGCAGACATGGAGCTATAAATAATACCTCTTGGGTCTCAGCACATAGCAACCATCGTCTCTAAACCCAAAAGTATAATGCATGTTCTAACCATGAGATAGGAGACTTGAAATCTGCGGTTTCTGGGAAAATCCAGGAAATTCAGTCCGAATATAGACATTTAATTTTTGGACTTAACTGCACCCTGAGCATTTGATCATAGTGTGGGATTTGTATTTAAATTTTGGGTTTCTCTGTGGTACTGGAATTTTATAGTTGGAACATCTTTATGTATTTTGATATTCATTAATGCAATTCTTCATTTAACTTTGTATTATTTAATGTTTTTATTTGATCTCCTTGCATATGGAAAATATAGTTTTGACATGATCTGGGCTGTAAGCAGATTTGAGTAATGCTCTGTTCTGATCCATTTCATTCTGGTATGCTCTCATAGTGCCTGGAGGCAAAATCTATACAGCCCACCGGCAGTCCTAGGAGAATATCATGGAGTAGTGGTTGGGATTGAGGGGGTGATTTCAGGAAGGTAGGAATCTCCCCAAGGAGCTAAGCATACTCCTGAAAAAGCAGAACCTGAAATGCTAGCCCCACTGTTCTTAGAAAATTAAAAGTAGAGAATGCTAAGTAAGTGAAAGTCACTCAGTCATGTCCGACTCTTTGCGACCCCATGGACTGTAGTGTCCATGGAATTCTTCATGCCAGAATACTGGTCTGGGTAGATTTTCCCTCTTTAGGGGATCTTCCCAACCCAGGGATCAAACCCAGGTCTCCTGCATTGCAGGCCGATTCTTTACCTACTGAACCACAAAGTAAGCCCAAGAATACTGGAGTGGGAAGCCTGTAACTTCTCCAGCAGATCTTCCCAACCCAGGGATCGAGCTGGGGTCTCCTGCATTGTAGGTGGATTATTTACCAACTGAGCTATCAGGGAAGCCCTAGAAAATACTAGTGTCTCAGAGAATACTAGTGAGAAACTTTAATGAGGGGTGATTTTTACTAAGTATTTCTGTCTCTTTGACTACCTTATTCTTTCCCATGAAAGTGGAGCTCATTACCAGGTCGTTAAGCTATAGCCACTAATCCATGTACTCAAATGTGTGGAGCGTGTCTTTCAAAATTCCTTAATAGGGAGTTTCATTTCTGATGTTTTATCTCGGCTTTAATCAGTAGGAGAAAACAATTTCTGTAAGTGAGACTGTTCTGCAGACTTAATTTTCTCTCTGATGCCCTGTTCCAAGATCTAGCCTGAGTGAGCGAGCAGGAACAATTCAATTTAGGTGCTTGCCCTTAACTGATTCTTCTTACTGAGTCTTTATGATATTTAGGTTCTTTTCCCCTGCATCTTTCATCTCATTTCTTAATTGGTTTAGAACTTAGGTAGGGAAAGGAGGTGCTATTTATTAGATTTTTCTTCTCAAAGAGAAGGCAGAAAAGCCTAGAAGCAAAGTAGACTGTGCAACATGCCCATGTATACCCTCTTTCATGTTCTTAATAAGTATGATATGCTCATTTCAATTATTATAAAAGAGCCTAATTAGTTAGCCATATAGTAATTTATTTAATTCCATTTTACAAAACAATTACCTAAAAATGTGAATTATTATTACATGGATTTTTAATATTTAGTTCTATAAGTCTTTATCTTGAAATATTTAAGGAACTCTTTTAAATAAAACTCCAAATAGTTACTTACTCCTCAGTTCAGTTCATTCGCTCAGTCGTGTCTGACTCTTTGTGACCCCAGGAATCACCGCACACCAGGCCTTCCTGTCTATCACCATCTCCCAGAGTTCATTCAAACTCACGTCCATCAAGTCGGTGATGCCATCCAGCCATCTCGTCCTCTGTCATCCCCTTTTCCTCCTGCCCCTGACCCCTCCCAGCATCAGAGTTTTTTTCCAATGAGTCAACTCTTTGCATGAGGTGGTCAAAGTACTGGAGCTTCAGCTTTAGCATCATTCTTTCCAAAGAACACCCAGGGCTGATCTCCTTTAGGATGGACTGGTTGGATCTCCTTGCAGTCCAAGGGACTCTCAAGAGTCTTCTCCAACACCACAGTGCAAAAGCATCAATTCTTTGGTGCTCAGCTCTCTTTATACTCCAACTCTCACATCCATACATGACCACTGGAAAAACCATAGCCTTGATTAGATGGACCTTTGTTGGCAAAGTAATGTCTCTGCTTTTGAATATGCTATCTAGGTTGGTCATAACTTTCCTTCCAAGGAGTAAGTGTCTTTTAATTTCATGGCTCCAATCACCATCTGCAGTTATTTTGGAGCCCAAAGAAGTAAAGTCTGACACTGTTTCCACTGTTTCCCCATCTATTTTCCATGAAGTGATGGGACCAGATGCCATGATCTTCGTTTTCTGAATGTTGAGCTTTAAGCCAACTTTTTCACTCTCCTCTTTCACTTTCATCAAGAGGCTGTTTAGTTCCCCTCCACTTTCTGCCATAAGGGTGGTGTCATCTGCCTATCTGAGATTATTGCTATTTCTCCTGGCAATCTTGATTCCAGCTTGTGCTTCCTCCAGCCCAGTATTTCTCAAGATGTACTCTGCGTATAAGTTAAATAAGTAGGGTGACAATATACAGCCTTGACGTACTCCTTTTCCTATTTGGAACCAGTCTGTTGTTCCATTTCCAGTTCTAACTGTTGCTTCCTGACCTGCATATAGTTATAGATACTCCTACCAGAGTCTAAATGAAATTTTTAAGCTCACTCTTATTAACTATATTTAGAAAATAAATGTGTTAGAAAAATAACATGTATTTGTGTAGATTCAGTCTCATCCATAGGGAACTGAGGTGTTAATAGATATTATTTGCTACAGATTCAGGTAACAGCTGCAAAAAGCTTAATTATCTAGATACAGTTTTTCATTCTTTTTCAGTTTGCTATTTGGGGTTCTGATTTATATTTGTGCCAGTGACTGCAAAAGAAATATATTTATATTAAGATGCTAATGTTCTCAAGTATCTTCTCTTTTTGGCCCAAATTCTTTTAATGGCCCTCAACACCAGGGGATGGGTCATTGTTGAGGGACAAGCCAGATAACCAAGGAGCAAATGGCTCATAAAAAATCATAGGGTGCTTTTGCTATACCCTTTTGCAACCCACTTCTAACTTATAAAAAATAGTCCCCATTTCTTTTTCCTTCCAGTCATCCAAAATCACCAAGAGATAACTTCTTTTCCCCTTTAGCAGCACACACAAATTCCATCTCTAATTCAAGATCAATAATTATGGAAAAGATCCTATTACAGTCTTGATCATCTCAGCAATGCTCTTCTGAAGAGAAGAATGATCTTCAATCATCAACAGAATTATTGGACCACAGAAAAATATTACAGAAATAATCTTGGAACATTATTACCATAAAAACCAACATGCATAATTCCTCCTCCAAATTTATGGTTTCTTTGCAAAACAATCTACTTCACTTTTTGGTAATTACATTGTATGTGTTTATGCTGTCAAAAATCAGAATGATGAGTTATTAGATACTCTTGTTCCACGGATCCTTTTTTCTTTGACCTCAAAATACTGATTCTTAGTTTCTGCCTGTGTTATTTTCATTATGGATCTATCAAACATTCTGACTATGTTAGCTAAAAATTGTAATGAAAGCATATTAGAATTGGCCTTTTTAGCCTGCTGAATCTACAGTAATGAGCTATTCCAGAGAAGGCAGTGTGAGGTGGATGTGCAGGGCAGCTCATACCCTTTCATACAGAAGTGCTTCCCATCGCTCCTGCACATGTCCATACCGACAGATGCCTTCATTAATGCCTATGGTGATTGGGACCAAACAGTTAGTCACATGTTTAATAGAGGCTTTCAGATGCTTCATCTGGTTTTGCTCTTCCAGGAGATTGAATCAGCATTTCTAATATTTAATTCACAAGTAAGAAGGCAAAAAAGGAGAGCAAGAAAAGAGAAAGAGAATGGTAAAAAGAGATTGAACATATTGGGATAAAAAGTAAGATACAGACTTATATGAAGTAACACTTGAAACATGAATATCAAGCAATATTAATAGAGAGACAAATGTCAGAATTCCCCAAAGGATGCACTGATATTATGGCTACTGATGAAATGCTGTTTCTGCTTCATTTCTTCATTCTGTCATTATTTGACATGGTTGATTTTCCTGGTGGTCAGATGGTAAAGCGTCTGTCTACAATGCAAGAGACCCGGGTTTGATCCCTGGGTTGGGAAGATCCCCTGGAGAAGGAAATGGCAATCCACTCCTGGACTATTGCCTGGAAAATCCCGTGGACAGAGGAGCCTAGTAGGCTACAGTCCATGGGGTCGCAAAGAGTTGGACGCGACTGAGCCACTTCACTATATATATACCAGGGAAGTCCATATATATATATGCTATTGAATTTTTACTCAGCACTGGGCACTGAACATGGCTCTGAGAATAGAAGAGGAAACAAGACCTTATGAATCTTATATATAACTTAATTAATGATTTATAATTACTACTACTAGAACATTATTATCTTGACTAGCATCTCCAGTTACAC
Organism: Ovis aries; assembly: GCF_016772045.2. Taxonomy (NCBI): domain Eukaryota; kingdom Metazoa; phylum Chordata; class Mammalia; order Artiodactyla; family Bovidae; genus Ovis; species Ovis aries. Next base: position 56,804,073 of record NC_056059.1, on the reverse strand, counting down.
CAAGAAAGGCCTCTATAAAACCTAGGATTATATAACAATATAATGAAAATGAACCATGTACACACATTCAGAATTGACTCCAAAAATCTATCTATCTCACATTGGACACTAAGAGGGTTCTGAACTCCTGATCTAAAATTAAAATGATATTATAGACCATTATCCTCTTTAGAGAAAGACAAAACATTTATTAACATTTTCCAAAAAATTGTTTTAATGATTACAGCTCTTCCTTGGATAGCAAGAGGAAGTAACCTTTTAATTATAGCAACTAGCACCTAAGCATTTATTTTTTAAGTCAGATACTGTTTGATAAACATCGGGACAATCCGCTGGAATACAACGTGAGACCCGAAAGGCCTGCAGATCAAGTAGGACTAAGGCAAGAAAAATAAAATTGTTTCTCTGTGTGAAAAAATAGGAATTTTTGTTTATGGGAAGGTTTTGATATTGTTATTGTCTCCTGAGAGAAAAGTGCAGCTAGAAGAGAAGAACAGCATCAAGACAATTAGATGCTTGCGTATAGGTCTTTAAGCTCCAGTGGCAGTAGGGCTAAAGTGACAAGAATTGAATACTTTCTATACTATTTAAACTGTGGGACTCCAAAGTAGTCTATAAAAGTCTACTGAAATGTTTTCTGTGCATTTTTCTTTCTTTTTGTCATTTTATTTTTTTGGAAAACAATGAAGAAGAAATAATTTTCCATCAAATGTGCTCAGTGAGGACCAGGGAAAGCACAAGCAGAAGTAGAAGTAAGCAGAGACAAGCTTGAGAAGCCAAGCTTACTACACATTCACAGAAGTCTTAGGATTTTCAGTTTCCTCCAGGTTTGCATCAGGCTGAAGTCAATCTCATGTAGACAGACCCTAGATTTCACCTATGATAGTTTCACAGAAAAATTCAAGATGAGATATATCTAGAATTCAAGTGAGTTTCACATGGAACCCCAAAATGACCACAGTGAAATGTGTTCACCACTTTGAAATTTAAAAATTAGTTTAAAATGTCATGCCACCTCCATCAATTTTTCTCACAGATGAAAAGCTAAGGTCCAGAAATACAAGAGATTTGTCAAAGGTCATGTGAGATGAAGTTGTTTATGAACAGAGATGATCCCACTCTCAATACTAAATGTTGTTTATTATGCTATTGTTTAGCATATTTTAAAACAATTATTCTGGATATAATTACAGGAAAAACTCATTTACATCTTAAGCATGAAAGAAATAATTAACATTTTCCTAAATTCAAAAACAGAATTTTAATATAAGTTTCTAGTGTGAAAACTAAGTGATTTGCATATATTCCTTTGACTTAAATACCTAATTGCCAGGGTATTTGCATTTTTCTTTCTAATTTTGCCAGCACACTCAATTCATTTACATATTCCTGTTAGTCTAGTTGCTGAGAATGGGTGGCCTTTTCTATCCATAATCAAAATTAACTTCAGCTTCAACACAACTCAAGAAAGGAAATTTCATAGAGCATGAAGAGGAAATAATTTCAGACTCAAATCTTGTCAACCCTTTACACAATGAGTAGTTATTATGATATTCTTCTCAGGGTGCCTGAGGCTATCTAAAACAGGATTAATATTGAAAGTATCCTAATAACACATTCATATGTCAAGAGGTGGATAAAGAGGATTTATCTATGAAAGTACAAATATTTTAACCCAGGTATGAGATACTAATGGATTATACATTCTCTCTCAATTCCCATAATTCATATGCCCTGTGGCTGGCTTTGGTGTTAAATCTCTGAATTTATAAATTAAAAAAGAACAGAAATCTGATTTACTGACGAAGCTTTCAACCTATGTAATTAACACTCCACAAGTGCTCATGAGATGTTTGGGCTCAAATTGTGTCATTTATCTAAAAGAAAATGAATATGAATTGCACGTGATTTTACTGTTAATTCATTGTCCTCATAGTCCATGTGTGTTTGCAGTTACTTTTACCTTCATCCTGAATATTATCAACAAGATGACCCCTCAGATTGACTAAACTTTAGACAGTCTGTTTCCTGACTTGAGGTTCCCCCCTCCCTTTTCCTAGAATAGTTACTGAAGTAAACTTTTCATTGCATATTTTTTCTCTGCCCCTTTAAGACATAATTCTTCACCTAGCCTCTTTTGCCAGTTTTACAACCCAGGAATGACTTTCTTGTAGTCCTGGGAGCCGTTTTTTCAAACGGAATCATCAAAGGAGATACAGTCCTATCTCCCAGTCTCTGTGGGAGGGTGGGAACTTAAGTCAGGCCAAATAGCAAACATGCATGGCCTGATTAGATTGATCTCCTACTCCCCCAACATTCTAGTACTAATCTACTAGCTCACCCCATGCTTAAAAACCACTCCTGCTTTTTCTTTTTCAGTGAAGTTCATTCTCCCTCCAGTATTGCAGTGCAGTGCAGTTCAGTTCAGTTCAGTCACTCAGTCGTGTCCGAATCTTTGCGACCTCATGAATCGCAGCATGCCAGGCCTCCCTGTCCATCACCAACTCCCGGAGTTCACCCAAACCCATGTCCATCGAGTCAGTGATGCCATCCAGCCATCTCATCCTCTGTCATCCCCTTATCCTCCTGCCCCCAATCCCTCCCAGCATCAGAGTCTTTTCCAATGAGTCAACACTTCTCACGAGGTGACCAAAGTACTGGAGTTTCAGCTTTAGCATCATTCCCTCCAAAGAAATCCCAGGGTTGATCTCCTTCAGAATGAACTGGTTGGAACTCCTTGCAGTCCAAGGGACTCTCAAGAGTCTTCTCCAACACCACAGTTCAAAAGCATCAATTCTTCAGCGCTCAGCTTTCTTCACAGTCCAACTCTCACATCCATACATGATCACTGGAAAAACCATAGCCTCGACTAGACGGACCTTTGTTGGCAAAGTAATGTCTCTGCTTTTCAATATGCTATCTAGGTTGGTCATAACTTTTTTCCAAGGAGTAAGCGTCTTTTAAATTCATGGCTACAATCACAGAGTAAAGTCTTTCTTGTAACTTTAACTTTCTCTGGTATACATTTTCTTCGATAATCATCATCATTATTATCGCTAACATATTTGGATCGCCTAACATGCACCAAATACTTTGCTAAATCCATTACTATTGAAAGTCTTATTTAGTTTTCACAGCAACCTAGAATTATTCTTGGTCTTATTTTATAAATGAAATAATTAATACACAGAAGACCCCTGGGATGGAAGATACCCTGGAGAAGAGCACGCAACCCACCTCTTGTCTGGAGAATCCCATGGACAGAGGAGCCTGATAGGCTACAGTCCATAGGGTTGCACAGAGTCGAACATGACTGAAGCAACTTAGTACACATGCAGGCTGTCTCTGTAGGGCTTCCCAGGTGGCACTAGTGGTAAGAACCTGCCTGCCAATGCAGGATATGTAAGAGATGTGGGTTCAATCCCTGGGTTGGGAAGATCCCTAGGAGGAGGACATTGCAACCCATCCCAGCATTCTTGTCTAGAGAATCCCATGGACAGAGAAGCCTGGCAGGCTACAGTCCATGAGGCTGCGCAGAATTGGATATGACTGAAGCAACTTAGCACACACAAATACGCACACACAGATACACCCTCACTGTAAAGGAGCACCTAGAAGTTTTCATAGAGAGAGGAAAGATAAAAGAAGTGGGGAAGGAAAAAGAAAGAGATGGAAGCAGAGAGAAAGAGAGAGACAGAATCAGAGACGAGATATTTTGGCATTATTGGAAGGTTGGCGTAGAAATTTACCCAGGCCACATGAACTGTGTAAGTAACACTGCTTCCGTGATTGCTAGACGTTTTGGATTGAATGTTTGCATCCTCTGAAAATTCATATGTTGAAGCCCTAATCCTCAGTGTGGTAGTATCTGGAACCTTGGGAAATAATTAGGATTTGATGAGTTCCTGAAGGAGAGCCCTATGGTGAAATCAATGCCCTTATAAAAACAGGAAAAAATACGAGATCACTCTCTATGCATGCATCCATCAAGGAAGGTCATTTGAGTATGAAACCAGGAAAAAGGCCCTCACCAAGAACCTGACTATGCTGGCACCTTGATTTTGGAGTTCCAGCTTCCAGAACTATGAAAACTAAGTGCTTTTTATCTAAGCCGCTCAGTTTGATGTACTCTGTTACAGCAGCTCAAACTAAGACATCACTTGAAACCACTTTCCCTGCCTTTCATATGACTAATTATTAATGCTTAATTTGGCCCCCAAGTTATTGATACTTTTACACAATACCAGGATTAGAGAGCTGTCTTCATTTTGATTGTTTCTCAGTGTCTTTACAAAGCAATCTTCATCATTCTTCTCTATGTATTAAGGTCCAGGTTGACTGGAAAATTTAGCAATTTATTTGCTACGTATGTAATAGTCTTCATATTATATACCTATGGATGAAAATGTTGAAACTTGCACTTTCCTAAATAGGGTACTGTTTCTACAGTGAGCTATTTTAAAATTTCAATTTAAAAGACTATTAAAATATTATACTGTGGAAATGAATGTGATATTCTCTTACGTTAACTTTTTCAATATTTTATATATTAAACATATTTGTTTTTCTTCAGAATCTAAGCATTTCTTCACAATATTTTCAGCACTGATGAGTCATATTTTTCTAAACTTACCCAGGTTGTAGCAGTAGGAGAATGCAGGTGGGTGAAAAACTGTCTATATCCTATACTAATCAGAAAGTTTTAGACTTACAAGGCCTAGTCAGTATGGATGAGCGATGAAGAGGAGGGATTTCCCCTTTCTCCTCTTGCACAAAACCCTCCCTACAGATTGTAAATTGAATGTGACCTCATGGCCACATAGCCTATAGGTATGAATTTGTCTGATATTTATTTTTCTGATTTAGATTTAAACAGCAAACTGAATGGAAGAAAGGCCATCAGAAAATGAGCTCATAATTCCGATTCTGACCTCTTTTCCTTTCTCCTCTCACTGCAGTGATAATTTAGATATTTAATCAGAACACCTGACTGACTGCTGCTGCTGCTGCTGCTGCTAAGTCACTTCAGTCGTGTCCGACTTTGTGCGACCCCATAGACGGCAGCCCATCAGGCTCCCCCGTCCCTGGGATTCTCCAGGCAAGAGTACTGGAGTGGGGTGCCACCACCTGACTGTCTAGGGAAGAAGAAAAGATTGAGAGTGTCTTTTCTTGTTTTTAATTCAAAGCTCTTTTTACCTATAGTTTGCAGAATAAAGTGGTAATTCCCATGTTTATTTCTAACAGGAAAGTCAAAATAGATGCTTTCACCAAGACTTATTTAAGCAAATAGTAAATTAAAGAAAATGGCTTAAGGTAGCAGTAGGGATCAGAATGATATAGAGAATTTAGCCATAGGTTTCAGAGACCAAGCAGAAAATTTCTCAGACAGAAGTATCCCCATGAATTGCTTAGTGAATTGCCAAAGATGTCTGTGGTAATTGGCTGTCAAAAGCAAACCTTTGTGTTTCCCCTTCCAAGGTGTAAATTTGTCACTGCAGGGTGGCTACCCAGGCAGGGACAGTATATTCTGGTCATACTTCCATCCAGATATGGCCATGTTCTAATCAGTGGAATGTGGGAAGTGACATGGAATCACTTCTTCATGGTAAAGAAGTAAGCATGTCTTCTCTACTCTTCTTCTACTGGCTGTAAGCAGATGACCCCATGGCTAGGAGATGAACCACAGAATGGAAGGAACCTGTGAAAGTGAGTGAAAGTCTCTCAGTCATGGAAAAGAGCTTAGATTTTTGATTTTCCATGTGGAGTATTACATGAGGAAGAAATACAATCCCATCTTTAAGAACCTGAAATTTAGGGGGAGTATTTGTTATAGCTACCGGGGCTGTCCTAACTGATGCACTTAGAATTGGTAGTACTGCCAGGACAATCACACCAAAGCATTCCACGTTTACTACTATGAATTATGGAAGAAAGCATCTCTATTCCTTTTTACTGCCTACCTTAATCTGTGCTTCTTTAAGGGCAGGAAATATTAATATAATTGGTTAAATGGCAAGAAAAAATTTAGACTCTATTTTATAAATGCATGAAGTAATTGTATTAAAATGTCCTGTGCTTATAGCTCCTTTTTCTTATCTTTTCTTCTGTGTACTAGAACCTATGCTGAACTAGAGCCAAGGTCTCTTTAGATTCTGATCACACTCAGTTTTAGGCTAAAACAGAGTTTTAGGCTAAAACAGAGTGTTTGCTGTTTTGGTTGCTTTGTGTTTCTATACCATGTGACTGATCAAAGAATGATAAGATTCTATGATTTAACACTTGGATGAGGCATCCAAATTGAACTGAGATTTCAGATCAAGCTTTACTAGAGTTCTACTGTAGAAGTATTACAGGAGACTCAGCTAATAACAAAGGAGGGGTGGATTTGCTTCTCACTCTTTATGTATTAGGGCTCAGATGGTAAAGAAACTGCCAGCAAGGCAGGAGAGCTGTGTTCAACCCCTGGGTAGGGAAGACCCCCTGGAGAAGGGAATAGCAACCCACTCTAGTATTCTTGCCCGAAGAATTGCATAGACAGAGGAGTCTGGTGGGCTATAGGCTATGGGCTTACAAAGAATCAGACATGACTGAGTGACTAAACACTTTATGCATTAATATCTTAGGTGCATTTCTCTCCTGGGAATTTTGTGATTTGCAGAGGAGGTAGGCTACACAGGATTCAATTAAACTCTCCCTTAGTCTCTGGATATGAGTAAGTGCTGCTGCTGCTGCTGCTGCTGCTAAGTCGCTTCAGTCGTGTCCAACTCTGTGTGACCCCATAGACAGCAGCTCACCAGGCTCCCCCATCCCTGGGATTCAATAACTACAATACATCCCCCACTTTAACCACTTGTATTAGGCTTCTTGCGTAAGCATTTTGACTGCCTCTTTTTGCCTATTCAAAACATTGAATGCTATATAAATAAAATCTTATTAGTCCAGTACACAAACCTGGATCTGGTACACAAACCTTGGTGACCCAAAGGTCTGTTATAGCCCAAATCCCTGGTTTTTCCATTTCTCATAGTTATGCCCATAATTCATGACAATATTACCTGTAATGTCATTCTATGTTCTTTTCCTTAAGATATTTGTGTGTGTTTGTGCATGTGTGTGTCTGAACAATATCTGTTTTTTTTTCTTGGACTTGCAAGCACCCAGATATCCAAATTCAGACACTTGTTAGTATCCTAATTTTGGCTGGTTATAATCTACCATCTTTCATATTCAAACCTACCTTTCACTAAGACCAAGTTGGCATATCCTCCTGACCATAGCCTAATGAAATTACATTATTTTCATGATAGAAAATGGAGAAGGCAATGGCAACCCACTCCAGTACTCTTGCCTGGAGCATCCCATGGACGGAGGAGCCTCATAGGCTGCCGTCTATGGGGTCACACAGAGTCAGACACGACTGAAGCGACTTAGCAGCAGTAGCAGCATGATAGAAAATACTTTTACTATTAAAAAAGTACTTTTACTATTACACCTCTTACCACAACATACCTGTTCTGCTATTCTCTTCATAGCAGGACTTGTCTGTAACAATGCATAATGTTCTTCCAAACTTAAATACGCTCTTCAACTTTAGTTTCCACCTCCATTTCATAACTAATGGCCAGGATCTGGAAGAACCTCCAGAAACAATGAATCTTCAGGCAGGAATTTGAGTGAGATGTGTAATCTCACTCACTGCTCCAGCATACAAAGACAGATTGTCTAAGCCAGAGACAGGGAGCCCTGGACCTGGGGATATTTGAGATGATGGAGTTTGTCAGTAATGTTACCTATTGACTCTGGCTACCACTTTGCTTTCAAATCCATTTCATGGTTCACAATTACAGGCTATATTCAACTCATTGAGAGTCCAATTTTCCATTTTGTACCATAGTGACCTGCCTCAGTTTTCAGGACAAGAATTCCAGCAGCACCAGCCAATGTCTGGCATATGGAAAGGGGATGGTTGGGAGATGTGACTCTTGAGAAACATCTTTTGGCCTCAGATACTCATATATGCATATTAGGCCTTCCATCTAGATGCCTCAGTAAAATTCTGGGGTGAAGACTGTGGAAAGCGGGTGGTATTGGTTTTATAAAAATCCGTATGTCAGGGAGTACTCCTGTCCTATATTTTTGTGTTGGCCCAAACCACTGTATATTGGATCATCCCCCATGGTCTAAAAACTACTGGACTTAATATAGTTCCATTCTCCCACCTGCTCTCCGTGTAGAATGAAACATCTTTTTACAGCTTCTTTTAATCCTGAGGATCCCCTGAGGTTCCCAACCCTGTAACAGTGAAGAAAAAACAGACAATGCTAGTTGTATTATTTCCCTATTGTGGCTGTAACAAATTACCTCAAATTTTATGGCTCAAAAACAACGCAGATTTGTTACCATGCATTGCTGGAGGTCAGAAATCAAACCAGGTCAAACTGGGCAAAAATTAGGGTGTTGGCAAAGCTGCATTTCTTTCTGGAAATTCTAGGGGAGAATTCATTTCCTTCCTTTTCTTGAACAGGCTGTCAGCCTTCCTTAGCTCTTGGATCCCCTCCTCATCTTCAAAGCCAGCAATGTTGCATTTGTCTCTGACTGTCTCTTTATAGTCACAGCTCTCTCTGACTCTCAGGCCTCTCCTTTTCCCACTTTTAAGGACCCTTGTGATTATACTGGATTCACCTAGATAATTCAGGATAATCTTATTTTAAAGTCAGCTGATTCGCAACCTTAATCCCCCCTTTTCATGTCACTTAACATAATTGTAGTTTCTGGGAGTTAGGATGTGGCCCATTTGGGAAGTTAGGGAAATTATTCTGCCTACATTGGTCAAAGCAGCCAGCCCCACAGCCTACCTCTGGCTCTCCCTGTTACAGGCTGTTACATCAACAGTCAATTTTCACTACTTGCCTCTTCAGTAACATTAGGTGAAAAGCATCTATAAAAGCCCTGTCGTTTTTCTAGTTTCTACTTGCACTGTTCATTTGATCAACATCTCAATTTCCGTACGTTTGTCATAGACTATGTTTAGTCCCCCTAAAATTCTGTTGCCTGGGAGACACCCACAGGATTGGAAACATGTCAACAAACCTTGAGAGATGTTATACTTTACTTGGAAATATGAAACCTATGTTTGGTGTCAGATAAAATGGGTTGGAGAAAAACAACACAAGTACCTAAGGAGGCTGCCCTTCAGAGGAAGTAAGATGTTTTTATATGCATGTGGTCGTTAAGAGATTTATCTCAGTAACTAAATAGCACAACCTCAGACAGATACTTTGCCAGCTGTCATTTTTATTCTTTTTAACTAAGCAGAGTTATGATAGTTTGAAAGTAGGTATAGAATTGTACATTAAATGATTTCGTTATTGTATTCAAAAACAGCAGGTGTATGGTACAAATAAGGCAGTGGACTGACAAGAAAGCATTAGTTGTCACTCCTGTAAAAACACAAAGGGAGAACACTAAGCAATTATATACTTTATCACTGCCATCCAAGCACAGCGATTCTCGTTTTGTCTCTAGCAATTACCATTTTCCATTTCAGAAAGCAATTATTTTTGTTCTTTTTTTTTTCTAATGGGTTTTATTAATCACATCTGTCAACCATACAAGCAGCATCTATTAACTCTGGAAGTAAAACATTTAAAAGGTTGCATTATTTTTCAATTGGAGAGGCAAATACTAATTGATGAAATCTCTAAAAACCCAGTCTTAACATGTGGATCAAATGTTATTGGCAGCCCAGCAATGGAGTAATGAAACAATCTATGCAGAAAGCAGTTGGGTTCTCTGCTGAACTCTCCATCTGGATGTCTCTGTTAACATCCTTCAAAATCATGCATTAAGAATCTCTGTGTGATAGATGGCTAATTTTTTTTTAAGTTGCCATCTGCTACTTGTAAGTCACTCTCCTAGACACTAGAAGGATACACAGAGATAGATATGACATGTGGCTTCATAAATATTGAGGATGAGGAAAAAATCCTTGCAGCTAACACAGAATAAACGTAAACTAATGTATGATGAAGTGGTACAGAAATGTTCCAAGTACAAATGGATCTATCGAGAGTAAGAGGAATTTAATCCTGGAGGATAAGGCGATCTTTCAGAACCATCTTGAGTTTAACTGCTATTAGGTTACGAAGGAGCAGAATTTTGGCTGGGCAAGGAAGGACATATGAGATTTCAATATGTTGAGATAGAAAGGAAGTTGAAGGAGGCAGCATATTTCAAAAGGAAGAAAGAGTGAGCAGTGAAGCAGAGATGACATCTTAAGGCACAGGTAGGGCTTCCTTGATGGCTCAGATGATAATGAATCCTCCTGCAAGGCAAGAGACAGGGGTTCGATCCCTGGGTCAGAAAGATCTCCTGGAGAAGGAAATGGCTACTCTCTGTAGTATTCTTGCCTAGAGGAGCTTGGTGGGCTGTGGTCCACGGGGTCACAAAGAGTTGGACATAACTGAGTAGCTATCACCTTCACCTTTTTCCCTTCAGGGAATTGTGAATGAGAGCAAGTCTCCATCCACCCTTTCTTGGTTCGTGCATGCCTCTGGCCACCATACTTCACTTTATAAACCATACTTTACTTTATGCTGATCTTTTTAAAAATGCAAGTATACCAGAGGGAAGAGGTGTGAGTGGACAGATGGAATAGGTAAAGGGGAATAAGAGGAACAAATTTCCAGTTATAAAAATAAATAAGCTCGATTTCTTCTCTCTGGGCATACACACCGAGGAAACCAGAATTGAAAGAGACACATGTACCCCAATGTTCATCGCAGCACTGTTTATAATAGCCAGCACATGGAAGCAACCTAGATGTCCATCAGCAGATGAATGGATAAGAAAGCTGTGGTACATATACACAATGGAGTATTACTCAGCCATTAAAAAGAATACATTTGAATCCATTCTAATGAGGTGTGTGAAACTGGAGCCTATTATACAGAGTGAAGTAAGCCATAAAGAAAAACACCAATACAGTATGCTAACACATATATATGGAATTTAGAAAAATGGTAATGATAACCCTGTATGCAAGACAGCAAAAGAGACACAGATGTATATAACAGACTTTTGGACTCTGTGGGAAAGGGAGAGGGTTGGGATGATTTGGGAGAATGGCATTGAAACATGTATTCTATCATGTAAGAAACGAATTGCCAGTCTATGTTCGATACAGGATACAGCATGCTTGGGGCTGGTGCACTGAGATGACCCAGAGAGATGATATGGGGAGGGTAATGGGAGGTGGGTTCAGGATTGGAACTCATGTACACCCGTGGCAGATTCATGTCAATGTATGGCAAAACCAATACAGTATTGTAAAGTAAAATAAAAATAAATAAATGATGGGAAAAAAAATACAGCATAGGGAAAGTAGACAATAAAATTATAAAAACTTTGGTAACATGTTAACTAGACTCATAGTGGTGATCATGTTAATGTATAAAAATGTAATGTATAAAAATATCAAATCACTATGTTGCACGCCTGAAACCAATATATTTCAAGTCAACTGTGCTTAAATAAAAAGAAAATGCATGTATGATCCTGTCTTTCCCCACTTTAGGAAACATCAGTGGTTTCCAGTTGCTCTAGGTGAAGACCACAAACCTCATAACGCCTCCATACCTACATGATCAGCTGCTTGTGGAAACTTCCAGCCTCATCTCATTTCTTCTTACATTAGGGTTAATAGTCACCATCTTTCAACAACTTCAAGTAATGACTGCCTCTGCCCCTGTGGTCTCATAGTTAATCTCTACATTTCACCCAGCTTGACAAATAGCTGTAATGACCCAACTTCCTCTTGGTCATTTGTGTCCTGACTTGCTGCTAATCCTTGAGGGTTCTCTTGAGCTCCAACTGTACATTACGCACATTTTACATCCATAAGCGGGCAGTGACTACTCCTGACTACCTTATGATCTTCTCACATGATTTCCCCTCTTTCTTGAAAGACCTCTCTCCCTCTACCTCGAAAGCTTCTCTATCTTCCAGCTAATACCTACTCAAATTTAGAGCTAAACCTAAGTACCATTTTCTCACTTATTTAACAGAGAAGACTTGGTTAAGTCCTTTTGTTATATGACCTTGTATGGTTGTATATCTCTTTTATTCTTATTAAACTTCTATCCAAAAATCAGCTTTGGAGATTGTCTACAATATTTGTCTTTCCATCAGGATAGTAAATCTCTGTTGCAGGAGGCTGCATATGTCTTGTTAACTTTGTTTCCCCTGTGCTAGCAAAGTGCCTGGCAACTGCTAAGTTCCAAATAAATGCTATTAAAAAATGAATGCCTGAACAAATGAGATATGATGTGGAAGACTGGCTAGATCCAGATTGGAGAGGCCTTGAATCTGAAGCTAAGGATTTTGTGTAGAAAATAGAAAAGTTTCAGTATTTGTAAAAATAACTTCTAGGTTGAAACAAATGTTTAGACGTGAGAGGGGAAAGCCATGAAATAAATTACAATACTATTTTCATCCAGGCAGTCCTAAATCAGTTCAAACTAGATACAGAAATCTGACACAACCTCTTTTTTGTTTTCTTTGTATGTATACACATTCGACTTCTCAATTTCCACTTCATCTTACTCTTGTCTGCTCTCTCTGAAGTTGAAATTTTTCCTAAAGAAATCTCTCCTTCCAGTTTATCAGCCTATTTTCCTTTATTGTACTCACATTCTTTTATTGCTCCTGTTTTAATGGTAATAATGAAACATATTTTCCCGAACACTCCAGTTTTCCCTTGATTCTATGCAGATATGATTCCAAGAGACACCGGTCTTTTAAATTGTCATCTTAACTTTTGCATCTGCTACATTTAAATTTTTGTTTGACTTTTAGAAGAAATATATTGTGGTAAGAACACAACGTGAGATCTACCCACTTAACATATTTTAAATTGTATAATATAGTGTTGTTATCTTTAGGCACAAAGTTGTATATCAGATCTCTAGAATTTATTCAACTTGCATAACTGAAATTTTGTACCCAGGGATTAGCAAACTCCACATTTGCCTTCCCACTGGCCCCTAGTAAACACAATCCTTTCCTTTTATGAATTTGACTATGTAACTCATATAAGTGGAATCATGGACTATTTTGTCCATATGTGACTGTTTTATTTCACTTATCATTAAGTCCTCTAGGTTCTTACATGCTTTTACACATTGCAGGATTTCCTTGATTTTTAAAGCTGAATAATATTCCATTGTATGTAGATACCACATTTTTAATCCACTTTCTATCAATATATATTTAGGATATTCACAACATTTTCATTATTGTGAGTAGTATTGCAATGAAAATAGGGGTGCTAATACATCTTCAAATTTCTGATTTCAGGTTTTTTTAGGTAAATAATCTGAAGTGGAATTGCTGAGAGATTTTGTACTGTTTTCAAAAGCAGCTGTGCCATTTTGCATTCTCACTAGCCATGTACTAGTGATCCAGTTCCTTCAGATCCTCACCAAGATTTGCTGTCTTTTGTTTCTATTGATATTAGACATGCTAACAAGATTGTTGGGAGAAATATCAATAACCTCAGATATGCAGATGACACCACCCTTATGGCAGAAAGTGAAGAGGAACTAAAAGCCTCTTGATGAAAGTGAAAGAGGAGAGCGAAAAAATTGGCTTAAAGCTCAACATTCAGAAAACGAAGATCATGGCATCCGGTCCCATCACTTCATGGAAAATAGATGGGGAAACAGTGGAAACAGTGGAAACAGTGTCAGATTTTATTTGGGGGTCTCCAAAATCACTGCAGATGGTGATTGGAGCCATGAAATTAAAAGATGCTTACTCCTTGGAAGAAAAGTTATGACCAACCTAGATAGCATATTAAAAAGCAGAGACATTACTTTGCCAACAAAGGTCCGCCTAGTCAAAGCTATGGTTTTTCCAGTAGTCATGTATGCATGTGAGAGTTGGACCATGAAGAAGGCTGAGTGCTAAAGAACTGATGCTTTTGAACTGTGGTGTTGGAGAAAACTCTTGAGAGTCCCTTCGACTGCAAGGAGATCCAACCAGTCAATCCTGAAGGAAATCAGTTCTGAATATTCATTGGAAGGAATGATGCTGAAACTGAAACTCCAAAACTTTGGCCACCTGATGTGAAGAACTGACTCATGTGAAAAGACCCTGATGCTGGGAAAGATTGAAGGTGGGAGGAGAAAGGGATGACAGAGGATGAGATGGTTGGATGGCATCACTGTCTCAATGGACATGAGTCTGAGTAAACTCTGGGAGCTGGTGATGGACAGGGAGTCCTGGTGTGCTGCAGTCCATGGGGTTGCAAAGAGTCAGACACGACTGAGAGGCTGAATTAAACTGAACTGACCCTCTAGGGGATTGGTTGATATATGCTGGACCCTGTCAGATCTCTGCAACACGTAGGATAGAAGACAGTTTCTCCGGTGTATCTAGAAATGTTGGAAAATTGCATGTGCTGTGCGACACATTTGCTTCTCCTAGGGAAGCTGGGACTTGGGGTGTACAACCACTTACTCTGCATTAAACCAGAGAGAAAAGATATAGTGAATGCCTGCGTGCTACTTCTGCCGCTGTTTTGGTCTCTTTAGCCCCTGAGGGATTCCCATGGCATTAGGTTCCATGAGATCTTCATGAAGGAGAGAGAAAAGTCGGTTCCTCAGTTAGCACTCAGAAAGTAAGGATGTTAGATATGAAGTTTACCTTTCGCACCCCTCAGGGAAAACCCGGAAACCGGAAACTTCCTTCCAGGTACAGCACACTGTTCTGTGGGTGGGGACTTTGTTGAGAAGGTGTCTCTGCTTTTCCTTAGCAACATCCTGGTTTTGATGTTGCTAGTTTTTCAGTTACCTGCAGTGTAGGAGTCTCTTTACCTAGTTTCTTGATTTCTCACAAAAAGAGTTGATATGTGTGTTGCTGTTGAATCCATGTCATGAGGACTTCCTATTCACCATCTTGGTGTGTCACTCCCTTGTAACATTTTTATTATATTATTCCTCTGCTTCATTTCATGCAGATGATATATTTTCTTATTAATAAGGACATCCAATTTTTCTTATTTATAAATACAAATTACCACCCTTATGTGGTTACAAGTCTTAATTTTCAGTTCCTTAAACCTAAAAGCGTAGTAAGTTCTGAGTTTAATTAACACATAGTTCAGTATTGCCCTTAGCACCCTGTGGAGAAACTTGCAGTTCCTTTCCTTGGCCCTGGAGGTAATTAGAAGCAACATGAGAGAAGGGCAGAATTTAGAGCAGCTCATCTAGCATTGTGTATCTCTGATAATAACAACTTAAGCCTTAACCTTTAACACACTTGTAGATTTCAGGCATCTTTCCTGTTCAAAAACCCAGTCCCCTGACCTGCATACCTGGATGAAAATTCCAAGAGAAGAAATACTTGAGACTCTGCCTTTTGCAAAGTGAGCTTTTGCCAGGACCCAAAGATTTTCTTTGCTAGTAATCCATGCAGCTACTGTGTCTATGACACAGATGCCTAAAGAAGTCAGGGTTGACCTGCAGAGAGTACACATCAAGAGCCCTGCTTCTCAGGCTTGTGGAATCTCATGTCCAAGACCTGTCCCTGCTGAGGCCCATACTGGATACAAACAGCCAGTAGCTTGTGATCAACACTATCAAAATCACAAAGTTCTGCTAAGTTCAAAATTCCACAGAAATCAGATTTACCAAAGTCTATTTCTTACATATTGGTCCAGGTTATACAATGTGTCATCTCTGCCAAAGAAAATTCAGCCACATGGGACAACAGAGGCCCTGAAAATTGCTAAGGTTTAAACCACTTAATGCTAATCTTATTGATGGTAATGCCTAAAAGCCATGCTGCCTGCTGATATGAATTATTTGGCTCCTGAATTTTATTTTGTCTTTTTTCTCAAAGTTTCCAGCTGATGTCCCAAAGCTTGATCTTAGATAATCTACTCAATAAAACTCGTTTGTTCTCTGCTTAAATTGTAAAGACATAAAAGTTTATTACATAAATATAAAAATGTTAAATTATTGCTGATTTGAGCCATATTGGGAAATATGGCTTACACATGCCACCCCCTACTCCATCAAAAAGATCCAAGATGAAAGAGCCTGCTCCAATAAAGTTAATCCAGTTTGGAGAAAGCAGCCTAGACTGTACTTTGATATAGGCAACTGTGGTCTCTCTCACTCTCTCTCTCTCTCTCTCTCTCTCACACACACACACACACACACATACACACACAGCAGGGAGAGGGAGAGGAGCCAGCCACACAAGTAAAATGTTTTTCCTATTAGAAAAAGCAGTTTTCCTTCTCTATGGAGTAATTAACAAAAACAAGGCTCAAAGTACAGGTAATGTTCCCATGTGGAAACAGGAGAGGTGGGAAAGCAGTGTTTTCTTGTAATGATGAGCACACTGAGAGTCACATTACACTATGGCCCTTAAATAAAAAGTGTCTGATGCACTAACTGTGCTAGCACTGTCTAGGTTGAAGTAAAGATACTGCGTTACTGACTGCGTGGTAGAGTGCAAACATACACCAAGGAAAGCTGAAATCAACCTTCAAACAGAGCGGGGAACATGTTCCCCCTTTGATATGATTGTCTGGTTCATCTGTTGCAGTCCACCGGAGGAAACCAAGCCCTAAAGAGCAACGGATTACAGAAAGACAAGAACGTAATATAGTGAGAATTCTTCAGTAGCTAGAGGGCAGTGTGTCACGGTCTTCGTAGACCGGGACCTGGGGCCTGGAGTTGATGAGAAGGACGCAGGGCACCCAAGTCTCGAGTGAAACAAGGGTACTTTATTTGCAGAAATGCATGCTTATATACCAAATGATTACTCAGCCATTAAAAAGAATGAAATTCCACCAGTTGCAACAAAATGGATAGTCCTTTAAGTAAAAGGTCCCTGAAGGGAATCAAAGCAGGTGCCCTTTCCCATGATCTCAGTCCTGAGAAATGTGTGCAGCTCTGCTTGTTTCTGTTTTCCAGGAATTGATAAGGAACAGAGAGTCCTTGAGAAATGGCACACAAAGGAAGAAAACATATTGGATCCCTTAAAGTTGAATGTCCTCTGACAGCAGTGTCCCTGGGCAACAAATTCTTTGACAATGGTTAGCAGAGTAGAGAGATGATTTTAGGTTAATTTGGGAGTTTAAAGCCAGATATGTCTAACTCTGAGGACTGAACTCTTTATTATTATTATTATTATTATTTTTTTAATTAATTTATTTTTTTTTTAATTTTAAAATCTTTAATTCTTACATGCGTTCCCAAACATGACCCCCCCTCCCACCTCCCTCCCCACAACATCTCTCTGGGTCATCCCCATGCACCAGCCCCAAGCATGCTGCATCCTGCGTCAGACATGGACTGGCGATTCAATTCTTACATGATAGTATACATGTTAGAATTCCCATTCTCCCAAATCATCCCACCCTCTCCCTCTCCCTCTGAGACCAAAAGTCCGTTATACACATCTGTGTCTTTTTTCCTGTCTTGCATACAGGGTCGTCATTGCCATCTTCCTAAATTCCATATATATGTGTTAGTATACTGTATTGGTGTTTTTCTTTCTGGCTTACTTCACTCTGTATAATTGGCTCCAGTTTCATCTATCTCATCAGAACGGATTCAAATGAATTCTTTTTAACGGCTGAGTAATACTCCATTGTGTATATGTACCACAGCTTTCTTATCCATTCATCTGCTGATGGACATCTAGGTTGTTTCCATGTCCTGGCTATTATAAACAGTGCTGTGATGAACATTGGGGTACATGTGTCTCTTTCCATTCTGGTTTCCTCGGTGTGTATGCCCAGAAGTGGGATTGCTGGGTCATAAGGGAGTTCTATTTGCAATTTTTTAAGGAATCTCCACACTGTTCTCCATAGTGGCTGTACTAGTTTGCATTCCCACCAACAGTGTAGGAGGGTTCCCTTTTCTCCACACCCTCTCCAGCATTTATTGCTTGCAGATTTTTGGATCGCAGCCATTCTGACTGGTGTGAAGTGGTACCTCATTGTGGTTTTGATTTGCATTTCTCTAATAATGAGTGATGTTGAGCATCTTTTCATGTGTTTGTTAGCCATCCATATGTCTTTGGAGAAATGTCTATTTAGTTCTTTGGCCCATTTTTTGATTGGGTCGTTTATTTTTCTGGAGTTGAGCTGCATAAGTTGCTTGTATATTTTTGAGATTAGTTGTTTGTCAGTTGCTTCATTTGCTATTATTTTCTGAGGACTGAACTCTTAATCTCAAATCACTACTACATTTCTGAAGTTGTTCACCAATATAAAGTTATCCTAGTGCTTATCGATAGAAAAATTGCAAATCCATTACCTATAATTGAAAACTCACTCCATTTTAAAGTTCCCTTCCCCTTGGAGGAGGTTTAGTTGCTAAGTCATGTCAGACTCTTGTGACCCCATGAATCGTAGCCCGCCAGGCTCCTCTGTCCATGGGATTCTCCAGGCAAGAATACTGGAGTGGGTTGCCATTTCCTTCTCCAAGGGGATCTTCCTGACCCAGGAATTGAACCCAGGGCTCCTACATTGCAGGCAGATTTTTTTACCAACTGAGCTACAGGAGAAGCCCCTTTCGCTTAAGGAGCTACAATAATCCTTTCAAGAAACACTGGACAGTGAATAATTATACATTTAGGGTAAATTTTTCAAATTTTTGGATAAAACATTTATGTTTTTCTTTTTATAAATCCTTTTTGTCTAATCTGTTCTTCATACAATTATTCTATCTTTAAGTAGTATTACTAGAGGGCCAGAGTTTCTCTGCCTGGAACTGGCACTGAAGGTATCCTAAATTTTGGGTCACATCAGGGAAGGATGTGTGTCAGCAACAAACAATCCTAGTACCCAATCTTCCTGGCCACAGTGACAACTCCAGAAGTGAGCATAATCACAGGGAAACCAATAAGAGCCTTCTTCAACTTTTTTCCTAATAGACCTAGAGAAAAAAATCTCCTGCTTTTTTGCATTTTGTGTTCTTATAGTATATCTAATATGTGTTCGTCTGCTCAGTTATGTGTAACTCTTCACGGCCACATGGACTGCAGCCCACCAGGCTCCACTACCCATGGAATTTTCCAGGCAAAGATACTGCAGTATGGTGCCATTTCCTCCTCCAGGGCATCTTCCCAACCCAGTTATTGAACCTGTGTCTCTTGCATCTCCTGCACTGGCAGGCAGATTCTTTACCACTAGTGCCAACCTCGGAAGTACATGTCACTCTAATATAGTGAGACCATATTCCCATGTTCCTCACCATGTTCAGGAGCTTTTATTCAGTAGAGAAAATTAATATTCATTATAAAGCAGGAAAGAGGAAGATGAGTGAAAGAGAGATATCATGGGCGTACAAACAGGAGGCTTAGCAGTGTTGAAATATCTACCCTTTGCAGGTCAATTTTGTGCAGTAATGTTTCTGTCACTACTTAATTGCTTTTAGAAAAAGTAAGGGAGGTCCCATAGAGTGAAAGCTACCTAAAAAGCAATATAGCCTCAAGATGTACAAACTAAATCTTCTCAAGACTTAAAAGACAAATGCATATAATTCTGCTTGCCTGACAGGAATGAGTGGTGTTAAAATGATTCCTGAGTCATCAGAGCTTTCCAGCAGTGAGGGAAGTGGTTAACCAGACATTGATACGCTGTATGTAAATCCAGGGCTCTGTGAGATCACACAATGCTTGCAGGAAATAGAAACTGGTGTTTGTGGCAAGATGTATATGGGGGCCAGAGGGACAATACCATAAAAGAAATTGCTTGTCGTATTTCATGTTATCCTGAAAACAAAGATGGATCACTGAAGACTTTCCCAAGCAGGAGAGGGATATTCTGGTCTGCATTTAAGATAGATGCTTCTGCCTTATAATGTGGGGAATAAGCAGAGGGGCTAATGCAAAGGTAGGAGGCCACTTAGGGGGGTAATTAACTGAGGTGATAAATAATACAGGCATCTACAAAGATTGTCAGTGAGGCTGGAAAAGAAAATACAGATTCAAAGACTACTAATAAAGATCTTACAGCTCATTCAGAGCATGGTCCTACATAGGCAAGATGTGAGCAGAGGCAGGTGTAGGGACAAAAGGGAGTAGAGGGACATGCTGATATGTAAAGTTTTTTTTTTTTTAAATCTCTTTCTTATGGTCCTTCTAAATTGTTCTAGAAAATGGGTGAAAATGTAGACCTTATGTTTAAGGTAGATGTCCACACTAAAGATACATAACTAAGAAACATCAGCAAATTTTTTTTCATTTATGCCTGATATTAAATATGAATTTCAAAAGATTATTGAGTAGAAAGCAAAGTAAAAGTGTTATAATCTAGCTCTCTAAAATTATCTAGATAATATTAGTGCTATGAAGAGAGTTATTGAGAGGAGATTTTACAGAATTCTGGAAGACAGAGATTTAATATTTTTCTCTTTTCTATCCAAGGTGTGCACTTGAATTTTTTTTTAAAAGAAATCACTAAGTTTCTTTAAGTGGAAGTGAATGGATGGGTACTGTTAAGTTCTTCCAGTATGGAGATATGTCTTAGAAATAGCTTTCCTTCCCAGGTTTTAATTCCATGGCTACAGTTACTGCCCACTGTCATTTTAGAACCAAAGAAAATAAAATCTGTCACTGCTTCCACTTTTTCCTCTTCTACTTGCCATGAAGTGATGGAACTGGATACCACAATCTTAGTTTTTTGAATGTTGAGTTTTAAGCCAGCTTTCTCACTCTCCTCTTTCACCTTCATCAAGAGGCTCTTCAGTTCCTCTTCACTTTCTGCCACAAGGGTGGTATCATCTACATATCTGAGGTTATTGATATTATTCCTGGCAATCTTGATTCCAACTTGTGATTTACCCAGCCTGGCATTTCTCATTATGTACTCTGCATATAAGTTAAATAAGCAGCGTGATGATATTCAGCCTTGGCATACTCCTTTCACAATTTTGAACCATTCTGTTGTCCATGTCCAATTTTAACTGTTGCTTCTTGACCCACATACAGGTTTCTTCAGGAGACAGGTTAAGGTGATCTGATACTCCCACCTTTTTAAGAATTTTCCAGTTTGTTGTAATCGACACAGTCAAAGCAGAGACATCACTTTGCTGACAAAGGTCCATACAGGTAAAGCTGAGTTTTTTTCCAGTAATCATGTACAGTTGTGAGAGTTGGACCATAAAGAAGGCTGAGAACTGAAGAACTGATGCTTTGGAATTGTGATGCTGGAAAAGACTCTTGAGAATCCCTTGAACAGCAAGGAGATCAAACTGGTCAATCTGAAAAGAATATCAACCCTGAATATTCATTGGAAGGACTGATAATGAAGCTGAAGCTCCAAAACTCTGACCACCTGATGTGAAGAGCCAACCCATTGGAAAAGACCCTGATGCTGGGAAAGATTGAAAGCAAAAGGAGAAGGGAGCAGCAGAGGATGAGATGGTTATATAGCATCACTGACTCAATGAACATGAATTTGGGCAATCTCCAGGAGTTACTAGAGTACAGAGAATTCTGTGGTGCTGCAACTCATGAGGTCACAAAGAATTGGACATGACTTAGCAACTGAACAACAACAGAAACTTAAAGAATAAAAAAAAAAAGAAAACCCACACAGGCCCAGCATGATCTGAGCTTCTCCAGTTTGACACAATCACCTGCAGCTGTGTGCTTCCCTGGGTTGGGCCTTGGGCTCCAAGTGATCTGTGCTGAGGTTTCAGACATCTGTTCTTGCTTTAGCGTGTGTGTGAGCATATGTGGCGTGTGTGTGTATGCTTGTGTGTGTGTTATGGCTTGTGCGTTTACAACCTACGTATGCCTGTGTGCGCGCATGCGTGTGTGACAGTGATTGCTCTCTTCCAAACTAAAACAACCTAGAATGTTGTTGTCTAGACTGGTAAGTCACTAGTCACTAGTCTAGATTAGTAAGTCAATATCTGGATTGTTTCCACCTAAGCAGTCTTGAAATGATGCAGGAGTTGATTGACGTAGTTCAAGTTATCTTGTGAATTAACTTGACTAAGAACTAAGATTCTAAAATGCTGTTACAGGGTAAAGATATAATTCCAGTGTAAAATATCTTTGGAAACTATGTTGAAGACTCAAAATGGTATGTTATTTTGTAATGCAATGAGTATAGCATGTCCAACTTAAACTAAAATTATGATGATATGTTTCATGTAGATACTTGATAAATCAGATATACCAACTCAGTCCTATAGAGTAACTCATTTAATTAGAATAGATATTTTTCCCACTTGTTAATAGTTTCCATGAAAATTTATTAAGTGTACTATTTTATTTTTACCACGTTTAACTAATTAACCTAAACATACTTTAAATATGAGTTTATATCTTGTTCTAGCTGGTTGCTCAAAATGCTGAGATTTTAATTTTCAGAAATTGCTGCCCCATTTTTGCTATTATTATATAGAAAATAAACTGTTGCTATTCACAGTTTTAGTTCTTACACAATTAGTAATTTAATTTTAAACATATTTTTCACATTTGCCATTATAAGTGAGTATTTTCTTGTAATATTTTGTAGTAGAAGAGAAATTACAGTTCTTGAATACAAAACAATGTGTGTATGTGTGTGTGCTATTATACTCTTTGAGGTCCATTTTCATTATTTCATAAAGCAAGTGTCAAGGATAAGTTCCAAAGATCTATGAGAACATATCATGCATAAGTAAGAGCATTATGGCAATATACAAAGCTAGAGAATAAATATTTATAATTCTATGAAGACTCCTCATTCCTCAAGCCAAATGAATCAGTGTTTCTGATGTAATGAATGAGAACCTACTAAGGTTCAGGCAGTGTTCAGAGAATCACATTACCTAAATCAAGTAAGTGATAGATTGAAGAGTCATTTCTGTAAATCTATCATATCATTCCTGAATTTTCTTTCACATATTAGCTCTAAATACCTAGGATACTTATTAATTTTATTGGCCATAACACAAAGACCATATAATCTATTTCCCTTACGTAGCTGTTATTATTATAAATATCCCTGTGTACATAAAACAAGTTTTGAAATAAATTAACAGGTTAGCTAAAATATAAAGTGGGAAATATTTCTGTGTTAGGTACTTGGATTTTAAAATCTTCTGGATATTATATTAAGAATTTTAAAATCTGTGTGTTTTAAAGATGTTGTTTGTGTTCTGCAGGCATTATCAAGTGCTTCATTGTTTTAGTATCCCTGTCATATATGAAGGATTAAAGATTAAGAATGTATCAAAATTGGGTTATTGCCTTAATCCTTTGCTTTTTTTTTTTTTCCCTAACAGTTTGTTTTCAGTGGTACCTGAATATGAGAGTGCAGTAGGCACATCAGGTCAAAATTTCTATAAGGAAAAAAATCAAGGCAATAATACACCATAGGCCTCATATAAGAAATTGAATTATTTATTTAATGAAAAATAGAAAATAAATATAAAAAACTTGTAATGCTTTAAAATTAATGAAATATAATTATAATTAGAAAAATTATTTCACATTGTTAAGATTTTATTTAATTCTCTCCTTATATACTCCTTTATATAGTTCTGACTGTATAACAGCAACATCTGTTATCTCACAGTTTCTGTAAGAAATCCAGGAGTGGGTTAGCTGGGAGACTCTGCCTGAGATCTGTCACATGGTTGCAGTCAAGCTATTGACCAGAGCTGTAGCCGTCTCAAAACTCACTTTCATGACCACAGAGATGTTGTCAGTAGGCATCAAAAGATTCATTTCTAAGCTCACTCATGTGAGTGTTGGCAGGACTCAGATGACCATTTCCAGTTTCACGCACATGGTCTTTCTACAGGGATTTTTTGGCAACTTGTTTGCTTTAATGTGAACAATGTGAGAATGAGTGAGAAAAAGACCTAGATTGAAAGCTTTCCATATGTTTTTATAACATAAGCTTGGAAGTGATATTCCATTAGTCCTGCCATATTGTATTCATAAGAAGTAAGTCAATAAATCCAGCTCACAACCAAGGGGAAAATGATTTCACAAGGGAATGATTCAGTTCAGTTCAGTTCAGTTGCTCAGTCGTGCCCGACTCTTTGCGACCCCATGAACTGCAGCACGCCAGGCCTCCCTGTCCATCACCAACTCCCGGAATTCACTCAGACACGTCCATCGAGTCAGTGATGCCATCCAGCCATTGTCCCCTTTTCCTCCTGCCCCCAATCCCTCCCAGCATCAGAGTCTTTTCCAATGAGTCAACTCTTCGCATGAGGTGGCCAAAGTACTGGAGTTTCAACTTTAGCATCATTCCTTCCAAAGAACACCCGGGGCTGATCTCCTTCAGAATGGACTGGTTGGATCTCCTTGTAGTCCAAGGGACTCTCAAGAGTCTTCTCCAACACCACAGTTCAAGAGTATCAATTTTTCAGCACTCAGCTTTCTTCACAGGCCAACTCTCACATCCATACATGACCACTGGAAAAACCATAGCCTTGACTAGATGGACCTTTGTTGGCAAAGTAATGTCTCTGCTTTTCAATATGCTATCTGGGTTGGTCATAACTTTTCTTCCAAGGAGTAAGTGTCTTTTAATTTCATGGCTGCAATCACCATCTGCAGTGATTTTCGCTGCAATCACCATCTGCAGTGATTTTGGAGCCCCCAAAATAAAATCTGACATTGTTTCCACTGTTTCCCCATCTATTTCCCATGAAGTGATGGGACCAGATGCCATGATCTTTGTTTTCTGAATGTTGAGCTTTAAGCCAACTTTTTCACTCTCCTCTTTCACTTTCATCAAGAGGCTCTTTAGTTCCTCTTCACTTTCTGCCCTAAGGGTGGTGTCATCTGCATATCTGAGGTTATTGCTATTTCTCCCAGCAATCTTGATTCCAGCTTGTGCTTCTTCCAGCCCAGTGTTTCAGGAGGCTAATGTCTTTGGAGTTTATATTAGAGGCTGCCTACCATACCTGCTAGCCTTTAGGAAATGTCCCACCTAGTTAAGGTATTTGGAGCCATTATAGCCACTATATAAATATAAATTTATTTATATTCAAATATAAACGTACATTCCTATGTCAGAAGAATACTCAATTACCACTTTGAATCTTCTTCATGATTCTTACCTGTACCCTCTCCCATTCAACTTTCACCACGTTCCTCAGTCCACTGATGACTTTCTCGACTCTTCCCTTGGCAGATGGCTGCATGTTCTTATCTGTCAGAGAAACTAAAATCCATTAAGCATTTAAGCATTAACATTCTCAATTTCCTACCACATCCCAACACACAGAAATTGATCACTTGTACTGCTTTTCACTTCTTTCTTTCTGAATCTCAGAGGAAGACTTTTATTCCTTTTGTAATGTTGACTAGCTCTTTTGGGATTAATTAAAGCAGTTCAGCTCTCTTTTCCAAAATGACTTAGAGTTTCCCAAACCTCCCTAATGAGAAGAACCATTTAGGGCATTTTCTTCCCTGAAAATTTAAATCTATCAGATTAGGTTGGGGATAGGAATGTTTATTTTAGCCAGGGGAACAGATGATTCTTATCTTAGATAAATTTGGAAAGCACTGTGTCATTTAAGGAAGACTATTTATTAAATATAGTACTCATCTTAGGGAGTTTACTAATTGCTATGGGGAATACACAATTACATATTAGAAGGGGCCTGGCCCAAAATCAGTTTCTTAGGAATGAAATAGTACATTCCCTAGATGAAAATAGCTAAGATGACAAAATGAACACTTTTTAGTTACAAACAAGGTGTTAGAGTCACTAAGTGAATTTAAGTGACTGCAGTCAGATAGGGTTCTTTGGAAAGATTATCACAGGAAGTTGGCTAATACTGTTCAATTTTTTTAATAACTTGAACATTTTTGTTTTTATTTTTTTCAGGGAGAAAATGGAAAACCATTGTGGTGGTAGGTTCTGTTAAACTTCAGAAATGGTAGAGGTCAAGGAAGTGGGTTTACTTGGACTGGATGGAGAACATGAGTGTTACAATGTCATTTAGGAAATAAGCACTTAATGGAGAACCTCTGAAAATGTGACTTGAGCTGTTACTATGACTCATAGATTATTTGTAGAAAAGGGTAGAATTTTTTCATATAACGATGTTTGAAGAAAATAACATGTACTCAGTATCTATGTGTTTGCTTCCAGGTACTCAGTATCTATGTGTCTTCTTCCAGGCTAAGAATTGAATAGCCATTATAATTTAACAAGTACACTGTCAGGAAAGTATTATTATACTACTCAGTAGATGGATAAATGAAGGCTCAGACATGATCAAATCAGAGTGCAAGAAAGTGGTGGATTTGGGAAGCCAATCCAGCTGTAAGCCAAATTCTTTTCATATTCTATCACTATAATATTATAATATAACCACATTTTTGTGTTTCCAAGAACGTTCTTAAATTTACCTTTATGAGGGAGAGAGAGAGAGACCAAATCTGCAAGCACTCCATATACTACACTGAAAAAAAGAAAACCCTGTTTTCTATTTGAGTAAAAAGTTAAATTGAATAAAGAGGGAATCTCTGAATGTTTTTAATCAATATTAAAAAAAAATGCTTTAAATTTCCAAAATGCAAATTGGGAAAACCTACCATAAAATTATTTCCAAATGTCAGGAGGGATATTTTAGAAGGGTATAAAGTGATGCTTGATGTTAGTTACAGCTCAGTAACAACATGGTAAGCTCTTAGTTTCGCATCTTTGAGCCTCCTTTTGAGACAAAGCAATCACCTCCTACCTTGGCCATCAGAAGCAACTTCGAAGACCAGAAGCAACTTTTAGGACTCTTCTACTTACAAAACTCTAGGTGGAGAATCAGAATCCGAGCCTCTGTGTTCATAACCCACACCTCCTTGGGTCCAGCATTGGTTTTCTCCTCCCAGAAACCCCTCTATGGCATCTCAGATCAACAATCCACCCCAACTTCTGATACAGCTGCTGCTTTAGCAAGCCACAGTGACTATCCCACAACTTATATCTTCAGCATCACCTCCCAAGGCAATAATCTGCGCAGACACTCTTAGTAAATCTTTAACTCCTACTGTAACAGCTGCTCTTGGACCCTCTCTGGCTAGCTCTTGAGACCCAGGAGAGTTATGAGGATCCAATCAACTGAGGACATCTTTAAAAACACTTCAAAGGCCATAAGGTGCTGTAGACCTATAAGAAATTCTTTGTACTATTTTTTTTTTCTTTTGAAAGGTTTTAATAGACCTCATTAGAATTGGGCCAGAAGAACTTGAGTGATGTTGAGACATTGAAGGGAAAACCACATTTCTCCAAATTTGAAAATTGCTGTAGAAGAAAATAATTAGGTATGAATAATTACCTTGGCAAATGTTACTATTTTAAGGAGTAAAATTTCATTTTAAAAGTAAAATTTTCATTTCAGTATAATCATTTAGATAAAAGTAAAATGAAGAAAAAACTGCATTTGATACAGGAATAATAGTGGGGCTAGAGTTTGATCATATTAGATAATAAAACAGTAATTCCATTTCTAGGATGCATTTTATTCTTTAATATGCATGTTCCATATGAACACTGAAATCCAGATGAATACCAATTAGTAATTAATATTCATCAACTTGTATAACAGTCCTCAACATAATGGTGATTAGCTTTAGATATTTATAGTATCATGGATTAGTTAGAGAAATGCATCACTTTCATTCGGAGTGCATTATGTTCCATAGGGGAATTTGTGTTTTGATACTGAGAAAATACAGTGTTTTTAAACACCACATTTCAAGGAAACTGACACATCAGTAAAGTTGAATGGATAATGAAATATTTTCCAAAGAGTTAATTTTTAGTCTTTTCATCTTCCTTTTATTTTTTTCAATCCATGGGAGAAATTAGTTTGTCAACAAGTATTTCTAACCCCAGATAGTCTTGTGCTAGGCTATAGAAATAGGCACCAACTCTGAAGTTCTGTCCCTCTTGGTGACTCAAGGACGTAGCCTTGACAGTTGTCCTTTGCCTCTTCTGCCTCTTATTTTTCTTTCTATTAATATTCTCATCAACTTCTAAACATGCTGTTATCTTACTGTAAAAGTGTCATATCCCTTCAGAGTATCCTGTTCCTACATGCAGCTTAATAAACCTATCTCCTCCCTTGATGCCCTTGTCCTGTTGCCCTTTGGTCCATCAGCACCATTTGATCCCATCAGTCACTGTCTAATTCTTGGCTTTCAGGACACCATTCTCCACTAGGTTTTTTGTTCGCTTTACAGATAGTTCTTTTGTCTTTGCTGGTTAAATCTAATATTCCTGACATCCAAAGTGTAGAATTCCCGGGGCTCACTCCTAAGACAATTTCTCTTTTCTACTTCAGTTGCGTATTTTGTGATCTCATCTGCTCTCATGACCCTAAATTCTACTAATATGCCAACAACTCCCAAATTTATGTCTACAGCACAGATCTCTCCTATGAATTCTAGGCTAATAAATTTGACAGATGACTCTACATCCCCATTGAGAGGTAAATACCTCAAATATAATATGTCTAAAATTAAATCCCTGATATTCTCCATGAAGACAACTCATTCCACAGTCTCCTCTATCTTAGTAACTGGCCGCTCTGTATTTCCAGTGACCAGGGCCAGAAACATTAAACTGATCCTTCACATATCTTCTCGCCAGACTTTCAGTCATAGGTCAATCCTGTTGACTCTAACTTCAGAATGCACTCCACACTGACCATTTCTCACATCCTTGGTTGCTGCTACCCTAGTCTAAGGCACTCTCATTTGTCACTTGAATTGTGGCCTCCAAACTGTGCTTGTGCCTCTTCAGTTTATTATCAGCACAGAAACCTATTAAAATGTAAGTCAAATCATGAACTGCCCTGCTCAAAACCTCCAATATTTCTCTTCGGATTCAGAGTAAAGAACCAAGAACACAGTGCCCGTACAATCGAGAGCTTGTTTGTGCTGACATAATGTCTTATTTCCCTCTCACTCTGCACTAGCAATAATGACATCATGATTATGTCTTGATCAATTAAGTATGATCCCACTTCTTCTTTGCACATGTTGTTCTCTCTGCTTGGCATGCTTTCCTCCCAGATAACCTTATGACTTGTTCCCTTATGTCTTCAGAAAATGCCAACATTTTAATGAAGATTTTTGTGATGTCTCTTTTTAAAATTATACCCCTTCTATGTGCTGCTCTATTTTTGTTTATTATAGCTATCACCATCTAACAAATTATGTAATTTGCTTATCAAGTTTGTTTCTTTAGTGTCTTACTGCACTTCAATGTAAAGTTTTTGAGAGCAGGGATCTTGTCTGTCTGTTTTGTTGCTACATCACCAGTTCTTGGCATTAACTAAGTGCCTATATATTTGCGTGTTCAATATATATAGAACACATAAATGAATGAATGAAACAAGCTTAAAACTTAGTTGTGGAAACAATGTAAATGCATAAGAAACAAAATACAAATGGCAAAAGACTGAATGGAATAATGACAATGAATTTCAGAAACAAAAGGGAGATTTACCAATCTGGAAGATTTAATGAGCATTTACAAGTATGGGGAGGTTGCAGGGGTGGGTGGTTAGGTGTTAATTAATAAGCTCTGAGAGCTTGAATTTTCTACTGAATATTCAAGCAAAGACATATATCCCTTCCTCTCTCAGATCACTCCATCCACTTTTTTGCTCCTGCATACAAGCTGTCTATCATGCTTAAGGAGTCATCCCTCTATTTTTTGTCACTGGGGGGAAAAGTTCATCCTCTTGTCCAAGATCAAATATTATCTCCTACTTATATAGATGGTAAGCTGTATGAAGATAGATAATGAATCTGTCTTGTAAACCACTATTTCCCTAGTGCTTAGCACATAATAAGCATAAGCATTATATAAATATTTGTTGAATGAACAAATGTATCTTATCTGACCTCCACATTACCACTGCATTGCCATCTTTGATTTCATAGTATATACTTTTCTGGTATTATTTGTATTTGTCTGTATCCACACTAACTTTCAAGCTTCTTCAGAAAAAAGAAGCCATGTTTGTGGTTTTCACCTTCCTTCCCTAAGAGTGTGTCACAACACAGTACCAGCAGTAAGCATTTAAATTGCAAAGTATATTCATGAACTATCACTGCTTTAATAAATAACTACAAAAATCTCTGAGGCACACAACAATAGCATTTATTTTGCTCATGCTTGTGCAATTTAGCAGGGATTCAGCTAATCCATCCTGGGCTTGCCTGGGATTTTCTCAAAAGCAGGTTCAGTTTGGAAATGTCCACATGTCTCTCATCTTCCTTGAATCAATGGGTTGGCTGGGCCATATTCTCATGGTAAGGTCAGGGGGCAAGAAGTGAGCTGAAACATGCAATGCCTGTTTCTGTCTGGGCCTAATTAGAATGTTGCCATCTTGTCCATTTTCCACTGGTCAATGCATGTTCCATATCTCTACCAGGAGTCGAGAGATTAGGAAACAAACTCTGTCAGTAGTAGGAAGACCTGCAGAGTCATTGATGAAATGCCAGGCTGAGGAACTTGGGCCAACAATGCAATCAGTCACACACATTGACTTCAAATGTACAATAATAATACCAGGGCATGAACATTTGCATTCAGTCCTCAAAAGTTTTAGGTGCCTACCATGGGCCAGGCACTAGTCTAGGTCCTGAGAATAAAGAGACACAACAATGTTGTGAAAGAAACAAGGGAGTGGTGATTCATTTAAAAAAAATAATTACATGGTGGCTTAGTTTGCAGTCATAGTAAATAGGATGGTCTGGAATTGAATCAAGAATCAAAAAAGACTGGTCTTTCTTACAAATAAATTTGATACTATTTCCTAATTTAACCTATAATTTTGACAGGATTAGAATGCCACTCAGAGTCCATACTTTAAATGCAAAGACAAGGACAGAGATGAT
The DNA here is from genome assembly GCF_016772045.2 of Ovis aries. Lineage (NCBI taxonomy): Eukaryota > Metazoa > Chordata > Mammalia > Artiodactyla > Bovidae > Ovis > Ovis aries. The sequence continues at coordinate 56,773,173 of NC_056059.1, read as the reverse complement.
GTAACTTTGTTCTATCTTAATATCTTCGGATAAATAAGGGTACTTGCTCAGTTTACAAACTATTCCAGCCAGATGCTTCATCCTAAACGTACAAGACACACAGCTTTTAGCTAAAACAATCTCCTGAAACCCATCTTCTCACTTTCTAAGAGCTCTTCTACATATCCTTCCAGGGGCAAGAAAACTTAAGACTCCAAAGGAAGAGTCTTTGAAAAGAGACATTACAAGGCTTTGAAAACACACCTTGAAACTTTATTAGTAAAATGAAACCTTGCATTTTTTTTTTTAATTGTTACCTTGTGCATTCTCACATAGGCTTCCCCCAACAGGCTGTTCCTCACAGGAACATATTGATTTAATCAAATCTTACAGCTGTAGCTGGGAAGCGCCCTAAATTACAATCAGGCCTTTATACAAAATATTAGACTTCCCTGGTGGCTCAGACGGTAAAGTGTCTGTCTACAATGTGGGAGACCTGGGTTCAAGCCCTGGGTTGGGAAGATCCCCTGGAGAAGGAAATGGCAATCCACTCCAGTACTGTTGCCTGAAAAATCCCATGGACAGAGGAGCCTAGTACGCTACAGTCTATGGGGTTGCAAAGAGTCGGACAAGACTGAGCAAATTCACTCACTCACTGACTTAATTTATAGAATAACTGCTGATGCAAGATGGCAGATTCATTAAACTGACTTGCTGATCAATGTACTACCGTTTGGAAAATCTAGGCTAGGAACTAAATAGCTTTTTCACGTTGGTTGTCTGACATTCTTTTAAATATCTTGTTATATGTTATGACAGATGGATGAGAAAGAGCTTTAGGTTATCAGAAGATCAAGCCAGCAATTTGAATCTACCAGGAGGGAAAAAATCATCTACCTACAACAAATGCTGCTCTGAGCCTCAGGTTTTTCAAGAAGGGCTCTGTATCCAACCAGAAATAAAGTGGTTCATGCCCTCTGTGATAACGATGACAGTGGAATACAAACCCTTAATTATAAAGCAGCCACTTCTCCTCTTTTATCAATTTCCAGTGAATAGAAAGCCCCTAAATTCAAGTGGGAACATTGTTCTTCCTATAATCTGTGCCAGCAAAGATATTTATACAGAATTCACAAAAGCAGAGTCTTTATCTAAGAATTTGCAGGCTTCCTGCTGCTTATTCTAGAAAAAGTCATGCCCCTGAGATACCCTGGCCATAAGCCCCAGACTTCGGTTGCTTGCTTCCAGATTCTCAGAGAGTTGTCTTAATCAGCAGCAATCAGCCCTGTTCTAACTAGCTCAGTCAGGATTAAGAAAGAAGGGGAAATTTTTTGTGCCTCAAAGAACAGTCATGCAAACTGCAGTCAGTTGGCAAGGCATCTGGATTGCAGCCCATCAACAGGGAGCCACAGTTACAGACCCAAGGATATTTAATTTTAGCTCATTTTCAGTGGGAGGTCTACAGCTGTGGCTGTGATTTTTAAAATGCTCTAAGTTGATATAACAGTGATGATCCTCCAAGAGCTTCCCTGCCTGATGAAGTTCTAATGTTCCGTGAAAAGATGTGTAGTATTGGAGTCTTATTCAGAATTCTGCTCTTACTACTCTTTAAAGAAAATAAGAAAGGTCAGTACATGACCAACACTTTTTAAAAGAATTTCTCTTTATGCTTCAATTCCTAAATAACATTTCAAAACAAGGAAATTAGAATCACCATGACTATAATGCATGTCAGAAATAATAATAAACAGAATTAATGACATCACTTCCTTAAGTCAGCCCACCTGTGATGTTATTGTCCCATCTGTAGGACGATGCCAGCTCATTTCTTCTCACTTTCCTATTGCACAGAGAAGAACAAATGGAATAATCTAGGTTAAGGCAAAGTTGCCTCCTTGAAATATGTCATAGGTAAGGCTTTGTAGTGGTCCAGATGCAATAAATAGCAGACCCAGGATTTTCACCCAGAGGATTTGGCTCCAGAACCTAAGCACTTACTCAACTTTACAGTGATGCCTCACATTTTCAGGAGGCCACTTCTAAAACCAGTGTAATCAACTTGGGACTTTTTAAATCTAAGCACTGGAAGGCCTGCATCCTGGGAGCCCCTTTGGTCCCAGGCAAACCAGGATAACTGATTGCCCTAACAAACCTCACATACACGAAGCTTGCAACAAGAAAGCAAAAAGACCTCTAAGTATTGAAACAGCTATCAGAAGACACACTCTGTAATGCTCAGGCATTCTAATTGAAAGAGATCTGTCCACATCCTCACCACATACATCTAGGTTCAATTTAGATGCAATTATAAATCTTTGGATGCAATTAGAAACCTTAGTTTAGATGATAAGGGTATTGGTTAATTGGCTTCCCAACTAATCAGGAAGGACTGAAAGAGGTGAAACAAAAGAAGCCAAGCTATAAGGACAATGCCTAAGTACTTTTCACGACTGTGATATTTAATTGTGCATTAGCTGGTGCATTTTCTTAGTGATAGAAAACAACTTGAACCATTGTCAGTAATAAGATAACTTTATCAGAAGTATTTGTAGCAGGGGCATGGGTGCTATTTGAATGTGCTTCCGTTCACTGCTATTTCTCTTCATGGTGTCTTTATTCTTTCAGGCTGTTTCTGTCTTCATGGCTGAAAACATAAATCCAAAACAGTTCCTCAGTTTCACACCTTCAGCCATAGGAGGAAGATTATTTTATTTCACAGATTTATAATACCAGAAATACTAGACATTTTACCTATTTTCCTAGTTTGGTTCATGCCACAATTTCTGACCACTAATCTGTGACCAAAATTGGGGTCACATAAGAACATAGCAGCCTTGTAAGAATCTCGTTGGTGGGAGCAGGCTCTTTGTAAAGGGAGGTGATCTTACTGATATACACTAGAGTCCTCTGCTTGGCTGCAGAGCATACTCCCATGTCCTATTTCAACCAATTCTCAACATGCCTTCTCTCTTGTTGTTCTTCCTGTAATAGATTAGTGAAGTGTCACCATTAATATGTTTAAAAATTTTCATGTATAAGCACAAAATTACCTCCTCCCCTATCGAAAAAAACAATTAAGTTTTAATCCAGCTATGATTTTTACAGAATTTATTTACAAAAATATACTATGCTCAACAAATGAGAGGATAGGAATAGGATATCCTGAGCATTACACAGTGTGTCTTCTGACAGGATATCATGGGCTTTCTCATCTCTAAATTCTGATTTTCTTCTGTGTGATGATAACATAGAGGAAGTCATGGACTCTGCAATGTAGCCTGCATCGTGCCCTGATCACACCTCTAATAGTGCTTCAATCAGTACTAATTAATAAATTAACCAATGGAGGTTACCAAATATGCAATAACAGAGAAGATATTGGAACAAACACCCACTCCAAAAGTGAGAAGGGAAGTTAAAATAGGATCAATATATCTTGGCCCATTAGAATATAAACTCTATAAGGTCAGTGATTTTTCTTTATTTTATTGACAAATTTATTCCTAGTATTCAACAAAGTATATACATATATGTAACATGTTGAATAGATGGGCATCCTTTTCTTGTTTTATTCCCTGCAAGTAGAATGTCTTTGGACAACTGGTATGACTACCTTAGATATTGTTATTGTTCTGTGTATTGCCTGGATAGGAAACAAGGACATACTGCGTTCACTATGAAACAAGAGATGGAATGACTTTCAGATTGATGTAAAATGAACAACTTTATTTAAAACTTAAATATCAGATGCACAACATCGCTTATTATTAGCGAATGCAGATCAAAACTACAATGAGATATCACCTCATACAGGTCAGAATGGCCATCATCAAAGAGTCTACAAACAATAAATGTTGGAGAGGGTGTGGAGAAAAGGGAAACCTCCTGTGCTGTTGGTGGGAATGTAAATGGATACAGCTACTATGGAAGACAGTATGGAGATTCCTTAAAAAACTAGGAATAGAACCACCATATGACCCTACAGTCCCACTACTAGGCATATACCCTGAGGAAACCTAAGATGAAAGACACATGTTCATTGCAGCACTATTTACAATAGCTGGAACATGGAAGCAACCAGGATGTCCATCAACAGATGAATGGATAAAAGTAGTGGTACATGTATACAATGGAATATCACACAGCCATAAAAAGGAAGACATGCGAGTCAGTTCTTACGAGGTGGATAAACCTAGAGCCTATTATATAAAGTAAGTCATAAAGAGACGAACAAATACTGTATACCAGATTGGTTCCAAATAGGAAAAGGAGTACGTCAAGGCTGTATATTGTCACCCTGCTTATTTAACTTCTATGCAGAGTACATCATGAGAAATGCTGGACTGGAAGAAACACAAGCTGGAATCAAGATTGCCGGGAGAAATAGCAATAACCTCAGATATGCAGATGACACCACCCTTAGGGCAGAAAGTGAAGAGGAACTAAAAAGCCTCTTGATGAAAGTGAAAGAGGAGAGTGAAAAAGTTGGCTTAAAGCTCAACATTCAGAAAACGAAGCTCATGGCATCTGGTCCCATCACTTCGTGGGAAATAGATGGGGAAACAGTGGAAACAGTGTCAGACTATATTTTTGGGCTCCAAAATCACTGCAGATGGTGACTGCAGCCATTAAATTAAAAGACACTTACTCCTTGGAAGAAAAGTTATGACCAACCTAGATAGCATATTTGAAAGCAGAGACATTACTTTGCCGACTAAGGTCCGTCTAGTCAAGGCTATTGTTTTTCCAGTAGTCATGTATGGATGTGAGAATTGGACTGTGAAGAAAGCTGAGTGCCGAAGAATTGATGCTTTGGAACTGTGGTGTTGGAGAAGACTCTTGAGAGTCCCTTGGATGAGATCCAACCAGTCCATTCTGAAGGAGATCAGCCCTGGGATTTCTTTGGAAGGAATGACGCTAAAGCTGAAACTCCAGTACTTTGGCCACCTCATGAGAAGAGTTGACTCATTGGAAAAGACTCTGATGCTGGGAGGGATTGGGGGCAGGAGGAGAAGGGGACGACCGAGGATGAGATGGCTGGATGGCATCACTGACTCCATGGACGCGAGTCTGAGTGAACTCCAGGAGTTGGTGATGGACAGGGAGGCCTGGCGAGCTGCAGTTCATGGGGTCGCAAAGAGTCAGACACGACTGAGCGACTGAACTGAACTGAACTGAATGCACGTATATGGAATCTAGATAGGTGGTACTGATGAAATTATGTATAAGGCAGATATAGAGAACAGACTAATAGACACGGAGGGTGGGGAGGAAAGAAAGGGTGGGCTCTATGGAAAGAGTTATATTAGCATATGTAAAATAGATAGCCGATGGGAATTAGCTGTATGACTCAGGGAACTCAAACTGGGGCTTCTTAACAAACTAAAAAGGTGGGAGGGAGCTTCAACAGGGAGGGGACATATGCATACCTACAGCTAATTCATGTTGATGTTTGGCAGAAACCAACATAACTCTGTAAAGCAATTATCCTTCAATTAAAAAATAAATAAATTTTAAAAAACTTAAATATCCACACACAATTAGTCTTCCTCTATATGTGTCTTTATTTCCTAGTTGAAGTCTTCAGTTCCTGAAAGTATTTCCATGACCTGAAGTATCAGGAGGGCTTCCCTGGTGGCTCAGTGGTAAAGAACCCACCTTCAATGCAGGAGCCACAAGTTCAACCCCTGGGTTGGGAAGATCCACTAAAGAAGGAAATGACAACCCATTCCAGTATTCCCGCCTGGGAAATCGGCAGGCTACAGTCCATGGGGTGGCAAAAGAGTCAGACAATTCTGAGCAACAGCAACACAACAAAGGATCAGGCAACTAACTCTCTCAGTTACAAAGTGCATGTGACCAAGGTCTCCTTCTACATTTCTCTTAGCTCTAGGTAGATCATAGAAAATGTTAGCTCTGAAATTGAGGTGTTTGGCAGGATTTAGAGGAGTACAAATTTCCAATAATGTGGATTAAGTGTCATGATATGCTTCTTATTAGGTATGTCGATGGGTGTGAATGTCTTGGGAATATCACATCATTTTTTTTTACATCTCCAAAAGCAGAGATAAAGCTATGAATGTTATTTGTGGCTGTATAAGATGGTATGAATTAGCTTGTATGTTCTGTACCACTTTGTTTTGAGAAGTCATGACTTTACCCCTCTCAGTCAGTGTGGCTGGCTCCTCCTTTTGACATCAATGCAGGGCAGGTGGCCCAAGCCCATTCCTTCAGAGCAGTTCATAACCTGACCACAGTTATTGAGTCAAGAATATACCTGTGACTCCAGTTGAGCCAATGAGAGTTATACCTGGATGATATTTTTAGACTTATGAGAAAATAAGACTATTTTCTCTGAAAATATTAGTGATAGTAGTGCTTCCAGGGATCAAATTTGCCAACAACAACAACAAAAAAGCATTGCTGAGAATGAAGACTACCCAGGGTTGAAGTCAGAGATTTGGTGATATACTTTGTACCTTTGAACATTGATATATTTTAAGTCAAATCTACCTACCTGCAGAACTTTCCGTTGTATAAACCTCTAAATTTCCTTTGGACTCAAACTAGACATAGCTGGGTAGAATCCATATTTCTTCAACCAAATTGGTTGAAAAGAGTTTCTCATTTAGCAATATGAGATGAAAATAGGTAATGCAATATTTATAAAGCTCTTTGACTACTTCATGAAAGGGAGTTATATTGAATTAACGTTTGTATGAGAACTTTGAAATATAAATATCTGTAGGCTACAAATACTATATAATTAGAAATCCTAACAACAAATTGTAAAGATAGAATGAGTTATACCAAGAACTATAGTTCTCAGAAACAGATTCAATTTAGAATAATGGCTTCAAAATCTCTAGAAATGTTAGCAGTAATATCAATGTGCAGAATAGTGAGTTTCCTAAAATTATTTATCATATTTATACTTATGTAAATATTCTTTTTTTATTTTATTTTATTTTTTAATTTTTTTTTATTTTAAAATCTTTAATTCTTACATGCATTCCCAAACATGACCCCCCCTCCCACCTCCCTCCCCACAACATCTCTCTGGGTCATCCCCATGCATCAGTTATGTAAATATTCTTAAAATTCCATTTTTTATGATTTTCAGAAATAATATATAAAATTTCTTAATGACCACAAATGATATCATATAAAACACAGTTTCCTTAATAAGTGAAATTTCTTATTTCTGAAATGTAAAAATAGAATATGAAGCCTTAGCAATAGTTCCAACCTAGCATTAAAGTAGCTGTTTTTCATCTAAAGATTTAGAATTGTGACTGTCTCTCAAGTTTAGGCTAAATGTGAAGCCCTTTGATTAATGAAAGACAATTAAGAGTATGTATCTTTTGTGTATATTAGCAATTTCCTTGTGAAACTTTGTATTCAGGATCATAGTTATTTACTAAGGCTAAGAAATTAGTTGAGTAGTTAGAACCAAGAGGCCTAATAGAATGCAGCTTAAGTACACAGTTTGCAGTATAATAGCTTTCACTAGGCAAACCTAATGACTGTAAAAGCTTTTATTTATGAAATAGATATTTATAGACAATAGAAACTTTGGGGGATTCATTGACTGTCAACTTCTCATCTTTGTAGAGCTAGGCCTAATGCACATCTTGGGATGATTACCAAGACCTGTAGTATTAGAATTGCCAATACAATGGCAAGAGAGAGAATAAATTAATGGTAAACAAGATAAATTTGTTCTATGGCCTCTCTAGAGCTAATGGCCATAGGGAAATATTAAATAAATCCTTCTTGTTAGGAAGAAAATTAAGCGTACAAGTAGATAATAAAAATGACAGGGATATATTTAGCATAGGAATAATGTGTTTGCTCCTGAAGAGCACTAATTTCAGTATTCCTCAAGCTTGGCATGTGAAATGAGATTTACACAAGATTTGGCACTGCATAAATTACTCTGAAGGCATAAGGTATGCATTTTTGGAACTGTATTAACTGTTTGAGGAAAACCACACATATTTAATAACATGCTGTAGTGTTGCACTGAATTCGGTGCTAGTGGCAATAAGTGATCTATTATTTTATTTTTTATTATAAATTGATTTATTTTAATTGGAGGTTAATTACTTTACAATGTTGTATTGGTTTTGCCATACATCAACATGAATCCGCCACGGGTATACACGTGTTCCCCATCCTGAACCCCCCTCCCACCTCCCTCTCCGTACCATCCCTCTGGGTCATTCCAGTGCACCAGCTCCAAGCATCCTGTATTGTGCATCTAACCTGGACTGGCGATTTGTTTCATATATGATATTATACATGTTTCAATGCCATTCTCCCAAATCACCCCACCCTCTCCCTCTCCCACAGAGTCCAACAGACTGTTCTATACATCTGTGTCTCTTTTACTGTCTTGCATACTGGGTTATCATTACCATCTTTCTAAATTCCATATATATATGCGTTAGTATACTGTATTGTGGAGAAGGAAATGGCAACCCACTCCAGTATTCTTGCTTGGAGAATCCCAGGGATGGGGGAGCCCGGTGGGCTGCCGTCTATGGGGTCGCACAGAGTCGGACACGACTGAAGCGACTTAGCAGCAGCAGCAGCATACTGTATTGATGGAGAAGGGAATGGCACCCCACTCCAGTACTCTTGCCTGGAAAATCCCATAGATGGAGGAACGTGGTGGGCTGCAGTCCATGGGGTCACTAAGAGTCAGGCACAACTGAGCGACTTCACTTCCACTTTTCACTTTCATGCATTGGAGAAGGAAATGGCAACCCACTCTAGTGTTCTTGCCTGGACAATCCCAGGGCCATGGGAGCCTGGTGGGCTGCCATCCATGGGGTCGCACAGAGTCGGACACGACTGAAGCAGTAGCAGCTAGAGTGACCCAGGCTCACCTGTGTGTCTGCGTCAGCTGCAGATCATTGAGGCAGCTCTGCTGTTCCTGTCAAGCTCGTAGACTTCCATGGGGCTATCTAGTTGTTAGCTGATCTAGGATAGCTTTAACCAGGATGACTTCAGTGAGCCAGCACTGCTCCATGTACCTTTTGTATTCTAGCAGTCTCACCCTAGCATGTTCTTAAACAAGGGCAAAGGTGTAACAGTAGGCAAGCCCAACTCAAAGAATATCTTTCAAACCTCACTTTGGTCACAGTTGCTGATTTCCTACGAACCAAAGCAAATCAATGACTGAGCATAGTCAGACCAGAAGGACACCATAAAGTTATGTGGCAAAGAATACTGATATAGAGAGGGGTGAAGAAGTAGGGCCATTTTGCAGTGATTACAGCACAGTGTTCTATTTAAGCTACTTTGTAGGACCGAAGGATGATACAGTTCATGCTCTTATGGGATTCATGGATCCAGTGACATGTGATTAATATTCCCCAAGGAAGAAGAATTTATCGACCTTTTTAGTGCTGTCAGAAGTGAATGTTACCTATGCTCTTCGCCCTCTCCATCCATTCAGAAATTTGGAGCAGGCTGCATTTCATCTGGCTCTTCTTTTGTGTGACTTGAAGTAGTAGCTGACAATAGTTAATGACAAGTATAGAATAATGTTCTCTTGTACTAAGGAATGTTCTAAGGAGATAAAAGTGAAAATGAAATGACAAAGAAAATGAGCCAGAAAATAAGACCCAAGACTCAATTAAAATTCAGTGCCCAAGTCAAACAAGTGAAAATCTCTTAGATAGATTGTATAAATTCAACTTATTATAGATTTAAAAAGAAAACAATTTCAAGCTTTCTTATCACCATGTACAGCTGCTAGACCGCTAAATGGAATTTCCTAATGAGTGTGGAAACAAAATCTGTTTCTTTCTTTCCCAGCTACTCTGCATTCACCTGGCTTCTGTCCAACACTGACCAGCTGCCTCTCTCAATTCTGCAGCCACCTGGTCCTGTTGCTGACATTTGAGTTTGGAAGGAGAACATACTTCTTTCTAATTATTCCAGATATTATACCTTATTTATACTGTACCTGGCTTCTGGATTGACACTAATAGAAAATGTCAAAATCTCCCTGGTCTTTCTATAAGAGAAAATGTAGTGCTTGGCAGGACTCACTGGGGAGAGTGTGGCGGCCCTCTCTTCCTTCTTTTGTGTTTGTCAGTAATGTGGGGATTGAGAAACTGAAATCTACATTACCAGAACTTTTGCTGTGAGGGTTCTTGATGAGATAAAGTTTACCCAATTAGGCTGGAACATGGAAGGAGACAAAAGAGCCATAGTTTTGCAACTGCTGCTCTGACTGTTCTAAAGTTTGGTCAGGAAGGCTCTGGGATTGTCTGCAGCTATTTTAGCTGAAGAGCAATTATAGAAGCCATTGTGAACAGCCATCAGGTGTTGCAAATTTCAGGTAAACAGTCGTCAGGTGTTGGAAACGTAGACTTAATTCCTCAATCTCCATATTACTGACAAACACAGGAGAAAGAAGGGAGAATGGCCGCCAGAAGTCTCCACGGTAAGACTCTCCAAACCTGTCTGTGTCTTGTCAGGTCTGTGACCTGAGAGGCAGGGCGTGATGAATAGTGACTTCCGGATTTCTGGATGGATGCTAAGGCTGTGAATGTGTGGAAAACATTCCGCAATTCCTGGTGGTGAGTTCCCACTTTCTCATTTCTTTATTACAATAAGGATAGCAGCTCTCTTGCTGGGCTATGTTTGTAGTGTTGTTTGGGCCTCTTTCCTAAAAGGATGGTTTCTAGCCTTCCAGTGATTTTTGCAAGCATCTCTAATTCCCTTTATTAAATGCCACTCTGCTTAAAATATCTAGGTTTCTTTGTGTTTTCTGCAACCAATCATGACTGATATAATAATGCTGAAACCAAATTCATGAAATAGTTATGTACTTGGTTGGCCACCACAAGTAAAATGTAAAATACAGATTCATACCAAAAAATTTTTAATGAAGAAAATAACTATAAAAACTAAAAAATATATCTAGAGTCATGCTATTGTTTAATTTTTATTGTTTTTCTGTTCACTATTCAAAATTATAAAATATTTTAAGATCATAGAAAAAACATGAAATATAAGGTGGCAGATCTTTAAGTATCCACTACAAGACTGATCAAACATTGATATTTGAACGTATTTGCTTTAAATCTGTTTTTTGACTTAAATATTATAGATGTATCTAAATCTCTCCATAATCCCACTTTTTATATATCTTCAGAAGTAACCAGTCTTGTAAAATACATATATATTCCATGCATAATTTTGTGCTTTTTCTATACATATGTATGCATTCATTCCAGGATGTATTATCCTTTATATAAATAATTTCATATTGTATGAACCATGTTTCCCAGTATACTCTTTCAGTCAGTATTACGTTCCTGATATTTTTCTATTTTTTAACCTATAGATCCAGTTAATTTATTTTAACTAATATGGATTTTCCATTGGCTGATTATACCATTTACCTCCTGAGGTTGTTTTCAAGGATTGATTTTCTAACATTTCAAAATCAATATGCTAATAATTGAATTTTTAATTTCCCCTGACCTTTTACAATGGCTCCTGTAATTGATCTCTTTGTTTTTGCCAATGGCATTTACACCCCCAAATCCTTCCAGCTTTTGGAATCATCTCGCCATGTTATTTTCATTATTGATCAATTCACTGAACACTGGTTCCTTGATAGTCTTTGTGATAAAATGTCATCTTTGAAGAGACTTCTAAAGTCTCTTCTCCACTTCTCACTCCAGCAACAGCCTCTTCCTTCCTTTCAGAACATTTATCATAATGTATAATCAGTATTTATTTATTTTCTTGTTTATTTTTTATCTTTTCCAATTGACTATAACCTCTATAAAATTGGGAACCAACTGTTTGTAGTCATATTGTCATGAGTATGGTAGGAGCTCAGTAGGTAACTGATAAATGAGTGATAGCATGCAGTGTGTAGCCCATCGTATTCTAAATTCAACCAGTCATGTTCTGAAGATTTTTTTTCCTCCAAAATATCAATAATATAAATCTAAGAAGAGGACATTTAGAAAGAAGAGAAATATAAAAGTAAAGCAATGCTTTAGAGTAGTACATTGCCAGGCTAAGTGTTCACAGTGGTAACCACTAGAAAGGGTAAATGTTTTATTCATGTAAAGTATTCCATTTGTTTTTACCTTAGGATGAATAACCCAAAATAAAATCACTTGTTAAATATGTGGCCTATTAATTATATGGAAGAGTACAAAAATAATACGGGCACCTATGTACTCACCATTAAGATTAAACAGATGTTAACATTTTCACATATGTGCACCAAACCTGTCTTTTAAAATAGAGAAAAAAAGCGGGTACAGTTTCAGCTGAATTCTCCCTCTTCTGTCTCCTTTCCTCCCCACAAATAACTAGTGATGTGTGTGTCTTTTCTGTGCAAGTCATCTTGTACATAAAAGTAGTGAAACAATTATAGGTACACCCTGGATCCACTATTTAAGAAAAAACACACAATTACAAAAAAGTTAGATGTTAAAGTAATTATTTGTTTAGAATAAGAAATTACAGCACACTTACAATGCAAAAAAAAAAAGTCACAGGCATTGCACAATCTGCAAAATTAGCATATTTTTAAATAAATTGCCTGACCTACCACTATAATATTGCATTTTTCCCTATGCTTGAGACCCTGGGTCCTTGATTACCTCTTCCCATGATGATATTTTAAAGTGTTAATTTTCTTTTTATAATTGTTCTATAGAAATGATTTTCCCTGTAGCATTCTGAATTAAATTTATTTTTTATTATAGATAGTTGGAGTGTAATAACTTAATACTTCACACATGTGCTTTCTTATTATTGTGTCGATACAGCTTTATGTCCAACACATCCAGGAATTCAAGAGAAAGAAACTCTTGCTAGTGGAGGTCATTAGCAGCTGCAGAAGGAGGAACTGACCCATCTCAAAAAGGTAATGCATTCCTATCTTTATGCTCAGCTCGTTAAAAGAAATGAATGTAAATAATACACTAGCCAAGTGTGTATATCATCAGTAATTTCTCTTGTATTTGATAACTTTCAATAGCCTGAAACTAAAGCAGTTATGTTTAACTGTAAATTAATATTCAGAATAAAAAAGCCTCCCTGAAAAGAGGCCTATGCAAGTGAAAGTTGCGAAAACCTGTTTCATTTGTTAAATCTACCTTTATTTGTGTGTATTTATACTTGACATATGCTATTTCCAAGGTAGCAAATTAGAGTGAAATTCTGGGTTATAGGATGCGTCTACCATTTTGCTAACCAAAATGGTTCTAACATTTTCTGTTCTTCTAATGAGTCCCTGTTGCATTTTCATCAATAACTGGTATTCCCTCATACTTAGTGATTTTGACAGCTGGATGTGAGAAGGAGTCTTACTGTTGTTTTCACTTGCCTTTAATTTCTCTTCAGTGACGTTGGACCTTTAATGTATTTATGCTTATTGTCCATCTTGATTTCTTAAAATGTAAATTACCCATTGTATCCTTGAATTATTTTTATTAGATTAGCTTTATTTTTATTGATTTTGAAAATATTCATTGTTATCTTCTAGTTGCTAATTCCTTACCTATTAAATGGGTTACAGTGCAGTCTGACATAATATTATTTTATTTCTGATCTCTTTTGTCATACAAAGGTTTTCAATCTAATGCAGCAAGGTTTATCTTTTATAAATTTTGCTTTGTTTCATGAGTATGAAAATCTTCTCTCTTCTTCTACAAAGATATATTTTCATGTTTTCTTCTCTAAAAGTTTGAGTTTTATTTCTTATATTAAGTTCTTTGATGCTTTTAGAATTCATTGGGGGTATTACATGAAGTATTATATTTTTACTTGATATAGTTAGAGCTCTGCTTTGTTAATATGCATTCCTTTTACTGCTGGTTTATAAATTCGGTTAATTCATTTCATCAGAATTGAAATCCAGACTCCATCCTCACTAGTTGTATGATCTTAAATAAGTTACTTAGTCTTGAGCATTCCTCAGTTTACAAATATTGTGCCAGATAGAGATATTGTGAAAATTAAATGAGTTAATAGATACAAAAATTTTAGATAGCTTGACATATATTAAACACCCATTCATAGCTCTTCAATAAATTGTACCCTTCTTCCTTTCCCTGCTGAAATTCGGTATAATTTGATAAAGGAGTAAATAAGGAGGCCAAATATTTATTATCAAAGATAAAATTAAAGAGCAGTTTATAGAACCAAACTTGGAGGCTTGCTTGTAATCTCAGAGTTAGGCAGACTTTCACTTAGTTACAGGCAAGACTGGATTAGGGCAGGTTTCACATGTGGAAGGCCTGTGTAGGTAAGAATTATCATATTTTGCTAAGATACTCTTTGGAAAATTTGCACATATGTTCATTTCCTGTACTATTATCAAATATTAGTATTTTATACTGTTCCTTTTTTTCTGGGAATAGTTTGTATGACACTAGAATCATCTGTTTATTAGACGTTGGATAACTTTTTTTTTTTTTTTACAAAACCCCCTAGCCGTACCCACTCACCTACAATGGATTTACTGTGTATGTGTGAATTCTATTCTATTTCTTTTTCTCTTCAGTTATAAAATTGTTCTACTTCTTGAGTGAGTTTTGATAAATTATAATTTTCCAGAAATTTTTCGTTTTATTGCAATAAAATCATGTAGTCTCATGATATTTTTAGATCTTTAGTATATAAGCAACTTCATTTACTTTCTTTATCCCTAGTAGCGTAGTAACATATGTGTATGTGCATTTGTGTATTTTATGTGTTTGTGTGACTGCCTCTAGAATTTTTTATGGACAATCTTACTAGAATTTTCCTTAATTTATTAATCTTCTAAAAGCATTAACTTTTGGATTTTGTTGATATTTTTCCTTTTGCCTTTTTTATATTTTTACTGATATTTATAGTCTTCTTTTCTACAATAAGAATTTAAAGATAAGTAGATAAATATTTCTTTCCTGTATGGTTTTGGCTCTATCTCATCCAATTTAATGTAATTTATGTTATATTTTCTGTTTGCCCCAAGATTTGGTTAAAAGAATGTTAAATTATAAGTTGAGATTTTTAGTTATCTTTGGTAATTTTATTTTGTACAGTTATAGAAAATTTGGTACTTTTCTGTAATCTTCAAGATTTTTTCTGTATTATAGTAGATACTCATTTTGGAGAAACTCCTGTGATTCATTGAAATGAAAATGCATTTCCTGTCAGTTTTAAATATCCAAATATATATTTTAAACACTTCAATTATATTGTTAAAATTTTTGTATTTCTTCATTAAGCAAATGTTGAGTCAGTCCTATGTGCCAGTCATGTTTTTTTCTAAGCACTGAGAGCATAGCAGTTAAAATATAATCAAACCCTTTTTATGGAGCTTATATTCTATCATGGAAAAAGAAAGGTATACAGATGAATAAGTAAATGTGTATGATATGTAAGATGGTAATAAAGGACATGGAGAAAAATAAAGCAGAAAGTATTGGGGGTTGTGCATCTGTGTGGGTGCTCAGCCATGTGTGACTCTTTATGACCCCATGGACCATAGGCTGCCAGAGTCCTCTGTCTGTGGAGATTTTCCGGGCAAAAATACTTGAGTGGATAGCATTCCTTTCTCCAGGGGATCTTCCCAACCCAGGGATTGAACCTGCATCTCTTGTATCTCCTACATTGGCAGGCGGATTCTTTACCACTGTACCACCTGAGTTATTGGTTATTTTTTATGGCATGGTTTTCTCTTCAGGTAGGAGAACAAGTATATGGCCTTGGGGAGGGGGTTCTTTGGCCAGAGAGAAGTGAGCAAAGATGAGAGTGGTCGAGGATGAGGTTAGAGAGTTAGTGGGTAGCCAGATAAAATACAGATATCAAATTGATGAGCAGGAACTAGCGATAAGACTCAAAGTAGATAACTAGGTAAATAGGAAGGAAAAGATTATTAACCTGCCAGCCAAGAAGAGTTGGAGCAAGAGCAAGGATTTCCTATGTTCTTTATCTGGTCCTTTTACTAATAATCTGGGTAAATTTGGAACATTTAACCTTTTTGATTTTGAAACTTCTTAGCCATGGGTCCTGCCAACTCTAAGTTTCTATAGCAATTAAGGATGCATTATTGTGTGGGCTAGATCATTAATCTACTGCAGAGGGATTGATTCATGAACAACTTTTAACTTTCTATACTGTTCTAAGAACCAAAGGAAGACAGTGACCTGTCCAGTGGCACTACCAAGCAGATGGATGCTTTCAGTTTCATCTGCATTTGGGTGAACAAGGCTTATATGGTTGCTTGTGGGGCTGTTTGTTGTTCTTTTCTTTCTTTTTTTTTTTTTTAAAGATCTTTCAGAATAGTAAATTCTTGGAGTTTTCTCAGAGTTTTGAGACTGTCAGTCTATTTTCACTACTGAATTCACAATAGTACAAATCTGTAATGCAATCAAAAGGTCTCAATCCAATGTGTGCTCAGTCACCTAGTCCTGTCTGACTGTTTGCAACCCCATGAACTGTAGCCTGTCAGGCTCCTCTGTCCTGGGATTTTCCAGGTGAGAACACTTGAGTGGGTTGTCATTTCCTTCTCGAGGGAATCTTCCTGACCTAGGGATCAAATCAGCATCTGCTATATTGGCAGGTAGATTCTTTACCATTGAGCCACCCAGGAAGCCCAATGCATGATATTAACTCTGCAAAAGGTTAAGTAGGAGGATTTTAGGTCCGTTCTTGGAGATCAGTTAATTTGGTTACCTAATTTGCCTGTGTAGAAAATGACTGTGAAAGAAAGTTGCATTTTTATTGTCATTTCAATTCAGAGTCACAGGATTTGGTTTCATTTTAGGTTTGTGATTAAATCTGTACTTTTATGCTTGTGCTGACAAGAATTAAAGAAAAACAACAGAAAGTTGCTTCACGCTATGCTGCTGCTGCTGCTGCTAAGTTGCTTAAGTCCTGTCCGACTGTGCAATTCCATAGACGGCAGCCCACCAGGCTCCCCCACCCCTGGGATTCTCCAGGCAAGAACACTGGAGTGGGTTGCCATTTCCTTCTTCAATGCATGAAAGTGAAAATTTAAAGTGAAGTCGCTCAGTTGTGTCTGACTCTTAGAGACCCCATGAACTACAGCCCACCAGGCTTCTCCATCCATGGGATTTTCCAGGCAAGAGTACTGGAGTGGGGTGCCATTGCCTTCTCTGCTCACACTACCCTACCCTCTCTTCTAATTTCTGTTCTCAGAAGCAAATAGTGTTTACTTTCAGGTTTATCTAATCTTTACCTCTGAATAACATATATATATATATATACTGATATTATTAACTTTTCAATTTTTGACACTCTACATTGATAATTCTAATGCTCAATGAAAAGTATAATTTAAACAATATTATGAGATGTTCCTAAAACAGGACTAAGAAGAAAATTTATAGAACTAAATGATCATATTAAAAAGGAAAAAGACTTAAAAATCAATGATTTAAATATTCACTTTATGAAGTTAGGAAAAGAGCAAATTAAAATAAGTACATCTGATTTCCTGCTGTTGAACATAAAGATTTAGCTCTTTTACAACGCCCTATGCCTTTCTCCCACACCCGCTTCATACAATCTACCTCCTCTATGCTTGCAATATAGTTACAGGTTTCCCCTGCTGTCCAAAAGTAGAACATTCTTATGAGATTTGCCATAAGCCAAAATGGCATAAAGAAGCAATCACCCTAGGCCACTTCCTGCTAATGGATGCCACAAAATAATTTGAGATAAGGTTCAGAGGCTCACAGAGACAGTTCAAGCTATGGTGGCTTAATACAAAGATGCTGAGAGTAGGTCTTAGGGAGGGCACTTGGTGGTACCACTGTCGCTACTCAGGGTGCATGCCGCCTCTATACTGGCTCACTGCAAAACAAATGCTATTTCCCCTTTGGTCATTTTTTGGTGAAAGCAAAATTCCTCTGATGATTTCTATGGGTTAGCAAAAACAGGTACTAATGTAGGTCTTTCGTAAAAGCAAAGTGGCCATAAAGCAAACTCTGGTAAAGAGGGGGATATGTGCATAACCTTTAGATAGCATTTCCATATGTTACATTTTCATGACTATGGTAGTATTATTCATATTTCCTTTTCTGTGCAACTTTTTTTTCCTTGCAGGAAATAATTGCCTAGATTTTCTTATGCCATCGCCTCAGGAATTGTTTTGTTGTCTCCTGTGTATTAAATCCTATTTTGCCTTTTTTCTTACTTGTCACCTTTTGTTAGGGAGAGCATTTTTTAATAGAATTTTCCTAAGGAAATATACATGGAAGGTGATTCTTTTGAGAATCATGTCATACCTGGTAGTTTAACTAGATGAAGAAATTTAACACAAAACCACAAATTCCTTTTTAATAGACTTTGTTTTTGGAACAGTTTTAAGTTTACAGAAAACTTGAAAAGATAGTAATGAGGGTTCCCCATTGGCTTACCTCATCTAGTTTCCCCCATTAATAACATCTTACATCAATTAATATTGTACTTATTTTACACAATAATGAACCAAAAATAATATATTACTAAATATACGTTATTTTATCTAAAGTGCATAGTGTATTCAGATTTCTTTGGTTTTTACCTAATTTCCCTTTTTTTGTTGTTCCATGATCTCATCCAAGATTGCAATTTATATTTACTTGTCATAACTCCTTATGTTCCTCTTACCTGTGGCAGTTCCTCAGACTGTCCTTGCTTTTGATGGCCTTGATAGTTTTTCATAGTATTGGTCAGGTATTTTGTAGGATGCTTCTGTATTACAATTTGTCAAATGGTTTTCTTATTAGCCTGGAATTAGTTATGGTTTTTTGAGAGAAAGACCATAAAGAAAAAGTGACATGTTTATCACATTATATAAAAGATATATGCTATCATCAGGGTTTTCCACTATTAATAATCATCCAGTAGATCTAGGGTTTATCTGGTTTCTTCATTAGAAAGTTACTCTTTTTTTCCTCTTTCCCTGCTATATTCTTTGGAAGGACATCATTACACAGAGCTCACACTTAAGGTCTGGGAATATATGGCCATTATCTATATAATTATCTATATAAATTGGAATTCTTCTGCAAGGGATATTTGTCTGTTTTCCCCACTTATTCATATGTTTGATCATTGATTTCTATCAATATGGACTCATGGAAATTTATTTTATATTTTGGGTTATAATCCAATACTACTGTTTCTCAAATTATTCCAGCTTTGGCTGTTGAGTCAGCTTTCAGTTTACTCCTGTGTCCCTTTTATAATCCGTTACATTTTTAAAGCGTTTGGGTACTACAGGATGCTCCAAGCTCATCTTGTGAGCTCCTTGCTTCTATCCCAGGTCAGCCATTTCTCCAAGGAGCAATGGTTCTTTCCCTTGAGGAATGGTATTAGAACCAAGATCCAGGCACTAGTTGTACTCTATGCTACTACAGCTGTTGCTCACTATTTATAATTAAGCTGATATGGGTCAAGAAGGAAACTTTTCAAAGTTTTACATCCTTGTTTTCTTTCTATAACCGCTCATTGTATATAATTTAGAAAGTACAGAAATATATATATTTACATGTATGTATTTATATATGGATAAATAGTCTCAAAATCAATATTTAATTTTTATCTTGTTCTTCATTGCTTTTAAATAATATTCCCTTTTCTTTGTATTAAAATGCTTGCAAACATAGATTATAGTAGTTGTATCATATTCAATGAACACACACAAATGTTTCTATTTCTAAAGTTAAAGATTTAGGTAGCTTTCATTTTCAACATTTTAGGCAGAAAGACTATCTTTTATTTCTAATTGTTTAGTTAGAGTAGTTCTCTAGAAGTAGAATTGCCTGGTCAAAGAACATATTCAAAGCGAGATATACTTTGTCTACTTTTTTACCAGTACCGAAGTATTAGACTGTTCTTTCTATCCCCTAAATGTCAAGGAACAGTAATGGTTTGTAAATGTTAATTGACTAGAAAGGAATTGTCTCATTATGGTCTTAATTTTTACCTTTTATTACTGAGGAGTTTGGTTGCTATTTCATTGTTTATTTGCCATCCCCAAATGGACGATTCACACTGTCAATTAGACCCTCCACTGTTTAGCTCTCTGACTAGCTTCCATAGAAGATTCATGTAGGCATTTTATCAGCTCAGAAATCTCACTAGAAATTTAGAAGGTCAAAGGAAGAGGGCATTTGCACAAGTAGATCACAGAATTGTTATCTCCACCCCCTACCAAATTGTACCCCTCCCCTCCATTTCCTCTTCATTTTTCTCCCAGAATTGTTTCAGACCAAGCTGAAGTTTTTCTGGGCTTTCAACTTCTATCTCAAGGGCCTTTTAAAATATTCCTTATGAGGAATTGCAGTGAATAAAGTCGCTTCCATTTCAATATAGCCATAGTTTTTCTTTCATGAACTTTGTGTTTGGATCTTTAGTAGATGCCATTTACTTGTTCATGTAATATCAACATATTTGTTAGATGCTTGGCAGTATGTCAGACACAATACTCAACAGCAGGGAGGGAGAGCAAATACCAAATGCTCTTACTTCAGGTTGTTTAGAACTGTGTGGGAGACACAGCCTCATTACTCTTTTGAAGCAAATAAAGATTATTTTAATCACATGAAGCCATGAAGCTCATGTTAGAAGTATCTCTAGAAAGGGACTGTATCTCTCACTTTAGTTATTATTCCCCATGGAAAACATCTGAGAACATACTCAAAATGTCTCTCTCAAAAAAAGCTAAATTAAAAAGACCTAGAGATAGAAAGACATAGAGGGAGAGGAAAAAGAATGGGAAGAAGAAAATAAAATTGACACAAAAATAGACAAAAACATATGTGCTATGGAGATGCATGTATATTGATAAACTGTAAAGTTTGAGACAGAACTAGAAGGTCTAGAACACTTTTATATTTCAAACCTTTGCAATATTTTTAAGTTCATTTTCTCCACCTTTACTTTTCTGTTTCAAATAGGTAGCTCCTAATTCTGGCTATTATTTTCCCTAGAAAATCTCTCAAATTCAGTATCTTTCTCCTTTTCCATCCACAACAGCGCAACACTAGACCAACTCTTTACTCTTCTGTGGGCAATAAACCTTCAGGATCCACTGTGCTACACGTCCCTGTTCCCTCCCATGGGCCAGAAGAACTTGTCTGCCTTCTTTCACAGTGCTATCAGCTCTTCCATCTGCATTATATCCCCCTTGGGCTTTCACTTGGGCTCTGCTTGGAGCTGTGTGCCAGTCCCTCATTTCTCCCTAGGCTGCTGTTTTTGAAACATCAACACAGTTCTTTTTGGGTTTCTTAGAAAATATCTTTGTTTTCTTGTTTAAAGCCGAACAATCAAATTATATGAAAGCAAATGGCAATAAACCATTAATTAACCATATTGCCAACTAGCAGTAATGTAGTTATTAAACCCTAGGTGCCAGACTTTGTGATAAGATGCTTGCATGTACCATCCAGTTTAATCCTAGAAATGCCCCTATGAGATTATACTGTCTATGAGATATTTGTGCTATCTCATTTTACACAGGAGAACCCCAAATCATTGAACTATGGAAAACGATAAAACCAAAATTACAGAACTGCAGGAAATCTTAAAAAATGAGATTTTTCACTGATTTTTTAAATTGTGTAAATTTAGGATTATAATATGTGGATTTGATACATTAAATATTATAATATGATTGTCATTGTACCTATAGTACACCCCTATCATATCACATAATTATCATATTTGTGTGTGGTGGGAATAATTAAGATCTAGTCTCTTAGCCAGCTTGAAGACTATAATAAAATATTGCTGTCTCTGTTCCCTTTTCTGTGTGTTAGGTATCTAGGACTTATTTTTCTTCCAGCTCTATGTTTCTACCCTTAAACAATATCTCTGCTATTGCTGTTTTAGCTGTTTATTTTATTCAGAATTAAGTAGTGCTTGGTTTAGATTATTGTTTCAGAACTGACTCGTTATAGATGTCACTCTTGACAAAGTCAAAAGTCAAAAGGCCATTTTTGCTCCTGGAAGAACTTATTCTGCCCCCTTGCAACATTTTCTATTTACCTGAATTCTCACACGAAAATCTCCTTCACTTTTCTCATCATTGTCACTAACTTCATTCATTCACATGTTTAACAAATCTGTTGTGTTCTGTTTCATAGGTGCAGTGGCTATAGCACTGAACGGTGTCTATAGTAGACAGACACAGTTCTACATTCTAGTAGGAGGAAAATTGATAATTAAACAGTGCATAAATAATTCTAGGTTATCGTAGTGTTATGAAGGAAATAAACAGTGACTATTATAGGTAATCACGGATGACTTTCTTTAGGGTGATGTTTTCTGAACAGATGACATTTTTGCCAAGGTAGGAATGAATGATGAGAAGGAGCTAAAAATAAAATATTCTGAGGAAGTAGCTCTTCCTGAATAGGCAAGGATAAGTTCAAAGTCCTGAGGTAGAGAAAAAGAGAGACAGGGAAAAGTAAGGTCAGAATGGTGAGAAAAGGAGATCCAGTATTTCCTAAAGGCACTGAAGAAAGACGGATTTATTGAGATTACAATGAGAAGCCATTGGTGAACTTTAAGGAAGCGAGTGAAGTGATCAGATTAGTGGTCACACACACACACTCCCTCTCTCTCTCTCTCTCTCTCTCTCTCTCTCTCTCTCTAATGTTAGGGCAACTGAAATTTTTAGGTGCCAAAGAGTGGGTGATTCAAATTCTCCAAAGCTCATATGAGTTTTATTTATATCCCAGAGGAAAGCTCCAAATTCTGTTCTTTGGTTTATTGCAAGAAACTTAATTTAAGAAAGCCCTTGGCTATCACTTTTCCTAAAATCAGACCACTTTTGTTTTTCTTTCTTGGTAATTTTTTTTTTCTTCCACAGAGGGAAAGCAATGAGATTTAAACATTTCCATAAAAGGAAATTAGCGATCATGTTGATAGATCCCTGGATTCCTGTAAAAACTATGTTTTTCTTGCAGATTGAATCCAATAGTTTGATTGTAAATCTTGTTAGGATTATACCTAGTTTGCACATGAGGGAGAGGGAAAAATTTTGCTTTTCTGTAGACTTTTGAGCCCCTGGGCCTTAGATACATTGTATATAAAATGAGAGATTTGGTTCAAAATAGATCTCAAACATGACTATGGACATTGTGGGCTGGATAATTCTTTGTTGTGAAGGGCTGCCCTATATATTTCCATGTACTTGTCAGTATCCCTGTCTTCTATGTATTACATGCAAGTAGCATTCTCTGGACAATCAAGAAAGTCTCCAGACAGTGCCATATGTCCCCTGGAGTCTCAAACTCTCCTACAGTCGGAAACCACGGGTCCAAAAAACTCTTTAATTCTCTACTTGCACTTAAATTTTAAATGCATCAGAAGCTCCAGAAATAGTCAGAGCTACTGTTGCACTTTTGATATTCTGTTATTTATGAAGACATTTTCTGCTGAGAATTGCTAAGCTGTTTTCCCTCTTCACTGTCTTTATCACCATGACACCAAATTACTGCTCTAAAGTGACTCTTAGCACAAAAATCAGTCTGCTAAAGCCACAGCGGATATCCCTGTCTCTAAAGCTGGTATATAATGAATCAAAAGTTGCTTGTTTTTCAGGTATATACATTGTATCTGCCTTTTTAAGGACCAGTAGTTCCATAAAAGAAGAAGAAAGGATTGTGCATTTGAGTATGCTAGAAGTAAAAGATGATAATGAATTAGATTAGGGCAGTAACAGGAGTATTAGAAACAAATGCACTGATTTAAGATATGATTTATGTGTACAGTCGAGCTGACAACGTGGTCATGGATCAAAATGGTCAATGAAGGAAGGAAGGCATGGTATCAGATTTTTATGAGGAATTATCAAATTATTAAAAGCTTTTCTTTGCACTAGAAAAATATAAATAGTTCCCTTCACTACTAGGAACAAATTAATTGTTCCTGAATCTAATGAACTGGACTGTGGTTTAATGAGCTCTCAATATATAGAATAAAATAAAAAGAGAGTATGAGGTTTGCCATGAAGGAATAGGAAGTAAGGATTTCCATGAGACATGCAGAGAAATAAAGAGGCTTCAACCTTTTTATTTTCTAAGGTCAG
Source organism: Ovis aries (assembly GCF_016772045.2). NCBI lineage: Eukaryota > Metazoa > Chordata > Mammalia > Artiodactyla > Bovidae > Ovis > Ovis aries. Next base: position 56,749,106 of record NC_056059.1, on the reverse strand, counting down.
GAGAAAGATGAAACAGGCAGAGTATTAAAAAGTCACTGAGTTTGGGATCTGATTACAATGCTGGGCTGGAAGAAGCATAAGCTAGAATCAAGATTGCTGGGAGAAATATCAATAACCTGAGATATGCAGATGACACCACCCTTATGGCAGAAAGTGAAGAGGAACTAAAAAGCCTCTCGATGAAAGTGAAAGAGGAGAGTGAAAAAGTTGGCTTAAAGCTCAACATTCAGAAAACAAAGATCATGGCATCTGGTCCCATCACTTCATGGGAAATAGATGGGAAACAGTGGAAACAGTGTCAGACTTTATCTTTTGGGGCTCCAAAATCACTGCAGATGGTGATTGCAGCCATTAAATTAGAAGACACTTACTCCTTGGAAGAAAAGTTATGATCAACCTAGATGGCATATTGAAAAGCAGAGACATTACTTTGCCAGCAAAGGTCCATCTAGTCAAGGCTATTTTTCCTGTGGTCACGTATGGATGTGAGAGTTGGACTGTGAAGAAAGCTGAGCGCCGAAGAATTGATGCTTTTGAATTGTGGTGTTGGAGAAGACTCTTGAGAGTCCCTTGGACTGCAAGGAGATCTAACCAGTCCATTCTAAAGGAGATCAGTCCTGGGTGTTCTTTGGAAGGAATGATGCTAAAGCTGAAACTCCAGTACTTTGGCCACCTCATGCGAAGAGTTGACTCATTGGAAAAGACCCTGATGCTGGGAGGGATTGGGGGCAGGAGGAGAAGGGGACGACAGAGGATGAGATGGCTGGATGGCATTATTGACTCGGTGGACATGAGTCTGAGTGAACTCCGGGAGATTGTGATGGACAGGGAGGCCTGGCGTGCTGCGATTCATGGCGTCGCAAAGAGTCGGACACGACTGAGTGACTAAACTGTGAACAAAATAGTTTCCCTAAAACAGGGCGCTTTGGCTTGAAAGTGAAGAACTGTCCATAGATGACATACAAGGAGCTTTGTTCAAGTGCCCCAGGAACTCGTGGAGCAAAGTCCTTTTCTTCCATGTTTTCCATTTATTAATTTATGATTTTTAAATGGACTTAATTTTTTAGTGCAGTTTTAAGGTTACAGGAAATTTTAGAAGGCACAGAGTTTATAATTTACTTCCTTCCCCTTCACATGCAAAGGGTCCCTCATCAATACTCCCCCCCAGAGTGGCACTTTGATAACAGTCGATGAATCTAATACATTGACATGTTATAATCACCTGTAGTTTAGGGCTTACTCTTGTACATTCTATGGGTTTGGACAAATGTAAATGGCATATATTCACCATTATAGTAATATACAGAGTAGTTTCACTGACCCAAAAACACTGTGGGGAAGCTTTCCTTCCAAATGTTTAATTGGGAAAATGAGGGGTTGGGATGACAAATTCTTCAGGAAGTTTTTGACTCCTGTTTGAGACCCATCTTCACCTGCACAACTGCTGCAGAGTCCCCAGGACCTGAAGCCACTAAAGCCATCACTAAGGCCTAGACATGCCCTGGCAAAGCTCCCTGGTGAGCGCATCCTGGCCTACTTGCTCCCACCAGTCTCCCTATAGCTGTTGCAGCTGGGGGATTTACTTCAGTGCCTTTTCAGAAGGTTCTCTAGCCAATTTAGAGCCTGCAGCAGCCTTTCTGCTTCTTTTTCTAGGATACATGCATCTATAGCAGTTCCTGGGTCAATGGTCCTAGTGTCAGGCCTGCTCTCAAGTGAAGTTAATCTCAGCACTAGAGGCTGCACAGGTCTTAGAGGAACAGAAGTGCAGGTGCAGAAAGGTGACTGGTGGGAGGAACAGGCCATGGCCTGCCCTACGGGAGGTCCCAACATGTACCTCAATCCTCCGGGGCCAGAGCTCAGTAGGAATCCATGTAGCTGATGGGTTCATGGTAGGACCATGGACATGGGATTCAGGGATGGGCATGGGGCACCTGCAGGTGCCCATCAGAGGGCTAGAAAGATGCCTTAGTCTTTTTTTTTTTTTTTCTTTAATTCAAGGTAATACTTTTTCATGTAAATCACTCAGTTGTGTCCAATTCTTTGTTACCCCATGGACTGTAGCCCATCAGGCTCCTCTGTGCATGGAATTCTCCAGGCAAGGATACTGGAGTGGGTTGCCATTCCCTTCTCCAGGGGATATTTCTGATTCAGAGATGCAACTGGACTCTCCTGCACTGAGGGCAGATTCTTTATCAGCTGAAACACCTGGGAAACCCCATAAAGTTAGAAAATCACAGTACATTTTGCGTATGAAATAAAGTATGATTACTTTATTGCAATATCAAAAATGTTAGATGATATCGTGGATGGTTATGTTAAGTAATAGTATATAAAATTAGAATGATATTTGTCTTGCTTTTCCAGTGCATAGAAAATTCAGCAGAGAGAAAACAGTAGAAAGTAAGTGTCATGCCAGCTTAAGTTTACCAGGATTATTTTTCTTTCTTAAAATTTTATTTTATATTTTCATTGAGGTATAATTAACATATAACATTATATTAGTTTCAGATGTACAACAGTGATTTAATATTTGTATACATCACAAAATGTTTACCACAGTAAATCCAGTTAAAATCTGTTACCATACATTGCTATAAAATATATTCTCTTTTGATGAGGACTTTTAAGACCTAATCCCTTAGCAACTTTCAAATATACACAGTATTATTCACTATAGTCACCATACTGTATATCACGTCCCCATTACTTACTTATTTTTAACAGATAATTTGTAATTTTTGATCCCCTTCCCCTATTTCTCCCAAACTCCAGTCCCTCATGCTGATGCCCTGTTTTCTGTATATATGAGCTTTTCTTTTTTAATTAAAAAATTATTTTATAGTCCATGTATAAGTGAGATCATATGCCATTTGTCTTCATCTCTAACTTACTTTACTTAGAATTATACCTTCAGGGTCTATTGATGTGGTTGCAAATGATAAGATTTTATTTTTTTATGGGGCTGCACAATAATTCTTTGTATATATAGAATACCATGCTTTTTTAAAGAGATGGGAATATCAGACCACCTGACCTGCCTCCTGAGAAGTCTATATGCAGATCAAGAAGCAACAGTTAGAACTGGACATGGAACACAGACTGGTTCCAAATGGGGAAAGGAGTGTGTCAAAGATGTATATTGTCACCCTGCTTATTTAAATTATATTCAGAGTACATTATTCGAAATGCTGGGCTGGATGACGCACAAGCTGGAATCAAGATTGCGAGGAGAAATATCAATAGCCTCAGATATTGAGATGACACCACCTCATGGCAGAAAGTGAAGAAGAACTAAAGAGCCTCTTGATGAAAGTGAAAGAGGAGAGTGAAAAAGTTGGCTTAAAACTCAACATTCAGAAAACTATCTATATGGCTTCTGGTCCATCACTTCATGGCAAATAGATGGGGAAACAATAGAAACAGTGAGAGATTATTGTTTTTTTGTGGGGGGCACCTCCAAAATCACTGCAGATGGTGACTGCAGCCGTTAAATTAAAATAAACTTCCTCCTTGGGGAAAAGTTATGACCAACCTAGACAGTATATTAAAAAGCAGAGACATTATTTTGCCAAGAAAGGTCTGTCTAGTCAAGGCTATGGTTTTTCCAGTGGTCGTGTATGGATGTGAGAGTTGAACCATAAAGAAAGCTGAGTGCTGAAGAATTGATACTTTTGAACTGTGGTGTTGGAGAAGACTCTTAAGAGTCTCTTGGACTGCAAGGAGATCCAACTAGTCCATCCTAAAGGAAATTAGTCCTGAATATGCTTTGGAAGGATTGATGTTGAAGCTGAAAGAATGATACTTTGGCCACCTGATGGCAAAGAAATGACTCATTTGAAAAGACCCTGGTGCTGGGAAAGACTGAAGGCAGGAGGAGAAGGGGATGATGGAGGAAGAGATGGTTGGATGGCATCACCGATTCTATAGACATGAGTTTGAGTAAGCCTCGGGAGTTGGTGACGCACAGGGAAGCCTGGCATGCTGTAGTCCATGGGGTTGCAAAAAGTCGGACAAGACTAAGTGACTGAACTGAATTGATGCTTTCTTTATCCATCCATCAATGGGCTCTGAGGTCATTTCCTTTTCTTGGCTAATATAAATAATGGTGCAATGGGCATGATGATGCATATACCTTTTTGAGTTAATGTTTTTATTTTCTTTGAGTAAATACCCAGAGGAGGACTTGCTGCCACATACAGTTGTTCTATTTTTAGTGTTTGTGAGGAACTGCCATACTGTTTTCCATAGTGGCTGCACCAATTTACATTTCCACCAACAGTGCACAAGGGTTCCCTTTACTCTACAACCTCACTCATAGTTTGTTTTTTTTTTCTTTTAGATAATAACCATTCAAACAGGTGTGAAGTGATATCTCACTGTGGTTTTGATTTGCATATCCCTGAGGATTAGTGATGTTGAACCTTCTTCTATGAACTTGTTGACTTTGTATGTGTCTTCTTTGATAAAATGTCTGTTCAATCTGTCTACCCATTTGGATTGTCTCTTCTTTGCTATTGATTTGTATGAGTTCTTTCAATATTTAAATATTAACTCATTGTCAAATATATAATTTGCAAATATTTTTCCCATTAAGTAAGTTGCCTTTCCATTTTGTTGTTGTGGTTTGGGTTTTATTTATTTATTGGTGTGCACATGTTAGTTTGTACTCCCATTTGCTGCTGTTTGCTCCTGTTGTTTTTGCTTTTGGAGTCAAATCCAAGAAATCATCACTAAACTAATATCAAGGAGACTACTGCCTATGTTTTTTCTAGGAGTTTTATAGTTTCAGGTCTTTTAAGTCTTTTATCTATTTTGAGTTAAGCTTTGTGAATAGTGTGAGAGTTGTTCAGTTTCACTGTTTTATATGTAGCTATCCAATTTTTCCAATACCACTTACTAAAGAGACTGTCCTTTCCCCATTGTATATTCTTGGCTCTTTTATCATAAGTTAATTGACTATATACGTGCAAATTTATTTCTTGACTCTCTTCTGTCGATCAATGTCTGGTTTTATGCCAATACTATTCAGTTTTGATTACTGTAGTTTCATAATATAGTTTGAAATCAGGTAGAAAGATGCCTGCAACTTTATTCTTCTTTCTTAAGATTGCTTTGGCTGTTTGAGGTCTTCTGTGGTTCCATATAAATGTTGGTATTGTTCTACTTCTGTGAAAAATGCAATTGGAATTTTGATAGAGACTGCACCAAATCTATAGTTTGTCTAGGGTTTATGAACTTATTAACTATTACTTTTTCTAACTCATGAATGCAAAATATCTTTACATTTATTTGTGTTTTGCCCAATTTCTTTATCAGTGTCTTATAGTTTTCAGTGTACAAGTCTTTCATTTCCTTTGGTAAGGTTATTTGTAACTGTTTTATTATTTTTAGTGCAATTATAAATGAGATTGCTATTCATTTCTTTCTGATAGGCTTGTATTAGTGTGAAGATATGCCACAGATTTCTGTAAGTTGATTTTTATATCCTAGAACTTTACTGACTTTGTATTAGTTCTAACAATTTTGGGTAAATCTTTAGGATTTTCTATAGGTACAGTCAATTGCAAATAGTGACAGCTTTACTTCTTTTCTGATGTGGATTTTTTTTCTTTTTCTTAATTGATTTGGCTAGAATTTTTGATACTATGGTTAAAAGTGGTGACAGCAGACATCCTATCTGTTTCTAATCTCAGATTTCAGCTTTTTTTCCACTGAGTGCAATATTAGCTGTGTGTGTGATTTATAGCCTTTACTACATTGGGGTACATTGATATACATATCCACTTTATTGAGAGATTTTGATATGAAAGGATGATTAATTTTGTCAAATGTTTCTTCTTTATGTATTATGATTATCACATGATATTTATCCTTTCTTTGGTTAATGCAGTGTTTTGCATTGATTGGTTTGTGGATATTGAGCCATCTTGGCATCCTTGGAATAAATCCCACTTGATCATGGTATATGACCTTTTTAATGTGTTGAATTCTGGGCTCCCTAAATCTGGATGTCTGTTTCCTTCCCCAAGATAGGGACGTTTCAACCATTATTTCGTCAAATACATTTTCTGCTCTTTTTCTCTTTTCCTTCTGGAATCCCTTAATGTGAATGTTGGTATGCTTGATGTGAGCTCATAAATCTCTAAGCTATCTTCACTTTTTGTGTTTTTTTTTTTTTTTTTTTTGCTCAGATTGAATGAGTTCCACTACCCTGTTTTTTAGTTCACTGATTTTTCTCTATTTAGTCTGATTTTAAATACCTCTATTGTATTTTTCAGTTCAGTTTTTGTATTCTTCAGCTCTGAGAATTCTATTTGGTAGCTTCTTATATTTTTGTATTATTTTGTTGAAATTCTCACTGTGTTCATCCTTCTCCATGTTCACTGAGCATCTTTATGATCATTACTTTAAACTCTTTATAAGGTAAATTGCTGATCTAACTTTATTAAGAATTTTCCTTCAGGTTTATCATATTATTTTGCTTGGAACATACTCCTTTGTTTCCTCATTTTGCTTGACTCTATGTATTGGTTTCTGTCTATTAGTTGAAACAGCCATCTCTTCCAATCTGGAAGGAGTAGACTCATGTAGGAGATGAATCTTGGTGTTTAACCTCAGCCCAGCTCTTGGTCATCTCTCAAAACTCTGTGACTGTCCAAGCAACCTATTTTGAATACCTCCCAACAGTTGAGGATATATCAAGACCTATCAGTATTCCAAAGGGGAGGATCTCAGTCAGCTCCTACATTTAGGCTGATTGAAAGCCAGACCCTCAAGCAGCAGCTTTTAAAATATTCAGATTTATACAGTCCTGTGGGACCACAATATAAGCCCTGCTGGCCACCAGAGCTAGGCCATCTGTCCTGGGTATTAGTCTCAAAAGTTAAGGCTCCAGACAATTGTTTAAACTCCTTTCTGGGAGATGCTGGTGAGCTGTAGTAAGGCAGAAAGAGAGCACAAAGATGGCTCCTGCCTTCCCAGACTGCTGGAAAGACCATGCACTGAGCCCTTAGATGTGTTTAATTACAATCCTGCCCCCTCAGGCAGCTCCTATGATGACAGTCTTACAGGCCTATTTCACAGAAAGACTGAGCTCCTGAGTCTGTTGCCTCTTGCTATGCCCTGAGGGTGATAGTTGTTTAAGAAGTCTTTTTGCATTGATTACAATCCTGTGGGATCCATGAGTCCAAGCTTCGTTGGACACCAGTGTCAGAAAATGTAGAGGTGTCCCCTCACAGCAGCTGTAAAAGTTGGGATGTCAGACAAATTTATAAGCTCCTCTCTTCAAGACAGCAGCAAGTGGCAGTGAGGCAGAGGGAGAAAGCAGAGATGGTGTCCACTGGCCTCTGTTTCTTGAAAACACTTCTAGATGTTTTCAAGATGTGTCTCTCTAGATGTGTGCCAAGCCAGAAGTCTGCCCCTGAGTCCAAAACTTTTGGATAAGCCAATAGATCTCTTTCTCAGCAATTCTAGGGCTGTCTTCCAGTCAGCTATCTGCGCAATGTCCTGGGGATGGTAGTATGTCAAGAACTGTCTCTCTAAGTCTTGCAGTTCTGTGAAACCTAGGAATTCAAGACTTTTCTGCCTTCAGAGTCAAATGACCAAGGGGTGACCCTAGACGGCAACTTCAAAAGCCAGTTCACCAGGTGCAAATCCTAGGGCCCCAGCAGTTGAATGTAAAAAAAAAAAAAAATCCTTTGGGAGACAGTGGCTTGCTGGAGCATGGCAGAGGGAGAGAGTGAAGCTGGTGCCTGTCATTTGGAGGCTAAAGATGGCAGTAGGTGAGGGGAAAAATGTTGTTTGTTTGTTTGTTTGTTTTTAAGTCACTGGCTTTTGCCAACCAGTCTCCATTTCTAGACACTATTCCAGAAGGTCCCTTTAAGATAAGGAAATTAATCTCTTTTCCATAAAGTCTGGGTACTTTTCAAATGACTGCTTCTGTGCATACCCTGGGGTGAGTGAGTCCTTGCATGAGCCCTTTGAAAACCTTGTTTCAGTCTATTACAGGCCTTTGGGTCTTGTGAACGTAAACCCTGTTAATTTTCAAGGCCAGAATATGTTAGGGGCTTGTCTCTTAGGTGCATGTCTTAAAAGCTGGGGTGCCTGATGTAGATTATAAACCTTGCACTCCTCAGATGTTCTATGTTTGTGAGTTTTCTTCTTATTGTGGGTCATCACACCAGGAATGGAATTTATGGCAAGATTATGTATTAGCTTCTCCTATCCATTTTCAAGTGACCTTATTCTCATTTGTCTGATGTGAAGGAGTTGCTCAGCTAGTTTTCAGATTTTTTTCTAGAGGAAGTTGTTTCATATGGGTTTGGTGTCTCCCCAGGAGGAAGTGAGTTCCGGCTCTTCCTACATTGCTATCTTGAACTACTTCCAAAATTTTTTTCCTAAATAAAAGTTGTTAGTGATTTGAACAAAGTAAATGTTATTTTGACCAAGTATTTCTAACAGTTCTTGAGACAGATATTAATGGGAAAATAAGTGAGTCTAAATCCATGATTCTGCTGCTTGTGAGTTTGGTAAGCCCTAAATAAAGACATTTTCTTTCAAAAAGATTTTATTTATAACCCAGAACAGGAGGCTTACTTTATAGCTTGGCTTTTAAGTATTATATAATTTATCTGGTTTACTTGACATGTAGGGAGTCATTGAAAAGTACCCAAAGCACTTTGGAAGTCAAAAGACAACTTCTAACCTTCATGATTTTTAAACTCTCAGCTATGTGGCTTTCCCACCTGTCAGTTCTGATAGAATAATGGCCCTGACTTAGTATATCTTTCTGTTAGTTTGCATCTTTCTGTTCAAATTCTTTCTATAAGTTGTTTCAAGTCTGCATTTACTGTTAAACCAGGAGATATTTCTATCCTTACAGACTTCTGTCTTAACTACTCCAGCTTCTTTAGTTCTGGTGGTTTATGGGGTAACATATTTATGAACACTGTTACTAGCTGCTGTGTCTTGTGGGATGATGATGACAAAATAACTCACAATTTTTTTCCATAGCTGGACACCAACAACAGGTCCTTTTTTTTTTTTTTGCTATTCACCCTAAATGTGAATCCTAAGCAGAATTTGTAATGTGAAGTGAAGTTGCTTATGAAAGTCTTCTACATGCTGCTCTTTGGATAGAACCCAATACACCAGGGTTAATCATTAGACTTCCAGATCTCTACCCCAATTATGAAACTGTCACCTTGGCATGCCTTTCCCTAGAAAGTTTCCTGTGAGTCAGAATTTCTGCTCTCTTCATTTCTACCAAAATTTACTTGATGAGTTTTCAGAGTTCTCAAGCCCACCTTTAAGGTTGCCAATTCTCTGGAAGTATTTACAGGATTCCATAGCAGATTATGTCCATGGCTAAGATTTAGTACAGAAAAAAGGGAGTAAGAACAGCAAGAAGCTAAACACTAGATAGAGTTCAGAAAGGCACAGGTTTTTCAAGTCCTCTCCCATTTTGGGTCTTTGTATAGGATGTGCTTTTCTCTGTCTGTAAATTATGGATATATTAGGAAAACTCTCCTGAGGGAATGATTTATAGAGAGCTAGTTATATAGGCAAGCTATGACAAACATAGACGCATTTTAAAAAGAAAGGACATCACTTTGCCGACAAAGGTCCATAATAGTCTAAGCTATAGTCTTTCTAGTAGTTGTAAGCATGTGAGAGTTGGAAGCTAAAGAAGATTGAGCACTGAAGAACTGAGCACTTCTGAATTTGAGAGTCCCTTGGACAGGACAGCTAGGAAAACAAACCAGTCAATCCTAAAGAAACTCAGCCCTGAATATCCATTGGAAGGACTGATGCTGAACTCCAATACTTTGGCCACCTGATATGAAGGACCAACTCATTGGAAAAGACCTGGTTGGATAGCATCATTGACTCAATGGACATGAGTTTGAGCAAACTCTGGGAGGTAGTGAAGGACTGGGAAGCCTGGCATTCTGCAGTCCATGGGGTCGCAAAGAGTCGGACACAACTTAGTAACTGAACAAGTCACGTAGGAATATCCTGTTACACAACCAGTCATGATAACAAAATTAAAGATGCCAACAATGAAACCTGGCAACCCTTGTCAGTCTTGTACAAAAGAATCTTAACAAGTTCCTATCACATGGTCTGTTGCCCCCAGGTGTATACAATACCACTCTCAATTATCAACATAATGAGTCTTCGTAGGGCCAAGTTCCCAGGGGTTGTCCAAAGGTCAGCTGTGGCTCCAGAATCCCTTGTGGAAATGCAAGGAGTAAGCACCCAGTCCTGCTGTGCTGACTCTCCTCACAGTGCTCTCTTTGGAAGCAAGTGTTGTTTTCAAAAGATCTGGCAAACAAATTCATAATGTGACAGTTATTATTAAACACATTTGATAAAACTGGTCATTTTTACAGAAAAAGTTTACATGCACATGGAAACACATGCATATGCACAAAACTTGGAATAAGCTCTTAGGATTCAAGTGGGAAAAATCTATTTGGGAGATGATCCTAGGAAATGAAGGCAGAGAAGTGCGGAGGTAAGAGAGCTAAAGGCAGGAAGCCAATAGATGGTGCCTGATCAAGTCAGTTATCACCATCAGTTCAGTTCAGTAGCTCAGTCATGTCTGATTCTTTGCTACCCCATGAATCGCAGCACGCCAGGCCTCCCTGTCCATCACCATCTCCCGGAGTTCACCCAAACTCACATCCATCAAGTTGGTGATGCCATCCAGCCATCTCATCCTCTGTTGTCCCCTTCTCTTCCTGTCCCCAATCCCTCCAAGCATCAAAGTCTTTTCCAATGAGTCAACTCTTCGCATGAGGTGGCCGAAGTACTGGAGTTTCAGCTTTAGCATCATGCCTTCCAAAGAACACCCAGGGCTGATCTCTTTTAGAATGGACTGGTTGGATCGCCTTGCGGTCCAAGGGACTCTCAAGAGTTTTCTCTAACACCACAGTTCAAAAGCATCAATTCTTCAGCACTCAGCTTTCTTCACAGTCCAATTCTCACATCCATATATGACCACAGGAAAAACCATAGCCTTGACTAGACGGACCTTTGTTGGCAAAGTAATGTCTCTGCTTTTTGATATACTGTCTAGGTTGGTCATAACTTTTCTTCCAAGGAGTAAGCGTCTTTTAATGGCTGCAATCACCATTTGCAGTGATTTTGGAGCCCCCCAAAATTAAGTCTGACACTGTTTCCACTGTTTCCCCATCTATTTGCCATGAAGTGATGGGACCAGATGCCATGATCTTAATTTTCTGAATGTTATCACCATGGTCACTTGGAAATCAGTCCTGGTGGGGAAATCTGGAGATGGTATGCTACCTTCCTTGAGTTATCCCAACCAGAAACAGAGGAATGGAAATATTTATTCACCAATCCCCTTCCACTATTGTCAAGGGCTACTACTTCTAGGGTTTTTAACTTCACTGAACTTCTGGCTTGTTCTGTGTACAAGTCAAATGTGCACAGACAGCTAAAAGCAAACCTCAGATAAAGTTCCAGTTTTCAAGTAAGCAAACTGAGGTGTGTGTGGAAATGAATCCTAAGATGATATGAGCAGGGAACTTTAAATGTCTGCTGTATACCCATACACACAAAACATTTTAATGTGCATGATATCAGATGGTTTATGTTGTTGTGAATCACAACCACAGATCCCTGGACATTAGAGATTAAATATTCTAAGGTGTGGCCAAATGTGATTGCACTTAAAATTAAAGCTTTAGGAAAAAACAATGTTTGCTATCAATGAGTAGGTTATTAGTGGTGGACTATCATACATCAAATTTGAAAATCAGGGAATCCCTTAGGAACAAATGAAACTGCCTACTACCCTTTGCATCATATATTGTAAGCTACTGTGTTTACGGAAATTATGTGAAATCAGCATTGTCTCCTTTCATCTCCTCGGTAAGAGTGTCTTCAATTTAAAGATAGCTGTTCAGAGGCAGCACTATTTGTTTCAGCTCCTAACTGAAAATGATTCCAATGATCATAAATAGTAGAAGAGATAAATACATAATTGTATATTTACACTGTGACATATAGTATTATTAAGAGAGTCCATTCTGCAATTAAATAGAATAATATGAAATTTCAAACGTGATTTTGAGTTAATATAGTACATTTTATTCCACTTATATAAAAAGTAAATGAAACAATAATAACCTATCATTGGAGAGCAAGGTAGTGCTTATGCTAAGGGCAGTGACTAAAATAGATATGACAGTGACTGTTGAGGTACTGGTAATACTATTTCTTGATCTTGGTGTTCATAAAAATGTATCAAGCTACATATTTATCATTTTTTCACTTTTCTTTTTGCATATTACACTGCAATAAAAACACTTAAAACAATAAGTCAAGGAGTTAGACTTTGTTCAGATACTAACTCTAGAAAGACTTGGGACAGACTGCACTTTAGGAAATAAAGAAGTTTGTTGTTTTTTTTGGTCAGTGGAGTATTTTTTTTTTATTTTTATTTTATTTTTTTTTTTAGTTTTTTATTTTTTAAATTTTAAAATCTTTAATTCTTACATGCGTTCCCAAACATGAACCCCCCTCCAACCTCCCTCCCCATAACATCTCTCTGGGTCATCCCCATGCACCAGCCCCAAGCATGCTGCATCCTGCGTCAGACATAGACTGGCGATTCAATTCACATGATAGTATACATGTTAGAATGTCATTCTCCCAAATCATCCCACCCTCTCCCTCTCCCTCTGAGTCCAAAAGTCTGTTATACACATCTGTGTCTCTTTCCCTGTCTTGCATACAGGGTCGTCATTGCCATCTTCCTAAATTCCATATATATGTGTTAGTATACTGTATTGGTGGTTTTCTTTCTGGCTTACTTCACTCTGTATAATCGGCTCCAGTTTCATCCATCTCATCAGAACTGATTCAAATGAATTCTTTTTAACGGCTGAGTAATACTCCATTGTGTATATGTACCACTGCTTTCTTATCCATTCATCTGCTGGTGGACATCTAGGTTGTTTCCATGTCCTGGCTATTATAAAGAGTGCTGCGATGAACATTGGGGTACATGTGTCTCTTTCAATTCTGGTTTCCTCAGTGTGTATGCCCAGCAGTGGGATTGCTGGGTCATAAGGTAGTTCTATTTGCAATTTTTTAAGGAATCTCCACACTGTTCTCCATAGTGGCTGTACTAGTTTGCATTCCCACCAACAGTGTAGGAGGGTTCCCTTTTGTCCACACCCTCTCCAGCATTTATTGCTTGCAGATTTTTGGATCGCAGCCATTCTGACTGGTGTGAAGTGGTACCTCATTGTGGTTTTGATTTGCATTTCTCTAATAATGAGTGATGTTGAGCATCTTTTCGTGTGTTTGTTAGCCATCCGTATGTCTTCTTTGGAGAAATGTCTATTTAGTTCTTTGGCCCATTTTTTGATTGGGTCATTTATTTTTCTGGAGTTGAGCTGCAGAAGTTGCTTGTATATTTTTGAGATTAGTTGTTTGTCAGTTGCTTCATTTGCTATTATTTTCTCCCATTCAGAAGGCTGTCTTTTCACCTTGCTTATATTTTCCTTTGTTGTGCAGAAGCTTTTAATTTTAATTAGATCCCATTTGTTTATTTTTGCTTTTATTTCCAGAATTCTGGGAGGTGGATCATAGAGGATCCTGCTGTGATTTATGTCAGATAGTGTTTTGCCTATGTTCTCCTCTAGGAGTTTTATAGTTTCTGATCTTACATTTAGATCTTTAATCCATTTTGAGTTTATTTTTGTGTGCGGTGTTAGGAAGTGATCTAGTTTCATTCTTTTACAAGTGGTTGACCAGTTTAATGAGAATTTTGAAATTTAGAACTCAATAGGAAACATTGTGGGCATAAATATGTTGGAATTTCCCACTGCTGCTGCTGCTGCTGCTGCTACTGCTAAGTCGCTTCAGTCGTGTCCAACTCTGTGTGACCCCATAGATGGCAGCCAAGCAGGCTCCCCCGTCCCTGGGATTTTCCAGGCAAGAAGACTGGAATGGGTTGCCATTTCCTTCTCCAATGTATGAAAGTGAAAAGTGAAAGTGAAGTCGCTCAGTCGTGTCCGACTCTTAGCGACCCCGTGGACTGCAGCCTACTAGTCTCCTCCGTCTATGGGATTTTTTTAGGCAAGAGTACTGCAGTGGGGTGCCACTGCCTTCTCCGGGGTTTCCCACTACCCTATCTTAATTATCACCTTGGCTTGGCTCGGTGTGAACGACGAGAAAAAGGGGGATAAGTTGGTTCTTCATTTTCTCTCCTAGTTTACCTACTTCTCCTTGTCTTTACCACCATTTTTACTCGTCAAGGAAAATGGTGTGGAACCAGAAGTGAGATGCAAATTCATGTGTGTACATGGACGTTCTGAAGGATAGAATTTGTGGCTAATATGTGATTCTACACATTTTATAATGAATTAACATGCAATTGGGTACCAAATACTTCAGGAATGACCACTTCTACAGTGTGCTCCCATTCAGTTTAAAATGAGATGTACAGGAGCCATGTGGCTTGATGGTTAGCTGTGTGTACTCTGGAACCCACTGCCTGAATATGTCTCAGCTCAGTGATCCTTGAATTATCATTTCTCCATCTATAGAGTCAGATTAATTATAGTATTTCAGTGTTGTTGTGAAGATTAAATGAAGTAAAGTCTATGGAGTCCATATACAATTTCAGGGTAAATGTTCAATAAATATAATTTTTATTATTTTTCAGTACTGGTGGTACTTAGTAAAAACAATATTGAATATGGAGCCAGCAGTTTAGGGCTTCCTTTTTGGTCCATTACTTTCTAGCAGTGTGAAACTGTATTTAACTACATGTACTCTCACGTTATTCTTCTGCAAAATGCTGAAAATATACCTAAATGAGATAAAGTATGTGAAAGAATGTAGCTCAAACATGGTCACTTGGTTGGTCTTTATTTTATATTATAAATGCAAGTTTAACTTGATTAATGAGGAATTTAATAAGTATTACTTCTGTGAACAAATATTTTCATTGCATAATATAAATTTTAAAGAACTATTCAGATTAATTTTGACTATTTTATTATGTATGTTTGAACAGGGGCGGGGGGGGGGAACTTACTTCATTGATATGAACAGGTAAGATAAGCATGTCAGTTATATCTAAGGAGCATGTCCTCTGAAAATATGAGTCATAGTAATGAAAATGCTATAAAAATCTAAAGAATTATGGTTAAGATGCATTTTCTTTGTCACACAGCAAGGTCAAAATAAGGTTCTAAAAGTACAGTAAAAAGTATATGCTAGAGATTTCAGAGGTTCTGCTGTTGTTGTAATTGCACTTTCAAGGCTTCAGTTAGAATAACACTAGCATGTTTTTGTCTGTCTAGACCATCTACCTCTGGCCAACACTCTGGCCATGTGTGTCAATATTCAGAAGAAAGCAAGGGGTTTCTTGCAGGAGTGCTCGCCTTGGCTTGAGAGAGAGAGTGTCAAAAAGAATGAGTCACTCTCAGGATTGATTCCAGAAAATCTTTTGCCAAGCTGCATTTGCTAATGCAGTCATCTAAATCCCAGTGTCCACAGTGTCAACACAAGGCAAATTTGTCCTTGTCATTGCATGGTCAAAAGTCTCTCTTAAAAGATAGGAGAAAATTAATTAGACTACAGATTCATCCATAAAATGAAAGGAAAGGCTGCCTGGACAAAGGGATCTGGAAAGGAAGACTCATTTTTATTAGGAAACTCTTCACGTTTAGCTCAGGTAGCACACATTTATGTTGAAGAGATAACAGTTTGTTATTATTTCCAATATTGCAGTTAGCCAAGGAACAAATAATATGAATATTTCATCATTATTGATTATATTTATATTTACTTTATGGCAACATCTCCAAATTTGGTGATCTTAAAAAGTTTTTAAGTAAAACAAAAGTTGAGCCATTTAGACTCTGGAAGATCTCAAAAAATAAATAAAATAGTTGCTCTCTAAAGTCCATAGAAAACTAAACCAGGAAATGATTGTCTTACTTTTGTTTTAATCATCATAATGGAAATATATGTTATACATTTTTAAATGGTTGGCCATTGAAAGTACGTAACTTTTATATGCTTTTGCTATCTTACAGCAAGAAGAAAGTTTTTTAGAATACCTAACCTGAAGCCTTTTTTTTAAACCTAAAAACTATTTCACCCTTATTCCTGACTTGAGCACTATGACGATAAAATGTCATAAAAATACATTTTGTAAAAGTGAGACTAGAGTAACGAAAAATTTTCCAGCCACTTTACTAATGGGGAAAATAGCCCTTGAGTTTGGACACTGTAGAAGTTGGACATCTGAAGACACAATTAGCATTAACTCCCACTGGGAAAATAATAAAGGTTGTGACATAATATACTGGAGAGAATATTAGATTTGACTTATGGAAAGTATTTTGCATTCTTTAATTCATGACATATAAAAAGAACAAGAGAAATTGGGTGTCACATGCTTCATAGGTATCATTCCCCTAAATGGGTCATAGAAGAGTGATGAGTGTGTTTTCTCTATAGTAATAAGTGCTAAATATGAGTGCTGTAATTAGAAAAATGAGAAAAATTTAATCTTTTGTGCCAAAAGTGTTTTGAGAAAGTGATGATTAAATCACATAATAAATTCTATGTGTCAGGGACAAAGAAAAGTAAATAGATCTTTACTTACAAAAATACTTAACACTCCTCACCTCACCAGCAGGGCCCTCAGAATTGCACGTGATAAAGAATAAAGATCACAAAAGAATATTGGCAGAATAGAGTCAGCTTGATGAATGCAAAATGGTTCTATGGACACATCAAAAAGATATTTTAAAAACTTTGCTTTGAGAAACAAATTAAATCTGTATAATTTGATGTTCTTTATTTCCCTCTTACTACATTTAACTTTCCATTCTTTATAGCCAAGTCTTTGCAAATAAAGCATTTAGTTTTTATTTACTTAATAAAGGCTCAGTAAGCAAGTTGAGTGTTAAGTCTTCCTTGAAAGAAATGTTTGGCAAGAAAAAAGGACAATGTTCTAAAATGAATGAATAATTCATATAGGATGGAGAAATTGTGGATGGAATAAAGTTAAATAAAAGTGTTGAAAACTTATTCCATTTATAATTTCTTAGAATCTGCTGTGCTCCAAGAACTTTATAAGGCACAGAGGAAAATACAAATAAAATAGGAGGGAGAGTTTACTGTCAATGACTTTTGAACATCATTGGGAAAACAAACTAGTATTATACAACTTGTTTTCATGAAGAGCAGATTTAGTATTGTCATGATTAATTAATCATATTTTTATCTTCAACAATCTAAGATTACAGCTGAAGTTAAATTGGTGAACAGTTGTGAAGCTGGGTGTCCTTTTGGTTGCTACCACTGTATCAGAAGGAACCCACTACCACGGCAGCCACACCAATTACTAAATGGGTACCTAAATTGTCAGGCACTGTTTTAATTCTTTTATGTTCATTAGCCTGTTTAATTTATGAAACGACCCAATTGTGCTGTGGTAGTTAGAACCATTATGTTTATTTTCGCAAATAAGAAACTCAGGAAATAGAGGTATTAAAGCACCTGTTCCAAGGTTCTGAGTGTAAGCAGCCTACTGCCTGAAGGACAAAGGCTGAAGTATGTCAAGTTCCCACAGTAGTGAAAACCAGTTATTTTGAAGACAAATGAGAATGGAAACAAAACCTTCCAAAACCTGTGGGATGCAGCAAAAGCAGTTCTAATTGAGAAGTTCATAGTTATACAAGACTACCTCAAGAAACAAGAAAAATCTCTGATAAAGCTTTTAAATGTACATTTAAGAAACTAGAGGGAAAAAAGAACAAACACCCAAAAATAGAAAGGGGGAAATAATAAAGATTAGAGTGGAAATAACTGAAATAGATAGCAATCAATACATAAAACCATAGAATCAGTCAGTGAAACTAAGAGCTAGTTGTTTGAAAAGATAAACAAAGCTGATAAACTTTTAGCAAGACTCATCAAGAAAAAAGAAAGAGGACTCAAAATCAGAAATAAAAGAAGAGAATTTAAAACCAATTCCACAAAAATACAAAGCTCTCTAACATCAATTTCAGGAAAATTTTCTGGATCTGTCTCCAGAGACAAGACAACAAAAGCAAAATAAATGAGAGGGACTTCATCAAGCTAAAAGATTGCAAAGCAAAGGAAACCCAAAACAAAAGGAAAGAAAACCTACTGAATGGGAAAAAATATTTGCAAATTACATGACTGATAAGGGTTAATATCAAACAATATTCAGTTCAGTCACTCAGTCATGTCCAACTCTTTGCAACCCCATGGACAGCATCTCAACCGGGCTTCCCTGATCATCACCAACTCCCGGAGCTTGCTCAAACTCATATCCATTGAGTTGGTGATGCCATCTAACCATCTCATCCTTGGTCATCCCTTTCTCCTCCTGCCTTCAGTCTTTCCCAACATCAAAGTCTTTTCCAAGGATTCAGTTCTTTGCATCAGGTGGCCAAAGTATTGGAGTTTCAGCTTGAGCATCAGTCCTTCCAATGAATATTGAGGACTGACTTTCTTTACGATTGACTGGTTGGGTCTCCTTGCTGTCCAAGGGACTCTCCAGAGTCTTCTCCAACACTACAGTTCAAAAGCATTGATTCTTTGGCATTCAGCTTTCTTTATAGACCGAATTTCACATCGATACATGACTACTGGATAAACCATAACTTTGACTAGATGGACCTTTGTTGACAAATTAATGTTGCTGCTTATTATTATTATTATTATTTTATCTTTTATTAAAGGATAATTGCTAACAGAATTTTGCTGTTTTCTGTCAAACCTCAACATGAATCATCCATAGGTATATATATATCCCCTCCCTTTTGAAACCTCCTCTGATCTCTCTCCCCATCTCACCCCTCTAGGTTGATACAGAGCCACTGTTTGAGTTTTTAATATGCTGCCTAGGTTGATCATCACTTGTCTTCCAAGGAGTAAGCATCTTTTAATTTCATGTCTGCAGTCACCATCTGCAGTGATTTTGGAGCCCCCCAAAATAAAGTCTGACACTGTTTCCATTGTTTCCCCAACTATTTGCCATGAAGTGATGGGACTGGATGCCATGATTGTCGTTTTTTAAATGTTGAGTTTTAAGCCAGCTTTTTCACTCTCCTCTTTCACTTTAATCAAGAGGCTGTTTAGTTCATCTTCATTTTCTGCCATAAGTGTGGTGTCATCTGTGTTTCTGAGGTTATTGATATTTCTCCCAGCAATCTTGATTCCAGCTTGTGCTTCATCCAGCCAGGCATTTAGCATGATGTACTCTGCAAGTAAGTTAAATAACCAGGGTGACAATATACAGCCTTGATACACTTCTTTCCCCATTTGGAACCAGTCTGTTGTTCCATGTCCAGTTCTAACTGTTGCTTCTTGACCTGCATACAGATTTCTCAAGAGGCAGGTCAGGTGGTCTGGTATTCCCATCTCTTGAAGAATTTTCCACAGTTTGTTGTGATCCACACCATCAAAGGCTTTGGTCTAATCAATAATGCAGAAGTAGATGTTTTTCTGGAATTTTCTTGCTTTTTCAGTGATTCAGTGGATGTTGACAATTTGATCTCTGGTTCCTCTGCCTTTTCTGAAACCAGCTTGAACATCTGGAATTCCACAGTTCATGTATTGCTGAAGCCTGGCTTGGAGAATTTTGAGCCTTATTTTGTGGACAGGGAGGCCTGGCGTGCTGTGATTCATGGGGTCGCAAAGAGTTGGACACGACTGAGCGACTGAACTGAAGATGAGTGCAGTTGTAAGGTAGTTTGAACATTCTTTGGCATTGCCTTTCTTTGGGATTACAGTGAAAACTGATGTTTTCCAGTCCTGTGGTCTTGCTGAGTTTTCCAAATTTTCTGGCATGCTCTGTGCAGCACTTTAACAGCATCATCTTTTAGGACTTGAAATAGTTCAGCGGAGTTCCATCACCTCCACTAGCTTTGTTTGTAGTGATGTTTCCTAAGGCCCACTTGACAAAGGACTCCAGGATGTCTGGCTGTAGTGAATGATCACACTATTGTGGTTATCTGGGTCATGAAGATCTTTTCTGTATAGTTCTTCTGGGTATTCTTGCCACCTCTTCTTAAGATCTTCTCCTTCTGTTAGGTTCATACCATTTTTGTCATTTATGTGCCCATTTTTGCATGAAATGTTCCCTTGGTATCTCCAGTTTTCTTGAAGAGATCTCTAGTGTTTCACTTTCTATTTTTTCCCTTTATTTCTTTGCACTGTTCACTGAGGAAGGCTTTCTTATCTCTCTTTGCTATTCTTTGGGACTCAGCATTCAAAGGGGTATATCTTTCCTTTTCTCTTTTGCCTTTACTGTCTCTTCTTTTCTTAGCTATTTAAAGGCCTCCTCAGACAAACATTTTGCCTTTTTGCATTTCTTTTTCCTGGGGGTGGTTTTGATCCCTGCCTCCTGCCCAATGTCATGAACCTCAGTCCATCGTTCTTCAGGCACTCTGTCTGTCAGATCTAACCCCTAGAATCTATCTGTCACTTGCACTGTATAATCATAAGGGATTTGATTTAGGTAATACCTGAATGGACTAGTGGTTTTCACTACTTTCTTCAATTTAAGTCTGAATTTGGAAATAAGGAGTTCATGTTCTGAGCCACAGTCAGCTCTCATCTTGTTTTGGCTGACTGTACAGAATTTCTCTGTCTATGGCTGCAAAGAATATAATCAGTCTGATTTTGGTATTGACCATCTGGTGATGTCCATGTATAGAGTCTTCCCTTTTGTTGCTGGAAGAAGGTGTTTGCTATGATCAGTACATTCTCTTGGCAAAACTCTGTTAGCCTTTGCCCTGCTTCATTTTGTACTCCAAAGCCAAATTTACCTGTTACTCCAAGTATCTCTTGACTTCCTACTTTTTCATTCTGGTCCCCTATAATGAAAAGGACATCTTTTGGGGGTGTTATTTCTAGAAGGTCTTGTAGGTCATCATAGAACCATTCAGTTTCAGCTTTTACAGCATTACTGGTTGGAGCATAGACTTGTATTACTGTGATATTGAATGGCTTGCCTTGGAAACGAACAGAGATCATTCTGTCATTTTTGAGATTGCACCCAAGTGCTGCATTTCAGACTCTTGTCAACTATTAGGGCTACTCCATTTCTTCTAAGGCAGTCTTGCTATAATGGTCATCTGAATTAAATTCGCACATTCCAGTCCATTTTCATTTACTGATTCCAAAAATTTGATGTTCACTCTTGCCATCTCCTGTTGACTACTTCTAATTTACCTTGATTCATGGACCTAACATTCCAGGTTCCTATGCAATATTGTTCTTTATAGCATCAGACTTTACTTCCATCACCTGTTTTGTCCACAACTGGGCATTATTCTCACTTTGGCTCTGTCTCTTCATTTTTTCTGGACTTATTTCTCCACTCTTCTCCAGTAGCATATGGGGCACCTACTAACTTGGGGAGTTCATCTTTCAGTGTCCTGTCTTTTTGCCTTTTCATACTGTTCATGGGGTTCTCAAGAATACTGAAGTGATTTGCCATTCCTTCTCCAGTGGACCATGTTTCGTCAGAACTCTCCACCATGACGCGTCCATCTTGGGTGGCCATAAACAACATGGCTCATAGTTTCACTGAGTTAGACAAAGCTGTGGTCCATGTGATCAGTTTGATTACCTTTCTGTGATTGTGATTTTCATTCTCTCTGCTCTCTAATGGATAAAGATGAAGCTTATGGAAGCTTCCTGTTGGGAAAGACTGACTTTGGGGGAAACTGGGTTGTCGGAGTCCAGCTCCAGCAGCCAGGGATTTAACCTGAAGGGATAACCGACAGTGTTGGTGTGTAACGATGCAGCCTTTCAGTTTTATTGGACTGTGCATTTATTTCAAGTTTAAGATTTTTTTAAAATACTTTTACAAAAGCATTAGGTCAGAGGTTTGACATTTTCAGTTCCCCCTCACCCAGATTTATTATCTCCATAAATCATTGTTGCCCTTCAAACAGAGTTTCTGCTTCAGCGATTCTCTCGGAATCAGTTTTACCATCTATTATCTACTTCCTCTTATGTGTCCTATAGTTCACTTGTGATTACACTGTAACTCATGCTACATTCTTCAGTTTATTTCTTACCTTTTTAAATCCTGTTTGCCCCTTACATCCTGAGCTCAGTATCTCTTAAAAAGGCTTCTAGCTATTAGTATCTCTAAAATTCCTAACCTCTATAAGCCATAGTAAAATATGCTAACATTACAACATTCCTTAAATCTTTAACTTCTAACTATTTTATTTCTAAGTCCTCAATTCAGTAAACTCCTTTGCCATAAACATTTTCCTCACAAATAGGCTTCAGATAGCAGTGCCTCCCATGGCCTCAAGCTGCAGCCTATGTGCTCATCCTGGAACACTCTTTTGTAAAAGTCCTTAGATGACAATGATTAACTTTATGAATTATTCTCTGAGCACAGCTGCAGAAGGCTTTGTGCCTTCTCATGCTCCTCTCAGGAACAATAAGCACCTTAATATTCCTTTTCAGTCAACTCAGCCAATGAGAGGAAAAAACAAATCAGAATCACAAGGCCTATCTCCTTCATCCCAGGTCCGTGCCTGCGGGACAAAGAGAGGGGGGTTGGGGCTGTGCCTCCATTTTGTCAGTAATGCCTAACGCTGCTCCTGACACTGGGTCTTGTTCTGATAGGTGAAGCCATACTCAGTCAATCTTTAAGCCAATTTTCTGTGCTGGGGAGGGCTGTTTTCCCTCCTTTTTGTTTGACCTGAGACCAAATTATGGTGGAGGTAATGAAGATTGTGGTGACCTCTTTCAAAAGATCCCATGCATGCACTGCCACAGTCAGTGCCCCTGACCCTGCAGCAGGCCACCACCAACCCACGTCTCTGCCAAAACTTCCTGGACACTCACAGGCAAGTCTGGATCAGTATCTTGTGGGGTCAGTGCTCCTTTCACCTGGGTCCTGGTGCACACAAGGTTTTGTCTGTGCCCTCCAAGAGTCTGTTTCCCTAGTCCTGTGTAAGTTCTGTAATCAAATCCCACTGGCCTCCAAGGTCAAATTCCCTGAGGTTTTTAGTCCCTTTGTTAGATCACCTGGTTGGGAAATCTGTCGTAAGTCCCATAACTTTCTTCATGCAGTTAAATATCAAAAAACATATAATCCAATTTTAAAATGGTCAATGGACCTAAATGGACATTTTTCCAAAGAAAAATACACAAATATTCATAAGGCAATGAAAAGATGCTTAACATCACTAATCATTGCTGCTGCTGCTGCTGCTGCTGCTAAGTCGCTTCAGTCATGTCCGAGTCTGTGCGACCCGATAGATGACAGCTCACCAAGCTCCTCCATCCCTGGGATTCTCCAGACAAGAACACTGGAGTGGGTTGCCATTTCCTTCTCCAATGCATAAAAGTGAAAGTGAAGTTGCTCAGTCGTATCTGATTCTTCACAACCCCATGGACTGCAGCCCACCAGCTCCTCCATCTGTGGGGTTTTCCAGGCAAGAGTACTAGCGTAGGGGTGCCATCACCTTCTCCGTCACTAGTCATTAGGGAACTGCAAATATAAACCACAATGAGATATCATCTTATACTTGTCAAATAGTTATTATTAAAAAGAAAACAAAAGAAATCAAGTTTTGGTGAAGATTTGGAGAAAAGGTTACCATCGTTCACTATTGGTGAAAATGTAAATGGTACAGCTACTATGTTAAACAGTACAGTCATTTCTCAAAAAGTTAAAAAGCAGAACCACATGATTTGGCAGTTTCACTTCTAGACATTTATCTGAGGAAAATAAATACACCAATCAAGAAGATATATTTACTCCAATGTGCAACATTATTTACAATAGCCAAAATGTTATTTCACTGTTAGTTGAGTGGATAAAAAAATATATGGTGTAATAACATTCCATACACAATGGAATTCTACTCAGCCAGAAATATAATGAAAATTTGCCATTGCAACAAAAAAGAGAGACCTAGTGGGTATTATGCTAAGTGAAATAATTCATATCAAATGTGGCATGATTTTACTTTATGTAGTGTCTAAAAGCAAAACAAACTAACAAAAACAGAAATAGATTCATGGATATAAGGAACAAACTAGTGGTTGCTGGAGAGAATGATGTGTGGGAAGGAGCAATGAAATAGGTGAGGAAGATTAAGAGATACAAACAAAATTAAGAGATACAAACTTTATCAACTTCCAGTTATAAAAACAATGAGTGATGGGAATATAATGTTCAACATAGGGAATCCAGGAGATAATATTGTTATAACTTTATATGGTGACAGATAGTAGCTAGACTTATCATGCTGATCATTCTGTAATGTACAAATGATATCAAATAACTGTTATATACTTTAAACTAATGAAATAAGTCGATTATATTTCAGTATTTCTCTAATACATTAGAAGTGTTAGAGACACTGAACAAATCCCAGAGGCCAAGTTTCATCAGTTTTATTCTTTGCACTACTTGGGTATCATGGTTATTCTCAAAGAGTGGAACATTCTATTTAATAAATAGTTTAAATTGATGTTTGCCTCTCTTAGCAAAAGTGGATGTCTGAATTTGTTTATAGGCATGCAGTCATAGATTTAAATACAATTTTTAACATTGTCTGTCTAGTGTTTTTTGAGGTATAGTTTTTACTGGACCATGGCCCCTTACCAGAAAGTCTTCCTTGTTCTACTGTGACTACCAAGAGCTGAAGTTACAAAGGTCTCCCCAAGCTCTAAGAAACTGCAAAGTAAAATCACCCTCTATCTCTTTTTTGAAGATTTCCAAAACAGAAGTCTTGCCTTTCTTTCCAATTTTCACTTTGAAAATCCTGTATGAAAATGTAAGAGTAGTAGCGAAGTGACTGGAATAAGCTTCTCTCAATTCACTGGTAAGTTTTGGGGAAAAAGACAACATTTCATCATGAGACATTTGATTTTTGAAAAAATCATAGCTAAACTTAGAAAATAAGTTGTTGAAATTGAACTCTACTATATGTTGTTCTTTGAAATGCCCCCAACTTGACAAAATTATACCAATAAAAGCATAATAAATATATTATTCATTTCTCAGCAGTTTAGGCTGTGCAGTTAGAAAAAGTGATATTTCTAAAGCTTACTTCATTACTATTAATAATTAGTTACTATTACTGTTAATAATTACTATTGACAACTATAGATTGGGGGCAGGAGGAGAAGGGGACGACCGAGGATGAGATGGCTGGATGGCATCACTGACTCGATGGACGCGAGTCAGAGTGAACTCCAGGAGTTGGTGATGGACAGGGAGGCCTGGTGTGCTGCAATTCATGGGGTTGCAAAAAGTCGGACATGACTGAGCGACTGAACTGAACTGACTGACAACTATTGTAAACTTTTTATAATACATAAATATAGTTTATAATAAAAATAAAATAGCTATTATAAAATAACTATTACACAACTATTATAAAAGTGCTTTTTTTATAAAGTAGGGTGAATAATACTTTCTCTGTCATAGATTGAGAATTAAATATACCTAATTAATTAAAACTGTGTGTAAAGCATACTGTTTGTTTGATACAGGGTAACGACTCAACAAATGTTAGTTATTATCACATACATTTTAGAGAAGAATATTTTATATTTATCTACATTAAATGTGTTTTAGTATAACTTTTCTTTTAAAAAAAAATATAGAGCAAGGTTGTCAATTGTTTAATCTGAGATTGCTGATGTGCTCAGTTGTGACTGACTTTTTGCAACCCCATGGACTGTAGCTTGCCATGTTCCTCTGTCCATGGAATTTTCCAGGCAAGAATACTGGAGCGGGTTTCCTTCTCCAAATTTCCTTCTCCAAATCTGAGGTTATGCCCTTTCTATTACCTTGCTGCTCATATATTCCCTCTTGTGTTAAATGACAGTGATAGCATTACTTAGTGGTAGTCATTTTTATTCTTATATCCTTATCTGACAAAAATAAAGGTAAAAGGAGAAATAAGAGAAAGGCAGGGTAGCTAATAATATGATGCCCTAGAAGTTACGTAAAGAATAAGTTTCAAAAGATAAAAATAATTGAAAGCATCAAGGGCTGTTTGGAGAGGTTAGAGGATAAAAATTTAGGAAAAGATTGGTTTTATCAATTTATTTTTCTAAAATTATTTTCAGAATTTTGCACAATTAAACTCAGTTTCTCCTCTGTTAACTGAAAAGTCTGATATAATAAAGTTGGACAGAAACAAATTAAGCATTTTCACCTAAACTTTTATAGATGGTTTTTGTGTGGATCTATTAAAATTTAGTGGGGAGGGGAAATTATATGCATAGCTTGCATTTCCTAATTAAACAATGCCTTCATTAAGGCCATCATGGTTTATCAGTCAGATTAATTACAACAGCTGCTGTCCCTTCATATTGCCAGATGTTGTAGGTTCTCCATAGACTTAATGGATCATGGATGCAACTAAGTAACAAAATATATCATTAAATAGACATAATATTCTACATTTTTGTGTTAATAGATGCTTTATTATATATAGGTGATTACTTATGTGCAAAAACAGTTTTGTATAGTCCTAGGGTATATGTACTTTCATGGAATATAGTTAGCTCTTAAATTATGTAAAATTCTTTACATTTTTTTGAAGTTAAAAAAAAATGTCATTTAACCCATAGTCAACTATTTACATGTGATGCTTTAGTTTTTATTTTTCTATGTTCATTACAATCATTTAAGTATTCAACTCAACAAATTAAATTTAGCACATAAAATTCTAATGTAATCTCTTTGGGGAAATACTACAATGAATAAGAGATGGTTCAGTTCAGTTCAGTTGCTCAGTTGTGTACGACTCTTTACGACCCCATGAATTGCAGCACGCCAGGCCTCCCTGTCCATCACCATCTCCCGAAGTTCACCCAAACCACGTCCATCAAGTCAATGATGCCATCCAGCCATCTCATCCTCTTTCATCCCCTTCTCCTCCTGCCCCCAATCCCTCCCAGCATCAGAGTCTCTTTCCCAATGAGTCAACTCTTCACATGAGGTGGCCAAAGTACTGGAGTTTCAGCTTTAGCTTCATTCCTCCCAAAGAACATCCAGGACTGATCTCCTTTAGAATGGACTGGTTGGATCTCCTTTCAGTCTGTGGGACTCTCAAGAGTCTTCTCCAACACCACAGTTCAAAAGCATCAATTCTTCAGCACTCAGCTTTCTTCACAGTCCAACTCTCACATCCATACATGACTACTGGGAAAACCATAGCCTTGACTAGATGGTTAGTGATCTTTAAAAGCATTTATTAGGATGAAGTCATGACAAATTAGAGGAGTCAAAATAAAATTGTTGGAGTATGCTTGGGATCCCCATAAATTCAATATGTATAAGCATGGTCCAAAAAATGTGGACATGAAAATGACAGCAGTAGCAAAAATTTATTACATTTACTTTTATTGTGACCACATTGTATTCAAAGGAAGGTCATATATATTTATATTCTTAAAGGAGATTTAATACAATATCCTTACAGAATTTCCAAAGCTACAGGCTACAGTCAGCCTTGGTACTTTGGTCAGAACTTGGTTTACTATGATGACCTCCTTTATCACTTTCCTGAAATGGTGGTGGTTCTCTACATCAGTAAAGGTCATTTCAGAATTTCATTCTGCTGCTTTATGTTGAGAGTGATGTCTGAATTTTGTCTTTTCAATATTAGTTTTGTCTTTTGTCAATTTCATCAGCAGAAATAATTCCTAGTTGTAATAAACTAGCTTAAGATATTCTCTTTCACTTCAGTTCAGTCGCTCAGTCATGTCTGACTCTTTGTGACCCCATGAATCACAGCACGCCAGGCCTCCCTGTCCATCACTAACTTCTGGAGTTCACTCAGACTCATGTCCATTGAGTCAGTGATGCTATCCAGCCATCTCATCCTCTTTCATCCCCTTCTTCTGCCCCTAATCCCTCCCAGCATCAGAGTCTTTTCCATGACACAACTCTTCACATGAGGTGGCCAAAGTATTGGAGTTTCAGCTTTAACATCATTCCTTCTAAAGAACACCCAGGACTGATCTCCTTTACGATGGACTGGTTGGATCTCCTTGCAGTCCAAGGGACTCTCAATAGTCTTCTCCAACACCACAGTTCAAACGAATCAATTCTTTGGTGCTCAGCCTTCTTCACAGTCCAACTCTCACGTTCATACATGACTACTGGAAAAAACATAGCCTTGACTAGACGGACCTTAGTTGGCAAAGTAATATCTCTGCTTTTGAATATGCTGTCTAGGTTGGTCATAACTTCTCTTCCAAGGAGTAACCATCTTTTAAGTTCATGGCTGCAGTCACCATCTGCAGTGTTTCGGAGCCCCCAAAAATAAAGTCTGACACTGTTTCCACTGTTTCCCGTCTATTTCCCATGAAGTGATGGGACCAGATGCCATGATCTTCGTTTTCTGAATGTTGAGCTATAAGCCAACTTTTTCACTCTCCTCTTTCACTTTCATCAAGAGGCTTTTCAGCTCCTCTTCACTTTCTGCCATAAGGGTGGTGTCATCTGCATATCTGAAGTTATTGATATTTCTCCCAGCAATCGATTCCAGCTTGTGTTTCTTCCAGTCCAGCGTTTCTCATGATGTACTCTGCATATAAGTTAAATAAGCAGGGTGACAATATACAGTCTTGACGTACTCCTTTTCCTATTTGGAACCAGTCTGTTGTTCCATGTCCATTTCTAACTGTTGCTTCCTGACCTGCATATAGGTTTCTCAAGAGGGCGGTTAGGTGGTCTGGTATGCCCATGTCTCTCAGAATTTTCCACAGTTTATTGTGATCCACACAGTCAAGGCTTTGGCATAGTCAACAAAGCAGAAATAGATGTTTTTCTGGAACTCTCTTATTTTTCCAATGATCCAGTGGATGTTGGCTATTTGATCTCTGGTTCCTCTGCCTTTTCTAAAACCAGCTTGAACATCAGGAAGTTCATGGTTCACATATTGCTGAAGTCTGGCTTGGAGAATTTTGAGCATTACTTTACTAACATGTGAGCTGAGTGCAATTGTGCAGTAGTTTGAGCATTCTTTGGCATTGCCTTTCTTTGGGATTGGAATGAAAACTGACCTTTTCCAGTCCTGTGGCCATTGCTGAGTTTCCCAATTTTGCTGGCATATTGAGTGCAGCACTTTCACAGCATCCTCTTTCAGGATTTGAAACAGCTCAACTGGAATTCCATCCCCTCCACTAGCTTTGTTTGTAGTGATGCTTTCTAAGGCCCACTTGACTTCACATTCCAGGATATCTGGCTCTAGATGAGTGATCACACCATTGCAATTATCCGGGTCATGAAGATCTTTTTTGTACAGTTCTTCTGTGTATTCTCTTTACCACATATCAATTGTTATACCAATACTAAATAATTTAGCCATTAATCATAAGATGAATTTGGATGGTTCTTTGAATGTTCGTGCAAAGATGGGCTCAATAAAGGACAGAAATGGTATGGACCTTACAGAAGCAAAGATATTATGAGGAGGTGTCAAGAATGCACAGAGGAACTTTACAAAAAAGATCTTCATGACCCAGATAATCATGATGGTGTGATCACTCACCTAGAGCCAGACATCCTGGAATGTGAAGTCAAGTAGGTCTTAGGAAGTATCACTACAAACAAAGCTAATGGAAGTGATGGAATTGAGCTATTTCAAATCCTAAAAGATGTTGCTGTGAAAGTGTTGCACTCAATATGTCAGCACATTTGGAAAACTCAGCAGTGGCCACAGGACTGGAAAAGATCAGTCTTCATTCCAATCCCAAAGAAATGCAATGCCAAAGAATGCTCAAACTACTGCACAATTGCACTCATCTCACACACTAGTAAAGTAATGCTCGAAATTCTTCAAGCCAGGCTTCAGCCATACGTGAACCATGCACTTCCTTATGTTCAAGCTGGTTTTAGAAATGGCAAAGGAATCAGATCAAATTGCCGACATCCACTGGATCATTGGGAAAACAAGAGAGTTCCAGAAAAACATCTATTTCTGCTTTATTGACTATGCCAAAGCCTTTGACTGCGTGGATCACAATAAACTGTGGAAAATTCTGAGAGAGATTGGCATACCAGACCACCTGACCTGTCTCCTGAGAAGTCTGTATGCAGGTCAAGAAGCAACAGTTAGAACTGGACATGGAACCGCAAACTGGTTCCAAATAGAAAAAGCAGTATGTCAAGGCTGTATATTGTCACCCTGCCTATTTAACTTATATGCAGAGCACATCATGAGAAATGCTGGGCTGCATGAAACACAAGCTGGAATCAAGATTGCCAGGAGAAATATCAACAACCTCAGATAGGCAGATGACACCACCCTTATGTCAGAAAGTGAAAAAGAACTAAAGAGCCTCTTGAAAGTGAAAGAGGAGAGTGAAAAAGTTGGCTTAATGCTCAACATTAAGAAAACTAAGATCATGGCACCTGGTCCCATCACTTCATGGCAAATATATCAGGAAACAGTGGAAACAGTGGTTGACTTTATTTTTATGGGCTTCAAAATCACTGTAGATGGTGATTGCAGCCATGAAATTAAAAGACGCTTACTCCTTGGAAGGAAAGTTATGAGCAACCTAGACAGCATATTAAAAAGAAGAGACATTACTTTCCCAACATAGGTTTGTATAGTCAAGGCTATGATTTTTCCAGTGGTTATGTATGGATGTGAGAGTTGAACTTGGAAGAAAGCTGAGCACCGAAGAATTGATGCGTTTGAACTGTGGTGTTGGAGAAGACTCTTGAGAGTCCATTGGACTGCAAGGAGGTCCAACCAGTCCATCCTAAAGGAGATCAGTCCTGGGTGTTCATTTAAGGACTGATGCTGAAGCTGAAACTCCAATACTTGGGCAACCTCATGCGAAGAGTTGACTCATTTGAAAAGTCCCTGATGCTGTGAGTGGTTGGAGGCAGGAGGAGAAGGGGATGAAAGAGGATGAGATGGCTGGATAGCATCACCAACTTGATGGACATGAGTTTGAGTGAACTCCGGGAGTTGATGGTGGACAGGGAGGTTTGGTGTGCTGTGATTCATGGGGTCACAAGGAGTCGGACATAACTGAGTGATTGAATTGAACTGAACTGAACAGGTATGTCAGCCAGCTAGGAAGTAAATCTCTCAGTCTAACCTGAGGTGACCACAGCCCTGACTGAGACCATGTCTACCAGCTCAAGAGAGACTCTAAGCCAGATTTGTCCAGCTAAACCACTCTTGGATTTCCACAGAAACTATGAGATAAGAAATGGTTGTTGTTTTAAGCCACTACATTTTTTGTAATTTATATAGATAGCTATTATGTTGATAAAATCAAATGATAAGGAAGACAACTTTTTGTGTCACAGATTTATGGTTATTCTTTAATAATGTGGCTCTCAATAAATATACTTTCTTAAATCAGAAGTTAACTTTTATTTCTTAGATAAAAGTGCCTTAGGAAAGCAAGTTTTGTTATTGGATGATGACTATATGGATATACATGTTTTAACTTTTTACTTTATAGTGGAATAGATTGATCAACAATGTTGTGTTAGTTTCAGGTATACAGCAAAGTGATTCAGTTATACATATACATGTGTCTATACTTGTTCAAATTATTTTCCTATTTAGGTTGTTAATTAGTATTGATTAGAATTCCCTGTGCTATACACCAGGTCATTGTTGGTTATTCATTTTAAATATAGCAGTGTGTACATGTCAATCCCAAATCCCTAACTATTCACCCCAACCCTACCTCACTTGTAACCATAAATTCATTCTCTAAGTGTTGTCTCTTTATTTATGCTTTAATGATATAGTTATTATTCTGTTATGTTTCATTGAGACAGAATTTTTAAAATAGCATTTAGCTTATCTTTAGTTGATAGCCAGTATTTAATTAATATTGAATGCAAATGACTTTTTCTTGACATTTGTAGAAAATCACATCTGACTTATAGAAGTGCCTCCTGAATTATAGGTGCCCCCTGAATTTGAATTTGCCTCCCTATTCAAGATATATATATATATGTGTGTGTGTATGTATATATATGTATGTATCTACATAATCCATTATCTTATTTTGATTCAAATGTTAGCCTATTTGTTGTGTTCAATAATTATCAAAGAAAACTGAAAACTATATTGAGGTGTAGGATATTTAAGTTCAAATTTCCTGTCAACTGTGACTTGATGTAGGTCTTTGTTATAAACCAGTGGGACATAATTTTAATTAAATTTAAGTGCTTTTTTCTACATATGAGTCATGGGAAAAAGGTAATTTGAGGTCATTTTTATTGGAAAGAAAGAAACACTAAGACTTATAGAAATTAGTAGCCCACAGTTACCTGAATGAACAAATACACCAAACTAGTAAATTATACCTTAATGAAATTTAAGAATATAAGTTTATGGACAATGAATTAGAATTATTAGTTACTAAATATTTAGATAGGAATATTAAGAAACTTTTCAAACTTTTAATTTTAAAAGATCACAGAAGATGAATATCAATGAAATATCAATCCAGTAATCAACTGAAAACTAATGCCTTTAAACAAAAATATCAATTGCTTTCATTTACTAATTTGTTCTTTCTTGTCTTTTTGATAATAGTCATTCTAACAGGTATTTGTATTTCATTGATAGTTAATGATGTTAGAATCTTTTCATGTGTCTGTTGGCGATCTGTATGTGTCCTTTGGACAAATACTATTTAGATCCTCTGCCCATTATTTAATTGGATTATGTGTTGTTGGTTTTTTTCCTGTTTACTTGTATGAGTTCTTTCTGTATTTTAAATATTAACTCCTTATCAGATAAATGACTTGTAAATATTTTCTGATTTAGTAGGTTGTCTTTTCATTTTGTTGATTGTTTCCTTTACAGTTCAGAAGCTTTTTTTAAAGAAGTCCCACTTGTTTGTTTTCATTTTTGTGTCCTTTGCTTTTAGGCTCAAATCCAAAAATCCATCAACCACCATCAGTGGCAAGTTGCCTATGGCCTATGTTTTTATTCTAAGAGTTTTATGGTTTCAGGTGTTATGTTAAAATCTTAACACATTTTAAGTTAATTTTTATGTACAGTTTAAGATAGTGATCCATTTTCTTTCTTCTGCATGTAGCTATCCTTTGTCACTTTTATAATCTACTTTGTATCTTAGAATTATATGATCTTATCCCCAAATTCTTCTTAGTTAGGGATTTTTTATTTTTTCTTTAGTAAAACTCTGCTTAGAGTCAGGATTCAATGTTTAGTTGTTGAATTGGACTATTGGATTTAGATAGTAAAATTCCACATTAAAATTAATCTTTTGAGAATTGTAGAATTTTCACTTTGTCTAACAGATTGTCAATCCATATTCCTGTGACAAACTGCTTGATTCAGAAGGGTTCTTACTTAAACTACATTAGTCAATAAAAGTGATTGTTCTTTACACGTGACATTTGTATAAATTACTCTCCTCTGCAACAGTTATTTAACTAAAAATAGCATTACTGTGTATTTACCAGGCAGTATGGATTCAAATAAGCTCAAAAAAATAAGGTGAAAATAAATCCTTTCTAGTATTTACCAGGCTAAAATCTAAATTAGTTCCATTTTAGGTGTGTAAGGATTAAAAGAGACTGTTTCTGTTGAAAAAGCCAAAAGAGAACTTGAGATAAAAGGGATATTTTGAAAATGTGTGAAGGCAACAAAGGAAATGTTATCAGGGATTTTTTTCTCCACTTTATCTGTAGGTATGTTGATAAAATGGAAATTAATTTAATCTTGAGAAAACGGAAATATTTATGGTTGAAGCAGTGACAAGTAAACTAATAGACATGAAGATTCTCAGCTTGAGAAATACATCACATTTTTCTATAAGGTAATCTCTAGACCAGCCTGATATGCTACCTCATTCTAAATTATTAAGTTGTGGTTAATAACCTTTCTCAGGAGGTCTGTTTAATTTTTTTTTTTTTTTTTTTGGTGAATTGGGAACTGACATTTTGACAGATAGTGAGTATTGACATATTTGTGGTCAGATCAGAATTTGGCACTGCTATTACCTCACGTTTATTTTTAAATTTATAATATTAATTTGAGTTTCCATAAAGGTGGAAAAGATACCTGTTGAAGAGAAACTATATTAAGGCCCCATGCCTATCTATTCAAAACTTAGGCTATTTCAGTTAAAAAAAAAAAAATTCCAACATTTCCTATTAATCAGTGTGACTTATAGCCATACTGTGGGGAAAAAAAAAAAAAAAAACTGCAGTTTTTGAGAGAGAATTCTTAGAAAAAAGGTCCATGCTATGAATACTTGTAGTGTATTTCACTATGATTTCCTCGTTCTCCTCGGAACCAAACAAAATAATAAGAGCAATTTAAAAATCAGTAATCTAAATTTTGCAAATTTTATATTTAAAAGTTAAAAAACAACTGAGACTGGCCAAGCCCTAGTATGAAAAGTAGTGGAGAATAAGGGTTCCTGAAGCAGCAAAGTTTAGAGAATTATCCCAGAATGCTTTCCCTTGTTATGAAAGAGGTACTCTGGAGAGCTATATTTATAACAACCATACCTAGAACTGAGATGAGCAAGAATGAGATGGAGAAGAAGCAGAATGTAGAGGAGAGGTGTAGGTACAAAAGCCAACTAAGAAAGGGAATGAGGGATTACTAGATTAATAGATATAATAAAGGTAACATCTCTGAGGCTTGCTAAGCTTTAACAAGTCATAAATACAGAAATTCTTATTTTAAGGTCTGTAAAAGCTAATGACCATATCCTGGTCCCTGGTGTCTGGGGGGAAGGGATAAGTTTTTCAGGCCAAATCTCTGCTGGATTGACTTCTGACACAAAAAGTCACCTCTTGACACTGGAAGCAGTCAAGATCAGTTTATGGATATATGCTGGAGTCAAGAGTGGTGGATATCAATCTGGAAGGGAACATGAATAATCACATATATCCTGCAAGCCATACAACAGCAAAGAAAGCAAAGGGGCTCATAGTAAAAGAGTATAAGAAAACTGAAGGAGTTTTCCTAAAACTGAAGGACACCTTAGCCGAAGACTGACTATTAAGGAAGTACGGGATTTGGGCCCTGAAAGAGGAGTGACTGATTGCTACCAGGCAGTGACCATGGGAGGCCTGAAAGATTGTTTGCCAGAATGGTCTCAATTTTCCACACCTCCCTGCATCCTCACCCTTTGTAACAGAACTCTGTAGCTCCATCTCTTTAAATAAAGGAATCTACAAACCCACCTCTTGCCTCATGCCTCATGGTTTGTTTTGATCAGGAGAGTGGTAGAAGTGGCATTGTGCCAGTTTTAAGTGCAGATCTCAAAAGACACTTGGATGTACAAGCCTGTGTTAACTGCTAGAAGAGGAGAAACCACTTAAAGCAGTGATGAGTCACTCTTACTGAAGCCATCCTGAATCAGCCAGCTCCTAGTCAACTCACAAGCTACAGTCAGTCCTGACTCAAATCAACAGAACTGCTTAGCCACCTCTTCAGTTCATGAGAAAAGTAATCAGGTAGGTTTGTTTTTTTTTCTTTAAGCTACCATGTTGGGGTTGTTGATTATCCAGCAATAGCTAATGATATGGGAGATTTGAACATTCAAGATAGAAAGGAATGGAGGAAGGAAGGAAGGGGTGGAACACCCAAGGTGATTCTTATTTATTTAATCAGTACATCTTAGAGGGTTCTATTTTCCCATCCCCCGCCCCACCCCCACCCAATGATTAAGTGCTGCTACAAAAAAGGATTTAAGCTAATCATCTCATCATTGAGATAATAATTAATTTACAAACTAGTGTCATCATGCCTATTGGGGCTGGCAATCGCAACTTCAATCTCCAAATTACTAAGCATTTTTACAACTGATATCTCATCTTTCCTTTACCAATTATGGAATGTGTTGAGGAAATGTAACAGGCTTCATTAGAATAAAGCAGTCTGTAGTGACAGAGTTTGTCCAGCATTCCTGTTTCATGAACCCAAATTCTGATGGTGCAAAGGAAAACAAAAAAACTGGTACATGACGTATCTCAAATTCTTATTATCCTAAAAATTTCTAAAGAGTGGTAACAGCATTTTACACATCTATGCCATCTTCATCCAATCTTCACAGTTTACTTGTAACTGGGGATATTATTTAAACCTTGTGCTTTAGTTCCCTCAACTATCAAATGTAAATGTTTTCATTGTAAATGACTTATTGTCAGAATTAAATAATGTAATACATGTAGAGAAATTTGATCAATGTCTGGCATATCGTCAGCATTAAGTAAATGTCATGGAATAGTAGTTGTATAAAATAATCAAAGGTTGTCACAGATAACTAAACATTAGCTTAAACTGATAAATACCAAGCTAAATATTTCCCCTTTAATCGTGTTAACCTGAGCTTGTTCTGCTGTGTTAGACTAAGGGGGCATTTTTTCAAACATGGCTGCTAAATTCTTTAAAGGTTTTGACTAAAAACAAGCCTACTCATTCTCTTAATGCTTTTAATCTTTGATTTAATGATTAAGATTTTATGATGACTCTACCATTGAGAAGTGAATGAAAACAGAGTTTGTCTTTCTCATTTCAGAGTACATAAATATATGTAGTGAATAGAACCTTACCTACAGACATAATTGGTACTTTTCATTCTGAAATAGAGGTTTAAAAACCAAATATGAGAGATAATCTTAGAAAGAAATTATAAGTATAGATTGTGTCATCAAAGTGCCAAAACAAATCAGACAATTCAATAAAAGTTTCCATCTTGTAAGCATCATTCCAGATTGTTGTCAAGTATTAGGATGGGGATTTTCACTGATAGGGCTACCTTTTAAATTAATTTACCAGGTTTTTGGCATTGCAGATATATCATCATGATCACCCACCTACTATACACATACTTTGGCAAAGTTAGGGTCACACTCCTCAGAGAAAGTGAAATTAGCTATTGCTGTATCTTAAATTAGGAATTAAAAAATAATCTCCTGTGGTTCATCAATGGCAGTTAAAGAAATCATTCTATCAGTGATTAAAAAAAACTCTTTTCCATTAGAAAAACATGATTTTATTTATATTCAGAAAGTATAAAGTAGGCTCAGACTCTTCAGATATTTGGAAATAATTTTCATGTAATTTATGTCAAATTTTAAAATTTAATATTTCGTTTCAAATTAGAGCGTAAGAAAAACAGTACTGGATAAATCATTATAGAAATTTAAACAAATGTATGCCTGATAACACTCTGAGAGGCATTCACCCAGTCCCTTAGTCCTAAGGCTTCTACTCTATCCTATGTGTATGCTAAGTTACTTCAGTCATATCTGACCCTTGTGACCTCCTGAACTGTAGCTCACCTGGCTTCTCTGTCCATGGGATTCTCCAGGCAAGAATACTGAAGTGGATTGCCATTTCCTTCTCCAGGCTATCTTATGTAACTATTACTATATTAATTTTTTGAACAATAACTATTTATAACATGTAAGCAAATGAGGGAAAGAGGGACATATTTTTACCAAGCAGCCAGACCCTGCCTTCTCTGTGTGTATTTTTAGAAACACTCTGGGTGTTCTTCAGCCCATGGCCATGCTTTTCCTTCTCTCCCTCTGCAGGAAGGCATACTTCAGCACAACAGGACTTCCCACCTATGGTATTATGGCTGTAGCTGTTGGCATCATCCTGTACTAAGGACTCTTAGCAGCACCCCCAACCACTACCCACTAGATGCCAGTAACTACACTCCCTCAATCCAGTTGTGTCAATAAAAAGTATCTCCAGACATTGCCAAGTGTCCTCTAGGAGGTCAAAAAGTCTCACCAGTTGAGAACAACTCTACTATAGTCAATCAGAATAATCTACGACCCTAATTTTTACCACACCCATTCCCCCAACACACCAACTTTCATGGTATGCACAGTTCTGAGTCTGTTGTGATTATCCCCATTCAATTAGCCACATCCAAGCAAATGAATTCTGAAAGAAGCAATATTAAAAGGTAGATGTTGCTGCTGCTGCTTCTGCTAAGTCACTTCAGTTGTGTCCAACTCTATGCGACCCCATAGACGGCAGCCCACCAGGCTCCCCCATCCCTGGGATTCTCCAGG
Organism: Ovis aries; assembly: GCF_016772045.2. Classification (NCBI taxonomy): domain Eukaryota; kingdom Metazoa; phylum Chordata; class Mammalia; order Artiodactyla; family Bovidae; genus Ovis; species Ovis aries. The sequence continues at coordinate 56,711,002 of NC_056059.1, read as the reverse complement.
GAAAAATACTGGAGTGGGTTGCCATTTCCTGCTCCAGTGCATGAAAGTGAAAAGTGAAAGTGAAGTCACTGAGTCATGTCCAACTCTCAGCGACCCCATGGACTGCAGCCCACCAGGCTCCTCCATCCATGGGATTTTCTAGGCAAGAGTACTGGAGTGGGGTGCCATTGCCTTCTCCGTGGATGTTGTTACGCTCCTTCAGATCTTGATTTATGTTAAAGGTTCTATTATAGAATTCATATTGTTTATATTACCATCAAATAGAACCCTTCTTTGGTATTCTTATCTTTTCAGTTGCTATATTTGTTTCAAAATATTTATATATAAAGAAGGAAAAACTGATAAGTTGGAGGGTTTCAGTTCAATTCAGTCAATCAGTTGTGTCTGACCCTTTCCGACCTCATGGACTGCAGAATGTCAGGCTTCCATGTCAATCACCAGCTCCTGGAGCATGTTCAAACTCACCGTCTATTGAGTCAGTGATGCCATCTAACCATCCTATCCTCTGTCATCCCCTTCTCCTCCTGCCTTCAATCTTTCCCAGCATCAAGGTTTTTTACAGTGAGCTAGTTCTTTGCATCAGTTGGCCAAAGTATTGGAGTTTCAGCTTCAATATCAGTCCTTCCAATGAATATTTAGGAGTGATTTCTTTTAGGATGGACTGGTTGAATCTCCTTGCAGTCCAAGAGTCTTATCCAATACCACAATTCAGAAGCATCAGTTCTTCAGCACTCTGCTTTTTTTTATAGTCCAACTCTCACATCCATATATGACTACTGGAAAAACCATAACTTTGACTAGACGGGCCTTTGTTGGCAAAGGCCAACACGATGTCTCTGCTTTTTAATATGCTGTCTAGTTTGGTCATAGCTTTTCTTCCAAGGAGCAAGTGTCTTTTAATTTCATGGCTGCAGTCACCATCTTCAGTAATTTTGCAGCCCCCCAAAATAAAATCTCTCACTGTTTCCATTGTTTCCTCATCTATTTGCAATGAGGTGATGGAACTGGATGCCATGATCTTAGTTTTCTGAATGCTGAGTTTTAAGCCAGCTTTTTCATTCTCTTTCACTTTCATCAAGAGGCTCTTCAGTTCCTCTTCACTTTCTGCCATAAAGATGTTGTCACCTACATATCTGAGGTTATTGATATTTCTCCCGGCAATCATGATTCCAGCTTGTGCTTCATCCAGCATGGCATTTCACATGATGTACTCTGCATATAAGTTAAATAAGCAGGGTGACAATATATAGCCTTGACGTACTCCTTTCCCAGTGTGGAACCAGTCTGTTGATCTGTGTCCGGTTCTAACTGTTGCCTCTTGACCTACATACAGATTTCTTAGGAGGCTGGGAAGTGGTATGGTATTCCCATCTCTTTAAGAATTTTTCACAGTTTGTTATGATCCACACAGTCAAAGGCTTTGATGTAGTCAATAAAGCAGAAGTAAAATTAGCACGCAAAACCCCATTCTCTGTAACCTGAACATGTTGAGTGATAGATATACTTCTATGTACATAGATAACTATGCACACACACACACACTGCAATCATTATTGCCAAAGCCAAGAAGTCAAATGTTTTTGATCTATAAATGCTAGAAATGTTTCAATATAAGCAAATGAGTAGGTTGGTTCATATAGAAGAAAAAAACATATGATTTGTTTCCTGGAAAACCATTCCTCTGTGTATGTCCCTTTACCAAATGTTGAAGATAAGAGAAAAAGTTACTGGAAAAAGGGTACACTGCAACTAGAAAAGCTAATCTTCAGACTTAACATTGGGTGTCTATTCAACCTCCACCAATGGGGATCCCCAGAAACCTTCATCCTGAGATCCACTTTAGACCTATAGCTATGGGAAAGTCATTGCTTCCTACTTCCAATGGCCATGTAGTTTCCTGTTGTAGAGTGATTGGCAATGGAACACACATTTTCTTCTTTGGAAAGAGAAAAGTAGCTAAAAGAGGAAAATCAAAACATATGACAAAACAATTATTAGATTATGAAAGATTCATTCAAAAAGCATTGTGAATAAGACCCCAGCACTCTGCTCTAACTTCTTTGCCCAGCTATGTGAAGCATGAACCATCAGTCCTAGATGCTCCTGGAAATACTCTGTTCACAAAGTCTCTTCAAGAAAATAATGCATTGATACAACACCCACATCATCAGGAAAAAAAAAAAAGAGTTAAGGCTAAATATATATTTAGGGAAATACATATTCTTAAATTTAAAAACTATGTTTAAATGTCTAAAGCATACCCTTGGTATTTTCAGTTTCAACCATCTGCTTTCATGTTAGTCTTGTCTTTATAATTCTAAGAACAATGGGACATTGTTTCTTTAACATTTTTTATAAATAAAAGACTCATTTTCCCAAAGTAAAGGTACTTTAATCAAAATATATGTTGGTACTACTACACTTATAAACTGAAATCTGTGAGCAATTTAAATGCCCTTTCTCCACTTCAAATAATTATTTCCACTAGAAAACTCTTTTGGAAAACCACCCCAACACAAAAGAATGCAGCATGTAATGCCTTTCAGCAGCAGAAACCCAGAAGCTTTGCTTTATAGCAATGGATGGTTTAACAATAGACTTCAACTGCAGCGGAAACACAGAACAGGTTTTGCAGACCCAGAAAGGTACTTTCAGGTAAGAGCTACAATTATACATGAACACAAGTGGCAACCGAGACAGCAGGAGAGAAAAGTTGCCAAAAGTAGAGAAAATACATAGGAAAGAATAATGGTATCTGAGACAAAGTTATAAAAGGAAAGCAAACATAACTGAGCATTTTAAAATGTACATCAAGTTTTAAAATGTAAAGATCAGGGTAGTGATGGTTAGAATTCAGCTTTAAATTCACCATTCTATTAATCTCAAATTTGAAACAAGCTCTGATTTAACTGTTAAAAATTTTCAGTATGCCAAATGTTATATTTTTAAATAAGGACTTCAACATTAGAGATTTGTTTTGATGATTTTCCTAAAGGAAAGGAAGTTTAACTCAAAGATGAACTGGTACCACTTCTATAAGTACAAATCTGTGAGAAAATTTTAAATGTTCTTTCTTCAGCTATGAATGACCAGGAGGCAATCATAAGCATGACCCTGGCAGATGGGAATAGAACACCAGAGAGTCCAACAGCTGAGATTTTAAATTTATTGTCTAGTATGCCCAGAGGTCATGCTTCTCACTGGGCTACTGTCAACCAGTGAGGTGGAAGGTGAGGAGTGGATAGGTATATTAAGCAAATCAGAGTTCTTCTGATGACTCAAAGCCTCCTTTGTATAACAGTTAAGTGTGCTTGACCTAGTCTTCCCTCCCTCCCTCCAAAGTCAAACCAGCATCTTAGGCACACGAGTTTTCCAGTGTTTCACAGATGCCTTCCTATATTCTATTACAAAATCATCTCTCTTGATATACTCTTTCATTAATCCAATTTTGGTTTCTGACCTAACCTAACATGGAGCTCATATTAGTAAATCAATATATTCTAAGCTTCCTGGTTAGATGGTCTGAAATCCTAGGGAAAAGCCAAGCACTGATATGCTCTAAAAATTCTGGTTTTCAATAATAAAAATTTTTCTTAATGGCAAATGCACCCTCCCCAAAATGAAATGGAAGAGATAAAAGCAATCACAATACATTAAGTTAAAGGGGATTTTAAAAGGGCATAATAATTAGTAAAATTATAATCTTAACTGTGTAAAACAGTATGCATGAAATGAGTGTAATGCATTATAGTAGGTATTTTTGCTGTGTTTACTAATCTTTTCACTATATTCCATGTTTAATTTAATTGGGTGTTAATTAGTTTAATTAAAAAACAATTTAAGATTGTATTGGGAAGAAAGATAAAAATATATAAGAAACATATTAATATTAACCAAGTGAAGGGTAAAATGAGATAAAAATAAAACAATTGGGGACTATCTCATAGATCTTTACATGACTACTTTCTCCAAGAAACAATGAGAACTAGGCTATTGACTGACTCCTGGTGTATATCCTTGGTACCCTCTCACCATAGAATAATTTGTTTGGTTGGAAATCCTCATTTTTCTGCTAGAGGAGGTATAGCCCTGACCTTTGTGTGCCAGATTTCTTCAGGAACTCCATCATCATTATTATCATGTGAGTTACTCAGTTAAGCATCCAGAGATTCTTGTCCATTCTTACTGGTGATCTCTGTCCTCTGCCAGTGCATTTGGAGAACCTGACCACCCTTCTGGGTGCCCCTATGCTGCTCTGCTAAGCTCACGCCTATCGAATCCTCTTTCCACATAGATTATTCTTGAAAATATATTAAGCTGTAATAGCATCAAAATGAATGAGCTAAAGTAGGAAAACCTAATTTTCTCAAGTTTACATTTCATTTTTCATTTTGCTCTGGACTCCAATTTTCCAATGGAAGAAACATAATTTCTAATTACAGATGACTTTATCATATGCAGTTAAAAAGCTTCTTTCAGGTAAATAACCAGACCTTGCAAGATTCGAAGTCCTCATCATGTTTGCTTCAGTGAGGGAACTGACCCATCAAGTTCTTTTTTCCAAGGTTAAGAGTGGGTATAGGAAGAAATATGCATAAAGTCATGGACTTAGGGAACTGGGTTGCCTTCTGTGTTTCATCTTCCTCTAAGGAAGTTCATCCAACATGTCTCTGTGGTTTAGCATCTATTCTCAGTTCCTTTTCTGCTAGAGTGTCCATGGATTATTTAACTCATGGTCTTTTCACTCTGCTTGATAGAAATAAAATATGGTGATTGGTTTCACAGAGGCTAGCCGTCTCCCTCTCTAGGGGGTGCCATTCCCTTCTCTATGGGATCTTCCCTACCCAAGGAATGAACCCACGTCTCCTGTGTCTCCTGCATTGCAAGCGGATTCTTTACCACTGAGCCACCAGGGAAGCCCAGATAGACAGAAAGATAGAAAGATGAAAGAGAAGGTAGCCCCTTTCCCTGGGGGTTTGCCTCTAAAAAAAAAAATCTAGGTCTTTCTTTAATCCCTTGATTTGCAATATACATTCAGGAATTCCAAATGTCTACTTAAAAAAAGAAACAAGTTACCTAGTGCCTTTCTAAAACTACACTGTTCATCTCAATAGGTTCTATAATCTGTAGAGGAAAGGCTTTTAACTTCTCTGTGGTGGTTTAGTGTTTCCCTATGTGGTATATACATTTCTTTGCTCTGTGGTCTACAAGGAGGTCACCTTCTCCTTTATAGGGCAATAAGCCACATTGCCTTGCTTTTATTGCAAAAGTGCTGCTGAGGGTGGGAGAGAATAGAACTACATTACTGAAATAGAAAACAAACTGGGAGTTATTCCAATAGCATTTGCTCACATTTGAGTGTCTTTTGCCATTTTAACTTTTTTAGGAAGACAATATCTTCCATATACTCATTAAAAAAAAAAATGTAACTAACCTAAAAGACTTTTACTGTAGCCCCATTTTAGAGATTTTAAAAGTGAGGTGCAGAGAAGTGACATTATTCACATTAAATTTCTTAACTAGGAGGTGGTATGTCTGACATTCTAACCCAGTCTCATCTGCGTTCAGGGCCCTCCGTTCTTTGACTTCATGCATGCTAACACCACATGCCTATCGTGCCTTAGATTTCCTCTGTTTCTAATATATATATATAACCTAATCTTTGAGTTGAGAAGAGGGAGAGGGAGGAGGGAGAGCAATTCAAATGCTAGTGCTCCTATAATCAACTCATTTCTCCAGGCGCATCTCTCAGAGATGCACATGCAAATAATCCCAAGGCATTTGCTCAGTATCCTGACAATGACTTTTTCCAGGATGACAGTTTTATTTACTCATTCTCATAACAGTGTAAATCCCTCAGCTCTCACGGAGACCTGTATCTATTTTTTCTATAAAGCCTCTGTGAAGTTATTCAAGCCTTTGGCTTATACAAAGATTTGATTAAATCATCTGTATTAGAAACAGTAATTACTGAGCACCGGTCAGTGTAGAAAGGGTGAACGTCCTCACTCTTCCATTTTTCCTTCTTCCTCAAATGGACAGAAATAGAAGACCACCAATGGGGGTGGGGAAGTAGATGGAAAAGGTATTAATAGAAAAATGAATATAGCAGAACTAAGACATTAACAAAGTTAATTTGAGAGTATTGTATTCAACACTCCAGTTAAAGAGAGGTGAATATGTAAATCTAGTTTCATATGTCTATTTATAGACATAATCTATGGCTTAATAGTAGGTCAGTTTAGTAAATTTTTGTATAGTCTGATCAGGGCCCAGTAAGTATGTCATTATCCTAAACACTCTTTTGTTTCCAAGTTTAAATAGTATTTCTAACCAAGTTTGTTGCGTATGCTATTCTAATCAGTTCACAGACCACATTTTTATTTCTTTTCTAAAAGTAATTTATATTTATTAAGCAGAAGCCAGTGTTACATAGGGAGAGAAGATTTGGATTATGCAGTAGAAATGAAACATACTGTTAGGATTTTCACATATCTGTAAGATAAAAGCCTGAACAGATATTCAACTAAATATATTTTTCAAACTTCTGTGTTACTCATTCAGCAGAGTAGGAAGTAGGCAGTTTGATTTCATCTTGAAATGACATTTTTTAAGAATTTTACTCTACTGAAAATGGAAAAAAAAATATTGCTTTCATTTTGTGCAATTTGGATTACCCTAAATCAGTAGTTTGAATCTCTTAACTTGTAACATAGTAAGAAATGACACTTAGCTGATTATTTCTGAAGAGCACAAGTGGACCCATTTTGTCCAAAGGACTCCATGGTACCTATGCTGCTTCAGCCCAGGGATGGTTTGATTGCCACAGTGAGGCAAAGTTCTGACTCTGGAGAAGTTCTCCTCTTAATACTAATATCTTTTCCCTTTCTGAAGCCCATTTGTTTACTGCAGAACCAAAAATAAATTTTATTTGGCTTTGAGTATTTGATGATTGTGTATTCATACAGATTTGCTTAACTTTCCCTTCCTTTGATCATATCCTGATATTAATATTTAGAAGAGTTCTTTGTTATAATTTGTGTTATATTTCTTGACTTATGCCAATAGAGGATACAATTTCAAGTTATTCATTTTCAAGCTCCCAGGGCTTGATTCCATGCATGTTTTATATAATCATTTTTTAGGCTACATTGAGGGTATGAAGGAAAATGTAGGGTCCTTGTTGTTGGAGAGAGAACAACTTAATAGCAGAATCAGCATAAAAATGTCTGTCTTTGAGTGGCTGTGGAGAAAAAAGACATAAATCTGTTTTAAACAGGATATCAGATAGTTTACATAATTTCCTGGGAAGCCAGGATTGGGGATTGTGGCACCGGGAACAGTGCCATCAATCACGCTGAAGTCAACTGTTCAAGTAGATGCTACTGTCACCATGGGGGCCAAACACTGACTGTGGCCAGAACCCTGTGAATGGTAGGCTCTATATTCTTCTTTCTTGAAGGTCTTCAACTCCTCTTCTAGATGGGTCTGCCATCACCATCACTGAAATTGTTCTCACACAGAGGTTTCATCTTGATTTTATTATCTTCTGATTCAAAATTCACCATAGATCCATCTGATTGGCAAAGCATAGGCCACATTTCTACACCTTAGCTGAAAGAAAACCCAGAAATACCACTATCTGACTTCCATGCAGAAATTTACAAAGAAAGGAACTTCCCTAAACAGTAGGAAAGTGTTCAGATATTTTGAGTGGCCAAGAGGAGTCACTGATATTCACTAGATGACACTAAAGCAAATTAAATACAATCACCCACTGAGTTCAATCAGTTTAGTCACTCAGTCATGTCCAACTCTTTGTGACCCCATGGATACAGCACACCAGTCTTCCTTGTCCATCACCACCTCCTGGAGCTTGCTCAAACTCATGTCCATCAAGTCAGTGATGCCATCCCCTTCTCCTGCCTTCAGTCTTTTCCAGCATCAGGGTCTTTCCAGTGAGTCAGTTCTTCACATCAAGTGGCCAAAGTATTGGAGCTTCAACTTCAGCATCAGTCCTTCCAATGAATATTCAGGACTGATTTCCTTTAGGATGGACTGGTTGGATCTCCTTGCTGTCCAATGGACTCTCAAGAGTCTTCTCCAACACCACAGTCCAAATAGTAAAAAATGCTGAATTATATGGTTTAGATTATGTCCTCTAGGGTTTCCATCAGTAGGAGGAGCAAGACACTTAAAAATAGTAATATTAGTTAAGTACTTATCATGTTAGGACTTCCCTGTTGGCTCAGTGATAAAGAATCTGCCTGCCAATGCAGGAGATGTGGGTTAGATCCCTGGATCAAGAAGATATGTCCCCTAGAGAAAGAAATGTCAACCCACTCAAGTATTCTTGCCTGGAAAATCCCATAAACAGAGGTGCCTGATGGACTATAGTCCATGGGGTCACAAAGAATTGGACATGACTTAGTGACTAAACAACTTACTATGTTACAGGTGGTTTCTGGGAATCATTGTGCTTAATCTTTATCATGAGCCTTAGAGATGATACTATTATCACCCTTGTAGGTTAAATAATAGCTTCCTAAAGATAGTCCATTTTAATCACTAAAACCCGTTAATATGTTACCTCACATGTGAAAAAAGAACATTGTTAATGTGGTTAAACTAATGATCTTAAAATGACTCAGGAATGTGCATTAGATACTGAAGGATTCTGTGATTATATTGTCCTAATCATTAACTGTTTGAGCCTGCTCTTTTGTGAAGAAAGAAGGCAAGGTTTGTTGTTCAGTCACTCAGTCATGTCCCACTCTGCAACCCCATGGACTGCAGCACACCAGGCTTCCCTGTCCTTCACTATCACCCAGAGTTTGCCCAAACTCATGTCCAATGAATTGGAGATGCCATCCAACCATATCATCCTCTGTCATCCCCTTCTCCTCCTGCCTTCAATTTTTTCTAGCGTCAGGGTCTTTTCCGATGATTTGGTTCTTTGCATCAGGTGGCCAAAATATTGAAGCTTCAGCTTCAGCATGAGTCCTTCCAACGAATATTCAGGACTGATTTCCTTTAGGATTGACTGCTTTGATCTTCTTGCTGTCCAAGTGACTCTCAAGAGGCATCTCCAGCACCATGGTTCGAAGGCATCAATTCTTTGGCACTTAGCCTTTCTTATTATCCAACTCTCACAGCTGCACATGATTAACGGAAAAACCATAGCTTCCACTGTATGAACATTTGTTGGCAAAGTAATGTCTCTGCTTTTTAATATGTTTTCTATGTTTGTCATAGCTTTTCTTCCAAGGAGTAAGTGTCTTTTAATTTTCTGTCTGCAGTTATATCCTCAGTTATATTGGAGGCCTGGGAGATTTCAGTTTTTCTATAATAAGAGGCAGGGGACATGGGTGGACATTTGTACCTTCAGGGCTTGGGGGAGTGGGGCAACAAGGTTCTGCTATGTTCATCTCCATTAAAATTATTTGACCACTGCTAATTTAGAAGAATGGTCCTCAGCCCTGGATATATACTAAATTACCTTTGATGCTTTAAAGAAAAACAGATTTGGTCCTCAAATCAGACAAGTTAAATCAGAATCTCTTTTATTAGGACATAGACACACATATCTCATTTAAAAGTTTTTAGTATTTATTTTTTGGCCCTGCCTTGAAGGATCTTTGCTTCCAGATTAGGGATCAAATCTGTGACCCCTGCATTGGGAGAGAAGAGTCTTAACCACTGGACTGCCAGGGAAATCACCACACTTTATTCTTTCAATAAATTAATTTATTTTAATTGGAGGAGAATTACTTTATAATATTGTAGTGGTTTTTGCCATACATTGACATGAGCCAGCCATGGGTGTACATGTGTCCCCCATCCTGAACACCCTCCCTCCTCCCTCCCCATCCCGTCTCTCAGGGTCATCCCAGTGCACCGGCCCTGAGCACCCTGTCTCATACATCAAACCTGGACTGGCGATCTATTTCACATATGGTAATATACATGTTTCAATGCTATTCTCTCAAATCATCCCACCCTTGCCTTCTCCCACAGAGTTCAAAAGTCTATTCTTTACATCTGTGTCTCTTTTGCTGTCTCACATATAGGGTCATCATTACCATCTTCCTAAATTCCATATATATGCATTAATATACTGTATTGGTATATTTACTTTATATTTTCAATGTGTTGGTGTTTTTCTTTCTGACTTACTTCACTCTGTATAATAAGCTCCAGTTTCATCCACCTCATTAGAGTTGATTCAAATGGATTCTTTTTAAGAGCTGACTAATATTCCATTGTGTATATGTACCAAAGCTTTCTTATCCATTCATCTGCTGATGGACATCTAGGTTGCTTCCGTGTCCTGGCTATTGTAAATAGTGCTGCAATGAACATTGGGGTACACATGTCTCTTTCACTTCTGGTTTCTTCGGTGTGTATGCCCGTGGGATTGTTGGGTCATATGACAGTTCTATTTCCAGTTTTTTTTAGGAATCTCCACACTGTTCTCCATAGTGGCTGTACTAGTTTGCATTCCCACCAATAGTGTAAGAGGGTTCCCTTTTCTCTGCACCCTCTCCAGCATTTATTGCTTGTACACTTTTTGATAGCAGCCATTCTGACCTGGGTGAGATGGTACCTCATTGTGGTTTTGATTTGCATTTCTCTCATAATGAGTGATGTTGAGCATCTTTTCATGTGTTTGTTAGCCATCTTTGTGTCTTTGGTGAAACGTCTGTTGAGTTCTTTGGCCCATTTTTTGATTGGGTCATTTATTTTTCTGGAATTGAGCTGCATCAGCTGCTTGTATATTTTTGAGATTAATTCTTTGTCAGTTGCTTCATGTGCTATTATTTTCTCCCATTCTGAATGCTGTCTTTTCACCTTGCTTATAGTTTCCTTCTTTGTGCAAAAGCTTTTAAGTTTAATTAGGTCTCATTTTTTTTATTTTTTCTTTTATTTCCATTACTCTGGGAGGTGGGTCATAGAGGATCCTGCTGTGATTTATGTCAAAGAGTGTTTTACCTATGCTTTCCTCTAGGAGTTTTATAGTTTCTGGTCTTACATTTAGATCTTTAATCCATTTTGAGCTTATTTTTGTGTATGGTGCTAGAAAGTGTTCTAGTTTTATTCTTTTACAAGTGGTTGACCAGTTTTCCCAGCACACTCTGTTAAAGAGATTGTCTTTTCTCTATTGTATATTCTTGCCTCCTTTGTCAAAGATAAGGTGTCCATAGGTGCATGAATTTATCTCTGGGCTTTCTATTTTGTTCCATTAATCTATTTTTCTGTCTTTGTGCTAGTACCATACTGTCTTGATGACTGTAGCTTTGTAGTAGATCCTGAAGTCAGGCAGGTTGATTCCTGCAGTTCCATTCTTCTTTCTCAAGATTGCTTTGGCTATTTGAGGTTTTTTGTATTTCCATACAAACTGTGAAATTATTTGTTCTAGTTCTCTGAAAAATACCATTGGTAGCCTGATAAGGATTGCACTGAATCTATAGATTGCTTTGGGTAGTATATTCATTTTTACTGTATTGATTCTTCTGATTCTTAACGGTATATTTCTTCATCTATTTGAGACAGATATACCTTTTAAAAAATCCTTAGGCAATTTTAATTTCAAGCAGAGTTGAGAATCACTGGTTTGGGTAATGTCATTATTATTATGGCTTTGCTATATGCATGCCTCACGTGCATTTGACCATCTTTAACAAAGTTAAGGAATTGAATCTGATCTTAGCAAGTCATTTAAAAATGATTCTCAATGATTTTAAGGAGAAAAGGGAAGAAAATTATAAAGGCCTGGATGACAGCTGCCATCCTAAAAGCTCTCATCAATTATACTGATTTTTTTACATGAACAACATTCATGTATAGTGAATTCTAATGTTTTCAATATTTTCCTAAATATAATAATTTCTTTCTTCTTTTAATATTAAGACTTTGACTATGAATTTTTATCTAAGTGAATTCTATATATAGAAGTCACATATATCATTAGATCTATTTGTCTATAAGGCTTACTAGTTATGCTGTCCAAATCTTTTATATAATCATTGATTTTTTTAATCATTGATTTTAAAAAATCTACTGGATTTATTAACTGCTGATTTCCAGGAGAAATATGAACAACCTCAGATATACAGATGATACCACTCTACTGGCAGAAAGTGAAGAGGAACTAAATAGCCTCTTGATGAGTGTAAAAAAGAGTGAAAAGTCTGGCTTAAAACTCAACATTCAAAAAAATAAAAGCATGGCATCCTGTCCCATCACTTTATGGCAAATGGAAGGGGAAAAAGTGGAGACAGTGATAGGTTTTATTTTCTTGGGCTCCAAAATCACTGCATATGATGACTGCACCCATGAAATTAAAAGATGCTGGCTCCTTGGAAGAAAAGCTATGACAAACATAGACAGCATATTAAAAATCAGAGAGATCACTTTGCTGACAAAGATCCATATAGTCAAAGCTATGGTTTTTCCAGTACTCATGTATGGATATGAGAGTTGGACCATAAAGAAGACTGAGTGCTGAAGAATTGGCACTTTTGAATTGTGGTGCTGGAGAAGACTCTTGAGAGTCCCTTGGATAGCAAGAAGATCGAACCTGTCAATCCTAAAGGAAATCAACCCTGAATAGTCATTGGAAGGACTGGTGCTGAAACGGAACCTTAATACTTTGACCACTTGATGCGAAGAGCCAACTCATTGGAAATGACCCTGATGCTAGGAGAGAATGAAGGCAGGAGGAAAAGGGGGTGACAGAGAATGAGATGGTTGGAGGACATCAATGACTCAATGGGCATGAATTTGGGAAAATTCCAGGAGTTGTTGATGGGCAGGGAAGCCTGGCATGCTACAGTCCATGGGGTCGCAAAGAGTGGAACACAACTTAGTGACTGAGCAAGAACAACGACAGTCTGTTAAAATCACCTTTTATAATAGTGAATTGTCACTTTTTATTTACACATTTTGAGGCTATATTATAATGTAAGTGCAAATTAACAATTATCTTATCATCTTGGTAAGCAGGACTATATAGCTTTATGTAGTTGACCCTCTGTTTTTAGCAATGCTTTTGTGCCTAGAGTCTAGTTTTGAATAATACTAACATAGCAGTATCAGCTTTCTTTTGGTTATTGTTTTCTTGGTATAATTTTCTGCTCTTTGAGTTTCCATCTATCTAAGACTTCATGGTTTATGTTTATCTCATTTAAACCAATTCCTGGAATAATTTTCCAACCTAACAATAATTGCATTATAATTGAATGTTTCTATGGGTTTCCTATTCATAGCATATTTTCTACTGTTTTCTCTCTTCCCCTCACATTTCATGTTCAGATTATTTTCTCTTTTTTGTGTTTAAATTTTCTGGGCATTTCCCTCTTTCACAAGCCCACTGTACCCATGGGAACAACCATGACAATCTGATGTGATCATCATTGCCAGTCACAGTTGACTGACCATGACCCAGGATAAGCCAGTAACAGCAGAGACTGAGAACTGTCATAGCTGAATCATATGAATGGGTATTCTCCAGGGTAAGCCCCGTGAAGTACTGGTACTAATGCCACAGTTCCATAGATCCTGCCTTCTCTCAGATTTATTTTTTAGCTCCTTTCTAGAATTACGAAGAAAGTCTTGTAACTGTCTAACTAATTTCATTTTAATTTAAACTGGCTAAAGTCAATATCTGCTAATTAAAAACAATGTAAGCTTAGTACAGTAAACATACTTTTTTATTTTTAACTCACTAGTACAGTCTGTATGGGAATTAGCCATTAAATTCCAAAGTTAAAAGTACTTGAGATAAAAAATATTGGCCTCTGACAGGTATGTTCTATAATGGGTGAATAAACAAATATAAAGAAGCCTACTAAGTATCAGTTGAGTTCAGTCGCTCAGTTGTGTCCGACTCTTTGCGACCCCATGAATTGTAGCACGCCAGGCCTCCCTGTCCATCACTAACACCCAGAGTTCACTCAGACTCATATCCATCGAGTCAGTGATGCCATCCAGCCATCTCATCCTCTGTCGTCCCCTTCTCTTCCTGCCCCCAATCCCTCTCAGCATCAGTCTTTTCCAATGAGTCAACGTAGAAGAAATAAGAAGAGATGATTTAAAAACAAACAAACAAACAAACAACTTTATATCTTTGATTCTTCTGAGTTCCTGGATATTTCTGGAATACTTTTCATTTTTTCTCCTATCTCTAATTGGTAAGGGCTATGTTAATTTAGTTTCCTTTTAAGGACAGTTGACATATTTTGAGGAGAATGAGGTAAAAATAAAATGCTTTTCTATGTTATATTTCTCTTTTAATCTTTATAATACCCATTCTGGAGTTATTACTCCTATTCACATCTGGCGACAATGTGACTCAATGGTATTAAACCATTTGCCCAAAGTTATCTTTTTATTAAGTGGCTGATTCAGAATTTAAATTCTAGTTCTGATTCTGAAGATTTTTCCATGATTCTAGGATACCTCGTGAAAATAATTGCTGTCAGTTTCAAAGCAAGAGCTTTATAAAGTTAAACTCTCCAGTCCATTCCTTGTCAAAAATCTTTTAAACTAAAATCAGAGTTCTTTATGAATTGCTCTGGATTAGAAGTCCCTCAGTGATCTGATCCACAGGAAAATTTCAGTCCTGTATAACTACACTTTAGTTATTTCCCAATTATTCCCTACTCTTGATTGTCCGTGTGAGAGAATTTCCTTTGGAGTAATACCCTCTGTTGACTAAAAAAAAAAAAAAGATGCACAACATGAGAGCTATAAATTCAGTTTTATTTGAAGCTTACTGAGGAGCATACTTCCCTGGTAACATAGCCCGGAAGACAACCTCTCAGATAGCTCCAAGGAACTGTTCCAAAAAGGTAGGATCACTAATTGAGACGCTACTGAAACAGACACATAAATAAAAGGGGGAGAAAAAAATGAATTCATATGTGGTAGACAAGGTACATAACAGGCAAATGCATAGGGTAGTGGAGAGGGGAGGAGAGGGGAGGGCAGGTGATAGGACTGAAGAATTATCAACATATTGGTGATCCTGTAAATCAGTGAAATCATGAGAATGGCTGAAATTACCTGAGAATATGGTATTGAGGGTGTAGAGAAGGTGGCCAAAGAAGTAAACATAATATGAACACTTAAAGATGAAGAGCCCATGAAGGAGAATAGATTACTTGGTTCATGAGTGAAAAGAAAATATGATAACCAGCTGAGCATTTTAAGAAGGGAGTACAAAACTATAAAAAGACAAAATAAGTTAAAGGCTAAAAATTAGCCACTGGAATGGCAACCCACTCCAGTACTCTTGCCTGGAAAATCCCAGGGATGGAGCCCAGTAGTCTCTAAACCATGGGGTTGCAAAGAGTCGGACATGACTGAGCAACTTCACTTTCACTTAGCCATTAGATCACTAGAAACCTTAACAAGAATAATTAAATAGAGGGCTGGGTTGACAGGTAAATGGGAAATACGAATTTTGCTCATAGATTACTCTTCTGAAATGTGGAGATAAAATAATCAAAATATGGTGGTAAGAAAATCAAATTGAAAGAAGTTGTAAAATTGAAAGAAAATGAGGAAAGGAAAAAATATATCACTGATTAGCAATGTACTAGCTAGACATAGGAGGCCATGAGATCACAGTCAAGCTTGTAGGGAAAGCCCTGTATAAGAGGAGGGATTAACCCATCTGGTAGAATGGACAGAATGACATAAGCATAGTGTATTAGATTGCTAAGGGTGCCATACCAAAATGCTACATACTGTGTGGCTTAAATGAAATTTATTTCCTCACAATTCTGGAAGTTAGAAGTCTGAGATCAAGGTGTAGACAGGGTCAGTCTCTTCTTAAACCTCTCTCCTTGACTTATGAAATACCATCTTCTTCCAATATCCTCACATGGTCTTCCCTCTGTACACATGTATTTCCAAATTTCTTCTCCTTATAAGGATACTAGAAATGATCTCATTTTAGCTAAATTACTTCCTAAGACCCTATCTCCAAACACAGTCACATTCTGTGGTATTAATACTAAGAATTAGGAATTCAACACATGAACTTTTGGGGGACACAATTCAGCCCACAATATATGGGTGCATATATTTAATAATTAAAGGGGAAAAAAGTTAGACTATCTAGCCAAGCTTTTAACATACATTTTATTACATATGCTTCTAAAGTATAGGTTTATTGATAAGAATCATATAAGCAGAACTGTGGAAAGTGGCTTATTAGTCAGTTTGGACGGCTTTAACAAAGTACCATAGACTGGTATTTATTTCTCACAGTTCTGGAGGCTGGAGTCCAAAACCAGAATGCCAGCATGGTCAGGGTGGGTTCTGGTGAGACTTATCTTCCTGATTTAAATCTTCTTCTTGTGTCCACACATGGCAGAGCATGGAAGAGATTCTCTGTCTCTTGCTCTTTAACTAAAGGCACTAGTACATTAATGAGAGCTCCACTCTCATGACCTAATTCCTTTTGAAAGAGCTCACCTCTATGTATCATCACCTTGGAAATTAGGATTTTAGGATATGGATTTGGTGGTTGGGGAGACACAAGCATTCAGTCCAGAATATAGGTACTACAAAAGAATATTCAATATGAAGTGTTAGCATTTATAGGACTGCTGAAACCTCTGTTCTATTTCAAACCATATTTTCAAATCTACTTTCTGACATGGAGATCAATTGTCATTGAGGTGGTGTTTTATGGAACATGGTGTTGAATCACTGACAAATTACTTTTTAATTGTAAGGCGCAATGCTGAAATATTCTGCTACATTTGAAGAACTGTCTCTTCCACTTACATCATCTTAAGAAAAAACTAACAGCCATCATCGTAAATTAAAAGAAAGAAAAACTAGCAGTTAAGAAAAAGAATGTATATTTGATCCTCTATATGTCTCTAGGGATTGGGAAATTTAATATAATTAGAAGGCAGATAATTTTAAAGAAGTGCTAATACATAATTGTATCAAGAATAAGTCTATGCACACAATTGCGGAGGGTAGTGTTTTACAAAAAAGATTGAGTTGATCAAGTAAATAAATTTTACAGTATTTGATTTTTCTACTATTATTTATATTAAATGTTTCAAATGAAATGTTTCTTTGTTGTCACAGATCTCTAAAAATTGTGTAAACTTGGTTCTAAAATTCATTTTATTTAAGTCATTTAAGCCACTAACTTAAGCTCTGCTAAGAAATTCCTAGAAGAAATCCTGTGCACTGTAAATATTTGGGGTAGAAAATAAGCAATTAAAAATTTTTAGTAATCAAAGCAAAATTGAAATCATTTATAATAATTACAAGGTACTAAACTTTTTTATCTTTTAAAATCAACTGTATATTTCTTGATTGATTTATATTTCTTAAATCCACTAGAACTTTCACTCCATGAAGACAGAGATTTTATCTATTTTACTGCTAATTCTGATTGTTAGAACAGTTCTTGGCACCCAATAATCATTAATTATTCAACAAATATTAGTTACATGGATGTTCTCAAAGCAAATGGAGCTACTGGGCATTAGCTTAGAATGAATATGTATGTGTTGTGCTGTGCTTTGTCGTTCAGTCATGTCCAGCTCTTTGTGACCCTGTGGACGGTAGCCCTCCAGGCTCCTCTGTCCATGGGCTCTCCAGGCAAGAATACTGGAGTGGGTTGCCAAGCCCTTCTCCAGGGGATCTTCCTGATCCATGGATGGAACTCTGAGTCTCTTACACCTTCTGCACTGGCAGGCAGGTTCTTTATCACTAGCGAACCTGGGAAGCCCATATGTTGGCTCACACGGTCAGAATTCACCTGCAATATAGGAGACTGGGTTTGATCCCTGGGTGAGGAAAAATCCCTTGGAGAAGGGAATGGCTACACACTGCAGTATCCTTGCCTGGAGAATCCCATGGACAGAGGAGTGTGACAGGCTACAGTCCATGGGTCACAATGAGTCAGATATGACTGAACACACACACACACACACGGGGTGTAGTAGTGACTTGGAATTATCATCAACATGTAATCATTAACTTATTCTGAAAGCAGTCATGTCTTAGTTCTGGGATATAGGAGAGTTTCTTCCTATATCCAATGGTACCAGGTTGCATTTTTCATCTTTAATAATTGAGATTTTGTCTGCCTATTTGTTTTATCCCTTTCTAGATTATTAGATATCAATCAGCATTCCTGAATTAAATAATAGGTATATATTTGGAGAACAAAGATGATCAGATTCAGTTTTCTATGCTTTTGTTTAGAAAAATAGTTTGGTATTTTCTCTTTGTTTTGTATCTTTTCCCAAAGACACGAAGGTGTTTTTTCCTTATAAATTTGTAGATTTTATGCATTTGAAAAAATGAGGGACAGAAAAAAACCTTTTTTTCCCTTATATTTCTACAAACAAATGAAGCTATTTTAAAGCATTTGAATATGATTAGTATAAAAAGGAGTTGGATTTACAATGCTGGTTCTCTTTATGAACTCACACATTATCCTTATTTTGATCAAATGCATTTTATGCAAAAAGTAATAACTGGACATAAAACTACTGAGAAAATGTCTTCTCAACCCATAAAAGGCTTATTTCTTTATTGACAAGTGTTTTAATTTGGTACAATTCTGTTCACAAAAATGAAAATCCATGCATGAAATTATAGTGATGAATTGGGTAATTTTAAAACATCAACTCATTTTAACATATTTTAAACACCAGTGAATGCTGCCTAATTCAATCACAGTGTAACATCTCCTTCCTCATAGTCTTATTCCAGGAAATTTATGCTTAAGAGATCACAAACATATACTATGATCAGGATAACACTAAGGTATTAATTATGCCTAAATGAAAAGAAATTGCCAATAAAATGAAATTATTAGACTAAAAAAAATAAGTAGCCCTTTTTTCTAAAAAATTTAAAAACAAATTTTTGTGCAAAACATGCAATGTCAAATTCAAACTTTAAAATATTTAAAATCAATTTTAGTGTTTGATTCTTCTATTTTGCAAGAGATTCACTGTTTTTAAAAATTAATCAAATTGCCTTCATAATGGAGTTAAAAAGCTGTGAATTTTTTTCCTATTTGTTTCTTTATATTTCATCAATGTCACTTTGTCTGGGTCTCCAGAAGGCAAGTGATTTTATTGTTTTTTTTTTTAGCAGAATATGATTTTAACTTAGACAATTTAGAATATCTATTCCAAATTGAACAATTAATGGCTTATGAGGGAGAAGTACTTCTATGTAACCATATACTGTACCTTGAATTATTTGTTGTTGTTTTTCAGTTGCTCTGTCATATCCAACTCTTTGCAACTTCATGAATTTCAGCATTCCAGGCTTCCCTGTCTTTCACTATCTCCCAGAGTTTGCTCAGACTCATGTTCATTGAGTTGATGATGCCATCCAACCATCTTCTGATCCTCTGTCCTCTGCCCCCTTCTCCTCCTGCCTTCCATATTTCCCAGCATTATGGTATTTTTTCAATGAATCGGCATCTCACGTCAGGTGCCCAAAATACTGGAGCTCCAGAACTACTTTATTATTATACAATTTTACATGTAAAGAAAGTGAAAAACAGGTGCAGTAAAAGGAAAATTGCCCTTAATTACACAGTTTTAAAGTGATAGACCCTTTATTGTAACAAAGGCTATCTGATTCCAGAGATCATGTGTGAACTACCACATTACTGAATATAATCTGGCAACACAATTGGCACAAGAAGTGGGCTAAGCATATGTCACCATAAATGTCTATTAAGACATCCTTTATCTCTCAAGAAACTGAGAATCTAAACCTCAGACTCATGTAATACTTCATGTTAATCTGTAATGACCTTGAGTGTGACTTGTTCAGTTGTGTCCAACTCTTTGCAACGCCATGGACTGTATGTAGCCCACGAGGCTCCTCTGTCCTTGGGGATTCTCCAGGCAAGAATACAGGAGTGGGTTGCCATGCCCTCCTCCTGTGGATCTTCCCAACCCAGGGATCGAAACCAGGTCTCCTACATTGCCAGTAAATTCTTTACGCTCTGAACCACAAGGGAAGCCCCTAGAATGACCATAGCAATCTCTAATAATTGTGCATTTCAGTTAGTTCTGGATTAATATCCTCATTTTACAGATGAACTGGGTCTCAGAATGATCATTTGATCAACAATGGCCAAATGATTGATGCAGAGTAGGAGGCTCAAGACCCCTCAGGACAGTTCTCTTTCCAGTTCACCCCACTGCTGCTGCTGCTAAGTTGCTTCAGTCATGTCCAACTCTGTGTGACCCCATAGAAAGCAGCCCTCCAGACTCCACTGTCCCTGGGATTCTCAAGGCAAGAACACCGGAGTGGGTTGCCATTTCCCTCTCCAATGCGTGAAAGTGAAAAGTGAAAGTGAAGTCACTGAGTCGTGTCCAACTCTTAGCGACCCCATGGACTGCAGCCTACCACGCTCCTCCGTCCATGGGATTTTCCAGGCAAGAGTACTGGAGTGGGGTGCCATTGCCTTCTCCACTAGTGGGTTAATATCCCACTGGTTCCCTGTGCTGGGAACCACTCATACGCTTTGACCTGAGTTTCTTTCCAGATGACAGTAGTTTGTTTTTCTTTTGATAAGTGCTTCTGTAGTTTATTTATAAAATTAGGAAAAATTGCAAATATATGTAAGAATAAGGACTTGACACATTAAGGAGAAAATTTTCATTTTTACGGCTGCTTGATACAGATTTATGTGCATTCAATCAAAAAGCCTGTTTGAAAAACACGAAGTTTTATTTTTAGATAAAGGTATGAAGAAGTAAATGTCATAATATTAACATTTGACTCATGCACTCATTTTTCCAAGCTGAAATATTAGTTTTCTGTCATATATAACAGACTATACTCACCAGGTCAGTCTGTAAATAGTGAAAGTGAAACCCATAACACACTGTGGGCACTGGAAAGATGGCATAAGTATAGCCCCAGCTGAATGACTGTAAGGTAAAGGAGAAAGTATAGAGTGAAAGAAGGAAGGAATAAATTCATGGTAGGTAGTACACAGTGCTTGTCTCAAAGATTGGAACCCTGATGTGTTAATATTTTCTAACTGAGCCCTAAAAGAGAAAGGTCCACAGGAAGAACATGCAGGAACTCCTTTCACTGCTGCTGCTGCTAAGTCGCTTCAGTCGTGTCTGACTCTATGAGACCCCATAGACGGCAGCTCACCAGGCTCCCCCGTCCCTGGGATTCTCCAGGCAAGAACACTGGAGTGGGTTGCCATTTCCTTCTCCAATGCATGGGAGTGAAAATTGAAAGTGAAGTCTCTCAGTCATGTCCGACTCTTAGTGACCCCATGGACTGCAGCCCACCAGGCTCCTCCGTCCATGCGATTTTCCAGGTAAGAGTACTGGAGTGGGGTGCCATCAAATTGTGGGTCACAAGTAGTGCTAATTTGTCTTGATGAGGTGGTTCTAGTGTTAAAGAACCCACCTGCCAGTGCAGGAGACATAAGAGACTTGAGTTCCATCCCTGGATCAGGAAGATCCCCTGGAGAAGGGCATGGCAATCCACTCCAGTATTCCTGCCTGGGGAATCCCACAGACAGAGGAGCCTGGCAGGCTACAGTCCATAGGGTCACAAACAGTTGGGCACAACTGAAGCAATTTGGCATATATATGTATTCATTCTAAGCCATTGCCCAGTATCTCCATTTTCTTTGAGGGTCTCAAAGAATAAGTCATGACTGAAGCGACTTAGCACACATGCACGTGCACATGACTAAATATAAATTTAAAAGAGGTTGTTACGTGACTACTCTCCCCATTTATGTTGGACCCATCTTATTTTGGAAGAATCTTAGGTTTTAAGAGAACATACACCTGATGGGTTAAAGAAGCTACACATCATTAGCAGCTGGGCCATCATTGAAGTGGTAAAGGCCATAGTAGGAGATAATTGGAGAAGGAAATGGCAACCCACTCCAGTGTTCTTGCCTGGAGAACCCCAGGGACAGGGGAGCCTGGTGGGCTGCCGTCTATCGGGTCGCACAGAGTTGGACATGACTGAAGCGACTTAGCAGCAGCAGGAGATAATTAACAAGAAAGCAAACTAAGAAGATTGATATAGATCCCATGTGGGCATTCCCCATATCACTGAAGTCCTGGTTTGACAGACAAGATCACAAGACTCTTACACATCAGTTTTATACATTGTAATTTTCACTTTACAGATTTCCTCTTGCTTTGTCTTCAGCCGCTTCAGAATTCTTACATTCAATTTTAAGAGTTTATCTCATTTATTCATAAGCAAGGTCATAATACCTCACTGATAAAGGTAAACATTCAGAAATTTTAGAGCTTTAAAAGCCTCATATATAGCATACATCATGGGGGAACATTTATGGCAAAAACTACCCAAATAGAGTCTCTAAGTTATATTCGAAGGAATAATTATCCAGTCATTTTTCTTTTTTTTTTTCCAAGCACTGTATGGCCCTAAAATTATATGATTAAATCTAGGAAAATGAAACATTATTTCTGAAATTGAAATGTTGACAGTTATCTTTCTTATTGCAACCTTTGCAGTTTTTCAGATTAACTTTACAGTTAATATCTTTGTGTGAAAGAGATTCTTGGAGAAGGGCTTTTGTGAAGGTTGCATGTATTATTTTTTAATGTTTCTCAGCCCTTCAGAGATCTCCTGGCAACCGATGTAATATAAAATATGGATTTCACAAACAAAAGTAGAAGCTCAAACTCATTATTGTTTTCTTTTTGTATTAGTTCTGGCAAGTCCTTGATGCCTACAATAGGAAAAAAAAAACTATGTGTTTTTTCTTATAAAAGCTATCAGTTCAGTCCATCTACTTGAAAACCATTGTTACTCCATAGAAAGTTTGCTCGTGGGATGAAAGGTGAAACTAATGTCAGATCATAATTTTAAATCATTGTAAATAGGTTGCTGGTGCTGAGGAATGAAAGAGTAAAAGGTTAGAAAAGGTTATATGCTAAAGAATTCTGTTTCTTAACTTCTTGCTAAGAAATTGAATGTATCTCTTCTTTTTTAATTATTTTTTGCCTCATTAAGCTTTGATTTATTCATTCTTTTTTCTTTCTACAGACATTAACTAAATATCTTCTACATGCCAACTCTACCCCAGATGCTACAAAAACAAAGATAAGCACTTAACTATAAGGAACTCAGAATTAGTATGGTAGGTGGGTAGGCATGAATAATAAAAGTATAATATGATTATTTTTAGGACAGATGGAAAAAGTACTACCCCAGTTTCAAAGAGTCATGAAGAAGGCTTTGAAAGTGGAGGCAGATTTTACTATAGGGTAACAAAGGAGCCATACAAGTTTCTGATATCAACTTCCTCCAAAGACATGTAAGTGTTAAATAATGTAGATGCTCAAAGTTAGTATAAGGGAATTGTTAGAATACAGTTTATAACAAACTAAAAACAGTCTTAAAAAATATTTCCTTAAGTCTTTCAAGAAAGTCATATTTGTGATTATGATCATGAAAGAAATTCGACATGCTTCCATGACCCATATAATGATCCTTCAATTAGATAGAGAGCTATAGGTGTGGTCATTAACATTAATACTTTTTAAAGAAGTAATTCACATGCATTCATTTAATAATAAACATTTAGGGAGTGCCAAGTACTATTATGCTAAATATTGAAGATACCATTTTGGAAATTAACATGTCAAGAGCTTCATGATTTGTCATTTAAGAGGGAAAACAAATCTCTTCTAGATAACTGAATTTAAAGCATAGAAAACTTATATATGATTTTTGTCATGCAGATGACACTTCCTGAAGATCAAATTGAATACTCTTCTTTTCTATTCACTGTGCCTATGCAATATTTTTTCCCACATGGTATGGTTACAGAAATAGGATAATTAAGGTTTTAGGGCTTTATAGACTCCTGAATTAAATGGGCCTTCTTAAATTGGCCTTTTTGAATTAAATTGGCTACATTGCCTTTTATTTTTTTTCCAAGTAAATATTATTCATCATACTGTACTCAACAGCACAAACATAAAAACCCACCTGAAGATAGAAAAAGTACCTCTCATTGTTGAATTTTTTTTTTTACATAAACCAAAGCAAATATGATGTTCATAAACATAGAAGCCTGAATCAAGAGATTATGATAAGGCTAATGAAGTTCCTAATGTGTCTATATTTACTTTTTTTATTGTCATGAGAGGTGAAGGGACCAGAGCACACTCCTGTGAGTTTGGTTGTTGCAGTTTCTCCTTAAGGGATTTGATGTTCTCACCATCACTCTTTCTGGACAAATGAGATCCTGAGTTGAATGGCTTTTTTGAACAGGTGGAAGAAAAGTTGCTCTCTGGGTCTGGATAGAAATAAGAGAAGGAGAACATACAGGAAATCTTCTAGATTCTAAATGACTCCAGATATTAAGAAAAGGATGGTATGATCTTCCCTAAACTACACAGAGTTGATATAAACCAAAGAACTGGCCCAGCAAGAGACCCCAGATCAGGTCTTGCTTTGACAGTAGTTTTAGGTATTTAGGGACGTACAGTATTCCCTTTTATTATTTATTCAATTTTAGCCTTACAAAAGTCAACTTTGGTTTCAATGTGGCTGTGGAGAGTTGGAGATGAAAAATAAAAAATTCCCATATAGTGAGTTTCTATCCTAGTTACCAGATTGATGCAGCTTGGCAGTCATGTTTGAACAGAGTAGAGAGGACATCTCATCAGCCTCATTAGAAACTGAGGTTAGGTCCTTTTCGGTAGGTTTGGAGAATGGACTGAAGTGATGTGAGAGAACTTCATCCTGAACATAACATCCTGGGAATACTCACTAAAATGATCATGAGGTGCTTTGGAGTCAAGCTATCATAAATTTAGCCCATTTGGCTCAGCCATTATAATTCTGAAGTAAATGCTGAAAGAAAGTATTAGACACTAAGTCGTGTCCAACTCTTTATGACCCTATGGACTGTAGCCCACCTGGCTCCTCTGTCCATGGAATTCTCCAGGCATGAAAACTGGGATCAAACCAAGGTCTTTTTTATTGTGGGCAGATTCTTTACCATCTGAGCCACCAGGTAAGCCCAGTAACATAGAGGAGAAGGTGATAATGGCCAAGTGATGATATGATTTGTTTGCTGACAAAGCAAAAAAAAAAAAAAAAGTAAAAAGTAAATGATGTGATAGTTTGTAGTCTCAGGTTAAAAACCTAGGATATATGATTCCTCAGATAATTTCTGTTTTCCTTACTGGTAAGTTTTTGCATATCCCAATGGCAGGAAGTGAGTTTAAATCAGAGCTTGTTCAAATAGTGCCTTCAGGAATTGTGTAGTGCTATCTACATAGATCTATTCAGTGACCCTGTCAAATAGCAGTATTTGGTTTCCAGCTTTATGTGCATCAATTTTTGATATGCAGGAGTTAATTTAATGCAATATATATATATATTATTTTTAATATAAATTTATTTATTTGAATTGGAGGTTAATTACAATATTGTATTGGTTTTGCCATACATCAACATGAATCCGCCACAGTATACACATGTTCCCCATCATGAACCTCTTTCCCTCCTCCCTCCCCGTACCATCCCTCTGGGTCGTCCCAGTGCACCAGCCCCAAACATCCAGTGTCATGCATTGAACCTGGACTGGCAATTCGTTTCATATATGTTGTTATACATGTTTCAATGCCATTCTCCCAAATCATCCCACCCTCTCCCGCTCCCACAGAGTCCAAAAGCCTATTCTATACATCTGTGTCTCTTTTGCTGTCTTGCATACAGGGTTATCGTTACCATCTTTCTAAATTCCATATATATGCGTTAGTATACTGTATTGGTGTTTTTCTTTCTGGCTTACTTCACTCTGTAGAATAGGCTCTAGTATTATTACTCAGCCATTAAAAAGAATTCATTTGAATCAGTTCTAATGAGGTGGATGAAACTGGACCTAAATATTTTATTTTTAATGTTCTTAGGAATCATCTGAATTCTGTTGCTTAGATTTCCTATCCTACTATTGACATTTTATCTTCACAGTTATATAGAACTGTTGCAAACACAGATCATTTATTTTAAAAAGCAATCATTGTCATATGCAATGCAAATGAAGTCTAAACATTTTGCCAGTGACGTATTTCACGAGAAAATTTGATTTATATTTGTTTTCCATTTTCCATCTTTCATCATCATCTGATAGAACTGAAATGCCTAAAGAAGTATGTGAATATTTAATTCCAAATTTGCTTGCCGATTAAAAATCTATATACATGTCACAGCTTTGCAGAAGGGCTAATAAACATTTTATCAGGCCTGAAAACTTGTCACCAGGAGTGTGGGAATTGTCTTGGGAAACCTATCTTCTTTCAGATTTGAAATATTGTTTCTTTTTCTTATTACTCATAAATGTGGTTGGTTTTACTACTTAAATTTTCTTTGGAAATGTGGTTATATATTTGCATTGGAGATATGAGTTTGTTCTGCTGGGGCTTTATATCAACTTGCTTTTGTTCTAAGTGGTTGGTGATTATTTGTATGTGTGTGACTCATGTTCATCTTTTTAGGTTAACATTATTTTCTATCTTCTTCTGAGTTTGATAGAGGAAGTTGACTAAGAATTCAATTTTGGATTTTCTTTTGCCAAAGCTTCCTTCTATTTAAACCTATGGAACTTCTTGACATTCCACCTTCCCTTATCCCCTCCTCAACCCTTTGTGTTTCCTTGCATTTTCTTAGCATGTTTATGCCAGTAACTATACATGTTCATGATGCAAGGATTCTACCCGAGAGGTAGCAGTTACAGTGGAAGCTGAATGCTGTTTGTAACTTTTGCTTTGTCAGTGAAGCTTCCAGATGATTGGTCTCTTGACTTTTTCTTCCTTTAACATTTGCTTTTTTCTCTAATTTACAATTGTTTTGACCTTTTATTTTTTTTTATTTTTTTTTTATTTTTAGTTTTTTATTTTTTAAATTTTAAAATCTTTAATTCTTACATGCTTTCCCAAACATGAACCCCCCTCCCACCTCCCTCCCCATAACATCTTTCTGGGTCATCCCCATGCACCAGCCCCAAGCATGCTGCATCCTGCGTCAGACATAGACTGGCGATTCATTTCACATGATAGTATACATGTTAGAATGTCATTCTCCCAAATCATCCCACCCTCTCCCTCTCCCTCTGAGTCCAAAAGTCCGTTATACACATCTGTGTCTCTTTCCCTGTCTTGCATACAGGGTCGTCATTGCCATCTTCCTAAATTCCATATATATGTGTTAGTATACTGTATTGGTGTTTTTCTTTCTGGCTTACTTCACTCTGTATAATCGGCTCCAGTTTCATCCATCTCATCAGAACTGATTCAAATGAATTCTTTTTTAACGGCTGAGTAATACTCCATTGTGTATATGTACCACAGCTTTCTTATCCATTCATCTGCTGATGGACATCTAGGTTGTTTCCATGTCCTGGCTATTATAAACAGTGCTGCGATGAACATTGGGGTACATGTGTCTCTTTCAATTCTGGTTTCCTCGGTGTGTATGCCCAGCAGTGGGATTGCTGGGTCATAAGGTAGTTCTATTTGCAATTTTTTAAGGAATTTCCACACTGTTCTCCAAAGTGGCTGTACTAGTTTGCATTCCCACCAACAGTGTATGAGGGTTCTCTTTTCTCCACACCCTCTCCAGCATTTATTGCTTGCAGATTTTTGGATCGCAGCCATTCTGACTGGTGTGAAGTGGTACCTCATTGTGGTTTTGATTTGCATTTCTCTAATAATGAGTGATGTTGAGCATCTTTTCATGTGTTTGTTAGCCATCCGTATGTCTTCTTTGGAGAAATGTCTATTTAGTTCTTTGGCCCATTTTTTGATTGGGTCGTTTATTTTTCTGGAATTGAGCTGCATAAGTTGCTTGTATATTTTTGAGATTAGTTGTTTGTCAGTTGCTTCATTTGCTATTAGTTTCTCCCCTTCAGAAGGCTGTCTTTTCACCTTGCTTATAGTTTCCTTTGTTGTGCAGAAGCTTTTAATTTTAATTAGATCCCATTTGTTTATTTTTGCTTTTATTTCCAGAATTCTGGGAGGTGGATCATAGAGGATCCTGCTGTGATTTATGTCTGAGAGTGTTTTGCCTATGTTCTCCTCTAGGAGTTTTATAGTTTCTGATCTTACATTTAGATCTTTAATCCATTTTGAGTTTATTTTTGTGTGCGGTGTTAGGAAGTGATCTAGTTTCATTCTTTTACAAGT
The DNA here is from genome assembly GCF_016772045.2 of Ovis aries. Lineage (NCBI taxonomy): Eukaryota > Metazoa > Chordata > Mammalia > Artiodactyla > Bovidae > Ovis > Ovis aries. The sequence goes on along the minus strand of NC_056059.1, from coordinate 56,682,773 downwards.
GGCTGACCAGTTTTCCCAGCACCACTTGTTAAAGAGATTGTCTTTACTCCATTGTATATTCTTGCCTCCTTTGTCAAAGATAAGGTGTCCATATGTGTGTGGATTTATCTCTGGGCTTTCTATTTTGTTCCATTGATCTATATGTCTGTCTTTGTGCCAGTACCATACTGTCTTGATGACTGTGGCTTTGTAGTAGAGCCTGAAGTCAGGCAAGTTGATTCCTCCAGTTCCATTCTTCTTTCTCAAGATTGCTTTGGCTATTCAAGGTCTTTTGTATTTCCATACAAATCTTGAAATTATTTGTTCTAGTTCTGTGAAAAATGTGGCTGGTAGCTTGATAGGGATTGCATTGAATTTGTAAATTGCTTTGGGTAGTATACTCATTTTCACTATATTGATTCTTCCAATCCATGAACATGGTATATTTCTCCATCTATTAGTGTCCTCTTTGATTTCTTTCATCAGTGTTTTATAGTTTTCTATATATAGGTCTTTAGTTTCTTTAGGTAGATATATTCCTAAGTATTTTATTCTTTTCGTTGCAATGGTGAATGGAATTGTTTCCTTAATTTCTTTTTCTACTTTCTCATTATTCGTGTATAGGAATGCAAGGGATTTCTGTGTGTTGATTTTATATCCTGCAACTTTACTATATTCATTGATTAGCTCTAGTAATTTTCTGGTGGAGTCTTTAGGGTTTTCCATGTAGAGGATCATGTCATCTGCAAACAGTGAGAGTTTTACTTCTTCTTTTCCAATTTGGATTCCTTTTATTTCTTTTTCTGCTCTGATTGCTGTAGCCAAAACTTCCAGAACTATGTTGAATAGTAGCGGTGAAAGTGGGCACCCTTGTCTTGTTCCTGACTTTAGGGGAAATGCTTTCAATTTTTCACCATTGAGGATAATGTTTGCTGTGGGTTTGTCATAGATAGCTTTTATTATGTTGAGGTATGTTCCTTCTATTCCTGCTTTCTGGAGAGTTTTTATCATAAATGGATGTTGAATTTTGTCAAAAGCCTTCTCTGCATCTATTGAGATAATCATATGGTTTTTATTTTTCAATTTGTTAATGTGGTGAATTACATTGATTGATTTGCGGATATTGAAGAATCCTTGCATCCCTGGGATAAAGCCCACTTGGTCATGGTGTATGATCTTTTTAATGTGTTGTTGGATTCTGATTGCTAGAATTTTGTTGAGGATTTTTGCATCTATGTTCATCAGAGATATTGGCCTGTAGTTTTCTTTTTTTGTGACATCTTTGTCAGGTTTTGGTATTAGGGTGATGGTGGCCTCATAGAATGAGTTTGGAAGTTTACCTTCCTCTGCAATTTTCTGGAAGAGTTTGAGGAGGATAGGTGTTAGCTCTTCTCGAAATTTTTGGTAGAATTCAGCTGTGAAGCCGTCTGGACCTGGGCTTTTGTTTGCTGGAAGATTTCTGATTACAGTTTCAATTTCCGTGCTTGTGATGGGTCTGTTAAGATTTTCTATTTCTTCCTGGTTCAGTTTTGGAAAATTGTACTTTTCTAAGAATTTGTCCATTTCTTCCACGTTGTCCATTTTATTGGCATACAACTGCTAATAGTAGTCTCTTATGATCCTTTGTATTTCTGTGTTGTCTGTTGTGATCTCTCCATTTTCATTTCTAATTTTATTGATTTGATTTTTCTCTCTTTGCTTCTTGATGAGTCTGGCTAATGGTTTGTCAATTTTATTTATCCTTTCAAAGAACCAGCTTTTGGCTTTGTTGATTTTTGCTATGGTCTCTTTTGTTTCTTTTGCATTTATTTCTGCCCTAATTTTTAAGATTTCTTTCCTTCTACTAACTCTGGGGTTCTCCAACTCTTCCTTTTCTAGTTGCTTTAGTTGTAGAGTTAGGTTATTTATTTGACTTTTTCTTGTTTCTTGAGGTATGCCTGTATTGCTATGAACTTTCCTCTTAGCACTGCTTTTATAGTGTCCCACAGGTTTTGGGTTGTTGTGTTTTCATTTTCATTCGTTTCTATGCATATTTTGATTTCTTTTTGATTTCTTCTGTGATTTGTTGGTTATTCAGAAGTGTGTTGTTCAACCTCCATATGTTGGAATTTTTAATAGTTTTTCTCCTGTAATTGAGAGCTAATCTTAATGCATTATGGTCAGAAAAGATGCTTGGAATGATTTCGATTTTTTTGAATTTATCAAGTTTAGATTTATGGCCCAGGATGTGATCTATCCTGGAGAAGGTTCCATGAGCACTTGAAAAAAGGTGAAATTCATTGTTTTGGGGTGAAATGTCCTATAGATATCAATTAGGTCTAACTGATCTAATGTATCATTTAAAGTTTGCGTTTCTTTGTTAATTTTCTGTTTAGTTGATCTGTCCATAGGTGTGAGTGGGGTATTAAAGTCTCCCACTATTATTGTGTTATTGTTGATTTCCCCTTTCATACTTGTTAGCATTTGTCTTACATATTGTGGTGCTCCTATATTGGGTGCATATATATTTATAATTGTTATATCTTCTTCTTGGATTGTTCCTTTGATCATTATGTAGTGGCCTTCTTTGTCTCTTTTCACAGCCTTTGTTTTAAAGTCTATTTTATCAGATATGAGTATTGCCACTCCTGCTTTCTTTTGGTCTCTATTCGCGTGGTATATCTTTTTCCAGCCCTTCACTTTCAGTCTCTATGTGTCCCTTGTTTTGAGGTGGGTCTCTTGTAAGCAGCATATAGAGGGGTCTTGTTTTTGTATCCATTCGGCCAGTCTTTGTCTTTTGGTTGGGGCGTTCAACCCGTTTACGTTTAAGGTAATTATAGATAAGTATGATCCCGTTGCCATTTACTTTATTGTTTTGGGTTCGGGTTTATACACCCTTATCGTGTTTCCTGTCTAGAGGATATCCTTTAGAATTTGTTGGAGAGCTGGTTTGGTGGTGCTGAATTCTCTCAGCTTTTGCTTATCTGTAAAGCTTTTGATTTCTCCTTCGTATTTGAATGAGATCCTTGCTGGGTACAGTAATCTGGGCTGTAGGTTATTGTCTTTCATCACTTTAAGTATGTCTTGCCATTCCCTCCTGGCCTGAAGAGTTTCTATTGACAGATCAGCTGTTATCCTTATGGGAATCCCCTTGTGTGTTATTTGTTGTTTTTCCCTTGCTGCTTTTAATATTTGTTCTTTGTGTTTGATCTTTGTTAATTTGATTAATATGTGTCTTGGGGTGTTTCGCCTTGGGTTTATCCTATTTGGGACTCTCTGTGTTTCTTGGACTTGGGTGATTATTTCCTTCCCCATTTTAGGGAAGTTTTCAACTATTATCTCCTCAAGGATTTTCTCATGATCTTTCTTTCTGTCTTCTTCTTCTGGGACTCCTATAATTCGAATGTTGGAGCGTTTCATATTGTCCTGGAGGTCTCTGAGATTGTCCTCATTTCTTTTAATTCATTTTTCTTGTTTCCTCTCTGATTCATTTATTTCTACCATTCTATCTTCTATTTCACTAATCCTATCTTCTGCCTCTTGTTTTGACCTTTTAAAGTGTAATTCACTTTGCTTTAAAAAAATTCTGCCTTGGGCTTTGAACTGCTTTTAATTCTACCTTTTGACTTATGCCATTAGTGTTTTCCAGTCCTCCCCAGCTCCAACTGCTCTTTTTAAAAATGCATAATAAGCCTAAATATTCTTAATCATCAAAGCTGTATGTAATTATTATTTTGTCCTCCCTTTTTCTCTGCCTTTGTCACATTCTAATTCTAAAGCATGTTTAAGAAACACTTCAGATTTTAGTTTCTATTTGTTTTCTACCACTTTATATGTATTTTTTCATTTTCCTTTAAAATTTTATTATGATAAGAGCACTTAACATAAGATCCAGTCTCTCATAACAAAATTTTCAGTGCTTAATACATTATTATTGACTATAGGTATTAAACAATGTTGTGTAGTAAATCTCTAGAGCTTATTCATCTCACTTGACTGAAACTTTATGCCCTTTGATTAGTAACTTCCCATTTCCCCTCCCCTAGCCCCTGGCAACCAACAGTCCACTCTTTGATTCTATAAATTTAGCTATTTTAGATACATTAGTAGACTCATGCAATATCTGTCTGTGACTGACTTATTTCACATAGAATAATGTTCTTATGGTTCATCTGTATTGTCTGGTATTTCAGGATTTCCTTTTTAAAATCTCCATAGCATTCAATTGTAGCATATATCACATTTTCTTTATTCATTCATCTGTCAATGGAAATTTAGGAAGTTTCCACATCTTGGCTGATATGAATGATGCTGCAATGAACATAATAGTTCCAGCATCTTTTCAAGATCCTGATTCCAATTCTTTCACATAAACATCCACAAATGGGTTTTCTGGATCATATGGTAGTTCTGTTTTTAGATTTTGCGGAAACTCCATACTATTTTCCACAGTAATTTCACTGTTTGAATTCCTACCAATAGTACCAAATGAAAAGAAAACATATCTAGGAGTAAATTTAAGGAAAAACACAAAGCAGAAAGTATTATGCTCCCTGACTTCAGAGTATACTGCAAAGCTATATTATTTACAAAACAATAGTCAAAACAGCATGGTACTGGCAGAAAAATACATACATAGAAGAATGTAATAGAATAGAGAGCTCAGAAATAAACCCATATATTTAAAGAGTCAATCTATGAGAAAGGAGGCAAAAATATACAAGGGAAAAGACAGTATCTTCAGTCAGTGGCGCTAGGAAACTGGACAGCTACATGTAAAACAAGGAAATTAGGACATTCTGTAATGCCATATACAACAATGAACTCAAAATGGATTAAAAACCTAAGACCTGAAACCACAAAACTCCTAGAAGAAAACATAGGGAGAACACTCCTTGACATATATCACAGTAATATTTTTTTTAATCTGTTTCCTAAGGCAGAGGAAACAAAAGCAAAAGTAATTAAAAGCTTTTTCACAGCAAAGAAAACCACCAAAAATGAAAAGACAATCTATTAAATAAAAGTATTTGTAAATTATATAACCATAAAGGAGTTAATATTCAAAATATATATACAGCTTATACAACTCAATATCAAAAAATATGCCTTTGGCCAACAGACACATGAAAAGATACTCATCATCAGAGAAATGCTGATTGAAACCACCATGAGATATTGCCTCACACCTGTCAGAATGGCTGTCATCCAAAAGTCAAGAAATAACAGCTGTGCTGAGAAGGGTGTGGGGAAAATGAACCCTAGTATACTGTTGGTGGGACTGTAAATTGACACAGCCACCTTGGAAAATAGAGTGAAGTTTCCTCAAAATAACTAAAAAAAAGCTATCATATGATCTAGCAATTCCACTTCTGAACATATATCCAAAGAATATGTAAACAGTAATTTGGAAAGATATATACTCCCCAGTGTTCATAGCAACATTGTTTACTATTATAAATATGGACACAACCTAATTGTCCATCAGCAAAAGGATGGATAAAGAATATTTGGTATATACTTATGGAATATTATTCAGAGAATAAAAGTAAATTCTGTCACTTGCCACAAGATGGATAGACCTAGAGGTATCACACTTATTGAAACAAAGAAGAAAGAGAAAGATAAATACTGTGTTATTGCTTATATTTGGAATCTGAAAATAAAACAAGCAAGTAGATATAATAACTCTGTAGATATAATAAATCTGTACTCACTGATTTAGAGTACAAAGCAGTGGTTACAAGCAGAAAAAAGTGGGAAAGGGCACAATAAGGATACATGACTAGGCAATACACATTATTATGTATAAAGTAAATAAGTAACAAGGATATGTTGTACAGCACAGAAAAATATAGCCATTAATTTTTAATAACTTTAAGTGGAATATAACCCATAAAAATATTGAATCACTATTTTCTATACCTGAAACTAATACAATATTATAAACTATACTTAAATATAAAAATTATTTTAGATATATTAATGATATTTTCTCTGTGTACAATGTATATCATACATAGTCATGTATATTAAATTATTAAATATTATGTATATTAGGATCATTATATGTTATATTAAACATGCTATCATTAAACAATATCTTAGAGTTTCTCTGACATTTGATTTTATTATAGCTGGTAATGAGGTTCAGAGGAAAAAACTAATCCTTTCCTCAAACATTTTTAGGGCTTGTCATTATCTACCAAAAATAACACAAGAGTTATGAAGACCAAATTAGCTTAAGTTGATTTGCAACACCTTACTTTTGTATTTTATATATAAAATGAAATAATGCGAAATGGCTTGTTATCTGCAGTTTATTTTCAATCTATCATCACATTTTTTTGGTGGGTGAGAAGGAGGAGGAATAATTTCACAGGCTTACTTAAAAAGCTAATTTTTGAAAGGAATTTAAAGCTTTCTAAAGTATATTAAATTTTTAAATGTCAAAAATGTTTTAAAAATTAATAACAAGTATGCATGAAATATATTTATGGTGTGCAACCAGTGACTGGTAAACTTTTTTTAATTAGATTTTTCACTCTGAGATGATTGTAGATTCACAGGTAGTTGTAAGAAATCATGCAGAGATATCGTGTACCCTAGGCCTATTTCTCCCCCATGGTATCAACTTGCAAAATTATAGTACAATATCACAAGCATGCTATTAAAGTTGACATTAATGCAGCCAAATGACAAAACAGTCTTAAAACCATATGTATCCTTCCTTTCTATAGTCAAAATCACTTCCCACCATTAGCCCTCTTCATCTTTAACCAACCAGAGATCATTAATCTGTTTTCCATTCTTATAACTTTGCCATTTTAAGAACATTATATAAAATCAACCATATAGTTTATATAACCTTTCAAAGTGGTCTTTTATCACTCAGAATAATTCTCCAGAGATTTATCCATGCTGTTGTGTGTATCAATAGTCTATATGTTTTATATTAAGTAATATCCATATGGATATACTTTTTAAAATATAAATATCAAACTTTTATCTGCTGGAGGATATCTGAGTTGCTTCCAGCTTTGGCTATTACAACTAAACTTGCTATGGGCATCTATGTACAGGTTTTTCTGTGAACTTAAGTCTTATTTCTCTTGGAAAAATACCCAAGAATGTAATTGTTAAGCCATGTGTTAGTTGTATATTTAGTTTAAAAAGAAATTGCCAAAATGTTTCTGAGTACCTGTACCATTTCATTCACACTAGCAATATATGAGCAATCCAGTTTCTTCTCTTATTACTAGCATTTCCTTCTGTCACTATCTCTTGTTACTAGCATTTCGTTCTGTCACTATCTCTTGTTACTAGCATTTCGTTCTGTCACTATTTTTTATTTTACCCATTCTGATCAGTGTGTATGGAGAATTAGGTGGTTTTAATTTTTGAGGACTTCTGATAGAACATGGTCCACTTGAGGAAGAAATAGCAACCCACTCCAGTATTCTTGTCTGGAAAACCCCACGGAGAGTATGAAAAGGCAAAAGATATGACATCAGAAGTTGAGACCCGCCCCCTTCCAGGCTAGAAGTTGTCCAAGATGCTACCGGGGAAGTGCAGAGGGCAATTTCTAATAGCTCCAGAAAGAAAGAACTGGCTGGGCCAAAGTGAAAATGGCACTCAATTGTGGATGTGTCTGATGGTGAAAGTAAAGTCTGATAATATAAAGAACAATATTTCATAGGAACCTGGAATGTTCAGCCCACGAATCAAGGTAAATTGGGCATAGTCAAGCAGAAGATAGAAGTCCATGGGAGTTACAGAGAATCGAGCAGGACTTAGTAACTGAACAATAGGCACAATGAACATCTTTTGATAATAAACATCTTTTCATTTATCTATTTGCCATCTGTATATCATCTTTAGCAATATTTCTTATCATGTCTTCTGCCCAGTTTCTATTTAGATTGATTTTCACTTTTGAGATTAGAAAGTTCACTATATATTCTAGATATTAGTCCTTTGCAAATATTATCTCCTACTTGCTAGCTTGTCTTTTCTCTTAACAGTCTTCACAGAGCAAAGTTTATCTGAGGGAAAGAAGAATAAAATAGGAGGAATCAGACTACCCAATTTCAAGACTTATTATACAGCTATGTTAAACAAGATTATGTGATATTGTCAGAGAGGGACTGAGACATAATTAATACAACAGAGTAAAGAACCCAGAAATAGACCCACTCAAGTACAGCAAACTGATTTTTTTCTAAAGTTTATTACATTTTTCTTTTATGGATCCTGTCAAGTCTACAAACTATTTTATCAGTTTGTATTAGAAGGATTTTTACCAATGTTATCTTATAAAATTTTTATCGATTTATAGAAGTTAAGTTTGTGATTCATATATTGAAATAATTTTTGTATAAAATGTGATATTTAGGTTAAAATTTCGTTTTTGCCTATGGACATCCAATTGTTCCACCAATATTTGTCAAAGACCTGTGTGTGTACATGTGCTGTACTCCGTTTTGTCTGACTCTTTGCAACCCCATGGACTGTATCCTGGAACCCCATGGACTGTAGCTCACCAAGCCCCTCTGCCCATGGAATTTTCCAGGCAAGAATATTGAAGGGAGTTATTTAATAAGGAAGGGAGTCATTTCCTACTCCAGGCGATCTTCCTAATCTAGGGATCAAACCCATGTCTCTTGCCTTTGCAGGCAGATTCTTCACCACTGTGCCATCTGGAAAGTCCCAGGTATCAAAAGGCTATCCTTCATCAATTAAATTTCATTTGCATGTTTGTTAAAAATTTAGTTTGCTATATTTGAGTGGGTCTGTTTCAGAATTCTCTGTTCAGTTTCATTGATTTTGTGTCAGTGCCTCTGACAGTACTTTCTTGTTTAATGATGTTGCATAATATATGTAGCTTGATTTCTCCAACTTGTTAACTCTTCCTTTTTAAACATGATTTGGCTAGTCTGGTTAATATACCTTTCTGTATAGATTTTAGAGTATCAGTGTCTATGTTCACACACACACAAATTCCTGCTGGGATTTTGATAGGAATTGCTGTATGTCAGTTTGGAATGAATTGATACCTTTACTATGTTGTGTCTTCCAACTTATTTTTTCTCTTTCTCTCTCTCTCTTCCTCCCTCCTTTCACTGCCACCTCTCTATGCCATATGAGGATACAGCAAATGGGTAGTCATCTATAAACAAAGAAGAGGGAACCTCACCAAAAAGTGACCATGTTGACACCCTAATCTCTGAATTCAGGCTTCCAGAATTGTGAGAAAATTTCGTTTTTTAAGCCATGGAGTTTGTTACAGCAGCTAAATAGAAATTAGTGCTAAGAAGTGGGGTGCTACTATAACGAATGCTTTAAAATGTGAAAGAAGTTTGGAATTGGGTAATGGATAGAGGCTGGAAGAGTTTTGAAGTACATGCTAGAAAAAGCCAGTAATGTTGTGAAGTGATTTTTAATGGTGGTTCTGGTGAAAGCGCAGAAAGAAAAGAGTACTGGGAAAAGAAAATGCTTCCATCTTCTTATAGGATACATAAATAATCATGTACAGAATACTGGTAGAAATGAGGATGTGTGTGTGAAGGCGCTTCAGTCATGTCCGACTCTGTGATCTCATTTACTGTAGCCCACCAGGCTCTACTATCCATGGGGAATCCTCCAGGCAAGAATAATGGAGTGAGATGCCATGCTCTCCTCCGGGGGATCTTCCCAACCCAGGGATTGAACTCAGGTCTCCCATATAGTGGGCAGATTCTTTATCATCTGAAACACCAGGAAAGCCCAAGAATTCTGGAGTGGGTAGCTCTCCCTTCTCCAGGGGATCTTCCTGACTCGGGAATCAAACCAGGGTCTCCTGCATTGCAGGCAGATTTTTTACCAGCTAAGCTCCCAAGGAAGCCCCAGAAATGAGGGTGATAAAGTCCATTCTGGTGAGGTCTCAGATAAAACTGAGAGACATGTTAAATGAACTGAGGACATAATTGCTGAGAAGAAAAAGAATCACAATTTAGAGATTTGTACAATTCTCAGCCTATTTAGACTATATTTTGTATAAAATAAGATGAATTTGGAGGGGTGCTAAATGTCATGGACGAATGTTCGTGTCCCCTCGATATCCATATGTTGAAATCTTAATCCCCAGTGTGACAGTATTTGGAGATGGAGTCTTTGCTAGATAATTAGATCATGATGGCAGCAGTTCTGTGATGGTATTAGTGCACTTATAAGAGACTTTCAACCCCCACAATTGTGAGAAATGTTTGTTGACTAAGTGATACTGTCTAGAGCATTTGTTACAGAGGTGCAAGCTAACTTAGTGTTAAAATCCTTAAATACATGATAAGATTGCCTAATAAATCATCTGGGCTTGGACATTTTGGGGGAAAGTTTTATATTAAAAACTTAGTCTCTTTCATATTTATCAGTATATTTCAGTTCAATCACTCAGTTGTGTCCGACTCTTTGCAACCCCATGAATTGTAGCATGCCAGGCCTCCCTGTCCATCACCAACTCCCAGAGTTGACTCAAACTCACGTCCATTGACTCAGTGATGCCATCCAGCCATCTCATCCTCTGTCGTCCCCTTCTCCTCCTGCTGCCAATCCCTCCCAGCATCAGAGTCTTTTCCAATGACACAACTCTTCGCGTGAGGTGGCCAAAGTACTGGAGTTTCAGCTTTAGCATCAGTCCTTCCAATGAACACCCAGGACTGATTTCCTTTAGAATAGACTGGTTGGATCCCCTTGCAGTTCAAGGGACTCTCAAGAGTCTTATCCAACACCACAGTTCAAAAGCATCAATTCTTCAGTGCTCAGCTTTCTTCACAGTCGAACTCTCACATCCATACATGACTACAGGAAAAACCATAGAATTGACTAGACAGACTTTTGCTGGCAAAGTAATGTCTCTGCTTTTCAATATGCTGTCTAGGTTGGTCATAATTTTCCTTCCAAGGAGTAAGCGTCTTTTAATTTCATGGCTGCAATCACCATCTGCAGTGATTTTGGAGCCCAGAAAAATAAAGTCTGACACTGTTTCCACTGTTTCTCCATTTATCTCCCATGAATTGGTGGGACCAGATGCTATGATCTTCGTTTTCTGAATGTTGAGCTTTAAGCCAACCTTTTCACTCTCCTCTTTGACTTTCGTCAAGAGGCTTTTGAGTTCCTCTTCACTTTCTGCCATAAGGGTGGTGTCATCTGCATATCTGAGGTTATTGATAATTCTCCCGGCAATCTTGATTCCAGCTTGTGCTTCTTCCAGCGGAGCATTTCTCATGATGTACTCTGCATATAAGTTAAATAATCAGGGTGACAACATACAGCCTTGACGTACTTCTTTTCCTCTTTGGAACCAGTCTGTTGTTCCATGTCCAGCTCTACCTGTTGCTTCCTGACCTGCATATTGGTTTCTCAAGAGACAGGTCAGGTGGTCTGTATTCCCATCTCTTTAAGAATTTTCCACAGTTTATTGTGATCCACATAGTCAAAGGCTTTGGCATAGTCAATGAAGCAGAAATACATGTTTTTCTGGAACTCTCTTGCTTTTTCCATGATCCAGAAGATGTTGGCAATTTGATCTCTGGTTCCTCTGCCTTTTCTAAAACCAGCTTGAACATCAGGAAGTTCACGGATCACGTATTGCTGAAGCCTGGCTTGGAGAATTTGAGCATTACTTTACTAGCGTGTGAGATGAGTGCCAGTGTTCTTGCCTGGAGAATCCCAGGGACAGGGGATCCTGGTGGGCTACCATCTATGGGGTCGCACAGAGTCGGACACGACTGAAGCGACTTAGCAGCAGCAGCAGCAACAGAGATGACTGCAAATGTGTGGTAGTTTGAGCATTCTTTGGCATTGCCTTTCTTTGGGATTGGAATGAAAACTGACCTTTTCCAGTCCTGTGGCCACTGCTGAGTTTTCTAAATTTGCTGGCATATTCAGTTCAGCACTTTCACAGCATCATCTTTCAGGATTTGAAATACCTCAACTGGAATTCCATCACCTCCACCAGCTTTGTTTGTGGTGATGCTTTCTAAGGCCCACTTGACTTCACATTCCAGGATGTCTGGCTCTAGATGAGTGATCACACCACTGTGATTATCTGGGTCTTTTTTGTACAGTTCTTCTGTGTGTTCTTGCCACCTCTTCTTAATATCTTCTGCTTCTGTTAGGTCCATACCATTTCTGTCCTTTATTGAGCCCATCTTTGCATGAAATGTTCCCTTGGTATCTCTAATTTTCTTGAAGAGATCTCTAGTCTTTCCCATTCTGTTCTTGTCCTCTATTTCTTTGCATTTATCGCTGAAGAAGGCTTTCTTACCTCTTCTTGCTATTCTTTGGAACTCTGCATTCAGATGCTTATATCTTTCCTTTTCTCCTTTGCTTTTCGCCCCTCTTCTTTTCACAACTGTTTGTAAGGCCTCCCTGGACAGCCATTTTGCTTTTTTGCATTTCTTTTCCATGGGGATGGTCTTGATCCCTGTCTCCTGTACAATGTCACGAACCTCATTCCATAGTTCTTCAGGCACTCTATCTATCAGATCTAGGCCCCTAAATCTATTTCTCACTTCCACTGTATAATCATAAGGGATTTGATTTAGGTCATACCTGAATGGTCTGGTGATTTTCCCTATTGTCTTCAATTTAAGCCTAATTTTGGCAATAATGAGTTTATGATCTGAGCCACAGTCAGCTCCTGGTCTTGTTTTTGTTGACTGTGTAGAGCTTCTCCATCTTTGGCTGCAAAGAATATAATCAACCTGATTTCGGTGTTGACCATCTGGTGATGTCCATCTGTAGAGTCTTCTCTTGTGTTGTTGGAAGAGGGTGTTTACTATGACCAGTATTATATTATTTCCTTAGTGGTGGTTTTATAGGACAGGAATAAAGAGGCCTGTATATTCTAGTTCTGAGAGCTCCTTATCCTAGGCACCTTTGCTGAGCTTTTTGAGTGGGGCCCCAACAAGGGTCTTCCTGCCTGGGGTCCTTGGAGCCAATAGAAGGAGAAGGTGTTCACTTCAAAAACAAAGGAAGGTTTTCTTCTTTGATTAAACAAGTAAGACCTAGGAACACCCACTCCAGAGCACACCACTTCAAATTTATAAGGCTACTCAAATGATTTTTTTCGTATTGCATGAGCTGTGGCAGCTCATGGTTTTAAATGAATTGTTTAATTTTATTTATGTTGTGAAGTTTATGTGTGTAAAATTGTTTAAGGTATTTTCTTCTTTTCCCTGGATTTGTTAGAGTCTGTGATTCTGTTTAGATTGCATTCTTGATTTAGGGGTTTGTTGATTTTATTGATCTTTTCAAAGAAGTAGTTTTTTTTTTTCCCTTGATTTTCTGTTTTTCTCTTTTCATTTTCATTGATTTCATCTCTTTATTATTCTTTTTCTCCTGCTTATTTTAGATTTTTTTTTTCTCGAGTTTCTAGAGATGAAAGCTTAGGTTAAGGTTTCAGGACTTTCCTACTTTTCTAACATAAGCACTTAATGCTATAAATTTCTGAATACTGCTTTAGTTATATCCTACAAATTTTGATATGTTGTAGTTTCATTTTTCATTCAGTTGGATGTGTCTTGTGGTTTCCCCTAAGATATTCTGCTTCACTGATAAATAATTTAGAAATGTGCTGTTTGGTTTCCAAGTAATTATAGATTTTCCTGTTATCTTTCTGCTATCAGCACCTAGTTTGGGTTCATTGTAAACAGAAAACACATCATATATGATTCCAATTCTCTTAAATTTGTTGAGTTATTTTTTATGGGGATATAGTCTCTCTTGGTATTAGTTTCATAGGTTCTTTAAAAAAGGACATTCTGCTATTGTTGAGTAAGTATTCTATAAATGTATATTAGTTGCTGTTACATGATGGTATTGATAAGTTCTTACAAATATTTGTTGATTTACTGTTTTATTGTATCAATTGTTAATAGAGAGAGATGTTGATATCTCCCATTATATGTAGAGTTGACTACTTCTCCTTTCAATTCTATCAGTTTTTAATTCACAGATTTTGTTTGGTTTGTATGCACAGTAAAATATTAGGTATTCTTGGTGGAGTGATCCTTTTATCATTATGTGGAGCCTAATTCTGTCTTTGGTAATTTTATTCACTCTGAGGTCTATTTCATTTGATATTACTACAGCTGCTCTTGCATTCTTTTGATTCGTATATGCTTAGGGTAATTTTTCCCGTTGTTTTACTTTCAACTTTTCTAAGTTGTTATGTTTGAAGTAAGGGTCACACTTTTGATACACTCTGCCAACTTCTGCCTTTTAATTGGTATATTTAGATTGCTTACATTTAACATAATTGTTTTTTATATTAGGACTTAAGTCTGCCAATTTGCTTTTTGTTTACTATTCGTTCTCTCTGCTTCTCATTTCTTTGTTTTTCTTCGTATTTACTATGTTCCTCTGGGTTACTTGAATGTTTATAGAATTCCATTTAAATTTATGTATAGTATTTTTAAATTTATCTCTTTATATTGCTTCTTTACTTGTTACTATAAGTATTATATATACATAATAGCATAGTCTATGTTGTCAACATTTTATTTGTTTGAGTAAAATGTAAAAATTATATCTCCTTTTAGGCCTGTTTATCCTCTTTCATTTATAATTGTTATCAATTTGCTTCTACATCCATTTAGTACCACATCAGACAATGTTAAAAATCAATTGCCTTGAGTATTAAGTATAATTTAGAAAATCTTGAGAGGAAAAAAATTTCTACTGAATTTGCCTCTATTTTTGTTTTTATCTTGTTCCTCCTTCTTTTATTTATTTTTTTTTAATCATGTTTCAAGATTCTTCATTTAGCATTTCCTTTCTGTTTAGAGAATTATCTTTAACCATTCTTTTGGGATAGGTCTGATGGTGACTCATTCTCTTAGTTTTCCTTCATTTGAGAATGTCTTACTTTCTCTCTATTACTGAGTAATACTTTAATTGATTGTAGAATTCTGGCTCAAAATTTCTCTGCTTTCAGCGTTGGAAACAATGTATTATATCCTTTTTGACTCCATGATTTCTCATCAGAAATCCCTGTATTCTAAATGCTTTTCCCCCCGTTTATTCAGTTCAGTCGCTCAGTCGTGTCCAACTCTTTGCGACCCCATGGACTGCAGCACGCCAGGCTTCCCTGTCCATCACCAGCTCCCAGAGCCTATTCAAACTCATGTCCATTGAGCTGGTGATGCCATCCAACCATCTCATCCTCTGTTGTCCCCTTCTCCTCCTGCCTTCAATCTTTCCCATAATCAGAGTCTTTTCAAATGAGTCAGTTCTTCGCATCAGTTGGCTAAAGTACTGGAGTTTCAGCTTCAACATCAGTCCTTTCAGTGAACACCCAGGACTGTTCTCCTTTAGGATGGACTGGTTGGATCTCCTTCAAGTCCAAACTCTCAAGAGTCTTCTCCAACACCACAGTTCAAAAACTTTAATTCTTCGACACTGCTTTCTTTATAGTCCAACTCTCACATCCATACATGACTACTGGAAAAATCACAGCTTTGACTACTTTGTTGGCAAAGTAATGTCTCTGCTTTTTAATATGCTGTCTAGGTTGGTCATAAATTTCCCTCCAAGGAGTAAGCGTCTTTTAATTTCATGGCTGTAGTCACCATCTGCAGTGATTTTGCAGCCCCAAAAGTAAGATCTATTTTTTCTTGCTACTTCCAAGTTATTTTCATTGTCTCCAGTTTCTCAGATTGACTATAGTATGTCTTGGCATAGTTTTCCTTGTGTTTTATCTTATTTGTGGTTTGCTTAACTAATTATCTTGGAAGGTTATGTCTCTTTTTAAATTTGGGATAATTTCAGCTCAGTTCAGTCACCCAGTCATGTCCGACTCTTTGTGACCCCATGAATCACAGCACGCCAGGCCTGCCTGTCCATCACCAACACCCAGAGTTCACTCAGACTCATATCCATCGAGTCAGTGATGCCATCCAGCCATCTCATCCTCTGTCATCCCTTCTCCTCCTGCCCCCAATCACTCCCAGCATCAGAGTCTTCTCCAATGAGTCAACTCTCCACATGAGGTGGGCAAAGTACTGGAGTTTCAGCTTTAGCATCAGTCCTTCCAAAGAACACCCAGGACTGATCTCCTTCAGAATGGATTTGTTGGATCTCCTTGCAGTCCAAGGGACTCTCAAGAGTCTTCTACAACACCACAGTTCAAAAGCATCAATTCTTCGGTGCTCTGCCTTCTTCATAGTCCAACTCTCACATCCATACATGACCACAGGAAAACCATAGCCTTGACTAGACGGACCTTAGTTGGCAAAGTAATGTCTCTGCTTTTAAATATGCTGTCTAGGTTGGTCATAACTTTTCTTCCAAGGAGTAAACATCTTTTAATTTCATGGCTGAAGTCACCATCTGCAGTGATTTTGGAGCCTAAAAAAATAAAGTCTGACACTGTTTCCACTGTTTCCCCATCTATTTCCATGAAGTGATGGGACCAGATGCCATGATCTTCATTTTCTGAATATTGAGCTTTAAGCCAACTTTTTCATTCTCCACTTTCACTGTCATCAAGAGACTTTTTAGCTCCTCTTCACTTTCTGCCATAAGGGTGGTGTCATCTGCATATCTGAGGTTATTGATATTTTTTCCAGCAATCTTGATTCCAGCTTGTGCTTCTTCCAGCCCAGCATTTCTCATGATGTACTCTGCATAGAAGTTAAATAAGCAGGGTGAGAATATACAGCCTTGACGTACTCCTTTTCCTCTTTGGAACCAGTCTGTTGTTCCATGTCCATTTCTAACTGTTGCTTCCTGACCTGCATACAGATTTCTCAAGAGACAGGTCAGGTGGTCTGGTATTCCCATCTCAGAATTTTCCACCATTTATTGTGATCCACACAGTCAAAGGCTTTGGCATAGTCAATAAAGCAGAAATTGATGTTTTTCTGGAACTCTCTTGCTTTTTCCATGATCCAGCGGATGTTGACAATTTGATCTCCAGTTCCTCTGCCTTTTCTTAAACCAGCTTGAACATCAGGAAGTTCACAGTTCACGTCTTGCTGAATCCTGGCTTGGAGAATTTTGAGCATTACTTTACTAGCATGTGAGATGGGTGCAACTGTGCAGTAGTTTGAGCATTCTCTGGCATTGCCTTTCTTTGGGATTGGAATGAAAACTGACCTTTTCCAGTCCTGTGGCCACTGCTGAGTTTTCCAAATTTGCTGGCATATTCAGTGCAGCACTTTCACAGCATCATCTTTCAGGATTTGAAATACCTCAACTGGAATTCCATCACCTCCACTAGCTTTGTTCATAGTGATGCTTTCTAAGGCCCACTTGACTTCACATTCCAGGATGTCTGGCTCTAGATGAGTGATCACACCACTGTGATTATCTGGGTCGTGAAGCTCTTTTTTGTACAGTTCTTCTGTGTGTTCTTGCCACCTCTTCTTAATATCTTCTGCTTCTGTTAGGTCCATACCATTTCTGTCCTTTATTGAGCCCATCTTTGCATGTAATGTTCCCTTGGTATCTCTAATTTTCTTGAAGAGCTCTCTAGTCTTTCCCATTCTGTTCTTGTCCTCTATTTCTTTGCATTTATCACTGAAGAAGGCTTTCTTATCTTTTCTTACTATTCTTTGGAACTCTGCATTCAGATGCTTATATCTTTCCTTTTCTCCTTTGCTTATCGCCTCTCTTCTTTTCACAACTATTTGTAAGGCCTCCCTGGACAGCCATTTTGCTTTTTTTGCATTTCTTTTCCATGGGGATGGTCTTGATCCCTGTCTCTTGTACAATGTCACGAACCTCATTCCATAGTTCTTCAGGCACTCTATCTATCAGATCTAGGCCCCTAAATCTATTTCTCACTTCCACTGTATAATCATAAGGGATTTGATTTAGGTCATACCTGAATGGTCTAGTGGTTTTCCCCACTTTCTTCAGTTAAGTCTAATTTTGGCAATAATGAGTTTATGACCTGAGCCACAGTCAGCTCCTGGTCTTGTTTTTGTTGACTGTATAGAGCTTCTCCATCTTTGGCTGCAAAGAATATAATCAATCTGATTTTGGTGTTGAACATCTGGTGATGTCCATGTGTAGAGTCTTCTCTTGTGTTGTTGGAAGAGGGTGTTTGCTATGACCAGTGCATTTTCTTGACAAAACTCTATTAGTCTTTGCCCTGCTTCATTCCACATTCCAAGGCCAAATTTGCCTGTTACTCCAGGTGTTTCTTGACTTCCTACTTTTGGATTCCAGTCCCCTATAATGAGAAGGACATCTTTTTTGGGTGTTAGTTCTAAAAGGTCTCATAGGCCTTCATAGAACCATTTAACTTCAGCTTCTTCAGCATTGTTGGTTGGGCATATACTTGGATTACTGTGATATTCCCCACCTTCTTTCACCTCTCCTGCTAGGCCTCTGGTGACACAAATGGATTAATTTAAAATCCTACATGTCTCTGGAATTTTGATAATTTTGTTTTAATCTATTTTCTATCATTTATGTTAGGTAACTTCGATTGTTTTATCTTCTGTATAACTGATTCCTTCTTCTGTCCCTTCATCATTTTTGGTCCACCCATTGCATTTTTTTTTAACTGTATTTTTCATTTCTAAATTTTCCATTTGATTCTTCTTTGTAGGTTTTTTTCTTTGCTGACATTAAATTTTCCTTTGCTGAGGCTTCCTATTTTTCCACCTGCCTCACTTATGTCTGTTTTTGTTCAAATAAAGATTTTTATGGCTGCTTTAAATTTTCAGGTAATTCTCACATCTCTGTCATCTCTTATTAGAGTCTATTGGTTTGTTTGTTTGTTTTTTCTTTCAGTTTGAGATTTTCCTGGCTCTTGGTCTGATGAATTTTTCTATTGGAATCTGGACATTCTGTGTATCATGTCATAAGGTTCTGAATCTTATTTAAATCTATTCATTAGCTGACTTTTTTGATATCTCTATGGCAAGGGAAGGGGGGCACTACCTGTTATTGCCAGATTTGGTGGAAATCCAAGTTATCCATTTGTGGTGCTTTAGTCACTCAGTTGTGTCTGACTCTTTGCAACCCTAAGGACTATAGCCCACCAGGCTCCTCTCTGCATGGGATTTTCAGGCAGTAATACTGGAATGGGTTGCCATTTCCTTCTCTAGGGGATCTTCCTGACCTAGGGATCGAACCCTGGTCCTCAGCATAACAGGCAGATTCTTTACTGACTGAGTTACCAGAAAAGCTAATATCCAAGGAGGATTGTCAGTTGCTTTCGGGCAAGAGTGGGAGATCTGGCTCCACACTGGGCCTGATACCACTCTGTCTGGGAGAGGCAGGAGGGCCTCATTGTTTCAAAGATTATCTCCACTGACTCTACGGGAAACCTTATTATTGCTGCCCATGGGTGACAGTCCTTTGTCTGCCTGGCCTCTGACTTTCACAGCAAAGAGTAGGAAAGGTGTTAAAGCACTGTGAAAGATTTGCCATCAGGTCTTCACTGACCATGGGGAAGCAAGGTTTATTAATGCACAGTGAATGGAAGGTCATAGCTCCCTACTCATCCTTTCTTAACACCACCTCAGGATGCTGCTGCTGCTGTTAAGTCACTTCACTTGTGTCTGACTCTGTGTGACCCCATAGACGGCAGCCCACCAGGCTCCCCAATCCCTGGGATTCTCCAGGCAAGAACACTGGAGTGGGTTGCCATTTCCTTCTCCGATGAATAAAAGCAAAAAGTGAAAGAGAAATCGCTCAGTCGTATCCGACTCTTCACAACCCCATGGACTGCAGCCTACCAGGCTCCTTTGTCCATGGGATTTTCCAGGCAAGAGTACTGGAGTGGGGTGCCATCACCTTCTCCGACCTCAGGATGAAGTTTGCAATAATTTGCTACAACAAGGTGAAGGTAGATGTCTAGGCTTCCTACTTAGCTTTACTAGCATGGATAAGGGAGTGGTCATATATTTTTTTATGATATTTGGCTAGAATAAAACAATTATTATTAAAATGTTTTCTGTCATTCTGGGTTGCTCCTTTTCTGTTCTTTGGCTAAGTGATTGGGCTTTTGGGGGGATATTTTTGTCTGCATCTGTTGATGTTTCCTTGAGTGCTGGCTCCTCCAGCCCCACATCTGGGGAATATGAAACAAAAAGCAAGCCCAGGGAACTCACCATCACATTGTTTGGGTCCTACAGTCTCTAGCCAGTCTGCTTTCTATTTCAGAGTTTTATTATTTTATGTGCCCTTCCATGCTGATGGATCACAATCTGGACACACATTGAGTTGCAGTTCATCAGGTCTTGACTAAAATGTATCTTCTTTTTATTTTTATAATGCTAATTTTTCTTTTTAAATCAGAAATAAAAAGTAAATGGTCACCCAATAGTTTAATGGGTTAAAAAAAAGTGTGAGAATTACTTGAGTTAACTAGTATAATGCTTAGAAAAGGAAATTGAACCATCAAAAGTAGAATTTGAAAACTTTAGGAACTACTTAAAGATAATGAGACTCTTGTAACTTCATGTCTAGCAATGACATATAATCTATTTCTGATTATTTTTAATAAGATGAAAAGCATACATGAATATGTGTATTATTATAGAGCAAGCAAATTAAATTTTCTGTAATAGATCTTGGATAAATGCTATCTAAAATTACTCCAGAGAAATAGAATTGTAGGTGGGAAATAACCATAAATTATCTTCTCTGGTCCATTTTCAATTAAGAAACCCATGAGTTTTTATTCAAACTGCTCTGAATACCTCTTCAGTGTGAAGCAGGTAAAAGTGGGTTCTGAAATGATCTGCCCAGAGATCATCAGAACAATTCTTTTATTTATTTTATGTATTTGGGTTGACTATGTTTTTTTCAAGTGTCTGATAAACGTTAAGGAGGTAGACGACGCCTTAGATGAAATGCATTGGGTTGAGGGCCAGAACAGGGATTTGATGAACCAGCTTTGTACTTATATACATGACCAAATTTTCAGGCTTGTTGCTAGTTAACTCCAAAATTCTCGCACAGTTGGGAAAGTTCTATAAAGCAGCTTGCTTTGAAGAGTGGCCTGGGGGGTCAGGGGGTGGCAAGCTGAATTCCGTCATTAGCCCACTAGTAACATTATGTGGAATTGTCTTAAAACACCAACAAATGAGTCCATTTTTAAACACCTGCCTCCTTTTAAAAAAAAATACAGGCCATTGTAGTATGGTAGTTCAGAGAAAGAATTGTGGTAAGCATCAACAAAATGCCATTGGTAAACTCATAAGGGATTTAAACCTGACTCAAGCTGATCACCTTTGGAGAAGGAAATGGCAACCCACTACAGTATTCTTGCCTGAAGAATCCCATGGACCAGAGGAACCTTGTAGGCCACAGTCCATGGGGTCACAAGAGTTGGACACTACTGAGTGACTTCCACTTTCACACTATGTTTTTTTTGGAGACATAGTCAACGCAGAATAGACTTTGAACAGGAAATAGACTACAATTTTGTTGATATGTATCAAATGAGTTGAAATCACAAGTGAAATTGAAGTTAAAATAGATTATAGGCTTTACTTCACATGATTCTGTCACAGGATGGAATACAACTGAGCTAGTAGGGTACCCTTCTAGTTTCATTGTGTATTCTGTAAGAACCTTTTCTAGCTATGCAGCCTATTGAGTCTCAGAGAAAGTCATTGGAGTTTAAATATATGTGAAGACTTATCCCTTATGATTGAGGTGAAACACAAACATATTCACTCTTACTGCTAAATAAACCAATATAGAGAATTAATTGTAATTAATTGTAATCCATTGGAAGATTTACAGTAAAATTTGATATGCCGTTAAAATCCTATTTCACTTGCTGCAGAATAAATGCAGATAATGTATATCTAACAACTAATGAGTCTTTACTAGTATAAAGTGAAGAGAATCGAAAGTCATGTCCAACTCTTTACAACCCCATGGACTGCATAGTCCATGGAATTCTCCAGGCCAGAATACTGGAGTGGGTAGCCTTTTCTTCTCCAGGGGATATTCCCAACCCAGGGATCACACCCAGGTCTCCCACGTTACACATAGATTCTTTACCAGCTGAGCCACAGGGGAAGCCCAAGAATACTGGAATGGGTAGCCTATCCCTCCTCCAGCAGATCTTTCTGATCCAGGAATCAAACCAGGGTCTCCTGCATTGCAGGTGGATTCTTTACCAACTGAGCTATCAGGGAAGTCCCTTTACTGGTATATGTCACCCCAAATGTGAAATGTATAATAGCAGACCTTGACTGCCTATGCAGCAGGTTTTTTCAGTGAGCATGGATACAGGCAAACTTTTTCTTGTCTTTAGTTTATGTGGGAAATCATTATCTTAAGTGAACATATTAAAACATATTATTAAATTCTTCTGAATGGCTTCATGTATTTTTACTTGCTTTTTTGCTCTGTAAGTTTTTTGTGCAAATATCACTTGCATTTTCTATTCTTACCATCAGCAGTAATTTCTATTGTGAAAAGGATGTAGCAAGAATGTTCATTACAGTTATACCTCACTACATTGAATGCAGATCTCTATAATTATAAAATTCAAAAGGTAGTTTGCATGAGATCTAAGACCTTTTTATAAGTTTCAGAAATAAATAATATAAAATCATATGTGTAATTTGAAAATTGAATATTTTTAATGCAAAGTCTGTGTCAGACCATGATAAATGCTTTATAACTATGAACTCACTTCGTTCACTCAACCAGCCTCTGTGGTGCAGAAGTAAAGAACCTGCCTGCCAATGCAGGAGATACAAGAGATGCAGGTTTGACCCCTGGGTTGGGAAGATCCCCTGGAGATGGAAATGGCAACCCACACCAGTGTTCTTGTCTGGGAAATCCCATGAACAGAGGAGGCTGGTAGACTATAGTCCATGCTGTTGCAAAGAGTCAGACATAACTGAGAACACACACACACACACACACACACACACACACACACAGCCTCCATGATAAGGATTATTATCCCTATTTTAGAGAAAAGAAAGTTGTGATGTGGAAAGGTTAAATAATCAATAAAAAATTATTAGTATCTTATAACCTCCATGTAACACTCATCATTTACTTTAAAATGATGTATGATATTGCATTTTTTCAGAGAGGAACATAATCTT
This sequence comes from Ovis aries, assembly GCF_016772045.2. Classification (NCBI taxonomy): domain Eukaryota; kingdom Metazoa; phylum Chordata; class Mammalia; order Artiodactyla; family Bovidae; genus Ovis; species Ovis aries. Next base: position 56,659,734 of record NC_056059.1, on the reverse strand, counting down.
TTTTGTAATTTTCTGTATGGTTTAGATACTGACAACAGAGAAGGCTGGTCGTCATTGGTAATTTGCCTCAGAAATGTGGATCTACACTGGCATAGGGTTTGAAAGAATCCTGATTTTACTAAATGTAAGTGGATGATAGAGGTGTTTGGGATAATCTGCAGGCCCAGTGTTCAAACACTGGGTAAGAATAGGTTTTCTCTTTCTTTAAGAAATTTTAAATGGACAAAAATCTTCATAGTTGTTCAAGTAATAAACTGCACATATCTGAAAGGGAGAGCATGGCTTAAAATATGCAAAGAAAAGGCATTCATTTCAAAATATATATTTAAAAACAAAGAAAATTTTAGAAAATGTTCAAAGTAAACATGGGACTTCAAACAGATAGAAAAATGAGAAGAAATGGAAACAGAGATAGGAAAAGGAAAATGTAAAGAATAAAAGGAAAAGAAGTAAATAAAAGTGCAATTTCAAGAACTGAAATCTGCAGTTGTACCAATAAAGAACAGAATGATGCACATAAATCCAACTCGGTGATGAACAAAGTAGTGTGAAAAGCTTACTGTTGATGCAGAAATAAAGGAGAAACCTGTGAGAATTATAAGTGGAATGGAGAAAAAGACATACATTGTGTGGATGATGGGTATGCCCAAAGAGAAAACCAGAGCAAATTAAACAGAAATCATTATCAAAATAAAAATATCTTGGCATAGCATATCAGAACGGTCACCAGGCACAAAGCAAAATCAAGGAAACACTAACATCTAGACCTGTCCTGTATCCCTATCTCTATTTGTTATTTCAGTGATATAAGTGAAAAAATCCTACATCTTAGTAAATAAAAGGGATATAATAATCGAGTTGATTGCACACTTCTTATCAATGCTAAATTTAAGAAGACAATGTCTCACAATCTAACAGGTAAGGGAGGAAAATGTTGTGATCCAAGAATTCTATACCCAATCAGATTGTAATCATGAGCATAGCCAAGGTGATTTAAATTTGAAATATCTATAATGAAATCTCTTGCATTATGATCTTGATATATATTTTGTGAACAGTGATAAACTTAATTGAGCCAAAATACAGCTGACTAGATTAGTCACTTAATCAGAATTCTTAACAGATATTTTTTTAGGAGAGAGGCAAATCCTAAAGAAATAATTGATGTTTTGAATGAAGTCATGAAAACAACCTCCAAATTACAGTTCATTCTGCTTAGGGAAAATTTTGAGTCATGAGCATCAAAATTTCACCTCTACCAACACTGTTGGATCTATTAAAATTTAATGAAAGATCAAGATAATAGTAAGACAAGTCACAGGTTGAGAGAGAGTAGTTGCAAAAGACACACCTGGTAAAGGACTGTTATTCAAAATATAAGAAAAGAAGCAACTTAGATTTAAAAATCAAAAATAAGGAAAACAAGCAACTTGATTCAAAAATGAGGAAAAGACCTTAACAGACACATCATCAAAATAAAAGAATTACAGATGGCAGATAACCATATTAAAAGGTACTCCACATCATTTATCACTAGGAGATTACAAATGAAATGAGATGCAACATATTAGAATGGCCACAGACCAGAAGAGTGCCAATACCAAATGCTGGAGGGGATGTGGAAGCAACAAGAACTTAATTGCTGACTGAAATGCAAGAGAGTAAGGCCACTTTGGAAAACAGTCTGTTACAAAATAAACATTTTCTCACCATATAATCCAGTGTTCATGCTCCTTGGTATTTATTTATCCAAAGGAATTGAAAACTTACATACCCACAAAACCTACACATGAGTATTTGTATTAGCTCTATTTATAATTGCCCAACTTGGAAACTATCAAATAGTCCTTCAGTAGGTGAATGAATAAGTAAACTGTGGAGCATCCAGACCATGGAATATTATTTAGCTCTGAAAATAAATGAGCTATCCAGCCATGAAAAGACTTGGAGGAATCTTGTACGTATATTTTTAAGTGAAAGAACTCAATCTGAAAAGGCTACTTATTGTGTGATTCTCACTATACGACATTCTGAAAAAGGTGCAACAAAAGATCGGTAGTTACCAGAGACTAGAGGAGTTAAAGGGGAGGGAGGGTTAAAAGGGCAGAGGATGGAGGTTTTTAACACTATGTATGGTACTATAGTAGTGGATATCTGTCATTACACATTTGCCAAAACCTGTGAAATATACACCAAAAGTGAACTGCAATCTAAACCATGGGCTTTGGATAATAATGATGTGTCATTGTGGCAAATGTACTGTTTTCTTGTTCACATTGGCCTTTGAATCGGCAAGTATTTAGAGCCGTCAGATCTTAGGCCCACTCCTTAAATCAGAAAACTGAGAGTTAAGTTAGAGTTCTAGTTTCCTAAATCTCAGTCCAATAATTTGTCAACAACTCTTGCATCTATTATACTTTTTAAAATAAATTTATTTTAATTGGAGGTTAATTACTTTACAATATTGTATTGGTCTTGCCATACATCAACATGTATCCACCACAGGTATACACGTGTTCCCCATCCTGAACCCCCCTCCCTCCTCCCTCCCCGTACCATCCCTCTGGGTCGTCCCAGTGCACCAGCCCCAAGCATCCAGTATCATGCATTGAACCTGGGCTGGCGACTCGTTTCGTATATGATATTATACATGTTTCAATGCCATTCTCCCAAATCATCCCACCCTCTTCCTCTCCCACAGAGTCCAAAAGACTGTTCTATACATCTGTGTCTCTTTTGCTGTCTCGCATACAGGGTTATCATTACCATCTTTCTAAATTCCATATATACGCGTTAGTATACTGTATTGGTGTTTTTCTTTCTGGCTTACTTCACTCTGTATAATAGGTTCCAGTTTCATCCACCTCATTAGAACTGATTCAAATGTTACTTTTATGAAGAGACTTTATAGCATATTCCAGAGTTTCTTCTCCCGCTGTCATATACGTGTGGTATTATGTGAAACTTGGACAGTTTGCCACCTAATTTCAACAAAAGTGTAAAAAGTCATCTTGCATATATGCATCTAAGCCTATAAGCATATGGATTGTCATCAGATATAATGCTAGCTGTGTAGGTCATGCAGCATTGTGTAAAGCAAGGTAGCTAGAAATGAGTAAGAATTAAGACAGTATGTTATAAAAATTCATAAAAACGTTTCCTCATGAGTATCAAGAGAGAAAATATGGACAGGAAGTAAAGGGAATATGACACAAATTGTTGACTGTTTGAAAATAATGGTGGTGGTTTAGTCCTAAGTCGGGTCCGACTCTTGTGACCCCACCAGGCTCCTCTGTCCATGGGATTCTCCAGGCAAGAATACTGGAGTCTCCAGGGGATCTTCCCAACCCAGGAATTGAAACCAGATCTCCTGAATTGCAGGCAGATTCTTTACCGACTGAGCTATGTGGGAAGTCCATATGAAAATAATAATGACATGAAAATTTCAAAGTCATGATAAGGTAGCTAACTTTTGTTGAAATCTAATATGTGCTGGCCATTGTACAAAATACTTTATGTGGGTTGTCTCATTTAACCTTCCAAGAAACTTCCTTCATTTTATTATGAGAAAAATTAAGATTTAGAAAGTTAAGAAATTTGTGAATCTTGGTCAAAATTGTTTAGTCTCCACTAATAAACAGTGTAGACTAAGTTTAGATCCAGGCAGTCTGTGGGTAGTTTTATAACCCTAACAAGACACTGTTACAATTAAGTAGTGCTTATATAGTAATTGATTGATGATTCATATAGTAGCATTATTCTTTCAGATGTGCTGCCAAAATTTTTATCCTTCAAGTGTATGAGCACAAAAAATAAACCATTCACAGGAGAACTAGAAAAGTATCAAGTAGGGACTTTGAGAGTTCAAAGGGAATGCTGTAAGATCAATTAAATGCTCATTTTGGATCTGCAGGCCAGATATTCAGTTAGATTCACAGAAACTTGCACTAATAGGGATTTTGCAAGGAAGACACCCGGTGACTTTTTTGTCAATGTTGTGAGACCTGAACAAGCCATTGTAGGCTGGTGGGTAAGAATCAGCCAGACTGCTCACCTCTTTATAAACCACATTTCAGAAGCCTGCAGTAATGACTAGACAGCCACATTGCTGGGAAGAGGACATTATCAGCAGTAGAGGGAAATTAATAGAATGTGAATATGGCTTGAAAAGAAGAAAAGCAAATGCTGAGAGCAACAGCCTACCACCATGTTAGAGAGTAGTGATTAACCATTCTAATTCCATATTATTAACACCTTACTTTCTATAGATTACATTGTTCTTTCCAGCCACTGTCACTGCTGCTGCCACTATTTTCTCTTTGGGCCTCATCATCTCTCCCTTATGTGCCTGTAAAGCTTTGAATAGCCTCCCTGGGCCAAGTCTCTGCAGCCTTAGGTTCATGCTCCAGAGTGCTGCCCTACCCTAAGGCTCTTTCTATAGGACAAATGCATCCATCCTTAAACTCCATCAGTATCTGCATATTTTATCACAGAACTTTGCATTACTTTATTTTTAGAAATAAGATTGATTGTGAAGCTTAATCTTCTGCAAAACCCCAAAATAAAACCACAAATTAAGAGCTAAAATGGTTGAAGTAAAAGACCAGTTTAACTTCTAGCCCTCCTCTCTGTTTCACATCTCTAGATGGGAGCAGCCCTGGAGGTCCTCTACAGAATGTTAGACTCCAAAAGGCACAATTTGAAATCCAATGATATGCAAAAAAAATGTGCACGCTTCTCAGGAAATGCAGAGTTTTCTTTGGCCTCCTGTAGTCCATTTCTGATCTTCTCCCATCAGGTCTGTGGTTCAAACAATTCTGAACAGCACACTGCCTCTAACCAGCTCATTCACTTTCCTACTATTCTGCATTTACACATGCTGTTCCCATTGCATAGAAAGTACTGTCACAACTCCTTTTTATCTGTCAAGGAAACAGCCAGAACTAATACATACCCTCTCTGTAAAGCCTTCACCACATTAGCCAAAACTATCACTCTCTTCCTTCCATTCCCACTGAACTTTCCACAATAAATGTTCTCAACTTACTTTACAGTAATTATTGGTGTATATAGTTATATAATTGCTACACTCAAGCTCCTTTGGTTTAGAGATAGTGCCTTATTCCTTTTTTGACTAAAGTACCTAGTATAGTGCCTGGCAGACGAAAGACGATAAATGAATGATTGATATGTGAAATGAAAAACCTGAGGCTTTCTCAGAGATGTGAAACTTGTCAATAATTATGCAGCTAATTGTCAGCAGAAACAATATGGCAACCCAAGTCCCCTGACAATCATGTCAATGACCTTGACAATACCATATAGCCTCCAAACCTTCCAAATGAATTTAGGAATATCCTACCATTCTAAGTTAATGCCCCCCAATCCATTTCCCCAACTGGATTCCTCTCATAGCAGAGTTTCTCTTTACAGCTGCACTTGGATTGAACAAATGAACACTGAGGAAGTTGAAAGTGAGTTAGTTTGTAATGATGTTGACAGACCAGTTAGTCAGTCACATCGGCAAACTTTTACTGTTCAACTATATAAGTGCCCAGGTTTATGGATGAAATAGAGGAAATGTTTTCAAATAGATCACTCTTTATTAGAGGAGACAGAGGCATCCCCAAATTACCATATACTATACAACATGTGTGACAAATACTGTTGGACTGACACCAACTGGTAGTCACAGGAGAGGGAGTATTCTAGGGCTAACTTTTTCTAAGGAGACTTCCTGGCACAACTGGCATGTGAAGTTTGACCAGATGGCAGGAAATACCTCAATAAGTGAAAGGAACACAGAAAGATGATGGAATACCACAGAAGGCCTGGAAATTTAAGAGTCAGGTGTCTAAACTCTGCTCCTTGGATGCTGACTTGATAGAATGGTCTCTTTGAGAACAGGAGAGTATACACTAATATTGGTGGGAAACAGTACTTTGTGACCAAAGCACAGTAGATTATCAATAATAATTTACTGAATGACAAATCCAAGAATTCTACAAAACAGGCAAAATGGTACATCAAGCCAAGAGAGCCTAAACAGATCAGTAAATTCAGGAAATAGAAAATGATATCCATATGGGCATGGAGCAGGTGTTCAGAGGGCTGAAAGCGGGAGGCAGATTGTAGAAAGGAGCCGACAGTAGGCTCTCAGCAAATACCTGAAATAGATATTTAAATTGATCCTGAGATAGCACAAAGAAAGGCCTGCTACATTGAAAGGACCAAATGAATCCATCAGGAAAAGTGTGTTTAGGAAGAACTATCATCCGACAATTTAGGTATTATAATCTGGAAAGGAGGCTGACTACACTGGCTAACAGTGTGAAAGTGAAAATGAAGTCACTCAGTCGTGTCTGACTTTTTGTGACCTCATGGACTGGAGCCTGCCAGACTCCTCTGTCCATGGAATTTTCCAGGCAAAGACACTGGAGTGGGTTGCCATTTCCTTCTCCAGGGGATCTTCCTGACCCAGCGATCGAACTTGGATCTCCTGCACTGCAGCCGCCTCTTTACTGTCTGAGCCACCAGGGAAGCCCTGGCTAACAGTATAATTAGATCTAAAAAACAATCTAAATGCCCATTGAAAAAAGTCTTTCCAATGACATGCATTACTTTATTTTCCTTCATTAGATACAAAAGAATTTCACCCATTAAGGAAACCTTTGCTATACCCACTTTTAAAGACAGATGTGACATTTTTGTATTATTCTAAGAGTAAGTTCCAGTAGTCATGTATGGATGTGAGAGTTGGATTATAAAGAAAGCTGAGCACTGAAGAATTGATGCTTTTGAACTGTGGTGTTGGAGAAGATTCTTGAGAGTCCCTTGGACTGCAAGGAGATCCAACCAGTGCATTCTAAAGGAAATCAGTCCTGAATATTCATTGGAAGGACTGATGCTGAAGCTGAAACTCCAATACTTCTGCCAACTGATGTGAAGAATTGACTCATTTGAAAAGACCCTGATGCTGGGAAAGATTGAAGGCAGGAGGAGAAGGGGACCACAGAGGATGAGATGGTTGGATGGCATCACCAACATGATGGATATGAGTTTGAGTAGGCTCCGGGAGTTGGTGATGGACAGGGAAACCAGGTGTGCTACAGTGCATGGGGTCGCAAAGAGTTGGACACAACTGAGCAAATGAAGTGAACTGAAGTTCTAAGCATGGATGATCTGGATTCTGTGCCTTTTTGTAGTTGACGTACTCAGTGCATTAGATATCCACTTTACTGATTCACTTGTGACTTAGTTTTCTAATCTGGTACTAAAATTCTACTATGGGGAATAAAGTTGTTCAGTATGAACTGGTCCTAAGAAAGTTAGAAAGATCCTGAATTTAGCTTTCACAATGCACTATTTCTGACACTGTTCTTTGATGCTGGTTGAGAGGTGATTAACTTTGATTCAATAGTACTGATTTAAATGAGCCATTTTTGCCTCACTGATTTCTGATTTTCAATCAATTGATATTCACATTTCTACTTATTAATTATAATGAGCCAGAAATGGCTAATTTTCCTTCCAAAAAGAAAAAAAAAATCCCTACATTTGGTTTCATGGGAGAAGTGATTATTTTTCTCTATTTCCAGTCCTAATTCTGATGTAAATTTCAGACAATTGATAAATGTTGTGAGGGAAATAATGCATTCAACAAAATGCACAAGTACTACTGTGCAGCGTATGAAAATTTATATTGTATTTGTGAAATGACCTGATTTTCCAAAGCCATTCATTTTTCTCCCATTTTTCAAATAATTCTGTTGCATGTATATGTATATGTGCAGGCAATTCCTCTCTCTTCACATGCACACACAATAGTCCCCATATTTAATCAGCAGCCAAGTTGGTCTCGTTTGAAGAATCATTGCTACTACTTCCTACAGAGGCATAAGAGAAATCTATTCTTGCAAGAAGTCAAGGAATTGACACATTGTAGCTGAAAGACATTTTTATAAGGCTCAGAATTCCAATATAAATTGAAGCAGTAAGGAAATATAGAAAATATAATTTTCTGAGTTTCTTTTCACCACAGTGAATAAGGGAAGTGAACAATACTTAGAAATATTTCCTGAAGTGAAAATTTTGTTTTAATTTGGAAAGCAACTTGTGATAGTACTGCCATTAGGAATTTTAAGCAAACATTGCGTGACAGAGGATCAGGTTAACACTACATATTTTGAGAAATGTGAAAGTAAAACAAAGCCTAAATTGTTGAATTTTATGACAGCAGAGAGATGTTGTTCATAAACATGTATTACCCACCATAATAGCTGATTTCTCAACTCTCAATTGCCATTCAGTTCAGTTCAGTTCAGCTGCTCAGTCATGTCTGACTTTGCTACCCCATGAATCACAGCATGCCAGGCCTCCCTGTCCATCACCAACTCCCAGAGTTCACTCAGACTCACATCCATTGAGTCAGTGATGCCATCCAGCCATCTCATCCTCTGTCGTCCCCTTCTTCTCCTGCCCCCAATCCCTCCTAGCATCAGAGTCTTTTCCAATGAGTCAACTCTTCACATGAGGTGGCCAAAGTACTGAAGTTTCAGCTTTAGCATCATTCCTTCCAAAGAAATCCCAGGGCTGATCTCCTTCAGAATGGACTGGTTGGATCTCCTTGAAGTCCAAGGGACTCTCAAGAGTCTTCTCCAACACCACAGCTCAGGGTATATTAATATGAATAATAATAATGCATTTGATCGATTTTTCTGTTATTCAGTTTACTTTCTACCATGAGCCCTCATTCTACCAGGGATCAAAAGTGAAATCTCAACTAATGCTTTTAATTTTGGCTGCTTTTGAGTAGTCTCCTTTATGACTTTTCTTTCCCCATCCAGGATTGTGTTTAGGTCAGTGATGAGAGGGTGAAAGGCATACTTAGTGCCGTGGCATCATTTAATGGGCCCTTGGTTGTCATCTCTCCACCTTGTCATCTGGGGAGGCACTCTGTCCTACCTGGTATTGGTGATTGATAGAGGTAGATTGTTAATGCATACCCCTTGACCCCATCTCAAGACCTCTTCTCTTGATCTCCATGGTTCTTTGTTCAGGATGCTCTTTACTATCAGCGCAGCCTGCTCCTGTGACTGCCCTGGAATGGGTGGAGACTCTACAAATCTGCCTGATGAACGTAGCAGGACACCACTCTAGAGTATACATTCACAGCATTCTGCTGGGATGCTGGCTGTTTCCAGGTTCCACCCAGGGATATGAGGTACAAATCTTCTCTGTGGTCAAGTTTATCAATTTATCTGGAGTTCTATTACCCCATACTAGCCTATTGAAGGAACCTTCTATTAAGTATGAGAAAATTCTAAGGTCTTGCTTCTCTGCTAATTCTCATGTTTAGCCCAGAGATAACTATCTTTACTTAGATGAGGGGAAGAAAGGATGAGATGAGTGGCCCTTTCTTAAGTTGTCTCCCAGATCTGTTGTCTATGGTTTTAAGGCTTTATAGTCTTAGATACTTACAGCCTTAGATTTTGGTACTCAAAAATATCTAAAAAATTTAACAACCCCTCCCCACTCTTTTTTCCTTCTTTCTTTCTTTAACTATACCTTTCTTCATTTGTTTCTTTTAGCATTCTTGCTTGACATTGAAGATAGAATGTCACAGTCTAATGTAATGGAGAAAGTCATGGTAATTAAAATAATTACCAGAACAAAAATAAATTGAGCAATATATCAAAATATTATTATGCCATATAAGTAGAAGATGTGATAAGTATTGTAATGGAAAATGCTGTAGGAACATAGAGGAGAAGGTAATATTGGTCAAGCATTGATATATAAACTATATAAAAATTAACAATAGGCTTAATAGTTCCCATGTGATCTCCTTTCCACTGGGAGTTTCTCCCATGGGAAATAGCTATGTTTCTTGATTCTAATTTGTGTGAAAATGCATGTATCTAAGATATCTCATTTAGGTTTTCATATTTACTAATTTTGTCCTGATTGCACACACAGAGTTTTTGAGTCAGGTCCACATGGTTGTTACTCATTTAAACTCAAATACTACCACCACAGCATTGTTAATTGGCTATACCCCAATACAAAATAAAACATTTAAAGTTTGAAATAAACAGACAAATAATAATCATGTGGTTTCCCACACCACAATTCTTACTCTTTCAATAAAGTCAGGTTAATGTCCTATGTGTACAGAACTGTTGAAAAAACATAAATCTGGATATTTGTATAGAAGACAGAGGAGACTGCTGCTGCTGCTAAGTCGCTTCGGTTGTGTCCGACTCTGTACAACCCCAGAGACGGCAGCCCACCAGGCTCCCCCGTCCCTGAGATTCTCCAGGCAAGAACACTGGAGTGGGTTGCCATTTCCTTCTCCAATGCATGAAAGTGAAAGGGAAAGGGAAGTCGCTCAGTCGTGTCCGACTCTTCATGACCCCATGGACTGCAGCCCACCAGGCTCCTCCGTCCATGGGATTTTCCAGGCAAGAGTACTGGAGTTGGATGACATCACCTATTCTTCCTTAAAAAACAAAAAAGGAGAAAAACCTTTGTTTCTCATGGAACATATGGCAAGGACTTTGAGTTCTCATTCTAATCTTTTGAAATATAAATAAATTCCTCAAAGGGCCAGGTAATCCCAATGTCTTCAGCTTTGTGACTCAGAGATATCTCCAAGTTCTTAGACTTCCTCACCCCTTGAAATGCAAACATGCAGCTCAGAATTAGTAATTTTGTTTAGAGTTCTCACTGTCAATATTTATGAAAATTATATTAACAGGGCTTGCTTTCAATCCAGAAACCAAATTTTCAGAAAAAAATTTTAGTAAAAATGAGTTCTATAATAAATGCAGAAAAACAAAGATATTCTTTCTATACCATACATTTTGTCTACAAATGCATCAGGGCATAGGAATGACATTAACAGTTCATTCCATTTAAGCATAAAAATCTTCCTCAACTTTCAGAAATCTCAATTGCAATGAGATAATGTTAGGTTTTTAAAATCCACAAACAAAATTCTATGTATTTGTTTTGCCAATGACTGTGTCTGGCTTTAGTGCCGGGTTGAACCAATATCCAGTTGACTGTTGGGTTTAAGAGCATCCTGGAAACTTTCCTTTTGGAAGACTGAGTTTGTGGCAAAACTAATTTTATTTTATTTCTTTCTATAGCTAATATTGGAGAAGGGAATGGCAACCCACCCCAGTACTCTTGCCTGGAAAATCTCAAGGATGGAGGAGCCTGGTAGGCTGCAGTCCATGAGGTCATGAAGAGTCAGACACAGCTGAGCGACATCCCTTTCACTTTCACTTTCATGCATTGGAGAAGGAAATGGCAACCCACTCCAGTGTTCTTGCCTGGAGAATCCCAGGGACGGGGGAGCCTGGTGGGCTGCCGTCTATGGGGTCGCACAGAGTTGGACACGACTGAAGCAACTTACCAGCAGCAGTATACCTAATATAAACTCTCATATAACTTTTGTAAGTGAAATATAACGTATTTGCTAAAAACATTGTTGACATTTGTTCTGGGAATAAAGCTAGACTTGTAATCCTTACATCAACAATACTGGAAATATTTTGATGATAAAATTCAGTGGTCACTGTGAAGACATTAATCTGATATCTCATAGTAGAGTCCTTTTTCTGATAAAACCAAAGGAGGATCTCATTTTTTATACTTCTCTTCATTTACCTACTGTTTCAGAAACAAACAAGGACAAAAATCATTAAAATAAGCAAAATTTATCTTTCAAAAAGTTTTTAAAAAAATATTGTTAAACTTCATTAAATTAGCACAGATGTTGGTTAATGTAAAATTTAGTAAAATTGAGGGTTTTTTTGCTGCTTGTTAAATTCACTTTTCAACTCAAATTTTCGGTCATAAAACTTCTAAAATTTTGAAATCAATATTTTTTCATCTTTAAATAGATTCTATCACTTAATAGAAACACAGTGACCCAGAAACCACAATACTATGACCACCATCAATGAGGATATATGCTATATGCTAATTTAGACTACAGGCAAGTGATTTAAATAAGACATGAAACATTAGGGACATTGTGTTCAGTTTTTAAAATTTTGTATTAAAATGTAATTGACTTGCAATGTTGTATTAGTTTCGGGTGTGCAGGAAAGTGATTCAGTTATACATATGTATATATAGATATATGTATTCTTGTTTTACATACTCTTGCATTATAGGTTATTATAAGATATTGAGTATAGTTCCCTGTGCTATACAGTAAGCCCTTGTTGGTTATCTATTTTGTATATAGTATTGCATATATTTTAATCCCAAACTCCTGGCTTAACCCTTTCTTGCCCTCCTCTTTGGCAATCATAAATCCATTCTCAATGTCTGTGAGTCTGTTTCTGTGTTGTAAATAAATTATAAATTAATTGTATCCTTTTTTTTAGATTTCACATATACATTTGTGTTTGTCTGGCTTATTTTGCTTAGTATGATAATCTCTAGGTCCATCCATACTGCTTCAAATGGCATTATTTCATTCTTTTCTGTTTCCACATGCTTATATTTATCTGTTGATGGACATTTAAATTGCATGTCTTGGCCACTGTAAATAGTACTGATATGAATACTGGGGTGCATGTGTCTTTTCAAATTATGTTTTTCTCTGGATGTATGTCCAGGAGTAGGCTTGCAGGATCAAATGGTAACTCCATTTTTAGTTTTTTAAGGATCCTCCATGCTGTTCTCCATAGTGTCTGTACCGCATTGTATTCATTTTAATGCTGACTTAAGAGAACTTTAATTTTGGGTTTGCATTTTCTTATTTTTATTAAGTATTTAATAATATCTCACCTACTTCATCAGACTGTTGTATAAATGGATAAAAGCAGAAGCATTCAAAATCTAGGGAATCCCTTTAATACCAAATGAAGAAAATCCATTATGTTAATAAACCCTGAGTGTTTCTAAATTGCCTCAGGACTTTTTCAGCATAATAATATGTGACTCTCCTTTGCCTTGCTACATGTGAAGGTGTGACTTGTAGTCTAGGTGACTGCTTTGTATTTATTTGAAAGATACTCAAAAATATAAGTATAGAAGTATACTCAAATTATCTGCACTTATCTGAGATGAATCCTCTTGAATGTTTGATCACAGGTGCATCAGATAGTTTTTGTAGATACTACTTATGCTAATTTATTCAATCAAAAATATATAAAGACAATCTAATGTAGCAAATGCACAGAGAAAAAACTCAATCTCATTTTCTTAGGGTTTGTTTATTTGAATAATTTACTTTCAATCTGTATAATTTTTGTTATCTAGGAAATCCAAATTTCCTTGAGCAGAACTAAATGTACAAAAAGGCGGGGGTTTACAATTATGTCTTAGACTGTAATTTTGAGATTTTCATATGATATATATGATTTTCCTACATATACACTACACACTATTTCTTAGGAAGGGAAGTCATGAATCAATTATCCACCAACACCAGCATAAGTGGGCTCATATGATTTTACTGGTAGAAGGCAGTAACTAGATACAGGCAAATTGATGGGTATTGTCACAGCAGGCTAAAAGCGAGGGTTAAGAAGACAGAGACGCCTTCCTGGGTCATGTGACATTTGAGAACTGGGCCTTAGGAGAAACATATGGGTGAGTGGAGGCAAAAGAAATGGAACAAGAAAAGACAGAAGGATAGGATACTGAGGTGTCTATGTTGAATAATGAGTACTTACATTTGGTGTGAAGGTAAGGAGAATATACAACCCCTAAATATGCCACTCTGGTGGGATATTTAGGAAGTATTAATTATTTTGAGCTGTAGGTACTTGGAAAAGATCAAATGGAAAGTGAAGCTTTCTCTTAAGTCCCCTTATCTGCCCGAACACAGATCCTCCAAAAGAAACCCAATTGTCATAGATTCCTTTCCTGAGAGCTTCATCAACCAGGGAGATTAACTCTTATTCCAGGTGAAGACACTAGAATTTGACACCACATCCAGATGAAGTTTGCCACAAACTATGATATTTCCCAGCTGTTTTTCTAAGGGCCCATTCATCTTCCCTAAAATTAATTTACTCTCCCCTAAGACACTTACAGAGGGCTTCCCAGGTGGCTCAGTAGTGAAGAATCTGCCTTCAATGCAGGAGACACAGGTTCGATCCCTGGGTTAGGAAGACCCCTGGAAAAGGGAGTGGCAACCCACTCCAGAATTATTGCCTAGGAAATCCCATGGACAGAGGAGCCTGATGTGCTATAGTCAATGGGGTTGCAAAGAGTCAAACACTACTTGGCGACTGAACAACAAGAGGAGGCTTCATCTCCCTCTGTTTTCCCTATTAAAATAGTATTCAAACTGAATTCTCAGTCTTCTCTTTGAGTTGCTCATTTTCCCCTGGGTATATATTGTTAATTTGAGTGAGGAATCTGAACAATGGAGTCCAGTCAAGTTATGAGCAAACTTACATACCAAGGAGAGAATTTAGACTTTATTCCACAGGTGATGGAGAGTCAGTGACAACTTTTAATAACAGAGGTGGTATAAGCAAAGCTATGGAGGAATCAGGAAAACTAACCTGTCAACAAAGTACAAGAATTAGGCTGAAACATAGATTAGAAATAGTTGAGAAAATAATGTGATCATACAGGTAGATATAACCTAAGGCATAATGCATGGGACAATATTCAGCAGATGAGTACAGGGATAAGGTCATTAAATCTAAAGGACTTGGTGATATTTAGGGGAAGTAAAGGAAGAGCCAAAGGCAATTGTAGGTGGTAAATAATGCCAAGGATTGTAGCTCCTAGGACATGTAGTTAGCACCCAATAAATAATAGTTTAAATCCATATGTATATGGTGATAAAAATAGAGATTATCATTTTCTTGACGCAACAGATTCTGGAGACATGGTAAACTGATTGTTACTTGGTTCCCCTTTTCTCTATTCCCAAGACCAAGCTTAATGCCCTGCATGAATCAGGTAGCTGCTGGCATGGAGTCAGGATGTAACTAAGACCTTGGAATGCATTGGAGGGTGAGGCAATGTCAGGTAGGGAGAAATTCTTTGACTTCTTCTCTTGGGGCCTACTAACTGAAAAACCTACCATATATTACATAGAGAAAATAAAAATCTAAGATATAAAAACATTGCTAAAAGAAGTAATAAGAAGAAGGTGAAGTTGAATGGTTCTATGTAGACCTATAAGACCTTCTGGAATTAACACCCCAAAAAGATGTCCTTTTCATCATAGGGGACTGGAATGCAAAAGTAGGAAGTCAAGAGATCCCTGGAGTAACAGGCAAGTTTGGCCTCTAAGTACAAAATGAAGCAAGGCAAAGACTAACAGAGTTTTGCTAAGAGAACAAACTGGTCATAGCAAACAACCACTTCCAACAACACAAGAGAAGATTCTACACAAGAACATCACCAGATGGTCAATACGGAAATCAGCTCGATTACATTCTTTGCAGTCAAACATGGAGAAGCTCTATAGAGTTAGCAAAAACAAGACCGAGAGTTGACTGTGGTTCAGATCATGAATTCCTTATTGCCAAATTCAGACTTAAATTGAAGAAAGTGGAGAAAACCACTAGATCATTCAGGTATGACCTAAACCAAATCCCTTACCATTATACAGTGTAAGTGCCAAATAGATTCAAGGGATTAGATCTTATAGACAGAATGCCTGAGAACTATGGACAGAGGTTTGTGACATTGTACAGGAGGCAGTGATCAAGACCATCCCCAAGAAAAAGAAGTGCAAAAAGGCAAAATGGTTGTCTGAAGAAACATTACAGATAGCTGAGAAAAGAAGAGAAGCTAAAGGCAAAGGAGAAAAAGATATAACCATTTGAATGCAGAGATCCAACGAACAGCAAGGAGAGATAAGAAAGCCTTCCATAGTGATCAATGCAAAGAAATCAAGGAAAATAATAGAATGGGAAAGACGAGAGATTGCTTCAAGAAAATTAGAGCTACCAAGGGAATATTTCATGAAAAGATGGGCACAATAAAGGGCAGAAATGGTATGGACCTAACACAAACAGAAGATATTAAGCAGAGGTGATAAGAATACACAGAAGAACTATACAAAAAGGATCTTCATAACCCAGATGACCACAATGCTGTGATCACTCACCTAGAGCCAGACATCCTGGAATGTGAAGTTAAGTGGGCCTCAGGAAGCATCACTAGGAACAAAGATAGTGGAGGTGATGGAATTCCAGCTGAGCTATTTCAAATCCTAAAAGATGATGCTGTGAAAGTGCTGCACTCAGTATGGCAGCAAATTTGGAAAACTCAGCAGTGGCCTCAGGACTGGAAAAGTTCAGTTTTCATTCCAATGCTAAATAAAGGCAATGCCAAAAAATATTCAAACTATTGCACAATTACACTAAGTTCACAAATTAGCAAAATACACTCAAAATTCTCCAAGTGAGGCTTCAATAATATGTGAACTGAGAACTTCCAGATGTTGTAGCTGGATTTAGAAAAAACAGAGAAACCAGAGATCAAATAGCTAACATTCATTGGATCATCAAAAAAGCAAGAGAATACCAGAAAAAAAAATCTGCTTTATTGATTTCACCAAAGCCTTTTTTTCACTTTGTAGATCAAATACTATGGAAAATTCTTCAAGAGATGGAAATACAAGAGCATACTACCTGCCTCCAGAGAAATCTGTATGCAGGTCAAGAAGCAACAGTTAGACCAGGACATGGAATAACAGACTGGTTCCAAATAGGGAAAAGAGTACGTCAAGGCTATATATTGTCACCCTGCTTATTTGACTTCTATGCAGAGTACATCATGTAAAATGCAGGGCTGGAAGAAGCACAAGCTGGAATCAAGATTGCCGGCAGAAATATCAATAACCTCAGATATGCAGATTACACCACCCTTATGGAAGAAAGCGAAGAAGAACTAAAGAGCCTCTTGATAAAGTGAAAGAGGAGAGTGAAAAGCTTGGCTTAAAGCTCAGTATTCAAAAAACTAAGATTGCAGCATCCAGTCCCATCACTTCATGGCAAATAGATGGGGAAACAATGGAAACAGAGACAGACTTTATTTTCTTGGGCTCCAAAATCACTGCAGATGATGACTGTAGCCATCAAATTAAAAGACACTTGCTACTTGGAAGAAAAGTTATGACCAACCTAGACAGCATATTCAAAAGCAGAGACATTACTTTGCTGACAAAGTTCCATCTAGTCAAAGCTATGGTTTTTCTTGTAGTCATGTATGGTTGCGAGAGTTGGACTATAAGGAAAGCTGAGCGCTGAAGAATTGAGGCTTTTGAACTGTAGTGTTGGAAAGGACTTTCGAAAGTCCCTTGGACTGCAAGGAGATCAAACCAGTCAATAGTAAAGGAAATCAGTCCTGAATATCATTGGAAGGCCTGATGCTGAAGCCTAAACTGTAATACTTTGGCCACCTGATGCGAAAAACTGACTCATTTGAAAAGACCCTGATGCTTGGAAAGATTGAAGGTAGGAGGAGAAGGGGATGACAGAGGATGAGATGGTTGAATGGCATCACCAACTCAATGGACGTGAGTTTGGGTAGGCTCCAGAAATTTGTGATGGACAGGGAAGCCTGGAGTGTTGTAGTCCATGGGGTGGCAAAGAGTCAGACAGAACTGAGCCACTGAACTGAACTGAAAAGAGGTAATAATAATAAAGAAAAAGAGAATTGAAGATTGTACCTGAGGCAGAGGATGTTTTAGTTATTTTACTAAATGCTAGAGTTTTAATAACAAAAGATGCAATCACATGAGGAAACAGTAATGGACTTCTCATGAGCTGATAGTTGATCCTTGGCAGATAATAAGCTTTTTTTCTGCAGGTGCTATATTATGGAAAATGCATGTTAACACATATATGCACACACACACACACACACACACACAAAATTGTTATCAAGAGCCTGGCAGACATGCAGAATTATCCTGAAATACCAATAAAGTAGTTGTAATAGAAGCCAAATATTCAGAGGATTCCAGAGTGAATGGATAGTTAAGGAGTTAACTTCAGATCATTTGTATATTTGTGAGAATATTTCATGATGAAAAGAGAAATAGAGGAATAGAAAGAGAGTACTGTTACTCAGTACTGCAACAGAATTAAGGAGAAATTTTGTGGATGTTGGTTTTACAGTACAGGGAGTTTTGGACTTATCTGTAAACTACCGTAAATATAGAAAATAGAGGCAAGGAGAATATACACTGAGGATGCAAGAAATAAAAAGAGGGAAAGTTGATGGAATTGTTAATGAGAGTTATCTTATTATGCATGATAAAAATCTCCATCCTGATTTGTGTATATTCTACACTGAGACTGGTGAGGATAGGGACCACATCTCTGTTGCTCATATCCACACACAGTGCTCAGTCCAGACTATCATATTCTCAAACAAATATTTGATAACTAAAATGATACAAAAGATAGAAAATATAGCCAGAAATGTTAGCCTTATAAGGAAGGAAAAATTACTGTAAGCATAAATTTAGAGTGAATGACTAGAGACTTGCAATGACTCAGTTAAGAAGGAAAATTTTCAATCGGAAAGACAAGATTGTCTTTTATGTTAATAAGATGGGAAAAGAAATTGGTGTGTATGGATGGTTTGGGCTTCAAAGTAAACACTTTGGAGTCAGCTATAGGTATATGTGAATCCAAGATCTGACTGTTATAAATTATATGATGTTAAGCAAATTAGTCATTTCTATGTACTTCCATCTTAATAAGAAAATAATACCTATTTCACAGAGAAGATTTAAGAACTAAGTGTGATAACTAGAAATAAATCACCAGACCCAGCCTGTCACTTAGAAAGCACCATGTCTCTTGTAAGGTTTAGGTTTCACTGAGAGATTATGCAGGACAGTGCCATTTAATGGGGAGCCAAGAAGAAGCTGAAGACTGACACAATCTGTTCCCTGATTCTCAGGCAGGGCTTTGAAGGAAGTTTGTCATTAGAAACCAAGTCCCTTGGAATCTGACAGCCTGTTTTAGACCTGGTTCTGCCACTTACCAGTGTGTGGCCTTTAGAAATGCACTTATCTATACCTCAGTTTGGGCTTCCCTGGTGGCTCAGAGGTTAAAGCATCCGCCTCCAATGGAGGAGACCCGGGTTCGATCCTTGGGTCAGGAAGATCCCCTGGAGAAGGAAATGGCAATCCACTCCAGTATTCTTGCCTGGAGAACCCCATGAATGGAGAAGCCTAGTAGGTTACAGTCCACGGGGTCGCAAAGAGTTGGACACGACTAAGCGACTTCAGCTTACCTTAGGAATGGGATCCAGGCATTTGCTCATGAGAGAATGCAGGTAGAGTGGGGGAAAAAATAGAATGGATGAGGGAGACACACAAGATGAGAAGGCAAAAGAAAGTGTGACAAACGAACATAAAAATAAGAAAGAAATGTGAAAGCTCGTTTTGAGACGAGCTCGAACAAATACTTTCATTATATAATCTGAGGCTAGACTGGGAACATGCCCTGGGAATCCAATAATAAAAACCATTACATCTAAAATCATATTTAAAAAGTAAACAAAAACAAACAAAAAAGTTTGCCTTTTTCTTAATTGTTCTACCATATTTCTGGTTCTAATTCACTGTCTGTAACAGATTTGGGGTGGGGGATGGTTTTACATTTTTATTGCCACCTGTGACTAAAATATATAGTTAATTTGAAATTTGAAGAATTTGCAACACATTTTTCTTTTATCATGTCACAACTGGAGCTTATTGATGCTTTTATTATTAGCTGGAAATAACAGAAAACTTTCACTGTGGCAGATTCTGGTCAAATTTTCAAACAGGCCTACTTAACCTGAAGAATTGAAAAGTTAATTACTAGTATAAATATGACTGGACATGTTTTATTCTCTATAAAAATTCACAGTTCCAGAAAGTGAGATTGTCCATTTTTATATTCAACTCTTGTTCATAAAAATTGTATATAGTCTAGAAATATGAGGAGGAAATGACAGATATATATAGATAGTTTCAAGATCTTGAAACTTAACTTGATTCTTATATAAGGATTCTATGGATGGGAAATGGCTCCCATTGCAGGCCTAAGTTATATAAGATAAAGAGAACTGAATAATAATAATCATCATAAAATTTTAGTATTATATGTAATATATGAAATGATTATATATTTTTACTTGCCCATAATATATAAACATCTTAAAATCCCTCAATTGGAAAAGTATTGATGACATTCTCAGATCCTATCACAATAAAACCTCATATTAGTGAAAAAACTATGAAACAGTACCACCAAACAAGGATTTAAACACTTTGCTAAATAATTCTTTGTCAAAGAGGAATTGAAGGAAAGTACAAAAGTTATGATATTTAAAACACCACATATCAAAACATATAGGAGTATATCAAAGCTATACTTAGAGCATTAAAATAAAGCAATTATAAACATTTTTATCACCAAATATAACAGATTGAGGATCTTCTTAATTGTAGCACTGAAGAAATGCCAACATAATAAATCTGTAGAATGTACGAGAGATTTATTAATGCCCCCAAACCCAGATTTTATGAATAAGAAAAAAGTACAATAGTAGTTTATTTAAAACAAAAGTACATTGACAAATTGAAATTTTCTGATTTTAAGCCAGGATGCTGAGCAACCTCATAACTCCAAGTCTGCAAATGCAGAGGGGTCACTGACTATTAGTAGTGGTTTCCTTGTAGAAAAACAAATGTGCAACAGAAGTCACCAACAGGACTGTTAATCATGCTGCTAAGAAAGGAAAACAGGCAGTTCAGCCCTGTGTACTCCCCACTCATATCAGACAAGAAGCTGAATCAGTATTCCTTGCCTCCAAGCAGTACAATTAGTATAAGAACTTAGACTAGAAGAAAAAGACATTATGCATCATCAGGAAGCACAAAAAAATGAACATCCCAATTAGAAAACACTCTAGTCATCTCCCAAGCTCACTATAAGGATAGAAACCTTGTCTAAAATGCCTACTTATCAGCTAAAGCACAAACTAAGAGCAAATGAAAAGGGTACATAAGACAACAAATTTTATTATAAGTTGTTACTCGGTCACTCAGTTGTGTCCAACTCTCTTTGACCCCATGGACTGCAATACACCAGGCTTCCCCGTCCTTCCCTGTCTCTCAGAGCATGCTCAAACTCATGTCCACTGAACCCATGATGCCATCCAACCATCTCATCCTCTGTCACCCCCTTCTCCTTGTGGCTTCAATCTTTCTCAGCATCAGGGTCTTTTCCAATGAGTCAATTCTTTGCATCAGGTAGCCAAAGTATTGAAGCTTCAGTTTTAGCATCAGTCCTCCCAACAAATATTCAGGGCTGATTTCTTTTAGGACTGACTGGTTTGATCTCCAGGGTACTCTCAAGGATCTTCTCTAGCACCACAATTCGAAAGCATCAGTTCTTCGACACTCAGCCTTCTTTATGGTCCAGCGTTCACATCTGTACATGACTACTAGAAAAACTATAGCTTTGACTAGATGGACCTTTGTCAGCAAAGTAATGTCTCTGTTTTTTAATACGCTGCCTAGGTTTGTCTTAGCTTTTCTCCTAAGGGATAAATGTCTTTTAATTTCATGGCTGCAGTCACAGTTTGTAGTGATTTTGGAGCCCAAGAAAATAAAGTCTGTCACTGTTTCCATTATTTCTCCATCTATTTGTCATGAAGTGATGGAACCAGATGCCATGATCTTAGTTTTTTGAATGTTGAGTTTTAAGCTAGCTTTTTCACTCTCCTCTTCCACTTTTATCAAGAGGCTCTTTAATTCCTCTTCTCTTTCTGCCATTACAGTGGTGTCATGTGCATATTTGGGGTTACTGATATTTCTCCCAGTAATTTTGATTCCAGCTTGAGCTCCATCCAGCCTGGCATTTCTCATGACGTACCTACATACAAGTTGAATAAGCAGGATGATGATATACAGCCTCGGTATACTCCTTTCCCATACTTGAACTAGTGCTTTGTTCCATGTCTGGTTCTAACCATTGCTTCTTGACTTACATAGAAGTTTCTTGGGAGGCAGATAAGGTGGAGTGGTATTCCCATCTCTTTAAGAATTTTCCCCAGTTTATTGTGATCCACACAATCAAAAGCTTTAGCATAGTCAATGAAATAGAAGTAGATGCTTTTCTGGGGTCCCCTTCCTTTTTCTGTGATCCAACAGATGTTGGCAGTTTGATTTCTGGTCCTCTGCCTGTTCTAAATTCAGCTGTACACCTGTAAGTTCTCGGTTCACATACTTTTGAAGCCTGGCTTGAAGGATTTTGAGCATTACCCTGCTAGCATTTGAAATTAGTGCAATTGTCCTACAGTTTGAACATCCTTTGACATTGCCCTTCTTTGGGATTAGAGTGAAAATTGACCTTTTCCAGTCCTTTGGCCATTGCTGAGTTTTCCAAACTTGCTGGAAATTTTATTATAAGTAAGATCTAAGAAAATTTTACAGTTATAAATTTTGTCTGTTATAAACTATGTCTGATATGTTCATTAACTCATGGAAATATCTGTAATAAAACTTACAGAAATTTGAGCAGATTATGAAAGAACAGGTGCTTTGGCAGTATCCATCACATCTTTCTAAGGTCTTGCTTCTTCAAGCAAAGATAAATGATGTCATAGAAGATTGAAACATTACACTTATGTTCCTATAACTGGATATATCCCATAAACGTCATAAAATTTAAATATACAGAACTCTTTTTTTCTTAATTTAGTTTTTGTTTTATATTGGGGTATAGTCAATTTACAGTGTTGTGTTAGTTTTAGGTGTATAGCAAAGTGAGTCTGTTATACACATACATATATCCATTCTTTTTCATATTGTTTACCCATATAGGATTACTATGAAGTACTGAGTTGAGTTCCCTGTTCTATACAATAGGTCCTTTGATTATCTATTTTATATATGCCCATGCATGCATGCTCATCATGTCCAACTCTTTGTGACCCTATGGACTGTAGCCCACCAGGCTTCTCTTTTCATGAGATTTTCCAGGCAAGAATGCTAGGGTGTTTTTTTTTGCCATTCCCTCCTCCAGCGGATCTTCCTGACCCAGGGATTGGAACCGCGGCTCCTGCATCTCGCATATCGTCTGTTGGCAGGTGGATTCTTTCAAACTGCATCACCTGGGAAGCTATTTAATATAGAGTAGTGTGTATCTGTCAATCCCTAATTCCTAATTTATCCCTCCACCACAGGCTTTCCCTTTTGGTAACCACAGTTTGTTATCTACTTACAGAACTCTTTTTTAAAATAACAGATTTGGTAACCCAGATTCCAGAAGAAATGAATAATTTAGGAAAACATTTTGATTTTCTAAATTGATCCTAGAAGTTAGTTCCTGAAGAGCTGAACAATGTAGAGGAATTTTTAAGTTGAAATTTAAAATGATTTTTCTTAAGAATATTTTAATGATTGGAAAAACATTTATAATATATTCTTTAAAAAAAACTCTTTCACTCAGGTTTCACAGATGGGAATAAAAATCACTCCAAGTATATTGTAAAGAAAGGACTCAGTACTAGGAATTGAATACTTACAAAATTATTTTTAAACAATAATCAGTTCAATAGGAATGGACTCACCTGCATTCTTTTTGTTTTGAGGTCACAGCACAGTCTCTACTGCAGACACTATGAAGTTGCTGCTCCTAACTGCAGCTATCACTGCCATCTCAACTGTTCCCCATCTGTGACACTGGTGACCAGACACTAGAAGTGGAGCCAAGTTCTCCAATTGTCAGGATTTTCAGAATTGTTTCTCAGCCAACAGAGCTGTAGAAAATGGCCTCTCATTTCTGAATCCCAGTGACCTTATCTTGACTCTAATCCTTTTTGGAAAGGAGTCTGAAAAATGTAGTTTTTAGCTTTCTGAACACTGCTAATGGAAACAGGTCGAAATGGAGTCTGAGCAAATCTATTCAAGTATCTACTACAAGCAAAATACAGAATTGTATTTGCAATCTGATTTCAAAATCCCAGAAAAAAAGACAAAATAAGTATGTATCAAAGTCTAACTATTGGTTATATCTGAATTCTCTGGTTGCTGAGACAATAGAGAATCTGCCTGCAAGGTAGGAGACCCAGGTTGGATCCCTGGGTTGGGAAGGTCCCCTGCAGAATAGAATGGCTACCACTCCAGTAATCTTGCCTGGAGAATTCCAGGGACAGAGGAGCCTGGTGGGCTACAGTCCATGGGATCACAAAAAGTCAGACACAATCAAGCAGCTAACTCAGTTGCTGAATATTGAAATGAAGGAGGATTTTAATTTCTTCCTTTGAATATTTATCTGATATTAAATTTATTAAAATAAGAATATAACACTTGTTTTAATTTTTAAAATACATGTACATTTTACCAGTGTAGTAAAGAATTGATGTTGCCCATAGAGAGGATCAGCTGGGTCCCTGGCTCCTAAGTTAACCTCTACAGCCTTGGAATTTCCAGAGTGATAGAATTATCTTTATTTTTCATGATAAATCCTTGGTACCACATCTGATAATCTGATACTTAATACTAACAACGTACTGCATGATGGGCCTCTCTGGCCACATGATATTATATTAAGGGAAGGGGAGACCAGGGATTGAGGTCAGCCACATGGGAAATCATCCAATCAGTCATGCCTGCTTAATGAAACACCAGTTAAAACTCTGGACTCCAAAGCTCTAGTGAACTTCCTTGGTTGACAATATCACATGCATATTGTCACACATCAGTACCAGTAGGGTAATATGTCCTGAAACCAGAAGCTTTGCATATGTAACTCTCCTAGACTCTGACCTATGTGTCTCTTTCTTTGGCTGATTTGAATACATCCTTTCTCTGTAACAAATTATAACCATGAGCATAACAGCTTTTGATGCATTCTATGAGTCTCATGAATTCTATGACTTGAAGGCAGTTTGGAAAACTTGAACTTTCAGTTCATGCTAAAAGTGAAGGCTGTCTTTTACCAAAATCAGATTGATACATTCCTTGAAGTCAAAGATGGAGAGAGGTTCGTGACATTGTACAGGAGGGAGTTATCAAACCATCCCCCTAAGAAAGAAATGCAAAAAGGCAAAATGGTTGTCTGAGGATGCCTTACAGATAGCTGAAAAAAGAAGAGAAGTTAAAGGTAAAGGGGAAAAGGAAAGATATAATCATTTGAATGCAGAGTTCCAAAGAATAGCAAAGAGAGATAAGAAAGCCTTCCTCGGTGACCAGTGCACAGAAATAGAGGAAAACAATAGAATGGGAAAGACTAGAGATCTCTTCAAGAAAGCTAGAGATAGCAAGGGAACATTTCATGCAAAGATGGGCACAATAAAGGACAGAAATGGTATGGACCTAACATAAGCAGAAGATATTAGGAAGAGGAAGTGGCAAGAATACACAGAACAACTACACAAAAAATATCTTCATGATTCAGATAACCATGAAGGTGTGATCACTCACCTAGAGCCAGACATCCTGGGATGTGAAGTCAAGTGGGCCTTAGGAAGCATCACTACAAACAGAGCTATGGAGGTGATGGAATTCCAGCTGAACTATTTGAAATCCTAAAAGATGATGCTGTGAAAGTGCTATACTGTATATGCCAGCAAATTTAGAAAACGCAGCAGTGGCCACAGGACTGGAAAATGTAAGTTTTCATTCCAATCCCAAAGAAAGGCAATGCCAAAGAATACTCAAACTACCGTACAATTACACTCATCTCACACACTAGTAAAGTAATGCTCCAAATTCTCCAAGCCAGGTTTCAATAGTATGTGAACCATGAACTTCCAGATGTTCAAATTGGATTTAGAGAAACAGAGGAACCAGAGATCAAATAGCCAACACCTGCTGGATCAATAAAAAGCAAGAGAGTTCCAGAAAAGCATCTATTTCTGCTTTATTGACTATGCCAAGGCCTTTGACTGTGTGGATCACAACAAACTGTGGAAATTTCTGAAAGAGATGGGAATACCAGACCAACTGACCTGCCTTCTGAGAAATCTGTATGCAGGTCAGGAAGCAAAAGTTAGAAATGGACATGGAACAACAGACTGGTTCCAAATTGGGATATGAGTAGATCAAGGCTGAATATTGTCACCCTGCTCATTTAACTTATATGCAGAGTACATCATGCAAAATCCTGGGCTGGATGAAGCACAAGCTGGAATCAAGATTGCCAGGAGAAATATTAATAACCTCAGATATGCAGATGACAACACCCTTATGGCAGAAATCAAGAAAGAACTAAAAAGCCTCTTGGTGAAAGAGGAGAGTGAAAAAGTTGGCTTAAGGTTTCGGAAGACACCACCCTTATGGCAGAAAGCAAGGAGGAACTAAAGAGCCTCTTGATGAAAGTGAAAGAGGAGAGTGAAAAAGTTGGCTTAAACTTAACATTCAGAAAACTAAGATCATGACATCCAGTCCAATCACTTCATGGCAAATAGGTGGGGTACAATGGAAACAGTGAGAAACTTTATTTTGGGGGGTTCTAAAATCACTGCAGATGGTGACTGCAACCATGAAATTAAAAGTTGTGTGCTCCTTGGAAGAAAGGCTATGACCAACCTAGACAGCATATTAAAAAGCAGAGGCATTACTTTGCCAATAAAGGTCTGTCTAGTCAAGGCTATGGTTTTTCCAGTGGTCATGTATGGATGAGAGAGTTGGACTATAAAGCAAGCTGAGTGCCAAAGAATTGATGCTTTTGAACTGTGGTGCTGGAGAAGACTCTTTGGAGAGTCCATTGGACTGCAAGGAGATCCAACCAGTCCATCCTAAAGGAAATTAGTCCTGAATATTCATTGGAAGGACTGGTGCTGAAGCTGAAACTCCAATACTTTGGCCACCTATTGCAAAGAACCAACTCACTGGAAAAGATCCTGATACTGGGAAAGATTGAGGGTAGGTGGAGAAGGGGATGACAGGATGAAATGTTTGGATGGCATTACCGACTTGATGGAGATGAGTTTGAGTAAGCTTCAGGAGTTGGCGATGGACAGGGAATCCTGGCATGCTGCAGTCCATGGGGTTGCAAAGAGTTGGACATGACTGAGTGACTGAATTGAACTGTTCTTAGGCCTTGAAAATTGGCTAATACCAGATAGTACCTATCAGGAGTCTAGGGAAATCATAGAAATTGAGTTTGGCTAGCATTGGCAGAAAAATCTTACAGAATCTATACAGTTCATGAAATCCCCTATGCCAGAATACTGGAGTGAGTAGCCTTTCCCTTCTCTATGGGATCTTCCCAACCCAGGGATTGAACCCAGGTCTCCTGCATTGCAGGCAGATTCTTTACCAGTTGAACCACAAGGAAAGCCCCAAGGAATCTATAGAAGCCTGCTGATCCACAAGGAGAGCCTCAAAGAATCTATAGAAGTGCCCCAAAAAAAGAAAAGAAAACTAAAACTTATACAACTGGAACAGGAGAATTTAGCTCTGAGAACGGTCTTTCTTGGCCATTCCATGTAAAAAGCTCCTGTATTACCACCTATCACCTTATACTGTTCCACTTTCCACATACTATTCATATAGTTATCTCTTTCTTTCTCTCTCTCTGTCTCTTTGTACTCACTATATCTTAGGCTTACTGAAAATCTGGGCTTTCTTTTTCTTGCTCACTACTGTTTTTCTAGCACCTAGCTTAACCCAAGGTAGATATTAAGGTATACTTTTTAATGAATTAATGAACATAGAAATGACTGGAAAATGAATACATGAATGGAGTTGACTCCAAAATTATATCTAGTATAATTTGGTTATAATAATATTACTACAGTTGCTGAACACTGATACCACTTCTCTGGACATTTGATTCCAACACTGATTAATTGATTGCACAATGAATTTTAAACTTTCCATGAAATACCACATTTCTTTCTTTCTTTCAATGTCTGGATGAGGCAGCATCCTTGTAGCCTTGTGTTGAGTTTTTGTCTTCCATTCAGACTGAAGAGAACAAGTACGTGGTTTTGTGTGTGTGTGTGTGTTTATGTGTGTGACTCACAAGATAGCACAGATCCAAGAAAAAACAAAGGAAATCAAAAGATTGGAAAGAAGTCCAACAAATGTCCAATACAGTGCTGTTTAAAGTAAAATAGCCTTCTTTATTAATTACTTTTATTTATTCCCATCCAAAATAGTGTACTAAGACATTTTAATTTTTTATTCTCTGCTCACTGTTGCTGCTGCTGCTAAGTCGCTTCAGTCATGTCCGACTCTGTGTGACCCCAGAGACAGCAGCCCACCAGGCTCCCCTGTCCCTGGGATTCTCCAGGCAAGAACACTGGAGTGGGTTGCCATTTCCTGCTTACTGTTAGCTGCAAATTACATGTGGATATAAACTGGCATTTTAGTTCCAGATTGCTATTTTAAGGTAATAATTTTACTGCATACTAATTTTTACATTTAAAATTATTTTTTATAAATTTATGTGCTAATTATTATTTTGTTCTTTCTAGACTTTCAAAACTTCTCCCTAGCCTATTGGCTCTGGCTATGCCTTCATAGATAGTCTGTGAGTATTAAGGTCCATTTATGTCCATAAACATCTTTACTTCATCTTCACACTGTGTGGTAGTTTGGTTAGGTATGCTGTTTTACATCCAACATTATTGTCCTCTAATATTTTATTATATTGCTTATTTTCTTGGTTGTATTCATTGTTTCTGATGAAAAGTTTTATGTTCAGCAGATTCTTTTGTAAGGGTAATATTTTGTTGCTTTCTGACAGCTTTTAGAATTTTTTTTTAAAATTCTAAATTCTGACTACATTGTGTTCAGTGCATTTTAGTTTGTTCTGTTTTGATTTTATATGTGTATTTCAATCTGAGGACTTAATATATAAGCCTGGAAGACTGCAGGCTATTTCTTCTTTTTTAAGTAGTGCTACTCCTCCAAATTTTCTATTTCTTCTTTCTCTTTCCTGTCTCTCTGTAATACTTATTGGTCAGATATTGGATCTTCTATTTCTGTAAACTACTTCTGTCTGTATTTTTCCTTCTGTGCTGATTGCTGGTACAATCATTAGTTTTATCTGCCAGTTGTGTCTGTTCTACCATTTAGTCTATTTTTCTTTTAGAACATAGATTGGAAAGTAATGCCCACAGAATAGTCCTCTCCTTGTTTTGATTGTAATAGTTCCCTGTTGTCCATGGTTTCACTATCCACGGTTTCAGTTATGTGCTGTCAACCACAATCCAAAAATATTATGTGGAAAATTCCAGAAATAAACAATTCCTAAGTTTTAAATAGCATCCTGTTCCAAGTAGCATGATGAAATTTTGTGCCATCCAGCTCAGTTTCACCCAGGACATGAATTCTCCCTTTTCGCATGTCCGCACTGCACATAGTACTTGCGCATCAGTATGTAAAATACAGTATATATGAGATTCACTACTGCTACCTATCTCTTCAAGCATCCACTGTAGATATTGCGAGTATGCCGTAATCTCACCCACACAGATCTTGGCTATATGACTTGCTTTAGAGAACCGAAAAGTAGAAAAGGCAACATAAGCAGAGATTTGAAACGTTTGTCCACCTCAGAAATTTGAGACTAATATAACAGAGTATAAGTTAGCCTGCTTAAGGATGGCAAACCATGTAGAGGATAAAGTGCCCTAGTTAACTTCATATTAATCACCAGAAATGTGAAGTCATACAAGACCATCTGACCATCACAAATATATCAGCTGCCCCATACACATGAGAAAGTGAAAGTGAAGTCCTGTCTGACTCTTTGTGACCCCATGGACTGTAGCCCACCAGGCTCCTCCCTCCCTGGAATTCTCCAGGCATGAATACTTGAGTGGGTTGCCAAGTGAAAATCAATCTAGATATAAAAACCACCCAGCTGATCCAGAAAATCCTGAGGTAAAAAAATGGTCATAGCTGTGAATTCCTAAGTTTAGGGGTAGATTGTCTACCCCTAGGGAATAGTTAACTGGTACAAAAATTGATGCCAGTTAAAACCAGATTGCTTGTTATCCCTTCTCTGCAGTGTGAGTGCAGTAGGAAAGAGCAGAAATACTGTGTCAGAGAGTCATGGCAGAGAGCCACAGTTCTCATGTTTGTTCCAACTAGGGGAAGTCAGAAATTCAAAATTACTTAAAGAGCTGGTAATTTTGCTCTTTTTCCTTTGTCTTTCTTTTGCTTGTCTCTCTTTTTGAAACTATACACTTATTAAAAGCCATATCCACTTACCTGAGACTAATTATGAAAGATTGCAGTAAATGTCTGATAATTTGGCAAAATAATTTTTCTTTTTTATTTGCAAAATTATTTCTGTTTTCCTTCTTCCACTCATTAAAAGAAAAAGAATAACTCTACAGAAATAATAGATAAAAGCACTATTTTTTATAAAACTGTAATGCTGAACAAAATATTAAGATTTTTTTAAGTTTTTCCAGTGGAATCTGCTCTTAGTTTACTGTATATTAATTGAGGAAACATGATTTAATAAGAAATATGCATTGGTCTTGTTCAGTGTTTTACTCATGGCTCAAAATCAATTGTTAATGCTATGGCATAGATTAAAATTTATTAATCTATGTTGTAATATCAGGGTTCTCTAGAGAAACAGAATCAACTATGACATAAATAAAGTATAGAGAATTGGCTCATATTGATAGGTTACAGTGAACAATGTTGGATTCCTGATCTCTGAAGATTTAGCTTCAGACAGGGACCAGGCTTGATCACTAAAGAGCTTTTGTGTTGCAAAGTTTTATTAAGGTATGAAAAAAAAAAACAGAGAAAGCTTCTAACAAAGACATCAGAAGGAAGATGGAGAGTGCCACCCTCGCTAGTATTAGCAAGGCAGTTATAGACTTTTTAATTAATTATTACAATAAATCAAAGGAATGTCTCAAGTTTGTGAAAAATTTACCAGGCCCACTCCTACAGGATACATTTTAGCATAACAGGATTAGAATTTAACAATAGAAAGATCCTACCAGACTCACTCCCATAATTTACATTCTAAAATATCAAGATTAGTCAAAGGTTTTCAGGAAGAAAAAACTGTCCTGAAGCAAGACAAATTGTTGTTCAGTTCAGTCACTCACTCCTGTCCAACTCTTTGTGATCCCATGGACTGCAGTACACCAGGCTTCCCTGTCCATCAACAACTCCAGGAGCTTACTCAAACTCATGTCCATTGAGTCGGTGATCCCTTCCAACCATCTCATTCTCTGTTGTTCCTTTCTCCTCCTGCCTTCAATCTTTCCCAGCATCAGGGTCTTTTCAAATGAGTCGGTTCTTCACAATAGGTGGCCAAAGTGTTGGAATTTCAGCTTCAGCACTAGTCCTTCTAATGAATATTCAAGACTGATTTCCTTTAGGATGGACTGGTTGGATCTCCTTGCAGTCCAAGGAACTCTAAAGAATCTTCTCCAACACCACAGTTCAAAAGCATAAATCCTTCCGCACTCAGCTTTCTTTCTTTTCACATTCATACATGACCACTGGAAAAACCATAGCCTTGACTAAACACCTATGTTGGCAAAGTAATATCTCTGCTTTTTAATATGCTGTCTAGGTTGGTCATAGCCTTTCTCCAAAGAGAACACATCTTTTAATTTCATGGTTGCAGTCACCATCTGCAGTGATTTTAGAACCTAAAAAAATAAAGTTTCTCACTGTTTCCATTGTACCCCATCTATAGTTTTCTGAATGTTGAGCTTTAAGCCAACTTTTTCACTCTCCTCTTTCACTTTAATCAAGAGGCTCTTTAGTTCTTCCTTGCTTTCTGCCATGAAGGTGGTGTCTTCTGCATATCTGAGGTTATTGATATTTCTCCTGGCAATCTTGATTCCAGCTTGTGCTTCATCCAGCCCAGCATTTCACATGATGTATTCTGCATATAAGTTAAATAAGCAGGGTGATGATATTCAGCCTTGACCAACTGGTATCCCGATTTGTAACCAGTCTGTTGTTCCATGTCCTTTTCTAACTGTTGCTTCCTGACCTGCATACAGATTTCTCAAGAGACAGGTCAGGTGGTCTGGTATTCCCATCTCTTTCAGAATTTTCCACAGTTTGTGGTGATTCACACAGTCAAAGGCTTTAGCATGGTCAATAAAGCAGAAGCCTATGTTTTTCTGGAACTCTCTTACTTTTTCAATGATCCAGTGGATGTTGGCTATTTGATCTTTGGTTCCTCTGCCTTTTCTAAAACCAAATTGAACATCTGGAAGTTTATGGTTAATGTATTGCTGAAGCCTGGCTTGGAGAATTTGGAGCATTACTTTACTAGCGTGTGAGATAAGTGCAATTGTGCAGTAGTTTGATTGCTCAGAGGTTAAAGCATCTGCCTGCAATGCAGGAGACCTGGGTTTGATCCGTGGGTTGGGAACATCCCCTGGAGAAGGAAATGGCAACCCACTCCAGTATTCTTGCCTGGAGAATACCATCGATGGAGGAGCCTAGTGGCTACATTCCATGGGGTCGCAAAGAGTTGGACACGACTGTCTGTGATATGTGTTTGTGTTGAGTATTCTCTGACATTGCTTCTCTTTGGGATTGGAATGAAAACTGATCTTTTCTAGTCCTGTGGCAACTGTTGAGTTTTCCAAATTTGCTAGCATATAGAGTACAGCACTTTCACAGCATCATCTTTTAGGATTTGAAATAGCTCAAATGGAACTCCATCACTTCCCTAGTACAGAGTTTAAACTGAGTTGTTTAATTATCAGTTCCAGGCATAAAGAAAAAAAAAAGAAGTTTTATGTGACTAAGACTAAGGAATGTATAGAAAAAAAAGTTTGTCCCTTCCTCCTCTTCAAGAACTCCAGACCCCTCTCTCCTAGGGACCCCCAGACTTCTTAACAACCTGCCTTGGAATTGACTTTCTCAATATGGTCATGGATGCTTATTAACCTCAAAATCTGCAGTGCATGTTGGCAGGCTGGAGATCTAAGAAAATCTAGATAATGTAGTTAGAGCTGAACTGTGGTGAAGGAAGATCAGCAGTCTTGAGACCCAAAGAAGACCCAGTGTTTCTGTTTGAATGAGAAGTCAGGAAAAAGCGAAAACCTAGTTCAAAAGCAGTCAGAAGAAATTCTCTCCTTCTCAAGGGAAGACTAGTTTTTTTATTCTGTTCAGGCCTTCAGATGGTTGCGTAAGGCTTTTGACTGTGTGAATCATAACAAAATGTAGGAAATTCTTCAAGATGGAAATACCAGATCACCTTGCCTGCCTCCCATGAAAGCTGTATCCAGGTCAAGAAATAACAGAATTGGACATGGAACAACAGACTGGTTCAAAATTGAAAAAGGAGTATGTCAAGGTTGTATATTATCACTCTACTTATTTAACTTATATGCAGAGTACATCATGCAAAATGCCAGATTGGATAAAGCAGAAGATGGAATCAAGATTTCCAGGAGAATTATCAATAACCTCAGATATGCATATGACACCACTGTAATGGCAGGAAGTAAAGAGCCTGTTGATGAAAGTGAAAGATGAGAATGAAAACGGTGGCTTAAAACTCAGCATTCAAAAAATGAAGATCATGACATCTGGTCCCATCACTTCATGGCAAATAGATGGGGAAATAATGGAAACAGTGACAGACTTTATTTTCTTGGGTGCCGACAAAGGTCCATATAGTGAAAGCTATGGTTTTACCAGTAGCCATGAACAGTTGTGAGAGCTGGACAATAAAAAAAGCTGAGCCACTGAAGAATTGATGCTTTCAAATTGTGGTGCTGGAGAAGACTCTTGAGAGTCCCTTGGACTGAAAGGAGATCAAACCAGTCAATCCTAAAGGAAATCAACCCTGAATATTCATTGGGAGGACTGAGGCTGAAGCTGAAACTCCAGTACTTTGGCCATGTGATGTGGAGAGCCAACTCATTGGAAAAGACCTCAATGTTGGGAAAAATTGAAGGCAGGATGAGAAGGGGATGACAGAGCATGAGATGGTTGTATGGCATCACTCAATGGACATGAATTTGAGCAAACTCTGGGAGATGGTGATGGACAAGGAAGCCTTTCAGGCTGCAGTCCATGGGGTCTCAGAGTTGGACACAACTGAGCAACTGGACACCACCACCCACATTAACAAAAACAGTGCTTTACTTGTCTTTACTAATGTGGGTGCTTTACTTTGCAGATTCAAATATGGATCTCATCCCGAAACACCCTCTCAGGAACACCTAGAATAATGTTTGACTGTATATTTGACCACCCCATAGCCCACTGAATATTACATGCAAAATTAATCATCATACATGTAAATTATATGTAAATAGATAGATTTTTTTTAAAAAAAAATCTTACAAAGATGCTTAAACCTTTGGTGCTTGTCTGTTTCTCTCATCTTCAGCTGAATCTTTGAAGTCTAAGACATGCTTCTCAAAGTTTCTTAGCTCATTCTTTTCTAGCTGATGTTATTCCTTTCTAAGAACCTTCATCATGGAGATGAATGCTTCCCTTCAGACCCTCGTGACATAACCACACTTGTAGTTTCAGATCTGAGATTACCAATAGGATATTGCTGTAGACGGCATTTCATGGAAATTCTGACCTATTAGCTTTACTAGAATGGTGAAAATAATGGGAGATGGACAGCACCAGATACTTTTATTCAGCAGTGTAATCCAAGGAAAAATGCAATGTGAAATGATATATTCTTTCTTATTGGTAAATTATTCATCATTGTCCATCAATCACAGCCAGAAACTGGATGCAAAATTGAGAAATATTTGATTTTAAGAGACATTTGAATGTGGGAGAACTTGAAATAAATGCCGCAGAAATTGGACATTGGATGAAATATTCTAAGTAATGGCACCATCTAAAGGCATAAATCAAACCTGCATTACCTATTGATTCTTGTTCTCTGCACAGAAGGAAAAATATTTTTTGGCATAATAAAATTGAAACTTTACAAACTATAATAGTTGGTGGAAAATATGACAATTGATGTTTACATGTCTATAAATTACTGCTCTTTTCCCTCATCTCTGTGAAAACAGATAATTTTTAAAAGTATTGCGAGGCACTGTGAAAAGCCTGTGAAATAAATACATGGATACAAGAGTGTCTTTGAATCTAAATTCTCAAAATCTAGTAGAGAAAAATGAACAATAAACTGTTAGGTTTTATGTACTAAATTTTGTAAAACATATGTAGACAAGATACCACAGGGTAACTGGAAGAAGATTCTTAATTCTGCCTGGGACACTGGGAAAGTGTTCCCAGAGAAGATGACATTTTATTTGGTTTTTGAAAGAGAAGTAGTTTCCAGACAAAGAAGAGACAGACATGCTTGTCATAAAGCAGAAGTGTAAAAGCATCAAGGGCTGAACAAGCAGAGGTGTTTAGGGAGTTGCAGCAAGTTCAGTATGACTATAGAGCAGATTTCATGGTTTAAAGTTTCAGAAAAAGAGGATGTAAAGTCAGGTGGGGCCTCTCTGTATCTGATACCTTTTAATCGTATTGAACAGTTCAGATTTAATCTTTGAGTCATTGGCAAGCTACAGATATGTTTAATAACTTTACTGTGTTTTAAATTAGCACATGCTTACTTAAAAAATTAGAACATTCATAAGATACACTTAAGAAAATCGTTGACTTTCTAAACACCCAGAGAAAACTACTAGTAATGCTACCACAGTTTTTCCAGACTTTTCTATATAAATACACACACACACAAATACCTACACACAAGAATAAAAAATATGTAGTGGTTTGTCTCTAGCTTTTTCTATTTATAAACATATTGAATATGTATCTCCAATTTAGAGAATAGAGTTGTACATTATTATGTCCTAAAAGATATGTGGTACTCTATAAGTACTTTAAGATTATTGCCAATTGTGTAAACCCTTAAGAAGAGCAATGACATTATCTAATTTTACTTTTAGAGAGATGACTGATAAGAGTGTGGAAGATCTGTTCGGGTGAGTGAGAAAATGACGGTAGAACCACCCATTTGGTTGTTATGAGAATATATCGGATACTTGAAGATGAAAACTGGGAGTAATGTAGAAACCAGGAAATTAGAGAAGAGAAACTAAATCTGTGAGATATATCAAAAGCAGAATTCAAATTTTAAAATCCTTAATTCTAACATGCGTTCCCAAACATGAACCCCCCTCCCACCTCCCTCCCCATAACATCTCTGTGGGTCATCCCCATGCACCAGCCCCAAGCATGCTGTATCCTGCGTCAGACATAGAAAAAAAATAAAGGCCTTTTGTAAAAAAACAAAAACAAAAAACAAAAGCAGAATCCACTCGACTTGAACCTAATTGATTCACTAAAGAGTTATATGGCAGGCCTGGGTTATTCAAACCCTGACCATTCAAGGCAAAAACACATCTTTAGGACTGACCCTTGGTTAGCTCTTAGGGAATAACCTCTGAGCTCTTGAAATGTACTGCTTGAGAAGAATGTTTTTGTTTGCCTGAGGCCCTACGCTTTTGCTGATGCTGGGTGGTCAGGGAGATGGAGGACCATGTACTGGACTCAAAGGAGCTGCATTGTTATACCTGACTGACCTCCAATAAAAATTCCGGATGCTATGGCTTGAGTGAGCTTTCATAAAATTGTCACACACTGCTGGGAGAATTAAGTGTGTTCTTTGCTATTTCATTGGAAAAAGAAACTTGGAAATGTGCTCTTTGTTTCTCCTGGACTTCAACCAGATGCATTTCCCTTTGCTGATTTTAATCTGTATCACTTTACTGTGATAAACTACAACCAAGAGTATAATGGCTTTTCTGAGTCCTGTGTGTCATTTTAGCAAGTCATGGAGCCTGTGAGTGATTTTGGAGACCCTGACATGAGGGTGGTAGCTCAGAATCATTTATCCTAGGAAATGAAGGGGAATACCTAAAATGAGAATCACAGAAGACATAGCCTTAACTAAAATGGGGATCACATAAGAAATAGAAAATGTAGCTTGTGAAAACCAGGGGAAAGAATTCAGTATTAACCAGGGTAAGTTTAAATTGTTAAAGAAGAAGAAGCATAATACTCAAAAGAAAATGAATAAATTAAATAATTTGATTATATACAGTAAAATACATGTAATTATACATCAGATCAAGATGTAGAACATTTCTGTCACTCCATAACTTTTCCCAAGGACCCCTCTCTAGTTACTATCAGCACTAGAAGTATTTTTGACCTCTATATTTTACTTCTATTCCCACAGATAAGTTTAGAATCATGCACTGTATACTCTTTATGAGCACTTTCTCTTGCTCAGTGCATGTCCAAGAGATTCACCCATATCTTTATGTGTATGGGTAACTTGTTCCTTTTTATTGCTGAGTACTATTCGATTGTAAGAGTAAGATAAACAATCTTGTGTTAGGCTGAGTAATGGCCTCCCAATGATGTCTGTGTTCTAATACCTAGAACCTGTGTTATGTTACCTTACATTTAAATGAGACTTTGCAGATGTGATTAAGGATCTTGAGTGGAGAGATTGTTCTGTATTATTCTGGTGGATTTAGTGTAATCACAAAGATCCTTATTAGGGCAAAGTGGGAGGTGAAAATGAAGACAATTTAATATGATGGGAGCAAAGACTGAAGCACCAAGAGCTAAGGAATGTCATAGCCTCTGGAAGCTGATTCTTTTCTGGAACCCCCAGAAGGAATAAGCACTACTGACACCTTGATTATAGCCCTAAATATCTCATTCTGAAGTCCTGACTTCTAGAATGGTAAGAGAATAAATTTATATTTTTTAAGTCACTCAGTTTTGGTAATTTGTTGTGATACTGACACTATGATTTTATCCATCCTTCTGTTAATGGACATTAAGGCTTGTTCAGCTTTGGGATAATAATAAATAATAATGCTATGAACATTTTGCAGAAATGTTCTTATGGAAAAAAGTTCACTTATTTTTGATATGGAAGTACAGGAATGGTATATCTGGGTCATAAAATAGTTGTATGATTACTTGAAACTGATAATTGTACAAGTGGTTTTACCATTTTACACTCTCCCCAGTTGTTCCACATCTCCATGAATATCTGATAGTTTCAGGGTTTTAGAACTGAAAGAGACACATGTACCCCAATGTTCATTGCAGCACTGTTTATAATAGCCAGGACATGGAAACAACCTAGATGTCCATCAGCAGATGAATGGATAAGAAAGCTGTGGTACATATACACAATGGAGTATTACTCAGCCGTTAAAAAGAATTCATTTGAATCAGTTCTGATGAGATGGATGAAACTGGAGCCGATTATACAGAGTGAAGTAAGCCAGAAAGAAAAACACCAATACAGTATACTAACACATATATATGGAATTTAGGAAGATGGCAATGACGACCCTGTATGCAAGACAGGAAAAAAGACACAGATGTGTATAATGGACTTTTGGACTCAGAGGGAGAGGGAGAGGGTGGGATGATTTGGGAGAATGGCATTCCAACATGTATACTATCATGTAAGAATCGAATCGCCAGTCTATGTCTGACGCAGGATACAGCATGCTTGGGGCTGGTGCATGGGGATGACCCACAGAGATGTTATGGGGAGGGAGGTGGGAGGGGGGTTCATGTTTGGGAACGCATGTAAGAATTAAAAAGATTTTAAAATTAAAAAAATAAAAAACTAAAAAAAATAAAAATAAAAAACTTTACATATTTTGATAGGTATGTAGTGGTATCTCTTTGTCATTTTAACTTGCATTTCTCTGGCAGCAAATGTTTTTGAACATTTTCCTTTGTGTATTACCTGGCTATCATTTTGAGATTTTGATGCAAACCAAAGGCTGCCTAGAAGGAAAGTCCACATATAAATGGAAAACATCTTTCACATGATTTCAGGGATTGACAGAACATCTACACTCTTCTTTCCTTGGACTCTTGGCCAATACTTGGCCATACTGTCAGGCTGCTGCTGCTCTTTCCAGACTCACCTGGCCTCATCCTGCCTACACCCTGTGCCTAGCAAAGTTGATTGCCTTGCTGTGTCCTGCCTCTCTATCTCCATTCCTTTGAAATGCCCCCTCCTCCTTCAGATCCCAGTTTCCAAAGCCCTACTCTCAATGTTATATTTAGTTCACTGACTTCCTCCCCTAGAAAGTTTTCCTTGATCCCCCTAATTTCTTTTTTACCAGCTGTCTCCCAATGCCCCATCCCTTTGTTTGTTATCAAACTTACTATATTCTATAAATACCTTTTGTGTGAATCTCCACATTTTGAGCACCTTGAAGTTAGTGACTCTGTCATACATTAAAAAGAGTATAAAACTTATGGGTGACACTCAAACATTTGTTGAATGAATAAATAAAAGGCAAAAAAAAAGTTTTTAAAAAATCATATTGCGAGTAATTATTCCTTTTATAATTCTGAATTTCCAGAATTCAATGAGTAGTTTCATTGATGTAGTCTAAAAATTCTTAAAAAAGAAAGTCTCAGACAGTTTGGGAGAATAAAGGGGAGCTATCTTGTGACAAATTAATTGTAATAATTTAATTTTGTATTTGATGTTAAGACATCTCCGCCCTTTTATGTTTTTATAGAAATCACTTCATATTTGTATATGGTCCTTATCACAAAGAAATATAATTTTCTTTTGAGATGTATGTTTGTCTCTGGATAATATTAACTCCTTAAGTCAGTTTTCAAGTTGGTTTTTGGTTTCTTAATAGTACAAGATAGGTGTTCAATAAATCCTTGTTACCTGGGATTTTTGTTGTTGGTGGTAGATTATTGGCCAGATAATACCTGAACAGGCTCTCTCCTGACAAATGTTCCCATCTGATCTTAACACTTGGACCAGGTCTGTTTTGTTCCCCAAAAGTCAATAGACAAACAAAAGACAGAAATATGTGAGAAACTCATCTTCCCTGTGTGTGTGCTCAGTCACACCAGATTCTTTGTGATCCTGTGGACTGTAGCCTACTAGGCTCCTCTGTGCATGGAATTTTCCCAGCAAGATTACTGGAGTGGGTTGCCATTTACTCCTCCAAGGGATCTTCCCAACCTAAGGATCGAACCCACATCTCCTGCATTGCAAGCAGTTTCTTTACCTGCTGAACCATTAGGGGAGGCCCGTCTTACAGAGCATGGCAACAATTCCACTGCCAGCTGTTAAGCTTGTGCTATTTTCAAGGAACGAAAAAGTTACTCCCCACTTGTGGTGAATATCACCTTCTCCCAAACCAGGAAGAGAGTGGGCTGCTGGGTATTGTCCTACCCAAGGAAAAACATACTTTGAAAAGAAAAATTCCAACTAGAGTTCAAGCACAGGAATTTATTGGACAGGGCTGAACTATCACCTTTCTCTGCACCAAGACACAAATGACTGTATCTATTTACTCATCTACTGAATGATATGTATTGAAGACTTTATCACAGATCCTGAGTTCAGCAGGTAGAGCACATTGAAAGACACATATATAACTTTTGAGACATATACTAATAACTAGTATGCAAATAACTGAAATGATTTCCTTTCATGTAGCCTTACTCTATCTATTGCTAATAATTTTATCTTGAGATTTAACAAAAAGAAAAACTTCGAAATAAGCAAGATCCGAATTTATCATTTATTTTTTTTTTGACATATCCTCACTATTTTTCTTGTCCTGCAAATGTCAGAATACAATTGTTCTATTTTCATATGTTTGCTCCAGGAGGAATTCTCTTTCCACCTCTGGTTCTTTAGTGCTTTGACCCATTACTTACATTGACTTTGCTACTTTTTTCTTCCATCATCTTGCTCTGAAAGACTCCCTTCTCTCCTTGAATAGCTCTTTTCCCTACCACGTTAGAACCACTGAGCTAGCTCACTATATCTGGAGGAAATGCTTTTAAAAGTCTCATTTATTAAATCTGTTCTGCCATTTCTAGATGAAAAGTGTGACTGGGTTAAAGAATTTAAAGTAGGCCACCCAGCAATATTTTTGCCAATCCAAGCCAATTTCCAAACGTTTCTGACAGCAAAATTGAGCATTAAAAAATAAGAAATAAACCTCTTAATGCTCAGTGTTGGCAGAGTGTAAATGCTAAATGGGGATATGAGAAAGCATTTGTCATAATTCTCCCACTCAAAGTTGCTCGTGTGCTAGAGTGAACTCCTGGTGTCGTCACTGATATTTTTCCTAAGTTCTGACCTAACAAATTAACTAAGGCAGAATCCTGATGTAGCCTAAAAACTTATAACAAAACATTAAGTTCAAGATAGAAATATAGTTTACCTGCCTTATCAATCACAAATCAATCAAACTTATCCTTATATTAACAAAGTACTGAGTGAAAAGAACTGTAAGCACATAGCATATTGAACCATTCTTACATAATACATAAGGTACTTACTGAGTGCCTAATTTAGTATAGGCACTTTATGAGTGCACATAAATGACAGAGCT
Source organism: Ovis aries (assembly GCF_016772045.2). Lineage (NCBI taxonomy): Eukaryota > Metazoa > Chordata > Mammalia > Artiodactyla > Bovidae > Ovis > Ovis aries. The sequence continues at coordinate 56,618,397 of NC_056059.1, read as the reverse complement.
CCCCATGTGCCCCAAGCAGTACATCAAGATAAATAATTTAAGAAGTGTTATAATATTTGAGGTGAGGTGAGGTGAAGTCGCTCAGTCGTGTCCAACTCTTTGTGACCCCATGGACTTCTCCATCCATGGGATTCTCCAGGCGAAAATATTAGAGTGGATTGCCATTTCATTCTCCAGGGGATCTTCCCGACCCAGAGATCGAACCCAGGTCTCCTGCACTGGAGGCAGACGCTTTAACCTCTGAGCCACCAGGGAAGCCATATGATCTGTTAATAAGAAACATTATGATTATTAGTATTCTTCTCCTACTGCATAAACCTTTTCAGAAAATATTTTGACTCATAATTATTGCCAAACATAAAATAAACACATAGTGTGTTTAGAAGTTATTTTGCAGGGTTCCTCTAAAAATAAAGCAATATGGAATAATAATATAGGGTCATTTTTCTGGAAAGCCTTGATATGCAAAGTGGGATTTCAACTTCAAGACCAAATGCAGACAAGGTGAGAGGAATGACAGGGGTATATCCTGGCTGTGAGAGCTCCCTGACATTGTGAGCAGCACAAGATTGCGAGTGATACATAACTGTGATGCACAGTTTTTTCATACTTGTACATTGTACAGACAAATTCACTAGATCCTTAGATACCTAATGATAGATGTTTTACATATTGTTCAGTTAAAAGCCTGGGTTGAAGCTTGAGAACATCTCCCTAGTCTAGATTACTGTTTCAATGGAAAAATATAACTTAACCTTTTTGGTACTTGGTTTTCCATCAGTAAAATAAATGAACTCATATTTAGCAACTTTAAAAGTCTGGTCCAATTTTCAAAACTCTAGAAGATATACAAATATGTACACAGACATTTAATCATATGAACAAATTTATGTGTCAAGACATTTTAATCTGACTCTTGCCAAGTTGGACAGCACTGTCCTTTTACTTCTGTTATATTCATGGATGTGTTTACTGCATAACTGAAGTTGTTCAGTTGCTCAGTTGTGTCTGACTCTTTGTGACCCCATGGACTGCAAACGCCAGGCTTCCCTGTCCTTCACCATCTCCTGGAGTTTGCTCAACCTCATGTCCATTGAGTCGGTTATGCCATCCAACCCTCTCATCCTCTGTCATCCCCTTCTCCTGCCTTCAATCTTTCCTAGCATCAGGATTTTTCCAGTGTGTCTTTTCACATCAGGTGGGCAAAGTATTGGAGCTTCAGCCTCAGCATCAGTTCTTCCAGTGAGGGTTGATTTCTTTTAGGATTGACTGGTTTGATCTCTCTGCAGTCCAAGGGACTCTCAAGAGTCCTCTCCAGCACCACAGTTCAAAAGCATCAGTTCTTCAGCACTCAGCCTTCTTTACGCTGCAACTCTCACATCCATACATGACTGCTGGAAAAACCATAGCTTTGACTAGACAGACCTTTGTCGGCAAGGTAATGTCTCTGCTTTGTAATACACTGTCTAGGTTTGTCATAGCTTTCCTTCCAAGGAGCAAGCATAACTGAGGAAAGGGAAGCAAATTTTAAAGATAAACTTTATCATGAACTACAGATGAAAATGCAGAGCTGTAAAAGGGAGCCAGAATTCTGTCTTCTCCATCAGAAATAAATTTTAGTAAGTGTATGAAACTCTGGCTTCAAGCAAAAAATTTTTAGAGAACAGAATGACAAAGGCACAGAGAAGGAAATCTTTTCTTCTCGCCTCTGCTCACAACCTACCACAGTTCTGACCCACAAGGGCCCTTTGCTTTTGGAATATCTGGGAATAGCAACAAAGAAATACGCATCTCAACATGGCTCAAACAGTACATGAAGTTGATTGGCTTGTTGAACTGCTTGGCAGAGTAGACAGAATCATCTTCCCTCGCTATTTTTCAGTCTTGTTAATGCAGTCCTGGCCTCACTTTGGCAGGATCTCCCTTCATCACTGTAAGCTGGCTGGCAGCTGAGGACAGGTGGAGCACAACAAGCTCCACAGAAACTCTCTTCCTCATCTTCCAATAGAAGAAGAAAGAAGCTTTTCTCTCGTAGAAGCCACAGCAAACGTTACCCAGTATCTCACTGATTCTAACTGGGTTACATGCCAGTCTCTGAACCAATCCCTGGGGGCAAGGATTTGGGACACACAGACACCTCTAAGCCAGCTGAAGTCCATATCTGAAGTTTGAGGACAAGGGGGAAATCCCTTCTGAACCCTTCTAACTAAAAGTGGGAGGATGGTGGATTTCCTAAAGTGCAATTAGGGGAGGATATATGAAGGAACAAAGAGAGAGGCTGCTGACAGCTCCAAAGGTTTCCACTTTAACTTCCTTTATGTGGGCTTTGGTGTCCTTCTGCAATGACCACTAAGAGATTTTCCCAAGGAACATGCAAAAATGGACGTTAGAGAAGGAAAGAAGAAACTCTAACACCATTTCATGGTGACTCTAGCTGACACACTTGTTTGTGGGCATGTTAGACACAAACTTTGTGAATTTCCAGGAGTAAGCAAGATACAGTTTTGGCCTCTGCAGTGGTTGGACTTGTGAGAAACTTAAGTCCTCCAACAGGAAAGTGTTATCTTCAAAGCCTGCATTATAGGCAAAATAAAAACCAATCACTTTTTTTCCCTCACTCTTTTTCATTATCTCCTGAGTTCCATGGTACTTCCTATTTGATGTTCCCAGTAGTGCTGTCCAATAAAAATGCAACACTAACACAGATTCAGTCACATACATAATTTAAATTTTCTAGTAGTCTCATTAGAAAGGTAGGAAGAAGATACAATTAATTTTAATAATATACTTGATTTAACCAAAAATATTCAAAATAATATCATTTGACTATAAAATCAGTCTAAAAATATTATTGAGAAATTTTAGTTTCCTTTTCAAAAAAATTTTTTATACTAAGTCTGAAATCTAGCATGTTGCAACATTACAAATTCTGAATAGGCATCCATGGTCAGTATATGGAACTATATAATTCCATATTCTAGCATATGAAAGTATTTCTTCTTCCCTGATATTTTCATTTTTTTCTTTAACTTCTTTACTTTTTATATGCAGTTTTCTAGCTTGAAATACATTTTCCTCCTTCTCTCTGCTCCCGATCCTAGCATCACTGATCTTGGTTAAAAAAAACAAACAAACAACCTTTAGGGCTGTCCTTGGCTATCAGTGCATCCTTAGAAAGCCTTCCCTAAGTTCCCCTATGGCCCTGTGCGTATCCTCATCATCCACAGACTAACGAGTATCAAGAGATTTGCACTCAACAAACCAAAGATCTAGTAAGAAAGAATTGAAATAGATCATGATACTCTTGAGGCCAAAGACTGTGTCTTACTCATTATTGTATGCACTGAAGTCAGTCAGTGCCTGGAGCAGATTGAAGACAGTAAATATTAATGGAATGAAGATAAGAGGAAAGGATCACACATTTAAACTAACTTGAACTTTCACCCAAAGTTTAATGCTTCGGCAGCATCAAACATTTCTATGAGATATTCTTTCCTGGGTGGTGAACAAAGTGAAATTTGCCAATCAATATCTGTCCTTCCCCAGTTCATGAGTGAGTTACATGAATGTAAACACACTTCAGGTAATCTTTGTCAGTTTCATGTATAAGAGTGTTTTAAAATATTTATACCTAGGAATGTGAGGAATAACTAAATATAAAATATGTTTTGTTATATGACAGGTACTGTGCTAAGTGATTCACTTGCATTGTATGACTTGCTGTCAACACATCCTAAATAACACTTCATGGATTTATATTTTTTTAATCTCTAGTTACAGTGAAATACATCATAATGTTAGGATTACAAGCAACCTGGGTTTATATTCCAGCTTCAGTCTTATTAGCTATTTAAGTATACCCAAACTGTGGAAAATTCTGAAAGAGATGGGAATACCAGACCACCTGACCTTCCTCTTGAGAAACCTATATGCAGGTCAGGAAACAACAGTTTGAACTGGACATGGAACAACAGACTGGTTCCAAATAGGAAAAGGAGTACGTCAAGGCTGTATATTGCCACCCTGCTTATTTAACTTATATGCAGAGTACATCATGAGAAACCCTGGGCTGGAAGAAGCACAAGCTGGAATCAAGATTGCCAGGAGAAATATCAATAACCTCAGATATGCAGATGACACCACCCTTAGGGCAAAAAGTGAAGAAGAACTAAAAAGCCTCTTGATGAAAGTGAGAGAGGAGAGTAAAAAAGTTGGCTTAAAGCTCAACATTCAGAAAACGAAGATCATGGCATCTGGTCCCATCACTTCATGGAAAATAGATGGGAAAACAGTGGACACAGTGTCAGACTTTACTTTTTGGGGCTCCAAAATCACTGCAGATGGTGATTGCAGCCATGAAATTAAAAGACACTTACTCCTCGGAAGAAAAGTCATGACCAATCTAGATAGCATATTGAAAAGCAGAGACATTACTTTGCCAACAAAGGTCCATCTAGTCAAGGCTATGGTTTTTCCTGTAGTCATATATGGATGTGAGAGTTGGACTGTGAAGAAAGCTGAGTGCTGAAGAATTGATGCTTTTGAAGTGTGGTGTTGGAGAAGACTCTTGAGAGTCCCTTGGACTGCAAGGAGATCCAACCAGTCCATTCTGAAGGAGATCAGTCCTGGGTATTCATTGGAAGGACTGATACTGAAGCTGAAACTCCAATACTTTGGCCACCTCATGCAAAGAGTTGACTCATTAGTCTTTACTCTAATGCTGGGAGGGGTTGGGGGCAGGAGAAGGGAAAGACAAAGGATGAGCTGGATGGATGGCATCACCGACTCAATGCATGTGAGTTTGGGTGAACTCAGGGCGTTGATGATGGACACGGAGGCCTGCCGTCCTGCAATTCATGGGGTCGCAAAGAGTCGGACATGACTGAGCGACTGAGCTGAGCTGACAGGGTTTTTGAGAATTAAATGAAATGACATATGTAGCAGGCAGGGACTGTTGCATCCTGGACAGAAAAATACTAGTTTTTCTTTCCTGTCTTTGATTCCTTTCTCATGAGAATACTCGCACAGCTCAGCTCTTTATGTATCTCATGAAGACTAAGTAAGATTAAATTTCCTCACAGTACCTCACAATTGAAGAGAATTAATTTAAAAAGATGCTTCGGGAGAATTACTTAAGTGCACTCAACTGTAATTATAGAATTCAAATCCTAAGCAAATAAAAACAATTTAATCAAAATTAAGTTGTATAATGGGATCGGAAATAGCTCCATCAAGCTGTAAGGACTGTTGTTTCATTTAGACTTCATGGTATTGCTTACTGGGTATACTTGTTCTTGTCTCATTCTCTCTTTCAACCCTAGATAGTTGAGAAAGAACAAAATTTATCACTTCAAAAACTCATTTATAAATTGTTGAGTGCATTTCTCCAAGTTGTGACAGTTATTATTGTTTAACTCACTCGGTATTCATGTTCAATCCTTTCTCCATGCTTTACTCTAGAGGATAGAGAAATAACATAAACATTTCCTACCTTTCTTTGCAGCTAGAGGAGGCCAAGGGACATGGTCCTGTCCAGTGAGATATTAGGGGAAGTGTCCTGAGGAGAATTTTGTTGTTCTGTAGAATGGGCCATTCTTTCTCCATTTCCTTCACTGAATGTAATTCTCATGTCTGAGGTTTCCATGATCATCTTAAGCCCAAAAGAAATGGACTGTATAGGAGAGAGAAAGGACTCAGCTCTTTCTTGATATTGTGGGATGCCCTTCTAAATATTTAAAAATAATCATCACCTGGGCAGTGATGATTTTTACACTGTAAAATCATTTTTTACACGTAAAATTTTTTTTTACATTTTACAGAAAATGTAAAAAAAAAAAAACACTATTAGTAGCATCTGTGCAGAATAGCAGCTGTTATTGAAATTAAAATGCCTTAAATGAACACATCCTCAGAGAAAGACAAGTTATTATCTTAAACACCATTGCTTTATAAACATGTTTGAACTTTTAAGGGGTTTTCAAAAACCTCAAGTAAAAATGAAGAGAGGATATCTGCTTTTCAACTGTGCTTTTATAATTAATAATCCTGTACTGTGTAATTTAGTATTTGTTAAGTGGGTGGATTTCATGAGTTTTCTTATCACAGTAAAAATAATTAAGAGTTTAATTTAAAGAAGTTAAATTCAGTCAACCATCTAGATGATAATCAATGGATAATAATTACCTAAGAAAATAAAATCCAAATGTCATAATATCTGTCCACAATCTCTCTTTGAATACCTTAGTCCTCTTTGTCATGAATACGCAACTTCAGCCAATATTCAGGTTAGCTGCATGTTGCATAGACCAAATCCTTTTTTTCCAGTTTTACTGAGATATAGTACAGTACATACAGTACTGTATACATTTAAGGTGTACAGTTGATGATCGATCAAACTGGTTTTTAATAGCTGGGACCATTCTGCCTACATCTTCAAGAGCAGAGATGATGCTGTTGTGTGATGAGCAAGACTAGAAAAGGACAGACTGGACATAGCTCCATCTCCAGTTCTTCGGTCACTTGTCCTTGGGCATGTTTCCTCAACTCCTCTCACCCTCACATTTCCTCACTTGCAATCTAGAGATGATAATTTCTACCTGTTTGTTTTAAGTAAAGCTGTTTTATTTTAAGGACAATAACAGTGCCTGGCACTTAGGAAGAACTCCATGAGTCTTAGTTTCATTTCACCTAAAACTTTTTTAAATTTTTTATTGGAAAAGAGATTCTTTAAATTCTATATTGCTTCACAATTTTAAAAAGTTTCACATGCTTGATTTCATAAAATCCCATAGTGACCCTTGTTTCCCCTACCTCTGTATTGTCTATCACCCTCCTCTTCCTTCTCCCCACTGGTAACCACCAGTTTGTTCTCTGTATCTGTGAGTCTATTTCTTTTTTATTTACTAGTTTGTTGTATTTTTTTTTTAGGTTACACATATAAGTGGTAACATGTAATGTTGGTCTTTCTCTTTCTGACTTATTTCACTTAGCATAATGCCTCCAAGTCCATCCATGTTGCTGCAAATGGCAAAATTTCATTCTTTTTATGGTTGAATGATATTCCACTGTATGTAGAATACTACATATATATGTATATAGTCATCAGGGAAATACAGATCAAAACCTCAGTGAGATATTATCTCATGTCTGTCAGAATGACTGTCACCAAAAAGAACAAAAATAACAAATGTTAGCAAGGTTATGGAGAAAAGGGAGCTAGGCCTAGTACACTGTTCATGAGAATATAAAATAGTACAACCAGTGTCACTGTGGAAAACAGTGTGAAGTTTTCTCATAAAACTAAAATTAGAACTACCATATGACCCAGCAGTTCCATTCCTGGGTATATATCTACAATATCTAAAAAGAAACCGAAATACTAATTTGAAAAGATACAGGCATCCTAATGTTTACAGCTCCATTATTTATAGTTGCCAAGGTTTTGAAGCAATCAAAGTATTCATCAACAGATGAACGGATAAAAAGAGATGGCATATATTCATTTCAATTTGAATTTCAGTTTCTGGTGGCTAGTACTTCAAAGTCTAGGTAAATAGAAACTTTCCCAAGGTCTTTTTTTCTAATTAAGTTGTTTTACTTTATATCCAGTTCAGTTCAGTTCAGTTGCTCAGTCGTGTCCAACTCTTTGTGACCCCATGAATCGCAGCCCGCCAGGCTTCCCTGTCCGTCACCAACTCCCGGAGTTCACTCAGACTCACGTCCATGGAGTCTGTGATGCCATCCAGCCGTCTCATCCTCTGTCCTCCCCTTCTCCTCCCCAGTTAACAATGATGCGGTAGTTTCAAGTGGACAGCAAAGAGACTCAGCCATACGTGTACATGCATCCATTCTCCCCTAAGTTCCCTTTCCATCAAGTCTGCCACATAACATTGAGCAGAAATCCCTGTGTCTCAAAGCCTTTTTTGATGTAACAGTCCCACAGTGACCTCCTCTTTATAGCATTTAGTAACCATCTCCCTGGGCTCTGCACATGGCCCTAGTGGTAAAGAACCTGCCTGCCACTGCAGGTGACATAAGGAACGTGGGTTTGATCCCTGGATCAGGAAGATGCCCTGGAGGAGGTCATGGCAACCCACTCCAGTATCCTTGCCTGGAAAATTCCATGGGCAGAGGAGCCTGGTGGGCTAGAGTCCACAGGGTTGCAAAGACTCAGACACGACTGAAGCAACTGAGCACATGCTCACTGCATAACCATCTCACTAAGGGTACTGGCTTCTAGCCCATGTTGTACTGAGTATTACATTTTAGGGAATGTCCTCTGTTAGAGTATAAACTCTTAACAAGTGATTATTACTGCAAGTGATTATGTTCATCCTCCTGGTGTCCCTATTGTTTCTCCTTGTGCTTTTCACAGAGAATTTATTTTTGACAAAATTGGTGTGGGTGTAGGGACAGAGATCATGATTTTAAATATGCCAAAGTTGCTTACCTATATGTTTCAAATACAGAATATTTTCTATATTTGAAATAGAATATTTGAAACAGCATGCAATATTAAAGGCCAAGTGCATGACAGAAGAAAACCACAACCTGTTTGTAAATTAGGCAATTTTTTTTCCCCCCAGGAATAATAAATCTGTGTTTTGATCAAGTATTGTCTTCATGGTTTCTGCAATAAGGTATCAACCTGGACCCCTTGTTGAAGAATTGTCACTTAGGAAACAAATTTTAAATTGTTTGTAAATGGATAAATCTCCCCTAAATGACCTACAATTTTATATTTCACCCATCTTCAAATAAATAATTTTAAAAGATTCTTCTTCCACTGACCTGAAGAAAATTAATCAAATGAAGAGACACTTAAGGTTTTCATTTTTTATGAAAAATGCTCACAGAAAACACTAGAGTTTTATATTTATTAACTCATTTTCTACAAGATTTTCCCTTTACCTAATATTATTTCCAGCGTCATATGAAAGTGAAATTTCTTCAACACAATGTAAAAACAGCAACATTTTAGGAATATGACTATGTTATTGTATTCTTTAATGCTCAAGGACTATTTGTTTCTTTAAGAAAAAAGCTAGTAAAAGTCAAACAATGTGTAAGAATATAATTCTTATCAAAATCAAGCAGAATAATCCTAAGAGGAAATAAAGGAGGGAAATCATAAAAAGGAAAAGTATCTAGATTACATGCCACTTAGAAAATATACAGTATAAATTAATTTATATCAATAACTATATAATTTACATAGACTTAATTAGGTCTTACTATTCTTGGTTTATTCAGGATGATAGCATTTTCCCTAAGATTTAAACAACCAGTATTTTCCTTCCGTTTATAGACTGACTAGCTTAAACCATTCATGAATTAGCATTATTAAAATATTAAATCCCAACCATATTAAACTTAGCAGCAGTTAACAGGGCTTCTGTGGTAACTCAGCTGGTAAAGAATCCACATGCAATGCAGAAGATCCTAGTTCGATTCCTGGGTCAGGAAGATCTGCTGTAGATGGATAGGCTACCCACTCCAGTATTCTTGGGCTTCCCTTGTGGCTAAAGAATCCACCTGCAATGAGAGAGAGCTGGGTTCAATCACTGGGTTGGGAAGATCCCCTGGAGGAGGGCATGGTAACCCACTCTAGTATTCTTGCCTGGAGAATCTCCATGGACATAGGAGCCTGACAGGCTACAGTCCATGAGGTCATAAAGAGTCGGACAGGACTGAGCAACTAAGCACTGCACAGCAGGTAACAATGCTAACGTTATCTTTCTTTTTCACTTTTTTTCTTATGACTTCCTCACCCAAAATGGTAGAAGGCTATATTCAAGTCTTATTCTGACTCTGGTTCCTCTTGCTGTTTTGCACATTCCAGATGTTGATAAAATGACCGTCCCATCCAGAGGTTATCCTTAACAGCAAGGTGACTGGCTGAAGATTACTGGAATCAAACTATAGACTAAACCTCAATTTAGAAAACCATTAACTTTAGTATGAATCTATTTTAAACAGGCTATAAAATAATAGAAAAAAATTAACTAGACAACATCAGCAATATTTCTTCACTAAGAACTGTGTTGTTTAACCATAGCCATGAGTGGTTAAGCCGTTGCTTCTCTTCTCTGTCTATGTACTTTCTCTTTATCAGCTGTCACTTATGTCTGTGTTGTTCTCAGCTCTTCTCTGGGTCTGGGGGTGGTCCTTGCATCTTTTTTGTACAGCTCAGTCTCTTTCTAATTCCTCTATTTGAAAAGCTCAGTCACTAAAGTGCAGACTTTCATAACCCATGTCTGGCTATCTCTGTTCTATTTGCTGCTTGTACAGTCTGTAGGTGATGGAAGCGCAGATCTCCTAACACTTTTGAGTCCTGGGTCCCTCTCTGGGAAAGCTTGTCTCTGAAATGCCTCATTCACTGAAGTAATGGATGTTTTTGAGACTCTTTATATCTTGGGAGGGTGAAAACATTGTTGAGTGCATACCTCCTACTTCTTTTCTGTGAACCAGTATGAACTTAGCTCACTCATTTGTTGAACACTTACTGTATGTCAGATATTGCATCAGAAACTGAAAATATAGCATTAAGTCAGACAGAAATCTTTGTCTTTCTACCAATTCCAGACACAAATAACTAATTGCCCTTCATGTCTTTGTGAAACTTAACTTCTACTGGTAAAAGTACACAATATAGTTGAATAATAAATTAAATATATAGTATAGGAGAGAATGATGGATACTTTAGATAAAAAAGCAGAGAAAGCTGATGAGTTAGACCATGGTGGGAAATTTTTAAAAATGTTAACAGAGGAGTGAGGGAAATGTCACACCCTTGCTGAACACAGTTAATCTATGATGAAAGAGGCAAAAATATATAATGGGGAAAAAACAATCTCTCCAAAAAGCGTTGTTGGAAAACTGGACAGCTACATGTAAAAGAGTGCAATTAGAACATTCTGTAATAGTGTATAAAAAAATCAACCTCAAATAGGTTAAATACCTAAATGTAAGACCTAAAACTATAAAAGTCTTGGAAGAGAACACAGGCAAAACACTCTTTGGCATGAATTGGAGCAGTAATTTTTTGGATCTATCTCCTAAGGCAGATGAAATAAAAGCAAAAATAAATGTGATCTAATTGAAATTAAAGCTTTTGCACTGTAAAGGAAAACATAGACAAAATGAAAAGACAACCTACTGAATGGGAAAAAAAAAAGATATTTGCAAATGCTATGACTGATTAAGGGTTAATATCCAAAATATATAAACAATTTATACAACTCAATACCAAATAAAAATCCAATTGAAAAATGAGCAGAAAAACCTGAATAGACATTCTTCCAAAGAAGACATACAGATGCCTAACATGCATATGAAAAGATGCTCAACATCACTAATTATCAGTGAAATGCAAATCAAAACTGCAATGAGATATAATCCACACCTGTCAGAATGGCTGTCATCAAAAAGAACAAATTACAAATGTTGGCAAGAATGTGGAGAAAAGGGGACCCTAGTGCACTGGGATGTTACTGGAAATGTAAGTTGGTGCAGCCATTATGGAAAACAGTATGGATATTCACTAAAAAAAAAAAAAAACAACTATGATTGTGCAATGCACTCCTGAGTATATAGCCAAAGAAAATGAAAGCACTAATTCAAAAAAATATGTGCAGCCCAATGTTCACAGAAACATTGTTTACAGTAGCCAAGATATAGAAGGAACCCAAGTGTCCATCAACAGATGATGGATAAAGAAGATGTGGTATACACACACACACGTATACATAATGGAATATTACTCAGTCATAAAAAATAATGTAATTTTGCCATTTGAAACAACTTGGATAGGCCTGGAGTGTGTTACGCTTAGTAAAATAAGTTACAGAAAGGAAAATAATGTATGTTTTTATTTATACTATGTAGAATCTAAAAAATCAAGTGAATAAAATGTAACACAGCAGGAACAGACTCACAGCTACAGAAAACAAACTGATGGTTACTAGTTAGGAGAGGGATGGGGGGACAGCAAGACAGGGGAAGGGGATAAGGGGCAATGTATAAGATAAACACAGACTGCTATGTATAAAATAAGACACAAAGGTATAATACTGTACAACACAGGGAAAATAGCCAACATTTTATAACAAATTTAAGTGGAATGAAATCTACTAAAATATTGAATTACTGGTTCAGATGGAACAATGTGGCAGGAAGAGAGAGCTGTCACTGTCGTGATGCTTGTGGCCACTGTCCTCTCTTAAACTAAATGCAACACGTCTGGGTGAAACTGGCCCAGTCTTTTCTGCACTTGGCCTGACTCCCCTCCATGCCCTGCTCCCTAGGTCAGCAGAGACATCTATCATAACCCCACATTATACACCTGAAACTAACGTTGTAAGTCAACTATACTTTGATTATAAAAGTTCTTACGGTGTTAAGTACATAGTTACACAGCTTTCAGTGTCTCTTGTAAGTTATTATCGCCAGTTCATTTATTTCAAGTGAAGGACTCTTGTGATACCTTGCTTCCCATATAACATACAACCCCAGATACTACTGACTGGGACACCTGCATTGTCTCCTGTGAGAGAAGCAACTCCTAAGCTCTCTAGCCAAACAGAAAGAACAAGAATCTGTCTTCCTGGCATGTTAACCTTATGATTCTAGTTCAGGGTGTCTGTAGACTACACTTTGAGAAACTTTCTGCAGTGTTTAGCAATGGTCTTATAGCTAATGACCGGGATGCTCTCTGCTAGCTCATTGTCTCTAGGTCACCACACTTCCTGTACTCTCGCCTTGCTTTCCAATCAATGCCTGGTAGAGCTGGAGCTTTGGTTCAGCTCTGAATCCGTGTGGATAAAGCTCTGACACACAGCCTAACAGTTAATGACTCCTTGGACTCTCACTACTGCTGCACTTCATTCCCCGGCTGGAAAACGGATGAAGCACTTGGATCACAGTGATGGCATCTGTCTGACCTGGTATATCAGCACCTGCCATCTGTGACTACCCAGCCAAGCCTTTTGGATTGGCCAGCCACACTCTGCTGTGCGCTGTTACTCTCCAGTTTCATCATGACAGATGTGAACCTGAACTCTGCCTGAGTGTGCGTCATCCCCTGTCCATTGTTGGAATATTCATGCAGCTGAAGCAAGAGTGGCAACGGTCTTTTCTACCATTTTTGCTTCTGTTGATTATCTATTGGAAAACGTTACTTAAGTTCAGAATCCTTGCGTCATCCCCTGTCCATTGTTGGAATATTCATGCAGCTGAAGCAAGAGTGGCAACGGTCTTTTCTACCATTTTTGCTTCTGTTGATTATCTATTGGAAAACGTTACTTAAGTTCAGAATCCTTATTTCTGAATCCCGTCATTTTATCTAATGAATAAAGATATAGTAGCTTACTAAATAATTAGCTGAAAATAGGACCTTGTAATAAAGGAAATCATGTGCTTGTCTATTTTATTTTATTTTTTTAGGAGAAGGGCAGTTTCATGAGAATTTGCCCACAAAGGCAAATATGGTGATTTAGCAAAATTGGATGCTTGGGAAATCTGGTAGTGGCATGAAGTCAGGGGTTTGGGGAAAAAACAGATGCACATGTGTGTGGATGAGTAAAAAATCATAATGGACGATACTTGGTTTCTGTGGTTGAACTCTTTCCCAATGTTTCCTGGAACTCTGGTCAAAGTTTGTGATCAATCTGCTTAAAAATCCTGGTAAGAAATCTTCCCCCCTCTGCAATGGGATGACTATTGATCCACTTTTTAAAGGTGTAGTTTTATTCCATAGAGAATATGCAAATATGTAGTCTTATTTCATAGAGAAAGTAAAACAAAGGTACTCAGAACTGAGGTATACCAGCCCCTCATGCAAGCTGGATTCCACTATTGAAAGAAAATAGGTGAAAAAATAATTATATGCTGAAACCTGATACTCTCAGATGTCTTGCCCTCCTAGGTTCCCAGAATTCTGCCATCCCATCTCTCCCAAGACCTGGAAAGTCATTCTCTAAGGACTCTGACCAACCAAACAGGAAAAGCTTTTCCTCCGTGTAAATTAGTGATGCGTGGATCATACAGTGCTTCTATCCTTTACACTTTCTTCTCATTTTATATAATGAGCACATGTTTATTCTTCTGTAATCATAAAAATTAACATTCACTGAGTAAATACTTGTGCTGGGCACTATTCTGAGCAACTTAAATTCATTGTCTTTTAAAATTTTCACAGTAATCTTATGTTAGAAATGGTAACTAAACAGTAACATTTAATAGCTAAGGAAAGTGTCCTAGAAATTAAATAAACTATTCAACATCTAATAACTAATAAGTGGAAGAGTTAGATTTGAACCCAGTCTATTTGGTTCTATGCCTGTGTTTCTTAAATAAGTTTGAAACTTATTTTTGAGCAAATCCCTCAAATTGTTCATTCTCTTTATTCTCATACATTATACCCTTGTAGACTAAAAAAATATTCACAATCTAAAAGTTGGGAGTTATGTTTTACTCAGTGGGAATTTTTAGGACTTCAAGCCTGCGAGGGAGCATCTCACATAGCCCTGAGATAATTGCTCCAAGAAGGTGAGTAGAGGGGAGCCAGTTTATACAGAAGTTTTACAACAAAGGGCAGGTAGTGTGAATATCAAAAGATTATTGTTAATTCAAGTAAACCAGATATCGCTAAAGAATTTTGCACATTTCTATGTATGGGAAGATACAAGAATCTGGACTCACTGAAATCAGTCCTTCAATATTCATCTTAGCTAACTGGGGCCAGTATCCTGTATTTTTACATCCAGAGTTTCTTCATGGCTTATCTTACAGAGTGATACAGTCTGATGGCTGCTGGAAGGCAGGCATTCCTTCCTTCCTGAGTTCCCTCAGGGCTCACTAGGTCGCCATCTGTGGGGCTGCAATTACTGATGACTATAACCTCCTTGTTTACTGACATGGCAGCAAATATTCTTTTTCTCCTCCTAATAAGCTTTAAATTACAGCCTAGAATTATTTCTTTTTCTCCAGTTTCTATTTCATAATTTTGTTGTGTGTCTGTTTATGTCCCTATATATCCTTTGAACCTGAAGCTTGATACCTGACCCTTATTTGATTGATGTAAATGGGTAAAGTGCTGCAGAGCATTGGTTGATGACACTCCTTTGGCAATGTCTATGGGAACTCTTAGTAGAACATGGCAAGTCTAGTCAGAGGAGTGAGACTTAAGAAGGATGTCACTGGGGGTTGTGTCTTCCCTCTGTACCTGATCTACCTATGAAAGCACATATAC
The DNA here is from genome assembly GCF_016772045.2 of Ovis aries. Taxonomy (NCBI): domain Eukaryota; kingdom Metazoa; phylum Chordata; class Mammalia; order Artiodactyla; family Bovidae; genus Ovis; species Ovis aries. The sequence goes on along the minus strand of NC_056059.1, from coordinate 56,603,147 downwards.
TCAGTTCATACAATGAAATCTTATAGGAGAATTAACTACCATATTTCCAAATAATATTTGAATAATTTTATGTAATTCCCATAAGATAATGTTACTGTGATTCCAACATTCAGAACCACATGATTCCAGTTTTGAAATAACAGCATATATGTGGTGAATGGATACATGTATGCATGTGTGTGTTATGAATTAGTTAAAATAATATTTGTTAAGTAGAGCACAGGATGCCAGAAGTTAGCTGCAGTTCAACACCAGACCACAAGAGAAATTGAAATTGAGAAGGTTACTACTCACACGTCCTGAAATAAGCATGCTTCGAGGAGCCACATAGGGAAGTCAAGGCTGAGTGCAGAGAGAGAAGCAGGACGTGGGGCACAAAGCTTTATTAGGTTCCATGGGTAGAGTGCTATGGGGTTCCCAGGCTGGGCTGGATTGATAAATTCAACCCAAAAGATCAGAGTGCTGGTAAACTCTGCAGGGGTCATATTTAAATGTCACATGAGGGGAAGGCACTGGGAGGCAGGGGAGACTGTTGATCACAAGGGCTACTGGGAAAGTCACATCAGGAACTAACATTCGCTTGTGAATCTGCAGGATGCTCTCTAGGGTGAGTGCTTGCATAAGGTCCCTGTGGTTACTTGACCAAAAAAAACTAGATGCCACAGCAGCAATACAATGGAGTAGCTTAGCTAAACAGTGTATTAAACAACTGATATTAATACTGCTTATAATGGCCCAGTCAGACTCTTTTCAAGTGCAGGCAAAAAGCAACAAGCTCCATATATGCTCAAAGTTTCCAATCGGATTATAGTAAACTTTCTAAAAAAATAAACAGACAATAAAAGAGTTAATGAATGTGCATGGAAGTTTTTTACCATGACACATAGAAAATAACCAGAAAAAGCTGTTCAGTTCAGTTCAGTTCAGTCGCTGTCGTGTCACACTCTTTGCGACCCCATGAATCGCAGCACGCCAGGCCTCCCTGTCCATCACCAACTCCCAGAGTTCACTCAGACTCACGTCCATCGAGTCCGTGATGCCATCCAGCCATCTCATCCTCTGTCATCCCCTTCTCCTCCTGGCCCCAATCCCTCCCAGCATCAGAGTCTTTTCCAGTGAGTCAACTCTTCACATGAGGTGGCCAAAGTACCAGAGTTTCAGCTTTAGCATCATTCCTTCCAAAGAACACCCAGGACTGATCTCTTTAGAATGGACTGGTTGGATCTCCTTGCAGTCCAAGGGACTCTCAAGAGTCTTCTCCAACACCACAATTCAAAAGCATCAATTATTCGGCGCTTAGCCTTCTTCACAGTCCAACTCGCACATCCATACATGACTACTGGAAAAGCCATAGCCTTGACTAGACGGGCCTTAGTTGGCAAAGTAATGTCTCTGCTTTTGAATATACTATCTAGGTTGGTCATAACTTTTCTTCCAAGGAGTAAGCGTCTTTTAATTTCATGGCTGCAGTCACCATCTGCAGTGATTTTGAGGCCCAGAAAAATAAAGTCTGACAGTTTCCACTCTTTCCCCATCTGTTTCCCATGAAGTGATAGGACCGGATGCCATGATCTTCATTTTCTGAATATTGAGCTTTAAGCCAACTTTTTTACTCTCCTTTTCACTTTCATCAAGAGGCTTTTAGTTCCTCTTCATTTTCTGCCATAAGTGTGGTGTCATCTGCATATCTGAGGTTTTTGATATTTCTCCCAGCAATCTTGATTCCAGCTTGTGTTTTTTCCAGTCCAGCGTTTCTCATGATGTACTCTGCATAGAAGTTAAATAAGCAGGGTGACAATATACAGCCTTGACATACTCCTTTTCCTATTTGGAACCAGTCTGTTGTTCCATGTCCAGTTCGAACTGTTGCTTCCTGACCTGCATACAGATTTCTCAAGAGGCAGGTCAGGTGGTCTGGTATGCCCATCACTTTCAGAATTTTCCACAGTTTATTGTGATCCACACAGTCAAAGGCTTTGGCATAGTCAATAAAGCAGAAATAGATGTTTTTCTGGAACTCTCTTGGTTTTTCCATGATCCAACAGATGTTGGCAATTTGATCTCTGGTTCCTCTGCCTTTTCTAAAACCAGCTTGAACATCTGGAAGTTCACGGTTCACGTATTGCTGAAGCCTGACTTGGAGAATTTGGAGCATTACCTCACTAGTGTGTGAGATGAGTGTAATTGTGCAGTAGTTTGAGCATTCTTTGGCATTGCCTTTCTTTGGGATCAGAACAAAAACTGACCTTTTCCAGTCCTGTGGCCACTGCTGAGTTTTCCAAATTTGCTGGCATATTGAGCATAGCACTTTCACAGCATCATCTTTCAGGATTTGAAATAGCTCAACTGGAATTCCATCACCTCCACTAGCTTTGTTCATAGTGATGCTTTCTAAGGCCCACTTGACTTCACATTCCAGGATGTCTGGAAAAAGCTATTAGAAGGGAGCAAATGGATACTAACCTGGGAGAAGGTTATTTTTAAAAACAGGAAAATAAATAAACAACCATTAATATCCTGAGAGAAATAAGGAAAAGTATTAGATCCATGAGAATAGAATAATTAATAAAGAGCATAGATTCAGTATTACTTTGGGCAGTATTAGTATTAGAACAAAGTGTAGAGAACTATTCAAATAAAGAAAAAGCATCTGGTTAGATTCAAACAAGTATGTTTGTTTAAGAAATTTTCTCACTAATTTATAAAAAATCATATAAAAATAATGAAATCACAGAATTTTAGAGTCAAAATGTAATAGACTCAAGTTTATAAAATGAGAAAATTGTACAATCACTTTTCTTCTTCATTTCAGTCAAAACTCTTAAGAAGACTCATGTCAGACCCACAATGCACAACAATTCTCCCATTTTTTCCTGTTCTTCCCCCATTCAGGAATAGAGAGGGATAGGGGTATAACTAAATTTCAAAATATTACAGAACAAATTATTAAATTATAGAAATCATAGAAGGTATTTCTGCAAGTAACTAATATCAATTTAAAGTGAAAAAGAATTTTATATCACACTTACCAATAAGAGAGACTGCAAAATAAAGATTAAGACACCTTTTCCCTCTAGAACAGGTAAGATAATGACGAAGGTTTTTTTGCATCAATAATGTAGGTGATAGCTTTATTCCTCCACATTATGACTAGAAATATGTACATAAACACAGTGAAAAAATAAAAAGCTACAATACAATGACATGTTTCTTTTTAGGGAGATAGCCCACAATTTTGCCAAAGTCTAAAATTAGTGTTTCTTTTATCAAAGTCAGAATTCAAGGTCAGAGAATTCCTTGCAATTGACAGAAAAACACTCAAATTCTGCACATTTTTCTTAAAAGTTGTCTACTAACAATACAAATTTTTAGGTCATGGGGAAATTCAGGCTCTTATGTGAGTGCTGGCTCTCACATACCAGTTATCCTTCTAGATTTTCTAAGCAATTGAAGAGCAAATGTAAAAGGGAAAAAACTGAACACACGCCAAGTTTCTTCTTTGTGCAATGCTTCTAGAGTCATAGGAAGAAAAACAGAAAGAAACTGTATTTTCAAAAGATAACACTTCTGTCCACTGTTTTGGAGAAAAGATGCTTATTGTTTGTTTTTCTCAAAAAGAAGACATTAAATAATGCTAAGAATTACTTAAATATCCACGATCATTCTATTCCCAAAAAGCAGCACTGACATTTGGACAAGCGTAGACTTAGCAGCCTCAGCAGCAGGGAACTAAAAGTCTCTGAGTCTAAATGCGCCCCCATGTGGAAAGAAGCAATCATTACTACCTCTTTCAATTTGGTTCCATTTGTTCATACTTGGTACCTTGAGTTTATAAATATTTCTGATGAAAGTCACCCAATTAATATGTCAAAATAATTATGATTTATCAATTTATCAATTTATCTGATGACACTTTTGGTGGATGCTAGCTAAAATTAGGGACAGCATCATTTTGTTTACCCCGTATCCCTAATGCTTAGCTTAGTGCTTGGCACAAAACAGAAGGAAAATATTTTTTTCGAAATAACAAAATTATGATTATACAGTCACGTAAACGGAAAAATCCAAAGTGACTTACATCTGTCTCTTCCTCACAGTCAGTATCCCATAATCCAGTTGCAGTGATTGTACATCTGATACTTCACGTGGATCCAGACCTGTTCCATTTTTCTGCCTAGGTTTAGGCACACATACGCTCTTCGCTGGTCATAGGCAATGGCCCCTAACTGTTCCAGTCTGAACCAGTATTCACTGTTAGCAGACGTATCCTAAAACAAAACTGTCCTGTGGGCCTTTACAAAAAGGTGTGGCTAGATGGGACTTCCAGCATGGCAGAGTGAGGAGGCTGGCACATCCTTCCCCTAGCAAACAACTATGAAACTAGATAGAATATTTAAAAACAAACATTTCAGAGCTCTAGAAACCCATGAATGACAATGATTCCAAACAATATCTTTTCAGTAGCTTTCAGTATTTAATGTTCATTATTGTGGGTTAAGGCGATGGCACCCCACTCCAGTACTCTTGCCTGGCAAATCCAGTGGATGGAGGAGCCTGGTAGGCTGCAGTCCATGGGGTCACGAAAAGTCAGACACGACTGAGCGACTTCCCTTTCACTTTTCACTTTCCACTTTCATGCATTGGAGAAGGAAATGGCAACCCACTCCAATGTTCTTGCCTGGAGAATCCCAGGGACAAGGGAGCCTGGTGGGCTGCTGTCTATGGGGTCACACAGAGTCGGACATGACTAAAGTGACTTAGCAGCAGCAGCAGCAGCAGTACATTTTTTAGAAGTGTGCCAATATTAATGTACTTGCTCACATCTTCATTTGAAACTATTTTGATTAAAAAAAATTCTTTAAAAATTCAAAACCCAGATTGATATAAATGCATTGAACTTAATTAAATTCTTATTTGGTAGGCTAATATTATTTCTAATAATAAAAATTATGGGTATATTTTATAGTAAATTAGTTCTTTTATGTCCCTTTTCATAGTCCATTGTCATTGAAATAAGTAGAAGTAACAACAATTTTGAGTTGGAATTCTCTCATTACTAATTAAATTTATTCAGATTTTATTCATGAAGAATAGGAGAACTTGTTATTTAATGGTGAGAATTCAGAGTACATATCCTATGAGAGATTTTGTTTAAAACTTCTCATTTTATCAAAATTAGGAATAATTAGTTATTTTTAAATATATGTGGTGAGAAGAGAATCAAGAGATTTTTTTCCATTACAATATGAAAAAAAAAAATCTTTCACTTACCTCTTTTCTGTTTCCACTTTTATCCTTATCCCTGTTTCCAGTTAATTTATAATTGTTACAGAAATGTTAAAACAAAATGATACTCAGCAAATTAGGGCCAAGATCTGTGCTGTTATTGATGATGTTTGACAAAAGTTAGTTTTAGGAGTTCTCATATTAACTTGCCAACTCCGCACTACACACAGGCATGTGCTACAGTGGCTGATAGTTTTTCCTTCCTCTCCCACCAATTTCAGTAGATATTCAAAAGCTAACTTGACTTTGAATGTGCTTTCTGCCTGTAGAATATAGGAAAAATTGCCCTCCAGTAAGTTGAGTTGCCTTGTGTTCTCACGAAAAAAAATTAAGAATTTTTTGCTCTAGGCAAAAGTTTAGAATATATATTTTTAAGTATACATTTCATAAAATACCACTTACAGCCATCAATACAGAAATTTAATTTCTTGTCCTATGACTGTATCTCTACAAATATTGATACAAACAAGAACCATAAATGTTGAAGTCTTCAAGGATTGTTGGTTATTGCAACTCTGATCAAAGATGCAACTTTGTTAAAAAATTAGTGTTACGATTTCATGACACACTTTGTTGTTCATTGATCCTCTTACCAAGGCCCCAGTCCTCACCCTGATGCCCAAATCATCTTTTCTTGATTCACTAACATGACTTTGATGATATCCCTGCTCTGGTTAAACTATTCAATACATCAGCGGTTCTCTGTTGACTTGAGAGAATCACCAGAGCTCTTTGTATTCCTTCATGATCTCCCTCCTGTTTTTCTCTCTAACCAGATTATCTTGCTATTCCTTCTCAATATCAGCAACAGTGGACTCTTTTGAGTGACCCAACCAAACCTTGGTGCTTCACATCTCTTTGCACTCAGGCACTCTTCTCTCCCAAGAATTCCATCTCTGACTCTCAGTGGAACATCTTCACCTTCCTTCTGCATTACCTCAGTTCAGTTCAGTTCAGTTCAGTCCCTCAGTCATGTCCAACTCTTTGTGATCCCATGAACTGCAGCATGCCAGGCCTCCCTGTCCATCACCAGCTCCCAGAGTTTACCCAAATTCATGTCCGTTGAGTCGGTGATACCATCTCATCCTCTGTCGTCCCCTTCTCCTCCTGCCTTCAATCTTTCCCTAGCAGATTATTGTTAATTTATTAATCCCCAGATTCCCCAAGAACTTTTTCATAACTTCCCACCCCAAGAGAAAGTTAATCACACCAACCCTACACAACTTCTCTTTCTTGTCCCTGATTCTGTTGTTGCTCTAATGCCACTAATGCAATTTGCTCATTTTTCTGTCTCAGGCAGGCTGTGAGCTCCTTGAGATCAGACACTGAATAACATTTTATCAACTTTCTGACACACAGTGGAAACTAAGTAAATGTTTGATAAGAGATTTAAAAAAAAAAAGAACTGTTACTATAGTTCTTGGGAATAGAAACTAAGCAGGAACTCTGATTTCTGGTAGTTGAGTTTATGAACAGAGAGCCTCTCAGAGAGGATCACTTAATTTTAAGGAAGGCAGCTACCTCTGAGTATCAAGAACTTGGAAGCCACTGTACTATTTTTTAATATAGATTGCCTCATTTTTGTCTTTCCTAGACTTCAATCACTGGCATATTCTTTAATTCTTTTGCCATTTGCCTAACTTTTTAAAAAATATTTTTATCTATTTATTGTTTTGCCTGTACTAGGTATTAGTTGCAGCATGCAGAATCTTTAGTTGGGGCATGCAAGCTCTTAGTTGCAGCATGTGGGATCTAGTTCCCTGACCAGGAATCTACCCTGGGCCCCCAGCATTAATAACATGGTCTTGGCCACTGGACCACCAGGGAATTCCTGCCTAATTTTTATGCATACTATTTACTTGATATTTTTATTTAGATGAACTCACATTGTACTCACTAAATTTACTTTAATGGAAATTTTGTATAATTACTATAAATAGAAAATTTAGCATTATGTTTCAAATACAGCTTTAGCTAATAGCCTGGTAGGTAACTGGGACAAATCCTCCTACTAAGACCAATCAGTTCAGTTCAGTTCAGTCACTCAGTCGTGTCCGACTCTTTGCGACCCCATGAATTGCAGCACACCAGGCCTCCCTGTCCATCACCAACTCCTGGAGTTCACTCCAACTCATGTCCATCGAATCAGTGATGCCATCCAGCCATCTCATCCTCGTTCATCCCCTTTTCCTCCTGCCTCCAGTCCCTCCCAGCATCAGAGTCTTTTCCAATGAGTCAGCTCTTCGCATGAGGTGGCCAAAGTACTGGAGTTTCAGCTTTAGCATCATTCCTTCCAAAGAACACCCAGGACTGATCTCCTTTAGAATGGACCGATTGGATCTCCTTGCAGTCCAAGGGACTCTCAAGAGTTTTCTCCAACACCGCAGTTCAAAAGCATCAATTCTTCGGTGCTGAGCTTTCTTCACAGTCCAACTCTCACGTCCATACAAGACTACTGGAAAAACCATAGCCTTGACTAGACAGACCTTTATTGGCAAAGTAATTTCTCTGCTTTTAAATGTGCTGTCTAGGTTAGTCATAACTTTCCTTCCAAGGAGTAAGGGTCTTTTAATTTCATGGCTGCAATCACCATCTGCAGCTAAGACCAACAGGAAAAGCTAAATAAGATTTTTTTGTAAAGTTTGTTCCAGTGTGTTGAAGAGCTACCAAGACCTAGAAGAATTTAAAAGGCAAGATCTTGGAGAACATAGGAAAGCAGAGCATTGATTCTCACACTTAAAGCTACTTTTTCCCTACAAATACTTGTTTGGAGCCCACTCTAGAATATCTTGCCTAGATAAACCTAACATAAAGGAAGTAAAAATTAATAAATCAGCTTCTCAGATCTTTTAAAATTTGTAGATGTACCTGTGCTATTTGGTCTATAGAGATTTCATGAAAGTTGCTCAGTCGTGTCCAACTCTTTGCGACCTCATGGACTACACAGTCATGGAATTCTCCAGGCCAGAATACTGGAGCAGGTAGCCTTATCCCTTCTCCAGGGGATCTTCCCAACCCAGAGATCAAACCCAGGTCTCCTGCATTGCAGGTCAATTCTTTACCAGCTGATTCACAAGGGAAACCCAAGAATACTGGAGTGGGCAGCTTATCCCTTCTCTGAGGGATCTTCCCGACCCAGGAATCGAACCAGGGTCTCCTGCACTGCAGGCAGATTCTTTACCAACTGATCTATCAGGAAGGCCCCTTTATAGAGATTTAGAAGGGGTTATATAAATTTAAGATACGAGAACTGAAACATTTCCAAAAGAAAAATAACTTTAAGTATTTTCATTTTCTAAGAGGGGAAGTTTTACTATAATAACAATGGCCTTTTGAGTTGCTTGAAATCTTATAAAGCCATTAAACTATGGGCTGGGGAGAGTCTTCATTGTTTTTAAGTGATTTAGGAAGCTTTAGTAATTGGTATATATGTCTAAAAGAGGGCATGTTCAATTAATATATTTAATTAAGATGAATAATTGGAAATTATACTGGTTTAATATGCTTTCTCTCTGATTTTATGAGAATATAAAAATAATAAAATGTAAAAATAACACTAGAAAGTATTCTGATTTATGTAAGACTGCTTAATTCTTCAATGGAAAGCCTAAATAATTGGAAATTTCTAAATTTCCTATTTTGACTTTACTGGTCAGCTGCACTAACACTGATGTTATATGTATGTTTCCAATTATGAAAATGAAAACATGTGTTTAATCAAATTGACTTATAATAACTAAAGCATCTATGAAACTTATTATTACAACTTCAGATAGTGCTATAATTTATGTGAATCTAGAGAGCTATCCTTAAATCTTTGACATAAATTCTAAAAAGTGCTTTATTTTTTTAGAACGTTATAATGTTAACACTGACCATGCTGTTTTTTACAGAATGATTCTAACTTACTCTCTTTGACCTGCAACTGAATTTGAGTACTTGAAAGTCATTAGTGAGGGGCTTCCCAGATGGCATTAGTGGTAAAGAACCCACCTGCCAATGCAGGAGACGTAAGAGTCATGGGTTCGATCCTTGGGCCAGGAGGATACCCTGGGGGAGAAAATGAAACCCACTCCAGTGTGCTTGCTTGGAAAATCCTATGGACAGAGGAGCCTGGCTGGCTACAGTTCATAAGATTTCAAAGAGTCAGACACAAGAGAAGCAACTTTGCACACATGCACGTAAGTCATTAGTGAATAATATTTTAATTGCAAAGAAACAATAATTCCTGCAGAAATCTGTCTCCCTAAATCAGAGAACAAACATACAGAGTTGTCATGTAGTATTTACTTACAACCTTGCATATAGAGTTGATCCCTGAACAACATGAGTGAACTGCCTGGGTCCACTTAAATGTGAATTTTCTTCACTATATACATACTATATCAGTACATCATTCATGATTGGTGTGATATGACTTTTTTATGTTTAAATATATTATTCCATATCAAAAAGAAAAAAAGCCTCAAATATAATAAAAAAGGAAATATCTGATAGGTAAATAAAGATTGCGGCCTTAGACTATACTGTTGGCTTTTCACATAAGGGAGAAAAAAGTACTGTTTGGCATCCATATGTTTTACTCTGTAAATCAAAGGTTTTTTACGTAGACTTTCAATTCTCATGAGTTAATTTTGTAATTTCACGCTGTGTTTTAGCAAGCTCCTGGCTTGTTCTAAATAGAGCAATAAGAATTTTTCAGTCTAAGAAGGACTAGAATTTCCAATGTGTATTATATTTAGCTATGCATATTTATTTTGAATATCGCAAGTTATTCTAACTAACAAAAGAAGAAGCACACCAAAAATTCTTTGTGTTTTGGTCATTATGTTCTAACAATGACTTTTAATAATGACTTTCCTAATTATGGCCCAGATTTTTTTAAAATGGAGTTATTATGATGTGTTTTAAACCTAAACTGTTATTGGAGTATCTTAGGTGGCCCCTGGGCAAACATAAATACTGGTTCATAAAAGGTGGGACAGAGGAGTTCATAAGTGACATACTTTTTGAATTTTATTTGTTGTTGTTTTGTTAACTCAAAACAATTTGAAATGTCTTTCAGTTACTAAAACAGGGTTTAAAAAATACTTTCACAAATCAAAAGAGAGAGCTTTCTTCCTGAGTTAATGATACATAAGTAATGTGTTATTAAGACATTACTTTTCAGACTGAAAAGAGGCATACTCATGCTCACATAAAAGATACTATGTCTGTAATTTGATAACAAAAATTACTTTATCCTGTATTTAATTGGCATAACATAATTTAGATTAGGCAATAAAAGCACGAACACTAAGAACACTGGGGAATGGTGCCACCCTGGGGAGTCAGTGTTAATTTCTACAGGTCAGACTGCCCTGATCACGGCTCTGGGTCCATTGTCCATCATGGTAACCACACTGTCTGTGTCTTTAGTGATTAAGTGCCGCCATGTGGCCTCTGCCACCCCAGGATCCTATTATCCCCATTGTGCTTAGAGATCCTAGTTTATTGTAACAGTTCCCACTGTCATTTCTGACCTAAAGAGAAAAGAGACTGCAGGGTTCTGCAAGGATACTGGGGATCCCTCACCAGTTCATTTTATTCAGTTGAAAAAGGGGAAGGTGCATCCCCTGGCCCCTCCCATGGTGGGGGAGCAGATCTTATATGATAAAAAAACACTAAATTTCCAGTCTTCTTAAGCCCATAAAAGCCCTCCTCTACCAAGACAGTCTTAGCATTTCAATTTATTTTAGCAAAGGACATGTTTGATCCCATGTTTTAGTTAACCAACCTACCAACTAGAGTTTTTTCCAACTTCTCAAGCAAATTTGAATCCAGAATCTCTTACAATTGTGATCATAACAATAAATTAAGCCTTATCTAATGATGCTTTTGAACTGTGGTGTTGGAGAAGACTCTTGAGAGTCTCTTAGACTGCAAGGAGATCCAGCCAGTCCATTCTGAAGGAGATCAACCCTGGGATTTCTTTGGAAGGAATGATGCTAAAGCTGAAACTCCAGTACTTTGGCCACTTCATGAGAAGAGTTGACTCATTGGAGAAGACTTAGATGCTGGGAGGGATTTGGGGGCAGGAATAGAAGGGGACGACAGAGGATGAGATGGCCAGATGGCATCACTGACTCGATAGACGTGAGTCTGAGTGAACCCCGGGAGATGGTGATGGACTGGGAGGCCTGGCGTGCTGCGATTCATGGGGTCGCAAAGAGTCGGACACAACTGAGCAACTGAACTGAACTGAACTGAACTGAATTGTGTATTCAACCACCATGATCCCAAACGTTTAAAATTTATTCTCACACACATTTCCAAGATTTCTGTTTATATGAATTGGAAGAGGAAAAAAAAGGTACAGTTCAGGTATAGTGACAAGTGGTTCAATGGTAAAGAAACCACCTTCCAAACAGGAGACTCAGGTTGGATCCCTGGGCCAGGAAGATCCCCTGGAGAAGAAAATGGCAACCCATTCCAGTATTCTTACCTGGGAAATCCCATGAAAAGAGGATCCCGGTGGGCTACAGTTCATGAGGTCACAGGAGTTGGACATGACTTAGCAACTAAACAGCAATGAAGCTTTTCTTGGGTTATAATCTCTACCTTGCCTTGGGAGCCTACTGTGAATGGAGTCTAATGATAGGTTTAGCATCAAAGAGGGATGGTGGGGGGTTGTCCTGAGGGAAATAAGTACTGCTTTCTCAGGCAACTGCTTCTGGGAGGCCATTATAGTTTCTTTTGGCAAAGATGAAAGAGCTGCTCTTCCTGGCAAAGAGGACTTGGCAAAATTTTGGGGTTCAATAACCCCAGCTTTATTGGAAGCTACCTAAATGACCCTATTCCAGTTTTTAGGATTTAATTTCTTCCTTGTCAATGCCCTCACTTTAACAGAGGACACCCTGGGAGGTTGGGAATTCAATTTGCATTATAACTTAGTCATAGAATGAGACCTTGGGTTTGGTTTTCAGAAATATCCACCCTGAACCTACAGTAGGTGGAAGTTTCTTTTAGGGAAGATATAGAGTCTTTAAAGTTATTTGTTTGAAGCTTCTGCTGAGAATTTGAAACCCTGAAATCATTCTTTTCTTTGTCCACTTTCTACAGCTCAGTTAAGGGCAACAAATCAGTCTCATTACACTACTTAGTTTGATTAAAATGTCAAGTGGACACATCAAAAGACCATTACATGCTTCTTTGTTTTTTATTTTAGTATAGAACACGTGTGGATCACAATAAACTGTGGAAAATTCTGAAAGAGATGGGTATACCAGACCACCTGACCTGCCTCTTGAGAAATCTGTACGCAGGTCAGGAAGCAACAGTTAGAACTGGACATGGAACAACAGACTGGTTCCAAATAGGAAAAGGAGTATGTCAAGGCTGTATATTGTCACCCTGCTTATTTAACTTCTATGCAGAGTACATCATGAGGAACGCTGGACTGGAAGAAACACAAGCTGGAATCAAGATTGCCAGGAGAAATATCAATAACCTCAGATATGCAGATGACACCACCCTTATGGCAGAAAATGAAGAGGAACTAAAAGCCTCTTGATGAAAGTGAAAGAGGAGAGTGAAAAAGTTGGCTTAAAGCTCAACACTCAGAAAATGAAGATCATGGCATCTGGTCCCATCACTTCATGGGAAATAGATGGGGAAACAGTCGAGGCAGTGTCAGACTTTATTTTTTTGGGCTCCAAAATCACTGCAGATGGTGACTGCAGCCATGAAATTAAAAGACGCTTACTCCTTGGAAGAAAAGTTATAACCAACCTAGATAGTATATTCAAAAGCAGAGACATTACTTTGCCGACTAAGGTCCGTCTAGTCAAGGCTATGGTTTTTCCTGTGGTCATGTATGGATGTGAGAGTTGAACTGTGAAGAAGGCTGAGTACCAAAGAATTGATGCATTTGAACTGTGGTGTTGGAGAAGACTCTTTAGAGTCCCTTGGACTGCAAGGAGTTCCAACCAGTCCATTCTGAAGGAGATCAGTCCTGGGATTTCTTTGGAAGGAATGATGCTAAAGCTGAAACTCCAGTACTTTGGACACCTTATGTGAAGAGTTGAGTCATTGCAAAAGGCTCTGATGCTGGGAGGGACTGGGGGCAGGAGGAGAAGGGGACGACAGAGGGTGAGATGGCTGGATGGCATCACAGACTCGATGGACGTGAGTCTGAGTGAACTCCAGGAGATGGTGATGGACAGGGAGGCCTGGCGTGCTGCAATTCATGGGGTCGCAAAGAGTCGGACACGACTGAGTGACTGAACTGAACTGAACTGAACTGATAGGACATGTACTACTTTTATCATTAAAAATAATAACCGAAAGTTTGACTGAAAGCTTCTCTATTTAAATAGCAGCACATATGTTCAGACCGAAGTTTGCTTTCTTGTTTGTACTTTGCTTCATTCAGTTCAGTTCAGTCGCTCAGTTCTGTCTGACTCTTCACAACCCCATGGACTACAGCATGGCGGGCTCCCTTGTCCATCACCAACTCCCAGAACTTACTCAAACTCATGTTCATTGAGTCAGTGATGCCATCCAGCCATCTCATCCTCTGTCATCCCTTTCTCCTCCTGCCTTCAATCTTTCAAAGCATCAGGGTTTTCCAATGATTCAGTTCTTCGCATCCAGTGGCCAGAGTATTGGAGTTTCAGCTTCAGCATCAGTTCTTCCAATGAACACCCAGGACTGATTTCCTTTAGGATGGACTGGTTGGACCCAGGACTGATTTCCTTTAGGATGGACTGGCTGGATCTCCTTGCAGTCCAAGAGACTCTCAAGAGTCTTCTCCAACATCACAGTTCAAAAGCATCAATTCTTCGGTGCTCAGCGTTCTTTATAGTACAGCTGTCACAGTGACAACTTTCCAGTGAATACTGGAAAAACCATAGGTTTGACTAGACAAGCCTTAGTTGGCAAAGTAATGTCTCTGCTTTTTAATATGGCATCTAAGTTGATCATAGCTTTCCTTCCAAGTAGCAAGTGTCTTTTAATTTCATTGTTGCAGTCACCATCTGCAATGATCTTGGAGCCCCCCAAAATAAAGTATCTCACTGTTTCCATTGTTTGCCCATCTATTTGCATGAAGTGATGGGGCCAGATGCCATGATCTTAGTTTTCTGAATGTTGAGTTTAAGCCAACTTTTTCACACTCATTTTTCACTTTCAAGAAGATCTTTGGTTCTTCTTCACTTTCTACCATAAAGGTGGTGTTATCTGCATATCTGAGGTTATTGGTATTTCTCCCAGTGATCTTGATTCCAGCTTGTGCTTCATCCAGCCCAGCATTTCTCATGATGTACTCTGCATGTTAGTTAAATAAGCAGGGTGACAATATACAGCCTTGACGTACTCCTTTCCCAATTTGGAACCAGTCTGTTGTTCCATGTCCAGTTATAACTGTTGCTTCCTGACCTGCGTACAGATTTCCCAGGAGGCAAGTAAGGTGGTCTAGTAGTCACATCTCTTTCAGAATTTTCCACATTTTATTGTGATCCATAGAGTCAAAGGCTTTGGCATAGTCAATAAAGCATAAAGAGATATTTTTCTGGAACTCTGTTGCTTTTTCAATGATTCAGCAGCTGTTGGCAATTTGATCTCTGGTTCCTCTGCCTTTTCTAAATTCAGCTTGAACATCTGGAATTTCATGGTTCATGTACTGTTGAAGCCTGGCTTGGAGAATTTTGAACATTACTTTACAGCATGTGAGATGAGTGCAATTGTGTGGTAGTTTGAGCATTCTTTGGCATTGTTGAATTGGAAGGAAAATTGATCTTTTCCAGTCCTGTGGGCACTGCTGAGTTTTCCAAATTTGCTGGCATATTGAATGTAGCACTTTCACAGCATCATCTTTCAGGATTTGAAATAGCTCAGCTGAAATTCCATCACCTCCACTAGCTTTGTTCACAGTGATGTTTCCTAAGGCACACTTGGCTTTGCATTCCAAGGTCTCTAACTCTAGGTGAGTGATCACACCTCATGGTCATCTTGGTCATGAAGATCTTCTTTGTGTACTTCTTCTTTGTACTTTACTTAGACAATAACATGTTTGGATTCCTTTTTCTTCCCTCATTGACCTTCTTTCATATTTGGCCCATTTTCCCTGTGTTTGAACTCTCAAAGACTGGTGATACAGAACATCTAGCAATTCTTAGCTGATGGTTCCTAATTAATACTGCTTTCAAAGATAGTTTTCCTAAAATAATAGGTTATACTCTGAGAGAATTTTACTTTTAAGTCCCAGAAGCTCCATCACCTTTTATTACATCAAAGCCTTGAGGCATTCTTTATAATATTCTGAGATTCAGGTGAATAAAAAGTACACAATGGCTACTGGTTAATGAAAAAAAAGACACATTAATTTTAAATTAAATGAGGAAACAGTTTGCCCTAGTTTCTATGAAAACACAGGGATAACCCAACCTATACAGTTTGATATTCAGACTCTTCATTGGCATGGGTTTACTCTGTGGTAGATTCAATTATATTAATGGCATTATGCTTGCATGCATTCTAAGTCAGCATTATGAGAAGTCTTTTTTAACACATTTTATATCATTAGATTTTGCTCTGTAACCTTGTTTGGTTGTTGTCATGTTCTAAATAGTTCAGCAGCAAGATTTTAAACCACTATCCCCATTCACTGGAGAAGGAAATGGCAACCCACTTCAGTATTCCAGTATTCTTGCCTGGGAAATCCCATGGACAGAGGAACCTGTTAGGCTACAGTCCATGGGGTCACAAGAGCTAGACATGACTTAGAGAATAAACAGCAACAACAATCACCATTTACATTGATTTGTTTCCCAGGAAATCTCAATGCTGTCTTTTTTCATTAGAAAGTAAATGACTAACCAGTCAACCAGCAATTTTTGGTATCCTTGACAACAAAACAGAGTGACTTCTTTTCGATAAAGACCCTAGAGAAATAAATCATCTGTGTTCTGAAAACATTTTTTTCAATTAATATTTTTAAAGGAAAAAGAAATATGCCAGTCTACTAATTGAATCACGCTGGACAGAAACCTTGTGAAGTAAATTGAGAATAAAGTCACATTTAAAAGAATAAACAGTTTTAAAATAGGAGGAAGATGTTGCATAGGAATTAGCACAAAGAAACTACACCTATTTGTTACTTATGAATTATTAAATAGGTAACAGATTTTCATCTTGAAACTAATGCTATAGTGTATTCCTGTACTTTCTCCTTTCTCATCTTCATCAAAGACAAAGTTCTCAGGATCAAATGTACAGCATGGGGACTATAGATAATAATAAAGTTGCTGAGAGTAGATCTTTGGAATTCTCAGCACAGAAAGTAAGATAAAAAGGAGTTAAGTGTGTGAGGTAATGGATGTGTTAATTATCTTGATCATGGTAATCAAGATCCATGATCCATTTTATCCCATTTGTGTGTGTGTGTGTGTATTCATTGCATTGTATACTTTAAATATTTACAATTATATTTATCAAATATTTATCAATAAAATCAGGGAAAAAGCTGAACAGGAAAGTTGTCCTATTTAAAATTGCTTCCTAAGAATTACTGGTTTAAAAGGAAAATCTTTCATACAACTTGACCTCAAAGTAATTGTGGAAGGAAATTGTTTATATTCAAGTGGAGTATTTGTCCTCTCCATCTGAAAGACCTGGGTGGAGCTTCCTGCCCAAGAATGGTCTGATGAGATTTCAGCTAAGCAGATGTTATTTTTGTCTCCCTGAAACAGAAGATTCTCAGGCTGGGTAGGGTGAAGCAGGATATTTATATAATTCTTTACAGTTTACCAAGCATTTCCTTAAATTATTTAATCATTTAATCCTCACAGTAATCCAGTAATTTAGACACTGCTGCCAATGTTTTTAAAACAAAGAATCTGAGCCTTTGAAAAACTGAGTCCCTTGCCCAACTTCACATACCATTTAGCTCATTTCTCACTTGAATCTCATAGATTTTTCTGTTAGAATGACCTAACCTCTCAGATGAGATACCTTAGGCAATGCTTCTGGGTTAGTCTGCTAGGGTTGTCATAACAAAATACCAGAAAATACACCCTATCTATGTAGCTTAAACAACAGAAATTTACTTTCACACAGTTCTGGAGGTGAAAAGTCCAAGATCAAGGTGCCAGCAGGGTTAGTTTCTGATGAAGACTCTTTCCCTGGGGTGTAGACAGCTGTTTTCTTGCCGTCACATGGCCCTTCTTCTCTGTACATTCGCAGAGAGAAAGAACACTCTCTCACCTCTTCTTCTTATAAGGACATCTGTCCTACAGGATGAAGGCCCAACTCATATTGCCTCACTTAACCTTTATTAACCTCTCCCTGTTTTCAAATACAGTCACACTGCAGACTCGTCTATTTCCCAGGAGAAACCTAACACACCTTGGTGTGCTCCAAGACTTTAGTGATATTCATATATAAAGTGTTATTCTTACACTGCTAGGATTGCACTAGGGTCTCTTTAGAGTATCTCATTGACACAATCCTCAGTTACATTGCACTGAGAAATCTTAGACACAGAAGGGAAGCCCGAAGACCTGTCGCTCGATTTAAGAAAAAGGCTACAGTGATGACTTTAATCACCAGGGGGCGTCACTAACTCAGCAACTGGCTCTTTAATGCAAAGACATTGTATTACCAGATACATATTTAAAGTTCCTTCACTTATTCAGAGAAATAATTACTGAATACAACACATGGGCCAAACAGTGTTCTAGATCCTGGGAGACACAGCAATGAATAAGAAAAATGAGATCTTTACCCCTGAGCTTGTTTAGATTTCGCTCAAAAATGATGGTTTGAACAGCCTAAACTGGTAAGAAATATGACACAAACAAATGGAAAGAAACCCCATGCTCATGGTTTGGAAGACTTTGTATTGTTAAAATGTCTATACTACCCAAAGTAATGTACAGACTTCATGCAATACCAGTCGAAATCCCAAGGACATTGTTTAGAGAAATATACAATTTTAAAGTTCATACAGAACCACAAAGGACCAGCAATAGCCAAGTCAAAATTAACAAAGAAGAAATCCATAGCTGATCTTTGACAACAGTGTTAGGAATACACGTGAGGAAATGATAGTCTCCTCAAGAAACGGTGCTGAGAAAATTAAATATCCACAATCCAAAGAATAAAATTGGACCCTTATCATGCATCATACACAAAAATCAACTGAAAACGGATTGAAGGCTTAAATGCAAGATCCAAAAGTTTAAAACTCCTAGAAGAAAACATAAAACGCCATGATGTTAGTCTTGGCAACAATTTCATTGATGTGACACCAAAAGCATGGAAACAGAAACAAAAATAAACAGGTGGGACTGCATCACAGTAAAAAGCTCTTTATAGCAAACCGAATACCAGCAGAGTGCAAAGGCAATTTGCGAAATGGGAGAATATGTTTGTAAACCATCTATCTAGCAAGGAGTCAACATCCCCAAAATATATAAGGAGCTCCTACCACTCAATAGGAAAAAAAAAAGTGACCAAATTTAAAAATGGGCTTAGAGGTTGAATAGCTATTTTTCCAAAGAAGACTTACATACGGCCAACAGGAATATGAAAAAGTACTCAGTATCCAAATCATCAATTCAGTCCAGTCACTCAGTCATGTTCAGCTCTTTGAGACTCCATGCACACCAGGCTTCCCTGTCCATCACCAACTCCTGGAGCTTGCTCAAACTCATGTCCATCGAGTCAGTGATGCCATCCAACCATCTCATCCTCTGCCATCCCCTTCTCCTCCTGTCTTCAATCTTTCCCAGCATCAAGATCTTTTCCAGTGAGTCAGTTCTTTGCATCAGGTGGCCAAAGTTTTGAAATTTCAGCTTCAGCATCAGTCCTTCCAATGAATATTCAGGACTGATTTCCTTTAGGAGGGACTGGTTGGATCTCCTTATAGTCCAAGGTATTCTCAATAATCTTCTCCAACACCACAGTTCAAAAGCATCAATTCTTTGGCACTCAGCTTTCTTTATAGTCCAACTCTCACATCCATACATGACTACTGGAAAAACCATAACTTTGACTAGATGAACTTTTGCCAGCAGTGATGTCTCTGCTTTTTATTATGCTGTCTAGGTTGGTCATAGCTTTACATCCAAGGAGCAAGCATCTTTTAATTTCATGGCTGCAGGCACCATGAAATTAACAGCTCTCTCTCTAGAGAGCTGTTATCAAAAAAGCAAAAGACATCAAATGTTGACAAGGACACAGAGTAATTGGAACCCTTTCCCAGTTTGTCAAAATGCAAAATGGTGCAGCTGTTATTGAAAACAGAATGGAAATTCCTCAAAATTTAAAAATAGGACTATCATGTGATCCAGCAATCTCACTTCTCAGTATTTACATAAAATAAATGAAATCAGAATCTCAAGAGATACTAGCAGTTCTTTGTTCACTGTAGCACTGTTAACAATATCCAAGATGTGGAAGCAACCCAAATGTCTATCAGCAGATGAACAGATAAAGAAAATGTAGTATGCCCTTACAACAGAATACTAGGCAGCCTTAAAAAAAAGAAAATTCTGCAATATGTAACAATATGCATAAATTCCGAGGAAATTATGTTATGTGAAATAAGTCAGGCACAGAATATATATACATCATGAAGGTGAAGATAGTGAAAGCAAAAGTCACTCAGTCATGTCCGACTCTTTGCGACCCCATGGACTAGACAGTCAATGGAATTCTCCAGGCCAGAATACTGGAGTGGGTAGCCTTTCCCTTCTCCAGGGGATCTTCCCAACCCAGGGATGGAACCCAGGACTCCTGCATTGCAGACAGATTCTTTACCAACTGAGCTATCAGGGAAGACTGATAGCTTCTGTATATCATGCTGATCTATATCATGCTGATATATATCATGATTCCACTTAAATGAAGTATCTAAAAGAATCAAATTCACAGAGTAAAAGAGTGGAATGTTGGTTGCCAGGGATTTGAGGGTGGGAGAAATGAGAAGTTGCTAATTAATGGGCATAAAGTTTTAGTCAAATAGAATGAAAGTGCTCTGGAAATCTGTACACTATTTTACTTGTCAACGATATTGTACCGTATACTTAAATTTTTAACAGGGTAAATTTCATGTCAAGTGTTCTTATCACAATAAAATAAAACAAAATTTAAAAATTGTTGAGGGATCAGACTACTGTGTGCTATTGTATTTGGACTGGATATTCAGTAGTGAATGAGACAAGGTGGTCCTAGTTTTCACTGAGTTTACAACACAGTGTGTGCTAAGCCGCTTCAGTCGTGTCTGACTCTGTGACCCTATGGACTGTACCCTGACAGGCTCCTCTGTCTGTGGGATTCTCCAAGCAAGAACACTGGAGTGGGTTGCCCTGCCCTCCTCCAGGGGATCCTCCCCACCCAGAGATTGAACCCGCATCTCTTACAGCTCCTGTATTGGCAGGCAGGTTCTTTACCACCAACATAGTAGGGAACACTGCTGCTGCTGCTAAGTCGCTTCAGTCGTGTCCAACTCTGTGTGACCCCGGAGACGGCAGCCCACCAGGCTCCCCCATCCCCGGGATTCTCCAGGCAAGAACACTGGAGTGGGTTGCCATTTCCTTCTCCAGTGCATGAAAGTGAAAAGTGAAAGTGAAGTTGCTCAGTTGTGTCCATCTCCTAGTGACCCCATGGACTGCAGCCCACCAGGCCTCTCTGTCCATGGGATTTTCCAGACAAGAGTACTGAAGTGGGTTGCCATTGCCTTCTCTGAGTAGGGAACACAGAACTAATTTTTAAGTGTCCACTTAAGACCAATGATAAGCTGGTAAATATATTGCAAGGTGATACCACAGTACGCAATAGGGTAACCCAAATCTTTTTAGAGTTTAAGGAAAGCTTTTCTAAAGAAGGAGATGAGTAAAAATAACCCGGAAAATTTTTTCCAGGAAGACACTCAAGACAGAAGTAACTAAAAACAACTCAGTTAAACATGGCATGATACAGGAATGAACGAAGAAGTGTTTAAGCACTAAGAGGGTGCATAGGAAAAGAGGCTGCATAGGAAGCTCTTCTAATTTTATTTTCTTCGTGGTGATCTGGGACATATCTGTTAATCTGCATGTAGTTCAGAGTAACCTCAGCCTTACAACAGCCTCGGGACCAGTCCAGAGCC
Organism: Ovis aries; assembly: GCF_016772045.2. Taxonomy (NCBI): domain Eukaryota; kingdom Metazoa; phylum Chordata; class Mammalia; order Artiodactyla; family Bovidae; genus Ovis; species Ovis aries. The sequence goes on along the minus strand of NC_056059.1, from coordinate 56,581,729 downwards.
ATAGACTTTGGACGTGTGCTGGGTGTTGCTTGTCAAAACAAAGTAAAGCTCATTGAGTTTAATTAGGATGAGACTAGCTCTGAGCAAATAATAAATTAAATAACAATACATGTGACTCATGATAGAAAATGATAGAAAACATGCCGAAAGTTCAGGGCAAAAATGCAGCATAATGTGACCTAATCAAAATTACTTTCATTTTAAGAATGGCAATTAGTATGTTACAGGTATTGGAGATGGAGGGGAGGAGGGCCAACAAGAAATTCAAGTTCTTTCCTGAATCTGAGAAAATGACAGCATAGATATTTTAGGCATATTTAGTTAGCTTCATGTATGAAACAACTCAATTTTTTGTATTTTTGCTTTTTAAAAAATAGATCTGAGATGACTCTTTTTGAAAAGTGAAAGTGTCTTTTGTAAATAATATGTATTATTAAGCTTATGTATTTTTCTCTTTTGGCTTCCTAGGAAAATGATTTGAGGATGAGCTAAAATGGAAATTTAAAGGGAATTAAAAAAAAAAAAAAAAAAGGACTCACAAGAGCTGAATAAGAGGATAAAAGAATGCCAAAACAGAGGCGGGGGGAAAAGAGAATTTTGGTGCATGTAATTATTTAGTAAAATTAGTAATTATCTGTTGAAGAACTACTAAATGACAAATACTGGATTAGACTCTGAAAATGGGATAGTGGCAATATTTTAAAATTAGTAATATTTACGTCTTATCTCTAAGATTTTCCAAGTTTGATCCAGATGAGAAATATAAAAATAATCACAATACAACATGATAAATTCTGTAACCCAGGAGAATACAATCCAAATTCAAATGTGAGGAGAGACCAAAACAAAGAACGATAGACTGTAGTAACTACCATTATTTTTGCGTTTTCATTATTCTTTCCCCTTCCTTTCTCAGGTGATGGAACTTTTGTTTTCTGGGAAAAACCATATCATGTGTTTGTGTGAGGCCATAAGGATATTTCTTGTGAGACATGCGTGCTTCGTCACTTCAGTCACGTACGACTCTTTGCAACCCTGTGGACTGTAGCCCACCAGACTCCTCTGTCCATGGGATTCTCCAGGCAAGAATACTGGAGTGGGATGCCATGCCCTCCTCCAGGGGAGCTTCCTACCCAGGGATTGAACTCAGGTCTCCTGCTCTGGTGGATGGGTCACTAGCACCACTTGGAAGCCCTTCTTGTGAGGTAGGTTTACCCAAACATGGCTCTGTAGAGCCCTGATCCAAGTGAGTAGTGTTACATGCCAGACAAACATGCCCCTTTGTGAACTCTTCTTTAAGGACTGTTGGGAAAGATTATCCTACCACTGAGGTTAGTAAACTTGAAAGATTTAAGTGGATGACTTCAGCAGCCATTTTGTGGACCACCTGAAGAGCAGAGATGGCAAGAGTTACAGAATCTGAAGGAGCCTCAGGACCTAGCCATTCATAAAAGTGACCATACCTCATCACATCCAGGAAATTTAATGTGAGGTTCTTTTTCTCCCACTTGAAAGTAAAAATAATTCTGACTTACACAGGTGATATCACTATGTAACTGTTAACTAGCATATGTATTTTTACAGAGAAAACTCATCTTGATATTCAATCTTGAGTATTTATTAAAGAATTATAAGGTCATAATTTTTCCATTCAAAGGCAGACATGTCTAATGAACTCTGATTTTTTTTTTTTTTTGCATTGCTAGTTAGGTAGATCTGAAATAGTTCAAAAGCATAAAATAGAAAAGTAAGTTTATGAGATATTCGACTACAAGTCTTCTGAGATTTTTCAAACAACACAATGCCTTCTGTTAGATTCTGAGATTGTGAATCTGACATGAAGATGAAAATACACACAGGAAATGAGGTGGATTAGTGAGTGGAGAGAACCTAATTTAAAACTCATTGTAAAAATTACCTAGTAACAATTTAGGCCACTGCACTTTCACTTATAAGTGTATTTTAATAGACTAAAAAAAGAAGGAGAATTTATGAAGTGTTTAACTCCCAGCATAAAGCTGCTGGAGTTGACAAGTTCATTTTTAATATTTGATTTGAAAATCTTGAGCACAGCAGTAGCAAGTTAAGATACGAATTAAATGTTACAGGCAACAGCAGAGATGCACATTTTAATCGAATTTCCCATGAATAGAAGGTTATAACGTCCCCACTGGAGGGAAAGTATCATCATCTCACAGCCTGAATTTCACTTTGGATGGTTTGGAAGCAAGTCTCAATATTCTCTGTCTTCTTAGTTTGTTCCCCAGTTTGCATGAAGAATCTCAGAATATTATCAGAAGGACTAGTAGAACATAAGCTTTATTTACTCCAATATAAAATAAAACGTTTAAAAAAATAAAAGCAGTCAGTCAGTTACAAAGGTGACCAAGTGAATGAATTCCATGTGATATGGGATTAGCAGCAGATGCCTTGATAAGGCAATTCATTCCTTCAAGGATATCTGCCCATGTAATGCTGGTCTTGCCTTTGCAATTAAATGTCATCTGCAGGTTTTTCTCTCTGAAAGAGCTCAGTGATCCTAAAGTAAAAATTAAATCCCTTGTTCTTTGACTGTCTAAGGGCAGCCAGCTTTTTCTTCTCATGTACAGGAAGCTCTTCATGAAGTTTCATATTCAACTTTTAAGACAAATGCAGAAGATTAAAAAAATGCTATTATCAACTCTACTAATGCTGTAATAAATTGCCATAGTCTTACCATATTCCCTGAAAGACCCAGAGGCTCCCACGTGATAGGCTCCCATTTTGTGTCTAATGCTTTCTCCATAACACAGTAAGCACACAGATACATAAGAGTTTGCTGAGAAAAGAGCAATACAAGAAGGAAAATGACATCAGGAATCACATTTTGAGAGCAAGAAGATTATCATGTTCCTTTGCTGATGACAATGATGAGATTTCACAGAGAAGCTAAGGACTCAAAATAAAATACTATCAAAAGAGAAATCGCAGAATGGGAGGTGAGAGTGTGGCTTGGGTCCAGAGCCCAGATGTCATGTTGGCGGCTGTGTAATGTCAGTCCAGTTCCAGGCAGAACTGGTTACCATGGTGGTAACTGAGACAAAAGACAAATGAAGCTGAAGGACACTGAAGGCTTGCAGAAGAGGTGTCCACCACAGGGGAACTGATAGAAAACTTAGATCCAAGTTTGTAGTCAGTGAATGCTCAGAACCTATACCACACAATTAGACATAAACTCATTATTTTTAATTAACTGTTTAATTTGGGGGTCTGTCCCCAAACATCCTCATTTTTTTCTTTGCCTTGAAGTAAGTTCAGTTCAGTTCAGTCACTCAGTCGTGTCCGACTCTTTGCAACCCCATGAACTGCAGCACGCCAGGCATCCTTGTCCATCAGCAACTCCCGGAGCCTACACACACTCAGGTCCATTGAGTCGATGATGCCATCCAACCATCTCATCCTCTGCTGTCCCCTTCTCCTCCTGCCCTCAATCTTTCCCAGAATCAGGGTCTTTTCAAATGAGTCAGCTCTTTGCATCAGGTGGCCGAAGCAGTGGAGTTTCAGCTTCAACATCAGTACTTCCAATGAACACCCAAGACTGATCTCCTTTAGGATGTACTGGTCGGATCTCCTTGCAGTCCAAGGGACTCTCAAGAGTCTTCTCCAACACTACAGTTCAAAAGCATCAATTCTTCAGCGCTCAGTTTTCTTCACAGTCCAACTCTCACATCCATACATGACTACTTGGAAAACCATAGCCTTGACTAGACAGACCTTTGTTGGCAAAGTAATGTCTCTGCTTTTTAATATTCTACCTCAGTTCAGTTCAGTCATACAGTTGTATCCGACCCTTTGCAACTCCATGAATTGCAGCACACCAGGCCTCCCTGTCTACAGCCAACTCCCAGAGCCTACCCAAACTCAGGTCCACTGAGTCGGTGATGCCATCCAGCCATCTCATCCTCTGTCGTCCCTTTTCTCCTCCTGCCCCCAATCCCTCCCAGCATCAGGGTCTTTTCCAATGAGTCAACTCTTCACATGAGGTAGCCAAAGTACTGGAGTTTCAGCCTCAGCATCAATCCTTCCAATGAACACCCAGGACTGGTCTCTGTTAGGATGAACTGGTTGGATCTCCTTGCAGTCCAAGGGACTCTCAAGAGTATTCTCCAGCACCACAGTTCAAAAGCATCAATTCTTCAGCACTCCACTTTCTTCACAGTCCAACTCACATCCATATATGACCACTGGAAAAACCATAGCCTTGACTAGACGGTCCTTTGTTGGCAAAGTAATGTCTCTGCTTTTGAATATGCTATCTAGGTTGGTCATAACTTTCCTTCCAAAGACTGAGCATCTTTTAATTTCATGGCTGCAATCACCATCTGCAGTGTTTTGGAGCCCCCCAAAATAAAGTCTGACACTGTTTCCACTGTTTCCCCATCTATTTTCCATGAAGTGATGGGACCAGATGCCATGATCTTCGTTTTCTGAATGTTGAGCTTTAAGCCAACTTTTTCACTCTCCACTTTCACTTTCATCAAGAGGCTTTTTAGTTTCTCTTTACTTTCTTCCATAAGGGTGGTGTCATCTGCATATCTGAGGTTATTCATATTTCTCCCAGCAATCTTGATTCCAGCTTGTGCATCTTCCAGCCCAGCGTTTCTCATGATGTACTCTGCATAGAAGTTAAGTAAGCAGGGTAACAATAGACAGCCTTGACGTACTCCTTTTCCTCTTTGGAACCAGTCTGTTGTTCCATGTCCAGTTCTAACTGTTGCTTCCTGACCTGCATATAGGTTTCTCATGTTCTGTCTAGGTTGGTCATAATTTTCATTCCAAGGAGTAAGCATCTTTTAATTTCATGGCTGCAGTCACCATCTGCAGTGATTTTGGAGCCCCCCAAAAACAAAGTCAGCCACAGTTTCCCCATATTTGCCATGAAATGATGGGACCATATTCCATGATCTTAATTTTCTGAATGTGGAGCTTTAAGCCAACTTTTTCACTCTCACTTTCATCAAGAGGGTCTTTAGGTCTTCTTCGCTTTCTTCCATAAGGGTAGTGTCATCTGCATATCTGAGGTTATTGCTATTTCTCCAAGCAATCTTGATTCTAGCTTGTGCTTCATCCAGCCCGCATTTCTCATGATGTACTCTGCATATAAATTAAATAAGTAGGGTGACAATATACAGCCTTGACATACTCCTTTTCCTATTTGGAAACAGTATGTAGGTCTTTATAATTATAACCAAACTTATAACTGAAACCAAACAAAATTTAAAAACCCACTATTGATAAATACTATACCATATAGTTTACAGAAGGCAGGCAAAATTCAACGTTGCATATGATGAACAAAAACAAGGTTACGTTTCATAATGCTTAACATAGTTGGATTTCTACCAGTACAAACCTCTGGCACCAGAAGCATGTTTTCCCTCTTATAACCAAAAACAATTATTAATACTATATTGAAAATGCCTTTTGGCTTTTACCTTTATATCTTATTTCTGTCTTAGAAACTCAATAATTATTCCTTACTTATTAAATTTCCACAATTATATTTTTATTACATGTTTGTATGGATATGTAAAATATATTTATGTACATATACATGACATAAATACAAATAATATATATGTGTGTTGTATATATGTATGTATGGAGAGAGAGAAATGGGAGGGTTAAGTAGATTACATACACTTTATTATTTACTACTTGATGAAAACATAAAGTTGATGTTTGTTTCACTTATTCTAATTGGTATAATGCACATTTTAACATATTACATTAAACATATTTAATTTTGACATGTTACGTTAAACAGAAAGCACTTTAGTAATGGCAATGTCCTCATTCACAATGATCCAGAGAAGAAATTACTTTTCAATTTAGTCTGCAGCTATTCCTAGGAAATGTAAGCTATTAACTGCATGCAATTTTGCATATTTAAATATTTATACTTGGCTTATAAATATTTATACTTTAATAATTCTGTAGATTAAAAGTAAATGAAAATCTGCTATAAATATATACTACTACTATGTGAATAAATAACATATACTACAATTAAGTGAATGGATGGTAGGTGGTAGTTTTCAGATGACTCAGTGTTACAGTGGGAGGTTACATAGAAGCAAGGAGAAGAGGCTAGAAGATCCACATGGTAGTGGATGACAGTTGGAGACATTAGTACCCACTCATTTAGGTGAATATAGATTTGATTGTTACATGTGGAAACATATGTAGATATTATATATACATAGGTTACTCTATACACATATATCTCCTTACTTTGTTGACTTACAGGACATAGAAGCAACTTGGAAGCAATGAGCATACCTCATGCCCTGATCTTGTTTGCTGATACCATTCTCCAACAAAAGAGTCCAGGGCTCCTTGGGGCCTTGGAGAAAAGTTTGACCGTGATACTGGGCAGGAAATATACAAGATGAGGCTGGTGCATTTTGTAGGGGCAGAAAGTAAGGAAGTGCTACATTTTTAAAAATATATAAAAAAAGTATGTTGATGGGAATATGTTAAAGGCACCAGAGGAGCCAAATGAAAGAGCTCCAAATGCCAAAGTTGAGGAACAAAATAATATTGGAGTATAACCCCCAATATAAAGCAGGTACCAATGGGTCCATTCTAATATAAATAAATGAGGTAGACTATAACTCCCGACTCTTCAAGTGTGCATTGTATATAGCAACTGTTATGGCTTAAGTTGTTATCGTCCAGTTGTTAAGTCCTGACTCTCTGTGACCCCGTGGACTGCAGCACACAAGCCTTCCCTGTCCTTCAATATCTCCAGGAGCTTGCTCAAATTCACGTCCATTGGGTTGGTGATGCCATCCAACCATTTCTTCTTCTGTCTCCCCCTTCTCCTCCTGCCCTCAATCTTTCCCAGCATCAGGATCTTTTCCAGTGAGTCGGCCCTTCACATCAGGTGACCAACGTATTAGAGCCTCAGTTTTAGCATCAGTTGAACTGTATTCCCTCAAACTGTATTTGCTAAAGCCCAAGCTTTTGCTACCTCAGAATTTGACTTTATTTAGGACTAGGATTATTGCAGATGTAGTTACTTAAAATGAGGCCATACTGGGGTAGGGTGAGCTCCTAATCAAATATGACTAGAGTCATTTTTTAAATTAGTTTTTATTACATTGTGGTCGCTTTACTCTGTTGTGTTATTTTCTGCTGTATGGAAAAGTGAATCAATTATCCATATATCCCCTCTTTTTTTGGATTTACTTCCCATTTAGGTCACCACAGAGCACTGAGTAGAGTTCCCTGTGCTATATATATAGTAAGTTATCATTAGTTATCTGTTTTATACATAGTCAGCCTCATTGACATTTTATACATATATAAAATTTATATATATATATAATTTATTTATATGTATATAAGATGTCAATCCCAATCTATCCTACTCTCCACCTCCCCAACTTGGTATCCATATGTTTGTTACCTACATCTGTGTTTCTATTTCTCCTTTTAAAATGGGGAAATTTGGACACAGTCATAAATGAGCACAGGGACAACATCAAGTGAACATGAAGGTAGAGACTGAGACGATGTGTGTACAAATCAAAAAACTCCAAAGATGCTAGCGAACACCTGAAGCTGGGAGAAAGGCATGAAGCAGATTCTCCCCCACTGTCTTCAGAAGGAACTGACCCTGCTGACGTTTTTGACCTCAGGCTTTCTTGCTTCCAAAACTGTGACACAATAATTATCTGATATTTAAGCCAGCCAGTTGGTGGTACTTTGTTATGGCACCCCCAGAGAACTAAACCTTCCTTAAGGTTTATTTAAGGAAGCACCTTCCTTTCAAAGAATAGACTATGGAAAGAGAAAATAGAGTAACTCTATAGTTGAGGAATTGGAGAAGGAAATGGCAACCCACTCCAGTGTTCTTGCCTGGAGAATCCCAGGGATGGCGGAGCCTGGTGGGCTGCCGTCTATGGGGTCACATAGAGTCAGACACGACTGAAGCGACTTAGCAGCAGCAGCAGCAGCAGCATAGTTGAGGAACCTGACAACACCGTCTCAGCCAGGTTAACTCATCACAACTGTGATGAGTCATATTCATAGTATTTACCCATAATATGATGCAATGAAAAGGACATCTTCCATATGGTCTTCCTCCCAAAAACCTGTAACCCCAGTCTAGTCATAAAACAACACCAGACAAATCCCAAATAAGGGACAGTCTATGAAATACATGGCCTGTATTCCCCAAATTTTTCAAGGTCATCAGAATCAAGGGAAGTCTGAGGGACTATCACTTCCTAGAGGAACCTAAGACCTGTTAACTAAAATTAATGTGCTGGATCCAAGAACAGAAAAAGGGCATCAGAGTAAAAGTAAGAAAATATGAATAATTTATGAACTTTTAGTTAGTAATATGTCAACATTATTTATAACAAATATGCAATATGTTCATAATGGAAACTGGGCCTGGGTTATATAGGAATTCTCTGTATTTTCAACTTTATGTTAATCCAAAATGTTCAGAAATTAAGTTTATTTTACAAAGAAAATGAAAGAAATTGAATCTGTTACCTATCTCGTAATATATTTAAGATGAGTAAAGCAAAGTACTGTGAAACAGATATATTTTATGTGAAATTCGGTTTGCAATAATTGCCAACATGCTCATAAAAGTTGCCATGCACATTAAATTAAAAATAGTCTGATCATAAATTATCAATACAAATTATGTAGTTCAGTGAGGCAGAATGACATTTCAAACATGCGTTCCAACAGTTTTTTTTTTAATCATTTCAGACTTGAGACGAATAAATCTTTTTCCTATCAGTTTACTATCATAATATTCTTTGACATATTATCCTTAGACAGTTACATAAACAACTTATGGCTCATTTATTTTCAGCTGAATAATTTTTTATCTTCTACACTAAAGACTTAAAAAAAATGAATTCAAAGATTTATCAGTGTTTTTTAATCCTGTGTGTTGCATGCAAAATCAAACCTGTTTGGGGATTTGGGACAGACTTATTCTGTCATTCTTTGCTTGGTCAATTTCAGGCTATTGCTCTTTAAAATCAAGAGAAGACAAGGTAGACAATTTTAAAAAGCAGCTGAACCATTAAACTACCAAGTCATGTGTAATATATTAACTTTCCAAATAGGATAAACTTTTTTCCACAATTACTTTTTTGTGTGTGGGAAGCGGCAACATTTGAAATCTACCCTCATAGCTCAGTTGGTAAAGAATCCGCCTGCAATACAGGAGACCCTGGTTCAATTCCTAGCTTGGGAAGATTGGCTGGAGAAGGGATAGGCTACCCACTCCTATATTCTTGGGCTTCCCTTGTGGCTCAGCTGGTAAAGAACCCACCTGTAATGCCGGAGACCTGGGTTCAATCCCTGGAGTAAGGGGAAGGCTACCCACTCCAGTATTCTGGCCTGGAGAATTCCATGGATGGTATAGTCCATGGGATTGCAAAGAGCAGGACACGGCTGAGTGACTTTCCCTTTCCCTTTCTTTCTTTCTCTTAGCATAACTTTCAAGTATATAATACAGTATTGTTAACTATAGTCACTATGCTACATATTAGATCTCCAGAATTTGGCTTATAACTGGAAGTTTGTACACTTTGACCAACAGCTCTCAATTTTCCCCAGCTCCCAGCCCCTGTTAACCACCATTCAACTGTTTTTATGAGTTTTATACTCTCTGAATTTATCATTTTTAGATTCCAAATATAAGTAATATTGTACGGAATTTGCCATTTTTTGTCTGACTCATTTCATTTAGCATGATGTCATCAGAGGCCATCCATGTCACAAATGGCGTGAGTCCCTTCCTTTTACTGCTGAATGCGTGTGTGCATATGCATTTATTACATACATGCACTCAAGCACACACACACCTCTTCTTTATTTATCTGTTGATGGACACAGGTTGTTCCCATGTCTTGGTATTGTGAATGATGCTATAGTAAATATGGGTGTGCAGATATCTTTTCAATATAGGAAAAACTTTATTATTTTTTAAAAAATTGAGATATGGTTGATTATAATATTATATAAATTTTACAGGTATCGAACATAGAGATTCACAATTTTTAAAGGTTATACTCCGTTTATGAAAGAAAGTATTAGTTGCTCAGTCAACTCCAACTCTTTGCAACCCCATGGACTGTAGTCTGCCAGGCTCCTCTGCCCATGAGATTCTCCAAGCAAGAATAATGGATTGGATTGCCATTCCCTTCTCCAAAGGATCTTTCCGACCCAGGGATCAAACCCAGGTCTCCCATATTGCAGGCAGATTCTTTACCATCTGAGTCACCAAGGCAGTCCATTTACTTCTGCTTCTTAGTCACTTTAGTTTTGTCCGACTCTGTGCAACCCTGTAGACTGCAACCTGCCAGGCTTCTCTGTCCTTGGGATTCTCTAGGCAAGAGTAGTAGAGTGGGTTGCCATGCCCTCCTCCAGGGGATCTTCCCTACCCAGGGATCAAACCAAGGTCTCCTGTGTTGCAGGCAGATTCTTTACCACTGAGGCTACAGGGAAGCCCAAATCCATATATAGTTATTATTAAATATTAGCTGTATTCCTGTTATACACTATATCCTTGTAGTTTATTTATTGTATACATAATAGTTTGTACCTTTTAATCCAATACATCTGTCTTACCTCTCTGCCCTCCCCTCTTCCCACTGATAACCACTAGTTTGTTTTGCTTATCTGCGTCTGTCTCCATTTTGCTATACACACTATACATGCTAGTTTGTTGTATTTTTTAGATTCCAAATATGTGATATCATACATTATTTGTCTTTCTTTGTCTGACTTATTTGATAGTATAATACCCTCCAAGTCTATTCATATTATTACAAATTCCTTTTTATAACTGAGTAATATTCCATTGACTCAGATGGTAAAGAATCTGCCTGCAGTGCAAGAGACCCAGGTTTGATCCCTGAGTCAGAATGATCTCCTGGAGAAGGGAATTGCTACCCACTCCAGTATTCTTGCCTGGAGATGTCCATGGTCAGAGGAGCCTGGGGGGCTACAGTCCATGGGGTAACAAAGAGTTAGATACAGCAGAGTGACCTTCAGACACACACTACAATATTTCATTGTATGTGTATGTGTGTATGTAATACCTATATGTGTACGTCTTTTCTGTCTATTCATCTGTTGATGGGCACTTTGGTTGCTTTCATATCTTAGATATTATAAATGATGCTGCTATGAACATTAGGGTCATTAGGGTCTTGTATCTTTTCAAATTAGAGTTGTTGTTGTTGTTGTTGTTTTTAATATGCACCCAGGAGTGAAATTGCTAGATCATATGATAATTCTACATTTAGTTTTTTGAGACATTCATGCTGTTCAGTGGCTGCAGCAAATTATGTTCCCACCAACAGTGTATGAGGGTCCCCTTTCTCCACATCCTTGCCACCAGTAGTTATGGGTGGTCATTTTGATAATTGTCATTTTGACAGGTGTGACATGACAGCTTGTGGTTTTAATTTGCATTTATCTGATGATTAATGATGTTGAGCATCTTTTCATGTGCCTATTGGTCATCTGCATATCTTCTTTGGAAAAATGTCATTTCTGGTCTGTCCATTTTTCAATTGAGTTGTTTGTTTTTTTGATGCTGAGTTGTAGGAGCTGTTTATATATTTTTGATATTAAGCCCTTATAGGTCATATCATTTGCAAATATTTTCTCACCTTCAGTAGGTTCTTTTTTTGTCAATGGTTTAATCTCCAACCCATCTAGGCATGGACTGTCCTTAAAATATTTAGAGAAGCTGGGTCCACTGTTGGGTTTCTAATATATCAAGGGTCTCTACCTTCTCAGACCAGGAGAATCAGTATTTTCTAACATCCTTCTTATTCAAAGCATTACTCCCCAAACACTTAACATGATTGCCCTCTTAAAGGCTCCTGGTGGTCCTGTTGGATTTTTGCTTCACTCTTCAGGCATTGTCGTGTTATCTTTGCTCAACCAACTGCTGCTACTTCCCAGCTCTCAAAGGCTACTTTATAACACTTAAAGCCATGTGTCATGCTGTCACCCCTCTTCCTGTTAGTTCCTGGGCATAGCAAATGCCATTGTTGTTTCACATAACCCTTGCAGTCTCTGGCATATAAAGAGGAGAGAAAAGCGTGTTATTTTAAAGGCTACAGCCATTTCTAAATTATCAGGCAAATGCCAGCATCCTCCCTTTGCTATTATAAGGACCTCCTTGGTGACTTTTTTAGCCTCACATAAATAAGACCATGAGAAAATGAAAATGCTCATGTTTCAGATCAAGCTGTTGTTAATGTTTAATTATGTAAAAGACTTTTCTAATTTTGAGTTAAGTTAGTCTTTGCAAAGATTACTGTGTTGTTAAGGCATATTGATTTTCTCTGCCTAGAGCAAGTTGGGAGAGTGAAATAGAGCTGAGAAAAGATTAATTTATCCCAAAGAAAGAGAAGCAGCCCCCAGTGATCTGGAAATAAGCAGCAGCTGACAAAGATGTGTCTGTTGGGAGAACTTAGATCAAAGAGAATGAGATAACACAGTAGAGGAGAACGTCTTCAGATGGTCAGTTTTAACCTTTTCTTCTGTTGATTATAATTCCCTTCCATTTAAGAGAATGAACTCTGCAGGCAGACTGTCTGGGATTAAATCCTGGGTTAATCACTTATTAGTTAAATATCTTTTGGAAATTTGCATATCTCCCCATTGCTTCAGTGTTTTATCTAGAAAACAGATAATAATACTTTGTCATAGGATTGGTGGCATAATTAAGTCAATATATACAGTCTCTCACCCTAGCAAGTGCTGAATACATCATTGTTATTATTACCAATATTATGCTCTCAACACTTGGTAAAATGGCTAAAGATGAGAGTACTGCTCTAGCTGTGCTTAGAGGCTTTTATCTATGTTTTGGGATGAAGTATGCTCAGGAATGAGAAAGTTATGATGAGAACCGGGGGCAATCTGTAAGGGAGAAAAAGAAGCGATAAGCAAGACAAAATAGATTTTTAGGGCACATAAGGAGTGATATCAAAAATATTTGGGAAGAAAATTAGACTTCCTGCAATTATCCAGTATGGGAGCTTAGATCATTATGGAATATATATTAAAAGTAATAGACATCCTGAAGGTCTAAAGAATTTCAGGATACTGAGAGTTTGATTATAATCTTAATAAAGATTTTTCTATGTCGCAGACATAATTTATTGATCTTCTGTGTGTACCTGACACTTTCTAGGTGTTAGAGATATAGCTAGAGCATACATTTTGGTTGAGGAGAAAAATAACGAGCTAGTAAACAAATACATGCCAGATAATTACAAATGATGTTAAATGCTGTAAACAGAGCATAATGACAGTAATTTCAGAACACATATTTTCTGTAATGTTATCAGGAAAGGATTCTCTGAAAAAGGAGTACATAGGCCAAAATCTCAAATATATGAAAGAAGAAGCCTAAAATGTCAAGAGAATAATTTCCCAGGCAGAGGGAAAGCAAAGTGCAAGTGTTCTGAAGCCGGAAAAAGCTTGATGTGTCCGAGGTACAAAAAGCCGACCAGTCTGACTGACATCTGGTCCAGCAAGTGGTTCACAGGGGTGGTTCACTAACATCTAGCAGACAGTCATCAGCCAGGAAACACAAACTGCGTTAGGCCTATTGACAGAAGACTTATATGGAATTGGTGAAGTGGATGCTGAAGCCCAGTAACAGCCAGAAGCAACGGTAAGGTGAACACCAGATAGAAAAGGCAGGGAGCAGCTACTCCCTCAACAAGTAGGAGAAGCAGATGGAAGGGTTTGGAACTGTCAGAACCCGGAGTTCAGAGGAGTGGCTGTGGAGATATGGCTCAGACATCTGAGGACTGTATGCTGATTACCTGATGTTGGGATCTCAGAAACTCAGAAGAGTCCCTAAGCTTTGCTCTGATATTAGAGGAAGGACCATTGCTCCTCCTGCACTGATGCCTCAGAGGAGCAAATAAGGGAACTGGAGAGCCAGACCCAGGACCATGAGATGGTGGCTCTCGGGGGTCAAAATGAGACTAGTTATGAACATGCCAACAAAAACTGAAAACTAGAATCAAATTTTTCCCGAGTGTAAGTGCCACTTCTAGAGTGATACTGACAGGTACAAAGCAAATAGGAATCATGAAATTCCTTCTTTCCTTTTCCTGCATTCCAGTCTCCTCCTAGTGAGCTCTGTTTGAAGAAACTAGCCAGCAATGGGGAAATATAACTTACAGAGTTCCAACCATCAACCTGAAGAACTTAGAATCAGAATGACTTGACTTCTGGGCTCTATTCATAGAAAGTCTGATTCACTAGATCTCAACTGAGCAGCAAAAATCTGTGGTATTAAGGTATCCAGGTGAGTCTGAAGTTCAGCTGAATTTGGAAACCATGGGTCCAGAACAAACCCTTCAATCTATAGTGAGGAAACTGAACAAAGGCAGTGAAGCATCCTATGCTTTATGATGGCTCATTTTGTCTTAGTTTGCCTGGGCCATGAGGTGCCCAATATATTGAGTCAAATATTATTCTGGGTGTTTCTGTGTTTTGGATGAGTTTAACATTGAAGCTGATGGACTAAGTAGTTTGCCCTCAATAGTGTGGATGTGCTTCATCTAATCAATGGCACCCCATTCCAGTACTCTTGCCTGGAAAATCCCATGGACAGAGGAGCCTGGAAGGCTGCAGTCCATGGGATCGCCAAGAGTCGGACACAACTGAGCGAATTCACTTTCACCTTTAACTTTCATACATTGGAGAAGGAAATGGCAACCCACTCCAGTGTTCTTGCCTGGAGAATCCCAGGGGTGGAGCCTGGTAGTCTGCCTTCTATGGGGTTGCACAGAGTCAGACACGACTGAAGCGACTTAGCAGCAGCAGCAGCTTCATCTAATCAGGCTGTATAGAGTACAAAGTTGAGGAGAGAACTTCCCCTCTCTGACTGACCTTGAGCTGGGACATTGGCTTTTTCTTGCCTTCAAACTGGAAATGAAACATTGAATTTCAAGCCTGCAGGTCTTTGTTTTTGTTTTTTTTTTTTTTAAATGATACTCCATTTATTGTTTTTTTTGTTTTTTTTGTTTTTTTTTTTTTTTACTGGTTTGACAAATGTTTATTGAGTATCAGGCACTCTTTTAAACATTTTTCTTTTTTTTTCTTTTTTTTTTTTTTTTAAATTTTAAAATCTTTAATTCTTACATGCATTCCCAAACATGAACCCCCCTCCCACCTCCCTCCCCATAACATCTTTCTGGGTCATCCCCATGCACCAGCCCCAAGCATGCTGCATCCTGCATCAGACATAGACTGGCGATTCAATTCACATGATAGTATACATGTTAGAATGTCATTCTCCCAAATCATCCCACCCTCTCCCTCTCCCTCTGAGTCCAAAAGTCCGTTCTATACATCTGTGTCTCTTTCCCTGTCTTGCATGCAGGGTCATCATTGCCATCTTCCTAAATTCCATATATATGTGTTAGTATACTGTATTGGTGTTTTTCTTTCTGGCTTACTTCACTCTGTATAATCGGCTCCAGTTTCATCCATCTCATCAGAACTGATTCAAATGAATTCTTTTTAACTGCTGAGTAATACTCCATTGTGTATATGTACCACAGCTTTCTTATCCATTCATCTGCTGATGGACATCTAGGTTGTTTCCATGTCCTGGCTATTATAAACAGTGCTGCGATGAACATTGGGGTACATGTGTCTCTTTCAATTCTGGTTTCCTCGGTGTGTATGCCCAGAAGTGGGATTGCTGGGTCATAAGGTAGTTCTATTTGCAATTTTTTAAGGAATCTCCACACTGTTCTCCATAGTGGCTGTACTAGTTTGCATTCCCACCAACAGTGTAGGAGGGTTCCCTTTTCTCCACACCCTCTCCAGCATTTATTGCTTGCAGATTTTTGGATCGCAGCCATTCTGACTGGTGTGAAGTGGTACCTCATTGTGGTTTTGATTTGCATTTCTCTAATAATGAGTGATGTTGAGCATCTTTTCATGTGTTTGTTAGCCATCCGTATGTCTTCTTTGGAGAAATGTCTATTTAGTTCTTTGGCCCATTTTTTGATTGGGTCGTTTATTTTTCTGGAGTTGAGCTGCAGAAGTTGCTTGTATATTTTTGAGATTAGTTGTTTGTCAGTTGCTTCATTTGCTATGATTTTCTCCCATTCAGAAGGCTGTCTTTTCACCTTGCTTATATTTTCCTTTGTTGTGCAGAAGCTTTTAATTTTAATTAGATCCCATTTGTTTATTTTTGCTTTTATTTCCAGAATTCTGGGAGGTGGATCATAGAGGATCCTGCTGTGATTTATGTCTGAGAGTGTTTTGCCTATGTTCTCCTCTAGGAGTTTTATAGTTTCTGATCTTACATTTAGATCTTTAATCCATTTTGAGTTTATTTTTGTGTGCGGTGTTAGAAAGTGATCTAGTTTCATTCTTTTACAAGTGGTTGACCAGTTTTCCCAGCACCACTTGTTAAAGAGATTGTCTTTACTCCATTGTATATTCTTGCCTCCTTTGTCAAAGATAAGGTGTCCATATGTGTGTGGATTTATCTCTGGGCTTTCTATTTTGTTCCATTGATCTATATGTCTGTCTTTGTGCCAGTACCATACTGTCTTGATGACTGTGTCAAGCCTGCAGGTCTTTGAAATAAATCAACACCATTGGCTCTCCTAGGTCTCCAGCTTACTGAATGCAGATCTTGGAATTTATTTTGTTGTTTAAGATTGTTTTGGTTGGTTTTGTTTTTTTTTTAAATTAAAGTATAGTTGATTTACATTTCAAGTATACAGCAAAGTGATTCATTTACACACACACACATAGAACACATGTTTTCTTTTTCAGATTCTTTTCCATTATAGGTTATTACAGATACTGAATAAGTTCCCTGTGCTACACAGGAGGTCCTTGTTGTTTTTATATTTTGTATACAGAGTACATAGCAGATCTTGGAATTTGTCAGCCTCCATATTTGCATGATCTCATTCTTATATCACTTTCAATATGTATACATCCTATTGGTTTTATTTCTCTTGAGAATCCTGACTAATATACGGTCTGTAACACTGAAGTTCTGGTTAGATGTAAGAAAAAAATGAAAACTTATCCTATTTATCATCAATAATTGCTGCCTGCTTAGCATGGATCATTTGTTATTCTATAATTGGTTTATTGATCCACTGGCTATAAATTATGTTTCACATTTGCTTGAGTGAAAACATAATCACATGTATTAGATTATAATGATATCTTGTAGTTTTCCCCATATAATTAGGAGATAGCCATTAGGGTACCATAAAGCCCAGCTGAATGATGTCTAACAAATTGTTAGACATTAGACATTGTTAGAGCTGGAAGAGAGAAAGATAGCAGCAAATGTGTAAAATATGTGGATAGTGCAAAGATGAAGAATGATGCAGTAAAGGGAAAAAATGGAGTAATTATATTTTCAGGGGATTTTATGTTTACAGACTGAACAGAACAGAATTTAATATGGAAAAAAAATCCCAGTAAGTATAGCATACAGTGAGAAAAATATTCCGGTAAGATATGAGCAGCCTGAGAACAGGGCGTGACTGTGGGAAAGTTACTCTGTAAATGTAACAAACAGATTTGGTGGGGAAGAATAGCATGTTTTCAGCGTGTCATAAATCTGCATGATTTAGATTTTAAAATACCCAGACCATTGATCAAAGGGGCAGAATCAATGCTGTGAAAAGCACTCTAAATTTACCCTGTCCTCCATACATTTTGGAACAGCACAATTGCTAAGCTGTGAGGGCTACAATGCCCATGGAGAATAATTAGAATAACTGTACTTTAAGATATAAAGCTAGGAATACTTGATTACTTCTCTTCTTGAGTGTTTCTCTTCTCCAAATATATTAAACATCCCATTGCTTCCTTCTCCTCAAATATATTAAAATATAAACTATCTTTAGTTAAATTTACTATTCTCAAGGAAAATGGAGATAATCCTTGGTGTTTCAAGCCTATAAGAATTTTTCCTTGATTTCATACAGTTGTTCTACTTACCAACAATAAGTAAAAAATACATGCACAGGACTTTGCATAACATCTACTGGTTAAGGGTGTACATGAAGCAAAAGCTCATGTTTTTCCACACGCATCAGTGAACAACTTCTTAAGGCTGCCCATGTAAGGAAAAT
Source organism: Ovis aries (assembly GCF_016772045.2). Lineage (NCBI taxonomy): Eukaryota > Metazoa > Chordata > Mammalia > Artiodactyla > Bovidae > Ovis > Ovis aries. The sequence continues at coordinate 56,563,541 of NC_056059.1, read as the reverse complement.
GCCTACTGGACCAGGGACTTCCTTTCACCCAAAGTGTCCCACAGATCCATTCTTTAACAGCAGGATTTCATTGTACATAAGTCAACGCTAGTAAAGCAATGCTCAAAATTCTCCAAGCCAGGCTTCAGCAATACATGAACCATGAACTTCCTGATGTACAAGCTGGTTTTAGAAAAAGCAGAGGAACCAGAGATCAAATTGCCAACATCCACTGGATCATGGAAAAAGCAAGAGAGTTCCAGAAAACATCTATTTCTGCTTTATTGACTATGCCAAAGCCTGTGACTGTGTGGATCACAACAAACTGTGGAAAATTCTGAAAGAGATGGGAATACCAGACCACCTGACTTGCCTCTTGAGAAACTTGTATGCAGGTCAGGAAGCAACAGTTATAACTGGACATGGAACAACAGACTGGTTCCAAATAGGAAAAGGAGTATGTCAAGGCTGTCTATTTTCACCCTGCTTATTTAACTTCTATGCAGAGTACATCATGAGAAATGCTGGGCTGGAATAATCACAAGCTGGAATCAAGACTGCCAGGAGAAATCTCAATAACCTCAGATATGCAGATGATACCACATTTATGACAAAAATTGAGGAGGAACTAAAAAGCCTTTTGATGAAAGTGAAAGAGGAGAGTGAAAAAGATGGCTTAAAGCTCAATATTCAGAAAACTAAGATCATGGCATCTGGTCCCATCACTTCATGGGAAATAGATGGGGAAACAGTGGAAACAGTGTCAGACTTTATTTTTTTAGGCTCCAAAATCACTGCAGATGGTGACTACAGCCATAAAATTAAAAGATGCTTACTCCTTGGAAGAAAAGTTATGACCAACCTAGGTAGCATATTGAAAAACAGAGACATTATTTTTCCAACAAAGGTCCATCTAGTCAAGGCTATGGTTTTCCCAGTGGTCATGTATGGATGTGAGAGTTGGACTGTGAAGAAAGCTGAGCACTGCAGAGTTGCTGCTTTTGAACTGTGGTGTTGGATAAGACTCTTGAGAGTCCCTTGGACTGCAAGGAGATCCAACCAGTCCATTCTGAAGGAGATCATCCCTGGGTTTTCTTTGGAAGGAATGATGCTAAGCTGAAACTCCAGTATTTTGGCCACTTCATGCAACTAGTTGATTCATTGGAAAAGACTCTGATGCTGGGAGGGATTGGGGGTAGGAGGAGAAGGGGACGACAGAGGATGAGATGGCTGGATAGCATTACTGACTTGATGCACATGAGTCTGAGTGAACTCCAGGAGTTGGTGATGGACAGGGAGGCCTGGCATGCTGTGATTCACGGGGTTGCAAAGAGTCAGACATGACTGAGCTACTGAACTGAACTGAAGTCAACACAAATAAATTAGAGGACAAAAGACAGTCAGGTTGGGACGTCCTAACCTCCGCATCTCCAGTATCTGATTATTTTCTTGAGTGCTTTCTTCTGAAAACACAGTAACTTAGTAAACCAGCAACTGAAGCAAACTTGAATGCTGGTGATTGACTGAATTCAGTAGTGACTTACAGTAACACAGAAGGTGAGTGGTAGGGATGACACTTTGTAAGATCAGTATGATCTGAGGTCAAGAGGTAAGCCTCACCACCCAAAGTATTTCTTAACATTATCTTAAATTATGCTATTAAAAGATTCTATCTTTAGTTTAAGGTATATCCCTCATTAATATGTAATAGTTTATCCATTTGCAACATAAATAGAATTATTTTTGTATTCCAAACTCTCCGCTTAATCTCTCATCTGGATCCAGGCTTTGACATCTGTAACCCCAGGTCTCGACCAAAACAGAGCGCATCACGCAAGTTCCTTGCTGGCTGGCTTCTGGCAGCTCTGGTCAATGGAAGGAAGCAGCGGGAGGACAGGCGGAATGGGGAGTGAGTATCGTGGAGTTTTTCCTTCCTAGTTTCATGCCTACGTGCTGTGCCTTTGGCAAAAGCTGAGTCTCTACCTGAGCATAGCTCCTATCCAGGGCTCTTCATTCTGTGTTCATGAACTTGACATTGTTAGTTTCCCAGTGTCTCCACCATCCTTTCTCATTCCAGCAGCTTTGGTAATGCCTCTTTAAGTAGTGACTTCAATATAGTTCTTTATTTGAACTCTGTCTTCATTTACCAGGTTCTTTAATGATAACTTTTCTAAGGGAGACCCACTTTCTGTAAAGGGGAAGAAGCGCAAGGAGGGGAGGGGTAGTTGGAGAAGGAGGAACGTTCAGGAGGCTACAGAGTGGACCCCGGTTTCTTATTTGAGATGGACCTTCCCCAAATGACAACACCTTGGTATGTGAAAGCTCCTAATCTCCAAATTAACATTCTATGTCTGAGGGCATTGATTTTATATATTATTCTGGTAGATTTTTAACTCTATAAGAGCGGAGTAGTTTTTGGTTTTGTGTTGTTGTTCTTGACTGTTTTGTCTGCCAGTAACCTAGTCCTAAAGCTGAGCATATAGCAGCTCATCAGTAAGTATTTGTTAAATTGGAGAAGTGACAGGATTCTTCTTCGAATGTGTAAATTAATGGACATATGAATGAAAGTTCATCGACTAATCATTTTCTTTAAACAGCCCGCATGCTCTTGGATCTTATCCTTACTATTTCTTGGAGACACAGTGATATGCACCAACTAAGGTATACTCAGGAAAAATAGGGGATCCTAAAATGACCTACTGTTATAGAGAAGGATTTTACCTAGATATATTTGACATAAGTACATTGTACAGTAATAAATAAATTAAACTTCCCAGCTATTGCAAAGAAACATGCTTATATATTAACTATAACAAACAGTTTTATAGAGACAACCAAATGTCTAGTCTATCTTCTGGATAGGTTACTTAAGCTCTTGATATTCCTATTTCTTCATCTATATAATAAGATACAGTATATTATACTGTTTAGGAGCAGTGATGTGCTGGTAAGAAAAAAAAAAGCATGGAGCTTCTTTATACCATTTGCTGGATTCTGTGCTATAAATATTGCCCCTAAACTCCTTAGTTTTCTGTTGCTGCCATACCAGTTTCCTACACACACTCATCTCTCTGAGTCCGCTTCTGTTTTTACATCTCTTCTCAAACTGCAGTTGGGGAAATTTCTAAGGATCAATGTTATCAAATTAACCCACCTAGATAATCCAAGATAATCTCCCCACAGTCAGTATCCTTAATGACATGTAAAAGTCCCTTTTTCCATGAAAGAAACTTGTTCACAGGTTCTAGGACTAGTTAAAACACAGACAACTTTGAGAGGACATTATTTTGCTGCTGACATTCACCATGGCCAGTTTCAAACTACCAGGGTGATGTCAACTGGCTCACAAGGCTCCTGAAAGTTTAACAAAGAGCTCTTGTGAGCCAGAAGATGCAGCTAGTTCCTGATATCAGAATTCAGAGCGTAAATTCCAGTCAGAATGCCTAGATTTGAATCTTGATTCAGCAGTATAGAACTGTGTGCTTTGAGCAAGTTACTTAACTGCTATATATAAAAAGTAAGATTTCCAAAAAAAAAAGTGAGATTTCATTGGACATTTGAGAGAATAAACAGCAGAGATAATACATGTAAAATAATCAGAAAATTCAAGCACTTTGAATTTTCTTTGTATGGTAACTCTTTGTTTTTGCTTGTATTACCTTTTTATGGAGGTACAATTGACATATAGAATTGTGTTGTACACATGAAATAAGTATAAAATATATTTGTATATATTGCAAAATGACCACCAAATAAGTGCAGTTAACATCTGTCCACATATATTGTTACAAACATTTTTCTTATAATGCAGATTTTTAAGATCTACTCTTTTAGCAACTTTCAAATCTGTGATATAGCATTAGTAATTATAGTCACCATGCTGTATCTCCCATTATTTCTTTATTTTATAACTGAAAGTTTTTACTTCTTGATCCCTTTCACCCATTTCTCCCACCCACCCCTCAGACGCTGCCTTTGGTAACCACCAATCTGGTTTCTGACCTTTATTTTATTTTGTTTTCATTCTACATGTCAGTGACATCATGCAGTATTTTTCTTTCACTATCTGACTTATTCCACTTAGCATTAATGCTCTCAGAGTCTAGTTGTCACAAATGGCAATATTTCCTTTTTGAAACTGAATAGTATTCCATGTTTAGGTATAAAACATCTTCTTCATCCGTTCATTCATCAGTGAATCCTAAATAATGCTGTAATGAACATGAGAGTATGTTCTGCATTGACTTTGTATCCCTAAATTTTGCTGAGTTTGTTTATTAGTTCTAACATTTTTTTCACAATCTTTAGGGCTTTCTATTTATACATGTCATCTGCAAATAGTGACAATTTTACTTCTTCCTTTTGAACAAGTAACCCAATTTATCCAGCTAGGTCTTTCAAAACTATGTTAAATGTTAGTGGCAAGAGTGAGAATCCTTGAATTATTCCTGTACCTAAAGGAAAAGCTTTGGACTTTTCACTGTTGAGTATTAATATTATGTTAGCTGCTGGCTTTCTTGTATCATCCTCAAATTGATATTAGGGTAACAAATGATCTTTATTCCAGTAAAAATCAATTATTAAATTTTCATGTATACAATGATCAAGTAAATAGAAAGTTCAAAGCACTTATTTCCCTCCCAAGGCACTCTGGAATGCAAAGTCAAGTGGGCCTTAGAAAGCATCACTACAAACAAACCTAGTGGAGGTGACGGCATTCCAGTTGAGCTGTTTCAAATCCTAAAAGATGATGTTGTGAAAGTGCTGCACTTGATATGCCAGCAAATTTGGAAAGCTCAGCAGTGGCCACAGGACTAGGAAAGGTCAGTTTTCATTCCAATCCCAAAGAAAGACAATGCCAAAAGATGCTCAAAGTACAGCCCAATTGCACTCATCTCACACACTAGTCAAGTAATGCTCAAAATTATCCAAGCCAGGCTTCAGCAATACGGGAACCATGAACTTCCAGATGTTCAAACTGAATTTAGAAAAGGCAGAGGAACCAGAGATCAAATTGCCAACATCTGTTGGATCATTGAAAAAGCAAGAGAGTTCCAGAAAAATATCTACTTCTGTTTTATTGACTATGCCAAAGCCTTCATTGTGTGGATCACAGCAAACTCTGGAAAATTATGAAACAGATGGGCATACCAGACCACCTGACCTGCCTCTTGAGAAATCAGTGTGCAGGTCAGGAAGAAAAAGTTAGAAATGGACATGAAACAACAGACTGGTTCCGAATAGGAAAAAGAGTACATCAAGGCTGTATATTGTCTCCCTGCTTATTTAACTTATATGCAGAGTACATCATGAGAAATGCTGGGCTGGAAGAAGCACAAGCTGGAATCAAGATTGCCGGGAGAAATATCAATAACCTCAGATATGCAGATGACATCACACTTATAGCAGAAAGTGAAGGAGAACTAAAGAGCCTCTTTGATGAAAGTGAAAGAGGAGAGTGAAAAAGTTAGCTTAAACTCGAACTTCAAAAAAATAAGATCATGGCATCTGGTCCCATCATTTCATGGCAAACAGATGGGGAAACAGTGACAGATTTTATTTACTTGGGCTCCAAAATCACTGCAGATGATGATTGCAGCCATGAAATTAAAAGACAATTGCTCCTTGGGAGAAAAGTTATGACCAACCTAGATAGCATATTAAAAAGCAGAGACATTACTTTTCCAACAAATGTCCATCTAGTCAAGGCTATGGTTTTTCGAGTAGTCATGTATGGGTGTAAGAGTTGGACAATAAAGAAAGCTGAGTGCCAAAGAACTGATGCTTTTGAACAGTGGTGTTGGAGAAGACTCTTGAGAGTCCCTTGGACTGCAAGGAAATCAAACCAGTCCATCCTAAAGGAAATCAGTCCTGAATATTCATTAGAAGGACTGATGTTGAAGCTGAAACTCCAGTACTTTTACCAACTGATGCAAAGAACTGACTCATTTGAAAAGTCGCTGATGCTGGGAAAGATTGAAGGCAGGAGGAGAAGGGGACCACAGAGGATGAGATGGCTGGGTGGCATCACTGACTCAATGAACATAAGTTTGAGTAAATACCGAGAGTGGTGATGGACAGGGAGGCCTGGCATGCTGCAGTCCCTGGGGTTACAAAGAATTGGACACAGCTGAGTGACTGAACTTAACTGAAGGCTTATGTAATTTATGTTCATAGTGATTATTTTAAAATATATCAAAAAATTCTGGAATTTCCACACTGTTCTCCACAGTGGCTGTACTGGTTTGCATTCTCACCAACAGTGTAAGAAGGTTCCCTTTTCTCCACACCCTCTCCAGCATTTGTTGCTTGTAGACTTTTGGATTGCAGCCCTTCTGACTGGTGTGAAATGGTACCTCATTGTGGTCTTGATTTGCATTTCTCTGATAATGAGTGATGTTGAGCATCTTTTCATGTGTTTGTTTTGCCATCTGTATGTCTTCTTTGGAGAAATGTCTATTTAGTTCTTTGGCCCATTTTTTGATTGGGTCATTTATTTTTCTGGAGTTGAGCTTCAGGAGTTGCATGTGTATTTTTGAGATTAGTTGTTTGTCCGTTGCTTCATTTGCTATTATTCTCTCCCATTCCGAAGGCTGTCTTTCACCTTGCTTATAGTTTCCTTTGTTGTGCAGAAGCTTTTAATTTTAATTAGATCCCACTTGTTTATTTTTGCTTTTATTTCCAGTATTCTGGGAGGTTGGGTCATAGCGGATTCTGCTGTGATTTATGTCAGAGAGTGTTTTGCCTATGTTCTCCTCTAGGAGTTTTATAGTTTCTGGTCTTACGTTTAGATCTTTAATCCATTTTGAGTTTACTTTTGTGTATGGTGTTAGAAATTGTTCTAGTTTCATTCTTTTACAAGTAGTTGACCAATTTTCCCAGCACCACTTGTTAAAGAGATGCAAACTAGATGTCCATCAGCAGATGAATGGATAAGAAAGCTGTGGTACATGTACACAATGGAGTACTACTCAGCCATTAAAAAGAATACATTTGAATCAGTTCTAATGAGGTGGATGAAACTGGAGCCTATTATACAGAGTGAAGTAAGCCAGAAAGAGAAACACCAATACAGTATACTAACACATATATATGGAATTTAGAAAGATGGTAATGATAACCCTGTATGTGAGACAGCAAAAGAGACACAGATGTATAGAACAGACTTTTGGACTCTGTGGGAGAGGGAGAGGGTGGGATGATTTGGGATAATGGCATTGAAATATGTATAATATCATGTAAAAAACAAATCACCAGTCCAGGTTCAATGCAAGATACAGGATGCTTGGGGCTGGTGCACTGGGATAACCCAGAGAGATGGTATGGGGAGGGAGGTGGGAGGGGGGTTCAGGACTGGGAACTCATGTACACCCGTGGTGGATTCATGTTGATGTATGGCAAAACCAATACAGTATTGTAAACTAAAATAAAGTAAAATTTAAAAAATAAATTTAAAAAATAAAATATATCAAAAGACTCATGGACCTCCTGAAATTTTGAAGAAAAAATGCAATGAATTGTGAAGTGTTTGTGTTGCTTCTACCTTGTTCTAGCAAAGTTCTTGGATGTTATGTTGTTAGAATTTCAAGTAGTTACAATATCACAACTTAAGAAAAGGAAAAGGATTCTAAAATAGACAGTAAAGTTGGAGTAAAATAGCATTGCAGTATCACCTTGGAAGAGAGAAAAAATGAAGTCTTTGGCAGTATACTCTACTCAAACAAAGGGGTAAAACAGGGAGGGGCTTAAGGAAAGAGTAATCTTCTAGGTTCTAGAATTCTGATAAAGTGCCATCTTGAGCAGAGGCTAAGTTGCAACATTTTGCATACTTAGCAAGATGCTGGAGAGATTACCCTGTGTCCCTCTTTATACTTCTAACTAAATAAATGTTTCCTCCAATTTTTTTTCATCATAAGTATCCAAAGTATTTCATATCTTTGGAGTCATAACAATCTACCAGACAACTCACTTGTTTGTTTATTTAATTGCTAACAAATATTTATTGTTATTATCCAGAAATTATTGACAAAAGAAGCCAAAGTAGGACAAAAAACATATGCGGCTCAGATAGAATCTGCAAGTTTACTTACTGCTCTAGCTAGCTCCTAAATCCTCTTGGTCCAAATGTATTGAGTAGATCCTGAGTTATCTAAGGTCATAGAGTAATTTAGGTGTTGATTCTCTTCTTGGTCCATGTGATTGATAAAGAAAAACGTGGAAGAGACATCCCAGATCCCTAAAGTTGCTGAGGGAGATGGAAAAAATGAAAAAATATGTACATCTGGAAGAGCTGAATAATATTAAAGTCCAATAATCATAAAATTTTGAAAAAATCTGATTGGTTATCCAACAATTCACAGATCTGGAAGCATCCAGTGTAGAAGAAGTTTTAAAGAATTGTATAAAGCAAGAGGATTTTATAAACCACAGTGAAAATGGAAGTCACTCAGTTATGTCTGACTCTTTGAGACCCCATGGACTATACAGTCCATGGTATCCTCCAGGCCAGAATACTGAAGTGGGCAGCCTTTCCCTTCTCCAGGGGATCTTCCCAAGCCAGGGATCGAACCCAAGTCTGTCACATTGCAGGCAGACTTTTTAACCAGCTGAGCCACAAGGGAAGCCCAAGAATACTGGAGTGAGTAGCCCATCCCTTCTCCAGTGGATCTTCCTGACATAGGAATCGAACCAGGGTCTCCTGCATTGCAGGTGGATTCTTTACCAACTGAACTATCAGGGAAGCCCATAGACTGCAGTGAGCAGGAACAAAGATGTTATCCTGGGTGTTTGCTGATTGGTTAAAGCAGTGTTACTTTCTTTACATGGAGCAAAGGGAAGTCTTGCAGCCAGGTCAGGAAACTTGTGCTGAGCAGCCAAACACTGAATGGGTTGACCTTGGCTTTCCTTTTCTTGAACAGTTGAGCATATAAACTTAGTTAAGTTCTGCTTGGCTGATGTGGAGTTTAGCATAAGCAGCTCCATCTTGGGCTTAGTCTAGACACTTCAGTGGTAATAATTATGATCTAAAAAAATAATCAAAGCAACATTTGGTTAGTCAGAGAAATGAGCAATAGAGACAAACAAAGGAGTCAAACAAAGGAGATCACAATGGCTGGAAGAGCCATGAAGGAGAAAGATTTAAGAATTGTTTCATTTGGGTAGAAGGCTGAAGAGAAGAGTTTATTCCAGGTATGGATTAGTAGCATGTGCCGAGGGCCAGTGTTGTCTGTGATGTGCTTGTGGGTAATGAGGAGAACATTTGGAGTAACCTCTCATTTAGAATTTTCCCCTTTCAACCCCATATAATGACCTTAAAAAGTATTTATTTATTTTAATTGGAGGATAATTACTTTACAATATTGTGATGGTTTCTGCCATATATCAGTATGAGTCAGTCATAGGCATATGTATGTCCCACTCTCCTGAACAACTCTCCCACCTCCCTCCCCACCCCATCCCTCCAGGTTGTCACAGAGCACCAGCTTCCGGTGCCCTGGGTCATACATCAAACTCCCGCCGGCTCTCTGTTTCACATTTGGTAATGTGTATGTTTCAGTGCTGTTCTCTCAAATCATCCCACCCTCTCCTTCTCCCAGGGTTCAGAGGCTGGCGTTTACGTCTGTGTCTCCTTCGCTGTCCTGCACATCAGATTATTGCTACCATCTTTCTAGATTCCATATAATGGACCTTTATTTCAGCCATTACAAACCACACTTTCCAGCTTTTCTTATGGAAAAAAAGAAAAAAAGAAAAACAGTCGTTAAAAAACAGCCATCGCTTTTATTTTCTTCATATTACTTTCTTGGCGTGGCCTCTACTTAAAACCTATTTACTTATTTTTAAAATTCTATCTTCTAATAGCATTTGTAAAATAAAGGAAATCTAATTCTAACTTTCTGCCCTGATATTTAAGGATGCTGAATGTCAAAGAATAAGACAGTCTGCTGGAGGGAAGTTTCCATGACAAGAAGCCCAGCTGTGTCACAGTGCTATTCCTTTTAGGCTCTTTTTATACTGTGTGCTCAGAGGTTCCGTTGTGTCTGACTCATTACGACTCCATGGACCATAGGCCACCAGGCTCTCTGTCCATGGGAGTTTCCAGGCAGGAATACTAGAGTGGATACTGCTTCATGCCATTTCAGTGTGAAGAAGTGTCCTGAAAACAATATACTGATAAAAAGGACATATTTATTACTGCTTCTCCACATTTTTATCAGTTTTATATCTATAATTGTACTTTCCAAAATTTATTTTGTATTGAGCCTAATATAATATACTAATATGAAGGATATATATCAGATTAATATTTTTGGTTAACTGCTCTTGTTTGGAAGGAAAAGATTAACCATGGTTCCTCCTCCGTATAGGAAACAGGCTTCTTTTTCTCCCTGATTGTTTAGTTCTGAAAGAATAGGTTGCCTTTCTGGGAGTTTGTAGCCTGTGGCTCCACCCACAAGTCAGAGAACTTATTAGATTTTCAGTATTCTCAGCATAGCATTAGAAAGAAAACTGCAAAATAATGAGGGCAGACACCTGGCCACATGTGCTTTTGTTTACTATTATATCCTCAGAACATAGCATAGTATATGGCACATAGTAGGTGTTCAGATAATATATGCTGAATGAAAAATTAATGAATGAAAACTTCTTGAGAAAAAAATTTTCAAGCTGTTGGAGTCACAGCATCTAACATTCTACCTGACTCTAGCTGATTGGTGTTTAACTGGATGAAAAAACAATCATGAATGAATGAATGCAAGAAATGATCTCCATTGAAAATGCACACGTGTTCAAAAGGGATGGGTACTACGTCCCACTTGCTTTTCTCTAACAAGAGAGACCCAAAATTGCAATCTATCCAAGGACTCTATTGTCCTAATACAGTCAAATGAATACACTGCCAGTTTGCCTCGTGAGCAGAGTAATGTGGAAGCCCCAGGCTGCAGGCTGAGGAATGAAGTATTTCTCATTGACCCTTGCAAACTATGCAGGTCAGGCTTGGCTCTGCATCTGTTACTGTTGCTCACGGCGCCAGTGTCACCACAGGTACACTTGCTGACTTTTAGCTCCCAAGGAAAGTATCTTTGCAGAGTCCGAGGAAAGATGCCTGTGTTTTCAAGTATGTCTCTGGTGTTCAGCTGTCAGATGAATGAATGGAAAATATATTTCTACTAAGAAAAAGAAAAAAAAGTGTGGATCTCTTTCTCCAAAGCAAGAACCATCAGTCTCATACTTCTGCCAGAGCTCAGGGCAAGATGCACCTCTGTTCTTACTACAGAAGTTGTAGTAAGTGTTGGTCAGCCTCAGTGTTGATCCATGTGCTTCCTATTCAACTATAGTCATTTATAGCATCAGCCCCAGTCTTTTTGGCACCAGACACCATTTCCATGGGAGACAGTTTTCCACGGACTTGGGTAGGGTGGCTGGTTTGGGGATGATTCAAGTTCATTACATCTGTTGTACACTTTATTTCTATTATTATTACATCAGGGCTTCCCTTGTGGCTCAGCTGATAAAAGAATCCGCCTGCAATTTAGGAGACCTGGGTTCAATCTCTGGATTGGGAAGATCCCCTGAAGAAGGGAAAGGCTACCCACTCCAGTATTCTGGCCTAGAGAATTCCATGGACTGTATAGTCCATGAGGCCGCAAAGAGTCAGATACACCTAGTGACTTTCAATCAACCAATCATTATTACATCAGCTCCACTTCAGATCAACAGGTGTTAGATCCCGGAGGCTGGGGACCCCTGCTCTATAGTTGACCTTAAGTTCCTTTTACTTTGACTCCTAATCTACAGGAAAAACCTTCCCAGAAGTAATGTTTCTTATAAAAGCATTAGCATCTAGATATTTTATTATTCAAAAAAATTTTCCCTGAAGGGTATGTAGACCCTAACTGCACTTCTGATCTATCTACAGAAAATTAAAGGTATTATAATTTAATTCTTTCATACTAGAATGTACTGTTCTTGAGGAAACAAAACAAAACAATGTATTCATCTCTTTATTTCTGATAATATAGATGCTCAATGAATGCTTGCTGATTAGTGTGATGAATGGATGGAGAGACAGATGGACAGATGGGAGAGACCTGTATATATGTATACCAAAGCATAGCAGCCCTCAACAGGGAAACAGTATGAGGAGGAGTCATCTCATTTCTTTGCCCTTGGTCCCAGAAATGTTATGTGAAATAAAATATTTCTCCAGTCCTCAAAGAACTTATAATCTAGGTGATAAGTGATGCAATAGAGTGTTTGCTTGCTGATTAACCTTTGGGAAATGCTTCCTATAAATGGAAATTCTAAATTACTTTTGAGAAACTTGTACCTGTCAGGTGATCAAAGCAGCATCTCTCTCTGATAAGAATAAGCAACGTGGCAGGTGAGGTAGTATAGGGAGAGAATTGACTGCCTTTGGCCTCATTTGGGATGAACTTAAATTGGCATATATGGTAAGTCAGGGGTGATTCATAGCATTCCCAGAAACCAGCCTGGGATCATTGCCAAGCTAACTGGGAAGCAGTTTTTAAATTTGAGAGATTGACATTTGGTCTCTCTTCTTCCAACAAAAAAAGATTCTGTGCTATTAAATGGAACATTTTCTCTCTCTATGTTCATGTGAATTTATTGTCTGTTTTGTCCATAATGATAATAATGGTAATATGTTTTTACTTACATTTTTTGTCTAAAAATCAAGTTTCGTGTATAAGTCATAAAATATTTTGGTATAAATATGTGGAAAAAAAAACTGCTCCAAAAGAGCAGCCTCAAAATTAGGCAAATTTAGTAACCTCCTTTGTGGAAATAATTGAAGGAGGCCAGGAAGGCTCTCACACACTCTACCATTGCCCCAAATGTCTGAATTTGTGCATTGAAATCTATACATCTTATTATGTATTTTTTCAGGCTTTTGGAGGCTCCTTATGAGAGTGATAACACTTAGTGGTACTAAATCACCTTTAAGTTGAATTCTCCAGGTATGTGATGCATGAGCCATCATAACATAATCATCTTCTCTCTTTCACTCATAAATTGGTGCCAGCACTCATGGAGTCAGAATCTTCCAGACAGATTTCTAGGTGGCCATGCCAAGGGGTTGAGATTGAGCTGCAAAATGATGTATATTTCTCTCCCAGTTCTGAATAGATCTACTCAGAGCTGGCAGAGAACAAGTGATTAGCCTACCTTTATGTCAATATAAAACAATGCAAATGATCACAGAAAAAAATAATCCCAGTGATAATTTTGCGCTTATCAATGATCAAAACGTTAGTCACTCCAAAGGAAAATATAACAATCATCTGGGCTTTTAATACTTGTGATAAATGAATGATGTAAAGTTAAGGAAAAGCACAAAGAAGCATTCATCTCCAAAAAAATTGATTTTGTGAATAAATGCTCCATATCCATTTTGAACATTGTCATACAGGACCCCAAGGAAATTGAATAAATGTATATGTTTTGCCCTAATGAAGCTTCTAATCAAAAGGAAAGCTACATTGTTGAACTATGAAACCATAAAATTCCATTAAGGAACTGAGTAAAAATATAAAGCAAGGACTAAGAGATTCAGAATTTAAAAAAAGAAAAACTGGCTAATAGCATAGTATAGTAACAGCATTTTAAAAACCTGTTTTTCCATACCATTTTCACAATTTTTTTATCATTTCTACATATGACTTATATAATTATTGAGATGAGATTTAAATTTCTATGAAGTATAATTGCTTTACATGCTGTGTTAGTTTCTGTTCTCTGCGTGTGTGTATGTTCAGTCACCAAGTCATGTCTGACTCTTTGCAACCCCAATGGACCGTAGCCTGCCAGGTTCCTCTATGCATGGAATTTTCCAGGCAAGAATACTGGAATAGGTCGCCATTTCTTCTTCCAAAGGATCTTTCCAGCCCAGGGATGAACTCCTATCTCTTGCATCTACTGCATCAGCAGGCAGGTTCTTCACTACTGAGCCACCAGGGAAGCCTGGTGTTTCTGCTGTACACCAAGGTGAATCTGCCATCGGTATATATCCCTTCCCTCTTGTACCTCTCTCCCATCCCTCTGTTCCCACCCATCTCGGTCAGCACAGGACAGCGAGCTAAGCTTTCTGTGCTGCACAGCCGGCTTCCACTAGCGATCTGTTTCGCACGTGGTAGTGTATATACGTCAGTTTTACTCTCTCAGTTCATCCCACCCTCTCCCCCGCTTCGCTGTGTCTACATTTCCACTCTCTATCTCCATGTCTCTATTCCTTCCCTGAAAATAGGTCCATCTGTACCGTTTTTGCGAAGAAGGCAGTGGCAACCCTCTCCAGTGCTCTTGCCTGGAGAATCCCAGGGACGGGGGAGCCTGGTGGGCTGCCGTCTATGGGGCACACAGAGTCGGACACAACTGAAGCGACTTAGCTGCAGCAGCTGTACCATTTTTGAAGATTCCACAGATATGCGTTAATATACGATATTTGTTTTCTCTTTCTGAGTTTCTTCATTCCGTATGACAGACTCTGGGTCCATCCACATCTCTGCAAGTGACTTCATTTTGTTCCTTTTCATGGCTGAGTAATATTTCATGTATATATGCACCACATCTTCTTTATCCATTCCTTTTTTGAAGGCCATTTAGATTGCTTCCATGTCCTTGCTATTGTAAACAGTACTGTAATAAATATTGGGGTACATGCATCTTTTAAAATTATTTCTGGCTATGTGCTCAGTAGTGGTATTGCTGGATCATCTGGTAGCTCTATTTTCAGTTTTTTAAGGAACCTCCCTGCTGTTGTCTATAGTGGCTCTGCCAATTTATAGTCCCACCAACAGTATAGGAGGGTTGCATTTTTTCCACACCTGCTCCAGCATTTATCATTTGTAGATTTTTTAATGATGGCCATTCTGACCAGTGTGAGGTAATACCTCACTGGAGTTTTGATTTGCAAATCAAAGCAATATTGACTTTTTAGTCTATATGGAATCTCTTCTTATTCTCAAAATTTATTTGATAAATGCTGGCATAGAATTTTTGTGAATGTCAAATATCACATTAGAAATATTTTTATTATATAAATCAAATAGAGCTTTTAAGCTGACTGTCCCACTGATTTATCATACTGAGCATCCCTGGTTATTGTGGGAGAGCAGTGCTTCTGATGGACCTATGGGTTGGTTTCCAGGTTAAATGTGAGGCACAAAACCTTAGTTTCTGTAAGCAAGGCACAGACTCCAGTCGAACCTTCTAGATATGCTGGTCCCAAATCCCCATGTCTCCTTTGTGGTGATGTGTTGAACCCAATCATATTTGTTGAACTCACGCTATGCACAATATATCAAATATGGTGATATAGTAAGGCATAAATATAAGGAGGATGGTTTTATTCTTTTAATAAGCTTACAATCTCTAGGAAAACAAAGAGAAACAGTACCCAACGTTACCCAACAATGAGTGCCAAACCCAATACAAACAAACTCTATACTTTCAAATATTATACCATACATTTTTACAGTGCTTAATAGCAACAATGCTAAAACTTAACTGATATAATGACTTAAGGTACCCACTGAATTAAAATCGCCAGCTTGATCCCAGAAATCCGAATTTTTAGAAAACTCAGCAATGACTCTGATGATCAGCCAGGATTGGCAGCCACTGTTTTAAAGTTTAGCAAAGTGAGGAACATTCTGTTAAAACCATTTTTTACTTCTGATAAAATAATCACAGTGATGTGGAGGGAAATGCCTTAATGAATGCTAAAGAAGGTAAGGCTTGCACTCAGGCCAGAGCAGACTGCACAAACTTTAAGGAAAAACAGATGATGTTTAGCATAAGGATGGAGGGGTGTGTTGATCACTCTGCTTCTTGTCACCATGAGTGTCCCAGAACCTGGTACCCTCTGCTCATAAGGATATATTGAGGATGGTCCAAATACTGTTAGGTGAAGGTCTTGATCATTTTGGGTGAGATTTCTTCTTTTCAGAAATGATTGAAAGAAGCTAGGACAGTCAACCCTCTGCATCCTCCAGTTCCACATCCACCAACAGTGGATCAAAAACATTTGGAAAAAAAATTCTATAGCATTTCAAAAATCAAAACTTGAATTTACCAAGCATGGGCAAGTATTTATGTAGCAATTACATTGTATTTACAACTATTTATATAAGATGACATTATATTAAGTTTTATAAGTAATATAGAGATAATTCAAAGTATATGGGAAGATGTTTCTAGGTTATATACAAATACTACACCACTTATATAAGGACGTCAGTGAATTTTGGTATCCGTGGGGGTCTTAGAATCAACCCCTCAGGGATACTGAGAAATGAGTGTATGCTATAGCCACAGGTGGAGCCAGCCTGAGTACAAGGACAGTTCATTGGCAAGAGTGGATTTGAGAAGCTCACTGAGAATTAGTATAAAAGCTCCAAAGCCCTCCTTTTATAGGAGAGGATGCTCTAAATCTCTCCCAAACTATGTACTTACCAGTAAGCGAACTCATACATTCACTTTATTGTTTTCTCTGCTTTGAGTTAAATTTTGCCTTTTTTACATCCTAAACCAATGTAACAATTCATTTATTAAATATTTACTGAAGACTAATTTTGGATAACATATTGTTCTTAGCACTTAGGAAATATTAATGAACAAATAAAGAACCTGTCTATAGTTTGGTGACCAATTGCTGTCATGTACTACAAGCTACTAATAACTGGAAATATTTGCTTGTTTGAGAGTAGGGCAGCTATAGTGTTTGCACCTAGCCAGTTAGTCTAGTTTTTTGATTAATATGATCATTCATTTGGTAATGATTTATGGAAGCCCTATAAACTAGTTAATCTATTTAGTGTATGTAACTGTTAGTACATTAATAATGAGCTTTTTCCTTAGATAATATACTTTTTAACATAGTTTAAATCCATCTGCTTCGAGAAGGAACTTAAAATGAGAATGAAGAGATTTACATATTTCAGTTTCCTACAGAAGACTGCCTGCTATATATGTAAGAGAACAGACATTATTTTCACCCTTAGCCATGAGTTAGATTTACTGATGGTTACCCAAAACATGACTTTGACTATAAATGTTGTGTTAAATGCTACTCTTTTCCCATTGACTGACATTTCCTTCAGGCCCCCATTAGGTCATCTTCCCCTCTACTTTCTATCTAAGCTTCTTCTACTAAAAGGCTTGTAAATACGGGCTGTATCTGAATGAAGTCATCTAGCTCATAATCTCATATTCTCTGACACCATGGGGGCTTTGCTTGTCTACATTTCCAGCCTGGCTCTTCAGATCTAATAACAGTTATTCATATTTTAATGAGAATTTTACTTAATATGTTTCCTGTCTGGACTATTTCTACTTTGTCTATTTCTCCTTATAATAAAAATGCCAAGCAGAGAAGGAAAACATCATGGCATGCTGTCACATGCCACAGGTGTGGCCACCAGCTCCTCCTGTTTGTTCCAACCCTGCTTTCATTTAATCCTGTCGTCCTCTGAAGTTATTGAACTTAAAAAAAAAAAATTCCTTAAATCACTTATGTTCCCAGTTTTATCTTATCTCTTTTATAGTTCCTGTCAATGTGTAGTCTTAATAAATTCCCAAAGAAAAGGCTATTTTTATGTGCTTGGTTCAAGACCTGCCAAAAGCACCCGTCACTAGTAGACTTTTTTGATATTTTAATAATTATATTCTTCAGGCTGTAAATTCTCTGGGGAAATAAACCTTGGTTCATGACTTCATTCCATGCTTTAAAATGGAAGACCCTAAAGTGTTTTTGTTCCTCTTGTTGATTATATCTGGCTATATTTATCATATTATAAATTAAAACTAAATTAATGACATGTTTATTGATAAATTCATTTTAAAATAACAATTATAAGTTAATTATATATTAATAGAAACACTATATTTCATTAAAAATACTATACTTTCCAAAACAGAAAAATAATATAGAAGAGTAGCATGCCTAGGTTAAGTAAGGTTCTTCTAGAGATCAGTGTTTCTCAAAATGTGATCCTCAGACCAGAAAATCACAAGTACCTGGAAACTTACTAGAAATACAAATTCATAGGTCTTAACCCAGATATATTGAATCATTCACCAGGGATGGGGCCTAGCAATCTGGGTTTCAACGAATGCTGATGCACACCGATGAGTGGGAACCACTGTCCTAGCCGTCTATTCTACTCAGGAACAAAGCATATCCCCCATTAAGAAAAGATGAATAAACAAGACACACAGCCAAGAACTGGAGCAAAATGGGGCCTTCTTTGAGTCATGTAAAACTCTTTCAGTTAGCAAGTACAACAAGAAACATAGAACTCTGGATAAATCGGAGATTATTGGGGGACCATCTGTTCCTGGAGAGGTATGTTGTTTCACGCTAAACAATAACAATGTATGTTGAAAACCACTGAGTTTAAGAATGAGGATTTTGGCTGAATTTGCATGAATGATTGAATGAATTGTGCCATGATCAACTATGTGTTATGGATACATAGACATGAGAGAACAACCCTCAAGCAGTATTTATGCTATCTTAAATGTATCTAGCCCTTTCAAACTTAAGTGAAAATAATTGAGACAGAGATATTAAGGAACTTGGCCAAAAGTCAACAGTGAGTGAGTTTCAGAACCTGAACTAGAGATTCAGGACATCTGACCCACAATCTAACACTAATGCTTTCACATATGTCAGAAGGCAGTAGCTTCACAGCTCATACAATGCAATTTTTACATATTTTCACACAGACTCTTCTACTAAAAGCAGAGCTGTTCCTCTGCCAGATTTTACTAAGTAACTAAATAGCTCCTTTAGAACTGAGTGCTGCATTCTGTTCAATGACTAGGAGTGGCAATTTAGCTTCTTTACATGTTATTCAAAACAGTGCAATTCCCAAACAGACAAGACAAGAACAATTCTCTTCCAGAAAGACAACTTGATACATTAATTGAAGCAGTGTTACTGAATCCAAAAGTAATTACATTCCCAAATACTTAAGAAGAATAAAGAGGGGGATTGTTTTCTTAAATAGAGACATGCAATTCAATGTAATGAATTAAAAAGGAAAGAAAGGGAAATTAAACTTGGATAAAGGACATCCTGACAGTATATACTAATGAATAATGGAGCACACTGCAAGAGAGACACAAAGAAGATCCATTACTTAGGAAGCTGCTTTCTCACAGCAAGATTTCCTTTTGTAAAGCTATAGGATGGAAGACCAGTTTCTGCTTTTATGCCTTATTTTGTATTTGGAAGAATATATTTCATAGATCTTGGAAAGGGAAAGGATTCTCTTAAAATAAAGGTCGTATATTTGCCACATATTTTAGTGGGACAACATTTCATTAGAGATACATATTACAATTAGGAAAAATTAAAACTATTCATGAAGCTTTTGCTATCGAAGAATAGTAAGGTTAAAAAGGATCTTGCACAAAAGCGTCAGGGATTTGTCCCCAAAAAATCTCAGCTTGTCAATGAATATTTAACCCTTGCTGTATAAATGCAAAGAGAAGAAAAAGCTAAAGTAAAGAGAGGTCAAGATTATGGTAGGAAATACATACATTGACAGAAAAGACAATAGTAATGAAAGTGCCCTTACGTTTGTTCATACTAGTCTCAGAGAAAAAGCTTTTGCATAGACTCCTGAGACTCATATAAGGAAGTAATGAAGAATTCCAGTCCAATCAAAGTTATATATTGTGGATAGACCATCACTGCCACAAACTTTTACCAGGATCAACAACTCAGTGTATCTGGCAAAATTAATAAAATTCATAGAAGAACTTTGAAAATAAGGGATTTTAGAGGTCATGAAATCATAGATAATAAAGCCATAAACTCTGATATAGAAGAAAGCTTAGAGATACTCTATTAAAATCATTTCTCATTGCTTTTCCTTCTTTTTTTCCTTGCTGTTTATTGAACATATTTCTAAACTTTACCATCATACTTTCTTACTTGTTCAAGCAAAAAATTCTGAACATAAATTATACTTTGAACTTTAATTAATGACTCAAAGTTATCAGCCTAAAGGAACATGTATTTAGTTCTC
The DNA here is from genome assembly GCF_016772045.2 of Ovis aries. Lineage (NCBI taxonomy): Eukaryota > Metazoa > Chordata > Mammalia > Artiodactyla > Bovidae > Ovis > Ovis aries. Next base: position 56,543,505 of record NC_056059.1, on the reverse strand, counting down.
TCTTGTTGCACAGTAAATTACCACAAACTTAATGACTTGAAAAATGCCTCTTTATATGCTTGTAGTTTCCATGGGTCTGGCCTGTATTAGCCAGTCCTATACTCAAAGTAATAGAGGAAAACAACCAAATGGGAAAGACTAGAGATCTCTTCAACAAAATTAGAGATACCAAGGGAACATTTCATGAAAAGATGGGCTCGATAAAGGAAAGAAATTGTATGGACCTAACAGAAGCAGAAGATATTAAGAAGAGGTGGCAAGAATACACAGAAGAACTATACAAAAAAAGAGCTTCATGACCCAGATGATCGTGATGGTGTGATCACTTCCCCAGAGCCAGATATCCTGGAATGTGAAGACATCCTGGAATATGAAGTCAAGTGGGCCTTAGAAAGCATCACTATGAACAAAGCTAGTGGAGATGATGGAATTCCAGTTGAGCTGTTTCAAATCCTGAAAGATGATGCTGTGAAAGTGTTGCACTCAATATGCCAGCAAATTTGGAAAACTCAGCAGTGGCCACAGGACTGGAAAAGCTCAGTTTTCATTCCAGTCCCCAAGACAATGCCAAAGAATGCTCACTACCGCACAATTGCACTCATCTCACATGCTAGTAAAGTAATGCTCAAAATTCTCCAAGCCAGGCTTCAGCAATACATGAACCGTGAACTTCCAGATTTTCAAGCTGGTTTTAGAAAAGGCAGAGGAACCAGAGATCAAATTGCCAACATCTGCTGGATCATGGAAAAAGCAAGAGAGTTCCAGAAAAACATCTATTTCTGCTTTATTGACTATGTCAAAGCCTTTGACTGTGTGGATCACACTAAACTGTGGAAAATTCTGAAAGAAATGGGAATACCAGACCACCTGACCTGTCTCTTGAGAAAACTGTATGCAGGTCAGGAAGCAACAGTTAGAACTGGACATGGAACAACAGACGTTCCCAATAGGAAAAGGAGTACATCATAGCTGTATATTGTCACCCTGCTTATTTAACTTATATGCAGAGTACATCATGAGAAATGCTGGACTGGAAGAAGCACAAGCTGGAATCAAGATTTCTGGGAGAAATATCAATAACCTCAGATATGCAGATGATACCATCAGAAAGTGAAGTGGAACTAAAAAGCCTCTTGATGAAAGTCAAAGAGGAGAGTGAAAAAGTTGGCTCAAAGCTCAATATTCAGAAAATGAAGATCGTGGCATCTGGTCCCATCATTTCATGGGAAATATATCGGAAAAGAGTGGAAACAGACTTTATTTTTTTAGGCTCCAAAATCACTGCAGATGGTGATTGCAGCCATGAAATTAAAAGACACTTGCTCCCTGGAAGGAAAGTTATGACCGACCTAGGTAGCATATTCAAAAGCAGAGACTTTACTTTTCCAACAAAGGTCTGTCTAGTTAAGGCTATGGTTTTTCCAGTGGTCATGTATGGATGTGAGAGTTGAACTGTAAGGAAAGCTGAGTGCCAAAGAATTGATGCTTTTGAACTGTGGTGTTGGAGAAGACTGTTGAGAGTCCCTTGGACTGCAAGGAGATCCAACAAGTCCATTCTGAAGATCAGTCCTGGGTGTTCATTGGAAGGACTGATGCTGAGGCTGAAATGCCAATACTTTGGCCACCTCATGTGACGAGTTGACTCATTGGAAAAGACTGTGATGCTGGGAGGGATTGGGGGCAGGAGGAAAAGGGGACGACAGAGGATGAGATGGTTGGATGGCATTACCCACTCGATGGACATGAGTTTGAGTAAACTCTAGGAGTTGGTGATGGACAAGGAGGCCTGGTGTGCTGCGATTCGTGGGGTCACAAAGAGTCAGACACGACTGAACGACTGAACTGAACTGATACTCACGCTTTGTGTCAGAAGGCTGATTTGAATGAAAAAAAATTAGGAGAAAAGAGTGTCTTGAAAGCTAATTTTGCTATGTTCTAGTTTTATAATTAATATAAAATGTTATTTGCCCAGTCATGTCTGACTCTTTGTGACCTCATGAACTGTAGCCCACCAGGCTCCTCTGTCCATGGAATTCTCCAGGCAAGAATACTGGAGTGGGTTGCTATGCTCTTCTCTAGGGGATCTTCCTGATCCAGAGATCAAACCCTGATCTCCTGCAATGCAGGCAGATTCTTTACTGTCTGCACCACCAAGGAAGCCCTTATGATTAATGTGTGTGCATGCTCAGTCACTTCAGTTATGTCTGACTCTCTGTGACCCTATGGGCTGCAGCCTGCTAGGCTCCTCTGTCCATGGAATTCCTCAGGCAAGAATACTGGAGTGAGTTGCCATGCTCTCCAGGGAATCGTCCTGACCCAGGATTTCAAACCTGCCTCTCCTGTAGGCAGATTGTTTTCCTCTAAGCCACCACTTCAGTACAGTTCAGTTGCTCAGTCATGTCCGACTCTTTGCGACCCCATGAATTGCAGCACGCCAGGCCTCCCTGTCCATCATCAACTCCCGAAGTTCACTCAGACTCACGTCCATCGAGTCGGGGATGCCATCCAGCCATCTCATTCTCTGTCGTCCCCTTCTCCTCTTGCCCCCAACCCCTCCCAGCATCAGAGTCTTTTCCAATGAGTCAATTCTTCACATGAGGTGGCCAAAATTGGAGTTTCAGCTTTAACATCAGACCTTCCAAAAAACATTCAGGAATAATCTCCTTTAGAATGGACTGGTTGGATCTCCTTGCAGTCCAAGGGACTCTCAAGAGTCTTCTCCAACACCACAGTTCAAAAGCATCAATTCTTCGGTGCTCAGCTTTCTTCAGAGTCTAACTCTCACATACATACATGACCACTGGAAAAACCATAGCCTTGACTAGATGGACCTTTGTTGGAAAATTAATGTCTCTGCTTTTCAATATGCTACCTAGATTGGTCTTAACTTTCCTTCCAAGAGGCAAGTATCTTTTAATTTCATGGCTGCAATCATCATCTGCAGTGATTTTGGAGTCTAAAAAAGTAAAGTCTGTTTCCACTGTTTCCCCATCTATTTCCCATGAAGTGATGGGACCAGATGCCATGATCTTCATTTTCTGAATGTTGAGCTTTAAGCCAACTTTTTACTCTCCTCTTTGACTTTCATCAAGAGGTTTTTTAGCTCCTCTTCACTTTCTGCCATAAGGGTGGTATCATCTGCATATCTGAGGTTATTGATATTTCTCCCAGAAATCTTGATTCCAGCTTGTGCTTCTTCCAGCCCAGGGTTTCTCATGATATATATACTCTGCATATAAGTTAAATAAGCAGGGTGACAATATACAGCCTTGATGTACTCCTTTTCCTATTTGGAACCAGTCTGTTGTTTCCTGTCCAGTTCTAACTGTTATTTCCTAACCTGCATATAGATTTCTCAAGAGGCAGGTCAGATGATCTGGTATTCCCATCTCTTTCAGAATTTTCCACAGTTTATTGTGATCCACACAGTCAAAGGCTTTGACATAGTCAGTAAAGCAGAAATAGATGTTTTTCTGGAACTCTCTTGCTTTTTTGATGATCCAGCAGATGTTGGCAATTTATCTCTGGTTCCTCTGCCTTTTCTAAAACCAGCTTGAACATCTGGAAGTTCACAGTTCACATATTGTTGAAGCCTGGCTTTGAGAATTTTGAGCATTACTTCACTAGCGTGTGAGATGAGTGCAACTGTGCAGTAGTTTGAGCATTCTTTGGCATTGCCTTTCTTTAGGATTGGAATGAACACTGAGCTTTTCCAGTCCTGTGGCCACTGCTGAGTTTTCCAAATTTGCTGGCATATTGAGTATAGCACTTTCACAGCATCATCTTTCAGGATTTGAAACAGCTCAACTGGAATTCCATCATCTCCACTAGCTTTGTTCATAGTGATGCTTTCTAAGGCCCACTTGACTTCACATTCTAGGATGTCTGGCTCTGGGTAAGTGATCACACCATCATGATTATCTGGGTCGTGAAGCTCTTTTTTGTATAGTTCTTCTGTGTTTTCTTGCCACCTCTTCTTAATATCTTCTGCTTCTGTTAGGTCCATATCATTTCTGTCCTTTATTGAGCCCATCTTTGCATGAAATGTTCCCTTGGTATCTCTAATTTTCTTGAAGAGATCTCTAGTCTTTCCCATTCTAATGTTTTTCTCTATTTGTTTGCACTGATCACTGAGAAAGGCTTTCTTATCTCTCCTTGCTATTCTTTGGAACTCTGCATTCAGATGCTTATATCTGTCCTTTTCTCCTTTGCTTTTCACTTCTCTTCTTTTCACAGCTATTTGTAAGGCCTCCCCAGACAGCCATTTTGTTTTTTTTGCATTTCTTTTCCATGGCGATAGTCTTGATCCCTGTCTCCTGCACAATGTCACAAACCTCTGTCCATAGTTCATCAGGCACTCTATCTATCAGATCTAGTCCCTTAAATCTGTTTCTTACTTCCACTGTATAATCATAGGGATTTAATTTAGGTCATACCTGAATGGTCTAGTGGTTTTCCCTACTTTCTTTAATTTAAATCTGAATATTGCAATAAGGAGTTCATGATCTGAGCCACAGTCAGCTCCCAGTTTTGCTTTTCCTGACTATATAGAGCTTCTCCATCTTTGGCTGCAAAGAATATAATCAATCTGATTTCGGTGTTGACCATCTGGTGATGTCCATGTGTAGAGTCTTCTCTTGTGTTGTTGGAAGAGGGTGTTTGCTATGACCAGTGCATTCTCTTGGCAGAACTCTATTAGCCTTTGCCCTGCTTCATTCTGTACTCCAAGGCTAAATTTGCCTGTTACTCCAGGTGTTTCTTGACTTCCTACTTTTGCATTCCAGTCCCCTATAATGAAAAAAAAAACCCATCTTTTTTGGGTGTTAGTTCTAAAAGGTCTTGTAGGTCTTCAGAGAACCATTCTACTTCAGCTTCTTCAGCATTTGTGGTTGGGGCATAGACTTGGAGTACCATGGTATTGGATGGTTTCTCTTGGAAATGAACAGAGTTCATTCTGCTGTTTTTGAGAGTGCATCCAGTTACTGCATTTCAGACTCTTGTTGACCATGATGGCTACTCCATTTCTTCTAAGGGATTCTTGCCCACAGTAGTAGATATAATGGTCATCTGAGTTGAATTCACCCATTCCAGTCCATTTTAGTTTGCTGATACCTAAAATGTCAATGTTTACTCTTGCCATCTCCTGTCTGACCGCTTCCAATTTGCCTTGATTCATGGACCTAACATTCCAGGTTCCTATACAAAGTTGCTCTTTACCGCATAGGACCTTGCTTTCATCATCAGCCACATCCACAACTGGGTGTTGTTTTTGCTTTGGCTTCATCCCTTCATTCTTGAGTTATTTCTCCACTGATCTCCAATAGCATATTGGGCACCTATCGACCTAGGGAGTTCATCTTTCAATGTCCTATATTTTTGCCTTTTCATACTCTTCATGGGGTTCTCAAGGCAGGAATACTGAAGTGGTTTGCCATTCCCTTCTCCAGTGGACCACATTTTGTCAGAAGTCTCCACCATGACCCGTCCAGCTTGGATAGCCCTACATGGCTTGGCTTAATAGTTTCATTGAGTTAGACAAGGCTGTGGTCCATGTGATTAGATTGGTTAACTAACACACAGTCAGCATTCAATAAATTGGTATTTATTATTAATCTTTCTTCAGTGGCATAGTATTTTGGGCTTGCCGTATCTATAAGTGATTTCCTCTTCCCCCCATTTGCTATAGCAGTCTGCTATTAACACCAATGATTCTAATCTTTGCATTTTTGCTGCCCTTCTTATCATTTTTTTTTTTACCTCGCTTGTAAAGCCAAGGCTCTATTCCTTTTCTTAAAATCTGATAGGACTGATAATCACAGTATTTTTTTGTTTATGCTTGATAAATTAATTACCTCAATCAGGATAATAGGGATTTACAATGAAACATATTTTTCTCACATAGTTTTTGTGCTCTTTGTTACAAATAGGCTATGAATTTCTCTTCCATGCTCCAGAATCCAGACTGATCAAACTTTCTTATTTGAGACATTACTGATCTCAGAGGAACATAATGGAAACACTGGAAGGCTCATGTAGCTTCTGCTTAAATATGATACTCATATGTCACTGGGCACTCTAAATTATATGACCAGAGTAAAAACAATGGGGCAGGAATTCACTGCCTTTCCACAGAGAGAAGTGGCAAGTATTTTAGTACAATCAGTTACATTTCAGTGGTCATCTTTGTAGTTCAACTATTTTCAGCTGTCATGCCTGTTTTTTCTTTATGTTCAACGGCTGTTCTATGGCTATCATGCTGTGTTTTATGATGCTTTGTGGAAGGGGTATTATTCATCATTTTTTATAATATAATCTCAGAAGTACATTATTTTAAAATTGCAACCAAAACATTCTGAAAATAATATTTTTAAATAATCTTAATTCAGAAATATACTCTGAATATATGTAACCCATTTTCTTTTGCTGGCAAACCATAGCAACACTTTATTCAAAATATTTCAAAAGCAAGAACGTAATTATTTAGAAATCAAATAATTTAATCACATTTATTTGAAAGTGAAGTGAGTCAAAAATACATATACTCTGTAATACTTTTAATAGTTTATACTTTAAAATTTTATTTCCAGATAATTTCAGAGAAATTACACCATTTCCTATGATCAGTAATAGATTACACTCTCATGTCTATTGCATTGACTGAAGAAACAGAAAATACAATGTAACATAAAGGTCTCTATAACACAAGAGTTTTCATATATTTTGTTTCTTTATATCAAATGAGAATTAGACATTTCAGAATATTAGAGCATAATTTAGCCACAAAATGATGTACTGTTACACTAACAATATACTGATCATGAATGAGGTTACACTCCAAAATGGCTTATAACAAATATTTTTAAAGTATCATGCAAAACAATTATTTGACAATATAAAGAATTTTGTATGTAAAGTCTTGAATGTTTCCTTAGTTTTATCTGAGATACAGAGGCCCTCTTGTGGTGATATCTAGGCATTTGCAGTGACTGTTTTTTAAGTTTCAACTTGTCTGGCACAGATATGGCTTTTCAAATGAATTAAGTCCTGGGTCATTTAAAATTTTTGAGGTCTTCAGCATGTATAAAAATGGCCAAAAAGATGTCTACAAAGAATATAATATAGTTCATTTAAACTTTTTAGGACACCTACTAAAACGAAATATAAATCTGCTCTTTAAAATGAGAGAAAAGATCAAAAATACTAATTCACAGTGTATGACTGGGTGTGTAGGCTATCAACAGAACCAAATTTAAATGTGTACAATACTCAGCTTTCAGGGGAGTCAGTTTATCTCTGTGATTTTGACATGACTGTTTCTGGTAACACAGATGAGTGAAACCTAATATTTAGTTCCTCTGGGTCAAATGTTCCTCTTTCCCAATTGTCCCAATTCCCTGCCTCAGTTCCTGATGCCACCCTGCCTAGTCTTGTGAACAGATGAATTGTCTCAAAAGACTATAAACTAAAATAAAAAATATTTCATATCTAGCATAGTACACAGCCTGCTCTATTTTCTTCTCTTTTCCTCCTATGTTACTCTAGGGTCTGTGCTTACCATGAAAAATGAAAATAATAATTGAGAGAGTACTTTGAGCAGGAATTATGTAGAAAGGGCAGTGACCTTCAGCTTCTCTGTATGTAAATATCACTTGAGAATATAGATTCTTCAGGTCCGTAGCCAAAATTTCTGACTTAGGGGTCCTGTGAAACTCAATTTTAATACCCATTCCAGATTTTTTTAGGTCCATTTGGCTACAAGAGTAATTCTTAGCTTTGGCTATAGAATCAACTGAGGGACTTTAAAATTCTGATTCCTAGGATTCACTCAAGATTACTTCAATCAGGATTTCTCAGAATGGGTCCAGGCACCTCCTGCTGATTCTAACATGCAACTAATTTGAGAACTACTGGAATAGAGCACAGAAGCATGGATGTGCGGTAGCCTGAACAGCCTAGGACCACCAGGTACCCACTTAAAGTTCAACAAAGTTGGGTTGATTGTCTCATTGCAATGAGGGAGATTGCACACTGAAGGAACAGTGGTGTCTCACTGAGGAACGGCCAAGACAGGGTTATTTTAGGTCATGGGTATAGGGTGGAGTTGAGTATTTTTATAGACTCAAAGCAAAACAGCTTGTATAAAGAAATCAACATCAGGTCTGCACTGCAAAGTGCACCTACAGTCCTGTTTCCTTGGACACACTAACGTTGAGACAGAGGGGCAGTGTTGTATCCAGAAACCCTTTATCAGAGGCTCTGCACTCAGGTTGTCAATCAAGACCATTTTTCTGTGTCAAAGTGACTTACATCCTCCAGACAAGAGAGGGATATTTCCTTCTTACTGATATGATTTCAGACAGCAAACTTTCTGATAGTCTGTGATTTTGGATAACAAAATTTCTCAGTATGTAAGAAAGCAGCAGTCACTCAAAGTGGACACTTTGCAGCTGCAGTGTATTTAGTGAAGAAATACTGAATCCTGTTAACTTTGCAACTGGTTTCATCTGTGTCAGTTATTCCAGCTTGATGAATGGCAGAGCAGAGTCTGATCTAAATTTTACCTTTTCAGACAGAATATTGGCCCCAACTCTGTTGCTTTCAGAAGGAAGATGGCACAGGAAGAGGGCCCAAGCATGACAGCGTGTAGATATGATTCATGCATTAATTCAGCAGAGACTTACTGAGTCCCTACTACATGTGGGGGCCTGTGCAGGGTACTGGAAATTCTGTGATGAACAGAACTGTCTCTTCCCTCAAGAAACTTTCAGACTCGTAGAAAAAAACAGATAAATAGGCAAATACAGCAGGGCATAGGTGCTGTAACTAGGGCTGCCAAGGACAATTAACTGAGTCTTGGTGGTTCAGGGGACTAGAAAAAGTTTACCCTAGGTTATGGAAGAGAGAGGGCTATGGAGGGGAAGGGGGCAAGGGAGTCAAAGGCAAAATGTTGGAAGCAGAGGAAAAAGGACTTTGAAAACAGAATCATCTAAGCTCTGATCCAGGCTCTACCAGACTGGGTATCACTGTAATCCTGAACTGCAGTTTTCTCATCTGTAAAATAAGGATACCAAAACAGAGACACATTCAGTAAGTGCCAGACAGAGTACTGAGTAATAAAATTACATCAGTGAACAAAAGAAACAAGCTCCCTGACCCTTGGATAACATGCACGAAGGTGGAGGTTTACAAAAATAATAACTATAATTGAATTATAAATTATTTAGTATATTAGGTAATAAATGCAGAGTGGATAAAATTGAAAGTGCTAGTTGAGGGCATGAGAATGGCGAGTGGAGGTTTAAGGATGTGAAGTCAGAAAAAAACCCTTTGACATAGTCCAGGGGCATCTGATGAGGTTAGGGACAAGACGCTAGCTTGACTAAGCTACAGGGGAAACCCAAGTCCTGCGTCAGCTACTCTTTCGACCTCACTTGACACTTCCCTTTCTTCTGAACTACTGCTTTTTTAAATTCAGGAAGCCTATGTCCCTTAGATGAAGTCCTCATTCTGTACACAGCAATGATGCCCAAGACCTCATTGCTAAATGGCCTTGTTTTGCAGCCACTATTTTCAAGGGCTCTCTATGTGTCTGAATAGCTAGGTATGGTAATATGGCTCTAACTATTGGTGATTACTGATATCTACTGCAAATAGCCCAGTATTTGGGCATCACCTGTTTTGTGTTAGGTCAATATGCAATATTATCCTAATCTGTCAGTCTCTTAAGTCTAAGGGAACATTTAACTAACTGAGCTGAGACACATAGCAATAATCATAACCCATCCCACCTCCTGGGCCTTTTCCCATTCCCATCCTCAAAAGTGGTATCTGTTTGTACCACTGATATGAATTAGAGATATTGTTTTTCAAAATGAGAAGTAGGAATAGAGAAAGTTTAGGAAAAAATAGATATATCGATTTCCCTCCTTTATTCTCCTTAGGTTAGTAGCAACATGATGTGGTAGGAGCCAAGCCAACAACCTGCCTTTGGATCCTATGTCGCTCAATTGCGACATTAATCAAGGCACTCAGTCTTTATAGTCTCCTTTCCTCTCTTGTAGAACTGGGCTGTGTACCTTCCTTTTAGGGCACTGGAAGAATTAAAGGAGTAAATACTTGCAAAAGACTAAGCCAAAAGACCCTGGTTCATTACAGGCAATGAACAATATATTGATCTCATTCCTTGGTTCTTCTTTCTTTTTTAACCCATAAAGCATAACCAGGGGACTGTCTCTTACTCTATTTCTTTGCTCCTGGCATTAAACAGATTGTCTGACCCAGGGTTTGTATTCAGTAGTACATATATACTGAATAAATGGATTTAACATTTTTTTTTCATTGAAAATTAGCTATATTTGCTAAGGTCTCTTACATCCTGGAATCTGCCCATGCCTGCTATATTACTTCCCTTCATATACTTTGTTTTAAACTGGCAATGACAATAGGATATGATCTGTTCATTCGTAAAAGAAATATTGTAAAAGATTTAAGCCGATATCTGTTTTATCCAATAGACCAATCAAAGACAATCCAAAGGCTTACCTATGGTGTAGAATTTCATGTTATTCACCTCAAAGTGATCAATTTATACAAATCAATATGAATTAATATAAAAGTGGTTAATTAACTGATTAATAAATTTATTAATTAAAGCAGTCAATTTTATTAATTTATGTAAATTATAAATTTATATAAATATACTTAAATATGCTGTTTTCTTATGAATCTTCATAACCTGATAATTAGAATATAAATGGCAACTTAGCAATATGTATCAAGAGCCTTAAAAGTTTTCCTAGTAAGTAACCTCATTTCCAAAAATGTATCCAAATGAAATAATTTATATACACATGTAGAAAATGATCATGCACCATTTTTTGAAAAGAAGGAAATCATCTGAACACCCAACAAGGGAAGAAAGGATGAATGAAGCAGGGTAAACAATTATAGTCATCTTAAGTACAGGCTTAGAAGAAATTAATACACATATTCACCAATACCAATAGATAACTACAGAAAGTTAATAAAAACCCTGTTCATGAGAGGTGCAAACTGGAATCTACTAAAATCCCTAGTTACAGTGAAATGGATATGTAACTTATAGTATCTGCATATAATGAAATAGTATTTATTTATGAGAAGGAGCAAGCAATTGCCACACAAACAAGATGAATGAATTTCAACAAAGTAAATTTGAATTCAAAAGCCAGACATTAAAGAATATATAATGTATTATTCCACTTTTTAAATTTTTTTAAAATGGATAATACTAAAATTAAGTGGGAAATAGATGGGGAAACAGTGGAAACAGTATCAGACTTTATTTTTTGAGGCTCCAAAATCACTGCATATGGTGACTGCAGCCATGAAATTAAAAGACGCTTAGTCCTTGGAAGAGAAGTTATGACCAACCTAGACAGCATATTCAAAAGCAGAGACATTACTTTGCTGACTAAGGTCCGTCTAGTCAAGGCTATGGTTTTCCCAGTGGTCATGTATGGATGTGAGAGTTGGACTGTGAAGAAGGCTGAGCGCCGAAGAATTGATGCTTTTGAACTGTGGTGTTGGAGAAGACTCTTGTGAGTCCCTTGGACTGCAAGGACATCCAACCAGTCCATTCTAAAGGAGATCAACCCTGGGTGTCCTTTGGAAGGAATAATGCTAAAGCTGAAACTCCAGTACTTTGGCCACCTCATGCGAAGAGTTGACTCATTGGAAAAGACTGTGATGTTGGGAGGGATTGGGGGCAGGAGGAGAAGGGGACAACAGAGGATGAGATGGCTGGATGGTATCACTGACTCAATGGATGTGAGTCTGAGTGAACTCCGGGAGCTGGTGATGGACAGGGAGGCCTGGTGTGCTGCGATTCACAGGGTCGCAAAGAGTCAGACACGACTGAGTGACTGAACTGACTGACTGATGATTGTGAAGTGAGATAGTTATTAAAACATTTAAAGATATTGGAAAATGCTCATAATTTAATAAAAGACAGTAACATTTAAAACTATATATAATATATGATCCCCATTCTGCAAAAAAAAAAAAAAAAAGTTGCTGTGAGAAACATCAGTCAGGATCTCAATAGGAAATGTATGACACACTCAAATTAGGATAATTAGAGGAGGCTTTGTCTTAAAAGCCTGGGCAGGGTGTGGGGGACCACAAGGGGCAGCGATGCAATAGTGTTACTACCCCAGACCTGATGAGACATGAGCAGGAGAGGCTCCCAGTGCCAGGAGAGAGCTGTTCATAGAGGAGAGGGTCACTGGCCCTTAGGTAAAGATGCAGCCTGGCTGCAGTGAATTCAAGGGAGGAAGGAAGGGAACATTTAACTCATTCTCCTCCATCCTCCCAGCCTCCCACTGGGGCTCCCTGCTAACCCTGAAGCCAAAGTGTCATGGCTGTGGTCCTTACAGGTCAGCCCACCAGGAGGAGCACAGGCTGCACGGGGAGGGTGTGGGCGTGGCACACGTGCCCTCTGATTGCCGAAGCGGGAGGAGGGGTTTCAGAGAAGACCCATTTTGTTCTTTATGTACCTGTCTATTTGTTGCAATAATATACAAGGTTTTTAATTCTAGGGGAAAATGTGCGTCCGAGTGTGTGAAGGGATGTGTGCCTGTGAGGTTATGAATGTAAAGGAATTTATGTGTGTGTGTGAGAGACAGTGCAGGTGGGTATGTGTGAGCGTGGATATGAACGTATACAGGTAATGTGAGATGGTGTACTTGTGCATGTATCTGTGGGGTATGAATGGTAATGAGCGTGTGTGTGTATGAGTTGTGGGAGGGAGGCGTGGATGCATTTGTGAAAGCCCGGGTGTGAGAGTGCACAAGTGGATCTGAGGTGGTATGTGCGTAAGGTTGTCTATGGTGGGGAGTTGTATGTGAAAAAGCGTGTTAGTGTGGGAGGCTGTTTGTGTGTGAGTGTGAATGCATGTGAGAATGTTGTACAGGTGGATGAGAGTTTCTGTTCCTGTAAGGGGCAGACATGTTTGTGACAGGTGTGTGCGAGGGGACGTGTGCATTTATATGAGTGAGTACCCTTGTTGGGCTGTGAGGACAGAGAGAGGGTGTGTGAGATGTGTGTGAGTGAGAGGGAGGCGGGTGAGTAAGACTATGTGTGAAGATCTGTGTGTATTAGTGTGCATGTGTGCATAAGCATGCACATAGGTGCATTTATATGTTGATGCATCTGTAACATAGAAGTGAAAACGTTTCCTTCAAGGAAAATAGAAAAGTGGAGAAAATATTTTCATAATAGTAGTCTCTAGTGGTGGAATAAGAGGCAGATCTAATTTTCTTGACTCTTCTGTTATTTTGTAGTCAAAAAAACAATGAACATTTCAGTCTGTTTCCTTCATTCCCAGAGCACATGGGAAATATTGTACTTTTCTGGAAACAGGTAAAAATAATAAAACATCTTGACTGTTATAAGGTTTCTTGACAAGAATGTGTTTGAAAATTGGACTTCTCTCTTTCTTAACATATAACCATACAGATATCTTAAGTCTCTGGTTAATTTATAGAATGAGATCCTGTCTTTACATATGAGAACCATATGAATGTTTAATTCTTCATATAATTTCATTAATTTTCAGCTGTTCCCATAATCAAAACTAATAGTTATTGGTATTTGCAATCCAAGGCCCTATGGTCTTCCATTAGTGGATTGGCATTAAGAATCTAATGAACCACCATGTCACGCTGTTTCGGGAGCTAAAGTGCTTTAGGGTTACCAAAGCCTCAAAGTGTAAACACAAATATTAACAGGGATTATCAATGATGGAGTGGCTTAGGTAATTATTACTATTTTTTCTTTTAATTTTTTCCTTTTTAAGGCAGCTTTTTAAAAAATAGTGATCCTGTAGGGCTTATGTAATAAGGTTTCTGTCAAACTGGTTTAGTAGCAGGTTGTTTTCCTAAGTCTGCACAAAAGACACCACTATTCCATCATCTCTCTGCTGCCTCACTTCACTGATAATAAAATATGAGGCTTTCCAGATTCTAGGCTATATCTTACTAAAAACTTGTGGCAGTCAATGGCTGGAGTGTTAGTCTATTTTTAATTTATTTCAACCTTGGCTGTTTTTTAAAAGTGATTTTCTATCATCAACATCAGGCCTCTGCAGCCTAATTTATTTTGCATTGTTACCTGTGGGCTCCACAGTATAACTAGAATGTGAATTAGCTACTTGGAGTTCTGAGTGACTAGTTTACTTTTATGTAGATTATAATAAAAAGGAATTCTGTATATCATATATATATATATATGTATTACCTTTCTTTTATACTTAACGTGCTACCTCAGCTATTAAAATATACACAGGACATATTCTATTACAAATGCTATTTAGTTTGGCTTAAGACAATCTTGCTTGCAGAACATACGTTACTGAACCCTGAGCAAGGACTCAAACCCGCAGATGCTTTTTATGGTCTGATTAGTGCTTGTCAGCACTCTGCTTGTCTCAATATTGCATCTAGCAAATAGTTCACTTCAAACAACATTACTGGGAAACTTCTAGTAAAATGTTAACAGAAACCATCTTCAAACCATCTACGACCTTTTTTCTAGGGCTAAAGCAAGAGCAGTGGGGCTTAATTCGGCCACCTCAGACCACTGCTGTGGTTCAGTGAACACTTTATTATCCCACTTGAATTTGAGCTCTTCTGCAAGATCATTCCTGCCGATCTTGCGGAGATGGCGAGCTAGGAGGCGAAGTTTGTCGGTGGAATTTGGGAGTGATCTTTTCCAAAAACAAAGAAGTTCATGGGTCTGTTCTGTGAGATCATCAGGGTTCTTCAGTTTGATGAGCTGAATGGTGCTGCGGCGAAGAGGGAGTGAGGAGGAGAGACACAGGGCATTCTCCTCTGAGAGCTCATCCGCCAGCCAGTAGAGCAAGTTGTCCCACAGGGCTTCTGCCAGAAACACAGGGGACACTCAGAGTTAGAACCCTTTCCTGGGGGGTGTGCTCATCCAACCCTCCACCTGTTCACAGGAAACCTGTTCAATCTCTGGTTTGGCCTCTCGGCAGCAGAATGATGTCGGCCCACCCAGAACAGCTGAGAGCCTTTGGGATCTTCTTCTGAGGGAACCACCTATTGCAGAGGGTTAGAAATGCTTCTCCAATGTTAACTTCCCTGAGATCAAGGAGGGCTTGTTAACATGGTACTCAGGTCCCCACCCTGGATAGTCTAAATAAAACTAGGATATGGGCAAAACTTAGCATTTTTAACAAGCACCCGCATGACGCTGATGCTGAGGTCCCCAACCACATTTGAATAGTACTATGTTAAAAGACATTTTTAGGTTCAAAAAATACTTCTCTTAACTAGTGCTAACCTAATACATAAACAATTGCAGCAGTTAGGCAATCCTCACACCCCAGTCCCCCAACTACAGACATACACACGCACACATACATAAACTCACCAAGATCCACTCTCCACAGATGAGTTCTACAGAAGGTCCATTGCATGTCCTTCCCTTGGCTTCTGGACTATTTAGAACCATAAACATCTCTGAATATATCCCATATGTTCAGCTTACCCTTTCCCTTACCCTGTGACTCCTGCTACCGCTTAAATGTATGATTCCAATTTTCTATTGTTGTTACTTATTTT
The DNA here is from genome assembly GCF_016772045.2 of Ovis aries. Taxonomy (NCBI): domain Eukaryota; kingdom Metazoa; phylum Chordata; class Mammalia; order Artiodactyla; family Bovidae; genus Ovis; species Ovis aries. The sequence continues at coordinate 56,527,882 of NC_056059.1, read as the reverse complement.
GTTGTGTAGCCCTCACTCTTAGAAAACCCCTCAGACCCCACCATCTCTCTCCTTCCGCATGTAAGTTCTAACCTGCATCACAGCCACTTTCTCCCACTCATGCGAAAGTCTGCACTAGTTTCCCTGGTTTGGTGTCAGAAAAGAGCTCTCTGTCTGCCACCTTTTACTGTATTCTATCCACCTCCTCACATAGATTGCACCTGCTTTTACATGATAAATCATACCACTTTTCTGTGAAAGCTACTCAGGAAATGGAGCCAACACATCCGTCCTCTCCACTGTCACTTTCATACCAACATTCCGCTTCCTTCCTGCAATATATTCATTTTAATGCCCACGCTACATGGGTAGGCCTTCTTCTCCCTGACAGCATCATCTGTCTCTTGCCGTTGGCAGGCCCCGTCATCAGCAATCCTGTCAATAACTATTTGCACCTCTGACCTCCTCATTTCTAAATCTCATCAACATCACCGACCTGTGTGATGACTCAGAAACTGACTTTCATGGCCAATCCTTACATTTCATCACCAGCCGGAATTTTTCTGTCTCCTTGGCTTCACCTGCTCAGTATTATTGCTAACCACTGCCCCTAAACCTCCACAGCTTTTATTCCTTTGCTCCTGCTTAATATGCTTCTTGCCTCATTACAGCAAGTCCTTTGACGCCCACACCATTCCATCATGTCTGCCTTTGAATGCATACTACCCATAACAGTCAGCTCTATATGTCAATGATGGGCTTGCATCCTCCTTAAAGTCTGCTGTCCTCTTTAGCTTTCGATGTTCTCAATTTGTCAGCCATCAATTCTGTCTTACTTACATGGTAATCAACTACTGAGATATCCCAGGTTATAAAAGAAACAGAATGTGATCCTCAAGTTCTATGTTCTGCACACATTTTAAGTCTTCAGCAGCTTACAAATTCATTAAAAATTCTGTTTCCCGAGTTCAATTTAAAATTTTCCACAGGAGTGTCGATCAAGTCTCAGTCTCACTCTTACTGTGTTTCACTTAGCCAGCGGCTCTTCCTCCTAACTTTCCCCAAGGCCATTTGACCTGAGTTCTCATCATCTCACGTTCATTTCAAAGTCACTTTTTTATAGAATCTCACTCCACTGTGCTTGACGGGTGCCATCCCCACAGTGTTTTTCATCAAATAATTTCCCTTCACACCATTTCCTTAACCACTCTTCCATCAGGCTCTTTCCAGGCTTCCCACAAGTAGTATCAGGCTTTCCTTTCCTTGTTTCTCCTACTGTTTCTAGCTCCCAGGCTCGCTCTCTGCTTCCTATTCCATAAAATCTTTTTGTGCCTAACGTAAATTTGATGCCTTAAATCCATCAATATAAACTCTTTCCTAGGCCCTTGCTTTGGGGTTATATAGCCTCTTTAAAAAAAATTATTTTATTTAAGTATTGTTGATTTATATGGTGTGTTAATTTCTTCTGTGCAGCAAAGTGACTCAGATATGTATACATTATTTTTCATATTCTTTTCCATATAGTTTATCACAGCATATTGATATCCTCTTTTAAAACTCTGTTTAAGCTTTTCTTTCCAATCTTTCTAAAGCCCTCTTAGATACTACTTATAGCAAATGATTCTGCATCTTCTCCAGCTTCCACAGAGCATTTTACTCCTTCCCATGGGTTCCATGGCCTGCCCTGGTGTTCCTGTTTTCTCTCTCTTCCCTCAGTGCTGACTTTCTTCCTCCTAATTGTGCTGAATTGCTGCTTCCTAGCTCAGGCCCCTTCTATTTCTGCCCCTCCCCTTGAAATTCACCATCTGCCATAACCATCTCCCCTGGGAGATGTGAAATATCCCAGATCTAGTGTATCGTCATCTTTAACTCTGTTTTCCTAAATCCCGGTACAGGCACACCTTGTTTTCTTGTGCTTTGCTTTATTGCCCTTCATGGATACTGCATTGCTTGTTGTGGTTGTTCGCAAATTGAAGATTTGTGGCAACTCTGGGTCAAGAAAATCTATGAGTGCCATTTTTCCAACATCTTTGCCCACTTTGTGTCTCTGTGTCACATTTTGGTCCTTCTCACAGTTTTTCAAATTTTTTCATTATTTTATTTGGTATGGTGATCTGTGATCCGTGATCATTGATGTTACTATTGTAAAAAGATTATGACTCACTGAAGGCTCAGAAAACGGTCAGCATTTTTTTAGCAGTGAAATATTTTTAACATATGTACATTAGTTTTTAGACATAATTCTATTGCACACTTAGACTACAGTATAATGTAAATGTAACTTTTAAATGTACTAGGAAACCCCAAAATTCATGTGATTTTATCATGATATTTGCTTTATTGTGATGGTTTGAAACCAAACCCGCACTCATCTGCAATATTCATCTCCTGGTTATCTTTACCAGTTTATAGTACAGCAAATTTAAATTCCACATTACTAAAATTGAAATCAACTTTAGTTTTTCCCTCCCTCCACCTGATCCTTTACTCTATTCACTATTTCAGTAAATGGGACCACTCAGCTTAGTATACTAACACACATAAGATTATCCCAGTTTCTCAAAGCCTATTGTATCTTATCACCTATACTCAAGTTTTATTGGCTCTAACTGTAATCATACCTCAGATGTTTCTCCCACTTTATAGTCTTATGGATTCAATCATGCCCTACCTCTTTTTTCTGGAAAACTACAAGAACCAGGGTTATAACTCATACCCCTGCTATCAATGTAGGCTGACTTTCGTCTCCTACACAACTAACAACAAGAAGTTTTCAAAGTCTAATCTGATCTTGTTCATTCCTTGTTAATACATCTCTTGGGGCCTCCTTCATTGTCTAAACTTCTCAACTTAGCATTTAAATCTGTTTATAATTTTATCCTGCTACCATCACCCTGCAGCAGCTCAGATCGCATTGGCCATGCAAGACCACATTGTATAACAATTTAAGATTCCCTGGTACACGTAAGAAAGCTCACTATACCCTTGTCCTCTCTAGTGGTTGTTACCAGTGGGAGTGGGAGAGCTTTTATTTGAACACCAAGTTCTTCAAAGTCAACACTATCAACCCGCTGGGTTTTCATCTACTACTATTGTTGTTTTAGTGGGGATTTTTTGTTTGGTTTTGGGGGTTTGGGCTTTTGTGTTTTCTTCTTGCTCTATCTCCTGCTCTCACTGAAAATATCAATTTTATTGCCTCTGAGAGAGTGTATAATGCTAAGGTTTATGCCCATCCTACTTACTTCTAATTTAATTCAGCAAAGCTTGTGAAGTGTTTATACACCTCCACAAAGAAAACCCCTAAACGAAATGCTATGCCATCAGTTGGGAGACTGACACAATAGTCAAGACGCACTCAATGATATCTTTCGAAGACCTATAAATTGTCACAATAGTAATTATTAGCATCACAAAATGAATCATTCAGAGACTAAAAAAGAATAAAAGTGTCAAATTCTGAAATATGTGTCATTGTTATATAGCTGGATTAACCATAACCACAATCAAATTTTATATTTCTCTTGTGGTTTCATACCTCTATATATACCTCTATTTAAAATCTATTTTAAGATTCAAAACCTAATAGTCAACATTTCAGAACAAACCATAGTAGTTTGTTTACCAAATAAAGCAATTACTAGTTACCTTAGTTAAACAGTACTTAGTAAAGTTTATATTTCTTATAGACTTTCATAAAAGTGTAACTACATCTCCATGTAGGAATTTTGTTTGTATGTACATGACTTATAAAGGAAAACTTATTTATTCGGCTGATAAGAAATGATTATTTAGCAAACTATTGTTAATAGCGAAGTTCTCTGTTTTTTCTAAGATTCACATAAAATATAAAATATAAGAAGAAAAGAGCACCATCATAATGAGGACACAGCAAATATTCCTTACCGAGTGGATCTGCAGAAATTCTTTTGGTACTCTGTGGACGGTTGATTAATTTTTCATGCTTTGGAGAGAAAGGGACACAGAATAAGCAGAAGAAATCATTAATTTATGAACAAGATACACATAAAAGTCCTTCTGAACTTCACCCCTGTTTGGGAAAAGTCCTGAATTGCATGCCTTGCAAAATTACATTGTGTATTTGTGTCTGCATGCTCAGCAATTGCTTTCCCAAGATAAGGCAACATATATTAACACAAATCTTTCAGAAAATATAAATCAGGAATATGCATATAAATATTATTATAGCAGTTTAATTAACTCTGAATAAACACTTTCTAAACTAAAATTTAAAACTGTTAATACAGCTAACAAAGAGCAAGCTACCTCTATGATACAAACATAATATTTAGTAAAAGCCACTGTGGCCCAGGCACCTTGCTCAACACTCAGCACCAGGCCTGGTACCTGGTGGATACTCAAACATTAGTTTTTGTGAATAAATGAGTGAATCAATGTGCAGACATAATGCTAAAAACAATCAAGTCTTTAAGCCAATATTATCCTGAAATCAACATTTCGTCAAGAATAAATCAAATATATAATCATTACTTTTCTACACTGTCCACAGAATGGTTTGTTCTCAGTTGCTATAGAATCAGGAAAAATAGCACAGGAGAGTAAGTAAAAATATAGAAGTTTGAAAACCTGGTCAGTGCTCTGGACAGTTTATTTTCGTCCTCAGCTCTGAAACATGATTTAATAAAAGCACACACACACCTCAGAAACCTATACACAGATATTCATAGCAACTTTATTTGTAATAGCTAAAAACTGGAAATGACTAAAATTTTTTGCAGCAGGTGAATGGCTAAAAAAACTATTGAACGTCCACAGGTGGGATACAATTAAATAATAAAGAGGATAAGTCACTGATAAATGCCACACCTTGCATGAACTTCAGAGTATTGTGCTGAGTGAAAAATTTCAGTCTCAAAAGGTCATATATTGTGATTCCATTTATATCACATTGTTGAACTTATAGAATTACAAAGATATAGAACAGATGGGTGATTTCCAGGGGTTAGGATGCTGGTAGAAGATTATAAAAATGTAGCACAAGGTAGGTCTTTGTAATGCTAGAACAACTGTATATCTTGAATGCAGTGGTTACACAAATCTACACATCTGATAAAAGAGTAACAGTACTATATACCCATGTTTTATTGATGTCAACTTCCTGGCTTTGATATTTTGCTATAGTTATGTTAAGGTGTAACCACTGAGGAAAACTGGGTGAGAATATCTAGCATCTCTCTGTACTATATTTAGCAACTTCCTGTAAATCTATAATTATTTCAAAATAAAACTGATTTTTTAAAAAGTCTTCTCATAGCAATGATACAAGAATGATGTAGAACTCTATATTAATGCATTATAAACTGCTTCATTAAAAGCACTAATTTATTAAATCTGAATATAATACTTTGTAGGTATTCTTGTCATATATACTACATAGACATGTATATAAAACATCCATTAAGGCTTACAAGCAAAATGGTGGCATAGGAAGCTCCAGATCTAAAAATAGATTAAAGGTCAATGTAAGATCTGAAATCATAAAATCCTAGACAAAAACATAGGCAGTAACATTGTGGATCTCACTCCAAAGGCAAAGGAAAAGTAAAAATAAGCAAATTGGACTACATAAATTAAAAAAAATAACTTCTGAAGAGTTAAGGCAAACTGTTATCAAAATGAAATAGCAGCCTACTGAATGGGAAAAGATATTATTTATCTATGGGATTAATATCTAAAATACATTTAAAAAACTCACATAACTCAATAACAAATAATTTAAAAATGGACAGGGAATCTGAACAGACACTTTGCAAAGAAGACATAGAGATGGCTAACAGGCATAGAAAGATGTTCAACACTACTAATTACTAGGGAAATGTCAATCAAAATTATAATGAGACAGTATTTGCAGAATGGCTATTATTGAAAAGAGAAAAAATAACAAATGTTAGAGAGGACAGGAAAAAAGAAAGCACTCATTGTTGTGGGGCTGCAGATTGGTGCAGCCACTATGGAAAACAGTATGGACGTTCTTCAAAAATTAAGAATAGAACTACTATATTTCCACTTCTTGGTATTTATCTTAATAATATAAAAGCACTAAGTTGAAAAGATAGATGCACCCTTATGTTTATGTTTATTGCAATATATTACAGTTGTCAGACATGGAAAAAATCTAAGTGTCCATCAATAGGTGAATGGATAAAGAAGATACATTATATATATATATATATATATATATATACCCGAGGCTTCCCAGGTGGCTCTAGTGGTAAATAACCTGCTTGCCAGTACAGGAGAGGTAAGAGACAACAGTTTCGATCTCTGAGTCACTAATATCCCCCGGAGGAGGGCACAACAACCCACTCCAGTGTTCTTGCCTGGAGAATCCCCATGAACAGAAGAGGCTGGTGGGCTACAGTCCATGGGGTCACAAAAAGTTGAACATGACTGAGTGACTTAGCATGCACAAATATATACAGTGAAATACTGTGCTATGTGCTTAGCCACTTAGTTGTGTCTGACTTTTTGAGACTCCTTGGACGGTAGCCCACCAGGCTCCTCTGTCCATGGGGATTCTCCAGGCAAGAATACTGGAGAGGGTTCCCATGCCCTCCTCCAGGGGATCTTCCCAACCCAAGGATCAAACCTAGGTCTCCCATATTGCAGGCAGATTCTTTACCATCCAAGCCATCAGGGAAACCCAAGAATACAGTGAAATACTACTCAGCCACAAAAAAGAATGAAATTCTCCCACTTGTGACAACTTGGATGAACTTCAAAGGTATTATGCTAAGTGAAATAAATCAGATGGAGAAAGACAAATACCATATGATTTCATTCATATGTCCAATCTCAAAAGAAAAATCCAAAGGAATAAATAAAATAAATCCAGAGCAAACTCAGATACAGGTATCAGAATTGTGGTTTCCAGAGGAGAAGGGGGCTGGAGGGGTTAGTGAAATGGGTGATGGAGGTGAACTGTACAAAGACGGAGGGTAACTAGACTTGTAGTGGTGATCACTGTGTAATGTATACACATATTGAATTCTAATGCTGTACACCTAAAATTTTAAAAAAAACCTTACAGTAAGAAATTTTAATGGGAGGAGATTAAGAATCAACATAAGAACAATATAAATCCAAGAATATTGATACTGTAGTATTTCAAAAGAAGTGCACAGATTTTTGAGGCATTAACTTTGTACTTAATCCTCGCCAAAAAAAATGAGAAATGCCAGTTTAAATCATGCAGCAGATTCTGTCATTCCCACCAATGGACATATGACCTGGACTGAGTCTAGGACGAGAGGTACACATTGGATTTTTTCTTTATTGTATGTAAACAATTTACCACCCACCCTTCCAGTCATTCTTTCTTCACAGATGGCTCGTAGCACCTTGATACACTGAGAGTGATTCTGGTGTTCAAGTATATGTATTTTTTGACATATGTGAAAATTCAAGCCATGTTCTTTATCTGGAACCCAATTGCAGAAGCAGTGAATTGTGGATGCATGGGAAATCTTGGGTCTTTTATACTTCCAGGCACTATGCTGGTCTCCCATATATTCTCATCATTCAGGGATTTTCAGCACCCTTCTTATTCCTTCCCTCCCTCTTTCTTTCTTTTTTCTTTTCATTCCTTTTTTTTTTCTTCTGTGCACTATTTTTGCCTTGCATACCACCTTTAAAATCTCACTGGTGCTCAGGGTCAGCTCCAAGCCAAGCAGGGAAGCCAATGCTTGTCCTACAGTGTCTGCTCCCACAGATTCTGTGTCTACACAGGGTTACCTGGATGCCTTCACTGGCAGGATTGACTCTGATTTTTCCCTACTTATCTCTCTTCTCTTCTTAGCATCAACAAATGCTATTCTGTTGCATCCCCTAAAGGGTCTACTATTTGCTAGAGGAAATTTTGTTATTCCTCTCAGGTAACCTGCTCTTATGCTAATATTGTAGCCTTTATTTTGACAAATAAAGTTTCTAAAATGACGCTTTCAACATGTTACTTCTCAGGAAGGCTGACTAGCAAATCTAAACCTGACTCTCAAGTTTTCAGTTTTACGTATATACCTTGTAAAAGGATGTAGTGGGGTTTATGGGGCAGTTTCTTCTTCACTATACTCCATCAGTATAAGAGTGTAAATAATTCAAATATATACAAGTATGTCTTGTTACAACACAGCTCTCATTGACTTGGAAGTGTTTTTAAAAGATTGGAACTAAAAACAGTCACTTACACCTGGAAGGGGTATTGTGTCTTAAGTGTTACAGGCCACTGCTTTCATACAGAGTGAAGTAAGCCAGAAAGAAAAACACCAATACAGTATACTAACACATATATATGGAATTTAGGAAGATGGCAATGACGACCCTGTATGCAAGACAGGAAAAAAGACACAGAGGTGTATAACGGACTTTTGGACTCAGAGGGAGAGGGAGAGGGTGGGATGATTTGGGAGAATGGGAATTCTAACATGTATACTATCATGTAAGAATTGAATCGCCAGTCCATGTCTGACGTAGGGTGCAGCATGCTTGGGGCTGGTGCATGGGGATAACCCAGAGAGATGTTGTGGGGAGGGAGGTGGGAGGGGGGGTCATGTTTGGGAACGCATGTAAGAATTAAAGATTTTAAAATTAAAAAAAAAATAAATTAAAAAAAAAAAAAGACTCCTTCAATTACTATTGTTTCCATGTTCCTTAAATACAACCCTGTTACTGAATTTTTAAAACTTAAGAAACATTTTTAGTTGAGTTTATACCAACTTGGTCTTTTATGAGCAACAACAAAAATATTAATTTGAGCACATCCTTTATTTTATCTGACATTATTTTTAGTGATCCACCTAAAAGTTTCCCTTCATTGTATCTTTTCACCGCTCCAGAAACCAGCCATGATCAGTCTGGGCTCTGCTTATTAGACTATCATCTCTTTGAGGGCCAATAAAGTACCTTGTTCCTATATTAATTCTTCTTTAATATTAATATTAAAGTATTAATTGTTCCTATATTAATGCTTTACATGGTATTGACATGTACACATAGGGTGGTAAGAACTATTTAACTTTTGTGATACTTTCTCTTGACTTGAATGATCTCTTCTTTCATATCCTACCATGTTTCCAAGACCACTGATCATTTCCACTGCTTTTATCAACTCCTCTGGTTCCTGGTTTCTTATCTGAGGATTTATGTACTATCACTCAATTTATCTCTTCATGTCTTGTGCTGTCATCAATGCCACTCATATACCATTACTTGCATATGTTTGTTTTCCCTCCCCAGTTAGACTTTCAGTAATTTTTGTATCCTTGTATTTTCAATAAAATAATTATTTTTATTACCATAATAATATTTTCCCTCATGGTAAAGTTTTGACTCCAAATAATTGTCAGGTCTGCTACTCAAATGAACTTATTGTTGGGTGATTTATGGAACATTGAAGATACCTGTTCCCTGTCCAGGTTAGGGCCCATTGCCCTGGTCTTCACTTTCCTTCTCTAGCCTCTCAAGGGCCTTTGCAAATACCTCTTTTATTTTACGTCCAGAATCCCCTGAAATGCATCAAGGTATAATATCAACTTGAACAGAATACCAAGAGCTCATCTCCTATTGAGATCTTGACAAGGACTTCTCCATCTTTTGACATGGAAACTTCCATGTCAAAAAAGCTGAGTTAAGCAACAAAACAAATTGATGAGACTGATTACATCAGATAGTGTGCCACACAAAATTTAAAGTCTCAACAAAATACGTATCTCCTTCTTAGGTGTTACACAGAAATTAAAGTCCCAAAATACAGACAATACCATCCTCTACCCCTTGTTCTGATTCATCAGTCTTAGCCAAGTCAACCATATTCACACTCCCTGTAAGAGTCTGGTCCCCTGTACAGCTTCTTTAGCAGTTGCTGTATGAAATCATCTTCCAAAAATAGCACAGCTCCTTTGGCAGACACCTCCAGAACTACAGAACTCCAGCTCTGAGTCTCATGAGCCACACAGCACAGCACAGCACAGACTCAATATTCCCCAGAGCTATCTGGTCACACAAGAAAGAGCAAAGCACCTCTGCTGCTAAGTCACTTCAGTCATGCCCGACTCTGTGCGACCCCATAGACAGCAGCCCACCAGGCTCCACCGTCCCTGGAATTCTCCAGGCAAGAACATTGGAGTGGGTTGCCATTTCCTTCTCCAATGCGTGAAAGTGAAAAGTGAAGGGAAGTCGCTCAGTCGTGTCCGACTCTTCGCGACCCCATGGAGCCTGTAGCCTACCAGGCTCCTCTGTCCATGGGATTTTCCAGGCAAGAGTACTGGAGTGGGGTGCCATCGCAAAGCACCTCAAGATTTAGAAGTAACTGAAAGCCAGAAACAAATGTAGCTAGCTTCTCTTACTCCTGCAAGAGTCTTTATCACTAATTCTCATATGTGAGGGCATTTTCCAAACAAAAGTTACTTCCTCAAACAAAATTATTTAACAGTTAGTTACAGCTCATATTGAGGTCATTAACCACAGACCATAGCAGGACATTAGGGTAAGCAAGGACAGTGTGTAGACAGAGAGAAAATGAGGAAACAAAAGATTCTATTATTTCAGCTTCTTTAGGGTCTCAGCCAATCTCCACTGCTTGAGCAGAATCCATTAGACATAAATGGCTGACCTTCCTTCAGAACAATTGCTTTTCTTTACCTGCCTGACCAGGTCAGCAAACATCTGTCTCTGTCATCTTTGCAATCTCCTTTGCTTTCTCCTCCTTCTTGCACCTTTTGGTCACTCTGCCCTTGACTCCATCGATTGGATTCTGAAGATAATTCAGAGTGCTTTTCCCAAGGCTTTCCACCTGTGCTTTTATTGGAAGAATTTATTGTCTATTTCCTACAACCTGATCCTATTATGCCCATATGCTCTCCTGTGCATGCCAGTGCAAGGCACAATAGCCTCCTGCCCTCACTGATGACTGGAAACAAACTGCTTGAAATGTTCCTCAGGCTGCAACACTTCCACTTTCTCTGGTTCCTCTAGTTCCATGATATCCAAGAGCTGTATTTCCCCTGCTACTTCAGAACCACAGAATGGATGTGAGCACAGAAGCCGTGGAACATGGAGACCCCAGAGGCCAACCGGAGCTCTCAGTGTCATGATCTCTTTCCCTACAGGACCATGCCTCTGTTGAAATAAATCTCTAGGCCCAAGAAGAATCTGCACTCCTTCCCAGGATGCCACATCAGCAAAGCAAAACTTAGAAAACATTCATGTCCTCATAAATGTTCTGCTTGACCAGACATACAGTGTATCCTGTCAGCCAGTCCATAAAGGCCAAGCCCAGTCCAGGCCTTCTCATGCCCATCAGGGGTGACTTTGTGGCCCCAGCCAGTTGGATATTTTCTGTCTGTCTCATCCTTGCTCTTGTTCTTTATCTTATAAATTTTTTTAACCTTTTGCCCCATTTTGTAGTTCCTTGAAAGGAGACCATCCACTTCATGAAGTCTTAAAGTTTACTTGTATCACTTAAGCTGTCTTCTTTAACCATTGTTAAATTTCTTTACAGTTGTACATCAGTAGATCCTATTGTATCATTTTCTGTGTTTTCTTTTATATCAGTGCTTCTATTTACCACAGGGTTACTACACCATACCCTCAAGCCTCAATTCTTCATAGCTCTGGGGATTCTCTGTGGACAGTTATGAAGACTGTTATCACCACAAATTTAAAGTCTGTTGTTTCAGCTGGGGACTGGGACTGCTCAGCAATATTTTTATATGTCCCTGAAGACCTCTTCCACCATTGCTTACAGAAACTATCGCACACATTTACCACTCTTTGCAAGACTTCTACCTCACCCTTGCCCGACACTCTCAGCAAGGGGCTTTATCTTCTACTCACAGAGAAAATAAGGCAGTGTTCTCAAACCATAGCATTCATGAAAATGAATCTTGAGTAAAAGGCAAAAATTAAATTCATACTTTGAATTGGTCTCAGATAAGGCCACATTTGTAATACAGATTGTTCTTATTCCAAAGTATGGTGGCTCCAGTTTGAAAAGCACCATTGAGTTGGACTTAGCATCAGTTATCAACTAGCATTCCAAATGTGTCCCAGCAATGTATGGAAGAATGAAACACATATCTTTATCCAAGAAATAATGGAGATATCTAATATCACGTCAGGGCCAAAGTGAGATTCTGATTGCTTCTTACACAACCGATGCTATAGAGGTGCAGTAATAAAATTGATTTCTCACTCAAAAATTGCTTCATAGGAGTTGCACAGATGACTTCACTCTGACGCGTACCTCCTCACATAGAAACCCCAACTCAGGCAAAGTCCCACCCAGGTGTTTCTGGCAGCCTTATGGGCTTTACTCTGTTGGTATCCACACGTTCCCCCAGCTTCAGCACAATGGTCAGCCAGGCGACACAAGCATCAAAGCTCTTTTTGAGGGCACAGCAGTTTCCCTTCCTGTGTATATCACAGAGTCTATCATGTGTCCTCCCAGGTAGTGCCCTGAGTGTTCTACCCATACCACAGTTTCGCTCCCGAGGTTTCACGTAGGTGCAGTTATTCTGTATCAGGGGTTACCATGGCTTTGTCTGTTGCAGCCCCACTACCATTCTGCTGGGTCCTTAAGCAGTGACACCATTCTAACCTGCTCCACATGAAGCCCATCGTCTTTCCTACTTTTCTCCAGAGCAAAGCAGTTCTCCATCAGTGACCACTATGATCTCTCCTGGTGTGTAAATTGTGTGGTGAAATGTGACAGAATGAAGTAAGTGTCTCCCTACCCCTTGGGTTACATGACATTACGGTGATATGAACTTTGCCCTGTTGTGTCACAGGACTCAATTAAATATATCTTCTGTTTTCAAATTATAATCATTCCCCTTAGGACAAGGAGCTGAACTGAGACTCAGATTTCATTAATAATTATAGTACTCTGTTCTCAACATCTGATGGCCTGTATGCTTTAAATGTATTTTAATATGTGACACATTTAACATAGAATATTTGGTATAAATTTAGATGTCTTTAATAAAAAATTATTTATATTCTAATATATATAAAAATGTGTGTAGGGGAGGGCAAACACACTCTGAGTCCTCTGCAAATAGAACTCTGTCAAGTCATATCTCATATTCAGTTATTTCAGACTCAGCAGTGAATACAGTTTAATTTCTTACTCCAGGAATCACTTCAGCTTCTATGCAAATAATCTTATGAGTTGGATGAATCTCAGCACTTATTTATCAGGCTTGTCTGAAACTCTCAAAATTGAGCCTGCTTCAGAGTTATTTACAAAGTGTGTTCTTCTGGGTTATCTCATCTGACTTTTCCCAAAATGCTGTGAGGAAGATAAGAGTTCTTACTCTTTTCCTCTTGGATGAAAGAGACTATCAAGGCTTAAAAGTAGTGAGGTCTTGTGGCCGAGACTTCAGAGTGAGGGAACTGTGGCCTCAATACCACTCTGATGAACTCCAAAACATATGCTTTCCTTAATACGAGGCTGCTTGAGCATGAGGGCTCTTGGGTAAGACTGAGTCTAAACCTCATTCTGTCCATTGTTGACTCCTGAGTCAATTCATGCCTTGGTTCCCTAAACTTTAAAATTTCTATCATTATCGTGTCTCCTTCCTAGATGTGTAGTGAACTTTAAATGAAATACAATGTGTAACATACTTTAGATGAAATAAAATGGAATACTTTCATTGAATTCCTTGCACAGAGTGTGTGCTCAGTGTCACTTAATTTTGTCACACGATTCTTGATAGACCTAGAGTCTCGTTTTGTATCAGAAACGTTTTGATACCTCTCAAATTCCAATACAATAAATGATTGTCCAAAGATCCATTTGTAGAGAAAAGCAAGTACCCTATATTAACACATGTATGTGGAATCTAGAAAATGGTACGGATGATCTTATTTGCAAAGCAGAAACAGAGACACTGATGTAGTGACCACACAAATGGATACCAAAATGAAGGGCAGTGGGATGAACTGGGGGACTGGGATTGTCATATATACACTACTCCTACTATGTATGAAATAAACACTGTTGGTGGGCATGCAAACTAGTACAGCCACTATGGAGAACAGCGTGGAGATTCCTTAAAAACTGGAAATAGAACTGCCTCAATTCATGGGGTCGCAAAGAGTCCAACACGACTGAGCAACTGAACTGAACTGAACGAGCAATCCCACTGTTGGGCATACACACTGAGGAAACCAGAATTGAAAGAGACACGTGTACCCCAATGTTCATCGCAGCACTGTTTATAATAGCCAGGACATGGAAGCAACCTAGATGTCCATCAACAGATGAATGGATAAGAAAGCTGTGGTACATATACACAATGGAGTATTGCTCAGCCATTAAAAAGAATACATTTGAATCAGTTCTAATGAGATGGATGAAACTGGAGCCAATTATACAGAGTGAAGTAAGCCAGAAAGAAAAACACCAATACCGTATACTAACGCATATATATGGAATTTAGAAAGATGGTAATGATAACCCTGTAGGCGAGATAGCCAAAGAGACACAGATGTATAGAACAGTCTTTTGGACTCTGTGGGAGAGGGAGAGGGTAGGATGATTTGGAAGAATGGCATTGAAACATGTATAATATCATATATGAAATGAATCACCAGTCCAGGTTCAATGCAGAATACAGGATGCTTGGGGCTGGTGCACTGGGAGAACCCAGAGGGATGGTATGGGGAGGGAGGTGGGAGGGGGGTTCAGGATTCAGAACATGTGTACACCCATGGCAGATTCATGTTGATGTATGGCAAAACCAATACAATATTGTAAAGTAATTAACCTCCAATTAAAATAAATAAATTTAGTTCTAACACAAATAGAGGTTTGGGAATGCTTTTAAATTGGTATGTTAATCAATCAAAAAAAAAAAAAGGAAAGAAATAACTAATGAGAACCTACATATAGCACAGGGGGCTCCATACCCAGTGCCCTGTGGTGACCTAAACGTGAAGGAAATCTGAAACAGAGAGGATATATGTATATATACAGCTGTTCATCTTGCTATACAGTGGAAATTAATGCAATATTATAAAGCAACTCTACTCCAGTGAAATTAATTTTAAAAGATCCATTTCTAAATGAGGTAAATCCTATAACTTTATGTATAGTGAGACACAACTTAAGTGTTACATGACATAATGGCATTGGAGATGGCCCCTTTCCCTGTGTTCTCATAGCCCACCTGGGTTCAGCAGCTGCAGACTATTAAATCTCTGATAGAAAGAAGCTCAGAGTTTCAATCTTGGTCAGGGCTCACCCTTATTATAATGTGCTTTGAGGAATCTTAGGATGGCGCCATAGTTAAGTAAGGTAGCCTCACACTAGGAGTGTGTTAAGTGAAGTGTTCAGTCACTCAGTTGTGTCTGACTCTTTGTGACCCCATGGGCTGTAGCCTGCCGGGCTCATTTGTCCATGGAATCCTCCAGGCAAGAATACTAGAGTGGGTAACCGTTTCCTTTTCCAGGGGATCTGGGAACATACACCAAAAAGACTAGAGTGAAAAATAAAGCAGTGGAAACAGCCATTATAGGCTGGCTTCAGCACTGATTTGTTTTAGTTCAGTTCAGTTCTTCTTCAGTCATGTCTGACTCTTTGCAACCCCATGAATTGCAGCATGCCAGGCCTCCCTGTCCATCACCATCTCTCAGAGTTCACTCAGACTCACGTCCATTGAGTCCGTGATGCCATCCAGCCATCTCATCCTCGGTCGTTCCCTTCTCCTCCTGCCCGCAATTCCTCCCAGCATCACAGTCTTTTCCAGTGATTCAACTCTTCTCATGAGGTGGCCAAAGTACTGGAGTTTCAGCTTCAGCATCATTCCCTCCAAGGAAACCCCAGGGCTGATCTCCTTCAGAATGGACTTGTTGGATCTCCTTGCAGTCCAAGGGACTCTCAACAGTCTTCTCCAACACCACAGTTCAAAAGCATCAATTCTTCAGCACTCAGCCTTCTTCACAGTCCAACTCTCACATCCATACATGACCACTGGAAAAACCATAGCCTTGACTAGACGGACCTTAGTTGGCAAAGTAAAGTCTCTGCTTTTGAATATGCTCTAGATTGGTCATAATTTTTCTTCCATGAGTAAGCATCCTTTAATTACATGGCAGCAGTCACCATTTGCAGTGATTCTGGAGCCCCCAAAAATGAAGTCTGACACTGTTTCCACTGTTTCCCATCTATTTCCCATGAAGTGATGGGACCGGATGCCATGATCTTCGTTTTCTGAATGTTGAGCTTTAAGCCAACTTTTTCACTCTCCTCTTTCACTTTCATCAAGAGGCTTTTTAGTTCCTCTTCACTTTCTGCCATAAGGGTGGTGTCGTCTGCATATCTGAAGTTATTGATATTTCTCCTGGCAGTCTTGATTCCAGCTTTGTGTTTCTTCCAGTCCAGTGTTTCTCATGAGATACTCTGCATATGAGTTAAATAAGCAGGGTGACAATATACAGCCTTGATGTACTCCTTTTCCTATTTGGAACCAGTCTGTTGCTCCACGTCCAGTTCTAACTGTTGCTTCCTGACCTGCATACAGATTTCTCAAGAGGCAGGTCAGGTGGTCTGGTATTCCCATCTCTCTCAGAATTTTCCACAGTTTATTGTGATCCACAGTCAAAGGCTTTGCATAGTCAATAACGCAGAAATAGATGTTTTTCTGGAACTCTCTTGCTTTTTCCATGATCCAGTGGATGTTGGCAATTTGATCTCTGGTTCCTCTGCCTTTTCTAAAACCAGCTTGAACATCTGGAAGTTCATGGTTCACGTATTGCTGAAGCCTGGCTTGGAGAATTTTGAGCATTACTTTACTAGCGTGTGAGATGCGTGCAATTGTGCGGTAGTTTGAGCATTCTTTGGCATTGCCTTTATTTGAGATTGGAAGGAAGACTGACCTTTTCCAGTCCTGTGGCCACTGCTGAGTTTTCCAAATTTGCTGGCATATTGAGTACAGCACTTTCACAGCATCATCTTTCAGGATTTGAAATAGCTCAAGTGGAATTCCGTCACCTCCACTAGCTTTGTTCATAGTGTTGCTTTCTAAGGCCCACTTGACTTCACATTCCAGCATGTCTGGTTCTAGATGAATGATCACACCATCATGATTATCTGGGTCATGAAGATCTTTTTTGTACAGTTCTTCTATGTATTCTTGCCACCTCTTAATATCTTCTGCTTCTGTTAGGTCCAGACAATTTCTGTCCTTTATCAAGCCCATCTATGCATGAAATGTTCCCTTGGTATCTCTTATTTTCTTGCAGAGATCTCTAATCTATCCCATTCTATTGTTTTCCTCCATTTATTTGCACTGATCGCTGAGGAAGACTTTCTTATCTCTTGCTATCCTTTGGAACTCTGCATTCAGATGCTTATCTCTGTCCTTTTTTCCTTTGCTTTTCACCTCTCTTCTTTTCATAGCTATTGGTAAGGCCTCCCCAGACAGCCATTTTGCTTTTCTGCATTTCTTTTCCATGGGGATAATCTTGATCCCTGTCTCCTGTACAATGTCACGAACCTCATTAGATCTAGGCCCTTAAATCTATTTCTCACATTCACTGTATAATCATAAGGGATTTGATTTAGGTCATACCTGAATGGTCTAGCGGTTTTCCCTACTTTCTTCAATTTGAGTCTAAAGTTGGTAATAAGGAGTTCATGATCTGAGCCACAGTCAGCTCTTGGTCTTGTTTTTGTTGACTGTATAGAGCTTCTCCATCTTTGGCTGCAAAGAATATAATCAATCTGATTTTGGTGTTGGCCATCTGGTGATGTCCATGTGTAGAGTCTTCTCTTGTGTTGTTGGAAGAGGGTGTTTGCTATGACCAGTGCATTTTCTTGGCAAAACTCTATTAGTCTTTGCCCTGCTTCATTCCGCATTCCAAAGCCAAATTTGCCTGTTACTCCAGGTGTTTCTTGACTTCCTACTTTTGCATTCCAGTCCCCTATCATGAAAAGGACATCTTTTTGGGGTGTTAGTTCTAAAAGGTCTTGTAGGTCTTCATAGAACCATTCAACTTCAGCTTCAGTGTTACTGGTTGAGGCATAGGCTTGGATTACTATGATATTGAATGGTTTGCCTTGGAAACGAACAGAGATCATTCTTTCGTTTTTGAGATTGCATCCAAGTACTGCATTTCAGACTCTTTTGTTGACCATGATGGCTAGTCCATTTCTTCTGAGGGATTGCTGCCCTCAGTAGTAGATATAATGGTCATCTGAGTTAAATTCACCCATTCCAGTCCATTTTAGTTCACTGATTTCTAGAATGTCAATGTTCACTCTGCCATCTCTTGTTTGACCACTTCAAATTTGCCTTGATTCATGGACCTGACATTCCAGGTTCCTATGCAATATTGCTCTTTACAGCATCAGACCTTGCTTCTATCACCAGTCACATCCACAGCTGGGTATTGTTTTTGCTTTGGCTCCATCCTTTCATTCTCTCTGGAGTTATTTCTGCACTGATCTCCAGTAGCTCATCATTGTGCCTTCCATTCCAGCTTAAAATAACAAATATGGGTAAAATTAGGGAATTAAACAAAGTTGTTGCTGAAATTTCTGCAAGTTCACCACAATAACCTATAAAACCAAATTGAAAGTACAAAAGAAGTCAGGAAAATTATAAATCCTTATCATAATAAAACATATTTTGAAGTGAAAAATGGAAAGAGTGACATAAAATGACATCTTTTGCACCTCAAGTAATATCCTATTCTTTTGTTTTTCTAATTTTGCTTTATATTTGATTGACAGTGCTGTGTTAGTTTCAAGTGAATGGTATACTGACTCAGTTATTTGCGTGCTAAGTTGCTTCAGTCATGTCCAACTCTTTGCAACCCTATGGACTGTAGCCTGCCAGGCTCCTCTGTCCATGGGACTCTCCAGGCAAGAATACTGGAGTGGGTTGCCATGCCCTCCTCCAGGGGATCTTTCCAACCCAAGGACTGAACCCATGTCTCTTATGTCTCCTGCACTGGCAGGCAGGTTCTTTACCAGTAGTGCCACTTGGGAAGCCCCCAATTATAACATGTGTGGTTACTAATTTCAAGGATACCTACAATAATTCAATTCAGTTCAGTTGCTCTGTTATTTCCAACTCTTTCTGACCCCATATACTGCAGCATGCCAGGCTTCCCTTGTCCATCACCAACTCCTGGAGCTTGCTCAAACTCATGTCCATCAAGTCAGTGATGCCACCCAACCATTTTCTCTGTGTCCCCTTCTCCTCCTGCTTTCAATCATTCCCAGCGTCAGGGTCTTTTCCAATGAGTCAGTTCCTTGCATTAGGTGGCCAAAGTATTGGAGCTTCAGCTTCAGTATCAGTCCTTCCAATGACTATTCAGGACTGATTTCCTTTAGGATGGACTGGTTTGTCTCCTAGAAGTCCAAGGGACTCTCAAGAGTCTTCTCTAGCACCACAGTTCAAAAGAATCAATTCTTCAGTGCTCAGCTTTCTTTATAGTCCAGTTCTCACATCCATACATGACTACTGGAAAAACCATAGTTTTGACTAGATGGACCTTTGTTGGCAAAGTAATGTCTCTGCTTTTCAATATACTGTCAAGGTTAGTCATAACTTTTCTTCCAAGGAACAAGCATCTTTTAATTTCTTGGCTGCAGTCACCATCTGCAGTGATTTTGGAGCCCCAAAAAATAGTCTCTCACTGTTTCCCCATCTATTTGCATGAAGTGATGGGACTGGATGCCATGATCTTAGTTTTTTAAATGTTGAGTTTTAACCTAGCTTTTTTACTCTCCTCTTTCACTTTCATCAAGAGGTTCTTTATTTCTTCTTTTCTTTCTGCTATAAAGGTGGTTGTCATCTGCTTATCTGTGGCTATTGATATTTCTCCTGGCAATCTTGATTCCATCTTCTGCTTAATCCAGTCTGGCATTTTGCATGATGTACTCTGCATATACATTAAACAAGCAGGTTGACAATATACAGCCTTGACGTATGCCATTCCCAATTTCAAACCAGTCTGTTGTTCTACATCCAGTTTAAACTGTTGCTTCTTGACCTGCATACAGATTTCTCAGGAGGCAGGTAAGGTGATCTGGTATTCCCATCTCTTTCAGAATTTTACAGTTGGTTGTGATTTACATAGTCAAAGGCTTTGGTGTAGTCAGTAAAGCAGAAGTAGATGTTTTTTTCTGGAATCCTCTTGTTTTATTGATGATCCAACAGATGGTCGTAATTTGATCTCTGGTTCCTCTGCTTTATCTAAATACAGCTTGAACATCTGGAAGTTCATAGTTCATGTACTGTTGAACGCTGGCTTGGAGAATTTTGAGCATTACTTTGGTGCAGTAGTTTGAACATTCTTTGGCATTGCCTTTCTTTGGGATTGGAGGGGAAACTCGCCTTTTCCAGTCCTGTGGCCACTGCTGAGTTTTCCAAATTTGCTGGCATATTGAGTGCAGTGCTTTCATAGGATCATCTTTCAGGATTTCAAAAATAGCTCAACTGGAATTCCATCACCTTAACTAGCTTTGTTCATACTGATGCTTCCTAAGGCCCACTTGACTTCATATTCCAGGATGTCTGGCTCTAGGTGAGTTATCACACCATCATGGTTATCTGGGTCATGAAGATCTTACTATTGCTATTTGGTGGATATAGAAATAACAAGTTATAGGCTTTTCTTCTTTAATTTACACATGCCTACTATTTCTTGGGGGCTTTCCTGGTGGCTCAGACAGTAAAGAATCTGCCTGCAATGCAGGAGAGCTGTGGTTGGGAAGCCCCATAGAGAAGGAAATTGCAACCCACTCCAGTATTCTTACCTGGAAAATTCCATGGACAGAGAAGTCTGGTTGGCTACAATCCATGGGGTTTGTAAAGAGTCAGACATGACTGAACAAGCAACAAACACACTAGTTCTTGGAGTCTCTACTGAAGAACCAGTTTTTGTGTAAAGTAACATGTTAAAAACCTTCCAGTACTTTAAGTACCATCTAACATGGATGCCACACAGAATTATAGCTAAAGGGCAGCATTACACATCCAACAAAAAAAAATGTGATGCTGATATTAGCATTTTTATCATTTACCTTAAGGCAATTATTCATGGAGAGATTTTCACAGATAATTATGATAATATCTTGTGGCAACAACTCCTCCATCCAGCCTTAACTGTCATACCTCTCCCATACCCCAACACTTATTGTAGATTTTTCTGATAAATAGGTCATTTATTTTGTAGTCAAAAGATATAAAAGTGGAAATGGTATGAATAATATATCAAGGAAATATGTATAATTAGTATATTTTTGTGTATCTTTAGCATGGATTTTGCCAAAAGCCTTTAAGATATCATAGCTACATGCAAGTTTTAACCGCTTACTTTACTCTTTATTTATTTCACATAGAGGCCTCTTCAACTAAGTAATAGCGGCCATTTGCTTAACTTGAGTTCATTTATCACATCATAGTAATAAACTGTAGAGTTTCAAACTTCATAATGTATGACTCCTATAAAACTCTTAGAGATTTTATATTATAAATACATTAGATAGAATATTGATCAAAGAAGTAATCTGATATAAAATACTAATGTTAGCATAAAATCTCTGTGCTTCAGTTATGAGTCCAACATAATACAAGTCAAACAAGAGCTTATAGTAGCACTGAGTGAGGACCTACAGGCATGAAGAACTAGGCTAGATTTTCGGTTTCCAGTTAGGCATGTGAGAGGCTAGAAGTTGCCATTCTGTCCTAAAGAGTGAAAAGCAGAACAAGCTGAAAAATCAACAACTGTCTTTAAATTTGTCAGAGAAACAAGGTCATAGGGGCAAACCTCTTTGTCAAATTTGAAGAGGCTGACAAGGAGCTACTGAGAATCACAACTAACCAGAGCAGAAACCCACAGCACAAACAACCACAGGAACTAGGGCCAGGCTAAGGAAACCTGAACTATAACTGACAAATTGCTGGAGGCACAGTGAGGGCAAGTCCAAGAGCTCAGGAGAAGACTCTAGGAGTTCCCAGTCATGGGGAAATTGTCCACACTTTTGTGAATTTCACCTCTAGGAACTCAACCAGATTCTTACAGTGAATATCTGAGAAAAATCCCATTGTGCTTCTTGTAGGGAGAGGGGAAAGGAAGCCTTTTGAAATACCCCAGAGCACTCTGTTCTATAGAAGGCCTGCCCTCAGAAGAAACTATTTAACCAAAGCTTAATTTGCTGGTGTTTTATCAGGCATAACTGACCTAGGGGGAGGGAAATAGCCATCTTCAGGTCCCTCTAGCCATCCAGTCCCACCAAAGGTGGACGGGAAGGAGACATGGGCTCACTGAAGACTGAGACCAAGTCATAGACCTATAGAACACGTGCCTTCCCTCATGCTTACCACCACATCACTAAAGTTCTATTTATAGCAGTTCCCTTTACCCAGTACATCAGTACATCGTGTTCAGCCATCAAGAGAAGCAATTACAAAACAGGCTAAATGGCAAAAAGCAGTTTGAAGAGACCAAGTCAACATCAGAACTAGAGTCAGATATAGCAGTACTGTGAGAATTATCAGATAGGAATTTTTTAAAACTATGATTAATATGCTAAAGGCTCCAGTGTAAAAGTGAACGGCATAAAAGAACAGATGTGCAGTGTAAGCAGAGAGATGGAAAGTCTCAGAAAGAACCAAAGAGATATGCTAGAGATCAAAACATTGCAAGAGTAATGAAGAATGTCTTTAGAAGGATTATTAGTACATGGACATGGACATGGAAAGAATTTGAGCTTGAGGATATCTAAACAGAAAACCCCAAACTGAAAATCAAGAGGAAAAAGATTAAAATGGAACATCTAAGAACTGTGAAATGACTATAAAAACCTGTGTGCAATAGGAATTCCAGGAAAAGAGAAAGAAACAGAAGTATTTGAAACAATAATGGGTGAGAGTTTCCCAGATTAATATCAGACACCAAACCACAGATTCAGGAAGCTCAGAGAATACCAAGCAGGATTGGTGGCAACAACTGGGCTAAATGTGTAACTATATTATTTCATTCCAAACCAAGTTTGAAAATTTGCTATTCCCTTTTCACAGATGTAACTTTTCCAAGGTAACATGGAACTAATCTTGAAATCCAGTTCTATCTAAAGCCCTGTCTTAAAGAATTCCAATTAAAGCCCTGAGTTAAACATTATTTCTTCCAGTTAATGATATTAGCTACAATTTTAATTACTTATCATGTACCAGTAATAACTTTAATAACTGAAAATATATTACATAACCTTGGTGGAGTCTAGTATATCTATACTTTTGTGAGGTAGTTCTTATACTCACTTTACAAATGAGAAGACTGAAGTTTATTTTTTTTAATTGAGATATAGTTGATTTACAATGTTAATTTTTGCTCTACAGCAAAGTGATTCAGTTACACATATGTGTGTGTGTTAGTCACTTAGTTGTGTCTGACTCTTTGTGACCCCATGGACTGTAGCCCACCAGGCTCCTCTGTCTATGGGATTCTCCAGGCAAAAATACGGGAGTGGTTAGCCATTCCCTTCTTCAGGGTATACATTTTTTTTCTATTCTTTTCTACTATGGTTTATCCTAGAATACTGAATATAGTTCCCTGTGCTATATGGTAGGACATTGCTATTTATCCAGTCTCTATATAATAGCTTACATCTGCTAACACCAACCTCCCACTCCAACCCACCTCCAAACACTTCTTCCCCTGGCAACCACTTGTCTTTTCTGTACATCCATGAGTCTGTTTCTGCTTTGAAGATAGGTTCATTTGTGTCATATTTTAGATTCCACATATAAGTGATAACATATATTATTCATCTTTCTCTTTCTGACTTATTCACTGAATATGATAATCTCCAGTTGGATCCATGGAGCTACAAAGAACATTATCTCATCATATTTGTGCCTGAGTAGTATTCTGCTGTATACATGAACCACATCTTTATCCATTCATTTGTCCATTGACATTTAGGTTGTTTTCATGTTTTTCGTATTGTAAATAGTGCTGCTATGAACATAAAGGTGCATTTATCTTTTTTGAATTATAGTTTTATCCAACTATATGCCCAGGGCTTCCCTGGTGGCTCAGAGGTTAAAGTGTCTGCCTGCAATGCGGGAGACCTGGGTCAGGAAGATCCCTGGAGAAGGAAATGGCAACCCACTCCAGTATTCTTGCCTGGAGAATCCCATGGACAGAGGAGCTTGGTGGGGTACAGTCCATGGGGTCGCAGAGTCGGACATGACTGAGCGACGTCACTTTCATTTTCATATGCCCAGGAGTAGAACTGCTGAATCATGAGGTAATTCTCTTTTTAGTTTTCTGAGAAACTTCTATACTGTTTTCCACAGTGGTTGCACCACTTACATTCCCACCAACTTACATTCCCACCAACAGTAGAGGAGGGTTCCCTAGAAAACTGAAGCTCAGAGAGATTAAATAACTTGACCAAAAACATACATATTAAGTATCAGATGTGAAACCCAGGTCTCCTGCATTGTAAGCAAGACGCTTTGCCGTCTGAGCCACCAGGGAAGTCATCCTGAAGCTAAAATTTGTAAGACTGTGGATCCTTTATTTATAGCCTGTGTATATAAAGGGAAGGATGTGAGACAGGGCTTTCCCTTGGCCATTCTAGTACCTTTTGTATTAAGCTCACCAGTCATAAATATCATCACTGCTCTGGACTTGGAAGCAGTATTAGATAGAAGGACAGAGGTCAATTCCTAATGATACTATCTATCAACCTTGTGATCTTAAAGTTTGTGTCCCATTTGCCTCATTCATGAAATTGACATGATGATATACAGTATCTGCTTCAGAGTGCCCTTAAAAGAAATCTTTTGCTACATCATATAACTTTGAGCAGATCATTGCATGTAATAAGTACTTAAGATAATAGCTATTACTTAACATTTTTCTTTAAAACTACTTTTGCACCTACAGAAATACATTTTAAAAAATCATATTTCAGGCATAAGTGGAAATACCATTTAACTTGTATAAATACATGGAAATCTTAAAAACAAATACAATTAAAAATCTTATTATCTTGCCAGCCAAAATCTCTGAGCCTGAGAATTGCTCTCTGCTTGTTAACTCTGCAGGTATTTCAGAGAGCTAAGAAATCATGTAAGCACCAATCTAAGATCTACTGAGAGGATCAGGGATTCAAAAGGATTAAAAATAAAATAAGTGCCTCACTATGTGAATCTATTTTATTCAAAGCTGGTATGTTATTGTTCTAAAAAATAAAGTACTTAGAATTCTAAAATTTTGGGAAAATGTAACTGAGCATCGACTTTTATTTGCCAGTAATCTTACCTTTTACCATCTTTTACTGTAAACATGCAAGGAAAGTATTTTTGTTCTTTTAAAACCATAAAGAACATTTTGAGAGTACTGAGTGATAGGTCAGCAACAAAAAGTTAAAAATGTGAACTCATAACCTGAGCCAGAGGAAGCTGGAGCTTTCATCATGCTAAAAAGGATAGCAGTGTCTCTGCTCTGAAAATGAGGAGCTATGAGCTATCTATGTGGATAGAACAGAGGAACCTACTGGGCTGTTCAGAAGTCACTGTGTATGTAAAACCAAGATGACAGAGAAATCTGCTTCTGCCTCAGGAGCTTAAAATTCCAGATAACAAAGTTTCAGCAAAAGATTCAAGCACCCTGGCTTCCTGAAAGATCTAGAGTTGCCAAATGCATTGAAAGGGGCAAAAGATAGGAGAGGAAATACGATGTCGTGACAGAAGTGGCAGACAAAAGGAAACAGAAGACCCAGCTTGTGTAAGGAATGGGGGAAGCGGAAGAGCATGGGACAGCATGGGAGCACCGGGTCTTCGCACAGCCTCTGCCCTGGGAGATCATGTGAGTCGAGCCAAGTCATCTAAACTCTTGCTAAAATCTCAGATTGGTGAAACAGAGATGATGGCTCCTACCTCTGAAGTATGCTCTGAGGCTAGATTAAGGTGATGTCTGTAAAGGATGTCACCTACACTGAGAATTCAGCAAATGGAGGAGGAGACTTACAAGCCAAGTGCAACGTACCGATACTTTTCAGAACTCGTTTTTTGAACAAATTCATAATAAAAGGAGGAACGTGAGTCAGTAGGTAAATATAGAACATGGCTTGGGTAGTAGATACTATTAGTAAATAACTACTAATTCTATTGGGTTTTGCCATTGTTTGTTAAAAAATCCTTACCCTTAGAGAAACATACAGAATTATTTACAAGTAAAGTGATGGAATAACTGTGACTTGCTTTACAATACTCAAATAAACAAATAAAAATTCCCTATTAGATGAAACAAGAAGGGCAAAAAAAAGTAATGAGTCCATGTAGTTTCATTGTAGTTCCTCTATTTTTGTGTGTTTCTGAAAATTTCCACACACTCACACCTTTAAATATATACATATATATATATACATACAGATTAAAAGACACAAGCATCAGTCAATAAATATCCTGTTATTGTTTTCATCACAGTTATTATTTTTACTGCACAGTGTAGAACTTCCTCAAGGCTTGGTCCACACAATGAAAGGAAGGGCTTCTACATAGAAAGATCTAAAGATCCTAATAAGCCCACAGAGAAGTAAGATTACTGTGGAAAAAAAGTTAAAACTGAGTTTAGAGCTAAAAGAACTGACCCAGAGTGGTCTCACTTGGAGATAATCTAGAAATTAAGATCTTAGGAAATGAAATCAGGCAGTTACCAATCCTAGAAAATGTCCATTTTGTTTTGCTCAGATCTCTCTTAGTTTTAAAATTGTACACTTTTTACTGGAGCCAAACTTTTGTTTCTTCATTATTTTTTTTTAAATTACTTCTTAGAAAATGACTCTATTTAAGGCTTCAATTTGATTATGACTTTCTCAAGAGGAAGGAATTGATTATCTCTCAACCTTTGAAGGAGTCCATCACAAAAGAAGACAACCTGAGGACCCAGGAAACCAGATAGACCAACCCAAAAAACCCTAAATGATCAAAAGAGCTGGCAACAGGGAGAAGACTCCTATCTTAGGGATGACTGCAGGCATAAAGTAAAGTAAGGTCCTGGATAACTCAGGAAATATAGATAGCACCATGCACTCAATGGACATGAATTTGAACAAACTTCAGAAGGGCGTGGAGGACAGAGGAGCCTGGTATGCTGCAGTCCATGGGGTCGCAAAGTATCGGACACAACTTAGCAACTGAACAATAAAATGGAGGACACATGGAATCAGTAAAGGAAAGTCATCAAGAGCAGTCTGGAATAGATAAACCTAACATATAAATTGGTGTCTCCAGATTGATATTTTTAATCTACCGAAGGGTGAGGCAGTAGACGTAACATGTGGGGTTGCAGTGAAGATTAAATGACTTAATGCACATAGAACACTTCAAATATAGCTGGAATTTACCAAGTACTGTATCAGTGTTAACTATTGGGAATATGCTTAAAACCCTGCTCACTATTCCAAGCAGTTCTGGCCAAAGCAGAAGCTTTTGATGCATAGATGCAGTTATGTGGGAGACCATATTGATTTTAAAAAACAACTCAACAAATCAAACATACACAGCACTATTAGAACTTGTATAAGCTTTCACCTTGTCTCTTCATTGTTTCACTTTTAAATTATAATCCCAAGTTTTTGTCAGGCACAAATATCTGTCATAGTTCCTGTTCAACTCTGAACAAGATTCTCTGGGATATTCTAACATTTTTTTTTTTTTTAATTTCCTGGCTTGTTTTTTTTCCTGCTTCTAGATAGGAATAAACTTTCTAACAGAAAGGGTGATGATATGAATGTGCTGGGAAAGGCCTGGATAGCTACAAACATCTTCCTCCCATCTGTGGCCAGTGTGTGAAATCCCCACATTAGTCATTCCTTTGTAGGCATGAAAGGCTTCTGCTAAATGTAACTGTTAGCTGGGAAAGGAAGCATGTAGAGCTTTGGTCAGCTATTAAGACTCCACCTTTAATTGTTTTATCAATTTCCCCAGCATGCATTCATTTATCCTTTGATAGTGCAACAAAACATTATTGAATGTGTATTAGAGATGGGATTAAAGAATTGAATGAGCTATTCGCCCAGCTCTGAGGAGCTCTATCACAAAAGGAGTCCCTAGGTAGAGGAGTTGTGAATGCCATCATTGGAATCAGACAAATTTGGGTTCTCAAAACTCTATATCTCACGTTCTTCAACCACTGACTGTTTCAGTAAATGGTTTAATAATGTGTAAGTGTTTTACCAAGTTGCTATCCAAGAATAACAAATATTAGCTATATTATCATTACTTTTATTATTATATAAATTAATAACAAACCAGAAGTTAGTACATATTCAAAGTTCTTTGGTTCTAGCTACTGTGTAGTACCTTATTCTGCCTGGGAAACTTAAGAGCTTCCTCTAAAGAGATGATAATAGAGCTAAGTGGGGAGTCAGTGCTCACACGGACAACTTTGGGAAGAGCCATGAGGCAATTAAGACAATAATGTGTGAAAAAGTGAGAGCTTAAGTGGAAGTGGAGCAAAGATGTTTTTTGGGTAAATGTAATATGAAGAGTTGCAAGGGTAAGTTGTGGGTGTTTGTGAAGGGTCTTATATGTGGGTGAGTGGCTTGGACTTTGATCAATAGATATAAAGTACCAATTGAGATGTTTTAGGAGAAAAGATAAAATCGTATTTATTTTTGAGAAAAACTACCTATCATTCATGTAGCCTAGAAGTATTGATAGAAAAAGGGACTAGTGATAGGGCTTCAAGGAGAAAGTTGCAGTGACCTACTGGATGAGACGTTAGAGAGAATGGAGATGAAATAGAAATTTGAACACACCCCCAAACTAAAATCAATGAAACATGAGGTTGTGTCAAAGGACAGCCGCTCAATCCAGCGTCCTGAGAGCCACCTAGAAGAGCCCACTCCACAACCTTGTCCATCTCCCAGTGTCACCTGCCTCCCATCCCCACACGTATTCACTCCATCACCACGTCCAGTTGCTCCAACCCTGCTCTCCACTCGCCATCCTTGCTGCCATGGTCTGAACATCAGGCTACCACCATCTAGTCCAAAGACTGCCTCATTATATTTCTATTTTACTGTAGCTGAAACTCATCTCTTTCTAATATATACCTATAGGCTGTCACAGTAATAAGCTAACAAAATTTGATCACATCACCCTCCTGGTTAAAATTTTCCAATCACTAGCCACTACTTATAGGATCAAAGATAAGCTCAGTGATGACTAGTTAGATACCTACTTCCCTATCCTCAGTATGGCCAGACTCATTCCAAGAATCCAGTGGCTAAGAGATTTTGCTGTTTACTCATATCCTAAGGATGTATGGTTTGAATTTCTCCCTTCTACATGATTTCTCTATGATGAAATCAATCACATTCTTTTGACAAAGTTTGACAGAAAGGTTCCCCCATAACAATTTCACAGAGACATTTGGATGAGCTAAATAAGGCATTCAGATCCCTCTATGATCTTTCCCTAGCTTATTTCCAATATGATTTTTCCAAATCTTTCACTCAAGCCATGCTGTTCTGTTCAGTGTCTTTTCTTGAAACACACATTGTGCTTTGATACTTGTAAGTTTCAGCCCATGCCATCCCTCTCATGTGGAACACACTGCCTCTTTCTCTCTTCCTCTCCAGAACCTAAACATTCTCTACATCTGTCTTGCTCTGTGAAATGTCCCCAAGTCACCTCAGTCTACTGGAAATTCTCTGAAATGTCCTAGCACTTAGCATCTCAGTCACTTATTTGCAATTTATCGTCACTTCCTGTCTTAGGATATTACTGTATTATTGTATTCAATTATTATTTATATTTTGCATTGTTTTAGAACTTTTAAAGTGTTTATGCTTTATTTCCTTCACTGGACCATAATTTCCTTGAAAGTTAGGACTGACCTGTGTTCATTTTTTAAGCCCTTTATTTTATATGTGTATGTGTGTGTGCGCGTGCTAAGTCGCTTCAGTCATGTCTGACTCTTTGCCACTCTATGGACTGTAGCCTGCCAGGCTCTTCTGTGAATGGGATTCTCCAGGCAAGAATACCGGAGTGGGTTGCCATGCCCTCCTCCAGAGGATCTTCCTGAACTATGGATTGAACCCATACCTCCTGTGACTCCTGCATTTCAGATGGAATCTTCACTGCTGAGCCACAGTAAAGAGTTCAGGACCTAGTAAATTGTTTGAATTAATGATCATTTTTTACTTATTAAATTTTATAATCATAACAGAATAAATTGAAATATAGCGATTAACCTATTTTTATTACATTTTTCCAGACAGGCAGGAATGTATGTGCTTCCTTGATGAAAGAACCATTAAAACTATATGGCCAAACACTGTGCAATACTTGGTTTAGTTGTACTGCCCACTGAGCAGAGAACACCTTGCCTTTTAAGGACAGAGGGTTAAGGAGGAAGGAGGAGGGGAGACAGATAAAGGGGAAGAGCAAGGGAGGCGAAGAGAGGAGAGGGACGAGGAAAGGGAGGGGAAGGCAAGCGGAAGGAGAAGGGAAAGAGAAGGCAGTTATTCTCTTCCGATTGAACTGGCGGGCAAAGCCCTTTCCAAAACATATAGGATCCTGTTGCTGACTAAACCAGTTTTGCTCATTCTCTCCCTTTGGTGTGTCATGTATGATATAAAGTCCATCTTTCACTGGGCAAAATTGTCTTTGAAGGTCATTCTGATGGCTTAGAGGAAGGTTAGGCTACAGGCTGGGAAGGCATGTTTAGGCAGCACCTAGGATGCCAGCACTGAAACACTGGGAAGAGTAAGAAGGCTTTTAAAACTTTCAGAGGATAAAGACATTGACGTGATGTGTCTACTTACCAAGATTCTAGTGCCTTTTTTCTATAATTGGTAGGGGTGGAATATGAAGCAATACAGTATTGTAATTAGTATGGAAAACATGAGACTAAGTTATCAAAAAATGTTAAATTACTATTTTAAATTTACCATTCCCCCCAACACACACAACTCTGATTTCTCTCACAGGTTATTTTTTTTTTTAATTCTTTTTTCTAACCTGCTTTCTTACCAATAGCATTAAAAGTTCCATTTCATTGTTGAAATGTAATATAATTTTATAAATTGTTACAACTAAAAAGCCTGGATAGAACTGTAGTACCTGTGAATATAAACATTTTCAATAGTGGAAACATCTCATTTATTTAATCAGGGTCATTTTTTAGTAGTCATATTGTTGGGGGAAAAAAAATAATCACACAGCAAAGAAAGTTATGACCCACTGCTGGGCATACACACTGAGGAAACCAGAATTGAAAGAGACACATGTACTCCAATGTTCATTGCAGCACTGTTTATAATAGCCAGGACATGGAAACAACCTAGATATCCATCAGCAGATGAATGGATAAGAAAGCTGTGGTACATATACACAATGGAGTATTGTTCAGCCATTAAAAAGAATACATTTGAATCAATTCTAATGAGGTGGATGAAACTGGAGTCTATTATACAGAGTGAGGTAAGCCAGAAAGAAAAACACCAATACAGTATACTAACACATATATATGGAATTTAGAAAGATGGTAATGATAACACTGTATGTGAGACAGCAAAAGAGACACAGATGTATAGAATGGACTTTTGGACTCTGTGGGAGAGGGAGGGGGGGATGATCTGGGAGAATGGCATTGAAACATGTATACTATCATGTAAGAAACGAATCGCCAGTCTATGTTCGATACAGGATACAGGATGCTTGGGGCTGGTGCACGGGGATGATCCAGAGAGATGATATGGGATGGGAGGTGGGAAGGAGGTCAAGATTGGGAACTCATGTACACCCATGGCTGATTCATATCAGTGTATGGCAAAACCAATACAGTATTGTAAAGCAAAATAAAGTAAAAATAAAAATTAAAAAAAAAAGAAAGTCAGCCCTTGCAAGGCAGGGAGATGCTAATGAAAGTCCTAAATGGTAAGAAAGTGGTGATTCTGAAGAACTGAATGTTGCACCAGCCTCTGCATGCTTCCTCCCTTTGACACAGCAAGTTATTTTATGTGGTGAGAAAGTAAGGGTTGATGCAATACCATTATTTACTAGAAATCACATGTCAGGAGTTCATTTTAAAAAAATTAAAAAAAGAGGAAGTTCAGGCTAAGCAAAACTTGGGTCAACGGCTGGCTTACGTAAATATGAAGGTTAGGTATGACTGCACCCTTGAATACAGTCCTGCAGAAGCAGCCACCTGGAGCCTTTCTCTCCTTCAAAGCAAAGCCTCTGAGCAGAAAGGAAGAGTCACCACTCAAAGGCAGCCACAACTCAAGCTGGTGCAAATAACGGAACTGCACAGACAGCCACCTACGTGACGTGATTTCAGAAGCTCATACACACGCTACTTCCTGCCACCTAAAAGCCTTTGACACTTCTTTGAAACTTGCCTGGTTTCCACCAAAGCACGAATAGACATCATGTGAACTGAATTGGCTTGAGTATTTTGTAAAAGGAGGAAGTTTGAAGCACATCTTAAGAAAAACTTGGAAATAAATCACCTTACATTTTCACATATATACTGATTATGCAACCATTTTCAGAAGATCATATTGAAATGCCAACTATCATTAGGACCCTCTTTAACTTTCAGACCTCAAGCCCTTTCTCTGTCCCTCACGTGTGCATTCACTGTAGTATTCTTCCTTCCAGTCCTTGGTGAGAAGCTCGTGCCCACTGCCATTTTGTTACCTGCTGTTTGTCACCCTGGGTGCACTCCTGATCACACAGCACACAGACTTCTTGTCACTGTGACCCTTCAGCCCAAAAGACACCTCCACAGTGAAGCCCTTACTGGCCATCTCATCCATAAGCAGCCACTGCCAATTCTGTCAACCCTCTGATGCTAATTTGGTTTTCTTCTTGTTGCTTCTTACTTTCTTCTTTACACTTCTGGTATTTTAAATGCAAGCTCTATTTATGAATTCACCCATGCAACAAACATTTCTTGAGGACTTAACTTATGCCAGATACTATCCTATAATAGTTCCTTGTGATTCATCAGTGAACAAAACAGATAAAGACATCTGCCCTCAAAGACCTTATGTCCTGGCTGTGGAGTGGAGGTGCTCCTATGATAAACATAATACATGAGGAAATAGATGTTTGAAGGTAGCAGTGCTTTAGAGGAAAGAAAAATATCAGGGCAATTTCAGAAGGATCAGGAGTGTCAGGTTGTATGGGTAGGAACTGACTGCAATAAGAAATAGAATCAAGGTGGGCCTCAGAGAAGCTGAAATTTGATCAAACTGAAGGAGGAGACAAAGGTGTTAGCCGTGTAGGTATCTAATGGTTGGAAGAGTATTCCAGGCAGGGGGAACCACTAATACAAAGACCTAAAGCCTATGCATTATCAGCAAGTTCCAAAAATAGTCAGAGAGCCGTTGTGACAATAATTAAGTAAGTAAAGAGGAAGCAAAAGTCTTAGTGTCAAGGGGGCAAGTTCATATAGAATCTTTTACTCTGAGTGAAACCGAAAGTCACTGTAGTGTTTGGAGCAGAGGCAGGAGGTGATCTGACTGATGGTTTAAAGGCTACTCTACACTCTGATTTGAGAGTAGTCTGTAGAGATACAAGGGAAGAATGAGACCATATATATTGGAACACCACAGTATGCATGGCCCTAGGAGACAAAAGATGTGTGTTAGATGAATTAAAATATGAATGAATGGAATATGGAGGCTGAAGAATAAGATAAACAGAGATACTTAAAAGCATGAAGTAATGGGTAATATATTCACATTGTTGGAAAACAGAGGTAGAACATTAAGGTCATACCTTATAATTATTTGTATGCCAATGTGTGTGTGTTTATATCTATATACATAGATATGAATATTTACCACTTACCTTCTCTGTGGAAAACACTTTGAATTTTGACAGATGTTTTCACCTAATTTATGCCACATCTATAAATGTATGTGTATTGCAGTATGCATTAATGCCAAGCTCTATATAATGCGGCTACTTCCATTTCCTGAAAAATAGCACATCCTAGTACTGTCTAGCTGAGACGGAATTTTTTAAAATTCTGAACTTTATGGAAGAAGTCTGTTCTCACAGAAACAGAGGTCACGGTTTCAATTCCCATTTAGATATGTTAGTTTTAAATGAGGGAAATAATTTTCCAGCCACAGATTCTTTCTCAATGCCAAGAAACTTACTTATAAAGAGATAGTTTGCATGGATGCTCAGTTGCGTCTGACTGTTTGCAATCCTATGGTCTGTAGCCTGCCAGGCTACACTGTGAGGAAAGGTCAAAAGAGTGAGTCTAGAAATCCCTATACAGATCTATCTCGGAGGGAAAAAAAGACAGATGGCATACTTGCTATACGTTTATGTAAGAAAGGCAGCGGACCTTTAAAATGTCTTTTTTAACATGACAATATAGTCTCAAGATGATTAATTTCAAGGTTAGACAATTTTAGGATTGGAAAAATTATCTCATTTATCTAATTATTTAGTTACTAAGTTGTGTCTGACCCTTTCGTGACCCCATGAGCTGTAGCCTGCCAATCTCTTCTGTCCATGGGATTTCCCAGGCAAGAATACTGGAGTGGGGTGCCATTTCCTTCTCCAGGTAAATAATTATCAAATGTGTACTATAAACATGGCGCTGACAAGCCAAAGTTGAGCAGAGTAGTAGACGCATCTGCATGGTTGATTATACTCATTCCCAACCAAGGTACCATCACTTTTAAGGACAGAAAATTTGTTGTTAGGTAAGACAAAAAACCTTAAACTTTTAATGTGTAATATATATATATATACACACACACACACATACAATACATAAACAGTTATACAGTCTGAAGATCCCTTAGGAAGAGAAAAGAGATGGAGAAACACTTGTCTATTGGAAAGCAAGTAATTATAATAAAATATAACAACTCCAGTGATAGGGACAGCATAGAATGTTGTGGAAACACATGCCAGGAGCAGCTAACTTGGTAGAGAAGGAGGTAAGGGAAGGCTTCCAGAGAGAAGTCACACTTCAGCAGAGCTATAAGGGATGGCCAGTAGGAATTGCTCAGGCAAACAGGTGGAGGGAGAAGTTGTTCTAGAATCAAAGCAAAGGAAGAGCTCATGCAAAAGATCTGGACAATCTCTAAACAGACTTTCATTGAGAAAAATCCTATATAAACCTCTTAATTTTATAGCTTGGCTAATTTGACTAATTAATTCATGAAGTTGGGCCATAGAGAAATCACTGCAAACTGAAAGCTGAATTTGGGTCACATTTTGTACCTCAAGTTGTCCTCTCTCACATAAGAGCCTTTCTTTCCTTTTTTCTGTCATCATCGCAGTGAAACTCTGGCCAAATCCTGTCAGAGAATTCTAACAGCCTCCGTTACTTGTCTCCCTCTTTGTTATCCAATAGCATTAGAAAAACATAATGATCATAGGAAGTAAAGTGCTAAATCAAAGTGCCTAGAGTGCACCCCTGATGAATCCTTAATCTGCTCTCAAATCCTCAATATTGATCCAAATCAACCCCTTGGCCTACCTGCCAAGTGTTTGAACACAGCCTATAAATCACTGATATGGGAGTACTCAAGTATTCCATTAAGTCAGTAATTCCTAAACTTTAGTAGAAGCTAAGGGACTCTGTAGACTTCCCCTCATTCAACCAGTCACAAATATTTAGAGTGCCTACAGTGTGACAAATTTGGAAAATTTGGAAAACTCAGCAGTGGCCACAGGACTGGAAAAGGTCAGTTTTCATTCCAATCCTAAAGAAAGGCAATGCCAAAGGATGTTCAAACTACTGCACAATTGCACTCATCTCACACATTAGTAAAGTAATGCTCAAAATTCTCCAAGCCAGGCTTCAGCAATACGTGAACCATGAACTTCCTGATGTTCAAGCTGGTTTTAGAAAAGGCAGAGGAATCAGAGATCAAAATGCCAACATCCACTGGATCATGGAAAAAGCAAGAGAGTTCCAGAAAAACATCTATTTCTGCTTTATTGACTATGCCAAAGCCTTTGACTGTGTGGATCACAATAAACTATGGAAAATTCTGAAAGAAATGGGAATACAGACCACCTGACCTGCCTCTTGAGAAATCTGTATGCAGGTCAGGAAGCAACAGTTAGAACTGGACATGGAACAACAGACTGGTTCCAAATAGGAAAAGGAGTACGTCAAGGCTGTATATTGTCACCCTGCTTATTTAACTTCTATGCAGAGTACATCATGAGAAACGCTGGACTGGAAGAAACAAGCTGGAATCAAGACTGCCGGGAGAAATATCAATAACCTCAGATATGTAGATGACACCACCCTTAGGGCAGAAAGTGAAGAGGAATTAAAAAGCCTCTTGATGAAAGTAAAAGAGGAGAGTGAAAAAGTTGGCTTAAAGCTCAACATTCAGAAAACAAAGATCATGGCATCTGGTCCCATCACTTCATGGGAAATAGATGGGGAAACAGTGGAAACAGTGGCAGACTTTATCTTTTTGGGCTCCAAATTCACTGCAGATGGTGATTGCAGCCATGAAATTAAAAGACGCTTACTCCTTGGAAGAAAAGTTATGACCAACCTAGATAGCATATTCAAAAGCAGAGACATTGCTTTGCCAACAAATGTCCGTCTAGTCAAGGCTATTGTTTTCCAGTGGTCATGTATGGATGTGAGAGTTGGACTGTGAAGAAAGCTGAGCACTGAAGAATTGATGCTTTTGAAATGTGGTGTTGGAGAAGACTCTTGAGAGTCCCTTGGACTGCAAGGACATCCAAGCAGTCCATTCTGAAGGAGATCAGCCCTGGAATTTCTTTGGAGGGAATGATGCTGAAGCTGAAGCTCCAGTACTTTGGCCACCTCATGAGAAGAGTTGACTCACTGGAAAAGACTGATGCTGGGAGGGATTGGGGGCAGGAGGAGAAGGGGACGACAGAGGATGAGATGGCTGGATGGCATCACGGACTCAATGGATGTGAGTCTGAGTGAACTCCAGGAGTTGGTGATGGACAGGGAGTCCTGGTGTGCTGCAGTTCATGGGGTCACAAAGAGTTGGACATGACTGAATGACTCAACTGAACTGAGCTGAACAGTGTGACAGGCATTTTTCTAATCACTAAAGGTAGAGCCAGAACATGGACCTTGCTCTCTCAAGAAGCAATTGCAAGTAGAAATAAATAAATAAATCTAATGATTTCAATTAATGATAAGTGGTATGAAG
Source organism: Ovis aries (assembly GCF_016772045.2). Classification (NCBI taxonomy): domain Eukaryota; kingdom Metazoa; phylum Chordata; class Mammalia; order Artiodactyla; family Bovidae; genus Ovis; species Ovis aries. Next base: position 56,490,690 of record NC_056059.1, on the reverse strand, counting down.
TAAGTTTTAAAAGGTTCAGTAATTAAAGAGCACCTTGAGATAAAGAGATGGAGGAATGTAGATAAGGAGGTGATATCTGAGCTAAGACCTAAACAAGAAGAATCAGCTATACCAGAGTACCTTACCTGCCTCCTGAGCAATCTGTATGCAGGTCAAGAAGCAACAGTTAAAACCTTAGATGAAGCAACAGATTGGCTCCAAATCAAGAAAGAAGTACATCAAGGCTGTATATTGTCACCCTGTTTATTTAACTTATATGCCAAGTACATCATGAGAAATGCCAGGCTGGATGAAGCACAAACTGGAATCAAGTTTGCCAGGAGAAATATCAGTAACCTCAGATATACAGATGACACCATTCTTATGGTAGAAAGCGAAGAAGAACTAAAGAGCCTCTTGATGAAAGTGAAAGAGGAGAGTGAAAAACTGGCTTAAAACTCAACATTCAGAAAACTAAGATCATGGCATCTGGTCTCATTACTTCATGGCAAATAGATGGGGAAATGATGGAAATGGTGAGAGACATTATTTTGGGGGGCTCCAAAATCACTGCAGAAGGTGAGTTCAGCCATGAAATTAAAAGACACTTGCTCCTTGGAAGAAAAGCTATGACCAACCTCAACAGCATATCAAAGAGCAGAGACACTACTTTGCCAACCAATGTCCATCTCATCAAGGCTATGTTTTTTCCAGTAGTCATGTTTGGGTGTGAGAGTTAGACTATAAAGAAAGCTGAGGGCTGAAGAATTGATTCTTTTGAAGTGTGGTGTTGGAGAAGACTCTTGAGTTCCCTGGACTGCAAGGAGATCCAACCAGTCCATCCTAAAGGAAATCAGTCCTGAATATTCATTGGAAGGACTGATGCTGAAGCTGAACTTCCAATAATTTGGCCACCTGATGCAAAGAACTGACTCATTGGAAAATATCCTGATGCTAGGAAAGATTGAAGGTGGAAGGAGAATGGGACGACAGAGGGTGAGACAGTTGGATGGCATCACTGACTTGATGGACTTGAGTTTGAGTAAGCTCCAGGAGTCGGTGATGGACAGGGAAGGCTGACGTGCTGCAGTCCATGGGTTCTCCAAGAGTCAGACACAACTAAATGACTGAACTGAACTGAACTGACGTGACTATCAGAGGGAAGAGACCCCCAAACACAGGGAGAAGCAAGGGCAAGGACCCTAAATGGAAATGAAAACGCACAACCGATAGTGAATATACACCTCTCTAGCTATAAGTAAGTAAGTAAGTAAGTGAAGTTGCTCAGTCATGTCCAACTCTTTGCAACCCCGTGGACTGTAGCCTACCGGGCTTCTCCATCCATGGGATTCTCCAGGCAAGAATACTGGAGTGGTTACCGTTTCCTTCTCCAGGTGATCTCTCCGACCCAGGGATCGAACCCAGGTCTCCTGCATTGGAGGCAGACGCTTTAACCTCTGAGCCACCAGGGAAGATGCTATACCTTTCTTAAAATGTCATTTTCAGTATCATTGGTTTGCTACAGTCAGCTACCTTACTCATGCCTCCTAAGAACCTCAGGATGTCTCTCTGAAACCAGCAAGTAGAGTTAATGTCTCTGGGCCCCTGCAAATGGCTATTTTCAGTGCCAGTGACCAGAATCTATGTCCTGTCACCTCTACACTAAAGCATATTATACATCAAATTGTTTTACAACTTCCAGGGAGAACCAGAGTGTCCTAAAATCCATCTTGCATCCTTGAATAAAAATCCTTGTGTTACCTGCTCAAGAAGCAATAGTGCTCTGTGGTTGCCCATGTGTGAAGCAGATTTTCTGGGTCCGAAGTCCACTTCTGACACTTATTAGTTTTTGGTCCATGGACAACTTGCCTAAAATTTCTGTGCCTAAGTTTCCTATAAAATGATAATGCCTCATGTGATTTTTATGAGAATTTAATAATACAATGAATGGAAAACACTTGAAAGATTTTTGGTACTTTATAAATTATTATAATGCTTATTATATGAATTCTGAATTCCTGCTGAACTATGTCTACAATCCCCAGTCAAATTCATTCCATTTCCTCAGCCTGACACAGGTTTTCTTCATTTCCAGTGGCCAAATTTCTAAATACTTATAAAGCTCAGATAAATTGCCATAACCACCTTGAAATTTTTCTCGAGTTTAACTTTCAGGAAAACAATTTCCCTCCTCTGAATAACTATTAATACACTGTTTATACCATTAATCTAATTATTCACTATCTTAAAAGGTAATTTTGTTCATGTTTTGCTACTCTGCTAGATTGTAAATAATTTAGAGCAATGATATCCTATAGAAATATACTTTAAAATATTCTACTTAAAATTTTTTTAATCAGGTGAGATGAGTTTTAGTAATACATTTTTAACTCCATATCCAATAGATTATCATTTACAATGAAATCATTATAAACAAATTAATGAAATATTTTCTATTTTTGTACTAGGTCTTTGAAGTCCAGTGTGTATTTGACATTTATGGTACATCTCAGTTTGGACTAGCCATATTTCAACTATTCCATGGAAAGATGTGGATAGTAGCTACCATTCAGGACAATGCAGTTTTAAGGCTTGTATCATCCTATATAGCTCATTATTTATCATAATGCCTAACTTAGCACATTTTCTATTTCAGAATTTCAATTAATATTTATCAAATTAATTACTTACTTTACTAATGTATTTAAAGTAAATGCAAAATCTTGTCCCATAGAAAACATGTTTCTGCTATTCCTAACACAAGTAAAAATATAAAAACCATAAAAGTAAGAAAACTACTCAACTTTCTTTAAAGGATAAAAAATTTGTTCTTCCTCTGGAGTGAAACATTTTTCACTTCTCATTAGAACATAGTTAAGTACAAGTCCTGGATCTCTAAAAGAAATAGTATGTATAGCAATAACATCATTGACTTTGTGCTTCACAAGCTGAGGGGAACAACTCAACCCTACTTTCCCAATACAAAGAAGAATTTTAGACAAAAGCAATTGTCTCTTTTTTTTAATTGAAGTAAAATTGCTATGTTACATTATTTATGATTCAGGTGTGTATTACCATTTAATATTTGTAGATGCTGCAAAGTGCACAAAACCAAAAATCTAGTTATCAATCATCACCATGCAATCGACATTCTTCAACCATTTGCTCATTCCCCAAAACCCCCTCCCCTCTGATTGGTAATCACCAATCTGTTTTCTATATCTATGAATTTATTTTTGTTTTGGTTTGTATAATCATTTGTTGTTGTTGTTTTTTAGACTCCACATATGAGTAAAATCATATGGTATTTGTCTTTCTTTTGTCCAACTTATATGACTTAGTCAATAATATAACTAAGTACCATAAAGTCCAGCCATGTCATTACACATGGAATATTTCATTCTTTTAATCCCTGAGTAGTAGTCCATTGCATATATATACCAGATCTTCCTCTTCCATTCATCTGTTGATGGACAGTTAGGTTGTATCCATATCCTGGCTATTGTAAATAATGCTGAAATAAGGATAGGGTATACATATCTTTTCAAATTAATATTTTTGTATACTTTGAGTAATACCCAGAAGTGGAATAGTTGAATCACATAGTAATTTTTTCTTAATTTTTGAAGTATCTTCATGATGATTTTCACAATGGCTGGACCAATTTAGATTTCCATCAATTTACATTCCCACCAACCCCAAAGTGTACAAATGTCCCCTTTTTCCACATCCTCTTTAACATTTGTTATTTCTTGTCTTTTTGACAATAATCATTCTAGATGAGAGATTTGAGGTATATCTCTTTGCAGTGTTGAATCTCATTTCCCTAATAACTAGTGATTTTGAACATCTTTTCATATGCGTGTCAACCATCTGCATATCTTCTTAGGTAAAAGCCTGGTTCCTGATCTTAGTGTAAATGCTTTCAGTTTTTCACCATTTAGTGTGGTGTTTGCTGTAGATGTGTCATGTATTACATTTATTATGTTGAGGTACCTTTGTTGATATTTTTTCATAAATGGATGTTGAATTCTGTCAAATTCTTTTTCTGCTTCTATTGAGATGATCATAGGATTCTTATCATTTATTTTGTTAACGCGGTATAACACATCGATTGATTTTCAGACCTTGAACTATTCTTGCATTCCTGGGATAAATCCCACTTGATCCTGCTGTATGAGTCTATTGTTGGATTCAGTGTGCTAATATTTTGATGAGGATTTTTACATCGACATTTATTAAGGATACTAGCCTGTACTTTTCTCTTTTTTGGTGGTATCCTCATTTGGTTTTGGTATCAGGGTAATGTTGATTTCATGAAATGAGTTTAGGAGCATTCCCTCCTTTTCAACATTTTGGAAGAGTTTGAAGGATAGTATTAAATATTCTTTTAAATTTGGGGGAGAATTCACCCCTAATGCTTTCTGATCCTAGACTTTAGTTTGTTGAGAGATTTTTTTTTAATCACCATTTCAATATCTTTACAAGAAATCAATCTATTCAGATTTTCTTCATGATTAAGTATCTTCTATTCCGTATATTTATCCATGACTAAGTCTTAGAAGATAGTTTGTTTCTAGGAATTTATCCACTTCTTGTAGGTTGCCTAGTTTGCTGGTCTATAATTGTTTATAGTAGTTTCTTATGATATTTTTTATTTTTATGGTGTCAATTGTAACTTTTTCTCTAGATGTTACATTTATAAATATATACGCACCCAGTATAGGAGCACTAGAATAAAGAAAGCAAATATTAGGGCTGACCTAAAGGGAGAAATTGACAGCAATACTTGGGAGCTTGGAGTCGTAGCCATTGGACTACCAGAAGTCCCGCTTGAATATTACACTTACGTCAATGGATACATCATCCATATAGAAAAATAGTCAGCAAACATCAATTTTAAACAACACATTAAACCAAACGAACCTAATAGATTAGATATACATATATAGAGTAAAAAAAGAAACATTCCATCTAAAGCAGCAGAATACACATTTTTCTCAAGCGTACATGGGCCATTTCTACACACTTAGGTCACAAAACAAGTCTCCATAAATTTAAGGAAAGTGAAATCCTGTCAAGCATATTCTCTAAACAATGTCATGAAACTAAAAATCAACCATAAGAAAAAACAGAAAATGACCAAATGTGTGGAGATTGAACAATATGCTACTGAATAACCAATAACCAACTAGAAATTCAAAGACACAAGCACAAAATACATAGGCAAATGAAAACAGAAATGTAAACACAAAAATCTATGCTAAAGCAGTTCTAAGAAGAAAGTCATGATAATAAAACAGGCTTATTTCAGAAACAAGAAAAATCACAAATAAACAATCTAGTTTTATACCTAAAAAAAACTAGAAAAAGAAGAGCAAAACTGCCCAAAGTTAACAGAAGAGATGAAATAATAAAGATTAGAATGGAAATAGGGGCTTCCCTGGTGGCTCAGATGGTAAATAATCTGCCTGCAATGCAGGAGACCCGGGTTCAGTTCTTGGGTTGGTACAATCCCCTGGAGAAGGGAATGGTTACCCACTCCAGTACTCTTGCCTGGAGAATTCCATGGACAGAAGAGCCTGGCAGGCTCCAGCCTATGGGACCCCACAGAGTTGGATACAACTGAGTGATTAATACTTTTCCTTTTTTCAGAGTGGAAATAAATAAAATAAAGTCTGAAAAGACAGTATAAAAGGTCAATGAAACTAAGAGTTAGTTCTTTGAAAAGATAAATAAAATTGAAAAAAAAAAAAAACATTAACTAGATTAACCAAGAAAAAAAGAACCCAAGTAAAATCAGAAATGAAAGAGTAATTAAGTCTTAAGTGTGCAGGATTTGTTTATCCTGAATGTATTTCAAAACAATTTTTCTGCTCACCATACGATTTTTCTAAGTGTTGTGTTCCAAATATTTTCAATGTTTTTATAATTGGTTTTTCTAGTTAATCAGATGCAGTTATAGAAAATGAATGACATTTTTCAGTAGTCATTAACAACATCCTGTCAGGATCAAACCAACTTGAACTGTTCCTAGAATAATGATGATATGAAAGAACTTTATATACTGATATGTATTCTATTATTCTTAAATTGGACCTACTTACTCCTTCCCTGTCACCATTATTCCTAGCTTTCCTTTTAACCATAAATATCCATATGTCTACAATATTGAATTTGTAGAGAATTATAGGAAATTAACAAAATATAGTAATTAGGGAGGTAAAATTACTCACCTTTGGCAATCTCAATGCTAATTTGCAAATTGGCAACTGATCATTGTTTTCATTAAATGTCAGAGATTCATCCAAGTTGTGGACTATCTTTTCTCTAGGTACTTTATAAACTACAATGGCACCCTTATAATGAGGGCAGCTATAGTTTCCAAATTCATCCACTTCTTTGATTTGGAGTTCCAGTCTAGGTTTCCTTTGTAAGTGAAAAATAAGCTTGTAGTCTTTCCCATAATCCTTCCCATTGCCTAAATAAAAGTAAAATGTATTTGTTACTATTAATACATATCACATTTCTAACTTAATTTTTAAAAATTCAAATAGTCATTCATCTTTTAAATTTATCTGTTGCGTGTAAATACTTCTTGAACCTAGCAAAGTGGCACTAGACTGAGATTGTGTAAATGCTAAAAGAATTCTCATCTATACTTGGACTATGTTCTCTCTGGCTGCCTCTAGATCTCATATCCTTGGTTCTTTTCTTTTTTTATGCATTTGTGGGAATCATCATTGATCTGATTTTCACTTTCTGTTACATTTTGCTACAAGAAACCATAGGAAATATTTAGCTGTTTCTCTACTTAGAAAATTGTTTTCACTTCTTAACAATGACATTTTTTCCTTTCACTTAACTATCCATATCACATTGCACACTATCATGATCTTACAATAGACATTCTAGAAATATATTCTCCTATATGGTAGCAACATGTAGCTTTTAAAATTAAAGTTGAAACTAAGATTAAAAATTCAATTCCTTAGGCATTCTAAGTGAAATAACCACATTTCAAATGTTCAATAACCACATCTGTCTGTAGCTACCTTATTGGAGAGTACATATATAAAACATATTCATCATGGCAGAAATACAGTGCTGTTCTAGAACTTTCAAATGTAATAGTTTCTAGATTTAATAGTTACTGAAATTTCTATTAAAACCTAATGAATCCCCCCCATACAAGGATACGTAAAAGTCTTCTCAAAGATCCACTGAAAATAATGGAACTTTAGTGAATATAACATTTCACTCATGGGGGTTTTTGTGTGACTATCAGGCTATTTCACCTTCTCATTGCAATAGTAAAACAGACACTGTCACACCCCCTAAGACAGGTGTGCATCACCCTTCACAAATTTAAAAGGAAGCTATAAAGTCACAGTTATAGTATGTTTCTGACATAAAGATCTAGATCCAAGTTCAGCTTCTAGTATTTATTTACATGGTAATATTTATCCAGTTCTCTCACATCTGAACGTCTTAGAGCTTTCGCTTCCTTACCTTTAAAACAAGAGAAATAAAACTTACCTCCTAGGATTGTTCTGGGAATGAAATGAGATACTGTGTGGATAGAATGATTAGCAAAGGGTGTGGCACATAATAAGAGCTCAGTAAACAAGAGCAAGACAGCATATGAGAAGAAACAGACGGGATTCTTACATTGTTTTGAATTTGTATTTATGACAAAAACAACCCACTTAAATTTCTTAAAGAAATGTCAGTATGAAGCTTTTATATCAGCAGCAACTTCCTGCTGCTCTGAGAGGCCTGAAAGTTGGCTTCTCCAAGATCTCTCTCTATCTACCTATCTCTATCTTCCTCGCTATCTCTCTGACTGGAAACTTCCAATCTTCCCAATGAAATAAGAGTTGAGAGATGTAGGTGACATCAATACTTTTCTCATTGTTGTGACTGCTAGAGGTCATTTTGGTGGCTTTCTAAAGCACAGTTAAATCTCGAATTAGAATAACTCCAGGTTATGGAAAGTATAGCAGTATGCTCCTTTGCACAAGGCTGTGTTTTAGGGGCAACCTGGTTCCTTGAAGAAAACAAATTCCTAAGACATTCTAAGATAAGCATGACTAGACAGATTTGCCTTAAAAGAATCACACTGGTTAAAAAGAAAAAAAATGGGAGTGGTGGGGAGGAAAATTATTTGGAGTCACTGAAACTGAAACACCATCTTGAAAATAATAAATTAGAGTTTCTAGATCACTGGGGGAGCACCTAACAAACTCCTACTTCCATCCCTCTAGAGTACTAGCAAGCAAAATGTTGCTACTTTTGTCCCAGTAGGATATAATTTACTAAATTTCTCCTTCTCTCTCATGAATGGTGCTCCCTGCCAGGTACACACTTATTCATAAGGAATAATTTACATACATACATTGTATAAAGATTGAGGATGAGAAATAGTCACATTTCTATTTTGACCTAAACCTTATCGACCTTTTATTGCCAGTTAATTTAAAAAAACTAAAGATCTAAAATGTAAATCTCTAAGAATCACATTTACTTAAGAAATAAGGACAAAATTATTGAGCATTTACTAGTAATAAATAACATTACCTTATTGTTCTATATAGAAAACATTATGTAGCTTTTTAAAGTTGGAATTTCACTGTCACTAAGATATACTACACTATATTTGGAAGACCCTTTGTCACAGTTTAAAAAAAAAAAAAAACACAGAACCTAAAGAGGATGAGTAGCACAGAAAATTGCACCATTTTATTTTTTTTCTCCCACTCTGTCATATTTAGAGAAGTAAAACCAAAAGTCATTCATTACATAACAAAATTATAAAAGCAATCATAAGTTGACATTTTGAGAACTTTTCTCCTTCTGCATATTATGTATACAGTTCCTAGTAGGAATAGTAGGATAGTAACTATACAGTAAAAATTTGTCATAGAAAGAAGAACAAGATTTATTTATATTTTGTAAGTTACTAGATATTTCTTATAGCAATATATTTTCTCAAGAGTGGGTTTTGGAGTATTTTTCACTGAAAACATAGGAAGTACAAAGGTAGTAATACGTGCTTTTGCTTAGAAAGGTAAGATGAGGAAGTAACAGGCTAGGGACACAGAGAACCAGAAGACTGAAAACCACTGGCTAGGGATATTTCTGTGTCCTAACACATCTCTACTAGTTACAGGTACTGTCACTGTAAGCATATTTGCTATAGACATCTTTCTCAGAGCCTTTTTCCACAGACATTTTTGCCATATAACTCTCAGGCCATAGGGCTTCCCTGGTAGCTCAGCTGGTAAAGTATCCACCTGCGATGAAGGAGCTGCTGCTGTTGCTGCTGCTAAGTCGCTTCAGTCGATGTCCAACTCTGTACGACCCCATAGACAGCAGCCCACCAGGCTCCCCTATCCCTGGGATTCTCCAGGCAAGAACACAATGGAGAGCCTGGTTCAATTCCTGGGTCAGGACGTTCCCCTGGAGAAGGGATAGGCTACCCACTCCAGTATTCTTGGGCTTCCCTGGTGGCTCAGATGGTAAAGAGTCCACCTCCAATGCAGGAGACCTGGGTTCAATCCCTGGGTTTCATGGGCTACAGTCCAAGGGGTCATGAAGGGTCAGACACGACTGAGTGACTAAGTACAGCACAGCACATGTAATATCACAGATTTAGTGATCAGGCCACAAGATAATTTTGCTGTAAGAGATAAAATACCTGGTTAATAGGTTCATTTGACATATACAACCAAAAAATCATGACAGATGACAATGATTTACCCCATGAATTGTTATTGTTGTTGTTTTTTCTTTGAAACACTACATTGGGGTAGAAAGAGGCTGAGACCACGGGCCTGACAGACCCAGAGTTGAACACATATTTCTTTGTGGCTTATCTGGTACAGAATCTGCCTGAAATGTGGGAGGCCTGGGTTAGGAAGATCCCCTGGAGAAGGGAAACACTACCCACTCCAGTATTCTGGCCTAGAGAATTCCATGGACTATATAATACACGGGGTCACAAAGAGTCAAACATGACTGAGTGACTTTCACTTTCACTTTTCCCATAGAACTTTGGAACATGTATCAATGGACATGTGACAATATGCCAAGGACAGACAGTATAGAAGATTTTTGCAGTCCACCACAAAGCTCAGTTACAAATATGCATCCCAGTATTTGGAAACTGATACCTCTCGCAGTGATGGATGAAGTTTTAGTGAATAAAAAAATAAAAGCAATGCCAAATAAATAAACTAGTAAAAAATATATAAAAAAACAATGAACAAATACCTAGAGACAAGTGCTTAGGTACAACTCACAGAATAAAATCAGTTATCTGTGCAGCATTGGCATGGAACTACACACATTTTAATTGTATTTAAATATTTTATATTTTACAAAAAGTTTATAATTTTGTTAATCATTTCTCATGATTCATTAGGTGGTTTTGTTGTTGTTCAATCACTAAATCAAGTCCAACTCTTTGCAACCCAATGGACTGCAGCATGCCAGGTTTCCGTGTCCTTCACTATCTCCCAGAATTTGCTCAAGCCCAAGTCCAGTGTGTCAGTGATGCCATCCAACTGTTTCATCCTCTGTCACCCTCTTCTCCTGCCCTCAGTCTTGCCCAGGATCAGGGCCTTTTCCAATGAGCCGGCCCTTCACATCAGGTGGCCACATGCAATCTTCAGCTTTAGCATCAGTTCTTCCAATGAATATTCAGAATTGATTTCCTTTAGGATCAACTGGTTTGATCTCCTTGCTGTACAAGGGAATTTCAAGAGTCTTCTCCAGTGCCACAGATTGGAAGCATCAATTCTTTGGCACTCAGCCTTCTTTATGATCCAATTCTCACATCCATACATGAGTACTGGAAAACTCATAGCTTTGACTTTGAAACTTTTGTCAGCAAATTGATATCTCTGCTTTTTAACTTGCTTAATAGGTTTTTCATAGCTTTCCTTCCAAGGAGAAAGCGTCTTTTGACTTCATGACTGCAGTCACTATCTGCAGTGATTTTGGAGCCCAAGAAAATAAAGTCTGTCACTGTCTCCACTTTATCCTATTTGCCATGAAGTGATGGGACTGGATTCCATGAGCTTTGTTTTTTGAATGTTGAATTTTAAGCCAGCTTTTTCACTCCTTTCACTTTCATCAAGAAGCTCTTTAGTTCCTCTTTTGTTTTTTTTTTTTTCTGCCTTTAGAGTGGTATCATCTGCATGTATAAAGTTGTTGATATTTCTCCCAGCAATCTTGATTCCTTCTTGTGATTCATCCAGCCCAGCATTTCACATGATGTACTCTGCATATAAGTTAAATAAGCAGGGTGACAATATACAGCCTTGATGTACTCCTTTCCCAATTTGGAACCATTCCATTATTCCGGTTCTAACTTGCTTCTTGACCTGCATACAGGTTTCTCAGGAGGCAAGCAAGGTGGTCTGGTTGAGAATCTTCCACAATTTGTTGTGATCCACACAATCAAAGGCTTTAGCATAGTCAACAAAGCATATTTTTCCTGGAATTTCTTGCTTTTTCTATGATCCAACACATGTTGGCAATTGATCTCTGGTTCTTCTGCCTTTTCTAAATCCAGTTTGTTAATCTGGAAGTTCTTGGTTCACGTAGTACTGAAGTCTAGCTTAAAAGATTTTGAGAATTACCTTGTTAGCATATGAAATGAGGATCATTGTATGGTCATTTGAACATTTTTTTTCATTGCCCTTCTTTGGGATTGGAATGAAACCTGACCTTTTCCAGTCCTGTGGCTACTGCTGAGTTTTCCAAATTTGCTGATATATTATATGCAGAACTTTAACAGCATTGTCTTTTAAGATTTGAAATAGCTCAGCTAGAATTCCATCACCTCCACTAGCTTTTAAAATTTGCTTTTAAATGTCCCTTTTTTATTTTTTGTCACTATATCTTTTATGGCAAAATTGCCTTATGATCAATAAATTATTCAGTAAAACTGCTCACAGCAAAGATATCTATGACAAAAATACCAGACATGATTTCTAATGTCTTTCCCTCTAAACCTCCAGCATTCTTTGCTTGGTTCATTGCAATGGCTTATTGATGTATTTTCCTGCTGCTAACTTGCCTTACATCATCTAATATCAACACAGATATAATCTGACCCAGATTGTGTGACAACCTTGTTGAAAATCCTTCAGGGCTTTCCATTTCACTTAGAATAAAAGGAAAAGTCCTTGAAATGCCCTTCAAGGCAGGAACAGTATCCATTTCATCTCCTCCAAGTCTCATCTCCTTCCCTCTCATCCAGCCATCTCAGCCTTCTTGTTCTCTCTGGGACAGACTCTCCTGGGATAGGACCATGGCTTGCTTTCTTATCTTTGAGCCTCTGCTGAAATGGTACTTTCTCAAAAAGATCTTCTTGGATGAGTCTATTTAAAATTACAAATCTGCCACTCTCTCTGAGACTTTCTATATCCCTTCCCTGCTTTATTCTTCTTTAAGGAAGCTTCCATCTCATTAAGCTATACATTTTACTTACTTATTTGCTTCTTCTATGTCGCTCTGCAGTAAAATACAATGTAATAAAGGAAAGGAATCTTTGTTAAATGAATAAAAGGATGGTCATTTTAACACTCTAACACTTGTGTCTGGGAAAACTACTTCTCTAGGCCAAAGGGTATTGGGGGAAACTTGGACACACACAAACCTTTTTAGGGCATTACTTAGTGTTATGAGTGAGTTGTGCTAAGGCATCATTATGTAAAATTCTCTCTGCCCCTTTCCCAGCATTTTATGAATTTTATGAGCACTGGGGGCTTAGATGGGATACACTAGAAAGCTTAAGTGCTATATCAACACCTATAACCTAGAAAAAGAAAGCAGATTCTAGCTGTGTCCAGAGGAACGCCAAAGGCCAATGTAAAGGGGAACACCTATATGTCTGATTTTCTCTTAGAAGTAGAAATAATCTCCATGTGGCAAGATCCTCAATCAAAAGAATAATCTATATTCCATGTAATAAATTTAGAGGGCTTCCCTGGTAGCCCGGGCTTCCCTGATAGCTCCAGCTGATAGCTCAATTGGTAAAGATCTGCTTGCGAAGCAGGAGACCCCGGTTTTATTCTTGGGAAGTATCCGCTGGGAAGATCCCACTCTAGTATTCTTGGGCTTCCCTGGTGGCTCAGATGGTAAAAATCCACCTGCGATGCAGGAGACCTGGGTTTGATCCCTGGGTTTGGAAGATCCCCTGGAGAAGGTTATGACCACTCACTCTAGTATTCTGGCCTGGAGAATTCCATGGACTATATAATCCATGGGGTCACAAAGTCCATGGAATCAGACATGACTGAGCTTCTGACTACAATTAATCTGCAGATTTTGATATTTCTCAGAGAGAAACCATCTAAATTTATTAAAATTTTAAATACTTTCAATCACACAATACTATAATGTTGAGTTTATCCCCAAGGTTTTCTCTTCATTCTTTGAACAAATACTTCTTATAGCTTTTAGGTACCATTCTAGGTGCTTGGAATTGAAGTTCTCACTAATTAAAGAGATATTCCTCTCTTGGGACTGTAGTCAGAGACACTGATGTTGATCAAGCAATTAAAAAATAAATAGAAGATTAAATCTATGGCCATTTCCAATGAGTTACATAGAAATCTGAAAAAGTAAAATATGAACTGACATAATCAGGAAAGACAGGAAAGACTTCTCTGAACATGATCATTATAAATGAGAGATGAAAATATAGTAGGAGATAACTGCAGAAGCCAGTGGGGATAGGTCGAGAGATGGACCTGCAGGCAGACAACCTCTGGCTGTGTGTATTTGAGATTCACAGAGGCTACCACAGGTAGCCAGGTATCAATTCTGGTTGTTTTTTTTTTTAATTGGAGCATAGTTTATTTAAGATGTCGTGTTACTTTCTGCCATACAACAAAGGGAATCAAACAGAGGTATCAGTTCTTTACTGAGGGACTTGCTCCTCTTAGATAGTACTGGGGGCTTATATGGGATACACTAGAAAGATGGATGGAGAAAATCCAGTGAAGCTCCAGGTCTGAATATACATCTCTAAAAAAGGCAAAGCAGGAAGGATCCTGGCACTCAGCCTGATGAATTTTCCCTGACTGAAGAGGAGTATTCCATTCCTATATTGAGGAACTGTGAACACACTGGCTGTTTCCAGGCACTTTTATTTTAGCATATGCTCCTCACTTCCCCCTTATAGATGACAGTACATTTCACCACTGCCTATGAGAATCACAGTAACTCTCTCCTGTTTAGGGCAGGAAGTAAACACAGCTGCTGGCCCAAGTATTACAGGAAGTCTTTTGCATCATTAGTTTGGGTGAGACACTTCCAGGTTTTGACTATATCTTAGAGAGATTGTCCCAGGGTGGTTTCTTCTCTGGAAGCCAAGTAGGAGGGATGTCTTATACCCTTCCTTCCTCTCCTCCGCTCCTTTCCTTCCCCTTTTTCTGATATTGTGTCACTTACTCCCTAGGTCCCGACAGCTGGCTCAGATGGCTGAGACAATGTCTGTAACAGTGGAAGAGATACTTCAAATTGGGACACTTTGAATCTCACTTATTTCTGAAAGACCAAAAAAGGTCAGCTGAAGCTTTAAGCCACATCATTTTGGAAACAATAAAGAACAAAAGAGCAGTGGAGCTTGGAGTAATTTTCAAAATTAGAAAACAGAAACCATTAAAAAATCAATGGGATCTATATTAATTTATAAATAAACAGAGAATATTACTTTAAGTCAAGTCTATAATGGGACTCCTGGGCCAGAAATCCCCACAAAACCCATTCCTGAATTTCCTGCCACACCTCCTCCTTTACATGCACACTGTTAGATCTTATTCTACCTCAAGGAAGGGAGTTAGAAAGGGAAAGGAGTCTTTTTCATAAAAATAAACGCCTATGATGGCAGCACCCCCAAAGATCTTCTCTTCTCTCACACAGCTGTTTTCTCTCTGTGTTCTTTTTGCTTCCTTTTCTTTATCTCTTTTTAGCTTTTCTACCTCAGTCATTTCCTTACTTCTCCTACCTCTCCTGTCACCTCTCATAGTCATTTACCTTGTTTTCCTTGGCGTCATATATTCATTCATTCTCTATGTATTTACTGAAAGCCCTTGAAGTGCCAGGCACTATTCTGGTCTCAGGGATGCATAGCAAGAAAGACAGAGTCATTGCCCTTGTGGAATCTACGTTCTAGTCAAGAACACAAATATAGGAATGAAAACTATAAGAACAAATAAATAATTTCAAGTTGTGGTAAGATTTGTAATAAAAATAAAAGATCACTAGATAAATGTAAAGATAAGAGGTAAGCAGGGGTATGTCATCGGGATTTGAGGTTCGTAGCAACTTTCAAAACCATTTGAGTGTGGTGAAACTTACTGACTCCTTCTCAGTGTAGTCTTTTAGGCATATAAAATAAAAGAAATGAAATTATAAATAAGGCAATTATACTGAAACCTATTTCTCTCCATTCATCTCTTGGGAGTGCACTGACCCCAGATCAGATTCTTTGCAGGACAACATAAAGAGTTTTGATATTGTTTGAAGTAGAATAGGAGGTAATTATAAAGTTTTAACTGGGGGGAGTAATAAAGTATGATTTATATTTTTAAAGGATCACTGTTGTTACTGTATGGAAATACATTTTGTTTCACATGGCTAATAGTAGAAGCAAAGGAATATTTAGAAAGCAACTACATTGGTGTTGGAAAGATGATCCTAACATAGTCTCAGCTAGAGCCGTTATGGAGAGAAGACTATTTCCAAAAGAGTGTCACTTAGAGTAGGCCCATAAGGGAACATGCGTGCCCTAAGAAGAGAAGAAATAGACTGGAAAGAAAGATGTAAATAAGTCCTTTTCCTTTTCCTACTTTTCCAAAGCCTTCCCTCAGTCCTTTGAAGACTCTTTTGAAGCACATTTAGTGAACTCCATCTGAAGCACGTGGCTGATAGCCCACAGCATATACAAAACAATTTCATGATACTTACTTGAAGCAAATATATTTCCAGTAAATCGTAAAAGAAGCAATTCTCCTTCTTTCACTTGGAAATGGCGAGATGGTTCTGGAGGACCACTAGAAGCTTCTGAGCACAAGTTCCCAAGCACCTGGTATAAATCTTTAGAAGGCACCACTAAAATAACAATTCTATGTGGGTTGTCTTTCCGGTAATAAAGTATAGCACAGGCAGTGGTGCTGAACATGGCTTCTTCCAAAGACTTCACAAAGGAAACCAAATGGCTGTTGTCCACATTGGAAGAAGAGTGAAGCACGATAAACCTGCATGGAAGTAAAGAGGAGTGACCTGAGGGAAAACAACCAGTCTCAAAAATATCACAAATAACTAATAACACCTCCCCAAAGCCATTAAAAACCAAGCCTCCTTTAAAAATCAAGCATTCTAAAGACTGATTAAATTCATTAATGGAATGAATTTGAATGAATGACTTGAATAAAACTCTTGGCAGTCAGGCAACCAGCTTAAATCAAGCTAAATCTAAAACAGATGCCCATAAACAAAGAAATCATCCAGTTTCAGCTTAGCTCTACCTATGGCAACATATTTTAAGTTACATTTTACCTAGCATTACCAAAGAGTACCCCGTCAAAAAGAGAAAGATAATCAAGATAATCCACTTATTATCAATAATAACCTAATATTAATAGGATAAAAATTACATCATATTCAGTGGGGATTGAAATAGTCATCTCATCACTGTGTGATAAGGGTTGTTATGGTGTACCCAAATGGTTTGAATTGTGTCATTTCCACCCAACTTCCGTATTGGAGGGCAGATCCCCAATACCTCAGAATGTGACCTTATTTGGAGGTATGTTCTTAACAGAGGTAATCAAATCAGTGTGAGGTCGTTAAAGAGCCCCCTCCCCAGCACAGCCCCACATCCACAGACGAAGACTAACTGATGAAAGGGTATAAAGCCAGTCTCCTCGGTACTCACATCAGGGCTCTCCTGAGGTGTCAGGCTGAGGCAAAACCTCAACTTAAGCCACAGTTTCTCGCATTTCTTCCCTTGCTTCTATCTGCTTTTCTCCTCAACAGGAGTCCCCTGGGAGCCTTCTCTCAGTCTGTCACCTGCATTCTCATTTTAGACCCTTTCTAGGGAAACTGACCCCCAACAATTGTAGATGTAAGCTCTTCCTTTGTAAGATAAAGGCTGTCTTTGGACATGTGATGGCCCTCTCTTTATGAGTGTCTGCTTCTCATGAACTTTAAAATGTCTAAAACCTCTTCTTGTAATGAGCTGTCTAGAAAACATGGAAATGAGAGAGCAAAATGAGGACACAGAAATAACAAATTCAGTTAATACATACGTAGGAGATGAGCATAATAAGACCAGTTAATTACTATCTCCATGGAATTTCAGAAATGAAGACACTATTTTAGAACTATTTTGGAGTTAGAAGAAAGCTGTAAAAATAAGTCTAAGTTAAGAGTGGTTTCCAACAGCACTTATTAAACTATCATGAATGAAATTACAGATAGTGTATTCATGTCAGATCTAGTTTGCATTTTAAACACACCCTAAAGGACTATTCATATCTCTATCTGAGAAATAAAAAAAATCTAATCCTATGATTCTACTTCTATAAACATCAATTACAAGCCATCAGAATATAATATCATCAACATTTATTGTTTACTATTGTATTACCTCTCTAGATGTTCACACAATTCAAATGATATCAAGCCACTCTGCACGGATCTCACCACGACATCATCAAGCACAAACCAACCACTCTCCCGGCTTCTGAATCCCAATAATTTAAAAGATTCACAAGCATTGTTCCTGGGTCTTCTTATGGAAGTGCTTTTTGTCCTATATTACAGTAGCAGAAGAGAAATTTGTAAGATTTGTGTAGCATAAATCATATTTAATTCATTCATTCTTTCATTAAGTGAACGATCCAATAACAGTTCTTTAAGTATATGTTGTGTGCCAGTCATTATACCATGCACCAAGAACACAAAGATCAGAAATATTTTGCCCTTGCTCAACAGAAGCTCACAGTATTAATCACAGGACAAGGTGATCTGTGTAGGAATGAAGGGAATGTATGAGACAGTTTAACAACAGAAGGAGAGCTTGCAAAGTGGCAATGCTAATATTCAAGATGAGCTTTGGAGAATGAGAAGCATTTTGCTCCTAGCAAAAAAGTTAAAGGAATATCCCAAGACAGTAAACTCACTGATGTAAACCAATACTTTAGGATAGCCAAGACTCATGATATAGCAACCATAAATTCTGGAGCAATGCCACCTACTTCCAAATTCTGGATGGCTCTGCCTTGACCTCCCTATATCTCAGTCTTCTCATCTGTAATATGAGTGTAATGATACTATCAATCTTATAGGATTAAATGAGTTACAGTTTGTAAAGCACATAAAATTGTATAAGCGTAAATGGTATTGATATTCTCATCCTAATTCTTACAGCAGGCTTGGTCAATTAGCTTTCTTGTACAATTCTCCTTGCTAACCTGCCCCACCTTAAAGCCTTAAAAGAGGCAGTTATGTGATACTTTCCCCTAACCAGAGCTGATTTTGCTAACAGTGGATCAATTTCCAACACCTAGACAATTTGATTCCTGTCTTTGAAATTTAACTAATAAAGAGGCCCAGAGATTGTATTATAACTTGTTGCCCTTTGGTTGTAGTGCCCTGGGCTATGAAAACGAGTAAGCAGAGAGATTATTAAGAAAGAAATGCCAGAGCAGATGTGAAGAGAGAAAAGGAAAAACAATAAACAAAAAAACATGATCAAGTAGTGTAGGCTAGGAGATGGAGAAAGCAGAGATTAAGTATTGAAGCCTTATAATTAATTCTTCTTTTCTTAAATTCACTGAAATAGATAAGCGTTCCTCATAATTAAAGAAAGAAAATTCCTTGATACTGAATATCTTGCTGTAAAAAGAAAAACGAAACCTGGTCTAATGATGCTACATCCCATAAGAGGATAGAACAATTCTAGCTCTACATCCCGTAAGAATGAAGACAGGGGTCATACCTGGTGGGCCAGTGGTGAAGAAATGCCCTGCCAGTGCAGAGGATACGGGCTCATTCCCCTGATCTGGGAAGATACTACATACAGTGGAGCAACTAAGTCCAAGCGCCGCAATTATTGAGCCTGTACTCTAGAGCCCAGGAGCCGCAACTACTGAACCTACCTGCGGCAACTGTTGAAGCCCATATGCCCTAGAGCCTGTGCTCCGCAGCAAGAGACGCCTGCACACCCCAATTAGAGAGTAGCTCCAGCTAACCACAACTAGATAAATAGCCTACCCAGCAACAAAGATCCCACACAGCCAAAAATAAATAAGTGAAACTACATTTTAAAAAATTAAAAGAATTAAGACAAGGACTTCCCTGTAGGTCTAGTGGTTAAGACTCCTTGCTTTCATGACAAGGGATGTGGATTTGATCCCTGCTCAGAGAATTAAGATCCCACATGCCATACTATGGGGCCAAAAAAGTTAAAACAGAAAAAAAAAAAAAGAAGAAGAAGAAAAGAAAACAAACAAAAAAAAAGAATGAATCTCACATCTTCATTTGTGAATAGAATTAGGTATATGTTTAAAACCACTTTAGTTTCACAGGTTGAGCTATCTTATGAACTGGAATGAGGAACTGAACTATGTTTAAAATGTCTACCCTTAAAAATTTAGACTATGTTGATCAGCCCAGATTAAAATCAAGAGGATAGGGGAAAATGTAAGTTTTTAGCTTTTGGCTTATAACTACAAATCTGGTAAATTTTTAACACTTGGAAGTTAATGACCTATTAACACAGGAAGATATACTGAATCCAGAGTTTTAGTCATTTACTATACATTGACTTAATTATGTGTAATATTAATTTTTTCTGATTAAAGACTACTTTTTCCCTGCTAATGGCCTAAGTTTTCTGTGAAAATCTACATGTTATCAACTGTGGTGGGATTGACCCTACTCCCAGGTCTAGGTGGGTGTTTGATTTGAGCCACATAGTACATTTGGCATTCGTCAGTGCTATTTGCCAAAATACCCGATTTCTGCACATTCTGAGCACATGATAGAATTGTACTTCCTTGTTCCCTATGGTTGAGTGGGGCTATGTGACCAGTTCTGGTTAATGAATATTGAGAAATGTTATTTTGTCATTTTCAGGCTAAGTATGTAACTGCTAGTTTAAGTGTATCTAACGCTCTTTTTTCTGCTACCATGACAGCAACAAAATGATGACTGCCCTTCAAATTAAGTCTGGGAGAGAGATGACCAAGAGGCAGCCTGTCTTTGATGAATCAGGTTTTTATTATCATGTGATAAACTAGGCGAGCCTGCCTTGTATAGCACATCTTCCTTTTGTTTTCAGTGATCTGTTTAGTGATGGGTTTGTGACAGATTTGGAGTAAGAATAAGACTCAGGGGTTTTATGTATAGTCGTGGGGAAAGGATGATTCTCCTTTTCTACTGAACTTGGAGTTTTGAAGATGTAGAAATATTGCCAGCATGAGGAATATGTATGTCAAAGAATGAAACCAGCACAGAAAAAGGCAGAAAGAGAAGAAATACTTAAAAATAATATTTTAATATTATTCTTTATGGCTCAAGTGAAATATTAAAATAAAAGTATTCCTAGATTTGTAATTTACATTGGAGAAGGCAATGGCACCCCACTCCAGTACTCTTTCCTGGAAAATCCCATGGACAGAGGAGCCTGGTAGGCTGCAGTCCATGGGGTCGCCAAGAGTTGGACACGACTGAGCAACTTCACTTTCACTTTTCACTTTCATACATTGGAGAATGAAATGGCAGCCCACTCCAGTGTTCTTGCTTGGAGAATCCCAGGGACAGGGGAGCCTGGTGGGCTGCCATCTATGGGGTCGCACAGAGTCAGACACGACTGAAGTGACTTAGCAAAGGATTCCATTTCTTAAGCACTTTGAGTTTGTTTTTCTGTCACTTAAAATCAAAAAAGTCCTTAATGATATGAAGATAAAATTTAGACTATTTTTTTCCATTGAGATACAATATACATATAACTTTATGTGAGTTTGACATGTACAATGTGATGATTTGATACTTGTATATATTGACAAGTATTGCCATAATTAGGTTAGTTAGTACATCTATCATTTAAAATTTAGTCTTTAATATGATAATAGACACAACTTGTATTGAAATTAAATAATT
The DNA here is from genome assembly GCF_016772045.2 of Ovis aries. Classification (NCBI taxonomy): domain Eukaryota; kingdom Metazoa; phylum Chordata; class Mammalia; order Artiodactyla; family Bovidae; genus Ovis; species Ovis aries. The sequence goes on along the minus strand of NC_056059.1, from coordinate 56,469,522 downwards.
TGATGACATCCTTATTTATCCCAGATGTTCTTAACAACTCTGCAATTAAACTCTTTGTTTTATACATACCATTAGCAAACTTTGACAAGTAGTATTACCTGGCAGTGAGTAGCCCTTGATCAGATTCCACAAAAGATGAGATTTTGATATACAAATAGTTCCATAAAACATAATCAACCTTTATTAAATCAACTTGTTTATTCAAGAACAGCTGACTTTGCTATTTCTTGGGTACAAGACTCTCCATGTCCAAAATTCCAGGCATTGAGGGAATTATGTTTGGCCCATTTGGGGTCAAATATTCAATTACACTGAACACTGAAGAACATGAAAACTTCTATGAGCTCCACATGGATGGAAAAGACAATTTCTAGAATATCTGGTATAATTACCTAAAAAAAAAGTAGAAGGATACACAAACCAGTACATATCCACCCTAGGCTGCCTTTTTCAAGTCTTACAGTGTATTGATAACATAATTTCCAGACACATGCCTTAGTGCCACACAATTAAAGATTTTTCTCCAAGATAAAAATATCTGTTCCAAAGTACCTCAATATTTTGTCTCTGCAAATAGACAATACAGGGGATTTTTCAAGGATACTTTCTTTTTTTGTTTATTAGACTATATTTTTAGTGCAGTTTTAGATTCATAGTAAAAAGGAGAGGAAGGTACAGAGATTTCCCATATATCACCTACTCCCGCAAATGCATAACTTCCTCCATTTATCCCATTCCCCATTCCCCACCAGAGTGGTATGTTTACTATAATTGATGAACTTGCATTGGCATAGCATAGCCACCCAAAGTCCATAATCTCATTAGCATTCACTCTTTGTGTTGCACTGAACGGCTCACAGTTAAACAATCTGGCAGTTAAAAAGTGAAAGTTGTTCAGTCTGTCCAACTCTTTGTGACCCCATGGACTGGTCCATGGAAATCTCCAGGTCAGAATACTGGAATGAATAGCCTTTCCCTTCTCCAGCAGATCTTCCCAACCCAGGGATCGAACCCAGGTCTTCCAAATCACAGGCAGGTTCTTTACCAGCTGAGCCACCAAGGAAAACCCAAAATACTGAAGCGGATAGCCTATCCCTTCTCCAGCAGACCTTCCCAACTGAGAAATTGAACCAGGGTCTCCTGAATTGCAGGTGGATTCTTAACCAGGTAAGCTATCAGGGAAGCCCTAAGTGCTTCACAGGAGAGGAATGTTCTGACAATGAACATGCCCAGGAATCTTCCTTAGACGAGGCATTCAATTCTAATTTCCCCTACAGGAACCCTAGAAATGGAAATGGCAACCCACTCCATTATTTTTGCCTGGAGAATTTCATGGACAGAGGAGCCTGGCGGGCTACAGTCCATGAGATCGAAAGAATAGGACATGACTGAGTGACTAACACTTCAGTGGATTTGGACAAATACATATGGACACATATCCATCATTATAGTATTGTACAGAGTATTTTTACCAACCTAAAAATTCTCTGTACTGTGCCTGTTCATCTGTCACCAATGCCAAACTCCTATAACTATGATATTTTACTATCTTCATGGTTTTGCCATTTCCAAAATGCCATACAGTGTGTATCAGACAGTAGGTAGGTAGCCTTTCCAGACTGGCTTCTTTGACTTGGCAGTATGCATTGAAGGTGCTTCCATGTCTTTCTATGGCTTGTTAGCTCATTTATTTTTGGTGCTGAATAATATTCTATTGTGTGGGTGTTACTTATTCATTCACCTGCTGAAGAACATCTTGCTTGCTACCAAGTTTTGACAGATAAGAATAAAGCTGCTATAACATCTGTGTGTATACATTTTTAACTCCTTTGGGGGAAATACCAAGGAGTGCTATTGCTGGATCATATGGTGGGATTATATTTAGTTTTGTAAGAAATCAGCAAACTATCTTTTGAAGTGTACCATTTTGTATTTCCACCAGCAACGAATGAGAATTCCTGTTTTGCCCCATCTTCACCAGCATTTGAAGTTGTCAATGTCCTGGATTTTGGTCATTCCAATAGGTATGTAGTGATATCTTTGAGTCTCACTTATAACATATGATATGGACCATCTTTTCAAATTCTGATTTGGCAACTGTATGTTGTCTTTGGTGAGGTATCTATTAAAGTTTTTGGCCTATTTTTGAATCAGGTCTTTGTTTTCTTATTGTTGAGTTTTAGGACTTATTTATAAATCTTGGATAACAGTCCTTTATCAGATGTACATTTTGCAAATATTTGCTCCCAGTTTGTGGCTCATCTTCTTACTCACTTGGCATTTTTTGCCCAGTGTAGAAGTTTCTAATTTTATGAGGTCCAACAATGTCAATTATTTCTTTCACAGACTATACCTTTGATGTTTTATCTAAAAAGTCGTTGCCTTACACAAGACCATTTAGATTTTCACCTATGTTAATTCTAGGAGTTTTGTATGTTGTTGTGTTTCATATTTATGTTTACATGCTACTATTTTGGATTAACTTTTGTAAAGGGTATAATATTTGTGTCTAGATTCATTCTTTTTGCATGTGAATGTTCACTTGTTCCAACTCCATTTGTTGAAGAGACTGACTTGGCTCCATTGTATTGCCTTTTACCCCTCATCAAAGATGTATACAAGTTGGTTGTATTTCCTGGGTTCTCTATTCTGTTCTATTGGCCTATGTGTCAATTCTTAAGTGGTCACTACCACACTGTCTTGATCACCGTAGCTTTATAGTTCACCTTGAAGTCAGGCAGGGTCAGTCTTCCAATGTTGATCTTCCTTAATACAGTAAGTCCCTTATATATGAATGAGTTCTGTTCTGAGAGAGTGTATAAGTCCACTTTGTTCATAAGTCCAACAAAGTTAGCCTAGATACCCAACTAACGTGATTAGCTATATAGTACTATGCTGTAATAGGTTTAATATATTTTTCATGCAAATAATACATAAAAAACAAACACAAAAAATAAAGGAATAATTTTTAATCATGAAGTACCTTGAAAAGTACTGTAGTAGATTACAATAGCTTGCACACAGGGGCTGCCATCTAGTAAAGAAGCAAAAAGAGTTGCTGACTAGAGGAATGAGAAGTGGGAGATGGTAGAGCTGATGGATCATCAGCAATAGGAGTTGGAGGGCAAGCTTCAATTTCACTCATGCCTGACGTTGATGGCACAGATTCTGGTTTCTTGCTGGATTAAATTCTATCTACCCTCTTGAAAAAAAAATCCAGTGATGTCTGGTAGTAGCTCTTTTTTCTTGTCATAGATGACAAGGTAGCTTTGGATTGCATTCTGCAATAGCTGCTGCAACCTTCCTGTACCATTCTACATCTGGGTCCTGTCCCTCAAGAACCAACAGTACCTCCTCAGATAAAGAAAATCTCCTTGCCATCTCCTGTGTCATGAATCTCTTTGGTGTTTCAGTTACTCCTTTTTCCTTTGGTTTCTCTTTGTTCTTTCTCTGTTGCACATTCGCTGTCTCATCCACATTAAAAACCTGCTTAGGTAAATGAAAGCATTAGCTGCTCAGTTGTGTCCGACTCTTTGCGGCTTCTTGGACTGTAGCCTACCAGGCTTCTCTGTTCATGGGATTCTCCAAGCAAAAATATTGGATTGGGTTGCCATTTCCTTCTCCAAGGGATCTTCCTAACTCAGGGGTTGAACCCAGGTCTCCTGAATTGCAGGCAGATTCTTTAATATCTGAGCCACAAGGGAAGACTAAGTAAATACTTGCTTTCATCAATGTAGTGAATATAGTGAAGTCGCTCAGTCATGTTCGACTCTTTGTGACCCCGTGGACTGTAGACTACCAGGCTCCTCTGTCCATGGGATTTTCCAGGCAATAGTCCTGGAGTGGCTTGCCATTTCCTTCTCCAAGGGATCTTCCCAACCCAGGGATTGAACCCGCGTCTCCCGCATTGTAGACAGACGCTTTACCAACTGCCAGGCAGCATTAAGCTAAGTGGGACTTGATGCTGATCCAGGTGGTACTAGTGGTAAAGAACTCACCTGCTGATGCAGGAGACATAAGAAACTCTGGTTTGATCCCTGGGTCAGGAAGATTCCCTGGGTTAGGGCATGACAATCCACTCCAGTATTCTTGCTTGGAGAATTCCAAGGACAGAGGAGCCTGGCAGGCTACAGACTGTAGGGTCACAAAGAGTCAGACATGACTGAAGCAACTTAGCATGCATGCATTTACACACTTAGAAGTTTCTCCATTTCTTCTATCACTTTTCCATGCTTCTCAAATATTATTGCCAGCATCACCGACATCATCAGCACAGCAGACTTCACACGTTCTATAATCTTCACAAGTCTTTTTTCTTTAGAATCATACCAGAACAATTCATGTTATAAGAATAAGACATGTCTATCGTCTTTTCGCCTCACTCCACTCTCTCAATTATTTTCACTTTTGTTTCCATCATTATCTCTTGGCACTTCTTAGCAGTACCAACTGTATCACCACTGCTTTTACTCTTCTTTCCATATACCCTGGACTTGAAATAAAGATACTGTTCTACTGAATACTCCATAGAACAATAAAGTATACAAAATCACAGCCACTTGTAGAGAACGCATACACACGATGACGTATGCCAGACATGTGAACTAACTTACATGACTGGACATACAGACATATGTTCACATCTTTGAAAATTCACAACTTGCATGTTTGTATGTAGGAGACTTACTGTATTCTGTTGGCCAGTCTGAGCGATATTTTCTTTTTGATTTGGAAAATTAAATTCTTACTTGACTTCCTAATCCACATAACAAAGCTATATAGTATTTAGGAATAAGCCTAATAAAATGTATATAGTACATGTGTGGAGCCTTTGGCAATGCTTCATTGAAAGACATTGGAAAACAACACAAATTGAAGCATATATTACAGGTAATAGATTTAAAGACACAATATACTAAAGATGTCATCTTTCTCCAAACTGACCCATATGTCAGAGGCAATTACCAGCAAAACCCCAACAGTTTGTTTTTGTGGACCTTAACAAACTGATTCAATTTTATATGAATGGGAAAGTTTCAAGGATAACAAACAAAAAAAATGTGTCTGGATAAGAATAATATGATATGGCTTACCTATCAGGGATCAACTTATCATAAAGCCTTAAATGTTACGACAGTGTTAGATTAGCTCAAAACTATATAACAAGACTGACCAGTGGAACAGTTCAGAAGAAAATCCGTTATACGACAGAGGAGGTTTCACAGATTGTTAGGGAAACCATTCAATAAATCACGCTGTCTATCCACATAAAAACAATATATGAATTCCTGCCTCACATTGTATGTAAAAGCCAATTTCAGATGGATTGAAGATTTACATGAAATCCAAACCTTTAAAATTATAAGCTAATAAAGAAGAACATTTTTATAATTTAGGAGATAGAAGCATTTTAGGACTGAGACAAAAAAACACTGATAATAAAAGAAATATACAATAAATTAGTCACATAAATATAAAAATACAGGCCACAAATTGACAAAGGTTTAGCACTGAAACCATTAAAAAATGCTATAAATCAATGCAAAAAGTTCAAAAATGAGCAAGAAATTAACAGTTACCTGACATATAAGAAAACACAAATATCTAATAAAAGCCATTATGAAAGATGTCACCTTTATTTTAATCAGAGAACTGCAGATTAAAGCCACAAAACTCCATTTTACAACTATTAGATTTTCAGATTACAAAATCTGGCAATATGCAAGGCTAAAAAATATAAAAAATATGAGAAGGATGAAATTTAGTTCTACCAGTTTGTAAAACCTGTAAAACTGTACATGTGCATACACTATGCCCAGCAGTAAGACTGGTAGATACTCTGAAGAAGTGCTTACACAAATACACTTTGAGTGAAGAATAACCAAAATAGTAATATCCATGTTAGCAAAAATTGAAACTACGCTAATAACCCCCAATAAGAACAGTGATAATTGAAATACGAAGCTATTCAATAGAATATTATACAGAAATGAGAACAAACGTTATACAATTATAAATGGAATAGCAAGACCATAAAACTATATGCAGAAGGGTAGCATTTTTACAAATGGCAAGCACAGACAAAGCCAAACAAGACATTATGTATGGATGAATAAAAATATATTGATGAAAGCAAAAAAAATTAAAAGCAAAGGAACGAGTCAAAATTTTCTAATAGTGGTTAACTTTGGTGAAAATGAAGAGTAATTAGGGTAGGGAGGTAAGGGATAGGATGGGAAGAGACAAGTAAGGAGATATAATTTTGTTGATAATATATAATTTCTTGAGTTATGAGATAGTTTTACCAGTTTCTCCATTTTATTATGTTTTATATGACATGCATATTGTACAGATATTCTTGTATATGACTCACATATTTTGATAAGGTAATCTTAAAACCAATAGCCTTTTGTAGAAATGGCATTTTTCATGCAAAAAAAAAAACACTTTCCCATCTAATTCTCTAAAATATTTCTTGCATAATATGGAATAAGCTTCTATTTAATAAATTAATTTCTCCTTTCATTCAGTTCAGTTCAGTTCAGTTCAGTCGCTCAGTCGTGTCCGACTCTTTGCGACCCCATGAATCGCAGCACACCAGGCCTCCCCGTCCATCACCAACTCCCGGAGTTCACTCAGACTCACATCCATCGAGTCCGTGATGCCATCCAGCCATCTCATCCTCTGTCGTTCCCTTCTCCTCCTGCCTGCAATCCCTCCCAGCATCAAAGTCTTTTCCAGTGAGTCAACTCTTCGCATGAGGTGGCCAAAGTACTGGAGTTTCAGCTTCAGCATCATTCCTTCCAAAGAAATCCCAGGGTTGATATCCTTCAGAATGAACTGGTTGGATCTCCTTGCAGTCCAAGGGACTCTCAAGAGTCTTCTCCAACACCACAGTTCAAAAGCATCAATTCTTCGGCGCTCAGCCTTCTTCACAGTCCAACTCTCACATCCATACATGACCACTGGAAAAACCATAGCCTTGACTAGATGGACCTTAGTAAGCAAAGTAATGTCTCTGCTTTTCAATATGCTATCTAGGTTGGTCATAACTTTTCTTCCAAGGAGTAAGCGTCTTTTAATTTCATGGCTGCAGTCACCATCTGCAGTGATTTTGGAGCCCCCCAAAAATAAAGTCTGACACTGTTTCCACTGTTTCTCCATCTATTTCCCATGGAGTGATGGGATTGGATGGCATGATCTTCGTTTTCTGAATGTTGAGCTTTAAGCCAACTTTTTCACTCTCCTCTTTTACTTTCATCAGGAGGCTTTTAGAAATCTTTTCTGGCTCATAATTAAATAACTGTCTTGTTTTGCCCAGAAATCATTCACACATGAAGGAATGTACTACAACAAAAACCTTTTATTCTTTATTTTCAAACTATATTTTGACATCAAATCATTTTATCTTTTTTATATTCTGAGGCGTGGATTGCTTCATTGCGTTTCTATTTCCACAGAAAATGTTCAGCTAGCTTTTACTCTTTGATATAAGGACGTTAAATAAATAGTTCATATAGGTTTTTACTTAATTGTTTTATGCTCCTCTAGATAGAGAAAATGCATCTCCCATGTCTAGCACTAATAGCAGCAGGGCATATCATAATTTATCAATTTAGTATTGTCAGAAAGTACAGAAAATTAATGGCATGATTTATTTTTCCACAAATTTACTCATTTAATTATTTAATTCACCTAATTCAACATGGCACCAACTATGTCGTAATGATGCTGAGTGATTATAAATGGAAAAGAGAATTTAATAACACTATGGTGTGAATTAAGATATACAACAGAACAGGGCTGGCACTACGAGAGGAGCAGTCAATCCCTTCTGGAGATCATAGACTATCTTGACATAAGGAGAGAGCTGAGCTTCAACTTACAGAACAAATGAGAGTTCTTCAGCTAATCACGGTAGAAAAAGCAGAGAGATCGTGTACTAAGGCAAAGAAATGGAGAAGAAAAAAGAAATTTGGCTAGTTGAATTGATGACAAATGGCAATCTTAGAACACCAGACAAAATGACACATACACAAATACACAAGTTAGACAAACTCTGAAGCTGGAAAGAAAATCCCCTAGATCTGGGGGGAAAAAAAAATCTCAAAAAGCTAGAATTCTTTTTCCTCCCTAGGGAACACAAGGGATTGATTCCATGAATCAGCCTGCCCTAATCCCACCAGTCACGCACACATACCAGATGTGTGGGGTCTGGAGTCTAACACGCACTCAGGCACATTACATACAGCCTCCAGCTGTCCGCTAGAGCTAACTCAGTCATAAAACTGGAATCCCCAAAAGGACAGTACTGGCCTTGAAATGAGAAACAACAAAAACAACCAAAATCCCTTTGAACACTGACTCAAGAAAGCAAGAGTGAAGCACATAAAAGCTTCTCTGGGTGGAAAGGAAGGGAGAACAGTTGATCTGATCAAAAATGATCATCAATACTTGGAAATAAATTTCTAAGGTTAAAATTCATAGAGTAGAATTAGTATGAAAGACAATTTACTAGTTTACACCATGTAAATAGATATCACAGTTAATATCATGCTCAAAAATAATCTGAATGAGACTTAAAATGGAAGTGTTTACAATGATCAAAGGAATAAAAGAAGAAATAGTAAGCATAATGAAAAAATAGAGGACCTCAGAAAAGGTTTTTAAAAAATTTTAAAGTATAGCAATAGCCATTTAGAAGAGGATTATAATTATTAAAATGAACAAGTTAAACAATTGACAGTAAAATTGGTAAACTATATGATAAATCTAAGGAAATCTCCACAAATGTAGCATGTAAAATATTAAATATATTTAAGATTAAGGTGGACATTCATATACATTATGTTTAACCTATTTATATTTACTTAATATAAATGATTATTTTATTTATATACCATTTTCTATTTAATTTCACCATGCTCTGTTACCACTTTGCCATATGAATTTTTACTTTTCTTTTGCTTTTATATTATTTATATTCAATTCTAAATTTCTGAAAATGAGTTAATGTCCTATTCTTGATCTGTTAAATTTTATTTTATCCTCAACTCATTAATTTTATCTATTTATTTATTTTGCTAAGAACGAGTGAGTAGTACATTTTGTGAGCACTTGTATTAAAAAAAAAAAAAAAACTTGCTTGTTAGGTGAAAACCCTAATTCCACATCTTCCCTTCAAAATGCTGAAGGCTTTAGTCCGTTTATCCTTGATATTTCATGCTACACAGAATGAGCCTGGGGCTAGACTGATTTTATTCCTTCTTACTTAATCTATTTCTGCTGAATGAATGCTTATGGACTTACATTTTATTTTAAAATACATTTCAATTTGCTATGTTATGTCTAAAGTATAGGTTTATTTTTTTTATAAATTTTGAAATCAACACTTTATAACTCAAGGTTTCAGAAAATTACCTTTCTATGCCTTTGATTATTACTTCTTTCGTGGTTGTTTTGGTCTTTTTCTCAATGGTACTTAAAATTCTTAAGTTATATCACTTTAGATGAGTCCTTATCATACCTTGGTGACTTTTCATCTCAGTTTCTTATCTTTGTATCTCATCCTGTGGTTCTTTATTCTTTTCTGCCCCATCCTGATGGTCACTTCTATATTTTTTTTTCATTGTTATGTTTGTTCTTCTTTGAGGTCTTGGTGTTGATTGGTATCATTTTTTTCCCTTACAAAAATCATGGAGGAGTTGGGTGTTTTCTTATCTTCAAGTGAACATCTGTTCACCCATTTTCAATTTGGTTGCATTTGAATCTTTCATAGATCTAGAGGGCAAAATTTCTAAACCAGTTTTCAGTGTCTAGTCATTTTTGCTGAGTATAATTTCTCTGGACAAAGGTGTAACTTCTCCTATCGGCATTGACTAGATTTCCAGTACTTCGAGTCAATGAAGTGTATGAAAATGTGCCATCCCCAGTAAGTGTATCCTTTAGAGATCTTATTGCCTCTACTGTTATCCCTATATTTTGGCGATTTCACTTTTGACAGTGCAATACACTGCCTCCAATTTCTCTCCACATTCTGCCCTTTTGTTTCTGAGGGAGGCGGAAATACAGCAAGGGAGAGGCAAAAGAAATATTGATCCAGTCACTTGCACAAATGATATTTGCATATGACGGATACGTTTTTATTCTCATGGGTGTATATAGACTATGAATAAAATCAACAATTGGGAACAGGAAATTGTTTTATTATTATCTTTCTGGCAAATGTAGCTACTTTGTTTTTATTATATAAAGTACATGTCAACACAAATTTATTTTTATTAATCCTTCTCAACCTACCCTAGAGACAACTGAAACACTTACTGCTGCTGCTGCTGCTAAGTCGCTTCAGTCGTGTCCAACCCAGTGCAGCCCCACAGAGGGCAGCCCACCAGGCTCTCCCGTCCCCGGGACTCTCCAGGCAAGAACACTGGACTGGGTGGCCATTTGCTTCTCCAATGCGTGAAAGTGAGGTCACTCAGTCATTCTGACTCTTAGCGACACTATGGACTGCAGCCTACCAGGCTCCTCTATCTATGGGATGTTCCAGGCAAGAGTACTGGAGTGAGTTTCCATTGCCTTCTCTAGAAACATTTACTAGATTTTAGCAATAGGTTACCAGTAAGAATCAGATTTTAGAGTTAAGCTCTCATCTTTAAATATATATATATATATATGTATATATATATATAGATATATAAAATATATGTATATAAAATGAGAGGATATTTGAAAGAGAATGTCTTAATCTGTTAAGACTCATATGTTTAAATAGGAAGCTCCAGGGTATTTCTGGTTTTAAATCTTACATTTCCTTGATATACAAGAACATGGATTAACTCAATGGCAGGATATAATGCATATAATTTTGTACGGCAAAAGCACATACAATTGAATCGTGTCTATATTTCTATGTTCGCTCTCACATACCTAATACTAAGAAAAGTTTAACTTGATCTCCTGGCCAATGTTCTACTACTGTCAGCTTCCTTAATTAGAAACACAGTGGTAAAGAGCAAATAATCTACCTCTCAATTTCTAATCTTACAGCCTCAAAATAAATACATGGCAGATTCATGTGCTATAGAGAGTCATGATTAAAGATAAAATATGTGAGTCCAAACCAAGCTCACACACTTCTTAGCCACAGTCCTTACTCAGTATCTGGGTGCAAGAGACTGATTTCAGGACCCCCAGTTCAGTTCAGTCACTCAGTCGTGTCTGACACTTTGCAACCCCATGAATTGCAGCACGCCAGGCCTCCCTGTCCATCACCAACTCCCAGACTTCACTCAAACTCATCTCCATCGAGTCAGTGATGCCATCCAGCCATCTCATCCTCTGTCGCCCTCTTCTCCTCCTGCCCCCAATCCCTCCCAGCAACAGAGTCTTTTCCAATGAGTCAACTCTTCGCATGCATGAGGTGGTCAAAGTATTGAAGTTTCAGCTTTAACATCATTCCTTCGAAAGGATACCCAGGACTGATCTCCTTTAGAATGGTCTGGTTGGATCTCCTTGCAGTCCAAGGGACTCTCAAGAGTCTTCTCCAACACCGCAGTTCAAAGGCATCAATTCTTCAGTGCTCAGCTTTCTTCACAGTCCAACTCTCACATCCATACATGACTAATGGAAAAACCATAGCCTTGACTAAGCAGACATTTGTTGGAAAAGTAATGTCTCAGCTTTTGAATATGCTATCTAGGTTGGTCATAACTTTCCTTCCGAGGAGTAAGCGTCTTTTGATTTCATGGCTGCAATTACCATCTGCAGTGATTTTGGAGCCCCCCAAAATAAAGTCTGACACTGTTTCCACTGTTTCCCCATCTATTTCCCATGAAGTGATGGGACCAGATGTCATGATCTTCATTTTCTGAATGTTGAGCTTTAAGCCAACTTTTTCACTCTCCTCTTGCACTTTCATGAAGAAGCTTTGATGTATGGCAAAACGAATACAGTATTGTAAAGTAAAATAAAGAAAAAAAATTAGATTTAAAACTACTTAATGAAAGAGTGAGAGAGAAGGAGAGGGGAAAAGGCAGAAAGGAAGATAGAAAGGAAGAAAATCTATATAAAATGATTTAAATCTGTATACAATCAGGAAGCAACAGTTAGAATTGGACATGGAACAACAGACTGGTTCCCAATAGGAAAAGGAGTATGTCAAGGCTGCATATTTCAACCCTGCTTATTTAGCGTATATGCAGAGTACATCATGAGAAACTCTGGGCTGGAAGAAGCACAAGCTGGAATGAAGATTCCCGGGAGAAATATCAATAACCTCAGATATGCAGATGACACCACCCTTATGGCAGAAAGGGAAGAGGAACTAAAAGCCTCTTGATGAAAATAAAGAGGAGAGTGAAAAAGTTGGCTTAAAGCTCAACATTCAGAAAACAAAGATCATGGCATCTGGTCCCATCACTTCATGGGAAATAGATGGGGAAACAGTGGAAACAGTGTCAGACTTATTTTTGGGGGCTCCAAAATCACTACAGATGGTGACTGTAGCCATGAAATTAAAAGACGCTCACTCCTTGGAAGAAAAGTTATGACCAACCTAGATAGCATATTGAAAAGCAGAGACATTACTTTGCCAACTAAGGTCCATCTAGTCAAGGCTATGGTTTTTCCTGTGGTCATGTATGGATGTGAGAGTTGAACTGTGAAGAAGGCAGAGCGCCGAAGAACTGATGCTTTGGAACTGTGGTGTTGGAGAAGACTCTTGAGAGTCCCTTGGACTGCAAGGACATCCAACAAGTCCATTCTGAAGGAGATCAACCCTGGGATTTCTTTGGAAGGAATGATGCTATAGCTGAAACTCCAGTACTTTGGCCACCTCATGCGAAGAGTTGACTCATTGGAAAAGACTCTGATGCTGGGAGGGATTGGGGGCAGGAGGAGAAGGGGACGACACAAGATGAGGTGGCTGGATGGCATCACCGACTCGACGGATGTGAGTCTGAGTGAAGTCCGGGAGTTGGCGATGGACAGGGAGGCCTGGCATGCTATGATTCATGGGGTCGCAAAGAGTCGGACATGACTGAGCAACTGAACTGAACTGAACTGAAAGTGAAATAGTTAGGAAAATATTTTAATAAAAATCTAGATATTCAACTGAGAAAATAAAAAAGGGCTTTTTAGATCCTCTTCACTTTCTTCCCTAAGGGTGGTGTCATCTGCATATCTGAGGTTTTTGATATTTCTCCCAGCAATCTTGATTCCAACTTGTGCTTCATCCAGCCCAGCGTTTCTCATGATGCACTCTGCATAGAAGTTAAATAAGCAGGGTGACAATATACAGCCTTGATGTACTCCTTTTCCTATTGGGAACCAGTCTGTTGTTCCATGTCCAGTTCAAACTGTTGCTTCCTGACCTGCATATAGGTTTCTCAAGAGGCAGGTCAGGTGATCTTGTATTCCCATCTCTTTCAGAATTTTCCAGTATTGTGATCCACACAAAGGCTTTGGCATAGTCAATAAAGCAGAAAGAGATGTTTTTCTGGAACTCTCTTACTTTTTCCATGATCCAGAGGATGTTGGCAATTTGATCTCTGGTTCCTCTGCCTTTTCTAAAACCAGCTTGAACATCTGGAAGTTCACAGTTCACGTATTGCTGAAGCCTGGCCTGGAGAATTTTGAGCATTACTTTACTATCGTGTGAGATGAGTGTAACTGTTTAGTAGTTTGAGCATTCTTTGGCATTGCCTTTCTTTGGGATTGGAATGAAAACTGACCTTTTCCAGTCCTGTGGCCACTGCTGAGTTTTCCAAATTTGTTGGCATATTGAGTGCACCACTTTCACAGCATCGTCTTTCAGGATTTGAAACAGCTCCACTGGAATTCCATCACCTTCACTAGCTTTGTTCGCAGTGATGCTTTCTAAGGCCCACTTGACTTCACATTCCAGGGTGTCTGGCTCTGAGTGAGTGATCACACCATTGTAATTATCTTGGTCGTGAAGATCTTTTTTGCACAGTTCTTCTGTGTATTCTTGCACCTCTTCTTAATATCTTCTGCTTCTGTTAGGTCTATACCATTTCTGTCCTTTATCGAGCCCATCTTTGCATGAAATGTTCCCTTGGTATCTCTAATTTTCCTGAAGAGATCTCTAGTCCTTCCCATTCTGTTGTTTTCATCTATTTCTTTTTATTAATTGCTGAGGAAGGCTTTCTTATCTCTTCTTGCTATTCTTTGGAACTCTGCATTCACATGCTTATATCTTTCCTTTTCTCCTTTGCTTTCTGCTTCCCTTCTTTTCACAGCTATTTCTAAGGCCTCCTCAGACAGCTATTTTGCTTTGTTGCATTTCTTTTCCATGGGGACGGTCTTGATCCCTGTCTCCTGTACAATGTCAGGAACCTCAGTCCATATTTCATCAGGCACTCTATCAGATCGAATCCCTTAAATCTATTTCTCACTTCTACTGTATAATCATACAGTTTGGACCCCCAGAGGTACCAAACTCTATGGATATTCAAGTCCTTTTTGTAAATGGCATAGGTTTTGCACATAACCTAGACACACATCTTCTTTTTAATCATCTCAAGACTAATTATAATACTTGATACAGTGTAAATGGTATATAAATAGTTGCCAGTACATGGCATATTCAAGTTTTGCCTGGGGGAACTTGCTAGAATTTAAAAAAAATATATTATCTACCTGCGATAGATTGATCCTCAGATATACAACCTTCAGATAATTGTAATACAAGTTCTTAGTCTCATTGAGTTTCAGACTTCCATGTGACAAAATGAAGGTGAGGTGGTGGGCAGATTGGATGAGATAATATACATAAGGAATCTGGTTTAAAAAACTAGCTTCTCAGTTAATAATTGTTATTATTTCTGTCTGTAGTTGTTTCTCCCTCTAATTTTTTTTCAAAAAAGAGAAAGAAATTGCCCTCAGAATCAAAGAATGTAAAGGTTCCTGTTTACCTTTCTTATTAGGAAAAAAAAACTATTAAATGAAAGGACAGAAATAAAGAAATAAAGATTACGGTTACTATTTGTGTATTTGTGTGTGTGTGTGTGTGTGTGTGTTTAGTCACTAACTTGTGTCTGACTCTTCTGAGACCCCACAGACTCTAGCTCTTCAGTCTCCTCTGTCCATGGGGTTTTCCAGGCAAGAATACCAGAGTGGGTTGCCATTTCCTTCTCCCGGGGATCTTCCTGACCCAGAGATCAAACCTGCATCTCCTACATTGGTAGGCATTGGCAGGCGGATTCTCTCACCACTGAGTCACCAAGGAAACCCCAACTATTATTTAGTGCCCACTATTTATTGCTAAAATTTCATATCTGTTTTATTCTGGCTGGCAACTCATTATGTATATTAGTCTCATTTGTGGGGAATTTTTTTAATTATAAAAATTAGGACAGAAAGTAAACTGCCTATGTGGCAAATAAAGACTCAAATTTATTTTTTTAAAGATCAGATTATTTTTTTTCTACATTAATGGAACACTTAAATATAGAAATTAAAATCATCATATCATATCTTTGTAATTAACCATATCATAAATTTTTTGAAAGCAAGGATTAATTTTGCCTCTTTTGTGTCAGTCTTTTCTCATAGCATACTTTTGGACCCATGACAGCTAAAGCTATTACCCTTCCAGATCCACATTTTATTTCTATATTAAAAATATTTCAATGCTGACTCTTAACTATATCTGATTACACTTTTAATTATGTTTCTTTGTTTACCATCAAGTCAACTAAAGCCATTAGGGTCAAACTTACCTGTTGAAGTATAAAGGTATGATTCTGTTTGTTGTGATACAAGCTGTTCTTTTATGATCTATTTCAGATCCAAGATTTTTTTTGTCAGGGTGTGGAGAACAAGGTAGGAATACAGTGACTGGCTTCTGAAAAGGATGTGTTGATGGGTGCTGAATATGAATCACAGGGCTTGTGGATAGTACTGAGTAGGAAGTCTCTTGCTGAGTTTTTAAATATGCCACCAGAGATGGATCAACTGGTTGAACCTAAACAAAGACAAATAAAGGATATACATTGCTATATCTTAATAGCAGAAGGTGCAAAGTATCAGCACATGACTAAGTCAATTTTCTAAAAATTTACTAGAACATAGTTTTATACATTTTTCTGTGCATTGTTGGCTAGAATCAATACTATCTTATGAAAGATCATAGCAACTGGTCCTCTTTTTACAAAGCCTTTGTAAAATCTAGGTTTCTTGTTCTATGGTATAAATAACTGATATCACTCTTAATTGTAGGCAACAAGATGACCCAGAAAACAAAATAGACATTTTACATAATTTCTAATTAGAACTATTGTTAGATCAAGTGATCTTCAGAAACTAGACAAACAAGACTACATTTATTTGTTTCTTCTTACATAAGAATGGCTAATAAAAATAACTAGCATGATTTCAAAATTTCACAGTTTATAGAAAATATTTATGAATCAATTATGTATAATATGTTTTCTTCCTGACTTTTCTTCTCTTATCCATTATGGTAACAACTGGGAAAAATTAGGAGAGCATGAGGGAGAGTTAGGCTAGAAGGATAAGAAATACTGAGGAAATATGTTTTCTAAAATGTATATTGATACATAGTTGTACATCTTGTAAATAATACTTGTATGAATTAAATTCTCATCTCCAAAGAACTGTTTTATAATTAAATATAACCAAATATTCATAATCATAAATGTTTTAATTGATTAGCTTCTTTTTTAGACATCCTCTCAGGTGGAATTCTTGAATTATATGAAAGCCCCAAAGTCCGACATTAATTCTATCATAGATATTCAACATTTTTTTGTCAACAAATATCATAAACAATACAACAAAACAATACAAAAAATAGCTAGAAAAGGCTTCAAAATAAGCCAGGGATTTCTTTGGGAAAGAGATTTAATATGCTCTAAATCATCACTTTTTCACTAATGGCACTATAAGTTAGGTGATTAAAAGTATAAAAATTCATTTATTGCTATATTAAATATTTGTATCTTCTTCCCTTTAGGACAAAGTTTGATAACCCACCAAAAGCCTCACCAGTTTTCAATATTTACCTTTATTTGTACAAGCACTGATGAGTTGAAAACTCCTGGAGGGTAATTTAAGGATATTCGGGAATCCATGCTTGTCTTATGAGTAAGACCTTTCTTTGTTACTGTAAAAGACTCTTTCTTTAAACAAGATACAACAGAAAAGATCCCCAACTTGTAAACTTTCACTTCAGCACAGGTCCCCTGTATGGATTGAAGGATATTAAGACAATGACATTAAAACACATTAGTAGTGCATTGTTCTGGAAGTATATGCTGTACATATTCTACAGCTGTGGGGAAAAAAGAAAAAACAACAGCTATATACTGTTCCTGTCATTGAGAATTTCTTCATTAACCCCAAATGGATGGTCCTTTCATAAGATAAACAAGAAGTAGTTACTAGGAGTTTCTCAAATTCGAACCACACAGTAGAAAAAAAAGAGAAATATATTTTAAAATTTAAATTATTTCCCTGAAAAGGTAAATGGATAATGGGCAACCACATTTAGTGTTTCCACAAATATTAATCATGTTTGGATTCCTATCCTCTTTTACCAGAATGGACTTTAAGCACTGGCCTCTATCCAGAAAGTTTAACAGTTTTAGAAATTCCGAGGGCTAAAATTTCATCATTTGGGTAGTTTACACAAATCCTACAGCGCTTGTACTGTCAGCAAATTCCTTCCTCTGACAATTCATAACCTCCTGATAAAGTCATTTTCTCTGTTTCTCTCTTCCATGCAAGGGGAGCAGATGATTGCAGAGACACACTTGTGTTTCCTTTTTATATAGTGACATTTAAATTTGGAATGCATATATGCAAGGACATATTCAAGCTTTTTTTATCACACAGAAAGAAACTGTGTACATAAATGAAAACATAATTATCTACTCAATATAATCACCAAAGCTTAAAATGAAGAGGAGGACTTAGAAGTAATCTGGTCTATTCAATGCTTCCCCAAACACCAGCCGAGCTCCACCCAGGCATGAGAGGATAATCATCCAGACACACACACAAACATTTCAGGGACAATCACAATGGAAAATAATCTATCATTTGAAAACTAACTAAGGAAGAGATTTCACAATATCTCTGCATGAATCTGTTGCTGGGAAAATTCACGGCATGATGAATGTTCTTAATTGGCCAGAGGGAAAATGGTGAGAGGTAAGAAAAAAGGTTTTCTCGGAACTCATGATGGTTGCCATGCAGTTAAAAAGTATATTTGGCAGATAGTGGGGAAACGGAAGGATTTTTAAGCAGGGGAGTGTCATAAGCAGAGTTCTGACGATGGTTTATCTGACTCCAGAATTAGATTTCTTAAATGTCGTATGAACCATATAAAAATTTGGAAGGAATCCAGAGTTTAAATTTTCTTAAGCTAAATATAGGGATAACTACCATTAGAAAACTATTAAAAGAAAAGTGTATGCTTTTATTTTTCTCAGTAGAAATGTTCTCCCTATTTTTTCTTTTGCACTATTTATTAACCATCTTCATATCTATTTGGTGAAAAGCATATGTGCTATGAACAGTTTTTGTTATTATTATAATAGTCACATGGATCGGTCAATGGTAAAAGGCCACAAGCTACTTACAGACTTCTTAGACTGAATAGAAAATGTCCTGGTTGCATGAATTGAAGTAAATAATTAGAACAGGCACAGCTTTCATATTCAACTGTATAATCTCGTTTATAACTCAGAAAAGACCCAAATTGGAAGAGGAAGAGATGAGTCAAGAATTCTTTGTATGTATGGCACTTTTTTTACATTTATTCCCTACCCCCATCTACAAATAATGACAACTTATATAAAGCTGAAAAGTAAATAATTTTAATTATTGAAAAATAAGTTCCAGTGGTCCAGAGAAGAACTTCAAATTTTAGTTCCCATGGACTCTATGCTCAGTTTAATAATTGTGCGTGTATTCTTTCTTCAAAGCACATGATTTTGTCACCACAGATGGCCTGCCGTTCAGTTCAGTTCAGTTGCTCAGTCATGTCGGACTCTTTGCGACCCCATGAACTGCAGCGTGCCAGGCTTCCCTGTCCATCACCAACTCCTGGAGCTTGCTCAAACTCATATTCATCATGTTGGTGATGCCATCAAATCACCAAATCCTCTGTCATCCCCTTCTCCTCCTGCCTTCAATCTTGCCCAGCATCAGGGTCATTTCCAGTGAGTCAGTTCTTCACATCAGGTAGCTAAAGTATTGGAGCTTCATCTTCAGCATCAGTCCTTCCAATGAATATTCAGGACTGATTTCCTTTAGGATTGACTGGTTTGATATCCTTTCAGTCCAAGAGACTCTCAAGAGTCTTCTCCAACACCACAGTTCAAAAGCATCAAATTTTTGGCGCTCAGTTTTCTTTATGGTCCAACTCTCACATCCATACATGACTACTGAAAAAAAACATAACTTTGACTAACTGTCCTTTGTTGCCAAAGTAATGTCTCTGCTTTTTAATATGCTGTATAGGTTGGTCATAGCTTTCCTTCCAAGGAGCAAATGTCTTTTAATTTCATAGCTACAGTGATTTTGGAGCCCAAGAAAATAAAGTCTCTCACTGTTTCTATTGTTTCCCATCTATTTGCCATGAAATGATGGGACCGGATGCCATTTCCTAGTTTTTTGAAAGTTGAGTTTTAAGCCAGCTTTTTCGCTCCCCTCTTTCACTTTCATCAAGAGGCTGTTTAGTTCCCCTTTGCTTTCTACCATAAGGGTGGTGTCATCTGTATTTTTGAGGTTATTGATATTTCTCCTGTCAATCTTGATTCCAGCTTGTGCTTCATCCAGCCTGGCATTTTCCATGATGTACTCTGCATACAAGTTAAATAAGCAGGGTGACAATATATAGCCTTGACGTACTCCTTTCCCAGTTTGGAACCAGTCCATTTTTCCATGTCCAGTTCTAACTGTTGCTACCTGACCTGCATACAGATTTCTCAGGAGGCATGTAAGGTGGTCTCATATTCCCATTTCTTGAAGAATTTTCCATGGTTTGTTGTGTTCCACAGTCAAAGGCTTTAGCATAGTCAATGAAGCAGAACTAGACGTTTTTCTGGAATTCTCTTGTTTTTTCAATGATCCAGCATATGTTGGCAATTTAATCTCTGGTTCGTCTGCCTTTTCTAAATCCAACTTGAACATCTGGAAGTTCTTGGTTCATGTACTGTTGAAGCCTGACTTGGAGAATTTTTAGCATTACTTTGCTAGCATATGAGATGAGTGCAACTGTGCAGTAGTTTGAACATTCTTTGGTATTGCCTTTCTTTGGGATTGGAATGGAATAGATGGCTTTAGAGTTATTATAATAAAGTCTACCATATTAGTGATAGTTTATTAACTACTATCATGTGTTTATAGGCTTCCTTCCATCATCTTGGGTGTATTTTCTCATTTAATCCTTATTACCCTACCTGGTAGACACTATTATTGTATTCACTTTTTAGATGGAAAAATTGGGTCATAGCAAGGTTACATAATTTACTCAAGTTGACATTGCAAGCAACCAAAGTCTGATGTAGGAACCAAACTTCGCACTCAAGCCAGTCTTCCTCCACAATCCATATCCTAACTACCACATTTACTGTTTTCCATATATATACTAAACATGATTTATATTAAACATGATTTATCTCAGTGCATACACACATACAAGAACACAAAGACACTCAAATATTTTCTCAACCCATGAATGATAAAAATAAAGCTACTGTCATCTAGAGGTTCTAAACAGAAGCTCATCCCATTAAAAATGTTAGTCTAAACTAGTCTAAGATATGAAGCTAATTAAACAATGACATTGGTTTTGCTTTCCAGGCAAAAATATAACACTTGCTGGTTCCTAGAATCAAGTTTTTCACTCCCAAATTTGACCAAAAAGCTCTGCTGTTTGATCTTTATATATAGAAAAATGAAACAAACAAACAAAAATAACACTTGAATTGACCAGCATAAATCTCATCAATCCTTCCATTTTTACCAATGAAGCAATTGTATCTATACAATCATCTGGTAGTCTGAGTAATTAGTTAGAAGAGTCAAAGAGCAAATATAGGTGTAATCAAGGATTGACCAACCTTGTAATTTCCTCTCTTTCCTTCCAGTGAATTTGGAGTTAGATAACTTGATTGAAGGTTTATGTCAGACACTTTCACCATGATATCTCTGTAATTTCCCCTGTACCGTGCAGTAAATGGAATCGCAATGCATATTGGAAATGGAATTCTCTTTTCCGTATCTGAGCACTCCACAGTGATGACATTGCTGACCAACTCTTCATTCTCACTCACTATTAAAGAACTCATGCTATTAATTATCCTGCATTGTAAATGTTGTAGAACGTAGGCTGGTGCTGTAATATAACAAGACACTTGGGGGACAGTGTCATCACTCAGCACATCAAGATACCTGCAGGGGGAAAGCGGACATCATTGTTTTTCAGTTAGTTGATTTATGGACTATATAGTGAAATGTCTAAGAGTACCAGTTCTAGAGTCACACTGTTGTTGTGTGAATCCCAGCTCTCCCATTTCTGACACTGTGACCTTGGGCAAGATACACAACTTCTCTGTGCCTCAATTTCCTCAGCTGTAAAATAGTGAAGAATAATACCAGTCTCATATGAAGGCTGTGAGAATTAAATGAACAATTATGCAGTAAAGTCATTTAAAAGCTATGCCTGGCACATAATAAGTACCATGTAAGTTATCCATTATTATTGTTGTTATTACAGTTATTTAGGTGGTCAGTTCATCTCTCAGTTCTGCTCGCTTCAAATATAAATCTGAAGATTGCTGAAGCTTCTTGATAAATCAAAAACTAATACCTGGATAGTTTTCTAAATTTTGAGGCAAGGAAATGTATATATATATATAGTCTTGGAATTGTCTAAATGTCATAAATCAAGTGATGATGCTTGTTACATTTTTAAGAAAAATTGAGAAAGTATAAAAGTACTGTAAATGTATGTTTAATCAAGGTGAATAGAAACAGAATATTCACAGTCCTCGAAGAATCAATCCAAAAGCTTATTTTTACATTTGGTTTTACTCTTACTTTCTGTACCATTGGCTTTGCCAACCATTTTAGAATCTTATAGATTTGAATTCAAATTTGATATTACTTACTAACTGTTTGATCTTTAACATCAATAATAATTATTAAAATAGCTATCAATAATATTTTAGCTCTTTCTGTGATCAGGTTTTGTGCTATACATTATTTCATTTAAATTCCCATGCTATGGGGTCAGGCATGCCCTACTGTCATTACCATTTTATACAGAAACGGAGATTTAGAAGTTTTAACTTTCTGAAAATTACACAGATAGTAAGTTGTAGAGTCAATAAATGAATCCATCTGTCTTTAACACAAAAGCTCAAACTGTCTATTATATCAGACTTCCTCAAATCACTCTAAAACACTGGTTTCATTATCCATTATAAATGGAAACAAATATCAAATACACAATACTGTGAAGATTGAATGAGATTAAATGTTTCAACTTCTTATAATAGTGAATTAACATAAAATGAGTTTTCAATAAACATTAAATCTCTACATTATAGCTACCAGCTTGCACTTCTTCTCTTCTTGCTATTTCTTGTTTCCTACCCAGTGACATGACTGAAACATAAATAGTGTCAAAGAGAAATAAGAGAATCTTTAAAAAATATTTTTTAAAAAAGAAAAGGGTCTTTATGAAATACAGCGTAAATATCCAGTTCTAAAATAATCAGGTTTTAACTATTTTCAATTAATAAATTTAACTTTAAAGTGCCCTGTAACACAGAAATCTAAAAAATATGTTGAAATAGAAGAGAGGGTTATTTATTTATATTTACAATTCTGAACCCATACAGTTAGAAGGAATAGAAAATTATTCAAGTCATTGGTCTGTTTGAGTATTCTCTGATCATGATGATAATGGTACTTCAGAAAATTAGATACATTGTTTAATGGAAGGTGCAAATGATTCTGCCTTGTATCACTTCAAAACTGACTCTCTTCTCTGCCCTGGAAGCCCAACTCAATACACTCTCCTTCCAAAAGACTGACAAAGTAGAGCGAGGAGACCTGTTAATGCTTCCATTTCCCCTAGATCTAATCAAGCAGATCTAGTCCAGCCACCAAAATAATCATATTGGCTTATTCCAGTGTTGTTTCCCTTTGAGTCTGTATATACTAGGACAATTACCCTGAAAGAGATAGACTTTTAAAAAAATATTCTCCAGGGGGGAATCACGACAGATTCCGAACTAGGTTTTGTTTATGACTCTCATCTTTCTGGAGGCACCATGGCTTCCTAGCCTGAGGAGCTTCAGTGAGTAGTCATCTTAAGAAACATGCAAGCCAAGCAAAATTGGTTACATTGCCACAGAGAGGAAATCACCAACAAAGAACACCTAAAGGAGGTGTTAGAGGGAGTGGTTCAGCAGTGACTCATTGGTTGATGCATTGAGTCATTTCTGAATGTGAGGATACAAAGTGTTAATGTTTTTCTCAAGTGAGATGGGAACCGCATATTGACTGCTTTTAACAGTTGTTTTTCAGAAGCGTAAGTCTTTCAAACCTGGGGGGGGTCTTTCATGCCTTGAATATGCTCCTGTGACATCTATGAAATCGACTAGATTTTCAGACATGTAGGGAACCTCAGAGCTCAACCCTTTCCTTTTATAGATGAGATAACTAAGTCAAAGTGAGCAAAGTGACTTGCCTGAGACCATAGACTCGTTTGTGGTGGTGTCCTGGAAATGGTATTGTGTGTTTGAAAGAGCACAGATGGGATAAGTGATGTTTGATGGTGTGTGTGTGGTGGAGAAAGTGAGGGTTGGTGGTGGTGAAATAAATCAACATAGAGATCTTTAGCTGAGAGTGAAGGTCGGCCAAGCAACAAGGTACTCGACCTTTTAGATGATTTTCTCCTTTGATCTTATCAAATAATCCCAGGAAGTATATATAATTTCTACAAATAAGAAAATGGGTCTAAGAAATGAAACAAGTTGCTCAGGGTCACAGAACTAGTATGGAATAAAACAGGAGATAAATTTATGTCTATCTGGCTTCTAAACCAATGATATTTTTATTCCCCATTGTCTTCTAAGAGTCTTATT
Source organism: Ovis aries (assembly GCF_016772045.2). Classification (NCBI taxonomy): domain Eukaryota; kingdom Metazoa; phylum Chordata; class Mammalia; order Artiodactyla; family Bovidae; genus Ovis; species Ovis aries. Next base: position 56,445,370 of record NC_056059.1, on the reverse strand, counting down.
TTTACTGGGAAAATATAGCTTGTGAATATTTTATTTCATTTAGAGAAATATGGATTACTATTACCTTGTATAGGGGTGATGATTCATAAAATAGACCAGTCAATTTCAACATATTTTTTTTAAGTCATGGGCTCTTTGAGAATCTGGCTAGAGCCAGATTGTGGTCTAGAGCTGGCTCTAGACCATCTCCAAGGATATAAAGTAGTTGTGAAAATATGTATTCAATTTTAAGAATCTCCTGCAGCTTATGCATGAGCCCTCCCAGAGTTCTACAGACACAGGTTACAGATACACAATGATTTATATTAATACATAAAATAAATGTGAGAATTTGAAAATATACATAAAATAAATCAGAGGCTAGGAAATTCTCTTCTAATAGTTGAACTCTTCAGTCTCCTAGTTGCTTTTTCCTCATGATAATCTAAAGAGTACTGATTTAGGAAACTGTCCATGTTCAGGACAATTGTTCATTTTAACCACTTTCTTAAACAGTCAATTCCTTCTTCCATTAAAGAAGTATTTTTTTTTTTCTGGAAGCTGTAAGAAACTAACAGTACTAGTAATACCAGCCTTATAAATTTTTATGAGAGTCATTTAAACAGTTATTGATTGTTAATATCTTTTGGAGATATGAAATATAGATATAAAAATTTATTTATACATAAATTGTTTTATATACAAGTAGAAACACGTATAAGTAGGCGTACACAAGCACCTCTTACATTGTATTTACTTACTCCTTTTCCATTATGTTATTCTTTTGCTTTAGACTCTCTGAGTCACTGGGAAGACTATTCACACATTTATTGGAGCTATCACATGTTATTGAGGATGTGGTAATCTCTTCTCTTTGGCTTTCTGAGATCTCTTGAATTTCTCTTTCTGTTGTCTGGATTATGTCATGCAACTCTTCCCTGTTGCCATTTATGCTCTCAATAGTCATGTGTTCTATTTGTTTATCATCTTTATTTTCTGCATTATCTGGGAACATTTTGTTCTGTGACTCTTCTTGCCCTGTTACATCTCCATTCAATGATGTATTGTTTTCTTTTTCCACTAATTCTGAACTCCTATGTATTTTATTTTTTTTCAACTGGACCTGGTTTGTGTAATGACTTTCCTCTCCATTTGTGGGAGAAACAGTAGCTGTTTCTATGACATTTTGTTCCCCTCTTGCAGCAATGTCTGTTGCTTTGATATCTTGAATGGCGGACTTTGTCTGCAGTGGAGTGCATTCATCATGCATGCCGCATAAATTACACATCTCCTTTTCTTCTTTCTTTAGAAATGTAGCAGTGCTCCCCAAATATTCATTTATTTTCATGAGGCAGTCTATGAACGTAATGGTTTCTATACACACAATACACACAGAGACACATAAAAAGAATAAATACAAAACTAAACCACATTATGTTTCTCTACTGACATGTAATAAAGTATGGAGAAATTATCCTAGAAATCTGTAAAGACCCTTGTGTGTGTAAGACCCTTACTAGGCTTTAAAGCCTGTATCCCTCTTAAAGAAGTCATTTGTTCAACTGTAATTTTTTTAACACATCTAGAAATTGGGGACAAATTGTCTTTTTAACATAAGAGCAGAGAGTAAATCCAATTCCTCTTGCTTGTGAAAATTCTTTGAATATTTGAAGGTATCAAGACCCCCTCCCCCATAACATGCTGTCCTATTGAAGTCAACATCTCCCTCCATTCATTCATTCCTCATTTGGTATGATTTTGGGAAAATTATTTTTCTTCTTTGAATGTACTATATAGTTTATGATCTATCTATAATGATTTGCCTGAAGTTTAGTGGAACGCTTCAAATAGACTTGGTTAGCAGGCGTGCCATATCTACATTATTTCTGCTGATGCAGATGCTATATTTTGTTGAGTACTTTGTTTGCTATTATGATTTAATTAGGTTCACACTGTTCGTCCTGCTGGGCTTGTGATCACTGACAATTTTCAAATAAGGCTTTCAAAGAATAGCTCTAATGACACCAATTCTCTTTGGAACGTGGCTACTCAAAAACTAATAAACCAAGTCAAACCTCTTTGCTCTGATGTAAACCTTCACTGTGATCTGATCTGACAGAGTCTCTCACTCCATCCCTATTTCTTATTATTTTCCTATTTATTCATTCCTCCTCTCCTCACAGCTGGGGTTACCTGATGGCTTCTTATAGGCTTAGCAACTCTCCAATCTTTATAATTCAACTCTGAACTCAGGAATATGTAATTTAAGGTGCCGTATAGCTCAGTGTTTTCAAAGTCATCACTAAATTATCTTCAGCTAGTCTAACCTTATCACGGGGCTCTAGTTCTGACTTTGTTTTTTGTTTGTTTGTTTGTTTGTTTGTTTTTTGTCTTTTATCTGAGAACCAGTCTTTATTTTGAACTCCTCTTCTAGGAGCTGACCTTATCATTCTCCATGAATAATCATGTCTTCATATGTTGCCTAGAATCACATTCACTTCTTTCTAGAGATTTAACTCCTGTCTCTGAATTCCACCTGAGGGTCTCTGGGTCATGCTGCTTTTGGACAGATTTCCCTCAATGTCCATTATCTGCTCTCTAGACTGAATTTTTAACATTATCTTCCCTGGGTTCCCAATTGATGAGACCTGCCCACTTGCCTTGACACCATGTTATTTAGAGTTGGATTTCATGATGCCCATCTTCTTATCTAGAGCAACTGTTGTCTGAGATAATAGGCATTGGGTACCACATTCTTCCTGCCATGCTGTACTTAGCATCCATAACTGGGCTTATTCCCAAGAAACTGCACCCCTCTTTACGTGTGTCTTGGTGGTGTAATTTCATATTCCATCCCACACTGGACTTCCCAATATTTTTGCTATTAGCAAGTTCAAGTTCAAATAAGTCTAAAAATAGAATATCATATTTCAATATGGAAAAACTGATCAACCTTCCTCAAACTAAAACTATATTTTCCTACTTCTAAGTGTTGGATCCTGCTGATAACACCTCTGCCTGGAATGTTCTTTCAAGGTGCCCAAGTTCTGGCTGCATAAACCCAATCCATTCCTTCACCCTCAGGTTAGATGCTGTGTTTGTCTTAGCAAAATTCTCCACCTGAGAAAATGTAATCTCACCTGTTTCTGAAGACTGTTTAGGCACTTCATTCGTATGTCTGTAATGGGATTGTTCTCAATGTCCCTTGTGTTACTGTGCAGTTGTGTTACTTCCCACATCAAATCGTTTATCCCTTATGGACTGAGACCTTAACCTAGCCTCTGTGTGCTCATTAGCCCTCTCAGAGTGGCTAATAAATATTTTTTAGAGAAAGAATAAATAAATACTTGCCTTGTCTCCAGGTACAATGATTCTCTTTGTCAAGCAGTGCATACAGCTGCTGGCAGGTGGAGCGCAGAGTCCCTGCAGTGTGCTCCAAGAGTTGGTGAAGGGCCCCACTGAGCTCCTGACCCAGAAAGACCACTGTGGCGATCCAAGTGGCCCCACCAGCCCCTTCACAGTGGTCTTCACCCAGAAGCACCTGCGTTAGCATCAGGTTTTGTCTCCAAATCTGCTTCAATATATGGCCTAGTTTACCTGAGCCCATGTCTTCTGCATCCATCTTACGCTCCAAGAGTGGAATGTTTCCTGACAGCAAAGCCTAAAGGTTTAGCAAATTTAATCTTGGCTATGGATTTTTTTTTTTCTTCTAAAATCTAGGAGATAATCCAAGTCAGCTCGCCAAGCACTTTCCTGCAACATAATAGTTTATTCAGCTTCTGTTGACCAGTGAAAAGTTACTAGGTGACCAAAGGAGGGGCATTCCAACACCCTGGATGCCATTGTGTACAGAATGGTAAACCACGGGGACAGAGTTAGCTCACACAGTCCCACTTGCCATGTAAGTTTTACAGTTTTGATATACCGTGGAAGCTCCATGTATTTTTCACGTTTTAAGGCAACAAAATGTGGATTCTGTGGTAGGATGAGAAGTCTATTAATCAAAGGTAAACTAAGTTAATAACATTGCTAATAATTCTGTGATACTCTAAAATACTTATGCATGAGCTAATATGTTGTCTGAATTGCTTCAAAATAATCTGAGATCGTGGCAGTGGTGTATAGATGAAATAAAATTAGCTATAGGTTAATAATTGTTGAAGCTGGATATAGTTCCATGTGGGAGTCCTTATGATTATCTCTAGTTAGCATATATTTATAATATTTTTACCATAAAGAATTTAAAAAAAATATTCCTCTGCTGGAACAGAGTCTATTACCACTGGGTAGGATATTAGTTTAATTAGTGCCTTCTTCTATGCACGTCTGCAGTGAGATCAAGATAGGTACTTGGCCTCTTTCCTCTCTGATAATTTCTCTCTAATTGGATAAAATGTTCCTTCACTAAAAGAAAGCAAACCTGAAGAGTGGCTTTCTCTAACTAGTGAGAAATCTTCACTGTGTATAATTAGAATTCATTCACAGCAAGTTCCCATTACTGCCTGCCCCTCCATTGGCACATTGTACATGAGGCCAAGGCATTACAGGACTTGATACTGGAGGAGTCCAGGGTGTGAGGAGAAACCCAGAGCAGCCTGCCGCCTCCTCTTCGAGCCCCTCCTTTCATCAGGGAGAGCACAGCACCAGAGGCAGAAGGCAGTACATTCCAGACAGGCTCCTGTTCTCTGGGAGACTCTGAAATGAAATGAAAACTTCCAAAGCACAGCCTGAATTCTGCCCTCCCTCCCATGATCATTGCCTTGTCTCATCTTAAGCACCAGAGTTCTTAGAGCAACACTCAGAATACCTAAAAGACAAGATGCGAAAATACAGCCCAGTGAATAAGGAATAAAGAGTGAATGCCACCGCAGGCCTAAATACTGCCCAAGAATTCTTGTGATCTGAAGAGGCTGAGGGAAAGGAAAAGAGTGATATGGGGAGGGGTGGTAAGGGGTGGGGTAAAGGTGTGGGCTTATTCTCCAGTGGAAATCTTATTTTTCAGTGATTTCTGTTCCTTTAACTCCTGAAATATATATGTAATTTGCATAATGTTGTATATATGGCTTTAATTTGAGCCCAATTCTGAGAACTTTCTGTAGCATTTACTGTGGCCCAGGTACTACCTACATGATGGGAACTTCAGAGAAAGGCAGAAAGATGATTGAAATCAGCTTAGACTGTGTTGAGAGCAGAACTGTAAATTCAGAGTATCCCCAAAGCTTTGAGGGGTAAAAATTTCACTCGGATTAGAGGCCTGAAAAGTGAAAGTGAAGTCACTCAGTTATGTCTGACTCTTTGCTACTCCATGGGCTGTATCCTACCAGGATCCTCTGTCCATGGGATTTTTCAGGCAAGAGTACTGGAGTCGGTTGCCATTTCCTTCTCCATATTAGAAGCCTGGGAGATGTTTAATTAGGAGCTAATGGATGAACAGGATTTGAGCAGCCTTCACAACAGAGGGAAGGGATGTTCCAGCATAGGAAATAATATAATCAGAGGCAGGGAAGTAAGACATGACATTGTATGATCAAAAAGAGGAAAGGATGGCTTTTGAAGAGGGTTTATGAGTCTGGGAAGTGGTAAGAGAAATAATTATGGAGAGCGGTGAAGCTGGAATTGTGTTTTTGCAGACAGAAGAGAGACATTAAATATTTTTGAACCAAGTAAATCTATAGTAAAATCTATGCTTTAGGGAGTTAGATGGCTTAGATGGTAGACATATGAGAATTAAGTGACTTGAGAGTCCATGTTAGAGCAGCAACAGTGCAGGGAAAGGAAGGTGATGTTTTGAGAGGAGGTTTGAAGTAAAGGGACTGGAACTGGAACAATGGAAGCAGTGGCAGACTTTATTTCTGGGCTCCAAAGTCACTGCAGATGGTGCCTGCAGCCATGAGATTAAAAGACGCTTGCTCCTTGGAAGAAAAGCTATGGCCAACCTAGACAGCTTATTAAAAAGCAGAGACATTACTTTGCCAACAAACGTCCGTCTAGTCAAAGCTATGGTTTTTTCAGTAGTCATGTATGGTTTTGAGAGTTGGACCATAAAGAAAGCTGAACGCCAAAGAATTGGTGCTTTTCAACTGTGGTGTTGGAGAAGACCCTTGAGAGTCTTTTGGACTGCAAAGAGATCAAATCAATCAATCATAAAGGAAATCAGTCCTGAATACTCTTTGGATGGACTGATGCTGAAGCTGAAACTCCAGTACTCTGGCCACCTGATGCGAAGAACTGACTGGTTGGAAAAGATCCTGATTTGGGGAAAGATTGAAGGGGGACAACAGAAGATGAGGTGATTGGATGGCATCACCAACTTGATGGGCATAAATTTGAACAAGCTCCAGGAGTTGGTGATAGACAAGGAAGCCTAGCATGCTACAGTCCATGTGATTGCAAAGAGTCAGACACAACTGAGCGACTAAACCTGACTTGAATTATAACTTCTAAATCATCAGTTATAAAAAGAGGAACAGAAAGTATTGAAAACCCAGTCATCTATTTACTTGAGAAACATTTCTTGGCCACTGGTATAAAACTTTGCTTGGTAATGGAGTATGATTGAAACTTTTGGTTTAGGTGACTGAACAGATAATAAACCAAATGAGTCAAGGAATTTGGAGAAAAAAATTCAGCTTGATAGGTAGGTAATTTGATTAATTTTGGATTTATCATCTTTGAGATAGCATGGGACAATTCTTTGGTCTATCTAATCAATTAAGGAGAGGTCAGAAAAATATTGGCATGTTTGAATAGGTGGTGAATGAATCCCTGAAAACAGAAGACTTTAATGGGGAATTTACACTATGTACATATTAAGTATTGAATAAAACTGTTAGTGAAATGCTGAATCACTGAACCAATATACATTTATTTCTTTCTAGATATGCGGGAAAATACTCTCTCAGGTCAGGAGGAAAAAAGCCCAAACATTTTGCCTTAGCCTCATTGACATTTGCTGTCCTCAAGTCTAAACTTGTTCTGTCTGGCTTCCCCAAAATATGTAATATTGCAAGGTGAGACCTACCACAGGCCACGCTTGCTGTGTTTACTCATTAAAACAAGCATCTGCATGTTCCTGCATCTTGTTTTCAATTAATTGATGTCACTAACCATGGAAAGAACTGACATTTGCAATCAAGATTTGTGACACCCACAGAAGTTAACTGCAAAAAATTCACCTTGATGGGCTTTACAATGGATTAGCGTGACTACCATACTTTCTCTACTGAGAATTCTGTGCTTTCACCGATATTAAAGCAATTAGTATGCAGTCTTGAATTCATACAAAACATTATGTGGTTGAAAGACTACAGTTCTTCATACAAAAGTATCAAAGTGAGTACGGAGGAAATTCCAGTAAGTGGGACAGTCACTCACTGAACAACTGAAGAAATATAACTTTGCAATAGACCAGACAGCCTACTGATGCTAGGCAGGAGAGAAGGACAGTAAAGTTTCGAAGTATATGGAACTTGGCTACTTTCCACTTAGTTTATGGTGGGGAGCTGTGGGTACATCAGATGTTAGCAACATTATTAGTTCTGTTATCTGATTTTGTTATTTTCTTTGAGTTTCTATGTAGTTACTGACCCCAAACTTTGGTGCAGTCAGCCCACATTAATTTTTCCCCATTTGAGTATGCTTATTGAATATCCTTTATCTATTTAGAGCAAGGTCTCACAACTGGATGATGAGTGGAAAGAGAAGGCAAAATGATTGTTTTGTTTTTACTTTCCCCAATAACTTATTGTCCTGGGGAAATGCAATTAAATATCAGAATTATCAATGCATATCAATTTTTAAAAGTCTGTAAAACAGGTGGTAAAAATAAAAGCTAAGACTTTTTGGTTAAACAATGTAGACTTAATACATATTCTATCTCTGCTTTCTCCTAAAATGCCCATTGAGGAAGATAAAGCAATAGGTAAACTACAAAGGACAAAGAAAATGGTGAGAATACGACAGAGAAAATACATCAACAAACTTTTCAAAGATCAGAAGCAGATGGACAAGTTGTAAATAACCTAATCAAGCAAAGACTGTCCCTATATGGTGGAAAATAGACTGGTTCTTGCCATAGAAGCTCAGGAGAGTCCAGGAATTAGAGGCAGCAAATAGCTCTGAAACTGAGAATGAAGTTAGAGATGTAAACAAGTTTTGTTCAAATTCAGTTTGGGGAGCCATTTGATACCAAGATCCCTCCTCTCTGCCCCCAAATAGCCAGGCAATAGTCTCTCTTCCACCCATTGGAAGCTAGAGATGTTCTCTATGAAAAAATTGCAGCAGAGGCAGGAGGCTGAGCAGAAAACTGGAAGGGAGTGCCACTCTGACAATAAGGGTTAAGTGAAATTTTAGAAAGTGAAGTCCCACTCTATTCTGCTCAGCTCTAAGAACAGGGCCAGCAAGTTTAACCTCTCAGGCAGAAGATTAGAAGTTTGTTCTCTAGAGTGACTGAATACCCCAATAAAAAGGCCAGTTCGTAGGAAATGTTTAGTGCTCCTCCCCCTTCTGCTCACCCTCAGTAGACGGCCCTGCTCCTGTTAGGTCATCCATGATGAAGCACTCAGTCAGAAGCCCTATCTAAGTATATAAAACCTTCCAAACAATGATCCTAAAGCTTCACTTTTGAGTATGGAATATCAGTCAAGGGGGTGAGGCATTTGAAACAAGCCTCCTACATGCTGCTGAAGACTAAAGCAAACACAAAGAACTTGAAATAATAGAGCCAGTATAGGAAAGAGAAGAAAATATTGAATAAATCTATAATTCATACTCAGCATCTAGGATGTGAGAAGATAATGCACCCACACAATAAGAAAAGATTTTCTTAAAAAAAGAGAAGCACTCAGATAATGAGAAAGACCTCATACGAATTAAAATAGAACAGGAAGTTTTTAAGCTGGTATATGGGTAAACATATCCCAGAGGTCAAACAAAAGACAAAAAGACAATAGAAAAAAGAAAAGGAAGCTAAGAAAATTAATGGTTCAATCTAAGTGGTTCAATTAATATAAGTCCTAGAAAAAGGAAATAAAAGGAAGAAATTATTAAAGAATTGAAAATTCCCCATGTGAAGTGTCTGATATTCCAGACTGAAGAAACTATAGGATCAGAACTATAGACTGAAAAAAGAAGAAAAAATCATAACTAGTCATATCATTATGACTATTCATATTACTTTAAATATTATGAATATTCAAAGCATCAAGGACAAAGATACTAATAGCCTCCAAAGAGTCAAGAAAGGTCACATTTAAATCAGAAGCCATTGGACTTTTCAAAAGCAACACTCAATTGTGACTTTGATATTCTGAGAGTTCCCTCTAATTCAGAATTCTGTTTTCCTCAAGACATCATTTGAGCCAGGGACATAAAAAAGAAATGGCAATTATATGATGTGGTGGAGTTACTCACTAAGACTATAGTGGTAATCATATCACAGTAAAAAGTACATCAAATCAACATACTGTACACCTTAAACTTACACAATGTTATGTGTCAGTTATATTTCAATAAAGCTGAGAGAAAACACACTTTTTAAAAGTGTGCAAGGAGAGAAAGGCCATATTTCATGTATGCAAATATCAAAGCTTTTGCCTCCTCTATACCCTTTCTTTGGAAACTTCCAAGGGATATAGCTTTTCCAAAAGCAATGGAGTTTCACAGCACCAGTTATTGAAGAAACTAGCTTTTCGCCATTATTTATTCTTGCTTCCTTTGTCAAAGATAAGGGGCCAACAGAAGCATGGGTTCATTTATGGGCTTTTTATCTTGTTCCATTGGTCTTTATTTCTGTCTTTGTGCCAGTACCATACAGCCTTGATGACTGTAGCACTGAAGCATCATCTGAAGTCAGGAAGGTTGATTCCTCCAGCTCCATTCTTTTTTTTCAAGATTGCTTTGGCTATATGGGGTCTTTTGTGTTTCCATATGAATTGTGAAATTTTTTGTTCTAGTTTTGTAAAAACTGTCATTCGTAATTTGATAGGGATTGCATTGAATTTGTAGATTCCTTTTGGTAGTATAGTAATTTTTCATAATACGGATTCTTCCAGTCCAGGAATATGGAATATCTCTCCATCTGTTTATGTCGTCTTTGATTTCTTTCATCAGTTTCTTATAGTTTTCAGCATACAGATTTTTTGTCTCCTTAGGTATTTTGTTCCTTTTGTTGCAGTGGTAAGTAGGATTGATTCCTTAATTTCTCTTTCTGTGTTTCTGGGAAAACTGAACTGTTAAATTAGAACACTTTCTAACATCATACACAAAGATAAATTCAAAACAGATTAAAGGCCTAAATGTAAGACAAGAAACTATAAAACTCTTACAGGAAAATATAGACAGACAATTCTATGACATAAATCACAGCAAGATCCTCCATGACCCACCTCCTAGAGTAACGGAAATTAAAAACAAAATAAACAAATGGGACCTAATTAAACTTAAAAACTTTCACACAGCAAAGGGAGCTACAAACAAGGTGAAAAGACAGTCCTCAGAATGGGAGAGAATAATAGCAAATGAAACAATTAACAACGGATTAGCCTCCAAAATATACAAGCAGCTCATGCAACTCAATACCAGAAAAACAAACCACCAAATCAAAAAGTGGGCAGAAGACCTAAACAGACATTTCTTCAAAGAAGATAAATAGATGGTTAGTAAGCACATGACAAAAAACTCAACATCACCTATTAGTAGAGAAGTGCAAATAAAAACTACAATGAGATATCACTTCGCAAGTCAGAATGGCCATCATCAAAAAAAATCTACAAACAATAAATGCTGAAGAGGGTGTGGAGAAGAGGGAATTCTCTTGCACTGTTGGTGGGAATCCAAGTTGATACAGCCAGTAGGGAAGACAATGTGGAGATTCCTTAAAAAAACTAGGAATAAAACTATCGTATGATCCAGCAATCCCACTACTGGGCATATACCCTGAGAAAATCATAATTGAAAAAGACACATGTACCCCAACTGCAGCACATGTACCCTCACTGCAGCACTATTTACAGTAGCTAGGACATGTATGCAACCTAGGTGTCCGTTGACCAATGAGTGGATAAAGGAGCGGTGGTACATATATACGATGGAATATTTCTCAGCCATTAAAAATCAATTCATTTGAGTCAGTTCTCATGAGGTGAGTGAATCTAGAGCCTATTATACACAGTGAAATAAGTCAGACAGTGCATATCTAGAAAGATTGTACTGATAAACTTATGTGCAGGGCAGCAATGGAGATGCAGGCCTAGAGAGCAGACTTATGGACACAGACAGGGAAGAAGAGGTTGTGACAAATGGAGAGAGTAGCATGGAAACATACACACTATTGTATGTAAAATAGATAGTCAGTCAGGTCTGACTCTTTGTGACCCCATGGACTATAGCCCACCAGGCTCCTCTGTCCTTGGAATTCTCTAGGCAAGAATACTGGAATGGGTAGCCACTCCCTTCTCCAGGGGATCTTCCCAACAAAGGCCCCAATCTTATAATAAATCCCTTTCAATACCCTTTAACTGACATATACCACGGCTCCTTATGGTGTGAGTTCCCCCTCACTGAAATGAGTAATAAGCCCTGTCTGTTCAATTAAAGGTCTGCTCCTGGTAGCCTTTGGCTGGAGGGCATTGACAGATCCTTGAATATGTGGGTTGGAAAGAGGGTAAGAGGCAAGCATATGTCATTGTCCTCTTAAGTGTTGTCATACTATTTTGTTATATATATATATATATATATATATATATATATATATATATATAATATACACACATACACATGCCCATTGAGATAAGCCAAATTTACATGTTTAAAAAGAACTGAGGCCAAATGTTACACTCACTATAGCTCCTTTGGCAATGATATTAAGGCTGACATAACATATTCATGTTACATGGATTACTTCATACAGCTAACACATATTTTATTGACTTTATAATGAGTAAGTTATCATTGAAAATGTCTGGAATTCAGTGGCAAGTGTTCAAGAATGAACTTAAGTTAGAAGCAGTTAAATGGGCAGGGCATAATCTTCAAACAGAGGTGGAATAACTACCACCTGGTTCTGCCCAATATCAAATACTTCATCTGGGACACAGTGCCTCTGATACAGCAGAAGGTCAACAAATGTTTGATGACTAAGATAAATGTAATAATATATAAGTTCTTTAAAAATCATCATAATATTATTCTAAAAATGTAATAAAAATATTTCTTACTATCATCAAATACTTGATCTAGGTTCAAATTTCCAGTTATCTCATAAAAGTTGCAAATGTTTATTTTTTTACACAAGTTCTAACAGTTGGGCTCCACTAAAGGACCACATGGAGAAGGCAATGGCACCCCACTCCAGTACTCTTGCCTGGCAAATCCCATGGACAGAGGAGCCTGGTGGGCTGCCGTCCATGGGGTCGCGAAGAGTCGGACACGTTACGTTTCACTTTCATGCATTGGAGAGAAATGGCAACCCACTCCAGTGTTCTTGCCTGGAGAATCCCAGGGGTGGCAGAGCCTGGTGAGCTGTCGTCTATGGGGTCACACAGAGTTGGACATGACTGAAGCGACTTAGCAGCAGCAGCAGCAGTTGCCTATGTGGTCCTTTGCTGCTGCTGCTGCTGCTAAGTCGCTTCAGTCGTGTCCAACTCTGTGCAACGCCATAGACGGCAGCCCACCACGCTCCCCGTCCCTGGGATTCTCCAGACAAGAACACTGGAGTGGGTTGCCATTTCCTTCTCCAATGCCTGAAAGTGGAAAGTGAAAACTGAAAGTGAAGTTGCTCAGTTGTGTCCAACTCTTTCCGACCCCATGGACTGCAGCCTACCAGGCTCCTCTGCCCGTGGGATTTTCCAGGCAAGAGTACTGGAGTGGGGTGCCATTGCTTTCTCTGACATAGGCAACTAACTCCTTGTTAATAATTTTCATACAAATTAAAACAACTGAAAAACTCATTCAAAAATTATGCCAGCACACAGATAGAAATATAGATCAATGGAACAAAATAGAAAGCCCAGAGATAAATCAATGCACCTGTAGGCACCTTATCTTTGACAAGGGAGACAAGAACATGCAATGGAGAAAAGACAATCTCTTTAACAAGTGGTGCTGGGAAAACTGGTCAACCACCTGTAAAAGAATGAAACTAAAACATTTTATAACACCATACACAAAAATAAACTCAAAATGGATTAAAGATCTAAATGTAAGACCAGAAACTATAAAATTCCTAGAGGGAAACATAGGTAAAACATCTCTGAAATAAATCACAGCAGGATCCTCTATGACCCATCTCCCAGAGTAATGGAAATAAAAACAAAAATAAACAGGACCTAATTAAACTTAAAAGCTTTTGCAAAACAAAGGAAACTATAAGCAAGGTGAAAAAACAGCCTTCAGAATGGGAGAAAATAATAGCAAATGAAGCAACTGACAAAGAATTAATCTAAAAATATACAAGCAGCTGGTGCAGCTCAATTTCAGAAAAATAAACGACCCAATCAAAAACCGGGCCAAAGAACTCAACAGACGTTTCACCAAAGAAGACACACAGAAGGCTATCCAACACATGAAAAGATGCTCAGCATCACTCATTATCAGAGAAATGCAAATCAAACCACAGTGAAGTATCATCTCACACCAGTCAGAATGGCTGTGATCAAAAAGTCTACCAAAAAAAAAAAAAAAAAAAGTCTACAAACAACAAATACTGGAGAAGGCGTGGAGAAAAGGGAACCCTCTTACACTGTTGGTGGGAATGCAAACTAGTACAGTCATTATGGAGAACAATATGGAGATTTCTTAAAAAACTGGAAATAGGACCGAGCAATCCCACTGCTGGACATACACACTGGAGGAAACCAAAATTGAGAGACACGTATACCCCAATATTCATCACAGCACTGTTTACAACAGCTAGGACATGGAAGTAACCTAGATGTCCATCAGCAGATGAATGGATAAGAAAGCTGTGGTACATATACCCAATGGAGTATTACTCAGCTATTAAAAAGAACACATTTGAATAAGTTCTAATGAGGTGGATGAAACTGGAGCCTATTATACAGAGTGAGTAAGTCAGAAAGTAAAATACCAATACAGTATATTAATGCATATATATGGAATTTAGAAAGATGCTAATGATGACCCTTATATGCGAGACAGCAAAAGAGACACAGATGTAAAGAACAGACTTTTGGACTCTGTGGGAGAAAGTGAGGGTGGGATGACTTGAAAGAATAGGATTGAAATGTGTATTACCATATGTGAAATAGATCACCAGTCCAAGTTCAATGCATAAAACAGGATACTCTAAACCGGTTCACTGGGACAACCCTGAGGGATGGGATGGAGAGGGAGGTGGGGGCAGGTTCAGGATGGGGGACACAAGTACATCCATGGCTGATTCATGTCAATGTATGGCAAAAACCACTCCAATATTATAAAGTAATTAGCCTCCAATTAAAATAAATAATTTTTAAATTATGCCAACAAAAATGGTGCTAGAACAGTTTCCTCATAAATTTGAAGCTTATCTTTCATTTTTGTTATTTTTATGCGTTAAGGAGAAGTAGCAGCAAAGGAGCTAATTCAAACTAAGTCACCAGATTTGGAAACTATAGCCAACATGTTTGCAGAGATCATTTCATTCCTTTGTGTTTAAGTAAATTCCCAAACTTTACCAATTGATTGCAGTAACTATTGATTTTAATATGCTTTTTCATACCTGAAGGTTTAGTGTTGAAAGTTCTTATTGGTGACTTCTGCAGTCACTATATAGCAAAAATGGTTTGTTCAGGGTGTCAGGAACTGTGTTATTCAATTTTTTGGTTAGTGAAAACTCTCCTTTTAGTGGCCTCTGAAATCAGTGTTTGAATTATACCTTACAACCTTTCTCTGTTGAGTCATTGTTGTGTTTATGAAAACTATGACTCTATACAGTCATGGGCCTATGGCATGAAACCAATGAAGCAAACTTTCATGTGAGATGAAAACTAGACAGCCTTCTCTGCCAAAATGTTCAGAGACAGATTTTCAAACGAGGGTGTGCCAGGTGCGTTGCTACTATGTAGCGTGTGGTATCCCAGTTTAGAATGAGTTTCTATACCTTTCTCAAGGCTCGATTTCTACCAGGGTATAATTAGAAATTTGAGATGTAGTTCTGGTAAAGAGAAATAAGAAGTAACTGAAAGAAGAAAAGTGATATTAAAAAAAAAGAGAGAGAGAGAAAAAGGGAGGGTCTGATATATGTTGACACTACATAAACCCTTTAAGTTCACCTCGAGTTTCCCTCTTCTCCTCTGGACAGTCACAAGGAAATCCACCAAAGGAAGAGATCTGTGCTATTCTAGACATTACCTCCACAGAATGTCCTTCTACCCACACTCTGGCATCTCTTACAGATCTTATTCCTAGACTTATCATTCCAGAACTCATCTCTTTGAAAGTAGAATTATCATCATCAGAAGTCTTATTCCTCACACTGCAAAAATAAATTTACAAGAAACTAATTCTTCAGCATGAACTGCACCCTCAGCAGGCTGGGCACTTTTATAAAGTGGGGAAAGCATACTAAGAGGCTCCCAATTTGCTGCTTTTCAGAAATAACTGAACTCTTTGAACTAAATTTGCCTGAGCTGGAACTGCCTGAGGATCTTCCCCAACCAGTATCCATCAGTTAAGTTACACGTTGAATCCTCATAGGTCTTTGTTGCTCAGAAGTAAATTTTATTATAAATGGACATTATCGAGTTCCTTAGAACCCCAACTTTCTCTACACTTAGACTATTGTTATCTTGACATATTTGATCTTATGCAATCAACTGCTGTGTTAAATTATTTGTATCCACTACAGGTGTTAGCCAGGTTCAACAGCAGGAAAGTGTTACCAACTTTTCTATTTTGCTTCACTTCCCCTCCTCATTGCTCTCATCAGTAGGTTCAAGGCAGCCTAGGATCTCGGTGAGTGGCAGTGGGTGGGAGGAACAGCCATAGCTGGCTCTAGGCAAGCATTTTTATTATGAAATAATCACTGGCAACTTCTTTTTGGCCCTGCTTCCCACTCACCTCTCCCTTTCAGCATATCTTCCATGTTGTTCTTTTTCTTTTGCTGCCTTGAATCATCTGCCAAAAATCACTTGAATAAACCCATTTGCACTAGAGTCTTGGCAGGTCTGTGAGTTTCCTCATCAGCATTACTTGAATTTTTTAAGACTGAATCTGTGGTGATAAAATTGAAGCTTCTATGGAATGCCTTTCTGGGTACCTCTCAGCCTAAGTGTTGGGTTTGCGCAATGAAAGGCAGTCATTGGGAACAATTCTTTCTGTTTTTCTGAGCACTGTCAGAAATGCATCATTTTAAAAAAATTTTTTTCATTTCTTTATTTAGAAATAGCTATAAAATTTTAAGTATATGTCATTTGATTTTTTAAAAATTGAGAACAAAAATGAATTCTGCTCTCACAAAGGGTTCATTCTTTGTTAGGACACAGATGAGCCAAGATTGTACCACCTTTTGAAGATGCTGTTACAGTTACTGGTAGACCCAGATAACAGCCCTAATGTAATCCCAGGCTCCCATATTGAATTAAATCTGATCTAGGTTATTTAGGTTACATACTGCATAAATGCCCTCTCTGTGTCATTTCTCTGTAAAGAGTGAGCGTGCTTCAGTTTTCTCTATAATATACATTTATTTTTGGAGCTCATTAAAAAGGTTAGGAAATTTAAATAGGTCTAGTCAGTAGACAAAAAGCTAAAGCTGAAGTTAGAAATACTCTCTGTGGTATTATCTAATACAAGATGAGAGTGTTTTATTTATTTATTTTTTTAACTCTTGGCTGCTACCTACAAAGACATTAAGAGTGCTGTTTGAAAAGCAGGTCTTAAAAAATCAGGTGTGTGTGTGTGTGTGTGTGTGTGTGTGTGTGTATGTGTGTTACTTAAGAATGTTAGTTTTGTTTTAAAAGCAAAACTTGTAATAAATAATCAATGCTGTATGCCATTTTTCCCATTTGTCTTCCTCACCATCTCTCTCATACTTCCTTTGGCTGCAAATATGTGGTTGTAATCTCTCCTTAGTCTAAAATTGATTTGTACTTTTCTAATGTTTATGTTGCTTCTAGAAAATGAGCCAGGTTATTGGTTTATTTTGGGGGTTAATTTAACTGCATTTCAGTAAAGATGCTGTATGAAGTCATTTGACTATACAGGATGGTACAGTAGATCAACGCCTTTGTATGGGAAGTGGGTTCCTTGGGTTTTGAAGGAGTTAATTTCTCAGTGCCTTATTCATGTACTAAGAAGGACTGGTGGTACTAGGAGGAATATGCCCAAATGATCAAGATCAGAGGACTTCTTTTATTTCAATGTACAAAGGAAGTAATGTATTCATCCCTGAAAGAACGGAGTTCTCTGTTTGGGTACTTTTTAAAAACCACAATTTCATCTGTTAAATCTTCAAAATGTTAATGATAGCTTAGAATAGTGAAAATGGAACAATTTCTAAAGAATTGATAATTACTAATCCAATAACTGGAAATATAGGGGCCTTCAGAGTTTAGCTTACGAAATAAGCTGGAAGGTTTTTAAACATGCATTTTCTACACATTCAAAATATCCTTATTAAGAAATTCTACTTTTTCTGAAGTACTAGACTCCCAAATAGTTTTTTGTACTTTATTTACTCTCATTTCAGCAACAAGCTGTAAGCTTAATACCTGGAAAACAATCTTAACATTCTTAAGAACCCAGAAAGTAGAGTGCTTCAAGGAGAGATAGCAAGGGACATGCTAGGAATTTAAAAAAAAACAAAAACAAGAAACTGTCTTTAATATGCTTTTCGGAGAGAAGAAGTGATCCATAGTAGAGCTGTTTTTGAATATACAGGAGATTTTTACATAAGTTGAAATCTTTATCAACTTTTCACAAAGGATGAAATAGTGTATTTGCATGACCTTGAAGATTAATGTTTTGAGGCATTACTTAATCCAACAGCTTCGGCAATACCCTTTTGTATGATACAAAATAAACAAAGAAACAGAATATAACATGGCAAGTGAATTTATGAGAAAGTTTGCTGTGTGAATACAGCTTTGGCTTCCACACATGCTAACTATTTCAGTGTGGTAGTGGTGATATCCTCCCTACAATTTAGCTGTGAAATTTGGGTCAATAGTAGATACTGTGACCCATTTTGGAACAACTGTAATCAGCATCAATTATGAGCCATGACTAGCACAAGCAGCAAGACAAGATCAATGATATTCTACAGAAACCGGGTGTTCATCACCAAACCTCTGCTGAATAAATATAAGGACCACCTGTGTGTGCATGTCCTAAGTCACTTCAGTCATGTCTGACTCTTTGAGACCCTATGGACTGTATCCTACCAGGCTCCTCTGACCATGGGATTCTCCAGACAAGAATACTAGAGTGGGATGCCATGCCCTCCTCCAGGGGATCTTCTCAACCCAGGGATCGAACTCGAGTCTCTTACATCTACTGCATTAGCAGTCAGGTTCTTCACTCCTGGCGTCACCTGGGAAGCCCTACCATTGACCTGTACATCTACATACAACAGAGAAGGAAGCCATGATGTGAGATATTTGTCTTTCCATCAACTAACATGGATTTACTGTATGCTAAGCATTGTCCTGACATCTGGGTGGCTTAAAAGATAGCTCTTGTTCCTGTGGATCTTAAAAATGTAGTAGGAGTGACTAACATTCCCTTTGATAAGGATCAAATTTGTGCCAGCCTGGATGGGAGTGGGGTTTGGGGGAGAATGGAGAGATGTATGTGTATGGCTGAGTCCCTGCTTCACTGTTCACCTTGAGCTATCATAGCATTGTTAATCGGCTATACTCCAATACAAAATGTTTTTGGTGTTAAAAAAAAATTAAAATTAAAAAAAGAGCAAGCTAGCCATGTATTAAACAGGGTTTTAAAAGAGTTAGTGCTATGGATTAGACAAGGAAAGCAAAAGGAAGAAACAGCTAATAGCACAGGCAGGCAACTGGAATGGTAGATGTTATTGAGATATCCTTAGGTGCAAAGTCAAACCTGTGGCAAAGTCCCAACTTGTAGAAAGAACAGTGAAACCACAGATTAACTGGGAGTACATAAGTCAGGAGAACTTCTGGTGAAACCATCCCCAGGGAACTTGCTTCTTTTTCTCATGAATCCTGAGGTTTGTACTACTCTATGTTACTGGCCTACATGACACTTTTCCCTGTTTATTCTCAAACGAATTTCTTGAATACAAATAATGTAAACCAGTGTAAGTATACAGTATCAGGCAATTACCTGTAGCCCCTTTCAGCTAAATCTTCAAGTTTAAAGCCTTTGAATTTCTCATAAACTTCAGAAAAGTGCTGCTGTAATGCTGTAACTGATTGTGCCTGCTCTGTATAATGTTGTTTCCGTTTGAGGTTTTCAGAGATATATTCTTTGGAGAACCTCAATACCAAGATAGAGCAGAGCTTTTAGCATTTTGTAAGCTCACACCCAAGGATTTCCCACAAGTTGAGCATTCATTTTTAGTATTTTAGAAGAGAACAACATCAGCCACCTCAACTGTATAATGTCACTGGCATCTAAATACACACACATAATTACACACACATTTTAAAGTATGTTCCATCCATTGTGGAGAAATAAAATCCATCCATTTTGGTGAGTGCTAATTACTTCTGTTCTAAATCCTAAATTAGGAAAGATGTACCCAACAGAGTTCCAAAGATTAGCAAGGAGAGATATAAAAGCCTTCTTAAGTGAACAATGCAGAGAAATAGAGGGGAAAAAAATTGAATGGGAAAGACTAAAAGACTAAAAAAAAGAGATCTCTTTTAGAAAATTGGAGATACAAAGGGGATGTTTCTTCCAAAGATGGGCATAAAAAAAGACAAATATCCAGTACCTAACAGAAAGCAGAAGAGATTAAGAAGAGGTGGCAAGAATACACAGAAGAACTATACAAAAAAAGATCTTCACAACCCAGATAATCACGATGGTGTGATCACTCACCTAGAGCCAGACATCCTGGAGTGTGAAGTCAGATGAGCCTTAGGAAGCATTAACTACGAGCAAAGCTAGTGGAGGTGATGGAATTCCAGCTGAGCTATTTCAAATCCTAAAAGATTAGGCTGTGAAAGCACTGCACTCAATATGCCAGCAAATTTGGAAAACTCAGCAGTGGCCACAGGACTGGGAAAGGTCAGTTTTAATTCCAATCCCAAAGAAGGGTAATGCCAAAGAGTGTTCAAACTACTATACAATTGCACTCCTTTCACATGGCAGCAAGATAATGCTCAAAATCCTTCAAGCTAGGTTTCAACAGTATGTGAACTGAGAAAATCTAGATGTACAAGCTGGATTTAGAAAAGGTAGAGAAATCAAAGATCAAATTGCCAACATCCATTTGATCATAGAAAAAACAAAGAAATTCCAGAAAAAAATCTGCTTCATTGACTAGCTAAGGCCTTTGATTGTGTGGATCATAACAAAGTGGAAAACTCTTAAAGAGATAGGAATAACAGACCACTTTACCTGCCTCCTGAGAAACCTGTTCAAAACAAGAAGCAACAGTTAGAACAGGATTGGTTCCAAATTGGGAAAGGAGTATGTCAAAGCTGTCTATTTCCCCCCTGCTTATTTAACTTAAAAGCAGAGTATATCATGCAAAATGCTGGACTGGATGAATCACAAGCTGGAATCAAGACTGCAGGGAGAAATACCAACAACCTCAGATATACAGATAATACTACTCTAATGGCAGAAACTGAAGAATAACCAAAAAGCCCCTTGATGAAGGTAAAAGAGGAGAGTGAAAAAAACTGGCTTAAAACTCAACATTCAAAAATCGAAGATCTTGGCATCTGCTTCCATCACATCATAGCAAATAAATGCAGAAAAAATTGGAAATAGTGGCAGATTTCATTTTCTTGGGATCAGAAACACTGCAGATGGTGACTGCAACCATGAAATTAAAAGACGCTTGCTCCGTTTAAGTAAAGCTATGACAAACCTAGTGAAAGTGAAAAGTGTGAAAGTGTTAGTCATTCAGTTGTGTCTGACTCTTTGTGATCCCATGGACTGTAACCCACCAGGCTCCTCTGTCCATGCAAACCTCCAGGCAAGAATACTGGAGTGGGATGTCATGCCCTTCTCCAGGGGATCTTCTGCAACCAGGGATCAAACCCAGGTCTTCCACCTTGCAGGCAGATTCTTTACTGTCTGAGCCACCAGGGAAGCCCAAGACAGCATATTAAAAAGCAGAGACATCACTTTACCAACAAAGCTCCATATAGTCAAAGCTATGGTTTTCCAGTAGCTATGTATGGATGTGAGAGTTGGACTATAAAGAAGGCAGAGAGCTAAAGAATTGATGCTTTTGAATTGTGGTGCTGCAGAAGACTCTTGAGAGTCCCTTGGACAGCGCAGAGATCAAACCTATTTAACATAAAGGAAATCAACCCTGAGTATTCATTGGAAGGACTAATGCTGAAGCTGAAGTTCCAATATTATAGCCACCTGATGTGGAGAGCCGACTCATTGCAAGAGACCCTGATGCTGGGAAAGACTGAGGACAGGAGAAAAATGGGGTGACAGAGGATGAGATGGTTGGATGCTATCACTGACTCAATGGACAGAAGCCTGAGCAAACTCAGGGAGATAGTGAAGTACAGGGAAGTCTGATGTGCTTTCAATCCATGGGGTTGCAAAGAGTTGCACTTGATTTATCGACTCAACAACAACAAAAAATCCTAAATTGAGCAAGATAACTTACAAACGCATTCAAGCTGGTTTTAGAAAAGGCAGAGGAACCAGAGATCAAATTGCCAACATCTGCTGGATCATCGAAAAACCAAGAGAATTCCAGAAAAATATCTATTTCTGCTTTATTGACTATTTCAAAGCCTTTGAGTGTGTGGATCACAATAAACTGTGGAAAACTCTGAAAGAGATGGAAATACCGGACCACCTGACCTGCCCCTTGAGAAACCTATATGCAGGTCAGGAAGCAACAGTTATAACTGGGCATGGAACAACAGACTGGTTCTAAGTAGGAAAAGGAGTATGTCAAGGCTGTATATTGTCACTCTGCTTATTTAACTTCTATGCAGGGTACATCATGAGAAACGCCGGGCTAGATGAAGCACAAGCTGGAATCAATATTGCTGGGAGAAATAGCAATAACCTCAGATATGCAAATGACACCACCCTTATGGCAGAAAGTGAAGAGGAACTGAAAAACCTCTTGATGAAAGTGAAAGAGGAGAGTGAAAAAGTTGGCTTAAAGCTCAACATTCAGAAAATGAAGATCATGGCATCTGGTCCCTTCACTTCATGGGAAATAGATGGGGAAACAGTGGAAACAGTGTCAGATTTTATCTTTTTGGGCTCCAAAATCACTGCAGATGGTGACTGCAGCCATGAAATTAAAAGACGCTTACTCCTTGGAAGAGAAGTTATGACCAACCTAGATGGCATATTGAAAAGCAGAGACATTACTTTGCCAACAAAGGTCCGTTTCGTCAAGGCTATGGTTTTCCTGTGATCATGTATGGATGTGAGAGTTGGACTGTGAAGAAAGCTGAGCACTGAAGAATTGATGCTTTTGAACTGTGGTGTTGGAGAAGACTCTTGAGAGTCCCTTGGACTGCAAGGAGATCCTAGTCCATTCTGAAGGAGATTGGTCCTGGGTGTTCTTTGGAAAGAATGATGCTAAAGCTGAAACTCCAGGACTTTGATCCCCTCATTCGAAGAGTTGACTCATTGGAAAAGACTCTGATGTTGGGAGGGAATGGGGGCAGGAGGAGAAGGGGACAACAGAGGATGAGATGGCTGAATGGCATCACTGACTCGATGGACATGAGTTTGAGTGTGCTCTGGGAGTTGGTGATGGACAGGCAGGCCTGGGGTGCTGCAATTCATGGGGTCGCAAAGAGTCGGACACGACTGAGCAACTGAAATGAACTGAACTTTAAAACATGTTCATTCATTTAAAAAATATTTTCTAAGCATCTATTGTGTGTTAGGCACTGGGAGACCCGTCCCATCCCTCATGTATCTGATCTTCAATTGTGTGACTTATATATCCTGTTTGTTTAGATTACTAGAAGAGGCTAGCTAGCCAACTCTTTAAGATAGACATAAATAAACAACTTCTAATACTATATAATCTGTCTTTATTATGCATTTTTTTGAGTTTATCTTTGTGCTACAGGTAAAAGACCATTTCCCAGCCTGTTGCAGCATGTAAAGACTCTCTGATATTTCACAAAAACGTTAATACCTAATTCTTCAGATCTGATTGCTTTGTTTATCTTGACTGCTAGAATAATGTAATTGCTAACAGTTATGCTTGAAAGAAAACAAATTCCTCTAGTTCCAAATTGTAACTAAGAGTATTCTCTATTGCTTATAGTATTTGTTTTATACAATGTATAAAAAAAAAGTATGTTTTGAACTGGTTGTAGTTTCAGCAAAACTATAGTGACTAAGACAGTGCAGATATTTTTATCATCATTTTCCCCCATAATGAATTAGCTCTTTTGACTGGTGAAGAATCTGTTTTCATGATGTCAGGTCACTGGATGGAATTTTGACTTCTTGGAACTTCAAAAGGCTCCTTATGTGATATATAACATGCAACTCTAATTTGAGAGAAAATGCTTGATGAGGATCTATTTCCTGAGCATATTTTTGTAAATAGATGTGTATTTGGAATATACAGAGTATTTAAAATTTTATGGCCTATCTAGTTCTCTCCCCACCAAAATGCAGATATTTTAGGATACTTAAACTCATGAATATATGATCATTATAAATAAAACCAGAAAAAATATAAAAGACAGGGCAAAAAAGAAAATAAGTTACTGCAAAAGAGATAAGATCATTCCTAACCAGAAAAAGATAAGATCATTCCTAAACATTGAACTTAACATAACATTGAGCTTCTTTGCCATCAAGGCCATGGAGGGATGAATTCTAGTGGTTTTAGTTTTAGATGAAAGAAGATATATAAAACACTTCTAGTACTGAATCCTAACTGATTTTGACATATTGATATTTATGTAAAGAGGATAAAACAATGATCAATTCTTCAAAAGAGGCTTTGAAAAAGTATCAAAATTTCTTCATGGTTCTTATATCAGTGAAAATATTTGTACATCAAAGTATATTATGGAAAAAGAACTGACCTTAGGACAATAGAGTAGTTGTTAGATAGGCATATTACCAATAACCTCTACTAAAACAGAAGTAGAGGTTAAAGCAGTTGAAGAAATGAGTATTTGCTTGTCTCTGTTAAATTAAGCAAGAAGGACAATAATTTGAAAGGGCTCTTAAAATATTGAATTAAAAAGAAACAAAAAGTTTTATCTTGAAACTCTGTAGAGAAAGAAGTCTAGAATTAATACTCACGCAGCTTTTTTTGGTGGTGTAATAAAATTATGAAGGTTAGCTTGTTAAATTAATCTATTTACTAATTTTTTTCCTTTCTTCACTTTTTGGTGCTAGATCTTATCTTCCTAAGGTACGAAGGTTTTTCTTTTGCGCGTGTGTTAGTTGATGTCCTCTAAGAAGCAAACACCAGTACCAGATTAAACACGCTAGAAATGCATTCAGGGAACTTCCAATGAGAAAAAAGGGGAAGGAGCTGGAAGAAACTTGGTCTGACCTTAGGTGAAGAAGGGAGACAGGGAAGGAAGAAAAGAAAGAAGGGAGGGAAGGAGGAAGAGATGGAGGGAGGAAAGAGAAGTAATGCTTCTAGATGGGCCTTGCAGTTCTAAAGAAAGTTCATCATGGTCATCTGGTAGGTTTTAAGCATAGTCTCTACTGTGAAAGGAATTTCTTGTCTCCCAGGAGCAGACCTGCCTTAGTATTGCTGCCACACCCAATCATTGGCTGGAGGCCAGTGGCAAGGTGTGGCCCTAAGAGAATTGAAGTGATAGGTTTCAAAGTTTAGCAGCTGGGTCCATTAGTTAGTTATACTCTCAGCAGTCAGAGATCCAGAGGATACCTTCTCAGAGTGTCCCAAACAATGTGCATGTAATGGCCTCAATTTACCTTGAGCAGAGTTAATCATTCTACTTTCTATTTTTATCTGTTTAATCTATAATAACGACAATCACTTTTTGAATATTCATGAGGTGGCAGACACTATTAAAATCTTTACATGCATTCTGTCATTTAATCGTCACAAACACCCTGTTATTATTCCCATTTTACAGAAGATTACTTAATGAGTTTCTTGCATGAACTGGCTGCAATGGACTATTGCATCACCCTTATTAAATTGAGAACTATGTTTCCCAGAATCCCCTCACCTGTCTGGTCCCCCTACCAAGAGAAGAACTTGCAAGACATTGGCAAATTGGAAGTGATGCCCAGACTTTACTCTGAAAGTTGTTTTGCAGCCAGACAAGATAACAGATAGATGAAGTTGTGGTTCAGTGGGTTGCCGCATTGTCTTAGTTCTCTTCTGCTCTAACAGCTTACTGGCCCTGAATATCAAAGTTGGCCTCATGTATACCAAGAAACTCTTGGCTGCAGACCCACAGAAAGAACATTCCATAAAGCTCCCCAATGGGATCCCCTTTTATGGGTCTATTTTAGTAATGGGATGTACTTGGCTTCTTAGATTGATAGCTTGCTAACTTCTCTTATCTTCTAAAGTTTCCCTTCCAGACTTTCACTTCCCCAGCTCCTCCGACAATTGTAAAGTAGAGTTCTTATAGTTAATTCCTTTTCCCAGAACACTTAGTGAGTCTCCTGCCCTGCCTGAACCTGGCCTGATAGAGTAACAGCAAAATAAATGAATGGTCAAGTGAGGCCTAGCCTAGGGATTGAGAGGTACACCATGAGGCTTCAGAGTCTAATATCCTGTGTTTTAGATTATAGAAAGCATGATCCATTTGTTTCAAATATCAAATATGCAAAAAGAAAATTTAACTAGAAGCTATTGAGATTAAAGTAATTCCCTTACAGTTTAAAGCTTCTCACTTGTAGTTTGCCAAGTGTTTTAATAGTATCTGTCGTGTGGTGAATATCCAAAAAGTGATGATGATAATATTTTAGATAGATAAACATCCCGCTGTTACACAGTGTGTGATATGTGCAGCAAAAATGTTGTCCAAAAGTTAAAATAAATATGAACACCTATCATCATATCTGGTTAGGATCCTAGATGTTTGTGACCTAAAAAGCAAAGGATATCACCTTAGTCAAGAAAATTTAAGAGTAGGCATTATCTATCAGTCAAGTCCCTAATATTAATTAATTTCTAATGTGTCTAGTTGTTGTTTAGTTGCTAAGTCACGTCCAACTCTTTGCAACTGCATGGACCATGGCCCACCAGGCTTTGTCTATGGGATTTCCCAGGCAAGAATATTGAATGGGTTGCCACTTCCTCCTCCAGGGGATCTTCCTGACCCAAGCATTAAACCTGGGTCTCCTGCACTGGCAGGTGGATTCTTTACCACTGAGCCACCTGGGAAGCCCTAATGTGTTTAAAGTTGCCTGTAAAGTGTATCTTCAAGATACTGAATGGTGCTAATTTAATATACTACATCAATATATAAAATTGAATGTTGAAAAATATTTTTCAAAAATGATGGCTTTGCCATAATTTACATGAAACTTTTTCCTGAGAGTATTTTTATGAGACATTTTATCTTTTTTATGCTTTTCAACTTTAACCTTGAACAATGAAAATGAAAGTCACTCAGTCTCTCGGACTCTTTGTGACACCATGGACTATACAGTCCATAGCATTCTCCAGGCCAGAATACTGGAGTGGGTAGCTGTTCCCTTCTCCTAGGAATCTTCCCAACCCAAGGATCGAACCCAGGTCTGCCTCATTGCAGGTGGATTCTTTACCAGCTGAACCACCAGGGAAGCCCAATTTTGAACAATAGACAAGGAAAAAAATGTCACCATTTGTGTGGTCACATCAACCTGGGAAAAGGACATAGGTCCATAATTATAGTTGTACACTCTTCTTTTCTGTGCTTGCACTATTTACCTATTGTGTTTTTACCCCAATTTTATCCTTCCATATGCTTCTGTATGGTAGTTTTGCCAGCTTGATGTCCTATTTGGTCCTGCCAATAGGGGTCACTAGAGAGGATGGGAGGATGGGGCAGGAAAGGCAGAGATCTCCCTCCTCTTTCTTGCTTTTTCTCTGAGCACTGTCTGGCAGCAGTAATCTACCCCCAGACTGACTGTTTATTCCCACTCCTTTTGGCACTTCCTGAATGAGTTCCATCACATGCCACAGTGAAACCACATCAGCCAAAGGGGACTCCTTATCAGAGGTTGAGCCTCCATTCCGTGAGGCCTCACCCCTAAGCTGCTACTCTGGTAACTTCTGTGTTTCCATTTTGTTTCCAGAGTCTTTGAGGGCAGTAGTTGCTTATCTTCATTAGCTCTTGAATTTACCCCAGTGTTCCCTTCTTGCTCTGAAGGCCTCCAAAGCCTACATCATCATTCCTTGCATTAACTCTTCCTTGAAACTCTTGATGTGAATTGCTTTACTCACTGGACTCTGCCACAATCACTATTATATGGCTTCCAGCAAATAAAGGGGGCTTATATTTTCTTCCTTGCCTCTTTCTTCCCCTAAGCTTTTTATGAGAGTTTCTAAGGTAAGTTGTAAATGTCATCAAGAAACATCCTCTCAGCTATTGCAGGTTATATACAGTTTTTTCCTTCTTCTTCCCAGTTCCTCATGATATCTGCTGCTGACGCCTCTATAGCTACGATACTCAGGTCCTGCTGACAGGCACTGAAGGTGAGGTCCTCCCTGAAGTTCCAGATGTGACTAACATTCTACTCATTCTGCCACTCACTTTACTGTGCCCACCCCTAGTTCTAAAAATACCCAGCGTAATATAGCTTCCATTCTCCTAGGCTGCTTTCTTTGATGTTACTTTTGTGCTGGGCTCTCAGCATCTCTTAAACACGTGGGGAACAGCTTTCACTTTTACAGTCTATTTGATGGCACGTCCTTCCCTACGGCAGAAGTTTGAGTCATGGGGCTGAGCTGCAGGGCAGTCTGTGTCACTGGTAGAGGGAACTGCTTAGAATTACCCACGTTCCCACAGAGGCAAAGAGTCTCACCCCCACGCCTGCCCTATTTCAGCCAGAGTGTCATCCGTTTTATGCTTTATTTTCATTTCCTCTGAAGATTTCATTTGCGCAAAGGAGTCCTCTGTTACAGAAAGATGTTCGAAACTGCTAGCATAGAACCTCTACATGTGCCCAGACATATCTAAATTCAATGGTGAAAAATACCTACGTTTTCATCTAAGACCACTACTACAAATGTAGAAAATACTTGTACGGCCTGTGATTCTTAGGAGTCAACATAAAAATTTCTTTCAAGTTTTAGAACTTTGAAAAAGAATAAATTTCTCCCTTATTTGTTGAAAAATATGTGTACATGATCTTCAAGGAAACTCAAGGCCTACATTCCTGGTAATTGTATTTGTGGGTCCAAAGAACTTACTAGATAGAAAAAGTATAGTAGTTACACGTTGTGCTTTGGAGGATCCAGAGTATGAGAACTGCCATCAGTGAAAAAGATCATAAATCGGAACCCCTGGATTTCACTAGTTAAACAAAAGAAAATGAAGAAATGTGCTGAGCTTCAGAGATCTCTAAGAAAACATTGTAGTTTTCATTAATATGCATTCATTACAAAGTAAATGAAAATTGCACGTGAAAGGGATTTGAAAGCCATAAATCAAAATTAAAATTATTTCAAAATTGGCTTATTTCTAGCTAGGTGGTAAGTTCCTATATGGTAGTGTGTATTTGTTAAAACAAGCAAAATGTGGGAAAATTTTAGTCTTCAAACACTGAGCCATTTACTTTTGATATATTATATATATACACATCTATATAATACATATTGATATATTATATATATACACATCTATATAATACATATTGATATATTATATATATACACATCTATATAATACATGTTGATATGTATGTATTTTTGGCAAATAAGGCCAAGAAAGAAATTCAAGAATTTCTTTGGAAGTTATATTGCTAGTTAAACTCATTAAATTAGTTATGTCATAAGGGCATGTCAGTGAGATTTTTTGGAACTTGTATGAGCATTTGCTACCATCCACAAATTTCTTATGTTAAATTTTTCTATAATATAGTACTGAACAACAACAACACAGTATAGAACTTAGAGATCTTTATTATGCTTTGGTTGTGAGTTGGATTGGATTCTGCTATTGATTTTTAAGTAAAAATCTTAACTTTACCCATAAAGACATCTTGTTTCATTTTCATTAAAAGGTAGGCTGAACTTTTTTTCAAGTCCATCTTCTGGAGGCTCTATAATTTTCTTTGAAGTTTTCCAAACTTCTTTCCAGTTTGAAGTCTATGGACTTGGAACATATGTCTAGAATGTGTGCATGCTGGTAGCATTTTAAAGATTATTTCCTTAAACCATGTCCACCAAAAAATTCTTGATAATTTTGCTGCAGGAAGCAATAGTCAGTAATCTTCTTTGAGCATTATTTATCAGATACAATTTCCCTAATTACACTGGATCGGCTTTTCTAAAAGTTCTGAAAATGTTTCCATAAACTAAAGGTGTTACACAAAAAGATGTTTTTCTGATCAAATAAATTTAGGAAATGCTAAGTTGATCAAGGTTAAACAGGTTTCTTTCCTGCAGGAATCCCATGAATACTTTAATAAGATAACATCTGTCATAAAACTCTAGGAGAGAATATTGATTGATGTGTTTTCCAAATTTACTTGGTCAAGTAGCTTAAAACATTATTTAGACCTTTTATGAAACTCTAGTTTGGAAATGTTAATTCTATGATCTGCTTGAGCGGGGCCTTGGACCACTGAATGGGCCTAATAGCAAGAAACCTCATTTTTTTTTCAGGGCTTATCTACTTGCTCTGAATTCATCATATTAGTAATGTGGCTGGTCAATGACTTGCCTGGTAATTTTATTGACAAAACATATTTTTTCTCCTCACAAGTTATCATGAGTAGTAAGATTCCCTTTAATGTTCAAAGTTGCCACAAGGAACTTTGAAAACTGGAATTCAAAATGCATGCATCCTAGAAGTCATAACTAAATTACAAATGTCATAAACTGTGCAGAAGAAATTTGAATCAAGACATCATTGCCTTTATTACTGATATAATATTTAAGAAGGTGTGTGAGGGAGTGGGTGGACTACTTTGAAGGCTTGGGTTGTTATTGTTTTGTATTGTTTAATGGGATGATTACAGTCTTGTACAGGCTTGTACCCAAGTCACACCTTGCTCAGTGAAAGATTTCCATCAATAACACAGAGATGAAAGCTGCCGTTAAAGTCTGTTATCCAAGCAAACCTTTGGCTAAGGATGCAAGTGTCCATTTTAATAGCCTAGCTCCAGTCACTATATAAGCTAATAACACTCCAGGCCCAAGGGGAGATGGCTTATGTAGTATTTACAGTGAGCTAGGCCTATATATCTGACAGTGGTACTAAGCTTGCGTTCCAGCTCTACCTTTTATAAAGTGTGTGACTTTGAGTAAGTTACTTAAATTCTTAAACCTCTAAGTATCTCATCTATAAAATGAAGCTAATACTTAAATCCAATTCATAGGGTTGGTGTGAGGATTAAGGGAGAGGGCTTATATGTTGAGATTGCATGTGAGTTGATAAATATGACCCCAATAATAAAACATATTGTTTTTGTTCAGTCATTAAGTTGTATCTACTGTTTGCGACCCCATAGACTGTAGCATGCCAGGCTTCCCTGTCCTTCACTGTCTTCTGGAGTTTGCTCCAACTCATGTCCATTGTACAT
The DNA here is from genome assembly GCF_016772045.2 of Ovis aries. Classification (NCBI taxonomy): domain Eukaryota; kingdom Metazoa; phylum Chordata; class Mammalia; order Artiodactyla; family Bovidae; genus Ovis; species Ovis aries. The sequence continues at coordinate 56,414,548 of NC_056059.1, read as the reverse complement.
ATAGGTAATATTTAATACATATGTTACCCACACATGCTGACATGCATGCACTCCTGCAAAAATGCAAGACCCCAGCCTTGTTGATGTAGTCACATGTTCCTTTAATCATTTGTGTCTACTACATGATATACCACGTATATCACTGGCCACAGGCTCTCGTACACTATTCTCATCATGTTAGTTGTGGTACGTAACGTAGTTAGAGTTAGCTTTGAAGAAGGCAGCACAACAGTTCACATGTTTGCAGTGAGTGCCAGCTGTGTCTGAACCTTGCTAAAGGCTGTGGAGTGTCTGAAAGAAGTTTGAAGTAGGAACTAAGTCTTTTGAAAAAGAGAAACTCAATTAACCCAAAAGGGGCTGAGGAGGGGATGTCAAAAGCCGCTGGCTGAGAGGACGTTATCTCCAACATCTCAGGAGCAGCAAGTAGAGTCCAGATTCCAGCAGTGGCTGAGGGTGAGGGGTGAAGTGGTACAGAGTTGGGGAGAACTAGGAGAGAGCGAGCTAGAAAATTACAGCTGCACCTACCATTTAAGACACCACCCTTCCTCTCAGTCTCCTTTTCCCACTGACATGAACCTTGATGGGTCTGATGGAACAGCTGGCGAAGTGAGGGGGGAAAATCCTACCCTTCTGATCCTACCAACCACTCCAAGGAAGGCTTCCAGACCTGAAGCCAAATGGTGGGAAAGGGAGTGGTGACTGAGGACAATATGTTTTATAATAAATGAACAATCCAGGAATTAATTTGTTATGCTAGATCAGGCCGCAGTTTTTTGTTACATTCACTAGATTGTTCTTGTTGTTGACACAGTTCAGAAAAATTTAAGGACCAGCCACATATTTCATTCATGGGCAGGAGCAGAGTAAGTCTAACAGCACACTTGGAAAGGGGCAATGGAAGAAAAACTAAAGTTCTTTATATATAAGTGTTCCTATTGAATTCAACTGGTTCAACAAAACATTTACCTATCTGATGATTGTATAAATGTTTTGCTTTTTATTTAAAAGTGTTCTCTGCACTTATGAAGCTAATATAATGAATTAACTTGGTGGTTTTTTTAAATATTACTTTAGTAAAAAAATTGGCCCCACCTTTGGGTATAAAGGCAAGTACTGCTTCCAGTGTTGTTTTATTTTCTTGTTTTTCTGAAGATGAATGAAAAACCAAAAAACCTTCCTTTTTTAGTGTCCTAGTAACTGTAATGAAAAAGCCAAGCATTCATGGCTGAATGAATGCATAAGCAGTAGTTCCTTTATAAGTGAAAGAAAGCAAAGTTCAGTCAAGCATGACAGCCACGGTCTCCTTAATATGCTTGCAAAACGTACTGGGAAGACACAGTGTATTCTGATTGCTAAACCAGGCTGAACTTGCAGTAGTGTGGGTATGAGTGTTTCCACAGGAAAAAATATGAAACCATTACACAGGATGCTACAGAAGCCATGTGGAGTGAAGGAAATGCAGACTTGAGAGCTGGGTCTTTGAAGGTCTGTGCACCTGCTGTGGAGCATAACTGAGATGCTATGTCATTTTTCTCACATAGAAAATGATCAAATGGCCGATAGAGATCTTTTCTAAAAATGCGTTTTTTAAAAAAAACTGAAAACACTACCTTTTCAGACAGAGAAACAGGATATTTGGATCTTATTTCCTAAAGTAAGAACAGCAGACATGGATGGCACGGAAGTTACAGTCACCAGTATACACACAGCACATGAGGTCAGTGGTGAATGAACTTTAAAATCATATATTCATGTCTGGCACTGTTAGAGACAGAGAGAGTAACTTGGTCAGCAGCTTCTTTCTAAAATATACCGACACATTTTTATGAAGGGCTGAAACTTATTTTAACCTCAGCTCTCCTTCTACCAATGTAGTTTTAATTACTTGGTTTAGGAGAAAATATTAAATTTGTTTATGTGATACAAAAACCCACCTCATAGTTAAAAACTTAAAATTTTCCTAACATTAGGATTCTACTATAGAAACTAGAAGGATAAATTGAATTGATTGTCCATTTTATTTCCCTAAACGCAAAGATATCAAATGACAAGTATCAAGTAATGTTTGTAAATCCCTAAAAATGCTGTGAGTTAGTGGTTTCTATTTGTAAGTCACAGTCAATAGATGGACATATAGTGTGGGTCCATCTCTACTCTGAAATCTTTATAGATTAGACTGTGCACTCTTTTTGGGTAGGTGGAATGTAAGAGTGACTAAAAGGACGGTCCCTGTTAGAACATTGTTTTATTGAGAATACTCTTTTTGTCGCTTTGGTTTTTCTTACAAAGCATTGTTTTCACCTCTTCAGGAGAGTTGGCTCTTGATGTCATCCCTCTAGCATGCTTCTGAACAGGGAAGTTATCTAAACGTGGGGAAACTGCAATAGAAGAAAAAAGATAGTCCCTAGAATCATATAAATGTTCTATCAAATAATACATTTGCAGTTTAACTTCCTTACTTTTGTGCATATCAATTTATATAGCTGATGTAAGAACTTAGCAGTCATACATTCCATCAAGGGTTATTTTGAAGATTATATAAGGTAAGGAAATGATTACGTTCTCCCCTGCTTCAATCTTTTTGATGACTTCTGATCACCCTTCTGATAAAAATCCCCAAACCTGACACGGCTTATATAGTTATACAAAACATACCTGCCTGTTCCTTCAACTTCATCTTGTCCTTTTTTCCCCATCTAGCAGAAAGACCCTCTTTCATTTCCTCAAAAGTTCCTGACTTTTGCTGCCTCTGAGGTTTTACAAATGTTCTTCTTGGTCTAGAACATACCTCTGTTCTCCCACACACATGCATAGCACACAAGCTGACTCCCAGTCAGCCTGTACTTCTCAGTTTAAATGTCACTTGTAAAAGGGAATCTTCTGATTTACCAATCAAAACCATTCCTTCCTTCCCCTTATTATATTCTCTTGCATAGAATCTCATTCATTCCTAAAGCCACAAATGTTGGGGTACTTTGAAATGGCTGGAAAGATAGAAATCAGGCAGATAAGGAATAAGATATTACTTTTATTTCCCTTTGACAGCATGCCAGGCTGTGGAAGCTATGGATAGCTACAAACCTCCCATAGGTTTTACAGCTTGGAAGAGCAACACACTCTTTTTGTCACTTGGCTCCCTGTGAGAAGGAGGGAATGAAAGAGCAGGGCTCATACGGCCATTTTCCCCTTCCCCAAATACTGAATAGATAGTAACTACAAGTCATACAGTAGAGTGTGTCTGTGGTGGGGAGAGGGAACTAGGAGGGTTAGAAACTCTCTAAATAAGAAGGAAAGATTGGGAATAGGGGGAAAGCATTTCCTGTATTCTCAACTAAAATATATTAATATGAACCATAAGCGATGACCATTTCTGAGGTTAAATATAGACAAATATCAGTAAATTCATATGGTTTAAGTAAAATCATACATGTACAAATAGTATACACATGTAAATATATAAATAAAGTATATACCTGTGTTGATATACTAGTAATATATATAATATCTGTATACATGTATATGTATATACATGTAGTATACTGGAACGTGAAAGTTGCTCAGTCATGCCTGACTCTTTGCTACCCAGTGGACTGTAGCCGGACAGGCTCCTCTGTCCATGGAATTCTCCAGGCCAGAATCCTGGAGTGGGTAGCTGCTCCCCTCTGCAGGGGATCAGCTGGAGAGGGGAGCAGCTGATCAGTCCCCCGGGACTGAACCCAGGTTCATACTGTATTGTGTGTGTATATATATATATATATACATATATATATATATATATACACACATATATATTTGTGTGATTCTTTGGGTAATATCTTCCCCTATCATGTTGTAACCTTCAGAAAGATAGTGACATAAATCTACTTTATCTTTCCATCTCTGTGACTCATCATATCTTACTGGCCAACCCAATACAAAATTTAGTTCAATGAATAATAGCTGCAAAGTGTTTAATATGATATTTGACCTATTTTAAGAACTCAACAGATGCTAGCTATTATGATGATAACACTGGTTGCTGCTTCTGCTGGTAAAACATTCTTATGTGTTGGGTATTGACTTTTGAGCTGGGTTCTATATTTCTAAGATTTCTACTTCAGAAATCCATAAGTGTTCTTCGAGGATCACTCAAATAGCGTGTCTTTCACTGGTCATGATTTCAGGCAATATCCCATAGTTGCAATTTCCACAGCTTCTAAGTTACAACCAAGGAGAACTAGGGTGAGGAGAAACTACAGCAAATTAGGGAGTGTATTTCTGTCCAAAAATGGCAGCCAGTTTTCCAATCTGTTCACACTTGCTTTGTGGGAATGTGAATTCAGCATTATCAGACACACTGATTTTTCAAAAGAAGCTAAAAATTCATATTTTAATGTAAACTTCTAAATTTGAGTAACTAAATACTGTTAAATTCTATGTACTTTGAAAGCTACTCAGACTTCATGTTTTCCATGTGCAGCAAGTTTGTGACCTTTGCTTTTGTGATTGTTAATTGTGGTATGCTGCTGCTAAGTCGCTTCAGTCATGTCCAACTCTGTGCGACCCCATAGATGCCAGCCCACCGGGCTCCCCATCTCTGGGATTCTCTAGGCAAGAACACTGGAATGGGCTGCCATTTCCTTCTCCAATGCATAAAAGTGAAAAGTGAAAGTCAAGTTGCTCAGTCATGTCCAACTCTTAGAGACCCCATGGACTATAGCCCACCAGGCTCCTCCATCCATGTGATTTTCCAAGGCGAGAGTACTGGAGTGAGGTGCCATTGCCTTCTCCAATTGTGGTATGAGGTCTCATCAATCCTTTTCTTGTTTTAAATTTGCCCTTTACATGATTGTTAGTCTGTGCTTTTCAAATCGGTTTTGTAACAGTTGATTAGCTTTATAAGAGATCTATTTTTCTGGAGAGGGTGTGGAGAAAAGGGAACCCTCCTACACTGTTGGTGGGAATGCAAACTAGTACAGCCACTATGGAGAACAGTGTGGAGATTCCTTAAAAAATTGCCAATAGAACTACCTTATGACCCAGCAATCCCACGGCTGGGCATACACACTGAGGAAACCAGAATTGAAAGAGACACATGTACCCCAATGTTCATCGCAGCACTGTTTATAATAGCCAGGACATGGAAACAACCTAGATGTCCATCAGCAGATGAATGGATAAGAAAGCTGTGGTACATATACACAATGGAGTATTACTCAGCCATTAAAAAGAATTCATTTGAATCAGTTCTGATGAGATGGATGAAACTGGAGCCGATTATACAGAGTGAAGTAAGCCAGAAAGAAAAACACCAATACAGTATACTAACACATATATATGGAATTTAGGAAGATGGCAATGACGACCCTGTATGCAAGACAGGGAAAGAGACACAGATGTGTATAATGGACTTTTGGACTCAGAGGGAGAGGGAGAGGGTGGGATGATTTGGGAGAATGACAGTCTAACATGTATACTATCATGTAAGAATTGAATCACCAGTCTATGTCTGACGCAGGATGCAGCATGCTTGGGGCTGGTGCATGGGGATGACCCAGAGAGATGTTATGGGGAGGGAGGTGGGAGGGCGGTTCATGTTTGGGAACGCATGTAAGAATTAAAGATTTTAAAATTTAAAAATAAAAAACTAAAAAAAAACAAAAAAAACCTTGAACCCCTAAAAAAAAAAAGAGATCTATTTTTAGCTGTTGCTTATGTATTTCTACCTATCTATTTTGCAAATCCCTCCCCACTTTTTTTCCTTATGTCAGAAGAACTCTCAAGGCTAATTATATATTATAAGGGAAGGGCAAAATGAAACTATATAGTATTTTCAAGCTATAGCATGAAGAAATAAATTTTGTGAGGTGTTTAGTAAACAGTTTCAGAAATGAGGAAAATTGACACAACAAAGCGAAAGCAATGATTTTACTCTCAGTTGATGTATTTCCTGTGCAAATCCACTGAGTCATAGTTAGGATTTCTGGACTTCTCTTAACACTGATTTTTCTTAAGGAACTATTTTCCACATAAAAGTAAAATTAGATGTTTATGTTAGTGGTGGTAGAAACTACTGGATATCTGCAACTCTAAAATGTAATCTACTTTTGGATATATGATTATTTTCTATACCACAAGAAAAAAATCTCACTATTAAACTATGACATAACACTGTTCTTTTAGAATTTATATTATGTATATAAATATGCATATATATGTATATAAATATGTATATGAAAATGCTCTTTGAGAATTATTTAAACATAGATTTTATCAAATCTTATACTCCCATTTCTTTGCCTTTTCACAAAGAAAGCTAATAACACTTTGATGACATTTCATATGACAGTTAACATGTGTAGTACTGTCAATGCAAGTAACTTCAATGAAGTGAGGACAAAATAAGCATCTATGATCAAGTTCATGAACATGTAGGTAATGACAACTATACTATGACTGTTGTTAGACAACAGCAATTCATTTTAAGGTGAATTTACATTTCGAAAGTAGTAAAGTGTTAAAATATGTGTATCTGTATCAATGAAATGGGCTTCCCAGGTGGCACAATGGTAAAGAATCTGCTTGCCAATACAGGAGACAGCAAGAGATGCAGGTTCAGTCCCTGGGCCAGGGAGATTTCCCTGGAGTAGGAAATGGCAACCTACTCCAGAATTCTTGCCAGGAAAATTCCACAGACAGAGGAGCCTGATGGGTTACAATTCATGGGGTCACAAAGAGTTGGATATGACTGAGCACATCAATGAAATACAAAATGAAATTTTCATATAAAAGTAATATTTCAGAAACTCATTTAGGCTCTGTTCTAATGGTGACTCAGATAGTATAGAATCTTCCCACAATGCAGGAGACCTGGGTTCAAACCCTGGGTTGGTAAGATCCTTTGGAGTAGGAAATGGCAATATTCTCCAGTATGCTTGCCTGGAGAATTTTATGGAAAGAGAAACCCGGTGGGATGCATTACATGGGGTCACAAAGAGTTGGACAGAGCTGAGTAACTAATACACTAATTCCTAGAGCCTAAATGAGTTTCTGTAATATTACTTTTATACGAAAATTTATGTTCACTTTTTTCTTGATATTATTTGTGATTTCTGAAAAACTTATATTTTAAAATAAATTATTTCTGCAATACCATCAACTTTTAGTCAATAATTGAATTGATTGAATATTTTACATGGCTCTTTTGTCTACCTTACAGTAGATATCCACTCAAGTTATTCCCTTGTGGTGAGAAAGAGTTAAAAAGAACTTTCAAAGCAACTCTTAAAACTTGTAACAAAGTACTGAAAAAAGTCAACCTAATGAATATATACTCTTTTCAGTTTAATAAAACAAACATTTATCTAAAGCTTTATGGTAAGTACTTCAGATAATTCAAATAACAAGATTCTAAGTATCCATAATGCAAGGCAGACTGACAAGAATAAAGAGGTTATGGTACTTCAGGAATACAAATACTAATAAGAAAAACTTCTCAAAATCCATGAGGCAAACCCGACTGATAAACACTCTCCAATAACAGTTAAGAGAAAGGACAATGGGAAAACCCAAGAGAGAGTACTGTATATGTCTGAATATATGATATATCATTTTCCCCCCAAAGGTTAGGCATCAGAAAAAAAGGTCCTTATGGTAAGTTTTCTTTGAGGCATCCTAGCAGAATGCTTAAGGCATAAGTTTTGAATCCACATTCAGTTCAGTTCAGTTCAGTCGCTCAGTCGTGTCTGACTCTTTGTGAACCCATGAATTGTAGCACGCCAGGCGTCCCTGCCCATCACCAACTCCTGGAGTTCACTCAAACTCACGTCCATCAAGTCGGTGATGCTCTCCAGCCATCTCATCCTCTGTCATCCCCTTCTCCTCCTGCCCCCAATCCCTCTCAGCATCAGAGTCTTTTCCAATGAATCAACTCTTTACATGAGGTCAAAGTACTGGAGTTTCAGCTTTAGCATCATTCTTCCCAAAGAACACCCAGGCCTGATCTCCTTTAGAATGGACTGATTGGACCCTTGAGTCCAAGGGACTCTCAAGTCTTCAACACCACAATTCAAAAGCATCAGTTCTTCGGCACTCAGCTTTCTTCACAGTCCAACTCTCACATCCATATATGACTACTGGAAAAACCATAGCCTTGACTAGACAGACCTTTGTTGGCAAAGTAATGTCTCTGCTTTTGAATATGCCATCTAGGTTGGTCATAACTTTCCTTCCAAGGAGTAAGCGTCTTTAGTTGAGTTCAAATACTTTCTTCTTTATTTACTATTTGTGGGCTCTTCGATGGAATAATCTTTCTGTGTCTTGGTTTCTTCACTGGCTAAAAAGAAGAAAAAAGAGATAATGATAATTTCTACCCCATACCCATTGAAAGAATTGAGTTCATAATGCATAACAATGCCTGGTGCATAGAACCTGTGTATCACAGGATCTCCACCTGCTTGCAATTATTGTTCGTTAATCTGAACTGCAAACTGCAGAAGTGCAGGAGTTGGGGATGGGGAGTGTAGCCTGAAATATCCTCAATCAACCCTAGTTTAGGATATACACAAAGTCCATTCAATAAACTTGGTTAAAAGGAGGTGAAGATATTTAAAACAAATTAAGGAATTATTTTGGGGGTGTGATCTCACAGTTTTAACTGTACCATGTTAGTGCAAGGATCCTTTTAAAACCACTCAAAAAAACTGGTAGAGATCATTAGTATATGTATTTAGGATGAATGAGAGAAAACGACTTCTTAATATAAAGCAAGCAGGAACTTTTGGTTTGCAATGAAATTGCCAATGACAGGACCATAAAAGGTTTCAGAAAATTGGGTACCTTCAGAAATTTAGATAGAGGTGAAAATAATATTCTCTGAAAACAAAACACCTGTGATTCAAAGTGAGGTTCTAGTGATGAAGTCACTAACATCAAAGTTGCAAGTTAAAATTTGAATAAGATTATTTCATAAAATATGAGTGGAAAAGGCAGTATATATACTATATCATTTTATTTTCCTGGACAATTTATCTAAAATGATTAATTTTTTATTATAAGTAGACATGTCTATTTTTATCTACATTCCTAAAATTTTATGTTTTGCAAAACACTAGATTTTCCTTTATAGAAAAATGGAGGGATTACTTTAAATTCTGTAAATAATTCTGGGTACCAAAAATTTGGAAAGACTTTAGAGGGAGGTGGTATTTGAAGCTAGTCTTGATGAATAATTGGAGAAAGGATAGAATTAATTGTATTGAGAGATGAGTATTTTCTCGGTGCCATAGATATGTAATCAGGGTTTACAAATGGTTGAATTGAGACTGAGATAAGTTGAATTTGCTCAAAATGCCACAACCTACACTGATCAGGCTTCATTTTGAGCACAGACCTTTGCAATTTCAGCACTGAGTGCTTTTTGAAACTGGCAATCCAGGGCAGAGAATGGTTCCTGGAGAAGACTGGGCTGGAATTCTCTCTGCCTTATGGCAAAATTGGTGTAAATCACTCGACATCTTTTTCTTAAGTTTCCTTTCTTATAGTGGGGATAATAACACTATCTCTTCAAAGAGTTGTTGGGATAATTAAATGAGCTTTTGCAAGTAAAGCGCTGGGAATAGCAACTGGCACAGAAATGCTCTATGGGTGTTCGCCTTGATGATGTAAGGAAAAGGGGAAGGAGGAAAAGGCGGAGGAGAGCAGGATGGTTTCCACTCTCTCCAACTGCTTCCTTCAGAACCAGAGTGCGTTCTGGGTAGGAGAGATAGGTGGAGCATAGACACAAAAGCTGGCAAGGGCAGAGCTACGCCAGCTCTCCCTCTGAAAATGGAGGAAATATAAGCTGGAATGAGTCATTTTGGGATAAATACAGAAATAAAAAGATATATTCCAAATACATATTTGGAATAAATAGACAGATGGAAATTAACTGGTACTATAAAGTTATGACCAACCTAGATAGCATATTCAAAAGCAGAGACATTACTTTGCCAACGAAGGTCCGTCTAGTCAAGGCTATGGTTTTTCCAGTGGTCATGTATGGATGTGAGAGTTGGACTGTGAAGAAAGCTGAGCGCTGAAGAATTGATGCTTTTGAACTGTGATGTTGGATAAGACTCTTGAGAGCCCTTTGGACTGCAAGGAGATCCAAGCAGTCCATTCTGAAGGAGATCAGCCCTGGAATTTCTTTGGAGGGAATGATGCTGAAGCTGAAACTCCAGTACTTTGGCCACCTCTTGCGAAGAGTTGACTCATTGGAAAAGACTCTGATGCTGGGAGGGATTGGGGGCAGGAGAAGGGGATGACAGAGGATGAGATGGCTGGATGGCATCACTGACTCGATGGACGTGAGTCTGAGTGAACTCTGGGAGTTGGTGATGGACAGGGAGGCCTGGCGTGCTGCGATTTATGGGGTCGCAAAGAGTTGGACACGACTGAACTGACCTGATATAGTAGAATGGCCTTGACAGTCAACAGATTTTTCATACCTCAATTTGTATAAAGTTACTTTTCCTGCGTACTTTTCTCCCTGAATGCCTATGAGGGCTGCTACATATCAATACATTACACATAGGCTATGAAAAGTGTTTGATTTATCCATTATAAACTAAGTCTCAATGCTTTGTTTGTAAAATCGGAAAAAGAGTTCCAACTCATGGAGTTGTACAAACACTACATATATGCTAGGTGTTTGGCCAGAATCTGGTATGATTAGTGAACAGTTAACAAAAGATTTTGCCATATTGCTTTAGCCATCTTTTATTTTCTGAAATAAAAGGTTCTGAAAATCAGCATACACCTTATAACCAATGTATACTTTCAGTAAGGGAGTACTGCTTTTCTTTCACTTCCCAGAGCTATTATTGAATCATCAGTGTGCCTTACAGCTTTTAACTTTATTTCTTCTCAGAGAAGACTGAAAATCTGGGGGTCTCACTGTGTTTGCTCATCACTGTAGTTTCAATTTTGTTTATTGAAAATAAAACTATCTTATATTGTTTAAAATTTTTATTGTAAACAATAAATGACTGAATGATAATCAAGGAACTAAGATATTGTTACAAAAAAAGCACAAAGTCTGTTATTTTATAAAATCTACCCAGAGAAATAATTTGGGGACTCTGTTCCAGTAACAGTGCTTGCCTTACTGAGACATACCATAACTGATGTAAGATTTTTTGTTTATTTATAACCCACCTTGCTCAGAAAAGGATTTAAGATGGCTTACATAGATAAAAATAAATGACAAGTATGTGAGGACTATGAGGGAGAGGGAAAATAAAGCCCACAGAGTATGGACTTAATAGGAAGTCAAAAAGAGCCACAAAAACAAAAGTCTACAGAAATTAAAAAAAAAAAAATTCTTGAGATTTGGAAAATGTCGAGTGAACTTTCCTGGTGAAAATAGGTCTTGTTTTAAAGTATTTAGTTCAAAAGAAACTGAAGATTTGCTGTCTCTGGAACATGCTTGCCACAGCTGCCTGAGTCTCCCAGGGCAGGAGGGTGCTTTTTGATGGGCAGATTTTTCGCTGAAGATGAAGCCTCCCAAGAACCAGGGCTCCTGGGAAGCCTCCCACGCTCGACTTCACCAATTATTTCATTTTCATAATAAGCTCAGCACTTCCCCTAATTGTTTTACTTTCACCAACACGAACAGGACAAAGGTAAGGACATTTCATCTTTTAAGGGAGAGAATTTCAGGTACAGTCTGTACAAAGATGTTAACTAAAATATAAAAATAAGGAGCTTGCCCTTGAAGTCACTGGCAAGCGTAAGATTTTACGGACATTTAAGTATCGATATTCCGGGCCGCACAAGGGTTTTTCTGTTTGAATTCCCGTGTCCTCTTGCTGCTTTATTGTTACTTCCAAGAGCAGAGTGTCAAGGTCCAAGTCCACGGGAAAATGTCTTTCCGGGATCTAACGATCTCAGAGGCCAAAAGGACTAGAGCAGGGTTCTCCCTCCCCTCGGAGGGGTGGAGTCAAGAAGGGGGGCACAGAGACAAGGAGAAATATAAAACTTTTGTGAGGAGGCTGTATTCAGATCTAAATTGAAAATCCTCTGCACCCCTTAAAGTTACGACTGCTTGGGCAAGTTGCTCTCCCCCGCAAACTCAACTAGAAAGTGGGAATATTCGTCCTTCCCTCACAGAGAATCCGATATAATGGGTCGAGCCTAATCAGCACTGAGCTTGGTAAACAGATTCCCGGGCCCATTGAGTGCAACTTTACGCAGAAGCAGCCTGGGAAATCTAGCGCCCTAGATGAGTCTTAAGTTTGGGAAACGCTGAAGCAACCTGGAAACTACTTAGTAGAGTAATACTAATAATCAGTGGTGCTGAGGTTCCGCCCACTTAACAACCCACCCATCCGTGAGCAATGACCAACCAAATGGACGGCCTGAGCCGGGGTGGGGTCTCCGGCATCTCTCCGGGGAGGGCTTTGCCTTCGCCGCTTTGGGCTGCGGGACGCGTCCTCGCGGCTTCACCAGCTCCGCCGAGCCGGGAGCCCTGGGGCCGAGGTGCGCCAGGTGGCGAGGGTGCCAGGCGCGGCCAAGTTGGGGCGGACTGAGTCAGCCACCCAACTATGTTGCGGAACCAGGGCGGCCGGCTCGGCTGCCCCCGCCGCTGAGCCTCGCTGCCCCCACGCCTGGCGGCTCTCCCCGCCCCCGCGGGCCTGGAGGAAGCGGCCAAGGCGCGGCGCCGGAGCACCTGGGCAGGGCGCGGGCGGCGGGCGCGGCGCTTCCGGAGCTGCGCGCGGGCTCGCGCTCCCCGCCTCCAGGTGCGGCGGCCGCGGCGTGCTGGCCCGAGTGACAGCGCCGCCCGCGCGGCCGCCTCCTGGCTGCAGACGCCGTGCGGGCAGCCGGCGGGGAGGGAAGCAGGAGGCCCCGCGCCTGGGACAGACGGGTGAGGACTGGTCGAACCGGGCCGGGAGAGAAGCCGGAGACCGGGCTCCCCCGCCCGCCTCGGCTCCCCAGCTCCGCTGCCCGCGCGCAAAGCGAGTCCAGGGGACTGCAGTGGGCTGGGCGGCGGGGCCGGGGTCGGGCGTGAAGACTGTCTTCTGAGCCGCGGCTTTCCGGCACCTCTCTGGGTAAATTTCCAGAGCGCCAAGTGTTCGGCTCCGGTTTCTACCACTTGGATTTCATTCCCGCATGTGGGCGTCTAAAAGGAAACCAGAAGCTGGTAAGTGATACAAAAACTCTACTTAGTAATGGGATTTGACTCAGGAGTGGGAAGAGCCGGACAGACAGCTAGACCCCTTCCTCGAAAAGGAGCTGCCCTTCAGTGAGTTTCAGGCAGCAGTTAATTACTCGGTAGAGAGAATGAGTTCGCTCGGATCCCTGTGCTCCCCCGCACCCTACTTGTTCTACACTTTGAGACCGCAGGCCTGTTAATTAACTTTAATTACAATCATTTGGCCTCCACCTGCCTGAACCTAACCTCATACTCGAAAACTGTCGACAGGGAGTTTACCAGATTGATTTTCTCGTTGACGTTTGGAGACAGGTCTCCGGGGAGAATGGGTGCCCGTCTTATTAAACGAGGTAAGTTCATCCTTGCTTCTTTTCTTAAATGTTCGCCTCACCTCCTTGCGGCGATCTGGAGTAATTTTGATTGGGGGGAAGTCTTTGTGAAAATATATTGTGAACTATAACCTTTGATGATTAGAGGCAAATTAGAAGCTAGTTTGTTTGGAATAATGACATTTTAGGCTGTTGCAAGTTTGTATGGTGATAGCAACTTTTTTTTTTTTTGCAAGGTTGTCCTTGAAGTAGTCTGCTTAGTGGAATATATCCTTTTGGTTTAAAAAAAAAGTACCGAAAAATAAGCTATTTTTAAAAGTACGTATAATCGGATGTCATTGTGATTACCAATAATAGTGTTGTACTTACAAGCTCAGTATTGATTTCTCCCGCACTTAAGGACTCTTCGCCCGCATGAGTTTACGGGAACATTGCCCGTAAGTAATTGGAAGATGAAAGTTATGACTATTTTAAAAAGGAAGGTAACTTTTTTAAGGGGAAAAGAGAAATACTTCTAAACTTATACTTGTGACTTCCATACACTTACAAGAGAAATATTGAGGGGAAAATTCTCATGACCTTCCACTGTTTAACAGTGTTTTAAAAAGAAAGAAAAAGTAAAATGGGTCATGGAACTAGGCTAGAGCCTAAAGTGGAAATATCTCCCTGGCTACTTTTCAGACAGCTGTTTAACAAATACACACTTAAGGTGGGTCTTAACACCAAGAGTGTTTTCTATAGACTTGATTTGTCAGTACTCAAAGATTTGTTTAAATGAAAATATACCTAGAGGGGAAGTCAAATGACTTGTTAAAACTTATTTGTGGGCATGTGTGTTTGCATTTTTTTCCTTCATCCATAAGTCAGATTTTATATGGATAGTCCATGAAAGGAGAAACTGGTACATTTAAAAACAAATATGTATTTTTTTTCATTTTTCCTATGTCTCTTGAATATTAAATTTTGTAATGAAAGTTTATTTGAATTCTATAGTGCTTCTTTTTTCAAAAGTTTCTCACATATGATTTCATTTAATCCAATAGTAGCCTCTTTTTCCCCCCACCTACCCCCACATTGCCCCTTCCCCCTTCTTCACACTGGTGATCAGTAGTTTGTTCTTTGTATTATCTGTGTCTGCTTCTAAAAACAAATTTCTTAACCATCTCATATCACTGCAGTTTGAGCCTTCTAGATAGAGTACTTTTCAATTCAGCTACTTAGTTATTGTGATTAAGTAGAGGACTAAGAAGCTTCCCTGATGGCTTAGACCATAAAGAATCTGCCTGCAATTAAGGAGACCTGGGTTTTATCCCTGGGTCAGGAAGATCCCCTGGAGGAGGGCATAGCAACCTATTCCAGTACTGTTGCCTGGGAAATCCCTTGGACAGAGGAGCCTGTCAGCCTAGGGTCCATACGGTGGCAAAGAGTCGGACAGGACTGAAGCGACTTAGCAGCAGCAGCAGCATAGGACTGAGATTATAATGAATTGCAGTTTTTTTGGAAGAAAGTCTTAAACTAGCACCATAAGACTGTGAAGTTTTAAAAACCAGCTTAGAACTCTGTGTTATAAATGTCATGATATTTGGGAAATTTTCTGTTTCTGCTTTGTTTCTTTCTATCCCACCTCTTAGCAACTTTGAGAAAGTTCAGTGAAAGATGCTATAAAAATGTTACTTATGAATGACAGCTGTTGCTTTTAAGAAGAAATTATTTTAATGTTTTAGCAAGTTTTTTTTTCTTTCTTGTTTGTTGAATCGTTTATTGAATCCAATCTTTGCACTTTCTAAACTGATGAATTTCTGGAAAATATTAGGTAAAGAACTTTTTATTAATGTTGGAAATATTTCTTAGCTTTGATCAAATGTGATTGATGGGAGACTGGAGGCTATGAGATGTCTTCTCATCCGTTTGATTGCCTAAAGACATCTCCCTCATTGCCTCGCTTTGTGGCAATGCCTGCTGTCTCCACATGCTACATTCCCATACATCTTGAAATTCCCCTCTGTAGCTCCTTCACTGATCACTCCATCCTCCGAGTTCTGAATTGCTGCATATTTCAATTATATTTATGGAGTCAGTTTGAAGTTTTTAAGAGTTCCTTGGAATTCTTGAAAGATGATGGTGCTACTTCTTTATGTAATTATACATGAAACAATGCTTAAAATATGAACCATGTGAAAGTCAAGCTCATAAGACTTAAGTTTTCTCATCATTACTCTTGAAGTGTTTTTGTTGGGTACATTTGAGTCTTCCAGTTTTGGTGTTCCTCTTTTACTGGCTCTTACTGACTTATAAAGAACTGTCCATATACATTGGAGAAGACAGTGGCAACCGACTCCAGTACTCTTGCCTGGAAAATCCCATGGACCGAGGAGCCTGGAAGGCTGTGGTCCATGGGGTCGCTGAGGGTCGGACAGGGCTGAGTGATTTCACTTTCACTTTTCACTTTCATGCATTGGAGAAGGAAATGGCAACCCACTCCAGTTTTCTTGCCTGGAGAATCCCAGGGACGGCGGAGCCTGGTGGGCTGCCGTCTATGGGGTCGCACAAGAGTCGGACACAACTGAAGCGATTTAGCAGTAGCAGCAGTCCATATGCATGTCATTTTCCCTTGACATGCATATGGCTTTAACATGGTTACAGCCAAAAAACTCCTGGAGAGAAGACATTTCATTTCACTTTCTTTTTAGTATTTTATATATATATATATATACATATATATATATATAATTTTTTAGTCACTAAGTCGTGTCTGACTCTTTGTGACCCCATGAACGATAGCACGCCAGTCTTCCCTGTCCTTTACTATCTCACTGAGTTTGCTCAAACCCGTGTACACTGAGTTAGTGATGCCATCCAACCATCTTATCCTCTGTTGTCCCTTTCTCTTCTTGGCCTCAGTCTTTCCAAGTATCAGATTCTTTTCCAATGGCTCTTTGCATCAGGTGGCCAAAGTATTGGAGCTTCAGCATCAGTCCTTCCAATGAATATTCAGGGTTGATTTCCTTTAGGAAATCTGGTTTGATCTCCTTGCAGTCGAAGGGACTCTGAAGAGTCCCTTGAGAGTCTCAAGAGTCTCCTCCAACTCCACAATTTGAAAGCATCAATTTCAAAAGCTCAATTTGAGCATCAATTTTGATGCTCAGTCTTCTTTTTGGTGCAACTCATATCCATACATGACTACTGGAAAAACCATACGTTTGTTCACATGGACCTTTGTTGGCAAAATGAAGTCTTTGCTTTTTTTTACACTTAGGTTTGTCGTAACTTTTCTTCCAAGGAGCAAGTGTTTTTTAATTTCATGGCTGCAGCCACCATCCACAGTAATTTTGGAGCCCAAGAAAATGAAATCTGTCACTGCTTCCACTTTTTTTCCCCATCTGTTTGCCATGAAGTGATGGAATTGGATGCCATGATCTTCTTTTTATCAATACTGAGTTTTCAGCCAGCTTTTTCACTCTCCTCTTTTACCCTCATCAAGGGCTCTTTCGTTCCTCTTCACTTTCTGCCATTAAAGTGATATCATCTGCGTATCTGAGGTTGTTGGTATTTCTCCTGGCAATCTTGATTCCAGCTTGTGAATCATCCAACCTGACATCTCACGTGATATACTCTGCATAGAAGTTAAATAAGCAGGGTGACAATATACAGCCTTGACGTTCTGCTTTCCCAATTTTGAACCAGTCCATTGTTCCATGTCTCGTTCTAGCTGCTGCTGCTTGACCTGCGTACAGGTTTCTCAGGAAATAGGTAACGTGGTCTGGTATTACCATCTCTTGAAGGAATTTTCCAAAGTTTGCTGTGATCCATACAGTTAAAGTCTTTAACGTGGTCAATGAAGCAGAAATAGATTTAAAAAAAAAATCCTTTGCTTTTTCTGTGATCCAGGGCATGTTGGCAATATGATCTTTGGTTCCTCTGCCTTTTAGAAACCCTCCTGGTACATCTGGAAGTTTCCGGTTCACGTACTCCTGAAGCCTAACTTGAAGGATTTTGAGCATTATCTTGTTTTCATGAGAAATGAGTGCAATTGTACAGTAATTTGAACATTCTTTGTCATTGGAATGGAAATTGACCTTTTCCAGTCTTGTGGCCACTGCTGAGTTTTCCAAATTTGCTGGCATACTGAGTGTAGCACTTTAACAACATCGTCTTTCAGGATTAGAATATATATGTATATATATACACACAATAGCACTGTTCTCAAATGAGATGATAGGTGTTATCTTGAACTGCAAATGTTTCTCCCTGTTATGTTATCTTGGAGAGAGTAGTTAGAGATCCTTAAATATTTATTTAATAAATAAATGTTAATAAATGAGTCAATCAGTTAAGAGACACTTGCTGAGATATCCTTTTACCTAAGAAAAAAGAGACTTAGATAATTACAGAGCCAATATGAACAAGCCCTCAAATTCAGTTGGAAAAGAGGTCAGGGTGCTATTTATAAATGCTAAGAGAGGAAACCATTCACAGTAGGCTATTTTGAAACATCTGGTTGTTAGTCAAAAAATGTGACTCAAATTCAGAGAAATAGTGGAGAATACATCCGATACATTCGTATCCAAATTAAAAAATTGATATATAAAAGTGCATGTGTCATAAGTGTACATTTTAAAATCTTTTTATTGAAGTATGATATCATGCAAGTTTTTATCTCAGCCAATTAAACATTAAAGGTATGTTCAAGGTAGCATGAAATAGAACAGAATCCTGAAGAATATGTATGTTCTCATGCTTATATCAAGAATCCTAAAGGGTCTGAGTGTCCTTTCAGCTGCCAGGACACAGATGTGGGTAGGAGGGAGCTGGAATGAGCAGGTTGCAGGGGCACTCAGGTAGCTTGCCTCCACTGTGGTGTGGGCTTTGGTTTGTTAATGATTTTACCCCCACTCCTGCTCTTGTAGGAACTTGGGAAAATGCTTGCCTAAGAACTGTGGCCCCACTTTAAAGATCTCTGAATTAAAAATTAAACAGTCTCAAACATCAGCCAATTAACTTAAAATCTGGATAGACAGTTTGAAAGAAAAGGG
Source organism: Ovis aries (assembly GCF_016772045.2). Taxonomy (NCBI): domain Eukaryota; kingdom Metazoa; phylum Chordata; class Mammalia; order Artiodactyla; family Bovidae; genus Ovis; species Ovis aries. The sequence continues at coordinate 56,396,015 of NC_056059.1, read as the reverse complement.
ACTTACTGAAGCTAAGGAGTGTTTTGAGCCACATAACTTATTGGGATGTTATCAAAAACACCTAAACCCAGGTACTACTTAGGCTAATAATAAACTCATACAAAGTAAAGGAATGGTCACTACTGGCCTTCACTGGCTGTGAAATGCATATTCTTGATTTTGAAAGAGTTGTGTCTTTCAGAGTGCACAGAAAATAAAATAATCAAAGCATGACTTAGAACAGTCTTCTCCTTGATCCAAGCTGTGGAAGGCTTTTGCCTAGAGTCTGACTATTTTCAGCTGAAACCTCTGTTACTCTCCATCCAGCAGCCACTAATTAAGTGCTTGTTGCTTGCCAGGAACTAAGATCTTTATGCATATTCACTCATTTCATCCTCAAAAGAGTCTTGTGAGGTTCTCGTTTATCATCACTGCTTACAGATGACCACAGTGTGTCTCAGAAAATTAAAGGAACTTTCTCAAGTTCATGTAGGTATTACCCAGCAGAGCTGTGATCACTGGACATCACTGTGCTGTTTCCCAAGTCTAAAGTCTTCGGGTAAAAATCTTCATTCTCACTACTATAATGACATCTATAGTTTACTAAATTAATGAAACTGTTTACTGCTGTGTGAGGTGCTTTGTAGGTTTATTAGAAGAATAATTGATGGTGCTAATTGAAAGGAATGTAATTTTATGAAGCAGGCAGGAGAATATGCATCACACCAAGTGCAATAATACAGTATGAATATGACCAACTGCAATATTATATACCACGGATGAATTAGCCAGCATTTTTTGTACACTCATAATTCATGTCAGGTGCTTTTCTATATGCCTTATGTATTTGACTTGTTTAATTCTAGCAGAAATCCTAGCAGATATTTTATCTTCATTTTATAGACAAGGAAACTGAGCTTCAGGGAAGTTAACTATCTTCAGGGACATAGAAAACAAGTGGGAAAGGCTGGGTTGGAGTTCAGGCAGCCTGACTCTAGAGCACTGTGCTTTGTGTACTGTGGCCTGAGTATCTCAAACAATTAAAAGTAAATGACTTTAGGCTTCTGTATTTACTTACTTACATGGACTCATATGCTCACAGCTGCAAAGGCTTATATAACTTAAGTTCGCAAGGGATGTTATAGTTCAGCATTTCCCTAGGGACTCTAAATGCTTATGTATAGTAGAACAGTCAAATGAGAGGGAAAATAGGAAGTCCTTGAGCCCTTTCTACTGTTAAATCGATCACATAGGTATTAGGAGGCATCACAGTTAACAGCACAGGTTGTAGAGTCTGACTGTTGGAATTCTGAAACTTATCCACTGTTTTCCTGCTGTTTGGTTTTAGGCATGGGGCTTTCCTCCTAAGGCAACTGTGAGGATTAAATGAGATCCTGTAAAGTTGGTTTGTAATCACTCCACAGATATTGGCTGTTAACATTAGCAATAGAAGTCTGAGGGAGAATGAAAGAGGATGGATGTGTTTTGATGAAGGGGAAAGAGGGCTCAATGTAGAGAACCTGGGGCAGTGGAGGAAAGAGTTCAGAGTTGAGGGAACTGGGCTTTGCATAAGGGGTTAAGTGGGGGCAGTGTTATCACAAGATAAGGTAGGTGACCAGTGGCAGGGGAGAGGCATACTACATGACCAACCAGTTGGACACAAAGGATGTAAGGACTTAGACTAGAACAGTAGAATTCTTGATCTCTGACCTTTTGTAATTTGCTCTATACGATGGGATAGAGTAATGACAGCAAGTGTGCTTTCTCAAAACCACTTCCTCTTCTGCATGGTTGTGGGGAGCAGGGTGGAACGATTTGTCTTTATGACTATGTGAAGTTAACATCTTAGTATTAAACAGTAAGTTTGTTTGATGTGAAATACAGTGATACCTCCTTCTTGTGACTATATTCGGTACTGAAGCAAAAGTAGAATTCAGTTAAGACCAGTAGCCTGAACTCCCTAGTGCAGTGTGTTATTTATATGGACCTCCCGAAGTTTGTAAGAGATTAGCTATTTCTCCACATAAATAACTTGAAATCAGGGACACTTTCTTTCATCATCTATAGTGCCAGGTATCCTTTGGGGATAGCTGATTAGCTCTAGAGATTTGGAGGAGTAAAAATTGTGCCTGAGGTTTCTACCTTGGGTATCATTATGCGTGCTAAGTCACTTCAGTCCTGCCCGACTCTTTGTGACCCCGTGGACTGTAGCCTGCCAGGCTGCTCTGTCCATGGCATTGTCCAGGCAAGCATACTGGAGTGGGTTGCCACGTCTTCCTCCAGAGAATCTTCACAACCCAGGAATCAAAGCCACATCTTATTCTGTCTCCTGCGTTAGCAGACAGATTCTTTACCACTAGGATGTCCTAAGTCAGTCAACTCTCCTCTTTTCTGGTACCCCTCAGTCACTGTGACCAGTAAAAGTAATTTCTCACCTTTTTCTTGATTCCCACTCAATTGGGGGTGACTGTTTTGGAATACAATAAACTTCCATTGTTTTTGGAAGCTGTAAGACTTGTATTGACATTGAAGAGTCTCTGTATTCATGTGGCAGCCTAACTTATTTAGTTTACATTTTTAAGGCTCCTTTCTGTCCTGTGATCCTATTATTTTTAAGTCTATTATTTCAACACATTTGCAGGTTTCTAAATACTGTAAGTTTATGTTTATGATTTTAAAATGGTATGCTTTTTTTAAAAAAGAAATAGATTAAATTTGAGTGAATTTAGTTATACTATTGCTACTTTTTCCCTCCCCAAAGATATTAAAATCAGGCAGAAGTGATTCCAAAAGTTGTCAGCACTGAATATTTAATGACTTTATGGTTTAATGAAGTGGCCCAAGTTTTTCAGTTATTTTCTTTCCTCGTTTAACTGGGGAATAGGCAAAGTTACACTGGTAATGGGTGGGGGGATGGGTAGTGGGAAGTGGTTTACTGTGGTGGTTTTTCTTACTCGAGGCATTTGGAGGGGGGTGGCTGTCCCAACCTATGATTTTTTTTTAACTGAAGTATACTTGATTTACAATATTATAGTAGTTTCAGTTGTACAATTTTTATGAATTTTACTCCATTTAAGGTTATTGCAAACTAATGGATATGCTATTCAATATATCCGTGTTGCTCATTTATTTTATACATGTCCTTGGTGGCTCAGTCAGTAAAGAATCTGCCTGGTGTGCAGTAGACTGCCTACACTTCAGAAGACCAGGGTTTGATCCCTGGGTTGGGAAGATCTTAGCGAGTAAACCACCAGCACATGGTAGTGTATATTTCTTAATCGCCTATCCCTATCTTGCCACTTCCTACTCCCCTCCCCTCACTGGTAAGCACTAGTCTGCTCTCTGTATCTGTGAATCTGTCTCTGTTTTGTCTCATTCATTTTTTAGATTCTGAATATAAGATAACAGAGTATTTGTCTGACTTCTTTCACTAAGCTTAATAATGTCTAGGTACATGCATATTATTGGAAATGACAGAATTTCATTCTTTTTTTGTATAGCTGAGCAACATTCCTTTGTATTCCATGTGTATATATATCACATCTTCTTTGTCCATCTATTGATGGACACTAAGGTTGCTTCTGTATTTGACTATTATAAATAATGCTGCTATGAACATTGGGGTGCATGTATGTTTTCAAATTGGTGTTTTGTTTTTTGGATATATATCCAGGAGTAGAATGGCTGAATTCTATGGTAGTTCTGTGTTTTGTTTTTTTGAGAAGGCTCTGTTCTGTTTTTCCACAGTGGTTATACCAATTTACATTCCCACCAAGAGTGTATGAGAGTTCCCTTTTTAACACATCTTTGCCAATGTTTGTAATTTGGGTTCTTTTTGATGATAGTCATCCTGACAGGTGTGAGGTGATATCCCATTGTGGTTTTGATTTGCATTTCTCTGATTAGCAATATTGACCATCTTTTTATGTTCCTGTTGGCCATCTATTTGTCATCTTTGGTGAAATATCTATTTAAGTCTTCCATCCACTTTTTAACTGAGTTATTTGTTTTTTTGATACTGAGTTTAATATTGAATGTATGAGCTATAACCATTAACTGAGTTATTTGTGTTTTTGATATTGAGTTTACTATTGAATGTATGAGCTATAATCAAATTGGTCATATCATTTGCAAATATTTTATCCCGTTCAGTAGGTTGTGTTTTCATTTTGTGGATGGTTTCCTTTGCTGTGCAAAAGCTTAAATTTGATGAAGTCCATTTGTTTATGTTTGCTTTTGATTCCTTTGCCTTAGGAGACAGATCCTCCAAAAAAATATTGCTATGATTTATGTCACAGAGTGTTCTGCCTGTGTTCTTTTCAAGAGTTATATAGTTTCCAGTCTTACGTTGAGGTCTTTAATCTATTTTGAGTTTATTTTTGTATATGGTGTGACAAATGCTCCAATTTCATTGATTTTCGTGAGGCTGTCCAGTTTTCCCCGCACTCACTTATTAAACAAGAGACTGTCTTTCCTGTATTGTATATTCTTGCCTTTTTTGTCATAGATTAATTAGCCATAAGTGTGTGAGTTTATTCCTAGGCTCTCTATTTTATTCCATTGACCTACGTGTGTGTTTTTATGTATCATGCTGTTTTGTTTACTATAACTCTGTTCTGTAGTCTGAAGTCAGAAAATGTGATACCTCTTGCTTTGTTCATTTTCTGAAGACTGCTTTGGGAATTTCGAGTCTTTTGTGGTTCCATGTAAACTTTAGGAGTATTTGTTTTAGTTCTGTGAAAGGTATCATGGGTATTTTGGTAGGAATTATATTAAATCTGTATATTACTTTAGGTAGTATGACCATTTTAGCAATATTAATTCTTTCAGTCCAGGTACATGGGATTTCTTTGTATCATCTTCATTTTCCTTCATCAGTATTTTATAGTTTTCAGAGTATAGATCTTTCACCTTCTTGGTTAAGTTTATTCTTAGATATTTTATTCTGTTTGATGAATTTTCAAAAGTCCTTTAGGTGGGTTGGAATGCTTCCAGCTGCCTGACCCTTCTCTCCCCTTGGTTCTTGATTCTAAGATCACTTGTAGTGGTTAGATGCATTGGGAAAATCTGTATTTGAGCTCCTTTGGAGCTTGGTGACCTAAATAGACAAAACTTTAAAACTTTGTACTTTCCACTTGTTATCTTAAATCATCTCAAAGTTGAGAGGGAGTTTTTCAGCAAACATTTATTGAGCGCTTTTATCTGCCTGATGGTGTTCAAAGTTAAGACCTTCAGCAGTGAACCATAGACAAGATTTCTATCCTCTGGTAGAAGTCTACAGATGGCACATAGTAACATGCCATGAAGATAGAGAAAGCAAGAGTAAGGAGTGCTGAGGCACAGGGCATGCTTGTATGCACAAGGGCACTAGGGAAGGCAACTCTAACGAGCAAGCATTTGAGCATAGACCTACGCAAGTGATGGAGTGAGCCACGAGCCATGGGAATATGTTGGGAAGTAGATTTGGAAGAGATAGATGGGTGAGAGGTAGGAATCATGTAGTAGAAATAGGACTGAAGCCAGCTTGGTGATGATTGAGCGATGGGGGCTTCAGGCAAAGCCAGGGAAGATGAAATTAGGTAGTTAGTTGCAAGGAGTGATGTGATGTGACTTTTGTTATAAAATGAATAATTCTGGCTGTTGTATTGAGAATATGCTGCTTGTGAAGGCAGGAGGCTAGGATAGAGTCTGGGATATCAGTCAGAAGGCTGTTGCAGTGGTCCAAGAAAGACAAGAGAGTGGCTTGGGCTAGCATGTGAGCAGGAGCGATGATGAGAAGCAGTTGGTATTCATAGTACCTCCAAGGTAGAGTTCAGGAAGATAGTAAGATTACGGTTGTTAAGTGATACTGAAAGCTGGGCATATAGAAGGTACTCTTAAATGTTACTTCTGTTTTCCTTTTACTTTCTCTTGGAAATGGGTCAGGATAGCATGGGCAAATGTACGTTCACATCTGTAATGCCAACTATGTATTCTCTAAATGTGTACTGTATATATACATCATGTACTGTGTTTACAAACAAGTAATTTGGCATTTATTGGGCAGCTTATAGGGCTAGTCATCATCTTGGCAGATTTATTAGTTTATTGTGGGATAATAAACATAATTATGATGACAGATACTTATTTAACATTTGCTATGTGCTATTGGTGTTCTTGATGCTTTACAAAAGACTTATGAAGTAGATATTCTTGCCACCCCTTTCCTGATGAGAAAACTGTGGCACAGAGAGGTTAAATACTGAAATTTGACCAAGGTTGCCCAGCTCCCAAATCCTGGCTATCACCTTGCACTATCCCATTTCTGTAGGTTAACATGGAGTCAACAGAATGTGATTAAATACTGAGAAGTAAATGCTGTAGTCATACAGTGAAGAGAGTTTATTTCTTGCTCAGCAGAGGCCTTATGAAGAAAATAGCATTTGAGTTACATTGCAAAGAATGGGAACAATTTCAACTGTGGGAAGTTAATGACTTAGTGATGATAATATGTAATTATAATGATAGAAGTGAATATGTGCTAAGCGCTTGCCAGGGATTAAGCACTATTTTAACACTTGGAGTGGATTGGCTTATGCAGTCTTCACCAGCACGGAGGTACCTTTGAACAGTTTCATTTTATGGGGAAGGAAACAGACACACAGATATGTGCCTATGAAAGTGAAGGAGAGTGGAAATGGAATATGACTGCAGACTCCTGGGCACTGTCTTAGGAAGGATATCCAACTCCTGGGGTAGGGGGAGTGATGGACTTCTGCTGAGGTGTGAAGAGTTTAAAACCCAGCCACAATGTTTTGTGCATCTCAGTCATCTTCGGCATGGATTCTTGGGCCTATATACAGTCGTTGCTGTGCAGCAGAGCCACTCACTGATACCAGGAAAGCCACGAACCTAGAACATGGCACGTGTGCCTGGTGCCCAAGTGGAGGTCCAAATATGGAGGGCTTTGATGTTGTGTTAAGGAGTTTGCCTGGTAGACTTTTGTAGTTAGGGGTGCCCATCTCTTTGCAGCTGATGATGTCTTTGGGGGCCTGAAGCCTCTGAAGTGGGTCTGTGAACACCCTTGGATAGTCAGACAGTTAAAAACACAGTGATTGGAGGATGGCGCCTACATGAAAGTGCAGAGAGGTGGGGCCTACACAAAAGTGCAGAGAGAGTTTGTGGGGCCTGTGGGAGAGAGCCTCTTCCAGGTCACAAAAAGGAATCTAGTTCATTAACCTTATTTAGCATACCCATGATACCGGAGTGAGGTGGTATTGGTTAGAACATTTGGTATATCCATGCTTGAGTCAGCCACTGAGGAACTTTATGTGTAAGAAATAGAAAAGACTTGTATATTAAAATGTAAAGGCTCACACATGTACACACATTAAAAAAATAACAAAATGGGCTTCTGAACCACTTCACCATCACTACTAGTCTGTCTCCCATCTCTTAAACATGTTTCAAGCGCTTTGCAAATCTCTAGAATCCTAGTATAGGAGATGGAGAAAGGGGTGATTCATTCTATTTTATGAGGTTGATAGGAAGCCTTCAGAGGGGAAGTAATATCTGCCTGTTCAAAATTGTAAATAGTGCAGAGGATTTGGCAAAGTGTGTAGATCTGCCAGCTCTTACAGCGTATGTAAAAGGTATGGGGCTATTTAGTTTGTTGCTTGCGGGAAATGATAATTTATGAGCTAAGGCAACCCACTCCAGTGTTCTTGCCTGGAGAGTCCCAGGAACGGGGGAGCCTGGTGGGCTGCCGTCTATGGGGTCGCACAGAGTAGGACACGACTGAAGCAACTTAGCAGCAGCAGCAGCAGCAGCAAAGTCAGTGAAGTGGCACAGGTTAAACTTGAGCCTGGAGTTAGTATGTGCAAACATCTCCCTAGCAGTAGACATACATCCAAGGTACAGTGTCTGGAGCATTGTTGCCACTTACATCGATAGTAGCTACTATTATTTTTTATTTTCAGACTGAGACCAGACTTGGGATGGTATGGCACCCAAAGAAGCTTAGCCTGTTCTGTTCAGGATGTGGAATGACAGGCCAGATTTGGACTTCCAGTGAGTTAGTGGTACATGGAGACTGGGTTGAGGGATTTGTTGAGATGATTGCAGTGATTTAGGCAGGAGATTCAATACAGGAGGGCCTGAACTGCGGTGAGGAAGGTGGAGGAATATATTACTTCATGTTTTCTCACAGTTCTAGAGCCCAGTGTCAGAAGTTGCTGCCACTTTGGTAGTAATTATTTCCATTTTTTAATGGGAAAACAAAACTAAATAATGGATTAAAAAATAATTATGTGAATAAGAATAACGTATCTGAGTATTAGGTTCAAATATGGTGTTGAGGTTTAACTTTCTGCTTTTTTCCCTGACGTTTTGGTATTTTGAGTGTGACAGAGGGATACCTGTTGGGCACAGGCATTTCTTGTCTTTCATCTCTCTGTTTTTTATTTAATTAATTTGCTTTTTAGTTGAAGGATAATTGTTCTATAGAAGTGTGTTAGTTTCTGTCAAGCATCAGCATGAATCAGCCATAGCTGTATATGGTCTTTCCTCTCTGGTTTGTAAATTTTGTTCCTTTGTTTCTGAAGTGTTTCCTAAATAGTATATGTTTTCCCTTTTATTTTTGGTGTACTCACTTGTCAGTGTTGGCTAAAGTTTTAGAATAGTTGAGGCAACATCTTATGGGCAGTTGGCATATATCACATGGAGACTCCTGAGTTGTGTCTTCTAAGGAGCTACTTTGGGATGTAATTTTTTTCCAGAAACACTGCATCTCTGCTTGTTCAAATGAATATACCTGAATCCACTGTGTCTCATTTTATTACTTCAGTGTATAGTCATTATGCTGACTTCCCAGGTGAATCAGTGGTAAAGAATATACCTGCCAAGCAGGAGATGCAGGTTTGATCCCTGGGTTGGGAATGTCCCCTGGAGAAGGAAAGGCAACCCACTCCAGTCGGGGAAATCCCATGGACAGAGGAGCCTCCAGTATTCTTGCCTGGGAAAACCCCTACAGTCTACGGGGTTGCAAAGAATCAACATGACTTAGTGACTAAACAACGACAATTGTCGTTACCCATATTCTGTACTTTTTTTTCTTTTTTCCTGATGCATAATATGTAGAAATTTGCACATACCATACACTTTTACAAACTCAATGCAGCCATATAAACAACAGCTGGAAAAATCATCTTTTTAAAGAATTGAACAATGTATGTGAGAAAAGTGATCTTACGTGAATCTGCTGTGTATAAAGGAAAATGTGACCTTTAAACTTTTTCCTTTTCCTTTCATATTAACTTACTTCCTGTTATCTAATGTAAAGTTGTTCTTGTCTTATATAATAGTGTACATATAATGCTGCTGCAATTTTGAAGTAAAAATCATTGACCTGAGAAATACGTTCTAACTGTGGTTTTGGAGTGAGTCTTTGAAGAAAGTATAGTAAAGGACGGAGTTGTTCATATCTATTAGGTACTGTTGAGAAAAATTATCTAAAATTTGGAAATCAAAAGTACAGCATGCTCGTGGGATGCCTTGTTGAGAGTATTGTTTAACAGGCACACCCTAGGGATATTCTAATTCTTGTGTTCTACCTCCTATTTACTATTTGATTAGAACTCTGAACTGGGAAGTTACCTGTTGGCTTATAGATTTTTGTCCAGTGGAAATATATCCCCAAAGGTTATGGTTTTATTGCCCTGTAGATCACTAACCAGTTTTTTTTTTTTTTAATATAACCTACCCATCTTATTCTAGAACTAAAAAAAAAAAAAGTTTTCTGATGGACTATGTAAACCTGTTCAACAAATGATCTTGGAACTAGCCCTACCACCTTACAGGTTCCCTCATTAATTAGTGAATAAAATTTTTGGACACATGTTTAATTTATATTTAAGAATCTTTTAACCTTTTTGAAAATCATCATTTGGTACTACTATAGCATTTCTGTCCCATCCCTTCACACTCTACCTAGGAAATGACTTTCTAGGGCGTGCAGTTTCCAAACTTAGCCGGTAGAAGTAGTGATCCTCGTTTCTGTTGTGTTTCTTCAGAGAACGTTTAGAATGTAAAACTGGTTTTGATGCCAAAAATGTCCTAATAACTTGCTTTTCTCTTCTTCTCTTTTCCTAGGCTTAAGCACATAAAGGATTCACTGTGGAGAAAACAGCATTTTTGAGATAAGTCAGAGGAAAACCCACTACAGAACACACGCTCCTATGTGTGTATCGCATTGTACTGCTTCTTACAACTTTGCCTAGTGATGAAGCCACCACTATGTCCTCAGTCAGTGAAGTGAATGTTGATATCAGAGATTTCCTAATGAGCATTAATTTGGAGCAGTACCTCTTAAACTTCCGAGAATTTGGTTTTAATAATGTGAGGGACTGTGCAGAAATAAATGACAGTGTGCTCCTCAAAGTTGGAATATCACCTACAGGACACCGGAGGAGGATACTTAAACAGTTACAGATAATCCTGTCAAAAATGCAAGATATCCCAATATATGCAAATATTCACAAAACAAAGAAGAATGATGAGACCTCAGAGGATCACCAGGCTCCATCTTCTGCTCAGAATACCTCCTTAGAATTTTCAGATTCACACAGTGTTCAAATACCTAGCCTGATACAGTTGGAGTATGTTACAAAAAATGTTGGAGAAAATGAGGTTTGTGTGGAAAATAGCCAGTCTCTTAAATCAGATGATAAGCTGACTCTTCCTACACACAACTTTCCCATTCCAGAAGACGAACCACACTCAAATTCAGGTTCTTTTCAAGATTCTTTACTTGGTAATGAAATTACCGACGTAGAATCTTTGATAACAGAGAAGACTGTGGGCTGTACAACTGAAGAACAAACAGGAAAAGCTGATTTGATTTCAGAAAATGTAGGCAAGCTTCCTAACGCAGACCTTGAATTCCTTTCCTCCCATGACTCTTCAGTATCAGAAGCAAACTCTGGAAATGGAACTAACGTTTTATTAGAAAGCTCACCACCGTCTCCATTCTTTCAGTTTCAAGGAGAAATGGTTGTAAATGATTTGTATGTGCCATCATCACCAGTCCTAACAGCTATGAGAAGTCGTAGCAAGTTGGTTTCAAGACCATCTCGATCTTTTCTGCTAAGACATCGGCCGGTACCAGAGATTCCAGGATCAATGAAGGGAATTTCAGGGAGGTAGGAATTTTTATGATAGGCTGTGTGTATTCGGTTTGGGGGAATGTAGTTCTAACAGTTTTCTTTTCTGTGTTCCTTTCTAAATTTGACATTTTAGTTTGCCTGTTCAACCAGCCTTTTCTTTCTTCTAAAACTTTTTCATCATGCCATTTCTCTTGTATATCACTACCCAGAGTCTGTTTTCAACTTGTAACTGCCTGGGACTCTCTGTTTCCTATTTAATTGGTGGAATTCCCGTCCACTAATTCTGCCTGGATATTCCATCCCATATCTAGTATATGGAACCTTCCACCATATCTAGTATTATCTTCTTCCATGAGTGGACTTATATTTGAATTGTTGACTCTGTCTCCCCTAGGAGACACTAGGTTATATGTCCCTTGGAGGAGGACCACGTTTCTATGACTGTATCTCTACTGCTTGACACAATGACTGGCACCAGTGAATCATTCAACACGCATCTAGTGAGCACCTACTTGATACTGGTCACAGTACTAGCAGCAGAGGAAGTAGAGAGGGATAAAGGGGCTTGAAGTGGAGCACAGAAGACATGTAAATAGTAGTAGCATAACAGTATGAGACCAAATGAGCTGGAGACTGGAACTCTAAAGAGGGGTCCTAAGGACTTGTTGGGTCTTCGGTACCCTGGGGTAACTGTAGAGTCAGAGAGGAGCTGACTTACTGCAGAGACTGCTTTCAACCGTTTCTCAAAATTCCACCTAAGATGTGGTTTCCTCCAGGGCTGCGGTGAGATTTTTTTTTTTTTCCTATTCACTAAAATCTAACATTTGTCTCTGCTAGGATCATGAGGTTAAATTCAACCCGTGCTGCTGTGGCACCAAATGCAATTACAGATTGCTATGCAGGGTCTAGGCTGTGTATTTCTGCAAGATTCTCTTTCCCCTGCTTGTATCCCCATGTAGCCACTCTGTCCCTGGTGCTGGAACTTGGCTGTATTTATAAGAGAAAGTATGGAAATTTAGTATATGCAAGAGAAAACATGGCAGTTTACAAGACCATGTTAAGTGTCTTCCAGTAGTGTGTAAACTCCTTCAGGGCAGAGGCCCTTATTACTTTGTCTTTATCTTGGCATCCCTGGTGCCAGTGGCAGTATTGAGTATTTACTGGGAAATCAGTTGGCAGTATCATTTATTGAACACCTGGAATCTGGTTTGGTGTATAATTTTCCATAAAATTATAAACTAATTCTCATACTGGCCCTTGAAATAGGTATTATTCACCCATTTTCTTATGAGGTAACTGAGCCTTCGGTTAATTTTTCTAGGATTACATTGGCTGTGAACTGGGATTTCATTCCAGTTCATTTGATTCTATAGCACACTTTTTTAACCACTCACTTAGTAAATGTTCTTAAAAGTGTTGATGGTGTATATAAGAAATGGAGTATTTCTTAGGAATGTAGAAAGGTACCAGTTTTTGTATACCATTGTAGCTTTAGCATATTTTGCTAATTTTTGACATTTAAATGAGAGGAGTCTGCTGTGTCTTTGCAGGAATGGAATTCTTTTGGAAGCCATAAGGATAACTTCAGATAAGAAACATTGGGCTCAGGTTTTACTTCAGTTGTGTTATTTTTATACATTTTTGAGAATCTTTTGATGTTCATTTAGTTCTAAGTGTAAGCTTTGTATCATGTGAAAGGCTGGTTATTCACATTGTGATTCTTGAGTCTTTGAAAATGAGAATTTAAGTAATGGTACAGTTAGTAGTAAGCAGCTTAGCAGGCAGAGAAGGCGATGGCACCCCACTCCAGTACTCTTGCCTGGAAAATCCCATGGATGGAGGAGCCTGGTGGGCTGCAGTCCATGGGATCGCTAAGAGTTGGAGACGACTGAGCGACTTCACTTTTACTTTTCACTTTCATGCATTGGAGAAGGAAATGGCAACCTGTTCCAGTGTTCTTGCCTGGAGAATCCCAGGGACGGCGGAGCCTGGTGGGCTGCCGTCTATGGGGTCACACAGAGTTGGACACAACTGAAGTGACTTAGCAGCAGCAGCAGCAGCAGCTTAGCAGGAGCTGATTAAGACAGTAAATGGTATCTATGGATTTCTGGTGATCAAATTATAAAACTAGATAATAAATTATTTTCAGACCAGTGTTTTTCTTTGTGGTCCTTGCCTGAATTGCAAATAGTAATTGCAAGATTCTGCAGTGTTATAAATGAAACTGTAGGTTATAAAATCCAAGATTCTCTCTAGTCAAATAACATCTAAATGATATTTAGTATATTCCTTGATGTAGCATAGAATATATTTCTTTGTGGCCAGTGATTTTAACCTAATTTCTTTACTCACTAAACATTTTGTATAATTCCTGAAAGGAGCATGATTCTGGCTATGTGTTCCTGATGTGAGGTGCTTTGTTTCTGTTTCCCTGGACATGTACCCCCAACCTCTACCCCTTGCCAAATTATCTGATGCAGTTGATGGGTTCTCTTTGTCCTTGCATTGGGCTCCTTCCTTGAATTCCTGTCTGATCCTCTTGGGAAGGCTGGGTTGGGTGGCGCTATGCTGGTGGCTTAGATGGTAAAGCGTCTGCCTATAGTGAGGGAGACCTGGGTTTGATCCCTGGGTCAGGAAGATCCTCTGGAGAAGGAAATGGAAACCTACTCCAGTACTCTTGCCTAGAAAATCCCATGGACGAAGGAGCGTAGTAGGCTATAGTCCATGGGGTTGAAAAGAGTCGGACATGACTGAGCGACTTCACTTCACATGCTGGACACTGGAACTCAGGATCTCTTTGTAAGTCCTGTCTCTTGGGGACTAGGTCAGAACTAGCCTTGAAGAGCAGTTCTTCCTTATCAGCTCACCAGTAGGTCTCCCATAGAGGTCTCGAAGTAGAAAGCAAGTCCCACCAGCTGCCCTTCCCTGTGAGTCATAGGTATGTCTTGTGAGTCTTAATGATCCTTCCAGGAGGATCCTTCTCAGTACTCAAAGCAGGAAGGGTTCAGGTATCTTTTGCTACGAAAGAGGTACATTTCTTATCCTCCTCCCTAGTTTAATGATTTTCATACATATTTCATGCAACTATTTTATCCTTGGCACAAGTCACGAAGCCCTGTCTTTTAGGTGTCATGCCTTTGAATATTTTGGGGAAGGAACAGTAAAGAAGCAGAGGTATGCAAGGTTGCACTGTGGTTGGAGTACATCTTTTGTAACATGAGGCTGAGGACCTATGTTAACTGTTGAAGGGCATTTTTCAAAAGTATGTGTTCTAAACCTGAAGTCACCAGCCTTCTGTGAACTTTTTATTAAAAGTAAAAATTATAGATATTTTTCTCTGGATGTACATAGACATGATGATATAGACATTAAAAATGGATCTGCTATTTTAGACTTTAATGGTGAAACATATATGAACAAAAACATACAATTAAGCAACTGTTTGCTACATTGAATTAGAAAAATACTGAAATTCATCTCATCCTCATGTTCAAGAAAACCTTTATATTTCATGTAAGTAGCAAAAAAATGCTTAGCATTGTAAGACTCAGATTTTTTCCTTTAAAATGGCTTTTTACAAATTCTGTGAAAATGAGTTGATTATTTCAGTATTTGCAAAATTTTGACTTGAATGTCTATCAATAACAATGAATCAAAGTGTTTAAAACCTATTTTTAATCAGAGGACAATTGCTTTACAATGTGTTGGTTTCTGCCCTATAGCAACATGAATCAGCCATAGATATACATATGTTCCCTTCCTCTTGAACCTCCCTCCCACGCCATCCCACCCCTCTAGATTGTCACAGAGCATTGCGTTGAGCTCCCTGAGTCATACAGCAAATTCCCACTGGTTATCTGTTTTACATATGGTAATGTATATGTTTCAGTACTACTCTGTCCATTCATCCTGCATTCTCCTTCCCCCTCTGTGTCCATAAGTCTGTTCTGTCTGCATCTCTGTTGCTGCCCTGCAAATAGATTCAGCAGTACCATTTTTCTAGATAATGAATCAAAATTAATAGTTAATTGCTTGACTTACTGTTAGAGTATAAAGGTATCTATCTGTGTGATACTTTCTCAAGTGAAGAGACATTTGTACTCTTTATTCATAATGTTGAAAGTCCTGCTTTGTTTGAAAAAAAATTTTGAGCTGTAGCTTCTGCTAGTTGATGAAAAGGTTTTACAATAATGATGTAGGCTTTTGTGTTGTAATCCTTCTGTAATTTTTATTCTTATCCTAAGGACTGTTTTGGAATTTTGTAAATTGAGACTCAATTATTTGTTCATTATACATTTCATATTCTTCATCTGAGCTATAGTTAATGCACCCTCGTGTTCTCTGAATTCAGATTTGTGTGATTTAGTCAGACATTCAGTTCAGTTCAGTTTAGTCACTCAGTCGTGTCTGACTCTTTGCGACCCCATGAACTGCAGCACGCCAGGCCTCCCTGTCCATCACCAACTTCTGGAGTTTACCCAAACTCATGTCCATCGAGTCAGTGATGCCATCCAGCCATCTCATCCTCTGTTGTCCACTTCTCCTGCCCCCAATCCCTCCCAGCATCAGGGTCTTTTCCAATGAGTCAGCTCTTCGCATGAGGTGGCCAAAGTATTGGAGTTTCAGCTTTAGCATCAGTCCTTCCAATGAACACCCAGAACTGATCTTTAGTACTGGTTGGACCTCCTTGAAGTCCAAGGGACTCTCAAGAATCTTCTCCAACACCACAGTTCAAAAGCATCAATTCTTTGGCACTCAGCTTTCTTCACAGTCCAACTTGCACATCCATACATGACCACTGGAAAAACCATAGCCTTGACTAGACAGATCTTTATGTAACCTCAAAACAGCTTTCCCCTGCTGCTAATGATTCCAGTGTTTTTCTTTTGAATTCAATAGTGTACTGACCTATAGTTAGTCTGTTGTAGTTAGTATGTTATGAATTGTAAGAACTGTATTTTTTTAAAACAAACATTCTGTGTGATGATATGGTCCATCTGGGGTGTGTAATTGATTATTTTTTTTGGTGTGGGTGTCATGCCCACGTAATGGGTAAGTGTAGATTATAAAGAGAGATCTTTAACATTAATTAGCATTTATGCCACTGCTTTTCTTGGCAATTTTAGTGATTTAAAAATATGAGAACAAATAACATCTGTAGGTAGTTGAAGATTCACTTTGATAGTCAGTTATTTCTTTGAAACTTGGTTCACATAATGTTATTTTAAAGGTTGTTAACATCCATGCATGTATTTTATGCAGTATCTGCTGTATAGGACTTTACTAAATGAAAAAAAAAAAAAAAACAATTTATTCTGCTACTACGTTGTTGACACTTTTTTTAGTCTTTCAAACAAAGAGTGTTCATACTTTTAAGGACTTTAAGAAACAGTAGTTCATATTATCAGTTTACCAGGAAGACCAACTATTCTTTTCTCTAGTAAAACAGTTGTCTCATTCTAGTTGAGTGTTTGTGTTGTGTAAGGCACACCTTATGCTCTTTAAAAGCATCATCTCATTAACCCTTATGATATTCCTAGGCAGCAGACCTAGTTTTTATTCCCCTTTAGTAAATGAGGAAATTGGACTCAGGCCTATTGAATAACTTGACCAAGATCACCAAAGCATAGTAACAAAACAGGATGATAACTACTGCTTTTCTTAGTGGGTTTTTAATTTTTGCAAATCACTGATGCTTTATATTTCAAATTTAATAGCAATCTGCAGTTTCTAGGAAAATTGATGGGAGAATAATAGAGCAGAAAGGAAAGAGCATGGGCTTTGCACTCAGGATGGAATTCACCTTGAATGCTGGTTTTTGCCTTCTATTAGCTATGCCACTTGGGCCAGAGAATCTCCGTTCCTTATTGGTAGGATTAGGACACCAAGTTCTACCTCATCAGTCTATTAAGGAGATGAAATATGAGATGTAGATACATAAACTCTTAACAAAATGCTTTGGGCATAGTAGATATTAGAATATAAAATAGCTTGAGATAATTTATTTATAGATATATGAGAATAAGTGGATAATCACCAGTTTTAAAAACAGCTTGTTTTCTGTGTTGAGCTAATTTTCATCTTTAGGAGATCAAATGAACTTGGTTGATAGATTTGGTAATTGCTTGCAGGTGGATACTGAATTGCAAAATCAATACAAATCATTGCATACTTTTTTCTTTATATTTATAAAAAGTAAGCCAACAAAATATGCTTTAAAATACTACTAATGGATGTACTTAAAAGAATTCAGAATCTTTTTTTTAAACTAATTTGCATTTTTTTCCCAGGAAGTTAAAGTTAAGTTTTTTATGAAGCATGATGGTTTTGAATAGGTCTTATAGAGCTACGCTGCTGGAGTTTGAATCCCAGGTTTGTTACTTAAGAGCTGTGTCACGACTTTGGAAAGTAACTGGTTTGCCAATTTTCTTCTTAAAAAGTGCAGATAATGATAGCTCTTACTTCTTTGGGTGTTTGTGACTAAATGCACAGACATACACATTGTGAGTGTGTGTGTGTGTATTTATAAAATTTTGAGACCTGTGTCTGATACATAGTAAGTGCTCAATAAGAATTAGCGGTATTTATTATTAGCAGAAGTTATCAAAGATGTAGAAAATTTGAGTGCTGCTCTAATCAGGGGTTCAAAGTGACATACAAATTCAAGGAAATGATTATAGCTATATCACAGTGTCAAGAATCTGGAGATAATGAACAAATAAAGGATGAATTATTTTGCAACACTTAGATAAACTTGTATGCCCTCTCCTGTCACAGACAGCTTCTATCCTGACTTTAAATAATGATTATTACACTCATACTTAAAAAAATATTGTACCTCTTAAGTATATCCCAAACAATATGCTACAGTTTTGACTGTCTTGTGGACTTAAAAATGCAATCATACAATAACTCTTCTTACTAAGTTCATTTTGCTTAACATTGAAAGTTCTCTATGTTGATACATACAGTTACAGACTATTTTCATTGCTGTATAATAATTCATTGTATGGCTATACCATGATATCCATTCTTCTATTATATTTCATATGCTCAACATAGTCTAGTATTTTATATATAAACAATATACTTACATGTGTAAGTTTATAACTAACTTACATAATAAAATAGACTGATGCTATATATATATGTTGATGAATTTTGACAAGTATGAATACCTATGTGAGCACTACCACAATAAGAATAGAGACCATTTCTATCGTTCCTCAAAAATCAGCTGTGCACATAGGTAGTAAATTATTTTATCACCTGCATTGGGCAACCACTGATTTCACTGTAAATTAGTTTTTTCTGTTCTAGGACTTCATACAGATGATATCATATAGCAGATAATGTTGTGTTTGATATCTTTTATTCAACCTGATGTTTTTGAGATGCATCCACATGGCTGTATGTCAGTTTGTTTTTGTGGCTGTTGAATGTTGTTCTTTTGTGTGATTCTTCCACAGTTTCTTTTCACTTTTGCATGCTGACATGTACTTGAGTGGTTTTTCTTGGGGCACATCCTACATGCATGTCTATTGAATACATACCTAAGAGTAGAGTTGCTGTGTTCCATTTTGGAAGGTAATACAAAGTGGTTCTCACCATTGAATAGTTATGTTCACTTACTTTAACACCATCAGTGTGTGTGTATCCCTTTTGGCTCATACCCTCAACGGCATTTTGTTATTTAAAAACTTTAAGCTGTACAGGTGAGTGGGTAGTGATATTTCATTGTGATTTTAATTTGTATTTTTCTGATGACCAGTGAAATTGAGGATCTTTTAATGCATTTATTGGCCATTGACCAGTTTCTGTTCTCTTTTATGTGATGCCTTTTGAAGTCATTTACCCACTTTAGGGAAAGGGAGTTGTTTTGAATTGCTAGCCTACTTTCACTCAGCATGATGATTCTGAGATTTATTCATAGTATGTATAGTAGTAATTAATGTGAACATAACTAGTGAGTGCCCACGTCCTTACCTTACTTCTAGTCTTAGGGAAAATGTTCAGTCTTTAATCACTGATTACAATTATTATTTTAGTAAATGCCCTTTATTAGGTTGAGGAAGTTTTCTTTCTTTCCAGTTCCTAGTTTGCTGAGAGCTTTAGTGATGGATAGATGTTGAATTGGGCAGTTGGTTTTTCTGAATCTATTGCCATGAGAATGTGATTTTTCTCCTTTATCTTCTTAATTTGCTGAATTATATTCATTTTTTCCTATGAAATCAGTTTTGCTTTCTTGGGATAAATTTTACCCGGTAATAATATATTATCCTTTCTATGTATTGTTGGATTTTATTTGCTAATAGTTAATGATTTTTTGCATGTTAAGTTCATGAGGAATATTTGTCTAACATTTATCTGTTTTGGTTTTGACTGGTTGTATATCAGTAATACTGGCCTTACAGAATGAATTAGGAAGTCATTCTTCCTTCTCTTTTTTCTGAAAATGTTTATGTAGACTTGGTGTTATTCCTTCCTTAAATGTTTGGTGGAACTTACCAGTGAAGTATTTGGGCCTGGAGCTTTTTGTGGGTAGGTGATTAATTGTGAAATTCAGTTTTCCTAATAGATACAGGGATATTAAGAAATTTTATTTTTTTGTCATATTTGATCATTTGTGTCTCTAGGAATTTTTCCATGTCATCTAATTATTGAATTTATTGACAAAGTTTTTCTTAATAATCTGTAATTTTCCCTCTTATGTTTGTAGAACTTCTAGTAATGTGTTCTCTCTCACTCCTGATACTGATAATTTGTCTCCTTTGTGTCACACTTGTATTTTCCTTCCCTGAGGTTTCTCAATTTTACTGGTCTTTTCAAAGAACCAGCTTTTGATTACAGTGATTTTAAAATTTTTGACTATAGCCTATTTCATTACTGTGTGTATGTGTGCGTATATATATATATATATATATATATTATATATGTATATATATATATCTCCTTTCTTGCAGTTATTTGGGCATATATATATGTAAGAGAAGTTGAGGACACTGTCCTGATTCTTACATTTAACTGGGAAAATAGAACTCTTTCATATAGTAGTAGGTGTTATCCTGTTTCCATAGTGTTTTCCTCTGTCATTGCTGTTATATTGTATTCTATTTAATTACCTGTAGTATCCCTTTCCCAAGGCTGTAAGATCTTGGAGAAAAGGTCTTATATATGTTCAATTATACTCTTAGAACTAGACAGATTTTTGATTAAATATTGTGAAGCTAAGACAAAAATGTCATAAATACTTCAGCAAATATGTTCACTTACTTTTGTGAATTATAAAAAGTGAAAAGCAAATACTTGTAAAATCCATTAAAATCACTTTCTTTAAGGCTATTTAGAAAAATGCATTTATGGAATCTGGCCATTGTATTTTAGTAAAATCAAACTTATTTTTGAATATTGGTTTTTCTACCGAAGAGAATATATGTGCCTACAATTAATCCTTCACTCAAGATGGTTACATCTGGTTTACATATGTGTTTTTAATGGCTCTATTTTTCCCTTTGCTTTAAGCTATTTCCGTGAGAGAAGAAATGTTGCTACCTCAACTGGAAAGTCTGTGACACAGCAAAGTGAGTCTCCTATTTTAGTCTGTAAATTAGTTACTACTCATTTGGTAGTCTTACATGTGTTAAAATCATGATCAAGAAGGCAGTCCACCTGTGGAATAGGGAGTAGTGGGAATAACTGTCTACCAGGGTTCATAGTACTCCAGACACTTTTAAAAGTGAAAAATAAAAACTGAGTAAACATAAAATATATTTTACAAATAAACATTCTGCTTTTAATCTTTCTACAACCAAGTAGATCAATAAAACCTGACTTTGGTTTAAAAAAAAAAAGTGAATGAATGAAAAACAGTAATACACACGCAGACTCCTGGAAATTTGCACATGTTAATGTAAGATTTTTTTTACAATCTTCGTTTATCATTAACCACAGTCAAAGGCATTTAACTAAGTTACGTGGTTTCTGAGTCTGAACTACAGGGTGTATATTTATGGAAAGTAATTTTGCCATGGTAACAAGGAAGGGTGACATTCATTGCTCTGGTCAACCGCTCACTGACAGAGGCTTTTCTTTCTTCTTTTTGAAAATTCTACTCATGCAAGTTCAGGAACATTCTTCTCAATGATAAGTTAGCAAGCACTTGGCTAGTGAGCCTTTAAAAGAGTTTGCAACAGCAGAAAATGCAAGTGTTAAGAATTCTTTATTGTAGATCTGTGCAATTCAGGGATAGTGGAAATTCTCTTGAAATAATTTATTTCCAGGTGTGCTAGCAGTTATGGTGTTACAGGGATTATATTAAGTGGATTCTGGCATTTTGAATGCTATTAACATCTAGCTGTCAGTGAACTTTTAATGATCATTTGTTGAAAATTACAGTAAAGATTAATTTTCTGCCATTATTTAGAAATTAACATTTTACATATATTGTGACAATTTCCATTGTATGGGGAAATGTGTTTAGTTATATTAATGTGGATCTTTGAGGTTAGCAAGGACAAATATGACACACCACACTTGTGATACGTCTTAGTTGTGAAGTGAGGGATGTATACAGAAAGAAAACCACAGTTAGAGTTGATTTGGAGGTAAGGATTATGAGCATAATTTGGATTCTCAGGATAAAGCTGAAATTATGATATTGTTATGAAATAATTAAATATATGCTTTTGAAAAAAAAATTCACAGTATTCTCATCATTCCATCTAATTCTGTCATTCCCCCAAAAGATACAAATGAAGAGAATTCATCTTCCATTTTACCTTATGGAGAGACCTTTCTCTTGCAGAGACTAGAAAATTCCAAGGTTAGTCCCATACATTTTAATTTTTTTCCATATTCAGTTCTTTGCTTTTCTGCCTTTACATGCCTCTTCATTTTCCTTTAAGCTATTTGAAGAATGTGTTATATGGAAGAAAAATTTCTAGTGAGTAAATTTCTGTTCAGTAAAATCATGGTAAATAGATATCTTAAAATATATATCACAAAAACACATTTTAGTTTGTTTTTAGGGATACAGATCAGTGAATTTTCAAAATTTACCACAAGCTACTTTAAAAAAAAAAGAGAAAAGAAAAACCTCATTCAAAAGTAAAGCAAACTGACAAAAGCCCTCAATTTTACTTTTCCTTATACTCAAATACAGACTTCTATTTCCTCTCCAGAACTTTTGCTCTTTTGGTATTTTATTTCTTGGTCAAGATTAAGTTGGAAGACAAAAAATAAGTGGGGAAGTAAATCAGTTTTTAGCATCTTATGTTCTTAGTAGAAAATATATACTAATGATTTAAATAAAATACTGAAAAGGCATCAAAAGACTATGTTTACTTTTGTCTTGCTAATTAAGTTGTTTTTGTTGAAAATTGAGCTAAACAATAGACATTTGCTTAATAAAACTAAACCCACATGCTGTGGATCTTTGTAGAATATTGTGACCCTGAAAAGAAAATATATTCTTTTTTATAGAAGAGATCTATAAAGAATGAATTTTGGACCCAGGAAGAAACACTCAAAGGGGAAACAACTACTGAAAGAAACTCATTTTTTGTCAAATCAAGGTATGAGGACATGATTGATAATGATTAATTCTTTTGAATAGAATTTTATACACGATTCAGTGTTCAACTCTTGTTTATATTTATAAGAAAATAATTTATATTGGAAATTTCAAATCCTTTATTTTGATAGCAGCGTTCATTTTAATAATTTAGAGTCTGTAAATTGATTCTATAATCTATAGCACATTATTTTTGTCTTTTCATAATTGAAACCATTTTCCCCTTTTCAGAGTGGCAAATATGTGGTAACTATGTTTGCACTTTAAAGACAGGAAGTTATCTTAATGTGAAGAAGAAAGGGGCAATGCCAAAAATATCACTATGTGAGGTACAGAATTTTTACAGATGTAATGTAGAAGTTCAGCAGTGATAAGCAGCTTGAAAATTATCCATTTATTTGTATCATTATCCAGTTATTTGGATCAACATGAGGTTAAACAGTATGTAAGGCACCAACTTAAACTTTATTTTTCCTCTGTTTTATTAGCACTTGATATAGTGCATCATTACCTAACATTTGTCTTCTAGTTTATGCTTTATTCTCAAAGGCTGACACTGTTGAGGGTTTCCTTAAATTGAAATAAATAATTGAGTATCTTCAGTAAGCGTTTGAACCTATTACAATGCAGAATATGGAAGGAGCCAAGTTAATCCTTCTTTAAGGAAGCAATGGTGGCTCAGCATTAAAAAATCCACCTGCCGATGCAAGAGACACAGGAGATGCAGGTTCGATCCCTGGGTCAGGAAGATCCCCTGGAGGAGGGCATGGCAACCCACTCCAGTATTCTTGCCTGGAGAACCCCGTGGATTCTCCCATGGGCAGAGGAACCTGGTTGGCTACAGTCCATATGGTCGCAAAGGGCTGGACATGATTGAAGTGACTGAGCACTCAAACACGTGCACAAGGAAGCAGTGGATTTAGAACTCCATGTCCAGAAGGGTGTAATTTGACCCCTCAGCCTATCTGTTTCATTGATTAGCAAAAACTTCTTTGTACTGAGTTTTGTTATACATAAATGGCTGAGCGAGTCTGTTTTTTCTTAAATCTGTAGGAAAATAATCACCAATTGTGTATTCTCGTAAATATTACACATTACACAGCTTTTACCTTCTGATATCCTGGACCTTTCTTATTTTCATTAGCTACTTTCTAAGTCTAGTTTTTCCTCATCTAGGTTTTTTCCTTAATCTTGCAAAATAATACTAAAGATTTCACTTTGTTTTATTACATGATGATGGAGCAGAGGGTCTTTGGAGTCCTTTTGTGGAGAGGCAGAGAAAGGACAAGTGGAAATAAGATCTCCAGTGCCTCTCTCCACGATGTTGTGGTTTAAGATCTTGCTTGTTAAGTGGCTGACCACATACTGGTGGTGGTGAAGTTTAAATTGTGATGCAGAGAACACGGCAGTCTCCATCCTTAGTACTTACACTCAACCCCCAAAATAAACAGATCAGATTAAATGATATATAAAAGAAAAAGACACTACTTCTTGTAGTATATGAATACGTATTGAAATATGTCTTAGGATAATGAGAGAGTTCTATTTTTCTCAAAGAGTTTTAAAGATTATCCAGATGCATTAATTGAGCTCAGATTATCTTGACCTTAAATTTCTGTAATTGGTTGTTTATAAATAGAAAAAGTCATCTATGGCTTGTCACATACAGTACTTAGAAAGTATTAACACCATTCTTTCTCCATTTAGCATATATGATAACAGGACGGAAAATATAAGTGAAGACAAAGTAGAAGATATTTGGATACCTCGAGAGGACAAAAGCAATCTTCCTATAGACTCTGCTTCAGAATCAGAGTATTCAACAGTAGAAGAATGTTTTCAGAGTTTAAGAAGGAAAAATTCAAAGCCATCTAAATCAAGGACTCAAAAAGCAGTGAATTTGGACCCTGTTAATAGGCACAGTTATCCACTAAGCTCAACAAGTGGAAATGCTGATTCACCAGTTATTTCCTCAAATATAATATCTCCCTATGCCTGTTTTTATGGATCATCTACAAGGAAGGTTAAATCCGGATGGCTTGACAAACTCTGTCCCCAAGGGTATGTGTTCTTTCTTTTTTTCTTTAAGGGCTTATTAAAAAAAAAAAAAAAAATTCAAGTGTATCCATTTCTAAACCTGCTAGGTTGCTGCAGCTCCTCCCCACTCCACCATATGCATACAGAAACAGTTTTGAGAGACTTTGATAGCATTTTTGCAAATGCTGTTTCTTTAGATATATGAGGGACATGTGCCATGTACTGTATGGAATTCTGGGCTAAAAGATTCTGAAAGCAATTTAAAACTGAAAGTCCTGATTTCACATCTAGATCCTTAATGTTAGTTTCTAACTTTGTACCAAAATGCGCTATCCTGTGTTTCAATTTGTAGCAAAGAAAAACAACACAGATTGAGTTAGTATTACTCGGCCCACGCTGTTTGGCTTTTGCTCATATTATAACAGTGTTCTGTTTGGGAATACAAGGCTTATTGTAGTTAGGGAAAAGTAGGTCATTGTTAGATTTTAGGCTTCACTGTTATAGATATATTGTTTTGAGTTTTGAATGTTGCACAAAAGGTCAGAGTCCCTTGAATATTATACTTTTAAAACAGATTTATCATTTCAGATGTTGACAAAGAAATGTCTGTCTTTATGCATTTTACAGTACTGAGAAATCTTTGGAGAGGGATTATGTTTAATTAGAATTGTTTTCTGAATTTTGAGTGTCCTTTTGAAATATTTACTGGAAATGTTTCTCATGAATTATTAAATTATTTTGGGATTAAGAAGAGGTGGCAAGAATACACAGAAGAACTGTACAAAAAAGATCTTCACGACCCAGATAATCATGATGGTGTGATCACTCACCTAGAGCCAGACATCCTGGAATCTGAAGTCAAGTGGTCCTTAGGAAGCATCACTATGAACAAAGCTAGTGGAGGTGACAGAATTCCACTTGAGCTATTTCAAGTCCTGAAAGATGATGCTGTGAAAGTGCTGCACTCAATATGCCAGTTGGAAAACTCAGCAGTGGCCACAGGACTGGAAAAGGTCAGTTTTCATTCCAATCTCAAAGAAGGCAATGCCAAAGAATAATCACACTACTGCACAATTGCACTCATCTCACATGCTAGTAAAGTAATGCTCAAAATTCTCGAAGCCAGGCTTCAGCAATACGTGAACCATGAACTTCCAGATGTTCAAGCTGGTTTTAGAAAAGGCAGAGGAACCAGAGATCAAATTGCCAACATCCGCTGGATCATTGCAAAAGCAAGAGAGTTCCAGAAAAACGTCTATTTCTGCTTTATTGACTATGCCAAAGCCTTTGAGTGTGTGGATCACAATAAACTGTGGAAAATTCTGAAAGAGCTGGGAATACCAGACCACCTGACCTGCTTCTTGAGAAACCTGTATGCAGGTCAGGAAGCAGCAGTTAGAACTGGATATGGAACAACAGGCTGGTTCCAAATAGGAAAAGGAGTATGTCAAGGCTGTATATTTTCACCCTGCTTAGTTATCATATGTGCAGAGTACATCATGAGAGAAACACTGGGCTGAAAGAAGCACAAGCTAGAATCAAGATTGCCGGGAGAAATATCAATCACCTCAGATATGCAGATAACACCACTCTTAATGGCAGAAAGTGAAGAGGAGCTAAAAAGCCTCTTGATGAAAGTGAAAGAGGAGCGTGAAAAAGTTGGCTTAAAGCTCAACATTCAGAAAACTAAGATCATGGCATCTGGTCCCATCACTTCCTGCCAAATAAATGGGGAAACAGTGGCTGACTATTTTTCTGGGCTCCAAAATCACCGCAGATGGTGATTGCAGCCATGAAATTAAAAGACACTTACTCCTTCGAAGGAAGGTTATGACCAACCTAGAAAGCATATTAAAAAGCAAAGACATTACTTTGCCAACAAAGGTCTGTCTACTCAAGGCTATGGTTTTTCCTGTGGTCATATATGGATGTGAGAGTTGGACTATAAAGAAAGCTGAGTGCTGAAGAATTGATGCTTTTAAACTGTGGTGTTGGAGAAGACTCTTGCGAATCTCTTGGACTGCAAGGAGATCAAACCAGTCCATCCTAAGGGAGATCAGTCCTGGGTGTTCATTGGAAGGACTGATGTTGAAGCTGAAACTCCAATACTTTGGCTACCTGATGCGAAGAACTGACTCATTGGAAAAGACCCTGATGCTGGGAAAGATTGAGGGCAGGAGGAGAAGGGGATGGCAGAGAATGAGATGGTTGGATGGCTTCACCAACTCAGTGGACTTGGGTTTGGGTAAACTCTGGGAGTTGGTGATGGACAGGGAGGCCTGGTGTGCTGTGTTTCATGGGGTTGCCAAGAGTTGGACATTGCTGAACAACTGAACTGAACTGAAGTCTCTCCTGTTTAAGTTGGTGTGGTATGTGTCCTTATGTTGTGCTGGTTATCTTACTCTTCCTTTGAAAAGAAGCATCATTTCTAGAAAGCATTATTTTCACCTAAAATAAATTTTGTCAGCAAAAAAAAACCAGAAGAAGAATTAGTTGACTAATGGGAGAAATACTATTTCTTAAGAAAGAAAAAAAATGCTGAGCACTTTTGTGGTTAGTAGTGATATAGTTAATATTTCAGCAAATCAGATATAGACTAAACTGAAGCAGAGTACTTCTTAGTATCAGGTATTTTTGTCACCTTTCTGGTTCCATTCGGGTGACAAAATAGTCAAATGTATCTGTTTTTATCAATCATCAATATTATTGGTAAATGCATAGTCAGATTGCAAAGGTATGAGTCATTACTCAAATATACACACTGGTGGAATGAAGCAGTGAGCTGGAATAGTCTCAGATCTCTCATTTCTGTAGAACTTAAATATTAGGGAGATCCCAGCCCTCTAAGCATCACTGGAAGATTTAGCAAACTCTTACAGGGCCCCCAGCAGCTGTGATTTCCTGTGTGATCTCTGATGGCACCTTGGTCTACAGGGTTAGTATGTTTATGCTCCAGGCACCTGAGAAAGCTTCACTATTAACTTGTCACCTCTGGGACAGTTAGAACGTTATGTCTCTCTTTATCAGAACTCTGACTTTCATCCTTTCTATTCTGAACCAGCCTAAGGTTAGAGGATGTAATTTTGTGAGATTTTTATTTTTCCATTTTAGGGAAAATAATTGAGTTTTCTGACTTCAGAGTCTTTTTCCAGTAGACAAGGATAGGAAAGGAAACAAAGGAGCTTGTTATATCACCAAGAAATTTGAAAGCTCTTCTCTATGATTATATTACTAAAACTTAAGAGAAATATGTGTAATTGGCCAAGAAGCCTGTGTTTATTAGACCACAAGTAGAATTTTCCATTTTTCCTTTTTTCTAATTAGACTCTGTAGGCTGTGGTGAGAGCGTTTGATGCTCATTACTTAGACAAAATGGTGCCTATCCATTGCTTACGCAGAGGGTGCTGAGCTTTATCTCATGGCCACACAACCTCTTTGGTGCAGGTGGCAGTGATTTTGATGGTGTTCTAAATTCTGTAGAGAAAGTATTAGCAACCTTTTTCTGTAAAAGCTCAGATAATATGTACTTTAATCTTTATAGCCATATGATGTCTGTGGGAGTTCAGTAACTCAGCCATTGGAGCATGAAAGCAGCCACAGGGAAGGTGTAAACTGGTGAATGAGGCTGTGTTTCAATGAAACTTTATTTATAAACACATCTAATGGGCCATGTTTGGCTTGTGGGACATAAGAGTGTAAAACTGATTCAGCGATGTGGCTGAAAGCTCATACCAGCTTCCTCCATCTCCCTTGGGCCCCATGTTGAAAATTATAACCTAGATTACAGAAGGGGAAAGCTGCTTTATTATTCTATCAAGTCTAGGTCTAATCAGAAGCAGAATCCCTCTTTGAGGGGCTATCCACTTATTCTTTCAGCCCTGTGTGCTTATAGCCAGAGAACAACATGGCTTATACCTTACCTTCCTCAAGGTCTTGCTCTAAAGTCTCCTTTGCATTGAGGCCCTGACACTAAAGTTAATATTATCTCTTCCCCCTCTCCCACCACCCCATCACTCCCTTAACTGCTTTGTTTTTCTCATCGCTCAGACACTAGCATTTATTTAATGCATAAGTGCTCCATGGGGACACATCTCTATTGGGTTTTGTTTACTGCAGTATCCTCAGCAGCTGAAAGGTTGCCTGGCAGTGGTAGATAACTCAGTGTATGTTGTGGGATGAATTAGTAAAAAAAAAAAAACCTAGTGTTAGACATCATTTCTTTTCAGTTTTCCTAAAATATCTATTTTTAAAAAAATTTATAGTAATGTAATAGAAACTAAACTCCAAACACTGTAATGATTGGAAATCTACCTATTCTATTGATAATGCTGGTGTACATCAGCAGAGCAATGGACTCTCAGTGTTTTTATTGAAATTCTGTTTAATCCCTTAAGACAAGTACAAGTGTTGTCAGAACAGTTTAAAGCAAATAATAACCATACTCAGTTATCCTTCTCCAAGTGATGTTTGAAACTGTCCTAGGTCATGAGTGACATTAAACAAAGTAATCAAATTCATAATCTGGATTTATTTTACATGATTGAGTGTCTGTTTGCTTTGAAATGGAAATGCCAGTTCTGAATCAACACACAGTATGTGAAAACTGCCCAATATTTAGTAAGAAAATAATTGTATAACACCATGCAACTAGAGAAATATGGAAACACTTCCAGCTGAGCTTAAAGTATGAAAATTTATTTAAGTATTTGAGTGAACTAATTATAATATAGATTTATACTATTGGTTTTAAAAAATAAATGAAAAAAAAATGTTAGTAAAATGTTGAACTTGGGCCTGTTACTAGTGTTTCAAACAAGTCAAGCAAATGAAAAATAGTCTTGTGCTTAAAAAAAAAAAAAAAAAAAAAAACCTACTGGTTTCGAGGATAAAATACCAAGTCTCTTTCCTTCCTCTTTCCTATTTGTAACTCATAAGCTCAGGCTTTTCAGTAAGCCTGAGTAGATGCAAATATGGAAGACTGGATAGAATTTATTACAAAATTTCCTGAATATAGAACTCAGAGGAAGAGTCCTGTGAATTGCTCTAAAGAAAAGAGAAACATGGTTGAATGTGCTTCTGGAAGAAGCACAATTGAAATATCCAAGAATATTTGCAATTAGAATACCCATTTGACTTCTTAACCTGGTGTTCCCTAAGGAGGTTTGTGTGTTCACGACTTGCTATAATGCACCAAGCATATTTATAAACAACTGCAGTGTATCTCAAGGAATTTGCATTTTATTTGCCAAGATGTTTAACAACTTTGTTTGCTTGTTGTTGGTGTTCAGTCAGTAAGTCGTGTCCGACTCTCTGCGACTCCATGATCTGCAGCACACCAGACTTAATTCTTCTTTAAAAATTATTAATTTTTTAACTATAGAGAAGCATTGTGTAGAAATCTGAGTCTGGGGCAGCAGGAGCTGAACATTTAAGGCTAATACAGCAATGTGTGAACATAATACACTTAAATTAGGGAAGAATACAACGAGCAAAGTGTGTTCCATGTCTTTTTTGTGTCTTCCTCTTAAGGCGGAAAAAAAATACAAAGAAAGATAAACTCAAAAGACAAAGTATAACAGTTGGTACAGAAAGGTCCACAGAGTATAGAATCATGAGGTTGCAGAGGGGCTGAGAAAACATTTCTTCAAAGATCATCTCTGGAGGAGGAATACCAGCTCAATGACCTTTGGAAAATGCCAGTTAAAACCATTTTAACTGGCATTTTTAGCTGAAGCACTTTTCAGACTAGAGGGAGTGAAAAGGCACTGATATGGGTGATATCTGGATGTCCTGAAGTCTACGAGATAAATAGAGGGATTAGTTGAAGTTATTTTATGGAAGAAACAAATTAGACTCTAGGATCAGGAAGGAAAATCAGGCAGAGAATTACATGTCCAGGTTGAACACAGAACTAGGGAAAGTGAAAAAGCCAGAGATCAAATATCAAAAAAGGCAAATCCCAAGCAGTGGTTGAGGGATCACTTGGGAGCCAGTAACCCAGGACTTGGAGGATATTGGAGCTTATACTGTAGGTTCCTTTGTCAGTGCTGACTTCCCAGACTGTGCCCAGAGTCTCCAGGGCTGCTGTGGTGGAGTGACTCTCTACCTGCTCCGTAGTGGGTAAAGACCTCCAGCCTCCCCAGAATGCTGTCCTGTAGTCAGCCTTTCAGTGAAAGGCAGATGTAATGGAAAATTGACAAGTCTCTGACCAGAGGGAAAGTGAAAGTCATTCAGTCGTGTTCGACTCTTTGTGTCCCCATGGACTAGTCCATGGAGTTCTCTAGGCCAGAATACTGGAGTGGGTAGCCTTTCCCTTCTCCAGGGGATCTTCCCAACCCAGGGATTGAACGCAGGTCGTGGATTCTGTACCAGCTGAGCCACAAGGGAAGCCCAAGAATACTGGAGTGGGTAGCCTATCCCTTCTCCAGCGGATCTTCCTGAATCGAACTGGGGTCTCCTGCACTGGAGGCGGATTCTTTACCAATTGAATTATCAGGGAAGCCCACACCTTTTGAACTTGAATCTTAAGTCTCTGACAAAAAGTATTTTTTTATAGTATAAGACTAGTTGGCCATTTCTCAAACCACACATCACTTGTGAAGAATGTGCCAAGCAAATAAAGTTTCCCAATTTTATCTGTAGTTTGAGGAGAAAATTTTTAGTTTTAGTGTTTATTAAAATAGCATAACTGTTTCTTTCAGTCAGTCTAGCTAGCAAAGTGAATGAAAATGTTGGAATCAGAAATTAGAATTGTCAGGCTATTGCTCTTTTCCTGTGTGACTCAGTTTCTCAGAACCTCTGTATCCCACACTTAAAAATGTAAGGTCAATTGCATTTCCACAAATCTTCTAATTCTCAGCCACCTGCCCTTCCTTTATAGTCGCTTCCAGAGTCACTTGTGTGTATATCTCCTGAGACTCTGAAATTTTGTGAGTAAACTTGTTTTCCCTTCAATTTGATCTGTTGCAGGCTTAGCAGTCAGCTCTCTGAAACCTCCTGAGTTGGTTCCATCCCTTCTTGTGCTTTCCTGATACTGTTCTTTACATCTCTGTTCAATGTTAGTTTGTAAGTTTTTATTTATTTTTATTTGTTTTTTCATCCTTTGCGATTTACATATACCATGTCATGTAAGAACAAAACTCTTTGTAAATGTTATCAAAATTGTAAGTCACATATTGAAATGCATCCTTTATCGTTGACTTCTACGAGTCCTTTTGGCACTTGAGATTTTACATTAAAATTTCTTTTTTCCTCATTTAAAGCAGAGATGGAAGGTGGGATTTTACAAATTTTTTTTTTTTTTTTTTGGTCTCAACTCATTTTGGTTCATCGGAGAAGGCAATGGCACCCCACTCCATTACTCTTGCCTGGCAAATCCCATGAATGGAGAAGCCTGGTAGGCTACAGTCCATGGGGTCTCGAAGACTCGGACACGACTGAGAGACTTCACTTTCGCTTTTCACTTTCATGCATTGGAGAAGGAAATGGCAACCCACTCCAGTGTTCTTGTCTGGAGAATCCCGGGGATGTTGGAGCCTGGTGGGCTGCCGTCTATGGAGTTGCACAGAGTCGGACACAACTGAAGTGACTTAGCAGCAGCAGCGTTTTGTTTCATATTTTCTTGGAAATAGTCATTTTGGTTTGCTTAAAAGTGAAGAAATGCACTTTAGAAATACACGCTAGAATAGAAAAGTGCTGAATATTTATAGAAATATAATTCCTTGGATGGGTATCTATAAAATACTTTATACTAATACTGCAGGATTTGAAAGCTTTGTACTTAAGAGCTATGAGATAAAATGATTAGCTAAATTAAAAACGAGTAGTTAAATAAAAGTCTGGATTTTTGGAAATTGTACAAAAAATATTGAGTCTAGTTAGGGTTAGAGCAGAAAATAAGATAAAATATGCACCGGCTTCTTCAGCATTATGTAAGCAAGGCAGGTGAGTCTGAAACAGCATATTTACGATATCTTTTTCTTAGATATTTTTGAAATAATTGAAAAGTATGTTTGTGATGATTAATAAAAGTCATACATTTTGACTTAGTTACTTTTCAGTTGTGTGATATTTAAAAATGACAATTTGGTAGCCTTTACCACTTTAATGTCATTGGTTAGCATACTGATCCAATTTTTAAAGAGTTAAAAGATACATTAAAACAAATAAAAACCTTGCTGGCACTTCAGATTAAAATTAAATAGGAGTGCCTTTATGTAAGTACTTCATAGAGATTTAATTGTTTGTATATACACGGTTGTTTAAAAAGAACTTTTAAAATACAGTTTTTGAGACAACAAAAACCAACACCAGGTGGCGAGACTATATTTAAGATAGCAGTTGACACTTTACACCAGCTGCCCTACCAGAACTCAAGGGAAGAGCTTATAGAAAGCAATAATACTGAACCTACCTTATAAATTATTGTAAAAAAAACTTCTCAAAGCAATGTTTTCCTTTAGGATCCTAACAACAAAATAGTATAAAACCGAGACTAATAGTTTTCTTGTCTGCTTTAACCTATTTTCCTGAAGGAATTCTGAAGTACTTTGCAGAATTGAACTCACGTATCAAATGGGTGGAGGTCAAATGTTACTGCGACCTGAAGAAATATGAAGGTGCTTTGCTGTAAAAATGTACCAGCATCTGTTTTGTGTAGTTGTTACGAGCACAGATTTAGGGACCAGACTGCCTGAATTTTCTTCATAGAAATGATCTTTATTAATTGTGTGACTTGGGCAAATTATTTAACTTGCCAGTCCTTCAGTGCCTTCATCTGTAAAATGGGAATATTTTTGCCTCTTATGGTTGTTTGGAGGATTAAATGAATTAATATTTAGGTATATCTTGCTACAGTGTCTAGAACAAAGCACTATATAAGTGTTTGCTATTTTTATTATCAAGATTATTGTGCCAGATAAGTTCTTTATTGACTGAGGTTTTAAAATCTGTGTGTAAATTAATCAGTATTTCAGATATAATTTGTGTCATGTGATGGTAGGAACACAGATTAAAGTGACATTGTTTTTATATCTTGTCTTTTTCAACATTTACTAAATGTTAATTGAAATTTAAGGGAAAGGTATAAGTTATGTTAGAGAAAGCTTTTAAAGTACTTTAGCAACCTCTAATTGTCTGTAATAGATCAATTTTACATACTTACCCTGGAATTAGTTGCTGGATATTAAGTAGACTTTTATAAATATATGAGAAATATTTAATTCTTACACAAAAAAGATAATTCTTAAAAATCAACTATTCATAACTTTCTTTTTAAATTTAAAATTGTATTGACATTTAGAAACATAGTGCATCTTAAGCTCTCCCTTTTATGCAGTTGAAATTTTGATTAAATTTTAGAGTTTGCCAGTTCAAATCCAAGTGTCCATTTGGCAGAAAGGGGACTTATATTGTGAGATAGTATCTAAGTACAAGTTCTTATCTTTAACCAATTGGTAGAATTTAGTATTGAAGTTCACATGCAGAAAATAGCTAATTTAATGTTGACACATTTAATGAATAAAATAGATTATATGTGTAATTTTAGAAACATTTATTAATTTTCATCTTTAAATAGGAAGATACAAAATGCACATACCTTAAAAAATATATTTTAAAAAGATGTAACTGTGAAATGTATTTTAAAATTACATGGGAATATTGATGAATTACAAAGTTTTTGTCAGAAAAATCTGATCTTTAGTATTTGAAAAGAACAAAAAAAGAAATTAAGGATAAAGTGGTTTAGTTAGTAATTTATTTTCTCTATCCATAAAATGAGAATTTGAGGAAGCATCTTACAATGAGAAATACATTTATTTGTTATTCTATGCACTAGATATTGACCATATTTTATATGCTAAAAACTGGTAGTCGTTGGTTTTACATTGATCAAAAAAACATGGTTTCTGTGCTTAAGAATCTCTGTATCTATTGAATAGTATGGGAGATGGAGGACACAAAATAAATGTATAATTGAAAATTCTCCTAAGTGCCATTAAGTAAAGAAATGGAGCAAAAGGCCAAAGGAACCTGAAGGATTTGTGTTACTCAATGGTGGCCACTTAGGGGAATGACTTTTGAGCTGAGATCTCAAGGACAAGCCAGCCATGTGAGGAGCAGGCAGCATTTTCTTGGCATATGGGAAGGCAGGCTGCAAGACAAAAGAGAGTCTAGAGAGAGGAGACAGTATGGTTGGAAGACAGTGTCCACAGAATAGGTACCCACAGATTTGATGCCTGGCTGGATGAATGAATGATAACAGAAGTAATGTTTCAATGGTAGGGTTGCAAAGTGGCTGTCTTCAACTACAAAACAGTTGATTTTTCAGCTGCCACACTCTCATTCCATGTCATTGTGGGCTTGGATTTGTCTTATTTACCTGATCTTTCATAGCTTATTAGACAGATTTAACCTTTATACTGTGTAGTACAGCAGCAATTAGAAGCAAAGGATTAGAGACATATCTAATCCTTTAGATACACATCTCACAGCATCTTAAAAACATAGTGCTTAGTGAAAAAAAGTGAGAAACAATGAGATCTATAGCACCATGCCATTTATGTAAATTAAAAATACATGTTTTGTGAACTTATGGCCAGTGGGAGGAAGGCATAAGTTAGGGAGTTTGAAATGGACATGTATGCACTGCTTTATTTGAAAGGGATAACCAATAAGGACCTACTATATAGCACATGGGACTTATAGCACATGGGACTCTGCTGAATGTTATGTGGCAACCTGGATGGGAGGGGAGTTTGGGGGAGAACAGCTATATGTATATGTATGGCTGAGTCCCTTTGTTGTTCACCTGAAACTACCATAACATTGTTAATCAGCTATACCCCAATACAAAATAAAAAGGTAAAAAAGAATAATGGGTTAAAATGGCTGAACCCACGCAATAGTCACCTGGTAGCTGAGAAAATCAAACTGGTTGGAGTATCTTATGAGTTCAGTCTCTCAAGAGGCCGAGGTTTTGGTTGACTTTCTTCAGAAAGCCAAGTATTAAGTGTGTTCTTTGTAGTCAGTGCCTAAGAGGAGAAATGTAGCTAGGCATGTGGTAGCATCTCTGACTGATCTCTGAGCTGTTTGCCCTCCCTCTTCCCCTACTCATTTTCCTGGATGATGCCTCAGACCTCAAACTGTCTGGAATTCTAAGAAAATTTTAAGTCCAAGTGACTGCAACTAAACAATCTTAAACAGGGTAAAGTAGGTTCTAAACTCTTTTTACTCTGTGCTTTGGCAGGTTTTGAAACTCTGAATCTAACTCTGAGGTTTCAGAAGTGATTATTTGAGTGCTGGTCAGTTGAGGTTTTACTTGTCATCTTGCTGTTTTGCTAAGGGGACATTTGTTGCTTAATCATGTCACTCTTTTATTCAACAGATTATTTTTTAGTGCCATATTTGTCTCTGTGTTAGTTGCTGATCATATAGTGGAGAATGAAATATCCTTGGACTTTGTCCTTGTAAAGCGTAAGAACTGGTGTGGGAGACAGACATTAAGCAACTCAACAAACATAACTACAGACTGTGTTAAGTGCAGCGAGGAAAAGGAGAGGGTGCTTTCAGAGAAGAACTTTGTGATTTGCTTTGGATTGGTTCTCAGGGGAGGAATGTCTGTGTGGGTGGTTAAGTGGAACTCTGAAAGATAAGGAGTAGTTAGCCAATGAATTAGAGGGGTAATGGAAGGTCTAAGGCCTTTATCTCCTACAGATGTTGATTATTTTTATTCTAAAATGGGAGATTATATGCACTACTGAACTCTGCTGCTGCTAAGTCGCTTCAGTGGTGTCCGACTCTGTGCGACCCCATAGACGGCAGCCCACCAGGCTCCCCCGTCCCTGGGATTCTCCAGGCAAGAACACTGGAGTTTGTTGCCATTTCCTTCTCCAATGCATGAAAGTGAAAAGTGAAAGTGAAGTCACTCAATTGTGTCCGACTCTTTGCGACCCCATGGACTGCAGCCCACCAGGCTCCTCCGCCCATGGGATTTTCCAGGCAAGAGTACTGGAGTGGGGTGCCGTTGCCTTCTCTAGTTTACTACTATTCAGCATGTAAGATGGGTAGACGCCTGACACAAAATCTTGATTTCTTGAGTTAGTGTTGAGATTGTGTGGGAGGGAGGGTGTCTAGTTACCTGCCTTTAAGTGTGACAGATCAACATGAAATGAGCTAAGTGATTTTATTCAATGTATAATTATTGTGTATTTGCTTAGTATTTCTTTACCTTGTAACTCTTAATGCTGGCAATTTGAAGAACCTTTGGGTCTGTGAAGAAAGTAAAAACCAACACTGTTGGATGTTGTAAGGTTAAGAGAACACATGGCATGCCAAGAGAAGTTAAAAAGCAGCAGAACATTGAGGGAATAAGCTGGAAAGAACAAGGTAGTTGGTTATGGTTATATAATTTTAAGGTCTTGTCATAGTCTTACGCTTATATGTGACAATGTTATCCACACCAGTGGATTTTGAAATTTCTCTCAGATCAATTTGCTCTAATTTTATCTAAGGAGAATAATTTGGCTAACGATCAACGTGGGCGGCTTGCTGTATTTCATTAGAGTAGCAAGTGTGTGGGCTCAGGAAGTAGCCCGGAAGACAAGTTCTCCACACTTTGTGAAGTGCTTTTTCTATCTTTAAATCTTCTGAAAACCGCAGAAAGTTATACAATTTCTTTAGCTTAAATGTGTTAGAAAACTGCAAAAGGAAAAGGTAGAGCTGGTTATCCACTTAGTTTAGAGATGACTTTTAAAATAGGAAGTTAGTTTTTGTATATTATCTGTGATAAAGGCCAAAGGTATCTTGATTGTGTCAGTTCACGCTGAGTCATGTAGAGAATAGACAGTCAAAACCTTGAGGACTGTCTGACTTTGGTGAAAGGGACTGAAAAACAAAACAAGCCCAAGGAGAAGTGGGTCTTCAGTTTTCCCTTATATAGTCAGGATGATTTTTTTTTTTCTCCTTTATGCCTAAATAAAGAACAGATGATGACATAATTTTGCTTTGCTTCTCTAGTCAACAACCATTTCAAACTGCATTTGCCTTTCATATGGTTCTTTTTCTCAAAATGTTAATGTTTCAGCGAATTTTGGATGATTGCAAATGATTCTCTATATTTAGATAGGGCCTTTTCAGCTTATTTGATCAGAATTAAATATGTCTATGTAAATCCAATTGACAAAGCTTTGTTATTTTAGCAAAATATTATTAATGCTCCAAAGCAGAGATTTAAAAACTAAGATAAAATGTTATAATCTTAATGAAAGATAAAAATTCTTATTATCAATGCTTTCATTAAGGGATTCTCCCTTGAAAGGATATGATGTGATGATCATATTTTTGTCCACACTTTGTTTTCTACTTTATACTTGTGGGGATGACGCTGTAAGTTACACGGTAAAAAATAATGACCCTGTTAGAAGTATCCTTTTTAAAAACACCTAGGTCAGCTGATTAGAAAGTGTCATTGTATGCATTGTCTTTCCTCTGTACCATGGCCTAAACTGCATCGTCACAGCCTATTGTTTTCTTTACTGTTTTAACAGCAGCAAGTGGGAATGTACTGAAACACAGTTATGTTACAAATGCATTTAAAATCCAAGTTCATGGTTCTTAAAAATGTGAAATGACAATTTCATGTATTTTACAGAAAACGCATGTTTCAGAAGAGATGGGTGAAATTTGATGGCCTTAGCATTTCTTATTACAATAATGATAAGGTAAGTATATTTTACAGTTTTAAAGGATTGTCCTGTGTGTGCTGAATTTATTTCAATAAACTAAGCACATGATTTGGTCTTTAGGTGTTGGATTATCAAGATGAAAAGAATTTGCATAGGGTAGAACACTTAACTCTTTTCATAGGTTAACTTTTTCATGGTGCATAAAAACATGTATCTAACAATTATTTGTGGAGAATCTCCTACAAACTACTAGAATTGCTATAGATGATATACAGATATATAGGAAATTGCCTTCATTTTAGGTAGCACTAAGAATGTTTAGAAAACAATACCACAAAGGAGAAGTTACTTTGTTCTCTAGAAGGGCTATGAAGGAACCAAGGAATGCTTCTTGCATGAGATTTTTAATGGCCATGAATTTTGAAGAAAGGAGTTTGTACGTAGAGTAAACAGAAAGAGCAGGACTTGATAGCTGATAGAATGAGTTGCCCAGATTCTTTGATGGGAAAATAGTGTATGTGAGGGAGACTAATGGCTGATGAAGCTGAGAAGGTTGGGTCTGGAGTTCCAGCTCATTGAAAATCTTAAAGTGCTAGGGCTTAAAATGTATTCTTTAAGCAGTTGAATCTTAATGACATGTACTGTTTTCATCAGGTGCTTCTTCATTAGGTATGAGAATGTCTTTATTCTTAAGAGCTGTAGACGGAGATATTTTGGAGTGAAGTGTCATGAAACCTGAAAATGTCTCAAATTTACCTCTCTCTATATACTTTATATACATTTATATATCGTAGATGTATATGTATATGCACACATACATAGTTAGGTAAAACAAAAAAGTTGCAATGTTAACAAGTGTCAAATTGAGGTAGAGGTTATGAATGTTCATTGTACTAATCTTTCAACTTCTATGTGTTTGAAAGTTTCCTCAAATAAAAAGTTGGTACTGATAAATATAACTGATTTTTTTGTTAGATAAAATCATATAATTTTATAATCTTAACTTTACATTCTTTTAATATGTAAACAACAGTTAACCACATTCTCTTATTTAAAGTTTATAGTCTAACATCATCTTCTCATTAGCGATTTTTCACTGCCTTATATTGGTGTTATTTCTGGCTTGAACATTGAGGTAGATTCCTTTTCATATATCGATTCTTCGGTGCTACAGGATGAAGAGCATAAGCTTTTAGAAAGAAAGTAATACACCACTGCTGCTGCTGCTGCTGTTAAGTCGCTTCAGTCGTGTCCGACTCTGGACGACCCCATAGACGGCAGCCCACCAGGCTCCCCCGTCCCTGGGATTCTCCAGGCAAGAACACTGGAGTGGGTTGCCATTTCCTTCTCCAGTGCATGAAAGTGAAAAGTGAAAGTGAAGTCACTGAGTCGTGTCCAACTCTCAGTGACCCCATGGACTGCAGCCTACCAGGCTCCTCCGTCCATGAGATTTTCCAGGCAAGAGTACTGGAGTGGGGTGCCATTGCCTTCTCCAAGTAATACACATTGCATGCTAAAACACAAAGGCTAGTAGGAAGTGTAGAGAAGTGTTCATTGGTTTTACTTTGCAGGGATCACTATAAACCATCAAGTAGATTTAAACATACCTCTTTTAATGTTTGCAGGATGATGAGATGAATATTTGTAAATGCTAGTTTTCTACCTTAGCTGCTATTTTTAGTTTTGCTTGTTGATTTGAATATCCAGGCAATTTCTGTAACGTAGGGTGGTTATAATGTACTCTGTGTACCTGATGCAATCTCACCCCTGGTTTTCTTCATCACCTGTGCCCTTCTCTGATTTGCTTGAAATGAGGAAGTAAACTATTCAGAAGTGAGGCAGGCTTCCCTGTCATCAGGCTTATTATCCCCTTCTGGCGGAGAGAATGTCTAGTATCTCTGACCAACCAGATTCATTCTATCCTTTAAAAGCTCATCTCAACTGCATTGAGGAGATGAGCACCTACCCACCTTGATGCAATAAAGATGATGCAGCCTTGGCTTGAAATTGAGATAAAAAGTTTATGATAAAACAAATTATAGGGATTGCTATGGTGGTCCTGTGTTTTGGATTCCATGCTCTCAATGCCAAGGGCCTGGGCTTGATCCATGGTTGGGGAGCTAAGATCCTAAGCCGTGTGGTATGGCCAAAATCTCTCTATATATACATATACATATATGTATATGTATATGTGTATATATATATATTACAAATTCTTTAGCTTCACATTAAAATTTTTAAAAATGTTAAATTGTTTCCTATGGCATTTTGTTCCTTTGCTATTCAGATGATTGGTGTCATGTTGGCAAAAGAACCCCAAGACCACTAGATTAGGTGTTTCCTAAAAGGAGATGTAGTTTCTGTTGTGACCCTTCTGGCTGAAGGGCTGGATTGGTGGACTGGGAAGAGAGGACTGTAAGGCCAGTGGAAAGGGCACAGGTGGGGCCATAGCTGCCATCTCAGCTGGGTGTGGAGTTTTCATTGTCCTGAGCACCTATGAGTTGGGTCTTTCAGTGTTCTTTTTTTTTAGGAATCTATCTTTTCACTGTAGTGGCTGTTTGTTGCAGTGTGCGGGCTTCGCATTGTGATGGCTTCTCATGTTGTGGAGCATGGGCTCTAGGGCATGTGGGCTTCAGTAGTTGTGGCGCTTGGACTCACTAGTTGCAGCTCCAGGGCTCTTGAGCACAGGGTCACTAGCTGTGGCACATGAACTTAATTGCTCTGTGACATGTGAGATCTTCCTGGGCCAGGGATCAAATCCGTGTCTCCTGCATTGGCAGGCAGATTCTTGATCACTGAGCCACCAGGGAAGCCCCTTCCAGTGTTTAAATATACACTTGAGGGGCATGTGGCCGGGCTTTCAGGAGGTAGTTTGCAGAGTTGCCTATTCCCTTAGTTTTCTTCTGCTTTTCTCAGTGCCACTCAATCATGTCTCAGCAAGGCCTTTTCAATTGTATTACTGAAAATGGCATCATCCCAGCAGGTTTGATATCTTGTCACCTGCCAAGAGATCTGACTCACCCTCCTCTCACTCAGCTGTGGGCAGAATTGCCCTGTGGTCCTTTCATTGTCTGCAAGTGGTAGATAAATGACAAACTTGACCTAAATATCTGTGTGTGATAGGCTCCGGGGATGCTTTAGAATTTCTTTCCTCCAGGAAGATTTTACACTCTGAAAAACGCAGTCATTTTGAGCCTGGTGTCATTGAGTTTTCTTTTTTTTCCCCTCTGTATTGTCTTTATCATGTGCTGGAAGAGAAATGTAAAGTCACCTCTATAGTGTTAAAAAATTTCGAGATTGATCTTGATAATTCATAATAGTCATAAATGAGCCTTTAGAGAAACTGCAGCTTCCTAAAGTTCAAGTGACATAGTACTTTGCTTCTTAAGTACATTTTGATCACTTCTGGGGGAATCATTTTTCTATTACTCTTCTATAAGTACTGACCTGTTAAATAACATTATTGTAGATATGGGGGTGAGGAGTTATGTTTTTAAGGAATTAAAAAAAATTATCTGAAGAGATTTAGTGGAAGGGAAATCTCCTTTTAAAAATTCCTATGTGTTTCCCTACAATCCTGCTTGACTTTTCTCTACTGAAAAATTGGATAATGGTAAAATTTTATTCAACAAATAGTTAATTATCCCATTAGAGATACGTATTTCATAAACTCCTCTAATTCTTAGGCAAACTGCAACTTGAGAATGGACCACCTAGAAGTGATAAATGCTTTTGAATACTCTGAATTTTTCATTATCTGATCTCAGCCAGTACAAACTTACAGTCAGATAGACCCTTCCACTGTTCCAAGGGTGCTGGGCCCCTTCACATCTCTCAGGCTGCCTGACAGTGGAGAGATAGTCTCTCCCTCCTATCAGTTCCTAGAGCCCTTAGTAGTCCAGTACAGCTTGGTACCTGCCTGTATTTATTGAATTTTTCTTTGCTAAACTAGTCATGTCATGTCTGTCTGTGCAGGGACTTTTTTCAACAGTATCAGGGTACAGCTGTGAAAAACTTGGGCATATCTTTTCATGTAGTCTCACCTATTTGGTTTTGCTCTTCCCTCTGAATCCATTAGACATTACAGTCCATGAAAGTCCTGTGCAAACTTCAAGGCCCATCTTGTTCATCTTCATGAATCTTTCCTTTATTCTCTCCAACTATGGCATTTGAACAATAATATGCAGGAAAAGTGAGAAGGAACATAGCTGAAAGTAGGGAAGCAAATCAGGAGAGTGTGAAGTAAATCAGGCATTAATTTATCAGATGTAGGCTATATGGGCCAGTGGAAGTATTAAAAAATAAATTTAGAAAAATACTAAAAATGAGCTGAGTTTGTATAATTGTGATTGATTGGGCATAAGATTCATTCATTCAGAAAATATATAATACTGATTATGTGAAAGGTGATGAAGGAAATAGAACTATGATGCACAGTCAGTTTAGAAAGACTGTATTAATCAGATGATCACTAGTAAATATAAAGATCATCATTTAAATTAGAGTTAGTAATTGTTATAGAGGAAGAGCACAGGTACCTATTAAATTAAGGCTTTCTTCCTGGGTCAGGATGAAGGGCCTGAGAGAAAAGCCGAGTCGGAGGACTTTTTTCAGGAATATAAATTCCTTGGTGGCTCAGAGGTTAATGCGTCTGCCTGCAATGTGAGAGACCTGGGTTTGATCTCTGGATCAGGAAGATCCCCTGGAGAAGGATATGGCAACCCACTCCAGTATTCTTGCCTGGAGAATCCCATGGACGGAGGAGCTTGGTGGGCTACAGTCCACGGGGTCGCAAAGAGTCAGACACGACTGAGCGACTTCACTTTCATATGCTGAAACAGGAAAAGAAATGGAAGCAGTAAGTATGTGAAGATTCCTGTGTAAAGTGGTGCCTTGCAGAACAGAGTGTGTGGTGTCACTGGATTGAGCAGAACCATGATGTGTCAAGGAGCTTCAAGAAGGCTCATGTGACTAGAAAGAATCAGGAAGTGGCGGGGAGCAAGTTGACATTATAGCTGTAGGGGAGCAGAAGAGCAGCCCAAGTCAAAGGCTATTCTGTTGAAGACTGACCAAGAAGTGATATCTTAATAGACCATTATAGATGAAGATAATTCAGTTTTAGAGTTTGAGGTGCTTATGGGACAGTTAGAGGTACCATGGATGATGCAAAAATATGGGAGTGGAATGGATAGAAATAGACAAGGAATAGAGGAAGAGAGATTTTAGAATTCTCCTCATAAAACTGGTAGTTGAAATAGTAAGAAGGGATTTTTTTCCCTTAGGAAGAGAAGCTAAAACCCCTAAAATGGAAAATAAGGAGAAGAAAAATTTATTCTGTGAGTACTTATTCCTTGACATCCCTCTCCTTTTTGTAGGAAGTTACCTC
Source organism: Ovis aries (assembly GCF_016772045.2). NCBI lineage: Eukaryota > Metazoa > Chordata > Mammalia > Artiodactyla > Bovidae > Ovis > Ovis aries. The sequence continues at coordinate 56,352,215 of NC_056059.1, read as the reverse complement.
CTCATATTCCTAAATCACAGTTCAAATACCTTCCTTGATTTTGGCTACTTCAGAGTACAAAGGAGCATCTTCAAGGCATTGTTATTGCAGATGGCATTAAAGATGATTAGGGTTTTGATGGATACGTGAAGTCAAGGATCGGGGATAGAGGAAGACAGTGGAGAGGAAACTGTCAAATAACTAAGAGGGAATACCAGGAGAATATAGTGTATGTCCTCAACTGGCAGAGGAGAAACCTCCCAGTAGACCCACCTTACTGCTCACAGCAGCCGTCTTTTACTCATCTGCTATGTATGGCTGGAGTTTGCTGCTGGGAGGAATATGAACATGACGCTTGTGCTCTGCATGGAATGACTTAGTACGTTCTTTGCCTAACCAGTTGTTTCAGGTCCTTGGGACTTGACTCAAAAGTAATGATTCCATGGCTGATGGAAGAGAATTGTAGAAGGAACCTTATTAAGCTCTCTTGACACCCAGGATATTTTGTAATGTGACCTTGATTTATATTTTCAGCCTCATCTATGTCCAGCTTCTTTTGATACTCAACACCTTTCATAATGTGGCCTTGATGGATGTTTTCTACTTCATCTCTTTTGATTCTACACTGCAGCTCCTCTTACTTCTCTACTCGACACCTCTATTACTCAATCTTTGCAGCCGGGATCCGCCACCGCCCCCCCCCCCCCACCCCCTCCTCACTTATCTATTTGGTTAACTTAAGGTTTCTTGAAGTCAGGTTCAGATGTCACTATTTCTGTGAAAATATGTCTGCTTTTTTGTAAGTAGAACTGAGAATTTTCATCTTTGTACTCTTTATTTCCAATAGTTTTTACTCACTTTTAAACTTGTCTCTCAGGTTAGTTTTTCTTTTGGCAGCTATTTGAATGTGAATGGAAAAGTACTCCTTGAATTTTTCTTTCCAACACAGGGCCCAGTCAATATTACATTGTTGGGAAGTAGTTGAAATTGTGGGATGATTATTATGCCAAATGGTTTAGGATGGTCCAGGAAAGCACAGACTGAGAAAGTCATTGAGAGTCTTAGGAATGACCTTCAAAACTGTAATGTGTATATACCTATTGCAAACAGCTGAATCCGTATCTTTTTATTCTTTAGCCCCTGGAGACTAAAAAGTGATGCAGTGTGAGATTAAGATCTTCATCATCAGAGCGTTGAATAATAGGGTTAATTGATAGAATCCAGTAGTCTGGTTTCTTAGATAATATTCTTGCTTATAGTGTGTAGCAAGTGGTTTTGAAATGGTTCAGTTACAGTACCTGTAATGGCCAGCAGATGCCTGCAAACACCATAAAATCATTTTGACCAGACTGTTCTCAAAGAACATACTGCTGTTTTTCAGAACGATGTATTGCTATTCTAGAATGGTTGGTTGTAATGTGATTCATTGCCTAATTGCAGATGAAGAGAAAATTGAAAAGACATCTCACTTGGAAGAGACACTTAATATTTTCCTTTCTGGGAAATATTTGTATGTGATTTTTAAAAATTTAGATTGAGATTATGAAAGAGCAGCACTTATAAATACCATGCCATTCTATTTTTGATCAAGGGAATGTTATCTTAATGTGTCTTCTCTGTGTATCTTTTCCTCTACCCAATACAGGAGAAGTATTCAAAAGGAATAATTCCCCTTTCTGCTATATCTACGGTACGAGTTCAAGGAGACAACAAATTTGAAGTTGTTACAACACAAAGAACTTTTGTTTTTAGAGTAGAAAAAGAAGGTAAGAGTCTTTTTTATCCTTATAAAAATGTTCACATGAATTTCTTCCCAGTCAGAAATTTAATGAACAAGCTAGAAATGGCAGGCAATCTTTAAATATGTTGTTTTTAAATAATTTACATTGTCTATTAGTTTTTGAAGGCTGTAATATCAAAACATAAGATGACAAGTCAGTGTTGTTTGTTCACTGTTCTTTCATGCGACAAATGTTTAGGGTAGATCTACTGAGTGCCAAGCACTCTTCTAAATTTGGGGTATATAGCAATGAAAAAAGTAGACAAAAATCTCTGCTTTTATGGAGCTAACTTTTAGCTGTTGATAATGCAAAGTAGTTATTTAAGGTGGAAAACAACAATTGAAAGATTGGTTTTATAAACTTTATCTGTGGCTGATTTTAACTGAACATGTAGGAATAGTAACCATTCTAATACAGATTTTGGAGCATCTTTTCTATTCCTTGAGTTCCCCCCCGCTCCCCCCACCGTGTATCATCCTATGGGTCAGTTGATGGCTAAAATTGATCTAAAAATGACATGTGGTTTGTGGATGGAGTCTTTTCTTTTTTGGAAGGGTGCAGGAGAGGTAGAGATAGGGGAGTTGAAAGTTCTCTGTTGTAACTTTGACTGTCAATATATCAGTACAATAAACCTCACTGCTCTTAAATAATATAGATAAGGCCATCTTCATTACCTAAAGCATTAGATTTTAAAGCCTTTTTTCATTTTAATGTAGATAATAACTTGATTTTTTAAAAGTACTTCTTGGTACTTAACTATTTGAATATTGGTGACCTGGAAAAATTACTGAATATGTGGTATTTGCTAAAAGCTTCATTTTCAAAATAGTCTTATGAGGTTCGTAGGTATTACAGTTAGCATCCTATTTTATTGTTCTTTATTATAAAGAACAATACTAGCTATTATGGGACAATATTCATCTCTTATAAATTGGTAGATTCCTTGAACATATGTCAATGCATGGCATATAGAACACATTCAGTAAATATTATATGTCACTGAAAAGCTTCCATTATTACTTTAGATATTCAGTAAATGGATATGTCCCAATGCTGTTCACACTGGAGCCACATTTTTTCAGACCGTGAGTCACTCACTTCCATTTATGAGATCAACTTAGTGGTTTCAGATGGTGTCCCCCAAAGCCCCCCAAACAAAAACCAAACAAACATAGAATAGAGTAAGGAGTATCAAAGTGCAGTGCCTACTGCAAGGGTATCATACTGTGAAACATACGTGAATATATGTATCACACTGTGTATTGTAAATAATGCCCAGGCGTAATGTAAAAGTGTTTCTCACTTGATCTTTAAAAAAAAAGTCACAAACTATTGCCTGGAGTCAAGGTTGGCAAGCTGGCCTGTAACCTAAATCTGGCTCACTGCTTGTATTTGTAAATACTATCTTACTAGTCCCCAGACCGGAGAAGGCAATGGCAACTCACTCCAACGTTCTTGCCTGGAGAATCCCAGGGATGGGGGAGCCTGGTGAGCTGCCATATATGGGGTCGCACAGAGTCGGACACGACTGAAGCGACTTAGCAGTAGCAGCAGCAGTCCCCGGACACTTTAATTCATTTACATGTTGCTTGCCTTATGGCTCCTTCTGTGCTGCAGTGGCAGCGTTGAGTAATTGCTGTAAACTGTCTGGCCAGGAAAGCCTAGGAAATTTACTCTCTGACCCTTTACAGAAAGTTTGCCAACCCCTGTCCTAGAGTATTTGAGACAGACATATGTATTGTGACTCATTGCCTGAAATTCAGAAAGTCTTCTACAGTTGTGATACTCAATATGAGAAATATATTTGGTATCACAGTTTCTCTGTTTCTGTATTTTCTTAAAACACACGACATTGCTCCTGTCAACTGGCTATCAGAATGGTCTATCCTTATGTTCTGGCCTCCACTGGCCGAGCTAAATGCTTATTTCTTTGAGGTGCTTATCCTCTTCCCCTTGGCTTCTTGTAGTAAAATTCACATATGCCATAGAGTCTGCATTTTAAGATAGATGTACTAAATAAAACTTCAACTTGTGTGAAAATCTGTTTAGCCATATTTACTTGTGGCAGTTAAAAATTAAACAGACACATTTTATTGAAATAAAATGTATCAACCCACACATGTTTAAAAGTAACATGTTTACAATGGACCAATAAATCCCTCTGTGGTATGGAGTTCATCTTTATGATGTAAGCTTAGTATAAGAATTTCATGAACTTTGGTATGAATTTTTGTGTGTTGAATATGACTTAGGTCTTTTAAGACTTAGGTCTTTAATTTTTAAAACCATGAAAATACTGCTTCAGTGAAAACAGACTATCCACATAGAATTACTATGTTATTTTCATTAAAAGTTGTTTTTACATAGTAACAGCTCACATTTTTAAAAGATAAGTGTAGATATATGTATATATATATAAATAGCACATGTGTCTATATATTTACTAGGGAACCTTCAGCAAGATGCTGAATGTGTTTTTATTAAGTGTTTGTCTTTTTGTCCTCCTTCCATGTATACAAATGCTTGATTATTTTTTATTTGGTGGAAAATGAGAAATCAATCATAGTTGCTTATGAAAAACTTTGCTTCAGTCTTATTAAGAAGCAAAATCAAAGTTTAGGACAGAAAGGGGCAGTAGTTTGACATCTAACAGAGATGAATTCTTTATTTTTGGTGAAAAGATTCTGAGTGACCTATATACACAGCTCCCTTTATCTCCCCTGAAACCAGTGTCACGATTTCTAAACTCCCACGTCACCCACTGGCATTGCTAAGAGAAGATTACAATTTGGCAGCTTTTCCCCACAGATTTTCTAAGGTTTCAATTCCCCTGGGTTTCCTAGTGAAGTGTTATTTTCTTAGCTGCAAGTTAATTTTATTGAAATTATAACATCTGGAATTCTCTTCCTCAACCTAGAAAATTTAGTCTGATTCCTTTCCTCCTCAAGCAGGACTGCTGGAATTGCTCAGAGGATTGTAACAGCTAATGATCCTTCAGTTAATATGTATTCCCTTGACACCTGTGGTAACACAGGTGTTGTGTTACTTTAAGAAACCGGTGATATTTTCAGTGGGTAGTTCTTATAATTAGAAGAAAGTTTAAGAATTCTGAGTGGTCCAAAAATAAACTCAAAACGGCTTAAAGACTTAAACATAAGACATGACACCATAAAACTTCTAGAGGAGAACATCAGCAAAACTTTCTCAGACATAAATCATGCCTGTGTTTTCTTAGGTTAGTTTCTCAAGGAAATAGAGATAAAAGCAAAAATAAACAAATGGAACCTAATCCAATTTACAGGCTTTTGCATAGTATAGGAAACCATTAAAAAAAAAAAAAACAACTATAAATGGGAGAAAGTATTTGCAAATAATCTGACTGACAAAGGCTCAATCTCCAAAATACACAAACAGCTCATACAACTTAACAACAACAAAAAAACCCACTCAAAAAATGAGCAGAAGACCTTAATAGACATTTCTCCAGAGAAAACATACAGATGGCCAGGAGGCACAGGAAAAGATGTTCAACATCACTAACTATTAGAGAAATGCAAATCAAAACTACTTTGAGACACCACCTCACACCCATCAGAAGAGCCATCGTTAAAAAGTCTACAAATAACAAATGCTGGAGAGGATGTGGAGGAAAGGGAACCCTTCTACATTGTTGGTGGGACTGTGCATTGGTGCAGCCACTATGGAAAGCAATACAGAAGTTCCTCAGAAATCTAGAACTACCATATGACCCAGCAGTGCCACTTCTGGGAATATACCTGGACAAATCCATAATTCAAACAGATACATGCATCCCAGTGTTCATAGCAGCACTAGTCACAATAGTCAAAGCATGAAAACAACCTGAATGTCTCTCAACAGAGGAGTGGGTAAAGAAGATGCGGTGCACACATACAGTAGAATACAACTCAGCCATAAAAAAGAATGAAATGATGCCATTTGCAGCAACATGAGACTATCATACTAAGTGACAAAAGTCAGAAAGACAAAGGCAAATACAATACGTCGCTTATATGTGGAATCTAAAATATGGTGCAAATGAACTTGTCTATAAAACATAAGTAGACTCAGATGTAGAGATCAGACTTGTGGTTACTAAGGGGTAGAGAGGGTGAGGAGTAGACTGGGAGTTTGGGGTTAGTAGATGCAGACTATTACATTTAGAATGGATAAGCAATAAAGTCCTATATAGCACAGGGAGCTATCTCCAGTCTCCTGGGATAGACTGTAGCAGAAAAGAATATTTTAAAAAATGAATGTATATATATCTATAACTGAATCGTTTTGTTACACGGCAGAAATTGGCACAACATTGTAAATCAACTATAGTTCAATTAAAAAAAAAATTGAGTAGTCATTCCGTTTCAAGGACCATTTTCGGTACTGCCCCTTAATTGCAGATTCCATGTTTTGTGTCCACCTTAATTCTGTTTCTGTACAGCATCATACAGCCCTCTAGTGGCAGCTGTGAAACTGCAAAACTAAATTTTTTTTTTTTTTTTAAGGAACACTTGGGAATTTGGGATGAGAAGCATATAAATTTTCTTTACCTGTTTTGGGCAAACAGACTTACCTGTTTTGAAATCTCCCTTGTTTTCAGAAGCAAGGCATGGAGCACTTGTCATCTGGAGGAAGAACTAGAGGAGTGAAAGTTCTCTTTGGTGTACTTTGATTGCCGGTCATAATATAATAGACCTCAAACTTTGGGATCACTGTTGAACCTTTTCCTACCCTATTTGCATCCAGGCCAGATTCGGCAAATCTTAACAGTTTGCGTTTGGAAATATGCCTGGGTTCTAACCGGTTCTCGGCACCTCCACCATTCTCGCTCTCCCACAAACCACCTTTTTGTGGGATGACTGTCATAACCTCCCATGATCAGCAGCAGCCATATTTTCATTATGGTTGTCCGATCCTCTAGCGAGGAAATCAGGCCCTGTCTCCCACTTCAGATGCTCTGTTGTCTTTCTAGCTCACCGAGAGTGAAGTCGCTGTGAGGTCCAGAAGCCCATGCAGGGTCTCTCCTGTCTTTGATTTGTCCATGCTCACCCTCACGCACCATGCTGCAACTACAGGGGCCTCTTGGCCTGTGAACATGCCAAACCTATGGTTGCCTTGGCACTTGCTGCTTTCTGTGTCCTGAACATTCTTTCTCCAGTCATCCTCCCCCTTGCCTTTAGGCTTTTGCAAAATCATCGCCTTCTTCCTGAGCTTTTTTCTGTTATCCTACATAGAATAGTACTTTCTGTGCCCTTCTTCCTGTGCTGTATTCTATCCCATTGCATTGTCAGCGTGTCATATATATCTGTGTTTTATTGCCTGCCTTCTTTCACAAGAATGTAAACTTCTGGAGAGTAAGGCCAGGATCTGTCTTGTTCACTGCTTCATTCCTGGTATTCAGAATAGGGCTTAGAGCATAGCTGGAACTAAGTGGACATGCATATGAATGAATCATTACCATTACGAATAACCATAGTATGTAATAATTCTTTGTCTAATATTGATCATGGGTTACACTGAGGAATCTTTAGTTAGATTATATCAAAACTTAAGAGTACATATGAATTTTGTTCAATTCTTTTATTCATGTTTTACATGGCCCTTGTGTGGCAATCCCTTATGTAATCAGTCCTATTTTGCTAATGAATGTGTCTACTGCTAAATCCAGTAGAGTCTAGAGGATGCTAAGTATCCTCTGTTGATTTTTTTTTAACCTTTTTTTGTGTACTTTGAGTTGACATTCCAGAAAACCTTAACTAGCTTGAGGTTTGAGGGGATCACTTATGGTTTTTATTTATATTCTAGCATAATCACAAGAAAGTGGCAATTTTGTTTTCTGTATCCTTTTTTTTGTTTTTCCTTTTTCCAACCTAAAATGCTCTATTCGGAGTGAAGCCATGTCCCAGTCAGAGCATATTCTCAGAGGGAATAATGCTTAGCACATGCTAATAAGATCAAGATAGACACTCAAAAAACATTTGTTTTTAGAAAGAATAAAAGTACCTTAGTTTGAATAGTAGGCAGAATCCAGCACAGTATACAGGTTTGCCTGTGCCCAAAGGGAAATTATTATTTGTTTTGGGATGCTGTGACTTGTCAAAGCATATTCCCCATGTCCAAGTGTGCACACTTTGCAAATACCAATGACACTTGTAATCTCTTTTATTGTGTTTGAATTGCCTGTCTCACTGTTTATCTCCTTTGGCATGGGTTATTAAGTATAAACTGCACATTAGTATTCAGTCCTGTTCTTCATGATTGTTACTTCCTATTAGCAAGTGAGAACCTCAGTAGCTAGAGAATTCTTCTAGGCTATAAGGGCACCATTTGTTGAGATGGAGTCATACTATACTTAAGACTAACAGTTAATGCAGTTGCCAATTTCAAATTATTTCCTGATAAACTGAGATATCCGCTAATAGTAGTCTGAAAACCAAAATCACTTTGGCCCAGTTTGTTAAATTATGGTCTACATTTCAAAGTCTATGATTTGTGTGGATTAGCATAAATAAACAAACAGAAAACATTATATACCATTTACTTGGCAGGAATATCTGTGTGTACTTAATGATCACAAATAATCACCAAGTGGAAAGTTTGTTGCTGTTACTGAAAATGTAACACATTATCCCAGAGCAGTCTATCTGTGCAGATGTAAAATGTAGAATAGGGCTTCTCAAGTGGCTCAGTGCTGAAGAATCCTCCTGCCAGTGTAGGAGATGTGGGTTCGATCCCTGGGTTGGGAAGATCCCTTGGAGAAGAAAATGGCAACCCACTCCAGTATTCTTGCTTGGGAAATCCCATAAACAGAGGAGCCTGTCGGGCTACATTCCATGGGGTCCCAAAATGTCAGGCACAATTTAGTGACTAAACAATAACAAAATGTATTGGCTTAGTTTCCTGAATATTTTCATGTCTTTTACTTAATAATGAGGCTGGAGAAACTTGAGTGCTGATACATAGGAATAAGCACTGTTATTTGGGGATTATGTAATACCTGCAATAAAATATCATTAAATGAGTTTTTAATAAATACTTTGGCCTTGGTCATTAAAGACACAACTAAATAGCTTTGGTAGTTTTGAAGGTGAGCAAGAATGAAGATACTTTAAAAATTAAGACATGTATTACAAAATAACTGGGGATCCATGTTGAAATGTAAGTAAGTCTAATATGGAGACTTAATTTCAATCTACAATGACATTATCTCTAACCAGACCTGTCTTAAAAGGATCTGAGATACCAGGCAGCTTCCCAAACTTGGGTCCACCTTACTCTTTCCTTCTCAAAAATTTTTCCTACCTGGAATTCAGTCTGTCTGTCTGTCTGTTTTCCTTTTCACCTTGGTAAAGCCACTTTTACATTTTTTTTTCCCCTGGCCCATTTTCCATCCTCCTAGAATCAGTTATACCTCAAGTATATGCCATTTCTTCTCCTTTTAGATTAAACACTTATCCACAATCATGAGTATTCTCTTGCATGGATTGCCTTTACTTACGCCTAGATGCTCATGCTAGGGTGCTGAAAACCTCAGGTGGTTCTGTTAATAGAACCTTCTATTTTCTTTGGTAGATTCATGATTCCAAACTACCTTTTATTCTGAGTAATTCATTTTTTGATGAACACCTGTCAAACATACTCAAACATATTCAGAACCACAGCTGTTTTTTCCATTTTCATTGTACTTTAAGTCTCTGTTGCCTTATTCCTGATCTCCTGCCTTCCAGTTTGTTCTGTCATCATCCTAATCTGTCCCTTTCTTGGTAAGAATTCTGAGATGGTTTTCTTTTGCTTCCATAATAAAGACCAAATTCCTTATCCTAGGCACTATAGGATCTCCAGCCATATTTCCCATCACTTCTTTGTGAGTTCAAAATTGTAAATTTACTTATTTATAATAGTCCCCTGAGCAGATGTTCGTTGTTTGTTTCCTCTGCTTAAAATACTGTTTTGCTTGTTTTCTTCCAAACTCCAGTTGGTTTTTTTTTTTAAATTCTTCCTCATCCTCAAGACCTCACACAAATATCCTTTTTTTTCTGCCCCTTATAGTGTCAAGAACAATGTCTGAGACTTAAAACATTTGATTCTCCTAATCTTAATACTAACTTGCTATATGACCTTCAGCAAATCCCTCACCTCCGTTGAGTTGATTCATATATAACTTGATACCATTCGTATGACACTTACAGTATTCTGTGTTCTAGTATGTGTTCATATCTAACTTGACTTACAACTTTGATTGCTCTCCGGGGCCTGGATTGAATTCCTTTGTCTGTAACACAATATGCTGTAGTTGAAGGTCATGTAGTTTCTGTGGAAGGAGCGAGAGAACAAGTTTTAACAGATGAGATGCTATTGTTAGTGAAAGGTATGAGTGAACATCAAGACAAGCGCACTCTTGAGTCGGTTCCAAATGCCTGCTACAAAGCAAGCTTTTCTGGATATTTTAGTAACTGTATTGCTGGGTACAATCTGTTACCTGTTCAGCAGCCGTATTACTTTTTTATATTAAAAAAGACAATCCAGTCTCATGAGTAATCTAACAATGCTGCGTAGAGGATATGCATCATCTGGAGATCTTAAAATGAAGATTCTGATTCATCCATTCAGGAGGAGGGCCGGAATTTTGCATTTCTATTCAACTTCCAGGTGAAGCCAGTGATGTTGGTTACAGGACAACTGCGTACTGTCGGCCCTCTGTAACCTTGGGTCCCACAGCAAGGATGTTTTTGATCCTTGGTTGCTGGAATCTGTAGTTGGTGAACTTGGGGATGCACGGGGCTCGCTGTTATGAACTTGAGCATCTATGGAGTTAGGTATCCCGTGGGGGGTCCTGAAACCAGGTGCCTATGAATACCGAGGAATGGCTAATAACCTAACAGAATTGGGCTGTTGCCCTGCCAACAGTAGCATTTAGATGGTGGTTCTGGGGAAGGATCTGTAAATGATCTATTTCAGAGAAAGTCAGTCTTTTTCCACATTTCTATGTGTTTATAGCTTATTAAGCATGGGTGTATATTTTCTCCTGTTTTTGTTTTCAGAGGAAAGAAATGACTGGATCAGCCTACTATTAAATGCACTGAAGTTACAAGCCCTTTCTTCACAGTCTCAAGCTGCTGTTGCACCTGAGAAATGTGGATATCTTGAACTGAGAGGCTATAAAGCTAAAATTTTTACTGTGTTAAGTGGAAACAGCGTGTGGCTTTGCAAAAATGAACAGGTGAGCCACGTTACGGTGATTGCAGATTGTGGTTCCTCACAAAGATGACAAACTACAGTTACGGCCATGCTTTGTTTGACTTATTAGTGTTTTACTGATGGAGGTTTGCTATGCTTTCTGTACTCCGTTAAATGTAACCAAGAGTTGCTCTGTTGAATTTTCTCAGCTCCACTAGCAGCAGGAAGATAATCTACATCAAATTTGAGACTAGACATCACTCGTTGAAAGAACTGAGGAAATAGAGTCAATGAAAATTGAGTTTTGAAAAGTATTCTTGAGCTGAAGTGACGTTACAAAACTACATGAGAGAATAATTAAGAACCAGTTAACCACTATAGCTGCTGAAGACATAGACCTTGTTCTGTGCCTGTTGTAATTCTTTTGTTTTGTGACAGAAAATTATAAAGGAGGCACAGGTAACATATTTTCCTGAATTTACAGGATTTAGGTTTATTTGTTTTGCAGCAAATATGTCACTTGCAGAGGAGATAATTTGCTAGAAGCCAGTGGTTTATATACACACAAACACACATACGCACATGCACACATATACATATCACATAAATAAGATAAATTGTCGGTATATTAATGTTGGTTAATATCAAAGGATTCAGTGGAGAATTTGAACGTTTTCAGGAGACTTACGTTAAAGTTTTAGCAAATTCTGTTAACTTCATTTGATTCTGTAGACTTTTTCTCTAACATATCTGGCTTTTAATATGTATAAGAAAATTACTTTCTTACCCCTTTTTAGGAATGAAGTTTTAATCTTTCAGCCTAGAATATATTAGATGCTAAGTCATTATCTATGGAATTAAGTAATGTGTTTGGATATCTGATCTAAGATGAAGTTACTTTGTGATAAATTATAATGGGTTATGATAAGGTAAAATATAAATGCTGACTATTTTCATAACAAAATAGAGATAACAACTCAAAATAAATAGTAGCTTCAAAAAAATTAACTATAGATCTTTATCCAAGCTTTCTTGTGAACTTCAGTGTGAACTTCTTCATTACAGTTTTGGGGATAAGATTTCTTAGCCAATTAACTGTGGAAAGCATCACTGAACAGTGTTGGCATATTAATAAGTTGGATAGTTAGCATATTCTTCAAGAAGAGTAGTGATGTACAGCTTAATAATGTGTATGAATTGAATGTGAACATTTTCAGTCTGTGAAGTAAGATGATTAAAACTTTTTTAAAAAATGGAATAAAGATTAGAAATACATAATTTGCATGTATCAGAATGGAAGTTTCTCTGCCAAATTAATGGAAGTTTTCATTTTTCACTTGCACAGACCTGATGGACTTAAAATTACTGGTTTCATTGTTATATTACTTAGATTGTCTAAGTTTATGTTATCCTTTAAAAGTAGGTGTTTTTCAGTTCAGTTCAGTCGCTCAGTCGTGTCCGACTCTTTACGACCCTATGAATCGCAGCATGACAGGCCTCCCTGTCCTTTGCCAACTCCTGGAGTTCACTCAGATTCATGTCCATCGAGTCCGTGATGCCATCCAGCCATCTCATCCTCTGTCGTCCCCTTCTCCTCCTGCCCCCAATCCCTCCCAGCATCAGGGTCTTTTCCAATGAGTCAGCTCTTCACATGAGGTGGCCAAAGTATTGGCATTTCATCCTCAGCATCAGTCCTTCCAATGAACACCCAGGACTGGTCTCCTTTAGGATGGACCAGCTGGATCTCCTTGCAGCCCAAGGGACTTGCAAGAGTCTTCTCCAGCACCACAGTTCAAAAGCATCAATTCTTTTGGTGCTCAGCTTTCTTCACAGTCCAACTCTCACATCCATACATGACCACAGGAAAAACCATAGCCTTGACTAGATGGACCTTTGTTGGCGAAGTAATATCTCTGCTTTTGAATATGCTATCTAGGTTGGTCATAGCTTTCCTTCCAGGGAGTAAACATCTTTTAATTTCATGGCTGCAGTCACCATCTGCAGTGATTTTGGAGCCCCCCAAAATAAAGTCTGACACTGTTTCCACTGTTTCTCCATCTATTTGCCATGAAGTGACGGGACCAGATGCTATGATCTTAGTTTTCTGAATGTTTAGCTTTAAGCCACTTTTTCACTCTCTTTCACTTTCATCAAGAGGCTTTTTAGTTCCTGTTCACTTTCTGCCATAAGGGTGAAAACTAGCCAATTTGATCACATGGACCACAGCCCTATCTAGCTCAATGAAACTAAATCATGCCGTGTGGGGCCACCCAAGATGGGCAGGTCATGGTGGAGACGTCTGATAGAATGTGGTCCACTGGAGAAGGGAATAGCAAATCACTTCAGTATTCTTGCCTTGAGAACCCCATGAACAATATGAAAAAGCAAAATGATAGGATACTGAAAGGGGAACTCCCCAGGTCGGTAGCTGCCCAATATGCTACAGGAGATCAGTGGAGAAATAACTCGAGAAAGAGTGAAGGGATGGAGCCAAAGCAAAAACAGTACCCAGTTATGGATGTGACTGGTGATAGAAGCAAAGTCCGATGCTGTAAAGAACAATATTGAATAGGAACCTGGAATGTTAGGTCCATGAATCAAGGCAAATTGGAAATGGTCAAACAGGAGATGGCAAGAGTGAACGTCCATCGACATTCTAGGAATCCGCGAACTAAAATGGACTGTAGTGAGTGAATTTAACTCAGGTGTTTTTAAAGTTTTGTTAATACTTTTTTGTTAGCAAGAAGTTATATGAAATTCTTGCTTTCATATTAATATTTCAGCATGAAAAGCATAATGACCATTTGTACCTAACAAACGGCCACCATTTATTAGGTACCAGGTACTATGCTAATTAATGTATAAACATTTCTTTTTCATCTTCCCCAAAAATGTAGGAGAAGATATTCTCATCCATGTTTTATAGATGAGGACAATAAAGGATTAAGTAACTTGTTAAAGAGTTACAGTTCATCATGCAGAGTTTAAGACAAGAACTTTGTAACTCTAAGCCTAGCTTCTTTGTCACTACATCAAAGTGTCTTTTTAAAGTGTATGTTGAAAAGAAAATTTCTGGCTTATGACATTTCAGAAATAGCCTAAGGAGTCTTTCCTTGAATAACTTCCTTGCCTAGGTGGTTCAGAGTATGCATTCAGTAAACATGTCGGACACACTTAAAGCAACACATTTACTGAGGAGGACAGTCTTCTTTTCCAGGAAGAAAAGTCTAATGGCATCTAATGAAGTCTTGGAATTAGAAACACTTTCATGTACAAGTAATACATGTAATCTCCTTAAAAATTAAATTATTCATGCCGGACTCTTCCTCATCTTTCAAGAAGTAAACCTATTTTTAATGAGTGTATATTTCAAGACTTTTTCAATGCGTTAACATGCCTATTTATGTACCCTTAGAAAGTGCATATTACTGTTTGTATATGTGGTCTTAAAAGATTGCATCATATTATATGGAGCTAGGTCTTAAGGGACTTGGTCTTGAGTCATGTCTTCGGGAACTGGTTGGCTCAAGACTAGATTGATAAATTAAGGAAGGCCCTTCATGGTTAAGCCTTGACATATTTGTTTCATCTGTTTTATATCCTGGTGTATATCTTTCTTTCCAAAGGAAGGTTGCTCATGGGTTTTCTCACGTGGTTGAGCAGACTGTGTAAAGAGCTTGAGTGATGGACTAAATAAGGAGCCCTTCTCATGAATGCAGAGGTCTTTTAGCTGTGTTTTAGGAAAAGCATTAAAAGATAGTGAAATAGTTAGATGTAAAAGTTTTATACACACAATACATGAAGTAATCTTATTTTTTTTTTTGAATGATAGGAAAAAAACTGTGAAAATGTAAGAGGTGTTAGATTTGAGTCTCTGTAACTTAATTTGTACTGGATCTAATTTAAGTTCATGCATCAAAACTTAATTTTAAAAACTGTGATTTTTATTGCCCACCTAACGTAAAGTATAAATAGAATAAAAAAGAAAGCTGATGTATACCCCTCTCCCTCACATATGAACTGTTTTCATTTTTCTTGCCTCTATTTGAACTATTTCCCTGGTGGCTCAGACAGTAAAGCGTCTGCCTACAATGTAAGAGACCCAGGTTTGATCCTTGGGTTGGGAAGATCCTCTGGAGAAGGAAATGGCAACCCACTCCAGTAGTCTTGCATGGAAAATCCCATGGATGGAGGAGTGTGGTAGGCTGCCTCTATTTATACATATGATAGTTTTACTAATTTTCTTTGGAAGTCATTCCAGAGCGAGTAAACAGAGAGTAGAGGTGGAAGGGTAGCTGCTCCAGCTTACGTTGAAGCATTAATAAAATGTAATGTTGGAAGCTTATTTAGAGCAAAGAAGATTGAACTGGGTGGTAGCAGTTCTGGGTTTTCATTCTTGCTCTGCTACTGATTGGCTCAGATAGTTAAACTAATCTCTTTCTGTTTGAATGGCATCCTGTGAAAAAGAGAGTAGGGTTACTATCTCTAAGGCCATTATTTACATTTCATGTTAAAGTTCCAGATACCTGGGCTCTTTCCAGACCCATTGACTTAGAATTCCTGGGGCTTGCGATTAGAATCTCCATTCCTGTAAAGCATCCCAGTTGACTCAGTGACTGCTGACAAAAACCACACACAGTAAAACACTGCTCTGTGGGTTTTTTCTTCTTTAAAAATTATAAGCATCCAGCAAAAGAGAGAAGGTATTTCTGGAGCTGGAAAATATATAGAGCTCTCCTTTGTCAGCACTGAGTGCTGCTTTAGTTTGTCCTTTCTCTCCTTGGGCTTACAATACCTCTTTTTCTGGTTAACTTTCATTTAAGTGAATCTTTTTCCTGATGGAACATTTTGGAATGTGGGAATGTTTAAGTAGAAAGTTAAGAAAATCTTTATTAGTGGTAAAAAATTTTTAAATTTTGAAGAACTGGTCTCAGTAAATTGTGCATGGTTGTAAACTATAGCTGCTGTTTTTTTTTTTAATTTCTACAATCTTAATAATTTTTATATAAAATTTTGATTTTTCAGCTTATAAATTATATGATGACTATTTAATTCCTTTTTCTTAATGCAAACTTTTATTACCAGAGTGTGATCTATTGGAGAGATTAAAACTCCATTTGCAAAGTCAGCATAAAACAAAGTGCATGAAAAACAATTTGAAACTCTTAGTTCACATAAGTTCTTTTAACTCTGTGTGTATGTTTGGACATTTACTTTGATTTGTGGATTATTATTCATCTTTTCTTGTACTTTTCCTCTACTTCCAGTAGGTGGCCTTAAGATTTCCATGTCAAGCATCCGTACAGATACACTTTTAATACTTTTTCATTTTTTCTGGGTCCATCTCTTCTATTAAATCAAGAACTTAAGTTTTGTAAGTTAAAAATGGCTGTTAGAATGGATTATCTGAACTATGGTCTTATTTTTGAAGTTCTTTACTTTTTAAGAAAAGTAGCATGATAATAGCAAGGAGATAGCAGTCTGCACGTTCTTATCAACAGTTCACTGCTGAATCTAAACTACACAATTAACATGAACTTTTCATTTTATCAGGCTTCCCTGATAGCTCAGTGGTAAAGAATCTGTCTGCAATGCAGGAGACTCAGGTTTGATTCCTGGGTCAGGAAGATCACCTGGAGAAGGAATAGGCTACTCACTCTAGTATTCTTGGGCTTTGCTTGTGGTACAGCTGGTAAAGAATCCCCCTGCAATGCAGAAGACCTGGGTTTGATGCCCGAGTGGGAAGATCCACTGGAGAAGGGAAAGGCTACCCACTCCAGTATCCTGGCCTGGAGAATTCCAAGGACTATATAGTCCATGGGGGCACAAAGAGTCGGACTCGACTGAGTGACTTTCACTTCACTTTTCATTTTATCACTTGCCCAGTTCAAAGATTCAGTTTTTAATATCTTTCTTTCCCTTTCATTTTTTAGCAGATTGTTGAAATTAACTTGAAGTAGCTTCAAAGTAGGAGAAATGCCTTAGGGAATATTAGGGGTTTTTTTCTTTTTTTTTTTTTCACATAGGCTATATGAAGATATGTAGTATTATATATAAGGTATTGCTGCTTGAGTGAAATTTCTGCCAATAGATTTGAGGCGAATTGAAGATAATTGACTTTGGTTTCCATTTGTGATGTTGTCCTGATATTCAGCCTCCCATCTTTTCCTGATGAGTTTTTGAATGTCATGTTAATATTAAGGACTTCATTACAACCAGATGTCTTGCTTGGTGGGTTTGTGTATCCATTTAATGATAATTGTGGCATTGAGGTTTTAACTACATTCACTTGATTAAACATTCTCAAATCCGGGTGTAACAAGAGATTCATTCCCCCAGTGTAATGTTCCCCTGTGTCTGGTATGGGAATGAAATTCTAATAGAATTTAAATAGACCCCATAGGGCTCTGGCTTGTGTGGTGCAGAAAGAAGCAGCAGGATGGAGGTGGTGGCCTCAAATTCTCTGAGTTCTATATCTGGCCAAACTCTGCATCTGGTGTTTGCCCGGAAGTCTGATGCCAATGTCACACAATGCCACATCTGTTTTCCACAAATGTCTAAGCACCGAGTTCTTAAATTCCTGGCAGGGAAACCTGGCACCCATATTTCCAAAAATAGGTTTGAGATTTTAGCAAATTTGGGGTTAATAAACCCTTCTTTAATTTTTCTGTTTAGGAATGAAACCATTATTTTGCTCTTTCACTTTGTAGTTTTAAAAGGTAGCTTGAGCCAGGCTCTGTTACTACTAATTTGTACAAATAACCCATTTCTCTGTCTTGGTAAATATTTGTCACTTACTCTAACCTGAATGTTGAATATGGAATCATTGGTGTGAATACTTCCAGTCACTGTAAATGGATATATTCTTATTGAAGACAAATTCTGTATTCAGAACCTTCAAATGAGAGGACTGTCTGGATGTATTAGACTTTCATCTTGTATTTCTTCATTCAATTTTTATAGCAGTTGTATAAAAAGTAGATACTACTGTCTTTATGTAAATGAGGGAATTGAGGTCTGGACAAATTAAGGAACTTGCCAGTAGTCATAGGGCCAGTAAATGGATCAGACAAGATTCTCCCCCAGTTCTGACTCCCGGTGCTCACGATGTCATTACTACCTTTGCAGCATCAGACCTCTTCTGCCAAGCACGGCCATTCATGCTCTTTGGGATCACACATTGTGTGACAGCAAATTAACTGTAAAATATAGCTTCCTCCAGAGTCTGTTTTTAGCTTTATGCTTTCCATAACAAGGTATTTCTACCTATGGAATTTCTATGCTGTTGTTTTTTCACTGCAGTGTATAGGATTTTAAAGGTTGAAGTTTGGCATGTTCCTGACTCATCCCTATTTTTTGAAAATGAAAGTAGTGCTGACAGATTGTAGTTAATGGGTAATTTATTTTTAATTTTCATGAAAGTTTAACATTCATATTCCATTCCATTTTTTAACATTTATGTACACCTGATAGTTATTTTTAGGCATGCATTTTCTTATAATTAACTTTTTAATAGGTAATATGTTCAGTTGGTTTCAATTTAATGGTAATAATAATAGCTATCTGGGACTAGATAGCACTTACTGCCCCAAGCATTCTTCTAAGCACTTTTTATGCATGAATTTAATCCTCATACAGTGATGCAGTAGGTACTACTGGTAGCCCTGATTTGCAGACAGATGAGCTGAAGCAAGCGAGGTACATCTGATCAGTCTGGTCTGGACTTTGTTGTTTGATCAGTCAAGAGTCACCTCCTTTGGGAAGAATATGAACTCAATACTCTCTTTTTTGGATTGGATTCAGTGTTTACCCTACAGACATGGATTATTCTTTTATTGCACATGTTACAATTCTCTCTCATTTCTCCCCAGACTATAAGCTTCCCCAATACCCCATCTCATGCTTTTGAGCAGGCCCACCACTTAGCATAATTTCTGGCTGTCGTGAGGTACCGACTCAACACAGGTTAGCCATTTTAAAAATGGCTGTATCTTTTCTCCCTTCTTCACAGAATTGTTAGGAAAATCAAATCAGAGTTCATAGCTGTTTGTAAGCTTCAGAGCACTAAGCAAACAAGTCTTAAACCAATTG
This sequence comes from Ovis aries, assembly GCF_016772045.2. Classification (NCBI taxonomy): domain Eukaryota; kingdom Metazoa; phylum Chordata; class Mammalia; order Artiodactyla; family Bovidae; genus Ovis; species Ovis aries. Next base: position 56,333,169 of record NC_056059.1, on the reverse strand, counting down.
TGGTTTGTGTGTGCTTAATGAAGACCAGTGCTTTTATATCCTTTGGATATTAGCAAAAGGATTGGCATGCAGGACACATAGGTTCTTGACAATCCAACGTGTCACTGTATTCTGACCATCCTGTTTCTAACCAATAGTCTTAATAACTTCAGGTGCTTTTTTCATAATCTGATTGCATGCTTTTTTTTTTTTTTTTTGGCTCTGCTGAAGGCCTAGAGAAATGTTTATATCCTGATATTTAAATGATGTTGACTTGTACTGTTTAGATTCTACAACTGGTTCTGCTGTCTAATTCAGTGTTTCTTAATACTTGTTACATATGGAAATCGTAAGGTGGTAGTTTTGTTTTCTTTTTTAATTTAAAATCACTAGGCTTTGTCTTCTGATTCTTGGGATCAGAAACTCAGAGTGGAGGGAGGGAGAGTTCAACACAGGTAATTCTAATGAGGCTCTAAGAATGAGATATATTCTAAATATATTCTAAAGGGTATGTGACAAGATGGCTTAATGTCACCACAAATATTTTTTTAATAAGAAATGCAGTCATGTCATTTTAATAGCTCTCAAGAGCACTGACATTTATTTTGTTACTCTGCTGTACATTTTACAGACCATTTGTGCTGGTGAGTTCAGTGGGTACTCTAATTACTCAAAACCATATGGCCTTGGCAGGCAGCTGATAAATGGGTTACAGTTTCTTTCCAGGCTGAAAAATCATCTTTGCCTTGCTTGGGATGAATCTGGGGCCTTGAGCTGAACCTCACTTATTTTATTTTTTAACAGAAATTGCCTCTTTATATGTAGATATTTCACGACTTGCTTGTAGAAATGAGGCACCATCTCTTTAGGCTGGAGCCTTGATGAGTCTCATCAGTTTCCATCCAAGGTTGTCAGTCTTACCATCTGCTGGTCTGAGTGTATGTTTCTGCCCTTAGTAACACAGCACCTGCAGGCCAGGCCCCCATCAGAGAATAATAATCAGAGTAGTCTGTTAGCCAGCTATTGGCAGAAGTTGCATCACGGAAAATTGTTTGAGGAGATGCAGCCTATTTTATTCTAGAGGTACCCCCATATCAAGCTGGGTCATCAGAAAGCTGTTTCTCTAAAGTGTCTTACCTTGCTAGCCCCATTTTATTTCCCCATTTATAAAAGAGAGTTTGAGTTTCCAATCACTTAAACATTGAAAGTTGATCCAACAGTTGCAGTATCCAGCAGGAACATTGGCATGGATGATTGAGAATTTGTTTCCTGTAATTATTAGTTAATTACTTAAAGTAAATAAGTTCTAGCATACTGTACCAGAGCTGGCATTGAGGGCTGTGGGCGCACTGGTACATGGCAGGAGAGTGTACATAGTATGCTATCATTCATAGTATGCTAGATACTAACAACTGTGCTGACATACTATGCTAGAACTTATTAAAATGGAGCATGTTGGAAAAGTTTGGCTTCCCTCCTGCATAGGTATCATTTAAGTACTGAGTTTTGTTAGGTGGGCTTACAATACAAAGTGTAAGTATGTCACCTTCTTCCAGGTATTTCACAACACCTAGCATGGAGAAGGCGATGGCACCCCACTCCAGCTCTTGCCTGGAAAATCCCATGGACGGAGGAGCCTGGTAGGCTGCAGTCCATGGGTTTGCTAGAAGTCGGACACAACTGAACAACTTCACTTTCACTTTTTACTTTCATGCATTGGAGAAGGAAATGGCAAACCACTCCAGTGTTCTTGCCTGGAGAATCCCAGGGACGGGGGAGCCTGGTAGGCTGCCGTCTATGGGGTCGCACAGAGTCGGACACGACTGAAGCGACTTAGCAGCAGTAGCAGCAGCATGTCCCTGTATCTTTTATATTACTGATTCAATTCCTGGTTTGTTTCTCCCAACAAAAGGAGCCATTTGTTCTTTCATCAGAAAAAATCATATTCAGTTTACAAATGAGTCATTTCCTCATTCTAACTAAAAATGTGTACATTTTTAAAAACATGAAGCAAAACTTTTCTGCAGTTTGTGAATGGAAACCCTTTATGAGCATGGAAAATTAGTTGCATTGTTGTTTTATTCCACTTGTTTTATCAGCCAGGAATGCATTAGTATCTCTAATGACAAAAAACTGAAGGATAGTGTAAATAGATAGGGACTTGTTTGTTTTAACAAATTTCATGCTGAGGCCATCAGGGAACAAGATTTTCCTATTTTTTTTTTCTTTTTCCTCACTCTGACATCCTTACAGTACAAGAATTTGTCCTCAGGCTTTTCATCTCAAGGGTGCTTACATTCTAAAATGGCTTTGTTATTTCCCAAGAAGATGGAAAGGGGTGAAAAGTCTTTTCTTCCAAGATTTGTCTCTCCCCCTTGCCCCCCAGGCTGGAAATTACTTGCATTTTATTGACCAAAACTATGACATATGGCCCCTCCTAGCTGCAAGGGAGATAGGAAAATAGTACTTTTACTTTTAGCTCTTACAATAGGCGAGACAAAGAGAAGGCAGCTTCTGAGGTGTTTTTTTCACAGTCTCTGCTGAAAGTGTCCTTCCTGAGAGTGGACCAATATTTTTTGCAGTTATCTTTAGTATGGATACTTTTTCCTAGCCATAATTTAATTTAGGAATTCAGAGCGCATTTAATCTGAACCTATTGACAGAGATAATTCATTTTTTGAGGTACAGATTAATTATATTTTTAAGGTGTGAGATGGTATGATAAATCAAATTCCAAAACCCTTATGGCTAGATAATATATTACAGACTTTAATGCTTTTAGATGGTAGACTGTGTACCTTTTTGAACATTCTCTAGTTTTGGTGGGACAAGTTGAACATAGTGGCTGCAGGTGTTGAACAAATGGCATTTTCCATACAAAAATAGCATTTGAAGAGCTTTTTAGAAATCTAATTGAAGGAAGAAGAAACTAATAAAATTTTAGAAATGAGATAAAATTGTAAAACGAGTAATTCTTTTGTTTGAGAGCGAACGAGGAAGATAGTGTGATAGAACAGAGGTAACACCATGCGGCGGAGAGGGAGCCAGCAGTCAGGCGGCCTGGGTTTCTGTCCTTGTCTACCACACACAGCTGTCTCCTCTTTCCACGTTACTTTACCTCTTTGAGTCATGGTTTTCCCTTCTTTTTGTCTAAACAGTCATTATACCAACCTCACAGTGTCATTTGACTCCCCCACCTAGAAAATGGTAAGGGTTAGTTTCCTGTTAGTTCCCTTTATGAAATGGCTAAAGGTGGAAAAGTGCCTAACTGTTAAAAGCAAGGTATGTGTAGCTCAAGATCTATGTCCTTGTCAACTTATGTATTGTGTGGAAAAAAAGCTTTATTAGTAGCCTGACAGGCTTCAAATGCTATCATGTTATCATGTATTTAAAGTATATATGTATCATGTATGTAAAATAAGATGTATATATTTTATATATCATGTATTTGAAATAAAATCACTCAATCCATTTTTAATGAATTGCTTAATTCCATATTTACATGTTGTAGTAAAATTCAATGAGATTTATTAAATTTTAGAGAATATAATTTTATTTTCAAGATCCATATTTTCATTTCTTCATATTTTTTATTTTTCTCCAAACTAGGATTTTAAGAGTGGACTTGGTATTACCATAATCCCTATGAATGTAGCAAATGTAAAACAAGTGGACCGAACTGTAAAACAGTCTTTTGAAATAATCACTCCCTACAGGAGTTTTAGGTAAGTTATATTTAAACAGTTTTTGTTTGTACTATTACAGTAAAGCTTGGGTGATCCATTTTTGCATTGCCAGTCGTGATTTGACTTCTTAGAGGACACAGTAAAGTTACGTTCTTACTTTTCCATATTGTGTCATTTATTAGCCAGTGTGTAAAAATTTACCAATAGGCACCAAGGATGCTCAGTAGCACTGATTATTAGAGACCTACAAATCAAAACTACAATAAGGTACCACCTTGCACCAAGCAGAATGGCCAGCATTAAGAAGGCTACAAATAAAGTGTTGGAGAGAGTGTGGAAAAAAGGGAACTCTTCTATACTTTTGGTGGGTGCATAAATTGATGCAGCCATATGGAAAAGATTATGGAGGGTTCCTTAAAAAACTAAACATAGAGATACCATATAATCCTACAGTCTTTACTCTTGGACTTATATTCAGAGAAAACTCTAATTCAAAAAGATGTATGCACCCCAGTGTTCACTGCAGTGTTATTTAGAATAGCCAAGACATGGAAGCAACCTAAATATCCATTAACAGATGAATAGATAAAGAAGATGTGGTGTGTGTATATGTATATATGAGAAAGACAAATACCATATAGCATCTATTATATGTAGAATCGTAAAAAAATATAAATGATCTTATTTACAAAACAGAAATAGATTCACAGAAAAGACATGGGAAAACATCCCTACCAAAGGGGAAATAAATTAGGAATTTGGGATTAACATATACACCCTGGTGGTTCAGATGGTAAAGTGCCTGCCTGCAATGCAGGAGACCCGAGTTCAATCCCTGGGTTGGGAAGATCCCCTGGAGAAGGAAATGGCAACCCACTCCAGTACTCTTGCCTGGAAAATTCCATGGACAGAGGAGCCTGGTAGGCTACAGTCCATGGGGTTGCAGAGTCGGACATGACTGAGCGACTTCACTTTCACTTTTCATATATAAAATGGGTAAACAATAAGCACCTCCTGTATAGCACAGGGAAGTATATTCAATATTTTGTAATAACCCTATAATGGAAAAGAATATGAATATATGAATATATAAGAATATGAATATATATATGAAACTGAATCACTTTACTGTACACTTGAAACAAAAATAATTGCATTTTTACTTTTTCAGATCATGTAATTTGTTAGCCAGTGTATAAAAACACTTTGCAAAAGTGACTTGACTTATCATACAACCTGCAAAGATACAAATTTCTTGAGATTTGAATAGTTTCTTTTCATAATACCTTTTTTCTTAGAAGACTTGATGATTTTTGATCCACAAATATATGAAAAATTGTTATGAGGGAATAAAATAAAAATAGATATAGCATTGTCTTTAAGCTTATTACCAGCTTATTATAAAAGTATTATTATTTTGTCTTTTTTTTTAAGCCTAATCAAATATAATCTCTCCTTTAAGATTAATCCCTAATTACAGTTACTCTGTGATTTTCTAAAAGGAACTCCAGCTTAAACTGTTGCCAAACTTAATGACTCACAACACTTATTGATCAAATATCTTAGCATTTTGATATATATCTAGTATTATGGTACTCTACGCATTACTTTATTATGACAGTGAAGCAGAAAACTTAATGTATGTTCTTATACGTGTTAATAATCTATAGTAACTCCATTGCTTTAGAGGGGCATGTCATATCTGTTGAGTTCAATCACGTTAATTTGCTTGTCACAAATAATCAACATACCACAAAGTAGTATGTGGGTTAGAGGCAATTGTCACAGGGTTTTTGAAGGTCTAGCAGTTAATTACTTTGTGATTTCAAAGATGCTGTTAATACCAAATGTAGTACCCATATTATCTGTTTAAATATATCTACTGCCTGGAATTTTGAAAAAGAATAGCAAGCTTTATTTTCATAAAGGAAATTCAAGGGTTAACTGACAATGTAGACATTGTCTAAGCTGTTTTTACTTAAAGTGCTTTATATTGTGTCAAACTTGTACGGTTTGTCCTCACACCAACCAATTCTCCAACTCTCCGTACACCAGCTGGCTGTCCTGTATCTTCCCGGAGGGAGACTCAGACCCCACAGGTTTCAGGAATCAGTCCCAGAAGACTGTCCTCAGGTTACTCTCACTCAGCCCAGTTTAGCTCAAATTGGGGTGCTCATTACCCTCTCTCCCCCAGCTTTGATAATTTGCTAAAAATGTCTCAGAGAACTCAGGAAAAGAGTTCAAGTAATATTACCAGCTTATTATAAAAAATGCAGCTCAGGAATGGCCAAATGGGAGAGCTTTAGAGGCCACGGTACAGGGGGTTTGTGGCAGAGAGCGTCCAAGCTCTTTCTGGATGCACCACCCTGTTGGCACCTCAGTGTGTTCATCAACCTCAGAGTTCTTCAGACCCTGTTGTTTGGGGGATTTTATGGAGGTTTCATTTCATAGGTGAGACTGATGAAATCCAGGGTATGTGTGCAGGTGCTCAGTGCTGTCTGACTCTTTGCAACCCCGTGGACTGCAGCTCACCAGGCTCCTCAGTCCATGGGATTTTCCAGGCAAGAATACTGATGTGGGTTGCCATTTCCTCCTCCAGGGGATCTTCCCAACCCAGGCATCGAACCCTCACGTCCCGTGTCGCCTGTGTTTGCAGGTGGATTCTTTAGCACTAGTGCCACCTAGGAAGCCCTGAAACCCTGGGCTGTTGTTGATTAAGTCAATTACCAGCTTGTCTCACCTTCTTAGGGGCCTCTCAGGTGGCACCAGTGGTAAAGAATTCACCTGCCAATACAGGAGATGCAGGTTTGATCCTTGGGGTTGGGAAGATCCCCTGGAGTAGGAAGCAGCAACCTGCTCCAGTATTCTTGCCTGGGAAATTTCATGGGCAGAGGAGCCTGGTGGGCTACATAGCAGAGTCAAACATGATCAAGCACCACAGTTCTCCCCTTCCAAGAGGTCAAGGGATGGGAAAATTCCAGCACTCTAGTCCCATCTTGGACTTCTGCTGACCAGCTCCCATGCTGAAGCTGTCTGGCCTCCAGTCAGAAGCTGTCCATTAGCATATAAAGGGTTTTTGCCACTCAGGGGATTCCAAGGATCTGAGGAACTATACATCTGGAACCAGGGACAGGGACCAACCTATTTTCCATTGTACCCTGTGGGCTCTGCCCAGTCTCTAATTTGTAGATGTTATAGTGATAATGAAACATGGAGTGATTAAAAAAATATAATCCGTGGAGGCCACTCAACTTCTCTATAGATTATGTAGGATAAGTCCTCTGTTTTGTTCATTGTATCTCAAAGCATTTTCATCTTCAGAACAGAAAATTGTAGTGTGAAGCATCATTCCATGGGTCATTGACTGAATTTGGGGCACTGTGTATATAGCACATTTTCTGGCATATTAGAAGTACTCTGTAAATATTTCTTGAAGGAGTGAACTGATGTTTTAAAGTTTTATTCTTTCACTCAGGTACTCATTAAACACTAAGAATTGGAATAAATAGGAATGAGGCTAAAAATGAGTTAGCATTCTGTTAGAATACTAATTGCTTAAAACTTTTTTGATTTCTCAGTTTCTGAAAGCCATCTGGACATTCTTCCAATTAAAAAAAATCTATTTTTAAGACAAAAAAATCAAAATTTCTAGTGGGTGTTTTTGATAACTTAGTTTCAGACCATGGCATATTTTCTTGGCAAAATAATCCACTTAGTCCTGAAACTCTGCCAGTCTCTTATTGATTATGATGTAACCACTGCTTAGAAAACATGGCCTCACTTTTAAGTTTTTGACTTAACAAGGTGATTTTTATATCCTGGTCAGAAAAATGTGTATGTTAATTTTGGCTCAAGATAGGTAAACAAAGTCATAAGCAATGTGGAAAGTTAACGGAAAAAAATAGATTTCTCAATGAGATGGTTTTTAACAGAAAAGACTCTGCACCTGCCTGGAAGGCATATTTTTCAACTGCTGTCTCCTTTGTGAGTGAAATGAATATACAAACTGAACATACTGCTTAATTGGCCTTTACAAGGGAGATCGATAATGCAGAAACGTTAATTGTTTCAGCTTTACAGCTGAGTCTGAAAAAGAGAAACAAGAGTGGATTGAAGCTGTGCAGCAATCAATAGCAGAAACTCTCTCTGATTATGAAGTAGCTGAGAAGATTTGGTACAATGAGTCCAACAGGAGCTGTGCAGATTGTAAAGCCCCAGATCCTGACTGGGCCTCCATCAATCTCTGTGTTGTCATCTGCAAGAAGTGTGCAGGTAATTAGTGATAAGTTACGCTCATCGCTGTTCGGTGGCAGATCGGCACCGAATGCTCTTTGGTATCATATATATTGTGTCCTAGCTAATAGCTATGAAGAATAAAAGCAGAGAAATTTAAATCAAATTTAGAAATATCATTCTATACTTCTCTTATGCATGGCTTAGAGATAAAAATTGATTTTTAAGCATGTAATCATTTTTGTGTGTGTGCCTACTGGACCATGTATGGATTTTTAAAAGACAATACTGAAATTTTCAGATTTGGGATGAATGTGTTTCAGAATGCACCCTGAACACACTCACTGTTCGTATGATTTGTCCCTTTTCCCAAATCATATTTTGTAAGACGTATTTTTCACATTTCAAGGCTGCTCTGCTTTCTAATCTTGTTATACAAGATCTGTTCTCTCTTATAATGAGAATTATTATATAGAAGCATTTTCCAGGCATATTGAAGTTCATGAAAGTAACCAGTGTTGTGACTTGTTTTCTTCTTGTGACCTTAAACCTTACGGACTATTTGACATCTCATATTTGGGAGGTAAGGCAACTGTCCAAGTGAGTGAAGGGAATGGAGCCTAGCTTAGGTATGTGACTGTGGAGGTCTTGGAGAAATTAGCTACAACCTAAACTTTCCTCAGCTCTTCAGCTCTACCAGGTACTGTGCTGGTCCTGGGAGTTAAATCTATAAGATATGATATATCCTGCAGAAATATATAGTTATTTTAATAGACTATGATAAGGATAGCAATAGAGTTGAGCACAGGTTTCATTGAGAAAATGCAGAGGAAGAGCTCCTGTCTCAGAGCAGACAGGACAGTTGCGTCAAACCCTCAGAGTCTTCCTGAGCTCTGTGCTCCACATTTCTCATCATACTGAGGTAGGAGTCCTTACAAGCTGATCAGTTACATCAATAGCAACCAAAAAGCCTCAGTTAATCCTCCTTGACTTTGCATTTTCTCCCAACCTCTTCTTTCCAGTCTCATTGGAATCTGTCCAAGGCTGTTCTGTGTTCTTATGTTCCCTTTCTCTCCTGTCTTCTCTGAGTCCTTACCCCATCACTTATTCACTCTCTAAGCACAGTAGGCCTTTCACAGTCACGGGTTCCAGATCAAAAGTAATTGGAAAAAAGTTCCAAAAAGCAAAGTTTGAATTTGCATGTACCTGCAGTTGTTACTTAGCATTTATATCGTATTATGTATTTTAAGTAATTTAGAGATGATTTAAAGTATTGAATATAATAGAGAATGTGTATAAGTTATATGCAGATACTATGGCCATATTATACAAGGGACTTGAGCATACTTGGATTTTGGTGTCTGTGGAGAGTCCTGGTATCAATCCTCTGAGATCCATCAGGACAGCCATATTCAACTATGGTTTATTTGGTTCAGCATGTAAATTTGCATAATTCTGTTAACACCAGATCTCTGAAAACTTACTATTCCCTTAGATATAATTCTCTGTTCCTTTTTCCTTTCATAGAGAAGATACTTTCAAGAGTAATAGTTTATGCAGGTTTTCTTTTCTTTAACTTCCTAGTATATCATCAGCATCCTGTAATCAGTCTTCATCTGCCTCACCTCCAATAAACATATTTTCACCACATTTACCAGTGTATTTTACCTCTCAGTTTCTGTGTGGTCAGTTCCCATCTCCATTGCACTCTCCGGAGTATTTGACACTCTTGACCAGTCTGCCTCTCCATGACTCCCCATCCTTCCTCAACTTCCAGCAGGCCGTTTTCTCTTAGTGTGCTCTTGCTATTCTGGTCATCCTTTGTCTGCTCCTAAAACATGTGTGTTGCCTTGGGTTGTATCCTCAGATCTCTTTCATCCTGATATTCCTGAGTGATGTTATTTATCATTTGAATCCAGCAGTCTTTTTAAGCAGGTGTTTCTTGCTCTGTTGGAAACCATACTCCTGTATCTCCTGCTAGGGTCTCCACTTGGATTTGCTCAAGATACCTCAAAATGAACATGATAGTATGGAGTTCTCATTGCTTCCCAGCTCACTACATAAAACTGAATATTTTCTATGTTACAAATCCTGATCAGAAGTGATCTACTCTGCCCTTCACTCAAGCCTGAAGCCTGAGAGTCCCTCTTGACCCTTCTGCTTTCCTTAAAGCCCACCAGATTCCATCCTGGTTTTACCTTCTAAGTATCTCTAAATCTGTTCTCCACTTCACTTATTTCCCTACTGCCTTGACTCAGAATCTTAGGCTACTCCAGCATCCTTTCTTCCTGCCTGCCTTTGAGCTTTACTCCTTTTAGTATTGCCTTTTTGTCATCTCCGTAAGTGCAAACCTGTGCTAGGTCTTGCCATGGGAATTATAGGGCATGGTGTTTTTTTTTTTTTCTCAGAGAAGGGAGGAAAGGAACCTACCTAATGTACAGAGAGGAATGAACTTTCTCATGATCATTAGGTAGAAGATCCTTAAGAACAAAATGGTGTTTTGTGTTCTTTTCTCCTTCTCAGCTTAGAAAGAGTCTGACATAGGCCTGGATGCCCAGTAAAGTCTGAATGATGATTTATACAGCAGAATTAAATTGATGATACTAGAATACTGGGCTGTTAACTCTCTTCCAGGTATAATAGTAGAATAAAGAATCCACTTTAGATTTTTTAAGTATACATTCATTAGTTAGTATGTTGCTAGTCTTTTTTTTAAGAGTAAGGGATGATATCCGTATTCACATATATGTAATTTACACAGACCCATTATAAAGTTTTCAGTGACTTACAATTTCTAGTCAGTTACCAAACAATGAAAAAATTATATGTGTATACACATACATGAATACACACTTTTAAAGGGCTTCCTGGTAGCAGCTCAGCTGGTAAAGAATCTTGCCTGCAATGCAGGAGACCCCAGCTCAATTCCTGGGTCAAGAAGATCCCCTGGAAAAGGGATAGGTTACCCACTACGTTATTCATGGGCTTCCCTCGTGGCTCAGGTGGTACAGAATTCAGCTGCAGTGGGGAAACTTGGGTGTGATCTCTAGGTTGGGAAGATACCCTTGAGGAGATCATGGCAACCCACTCCAGTATTCTTGCCTGGAGAATCCCCATGGACAAAGGAACTTGGTGGGCTACAGTCCATGGTTCACCAGAGTTGGACATGATTAAGCAGGTGATTTCCATAATCTTTCTTATTGTTATGATTTCTGTTGGATTACTTCCACTACTGTGGTATAAAAAAGTAGGTAATAGTTTAAGTTGAAAAGATATATTAATGCAGACATACATATATTTCTTGTTGTTGTTCAGTCGCCTGCTGCTGCTAAGTCACTTCAGTTGTGTCCGACTCTGTGCAACCCCAGAGACCTAATTGTGTCCAGATCTTTGCTACCCATATTTGGCAGCACGTCAGCATTCCCTGTCCTTCACTAGATCCTGTTGTTTGCTTAAACTCGTATCCATTAAGTTGGTGATGCTATCCAACCATCTTATCCTCTGTTGCCCCCTTCTTCTTGCTTTCAGTCTTTCCCACCATTGTGGTATTTTCCAGTGAGTCAGCTCTTCGCATCAGGGGGCCAAAGTATTGGAGCTTCAGCTTTAGCATCAGTGCTTTCAGTGACTATACAGAGTTGATTTCCTTTAGAATTGACTGGTTTGATTCTGCTTCCTGTCCAAGGGACTCTCAAGAGTCTTCTCCAGCAGCATAACTCAAAAGCATCAATCCTTTGGCACTTAGCCTTCTTTTTGGTCAGACTCTCACATCTGTACCATAGCTTTGACTATATGGACCTTTGTTAACAAAGTGATATCTTGGTTTTTAATACACTGTCTAGGTTTGCCATAGTTTTTCTTCCAAGGGGCAAGTAGCTTCATGGCAGCAGTCACCATCTGCAGTGATTTGAAGCCCAAGAAAATGAAGTCTCTCACTGTTTCCATTTTTTTCCCATCTATTTGCCATGAAGTGATGGGATTGGATGCCATGGTCTTACTTTTCTGAATGTTGAGTTTTAAGCCATCTTTTTCACTCTCCTCTTTCATCTTCATCAAGAAGCTCTTTAGTTCCTCTTCATTTTCTGCCACTAGGGTGGTATCATCTGCATATCTGAGGTTACTGATATTTCTCCTGGCAATCTTGATTTTACCTTGAGCTTCATCCAGCTTGGCATTTCACATGATGTACTCTGCATATACGTTAAATAAGCAGCATGACAATATTCAGCCTTGACATACTCCTTTCCCAATTTGGAACCAGTCCATTGTTCCATGTCCGGTTCTAACTGTTGCTGCTTGACCTGCATACAGGTTTCTCATAAGACAGGTAAGGTGGTCTGGTATTCCCATCTCTTGAAGAATTTTCTGGTTTGTTGTGATTGGCACAGTCAAAGGCTTTAGTGTATTCATAGAAGCAGAAGTAGATGTTTTTCTGGAATACCCTTGCTTTCTTTATGATTCGGTGAATATTCATAGTTTGATCTCTGGCTCCTCTGCCTTTTCTGAATCCAGCTTGTATATCTGGAAGTTCTTGGTTCATATATTGCTGAAGCCTAGCTTGAAGGATTTTGAGCATAACCTTGCTAGCATGTGAAATGAGCACAAATGTATGGTAGTTTGAACATTCTTTGGCATTACCCTTCTTTGGGATTGGAATGAAAGCTGACTTTTCCAGTCATGTGGCCACTACTGATTTTCTGGAATAGTGAGTGCAGCACTTTAACAGCATCATCTTTTAGGATTTTAAGTAGTTCAGCTGAAATTCAATCACCTCCAGTACTTTTGTTCATAGTAATGCTTCCTAAGGCCCACTTGACTTTATACTCCAGGATGTCTGGCTATAGGTGAGTAACCATACCATCATGGTTATCTAGATTATTAAGACCTTTTTTTGTTTATAGCTCCTCTGTGTATTCTTGCCACCTCTTCTTAATCTCTCTGCTTTCTGTTAGATCCTTACTGTTTCTGTCTTTTATCATGTCCATTCTTTCATGATTTGTTCCCTTGATGTCTCCAATTTTCTTGAGATTTGTAGTCTTTCCCATTTTGTTGTTTTCCTCTATTTCTTTGTATTGTTCATTTAAGAAAGCTTTCTACCTATCTCTCCTTGTTGTTCTCTGGAACTCTGCATTCAGTGGGGTATAGCTTTCCGTTTCTCCCTTGCCTTTAGCTTCTATTCTTTTCTCAGCTATTGTAAAGGCTCCTAAGGAAACCTCTTGGCCTTTTTGCATTTCTTTTTCTTTGGCAGGTTTTGATCGTTGGCTCCTGTACAGTGTTACAAACCTCAGTCTATAATTCTTCAGGTGCTCTGTCTACCAGATCTAATCCCTTGAATCTGTTCCTTACCTCCACTGTGTAATCCTAAGGGATTTGATTTATACCCGAATGGTCTTGTGGTTTTCCCCACTTTCTTCAATTTAAGTCTGAATTTTGCAATAAGGAATGGATGATCTGAGCCACAGTCAGTTCCAGGTCTTGTTTTTGCTTCTCCATCTTTGGTTGCAAAGAATATAGTCATCAATCTGATTTTGGTGTTGACCATCTGGTGATGTCCATGTGTTTTAATGTTAATACAGATTGCCATGTACACATACATATTTTTTTATGGTAAAATACATGTACATAGAAATTCAGAGAGAATTATTATTATTATTTTGGTCTACAGGGCAACATAGATCTTTAGGACCAAAAGATTCCAAGGTTAGAAGTCTGAAAATGGATGCCAGCATTTGGAGCAATGAGCTCATTGAGGTGAGTCTGACTTGACTGTGGTGTGATCAGCCAGAATCTGGGAGGAAATGTGCAGTGGGTGGCGGGGTGGGGTTACTTTAGGATCTCTCTGATCAAGATCTCAGCACAGTATGAAAAATGGCTTATCGCCTGTTGTATAGTAGTAACTTTCTACCTTACCTTTCAGAATGCTTCCTAAATGAGGTAGTTACTTTAAAAATAAAAATAAAAAATGCAAGGAGCTTTAATGGTAATAACTACTTTAAAAGGCTTGGGAACTCTCTTTAAAGCCAGAATTTACTCTCTTTCTTTTTAACCCAGCATGGATAAAATATCAGAGTGGTGAATGAAAACATTTGGCAAAATTGACTATTCTTTATCTCGGCCATACTCTGTCATTAACTGCGATCTTGTCTAACTTGTCTACGGCATCTATTCTGTGCTCGGGTGTCGGTAATGCTCTCAGCCATAATAGCCCACCTACTCAGCCATTTTAAATGAATCTGTCTCAAAGTGAGCTAGCTTCAAAAAGTAATAATGCTTTTTCTGCAATTTGTGTTGCTTGCAGTTTCTTTTCTGGCTAATCTTTTACCATTATTAAGAGCAGCTAGGCTGTTTAAATAGAAATATTGTCTGCTTTCACACTCCATCTTCCAGAAAAAAATTGGGTCTTTTTTATATTTTTTGCATATTTTACACTAAGCTGTGCTTTAATTTGTCTTGTGACTCGGTTTTCTGCAGATTCAAATATATTGTTTGAATTGATATGTTTTGTAATTCTTTGATAATTCAGCTTTTCATTGTCATTGGAAACAAAAGAGCTAATGACTTTTGGGCTGGTAATCTTCAAAAAGATGAAGAATTACACATGGACTGTTCAGTAGAAAAGAGAAAAAATTTTATCACTCAGAAGTACAAAGAAGGAAGATTCAGAAAAACCCTTTTGGCGTCTCTTACCAAGGAAGAATTAAATAAGGTAACCAATGAAATGTAACAAAAGACATGGATGTTAAGGTCTTTTTAAGTGTGTGCCAAGGGTTTTGAAAACATGTTTAAAAAAAATAAACTTTTGAAAATTTCAAAAAATTTTGTGAAATTTTGCTGTTTCATAAAATTACTGTTTAATTTTATTTCCTTTTGTAACACTGTGCCTTAGATCTTTTCCCTTCATTTCACTTGAGGATTCGTTATCAACAGCAAGTAAACTTTTCCTCCCTCACTGAAGCTTCTATCTGATGTACACCGACCCCAGTTAAAACTTGAACAACTTTCCCCATGCTAGGGACAGGATACTGAACATAATAACTTCAGCTAGTGTGCTGCTGACTTGGTGTCAACAAAATGAACTTCATTTACTCAGTTTATTGTTACAGTAGTTTGTTTAGTGCCATTGATTGCAAGTGTCTTTTGCCTTTGGCTGAGTGATTCTAGGTCTTCTTGTCACCATTCTATATTGTTTTTTTAGCAAAGAGTTTGTTTAACATCTTGCCCTCCTTTTTTTAAAAAAAATCAACTACTTCAATTTCTTGTGTGTCAGAAGGCTCTTCTATGTATAGGTATTTAAAACATATACTTTTCTATGACTAGAGTATGCTTTCATGGTTCTCAGTTCTTTACAATGCATTTAGTATCAATGCTTATTGGATAAGCATCCCCAAGTAAATAGCATTATGCTGAAAAATTTGGAAAATGAAGACCTTTTCAATTCTTCTCTAGAAATTATAAGATTTATACAGTTGTTTTATATTTCTCTCTGTTGGCTTCAGTTCATTTGCTCAGTCGTGTCTGCCTCTTTGCGACCCCATGAATCACAGCACGCCAGGCTCCCTGTCCATCACCGACTCTCAGAGTTTACTCAGACTCACGTCCATCGAGTCAGTGATGCCATCCAGCCATCTCATCCTCTGTTGTCCCCTTCTCCTGCTGCCCCCAATCCCTCCCAGCATCAAAGTCTTTTCCAGTGAGTCAACTCTTTGCATGAGGTGTCCGAAGTACTGGAGTTTCTATTGGCTTAGTTACCGTAAATTAGGTTCTTGCTTCTTGATGTAGGATAAATGGAAGATGCAGAATCTATACATAAGGTAGGGGAGAGTCAGAGAGATGGCACAGAGGTGGGCAATCATATATAGGTTATTATTACGTCATTTAGTTTTGTTTAGGGTGATATTTTCATGGATGCTAATTTCTATGAAAATAACTGACCATTTCTACTAGACATTCATGGAATAGTGATAACAGGGTATAACCAAGGGTTATAATTAATCTAGTTCTATGCACCGAAGGCCCATAAAAAATAAGTATATAAATAGTAAGTTGTGGATTTGGGGAAGTAACTGGCAAGATTGGAGAACTAGGGCATATTTTCGCCCCAATGCATTTTCTCTTTTTGATAATGACAGGAATCTTGTCAAAGGATAAATACTGATGACCTCAAAGGAGATGTTTTCTGCCACACCATATAGATACCCTGAGCTAAGATATTAGATAAGCTTGACTTTAATTACTAGCTGTTTCTTTCTTCTTCAAGATATGTAGGGATATCTGTCTGTTAGGATTTACTACCACATTGGGCTTCTTAAAAATGGTACTCTTCACATCCGTGAATAATTTTTAAAAATTACTTTATTGAGGAGATACTGCTTAAAAATTGTTGTCTCTGTGGATGTCGTCATCAGAAAACTGTATATTTAGGTCCTCTACCCATTTTTAAAATTGGATTGTCTCTTTCTAATTGAGTTGCATGTATTATCTCTATATTTTGGTTGCTAACCCTTATGCAATATATGGTTTGAATATATTTTCCCTTGTGCTGTGGGTTAACTTTTCATTTTGTTGATTGTTTCACTATGCAGAAGCTTTTAGTTTGCTATAATTCCACTTAATTGATTTTTGCTTTTGGTACTTGTGCTTTCGATATAATATCCAAAAAGTCATTGCCATGAGTGATGTCTTCCCTGGTGGCTCAGCAGTAAAGAATCCACCTGCAAAACAAGTGCTGCAGGAGACGTGGGTTTGATCCCTGGGTTGGGAAGATTCCCTGGAGGAAGGCATGGCAACCCACTCAAGTATTCTTGCCTGGTAAATCCCATGGACAGAGGAGCCTGGTGGGCTACAGTCTGTAGGGTTGCAAAGAGTTGGACACAACTGAAGTGAGTTAGCACACATGCAGAAACATTCATGCAAACAAAATATTTAGCGGATACTTCAATTACTGCATTTGAAGTATTTTGAAGTTTCTGAGCATTGCCATTATCATAGGTATGTAAAATACAGAAAATATCTTCCATGGCAGTTATAATGAATTTGAAGATTTGGAACATCACTGCAATAAAACAATGAATAAACATTTGGTACTCTTTTGTTGAAATTTAAATTCATGTAAACCAGGCCGTTGTTACCTGTTGGTTAGTTCAGGGCATAATAATTATTAGATTTGTTAAAAAGAAATACAAACTTCATCTCATAAATGAATTGGCAGACTTTCTTGCATTTTAATTGCCAGAATTATATCTTCTTCACTTAGAAGTTGTATTTTCTTTTATTGACCAGGCTCTGTGTGCTGCTGTGGTGAAACCAGATGTTCTGGAAACAATGGCTTTGCTGTTCAGTGGAGCAGATGTCATGTGTGCAACAGGTGATCCTGAGCACAGCACCCCCTATCTGCTGGCCAAGAAGGCAGGGCAGAGTCTGCAGATGGAATTTCTCTACCATAACAAATTCTCAGGTTAGTCCCTCTCATGCCTTCATTAACCTGGTTTCTCCTGATAGATCCTTAAAAGGACTGCAGCACAAATCTGTAAATTTCTCAAGTCAGAAACACCATTAGAATGAAAAGAAAATGGAATTGTCAGAAAGACAGAAGACGCTTATTAAGACCCATGTTTTATTTCCTTTCAAGGAAAAGTTTAGGAAATCAGTCCTTTATTTGTGTGTTTTTTTTTTCTTGACTTTATAGAATCGCCATGGGTGTACATAAGTTCCCACTCCTGAACCCCACTCCCACCTCCCTCCCCATACCATCCCTCTGGGTTATCCCAGTGCACCAGCCCCAAGCATCCTGTATCCTGCATCGAACCTAGACTGGTCTAAATGGAAGATTAAAATAGTTAATCCCATGTAATCATTTTCACTGAAATTAAATCCAGTTTCATGTATGAATAATAAATACAACCAAAGTGCTTATTTGCAAATCTTATGCAAAGCAAAAGAAATGTTTCTGTGTCTTTATTCTGCAGTATATTTGGAGTAGTTTTTCTTCTACCTCAGAACTCACCAACATATTCATAAGCCAAGGGAAAACTGTTTACATTTCAGATTTCAGATGTGGTATTTCTGTAATTTTTCTAGATTTCCCTCAACATGACATATATTCTGAAGGTGGATTAAATCAAGAGTCCTCCCAGTCTACGTTCCTCTGTGACTTTTTGTATCAGGCTCCTGCTGGTGCTTCTAAACTCTCTTCAGAAAAAAAACTGCTTGAAGGTATCTTTTCTGCTCCTTTTAGATTTTGTCATGTGATAAAATTTTATTTCATTATCAAAACAATTAGGTTTAAGTTTTGATATTTTTCCCCTTGAGATGTTAGATTTGATCTTGCAGTAGATAAATATTTTTTGAGGATTTATAAATGTTTCCAGGCACAGATATTATTTCATGCACTGCAGCAAAAATTTACTACTGGTTCGGAATGCTGAGCGAATTCTCAGCAGAATTCTCTGACACTTACTTCAGAGACAACCAATTCTGCATCAGGATTTAAGAGTTATTCCAAAGAAATGTGAAATTCATCCCCTTCCCTTCGGGACAGACCCCCCAGCTGGGGAGATAATACACATACATGTCAACATGTAGGAAGAATGGACAAGTCTTTGGTTTATATTCTGTCAGTATACTAAGTGGTCTCAAGTAGTTGAGTTTGTTCTGATTGTAATTGTGTGTGTCTAAGTAAAATAAAGCTTAAGCATGGTTTCAAAAAAATGATGTGAATTAATTGATTTAACAACCTGTTGTAGGTTTGTGGCATTGATCTTAGAAGAATCATAGTAGGTATTTATCTATCCATTTCACTCCTTTTATCAGGCATGTGCTGGGCATTAGGAAAACACAAATGAGTAAGACAGAGGCTAATGTTATATGCATTCAAACTAATATTACAAAATAGGCAGGAAAAATATAATGTGCTCTGTCTTACTAGAACAGAAAGAATTTAAGAGAGATTAAGTTATGCAGGCCAGTTGATGGTAGAATTCAGAGACTCGGAGGACAGGTATTAATTCCCTGGTGGTAAAATCCAACCATATTACTTGATCAGAGGAATAATAGGATGAAAAACTCACTTTAGAGTGTTAATCCTGATCTTCATACATTTGAAGTGATTATTTCAATTAAAGGCTTTATTTGTCTAAAAAAAGAGAATTATAACGTTTAGCAGAATTATAATGGGATAAACTATACTTTGTTAGGTTTTTGGCCTTTCTTAGTGGCTCAGTAGTCAAGAATCTGCCTACCAATGTAGGAGACCCGGGTTTGATCCCTGGGTTGGGAAGATCCCCTGGAGAGGGAAATGGCAACCCACTCCAGTATTCTTGCCTGTGAAATTCCTTGGATGGAGGACTCTGGCAGGCTACAGTCCATGGGGTCACAAAGAGTCAGACAGAACTTAACAACAAAAACCTCGCCTTTAGTGAGCATGTACTATGTATAAGGCATTGCTTTAGGCTTTTTCTATATGTTCATTGTAATTCTCATAAAAGGTCTGCAGGATAGTTGATATTGTGCTGGTTTCACATGAACAGTGGAGGAACTCAGCATGAAGCAGAGTTTTGCATTTTGTTTGTGTTATAATTGTTACTGTATGACTTTGGCTTTGATCAGTGTGATGACCAGGTGACACTAGATGGCAGAGCATCTTTATTCTTTGAGTTTAGGGTTTTTTTGTTTTTTTTTTTTTCCGGAAATTTATTTTTATGTCTTACTTTTCTCAATGTAACCAATAATAAATGATGAATTTTAGAGATTTTTTTCATCTACCCATTGCTTCTTATCAGTATTTAATACTTATATAGTTGAAAGTTGAGTGATCAAGAGAGAAGAAGTACCAGAACAATCTGTGAAATGATGATAGCAATTATTAAAATAATTGAATAACAGGGCAATTAATGTACTTGTTAAGAAGTGTACAAGTTTTCTAGAATTTTTCTTCTAAATTGCAGGATATATTAATCTACCCTTCTAACCACTTATACAAAGATGAAATAGGAAGGAAATCTGAAATATGAACTTTTCTTCCTAAAGCTTTTCAATCTATCATAAGTATTCTGCAGACCAAAAACAAGCTTCTAGCTATTTTTTGACAATTCTGGTTATAATATTTATAAACTTATCAATTCATTTTACTGTTTTCTTGAAATATATTGCTTTTCTTAATCACTTGAGAACTGAATTGATGTTTTCAAGTTTGTAACTAAATCAGTTTTTTCTTTTATAAAAGATAACTATTGATTTTGTTGTTGTTGAAATTTATTTCAAAAACCAGAAACCAGTACATTGTCTATATTTGTAATTTTATTAGGGATGTTTTCTCATTTTGGAGCATTCTGTTTTAAGTGATATATACTTTGACTATGGAGCACACAGAAATGATTTCATTGGAAAACAATCTAGTAATCTAACAGCAAGGTATTCTTTGATGGTCTTCATTTCTTCCATCCAGTATATCAGCAAGGTCTGTCATTTTAACTCAGAATAGACCATGAATCAGTTGGCTGCTCTCCATCTTTACTAACATCATCGGAACCCCAGTCCCCATCTTGCTCTGCCTGGGCTGTAATACCCTCTACCTCAGCCCATATGTTTACTGGTTAATATCTTCCCTGGCTTCCCTCCAAACCATTCCCCCAAACAGACATAGTGATTGTTGAGAATGTAGATCAGATCATGCATGTCCATTGTTCAAGTACATTTAGTGGCTTCCCATTACAAGAGGTAACCCTTTTCTTTATCTGACCTAAAGGACCTTCTGGTGCTTTCCCCTCTTCATCTTACATCCTTCCTTCCTATCCTACCTGCCTGGCCACACTGGTTTCCTGTCTGTTCCTGCAACATGCCCCCTCCGGACCTTTGCAGTTGCTGTTCACTTTGCAAGGAGCACATTTTCCTCAGCCTGACAGCTTCTCACCTCTAGGGGATCATTTGAGGGCCACCTGGTCGGAGAGACCTCTGTGGCAGCCTCCTAAATTGTGGGCCCACTGCTGGTCCTCCTCTCTCATAGTGTGCTGCTTGTTTCCATTGTGGCTCTCATTGCATGAACTGGATCCTTGTGTGATTTGTTTCTCCCTCCTTCTGGAGTGAAAGCTTATTGAGGCATCAGCATTCTCTGGTTTATTCAGCATCATCAAATCTCTGGTGCCTAATATAGTGTCCACACATAACTAGTCATGTGCAAATATTTGTTGAATAAATGGGCATTGCTCTAATCACATTACTGCTAGTGTAAAAGCACAGATGACTTTATATATACATAATAAAATTTTTATTGAAGTATAGTTTCTGTATGGTATTGTATAAGTTTTACAGGTGTATGATATAGCAGTTCACAATGTTTATAAAGATTAAACTCTATTTATAATTATTAGTTACTATTTTTTCACCTGCAAATAAAAATATAAGTGCTGACACAAAACACATTTTGTTTGGGCAGAGCCTACTTAAAAACACAGAAGAAAAAGTTGAATTAACAAGAAACAGAGAGTTTTGGTGGTTTTTTTTTTTTTTTTTTTTTTCCCTCTTTCCATCAAGATTCTGCAGCAGTGGTACTCCTGTTGAGCACCAGCTTTATGGAAAAATTGAATTATTTGGAAAGATTTAGAGATTAAAGTGTGGTTGTCACCTTTGCCTCTGAACAGCCAGCATCTGGACTGCATCACTCCATCAGGGCTTGTCAGGATGGCCACAGAGCAGACTGATTAAAAACAAAGAAAAAAGTCAAGGAATAAAATGCATGCAGGTCCTTCAGAGAGTTACAGAGGCTTCAAATTGTCAGTTCAGATTTTCAGGATTTGAAGTTCTTCTAGCCTCTGGTTATGAAGACTGATCTGTATTTTTCTTTTTCTCCCCAATTTAGTGTTCATGAAAGGAAAGATTGATAGCTCTTGTTAAACCTAAGTGTAGAGCTGAATAATAGCTTCCTGATTTTGTTTTCTGTTTTCTCCCCTCAACCGTATTATTTCCCCTTGGTATCTTACCTTGATTTGTTGACAGTGTTTGAGTTTTAAAAAGAAAGTGGTTGATATGGTTTACTAGAAACTCTGTATTATCTGTTTATATTTAATTTTATGTGTTAGTATTGAGGAATTTTGAAGATCCTTTGTTCCATAAATGCCTAGCTTGCATAGTCTAAAAATGTTTCTTCAAGGCTGAAACATTTATTTTAAATGAAAGGAGTCCTAGTGCATATTTCTATTTTCTGTGGATACTGAATGCTATCAGTTTGGGAAATTCTTCATCAGGAAACAACTTTATGGTTTTAAAAAATAATAGTTTCACCTGAACTATCTCTCATTTATTGTGCACACATGTATTTGAAGGCATGACCCTGGTACATTTAAACAATGGACATACATGCTTCAAGCATATATATCAGGCACAGACAGAGAGGTTGTGAAGTGGATAGAAGGGTACCTTCCCTAGTTGACTGCTTGGGTTTTACTCCCAGCTCTGATGCTGAGTACTTATGTGATGTTGGTAAAGTCCATCAACCATCTTGTACCCATGAACAGGGTAAAAGGAAAGGAGTACATAATCATAGCACTGACCTAATAGGGTTGCTCTGAGGATACAATGAGTTAATGCATATAAGATGTATAGAAGAACATATGGCACATACGCGTGATGATGAGAGGATAAGGACAAGGAGGAGGGGTAGCAGAGATACACAGGTATCCATATACAGAACTGCTTCTGATTTCCAGTTAGCCTTTGAATTTAGGACTGATGCTAAAGCGGAAACTCCAATACTTTGGCCACCTCATGCAAAGAGTTGACTCATTGGAAAAGACCCTGATGCTGGGAGGGACTGGGGGCAGGAGGAGAAGGGGACAACAGAGGATGAGATGGCTGGATGGCATCACCGACTCGATGGACATGAGTTTGAATGAACTCCGGGAGTTAGTGATGGTGCTGCGATTCATGGGGTCGCAAAGAGTTGGACACGACTGAGCAACTGAACTGACTGACTGGTGGTAAGCTAACAATCAGGTTAACCATACTCTAGTAACTCTAGTTATATGGTTAACTGTGGGGTCACACAGGGTCGGACACGATGGAAGCGACTTAGCAGCAGCAGCAGCAGCAGCAGCAGCAGAGTTGACCATAACTCTAGTAATATTCATAGGAATATTTCAGTAGGTCACCTCTGGAGTTCTTTATCTGTGCATGAGTAAACTGCACTAATGTTTTTCTGCCCTGATCTAAATGTCCAGTTTGAATAGAAGGAAAGAACAACCCTTCCAGCTAATCCAACCACCATAATAAACACGACTTCTTGTCTTATAAATACCTTGTGTCCTAAGAGTTGTCCATTCAGTGGCCCCAGTCTTGCTTCTGGTAGACATCTTCTGGTAACTGATTAAGCAGTAAAACTTGTTCTGTAGCAGAGAGGATGTCCTGTCTGAATTAGCCCAAGCAGACCAATGCCATCCAATGTAGTTTTGTTAAAGCTTTCTGATTGCTTCCCAGATGAATAGAAGTGTCAAATTTTCCTATCACAGCTTTGTTGTAATCCTCAGAGGTAATATCTATGCCTGCTTTGTCTGACCTCTGGCCTATTTTCATTTAAAAAAAATGAGGTTCCTCAAGGATTATGGTGATGATGTTACAAGGTTAAATCTCCTCAAGCCCATATTTCTAACTTAAAATGAGTTTGTGACTCACCTTTTTTGAGAGGTCTGTCATTTGTTTCCCATTAGAATTAGCGTAATTAGGGTCTGCATTTACATTTACTTTGTGGATCATGCATATGACACTTGTCTAAGACCTTCCAGTGTCTCCCACTTGTCTACTGAGAAAGGTGTAAACTCCGAAATACCTATCATGTAAGACTCCTGGGGCCTGGCCTCTGCCGTGAGCCTGCAGTCTTGTTCCCCAAGTCCTAATTTCATATGTAATCTCTTTCTTTGGCCAAATAGGTTTTTGACAGTTTCCCCTTCCCATGACTTTCTTCACACAGTTCTTAGAATTATGAAATGATTGGTAGCTCAGTGTGCATTTTTTGCTACTTTAGAAACACACCTTTTCCATATAAATGAATTATTTCAAAAGCCGTAATTTGTGTTAAGTTTTTCCTTACCACTTCAGTCTGAGGGTAGCTTCCCTTTCAGAATGGGTCTGATCTCTGAAGGGCCCACCTCAAATGAGGATGAGAGAGGCAGAATTCTCAGTTAAAGGATAGGCAGTTACCTCCTTATTGGAAGACCAGCTGATATTTTCAGGGTTATTGAGTCTCTTTCTGTATTTAATGTTGGTAATTATTCCTTTCTGAAATGCTCACCCCTTTTCAGTTTATACACTGTCTCTTCTCATTTGTTTCACTGCCTTGGTGAACCCTTCTGTATCTGTTGTTCCCTAAGTTCCCTAAGATTTTATCCTTGGTTACTGTGCATTTTCAACTACGGCCTGTACTCTAAAGACTTTCTGGTTATTGAGGCTGTTCCTTGCCACGAAGATTCACATCCACAGGGTGATCTGCCTAATAGGTATTCGTACTTGAATTTCTAGGAGATATCTTTCATTTAGTGCATATCCAAGGAAATTCAGATTACATGCACTAAAACAGTTTCTACTTTATTTTCTTTTAGGTAAAAATAGGTATTTCTGCCTACCTTGTAATCAAAGCTAAAAATGATTCAGTTCAGTTCAGTCGCTCAGTCATGTCCGACTCTTTGTGACCCCATGAATCGCAGCACACCAGGCTTCCCTGTCCATCACCATCTCCCGGAGTTCACTCAGACTCACGTCCATCGAGTCCGTGATGCCATCCGGCCAGCTCATCCTCAGTCGTCCCCTTCTCCTCCAGCCCCCAATCTCTCCCAGCATCAGAGTCTTTTCCAATGAGTCAACTCTTCGCATGAGGTGGCCAAAGTACTGGAGCTTCAGCTTTAGCATCATTCCTTCCAAAGAAATCGCAGGGTTGATCCCTTTCAGAATGGACTGGTTGGATCTCCTTGCAGTCCAAGGGACCCTCAAGAGTCTTCTCCAACACCACAGTTCAAATGCATCATTCTTCGGCACTCAGCCTTCGTCACAGTCCAACTCTCGGATCCATACATGACCACAGGAAAAACCATAGCCTTGACTAGGCAGACCTTAGTTGGCAAAGTAATGTCTCTGCTCTTGAATATACTACCTAGGTTGGTCATAACTTTTCTTCCAAGGAGTAAGCGTCTTTTAATTTCATGGCTGCAGTCACCATCTGCAGTGATTTTGGAGCCCCCCAAAATAAAGTCTGACACTGTTTCCACTGTTTCCCCATCTATTTCCCATGAAGTGAAGGGACCAGATGCCATGATCTTCGTTTTCTGAATGTTGAGCTTTAAGCCAACTTTTTCACTCTCCTCTTTCACTTTCATCAGGAGGCTTTTTAGTTCCTCTTCACTTTCTGCCATAAGGATGGTGTCTGAGGTTATTGATATTTCTCCCAGCAATCTTGATTCCAGCTTGTGTTTCTTCCAGTCCAGCATTTCTCATGATGTACTCTGCATACAAGTTAAATAGGCAGGGTGACAATATACAGCCTTGATGTACTCTTTTTCCTATTTGGAGCCAGTCTGTTGTTCCATGTCCAGTTCTAACTGTTGCTTCCTGACCTGCATACAGATTTCTCAAGAGGCAGGTTAGGTGGTCTGGTAATCCCATCTCTTTAAGAATTTTCCACAGTTGATTGTGATCCACACAGTCAAAGGCTTTGGCATAATCAATAAAGCAGAAATAGATGTTTTTCTGGAACTCTCTTGCTTTTTCCATGATCCAGTGGATATTGGCAATTTGATCTCTTGTTCCTCTATCTTTTCT
Organism: Ovis aries; assembly: GCF_016772045.2. Classification (NCBI taxonomy): domain Eukaryota; kingdom Metazoa; phylum Chordata; class Mammalia; order Artiodactyla; family Bovidae; genus Ovis; species Ovis aries. The sequence goes on along the minus strand of NC_056059.1, from coordinate 56,307,478 downwards.
AAAACCAGCTTGAACATCAGGGAGTTCACGGTTCACGTATTGCTGAAGTCTGACTTGGAGAATTTTGAGCATTTCTTTACTAGCATGCGAGATGAGTGCAATTGTGCGGTAGTTTGAGCATTCTTTGGCATTGCCTTTCTTTGGAATTGGAATGAAAACTGAGCTTTTCCAGTCCTGGGGCCACTGCTGAGTTTTCCAAATTTGCTGGCATATTGAGTGCAGCACTTTCACAGCGTCATCTTTCAGGATTGAAACAGCTCAACTGGAATGCCATCACCTCCACTAGCTTTGTTCGTAGTGATGCTTTCTAAGGCCCACTTGACTTCACATTCCAAGATGTCTGGCTCTAGGTGAGTGATCACATCATCATGATTATCTGGGTCGTGAAGATCTTTTTTGTACAGTTCTTCTGTGTATTCTTGCCACCTCTTCTTAATATCTTCTGCTTCTGTTAGGTCCAGACCATTTCTGTCCTTTATCGAGCCCATTTTTGCATGAAATGTTCCCTTGGTAACTCTAATTTTCTTGAAGAGCTCTCTAGTCTTTCCCATTCTGTTCTTTTCCTCTATTTCTTTGCATTGATTGTTGAAGAAGGCTTTCTTATCTCTCCTTGCTATTCTTTGGAACTCTGCATTCAGATGCTTATATCTTTCCTTTTCTCCTTTGCTTTTTGCCTCTATTCTTTTCACAGCTATTGGTAAGGCCTCCCCAGACAGCCATTTTGCTCTTCTGCATTTATTTTCCATGGGGATGGTCTTGATCCCTGTTTCCTGTAGAATGTCACGAACCTCATTCCATAGTTCATCAGGCACTCTATCAGATCTAGACCCTTAAATCTATTTCTCACTTCCACTGTGTAATCATAAGGGATTTGTTTTAGGTCATACCTGAGTGGTCTAGCAGTTTTCCCTGCTGCTGCTGCTGCTGCTAAGTCGCTTCAGTCATGTCCATCTCTGTTCGACCCCATAGACGGCAGCCCACCAGGCTCCCCCGTCCCTGGGATTCTCCAGGCAAGAAAACTGGAGTGGGTTGCCATTTCCTTCTCCAATGCATGAAGGTGAAAAGAGAAAGTGAAGTCGCTCAGTCATGTCTGACTCTTAGTGACCCCATGGACTGCAGCCTACCAGGCTCCTCTGCCCATGGGATTTTCCAGGCATGAGTACTGGAGTGGGGTGCCATTGCCTTCTCTGGCGGTTTTCCCTACTTTCTTCAATTTAAGTCTGAATTTGGCAATAAGGAGTTCATGATCTGAGCCACAGTCAGCTCCTGGTCTTGTTTTTGTTGATTGTGTAGGGCTTCTCCATCTTTGGCTGCAAAGAATATAATCAGTCTGATTTTGTTGTTGACCATCTGGTGATGTCCATGTGTAGAGTCTTCTCTTGTGTTGTTGGAAGAGGGTGTTTGCTATGATCAGTGCATTTTCTTGGCGAAATTCTTATTAGTCTTTGCCCTGCTTCATTCCGCATTCTAAGGCCAAATTTGCCTGTTACTACAGGTGTTTCTTGACTTCCTACTTTTGCATTCCAGTCCCCGATAATGAAAAGGACATCTTTTTTGGATGTTAGTTCTAAAAGATCTTGGAGGTCTTCATAAAACCGTTCAACTTCAGTGTCTTCAACATTACTGGTTGGGGCATAGACTTGGATAACTGTGATATTGAATGGTTTGCCTTGGACACAAACAGAGATCCATTCTTTCTGGAGTTATTTCTCCACTGATCTCCAGTAGCATATGGGCACCTAATGACCTGGGGAGTTCCTCTTTGGTATCCTATCATTTTGCCTTTTCCTACTGTTCATGAGGTTCTCAAGGCAAGAATACTGAAGTGGCTTGCCATTCCTTTCTCCAGTGGACCACATTCTGTCAGGCTTTTCCACCATGACCCACCCATCTTGGGTTGCCCCGCAGGCATGGCTTGGTTTCATTGAGTTATACAAGGCTGTGGTCCTAGTGTGATTAGATTGACTAGTTTTCTGTGAGTATGGTTTCAGTGTGTCTGCCCTCTGATGCCCTCTTGCAACACTTACCATCTTACTGGGTTTCTCTTACCTTGGCGTGGGGTATCTCTCCACAGCTGCTCCAGCAAAGCACAGCCGCTGTTCCTTACCTTGGATGAGGGGTATCTCCTTACTGCCACTGTTCCTGACCTTCACTCCTTGGGTTGCTCCTCCAGGCTGCTGGTCCTGGCCTCGGGCTCTGGGTGGCTCTTCAGGGTCACCGCCCCTGGCCTCGGGCACGAGGTGGCTTCTCTTGGCCTCCCCTGATCTCAGACACGGGGTGTCTCCTCCCAGCCGCCACTGGCCTCCGATGCCGCCCCTGACTAAGCTCTCTTACTCCCTATGTCCCATCAATAAATGTTTCATCCCTTTAGAATACACAAGTGCATGCATGCATTTCTCTCTCCACTCCTCCCTGTCTCTGTGGTCCCCATCCTTTCCTATCATCCCTTCTCCCCCTTACCCACCCATTATCCTTACTATCACTGTAGTACTACATGCCTTGGATGGTCTTCATCTTTCACTTTTGACAGTGTCCCAACAGGTCCTCTGCCTTCAGCCTCACCTTCTCACATCTATGTTTCACAGAAAGCAAGTGTTGTAATATTTAAATGTGTAATCTCCTTCCCATGAAACCATTTCAGTGGCTTATCATCAACTCTAAAAGTAAAGTTTAGCAAACTTTTCTGAAAAGGGCCAGATAGTAAATGTTTCAAGCTCTGCAGGTTAGATGGTCTCTGCCCTTGTTGCAAGAAAGCAGCCTCAGGCAATCTACAAATGAATGGGTGTGGCCCTTTCACAGTAAAACCTTTTGTTTACAAAACTGGTGTTGATCTGGATTTTGCCTGCAGGCCATAGTGTGCTGAACTCTTAAGAGATGAATTTCAAATCCTCTAAACAGGGCATTAGGGCTCCCCTGGTGGCTCAATTGGTAAAGAATCTGCCTGCAATGCTGCAGAACCGGGTTCAATCCCTGTGAAGGGAAGATCCCCTGGAGAAGGGAATGGCTACTCAGCCCAGTGTTCTTGCCTGGGGAATCCCTTGAACAGAGGTGCCTGGTAGGCTGTAGTCCATGGGGTCGCAGAGTCCGACACAGCTGAGCTACTACATTGCTACTAAACAGGACGTTAAGGACATTTGTCTTTTGCATACCTATCTAACGTCAGCCACAGATACTTTTTACCCTACATTTTCCCTTCCTCATAGTCTGTATAGACATCAGCCTTTACCATTTCAGCATTGTTTTGCAGTGGTCTCTGTATCGATTTGCCTGTTTCTCTGGTCATCAGTGTCATAGTTATTTTTGTCTTGTTCATAGCTGGCTACTAGGTTGTAAATTTTTTGAGAGCATTAAGTATAACAGTTTTATATCCCATGCAGCAGTATCATGCTCTTTATACAAAATAGGAAACGAATACATCCATTTATTTGAATCCAGTTATTTAAGACCATATATTTAAAATTTTGATTTACAGTATAGCTCAATTTATTATTTGTGTTGTTTTAAATTCCTAGAGACAAATAAAAAGTGGTGTGTTCTAGAAGGAGGCTTCTTGAGTTACTATGAAAATGATAAGTCTACCACGCCTAATGGCACCATTAATATCAATGAAGTCATCTGCCTGGCTGTGCACAAAGAAGACTTCTGTTTAAATACTGGGTAGGTCTATTATTAAGTAAGAGTAAGAGCTGAAAGTATTTTCTGATACGTATCATGCCAGCTAATAATTGTTTTATCATCATTTCAATTCTTCAGTTGCTTCTTATAGAAGAGTTTGGTGGTTTCTTGAGGCCTACTCATTTTTCAGTTTCTAAAAGTTCCTTAGGAAATTCACTAAAAAGTGGGAAAATTAAAATATTTCATTAGGTAATATGAAAGGCTGACATCTTCACATCGAATTTTAAGTAAGTTTACATTATTCCATTCTTGCACATGTAGTCCCGTAATTTTTATGATTCACTCACCATTTAATATAGTGATTTAATGACAAAATTTAGGCTTTCATTAAAAGTATCATGGTTAAAATAGATGACAAAAAAGTGCAGTGATAATGTTCACAATAAAATAAATTATGCATATTGAATAGCATATTGAAATACTAAATTTCTTAAATCTATTTTGACATTTTTATGGTCTCAAAAAAGTTTTCAAGAGTAGACATTATTTTACATTATTTACCATAGTTGACTCACAAATAGGTTAGTAGGATTCTGTGAGGACTTTTCGAAATTGACCCTCTAAGATCTTTGGTATGAAAGTTTCTTATCACATTTTATAATTAATTTTTGAAAAATATAAATATTAAAAAGTGCAAAAATCAATTGTAAAACTGATAAAGGAGCATAGTATTTTAGGGAAGAGATTTGTGAAGCTATGTTATTTATATAAAATTATATGAAATACTGAAACATTTTACTATTATCACATAATGACCAGTACATGACTATTGTTTTCTAGTAAATCTAACTTTTTGTAAAAAAAAAAAAAAAAGTTATTTGTTGATTTATTCATTTTAATCTCAATAGTGCTTTTATTCAAATGATTAAACAGTTTAATGTGGCTTACCATAAAAAAAAAGACCCTGATGCTGGGAAAGACTGAAGGTGGGAGGAGAAGGGGATAACAGAGGATGAGATCATTAGATGGCATCACTGACTCAATGAACATGAGTTTGAGTAAACTCTAGGAGTTGGTGATGGACATGGAGGCCTGGCGTGCTACAATCCATCGGGTCGCAAAGAGTCGGATACGACTGAACAACTGACCTGGTGGAAGGTTAAGTGTACTCTATGTATTAAATTGCTTAAACAATTCAAATAATTACTATTAGTTTATGTCAGCATATAATCATATTCAAAAATAAAATATTCTTGATAGAATGCTACTGATACAAGTAGATATGCAATTAAAGCATTTATAATGGGATGTGTTTAAAAAATAATTACTACAGCCAGATTCTTAATCACCTTCAATAGCATAGTATAGAATTTGAAATCGATAATGTAACAACTGAGGAGTCATACACATTGAATTTTCAGAAGAGAGCTGATGGCTGGGGTATTAAAGAAGAGATAGGAGGAATAAAAATATAATTACTGAGAGTGTAACTAGAGGAGCAAATAATTAAAAAGAAAAACAGTGAGTTGAGAGACGTTTAAGATTGAACTGGTAGTGTTCAGTGTGTGACTGAATGAAATGCTGATGTCAAAGGGAAGGATAAATTAAGATTCCAAGGTTTTGTTCTTGTTGATGAGGTAGATGGTGATGCCTATAAACTGGAATGTGAAGGAGATAGCAATAGGTGTGGGGTGAGAAAGAAAAAGAAGAATGTTTAATATAGGGTATTTTGAGTTTTTGTTTTTAGGTAATGGCAGCAATACAAGGCTATGCCCCGACCAGTAACTCTGAAGAAGCTGAAGTTGAATGGTTCTATGAAGACCTACAAGATCTTTTAGAACTAACACACAAAAAGGATGTCCTTTTCATTATAGGGGACTGGAAGGTAAAAGTAGGAAGTCAAGAAAACACCTAGAGTAACAGGCAAATTTGGCCTTGGAGTACAGAATGAAGCAGGGCAAAGGTTAATAGAGTTTTGCCAAGAGAATGCACTGGTCATAGTCGAACACCCTCTTCCCAACAACACAAGAGAAGACTCTACACATGAACAACACCAGATGGTCAACACTGAAATCAGATTGATTATATTCTTTGCAGCTAAAGATCAAGAAGCTCTATACAGTCAGTAAAAACAAGACCGGGAGCCAACTGTGGCTCAGATCGTGAACTCATATTGCCAAATTCAGACTTAACTGAAGAAAGTGGGGAAAACCACTAGACCATTCAGGTATGACGTAAATCAAATCCCTTATGATTTTACAGTGGAAGTGAGAAATAGATTTAAGGACCTATATCTGATAGATAGAGTGCCTGATGAACTATGGACGGAGGTTCGTGACACTGTACAGGAGACAGGGATCAAGACCATCCCCATGGAAAAGAAATGCAAAAAAGCAAAATGGCTGTCTGAGGAGGCCTTACAAATAGCTGTGAAAAGAAGAGAAGCGAAAAGCAAAGGAGAAAAGGACAGATACAAGCATCTGAATGCAGAGTTCCAAAGAATAGCAAGGAGAGATAAGAAAGCCTTCTTCAGCAATCAATGCAAAGAAATAGAGGAAAACAATAGAATGGGAAAGACTAGAGATCTCTTCAAGAAAATTAGAGATACCAAGGCAACATTTCATGCAAAGATGGGCTTGATAAAGAACAGAAATGGTCTGGACTTAACAGAAGCAGAAGATATTAAGAAGAGGTGGCAAGAATATGCAGAAGAACTATACAAAAAAGATCTTTATGACCCAGATAATCATGATGGTGTGATCACTCATCTAGAGCCAGACATCCTGGAATGTGAAGTCAAGTGGGCCTTAGAAAGCATCACTGTGAACAAAGCTAGTGGAAGTGATGGCATTCCAGTTGAGCTATTTCAAATCCTGAAAGACGATTCTGTGAAAGTGCTGCACTCAATATGCCAGCAAATTTGGAAAACTCAGCAGTGGCCACACGACTGGAAAAGGTCAGTTTTCATTCCAATCCCAAAGAAACGCAGTGCCAAAGAATGCTCAAACTACTGTACAGTTGCACTCATCTCACACGCTAGTAAAGTAATGCTCAAAATTCTCCAAGCCAGGCTTCAGCAGTATGTGAACCGTGAACTTCCAGATGTTCAAGCTGGTTTTAGAAAAGGCAGAGGAACCAGAGATCAAATTGCCAACATCTACTGGATCATCAAAAAAGCAAGAGAGATCCAGAAAAACATCTATTTCTGCTTTATTGACTATGCCAAAGCCTTCGACTGTGTGGATCATGATATACTGGAAAATTCTTCGAGAGATGGGAATACCAGACCACCTGACTTGCCTCTTGAGCAACCTGTATGCAGGTCAGGAAGCAATAGTTAGAACTGGACATGGAACAACAGACTGATTCCAAATAGGAAAAGGAGTACATCAAGGCTGTATATTGTCACCCTGCTTATTTAACCTATATACAGAGTACATCATGAGAAAAGGCTGGACTGGAGAAAGTACAAGCTGGAATCAAGATTGCCGGGAGAGATATAGATAACCTCAGATATGCAGATGATACCACCCTTATGGCAGAAAGTGAAGAAGAACTAAAGAGCCTCTTTAAAGAGGAGAGTGAAAAAGTTGGCTGAAAGCTCAACATTCAGAAAACTAAGATCACGGCATCCGGTCCCATCACTTCATGGCAAATGGGGAAACAGTGGCTGACTTTATTTTTTTGGGCTCCAAAATCACTGAAGATGGTGACTGCAGCCATGAAATTAAAAGACGCTTACTCCTGGATGGAAAGTTATGACCAACCTAGACAGCATATTAAAAAGCAGAGACATTACTTTGCCCACAAAGGTCCATCTAGTCAAGGCTATGGTTTTCCAATAGTCATGTATGGATGTAAGAGTGGATTATAAAGAAAGATGAGCACCAAAGAATTGATGCTTTTGAACTGTGGTGTTGGAGAAGACTCTTGAGAGTCCCTTGGACTGCAAGGAGATCCAACAAGTTCATCCTAAAGAAATCAGTCCTGGGTGTTCATTGGAAGGATTGATGTTGAACCTGAAACTCTAATACATTGGCTACCTGATGCGAAGAGCTGACTCATTTGAAAAGACCCTGATGCTGGGAAAGATTGAGGGCAGGAGGAGGACAATAGAGGATGAGATGGTTAGATGGCATCACTGACTGAATGGACATGAGTTTGGTTAAACTCTGGGAGTTGGTGATGGACAGGGAGGCCTGGCGTGCTGCGGTTCATGGGGTGACCAAGAGTCGGACATGACTGAGCGACTGAACTGGTTTGAACATATATACTTAGCGTGTTTCAAGAAATACTTGGAGCTATGGATGAGCAATGAAGGAAAAATTCAAGATGTGGGATATTAGTCTCTTTTTATCTATACTAAGGAGATGACATTTGGCATATGATGAGATGACGGAAGGAAAATTTGTGAGGATGAGAAGAGAACTATTCAGAGAACTGTTTGGACAATGTTTGCTTTGAACAGGGGGTCAGAATAAATTATGAAGGAGTGACCTCAGAGGGATGAGGAGACAGAAGAGAGCCCGCTGCCACATCAGGGCATCAGCAAAGTCATGCCATACATAGAGTGGTTAGTCAGGAGAATATTCTTTTTGTCTGAACCAGTGTGTTCCATTTATTTCATTTGAATAAAGTACAAACCAGCAACAGAAAAATATGATAGGTAGGTGGTAGATAGATCTCACACTATTATTCAGGTTTCAAAAAGAATTTAATTAAAGACTTGATCTTTGGGTAATTTTTTTCTCATAAAAGCCACACATAACCAGCAGTACCTTGTTATTCTTATGTCCTATAGGCCCATCTTTACTTTTGAGATTTATTTACCCTCAGAACGTGCATTTTTATTTGGAGCTGAAACATCTCAAGTGCAAAGAAAATGGACAGAAGGAATAGCCAAGGTATTTATTTTTTTGTTGATTTTTATTGGAGTATAATTGCTTTGGGCTTCTCAGGTTGTGCTAGTGGTAAAGAACCCACCTGCCAATGCAGAAGACATGAGAGACATGGGTTTGATCCCTAGGTTGGGAAGTTCCCCTGGAGGAGGGCATAGAACCTACGCCAGTATTCTTGCCTGGAGAATACCATAGACAGAGGAGCCTGGCAGGCTACAGTTCGTGTGGTCACAAAGAGTCAGACATGAATAAAGTGACTTAGCACATATGTACACACATAGCTGCTTTATAATATTGTGTTAGTTTTTACTATACAGCAAATTGAATCAGCCATACATATACATATATCCCCTCCCTTTTGGACTTCCATTCAGGTCACAACAGTGCATTAAGTAGAGCTCCCTGCACAACACAGTATGTTCTCATTAGTTATTTTATATATAGTATCAGTAGTATATATTTGTCAATCTCCATCTTCTAATTCCTCCCACCACCCCTTTCCCCTTTGGTATCCATTTATTTGTTCTCTCCATCTCACCAAGGTATTTAAGTATTGTTTTATTACCTAAATCCAGAGAATATTCTTTACCTTTGGAGGTTCATGAAAAATTTTTACAAGGTCCCAGAAAGCATGTCCATACTTAATTAGGTTTTCATAGGTTGTAGTCAAATGAGGTTGAGTTACCTTTCTGGAGCCTGAAGCAGAGAAGAAATTAATGTAGGATTTTGGAGTCATTCATAAAATTAAGGCCATTGTGGAGATCTTTTCAATACTGTAAAGTCATTTCTGTGTATGTCTTTTTATAGGTAGATTTCTTATTCACAGTGTACACAAATGGGAAAAGAACAGATTCCATAAAAGATACAAATGAAGACAGACATTGAAGGTTGACATTTTAAAAGATTCTACAAGTTGACAAAGAGAATGTCTTCCTGTTTCAATTCTGTATATATCAAGAAAAATGGTTTAAGATGCTGCCATTTAAAATTGCATTATATTTATAGCTTTTCAGTTTTAAGACTGATGGCAAGTTTAAATAATTGTTTTGAAATCTGGATTACTCCTAAATCTTTAATACAGAAAAACAAGTTTTTCCCCTTTCCCTCATATCTTTAGCTATATAAGGGATTTCCTGTTTTCACTGTCTTTATTACTTTTTTGTATTTGTTTTAACAGCATTTTGTTCCCTTTGTTGCTGAAAACTTAACAGAAGCTGACTATGATTTGATTGGTCAACTCTACTACAAAGACTGCCAAGCCCTGGATCAGTGGAGAAAAGGCTGGTTCGCAATGGACAAATCTAATTTGCGTTTTTGCCTTCAAATGCAAGAAGGTCAGGAGGATAGAATGCACTTAAGAAGACTACAAGAACTAAGTAAGTTTTTTTTTTTTTTGTCCCCCTCCCCTTATATCTGCACAGAGTTCTCTGCTGCACATGGAAATAGTAAATTTCACATAAAATTATGATGACTCACTTCTTAACAGTGAGTAAGTAGTTGATAAAGGTATTTAGTGTAATGCTTTTAAATAATATGTTCATACTTCTTTCCCTCCAGCAATTAGCACAGTGGTTCAAAATGGGGAAAAATTGGATGTTTTGCTCTTGGTAGAAAAAGGGAGGTAAGTGCATTTTTGCTTTTTGTTCTTTATCTCAACGAATCTATGGAGTTGGGTATTCTGGTTATCCTCTTGGAGGAGAACTCATTATTTTATAAACTGTTGGAAATTTTCTGAATCTTGTGTGTATGTATGTATATATTCTCTTTAGTAGAAAAAGTAGACTAGTGAAGCTTGCCTATTTTTATACTATGAGAAACTCAGTGGGATCATTTATTGTAGTTTTCTACAGACCTAGATTCCTTTGCTTCCTTTGGAAGCACTTTGACATTTGTAAATATATTATCAGTGTAGATATATGATAGGTATAAATAATACCCTGAATCATGTATAGTTAAAACCTGATTTCTTGAATTTATTCAGTTTTTCAGTAAATTAGAAGCATCTACTTTATAGTACTGTTATAGGTACTGGGGTTATTAGTGGTGAATAAAACAGATACGGTCTTTGCCTTCATGAAGCATCTACATTTGTGGGGGAAACAATATACAATATAAGCAGGCAAAAAATTTGCATAGTATTATGTCCCTTAATTTTAAGTGCTTGAAGAAAAATAAGGTAAAGAGAGTGTACCTGGTAGAGTGGTATTCGGTTTTCAATAGGGTGCTAAGAGAGGATATCTCTGATCAGAGATCTGTATAGAGTGGAGGGAAAAAGAAAAACATGCAGCAGTCTGAATAGAAGGTACAAGGCATGAGGGCAAGGATATTTTGAAGAGTCAGTTGTGTTTGGCATGTTCAGGGTCTGCAAGAAAGCTCCTGTGGCTAGGGAAATTTCAATGAGAGAGAGAGGGAAGAAATGATTAGAGATATCCCTGGGCCAGACTATAGAGCCTTACAGGCCATGGTATGTAAAGACTTGAATTTTATTCTAAGCATGGTGAGAAGCCCCTTCATTTGAGAGCCAGGAAATTCAATCATCTGACTTATGTTTTTAAATGACTACTCTGACTCTAGATGGATAGCTTTCTGAGGGCACGAGTGAAAGTTTGAACATCAGGTAGGATCCTGCTGCAGAGGCCAAGCAAAAGGTGACTTCCTAATGACATAGTGTTGAGTGGTAAGATACACTGTGTGGGTAGAGTTCAGTGAATCTGTTGATGGATTCACTGACTGTAACAGTCAGAGATGATCCCAGAGTTTTTGGCCTGAGCCTTTACGTGAATTATGGTGCTCTTTTTTGAGATAAAATATACATGGAGAGTAGAGGTAGGGTATTAGTACATTTAGGGTAGTAGATCAAGAATTTGGTTTTGGAAATGATTACTTGGAAATGTCTATTTGAAAACAAAGTGGATATGCAAGCCTGGAATTAAGTGGAAAGGTTACAGCCAGAGATAAATATTTGAGAGTCATCAGCATACATTTTGACTTACTTATTTAGCCAAGGAACAGATCAGATTCGCCTAGAGGAGGACTGTAGGTAGAAAAGAGACAAGGAGGTAGTCCCAGGGCCTTAAGTTTTAGAGGAGGAATGATCTAGCAAAAGGTCCTGAGAAGAAGCAGCAAGAGTCAGATGACAACAACTAGGATGGCATAGTCTCCTGAACAAATTATTTTCTCTCTGTATCTTATCATTTGCTTTCAAATCCCATAATTAGAATGTTTAGCTCTTCAAGAGTGCAAGATAGTATTTGTGTGTGTATATATATGTAATGATAAATATAAAAGCAAAGCTCAATTAGCCTTCCCTCCAGTGAACGTCCATGCTAGTGACAAGGATAATGACCGAGCCATTATCTGAACCTGTCTTTTCTTGAACTTCACAGAAAGATGCAAACCGCTTTAGGTAGCAAACGTATTGCTGATTAGATACGTATGTCAGAATGTGTTTTTAACTTAGAGACGTAATCAGGATTTTATGTTTTTGCTTCTTTATTTCCAGACTTAAAATGATTAATAATATTTTAGGTTCTAATTTTGCTACCAGATGATAGTTTTACTGTTCTCTCAGAATACATTCCATACATGTTCAGAAATAATAGTAAGAGAGTAGATAGTGTTGTGGCTTTGAAAGACTAGCGCACATATACTTTTTCAGTTCAGTCGCTCAGTCGTATCCAACTCTTTGTGACCCCATGGACTGCAACACACCAGGCCTCCCTGTCCATCACCAACTCCTAGAGTTTACTCACATTCATGTCCATTGAGTCGGTGATGCCATCCAAACATCTCATCCTCTGTCATTCCCTTCTCCTCCCGCCTTCAATCTTTCCCAGCATCAGTGTCTTTTCCAATGAGTCAGATCTTCACATCAGGTGGCCAAAATATTGGCATTTCAGCTTCAACATCAGTCCTTCCAATGAATATTCAGGACTGATTTCCTTTAGGATAGACTAGTTGGATCTCCTTGCAGTCCAAGGGACTCTCAAGAGTCTTATCCAACACCACAGTTCAACAGCATCAATTCTTTGGTGCTCAGCTTTCTTTCTAGTCCAACTCTCACATCCATACATGACTACTGGAAAAACCCTTGGAGCCCCCCGAAAATAAAGTCAGTCACTGTTTCCACTGTTTCCCCATCTATTTGCCATGAAGTGATGGGACTAGATGCCATGATCTTAGTTTTCTGAATGTTGAGTTTTAAGCCAACTTTATCACTCTCCTCTTTCACTTTCATCAAGAGGCTCTTTAGTTCTTCATTTTCTTCTTCATTGGTCATCTGCATATCTGAGGTTACTGATATTTCTCCCAGCAATCTTGATTCCAGCCTGTGCTTCATCTATTAATCTTTATGTAATGCCTGCTGCCTGTTACCTACATGACAAGAAAAAATGGTCAAAAATACAGATTTGTTGCTTGAGCTCACAGAGCTTATGTTCTTAAACAAATTAGCAACCAGAAGCTTGCTAGTGAAATTTATTTTATATATTACATATATATATGTAATTTTAAAAAATCATGTTACTGTACCCAAGGTATTTTTCTACCAGTTTTAGTCTATAAAGGATTTGACCAGTGGCACATAGATTTTAATTAAAATGTGCCAAATGTGGATTAGTGTTATTCAATCTGAATTTTTATTTAGTGCTAACCGCATGCAGTGTACTCCCTCATGAACACAAGATAAGGAAGCCAGAGGACTAAATGTTTTGTTACCTTATGACATCTTGAACTTTACCCTGGGCAACAGGAACCAGAAGGTTTATGGAATAGTTTAAAACTAGCAGGATTCCAAAATAATGGTCAAAGCTGCTTCATTTAGTTTTTGAGAATAAAGTTTTTATCTGTGTGCCTGTGTGCTCAGTTGTATCCGAGTTTGCATCCCCACAAACCATAGCCTGCCAGGCTTCGCTGTCCCTAGGGTTGCCCAGCAAGAATACTGGAGTGGGTTGCTGTTTCCTTCTCCAGGGTGTCTTCCCAAGCCAGGGATGAAACCTGCGTCTCCTGCATTGGTAGGCGATTCTTTACTGCTGAGCCACCAGGGAAGACTGTTTTTATCTGCATGTGTTATCAACTAGTTATGTTGAAAGCATTTTTATGAAAGGCAATAATAGAGAATGTGTCAAGATGAGAGTAGGAGAAATACAGGATAAATATAAAACCAAGTTATTTTTCTTGAACCTCTTTTTTGAATAGCTGCTATACAAAAGGGCCATTGGAAAACAACTGTGTTTATCATATGCTTATATTTTGGTTTTACTTGCTTTCCCTGTTTTCTCCAAATCAATAAGATTCAGATAATAGCAATAATAAAATGATGACAATGTATACAAATTACTCTGTACCAGGCACTATTTTAAGCACTTTTGTACAGCCTTCCATGGTCTATATGATGCTGAGGGGGATAATCCAATTTTAAATCAAGATAAGGGCAGTTTTTAACTTAACAATGTAACAATTTCTTTTTAAAACAAGTGGTATTAATTTACCAAGAATTTACTCAAAAATTAAGTCAACTAATATATTAGCCTGGATAAATTATATGTCACTAGGATTTAAATTTCAGCATCTTATTAGAAAGTAAAAAGTTTATTAGAAAACCTGAAAAGTTATTTTACTAGAAAAAATATATCAATCCAGTGGCCACCTAATTAAAGATGAAGCAGAAAGAAGAGAGGTCAGAAGTGGGAATAAAGAATCAACCTGGAAGATGGTAAGTGCACTGGGTTATAAGCCGTTATGGAACAAAAAGCCATGCAGGTATCCAGGGCACCGTGTACAGTGAAGAACGGGATCTCATATTTATATACCTATGTGTTTTTTCACAGATGTACACACGTGTGTACATATATGTGGATATGTATACACATATGTAAATAAATTGAGACAAATGGAAAAAGAGCAGGTTTGGAAGAGAGCTTGGGAAATGATGAGTTTGATTTTTGACATGTTGAACATGAGGTGCTTATAAACATTTACGGAGAAATTGCTTAGAGGGAGTTATATTTGTGGATCTGATGCTCATGATTAGTTAATGGGGATATCAATATTGGAGTTACCCACATATAGAATGAAGAAGGTGAAATCACTTAGGGAGGTCTGTAGAGTGAGAAGGGAAGAGCTAATGTGTTGGGACTTTGATGAATGCACAGAATGTTGGAAGTGGGGGCAGTTTCCGGGGGATTAGCTACCCCAGGGTATAAAGGTAGTTTATTCAGAGAGTGAAGCAGGAAACTGAGAGGATGTGTCACTAAGCCCAGAAAGAGTGGTGCAAGAAGGAAGGAATAGTCAGAAATACCAGGTGCTGTCTGATGACAATAGATACTCCATTGGATCAGTGATGGGGAGTCCAGTCCGGTGACTCTTGAGAACAGAAGTGATAAAGCAAAACCTGGATAAGATTAGATAAACCAGCTGGGGAGAACAGTTTGTCAGGGATGTCTGGAAGTTAATAGGATTAATGAAGTGAAAGGAATTTGTCCCAGGAAGAGAATATATCTGCAGTTTTGTTTTAGATGACTTGAACTTGTGCCATTAAAAACATTTTGATGGGGCAGAGATACATATTTTAAAAAAGGTGGGGGGGCAGTGAAGGTATAAGAAAGACAACAGGATAGGTCTCTCAGTTCTAACAGCAAGAAAAGAGGAACTGATGGGTGGTTTTGGATATTGGGATCTTTCTAGATCTGGTGGTAGGCTATTGAGGGAAAGTTCAATCTTGTGGTTTTCGATCAGTCTGCTGGTTTTCAATTGCTTTATGAAATAGGAAATAAGGATGACTTCTGAGCTCTTGGCCTGGATGACTTTGAGTGGTTTTATCACATACCAAAAGAGGAAATAGATTCTTTTCTTCCAGTACTCAAACCAGGACAGTTAATTTTAGATGGGATTGTTTAAGAGCTGTTTTAATGCCATTTCAAAATAAGAGAATTTCATTGCATTGTCCTGTTTTTCATCTCTCTTTCAATTTGTTAGTCCCGTGGGAAATAATGACTATAAAGTACAGTAGGTTGTGTTAGACTTGTCAATGAAAGACAAAACTGTAGCTTTAAGAAATAAAACAACTTCTAGTTTTTCACTAAGCATATAAAGATAGTAAGAATAATTGAAAGAGAAACCAACTAGCTATAAGTTTTAACCTTTATTTTAACAGCTTGAACCAGAACGGCAAATCATAAATAAGCTTAATGAATTAATTTCACATATTTGCTCCTTCCTTGTCTACCTTTGGTTAAACTGTTAAAATATATTAATATTTCTTAAAGGCAAGAGAATGAACCCTGTGACCTAGAAAAGTTCATGAATTGATAACCATCCACTGAATATAGTCATTATTTAGATGTATATTTTAATCTTCATGGTAATTTCCCCTATATACCTAGCATGAGTGTCTTTAGACAGAAAAATATTGCAATAATATTTTCCACACACAGAGCATTTTTGCTGTGAAAAGCTCTAAGCAGAAGGTACTCCAGATGGTATAGCTTTAATGTGTATTCCTTGTATACTTTAAAAATTATTTTGGAAAATAAAGCTTTCTTGATTACACTTAAGGCTTTCTACCGTGATGTTTGATGCTGTTATTGGAACTTAGATTTTGTGCTTTTCTTTCAGGTCTTAGGGTTTCTGTGTGTGGAAAAAAGAAAAGAAATCATGTTTTTGAATATCCATTGTTAGTCAGTGAATGTCCTGTACCCCAGTGAGGTCACAAGGCACTTGTTTGGACAGTAGGTTATATATCCACTGTGACTGAAGTGTTCAATGGATTACAACATCCTTTTCATAAAATTTGAACACTATTTCTGCACTTGGCCCACATTCTCTGTGTATTTCTTTCTGATAAATAAGTTACTGTGTTCTCTATCTCACATTCTGTAGCTTCATGCTCATTAGTCAAAGATACCTATTATTAAGCTTTTACTGAAAGGCTGTTAGTTGTAATAAGCACAGTATGAATAACTCAGCTGTGTTATCAGAAACAGAACAGCCTAGTATGTTTTTTTTTTAATTTTGTTGTTTGATTTTAATTTTTTTAAGATTGATTTATTGGCCTATAGTAAAGTATGATTCACTTGATGGCTTGCAAGCCTGACTGAATTCAGTTTTAACTGCAAATTTCAGACATAAAGGAGCTAACACTGGGGAATAAACATTTTATCACTATGTTCCGGAATTATGGGACAGCCTACTTTTCTTAATTTGGGAGATGAACACTCCTAAGTTGAAGATCCTTATTTCATATCAATTTATTACATGTGATTTTTTTTTTCCCTGTACTTGAATTGTGTTTTATAGCAGCTGATATGTTAGCAGTACTGTCTAGGGTGAATTATCTTAAAGTGGTTTCTAAATTGTGCATGTAATTGCAAATTAAACAGTAGCCGATTGCCCACAATATCAGCTTGACTGCTTTTGTAACTTTCTGATCATTTAATTTGTAGAGATGGTTTAATCTGAATGTTGCCAAGGCAAACGAGATAGACTCTTCTCTCACCACCGCCACTGGTTTTGCAAAAAAAGGAACTATTCAAACTTACAGTATAAGATGATTTGTTGTTGTTGTTGTTAAAGAGAATTATGATAAAGGAAGTGTGTGACTATTTAACAAAAGATGGATTTTGAAGTATTTATTATTTCCTCCAAAAAATGTGTTTCATTCCTCAGTTCAGGACACTTACTGTATACTAGATAGAAACCTGTGAACATATAAATGCACTATGGGGTGAAAAAATACAGAATGAAAAGATCTCTTCTAGATAATGGGATCAAGATAATCATATTTATTTTTTAAGTATATTATAACTGGCTCTGGAATCCTCAGTAGGATTAGAAGAGGAAAAAAATGAGGGGTTGAAACACAAAGATATTCCAAGAGGTGGAAACAATAGTTTCAGAGAAATAGGATGGGTTGGGGTAAAAGTTCACTTCAGGTTGGCCTTAACCTTCAATTCTTGAGGAGGAAGCATGGGACAGTGGGCCTGGAGAGATAGATTGGTATATTAGTTTTATCAATTAAATGTAAATAATAACTTGTCTTGTTTTGGAAAGGATTGCAGGTTCTTTAAGAGGGTACAGAAGCCTTTTTTTTTTTTTTTTCCGCAGACTTGAAACAGGGCTATTTCTCACATTCCTATAGGTAATTGCCTAATGGTGTGTAGAGATGAAATTGAAAACCTGGAGGCTTGCCTTCTCAGGGAATAGTGTGCCTTGACACTTCTTACTGAACTGTTGGCCTCAGAAGAAACAAATTATTTAAGCTAATATTTCTTTCTCCGTTATTCTTGTGATACAGTCTCTGCATCTACAGATTTAATAATTGTTTGCCTGTTTCTGGCTGAAATTTCATCTCTATGCAGCAGTTCCTTATCTGCTGAGGAAAGAAATACTGTTTTTCTATAAATGAAAATGAGGGTGATTTATGGATGTGATGACTTAATAAAATGTGCTGGACTTCCATTTCTGCCCATGAAGAAATATCTGGCATGGAATATGCCCTCCCACTTTAAACTACTAGAAACCTGGACCAAACGAACTATTTTCAGACTTTGGAACAATAGGCTTCCCAGGATAGTGACCATGGAGAGAAGGGAAACAAGTGACTTAAGGCCTAAGATCACCTTGGCTTCCTGTCAGTACTTGGCACAGGGAATGGGGGGATCCAAGCAGCATATGGCGGTTTTGCTATGTTGGAGGTAGAGCTTGAAGTTTGGAGAATCCGCAGTAGCTAAACTTTGCGAGATAGAGTTCAGAGCAGAGGGAAAAATGTACAGAGCACGAGCTTCAGAAATCTTCATAGAATTCCCTTTCATCATTGCTCAGTATGAACCTGCGTATTTGCAGGTCAGAACTTCAGGCAAAAATACTCTCAGGGTGTGCTATGAGTTGAACAATTCCCAGAATGTAGACACTATTTGAGTGTGTTCAGATTTTATCTAGCCAGGTTAGACAGACTTCATTAAACACACAGAGCATTTGTAAAGACAGCAGGAGGTAATCCCAGAATATTAAGGCTAAACCAGCCCACAGGTAAAGGCTGCTCCATTTATGCCTTGCTAAGCTTAAAAACAGACCTCTCCACAAGTAGTTTAGTTACCCAGGGTCAAATAGGCAAAAGGGGCCAAAACAAACATCAATACCCTTTATAGGAAGATAGCACAACCCTGACACTGAACTTAATACTCACGATGTCTAGCATAGAGTGAAAATACTGGTGATATGAAAAAGCTGGAAATTAGATGATAAGAACAGACCTAGAAATGAGAAGGATAGTGGAATTAGCAAAGAATATACACAGTAATTTTGAATTATTACTAAATATATTAAAAGATGTAAAGGAAAACATAAACATAGAAAAATGGGTCTAAAGAAGAAACCAAATGGAACTTCTAAGGCTGAAAAATACACTATCTGAAAAGAAAATCTCACTAGATCAGCTAAATCCAAGAGTAGACTATGTTTAAAAAAAACAAAGTCAATAAACTTGAAGTCATGACAACAGAAATTATCAAAACTTTAGCTCAGAGAGAAAAGGCTGAATAAAATTAGCAGAGCCTCAATGACCTGTGGGACAATATTAAGCATTCTTATGTAAACATAGTTAGAATTGTAAAATGAGAGAAGAGAAAGATGGAGTAATATATATATGTATAATATTGAAGAAATATGGCCAAAGACTTCTGAATTTCATAAAAACTATAAATGTACATATATTAAGATCAACATAACATTCATGATAAAGACAAACCACATCAAGACATATCATAATCAAATTCTTGAAAACCAATGTGAGGAAAAATAAAAGCACTGGTGGGGGCTGGGTAGGGGAAACATTAAAAATAGGGGACAAAGATGAGAATGTATTGGCAGAAACAGTGCAAACCAGGAGATAATATAGTAAAATCTTTTAATGTGTTGGGGGAAAAAATAACCAAACCAGAAACTATTAGCTTAAAATACTCTATCCAGAAAAAATATCTTACAGAAATGAAAGCAAAATAAAGTATTTTTTGGCCAACAAATGCTAACATATATTACAAGACTCAGTGTTTTTATTTTTTATAGATGCCTAAGATACTATCTTTTTTTAGTTATGTTTTTGAAATATGTTGTTTGCTTTTTAGTTGTGTTTAAAATGTTCTTTATAAAGATGATTTCATTTTTTGTACAGCTAAATATATAGATCCTATCATTCATTTGTCTTGGGTCTTGTCAGTAGACTAGGCTCAAATAATGATAGTCTATATTTTGTGGCTATTATATTACAGCTTTAAGAAAATTGTTTTATTAGTTTTGGGACTTGGTTTCTATGTCTTAGTGAACTATCTTGATGCATTATAGGATATATGGATTTTTTAAAATATGGCTTTAAAATTTAGGTTTGGGAATGAACAGTTAGTAGAATGTATTTCTCTATAATTAGAGTTCTTCAGAATAACTTTTCAGATTTTCAAGATGTAAATTCCTATTTCTTTGAAATAGGAATGATAAACCATTGTTCAGTAACATTTGAAATAATAAAGTTGGCCAGCATTTGTGTTGAAAATATCTTTTGATGCTTTATTCAATGTGCAGAGTTTAGGTAACATCAGAAAGGAATGTTGAACTGATGCTGTTAAATGTCAAACATCTACTGCACAAGATGATGTATCTTAGGATTCAGCCTTTGACAAGTGGACTTGGGAGTTAACTTGTCATTACTGATTCTACCCTTCACGAGTTCACAAGCAGACAGTTAAACTTGTCATCACAACATTTCTTCTGACTAGAAAGAAAATTTGAAGTTTGAAACATTTATAGTTAATGGCAGAATCATACTGCTATTGTAGGCAGGCCCTTGCCTTTGGGGTTTCTTTAACTGCTTGCTCAAATATTGGTCGTTGTTTATAAGCACACCTTTTCAAAGATTTTGTCACCTATTCAGAGCTTAATCATCAGATAAAAAAAGCAGCTGAGACTCAAGAAGAGTTAAAATATATTTTTTAAACTCCTAAATTTAACAAGCTGTAATTTTGATTAAGTCTACATAATGTAGGAGCTTGATTTCTCAGGGAAAGTACCAAGTTAGATAATTTCATTTAAACAAATAAACCCAGCAGTAGAATGCTTTTGAGTTAAACATGACATGAGATCAGTGAAAAGGCAAAAAGCATGTCAGTATTAAAGCAGGTGTCAGAATTCTTCAAAAAGGAAATGACAAAACCTTGAGATCTGAGCTGCTGTGATGGGTGTGGAAAATAAAAGCAATAAATAAAGATGTTAGGAAGCAAGAGATGAAGATTATGGGCATCAGTGTCAGTGAAGATGTAGTTATGGCAGGTTCAGGAGGTGTTAAGGTGAGTAGAGTGGGGTGCTAGTAGCTTTATCTTCATAGAGGAGCATTTCCAGAAAAGAAACCAAAGGAAAGAAAGAGGGAATGTTGTTTTCTTCTTAAATTAGGGCCAATGAATTACCAGGAATGTAAAAGATTACCTCTCTCAGTCCCCTCAAAAGAAACCATAACGACTGATTGTTGATGCAGTTCATTCCTTTCTCTTCAGATTGAATCCAAAGTAGCCATTTCATAGTTTGAAATCAAAATTAAATAGTTGGACGTTGGTATGCATGCGTGCTAAGTCGCTTCAGTCATGTCCAGCCTTGTGCAACCCTATGAACAGCAGCCCACCAGGCTCCTCTGTCCGTGGGATTATCTAGGCAAGAATACTGAAATGGGTTGCCATTTCCTCTTACTTTAGTATAATTATACTTACATGCATCAATGATTAAGTTGTTTCAAGTCAAAGGTTTTTCTAGTGATAAAACTTTAAAACAATGCATCTACTAAATAATGCATCCACTAAATACCTGCCTCATGTGAAACCTGTATGCAGGTCAGGAAGCAACAGTTAGAACTGGACATGGAACAACACACTGGTTCCAAATAGGAAAAGGAGTAAGTCAAGGCTGTATATTGTCACCCTGCTTGTTTAACTTCTATGCAGAGTACATCATGAGAAACGCTGGGCTGGAAGAAGCACAAGCTGGAATCAAGATTGCTGGGAGAAATATCAATAACCTCAGAAATGCAGATGACACCACCCTTATGGCAGAAAGTGAAGAGGAACTAAAAAAGCCTATTGATGAAAGTGAAAGTGGAGAGTGAAAAAGTTGGCTTAAAGCTCAACATTCAGAAAATGAAAATCATGGCATCTGGTCCCATCACTTCATGGGAAATAGATGGGGAAACAGTGGAAACAGTGTCAGACTTTATTTTGGGGGGCTCCAAAATCACTGCAGTTGGTGACTGCAGCCATGCCATTAAAAGACGCTTACTCCTTGGAAGAAAAATTATGACCAACCTAGATAGCATATTCAAAAGCAGAGACATTGCTTTGCCAGCAAAGGTCCATCTAGTCAAGGCTAAGGTTTTTCCTGTGGTCATGTATGGATGTGAGAGTTGGACTGTGAAGAAGGCTGAGCGCCAAAAAATTGATGCTTTTGAACTGTGATGTTGGAGAAGACTCTTGAGAGTCCCTTGGACTGCAAGGAGATCCAACCAGTCCATTCTAAAGGAGATCAGTCCTGGCTGTTCATTGGAAGGACTGTTACTAAAGCTGAAACTCTTATTACTTTGGCTACCTCATGCGAGGAGTTGACTCATTGGAAAAGACCCTGATGCTTGGAGAGACTGGAGGAAGGAGAAGGGGACAATGGAGGATGAGATCGCTAGATGGCATCATCAACTCAATGGACATGAGTTTGAGTAAATTCCAGGAGTTGGTGATAGACAGGGAGGCCTGTCATGCTGCGATTCATGGGATCGCAATGAGTTGGACACAACTGAGACTGAACTGAACTGAAATATCTGGCACTATGCTAAAGGCTATTGATAAACTGAAATGCTTTCTTTGTTTGCTTGTATTAAGTTTGTGGTGAAGTGGCTAAAAAATTCACACAGACACAACAGTTAATGTGATGGAGGGTGGAGTGATTGTTTAGGATTAAAGAAGAATGCCTGTTTCACCAGAAGCATTGGATGGAGGCAGATAGGAATCGAGGGTCACAAAGGGTTACCTAGAATATACCAATGGGGGAGGAGCTGGACTAAGCAGTCAGAGAGCAGGAAGTACTTCCTGCAAAGAGAAGAACATGTTAATTTCTTTCTTATTCCCTTCCTTTCTCCGTTCCTCCTGGGAATGGCACAGTTGAGTGGATAATACAGGACAGATGTTGAAGACCTTTTAATCTTGAAACCTCCAGAACTGCCATGGAAGGACAGTTATCAGGAAGTGATGTCATTAGCTTTGTATTTTAAAAAGATCGTTCTGTGAGTCTTGAGAAGGTGGAGGATTGGGAAAGGAATTTTGTTTGGAGGGACTTAAGTGACTTTAAGGAGCAATAGAAAGCCCTTAAGGAGGGCAGTGTTCAAATAAAGAGGAGGCAAAGCAAGTATGTCAGGGAACTGGATGTGACAGTATTCTGTGACTGAGTTCATATGTCAGGAGTGGGGTGGCGATTGAGGGGATCAGTCTACAGTAATAAATCCTAAATTCCTGGTGGGATAAGTGGAGACTGTAGTACCAGTTTGGTATCAGTGTCAGTTCAGTCACTCAGCTGTGTCCTATTCTGCGACTACATGAACCGCAGCACGCCAGGCCTCCCTGTCTATCACTAACTCTCGCAGTCCACCCAAACCCATGTCTGTTGAGTCGGTGATGCCATCCAACCATCTTATCCTCTGTCGTCTCCTTCTCCTCCTGCCCTCAATCTTTCCCAGCACCAGGGTCTTTTCAAATGAGTCAACTCTTCACATGAGGTAGCCAAAGTATTAGAGTTTCAGCTTCAACATCAGTCGTTCCAATGAACACCCAGGACTGATCTCCTTTAAGACGGACTGGTTGGATCTCCTCACCATCCAAGCACTCTCAAGAGTCTTCTCCAACTCCACATAAGAAGGGATAAAGATTTGAGATGCTTGTGGAATTAACATTAACATTAATTAGCATTATGGTTTATTAGTTACTAATACCACATTTACTGAGTGCTAAAGTGGGTGCTATTATTATCCTCATTTTTGCCTTTGATAAAACTGAGAACCAAAGAAGGTTGATAACTTGTCCAAGGTCATAAAGGAAGTGAGCACAGCGCTAAAACTTGAGTGCATGAATTGATTTCCATTCTGTTAACTTCTTTATGCTCTTGCTTTTCAATCATGTGAAGATCTGATTTGTGAGTAAATTCTCAACCAGAGATAGGGATGTGAGACTTACTAGCTTATATATATATATATGGGGGATGGAAACCACTGGCCTGAATGACATGTCCCTTGGAGAGTCTTTGGAGTTCATGTGAGTGCACTGAAGTTACAAGTTCATTTTTAGAAAGAGAAAGTGAGTTTGGGAAAGAACTGAGGGACCAGAAAGATAGGAGGAAAAGCCAGGAAGAACTGTTCTACCAAAGCTGAATTGGGTGGTTGTTTTCCCTCTCTCTCTCTCTCTCTTTTTTTTTTTAACCTTTAAAAGGAAGAACAGTCCTAAAGTTATCAAACACTTCTAAAATCTTAAAAAATACACCCCCAGATATCCATGAGAAGTTACACGTGATGCTGGCCAGAAGGGTTTCAGTTCAGTTATTCAGAAACAGAATGAAAGAGGAAATGAAAAAGAGGCAAGGACATTAAGGCCACAAGTTCAGGGAATTTTCTGGCCTCTCTGGAGAGAGACGTATGACTCCAAAGCAAAAGAGGGATCAAGTGAGTGGAAGCTGGTGGTAGACAGAGGGGTTTTCTTCTGATGGATGAGATCAGATCACATTTATATGGATTTAAGGATATTCTCTGTAGAAGTAAGGCTTAAAAAAAAATTATCATTTGAAATACTTTTCAAACTTTACAGAACATTATACATCCATGGGCATACCAAGTTGGATTTCACAGTCTGGCATACTGCAATTGAAAAAGCAGCGGGTACAGATGGGAATGCATTACAAGACCAGCAGCTCGGCAGAAATGACGTTCCCATTATCGTGAACAGCTGTATAGCATTTGTTACACAGTATGGTAAGTATCAGAGTTTTTATTCAACCCCAAGAACTCATAGTAGCATTCTTACAGTTTTGAAATAATACCTCCATTGGACTGAATGAGAGTCCTTTGTATCTTAAGTACATCAATGAAAATTAAAAGTGTAGTCCCTCTTCAGCCTAAATGCCATTCCTTCTCACAGTAAAGTTCATTTAAATTATATCACATGCCCTTACAAATTCCTTCTTCCTTTACATGCATAAAAATTTTAAATGGCATATTAGAAGAATCTATATTGTAAAATGTATATTTAAAAAATGATTAAAGGTTGTACTTTTCAGAGGTTATAACTTTACAGTAAAGTCTTAGGGAATGCAGTCGTGACTGTGTTTTAAAAATAGTAAATGATGGGACAATGTCTAAAAGACTTTAGTTTTTGTAGGCCTGCATGCAAAGTGTCTGTGTATTTATTCCCTTTAACATGTTTTTGGTCACATGTTTATATTAAGAAACATGGTCATTAATTGTGCTGGTTTGACTTAATCGTAACAACATATTTATGAATAGTTGCAGGTTAAAACCAACTTGAATCAGGCCTCATTTTAACATGCAGTGGCAGTATTTTATACATGCCTAAAAAGTAAATGAAGTATGTCTTTATTATTTTTACTTATTTTCAAATTACTACTCATTCTTAAAATTTCTTCAGTTACATGTTGCCTTAATATGCTAAAAGATAAATAAATTGTTTAACTATATTTTTAATATAAAAATATGTTCTCTTTCAATCTGTCTATAAAAGGCATTGATTTAGATTGTACATGCAGAAAGAAAGTAAAATGGTTTATCTTATATTTTGGAAGTTGTGTTAACTTTTCATTGTTCTCCTAGTCTTAGATGTATCTTTGGGTATTTTTAATTTGAAAAGAAAGTGTAATCAGTGAGAGAGCTGTAGAAAAACATTGTTTTATGAGTTTTTTTTTTTTTGCTTATTTATTGTCTATAGTATGTCAGCTGCTGAGCTTAGTACTGGAAATTGAGCAGTGGTAGTAAAGAGTGAAAGAACCATAAATTTTGCCTTCCAGTGTGAGAACTAACAGTGAAATGATATGAACACAATGCCCGACATAACAAATGCTATGAAAAAAAATAAGGAAAAATTAAGTCTAGAATATGTGTATATTAATCTGTTTTCTCCTAGAGAGAGTGCCATTTTAAGTATTTCACTCATTTCATGTGTTATCCAAGTAAAATTATGATTAATATTCAGGTCTGAATATTAATTTGTGTTTGAATTATACACATGTTGCAAATATGTATGTAATCACATTATGTGGGATTATTCTGTGAATTTCCTTGATAGTATGGTTATATTTTTCTTATCAACTGTCATCATCTGTTTGTTTGAAAATGGGGGAGGAAGGTTATCATCTTCATTTATTCGTAATTGTGTATTGGTGCACTTGCATTGTGCAGGTATAAATAAATTACACACATCTTATGTTTTAGCAAGATCATAACCTCATTGGGAATTTTCACATCATGTTAGTTTCATAATGGTATAAGGTCTTTCTTAAGTTGACAGATGATTAAAATAGCTTGACTTGCTCCCAGTGTATCCAATTTAATGTTTCTCTAGGGAAATCAGAAGTTTCTTTGTGGTGTTTATTTGCATTTAAAATCATTAAGCATTAGATTGTTTTCAACTAAATTTCATATATTATAATTACCTTGTAGCTCTAGCATAAGGTACATTAGCTTCCATATTAAAGTAATAAAGCCAATAAAAGACTCTTAATGTTTTTCCCAGCTTTTTGTTTTTTTTGAGCAAAACATGTGAACACCTCAATATTACCAGCATGGATAGAAGGGAAGATCTGATATGAACTTAGAAAACACCCAGTGATTATAGGATGCAGGTGATTGACTCAGGGCCTATATGATCATAATTATTTCGGATTTCCTAATCTTTGGTATAAAATCTAAAAGCCGAATTTTTGTGCTCATGGTGTCAAAATCTGAACCTGACAAAATTCACAGTATAATTCTTAGAGTTTTAATTTTTTTAATGAGTTACAGCAGTTAGCTCTTGGGGGGATATACTTAATTTTTGTAAACAAAATTGTGTTCAGATTCACATCGAGTTACCTGTACCAGTTGTTAGAAATTCACTCAACTAGGAACATGATAGCCCAGAAACTTAATCAATTTTTTGGTAGAACTTGCTTATTCTTCTTTTGTGGTCATTTACTAACTATCAACAGTTCTTTGAGGTACTGTGTAACTACTGTATACAGAAAATAAGACATGATCTTTGCCTTCTAGGAATTTAAAGATTGTGGATCAGAATAAGTAGGCATTTATATTTCAAGTGTATAAAATTCTGTGGCAGTGGGGTTCAGGGGGTGGTCCAGGTGTCCATGGCCTAGAGCTGAAATTCACTTAGTGTAGAAGTGGTCATGGAGGGTTTCATGGCTGAAGCATGGAACCTGCCATGTGTTTTAAGAGAGAATGGGAGCTTGTTAGGAGAGGGAAGGAGTAGGGATTCCAGGCAGAAGAAACTGTGTGTGCCAGGTGTGGAGTCCTGAAGGAAGCTATCTAGTCAGGGAACTTTGGGTAGCTACATGTGGTCAGAACTTAGTGTGAGAAGAGCGGAAAATAAAAGAAGCTGGAGAACTGGTTAGAACATTCATATAGGGTCTTATATGTATGTGTGCATGCTAAGTCATTTCAGTTGTTTCCAACTCTTTGCGACCCTATGGACAATAGCTCACCAGGCTCCTCAGTCAGTGGGATTCTCCAGGCAAGGATAGTGGAGTGGGTTTCTATGCTCTCCTCCGGGGATCATCCCAATCCATGGATTAAACCCATATCTCTTATGTCTCCTGCATTGGCAGGCCAGTTCTTTACCACTAACACCACCTGGGAAGCTCAGGGTCTTATGTATCATAATAAAATCCCTAGACTTGCCCTCTGTTGTTGTTCAGTTGCTCAGTCATGTCCGACTCTTTGTGATCCCATGGATTGCAGCATGCCAGGCTTCCCTGTCCTTCACCGTCTCCTGGAGCTTTCTCAAACTCATGTCCATTGAGTTGGAGGTGCCATCCAACCATCTCGTCCTTTGTTGTCCCCTTCTCCTCCTGCCTTTAATCTTCCCCAAAACTTGCCCTCTAGTCAGTGATAGGGGGCTATATATCCATATTTTTAAGCATTTTGGTAACACCAGCAGGCTTGTATCTCAGATCATTCTATTATCATTTTCAAGACAGACTGGAAGGGTCAGTGGAAATAGGGACAGAGAGGTGCAATAACATAACGAGGAATTGGGTGCTTGAAATTATAATAGTGCAGGTGATGGAGTGAGCGAGGGGACAGTTTTGTGAGAGAAGTCATGATGAAAAATATATGTGACAGTTTTTTTGAAATTTTTATTGATTCTTTTGATGTGATATGTGAGAAAGAGAAGTTCTAGCTTATAAATGACTGGGGAGAAGGCAGTGCCACATATTGAGGTATAGGAACAAGATAAAAGGCATGTTGGGATTGGGAGGTGAAGTAGTGGATGGGGCAGGAAAATTAATTTGTTCACATGTATAAGTATAGTCTATGTGGCTTGTATTTGGGAAGCCCTGCTTATATTTAGATTTATATGTAGATTTTATATCAAATATAATATATAGAATATATATATATTTATATATAGATTTAGATATATAATGCACATGTGCATTTGAAATTTTCAAAATTAAAAGCTGAGTAGAAATATACATGTCTTAGTTGAAGTGATGAAAATGGATGGATTCATCTAGAAAATTTTGTAGGGGAACAGAGAAGAGAATTGAGGATGGTTTCCTGGAATCATCAGTAAATACTGAATAGCAGAATAAATAGAAGACTAGAAGAGGAGTCATAGAGGAAGGGGCCAAAAGAGATGAGATCATAACATCATGAAAGCCTTGAGATTAACAGAATTTTAACCAGGATTCACTGGAGTATTAGACACTGCAAGGGGATCCTATTACATAAAAATTGAAAAGCATCTAGAAAGCATATTCTTGAGGAAGATGATCCCAACAGAGTGGAAATTAGGCCCAAAGCAAGAGTAAGTGGTTAAAGGATCAACAGGGATGGAAGATGGTAGAAAGCATAAATATAGAAAACTCAGATTAGTTTTGGAAGAAAGAAAAACAAGAGGCCTGAAGGGAGGGGGCAAAAAAGGATTAAAAAATATTTGTTTGCATATCATCATCATCACCACAATCACTTCTCTTCCTTCAGTTAACCACTGCTACTCTTATTTTATGTGGGAAACTTGATCAATATGTAATTCTAAAAAGTTATGACCCAGCTCTTCCATCTAGAAGAAGGTGTGGAACTGACAAAATTAAATATGCACATATGAATGTAGAGACTTCAGGAAAT
The DNA here is from genome assembly GCF_016772045.2 of Ovis aries. Lineage (NCBI taxonomy): Eukaryota > Metazoa > Chordata > Mammalia > Artiodactyla > Bovidae > Ovis > Ovis aries. The sequence continues at coordinate 56,278,546 of NC_056059.1, read as the reverse complement.
TTATACTAGAGAGTCTTCACTTTTGTCAGTGAGTTCAGTCAGTTCAGTCGCTCAGTTGTGTCCGACTCTTTTCGAGCCCATGAATTGCAGTACACCAGGCCTCCCTGTCCATCACCAGCTCCCAGAGTTTCTCAAACTCATGTCCATCGAGTCAGTGATGCCATCCAGCCATCTCATCCTCTGTCATCCACTTCTCCTCCTGCCCCCAATCCCTCCCAGCATCAGAGTCTTTTCCAATGAGTCAGCTCTTCACATGAGGTGGCCAAAGTACTGGAGTTTCAGCTTTAGCATTATTCCTTCCAAAGAACACCCAGGACTGATCTCCTTTAGAATGGACTGGTTGGATCTCCTTGCAGTACAAGGGACTCTCAAGGGTCTTCTCCAACACCACAGTTCAAAAGCATCAATTCTTCGGCGCTCAGCTTTCTTCACAGTCCAACTCTCACATCCATACATGACTACTGGAAAAACCATAGCCTTGGCTAGACAGCCCTTTGTTGGCTCATGTCTCTGCTTTTGAATATGCTATCTAGGTTGGTCTGGTTCCTCTGCCTTTCTAAAACCAGCTTGAACATCTGGAAGTTCACGGTTCACGTATTGCTGAAGCCTGGCTTGGAGAATTTTGAGCATTACTTTGCTAGCGTGTGAGATGAGTGCAATTGTGTGGTAGTTTGTGCATTCTTTGGCATTGCTTTTATTTGGGATTGGAATGAAACTGACCTTTTCCAGTCCTGTGGCCACTGCTGAGTTTTCCAATCTTGCTGGCATATTGAGTACAGGACTTTCACAGCATCATCTTTCAGGATTTGAAATATCTCAACTGGAATTCCATCACCTCCACTAGCTTTGTTCGTAGTGATGCTTTCTAAGGCCCACTTGACTTCACATTCCAGGATGTCTGGTTCTAGGTGGGTGATCACACCATTGTGATTATCTGGGTCATGAGGATCTTTTTTGTGTAGTTCTTCTGTGTATTCTTGGCACCTCTTCTTAATATCTTCTGCTTCTGTTAGGTCTATGCCATTTCTGTCCTTTATTCAGCCCATCTTTGCATGAAATGTTCCCTTGGTATCTCTAATTTTCTTGAAGAGATCTTTTCCATTTTGTTTTTTCCCTCTATTTCTTTGCATTGATCACTGAGGAAGGCTTTCTTATCTCTTCTTGCTATTCTTTGGAACTCTGCATTCAGATGCTTATATCTTTCCTTTTCTCCTTTGCTTTTCACTTCTCTTCTTTTCACAACTATTTGTAAGGCCTCCCCAGACAGCCATTTTGCTCTTTTGCATTTCTTTTCCATGGGGATGGCCTTGATCCCTGTGTCCTGTACAATGTCACAAATCTCCGTCCATCAGGAATCCTCCGTTCATCAGGAACTCTATCAGATCAAGTCCCTTAAATCTATTTCTCACTTCCACTGTATAATCATAAGGGATTTGATTTAGGTCATACCTGAATGGTCTAGTGGTTTTCCCTACTTTCTTCAATTTAAGTCTGAATTTGGCAATAAGGAGTTCATGATCTGAGCCATAGTCTGCTCCCTCTCTTGTTTTTGCTTATTGTATAGAGCTTCTCCATCTTTGGCTGCAAAGAATATAATCAATCTGATTTTGTTGTTGACCATCTGGTGATGTCCATGTGTAGAGTCTTCTCTTGTGTTTTAGAAGAGGGTGTTTGCTATGACCAGTGTGTTCTCTTGGCAAATCTCTATTAGCCTTTGCCTTGCTTCATTCTGTACTCCAAGGCCAAATTTGCCTGTTACTCCAGGTGTTTCTTGACTTCCTACTTTTGCATTCCAGTCCCCTATAATGAAAAGGAAATCTTTTTTGGGGGGCAGATCTGTACTCTGAGAGACTAAGCAAAGGGCACTTGTAGTCAAAGAACACTTGAGAAAGATGCTATGAAGAACTGGAGGAAGGACTGGCCTAGGGCCTACTAAGAGCTGAGGATGGAATAGTTTGTTCATCAGGTTTGCATTTTACAATATGAAATTTTCAAGGGGGAGAGCTTTTTTACTCTCATGCATGTTTATATAAACTCTTAGATGATGATTTTGTCTTGTACATCATCCGAGCACAGAAATTAGTTCTTTTTTGAGATAGTAAAATGGATTTTGACCTGATATTTTTTTCATATAATCTTTTTTTTTTTTTTTTAAACAAAGGTTTAGGACACAAAAATATCTATCAAAAGAATGGTGATCCATTACATGTAAGTGAACTCCTGGAGAGTTTCAAAAAGGATGCAAGAAGCTTTAAATTGAGGGCTGGAAAACATCAACTTGAAGATGTGACAGGTGTACTGAAGAGTTTTCTCTCTGACATTGATGATGCACTTCTCACTAAGGAGCTCTACCCGTATTGGATCTCTGCCTTAGGTAATACATAAATTACAGAATAAAGCTTGCCTTCTCATTTGGTAGTAGATTTTAAAAATCACCTCTGATAATCTGAACATTTAATTGAAAGGAACAGTATACATAATGGCTTAGAACAGAAATTGTAAAATAGCTGTTATATGTGCCTCGAAAGAAATTTATGGTGGTAATTGCTAAAGTCTTTTATGATAATATTTAGTTTTTGGTAGATTTCTTAGTGCTTACTTTGCCTTAACTTTGGAAATGTTAATAGTCAAGTCCGTGTAGGCTATTAATTTCTCATTAAAATTAAAATGAAAGGTTTATTACAACATTGCTTTTACATGGTTTTAACATATAGCTCTTTGACTTTCCTTTTTCATTCATTCTGCCTCTTTAGAGTTACATGACAAAAGACCTTTTTACTCCATTTTTTTTTCAGATTCTGTCTAATGAAGTAAGATATCTTTGCTACACTCTAAGAGAACTTATTTGAGAAATGATCTTAGAAAAACAGTTTATTAAATCAGCTGTGTGTGTATTAAATCAATTCAGTTGTGTCAGACTTTTTGTGACCCTATGGACTGTAGCCCACCAGGCTCCTCTGTCCTTGGGGATTCTCTAGGCAAGAATACTGGAGTGGGGTGCCACTCCAGGAGATCTTTCCGACCCAGGGATCAAACCCATATCTGTCTCCTGCACTGGCTCGTGGGTTCTTTACTACTAGCGCCACCTGGGAAGCCCTATTAAATCAGATAATGGGTCGAACTGATTTCAGTAAAACCTATATTTACCTCTATTAATTCAAAATAACTCCTTTTTTAGAAACATGATAATGCATATTTTTAAATATAAACTTTGCCTTTAATCCCAGATTTCTAATAGAGCTATTTTCATTTTTCACATTATTTCATAATCTTTGTCCCACACCTATGATTTATATATAACTTTTATTAATAAACTAAAATATTCCCTATATATCAGTGATTTCAAAGTGATGATTTTGAATCTTCATTTTTCCCCAATTTTTAAAATGTATCATTGAATTATACCATAATTTACTAATATATTTCTCTCTTGTACATTTGACCTAGTTTGAGAATTTTTTTGGAAAATGACCTTTGAATTGACTATATGATGTTTTTCTGTTGAGAAATAGTTTCTTCTGTGAAAAGTATTTGCTTAATTTAAAAGATAAATATGATATTTGAAGGGATTAATTTTGAAATGCCACAAAACATCTGTAGTTGAAAAATAATCCCAAGATTGATCCTTTTTGTCTCAGCAAGAAGAGAGTAGTATTGTTATTAAAATAAAACTTTCCACAATGTAACTACTTAATTCGGAAGTCTTTTCCTTGTTTCCTGTGTTTTTCAAATCAATAGTTTTAATTCTAATCACAAGAAGAGTTGATTGTATAATTTTTTGGAATATAGAATTAGATAATACATCTTTTTAAGCACAATTGCCCTGCTACCCTCATTTTTGTTTTAAGGTTTTATTGTAATTCATAACCATGTAATTATTTATAGTCCTCTATTTTATAAAGACTTAAAATTTGCCTTTATTGTAAAATCAGTCATCAAAAATCTATGACAAATATGCTTTTGCTGAAGTTGTCAAATTTAATGACAAAGAGGTCTTCATTGTTAAACTACAGGAGAAGGTAGTTGAGAAATAGCATGTGTCAGAGAGGAGTGTGTTCACCTTCCATTTGGATGTGAGTCCCTGAGAAATTACTTTGAGAAGCCTTCGACTACTAGTGTTCAAAGTTCTTTGCTTTCAGATCTGTTGTAGCTGCCCCTGACCTGTCAGAAAGTACCCTTTGTTGGATCTGACAAAAGTAAACCATAAGTCACTGGATGACCTCACTGGATAGCTCTCTTGGGTCCTGTGCGCCCAAGGCAAAGAATGTCCTATAGTTGGTTGCATAGTACCTGTTAATATGATATACACGACCTCTTCTTCTAAGAATGCTCATTAAATTGTCTGAAGGCTGTGACTGGTTGAATAGTTGTATTTTCTATATGACCTAAAATCTATCTTCAGTTTCCTTTTCAGTTACTCAAACTTCATTTTGAAAATATCATCTATTTTATTCTTATAAGATTTGTGAAAACAGGCTATCCTAGCATGTGCTTATTATAAGCATAGTAGTGTAGTATTAATTACATTTAATTGACTAAATACAATTACCTCTACAGTTAGAAACTGGAAGACATGAGGGGAAAGATTTGGGTTATACCAAGAATGATAGCTAATTCTTAATTCACTTCTAGTACAGTCTTTGAACGTTACTGGGGTGTCTTCCCCTCTTGCTTTTAGACAGTCATCCATCAGCATAGTTAAGTCAATATGACCATGTTTACTTTTACAGATCTAGTGTGCAGGTGAAATCAGTACAAAGGAGCTATCAGTTCCTGTTTTAAATAGGAGCATACTTCAAAAATGTGTCACAGAATTTCTTACCTCCGCAGGGATCCGAATGTCCTTTACAAGTGACTGTGTACTTTCAAAGAATCATTAATGTGCCTCTGGCTTTCTGTGAATAGAATGTGTAGGGCTAAGCAGAAAATGAAAAAGCCTTGTTTCCAAAGGTAGTTGAGAATGGAGAGGGAATATATAAGTGTAGTCCCCTTGAGTTACAGAGTCAGCACAAGCTATTTATTTGAAGAGAGGTCTCTCATTTCCCCTGTGAAAGAATAGGTTAGACCAGACCACCACTGCACAACCTCCAGACTCTAGAACTTTGGAGGTTCCTGTGCAGTTGCTTTTAAGTATTTGACTTCTTAGGGTTAGGAGAGTGGAGGAGAGTAGTTCCTTCTTGTCCTCCTATTCATGAATAAGTTCTGACCGTGACAAAAGCAGAGGATCTATCTGTCTTCCTCTCAGTCTGTATCACTGGTACCAGGACCTTATGACTTGTTCCACTGCCCACCGCCCCCAACCTTCTCCAAAGAACTGAAGTTTCCAGGGCTAGTGAAAGGCCTTTTGCATGGATCTGTGGGGTTAATGTACAGTTCATAGTTCTGGGATGGTTCAAAGTTTAGGGAAGATTTTTATGATGCTAACAGGGAAAAATGGTCAGACATGTCATTTTCTAATAACAAATAGTGAGATCTTTCATAGCTATAGTTAAAATACTTTCGGCTCATCTCTTCAATTTGTAGGCTAATTTGTTACTACTTGAAAACAATCCTTTTAATCAAAGTTCTGCAAAATGTAGCATTGAAGATAAAATACAGACCTGAGTTTTAAAAGTGCTTTATTTTTAATTACAAAATATAAGAGCTGTGACATATAGCTGTGGAATGTTTATGCAAATATCAAATACTTTTCCAGAATTAGAGAAGTTTGAGTGTTTTCTGTTTTGAACCTTGATTGTATCAGTGAAATACAGTTGCGAATATTGTTTTAAAATACTGATAAAAGGCAAATTTGTAATATAGATGATTAGTTAGACCTAAAGTTTCACGTGTGTGTGTTTAACCTTTAGATACCCAAGATGACAAGGAAAGAATTAAAAAGTATGGAGCATTTATACGTACTCTTCCTGGGGTGAACCGAGCAACGCTGGCAGCTATAATTGAACACCTTTACAGGTGGGTGGATTCATGAACTTTTCTAGATATTTCAAATATGACACTCAGTAAGTTATAATTTTTTTTTAATTTAAAGTACTACGGTTAACCTTCTTCTATTTGTGAATGTAAATCTTTCACCATATCTTAAGAATGGTTTCAAAATGGAATTCCCATAAACAATCAGTTTGGCCTCTCTTAATGCAATTAAGATACATTTCGAATAAATAACCCTGGAGAATTTCTTAATTGGATTAGAAATAATCATATATCACCTCCTCAAATACATCCAGTACTTAAACAAGAATTTTAAAACATTTTGATGTCAGACTATTGATTAGATAAGGGAAATTTCAAAAGTCAAACCCATTTTCTATGTCAGGGCATGTAGTCCCCTGCATTTGGGAGGATAGGAGGGATAAAATGGTAGCTTGAGAAATGACATCTGAAAAATCAGGGTGTTTGGGAATAACATTTTAAGTAAACAAACTTAAGGTTTGTTTATTTTGCTATGAGCAAGAATCATTACAGGAACTTAAATCAGTGTAAATACTGCTTAAGGAATATATTGGTGGCAGCTTCCTGCATGGATGCAATATTTCCTTGAATAAATTTCTGTAAAGCTGAATTCTACTAAAAATACCTTAGTTGAAGTTTAGATTCCTAAATCTTCACAATTTGTCTTTTGTCTTTATCTTTCTTTTCCAATCACTACTTCTCATGCATGTAAACTCCATTACTATGCATCTGATTTTCTTACTGTGTCATACAAATATAGTTGATATACTATAAGGTCCTATCTCTATGCCTCAGAGACACTGGGACAGAATTTTTTTTTCTTCACAAATTTCAGTATGTCACCTGCTGCTACAATTATCAGTTAATATTTTAAACATTGAGTTGCGTATAATTCTTAAACTTCTTAATTCATACTTGGATTTCAGATAATGAGCTACTTCATATCCTTTGTTTAACCTTAATTTTCACTCCTACTATATACAGTGCCCATTAAGAGTCCATGTGAACAGAAATGATTGCTAATAATACATGAATAACAAAAATAGTCTTAAGACTGCAGTTTCCAAATAGCACCAAGGAACCCCAAGACATCACAGTGGGGATGGGGACTTAGAGGGATGCTGCAGGGCATTTTATACATTTTAGGAAAACAACACTGTCAGCACAGATTTTAAAACAGAGAATTTTAGCATACAACATGAAATTAAAGAGGAAGGATTGAGTGATTGTGTGTTGAGATCCAGGTAATGCTTCAGATCTAAAAGGATAAATGAACTGGGCATGACAAAAAATTAAGTATAAGACGTGAGTGAGGGATATTTTCAGGAAACATGTGTGCTAGAAGATGAGATGCTTTGTAGCTGGCTGGCATCAGGCTGTGAAAGGCTCTGTTCATTGTGCAAAAACATTTGGATTGCATTCCTTTTTGTGATAAGGACTGACTGATCCAATCTGTTTTAGGATGATAACCCATGTCCTGGGATTGATTGGGAAGAGGTTAGAACAGAGGCAAAGAAACCTACTTAAGACACAGTTTCTGTGTACTTCTAATGAGAAACCCTGAGTGGGAAGAGAGTAAACTGGCTGAATATGGGACGCTTGCAGATACTAGTGTGGGAGCAGGGAAATAAAAGAAGAAAAGGAAAATACATAGTGGACATATTTATGCCAGTAATTCAGGCAGTTTCAGAAACTGAAGAGGTGATAAGTGCTAGAGGAGAATGCTCAGGAGGTGAGAATATTTGATAGTGTCATCAAAGTTTGAGAGGTCACTGTGGATAAAGTCAGATTGATTTAGCATTTACTTCTATCCATGCCCTAGATAACAGATCACTTCCTCCATGACTAATATTGACTTAATTCCCTTCACTATATATATTTATGTTACACACTGCAGTGTGATTAGGGGCTTTCCTGGTGGCTCAGTGGTAAAGAATCCATCTGCCAAGCAGGAGAGACATGTTCGATCCCCAGGTCGGGAAGATCCCCTGGAGAAGGAAATGGCAACACACTCCTCAACCCACTCCAGTATCCTCACCTAGGGAAACCCATGACAGAGGAGCCTGGCAGGCTACAGTCACAAAGCGGTCACAAAGTTGGGCACAACTTACGACTAAACCGCCACCACCACAGTATGATCAACACAAAGTCTCTGGCTGTGGGATGCTTAGATTCTAATAGTAACAGAGGCAGACTTGCAGATAAAATTTCCAAATATTTATATCTAGTGTGATCTTAAAAAGTATGGAGTGGTTTTGAGAGGGATGTCCACAATTATGACATCCTTCTCTATTAACTTGCAATGCCTTTTGCATCTTATAAATCATACATGATGATCAAGCTTGCTCTGTCTCCCCTATGCAATTTGGTATTTCATTGTTTCTTACACTATCGTATATATTGCTGTCATATTTCCTTATTTTCCTTGTACCTACTAGAATCTTTGCCCTTTATAGTTAGGTGTACCTACCTAGTCTTGCTTTATTCCTTAGATAGAGTTGATCTCCCTTTTTTAGCATGTATTTAGAAATTCACAAAAGTAGACAGGCAATTGAGCAGCTGTTAAGTCTATAGTCAGTGATAGAATTAACTGATATTTCCATGGGCATCAGTTAGAGTTCTGCATTTTTATCATTGTTAATTTCCTTTTATTAGGGTGATGGCTATGGTTGTTTTCTTAATTACTTTGAACTTATAAAACATTTGTGAGTACTTGAAAGTTCTTTGTAAAACTGGTGTTGTAGCCTACTGATTGGGAGAATTGACTCTCTTCATGTCTGTTCATTGTAAAAAGAGATTGCTTTCCGAGAGGTGTCTTATTTGAATAACCATTCAAACACGTTCGACCATTTTCTCGCCTGATAAGGATGTGCTGAGAAATTCAACAGTTGCCCTGAACTTTGAATTTGGAACTCTTTTCTTTATGCCTCCCAATTTGTCATTCTTGCCTTATTTCCTGCTTACCCTACTGCCCCCTGTCTCTCTTTTATTTATGCTTCCATCCTATAAGTCATTTGACACCTTTCTGCAAGCACACCTTTATGCCTTAGCTACAGGTTGTCCCATCTGTAGAATTGTCTGGATATTGGGGAGGGGGGTCCTTCTTCTAAAGCGATGAGCAAGTAATGCTTTGTAACTTGTAGTAATATCTTTGACAGTAGTCTTTTCTAATGTTCTTAAACCTGAAGGATACTTGGAAAAAAGAACTATGTATTTTTCTTTAAATCACCACTCCACCTTTAATATCAGTGACTTTCAATATGTTTGTGTTTAAAAAATAAAAGAGGATAAATGAACATGAAGACATACATTTTATGAAATTTTCACATAGAAATGTGTTGTAACAAGTACTGCTTTTCTGTAACAGGGTTCAGAAATGCTCAGAAATCAATCACATGAGTGCCCACAATTTGGCCTTGGTGTTTTCCTCCTGTTTGTTTCAAACTAAGGGACAAACTAGTGAAGAAGTGAATGTAATCGAAGACTTAATCAATAATTATGTTGAAATTTTTGAGGTAAATATTTTATATCCTGCCCTTGTTAAAATAGTTTTGATGTTATTGTTTGCAAACAAAAATATGTATTTTAGGATGTCTTTATTCATGTCTTTAGGAATATTTAAAAATAAAGGATAGGTACATGATCCTTCACTTTTCAGCTATAACTAGCATTTTAAGCTATAGCCATTCATTTAAATTTGGCTGCTTTTAAAGCTTTTTTACCATCTGGTGTCTGTTGCACAGAATACTTCTATTTATAGTGTTTTTATGTTTTTTTTTCTCAGTATGTGTATGCATTAAGTATGTCTACTTAGAGGTGTGAAATTATGAAATTCACAAACAGTAAATTACATCAGGCTGATAAATTTTGCACTTGAAAGCATTTTAGAGTTTTCATTTAGTTGTGCATGAATTGGAAAAAAAATTCTGAAGTAATATTTTGTGGTTTTTATTAAGTCATCTCTATTCTAATTATTTGACTTTTCAATTTGCTTATTTTATGAAGTTCAAATTTTCATGTTTCATCAGAAAACTCTTAGAATAGGGTTAACTTTTTTATTTCAAAGGAGTAAAAACAGAAGAAATAAGCCTAGGATTTGAATATGGTAGGGGGATGTAGGGGACCTGGGTCAAAGGTCCATTTCCACTGCTTGAATGTTTCTGCCATCTCAATGTTATCATTAAACCTTTCCGGGCATTCTGTTAAGTACTCTTATACAAGACCCCTTGTTTTCCAGAATTGTGTCTTTACCAGATGATCAAATAGGTTAATGTAATAGGTTAACTTTTGTAGTTCATACGTTCTTACAAGAACTCATCACAAGATTGCTTAAAAAAGGAAAAGAAAGTATATTTTAATAAAATAACAAAGTTCATATCTTAATTTATGTAGGAATGAACAGTTGTTGAATTCTCTTTGCTTCTTGATCTGCTTTTTATCTCTTCCTTTATGTGTCTACTGTTTTTGATCAATAGCAATGTCTTCACAATAGTTCTGATGCTGGGAAATGAAAGACTGAAAAAAAAAATGTGTGGCTTTGCATGCTTTCTTGATTTTCTGTTTTTGTCCTGTTGTAGTAGTAAAAATGTTTATCTATATAGTTTTGTTAAGTCCAACTTTAACCAAAGGGTGGAAACTTCATGAGCCCTTAATGAACATTTCTGATAAAAGAAGTCTTTACTCTCAGTGTACATAAACTCTATTGAACCCTTCATCAGCCACTTTGCTTCTTAATGCACCTCAGCAAAGGGGATGCCACTGATGGAATGTGTAGCCTAAAGTGGCATCATCATAAGATATTCTGAACTTTATGAGCCTCTGTCTTGTTGGCTTTGTATCTGCCCTAGCTGTATGGGTTCCTGCTGATGAAGATGGCCATTCTCATTTATTTTTAACATGTCAGTCTTTAAATTCCTGAAGAAAGTTATGTGAGGATGAGTACCATCACACCTTGTATTTTATTAGAATGTCCCAAATTATATTTTAAACAGGTTAAAGAAGACCAAGTCAAACAAATGGACATAGAGAATAGCTTTATTACCAAGTGGAAAGACACTCAAGTGAGTAGTAATAGTTAGATCTCCAATTTGAAAAAATTAAAAAACAAAACAAAACCAACAAAACAAAAAACTTTCATTGTAAGTAGACATTTGTTGTGTTTATTTTCAAATTCCTATTTGAAGCAAAGTAAAACTAATGGGGAAAAAAAACCTAGATAAAACAGTTTTGAAATTCTGTAGCATGACACATACAAAATGCCAAAGTATGCTAATGTAACGTTTTCAAAACATAGATGGACAAGTTAGTTCCTGTCTTATCACAGTGTCCTTTTTGAAATCAGTTTTCATTTATGAAGCACTATTGAAAATACCAGTGGATTTCAAAGGAAGCATTTAAAGTCAAAATAAATACTAAAATAAACAGAAAATTCAGACTCCCTAATGATTCTTTCTATTATGCTTTTGAAATTATAAGTTATTTCTTATATGCTTTTGCTTTGCATGCTCTTGGATGATTGCACTGGTGGGACTGTTTCTCTTGTGCACTTCATAACATGTTAATTTATTTCTTAAGTTGACTTTTCTAGATCTTCCTTACTCTCCTCGGTTGCATCATATTGGATTTGTGTGTTCAGGTTGCACTACTGCTTTTCCAGGGTACCTTTCCTTGTTTGATGAATATTCATGGACTTTTTTGAGGCTGGCTTTGTCTTCTAATAACTAGCAATTATAGTGGATTCAGGGTACCAGTGTAGATAAGACAAATGGGTCAAATAAATTCTCTTTGTAGGTATACTTAGAGTATGAGGTGAATGCTTTCTTATTAATCAAACATTAAGTTCACTTCATTCCTGAAATACACACAACTAATTTAGAGAAATTGTCAGAGCTATCAGAGGGAGATGAGGAAAGGCTTTCATTCAAATCTGTAGATCCCCCAGTACCAGTGAAAAGTGAAAGTATTAGTCACTCAGTCATGTCTGACTGTTTGTGAACCCATGGACTGTAGCCCTCCAGGCTCCACTGGCCATGGAATTCTCCAGGCAAGTATACTGAAGTGGGTAGTCATTCCCTCCTCCAGGGATTCTTCTCGACCCAGGGATCGAACCCAGGTCTCCCCCACTGCAGGCAGTCTTTACCGTCTGAGCCACCAGGGAAGCCCACTACTGTGACATTAATTCCATAAGAAAGTGTTTCTTCCATTTTGACCCAAAGTAATTAATGCAGCCTCCAGATGAGTTAGCAGTAATGCTAAAAAAAATGCGGCTCGTTAGCAGTTGGTTCTCTTGGATTCTTGCTTTTTGGAGAGAGTTTCAGATATGAAGCAAAGGATTGTGTGAGCCTAAGGGTAATCTTTGGCAGCGCTATCTATATGGTTATTGGATAAAGTATGAGTGCCATTCTGCAGTTTTATCATTTGTATTCATACTGCAATAAAGAAATGAGTCTTGAACACTTTCTAATTAAGTAGAAGTAAGTATTGCTAAAATAAGAAAAGAATTGTCTATAAAATAAAGCAATTCGGAAGAAAAGTAGAACAGTTTGGAAAAAATCTGTTGTTTTGCTGGAGTTTTTCTCCAGTCCATTCAAAACTTGTCTGAAGTAGTTTTCTGACAGACTCTAAGTCTTATCCCTGTTTGATTTTCTGAGCTATTCTTGTTTTTGGCTACACTCTATGAATTCTTTGTGTTTGCTTTTTTAATTTTTAAAATATGTCCTTCCCGGAGAGTTGTTTATACAAACACAGGGGAAAGTAAAAATGTCAACTGTATCTTTTCTTCCGTAGCATTTTTATGTAGCTCTAAACATAAGGAGGAAAAATTGGAAATAAGCTTTGCTAAGCCTGTAGTGTCAGAATAACTATGAACAGCTCTTCAAAGTACATTTTTAATGTTTGCCCCATAAATTTACTCAGCAGGTTTTATTCTGAGGCAAATTTAACTTTGAAATGATCGTTTCTCCATTATGATCTTTTTCTAAAAATGAGTGATGGATGTGACTTCTGAGTGATTACATAACTTAAGGGAATTTCTGAAAAAAGCAACTCAAAATATTTTTCTTAGATTTGTTTGGTTCTCTGTTAATCTTCTTCACATGATTCTATCAATCTACGTAGTGACATCTCATGCTTTGTATTGCCTGCCTTGTGTTTTCTTCACTTAGTGTGTCTTCTTAGGTATAATAGTGACCCAAATAACCTAGCACTTGATGTTTGGCTAAAGGTAATTAAAATAAAAATTTTATTATCTTCTTATATTCTGTCACTTCACTTTTAATTTTTATTGCTAAATATACATATTCTATTTGTAATTTTAATACAGCTCTGACCTAATTTATCTTCAAATTTCAATTTTTGGCCTTACCATCTCTTTCTACTGTAGCCAGTTAAGGGTATGTGAGGACACTATACTTTTGAATAAAAGACAAGAAAAATGGTAGGTGATTGTGTTTGCTGATTATATTATTTGTGTAGATAGCTCATCCTTAACTGTATCCAGAAAATGGGTATCCTTATGTTGTTAACAGGGAGATTGATCCCATTTCATTATTATAAAATTTTTAGAAATATGACTAGGACTTTTGAACCATCTTAAGTATTGTGTGTGTCCTTGCAATATACTTACATTTGCTGTCTTCGCATCTGCCCTTTTTAGGTTTCCCAGGCTGGAGATTTGTTAATTGAAGTATATGTAGAAAGAAAGGAACCTGACTGCAGTATTATAATTCGGGTGAGTCCCAAATATGGAATGTAAAGAATACTGTTGAAAATCATAACTGTTAGCATTAGTGTGTGTATCTTGAATTTTCCATTGTTTTTTCTATCTTATATGTCCAATTCAAATCATGACAAGTGTGACCCTCCCTGCCAATATCCTCTGGGAATCCCATGTTTTAGTCATTTGGAGACCACCCTTTGTTCTTTTGGTTGTGGTTAGGATGTTCTATAGGTTCTATAGAACAGCCTGAGCTCTGACATCTGCTACTCATCTTCCTACCTTCTTGACAGGAGACAACGGATATACTCCCATCTGAGTCTCTATTTTCTTACCTTTCTAGTGAGGGAAGATTACAGTATTTATATAATAGCATTAATTGGAGGACTTGGTAAGATCCTGCCTGTAAAACACTTAGCAGATATCATGGTACATAGTTCAGTTCAGTCGCTAAGTCGTGTCCAACTCTTTGTGACCCCATGGACTGCAGCACACCAGGCCTCCCTGTCCCTCACCAACTCCTAGAATTTACTCAGAATCATGTCCATTGAATTGGTGATGCCACCCAACCATCTCATCCTCTGTTGTCCCCTTCTGCCTTCAATCTTTCCCAGCATCAGGGTCATTACCAGTGAGTCAGTTCTTCGCATCAGGTGGCCAAAGTACTGGAGTTTCAGCTTTAGCATCAGTCCTTCCATTGAATATTCAGGACTGATTTCCTTTAGGATGGACTGGTTGGATCTCCTTGCAGTTCAAGGGACTTTAAAGAGTCTTCTCCAACACCACAGTGCAAAAGCATCAATTCTTTGGTGCTCGGCTTTCTATATAGTCCAACTCTCACATCCATACATGACTACTGGAAAAACCATAGCCATGTGGTACATAAGTGCTTAATAAATAACGACTAGTATATAAATCCCCCATCCTTGTATCCTAAACTTTGTTGATGTTTTGTCACTAAGTTGTGTCCAACTTTTTGCGACCCAATGGCCCACCAGCCTCCTCTGTCCATAAGATTCTCCTACCAAGAATACTAGAGTGGGTAGCCGTTCCCTTCTCCAGAGAATCTTCCCAACCCAGGGATTGAACCTGCATCTCCTGCATTGGCAGGTGGATTCCTCACTGCTGAGCCACCAGGAAAGTCGATCCTAGACTTTAACTTCCAATATTTCAGTGTACTGGAATATGAAATAACTCTTCTCTTCCTTGGTAACTTTACTTAACCATTTGTTTTGAATTTAAAAGATCCTTTTCGTGTTACCATAGTCTGTACTTAGCCTTAAGAGAGTAAGACTGCTTTCTTTGTGCATAGGATAGACATGCTGCCATCTCACAGTAGAAATTCAGTTTTAGCTTCTTAGCTTTTTTAAAGTGCAATGTAAAACAGAGTCTTAAATATTTCTGGAGTTTAGTTATGTCAAAGATACTGGAATTATTATTTTATATATGTTTAATGATTACATACGGGGATATTCTCAGTTGGCACAGTGGTAAAGAATCCACCTGCAGTGCAGAAGATGCAGATTCTATACCTGGGTCAGGAAGATCCCTAGAGGAAGAAGTGACAATCCATTCCAGTGTGCTTGCCTGGACAGTCCCATGGACAGAAGAGCCTGGTGGTTACAGCCCATGGGGTTGCAAAGGGTTGGACAAACTGAGCGACTAAGCACACACACGCACAAATGATTACATATGATTCTCTGACGCTGGTTACTCAGCTGTGGGACTAACACGAGCTGCCTTGCACTCCTTGGCCACATCTGTTTGTTACGCTGAACATGTGATGTTGATCACAGGGGACATGAGGAAGTAGTAGAGATATCTCGGCATATGTCTTATCACTTATGCTGAAAGGGATAGTGAAAGCACGTGACTTAACTTCACTTACCCGTAAACTCTTCACTGTTGTTGTTAAGTCACTCCAGTCGTGTCCGACTCTGTGCGACCCCATAGACGGCAGCCCACCAGGCTCCCCCATCCCTGGGATTCTCCAGGCAAGAACACTGGAGTGGGTTGCCATTTCCTTCTCCAATGCATGAAAGTGAAAAGTGAAAGTGAAGACAGTCATGTCCGACCCTCAGCAACCCTATGGACTGCAGCCTACCAGGCTCCTCCATCCATGGGATTTTCCAGGCAAGAGTACTGGAGTGGGGTGCCATTGCCTCCTCCAATAAACTCTTCACTAGTTCATTTTAATTTTATCTAATAGAGACATACCAGAAGTTATTAAAATCAAGCAAAATTTGTATTTTCAGTATATTAACATAAAAGAGTGTCCAGTTTCACCCACGAAAATTCTAAATTCTCTTGAAAAACATAGCAAAAACTATACAAAAATAAACATCCAGTTAGTGCTTAAGACTTTGCACAGCTCTTATATTTATTTCAGCCAATCATTACCTCAACCCAAGGAGGTAGGTGAAGCAGTGATGTCTCACGTTCATATGAATAGAAATGGGAATTAATAACATTAAGGCCTGGATGCAAACATTAGTCATGATATTCCAAGTCTGATGTTCATTATTTCGGTTTGTATATCACTTAGAGTAATTAATTCCAAAGTGTGTTTTGTAGAGTTCTAGGTGTTCTGAAGAGGGGCCTTGGGTATCACCTGGAACATATAGGAACATATGGAAACAAGGAAATGAGTTCCAGTCTTCCATTCCTGTGTCAACCTGAAGAACTCCCTGCCGACTATTTCACTAGTTTGGTTTCTCAGTAATTATTTTTTTAAGGAAGGGCTATACTTCTTAAAATATTGTAAAGCCATTCTGATGAGCAACATCACTGAAGTCATTCATCTACTAAGGTTTCTATTCCTGAACATTCTCTGCTTTTGCCATATGCTAATTTTTTTTTCTTTTAAGGCTGTACTACATTGAACTCTTCCAAACAGCAAATAATGGACTTCACTGCATCATTAATATATTCCAAGTCAGTGTTAGTCACTCAGTCATGTCCCAGCTCTTTGTGGCCCCATGGACTGTAGCCTGCTAGGCTCTCTCTAGTCAAGAATACTGGACTGGGTAGCTATTCCCTTCTCCAGGGGATCTTCCTGACCCAGGAATTGAACCCAGGTCTCCCGCTTTTCAGGCAGAATCTTTACCATCTGAGCCACCAGGGAAGCCTAATATATTCCAAAGGTATTTCACGAACTCCAAAAGACAGACTATATGAGTTACCTCTAATGAAAGATGTTTTATATTATTTATATATGTGCAATATGCTTATGATCAATAAGGGACAGGAGAAATGGAAATGAGCACATTTTCTAAGAAATTTTTAATAGGTGCATACTTGTGCTGAAAACGTGGAAAGGAGGTGGCAGCTGCAGTATTCTAACGCTGAAATCATGTTCTATTTGTTTAGCATTGTAACTAAATTCTAACGGGAGAAAGCCAACTTGCTTTTGGCCAGCATGCCTGTAAGACTGGTAAAAACAAAAACAGGGAGAAAGCAAATGAGAAACCCCCAAAGTCCCTGAAGAAGGTGGGGTACTTATGCAGTGGCCCGAACCTCTGAGGCTCTCGGAGAGCCAACTCCCAGGCTGACTCTGCAGACTCTGCCCTTGGCCTGAAAGCAGGCTTTGGCAGCCCAGCATCTGTCACTTGGCGTGGCGGGGCACACCACACACCACTAAACCTGGGGCTTTTTGGCATGGTGGATCGCAGTCAACTGTGTATAATTTAGAACCCAAACCGAATAACTGAGCCATTTTGAACTCCTGATTATAGAACTGAGTGAAAAGATTTTTGCCTGCAAGGCCATAGGATCCAATATCTGTGGAAGGTCTTTCTGAGTATGAATAGGCATCTTCCTTTTTTGAGTTATTTAATTGTTCACTGAGTTAAAAACAAAAAAATTCTTCCCGATTATATGGGCAATTTTTACACATACATGAAAATGTGTTACATTATGGAGAAGATCGGAATAAGCTGTTTCCCCTAGGTGCTTGGAGAAACTGCTTAAAGGTACTAAGAGGACACATAGTATTAGGTGGCAGATGGCAGGCAGGTGTTACCGCCCTAGCATAAGGCCACTTCTGTTTTTGATGTATATTCTGAAGAAATTTTGCTTCTCTTGCAGATATCGCCTGTGATGGAAGCAGAAGAGTTAACTAATGACATATTAGCAATAAAAAATATAATTCCAACAAAAGATGATATTTGGGCCACATTTGAAGTCATAGAAAATGAAGAGCTTGGTAAGTGGTTCTCATGCTAGGGATTTTTAAATTCCTTAGAGTGTGAAGAAACACTACTTTTCTGAAAAAATCATTACTAACATTTTATGTTTTTATAAAGTTTCACATCCTGTTATGACTCCCCTTCTACTTCAGTGCATGCATTGATATATGTTGGTGCTACTTGAGGTTGCCCTCCTATGATTTTATTATTAAAATAACTGGATTGTTTTATTGACTGTAAGTTTATAGTGTAAAATATTAGTCATACATGTTGCTGCCTCAGGAAATAAGGCTTCATTTTTAAGAACAGGCAGTGTGATTTGTAACAATATTCTAAATGTCACCACCACCATCCAGCTTATTCCACGTTATTCCTGTATGCTGCTTATTTAACAAGGATGCTGATTTAAAAGATTATTATTTTAAAAACTAATTTTGTTTTAAGCCTAGCAGAAGGTTCCTTTTAAGTTTTTTACTTTTTCATCTATCTTCAGTAGAGTGGATCAGATAGTTTGTCATTTTTTTAAATCTCATGTACAGAAGAATAAAGAGAGCTTTTAAAATGCGTTGACCACCCCAAGAATAATAAGCCTAACATTCTTATGACACCATTTGGTTTTAAATACCTCTAGGAAAAAAAAAGATGCAGAATGTCTTTGTATCTTGACCATCTGTCTAGTTGATACCTGCTTAGGTCTTGGGACTCTTTCAAGTATAGATGTCAAACTGCCAAAAGTAAAATCTTGCCACCTGCAAGCTCAATACAAAAATTAAAATTGAACATTAAAAATACCTCCTTGTGTATTATTAAGAGTCTTATAATCAGTGTTAGAATGAAATGGGGATTATCAAATACTTTGTCTTTCATTATTCCATCTTGATGTTTTTATTCCTTTATTCTTTTTATCAGGCACTATTCTTTAAAAATGTAATTTGTTTTAAAACACTACTTTCCAATATTCATTGCGAGGATTCAGTGCCACTGGTCCTTTGGTGTCAGTTCACACTGTCTCCCCCACAGTCAGGCTCAGTCTGGCCTCTCATAAAAGCTGTTTTGCCCAGTGACTCCAGCAAACCCCAACCTGCCAAGTCCAGTGGATTTACTTCTGGCTTTCCTTTGCTTGTTCTCACTGTAGGATTTATTGCTAATAACCATTCCCTTTTACTTGAAATGCATTCACTCTGTTCTCATTGCTGCTTTGATTCTCTTCCTAGTGCTGGAATTGTTTTATCTCATTTGTCAATTCTTCTTCCTCTATCCCCAAATAGTGGGTTTCTGCTGCTCTGATCTTTTTTTACCATCTTTTCTCATTTTGCTCTTTATAAGACAATCACTATGGAAGACAATCACTTCTATACCTTGAGCTTGACTAACATACAAGAAGGTGTTGCCCAAGTGTGCCTTTATTCCTCCCCTTCTGGCTCCTTTGTTTACCTCCTTTAAAACCCAGACTAAGGGTTCCATCACACTTTGTCTTGTCGTTTCTGTTTGTTTTTTTATGGTGCCTATCACATGGATTTATTTTTGTCTTTCTTGATGAGAGCTCTTTAGAGGGAACAAGGGACTCTTTCTATCTCTAGTACAGTTTTTATCTCTGACAACAGTGCCTAACAACAATTGCTATGTAATTAAAATCTTTTGCATAAGTGAAGTACAATTTTGTATTACTGTATATTTCAATAGTGGTAAAGTCTTGACTTTGGTTGTTTAATTTTAAGGAGAAGTCAGTAGGTTACCAGCTTCATTTATGAGTAAAAGATAACTGTCAGCACTACTGCCTAAATTATTTTGTAAATCACAAATAGGTTCATATTATTTTAAAATCATTTAAAACCCTTTTATTATTGGAGAAAAGATAGTCTCATCAATAAGTTGTACTGGAAAAACTGGACAGCCACATGTTAAAGAATCAAATTAGAACATTTTCTTACACTGTATATAAAAATAAATTTTAAATGGATTCAATACTTAAATGTACGACTTGAAACCTTAATACGCCTAGAAGAGAATGTAGGCAGAACACTGTTTGACATAAATGGTAGCAACATCTTTTGGGTCTGTCTGCCAAGGCAAAAGAAACAAAAGAAAAAGTAAATAGTGCTGAGTAATTGACGCTTTTGAACTGTGGTGTTGGAGAGGACTCTTGAGAGTCCCTTGGACTTCAAGGAGATCCAACTAGTCCATCCTAAAGGAGATCAGTCCTGAGTGTTCATTGGAAGGACTGATGTTGAAGCTGAAACTCCAATACTTCGGCCACCTGATGTGAAGAGCTAACTCATTGGAAAAGACCCTGATGCTGGGAAAGATTGAAGGCAGGAGGAGAAGGGGATGACAGAGGATGAGATGGTTGGATGGCATTACCGACTCAGTGGACATGAGTTTGGGTAAACTCTGGGAGTTGGTGATGGACAGGGATACCTGGCATGCTGCAGTCCATGTGGTCACGAAAAGTTGGACACAACTGAGCTACTGAACTGAACTGAGTTAAACTTCATAGCTTGTATACAGCAAAGAAAACCATCAAGAAAAATGAAAAGACAACCTACAGAATGGGAGAAAGTATTTGCAAATCATACATCTGTTAAGAGGTTAATAGCCAAAATATCTAAAGACCCCTACAAATCAATAGCAAAAAAAAAAAAAAATCCACAAACAATTCAATTAAAAATGGGCAGAGGATCTGAATAGACATTTTTCCGAAGGAAACATGCAGATGGCCAACCAACCAGTGCATGAAAAGATGCTTAGCATCACTAATCATCAGAGAAATGTATTGCTAAATCAAAACCACAAAGATATATCATCCCACAGTTGTCAAAATGGCTGTCATCAAAAAGTCTATAAATAGCAAATGTTGGTGAGGATGTGGAGAAAAAAAGAACCCTAGTATAATGTTGATTATGTAAATTGGTACAGGCACTATGGAAAACAGTGTGGAGGTCCCTCAAAAAAGCTAAGAATAGAATTACTGCCTGATCCAGCAGTTCCACTCATGGGTACATATCTGGAAAAGACAAAAAATGTGATTTGAAAAGATACATGCTACCCAGTGTTCACAGTGGCATTATTTACAAATATGCTTGTAGACTAGCAACCACTGGGAGATCTCAAAGGACTCCTTAGCTCTTAGATAGCTGATGGTCTCCTCTATGCTTCTCTTGCTGTTGATTTTTTAGGAAGTCAACAGCAGAACAATGAATCATGGATTTGGGGTAGGCATCCTCTCCCTACCCGTTATTCTCTCAAGTGTTGAGTTAAAGGATATCCCCTGTCTCAGTTCTGGAGGTCTGTGCCTTTGAGCATTGATCCTCCAAAATGAGAGGAATAAACCAAATGGGTGAGGATAGGAAGGAATTAAATATATAGCTGGTACAGAGATTGCACTGTATCTGGAAACACTCTTTTTAAATTTCTTCTGGGAAAATGAAGGGATGCTTATCCTGAAAATGACTAATTATCAACTTGCATGTGCTAATTAGTATATCACAAATGGTAACATTGGAGTCAGGTGTTGGTTTTTTTTTTTTTTTGGTTCCTTCTCACTAAAGTTGATGAAACTATAAAAAGACTAGGAGACTTCAAGCTGTTTTGAATGGTAAATGTCCAGATATATAATCAAAGGAACACCCCATGTACATCAAGAAAGAGTACATCTGATGGAGTTAGGAATTCAAATTGGCATGGTCTTAATGTTTGGTCAACCATTCAAGTTGAAATTGCCCAAAGAGAAAACTAAGATTATTTTTACTGCTTTTAGAGGAACACAGCTAAGAAAGCAACAAAGGGACCTGTGATTATGTTGACTTCCTGGAGCAGATGGGACCTGTGGAGCCACCTGACCTTCTGAAATGTTAAGAGCTTTATTTCTAGTAACATGCAGGGAAGATAAAGTGAAATGTAAAAAGAAGATAAAAGTGAAGGCATTGGTAGTCCATAAGATTGTGGTTGATAGGAAGAATGTCAGCAGGGAATTGGTGCTTTTTCTAATGTAAATATAAATCCTCCAAGTAACCAAAGCAACCAAAAATAAATAAATAAGTAAATGAATAAATAAGCAAGTGAACCAAAAGCGCTGGATTTTATTTTCACTGCCTGTAAACTTTAAAACAATAGTTTTCTACCTGGTCATTTCCAGTGTCTCCTTTGTATAATAGATATTTTGTTTGTTCCCTTTACTATCTTGAGAGACTCTACTAGCATGGGTAGCATTCCCTTCTCCAGGGGCTATTCCTGAGCCAGGGATCAAAACCAGGTCTCCTGCATACAAAGAGATTTTTTACCATCTGAGCCATCAGGGAAGCCGATGTAAGTGCTCTGGCCTTCCTATATGATTGGAGATAATGAAAATAGATTCTTAAGTTTATAAATGGAATTATCATAGATGTGGTAGCTACAGATTCAGACTGATATAAGCATGTCAATTTGTGACTCATGTATCATTAGCAGAATTGCCCTCATTGGTGAAATGGTGTCTTTGTTTAGCCTGCTATAACGGGATTGGGGTCTTCCCTGGTGGCTCAAATGGTAAAGTATCTGCCTACAGTGTGGGTAGGCCCGGGTTCCATCCCTGGGTTGGAAAGATCCCCTGGAGAAGGAAATGGCAACCCACTCCAGTACTCTTGCCTGGAAAATCCTACGGGCAGAGGAGACTGGCAGGCTACAGTCCATGGGGTCGCAAAGAGTCGCACACGACTAAGAGACTTCACTTCACTTCACTTCACTTCATAACAGAATTACACAGGAGAAATTTATTTCTTACATTTCTGGAGGGTAGGAAGTCTAAGACCAAAGTGCCAGCAGACTTGTTGCTTGGTGAGGGCCTGCTTCTTGGATGACAGATGGCCATCTTTTCACTGAATCTTCACATGATGAAATGGAACTTTGTGGGATTCCTTTTATATAAGAGCATGAAGCCCATTGGGGCTTCCCTGGTGGCTCAGGGGTAAAGAATCTGCCTGCCAGTGCAGGAGACACGAGTTCAACCCCTGGGTCAGGAAGATCCCCTGGAGAAGAATATGGCAACACATTCCAGTATTCTTGTCTGGGAAATCCCATGGACAAAGGAGCCTGGTGGGCTACAGTCCATGGGGTCATAGAGTCAGACACAAATTAGCAACTAAACAATAACAAAACCATTTAGGGGGACTCTGCCCTCATGATTTAATCACCTCCCAAAGGCCCTTCTACCTAATACTGTCACATTGGGAATTATTTCCACCTGTGAATTGGGGGAGTAGGGAAACATCCAAGCCACAGCAGGTGGTAAACAACTCTTAGCAAAATTCTGACAAAGCACGATTATTATTTTTTTCTTTTTTTGCTTTTGTAGTAGTCAAGATTCATGGAAAAAATACATCATGTTAAATCCATATAAAATATTTTTAGAATTTATATTAAGGCTAGTTAGATTCTAAGCTGTTGGTTTATAAGTAGCATTTCCTTCTATATAAGTGTCTGAGACATTGGAAACTTGTACTAGACAGAGAACAAGTCTTTCTTTGTCTCATCCTTTGAAAGATGCCAAGCATTCTTGACCCACTGCCACCAGTGAGTCCTGGTGCCACTGGGTCCTGATGGCCAGGACAAGCTGAAACCCATCTTAGGAGAGGGTATCATTTTTTTACCATACTTCTGGTATTTTAATGCTTCACTTTAAGAATGAACTGATACCCTACCAATGTAGCACTCTACCCCTTAGTTCCTTCACATGCTGAAAAAAGTTAACTGCTCATGGGCCTCATTTAAGTGGGCTTCCTCACTGAGAGGCTCAAATTGGTGAAGTAGCTACTGTCTACATAGCAGCATCATAACAAAATGTTCTCTTCCTGCTCATATCTACCATGAGATGGAAGATCAGTTCATTTTTATTCAGTCTTTCTGGTCCGTCTCTTGATTGACAGGGTGCTGGCATCCTCTGAGAGACTTGCATGGCTCTAGATTTGACACTAAAATTTTAGTTGTTAAGGAAGTCATAATTGTCTCTGCAAATCCTATGTCATTACTGCCAGAAATTTAAGGATAACACCAATTGTTTCAGGTGGAAACGCATAGTTCTCTGTTAAACAAGGGAGGCCAGGTTTAATTCTATAGACAAGATTTTAAAATATGGAGAACATGACTTACCTAGCTAAAGAACCATCTCCACACCCTGTTCTTAAATAATTACGCTGAATTTTCAGCAAAAAATTTAATGTTCTAGATAGTGTGAGTGTGTGCATGCTAAGTCACTACAGCCATGTTCCTCTCTTCATGACCCTGTAGACTGTAGCCCACCAGGTTCCTCTCTCCATGTGATTCTCCAGCCAAGAATACTGAAGTGGATTGCCATCCCCTCCTCCAGGGGAAACAGTGTACAAATCAGGTTTTTGGTTTTTTTCCCCTAGTAATACCCTAATGCCAGCTGACTTACGTAATTTATCATGACAGATGGTTGTAAATGTAACTATTAATAAAATCTTGTTTACTTGTAGGAATTTATATTCCAACAGCATTTGATGACTCAGTCCATTTTTCCTGTCTCTTACCTCTTTTATAATTGTGTCATTTCACAGCCTAATACATATTTATCTTTTCATCCTATTTTTCAACTCAATTTTTATGCAGGAACTTGGATCTTCAGGATTTTCATTCTCTTGAATTAATATTGATGAAAAACATACTTGGCTAATTTTTGCAAATCTATATTTGCTTCTCTCTCTGCTGTGATATATTTCAGTATAACTAAGAGTACCTTTGAGGTATCACTATTGTATCTACTGGTAATAGTGACCCTCTTTAATACAAGTGTTCTAATATTTGGAAGTCTCATTACAAATTCTTATAATAAAGGAGAGTCAGCTTTTATTTCAATCCAGGTAGTTTTGCAGTTAAGAATAGCATTCCTACCTCCAAGCTAACTGCAGTATGATGAATTTCTGGACATAAAGGATGTTGAAACTATCTTATTTACTTACTGTCTTCTCACTAAGGATAGGAAAGTGAAGGAGAAAGTGTGAATTGACATTGTTTTTCACTTTGCATATATTACCTTTTGTCCTCAGAAATATCTTAGTGAGTTGATACTTTTTCCCCAAAATTACATATGTGAAAATCATCATGGGGAGGTTTACATATCTGTACAAAGTAAAACCAAGTGTAATAGTTATGATTTGGAGCTTGGGGCTGTAAAGTCAGATAGATTTGAGAATCCTGTCTCTGTTCCTCACTTGAATCAGCTGTTTGATTTTAGGCAAGTAGATGAATCTCTCTGATTCTTGGGTTCTTTTACATGTAATATAAATAATGATAATTTGTAATGAAAAGTGTTGTAAGAGTTGAAAACAGCAACTGATGTAAGGTAACCAGTATATATTATGTTGATACGTAGTTGTTATTCTAGAAATGGCAACTGTTAACAGGATAAGTAGCATCCCAGAGTTTTGCAAGTAGTGTCCCATGATTTTAGCCAAACCTTTTATAAATTTATTTTAGAAAACAGGATTAATGTAGCACAAAAGATTTTGCCTGATTTTCAAAGAAGTATATATGTCTGCTGATCCATTTACAATTACTTACTGTTAATTCATGGATTACCATAGAAATTTGTAAGGTATTTTTTTCCCCAAGTATTTATTATTGAACATCTATTATGTACTCAGCACTCTGCTTTGTGAAAGGGATATATTTATAAATAAGAAATAGGTTTGCCTCCAAGATGTATGACTTAGTTGCTCTGTGTGTGTTTTTTTTTTTTTTTTTTTTTTTTAGTTGTTGTTTGCAATCACCATCACAATGTCTAGGCTTACACCAGGATGCACAGAATGCAGAACTGCATTTCACTGTACTGACTAGAAAGCAAAAACTGTACAGTTATTTACACTGGAAGGAAAAAAACAAGTTCCAGAATGCTGTGTGAATAAAAGGGAGACCAGTACTAAAAAGACTGTGATACATTTGGTCTTTTTTATTACTTGTGACTTTATGTATATAGCATGGGTAATATACAAGTGTGATGCTGTTGACATGGATTTTGTTGTTTGTTGTTGGCATTACTACTTTAACCAAAAACAAAAACCCTAGTAGGAGATTATAAAAGAGTTGAGTTGACTTATAAAGGCTGTGGTACCAGGAAACTTACATCAACATCTTCACATTAGAGTTTATGTTCTTGCTATTTCAATTATGCTATTTTCAGCACACTATGAAAAGACTCGATGTTTTTCTCCCCCAGCATATGCTTCTGTTACAAGATTTTATTAAGTGATTGGCATATTTTGACCAGGCTTCCCAGGTGGCACTAGTGGGAAAGAAGCCACCTGCCAATGCAGAAGACTCGGGTTCGATCCCTAGGCTGGGAATAGGAAATGACAACTCACTCCAGTATTCTTGCCTCGAAAATCCCATGGACAGAGGATCCTGGCTGGCTACAGTTCATGAGGTTGCAAAGAGTCAGACATGACTGAGCACGCATGCACGCACACATGCATATTTTGATCAGCAAAAAACTTTCCTATGAAATTTTGATTGTAATTCTAAAAACCTGTGGGGTTTTTTGGTTAATTAACTCTATGCTAAAAACTTGTGATATATTTTAAAGTATGGTTGCATAAAACAGAATATATATGGATGAGTATTTATCAAGGAGAAATTGTGAAGATGTGACCAACTTTTTGCTTGTTAGCCTATTATATGAACTGTTAATGGATAATATTGCTGCATAATGTTTCTCATTGGTATTTCCACTAATAGTTAAATGGAAATTACTCAGTACTGTTTGATAAGGATTATCTTCTGTTCTTTTTGAAGTTATACTTTATAATTTCATATAAGTTGATTATCAGCTATAAGTTGTCCACTAGTGTTGATCAGAAATTATGCTAGTCTTGTTGGGATAAACAAAGGATTTATACTTAGTACTGGACCAATTACTAGTACTTTTACAAATATTTAATTGTGTATGCAAACAGGCATTTTTCCATAAGCAAACTAGAATGTTGTTTAAAAAGTAGAGTAATTCACTAATTTGTTGTACAGAAAGGTAGCTTTTTTCTGAGATTTTTATATAAAGAATGCTATGCTCTGCTGTGCTTGGTTGCTCAGTTGTGACTGACTCTTTGCGACCCCATGTACTGTATGTAGCCTGCCAGGCTCCTCTGTCCGTGGAAATTCTCCAGGCAAGAATACTTGAGTGGGTTGCCATGCCTTCCTCCAGGGGATCTTCCCAACCAGGGATTGAACTGAGGTCTCCCACATTGCAGGCAGATTCTTTACCCTCAGAGCCACCAGGGAAGCACATGAATACTGGAGCACATAGCCTATCCCTTCTCCAGGGGATCTTACCAACTCAAGAATCAAACTGGGGTCTCCTGCATTGCAGGCAGATTCTTTACCAGCTGAGCTACCAGGGAAGCCTCATCTAAAGAATAACACCTCTGAATTTTTTTTTAAAAGTAGTTTCATAACAAACAGATGTCCCTGTACAGATTTATTTATGCAGTGAATTTTATTACATGATTAATGCTGTTCCAGGTCTTAGGGTATCCTGTATGTAGTACTAGCACTATTCTTGTGTACTATAAGATACAGTCATGCTTGTTGTAATGCACAGAGCTTTTTAAAAGGACATTTTAAATTTTATGATCAAAAAAAGTTAAGATTTTTTTGGTGATTTGATTTTGCTTTTTTTTTGTAGAACGTCCTCTTCACTACACAGAAAATATATTGGAACAGGTGCTTCGATGGAGTTCATTAGCTGAACCTGGCTCTGCTTATCTTGTAGTGAAGCGATTCTTAACCATTGACACAATTAAACACTATAATGGTAGGTGCTGCTATTTCACATTCCAACTGTGATTGAAAATTCAAGTGGTTAAAGGACAATTATTATGGCACAAGAGTTACTTGAAAATGTAAAAAATGGGTAGCTAAATGCAGAATCTACTAACATATTATTGCAGAATAGAAAGAAGAATATATAGACCAAGTGCCATGATCAGATTTTCCCAGTGGGTAGCACCATGATATTAGGTGGTTATTTTGATAGTATCAAGGTAAAGATTATGCAGGAATGATTCTTCTTTTTAAGTTTTTGTTTGTTTGTTTTATTGTCATGCTTGAGTGTTTTCCTAAGTTTTGGATAGATGGTGAATCATCCTGAGTTATGTTTACATTTGAAAGTTCTCTGGGCATTCAAGAAGTGCAAGCTCTGAGATTGTGAGCTTGTTACAATTATCACCTATTTTGCCATAATATTGGAAAACAAATATAAAAAAAATACTTCTAATAATTATATTTGCTATCCTACTGGGAGAAGACATGTACACATGTAAGGTTAAGTCAAAAGTTAGCTAACATGGGGAACTATAGAAGACACTCTTTGAACTTATTTGACATATCAGAAAACTTTCATTTTTAAATTTTGGTTTTTCTGTTATGTTGACATTAGCTGACAGATTAGAAAGAGATTTCTTGCCACACAGTCTATAAACCAACTCTGAAAGCAGAGGATTCTAATTTTATTAGATGAAATTTACCACAGCTTTTCTAATTCATATTCATAATAACCATTACTATTTATTAATCATGTATTTTATTAACTGCGCTGCTTACATACCAGAACTCATTTAAAACTTTTTTTTTTAACTTCTCCATGAGTTATATTATCATTTGAATTTTTCAAATGAGGAAAGAGCTCAAAGAAATTCAGTAACTTGCCTCCAGTTCACATATTTATTAAATCCAGTAAGTATCCTACATATGAATCTGCAAGATGAAAACTTTCCAAGATCTGAATGTGCCTTTGCATGTCCAGTCACATAAGTTAGTTCATGTGTCTGGCATATACTGTCACATGCGTACGTCCTCTACCGTTGGTTTTGCTTTTGTGTGCTTTACAGTACTGTATAGAGTACAGTAGTACAGTATCTTTACTTCAAGCCCAGGGTGTCTGGAAGCAAGCCTAAAAGCAGCAGTGATGTAACAGTATTGCTATTCTGTGCCAAGTGATAACCATGGAAGCAAAAGTGAAAATAATTGAGAGAGTGGAGTGAGGTGAAAAGATGATGGACATCGCTCATTCTTATGACATGAATTGTTTGACCGTCAGCACAATTCTAAAGAGCAAGGACAAGATCATGGAATACGTGACGTCTGCTGTGTGATGATGTCAACAATAATATCAAAGAAACATGCAAGATCTCTGGTTCCTCTGTCTTTTCTTTCTTTTTTTTTTTTTCAAAAAAAAAAAAAAAAAAGAAACATGCAAGAGTAGTGGAGGAGATGGAGAACTTTCTCAGTGTGTGCATGCAGGATCAGCATCAGTGTGGAGGGCCACGTAGTTTAATGCTGATTCAAGAGAAAGTGAAAAGCCTTTATGAAGGCTTGAAGAAGAAATACTGTGAAAATTAGAGTGCATTTTTTAATGTTAGCAACAGCTGGTTTCATCAGTTCAAGGCTAGAGCCAACCTTCACAACATAAAAGTGACTAGGCAGTGAGGGCAGATACTGTAGCTTTCTGGGAATTTCCTGAAATGCTTTAGGGAATTATTGCTGAAGACACATATTTACCCAAGCAGGTTTTTAATATGGATAAGACAGGGCTGTTCTGGAAGAGGATGCCAGACTGAAGTTACATCTGTATGGAGAAAAGTTGATGACAGGCTATAAAGCAACAAAGGATAGGCTAACACTGTTGTTTGGTGGCAGTGCTTCTGGTGATATCAAGCTGAGACCTCTCTTAGTTTAGCATTCAGAGAACCCAAGAGCCCTTAAAAATAAAACCAGGGGCTCTCTTCCTATTGTGTGGAAGAGTAACCCCAAAGCCTAGGTTACACAGGGCATCTTCCAAGATTGATTTTTTCACCACAGTATCTCCAAAGGGATAGAAATATTACTTGGAGGACATCCCATTCAACATTCTTTTGTGGCTTGTCAGTGCTCCAGGCCACTCCCCACTCATGGATAGTTTTCATCCCATCTTCAAAGTAGTGCATCTTCCACTGAATACTACGTTGCTCACTCAACCTGTGGACAATTATAGCAACTTTCAAGAAATATTACTTATGACACAATCTTCATCAGGCAGTAAAGTTGAATCATGAATCAGGAACAGCCTTGAAACAATTTTGGAAGGACTCTAACATCTACAAGGCCATTAATTACTTTTTTACTTCCCTTGGCGTGAGGTTACTGCTGTCACCATGAATGGGGTTTGGGAGAACCTTTGCCTACAGTTTGTTCATGATTTTCTTGGATTTGAGAAGGTAGATGAAGAGTCCATCTTTGGCAACGTAGTGACCCTCAGCGAGAAGCAGAAGCTAGATCTGCAAGAAGATAACTTCATTGAATTCCTTGCTGTCAACACAAGGGGCTTATTAATGAAGACCTGATGGAATTGAAGTCCCAGAGAAACAATGAAGAGAGACAAGATAAAGAAAAAGTAATTGAAGAACCGAAGAGAGTCACAGCTCAGGAAATGGCAAGGGATTTTCTTTATTTGAGGAGTAACTGTTTTTAAGGCACAAGACTCAACATAGAAAGGTATACAATCTTGCAACAGCCATTCAGAATGCAGTCCAGTGCTACCATGCCACCTGTGATGAGAAGGAAAAAAAAGAGCTACCACCCAGACATTACTGAATTGTTTTTTCAAGAGAGTAAATGGAATTGAATCCAGCAAGGAACCAGAACCTGTTCCTGCCAAAACTCATCAGGCATGAGTGAAATTTCAGCTTTCTCTCTGTCTCTTATTGCTGATGGTCCTTCAGCTGTACCATCTCCGACCTCTTCTTCCTCCTCAAGTCAGTTAATTCTTCTTGCTTGTTTATTCCATGCCAGCCCCTGTATGCCAGCTGTTGTACTGTATTTTTCAAGGTACTGTACTGTAAGGTTAAAAATGTTTTATTTTTGAGTTTGTTTTTTATGTATTATTTGTGTGAAAAAATATTCTAAACATATTATAATACAGTACTGTATAGCTCATTGGGTTGGGTACCTAGGATAACTTTGTTGGGCTTATGAACAAACTGGATTTATGAATGTGCTCTCAGAACAGAGCCCCTTTGTATGTAGTGACTTACCATACTGGATTTGAGTATAGGTTAGTTTTACTTCTAATTAAAAAAAAAAAAAAAAAAGAGTTGGGGAGGTCGGTACAGCTCTTAAATGTGGTAAAGCTAACTGGTATGATTGCAGACTCTTAACTAGTAGTGACAAATCAGTAAGTTCTTAATTGTACCAGACTAGTCTATGTTTCTGTTTTTATGATGATGTTTTGGTATGTTCTGGCTACTACAGTAGACTTGGTGGCTCACAGTATATGTGTGCTCAGTCGTGTCAAACATTTGTGACCCCAAACTGGAAAATTCTGAAAGAGATGGGAATACTAGACCACCTGACCTGCCTCTTGAGAAACCTATATGCAGGTCAGGAAGCAACAGTTAGAACTGGACATGGAACAACAGACTGGTTCCAAATAGGAAAAGGAGTACATCAAGGCTGTATATTGTCACCCTGCTTATTTAACTTATATGCAAAGTACATCATGAGAATTGCTGGGCTGGAAGAAACACAAGCTGGAATCCTGATTGTCGGCAGAAATATCAATAACCTCAGATATGCAGATGATACCACCCTTATGGCAGAAAGTGAAGAGGAACTAAAAAGCCTCTTGATGAAAGTGAAAGAGGAGAGTGAAAAAGTTGGCTTAAAGCTCAGCATTCAGAAAACGAAGATCATGGCATCTGGTCCCATGACTTCATGGCAAATAGATGGGGAAACAGTGGAAACAGTGTCAGACTTTCTCTTTTTGGGCTCCAAAATCACTGCAGATGGTGATTGCAGCCATGATATTAAAAGACGCTTTCTCCTTGGATGGAAAGTTATGACCAACCTAGATAGCATATTCAAAAACAGAGACATTAGTTTGCCAACAAATGTCCATCTAGTGAAGGCTGTGGTTTTTCCAGTGGTCATGTATGGATGTGAGAGTTGGACTGTGAAGAAAGCTGAGCACCGAAGAATTGATGCTTTTGAACTGTGGTGTTGGAGAAGACTCTTGAGAGTCCCTTGGACTGCAAGGAGATCCAACCAGTCCATTCTAAAGGAGATCAGCCCTGGGTGTTCTTTGGAGGGAATGATGCTAAAGCTGAAACTCCAGTACTTTGGCCACCTCATGGGAAGAGTTGACTCATTGGAAAAGACTTTGATGCTGGGAGGGATTGGGGGCAGGAGGAGAAGTGGATGACAGAGGATGAGATGGCTGGATGGCATCACTGACTCCATGGACATGAGTTTGAGAAACTATAGGAGTTGGTGATGGACAGGGAGGCCTGGCGTGCTGCAATTCATGGGGTCGCAAAGAGTTAGACATTACTGAGCGACTGAACTGAACTGGACTGTAGCCCACCGGGCTCCTCTGTCCATGAAATTTTCCGGGCAAGAATGCTGGAGTGGGTTGCCATTTGCTTGTCCAGGGAATCTTCCTGATTCAGGGAGTCTCTTGCCTCTCCTGCTTTGGCAGATGGATGGCTCATAAACAGAAATTCATCTCTCACATTCTGAAGACTAGAAGTCTAACATCAGATGTCAGCCTGGCCGAGTTCTGGTGAGAGTCCTCTTCCAGGCTACAGACAGGGGACTTCTTCTATCCTCCCAGGGTGGAGAGCAGAGGGAGGAAGCAAGTTCTCTGTGACTCTTTGTTGTGGTTATTCTTTAGTTGCTAAGTCATACCTGACTCTTTATGACCCTATGGACTGTAGCCTTCCAGGCTCCTCTGTCCATGGGATTTCCCAGGCAAAGATACTGACGTGGGATGCCATTTTCTACGCTAGGGGATCTTCCCCCCTCAGGTATCTACCCAACATCTCTTGCATTGGCTGGCAAATTCTTTACCACTGAGCCTTCAGGGAAGCCCCTCTGTGACTCTTTCAAGGACGTGAATCCCATTCCTGAAGATCCCTCCCTCATGACCTCATCTAATCCTAATTACCTCCCAAAGGCCACAAACCTCCTAATACTGTGTACGTACGTTTCAACATATGAATTTGGGGAAGCATAAATATTGGGTCCTAACTCTGCCCTTCATATCTTATAATTGCATAAAAGTATTTTTATAAAATGCAAACTTCTATGTCATTCTGGTCTTATTAGCATCTAAATAGAACAGATGTTCATTTTGCTGTAGAAATTAATCTATTAGACACCTTTACCTCATTTAATTTCTTTCTTCCTCCTACATATGATTTTGATTACATCCTCCATATACTGCTTAAGGATTGCAGTAGAAGTTCTCTCTAGTCATATGGTTGCTACAGTCTTCTCTGTCATATAGCAGTGGTCCTTGGGTAGTGGAGACTTATGTCCTCCAGGGACATTTGACAACATCTGGAGATATTTCTGTCACACTGGGTGGGGTGGGGCTTCTGATATATAATGGTTAGAGACCAGAGATGCTGCTAAACATCCTACAATACGTAGGAAATCTCTTTACAACAAAGAATAATCTGGCCGAAAAAGTCAGTGGTGTCATGTTGAGACTCTCTGATTTAGGTAACGTATGAAATCTGGTCTAGTTCGTAAATTCTGTAATTCTTTCATTTTAATTTTGAAATAGATGTTTTGAGCTTATGAACGAAGTCCTGTCAACATTATAAAATATATTAAAGGTTCTCATGGCTTTTCTTTTAGAAAATAAGTGATATTTTCATATTTTGGGGTGAGAATTTTCATGTTTTTAATATTCCTCTAAAATGTCTCTAAATTCTCCATGCTGCAAAATACTTAAAATCCCACACTTAGACATAATAACTTGGGCTTCCCAGGTGGCACAGTGGTAAAGAATCTGCCTGCCAGTACAGGAGACGCAGGTTCAATACCTGGGTCAGGAAGATCCCCTGGAGGAGGAAATGTCAACCCACTCCAGTATTCTCGCCTGGAGAATTCCATGGCCAGGGGAGCCTGGTGGGCTACAGTCCATGGCATCACAAAGAATCAGACTCGACTGGACACATACACACAGACATAATAACTTAGTTCTTACGTGAATTGTAATAAACTAGCCAGCTAAATAAAAACAGATGAGAATAAGATCTTAAAAGACTATAATATACAAGAAGGTTTTGTACAGGTGGGCCTGAGGGATAATTCAAAGCAAGGAAACCATTAAGTTTTGTTAATCTTTGGGAAAAAAAATCATCAGTGTTAGATTGAGCGAGTTTAGAACAATCGCATATAAGTAAAATCTTTCTGTTGTTTAAGGACAAGAAGAGGTGGTTGAGTGACGGACTGTTATTTGGCTCTACCTACAAACTGGGTAGGAAGATTGGGCATGGGATGCCTCACCTATTGTTATTTCCTCTTCTGGAGATTATGACTGCATCCTGTCATGAAAGCATAAAGCTTCTGTAAGGTCTAGACAAAGCAACTTTCATAAAACCTGGGCATCCAAGCAGTGGAAAGCAGCTTACCTGAGCGTTTCAGGGACTTGGATGGTGGAATATTCTCTAGAGTAAGATGTCAGTAAACTCTTGCGTTACTCTCATATCTCCTGCATTCCTGTGACAGCGTGGGAACTGTGAAACTTATCTCTGCCCCTGCACTCGTCCCCCTCAGTTCACCAAACCAGTGTACAACTTGGTATTATGATAGCTACATTTTTTCTACCAGGAAATTATGTCCCTCTGCATGGAAAAAAAAAAAAAGTTTTAGAGTAACACCCTCAGGAAATACATTAATTAGACTATTTCATGTTAGTAGTTTATTTTTGGTCAAAAACAGGATGTTTTTCATTAAAACTTGATTTATATTCAGATTGTCAAAGTAAAAATAATATTTTTCATTATGGTTAGTTCTGCATCTGTCTTCTTTTAGGATTGTCATTTTAAAGAAGGTTTGGCCTATTGTTTGTTTTTAAAATCAATTTCTTAAGTCATAATTATTTTCTTCCAGTTGTGTCTCACAGCAGCCTGGGCTTACAAGTACTACTTATGGGGTGCCCTGTGTCATAGAATTTAGGTTGGCTAGGTGTGCAATCTACTTTGTCTCTGTCTTGGCAAATGTCTCCTAAATCAATCACAGGGACCACTTTTTCCAGAATTATTGCTTCATTCATTACATGCACTGCTCCTTAAAATTGGAATCTAAAAGGAAAATAATGAAAGTAAATGTGATTTCTCTGTCAGTTTGTTAGCAGAAAAACTGAAATCATCTCAGAAACACATTGGTTAAGGATTTCTTTCCCTTTCTTAAGATTTTCGTATTCTAACCTGCAGGCCAAGTAGAAATTAGGAGAGTTTTAAACAAGGGTGACTGGTTACAACCACATTTTTCTTTCAATAATGAATCGCTTACCTGTTAGTATTTCATTAAGACATAAAGTAGCTCTGCCACCTCCTTTATATCCTGTCCCATCATACCTGATACCAAGTTGCCACAAATTTTAGTGTCTCTCTACCTATCTGTATCTCTCCTTTATCTATACGCACACACTCATGACTTGTATTTCATTAATTGTATGATGATGTTTCTGATTTTATGTAACAAATTAGAGGCGTATATTTTTGTTTGACATTATATTTTCACTACCTTTTTGCTTAATGAAGAATTATATCAAATAATAAGTTTAGAGGTTTGAAGTGTTTAGGGGACTTAATTTTCTCAACTTGTTCACTTTATCTCAAGAGTTTAAAATATAGACGTCACAAGAAAGAACAGATTTTATAAGCATCCAACATTTAATTTCTGCTCATTCATTTAAGGTAATGAGGAAATATACTTTACTTTTATGGAAGTATATGAAAGTAAAGGAATTTTCTCTTGTCTCTACTTAAATCACATGTTAGTTTTAACATATCTTTTACAAGTTAGGCATAAATTTATAGCTTCTGTAAGGTTCCAGATGGAGAAGGCAATGGCAACCCATTCCAGTACTCTTGCCTGGAAAATCCCATGGATGGAGGAGCCTGGTAGGCTGCAGTCCATGGGGTCGCGAAGAGTCAGACACGACTGAAGTGACTTAGCAGCAGCTTAGCAGCAAGGTTCCAGAATAAATAATTTTATGTTGCAGGAGTCTTTTAAGCACTAAACTTCTTTAATATTACCCCAATAGAACTCTAGATACCACAACAGAATCAAGTTTTAGTGATCTCAATGGGGAAGAACTACTTTTAACATAGAATATGTAACTCAAATGCAGATGCCTGTGGGTTTCTAAATTTAGATTGCTACTTAAGACAGATGCTTTGGAATTAAATATGCATTAGAATAGAATAGATAAAAATGCAACTGCTTTTGGCAAATTCAGACCTGGGAAGCTGAGCCATCCACTATGGATTGACTTAGAAAATAAAAGAATATTCCAGCAAAAATAGTATGAGTTCATATAAATCTTAGTCTAGCTGAAATAATTTATATTCCATTCCTCATCAAATCTTTTTAAAGCCAAAGATGTATAAAAGTTGAAAGTAAATCCAGTCCACTTCAAGTGGAGGTGTTTTCTCAGAAATTGATAACAGAATAGAAAAGTACTTTGTGTTGTCATCAAAATGCCATGGAATCTCTGGCACTTTCTTAGTCAATCCTCCAGTAGAAACTGTATTTACAGTTTTATTGCTTATGAATAATCTAAGTACAGAAGGGTGTCTTCAGGCTGCTTGTTCTATTAAGCATTGCTTCTTCAATACAAGTAACAAAGGAAAACACACTGGGAAGTAGGGGGATATTTCACTTTTTCTAGATTATGTTCAAACAGTTCTTGAGTTTGGCTTCTACTCATTCATAGAACTAAATTTTATTAAATGTGAATGAATGTCATAAAATGAGTGAACTATATCAAATTCTGCTTCTTCCAAATTACAGATTATGTGTTTTATATAATCAATATCAAACAAAGAATGTGAATAATTTTTAATTTGAAATTGATTTTAGATGTCAGGCTGCAAATATTGCCAAATTTGTGGAATATTTCTAAGAGAAAAGAGGGCTTCCCTTGTGGCTCAGCTGGTAAAGAATCCAAATGTGATGCAGGAGACCTGGGTTGGATCCATGGGTTGGGAAGATACCCTGGAGAAGGGAAAGACTACCCATTCCAGTATTCTGGCCTGGAGAATTCCATGGACTGTATAGGCCATGCGGTCACAAAGAGTCAGACACTACTGAGTGACTTTCACTTTCAAGAAAATGTCTCATGAAAATTGCTCCTTAGCATACATGAGCAGAGATGGAACTTGATTTTTCATATAATGTGTAGGCTTGAGGAGATAATCTTTGCCAGTGAAAGAAGAAGGGAGATCCATAGAGACCATGGAAAATAGACCCATTTGTTGTATATTCCCTTGTCATTGCTCAGATCATATATAAGAGATAATATTTATTGGGTGCCAGATGCTGGGCTGATGGCTTTGCATATGCCATTTCATTTAATCTTCCTCATAGTTTTTTTTTTTTTAATTTTTATTTTTACTTTATTTTACTTTACAATACTGTATTGGTTTTGCCATACACTGACATGAATCCACCACGGGTGTACATGAGTTCCCAAACATGAAACCCCCACCCCCCCACCCCATATCATCTCTCTGGATCATCCCCGTGCACCAGCCCCAAGCATCCTGTATTGTGCATCAAACATAGACTGGCGATTCGTTTCTTACATGCTAGTATACATATTTCAATGCCATTCTCCCCAATCATCCCACCCTCTCCCTCTCCCTCAGAGTCCGAAAGTCTGCTCTACACATCTGTGTCTCTTTTACTGTCTCGCATACAGGGTCATTATTACCATCTTTCTAAATTCCATATATATGTGTTAGTATACTGTATTGGTATTTTTCTTTCTGGCTTACTTCACTCTGTATAATCGGCTCCAGTTTCATCCACCTCATTAGAACTGATTCAAATGTATTCTTTTTAATGGCTGAGTAATACTCCATTGTGTATATGTACCACAGCTTTCTTATCCATTCATCTGCTGATGGACATCTAGGTTGTTTCCATGTCCTGGCTATTATAAACAGTGCTACAACGAACATTGGGGTACATGTGTCTCTTTCAATTCTGGTTTCCTCAGTGTGTATGCCCAGCAGTGGGATTGCTGGGTCATAAGGCTGTTCTATTTGCAATTTTTAAGGAATCTCCACACTGTTCTCCATAGTGGTTGTACTAGTTTGCATTCCCACCAACAGTGCAAGAGGGCTCCCTTTTCTCCACACCCTCTCCAGCATTTATTGCTTGCAGACTTTTGGATCACAGCCATTCTGACTGGTGTGAAGTGGTACCTCATTGTGGTCTTGATTTGCATTTCTCTAATAATGAGTGATGTTGAGCATCTTTACATGAGTTTGTTAGCCATCCGTATGTCGTCTTTGGAGAAATGTCTATTTAGTTCTTTGGGCCATTTTTTGATTGGGTCATTTATTTTTCTGGAATTGACCTGCATAAGTTGCTTGTATATTTTTGAGATTAGTTGTTTGTCCGTTGCTTCATTTGCTATTATTTTCTCCCATTCTGAAGGCTGTCTTTTCACCTTGCTTATATTTTTATTTGTTGTGCAGAAGCTTTTAATTTTAATTAGATCCCATTAGTTCATTTTTGCTTTTATTTCCAGTATTCTGGGAGGTGGATCATAGAGGATCCTGCTGTGATTTATGTTGGAGAGTGTTTTGCCTATGTTCTCCTCTAGGAGTTTTATAGTTTCTGGTCTTACGTTTAGATCTTTAATCCATTTTGAGTTTATTTTTGTGTGTGGTGTTAGAAAGTGATCTAGTTTCATTCTTTTACAAGTGGTTGACCAGTTTTCCTAGCACCACTTGTTAAAGAGATTGTCTTTACTCCATTGTATATTCTTGCCTCCTTTGTCAAAGATAAGGTGTCCATATGTGTGTGGATTTATCTCTGGGCTTTCTATTTTGTTCCATTGATCTATATTTCTATCTTTGTGCCAGTACCATACTGTCTTGATGACTGTGGCTTTGTAGTAGAGCCTGAAGTCAGGCAAGTTGATTCCTCCAGTTCCATTCTTCTTTCTCAAGATTGCCTTGGCTATTCGAGGTTTTTTGTATTTCCATACAAATCTTGAAATTATTTGTTCTACTTCTGTGAAAAATACCGCTGGTAGCTTGATAGGGATTGCATTGAATCTGTAGATTGCTTTGAGTAGTATACTCATTTTCACTGTGTTGATTCTTCCAATCCATGAACATGGTATATTTCTCCATCTATTAGTGTCCTCTTTGATTTCTTTCATTAGTGTTTTATAGTTTTCTATATATAAGTCTTTAGTTTCTCTAGGTAGATATATTCCCAAGTATTTTATTCTTTTCGTTGCAATGGTGAATGGAATTGTTTCCTTAATTTCTTTTTCTACTTTCTCATTAATAGTGTATAGGAATGCAAGCGATTTCTGTGTGTTGATTTTATATCCTGCAACTTTACTATATTCATTGATTAGCTCTAGAAATTTTCTGGTGGAGTCTTTAGCGTTTTCTATGTAGAGGATCATGTCATCTGCAAACAGTGAGAGTTTTACTTCTTCTTTTCCAATTTGGATTCCTTTTATTTCTTTTTCTGCTCTGATTGTTGTGGCCAAAACTTCCAGAACTATGTTGAATAGTAGCGGTGAAAGTGGGCACCCTTGTCTTGTTCCTGACTTTAGGGGAAATGTCTTAAGAGCTTTTTTACAAGTATTCTCTAAGCCTCTAACTAACTTGCTATGTTAGTTCTCACATAGGTTGTGAAGGAAAATTCAAAACCCATATTATTTTAAAAATCAAATATGAAATTATTTTTTCAAGAACAGATAAGATTGGGTACATTCAGGGAAGTATGGCCAGAGACTGAAATTATTATTTTTAAGAGCTAAATTATGAGACAAACATGACTTTTCATGTATTCAACACCTAAATTTTATCTTTAGAGTTTTAGAGACATGAATAACAAGTATGGACTGGGTTAGAAAAACATCTTCATGGATGAGTTGGGTCCAGAAGTAGAAATAGAATTTGTATAAAACAAGAATGGAATTTCTCTCAAGTTCATACAACTTGAGGGAAATTGATCAACATAAGTCATACCATAGCAACAAAGATCAGCTTTCCAAACAGTGTATTGTGATCAACTGACTTATAAATAAATACCATTTTAACTTATTGGTTTATAGAGATGAGTAGAAGGAATCTAATTTAGTTAGCCCTTGAAAAGTCAAGGAAAGAAATTTACATTTTTAATGTTAGGCAAGTGAGATATTGAGTAGTAGAAAATAGAGCTTTGGAAAGGGGATTAACATGATAAAACAGTATTTGAATAGCACCAATCTGGAATTATATGGAATCATTAGACAATCAGGCCATGAAGTTCTAACATCCTAGAATCTGGATATTAAGTAGAAAAGGAAGGGGTCAGAGAGATGATGTTGGCAAAGAAGTGGAATGAAACCCCAGAGAAAATATCTGAGAGAACAATGGTCTGAATTGCTATCTGACTGGACATGAAGGATAAAAGCATAGTATGTGTTTTAGAAATATTTTCGGGTTTGTGTTTTCCTCTCTCCCCTATTCCTACTACTTCCCTGTCTGTCTCTGTCTCTCTTCCCAAGACCCTCCCAGCTTCTCCACAGATGAGCTTTTATTGGGATCAGGGACCACTGGTTAGGAAATACTGTTTTTGTCTAGGGCATCCCTGCTGGCTCAGAGAGTAAAGTGTCTGCCTGCAATGTAGGAGACCCAGGTTTAATTCCCAGGTCAGGAAGATCCCTTCGAGAAGGAAATGGCAACCCACTCCAGTACTCTTGCCTGGAAAATTCCATGGACGGAGGAGTCTGGTAAGCTACAGTCCATGGGATTGCAAAGAGTAAGAACTTAAGGTTGCAGATGGTTTGGAAAAATATTTTTGAGGGGCACCTGTTTCATAGTCCTGGTAATATGTCTGTTCTGTTTAAATAACTAAATCTGACCATTCTGTGTTTTATACAAGGGCTTTTCTAATTAATAGCAAGTACAGCACAATATAACTAAGAATACCAATCAATTCTCTTGGGACTTCCCTGGTGGCTCAGACGGTAAAGCATCTGTCTACAATGCGGGAGACCTGGGTTCGATCCCTGGGTAGGGAAGATTCCCTGGAGAAGGAAATGGCAATCCACTCCAGTACTATTGCCTGGAAAATCCCATGGACAGAGGAGCCTGGTAGGCTACAGTCCATGGGGTTGCAAAGAGTCAGACACGACTAGGGTTAACTCTAAAGAACCCTCTCTGAACTCCCACTGATCCTTTCCTGCCCTAGAAAATACCAGGAGGGGTCTGACTCTCTGGTTATTATTGTTTTTTTCAATTCCTAAATCATGTCCAATTCTTTGTGACCCCATAAACTGCAGCACACCAGGCTTCCTAGATCTTAATACGTTTTTTTGCCCAGGATGAGGCTGAGGAAGTGAAAACATAAAAGCAAAGTACCCCATGATTGAGAGGCCATGTAGTACTAGAAGTTTGGAAAAGCGAATTGTTGAAAGCCATTTA
The DNA here is from genome assembly GCF_016772045.2 of Ovis aries. Classification (NCBI taxonomy): domain Eukaryota; kingdom Metazoa; phylum Chordata; class Mammalia; order Artiodactyla; family Bovidae; genus Ovis; species Ovis aries. The sequence continues at coordinate 56,237,210 of NC_056059.1, read as the reverse complement.
ATTTATAACCTTCCTTATGTTACACACTGACTCATGCACTGTGTCCCCAAAATGTATAGCTTCATCTTGGCCTTTAAATGGTGGATAATTTTCCTACTTATTTTAACATTGTTAGAGCATACAGAAATTTTGTCATGAGAGCTTTTAGAAATTCTTTTAGGCCCTCTATATTTATCATAGAACTTTATATTTCAAGTTTCTTTTTGCTCTTTCCTTCTTTATGAGTCCCTTAATAATATATGCATCAAGCTTTAGCTAAGAGGACTTCTCTAGTAGTCTAGTGGTTAAGACTCCACACTTCCACACTTCCACTACAGGGGACTTGGGTTCAACCTCTAGTCAGGGAAGTTCCAAATGCTGTGCAGTGTGGCCAAAAAAAAAAGAAGGTGAAGATTTAGCTAAGATACTCAATTGGTAGTGGTAGTTTAGTCATTAAGTCATGCCTGACTCTTGTGACCCCCATGGCCTATAGCTTGCCAGGCTCCTCTGTCCATAGAATTTTCCAAGCAAGAATACTTGCCTTGAAGTGAGTGAAGCCCCTCAGTCATGTCCAACTCTTTACGATACCGTGGTCTGTAGCCTACCAGGCTCCTCTGTCCATGGGGTTTTCCATGGACAGACTGGGTTGCCATTTCCTTTTCCAGAGAATCTTCCCAACCCAGGAATTGAACCTGGGTCTTCTCATTGCAGGTAGATTATTTACCACTAAGCCACCGGGGAAGCCATATGTACTCAATTACATATGGTTTATTAAAATAAATTTTAATAAATATGCACTGAAAGGTGACAACAGTGTTTTTGTCCTAAGCCTGTTTTCTTTTTGACCTATGAGTAGTTTACTTAAACACTAGACATATGATTATTTCTTATTGGTAAAATCAGAAAGCTATATTAAACAGAACAAAAATCTTAAAAAGGTATAATCAGAAGGTGTGAATGGAATTGGTTTGACTTAAGCAAAATGTAACATCTGTATCTCACAACTTGATTATAATGTTTTTAAAATCTTTACCTATTTCTAAATCAATAGTATTATCAATATCTTTATCCACTTTCACTTTCTTATTCTAAATCAGCTGAATCTCTAAGCCCACCCAGTGTTTTCTAAATTGCTTACTGTATTTCTCCTATCAGCATATGTGAGCATTGTTTGTTTACCTATGTTTACTCTGCCTCTAACACTGCACTGCAAGTCCAGAAACCATCTCCTTAGGTATTATTATATATTATTAGAATCAAATGCATACTAGACTCTGAATACTTCATGAAGAAATGAATTGATGTCATATGAATTTTGCTGAACACTAGTTATATGTGTATTTTTTCCTTTTTCTTCTCATTCCATTAAAATAATCTTTCAAGTCTTTTAATTGGAAAAGTGTTATTTTTCATTTAAATAGAAGCTAGTTAGCTATAAAATACTACTTGAAATATTTTTTCTATGCAATTGACTATTAAGAGATTGTTCCAGAAGACAAATATTAGCAGTGTATTTTTCAGAAATTATTTTAAAATCACAAACTCCGTAAAAGAACCTATTTTAGCATGGCATCATGATTAAAAGACTGTTATATGTGGTGGTATGCAGATCATGAAAACTACTTTTGTTTGTTTAAGATCAGTGATGTGATTCAACATGTTGATGTCTGCTTCCAGGTTGTCATCCCACGCTCATATCTGAGTTATAAGGCAGTACTTCAAATTTTTCTAACTTGTTTTCTTATACTAACTATAATTGTGAACATCTGTGTATCATTTGCTGTATGAGTAAAGGTTTTCCCTAACCAAGGGATTGCTAGGTTTAAGACTAAAAAAGTTCTTTTTCTAAAATCATTCATCTATAAATTTTAGAAACTATGAGTGAATACTTAAGAGTTTCATCACTTTAATATCAGGAAATTGCTAAAGGTCTTGACCCTGATGTGGTGTCCCTCCCTACATCTTTGAGGACCCCATCTAATGTGAGGGCCACAGCAGTCTGCAGGATGTGTCATTACTCCTATTCTACAGAAAGAGCAGGAGTTGACCCCAGAATGACCATGTCATGGCTACTTGGCTTCAGGTTCTTTTTCTTTCCTTTGTTCCTTGTTTCTTATGCAGACAGTTAAATAATGTTGAGATTTCAAAAAGAAAGTTGTACCCAGAGGGATGGTATGGGGAGGGGAGGTGGGAGGGGGGTTCAGGATGGGGAAAACATGTACACCCATGGTGGATTCATGTTGATGTATGGCAAAACCAATACAATATTGTAAGGTAATTAGCCTCCAATTAAAATTAATAAATTTATATTTTAAAAAGTTGTAAACTGAGATATAGTGATAAATTTATTCATGATAAATTTATAGATTCAATGTGATTTTATTATCAGAAATGTGGTTTTTAATGGAACTGTTGAAATGATTTCTAAGTGTGGTAGATGCATTATTGCACAAGTGTTATCGGGCATTTTGCCTTATTTACCCTTACCTGTTTCATAGATATAGGAATTTTTCTAATGTCTGAAGAATTACTAAATTCCTGACTCAGTCTTCGAGAGGAGATTTCTCTTTTCCCTGTGTATTTTGCATTATTTATATGAGTGCTATTCAAAGAAGTAAAATGCAAGCAGATGATATAATTTTAAATTGCCTAGTAGCCACATTGCCTAGAAGGCAATGGCAGCCCACTCCAGTGTTCTTGCCAGGAGAATCCCAGGGATGGGGGAGCCCACTCCAGTGTTTTTGCCAGGAGAATCCCAGGGATGGGGGAGCCTGCTGGGCTGCCATCTCTGGGGTCACACACAGTCGGACACGACCGATGAGACTTAGCAGCAGCAGCAGCAACTCTTCACATGAGGTGGCCAAAGTACTGGAGTTTCAGCTATAGCATCATTCCTTCCAAAAGAACACCCAGGGCTGATCTTCTTTAGAATGGACTGGTTGGATCTCCTTGCAGTCCAAAGGACTCTCAAGAGTCTTCTCCAACACCACAGTTGAAAAGCATTAATTCTTCGGTGCTCAGCTTTCTTCACAGTCCAACTCTCACATCCATACATGACCACTGGAAAAACCATAGCCTTCACTAAATGGACCTTTGTTGGCAAAGTAATGTCTCTGCTTTACAATATGCTGTCTAGGTTGGTCATAACTTTCCATCCAAGGAGTAAGCATCTTTCAATTTCATGGCTGCAGTCACCATCTGCAGTGATTTTGGAGCCCCAAAAAATAAAGTCTGACACTGTTTCCACTGTTTCCCCGTCTATTTGCCATGAAATGATGGGACCAGATGCCATGATCTTCATTTTCTGAATGTTGAGCTTTAAGCCAACTTTTTCACTCTCCACTTTTACTTTCATCAAGAGGCTTTTTAGTTCCTCTTCACTTTCTGCCATAAAGGTGGTGTCATCTGCATATCTGAGGTTATTGATATTTCTCCCGGCAATCCTGGTTCCAGCTTGTGCTTCTTCCAGCCCAGCATTTTCATGATGTACTCTGCATAGAAGTTAAATAAGCAGGGTGACAATATACAGCCTTGACGTACTCCTTTTCCTATTTGGAACCAGTCTGTTGTTCCATGTCCAGTTCTAACTGTTGCTTCCTGACCTGCATACAGGTTTCTCAAGAGGCAGGTCAGGTGGTCTGGTATTCCCATCTCTTTCACAATTTCCCACAGTTTATTGTGATCCACACAGTCAAAGGCTTTGGCATAGTCACATATATATATATAAGTAGGTGAAATTAATTTTACTTATATCTTCTATTTAAACTCAGATGTCCAAAATATCATTTCAACATGTAATCAATACTATAAAATTGTGATATATTTACCTTTTCTGGTATACAAAATTGTAATATATTTACCGTTCTAGGTACTAATTTTCAAAATATGCTATATATCCTATACTCACAGCACATCTCAGTGGAGACTAGCATGTTTCAGGTGCTCATTAGCCAGGAGCTAATTGAACAGCATAGGCAGGCCTATATATTACAAAGAGATATAAATAGATCTGGTCACTGGATCTGTAGCTTGTCCGACACTCCCCGATACAAGGTGTTCTCAAAAATTAACTAGAGGCTTAATTGTAGGAAAGAAGTTATTATTTTGTTTCATCAAAATTGAAAATACAGAAATGTTTTATATTCTATTCCAAATAAATGAAAATATACCTAACTTGCAACAGTAAATGTTGTACTTTACAGAGAGGAAGGCCCTGGAAAATATCAAAGAGGGAGTCTTGAAAGTCAAAGAAGAACCATCTAAAATACTCTCTGGAAATAAGTTTCAAGATCGGTATTGTGTTTTACGAGATGGGTACCTCCTTCTTTACAAGGATCTGAAGGTATTTATATATATAGTAGTTGAATATGTGTATATATTTGTGTGAGTTAACATTCTTACTTCATACCTCTAAGCCCTGTCTCCTGGAGTTCAAGGCCTATAGTAAATAAACTGCATTCAACCTCTGGGAGGCTGGCAGAAAGGTAAAATCACATACTCAATATGTAGAAGTTTGGGCAGCTTTTAAAATAGTTATTCGTTCTGACTCACAATCCAGCAACTCTATTCCTAGGTATTATATTCACTAGTGTTGAACAAGAATATTCATAAACAGCTTTATTCATAAAGGCTAAAACCTGGAAACATTCCAAATGTCCATCAATGGGAGAATGATATATTCAGACAGTGGAATGCTACTCAGCAATAAAACTGAATGAATGTAACAACATGGGAGGACCTTCAAATCCTTCTTGAGTAAAAACAGTTTGACACAAAATGATACCATATGAGTCTATCCATAAAAGTTCAAAATCCTCTATGGTGATAAAAGTCAGAAAGTGTTTGCCTGGGGTAAGGAGTAGCATTGCTACAGAAGCACAGAGATACAGTCAGTAGGGTATTTTCTAGGATGACAGAAATAAATGTTTTCCATTCAGTTTTGGTGGTTGTTGCTTGGGTATATACAATAGCATCTCTACTTCCTTGAGATTCAAGCAATATCCAAGCAGTTATTTTGAATGTGGAATAACCGCAGGACCCAAAGATAGTTTTTCCACTGAATTATAAAGATTCACTGGAATAAGCATTGCTTGCATACTTCAGGTGTGTGGTGCTTCACTATGTTGTGTTTTGGAGATCTATGAAAAAGGACCAGACTAGTAACATGTTATTTAATATTGTTATGAAGGAAGAGTTATTAAGTAGCTTTCCAAAGTTCTACAGCTCCATTTTGCTGTGGCTTTCATTGAGCTCTCCACACACTGACCACTGTCTTATATGTTCCTCTTGCAAGGAAGCCTTCAGGTGAGCATAAATAAATCTTAGCCTCCTACTTTGTATATCCATTTAATGTTCATATTCTTCAAGGACAGCAGAATGTCCAGGCAGAGAGCTAACAAAACAGCACTGAATTCTGCAGCCCTTATCCTTCTCTTCCAAGAGCTGTATTATATACTGGAAATCTCACATTTTTGTTCCAGCTGATAAGAGTTGGTGGGGAGTCTGTGTAGGTATCGATTGTTATCATTTGTTATTGTTTGTTATCATTATTCACATTCTTCAGTGCAGGAAGAGTGAAGTTTGCAGAAAGAAAGCACTTAAGAATTCTAAGTTATGTGAAACAAACACATCACATTTTTTAAAGATTTATTTATTATTTTTGTCTGTGCTGGGTCTTCATTGCAGTGTGAGCTTTCTCTAATTGTGGTATACAGGATTCTCATTGTCGTTGCCAAGCACAGGCTCTAGATGCTCGGGCTTGAATAGTAGTGGCATGTGGGCTCAATAGTTGAGGCTCATGAGTTCTAGGGTGCTGGCTCAGTGGTTGTGGCACACAGGTTTAGTTGCTCTGTGGCATGTGGGATCTTCCCAAACTAGGAATCGAACCTGTGTCCCCCATACTGGCAGGCAGATTCTCAACCACTAGACCAGCAAGGATGGAGAAGGCAATGGCAGCCCACTCCAGTACTCTTGCCTGGAAAATCCCATGGACGGAGGAGCCTGGTAGGCTGCAGTCCATGGGGTCGCTAAGAGTTGGACACGACTGAGCGACTTCACTTTCACTTTTCACTTTCATGCGCTGGAGAAGGAAATGGCAACCCACTCCAGTGTTCTTGCCTGGAGAATCCCAGGGATGGCGGAGCCTGGTGGGCTGCCGTCTATGGGGTCACACAGAGTTGGACACGACTGAAGCGACTTAGCAGCAGCAGCAGCAGACTAGCAAGGAAGCCCCCAACACATCACATTGTAAAGTTCATGAACTGTAGGTTTGTGTTTGTGAAAGGAAATGCTAAACCTCACAACTGAAGTTCCAGCTATCTAAGAATTGAATCTGGCTGAATCCTGTTGGGGTTTCTGCAGTGAGTCACCCACCTTTATCTTCATTAGATTCATTTCCGTCATCCCGGTCCTTCCATTTATATGTTGGTTAATGATCACCTTTGTAGTTGGGTATTTACTTAGTGTAATTTAAAATCATCCTGGACTTTTTAGTTTCGTTAAGGAACTGACACTTCCGCTGTGTAGCAACAGAAGGTTCTAAAAACAACTAGTATCAATACCAGTGCAGTCATAATGGCCCCATCTAACATTCAAGTGGTTAATCCACAAAAAGCAGAGTTCTGTACATTTCACTTATCTCACTTTATATTTTCAATAATCCTATAAAAGTAGTACTATAATTATCCCCCTTGACAGATGAAGAAATGGAGTCTACCAAGATATTACATAACTTGCTCAGGATCACATAGCCAGTAAGCGATAGAGTCAGAATTCACTCCCAGGTGTCTAATTTAAAGGTTTTATGCATGGACTCACTAAAGAATAACGTTTGTATTATTTTAGCCTTATGTTTTTTCTGACAGAATTTTACTTAAAGAGGATAGTATTTTTCATTTTAATAGTACCAAGTATTTTCAAATATGACACTTCATACCATGCAGTTTCTTATAATGTTTTTCCCCAAGCTGGTATAAATTTTAAAATCTGCCACAAGGAAGCCTGTACATGGAGATATTATTTTTTTTAGATGAAATGATTTTATAATTGAGTTAAAGAATTTCATCCCTTAACAGAATGAGTTTTAAGAATATGTATCTTTTTGAAAGCATCCTTCTACTTAATCTAAAATAACTCATACAAATTGGTAGACAGTGGTAGGACTGAGTGCTCATCTGAAAGCTTTTTGTTTTGACATTTGCGATATTTTCCCTGTGTTTTTCAAAGTATAATTGACAAAAATTACATTTGTTATAAAAATATGATGCTTTTGATATACATATACATTGTGAAATGATGACCACAATCTAAGCTAATTAATTAATGAATTAATAGTCATTATCTCATAGTTTTGTGTGTATTTGTGGTAAGAACATTTAAGATCTACTCTCTTGGCAAGTTTCGAGTACACAATACAATACCGTTAACTGTTGTCACCATGCTATACTTAGATTTTGAGGACCTATTCTTTCTGCATAACTGAAACTTAGTACCCACTTATCAACACTTTCCCATTTCCCTCAGCCCCAGTCCCTGGAAACCACCATTCTACTCCCTGCTTCTTTGTGGGTCTGACTTTTTTAGATTCTGTTCAATACATGTAAATGAGATCATACAGTATCTCTCAGAAAGAGTGTTCTTTAAAGACCCTGAACACATTTTGTTTCTATCACAGTGACCTCAGGTTATGGAATTATAGTATTAACTGTTTGAAAGTTGTCTTTATGCATCTGTCAGAATCAATTAATGCGACTGATACTTTCATTTGCACAGTAAGGCAGGCAGATGAGGGACATGGTTTTCCTTTAAACTCAAACCATTATTATTTTCAACATATGATGTTATTTTGTTGGTTATTTCTGCATGTTGCTGGTCTTTTGCTTTTAATATTGATGGCCAAGTCATTGGCAGTGTTTGCTTTTCAAATGAGTTTACAGTAAATAATTGATAGTAAAAGTCCTCAAACTTATCTGAATACAGATTTGGCTCTGGTTTTGACAGTTGCCCTTAATATATGTGTGCTTGTATATATTTAGAAAATGATTTACTAAGAAGGGAGTAGAAATTACAAATTGAAAAGTATATTTAAAGAGACTGTGTTAATTAGGGATAATTTATGAATGCTCATTAACAACAAATTAGAGTAATACACAGGGGAAGATATATTTTGTTTTGAGAGTTTTTCCTGCACAGAAAATATTAATTAAAATGTTTTCAGACTTGATTTACATAAAAGGTCAGAAGTGTCAAAGAATATTGCCATTATACTGTTAATGGTGTGGAAAAAAAAAAAAGCAAATGGGGAGGGGACAGTTGTTAAAAGTTACATGCACTAATAAGCAAATTCTTCTCAGTAACAAGGATAATTTTTTAAGCACGCTAATTTAATTGGTTCAATTAAAATTTTACTTTGAAATACAGTGCCTGAAGCAACATATTACATACTTCATAACACTTGAACTTTTTGAAGAAATTTTCCAGAAGGCACACATACTAAAAGAGTTGTAATAAACCAATAGTAAAGTTATCACGGTAAATGAGATTTCTTTTAAAAAATTTTGTATTAGGATCCTAACAGGTCCTGCTTATGCTTATTCATTTTGAAGATTGAAACTGAAAAGGGTTTCTTTCGACCATGGCCGAACTCCTCTCAAATTATGTCATCTGTGTTCTCTTTGCACAGGATAGAACATAAAGTAATGAGCTGGAGTGTCCAGAGTGGCTTGGCAATCAGTTGTATTACTTCAGACTCTCAATCTATTGCCAACAATATTTCAAAATATAGGCAGTCCTGGGCTTACCAATGTCCAGTATAAATAAGACTACTCGTACAGCAGTTAAGAAACCCCCTGCCAATTTAGGAGACACAGGAGATGCATGTCTGACCCCTGGGTTGGGAAGATCCCCTGGAGGAGGGCATGGCAACCTACTCCAGTATTCTTGCCTGGAGAATCTCCATGGACAGAGGATCCTGGTGGGTTACAGTCCATGGGGTCACAAAGAGTCAGACACAACTGAGCGACTGAGCACACACATGCACGCACCTAGATCAGACACAGGTGCTCCTCATTCTCAGATGTGCAGGTCCCTTCTTATCTGTCCTGCTGGAATTGCAGCCTTTTGCCTGACTCTGCCACTGCCTCCATTGGGACTGAGTCCAGGGGACCAGCAGTCTAAGCAGTCACGTCCCTGAGGAGGGACGTGAACCTCAGCTGTAATCTGACTGAACCTCTGATGAAGGTGTCCAGGAGTCTTTGCTACTATATACACTCCTATGTTCTCCTCTCCTTGACTCTTTCCTGGATAGAAAACTTACTACCTTAAAAAACTACCTCACTCTTCCATATCAGTCTTAAAGTGTTATTCCTGAATATTCAGTAAAGTAGCAGGCTAAAATACAGATACCCCAAAACCAAACACATAAAATACCAGAAAAATGACCTTAACAAGAAGAGGCTGAGATGAAGAAAGCTACAGAACTACTCTAATAGAAATGGGTGAAAATTAATGTAAAGTCTACTAATATTGATCTGCAGGTTTAATGTAATTATTAATGTGTTCAAAATCCCAAAGATAATAACTTTTAGAACTTGGAAAAAATGATTTGACAGCTCATCAAAGGGTAAACAGATAGGAATACTTGCAAACATTTTAGAGATATAAAAAGTAAAATAACTGTCAAGTATTTTACACCCAACTGTTTATTCATACAGTAAAACTAAAATAGCTTAGATCATATTGTGGCATAAAAATGAACAGAGATAGCAATGGTAACATAAAGTGAGGTTAAAATGTAATTGTTTATCATAATTGTTTTGATAAATATGTTATAAATGCATGTCTATGTTATAAATGCATGTCTAAAGAAAATTTATATAATAAACTGCTTTGTTGTTCAGTGGCTAAGTCATATCTGACTCTTTGTGACCCCATGGACTGTAGCCCACCAGGCTCCTCCGCCTATGGCATTTCCCAGGCAAGGGTACTGGAGTGGGTTGCCATTTCCTTCTCCAGGGGATCTTCCTGATTCAGGGATAGAACCTGTATCTCCTGCACAGTCTCCTGCCCGGGCAGGTGGATTCTTTGCCTCTGAGCCACCAGGGAAGCCCAATTGTTAACAGAAATTTTTCAACTTAAATTCTCATCTATTCTGTGTGTAAAATATATCAGATTGATAAAAGAATTAAAACTTGACAAATAGCAACCCTTCAAGCTCCATGGCTATGCCACTGAGTATTTATCAGATATGTGGGAACCCTTTAAACTTGAAGTAATAGTTCAAAAGAGATCAACATACTTGACTTTATAAAAATAAACAGTGACCAGTTAGTATAGACTATTTCATTTAAAAAGATAAGGCCATTTCCTATTTGGTATATAAAGAACTAATGTCAATAAGTAAATGTATAAATAAATGTATAAGTTGTTGATCAAGTCAAAACTGAAAACTGCTAGCAAATGCAGAAATATACATTTAACTGTAAGTAAATATACCCTATCAATTTTGCAAAATCTTATTCTTAATTATGTTCCTAACCTTTGACCGTGTGATACCATTTCAAGAAATCTAGCCATACAGAAAAAAAAAAAAGAAATCCAAAGTATTTTTTAAATTATGTGCCATGATAATAATAGCAAACTCAGTGATAAGGGTGAGTAGGAATAAATTCACCATGTAAATTTCAAGCCTTATCACTGCTGCCACAGAGAACACTGGTCACCAAAGCATTATCCAGGATCTTCTTCCTGCTCACTTTTTTCTCTACATTTCCTCTACATTCTCCTAACCTGTTTTCTCCATGGAAACCAATTTTTAATTTTATAAAAATTTTATAAAAACTGCCATATTTTCCACCCTTTACACTTTCAAATTCAACTGCTTTCATAAGGAAAAGAATTTATAGTAATAGATTAACGTTTATAAAACTTAGGACTGATTTGAGCTATATACTTGCTGAATGGGCTTTTGTGCATTTTTCTAGGGCTCTAACAACTTGTCTATCTATCAATTTCTATGAAGCATTGTGTTCTAAATTTGTAATAATAGCTGTAATTTGCTGTGCCCTTAGTATTTGGCCATTTACTGGACTAAACTCTTTAAAAGCACTTTTCTTATTTAATTTGTACAATAACCCTTCACAGTAACCCTTTATCATTTAATCTTCATAATAACTCTATGAGATAGTGTGTTTATTACTCCTGTTTACAAATAAGATACAAGAGCAGAGAGCAGTAATGTGAGGTTACAAGCTAGTAGGTAGAAAGCCAGATTTGCACCCAGGTCTCTGACCTAAGACCCCTTGCTCTTAGTTATAAATGCTATCTGCCTACCAGGCTGAAAAAAGTGATTTCCTTGAAAATTTTTAGGATGTTGGGAAAGCTTTTTCTAATTATTATTTTCATGGCTATTATCTTTATAAGATCTATTGCAGGCTATCCAATAATAATATATGTACATGCTTTGATATTAAATTAGAATATAATGATTTCAGTTTTGCCTCTGTCAGATACTTTTCCTGATGGTTCAAGGATTTGAATTTTTTCATATTAATCAGATAAATATGTTGGGATGTGTACAGAAAATATATAATTGATCCAAGAGCAAATGTATATTCTTTTTAATAGTCTCTTTTTGTGAGTTATTGGTGAAAATTTTCAGTATGGATATTTGAGATAGTTTAGTCTATGCCTACATAGATTTGTAGTTCCAAAATCCAAAAAGTACAGAAAATAATAACTCATTTGGTGGCAAAATTTGACCTACACCAACATAAAGATATTTGTCTTAGTCTGTTCAGGCTACCTACCATAGATTGGGTGGCTTATAGAAAGAGAAATTTATTCCTCCACTTCCAGAGGCCGAGGGCCTGAGATTAGGGTGCCAGTGTGGTCAGGTTCTAGTTAGAATCTTCTTCCAGATTGTAAACTGCCCACTTCTCATATCCTCACATAGTGAAAACAGAGTTAATCTCATGACTCAATTAAACACCCAAAGCTATCACCTCCAAATACCTTCATGCTGTGGATTATATTTCAGTTTGGAGTTGGGGGGGATGTGAACATTCAGACCATATAACAATACTTATGGCCTTTATTTATTCACATTATATGAAATGTCATGCATTTTTATAGAGAATATGAATCTATTTGAATATAGGGTGGGTGCTATCTGATGATATTGTGGAGTTACAAAATATACTCCATATGTATTTTTTAAATGTGAAAAAATAAAAAACCATCATCAGTTCTCATAAGTCCCAAGTGTTTTGAATAAGGAATTACTGTGTGTGTTTGTCCATATATATGCACACATATATAATCATACATATATATCCAGGATCATTTATTTAAATTTATAATATTGTAACCAACCCAATCTTCATTTACCAAAAATTTGGTATGACATTTATCATGAAATATTTGTGAAACTAAACATTCTAAACTCTATTCTTAATACTCAAGGAAAATAAAAGGACATTTATAACATTTGTTTAATTGCAAATTATTTTGTTTTCCTTTACAGAGTAGCAAACCTGACAAAATGTTTTCTCTCAGTTCAGTGAAGTTTTATCTTGGAGTGAAAAAGAAGATGAAGCCTCCAACAAGGTAAAGCTTGGAAGGACAGAGCTGTTGAGAAAGTTACAGGAAAACCTGTCCAAGGATTTAGGGATCAATGGCATTAGTCTGACTCTTCATAAGCTAAGCTTTAGACAGATTCCTTAAGTTGCCACAGACATGTGGCAGGGGACCTGGGTGGGTGGATATGGAGAGATGATGATGTTTCCACTCAAGTCAAGCTCCTGGGGAAGTGCATCTCCTTTGTGTAGAACAAGAAATGCCCAGAAGGCCCTCACAACTGGAAAGTACATGGGTTTCTCCACATTCCATTCCCTGCTCAGTCACAGAATGTTCCAGTCAGTCTACCTAGGGGAAGAAAAATGCTGCCCTCCATCCTTCTTGGCTTTTTTTTTTTTTTACTGGAGGATAATTGCTTTACAATGTTGTGGGGGTTTCTGCCATATATCAACATGAGTCAAATATATATATATTTTTATATATTTGTTTTATATATATATATATATATATATATATATATATACATATATACACACACACACACACACACACACACATTTCCTTTTCCCATCCCATGCCTCTAGGTTGTCACAGAGTTCCAGGCTGGGCTCACTGTGTTATATAGCAGCTTCCCACCAGTTACCTTTTTTTCACATATATAGTGTATATATGTCAATATTACTTTCTCAGTCTGTCCTTCCTTCCCCTGCTGTGTCCACCAGTCCATTGCCTACATCTGCATCTCCACTGCTTCTTCATAAACAGGTTCATCAATACTGTTTTTCTAGATTCCATACATATGCATTAATATATGATATTTGTTGCTTTTAGAACATCTTGGTCCTGGCTCTATAATTTGCCCTCTTTGTTTTACTGAATTTGGTAAAACCTCACAGCACATGGGTGGTAGAGAGAAAGTGGACTCTTTAAACATTATTCTTCTCACTAGCACTTGAACCAACCCAGGATTTGAGTTATACCATACTTATTCATCACAGATTACTTTGATTAGCTAATTAAAGTTTGTACTAATACTTTTAATATCATGAAACATCATTTTAATGAACTGTATGTGATTTCAGATTCTATTACTGTAAATGTACTCACTTTTGCCTCTGTGCTTAATTTCTTAGCCCAGCACATGTATCTGTGTTGTGGCTGGTACACTCTTTAAAATTTCTCACAATATCAGTAAGTCAATATGTGTATTTTATTTTCGCCATTTTTCTAGACATCTGTCCTTACTCAGTCCAGAATATCCCCGCTGCCTCATAACCTCATGAGACCCCTTCCCCTGTGTCCTTTCAACATATCTATAAATTTATAGCCAAATCCCTCAATATCCATCATTTACCTCTAGATGTATCATACCCAGAGGATCATCACTTGTGGATATCAAACCTGTTATGCTTTCCCACCATTAAACATTACCTCCTTAAAATTTCATCCTGTGTATTGTCTCGTAAAATGAATAATTTTTAATATGTATATGTTTTTTTTTCCTCCCCATACAATGCAGTTGGGGATTGACAGCATATTCTGAAAAACATCACTGGTAAGTTAACAGCTTACAGATTTTGGATTTCATATATTGATGATAACGGCAGTAAATAATGTTCACAGATAAATCTAGACACAAGAAACATTTCTTTTAAGTGAAGTTAAACTCTTTTCTAAATACCTTGAGCCTAAAAAGAGAAAAGGAGGTTTGCTTCAGGGTTTAGGTCTGTTTAAGTCTCATGTATCCTATTGGCCACCACCTCAAGACAAAGTACACATGATTTCTTACTAGTTATTATATAAATGGGGAATCTCTGGTTTTAAGGGATAAGCAGACAAAATTCAGTTTTAAATTAAGGATAAGAACTCTCCAAAACTCAAATTTAAAGAAAAGACCTTGGCTTCAAACCGGTTCTTTCTGTAGAGTACTTCTTTCCATTCATGTCACCAGGATCTAGCCACTCTCCATAGAGGTTGGACTAGATGTCTCCTTCTCCCTCGTCTCCCTGTGTCTAATCCATACCAGATCTGCTTCTTAGTTCTCTGATCCACCCATACCCTCGATCCTTGGAGCCTTCATCCGTCTGCTTGGATCGGTCCAGGAGTCCTAAGTGCTCTTCATGCCTCTGACTTTGCTTTTTGTTTCCAGCACATTCTCCACCCAGCACTGAGATTTTCTAAAATGTATCATATTTCTTTTCTGCTTTAACTCATCTGTGAATCCTAAAAAGTAGGATAAAGTATAAGATCACTGGCACAGCACACGAAGCCCTTTAATATGGATCTCCCATGACTTTCCCACATTTTTACTTAATGATAAAACAATCTGTTTTTAATTCACTATACATGCCTTCCTGCTTCATAGCATATGTTTAATATCCGTGCTGTCTTCACTGAACCTTCTTCCATAGTATATGCTCTCCCTTCCCTCATCACTTTTATCTTCTTCCTGCTGATCTGGCAGACTCAGCTGTCATTTTTCACTCAAACCATAGCTGAAATGAGGGAGAAAATCTTACCAGACAACTCTCCTTTCTAATCAGTTTATATCTTCTTTACATTTCTTTACATCTACAGTATTTTGTGCTGGTGGATCCATAACTAAAATGATTTGTAGAGGGAACAGTTTTCTTGGACATGGCAATAAAAAGGGACAACTGTCTCCATGAGAATCCAATGAAAGAAGCAAGGATTATTTCTAGAAGTTTCATTCTAACATTTTTCTAAATTATTAATAAGGATATAAAAATAACTACTTTGAAATTATGCCATTCTAATGTCAGTTACAAGATTTTCCACCTCATCCCCAATTGTGCTGTTTCTGTGTTTGTGTTCAACTTTACTTTTTTTTCCCTCGCTATATTATAGTTTGTTTACATTCCTCGCTTTCCTGATAGACTATGCGAACCTTGAAGGCGAGATCCCTGTTTTGTGTAGGTTTTCAATAGGTTACTGAATCAGTATTATTGGACATGCAGTGTTTTTTTTTCATTTACCTCATTTTTCATGAGTCTTGTTGGGTATCAATGTTTATAATCACATGGACTGTGACTGTCTAAAAAATCTGCTCTTAGGAAAATATACACATTTTTTCTTCTTAGGCTCAGTTTCTGAGGGAAAAGTATTTTACCCTCATGTACCTGAAAAAGCAAATGACACTGACTTTTCTGCATTTCCAAAAAATACCGCTTATCATTTTTTGGCAGTTATCAAAGCCTTTAGCTATATTTTGGTTAAACTAGCATATTTATACTACTGTTTTGATAGCAGAAGCCTGAAGCAACTTGTACTGAAATACTTCCATTTTGATTGCATGATGTCATTAATTAGGAGAAACCCAACGAGATTTCTGATCACTTAATCACTTACTTGCCAAAAAAATACACTGGAAAATTCCTTTGTCCTTTTGAATTATTTATTTTATAAATCTTGTCTTATAGGCATCTGTGTTGTGAGAGTTCACAAACTCAAACGGAGTGGATGGCCAATATCTTTATCGCCCAGGTATGACACCTATTTCAACTATCTAGTAAAATGCGACAACTGTTTATAGGAAATGTTAGTGTGGTGGTAGTTTCCAAAGACTTTTTAATGAGTCTTTTGTGTGTACTTTCATTTTCTCATTCATGATTTTTTAAATACACGAGGACCCAGATTTACCCACTATTCTGTAAGAGAAAGTTTACTCTTTGTTGAGCCATCTTTTTTCCCCAGCCCAGTGGCTCCTCAGCTTGGGGTGGCGTCTGGCTTCAAGATGGTGGAATGAAAAAGAGGGGCTTGTCTGAGCTCTTGTCCTCCAGAGTCCCACTGGATGTGTGTTTAGAAAATGAGTTCATTTTTCCAATTTTTTATTAGAAGATAGTTGCTTTACAATGTTGTGTTAGTTTCCACTATAGCAACGCTAATCACCATACGTATACTCTCTCCCTCTTGGGCTCCCTTCCCATTCGTGTTTCCACAGTGCATTAAGTAGAGTTCCCTGTGCTATCCAGTATGTTCTCATTAGTTACCTCCTCTACACATAGTGTCAATCCCAATCTCTTAATTCCTCCCGTGCCACTCCAACCCACCCTCATTTCCCCCTTGATATTCATGTATTTCTTCTGTGTCTGTATCTCTATTTCTGCTTTACAAATAAGATCATCTAGAAAAACAGTATAGATGATCTTATTTGCTCTTTTCCTTCCTGTTCTCCCCATGGGCTCCTGCTTTTCCAAAAACAAGGATGGGAACCTACATTTCTGTAATACACACTGTGTAATTCATGTATCTTCCTCGCAATGAACTCTGCACGACACTGCTTATAGATAAGAAAACAAAGTTTACAAAAGGCTCTGTGATTTGCTTAGTACCATACATTTAGTTAGCGGTTTAACCCAGAGGCCAACACCTACCCTCAATTACCCATTTAGTCTCCTCCCTACTGGAGGACTCACTCTTGCAGTGAAGGATAAAATAGTCCCATTAATAGGACTGGTTTCTTCCCCAACCTTGTCTGGCCAGACTCCCAGCAATGCTTCCCCAGCATTGAAATTCACTGGTAACGATTAAGTTGCCACTCTTTATTACCAAGGGTGTGCTTCCCTGTTTCTCTTACAAGTGAGAAGTTAATTCACCCTCAAATCTTGTCCTTATTTGTTTTGAAAACCATTTTCTCTGTTCATTTAATTTATTAACCTTTCCAGTGGTTAATAAACACTGCTTTTCTCAGCCTGACCCTACTACTACTACCTGGGAATACATTTCCAGAAAAAGTCCAGTGTCTAACTTTTTAGAGCCTTTTCTTTTTTCTGACTGTTTAAAAATTTAGGTATTCAAGTCTTACTTTAATGAAAGTAGGCTTGAAGTAATAGTAAAATTAGAACCATAGAGTCTAAAACTGTTACAGTATCTGGTTATGGCACAATTAAATTGATGTTTTCGTTTTTATGACTGAAGTCATTAGATGCTGTAGTTGAAAATCAAGGTGTAAATAGCCAGGAAACCAAGGTTGTTCTCACCACCAAGTTATTTCTACCTTGCCTCACCTGTCCCTTGTTGTGCTGGCCCCAGAGACTCAGTCCAATTACATTTCTTCAGTTCATTCCACTTCTTAGGATTAAGGTAAACACAAAGGTCCTTTTGGATTTGAGGATTTAATGGTTCACCTCCACGGGGAAAGAGACAGGAATGTAGCACACGTTAATATATATGTTAATACACACACACACACAAAACCCAACAGTGAACAATGAATTCTTTCTGGTGCCCAGAATACTTTTCTAATATCCATCCCCATTCTCACCCCTGCCTCAACAAAAGTCTTCAACTTACCTGTCACAGCCTCAGAAAAAGTCTTCCCTGACCTTCAGACCAATTAGACCTTAGAGCTGTAGGAACTCTCAGTGTCCTGTACTTGAACATTGTAATACTAACTAAAAAGCATTTGTGTATTTAAGTTTCTTATGTCTGTCTTTCCTACTAAAATGTAAACCCCGTGAGAGGAAGGACTCAGTCTTACTAGAACTACATGTTTATCTGCATCACAGGATCCAGCACATCTTACAAAGTACATGCTCAAGTTAGTATTCTAAATTAGTAAAGAGAATAGTCAGGTAAAATTTCAAATAGATATTAGTGTGGTGAAATAATGAAATAAGCCAGGGAAAGGAAAACCAGTGTGACTGACATAAGGAGGGCATTAATTGAGAAGGATTCTCAGGGGACACCTTTCTGAGTAGCTGACAGGTATGCTGAGACCTGTCTGAAATAAGGAAGCCAAGTGTGTAGGACAGTCAGAACATTCCAGGGGGTGGGGCCAGCCAGGACATAATCTTGACTTACGCCATGAACATCAGGAAAGCCTATCTTGGAGAGGACATGAGAGATGAGGAAGGCAGGGGACAGGTGATGTAGACCCAGTTTAGGAGTTTTAGTGGGAAACAGGGAAAGATATAATCAGCTCATATTGTGAGGAAAAAGTAATTATGGTTCCTTTGCTGAGCTACACTTTAGGGGTCAAAGATGGAGGTAGGAAGAACAGCCATGTGGAGGAAGACAGCAGCTCAGACTAGGTAACAGGGGGTCTGGTAAGACATACTCAGATTCAGGAATATTTGAAGGTGGAGCCAGTAAGTCTTAAAAATTGATCAGCTATAGCAGTTTGAGAGGAATAGAAATGAAGAGTCCTAGTTGTTTGGCCTCTGGCAGCTGGTGAATGTAAGTGATACTATCAGAAGTGCGGAAGAAGACAGGGTTCTATTTGGGACACGTGAAATTTGAGATGCGCATTGGACATACAAGTGGATAAGCTGAGTAGCAGGTTTAGATGTATGGATCAAAAATTCAGGCAAAACTTTACGGCTGAAATGTAAATTTGACAGAAGGCAGCATTTGGATTGTATTAAATGCCATGAGAGGCTACAGTGAAATGAGAGAATATACAGAGAAAATATTAGAATTATTCTAATATTAGAATAGTAGAATTATTCTAACATTAGAATACAAAATTGGAGAGGGGAGGGCTGTATCAAGAGAAGGAGGTCAGACAAATAAGCCCTAGGATATCCCAAACTTTAAAGGTCAAACAGAAGAGAAAAATTGAGCAAAAGAAATGAGTAGCTTTGAGAAAGCAGGATAACCAGGTGATAGGTGCAGAGAATTCTATCAAAGAATCAGAAGAGAGAATATTAAACCAGCAGGGGCCTTGAGCAGATGTGAAGCAATGTGAGCAACTGCATGTGTTCATCATTGCAGAAAAAATTCATTATACAACAGAGTGTGTGACATATTTGTTCTCGGATTGTTGACTACATATTCTGACCCACTATGCAATTATAGATATGACTGGGGAAGAGTTATTTATATTCAAAGCAAATAGTTATTGGAAGAGAAGGAGGCCTTGTTTATATGGCTAGAGATGCAGAGAGATTGGTACGTCTCATGGTGAGAAAATGAAATTGAATGACTACTACTAATTTTTCAATTATATCAGTGAGGTCACCACATGTGAGTCTGGGAGGGATATTACATGTACAGAGACAGAATAAAAGGTAAGAAATTACCTTCAGAGAGTGAGGAGGCTAGTTGTACTATAGGAGAATGTCCAGGGAGTGCTGAAGGCTCATTTGAAATTTTAGGATAAATTTAAAGTGAGATGAATCTCCAGACTGATCTGTTCTTTTTTTTTTTGCCTCCATTAATTTGGAGGTACCCACAGAGTAAGTAGAATTGGGTTTTACTATGCTTGGGGTTTTATCAGGCAAGTGTGGTAGGAGAAGCAGCCCAGCCTTGCCTTATAAGGTGGTGAGTATACTGAATGACCTTGACATCTAAGCCAGACTGTGAAAGAAGTGGGGAAAATGTGAAAAGCAGAATGGATAGACGGTCTCAAGAAGTCTGAGGTATATTCAGAGTGAACGAAGCTAAACTAAGTTATCTGGAAAGATGTGAAGGTCAGAAATTGAGAGGCAGAACCTTGTTAACGGCAGCATTACTCACCATAGGCATAGTGTGGGAATAACCTATGGATGGATGAATGGATAAAGAAAATGTGTATTCATACATGTATACAGTGGAATATTATTCAGCCCTAAAAAGGAAGTCTATCATTTGGGACAAGATGAATGCACCTGGAAGGCATTATGCTAAATGAATTAAGCCAGACAATTATTGCAATGGTATTCCACATAAAAGTCAAACTCAGAATATGACAGTGGTTTCCAGGGGATGTGGGGGGCAGGAGTAAGAGGTTGGTGAAAAGGTAGATACTTTTGGATACATGATGAATAAAATCTGAGGATCTAATAGGTGACATGGTGAGTGCAGTTCATAATACTTTATTATAAAATTTAAATTTTCTAAGAGAATAGAACTCAAATATTCTAACCAAAAAGGCACTGGGGGGGAGGGGTAAATACATATGTGAGGTGGTCAATATGTTGATTAACTCGATGAGGGGAATCCTTTCACAATGTATGTAGTCATCATGCTATACACTTTAAACATCTTTTGTTTGTCAGTTATACCTCAGTAAAGCTGTGGGGGAAAATTAGAAAAAGGAAGTGAGAGGCAGAAACGAAGATTTGAGGGTGTGATCACTGGTTATAATAATAAGATCCTCATCTATATGCTCCATGCAGTATGATTTTTTGAAGTCACTTATCCTGGAGAAGGAAATGGCAACCCACTCCAGTACTCTTGCCTTGAAAATTCTGTGGACTGAGGAGCCTGGTAGGCTACAGTCCATGGGGTCGCAGAGAGTCGGACGTGACTGAGTGACTTCACTTCACTTCACACATAACTATAAATGATATCAGAACATATTACTTATGTCTTAAGATTTGTGGTAGAAAAACTATTGCTATCTCTTGGATCAATCCAGTGAGAACTAATTAGCCAGTATTTACAGCATTTTATCTATCTATCTATCTATCTATCTATCTATCTATCTATCTATATATATATATATATCTCATGTCAAAAAAATAGTGTGTTTAGAAACTACATTTGCTCTTAGATTTCTTGCAATACCATTTAATACATATACTATACACCAGTGAGTAAAAGCCTAGGCTTTTACCTACATAGGGTTACCTAATTCTTTCCCATCAGTTTGTTTCCAGCTTTACATGTTGGGAATGTCCGAGTTCTGTAATATGAGTTATTTTACTGAGTTTAAGACTGTGATATAAAAATATGAAACTTGTAACTTTCTGATTGAAATATTGCATAACCATTGCAGATTTGCTGAACCAAAGTAAAGCACCCCACTGAAACTCAAGGCTAGATTTGATGCCTAGGCAATAACTCTACTAATAACAGGAATACACTGTAGGATCCTTAAGGATGAAATGAGATAATACCTGTATATTGGTAAGCACAAAGTGTAGCAGTATGCCCTTCAATATAACTTAGCTGCTGTTTTATAGTGAGTATAAAGTTTGTTGAAATAGTTCTTTTGCTATAAAACAGGACATTAAAATACTAATTGCAACATAAGACTATGACTCTGTTCAGTCTTGAGTAGAGGAAAAGAATGAGTAGGCATTTAGCGATGTAGTTTACCAGATGGTTTTCATCATAACATCTGTAAACTTCTCATTGTGTGTGGTTGATATTTTGTATTTCTTTCATAGAATGCTGTCTGAAAATCTATTTGTTTCTCCTAGCTTCTGAAAAATTACCCTGAGGAGTATAAAAGTCTTTAAAAGATTTTTCTTTTATATGTATATCTTAAGGATTTATCATTCAAGAGCTTATATTTTTACCCATGGGTATTTCCCCCCTTTGCAAAATTACCTTTTTTCCAGTCATATCTATAATTGCTCACTGGCCAGAATATGTAGTCAACAAGTTGAGCACAAATACACGCTCTGTTGTAAAATGATTTTCAGTAGAAATGTTTGTGTACAAGGTAACATTTCTTTGGAATTCAATTAGGTGAAAATGAAACATTTTTCAAAAGGTCATAAAATAAAGATAATTTTTCTGCTAGCCATGCCTTAGGTTGACTTGAGGGTATATATAATGTCAAATTATTTTGACACTAAAAGTTATCTTCAGTGGTAAGAGAAAATGAATGTGTAGTTATTTTGATTACAGGGCCTAGAAATGTAGAGAGGTATATTATTTTTCTTCTACAAAGAGATTTACTGGTTTCTGTAAATATTTTCCCCCTTTTGGTTTGATAAGTAGTACAGAAGGCATATTTCTGAAGCTTAGAAATTGAACTGAGACCTCAAAGCTCAGTTCACTTAAGAGTTTTACATCCTCAAGCGGTGCTACCACGAGAATCAACATCATAATTACAAACAACCTTCTCGTGAAAAGCGGATCACCTGACTTGGATAGATGGGAAAGGAGCCCAGTGACTGTAAACTTGGTGGACCACATAATAAAGTCACACACCCACAGCAAGAAATTGTGTTTCCACAGCATGAAAATGATATATGGCCACCAGCTGGAAAGGAACGAAAACGTTCTATAACCAAAAATCCCAAAATTGGAGGTTTGCCTCTGATTCCCATCCAACATGACAGAAATGCAACCCAAGCCCGGAGAGAGACTGAGGTAAGATTAGGATGTTTGTTTTTACATTAGTCACAATAACATGTTTTCTTATGTCTTAATGTGGTTAAATGCATCAGTTACCTCATTGGTTTCAAGAGCACAGTAATAATCACTTGGAAGAGTGCAGTAAAAATAGTAAAACTATAAAAATCACATCCATCAAGAAACTGTATGAATAATCCTACGCCACTCTTTGAAGTTGTATATTTTGTTAACTTAAATAAAAGTAATTTTAACAATATTATTGATCACTCAATTAAATATGCATGATTACATGATACCACTTAGCTTTTTTTTAATCCCTAAAGCGGCCAAGAATGTTAAATATGTATACAAAAGTTTCTGGTGGTAAAAATCAGTCTCAAATTAGCCTTACAAGTACACTTGTAACTTCCTTACAAGAATATGTCAGGAGCCATGGTAACAAGACTTACCAGTAACACAATCAAATTCCAGTGGTTTGGGAACCCATTAACTCAGTTAATGTAAGGAATGGCAGGATGACCTTTGAGCATCAATAAAGAAGATTTGGCATCTTTCATGAAAACTGTGTTTTCCTTCTCACTTTGAAGGGTAGGGTGAACATAAGTAGCATTGGTCTTGATTCAGACAAAGACACAGGCTGTAAATCTCAAAACTCATTAGACAGTTTGCAACTAATGTGCATTTCAGTGCGTTAAATGAGTCCTTCAAAACAAAAAGAAAAGCACGCAAAATTTGTTTCTTCTTAGAGCCCAGATTTGGCATTAAGCTATGTGAGTTTCTTGCTTTCTAAACAACAATAACTTTTTTAAAAGTTTTATCGCAATATAGTTGATTTACAAAGTTGTGTAAGTTTCAGGTATAACAGGAATAACTTTTGAGAGACAAAAGCCATTTTAATTTAGTGATCAGACTTTTAAAAAGTGTTTTTCCATGACTATCTTTCCTTAACCATTTATCCCACTGTACTGTCCCTTTTCTCTAAAAGATAAAAGCTTTGAAAATAATGGTTTATTTCCTTTGTTGCCTTCTGTGCTGATGTAATCAAAGAGAATAAGACAGCAAGAACTCAGGAGCTTGTCCCTTCTGCCATTTTGCACTTACAAGTTTTTCTTCCTTATAATAAACTGCTTTCCAGAACTGTGGATTCCCCAGATAATCTAGAATCTTCATTTTAAGAGTCATGTTTGGGAACCCAGGTTAGGGGACATAGAAATGCAGGGAATAGATATGCCCTGCTGTGACCCTAGCTTCTCCTGACATTGCCTCAGGATCAATTATGGAGCAAAGCAAAAGTAAATTTTACGATCAAAGTATGTTAACCAGTATCCAGTATAGAATTGAGATGATTGAATATACAATAGTTTGTTCAGTTCAGTCACTCAATCATGGCGACTCTTTGCGACCCCATGAATTGCAGCACGCCAGGCCTCCCTGTTCATCACCATCTCCCGGAGTTCACTCAGACTCACATCCATCGAGTCCATGATGCCATCCAGCCATCTCATCCTGGGTCATCCCCTTCTCCTCCTGCCCCCAATCTCTCCCACCATCAGAGTTTTTTCCAATGAGTCAACTCTTCTCATGAGGTGGCCAGAGTACTGGAGTTTCAGCTATAGCATCATTCCTTCCAAAGAAATCCCAGGGTTGATCTCCTTCAGAATGGACTGGTTGGATCTCCTTGCAGTCCAAGGGACTCTCAAGAGTCTTCTCCAACACCACACTTCAAATGCATCAGTTCTTCGGTGCTCAGCCTTCTTCACAGTCCAACTCTCACATCCATACATGACCACAGGTAAAACCATAGCCTTGACTAGACGGAACTTAGTCGGCAAAGTAATGTCTCTGCTTTTGAATATGCTGTCTAGGTTGGTCATAACTTTTCTTCCAAGGAGTAAGTGTCTTTTAATTTCATGGCTGCAGTCACCATCTGCAGTGATTTTGGAGCCCCCAAAAATAAAGTCTGACACTGTTTCGACTGTTTCCCCATCTATTTCCCATGAAGTGATGGGACTGGATGCCATGATCTTCGTTTTCTGAATGTTGTTGAGCTTTAGGCCAACTTTTTCACTCTCCTCTTTCACTTTCCTCAAGAGGCTTTTTAGTTCCTCTTCACTTTCTGCCATAAGGGTGGTGTCATCTGCATATCTGAGGTTACTGATATTTCTCCCTGCAGTCTTGATTCCAGCTTGTGTTTCTTCGAGTCCAGCGTTTCTCATGATGTACTCTGCATCTTAACCTCAAATCCAGAATTTCAGAGGCAATTTTTTTTAATATTCTTGAGATCAGAAAACTGATGAACAAAAACTATAACCAAATTGATTTCAAAGGCTTTGAAAACAATTTTATGAAATATTAATTTCTGGAAAATTTGTTAGTAAACTAAACCAAGCTTTTTCATAAGTGTGGGAATTCAACAAATTTGACAAAGAAAAATTTTTAATGTTTGGTGTTTTCCAGTGATAAATAATGTTTTATTTGGTAATGTTTTTCACTAAAAACCATAAAAGTTTAAAAAAAGAAAAATTAAAATTGCAAGTTTTCACACAAACCAAATAAAGTATTTTTTATTGAACTGAAGTAAATATGTAAGTATATTAATAAATGACAATAATACTAGCTAGCTTAATAAAATCAAATATTACTAGCTAGCTTAAAGTCAATCAATGGATATGGTCAAGAAAATTGCTTCTCAAACAAATTGTTGACAGATTGGTGCATTTGTTGACTTCCCATTTCATGAGCTGTCTTGCTTTCAAGACATTCATTTAAAAGTTGTATGAGAATACCTCCTCCAAGCAAGGAAGGCTTCCTGGAGGAAATGACTTCTAAAATTAATTGAGTAAATTAGTACTGAGCTAGTGAATAAGCCAGAGGAAGTAAGTTTTTTGACAAATCATACATGAAGAGGCAAACAGTGCTTAAGAACACACAAGCTAAATGATACCTATGGCCCTCCTACTTCTTCTCGGGTACCTTCTTAACTTATTGTGTACATTGTGCTCAGCTTTTATCTGTAAGCTCCTAGGGATAATAAAAAGCCCTTACTTCACAGGGTAGTATTCTCTCTGCTTAGATATGAACTCCATTTCAGACCCTCATTTTCAGTTTCCTCTGACACAAACTGGCATCCTCTGGACCAAGCCACCTCTGCTTTCCTAATTCCATAGCTTATCAATCTTTCTTTTTGAATTATTAATACCTTAAGGACAGTGAAGCATATATGGATGCCTTTTTTTCCCCACGGTGTCAATGGCCTTGGCTTTCCCCACAACACACAAGGCGCTCCACATACCATATAATCATACAAAGCATCACTTTCACATCCTCTTGATTTTTATCAATTCACTTCACCACCCCTCCCCACCTTCATATATGGTTATGTTAGTTTAATATCATAGTTTTACTTGAAATTTTAGCAGTATATGTATTAATGCATGTGTGTATGCTAAATTGGTATGCTCAAGAATTAGATGGACTTCAGTTACACCAACAGGAAAGAGTTAAGAGATATTGAGGAGTAAAGAAGTTAGGAGTAAAGAGAGTTCCAGAAAAACATCTATTTCTGCTTTATTGACTATGCCAAAACCTTTGACTTTGTGGATCACAATAAACTGTGGAAAATTCTGAAAGAGATGGGAATACCAGACCGCCTAACCTGCCTCTTGAGAAATCTGTATGCTGGACATGGAACAACAGACTGGTTCCAAATACGAAAAGGAGTACGTCGAGGCTGTATATTGTCACCCTGCTTATTTAACTTCTATGCAGAGTACATCATGGGAAACGCTGGACTGGAAGAAACACAAGCTGGAATCAAGATTGCTGGGAGAAATATCAATAACCTCAGATATGCAGATGACACCACCCTTATGGCAGAAAGTGAAGAGGAGCTAAAAAGGCTCTTGATGTAAAAGAGGAGAGCGAAAAAGTTGGCTTAAAGCTCAACAACATTCAGAAAACGAAGATCATGGCATCTGGTCCCATCGCTTCATGGGAAATAGATGGGGAAACAGTGTCAGACTTTATTTTGGGGGGCTCCAAAATCACTGCAGATGGTGACTGCAGCCATGAAATTAAAAGATGCTTACTCCTTGGAAGAAAAGTTATGACCAACCTAGACAGCATATTCAAAAGCAGAGACATTACTTTGCCGGCTAAGTTCCGTCTAGTCAAGGCTATGGTTTTACCTGTGGTCATGTAAGAATGTGAGAGTTGGACTGTGAAGAAGGCTGAGCGCCGAAGAACTGATGCATTTGAACTGTGGTGTTGGAGAAGGCTCTTAAGAGTCCCTTGGACTGCAAGGAGATCCAACCAGTCCATTCTGAAGGAGATCAACCCTGGGATTTCTTTGGAAGGAATGATGCTAAAGCTGAAGCTCCACTACTTTGGACACCTCATGCGAAGAATTGACTCATTGGAAAAGACTCTGATGGTGGGAGGGATTGGGGGCGGGAGGAGAAGGGGACGACCCAGGATGAGATGGCTGGATGGCATCACGGACTCAATGGACATGAGTCTGAGTGAACTCCGGGAGATAGTGATGGACAGGGAGGCCTGGCATGCTGCAATTCATGGGGTCACAAAGAGTCGGACACGACTGAGCAACTGAAATGAATGAATGAATGAATGAATGAAAGAAGTTAGTCATAGAACTGAGGTACCTGATAGCACAATGGAAATTTCAATAAGGTAGTATAGGGGAAAGTATAAAAGTAAAAATGATACAAAACAGGATGATTGTATTGAAGAGACTAGATGACTAGTGTGTGCTAAGTCACTTCAGTCGTTTCTGACTATGCAGTCCTATGGACTATAGCCCGCAAGACCTCCTCTGTCCATGGGGATTCTCCAGGCAAGAATACTGGAGTGGGTTGCCATACCCTCCTCCAGGGGATTTTCCCTACCCAGGGGTCGAACCCATATCTCTTATGTCTCCTGCATTTGCAAGTGGGTTCTTCACCGCTAGCGCCACCTGAGAAGGCCATACTTGACCTCTAAGTACTACACCAGAGTCCCCATGTCTTTCTGCCAATAGCTGAAAAAAGAAATGTCATCATGATCTATAAAACCACTCCATATTGATCCTTGAACTCAGCAGTGGCCACAGGACTGGAAAAGGTCAGTTTTCATTCCAATTCCAAAGAAAGGCAATGCCAAAGAATGCTCAAACTACCACACAGTTGCACTCATCTCACATGCTAGTAAAGTAATGCTTAAAATTCTGCAAGCCAGGCTTCAGCAATACGTGAACCTTGAACTTCCAGATGTTCAA
This sequence comes from Ovis aries, assembly GCF_016772045.2. NCBI lineage: Eukaryota > Metazoa > Chordata > Mammalia > Artiodactyla > Bovidae > Ovis > Ovis aries. Next base: position 56,209,351 of record NC_056059.1, on the reverse strand, counting down.
GCTAGTTTTAGAAAAGGCAGAGGAACCAGAGATCAAATTGCCAACATCCACTAGATCATCAAAAAAGCAAGAGAGTTCCAGAAAAACATCTATTTCTGCTTTATTGACTATGCCAAAGCCTTTGACTGTGTGGATCACAATAAATGTGGAAAATTCTTCAAGAGGATGGGAATACCAGACCACCTGACCTGCCTCTTGAGAAATCTGTATGCAGGTCAGGAAGCAACAGTTAGAATTGGACATGGAACAACAGACTGGTTCCAAATTGGGAAAGGAGTATGTCAAGGCTGTATATTGTCACCCTGCTTATTTAACTTATATGCAGAGTACATCATGAGAAATGCTGGGCTGGAAGAAACACAAGCTGGAATCAGGATTGCTGGGAGAAATATCAATAACCTCAGATAGACAGGTGACACCACCCTTATGGCAGAAAGTGAAGAACTAAAAAGCCTCTTGATGAAAGTGAAAGAGGAGAGTGAAAAAGTTGCCAACATTCAGAAAACTAAGATCATGACATCTGGTCCTATCACTTCATGGCAAATAGATGGGGAAACAGTCGAAACTGTGTCAGACTTTATACTGGGGGGCTCCAGTATGCCTGCAGATTGTGACTGCAGCCATGAAATTAAAAGATGCTTACTTCTTGGAAGGAAAGTTATGACCAACCTAGACAGCATATTGAAAAGCAGAGAGATTACTTTGCCAACAAAGGTCCATCTAGTCAAGGCTATGGTTTTTCCAGTGGTCATGTATGGATGTGAGAGTTGAACTGTGAAGAAACTAGATGACTCTTGAGTGTCGAAGAATTGATGCTTTTGAAGTGTGGTGTTGGAGAAGACTCTTGAGAGTCCCTTGGACTGCAAGGAGATCCAATCAGTCCATCCTAAAGGCGATCAGTCCTGAGTGTTCATCGGAAGGACTGATGTTGAAGCTGAAACTCCAGTACTTTGGCCACCTGATGCAAAGGGCTGACTCATTGGAAAAAACCCTGATGCTCGGAGGGATAGGGGACAGGAGGAGAAGGAGACGACAGAGGATGAGATGGTTGGATGGCATCACCGACTCAATGGACATGGGTTTGGGTAAACTCCAGGAGTTGGTGATGGACAGGGAGACCTGGAGTGCTGCAGTTTATAGGATCACAAAGAGTTGGACACCACTGAGAGACTCAACCTACCTGAACTGAAGATGCCAAGTGAAACTTTTTTAAGATTCATATTGATTTATAAACTCCCCATCACATCCTCATGTTTAAATGGCCATTATTTTTTACTAATCCTTTCTTATTTTTCTTTTTGTACTGTGATAAAATACATTTTCTGTATTAACCTGTTTATATGCACAATTCATTAATTACATTCACATGGCTGTGTAGCCATTCTAACACATTCTAATGAAACTTTAGAATGAAGCTAGATACTAAACAACTAAATATTTCTTCTTATCAGGTTTAGAGTAGAAGTATGTCTCTGAGATGTATAATCATGAGCTTATCAGAAAATTTTGAATTGTAAAACTATGTCCCAATCTGCTGGAATTTAGGAAGATAAAACAATATGATAAAACAAAATATTATACATTTGAAATATGATAAAATATTATACATTTGAATTTTTTTAACCTTTCTTCATCCCTTATTCAGAAAATATTTATTGGTAATTTCCCATCTGCAGGCACTGTGATAAGTTCACTCATCAGTGAACAAATCAAACAAAAGCTAAAAACAAAACCCTCCTTGCACTGTGTTGAGTTTCGATCAGCATTCAAACAATCACAAGAGGTATGAATAGCTTATCTAGTATACCTGAAAGAGCACTACGGAGGAAAATAAAGAGATGAGGTGTTGCCCTTTGAACATTACATGGGGCATCCTATTTATGCTACTCAGTTTCATTATTTTCAAAGCAGTATTGTTTTATTTCATATTGGAGTATAGTTGATTAACAATATTGTGTTTCAGGTGTACAGCAAAGTGATTCAGCCATACATATATATGTATCTATTCTTTCTCAAATTATTTTCCCATTTAGGTTATTACAGAATATTGGCCCGAGTTCCCTATGCTATACAGGTTATCTAAGTATAGCAGTGCTTTGGGTAGTATAGTCATTTTAACAATATTGATTCTTCCAACCCAAGAATATGTTGCCTTCCAAGCCAGATCCTTTGGGGGCTCCTCTTCCCATAGACAGACCCCTTGGTTGGAAAGCCTCATGTGAAGCTCAGGACTTTTACTCCTGTGGGAGAACTTCTGCAGTATAGTTATTTTCCTGTTGGTAGGTCACCCACCCAGTAGATATGAAATTTGATTTTATCATGATTATACTCTTCCTACCATCTCATTGTGGCTTTTTGTCTTTGGATGTAGGTATCTTTTAAAAGTTCCAGAGTGTGTGTGTGTTTTTGTCGATTGTTGTTCAGTTAGTTTTTTGGTGTTTTCCTAAGAATGGGTAAGCACACATACTTCTACTTGCCATCTGCAAAACAGTCCCATTCTTCATGCTACATCACCATTTTCATTTCATCTTTCTCTCAAACATTTATAATAAGAAATTTTCCTTGGATTTCTTTGTGCTTTGCAGTTTTTATGAGGAAATTTTAAAGAAATTCCTTCAACTCTTGCTTGTGAAAAGAAAAATGACTTATGCCTTCCCACTTCCCCCAACTCAGTTTTTTGGATAGCCTTTCGCTGTGGCTCCATGCCAACAAGATGCTTGCTTCTCTGTTGTTCATTCTTTTATCTTACATTTGGTTAGGTTGTAATCCCCTTTGAGAATCTAATGAGAGTTCTGAATGTCAATACTTGCCCAGTCACAAGATGCCATTGACACTAGTTATGAAAGTACACCTGTGGGTTTTAATACACAACTATATATTTCTTTCAGTGTTTTCACAAATATCTGTAGGATTCTAATAGGCATTATATGGGGAAAAGATTGCACTAGTCAAATATTTTTGGAGGAGAAAAATAAGTTGAACAGGTTTTTCTGATGAAGTATTTCTCAGCTTCTTTAATATGTATTGTGAATCTCAAAGAGGGATCTATTACAAAGTGTATTTCCTGGACTTATGGCCACAGAGACCCCCGTTTTCCTCTGTATTTTGGGTACAACACTGCAGGATTATAGATGCATGAACATGTGACACAGCCAAGCAGCAGTGAATTGAAAGAGGCAAGTTTAAAATGGGAGTCAATTTGAATAACTAGCTTGAAAGACATCTTTGAAGTGGTATGTTAAATGCTTGTTAAAATGAATTTCCGTGATCTCCATTTCAGTTGGTTTTGTAGCTCTCAGATCCGTCTATAAATTCAGACCTGCTGCTAGTGCCAAAGTCACGTTAGAACCTAAGTCATAGAAATAAACTCTAATAAAAGAAGCATCAACTTCTACGTGCCATGTATTCTTTAAGCAGAGTAGGCCAGATCTTGCTTCCCTCTGACATGTTTTGTTTTATTTTAAGAGTGCAAAAGCAGAACTCGAAAGGCTGCGGCTCGGTGCAAAGCGTGACCAAGGTGGAGATGGCACCTTAAAGGAGAAAGCCTCCATCGTGGCCCAGTGCCTGGAGCACAAGGACGAGAAACTTCGAAATCGAACCAAAAAACACCGGAGTTTCAACTGTCTGGAGGACACAGAGGCTGAGGTCTTTGCAGGGCGACAGAAAGGCCATAAAGGCCTAAAGACACTGAGGAAGACTGAGGACAGGAATGGCAAAGATACTTTGGACTGCAATAATAAGTTACCGCCAAAGGTCATCGAAGAGCTTAGCGTGGTTCTCCAACGATCAAGAACGCTTCCAAAAGAGTTACAGGCTGAGCAAGTGGTGCAGAAGGAAATAAAATGACTTGTCCTACAAATTATTTTTTTAAATATTGTGTACAGTGTCTGAAACCAAACTGTATTTTATGCTAGGAGAGATATGTTTAGCTATCCTTAACCATTTAAAGAGCATTTTAAACTATTAATATGTATGTATATATGTGATAACTGTAAGATTCAGTGTTGTGGTCTGAACAAAGCTTGTACAGTTCAGCTCTGTTAACCTTGCGTAGGAAAGCATTGGGTTACTTTGAGTGGCCAACCTTTTGAAGTACAGTTGACCCCTGAACAACATGGGGCAGGGGTTAGTGTGTTAATCTGTGTATAATTTATAGTCAGCCCCCATATCTGAAATTCTTCTGCATTTGTAGGTTCACCTGATTGTGGATCATGTAGTGCTGTAGGATTCACTTTTTTTAAATATCCACATATAAGTGGACCCATGCAGTTCAAAACCCACATTGATCAAGGGTCAACTGTAGGTGTCTGTTAAGTGCTGTAAATTTATGAACAGAAATTGCAAAATATACTGTATTGTATAAAATGCTGTGTGTAAATGAAGCCTATGAAACTATATGTAACACATTTTGCACTTTGAGAAACCTTGTATATAAAGTTATCATATGTTTTTAGGTTTACATAGGGTCCAACCATAGGGAAAAGAAAATAAGTTGAAAAGGGGGGGGATTTATTTTAGTGGCTGCCTATCAAACAACACTGAGGTTTTAAAAAGAGGCGAAGAATTAACATGTCCTAAAAGCCAAGCAGGTCAGGTTGAGATTCATTCTAGTTTACTGTTGACCAGACCTTGTTCATGAGAAACTTGCTTGTTAAGAAAATAATCTAGTGACTAAGCGTTTCTCAAGATTAGTATTCAGCCAACACACATGAATAATGGCGTGGGCCACTGTTCCCATGGTGTCAGTGAACCAAGCGCAGTACCAACCCATCCACTACACTTCAGTTCTTTGCAGGTGGCTGCTGAGAGGACCTTACCCTGCATTGAAGAGATCATGTAAACAGGACCTGGCATGGATGCCCCTTGCACTGTTGCTGTATACGAGCAAATTTTAAGAGTTCCTTACTGTCATTCCTGTACGAGCAACAGTCATCATCACAGGGTTTTATTGTTTTTTTATTACTGTTTTACTTTGTATATTCATTTCTGAAGTAATATTGAGTCAGAATTTACTGAAACTGCAACATGGCCATCTGGGGGTAGGGGTTAGATTAACTACTATATTTTTGGGAGCTACTAGTTCCCTTGTAACTAGTTTTTGTTTGTTTAATAAAGCAGGAATCTTCTTCCTGTGCCTAATAAATAATGACAAAGCCCTCTATTTTTAATTCCACATAAAGAGCAGCTACTAGTTTGTTTTCTCAAACAATACCATCTAAATTATAGTTGACAGGGGTAGCACTTTTCATCAGTTTATTTAGAATTGTATTAGGTCTGGTGAGTTTTGATCAAAATTATTTTACTAGTAGGTAGCCAAGCTTTATTTCCTACCCCCCACCTCTGTTTTTCAGATGTCTTATCAGAATTTATCATTATACAAAGGCCCATACTTTTTTCAATCCAATCATAGTGCAGTAATATGCTGTTAAATGCTATGAATTTCTTCATTACAAAATACTGATCTCTTATACCTGGTGGTGATAAAATAGTTTACAAAGGATATGTGATATTTATTCTTTAAATCCACATAGATTGGAATTTTCTTTTTGAGAGAGAAACTGCTGGTCAGTTTATGAAATAGGTGGCACTGCTGGGGAGACTTCATAGCTATAAAGCAAGAATCATGGTGTTTAGGAAAAAAAAACTAAAACTATTATTTCTTATAAATGATAATATTTATGTTGTTTAATGAAATAACGGGACATGAAAATTATGCTGGACAATGGAACAGTATCTGGATTTTTTTTTACCTGCCTCATTTGAATACTTTTGAAACTTGAGCTTAACCCTTCCTGTACAACTGTCTCCATTTTTCAAGTGTAAGATAAGGGCTAATGATGACATCTCATATATTTTCAGTAAAAATTAAAATTGTTTTCCAAGTCCACCTGAATGTGACTGTCTTTTCAAAATAACCACCTTTATCTTTTGAAAATAGACTGCATTTGAAAAAAATTTCAATATATACTTCAAACTAGCTGTTAGTTTTTTAACATGTCAGTATGAATATTTTTCTCTTTTAAATGATGACTATATGCAGATAGGAAGAAACAAATTGATGGTATTCTTTCATTTCTGTAGCACTAAAGTTAATAAAATTAAGCAAAAGTAATTGAAGCAAAAAATATGATGTCCATACAACTATATTATCTGCTAATTTATATTTGATAATTTTAATGCTAAAATATACAAACTGTATTGTGAAAGGAATATTTTTGAAAATTCACTGAATTTATTTGGATATAGACTGTAGTATCCAGATATTTGCACATTTCTCACACTTCTGATAATTACTTTGAGGAGATTATGAAAGCTTACATTATCTTATCAAAATTTGCACCAAAAATTTCATATTTTCTCAACAAAAGACAATTAGCTTAATGTGAACAATATGTGTACAATCATGACATTTATTTCTAATCATCTGAAAATAGCACAGAAATGAATATTGTAGGTAACTAAAATTTATCTGCTTCACATCCCTTAGTTATTTTTAACAATTTTTTGTTGAAAATGTTGTAAATTATTTTGTATATACCTATCTTCTCTGCCATGGCTACTAATGTTTAAAGTTTTTAACAACTCAGATATCTGTATAGATTTAAGACTTTTTAGTGAATTGCTGGATTAAAGTTCAGAATCTAAATGTTCTCATCTGAGAAGTGGATATAACCAATCTTGTGGGCTTTTTGTGATGACTTATATACAGTTGACCCTTGAACAACACAGGTTTGAACTGTGCCATGTGCCAGTTCACGTACACATGAATTTCTTTCAGCAGTAAATAATACAGTACTACATGATCTGCTGTTGACTGATTTCACAGACAGGGGGAGCGACTTAAGTTATATGCAGATTTTCAGCTGGGTAGAGGTCAGTGTCCCTATCCCCTACACTGTTCAAAGGAATGAACTGCACAGTCCACTTTTTTGTGTATGTTTTCAATAAATGTTCAGTAGGCCCTTGGTAATCTCACATTCCACATTAGCTCATTCAGCCCACTGTAGACTGCAAACTTAACATGCTATTAATGGCTAAATCTACAGATATTTACCCGTGAGGATGAAAAGCTGACTATGGGTATCCTCAGATTTTAGTATACATAGCAGAAATGCCAAGAAGGCAAAATGGTTATCTGAGGCGGTCTTACAAAATAGCTAAGAAAAGAAGAGAAGTGAGAGTCAAGGAAGAAAGGGAAAGATACACCCAACTGAATGCAGAGTTCCAGAGAATAGTAAGAAGAGATAAGAAAACCTTCTTATGTGAAATGAATAAAGGAAAAGAAATGAAAACAATAGAATGGGAAAGACTAGAGATCTCTTCAAGAAAAGTAGATACCGAGGGAATATTTCATGCAAAGATGGGCTCAATAAAGGACAGAAATGGTATGGACCTAACAGAAGCAGAAGAGATTAAGAAAAGGTGGCAAGAATACACAGTAGAACTATACAAAAAAGATCTTCATGATCCAGATAACCACAATGGTGTAATCACTCACCTAGAGCCAGATATCATGGAGTGTGAAGTCAAGTGGGCCTTAGGAAGCATTACTACTAACAAAGCTAGTGGAAGTAATGAAATTCCAGCTGAACTATTTCAAATCCTTAAAGATGATGCTGTTAAAGTGCTGTACTCAATATGCCAGCAAATTTGAAAAACAGCAGAGCAGTGGCCACAGGACTGGAAAAGGTCAGTTTTCATTCCAATCCCAAAGAAAGGCAATGCCAAAGAATGTTCAAACTACCACACAATTGCACTCACCTCAAATGCTAGCAAAGTAATGCTCAAAATACTCCAAGCGAGGCTTCAACAGTACATGAACTGAGAACTTCCAGGTGTTCAAGCTGGATTTAGAAAAGGCAGAGGAACCAGATATCAAATTGCCAACATCCATTGGATCATAGAAAAAGCTAGAGTTCCAGAAAAACATCTGCGTTATTGACTATGCCAAAGCCTTTGACTTGTGTGGATCACAAGAAACTGTGGAAAATTCTTCAAGAGATGGGAATAACAGACAAACATACCTGCTGCCTGACAAATCTGTATGCAGGTCAAGAAGTAACAGAACTGGACATGGAACAACAGACTTGTTCCAAATTGGGAATGAAGTACATCAAGGCTGTATATTGTCACCCTGCTTATTTAACTTATATGCAGAGTACATCATGAGGAATGCAGGACTGGGTGAAGCACAGCTGAAATCAAGATTGCTGGGAGAAATATCAATAACCTCAGATATGCAGATGACACCACTCTCATGGCAGAAAATGAAGAGGAACTAAAGAGCCTCTTAAAGTGAAAGAGGAGAGTGAAAAAGCTGGCTTAAAACTCAACATTCAAAACACTAAAATCATGGCATCTGGTCCCATCAATTCATGGCAAATAGGTGGGGAAACAATGTAAACAGTGACAGACTTTATTTTCTTGGGCTCCAAAATTACTGCAGATGTTGACTGCAGCCAGGAAATTAAAAGACACTTGCTCCTTGGAAGGAAAGTTATGACCAACCTAGAGAGCATATTAAAAGGCAGAGACATTACTTTGCCAACAAAGGTTGGTCTCATCGAGGCTGTTTTTTTCCAGTAGTCATGTATGGATGTGAGAGTTGGACCATAAAGAAAGCTGAGTGCTGAGGAATTTATGCTTTTGATCTGTGGTACTGGAGAAAACTCTCGAGAGTCCCTTGGACTGCAAGGAGATCCAACCAGTCCATCCTAAAGGAAATCAGTCCTGAATATTCACTGGAAGGACTGATGCAGAAGCCAAAGCTCCAGTACTTTGGCCACCTGATGCAAAGAAATGACTCTTTGGAAAAGACCCTGATGCTGGGAAGGACTGAAGGCAGGAGGAGAAGGGGATGACAGAGGGTGAGATGATTGGATGGCATCACTGACCTGATGGACATGAGTTTGAGCAAGCTCCAGGAGTTGGTGATGGACAGGGATGCCTGCATGCTGCAGTCCATGGGGTTACAAAGTGTTGGACACTACTAAGCGACTGAGCTGATGCTGAAACCCCAACACTTCAGCTGCCTGATGTGAAGAACCAACTCACTGGAAAATTCCCCAATGCTGGGAAAGATGAGGGCAGGAGAATGCTGACAGAGCATGAATTGGTTAGATGGCATCACTTCTCAATGGACATGAGTTTGAACAAACTCCAGGAAACAGTACAGGACAGGGAAGCCTGACATGCTGTAGTCATGTGGTCACAAACAGTAGAGCACAACTTGGTGATTGAACAATAACATAAACATGGACAAGGGATTATGATGATAAGAAAGTAGTTGTACTCTTAACCTCTCCCTGGCAGAAAATGTCTTGGAACCCTTTCCTAACAGTTTTACATGATCTAGGGATGCACCTGAATAAAGACAGAACAATTAGGCAATGACTTTCCTTTTTCAAGGAAACGCTTACCACCTAACAACTATTGAGATCATCCATGCACTGCAAGTGCGTCAGTGGGTGACGCACTTATGCTCCCAAGCCCACACTATGCTGTTGCCATTGCATTGAAAGGCTAAGAAGTGATTTCCCACTTCAGAAACATAAAAATTTCCATTCCAAAAATAGAGATGACTGGTGACAACACTCAAAGCTCTCAACAAACACCAAAACCTGGGACTTTCAGCTCATCCTTTTGTTTATTAAATCGTAGCAACATAAGGCAACACATTGTTCAACAGTTCACTTAAGACCATTCTAAATGTTGGATCCTTTATCAAGTTCTTCATAGCTCCCGCAGGGGAGTGTCCATGGCTCTTGTTCCTACAAGTGCTGCCTACAACAAAAAGCAAATGGCGTAAATGAGCCCTGGTTCCAATTCAGTAATTTGGTCCTTCACATACTTTCTACAGATGCTTATCCCCAATGAAAGGATTTTTATGTTTTATTTTTTTAATTGAAAATGGTTTGGAACCTATTGGAAGCAACCAAGATACCTGAGTAAATTTGTATCGATCCTAATATTTCTAATCATTTTCTGCCAAACTGCTCAACTACCTAATAAAGAGAGTAGGAATCCTTTAGTGAGGATTTATTCTTTGGCAGATGAGCTTAACTTTTGCCTCCAAGGAATTTGTCTGGTTTGTGGTTTTTTTATGCATTATTCTAACTATGGGTTTCGCTGATGGCTCAGACTGTAAAGAATCCCCGTGCAATGCAGGAGACCTGGGTTCAATCCCTGGGTTGGGAAGATTCCCTGGAGAAGGAAATGGCAACCAACTCCAGTATTCTTGCCTGGAGAATCCCATGGACAGAGGAGCCTGGCGGGCTATAGTCCATGTGGTCACAGAGTCAGACACAACTAAGTGACTAAGCACACATACACAGCACATTCTAACTACAGACCAATTCTTTTCTTTGCATGGAACAGAATTGTGAAATTACACAAGTAAATGCAGTAGAATGGTAATCAGTAATCTTCCAAATGCATAAAATTACCCAGTTGAATAATAAAATTAGGCATCTAACTAGTAGTTTAGAACAAGTTAGAAATAACATATTTGACATGCTATATCAAATTTATAAAGATGTGATTATGATTATAGATATTTTGTAAAACATAGTGACCTCTTTTACTTCACCTCATGAAGAACAGTGTGTACACAAAGCCAAAGAATTTTATATACTCATTCCAGATAAATCAGATCTTAACTAAGATTCTACAATTATATTATAAAATTATCAGAGCTGAGGTTTCTTCCTAAGATTTTAGTGGAATAATAAACCTAATTTACTGGCAGATGTTGACCTCATGTCTACACAGGGATTCAAACACTTTAAATATTTTGAATGAGCTCTTACACAATTAATACAATTTAAATACCATAAACATTTAAATAATTTCTATCAGTTGATTGTTCAAATGACAAAATCAACACCAGGAGTTATTGTATATTTTAAAAGGTAACCTGCCAATCAGTTAAAGTCGTTAAACTGGAATACTAAATTCCTGGTAATATACATTTTGAAATACTACTGCAAAACAAACTCCTGTCCTCATCTGCAATCAGCAATCATTATAAAATGTCCTATAAGTAGCCTACAGGCCTGAAATCCCTCACGGATTTCCCATTTTGCTGCAGGACAGTGCTTAATAAATATTTCTTGAGTGACTGCATGGATAAGAACAGTCATCAGCTTTACACTCAGTGAAAATTACTTCCAGATTTTGATAAATGTTTATCTAACAGTTTGTGGTAATCGTGTAATGTTTTTTGGTTAGTGTTATTCTGCCAAATCAGTTGTTTATTTGCCTTTTTGCTGGCTTTTTTCCATCCATTTGTTAATGGTGTTTAAATAGAAAATTGGGAAAGTCTCTTCAAATTGTCCTATATAAATGTCATTTTATCCTGGAAGTCTAGATCTGGGCTCAATTTTGATTAAAATTCACTTCTCAGCTTGGTTTCTGAAGATATATCCTTATAAATTGTTATTATACTTCTGCAACAGATTAAAATTTGTCTTTAACTTAAATGCCCCACTTAATAGAAATTTAATAGCTTTTCTACTTACCAATTATAATAGAAAAAGATTTGACCCTGAAATATAGTTGCTAATTTTTCAGGTTTTTAGAATAGAGCAAGAATTGATGATCAAATGCCAAAGGTGTATATTCATAAACAGTTACCTGAGCTATGCCTTTCTGTTCCAGACAAAGAGAATGTGGGGATATAAAAAGGTTATCGCTAAACCTACTGCAGATGAATAATCCAGTTGCTGCTCTGATGTTTCTGGGGATTAAACCCCGTAGTAAATTAAAGCTTCCACATTTCATCAGTATAGTCATGTATTATTTACCAAGTACAAAGCATTCAGTTCAGTTCAGTTTAGTTCAGTTGCTCAGTCGTGTCCAACTCTTTGCAACCCCATGAATCGCAGCACGCTAGGCCTCCCTGTCCATCACCAACTTCCAGAGTTCACTCAGACCCACGTCCATCGAGTCAGTGATGCCATCCAGCCATCTCATCCTCGGTCGTCCCCTTCTCCTCCTGCCCCCAATCCCTCCCAGCATCAGAGTCTTTTCCAATGAGTCAACTCTTCGCATGAGGTGGCCAAAAGCTAAGGATATATAACTTGCAAGATTTTTTTCATAAAACACAAGGTGATATATTTAAAACATTTATCATTTTGCTAGTCACATTCCCAAACACCAATATTTAGGAAACATTATTTCCATTTTATTCATTCTATTGTATTCACTTAAATTCCACTTAATGATTTATGATATCTACCCTATGGCTGGTATTGAGCTAGTTAGCAATCCCAACATTTCAGTTCAGTTCAGTTGCTCAGTAGTGTCCGACTCTTTGCAACGCCATGAATTGCAGCACACCAGGCCTCCCTGTCCATCACCATCTCCCAGAATTCATTCAAACTCACGTCCATCAAGTTGGTGATGACATCCAGCCATCTTATCCTCTGATGTCCCCTTTTCCTCCTGCCCCCAATCCCTCCCACCATCAGAGTCTTTTCCAATGAGTCAACTCTTCGCATGAGGTGGCCAAAGTACTGGAGTTTCAGCTTTAGCATCATTCCTTCCAAAGAACACCCAGGGCTGATCTCCTTTAGAATGGACTGGTTGGATCTCCTTGCAGTCCAAGGACTCTCAGGAGTCTTCTGCAACACCACAGTTCAAAAGCATCAATTCTTCGGTGCTCAGCTTTCTTCACAGTCCAACTCACATCCATACGTGACCACTGGAAAAACCATAGCCTTCACTAGATGGACCTTTGTTGGCAAAGTAATGTCTCTGCTTTTCAATATGCTATCTAGGTTGGTCATAACTTTTCTTCCAAGGAGTAAGCGTCTTTTAATTTCATGGCTGCAGTCACCATCTGCAGTGATTCTGGAGCCCCCCAAAATAAAGTCTGACACTGTTTCCACTGTTTCCCCATCTATTTGCCATGAAGTCATGGGACCAGATGCCATGATCTTCGTTTTCTGAATGTTGAGCTTTAAGCCAACTTTTTCACTCTCCTCTTTCACTTCAATCAAGAGGCTTTTTAGTTCCTCTTCACTTTCTGCCATAAGGGTGGTGTCATCTGCATATCTGAGGTGATTGATATTTCTCCCAGCAATCTTAATTCCAGCTTGTGTTTCTTCCAGCTCAGCATTTCTCATGATGTATTCTGCATATAAGTTAAATAAGCAGGATGAGACTATACAGACTTGTTGTACTCCTTTTCCTATTTGGAACCAGCCAAGATGGGCAGGTCATGGTAGAGTGGTCTGACAGAATGTGGTCCACTGGAGAAGGGAATGGCAAACCACTTCAGTATTCTTGCCTTGAGAACACCATGAACAGTATGAAAAGGCAAAATGAGAGGATAAAGAGGAACTTTCCAGGTCAGTAGGTGCCCAATGCTACTGGAGATCAGTGGAGAAATAAGTCCAGAGAGAATGAAGGGATGGAGCCAAAGCAAAAACAATACCCAGTTGTGGTTGGGACTGGTGATAGAAGCAAGGTCTGATGCTGTAGAGAGCAATATTGCAGAGGAAACTGGAATGTCAGGTCCATGAATCAAGGCAAATTGAGAGTGATCAAACAGGAGATGGCAAGAGTGAACATCGACATTCTAGGAATCAGCAAACCAAAATGGACTGGAATGGGTGAATTTAACTCAGATGACCATTATATCTACTACTGCAGGCAATAATCCCTTAGAAGAAACGGAGTAGCCATCATTTTCAACAAAAGAGTCCAAAATGCAGTACTTGGATGCAATCTCAAACATGACAGAATGATCTCTGTTCATCTCCAAGGCAAACCATTCAATATCACAGTAATCCAAGTCTATGCCCCAACCCGTAACGCTGAAGAAGCTGAAGTTGAACGGTTCTATGAAGACCTACAAGATCTTTTAGAACTAACACCCCCAAAAGATGTCCTTTTCATTATAGGATACTGGAATGCAAAAGCAACCCCATAATTGGATCTATATTTGTAAGATAATCAACCAGGTGAAGTACAAGAAATGGGACCAGGGTTCATCCACGATGCTGATAGCTTGCTAGCTCTCTGAAATTTGGTGGAAGTTGCCTGATGCTCCACTCCACCTCCAAGTAAACCCAAACTCTCTTCAAAGAAACTGTTTTTCACTGTAAGAACTCTTCAAGTTTTACTCAACTATTCAAAAGGTGTGTAAATATTTTATAAGTACAATTTGAAATATTTTTATATTTTTAATTAGAGAGATATTGTTTAAATCTTTGGTAAATGCCACATCAGCTAGTTGAGTATGGTAGTACCTTTTTAATTGGCATTCACTTTTAGAAATTTACAGCATTGTGGTGGAAAAACATCATATGTGAAGTAGGCCCCCTTCATGGATCATAGCCTGTCATGGCAATGAGGCTTACATAACTCAGTGAAGCACCGCAGGGCCACTCAAAACGGACAGGTAACAGTGAAGAGTTCTGACAAAATCTGGTCCGCTGGAGGAAGAAATGGCAACCCACTCTAATATTCTTGCTTAGAGATCCCATGGAAAGTATGAAAAGGCAAAAAGATATAACACCAGAAGATGAGCCCCACAGGTCCTCAGGTCTCCAATATGCTACAGGGGAAGAGCAAAAGGCAATTACTAATAGCTCCAGAAAGAAAGAAGAGGCTGGGCAGAGCAGAAATGATGCTCAGTTGTATATGTATCTGGTAGTTAAAGTCTGATGCTGTAAGAACAATATGGCATAGGATCCCAGAATGTCAGGTCCATGAATCAAGGTAAACTGGATGTGGTCAAGCAGGAGATGGCAAGAGTAAACATCAACATCATGGGAATCAGTGAACTAAAATGGATGGGAATGGGTGATTTTAATTTAGATGACCATTATACCTACTACTGCAGGCAAGAATCCCTTAGAAGAAATCGAGTAGCCTTCATAGTCAACAAAAGAGTCCAAAATGCATTACTTGGATGCAACATCAAAAACAACTGAATAATCTCAGTTCATTTCTAAGGCAAAACATTTAACATCACAGTAAAACAAGTCTATGCCCCAATCTATGAAGCTGAAGTTCCAATATTTGGCTACCTGATGTGAAGAGTCAACTCACTGGAAAAGACCTGATGCTAGGAAAGATCCAAGGCAGGAAGAGAAGGGGATGACAGAGAATGAAATGGTTGGATGGCATCACCAACCCAATGGACATGAAGTTGAGCAAGCTCCAGGAGATGGTGAAGGACAGGGAAGCCTGGTGTACTGCAGTTCATGGGGTCATAGAGAGAAACAACTGAGTAACTGAACAACAATGCCCCAACCACGGATGCCAAAGAAGCTGAAACTGAATGGGTCTGTAAAAATCTACAACATCTTCTAGAACTAACACTGGAAAAAAAAAAAAAAGTTGTCCTTTTGATCATAGGGGATTGAAATGTAAAAGGAAGAAGTTAAGAAATACCAGGAATAACAGGCAAGACTGGCCTTTGAGTACATAACGATGCAGGGCAAGGGCTAATGGAGTTTTGCATATTGGTCATAGCAAACACCCTTTTCCAAACACCCAAGAGATGACTCTACACATGGCCATCACCAGATGGTCAATACTGAAACCAGATTGATTATATTCTTTGCAGCTGAAGATGGAAAAGCTCTATACAGTCAGTAAAAGCAAGACCTAGAGCTGACTATGGCTCAGATCATGAGCTCCTTATTGCAAAATTAAGGCTTAAATTGAAGAAAATAGGGAAAACAACTAGGTCATTCAGGTATGACCTAAATCAAATCCCCTATGATTATATAGTGGAGGGGCAAATATATTTAAGGGGTTAGATCTGAAAGACAGAGTGCCTGAAGAACAATGGACAGAAATACCTAACACTGTACAAGAGGCAGTGACCAAAACTGTTCCAAAGAAAGAGAATGTGAAAAATAAAGTGATTGTCTGAGGAGGCTTTACAAATAGCTGTAGAAAGAAGAGAAGTGAAAGGCAAGGAAGACTGAAAAAATATACCCAACTGAATGCAGAGTTCCAGAGATAGCAAGGAGAGGTAAGAAAGCCTTTTTAAGTGAACAGTGCAAAGAAATAGAGGAAAAGGATAGAATGAGAAAGACTAGAGATTTTTCAAGAAAATAAGAAATACCAAAGAAACATTTCATGCAAAGATGGGCATGATAAAGGACAGAACTGGTAAGGACCGAACAGAAGCAAAATAGATTTAGAGAAGAGGTGGCAAAAATACACAGAAGCAATACGCATAAAAGTTCTTAATGACCTGGATAACCACTATGGTATAGTTACTCACCTAGAGCCAGACATCCTGGAGTGTGATGTCAAGTGGGCCTTAGAAAGCATTGTTAAGAACAAAGCTAGTGGAGGTGACGGAGTTCTAGCTGAGCTATTTCAAATCCTTAAAGATGATGTGCTTAAAGTGCTGCATTCAACAGGTCAGAAAATTTGGAAAACCCAGCCGTGTCCATAGGACTAGTAAAGGTCAGTTTTCATTACAATCCCAAAGAAAGGCAATGCCAAAAAATGTTCAAACTACCATGCAACTGAGCTCCTTTCACATGGGAGCAAGGTTATGCTCAAAATCTTTCAAGCTAGACTTCAGCAGTATGTGAACTGAGAACTTTCAGATGTACAAGCTGAATTCAGAAAAAGCAGAAATCAGAGATCAAATTGCCAACATTCATTGAATAATGGAGAAAGCAAGGGAATTCCAGAAAAACATCTACTGCTGCATTGACTATGCTATAGCCTTTGACTGTTGTGGATCACAATAAACAGTGGAAAATTCTTAAAGAGATGGGAATACTAGATCACCTTACCTGCCTCCTGAGAAAACTGTATGCAGGTCAAGGAGCAACAGTTAGAACTGGACATGGAACTGGTTCAAAACTGGCAAAGGAGTACATCAAGGCAGTATGTTGCTACCATGCTTATTTTCCTTAACTTCTATGCAGAATCAGTTCAGTTCAGTTGCTCAGTTGCGTCCGACTCTTTGCGACCCTATGAATTGCAGCATGCCAGGCCTCCCTGTCCATCACCATCTCCTGGAGTTCACTCAGACTCATGTCCATCGAGTCCGTGATGCCATCCAGCCATCTCATCCTCGGTCGTCCCCTTCTCCTCCTGCCCCCAATCCCTCCCAGCATCAGAGTCTTTTCCAATGAGTCAACTCTTCTCATGAGGTGGCCAAAGTACTGGAGTTTCAGCTTTAGCATCATTCCTTCCAAAGAAATCCCAGGGTTGATCTCCTTCAGAATGGACTTGTTGGATCTCCTTGCAGTCCAAGGGACTCTCAAGAGTCTTGTGAAATGGCATGCTGGATGAAACACAAGCTGGAATCAAGATTGCCAGAAGAAATATAACCAACCTCAGGACAGAAAGGGAAGAGGAACTAAAGAGTTTCTTGATGAGGGTGAAAGAGGAGAGTGAAAAAACTGGCTTAAAACTCAACATTCAAAAAATGAAGGTCATGCCATTTGGTTCCATCACTTCATGGCAGACAGAAGCAGAAAACAGGGAAGCAGTGACAGACTTTGTTTTCTTGGACTTCAGTATTGCTGCCAACAGTGACTGCAGCTATGAAATTAAAAGATGTTTGCTCCTTGGAAGAAAAGCTATGACTAACTTAGCATTTTAGGGCTTCCCTTGTAGCTCAGTTGGTAAAGACTCTGCCTGCAATGCCGGAGACCTGGGTTCGATTCCTGGGTCGGGAAGATCCCCTGGAGAAGGAAATAACAACCCACTCCACTATTCTTGCCTGGAGAATCCCTTGGACAGAGGAGCCTGGCAGGTTACAGTCTATGGGGTCACAAGAGTTGGACATGTCTTAGTGACTAAACCACCAACAACTTAGCATTTTAAAAAGCGGAGACATCACTTTGTTGAGATAGGTCCATATAATGAAAACTATGGTTTTTCTAGTAGTCATGTACAGATGTGAAAGTTGGACTGTAAAGAAGGCTAAGTGCTGAAGAATTGATGCTTTTGAAGTGTGGTGGTGGTAAAGACTCTTGAGAGTCCCTTGGACTGCAAGGAGGTCAAACAAATCCTAAAGGAAATCAACCCTGAATATTCATTGGAAAATCTGAAGCTGAAGCTCCAATACTTTGATCACCTGGTGCAAAGAGCCAACTCACTGGAAAAGACCCTGATGCTGGAAAAGATTGAAGGCAAAAGGTGAAAGGAGCAACAGAGGATGAAATGGCTAGATAGTATTACCAACTCAATGGATATGAATCTGAGCAAACTCCAGGAGACAGTGGGGAACAGAAGAGCCTCATATATTGCAGTCCATGAGTTTGCAAAGACTTGGACACAACTTAGCGACTGAGCAACAGCACCAATTCCCAATGTGTATGTCACGAGGCTTTCCCCCATACCAATAGGCAATTCTCCAACACAAGCTGGGTGTCCTGCAATTCAACTTAATTCTCAGAACTAGCCAAAGAAGATAGCATCAGATCCCACAAGTTGAGTGCTCAGTCCCACCTGACTGCTTCACACTCTCTGCTTCAGATGCCAGTCATTAAGTCCAAGTGACCAAGTACACTTTTGATCCACGAGCTAAAGATTGGGAGTTCAAATGACCCCATTCCCTGGGTTGTATTAACTTACTACAGTGTCATACAGAACTCAAATATTTTACTAACTAAATACTAGTCGTCTAAACTACTTACTTACTAGTTTAATTACAGAGGGACATAATTTAGGAATAGCCAGAAGGAAGAGATCCATAGTGAAAGGTAAGGAGAAAGCACAGAGAGCATGAAATGATAATGAGGTAACTTTCTGGAATGCATGGACCATAATGTTCCATAGTTTTGATAGAGGTTTGTGCTGCACAAGTGAATGCATTTATCAAAACTCATGGAAGATACACTTAAAATATGTGCATTTTATGTACATTTTATATAAAATACATGCTAAAATATTTGAGGAAGTTGATGAGATGTTTACAACCTTCTTTCAATGAGTAGAAACTAAGGTGAATTAATGGATGAATAGAGAGGGACAGATAGGATAGTTGAGAAAGCATAGTAAAATGTAATGGGCAGATGCTAGGTAGCAGCTCTTTGGCAGGGGGAGGGGGGTTCACTGAAATGTTTGATTTTTTTTTTCAATTTTGATGCATATTCAAGAGTTTGCATAATAAGCAGTTGGAAAACTGCAGCATAAAAGGCACATGTGATTTATTCAGTCTGTCTAGCATTTTTGATCTTAATGAAAGTAATAGAGACTGAATTAAATTGTATTTAATTTCAATTCTGACTTTTCATATGTACCAACTATTCATAATAGTGAAAGCAGTTACCTGCATGGGTTTCTTTTAGAACTCAGTTAACATTGATTTGTCCATTGCTGCAGACTGTATTAATACTAACAACTAAGAATAAATTAGTGTTTGCTCTTTATGAATAAGTTCAATAACCTGCTCCTTTCATTTCTACTTTCTTTAAATGTGTTCTAATTAAAAGCTATTAATGTTTGTATTTCCTGGCAATTTTATTTTTTCATTCATATTCAAATTACCACATTACTGAAAGGTATGTATTTCCTAATAAATGTCAGATTTTATTGTTTGTTGTTTCTATTTAAGAGTTTAATGACTCTACTTGGATGTTCAAAACTTAAAAAAAAAAATCATAGTTCAACAATCTACCATGCCCTATTTTTCAGATATGAACTGTTCTAATACAAAGCACTAGCTAATGGTCCCGAAAATGGTTAGGTTCACTGAGGTGTCGAAAGAACATATGAAAACTACTATCTGAATTTATTTTTCTTAAAAAATATTTATTCATGTTTAGTCTATTGATTGACCAGGACATGCTTGCTTGGTCTTTATCAGTCACATATCACATGCAGTATTTGAATTTCCTTACAAAAGAATGATATGCAATGTGGAAGAGTTGGCAGTTATGTTATTGTCTTATATTGTAGTTCATAATTGATTATGTAAATGGTTTATAAATATTAATTTTAATTAAGAAAACTCATAGAAAAGGACACTTGGTTTAAAAGACTTCTTTAAAAAGCAGGCAAGAAATGAAGGAAAAACAATCTGTGAAATGAAAGTAATATTAATAAATGTGAACATGAGAAAATGATAAAACCAACTTATCTTCCTAGCCACAAAACTGGAGCACTTCAGAGCCTCATTATGCAATAAAGATGATGTTCTAAAGTGATCTGACCAAAAGTCACCTAAAAGTACAGTTATCAAGAAGACGACTATTTGAAATTATATGCACTACTATTAATGATGAACTTTGCCCTAAAGGAATTTTCATGTCTTGAGATAATAACTCATAATAGTATAAAGTGTTCATGGGATCAAGACTTTTTAAGCATGGAGAAAATGAAGACAAATCTCTGCAACTTACTTTTTTTTTAGTCAGTTAAGCTTTTATTTTTGTGAGAGGGTTCAAAGGAGAGCTTTAATACAGGTGAGACTTGAGGCTTTTCAAGCAGATCTAAGTCTTGATGAAGTGATTCAAACTCAAACCCCGAACACATAATCATGGTAGGCCCCAGTGTCTTCAAAAACTTATACTTGATGCTTTCCCAAAGTGCTAGGTTTTGAATGCCAAAATACAAACTGATTCATGTTTTTGTCCTTGGATTTCTTTACATGAAGTACATGTTAGCATACACAGATATTAGAGTTCTGCAAAACTGCCTGGAATCCATGTTTCCAGGAGGACCACTGACGCCCCACCCCACCCATCATGATCCCTCCACAACAAGGTCTGCAATTTTTAAATGGGACATTAAAAGTCATTTGATACGTAATATTGTACTTTACATAATTTAACATAAATTATAAATTTTTAAAAGTCTTTTTTGAATAAAAGACATGAAAACTCCCAAAAAACTGAACAAAGACTTGTTCTTCTATAGTAGAGGGCTGGAGTAATATATGACAAATAAACATAAATGCATTTAATTAGAAGACAAAATGAATTTCCAGAAGATCTGAACAAACAAGGGTGGGAGGGATAGAAGTTAGTTGATGAAAATACCCATATTCAATTACAATCCAATTTATGGTATTTTCTAGATTTCACTTCAGTAAGGACTAATGTTGAAGCTGAAACTCCAATATTCTGGCCACCTGATGCAAAGAATGACTCATTTGAAAAGACCCTGATGCTGGGAAAGATTGAAGGTAGGAGGAGAAGGGGATGACAGGATGAGATGATTGGATGGCATCACCAACTCAATGGACATGAGTTTGAGTAAACTCTGGGAGTTGGTGATGGATAGGGAGGCCTGGCGTGCTGTGATCCATGGGGTCGCAAGGAGTTGGACATGACTAAGTGACTGGACTGAACTGAATGAAATACATAAAGAATTACATTTTCTATGATCCTCTAAAGAAAAATATAGAGAAGAAATAGATCTTAAATAATGGCTCTAATAAAATCCATCTTTATTGAAATACTTATAAGCACTCATAGAGCAGCATACTTGATTATAATGAAGAGAGGAGTCCAGGATGAGAGAATCACACATGAATTCATTTCATCCTTTTTCAGAGACAAGATATTGCACTGGAATATGTATTTTGGATGGATATGCTTCAGTTGGAAATGCCCTCATTTTGTGATGGAATGCCAAAGAACTACTGCAAAATTACCTTCACATTAATTTTATACTAGTTGGCTAAACCTAAAATTGAAAACTTCTGACAAGCATTATCAGTCATGAGTTTTAGCTGATGTGGTTCTGACTTTCTGACTGGAGCAACGTGTCCAAAGTCTGGCTACAGATACTCTGTGTGAGAACATTTGTGATCACAGTCTTGTGTGTTCAGAACAAAGCAGTTGGATGATTACATTGTTGTCGTAAGAGTTGTGAGGGAGTTGTAAAATATAGCAACTCTGTCAACCTACAGAATGAAGTGTCAGAGATTCCTTTCTAGACGTGGAAAACAACACTCAGGTTATCTCCTTTAAGCTCTCATAATGTAAACACTGAATAAATCCCTGTTAAAATCAATGAACACATCAACGAATTAACAAATAACATACAGTTTCAAATATAACACAAAAATGCTATTATCTCCTCTTCCATAACTGTTTTAATTATACATAATTAATCCTAAGAAGGGACTTTCCAGGAAAGAATCTGCCTGCAATGCAAGATGCAGGTTCGATCCCTGGGAAGATCCCATGAAGAAGGAAATTGAAACCCACTCCAGTATTCTTGCCTTGAAAGTCCCATGGACAGAGGAGCCTGGTGAGCTACAGTCGATGGGGTGGCAAAAGAGTTGGATATGACTTAGCAATTAAACAACAACAAAATCCTAAGAAGAGCAATGTCACTGAAAAGTTTTAAAGATAAAATCTATAATAAATCAGTTCCGTTCAGTCACTCAGTTGTGTCCTACTCTTTGCGACCCCGTGGACTGTAGCACACCAGGCCTCAACTTCTGGAGTTTACCCAAATTCATGTCCATTGAGTCGGTGATGCCATCAAACCATCTCATCCTCTGTCATCCTCTTCTCCTGCCTTCAATCTTTCCCAGCATCAGGGTCATTACCAATGAGTCGGTTCCTCACATCAGGTGGCCAAAGTATTGGAGTTTCAGCTTCAACATCAGTCCTTCCAATGAACACCCAGGACTGATCTCCTTTAGGATGGACTGGTTAGATCTCCTTGCAGTCCTAGGGATTCTCAAGAGTCTTCTCCAACACCACAGTTCAAAAGCATCAATTATTTGGTGCTCAAATTTCTTTATAGTCCAACTCTCACATCCATACATGACTACTGGAAAAACCACAGCCTTGACTAGATGGACCTTTGTTGACAAAGTCATGTCTCTGCTTTTTAATATGCTGTCTAGGTTGGTCATAACTTTCCTTCCAAGAAGTAAGTGTCTTTTAACTTCATGGCTGTAATCACCATCTATAGTGATTTTGGAGCCCCCCTAAAATATCTGCCACTGTTTCCCCATCTATTTGCCATGATGTAATGGGACTAGATGCCACGATCTCAGTTTTCTGAATGTTGAGCTTTAAGCCAACTTTTTCACTCTCCTCTTTCATTTTAATCAAGAGGCTCCTTAGTTCCTCTTTGCTTTCTGCCATAAGGGTGGTTTCATCTGTGTATCTGAGGTTATTGATATTTCTCCCAGCAATCTTGATTCCAGCTTGTGCTTCTTCCAGCCCAGCATTTATCATGATGTATTCTGCGTATACATTAAATAAGCAGGATGACAATATACAGCCTTGACGTACTCCTTTTCCTATTTGGAAAAAGTCTGTTGTTCCATGTCCAGCTCTAAGTGTTGCTTCCTGACCTACATATAGGTTTCTCAAGAGGCAGGTCAGGTGGTCTGGTATTCCCATCTCTTTCGGAATTCTCCACAGTTTGTTGTGATCCACACAATCAAAGGCTTTGGCATAGTCAATAAAGCAGAAATAGATGTTTTTCTGGAACTCTCTTGCTTTTTCCATGATCCAGCGGATGTTGGAATTTGATCCCTGGTTCCTCTGCCTTTTCTAAAACCAGCTTGAACATCTGCAAGTTCATGGTTCACGTATTGCTGAAGCCTGGCTTGGAGAATTTTGAGCATTACTTTACTAGCATGTGAGATGAGTGCAATTGTGTGGTAGTTTGAGCATTCTTTGGCATTGCCTTTCTTTGGGATTGGAATGAAAACTGACCTTTTCCAGGCCTGTGGCCATTGCTGAGTTTTCCAAATTTGCTGGCATAGTGAGTGCAGCACTTTCGTAGCATCATCTTTCAGGATTTGAAATAGCTTAACTGGAATTCCATCTCCTCCACTAGCTTTGTTCATAGTGATGCTTTCTAAGGACCACTTGACTTCACACTCCCGGATGTCTGGCTCTATGTGAATGATCACACCATCGTGATTATCTGGGTCATGATCATGAGCAGTTTATTAACCTGATGAAAATTAGATGAAGAATGCTTCAGGCAGAGAAAAATAAGTTTGAAACATCAGAAAAAGGAAATGATTTGCAGCATTAGGGTAATTTCCTTCAAATTTCTTCCATTTTACACTTCTACAAAAAAATTTGTGAATGTGCAGTGCCAACAGCTAGCTAGCCTTTTTTCCTTCTCTTCCTCCACCCTGCTTCCCTTCCTTCCTTCCTTCCTTTCTCCTTACTTTAGATCATATGTATTATTTATTAGTTAAACAGATACTATGTTTAAACAAAATAGGTACTAATAAAGGATGAGATAGAATGTTCTGCTTGTTTCCTCTTCATATATCAATATATTAGCTGTCATACCCCAAAGATCAATGCATCCTGAACAGGAAATTATTTTATTAGAAAATCTGAAAGATCAATGTGTCTGAAGCCTAAGAATCCATGATGAGACTTATAAAAGCTGAGCCAAAGGTAGGCAGTAGCTCAGTCATGAGGAGAAGGCAATGGCCCCCCACTCCAGTACTCTTGCCTAGAAAATCCCATGGGCGAAGGAGCATGGTAGGCTGCAGTCCATGGGGTCACAAAAAGTCAGACATGACTGAGCGACTTCACTTTCACTTTTCACTTTCATGCATTGGAGAAGGAAATGGCAACCCACTCCAGTGTTCTTGCCTGGAGAATCCCAGGGACAGGGGAGCCTGGTGGGCTGCCGGCTATGGGGTCGCACAGAGTCGGACACGACTGAAGTGACTTAGCAGTAGCAGCAATAGCTCAGTCATGAAGGTCCTCATGTTACAGATTTTAAGCTTTTGAATTTTTCACTAGATTAACTGAACACCAATGAAGATTTAGAGAACCCCATTTCATGTATAATACTGAAGCTACTATACGGAGAATGGATTGAATAAGAATGGGAGAAAAAGAAAAAAGATAATATTATGGTAATGTAGGAAAGAAATGATGCAGATTTGGATTAGACTGTTGCAGGGGCAGTGGAAAAAAATGTGATTAGAGATATATTTTAGAGGTAGATTTGTCAAGCCTTTTGATGTGAAAAAATGTATTATATACTCAAGATGGTGAAGTTGTAGGACATGAAGCTCACCTTCTAACACAAATCTGTCAAAAACACACCTCTATGTGGAATAATTCTCAAAGAATATCTACTGAATGCTGGCAGAAGACCTCATACTTCAAAGAGGGCAAGAAAACAATAACTGTGTAGGACAAAAGAAAAGAAAAAGAAATAGAAAAAGGAATTGGGATGGGACTTGCATCCCTGGGAGGGAGCTACAAAAGAGGAAAGGTTCTCACACAATGGGATTTCCCATACTGGCAGGGAGAACTGCTGGGACAGAAGGAGAGCTTCAGAGCATCAAGAGGAGCATAGCAACTAGTCTGTGGCTTTCAGAACAGAGGGAAACCTGCACAGATGATCAGTGTGGCCACCCTGCACTCCCCAGACTGAGAGGTGTGTCCACTAGTGTGGATGGGGGCCAGGTGCTGCAGATCAGACCCGAGGAGGGGACTGAGGGTGGCGCTACAGAAACTGCCTGAAGGGGATGGATCGAGTGTGACCAAAACTGAGGGTGTACAAGGAGGAAGCCTGGCCTGCTGTAGAGACCAAGAATCATTGCTTGGAAGGTGAGTGAGGAGAGGGGCAAGACCTGCCATTGCCTTTTCCCCTGTGTGCTCTGATCCCCACATAAACTCTGGAAACAGGCATGAGTCGCCATTGCAGATTTCAGGAGTAGTCACAACCTGCCATCACAACCTCCCGGGCTACAGGAGTGGTCATGAGCCCCTGTCACTAGCCTCCTGGGCTCCAGGAGCACACCCAAGCTGCCACCACCACCACCACCAAGAACCCCAGAAGCAGGCACCAGCTGCTGCATCAGCACACCCCCTATCAAGGGGATAATGGCCAGTACACTCTGAGGAAGGGCTTCCTGGTGGCTCAGACAGTAAAGAATCTGCCTGCAATAGGGGAGACCTGGGTTCAATCCCTGGGTTGGGAAGATTCCCCTGGAGAAGGGAACAGCTACCCACTCAAGAATTCTGACTTGAAGAATTCCATGGACAGAGGAGCCTGGCATACTACAGTCCATGGGGTCGCAAAAACTCAGACATGACTGAGTGACTTTTACTTTCACACTCTGAGGAAAGAGGCATCACGCATCCGTACTAAAAATGGCTCCTGCACCAAAATTATTAAACCCATACAACTACACAGGGACACTACACACATAAATAAACCCCAAAGACCACAATAGATAAATGTTTCTCCTATACTCACAAAGAGAGGTGTAAGTAAAATGAAGAAGCAGTGGAACTGCTCTCAGTTAAAAGACTAAGAGATTTCTCCTGAAAGAATAAGCTGTGAGACAGACCTTTTCAGTCATGTAGATACTAACTTCAAAAAAGGAGATAATGAAAATACTGAAGGAATTAAGAAAGGCTATCAACAGAAATGCAGAGACCTATAAAAGGAAACAAACTATTAATATAAACAGGAGCCAAGAAAAATCAGAAAATTCATTTGTTGAAAGCTGCGGTAAAGGCAATGAATAGCAGAATGAATAATACAAAAGAATGAATAAGTGCTGTGGAAGGTAGAATAATAGAAACAACCCAATTAGAACAGCAGACAGAAAGCCAATTGAAAACCAAAAAACAAAAGCAATATAAGAGACTTGTGGGATAATACAGTGTGCCAATCTACTAATAATAGGGATCCTAGAAGGGAAAGAAAGAGAACAGGAGATAGAAATTATGGCTAAAAGTTTCCCAAAATTACAGAAGGAAACAGATCTAGGTACAGAGGGTCCCAAACAATTTAAACCCAAACAGATCTACACCAACCCATTTTATAATGAAAATGGCAAAAGTTAAAAATAGAGTTCCAAAGGCAACAAGAAGAAAACAAAACAATTAGAAGGGAACCCCCACAAGGATATCAGCTAATTTTTTTTAAACAGAAATGCTGAAGGCCACAGGGAGTGGCGAGATACATTCAAAATCCTAAAAGGGGAAAAATCTATTACCAGAAAGATTATCATTCAGAATAGAAGGAGAGAATAAATTTCTCAGACAAGCCAAAACTAAATGAGTACAGCAATACTAAAGCTATCGTAAAGGAAATATTGAAAGGTCTACTTTAAATAGAAAAAAAAGAAAAAGAATCTATAGGGTTGGAAAGCAAATCACCTAAATAAGCCCATACACAGGTTACAGAAAAGAAATTTTTGTGAAGCTGAGGATAACCACAATGAAGAGCAAAAGGATGAACATGAAGATGTAAAAGAGGACATCAAAATCATAAGATGTGCAGGAAGAGAGTTTCATTTCCTAGCATGTGTTTGAGCCTATATGGTGACCAGTCTAAGGGAAATAGATGTAGGAAGGAATTAGCATTCTTAAAAAACAGGTGACCACAAATCAAAAAACATACAAAAGATTCACAAAAGCCCCCAGAAGAGAATACAAGTATAATACAAAACAAAATCATCAAAACATGAAAGGAAAGAGAAAAAGAATGGAAGAAATATAAGATCATTGAGAAAATAAGGCTTAACATAGCAATAATACATATCTATCAATCATTACCTTAAATGTCAATGGACTAGATGTTCCAATCAAAAAACACAGATGGGTAGATTGTATAAAAACCAAGATCCTACAATATGCTACTTACAAGAAACCCACTTTAAGACAAGGGACACATACATATTGAAAATGAGGAAATGGAAAAAGATATTTCACACAAATGGAAATGACAAGAAAGCAGATATCAGACAAAATAAGACTTTAAAATATAGATCATTAATAAAGATAATTAAGGGCACTATATGATAAAACAATCAAAACAGTAGAGGACTTTGGACTCAACATATATGCACCTAATATAGCAGTACCCAAATACATAAAACAAATGCAAACCACCGTAAAGGGAGAAACTGATGGGAATTCAATAGTACTAGGAGACTTTAACACCCTGCTCACATCAAAGGACAGATCTAGACAGCATATCAATAGGGCAACAGAGATCCTAAGTGATACAATGGAACAGTTAGACAGAGTTGATATTTTCAAAGCATTACATCCAAAACAAACAGAATACACATTCTTTTCAAATGTACTTGGAACATTCTCTAGGATGGATCACATAGGAAGGCACAAAATAACTCCAAAATTTGAGAACAGAAATTATCTCAGGCATTTTTTTCTCACCACAATGGCAGAAAACAAGAAATCAACCACAAAAAGAAATCAGAGAAAAATTACATGAGGACTAAACATGCTATTAAAAAACCAATGGGTCAGTGATGAAATCAAGGAGAAAATTAAAAAATATTTTGAGACAAATGGCAATGAAAACACAACCATACAAAATATGTGGGATGCAGCAAAAGCAGTTCTTAGAGGGCAGTTCACAGTGATGCAGCCTTTCCTCAAAAGACAAGAAAAATCTCAAATAAACAATCTAAACTAGCACTTAAAAGAATTAGAAGAAGCAGAACAAATAAAACCTAAAGTCAGCAGAAGGAAGGAAATAACAGAGGTCAGAGAGACAATAAATAAAAGAGACTAAAAAACAATAGGAAAAAAAATCAGTAAAACCAAGATCTTGGTTTTGTTTTTTGTGTTTTTTTTTGAAGGATAAACAAAATTGACATTCCTTTGGCCAGGTTTACCAAGAAGAAAACAGACAGCTCAAATGAAGTAAGAAATGAAAACAGATAAAACAACTGATACTGCAAACACACAAAACCATGAGGGAATACTATGTACAATAATATGCCAACAAATTTGACAACCTAGAGAAATGGGCAAGTTTATAAAAATAAACACCCCACCAAATCTGAATCAAGAAGAAATAGATAACTTGAACAGACCAATCAGTAAAGTGAAATAAAATGTGTAATTTTTAAAAACCCTCTACAAACAAAAGTCCAGAACCAAATGATTTCCCAGGCAAATTCTAGCAAACATACAAAGAACTTATACTGACCCTTCTCAAACTCTCCCAAAATGCTGAAGAAGAAGGAACACTCCCAAAGACATTCTATGAAGCCACCATCACCCTGAGACCAAAACCAGACAAGGACACCACCAAAAAGAGAAAATTAAATCAATATCTTTATGAATATGGATGTAAAAATTCTCAAAAAAATATCAGCAAACTGAATCCAACAATACATAAAAAAGGTCATACACCTCAACTGAGTGGGATTCATCCCAGGTTCACAATGGTGGTTCAATATATGCAAAATCAATGAGATAAAATAACGAACAAGAGGCAAAAACCACATGATCATCTTAATAGATACAAAAAAAGTACTTGACAAAATTCAACACCCATTCATGATAAAAACTCTGAACAAAGTGGGTATAGACTGAACATATCTTAACATAATAAAAGCTATGTATGACAAACCCACAGTCAATATAATACACAACTGTGAAAAACTGAAAACATTCCTATTTAACTCTGGATCAAGACAAGGATGTCCACTCTCACCTCTTCTACTCAACATAGTATTGAAGTCATAGCCACAGCAACTTGGAAGGGAAGATGTAAAACTATCATATGCAGATGCTGCTGCTGCTACTGTTGCTAAGTTGCTACAGTCGTGTCTGGCTCTGTGCAACCCCAGAGATGGCAGCCCACCAGGCTCCCCCATCTCTGGGATTCTCCAGGCAAGAACACTGGAGTGGGTTGCCATTGCCTCCTCCAATGCATGAAAGTGAAGAGTGAAATTGAAGTCGCTCAGTTGTGTCCGACTCTTAGCAACCTCATGGACTGCAGCCTACCAGGCTCCTCTGTCCATGGGATTTTCCAGGCAAGTGTATTGAGATGGGGTGCCATTGCCTTCTCCATATGCAGATGACATGCTACTAAATATAGAAAACCCTGAAGACTTCAGACAAAAACTACTAGAAGTGATAAACAAATTCAGCAAGATACAAGATTAACAGTATCAAGGTTAACACGGTACAAGATTAACATAAACTAGTTGGTTGCACGTCTTTAACAATGAAATATCAGAAAGGGGAGGTTAAAAGACAATACCTTTTAAAATTGTACCCCTCAAAATAAAATATTCAGGAATAAGCCTGACCAACAAGGTGGCTTACATGGTGAGAACTATAAACCTTAATAAAGGGAAATGAGGATGACTAAAAGTAATGGAAAGATAGTCCATGCTCTTGAATTGGAAGAATTAATACTGTTAAAATGGACACATGATACAAAGCAACCTAAGGGCTTACTGTGATCCCTATCAAATTACCCATGACATTTTTCACAGGCCTAGCACAAATAATCCTAAAATTTATATGAAACCATAAAAGATCCACAATTTCAAAGCAATCCTGAAGAAAAAGAAAAAGCAGGAGGCATAACCCTCCCAGACTTCAGGCAATACTATAGAACTTCAGTAATCAAACCATGGTATTGGTACAAAAACAGATCTTATGGATCAATGGAACAGAATTGAGAGCCCCCAAATAAACCCACACACCTATGGTCAGGACTTCCCTGTAGCTCAAACAGTAAAGAATCTGCCTGTGATGCAGGAGACCTGGGTTTGATCCCAGGGTTGGGAAGATCCTCTGGCGAAGGGAATGGTAATCCACTCCAGTATTCTTGCATCGAGAATTCCATGGACAGAGGAGCCAAGCAGGTTACAGTCCATGGGATTGCAAAGAGTCAGACAGGACTGTGTGACTAACTCACTTTTTCACTTTTCGTTTCTTTTTTTTAATTTCTTTTTTAAAATTTAAATTTATTTATTTTATTAGAGGTTAATTACTTTACATTATTGTATTGGTTTTGCCATACATCAACATGAATCAGCCACGGGTGTACACGTGTTCCCAATCCTGAACCCCCCCACCTGCCTCCCTCCCCGTACCATCCCTCTGGGTCATCCCAGTGCACCAGCCCCAAGCATCCTGTATCCTGCATAGAACCTGGACTGGCGATTCATTTCTTATATGATATTATACATGTTTCAATGCCATTCTCCCAAATCACCACCCCCTCCTCAACAGAGTCCAAAAGTCTGTTCTATACATCTGAGTCTCTTTTGCTGTCTCGCATACAGGGTTATCATTACCATCTTTCTAAATTCCATATATATATGCGCTAGTATACTGTATTGGTGTTTTTCTTTCTGGCTTACTTCACTCTGCATAATCAGCTCCAGTTTCATCCACCTCATTAGAACTGATTCAAATGTATTCTTTTTAATGGCTGAGTAATACTCCATTGTGTATATGTACCACAGCTTTCTTCTCCATAGTGGCTGTAGTAGTTTGCATTCCCACCAACAGTGTAAGAGGGTTCCCTTTTTTCCACATCCTCTCCAGCATTTATTGCTTGTAGACTTTTGGATTGCAGCCATTCTGACTGATGTGAAATGGTACCTCATTGTATTTTGATTTGCATTTCTCTGCTAATGAGTGATGTTGAACATCTTTTCATGCATTTGTTAGCCATCTGTATGTCTTTGGAGAAATGTCTATTTAGTTCTTTGGCCCATTTTTTGATTGGGTCATTTATTTTTTTGGAATTGAGCTGCAGGAGTTGCTTGTATATTTTTGAGATTAGTTGTCTGTCAGTTGCTTCATTTGCTATTATTTTCTCCCATTCTGAAGGCTTTCTTTTCACCTTGCTTATAGTTTCTTTTTTTGTGCAGAAGCTTTTAATTTTCATACACACACACATACACACACACAGGCTTCCATGGTGGGGAGGGAGGTGGGAGGGGGGTTCAGGATGGGGAACACATGTATACCTGTGGTGGATTCATATTGATGTATGGCAAAACCAATATTGTAAAGTAATTAACCTCCAATCAAAATAAATACATTTATTTTTTTTTAAAAAACAAGAATTTGCCTGCAGTGCAGCAGATACGGGTTTGATCCTGGGTGGGGACGATCCCCTGGAGAAGTGAATGGCTACCCACTCCAGTATTCTCACTTGGATAATTACATGGAAAGCAAAGCCTGGAGGGCTAAAGACCATGGGGGTCTCAAAGAGTCAGACACAACTGAGCAACTAACACACACAGACACATACATACAGTGGAATACTACTCAGCTATAAAAACAATGAAGTGATGCCATTTGCAGCAATATGGATGCAACAGAGATTATCATATTAAGTGAAGTAAGTAAGAAAGAGAAAGAAAAACACTAAAACACTATATGACATCACTTACATGGGTAATGCTCAAAATCATTGAAGCCAGGCTTCAATAGTACATGATCCAAGAACCTCCAGGTGTTCAAGCTGGATTTAGAAAAGGCAGAGGAACCAGAGATCAAATTGCCAACATCTGTTTGATCCCAGAAAAGGCAAAGGAATTCCAGAAAAAAATATCTAATACTCCTTCATTTACTACACTAAAGCGTTTGACTGTGTGGATCACAAAAAACTGTAGAAAATTCCTAAAGAGATGAAAATACCAGACCACCTTACCTTCATTCTGAGAAATCTGTATGCAGATCAAAAACCAGCAGTTAGAACTGGACAAGGAACAATGAACTGGTTCAAAATTGGAAAAAGTACATCAAGGCTTTATATTGTTACCCTGCTTAAATAAGGCTATGATGTATAAATAAATCAGTACACATGATGGACTTCTATGAAGCTTAAGCTGGAATCAGGATTTCCAGGAGAAATATCAATAATCTTAGATATGCAGATGACACCACCCTTATGGCAGAAAGTGAAGAGGAACAAAAGAGCCTCTTGATGAAGGTGAAAGAGGAAAGTCAAAAAGCTGACTTAAAATTTAATATTCAAAAACTAAGATCATGGCATCCGGTCCCATCACTTCATAGCAAATAGACAGGTGAACAATGGAAACTGTGACAAGACTTTATTTTCTTGGGCTCTTAAAAATCTATGCAGACAGTGACTGCAACCATGAAATTAAAAGACATTTGTTCCTTGGAAGAAAAGCTATAACAAAGGCAGACAGTATATTAAAAAGCAGACATCACTTTTCTGACAAAGATCCACATAGTCAAAGCTATGGTTTTCCAGTACTCATGTATGGATGTGACAGTTGGACCATAAAGAAGGCTGAGCACCAAAGAATTGATGCTTTTGAACTGAGGTGCTGGAGAAGACTCTTGAGAGTTTTGGGACAGCAAGGAGATCAAACCAATCAATCCTAAAGGAAATCAACCCTGAATATTCATTGGAAGGACTGAAGCTGAAGCTCCAATACTTCGGCCACCTCTTGTGAAGAGATTGTTCATTGGAAAAGACCCTGATGCTGGGAAAGACTGAGGGCAGGAGGAGAAGGGGGCGACAAAGGATGAGATGGTTGGATGGCATCACCGACTCAATGCACATGAGTTTGAGCAACTCAAAGAGATAGTGACAGAGTAGTCTGGCATGCAGCAGTTCACTGGGTCACAGAGTCAGATACAACTGAGCGACTGAACAATACTATGGGGAAGCTAAAATATGACACAAATAAACCTACCTATGTGGGTTTGATCCCTAATCAGGAAGATCCCTTGGAGAAGGAAATGGCAACCCACTCCAGTATTCTTGCCTGGAAAATCTCATGGACAGAGGCTGGCAGGCTATCTGGTTGATGGAGTTGCAAAGAGTTGGACATGACTAAGCAACTGAGCATACAAACCTACCTACAAAACAGAAACAGACTCACAGACACAGAACAAACTCATGGTTGCCAAGGGGGAGGGTTTTGGGGGAAGGAGGGATTGGGATATTGGGATTAGCAGGTATAAACTTTTATACATAAAATGTATAAATAACAAGGTCCTGCCATATAGCAGGGAACTATATTTAATATTCTATAATCAATCAGAATAGAAAAAAATATTTTAAAAGAACATATATTAAAAGATGATCAATATTGCTAACTATTGGAGAAATGCAAATCAAAGCTACAATGAGGTACCACCTCACACTAGTCAGAATGGCCAACATAAAAATGTCTACTAATAAATGCTGGAGAGGGTGTGAAAAAAAGGAAACCCTCTTACACTGTTGTGGGAAGGTAAATTGCTACAGTCACTAAGGAGAACATTATGGAAATTCCTAAAAAAAGAATCTAAAAACAGTGTTACCATATTATCCTACAATCTCAATGCTGGGTACACATCTGCAGAAAACTATAGATGAAAGGATATATGCACCTCAATGTTCACTGCAGCACTGTTTACAATAGTAAGACATGAAAGCAACCTGAATGTCCATCGAATGGATAAAGATGTGATACATACATGGAACGGAATATTGTTGCTGTTGTCTAGTCACTAAGTCGTATCTGACCCTTTTGTGACCCCATGGGCTGTAGTCTGTCCATGGAATTCTCCAGGCAAGAATACTGGAATGGGTTGCCCTTTCCTTCTGCAGGGGATCTTCCAGACCCAGGGATCAAACTTGTGTCTCCTGCATTGCAGGTGGATTCTTTACCATCAAGCCATCAGGGAAGCCACAGTTAAATACTACTCAGCTATGTAAAAAGAATGAAATATTGCCACTTGTAGCAACATGGATATTCATACTAGGTGAAGTAAGTCAGAGAAAGACAAGTATCATATGATAATGATTATAGGAAGAATCTAAAATAAACTGATACAAATGAAATTATTTACAAAATAAAAACAGAAAAACTTATGGTTACAAAGGAGAAAGTTGGGGGGTGATAAATGGGGAGTTTGGGATTGACATATACACACTACTATATTTTAAATAGGTAACCAACAAGTACCTACTATATAACACAGGGAACTTTGCTCAACATTCTGAACCTAAATGGGAAAACAGTTTGAGAAAGAAAAGATACATGTATACAGATAACTAAAACACTTTTTTGTACACCTGAGATTAACACAACATTGTTAACTATACTCCAATATAAATTTTTTAAAAGTACATATATATGTAAATTACTGGATATGATTCACATATATATGTAAATCACTGACTATGTAAAACTGAATCGTTTTTCTGTACAGCAGAAATAAAAAGCAACATAAACCAAGTATATGTCAATTTTAAAAAATAAAAATGTATTTTATATATCTAACAAAGAATATGCAAGTCAGCGGTTAGTCTATCATGAAGTAGAGAAAAGGGGGAGGTGAGATGTGGCCCAAGAACCTAACACCTATTTGGAAATGGATACTTTCCCAATGAGATATTTTTAAGTTACAGGTACAAATAAATATATCTGGTAAACTCTGATTAATGTTTACTTTCATATATGTCATATATAGACATAGCATTATCCAGAAAAATCCACTGTTTGATTCATTTTCACTGAGTTTTCATGGAAATCTTTAATATATATTGTAATACAGTCTGTATAAAAAGGAAGAACATGTTGAGAAAAAGAAGTCTCTGACTGCCCACCAGGTCTGGTCTTAGGCACTCTGAGCCTTTTGGTTCCACAGTTGACCAACTGCGGCTTTCGAAATTCACTTCATGTGTCTGCTTCCATTTTCTCATCTGAAAATTGAGAATCAAAATGCTGATAGGATTACACGAGAAAATTTTCATAGTATGCATTACACTGTGTGCCCGTTAAATATTATTGCTGTTGTTGAGCTGCTTATTCATATCCAACCCTTTGCGACCCCATGGACTACAGCACGCCAGGCTTCCCTATCTTTCACTATCTCTTGGAGCTTGTTCAAACTCATGTCCACTGTGACAGTGATGCCATCCAACCATCTTATACTGTGCTGCCTCCTCCTCCTTTTGCCTTCAATCTTTGCCAGCATCAGGGTCTTTTCCAATGAGTCTGCTCTTTGCATCAGATGGCCAAAGTACTGGAGCTTCAGCATCAGTCCTTCCAATGAATATTCAGGGATGATTTCCTTAAGATTGACTGGTTGGTTGTTATTATTATCTGGGTCTTAAGAAAGGTATTCATGAGAGAATTAGCAGTATTCATGTGAGGAAGATGGGAGAAAAATCAATATGCTCAAGAACAAGATGGACTTCAGTTAGGCCAATAGGAAACAGTCAAGGGATACTGAGGAGTAAAAGAATTAGTCACAGAATTGAGGTACTTGTTAGCACAATGGAAATTTCAATAAGGAAGGTAGTATCAGTTCAGTTCAGTTCAGTTACTCAGTTGTGTCCAACTCTTTGTGACCCCATGGACTGTAATATCCCAGGCCTCCCTGTCAATTACCAACTCCTGAAGTTTGCTCAAACTCATGGCCATTGAGTTGGTGATACCATCCAACCATCTCATCCTCTGTCAACCCCTTCTCCTTCCACCTTCAATATTTCCCAGCATCAGGGTCTTTGCAAATGAGTTGGCTCTTTGCATCAAGTGGCCAAAGTATTGGTGTTTCAGCTTCAACATCAGTCCTTCCAATGAATATTCAGGACTGATTTCCTTTAGGATGGACTGGTTGGATATCCTTGGTGTTCAAGGGATTCTCAAAGAGTCTTTTCCAACACCACATTTCAAAAGCATCAATTCTTCAGTGCTCAGCTTTCTTTATAGTTCAACTCTCACATCCATACATGACTACTAGAAAAACCATAGCCTTGACTAGATGGATCTTTGTTGGCAAAGTAATGTCTCTGCTTTTTAATATGCTGTCTAGGTTGGTCATAACCTTTTTTCCAAGGAGTAAGCATCTTTTTTGGGGGGTGGGGGCTCCAAAATCACTGCAGATGGTGACTGCAGCCATGAAATTAAAAGATGCTTACTCCTTGGAAGAAAAGTTATGACCAACCTAGATAGCATATTCAAAAGCAGAGACATTACTTTGCCAACAAAGGTCCATCTAATCAAGGCTATGGTTTTTCTAGTAGTCATGTATGGATGTGAGAGTTGGACTGTGAAGAAAGCTGAGCGCCGAAGAATTGATGCTTTTGAACTGTGGTGTTGGAGAAGACTCCTGAGAGTCCCTTGGACTGCAAGGAGATCCAACCAGTTCATTCTAAAGGAGATCAGCCCTGGGTGTTCTTTGGAAGGAATGATGCTAAAGCTGAAACTCCAGTACTTTGGCCACCTCATGCGAAGAGTTGACTCATTAGAAAAGACTCTGATGCTGGGAGGGATTGGTGGCAGGAGGGAAAGGGGATGACAGAGGATGAGATGGCTGGATGGCATCACTGACTCGATGGATGTGAGTTTGAGTGAACTCCAGGAGTCGGTGATGGACAGGGAGGCCTGGCGTGCTGCGATTCACAGGGTTGCAAAGTGTCGGACATGACTGAGCAACTGAACTGAACTGAACTGAAGCATCTTTTAATTTCCTGGCTGCAGTCACCATCTGCAGTGATTTTGGAGCCCCCAAAAATAAAGTCAGCCACTGTTTCCAGTATTTCCCTATCTATATGTCATGAAGTGATGGGACCAGATACCATGATCTTACTTTTCTGAATGTTGAGCTTTGAGCCAACTTTTCCACTCTCCTCTTTCACTTTCATCAGAGGCTCTTTAGTTCTTCACTTTCTGCCATAAGAGTGGTATCATCTGCATATCTGAGGTTATTGCTATTTTTCCCAGCAATCCTGATTCCAGCTTGTGCTTCACTAGCCCAGCGTTTCTCGTGATGTACTCTACATATAACTTAAATAAGCATGGTGACAATATACAGCCTTGACGTACTCATTTTCCTATTCGGAACCTATTTGGAAGTTAGTATCGGGGAAAGTATGAAAGTAAAACTGATACAAAACAGGATGTTTGTATTGAATAGACTAGATGACTAGCGTGTGCGAAGTCACTTCAGTCGTATCCGACTCTGTGTGACCCTGTGGACTGCAGCCTTCCAGGCTCCTCTCTCATGGGATTCTCCAGGAAAGAATACTAGAGTGGGTTGTCAGAACCCCCTCCAGGGGATTTTCCAAACTTAGGGATTGAACCCGCTTCTTTTAAGTCTCCTGCATTGGCAGGCGGGTTCTTACCACTAGCACCATCTGGGAAGCCCTATTTGAACAAATGACTAGAGTGGTTTATAATTTTGATTATGATCAAATCTATGAGGGTGGAAAATGTTTTAATTTTAGTACAGTCACTGGAATGAGTTTAGACCTATCTGTGTTTAGATCTAAGCTGTGTCCAGAATAGATTGTACCTTGTCAGAACTTAGATTTTCTTGGATGAGGGGCACCTAGTGAAAGGCTGCCTCTCTTGTCTAGGTACTGGGAGCTGTTTCAGTCTGGAGAATGCTTACTGCAGTCTGCAGCTGCAGACCTGACCTCCACATGCTGATCTGAGAGGCACAGACTGTGGTGGAAAGAATCTACAGGATCTACAGCTGATGAAGACTCGCTCATTCTAAGTCAGTCCTAGAGATCCACATCACCTGGAAGGGATGAGAGTTCCAGCCTGGATCTCCGAAGTCGTGTAAGACTCTGAAGGTGCTGCCAGCTTGCATAGGGTCACCACAGAGGTGGGCCCCTGAATGGTCTGTTGCTTGACTATTCATGTAAAAGAATTATTTGTATTCAGTGAATTTATTTATATGTTAATACGATCAGAACATAGTTTCTTCACGTGTTTCTATCTAATGAAAGTCATCTTACGGACCTAAAGATATTACAAACTCTGTGCCTCTCATTCACTGTTTTTGGATTTTTGCTGAACTTGATGAATTAGTTCTGCTTTGACCTGGACAGGTAGAGGGAAAAGCTTAAACTTTCTGGTTTCCTTGTTCAGTACTGTGATTAGTGAGGGTTTTTCTTATGCCTAAGGGCAAGGCCTGAAGACAGAACTTTCACCATCATTGCTAACTGTTTTCACACACCACCTTTGGGAACAATGGCCTATGCTTTCCCATAAAACTTCAAAAAAATGTTTCCCTATGGTCTGCAAGATAATGTTTTCTAAAATCCATATAGGAATTCTCTCCTCACTGAGGTTTATAAAATATGGTAGGAAATATTAGGAACTCTCTTACCTTTAGGCTGCTAGGAAATGTTTGGGGGCATACACCCAGTTTCTAGTGAGCTGATTATTTATTCTCTCCCCTCTTCAGGGAGAGACAACATAGAAGAAAACTGAAATGGAAAATCTCTGCAGTAAGACATCCTGAGATTTTATTCCAAGTCTTCCACTTACTACAGTGGAACTGGGGGCAAATTTCTCAACATTTCATATTTCAGTTTCCTCATCTGTAAACTATTCAGGTTGTTGTCCCCTATCCCTTGCTTTATAATCTCTGTCTCTACATTATTATTGTCACCAGTGTTGTTGGAGGAGACCATAAAGATGGCATGATGACCATATGACCCATGACCTGGACCCAGGCAATCAGAGGTTCCTTCTTTCCTCTGTCTTTGGAATGTTTCTTCTGCACACCATTCCCACAGAGAGATCCATTATCAAGGATGCAGAAATGAGAGAGCATGATGTATTACTGAGACCATCTGGACAGTACACATGACTAAACCCAGTTAAGGCTTTATATAAACTTCTAAGATCCTGGTGAGTGGGTGCAGAAATCTATTCATCTTTTGGTAATGCACAATATGCCTTGCATGGATGTTCCCTTGCTTATTAAATCTGCCACCTTCCAATCTGGAGTGATCTGCCTCTTTCTTTGGTCTCTCTTTGCCCTCCATGTATGAGGGTCCCAGTTTCAGATTTCATCCAGGGAATTCTGGAGGTAGTGAACCAGAAAGTGGTGAGCCATCCAGTAGAAAACAGTGGCTCTTGGAAAAGAGAAATCCATGGGGGAAATCCTGATTGGCCACTCACCTTTATGTGGGGAGGGGTAGGATGTATGTAAGACACTTTTGGAACATGGAGTGAATATGAGATGCTCCCAAAATGGGGACTTGCACTGGCAAAGAACGAAATCAATGGCTGTGTAGTAGGTGGGCCTGTACTGAGGATAGGTTAGCCCAACATCAACATCCAACTAGAGACTAAAGTTTGAGATAGAAAGCTGAAAGAAGGGCTGAGGTAGAGAAGAATGTGCAGGTGTCCATGACTCTGCTAGCTTTGGGCTGGCAGACAAGGTGGGAGAGAATGATAATAAGCTGGAGATCTTGGTATGCCAATTTGCAAAGTAGGAGGTCACACACTGCCACAGATTAAAGCCTGAGCACTTCTGGAAAAGCCTGATTAAGACACCAAGAGGTGGAACTCCTGGGAAAGTGAAGAGAGTAAGGGGAGGATGCTGTAGTGACTGACAACGAAAATGATGAAGCACCACGTGGTGCACAGCCACTAATATAGGGGAAAATTTTGAACAGTAATTACCCAAGACTTCTGATAAACAAATGATCCAGAACTCCTAGAAAAAAAGCCCTTGAATTCTTTCTCTGCCCCTTGAAGATAGAATATTGTGTCTTTGAAATGTAAACACTCTAGGAGCTATTTAAAACATTGCCCACGATTCCTTAAGGCTATAAAAAAATGAGAGAAAAAGAGGCATTTTAAAATGTAAACTTCTATAGAAGTTTTCTTCCCCCAAATCTAGTTCACAGTCTCCATAAGATTACTCAAAGGCAAATGCAAATCTCCACACATTAATGACCAGGAGACTTTCGCAGAAACTAACATGTGTGGCTGGTGATTTGTTACAGTGGATATTAAAATGTCTCTGACCAATAACATTTAGGTAGCAAAAGACATATTAATATGTCTCTGGTCAGGAAGTTGTTAAAATCTTTTCCACAGATATTAGTAAAAAGCCATTAGCCATGAGAGCAGGTAACCCAGGTAACCTTAAATTGTTCTGTCTTCTAGACACAATCTGGAGTCAAACGTAATTTATAATCTAGTTAGTTTTGCATTGTTCTACATGATTCATTACTAGAACTTTAGAATGAAAGCTATAGGTGCTCCATGTCTGTATGTTTGTGTGTGTCTATAAATTTTATATACATATATATACAAATATGTATATGAAATATATAATATATAAAAAATATATATATTTATACCACCAGATGATATTTTCAAAATTAATTTATAAAAGAGCACTATTTAATTGGCTTAAAGAAAAATAAACTTTAATGTCAATCATGTACTTATACTAGGGTAAGAAACATGGAGTAGAGAATGCGGAACTCACCTTCCCCCACTAACATATCAAAAACACATCTAAATGTGGGACAGGGCACAGAGGCTGGTGTGCCAGTAATCAGAGCAGCCAGAGGTCTCTTCTAGCAGCTGCCGCTTCACTCCCCAGTCTGAACTAAGCAAGCATCCTGGCCGTGCTTGCTCTACACCACAGCGTGGCACTGGGTCTAGGGCAGCCAGGACATTAGAAAATACTTGATCTAGAAATGCAAAGGCAACCCAGGTCTGGGGAGTAGTCCAGGCAGAACAGCAGTGGCCAAGGCTGGCACTTACT
This sequence comes from Ovis aries, assembly GCF_016772045.2. Lineage (NCBI taxonomy): Eukaryota > Metazoa > Chordata > Mammalia > Artiodactyla > Bovidae > Ovis > Ovis aries. The sequence goes on along the minus strand of NC_056059.1, from coordinate 56,168,153 downwards.
CAAATAGCTCCCTAGAAGCAGCCCAGACTTCTGAGAGCAACTCAGCTGTTTGAACTCCCACAACCAACATGCTGCGATTCCCAGTCCCAGCCAAGCCTCCCACACACTGCATGAAAACACAGCATCAGATCTGGGACGACCACAGTGGGGGAAAAGACACAGCCTTGGGCTGCTTCTGAGTGGAGCTGTAGACACCTACGCAAGCAGCATGTCAGATCTCTTAAGGGCACAGGAACCACTCAATTCAACGCTCTACTTCTATAACCAACCTAGACAGCATGACCTAGACAGCTGTGACCAACCCAGACAGCATATTAAAAAGCAGAGATGTTACTTTACCAACAAAGGTCCTTCTAGTCAAAGCTATGGGTTTTCCAGTAGTCATGTATGGATGTGAGAGTTGGACTATAAAGAAAACTGAGCATCAAAGAATTGATGCTTTGAACTGTGGTGTTGGAGAAGATGCTTGAGAGTCCCTTGGACAGCAAGGAGATCCAATCAACCCATCCTAAAGGAAATCAGTCCTGAATATTCATTGGGAGGACTGATGTTGAAGCTGAAACGCCAATACTTTGGCCATCTGATGAGAAGAACTGACTCACTGGAAAAGACCCTGATGCTGGGAGGGATTGAAGCTGGGAGAAGGGGATGACAGAGGGTGAGATGGTTGGATGTCATCATCGACTCAATGAACATGAGTTTGAGTAAACTCTGGGAGTTGGTGATGGACAAGGAGGCCTGGCATGCTACAGGCCATGGGGTCACAAAGAGTCGGACATGACTGAGTGACTGAACTGAACTCAAAGGAAACATGATAATCATAGCAAACGTTTATGGAGCATTTATTATGTTATAGAAACATAGTGTTTTGTGGATATTAATTCATTTAACCTTCATAACAATCCTTCCCTGGTAACTCAGCTGGTAAAGAACCCACCTGCAATATGAGAGACGTGGGTTCAATCCCTGGGTTGGGAAGATCCCCTGGAGAAGGAAAATGCTACCCACTCCAGTATTGTGGCCTGGAGAATTCCATGGACCATGTAGCCCATGGAGTCGCAAAAAGTTGGACACAACTGAGTGACTTTCACTTCACTACTTCTTTAGGGCAAAGACGCCAGGGAAGAAAATACATACACTTAAAGAGAATAGTGCCAGCTTGAGCCTGACCTTCATAGTATCTGCTCTAGCAACTTGAGAGAAGGCGCCATCTTGGATAGGTAGGTAACTGCCACTGAGCAGAAATGAAGTCCCACCTCATACCATGCACAGGCTCTAGTTACTTCAACACCAGCCACAACCCATACCAAGAAGATGTTGACCAGCATACCCTGAGAAAAAACGTGACTGGCATCTACGTCAAATCTAGTCTTCATACCAAAAACACCGTGCACACGCTTTCGACATAGGAATGCTCCCATAAAAAAAAAAAAAAAAGGTTCAAGACCACAATAGATTATGCTTTTACCTAGATTCATAGAGACAGAGAAAGTTAAAAGTAAGATCAAAAGGCAGAGGAACTACTCTCAATTAAAAGAGCAAGCGAGAACCCCTGGGCAGGGTGGGGTGGGGGTGGCGGGCGGACAATGAAACAGGGATAATCTGTCTCCCAGACAAGAAATTAAGAAAAATGCTAACTGAATTAGGAAAGAGAATCTAAGCACAGCTCATTTTAAGAAAGAACTAGAAATTATAAAGATGTTCCAAACGAAAAAAAGCTGAGCCAATTTCTGAGATAAAAATCACTCTAGAAGCAAAGAATAGCACTAAATGACACAGGAGAATGCATGGGTGAGCTGGAAGATACAATAATGGAAATCACCTCATCCGAACAACAGGCAAATGGAAAAAAAAAAAAAAAGCAACATACAAGATTTATGGGAAAACATACTGCATGCCAACATTGCAGAAGGAGAAAAGAAAGAAAAGGGAAGTAAACATGCATTTGAATAAATTATAGATAGAAGTTTCCCAAACCTAAAGGAAACATATATAAAAGTACAGGAAGCACAGAGGGTCCCAAACAAGATAAAACCAAACAGAGCCACACCAAGATATTACAATTAAAAAGGCAAAGCTAAAGACAAAGAATTCTAAAGACAGCAAGAGAGAAACAAAAAGAAACAAAGTCATATACAAGAGAATCCCCATAAGGCTATCAGCTGATTTCTCTACAGAAATTTTGCAAGGGAAAATCCCAACAGGAAAGGCAAATACATAGGAAGGATTAAAGATCACTTTTTAAAAAAGTTGATGGGGGGGGGATATATTAAGAGTTTGGGATTAACATATACACACCACTATATATCAAATAATCAACAAGGATCTACTCCACAGCACAGGGAACTCTACTCAGTATTCTGTTATAACCTATGTTGGAAAAGAACCTTTAAAAGAATGGATATAGATATATGCATAACTGAATCATTTTTGTGTACACCTGAAACTAACACAACAGGACTCCAATAAAAAATAAAAATTCAATTTAATGTTAATAAACCTTTAGTTAGATTCACTGAGAAAAAGAGAGAAGACACAAACAAAATAAGAAATGATGAGAAATAATGCCACAGAGATACAAAATATCGTAAGAGTAGTAAGAGCAGTTATGTCAACAAATTAAACAAATTTATAGAAACATACAACCTTCCAAGAATGAGTCAAGAAGAACCACACAATTTGAACATACTGATCACTAGACATGAAATTCAGTCTGTAATAAAAAACATTCATAGCAAACAAAAGTTCAGCTTCCCAGAGGAATTCTACTAAACTAATGCCTATCCTTCTCAAATTATTCCAAATTATTCTCAAATTATTCCAAAAAAAAATTGAAGAGAAAGGAACACTTCCAAATTAATTCTACAAGGCCATTATCTTGATACCAGAACTAAACAAAGATACTACAAAAAAGAAAACTTACAGGCCATATCTCCAATAAATATAAATGTAAAAATCCTCAAAAATATATTAGCAAACTTACATATTACCTAACAATACATAAAAACATGCACCATGATCAAATTGGATTTATTTCAGAGTCTCAAGAATGGTTCAACATATGCAAATCAATCAATGTGATACATCACATTAACAAGGAAAGACAAAAAGCACAAGATTATCTCAAATGACACAGGAGAAAAACTTTGACAAAATTCAACATTCATTTATGATACAAACTCTCGTCCAAGTGGATAAATAAGGAACATATCAACATAACAAAGGCCGTTTACAAGAAACCCACAGCCAACATAATCTTCTATGGTGAAAAGCTGAATCCTTCCCACTAAATTCAGGAATAAAACAAGAATGCCCACTCTCACTGCTCCTGTTTAACACAGAATTGGAAGTCCTAGACACAGCAATCAGAGAAGAAAAAGAAATTAAAAGATAACCAAATTGGAAGGGCAGTTGTAAAACTTGCTATTTGCAGATGACATGAAACTCTACAGAGAGCCCTAAGATCCTCATCCCAAACTGTTAGAATAAATGAATTCACCAAGATTGCAGGAAAAAAATTAACATAAATAAATCTATTACATTTCTATACACTATTAACAAAATATCAGAAAGAAAAAGTGACAAGGAGACTTTTAAAATCACATAAAAATATACCTAGAAATAAACTTAACCAAGGAGGTGAGAGACCTTTCTCTCTGAACATTATAAAACATGATGAAGGAAAGTGAAGATGATTCAAAGAAAATGGATTATAGCCCATGCCCTTGGATTGAAAGAATTAAATATTATTAAAATGGCCATACTACCCTAAGCCATCTACAGATTTATCAAAATATCAATGACATTTTTCTTAGAACTAAAGCAAAAAACCCTAAAGTTTGTATGGAATCACAAAAGACCTCTAAACACCAAAGCAATGCTGAGAAAAGAGAACAAAGCTGGAGGTAAACGTCTCATACTTCAGACTATACAACAAAGTGACAGTAACCAAAACAGTATGACACTTACTGGCACAAGAACAGAGACACAAATCCATGGAACATAACAGATAGCCCAGAAACAAACCCACACACTTATGGGCAACTAATTTATGAAAAAGGAGGCAATAATATACAATGGAGAAAACAGTCTTTTCAACAAGTAGTGCTGATAAAATTGCACAGCAAGTGTAAAACAATGTAATTAGAACATTCCCTCTCACCATATATTAAACTATAAATGGTTTAAAGATCTAAATGTAATACTTGAAACCATAAAACACCTAGAACACAGACAAAACATTCTGACATATACTAACAGTATTTTCTTCAATCTCCCAAGGTAAAAGATATAAAAGCAAAAATTAATGGGACTAATTAAACTTAAAAGCTTTTGACTGCACCAGAAACCATCAACAAAACACAAAGAGCTTAAAGAATGAAAGAAAAATATTTCAAATGATACAGTGCTAACATCCAAATCAATAAGGTGCTAACATCCAAAATATATGGGCAGATCATACAACTAAACATCAAAAAGAAAAAAATGCAACTAAAAACTGAGCAGAGAGCTTGAATACACATTTTTCCAAAGAAGACATACAGATGGCCACAGGCACACGAAAAGTTGTTCAACATAGGTGATCGTTAAAGAAATGCAAATCAAAGACACAATGAGATAGCACCTTACCTTGTCAGAATGGCTATCATCACAGAGAATATAAATAACAAATTTTAAAGAGGATGCAGAGAACAGGGAAACCTTGTACACTGCTGATGAGAATGTAAATTGGTGCAACCACTATGGAAAACAATTTGGAGGTTTTTTAAAAAATAAAACCAGAACTGCCATATCATCCAGTAATTCCACTCCCAGGTACATATCTAGAAAAAAAGAAAAACACTAATTTGTAAAGATACATACACCCTGATTTTCACATCAGGATTGCTTATAATAGCCAAGACATAGAAGAAACCCAGGTGCCTATTACTAAATGACTGAATTAAGAAATGGGTTGTGTTGTGTGTGTATACAATGAAATATTCAGTTCAGTTGCCCAGTCTTGTCCGACTCTTTGTGACCCCATGAATCGCAGCACAACAGGCCTCCCTGTCCATCACCAACTCCCGGAGTTCACTCAGACTCACATCCATCGAGTCAGTGATGCCATCCAGCCATCTCATCCTTGGCCGTCCCCTTCTCCTCCTGCCCCCAATACCTCTCAGCATCAGAGTCTTTTCCAATGAGTCAGCTCTTCACATGAGGTGGGCAAAGTACTCGAGTTTCAGCTTTAGCATCATTCCTTCCAAAGAAAACCCAGGGCTGATCTCCTTTATAATGGACTGGATCTCCTTGCAGTTCAAGGGACTCTCAGGAGTCTTCTCCAACACCACGGTTCAAAAGCATCAATTCTTTGGGGTTCAGCCTTCTTCACAGTCCAACTCTCACATCCATACATGACCACAGGAAAAACCATAGGCTTGACTAGATGGATCTTAGTCAGCAAAGTAATGTCTCTGCTTTTGAATATGCTGTCTAGGTTGGTCATAACTTTTCTTCCAAGGAGTAAGCGTCTTTTAATTTCATGGCTGCAGTCACCATCTGCAGTGATTTTGGAGCCCCAAAAAACAAAGTCTGACACTGTTTCCACTGTTTCCCCATCTATTTCCCATGAAGTGATGGGACTGGATGCCATGATCTTCGTTTTCTGAATGTTGAGCTTTAAGCCAACTTCTTCACTCTCCTCTTTCACTTTCATCAAGAGCCTTTTTAGTTCCTCTTCACTTTCTGCCATAAGGGTGGTGTCATCTGCATATCTGAGGTTATTGATATTTCTCCTGGCAATCTTGATTCCAGCTTGTGTTTCTTCCAGTCCAGCATTTCTCATGATGTACTCTGCATATAAGTTAAATAAGCAGGGTGACAATATCCAGCCTTGACGTACTCCTTTTCCTATTTGGAACCACTCTGTTGTTCCATGTCCAGTTCTAACTGCTGCTTCCTGACCTGCATACAGATTTCTCAAGAGGCAGGTCAGGTGGTCGTGTGTTCCCATCTCTTTCAGAATTTTCCACAGTTTATTGTGATCCACACAGTCAAAGGCTTTGGCATAGTCAATAAAGCAGAAATGTTACTCATCCATAAAAAAAGAGTGAAATACTGCCATTTGCAGCAACGTGGATGGACCTAGAGAATATCATGGTTAGTGAAATAGGTAGAGAAAAAAAAAAACCTATATATCATTTATATGAGGAATCTGAAAAATAATATAAATGAATACATATGCAAAACAGAAAAAGATGCATAAATATAGAAAATAAACCTGTGGTTAACAAAGGGAAGAGGGAAAGGGTGGAAACAAATTAGGGGTTTGGGGTTAACAGATACAAACTACTATACATAAGATAGATAAGCAAGAAGTATATTCTATATAGCATAGGGAATTATACACATTATTTTGTAATAAACTATAATGGACTATAATCCACAAAAATACTGACTCACTATGCTGTACATATGAAACTCAATATTGTAAATCAACTGTACCTCAATATAAGTTAATTAATTAAAATTAAGTGAAGTGAAGTTGCTCAGTTTTGTCCGACTCTTTGCAACCCCATGGACTGTAGCCTACCAGGCTCCTCCATCCATGGGATTTTTCAGGCAAGAGTACTGGAGTGGGTTGCCATTTTTGAAAAAGATATTGTTCTTATATAAAACAATTTTCTTTCATGTGCTAAAAGAACAAATTTTTTTGGATTTTTTGTTAAGATTGTGCAAGGTTTTTCTTTATTTTTTTTAAGTAATGTGTCTAAAAAACAATGATTCTCTGCTTTATTAAAATAATTTCCTATGCCTCTTGTCCTAATTAGGTGTTTGACTGCATAAGAAATTTTACTCTTCTTAAAAAAGCTAACTTGTTTCTCACAACTATGTAACTTTATTTCCTTTGAGGTCTTTGCCACTGTGGTTAAAAAGATAAGTACTGTTTCACAGTGACCAATGACCCAACTTAATCTAGTGTTTCAACACCTACTATTATGTTGACAAACTTCACATAAATCAAATTCTGTATGAAGTCTTTTTGATCTCAACCATTAATAACTCTGAGGTTTTTTCAGACTCACTGGAACATCTCAAAAGATTTTTTCTTTCTTCTTTAAAGAGAATATTAGGCTTATTTGTTAAATTACATTGGAACCATTACCAAGTAAACAGTGATGCTAAACTTGAAGTGATATTTGTAGTAATACGTTATTAATATAAGTATTCCAAAAATATATGAAATTCTTAAAAATATGCCCTAGAGTTATATTATCATTCATAATTCTAGTGATTTTAAAATGTATGTCAGAGAAAATCAAATTTCCTTATCAATTGCATTGTAATGAACTCTCATCAAATCTTTAACTGTAGCCATTTTAAAGTCTTTGTTCATTTCCAGGCAGCTACTGTTTTACTCTGATGCTTTTATAAAAGTGTTACTGCAGAAGTGACTCATTTTCGAGGAGATTCACGGAAAAGACTACAAAAAGTATCAGTTTTTGATAACCCAGGTCATACCACTGAACTAAATAAGAATTGACAGAACTTTAGTGGAAAAATCTGATGAGGATGATTATGTCTTTTTGTTTCAAACATTGCTAGTTCTTTTATGTTGGGTTTTTTTTTTTTTTTTGGCCAGATTTAAGAAAACTTCCCTTTTCTCTTAAACTACTAGAAATTTGCTAACACCTTTAAGAACAAAGACAACGTGTTTATCTTTTTCTCCCTACCTGATCCCTCTAGAACTTAGAAACTCTGTGAGTATTGTTACTTTCATGGCCATATAATTATTTGCATATATTCAGTAAAAATCTGTTTCTTTTAGCAGTAAAGAACCAAAGCAGCCAGTGGGCTAAACTCAGTGTGGTTTGTCTGGTGACTGATCACGTGTGTGTGTGTTAGTCACTTAGTCGTGCATGGTTTGTCTGGTGACTGATCGTGTGTGTGTGTTCGTGTGTGTGTGTGTGTGTTAGTCACTCAGTCATGTCCAACTCTTTGTAACCTCATGGACTGTAGCCCAACAGTCTCCTTTGTCCACAGGATTCCCCAGGCAAGGATACTGGAGTGTGTTGCCACTCCCTTCTCAGGGGATCTTCCTGATCCCAGGAATTGAATCTGTGTCTTCTGCACTGTGGACAGGTTCTTTATTCTCTGAACTACCAGGGAAGCCCAAGCCCTGGCCATTAATCATTTGCATTAACATTTGGGCTGTTCCAATAATGGCACCCCGCTCCAGTACTCTTGCCTGGAAAATCCCATGGACGGAGGAGCCTGGTAGGCCGGAGTTCATGGGGTCGCTAGGAGTCAGACACGACTGAGCAACTTCACTTTCACTTTTCACTTTCATGTGTTGGAGAAGGAAATGGCAACCCACTCCAGTGTTCTTGCCTGGAGAATCCCAGGGATGGGGGAGCCTGGTGGGCTGCCGTCTCTGCGGTGGCACAGAGTCAGACACGACTGAAGCAACTTAGCAGCAGCAGCAGCAATGACTGCAAGGAGATCCAACCAGTCCATTCTGAAGGAGATCAGCCCTGGGATTTCTTTGGAAGGAATGATGCTAAAGCTGAAACTCCAGTACTTTGGCCACCTCATGCGAAGAGTTGACTCATTGGAAAAGACTCTGATGGTGGGAGGGATTGGGGGCAGAAGGAGAAGGGGACGACAGAGGATGAAATGGCTGGATGGCATCACTGACTCGATGGATGTGAGTCTGAGTGAACTCCAGGAGTTGGTAATGCACAGGGAGGCCTGGCGTGCTGCAATTCATGGGGTCGCAAAGAGTCGGACACGACTGAGTGACTGAACTGAACTGAATGGGGTTAATGCATGGTTTGAAAACTGGGTAGCTGAGAGGCGGATGGTCTCAAATAAGCCCTTGTAGGTTCAGGATGTATGGAAAGATATTTGAATCCACTTATAAGAACCTGAGGCAGTCATTCTTTTTCATATACTGGCTCATGTGGTACTGACACCCCTTGCATTCTGGAGCCCAATGCCCTAGCCTGAAGATAAGCCCTAGTAACCAGCCCTTCAGTAGATATAGCAGAATGGGTGTATCAGCTGCCATATTGCCCAGATGGGGTGGCATATTGCCAAGAATGCCAGATTGGCCTTGAAATACAGGACTTGGTTAATGCAGTAACAGCACATCCTGTGCTTTCAAAACAGTCCCCAGGGGAAATGACAAAGAGTCTCAGGCCATCCATTGGAGTTTCCAGTTGGTGTGGAATTGAAAAATCTTATTAATATATTGGTCTCTTCCCTACAAGTGAGAGCTCTAAATATGCCTTGTGTGGACAATGTGTCTGGCCTAAACCAAGTTACCCTGTCACTGCCAACATTAGGGGGCTAGACAAGCTAAGTACCATGTACAGGTTTCTTCATCAAATACACAGTGGTTAAAGGCCACTTTTCGAAGGTCATGATGTACAAGGCTGGGCAACAGAACACAACACTGAACAGATACTCCATCTCCCCTATGAGCCACAAGCCACAGAGTTGATAGAAAGGAAGAACAGGATATTATAGCAGTGAACTGAGTTACTAACCGTTAAAACCAGATTGACTGAGTGTTCTGCCCCAGACCTTACATTTGAATGATCAACCAGTAGCGCTTGTTGCCTCACATGCCAGACAGGGGACCCTTATTGAGACACTCAACATCTTAAAGGTATGGAAGTCTCAGGAGACAGACACTGTGCTGAGTCTTACCATGGGTCAATGTGCTATGCTGCTGAGAACACCAAGCCTCATCGAGTTTGGGAAAGGCATTTTCTACTGGAATTCATACTTGGATGTCTCACCACAATGGGTGAATTACTTTGCCCCCCTGGGTGAGGAGGAACTACTGGGATCCTTTTGTCCTACTGCAAGCTAGACCTGTACAAACACACTATATATGAAATGAAACACTCACACTGAAAATAAGGAGAAGGTGGCGGTTCTGATCTGGCATGTCCGCAATCCATCTGCTCACTCCTGACAGTGCTGTCTCTCCTGGCACGGCCAGGTCAAGCTCTAAAGCTGTTAACTGCCCTCTCCCCAAGACCAGGTGGGCACATTCTGTTTCCCATTGGTATGATCATTTGGATGTCGTATTTGTTCCCTCCATTGACTTAAAGGACATTATAGCACACAGAGAAGCCCTTACTGAATTTGTCCGACAAACCTTACATAATAGTCTGCAAACCTTTTCTTTACTGAAATCTTTAATGCCTAATGAGAAAAGCTGTCCTCCAAAATAGGACAGCCATACACATTATTACTGACCCACAAGGAAGTACTTGTGCCATTATCCAGAGAGTCTGTGTATTTATACCTGAGGAGTCTGTTAATGTTTCATCTTCATTAAATCACAGAAGCGTAGGAGTAAATGCCCTGAGTCATCTGACCCCCAGCCTAGGGGACTTAGTAAATCAATAGTTCGGATCACCAGGCTCCTGGTAGAAACAAAATTACTTGTTCTAGGAATCATTAGCTTAATCTGTGTTTTCTGTTACATATGCTTATATTGTTGCTGTGGCCTCTGCCTTCAACATAGTCAGACAATCACGTAATGAGCCACATTCATGCTAATAAACCCCTTATGCACAACTCAGGAAGAAGGGAACATGTGTGATACTGTAAGAGCTAGTCATGAGGACTAGGGTATTGGAGGAAATCAGCGAGAGAACCTGATTTTCAGCTGAACTGCAAGCTGTACCCAAACAATCAGAGGCTCCTTATCTCCTTCTCTGTCCTTGGAATGTATGTTCCATCCTCCATTCCCACACTAGGTGTCATTTTCAACACCACCGCCTTCACAGAGAACATTGTGTTGTTGAGACCATCTGGATGGTACACATGACTGAATCCTATTAAGACCTATAAAAGTTTAAGATTTCAGTGGGCAGGTGCACAGATCTACTCATCTTGTGCTGCCCAAGGCAAGCCCTGTATGTAAGCTCCTTTGTTCATGAGACCTTCCACCTACCAGATCACACTAGAGGAGTGATCTGCCTCTTTCTTCCATCTCTCTTTGCTCCCAGTGTGCTGGGCCAGTCTCAGATTAGTAGATAAAGTTATTATTTGATTGAATACAGAGGCCCAAACCTTGAATATGTGTCAGGGGATCATTGCCAGCACGGTGAGGCTAGTTAATCATGGGTATGACTACACTTCAAAATCAAGAAGGGACAGTGTCAGCACATGGCAGTCTATAAAAATGTTTAAGAGAAGGATGAACTGAAGGCCATGCGTTTATTAAGCAAGTGGCCAATGAACTCATGACCAGAGGGAATCATTAGCGTGATATCCTCAAATGAGCCATAGAATGGGCATCTACTGAACCATATTTAATAGGCATACTTGAAAGGTTGCTTTTTCTCAGCAGAATAAATAGTTCTCATTACTTGAAGTATTCTTGCCAAATACCTAAGGGAAAGTAAAGGAAAAGGAAGAGAGATATTATGAAGTATTTGAAAGCCAGGAATGATCTAAAAGAGTTACAAATACCTAATCTTTTGAGAAAATAAATGCAAGAGAGCAAGGTACATTGGAAAAGTCCCATAATTGTGTTAAGTCCCTTAGGGTTCATGACCAGCACATTAGGCATGTTATAATTGAACTGTTGAGAAACAAATTAAAATTTTAATGATCTCTCCTCCCTTTGGAAGTAAACTTAGTTCTCTAATACTGATGCTGCCAGAGCTCATAATATCATTGTCTAATCAGCACTTAATAGCCCACTCTGCCACTAATTTTAGATAATTAATGTGATTGTAAAAGAATCTTATAAATATTTTATTTTCATATGCTACATGTTGGAAAAATATAAGTAATCTACTACTAGATCTTCACCTTGGAATCTCCCAAGATCTTGGTATTTTTGCAAAGATTAACATCATGTATTGTGTATCTACATGGACAAATTTCTACAATACAACTATTTTCTTTTGCTCAACCTCTAATCACCCCTACTCTGTTGGCCATCTCTCCAGATGTCACTGGAAAGAAGAAGAAAGTAGGCAAACAGAACAAAAAAATATTTTATAAGGAAAATAGGACTCAACTTGCAAATGCTAAACTTATTCACCAATTTTAACTAAATGTTTCTTTTTTCATCCAAGGGTAATCACAAGAGTACATTTGTACTGTTTACTTCATCTACTTTCTCATAACAAATCCTTCTAACTATGAGTCTACAAGTTCTGCTAAAATAGCCATTTTCTTAAACAACTCTCTCTAGTCTATCACCTCCTTCATAAATCACAGTTCTCTTTCCTTCCCTGTTCCTCTCTTGGTTGCCTAGTTTGTTGCCTACACAAACTCTCAGAGTTAATATGTTTTACGGTGTAGAGTTTTTACTCAGAGATGCTCCCTAATTATCCATTAGTTGGCATCCACACTGTACTTGAAGGCATCTCGCTCAAGGCCTGCTGACCATCTTAATCACAGTGACTTGCAGTTCAGTCGCTCAGTCATGTCCAGCTCTTTGTGACCCCATGGACTGCAGCACCCTACGCCTCCTCCTGTCCATCACCAACTCCTGGAGCCTACTCAAACTCATGTCCATTGAGTTTGTGATGCCATCACCATCTTACCCTCTTGTCATCCCCTTCTCCTCCTGCCTTCATAGTTCCCAGCATCAGGGTCTTCTCAAATGAGTCGGTTCTTTGCAATAGGTGGCCAAAATATTGGAGTTTCAGCTTCAACATCAGTCCTTCCAATGAACATTCAGGATTGATTTCCTTTAGGATGGACTGGTTATATCCCCTTGCAGTTCAAGGAACTCTCAAGAGTCTTCTCCAACACCACAGTTTAAAGGCATCAATTCTTTGGCACTCAGCTTTCTTTATAGTCCAACTCTCACATCCATACATGACTACTGAAAAACCATAGCTTTGACTAGATGGATCCTTCTTGGCAAAGTAATGTCTCTACTTTTTAATATGCCATCTAGGTTGGTCATAACCTTTCTTCCAAGGAGTAAGCGTCTTTTCATTTCATGGCTGCAGTCAATATCTGCAGTTATTTTGGAGCCCCCCAAAATAAACTCTGCCATTGTTTCCACTGTTTCCTCATCTATTTCCCATGAAGTGATGGGACCGGATGCCACGATCTTCATTTTCTGAATGTTGAGCTTTAAGTCAACTTTTTGACTCTCTTCTTTTACTTTCATCAAGAGGCTCTTTAGTTCTTCATTTTCTTCCATAAGGGTGGTGTCATCTACATCTCTGAGGTTATTGATATTTCTCCCAGCAATCTTGATTCCAGCTTGTGCTTCATCCAGCCCAGCATTTCTCAAGAGGTGCTCTGCATATAAGTTAAATAAGCAGGGTGACAATATACAGCATTGATGTACTTCTTTTCCTATTTGGAACCAGTCTGTGGTTCCATGTCCAGTTCTAACTGTTGCTTCCTGACCTGTAAACAGATTTCTCAGGAGGCAGGTCAGGTGGTCTGGTATTCCCATCTCTTTCAGAATTTTCCACAGTTGATTGTGATCCACACAGTCAAAGGCTTTGGCATAGTCAATAAAGCAGAAATAGATGTTTTTCTGGGACGCTCTTATTTTTTCATTGATCCAGCGGATGTTGGCAATTTGATCTCTGGTTCCTCTGCTTTTTCTAAAACCAGCTTGAACATCTGGAAGTTCATGATTCATGTATTACTGAAGCCTGGCTTGGAGAATTTTGAGCATTACTTTGCTAGCATGTGAGATGAGTGCAATTGAGCTTTCTTTGGCATTGCTTTTCTTAAGGATTGGAATGAAAACTGACCTTTTCCAATCCTGTGGCCACTGCTGTTTCCCAAATTTGCTGGCATATTGAGTGCAGCACTTTCACAGCACCATCTTTTAGGATTTGAAATGGCTCTACTGGAATTCCATCACCTCCACTAGCTTTGTTCATAGTGATGCTTCCTAAGGCCCACTTGACTTCACATTCCAGGATGTCTGGCTCTAGGACAGTGATCACACCATCATGGTTATCTGGGTCATGAAGATAATTTTGGTACAGTTCTTCTGTGTATTCTTGCCACATCTTCTTAATATCTTCTGCTTCTGTTAGGTCCATACCATCTCTGTCCTTTATTGAGCCCATCTTGCATGAAATGTTCCTTTGGTATCTCTAATTTTCTTGAAAAGATGTCTAGTCTTTCCCATTCTATTGTTTTCCTCTATTTCTTTGCACTGATCAATGAGGAAGGCTTTCTTATCTCTTTTTGATATTCTTTGGATCTATGCATTCAAATCGGTATATCTTTCCTTTTCTCCTTTGTTTTTGGCTTCTTTTCACAGCTATTTGTAAGGCCTCCTCAGACAGCCATTTTGAGGATGGTCTTAATCCCTGTCTCCTGTACAATGTCATGAACCTCTGTCCATAGTTCATCAGGAACTCTGTCTATCACATCTAGTCCCTTCAATCTATTTCTCACTTCCACTATATAATCATAAGGAATTTGATTTAGGTCATACCTGAATGGTCTAGTAGTTTTCCCGGCTTTCTTCAATTTAAGTCTGAATTTGGCAATAAGGAGTTCATGATCTGTGCCACAGTCATCTCCCGGTCTTGTTTTGCTGACTGTATAGAGCTTCTCCATCTTTGGCTGCAAACAATATAATCAATCTGATTTCAGTGCCGATCATCTGGTGATGTTCATGTGTAGAGTTTTATCTTGTGTTGTTGGAAGAGGGTGTTTGCTATGACCAGTGCATTCTCTTCACAGAACTCTATTAACCTTTGCCTTGCTTCATTCTGTACTCCAAGGCCATTCTGTACTCCAGGTATCTCAACACTTCCTACTTTTGCATTCCAGTCCCCTGTAATTAGAAGGACATATTTTGGGGGGTGTTAATTCTAGAAGGTCTTGTTGGTCTTCACAGAGCCATTCAACTTCAGCTTCTTCAGCATTACTGGTCGGGGCATAGACTTGGATTACTGTGATATTGAATGGTTTACCTTCGAAACAAACAGAGATCATTCTGTCATTTTTGAGATTGCATACAAGTACTGCATTTCGGACTCTTATTGATTATGATGGCTACTCTATTTCTTCTAAGGGATGCTTGCCCACAGTAGTAGATATAATAGTCATCTGAGTTAAATTCACCCATTCCAGTCCATTTTAGTTCACTCATTCCTAAAATGTTGACATTCACTCTTGCCATCTCCTGTTTGATCACTTCCAATTAACTCCAGAAAGAATGAAGAGATGGAGCCACAGCAAAAACAACACCCAGTTGTGGATGTGACTGGTGATGGAAGCAAGGTCCAATGCTGTAAAGAGCAATATTGCATAGGAACCTGGAATGTTAGGTCCATGAATCACGGCAAATTGGAAGTGATCAAACAGGAGATGGCAAGAGTGAATGCCGTGACTTGCAGAGTCAAGAACATTTGGGAAGATTATCAGCATAATGTAATCTCAAAGGCTTAACACATAGAACTCACAGTACGAAAGGAACTTGTTTGAAGGGAAAGGGGACAAAGGTTCTCAGAAAGCATGGGAATGAAGCAAGGTTAAGAGTATGGCAATAGGGTTCTGGCTTAAGATGGTTACATAGGAAGATTGTACACACCTCCTGCTGTAGACACACTGAATCTGTAGCTATGTATGGCACAATTTCCTCCAAGAAAAACCTTAAAACTGAGCAATTCCTATACATCTGATAAACAAGAAAAGATCCACCTTAAGATTCCTATACATCTCATAAAAAAATCCCAACCACCATGTAGCATCCCACAACTGGGAGGGAACTCAAAATCCAGAGCTTCTTCCTTAAGAGCAAGGGGTTTGAATGTTTTGAATCAGGCACCCCATCTTTTAAGACCTGCATTTGGGAGATGAGCCACCAAAATATTTACCTTTGAAAACTAACCAGGCTTGAGTCCGTAAGACCCTCAGTCCACAGCAATCTGAAAAACAGCTCTTAAAGGGCTGTGTGCTTGGATTCATTTGTCCCAGGATCCAGTACAGAAGCAGACAATCAAGAGTACTCAGATTCATGTGAATGGGGCTCATTTGCTAATTTTAAAGTGTTGACCTGGTGGCTTCCCTGGTGGCTCAGTGAAGAACCTGTCAGTACAGGAGACATGGGTTCAATCCTTGATCTGGGAAGACAGCACATACCCTGCAGCAACTAAGCCTGTGTGCCACAGCTATTGAGCCTGTGCTTTAAAGGCCAGAAATCATAACTAATGAGCCCTTGCACTTCCCTACTGAAGCCCATTTGCTCTAGAGCCTGTGCTCAGCAACGGGAGAAGCCACCACAATGAGAAGCCTGTGTATTTCAACTAGAGTATCCCTGGCTCACCATAACTAGAAAAGAGGCCTGTTGTAGCATCGAGGACCCAGCACAGACAAATAAATAAAATTATTTTTAAAAAGTAAAAAAAAAAAATAAAGGGTTGACCTGAGGGGCATGCATCTAATTTAGAACACATCTAGGGGCCTGCTGGCTGGCAGGCACCGCCTTTGCGTTCTCACTCTGCCTCATACTGGCCAACAGGCACGGTATTTTTCTATAGATAGCAGATGCTATCTATACTTTTTCCCTATGCTTTTTTCAAGCTGGCAGGTGCCATCTTAGGTATCTATTTTCCATCGACATGTTCTCCACCTGCCGGGGCATCATCTTCATGCTTTTCCTCTGGCATGATCCAGAGCACAAGAATCTCAAAGAGTAGAGCTTTTATGTGTCTGGTGTCCCAGTTTCTTTTTTTTTTTTTCCCAGCAAGGGAATAGGATTTATTAAAGAGAGGGCAAGTACAAAACTCTCAGAACAGACACTGAGAGGGGTAAAGAGTCTTCCACAAGGCAGGGATTACAATAGTTTTATATCTTTACCAGTATTAATCTGTACATTTGGTTGGTTCTTGTCCTTAAATACATCAATTTTATCCAATCAGTTTAAAGGTCAAGATGCTTAACATCTTTATGGCTTCTCTTGATCCCTGGATTAAGTCACCACAGTTTTTCATGCCCCCTGGCCATTTCACAAAGGACCAGATATACAGGCTAAAGATTAATGATCACCAGTTGTTTTTCTCTCAGGCACATGGAACAGAAGTTAATTACTGCCCTTCCCTGGATCTCAGTGCTGATAATTTATCAGACCAAAGACACATTTCAGGAATTCAGGACAAAGGGTATAACTTTAGGCTAAGTGAGTGAGATGTTTATTGAAAACACCACCTAGGTCTTAGAGTCCTACACTGACTACCTAGAAATTTCTCCCTCAATCTTCCCTTTAGAGATGGAGACTCTAATTGCCATTATGGGAAAAGAGGGGATGACTGATCTGGCTTATTTGAGCTGTTTAAGGGTGTTGATAGGAGATGGCAGTTAGGTCTCCACCAGTGGGTTGATCTAGTGGACCTTTGTATATCATCCTAGGCTCCATTTCTGTAATTCTGTTTGATAGCTTCTATGTGAGACACTGGGCTTCTCTGATGACTCAGATGGTAAAGAATCCACCTGCAGTGCAGGAGATGTGGGTTTGACCCCCCGGTTGGGAAAATTCCCTGGAGGAGGGCATGGCTGTTCACTCCAGTATTACTGCCTGGAGAATCCCCATGGACAGAGGAGCCTGGCAGGTGGCAGTCCATTGGGTTGCAAAGAGTCAGACATGACTGAGCGACTAAGCACAGCATAGCATGAGAGACATTACAAAGCAAGGGAGACAATTTAGAATACAAGGGTCAGAAAGCAATAAGAGCACAATAAGTCTTCTGATCAGGATCAGGGGTTTCCACCAAATGGAAGTTGATATCCAGTTCCATAAGGCAGTCCCAAAAGGAGGAGTGGAATCAGCCATTGCCTGGACTTGACTTTTCAGATCTTGAAGTGGATCAGACAGCTTTTGTGAGTAATCAGGTATACATCCACAACATTCTGTATGAATTATGGCACAGGTTCCTCCTTGTGCTGCTGTTGATATATCTAATGCCATTCTATTTTGGATTAGAGATTTGCACATTAAAGCCTGTTCTGATTTTAAGGCAGCAATTCCCATCATACTATCATTTAAAGCTTGTCTTGTAAAATTAATCGAGGCTTCTACTTTGAGCATTATGCCAGTGGTGCCAAGTGATGCAGTGCCCCAGTTTCTGAAGCTGCCCCTGGCATGCCTTTTAATCATCTGGCTCTGGAGGCCTTGAGGACTTGCAATCCTAAGTCCCATGGGACCATAACAAGCAGAGAGTTCTGGGCTGACTACCACTTCCAAGGGACTGCACAGACAGACTGAAATATACCCTCACTCTATCTGTGAAGGAAGCCAGTTGTGCTGGTGCTTCATCCTCAGGAGCAGTCTTCTAGTTTTGCCCACAACTAGGGACCTCTGGGAAAGTTTTCAGAGAAAAGAGCCTCATGAACACAATCTATGCACTCTCCTTCTACCTTTCAATAGCTCACCAGTATTTCTCAGAAAGGAGAGATTTTTTCTTTTTCTTTGCTGCTGATTTTTATAGCTGTGAACACCTGACATTACTTAATTCTGATAGTCAGTAGGACTTATGTTCATGGGTCTCATAGGACTATGACCCATGGAGAAGGAGTTCTTAAACAGCTATCCCCACACCCCCTCCCCCATCCCTCTGCCCCTGAATCCCACCCCTGGCACAGCAAGAGGCAACAGATACAGGAGTTGAATCTGTGAAAGTGATCAGTTAGCTTACTATCACAGATGACGTCTGAGGGATAGGCTTCTAAACTAGACACATATCTAAAGGGTTGACTGTAATTTTTGTTAGAGAAATTGGAGGTCAGATACTGCCTTCATACTTCCCCATGACCATACTCCAAAGTTTTAGTACCTCCTAGTGGGTGGATGGGGGTGGGGTGGGAAAGAGCTTTTACATGCATCTAGTGCCACAGTTTTTATACCTTGTTCCTTGGTATCTGTGACTCTTGCCAGGGGATCTCTTGGTTGCCTGGCCAGTGACCAAAGGGGCTTGTGTTTATGGACCCCATGGGATTTGTAACAATTATAGAGACTGGCAGGCTACCACCCTCGGGGCATAATAAAAACAACAGACTTGAAAATGCCCCCAGTCTTTCTGTAAAAGAGGCTTGTTTATTATCCTGGAGCTTTGGCCAGGGTAGGGCTGGTGGGGGGCAGGCAGCTTCTGGTTGGCATGCAACTAAGGACCTAAGGAGGCCCTTCCAGGGAACACAGATTGGGGGACACAATCTTTGTGCTCTTCCTCTGTCCCAATAAACCTCATGAGTATCTCTTGGAGAGTAGCTTATATCCTTATTTGGAATCCTGATTTCTGCAACTGCCATCCAGGAACACCTACAGATCACCTGATTCTGGTGACCAGCAGGGACTGTGTTTGTGTTTCCACAGGATGGTGTGTATTTACATACTTAAACTGCTGCCTGAATGTCTGGTTTCCAATCAGCCTGAATTTGGGTACTGACTGAGATCCTCCCCGTTAGGACACTGACAGGTCTTAGCACAACCACTGAGAGCCACTAAAAATAAAATGGGCTAGAGAACAAGATGGTGGAGGAGAAGATCTCTCTTGAGGGATACATTAGGAATACACCTTCAGAGAAGAAAGAGCTTGCAGAACACCAGCTGAGAATGGGCAGGAGTACCTCCCCACTGGAAAAGAATAATGCAAAACTCGGTAGGACAAAGGAAGTAGGGGGAGAAAGAGGAGAATTCATAGGACTGAATGTACCCTTGGCGGGTGGGGGAAACTGAAGCAGGGGTCCAATCCCCACATAGGGGCATAAGTTTGGGACAGACAAGAAACATTTGAGGCTGAGAGTGAAGCAGCTGATCTGCAACAGTCTAAATGAAATGAGACTCACACAATTTCTGTTGCAGCCATATGGACAGGGACTTGGGTCCCCAAGAAGGCAGAGCAGCTGGGAGCTGGAGCATAGGGGTTGTGGAACAATCCCAGGGTGAGGTCTGTTGTTGACTTCAGGGACACAGCCTGAGGAGACATGAGCGAGGAAATTGTGGTGGGAAAGGCCTGTGGAGGAAAACCAGGCAGCCATAGAGGTAATGTGATACTGCCAAGTCATGCATAGGGGTTGGAGCCATCACTGTAGCCTCTCTCTTCTCCCACAGGGGCAGGGACAGTTGAACAGACTGGCCCTTTAAGCACCTGACCCATCTAACAGCACAGTAGGACCCCAGCCGGGGGCCCCTTTAAGTGCCTGACATGATGAGCAACAGAGAAGAACCTCAGCCAGGGAGACCTCTAAAGGCCTGAATGGGCAGAGCAACAGAGAAGGACCGGCTAAAGAGGCCTTCTGATTGCTAGCTGCCAGAGGCTAGAAAAACGCTCTGATAGGGCCATAGTTTCTGTGGCTGAGCCAGTTTATGTCGCTGCGCACTTGGTGCCGCCAGGGTCCCCATGACCCAAGCAGCTGCACCACCTTCTCACTCAGTTCTCACTGGGGCAGAGCTGTCACAGGTTAGAAAAAGCCCTTAATAGTGCTATATCTTCTGTGACAATAACCGCTGGTGCTCTTACGTAGCCGGCATTGCCAGGGTCCCCATGATCCAAGCAACTGTGGCACCTCCATGCATGATCCCCACCGAGACAGAGCTGCCAGAGGCTAAAAAAGTTCAACATCCATGCATGCAGGGTTGCTTCAGCTGTGTCTGACACTGCAACCCTGTGGACTGTGGCCTGCCAGGCTTCTCTGTCCGTGGAATTCTCCAAGCAAGAATACTGGAGTGGGTTGCCATGCTTTTTCAGAGCACTGTATTTCCTGCTGCCTTAGCTGCTGGGTCCCCTGAGTACCTTATGCTGCCTGGGACCCTGTGACCTAAGCAGCTGTATCACCTCAACACCTGCCCCTCACTGGAACAGACCCAAGTACTGGCACAGCAGGTCCAGAGACCGGCCCAGTGTTGGAGGGCCTCCTAGGGAGATGAGATGGACAGCAAGTCTCTGACAGCAGAAGACTCAAGAAAAACATTTATTATTCTTATATTTTGACTTGTTCTGTAGTTGCTTCTGGATTTTTTTCTTCCTTTTTATCCCTTTTTTTCACTGTTGTTGTTGTTGTTGATTTTATTAGTACTATTTAAGCTATATAAATCCATTTAAGTTTTGAGTTTTCTTTTAATCCCCCTTTTTTCTTTTATATATTTCTGCCTCTACATTGGGCATTATGCGGTTCTGTGGGGTTTGCCTTTTATTTTTTCCTTTTAACTTTCACATTTTTAAAATGTACTATTTTTTCTACATTTATTCTTGTATTTGCTTTTCCTACTGTTCTTTTCCCATTGTAGTTAATCTTTAATATGTATCAGTTCAGTCAGTACAGTTCAGTCGCTCAGTCGTGTCTGACTCTTTGCGACCCCATGAATCGCAGCACGCCAGGCCTCCCTGTCCATCACCAACTCCCAGAGTTCACCCAGACTCACGTCCATCCAGTCGGTGATGCCATCCAGCCATCTCATCCTCGGTCATCCCCTTCTCATCCTGCCCCCAATCCCTCCCAGCATCAGAGTCTTTTCCAATGAGTCAACTCTTCACATGAGGTGGCCAGAGTACTGGAGTTTCAGCTTTAGCATCATTCCTTCCAAAGAAATCCCAGGGTTGATCTCCTTCAGAATGGACTGGTTGGACCTCCTTGCAGTCCAAGGGACTCTCAAGAGTCTTCTCCAACACCACAGTTCAAAAGCATCAATTCTTTGGTGCTCAGCTTTCTTCACAGTCCAACTCTCACATCCATACATGACCACTGGAAAAACCATAGCCTTGACTAGATGGACCTTTGTTGGCACAGTAATGTCTCTGCTTTTGAATATGCTATCTAGGTTGGTCATAAGTTTTTTTCCAAGGAGTAAGCATCTTTTAATTTCAGCCTAGGGAGTATTAATTAGTGAGAACTCCCACAAAGGCAACCACTTGTACACAAGATCCAGCATCACCCAACTGCCAGCAGCACCCTATGCAGGATGCCTCATCCAAACAACAAAGATGACAAAAATACAAACCCACTGATCAGCAGACAGGATTGCCACACCCAGCCCTGCCCCTCAGAGGGGGAAAAAAAAAAAACCTCACCTCCTGCCACCAGAATGTCTGCACACGTCATCCCATACATGAAGCTTACACAAACCACTGGACTAACCTTATGAGGAAAGAAACTAAAAGGAAGAAAGAATTCAACCTCAAAGCCTGGGAAAATGGGACTTCAAACATAATAAGTTAAGAAAAGGCAGAGAAATACTGCACAAACAAATAACAACCTAGAGACACACAAGTCCAAATAAATGAAGAGGAAATAGGCAAACCGCCTGAAAAAAAAATTCAGAATAATGGTAGTAAAGATGACCCAAAACCTTGAAAATAGAATTGAGAAAATGATAGAATAAATTAACAAAGACCTAGAAGAATTAAAGAATAAACAGAGACAAATAACAATTACTGAAATTAAAAATATTCTAGAAGGAATCAATAGCAGAATATCTGAGGCAAAAGAATGGATAAGAGAGCTGGAAGATAGAATGTTGGAAATAACTCCTAGAATAATGGAAATAAAAATAAAATAAACAAGTGGAACCTAATTAAACTTAAAAGCTTTTGCACAGCAAAGGAAATTATAAACAAGGTAAAGAGACAACCCTCAGAATGGGAGAAAATAACAGCAAATGATAAAGGATTAATTTCCAAATTATACAAACAGCTCATACAAGTCAATACCAGAAAAAAAAAAAAATCAAAAAGTGGGAAAAAGACCTAAACTGACATTTCTCCAAAGAAGACATACAGATGGCTAACTATCACATGAAAAGATACTCAACATCACTCATTATTAGAGAAATGCAAATCAAAGCTACAATGAGCTATCACCTCAAACCAGTCAGCATGACCATCAACAAAAAGTCAACAGACAATAAATGCTGGGTGTGGAGAAAAGGGAACCCTCTTGCACTGTTGGTGGGGATGTAATTGATACAGCCACTATGGAAGACAGTATGGAGATTCCTTAAAAAACTAGGAATAAAACCACCATATGACCCAGTGATCCTGCTACTAGGCATATACCCTGAGGAAACCAAAATTTAAAAAGACACATGTACTCCAATGATCAGTGCAGCATTATTTACAAAGGCTAGAACATGGAAGCAGAATAGATGCCCACTGACAGATGAATGGAGGAGCTGTGACACACACACACACACACACACACACACACACACACACATAATGGAATACTACTCAACCATAAAAAGGGACACATTTGAGTCAGTTCTAATGTGGTGAATGAATCCAGAGCCTATTACAGAGTGAAGTAAGTCAGAAAGATAAATATCATATACTAACGCATATATAAGAAATCTAGAAAGATGGTACTGATGAAATTATTTTCAGGGAAGCAATGGAGACACAGACATAGAGACATACAGAAGAGACTTATGGATATGGAGCAGGGGTGGGTAGGAAGGAGACAGTGAGATGTATGGAGAGAGTAACATGGAAACTTATATTAGCATATGTGAAATATATAGCCAATGGAAATTTGCTGTATGACTCAGGAAATTCAAACAGGGGCTCTGTAACAACCTAGAAGGGTGGAATAGGGAGGGAGATGCCAGAGGACAGGACATGTGTCCACCTATGGCTGATTCATGTTGATATTTGGCAGAAGCCAACAAAATTCTGTAAAGCAATTATCAATTAAAACATAAATTTAAAAAAATGGGCTCCTGGATAATCAAAAAACGGCTGAGAGAAAATACAGAGTTAGGGCAGGAAAAATCTGGAAAACTCAGCAGGGGCCACAAGACTGGAGGACTGGAAAAGATCAGTTTTCACGCCCATCTCAAAGAAAGGCAATGTTAAAGAATGCTCGAACTACCACACAATTGAGCCCATCTCACACTCTAGCAAAGTAATTCTCAAAATTCTCCAGGCCAGACTTCAATAGTACATGAACAGTGAACTTGCAGATATTCAAGCTGGTCTTAGAAGAGGAGCCAGAGATCAAATTGCCAACATCCGTTGGATCATTGAAAAAGTATTCCAGAAAAACACCCACTTTTGCTTTATTGCCTATGCCAAAGCCTTTGACTGTGTAGATCACAACACACTGTGGAAAATTCTTCAAGAGATGGGAATACCAGACCACCTGACCTGCCTCCTGAGAAATCTGTATGCAGGTCAGGAAGCAACAGTTAGAACTGGACATGGAACAATAGCCTGGTTCCAAATCAGGAAAGGAGTACATCAAGGCTGTATATTGTCACCATGCTTATTTAACTTATATGCAAAGCACATTATACAAAATGCTGGGCTGGATGAAGCACAAGCTGGAGTCAAGATTGCTGGGAGAAATATCAATAACCTCAGAGATGTAGATGACACCACCCTTATGGAAGAAAATGAAGAACTAAAGAGCCTCTTGATGAAAGTAAAAGAAGAGAGTCAAAAAGTTGACTTAAAACTCAACATTCAGAAAACCAAGATCATGGCATCTGATCCCATCACTTCATGGCAAATAGATGGGGCATCAGTGGAAACAGTGTCAGGCTTTATTTTGGGGGGCTCCAAAATCACTGCAGATGGTGACTGCAGCCATGAAATTAAAAGATGCTTATTTCTTGGAAGAAAATCTATGAACAAAAGCTAGACAGCATATTAAAAAGCAGAGATATTACTTTACCAACAAAGGTCCGTCTAGTCAAAGCTATGGTTTTTCAGTAGTCATGTATGGATATGAGAGTTGGACTATAAAGGAAGCTGAGTGCCAAAGAATTGATGCTTTTGAACTGTGGTGTTGGAAAAGACTCTTGAGAGTTCCTTGGACAGCAAGGAGATCTAATCAGTCCATCCCAAGGGAAATTAGTCCTGATTATTCATTGGAAGGACTGATGTTGAAGCTGAAACTCCAATACTTTGGCCACCTGATGTGAAGAACCGACTCCTTGTAAAGACCCTGATGCTGGGAAAGATTGAAGGCAGGAGAAGGGGATGGCAAAGATGAGAGTTTGGATAGCATCTCTGACTCGATGGACATGAATTTAAGTAGGCTCCAGGGAGTTGGTGACGGACAGGGAAGACTGGCGTGCTTCAGTCCATGAAGTCGCAGAGAGTCAGACATGACTGAGCAGCTAATCTGAGCTAGAAGATAAATTTCATCTCCTATACAAGGCTACTCTTTCATGACTGGGAGAGGTAGCTTTTTATCTGACACCTAGAAACCAACACAAAGAGTTTACCAATATGAAGAAACAGAGATATATGTTCCAAATGAAAAACAAAATAAAATCTTAGAACGAGACTTCAATGAAATGGAGGTAGGTATATTACCTGATAAAAGAGTTCAAAGTAATGGTCATAAAGATGCTGATAGAACTCAGGAAAAGTATGAACACACTGAGAACTTCAATAAGAGATAGAAAATATTTAACAAGTACCACTTTTAACTGTGGTGTTGAAAAAGACTCTTGAGAGTGCCTTGGACTGCAAGGAGATCCAACCAGTCCATTCTGAATGGAGATCAGCCCTGGGATTTCTTTGGGAGGAGTGATGCTAAAGCTGAAACTCCAGTACTTTGGCCACCTCATGCAAAGAGTTGACTCATTGGAAAAGACTCTGATGCTGGGAGGGATTTGGGGCAGGAGAAGAAGGGAATGACAGAGGATGAGATGGCTGGATGGCATCACTGACTCGATGGACATGAGTTTGAGTGAACTCCGGGAGATGGTGATGGACAGGGAGGCCTGGTGTGCTGCGATTCATGGGGTCACAGAGTCGGACATGACTGAGCGACTGAACTTAACTGAAATAGAAGTCACAGAGCTGGGGACTGGAGACAAGTGGTGGATTAGAATGACCTTGAGCTCACCTCTTCTCACAAACACACCAAAATCACAACAAACTACTGAAAAACCATCAATAAAAAAGACTGTGTGTGCTCAGTCATGTCTTACTTTTTGCACCCCATGGACTACAGCCTGCCAGGCTCCTCTGTCCATGGAATGGATGCTGGAGTGTAAGAAATAAGAATGCTGGAGTGGGTTGCCATTTCCTACTTCAGGGGATCTTATCAACTAGGGACTGAACCTGCATCTCTTGCATTGACAGGTGGATTCTTTACCATTAGCACCCACTGGGAAGCCTGCAACCTAGCAAAAAAGATATTCTACATCCAAAGCCATAAAGAAGAAGACAATGAGACAGTAGGAAGGGCACACTCATCATATAATCAAACCCCATACCACCCAGATGGATAATCCACAAACTAGAGAATAATACATCACAGAAGTTTTCCCACAGGAGTGGGAGCTCTGAGCCCAAGTAACGCTCCCCAGCCTAGGGGTCTGGCATTGGGAGGAGGAGCCCCCAGAGCATTTGACCGTGAAGGCCAGTGAGCCATGATCACAGGAGCTCCACAAGACAGGGGAAAACAGAGATTCTATTCTTTAAGTGTGCACATAAAGTCTCTCATAACCAGATCAAAAGTTGTGACTTCATAGAAGTCTGGGCCTAAACTACCTGCTGATCTCAGGATCTCCTGGGGAGATACGGGTGGCAGTGGCTCTCTTTGGGAGAAGAGGTAGGGGTCACAACAGAGCTAGACACCAAGACCCTTGCTTGGGTCATTAGCATGAAGACCTGGCCTCACCCAACAGCCTGAAGGCTTCAATGCTGGCATACCTCAGGCCAAGCTACCAACAGGACAGGAACACAGCCCACTCATCTGCAGACAAGCTGCCTAACACAGCCCACTCATCGCAGATGGGCTGTCTAAGGACTTTCTGACTGCACAGCCACCTCTAGACCTACCCCTTGACACAGTAATGCCCACCAAAAGACCAAGACGCAATTCCACTCACCAGTCAACAGGTACCAGCCCCTGCTACCAGTAAGCCTTCACAAACCTCTAGACCAGTCTCACCCACCACACAGAAGACAACAGAAGCCAGAAATCTAGAATCCTACAGCCTGTGGAACAGTCTGCAAACACAGGTCAGAACCTACATAGGGACGAGCTGGTCCTTGGCCACTGGATGATGAAAGCTATCCCCTACAAAGGGCCACATCTCCAACTTGATAAAAATAATAAACTTACTACAAACATAGCAACATCAGTAGAAATTTTTAAAAAATGAGATGGCAGAGGAATATGTTTCTTCCAGATCAAGGGACAAGATAAAACACAAGAAGAACAACTAAGTGATGCAGAAATAGGGGCAATCTACCCCAAAAAGAGTTCAACATAGTGATCATAAAGATGATTCAAGAATGCAGAAAAGAATGGATGCCCAGAGTGAGCAATTATAAGAAAATTTTAATAAGGAATTAGAAAATATAAAGAACAACACAGAAGAACACAATAACTGAAATGAAAATAATATACTTAGAAGGAATCAACAGCAGAATAAATGAGGTAAAAGGATGGATAAGTGAACTGGAAGACAGAGGGGGTGAAAAATCACTCCCACAGAACAGAAAAAAGAGAAAAGAATGAAATGCGGACGGGTTAAGAGACATCTGGGACAAGGTCAAATGCACCAATATTCACAATATCAGTGTCTCAGAAGGAGAAAAAAAAAAGAGCCTGAGAAAATATTTGAAGAGATAATAGTTGAAAACTTCTCTAACATGAGAAAGAAAACAGTCACCAAAGTGCAGGAAGCACAGAGAGGTCCAGGCAGGACTAACAGTAATCAAGTTGGCAAAAAGGAATATCAAAAGAAATAAGGGAAAATGAATAAGATATATGGGAATTCCTATATGTGTATCAGCTGATTTTTCAGTATAATCTCTATACGTCAGAAATGAAGTGTCATTTATATTTACTATGATGCAAGGGAAGAATCCACAACTAAGAAAACTGTACCCAGCAAGGATCTTATTTGGATTTGATGGAGAAATAAAGAGCTTTACAGACAAGCAAAAGCTAAGAGAATTTAACATACCAGACCAGCCTTGCAGCAAATGCTGAAGAAACTTCTCTAAGCAGAAAACAAAATGCTACAACTAGAAACAAGAAAATTATGAAATGGGAATGCTCACAGGTAAAGGTACTATACAGTAAAGAAAGGAAACCATTCACATACAGATATCTCAGAACCAGTTATTTTGAGAGCTGGAGAGTACAAATGCAGAATATTTCAAGTGCATTTAAAATTAAGAGACCAGCAACCTAAAACAACCCTATATATTATACAGACTGCTATGTTAAATCTCCTAGTAACCACAAAACAAAAATCTAAAAGGGATATGCACACAAAAAAGAGAAATGATTCCATACAACACTAAAGTCCTCAAGTCACAAGAGAATAATAAGAAAATAAAAACTATTAAAGCAAATCTAAAAACAATTAATAAAATGGCAATAAGAATATATGTATTGATAATTACCTTAAATGTAAATAGATTAAATGCTCTAACCAAAAGACAGCCTGGCAGAATGGATCAACCACAAGAAAAAAAAAAAAATGCCCAAAGCACAAACATGTGGAGGCTAAACAGTATGCTACTAAAAAAACCAATGGATCATTGAATACCAAAGAGTAGATTTTAGAAAACCTAGAGACAAATGAAAATGAAAACATAACAGTCCAGTATGCAGCAAAAGCAGTTATATGAGGGAAGCTCATACTGATAAAACATTATATCAGGATACAAAAAAAAAAAAAAACCTCAAATAGAAAAATCCAACCTTACACATAAAGTAACTAGAAAAATTAGAATTAAATAAAACCTAAAGTCAGTAGGAGGAAAAAAGATCATAAAGTCAGAGCAGAAATAAATGAAAGAGTCTAGGAAAACAATGAAAAAGTTAATGCTTTGAAAAGATACACAGTGAGAAACCTTTAGAGACACTCTTAAAAGAAAAAAAGGAAGATGGGCCAAATCAATAAAATCAGATATATGATAGATGTTAGACTCAACACTACAAAATTACAAAGGATCACAAGAGACTACAAGCCAATAAGATGGGCAACTTGGAAGAAATGGACAAATTCGTAAAAAAAGGTATAATCTCCCAAGATTGAACCAGGATAAAACAGAAAATATGAACTGACCATTCACAAGTACGTAAATTGAAGCTGTAATTAAAAAAAAAGCAAAAATCCAGGACCAGATGGTTTCACAGGCAAATTCCATCAAACATTCAGAGAAAGTTAACACCTATCCTTCTGAAACTATTAAAAAAAAAAAATGCACAAGAAGGAACGCTCCCAAACTCATTCTATGAGGCCATCATGACCTTGATACAAAAACCACACAAAGACACCACAAAAAGGAAAATTATAGGCCAATATCACTGATTAAATATGGACCAAATAATCCTCAACAAGATACTATCAACTGAATCCAATAATACATTAAACAGATCATAAGACTATTACTATTAATATGATCTAGGATCATAGGAGAAGGCAATGGCAACCCACTCCAGTACTCTTGCCTGGAAAACCCCTTGGAAGGAGGAGTCTGGTAGGCTGCAGTCCATGAGGTCTCGAAGAGTCAGACATGACTGACTGATTTCACTTTCACTTTTCACTTTCTTTCATTGGAGAAGGAAATGGCAACCCACTCCAGTGTTCCTGCCTGGAGAATCCCAGGGATGGAGAAGCCTGGTAGGCTGCCATCCATGGGGTCACACAGAGTCTGACACGACTGAAGCGACTTAGCAGGATCATATCTATCTAGGATCTAGTCCCAGATTTGATCCTGCTAAGTCGGGACTCAAGGATTTTTCAATATCAATCACTGTAACACATCATATCAACAAACTGAAGGGAAAAAAACCATATGATCATATTAATATATGTAGAAAATACTTTTGACAAAATTCATCATCCTTTTGTGATCAAAACTCTCCAGAAAATGGGCATAGACTGTACATATCTCAACATAATAAAGGCCGCATATGACAAACCTTGGAGAAGGAAATGGCAACCCATTCCAGTGTTCTGGCCTAGAAAATCCCATGGATGGGGGAGCCCAGTTACATCCATGGAGGAGACTGAGCCTGGCTTCAGTCCATGTGGTTGCAAAGAGTTGGGCATGACTGAGTGACTTCACTTCATGACAAACCTGCAGCTGACATCATATTCAGTGGTGAAAAGCTAAAAGCATTTCCTGTAAGTTCAGGAATAAGACAAGGAGGTCAGTTCTCACCGCTTTTATTCAACATTGGTTTCAAAGTCCCAGCCAGAGCAATCAGTAAGGAAAGGAAATTAAAAGAAATTCAAATTGGAAAAGAAGTAAAACTGTCACTATTTTCAGATTACATGATACTACACCTAGAGAATCCTAAAGATGCTGCCAGAAAACTACTAGAGCTAATCATTGAATTCAGTAAAGTTGCTGAATACAAAATTAATTCACAGAAATCTCTTGCATCTCTAAACACTAATAGTGAAACCTCAGAAGGGGAAATTAAGGAAACAATCCCATTTACCAGTGCAACAAAAAGAATAAAATACCTAGGGAAAAAAACC
Source organism: Ovis aries (assembly GCF_016772045.2). NCBI lineage: Eukaryota > Metazoa > Chordata > Mammalia > Artiodactyla > Bovidae > Ovis > Ovis aries. The sequence continues at coordinate 56,137,735 of NC_056059.1, read as the reverse complement.
CACCTAAGGAGACAAAAACCTATACTCCAAAAACTATAAAATGTCAACGAAAGAAGTCAAAGATGACAGATGGAAAGATATCCCATGTTCTTGGATTAGAGAAAGAATCAATATTGTCAAAATAACTACACTACCCAAAGCAATATACAGATTCAATACAGTCTCTATTAAATTATCTATGACATTTTCCAAAGAACTAAATGAAAAAAAAATATTAAAATTTCTTTGGAGACACAAAACACTCCAAAAATACCCAAAGCAATCTTGAGAAATAAAAATGGAGCTGGACGAATTGGGTGATCAAACTCTGGACTATTCTAAAAAAAAATACAGTAATCAACACAGTATGGTACTAGAACAAAAACAGACATAGAGATCAAAAGAACAGCATAGAAAGCCCAGAAATAAACTGACACACCTATGGTCAATCAATTTATGACACATGAGGCAAGAAAACATATTGGAGAAAAGACAACCTCTTCAATAACTGGTGCTGCAATACTGGCCAGCTACATGTAAAAGAAAGAAATTCATAACATTCTCTAACACCATACAGAAAAATAAACTCAAAATGGACTACCTATTATAAACTTAAATATAAGACTGGAGATACTCTAGAACTCCTAGAAGAAAACATAGGCAGAACACTTTTTGACATAAATCTCAGCAGTATTTTTTAAAATCCATTTTCTAGAGTAATGGAAGTGAAAACAAAAATGAACAAATGGGACCTGAAGTCTGAAGTGTAGTTGCTCAGTCATGTCTGACTCTTTGCGACCCCATGGATTGTAACCCACCAGGCTCCTCTGTCCTCTCTAGGCAAGCATACTGGAGTGGGTTGCCATTCCCTTCTTCAGGGGATCTTCCCAATCTAGGGATCAAACCCGGGTCTCCTGCATTGTTGCTGGATTCTTTATCATCTGAGCTACCAGGGAAGCCCCAGATGGGACCTAATGAAACTTAAAAGATTTTATACAGCAAAGGAAACCATAAACAAAATGAAAAGACAACCTGTGGAATGGGAGAAAATATTTGCAGATGATGAGACTGACAAGGAATTAATTTTCAAAATATACAGCTTGTACAGCTCGATATAAAAAAAATCAAATAACCCAATTAAAAAAGTAGAAAAAAGACCTAAATAGACACTTCTCCAAAGAACACATACAAGTGGCCAATGTGAATAGATGCTCAATATTGCTATTTGGGAAATGCAAATCAAAACTAAACTGATGTCACTAAACTAATGTCACTCCAGTCAGATTGGCATCATCAAAATATCTACAAATATCAAATGCTGGAGAGGATATGGAGAAAAAGGAATCTTCCTACACTATTGGTGGAAATGTAAATTGGTGTAATCACTATGGAATATAGAATGGAGGTTTCCTAAAAGACTAAAAATAGAGTTACTGTATGAATCTGTAATCTCAGTCCTGGGCATACATCTGGAGAAAACTCTAATTCAAAAATATACATGTCCCCCAATGTTCAGAGTAGCACTATTCATAATAACCAAGACACAGAAGCATCCTAAATGTCCACTGATGGATAAAGATGATGTGATTATACACACACAACCCAAACATGCACAGGAATATCACTTAGCCATAAAAAAGAATAAAATAATGCCATTTGCGGCAACATGTATGGACCTAGAGATTATCTAAGCCAGATGAAGAAAGACAAATATATGATATCACTTACGTGGAATCTTAAAAAATGATGCAAATGAACTTATTTTCAAAATAGAAATAGAACTGTAAACACTGAAAACAAACTTATCATTACCAAAAGGGAAAGGTGTGAGATATGGATAAATTAGGAGTTTGAGATTAACATACACACACACTAGTATTAATATATATAAACAGATAACCAACAAGGACCTACTGTATAGTACAAGGAACTATATTCAATTTTTTTTGTAATAACCTATAAGGGAAAAGAATCTGTGTGCATATATATACACACACATATATATAAAACTAAATCATTGCACTGCACACCTGAAACTAACACATTCTAAGTCACTTATACTTCAGCTCATATACATATGTGTATGTGAGTGTGTGTATATATACAATATATACATGAATCATACTATCTATTTAGAGGAGCAAACATGAAGCCAATAATAATAGCAATAAAAATGACATGAACAACATCAACAACAAAAAGAAGTCATAGAGCTGAAGAATACAATAGATGAACTGAAAAATACAATCCAGGGATTTGACAGCAGACTATATGAACCAGGGGAAAAGATCAGTGAACTCAAGGAGAGGGCAATGGTCTCATTCAGAGCAGCAAAGAGAAAACAGTTTTAAAATGTAAAGACAGGTCAAGGAACTTATGGAACAACATCAAGTGGATGAACATTCACATCATTCGAGTTTCAGAATTAGATAACATTATCAGAGCTTCAGAATTAGATGGATAAAGGGACAGAAAACTTATCTGAGTAATAGTGGCTAAAAACTTCTCTACCTTGGGGACCCACACCAAGACATCATAATTAAAATCTCAAAAGTTAAAGAAAAGAATCTTAAGAGCACCAAGAAAAAAACAATTTGTTATATACAAGGAAATAAAAATAAGACAATATTTTTTAACAGAAACTTGAGAAACCACAGGGGAGGTTCATAGTATATTCAAACACACACACACACACACACACACACACACACAACCTTCAAACCAAGAATACTCTACCTGGCAAAATTATCTCTCAAAGTTGAAGGAGAGATACATAGTTTTCAATACAAGCTAAAGCTAAAGGAGTTTATCACCATTAAACTTGTATATAAGAAATGTTAAAGGAACTTATGTAAGCTAAAAAGAAAAACATTTAAGCTAAAAAGAAAGGGCTCTGCACTCCATCCCAAAGCACCATACTACACATTCTTCTCAAGTGCACATGAATACCCTCCAGGAATGACCTCATGACATTATGCTGCTAAGTCAATTCAGTCGTGTCTGACACTATGAGCCTTAATAAATTTAAGAAAATTGAATTATATGAAGCATTGTCTCTCATCAGAACACTGATGAGACTAGAAATAAGAAAAATATTAAAAACACAAACATGCACTGGCTAAACAACATGCTACTAAACAACCAATGGATCACTGAAGAAATCAAACAAATTTAAAAAATATCTAGAAACAAATGAAAATAAAAGCACAACTGCCCCAAACCTACGTGCTTTGTCGCTTAGTCATGTCTGACTCTCTGTGACCCCATGGACTTTAGCCCACCAGGCTGTTCTGTCCATAGGGATTCCCCAAGCAAGAATACTGGAGTAGGTTGCCATGCCCTCCTCCAGGGTATCTTCCCAATCCAGAGACTGAACCCAGGTCTCTCGCACTGCAGGTGGATTCTTACTGTCTGAGCCCCCATGGAAACCCTAAGCCCCAAAACCTATGGGATGCAGCAAAAGCAGTTCTAGGAGGGAAGCTTATAGCAATACAATCGTACCTCAAGAAACAAGAAAAATCTTAAATAAACAACCTAACCTTACGCCTAGAACAACTAGAGAAAGAACAAACAAAACCTAAAGTTAGTAGAAGGAAAATATCGTAAGACTAGAGCAGAAATAAATGAAACAGAGACAAAGAAAGCAAAGATCAGTGAAACTAAAAGCTGGTTCTCTAAAAAGACAACTTTGATAAACCTTTAGTCAGATTAGTCAAGAAAAAAAGGGAGGACTCAAATCAGTAAAATTAGAAATGAAAAGGGAGAAGTTACAACTGACTCCACAGAAATACAAAGGAGCATAAGAGACCACTATGAGCAACTATATGCCAATAAAATGGGTAATTTGGAAGAAATGGAAAAATTCTTGGAAAAGTACAGTCTCCAAAGACTGAGCTAGGAAGAAATAGAAAATATGAGCAGACCAATCAAAATCACTGAAATTGTGATTAAAAGACTCCCAACAACCTGTGACCTGATGGCTTCACAGGCAAATTCTATAAAATATTTAGAGAAGAGTTAACAACTATCCTCCTGAAACTGTTCCAAAATATGGCAGAGGAAGGAAAACTTCCAAACTCATTCTATGAGGTCACCATTACCCTAATATCAAAATGAGACAATGATATCACAAAAAAGAAAATTACAGGCCAGTATCACTGATGAACATCAATGCAAATATTCTCAACAAAATATTAGCAATCTGAATCCAACAATACATTTAAAAAGATCATACACCATGAGGTGAAATTCATCCCAGGCATGCAAAGATTTTTCAATACCCACAAATCAATAAAGGGGATATGCCTCATAAACAAATTGAAGAATAAAAGCCATATGATCATATCAATATATATAGAAAAAGTTTTTGACAAAATTCAGCACCCATTTATGATAAAAAACTCTCCAGAAAGTGGGCATAGAGGGAACAAACCTCAACATAATAAAGGCCATACACAACAAACCTACAGCTAACATCAGGCTCAATGTTGGAAAGCTGAAAGCGTTCCCTCTAAGGTCTGGAACAAGACATGAATATTAACTCTTACTACTTTTATTTAACATAGTTTTGGAAGTCCTAGGTACAACAATCAGAGAAGAAAAAGTAAATGGAATCCAAATTGAAAAAGAAATAAAACTGTCACTGTTTGCAGATGACATGATATTAATATTATACATAGAAGATCCTAAAGTCACTACCAGAAAACTACTAGAGCTCATCAATGAGTTTGGTCAAGCTGCAGGTTCAACAATAATACACAGAAATCCCTTGCACATGAAAAGAGGCTCAATACCACTAACTATTTGAGAAATGCAAATCAAAACTATAACATCACCTCACACCAGCCACAATGGCTATCATCAAAAAAATCCACAAACAATAAATGCTCAAGAGGGTGTGAAGAAAAAGGAATCCTCTTACACTGTTGATGGGAATGTAAATTGGTATAACCACTATGGAGAACAGTATGGAATTTCCTTAAAAAACTAAAAATAGAGCTACCATATAATCCTGCAATTCTATTCCTAGGCACATATCCAAAGAAAAACATGATCCAAAAGGATACATGTATGCCAATGTTCATTGCAGCACGGTTTATAAATAGCCAAGACATGAAAACAACCTAAATGTCCTAAATGTCCATCAACAGAAGAATGGACACAGAAGATTTGGTACATATATACAATGGACTATTAACCATTAAACAATGAAATATTGCAAGCCATTAATAAAAATGAAATAATCTTGCTATTTGCAGCAACATGGATGGTCCTAGAGATTGTCATACTGAGTGAAGTAAGTCAGACAAAGGAGAAGTATTTTATGGAATCTCTCATATGTGGAATCTAAAATACAAATTAACTCACAAAACAGAAAGACATTCACAGACTTAAAGAATGACTTATAGTTGCTGGGGTAGAGGGAAGGATAGGGGAAGGCATAGTCAGGGAGATAGGGATGGACATGTACACACTGCTATATTTAAAATACGTAACCAACAAGGATCTACTGTATAGCACTGGGAACTCTACTCAATGTTATGTGGCAGTCTGGAATAGGAGTGGAGTTTGGGGGAGAATGGATACATGTGTATGTATAGTTGAGTCCCTTTGCTGTTCATTTGCAATTATCAACACTGTTAATTGGGTATATCCCAATTCAAAAGAAAAATTAAAAAAAGAAAGGACTCTAAGTAATAACAAGGAAACATAAGAAAGTATAAATATCCCCGGCTAAGGTAAAAAGAAAGTAAACGTAGTGGATTAATCACTTATAAAGCTAGTATGAAGGTTAACACACAAAAGCAGTAAACATTGCTACAATAATTATTTAAGGGAAACATAGGATAAAAAGATGTAAAATGTAACATCAAAAAATAAAACAGGGAGTGGAGAGTAAAAATATAATTTTTATTTTTTTAATTTTTACACTCATCAGTAATTACTTTAAATAGTAAGTGAATTAAATGCTCCAGTTGAGAGACATATAGTGGCTGAATGGATTAAAAAAAAAAAGACCTATCTATAGGCTGCCTACAAAAGACTGACTTCAGATATAAGGAAACATTCTGACTTTAGTTAAGACATAAAAAAAGTAGTTAATGAAAATAAAAATCAAAAGAAAGCTTTCATAGCTATACTTATATCAAACAATATATTCTTCAAAATAAAGACTTTATAAGAGACAGAAAAGGTCATTACATAATGATATAGGGGTCAATCCAAAAAGAGGATATAGCATCATTTGTTCATATTTATGTTGCCAACATAAGAGAACCCAAACATATAAATCAAATATTAACACAGCTAAAGGGAGAGATAGCAATATAATAGTAGAGAGTGACTTTAACATACCACTTAAATCAACAGATCATTCAGATAAAAATCAATACGGAAAACATTTTCCTTAAACAAGACATTACACCCAATGAAATTAACAGATATATGCAGAATATCCCATCCCAAAGAACAGAATACATATTCTTCTCAAGTACACATAGAATACTTTCCAGGATAGATATGTTAGACCATAAAATATGTTAATAAATTTGAGATTCACCACATTATCTTCTCTGATCACAACAGTTTGAAAATAGATTTTCAATTATGAGAAGAAACTGGAAAATTCACAACTATGTGAAGTTTAAATGACATCCTACTGAACAAATACTGGGTAGAAGAAAATCAAAAGAGAAATAAAAAATAAAGACAAATAAAAATGGCAATATAACACATCGAAACTTATACAATGGAGCAGAAGCTATTACAAGCAGTAAGCTCATACAGACACAAAAATCTCAAATAAAACACCTAACTTCACATTTCAATGACCTACATAATGAACAAATGAAGCCCAAAGTTATAAGAAAGTAACAAAAATTAGAGCAGAAATAAATGATCAGTTCAGCTGCTGCTGTTGCTGCTACTGCTACTGCTAAGTTGCTTCAGTCGTGTCCGACTCTGCGACCCCATAGACGGCAGTCCACCAGGCTCTGCCGCCCCTGGGATTCTCCAGGCAAGAACACTGGAATGGGTTGCCATTGCCTTCTTCAATGCATGAAAGTGAAAAGTGAAAGTGAAGTCGCTCAGTCGTGTCTGACTCTTAGCGACCCCAGGGACTGCAGCCTACCAGGCTCCTCTGTCCATGGGATTTTCCAGGCAAGAGTACTGGAGTGGGGTGCCATTGCCTTCTCCGAGTTCAGCTGCTTGTGTCCAACTCTTTGTGACCCCATGGACTGCAGCATGCCAGGCTTTCCTGTCCATCACCAATGCCCAGAATTTGCTCAAACTCATGTCCATAGAGTTGGTGATGCCATCTAACAATCTCATCCTCCGTTGTGCCCTTCTCCTCCTGCCTTCACCTTTTCCAGCATCAGGGTCTTTTCCAAAGAGTCAGTTCTTCACATCAGGTGGCCAAAGTACTGGAGTTTCAGCTTCAGCATCAGTCCTATATTCAGGACTGATTTCCTTTAGGACTGACTAGTTTGATCTCCTTGCCATCCAAGGGACTATCAAGTGTCTTCTCCAACACCACAATTCAAAAGCATCAATTCTTTGGCACTCAGCTTTCTTTATAGTCCAGCTCTCACATTCATACATGACTACTGGAAAAGCCATAGCCTTGACTAAATGGACCTTTGTTGGCAAACTAATGTCTCCGTTTTCTTAATATGCTGTTGAGGTTGGTCATAGCTTTTCTTCCAAGGACCAAGCGTCTTTTAATTTAATGGCTGAAGTCACCATTTGCAGTGATTTTGAAGCCCAAGAAAATAAAGTCTGTCACTGTTTCTATTGTTTTTCCATCGATTTGCCATGAACTGATGGGACCAGATGCCATGATCTAAGTTTTTTCAATGTTGAATTTTAAGCCAGGTTTTTCACTCTTCTATTTCACTTTCATCAAGAAGCTCATTAGTTCCACTTTCTTTTCTGTCACAAGGGTGGTATCATCTGAGTATCTGAGATTATTGATCTTGATTCCAGCTTGTGCCTCATCCAGCCTGGCATTTCATATGATGTACTTTGCATATAAGTTATTAAAATAAGCATGGTGACAATATACAGCCTTGATGTATTTCCCAATTTGGAATCAGTCTGTTGTTCCATGTCTGGTTCTAATTGTTGCTTCTTGACCTGCATACAGATTTCTCAAGAGGCAGGTTAGGTGGTCTGGTATTCCCATCTCTTTCAGAATTTCCCACAGTTTGTTGTGATCTACACAGTCAAAGACTTTGGTGTAATCAGTAAAGCAGAAGTATATCTTTTCCTGGACTTCTCTTGCTTTTTTAATGATCCAGTGAATGTTGGCAATTGGATCTCTGGTTCCTCTGCCTTTTCTAAATCCATCTTGAACATCTGGAAATTCATGGTTCACGTACTGTTGAAGCCAGGCTTGGAGAATTTTGAGCATTACTTTGCTAGCATGTGAGATGAGTGCAATTGTGTGGTAGTCTGAGCATTCTTTGGCATTGCCCTTCTTTGGGATTGGAATGAAAACTGACTTTTCCAGTCCTGTGGCCACTGCTGAGTTTTCCAAATTTGCTGGCATATTGAGTGCAACACTTTCACAGCATCATCTTTTAGGATTTGAAATATCTCAACTGGAATTCCATCACCTCTACTAGCTTTGTTCATAGTGATGCTTCCTAAGGCCCACTTGACTTCACATTCCAGGATATCTGGTTCCAGGTGAGTGATCAAACCATCGTGATTATCTAGGCCACGATCATCTTTTTTGTACAGTTTTTTCTGTGTATTCTTGCCACCTCTTCTTAATATCTTCTGGTTCTGTTAGGTCCATACCATTTCTGTCCTTTATTGAGCCCATCTTTGCATGAAGTGTTCCCTTGGTATCTCTGATTTTATTGAGGAGATCTCTAGTCTTTCCCATTCTGTTGTTTTCCTCTATTTCCTTGCACTGATCGCTGAGGAAGGCTTTTTTATCTCTCCTTGCTATTCTTTGGAACTCTCCATTCAAATGAGAGTTCTTTTCTCCTTTGCCTTTAGCTTCTCCTCTTTTCACAGCTATTTGTAAGGCCTCCTCAGACAACCATTTTGTCTTCTCGCATTTATTTTTCTTGGGGATGGTCTTGATCACTGCCTCCTGTAAAATGTCATGAACCTCCATCCATAGTTCTTCAGGGCACTGCCTATCAGATCTAATCCTTTGAATCTATTTGTCGCTTCCACTGTATAATCATAAAGGATTTCATTCAGATAATACCTGCATGGTCTCATTAGTGGGTCACAGCCTGTGACTTAAGCCCTCTTGAAGGAGGTCACCATTCACCTTACCATAGAGCTGCCACATAGGTGACCCAACAACTGCAGACCAAATATACCAAAGAAATCCTCACATTGTTAAGAAATTTCTAGGACCCACAACAGATTTCTCAACCTGGGGATCTGGCAAAGGGACTGAGAACCCCCAGAGAATTTGACTTTGGAGGCCAGTGGGATTTGATTACCGAACTTACACAGGACTGGGGAAACAGACTCTTGGAGGGCACAGACAAAACCTTGTGTGCACCAGGACCCAGAATAAAGGAAAAGTGACCTCACAAGAGACTGACCCAGACTTGCCTATGAATATCCAGGAGTCTCTGGCGGAAGCATGGATTGGCAGAGATCTGCTGCAGGGTCGGGGCACTGAGTGCAGCAGTGTGTGCAAACGACCTTTTGAAGGAGACTGAAGTTATCTTCATTACCTCCACCATAGTTTAGCCTCGGGTCAAACAACAGGAAGGGAATACAGCCCCGTCCATAAACAGAAACTTGGATTCAAGATTTACTGAGCATGGCCCTGCCCATCAGAACAAGACCCAGTTTCCCTGCAGTCTGTCTCTCCCATCAGGAAACATCCATAAGCCTCTTATCCTTATCTGTAGAGGGCAGACAGAATGAAAACCACAATCACAGAAAACTAAACAAACTGACAATATGGACCACAGTCTTGTCTAACTCAATGAAACTATGAGCCAAGTCATGTAGGGCCACCCAAGATGGATCAGTCAAGGTGGAAAGTTCTGACAAAATGTGATCCACTGGAGAAGGGAATGGCAAACCACTTCAGTATTCTTGCCTTCAGAACCCCATGAACAGTATGAAAAGGAAAAATGGTAGGACACTGAAAGATGAACTCTCCAGATCGGTAGGTGCCCAGTATGCTATTGGAAAAAAGTAGAGAAATAACTCCGGAAACAATGAAGAGACAGAGCCAAAGTAGAAACAATGCCCAGTTGTGAATGCGACAGAAGTAAAGTCTGATGCTATACAGAGCAATATTATATAGGAACCTGGAATGTCAGGTCCATGAATCAAGGTAAAATAGAAGTGGTCAAACAAGAGATGGCAAGAGTGAACATTGACATTTTAGGAATCAGTGAACTAAAGTGGACTGGAATGGGTGAAATTTAATTCAGATGACCATTATATCTACTACTGTGGGCAAGAATTCCTTGGAAGAAATGGAATAGACCTCATAGTCAACAAAAAAGTCTGAAATGCAGTACTTGTATGTAATCTCAAAAATGACAGTGATCTCTGTTCGTTTCCAAGGCAAACCATTCAATATCACAGTAATCAAATTCTATGCCCCAACTAGCAATGCTGAAGAAGATGAAATTGAACGGTTCTATGAAGCAAAGACCTTCTAGAACTAACACCCCCCAAAAGGTGTCCATTTCATCATAGGGGACTGGAATGTAAAGTAGGAAGTCAAGAGATACCTGGAGTAAGAGGCAAATTTGGTGCTGGAATACAAAATGAAGCAGGGCAAAAGCTAACTGAGTTTTTCCAAAACACACTTGTCATAGCAAAACCCCTCTTCCAACAACACAAGAGAAGACTCTACACATGGACATCACCAGATGGTCAACACCAAAATCAGATTGATTATATTCTTTGCAGCCAAAGATGGAGGAGCTCTATACAGTCAGTAAAAGAAAGACTGGGAGCTGACTGTGGCTAAGATCATAAACTCCTTATTGCCAAATTTAGATGTAATTTGAAGAAAGTATGGAAATAAACGAAACAGAGACTTAGAAGACAACAGAAAAAAAAAAAATCAATGAATCCAAGAGCTAATTCTCTGAAGACAAAATTCACAAACCTTTAGACTCATTAAGAAAAAAAGAGCATACAAATAAAATCAGAAATTAAGGAGGAGATATTATAACTGAAACCACAGAAATATAAAGGATTATGGGACCGAGGATGAGATGGCTGGATGGCATCATGGACTCGATGGACATGAGTCTGAGTGAACTCCAGGAGATGGTGATGGACAGGGAGGCCTGGCGTGCTGTGATTCATGGGGTCGCAAAGAGTCAGACACGACTGACCGACTGAACTGAACTGAACTGAACTGAACTGATCTGATGGGACTACTAGGGCTTCCCAGGTGGCACTGGTGTTACTAGAACCTGCCTGCCAATGCAGGAGATGTAAGAGATCCTGGTTCTATCAATGGGTGGCAGAGATCCCCTTGGGAATGGCATGGCAACTCACTCCAGTATTCTTTTATGGAGAATACCATGGACAGAGGAATCTGGAGGTCTACTGTCCGTAGGGTCACAAGAAGTTGGACCCAACTGAAGCAACTTAACATGCATGCATGTGGGACTACTATGATAATTTATGTCCCAACAAATTTGACAACCTAGAAAAAGAACTCCTAGTAATGTATAATCTACCAAGACTGAAATATGAAGAAATAGAACCTCTGAAGACAATGATTACTAATAAGCAGGTGGAATAAATAAAAATCTCCCCCCAAAATGAACTTCCAGGCAAAGTGGCTTTGCTGGTGAATTCTATTAAACATTCAAAGATGAATGAATAACAACTGTTTTCCAGCTCTTTCAAAAAACAAACAAACAAACAAACTAGGAGGAATAACTTACAAACTCATTTTGATGCCAATGTTACCATGATCTTAAACCAGACAAGGATGCCACAAGAAAATTACAGATCAATATCCCTAATGAACACAGATGCTACAAATTATTAGCAAATTAATTTTAACAAGAAGTTAAAAGGATCACACATAAGAACAAGTAGAAGTTATTCCAGGGATGCAAGGATAGTTCAATATCCACAAATCACTCAATTTATATACCACATTAATAAAATGAAGGGTAAAAACCATATGATCATCTCAATAGATACATAAAAAGCATTTGAAAGAGTCTGTCCTCGATTTATGGTAAAAACTCTCAAAATTTGGTATAGAGGGAATATATTTCAACATGATAAAGGCCATGCATGACAAGCATACAGCTAACATCATAGTCAACAGTGAGATGGTGAAAGCTTTTCATCGAAGATCAGGAATAAGACACTATATCCACTGTTGCTAGTTTTTAAAGGTATACTATTGGGAGTCCTAGTATGTTAGAAGTCCTGGGCTTTCTGTGTAGCTCAGCTGGTGAAGAATCCACCTGCAATGCAGGAGACCCTGGCTCAATTCCTGCGTCAGGATGTTCCCCTGGAGAAGGGATTATCTACCCACTCCAACAGACTTCCCTGGTGGCTCACACAGTAAAGAATCTGTCTGCAGTGTAGGAGGCCTGGGTTCCATCCCTGGGTTGGGAAGATCCCTGGATGGGGGGCATGGCAACCTACTCCAGTATTCTTGCCTGGAGAATCCCCAAGAAGAGAGGGGCCTGGTGGGCTAGTCCATGGAGCTGCAAAGAGTTGGAAATGACTGAGCAACTTAAGCACATTGGAAGTCCTAGCGAGAATATTTAGTCAAGAAAAATAAAAGACACCCAAATTGTAAAGAAAAATGTCACTATTTGCAGATCATCTGATATTATATATATAGAAAATCGTAAAGACACCATCAAAAATTGTTAGAACTAAACAACAAATTCAGTCAAATTGTAGGATACAAAATATTCAAAATTCTGTGTAACTTCTATATGTTGATAATTAACTATCTGAAATAGAAATTAAGTAAACAAATCCATTCACAATTATATCAAAAATAATAAAATACCTTGACATAAATTTAACCAAACAGGAAAATTATTTATACAGTGAAACCCATAAGATATTAATGAAAGCAATGAAATACAGAAATACATGAAAAGATATTCCATGCTCATGGATCAGAAGAATACTGTTAAAACTTTTTATACTACCCAAAGCAATCTACAGATTCACTGTAATCCCTCCTAAAATTTCAATGTCATTTTTTACAGATATAGAATCAGTTCAGTTCAGTCGCTCAGTTGTGTCCGACTCTTTGTGACCCCATGAATCATAGCACGCCAGGCCTCCCTGTCCATCACCAACTCCCGGAGTTCATTCAGACTCACGTCCATCGAGTCAGTGATGCCATCCAGCCATCTCATCCCCTGTCGTCCCCTTCTCCTCCTGCCCCCAATTCCTCCCAGCATCAGAGTCTTTTCCAATGAGTCACTCTTCGGATGAGGTTTCCAAAGTATTGGAGTTTTAGCTTTAGCATCATTCCTTCCAAAGAAATCCCAGGTCTGATCTCCTTCGGAATGGACTGGTTGGATCTAGTTGCAGTCCAAGGGACTCTCAAGAGTCTTCTCCAACACCACAGTTCAAAAGCATCAATTCTTCAGTGCTCAGCCTTCTTCACAGTCCAACTCTCACATCCATACATGACTACTGGAAAAACCATAGCCTTAACTAGATGGATCTTTGTTGGCAAAGTAATGTCTCTGCTTTTCAATACAGAATAAGTCATCCTAAAATCTGTATGAACCATAAAAATCCAAATTTGCTAAAGACACCTTTAGAATAAAGAACCAACCTGAAGGCATGATGCTCCCTGATTTCAAACTATATTACAAAGCAATATGAACAAAAACAGCATGATTTGGCATACAAACAGATACACAGGTCAATGGAATAAGGTATTGAGTTCAGAAATAAACATACACATATTCAAACAATTAATTTACTAAGGAACCAAGAATATACAGTGAGGAAATGAAAGTCTTTTCAATATATATGATTGGGAAAACTACCCCATGCAAATGAATGAAACTGGATCACTATCTTACATCATACACAAAACTAAACTGGATTAAAGACCTGAATGTAAGACCTGAAACCATAAAAATCCTACAAGAAAACATAGGTAGTATGCTTGTTGACGTTAGTCTTGGTGATTATTTTTTGGATTTGATACCAAAAGGAAAAATAAAGAAATGGGACTAAACCTAATTAGATGCTTCTGCCCAACAAAGGAGATAATCAACAAAGTGAAAAGGCAATCCAGAGAACAAAATCTTTACAAATTATTTATCTGATAAGGGATTACTATCAAATTATATAAATAACTCATACAACTCAATAGCAAAAAACCACAAGCAATCTGATTAAGAAATGAGCAAAAGTTCTGAAAACACAGTTTTTCAAAGGAGACATAAAAATGGCTTACAGTATGTGAAAAGATGCTCAGCATCACCAACCATCATTGAAATATAAGTCAAGACCATAACAGAATGTCACCTCACATTTGTGAGGCTAGCAATTTTTTCAAAAAGACAAGAAATAAGTGTTGCTGAGGATGTGGAGAAAAAGAACAACTGCACCCTTTTGGTGCAAACGTAAATTGGTTTATCCATGGAGTTTCCTCAAAAAAATTACAGGTAGAACTACCATGTAATTTAGCAATTCCACACTTCTGGGTATTAATCTGATGAAAACAAAGACCAAAGACACAAATTTGAACCAACAGAGGTAACCTCATGCTCAAAGCATTATTACAATCACTAAGACACAAAAACAACCTAGAAGTTTGTTGATGGGTGAATGAATAAGAAAATTATATATATGTTATATATACATATATATCACAACAGAATACTATTTAGCCAAAAAAAAAAAAAAAAGGAAATTTTCCATTTGTAACATGAATGGATCTTGAGAACATTTTATGCTAAGTAAAAAGTCATAAAAAGATAAATACCATATGATCTCACTTGTATGTATAATCTAAAAACAAAACAAAACCAAAAAACAATAACAAAAATCCCACTAGCTTATGGTAAACTGAACACATTAGTTGTCTGAGGCAGAGGGTGAAGGGTAGATGAAATGGGTAAAGAGGGTCAAAAGGATGTAATGTACAGCATGGTGAGTATTTTTAACAATGCTATATCACATAGTTGAAAGTATCTAGGAGACTGGATCTTGAAGTTCTCATCACACAAAAATATTTTATAACTTCACAAGGTATAGATAGATGTTAATGGCGCTTATTGGGGCTATTATTTTGAAACAGACACACGTGTCAAATGATTATGTTGGGGGAGTATGTAATTTCCTTGGTTCTGTCTTGCCACAGCAAAAATTTGAAACGGCAGGCCAGTGCTACAGCTCGGTTACAGCTCAGTTTTATTTGACAAGCAAAGGAAAATACATCCTTGAGGTGTGAGGGCAGTTTAGTTCAGTTCAGTCACTCAACTGAATGTCTAACTCTTTAGAACCCCATGGACTGCAGCACACCAGGCCTCCCTGTCCATCACCAACTCCCGCAGTTTACTCAAACTCATGTCCATTGAGTCGGTGATGCCAACACAAAAGGAGAGAGGGGCTCAATTTTGGCTCCTCTTTTTATGTTTTTTTTTTTTCCTCCCCCTGGGCCTACCCTATGTAAATTGGGTTAGCCGGGAGGGCTATTTGTTTCACCTGAGGTTCTCATTCCAGTCGTCAGACTTTCCTTTGATCTATTTTCATGGGCTTTTTCCTTTGTCTTTTAGCCACCACTATTTTGGACTTCTTTTTCCTATTCTCACTACCTAACAATTACATTGTTCACCTGAAACCAACACAATGGTACACAATTATACCTCATTAAAAAAAAAAAAAAAGATTATAGGTATGAGGCCAGCCTGAAAATATGAGCAGGATTCAGGCTCAGCGTTCAAGCCAAGGGTTACTTCCAAATATTCAAACCAGTTAGGACACACAAACAGATGTAGGTAAAAGCTATACAGGCCAGTTCTGCACAGATCTAAAGAGGTTAACTTCCAGAAGCCCAGGCTGAGAAAGACAGAAGGCTAAAGCATAAACAGCCCAGTCACACAGGCACCAACCAAGCATTCATATTAGGTCTGAGGAAACCACCGGAAGCATATTATTTAATGAGATGACTAGAAACAGCTGTTCAAAATCTGGAAGAGATGTGCAGACTTATACAAAGAGTATGGGGCTAGTAATTCCAGAACAAAAAGTGGTTTATTTTCAATAATCTTTGTCATTATTTTAGTCACTTTTCTGAGTGTGCATTGGAGCATGTGGGGGAGTGACTAATGCATGGAAGGTGCAAGATGCTTCCAGAGAGAGGCAGAGTTCTGCAAGCACTGCTGCGCAGAGCAAAGATTGAATTCCTTAGTAAGTCACTTTTGCCTCTTGATCTTCCTATCCTTGACAGATAATATGAATATTCCTATTACTCCTTCCTTGTCTGTATCTCTGATTTTTCCTTGTCTGTATCTCTGCTGAAAAAGACAGTGATAATTATTTAAATAATATGGCTATTTATCAAAGGCATTTAGTGATATTATTTTTCCCCTTTAATGAGGTAGGAGTGACACTGGAGAAATTTTACATTTAGTTGGCATAAATGTTCTTGGAAAATTAAAATAAATGCAAAAGATGACATTTTACAAGATTGCTTTCCATTCTTAACATAATGAACAATTCAGTCACTGTTGAATAGCCCAATCTATTTTATTTCTTTGAACAAATTCCACAGTAAGAGCCAACATCACCCATTTGCTTCCAAAGCAGAAAGCAATTATCATCACAATTAGCTTTTACAAAGATGCACATTTTCTTTATGGCATTGCTTCTCATCTTCACCTTCCTCTCCAATTTGTATTCATATCTCCAAAGTGGCTGTATAAAAGAGATTACCTCTTTTGCATCTACTTATACAGCTCCATTGAGAAACTCTGTAGAAACATTAAAATATAGACAACTGTTGCCTGAGCCACCAAAGTTACATTTTAGCCAATATGTAAGGTCAAGGCAAATTGTCAGGCTCTTTTGAGATTCTGAAGGAATTTCAGAAATATGGATGTTACTTCACTAAGAAAAAATATTTAAAAGTGTTTCTTTTGGGATATTTATGGAAAACACAAGGCTTTTACATTGTTAGTCTCACCTTCATTATTCCCTGATCCCTGTCTTTTGAGGGAGTCAAATGCTTTTGACTGGCTTCCCTGGTGTCTCAGACAGTAAAGAATCTGCCTGCAACACAGGAGATGAGGGTTTGATCCCTGGGTTGGGAAGATCCCCTGGAGAAAGGAATGGCAACCCACTCCAGGATTCTTGCCTGGAGAATCCCACAGACAGAGGAGCCTGGGGGGCTACAGTCCATAGCTTCACAAAGAGTTGGACATGATTGAGGGACTTTCACTTTGAAAAGATATGAAGCAAATGGAAAGTTGGATAGATGAGATCATTTACCTTCACTATAAAATTGTGTAGTCAGAAAGGGCCAATCAGAGATATCAGTTGTCCTCTAAAATATGCTAGGAAGATTGATACTCTAAGGGCTAATGTTAATTGCTTAAATCCAGTGTCAAACTGTCCCAAATCTGCTAGAATTCCCAACAAATGGCACAAAGGGAGAAGGCAGAAAAAGAACAGAACAGATCCTGCATATGTCTGTGGCTAAGTTTTTATAAGATTAGTTATTTGGGTGTATAAATTCATGTGGGTAACAGTGAGGGGCTCTCTCAGAATTTGGAAAACAGAGAAAGACGACTGTTCTCTAAGCACTATAAAATCTACCACAAATGATGAGATTCAAAGTCACCTTGAAGAGAGAAGTTGACCTCCTGGGCAGAACAAGATTAAAGAAGGTATTAATGAATCCAAAAAGGAATTATTTATTAGAAACAGGGATTAATTAGCATAAAACATAGAAAAGAAAGACCATTAGGCCATCAATGGCAGCAGTTCCTCCTCCTAGCTCTATCTTGGGGGGGGAGCAAGCACATTGATAAAAGACTCACCATGCTCGGTTTGGCAGCAGGTATCTCTCCATTCTGATAAGAGATGTAAAGATTAGAAACCTGATACAATTAAATACTGAAGTCCTGAACCAATTCTCTGCCCTCATTTTGTGTTCACCAATCAACATTAGGATCATAATTTTATGTTACTGTAGGAGATAGTTTTCCTTCAGGGATAGAAGTACAGCTAGAATACATTTATATCTAATCTCTTGTAGTGTGGTTACATCCCTGAAGTATAGGTCCCTATCACTGCCAAAACCACCAGGCAGGCAAAGCTAATAAGGAAAGGCAAAGGGAAATCAACAAGGTAAATGCCAATTTGGAAGGTCTCCGTCTGTCTCCGCAGTCAGTTTCTCCAATACAATTCCAGTGCACTGGTTGTAGTAGATAGTCTGGTTTGGGTGTTTTGCTGCTGTTGTTGTTTTAGCTGCCCACACTCCTTCCCTCCTGCTTAGCACCTACAATAAACTCTGCATTTTCCTTCATCACACCTGGTGTTGGTAGACTGACTTTACTATAGACAGGGTAGAGGACTCAAATTCAGCTAGGTAACAAACTCACTTGTATAATCATTTGGGTAAGTTGTGGTTTTCAGGGGACTGTGATGATTTTAAACTATCCATTCCTTAGCAGTTATAGATTTGTTTAGATTTTTAAATAACTTTTTTCTTGATTTTAAAATGTTAAGTGAATTAAAATTGTCATATAGAGACAGAAATGTTCACATTATAAAAATATTTAAAATTCATATATGTTGCTTATAATAAAATTACATAAAGCAAACACATATACAGAGATTGAAAGTTAACTAGTGTAAAAGGATGAAGTGAATACCTATACTGACATCAGATAGATTTTTTAAAATGCATTATTGGGGGAGCGTAAGTATATAGTAAAAATACATTCTATTTATGAAAAGCCATACCAATTCTAAATATGCTAGCAAATTTGGAAAACTCAGCAGTGGCCACAGGACTGGAAAAGGTCAGTTTTCATTCCAATCCCAAAGAAAGGCAAGGCCAAAGAATGCTCAAACTACTGCACAATTGCACTCATCTCACACGCTAGCAAAGTAATGCTCAAAATTCTCCAAGCCAGGCTTCACCAATACATGAACCGTGAAATTCCTATGTTGAAGCTGCTTTTAGAAAAGGCAGAGGAACCAGAGATCAAATTGCCAACATCTGCTGGATCATCAAAAAAGCAAGAGAGTTCCAGAAAAACATCTATTTCTGCTTTATTGACTATGCCAAAGCCTTTGACTGTGTGGATCACAATAAACTGTGGAAAATTCTGAAAGAGATGGGAATACAAGACCACCTGACCTGCCTCTTGAGAAATCTGTATGCAGTCCAGGAAGGAACAGTTAGAACTGGACATGGAACAACAGACTGGTTCCAAATAGGAAAAGGAGTACATCAAGGCTGTATATTGCCACCCTGCTTATTTAACTTCTATGCAGAGTACATCATGAGAAATGCTGGGCTGGAAGAAACACAAGCTGGAATCAACATTGCCAGGAGAAATATCAATAACCTCAGATATGCAAATAACACCACCCTCATGGGAGAAAGTGAAGAGGAACAAAACGCCTCTTGATGAAAGTGAAAGAGGAGAGTGAAAAAGTTGGCTTAAAGTTCAACATTCAGAAAACGAAGATCATGGCATCTGGTCCCATCACTTCATGGGAAATAGATGGGGACACAGTGGAAACAGTGTCAGACTTTATTTTGGGGGGCTCCAAAATCACTGTAGATGGTGACTGCAGCCATGAAATTAAAAGACGCTTACTTCTTGGGAAAAAAGTTATGACCAACCTAGATAGCATATTCAAAAGCAGAGACATTACTTTGCTGACTAAAGTCCGTCTAGTCAAGGCTATGGTTTTTCCTGTGGTCATGTATGGATGTGAGAGCTGGACTGTGAAGAAGGCTGAGTGCTGAAGAATTGATGCTTTTGAACTGTGGTGTTGGAGAAGACACTTGAGAGTCCCTTGGACTGCAAGGAGATCCAACCAGTCCATTGTGAAGGAGATCAGCCCTGGGATTTCTTTGGAAGGAATGATGTTGAAGCTGAAACTCCAGTACTTTGGCCACCTCATGCAAAGAGTTGACTCATTGGAAAAGACTCTGATGCTGGGAGGGATTAGGGGCAGGAGAAGAAGGGGATGACTGAGGATGAGATGGCTGGATGGCATCACTGACTCGATGAACTCAAGTCTGAGTGAACTCTGGGAGTTGGTGATGGACAGGGAGGCCTGGCGTGCTGCGATTCATGGGGTCGCAAAGAGTCAGACATGACTGAGCAACTGAACTGAACTGAATAAACTAACCAAGCTTTAAGAGGTCAAGTTAATAGAACTATAGGGAGAAATTGATACATTCTCCATTTTAAGGGAAAGTTCAGTAAACCTCTTTAAATTATTACAATGCTATTATTTTCTCCCATTCAGAAGGCTGTCTTTTCACCTTGCTTATATTTTCCTTTGTTGTGCAGAAGCTTTTAATTTTAATTAGATCCCATTTGTTTATTTTTGCTTTTATTTCCAGAATTCTGGGAGGTGGATCATAGAGGATCCTGCTGTGATTTATGTCAGAGAGTGTTTTGCCTATGTTCTCCTCTAGGAGTTTTATAGTTTCTGATCTTACATTTAGATCTTTAATCCATTTTGAGTTTATTTTTGTGTGCGGTGTTAGAAAGTGATCTAGTTTCATTCTTTTACAAGTAGTTGACCAGTTTTCCCAGCACCACTTGTTGCTGTGGTACATATACACAATGGAGTATTACTCAGCCGTAAAAAAGAATTCATTTGAATCAGTTCTGATGAGATGGATGAAACTGGAGCCGATTATACAGAGTGAAGTAAGCCAGAAAGAAAAACACCAATACAGTATACTAACACATATATATGGAATTTAGGAAGATGGCAATGACGACCCTGTATGCAAGACAGGGAAAGAGACACAGATGTGTATAACGGACCTTTGGACTCAGAGGGAGAGGGAGAGGGTGGGATGATTTGGGAGAATGACATTCTAACATGTATACTATCATGTAAGAATTGAATCGCCAGTCTATGTCTGACGCAGGATGCAGCATGCTAGGGGCTGGTGCATGGGGATGACCCAGAGAGATGTTATGGGGAGGGAGGTGGGAGGGGGGTTCATGTTTGGGAACGCATGTAAGAATTAAAGATATTAAAATTAAAAAAAATAAAAAAAAAAACTTAAAAAAATAAATTATTACAATGCAAGTTTAATAATAATAAAAAACAGAAGGAATATATAAGAGCTGAACAACTAGCAAGTTTTACTTAGTATGAAAAAGAAAAAAGTGGAAGTATTAGTTGCTCAGTCATGTCTGACTCTTTGTGACGCCAAAGACTTATGTCCACCAGGCTCCTCTGTCCATGAAATTCACCAGGCAAGAATACTGGAGTGGGTAGCCATTCCCTCCTACAGGAGGTCTTCCTGACTCAGGGACTGAACTCAGGTCTCCTGCATTGTGGGCAGATTCTTTACCATCAGAGCTACCAGGGATGCCCTTTACATAGTGTAAGCATATTGAATTCTGTATTAAGGTTAGCAATTACATACTTTTCTCATGCACATGTGAATCAGTTAATAATTGATCAAAGCCTCAACATATTAGAAAGTAATCAGTGTGTTCTGATAATGCAATCAAAAATAAGTCCATTTTTAAAAATAGCTAAAAAACTGCTATAAATGTTTAGAAATTCAAATACATTCTTAAATAATTAAAAAAGTAAAAATCACAATAAAAATGTAAAAGACATTTAAAACCAATGAATAATGAAAAAACTATATATCAGGACATCAGTTTAAGCAAACTCCAGAGATAGTGAAGGACAGGGAAGCATGGTATGTTCTGTAGTCCATGGAATCACAGTCGGACACGACTTAGCAACTGAACAACAACAACAAAATATATCAGAACACACAGAATTCAGCTAACACAGTGCTTCAAGGGAAATTTATATCCTTAGGTATTTAGAAAAGTTATAGTCAGAGAAAATTACTTTTTTTGTTGTTAAAAGGCAGTATTACTAAGGTATAATTTATACAATACAGCAATCACTAATTTTAAATACAGTGACCATCACAAACCACTTTTAGAACATTTTGGCACCCAAAATGATGCCTAAGACTGTCTGTAGTTAGTCAATTCCTGCTCCCACCCCCAGAGCCAAGACAAAAAATAGTCTGCTTTCTGTTACTATAGGTTTGCCTCTTCTAGAAGCACATCATCATCACCTCCACCAGCTTGTTCACAGTCATACTTCCTAAGGTCCACTTGACTTCACACTCTAGGCTGTCTGGCCATAGCTGCCTGAAGAGGCCTTGGTGGACTGGGAAGTGGCTTCACAAAGATCACAGCAGAGATGGAGGTGGGAGCAGGTGAGTGACCAGCACCCCCAGTCCCAAGTGCAGAGGTGGCAGCAACAGCAGATCACCCCAGGGTGACCAACAGCAGAGGAAAAGCAAGGGTACCATTGGCTCCTGGGTGGCTGATAAACTCCATTGGCCAACAGCAGCTATTTCAAATCTTAAAACATGATGCTGTTAAAGTGCTGCACTTATTATGCCAGCAACATTGGAAAACTCAGCAGTGGTCACAGGACTGGAAAAGATCAGTTTTCATACCAATCTCAAAGAAAGGTAATGCCAAATAATTTTCAAATTACTGTACAATTGCACCCATTTCACACACCAGCAAGATTTTGCTTAAAATCCTTCAAGCTAGGCTTCAGCAGTATGTGAACTGAGAACTTCCAGGTATACAAGCTGGATTTAGATACGGCAGAGAAACCAGACATCAAATTGCCAATATATGCTGGATCACAGAAAAAGGTAGAAAATCCCAGAAAAACATCTACTTCTGCTTCACTGACTACACTAAAACCTTCGACTGTGTGGATCACAACGAACTGTGGAATATTCTTTAAGAGATGGGAATACCAGACCACCTTACCTGTCTCCTGCAAAACCTGTAGGCAGGACAAGAAGCAACAATTAGAAATGGACATGGAACAATGGACTGGTTCAAACCTGGGAAAGGAGTACCCTGTTTATTTAACTTCTATGCAGAGTCCATTATGTGAAATGCTGGGCTGGATGAAGCTCACACTGGAACCAAGATTGTAGGGAAAAATATCTATAACCTCAGATATGCAGATGACAACTAACAGCAGAAAGTGAAAAGGAACTAAAGAGCCTCTTGATAAAAGTGAAAGAGGAGAGTGAAAAAGCTGGCTTAAAACTCAACATTCAAAAAACAATGATCTTGGATGCAGTCCCATCACTTCAAAGCAAATAGATGAGAAAAATGTGGAAACAGTGTCAGATTTCATTTTCTTGGACTCCAAAATCAATGTGGATGGTGACTGCAGCTATGAAATTAAAACGCTTGCTCCTTGGAAGTATAGCTATGTTAAACCTAGACAGTGTTTTAAAAAGCAGAGACATCACTTTGCCAACAAAGGTCCCTATAGTCAAAGCTATAGTTTTTCCAGTAATCATGTACAGATGTGAAAGCTGGACCATAAAGAAGGCTGAGCACCAAAGAACTGCTGCTTTCAAACTATGTACAGGAGAAGACTCTTGAGAGTCCCTTGGACAGCAAGGAGATCAATCCTAACCAGTCAATCCTAAAGGAAATCAATGCTGAATATTCATTGGAAGGACTGATGCTGAAGCTTCAATACTTCGGCCACCTGATGTGAAGAGCTGACTCAGTAGAAAAGACTCTGATGCTGGGAAAAATTGAGGGCAAGAGGAGAAGCAGGCAACAGAGGATTAGATGGTTGGATGGTATCACTGATTCAATGGATATGAGTTTGTTCAGAGAAGCCTGGCATGCTGCAGTTCATGGGGTTGCTAAGAGTCAGACATGACTCAGCGACTGAACAAGAAGACCATTAAGATAAATGGAATTATACAACGCATAATTATTTTGACTTGGTGTCTTTCACTTAGGGTAATGAGATGCATAACTATTTCATGCAGCAGTAGTTCCTTCCTTTTGTTGAATAGTGTTCAGTTGTATAAGACATTGTCATTCTTCATTTACCAATGACTGAGGTTTCCAGTTTCTTCACAGCCTCGCCAACAACTGTGGCTGTCTGATTTCTAATTAAAGCCATCCTAATGGGTGTCAGGTGGTATTTTCTGGATTTTAATTTGCATTTTCCAAATATTTAGTGTTATTGATGAATTACATAATTTTTTTAAAAATGTAAGAAAATGAGAACAGCATGAAAAAAATGTGTCATGTCTATCTGGAACTTGAAAAGTAACAAAATAAACCCAAAGAAGTTATAATATGTAATAAAATAGGAGTATAAATTAATGACAAAATATACAACATGAAAGATTAAATCTAAAAAATTGCTTTATAAAATATATCAAAAGGCATATCTTTAGTGATATATCTAGAACCATAAAAGATGTGCAATAATGATTTTTAAAGTGGGCATAAGAGATTAAAGAAATTTTAAAAACCAGTGAGCAATATCAATTATTTGCCAAAATTTTAGTGAACTTCAATGAAATGTACAAACTCATGAAAAAAGGTAGCATATTAAAACTTTTAAAAGTGATATAATGTTCGTTACATGTATATGCTTCTTTTGCATAAATATATTACCATAGCTTTCAATAGTTGAAATAGACTTATACCCTTCAGTCAATCCCTTCAGTCACTCAGTTGTGTCCGACTCTTTGTGACCCCATGAATTGCAGCATGCCAGGCCTCCCTGTCCATCACCAACTCCCGGAGTTCACTCAGACTCACGTCCATCGAGTCAGTGATGCCATCCAGCCATCTCATCCTGGGTCGTCCCCTTCTCCTCCTGCCTCCAATCCCTCCCAGCATCAGAGTCTTTTCCAATGAGTCAACTCTTCACATGAGGTGGCCAAAGTATTGGTTTCAGCTTTAGCATCATTCCCTCCAAAGAAATCCCAGGGCTGATCTCCTTTAGACTGGAGTGGTTGGATCTCCTTGCAGTCCAAGGGACTCTCAAGAGTCTTCTCCAACACCACAGTTCAAATGCATCAATTCTTTGGTGCTCAGCTTTCTTCACAGTCCAACTCTCACATCCATACATGACCACTGGAAAAACCATAGCCTTGACTAGATGGACCTTTGTTGGCAAAGTAATGTCTCTGCTTTTGAATATGCTATCTAGGTTGGTCATAACTTTTCTTGCAAGGAGTTAGCGTCTTTTAATTTCATGGCTGCAGTCAACATCTGCAGTGATTTTGGAGCCCCCCAAAATAAAGTCTGACACTGTTTCCACTGTTTCCCCATCTATTTCCCATGAAGTGATGGGACCGGATGCCATGATCTTCGTTTTCTGAATGTTGAGCTTTAAGCCAACATTTTCACTCTCCTCTTTTACTTTCATCAGGAGGATTTTTAGTTCCTCTTCCCTTTCTGCCATAAGGGTGGTGTCATCTGCATATCTGAGGTTATTGATATTTCTCCCTGCAATCTTGATTCCAGCTTGTGCTTCTTCCAGCCCAGCGTTTCTCATGATGTACTCTGCATATAAGTTAAATAAGCAGGGTGACAATATACAGCCTTGATGTACTCCTTTTCCTATTTGGAACCAGTCCCTTGTTCCATGTCCAGTTCTAACTGTTGCTTCCTGACCTGCATATAGGTTGCTCAGGAGGCAGGTCAGGTGGTCTGGTATTCCCATCTCTTTCAGAATTTTCCACAGTTTATTGTGATCCACACAGTCAAAGGCTTTGGCATAGTCAATAAAGCAGAAATAGATGTTTTTCTGGTACTCTCTTGCTTTTTTGATGATCCAGCAGATGTTGGCAATTTGATCTCTGGTTCCTCCACCTTTTCTAAAACCAGCTTGAACATCTAGAAGTTCAAGGTTCACATATTGCTGAAGCCTGGCTTGGAGAATTTTGAGCATTACTTTACTAGCATGTGAGATGAGTGCAACTGTGCAGTAGTTTGAGCATTCGTGGCATTGCGTTTCTTTGGGACTAGAATGAAAACAGAGATTTTCCAGTCCTGTGGCCACTCATGAGTTTTCCAAATTTGCTGGCATATTGAGTGCAACACTTTCACAGCATCATCTTTCAGGATTTGAAATAGCTCAACTGGAATTCCATCACCTCCACTAGCTTTGTTCGTAGTGATGCTTTCTAAGTTAACTACATATATGGACAAGGTTTCTTGGTAAAATGCAGTGAAGTTTTGCTACAGCCTTGTTTTAAAAAGATCCCATTAAAAGATCCAGATTTGAATTTATCAAAGTAAAATGCAATTATGTGCATTGGCTCTTCTAACAAAATTAACTTTTCATATAAAAATGAAAATAACATAAAATGTCAAATAATAATGCTAATGTTACAATTTCTTGATAATTTTAAGAGAAATTAAGCTCATTACAATAAACTTATTCTTATATTATTTAAATCCTTTGATGAGTTCAATTTTTCATCATGATGATTATAGCTGTTCTATTTTTGCTTATACTATGTATTCATTAAAATCTCATTTACCTATGGCATCTTGTTTCTGCACACAATTTCTTTGGTCATCTTCTAGGAGTAATAAAAAAGTAACACTGTCTTAAAAGAGTAGAAACTACATTTTTTAATGGTTTTGACAAGACTCCCTCTTTGACCAAACTTTATTATTTTCAGCTTTATTGAGAGATAATTGACATACAAAATTGGGTAAATTTAAAGTGTATATAACATTGATTTAATACACTTCTATATTGCAAAATGATTACCATCATAAATATTAACTAATGCCTCTCTCATGTCAAATATAGTTACATTTCTTTCTTTGTGGTGAGAAGACATTTAAGATCTACTCTCAGCAACTTTCAAATATATAATACAAAATTAACTATAATCACCATGTCACACATTAGATCCCCAGAACTTATTCCATTTATAAGTGAAAGTTCACACCATTTGACTAACAACTCCCAATTTCCCTGACACCCTAGCCTCTGGTGACTACCATGCTACTTTTGTTTCTTGAATTTGGCTTTTTTATATTCCATACACAAGTGAGATCATTCAGTATTTCTCTAACTTATTTCACTTAACATAATACTCTCAAGTTTCACTTAGGTTTTTGCAAATGGTTAGGGATTCCTTTCATCTCACAGCTGAATAATTCCATTGTGTTCATGTAATATATATGTACACAACATCCTTATTGATTCATTGACTGAAGGACATTTGTGTTAAGTCACTTCAGTCGTGTCCAACTCTTTGCGATCCCATGGGCTATAGCCTGCGAGGCTCTCTGTCCATGGTTTCTCCAGGCAAGAATACTGGAGTAGATTGCCATGCCCTCCTCCAGGTCATGGCAGGGTTCGAACCTGTAATGTCCTACGTCTCCTGCACTGGAAGGCAGGTTCTGTACCACTAATGCCACCAAGATGGACCTGTAGGTTGTTTCTTTATTTTGCTTACTGTCCATAATGCTTCAATGAACATGGGAGCGCAGATATCTCTTTGAGATTCTGTATTCATATCCTTAAGCTATACACCCAGAATTAGACTGTCAGATCATCCAGTAGTTGTATTTCTGATTCTTTAAAGGAATTTCCATATCATTTTCCATAGTTACTGTACCAACTTACATTGCCACCAACAGTGCACAATGGTTCTTTTTCTTCACATCCTCACCAATGCTTGTGTTCTCCTGTATTTTTGAGGATATAATTCTAACAGATATTAGGTAATAGTCATTGATTTACATTTCCCTGATGATCAGTGATGTTGTACCTTTTAATATATCAGTTGGTCATTTGTATGCCTTCTTTGGAAAAATTCAGTTTCTCTCTCCATTTTTACATTAGATTGTGTGTGTGTGTGGTTCTGTTTGTTTCTGCTATTGAATTATATGACTACTTTATATATTTCAGATATCAACTATGACCAGATATATGACTTGTAAATAGTTTTTCCCATTATACAGGCTGCCCTTTCATTTTGAGGACGATTTCTTTTGCTGCACAGAAGTTTTGTTTGTTTATTTTTTAGTTTGACATAACTCTACATGTTGATTTTTGCTTTTGATGTTATATATCCAAGAAAATATTACTATTGTCAAGGACAATTTTCCCTATGTTTTCTCCCAGGAATTTTATAGTTTTAGTTCTCATTTTTAGGTCTTTAATTCATTGAATTAACTTTTGTGAATGGTTTAAGTTAGATAAGTCCGTTTCATTCTTCTGCATGTGATTATCCAGTTTCCAAACATCATTTATTGCAGCAACTACACTTTGTTCATTAAATACTCTTGGCTTCCTTGTAAAAGATTAGTTGACCATATACGTAAAGGCTTATTTCTGGGTTCCTGATTCTCCTTCATGGCTTAAGTGCCCATTTTTATATCAGTTCAACACTTTTATAGCTTTGTAGTGTAGTCTGAGCTTAGGAAATGTGATGCCTACAGCTTTGTTCTCTCTCGAGATTGCTTTGGCTATCTGGGGTCTTTTGCTGTTCCATACAAGTTTTAGGATTGCTTCTTCTATTTCTGTGAAAAATGCCATAGAAATTTTGACAGGGATTGTGCTGAGCCTTCAGATAGCTTTGGGCACTATGGACCTTTTAACAATATTAATTTTTCTAATTCATAAACATGGATAACTTTCTACTTATTTGTCTCCATGACCAAACTAGTTAGGCTCCTCTGAGCTCTCTTGACTAAACCATTACATTGGCTTGCCTTTATCAAGAATTCTGTTGAGTCCAGTTTAGGTAAGAATTATCCACCCTTGATACATGATCAGTTTCCTCACCCTCCACCCTTAATGTCCTTATCATTCACTTTTCCTTGCTGTATTTGGACCTAAGTTCAATCTCGCTATCCTTTTGAACTAGTCTTGGATAAAATATGTACTGTTTTAACAAATGTAATAATTAAAACAGTTTTTTTTTGGAAAATACTAATTATCAGTATACAAATTCGATTTTACACCTCTAACAATGAGGACAGGCTAGAGAAATAGTTTTCTTCATGTCAGATTCCTATTTATCAAGTGTGAGAGCTGATTTAGCATATCAGTTAAGAAACCTGAATCAGGTACTAATTATGTTATCTATGTGACCTTGGACAAGTTTTCAAATATTTAATGACTATTTCTTCAGGAAGAAGAAGAAAAAAAAAATCCTAGTTCTCCAGTCCAGTTATAAGCAGAGTGAGGGGTTTAGGCTGATAACTAGGCTTTTGAGTACAAGGCTTTTTATTGGTATAAAGTGCATTTTTATTCATATGCATGTGAATATTTATTGGGGAAAGGGTTGTACATAAGAAAAATACAATATCTTAAAATACATGGATAATGGCAGAAAACATACATACAAAAGAAACATAAGAATTTATAAATCGAGATTAAATTATGCTTTGGGTGAAAATTCAAATTTCGCCTTCAAAGTCAACTTTATGCAGATGAAAACACCTGGAATCAGATATTCAAACATGTAAAATATAAACAGTTCCCTGGGGTCGCTCAGGGCCAGCAAGAACCTGGTCCTCTAAAGCAAGAACGTAAAAAAACCGTATCCAAGGTTGATTCAAATACAGTGCTCAGAAAAGTATGGCCTCAGTAGTGGGACCATTATCCATCAACCAAAAGTAGCAACTACCAAAGACTCCTTCAAAGCATCACTATGGTTCTAAATAACTTAATGGCAAGCCAGAACAAAGTCCAACATTATTTACAGAAACAAAAATATCCAGTACCCAACAATGTGAAATGCAAATTACTGGTCTAGTTTGAGTTAACAGATGTGCAATGACACAGAGAAATACAATTCATCACTAGCAAATAAATCAATCAATAGACCCCCAAATGACACAAATGAAAAAATCGGTCGGTACAGAAAGACTTTAAAAGAGGTGTGAGAAGTGGACCTCCTATGGTCAAGCATGGAGCTGACACAGGAACATAAGCCCTAGGAAGGCACAAACAATCTAAATGGAACTTCTAGCGATTAATGCAATAATTAACATAAAATATCAAAGCAGCCACATAATCCCATTGAAACTAGGAATCTGCAAAGTAATATGCCATCAAGTAGTTGAGAGGCAGCAGAGAACAGTCTTAAAGTCATGGGCTCAGGAACCACAATACCAGACTCTTGTCGCCCCCCACCCCCCTCAGCTCTAAAATTACAACCATGAATCCCTGTTTAGAGTAGCTGCCATGCTGTGCCTCAGTTTTCTTCTCTGTAAAATGAGCATAGTAACAACACCTTCCAACAAGCTTGCCCTAAGTATTACAATATTTACTATTCGTAAAGAACAGAGAAGTGTACAGGACACAAATTGTAATGGCTCCAAAAATACTTATGAAATAAAAACGAAAGACAAATAACCCAGCTGTCCTCCCAGAAACACACAGTCAACAGGTTCCCTCTCAACTTACCTTCGCTTTTATTCTTGACTATTTTCTGTCCAGGGCCTGGAGAGAGCTGGCATTTCCTCTGCCCTGCTGGAGTGCAAGACTCCGGAGCTTCCAGGGTGCAGAAAGGTATCTTACTCCCCGCAGCTCCAGCGGCTTCTAGCGGCTCTTAAGCCCCTGGGAGGTAGGTGTGGCCACTAGCGTCTTGAATGTGATTGGTCCCCTCCCATCACCCAGGAGCACAGTTCCTCAAGCTAGCTGGTAGGCTTCGTGCATTCTTAGGTAGGCACTCACTGCATGGAGGTTCTTCCCAGACAAGATATCCCCCAGAAGTATTTCCTGAGGAAATGTATTTCCCTGTTATTCTGCCTTGGAGAAGGCGATGGCACCCCACTCCCGTACTCTTGCCTGGAAAATCCAATGGACGGAGGGGCCTGGTGGGCTGCAGTCCATGTTGTAATGCCTTCAACTTTGACTAACATGTACAATTCAATATAACTTCCAGGTTAAATGAACTAGTCTGTAAACTCAGCGAAAGAGTCAGTCTGCAAATGAATTCTTCTGTAAAACAGCTTCCCAAACCTGATTCTACAGTGGAATCAGTTGGAAGGCATTTCGAAGGCCAACCCCCCGGTGATTCACGCTTAATTATTTTGGTCTGGGTCCCAGGCATTTGTGGAAAGCTCCCTTGGTGATTCTCACATGGGAATCCCAGCCTGGGATTAAATCTGCTGCTTTAGAGAAGCATCAGGTGCACCTTGCCAGGAGCTTCACCTGAGTGCAGGGGCCTCCTGGGTCTATTCCCACCTCCTTTTGCTTCGGCAGGCAGGGACTTTAGAAAATATGAATTGCACCCAGGCTGCACGTTAGAATTACCCGGAGAGGATTTATATTCCAGTGAGGGTCCCTTTCCAGAGATTCTCACAAAATAAAATCTGAAGCCCCAGCATGGGTGTTCTTAAAGATCTCAGGTTGTTTTAATGAACATGTAGAAGTTCCTATATAGTGAAACTGTATATAACCTTGTTCTGCATTTCCCAAGTCTCATGTCAATGTTACAGTTTCATATAAAAAATAAAAATTAAAAAAGAAGGTCTAATGGCTGGGGGCCTTTGTTTCATCCCATAACAAAATAGATGGTGTGTCTACGAACTTATCAGGAGAAGGATGGGGGAAGCCATAGATAGGGAGTTTGGGATGGACATGTGCACACTGCTATATTTATGCTATAAATAGTATATATACAGTAGGTCCTTGCTGTTTATATAGAGTGGATAAACAGCAAGGACCTACTGTAAAGTACATGGAACTCTGCTCAGTGTAATGTGGCAGCCTGGATGGTAGAGGAGTTTAGGAGAATTAATAAACGTATGTGTATGGCTGAATCCCTTCACTGTTCACCTGAAACTAACCTGATATTAATCACAACAGTGTTAATTGGCTATACTCCAATACAAAATAAAACATTTTTTTTTTAAAGATGGTATTTCTTAGAGCACAGGTCCCCAACCTCTGGGATCTAATGCCTGATGATATGAGATGGACCTGATGCAGTAAAAATATACACGATAAATGTAATGCCCTTGAATCATCCCAAAACCATCTCCCCTACCCACATGTGTGGAAAAATTGTCTTCCACAGGAAGCCAGTCCCTGATACCAAAATCGTTGGGGACCACTGTTTTAGAGAATCTCTAGGGCCTGGAATAGAAGATGAGAGCCACATCTAGGAAAGACTTCCTGAGATTTGAAACTTAAGATGGAGCATGTGGCTTTAAAGAAAAGGATTTCAAGCAATTTTAGGAATGCTTATGTTTCTCAGAATGAGAAAATATGGGTATTGAGTTTTAAACCCCAGGAACACTTTTCTAGCTTAGGGGCAACCATTTCGATATGCCACTGTAAAACATGAATCTGTGAAATTTCTTGGATGAATTTTTGAAACAAGAAGGGCAACCAGAGAGGACAGTGGCGGAAAAGCGGTTGAAGGTGATGGAAGGAGATGATCGTGGGTGTTCTGAGTGCTAGAGGGTCTTTTGGGGCAAAAACAGGGCTGAGTACTCCAGACAGTGACAGTTTCTGCTCTGTCAGTGAAATTACTGGGAAAAATTTTATTTTCCAAGATAAAAGGGTATCTTTTCAGATTTCTGAGTGACCAAGGGAAATTTTAAGAGAGATCAAGTATCATGAAATACGGGAGACTGAGCAAATGAAAAGTGCTTGAATCGATAGCTAGTTCTATCTAATT
Source organism: Ovis aries (assembly GCF_016772045.2). Lineage (NCBI taxonomy): Eukaryota > Metazoa > Chordata > Mammalia > Artiodactyla > Bovidae > Ovis > Ovis aries. The sequence goes on along the minus strand of NC_056059.1, from coordinate 56,105,079 downwards.
CATCTTGTGAGAAGCTGAAGTAGTAAGAAAGGGGCAGAAAGACATGGTCATGGAGACAAAAGCACACACTGATTGCCACTGTGCAGAGAAACCAAGTCCTCCCAGGCTGAAGAGGATCAACAAAAGAGAGAAAGGGGGATGGGGAGCATATCAGGTAAGATTTCACGAGGCGTCTCTGTAAACAAGCAGCAAATGTTCCCACCCTGGCCCGTGATTTTTCTCCTTAATGGTTATAGGAGTCTTGTAAAGGGAAGTGTACTTCATCATGATTTAGAGCAGCTTGTACTTTCAAGGCTATGGGAGGAAACTTGTAAGCTGATAGAAAATGACCAATTTAAAAAATTTCCAATAGCAACATGAAATACAACTTAGGGAAGTTCATAAAGTGACACTTTTGGAAGTAAAGTGAATTTGAAGGAACAGAGAGGGACGCGGGAAGTAATTGAGGTTTCAGTGGGTATGGAGGGATAGTGGTGTTTCTGGATGGAAATAGTTGCCACCTGAAAAGAGGTTTGAGAAGAAGTCAGAAAGCATGGGTGTGAGTGAGATCCAGGGCGGGTTTCTGCTGAGCCCTGGCATTAGAAGACTTGTATCTGTAGACAGGGCTTCCCAGGTGGTGCAATAGTAAAGAATTTGCCTGTTAATGCAGGAATCACAGGAGATGTGGGTTAGATTCCTGGGTTGGGAAGATCCACTAGAGAAGGAAATGGCAACCCATTCCAGTATTCTTGCCTGGGAAATCTCATGGACAGAGGAGCCTGGTGGGCTACATTCCATGGGGTCACAGACACATCTGAGCATGCACAACAGTCTCAACTTCTCTCTGAGGTACTACAGGCCCTTCTCACTTAGGGTGTTAAGGGAGCTATATAGATTGTACTTAGTGCTTCTGTCAGCATTCACAATCACCAAACGCCATAAATGACCTGTGTTCCACCCATTCAAAGAGTCCTGGTACAAGGGTGAGTCAAGATCTTCCCCTGAAAAGGTGGGAAGATGACTTAAATCTTAAATGTATTTGAGTCGGGCTAATTCTGAGCCTCATCACCTTTAAGGATTGGGACTTTGTTGCATCTGCTGAATCCCTTCAGCTATACCTAAACTAGGATTCAGTTGGATAACTGGGAGAGGCTGTGCTTGACTTCAGCTAAGGCAGTGATTCTAAAGGATTCTGGTTCCCCTATCCCTGTAGCTCAAATGGTAAAGAATCTGTCTGTTAATGCAGGAGACCAGGTGTTCGATCCCTGGGACTGAAAGATCCTCTGGAGAAGGTGAAGGGCAAGCCACTCTCCAATATTCTTGCCTGGAGAATCCCATGGACAGAGGGGCCTGTCAGGCTACAGTCGTTGGGGTTGCAAAGAGTCAGACATGCCTGAGTGACTAACCCACACATCCCTAACTACAAAATAAGAGATTGTCTCATCTCTGCAAATGCACACTCCTGATTTCTGATTTTTTTTTTAATTAAAAAAAAAAAACACAAAACTTTAAACACTGAGAGCTTCCAGTCGAACAGGAAGTGCTGAAACCTCTATAAAACTGTGGAATTAGCTGGACTTTCTTCTCTCTGTATTTCCAGGCTTCCCTGGTGACTCAGAGGGTAAAGCGTCTGCCTGCAACGTGGGAGACCTGGGTGAGATCCCTGGGTCGGAAAGATCCCCTGGGGAAGGAAATGGCAACCCACTCTGGTATTCTTGCCTGGAAAATCCCATGAACGGAGAAGCCTGGTATGACACAGTCCATGGGGTCACAAAGAGTCAGGCACAATTGAGAGACTTCACTTTTTCTCTCTATATTCAAATTAGTTTGGGCACTAAGCATCTTTCCAAAGGACAATAATAATAGCATCCTCGGGACAACCCTGCTTATATTGTCCTTGATTCTCAATCAAATTTCCTTGCAGGGGTTTACTGAAGAGGACATTGCTCTAGGAGGTTGGGTGGGTCGGGGAAGGGCCTCTAAGCCTAGAATAGTGATGCTCACTACTGTCTAGATGTGCCTGTTGGTGAAGGTTGGTTTGGATTTCCGACCCCTGTGGGTCCTAGCTGTCACCTCAGCCTGAGATTTAAAACACAAGTAACGTTTCTACACCAACCTTTCTCTCAGCCACAAATGTCCATTTGCATCCCATGGATGAGATAATAGGGACCCTCTAGTAATCCATCATCCAACTGAGTTCTCATGAAACTTGTATTCTCCATGGGTGAGCAATATTGTATAAGGGACCACAATAATACTTATTTTATTGTATTTTAGTCATTGTTAGAAAAGTGAAAAAATAATGTTGTATGTGTATGTAAATAACAATAAAAGCTGTTCAATAGAAAAATTTGTGAAATTGGAATTTCTGCAAAAGAGAAGTAAAATAATCTTTATAAACATGGTCCAGGAAATGTGGAAAAACAAGTTTAAGACATAATATAATTGCATATTTAAAACAGTTTACATTATAGGCCATGTATTTACATTATCCAAAAGTGAGTGTTGAAGTAAGAAGCATTAGCTATGGCCTCACAAAGAATGAACTAAGGTCCAGGAACATTAGATATTAGGATTCTTCTCCCTCACACAGCCTGAGAATTCCAACCCATTGATTTCTTTATCCACAAGTGGTCCCTGATGGTTAATGACCCTTCATGCAGCAAGAATGTTGGGGACCGACAAGTGAAAGGGATGACGGATTCCATGTCACTGGGAAGCCCTCCCTGCCTTTTGGCCTCTTTTTGCATTTTTGTGTCCCATCCAAGTCCTAGTCACACTGCAGAACTAGAGGCTTCTCGAGTCCAAATTTACACACGCTTTTCATTCCATTGAACTTCAGAGAGAGAAGGACTTGTCAATTCCCATATTTATTGCTCAAGTGGAATTTGGGTCCAGGTTAAAATTTTAAGTTCAGGATTTGGATCAGAAACAGAGGAACGTGATGACTGCTCAGGGGTAGGGTTTGCTGGGAGAAAGGCAGGAACTGGGCATAGACCTTCCATGGAGGGCTCAGGGTGGAAAGTTCTCATCTGTCAGAGGTCAAAGAAAAAAAGAAATAGTTTAAAAAACAGGGAGATGTCAAACAAGAGTGCATTGGACATAAGAAAGTATTGGGAAAAAAATCTTACCAATTAAGACTAAATTAGAAGCTGATCAACTGAATATATAATAAAGGGATTCTAGTAGAGGTATGAAGAAATTTATAAGAACAGAAAAAAACATTGAAAATACATAGTATTATAAGAGTAGTAATTTTTAAGCAGTAAAAATGTCAAACATATGCCTCTTTAAATTCTATGCAGAAACACCAAACAGTGCCACAGAATTAAAACTATTTTCCAAGAAAACTCTATGAAAATAAAATCCTTGCAATTATGTATTAAAATGATAACCTTGTATATCTGGAAAGATTGGTTCAGTTTTGTCATCTCAAAAAACATAGTAAAAGAAGTTATTTTAAAGATAATAAACTCCCCAGGACATCAATAAAGTACAAAAATAAACAGAAAACAAGTGACTTAAATAGAAAAAACACTTGACCTCGGATTTTTTGCTAATAACAGACAAATAAAGACAACCTAACAATATCATTAAAAACTGCTTAAGGATAGAAATATGTAAGCCAAGGATTTTACTTCCAACCAATGGTATGGACCTAACAGAAGCAGAAGATATTAAGTAGAGGGGGCAATAATACACAGAAGAATTGTACAAAAAAAGAGCTTCATGACCCCGATAATCACGATGGTGTGATCACTCACCAAGAGCCAGGCATCCTGAAATGTGAAGTGAAGTGGGCCTTAGGAATCATCACTATGAACAAAGCTAGTGGAGGTGATGGAATTCCAGTTGAGCTGTTTCAAATCCTGAAAGATGATGCTGTGAAAGTGCTGCACTCAATATGCCAGCAAATTTGGAAAACTCAGCAGTGGCCACAGGACTGGGAAAGGTTAGTTTTCATTCCAATTTCAAAGAAAGGCAATGCCAAGAATGCTCAAACTACCGCACAATTGCACTCATTTCACCTGCTAGTAAAGTAATACTCAAAATTCTCCAAGCCAGGCTTCAGCAATACGTGAAACTTGAACTTCCAGATGTCCAAGCTGGTTTTAGAAAAGGCAGAGGAACCAGAGATCAAATTGCCAACATCTGCTGGATCAAGGAAAAAGCAAGAGAGTGCCAGAAAAACATCTACTTTTGCTTTATTGACTATGCCAAAGCCTTTGACTGTGTGGATCACAATAAACTGTGGAAAATTCTGAAAGAGATGGGAATACCAGACCACCTGACTTGCCTCTTGAGAAATCTGTATGCAGGTCAGGAAGCAACAGTTAGAACTGGACATGGAACAGCAGACTGGTTCCAAATAGGAAAAGGAGTACATCAAGGCTGTATATTGTCACCCTGCTTATTTAACTTATATGCAGAGCACATCATGAGAAATGCTGGGCTGGAAGAAGCACAAGCTGGAATCAAGATTGCAGGGAGAAATATCAATAACCTCAGATATGCAGATGATACCACCCTTATGGCAGAAAGGGAAGAGGAACTAAAAAGCCTCTTGATGAAAGTGAAAGAGGAGAGTGAAAAAGTTGGCTTAAAGCTCAACATTCAGAAAACGAAGATCATGGCATCCGGTCCAATCACTTCATGGGAAATAGATGGGAAACAGTGGAAACAGTGTCAGACTTTATTTTTTGGGGCTCCCAAATCACTGCAGATGGTGAATGCAGTCATGAAATTAAAAGACGCTTACTCCTTGGAAGGAAACTTATGACCAAACTAGACAGCATATTGAAAAGCAGAGATATTACTTTGCTAGTCAAATAGTCTAGTCAAGGCTATGGTTTTTCCTGTGGTCATGTATGGATGTGAGAGTTGGACTGTGAAGAAAGCTGAGCACCGAAGAATTGATGCTTTTGAACTGTGTTGGTGGAGAAGACTCTTGAGTGTACCCTTGGACTGCAAAGAGATCCAACCAGTCAATCCTAAAGGAGATCAGTCCTGGATGTTCATTGGAAGGACTTATGCTGAAGCTGAAACTCCAATAATTTGGCCACCTCATGCGAAGAGTTGACTCATTGGAAAAGACCCTGACACTGGGAGAGATTGGGGGCAAGTGGAGAAGAGGACGACAGAGGATTACATGGCTGGATGGAATCACCGACTCGATGGACATGAGTTTGAATGAACTCCAAGTGTTGGTTTTCGACAGGGAGGCCTGGAGTGCTGTGATTCACGGGGTTGCAAAGTGTCGGACATGACTGAGCGACTGAACTGAACTGAACTGAACTGAAACTGTCCTTCAGTTATCATGGTTATAAAAACAGATTTACCAGGTTATAAAAACAGCCAAAACTCAGGGAATATTATATCCAAAAGCCCTGAGTAGTACACAAAAATTTAAGTGTTATACAAGCAAAAGTTTACTATGACACTTTTGCCAGAACAATTTCTGTTCAGTTTAGCTCAGTTCAGTTGCTCAGTCATGTCCGACTCTTTGTGACCACATGAAACACAGCACACCTGGCCTCTCTGTCCATCACCAACTCCTGGAATCCACCCAAACCCATGTCCATTGATTTGGTGATGCCATCCAACCATCTCATCCTCTGTCATCTCCTCCTCCTGCCCCCAATCTTTCCCAGCATCAGGGTCTTATCCAATGAGTCAGCTCTTCACATCACATGGGCAAAGTATTGAAGTTTCAGCTTCAACATCAGTCCTTCCAAAGAAATCCCAGGGCTGATCTCCTTCAGAATGGACTGGTTAGATCTCCTTGCAGTCCAAGGGACTCTCAAGAGTCTTCTCCAACACCACAGTTCAAAAGCATCAATTTTTCAGCACTCAGCTTTCTTTATAGTCCAACTTTAACATCCATGCATAACCACTGGACAAACCATAGTCTTGTATAGATGGACCTTTGTTGACAAAGTAGTCTCTGCTTTTGAATATGCTGTCTAGGTTGGTCATAACTTTCCTTCCAAGGAGTAAGCGTCTTTTAATTTCATGGCTGCAATCACCATCTGCAGTGATTTTTGAGGACAGAAAATAAAGCCAGCCACTGTTTCCACTGTTTCCCATCTATTTCCCATGAAGTGATGGGACTGGATGTCATGATCTTCATTTTCTGAATGTTGAGCTTTAAGCCAACTTTTTCACTCTCCTCTTTCATTTTAATCAAGAGGCTCTTTAGTTCTTCACTTTCTGTGATAAGCATGGTTTCATCTGCATATCTGAGGTTATTGATATTTCTCCCAGAAATCTTGATTCCAGCTTGTGTTTCTTCCAGCCCAGCATTTCTCAATGTGTACTCTACATATAGATTAAATAAGCAGGGTGACAATATACAGCCTTGAGGTACTCCTTTTCCTATTTGGAACCAGTCTGCTCTTCCATGTCCAGTTCTAACTGTTGCTTCCTGACCTGCATATAGGTTTCTCAAGAGGCAGGTCAGGTGATCTGGTATTCCCATCTCTTTCAGAATTTTCCAGCATATCGTGATCCACACAGTCAAAGGCTTTGGCATAGTTAATAAAGCAGAAATAGATGTTTTTCTGGAACTCTCTTGCTTTTTTGATGATCCAGCGGATATTGGCAATTTGATCTCTGGTTCCTTTGCCTTTTCTAAAAGCAGCTTGAAGACCTGGAAGTTCACAGTTCACGTATTGCTGAAACCTGGCTTGAAGAATTTTGAATATTACTTTACTAGCATGTGAGATGAGTGTATTTGTGTGGTAGTTTGAGCATTCTTGGCATTGCTTTTCTTTGGGATTGGAATAAAAACAGACCTTTTCCAGTCCTGTGGCCACTGCTGAGTTTTCCAAATTTGCTGGCATATTAAGTGCAGCACTTCACAGCATCATCTTTCAGGATTAGAAACAGCTCAACTGGAATTCCATCACCTCCACTAGCTTTGTTCATAGTGATGCTTCCTAAGGTCCACTTGACTTCACATTCCAAGATGTCTGGCTCTAGGTGAGTGATCACACCATCATGATTATCTAAGTCGTGAAGATATTTTTTGTACAGTTCTTCTGTGTATTTTTGCAACCTCTTCTTAATATCTTATGCTTCTGTTAGTTCTGTACCATTTCTGTTCTTTATTAAGCCCATCTTTTCATAAAGTGTTCCCTTGGTATCTGTAATTTTCTTGAAGGTATTTCTAGTTTTTCCCATTATATTGTTTTGCTCCATTTCTTTGCATTGATCACTGAGGAAGGCTTTCATATCTCTCCTTGATATTCTTTGGAACTCTGCATTCAAATGGGTGTATGTTTCCTTTTCTCCTTTGCTTTTCCCTTCCCTTCTTTTCACACCTATTTGTAAGGCCTCTTCAGACAGCCACAGATTCGTCTAACTCAAACTAAGCCATAACATGCGGGGCCACCCATTATGGACAGGTCATGTTGGAGAGGTCTGACAGAATGTAGTCCACTGGAGAAGGGAATGGCAAACCACTTCAATAGTCTTGCATTGAGAACCCCATGAACAGTATGAAAAGGCAAAAAGATAGGACACTGAAAGATGAACTCCCCAGGTCACTAGGTGCCCAATATGCTACTGGAGATTAGTGGAGAAATAACTCCAGAAAGAATGAAGGGATGGAGCCAAAACAAAAACAATATCCAGTTGTGGATGGGACTGGTGATAGAAGCAAAGTTTGATGCTGTAAGGAGCAATATTGCATAGGAACTTGGAATGTTAGGTCAAAGCTGCTGCTGCTAAGTCACTTCAGTTGAGTGTGACTCTGTTGGTCTCCATAGACAGCAGCCCACCACGCTCCTCCTTCCCCGGGATTCTCCAGGCAAGAACAATGGAGTGGGTTGCCATTTCTTTCTTCAGTGCATGAAAGTGAAAAGTGAAAGTGAAGTTGATCAGTCTCGTCCAACTCTTTGCGACCCCAGGGACTACCAGGATCCTCTGTCCTTGGGATTTTCCAGGCATGAGTACTGGAGTGGGGTTCCATCTCCTTCTCCAGTTAGGTCCGTGAATCAAGGCAAATTGGAAGTGGTCAAATAGGAGATGACAAGAGTGAACATCGACATTCTTGGAATCAGTGAACTAGGATGGAGTGGAATGGGTGAATTGAACTCAGATGACCATTATATCTACTACTGTGTGCAGGAATACTTAGAAGAAACGGACTAGCCATCATAGTCAACAAAAGAGTCTGAAATGCAGTATTTGGATGCAATCTCAAAAGTGACAGAATGATCTCTGTTCATTTCCAAGGCAAACCATCCTATATCATGGTAATCCAAGTCTAGCCCCAACCAGTAACACTGAAGAAGCTGAAGTTGAATAGTTCTATGGAGACGTACAAGACCTTCTAGAACTAACACCCCCCAAAGCTGTCCTTTTCATTCTAGAGGACTGGAATGTTAGCCATCTGTATGTCTTCTTTGGAGAAATGTCTATTTAGTTCTTTGGCCCATTTTTTGATTGGGTCATTTATTTTTCTGGAATTGAGCTGCAGGAGTTGCTTGTATATTTTTGAGATTAGTTGTTTGTCCGTTGCTTCATTTGCTATTATTTTCTCCCATTCTGAAGGCTGTCTTTTCACCTTGCTTATAGTTTCCTTTGTTGTGCAGAAGCTTTTAATTTTAATTAGATCCCATTTGCTTATTTTTGCTTTTATTTCCAGTATTCTGGGAGGTGGATCATAGAGGATCCTGCTGTGATTTATGCCGGAGAGTGTTTTGCTTATGTTCTCCTCAAGGAGTTTTATAGTTTCTGGTCTTACATTTAGATCTTTAATCCATTTTGAGTTTATTTTTGTGTATGGTGTTAGAAAGTGTTCTAGTTTCATTCTTTTACAAGTGGCTGACCAGTTTTCCCAGCACCACTTGTTAAAGAGATTGTCTTTAATCCATTGTATATTCTTGCTTCCTTCGTCGAAGATAAGGTGTCCAAGATAGGAAGGTGTTGAAGATAAGGTATGTGGATTTATCTCTGGGCTTTCTATTTTGTTCCATTGATCTATATTTCTGTCTCTGTGCCAGTACCATACTGTCTTGATGACTGTGGCTTTGTAGTTGAGACTGAAGTCAGGCAGGTTGGTTCCTCCAGTTCCATTCTTCTTTCTCAAGATTGCTTTGGCTATTCGAGGTTTTTTGTATTTCCATACAAATTGTGAAATTATTTGTTCTAGCTCTGTGAAAATACCGCTGGTAGCTTGATAGGGATTGCATTGAATCTGTAAATTGCTTTGGGTAATATACTCATTTTCACTATATTGATTCTTCCAATCCATGAGCATGGTATATTTCTCCATCTATTAGTGTCCTCTTTGATTTCTTTCACCACTGTTTTATGGTTTTCTATATATAGGTCTTTAGTTTCTTTAGGTAGATATATTCCTAAGTATTTTATTCTTTTTGTTGTAAAGGTGAATGCAATTGTTTCCTTAATTTCTTTTTCTACTTTCTCATTATTAGTGTATAGGAATGCAAGCAATTTCTGTGTGTTGATTTTATATCCCGCAACTTTACTTCAGTTGATGTATGGGTTAAATAGTTGCTGTATGCTTAAATTCAGTGCATTTAAGATTTTGATCTAGGAGTAAAGAACAAATAGAAAAGCAAATGAACCTCATTTCTATGGACTTGATGATCCAGTTTTTTAATTTCCCTGAACCTCAGTTTCACATCATTAATATCAGAATAACTTAAAAAAAAAAAAAAGAGGACTGTAATGCAAAAGTAGAAAGTGAAGAAAAACCTGGAGTAACAGGCAAATTTGGCCTTGGAGTACAGAATGAAGCAGGGCAAAGGCTAATAGAGTTCTGCCAAGAGAATGCACTGGTCATAGCAAACACCCTCTTCCAACAACACAAGAGGAGACTCTACACATGGACATCAAATGATGATTGACATCAAAATCAGATTGAATATTCTTTGCAGCCAAAGATGGAGAAGCTCCATACAGTCAGCAAAAACAAGACCAAGAGCTAACTGTGGCTCAGATCATGAACTCCTTATTGCCAAATTCAGACTGAAATTGAAGAAAGTGGAGAAAACCGCTAGACCATTCAGGTATGACCAAACGAAATCACTTATGACTATACAGTGGGAGTGAGAAATAGATTGAAGGGACTAGATGTGATAGACATAGTGCCTGATGAACTATGGATGGAGGTTTGCGGCATTGTACAGGAGAGAGGAATCAAGACCATCCCCAAGAAAAAAAATTTAGAATGACCATTTAGTATTTAATTGTGTAACTTAGACAATCAAGGTGAGAAGAATGTCATCTCCTCTGACGTTAATTAATAATGCTATGAAAAGGAAAAAAGAGAAATTGAAGAAGGAATTAGAATAAGCTCAGCAATGGTCATTTTAAAAAGAGGTGGAGTCAGTTGGTATTGCTAAGAACTGGTAGGTCAAATACAGGTTTTGTCACCAGCTGAAGCAGAGCATTCCTAAGAAACCTTTCATAGGCTGAAAAGTCACAAAGCAAGAAGCAATTACCTCAGGACCCACCTTGCTAACAGATGCACAAAATAAATTGAGATCAAGCACAGATGCTCATGGATACAGTTCAAAGTGATGATGGCTTGATGCTGAGATGCTGAGTGCAGTTCCCAGGGAAGGAGCTTGCTGTGCCTTTCTCACTGCTCTAGATGTGTACTGCCTCTACAATCACAGCTGCAAAGCAAATGCTGACTGCTATTTTCACTTTTTATCTTTTTTCCTAAAAATGCAAATCCTCTTTAGATTACTTTAGATTAGTGAAAACAGGTAAAAATGTAGGTCTTTCATAAAAGTGAGGTATGTGTGTGTTTAGTCACTGAGTCATATCCCACTCTTTGTGACCCCATGGACTGTAGCCTACCAGGCCCCTCTGTCCAAGGGATTTTTCAGGCAAGAATACAGGAGTGGGTTGCCATTTCCTTCTACAGGGCATCTTTCTGATCCAGGGATCAAAACTGCATCTCAAACTCAGTGGGTTCTTAACCACTGAGTAACCAGGCAACCCTGAGAATATCTGTAATAGAAACCTAAGTAAGGAAATGTGGACTGAGGACATCACTAAAGGTTTATTAAAAAGGTGATCTCTGGAAGAAAACCCCAAACCTTCATAAATAACAAAAGAAATAGAAAAGGAGAAAATAGAACACATTCAGAAAGGAGTTCAGTTCAGTTGCTTGGTCGTGTCCGACTCTGCAACCCCATGAACCACAGCACGCCAGGGCTCCCTGTCCATCACCAACTCCCGGAGTCCACCCAAACCCATGTCCATCGAGTCGATGATGCCATCCAACCATCTCATCCTAATTCATCCTCTTCTCCTCCTGCCCTCAATCTTTCCCAGTATCAGGGTCTTTTCAAATGAGTCAACTCTTTGCATCAGGTGGTCAAAGTACTGGAGTTTCAGCTTCAACATCAGTCCTTCCAATGAACACCCAGGACTGATCTCCTTCAGAATGGACTGGTTGGATCTCCTGGCAGTCCAAGGGACTCTCAAGAGTCTTCTTCAACACCACAATTCAAAAGCATCAATTCTTTGGTGCTCAGCTTTTTTAATAGTCCAACTCTCACATCCATACATGACCACTGGAAAACCATAGCCTTGACTAGACGGACCTTTGTTGACAAAGTAATTTCTCTGCTTTTGAATATGCTGTCTAGGTTGGTCATAACTTTCCTTCCAAGGAGTAAGCATCTTTTAATTTCATGGCTGCAATCACCATCTGCAGTGATTTTTGAGGACAGAAAATAAAGCCAGCCACTGTTTCCACTGTTTCCCCATCTATTTGTCATGAAGTGATGGGACCGGATGCCATGATCTCAGTTTTCTGAATGTTGAGTTTTAAGCCAACTTTTTTACTCTCCTCTTTCACTTTTACCAAGAGGCTCTTTAGTTCTTCTTCACTTTCTGCCATAAGGGTGGTGTCATCTGCATATCTGAGGTTATTGATATTTCTCCTGGCAATCTTGATTCCAGCTTGTGCTTCAGTATATATAAAATACTAGACTCAGTTAAGAAGAAATGTATCAACCACATTAATAAGCACAAGTGTGCTTAACTCACCTACTAAAAGAAAGATTATTTTAGACTTCCTTATTGACCAAAAGTCAATTCTGTTTTAGATAAGAGACACTCTCTAAAATAAAGTTATTCAATAAGACTAAAATTAGAAGAGTGGACAAATATATATGGGAAAATCTTATATCAAAAACTGAAATAAAGTAGAAACTAGGAGTTCTAATCTGAATACTGATGATGTGGAATTCATGCCAAAAAACATTAAGCATGACAATGATGATTGGAATATTATAGAACAAAATGTATAATGTTGGCCATTCAGGTATGACCTAAATCAAATCCCTTATGATTATACAGTAGAAGTGAGAAATAGGTTTAAGGCCCTAGATCTGATAGATAGAGTGCCTGATGAACTATGGACTGAGGTTTGTGACATTATACAGGAGACAGGGATCAAGACCATTCCCATTGAAAAGAAATACAAAAAAGCAAAATGGCTGTCTGGGGAGGCCTTACAAATAGCTGTGAAAAGAAGAGAGGTGAAAAGCAAAGGAGAAAAGGAAAGATATAAGCATCTGAATGCAGAGTTCCAAAGAATAGCAAGAAGAGATAAGAAAGCCGTCTTCAGCAATCAATGCAAAGAAATAGAGGAAAACAACAGAATGGGAAAGAAGAGATCTCTTTAAGAAAATTAGAGATACCAAAGGAAGATTTCATGCAAAGATGGGCTCGATAAAGGACAGAAATGGTATAGACCTAACAGAAGCAGAAGATACTAAAAAGAGGTGGCAAGAATACACAGAAGAACTGTACAAAAAAGATCTTCACGACCCAGATAATCATGATGATGTGATCACTCACCTAGAGCCAGACATCTTGGAATGTGAAGTCAAGTGGGCCTTAGGAAGCATCACTACGAACAAAGCTAGTGGAGGTGATGGAATCCCAGTTGAGCTGTTTCAAACCCTGAAAGATGATGCTGTGAAAGTGCTGCACTTAATATGCCAGCAAATTTGGAAAACTCAGCAGTGGCCACAGGACTGGAAAAAGTCATTTTCATTCCAATCCCAAAGAAAGGCAATGCCAAAGAATGCTCAAACTACCGCACAATTGCACTCATCTCACATGCTAGTAAAGTAATGCTCAAAATTCTACAAGCCAGGCTTCACCAATACGTGAACTGTGAACTCACTGATGTTCAAGCTGGTTTTAGAAAAGGTAGAGGAACCAGAGATCAAATTGCCAACATCCGCTGGATCATGGAAAAAGCAAGAGAGTTCCAGAAAAACATCTATTTCTGCTTTATTGACTATGCCAAAGCCTTTGATTGTGTGGATCACAATACACTGTGGAAAATTCTTAAAGAGATGGGAATACCAGACCACCTAACCTGCCTCTTGAGAAATGTGTATGCAGGTCAGGAACAACAATGAGAACTGAACATGGAACAACAGACTGGTTCCAAATAGGAAAAGGAGTACATCAAGGCTGTATATTGTCACCCTGCTTACTTAACTTATATGTAGAGTACATCATGAGAAACACTGGACTGGAAGAAACACAAGCTGGAATCAAGATTGCCAGGAGAAATATCAATAACCTCAGATATGCAAATGACACCACCCTTATGGCAGAAAGTGAAGAGGAGCTAAAAAGCCTCTTGATGAAAGTGAAAGAGGAGAGTGAAAAAGTTGGCTTAAAGCTCAACATGCAGAAAACGAAGATCATGGCATCCGGTCCAATCACTTCATGGGAAATAGATGGGGAAACAGTGGAAACAGTGTCAGACTTTAGTTTTTGGGACTCCAAAATCACTGCAGATGGTGACTGCAGCCATGAAAGCAAAAGATGCTTACTCCTTGGAGAAAAGTGATGACCAACCTAGATAGTATATTCAAAAGCAGAGATGTTACTTTACCGACTAAGGTCCTTCTAGTCAAGGCTATGGTTTTTCCAGTGGTCATGTATGGATGTGAGAGTTGGACTGTGAAGAAGGCTGAGTGCAGAAGAATTGATGTTTTTGAACTGTGGTGTTGGAGAAGTCTCTTGAGGGTCCCTTGGACTGCAAGGAGATCCAACCAGTCCATTCTGAAGGAGATCAACCCTGCGATTTCTTTGGAAGGAATGATGCTAAAGCTGAAACTTCAGTACTTTGGCCACCTCATGCGAAGAGTTGACTCATTGGAAAAGACTCTGATGCTGGGAGGGATTGAGGGCAGGAGAAGAAGGGGACGACAGAGGATGAGATGGCTGGATGGAATAACCGACTTGATGGATGTGATTCTGAGTGAACTCCGGGAATTGGTGATGGAGAGGGAGGCCTGGCATGCTGCGATTCATGGGGTCGCTAAGAGTCGTACACGACTGAGCGATTGAACTGAACTGAACTTAATAATAATGATTATGTAGCAGATGATGCAACAATTACTTAAAGCAGAAGCACAAGTAATACAAGGAGAAATAAACAGAAACTCATAAATAATAAAACACTTTAACCTTTGACACCTTTACACACTGTGCTTAGTTCAAGAGAGGCTACATAAACAAATAGATCTAAATACTGTAATTGTTAAGGTAACTTTTATTGATATGTTCTGTTACGTATTTATCCCTGAAACTTTACATGCTTATAAAGAACATGGGCTCCTAGATGGCTCAATGGTGAAGAATCTGCCTGCCAATGCAGAAGACATGGGTTTGATCCCTGGGTTGGGAAGATCCCCTGGAAAAGGAAATGGCAACCCACTCCAGTATTCTTGCCTGGGAAATCCTATGGACAGAGGATCCTGGTAGGCTAGATTCCATGAGGTTGCAAAAGAGTCAGACATGTTTTGGAGACTTAAACAACAATTACAACAACAGCACAGAATATACCTTCTTAAGAACTAATTTAGTTTTCACAAAAAACTCAATTATAAATTAAGTATCAATGAGTGCTTCATTAAAACCCTTAAAGTAGAAATAATATGAACAATATTCTTTGATCAGTGCACAATAAAACTAGAATTAATAATAAGAAAATAATAACACATCTAGTGGGAATTTTGTTATGCAACTGCAGAAGAAAAGAGAAAGTAGAAATAAAAACTTTTGAATGTCTAAAAATGAAGAGAATTAAGGAGATAAAGCATCAACTAAATCCAAACTTAAAAGCTAGGAAGAGAAAAATGAAATAAAAGCAAATGTTTAAAAAAATGATTAGTGAAAGAAAACAGGGCAAAAATTGGGAATAAAAGGCTGATTCTCTGAAAATAAATAGACAAAGCACTAAGTAACTTAATAAAAACAAAACAGGAAAGAGTGCAAATTTATAAGTTGAAAATGATAAAGGGAAAGAACAATTGAAATAGAAAAAAAAAAACATGAGATTATTTAAATCCATACAAATTATATTTAGAAACCTAGATAAACGGAAAAATATACATTGAATATAAAATTTACCAAATTTGATTAGAATGAAGATAGAATGGTTAAACCAAGCTATTTTCATGAAAGAAATAATACTTCTAAAGACAGACTACTCAAAATAGCCCCATATGTGTATCCCTTCGCAGAGAAATTCTTAGCACATCCTGGAGACTAAATTATTGTAATCATAAGGATATAGAAACATTAATATTTCTAGAGGGAAAAGATTTTTGAATGCTTTTAATGAAACATATATAACTTTAATATTTATATCATTAATAAGAGCAGGAAAAAAGATAAATGTAAAATTATAGATAAAATATTAGCAAGTAAAAGCCAGTACCACCTTAAAAATAAATGTATCACAGACTAGTGAGATATATTCTGGAAATGCAAGAATTGTTAAACATTAGCATATCCATTTATGTATCTCAGCCCTAAAATCAGTAACATACCCAGGAATTTAATGAGTATTTATTTAGTGGCATTTCCACTGGCTCCTCCTTGAATGGCTTAACGGCTATGCATTCAGTGCATTCAAACAGGTCCTCATGTTTAAAGGAGCCCACACTTGGTTAACAGTGAAGGGCAGAGAAGCCTGGTGTGCTGCAGTTCATAGGGTCGCAGAGTTGGACGCTCCTTAGTGACTGAACAACAACACTTAGTTTAACACTCTGCTGCAACCATCTTAATTTTTTCACAAGTGGTCCCACATTTGGCATAGGCAGATCTGAATCTGGACCCTAGCTCTGTAACTTGCTATCTGCCTGTCCTTGGGCAAGTCACTTAACATCTCTGTGTCATGATTTTGTGCGGTGCTCTGGTGGAAACTGAACTTGGTATACAACAATGCTAGACACATAGTAAGTGCCAAAATAAGAGATAGATATATAATTATTACTGATATTGTTGTGGAGGTGGCAGTTGTAGCTGTGATTATTGCTAGGTTTCACCAAGGTCTGCTACTGCTGCTGCTGCTAAGTCGCTTCAGTCGTGTCTGACTCTGTGTGACCTCATAGGTGGTAGCCCGCCAGGCTCCCCCGTCCCTGGGATTCTCCAGGCAAGAACACTGGAGTGGGTTGCCATTTCCTTCTCCAATGCATGAAACTGAAAATGAAAGTGAAGTTGCTTGGTCGTGTCTGACTCTTAGCGACCTCATGGACTGTAGCCCACCAGGCTCCTCCTTCCATGGGATTTTCCAGGCAAGAGTACTGGAGTGGGGTGCCATTGCCTTCTTCGTCACCGAGGTCTAGTATCAATTAAAAAAGAGAGCAAGAGAGAGAAGGCAACTCTATCTGAAATAGCAGAGACAGCTTTATAGGGAAAGACATTCCTTAACGGAGTCTTAAAGGTGGAGCCCAGTCAGCCATGAAAAGAGTCATTCAGGATAGAGGTTTTCCTGAGCATTTACTGAAATAGTGTGGTGGCCAGGAGCATGGAATTGGGTGGATTTGGGTTAGAATCTCACTTCCACAAGATACATAACCTTGGGAAAATCACCTACCCTCTCTGTGCCTTAGTTTCTTCATCTTTAAAAGGTTGCAAAATGAAAACAGTACAAGTCTCATAGGGTTATTTGAGAATTAAGAGAGTTTAGGAACTTCCTCAGCAGTCCACTGGTTAAGACTCCATGCTTCCAATGCAGGGGGCGCAGGTTCAATCCCTGGTAGGGGAACTAAGATCTCACATGCCAGGAAGCGAGGCCCCAAAACTTTTTAAAGAATGACAAGAGAGTTTATATATATAAAGTACATAAAAGAGCATTTAGCAAATTTTAAATGCCAGATAGGTGATTTGTTATTATCCAAGGAAATCTGAGTCAGACAAGAAATTTAAAAGAAGGAGGCAAGGGCCAAATCACATAGGATTCATCTGCCAAGCTAAGGACCCTGAATGTGATCTCACAGGCAGTGGAGAAAGTCATTAATGTGTTTAAGTGTAATTGTGACAGGATCTGACCTGCCTTCTAGGAACTTGCTATGAGAGCGTTATGGAGACATGAAGAACTGTAGAATAAAAGACTTCCGGTTACTGTTGCTTTCCCTACTGGCACACCTGACAAAGGCAATTTCGATTTTTAGTGTAAGCAATAGTCAGCATTGAGAAGATAATTTTTCAGCTCGAGAAATTGCCTTCTGGCCACAGCATCTGTCCTGGGAGGCACCCTGGTGAAGACTCAACCATAATTTACATCCTAAACACTGCTTACATCCTGCACCCAAGAAAGAGTCAGAATATATTTTACATTGCCATCCTCTCATATCTTTTCCAACCCAACTCCACGCTTGTAGAGTCAGAGCCAGTCTCTTGCTGAGGGCTTGAACACTTCATCCCCAGGTTACCTAGTAGATGTCCTTACCTTTTGTAGAGCTGCCAGGGGATCTATGGAGGCATTCACTGTTATTCACAACAGATGTAATGGCAGTCAATAAACAGTGTTTATTGAGCACCCACTGTGCTTGGAGCACAGGAATATGGCTACAGAAAACCACCACAGCAAAGCAAGCAGTGGGAGATAGTTATATCTCTTCCGTAGTAGCGTCTGACACTTCTGTCAATAGCATAAACTCTTCCAGGCTATTAAGAATTATTCAGTTCAACTAGAAATGTGACATGTAGACTTCCCCTCTGCCAATTTCTAAGGTGTCTGACAGGTGGGGATTTGCCAGCCATTGGACGATTCTGAGAGATTGTTCTGAATTCTCTTTATGAATCAAGGAAAATTCAACTTGTCATGCATGAGTAATCATCTCTGGATTTCAGATTGATTTATTTACTCAGTTTTGACCAGAAACAACTGTTTAAAATACTCAAAAACACATTTTGAGTATTATATTCCATTTAGAAAAGTTGATAGCATCAATACTAAATTTGTTATTTCCTCCAGCAGTTTTGGAGATTTTGTTTGTTTTGTAAGATAACCCATTCTGAACTCTCATAGAGGGAAAACCATGGTGAATATTTAAAGAACTACATTTTGAAAGTTTATTTCTCTATGAAAATATAAAAAGAAAATGTATCTTGGCACCATCATTTCGTTATTTAAATATTCTTAAGCAAAAAATCATTAATGTTAAAACTAACCTTCATTTTTATATGTAGAAATGTAACTATTTGGGAGGATAATACTTTTCCTGAATATATGAAAACGATTTTACATAGCACCATTGTCTCGTTATCATTCACTAAGTAATATTGAGCTGTTGTGTGTAGTTACATTCTGCATTTCAAGTTTGCTTCTTTTAGCAAAATACGATTCCCCACAGCCTTGCCATAATTATATTTACAAAGATAAATGAAGGACCTTTTTACAGGTCTCAACCTCATCCAAAAAATGAGATTGAAAAGGCTGTCAGATTGTTCAACTCTTCTGAAAGAAAAACATGCTGGAGATCCAGTTTGTGTGACAACAACATACATTTAACAAAACAAAAAATAATCAATTTCATGCCAGTGACAGGAGGTGATTCAGCTAGCTGGCTGGCAGTAAAGGTTGTTTAGCAGGTTTCAGATTCCTATTTGGGTGTCTAGCTTGTTAAGTAGCATCTGGTCTTTAATTAGTTGAAAAATTATTACCACTAACAGTTGCTTTAAAGTGAAAAAGAACAGAATAATTACAATGTTAGAATCCATATGGTGGGTGCTTAGCCTCACTTGTCGATAGCTGTTTTCCTTCTTTATACTTATATGTTTAAAAATATTCCTATGTCACGTACTTTTTAAAATATACCTCATGTAAATGTAAAACCCCCAAAGACTCCCAGAATGGAATAGCCGAAAAAAGGGTGTTTTCCATTTAATAATTATTTCTGACCATGAAATTATCCCCAATATCCCCCAACTCATGGATGGAGTATGTAATTGATAAGTGAATCTTATAATTGGCCTCATTATTGAAGAGATTAGCAAATTCCCTGCCTTGACTTGTTTTAAATACAGTGACACTGGTGAGAATATCAGTACCTTACAGATGACAGGGAAATTGCCTTTCCACACAGATTCCATTTAATGATTAGCCTGAAGTTAATGTTCCCTAACATTAGAGGAAATCCAAATTTGCCATGGTTTTGTAATTATATTCCTACTTTACTTAGAGATAAAATTTTTAAAAATCATGTTATTTAGTGATAAACCAGTCTATATACACATTGTACTGTGAAAATCTATAAGTAACTATACACATATGATAGTGCTCTCATCTCCCATACTAACAAAGCTGTGCTAAGTAAACCAAATATTTTGAAAACATTTTGCTTTATAGTTTTAATATTTTCTATAGAGGATGATTGTTTAATAAAAAGTATATGCATTTTGGTCCTAGCAGAACTGAATTCAAACTTTCTTCTCTCTTACTTATCTAATGTTTCTTAACTTATTATTGTCCCTTTTTTCTTCTGTGATGTAAGAGTCATAAAATCCAACCTGTTACAGTGAACTCTACAAAGTATGCAGCATTGTTTCTGGAGTGTATTACTGTTTCATAAATGGATTTCTTATGCTGCTGCTACTGCTAAATCACTTCAGTCGTGTCCAACGCTGTGCAACCCCATAGACGGCAGCCCACCAGGCTTCCCCGTCCTTGGGATTCTCCAGGCAAGAACACTGGAGTGGGTTGCCATTTCCTTCTCCAATGCATCAAAGTAAAAGGTGAAAGTAAGCCAGAAAGAAAAACACCAATACAGCATACTAACACGTATATATGGAATTTAGAAAGAGGGTAACGATAACCCTGTATGTGAGACAGCAAAAGAGACATAGATGTATAGAACAGACTTTTGGACTCTGTGGGAGAGGGAGAGGGTGGGATGATTTGGGAGAATGGCATTGAAACATGTATAATATCATATAAGAAACGAATCACCAGTCTAGGTTCTTTGCAGGATACAGGATGCTTGGGGCTGGTGCGCTGGGATGACCCAGAGAGATGGTATGGGGAGGGAGGTGGGAGGGGGTTCAGGATTGGGAACTCATGTACACCCGTGGCGGATTCATGTTGATGTATGGCAAAACCAATACAGTATTGTAAAAGTAAAATAAAGTAAAAAAAAAAAAAAAAAAGAAAATGGAAACTGAAAAATAAAATAAAATAAAATACTCCAAGGACAAACATATTTAGCAGAATTAAAACTACTCAATGTGGAAGTTCAGACAATGAATATATATTTTTAATAAGCGATTAATAATTTTTGTCAATATTAAATCACTACAAATCATTCTAGTTTTATTTAAAATTTTAAAATGTATTTTTATCTATAAAATTATGCCTTTATTATACTGACAAAAAAATAAAATAAAAAGCATTGCTCATCCTATTAAAAAAAAAAAGGTGAAAGTGAAGTCGCTCAGTCATGTCTGACTTTTAGTGACCCCATGGACTGCAGCCTACCAGGCTCCTCCACCCATGGGATTTTCCAGGCAAGAGTACTGGAGTGGATTGCTATTGCCTTCTCCAAATATATGTAATGCATTTCAGAAATCTGAGAAAATCAATTTTAGGGTCCACCTCATGATCTGACAACACTGTATCAGTGAAGAATAATTAGCATAGGATCCAAGGTCATTTTGAAGAAATATATCATTTATTCACCAACCTTTGAGACGTGAGCACTTTTGCGAACATGAAGATCATCTTATTTTCATGCCACTCACCCCATGTTTACTGGAGACAGTGAGACTGACTTGAATGGACATTTTGATGTAATATTTACTCCTCATCCTTCTGAAGTTTCCAATTTGCATGAAGAAGAAGAGTTCTCACAGAGGTAACCAAATCAATTCTTTAAATGCATCTGTGTTTTAATTTGCATGAGAAATCTGTATGCAGGTCAGGAAGCAACAGTTAGAACTGGACATGGAACAACAGACTGGTTCCAAATAGGAAAAGGAGTACATCAAGGCTGTATATTGTCACCCTGCTTATTTAACTTATATGCAGAGTACATCATGAGAAACTCTGGACTGGAAGAAACGCTGGACTGGAAGAAACACAAGCTGGAATCAAGATTTCCAGGAGAACTATCAATAACCTCAGATATGCAGATGACACCACCCTTATGACAGAAAGTGAAGAGGAACTCAAAAGCCTCTTGATGAAGGTGAAAGAGGAGAGTGAAAAAGTTGTCTTAAAGCTCAACATTCAGAAAACGAAGATCATGGCATCCAGTCCCATCATTTCATGGGAAATAGATGGGGAAACAGTGTCAGACTGTATTTTTTTGGGGCTCCAAAATCACTGCAGATGGTGACTGCAGCCAAGAAATTAAAAGACGCTTACTCCTTGGAAGGAAAGCTATGATCAACCTAGATAGTATATTCAAAAGCAGAGACATTACTTTGCCGACTAAGGTCCGTCTAGTCAAGGCTATGGTTTTTCCTGTGGTCATGTATGGATGTGAGAGTTGGACTGTGAAGAGGGCTGAGCACCGAAGAATTGATGCTTTTGAACTGTGGTGTTGGAGAAGACTCTTGAGAGTCCCTTGGACTGCAAGGAGATCCAACCAGTCCATTCTGAAGGAGATCAGACCTGGGATTTCTTTGGAAGGAATGATGCTAAAGCTGAAACTCCAGTACTTTGGCCACCTCATGCAAAGAATTGACTCATTGGAAAAGACTGACGCTGGGAGGGATTGGGGGCAGAAGGAGAAGGGGATGACGGAGGATGAGATGGCTGGATGGCATCACTGACTCGATGGACATGAATCTGAGTGAACTCCGTGAGTCGGTGATGGACAGGGAGGCCTGGCGTGCTGCGATTCATGAGGTCGCAAAGAGTCGGACACGACTGAGAGACTGAACTGAACTGAACTGAATGAGGAGAATCACAGTCGTGCTTAACACCGTGGTCCTTTGTGTCTGCCCCAGCACAATGTCTTTTCTTTGAATAGAATGAGAACCTCACTGTTCTTTTTTGTTGTTGTTGTTGTTAGTATTTAAATTCTTCATTAAACCGTTTATTTCCCACATTTTAATATTAGTTCTTCAAATTTAGTGCAGGATAATAAGCTGGAATCCTTCCTAGTTAAATGCCTTGTGTCGACATTTGTCTCCTCTTTTCTGCTTACCTTTCAGCCCTTTCTAAAGTCTCTGTCCATGAAATGTCTCCATTGTTACCTTCTGCCTGTTGCCGAGTTTACTGATATGTACTGTACTTATCACGATCAGACAGTGCCAATCAGGAGAGGAGAAACACTGACATGTGGTATAGTAAGATGCAAATCAGGCAATATAGATTAATAGCAAACATTTGGTTGACATCTCTAATTCCGCTTGGGTTGAAACTAAAACTTTATTGCACTCCTCTGTGGTCTGCCATTCTTCCAGCTGCCTTTTCTACAGATGTTCTCAACATTTGAAAGGGAGTCTGAACATTAACCCCCTGCTGCATATCAACAAGATGCCAATGATCATGCAGTAATTTGCTCTCTTTTTCAAGAGCTGACTGTTGATATGACATGATGGAAACCCTCATCGTTATACACAGTTACAAATGTCTGTAATTACTGCTGCTCTACAACTAAATGATTCAGCTCATCCATTCCAACCTGCTCAGAGGATGCCCAAGTGACATTTTACTTTTCTGTGCCCTTGCTTTCCCCCAATTCATGGCAGCTGGAAAACTCTGGCCTAATTGTGAACATCCTAACTAGGACATGTAAGCTTTCACTATTCTAGTCCCTGGGGAGACAATGACTATATTTGAGCTAGTTAAGGACAAGATATAAAAAATGATGGAGGTTTCCCTACATCCTAAATGGACAGGAGAGGGGAAGAGATCAATGGCGTTTTCATGGGGCTCTAGGATAAAGACACAGCTAAGAAAATCATAGAGAAAGGAGTCTTGTCTCAGGGAATTTTGTATTGCTTCTTGTCTTTTCTCCAAAATGTATTCTCTGATTTTGCCTAAAGACACCAGTCTTATAAAAAGCTCTCAAGTTCTCAGATTTTCCCTTACAACCTTGAAGTAAATTTAATATAACATGCCAAATCTCTATTATCCTTGCTCAAAATCAAAACAGATTGTCTCAGACTGTCTACTCTTTCTCCTGTCCCCTTTTACCTAAAAATAATATTTTTTCTTAAGCTTTCATTGTTCCTCTTCAGTACCATCTTTCTGTTGCACCCTCTGGAACTTGACTCTCCTCTGAAGATAATGCTGTGACTTTCTGCTGAAAAGATTATTCTTCTGGAAACCATCTTGAGTTGTAGCTGCTGTCCTTGTAGCTTTCCATAGTTAATCTAAATCTTTGCTTCCTTATTTTCAAGTAAATAATTTGCTCTTTTGGCATCAGCCTTAACTTCTTTCCAAGTTTCCATCCGTTAATTGGCTGCTCACTCTTTACTCACTGAAAATATGCTTCTGGCTTATAGTCCTTCTTTTCCTGCCAAGTTTACTATCATCTGGGATAAGCTATATCCAGTATCCTAGTCTCTTATTTTTTAATCTCCTCACTTAAAATGATCTTATCTTTCTATTTTATAATGGCTACCAGCTTGTAGGACTTTAATACTTGAGCATGCATTTTAGCTGGAATTATAAGCATAGCTTCAGATGATAGTCTCCTTCATATCCTCCTTCCCAGTTATTTCCAACATCAACTCATCAGCCTCATTGACATGTTTACACATAAGTCTCTTGTTTACCCCTATCTACCTGCAATCACCAGTCTTGGTTTCCTTTTCAGTAGATCATATATTCAATGTATTTTCATTTATATCCTTCATTTTTCAGTGCCCTTAAGATTCTTGCCTTATTAAACTGCTTTGCTTGACTGGAAAACACAAACCATGGTTGCATTTAAAACATGTGCACCTAGATGCTGAATCTGATACTGAAAATAGTGATAGAAAAGTTTGACGCCACCAGAAATTTCATGAACATTGAGCTCCTTCCTGAGTACTGCCAACCATAGTTCATGGGCACCTCTAACTCAACATGTCCAGGGGATGACATCATCTTTCCTCCCAAACTTTTCCTTTTTTTTCCTTATCAAATTCAATGATACTAACATTCATCCAGTTTCTTAAAGATATGAATCTTCTCTTTCCTTCACATCATCAATCAATTATCAATTGCCTCCTCATTAGTCTTCCTGCTCCCACCCTTTCTTCTCTACATTCTATCCCTATGCTCAGAAATCCTTATTCAATATAATAGCTAAGTATTTACGATGGCCTTTTAAAAATATCTTATGAGTCCCTTTGTGAACTCGTACTACTCTTTGACCTTTCCTCTACATTTTTCCTTCACTCTCTCCATGGCAGTCAGGTGATTCCTTGGGTACCCAAGCATATTTCTACCCAAGCCCTTTGTACAGGCTGTTCCTTCTGCCTGAGACACTCCACAGAAAGCTCTTGTCACTTTCCTAGATCCCAGTTTAAATACCAGTAAATAAAGTAGACATTCTGTGACAATAAAGTTGACATTCTATCAAAGAGTAGCATCTTCCATCTCTCCACCCTTCTTATCTTCCTCATCCTGGTTTGTTTCACTCCATAGTTCTGTCACAGTCTGACATGTATATGGTTTGACTGTTGTCTGTTTCTCCCCAATAATGTAAGATACATGAGAGAAAGGACTTAGTTTCATCCACTATTATATCCCTGATACCTAGAACACTGCTTGTCATAGAGGAGACTCTCTACAGTATTTGCTAAATGCATGAATGAATGAGTCTATCTCCCTTGAAATGTGCCAAAATTAATAATCTGATAATAAGCATCTCAAATTTTCATTTTTAGTTTGATGCAGAATTGAATATATTTTCAAAAGTGACTTTCATAAAAATTATCATTTTTTTTTCTTCAAACTTTTAACTGTCACTTTATATTCTGGGTTTTGGGATTTTCAGGCTTGCATGATTTCAAATAACGTATGGTAGAACAAATGAGCATGGGTTTGACACAACCTGACCTTTAAATGACAATGAGAGTAAAAGGGCAGAATGAATGTGGCCTTGTCAGGCTCTTATGAGAATAGAAAATTTCCAGCAGCTTCAGAGAAGGTCAAAAAAGTGTTCCTTAAATGGAAAGAGGAACCAAGTGAAAGTTTTTCATCAAATGAGGGTGACAGACAGAGGTCTCTCAAAGAATATGTAATGAGGATTATCCAACTTATTCAAACTGAAGAATAACCAAGAGGTTGTGTGATTTATCTCACATTTTCAAGCATGACATGATCATTATGGAGGAATAATATATTTTTAAAGGTAACACATGGCATTTTATAAACATTTAAAGGGCATCAAAGGTTTAAAAGCTCCAGGTCTTCTTTACTTTACATATCTCTTAGCTCTCTGATTCCCATCCTCAAATATACCCGCTTTTACTAATTAGGTTTATATATTTCTAAGATATTCTATGAAAACAATATGGATTAATTTTATTTAAAATTCTCTTAACTCTGAAAGATTTCAAGCAGGCAAGAACTATAAGAGGTAATAGAACAGACACCAGTGCACAAACAAAGCAGATTTTATGAATGTTAATATTTGTCCAAATTGCTTTTGATAAATGTTAAAAAATAAAATATTACAGATATAATTGAAACCATGATTACCCTGCAGGTCCCAGAGATAAACACTATCCTGAGGTTGATTTGCACCTTTCCTAATGATTTTTCACATAACCTTAATTACATATACCTCCATAAGAGAAAAACACAGTATCATATTACTTCTTAAATCTGTTTCTTACCATACTACAATAGCCTTTTGTAACTTGCTTTTTAACTTGACATTATAATTTCAAAATTAATACATATGTAGCTCTAGTTCATTCATTTCAGCTAACACTGATTGTTGTTGTTAGTCACTCAGTCACGTCTGACTGTTTGTGACCCCATGAACTGTAGCCTGGCGGGTTCCTCTGTCTATGGGATTCTCCAGGCAAGAACAATGGAGTGGCTTGCCATTTCCCTCTCCAGGTTAACTGACTATAGTTTCCCATTTATGAATATACTCAGTGTATTCAGTTGAACATTAAACTGTTTCCATTTTTTCCATGTACAGACAATTCTGTCTGCTTTCCTGTACACCTATGCAAGATTTTCTTTACATGTATAGAAGCAAAAGTGCTAGTTTGGATGATATGTGCATATCTAATTCTGATTGATGTTGACAAAGTCTGCTTGAAGTCTATCAGACTTTTACACCATCACCAGTACTCTCTACCTATTTACACATATTCTTGCCATGATTTGGATAGAGATTGAAAACATGACCACAATAATTTGTAGCTATTCCCTTCAAGAAGTAGAGTCTACTTCTCACTCACTGAATTTGGGCTTGCCCTGTCACAGGCATTGGCCAAAATAATATACGGTGGAAATTACATTATGTGAATTCCAAATCCTAGACTTTGAGAGACCTTGCAGACTCTGCTGTCCCTTCTTTGGAGTATATATAGTATTATATATATAGAAGAATCCTACTCTGTCTTACTGGAGAAAGAATGTGTGAAGAAGAAAAGAGATAACCATACCCAAGAGCCAGACCTCTGAGTAAGGCCACCTTCAATCATCCAGCCCCTTGAAGCCTTCAGATGACTGTAACCGCATGAGTCATTCCAAGAAAGACCAACAGAAGAACTAACTAGATGAGGCTAGCCCACATTGCTCATCCAGTATTATGGGTAACTAATGATTATTGTTTTAAGCCACTGAGTTTGGGGATGATTTGCTATAGAGCAACATATTGCTCAATGCCCCAGATGTTATCAGACATTTAATTTTGCTAACCTGATAGGGATTTTTCTATGAACATGAATTCATCATTTATCTAAACATCCTTTAATACCCTTCACATCAGAGGAATGATTTCAGATCTCAGTCAATAGAGTATCCAAGTAGTCATGACTTAAGTAAGAGGAAATAATTTTTCTTGCATAATAAGAAACCTGGAGGCAGGTCATTGCTGACATGTATTTTGGAACTCAATGTCATATCTCTAGTTTAGCATCTCTGTGATTCTCTTAACGTTCCTTTCATGTCAAAAGATTAGTCTAAAGTGTAACAGCACATCTGATGCTTTAGAAGGCAAGAAGCCAGGAGTGCAATGGAATAGAGCACTCTTCCTTATGTACCATAGCCTTCCTAATTATAAGAGGAAAATCTTTCAAAGAAACTCCCCAGACTGTCAGGAAATTCTGAAAATATTTAGTTAAATAGGAATAAGTGTAGAATTACATTTTATTTAAGCAAAGAAACTTGTCAACCATACTTTTAAAAACATTTATATAATTTTGTTCATAAAGTTCTCAGGCATTTATTTTGACATCTTTTCTACATAAGGGGAGATAAATTTTGCTATATAGTGAACGGAATATTTTACTTTAAAAATATTTCTTGGTTCTTGTTATTGTATAAAAATACTATTGAATTTCTTATTTTGACATTATAATAACAATCATCTAATTTGTTTATTTGCTTTAACAATTTATAGAATTTTATGAATTTGTGTGTGTGTGTGTGTGTGTGTGTGTGTATAGGTAATCACATAAACTGTGAGAATGGACAATTGTGATTCTTTTTTTTATCATCCCTGATTTCTTTTCCTTGAGTTTTGTACCAATTAGGACCACTAGTAAAATGTTGAAGATGTCATATTAGTGGTGTCAGTGGTTGGTATTTGATACTTATTTTCATTTAACAGATCAATTTTCCTTCTGGTAAGAAATCTGTTTTACCTTAATTAATGTTTTAACATAACTATTCTCATTCTCATTTTTTTCTCTCTCTGTGCACAAATGGAATAATTTACCATTTCAACAGCTATAGGTTCTTTCATGTCTATTTTTTCTTATAACTTTTTTTGTTATGAGAATGAGAATTGGTGTTGTTTACCAATTGTTGTCTTAGATAATTATATTAAATCTTGGGCTGGCTAATATTCCATTATTTTTTGATATCTGCTAGCTCTTCCTGATATAACCTGGAATAGCTTTTTTAAAAAAATTCCACCACCAAAATATACTAACATACTTCATCTAAATCCATATATGCTACCTTCCTCCCTATAATATAACCTTCAAAATCCAGATTTACATGCTTTTCACCTACTCAAAATCCTATTCCTGTAATTCTTCCTTCTCTTTTGTTACTGATATGTTTCTTGCTGTCTGTTATTCTAATCAACATTCAAGCATGCTAAAAAATCTTGAAACCACGTCAAAGTTCAACTACTTTCTCACAATCTACCACTCATTTTAGTAAAAAAATTCCTGGGAAAAGATCTAGTTGTAGCAATTTCTTATACTTCTTTCTAAATAAGCCTACTTCAGAAATGGTTCCACCACATTTAGTTAAATATAAACATTTCTCAAGCTGGTGGCTCAGATGGTAAAGTATCAGCCTATTGTGTAGGAGACCTGGATTTTATCCCTGGGTCAGGAAGATCTTCTGGAGAAGGAAATGGCAACCCACTAAAGTATTATTGCCTGGGAAATCCCATGGACAGAGGAGCCTGGCAGGCTATTGTCCATGGGGCCATACATTGTTGAACATGATCGGTCAACTAACACAGACATTTCTTTCTTTTTTTTTTTTTTTCTTTTTATTATTTATTTATTTTTTTACTTTACAATGCTGTATTGGTTTTGTCATACATTGACATGAATCTGCCATGGGTGTACATGAGTTCTCAATCCTGAACCCCCCTCCCAAATTTATTAAATGATCTGGGCTTCCCTGGTGGCTCAGATCTGTAAAGAGTCTGCCTGCAGATTAGGGGACCTGGGCTTGTTCCTTGGTTGGAAAGATCACCTGGAGAAAGGAATGGCTATCCACTCTAGTCCTCTTGTCTGGAGAATTTCATGGACAGAGGAGCTTGGTGGGCTACAGTCCATAGGGTCACAAAGAGTCAGACACAACTGAGCAGTTATTTTTATATTATTAAGTGATTAAGAAGCTACCTTTATAAAATTCTAAGTTCTCATAAATTTAGGGGTATTCTTCTGGTCTTTCTAATCTGTTTCATTGGTCACGGACCAGTACCACACTTTAAAAGAGAGTTTTATAGTATATTTTATATCTGGCAGTTCTCCTCATTGATTTTTCCAAGTGTTTTCCTATGTTTCTTTCCATATTTACTTTTCCATAATAACTTTACAGCAAATATTTCTAGCTCAAAAATATCAACAATTACTTGTTTGTATTTAGTATTTGTTTTGGATTTACACTAAACCTATGTATTATCTAGAGGAAACAACATCTTATTAACTTGAGTTGTCCTATCCAAGTAAAAGAGAGAGCTTTCATTTGTTCAAATCCATATTAGTATCTTTCAGAAGTTTTCAAAAACTGCCTCACATTTGTATTAAGTTCAGTTCAGTTCAGTCACTCAGTTATGTCCGACTCTTTGCGATCACATGGACTGCAGCACGCCAGGCCTCCCTATCCATCACCAACTCCCGGAGTTACTCAGACTCATGACCATTGAGTTGGTGATGCCATCCAACCATCTCATCCTCTGTCGTCCCCTTCTCCTCTCACCTTCAATCTTTCCCAGCATCAGAGTCTTTTCAAATGAGTCAGCTCTTCACATCAGGTGGCCAAAGTATTGGAGTTTCAGCTTCAACATCAGTCCTTCCAACGAATATTCAGGACTGATTTCCTTTAGGATGAACTGGTTGGATTAGGGCTGATTTCCTTTAGGATGGACTGGTTTGTGTTAAGTAGTTCTTATTAAATTTTATATGTAGACATTTTCTTTTTATTTGCTATTTTATATACAATTTTCTCTTATATCTTCCAAATTATTGTTTTAAAAAGTCTATTTATTTTTGAAAATTAATTTTATATTCTATTACTTCACTTTTTCATTATTGATTCTTGTGAGAACTAATGTCAAATCATCAGGTAATAGAAATAAATTTACTTAATTCTTACACTTTGATTTCTTTGTCTAATTCCATTTGACTAATAACTCCAAAGCAGTGTTAAATGTCAGTGGAAAAAAGTGGGCATCCTTGCCCTACTCCTGATTGTAGTAGAGAGGTCTTAAACTTTATCTTACCAAAATTCTTTGCACACATCAGGTTGGGTGTTAACTAATTGGCTTTGAATAGGTTACCTTATACAAATATGATTTGAGAGTTACATATATTTTTGTGTTCTCTTTGTGATAAATATAAAGTTCACAACACACTTGCTGAAGCAAGAGATCTATACATGAGAACAATATTCTCCAGCATTTCCAATTTTCTTCTACAATAATAGTATCTTTAGCAAATTTTATTTAAAAAAATCCTATGCTCAAAATAGTTTAATATTAGTAAAAGAAGCCTACAGAGAGATTGCTTACTGAAAAATGCTTTTCAATCCCTTAAAATCTGATGCTGACAATTGAACAAAAGCACTTGTTCAGTAACACCTCATTAAACTACGCATACATTCATATCTAGCATATTATGTGTGTATTCACAAGTTTCAAGTCTTTACAAGTACAGACTTAAATTTTGTTCCTTTAAAAGACATTACATACACAATTTTGGACTATAATTCTATTTTATCTTTATTCCTTATAATGCATATTAATTGCATAATGTATGGTGGAAGAGGATAGACAATGTCAAAGTTTTAGGATGATTTTAGTATGCTAGGTAAGTCATGAGCTTTAGAGAAAACTCTCCATGTCTTCCAAAGGAAAGAGCTAAGGTCAGAAGGAGAAAACATACTCCCCATGCAGTTCTGACTACCTGTACACAGAGATTTAGCTGATGTGCATCCTGTCCTGCAGCCCTAAAATCTCCTTTTTTACCGAGAGAGGAACTAAATGCACAATGCGAAGAAGCATGCCCTTTGGAAATATCAGTGGGCAGAATTAGGATCTAAACAAGCTTTGAGATGGTTTTTCTGATCTCTTAAGAGCTGTGCATTTTGAAAAATATGGGTAGATGAGAAATGATGTGGAATCAGTGTGCTACTGCTATAGATTTTATGAAATTATATAGGCTAGGATGACAGTGTGCAGGACAAATCAAAAAATATGTCTGAAACATTTATAGTAAAAAAACAGGTACATTTATGTTGATAAAGTAGGGGCACACTTAAGATCATATAAAGATGGGAAAATCATAATTATGAAGATATCAATAAAGAACTCACTGAATGGAATATTTTATACAACATGTTTAGCAACGAAGAAATAGCATGTTTTCTATAAAACCAAGTGCATTTTCATGACCTAAGGCCTAAGTTGCATCTGACGAAAGTGAAATGTCCTGAGGTCATGAGACTAACACTTTTTGCCTCTGCAAAAATAGCTTTCAAGTAACGGCAACCCACTCCAGTATTCTTGCCTAGAGAACCCCATGGATGGAGGAGCCTGATAGGCTACAGTCCATGGGGTCACAAAGAGTTGGACATGACTGGGCGACTTCACACTTCATTTCAAAAGCCACAACCTTTTCTGAAAACACTGAATATCACAATTGACAGTTTCTGAAGAACCACAGAAATTTTAATTCACATATTTTAAAATTGTAAATAATTTAATAATTATACACAACTTAAAAATTCTATGCAGAGGCTACTTTAGATGCTTTGGAATCATTGACACATTTAATGCATTTTTTTCTTTAAATTGTGAGATAATAATCCATCCTATCATTTATAACTTTAAAAACACTGTCATCCTGTTAGTTTATTTAGGAGATATTTTATACCCATCATTATATCTTTTTTCCTGTCAAGAGAGAAATGTAGCTCTCAAATTTCTTTCTTGGGTTTGAGATTTCCTTAATTCCACTAATGAGTTTACTTAACATTTTAAAGTTGTGAAATATATGCACATTCCATAGGATATATATAATTGCACTTATGGTCTAAAGAATAATGATATATGCATTAGTATACTGTATTGGTGTTTTTCTTTCTGACTTACTTAACCTCCAATTAAAATAAATAAATTTATATTAAAAAAAGAATAATGATAGAAACACTTATGCATAGTTTCCAATGTAAGAAAGAAAATCCTGGTGCATTTGAAGACTTTGTATGTGATCTCTCCAATCTCATTCCATTCCCTCCCTGCCAGAGGTGACATAAGCTTCTCATCATTGTGCTCTCTAGTGTTTCTAAGTGTCTGGAAAAAAGGTTCCATGGTAAAACACGGTTGGGAAACTCAATGGGTAGGTCAGATTTTATGGTAGAATTTGGGAATTCACAGAGCCCTAATGAGTTAATGAATATTTGAACACAATTTTATTTTCATGGAATGTATTTTACAAATTATTGATCTACATATTTTACCAAATTCTGTGCAATTCATAATGAATGGATAAGTACATACATTTCTCTATAAAACTTGAAGGACCTTTGATGGAACCTGAATCTGTAAGGTGGGTAAGCAAGGCATCCACCAAGGCAAGAACTAAACTCAAAATCTTAGGGGTATAAAAGAGTAAACATTTATTTCTCATTCACAATAAACATCCACCAGAGTTTTGCTAGGTGCTGTATTCTGAGCAGTCTTCACTTTGGGCTGTTCTCCCTTGGACAGTGCTGATCAAGAGACTTCTACTCACAATTTACCTGGCAGAGCTTGTCTGTTGTCTTCACTCAAAATAAAAGGGGCAGGGAATGCTATGTCAGAAATATCTGGGGACCAGAATTAGCTTGTTCTCAGAGGTTGAGGGGCAAGGCCATTAGTCTAGTCAAAAGGTTGAGGCTGTTTGAAAGTAGAACATTCATTATGTCATTCAGCTTGGAAAAAGCCTCAGACCTCACATGAAACTGATGAGGAAGCATTAGTACAGCATCCAGGCTCAAGAACTCTTATATTTGATACTTATGAATGCATCTAGTGTGTGGGAAACTGGGGTTTGAGTGTGAATCAGAATGTTATTTCACATATAGTGATAAGACCGGGAACCAATTCATCAGTGCTGTACAACTGGGCAGTTGATGGATCCTGAATTATCATGCAGAATTTGTCAGGATCACTCAGGAGAGAATGCCAAATAACGGTAGAATTAGGCCACCGTATGGAATGAACAGGCTGTTTTTTCTGTATCTACCTTTTTTCTATTTCCTTTTTATGACTCTGTACACATCTACTGTATGTATATATTATATATTGCATATTTTTTCTGAAAGCCCTATCTATATGCATCTATATAATCACTATCTATATGTATATATATGTATATATGCACATATATATTTACACATATTGTTTAAGTCTAAGAACGCTTTTCCTGCAAAGGGAAAAGCTACTGCCTGCCTTTGGACCAAAGGGTGTAAAAATAAATCTTCAAAATAGTATTCACTTGAGGATCAGTGTGATGGTGGCAGCAAAATTAAGAGGAAGAAAAAAAAAAAAACTCAAAGGCAAGATGGAAAAGTAGTATGAAAGAACTGCACTATTTAGAAACTGTCTGTCTGTGACCCAGTAAATTAGGGCTTCTTTATTATATTTCAGCAAAAGTGAGAAAATTTTCTGTATAGAATCACCTTCTCCATTTCTAAGGATTTCTGCTATCTCCTTGCGTCCATCAGAACAGTATTTAGAATTTTCAGACAGATAAGAATCTACACATTTTTAAGCTATTGCTTTTCAAAATTTTGATTCCTTGTAATACCAGACCACCTGACCTGCCTCTTAAGAAACCTATATGCAGGTCAGGAAGCAACAGTTAGAACTGGACATGGAACAACAGACTAGTTCCAAATAGGAAAAGGAGTACGTCAAGGCTGTGTATTGTCACCCTGCTTATTTAACTTATATGAAGAATACATCATGAGAAATGCTGGGCTGGAAGAAGCACAAGCTGGAATCAAGATTGACAGAGATATATCAATAACCTCAGATATGCAGATGACACCACTCTTATGGCAGAAAGTGAAGAAGAACTAAAAAGCCTCTTGATGAAAGTAAAGGAGGAGAGTGAAAAAGTTGGCTTAAAGCTCAACATTCAGAAAAAGAAGATCATGGCATCTGGTCCCATCACTTCATGGCAAATAGATGGGAAACAGTGGCTGAGTATTTTTCTGGGCTCCAAAATCACTGCAGATGGTGATTGCAGCCATGAAATTAAAAGACTCTTACTCCTTGAAAGGAAAGTTATGACCAACCTAGATAGCATATTGAAAAGCAGAGACTTTTGCCAACAAAGGTCCATCTAGTCAAGGCTATGGTTTTCCAGTGGTCATGTATGGATGTGAGAGTTGGACTGTGAAGAAAGCTGAGAGCAGAAGAATTGATGCTTTTAAACTGTGGGGTTGGAGAAGACTCTTGGGAGTCCCTTGGACTGCAAGGAGATCCAACCAGTCAATTCTAAAGGAGATCAGTCCTGGGTGTTCATTGGAAGGAGTGATGCTAAAGCTGAAACTCCAGTACTTTGGCCACCTCATGCGAAGAGTTGACTCATTGGAAAAGACTCTGATGCTAGGAGGGATTGGGTGCAGGAGGAGAAGGGGACAACAGAGAATGAGATGGCTGGATGATATCACTCGATGGACATGAGTTTGGGTAAACTCCGGGAGTTGGTGATGGACTGGAAGGCCCGGCATGCTGTGATTCATGGGGTCGCACAGAGTCGGACACGACTGAGCGACTGAACTGAACTGAAGTGAACTTGCAAGTGGACTTCATGGTGTCTTTGTTACTTTCAGTGTTAAAGTTTCTATAAAATGAAGTGATGAATATTTTCTGTCAGTTTGTGTTTATGTGAACAGAAGTTATTATTTTTATTATTTTAATACTGCTATTTTGCTCATTTAGAAAGGATAGTATATTTATGATGGATATCATTTAATTTCATTGATGTTCAACTGCCTTTTGGGAATACTCTTTTATCTGCATATTAAAATATCTATGTAGACAGGTAAACTAATACATTACTACAGGGTTGCCATAACAAAAGACCATAAACCTGGTGACTTAAAACAGCAGAATGCTTTGATTATAATCATTAAGCTCTTTAAGAGCTTAAGACCTTGGTAACATTCAGTAAGCCCACACTAAATAGTCATTATAAGTTTTACAGTGAAAATTATTCTCATAAACATTCTTTAATATATTATTATTACTATTGTTTTTATAATAAAGATACTAGTTCCTAAAATCAAGAGAGTGAAACTTCCTTCAAAACAGTCCCATTCTCTGTTAGAGTGGGTTCACAGTTATTTTGTAAGAAACCACTAGCTTCAGGAAGTATTAACCTGGTTCACTTTCAGGGGAATAGAATAGAAAAGTCTTCTACTTAGAGTAGCTTTCTACTCAGGACATACCTTGGGCTCCTCAGGTCCTTCCCATTCTCAGTTTTCATCCAGTTGTCTCCATCATTAGTTAAGATTTTGCACTTAACCACTAACATAGAAGAGCTACAGTGTAAAAGCTCATGAGTGGATACAGAATTAAAATCTCTGCCATACTCTATTTTTCTGAAGGTTTTAAAAGTTAAACAATTGGAAGGAAGTGTTGCCTGAAGATTTGGAGGTCTTGTTCACTTCATTATACAGGCTTTCCATTTTGAGAACCTTAAGAGACATTCTTTTTTTTGAGATTAATATCAGGAATAACAGTGATTTTCATGTACAGTTGGCTTGGTGTGTTTATCTTACAGAGAGATTGAAATATATTGATATAATTTACTAGATTTTCCTCCTTTTCTGTTAAACAGCCTTAGAGGCAAAATTCTGGTTCAGTTCAGTTCTGTTCAGTTCAGCTGCTCAGTCATGTCTGACTCTTTGTGACCCCATGAAATGCAGCATGCCAGGCCTCCCTGTCCATCACCAACTCCTGGAGTTCACTCAAACTTAACATCCGTTGAGTTGGTGATGCCATCCAGCTATCTCATCCTCGGTCGTCACCTTTTCCTCCTGCCCCCAATCCCTCCCAGCATCAGAGTCTTTCCCAATGAGTCAACTGTTTGCATGAGGTGGCCAAAGTACTGGAGCTTCAGCTTTAGCATCGTTCCTTCCAAAGAAATCCTAGGGCTGATCTCCTTTAGAATGGACTGGTTGGATCTCCTTGCAGTCTAAGGAACCCTCAAGAGTCTTCTCCAATGCCACAGTTCAAAAGCATCAATTCTTCGGCGCTCAGCCTTCTTCACAGTCCAACTCTCACATCCATACATGACCAGTGGAAAAACCATAGCCTTGACTGGATGGATCTTTGTTGGCAAAGTAATGTCTCTGCTTTTCAATATGCTATCTAGGTTGGTCATAACTTTTCTTCCAAGGAGCAAATGTCTTTTAATTTCATGGCTGCAGTCACCATCTGCAAGTTAGCATATGACAAATGCATATAACGTCACAGTATGCAATTTTGATTAGTCTCATTTATAGGTTGATTTTTATCTTTTACTTTGTCTTACATCTGCTCCTTGTTCTCACTTAATTAAATTTATCTTTTTTAACTGTATTTTTTCTTTTAAAGCCACCTGAAATTATTTCTGGAACAAAGTGGGCTAGTAATTTAAAACTATCATTTCTAGAGGAAGTTGTAAGTTCTCTTCATATCTTTATAGATCCTTCAAACTTCATGATGTGTGCATCATAAAAAAACTGATAATTAACAGAAATATTTAAATGTCGAGCTGAGAAAATTTAAGGTATTTCGAGGAAAGATGAACTCTTAATTTATAAGCTCTATGACAAAACAGTGAGTGAGGCTGATTTTTGGTTTATCAAATGTTAAATATTTATAAATGTTAAAAATTTATTCATACAAAACTTCTTAAACTGCTTTGAAATAAAATGAAAGAACAAAATCTATGTATTAGTAATTTTGGGTTTTTCTTTCATAAAACTTTGTTTCTTCAAAGCATATATTATAAATTGTTACCAGACACTGAAAATTCTTCTATAGATGATTGTTTGGTAAAAAAATTCTACATGCCAAATGGTAAAAATATATAGGAGAAAACAATATGTTGGAAAAATTAGTCTTTTTTAATGAAGCATGTCTCTTCAATTAAATTTGTTGTGCAGGACTTAGGTTAGTATAGAAGATAGGTTAAAATTTGCATGTTAACAAGAATAATTTATGGAAAACCAGTGAGAATAGAGTTATGCTTTCTTCTCATCCATTTTGACAAAATGCTAAATTAAAAAACTCAAGAAGACTTGCCTTATCAGAACCATAATTACATAAAGTGGCTATGATAGTCCTCCTTCATAAATTACGACTGGATGTTACTTTAAAAAATACACGACACATAAATCATTAGAGAAAAAGGTAGTTTCTTGTGTGAACGTACATATGTCAAAACAAATGATCTCTTTTAGATGTTGCTTGTTGAGCACTCAGAAGTGACAAGCATTTGTTACATATGCTCAGCTGACAATAAGGCTGTCTCTCCTGAAAGACAAATGAAAAGAATTGGATTAATTTAGTTATAAAGAGATTTACATTTTGCTGTTTCTAACATGTCTTTTGGAGATTGATGAGTAAGAAATGAGATAAGAAAGCCCTTCACAAGCTACTATAGCTGAATATGGTAGAAAAATTGCTCTTGCTGGAAGATGAATCAAGTTTCTGTCAGGTAAAGCCAGGGAAAATTCTCTTGTGTTATCAACTAATCTTACCCGAGAGGGAATATTATGCAAGATGTATGATATTGCTTTCTCCCTCTCCCGGAAGCCAGGTGGTTGTACACTAAAGCAATGGAACAAGATTTCCACACTTTCACTTTATTTATTTACTAGTTTAGCCATGAGTCTAAAACAAACGTCTGATCTTGCCTGTCCACCAGTTTCTTTTAGAAGGCTTTCATTATTTAAAATTGGTTATTAAATATTCTATAACAATTATAAAATTCAATTTACTAAATTTATTTGCTTTGCTCTATTTTTTCCTGATTAAAATATATACTGATGAGCAAAATATAACTAACTTAAATTCAAAGAATATGTGTTTTGTTATTTTGCCTGCTTACAGCCTTTTAAGTATGTGCTCTTCTGTCAGCTAAAATCTTAACTTCTTTTTCTTCAATAAACTTATATTCAGTATACATTAACACAAAATCACAAAACTGTAATTCTGTCTAATTGTAATGCTATATGGGGATTTCACTAATGTTTTGCCAAGAACAAGTTGCAGTAAAAATCAACTTAGTGTGAAAACTCATTCCAAAAAATTTTTTTACATTGCCTGGACTTAGTATTCCAGAATTAACAAGCATGAGAAAGCAAGTACCCATTACAAACAGCTAGGAACATTTTCAATTTTTATAAGAGCTATTCAATGTTCTGAAATAAAACAGAAAATTTGGAAGACCTTTGAATACCTGTAACAGCTGACCCAATAATGGTCTTCAGGAGGAAAAAGAGGAAATGCATGATTCCACCACCTTTTACTGTCAAAGCAGATAAAATTGATTGCAGTAGGTCATCTCATTTTTGCCCAACACCCTGGAATGACTTCCTGTTTTACCTTCGATAGAACTTGCCATAGAACCTGTGTTCCACAGGAGGCTTTCCACTCCACTGTGTGCTTTCCACTAGGCTCTTATTCAGTCCTCATAGTCCTCTTTCTCTTCAGTTCAGTTTAGTTGCTCAGTCATGTCCTACTGTTTGCTACCCCATGGACTGCAGCACACCAGGCCTCCCTGACCATCACCAACTTCTGGAGTTTACTCAATCTCATGTCCATTGAGTTAGTGATGACATCCAATCATCTCATCCTCTGTCATCCCCTTCTCCTCCCACCTTCAATCTTTCCCAGCATCAGGGTCTTTTCAAATGAGTCAGCTCTTTGCATCAGGTGGCCAAAGTATTGGAGTTTCAGCTTCAACATCAGTCCTTCCAATGAATATTCAGGACTGATTTCCTTTAGGATGCACTGGTTGAATCTTCTTGCAGTCCAAGTGTTGTTCAAGTCAAAACTTGGACTTCTTTGTATTTCTCTAAGTGCTAAATTCCTGCCTTTGGGCTTTGAACAAGCTGTTGGCTTGTTTGGAAAGTCTGCCTTGAGATTTTTCACTTGGCTTGATCCTTATGTTAATTAGTCTCAGTTTAAAATGTTACCTCTTCAGCAATCCTTCCTTTGCCTGTTTCACTTAATGCCCGTGTGAACTACCTGATCCATTCATACTTGTTTATTGCTCATTTCCTATTACTCTAATATAGGTTTTCTATAGAACTTCTGTCTATAACACTTATTACTCCTCATACTCTTTATATTAAATATCTGTTAAAAAATAAATATAATCCCCCCATTATCAAAGAGATAACTATCCTGATAGTACATGGTTTGCATGCTATAACATCACTGTGCTTCTTTTTAGTAAGTTTAGTTTCTGAATGAAATTATTAAAATTCTTCAGTTAAATGTATGAAACTATATAAGTCTTTATATATTGCTAGAATAAACATTGTTTGACTACTATAAGTGGTAGTGGAATAGAACCAAAATTTACAGTCTTTTGATTTGAACTTTGAGTACATTTAGTATATTCTGTGTGCTTCATATTCTAATGCTCTTTTTTGAATTTCTCCTACGTGGCAGCTAATGGAGAGTCAATGCATTTCAGCTCTGCCCAGTAGTTAATATTATTTCCATCTTAACAAATGAAGAAATGAAATCTCAGTCCAAGAAAATAAATTACAGATCTTCAGACTTCAATGTCAAGGCTCTTCCCACATGATCACTCATTATTTCTTGAAATTAAAGTACAATAAATATCATATACTTTTTCTGTATACTCTGGTGACATTGAATGTGAGAATAATGTTTTGAAAAAATTTAAACCATCAATATAAATTAAAATGTATATTGTAGCATGTTTCCAAAAGTTAAAAATCAAGGTGAAGGGGAAATATTTAATAAATACTATTAGACTTTAGCCAAACAGGAATTTTTAGCTTTCAACCAGGAGGCAAAAGGCAAACTTATTCAAGGAAGTAGAATTAGAATGAAGGGGAAAAGTGAAGATAAAACAACAACAAAAATCCAACCAACAACAAAGGAAAAAAACTAACTCTTATTTCTGGATCTGAAATCAATGTTGTGAGGCTAGGTGCATGACTATGTATACAGAGCTTGTTTTCTTCACTTGTGCAATAAGCACCATGTATTTCTCAGTAATAATTTAGTACTGCTAAGGGAAGGCTCAAAGTAAAGTGAAAGTTTGTTTGATGAGGCAGAAGTATGATTCTAGTAGAATGACAAGCACAAAGAAACTAGGGGATGTACCACAGCTGATGCCTGTGGTTTCCTTTGGTGAATATTAGAGTTAAAACCCTGCAAATTGTGAGATTTGCTCCTTCATTTGGGAAAGAACTTTGGAGTGTCTACTGCAGGTGAATTTTTAATCAAATCTCATTGTTCTAGATTTGGAAATAATTGCAATCAGGAATATTTTTATGCCAATCTATTTCTTCCCTTCTCCTGGTGTTTCATATATACTTATGTCAAATTAAATTCTTTTATATTAAATAATATGAGGTAAATAAATCCATAAATAATGTGAGTCAAGGAGTAAAGAGTGGGGTAAAAAGGCTAGAGACCTATTTATCATACACTGTTTGTGGGCTTCTGTGGTGGCTCAGATGGTAAGAATCTGCCTGCAATCCAGGAGACCCAGGTTCGATCCTTGGATCAGGAAGATCCCCCGGAGAAGGGAATGGCAACCCAGTCCAGTATTCTTGTCTGGAGAATTCCATGGACAGAGGAGCCTGGCAGGCTTACAGTCCATGGGGTTGCAAAGAGTCATACATGACCGAGTGACTAAAACTTTCACTTTCACTTCATATATGTTCTAAACCTGAATTTATGAGCTTGAGTTTTCCTTTGTTTCAGGGAGGTAGTTGATACAGACTCCGTTGCTTTTCTTAAAACTGTTCACAGCCATGGCAACCTCTGGGATATCATTTCTTGTATATCTTCTCTACACAACACTGTCACCCATGACCACTTTCCTACTGATGCTGTATGAGATTGTTATTCTTAATAGAGCTACTTCTCCCTTGAGTTAAGAAAAACTTTAGAAACCATATAAACAAGCATTTCAGTTTGCAAATACTGAAGGAATTATGTATGACAAGAAACTATAGTTGAATATTTTCTTTACACTGTTGTGTGTTCAGTCACTAAGTCATGTCCGACTCTTTCAGTCAAGTCCGCTCCATGGGCTGCAGCACTCCAGGCTTCCCTGTCCTTCACTATCTCCCGAAGTCTGCTCAAACTCAAGTCCATTGAGCCAGTGATACTACTCTCTATAGTAGGGATCATAATTGTACAAAAGATCTCTCTCCCCAATATTCAAAATTTTCATTTGTGACCCCCAAACTTAAAGCATAGAAAATAAAATATTGATTTCCCTGGAGTTATTACAATATCCATTTTCATGCTAACATAATTAAAATATAACTGGATTTGTTATAGCAGGCAGGTAGCTAGGTATGAGCAGAGATATGGGGGCAGGGACCAGGTGGCCGGAAATCATATATGTTGTAAACAGCCGGGGCCCATAGGCAGACAAAGGAAAGCAGAAACCTTCACATTAACAGGAGACCATGTGGTTTACATATTGCTGAAGTCTGGCTTGGAGAATTTTAAGCATTACTTTACTAGCATGTGAGATGAGTGCAATTGTGCAGTAGTTTGAGCATTCTTTGGCATTGCCTTTCTTTGGAATTGGAGTGAAAACTGACCTTTCCCAGTCCTGTGGCCACTGCTGAGTTTTCCAAACTTGCTGGCATATTGAGTGCAGCACTTTCACAGCATCATCTTTCAGGGTTTGAAACAGCTCAACTGGAATTCCATCACCTCCACTAGCTTTGTTCGTAGTGATACTTTCTAAGGCCCACTTGACTTCACATTCCAAGATGTCTGGCTCTAGATGAGTGATCACATCATCATGATTATTTGGGTCGTGAAGATCTTTTTTGTACAGTTCTTCTGTGTATTCTTGCCACCTCTTCTTAATATCTTCTGCTTCTGTTAGGTCCATACCATTTCTGTCGTTTATCAAGCCCATCTTTGCATGAAATGTTCCCTTGGTATCTCTAATTTTCTTGAAGAGATCTCTAGTCTTTCCCGTTCTGTTGTTTTCCTCTATTTCTTTGCACTGATTGCTAAAGCAGGCTTTCTTATCTCTTCTTGCTATTCTCTGGAACTCTGCATTCAGATGCTTATATCTTTCCTTTTCTCCTTTGCTTTTCACCTCTCTTCTTTTCACAGCTATTTGTAAGGCCTCCCCAGACAGCCATTTTGCTTTTTTGCATTTCTTTTCCATGGGGATGGTCTTGATCCCTGTCTCCTGTACAATGTCACGAACCTCATTCCATAGTTCATCAGGCACTCTATCTATCAGATCTAGGCCCTTAAATCTATTCCTCCCTTCCACTGTATAATCACAAGGGATTTGATTTAGGTCATACCTGAATGGTCTAGTGGTTTTCCCCATTTTCTTTAAGTCTGAATTTGGCAATAAGGAGTTCATGATCTGAGCCACAGTCAGCTTCCGGTCTTGTTTTTGTTGACTGTATAGAGCTTCTCCATCTTTGGCTGTAAAGAATATAATCAATCTGATTTTGGTGTTGACCATCTGGTGATGTCCATGTGTAGAGTCTTCTCTTGTGATGTTGGAAGAGGGTGTTTGCTATGACCAGTGCATTTTCTTGGCAAAACTCTATTAGTCTTTGCCCTGCTTCATTGCACATTCCAAGGCAAAATTTGCCTGTGACTCCAGGTGTTTCTTCACTTCCTACTTTTGCATTCCAGTCCCCTATAATGAAAAGGACATCTAGTAAAGTAATGCTCAAAATTCTCCAAGCCAGACTTCAGCAATACATGAACTGTAAACTCCCTGATGTCCAAGCTGGTTTTAGAAAAGGCAGAGGAACCAGAGATCAAATTGCCAACATCTGCTGGATCATGGAAAAAGCAAGAGAGTTCCATAAAAACATATTTCTGCTTGATTGACTATGCCAAAGCCTTTGACTGTGCAGATCACAATAAACTGTGGAAAATTCTGAAAGAGATGGATATACCAGACCACCTAACCTGCCTCTTGAGGAATCTGTATGCAGGTCAGGAAGCAACCGTTAGAACTGGACATGGAACAACAGACTGGTTCCAAATAGGAAAAGGAATACATCAAGGCTGTATATTGTCAGCCTGCTTATTTAACTTATATGCAGAGTACATCATGAGAAACGCTGGACTGGAAGAAACACAAGCTGGAATCAAGTTTGCCGGGAGAAATATCAATAACCTCAGATATGCAGATGACACCACCCTTATGGCAGAAAGGGAAGAGGAACGAAAAAGCCTCCTGATGAAAGTGAAAGAGGAGAGTGAAAAAGTTGGCCTAAAGCTCAACATTCAGAAAACAAAGATCATGGCATCTGGTCCCATCACTTCATGGGAAATAGATGGGGAAACAGTAGAAACAGTGTCAGACTTTATTTTTGGGGGCTCCAAAATCACAGCAGATGGTGACTGCAGCCATGAAATTAAAAGACGCTTACTCCTTGGAAGAAAAGTGATGACCAACCTAAATAGTATATTCAAAAGCAGAGACATTACTTTACCGACTAAGGTCCGTCTAGTCAAGGCTATGGTTTTTCCAGTGGTCATGTATGAATGTGAGAGTTGGACTGTGAAGAAGGCTGAGCGCTGAAGAATTGATGCTTTTGAGCTGTGATGTTAGAGAAGACTCTTGAGGGTCCCTTGGCCTGCAAGGAGATCCAACCAGTCCATTCGGAAGGAGATCAGCCCTGGGATTTCTTTGGAAGGAATGATGCTAAAGCTAAAGCTCCAGTACTTTGGCAACCTGATGGAGAGAGTTG
The DNA here is from genome assembly GCF_016772045.2 of Ovis aries. Taxonomy (NCBI): domain Eukaryota; kingdom Metazoa; phylum Chordata; class Mammalia; order Artiodactyla; family Bovidae; genus Ovis; species Ovis aries. Next base: position 56,060,960 of record NC_056059.1, on the reverse strand, counting down.
ACTCATTGGAAAAGACTCTGATGCTGGGAGAGATTGGGGGCAGAAGGAGAACGGGACGACCCAGGATGAGATGGCTGGATGGCATCACGGACTCAATGGACATGAGTCTGAGTGAACTTTGGGAGATGGTGATGGACAGGGAGGACTGGTATGCTGTGATTCATGGGATCGCAAAGAGTCGGACACTGAGCTACTGAACTGAACTGATGCATTTTGGATAACTGTTTGAGTAGCAGACAAAGAAATGTGAGGAAAGGCAGAAATCTCCTGTGTCCAAACATAACCTTTTGCTCATTGTGCTCTTATTATAGTACGATTGGGCTCAGTGGTAAAGAATCCGCCTGTCAATACAGGAGACAGGTTTGATTGGGTTTGGAAGATCCCATGGAGAAGGAAATGGCAAACCACACCGGTATTCTTGCCTGGAAAATTTCATGGACAGAGGAACCCGGCAGGCTATCCTTGAGGTCAGACTTACAGATAAGAAGTACTAATCATGCACCAAATCCAAGACACTTCTGATCTAAGCTAGATGGGGATAAGAATCCCTCGTACCCTCAGGAAAAAGCTTCCAGGATGAAAATCATAGAAATTGACCCCTAAACTCCTCCTTCCCCCTTTGTTTGTATGCCCCTCTTAACTGTCTTTCCAGAGAGACCCAGCTAGGCAATTTCCAAACTGCCTGCCCACTCTCCCTCTGAGAATGTATCCTTGCTTAAATAAACTTTGACTTTACTTTCTTAACCTGTCTTTGAATTCTTTCATGACAGAGCAATAACTTCAAATTCACCAGCAACAGATTCAGTAAAATTATATATGTTTGGGTTAAAGCGATTTCCTTGTGAAAATGAGATGCCTTATATGTCAGTGAGTAAACTTTGTATTTTCGAGTTGGTCATTTTATTTTATATTTTAGCATTATGGCAAAGAAAGAATTTATATATACAGAGAGGTAAAATTAAATAATACAAGTACAAAATAGATTTGTTTTGTTCCATAGAGAAAAATAAGTTAAAAAGATTTATTCTAGTATTGAATGCATTTTTACTTACATTATAATTCAATATAAACTTATTTAAATCATTTGAGGATCTGTTTTTTGACTGTTTCATACCAGCCATGTTACCTTTGGGCAGTGGTTCTCACATTGAAAGCACATCAGAATCAACGGAAAGGCTTATTAAAACATGGATCTCTGGGGCCCACTTCCAGAGTTTGGGGAAGGCAGCTGCGACCAGCCGGCACACTAAGCGCAGGTGGCTGCGACCGGCAGGAGGCACGGCCGAGAGGAGCTACCCCACGTCTGAGGTCAGGGGCAGAAGCCGAGAGTGCCAGGCTGAGACAGCGCAGGAACGGCCTAGAGGAGCTACCCCGCATCCGAGGCCAGAGACGGCGCCCGAGAGGAGCTACCTGCATCTGAGATCAGGGGCGGTGGCTGAGAGGAGCCACCCGACGCCCGAGGCCAGGGGTGGTGGGCGGGAGGATCAACCCCACATCCAAGGAGTGGTGGCTGCCTGGGCGCAGGAGGGCCTAGAGGAGCCATCCCATGTTGAAGGTCAGGAAGGGTGGCTGTGAGGAGACACCCCTCATCCAAGGTAAGGAGCAGCGGCTACGCTTTGCTGGAGCAGCTGTGAAGAGATACCCCACGACCAAGGTAAGAGAAACCCAAGTAAGAAGGTAGGTGTTGCAAGAAGGCATCAGAGGGCAGACACACTGAAACCATACTCACAGAAAACTAGTCAATCTAATCACACTAGGACCACAGCCTTTTCTAACTCAATGAAACTAAGCCATGCCCGTGGGGCAACCCAAGACAGGCTGGTCATGGTGGAGAGGTCTGACACAATGTGGTCCACTGGAGAAAGGAATGGCAAACCACTTCAGTATTCTTGCCTTGAGAACCCCATGAACAGTGTGAAAAGGCAAAATGATAGGATACTGAAAGAGGAACTCCCCAGGTCAGTAGGTGCCCAATATGCTACTGGAGATCAGTGGAGAAATAACTCCAGAAAGAATGAAGGGATGGAGCCAAAGCAAAAACAATACCCAGTTGTGGATGTGACTGGTGATAGAAGCAAGGTCCGATGCTGTAAAGAGCAATATTGCAGAGGAAACTGGAATGTCAGGTCCATGAATCAAGGCAAATTGGAAGTGGTCAAACAAGAGATGGCAAGAGTGAACGTCGACATTCTAGGAATCAGCGAACTAAAATGGACTGGAGTGGGTGAATTTAACTCAGATGACCATTATATCTACTACTGCGGGCAGGAATCCCTCAGAAGAAATGGAGTAGCCATCATGGTCAGCAAAAGAGTCTGAAATGCAGTACTTGGATGCAAACTCAAAAACGACAGAATGATCTTTGTTCGTCTCCAAGGCAATCCATTCAATATCACGGTAATCCAAGTCTATGCCCCAACCAGTAATGCTGAAGAAGCTGAAGTTGAACAGTTCTATGAAGACCTACAAGACCTTTTAGAACTAACACGCAAAAAAGATGTCCTTTTCATTATAGGGGACTGGAATGCAAAAGTAGCAAGTCAAGAAACACCTGGAGTAACAGGCAAATTTGGCCTTGGAATGCAGAATGAAGAAGGGCAAAGACTAATAGAGCTTTGTCAAGAAAATGCACTGGTCATAGCAAACACCCTCTTCCAGCAACACAAGAGAAGACTCTACACATGGACATCATCAGATGGTCAAACCAAAATCAGACTGATTATATTCTTTGCGGCCAAAGATGGAGAAGCTCTATACAGTCAACAAACACAAGACCGGGAGCTGACTGTGGCTCAGATCATGAACTCCTTATTACCAAATTCAGAATCAAATTGAAGAAAATAGGGAAAACCACTAGACCATTCAGGTATGACCTAAATCAAATCCCTTATGATTATACAGTGGAAGGGAGAAATAGATTTAAGGGCCTAGATCTGATAGAGTGCCTGATGAACTATGGAATGAGGTTCGTGACATTGTACAGGAGACAGGGATCAAGACCATCCCCATGGAAAAGAAATGCAAAAAACAAAGCAAAATGGCTGTCTGGGGAGGCCTTACAAATAGCTGTGAAAAGAAAAGAAGCGAAAAGCAAAGGAGAAAAGGAAAGATATAAGCATCTGAATGCAGAGTTCCAGAGAATAGCAAGAAGAGATAAGAAAGACTTCTTCAGCGATCAATGCAAACAAATGGAGGAAAACAACAGAATGGGAAAGACTAGAGATCTCTTCAAGAAAATTAGAGATACCAAGGGAACATTTCATGCAAAGATGGGCTTGATAAACGACAGAAATGGTATAGACCTAACAGAAGCAGAAGATATTAAGAAGAGGTGGCAAGAATACACAGAAGAACTGTACAAAAAAGATCTTCACGACCCGGATAATCATGATGGTGTGATCACTCCTCTAGAGCCAGACATCCTGGAATGTGAAGTCAAGTGGGCCTTAGAAAGTATCACTACAAACAAAGCTAGTGGAGGTGATGGAATTCCAGTTGAGCTGTTTCAAACCCTGAAAGATGATGCTGTGAAAGTGCTGCACTCAATATGCCAGCAAGTTTGGAAAACTCAGCAGTGGCCACAGGACTGGAAAAGGTCAGTTTTCATTCCAATTCCAAAGAAAGGCAATGCCAAGAATGCTCAAACTACTGCACAATTGCACTCATCTCACATGCTAGTAAAGTAATGCTCAACATTCTGCAAGCCAGGCTTCAGCAATACGTGAACCATGAACTTCCTGATGTTCAAGCTGGTTTTAGAAAAGGCAGAGGAACCAGAGATCAAATTGCCAACATCTGCTGGATCATGGAAAAGCAAGAGTTCCAGAAAAACATCTACTTTTGCTTTATTGACTATGCCAAAGCCTTTGACTGTGTGGATCACGATATACTGGAAAATTCTGAAAGAGATGGATATACCAGACCACCTGACCTGCCTCTTGAGAAATCTGTATGCAGGTCAGGAAGCGACAGTTAGAACTGGATGCGGAAGAGCAGACTGGTTCCAAATAGGAAAAGGAGTATGTCAAGGCTGTATATTGTCACCCTGCTTATTTAACTTATATGCAGAGTACATCATGAGAAACACTGGACTGGAAGAAATACCAGCTGGAATCAAGATTGCCAGGAGAAATATCAATAACCTCAGATATGCAGTTGACACCACCCTTATGGCAGAAAGTGAAGAGGAACTAAAAAGTCTCTTGATGAAAGTGAAAGTGGAGAGTGAAAAGGTTGGCTTAAAGCTCAACATTCAGAAAACGAAGATCATGGTATCTGTTCCCATCAGTTCATGGGAAATAGATGGGGAAACAGTGGAAAGCGTGTCAGACTTTATTTTTTTGGGCTCCCAAATCACTGCAGATGGTGACTGCAGCCATGAAATTAAAAGACGCTTACTCCTTGGAAGATAAGTTATGACCAACCTAGATAGTATATTCAAAAGCAGAGACATTACTTTGCCGACTAAGGTCCATTTAGTCACGGCTATTGTTTTTCCAGTAGTCATGTTTGGATGTGAGAGTTGGACTGTGAAGAAGGCTGAGTGCTGAAAAATTGGTGCTTTTGAAGCTTGGTGTTGGCGAAGACTCTTGAGAGTCCCTTGGACTGCAGGGAGATCCAACCAGTCCATTCTGAAGGAGATTAACCCTGGGATTTCTTTGGAGGGAATGATACTAAAGCTGAAGCTCCAGTACTTTGGCAACCTGATGGGGAGAGTTGACTCATTGGAAAAGACTTTGATACTGGGAGGGATTGGGGGCAGGAGGAGAAGGGGACGATAGAGGATGAGATGGTTGGATAACATCACTGCCTCGATGAACGTGAGTCTGAGTGAACTCTGGGAGTTGGTGATGGACAGGGAAGCCTGGTGTGCTGCGATTCACAGGGTCGCAAAGAGTCGGACAGGACTGAGCGACTGAACTGAACTGAGGTGTGGAGTGAAAAGTGAAAGTGAAAGTCGCTCAGTCGTCTCTGACTGTGTGAGACCCCATGGTTTATACAGTCCATGGAATTCTCCAGGCCAGAATACTGGAGTGAGTACCCATTCCCTTCTCCAGGGGATCTTCCCAACCCAGGGATCAAACTCAGGTCTCCCACATTGTAGGTAGATTCTTTACCGGCTGAGCCAAAAGGGAAGCCACCAGGTGCGGAGTAGGGCTCAAGAATTGCATTTCTGAGAAGTTTCAAGGATATATTGATATTAATGGTCCAGAGATCACAGTTTTAGAAAGTCATCTTGTATCAATCATTTAAGTTCTTACTCCTCATCTATCAAATCTATGCAATAATGGTGTTAAAGAAAATGGCCATTCAAGAAATATGTATTAAATGACTTACACGTGTTTGGTGCTTGCTAAACATGGTCCCTGCCTTTGAGAAGACCATGGAGAAGAGACTGACTGATTCTACCTTTGATAGAACTAGCTGGGAACACTTGTTAAAGGAGATGATTTCAAAACCCACAGAGCTTGTAAAAAGGTAAAACATATAGAAATATTATACATAATATTTAGAAAAATATTACCTCTTTTCCTCCATTCCCATCCCTACCCCACCTAATTTCCACTTCATAGATATAACAGTGCTAATAATTTGATGTGGAATTTGCCAAAACGTCTCCAAATCATCCAGCTTTCTGGGTGATTCATTAGATACTCATATATGATAGCACAAATATTTCCAAATATTTTCTAGGAGAAGGCTTTACTATCACCTCAAGTTCCAGATTCCCCATGCAGATTCCAATCTAATTCCTCACTCTTAATTCCTAGCCCTTGGTTGCTGTCCTCTTGCCCTGCATTTTTTAATGCATGAAAGCCTTTAAATTTTCCTCCCCTAAAATGCCACACATCCAAGGCCGTTATGTGTAACAGACTTATATTAATATTTTGCGTTCACAGAGGTTAATTATAGCACTGAAAAGAAGATTGTACTCAAGATACCGGCAATCTGTAATACCAACATATCCAGTGCTACAACAAATGTGTGAAGGCACAGGAATTGACAACCAAATATAACAAAGGTCAATGAAAAAGTTGTAGTTTGCTACCTACATTAAAGGAAAACTAAGAACATAAGCAGTTACAGGTTTAGTCCTCAAATTTCTGAGCTTTGTTGTTGTTTTGTTTTGGCTGAGGAAAATATGGGTCAGGATTTTTAAGTGACTTGTGAAGTATTAAAGTTGAAAATTGCAGGAAAAAGTAAGAAAAAATGGTGTTATAAGCCAGCAATTCTTAATTGGTGGAGTGTTCTCTTCTGCTAAACTACTATCTCTCCTCAAAGTAATACAAATATGTAGTTAGACATATAGATTGAAAGCTTCTTAAAAAGTGCTGCTTTAACAAGGCTTGTTTCTGACCATGTGTACTACTACTAACATACTATATAAATAATTAGGCACTACAACATGATAGAAATAATTATAACCTGCAGGTAAGGTGGTTCATCACAGGATGAAAGAAAAAAATCACCTTGAATTTTGCAAGGCATTTTTTTTTTGGTTGTAAAAATAGACCATTTCTAATACCTGCACATAATGTAATGAGAAGACTGCTGTGCTTTGGGGTAAGTCTCCACAGATTCAAATGCTTCAAAAAGGTTTAGGACTCTCTGGATTCAATTTTATGCTCTAAAATCCAATCTCTTCAGAATATTTCCCCTTTCATGAGGTTGACCCCTCAAAGTTGCTGTTAGCCTGGAAAAATCTATAGACATTTTTTTAATAAAATGGATTTCATTTTGGCTAACACTTAACATTTCTTGTAAGGTGGCAGACCAGTAATTATTATTTTTTTTTTTGCCAAAGATACATATGTTTTTGTTTCTGATTAATTTGTTTGTTTTAATCTTTAGTGTAAAAAGACTTCACTTTTGGAAAGAAAAATTGTTTACCCTAAGGCTTTTCTTCTCCTCATATTACATTTTATTCTATTTTCAGACATCTTTACTGAAATACAATTTATTTGCCATAAAATTCACCAAAGTGTACAATTTAATGGATTTTAGTATATTCAGAGTTGTGCGATCATCAGTATAATCTAAGTTTAAAGCATTTTCATCACTCACAAAAGAAAGCCCACACTCATTAGCTGTCACTCTCTGCTGCCGCCCTCTCCTCCTTCCTTCTTCTCTAGCCATAAACAATCATTAATCTACATTCCACTCCTACAGATTTGCCTATTATAGACGTTTAATATAATTGCAAACATACCATATATGACTGTCTTGTTGCATTTAGCACAGTCTTCCAAGTTTCATCAATGTTGTAGCATTTATCAGTACATCATTTCTTTCATGGCAGATAATATTTTGCTTACTCATCCATCAGTTGATGGACACTTGAGTTGGTTTTACTTTTTGGCTTTGTGAGGAATGCTGCTTTGAAAATTTGTGCACAAGGTTTTTGCATTAAAATGATTTTCTCTTGCATATGTACTTCAAAGTAGAGTTGTTGGGCCACATAGTAACTCTGTCTTTATGCTTTGTAGGAAATGCCAAACTGTTTTTCAAAGTGTCTGCACAATATTACATGTGGTAGCTCAGTTGGTAAATAATCCACTTGCAATGCAGGAGACCTGGGTTTGATCCCTGGGTTGGGAAGATTCCCCTGGAGAAGGAAATAGCAACCCACTCCAGTATTCTTGCCTGAGAAATCCCATGGACAGAAGAGCCTGGTGGTCTACAGTCCATGGTGTCGCAAGGCTTGGACATGACTGAACGACTAAACTGCCACTAAGAAATGTATAAAGATTCCGGTTTATTTTTACACTCACATTTGCCTGTTCTTTTGCGTCTTTTTGATTATGGCCATCCTGTTGCTGTTGCTGTTTAGTTGCTAAGCAGTGCCCAGCTCTCTGCCCAAGGCCATGTAACAGGTAGTAAACAAAATAGAAAATGGCCTGCTATCAGAAGGTCAGTTTTCTGCTTTATACCATATCGGTTATAACAATGTGACCTTGGAAATGGGCAACCTCCTTAGAATTATCCTACCCCATCTGCCAAAGAAGGTAGAGGTCTTAAAATGAAAATCTTCTACAGTCTCTTCACTTCTCAAATTAAAGGTATCTCAACACAATACTCAGTTGTGGACTTTGTGTGTATATCTGCGTGTCTACATTTACATGCATAAGGAGACACAATAAAATCCATGATTATAATGCAATCAAATGTCCTCAATGTAATTATAATGTCCTCAAAATTGTTCTTGTTTCTATGTAAGTATTTATTATAATCATATGCTGCTGCTGCTGCTAAGTCGTTTCAGTCATGTCCGACTCTGTGCGACCCCATAGATGGCAGCCCACCAGGCTCTCCCGTCCTTGGAATTCTCCAGGCGAAAACACTGGAGTGGGTTGTCATTTCCTTCTCCAATGCATGAAAGTGAAAAGTGCAAGTGAAGTCACTCAGTTGTGTCCGACTCTTAGTGACCCCATGAACTGCAGCCTACCAGGCTCCTCCTTCTATGGGATTTTCCAGGCAAGAGTACTGGAGTGGGTTGCCATTGCCTTCTCCAATCATATGCTAAGGGGCTCTAAATGAAAAGAAAGGATATACTACTGGAGATAAACATTTAAATTTAAATCCCCTCATTAAGGGCCAGCACTATATGGGTACTTACTGTGTTGCATCTCTGAAAGCCAGAGAAAACATAAGAGAAAGTTTTTTCCTAATCCCCATCTTTTGGATGAAGGAACTGAGTTTCAGAGATATCAAGTAACTTGACCAAAGTCACATAGTTAAATGATAGAGTACAAATAGAGAGTAATACAAGATAATCGGTAAGAGAGACATCACAAGAAAGTCAGAGGTTCTGACCGAGGTATCAAACCTGGGTCTCCTGCATTGCAGGCAGATTCTGTACCGACTGAGCTACGAAGGAAATAAGTATGGAGAAATAGAAGGGAACAACTGAGAGTGACCTAATCAAGTTTTTAATTAAAATATGATTAGTTAGAGAAGTTCAACCCATCAATAGGAAAGTTCCCCTGTTATCTACAACTTTTCCATTTCTAACTGCACATGGAAAAGGAAAAAAAAAAAAGACAACTTAGATTAGAAAGAAAACAAATGATACTGGTATTCTGGACTTTGTTCTTCACTTATTAATTTGTTGTTGTTGTTCAGGTGGTTAGTCGTGTCCAACTCTTTGTGACCCATGAACAGCAAGCAGCATGCCGGACATCCCTGTCCTTCACCATTTCCCAGAGTTTGCTCAAACTCATGTCCATTGAGTTGATGATGCACTTATTAGTAGCATTCATAAATCTTCTAGAGACTGATGTCTTTATCACCACACAAGACTCCCTCCTTCTATCTGTGTGTAATAAGGTAGATCTGTTTCTCTTGTTGTTTAGTCCAGGGAATGAAATTCCAGATACTTTTTTAAAATTGAATATAGTTGGTTTACAACATTGTGCTGGTTTTAGGTGTAGAGCAAAGTGATTTGCTATACATACATGTGTATATATCTACATTATTTTTTAAAGTTCTCTTCCATTATAGTTTATTACAAGATATTAAATGTAGTTCCTTGTGCTATACAGTAAATCCTTGCTGTTTATTTTTTAATATATATGGTAATATATATCTATTCATGCCATATTCCCAATTTATCTGCTCCTCTTCCCCTCTAGTAACCATAAGTTTGTTTTTTCTGTCCATCCATGTTGCGGCAAATGGCACTGTTTCCTTAGTTTAGTAATAGTCCATTGTATATATACATACCATATCTTCTTCATCCATTTGTCTCCTGATGAACACTTAAGTTGTTTCCATGTCTTGGTGAAAGTGAGGTGGTGCAAACTTTTAGCTATACAAATGCAATGTAACTGAGACCTCTTTGAGTCAGAGACTTCATAAAAATGAAAGTTTAGCAAAACTTCTTGATTGAGATATGAAGTTAGCCACTAAATCATTGTTGCTGTTGTTTAGTTTCTAAGCTGTGCTGCTCTTTTGGTACCACACCAGGCTCCTCTGTCAATGGAATTTCCCAGGCAAGAATACTGGAGTGGGTTGCCATTTCCTTCTCCAAGGGATCTTCTCAACCCAAGGAGCAGAATTACATCTCCTGCTTAGCAGGTGGATTTTTACTAAGCCACTAAATAGAGAGTTAATAAATGTTCATAATGAATTTAGGGCATTTGGGGAAGGAAAGTTCCAATATCCCAATTTCAAAACTATTAAAGTCTAAATTAGAGAGTTCTTTGTGAAAAAAATAAACTAGTAAAGATTATGAACTGTAGTAGGGAGAATAAAGTCCTGAAATTAAGTGACCTCGAGGAATGGGGAAGACTAAATTCATGAAAAGAACTCAGATATTGTGTAAAACTGTTTATGGAATAGGTTATTGCTAAAGTTAAAGATGCTTTAAAATGTAGCTAACTTTAAAAGGCTCTGGGAGACAATGTATAAGAAAATGATCAAGGACAAACAAAGCTGCCATTTTGCTCCCCAAGGTGGGGACCACTACAATATCTGCAGGGAGGAGAAATGCTTCATGCAAGGTTCCAAAGATTTTCATCTGTTCCTCAATAGCAGTGGTAGGGTGTGACAAGATGAAACAAGGGCACTAGTGAACTGATCAGACTTGAGTCCTCTGTCTGCTGGGGTTTTGGACTCAGTCCCTGAGGCTTCTGGTTATTTTGCAAGGGAGGTCTCAGTGAGTGTTCTAATCATCTCCTGTTCACCCTGTTGATGAGGGAGGGACCCTACACCTTAAATTACACATGATGACAAACATGTAGTACCTGACACTGGACAGATGGAATAGAGAGCAGTTTATTAGACACATGTGCTCTCAACCCAAAATACTGAAGCCAAAGCTCCAGCTGACTGATGCGAACAGCCGACTCATTGGAAAAGTCCCTGATGCTGGAAAAGATTGAGGGCAGAAGGAAAAGAGGGCGTCAGAGAATGAGATGGCTGAATGACATCACTGTTGCAATGGACATGAACTTGGGCAAACTCCAGGAGATGGTGAGGGACAGGGAGGGTTGGCATGCTATAGTCCATGGGGATGCAAAAATTCATGACTGAACATGACTGAACAACAACAACTCTTAACCCAGGGGAGGAGGATACTGCCTGCCCTGCAGGGCCACATAGGAATAGAGTGAACAAAGAGCAGCTGCCTGAGGCAGGTTTAGTAGTAACAAGGAGATGAGGTGCCCCTCAGTGTGTGCAGAAAGAGGCAATTGGCTTATCCGGATAAATTCTGAGGCTGGCAGAAGAGTCACTGTTGTGTTGAGGACCAAGTGAGGCACGGCTGGTCCAAATGATAAAGGAACTGAGCTTTCCTTCCGGCTGAATGACATATCTGTTCAGAGCAGCAGAACTCACCGTGAGGCTGTTGGGACCCTGTGATGCCCAAAGATGTTGGGATGGCAGAGGAAAGTTTTGGCTTTATAATACAGCTGGAAAGTTTTGGACTTCTGTGACTGGCCAAGTGAGCACCTGAGCAATTAACTGGAAAATGTATGAACTGTGACTGTGCTCATACTCTTGAACATAAATACTTGGGAAAGAGTTCTATTTTCTACAGTATGATGCAATTTTCCATTTTCCTCTAGAGTACATGAAAGAGCTTTAGAAGTCACAATGTGCTGAACAATTGTATTTTTGTGAAGAAATATGCTGGAATGCCACTTTGGCTTCTTTCCATTGGAATTGTTCAAGCTTGAAATGGTATTCCAGAATCTCATTTTAAAATAAAAATAAATTCATATGTTTTGTGAAGAAATAGATGCTATATAAAAATGAAAGCTATTATTTGAATCAAATACAACACTTATATGCATTTTCAAAGTTTATCTTCCTCATTTACTTAGGGACCATTTGGTTCCCCAAACAAACTCACTCAAATTGTTTATGTAAAAGAGAATTTTAGTGGAAGAAAACAAGGATATTTTTATCAAAGTAATGAGTTAAGTAAAATGAAGCCCAGTTGGATGTGATACATATAAACCTCTGACAAACTGATAATTTAGTGGAAACCTGAAGAATGTGAAAGAGGATTAAGATTTATTCCCTAATTGTTCACTACCATGATAATTTTTGCTTCCATTTTCTAACAATGGATCTTATAGTTATTTAATTATTTGGATTTAAAAAATGCCTGTTTTAGTGCAGAATTAAAGCTCCATGAGAGTAAGAATCATGCTTATCTTTTAATTTCTATCCCAGCTCCATCATCTCCCTTAGGGCCAGGCATAGGGTAGATATATCAATTATTGCTTTTTATTATACAAGGGATGATATTTCTTATAGGTGCTAATTAATGATTTTCTCTTTTATAAGAAATTATAGGCATCATGCTGTATTATTAAGGAATAGGCTAAAATGTTCCAGTAGAAACTTAAAAAAATCAGTGTCTTAAACAGAATCTATGTTTATTTCCAGGAGGACACATGGTTCAGTTAGGCTGGACATCCATAGATGCTCTCTGCTGGGTGATTCTGCACTTTTCATCATATTGCCTCTATATCTGGTTATAAGGCACCTGTGCATACCATCATGACCTCTGAGCCAGAGAGAAAGAGAAAAGGAGATTCCAGTGCAGAGTGCTCCCTCTTTAAGGAGATGACCTGGAAGTTACGTACATCATTTATCTTCACATCCTTTTAGCCCAAACTTAGTAATGTGGCATTATCCACTGCACAGAGCATTGGGAAATGTGCCCATCTCTACGGGTGCTGTTATTAAAGGGGTGAAGGATGGAAGGGACACTGAGAGACTATCAGTTCAGTTCAGTTCAGTCGCTCAGTCATGTCCGACTCTTTGCAACTCCATGAACTGCAGCACACCAGGCCTCCCTGTCCATCACCAACTCCCGGAGTTCACTCAGACTCGCGTCCATCGAGTTGGTGATGCCATCCAGCCATCTCATCCTCTGTCATCCGCTTCTCCTCCTGCCTCCAATCCCTCCCAGCATCAGGGGCTTTTCCAATAGTCAACTCTTCACATGAGGTGGCCAAAGTATTGGAGTTTCAGCTTTAGCCTCAGTCCTTCCGAGAACACCTAGGACTGATCTCTTTTAGAGTGGACTGGTTGGATCTCCTTGCAGCCCAAGGGACTCTCAAGAGTCTTCTCCAATACCACAGTTCAAAACCATCAATTCTTCAGCGCTCAGCTTTCTTCACAGTCCAACTTTCACATCCATACATGACCACTGGAAAAACCATAGCATTGACTAGATGGACCTTTGTTGGCAAAGTAATGTCTCTGCTTTTGAATATACTGTCTAGGTTTGTCATAACTTTCCTTGCAAGGAATAACCATGTTTTAATTTAATGGCTGAAGTCACCATCTGCAGTGATTTTGGAGCCCCCCAAAATGAGAGACTATATAAAAATAAAATTTTAACCCTGGAAAAGTTCTTCCCCATATCAAATTTTTTGAGAATTCAGTTCAAAATCTAAGGTCACTTTTAAGGTAAGAGGAGTGTAAAAAGATTCAATACTGAAATTATATTTTGATGCTGGTATAAACTCATTGGTATATTCAGTGACTTATCTAGCTCATCATGTACCCTTCATCTGATGAAATTTATAAGATACTGTTAACATTAGGTTGCCTTTGTCTAGATTTGTCTCCATTGAATAATGGCAGCTAATGTAAAGAAGATTATTTTTCTGTAAATCATTTAATAATAAAATTTCTTTTTCCGTTTTGTATAGGTCGTCCCCAGATAGGTTGAGTCCTAGGTGCCCACACTGGTAACATACTCATTAACAGAGTCACTCTGACTTCCATTTCTTCCCTGTCTCAGTTCTCTTGGAATTAACTGTCAAAGAAACTCCTTGCACTGTAATCCTAATTTTGTTTTGTTTTGTTTTGTTTTGTTTTCTTGGAGGACTCAAACTAAAATATCTTTCTCAAAGTTTTAAAATTAGTCACACAAAAGGCTATATGTAATAGACAAGCATTTGCTGCATGAAAAATCTAAATTTTTATGTCTTACGGTTGTATCAGACAGTTACTACAAATGTTGCCATTTTACAGATGAGGATGCTGAGGCACAAGGAGACTGAGGAACATGCTCAAAATCACAGCCATTCAACATCAACATTAAATTTGCAACCCAGGAGCCCAACCAGCTTTTCACTTTTAGAAAATGTCTTGGTCATGACCAAGCATAACTAATTTATATCAGAATACAAACTGAAGATATTATTTGAAAGACCTGATTATAGAGTTTTGCTTAAGTGATGAAAATATGTGTATTTATTTGTCAATATATGAGATGGTAACAGTTATCATAAAAGCAGCCTGTTTGTAGGAATGCTGCCAAATATATGGCAAACCTGATCTGTAGACTAGTTTGTATAGTTTCAGCTTCCCTAGAAAGCACAGTCCAGTTAAGTTCAGTTCAGTCACTCAGTCGTGTCCAACTCTTTGTGACCCTATGAACTGCAGCACGCCAGGCCTCCCTGTCCATCACTAACTCCCGGAGTCCACCCAAACCCATGTCCATCGAGTCGGTGATGCCATCCAACCATCTCATCCTCTGTCGTCCCCTTCTCCTCCTGCCCTCAATCTTTCCCAGCATCAGGGTCTTTTCCAATGAGTCAGCTCTTCGCATCAGGTGGCCAAAGTATTATAGTTTCAGTTTCAGCATCAGTCCTTCCAATGAACAGCCAGGACTGATCTCCTTAAGAATGGACTGGTTGGATCTCCTTGCAGCCCAAGGGAATCTCAAGAGTCTTCTCCAACACCACAGTTCCAAAGCATCAATTCTTCGGCCCTCAGCTTTCTTCACAGTCCAACTCTCACATCCATACATGACCACTGGAAACACCATAGCCCTGACTAGACAGACCTTTGTTGGCAAAGTAATATCTCTGCTTTTTAATATGCCATCTATGTTAGTCATTATTTTCCTTCCAAGGAGTAAGAGTCTTTTAATTTCATGGCTGCAATCACCATCTGCAGTGATTTTGGAGCCCCCCAAAATAAAGTCTGACACTGTTTCCCCATCTATTTGCCATGAAGTGATGGGACTGGATGCCATGATCTTAGGTTTCTGAATGTCCAGAAAGCACAATGGATGTGAATTATTGGAGTTGATTATAGTCTTTTCAATTCTATAATCACAAGTTTTTTTTCCTTATATTTTCTTTCCCCCCTTTGGTCTACTGCTCCTCATTCTTCCCTACTTTTCTTTTCTCTCTTGTCTTCTTACCCCTCCTCATCTCTATTTTACTTTTGCTATGCTTTTGTAAAGGGACTCTCTTATAGTTGAGACAGTAAAGAATCTACCTGCAATGCAGGAGTCCTGGGTTCAGGAAGATCCCCTGATCTTCATGCTTTCCTGAGGAGAGCACGGCAATGCACTCTAGTATTCTTGCCGCGAGAATCCCATGGACAGAGGAGCCTGGCAGGCAACGGTTCATGGGTTCGCAAAGAGTCAGACATGACTGAGTGACTAACAGTCCTCTCCATAGTTTGTAATGGCCCCAAGGAACTTAGATTTCTTTCTTTAAATTTGAAGTGTTGAGATTTTCATAGTTAAAATCCAACAATTAATTATAAAACCAAGGAAAGAAAACCAATAAAAGGCAACTATGAATCATCACTGATTCAAATTGCAAAGAAGATGGCTGTACACATTAGATTTTATTGAATGATGTGCCTGAATTGGTTTTTCTCTTATTTCACCTAAGTAGAAAGAAAATGCATCATTAGGTAAAACTAAATCATATAAGCACAAAATGATAAACTAGCCAACTGTGGACAAACAGTGCACATTTCAAATATTACATTTTCAGAGCCAGTGGGAGATATGATTTTGTAAATGCCAAAGTGTCAAATGTGAATATAAGCCAAATAACTGTAAAAAATGTAGTTCAAGGGGAGAAGGAGGAATGTGGAAGCACTTTTAAAACAATGAATATATATTTCTAGAAACAAATGTTTTAAAATTTGAGTGCTTGCTTGAGTACTCTATTAAAACTTATTACTTGAAAATAGTAGCTATTTAAATTTATAAATACTTCTTAGACAAAAGATTATCAATTAATTTTTAGACTTAAAGTAAGTCTACTTTAGAATTAAAGTCTTTAAGAGATTCCATCATAGAATTTCAGAAAACCATCATATAATTTCAGGAACATAAAATCCTGGTCTAAATCTGGCCTATTAAACTTTCTCTAAATATGTAATGATTGAACTTCCCCTGCACCTGCAATGCAGGAGACACAAATTCCTCCCTGGGTGGGGAAGATCCTCTGAAGAAGGAAATGGCAACCCACTCCAGTATTCTTGCCTGGGAAATCCATGGACAGAGGAACCCGGTGGCTCTTGTCCATGGAGTCACAAAAGCGTTGGATATGACTTAGTAACTAAACAATAGCAAAGTATAGGAGGATTAGTAAAATTATTTCTTCACTGCTTCTCCATTCAGTAACTTTTTACGTTAATGAAACTGTGAGATATTCTTAATAAAGCAGCATTTTACAAGGACTTTTTTAGCAAGAAGGAGCAGAATTATGTAGTAAATGTTTTTGGCAATTCATGGTTAATTCAGCTGGATATATACAATTTGAGAGTGTTTCTATTTATCTTTCTATATTGCTTTTTGTAGCCCTACCATATATACTTGTTACCAAACTCTTACCTTCAAATTTTGTGATATAAATACTATGTCACATTTTTGTGGTTTGTAAGGGATCCAAATGGAGAAGGAAATGGCAACCCACTCCAGTATTCTTGCCTGGAGAATCCCGTGGACAGAGGAGCCTGGTCCGCTGTCGTCTATAGGGTCACACAGAGTCGGACACGACTAAAGCGACTTAGCAGCAGCAGCAGCAAGGGATCCAAATTCATCCTTGTGGTGTTTTCAGCCTCATTGGTTTAGTTTTTCTGGAGTTGTGGTTCAGAGACTTAAAAGATCGCCTCTAATTACAAGAGAGGGAAATAACCTTCCACCACATAATCAAGGGTGGTTGGTTGTCCTAGAAACCCTGGTTGGGAGATTGACTGTTCAATCCCTAGTTGAGGTTTTGCTAAAGGACAATATGTGTTTGTAATATATATCATATCTACACATTAAGGAACGTGGTGTATACTTGCATATCTAGAAGAATAAAATCTGTTCTTTTTTCATTCAGAGCTATGCTTTGCAGAATCTACTGTTTTCAGTTTGTAGATATTTTCAATAGTTTTTTAATGGGTTTATTCTTCTGTGCCTTTATGGTTTTCTAATTTCTTCTCTTCTTCTCATGGTAACCTCTTTTTAATACTCTCAGCATTTTTTTTTAAACCTTGCATTAGATTTATTTGTGAACTTGTATCAGTTTCTCTACTAGACATACATTCCACAATTATATTAACACAATTTCCTATAAATATTAGACAATGTGTGTTAAAATAAAGAATAAGTAAAAGATCTGATGCTTGGGTTACCTGTTTCAGGGTAAGTAGAGTGGGTCCTAGTCCTTACTCAGCCACTCAGATGCTGTTGATTGATGGTGAGTCCTAACATTTCTCTGGGCTGAACTTTCTTCATTTTATAAAATAAAGGTCTGAGACTAGCTCCCCTCTAAGGCCCTTTTTAGCTTTGACTTCCTTTAATTTAGGAGATAAGAAGAACCAGAATAATGAAAGTTCAGGGAAGAGGAGCTTTGATTATTGTAAATTCTGGAATGCTGATACACAAGTCTTGCCTCTTAATAGATTTCACTGGAACAAATGCCATTTTTGCTGAGATAGCACTCATCATGACAGTGAAATTTTTTCACTGATTTATTTATTGCTTTAATTATTATTTTAAGAATTATTTGATTATAAAAGAAATGTGTATGTTCCTTATCTTAAGGAGGTAGAAAAAAGACACAAAGAAAAATAAATTATTCTAATTTTATCACCAGATGTAATAGTAATTAAATTTTTGGAAAATTCTACCTTTATAGTATGACTATATTGTTGTGTAGTCACTAAGTCATGTCCTACTCCTTGAGACCTCATGGACTATAGCCCACCAGGCTTCTCTGTCCATGGGATTTTCAGACAAGGATACTGGAGTGGGTTGCTGTGCCCTCCTCCAGGAAATCTTCCCAATCCAGGGATCAAACCCATATCTATTATGTCTCTTGCATTGTCATTTCCTTCTCCAGGGGATCACCCCCACCCCTGAAGTTCCAATACTTTGGCCATCTGATGCGAATAACTAATTCACTGGAAAAGATCCTGGTTTGGGGAAAGATTGAAAGCAGGAAGAGAAGGGGGATGACAGAGGATGAGGTGATTGGATGGCATCATCGACTCGATGGACATGAGTTTGAACAAGTTCTGGGAGTTGGTGAAGGATAGGGAAGCCTATTGTGCTGCATTCCATGGGGTAGCAAAGAGTCAGACATGACTGAGTGACTGAACTAAACTGATTTATATGCCTATTTTGTTATCATACAAATAAGTATGTTATGTATAGACATGTATAGTACAGTAGATTATTTATTAATTTGAATAAATCCCCCAATTTCCCAATATAAGTAAAATGTCTTTGAAGACATTATTTTAATAACCACTGTAGTGCATTGGGATGTCTAGAATTTTTATCTGTCAGCATCCTTTAACTTGAAGTTCCCTAGTGGCTCAGTGGTAAAGAATCCACCTGCAATGCAGAAGATGTGGGTTCAGTCCTTAGGTTGGGAAGATCTCCTGTAGGAGGATATGGCAAACCACACCAGTATTTTTGCCTTGAGAATCCCATAGACAGAGGAGCCTGGTGGGCTATAGTCCATGAAGTCACAAAAGAGTCAGACATGGCTTAGCGACTAAACAACAACAACAATCCTTTAATTTCTTCTCTTTCCTCATTTAGGTAACAGACACTTTCTTATGAGGCATCCATTCTAGGTGGTCCATATCCACATCATAAGTCTAAGCACAAGGACGCTACATTTAATAGTAGTTTAGGGGAAAGAAAATAAACCAAGTTATCTAGGATGAATGAGTATTTCTCTGGGGTTTTCGAAGGAAACACTGAAAGAAAGGTATCATAATTTTACTGAATTAGTGGCTATAAGATTGATGTAAGCCTGCTTGCGGGTGTCATCTTTGTTGTAGAATAAGGTTGGGAAGATCCTCTGGAGGAGGGCATGGCAACCCACTCCAGTACTCTTGCCTGGAGAATTCCCCATGGACAGAGGAGCCTGGTGGGCTTCAGTTCATGGGGTTGCAAAGAGTTAGACCCAACTGAGTGACAAAGCACAGCACAGAAGAAAGTCCAAGCAGGAAATAACAGCTGAAAGACAATATAAAGTTAGTGGGATATATGGCAATTCTCTAATTCAATCGATGCCTAAAGCCAGCATATTTGAACTTCTGACTTATGCTAGTCAATGGAATCCCCTTTCACCTCCCTTCTTGAATTAGGCTTTCACATCTTAAAGAATTTTTTATCTCATACATCTAGGAATGTATCATATGGAATTGAACAAACTTTTGCTATTTGTAGTATTAGAATTATTTAGCATTTTTCTAAAATAATGTAATAATACATATTACAAAATAATTTTTACCCATTTATCTGAAGGAGGAGAGAAGATAGCTCATGGTAGTTTCTTAAAAGAGAAATTTATAGACAGAGGGGTCTGTTTTTTATGACTATGTTTGTTACAAAAATACTGTCCAAAAAATGTGAAAGGTTGATTGACATCAACAATCATTTTTGAGACATATGCATCAGGGCTAGTGGGTTGCAACATAAAACCTGTTTTTGTCACCAATTATCTCTTCAAATTAATTAGGAGGGCTAAATTGTCTCTTGCCTGGATTGAGCAACCCTAAGATTTTTATGCTTACTCTGTCATCATACAAAGCCATTCTGTCAGGAATTAAAATGTTCAGACCTCTATAACAATCAAAACATCCTCCTCTACTTCAGCTTGCTCAATGTAGAGAAGGAAGCATCAAAGTCAGTGAAAGATAGACGAATGGCTTCTCTTTCTCCACTTTGATGTTTAATTCTTCTCTCCATCATGTAAAGAGTCTAAATAGCATTCTCCCTCTCCTCCAGGATGAAGCAAGAATACAAAAAAATAAAAGAAGAGTAGAAAGTTCTTATGTTACTGCTCTTATTCTGAGCTGGTATTGAGCTCTCCAGACCTGAAAGTTTAAACAGTGTCTTGGGAGTGTCTGGGACTTCCCAGGTGGCTCAGTTATAAAGGATCCACCTGCCAATGCAGGAGACTTGGGAGACACGGGTTCAATCTCTATGTTGGGAAGATCCACTGGAGAAGGAAATGGCAACCTACTCCAGTATTCTTGCCTGGAAAATTCCATGGACAGAGGAGCCTGGCAGGCTACAGTCCATGGGGTCGCAAAGAGTTGGACACGACTGAATACACACACCACTGGGAGCGGATGTGGGTTCTTTGGACTCCCCTCCCCAACACCTATCCCACCACTGTTGCTAAACATTCTTCCTCTGTAGTTGCACTGATAATGGCCGGTGCTCTCTGTTATTACTGGTTGTTTATGTCTCCCACAGTCATCTGTGGATATGGTCTGTTCTGCAAAAAAGAATGGTTCTGTAACACATATTAGCAGAATGACATCAGTAAAACACAGACATCTCATGTGATCACAGAAAATTTGGTTTTCAATCTAGCATGTTAATAGTTTGGACCACTAGTACCTGAAGTTGAATGCAAAATATACTAAAAAATTAATCGCAGCAAGCTACCGAAATGTGCATTCCTGGATGTAACACCCAATCATCTCACATTTTTCTTCTTGGCCTGTGTTGCCCATATGCTCTACTTACAAAGTGCTTCCTGCATTTATTCTCTCTGTTTTGTGTTCATTCTGCCCCTTTTCCCATAACCTAGGAGGTTCAACCCTTTCTTATGTGTCTTTCCACTGAACTATCTTTATTTTAAAAGATAAAACCCTTCATTTACTATAGTATTTATTTGTCCAGAATTTAACATGTCTTTTGGTATGCTAAAATTATCCTGTTCTTAGAATTGTGTGTATGTATGTCTACGATGCGGGAGACCTGGGTTCCATCCCTGGGTTGGGAAGATCCTCTGGAGAAGGAAATAGCAATCCACTCCAGTACTATTGCCTGGAAAATCCCATGGACAGAGGAGCCTGGTAGGGTACAGTCCATGGGGTCGCAAAGAGTTGGACACGACTGAGCGACTTCACTTACTTATGTGTATAGCTGGATTAAAAAAAAAAATAAGATTTTAAAGTTCCCTAGGTTTTGAGTGTCCTGTCCCTAATATTCTTGTCCCATAGTTAGTCACTCAGTCATGTCCAGCTCTGCGATTCCATGGGCTATACCCTGCCAGGATAAGCTCAGGTTATTTTTGCAGGTTTTTCAGCATCACTATATCCTTATTTGAATATGCCTGTATTCTAACTTCCTTCCTATTAGACCTGTTCTATCTCTCAGGTAACATTTGTGGACAGAACCCAAGATGATTTCATGCTGATTCTCTTATCTCATACATCTCACTCACTGAAAGAATGATGACATTCTTTTTTCCACAAAACTTGGGGAGAAATTTTGAGAATGTGAGTCATTGCAAATAGAGAATTTTTTTTTTTGCTTGCCATCAAAGTGGTCATTAATCTCATATCTTGCCTAGCCACTCCCAGCTAGGTGGCAGACACACATCCATTATATTTCCCAGTAGGGATGCATATGAAGCATTCTAAGAGGGATCCTTAATGCCCTTCTTTGCTTACTGGAGTCAGGAGATAGTAACTGGATACATTCTCCTTGGGTGTATATCTCCCAGCACAATTCTCTTCAGAAAATCTTCCCCAACATTGCTTTCTTTGCCATCAGATCTCCAGATTCTATTTATCATATTCTTGATGTGGCGTGGGGTTTAAAAACCCTCTAATCCATTTCTGTCCATGTACTTTCTTACCTCTATACTACTTTGGAAATTGTTTGTTAATGTGTATTCTGAGACTTCCATTTTAGCTCCTATTGCATATATCTCTGTATCGACACATATCTATAACTATTTTGAACCATATTGCAGAACAAGCTGGCAAATTAGTGCATTTCAGTTAACTCAAGAAACATGGAAAGCCTATATGTCTTTCCATTTTAGGATTGCTTTTATTTTTAAGATACAGAATGTTTTAGTTTAATCAGCTGAGCTTTTAATTTATTTGAGAAAGTGTTATTGCTCTGAAGACAAATGGAGATACCTTAAATGGCTCTGTGAGTTATGAACACATGGCACAGCCTTGCAGAGTGGTTATCAAAGACTGCATCACATTCTTCAGAGTGTCTGCACTTCTTGGTCACTGGTCAGGATAAATATTGCCAGTAATCATGGACTGTCTTTCTAAATATTTACCATGTGATGTTTTTTTCCACATTTTTCTTCTTGCTGAGGGATGCTTCCCCTGGAATCCATGGTTTTGGCTCATCATTCTCAGTTTCTGAAGGAGCAATGCTGCAAAGCACCATCAATAAGCACCAGTATGAAGCCCATGCAGGTTTTGAGTTACTCTTTTAAAATATAAGTAGCATCAGAAGACAGAAATAAGCTACCTGATTTAAGGTTCCTTTATTTACTTGTTAAAGGGTAATTTTTTAAAAAAGGGATAAAATCATGACTCTCCTACAGTTACAAAATGAACACATGTCAAAAAATTTATTTGACTCTTTAATTAATGAGAAAACCAGTGATTCTAAAGATAATTCAAAGAGCTCCACCTTAGTAGTCAGATAAGGAACGCTGAAACAAATTTACAAATGGATGCAAACTGGCAGAGCTCTTGAATATCTATAGGGCCTTAATCAGTTGCATTTCACCAGATATAATTTGCATTTATATGGATAGCAATTATTTACATCAGTATCAGTTTATAATAAGTTAAGTTTTAGCTGTTCAGATTAATAAAGTAGCCTAGTCAGAGACAAACTAAGATGATGATAACCTGGATGAATAAGCTATTCAGAACAACCACTAAATTTCAAAGCTTTTTACAACTTTTCTCTCGGGAAAATATACCTCAGATACCTTTTAGGCACTACTTCATGTGTTTGGTGGGAACGTTAAATGCTTTATATTCCACATGCACAGTATTAGTCAAAGCTCTGTGGTTAACTATTACCTCTGCAGAGGGTCATCTGAACTGGCTCTGAAGCTTGCTTTGTCTATACAGTAGCTCCCCTTTATCTGCAGGGGATACTTGCAAGAACCCCAGTGAATGCCTAAAATTGGGGATAGTATCTAACTCTTTCTATATGTTTTTCATACATATATGTACCTGTTATGTAATTTCGGCTTCCCAGGTGGCTCAGTGATAAAAGAATCTGCCTGACAATACAGGAGATGGCAGGAGATGCCAGTTCACTCCCTGGATCTAGAAGATCCCCTGGAGCAGGCAATGGCAACTCACTCCAGTATTCTTACCTGAAGAATCCATGGACAGAAGATCCCCAGCAGTCTACAGTCCACAGGGTCGCAAAGAGTCACACAGGACTGAGCGACTGGGCATGCATGCACATGATAAAGTTTAATTCTTAAACTAGGCACAGTAAGAGATGAACAATATAGCACAACAATTATAATAGTATACTGTGACAAAAGCTATGTGAATGTGATCTCTCCCCCCCCAAATATCTTATTGTATAAATGTAATGCCTTTTCCATATTGACTAAGCACTTATCATGTGCTGTAGCCATAACTTTTACAGTGACAGCAAAACTATTAATAGTGCAAATTTCTTTCTCCTTCACAATTTCATGGATAAAATATTTGTTCTTACTGTAGGTCTTAGCAACTTCAGTATATATATTTTTCCCTTGTTACTTTGAGAATTTCTACCTTTTCACTTAAAGGAAGCTTTTTTATGACTTGCCTTTGGAATATTCAGATTGCTAGCATCACTACATTTGCTCTTTATGATTGTTACTAAGTAAAATAAGGGTGACTTGAACCCAAGCACTATCATAGTGTGATAGGTGATCTGATAATGGAGGTGACTACTAACTGACTAAAGGTGTGATATGTTGGACAAAGTAATGGTTCATGTCCTTGATGGGGAGGTTTGGGAAGGTGTGAGATTTCATCACACTACTCAGAAAACCATAAAATTTAAAACTTATGAATTGCTTATTTCTGGAACTTTCCATTTAATATTTTTGGGCCACAGTTGACCTTAGGTAAATAGAACCCCGGAAAGCAAAACCATGGATAAGTGAGGGATTAATGTATAGCTGAATTACAATTGTCTTCTTGACTGGCTTCTTCTTAAAATAAGAGCTCTTAGAGGCTAATGACTGTGCTTTTATGCATCAACCATTGATCCCTGGTTGACTCATGTGCTTAGTTAATATTGAATGAAGGCATTGAGAGACAATTATTCTAAGGTTATTTCTTTCTCCCTTTCTAGAAAAATTTAGTTATTCAAATGTAAGTATTAAAAAAAAGCACCTCAAGACATTATGTTTATTTATAGGGCAAGTAAATGTTTAGTTTATTTATTTTTTATTTTCATAAACATTTTTGCTTAAGAAACTAATATTTGGAGACAGTTGTGCATACTTTGATATTTGTCACATTTCTTGCAAGGTTCCAAAATATTCTTGGTCCTTAGCTTGGAGCATTTGGCATTTATGCTCCAAGGAACAATACTGGTAATGAGAGAATATGTTTTGTGCATTCTTGGTGCTGCCAGTAACACTTTCAAACTAAAAATTAAATTTTAAACAGTAGGCTTCTGTGACTATGACACTGTTATTAAAATCTCTTTTTGGCATAATATCCAGCTTTCTTTAGTCATTGTTGATGCTTTTATTTAAAAAAAAAGCTGTATTTTATGTTACATTGGTAACTTTTCCTTAAAATTAATATTTAATCCAAAGTATATTAGAAAATAAAATAGAAATACATTAACATTACATAAGCCTGAAGTTAGTAGGGTTTTAAACTTTTATTTAGCATGTTGGAACAGGGCACATTTTTTTTCTCTTTTCTGGAAACAAAAAGTACGGGAAAGTAGTGTGCTTAGGACAAATATATCAGGACATTCTATAATATTTGGAGCTAAAAGTAAAATAACAATTTTTGGAGTATAAATCCACACATTTGTATAGTCAAAAAAGCCTGAATAGCTTAGGAGTTGGCATTTATATTATTTTCAAACATAATTATAATTTATGTTTAGAAATGTTAAGGTTCTGAAAGGGAGAAAAATAATATCAGAACTATTTCTGTGAGTTACCTTGAAATGATTCCTTATTGAAACTCTTTCTCATTTTTAGTTTTAGAATAGTAATACTTGACTTTTAAAAAGCAATAGTAACAGCATTTAGTTGTAGATGGTAAGTACTTTTAATAATAAAGTCAGAATGTCAGGGGCATTTGCTGCTACTTCTTTGAATTAATTTGACTCTCTCAGTCTCCACATGGATTCATTCCCTTTTGGGGGAAAATAGAACCTCTAATCTAAGTCTGCTTCTTCCAGAAAAAAGCTGCTGGCCAGTCCCATTCAGGTCAGTTTATTAAGTATCTCTTCACAGACTATTATGTGGCAGAGCTTAGTTTTAATTATAGGTGTGCAAAAATAAATGGCACTTTCAGACTAGTGGGAGAAAAAATGTAATTTCTTGTTCAAGGGCATAGGGTGCTAAAGAATCATTTTAAATTCCCATTAATTCAAGGAAATCTTCTTGGTGTATTTGGACCCCTGGGCTGAGGGTTGAACAATAGACAAGTTAACAAGATGGAAATATGTGTGTATGTGTGTATACGTTTATTGGAGGAAGTATTAGAAGTTTGGTGTTTGGGAAGATTTGTATGCAGAGAGAAACTGGCAAAATATGAGACTGGAAAGGTACACACACATACACACATATGCTTTCACACACACACACACACACACATACATACATATTGTGCCTATATTGTTGTGCTCAATCACTCACTCATGTCCGCCTCTTATGACCCCAAGGACTGAATCCTGCCAGGCTCCTCTGCCCATGGGAGTTTTCAGGCATGAAAGCTGAAGTGGGTCACTGATTTCTTCTCTAGGGAATCTTCCCATCTCAGGGATCAAGCCTGAGTCTGTCTTCTGTGTCTCCTGAATTGCAGGTAGATTCTTTACCCACTGAGCCAATATATATATATATAAATTTTAAATTAACTTAATTTTAGAACAGTGGTACACTTACAAAATTATTATGAAGAGAGTACATAGAGTAGCCCATCCCCCACATTTGATTTCCCCTATTATAAACATTTTACATATTAGCATGGTACATTCATTAGTTAATGAACCAATTTGATATATTGTAATTAACTGAAGTCCATACTCTATTCAGATTTCCTTGGTTTCTACCTAGTACTCTTTTCTGTTCCAGGATCCCATTCCGGATGCTTTCCACTTAGTCCTCAAAGCTCCCTTGGACTGTGACTTTCTCAGGTTTTGATGACTGACATTTTTGAATAGTACTGGTGAGGTATTTTGTAGAATGTCCCTTGGTTGCAGTTTGTGCACTATTTATCTCATGATTAGACTGAGAAAATGCATTTTGGGGAGAAATACCAAATTGCCTTTCCAGTCACTTGGTATGAAGAGCACATACCACCAGTATAAATGTATCACTGTTGATGTTCACCTGACTTGAGGTAGTATCTGTTTGCTCCATCGTAAATCTATCCTGTCTTGCTGTTGCTTTTCATACTGTGCTCATTGGAAGGAAGTCACTATGCACAGCTCACATGTAAGAATTCACAGTTGTGCTCCTCCTTGAGGGAGGAGTAGCTACATAAATTATCTATGATTTTTCTGTATGGGATATTTGTTCATCAATCTCATTTATTCATACAAGAATCTATCCTAATACCTATGACTATTTGTAAATTTGCTTTATCCTTTGTTATTATCCAGTTCTGCCCTGTTTATTTCATTGTTGGAATTATCCCTGTTTTGACAAGTAGGAGTTCCTTTGTCTCCTGCATCATTTTGAAAAAAAAAAACAAAAACAAAACAAAACTCAGCATTGGGGGTTTATTTATTTTTGATCACTTTCCTTACGGCACTACAGATTCTCCAGGTTCATCTTGTATACTTTCTGCCCCAGTCCTCAATCAGCCATTTCTCCAAGGAGTCCTGATTCTTTTTTGAGAGAGTGCTTTTAAAACCAAGATCTGGGCACAGGTGTGCTCATAGCTACTGGAATGTGTTTACTTTTAGGCCCTTCCGGATGACACAAAAAGGAAATCTTTCTTGTGACTTCTATCCCTTCGTGTGAGATAAAAGAATCTCATGACTCAAACAGTTCAAAAGCACTGAGGAGCTCACTCATGGTGGTTTCTTATTCCCACAGGGCTCACTTTCTTGTTCTGCAGAGAGCATTGGCGGGATTGCCATTTTGTTACTTCTGTTCACACTGGAGAACAGAAGGCTTGGGAAAGCTGATAGTCCATATATCCCAAGATCCAACTGTTTCTTTCAGGTACATTGCTGTCCCTCCTAGGCGTTATTGGAGGGTGGGATACAGAGTGTAGAGAATAGGTCATTCTTGGTCATAGGACAAAGAAACGTCCATCTCTTTTCTCATCTCTCCACATCTCAGAGCTGTTGTTTTTTTTCTAGCCATTTTTTTTCCTTTTTCAGCTTTCCTCTCCCTTTTCTCATAGGAAATGCTCTTCATTATGGTTTCAATATATTAAATGTTTAAATATCTCTTCAATATATTAAATATCATTGAGAAAATGAAAGTCAGAACGAGAAATGTGTTCCTGAAGAAAATCTAAATTTCCCCTGGGTTGTATCCTTAAATTCAACAGATATGATATTTTCTCAGTATGATATGCACCATAACACAAGTAGTTTTGTGTGCTTGTGTGTGACAAAAAACTTGAAAATACACGTATGTAGGAGAGGAAGCAATGGAGATGGGAAGAATATTGAGAAATATTGACATTTAACAGCAGTCTCTGGTGGATTTTTTTCCTCCAATATATTAAACACCTTTGAAAAGTGAAAGTGAAAGTTGCTCAGTCATGTCTGACTCTTTGCCACCCCATGGACTGTAGCTTGCCAGACTTCTTTGTCCATGGAATTCTCCAGGCCAGAATACTGGAGTGGGTAACCATTCCCTTCTCCAAGGGATCTTTCCAATCCAGGGATCAAACCCAAGTCTCCCATATTGCAGGTGGATTCTTTACCAGCTGAGCTACCAGGGAAGTTCAAGAATACTAGAGTGGGTAGCCTATCCCTTCTCGAGGAGATCTTCCAGACCCAGGAATCAAACTGGGGTCTCCTGCATTGCAGGCGACTTCTTTACCAGCTGAGCTATCAGGAAAGCCCATTAATATCTTTAATGTAGATTTTAAAAGTGGGAGGGGAAAAATCCTATTTTTATATTTCAGTGTTCATAGAATTCTAATGACTGAAGCCCTGACATATTCAAAAAAATTCAAGCTCCAATTTAGTTTTATCTGCAGATTAAAATGCTTAAGTTTCAGTGTTCTCCCTTCATTAATTCCTGTATGGATTTTTAAAGTGAAACTTCTACAATTGTGTTAAGTAATAAATAAATTCTTAAAGCATTACTTCACTCTTACAGTATTTAAAATAGACACAGATGCATTTTTAAAAAGTGCTCTGATTAAGAGTACAATACAGAAATCCAGAGTAAATTGAATAGATTTACTTGTAATCTTTGAAGCTTATAAATACTTTATTTCTGGAACAGGGAGAAATTAACGGCAAAAATGTTAGGAAAAAAGAGTATCAAAACCCCACAAATTACAGCACAATGATTACTGCTGATGGTGGGAAATGAACCCCAAGCCTCTGTATCCAGAAGCAATGCTCTTCTCAAAATGACTTTTTGTTTCCAAATAACCCCCATAGCACCTTTATTTGAAAAATGTGTATATAAGTTTGGGAATGAACATATTTGTGTCTGAGTATGTGTGCAGGCATACAATTTAAGAGCAAATCTTATTTTTTTTTTACCATTATAACATACTTAGTGATTTTTATATACATTGCCTATATTTGCTTATTGTAATTTAATAATAAGATTTGCAATGTCACTACTATTATCATTCCATTTTTACAAATTGGACACTTGAAGTAATTCATCAAAGCTTATTTACTTAGAAATAAATGACTCAATGCTAGCTAAATCCAGGCTTTAAATCTAGTTAATTTGTCTCCAGAGTCTATGTTCTTTACTTCTTCTCTATGTGACTCACAATGTTGGACTCACTGCATTATTTTACCAATAACTATGTGAGTAATGGGCTTTCCAGGAGGCATGGTGGTAAAGAATCTTCTGATCAATGCAGCAGATGTAGGAGACGCGGGTTCCGTCCTTATATTAGGAAGATCCCTTGCAGTAGAAATGATAACCCACTCTAGTATTCTTGCCTGGAGAGGTCCATGGACAGAGGAGCCTGGTGGGCTCCATGGAGTCACAGAAAGTCAGTGGCAACTGAGCAGGTACCAGCATGTGAGTAATAGCCAAAATGAATATAATATTTTATGTTCCAATCT
The DNA here is from genome assembly GCF_016772045.2 of Ovis aries. Lineage (NCBI taxonomy): Eukaryota > Metazoa > Chordata > Mammalia > Artiodactyla > Bovidae > Ovis > Ovis aries. The sequence goes on along the minus strand of NC_056059.1, from coordinate 56,031,466 downwards.
ATTAGTGTTTTTCTAGTGAAGTAGTGATTTCAGGTAGAATGGCACAAGATTTTTTTGCTTCTTTTCCAAAATATTTTTCTCTACTCAGTTTTTCAAAGCTATGAAATAATAATGATAACTGAATAAGGCATTAACTTTTTTGTGCTTGTTCAGTTGCTAAGTCATGTCCAACTCTGCAACCCCATGAACTGCAGCATACCAAGCTCCTCTGTTCTCTGCTATCACACAGAGTTTGCTCAGATTCATGTCCTTGGAGTCAGTGATGTCTAACCATCTCATCCTCTGCCATCCCCTTCTCCTTTTGCCTTCAATCTTTTCCAGCATCAAGGTATTTTCCAGTGATTTGGCTCTTCACATCAGATGGCCAAAATATTGGAGCTTCAACTTCACCATCAGTCCTTCCAATGAATATTCAGGGTTGATTTCCTTTAGCATTGACTGGTTTAATCTCCTTGCTGTCCAAGGGACTCTCAAGAGTCTTCTCCAGCACCACAGTTTGAAAGCCTCAATTCTTCAGTGCTTGGCTTTCTTTATAGTCCAACTCTCACATCCTTACATGACTACTGGAAAAGCCATAGCTTTGACTATACTGATATTTGTCATCAAAGTAATGTCTCTGTTTTTTAATATGCTGTCTATGTTTGTCATAGCTTTTCTTCCATGCAGCAGTTGTCTTTTAATTTCTTGACTGCAGTCACCATCCGCAGTGATTTTAGAGCCCAAGAAAATAAAATCTGTCACTCATCAATATAATACTAATATTCAGTTTGATTAATATATTATACTAATATTATACATACTATACTACATAATATGTTGTTATAATATATCTTGAATATTATATGCTATTAATATTTATTGAATGAGAACACACAGGGATAAAAGGATTAGCATAACATGCTGGATTGACATGTTATATTGCTCCATTCACCTGCACAACCTCTAGATGCCTTCCTGTAGTTTCTGTTAATTCATCATTTGAATTGCAATCAAAAAGCAAAGAAGTCAACAATTATTCATAAGAGATGTGATGTGAGAAGAAACCATATTTCTTAACTCTACAATGTCAGCGTGTCTTCTGGGATAAATGGTATTTTGAATATGTTCTGTATTAACTTTCCCTCCAGTACACAGATTGGGTTTGTTATCAGTTATACTGATGGAGTGTCCTCAGATGGCTGAAGGCAGGGGCTGCACGAATGATTGAAATCTGTAGGCGGAGGAGACAACTGCAGTCCCCGGAGGTGTTAGAAGTCTGTGGAGTTTTGGAGGTCTGGTGCTGCCATTTATACTTCTCTTCCCTGGAACTCTTCCTTCGTAACAGATTTTGAACTAAAAATAAAGAAAATATCCCATACTTTTCTGGAAGTTTAATTTTTTCAAAGAAATCTTGCCACCTCCTTTGAGAAAACTTCTATCGGATTTTACACCCTTTCCTCCTTTTATTATTTCTACCAAACTGGTTACCATTTTTCTTTTAAAATAAAAATATTAAAGTCAGCATCACATTTATTTTGCAATTAATTATTTTATTGTTTCCTTTCTACCAGTTCTCTAGAAATTTTGAGTTATTGGGGTCATTAAAGTTCATTAACTTTATGCCATGATTTAACTCTTGCTTTCTATTTGATTTTTAATAAAAACTCAAGTCTAATCACTTAGTATATTACGTTGTGGGGTATAGTGTGTGTGTGTCTGTGTGTGTGCGTGTGTGTGCATGTAAGGGACAAACAGTTGAGATTTTCTGTTTATAAATAACATAAACCATTGAGTTACAGAGAGAATTGCTTCTATTTATTTTGCCAGACACAAGTTCAAGTGCTTTTTGATGGTTTTATATTATTTCACTGAAATTCCATATGAAATAACTGCAAAAGGGTGAAATTATAAACATTTTTTTATCAAGAGAGTAGACCTATATTAAAACTACTTATGAGAATCCATTAGGTTATATGCCAAAGTAATTTGATTAGGAAATATCCATATTATCAGAGTTTTATTATGATGATATATGATTAATATATAATTTTTAACATAATCCAAGTCCAGCATTTCAGGCCTCTGTACCTAGACTTTCTTCAAGTTGGAGATTCATATTAACAGCCAGAAGAATCAAAGGAAAAATACTAATGCTAATTAAGTATGCTCTGGTTTCAAAAGTATAAATTCTAGGTTGATTTGGGCTTTTAAAATGTTATTTATAACTTTTTGAACACGAGTATGTTATCTTTTGAAATAAGAGACACTCTATAACTGTTTCTGAAGAGGCTACATTGAGCTTTAGACATAATTTCCTGTGCAAAACATTTTAGAGACAGGAGAATATTTTACCATCAAGAGGAAATCATAGAATCTTGTTTTCCAACTTGAGATCTTGGATCTTGGAAGTCACCCAGTAAACCTTCACTTGTGATGGAAGTTGCCTTCATCAAATGCCAGACCGCATGGTGGCCAATCACTTACTCTTTGGAAAAATTTATGGAGGGTATTTTGACCCCTCTCCAGAGTGATTCTAATTGTCACTGAGCTTAAACCTGCTTTTTAGTAATTTCATTAGATAAAAATTCCACTTCTAACTTCTGTTCTTCCTTTTGAACTTAATAGAATAAGTCTCATTTCTCACTGTCCTAATGTATTTTATTGAGTATAGCCAACCTGTCTAGGTTATCATTTCTTTTCTACCCTAAATCAACTCAGGTTTGTCATCAGGTAAAATGATACTGGAGAGACCATTAACTTCTACTACAGTAAATCCCCTACATATGAACATTCAGTAGTGAACTTTTAAAGATTCAAACATGCATCTGGTTCCAGCAAGGAACCTGCCATCAATGTCAGGCATGAGTGAAATTGAAGCTTGCCCTCCATCTCCTACTACTGATGATCCTACAGTTCTACCATCTCCCACCTCCTTTCCCTCCTCCAGTCAGTAACTCTTCTTGACTGTTTAATCGATGCCAGCCCTTGTATGCCAGCTGCTGTATTGTACTACGGTACTTTTCAAGATACTGTACTATAATATGAAAAATGTTTTCTTTATTTGTTGTGCTCACTTTTTAATGTATTATTTGTGTAAGAAGTATTATAAACCTCTTACGGTACAGGACTATAGAATTGATTGTGTTAGCTGGGTACTTACGCTAATTTTGTTGCCTGTTTAGTTGCTCAGTCTTGTCTGACTCTTTGTGATGCTATGGACTATGGCCCGCCAAGCTTCTCTGTCCATGATATTTCTCAGGAAAGAATACTGGGGTGAATCTTTGGGACTTATGAACAAATTGGGCTTACAAACTGACTTTCAGAATGGAACTTGTTGTATGTGAAGGACTTACTGTGTTCAGAGCTCTGGTTCTCATTTGTCTCTTTAGGCTTCTCTCTCCCTTACTCCCTTTCTACCTTCAATTCTGTGAGTTACTATATCTTATTCTATAGGTTCCTTTTTTCTGCTGAAATTAGCTACAATTGGATTTTGTTGCCTGAGACCAATGATCTCTATAGCAGGAGAGCTGGCATGTGTAAAAAAAACTGTAAAATGTATACATATTTGCATCTCATTCTTTATTGACTTTATCTCTTAAAAATATTGTTTTGGATTTCTTTACATTGCAAATTGAGGAAAATGATACATTCCTCTAAAAGTCTGACTGCCCTGTGGCTCACCATTGTTACTTTTAGGAGTAGGGATACCAGCATTTGACAGTCATGGTTTCTTTGGTAAGAGGCAAGGGAAACAGTACAGAGTTATGTTTTAGTGAGTAGTCAGAGATGGTAGATTTGATTGAACTCATGTGTCAATGATTTACCTGTTAGTGAAAAGTAATAGCTTAGATTTTCTTAGTTAAAATGTGTATCTGTTTGTGTCTTGTGTTTTTCCTCAACTAGAATGCACATCATTGTTTGAGGTACTCATCAGTAAAATTCATTAGGTAATTCATTCTGCAGTATACTTGACAGCTAGCTTAGATGAACGACAGCTTCAGTATTTATAATCATTACCAGGGTGTCTTATCTTCAGAAATACCACATGCTGGCTTACACCTGAGAAAGGATGGTTTTAATTCATGTACATCAACAATTTTAATACAGTAACCTTTTCAATATCCTCTAAGCATATAAGAAATAGTTAAGCCTGCCTGGCAGGCACCTTCAGCCTTGCAAGCCTGACTGAGCTCAGCTGGGCTCCCGTGGAATGATTCAAAGCAGGATATGAAAAACAGAAAAAAAAAATATTTAGATAGAAAACACACGATCATCAGCATTTGGACACTGCTGAGTATGGACAATCCTTTTGTCAGATTTGTTCTTTATTTCCCAAAGAAAGGGCGCCTGAGGCACCTGTCTAACAGTGAATATTTTACTCACATGGAAAGAGTTATGAACAGCTTTATCATTTTAGCTCAGTTTTGTTTTATTTTTTTCTCTAAACTAGTTCAGTGATATTCACTTTAGTGAAGCAAGTGTAATTGATCATGAAAATTCAGTTATCAATATACTCAATTTTTTCTTCTAATTTTAATGTTGATGTAGAGTATGCAAACATAGATATTTATTGGGATTATATGTCTTTCATTTTCTCAGTGGGCAAATAAACATATGAAATTTGTTTTCTGTTTTTGTTAACCATTTTCAATGGGTTCAAAAGAAGAGAGTTGAGCATTGTCTTTAAAGAAGGTGTTCTCCCAAGTATGCATGTATGTATATACATACACACATATTATACATAACAGAGAGATAATGACAAAAGTGTGGTAAAACATTAACCATGAATATATTTGTGCAAAGGAAGTACAAGAGATCTCTGTATTATTATTGTAGCTCTTCAGAAAGTTTAACTCTTTTAGATAAAAAGTTAAAAATAAAACAGCATATTTCAGACGTGTTACAAAAAAAAGCGACTGGCCACCTGATGTGAAGAGACAACTTATTGGAAAGGACTCTGATGCTGGGAAAGATTGAAGTCAAAAGGAGAAGGGGGCAGAAGAGGATGAGATGGTTAGATAGCATCACCAACTCAGTGGACATGAATCTGAGCAAACTCTGGGAGACAGTGAAGGACATTGGAGTCTAACCTGCTGCAGTCCATGAAGTTGCAAAGAGGCAGACATAATTTAGTGACTGAACAATTGTGGTACATACATATCTCTCCTAAAATCTAATGGAATTTTATAAAGTAAACACAGGGGTGAGGTACCTGGAACTTAATTGTTAATGGTGCATTGTAAGAAGTATTCCTAATGAAAAAGGTATTTTCATCTTGGATGCTGATCGGTAAATCACTTTTCCTGAAGAGAATATTGAAAGGACCTCCCCACCCAGTTGTATAGCTTTTTCCTAGCAGTGATACTACGTTAATCAAATGTTGCAAAGCCTGAATAGTGAGGCACCAGATCAGTGTACTCAGAGCAGAGACCACAAAAAGGAAAGGTCCAGGCAAAGTCCAAGGCTGGGTCATCAGACATTCATGTTTCCTACAGCGGCCAGTAATCTGCAGCACACATAGTTGGTGAACAGTTGATTAGTATTCTTGCCTGGAAAATCCCATGGGTGGAGGAGGCTGATAGGCTGCAGTCCATGGGATTGCTAAGAGTCGGACACGACTGAGTGGCTTCACTTTCACTCTTCACTTTCATGCATTGGAGAGGGACATGGCAACCCACTCCAGTGTTCTTGCCTGGAGAATCCCAGGGACAGAAGAGCCTGGTGGGCTGCTGTCTATGGGGTCGCACAGAGTCGGACATGACTGAAGCGACTTAGCAGCAGCAGCAGCAGCAGCAGCAGTGTACTGAAAAGAAAGATGTGGCTACAGTTTTGGTTTGATCTCTGCTGTCTTAACTAGAGACTGGGTGCTTCTGACGTGGTTTTTCCCAGTCTCTGGCATTTGAAAGGGAACAGAAGCAAGGTAGAGTTGACCAAGAACTCAAATTAACTCAATACTAATGGACTTGGTGGTAAAGAATCTGCCTGCCAGGTGGCTCAGTGGTAAAGAATCTGCCTGCCAAGCAATTCAGGTTTAATCCCTGGGTTGGGAGGATCCCTGGGAGAAGGGAATGTCTACCCATCCCAATATTCTTGCCTGGGAAATCCCATGGAAAGAGAGGCCTAGCAGGCTACAGTCCATGTGGTCACAAAGAGTCGAACATGTCTGAACGACTAGACAACAATAACTATCTCTAACACTATCTCTAGTTTTAGTTCTATTTCAATTCAAACGCTTATTCAACCTAACTCAGAATTCTTATTTTTGACTTCTCTTACTCTTCTGAATACTTCCCTGGTGGCTCAGATGGTAAAGAACCTGCCTGCAATGCAGGAGACCTGGGTTCAATCCTTAGGTTGCTAAATTCCCCTGGAGAAGGAAATGGTGACTCACTCCAGTATCCTGGCCTGGAGAATCTCATTGGCTATAGTCCATGGGATCTCAAAGAGTCATACACAACTGAGCGACTAACCACCACCACCACCACTCTTCTGATTAAAAGCTGGCAAATCAATCCACAATTATTGAATTCCTCTTTCTATTTCTCCACATGTTCTGGGTAACCTGTATACATTTTTTCCCCACCATTTTTCAGCTTAACTCATGCCTCTCTGCCTCCTATGATAGATTTCACCACTGTCATTCATTCTCACCAAGAACACCACAGACTACTTTTTTTCTGCCATGCATAGAAAGTAGCCTTCATTAATTCCTTAATGAGATGATAATTGAAAAAAAAATTATTGGAAAACATACTGCTCACCATTTATAGTTCATGGTAAATAGTTCTGCAGTGTGCCAATCCTTTGCGTTTTTTAAGAACATCTCTAAATAAAGAATATAGTAGAATTAGGTATCTAAAATGAGATGCTCTGGTTCTTACCATACACATAATAGGATAACCACAACTCTTTCAATGATATCCTAATTTTTGTTGAGTTGTGGCACATTATAGTTAAGTGTTGGTGACATGAAAACAACAAGTCACTTATATGGTTCAAGTGCTTAAAATGGACAAAAATAAGAATTAACAAACATACATGAGACCAAAGTAGTCAAGCGATACTATATTTCTATACCACAAGGCTGCCAAGCCTTATTGGGGCTGATGCATCACATTTTACTATTACTATATTAACATTTATCCTCTTTAATCTAACACTGTCAAAGAGCCTATAGAATAAGACAAATAAACAGAGTAGTTAAAAATGTCAGAGACTTCACAGGAAATGGAAGATTATGAGAACCTAAAATTTATCTTTAAAGAAAATTAGCAATATTCATGACAGTTGGGTCATTTATTCTTGCACTGAGTGTTACAATATCAATTTTAGGGCACAGGACTGTAGGTAAAGTTTCAGGTGACTTGGTTGATGGTGCATCTGTAGCCCACATGACGATCTTCTGTATAATGCCAGAACTTAGGAATCAAAATGCATTCTTTTAAGTCTTTCTATACTTTTCCTTGCAAGCAATGGCTTCAACATCTTATGTCAATGACTAGAAACACAGTATAGGAGGGTGGTTTATGTGTTATGGACAGCATACATTGCTCTGATGATCAGGAGTTGGAGTTGAAATAAGAAACTGATGCTTTTACTTAGTTGCAATAACCTGGGTGTCCTTGGGGAAGGCATTTAAAAACACCAAACATCTGTCCTTGAATTTCCTCGTCTGTAGCATAAGGGACTGGAGCTGGAAACACAGGGTCTGCTGTAATATAATTCAGGAAAACACTTTGTAAAAGCAGTTACATGTGTTCAGTTTTTCAGATTTTTTTTGTTGAAACTGATCATAGTGGAGTGAAAGTGAAGGAGTGAGTTTTCTATGAGACGGTCATCATCATAGTCACCTGATATCTAGAATTCAGTCATTTGTCAGAAATTCTGCCATATACAGTTACTGCAAAATAAAAAAAAGCAAATCTATCAACTTACAAACTGAAATAGAGCAATTGCTCCTAAAAAGACACTTTCTATTTAATCTTACAATTTTGAGGCAATTTTCTTCTTTCAATCTATTATATTCTGCAAGGCTAATATGTTTAAAAAGGTTCACTGACTGAGAATATTAAATGATATTTGTATCAGCTTTGTGCACCTTCCTGCCATTTGGAGGAGAAAATGTTGCATCAAACACTCGTTTTGGTTTCCTGTAAAACTTTTTTTTTCATGTTGGACTGTTCAATCAGGAAAGGGATTTATACATAGTGTAGACTTGCTTTATCTTCTTTAGATTGGTCCTATAATGGAAACCTCAAGTGTTACTGGGGTGAGAAGTGTGACCCAGTGGGAAAGGTCAGGCAGGATACAGAAAAAGAAAAATTGAATAGTGTGTGAATGATTAATAAATGAGCTTGAGTGACTTTGAATCAGAATCACTCATATTGGAGCTTCAATTTCTGTTCCTATTTCTTGGTATTGCAGCCCATTCTTATCATGGTTTCTCCTGAACTTCTGTTTTTTGAAATGAACAAAGGCCTGACCTAAAGTTTCGTGAAAAATGACTTGAATACTTAAAAAGATAATGCATAGTTTGATTATTGTATTATGTTCCTAGGTGGCTTGTAACAAAGTACCCACATATGGCATGGTTCCAAAGACAGAGATTTACTTTCTCACAGTTCTGGAGGCTAGGAGTTCAAGATTAAGCTGTCTGCAGGGCTGGTTGCTCCTCAGGGCTGTGAAGTAGAATCTGTTTCTGGCTTCTCTAGGTTCTGGTCGTTTCCCGATGCTCTTTGGCTTTCCTCAGGCTCCTGCTGCATCTCCCTGATCTCCGCCTTCATCTTCACAAGGCCTTCTTCCTGTACACCTGTCCATGTACAGCCTTCCCCTTCTTGAAAGCTCTCCAGTCATACAACAAGGGTGCATCACAATAAGGGCATGTCATAGTGGCCCACCTAATTTAGCTAATTTCACCTGTGAAATGACCCTATTTCCAACTAAGTTCTCTTTCTGAGGTACTGACATACAGGGCTTGAAATTTTGTCAGGGACACAATTCAGCTCCAACAATTATATATTAGAAAACAATCACAAGATTGGCCAACACCTTAGCTGTCTTGTCTCCAAGATGAAGTAACACTTCACATTGCTGATTGTGCTGTTCACTTTTACTGTCTTAGTTTTTCTGTTTTGCTTCTTTTATTGTTATTAATCTCCAATATCTAGCACAGTTGCTGACACATAGTCTGCCTATGGAACTGAACCAAACTAGCTCACACTATTTCAATATATCTTTCTATTTCCTCTATTTCTCCCTCTATTTCAAAGACTGTCCTGCCTGGCACCTGATCTATTAATCCTTTACCTCCATTCCAGGTGATTTATTTCATTTTGGTAAGTGAAAATTCTGTATTATTGCCAGAACCAGCATCTAAATATTCAAAAGTCTGGGTAATTTTTTTAAAAGCACATGAAATGATTCCCAATTCATGATGTAATTCCCATTTCCCTAAACATTTATAAATCAAGACTAAATATTCCTTCTGACATGAATAATTCCCTGACCACATTGATCATAGCAAATAGACTGACTTTATATTAAAGTATTTTAAGTCTAAAATAGATTTTTCCTTTAACCTTGTGATTTAGAGCAAGAAATTTTGTAGACTATTAGTTCTTTGTGGATTCCTGTTGTCGATCGCTCATTTGATGTGAAATAGCATAGAAGTAATTGCAACCCTCATTTGTTTGTGAAGACCAATATTTTATTATGACATCTCAATTTGGAATCAATATACTATTGATGCTTTGCAATATAATAGTTTGTAGAGATCCTAAACTGGAAGGTTAAATGCAAAATCCATTGATGATGACAATGAACTGGAGTCACTCTTTATTTGTTGAGGTGGTCAAAGCAATATAAAGACAATTCACTCAAAAAATAAATTCAATATTGTGGTCAATAGTTTGTTTTCCATTACACAATTTCAAATGGTCAAGGCAGTGTCAGAGATACTTTTGAATGAAATGAGATGCTTTGTTTGTCTTCCAAATAAATGTACCAGCCTTGGCCAGTCTGTGGTGGTTTAGAGTTACATTCTCTTGGCAGCAAACCAATGAGCCCACGAGAACTGTGGCATTAAACACACAGGGCAAGTGTGTGCTCAATCTGTCATATTGCTCAAGAGACCAATACTAGCTACTCCTATCCTTTATCTCGGAGGCAGCTTTTATTTAAGAGAATTGGAAAGGATAAGAATTTCAATGAATGTACTAAAAATGTGAGCGTTCCTGTTCATATTCTTAGAGAGAGGCTATATGAAAACCAGGTACTTTCCCTAATTCCTGATTATTATTTTATACTGTACTCATAGAACCGCTGAATAAGGATACTTTATGTGTAAAAGATAGATGATATAACTCTTATCTCATTAATATTAAAGAGACCATGAAAGTGAAAGTCACTCAGTCATGTCTGACTCTTTGTGACCCCATAGACTATATAGTCCATGAGACCACATAACAAGGTAAACAAACAAACCTAAAACAAGGAACACAAAAAAACTGAACTAAACTATTTGTAAAGTTTCAATAAAAAGTTGTAATTTTAGAAAGTGTCCTAAGCCCTAATTCATTTCTGAATTTGGAGCTCATACTTAGTTTGTCTGACGTTTATTCATCATCAGCATGCTTTCATTTGTTCTACAAATAGCTCTTAATATTTTCAATTCTGTAGGAGATATACTGGAGAAGGCAATGGCACCCCACTCCAGTACTCTTGCCTGGAAAATCCCATGGAAGGAGGAGCCTGGTAGGCTGCAGTCCATGGGGTCGCTAAGAGTCAGACACGACTGAGTGACTTCACTTTCACTTTTCACTTTCATGCATTGGAGAGGGACATGGCAACCCACTCCAGTGTTCTCGCCTGGAGAATCCCAGGGACGGGGGAGCCTAGTGGGCTGCCGTCTATGAGGTCACACAGAGTCGGACACGACTGAAGCAACTTAGCAGCAGCAGCAGCAGCAGCAGGAGATATGCATTTCCAAGTTATGTGTGAACCTCAATTCCTCATTTTTGCAAATGGGAATCATGGTGCCTTATACCATATAGGGTTGTTCAAGGATAAAACAGAAAAATGTATAAAACATGCCCAATGTCTGTAAACTAATAGATTCACCAAACATACCTTAAGTACCTACGATATTCTTGGAAGTTTGAAAATAAAAATATATATTTTTTTATTTTCTGAAAAACTATTTCTTTATATGCAGCCTACCAACTTGGAGAAAAACTTTGAAAATAAGTAAAGGATGACTCTAGTGCTTTACTGTATAGATTGCTAATAATTGCACAAAGAATTGACTTCAGCTGTTGAATGCAACTAAAAGCCCCAAAGCAAGCAAGACTTGTCATTTCTTCTCCTTGGTTTCCTAGTTGATTAAAACTGGCATTTGAAATTGCTCTCTGATTCACCAAAGCAGAGCTTTTGAAATGCTTATAGCTCTTTTCCTGAAATTTATCATGTACATGATTCCATAATATATCTTGGGGGAATTAAAACATTGACTATATAATCTGGGGGTCTTGATCTTAAATCTGTCTCTTTCATTCTGTCACGTCATATTTAATCTTATCTTCTGCCATGTAGGACAAAATCAGAGACATTAGATCTGAAAAAGACTTAAGAAATCATGCAGTCTACACACCTTGTTAAAGAAATGTCAGCTTAGGCCGAGAGAAGTTAAATGACTTTCATAATGTTATATTCTTAGGAATGGCAGTCATATCAGAAATCCATATTTCTTAAGTCCAGGCTCAAGATTTTTTCTATTTTTTTGTAATTTGAAACCTCTACTAAAATAATCTAAACAATATCTTTTCACTGTGATACTCTGAACTAACATATATCATCAGACAAATTATAGACCTTAACTTATATTTTTCTTAATAGCATGCAAAAAAATCCATTGACCCCTTTATTAACCTTGAAAAAAGGGAAAGAAATCTTAAGATACTGTCCTTGCCCTTGAAAAATTAGAGGAACTAGATATGTAAACATAATGCCAATATATTGTGGGAAAAATTCTACGTAATAAAGACAATTGAAAAGTATTTTGGAAGGAATTAAAGTAACATATGAAATAATAATGGAAAACAATAAGACCATCTTGTAAAGGTCTTGAGTAGAATAAATATGGACTTAATCAACCTCTTAATATGGGTTATATTAGTCAGTAATACATTAAAAAAAGGGAGCTTCCAAAATTGTAAACTGTGATTCATGGTAGCAAATGCATTTTTTACTGTGATCTAATAATATATTTGCATGTGTGTATATGGAGAAGGCAATGGCACACCACTCCAGTACTCTTGCCTGGAAAACCCCATGGACAGACGAGCCTGGTAGGCTGCAGTCCATGGGGTTGCTGAGAGTTGGACATGGTCGCTGATGGTTAGATTCAGTGACTTCACTTTCACTTTTCACTTTCATGCATTGGGGAAGGAAATGGCAACCCACTCCAGTGTTCTTGCCTGGAGAATCCCAGGGACGGGAGAGCCTGGTGGGCTGCCGTCTAAGGGGTCGCACAGAGTCGGACACAACTGAAGCGACTTAGCAGCAGCAGCATGTGTGTATATATCTGAAAGAAGTTCCATGAAAAAAAATTGGTGCTTATTTGGTATGATATACTCTGATCCATTTCATTGCTTTCTGATGTTCTGATCATGAACAATAATGTTGACTTTGTAACTTGTAGTTGTAGATACCGAGAACTAACATGTATCAACATCTGTTCTGTATAAGCTCTTTGGGCTTTTCACACATGCTGCCACACATGATTTTTCCCAGGCTTGGTAAGGTAAATGTGATCACATCTTTTTAGAATGAAGCTGAGTTACCTCCATGGGTATTCTATGGCAAAACTGAGATCTGAAACTGAAAAGTCTGACTGAAGAGTTTCTGCTCTAAATGGATCCTCCCTCTGCCTTTCAAGACTTCTTGCAAATTGTGTTTGTACCCATTTACCTTCACCTTATGGAGGAGACTGAGCACACTGGATGGAAAGCAAAAGATGTGAAGGTTCAAAAAAGCCTTGGAAAAGACAGGTGAGATGTAGGAAGTGAAGAACAAGCTTGACCTGAATTCCCTGCACCCAGGCCCTTGTGCTCCACAAGACCTATCTAGTTTTCTTGGAGGCTTTACTTGTGCTTTTCAAATCTATACTTTTTTCCTTTAATATATCTTTATTCTTCTTACTTTGACTATGGATGTACTTTTGTTCTCTACTCCAGTGATTAAAAGATTCCAGCATCTACAAGATTTGTTTATACTTAATCTCAAGCCATGAAATTAAAAGACGGTTGCTCCTCGGAAAGAAAGTGATGACTAACCAAGATAGTGTATTAAAAAGGAATGACATCGCTTTGGTGAGAAAGGTCCATATAGTCAAAGCTATGGCTTTTCCAGTAGTCATTTATGGATGTGAGAGTTGGACCATAAAGAAGGCTATGAGTCAAACAACTGATGCTTTCAAATTGTGGTGCTGGAAAAGACTCTTGAGAGCTCCTTGGACAGCAAGGAGATTGAAGCAGTCAATCCAGAGGAAATCAGCCCTGAATATTCACTGGAAGGATGGATGCTGAAGCTGAAGTTTCAATACTTTGGCCATCTGATGCGAAGAGCCAACTCTTTGATGCTGGGAAAGATTGAAGGCAAAAGGAGTAGGGGGTCGGGCAGAGGATGAGATGGTTAGACAACGTCATTGACTCAATGGTCATGAATTTGTGTCAAGTCAAGGAGTGAAGGATAATGGACTGGCATGCTGCAGTCCTGGGGCACGAAGAGTCGTATACGACTTAGTGACTGAACAACAGCAATCGCAACTGCATTCCTCCTGGCTCTAAAGAAAAAGTCAGGCCCATCAGCTCAGGAGCTAGGTAGACTTGAGTTCAAATGCTATACCTAAAACTTGTGTGATCTTGGTCACATCATTCCATCTTTCTGAAATTTAATTTACTGACTGAAAAATGCACTGACCTTGGGAATTATTCTCCACAATTGAAATTCGAACATAAACAGGCTGACATATAGTGAACACTCGAAGTATTGTAGCTACCTGTTCTAAGCTCTTGACTATGCACAGGATAGGCCCGGGAGCACCCCTACATCTTCCATACCTCCCCTCCATTCTCATCGGGTCCATGTGGGCATTCCTATGCAGGCATCTCTCCTTTTCTGGTATATTTCAATCTGGAACACTTAAATGAAGGTCAGAGATAACTGTAATTTTAAGTTCTACTAACAAAGTGCCATCTGATAGCAAATTCCACTAGGAGAGAAGTTGTGTCAACATTTACCCTTTCATGTCGCCAGAGTGCAATGGTTAGTGGAGTACAATCATTATTTTTTAAATAAATGAAAGAATGCTTTGAATTACTTTTTCACTGGACTTCTTAATGCCTGGACTTAGAAGAGCCCCACTGTATTACAAATAGCTAACATTTCTTATTAAAAATATTTATTTATTTGGCTGCACCTTTTAAAAAATATGTCTTTCTTTCTTTGCTCTTGGTTGCAGCATGCAGGATCTTTAGTTGTAGCATGCGAACCCTTACTTGCAGCATGAGATACCTAGCTTCCTGACAAAGGATCGACCTGACCTTCTTTGGGAACACTGAGCTTAGCCACTAAACCACCAGGGAAGTCCCACTAATTGCTAACATTTCTTGAATTCTCACTTTGGTCCAGGCTGATAATTATGTTATTTGTTCCTGATAACATGCCTATCAGACAAATGTTACTGTTATTCCCATATTACAGGCAAAGAAGGTAGACATGGTAAATAACTTATTTAAGCCTTGTCCAAGCTGAGTTTTTACCCTAGATAAGGCTGAGGAATCTATATGCAGGTCAGGAAGCAACAGTTAGAACTGGGCATGGAACAACAGACTGGTTCCAAATAGGAAAAGGAGTACATCAAGGTTCTATATTGTCATCCTGCTTACTTAACTTCTATGCAGAGCACATCATGAGAAATGCTGGGCTGGAAGAAGCACAAGCTGGAATCAAGACTGCCGGCAGAAATATCAATAACCTCAGATATGCAGATGACACCACCCTTAGGGCAGAAAGTGAAGAGCAACTAAAAAATCTCTTGATGAAAGTGAAAGAGGAGAGTGAAAAAGTTGGCTTAAAGCTCAACATTCAGAAAACTAAGATCATGGCATCTGGTCTTATTACTTCATGGGAAATAGATGGGGAAACAGTGGAAACAGTGTCAGATTTTATTTTTGGGGGGGCTCAAAAATCACTGCAGATGGTGATTGCAGCCATGAAATTAAAAGATGGCTACTCCTTGAAAGGAAAGTTAAGACCAACCTAGACAGCATATTAAAAAGCAGAGACATTACTTCGCCAACAATGGCCCGTCTAGTTAAGGCTATGGTATTTCCTGTGGTCATGTATGGATGTGAGAGTTGGACTGTGAAGAAAGCTGAGCGCTGAAGAATTGATGCTTTTGAACTGTGGTATTGGAGAAGACTCTTGAGAGTCCCTTGGACTGCAAGGAGATCCAACCAATCCATCCTGAAAAGGAGATCAGTCCTGGGTGTTCATTGGAAGGACTGATGCTGAGGCTGAAACTCCAATACTTTGGCCACCTCATGTGAAGAGTTGACTCATTGGAAAAGACCCTGACTCTGGGAGGGATTGGGGGCAGGAGGAGAAGGGAACGACCCAGGATGAGATGGCTGGATGGCATCACTGACTCGATGGACATGAGTTTGGGTAAACTCTGGGGTTGGTGATGGACAGGGAGGCCTGGCGTGCTGTGATTCATGGGGTCGCAAAGAGTCAGACACAACTGAGCGACTGAACTGAAGTGAACTGAAGTCTGACTTTAGAGACTACAGGAGATCTTTTATCACTAAATGACACTGTTGTCTTTAGAGAGATCCTGTGAGAATGAATTATCCAGAGAGAAGTACATAAACATGATAGGACTCAATAGCAATTATATTCCCATTGCTTTATCTGGGGCTCATGAACACAGAATAGATCCTAAGCTATGATGACAGGAGAAAACACATCATGGTGTAGAAATGTGGAAGAGACATAATCTGTTATCCTGTCCAGGTCCGATTCCAGGAAGACTTAGAGCAACAGAAGCAACTACCAAATAACAGCTCATCCCTTTGGGGGCTCTTGTGAAAGAAAGTGGTGTATCTAATTCAATTAGCTGGAAAAATAAATTTCAAAAGAGCTGTTATTTACATGATGAAGATGTGCATATGAAGAAGTGTGGGAAAGAAACTCTTAAGAAGTGATTGGTAGTGAGGCAAGCAGAGAGAGGGCTTTATCATACCGATACTTTATTAGCTGATAGTTAACTAATAAGTTCTCTTCCATATTACCCAGAAACACATTTTAAAAAATAGCTTATAATTATGGAAATCGCTCTTTTCACGCTCACTATCAGTCAGGTACCCGCTCCAATAATTCTTGCCTAAAGAATCCCATGGACAGAGGAGCCTGGCGGGCTACAGTCCATACCGTGGCAAAGTATCAGGCACAGCTAACTGAAGTAACTTAGCACGCAGACATCAGTCGGGCGATAGCTAACACTGATAATTCCTCCACTGATTTCTCACAACTGTCCGTTGTGGTATGTATGACTATCCCTACTGGAAAGACGAGGAGGCTGAGTCTTACTGAAGTGAAGCAACTTGCCCAATGAAAGTCACATAGGTACACATGGGGTTATGGTATGGGATTGAGTCCTATGAAACTGGATATTTGACTTTTTGATTTACAAAAATTTCATATGATTTTACTTTATAAATATGACTTCCAAGTTCATGCTCATAATCACTATATTATGCTTTCTCACGTGAAGGAAAACAGAATGGAGTTTCAGAATCACTGGAAGGAATCTCACATTCATTTTAGTTTTTCTGGTTCTCCTCTTTCTCTCTTCCCATTTCCCTGAAGGAATTTGACCTAGATGTTGATGAGATTTTGGAAACTACTGGAAAATCTGATTCTAAATGTGTCCTGTAGACCTGTGATCCCTGACTTGTCTTCCACAAGGTGCCTATTGACTGGAATGTAATGTACCCCCCTGCCTTTTTTAAAAGGGAAAAAAAAAAAAAATTATGTGCAACTGTTTTAGTTTGAGAAAGTGTTATTTTTCCAATGCTTTTTCTTATTTGTAACTTCTATTCTTAAACACGTCATTGTGCATAAATTTAATATTCATAAAGACCTTGCAAATTTGTTTGTGATTCATAATTATAGTAATTTACAATGGCATAATATTCATCAGTTTTAGGGTAATCTAGCTTTTAAAATGTTGCTTAAATAATTGGGACTCTAAATCTTGCTTTCACTAACCTCTGTTTCCTTCACAAAATTTTCCAGAAACTGCATTTCCTAATTTTATCCTTACAACCAGCAGCCCTTAAAATTGATGTTTTAGAAAGTTCCCATTGTACACTGCACACAATTTATGTATAAAATTACATTTCAAGAAGTTAAAAAATAGTAAGCTAATTATTTATATTGATTAAGCTAGGCTTTTAAAGAGCTCATCTTTGCTGGCAAAAACACAAGGAAAAATTGGATAGAGTTGTAGAAAATACAATTTTGCATTATAAATAAATGATTCCACTAGGTGGCACTGTTGATTTATCTACTTCTGTAGTTTCCCTTCATTTTGTCTTGAAAGCAATTGAGTCTGTTTTTTCTTTTGTATTTATTTATTTTTACAATCTAATGAAAATTCCTGCATAGGAAAGAGCTGATTTGGGCAATTCTGAACTTGAAAAATGGGTGTTTCTTGCCATTAGAAACCTTATAAATAAGCCTCTACCAAATAAGTTAGTTCTTTTGGCATACAAGCAAGAAGGTTGATGACATATGTAACTCCCATCTGGATTCTGTAGGTGTAGAAGCAAACTGTCTTTATTTCTTCTATATCTCACTATTTGAGGATTCTTTTAAATTGGAATAATGTCACTGGAATATCTTCCTCCGTACCTGCTTTCTTTGGTAATCAGAGACACTGGCATGCCCAAGAAAGCCAGGTTTTCAATGGCTTTGCAGCCTATGTTGAGAGAAGCAATTTACCATAGGCCTGAATGTCCCTGCACATTCTCTTTGGGTATTCCAAGAACACAAAACATTGGCTTTCTGGGCCATTTCTCAAGGTTGCATTTGCAGGGAACAGCCTTGAGGGATGCAGTCATGTCTCTCTCTAGAAAGCAGTAAGCTTGTTTTTATCTACTATAAAAGTGATGCTTCCCCCAAGCTTCGTGTTCCTCCTCTGTAATCAAGTAACACCCATCATGGCTCCTTGGTGCTGCCCCCATGGAACTTGGGGCAAGTCAGGAGTTGATGCAAATAAACAGGAAGCTCTAGCTGAGAGAGTCTGGGACCTGGACTGTTTACTGCAGTGCTTGAACCCGGGCATGCATCTCCCCGAGCAACAAAATACAAGGAAATTGTATGGGACTAAAAATAACTGCATGCACGCACAGTTGGGGCAAATTCTCAACAAAAGATACAGAGACCAAAAAAATTTTTCCACTGCTATTTTGAGGAGCCTGAAGCAAAAGCAGGGTACTGAGCATGCCCCCTGAATATAACATCACCTAAGGGGCACACCAGACCACCTGACCTGCCTCTTGAGAAATCTGTATGCAGGTCAGAAAGCAACAGTTAGAACTGGACACGGAAAAACAGACTGGTTACAAATAGGAAAAGGAGTACGTCAAGGCTGTGTTTTGTCACCCTGAATATTTAACATATATATGCAGAGTACATCATGAGAAATGCTGGGCTGGATGATGTACAAGCTGGAATCAAGATTGCCGGGAGAAATATCAATAACTTCAGATACGCAGATGAGACCACACTTATGGTAGAAAGTGAAGAAAAACTAAAGAGCCTCTTGATGAAAGTGAATGGGGAGAGTGAAAAAGTTGGCTTAAAGTTCAATATTCAGAAAACTAAGATCATTGCATCCAGTCCCATCACTTCATGGCAAATAGATGGGGAAACAGTGGAAACAATGGCTGGCTTTATTTTTCTGGGCTCCAAAATCACTGCAGATGGTGATTGCAGCAATGAAATTAAAAGATGCTTATTCCTTGGAAGGAAAGTTATGACCAACCTAGATAATATAATTAAAAGCAGAGACATTACTCTGCCAATAAAGGTCCATCTCATCACGGCTATGGTTTTTCCAGTAGTCATGTATGGATGTGAGAGTTGAACTGTAAAGAAAGCTGAGTACTGAAGAATTTTTGCTTTTGAACTGTGGTGTTGGAGAAGACTCTTGAGAGTCCCTTGAACAGCAAAGAGATCCAAATAGTCCATCCTAAAGGAGATCAGTCCTGAGTGTTCATTGGAAGGACTGATGTTGAAGCTGAAACTGCAACACTTGGCCACCTGATGTGAAGAGCTGACTCATTGGAAAAGACTCTGATGTTGGGAAAGATTGAAAGCAGCAAGAGAAGGGGACAACAGAGGATGAGGTGGTTGGATGGCATCAGTGACACACTGGATATGAGTTTGGGTAGACTCTGGGAGCTGGTGATTGACAGGGAGGCCTGGTGTACTGTGGTCCATGGGGTCACAAAGAGTCGGACACAATTGAGCGACTGAGCTGAACTGAACTGAAGGGGTGAGTAAAACACCTAAGTCACCTGCTGTCTGGCCTGACCCCTGGACACACCCTACCCTAATCCCACATAAGGAACCATGTTACTGTTTTCCCTCCACTCCCAGGAAGTGAGCAAGCAAGGGAACATATTGCTTGTTCTCACTCCCCACTGCTGCAACAGGGGCCGCAATAAAGCCTTGCCTGAATTTCTTGTCTGGCCATCAATCAATTTCTATTGATTAAGAAGGCAAAGAGTCTTGGTAGGTAACATGGCTACTACTTCTACCATGTTAAATAAAGACTTTTGTCTCTGATCCAGAAGTTTCCAGAAATCTCTCTTTTTTGTCTCTCTGTCAGTATCCAGAAATAATAAATCCCAGATTTTCCATCGCTTCTGACAGTATATCCTGTTTTCCATTGTCCTTATCACAGAGAAGATTTTGTTTCAGAATCAAATGTGATTCAGATGACTAACAAATCACCTAGTGAAGTCCAGATTTCTTATCTAATGTAGGAAGACTTTCTACTACATCTCTAAGTAGTAAAGGCCCATTCTTAGGTTTCAGCCTTCAGTGATAGGGAGTTACTATGCCTGAAGTAGCTTATTACATTTTGCTGCTGCTGCTGCTGTTGCTAAGTCGCTTCAGTCATGTCCAACTCTGTGCGACCCCATAGACAGAAGCCCAGCAGGCTCCCCTGTCCCTGGGATTCTCCAGGCAAGAACACTGGAGTGGGTTACCATTTCCTTCTCCAATGCATGAAAGTGAAAAGTGAAAGTGAAGTCGCTCAGTCGTGTCTGACTCTTAGCAACCCCATGGACTGCAGCCCACCAGGCTCCTCCATCCATGGGATTTTCCAGGCAAGAGTGCTGGAGTGGGGTGCCATTGCCTTCTCCAATACATTTTAGAGTAGCTCTATTAAAAAGTTTGGTTTGTGCTGAGCCTGATTTTTCATCCTACGTCTTTCTCTTGGTGGAACTAGTACACTTTTGAAAGCTATTCAGATATTTTGGTCACTTTCCATGTGAGAACACCTCAGACTTCTTTTGTCTTTAGGCTAACTGACTCCTGTTGTTTCGACCATTTTTTATGTGTTGCTTCTTAATTCTCCTCTTATTGTGTTTGTTCTCCATTTGTTATTCATCAATGTTCTGAATTAAAAAAAAATTAAGTTCTCAAATACGGAAAAAAATATGTTTTAGATGTGATCTGATTATTTTTCCCTCCATGTCTCTCTCCCTATCTTTTTCCCTCCTGATCAAATCAATGAAGTCGATGATTCACTCTAATTCATCTTCAAATCCTGGGTATCAAGTGCAATCTCTAATATTTGGCATGTTCTCTCAACATTTATTTAAAGACCTGATGAGTGATATGACCTGGATAGATTGCATTGCTGTCACTGCCACCATTCTGGGTATTAGGTTTTCAGTACTATGGCCTGACATTTGTATTTGTGAATTTTCACTACTATATTGAATTCTATCAATGCGATGGGAAGGTAACAAATGAAAATATATTCTGCCTCTGCAACTTACTAGATGTGTGACATTGAGCAAGTTGCCACTCTGCTGTCATTTCCTCACTTGCGAGTGTGTGTGTGTGCTCAGTTGTGTCTGACTCTTTGCAACCCCACAGACTGCAGCCCACCAGGCTCCTCTGTCCATGGACTTTTCCAGGTAAGAACACTGAGGTAGGTTGCCATTTCCTCCTCCAGGGGATCTTCCTGACCCGGATTGAGTCCTCAGATCCACATTTCCTGGAAGCAGGAGGACTCTTTCACCACTGAGCCCTTAGGAATCCCATCCCATCTCCTTACTTCCAAAGTGACAAATAGAGAGCATTTCCCTCACCAGATTTTATGAAGGTTAAATGAATTAATATAAATCATGCAAAATATGTAGACAAAGAGTAGGCTCTATGTAAGTGTTGGCTATATAAATCGCCGTGGAAGCAGACAGTGTCTCATATCCATCCAAGTGTGGAAGCGATGCAGAGAGTAGCATATACACATTCAATGAAAAGTAGACCCAACTGGGGAAGGAATCACTGAGGAGACACTGTTTGTGGTTTGACAGAAGGGAAAAGACTTTCCAGGCTGAGAAATACAAATGAGAACACAAGTCTGGAATAGTGAAAGTTTTTTCCTTCTCTACCACTAGTTTTAATTATCATAATATAGGAAATGTATACTGTCAAAATAATGTTAAGAAAACAAAAATACCACCACTCACAGATGGAGGACTGTCATTTGTATAACACTTCAGCTTATAAAACAGCTTTCTTGCATCATCTCATTTGATTCTCCAAACAAAGAAACCTAGAAGAACTAATCAATACTATAGAAGGTAAGCTCTATTATTTTTCCCCTTTATGAGAGGTAATAGAATTCAGTGCGACTGCTAGAGAAATAATAATATTCCTATTAGCCAGAGAGACAGTGCAGTACAAACCAATCTCTAATCTCCATTTACAAAAGTAAAGTCACTAGACAATGCAGAATGGATCAGACTTCCACCATTAAAAGCTCAACAAATATTGATAGAAAAATTAAGAACACTTGAATAAATACGGAAATAATTCTAATTCCTAGGTGGGAAGAATAGAAGTAAACATTAGAAATGTCATTGTTTTCTGTAGACAAATGTATGCAATGCCAATGCCAATAAAAAGATGAACAGTACTTGTATTCTTATATTTGGGCTAGTTCCACACTGCTAAGTATGGTGATTTTTTTTTTTTTTTCTGGAATCACTCAGTCAACAGATGTTGAGAACCTATTATGTTCTAAGCACTGCACTAAATACTGGGAAGTAGCTATGAAGAAGGCAGGGTGCTTGTTCTCAAGGAACTTATATTTAGTAGAGGAAGACAAAAAAGCTAACAGATAAACAAATTGGGTAATATCAGATATTGATAACTACTATGTAAAAGATTGGAGAAGGCAATGGCAGCCCACTCCAGTACTCTTGCCTGGAAAATCCCATGGAAGGAGGAGCCTGGTAGGCTGCAATCATGGGGTCGAACAGAGTTGGACATGGCTGAGCGACTTCACTTTCACTTTTCACTTTCATACATTGGAGAAGGAAATGGCAACCCACTCCAGTGTTCTTGCCTGGAGAATCCCAGGGGCGGGGGAGCCTGGTGGGCTGCCGTCTCTGGGGTCACACAGAGTCGGACACGACTGAAGTGACTTAGCAACAGCAGCAGCAGCATGTAAAAGATAGAATCATCTAATATGGAAGAGAGCAACTGAAAGGGATTTATTTTATCTAGGGCTGGGGAAGATCTTTCTAAGGAAAGATTTTTCAAAGGAGGGATATTTGCATCAGTGATAAAGAAGGGGAAGAACTGTGGAGTTCAGTGACATGAGTGTTCTAAAAAAAAGGAAACGAAAAATTCAAACAGAAGGGAATACAAATAAGCTTGCAGATTCAAGGAAACACAGATTTTAAATATAAACAACAGAGGAGCAGAGGCAGATAAGGCTGCAGATACATCCAGAGCAAGTAAACAATAGCTCACTTTTTTAAAGTGAAGATTTTTTTTTTTTTAAACTTGAGGGCATTGTGATTTGGTTCACTCTGACTTTTGGATAAGGGATGGAATTGGGGAGATCATAGGTGGCAGTTGGTCTTCCCAGGTGGCGCTAGCAGTAAAGAATCTGCCTGCTGATGCTGGGGACGCAAGAGACCTGGGTTTGACCCCTGGGTCAGAAAGAGTCCCTGGAGAAGGGCATGGCAACCCACTAGAGTATTCTTGCCTGGAGAATTCCATGGACAGAGGAGTCGGGCAGGCTATAGTCCATAGGGTTGCAAAGAGTCAGACATGAATGAAGCAACTTTGTGGACAGATGCAGTTACAAGGGCTGTTAGATCAGTTATAGGTTGATTGTAATCTCTCAAGAGATCACTAGAATTTTGGAAGAGGAACAGTGATGGGATTAGGCTTATATAAAGGAGGGTAAACTGACAGGCCTTACACATGAGAAGGTTAGGAAGGTGATTAAAAGGGAAGAATCAATCTGAAAAAGAATGCATATATTTATATGTATAATGGAGTCACTTTGCTGTACAGCTGAAATTAACACGCCATTATAAATCAACTACTCCAATAAAAGTTAAAAAAAAAAAGTTCTGTGCATCAAAATCTCAAGTGACCATCACAACTGTCCTGCCGTTATTCGTTTTACGATGAACAAGATCTGTTATTTAGCATGCCTTTGATTTAAAAAGTGTTGTCATTGGATTATAAAGAATAAATAAACTGAATATATTTTCAATTCAAATTAGAACAGATTTTTGCCAAGCTATTTATGCTTTCATACATTTTATCATCTACTGTTCTTTTTTTTTTTCTTTACCCTCTACTCCTACCCCCTGCCATTTTCTTTACTTTTAAGGCATTTTTGGAATATTTCTTTCTAGTTTCCATTTTCTGAAAGCAATGGGGAAACAACACACAAACAACAACACACACAAACATATACTTCTGGATCCAGGGGTGGAACCCTGATTTCCTGCATTACAGGAGGATCCTTTATCATCTGAGCTACCAGGGAAGCTCACATAGAAACACACACAACTCTTAATAAGCTAAGAAGCACTTGAGAAAAAGACAAGTCACACACATACCCATACATAGACACACCACTAAAGAACCATCTTGAACAAAATGAAATATTTGGAATCGCATCTGTGAAGTTAGTAAATAGAAATGGTACTTTAGTAAAAGAAGAGAAATGTTTATAGAGTATAGGTAAATACTTCAGAGAAAATAATCACTTTTTTCGTTATCTAGATGAGGAATATGTGTTCTGAAGTTCAAATGTTCCTTCTCAATCCAGTTAATGTTGTTAATAGTGGTTTGGAATCTCCAAAATAATCAAGGTCCTAAAATAATACGAGGGTTAGAAACTAATGAGTTACCTGGAATATGCTCTGATGAAAATCGTTGACATCTGACTGTCTGAGTATCGGTGTTGCCCAGGGTTCTCTGCGGTTCTCTTTTACACAGGATTCTTTTCTCTGACTTCTCACAAACTTACTTTCCACTGCCCTTTCAAAGCTTTTAAAAATAATAGATCCTTTTATTGTTAGGTTTCTTTTTGTTCTCCAGCAAAAGGAGTGAGATCACACTTCTCCCACCCATGGTCTTTTCATCATAATTTCCCAGTAATTTTTTGGAAATGTCAGGACAGAAAAAAATGTCGTATTCTACCACTGAGCCACAGGAGAATGATTTCGAATTTTTCTAAGTCTCTAGTCTTCGCTTCCTCTGCTGAAAAATAGGAAAGATAGTAATTCCTACTCATTTTTCCTCAAGGTTTGGATGAGAATCCACTGATATAGTGAATGTGCTTCATACATAGGAGAATAATATGAATGTTAGTTATGGGCAGAATTTTATTAACTCAGCTTTATGCAAAAAATGGATTGAGATAAAGTACATGTTGACTTCATCAAATTAATTTCTACAATGATGTCATGGTTATTTCATTATTTATTTCATGCATTCAGAATATACTAGAATGAAAATACAAATGGATATTGTGTTAGAGATCCTTGACTCTCTAGGTCAATGGTATCAAGATTTAAGATGAATGCCAATTTTCTGAATTCTTTGTTAAAGTAGATTCTTCAACCCAACTTGCAAAGATTTTTAATTCAGTAATTCCAGATGGAGTCAAGGAAAATGCACTTTTAACAAGGCTTACATGTAGTTCTGTTGTTCTGTGCTAAGTCACTTCTGTCGTGTCTGACTCTTGTGACCCTATGGACCAGAGCCTGCCAGGCTCCTTTGTCCATGAAATTCTCTAGGCAAGAATATTGGTGTGGATTGCCAAGCCCTCCTGTAGGGGTATCTTCCCAACCCAGGGATTGAACCTGTGTCTCTTAACCTCTCTTGCATCAGCAGGTGGGCTCTTTATCAGGAGCACCACCCTGATGAGGTCATCTGGAACCCTGCTTTGACCAAATGCTACTGCAGTCTTTGTGTATGGAAGTTTCTGCCAGTGTTGGCCCAGATGTCCATGAATTTGGAACCAGTGGACCAAGATTTGGAGCTCTGCTTGGTCATTTTCTACCTGAATGACACAGCAAACTGCTAAAACTCTCTCTTTGAGCCTCTGTTTGCATTAGTCTGCTAGGACTGTCATAACAAATTACTACAGACTGAGTTGGCTGAAGATAAAGAATTATTTCCTCATAGATCTCAAGACTAGAAGTCTGAAATCAAAGTGTTGGCAGGACCATGTTCCCTCTGAAGACCTCTTGCCTCTTTAGCTCCTGCAGGCTCTGGGCAATTCTTAACAGTACTACAAACCGTAGCTGCATTGCTCCAATCTCTGCCTCCATCTTCGCTTGATATACACTAGTTTCTCTTTGTGTTGTCTTCTTTTCTTTTACAAATCCAGTGATTGGATTTAAGGACGACCTTAAGCCAGTATTGGAGAAGGAAATGGCAACCCACTCCAGTACCCTTGCCTGGAAAATCCTATGGATGGAGGAGCCTGGTAGGCTACAGTCCATGGGGTTGCAAAGAGTTGGACACAGCTGCACAACTTCACTTTCACTAAGCCAGTATGCACGTGGTAGTGTTGTGAGTGCATGCTCAGTCATGTCCAACTATTTGCGACCCCATGAACTGTAGTCTTCCAGGCTCCTCTGTCCATGGAATTATTTAGGCAAGAATACTGGAATGAGTTGACATTTCCTTCTCTAGGGGATTTTCCTGACCAAGGGATCGAACCTATGCCTCCTGTATTTCCTGCATTAGCAGGCTGGTTCTTTGCCATTGTGCCACCTGGGAAGCCCCAAGCCAGTATGTATTCCTGCATCCTAAGTCACTTCGTGGCTCAGCTGTTAAAAAAATCCACCTGCAATGCAGAAGACCTGGGTTTGATCCCTGGGTTGGGGCGATCCCCTGGAGAAGGGAAAGACTACCCACTCCAGTATTCTGGCCTGGAAAATTCCATGAACTGTATGGTCCATCGGGTCACAAAGAGTCAGACACAACTGAAAGACTTTCATTTTCAAGTCACCTCAGTGGTGCCCAACTCTTTGCAACCTATAGACTGTGGCCCTCCAGGCTCCTCTGTCCATGGGATTATCCTGCCAGGAATGCTGGAGTGGGTTACCATGCTCTCCTCCAGGGGATCTTCCTGACCCAGGGATGGAGCCTGGGTCTCCTGTGTCTCCTGCATCGCAGGCAGATTCTTTAACGCCGAGCCACCTGGGAAGCCCCAAGCCAGTATGACCTCATCTTAATTTAATTACAACTGCAGAGACTTTACATATTTCCTAAAATGGTTACATTCACAGGTTCTGGGTGGACATGAATATTGAGGTGACACTATTCAATCCACCGTAGTGTCCTTGAATTAAAAAGATGTATTACAACACCATTTGAAAGCATCTAGTTAGTACCTTATAGTAGATGTTCATTGAGCAATAGTTTTTCTTCTCTTTTTGTATGTCTTAAACACTGAGTCTAAAACACAAGTCTGAAGATCAGGACTAACTACCTTAGATTTACTGTATAAACATTTGAAAAATACAAATTCTAGGCCAAGGCAAAAGGAGAAGAGAGTGGCAGAGGATGAGATGATTACATAGTATCACTGATTCAATGGATATGAGTCTGAGCAAACTCCAGGAGACAGTGAAGGACAGGGAAGCCTAGTGTGCTCCTAGGAGGCCGCCAAGAGTCAGACATGACTTAGCAACTGAACAACAACAGGCTGCTCACTCTAGATTCTTGTTATTCAATAATTCTGGGATGAAATACAAGCTATATTTTTCAAAAGTTAACCACATGATTCTGATCTGCATTCAGGCTTTTAAATAACATTCTTTGACTAAGAATTTATCACTTCAGGAATAGAACTGGAACTCAAGGATACCTCATTTATAGGAAGTTTGCATAAAATTTTATACTTCTTACAGCATGCATTTATTTATGAATAATGATAAATTAAACAAAGAAAGTGCAGGTATTTTCAGGAGTCAAATTTTACCTTTCTCGTTTTAGTTTCAGTTTTCAAGGTAAACTTTTCTTTTGTCTATTATAAACTTCAATGGGATTAAATTATTAGCAGAAAATTACAATAAAGACTGAATATTTGAATCACATTCTCTCAAGCCATTATTTCTTTCTGCATGTTCAGGCTGTTTTTCAGTGAAGTTTATAAATCTTTCCATTCATGTCTCCCACATCCCTTTTAATGAGGTCATTTTAAAATTAATGTTGAATATCTCATTTAGAGTTTGAGTAGTTTTCAGTTTATCTTTCTTTGGCAATTCCCCATTTGATTTCTGAATCTCACACAAATTCTTTTCTTGCTGAAGACGACTGAGCGCAGTGGTTTCCTCACAGCTTGGTGGGGTGACTGCCATCAGAAGTCTTCCATTTTATAGCCAGGGAAAATCATGGTGACAGTGAAATTACTGTGAATGAAATGTATTTTTCTGATTATAACACTCATCCACTCCTAGGGTACCCTGTCCTTTTGCCACCATCAATTGTCACACTTACTTTGAAATAAATGTGAAAGGGTTATGTGAAAATAAGAAATTAGTCTCATGTAATAATTCACATTTTAAAAATACTTAGAGCTTAGAAAAGAATATTCAGCTACCTTTTCTGTCACCTTGGTGTATTAGCTTTGGCAACTGGATCTGATGCATTAGAACAGGATGTGGGTATCTGCTCTTTCAGCAAGACAATACACATTTCATTCACAGACTTGACTAGATTCTTTATGCTGAACTCAGGGAGATAAGCTAACTTTCCTGGAGTTGCCAAGGGCAACTTGATTGTACACGAAATTAGGAACTACTCTGAAAAAATAATGTCTAGACATATTCTTATATTTCATTTCAGGGAAATATTCACCTAATATCTGTTATCTCCTGCTGTCAAAACACTGCGGATGAAAGCTGTCTCTCCCTTGAATCACATATCTGAGCTCTATGAAAGACTGAGCATAATAGAAGTGATAATATTTCCATGTAGCAGGAAACTTCATTTCAGCATAGAATTGTCAAGTAGCCCTAATACATTTGACTTCTTCTGCTTACCCACTCCAGTGTTCTTGCCTAGAGAATCCCAGGGCTGGGGGAGCCTGGTGGGCTGCCATCTATGGGGTTGCACAGAGTCAGACACGACTGACGTGACTTAGCAGCAGCAGACGTAGCAGCAGCAGCAACAGCAACAGCTTACTTTTAATGTTTGAAATTGTTGACATATGTTCAGGTTGTGCCTCTACTTGTTACCTCAAAAATGTCATTCCATGGAAGATTTCCTTCTCTGCTTTTGCCCTCCTATGTTTGTTATTTATTCAATTCCTCAGATTACAACTGTGTTTTTCTTCATAATAGATGTTAATTCATCTCACTTATTGTATCCTCATTACTTAGCTATGAAGAATCATAGTTGCAATGTGACTATTCATGTATATAAGCATGACTCTGACATTGACCGGGAAAGTTAAAGAGAAAACAAGATGTTACTGATGGAGATTAGAAAGCCTCCCGGTAGGCTCTCTTGTCATAGCCGTATCTTGTCAGTTACTGCCTCTCAACTTTTGGCACAGGGATCCAGAGTCATTTACACACAGGGTGAGTCAGAAACAAGAGATGACTCATTAAAATGTACTCATGAAAGATTGATGGGGAAAGCACATATTGATGGAGTCATTTCTTGTGATAAATGGCTGACAAGAAGTCCCAGTACTTACAGTAGCTCTTCAGTGCAGACTCCAAATCCATCTAATGGAAAATCTGTGCCAGAAATCAAGTTATACTCTCAAAGTTGGTAGGTGAATCTGAATTAGAGCAAGGGAGCAGATCATGAGTAGATGATGACTCTACAGGCTCCACCTGGATTTTCGTGCTGACCCTAGAATCAGAATTAGGAGAGGACTCTTCACATAGGCAGAGGTGGAAATGCATTAAGAATTGTCTTTTTTTGTTTGTTCTATTTTGAAATTTTCTTTGGACTTCAGACAGACTATCCTTCTAGTATTAATAATTTACTTCTTAGTTACCACAAGATACGTTATTGTTTACCTTTTATGTATCATTATGGCTCAACTAGCTTTTCAGATCCTGTTTTCCTGTCTTGAGACTTAGAGAGATTCTATTTCTTAAGACAGTGTCTGTAGACAGTTGTTCTGAGTGGCAAACTGTTGCTACTTTAATAAGTTTACCTCATTTCCAACTTTCCAAGCTCTAGTTTCACTTGATGATGGTCCTCTTTGGGTCTATTAAGTCTCATGTGACTGTCACATATAGCTTTTGATACCTGATCTATGAGTGGTGAAACCTTATCTTATCTATGGGTTAAAGAAAACAAAGCCTTGCCACTTAATATCTTACATTGCCCAACACTTATGCACACAGACTGCTTGTTACAATGAAGTACAAACTGCATTTTAACCTTAATAGTGACATAATTAATAAAACAGTTGTGGTAGAGAGCATAGCAACTTCCCCTTCAGTATCTGGGACAAAAGGCAGTGATGATGATGATGTAGAAAAAAATTAGAATTACATGGTAAAAAAAAAAAAAAAAAAGATAATTGTGCTCAAATAATATTCCCAAATCTTTTCAGTGAGGTGTTTATTATTAGGTAGGCGATTAAAATTCTTAAGGAAAGAGGAAAAACTTTGGGAAAATCAATGTGGGAAATGTGATGAGGGAGGGGTTTAAGGAAATGCCACTTCCTTTAATGATATTAAATCCAGAATTTCACAGATAACTACTTGAAGGGACTCTCTGGATTAGGACAACTGAACAAGGGGCATCAGCCCCTTTTTGGAGTTTTCCAGAATTGCTTCACCACTGTAGGATTCTTCTTTTTCCCCTCCTGGCTTTCAGCAAAACCAAAAGAAGCTGGCAGTTCCAAACAAGTTTAACTAAATAGCACATGAAAGTGAAAGTGAAGTCACTCAGTTGTGTCCGACTCTTTGCGACCCCATGGACTGTAGCTTACCAGGCTCCTCTGTCCATGGGCTTTTCCAGGCAGTAGTACTGGAGTAGATTGCCATTCCCTTCTCCAGGGGATCTTCCCGACCCAGGGATTGAACCCAGGTCTTCTGCATTGCAGACAGATGCTTTACCGTCTGAGCCACCAGGGAAGTCCAAATAGCACATGATAACATGAAAATATTAAATATTAAGATACTTAGGAACTGAAATGATTAAATTTATAACAACAGCTTTGCACTCCCAAACTTATTGGTTCTACCTTTTTACTCATGAGGGGCTTCCCTGGTAGCTCAGATGGTAAAGTATCTGCCTGTAATGTGGGAGACCTGGATTTGATCCCTAGGTTGGGCAGATCCCCTGGAGAAGGGAATGGCAACCCACTCCAGTACTCATGCCTGGAAAATCCCATGGATGGAGGAGCCTGGTAGGCTACAGTCCATGGGGTTTCAAAGAGTCAGACATGGAAACTTTTACACACGGAACCTCAAGAAACAGCCAGGTCATACCTCTGTCTCTGACTTTCTTGCTCTTAGCAATTGCCGTATTTAATTCCCAGGGCATAAGAAGAGTACAGAAAAGAGAGGTTAACCTATTATCTAATGTCTTCTCTCCCTTTTTAATTCTCTAGTATAAATGGCAACCGCTCCTTGAAATGATTATATGAAATCCTGCCCTTCAAGTCAATGCCTATTTTTATAGATATATAACTATATTAACAATATAGAGACTATAGATCTGTAGTTGTAAATTGATAGTCAATAACAGTCATGTGGGGAGAAATACATCTAAAGCTTTTCTTCATCGGTTGTCATTAAGGGGTTATGAAAACAGTGTTAGCCTAGGAAACCAGAAACACTTCAAACTACAGAATTTGCTGACATAATGGTTTAAGATATGATAAACATGATGTGCTGATTAAAATGTAATAAATACATTTAAAATGCCAAGCTGAGGGACTAAAAGTTAAGTAAGACACAAAGAGGGCCGAAAAAGAGGAAACGGAAAACCAGAAGACGTGAACTGAGGGTTGGTCCTTCCATGAGCATTTGAGGTAACTGGTAGCAAGGGATTTTGGTTTGAATGACTAGTGGGAACAGCAAACAGGGATCCAGGGGGCAGACCATTTGGAAAGGACCAGATTTTTCCTGTGTTGCTGTTTCCATTACTGTTCGTTTCTGTTCAACATATTTAAAACTGTGTTGATTAAGCTAAATGCCTGACAGAAGGAAAGGAAGAAAATAATGAAAGAAAGGAGGCATAAATGAAGATTTGTTTTTGTGTGGATCTATTTAGATGAAACATAGTATTTAAAGTACTTTTTGAGGACTTACTAATACTGTAAATTGTTTTCTTTTTGTAGTTGAGAATGTAATCTTGTTTTCATTTAATAAGATCCTCAAACTATCATTTAGCTTTTTTTTTCTAAAAAATGACATTTGAAGAACATGATTTATAACTTATTAATGAATCACTTTTTGGCCATTCCAATAAAAAAAATTCAGAGGTAGAACAAAAAATAAAAACACTGAAAATCACTGAATATTACTTGGCTCATTTCTGATTTTGCTTTTGACCTTGTGAAAGTTTCATCTACCTTTAAACTCTTTGCTCTTCAAAAGTGGAGCTTTTATCCCCCAGAACTTTTTCAAAGAGGATATATCTAATGTACTGCCTCAAACAGTTTGTGGGATGAAGCAGAATATGAATTATTAAATAAATAACATCTAATGTTTATAGTCTGGAATAAAAACATTATGGATGGAAGGAGAAAACTCTTTCAGTTCTATTTTGAATCCCTGAAATGAAATTTTCTCATCTGTGATTCCATTCTCCTCCTGACTTTTAAGAATCATAAGATTTCATCATAATGAAACTTTATGATTATCTGTTCTTAATAAGAGAGGATCAGAGTAAGTGTGTGAGGAAAACATTAACAATTTTTTTGTTTTTGTTTTTCCTTTATAGACTCAATTAAAATGTTACTTAAATTTTATTGGAACAGTAGTTTATACTTTTGCAGAGTGAGCATTTTAAGCTGCATAAGTAGGTGCTGAGAAATAGACTGATTATTCTACGTACTCTTAAGCCAATAAACATGTTGAGACTTTTCACTATTCAATAATCTAAGAGAAATGTCTGTTTGGGCAAAGTTTTATCTAAAAGTTAACAAAATAGAAAAAATCAACATAAAACATCAAATTGCATAGTAATTATGTCACTTATTTTGGAAAGCCATATTTTTTTACATAAGGGATTAGCAGTATCTATATCTCTCTATATCTATGCCTATTTCTACATGTATATCTCTATCTAGCTTTTTACTTTATATTCTCTTTATATTCTAGTTGTATTAGAGTGTCTGCTTGCTGCTGCTGCTGCTGCTAAGTCGTTTCAGTCATGTCCGACTCTGTGCGACCCCATAGATGGCAGCCCACCAGGCTCCCCCGTCCCTGGGATTCTCCAGGCAAGAACACTGGAGTGGGTTGCTATTTCCTTCTCCAATGCATGAAAGTGAAAAGTGAAAGTGAAGTCGCTCAGTCATGTCTGACCCTCAGCAACCCAATGGACTGCAGCCTTCTAGGCTCCTCCATCCATGGGATTTTCCAGGCAGGAGTACTGGAGTGAGGTGCCATTGCCTTCTCCGAGAGTGTCTGCTTTACTCACATATAAAAAGATAAGTTTTCACTGTCACCTGTCTGTGTACAATTTGAGCTATAGGGTTTTCATTACGGGATAATTTTTAACTTTCCTCATTTCTCTTTCTTCTGGGCTGCATGTTCTAGACTTTGTGGTTGAAGTTAGCACAAGAATTTCCAGCTTCAGTCTCTGAACACTTCGGATGACCCATAATCCCAGGAACTGGATGTTTCTTCCCTTAAGAGACATACTTAGTCACCTTCAGAATTTTATTTTTACCCTGATTCATTAAAATATGTTTCTCCTGGTGAATGCCAGAGAAAGTGATGTTATTTTTTTTTTGTTTGAGAAAAACTCACTATTTTATTATTTATGGGTATGTCTAGGGTAGGCTATTGGGAAACATATGGCAGGGCAAGGCCTCAGCATTTCCAAAGAGATAATAAACACATACTTCAAAAGACTGAGTTTATAGAAGCCAATGAAATTTTAAATCAAAGAGAACATTCATCTATAGATTCTGATTACAATTGTCTCTTAATCACTTGTCTCACACCTTCTCTTGTCTTCCCCTGGGTTGTTGAGGCTCCTGAGACAATTTCCTCAGTTACATTTCAGGTAGATCTTACCACTTTGAGTGACACTCAGAGGAGGTATTCCATTCATCAATCAGGGATCTATCATTAAGCAAGAACTTTTCCTCAAGTAAGGCACTAATAGAGCATGAAACTCTTTAGGTGAGTTTCACATATAAATTTCAGTTAAATTGTATTCATAGATAACAAGGCTTAGTCATTCAGGTTAGCCTTCAGTTTCCATTAACATTTTTTTACTCAATCAAAAGTGAACTTAATTCAGTTTTATTGTGTTATATCAAGGCTACCTGATGTGAAGAGTCGATTTATTAGAAAAGACCCTGATTCTGGGAAAGACTGAGGCAGAAGGAGACGGGGATGACAGAGGATGAGATGGTTGGATGGCATCCCTGACTCAATGAACATGAGTTTGAGCAAACTCCAGGAGATGGTAAAGGACAGGGAAGTCTGGTGTGCTTCAGTCCATGGAGTCATGGAGAGTTGGATATGACTGAACAATTAAACAATATTAAGTGTAGAATTGGCTCATTTCATTTGAAGGCTTTCCCACAAATATGAGTTGTATATTGACACATAAGCTCTTATCCTTAGTTTCTTCTACTGTAAAGGATCTTCTAATTTTTTTTTTAAAAGGACATTTTCCAATATACCTATAAAGGAAATAGTAAGGCAAATATTCATTTTTATCCATCATCCAGCTTCAACAATTATCAGCATTTTGACAGTCATGTTTCATAGACCACTCCCCAACATTTTCTTCTCTTTTTAAAAAAAAAAACTGAAGCATTTTAAAGAAAACCTTGAATAGTCTTTCCTCCCAGAGGTTCATTAGCATGTGTATCTAATGGATAAGAACCTTTGTAAAAAGACCCACATTGCAACATTATCCAAAGTTAAAAGGAATTAAAAAAATTTTATTACTACCCATCCATTTGGACCTAATTATCTTAAAGATGTCCTTTAGAGCTCATTTGCTAGAATCAGGATCCAAATGTGGTCCACATGTTGCTTTTTTAAATTACTGTTTTTTTTCCCCTTGTCATTGATTTGTTGGAGAAATCAGGTTTTTTTCTTTGTAACATGTCCTAAATTTGGTTTATTGCTTCCAGTGATGTCATTTTTCTTATCCTACTTTAATCCATACATTCTGCATTCTCCTAGTAAGATCTTGAGGCTTAATTAGGTTTAGATTTAATTTGTGGAAATGGTAAGAGTGTTTCAGAGAACATCATATCAAGAATTACATGATTTATGGTTGTCTCACTTTCAGTGATGCTTAAGCTCATTAGTGGGTTGAGAGAATGCCAAAGTGATTCTTTTTAAAAAAATTCTTTGTCAAATTTCATTTGATGTTTTTAGTATCATCATTGTCAAGCTCCATTATTTCATTAGGTGGTATGAGATGATAATTTTACTGTTCTATCAACCATTTGCATTTATTAACCTGAATACTTCTTTAACGAAAGAATTTTCACACACCAACTGTTTTCTTATCTTGAAATACAATTTGTTAATGAAAGGCTGTATGAATGATTGATTCATTTACTTTATTACTGAATTTTCAAAATAATGAGTTCATATCTTGGTAAGTCCCATGTGTTGTGGGTATTTAGAGGTGGTCAGTGTGTTGAACTCATGGATTTTACATGTTTAATGTATTTGTTTTTTCAAAAAGTTTAATATTTTAACATTTCTTGCAGGGCTAGTCTGATGGTAATAAATTCCCCCAGGTTTTGTCAGAACAAATTTTTATTTCACCTTCACTCTTGAGGATAATTTTGCTGGTATAGAATTCTAGGTTGTTGTTGTTGTATGTGTGTGTTTTCTTTCAACATTGAGTATTTTATTCAACTTTCTTCCTGTTTGTGTAATTTCCTCTACAGATAAGATGTCACCTCTACCTGGGTTTTTCAATATTTTTTCTTTGTTTTTGTTTGTCTGCAGATTGACTGTGACATACTTAGGTGTGTTTTGTTGGTATTTACCCTGTTTGGTGTTTGTCTGAGTTTCTTGGTCCATGATTTGGTGTTTGTCATTAATTTTAAAAAAAGAAAACAACTTCCTAACCACTACTGCTTAAAACATTTCTTTTATATCCTTCTATTTTTATACTCCTCTGAGATCCTAGCCATGAGTATGTTCCACATTTCTTAATGTACCAGTTTTTTTTTTTCTTTTGTTTTTCTGTTTGAAAAGTTTCTATTGACATATCTTTAAGATCACTGAATCTTTCCTTGGACATGTTGAGTCTATTGATGAGTCTACCAAAACATTCTTCATTTTTGTCACTTTTTTTGTATAGTTTCTAGCATTTCCTTATGACTCTTTTTATATTTGGTATCTTTATACTTAGATTACTTTCCTGTCCTTGCATGTTGTCTACTTTTCCCATTAACCCAGAACATATCAGTCATAGTCATATTAAATTCCCTGTGTCATAATTCCAATATCTGTGTCATATCTGGGCCTGGTTCTAAAGCTCACTTTGTCTATACAAACTATATGTTTACTAACCTTCTGTTGTGCCCTATAATTTTTGTTGAAAATCAAACATGTTATATCAGGTAATAGGAAGCTGAGATAGCTTGGCCTTTATTGTGAGGATTTCTGTTAGCCTAGCTTAGAAGTAGGCTATGTTTAATGTATTCTGTCACTACAGGTGTCAGAGGCTTCAGATCCTCTAGTGTCATGGTTTATGCTGCTCCTCTTAGTGTTGACCTTCCGTACATACTCTTCCTGAGAGAAGGTTTGTGTCTTGCAGCTCTTGTAGCTATAATTCACTACTATTATGTGGGTGTGTGCTTAGTCGCTCAGTCATGTCTGATTCTCTGCGACCCTTTGGACTGTAGCCTGCCATACTCCTCTGTACACTGGACAAGAATACCAGAGTAGGTTGCCATTTCCCCCTCCAGGGTACCTTCGTGACCCAGGATATGAATCCATGGTCTCCTGTGTCTCCTGATTTCTGGCTGATTCTTTACCTGCTGAGCCATCCGACAAGCTCCCACTGCTATCATACTGGAGCTCTACTGGTGTGTGGAAAGGATGCTAAGGGGAAACATTCTATAGTCTTATGATTATAAACACATGTCTTTTTGTTGACGTGTGTCTCTGGGCATTGACTCAATTTGTCTTTTATTAGTTTCTTGCTTTCAGATAAAAGATATCCCAAGCCATCTTGTACATTGCCTTTGTCAAACATATATGGAACAGTTTCTTCAAAAAAGCTTGAAATAATTGTTAAAGAGCAAAACAAAACATATCCTTGATGAACATTGGCTAAGTTATTCCATGGTATACTGTTTCCAAATATATTCCAAGAACATGAGCTAAATTATTCCATGGTATATATTTCTAAGGCAAACCATTCAATATCACAGTAATCCAAGTCTATGCCCCAACCACTAATGTCAAGAAGCTGAGGTTGAATATTTCTATGATGACCTACTTCTAGAACTAACAACAAAAAAGGTGTCCTTTTCATTATAGGGGACTGGAATGCAAAAGTAGCAAGTCAAGAGATACCTGGAGTAGCAGGCAAGTTTGGCCTTGGAGTACAAAAATGAAGCAGGGCAAAGGCTAATAGAATTTAGCCAAGAGAACACACTGGTCATAGCAAAAACCCTCTTCTGACAACATAAGAGAAGACTCTATACATGGATATCACCAGATGGTCAACACCGAAATCAGACTCATTATATTCTTTGCAGCCAAATGTGGATAAGCTCTATAGAGTCAGCAAAAACAAGGCCGGGAGCTAACTGTGGCTCAGATCATAAACACCTTATTGCCAAGTTCAGACTTAAACTGAAGAAAGTAGGGAAAATCACTAGATCATTCAGGTATGAGATAAATCAAATCCCTTATGATTATACACTGAAAGTGACAAATAGGTATGTGGGATTAGATCTGATAGAGTGCCTTAAGAACTACAGGCAGAGGTTCATGACATTGTGCAGGAGACAGTGATCAAGAACATCCCCAAGAAAAACAAACAAAAAAGGAAAATGGTTGTGTGAAGATGCCTTAAAAATAGCTGAGAAAAGCAGAGAAGATAAAGGCAAAGGAGAAAAGGAAAAGATATACCTGTCTAAATGCAGTGTTCCAAAGTATAGCAAGGAGAGATAAGAAAGCCTTTCTCAGTGATCAATGCGAAGAAATAGAGGAAAACAATAAGATGGGAAAGATGAGATCTCTTCAAGAAAATTAGAGATACCAAGAGAATATTTCATGCAAAGTTGGGCACAATAAAGGACAAAAAAGCTATGGACCTAACAAAAGCAGAAGATATTAAGAAGAGGTGGCAAGAATACATAGAAGAACTGTACAAAGAAGATCTTAGTGACCCATATAACCACAATGGTGTGATCACTTACCTAGAGCCAGACTTCCTGGAATGCGAAGTCAAGTGGGCCTTAGAAAACATCACTATGAACAAAGCTAGTGGAGGTGATGGAATTCCAGTTGAGCTATTTCAAATCCTGAAAGATGATGCTGTGAAAGTGCTGCACTCAATATGCCAGCAAGTTTGGAAAACTCAGCAGTGGCCACAGGACTGGAAAAGGTCAGTTTTCATTCTAATCCCAAAGAAAGGCAATGCCCAAAATGTTCAAACTACTGCACAATTGCACTCATCTCACACGCTAGCAAAGTAATGCTCAATTCTCTAAGCTAGGCTTCAACAGTATGTGAATCAAGAACTTCCAGATGTTCAAGCTGGTTTTAGAAAAAGCAGAGGAACCAGAGATCAAGTTGCCAACATCTGCTGGATCATAGAAAAATCAAGAGAGTTCCATAAAAACATCTACTTCTGCTTCATTGACTACACCAAAGCCTTTGACTGTGTGAATCACAACAAACTGTGGAAAATTCTTAGAGAGATGAGAATACCAGATCACCTTACCTGCCTCCTGAGAAATCTGTATGCAGTTTAAGAAGCAAGAGTTAGAATGGGACATGAAACGACAGACTGGCTCCAAAGTGGGAAAGGAGTACGTCAAGGCTGTATTATTGTCACCCTGTTTATCTAACTTATATGCAGAGTACACCATGAAAAAACGCTGGGCTGGATGAAGCATAAGCTGAAATCAAGATTGCTGGGAGAACTATCAACAACCTCAGCTATGCAGATGACACCATCCTATGGCAGAAAGGGAAGAGGAACAAAAGAACCTCTTAATGAAAGTGAAAGAGGAAGGTTAAAAAGCTGACTTAAAAAAAGCTCAACATTCAGAAAACTAAAAGCATGGCATCTGGTCCCACCACTTCATGGCAAACAGATGGGGAAACAATGGAAACTAACAGAGAATTTATTTTCTTGGACTCCAAAATCATTGAAGATGGTGACTGCAGCCATGAAATTAAAAGACACTTGCTCCTTGGAAGAAAAGCTATGCTGCTAAGTTGCTTCAGTAGCGTCTGACTCTGTGTGACCCCATAGATGGTAGCTCACCAGGTTCCCCCATCCCTGGGATTCTCCAGGCAAGAACACAGGAGTGGGTTGCCATTTCCTTCTCCAATGCAGGAAAGTGAAAAGTGAAAATGAAGTCGCTCAGTCGTGTCCAACCCTTAGCGACCCCATGGACTGCAGCCTACCAGGCTCCTCCGTCCACGGGATTTTCCACGCAGGAGTACTGGAGTGGGGTGCCAAAGCAGAGACATTACTTTGTCAACTAAGTCCCGTCTAGTCATAGCTATGGTTTTTCCAGTAGTCATGTACAGATGTGAGAGTTGGACCATAAACAAAGCTGAGTGCCAAAGAATCGATGCTTTTGGACTCTGGTGTTGGAAAAGACTCTAGAGAGTTCCTTGGAGATCCAACCAATCAATCGTAAAGCAAATCAGTCCTGAATAATCATTGGAAGGACTGATGCTGAAGCTGAAGCTCCAATATTTTGGCCACCTGATGTGAAGAACTGAGTCATTTGAAAGGACCCTGATGCTGGGAAAGATCGAAGGTAGGAGGAGAAGGGGACGACAGAGGATGAGATGGTTGGATGGCATCACCGACTTGATGGATGTGAGTTTGAGCAAGCTCTGGGAGTTTGTGATGAACAGGAAGCCTGGCTTGCTGGAGTCCATGGG
Organism: Ovis aries; assembly: GCF_016772045.2. NCBI lineage: Eukaryota > Metazoa > Chordata > Mammalia > Artiodactyla > Bovidae > Ovis > Ovis aries. The sequence continues at coordinate 55,991,576 of NC_056059.1, read as the reverse complement.
GTTTGAAGAGTTGGACATGACTGAGTGACTGAACTGAACTGAATACATAATCCATTGATAGTTATTATATTTACTGATATTTGTTTAATAATTCAGTAATGTTTATTGAGCACTTACTCTGTGCCCACACTGTTCTGGGTCTGAAGGTTTATCAGTGAACAATACAGGACATTTGCATTCATTGCACTTCATTATCAAAACGACAAGCAAAACACAATAAACACCTATAAAAAAAAGTAAAATAATTTTGTTGCCCATTGCTAGGTGTCATGAAAGAAAGGAAAAAATAGAGCTGCATAAGAAGGCCAAAAATGGGTGCATGCATATGGTCTGTTACAATTTTTAATAAATTGATCTGAGTGATCTTATTGAGTGACAACTGTGTTAAACTTGAGATGGGTGAGGGGTTAAGCCATGCTGATACCTGAAAAAGAGTGTTCTAGACATATTCTACTGGCCCATATCCAACCATTTACTACCTATCCTATTAAATATGGATGGCAAAATTTCTCTATGTTTGGAATTAGGTTTCAGTGAGGTGTCACACTAGATATTTATGTAACATTTTGGAGACCTGAAGCACTAAAAAGTTAAGAAATTTAGGCTATAGCATTTGGTATTTTCTGCTTAGAACAGTAAGAAGTCCTAATTTGTAAAAGAAGGAAAACAGTTATGTTATATAAAGTACTTTTCTTATATTTAAGGAGCATTTTAGAAAACATTTCCAAATAATTTTTACTGGATGTGTCTACAATGAACTGAAAGTGATACCATGCCTTGGATCACCAGTTTTTGAAATTTCCTTTTCAGTCATATTTAATTGAAGAAAATGTTCTTGTTAAATAAAGTTCTTTCATGTGCATCAAGAGAACTATGAAAGATCACTAATTGTGATCTCTAATGTAAGAAAATAATGAGACTTAATTATTAAACTAAAAATGAAGCTGCTGTATATAATTTTCTTGTAAATGAGAATAAGTAAAATAAAATCAAGTTTCTTAGTATAACCTTGGAAAGGGTGGAATCCTGAGAAACCAGAAGGATGAGACGATCTAAAGGAACATCATGAATCAAAAAAGAAAAGTTTTCTGAGCTGAAAACAATAAGATAAAAGCATCAAAAGTACATTATAGTTAACATTTTTCTCATGTATTTTTCTACTTGAACATTTTAACATATCTTTTGAAGTTGCATATGTTAATTTACAATGTTTGAAATTGGAATTTTAATGAGTCCAGTCATAATACTCCTTCATACATAAAAGTCAAAAGACCTTAATATATAGTACCTTGTTAATTAGCTACAATTCTAAGTTTTAGAAAAGGGAGAGCTTATTATCCAAATGAGAATTAGAGAGGTTAAAATTTTCGCTTATAATAAAGTGAGATAATAAAGTTGATTCTCACTTATAATAAAGCTGAAAGTAGAAATCATATCTTATTGCTCCTGGTCTAGGGAATTCTTGTTTAAAAAAAAAAAAATCCTTTCTTATGTAAAGTGGTTCTTTTCCAAAATGTCAGCCTGGGTCACTGGTACTTTTAAAGCAGATGAAGGTGGTTTGGGAGGCAATGGGATAATAATGTGGACTGGGATAAAGATTGACTGGAACTTACACCTGAAAGATCCCCTTACAGATGACCAGAGCAAGAGACTGTTATGTACAGATGTTACCTGTTCCTAGCCTTGCTTTGTTCCCCGTTCTTCACACTGAAAAGTGAAAGTGAAAGTTGGTCACACTGTCATGTCCAACTCTGCGATCACATGGACTGTAGCCTGCCAGGCTCCTCTGTTCATGGACTTCTCCAGGCTACAGTACTGGAGTGGGTTGCCATTTCCTTCTCCAGGGGATCTTCCCAGCCCAGGGATCAAACCTGGGTCTCCTGCATTGCAAGCGGATTCTTTACCAACTGAGCAACTAGCCACACAATCTATTGTAACCAGTTCAATTTTCAATTCTTATTAAGAAAACGATCTCTGCAGCAAAGGCACTGCTTCCAAACTGCCGCTCTTAAAATGCATACTTAATGACCAGGAGAATAGAAATAACTGAAGTTCTAGTTCAAAAGTAATGAATACTCTTACTCATGTGTATAAATCTGTGGTTGTTGGTCGTGGATGAATACTGTGTTATGTTATGAAGAATTCTGACACTGAGCTCAGGGGGAACGAGTTTGAGGGTCAGTTATTGATATCTTCCATGAGTGCAAAAGGAGGAGTTTGCTATTGCGGATAGAGTCTTTTTCCAGAGGTAAGAAATACTTCAAGGCAAAGACAGATAAGCAGGGAAGAGGCAAAGAAAGGTGGCAAATTTAGTCCACTTAGACTACAGCTTTAGCACTGAGTCTTTGGAAGTCATGGCTATGGGTCCCTTAGAGTCAGCAGAAGGATAATTCTAACTACAAATTTTGCTGAGAGCTGCTCTTTTCTTCAGCTTTTCTTGGATTATTCACTTTTAGGTTGAGTGTTTTTTTTTTTTTTTTTTTTTACAATTGCAATAACTTTGTGTTAGTTTTTAAATTTTTTAAAAATACGTTTACTAAAATCTCATATGCATTTCACCACAAACGTGTGATTAGACCAGGCAAGACTCGATATACATTTTCTCATCAAAGAGAGAAAAATATAAAATTAAACTATCTGCCCATATATCAGGAGAAGAACCACAATTTCTTAATATAGATTATTGTGTCTTTTCCCCATGATTAAATCCTTGTCTCAATATATTTTTCAGGACACCCAAAATACTGTGCCAGTTGATACTTTGCTCTAAAGAATTCATTATTTCTTTTCAGTGAAACAGAACACTTAAAATGAAATGCTGCTGCTGCTGCTGCTGCTAAGTCGCTTCAGTTGTGTCCAACTCTGTGCGACCCCATAGATGGCAGCCCACCAGGCTCCCCCATCCCTGGGATTCTCCAGGCAAGAACACTGGAGCGGGTTGCCATTTCCTTTTCCAATGCATGAAAGTGAAAAGTGAAATACTCATCTTTTACTGAAAATTTCTAACATGTTTGATGTGACAAGATAGGAAGAGGAAAAATGTTGAAAGGACAAAATCCTTTAGGTCTCCAAAGATTGCAAAATAAATTGCTACAAACCACCGAAAATACAAAATAAAAAGTACAATATCTATAAAAATATGGGGACATATATAAGAACCAAGCTTCACTTCCACTGGAACCTGCTCAATAGCTGAAAAACATTCATTGAAAAATTGTTACAGCTGTCAAAATTATACACAATTCACCTTTATCAAGAAAATCTGAATGTCAGCTTCTAAATGACATTGGTTTATAGAAATGGAGTAGGTGTTTTCTAACAGAAATAGTATCCCAAATACATTGTTTCCTAATGGAACATCAATATACTGTAATTCCTTTTTACTCTTTCCTAATGTCCCTTTACTCTAGTTCATTAATCTTTATAGTCAAGTCTTGATCAGTGGTCCTAATTCTAGACTGTTTTCAATGGGGAATAATGAGGTAATAATAATGAGGTAGTATTAATTATCATTTATGATTCAAAATTCAGTACTATAAGGAGGATAACTATTGCTTCTCTTTGAGTTTTCTCTCCCTGTGCCTGTTTCTGCTCCCTCCTAGGAATCTTTTTTTTTTTTTTTCAATTTCTTCCTTGGTTTGACAGTGTTTCTTCCCTAGGATCAAAACCTGATTCCGTTTTAACAAAAATTTTTGCTGTATAGTTATGGGCATATTTCTTGTTGCAATTATGGATTCCATTACAAAGCTGATCAACAACTTATGTTTATATTTTATAGAAATAGAATATTTTTAAATGAAAAGGAAACAGGAGACATTTCAGTTTCATTGACATTAATTAGAAAGATTATTCTAAATTAAAGCAAGGAACCAAAGAAAAATATTTCAATGAAATTTCAAAATGAATGGCTGATATTCTATCTTATTGGAGAAAATGGATAATAATTTTGTGTCCTGGATTAATTATATAATTGTGCCAGCAAAAATGTTTGTAATATATGTTGATAGAAAGTTGTTTATTTTTCTCAAAAATATTTATGTAGGCCAGTTGGATATCTTGCCTCATCTCCTATTCAAAATCATGAAATGATCTTGGGAATATATAATTAGAAACAAAATCTTACCCTGATTCAAAAGACCTCTCCACTCAATTTTATTATTGAATAACAATGAAACCAGAATGTGATGCACACCACAGACAAAGATAGAAATCTCATCCTTTTATATAGACAAGCAGATATAGTCCATTGCATACATGGTTCAAGATAAATAATAACTGGCCCTGATGTGAGAGGACTTCACAATACCATTCGTAACACATAATTCATCTTAAATCTACCTGGTAAGTGGGATGATCATCTGCGATGGCTAGTTGCCTTTATCTGGAGAAGGAAAAAGCTCTCATGTCTTATGGCAGGAAGTAGTTTTGCAACCTGGAGCTAGTGACACACAGAAGTTCGGCTTCTACACTCACATAGAAAGTGGGATGTAGAGACGCTTCTCTAATTGTTACATTCAAAGAGATAAGTCCGAGGGCTTCCAGGAAGACCTAGGTCAAATCTGACAAAGGCTTCTTAAGTCTTCAGAGGGATTTATGTACATTTCAAAGAGAGAAAAAGTACACACAAGTACTTCTAAGGTAAATACACTTATGAAAAAGAAAGAAAATGTTTGTTATTTTCAAGAGGGGAGTTAAGTCTCTTATTTTTAATTTGTCTTTGTCCTTGTAACCTCTAGACTCTGATACTGATATCTACTTCCTCTATAGTGCTTGTATCACAAAGGGGTCTGGCACATTAAAACTGTTGAATCTCCTCCCATGTTAGAGATGGAAGGATATTAATGGAGTTCAATCAGGTTATTTTTTTCAGAGCATGAAGAGATAATCAGTGTAATATACTGATTTTAACTACTGGAAAAAAATAGGCAACCAGGTGATTGAAAAAGAGAAGAAAAAAACATACAATTCTTTTCAATTACTTCACACAGTTAGAAGCCTGCCATGAATTGAAATCAACACCCAAGAGTTCAGATAATTGCCACCTCTTTTTTCATTTTTGATGCATTTTCAAGTCTCCTAAAATCAAATATTCAAATGACAATTTTTAAAAGATTTATTCTCTAAAGCCCATAAATCAGATTATTTGCAGTTTGTGGCTTGATTTATGAGATTAAAATGCTTGGAAATCATTACTCTAATTTCTACTAGGCATTTTCTACTTGATTATTTTTTGTGTAGCTTTGGGTTCTGCTTTTAAGTAGTTCTGGATTGGGGTTCTGTTTTTAAGTATTTCTGCCCTCTCTCTCTCTTTCACCATTTCTCTCTCTGTATAATTTCCACCTCCACACTGGAGAAGATATCAAACCACTGCACAACTTAATTCTATCCACCACAAAGGCAGTCAAATCTTCCCCGAAACATTTCTGAAATATATAATCAACTGATGGGTTAACTACAATTTATTTACAATTTAATGAATTTTTCAAGCAGCAATTGTATTTTTTCATTGTTGCAATGGTATACATAATTTATATCTTGTTCCTAAGCCTAACAAATGTGTTTTCTGGAGATAAGAGGTCTATTACCACTATGTTTGTTCTCTGCATAGCCAAAATTTTATGAATATTACTTACAATATATTTGCTAATTATTTCCCCCTTTTAATTATGGACTTAGACTCAATTTTGCTTGCTGAAATTCCTGTCTCTGATTTGTTACTTTGGTAATTTTATGTGATCAGATTTGAATCACAGTAACTTACTAACTTAATGTAGAATGAATCTTGCCCTCCCCAGTTTCAGTTCACATTACTTGACAATTTAAGAGCAGTCATATGCAAAATTTCATCGTTGATGGGAAATGAAACAATGTAAAATGTTAGCTTGATTCCATGACTTTTCGAAATCTTATCCTTGAGAATGGCATATTTTGGAATTTAGTTTCTATTTCTTTATTCACTAGTAAATCTCAGAAACAAAGTTGATGAAAAACTTCCTTTAAATTCAAGAGGTTAATCATCAAGATGTACATATTTAAGTGAAATTTTCTATGAAGCACAGAAATATAATAGCAGTGGTCATCTGGTATGTGTTTTACAATATTTTATAAAAGACATGAAATAACTCCTTAGGAAAGTAAGTTTTCATAGGGCAAATATATCAGAGTAATTGTCTTACATTTTTTCCATATTTATCTAGTATTTTACCAGATATGTATCCTCAGTATATTTTCAGTAACAATTGTGTTATTTCTTAAGCTGTATAACAAGAAAGGCTTAACTACTAATATTTATTATAATAATAAAAGTTTTCACTTGTTCAACTCTCCCTATATACTAGATGTTTTTCCAAGTGCTTCCATGCGTTATCTCTTAAATCTTTATGATACTCTATGAAGGACAAGCCCCCAAAACTATTACAGATGAGGAAATTGAGGTTCAGAATGGTGGGGTGGCTGCACAAGCCCAGGTACACTAAGTGCTGGGATTTGAACACCAGCCCAGGATTGTCTGCATAAGCACCACTGATCTTAGCCAATATATTAACTGCTTAATGTATAAATTGCCAGTCTGGGTAATCTATAATCAATTAAATGAGAGAGTAAACTGGAAACCTATAGAGAATCAATAAATATTGTTTCCCTTCTTGATTCTTCTCCTGTATTCTCCAGAGATCATCTTGTATCTTTCCCTCCTTTTGGCATCACAGGAAAAAAATCCCAACTATGGTTCTTTACTCAGTTCTGGCTTGCATTCTGGGCTTCAAAATGTGTCATGTCCTTTCATCCTCATAACCATTTGATGTATGTTAAATGGTTCTTAAAATTGTTCTTACAGAGAATTATAACCCAAATTGCTTAAACAAATTGACTAAGATTTTTGAACTCCATCTAGTGATTTTTCCTTTCTGACTGTGTGATGGTTCATTTTATGTGCCAACTTGCAGTATGTTTTTGGGTGCCATTAACATTTAAATGAATGAAAGTTGAGTAAAGCAGATTGCCCTCCATGATTAGAAGTGGGCCTCATCCAATCAGCTGAAGGAAAGCCTAAATAGAAAAAAGAATGGGCTCCTGGAGCAAGAGGCAATTCTCCAGCAGATTGTCTTCAAACTTTATCTGCATCACTGGTTCTCCTGGATATCCAGATTGCCAGCCAACATTGTAGATTTGGGATTTGTCAGACTCTAAATTCATGTGAGCCAATTTTTATACATGTTCTATTGATTGTGTTTCTCTGAGAATCCTGACTAATATACACACTGGGTTTTGGCATGAATAATTAATGTTAGAAAACTTGGTAATAGGTAGCAGGTCATATACTACTCCCTATATTCTTGCCTGGAGAATCCCAGGGACGGGGGAGCCTGGTGGGCTGCCGTCTATGGGGTCCCACAGAGTCAGACACGACTGAAGTGACTTAGCAGCAGCAGCATTGACCCCTCCTGGGGACTTCCATGGGGCTTCCTAGGTGGCACAGTGACAAAGAATACACCTGCAAATGCAGAAGACACAGGAGACACAGGTTTGTGTGTTTCCCTGGGTTGGGAAATTTCCCTGGAGCAGGAAATGACAATCCACACAGTATTTTGCCTGGAAAATCTCATGGACAGAGAAGCCTGGTGGGCTCCAGTCCATTGGGTCACAAAGAATCAAACATGATTGATCTACTGAGCACACTTGGAGACTTCCAATAAGGAATATACTTGATTCTTCTAAATGTGACTTTTGGTTTAAAAAAGAATTTAATAGTAATAAATGTTTAGAGGAAAATATTACTTGAGCAATAATCATTCAGTTACAAATGCAAACAAATTATATGCAAGAAACACCCTTTATAAAAAGTGTGAAAATATTTAGGAGAGCTCAACTTACAATATATTGGTTTTTAATAAAAGCGTTTTAATTAGGTGCTGGGTAACTGAACATAAGGACTTCCCTGGTGGCTCAGACGGTAAAGCGTCTGTCTACAATGTGGGAGACCTGGGTTTGATCCCTGGGCTGGGAAGATCCGCTGGAGAAAGAAATGGCAATCCACTCCAGTACTATTGCCTGGAAAATCCCATGAACAGAAGTAGGCTACAGTCCATGGGGTCGCAAATAGTCAGACACAACTGAGCAACTTCACTCACTCACTTAACTGAACATAACAAATAATGTAGTAGTTAGATGTTTATATCAGTCTATCACATTTTGCACAGTCGTGCCTTGGTCTTTTACTATTACAAATTCGAAGAAGTTTCCCAAGTATTCTTACTAGATGTTGTTGTATATTTATTGGAAATTTTCTCAAAATGATCAATATAAGCACATAAAAGAATAGTTTAAACACTCTCTTTATGAAAAGGGAGTAGTAGTTTCATCCCTTGGATTTGTTGTGGACAACAGCCAATATATGCATGCCTTTCACTTTTACTGGGGCCAAATTTGTAAATTATAAAAGTGGCAGTGCATTTGTTAAATTCATGATTCAAAAACAAACAAGGGATAGAAATTCAATTTAAATACTATGTATATATACACATAATATACCTTAGAAAGGTTGAATAGCACAAAAACTGGATGTAAATCTATTGAAACAAGAGCTATGGAGTGGATTCACAGAACAGAATAGGAGAAACCAAATAAAATGTCTATTTTTTAATTATAATAAAATCTAGAATATTAGAGTTTAAAAAGAGGAAGTCTAAGATCAGAAAGGCTGTATATTGTCACCCTGCTTATTTAACTTATATGCAGGGTACATCATGAGAAACCCTGACTGGGAGAAACACAAGCTGGAATCAAGATTGCCGGGAGAAATATCAATAACCTCAGATATGCAGATGACACCACCCTTATGGCAGAAAGTGGAGAGGAACTCAAAAGCCTCTTGATGAAAGTGAAAGAAGAGAGTGAAAAAGTTGGCTTAAAGCTCAACATTCCGAAAACGAAGATCATGGCATCCGGTCCCATCACTTCATGGGAAATAGATGGGGAAACAGTGGAAACAGTGTCAGACTTTATTTTTGGGGGGCTCCAAAATCACTGCAGATGGTGACTGCAGCCATGAAATTGAAAGACACTTACTCCTTGGAAGAAAAGTTATGAGCAACCTAGATAGTATATTCAAAAGCAGAGACATTACTTTGCCGACTAAGGTCCGTCTAGTCAAGGCTGTGGTTTTTCCTGTGGTCATGTATGGATGTGAGAGTTGGACTATGAAGAAGACTGAGCGCCAAAAGAATTGATGCTTTTGAAGTGTGTTGTTGGAGAAGACTCTTGAGAATCCCTTGGACTGCAAGGAGATCCAACCAGTCCATTCTGAAGGAGATCAACCCTGGGATTTCTTTGGAAGGAATGATGCTATAGCTGAAACTCCAGTACTTTGGCCACCTCATGCGAAGAGTTGACTCATTGGAAAAGACTCTGATGCTGGGAGGAACTGGGGGCAGGAGGAGAAGGGGACGACAGAGGATGAGATGGCTGAATGGCATCACTGACTCGATGGACGCGAGTCTGAGTGAACTTTGGGAGTTGGTGATGGACAGGGAGGCCTGGCATCCTGCGATTTATGGGGTCGCAAAGAGTCGGACACAACTGAGTGACTGAACTGAACTGAACTGAAGATCAGAAAAGAGTATATTCATGTAAAAGTAATTATGATAAAAATTAAAAATAGTGATAATATCATTTGAATGGATTTTTCAGGAAAAGTATCCATGTGGATACTAAGATCTGAAATATTGGTTAAGGAGTAGAAGAACAACTATACTGAATGGATACATAAAAGAAAAAGAATCACTATACTGCTATTTGAAATTACAGTAAAAGAAAACAGAAAAAAGGTGGTGGACAGATGATTATCAAATAAACATTTTAAAAGGTCTCCTGATCTGAAAAAAGACTTGAAACATCAGATCAAAAGTTGTAAGGGAGTACCCGGCAAATTTAGTGAAAATAGATACCTTTTATATCCAGCAGATAAGATGGGTTGCTTTCAAATGATATAATGAGGTTGGTGTTAGATTTTTTTTTAATCCTGATCACTGAGGGTTAGAAATCAATACAGCAACATCAGCAGCTTTAAAAGAAAAGAAGTCTAGGGCCTAAGAAATCCTTATTTGTTGCAAGTGCAAGAGAAAGAGATTCTCTGACATGCAAGGACATGAAAATTATACCCCCTAAGTAGTCATCCTGAAAAAAATTTACTTGAAGATATATCTAGCTAATGGAAACATGCATCAAAATAAATTCTTCAAGAAGGGAAGTAAATGTATAGAAAATTATGGTGAACCATTCAATCAGGAAAAAGTAATATAGAAATAATTATTGTTAATATGATAAAACAATGAGAATTTTAATGCAAAAGTATTAATAATTTGCAACTGACTAAAGTGATTTAAATGAAAATAACATGAAGGAATCAGTAAAAGGAGGGCAATTCTCAGTTAATATCAGAAGTCAGTAATTTATAAGTAATCACTTGATATTCATTTTTCAAAACAATAAAGCCCATGTTTCTAAGACTAAATGCAATCAGAATCATCTGGACAAGTTATCAAGCATATGTGTTGCCAAGACTCATCCCAGATCTTCAGAAACAAAATGTGAGATGTGGGAATCAATGCTTACTACAATTTTTTACCCCCCTGTATCAGGCATATAAACACAGGCTTAACATGGATCACAGTAGTTCTGGGAGGCAACCAATCAAATCTTCTGTAAGAGAACTGCAGATCCTTATCCTACTGTGTAGCTTAATTTTTTTCCCTTATCTTCCCTTCGGCAATTGATAGGAGTAGGGAAGAAAGAAAACTATGTTTATCTGTAGCATTTAAAAGTTCTCAGAAGATAACACATTAAAATAGGGGCAAGAGTATATATTGTGTTCAAAAATTCTATGAAGATTCTTTAATTATTTTCTTCTTTCTATTGAAAACTTTACTGAGAGAAGAGAGACTGTCTTTGAAGGCCTCAAAAGATGTAAGCAAACAAACTTGGAATGGACATCACAATTGATCCCACAACGATGAATAAAATGAGGTTAAGTAGTTTGCAATTTGTGGTGTCAGTGGTCAATCTCCAGGGGAAATAATACAAGAGGTCAGAACACCTTCTCCTGAGGCTGTTATAAATTTTAGGTATTGGTGCAACATCAGAGATTGGCTATAAGTTACAGGTAAAAAATCCTATGTTTGCTTCATGATCAGGTATACACTGGGATGTACCTTTGCAGACAGTTGAAGATGGAAAATGTAAGTTCCTCAGGGAACAAATCATCAATGCATTTTTGAAAAGGGCAGAGCTGCTAACACAAATACAGCTAAACTCTAAATACACAAAGCTCTTGAAGCTTATTTCTTACACAAGCAACAATCTAAAAACAGTGCTATTGGTTGGTTAGTGGCATTCCTCCACTTGGTGACACAAGCACTGGAACTTTCTATTGTATGGCTCTGCCATCCCTTAGAGCTTCATTAGAGTCAGCATCCAACTGGCAAAACTGGGGAATGAGAATTTCTCTACAAGAAGCACTAAAGACAACAATTAGAACCAAAGAGGCATAATTCCTTAAAACATAATTCCTGAAACATAATCCTTGGCTAGATAGCCTCCAACAGCTAGCCATCCCTGCTGGACAATATAAAAATCTTAGATTGCACTTTTTTGACATCCTGAAACTTCCATCTAATTACACTGAAGTGTCCAAATTAATCCTAATTCTCTGGAAAGAGAACTCTGGAAAGAGTGTGCATCCCAACAAATGCGGACTAAAATCTTATAAAATTAAAAAAACAAAAGCAGGAATGTTTTCATTGAAAAATAGGTAAAGGACCCATATTTACAGAAAGAAAGAAATCAAAATGGGACATAAGAAACCTTATATTCAATATCAATAAAACCACAAAATGTAAAGACTCCTCCTTCTCAAACTGACATAATATGTAAGCTAGTTAATAGTCAATGTCAGCGAGGTTGTATTATCCATTCTTATCCATACCTCATTTTTTCTTTTTAGAAAGTAGATAGTTTTTTTGCTTACTGAAGAATAACAAAAAATATGAATCTAGAATTTTAAAATAATGTGTTATCCTTCGACTGAGTAAATTCACTTCCAGCCACCTACCCTAAGGAAATCAACAGATGTCAATCATGATTTATGAATAAAGGCATTCAATGCAGCATTATTTATAATAATGAAAAATTGGTGAAAAACCCCAGTTGTAGTAAAATGAAAAAATAAATTTTGTTACAGCCATATTGTGGGCTGTCACTCACTTATGCAATTATGTATTTCAAAGCACTTATATATGAAAAAATGGTCACAATATAATATTAACTGGAAAGGTAAACCATAAGCTCATATATATGAGATACATTGTATACATAAAATGTATCTCATATATATGATATGATATATAGATTATCAACTTAATAGAAAGTAAAACCAAAAATGAATAATCTGTATTAAAGCAATACATATAGAAGAAAAATATCTAGTAAAATGTTTGCTAAAATATTAATGACTTTCTTTTTCAGGTTTTAATATTAGTAGTGATAAATCTTTTTCTTTTATCTGTTTCTATATTTCCCAGAATTTCTATTGTTAACATGTATCTTTATCATTTAAAATATATGTTAAAGAATACAACACTTTATAGAGTCATAAAAATTTAAGTTTGGAATCAACTTTAGATGTTAAATATTCTGAACTTCTACTCAATGCAGTAATGCTTTCCATACCACATTAAATCATCACTGACTAGTGCTAGTCACAAAAATAGTTTCTTTAAAGTGTGATAATCATTTCTGTATATAAGGGAATATTTGGGAAATCAGTAGACAGATGCAGGACTCTAGATTTATATATAGATATATGTATACATAAATATACATATATTTATATATAAAGCAGGGATTTATATTTAAAATCTATTCTTTTTTTAGTTTAGTTTTTCTAAATGATTATAATGTTTTTCCTAATCAAAGCAATATTTGAATAAAAATTGAATATAAAGAATAATTTATAATTAACTTTTCCATTAGCAGTTTGAATGCTTATAAACAGGTTTAAGCTCTCTATTTCTCCTTCTGTCTCTCTCTCTGTGTGAAATGGAAAACTTCAGTACCTGTATGACAGGAGCATCTCCTCCTCACTTTTGGAGATGTTGAGTTTTTAAAAAAACATTTTCTATGTAGAATTTCAAAGGTTGCTGTTAGATAACTCCATTCTATTTGTTTTGAAAAAGTGCCTCTAAAGTAATCTATTATAAAGTATGCAGTTTTCCGAAACTCATAGCTAGTTGCCTAGCAACACACTTGGTTATGTCATATAAAGAAAGCAATGTGGTAAAATGCTATTTTTCAGGTATTAATTTTTAAACACTTCTCTAACTAAAAGGATATATTTTACAAATGGGAATTTTTGAAAGATGGGTCTTGTAAAAACAAAATAAGAGAGTAAATACCACACTAATTGAGAGTCATTTTCTTAATGACACAATATTAAAATTCAGGCCCAACTGTAAAGATTTGAAAACTCCTTGCCAGGCCTCCAGGCTCTACCTTGTACTCCCTGAAGCACTCACTGCATTAAGAGCCCACAGTAAAAGGATAAAATTGCATGTCTGTGAAGGCGACTTAATGGCATTATGACATTTACTGAACACACAGAGTGCCTTAAATGCAACAGGAAATATCCAACTTTGTAAAAGTTCTTTATTTTCTTAAATGTCAAAACTGTTAGAACAGGAAAAATTTAAAAGCTAAATTTAAATCATAGCATGAAGATCAGAACAATTACTTCCTGGTTTTTTTTTTTTTTTAAACTCATTGCTATTTTTTGTTTCATTTCTAAAAGTTACTTGAAAAATTCCACACCTTTGCTTTTTTGCTTAAATATTTCTCTCATAATCACTAATATTAGAGATTGGCCAGAGTTTTTTTTTCTTCTTTGCTCCCCTTTCAAAATGCCTTCTGCTTTTTCTGTTTACCACAAAGCTCAACTTCTTTCTTCTAGCGTCTGTTCCCTGCTCATGTGTATGTTTGTGTGTGTGCATGTGTGTGTGTGTGTGTGTTTGTATGGTGGTGATGGGTAAGGTATGGTGGGAGAGTTCGTAACAGATGGAAGACCCTCTCACATGAAAACAGGTATGAGTGGCTAAAGATATAGCCTTTCTGTCAGATTTGTTGAGGGCTTAGAATTTAAAATCTAGGTTAATATTCAGAATGTTTTATCTGATTTTTATTCCTTTGACATTTAATATTTACTGACATATGGCTGTCCATTATCCTCTCCTATTCGAAGAGACTGTTATTATCAGAGAAAGGTGGGAAAGGCAAGAAAGGCAGATGCCTGATCAGACTTCTTAATGCTTTATTCATTGCAAACTAGTTTTTAGTTTGATATTAAAGCTGCTATTGTGCTGTGCTGTGCTTAGTCACTCAGTTGTATTCAACTGTTGTGACCCCATGGATAGTAGCCCAATAGGCTCCTCTGTCCATGGGGATTCTCCAGGCAAGAATATCGTAATGGGTTGCCATGCCCTCCTCCAGGACAGCTGCTATTAACAGAGCTTATTTTTGTTACAGTTTCTTATAAAGCATTGGTCATAAAAGTCATGAAAGTGAAATCACTCAGTTGTTTCCGACTCTTTGCGACCCCGTGGACTATATGGTTCTCGGGATTCTCCAGGCCAGAATACTGGAGTGGGTAGCTATTCCCTTCTCCAGAGGATCTTCCCAACCCAGGGATCAAACTTGGGTCTCCTACACTGCAGGTGGATTCTTTACCAGCTGAGCCACCAGGGAAGCCCAAGAACACTGGAGTGGGTAGTCTATCCCTTCTCCAGGGGATCTTCCTGACCCAGGAATAGAACTGAGGTCTTCTGTATTGCAAGTGGATTCTTTACCTGGGAAGCCCATAAAAGTCATGGGGTAGTGATAAATCCATGCATTCAACACAAGAAAACCATGGAGCCGTGTAAGTAATTGGAACCACAGCCAGTGTTAACTCTTGCTGGGTAATATAAGCCCATTCACTAGTGTTCACATAGCTGATACCATCTGCATACTAAAACCTGCAGCAGCATAAGCTCAGTCTACAGCCAAAACATCTCAGTAGGTTTCTCTACCACTCTTATTCCTCTTTCTCTTTTTTTTAATTGGAGGATAGTTACTTTAAAATATTGTGATGGTTTCTGCCATACATTAGCACAAACCAGCCATAGGTATATAAATTGTTTCTTTACGAAGGAAAATGAGGCTATTGTTATCCATGTTCACACTAGTATGGATTTTTTTTTTTAAGAGTTCAGTGTTAAAGGTAGCATGGAGTATGTGTATGGGGTGGGGTGTCAAGGAGGGCACTGATTGTATAAGGAGGTAATATTTAGGGAGATTGTGGGGTATCAAGAAACCATATACTGACAAATGTTCCGTACTCATCTATATTACAAAGTAATCCATTTTCTCCATTTTTTAAATTATGGTAAAATTCATATAATGTAAAATTTGCCATCTTAACCTTTTTTTTTCACTTCTGACCATCTTAACTTTTTTTTTTTTTTCACTTCTGTCTTATTGTGTACCCATACCTAACTTAACAAACAGGCCTAAGGACTACAATGTAATCCATGGGGATAGGGAAAGAGGGCAGCCTCAGATCCTCAACCTTCCCTTGCCTTCCCAACCACTGGCACATCTGTGGCTACATCTTTCAACCTTTACTTGTGGACACTGACCCAAGTTGTGGGAACATCTAAGGAAGCGTAATTCCTTAGATTTTGATGTCATTGATATCCTAAGGTAACTAAAAATCAGAAGTAGGGGTTTATAGAAGGGAGGAATCCTGGGGATGAAGTGACAAAGCTCCAAAACTACTTAGGAGGGGCTGTGAACATTAATGTGGGAATCACAGTCAAATACTTTGTGCTTTGCAGTTTTGTTTCATTTATTCTTGCTAATGTGTTTTTGACATCCCTCCCTTTCTCAGGTCCATCTCTTGCTAACATTTTTATTCAAACTTAAATATGCAAACACACATCTTTAGCATTAAGTGTACACTTCAGTGGTATTAACTACTTACATAATGCTTTGTAGCCATCACTATTATCCATCTCCATAATGTTGTAAAACTAAAATTCTATAGCATTAAACATCGATTTCTCATTTCCCTTTCCCCTCAGCCTCTGGTTACCACCATTCTACTTTCTGTCTTGATAGTTTTGACTGCTCTAAGTTTTAAAAACATTATATCTATTCCTTTTATTCCTTATATTTTCTTTTACCATTTGCCACCTTCTCCAATCCACTCTCTTTGACCATTTTATAATAGCACTTACTGTCTCAAGGAAGATAAGCATGGACTTTTTTTAGAAAAGGGTGAAATTGGAATGATTAAGGAGAAATAGAATGTATTCCAGACAAATACAATATATGTTGGGGGAAATCCAGTAAAAATGATGACTTTCAAGCAAGAATTTCTGTCTCTGAGATTTGTAAAGGTTTCTGGTCTGGGAGTTGAGAAAGAGTTGTAGATGGAACAGGAAAAATTTTGTAAATCCTGAAGGATTTTTGGAAGTAAGAGCAGAGAGTAGGGTCCCCAAGGATATATAATTTTGTGATATACTTAAGGAGATAGAATCTTAGATAGCTTCAAGGAATTCCCAGAAAAGTACAGGAACAGCAAAACAAGGCTCATGCACACAAGAGTGGCAAGAATTTTGTGGAAAACAGTGTATCTGAGTAGACTACAGCATTAGACTTCTGTACTTGGCAAACTCTATTTGTTTAAGAATAGCAGGGGTGCAGGTGTGGGAAAGAATTGTATACAACCCTCTAAAATTTTTACTAAAGCAGAAAAATGTTACCTGTTTACCCTACTGATTAAAGAACTGCAAGACCTAAAAAGCTGCAATTGATGAAAACTGAGAGGTGGTCATACAGAAAGATGCAACTCAGTGAATGCCATCATTGAAAGGTAACATTGAATAAATGTAAGAAATTAAATAGGTAAATCAAATTCCATCTCTGTTCCATACCATGCCATTTTAGAAAGACTCCAGATTTCAGAATCAGTTTCAAAGAAGAGAATGCAGAACATCAAAAAATAGAATGAGATCAATTTCTGCTAAGTGGTGAAACTGGGCTTCATATCGAAGCTAAATTCAGAGATAAAAATGGAATTATTGTTCACCTGAGTATCTTATGTAGAATTATAACTGCTATTGTAGGTGTGTTTACATAGATCCACATTCTCAAATTCACTTCCTGGTCTACACTGGAGCTTTCGGGATGCTGAGGGTTTGTTGTGACCTTTCTGTTTTCCACTGTTTACTGTGCAGCAGCTTTCTAGGCATTTGGAGTCTATCCATCATTTACCTACATGCTCCCAGATGAGTTATAACTCATCAAGCACTTACTCTGAACTATCACACTAACTGTGATCTCATAACTCAGCCTGTCTTACGAACTGTCAAAAATAGTTTGTGGGTGCCTGTGAAGCTATTTAAAGACAATTATGCCATTTGGAGCTAGTAGAAGCCCAAGAGTGTCAGAAATCTGGGGGAGAGATTTGAAAGTCAGAATCATCAAGAGAATTTTGTCAGAATTTTCCTCCACTCAAAGAATATGATATAATATTAAAGTGTAATTGCAGAAAGACAGTAATTTGGATGAATTTTGACAAAGCTCCCTTGATAAATTCAATATTCCTCACTCACAGTTATTCATATTATTTCTAATGTGTTCATAACGTGTTTGGAGGATTATTAATTCATTTGATAGATCGGTCTTTATTTTGAATTTCCTTTAAGACATTTGTTCAAGGGGTTGAAAATTATAAGAAGGAGAGTTTTCAGAGTCCTTGCTGACATGAGGCTTATAAAGTAGTGTGGGAAAAGAGAAATGAAAGAAATAAATGTTATGTGGCAACAGTGTTATTAAAAAAAAAAGCAAAGAAACACAAGGTAAAAGCAAATGAAGAGAGTTTTCTTTATAGGATAGTCACAGTATCTTTGAGAACTTACACTTTATCCATACTTGTAGGAAATTGGGGAGCAGGACACATAATATCCTGAAAAGGAATTCTAGGTGGAAAAAACAGTGAGTATAAAGTCCCAGGCATGGCAATGTGCATAAGCGTGTTGGAGGAACGGCAATAACACAAGACTAGAGTTAAATTGTTGAGAAAGAGTGGGATATGTAGCAATGTTCTAGTGGTAGTGGGAGCTAGATCACACAGAATTTTTAAAGAATTAAGCTTTTATTATGAATTGGAAAGCCACTAGAGAGTTTTAAGGAAAAAATATGGTTTGACTTGTGTTTTGACATATAATTTGTAGCACAAAGGAAGCAACACACCAAGGGAAAGATGATGTTGTCTTGGGTGGCTGCAGTGGAGGTGACGAGAAGTGTTCTGTTTTGCATATATTTTAAGGTAAAACTAACAATATTTTCTGATATAAGGGGAAATGTACAATACAGTTGGATGTGACAAAAAGAGAAGAATTTTGCCTTGACAATTTGATACAAACTGTTGCCATATACTGGGAAGGGGGAAGATCCAAGGAGGTATAGATTGTAGCAAAGATTGAATTGTATTCTGCCTGTGCTAAACTTGAGATTTATAATGAGATTTATAGCATTATAATATAATGAGGTTTACATTCATATTTTATATTAAAGAGAAAATGTTGAACCGGAAGCCGAACTTTTGGAGACAGATCTTATTTGGAGACAGAAATTTGAGTATTTCTAATTATTGAATGGATAATTTAGTTGTAGGACTACATAAGATCACCTAAGAACCTAGTGTGGATAGAGAAGATGTCTAAAAACTAATCCTAATCTAATATTTAGAAATCAGATTAGTGATGAGGGTGTAGGAAAGGAAAATAAGAAGCAGCAGCCAGTGAGATAAAGGAAACATGATAGAGGAGTGTGGTGTCCCAGAAATTGAGTGATAAAAAAGTGCATAAAAATATTGGAATGATATTAAATATAGATGCTAGATTAAAGGAGAAGTGGGTAAAAATTGACCATTGGATTTAGCCATCAGGGATGTCATCAGAGACTCTGATAACAGCAATTCTAGATAAAAATCTTAATTAGTGTAGGTTCAAGAAAGAATGAAAAGACTAGAACAGGAAGCATTTCAGTATAAAAGAGAAGATTAAAGAAGAAAATGAAAGAGAATGAAGGATAAAGGGGGTTCATTTTTAAGATGTGAAGTAATTCATGAATATATTTAATAAGTATATATTATGTTAATAAATATATAATACATAGTATTACATAATATAAACGAGTAGTATACATCAGTTCAGTTCAGTCACTCAGTTGTGTCCGACTCTGCGACCCCATGAATCGCAGCACGCCAGGCCTCCCTGTCCATCACCAACTCCCGGAGTTCACTCAAACTCATGTCCATAGAGTCGGTGATGCCATCCAGCCATCTCATCCTCTGTCGTCTCCTTCTCCTCCTGCCCCCAATCCCTCCCAGCATCAGAGTCTTTTCCAGTGAGTCAACTCTTCACATGAGGTGGCCAAAGTACTGGAGTTTCAGCTTTAGCATCATTCCTTCCAAAGAACACCTAGGACTGATCTCCTTTAGAATAGTATTATATATTTATGCATATAATAAGCATATATATTACAAAAGTACATATAAGACAACATTTATTATATGTACTTATTTAGTATATATTAATATTATATACAAAGAAGTATTATTTTATGTATAATATATTGATTCAGACAGTAAAGAAACTGCCTGTAATATGGGAGACCCTGGTTCGATCCCTGGGTCAAGAAGATCCCCTGGAGAAAGGAATGGCTATCCACTCCAGTGTCCATGGAGAATTCCATGGACAGAGGAACCTGGTGGGCTACGATCCTAGGGTTGCAAAGAGTCAAGCATGACTGGGCGACTAACCCATCACTCTTCTTTATATACATATGTATACTTATCTAAAATATACTTACTAACTGTGAAGAAAGCTGAGAGCCGAAGAATTAATGCATTTGAACTGTGGTGTTGGAGAAGACTCTTGAGAGTCCCTTGGACTGCAAGGAGATCCAACCAGGCCATCCTAAAGGAGATCAGTCCTGGGTGTTCATTGGAAGGACTGATGCTGAAGCTGAAACTCCAATACTTTGGCCACCTCATGTGAAGAGTTGACTCATCAGAAAAGACCCTGATGCTGGGAGGAATTGGGGGCAGGAGGAGAAGGGGACAACAGAGGATGAGATGGCTGGATGGCATCACCGACTCGATGGACATGAGTTTGAGTGAACTCCGGGAGTTGGTGATGGACAAGGAGGCCTGGCGTGCTGCTATTCGTGGGGTCGCAAAGAGATGGACATGACTGAGCAACTGAACTGAACTGAGGTCAGGTAGAAAGAGAATAATATGACCTATGATCCATGAGTAACCTTGAGTCAGAAAGGAGTCTGGCTGAGTTGGAGAGTTGGCTTAGGTGGGAAAATAAAGATTTGCCCCTTAAAAGAAAGGCAGGGAGGAAATCTTAGATTTGGTGATGGGAGTATGTGGAAGATTTGCCAATGACTTCATTTTCCCAGTGAAATAAGATAAAAGATCATGAGGTGAAAGTTAGAAAAAAGGAAGAGGTCCTACCTTTTGAGTAGGAAAATGTACCAGAAAATGTACCAGAAAATTGCAGTAATATTTCGGACTAGCACTAAAATTAAGAATTCATTTGGTATTTAATTTCACAAATGTAAAGAGATATATGGTAATGTGGTGTGTGGGTGTTTTTTTGTTTGTTTTGTTTTGTTTTAATTTTGTTTTTTTCCTTGAGATCTGCTCAACTTCTCAGTTCCAGTAATGAGAGAGTGGAGATGTAGACTGAACCAGCCAAATCAATATGTCTCAGGGAGAGATGGGTAAGAAATTCATGTGTGTATTAGTTAGGATAGTCTAAACTGCTGTAAAAATAGATTCAGAATGTAATGGGTCAACACAAAATAAATGTTTATTTCTCACATACGTGTTATGTTGGTAGGCATCTTTCTTCCATTTGGTGATTCAGGGACCCATCCTTCCCTTTTGTGACTTTGATATTTCCGAAGGCCTTGATTCAAACAAATTTTGTACAAAAAAGGAAGACCAACTTAAAAAAAAAAAAAACCATTATGATAGTAGCACACATCACATCCACTCATATTCAATTAGATAGAACTAATCATACTTTCAGTATGCCTATGAAAGTAACTCCTGGCTGGATATCTGCTTTTCAGCTACACATTTATCACTACAGAAGGGTGAAATAAGTTCTGGTGGACTTTAGAGACTTCTAGGAATGATGCTAAAGCTGAAACTCCAGTACTTTGGCCACCTCATGCGAAGAGTAGACTCATTGGAAAAGACTCTGATGCTGGGAGGGATTGGGGGCAGGAGGAGAAGGGGACAACAGAGGAGATAGACTGAAAAGGAGTGGACCAAGAGGACATATTCACAGAAGCAAAACAGACAAGCTGTGTAGAATTTCCCGAGGAGTGGATGACCTGGGGAACTGATTACAGAGTTTAAATCTAAAGACTGAAACAGGAGTATGAAGGAGGAGAGGGTTCAGTGGGGAGGGCATTTCAAGACAGAGTACAGGGCAAGTGCCCTCTTCCCTATTTCTAATCAGATCCCGTATCATGAACCTAACTGACATTAGGAGACATAACAGACACTCCTTCACTCATGCAAGGAGCTGGGAGATCAGGCTGTTGGATGCTTTAGGTTCTTAACACCCGATCCTGTTGCTTAGCTGCAGAGCAAAGTTAATGATTAATTAGGGGCACCAGCACAGGCAGAAATTACTTCTCCTGTTTTTATTCATATTTATGAGAATCTGTACCTTATAATTTTGCCAGATATGAAATAGCCAGAGGCCTTAGTGACCAATCACTTAAATGTATATTTGAGCCAAATGAAAGCTTGAGGAATCCAGACTCTACAAAATGTTTCCTCAGAATATGTTTGCATCATTATCAGAAGAAATGATTTTAAGCAAATTTGTATAACTTTGTGCAAAGAATGCAATTTGGCAGGCTGAAAATCAGTATACAGGGTATTTTTTTTTGGTATCTGAAATCCATAAATGACAAAATAGTGATTTAGATAATGCAATTGTTAAATTATGGTAGCAAACCCCTTTTTGATTATTTTTATAAAGTACTGAGAAGTGTATCTTCCTTTTTTCAAACTGAGAAAAAATTGGCATGTAAAAATTGTGTAAGTTTAAGGTGTAATCTCTCTTTCAAAGCTAACTAAAATTTTATTTCTTCTCATGAAGCATTTTAGATGTTAACCAGAGAAAAAACTAGTTCTGACCAGGAAGGGATATGATTTAGAAACTAACATTTACACTTCATTTTTTATTTGAAAAGCCATCTAAGAACACAAATTAATCTTTACAACACTGTTGAAAAGTAGTTAATGGTAGGAAGGATGATCACTACTCCCATATTACAGATGAGTAAAACTACACTGAAAGTTTAGCGACCAAATTAAAATTATCACTCATGTGGCAAAACACTTATGACTATCCCCATCTGATATTTCATGCTTCAAGGTTTTTTAATGCATAATCATCTCTTGGATGAATAATTGTATTGCTCTGAGGTCTTTAGTAGAAAAAATACTGAAGTAATAAGACAAGGCACGTGGATTTGGTCAGCACACGATGGAATATCATTACCTTCTACTGCACACCCAGTGGTAGAGAAAACTTATACATCACTGACATACTTCATCACTTCCCATACAGGCATCATATTCAATTAAGGAGAGAACTTTCTGTCAACAAACCTGACATGCTCACCGAGGGAATGTCACAACCTCCCCCAAAATCAATATTCAAGTTATGACGGACTGACAGCTTCACAGATGAAGGAGTGTCCCTTGATTTTTACCTACTTTCGCTGCAGAACAAAGAAAAGTGTACAAAGCCTGAACAAATAAACTTAATTAAGTTTAAGGGATATGGTTGAGCAATGTAAATCCAGAGCAAACAAAGTCATGGAGCCTTAAAGAACAGCTTAGTGAAATTCTGAGCAACAGGGAAATAATGAAATGCTGCTCTAGCTGATTCAATAAAGTTGGTTCTTGGTGATTTAGGAAGGCGAATGCTCACTTGCAAGGGTTTACTTTTGAGAAGTAATTTCCTACACTCTTTAGACTGATACATATCTTGAGAATTTCTATATTTTCTAATATATTTGATAAACTGCTGATCGTTTTCCCTTTCTGCTTTGATCTATAAAATGATTCATAACAGGCTCCAGAAATTAAAAAAAAAAAAGGGTTTAAAAACTTTAGTGGAAAAGCAAAAAGACTAGCTTATCAAAAAACACAGGTACCCATTCCCAGAAGTTTTGACAGATGTCATTCTCTGGGACAACTTTTCCTAGGTGGAAGGTATTTCTCCTGATAGGGTTGGTTTCATCTATTTTTTTTTTTTTCTGCATTGTACTTTTTAACTGCACAGGTAGTTTTAAATAAGCAAAGAAAGCACCTTCCAAAAGTTACATTTGCAGGGAAAGATTCCATCAAGTATTTATATAAAACATTTCTATAATTTACAAAACATTCTTGATGTTTACTTGAACTGTACATGGGGGAAAAGGAGCCCCGTCTGGTAGGTGTTCTGCTTGCAGAAGCAAACCAAAGGACCTACAGCTGGAGGCAAATCTGGAATGCTGAGAAAGGGAAAGAGAAATGATAAAGGACTGTTCATTAATTCCATGTCTAAGGCATTGGTCCAGTGACCCTTGTGTAAGTACTTCAGGGAAAATTACTGCCCTTGCACTCATCTCACATGCTAGCAAAGTAATGCTCAAAATTCTTCAAGCCAGGTTTCAGCAATATGTGAACTGCAAACTCCCTGATGTTCAAGCTGGTTTTAGAAAAGGCAGAGGAACCAGAGATCAAATTGCCAACATCCGCTGGATCATGGAAAAAGCAAGAGAGTTCCAGAAAAACATCTATTTCTGCTTTATTGACTATGGCAAAGCCTTTGACTGTGTGGATAACAATAAACTGTGAAAAATTCTGAAAGAGATGGGAATACCATAGCACCTGACCTGCCTCTTGAGAAATCTGTATGCAGGTCAGGAAGCAACAGGTAGAACTGGACATGGAACAACAGACTGGTTCCAAATAGGAAAAGGAGTACATCAAGGCTGTATATTGTCACCCTGCTTATTTAACTTATATGCAGAGTACATCATGAGAAACGCTGGACTGGAAGAAACACAAGCTGGAATCAAGATTGCTGGGAGAAATATCAAATACCTCAGATATGCAGATGACACCACCCTTATGGTAGAAAGTGAAGAGGAACTAAAAAGCCTCTTGATGAAAGTGAAAGAGGAGAGTGCAAAAGTTGGCTTAAAGCTCAACATTCAAAAAATGAAGATCATGGCATCCGGTCCCATCACTTCATGGGAAATAGATGAGGAAACAGTGGAAACAGTGCCAGACTTTATTTTGGGGGGTTCCAAAATCACTACAGATGGTGATTGCAGCCATGAAAATAAAAGACGCTTATTCCTTGCAAGGAAAGTTATGACCAACCTAGATAGCATATTCAAAAACAGAGACATTACTTTACTGACTAAGGTTCGTCTAGTCAAGGCTATGGTTTTTCCTGTGGTCATGTATGGATGTGAGAGTTGGAGTGTGAAGAAGGCTGAGCACCAAAGAATTGATGCTTTTGAAGTGTGGTGTTGGAGAAGACTCTTGAGAGTCCCTTGGACTGCAAGGAGATCCAACCAGTCCATTCTGAAGGAGATCAACCCTGGGATTTCTTTGGAAGGAATGATGCTAAAGCTGAAACTCCAGTACTTTGGCCACCTGATGAGAAGAGTTGACTCGCTGGAAAAGACTTTGATGCTGGGAGGGATAGGAGGCAGGAGAAGAAGGGAACGACAGAGGATGAGATGGCTGGATGGCATCACTGACTTGATGGACACGAGTCTGAGTGAACTTTGGGAGTTGGTGATGGAGAGGGAGGCCTGGCGTGCTGCAATTCATGGGGTTGCAGAGTCAGACACAACTGAGCAACTGAACTGAACTGAACTGAAGATAAAGGTACACCCTCAGAAGCTGTAATTCTGATTATAGTAATGTATCTGCATACCTTGGACCTCTGAATATCAAAAGACAATACTTGGGGTGACCTATGAGTTTTGAACCAATACTTTTGAAGAATTATCTAGGACCATACACTCTGTGCTTTGGCTTTTTGGATGAAGCACAGGCCTCTGTGCTGTCCTCCAGGCCGTGTAATTGTGAAGAAAAGAGCTCAATATTGGATCACTCTTTAGACCCTAATCAGCCATGGGAAGAGTTCACTGGCAAAAGGGTCCTCCCAAGAATGGTCAGAGAGGACTTGTCACTCAAGAGAGAAGGGGAACCCTCATAGCTACAGTCACCACAAGCATCCAATAGGCAGGAAGATAGCTTTAGGCAACGGCTGACTGAAAGCAGATCTGAGATATCCAGCTTTGGAATGAAGTCATCTTCTACAAATTCTTCCTTCACTGAGACAGTGAATTCAGGGTGATCTTTTTCGAGGGACTGAAAGGTGCTTCCTCAATCTTTACTACCACACTAACTTGGCTCTCTATCTCAGAGGGTGTCTCTAAGACTAGATCCTTTGTGCATACGTGGTCAAAGTGAATCAGTTCATTAATGGCTTTCAGCTTGGCTGATGACATCCTCAAGGATGGACAAGGGTAGGTCAGTAAGGAACTGGGTCCTTCTGAATCTTCATATGGGAGTTACCCCAGTCTGGCAGACTCTGGGGAAGGACATCTGAGGAACATGACTGGGTCCAAGTTGAAGAAAGTGTCAAACAGGTAATCAGACTCAGAGTATGAACAGTCAACACCGTGAGAATCCATCAGGAATGTGCTGGAGGGACAATGACTGGTTCTACACCTGCTGTGGACTCAGCAGAGGAGGCCACCAGCCCGGCTCCATTCCCCCTGATCTTTGCTTCCTCTTCAGTCATCCATCCCCAGCAGCTGTCTTAACTTCTGGTTCTCAACTACAAATGAGTTTTCTCTTGTGAAAGCTAATTTTCCTAGCGAAGTTTCTGGTTTTCTTCTCCCATATCTACCACTTGCTGTTTCAGCTCACTCACTCGATCTTTCTTTCGGTCTCTGGCTGTCTGAGCTGCTACTCTGCTTTCAGTTTCCTCTGCAGCACCTTCTCCTCCGGGCTCAGGTGTGTGAGGCACTGTTGCTTGCGCCCCTGGGGCGTCCTCCCAGCTCTCCATCTGGCGTACACAGCGAACACCTTCTCAGGGCTTGCACCTTGCTGGCCCAGCACCATGACCAGCAGACCCTGGCCAGCTGGGGCTGCAGGCTGGCAGGACAGAACAGCACTGTGGATGCCTGGGGGGCCAGGTTCTGCGTGGCTACAACCACCACCATGGCCTAAGCATATCTGCTAAGTTCATCTAACTTAACCTCTTATCTGACCTGTTGTTTTATTTTCTGACTTTTCCCCTGTGACTCCAGTCTTTTTGGAGATGTCATATTAGCCACTTCTTTGGGTGAAGATACCATGAACCAAAGTAAAAGGCAAAGGTTAAGGCATTCATAATTTAAACTATAAATGACATAATTAATCTACAACTTAGTGCATGTTTACACATGAATCAGATGGCTGATTCAAAGACCTTCTGAATAGGGTGAGTATGGGAAATTTTACTGGGACAGAGAAAGGCGTGAACAAGTGAACTGTGACTCGTAATGGCCTGGAGGAAGCCTTTTTTTTTCTGTTCAGAAATTGTTGTGTCTCTAATTTTAGACTTCAAACATGACTTTATGAAAAAAAAAAACAGTGGAGAGAGACAAATAGAGAAACATAGAGGTCCATTTCTACAACTAAACACAATTCTATTTTGTATGAAAAAATAAACAATGAGATTTCTTTACATTCAACCCTTGGACTGCAAGGAGATCCA
The DNA here is from genome assembly GCF_016772045.2 of Ovis aries. Classification (NCBI taxonomy): domain Eukaryota; kingdom Metazoa; phylum Chordata; class Mammalia; order Artiodactyla; family Bovidae; genus Ovis; species Ovis aries. Next base: position 55,964,607 of record NC_056059.1, on the reverse strand, counting down.
ACCAGTCCATTCTGAAGATCAGCCCTGGGATTTCTTTTGGAAGGAATGATGCTAAAGCTGAAACTCCAGTACTTTGGCCACCTCATGCGAAGAGTTGACTCATTGGAAAATACTCTTATGCTGGGAGGGATTGGGGGCAGGAGGAGACGAGGACGACAGAGGATGAGATGGCTGGATGGCAACACCGACTCGATGGATGTGAGTTTGAGTGAGGTTCAGGAGTTGGTGATGGACAGGGAGGCCTGGCATGCTGCAATTCATGGGGTCGCAAAGAGTCAGACACGACTGAGGGACTGAACTGAACTGAACAAATATTACACCTTTTCTTCCTTGGATGACTTCACTTTTAAAAAGATACATACAAAATAGCTAGTGATATTCATATATAAAATGTAAAATAGAAAATCTAGAAAACCACAGGAAAAAACTCAGATGTCCAGGATTCAGTTCCTCTAATATAATCCAAAGTCAGGAAGTTAAAAGGAAAAAAAGGCAGCAGCTGCTGCTAAGTCGCTTCAGTCGCGTCTGACTCTGTGTGACCCCATAGACAGAAGCCTACCAGGCTCCCCGTCCCTGGGATTCTTCAGGCAAGAACACTGGAGTGGGTTGCCATTTCCTTCTCCAATGCAGGGAAGTGAAAAGTGAAAGTGAAGTCACAGCAAATTGTCTAAATAATGCCATAAAACTTCATGGTGAATGATACGCATTTATCTAAAAATACTCTTGTTTTTCATTTTCATTTGGATATATTTCTATGAAGTTTGGTTAAGATTTTCCAAAACAGTATCAGTTACATATAAAATATTGGAGGGGAAAGCTTAATAGGGATTTTGATTTTAAGGATTTTAATGATGATTCTATGTTACCAACAAAGACATAAACACTTCCTCCATATTTTTTCCATTGTTTTATCATTTTCTTCATTTTGATTCTTCAATAATGTGAATGTTGTGTGCATGTGATAGAGCAGGTACAGTGTTGGACCCTGAGGCTTTACACTGCTATGACACAGGGGTAGGGCAGTTTCTTAGGCTTCCCAGGTGGCACTAGTCATAAAGAACCTGGCTGCCAATGCCAGATACGTAAAGAGATGTGGGTTTGATTTCTGAGTCAGGAAGATCTCCTCGAAAAGGACTTGGCAACCCACTCCAGTATTCTTGCCTGGAGAATCCCTTGGACAGAAGAGCTTGGTGGGTTATAGTCCATAGAATTGCAAAAAGTCAGAAACGACTGAAGCGACTTCACACACAGAGCAGTTTCCTTATAATTAAGGCAGATTTCTATTTTTAAATGCTGGAATGAATTTTTTTTTTTGTATTTTGCAATTTTATTTATTAATAGGTTTGGATATTTGGACAACTTACTTGACATTTTTGATGTTTAGTTCTTTATTCCACAAAATAAGAAAATAAGAGGAAATTCTTAAGCACCTGGTCAGTGCATGGCACATGTGACATATTATCATGTCATTTATAATGTGACACATTAATGTCATTTAGTATTAAAGGCAAAAATTTCAGCCATTTTGAAAATGTACCTACTTAAGCCCAGTTTACCTCCAATGTTTTTGCATACCTATATTTTACTATTTTATCTCCAGTTTATTTTTCTTTTCATTCCTCCTTGAAAGACATTTCAAATGTAAGGCACTCAGAAACTCAAAGTAAGAAGTTTGGTTTTAAAATCGACAGAAGATCTGAATAGATATTTTTCAAAAGAAGACAAGTAGATAGTCAACAGGCACATGAAAAGATCTTTCCCAGTTATTAGGAAAATGCGAAACAAAACCGCAATGAGATTGTTACTGAACTCAAGTTATTGTACCCAAGGCACAGTGAGGCCAAACATCAGAGACTGGAGCAGAGAAAGGTTTGCAAGGAGATAGGTGGCTCATGGCTTAAAAATCCTGAACTCTCTGAAAACTTTCAGCAAAATCCTTTTATAGGAAAGTTGAGGGAGGAATGTGGTTAGTTGTTGCAAACTTCTTGGGGTCAGATCTTTTGTGCTTGAAGGGAGCTCACAGTCAGGTCATGTTATTCCTGTAAACCTCCACCAAAACAAGTGTTATTCTCCATCCTGACAAGAAAAGGCAAGATCCCAAGTCTTAACTTTCACCCTTTGAGGTCAGGGCCTGGCTAAGAGAAGGCAGTCTCTACTCCAGCCAGTTAACACTGCCTGGGAGTTTTCATGGAGCACACAGTCCGGGTCCTCCCACCAGCGCACAGGCAGGGCTGAAGAGGCGTATCTCCGCTGATGATGCCCTCATGGCCGGGTCCCCAGACCCTGCTCAGCTGTCATCAGTGAAGGAGCAAGGCATCCAGTTCCCACCTGTCCTCAGGCTCCTGAGGCCCCAAACAGGTCTGATCTTGTGGACCACAGCCCATGGAGACCGCTGTGGCCATTAGGTTATGGAGGCAGAGATGGGGGAGAGGTTTACTGCTTTCAAGGCCTGGACCAGGCTGGTTGGTTGCTATGGAGTGGGTTCTGGAGCCCTGCAGGACATAGCCCGCAGCCTGTCCCTGCTCTTTCCTTCTCCAGCCCACCCATAGGCCCAAGGCTGGAGGGCCTGGAGGGCCCAGGCGAGAAGACTGCAATCCACCTTTCATTTCACTCTCTGCAGCCATTGCCTGGCTACTTGGAGTAAGTTCTGTAACCACTATGCTTAGGATCTCATGCTAATGGCCTTGTACAGCCCTTATTACAATACAATCCCTCCCTTTTCCTGTAGGACAAAAACAGAAGTGTAAAATCCAATTTCCTCAAGTTTTTCACAACCATTACAGAAAACAGTATAGACAATCCTCAAAAAAAATTAAAGATAGAACTAAGATATGATCTAACTATTCCACTTCTGGATATTTATATGACAAGCATAAAAACACTAATTTGAAAGATATATGAATTGTTATGTTCATTGCAACATTGAGTACAATAGTCAAGATATGTAAACAACCTAAGGGTCCTTTGATGGATGAATGGGTAAGGAAAATGTAGCACACACACATACATATATGTGTATCTATCTATTTATAGGAATACTATTCAGGTATAAAAAAGAATGAAATCCTGTCATTTGTAACAACATGGATGAACGCTGAAGGTATTATGTTAACTGAAGTAAGTCATACTGAGAAAAATGTCATATCATTTCACTCATATGTAGAATATAATAAAACAAAGCAAATTCATAGATACAGGAAATGGAGTAGTGTTTCCCAGAGAGAAAGTGGGTTGGGGGTAGGTAAGAGGCATGAAGGAGATCAACTGTATGGCGATGAATGATAACCAGACTTATAGCAGTGATCATTTTGTAGCATACACAGCTGTCAAATTATAATGCTGTACACCTAAAATTTACATAATTAAAAGAAAAAAGGTAAGTAGGGAGTTAAGTTATAGATTGAAGTTGTGTTTTAGATACTTGAGTATCTGGACAATGGAGCCTGTTTTCTATAAGTGAAGAATTCATTGTATTATTTTTCATATTCTATATTTTTATTACCTTTGGAAATAACCCATGTATTTAAAATTTCCAGCTTTTTGTGAAAATGTTAGCTGTTTACTCCAACTCTGTTTTTTTTTTTTTAACTTAGAAAAGAAAGCAGCAACAAACGCATCAAATCCCACCATAAAAATATTGATTTGGGTTCATTATGATACATATTGTTGCTTCTAGAATCATTACATTCACTCACTAATTCCCAGAAGCAGACTTTCCTACCTTTTTAGAAACACAATAAGCCATTCACAATGTCACCCAGGGCATAATTGTAATTATAGCTAAAAAAATTTATGGCTTCAAACCAGTTAGATATATTTGAAGATAAACACAAGCATAAAAGTGGCTCAGTATTAGCACAATGCCATCTCATGAGTGCTGCCAAACATCTGTGTTGGAAAGAAAGAAGCAAATGCAGAAGCAGGCTCTGTTTTCTCCATCTCTGCACGTGTGTTCTGAGATGACACACAAGGGTGTATGTGAACAAATAATGAGAGAACATTGTGATCAGCATGACTCATTACTCGTCTCGTGTGAATTTATGTTGGTAATTTTGTTGTCAATTTTTTTCTCACCAATTCTGTGATCATGAACAGAAAACAAAGTCAAATCAGAGTTAAAGGTAATAATATTAGTTCATTTCTAGGTCTTTGAATTAACTTCTCGGGCTGTTTATAGTTATAGTTCTTTGAAAGAGGGAAAGGTTGCTATCAATCAGATTGGTAATGGAGCCCACTTCTTTGTTACCTCCAGCTACATAACATAATGGCTCCAAATATCTTTTCCTGTTGGCACTGTTTTGTATACCATGGGTTCCAGTTATACATAGTTTTGCACTTAAGTGCTCCACAAATATGTGCTGATCATGAGATGAAGAGAATGAGTTTATTCACTATGTCACAGTCCTAAGATTGGAGTGAATCAATTTGAGTATAATTGGTTAAAGTAAACATTAACTCCTGTTTATTATATAATAAACTGTACTAAATGCTAGGGTATACTGAGGAGAAAAAATTAACATAATTCTTATTGGATGCATGGCAAAATCTTGTGGGAAAGAAAATATTAATTATATAATGAGTGATGGCTAAGCAATAAGAGGAGTCAGTGCTAGTTACTGGCAAATAGGAGAGGGAAGAGCAATTTATGCTGAAGCTTCAGCCCTTGAGATGGTCTTGCGATGAAAGGAGTATAGAAGGATTGCATGACTTCAGTAGGGAAAGTGGAGTGGTCTATGGCTTAAAATGAGACTGGGGAAATGGGAACACAGCTTTGTTACTAGGTTGTTGTGGGAGCAACAGGAAATTTTGAGGGGCATATCACTGTGGCTGTGGGGTATAAAGAACTGATTAGAAGGAGTCAACTCCAGACATAAATGAAAAATGTAGTGGGGAATTTATCTCCACCCAAAGAAAAGTCTGACTTTTGATCCTGGCTCCTGTCAGGTAACCTTTAAACTCTTCGAATTTGTTGAGTGTTAGGAGGCTGTCTGGTAGCAGGTCCCAGGTATGAGTAAGATGAATCCAAATAATGGTGAAAGTATAGTTCTTTTCCTAATAAAATATTGTACAGCTTTTAGTATTTTAAATTGTTTATCAGTTGAAGATTATATAGGCTATATTGTTCATATTATTTAACGCATGCTTCCAGAGTCTCCCAGACACATGATTCTCTGGACTCATAACGCTCTCTTTATTGCATACTCCATAATGCATATCTTTCTGAGCTTATTGTAAAAAATTATGAGGCCTCAGGGGTCTAATATAAATACCAAATAATGTTTAAAACTGTATTTATCCTTATTTCTGAAGTACATTTGATGAGAAAACATTGCAGTGACATACCTTGCTTCTTTAAATTAGTATGTTTCGTGTGAAAATAAGGGATCAATTGTCGTTTTACCAGAGATGTTAAGTATCGTTTGATCATCTAAAGGACTGTTCTAAGAAGGAAATATCTATCTTACATTATTTTGGGAGTCTGGTAACTTAACGGCTTAAAAGTATTATATTCTCTGCAGAAATGGAGGTGTATATATTCAGAAAATTTTAGGAACATGGAAATGAGAATCTTTTGAACTTGCTTAGGTTATTTAGACTGTTCTAAGGCTAACCTTCCTATAATATGAAAATAATGTGACATTGTCATTAAGTCAAAGACTTATATTTGAGCCCTGTGAATTTGCCAGGAAAAGTGAGAGAATGATAGTCACTGTATAAGATTTTTTGAAGACAGGAATCTCTCTTGCTTTCTGAGTACACAACATGATCACCACCTGCACAAGCTGGAAAACAACTGGTGTCAGGGGATTGACTCATTATATGAAAATAAACCTAATCCATTTAGGCTAGCTTGTACTTTATGGGACAGAATATTAGTATATTAATGTTCATCAGTAGAAGAGGGGGAAATCTCAAAGCAGATATGTTAAGTTCAGACTTTGAAGGGATTGGCAAACACAGTCAACAGCTCTACCTCTCCATTTATAAAAGCATTTAGTAAGCTGAAAAGCTTAAACCAATGTTAGTTAATGTTACTTATAGATCTTGAAGTCTAGAATGTCACCAGCATCACAAACTGCTCATAGATATTTTATGATATATTTTTAAAGTTAGCATTCTAACCTAATACTTTCATCTCAGTTCAGTTCAGTTCAGTCGCTCAGTTGTGTCCAACTCTTTGCAACCCCATGAATCACAGCACGCCTTGGAAATGGTCAAACAAGAGATGGCAAGGGTGAACGTTAACATTCTAGGAATCAGCTAACTAAAATGGACTGGAATGGGTGAATTTAACTCAGATGACCGTTATATCTACTACTGCGGGCAGGAATCCCTCAGAAGAAATGGAGTAGCTATCATGGTCAACAAGAGTCCAAAATGCAGTACTTGGATGCAATCTCAAAAACGACAGAATGATCCCTGTTCATCTCCAAGGCAAACCACTCAATATCACAGCTATCCAAGTCTATGCCCCAACCAGTAACGCTGAAGAAACTGAAGTTGAACGGTTTTATGAAGACCTACAAGATCTTTTAGAACTAACACCCAAGAAGATACTTTCATCTAGTAGATGAGAAAGTAGGCTCAGAGACCTTTGGGGACTTCTTGAAAGAAGTTCACACTGGAAGTCAATAGAAGTGAGATTAGAATCTTATATCCGCACTACTTTTATATTATCTCTAATATTGACTTTTTTTAAATATTAGTTTTTGAACTAAATCTCTGTTCTTACTATAAAAATTTGCCTAAACTTGAGATTTCCCAGCTTGTTTGTGTATCCACAATAACAATGACGAAAGTGCCAATGATATTTTTTTTTTTTTATTTTTTTTTTTTATTTTTTTTTTTTATTTTTTATTTTTTTAGTTTTTTATTTTTTAAATTTTAAAATCTTTAATTATTACATGCATTCCCAAACATGAACCCCCCTCCCACCTCCCTCCCCATAACATCTTTCTGGGTCATCCCCATGCACCAGCCCCAAGCATGCTGCATCCTGCTTCAGACATAGACTGGCGATTCAATTCACATGATAGTATACATGTTAGAATGTCATTCTCCCAAATCATCCCACCCTCTCCCTCTCCCTCTGTGTCCAAAAGTCCGTTATACACATCTGTGTCTCTTTCCCTGTCTTGCATACAGGGTCGTCATTGCCATCTTCCTAAATTCCATATATATGTGTTAGTATACTGTATTGGTGTTTTTCTTTCTGGCTTACTTCACTCTGTATAATCGGCTCCAGTTTCATCCATCTCATCAGAACTGATTCAAATGAATTCTTTTTAACGGCTGAGTAATACTCCATTGTGTATATGTACCACAGCTTTCTTATCCATTCGTCTGCTGATGGACATCTAGGTTGTTTCCATGTCCTGGCTATTATAAACAGTGCTGCAATGAACATTGGGGTACATGTGTCTCTTTCAATTCTGGTTTCCTCGGTGTGTATGCCCAGCAGTGGGATTGCTGGGTCATAAGGTAGTTGTATTTGCAATTTTTAAGGAATCTCCACACTGTTCTCCATAGTGGCTGTACTAGTTTGCATTCCCACCAACAGTGTAGGAGGGTTCCCTTTTCTCCACACCCTCTCCAGCATTTATTGCTTGCAGATTTTTGGATCGCAGCCATTCTGACTGGTGTGAAGTGGTACCTCATTGTGGTTTTGATTTGCATTTCTCTAATAATGAGTGATGTTGAGCATCTTTTCATGTGTTTGTTAGCCATCCGTATGTCTTCTTTGGAGAAATGTCTATTTAGTTCTTTGGCCCATTTTTTGATTGGGTCGTTTATTTTTCTGGAGTTGAGCTGCAGAAGTTGCTTGTATATTTTTGAGATTAGTTGTTTGTCAGTTGCTTCATTTGCTATTATTTTCTCCCATTCAGATGGCTGTCTTTTCACCTTGCTTATATTTTCCTTTGTTGTGCAGAAGCTTTTAATTTTAATTAGATCCCATTTGTTTATTTTTGCTTTTATTTCCAGCATTCTGGGAGGTGGATCATAGAGGATCCTGCTATGATTTATGTCTGAGAGTGTTTTGCCTATGTTCTCCTCTAGGAGTTTTATAGTTTCTGATCTTACATTTAGATCTTTAATCCATTTTGAGTTTATTTTTGTGTGCGGTGTTAGAAAGTGATCTAGTTTCATTCTTTTACAAGTGGTTGACCAGTTTTCCCAGCACCACTTGTTAAAGAGATTGTCTTTACTCCATTGTATATTCTTGCCTCCTTTGTCAAAGATAAGGTGTCCATATGTGTGTGGATTTATCTCTGGGCTTTCTATTTTGTTCCATTGATCTATATGTCTGTCTTTGTGCCAGTACCATACTGTCTTGATGACTGTGGCTTTGTAGTAGAGTCTGAAGTCAGGCAAGTTGATTCCTCCAGTTCCATTCTTCTTTCTCAAGATTGCTTTGGCTATTCGAGGTTTTTTGTATTTCCATACAAATCTTGAAATTATTTGTTCTAGTTCTGTGAAAAATGTGGCTGGTAGCTTGATAGGGATTGCATTGAATTTGTAAATTGCTTTGGGTAGTATACTCATTTTCACTATATTGATTCTTCCGATCCATGAACATGGTATATTTCTCCATCTATTAGTGTCCTCTTTGATTTCTTTCATCAGTGTTTTATAGTTTTCTATATATAGGTCCTTAGTTTCTTTAGGTAGATATATTCCTAAGTATTTTATTCTTTTCGTTGCAATGGTGAATGGAATTGTTTCCTTAATTTCTTTTCTACTTTCTCATTATTCGTGTATAGGAATGCAAGGGATTTCTGTGTGTTGATTTTATATCCTGCAACTTTACTATATTCATTGATGAGCTCTAGTAATTTTCTGGTGGAGTCTTTAGGGTTTTCCATGTAGAGGATCATGTCATCTGCAAACAGTGAGAGTTTTGCTTCTTCTTTTCCAATTTGGATTCCTTTTATTTCTTTTTCTGCTCTGATTGCTGTGGCCAAAACTTCCAGAACTATGTTGAATAGTAGCGGTGAAAGTGGACACCCTTGTCTTGTTCCTGACTTTAGGGGAAATGCTTTCAATTTTTCACCATTGAGGATAATGTTCGCTGTGGGTTTGTCATAGATAGCTTTTATTATGTTGAGGTATGTTCCTTCTATTCCTGCTTTCTGGAGAGTTTTTATCATAAATGGATGTTGAATTTTGTCAAAGGCCTTCTCTGCATCTATTGAGATAATCATATGGTTTTTATTTTTCAATTTGTTAATGTGGTGAATTACATTGATTGATTTGCGGATATTGAAGAATCCTTGCATCCCTGGGATAAAGCCCACTTGGTCATGGTGTATGATCTTTTTAATGTGTTGTTGGATTCTGATTGCTAGAATTTTGTTGAGGATTTTTGCATCTATGTTCATCAGAGATATTGGCCTGTAGTTTTCTTTTTTTGTGACATCTTTGTCAGGTTTTGGTATTAGGGTGATGGTGGCCTCATAGAATGAGTTTGGAAGTTTACCTTCCTCTGCAATTTCTGGAAGAGTTTGAGGAGGATAGGTGTTAGCTCTTCTCGAAATTTTTGGTAGAATTCAGCTGTGAAGCCATCTGGACCTGGGCTTTTGTTTGCTGGAAGATTTCTGATTACATTATCAATTTCCGTGCTTGTGATGGGTCTGTTAAGATTTTCTATTTCTTCCTGGTTCAGTTTTTGGAAAATTGTACTTTTCTAAGAATTTGTCCATTTCTTCCACGTTGTCCATTTTATTGGCATACAACTGCTGATAGTAGTCTCTTATGATCCTTTGTATTTCTGTGTTGTCTGTTGTGATCTCTCCATTTTCATTTCTAATTTTATTGATTTGATTTTTCTCTCTTTGCTTCTTGATGAGTCTGGCTAATGGTTTGTCAATTTTATTTATCCTTTCAAAGAACCAGCTTTTGGCTTTGTTGATTTTTGCTATGGTCTCTTTTGTTTCTTTTGCATTTATTTCTGCCCTAATTTGTAAGATTTCTTTCCTTCTACTAACTCTGGGGTTCTCCAACTCTTCCTTTTCTAGTTGCTTTAGTTGTAGAGTTAGGTTATTTATTTGACTTTTTTCTTGTTTCTTGAGGTATGCCTGTATTGCTATGAACTTTCCTCTTAGCACTGCTTTTATAGTGTCCCACAGGTTTTGGGTTGTTGTGTTTTCATTTTCATTAGTTTCTATGCATATTTTGATTTCTTTTTGATTTCTTCTGTGATTTGTTGGTTATTCAGAAGTGTGTTGTTCAACCTCCATATGTTGGAATTTTTAATAGTTTTTCTCCTGTAATTGAGATCTAATCTTAATGCATTATGGTCAGAAAAGATGCTTGGAATGATTTCGATTTTTTGAATTTATCAAGTTTAGATTTATGGCCCAGGATGTGATCTATCCTGGAGAAGGTTCCATGAGCACTTGAAAAAAAGGTGAAGTTCGTTGTTTTGGGGTGAAATGTCCTATAGATATCAATTAGGTCTAACTGATCTAATGTATCATTTAAAGTTTGCGTTTCTTTGTTAATTTTCTGTTTAGTTGATCTGTCCATAGGTGTGAGTGGGGTATTAAAGTCTCCCACTATTATTGTGTTATTGTTGATTTCCCCTTTCATACTTGTTAGCATTTGTCTTACATATTGTGGTGCTCCTATATTGGGTGCATATATATTTATAATTGTTATATCTTCTTCTTGGATTGTTCCTTTGATCATTATGTAGTGGCCTTCTTTGTCTCTTTTCACAGCCTTTGTTTTAAAGTCTATTTTATCGGATATGAGTATTGCCACTCCTGCTTTCTTTTGGTCTCTATTCGCGTGGTATATCTTTTTCCAGCCCTTCACTTTCAGTCTGTATGTGTCCCTTGTTTTGAGGTGGGTCTCTTGTAAGCAGCATATAGAGGGGTCTTGTTTTTGTATCCATTCGGCCAGTCTTTGTCTTTTGGTTGGGGCGTTCAACCCATTTACGTTTAAGGTAATTATTGATAGGTATGATCCCGTTGCCATTTACTTTATTGTTTTGGGTTCGGGTTTATACACCCTTTCGTGTTTCCTGTCTAGAGGATATCCTTTAGAATTTGTTGGAGAGCTGGTTTGGTGGTGCTGAATTCTCTCAGCTTTTGCTTGTCTGTAAAGCTTTTGATTTCTCCTTCGTATTTGAATGAGATCCTTGCTGGGTACAGTAATCTGGGCTGTAGGTTATTGTCTTTCATCACTTTAAGTATGTCTTGCCATTCCCTCCTGGCCTGAAGAGTTTCTATTGACAGATCAGCTGTTATCCTTATGGGAATCCCCTTGTGTGTTATTTGTTGTTTTTCCCTTGCTGCTTTTAATATTTGTTCTTTGTGTTTGATCTTTGTTAATTTGATTAATATGTGTCTTGGGGTGTTTCGCCTTGGGTTTATCCTATTTGGGACTCTCTGTGTTTCTTGGACTTGGGTGATTATTTCCTTCCCCATTTTAGGGAAGTTTTCAACTATTATTTCCTCAAGGATTTTCTCATGATCTTTCTTTCTGTCTTCTTCTTCTGGGACTCCTATAATTCGAATGTTGGAGCGTTTCATATTGTCCTGGAGGTCTCTGAGATTGTCCTCGTTTCTTTTAATTCGTTTTTCTTGTTTCCTCTCTGATTCATTTATTTCTACCATTCTATCTTCTATTTCACTAATCCTATCTTCTGCCTCCGTTATTCTACTATTTGTTGCCTCCAGAGTGTTTCTGATCTCATTTATTGTGTTATTCATTATATTTTGACTCTTTTTATTTCTTCTAGGTCCTTGTTAAACCTTTCTTGCATCTTCTCAATCCTTGTCTCTAGGCTATTTATCTGTGTTTCCATTTTGATTTCAAGATTTTGGATCATTTTCACTATCAATATTCGGAATTCCTTCTCCGGTAGATTCCCTACTTCTTCCTCTTTTGTTTGGTTTGGTGGGCAACTCTCCTGTTCCTTTACCTGCTGAGTATTCCTCTGTCTCTTCATCTTGGTTATATTGCTGTGTTTGGGGTGGCCTTTTTATATTCTGATAATTTGTGGAGTTCTCTTTATTATGGAGCTTCCTCACTTTGGGTGGGGTTCTATCAGTGGCTTGTCAAGGTTTCCTGGTTAGGGAGGCTTGTGTTGGAGTTTTGGTGGGTGGAGCTGGGTTTCTTCTCTCTGGAGTGCAGTGGAGTGACCCGTAATGGGTTATGAGACATCAAAGGTTTTGGGATAATTTTGAGCTGCCTGTATATTGAGGCTCAGGGGAGTGTTCCTGTGTTGCTGGAGAATTTGGGTGGTATGTCTTGTTTTGGAACTTGTTGGCCCTTGGGTGGAGCTTGGTTTCAGTGTAGGTATGAAGGCATTTGATGAGCTCCTATTGCTTAATGTTCCCTGAATTCAAGAGTTCTCTAATGTTTTCAGGCTTTGGGTTTAAGCTTCCTGCTTCTGGTTTTCAGTTTTATTTTCATAGTAGCCTCTAGACTTCTCCATCTATACAGCACCGATGATAAAACATCTAGGTTAAAGATGAAAAGTTTCTCCACCTTGAGGGACACTCAGAGAGGTTCACTGAGTTACAAGGAGAAGAGAAGATGGAGGGGGTAGTTAGAGGTAACTGGAATGAGATGCCATGAGATCAAGAGAGGAGAGAGCAAGCTAGCCAGTAGTCACTTCCTTATGTGCGCTCTATAGTCTGGACCGCTCAAAGGTATTTACAGAGTTATACGGGGAAGAGGAGAGGGAGGAAGTAGACAGAGGTGACCAGGAGGATAAGAGAGAGGAATGAGAAGGAGAGAGACAAATCCTGCCAGTAACCAGTTCCTTAGGTGTTCTCTACCGTCTGGAACACACAGAGTTTCACAGAGTTGGATAGAGAAGAGATGGGGGAGAAAAGAGACAGAGGCCACCTGGTGGAGAAAAAGGAGAGGCCAGAGGAGGAGAGAGTGGACAAGCCAGTAATCTCGCTCTCAGGTAAACTTGGGTAGTGAAGTTTGGGTTTTTAAATGTACAAAATTGACAACAAAGATTAAAAATCTGGAGTAGAGGTTGGATTTTCAAAGATACAATATTAAAGAAAAGCAGAAGGAAAAAGGAAGAAAGGAAAAAAAAAGAATTATTAAAAAACAAACAAACAAAAAAAAACAAAACAAAACACCAACAACCATCCAAAGAGTATATATGGTGTTTGCCTTAAAAAAAAAAAAAAAAAGTCTTTTTTTTTTAAAAAAATAGTAATACTAGGTTATAGAAATAAAAATTAGAGGAGAAATAGAAGACTTAACAATTAAAAAAAAGCTCGGAAAAAAAAGAAAAAAAAGCAAAAGGCAAAAAAAAATGATTTTAAAAAATATTAAAAAATTAAAAATATATCTGACTCTTCTCTGATGTTATGGGCCGTGTGGGCTCACTTCCAAGGTGGTTCCCTCTGTTTAACTTCTTCTGTTTGCTGGTTTTTAGGCTCACTAGTTCAGTCGCGCTGTGGGGAGGGGGGATGCTGCAAACAAATAGCACTGTCGTGTGTACACAGTATCTCTGCCCCGCTTGACCTGTCCTTTCTTGCGGCGCACAAACCACTCCGGCTCTACGATGCTCAGCCGGGAACTGTCTGGGGCCGGCCCTAGGCTGCGTGCACTTCCCCGGTCCAAGCCGCTCAGGTTCGGCCCTCAGGCAGCCCTCAGAGGCACAAATGCGGCTGGGACTGCGCTTTGTGCCCTTCCCAGGTCCGAGTAGCTCAGGAGTTTGGCGAGCGCGATCGCCGCGGCTTGTCACCTTTTCCGCCGCTGCCGCTCAGCTCTCTGGGTGGACCGCTGGCGCACCCCGTGAGGCAGACTGTGACTGTCCAGCACCCCCAGAAGTCTTAGCAAAGGAGCCTGCTTGCAGTTATGTAAGTAAAGTCTCTCCGGGTCTGCAATTGCCCCTTTCCAGACCTTACGGCTCTGGCTGCCTGTCCCCGGCGGGGAATGGTCTGCAGCCGGCTTTTTCCGCTCCGTCCTTTGTTCTGTGCTCAGTCCTGGCGGTGTCTTATGTTCGAGCTTTTCGCGTGGTAGCTATCCCACAGTCTGGTTTGCTAGCCCAAGTTAGATCGTTCTGGTTGCGCGTGGGGCGTTCCTGCCCGATTCTTACAAAGCTCTGCAGCCCGCGCCTCCCGCGCGTCCCTGCCCTGCCCCCACTTCCCAATGGCAGATGCAGGCGTCTGTGCTGCTTTTCCGCTGGGAGAGTTACTGGTGGGCTTGTAATCTCTTGGTTTTAATTATTTATCTATTTTTCCTTCCTGTTATGTTGCCCTCTGTGTTTCCAAGGCTCGCCACAGACTCGGCAGGGAGAGTGTTTCCTGGTGTTTGGAAACCTCTCTTCTTAAAATTCCCTTCCCGGGACGGGCTTCCCTTCCCGGGACGGAGCTCCCTCCCCACCTCCTTTGTCTCCTTTTTCGTCTTTTATATTTTTTCCTACCTGTTTTTGAAGACAATGGTCTGCTTTTCTGGTTGCCTGATGTCCTCTGCCAGCCTACAGAAGTTGTTTTGTGGAGTTTGCTCGGCGTTGAAATGTTCTTTTGAGGAATTTGTGAGGGAGAACGTGATCTTCCCGTCCTATTCCTCCGCCATCTTTCCCTAGCCTGCCAATGATATTTTGAAGTCAAACCATTGTAATAGGGGCCGGGCAGGAATACAGCCATTGGTGCGTGACTGTTAGCTTGAGACCCTGAGAGCAGGGGTTAGAAGTCGGGTGCGCCAGCAGTCAGCAGGCCAGTGATCCTTGTGGCAGAGAGTGCAGTAAGAGGCAGATCACAGCTTTCTCCTTGGGGCCCTCCAGACCCTGTGGCCTCTGGAATGTCAGTGAGCTGGGACGTCAGCTAACAGAATGAGGGTTGTGTCCCACAGAGCTCCAGACCCCTCGCTGTGGCTGCCCACTGGCCAGGCCTTAAAGCAGCAGTAAATCTCTCCCCCATCACCAACTTCACGTGGGCTGCAGTCCGTGGAGGCCTCAGCAACTGGAATATACAGATGCTGACTTTAAGGTAATATCTTCAGCCAGCTCCAGTCTCTCTGTTCTAATTTCAAAAGTTGGTACAGCTGAAATCAGTTGTCTCCTCCTAGAAGGTGGCCTGAGGTCAGGGTTAAGTTGTAAAGATGCAGCACATCAGTGCTTTAGGTCCAACCAGAAGAAGTGCAATTGCTGTAAGCTGGGAATTAACCTGATTGGTATTTGCTACGACACATATTTCCAGTGATCTTATACAAATGAACTGTTCCAGTTTAAATGAAAAGCCTGAGGGCTGTCTGAGTCCTAGGTGTGCTGCTCCCTTAGTAATGATGGCTGGACAGGGTCTGGGGACCTGGCCTCGAGGCTGCTACCAGCTGAGATCTGCCTCCTTAGCCAGGCCTGGACATTGGTGGGAGAAACTAGACTGGGTGTTGGACCAACATTCCCTGGCTGGATAACTAGCTTACATAGGGACTCTCTTCTCTTAGTCAGGACCTGAAACTCAGAGAGCAAATGCTGAGATTTGGGACCTTGCTCATTCTTGTAAGAACAGAAAGTAAAATTTGTTTTGGTGGAGGTTTATGGGAATATTGTGACCTGCCTATGACTTCACTGACCTCAGGGACAAAGGATCTGACACCAAGAAGTTTGCAACAACAATACCCCTCCCTAACCTTTTCTATAAAAGGTTCTTGCTGAAAGCTTTCGGGGAGTTTGGTGTATTTAAGGCATGAGCCACAAGTCTCCCTGCATGGCCCTGCAATAAACCTTTCTCTGTTTCAGACTCAGAAGTTTTGGTATTTGGTCTCACTGTGCACTTGGACTTGCATTTGTAGCAGCATGTCTCAGTTAGCAATGAGCAAAACCAGGCAGAGAGAGGCAATGAAAAGCTATGTGATTCTTAAGGTCAGTGGTGACAAAGGCTAGAATGGACTTTGCTGACTTTTCAATCATGATGAAAATTAGAGTTCAGCCTAAACAGTATCAGAACTGTAGGAAGAGAAGAATTGGGAGGTGTTGTCAAGTCCTGAGAGGGCGCACTGAGACTTTGATCCTGAGGATTTACTTGGAAAAAAGGAACACAGTGGTTGCATTTTCTTATTTAGCATTCTTCAGGTTTTTTTTTGCCTCACATTTGATGTTATCTTCTAGACAGCCTCTTCATTAAGGAAGGAGGCACCTGACCCATGAGATAAATAATTAAAGCAGTCATAATGATTCCAGTTCTTTTCACCACTTAGTGGTTTAGTGGTGACTATGTGACCTATATCTAGGCAATAATATATAAGGGAATGCCCTCCAGGAAAAATAACCATATTAGCAAAAGAGAGAGAAGAAAAAGAGAGAGCTCCCTGACCTCTTCCTTTTGGCTTTGAACTTATTTGTATAATTATGTGATGCTTGGAAATGCAGGAATCTGTTTTTACCTTGTAAGAAAAATTGAGACACTTAAGTTTAGTGCTCTGACGTCATTGAAAGCTGAACCAACTCTAAAATTTCTGTCACTGAGCTTAAAAAAAAAAAAAATTTACGTTTTGCTTAAGCCATTTTTAGCCGGGTAATTTGTTATTCACAGTCAAAAGAGCCGTAATTGATTCTGGTTCCCATTACTCTCCCTTTGCCCTCAGGTCCATTCTATGCTCTTCTTTGTCTTGCTCTGTGCCTGGAAGACTGACCTCTATGGACTACATCACTGGGACCTCTTTGCCTTCTGGTTTCTGGTTGGCATCACCTAATGAGAGGCTCCTGTAGATCAGAGTATTTTTTTTTCCCTACAATTTTCTGTTTCAATGCAGTTTGTGTTGTATTGTGCCCCCTAAGGTGGTGGTTTCTGCCTGGTAGCCTTTATTTCATGGTTGCAGCTCTCAATTAAGCTTAATGAATTGCATATTTCCCCCTTTTTCCTTCAGGTCATGGGGGACAATATTAACTTCTCACTGTTGATTCTCTTTGAGTGTCTCAGCAGCTTGTGAATTCCTTTAGTCTTACACATATGTACCTCCATAGATAGTTTCTTCTTTAAAATTCTTGCCTGAGGCTGTTGACTGTTTTTTTTTTTTTTTTTTTTACCGAAAACCTAACTGATATGTACAATGTCTAAAAGCCTTTAAAAATGTCTAAAACTTTTAAAAATGAATCAGAACAGATCTATGCCATTTATTTTAAAGGGTAGAATAATTCTGGGTCCACACAAGTTGCTTGTAATTAAGATGGAAGTCTTACCCTGTGCATTAATTTGCTAAAACTGCTATAACAGAGTAACATAAACCTGGTGGTTTAAAATTGTTAGACAACTGTCTCACAGTTCTGGAAGCTAAACTCCAGGATCAGGGTGTTGGCAGGGTTTGTTTTCTCGTATGGCTTTGGAGGAGAATCTTTTCCATGCCTTTCTCCCAGTTTCTGGTGAATTTCTGAATATCAGAAGTCTTTGATGTTCCTTTGTTTCTGAGGCATCACCACAGTTTCTTTCATCTTCACATGGTGTTCTCCCATGTGCTTGTCTGTGTCCAAATTTCCTCCTTTATAAGAAATGAGTCATACTGAATCGGGGCCCCACTCTCTCTCAGTATTACCTCGACTTTACTAATTATGTGTGCAATGACCTTATTTCTAAATAAGGTCACATCTTGAGGTGCTGAGGGTTAGGACCTCAGTATAAATTTTGGGAAGACATAATTTTACACATAGCATTCTGTCTGAAGAAATCAGTATGGGTTAGTTCTTCTGCCATGGAACAGAAAAGGGGCGTAGAAAAGCCTGTCAAACACTAGCTATGGTGATAATATACTGGACCAAGAATATCAACTCTCAATGTAAATTCTCTAGTCTGAATAGTAGTTATACCATCATCTTGGAAATGGTTATCCCACATGGTTTTAATCATATTTAACAAGAAACCTATGACTATAATTTACCTGTCCACTTTAAGATTTCTTTATTTAAATACTTTATATGTTTTATTTAATTTAATCTTTACAACAATCTTATAAGTAAATACTAACATCAACATTTTTCAGATAAGCTTGAGGTCACTTGACTAAAGTCTCCCAGCTTGAACAAGCCAGAATGGTGAAGCCAGAATTAAAATCTAAGATTTGACACAGTGAGAGAAGGTCTTATCTAGGGATTCTAGTGTTGTGTCATCTTGGCTTTTTAACTTTTTGTTGATTTGTTTAATTTATGAAACCGATAATCTCAAGTGCACATCAGTATGACTAATTGATTAAATATTAGATTGTCCTGGGCTGATCAATGCATTCTGCTATCAACTTCGGTTTCCAACTCTAAAGTCTGACATTCACCTATAACCTCATCTTCTGCTCATTTTCTTTAAATGTCACAAGAACTAACAGACAGTAGAGTTACTCCCAGTGAGATTTAGCTAAAGAATCCTACCCCCTCCTAAATATAATTTTTGTGCTTTTATGTATTTACTTATTTATGGGTTGTGGAATTTTAGTTCCCCAACCGGAGATTGAACCCAGGTGCCAGCAGTGAGATTGCCAAGTCCTCCCACTGGACCATCAGGGAATTCCCTTGCACTTTTATTTTTTAAAAAAGCATTCCTATGTGGTGAATATAGAGAAAATATTCAATATTCAATATGAATATTCAATATTGAATACATGATGACTATCCCGAATTGGCAGGGAAAACTAACAATAAGCTGTGGAAGTCTGCCATAGGAATTAGTGTTTGATCTTAGCACTACCTGAGGCATCATATATTGGAAAGAACATCCTTCTTTAGTCAGTCAGTTCAGTCACTCAGTCATGTCTGACTCTGTGACCCCATGGACTGCAGCATACCAGGCTTCCCTGTCCATTACCAGCTCATGGAGCTTGCTCAAACTCATATCCATCGAGTTGGTGATGCCATCCAACCATCTCATCTCCTGTCATCCCCTTCTCCTTCATTCACTGGGAAATAAACAGGCAGCAAAGAGAACTACATTCTAAAGCAGGTGGAGTTGGAGGCCTGAAAGATTAGCATAGCTGCAGCAATCAGAAATGGAAACTTAAATTGTTTTTCTTTTCACAGATTACTTACTAATGAATGTAATTCCTTACATTTAGTCAGAGCAAAATTGCCTTTATTGGACCAGATAAACTTCCCAGGTAAACCTTGTTATCTTTAAGGATGATTAGATATCTGTGGTCAGAGTGGGTGTATTTTTGCTGCTGTTTTACCATTTATAATGTAGTTTAAAAGTTTCAATTACATTTCAAGCCAATATACTCTTTTCTCATCCTCCTACAATTGGGCTTCAGAGACTTGAGATTCAAATTGTCTTGCATATAAAACTATAAGTGGACAATTTATGGATGTTAAATAGGAAGTTCTTGATGCTCAGTATGATGGAGAAATGGAAAGAAAAGTGTCTATGATGTGCACTTGATCTTATATAAATGAGTTCCTTTGAGCCCTTCAAAAGTGTTTGGAATGAATATGCTTAACATTTATCACATTCATGAGAATATTGGTATTAGGAAACATTGAGTTGATCAAGGTCTAGGAACTTGGATCATAGGTAGGAACAGGAGATATCATAATATTAATCTTAAACTCTTTATAGGATAGCACATCCCCTTAAAGAGCAAATTAAATTCTTTGCCAGATATATTATAGCACAATGTTTACAAAAAGTCTGTTTTATAATTGATTCTACCAGTTCATATAAGTATATTCCCCTGCTTCTCTCCCATCCTACTTCTTTTTGTTGTTTTCTTCTTCCTTCTGTCTTTCCCTCCAACATTTTTACCAGACACCACAATGAACCAAATTGTGTTTGATTTGAAAGGTGACACTGGTTCATTGATCTATAATTCTCAGTTAATTACAGTTGACTCTAGGAGTCTCAGACTTCAGAGATGAGAGACCTGGGCCTATATTGGGTAAGCTAGGAAATCACATCCTCATGAGACTTGGCAAGACTGTATAAAACTGGTAGAGAAAAGGAAAGTTCATAGTATAGCATACAGTCCAGCCACCTCTAAATGGACCAACATGGCCAGTCCTTCTTTTCGTGGGGGAATTTTATTACCCTAATTTTAGCTAGTATTGCAAACTTAAGTCTTACATATAAAGTAACGTTGATCATTTAATCAACACCCTTGGTCAATTAGTACTGTCTTTAGCAATCAGACTGGAAATAACAGAGATTAAATTTGGGGATGTGACCACTGGGCATTCTCTCACCCTAAGTCTCTAAAGTCAGATTTTACACAGTTTTGAATATTGGATAATCCCTTGGACAGAGGAGCCTGGTGGGCTACAGTCCTTTGGGTCACAGAGTCAGACACCACTGAGCTATTGAGTATACACACACACACACACATGCTTTTGAATGTTAATTAGAAATTAGTTTCTTCATATATTCATGATGTAATTTTAACTAATTACCATTCTTTGCTTTCTTCATTTGTTTCTTTCTGTAAGCCAAACATAAATTGATTCAGCATTTTTTCCTAGCCTAGTGGCAGGCTCTGTAGTTAGAGAAAAGAAAAATAAAGATCTCTTGTTCTCTGAATTCCATTTAGACTTTGGCTGGAGTATGTTTTGCTATATATGCAGACTACATCATGAGAAATGCCAGGCTAGATGACTCATAAGCTGGAATCAAGATTGCTGGATTCCATTGACTGCTGAAATATTAACAACTTAAATATGCAGGTGATACCACTTTAATGGCAGAGAGTGAAGAGGAAATAAAGAGCCTCTTGATGAATGTGAAAAAGGAGAGTGAAAAAGCTGGCTTAACACTCAACATTCAAAAAACTAAGATCATGGCATCCGGTCCCATCAGTTCAGTTCAGTCACTCATTCATGTCCAACTCTTTGCGACCCCATGAACCGCAGCATGCCAGGCCTCCTTGTCCATCACCAACTCCCGGAGTCCACCCAAATCCATGTCCATCAAGTCGATGATGCCATCCAACCATCTCATCTTCTGTCATCTCCTTCTCCTCCTGCCCTCAATCTTTCCCAGCAACAGGGTCTTTTCCAATGAGTGAGCTCTTCACATCAGGTGGCCAAAGGATTGGAGTTTCAGCTTCAACATCAGTCCTTCCAGTGAACACCCAGGACTGATCTCCTTTAGAATGGACTGGTTGGATCTCCTTGCAGTCCAAGGGACCCTCAAGTGTCTTCTCTAACACCACAGTTCAAAACATCAATTCTTCAGTGTTCAGCTTTCTTTATAGTCCAACTCTCACATCCATACATGACCACCGGAAAAACCATAGCCTTGACTAGACGGAACTTTATTGGCAAAGTAATGTCTCTGCTTTTCAATATGCTATCTAGGTTGGTCATAACTTTCCTTCCAAGGAGTAAGCGTCTTTTAATTTAATGGCTGCAGTCACCATCTGCAGTGATTTTGGAGAACAGAAAAATAAAGTCACCCACTGTTTCCACTGTTTCCCCATCTATATCCTATGAAGTGATGGGACTGGATACAACGATCTTCGTTTTCTGAATGTTGAGTTTTAAGCCAATTTTTTCACTCTCCTCTTTTACTTTCATCAAGAGGCTTTTTAGTTCTTCACTTTCAGCCATAGCATGGTGTCATCTGCATATCTGAGGTTATTAATATTTCTCCCAGCAATCTTGATTCCAGCTTGTGCTTCTTCCAGCCCAGCGTTTCTTGTGATGTACTCTGCATAGAAGTTAAATAAGCAGGGTGACAATATACAGCTTTGACGTACTCCTTTTCCTACTTGGAACCAGTCTGTTGTTCCATGTCCAGTTCTAACTGTTGTTCCTGACCTGCATACAAGTTTCTCAAGAGGCAGGTTAGGTGGACTGGTATTCCCATCTCTTTCAGAATTTTCCACAGTTTATTGTGATCCACACAGTGAAAGGCTTTGGCATAGTCAATAAAGCAGAAATAGATGTTTTCTGGAACTCTCTTGCTTTTTTGATGATCCATCTGGTCCCATCTCGTCACAGAAAATAGATGGGGAAAATACATTGTCAGATTTCAGATTCTTGGGCTCCAGAATCAATGCAGATGGTGACTACAGCCATGAAATTTAAAGACACTTACTCTTTGGAAGGATAGCTATCACAAACCTAGACAGTTAAAAAGCAGAGACATAACTTTGCTGACAAAGGTCCATTTAGTGAAAGGTATGGTTTCTCCAGTAGTCATGTATGAATGTAAGAGTTGGACCATAAAGAAGGTTGAGTGCCGAAGAATAGATTATTTTGAATAGTGGTGCTGGAGAAGACTCTTGAGTCCCTTGGACAGCAAGGAGATCAAGCCAGTCATTCTTAAGGAAGTCAACTCTGAATATTCATTGGAAGGACTGATGCTGATGCTGAAGCTCCAATATTTTGGCCACCTGAGGAAAACAGCTAACTAATTGGAAAAGACACTGATGCTGGGAAAAATTGAGGGCAAGCGGAGGATAGGCAACAGAGGATGAAATGATTGGATAGCATCACTGACTTAATGGACATGAGTTTGAGCAAACTCAGGGAGATAGTGATGGACAGATCAGCCTGACATGCTGCAATTCGTGGGTCAGAAAGAGTCAGAAAAACAACTCACTAAGTCACAAAAACAACTTAGTGACTGAACAACAACAACAACAACAACAACAACAACGTGTTTAGATATATTTTTACATTCTCTATTTGACTTTCACCAACAAGCATACCAATGGGTATTATCAGAGCACAAGTATCAGCATATTAAATGGAAGTCAACACTTCAACATGCTTGCCATCTAGAATTTGAATATTAAATTGTTTATCAATGTAATAAATTACATAACATAGTACTTGTAGGGCTTCCCAGGTGGCGCTAGTGATAAAGAACCACCATGCCAGGCCTGAAGATGTAAAAGACATGGGTTCAATCCCTTGGTTAGGAAGATCTCCTGGAGAAGGGCATGGCAACCCACTTCAGTATTCTTCCCTGAAGAATTCCGAGAACAGAGGAGCCCCATGGATGGGCTACAGTCCATAGGATCACAAAGAGTCAGACACGACTGAAGCAACATAACACACACATAATATTTATGATTTAAAAATGCACAGCCATCTACCATTCCGATTTAAGTATTGAACCAAAGGACTTTTTAAGGTAAAGTTCCAAGACATCCCTTAAAAAATCTTGAGAGGAATCTGAAATAAGTTTATTGTCATCCTGAGACAGAGCAGTGCTGAACCTTGTCAAGATTCAAACCCATCCAACTATCTTTCAGCCTTTCATTTCAGAACTTGATTTTGCATTCAATATAATCTCTTGGTATCTAAAGCTCTGTCAAACTAAACAGCTCTGTTTTATGCACATGTTTTGAAAAGCCTCACAGACTTTCTGTCTGCACATACAGTGTATCTTTAAAATAATATAACCTTGAAGCAGCATTGAACTACTATTTTCATAAAAGGAAAACTAGAAATCAGTGAAGCTTACTTATTTGCTGTCTTTACAGAAAAAGAAATGCACTCCTTCCCTTATTTTCACCTTGTAGCAGAGTTCTGCCATTTTGAGACTACAAACATAATTCTCTTTTTTTCAAATAATTCAGATATGGGTTTGCTTCATTTCTCCCTAAACTTGAGAGTTTTTTCAACCACAAAGTAAATGTTTTCTCCAAGAACTGAAACTGTGGGACACACATTTTACCTATTCTTTCCAGCCCAGAACTCTAGTGAATATTGTAGGTAACCTATAAACTCAAAGACTAGTAACAACAGAGCCTACTCCAGAGTTTGTGCTTAAAAGACAGAGTGTAGACCATGGTGGTGCTAGTGATAGGGAATCGTTCTTTCATGATTTACTTTATGTTATGTCATGATCTTATCTACATTTTTTTCTTATTCTTAAACTCTTCATACAGTAGCATATATCTTATGTATTAAACTACTTTTATTTATGAACTTACATTTACAAATCACTATTTATAAAAATCATGTTTTGTAGTGATTGATCCAAGCAATTTATATATGTACATTTACTTCCTTTCCTCTTTTTTTTCCCATTTTCATTCTCCTTCCTACTTCAATTACTCCCACGCTTCTTCCTTGACTTCCCTCTGCCTTCCTTCTTTCTTTCTATTCAACAAATGTATTGTGCACCATGATAATCCAGGTCATGTAACAGTTCCATGGAAAACAAGTCCATTGATCTGTAATTATGTTTGCAGCTTGATTGCTGACTCATCCCAGGGGTCCCAGGTCTTCAGAGATCAGAGACTTGGGACTATATAAGCTTTTAAAGGTTTAGAAATTTCATTTTTATTCCCTACCGGTTTCTATGATGGATTTCCTTCTAGAGAAGTAAATGTCTCTTAGTTTGTTCTATCCTTTGTACTTAGTACTGCATGTATAGATATGAATTCTATACATGCTACATGAAATTCTGAATCTGATGCATTCATGCTTGCATTGGAAATTTGATCAAAGGAAGAATATTATAAGGGACAAGATTGTGGACCTGGAGGGGTTTGGTGCTTAAATTCTGCACATTCCATTTTAACCTGGTGATGCCACATGTTTTAAATTAATATTCAACAGAAGACTTTACTAGGCTTAGCAGTAATTCAAGCTGTGAGTTCATAAATAATACTACAGGCACTGCTTAATAATAGATAACATGTCATCAGGAATAAAAAAGACCAACACAGAAGGGGCAAAGAAGAGTAGCATTCTAAAAAGTGACATTTTCCATGGTTCTACCATAATTTAAGAGGTTACCCATGATAAGTAAATTGTCTTGGTTTATTTAGCTCATAGATAATCAGATAGGTATTCATAACCTTAATTTTTAGAAGTTGGGCTACAAGTCTATATGCGCTTCAGTCTACTATAAATCCTTTTCCATTGATATGAACCTCCCATTTGCTGCATGCTAAGGAACATTTTTATATTATGTATATATGTATGCATGTAGTCATTTGGTACTTATTATCTACTGTGTGTCAGACATGGATTTATAAGTGATGCAAAAGAATGAGGCAACAAGATATAGTTCGATAAGTATTGGAATTAGGCAGATTTGGACTGAATTCTCTTTACTATCATGGAGATTCAAGCTAGCAGTGCCAATAAGTCATGCCCACAAGAAAATGTAATATAATGTCAAAAGTAGCACATTTTTAATTCCATATGACTATTAAGGCAATAAATGCTTAGAATTCATTGGAAAGAGATCCTGTAGGGTGTGTGGGTGTTCATGTTTAGTTACTTTGCATTAATATACATAAATTTATATAGTACAATCAGCCTGAGAAAGATATCCATGTCTTTTTAAAGTCCACTTGGAATTGTTATGTTATATAGAACATTATGCAATTTTGAAATATTCTAAATAAAACTTCTAAAATATTTAATGACATAGAACAATCCTACTACAACATAATTTATTTAGCTTTACTTCCTAGAATGGAGGATATGTTTTCAAAATGTGTCTAAGTGGGACATAAATATTTCTGATTTATTAAACAGTCTGTTGAACAGGGTCTATCTTCTTTCTTAAAGGTATTAAACTTCATGCTTTACATCCTGTCTGTTGAATAACTGGAAGAAGAAGAGGAATACATTCATTTTGAAATGTTTTAGTGATTTATTTCATTCCTTCCTCTCTTCACTTCCTGTACTGCTCTTAACAAATCTAAGTACAACACTGAGTGTGTTTTCCTATCAGAGGTTGCAAACTGGCTCCTGGAGGACCCTGGATGGTTCACAGATGTATTCTGTTTAACTCATACAATGTTGGCCTACAGCATATTTTTATTTTATTCCTAATTACAACTGGAGGAATTTACTCATATGTGAATAATTGAGTTCCCTCAAAATGATATCAGAAAAGTTCAGACCAGTGGATCTTTTTTCAAACATTGTGGTTATTGGCTGGTTGAGGTCACCTTCCCTGTAGTTCACCACAGTTTCCACCATTCCCTATTGCATTCTAAGACTGAGGTCCAATGTCAATTGCTATATAGCAGAGCACTTGTGTTATTGTTTTTCTTATTGTTGAATGAGAATACAAATAAAATATTTCTTACAATCCTGCCTCTATCTTATACAAAACCAACATTGCATATTTATACAGTCATCCCTTGAAATCCATGGTGGGTTGGTTCTAGGATACCCTACAGATACCAAAATTCAGAGATGCTTAAATCTCTTATATAAAATGTGTAGTTAGCACCTGAATCCATGGATGCTACTTCTGCAGGTACAGAAGTCAACTGCATTATTGTATGCTTTTCTCTAAAATCATATGATTTTAGGAGTCCTGTCAATCACTGGATAATTAATCCAGTATAGTAAAAAGAATCAAGCAGATTTAGAGTCTGACAGATCTGGGTTCAAATCCAAGTTTACCACTCACTGATGGCTCAATAGTACAATCAACCCTTGAACAATAGGACTTTGGAATATGTAGATCCACTTATACATGGATTTTTTTCCACCAGTAAATACATACTACTGTACTGTACCATCCAGAGCCGGTTGAATGCATATGCAGAGCCATGGATACAGAGTATGTGCATACTGTAAAGTTAGGCATGGATTTTCTACTGGACAGAGTGAGTTGGCATTACTAACCTCTGTATTATTTAAAGATTAACCAGATACTGATTAAGTCAAGTGACTTATCGTTGCCAGGCCTTTGGGGTATCTACAAGAAGATACTAAAAGTATGTTTATATTTTTAAAGAAATTGAAATGTATTTAAAGTATTTATAGAAATTAAAGACATTCCAAATGGGTTTTTAGGAGAAATAAATGATACAATGCTTATATTATGTATTTGGTGCAGAGCAGACATTGCATGTACGTATAATCTCCATGCAATGATAAGATCAATTTCTTTCTGGACTCATGTAATTTTTGTGTTTCTCAGTATCATAAGGAAGTATAGTAGTCCTTCTCCCTCCTCAGGCCTTAGTGGGGAACTAGGAATCATTAATTGGAAGGCCTCAAGTACAATTGCAAACATTGTTGCTTCTAAATTCCTTAGGCAACATACAGATTGCTTCTGTGACATGCAATCTATTCATTTTAAAAAATCTGTCTTCATTTTTATGTAGTATCTTTGTCAGGTTTTGGTATTAGGGTGATGGTGGCCTCATAGAATGAGTTTGGAAGTTTACCTTTCTCTGCAATTTTCTGGAAGAGTTTCAGTAGGATAGGTGTTAGCTCTGCTTGAAATTTTTGGTAGAATTCAGCTGTGAAGCCGTTTGGACCTGGGCTTTTGTTTGCTGGATGATTTCTGATTACAGTTTCAATTTCTGTGCTTGTGATGGGTCTGTTAAGATTTTCTATTTCTTCCTGGTTCAGTTTTGGAATATTGTACTTTTCTAAGAATTTTTCCATTTCTTCCACGTTGTCCATTTTATTGGCATATAATTGCTGATAGTAATCTCTTATGATCCTTTGTATTTCTGTGTTGTCTGTTGTGATCTCTCCATTTTCATTTCTAATTTTATTGATTTGATTTTTCTCTCTTTGCTTCTTGATGAGTCTGGCTAATGGTCTGTCAATTTTATTTATCCTTTCAAAGAACCAGCTTTTGGCTTTGTTGGTTTTTGCTATGGTCTCTTATGTTTCTTTTGCATTTATTTCTGCCCTAATTTTTAAGATTTCTTTCCTTCTACTAACTCTGGGGTTCTCCAACTCTTCCTTTTCTAGTTGCTTTAGGTGTAGAGTTAGGTTATTTATTTGACTTTTTTCTTGTTTCTTGAGGTATGCCTGTAGTGCTATGAACTTTCCTCTTAGCACTGCTTTTATAGTGTCCCACAGGTTTTGGGTTGTTGTGTTTTCATTTTCATTAGTTTCTATGCATATTTTGATTTCTTTTTTGATTTCTTCTGTGATTTGTTGGTTATTCAGAAGTGTGTTGTTCAACCTCCATATGTTGGAATTTTTAATAGTTTTTCTTCTGTAATTGAGATCTAATCTTAATGCATTATGGTCAGAAAAGATGCTTGGAATGATTTCGATTTTTTAAAATTTATCAAGGTTCGATTTATGGCCCAGGATGTGATCTATCCTGGAGAAGGTTCCATGAGCACTTGAGAAAAAGGTGAAATTAATTGTTTTGGGGTGAAATGTCCTATAGATATCAATTAGGTCTAACTGGTCTAATGTATCATTTAAAGTTTGTGTTTCTTTGTTAATTTTCTGTTTAGTTGATCTGTCCATAGGTGTGAGTGGAGTATTAAAGTCTCCCACTATTATTGTGTTATTGTTAATTTCCCCTTTCATACTTGTTAGCATTTGTCTTACATATTGCGGTGCTCCTATATTGGGTGCATATATATTTATAATTGTTATATCGTCTTCTTGGATTGATCCTTTGGTCATTATGTAGTGGCCTTGTAAAAGAATGAAACTAGATCACTTTCTAACACTGCACATGAAAATAAAATGGATTAAAGATCTAAATTTAAGACCAGAAACTATAAAACTCCTAGAGGAGAACATAGGCAAAACACTTTCCGACATAAATCACAGCAGGATCCTCTATGATCCACCTCCCAGAATTCTGGAAATAAAAGCAAAAATGAACAAATGGGATCTAATTAAAATTAAAAGCTTCTGCACAACAAAGGAAAATATAAGCAAGGTGAAAAGACAGCCTTCTGAATGGGAGAAAATAATAGCAAATGAAACAACTGACAAACAACTAATCTCAAAAATATACAAGCAACTTATGCAACTCAATTCCAGAAAAATAAACGACCCAATCAAAAAATGGGCCAAAGAACTAAAGAGACCTTTCTCCAAAGAAGACATACGGATGGCTAACAAACACATGAGAAGATGCTCAACATCACTTATTATTAGAGAAATGCAAATCAAAACCACAATGAGGTACCACTTCACACCAGTCAGAATTTCTGCGATCCAAAAATCTGCAAGCAATAAATGCTGGAGAGGGTGTGGAGAAAAGGGAACCCTCCTACACTGTTGGTGGGAATGCAAACTAGTACAGCTGCTATGGAAAACAGCGTGGAGATTCCTTAAAAAATTGCAAATAGAACTGCCATATGACCCAGCAATCCCACTGCTGGGCATACACACCGAGGAAACCAGAATTGAAAGAGACACATGTACCCCAATGTTCATCGCAGCACTGTTTATAATAGCCAGGACATGGAAACAACCTCGATGTCCATCAGCAGATGAATGGATAAGAAAGCAGTGGTACATATACACAATGGAGTATTACTCAGCCGTTAAAAAGAATACATTTGAATCAGTTCTGTTGAGATGGATGAAACTGGAGCCGATTATACAGAGTGAAGTAAGCCAGAAAGAAAAACACCAATACAGTATACTAACACATATATATGGAATTTAGAAAGATGGCAATGATGACCCTGTATGCAAGACAGCCCAAAAGACACAGATGTGTATAGTGGACTTTTGGACTCAGAGGGAGAGGGAGAGGGTAGGATGATTTGGGAGAATGGCATGAAAACATGTACACTATCATGTAAGAATCGAATCACCAGTCTATGTCCGATGCAGGATACAGCATGCTTGGTGCTGGTGCACAGGGATGACCCAGAGGGATATTGTGGGGAGGGAGGTGGGAGGGGGTTCATGTTTGGGATCGTATGTGCACCCGTGGTGGATTCATGTCAATGTATGGCAAAACCAATACAGTATTGTAAAGTAAAATAAAGTAAAAATAAAAATTAAAAAAAACAAAAAACATTAAGTGACTACTTTGAGGAAAAAAAAACAAAAAACTGTCTTCAGATTATGTTGCAAGAAGGGGAATCCCCTTCCAGGGCCCGAAACTGGGCTCTTGTTTAACAATCAGAAATGAATTGTCTGAGGAGACACATGTGCTGACATAGCAAGAGATTTTATTGGGAAAGGGCACCCAGGTGGAGAGCAGAAAGGTAAGGGAACCCAGGAGAACAGCTCTGCCACGTGGCTTGCAGTGTTGGGTTTTATGGTGATGGATTAGTTTCCAGGTTGTCTTTAGCCAATCATTCTGACTCAGAGTCCTTCTTGGTGGTGCACGCCTTGTTCAGCTAAGATGGATGCCAGAGAGAAGGATTCTGGGAAGTGGATGGACATGTGGTGTCTCCTTTTGACCTTTCTGGAACTCTTCTGGTTGGTGGTAGCTTGCTAGTTCCATGTTCCTTATCAGGACCTCCTGTCGTAAAACAACTCATGTAAATGGTTACTATGGTGCCTGGCCAGGGTGGGTGGTTTCAGGCAGTGTTCTTTCCCTCACAATTAGAGCAGATCATCTAAAATTCTAAATACTGTATCATTAGCTATGCCCCCTCCTTGTCATGTTTAATTAATAACTTGTATTTCAGTTTTATTTCTTCCAGCTACACTGAAGAAAAATCCCTATGCAACTATGGTGATTACTATAAACATGTTGTGAAGACGACTGTATTTTCTTACTATTTTTTAATGTATAAAAAGAATTTCATGTATATATTGCTGATTCTATTTCATTTTTGGAAATACCTATTCTTTGGTGGGGGACATACCTATTCTCCCTTTTTTCTTTTTTTTTAACAGTATGAGTTTAGTGAAAAAAAAATAATGAAGTATCCTATCTTCTGACCTCCTAAGAGGGCCTGAGGATTCCCCTCACCTTGACAAAACTTCAGACAGACTTCTTCCTGACTCTAGGCCCCTGACCTTTCTTTTCTTGTAGCATTTACTTTAGAAAACTTGCAATTGTAAATTCTTTCTCTGCCCCTTTGAAATGTATGTAATTCTTTCCCAGCTTCCTGCCAGTTTTACAGCCCAAGAAATGTCTTTTTTTTCAGAGACCTGAAAATCATCTCTTTAAATTGTAAACATACAAGGGAATAACATCTCTATCTTCCAGTCTCTGTAGGAGGTTGGAGCCTAATTTCTAAGCCAATTAGCAAACACAGATGGCCTAATCACAGATAAAACACTTGCAGACTCAGGAATAATTCAATGTTCTCCACACATCCCCTTGATCAATTTGTCCCCCAGTGTCCTCAGGTTCTTTCCACTAGATCATTACAGCCCTTAAACACTCTCCCACTTTTTGTTTCAGCAGAGATGAGTTCAATCTCTCTCCCCTATTGCAATAACTTGAAAAAAAATCTTCCTTAATTTTTAACTTTATCCAGTGTAACTTTTGCCTTGATAAGCTTTTGAACTACTACTTGATTAAGTCAAATTTGATACCTGCTTCTGAGAATAATGCTGTATGTTGTGTACCATTTCTCAATTATATATTTATAATATTTTGTTTTAAAATTCTTTTAAAAATTTCCTAATTTAAAGATTTCTTATTTAACTTTGTTATGTTTTAGTGTATTTATTTTCTAAACAGCAAATTAAGTATGTTTTGGAAGATGGAAGGAAGAAACATTAGTTTCTTTGGATCATTTTCAGTTGTTACAGTAGAATGCTAATGGCATTATGGAGTCAAGCAGACCTAGTGAGAAATATTTTTACACAAGGTTATAGAAATTTATGGATATTTTGCAGGAAGGGGGACCCCCTTCCAGGGCCCAAAACTGGGCTCTTGTCTAACACTCAGAAATGAATTGTCCGAGGAGACACATGTACTGACAAAGGAAGAGGTTTTATTGGGAAAGGGCACCCGGGTGGAGAGCAGTAGGGTAAGGGAAACAAGGAGAACAGCTCTGCCATGTGGCTTGTAGTGTTGGGTTTTATGGTGATGGGATTAGTTTCTGGGTGGTCTTTGGCCAATCATTCTAATTCAGAGTCTTTCCTGGTGGCACACACATCACTCAGCCAAGATGGATGCTAGTGAAAGGGATTCTGGGAAGTGGATGGACACGCAGTGTCTCCTTTTGACCTTTCCTGAACTCTTCTGGTTGGTGGTGGCTTATTAGTTCTGTATTCCTTATCAGGATCTCCTGTCATAAAAGAGCTCATGCAAATGATTACTATGGTGCCTGGCCAGGGTGGGCAGTTTCAATCAGTGTGCTTCCCCTAACAGATATGGCTAATAATGTAGGATAGCAACACAGAACACTTTCAGAAAGGATCAATTTGTCATAGTTTCCTATAGATATAAGCAGTTGTGGATAGTCCCTCTTGTTCAGAAGAAAGAATGTGGAAAGTCTCTTTCTTTTGGTGTTTTTGTTTTGTCTTTTCCTTTTAATCTTCCTGACATTAACTCCTGACTGTTCCATGACAATGGGCTCACATGTACTTACTCTTTAGAGGAAAATAACTGTTGCCAAAAAAAGCCTTCAATTTTCATACAAGATTAAGTGAGGTGAAATTTCCTTAAAGTGTCCCTTACCAGATCCATGATTCAGCCAGTCCAAAGTCCATTCCTATATCTTGGGTCATATTCTGTGTCATTAAATAAATAAAATATAATAAATAAAACTGAAAAAGCTTATGATTTTGTACATTCAATTTTGATAAAATATAATTTATTTGATGAGTTTGTCCTGTAAAATATATTTGTTAAAGAAAGGTACTCTTAATAGAGGCAAACAAAATTAACTGTAAGTATTTTGTGGGTAAAATATTAATACATTTTAATATAAAAGTTGCACTTAGAATCTTTTCCATTGAGCATATTGGCTGTCTATGGACATGTGCTTCAGTGTTTACATAGGGAAACACTGTGGCTGCTCATTTCGTCCTTTAAGGGAGACCTCTGCAAGGAGTATAGCTGTCTCACAGCCTCCAACTGCCACACCTAGTGATCTGGTGTGGCATTCATGCTGAGGCATATTTTCTCTGAGATCAATCCATACGCGATGTGTTGAATTATAATAAGTCCCTATTTTGAAACTCTAGCCCCCAAAGTATGATTGAATTTTGAAATAGGGCCATAAGGAAGTAATTAAGGCTAAATGAGGTGATGAGGGAGAGGCCCTGTCCAATAGGATTAGGGTCCTTATGAAAAGAGTTACCAGAGAGGTTAGTTTTTCTCTTCCTTCGCCATGTGGGGAAAAAGCAAAATAGTGGGTGTCTACAAGCCAAGAAGAGAATTCTCAGTACAAATCAAGTTGGCTGGCACATCAATTTTGGACTTTCAGAAATGTTAGGAGCAAATGCTCATTATTTAAGTCACCCAGTTTGTAATATTATATTATAACAGTAGAATCAGACTAAGATACCAGCCCATAACTGAGCCTACTAGGGATGCTAAAGCTGGGTCCTTTCCACTCAATGCAGTCTTTGACTGGAGGCTTTTCAGAAGCTTAGTCTAGGCTTTACCAGATCTGTGCTCTTTCTACACTATTTTTCTTCTTTTGAGCTCTCCTTTCACAGCTGTTAGACCTGTATAATGTGCTAGAGTCTCTCCCTAAATACTCCTGGCCTTTTCCCCCTTTATCCTCCATGAATCTCTTGCATGTGTGAATATGAGAGAGTGAGAGTCGGACCCTAAAGAAGGCTAAGCACTGAAGGATTGATGCTTTTGATCTGTGGTGATGGAGAAGACTCTTGGACAGCAAGGAGAATCAAACCAGTCAATCCTAAAGGAAATCAACTCTGTATCAACTGGAAGGACTGATGCTGAAGCTGAAACTCTAATACTTTGGCACCTTGATGTGAAGAGCCGACTCACTGGAAAATACCGTGATGCTGGGAAAGACTGAGAGCCAGAAGAAGGGGGAACAGAGGATAAGATGGTTGGATAGCATCACCAACTTAATGGGCATGAGTTTAAGCAAACTCCAGGATATAGTAAAGGATAGGGAATCCTGAAGTGCTGCCATCCATGGAGTCACAAAGATTTGGACACAACTTGGCAATAGAACAACAACAATAAATATATGTATGGCTGCATTAATATATCTTTTCAATGTAAAACAAACCATTACCTATTTTTTTATACCAGAGTAGTGGTAGCAATCTGGAGAAGGCAATGGCACCCCACTCCAGTACCCTTGCCTGGAAAATCCCATGGACAGAGGAGCCTGATAGCGACTTCACTTTCACCTTTCACTTTCATACACTGGAGAAGGAAATGGCAACCCACTCCAGTGTTCTTGCCTGGAGAATCCCAGGGATGGGGGAGCCTGGTGGGCTGCCGTCTGTGGGGTCACACAGAGTTGGACATGGCTGAAGTGACTTAGCAGCAGCCTAGCAGTGGTAATAATCAAACAGAAATCATAGCTAACAATAACGAAGATTATGGAAATCACCTATTCAGTGTGTCCAACTCTTTGTGACCCATGGACTTGTAGCCCACCAGGCCCCTTTGTCCATGGGGATTCTCCAGGCAAGAATACTGGAATGGGTTGCCATGCTCTCCTCCAAGGTATCTTCCCAACCTCATAGATCACACCCAAATCTCCTGCATTGCAGGTGGATTCTTTATCATCTAAGCCACCAGGGAAGCCCATGCTACTGATAGGTCAAGTAGAATAACTAAAATTGACCATTGGAATTAACATAGAGCCATTGTTGACCCTGTTTTTCAAAGTTTCACTGGAATATTGGGGACAATAGTTTTATATTCAAGGATTTCAAGTCAGTTTGCTTATTTAACTTATATGCAGATTACATGCAAAATGCTGGGATGGATGAAACACAAGCTGGAATCAACGTTGCTAGGAGAAACATCAACAACTTCAAATATATGGACGATACCACTGTAATGGCAAAAATCAAAGAGGAACTAATGAGTCTCTTGATGAGGGTGCAAGAGGAGAGTGAGAAAGCTGACTTGAAACTCAGTATTCAAAAAACTAAGATCATGGCATCCAGTCCCATCACTTAATGGCAAATAGATGGGGGAAAGGTGGAAACAGTGACAGATTTTCTTTTCTTGGGCTCCGAAATCACTGCGGTGACTGCAGTCGTGAAATTAAAAGACACTTCCTTCTTGGAAGAAAAACTATGACAAACCCAGGCAGCATATTAAAAAGCAGATAAATCACTTTGTCGACCAAGATCTGTACAGTCAAAGCTATGGTTTTTCCAGTAGTCATGTATGGATGTGAGAGTTGGACCATAAAGCAGGCTGAGCACCAAAGAACTGATACTTTTGAATTGTGGTTCTGAAGATCTTGAGAGTCCCTCAGGCAGTAAGGAAATCAAACCAGGGAATCCTAAAGGAAATCAACCTTGAATATTTATTGGAAGGACCAAACTGACTCCTTGGAAAAGACCCTGATACTAGAAAGATTGAGGGCAGGAAGAGAAGTGGACATCAGAGAATGAAATGGTTGGATGGCATCAATGACTCAGTGGACATGAGTTTGAACAAACTCCAGGAGATATTGAAGGACAGGAAAGCCTGGCATGCTGCAGTTTATGGGGCCACAGAGTCAGCGACTGAACAACAACAATAAAATAAAATGTGTATAGAAAAATTAAAAACAGTGACTAATGACAAGCATTAGAAGGAATGTAAGAGTCAGTAAATGGAGGTGGGTATTGTGAATGCATTTCTAATTTAAAATGGGAAAAAGAAAAACATTCTTTTTTAAACATAAAAACATTTCTGTTTCTGGGAGTGAGTCATTAGAGAGGGATAAATTGAAAAGGACAGTGATAGAGAATCAGGTAGGAGGGAGGTTGTGTAAATAGGAATCTGTGTTGTGGGAAGGATAGAGAACCTGTACCGTCTCCTGGGAGCTGAGATATTTCTGTTTCCTGAATATGGGAGAAGCTTGTCAAAAGGAAGTTTTCTTGCCTTGATTTAAACACATTTTTTTCCCCTTGTATGTATACCTGTAATCAGAGAGAGCACTTGATGAGATATTCCCAGTATAAAAACCCAAATAAAAAATGGAGATAGGTAGCTACTTTCCCTTTTTTCCTTCCTCACTCTGCAGCCTTGTATTAAATCAAGGAGTTGATATTCATTTGTCTCCAATTCCTTGCTCTTAAGTGCAAAACTACATAGTGAAGTTTAATATACAATCTGAGAAGAGTGATACACCAGTGATTCATTCTTCATTTATTATTTTTATGTTCTTGTTCTATCTTCCTCATCGTAAATATTTTACAGTGTATGTTTCAAATCTTGCTTTGTTATGCATGCTCTTATATCCAATATAATAGATTAGAAACAGATCTAGACTTACAACATCTGTGTTTGTGCTCTTCTGCCCCCACTATTAGTGTGAACCATGGCAAGTCACTTGAGAATAAATCTATATATTCAGATTAGGGCAGAGGCAAAAGAATTACATGGGAAAGGAGCAGGAGCCTGAAATAAACCATAATTGGAACTAATGCTATTTCTGGATCTTTCAGCAACATAGAAAAAGTAGTTTATTTCTTAGGGCAGTTTGAGTTGTGTGTTCCATAACTTGCAACAATAAACATCCTAATTGATTCAGTTTAGCAATTCCCAATGAAGGAAGAGCAGACTCACTTTCTCTGGCATCATTCTTTTGAATACAACCACTTTCAGACTCCCATATGAAAGTAAATTCCCTATTTGTTCCACAAGAGATTTGTTGCAGCATTTTCTCTGCAAATGTACCAGATATGTGTTTTCATTATGAGACTGATTTCTCATGCAAGTAGAGAAAAAAAGTTTATATTATGTTATAATTCCATATTAATAAGATTTTATGTATGAAATATTTTATCATAGAATGTACAACATGTGTTTACAGAATATAGGCAGCCATGAATTGAATGACAAAAATTAGAAATTAGCAAGTCTGATTTTAACAACTCATAATAAATATCGTTATCATTCTTTATCATTAAAGAAAATTTTTCTACTGTAGTCTAATAAAGTATAAATATTTACTCAGCCCCTCATATGTATAAAGGCCTATGTTAAATATCTTCAGAGTTCAAAGAGAGAGTTTGTAGAGATGTCTTCTCCCAAGATACCTAAAATCTACTTAGAAGATGAGGTGCTTATGAATTACAAGTGAGAAATCAGACCACCACTAGTTGGCTGTTAAATTAGGCCTTAACCTCTAATTCAGAGCAGAAAAATATCAGTAAAGACTGAATAAATCAGTGAGAGACTTTCTGATTTTTGTTAGGTGGTGGCCAAGAATTGTTTTTGTCTGTATTTTTTTATTCAAGCATAGTTGATTTATAATATTTCATGTGTATAGCAAAATGAGTCTGTTTTATATTTTTCCTGATTCTTTGCCATGAGAGGTTATTGCAAGATATTGAGTATATTTCCCTAAGCTATAAGTAAATCCTTGTTATTTGTATACTTTATGTATGGTAGTGTGTATCTGTTAATCATGTGCATGCTAAGTCACTTCAGTTATATCTGACTCTTATGACCCTATGGACCATAGGCCAGCAGGCTCCTCTGTCTGTGGGATTCTCCAAGCAAGAACATTGGAGTGGGTTGCCACATCCTCCTCCAGAGGATCTTCCCAACCCAGGGACTGAACTTGTGTCTCCTCTATCTCCTGCATTGGCAGGTGGATTTACCACCAGCCTCTCCTAGGAAGCCCATATCTATTAGTCATCCTCCTCATTTGTCCCTTTTCCCCTTCCCCTTATGTAAATATAAGGTTGTTTTCTATCTGTGAGTCTACTCTGTTTTGTAAATAAGTTCATTTCTATTTTTTAAAAAATTCCATAAATAATATTGTATATTTGTATTTCTCTGTCTGACTTTCTTTACTTAGTACAATAGTCTCCAAGAATGTTTTTCTATGAATATATTAGGTCAAATGACATTCAATATCTTCAAGATTGAGAACCCTCATGGCCTGTAACTAGGGCTCCCATTCTTAAAACAAGTGCTTTGTCATTGTATTTATGATTGCATTTAGAAGTTTCCTTCATTAACTAATTATTTTCTGTCCATTTTATAGATTGTGGATATAAATCCAGCACATATTCATAGACACTTAACTGTTAAAATAATGAACCACCAATTGGGATTTGATGCATTGTAAGAAAGGTGTTTTACATAGGTAAATTGACTTCTAGAAAGGCCTATTGTTGAATTGGAAAGAGTTACAAACTTGGAATCAAAAAACTTTAGATTGTTTCTCAGTTTTCTGATTTAATAGTTTTGTGGACTTGGTCTTTTTTTTTTTTTCTGAGTTTTAGCTTTCTTGTACATAAAACACAGATAATAATAATATCAATAGCACCAAAATATTGGTGATAATTGGGTTTCCATCCAAAATATGGAATATGAAAATACTTGTAAGTTACATGCATTTATATGAATATTAGTTATTACTGCTGTTTGTCCTAGAAAGTTTCTAGATTCCTATATTAATAGCTGGGGTGAAAATTTATAAAACTTCTTTCTGGTGAAAGATAAATATAATAGAGTCAAAAACTATAAAAACCTTGGTCCCTGATGACTAACTTTTGTCCAAACTTGTTAAATTTGTAACAAAATTTTTTTTCTTTTCTTTTAATACTGTAAAGAAAATAAATGCCTTGGTCACCCAGTATTAGGGAAAAAGCTCCACACAAAGCTGCTTCTAAAGTATCAGCAGATGTTAAAGTTAGCTTGTTGGAGTTCTGAAGATTATATGAGGAAAAACTTCACAAATGACAAAAGAAAGACATCTAACCATGTGGAAGAGTATAGCACAAACTGTAACCTTCTCATTTCCAATTTTGTAGTCAGTTTTGTTTGGTACTAATGTCAGGCAATGAAACCCTCAGATCTATCAGAAAAGGTGATATAAGAACAAAAAGGAAATAGAGCCCCTGATCATATAACTCCTCAAACTGAATTTTAATATGTGTGCAATTCTGAAAACTGGGTTTAGAAGGATGAATCAACAGCTATATTCTTTCTATAAAGCAAATTTTTATAAATGGAAATTTTGAAGCATGAATTAACTAAACAAAAATTTAAGATCCTGATAACATGAGCAACTAAGTTCGAGAACAGTATAACTCTGTGCTAAAGAGGTGTAGAAAATTGCGTATGTGTCTTTCTGCTTATTGTTGCTAAATCTAAGAACCAAGTAACACTCATAAAATTATGATGCATGACAATTTTAGTATCATCTTATTTTCATGCAAACTGCTTTCATATGTAAAAGCAAGAAGGCACAGTGAAGATGATAGGAGATTTTTCATTCATACATCATGAACTATTGCTCTTTTTACAATAAAATATGTTAATAAAGGAAAATTGATTTTCCCTGGAAAGAAGATATTTACTGTAATATTTCACTTAAACTGCAAAGAACAGTTAATGATCAATAATTCACTGGGAACCATTTTGAAGAATGTAAATGACTAGTTTGCTTGTTGTGTTATTGTCCAATTCATTCTCCATTGATTTATATTAGTCATTTTTTAAAACTTGCTCATATGTGCAAATGCTATGGTTTTATGTAATGTTGATGGACCGTGTAATTCTGTATAACATTGAAATATGTTAAAATAAGTACACAAAGAGGGATTCTAGACATATTTCCATCACAGCAGCAGCAAGGAAAGCATGTATGTCATTTTTTCTCCTGAAGAAACTATCTTTTTGTCCTATTTTCATTCTGCCAAAGTGAAACAGCGTCCACAATTTAATGATGTCCAGAATCTTCCAAGCAGAGAAATATTTCTCTGAAGATGGGTAGTATTAGCATAGAATTTCTAACTGAAGTTAAAAAGAATTTTTTTACAATACATAATGTTTCTACCAGCTTCCTAACTAATTATTGGTTCTTATGAAGTTTATTATTTAAGTTGCATTCAAGATTGGAGGAAAACTGGTGAACTATTTCAAAAGTGTTGTCAGAGTACAGAATGAGAAGACTGTCATAGCCACCACTCCATTTCACTGACTACTGAAGAGATGGGAAAATGAACAATCATTTTGTTGATAAGGAAACTTCTAACCCTCTGACAGACACATGCAACTGATGCTCATATTCAATATCTATGCCATAGTCATTCACTGAGGATCTTCTATGTGTCTGTTACTTTGCTAAAAATTATGTAGGCAATGAAAAATCAGAGGTCAAAGGGGCAAGGAAAGACAATAGTAGGGAAATCATCACGTTGCAATTGCACATACTGGGATAAACTTGGTGTTTTTCTTCTTCTGAAGTTTTTCATGACTGCTGTCACCAAGTATGCCTATAGTTCTCCCAAACGGCAAAATTTAGCATTTGTACTGTTTATATTTTTTACTATATTTTCACTTTGTAGCATTGTCACCCCATGATGCTGATTCCTTGAAAATTGCATTTTCGCTCCTTCTCTGACCCCATTAGCACAGTGCTGAGTGTATGTTCAGCAAATTTTCGTTAGGTTAAATGTGAAATGCATCACCCCAACCCACCATTGGGCTTCCCTTGTGACTCAGCTGGTAGAAAATCTGCCTGCAATGTGGGAAACCTGGGTTCGATCCCTGGGTTGGGAAGATCCCCTGGAGAAGGGAAAGGCTACTCACTCCAGTCTTCTGGCCTGGAGAATCCCATGGACTACAGTTCATGAGGTCACAAAGAGCTGGACATGACTGAACAATTTTCACTTCACTAACCTGCCATCATGTAAATACAGTACATTGAAGGTAAGTCTGTATCTTTTGCAGTTGACAGAATATAAATGTCTTCTGACATGCTCTTTTTGGCAAATGTCATTGAGATACTTAGTTTAGAAGAAACCAAGACTGGCACATAACAGAGCTGAGTTATGAAAAGAGCGAAGAATAAGGAGGACTCGAACTTTTAGAACAGGATTTCCAACCTCCATGGCCTCATGTCAGATGATTAGGCATTAAGAGGGGGAGCTAAAGTAATAATAATAGAAATATAGTGATATATATATATATATATATACATGTATATATATATATATATATATATATATATATACACACATACATAGTGCTATATAATAAATGTAATGTGCTTGAATCATCTCAAAAACATCTCCCCCACCCTGTCTGTGGAAAACTGGTGAACCATGAAACCAGTCCTGGTGCTAAAAAGTTTGGGGACTGCTGATTCAAAGCAAATATTCTCTCATGAGTCTTTGGATTCAGACAGCCAAAAAGCAAAAATGAAACAAAAATTTTAAAAAAAATGCATTATGTGAGTATAGGTTTCAATGTAGCAGTTTCTTGAGAACTTCTAACAAGAGGGATACAGTCTGCAGTCTGATTGGAAGGCGTTGGGGGCTTAACACCAAATATGCATAGCACTTTATTTGAGATTGACACTAAATTTTGTTTCCTCAGTCAAAGAATCTTTACACCTGGCCCACTCAACCCTGCTTGGAATTGTCTCTAGGCTTGTGCCTTGCTAATTAGGCAAGGGGAAGGAAGCTCTTATGTTCTAGGTTTTAAAGGTATTTATTACCAGAGTACTTCATGGTTGCCTGAACCTCATAATATTGACTTCTTTAGGCAAATATAACAAATTATGTAAGTAAGCACACTTTGTTATTTTCATTTTATTTTAAACAAAAATCACATTTAACTTACAAAATTATTGAATTGCTATTTTCTATATAGTACGAGTAAATATATAAATGTGTTGTCCTGTTTAAATTCAAGTAAAATAAACATTTTCCTAATTATTAAAATTTAATCAGTCATTGATAAGAGGTAATACTTTCTTGATTGAGACCTTTAAATAGCTATCCATAATCTGAGTAAATGTGCTAAAATTTTTTGGCAAAATCAAAAATGTATTTTCTTACACAGGTGAAAAAAGTAGCTGATAATGTGTGACTTCATTTGGTCTTGGTATGATTCACTTTCTGAAATTGTGTCCCTACTGTGAAGAAAGCTGAGTGCCGAAGAATTGATGCTTTTGAACTGTGGTGTTGGAGAAGACTCTTGAGAGTCCCTTGGACAGCAAGGAGATCCAACCAATCCATTCTAAAGGAGATCAGTCCTGGGTGTTCACTGGAAGGAATGATGCTAAAGCTGAAACTCCAGTACTTTGGCCACCTCATGGGAAGAGTTGACTCATTGGAAAATACTCTGATGCTGGGAGGGATTGGGGGCAGGGGGAGAAGGGGAAGCCAGAGGATGAGATGGCTGGATGGCATCACCCACTCTATGGACATGAGTTTGAGTGAACTCCAGGAGTTGGTAATGGACTGAGAGGCCTGGCGTGCTGCAATTCATGGGGTCGCAAAGAGTCAGACACGACTGAGCGACTGAACTGAATTGAACTGCAATAAAATGAATTTTTGATGAAAATCAGTAACCAATCAGGTTCAATAGGCATTTTGATATCTTCCAGAAACACAGATTAAATTTCTTACAAAAAAGTTGTCTGATTAATTTACAGAAGAAGGATTACCTATTTAAAAAGGCATCACTAGATAGCAATGTCTACTCTTTATATGAGCCAAGTTGTTGTTGTTCATTTGCTCACTTGTGTCCAATTCTTTGTGACCCCATGGACTGCAGCATGCCAGGCTTCCCTATCCCTCACCATCTCCTGGAGCTTGCTCACTTGTGTCCATTGAGTCAGTGATGTCATCCAACCATCCCATCCTCTGCTGTCCCCTTCTCCTCCTGCCTTCAATTTTTCCCAGCATCAGGGTCTTTTCCAATGAGTCAGCTCTTCACATCAGGTGGCCGAAGTATTGAAGCTTCAACTTCAGCATAGGTCCTTGCAGTGAATAATCAAGATTGATTTGCTTTAGGATTGACTTGTTTGATCTCCTTGCAGTCCAGGGGATTCTTAAGACTCTTCTCCAATACCACAGTTCAAAACTATCAATTATTCAGTGGTCAGCTTTTTTAATGGTCCAACGCTTATATCCATACCATGACTACTGGATAAAACATAGCTTTAATTATATGGATCTCTGTTGACAAAGTAATGCCTCTACCTTTTAATACACCATGCATATTTTAACTATTGTGCTGAAATCACTTTGGTTGTTTTCACTTCCTCTACCCTTCACTTTGAATGTGTTTATGATTTTATAAATCTATTGTTTTCATCTTTGCATTCTCCTTGAGTGAAGAAGAAAAGTTTTGTTCCTACATGTGTATCCACGTCATATGTCTATTCTTCAAAAGCCTTGTTTGTGACTAAAAGACACTTATCACTTGAGAGAAGCTAATTCCATTCCTGCTTTCAGGGGTGGAGCATATGACCTAAGATGAACCCTATCACCCTATTGGTGCATTTCAGTTTCTGGCCAATGTGGTTAGTAAGTGAAACACATGTGACTTAATCTAATGAGTACATCTCAGATTTGCTGAACATTTTGAGAGAAAGCTACTCTTGTCCCTCTGCAGAATATGAAAGAGAACTTATGCAGACAAGTATCCTAGAGATAGCATTTTGATACCATAAGAGAAATTCTATGTAGGAGGAGACAAAGTAGAAGACTGTAAAGACAAGGGAAAATACATGTGTCCTGACTTGGTAATAACACTGTAGTCATGGCTCAAGCATCAAGATGTGTTTGAATTGGGTTTGCTGTTATTGAAACTAAAAACATCTACATGGAAATATAAGTACTATAGTTTTTATTCATGGAGGAATGCATTTAAATGTCTGTTTTAACTGGAACTAAAGGCGTATGATACCTTCCATAACTCTGTGTATTCCTAAGCCCTAGAGCTACCTAGCTAAGATCAGAAATCAGCTCTCTTTGATTTCTAGTGCAAATCCATTTTCTCTGCCTCAGCATTTCCCCAGCTCATGTCCCTCAAATCACCTCCAAGAGTTAATAGGTTTTCCATGGGAATATTCCTTTGTGCTTGAATAAATTTGGAAACTTTTATTTTGTACTTTAAACATATTCAGAGCAGTGTCCTTTCTGTGCAACATCTCAGGAACTTCACTACTCTAACATAGTAAATGAATCCACAGGAGAGAAATCTAAGTTCAACATTTCCCAGTCTTATGTAAACGTTTCATTTTCAAAGCACACTTACTATATTTTCTAGATTAGGGCTCCAATGAACAGAACTTTCATAACCCCAGTCTTATTGTTTTCTTAATACTTTATATTATTTTTTAAAGATAGGCAATTTACCTTGTAAATTCTTTGTCTTTAATAATGTTATTTGATATGATTTTGATACTTCAAGGGATAATGTTTTATGATATGATCTGCATGTCATAATGAGCTGTGTTATAGTGAAGTTTTATTAATGTTTTTATACTTTATGCTAAAATATGTTTAATTATCCTAAACATGCTCACTTTTTGATAGACAAATATTAGAGGTGTTTGTGTAAAGACAGCATTGGAAAAATGGATAATATTATTAGATGTGTTAAATTATTA
The DNA here is from genome assembly GCF_016772045.2 of Ovis aries. Taxonomy (NCBI): domain Eukaryota; kingdom Metazoa; phylum Chordata; class Mammalia; order Artiodactyla; family Bovidae; genus Ovis; species Ovis aries. The sequence continues at coordinate 55,920,567 of NC_056059.1, read as the reverse complement.
ATACCATCATTACTGGTAGATTGGACACTAGAGAAAGCAGAATAATAATATTGATACTACACGAGATCTAGAGAGAATTCACTATGAGTATTGAACCAACTATAGTGAGAAGGGTGAGGGTGGAAATTTGAAGGTTCTCTTCTGGTGCATGTATGCTTGCTAAGTAACTTCAGTCATGTCTGACTCTTTGTGATGCTATGGACTGTAGCCCACCAGGCTCCTCTGTCCATGGGATTCTCCAGGCAAGAAGACTGGAGTAGGTTGTTCTGCCCTCCTCTAGGGGATCTTCATGACCCAGGGATCAACCCCACATCAGTGATCTGTCTCCCACATTGGCATGTGGTTCTTTACCAGTGGCACCACAAGAATAAAAATCCTTCACAGCATTCCTTCTACATGTATCTAGTTTAGCAATGGAGAAAAGAAAATTGACATTTTGGTGAATTTTTTCAATTTGTTTTCATTAATTACTTCTATGTTCCAACCTCTGTGGGATATTAAAAAGTATGCTGATTTTACTATGCTCTTGAGAAATTTGAATTATATTGTCAAAAGAAGGTTGATATTCACAAAACCATTAGAGAACAGCATCTAATCAATAAGGGCTGTGAAAATACAGACAAAAAAAAAAAAAAAAAACAGAAAAAAACAAACCCAAATTACCATGAATTTAGGTATTTGGAACGTCTTCCCAGGAGTACAACCTGGACTGAGGAGGAAATGATCACATCTAAAAGGAGAAAAAATTTTTCGAATATTCTGACACAGTGGATATCATTAACTCATTAAACATTCATTTATGGATATTAACTATGAAGGATGTGTGTATGATGTATGTCCTTCACTTATAAGCTGTTACCATTGACTCAGACACATTTCAGTAAAATTTTACTTCCTTAAGTTCTTTTATAATTAATATCTTCAGTTATTGTCTGGACTTTGTTCATCAATCTTACGATTAATTCTAAGCAGTAAAATACAAGAGAAAAAATAATTCTAGTGCAAAGAAGATAAACACATACCATAGAAACTCTTTATTGAACTTCTGATCATGGTTTGGAGAATTCAGCATTGATAATTACATATAAAGTAAAATTCACAGACTGTTTTTTAAAATATAGGACTTTCAGCCAGTTCACTCAAGACTAGAATTCTTTTATTCAGCAATGCATTTTTAAAACATACTATGTGGTAGCTGCTTAAGCAAAGAAAAGCCTGGTTTATTAACAAAGTAGAGGAATAAAAATCACCAGTTGCAGCACCACTCTTGTTAAAATATCTTGAAATTTTCTTGGTACTGGAATGTGTTTGAGATTTCAGAAACTGCTGCTCTGTAACTCTCTGGATCAGTGCTTCAATAATCAGTTTTCACTTTGGGTGGCATAGATTTATCCCTGAAAGTATGATTATTAGGTAGTTTGTGCATCATCCACTATAAAGTATCTTTCAATAACTAGAGGCAACACATTTAAGCTGGTCATCTAAAATGTAACAGACTTCCCTCTCACTAGTGATGTGAAAACACAGGGCTTGGCTTATTTTGATTTTTCTGTTATTGGGGAATAGTTGATTTACATTGTATTAGTTTCTGCTGTACAGAAAAGTGAATAAGTTATACATATAAATATATTCACTTTTTTAGGTTATTTTCTCATACAGGTAATTAGAGAGTATTGGTTAGACTTCTCTGTGCTATACAGTGGGTCCTTATTTCTTATCTATCTTATATATAGTAGTGTGTATATGTCAATTCCAATCTCCCAATTTATCCCTCCCCTCCTCTTTTCCACCTGGTAAACCACAAGTTCATTTTCTACATCTGAGAGTCTGTTTTGTAAGTTCATTTGTATAATTTTTCTAGATTCCACATATAAGCAATACCATATGATATTTGTCTTTCTATATCTGACTTACTTCACTTAGTATGAGAATCTCTAGGTCTATCTAAGGTCTATCCATATTGTCGCAAAAGATATTATTTCATTCTCCTTATGGGTGAGTAATATCCCCTTATATGTAATTATCACATCTTCTTTATCTGTTGCTCTGTCAATGAACATTTAGTTTGCCTCCATATATTGGTTATTGTAAATAGTCCCACAGTGCACGTTGGGATGCATGTATCATTTAGAATTAGAGTTAGTTTCTATGGATATTTGCCCAGGGGTGGAATTGCTCAAAGATATGGAAATTTCTTCTGGTGGCTCAGCAGTAAAGGATGTGCTTGCCAATGCAGGAGACCTGAGTTTGATCCCTGGGTCAGGGAAGATCACCTGGAGAGGGAAATGGCAACCCACTCCAGTATACTTGCTGGGAAATCCCATGGACAGAGGAGACTGGCAGGCTACAGTCCGTGGGTCACAAAGAGTCGGATATGACTTAGCAACTAACCAAACAATAACAACAATGGGAGTTCTATTTCTAGTTTTTTAAGGAAACTCCATAATGGTTGTACCAATTCACATTCCCACCAACAATGTAAACCGGTTCCTTTTTCTCCATACCTCTCCAGTATTTATTGTTTTTAGATATTTTTGGTGATGTCCATTCTAACTGGTATGAGTTGATACATCATTGCAGTTTTGATTTGCATTTCTCAGGTAACTACTGATGCTGAACATCTTTTCATGTGCTTTTAGCCATCTGTATGCCTTTGACTGTGTGGATCACAAGGAAAATTCTGAAAGAGATGGGAATACAGACCACCTGACCTGCCTCTTGAGAAATCTATATGCAGGTCAGGAAGCAACAGTTGGAACTGGACATGGAACAACAGACTTGTTCCAAATAGGAAAAAGAGTACATCAAGGCTGTGTATTGTCACCCTGCTTATTTAACTTATATGCAGAGTATATCATGAGAAACGCTGGACTGGAAGAAACACAAGCTGGAATCAAGATTGCCGGGAGAAATATCAATAACCTCAGATACACAGATGACACCACCCTTATGGCAGAAAGTGACGAGGAACTAAAAACCCCCGTGATGAAAGTGAAAGAGGAGAGTGAAAAAGTTGGCTTAAAGCTCAACATTCCGAAAACTAAGATCATGGCATCTGGTCCCATCACTTCATGGGAAATAGATGGGGAAACAGTGGAAACCATGTCAGACTTTATTTTTGGGGGGCTCCAAAATCACTGCAGATTGTGACTGCAGCCATGAAATTAAAAGACGCTTACTCCTTGGAAGAAAAGTTATGACCAACCTAGATAGCTTATTCAAAAGCAGAGACATTCCTTTGCTGACTAAGGTTCGTCTAGTCAAGGCTCTGGTTTTTCCAGTAGTCATATATGGATGTGAGAGTTGGGCTATGAAGAAGGCTAAGTGCCGAAGAATTGATGCTTTTGAAGTGTGGTGTTGGAGAAGACTCTTGAGAGTCCCTTGGACTGCAAGGAGATCCAACCAGTCCATTCTGAAGGAGATCAACCCTGGGATTTCTTTGGAAGGAATGATGCTAAAGCTGAAACTCCAGTGCTTTGGCCACCTCATGCGAAGTGTTGACTCATTGGAAAAGACTTTTATGCTGGGAGGGATTGGGGGCAGGAGGAGAAGGGGACGACAGAGGATGAGATGGTTGGATGGCATCACTGACTAGATGGACGTGAGTTTGAGTGAACTCCGGGAGTTGGTGATGGATAGGGAGGTCTGGCGTGCTGCGATTCATGGGGTCACAAATAGTTGGACACGACTGAGCAACTGAACTGAACTGATGTCTTTGAAGAAATGTCTGTTTAGATCTTTTGCTCATTCTTTGATTATGTTGTTTCTTTTTTTGACATAGAGTTGCATGAGCTATTTGTATATTTTGTATATTAATCCCTTGTTAGTTGCTTTGTTTGCAAATATTTTCTCCCATTCTGTGGATTGTCTTTACATTTTAGTTATGGTTTTCTTTGCTATGCAGAAGTTATTAAATTTAATTAGGTCCCATTTGCTTATGTTTGTTCTTATTTTTATTACTCTAGGAGGTGAATTTTAAAAAATATTTTGACATAAATCATTGGTTTCTGCCTATGTTTTCCTCTAAAAGTGTTATAGTGTCTAGCCTTACCTTTGGGCCTGTGATCCATTTCAAGTTGATTTCTGTGTACAGTATTAGAGAGTGTTCTAATTTTCTTTATTAGGTGTAGCTGTCCAGTTTCCCCAGCACCACTTAGTGAAGAAACTGTCCATTCCCCTTTGTATATTTTTGCCTCTTTTTTGTCATAGATTAGTTGACCACAGCTGCGTAAGTTTATTTCTGAGTTTTAAATTTCTATTGATCTGTCTGTTTTTGTGCCAGTACCATACTGTTTTGATTACCATAACTTTGTAGTATAGTCTAGAGTAGGGAGTCTGATTCCTCCAGCTCCATTTTTCTTTCTTAGAATTTCTTCATCTATTTGAGATATTTTGTGTTTACATATAAAATTTTAGGATGTTTTTTTCTAACTATGTGAAAAATGCCATTGGTACTTTGATAGGGATTGCATTTATCTCTTGATTGCCTTGGATAGTATATTCATTTTGACAATATTGATTTTTCCAGTCCAAGAACATGGTATATGTTTCCATCTGTTTTTGTCATCTTTGATATGTTTCATCTTTGTCTTATAGTTTTCAGAATAGAAGGCTTTCATCTCTCTAAATAGGCTTTTTTTCCCTAGGTACTTAGGTATTTTATTCTTTTTGATGCAATGGTAAATGGGATTGTTTCCTTGACTTCTCTTTCTGATCTTTCATTGTTAGTGTATAGGAATGCAAGCGATTTCTGTGTATTAATTTCGTATCTTGAAACTTCACCAAATTCATTGAGGAGATCTGGTAGTTTTTTGGTTGTCTCTATAAGATTTTCTATGTATAATATCAAGCCATCTACAAAGAGTGACAGTTTTACTTCTTATTTTCCAATTTGAAATCTTTTATTTATTTTCTTTTCTGACTGCTGTGACTAGAACTTCCAAAACTATGTTGACTAAAACTAGTGACAATAGACACCCACCCTTGCCTTTCTGCTGTCTTAGAGAGAATACTTTCAGCTCTTCACCATTGAGAATAATGTTAGCTGGGGTTTTTCATATATTTCCTTTATTATGTTGAGATAAGTTCCCTCCACACCCACTGTCTGGAGAGCTTTTATCATAAATGGGTGTTGAATTTCATTAAAAGCTTTTTATGCATCTACTAAGATGTATGGTTTTACCTTCAGTTTGTAAATGTAGTATATCACACTGATTGATTTGTGGGTAGATGTTACCACTTCTCTGGACTTTTGTTTGTTGGAAGGTTTTTAATCAGTTTCAATTCCAGTATTTGTGAATGGTCTGTTCATATTTTCTATTTCTTCCTGGTTCAGTCTTGGAAGGTTTCACCTGTATAAAAATTTGTCTATTTCTTTTAGGTTGTCCATTTTATTGGCATAAAGAATTTTTAGTAATCTCTTATAATCTTTTGTATTGCTATGATGTCCATTGTTAATTCTCCTTTTTAATTTCTAATTTTTATCGAGTTGAGCCCTCTTCCCTTTTTTCTTGATGAGTCCAGCAGAAGGTTTAGCTATTTCATTTATCTTTTCAAAGAACCTGCTTTTAGTTTCAGTAATCTTTGCTATTTTTTTTTTCATCTGTATCTCATTTATTTCTGCTCTGATCTTTATTATTTCTTTCCTTCTACTAACTTTGGGTCTTGTTTATTCTTTCCCTAGTTGATATAGATATAAGGCTAGGTTGTTTATTTGAGATTTTTCTTATTTCCTGAGGTTAACATTATGTTACTATAAACTTCCCTCTTAGAACTGCTTTTGCTGTGTCCCAAAGGATTTGGATAGTTTTTTTTTTTTTTTAATTTATCTCTAGGTATTTTTTATTTCCTCTTCAAGTTTTTCAGTGATCCGTTGATTGTTTAGTAAGGGCTTGGCTTATTGAATAACAAATAACCAGATGTTATCAGAATAACATCTATCTGCAGTGGGAAATATAGATGACAGAATTCCTGGGCATGGAGGTTGCATAGATAGAGTGGCCTTGATGACTCTTTTGAGTGGGAATTATTGTAATAAAAATAGAAATAAAGCAGGTCTATAGAAACAAAAACAAATTTGTCCCCCAAAGAGCCTGTTTTAGACACAAAGGAAACAGTATGTAGAGTGTGTACAAGTGTCATGGAACCTAAACAGCTAGTTTTATTGAAATATTAGAAGGTCATGTGACAATATAACTAGAATTATGGAAAAGAATCAGAAAAAGTATGTATCTGTATAGTTGAATCACTGTGTTGTATACCTGAATCACTGTGTTGTATACTTGAAACTAACATGACACTGTAAATCAACTATACTTCAATAAAAAAAATGAATAAAAGAAAAGAGAGAGGCACAATGATGAAAGTCTAATAATGAAAGAAATGTAGAATTTGGTAAACATTATGATTGTCTTCTCAACATTTACCCCTTTCCCACTTACTGATTAAGATCTTGAGAAGCAGTTGGAGGGCTTCATCCAAGACATTAGACCCATCTCCTTGACTATCATTGTTTCAGGAACTCTGGTCTAAACCAAAAAATGAATTACTGTCCTGGGATGGCAGGGAATAATTTCAGAAGGGGTAGGGGTGTGTTATCCCAATCAAACAATGAAATTCAAGGAGACAGTATTTTCTTGAGAATTCTGAGGAAAATTTCCTTTTCTTAAATGTTAGCCACAAGAAAAGACAGTCTCTGTTCTTCTGGACATGAATTCACCATGTACAAGAATTATCAACTTACTGCTGTCTTTTTACTAGCTCAGGATGAAACTACACAGGAAGGAGGGTAAGGTCAAGAGGACTGAGAGCAAGGAGGCCAGAGATGTTTGATTCTATCATATCTGAGGTCTGCTCTAAACTGTACTCCCAGGGTTTCCTTTCTGCTTAAGAATAGTGGAGGTGAATTTTCTCATTTTTTTCAACTGAAAACATTTTAACTGATATAAAACCTGTATAAAAAATTATGCACATTTTCCCTGAAGCATAATGGTAGCACTCAAAAGCTAAAGAGACAAGTAATTGGGTTTAGATTACATTATTCATGCCAATCCTAATTTAAAGAAGTACCTAAACTGGAATAAACTTACTTTTTTTCAGAGTGTACAATCTCTTTGGAACTGTCACCAACCCATTCTGTTTTCTTCCTTGTTACTGAGAGAAGTGCTTTTAAGATTTTAACATGCATGCAAATCAACTGGAGTGGGACTTGAGATTTAGTATTTCCAATAATCTTTAAGTAATGTTAATGCAGTTGGTCTATGGGTCACACTTTCAGTTGCAAGGACCAAGCGGACTTTAGACTTCTGCAGTAGGAAAATCAACAACAGTGGGTAATACTGGGCTCTGACCATGTTATTCCATTATATTCAAAAAGATCCAATGAATATTTCTGTGTAGAATCCAATCCTAAACAGAGCTGCGTATTTAACATTCATCAATATCTCAAGTATATGTTAAAGAAATCTCATCTCACAAATTCCTAATGCCTTATAGGAAGGATAGAGTGCTGGAGGAGAAACTTCTTGATTAAGTTTTCTTTTCCCACTTAATTTGAGCTGGGACATAGGTCTTCTCTTGTCATTGGATTGGGGTCCTTGGCCCATCAGTCATCAGGCCTTTGGACTTAGACAGAGCTGCACCACTAAATTTCCCAAGTCTTCAGATTGCAGATGACAGATTGTGGTATTTCTCAGTTTTCATAGTCATATGGGTCAATTCTTCATAATATATTTATGTATAACCTATTTCTTCTGTTTCTCTGGAGAACGTGGATACCAACATATTTAATAATCAATAAATCCCTAGTCTTCCCTGGTGGCTCAGAGGTTAGAGTGTCTGTCTCCAATGCAGGAGATCTGGGTTCGATCCCTGGGTCGGGAAGATCCCCTGGAAAAGGAAATGGCAACCCAGGAAAGGTGTTCTTTCCTAGAGAATCCCATGGATGGAGAAGCCTGGTAGGCTACAGTCCACGGGGTCACAAAGAGTCAGACACAACTGAGTGACTTCACTTTCACTTTCTATATTTCTTTTAAAATATGAGCATATGCACATGCATTGTTCCAACTGGTTTCAGGGTTTTATGGACTTCTGGAGACCCATCTGTAGCACATCTAATACAAGTTACCAATTCTAACAGTGTGTACCTAAAGAGTTCAGATGGTAAGATAAGATTAAATAACTTTGGTGAATTATTTCTTTTAGGGTAAGCAAAATCCTGAATATGTTTTTATCAAGTGAAAAAATTTAAAGGAGATGCTTTGTTTTCATTTCATTGATAAAATCAAGGACATCATGGAATTCAGATTTTAAAATTTTGCTCACTTTGATTTTCTCTTTTGTAGGCAAACCTTGAACAAAAATACATTTTATTTTGGTATTTTATAACCAGATATGTTATTTGCTATTCCTCTTAGAGTGACATTGTCAGCGTCATTATTGCTTCCTTTCAAAATTGGTTTGTTTATAATATTCTTCATAGAAGATACTGATTTTTCTTCCCTCACATTTTCTATTAGTAAAATTTGGCTTCTGATTCTTGTTTTCTGATTATTTCTAATGGATTTGGAAAATAATATTAGAATGAATTATTTGTTTATTATGCTCATTAAAGAAAACATTACCGTAAAAAAATGATGTCAGTAATAACCAACAGGAACAAAGATAACATATTATATATTAATGACTAAGTCAACTAGAGGAAAACTAAAAAATAATAAGAAAAATTAGAGTGATTTCACTTAGACTGAGAGAGTATTTTCTGTAGTATGTTTTATGTTGTTTTATAGTGTTTATCCATTTTACTTTTAGACAATCAAAGTAACTCATATTTTTTAAGTTTTCTAGAGGGATGTAGTCATTTGTTTTTTACAAAGAAATTTGAATTGGTCCTCCGTTGCTACAGATTATGAGATATAAATTGACGTAGCTCAGGAGTTTCTTTAAGCTAGCTAAATTCATTTTCTGTAGATTGTTATAATTATTAAAAACATCAACTATAAAACAGCACCTTTTCCAGTTCTCAGTCATTTTTCACATCTTAGCAAGTAATTTTTTTAGTTAGGTTTTTTTGCTTCTTTTATTTTATTTCATTTTTATCTCTTAGCAATGTTGTTGTTCAGTCACTAAGTTTGTCTGACTCTTTGCAACCCTATAAATTGCAGCACACTAAGCTCCTCTGTCCTTCACTATCTCTCGGAGCTTGTGTAAGCTAATGTCCATTGAATTGGTGATGCCATCCAACCATCTCATTCTCTGTTGTCCCCTTCTTCTCCTACATTCTATTTCCAACATCATGGTCTTTTCCAATGAGTAGACTTTCTCATCAGGTGGCCAAAGTATTGGAGCTTCAGCTTCAGTATCAGTCCTTGAATAACCAGTTCTTGAATTCAGTGAATGTCATTGAATATTCATTCAGGGCTGATTTCTTTTAGGACTGGCTGGTTGTATCTCCTTGCAGTCCAAGGGATTCTCAAGACTCTTCTCCAACACCACAGTTCAAAAGCATCAATTCTTCGGCTCTCAGCTTTCTTCGTAGTCCCACTCTCACATCCATACATGACTACTGGATAAACCATAGCCTTGACTAGATGGACCTTTGTTGGCAAAGTAATGTCTCTGCTTTTTAACATGCTATCTAGTTTGGTCATAACTTTCCTTCCAAGGAGTAAGCATCTTTTAATTTCATGGCTGCAGTCACCATCTGCAGTGATTTTGGAGCCCCCCAAAATAAAGTCTGACATGGTTTCCACTGTTTCCCCATTTATTTCCCATGAAGTGATGGGACCAGATGCCATGATTTTTGTTTTCTGAATGTTGAACTTTAAGCCAACTTTTTCACTCTGCTCTTTCACTTTCATAAAGGGGCTTTTTAGTTGCTCTTCACTTTCTACCATTAAGGTGGTGTCATCTGCACATCTGAGGTTATTGATATTTTCCCCAGCAATCTTGATTCCAGCTTGGGATTCATCCAGCCTAACATTTCACATGATGTACTCTGCATATAAGTTAAATAAGCAGAGTGACAATATACAGCCTTGACATACTCCTTTTCCAATTTAGAACCTGTTTTTTTTTTCCATATCCTGTTCTAATTGTTGCTTCTAGACCTGCATACAGGTTTCTCAGAAGACAGGTAAGGCAGTTGGGTATTCCTATCTCTCTAAGAATTTTCCACAGTTTGTTGTGATCCACACAGTCAAAGGCTTTAGTGTACTCAGTGAAGCAGAATAGATGTTTTTCTGGAATTACCTTGCTTTTTCTACGTCCATTAAAAAGTTAACAATTTGATCTATGGATCCTCTGTCTTTTCTAAATAAAGCTTGTACATCTGGAAGTTATCTACAGATTCACATACTGTTGAAGCCTAGTTTGAAGAATTTTGAGCATAAACTTGCTAGCATATGCAATAAGCACAGTTTGTTTGAACATTCTTTGAAATTGTCCTTCTTTGGGATTGGAATGAAAGCTGACCTTTTCCAGTCCTGTGGCCACTGAGTTTTCCAAGTTTGCTGGCATATTTAGTGCAGCACTTTAACAGCACCATCTTTTAGTATATTGAATAGCTCAGCTGGAATTTCATTTCCTCCATTGGCTTTGTTTGTAGTAATGCTTCTTATGGCCTACTTGACTTCATACTCCAGGATGTCTGGCTGTAGGTGAGTGACCACACTATCGTTATCCCGATCATTTAGACATTTGTTTTGTATATTTCTTCTGTGTATTCTTGCCATTTCTTCTTAACCTCTTTTGCTTCTGTTAGCAATACTTATCCTATTTAAACTAGTGATTTCTATCCACCTTAAGTTCAGAGTGTCAGGCATGTGGAGATACTGAAAGAGACAATTGGTCAAAATACTCCAAGAAGAGTTTACTATTTTATCCTTAACCACCAAAGGCAAGATATCATTTCTACTCCACCCACAAGTAGGACAACCTGAGTTCCTGATTCAATAGTCATTCATATAGACATTGTTTTATTTAGTTCATTTTCATTAAGTGATAATCGTATGCTCAACAATGTTTTTGGAACTGAAGAGCAACTAGTTAAGGATACGTATATTAAGTATTAAAATATAGAGAAACTCATATTCCCTCATTTTAATACAAACTCGTATTTCAATATCCATTAAACACTTTTTCTTGAAATGCCTAACCTCTCCATGTGCCCATTTAATCAACATTTTCCACGTTTCCTTGATTTAAGCTGACTGGATCCCTCTTTGTAGAGGCAGTCTTATACTTTGAGAGCAATAACTTTATTTTAAAGACATATTTTTTAGAGCATTTTTTAATGTTCACCACAAAATTGAGAGGGTGTACAAAGATATCCAGTCGATGGCTTGTCTTTTAATTCTATGGTTTTTGTGGGGTTTTTTTGTTTGTTTTGTTTTTTTTTTACTGCACAGAAGTTTAGTTTTAATGAAGTTCCAGTTTATGAATTATTTCTTTCATGGATTGTGTCTTCAGTATTATATCTAAAAAGGCAACAACATATTCATAGTCACTCAGGTTTTCTCCTATATTACCTTTTGTTTTGTTGTTCAGTTACTAAGATGTGTCCAACTCTGCAACCTTGGGTACTGCAACACACCAGGCTCCCTTGTTCTCCACTATCTCCTGGAGTTATCGTCTAGGAGGTTATAGTTCTATCTTTTTTATTGTGGTCTAAGAACAGAAAATTACTTTAAAATATTATAGCATGTTATTACATTACAGTATTGATTACTTAGCCAAACTGAAGAGAAATAAGAGAAATGTAGGTATTTTCTTCAACTCTTGTCTATTAACTTGTTAAGTGAAAGTGAAGCCGCTCAGTTGTGTCTGACTCTTGACCCCGTGGACTGCAGCCCACCAAGCTCCTCCGTCCATGGGATTCTCCAGGCAGGAATACTGGAGTGGGTTGCCATTTCCTTCTCCAGGGGATCTTCCTGACCCAGGGATTGAACCCAGGTCTTCCACATTGCAGGCAGATGCTTTAACCTCTGAGCCACAAGGGAAGTTGTAGCAAACAGTGGATCACCACCAGAAAAGGGATTCAGTTCAGTTCAGTCACTCAGTCATGTCTGACTCTTCGCAGCCCCATGAGTTGCAGCACACCAGGCCTCCCGGACGCCTCCATCACTAACTCCCGGAGTACACTCAAACTCACGTCCATTGAGTCTATGATGACATCCAGTCATCTCATCCTCTGTCGTCCCCTTCTCCTCCTGCCCCTAATCCCTCCCAGCATCAGGGTCTTTTCCAATGAGTCAACTCTTCTCATCAGGTGGCCAAAGTACTGGAGTTTCAGCTTTAGCATCATTCCTTCCAAAGAACATGCAGGACGGATCTCCTTTAGAATGGGCAAGTTGGATCTCCTTGCAGTCCAAGGGATTCTCAAGAGTCTTCTCCAACACCACAGTTCAAAAGCATCAATTCTTCAGTGCTCAGCTTTCTTCACAGTCCAACTCTCACATCCATACATGACCACTGCAAAAACCATAGCCTTGACTAGACGGATCTTTGTTGGCAAAGTAATGTCTCTGCTTTTGAATATGCTCTCTAGGTTGATCGTAACTTTCCTTCCAAGAAGTAAAGTGTCTTTTAATTTCATGGCTTCAATCACCATCTGCAGTGATTTCGAGCCCCCCAAAATAAAGTCTGACACTGTTTCCACTGTTTCCCCATCTATTTCCCATGAAGTCATGGGACTGGATGCCATGACCTTAATTTTCTGAATGTTAAGCTTTAAGCCAACTTTTCACTCTCCTCTTTCACTTTCATCAAGAGGCTTTTTAGTTCCTCTTCACTTTCTGCCATAAGGGTGGTGTCATCTGCATATCTGAAGTTATTGATATTTCTCCCAGCAATCTTGATTCCAGCTTGTGCTTCCTCCTGCCCAGCATTTCTCATGATGTACTCTGCATATAAATTAAATAAGCAGGGTGATCAGCCTTGACTTACTCCTTTTCCTATTTGGAACCAGTCTGTTCCATGTCCAGTTCTAACTGTTGCTTCCTGAGCTGCATATAGGTTTCTCAAGAGGCAGGTCAGGTGGCCTGGTATTCTCATCTCTTTCAGAATTTTCCACAGTTTATTGTGATCCACACAGTCAAAGGCTTTGGCATAGTCAATAAAGCAGAAACAGATGTTTTTCTGGAACTCTCTTGCTTTTTCCATGATCCAGTGGATGTTGGCAGTTTGATTTATGGGTCCTCTGCCTTTTCTAAAGCCAGCTTGAACATCAGGAAGTTCATGGTTCATGTACTGCTGAAGCCTGGCTTGGAGAATTTTGAGCATTACTTTACTAGCGTGTGAGATGAGTGCAATTGTGTGGTGGTCTGAGCATTCTTTGGCATTGCCTTTCTTAGGGATTGGAATGAATACTGACCTTTTCTAGTCTTGTGGCCACTGCTGAGTTTTCCAAATTTGCTGGCATATTGAGTGCAGCACTCTCACAGCATCATCTTTCAGGACCTAAGTCTAATGGTCTTGTCTAACTCAATGAACCTAAGCCATGCCATGTGGGGCCACTCAAGATGGGCGGGTCATGGTGGAGATGTTTGACAGAATGTGGTCTGCTGGAGAGGGAAATGGCAAACCACTTCAGCATTCTTGCCTTGGAACCCCATGAACAGTATGAAAAGGCAAAATGAGAGGATACTGAAAGAGGAACTCCCTTGGTCAGTAGGTGCCCAATATGCTACTGGAGATCAGTGGAGAAATAACTCCAGAAAGAATGAAGGGATGGAGCCAAAGCAAAAACAATACCCAGCTGTGGATGTGACTGGTGATAGAAGCAAGGTCCGATGCTGTAAACACCAATATTGCACAGGAATCTGGAATGTTAGGTTCATGAATCAAGGCAAGCAGGAAGTGGTCAAACAGGAGATGGCAAGAGTGAACTACATTCTAGGAATCAGTGAACTAAAATGGACTGGAATGGGTGAATTTAACTCAGATGACCATTATATCTACTACTGTGGGCAGGAATCCCTCAGAAGAAATGGAGTAGCCATCATGGTCAACAAAGAGTCTGAAATGCAGTACTTGGATACAATCTCAAAAACGACAGAATGACCTCTGTTCATTTCCAAGCCAAACCATTCAATATCACAGTGATCCAAGACTATGCCCCAACCAATAATGCTAAAGAAGCTGAAGTTGAATGGTTCTATGAAGACCTAGAAGACTTTTTAGAAATAACACCCGAAAAAGATGTTCTTTTCACTATAGGGGACTGGAATGCAAAAGTAGCAAGTCAAGAAACACCTGGAGTAACAGGCAAATTTGGCCTTGGAATGCGGAATGAAGCAGGGCAATGGCTAATAGTGTTTTGCCAAGAGAATGCACTGATCATAGCAAACACCCTCTTCCAACAACACAAGAGAAGAAAAGAGATTAAGGGCTTGGAAATCTAGATTCATGGCTTGTGGTTCTTAATGTGTATAGTTTTATTTACCTGGAGGCTTTTCATTTACTTTTTGACTAAGTTTTTAATATTGACCACTTATTCTTGTGGTCTATACTTAATATTTTCTATTTTCAAAGATGATTTAAATTGAGAATTGAAGGGAATAGGCCAAAAGGTTACAGATTCATATGGCCCATAACTACTTTTTTGTTTATGACATATTTCCCCTTCACAGTCCTATGAACCTGAATTTATACAGGTTATAGCATAAAAACTAAATTAATATGAAGCGTTTGATCTCTGTGTGTCTCATTTTGTGGCTCAGGAAACTGAAGCAGTTATGCTACATGTTCTGCATAGAGAGTAGAAAGCATAATACCTTCAAAGGAATATACATTTATATGTACACATGTATTCCATTTCTAAAAGTATTCTATATTATGTGAGAGTAATCCTGTCATTTTCCAAGTTGGAAAATAATAGGGTTTACTGATTTTTATTGAAATAAACTGTACAAATTTATTTTATACCCCATTTGGGGGCATCTTTCCTAGAGGACAACAGGAAAACTTGGATGCACAGGTTTTATTTTCTTTGTGTTTTTTCCTTCCAAGTATAACCAGTGTTTCAACAGTCCAAACCAGCCTGGACAGAGACAAGTTTAATATTATTGATAATAAGAGACCATCTCTGTCTCCATTTGTAATTGCAGATTAGTAGAAATCCAGAAACTCTAATTTGGTCTTAACCAATTTCAGAGGATCTCAGGGAGACTGTCATATTGATTCTCCAACACTCTGTCCTCTTACCCATTTGCATATGCTGTTCAAAATCACCTAAAGTTAACTGGAGATCCAACCAGTCCATCTAAAGGAGATCAGTCCTGGATGTTCATTGGAAGGACTGATACTGAAGCTGAAACTCCAATACTTTGGCCACCTCATGCAAAGAATTGACTTATTAGAAAAGACCCGAATGCTGGGAGGGATTGGGGGCAGGATGAGAAGGGGACGGCAGAGGATGAGATGGCTGGATGGCATCACCAACTCGATGGACACGAGTTTGAGTGAACTCTGGGAGTTGGTGATGGACAGGGAAGCCTGGCGTGCTGTGATTCATGGGATCGCAAAGAGCTGGACATGACTGAGCGACTGAATTAAACGGAACTGAACTGAAAGTTAACTGCTCTGAAGTGGACAGCTCAATATCATTCTCATCTTCCTGTATTATACATTTTAGTAAGCAGATTTTGGTAACACAGAAGAAGACACCAATTTATTTTTTTTGTCTTGTCTGTATCTCAGTATTCAAGCTGAATTCCTGGGGATGGATAGGGCCTTAGGCCGGAGGTTAATTTTTACAATTCTCTCTGCTGATCATTTGTCTTTGGACAAAACATGTAAATTCTGAGCCTCTTTTCTCTTTTGATGAAAACTCATGGTCCCTCCTGCAAACCAATGCCCAAGTGACCCAATTCAAGGGCATCTAAATAGGGGATGAGTTTTTTTTTTTTTTTTTGGTGGGAATACACCCCAGATTGTGTGCCTCCATTTCATCTGAAAGTGTATATATTCTTTAAATTACTCATAAAAAGTGACCTTTTTTGTCCAGCTAATTGTTTGCAATCTCCTTCTAGTTCAATGGAATACTAATGAAAAAATATTCTCATGTAAATTCTTTCATTTTGTTATCTTTAATGTTGTTTTACTCATGTGATGATTGTGTAATTAGATGACTTTCTCAATCTTCACACAACTACTCAATGGAAGATTTTTTCCTTTTCATACGTGCTTAAAAGTAGCTCCTTATTGTGGCTTCAAGAAATTAAGCTAAAATTTAAGAAGGTATAATGAATACTAACAATCTATGTGCTATCCAACTTTAGCTCAGTAAGTAAAATGCATGGAAAGGATTGGGATTTATAAGACTAGGGATTAACAGACATAGAATATAGATATTACACTAAGTTTGACAGAGCTCCTGCTTCCCAACAGAAATTCTTACATGGAAATGAGAAAAGCAAGTTTTTAATGAGCATATGATTCAGCAGGTAAAATACACCTGTCATCTCTAAAGAAGAAGGGTGACTTGCTTCTAACTGGAAACTAAAGCTCAAAGACCCTGGATACCTTGTCTTAAGTATGGCAATAATGCTTGAACATATATTTTGTCTTGAATGAAATGTTTTTGATTTTCTAGTTTTAACTCAGATGGTAACTGTGTTTAAAAGTACTTTTCCTATACACATGTGGAAAGCTTCAGTTCATCCACATTTCATCTGCATAGATACGCAGGTGCTTGGTACTGAGCACAGAGCATGGAGCTTTTGAGCTTCATGAACTCTCTGTAATCATTTGCCTTAATATCATTATGTCATAGCTCAAAAAATTGATGCTGAGTTGGAGTATGATATACTTTCAAGGTTACACAGTGATATTTGTAGCAGAATCTAAATCTGAACCCAGACCTATGATATCCAAGTAGTTCATACTCTTTCTTGTCCTCTCTTCTACCTAAAATGATGCAAATATATGAGTTAGTAAAATTAAATGAAAAAGGGTAAGTCATTTTTATTAGAACTATGCGAATCTACTTCACTGGCTTATTCACTTCTCTTTCACTTTATACTTTTAGGATGTGGACACAGTTGATAACTGAATCTAAAACAAAAAGAAAAAAATAATATTTCTTGCATGTTTTTAAAGTATATAGTTATTTGGGATAATATGATACTTATTGAAAGGTTGCTAAACAGGTAAACCTTAAATATTTTCTCCTTCAGGTCAATCAGTTCATTATTCCTGCATACAAAAATACACAATTTAACTCATTTTTTTGCCCTATGGCTTTACTTATTATTTTTATCTTCCCCCCCCACACAATGTTTTTGCTTCAGCACTTTTTTGCTGTAAAAGCCACTACTTAACTGTATGGAGTACTTTAAATGATTAGTGTAAAAATAAATTATCTGCCTAGGAATAAATGCTATCATCTTTTGTATGCAAAGAAAGCAATGCACAATCTACAGGATTTACCCAATGCTAGGAAATTAAGTTGTTCGTTCTTCAGATGCTAAGTTGCGTCTGATTCTGCTACACCATGGACTTCAGCACATCAGGCTCCTCTGTTTTCCACTATCTCTTGGAGTTTGCTCAAATTCATGTCCATTGAGTCGGTGATGCTATCTAAGAGATGACCCTGATTCTCTAACACCAACCATAGTTGTATAACTTAATGTAATATTTCTCTGTTTAACAATGATGCATGGTGAGGTTGGAAATTAAGTTTTCAATTTCTGTGTATTCTATCTGCTAAAGATTGAATACAGGTTAATGTCACTTGTGATTACAGAAGCCCTATAGAATATTAAGTTACTCTGATTCTGCTTCCAGCTCTACCACTAACAGCTACACATTGGACATCTTGAGGCATGTCATTCTTTAGAAGTATTTTCTGAGGATGACCTACTGGTGTGTGTCTGCCAAGTCACTTCAGTGGTGTCCACCTCTTTGTGACCCTATGGGCTGTAGCCTGCCAGGCTCCTCTGGCCATAGGATTCTCCAGCCAAAAATACTAAAGTGGGTTGCCATTTCCTACTCCAGGGCATCTTCCCAACCCAAGATTGAAACCGTGTCTCTTATGTGTCCTACATTGCCAGGCAGGTTCTTTACCACTAGCACCACCTGGAAAGCCCTAGTCTACTGGTAGGAAATGCCAGAAAAGGGCACTTCATACACAACTGTAACTTCAAGTCTTCATCTCATATTGAAATGTATTAATATAATGGGTATAATGCAGTAAGGAATTCTAAGTTTTTAGACAATTGAATTTATTTGTCAACATGTGAATAATTAATAATCTCACCTTGTGAATGATTATTCCCTTTTAAACATTTCAATATTTGTTGAGACCTAAGTATGAAAAAGAGTTCTGAGAAATAAGTGTATGAGTTTATTCATCTTTGAATATTTATTTCCAACCTATAGATGCGAAGGAACTAACATCAGGCTATTGTTATTAAATTTTTAGAAGCACTACCCACGCAGTAAGATTTCCTGACCTTGCAGGCTAATAAAATGTTTTAATGTATCAGAATCAGCAGAGCATGTGGGCGGATAAGTCACTGAGCTAATTAGTCATCCCTTTCCCAAGAGCTGTGTATGACTTGGTGGAGTGTGTTTAGCATTACAAGTAAATCAACACTGTTGCGGCAGGGAAGCATCATTTCTGAGTCATTTTCATAACTCTGCCACCTTGACTTTCCAATAAAACCTTCCAAGTTTATGATGCTTACAGCTTATAAAAAGGGAATGTAGCAGGAAGGAAAATTAATGCCACATATAATCGTATGATAACCAGAGTACACTAACTTTTAGAAACAGAATGTATTTCTAAGTAATGGAAATGAAGATATATATCAGTTCCTATACATAAATGAACAATGCTGAATAAGTTATTTTCATTAGAATGGACCCACAACTATTTTACTGGCATTTTGGCTCATTTTCTACCATTATAATTTTAGGATGCAGACACAGTTGAATAGAAAAACAGCAGACTTAGATCTATAGCTAGAAGCAGTTGAAGATGAGTTTCAGCCAGGTCCTTTTATGGGAGCAGCAAAGAGAACTGCAATGTCTCTCCTTGGAATTCTTCAAGGAGAGACATAGGAAGCAAGCAATAAAAATAACACAAAATTTTAAGTTTCCTACGTAATTAATTTTAGTTTCTAATCTTTACTTGTATAGTTTAATCTGGTTTGAAAATACTGCTAGTTTGGACCCTCTCAATGAGTAAATCGATAAGGCAGGCCAGACCAAACGATTGTTGTTATTCTAATTTTATACATGGAAAAGGAGATACAGAGAAACAGTATTGCTGAAGGTTACCTGATTGAAAGTGGCAAAACTCAAAATACCTAAGACAAAATTACAAGGAAAAAAGGATCAAAAATTGACACAAGGAGAATACAAGAAAGAGTTTCCTGTAATTAATGCTTTCTTTATCTCCTTGTCAATTCTTTCCTTGTCCCTTTATCTTTTAAATAAGGCCAACATCTTTGATCTTAAAACTCATTTCCTTGGCTCTATTTCTTCACCATTCTGTTTGTTTCTCCTCTCAATTTCAACATCTGAAAAGGATAAACAACCATCACTTTCTTACCAACAACTCCCTTTATAAGCATTTGCAATCTGGCTCCTGCCTCTCCCTACACTGAAACTACTCTCTTGACAGTCATCAGTGTTTATTCTTAACTCCAATATTTTGTTCTCAGTCATTCCTCATCCCTCCTTGAGCTCTCCGCGGCATTTAGAACTCTTGGAAATTTGCTTACTTAACTTCTCTCCCCTCTGTGATTAAATGACACAATAAGCCTCCAGGAAAAAATAAAGTTTCTCAGACTCCACTTTTGCCTCTTCTCTCAGGTCTTCAAAAAAGGCTTTGTTTAAGTCTTTCCTTTGGCTGTCTTCATTATTTGTCAATTTCATACATGCCTGTCAAATATGATCCTACTAGGTTTTCCGAATATCTTTCCTCAGGCTTCACTCTTCTCTTGCACAACTGACCCACATTTCTAATTACCTGTTAGATATCACCATATAAACTCAGTTTATACTAAAGCCAAATTTATTATCCTATTCATGACCATCTCAGTTACTGTTCCACAATGTACCCAATCTCCTACCTTAAAGACAAATCAAGACAAATCAAAATAAAAACAGGAAAATGAACTTGATGTGAAATCTTTTCTTGAATCTGAGCCTTCATTATTTCCTTTTGTTTCTATTTCCAGTCTGTCTCTTTCATGTGTTCTTTCCATTCTATTTTTCACTATCACGTCCCAACAGTTCTAATTCTCTGCTGCCTGAATCTTTCAAATATAAAAAGGGATTTGGATTAGTATAACATTCTATCACTGTTATGAGGTTGAATAAATTGATACACGCAGAACACTTAAACCAGAGCCTGGCTTAGATCAATTGCTTAATAAATGCTAGTTTTCGCTGCCGCCACTGCTACCATTACTATTTTTACTACTACACCAGAACGACCTCATAAATTGTGGAGTCCATTAAAAAATAAGGTTCAGAAAGCCGGGAAAAAACTTAAATCAGTTTGTACTGTCTTCTACGTTCTTAACTACATTTCCAAAGTCAGTTCCTATTCTATAGAGCGACAAAGTGATGACAAAGAGAAATTATTCACCAGCCACTGGTTAAAAATTGCAAGGTAGATTTTATTCAAACTACAACAATAGGGAAGAGAGACTTCAATATACAATGTACTCAACTCCACCAAAAAAAAAAAAAGATAGGAGGCTTTTAAAATGCTGGGCATGCTAAAAGTAAAGTACTGAAGGGCATTAAGGGAGCTTGTCAATGTGACTAGGTCTTTAGGGCTTGTTAATTAGCACTAATCTGGAGGAGAAACGTTCTTTTAATATATTTAGGACATAAGGTTGTTTTGTAAATTGGATACAGCACTCACCAAAGTTAGGCTCCTACCCTCCCAGAGGAACTAGGAGACAAGAGAGCTATCTCCCTGGAGGTTCTCATTTCAAAGAGCTTGTTTCCCAAGTTCTTAACAGAGACATTTCTGCATGGTAGAAAACTTTCATCTTGAAGGGAAGAGAAAGGATTTATAATTAAAAGTTTGCTAAATGAACTGCTGTAAAAAAAGGAAGGTCAAGGACCTACAGTCAAGTTTTGGCTGGAATAAAGAGCAAATTCTTCTGTCAGTTGTAATATTGCTCTCCAGCAGAACAGGACCAAAAAGGATACACACAAGCATGCGCATGCGTGGGCACACACACACACACACACGCACAGAATTTATTTTTAGCAATTGACTCACACCAGTATAGAGGCTAAGAAGGCCCAAGGTCTTCAGTGTGCAACCTAGAGACCCAAGGGTGCTTCCAGTGCAAATCCAGGCCTGAGAAACTGGGGAATTGATAGTGTAAGTTCCAGCCTAAAGTCAGCAGACTCAAGACCCAAGAAAAGCCAACATTTTAACTTGAGTCAAAGTCAGGAAAAAACTAATGTTCTGGCTTAAGGCAGTCTGGCAGGAATATTTCGCTCTTTTCCCAGAATGGTGAGGCTTTTTGTTCTTTCCAGCTTATTGGATGAGGGCCACCCATGTGAGGGAGGGTGACTAACTTCTTTATTCAGTTTGTTGACTCAAATGTTAACCTCATCCAAAACCACTCCCAGAGACACACCCAGAATAATGCTTCATCAAATATCTAGGTACTCCATGGCCCAGTCAGGATGATAGGTAAGTGCAAGTGAAAGTTGCTCAGTTGTGTCTGACTCTTTGCGACCCCAGGGTCTATACACAGTCCATAGAATTCTCTAAACTAGAATACTGGAGTGGGTAGCCGTTAACTTCTCCAGGACATCTTTCGAACTCAGGGATTGAACCCAGGTCTCCCACGTTGCAGGTGGTTCTTTACCAGCTGAGCCCCCAGGGAAGCCTAAGAATACTGGAGTGGATAGCCTATCTCTTCTCCAGCAGATCTTACTGACCCAGGAATCAAACTGGGGTCTCCTGCATTGCAGGCGATTAGCCAAAATTAACCATTGTAGCAGTCTTGAGCTTTCTCATGTATATATTTTAAGAGGGATGGAGGAGCATGATCTTCCAAGGATCAGAGTCTTGAGCCAATAGAAGCTATAGTAGAGTTTAATTAATTTTCATAGCACAGAAAGTTTGGACAGTGTTGTTTATACTAATAATTTTACAATTCTCAGCAATCAAATAGCATTATAAGAGTTTCATGAGATTTATGTCTGCTAAGTCGCTTCAGTTGTGCCCAACTCTTTGAGACCCTGTAGACTGTAGTCTGCTGGGCTCCTCTGTCCAGGGGGATTCTCCAGGCAAGAATACTGGAGTGGATTGCCATTTTCTAATTCAGGGGATCTTAATGACCCAGGGACTGAACCTATGTCTCTTAAGTCTCCTTCATTGGCAAATAAGTTCTTTATCACTAGTGCCACCTAGGAAGCTCCACTTAATTGGTAAATATTTTAAATCAGTTTGGAATTCTAAGAATATTTTAAATGAACCTTGTTATGATAAAAGTTATGATAAAATAACTGACTTATGTATGGGAGAAAAGCTAAGACAAAGCTAGACAGTGTATTAAAAAGCAGAAACATTACTTTGCTGACAAAGGTCCATATAGTCAAAGCTATGATTTTTTTCCAGTAGTCATAAGCAGATGTGAGAGCTGGACCATAAAGAAGGATGAGTGCTGAAGAACTGATGCTTTTGAACTGTGGTACTGGAGAAGATTCTTGAGAATCCCTTGGACAGCAAGAAGATCAAATCAGTCAATCCTAAAGGAAATCAACCCTGAGTATTTACTGGAAGGACCGATGGTGAAGCTGAAGCTCCAATATTTTGGCGACTGATAAGAAGAGCTGATTCACTGGAAAAGATCCTGATTCTGGGAAAGATTGAGGGCAGGGGGAGAAGGGGGTGATAGAGAGTGAAATGATTGGATGGCATCCCTGATTCAACGGACATGAGTTTGATCAAACTCTGGGAGATAGTAAAGGCCAGGGAAGCCTGGCATGCCGCAGTCCATGGGGTTACAAAGAGTTGTACACGACTTAATGACTGAACAACAATCCATCACAGAACTGTGCATTTTAGAATTGAACTAAATTTTATATTTTGAAGGGATACAAATTCATCACTTATTATTTTCAAGTTGCTGCCCCATTCTGTCCTTACTCATACTTTGATGTGTACATGATCTTAGGGATTTTGAAAATGTGGAAGCAACGAGCTCAACCACACAGGCTTGAAATTCCAGAAAATATTCTTCTGCCAAAAGATATAAAGTCAGTTTTATATCATTACTGTTTTCCCTTTAAAGATCAATATTCTCCCATTTACTACTGTTATATACCAGAATCTTGCTATGGAATTTTATCACTATAATTAAACCAATAATAAGTACAACAAATATTTAGTATAAGTGTATTCATAGTAGCAGGTCTTATGGAAAACAAGGGTTTTTCTCATTTTACATTCACGTCTCCTAGCCATAGAACTCTTCTTATTGTGAAAGCCCTTTGTTCCATGTGTGCTTGCTTCTTCCCTTTTCTGAATGAAACTTCAGATCTTAGTCAAAATCCTTAACCTGTGTATTTAGCATTTAGTCTCCCTCTGTGAAACTTTAAAAGTGATTTCCATGCTAAGAAGCAGTTAGTTCAGCACACCCTGCAAAGAAATTGTTCTTCAGTATTCTATTTTCTCTCGTCTAGATATCCAATCCTTTTAATATTTTAACTTATGTCCACAGGATCAAGGTACTTTATAAGACAGACTGTGTACCCATTTACAGGAGGAAATTACTAATATAATGGCAAATAGATTAGTTTCCAATGATTTAGATACATTTTAAAGTTTATATTTTCTCAATCCCAATTTAGATATTCAAGAAATATTTATTAAGTTCCTATCATGTGCCATAAATATTATGTATTGAGTGCCTCTTGGAAGATGAAACTACACTAGCCAACGAAAGAGAGCATGGCCTCAGTCACACAGAACTTTCATTATAGTCTGGGAAGATAAGGAGTAGTCAAATAAATAAAACATATGATGAGTGATAAGTTATGAAATAAAAGCAGGGTGATTTTATTAGATGGAGCCCTTATTTAGGTTAACATTTTAACAGGTGGACAGGGGAGGTCTGACTCCTAAGGTGACATTTCACAAAGGAAGCATGAGAAATGGAAGTGTAATCCATTAGGTGATTTCAAACACAACTTAGAGCCACTGTGAGTGTTCTGAGGCAGAAGTGAACTTAACATATTGCAGGAATAGCAAGGAGGCCAGTGTGACTGGAGCAGAATGAACAATTGGAAAGTGGTAAGAAATGAGCTCTTAGAGAAGCAATAGGGGGTCAGATCACATAGGGCTTTGCTTATTAGTATTCGGATACTGCCTTTCACTCTGTAAAGCTATTTAAGGGTTCTATGTAGGCTAATGATACGTATATGACCTAAGTTTTGGAAAATTCCCCTCACTGCTACTGTTAAGGAGGGTGAATCTGCAAGTAGAAAAATGAATCAAATGCTATTGAGATACTGAGAGCTTGGCCTAGGGTGTTAACTACAGAGGTGATGAGAAGTGACTTGATGCTGGTTTTATCCTGAGTGGGTGTGTGTGTGTGCTTAGTCATGTCAAACACTTTGCAATCTCATGGACTGTAGCCCGCAAGCATCCTCTGTTCATGGAATTTTCCAGTAAAGAATACTGGAGAGGGTTTCCATTTTCTCCTCCAGGAAATCTTCCTGACCCAGAGAGGGAACCCACATGGCCAGTGTCTCCTGCATTGGTAGGTAGATTCCTTACCACTGCACCACCTGGAGGCTAAAACTAAAAAGGACAATGTCCAGATATTTGAGAAATAGGACAAAGATGAAGTCAAGAGTTTTGGGTTGGAAAACTGGAAACATATAGCTGCCTTTGTCTAAGAAGAGTAGAAGAGGCACTATCAGGACAGATTCTATGTTGAACTATGTAATACTTTTGGAACTCAGTTATTAACCTGAGTGGAGATGTAGGCTAGATAGTTGATTACATGAATCCACAATATCCTGGCTGAACATATATATTTAGTAGTTACCCCTTCTGGCTCAGCCGGTAAAGACCTGCAATGCGGGAAACCTGGATTCAGTCCATGTTGGGAAGATCCCCTCGAGAAGGGAAAAGCTACCCACTCCAGTATTCTGGCCTAGAGAATTCCATGGACTGTATAGTCCATGGGGTCACAAAGTGTTGGATGTGACCGAGCGACTTTCACTTTCACTTCACACACTGATGGTGTATCAAAGAGGTTGAATGAGCCATGAAAATTCAAGGATGAGTAGAATGACCAATAATAATTCTCCACTGTATTTAGATATGGAGTGATCATAGGTGACTTTGACAAAAACAGTTTTAATGGAATGGCAGTGTAAATGTCTGAATAGAATTGGTTCAAAAGAAAGTAGGAGGAGAATTAACGAGATTCAGCAAGTATCAAAAACTCCTGAGATTTTTCAGTATGTTGTTGTTAATAAAAGAAACAAAAGATAGGGGTTCAAGACAGAATCTATTATAGCGAAATTGTGGCTGATCAATTGAATGGGAAGAATTTTCAATTCTGCTTATATGTGTAAAAAGAGAGTCCCATAGGAATCTCAGGTTCATTTAGAAAAATGTGGGAAACAAAATTTGATCATGATCAGAGTCAATTAGAGAACAGACAAAAAAAAACTCTGAGAGTAACCACAGAGAAATCACTATACAGAGCTGAGAAGGGATGGAGCCTGACTATCATTATTTCTGGAAAATTTGAATCTGAATATTTGTAAGGTTTCATCTGCCTTAAATTTGTATGGTCATTCTCTAAGCACAAATATATGAATCATCTTGTTTTATCTTCTCAACAACACTGGTAATAAATAAAAGGTAGTACACCCTTACCTTAAACTGAGGTAAGAATGTGCTATCTCCAAAGTTAAGGACTTGACTTAACCTCTCTGACAAGTTTAAATCTCATGATATATTAATTTCATAGCAAAAACGAAAGCCCTTTAGCTTTCCATTCTTTGAGAACGCATGCACACCCATGGTGGATTCATGTCAATGTATGGCAAAACCAATACAGTATTGTAAAGTAAAATAAAGTAAAAATAAAAATTAAAAAAAAGAGAAGATACATATTCTAGGAAAATGACTAGTAAAAAAAAGATAGTCATTTAAAATATTTTCAAGTATCCAAGATCATTGAGAGGACATGGCCACAGGTTGACCTGGGCATCTAAGACTTCTCACCCCTGTCCTTGGAATATGTATTCTGCTTGCTTTCCCTACAATAGAATCTGCCTCAGGGATAGAGCCCTGAGGTAACAGTGTGTTGTTGAGACCATCTGGAGTATTCCAGACTGAATCTAGTTAAGACCTCTACTTTAAGATTTTGGCAGGTAGGTTCAGAGATCTATTCGTGCTGCTGTTGCCACCCAAGACAAACCTAAGGTGTCAGTTACTTTGCTTATGGAAACTCCACCATCCATCTGGGGTGGCTTGATTCTTTTTTTGGTCTCTCTTTGTTGTCCCAGTATAAGGCCCCATTTTAGATTTCATCAGGGAAGTTCCTGAGGTTTTGAACAAACAGCAAGAGGTAAGTTGAAAAATATAATAAAATATGCTTATAGTGATGGAAGTGTAGTTAAGTTTGATGGTGGAAAATGACATCATGAACATAGAAATCAAGAGAGAGTCGTACCAGATGGCTTCTACAACCATTCATGTGTGCATGTTAAGTTGCTTCTATTGTGTCCTATAGTCATGTCCTGTGGTCCTATAGGCAGTAGCATGCCAGGCTCCTCTGTCCGTGGGATTCTCCAGGCAAGAACTGTCATTTCCTCTTCCAGGGGATTTTTCCAATTCAGGGATTGAACCAGAGTCTCTTAAGTCTCCTGCATTGGGAGGTGGTTTCTTTACCACTAGCGCCACCTTGGGAAGCCCTCTGTAACATTTGATAAAGCCAAAGCATCTTAGAAAAGAATTTGAGATAAAATTAGTTTAAGAACTTCGAGAGGGAGTTTATTATAGAATCAGTTCGGTATTATCTATTGTAGAGAGGGAATTTGCTGTCCTTGTTAAACAGATCTTTAATTAATAAGGAATTATCACATACACTGTACAGAGGGATTACCATTTTTCCAAAGAATTAGAAAACAATAGAATATACTTAACACTAAATTAAATAAAGCACAATTTAATCATTTTAATGACTCCAAAGTTTGATAGAATACTTTACATAAGAGAATGAGTTTCAGCAGGTGTTGTGTGACACAAATTGCAGGTGTACACAATAAGAAATTAGGTTATTGATTAGATCATATTTTGGAAGCACTAATAGCTATTGTACAAATCACAGAAACATTTAGACATGGCAGGTGTTTAGACAAGCCATGTAATACAAGAGGATCATGTCTTCATTGATTCATTTATTCACCCTCCATTTTGTTGAAAGCCTGCTGAATACTTGGCATTGTGGTAACTGAATTATTATCAGTAGGAATTGTATTAACAAAACTTTCTATTTTCAGAAAGTTGACAGTATAGTTCATAGAGCAGAAAAGTAAACTATAGGAATATATCCTTGATAGTATGGAAGCCCAGGAGAGTTACTCCACCTAGTCCTTGTGTAACAGATGTTCTGGGATCAGGTGGACCCAGGCTAGGTCTTTTCCATACCCAGTGCCTCTGGCGCCAATGCAGGAGAGTCCAGGTTCTGCAAAGCCAAGCAGAAACTATTCATTGAAGAAGGAATGGGGAAGGGTGATCTCTTGCTCTAAAGACCCCTCCTTCAGTGGTGAGGTGGGGACTGGTGAGAGGAAGTACAAAACCTTTGAAGGGTAAGAGATTAGTGTGCCTGTGTGTGCTCAGTTAACTCAGTTGTGTCTGACTCTTTGTGATCACATGAACTGTATCCCACCAGTCTCCTCTGTCTGTGGAATTTCCCAGGCAAGAATACTGGAGTGGGTTGCTATTTCCTACTTGAGGGGATCGTCCTGACCCAGGGATCAAACCTTTGTCTCTTGTGTTCCTGCATTGGCTGGCAGATTCTTTACCACTCTGCCATGGTAATCCCCAAGAGATGAGTACACCATCCGAATTCAGGAAAAGGGAGGCAATTGTCAGAAACAGCTGAAGCATGCACAGTCCTTTGGGCTCCTTTACATGCTGCTTAATTGTGTCTAACAAAGTGCAATCCTCTATTTGGGTGGAGATCCTAACATCCCAAAGAAGCAAAGGCAGCTTTCAGTCTAATCTGCTCAAGTGCTGCCCTCCTGGTCAGGCTGGACCCAGTTCAGGGCAAATGGCTATCACCTTCTTGGTCCTTTCTGGCTCCATAGTCGTTCTATGGTTTTGCTTATGTGTCATCTGTCTTAGTTTCTATTAAGTATAGCTGTGAGCACATACTAACATATTTTGGTGTGGGGGGAGAAACAGTAGTTTAGTCTTTGTACTGTGACAAAGGTCTTTTCCTTGTGACATTAAGTTGGAAAAAGAATAATTTGGGGGAAAATTCACCTCTCTGTTTGAAATCTTGGGGTTTTTTGCTACTGTTTCCATCATGCATATGGGAGCATATTTAATGGGTAATTAATAGATTTAAAAGATAAGTGCATGTCAGTGGAGTAGAGAATTAAAGTCTTGGTTGTTGTTGATTCAGACTGCTTGAGTATGTAAGAAGGCAGAGAAAATGTATTGGAAGCCACTTTTCACTGAGTAATGCTAAGAGTGGCTCATTTTTTCTTAAAAAACAAACAAAGAAAACAAACCAAACCCAGAGTGTTTAAATGCAACATTGATTTCTTTTTCAATGACCATGAGGGATTGAAGTTTAGCTGAAAAATGAGTAAGAATTCACACAGTGATTTCATAAACAAATACACGTAGGCCAAAGGACTTAAACAATCATTTGTTAATCTGTAATTAAGACATATGTATCATTCAGGGTCCAGTCTGGAGATAGGAACTACAGTAGCTTTTATTGTTATTTCTCTTTGATTTTCATTTAGATCAGGTGTATTTAATATAAAGATGTAATACTAGGTATTGGAAGACTGGAAAGAGAAAGCTTATATACTACTGCGTCAGGGAGAGTAGCTACTCGAAGGTGATTTCATCTTAAAGCTGGGGCAATGGAAAGACAATGTTATTAAAACATTGGAGATGGAATAGTGAATCTGTAGAGCCTGAAACTCAGGTGAAACTCAAGATGTCCAAGAGTCGCCGCTCACTCAATGAAGCTGACATCTCTGAGGAGGTATCATAAGGTTGATCCTGAAAGTGTTTGGAAAGAGCAAACTGAAATCAACTGCTGTTGCTGAAATGGAATATTACTGTCAGGGTGAAATGTTGTTGCTGTGGTGACAGAGCAGCAAGAAGCAGAAAACAAAATCAGGAAACAAACAGGGAGGAGTATGTCCCTTCTTGTACCTTAATTCTTCCAGTACTTTTCTGGTACCTTATATTGGTAGAGACTTACAGAATACAGAAGCCAGAGGAAAAAGCAGTCCCAGTCCCAGAGTTACAAACAGTATAAAGGGTGGGTTTAAAGTTTAGAGCCATCACAAAAACTGATAAAACAGAATTTATGACTCTGATACACTAGCGATAAATGTGTGCTGTTCTGTACTTAGTCAGTCAGCCTTGTCTGGCTCTGTGTGACTCCATGGACTGCAGCCTGCCAGGCTCCTCTGTATGTGGGGATTCTCCAGGTAAGAATACTGGACTGGGTTGCCATGCCTGGATCCAAAAGACCTTCCCAACCCTGGGATAAAACCCAGGTCTCCCACATTGGAGGTAGATTCTTTACCATCTGAATCACCAGGGAAGACCAGCAGTAAATATACTTGAGTACAATTTTGCATTGTGTGTGTATGCGCTCAGTCATATCCAACTTTTTGTGACCCCATGAAATTTTCTAGGCAAGAATATTGGAGTAGGTTGCCATTTCCTTCTCCAGTGAGTCTTTCTGACCCAGGGATTGAACCCACATCTCTTGCGTCTCCTGCATTGACAGGAAGATTCTTTACCATTACAGCTTCTCACCTGAGAAGCCCTGCTATAATTTTTGCATTAGTCCTATATAGTTTAAGTTTAAGGTTGGAAGTGGAATTTTATGAAGAATTTGCTTTTGCTCCATTAGAATTGAAAGTTGATTACCAATCACTACACTTATACTTTTAAAAAGCTTAGTTAGGTTAAAGTTGCAGAATATTGTCTTAAGCCTCAACATGCTTCAAAATGAAGAAAACTCAGTTTGTCAGATTTGTCTTGAAGTCTTTTTATTCTTCTATACTGTTTTATTAAAGATTGGTATGTAAGTTTGCTTCTTGGAATGCAGTGTGAAATTTTGGCCTGAGTTAAGTATGAGAAACACTGGGCTGGAAGAAGTACAAGCTGGAATCAAGATTGCTGGGGAAATAGCAATAACCTCAGATATGCAGATGACACCACCCTTATGGCAGAAAGTGAAGAGAAACTAAAACGTCTCTTGATGAAAGTGAAAGAGGAGAGTGAAAAAGTTGGCTTAAAGCTTAACATTCAGAAAACTAAGATCATGGCATCTGTTCCCATCACTTCATGGCAAATAGATGGGGAAACAGTGGAGACAGTGTCAGACTTTATTTTTTGGGGCTCCAAAATCACTGTGGATGGTGACTGCAGCCATGAAATTAAAAGATACTTACTCCTTGGAAGGAAAGTTATGACCAACCTAGATAACATATTCAAAAGCAGAGACATTACTTTGCCTGCCGGGGTCCAGCCCCGGTGGATCCAGGGTGATTCGAAGGTGGGGACGGAGTCAGCGTCTCTGGAAATAACTTACTTAATTACAGATAGAAAGGGATTAAAAGATTAGCAGAGAAAAAGAGGCTGAATAACTTGGTTCACATGGGATACCTATCACCACCTACGTAGGCCGCAGGCGTCTTCCCGTTCTCCAGAAGGAGAGGTGGCACTGAGGCCCCTCCGGTCCTATCTTAGAAGCCCAGGCAAAATTAGTAGGCTTGGCGGGTACCCATGTACCAGATGGGAATTCGCCCAGAAAATAGTAGGAGAGAAAAAGGGGGCTGAATAACTTGGTTTACGTGGGATACCAATAAAATTCCAAGACAAGGAATTTGCACCATCTACGTTGGGCCACCGGTGCCACTTGAATATCGGAAGGTGCCCCTCCTTGGGCTCCTTCTCGCGTGGTCTTGAAAACCGGGGCGAATAAGTAGACTTGGAGGGCACCCATGCTCCAGATGGGAATTCAGCCCAAAAAGTGGGGAGCAGAAAAGAACGACATGAGGGAATCAGTCTTTCCGGAAACTGATCCGATTTCTTCATTTTTGGGTTTGCTTATATACCTTTTGTTACACATAGGGATGAATACAGAGTCATGCGGGGGTCAGCAGTCCTGACCTTTATCAAAATCAGGTGCTTCACATAAATGTATAAAAAAAAGGTCTTAGGGATATTACATCATCTTCTGGCCATGAGTGAGACCTGCTGACATTTTATGATCCTTTCTTTCTGATAACCAAAAAAACTTATTTCTTCCAAGGGTGTTTTTTCTTAAATCAGGCACCACCCTCCAAATAAAGTTACATTCCTATAGGGTGAGGGTATAGTGAGTCACAATCAAGAAAGGAATTTATTTAACCCAAGGTTACCATGATTAGTCTTAAAGGTTAATACTTATTTCTCCTATATGCTTAAAGCTTAATACTTATTTCTTCCTATATGCTAGTTATATTCATTATAAGAGTAGGGAACATGGAGATTTAGCAGCAAACATCAACCCAACAAATGAAAATCCTTTCACCAATGCTCCCCTTAAGATCTATTTAGTCTTAAGATATGATAAAGTTACATTCTTACACAGCAAGGACACAGTGATATATAACAAAGTACAGTGATCTATTACAAAAGAGAAAATCCATTAACTCAAAAAGTCTAGTATTGCTAACATCAAAAACTACCATATTTCCTTTGCTATATTCCAAATACATTGATTAATATATTCCCAGGTACCTAAGGATATAGAGGCCTGGCGGCGATCATTGACTCAACAAGAAGAAAAAGTCCTACGCTAATTAAGACTCTCAAAATACTCCAAAACTCTCTGTGCTGTTTATGGTTGAGAGGTAGTAAACAATCATGTGCCTAGTGGCGGCAGTAAGGATAATCCTGTCACACAAGCTAGTCTGTCAGCAGAGAGGTTTGACCTGAGACATCCTTGTCCCACCCAGAGCAGGGAATTAGCAGCAATTACTGACACAACAAATGAAGAGACCCTTCACCAATATAATTCCTAACCAACTATACTAACAATTTTAACTCCCCAAAATAATTTGCCTTTAGTAAGTCTAAAACATCTTGTGCCTCTCAGGTTGGGAGGCTGTAAGCAATCACATGTGGCCGGACAAACCTATACAGGTGGGCTAGATAACCTTCAGAGGAGTCCGTAAGCTGAAACACTCTTGTCATGCCCAAGAATTTTTATTGCCTTGGAGCTGCACGTTTACTCCTTCTCCAAGAGAAACGGTTATGGGGGAGAGCCCCCGTAAAGTCAGAGGTGTAGGTGAGAGCATAAAACAGACTCTGGTTTTGGGGTTAGATGCTCGGGAACAGGGGGTTTCCTGAGGCTTGATCACGCCTTTGCGTATGCCAAGCCTCCTTCCTCATGACCTTTGCCATGGGCGGAATTCCTCACGCTGGCCCCCGGCATTTGCCAACAAAGATCCATCTAGTCAAGGCTATGGTTTATCCAGTAGTCATGTATGGATGTGAGAGTTGGACTGTGAAGAAAGCTGAGCACTGAAGAATTGATGCTTTTGAACTGCGGTGTTGGAGAAGACTCTTGAGAGTCCCTTGGACTGCAAGAAGATCCAACCAGTCCACCCTAAAGGACATCAGTCCTAAGTGTTCTTTGGAAGGAATGATGCTAAAACTGAAACTCCAGTACTTTGGCCACCTCATGTGAAGAGTTGACTCATTGGAAAAGACTCTGATGCTGGGAGGGATTGGAGGTAGGAGGAGAAGGGAGCAACGGAGGATGAGATGGCTGGATGGCATCGCCGACTCGATGGATGTGAGTCTGAGTGAGCTCTGGTAGTCGGTGATGGACAGGAGGCCTGGCTTACTGCGATTCCTGGGGTCACAAAGAGTCAGACACGACTGAGCAACTGAACTGAACTGAACTGAAGGATATCGGAATATAAAATACAAAATTTGTATCAAAGCAATAAACTATTTTTTCATGTTACTAAAAGAAGAATGCTTTAATTCCAAAATATTCTATTGTCAGCTTTATCATTACTTTATCATTTTCTCAAATATCAATCCACAATTAACAATGAGAAGAGGTGAAAGAATCTGATCTTCTGATTAATCATGTAAAAATCTAAAAAGAGCTCAAGATTAGAACAGCCATAAGCTACACTATTGGAACTCTTACAAAAGCTATAGAAATCACTCAACACAAGAATTCACTCAACGATGAAATAACATTTAGAGGAAATTATTTATTTTACTTTATTAATGTTGGTATTAAAATGTTTAGCTGGGCTTTTTGTTTCTTAAGGGGAAAAAGGTAGGCAGAAAGTTGATCAAGCAACACAATAAGAAATAAGATCTTGTAAAATAAGTAGATTTTAATTGCATCAGGTGCTAAAGTGTTATTTTTCCCTCAAGTATTCTAAGCCAATTTTTCATATGCATCATTGCATAGCACCAATGTAGCTTATTGTTTCCCATTTAGATTCTTGTTTCTAATCAAGTTTTTTGAATAAATTAGTAAGTCTATATATTTTACCTGCCTCTCAAGATTATTTTTTTTTAGTTTAGCAACTAAATTACTGTTTCTTAAAAGTATTATAGCATTATATATTAATAATTCTGTGAATTTTCTGACTTGTTCCTTAGTAATATTTTTGCATTGTGGGAAATATGACCTCAAGTTTGAAGTTTATACCTAGATAAATTGTAGTATATATTTTTGATGTAAAATACTAAGAGACATGAATCTCTTTAGTTTTCAAGGAAGAGAAGCCTTTCCATGCCATTTTGAAAAGTATTCATCTTTATCAAACTAGGTAAAGAAATATTAACATAATTATATTTTTGTTTTAATTAATTAAATTAATGAACATATTTAAGATAAATTATTATGAGAATAATAACAGACTTGGTTTAAAGAAAGATATTATCAAATGCTAAGATTAAAATCTCAGTACAATCTCAATTTTTAAGAATCTCAACAAAATATTTAAAAATTCCTGTTTAAACCAAACAATAAACTATTGTCAGCACTGTGTCAGACTTTATTTATGCCTTTATTCCACAGATTTCTTGATTGACTTTGTGTATTAGACATTAGGTGAGACAACTAAGACTGCAAATAATAATTAGAAAAATCTTCTGCTTTCCAGATTACAATATAACTTGATAAGGATTGGAGATTAGAAATATGTTTTTTAACTTTTTCAGTCATTGATGTATTCATGCATTCATTTAACAGACATCTAATTTGGCAGGCATTGTGCTAAGTGGTGAAAATTCAAAGGTGAACAGATGCAGACCAAATACTTTCCTAAAAGGAGTTTATAGCATGGTGTTGGAGGCAGAAATTAATGCATAAGTAAATTTAAAACTGAACTGTTATTAAAAATTACATTAGGAGGCACATGGTCCTATGAGAGGATATGATGAGGTATCTACTCTAACAAAGGAGATTAGAAAAAGATGTCCTGATATCTGAAGAATGAATTAGAGTGTGTTGATGATCAGAGGTGTCAGTATCTTGGGAGAAAGACCAGCATGTATTAAAGGTCCTGTGACAGGGGGAGGGATGATATATTTTAAGATGTTGAAAGAGATAAATGTGACTATTTTGGTAGATAACATTCAAACCATTTAGAGACTTCAGTTCAAATCAAGGATTTTGATATTTATCTTAAAATTAAGAGAATATTAATATTTCTCAATCAGATGCACTGGTAATATTGAACCAATTCAATTTTCATTTTAAAAAATTGCTCAGACTGTAGTGAAAATGAAGAAAGAACCAGCTAAAGACAAGTGTGTCTCTAGGAGACAATGTGAGTAGCTATACTTACCAGTATTTGCCTTGACTTCTGTGAGCTCATAAATCTCTTGGAGCTAACCCATAAAATAAATTTTAAAAACAGATCTGCTGTTCCAGAGACTTAGTACTTAAAATAAACTTTAAAAAAAGAGTAAAATTAGTTCTGAGATACAAGTTTATTTTATCATGGAAGAAAGAACTAGAACAAACTCATGGATTTTGAACTCTTTTTATAAATGATATGTTTTTATACAAGAGTATAAGATTGATAATATGAGACTATCCTGACTTGGAGACAGTTGCCTATGTGATGTACCCATGGGATTGAGAAACACATCTCTATAGCTATACATCTCAGGTTTTTAGTCGTCATTGGTTTCACATTTATTTCTTTTGATTTAGAATTCTCCTGGGAAAGGGAGGGTAACTTCAGTATTCATTTTCAATTAATAACAATGATGATGATAGCAATAAAAACAAAATGATAGATAATATTTGGTTTGTGTATACCATAAAAGAAGCACTTCTGTAAGAAATATGATCTCAAAAGTCAAAACTCTGAGGAGAAACTTTTTAGTATTATTATCCTAAGAATATAAAGAAATTCAAGCTTGGAAAAGAAACACATGAGATTATACAGTTGACAAGAAGAAACGAAATTCAAGCCAGGGTCTGTTTGACTCCAACACATATATTCTAAAATTATACTCCCCCTTATTGGGAAGTAAGTATGGACGATCTGTTGTGAACAGTGAGTAAAATTGCTTTCTACTTTACCACTGTTCAGTCAACTAGCTTATAGAGGTATTAAGTGGAACAAACAAAGGTTATTTGAGGTAGAGGATTTTGTTGTTTAGTCACTCAGTTAAGTCGGACTCTTTGCGACCGCAGGGACTGCAGCACACCAGGCTTCCCTGTCCATCACCATCTCCTGGAGCTTGCTCAAACTCATGTCCATTGAGTTGGTGATGCCATCCAACCATCTCATCCTCTGTTGTTCCTTTCTCCTCTTGCATTCAGTCATTCTAATGAGTTGGCTTTTTGCATCAGGTGGCCAAATTATCGGAACCTCAGCTTCAGCATTAGTCCTTCCAATGATTATTCAGGGTTGATTTCCTATAGGATTGAGTAGTTTGATCTCCTTGCAGTCCAAGGGACTCTCGAGAGTCTTTTCCAACACCACAGTTCAAAATCATCAATTTTTTGGTGCTCAGCAAAGAACAAGTAAAGTAGAATTTTAATGAATACTGGCATGATCATATCCTAGATCTAACACAAAGATTTCTGTTTTCAACTTCCTGTTTCAGATTAATAGAAATATTTAAAGCAATGGAGATAAATTTTTTTGAAAAAAAAAAATCTCTCTGTTTCTTTTCTCAGAAGAGACAAATAGGACTGTGGTACCTCCCTTTTGTTTATTTTCATCTATTTTACTACTATATACTTTCTACAGAATATTTTGTTCCTCTGTAAAGAAATAAAATAATTTCACCATAATTTAAGTATACTGTTTTGTTAAGCCTTCTTGGCATATTTGAAGAAGTAATAAAAATGAAGTTGCGTTTGTTTTTATAGTACAATGATGATAGGGGAATATTTTAATCTTTTTCTCTAGAGTAGCATCCAAGGCATCACAGTTTCTCCTCATTATAACCAGAGTTGAAAAGAGCTTGTAGTGGAAGTTGAATATCCCTGTGTGAGTTTATAAAACATATTGTGAGGAGAATATGACATAGTTGTGCATATGAAAGACCAATTCTGTACTCAATATTTTTAATTTTTAAAAATAACATTCATACAGTCTGATTTTAGTTAGATTTAACTTTTTAAACACTAAATCCTTTGAGTTTATTCACATTTTTTTGTTATAATTAAAGCCCATTTAATTTAATCTTTAATTAAATATTTATAATATTATTTTCATTTCAGGTGTACAGCACAGTGATTTAATATTTTTACAGATTATGCTCCATTTAAAATTAGTATAAAGTACTTGCTATTTTCTCTGTGCTGTACATTGCATCTTTGTATCATGTTTATTTTGACATAGTAGTTTGTGTCTTTTAATTCCTTTAATCCCAATTACCATGCTCTTCTTCCCGTCTTTCTCCCCACTGGTAACCACTAGTTTGTTTTCTAGATCTGTGAGTCTGTTTCTGTTTTGTTGTATACATTCATTAGTTTTACTTTTCAGATTCCACATGTAAGTGATAACATACAATATTTTTCTTTCTTGGACTTATTTCACTAAACATAATAAACATTCCACATTGTTGTGAATGGCAGAAATTCATTTTTTATAGCCGAGTAATATTCCACTGTTATATATACACACACACACAATGTAATAACATGTATTTAAATTAACAAACTGTAATTGTTTTCCCTAAAAAGCCTCTTGATGAAAGTGAAAGTGGAGAGTGAAAAAGATGGCTTAAAGCTCAACATTCAGAAAACTAAGATCATGGCATCTGCTCCCATCACTTCATGTCAAATAGATGGGGAAACAGTGGAAACAGTGTCAAACTTTATTTTCTGGGGCTCCCAAATCACTGCAGATGGTGACTGCAGCCATGAAATCAAAAGATGCTTACTCCTTGGAAGGAAAGTTATGACCAACCTAGATAACATATTCAAAAGCAGAGACATTACTTTGCCAACAAAGGTCCGTCTAGTCAAGGCTATGGTTTTTCCTGTGGTCATGTATGGACGTGATAGTTGGACTGTGAAGAAAGCTGGGCGCCGAAGAATTGATGCTTTTGAACTGTGGTGTTGGAGAAGACTCTTGAGAGTCCCTTGGACTGCAAGGAGATCCAACCAATCCATTCTGAAGGAGATCAGCCCTGGGTGTTCCTTGGAAGGAATGATGCTAAAGCTGAAACTCCAGTACTTTGGCCACCTCATGTGAAGAGTTGACTCATTGGAAAAGACTTTGATGCTGGGAGGGATTGGCGGCAGGAGGAGAAGGGGACGACAGAGGATGAGATGGCTGGATGGCATCACGGACTCGATGGACATGAGTCTGAGTGAACTCTGGGACTTGCTGATGGACAGGGTGGCCTTGTGAGCTGTGGTTCATGGGGTTGCAAAGAGTCGGACACGACTGAGCGACTGAACTGAACAGAATTGTTTTCCCAAAGATGTACTGTTTTTCATTCACATCCATCATACACTGTAACTGCCCCCCCCCAAAAAAAAGAGCAATGTACATGAAATAAGATAAAATAAATGACAAATACATAGCATAGGTAAGGGGGTTTTAGTTGTGCACAGCTCAGTTTCCAGCAATATAAGGAGGCTGAAAATATTCTTTTATAAGAATTTTCTGCTAGCAAGATTTCCAGGCAGGTGGTTGGTTGGCCTGTAAGTCAGTTTTGAGTACTTGAAACAGTTTTGTTTGCTTTCCTTTTCCTTAGCATTTAGAACAGCCATCATTGTCCTACGATGGGCAGAGCTTTCCATCATGTCCAGGAAAAACGAGGGAGGGAACCACAGAGGCAGCATGAGATCCAAATACAACATTCAGATGATTGGTCCAGTGCTGCTTGGGGAAGGAGGAAGGAGACAGCACTCTAAGGTTAGCCATATTCCTTCAGGAGTGTGCACCAGCCATTTTTTCATGCATCTGCACCAAGGACTTGTAGGAATGCTGGGCTGTTATCAGACTGTGTTAAGATTTGTTGGCTCCACACTGCCTTTTCCTTCGCTAGTGTGGCAATGATCTGCATGATCACTGACAATTGTGTAGGCCCTGCTCCAGCCCTGCTTGGTGAGAAGTTTCATGCAAGTGCAGATAGCACCTCCATCTGCTGAGGGACACTTAGGGTGCTTCCATATCTTGGCTATTATAAATAATGCTGCCATTTTCCATGAGGTATTATTTTTTAATATATGCCAAGAACTGGAATTGCTGGGTCACAAGTTAGTTCTACTTTTAGTTTTTGAGAGGCTTCCACACTGCTTTCAACAGTGGCTACACTAGTTTATATTATCACCAACAATGTACTTGAGTGCTTTTTCTCCACATCCTTGCCAACAATGGTTATCTGTAGACTTCTATTTTTTCCCACTGAGG
The DNA here is from genome assembly GCF_016772045.2 of Ovis aries. Lineage (NCBI taxonomy): Eukaryota > Metazoa > Chordata > Mammalia > Artiodactyla > Bovidae > Ovis > Ovis aries. Next base: position 55,881,435 of record NC_056059.1, on the reverse strand, counting down.
GAGTCTATTGGTTTAAAATGAGTTGCCTATGAGGTAATAATGCAGTCTGTAGGGGAAGGGGTGGGGAGGCACAGGGCACATGGCCCATATCTTCTGTCAAGAAGGCATGTCCCCATTTTTGGCATCTCTAGTTGGGCAGGACTGGCATTCTCACAGATCGCAGAGCAGATAAGTGGGGTGTGGGAGGGAGAATGGGGGAGCTCAGAGAGAGACACATAGAGAGAGAAACAGAATAGTTGTATCTGTGTGTGTGAGAGAGAGAGGAAAGGAGAGGAGAGGAAAAATCTGAAAAATAAGACTCTGGATGTGTTTCTGTTTGACAGAAAGGGGAGGGAAGAAAGGTATGAAAAAATGAAAAAAGGAGTGGGGAGACAGACCCTACTCTCCCCTTAGGGGACTGGTAGACTTTTTGATTTTAGCTATTCTAACAGACATGAGATGAAATCTCATTGTGGTTTTGGTTTTTATTTTTCTAATAATTATTGATGTTGAGATTTTCATGTGTCCGTTAGCTGTCTGTAAGTCTTCTTTGGAAAAATGTCTGTTCAAGCCTTCTGCCAATTTTTGAGTCGAATCGTCTTTTTTGTTTTTCTTGTTGAGTTGTATGTTGTTATTGTTCAGTAGCTCAGTCGTGGGTAACTCTTTGCAACCCCATGGACTCCAGCACGCCAGGCTTCCTTGTCCTTCACCTTCTCCTAGAGCTTGGTCAAATGCGTATCTATTGAGTCGGTGATGCCATCCTACCATCTCATCCTCTGTCATCCCCTTCTTCTCTTGCCTTCAATCTTTCCCAGCATCACGATCTTTTCAAAGGAGTCAGTTCTTGGCATCAGATGGCAAAAGTATTGGAGCTTCCACTTCAGCATCTGTCCTTCCAATGAATATTCAGGACTGATTTCCTTTAGGATGGACTGGTTGGATCTCCTTGCAGTCCAAGGGACTTTCAAGAGTCTTCTCCAACACCACAGTTCAAAAGCATCAATTCTTCAGTGCTCAGCCTTCTTTATGATCTAATTCTCACATCCATTCATGACTACTGGAAAAACGATAGTTTTGACTATATAGACCTTTGTTGGCAAAGTAATGTCTCTGCTTTTGAATATGCTATCTAGGTTGTTCATAGGTTTTCTTCCAAGGAGCAAGTGTCTTTTAATTTCATGGCTGCAGTCACCATCTGCAGTGATTTTGGAGCCCCCAGAAATAAATTATGTCACTGTTTCCCCATCTATTTGCCATGAAGTGATGGGACAGGATGCCATGATCTTTGTTTTTTGAAAGTTGAGTTTTAAGCCAGCTTTTTCAATCTCTTCTTTCACTTTCATCAAGTGGCTCGTTAGTTTCCCTTCATTTTCTGCCATAAGGGTTGTAGGAGTTGTTCTTATAGTTTGGATATTAACTCTTTATCTGACATATCATTTGCAAATATTTTCTCCCATTCAGTAGGTTGTCTTTTAGTTTTGTAGATGGTTTCTGTTGTTGTGTAAAAGCTTTTAAATTTAATTAGATCACATTTAAAATCTTTTGCTTTTATCTCTTTTGCCTTAGGAATAGATACTGCTACAATTTATGTCAAAGAGTGTTCTGCCTGTGTTCTCTTTAGAATTTTTATGATTTCCCATATTACAGTTAGGTCTTTAATCCATTTTGAGTTTATTTCTGTATATGGTATGAGGAAATGTTCAAATTTCATTCTTTTATATGTAGCTGCCCAATTTTCCAAGAACTAGGAGATTTAACTTTTTTTTTTCTCTCTCTCTTTCTGTAATGCTACTCTCTGTCTTTAGTCTTAAAAGTTAGGTTTTACATGAAAAGTAAAAAACAAATCTGAATATATCTTTTTAACTTTCCCACAAAATGTCTACTCAGGTTAAAGGTATTAATGCCATCCCTTCTCTTTTTAATGATAGATTCTGACCACTGAAAATATCTAACCTATATTCAAAATATTTTTTTAAGTTATGGAGTTAATGTGCAGGATAATGACATAGCTTATTTAAAGTTTGCAAAGGGAGTACATTCCTGTCACTGCATATTAGTTTTGTGCAATACCTAGCATTTTAACATCCTAGTACATCCACTGTCCATGATATGAATACATAAAGTTCTATTTTCTGTATTTACATATTCTTAAAGCACTCTGAAAAGAAAAATAGCATGCTAAAATTGTTTTGTTCTTTGTGGCACTACTCAGGTTTAGGTTAAACCGAAATCTTCATAATTTCCTCCATGGTTTGACAATTCTCTCTGCTTAGTGCAAACCCATTAAAGTTTCTCTAAAAGAGAGAGGCTAGATTTGGAAAAGCAGAAGGCAGCAAAGGACAGTGAAATGAACAATGCTAACTTCAGTTTGTTAATTGAGGTCATTGGTTAGCTTTAGAGAATCCTGTATGCACAATTAAGCAAGCATTTCACACGGGTCTTCCTCATGAACTGGTTTTGAGCTATTTGGCTGAACAGAAAATTGATAGGCATGATAAACATGCTCTAGTTGCCTAATTAGCTCAGGTAGTACAATTACTGGTGTTCAATATCTATCAACAAAGCAAAGGTGCTTTAAATGTCATATAAACACTGGAAATAAAAATAAAACACAAAGGGATTTCACACAACCAGCCATCTGAATGAAAGTCGACTTCTTGCTAATCCTGTTTTGTAATGCAGAAAACTCAATTTAGGGAAAGAAAGACAGAAAAAAAAAAATACTTGTTTGATTTAAAATTGCCATTTCTGAGAGTTAGTTGTTTGAGAGAGTGTTTATAAGCTTTATAAAACCTCACATTAATTTGGAATAATAAAATAGTTGGTTAAATAAGTCAAACTAAATGATACCAGCAGAAATTCTCTCATTCTGTAGTCTCCCTCCCCACGCAGAATGAAGGTTTAAGGATTCTATCTTACAGAATGCAGTCCTATAAATGAAAACATGTCAGTACATTAGACTGAGTTAAATTCAGGTATAAATTTTCAGGATGTTTTTGTCTTCTGATATCATTTTGCAAGTTCTTATATATAGGCTTCCTATTATTCCTACCATTTATCCATTTGATTACTGAACTAGTACTTTATAAGCAACCACTTTGTGCTAGGACAATGGAAGCATATACTTGAAATGGTTGAAATGCTTTGCACACAGAATGTCTCAGGGTAGTGAACAGATTGTAATTGACAGTCCAGATGGACTTTTCAGCATTTCATCCCCGCTTCCCTTACTCCTAGGAGTACCTCTCTCTATACAGCCTTGTGACTCAGGGAAACCCAGGTCTACCCTCAGCTCCAGGTGGTGTGTGTGTGTCCTGTGCTTGGTCACCTCAGTCGTGTCTGACTCTTTGCAGACCTATGGACTGTAGTCCGCCAGGATCCTTGGTCCAGTCTATGGGATTCTCAAGGCGAGTTCCAGCCCCTTTTCCAAGGGATTAGCTTAGTAATGAGCTTCTCACCCAGTGAGTGACTGAGTCATCATTAGAGATTTGCTGGAGATTTTGAGAAAGGTATTCTTACCTTTAAAGTTTTATGAGAGAGTCTCTAAGACTCTTTTCCTTTGGATTCTGTAAATACTAAATGTTGACACAGAAAATCAATTATTTTTCACATGAAGGAAACAGCCAGGAGAGGAAGGAATCACAGAGAGGAAGGTACATTCAAGGCGACAGCAGTTCTGACCTTCAGGAAACCCAGTCACCTCTGCCTTTATTACTTTTATGGCAGTATGTATTGCTTTTACTGGTGCTTAGAGTCACAGTACTTTAGTCTATAAACGAGAGAAATCCCTTTATCAAAAAATTATTCAGAACCATTTTATTTCTTATTGTTTTCTCTTCTTTTGTCACAATTTATCATCAAAAATTGTAATGAGTCAAGACTATCTGCTTATTGGTATGTTACATAAAATAATTTCTTGATTCTTTGATAATATAATACATGCTTATAGTTTATAAACCAAATAGTGCTAAAATGCTTGCATATATTGTTAGATGCACTATCTAAACTGTGAGAATGTCAATTGATTTTTTTGAAGATTCTTACTTCTGGTATTATCTGGATGTTCCCTATTTCCTCCCTTTTTCTGTTTCACATTTTTCTCTTAATTGGAGACTCCTATCAAATATCTGGTGATTCTTGGCTGTTTGTTAATAGTTAAGATTAAGACACTGAGATAATTAAAAGCCTTAAAAAGCTTTACTTTCATCAGGTAATTTTTGATTTCCTTATTTCCTTCCTACAAGTTTCTATAACCTAACCTCCTTAGCTGACTTCTCTTGTATCTGAATTTTAAGTTCCATTCTCTCTGGGAATACCCCATTTTCAAAGAACTCCCTGAGCACTTTATTGAAAATGCTACTCCCCATCAGCCACTCATTAGCTCTTGTAATCAGTGCTACAAAGCACTGATTTTTATTTAAAATTGTATTACACAACTCTTGTTGCTGTGCAGTCACTCAGCTGTGTCTAACTCTTTGTGACCCCATGGACTGCAGCATGCCAGGTATCCCTGTCCTTCACCATCTCCTGGAGTGTGCTTGAACTCCTGCCTGTTAAGTTGATGATGCCATCTAACCATCTCATCCTCTGTTGCCCTCTTCTCCTCTTGCTCTCAGTCTTTTCCAGCATCAAGGTCTTTTCTAATGAGTTGGCTCTTTGGATCAGTTGGCCAAAGTACTGGAGCTTCAGCTTCAGCATTGGTCCTCCCAATAAATATTCAGAGTTGATTTCCTTTAGGATTGCATTGGTTGATGGTCTGTCCCTTCCTCCTTGTGCCTAAGCTCCATGAGGGTGTAGATAAAGTCCTGTTTAAATCTGTATTGCCTTATAACATGGTGCCTAGCACATAATAGAGTCTCATTAAACATTCATTGGGTAAATGTGTTACCCTTAAATCAGTCCTAAATTCAATGTGCCTCATCTTAAAGGCATATTGTTCTTTATTAAACTTTTGTTGTGGGGAGGAGGAGGGGGATTCCAAAATAAGTGGAAAGATGGCTTCAGAAGTCCAGAGAAGTCACTATTCTTTAAGACCTCTTAAATTATATATTCAATGTATGCATGGCAGTTGGTGTTAACCATTGTACCAAAAATCACAAGGAAAGTCTAGCATTTTTGTAAACTGATTTCAGTCCAAGTATCTTTAGTTTTAGGACTTAGATGATTGAGAAACAATTTCCCACTGAAAAACAGTGATGGGTTCAGTGAATCTGTCATTCTGTCAGATAAAGGACTAAGGGACCCTCCTTGATTTACTCTAGAGAATTTTTTAAAGTAGTTCCTTTGGAAAAGTGTTCATTCTGCTTAAAGCTATACTTGGTAAATGATGCTCAAGACACTTTAAACTCATCTAAATTATTCCATGTGTAATAGACACATCACTGAGAGAAAAGAGCACCAGACACTATTGTAAAGAAATATTGGAAAGGGCACATTCTACATATTAGGAAATTTTATTAATGAGGGAATGATGGGCACTGAAAGCCTTCATTATCGTTCTTCTTTTCTGTGTGAATTCAGATATTAGACTTCAACTAAATGCAGCAAGTATTTATTGACTGACTTCTGCATGAAAGGTGTTCTTGAGGACAAATAGTTAATCTGGGGAACCTTTCTTCAAAGGATGAACTCAATGTAAGCAAATATTTGTAAGACAAGTAGCAAAATAGTATGTGCAAAATAATATGGAATGGAGGGAAAAAGAAGGAACAAAAATCTCTAGTTTGGAGGATATGTGATAAAGGACTTTTTAGGAAATCTGATGTAAACTGAATACTTGCTGGGGCTTTAGGACCATAGGGAGTAATTCAGATCAGACTGTTTTAACTTTGGTAGTTTTAATGGCCTTGAAAATTTGAGGGGTGAGTGTGCTGGGAACCACAGGGTTTGTAGAACAGAACAGTGTGTGTGAGTGTGTGTACATGTGTATGTTTTTTGTGTGTTATGGAGAGACAGAACCACTTTAGGGACTTTTATGCAAAAGGTATCTCAGTTATATTTTAAAATGGCTGAAAGTATATAAAGTTTGTATCAAATTGAGGTTTGATTTTGGCTATTCTGTAATTCAGGCTTATATAGCAGGAATCTAAGAAGTTGTTCTAATATAGTAATAGTACTCCTATGGTTTAAATAATCAACAGGGTTGAAAAGTCTCTATAGTTTATATATTTTTAAATAGAAAAACAGGATCCTCAGTAAGCAACCCAAACTATCTGTGACACAGATACTTATCTTCCTTGATTATATCTTCTATAAAAGGGAGGTTTATAGAATTAAAAAAGAAAAGATGTGAAGTGCCAGCAATTACTTTGTATTTGAGGTAAGGGAGGGGAGACAGGAGTCATATCCATGTCACTTTATATAATTGCAGTAGTAAATTTTTCCATATTGGTCTTCATTTCTTTGTCTCCTTTAACTTTGGAACATGTTAGATTTTACTCCTCTGTGCCTTATAAGGCATAAAATTTATTAGCTGGATATTATGCATAGTTGTTACCATTAATTACTTTGATACTAAATCAGGATAATAATCATCTGTTTCAGATAAATTAAAAGTTGCTTTGTTTTATGAAGTCTGACTTGTCAAGAGAAAAAAAAAACTTTTCCTATGCTTGAAGAAAGCAAACCTTTAAACTGAGAATAATCTAATATGTAAGAAAGACAAATACACTAAAATATTATTTTTTGTCTCAGTTCAATAGCTTAGATTACAAAGAACTTAATTTTACAATAAGGTGAAATAATTTATTTTGCACTAACTATATATTTGTGCTTCCCAGGTGGCACTAGTGGTCAAGAATCTGCATCCTAATACAGGAGACCTAAGAGACATGGGTTCAATCCCTGGTTTGGGAAGATCCCTTGGAGGAGATCACGGCAACCCAATCCAGTATTCTTGCCTGGAGAATCCCATGGAGAGAGGAGCCTGGCAAGCTACAGTTCATAAGGTCAGTTGGACCTTATGAGTTGGACAAAACTGAAGTGACTTAGCATGCATGCAGCTATATATTTAGGTGTGTCAACTGCCCATAGCTTGTGGAATAGTAATATCTCATGAGATAAGAGAAAATAACATAGAAGATGAATGTGTCAGTTATATATTACCTGGATTATATATTTTAAAAGTTATAGCCTTTATTTTTTGTTATTGGTAGGATAGGACAAGATTTTAACTTTAGCCTTCAAGGAATTTAATTTTGAAGATATAATAAAAGGAAAAGAAAACTATAGGTTTCTGTGAGTATGTATCATTTTGAGAGCTGTCAGACTTCTCTGAAAAGGAAATTAATAATTCATGAAAAATAGAAAACTCTCTCATCCATGGGTGTTTGGTCTCAGAAGTGTAAACTGAGGTGGAAGACCAAAAACTCTATGGAAACTATACAGTTACAGGCAGCCTTCCTGCTGATGTGGTCACTAACCTGCAGACCTGAAAAAGACAGGTTTCCTTTCTGCCAGTAATAGGAGATGAAAAGGCAAAGAGTTTGTATGGCAAGTAAAGACATGATATTTAAAAATGTTTCTACTTGTGGGAAGAAATTTTGCCTCATTAAATGTTAAGTGCCTCTTAAGACTTGATATCTCTTAAGTCTGTATATTTTTCTAAACTACAATTGTGGGTTATAAAAATTCTATTGGTTTTATGCAACTACCATTTACAACTACAATTTCTTTCATATCTTTGTCATCCTCATGGTGAAATATTTAAATGATATTTAAAAAATAAGAAAATATCAGTTCAATTCTGTTCAGTTGTTCAATCATGTCTGACTCTTTGCAACACCATGGACTGCAGCACGCCAGGCTTCCCTGTCCATCACCAACTCCTGGAGCTTGCTCAAATGCATGTCCATTGAATTGGTGATGCGATCCAACCATCTCATCCTCTGTCATCCCCTTCTCCTCCTGCCTTCAGTCTTTCCCAGCATCACAGTCTTTTCAAATGAGTCAGTTCTTGGCATCAGGTGACCAAAGTATTGGAGCTTCCCATCAGCCTCAGTCCTTCCAATGAATATTCAGGACTGATTTCCTTTAGGATTGACTGATTTGATCTCCTTGCAGTCCAAGGGACTCTCAAGAGTCTTCTCCAACACCACAGTTCAAAAACATCAATTCTTCGGTGCTCAGCTTTCTTTATGGTCCAACTCTCACATCTGTGCACGACTACTGGAAAAACGATAGTTTTGACTAGACAGACCTTTGTTGACAAAGTAATGTCTCTGCTTTTGAATATGCTATCTAGGTTAGTCATAGTTTTTCTTCCAAGGAGCAAGTGTCACCATCTGCAGTGATCTTGGAGCCCAAGAAAATAAAGTCTGCTACTGTTTCCACTGTTTCCCCATCTATTTGCCATGAAGTGGTGGAACCAGATGCCATGATCTTCGTTTTCTGAATGTTGAGTTTTAAGCCAGCTTTTTCACTCTCCTCTCTCACTTTCATAAAGAGATTATTCAGTTCCTCTTAAGTTTCTAACATAAGGGTGGTGCCATCTAACTATCTGAGGTTATTGATATTTCTCCCAGGAATCTTGATTCCTGCTTGTGCTTCATCCAACCTGGCATTTCACATAATGTACTCTGCATATAAGTTAAATAAGCTGGATGACAATATACAGACTCCAAAACACATTAAACCACTCTGGTATGTGCTGTCCTTAGTAGCTCAGTCACGTCTGACTCTTTGAGATCCCATGGTCTATTATCTGCCAGGCTCCTCTATCCATGGGGATTCTCCACATAAGAATACTGGAGTGAGTTGCCATGCCCTCCTGCAGGGGATCTTCCCAACCCAGAGATTGAACTCAGGTCTCCCACATTGCAGGCACCTTGTTACTGTCTGAGCCACAAGGGAAACCCAAGAACACTGAAATGGTTAACCTATCCCTACTCCAGGGGATCTTCCCAACCCAGGAATTGAACTGGGGTCTCCTGCATTGCAGGCATATTCTTTACCAGCTGAGCTACCAGGGATGGTACCATTCTGGTATAAATAACGATGATATTTTAAAAAATTCATATTTCATAGATTGCCTATGGATACACATGTATATCACATTATATTATCATCTATTTTATGGCTATAATCCATTTTGTAAATTTTAAAGATTTTCATTTCTTTGAACTTTCTCCTAAACCCCTAAGTTAACAATCTCTTATAAAATCTTTCATAGCTTTCTCTAGTTCCCTATCATAAAAATCATAGAAAATTTTGGTCATTCTATACTATGTGAGGTCACATTACATACACTGCTTCCTTGATTTCTGCCTTCACTCACAGGTCTTAAATCAACTGATACAAAACTAACTGATTTCATTTAATGATATTGCTGAACCTCAATTTGTCCAACCATTCCACAGTTGGTGGGTATATGCTTAACTGCTAATATTATGTAACTATCCAAAAGATATTGCAGTAGCTCTTCTGAAGCAAATATCATAATGTGTATGTACTTATAATTCTGTGGAAGAGATAGGGCATTTTTAATTGAAACATATATTATTAGTTTGCTTTCCAAAAAGATTATATTTCAAAAAAATCTATGAAATATATGCTAAAATTTTTTAAACTATCACTTACAATTTTTTCATACTTCAATCAGGACTTCTGCAATTTTTACAGCTTTAAGTGATCAATTCTTAGATATATCATTAAATTAGATATGATTTTTTGTCTTGGTCTGACTTTGGTATGTGATGTCAACTTGAAACTCATTTCTTCATCAAAAAAATAAACACACTTTTTCTTTTCCCTTTTTGGTAGTTTTTAGATGTTGCTATTATTTTTTTAATGGCTTTTTTCTCAATGCTTAACCTCCTTGACTCTCTGTGATCCCATTTTGTTTGTAATATAAGAAATGTTAGTCAGTTGTGAGATAATTTTTTCCTTAAAATTTCAACTTAAGAGTATTGATCTTTTCAAATCCAAGAATGGAATATTCCATGATGATCTAGATAATCTGAGCCTTGTAGGTCACATTGTCTTCCCATCCATCTTTAGTTTTGTTCTAGCTCTCTGTGTTTCCACTCCTGATTTACTTCCGGAGCTTAGGGTTTTCATAGCAAATACAGCCACCCAACTTTGCACATTTGTTTAATATTGTAGCTTCCCTGAAACTGCTTCACTGGTGGTTCAGATGTTAAGAATCTGCCTGCATTATGGGAGACCTGGGTTTGATTTCTGGGTTGGAAAGATTCCCTGGAGAAAGATACGGCAACCCACTCCAGTATTCTTGCATGGAAAATTCCATGGACAGAGGAACCTGGAAGGTTACAGTCTATGGAGTCACAGAGTCTGGCATGACTGAGGAACTTTCATTTATTCACTCATTCATTCATGGAAGGTAAACAATGTTAACTTATACTTGGAATTCTTTCCCTTTGTTTATATCTAATCAAAATGGTGCTCCATTTATACTTAACATAAAGGCCACACTTCTCCCCAACCCTGTAACAGTCTTGCTTCTTTCTTTGTTTAGCACAAGAAAACTACTTTTTCTGGTATTCTTCCTTGTCTAGGAAAGAAATAAATTCAATCTGTGTTCTTCAGATGAGTGTGAATTATGATTACTTTGAAGAAAGAGAATAATCTTAAAAGTAGCCCTCCATTCTAAAATCCCATTGACCTTTTGGAATTCTAAAATGTTATCAAGATTTCCAACTGTTTTTAGAACCGTATTGTTTAAATATATTACTTTTTAATTTTCTTGAGCAGAATTTTGAAATGGACACAGTACAATTTTAGTGTAAAGCCTTTGTATTTTGTTCTGTCTTTCCCTTTTCTCCTATTGACATTTTTACTGCTCACACTGTCTCTATCAGCTCTGTTCACATCCTCAAATATATCAAAATGTTTCCATAAACTTGCCTTCTTTTCCCATAAGCTCATCTCCTCCATGCTCTGTGCTCTCCAAAATAGATCTCCATCCAGTTCATTGCTCCAGTAAAGCTATTGAAAGCAACACAAAAGAATCTGACAAACATTCCAACCAGGACTTATCAAAGAAACAAGGATAAATGCCAGGAATGTCAAATGACTACAAAGGAAACACCCAATGGAAATTAAAGATCAAATGACTGACTCTGAATATCAAATAAAAATTCATATACTTTTTCATGTTGAGTAAAATGTGGTTATTTGCACAGAGATCATTATTTGTGGTGTGTGTGTGTGTGTGTGTGTGTGTGTGTGTGTGTGTATGAGGAAGCCTGTATAAGGTGGCTTAAAACATATTTGTATTGTTTAGAGAATTTCAATCTTCAAAAGAAAGGCTGTCTACTCCCTTAAACATCATGATTATACAGTGGAAAGAGGAGAGCTGGATCATTAAGCTATAAGTCAGCTATGGACACAGGTTTTTTCATGGCATCTTGAGGGGAAGAGAATTCATTCAGCTCCTTGTGAGAGGGAGATATAACACAGCTAGCTAAGAAAAGCTATGAGTAGGGTGGGAGTGCATGGAATAGAAAAGGGTAATGCATCAAAATACTAAGGAAATAATTATGCTCTCTTTTATCTGTATGGCTAGAATAAAATGTCATTAATTTCCTCCAATCAAAGGTAAAAAGACACATTAAATTTTGGAGGCCATGAATGGTTTTCTTTGTTTCCTAGGTGAAATCTATTTTGCTGTGTTTGAAGAAGCCAATCTTTGTCACTTTATTTCCTAGTGAGATAAAGAGGTAAATTGTAGAAGTAGATGACTATTAGAAAACCAGTGTTAAGATTCTAGCTCTGTTACTTACAGATTATGTGATCTTGAGTATAGATAATTGCTCTGTGCTTCTATTTCCTCAAACATGAAATAGTTACACTGCTGCACTTACTGCTACTGCTTACCTTACTGTGTCAAAAGTATGACAACAGTACTGCTAAATACTGGTATCCTATAATTACTAAATTTATTGAAAAGAGTCTAATGTGATGGAAACCTTCAGCACAACATTTACCATATATGAAAGATTAAAATCAGAGAGCTTAAAAAATACTGTAGCAGACAGATTTTAAGGTGACCCCCTTGATCCTTACTCAATGCACATGAGTTTGGGCAAACTCCGGGAGATGGTGAAGGAGAGGGAAGCCTGGCATCCTGCGCAATCCATGGGGTCACAAAGAGTTGGACACAACTGAGTGACTGAACAATAACATGATCCTTAATATATCCATAGTTTTCTGTAATTCCCTCCCTGAAACATGGTAAGGGCCTGTGAGTTGCTTCTACCCAATTGGATGTGACAAAGAGGATAGTATGTCTCTTTTATAATTATGTCAAAGAAAACTCTGTCTAGCTAACAGACTCATTCTGTTTTACACATTTTATACAAAAGACTCTTCCGCTCCTCTTCTCACCATTCCACTGATACTAGTTTCTTTTATTGTTCATTCTGCAAATATTTTGGGGATACCTTTATTAGTCCTATGCATTCTTTTTGGTTTTGGAGACATATCAATAAGCTAAGCACTGGGCTGAAATAGTACCTGAAGCCAGCTATTAACTGAACAACCACACAAATAAACATGTAATTATTAAGATGAACAGTGATGAACATTAAGAAAGAAAGATCCTAGGAATTCACAACCTGCTGATAGGGAGAATTATATAACTTTTAGGTTGGGATGACAAGTAAGACTTTCTTGAGGAAATGCATTTGGACCAAGTCTGAAGGATGAGTTGGAGTTGACTGAGATAAAGTCTGGAAACAAGATTTAGATGGACATTCTGGGCAATGAGATTAGCACATCCAGAGGCTGGGATATGAGTGTGAATTTGAAGAACTAAAAGGAAATTTGATATGGAGAGGGTATAAATAGCAGAAACACATTTATTGGTCCTTTATCTTCTCCTTTGTGTTTCCATTTTCTCAACTAACACATTATTCCCTACTCTGCTGCTGCTGCTGCTAAGCCGCTTCAGTCGTGTCTGACTCTGTGTGACCCCATAGACGGCAGCCCACCAGACTCCCCTATCCCTGGGATTCTCCAGGCAAGAACAATAGAGTGGGTTTCCATTTCCTTCCCCAATGCATGAAAATGAAAAGTGAAAGTGAAGTCGCTCAGTCGTGTCTGACTCTTCGCAACCCATGGACTGCAGCCTACCAGGCTCCTCTGTCCATGGGATTTTCCAGGCAAGAGTACTGGAGTGGGGGTACCATTGCCTTCTCCAATTCCCTACTCTAATATTAGAAAAAAGAAAGTTTACAGACTTCTTTTTAGTTTGAAATATTTAGGTCATTGCTCCTCCTAAATGGATTTTAAATCTGCCATAAAGAAGTAACATTTGTATGTGTGTGTGTGTGATAAGGGACCCTTGCTTTTCCAGTATCATTTATTGATGAGTGCATCTTTTTATCCTGATTTGCATTGCCATTTCTCACCCCCATATGTATATATATTTATTTATAAAACATCTTTATTTAGATATGTTTCTAAAGTTTCTGTTTAATTCCATTTGTCACTTTGAGGTTTTTATGAAGTAGTTGATATATGTTTTATTATTCTTTTTATTTATTTATTTATTTTTAAAATTTGTTTATTTTAATTGGAGGTTAATTACTTTACAATATTGTATTGGTTTTGCCATACATTAACATGAATCCACCATGGGTATACACGTGTTCCCCATCTTGAATCCCCCTCCCTCCTCCCTCCCCATATATAAATGGCATAAAGAATAATAAAACATATCATATATGTTTTATTATTCTTTTTTATATAAATTTATTTATTTTAATTGGAGGTTAATTACTTTACAATATTGTATTGGTTTTGCCATATATCAACATGAATCCACCACAGGTATACATGTGTTCCCCATCCTGAACCACCCTCCCTCCTCCCTCCCATACCATCCCTCTCGGTCATCCCAGTGCCCCAGCCCCAAGCATCCAGTATCATGCATTAAACCTAGACTGGTGATTCGTTTCATATATTGATATTATACATGTTTCAATGCCATGCTCCCAAATCATCCCACCCTCTCCCTCTCCCACAGAGTCCAAAAGACTGTTCTGTACATCTGCGTCTCTTTTGCTGTCTCACATACAGGGTTATCATTACCATCTGTCTAAATTCCATATATATGCATTAGAATACTGTATTGATGTGTTTTATTATTCTTTATGCCATTTATATATTATTGAAATACAACCCAGTTCATAATACAGTTGGGCATAAAAATAATTACGATGGTTTCAATGCTAGTGTATAAATTTCCTTTTGTAATTAAGGAACTGTTTAGAGTTTATAATGCTGTGACTTCTTTTTTAGTTTGTTTATATTTCAGTTTAGTTCAGTTCAGTCACCCAATCGTGTCCGACTCCTTGTGATCCTGTGAATTGCAGCACCCCAGGCCTCCCTGTTCATCACCAACTCCCGGAGCTCACTCAAACTCATGTCCATCTAGTCGGTGATACATTTCAGCCATCTCATCCTCTGTTGTCCATTTCTCCTCCTGCCCCCAATCCCTCCCACCATCAGAGTCTTTTCCAATGAGGCAACTCGTCGCATGAGATGGCCAAAGTACTGGAGTTTCAGCTTTAGCATTATTCCTTTCAAAGAACACTCAGGACTGATCTCCTTCAGAATGGACTGGTTGAATCTCCTTGCAGTCCAACGGACTCTCAAGAGTCTTCTCCAACACCACAGTTCAGAAGTATCAATTCTTTGGTGCTCAGCATTCTTCACAGTCCAACTCTCACATCCATACATGACCACTGGAAAAACCACAGCCTTGACCAGATGGACCTTTGTTGGCAAAGTAATGTCTCTGCTTTTGAATATGCTATCTAGGTTGATCATAATTTTCCTTCCAAGGAGTAAGAGTCTTTTAATTTCATGGCTGCAATCACCATCTGCAGTGATTTTGGAGCCCCCCAAAATAAAGCCAGCCACTGTTTCCCCATTTATTTGCCATGAAGTGATGGGACCGGATGCCATGATCTTCATTTTCTGAATGTTGAGCTTTAAGCCAACTTTTCACTCTCCTCTTTCACTTTCATCGAGGCTTTTTAGTTCCTCTTCACTTTCTGCCATAAGGGTGGTGTCATCTGCATGTTTGAGGTTATTGATATTTTTCCTGGCAATCTTGATTCCAGCTTGTGCTTCTTCCATTCCAGCATTTCTCATGATGTACTCTGCATGTAAGTTAAATAAGCAGGGTGACAATATACAGCCTTGACATACTCCTCTTCCTATTTGGAACCAGTCTGTTGTTCCATGTCCAGTTCTAACTGTTGCTTCCTGACCTGCATATAGGTTTCTCAAGAGGCCAGTCAGGTGGTCTGGTATTCCCATCTCTTTCAGAATTTTCCACAGTTGATTGTGATCCACACAGTCAAAGGCTTTGACATAGTCAATAAAGCAGAAATAGATGTTTTTCTGGAACTCTCTTGCTTTTCCATGATCCAGCGGATGTTGGCAATTTAATCTCTGGTTCCTCTGCCTTTTCTAAAACCAGCTTGAACATCAGGAAGTTCACGGTTTACATATTGTTGAAGCCTGGCTTGGAGAATTTTGAGCATTACTTTACGAGCATGTGAGATGAGTGCAATTGTGCAGTAGTTTGAGCATTCTTTGGTATTGCTTTTCTTTGGGATTGGAATGAAAACCGACCTTTTCTAGTCCTGTGGCCACTGCTGAGTTTTCCAAATTTACTGGGATATTGAGTGCAGCACTTTCACAGCATCATCTTTCAGGATTTGAAAGAGCTCAACTGGAATTCCATCACCTCCACTAGCTTTGTTCGTAGTGATGCTTTCTAAGGCCCGCTTGACTTCACATTCCAGGATGTCTGGCTCTAGATGAGTGATCACACCATCGTGATTATCTTGGTCATGAAGATCTTTTTTGTACAGTTCTTCTGTGTATTCTTGCCAGCTCTTCTTATTATCTTCTGCTTCTGTTAGGTCCATGCCATTTCTGTCCTTTATTCAGCCCATTTTTGCATGAAATTTTCCCTTTGTATCTCTCATTTTCTTGAAGAGATCTGTAGTCTTTCCCATTCTGTTGTTTTCCTCTATTTCTTTGCTTTGATTGCTGAGGAAGGCTTTCTTATCTCTTCTTGCTATTCTTTGGAACTCTGCATTCAGATTCTTATATCTTTCCTTTTCTCTTTTGTTTTTCACTTTTCTTCTTTTACAGCTATTTGTAAGGCCTCCCCAGACAGCCATTTTGCTTTTTTACATTTCTTTTCCATGGGGATGGTCTTGATCCCTGTCTCTTGTACAATGTCATGAACCTCTGTCCATAGTTCATCAGGCACTCTATCTATCAGATCTAGTCCCTTAAATCTATTTCAGACTTCCACTGTATAATCATAAGGGATTTAATTTAGGTCATGCCTGAATGGTCCAGTGGTTTTCCCTGCTTTCTTCAATTTTACTCTGAATTTGACAATAAGGAGTTCATGATCTGAGCCACAGCCACCTCCTGGCTTTGTTTTTGCTGACTGTATAGAGCTTCTCCATCTTTGGCTGCAAAGAATAAAATCAATCTGATTTCAGTTTTGACCATATGATGATGTCCATGTGTAGAGTCTTCTCTTGTGTTGTTGGAAGAGGGTGTTTGCTATGACCAGTGCGTTCTCTTGGCAAAACTCTATTAGCCTTTGCCAATTGATGGATAATTGTTTCCTTACAATATTGAATGGGTTTCCTCCATACATCAACATGAATCATCAATAGGTATACATATGTCCCCCTCCCTCTTGGCCCTCCCTCCTGCCTCCCACCGCATCCCACCCCTGTAGGTTGTTACAGAACACTGTAGGTTGTTACAGAGGTTGTTTAAGCTCCCTGAGTCATACAGCAAATTCCCACTGGCTATCTACTTTACATATGCCAGTATGTATGTTTCCAGGATACTCTCTCCATTTTCCCACCTTCTTCTTCTCCCGTGTCCACTTGTCTGTTCTTTGTGTCTAAGTCTCCATAGCTGAACCTGCACATGTGCCCCAATGTTCATTGCAGCGCTATTTACAGTACCTAGGACATGGAAGCAACTTAGATGCCCATTAACAGATGAATGGTTAAAGAAGCTGTGGTACATATATGCAATGGAATATTTCTCAGCCATATAAAGGAACATGTTTGAGTCAGGTCTGCTGCTGCTGCTAAGTCACTTCAGTCGTGTCCAACTCTGTGTGAACCCATAGAAGGCAGCCCACCAAGCTCCTCTGTCCACTGGATTCTCCAGGCAAGAATACTGGAGTGGATTGCCATTTCCTTCTCCAAGGTACGCACACATGCTAAGTTGCTTCCATCATGTTTGACTCTGTGTGATCCTATGGACAGAAGTCAGTTCTAATGAGGTGAATGAACCTAGAGAGTATTATACAGAGAAAAATGAAAACAAATATTGTGTATTTATGCATATATACAGAATCTAGAAAGATGGTACTGATGAACTCATTCAGGTTTTGATTTCAATGGCCATTCCATTGTATAGTTGTTCTATAACTACTTCATGATTATTTAACTTTAGACTGAATCTTGAAATTTTGTTAGACAGATTTTCTCATTTATTCTTTCAAAATTGCCTTGACTGAGAAGTTCTCTACAAGTAGCTTTAAGGATAATTTGTCTCTAGTAGTTTTGTTACTTAAGTACTGCAATTGTTCATCTTCTTATGGGCCCAGTGTCTGGAAATGGACTCCATCTTTAAAACAGCAGCTTATTTTTCCACAAAAAGTTCTCTTTAAATGATAAGTAAGCAATTTGTACTGCAGAGAGAAAGCACATAAGCTTTTAAAATATGTGGTGATTAAAAAAAATAAATTGTACACAAAGAAATCCCAGTAATTATCAAAAAGAATACATTTTAGGTCATATCTTTGCTTAATATTAGAGAATAGCTTTGAGTATTTTGGACCTTTACTTTTTTTGTATAGATAACTGAATCAGAGTTTCATGTTGTACATACAGATAATCTTTTAGTGATTTTGATGGGACAGTTTTGAATTTATGGAGGAGACATCCTTATGGTACTGAAAATTCCCCCGTCTAAAAGAGGTGTTTCTCTTCATTTCTGTTTATTTTTAAATCTTTCAATTACATTTTGCATTGTTCTCCATTAAAGGTCTTAGTACGTTTGCTAGTTTTATTCCTTAGTACTTCCTATTTTTTGTCCCTATACCTAAGAACACTTACTGACTATTTCTTACTAATGTGTTAGCAATGCAGTTGAATTTTGTCAGTTCATCTTGTTCATTTAACTTCCTGAACACTTTTGTTAATTCTAATTAGGATATATATATATATATCTGTATATATATATCAGTTCAGTTCAGTCACTCAGTCGTGTATACACTCTCTATGTACAGACTTCTTTGATTAAATTTGCTGGGATTTTATCTGTTATAATAATATTTTAATGTTTTATTTTATAAATTGTAGTACTTTTTTCTTAGTTCGCATAATTTTGATTGCTAGCAAACTCTTTTTGTTTACTGACTTTCTTAATACGTTCTTCAGTTTAGTTCAGTCGCTCGATCATACCTGACTCTTTACGACCCCATGGACTGCCGCCAGGCTTCCCTGTCCATCACCAACTCCCAGAGCTTGTTCAAACTCATGTCCATCCAGTCGGTGATGCCATCCAACCATCTCATCCTCTGTCATCTCCTTCTCCTCTTGCCTTCAATCTTTCCCAGCATCAGGGTTTTTTCAAATGAGTTAGTTCTTTGCATCAGGTGGCCAAAGTATTGGAGCTTCAGCATCACCTCTTCCAATGAATACTCAGGACTGATTTCCTTTAAGATTGACTGGTTTGATCTCCTTGCATTATGGGGAGGGAGGTGGGAGGGGGGTTCATGTTTGGGAATGCATGTAAGAATTAAAGATTTTAAAATTTAAAAAATAAAAAACAAAAAAAAAAAAACAAACAAACAAACAAACAAAAAAAAGATTAAAAAAAAAAAAAAGAAAAGAAAAGAAAAAAAAAAACAAGGGAATCTCAAGAATCTTCTCCAACATCACAGTTCAAAAGCATCAATTCTTCGGCGCTCTGCTTTCTTTATGGTCCAACTCTCACATCCATACATGACTATGGGTAAAACCATTGCTTTGACTAGACAGACATTTGTTGGCAAAGGAATGTCTCTGCTTTTCAATATACTGTCTAGGTTTGTCATAGTTTTTCTTCCAAGGAACAAGTGTCTTTTAATTTCATGGCTGCAGTCACCATCTGCAGTGATTTTGGAGCCCCCCCAAAATAAACTCAGCCACTGTTTCCACTGTTTCCCCATGTATTTGCCATGAAGTGATGGGAGTGGATAATATGATCTTATTTTTTGAATGTTAAGTTTTAAGCCAACTTTTTCATTCTCCTCTTTCACTTTCACCAAGAGGCTCTTTAGTTCTTCTTTCCTTTCTGCTTTCTTCACACATACACACACACAAACACATACATATATATAAAATTCATTTTATCAACAGTTCTATAATTTCATGGTTTAAAAAAATATTATTTGCTTTGAATAACTTTCTTTTGTATCCTGTTTCTTTGCATTCTTACATCTTTTCTGTCTTCTAGAGACACTATTGAATTTTGGCTTTTATTCAATTTGATAATCTTACAGTACTTTTTCATACACTTATATTTTGTTCTTTTTAAAAATCTGATATGGTTGACTATTGTACATTTATTATTCTTTTTATTACTACTACTATTATTATTAATAACATATTCAGATTTTGCTTAATTTTAACTTCATTGGCTTTTGGAAATATTTTGCATTCAAATTTATCTTTATCTTCTGGATTGAATGCGTTGCATACAACTTTTATTGGTTTTGTGTGCATTTATTATATATGTGTGGCTAGCCTTAAAGTTTTAACTTTACACTTGACCTAACAAAATTTAAATCCACTAGAGTTTATATCCTGAAGTTTTAAAAAGGCAATGTATATATTTTTTTCTTTTATAATTTTCTTTATTTTTGTCTGTGCTGGGTCTTCCTTGTTGTGGGGGCTCTTCTCTAGTTGTGGCAAGTTCAGTTCAGTTCAGTTCAGTTCAGTCACTTAGTTGTGCTGTGCAGACTTCCCATGACAGTGGCTTCACTTGTTGGGCAGCACAGGCTCTAGGGTGCTCAGGCTTCAGTAGTTGAAGCTTCTGGACTCTAGAGCATAGACTCAATAGTTGTGGTGCACAGGCTTAGATACTCTGCGGCATGTGGATCCTTCCAGATGAGGAGTCAAACCTATGCACTGGCAGGCAGATTCTTCACCACGGAGCCACCATGGAAGACCCAGATGGCTTTTAATGTTTATCTCCTGTGCTTGCTCCTATGTAAAGCTGCATTGTGAAAGGACAATGGTGACTCTGAATCCATGAACTGGAGGATACTTTATCTTGACCTGAATAAGTTTCTCCTGAGTGAACTTGGGTTTTGATGATATGGGCCATGTTCTTGATTTTCAGAAGGTAATAATTTTGACAGTACTGATAATGGTCATGCATGGCATTGAGGGCTAAACTATCCTTCCTCATTTGAATGACCTGAACAGAGTATATTGGATTAGACTCAGTCCAGACAAGAGGCGAAACAGTAGCCAGATGGCCTGACTCTGGTGTTGTATTTAATATTTTAACACCATAGTAATGGTAGGTGGAGGCTTTTCTTCAGATTAGGATTGATAAAAAGTGTTGGCTATCACCAGTGGGTCATTGTCCAGGCACAGAGTGAGAATTGCCAGAAATCTCTGTCAATATAAATAACTGTCCAAAAAAGGGATATTTTTTTCTGATTGAATCACGTATAGAGATGAGAACTTAATCCATTTTGATTAGAAAATTCCAGGGTTATTTCATACTACAAGATGGTGAAGTGTGTCAGATTGGTGAACACTTTGTCTTCTATAAGCAATGTCAAATACTGACCGCCATGATTAAAATTGGTGACTAACAATCTAACCAAGGGTTACTTTGTATTGGCCTCCATTTTCAAATAACTCCAATGTTTTTTCTCTTTACCCCTATTACTTTAATCATTACTACTGGCGTTAAAGTTTTATACCAGACCAGATTCTCGCAAGACAGGCTGGCGTGTTCTTCTGTATTCTCTGTGCCATAGTATCACGCAGCTTTGCTTCCTTGAATCTCCTTTTATTGTCCTTTGATGCTCCTTATGAAAATATTTTTCTTTCTCGATCATGCCATAAATCTAAATTTATTACTCCCTCTGCTATTGTGTAATGTTTAACACTAATAAAAATGCTACTTAGCATTTACCCAAAGGTTCATATTTTCAAAGTGCTTTACAAGGGCTATTACTCAGATCTCTTTTAATGAGAGTATTTTCAGAGGCAATGTATATGAATATTCAGGAGATGTTATAAATGTGAAGCTAAAGCCTGACTCCTGTAATGATTTGGAATTTAGGTATGTAGTACACAGAAATAGGAAAGTGCTGATCTGGCAATCACAAATAAAAAAGAAGCATTTATAGTGTTTTACTGAGGTCAGTAAAAATGCTCATCTCTATAACTCTACCTATCTATCTATTATTTGGATAGGTTATTTTTATTGAGGACAATATCTCTAAAGTAGGGTTTTAAACCACTGGAGTCTCTCCTTATTAATATAACATTCATTAAACAGAGAACTTTTCTTAAATTGAGAGCAAGCTTCTGTATGATTTAAATCCAGAATTTGTTATTTAAGGTTTCAGGCTTTTGTTGTGCTTTAGCGTAGTTCAGTATGGGTGTTTTAACTTAAATTATGCTGCTAATGTTCCGTTGTCCCATTCATATATTCCTTGATATTCTGAAAATAAAATTCATTGCTTTACACAATGCACTCCAATTCCCATTAATAAATGCATAGAATATGTTTGAGCTGTTAATAATTCTACAATTGGCTTTGTCAGTATAGCTCTCAAAAATTAGTAATCCCATGTATCATCCAATCATTTGTACCACAGGAGAATTTCTGTATAAGGAATAAATATAAAGTAAAATTATGATCTTACATTATTATTCATGCCTGTACTGAGAGTAGGGATGAGGTCTCATTATTCTGTGATTCCCTGATGATTAAATAGCCATTGGCATATATTATATACTCAATAAATGTCTGTGAACTGCTAGTTACTGATGTATGTGGAGGAACGTTGTTTCAAACAACAAATAACTTGTGAGGGAGAATTCTGCTGGGGCCAGTGCTGATTGCACGGCTTTATAGGCTGTGCATCCCTTGGAACCATGCAGAAGCTTTCCATCTCACTCGACGTTAAACCTAATTTGCAGACTGCAGCCTGAGTGACTTTCTCTCCTCCTATATGGTACCATTCCTTGTTCTGCCCTCTAGTGCTCTGATCCCACAGTTTTTGATTTTGTTCTTTGACTCCACATTTTCCTCATAGAGCTGTCTTTATTTCCACAGACTGTACCATGGTGTTTACTTAAACATAACCTCCCCGGAGAGAACTTCCTGATCATTCAAATCCCTTATCTATCCATAATGTTATTGTAATATGTGATGGCTAATTTTTTGTGTCAACTTGGTTGGGTCATGAGGAAACTAGATATTTGGCTAAATATTCTGGGTGTTTTTGTGAAGGCATTTTTGAAGGATTAACATTTAAATCAGAGGACTTTGGGTAAAGCAGCTTACCTTCCATAATTTTGGTAGACCTCGTCTGATCTGCCTTTAAAAAAAAAAAAAAAAAGCTGACCTTTTCCTTTCCAGCAAGAGGAATTCTTCAGTGGGTGGCTTTTAGGCTTGAAATGAAACATTAATTATTCCTGGTTCCTTTGACCTGGCTCCTCCTGGGTCTCTAAGATGCCAGCCCACCCTGCATATTTTGGGCTTTCTTGCCAGCCTCCATAATTGGATGAACCAGTTTCTTACAACAAATCATTTTATCTATCTATCTAGCTAGCTATCTAATCTTTCTAATCTATTTATATATCTAATTTATCATCTATCTTACTGGTTTCAGTGAAGAACCCAAATTAATGCTGTGAGTTTGCTTATTACATTTTCCTTCCCTACTAGAAGTTTGTTCCGTGAGAACAGTGACCTTACTTTCATTATTCTTGGCTATATCCCCAGGTCTTAGAGTGGGTCTTACCCAGAATATATATAGTAATAAACTAATGTTGAATGTTAGAACTAAGGACTTGATCCATAGAAGCCAATTATAAGGATATGCAAAAGCATAAATTATACTAAGATATTTTGGATTGCCATGTACTGTCTGGTGTGAGCTATAAAAATCAATTATATATAGTATATACATATAATATAATTACAGACAGACTTATTAAATAAAAATACTTATTTTGAAATATTGTGATTTAAATTACCTTGTTACATGATTCTAGTAACCAAAACAGCTATCGCTTATTGCATGACTGACAATTTATACTTGATGTGACATTAGATTATTAATATTTGATTATTTTATCTAATATTAGATATATTTAATAATGGTTTAGTCACTAAGTCATTTCTGACTCTTGCAACCCCATGGACTGTAATCTACCTGGCTCCTATGTGTACAGAGCTTCCCAGGCAAGAATACTGGCGTGGGTTTCCATTTCTTTCTGCAGAGGATCTTCCTGACCCAGGATTGAAATTGGGTCTCCTTCGTTACAGACAGATTCTTTACTGACTATTAACATTAGATTATTTATCTAATATTAGATAATTTAATAATACAAAGATACAAATGTTTAGGCATTACCATTCTCCTTTACTTCTCTTTATCTCAGTTTCTACATATGTAAAAATAATAATAGCATCTATCTCACAGAATTATTATAAAATTTAAATGAATTAGAATAGTACTTGCAGATTGTATTAACTATTATTATTATTATTGTTGTTACTAGAATTGGTATTGCCAAATACACACTATTTTATAGGTCAATATAAGATTTCATTAATTATATTAATGGAATAAAAGCTACTAAAGTAGAAATTATGTTTTATTTACTCTCTTTTAATGAAGTTATGTTTTCAGAATAACAGAAAGATTTTATATATTTTTATATTTTATAACATCATATTCCTGTGAGCTATGCTAAATAATAGTTTTCACTTCTTCCTCTTCACAACTTTCAAATATTTATAAATGTTTTATTCCTGCTAAGTTATATGAATTTAACACCTCTAATTTTTTCACTTAAGACATTGTGTTGACTTCTTTAATTATTTAAACTTCTCTGCTCTGGATGCGCTCCACATTTCTTGAATTATTTGGAAAAGACATGCTAAAAATACATACAAAAATTTAAAATGCATCTCAACAAAAGTGATTTCAAATTAATATTTTTGGACATCCAGTGAAAATATGTTCATTATATCCTTTCCTGAGTGCATTATATGTTTTGGTCACATTGGGTTTTATTTCTTTTTTTAAAATGTCAGTCTAAACTGACATATACAGAAACTAGTATATATAGAATTCAAACACACACATACCTACATCTACATTTATACACTCCAAAACACAAATACGCACCTGTGCACACACACACACGCATGTGTATTGATTATTTCTATGATTGTATTGGCAAACGTTTCTGGTAAGTAATTTTTTTAAACCTTCATAGGAAGTCACAATTTTCCTCAGTTTCCAAATTTAAGTACTAAGAGGTTAAATAATGAGCCTTGAGAAAAACTTTACAACCTTCTTTTGCTCTAAGTTAGTGCATTTATCACTACAAATCCTTCAGAGAAAATGAAAGACCTGCTTGCATCAGTTTAGAACTCAGCTCTCAAAACATTTTTATGGGGACTTAAAAAATGCAGCAAACTTGATGGAAGCAATAATGAATTCAGTTAAAAAAAAAGTTACTATAGCTTCTTTTCTGCTACATCATTGGGCAAATTGCTGTGGATTGCTTTCTAGCTGAGCACCTAACACTAGAGCTAATCCATCTAATGATTTCCTTCTGGGTCACATAGGATTGAAGGAATAACCCTCTGTTAAAGTAGAATGAATATCTAGTGTGACAAAATTAAATATGGGGGTATCTCACAATCTCAGTTTTCTCCAAGAACTAAACACTATCCCTTCACCTCTAAACAGGGTCCGTTTAGTTTTTCGCATTTGAAGCAACCGGTCTGCTCCCAATATGTGTATGTTGTTTATGTACATCATAGTCTTTCTGTGGAAACCCTAAAGGCTGTAATCTTGACTCCCAAGGTAACAAAAAAATTCTGGGGTCCTGTAGGCAGATATTTGCAAGTGATATATGTGATAAAGGGTTAGTATCCAAACTGCATAAAGAACTAATATAACTTAACCAAAGAAAGAATGAAATTATGCCATTTGCAACAGTATAGATGGACCTATAGGATATAATGTTAAGTGAAATAAGTCTGAGGAAAACAAATACTGAATGACTTTATCTGTATGTGGAATCTAAAATACAAAACAAATGAACAGATATAACAATACAGAAATGGAATCATACATGATGGTGTGATCACTCACCTACAGTCAGACATCCTAGAATGTGAAGTCAAGTGGGCCTTAAGTAAACATCACTATGAACAAAGCTAGTAGAGGTGATGGAATTTCAGTTGAGCTATTTCAAATCCTAAAACATGTTGCTGTAGAAGGGCTGCACTCAATAAACCAGCAAATTTGGAAAACTCAGCAGTGGCCACAGGACTGGAAAAGGTCAGTATTCATTCCAACCCCTAAGAAAGGCAATGCCAAAGAATGCTCAAACTACAGCACAATTGCACTCATCTCACATGTTAGCAAAGTAATGCTCAAAATTCTCCAAGCCAGGCTTCAACAAAACATGAACTGTGAACTTCCAGATGTTCAAGCTAGCTTTAGAAAAAGCAGAGGAACCAGAGATCAAATTGCCAACATCCCTGGATCATCAAAAAAGCAAGAGAGTTCCAGAGAAACATCTATTTCTGCTTTATTGACTATGCCAAAGCCTTTGACTGTATGGATCACAATATACTGTGTAAAATTCTGAGAGAGATGGGAATACCAGACCACCTGACCTGCCTCTTGAGAAACCTATATGCAGGTCAGAAAGCAATAGTTTGAACTGGACATGGAACAACAGACTGGTTCCAAATAGGAAAAGGAGTATGTCAAGTCTGCATATTGTCACCCTGCTTATTTAACTTCTATGCAGAGTACATCATGAGAAACACTGGGTTGGATGAAGCACAAGCTGGAATCAAGATTGCCAGGAGAAATATCAATAACCTCAGATATGCAGATGACACCACCCTTATGGCAGAAAGTGAAGAGGAACTAAAAAGCCTCTTGATGAAAGTGAAAGAGGAGAGCAAAAAAGTTGGCTTAAAGCTCAACATGCAGAAAACAAAGATCATGGCATCTCGTCCCATCACTTCATGGCAAATAGATGGAGGAACAATGGAAACAGTGGCAGACTTTATTTTGGGGGACTCCCAAATCAGTGAAGATGATGACTGCAGCCATGATATTAAGAGACACTTACTCCTTGAATGAAAAGTTATGACCAACCTAGACAGTATATTAAAAAACAGAGACATTACTTTGCCAACAAAGATCCATCTAGTCAAGGATATTGTTTTTCCACTAGTCATGTGTGGATGTAACAGTTGGACTATAAAGAATTGTGGGCGCCAAAGAATTGATGCTTTTGAACCGTGGTGTTGGAGAAGACTCTTGCAAATCCCTTGGACTGCAAGGAGATACAACCAGTCCATTGTCAGGGAGATCATCCCTGAATATTCATTAGAGGGACTGACGGTGAAGCTGAAACTCCAATTCTTTGGCCACCTGACTCATTTGAAAAGATCCTGATGCTGGGAAAGACTGAAGGGAGGAGAAGGGGACGATAGAGGATGAGATGGTTGGATGGCATCACAGACTCAATGCACATGAGTTTGAGGGACAGGGTGGCCTGGCATGCTTCAATCCATGGGGTCGCAAAGTGTTGGACATGACTGAGTGACTGAACTGAACTGACCTGACACAGAACAAATTGGCTGTTGCCAGAGGGGAGATTGTTGGGGGAAATGAGTGAAATAGATGAAAAAGATGAAGAGGTATAATCTTCCAATTATAAATAAGTGTCCCTGGGATGATTTATAGCTTAGGAAATATATTTGATAATATAATAATTTTGTATGGAGACGGTAACTAGACTCACTTTGATGATTATTTTGTAAAGAGCAGTTACATAGTGTTGATGTAAAAATTAAATAAAATAATTGAGATATGTTCAATCATACATTTGTAATGTATACATTGTAATGGGAATGTTAGTATTTATCATACATTTTTTTTCAGGTTAAATGCATACATATTACTATAGGAATGTGTTAGGTGTCATTTTTAGCTTCTAAATGATCTGACTTCCTCATTTTATCATTCTATGCATATCACTTCTATTTTGGTTTCACCACTTTTAATTAATCATTCATTCCTATTTATGAAGATGTTTCCACATTCACTAGTCTTTTTATATTTTTATAGCAGTCTATCACTCCTAGAATTTGTCAAAATAATTGGAAATATTTAATGAGTTTACAAGATAATTATCTTTATTCAATATGATAACTGCCGTGGAATTCAGTTGAAGTGAATTCTTTTGAGTATTCTCTTTTCTTTGTGCAAGGCTTTAGACCTTTTGAGAAGTCTTTCATTACCTGGTGGCACTAACTCAAAAAGTTTCAACTGAAAAATTAAGATCTATGTTTTATCATTATTAATTTTATTTCTAATATTTAAGGAAATAATTTTACTCACTTTTATACGGAGAGGAGGTAAAGTTACTGTTCTAAATTATTTTAATTCATTTGTTTTCTGAAAATCAGCATTCTCATTTTATTTTTACACATAAAATATCATTGATTTTTCCATATTTACTATGTGTTTGGACCTATTAGCTGATCATTATTTATTTATCAAATGCTGGATTTTAAGAGCACCTTTTACAATTATCCTAAATGCATTACCTAATTACTTAATTTTTCAAGTTTTATGAATTATTATTCTTGCAATAATTATATTCTCCTTTTAAAACTTGCAAGCAAGTTTGCAAGAGAAGAAATATTTGTCTCTTACTCTGGGAAATTTTCTATCTCGAACAATCTTACTTTCTATTCACTCTGGCTGAATAAATTAAATTGTGATTCAAATCTAGTTGTTGCTAGCCAAATCTAGGGTAAAAATACAAGACAGAAACATGATTAAGTTACCAGGGCTACAGTCTATGGAGTTGTAAAGAATCAGACACAACTGTGCACACACACACACACACACACACACACATACACTAGGGATCAGAGTAACCACACCACACTCTTTTCCCATAACTGGAAGTAAATCAATAGACATTTAGGCAGAAAAATCCTCTAATACTATAATAGTTGGTCTATGCTGTATCTTGTCATGTAAGTAGAGATTAAGGGGAAAAAAAGGCTTTGCACAAATTCATTTTCTTGTTACAATGAAACTAGTGGAAAATAGTTTTTAATGGAATGAATGAATGAAGAATTAAATGCCTATGCACACTATTCATTGTGTCCATTTGCTTCTTATCTTTGAATCAAATAATAATGAACAGAGATTTTGTGAGATCCTAGCATTAAACAGACACTGTATATTAGTCATTGGCTAAATGACCAACATCCGCTAGATCACTGAAAAAGTAAGAGAGGTCCAGAAAAACATCTGCTTCTGCTTTATTGACTATGCCAAAGCCTTTGTGTTGATCACAATAAACTGTGGAAAATTCTGAAAGAGGGGAATACCAGAACACCTGACCTGTCTCTTGAGAAATTTGTATGCAGTTCAGGAAGGAACAGTTAGAACTGGATATGGAACAACAGACTGGTTCCATATAGGAAAATAAGTACTTCAAAGCTGTATATTGTCTCCCTGCTTATTTAACTTATAGCAGAGTATATCATGAGAAACACTGGGCTGGATGAAGCACAAGCTGGAATCAAGATTCCTGGGAGAAATATCAATAACCTCAGAGATGCAGATGACACCACCCTTATGGCAGAAAGTGAAGAGGAACTTAAGAGCCTCTCGATGAAAGTGAAAGAGGAGAGTGAAAAAGTTGGCTTAAAGCTTAACATGCAGAAAACAAAGATCATGGCCTCTGGTCCCATCACTTCATGGCAAATAGATGGGAAAACAATGGAAACAGTGGCAGATTTTATTTTGGGGGGCTCCAAAATCACTGCAGATGGTGACTGCAGCCATGAAATTAAAAGATGCTTACCCTTCGGAAGGAAAGTTATGACCAACCTAGACAGTATATTAAAAAGCAGAGACATTACTTTGCCAACAAAGGTCCATCTAGTCAAGGCTATGGTTTTTTCAGTAGTCACATAAGAATGTGAGAGTTGGACTATAAAGAAAGGTGAGCACTGAAGAATTGATACTTTTGGAGTGTGGTGTTGGAGAAGACTCTTGAGAGTCCCTTGGACTGCACGGAGATCCAACCAGTCAATCCTAATGGAGATCAGTCCTGATTGTTCGTTGGAAGGACTGATGCTGAAGCTGAAATTCCAATACTTTGGTCACTTGATGCAAAGAGCTGACTCATTTGAAAAGACCCTGATGCTGGGAATTATTAAAGGTAGGAGGAGAAAGAGAAAGAGATGACAGAGGATGAAATGGTTGGATGGCATCACCAACTCAATGGACATGAGTTTGGGTAAACTCCGGGAGTTGGTGAATAAGAGGGGGACCTGGTGTGCTGCATTCCATGGGGTCGCAAAAAGTCGGACATGACTGAATGACTGAACTGAACTGAAATGACCATTTGCTTCAGTGATATCAATCTTAAGGTGATTTTTATATTAACTAGGTATGTCTTTAATACTGAAAAACTGAAAGCAGACTTAACTCTGTTTTTACATTACTTATAGTTGAGAACTAGTTGATACTTTTCAGTTAAATCACAGCAAATGCAAATTTTTTTTTTTTTTTTTTTTGCTTGATAGACAGTGGTAAAGCTCATATATCAGGATCTACAAAAAAGGACACACTTGATCCTGCCCACATCGCAAAGCTAAGTCAACATTAAACTTAAGTAAGCCTGAGCTTACTGGAAATAGCTAAATCTAACTGTTTACCAATGGCAATCCTCCAGCTCTATTCTAGCTAGCTTTCTTTACCTCCCAAAATTGTATCTGTTACTCTTATGAGAAGACTCCAGACCTCCTAGCCAATTGTCACTCGTTTGCATGCTGCCTCTAATGCTCTCTAAAACTCACTTTTGCCCAAAATTCTTCTTAAAGCGTGCTGCACCACTTGTGAGGCACCGTACTTCTCCAATCTATGAATTTTTCCCTGAATAAAGAACATAAAACTTGTCACTAAATTGTTTTAGTGTTGTCAGTTGACAGTTTGTTATGGTGGAAGTCTATAACCAGTGGTAGATGAGGGTTAGCTACTCTTTAGAAAGTTCACTGACAGGTTGTGATGAAAGTCCTAAACCAAATTCAACTGCAGAGACATACACTTCACAACCAGACTCAACTGGTAGTGGCATTGAAACATGTATAATATCATATAAGAAACGAATCACCAGTCTAGGTTCAATGCAGGATATAGGATGCTTAGGGCTGGTGCAATGGGATGACCCAGAGAGATGGTATGGGGAGGGAGGTGGGAGGGGGGTTCAGGATTGGGAACACATGTACACCCATGGCGGATTCATGTTGATGCGTGACAAAACCAATACAATATTGTAAAGTAATAAATAAATAAATAAATAAAATAAAATATGGAAAAAATAAAAATAAAATAATCACTGAATTAAACTTAAAAAAAAAAAAAAAGAAAGAATCTACCTGCAATGTAAGAGGCCTTGGTTTGATTCCTGGGTTGGGAAGTTCCCTGGAGAAGGGATAGGCTACCCACTCCAGTACTCTTGGGCTTCCCTGGTGGTTAAGACAGTAAGGAATCCGCCTGCAATGCGGGAGACCTGGGCTCAGTCCCTGGGTTGGGAAGATCCCCTGGAGGAGGATCCAATCCACTCCAGTATTCTTGCCTGGAGAATCCCCATGGGCAGAGGAACCTAGTGGGCTACAGTTCATGGGGTCAAAAAGAGTTGGTAATGACTGAGCACACACACACACATATGTTTCATCAAGGAGAGTGTTTTTAAACATCCACTATGCTAAACAAGCTCCTAATTTCAGTCAGGAAAACCCATTTCTAGTGTGTGTTTTGCTAATTGGTGTTTCTTTTGCAGTCAATCTTTTCTGGCATTGTTCAAGATAAGAGCTGAAGTTGTAAAGGCTGACTCTAGAGTGGACTTTCTGATTAAATGATAACAGACCACCCTTGGAGTGTGATTTACTGATTAGAAACTGTCACTTGAGTACAGCTTAACACCTACGTAATATCACACCTTCTGTATAGAAGTTATTTTAAAATAATTTACAAGCATGGTAATGTTGATTTTCTCTGAATAGGATCAGAAAGTGACATTCTTTTTTAATCCCAACCAAGCACAATGTCTGGCATGGAGAAAGTGTTGAAGACGGAGAGATTAAATCAAATTTTGTTGGGGGCTAAGTAAATGATTAAATGAGGAATTAGCCATGACTGACTCATCCTATCAATTTTGCCACTGGTATAATTGGGATTTGCTCAGTCTCCTTGAAAATACCTTGCCTTAGAAGTAGTCTATCATTTTCATCAATACGATGAATTTTTTTTTAATGAAAAGGGATGCAGATTATTTAAAAACCTAAACATTTTAAAGTTTGTTCTGAATGTTCAAAAATATTTATTATAGAATTTTTACCACTTTACATTTGTGTATGAGATGTACTTAATAATGTGACACTAGGGGCATTGAATATAAATTTAAGGCAATCATATTTCTAAAACCAAAATACTAATTGCTATGTATTTCATCATAGAAAATTTTAATAGCTTTTCCTAATTCTATTGGAGTTTTGTGTTTTCTTCCCATGCAATCTTTTTTTTTTTGCATTTATATATATATTTTTTTAATTTTAAAATCTTTAATTCTTACATGCATTCCCAAACATGAACCCCCCTCCCACCTCCCTCCCCATAACATCTTTCTGGGTCATCCCCATGCACCAGCCCCAAGCATGCTGCATCCTGCGTCAGACATAGACTGGCGATTCAATTCACATGATAGTATACATGTTAGAATGGCATTCTCCCAAATCATCCCACCCTCTCCCTCTCCCTCTGAGTCCAAAAGTCCGTTATACACATCTGTGTCTCTTTCCCTGTCTGGCATACAGGGTCGTCATTGCCATCTTCCTAAATTCCATATATATGTGTTAGTATACTGTATTGGTGTTTTTCTTTCTGGCTTACTTCACTCTGTATAATCGGCTCCAGTTTCATCCATCTCAACAGAACTGATTCAAATGAATTCTTTTTAACGGCTGAGTAATACTCCATTGTGTATATGTACCACAGCTTTCTTATCCATTCATCTGCTGATGGACATCTAGGTTGTTTCCATGTCCTGGCTATTATAAACAGTGCTGCGATGAACATTGGGGTACATGTGTCTCTTCCCATGCAATCTTTATGTATCTCATTTCTAGCTTTCATACCAGATATTTTATTTCTGATACTTTTTAGATGGCTGTATTTAATATTTTAAATCATTCTATTATACTGCTGCTGCTACTGCTGCTGCTAAGTCGCTTCAGTCGTGTCTGACTCTGTGCGACCCCATAGACGGCAGCCCACCAGGCTCCCCCATTACTGGGATTCTCCAGGCAAGAACACTGGAGTGGGTTGCTATTATTATACTTACTACAGGTCAAAAGCAAAATTGCCTCTTCCAAATTTATTTTCTTTAGCAAAGTGTTCTTTCAATTTTATACAAATAGAAACTGAAAGATAATTTACACATCCTTTTTCTCAGTTTGTAATATATATTTTAAAATTTGAAAGCGATGACTGTGATTCAGATTGCAAGATTTTTGCAAGAGAAAATAAACTATTTTTCAAAAAGATATATAAAGTGATGTGTGCATGCAAAAAGAAATGTTCTGGAAAATGTACAATTGTCTAACTTCCAGTCAGATTATTATGATTGCATCTTTATTTTATAGTAAAAAATTAGAATATATGAATGTGTTCTAGATTTCTCAAAAGTAGAAAGCGTGTGTTTCTGTATGTAAATAAGATGTAAATAAGTGTATAAAATTATTATCAAGAATTAAAGAGTTTTATTCACAGTCAATGATGAAGTAAATTAGACAGAGCTGCCTGGCAATAAAACAAATATCAGTTTCAAATGAACATTTTATGTTTTAATCTTAATTTTACATTTGTTAACTACTAACAAGCAAAGATCTAATAGTGTTGTAGAAATAGGGGTTCCCTGGTGGCTCAGATGGTGAAGAATCTGCCTTCAATGCAGCATACCCGGGTTTGGTTTCTGGGTCAGGAAGATTCCCTGGAGCAGGGAATGACAACCTACTCCAGTATTCTTGCCTGGAGAACTCCATGGACAGAAGAGCCTGGCAGGCTACAGTCCATGTGATGGCAAAGAGGCAGATAGGACTGAGCTACTTCCACTTCCACAATGTTCTGTTTGACGAGGTACATTTTTTTTTTTTCTTTTTACACATGTTATCACATTTAATTCTCATCACAGCCCCAGGGTCTCCCTCACTGCATGACCCTGAACCTCAGGCCCTGCACCTATTTTTTTTTTTAATATAAATTTATTTATTTTAATTGGAGGCTAATTACTTTACAGTATTGTAGTCATTTTGCCGTACATTGACATGGATCCACCACGGGTGTACATGTGTTCCTCATCCTGAACCCCCCTCCCACCTCCCACCCAAGTTCATGTACTTGATGCACAGTGAGGCCAAACAAACCAAAATGTCAAAATTTGGAGCAGAAAAAGGTTTATTACAAGGGCCAACCAAATGGAACTTGTGGCTTGTACTCAAGCCTTATCTCTCCAGTGGATTTCAGGGAAGAGTATCTATAGGAAAAATTCAGGAGGAGGTCTGAAGGGTGTGTGACCTTCCTCTGAGGGGTTGGTGGTGAGGTAACAGGGTGGAGTCACAGGAATCCTAATCATCAACCTTCTGGTTCCAACTAATCTGGAGTCCAAGTGTTTGTGCTTAGTCTGAAGTTATCATGGACAACCTGGGTGGAGGGATTCAGAGATACATATCACATTGTCATGTATATCCCTTGAGGAGGAACCAGGACCCTGATAACTGTTGTTGTTTAGTCCCTAAGTCATGTCCAGCTGTTTGCAACCCCACGGACTATAGCCAGCCAAGCTCCCCTGTCCTTGGGATTTCTCAGGCAAGAATACGGGAGTGGGTTACCATTTCCTCCTCCAGGGGATCTTCCCTGCTCAGGGATTGAACCTATGTCTCCTGCATCTCCTGCATTGGCAGAAGGATGCTTTACCACTGAGCCACCTGAGTTCTTGACTATCTTTTGTTTCTTTACTTTTTATGCCAGTGAAGTATTAGCTGCTTTTTTCTCCCTAAACTTTTAAAATTTAAAATGGGGGGTCATATTTACTTATTTATAATTTTTATTTGAGTATTGATTTACAATATTTAGTTTCAGGTGTACAGCATGATATTGCTAGAAATAGGTTGACTCTTCTCTTCCACCATCTGGTTTGATACAAAAGGAATTATAGTTTGCTCTTCAAAAATTTAATTCAGCAAAGAATTCACAAATATATTTAACTAGTTTCATTGTTGCCACATTTAAAATTGCAAATATTTTGAAAAAATAGCAGCAGCAACAACACAACAAATGTTCATGGGAAGGAGAGTAGATAATGATGTTATCATATAATAAATGTTATATAACTATTAAGATGAATGTACCAAATGACGCACAGTAATATGGATGAATCTTAGTAAAAAAAATATTAAGAGAAAAGTTAGATTCAAATGATCATGTAAAGCAATAGTCCATTAAAACATTTAAGATGTCTGTATGTGCATATACCTTTAATAGTCTCCATATATGTATTCTAGGACTTCCCTCATCGCACAGTTGGTAAAGAATATGCCTGCAATGCAGGAGACCCAGGTTCAATTCTTGGGTAGGGAAGATCATCTGAAGAAGGAAATGGCAACCCACTCCAGTATTCTAATGTGGAGAATCCCATGGACAGAGGAGCCTGGCAGGCTACAATCCATGGGATTGCAAGAGTCGGACACGACTTAGTGACTAAACCATATATGTATTCGATATTACATGCACATTCTTTTCACCAATGAATATAAATGTAGTTTGTGATTGATTATGCAACGATGAATGTGGAAGTCAGGATGATTTTTTTTTTTTTTTCAATTTAGTGAGGGACAGGAGGTTTGATTGTTAAGAGGAAAGGAATCACATAACTGAATGTAGGTTTGTCAAGGTCTTAGTTTTTAGTTTGGGTGGAGGGCCCAAGATTGTGCATTGCAGTATTAAAAAAACAAGTTAATTAATAACAATACAATGAATTATTCATAGACTAATTATCAATGAAAATATATCTTGAATCAAACTCTCTAGGGTTTTCTTAGTTTCTAGTTTTATTATTAGCTCTTTTTCCTAGTTTGTCTTTTTCAGGCTGTTCAGTTTTCAGTGCTCCAGACAGTTTTTGGCCTGTCTTTCTTTTGGATCTTTTACAATTCTATCTTTATTTGATTTCTTTTGACCATTTTTGTTTTGCAAGAGAGAGGAAACTTCCTTTCGTCCCTTCTCAATTCTTTGATGGCCTCACAACTAAATTGACATAGGACAGATTAACAGGAGGAAAAAACTGCAGTTTGATTTTGTATATATAGGAAATGATAGAAATATGAAACTAAAAGAAATGACCTAAGTAGGAAGCTTTTATACCCTTTCAACAAAGAAAGAATTACTGTGAAGAACTGACAAAGGTGTTTCGTCTTGTGGTGCCAAATCACCAGAG
This sequence comes from Ovis aries, assembly GCF_016772045.2. Lineage (NCBI taxonomy): Eukaryota > Metazoa > Chordata > Mammalia > Artiodactyla > Bovidae > Ovis > Ovis aries. The sequence goes on along the minus strand of NC_056059.1, from coordinate 55,845,568 downwards.
AAGTAATGAAGGTTGTTTATTCAACTTTCTTGGCCATGAGTTCTCTATCTCTGGTGTTAAGGATAACTTCTACCCTCCAGGTGCAAGGAGGGTACCCTTACATGGAAATTTATTTCCTGTTTTCAGGGGGACAAATGACAGTTAGAATGCCCTTCTTATGCCAGTTGTTTCTTAAGTAACTTTAATTAAAAATAATCAATGTGCCAAAGTGACATATTTTGAGAATATTCTGAGTTATTAATTTCTTTACTTCTGTTGTGACATCAGTATGTCTAGTTAGATATCATTTAGTCCATCCACTAAACATACAGACAATAATCTAACAGTGAGAGTAGCCTAAATCTGGAGGTAAGTCTAAAAAATCCATTTGTAGTGCTGTAGAATGCAGTGTGGGCTTTGCAGGACTTCATGGGGAATATTGATTTCTTCCAGAAATTTGGTAAGATTTACAAGTGGTGCACTAGGAAATAATTTGTTCACAAATTTTGTGGATGCCAGAGAAGAACCAATGGTCTTACAGTTCCTTAATTATTCTCCAGCTGTACACACATCCCATTTAATAGAAGATAAAGTGAAAGTGTTAATTGCTCAGTCATGTCTGACTCTTTGTGACCCCATATACTGTAGCCTACCAAGCTACTCTGTCCATGGAATTCCCCATGCAAGAATACTGCCTGGTTGCCATTTCCTCCTCCAGGGAATCTTCCCAACCCAAGGATAGAATCTGGGTCTCCTGTCTTGCTGGCAGATTCTTTACCATCTGAGCCACCATGGAAGCCAAGGACAAGCCTAAAGATTAAAAGAAAATAATGGCTATAGGATGTCTATTTGCACCAATGTATAATCCCTGATAACTCTTTGGCATCTTTCAGCATGTATTTGTCTGTTTTAGATTGTGGAGCATTTGCCTGATAGGGATAAAGACAGGTTTAAAGTTGGTTGGAGAAAGAATAGGGGGTCCATTTGGAGCTTCATATTTAGCAACCTTGTTCGTCCTTTTGTTTCTTGAATATACAATATCTCCTTACTATGGCTGTGAACAATGGCAGTTTTAGAAAGGAGGGATTAACTTCTCAGAGGGCAGCATTTTACGTCCTTTAGCTATAGGAGTGTTAGCAGAGGTTAAGAATCCACATGATTTAAAAAAAAAAAAAGAATCCACATGATTTTTAAGTCGTGGCAACAATATGGCAGATTCCAAAAACACAACTGGAGTCAGTGTAAATAGTGACAATTTTCCCCTTTTGTTAATGTGTAAATCCTGGTAATACCTATGAATTCAGCAGCTTGGGCTAATTTTACGGTGGGCAGAGTGTCTCTCAAGTGGTTCTTGCGGGGAAACTATGGCCCAACATGTCATTAAGTTTCCCTGGAAATTATATTTATAGCATGTCAGAAAAATAGAAGTCTGGATTGTCTAAAGAAGTGTCTATGGGTTTTACTTTTTGTGACTTTGAGACCATTTCTGTAGTTGCAGGGCAATAATGTAGAACAGAATAGGGCTCTCCACCATCAGCAGAGGGTAGTAAAGAACTGGATTCAAAGTATTAGTGTAAGATGATGGAAAGGCTAATCAAACAGTCTTGTTTGTAAAACCAAGAATGCTGCCCTCCATTCCAGATCAAGCTTATACCCAGTGCACCTTGAGGGGAATTCGGGATGGAGAAAAATAGGAAACTTTTTATGCTTCGTCCCTGGATAGTTAAGATGCATATCAGTGAAATTTCACTTATAAATTTCACTGACTCTAGATTCTTGCATCTTCCCACACATGGAAAAGCACTAAAATTGTTAACTTGAGATGTCTGTTTTTTGTCATTATCAGTAATCTTTTTATGTTTGATTACATATTCTTTTCCAGAAAAAAATCATGTATATCTTAACCCCATCTTTCCTCTTTGGACCAATTCCTCAGAGCTATCTGATCAGCTGTCTCCCAAGCTATAGCTGTCAGTAATTTTTCCCCATGTAACTTAACTCACAACTTTTATGTTGTGTTTTTTGCTTTCATTCTAGATGTTCATAGGTAATCTGTCACTATGTAGACAGTTTCTATCTTATGAACTTTTGAGAAGGCAGACATCACATGGGGAACGTAAAGGTGAGTGAGGGAGCCTAATGTAAGGGACTGGCTTTGTCAATTTAGGTGGCAGCTGTGGCTTCTGTGCACAAGCATGGGGGCATGCCTGACACCACAGGGTCTAGTTGACATGTGCATGCTCAGCTGTGTATGACTCTTTGAGATCCCATGGACTGTAGACTGCCAGCCTCCTCTGTCCATGGAATTTTCTAGGCAAGAATACTGGAGTGGGATGCCAGTTTCTCCTCCAGGGGTTCTTCCTGATCCAGGGATCAAACCTGTGGTTTCTGCATTGGCAGGCAGATTCTTTACCACTGAGCCACCTGGGAAGCCCTAAGTGACATGAGAACTATGCTATACAATGTATCTGGGAGGCAAACCCTGTCCTAAAATACTTGCAACAATCCTATTATTTGTGTGGCCATTTGAATGAACAGGTTTGTCAAAATTAGGTAAACTGAGAGCTGAATGTGTGGAAAATGTTGATTTTAAAGCTTCAAAGGAGATTCATGTCTTTGAAGGTGAGGCAATGGGCTCTGGAGTGGTCTAGGAGGAAGGAGTTCAGAGGCTTAGTAAAGGCAGAAAAGTTAGTAATCACTGGTGGTAATAACTAGCTGCCCCAATAAATTTATATAACTGTTTCCTCATTTGGGTAAGGGGAATGCACAAAACTGACTCAGTGCATTTTGGGGTGAGCTTTTGAATGCCCTTAAATATCTACTGTCCTAAGTGTATGAGTTAAGTGTACCCATTGAAATTTGTACCCATTAGAAGACTTTATGGTCTTGTTCAGATAGTGCCTTTAGGAAAGTGAAGAGGACTATAAGGGCACCCTGCTTAGTTTCGTTACAGAGCAAAAGGTCATTAATACACTGAAAAAGAGTGGAACCTTGGGGGAAGGCTTCAGAATATAATTCAGCTTTAGGACTTAGGAAAATATTGAAGTAGATTCATAATATCCCTACGGTAGACAAGTCCATGTTAACTGTCTCCTTTTACACATAAATGCAAAGAGAAATTATGAGTCAGGATATATCGGAATTGAAAAGAAAGCTGAGCAAAGATCTGTTGCTATAAAGCAGGTGCGTCAGCAGGAATTAAGGTAAGAATAATGGCTGGATTGGGAACTGAAGCTGGAGGGAAGGAAGCATGGCACAATCTTTAAAAGAATAACATAGCCATAGGACATGGTAAAAACTGGTTAAAACCAACTAGGTCCAAGATGGCAGAATATTTGACTTCCAGGGAACTTTGAAACCCATTTTATGCTCATTGTAATACATCAACGTGCTAAATGAGACACCCACAAGTGCCATGACAGTTCTGAGGCTAACCATAAAAAGCCAAAAGGTGGAAAGTGTAAGCATTAGTTGTTCAATTGTTTGACTCTGCAGCCCCATAAACTGTAGCCCACCAAGATCCTCTTTCCATGGATTTCCCCTGAAAGAATACTGGAGTGGGTAGCCATTCCCTTTTCCAGGGGATCTTCCCAACCCAGGGATTAAACCTATGTCTTCTTCCTTACAGGCATATTCTTTACCATCTGAGTCACCAGGGAAGCCCTCCAAAAGGTGGATGGTGGCTCAATTCCTGGAAATCTCCACTCCTCCCCCTAAATAATTGGAATAATCCTCCCATTCATTAGCCTATGAAATTACCCAGCCCATAGATATTCACCACTCTATATGCAGGCACTCTCTCACCTTCTGAGATAGCCCACGCTCTGTGGAGTGTGTTTCTCTCTAAATGAATCCACTTCTCACCTATAACTTTGTCTCTTTTTGAATCCTTTCTGTGATGAGACATCAAGAACCTCATATTCACTGGGAACAGGACTGCATGAAGGCAAAGAATTACAAAAGAGTTTGTGGCTCTTAGTTCTTGCACAGATCAATAGATTTTTTTCCCATCTGAGTTAAACATATGTTCTTTCTTCATTGGAAAGACTGGAGTTTTACAGGGTGAGGAGGTAAAGACAAATGCAGCCCAGTGTAAGAGAGTCTATTATCGGTTCGTTTCTTTGCTCTGCATCTCTGGAGAGGTGATATTGAGTTACTGATGGAAAGAAGTTTCTTTATTTTTGAGCAACACACATGAACTCTGCACCTAGTTGCAATTGCAATTCCATTTGCATGTGTGGCCCAGAGACCAACTGGAGTTTTCTTCAAATATTCATCCTCTTCAGAACAGTTTAAATGAAGAAGAAGTTCCAGTAAGGGAAGTAGGAAACTTAAGATTTGGTCTGAGGGCCAGAAAACAAAATCACCCTTCTCATTTATAATGGCATTACATTTATATTACAAATTTCTACCTAAAAATGTTCTATAAGGAATTGGAAACTAGTGTCTACTGAATGACACATAAACACAACATAAAAGCTGAGTCTGATTTATTCAGTGTCTTAATGAGGACTATATCCCAGGAGACAACCTCATATAGCTCCAAGAAACTGTTCTGAAGGGTGGGGGGCGGTGGGTGGGGAGGTCAGTTGGTTATTGATGAGTGGGATCTTTATTAGTGTACTTATTCTAATGACAATTTAACCCAATAAGGCTTTTTTATGGAAAGACCTGAAGATAAATTTCCATATTTAGAATAAATCTTAACCATAAACACAAGAGGTGTCTTTGAACTGGGTGCAGAGATGCAGTCCCCATGATCCAAGAGTTCATTTTTAGAGTTAGCAAAGTGAGAAAGCAGAGATTTTGCTGTCATAGGCAGTAAAAATGATACAGCAAATCTAGTGCCTCCTTCTCCAGTTATAGACCCAATAATCTGTGACGCCAGGCAGGTGCTACCAGATTGGGATATATGGCAACTCACTCCAGTATTCTTTCCTGGAGAATCCCATGGACAGAGGAGCCTGGCAGGATACAGTTCATGTGGTCTCAAGAGTTGGACATGACTGAGCCACTAAACCACCACCACAATTCCAACAACAAAGGTTGAGATGACAAAGGCCGCTTATGACAAATATCCCTGAGAGCTGGCATGGCTAGACAAAGAGCATGCTGCTTGTCACTGTGTCTCAGAATCACAGTGTATTCAGCTGGCCACCAGATGCCCAGCAGTACATGTACCTTTCAGATGGTGAAGGTCAGAGAGAAGGTCATTAGTCCTAAAGCCACGCTCTGAGGAGACAGAACAAAACAAGAGAGAAATTTCATCCAGTTTTCATATAGAGGGCCCACAGCAAACTTTGTCTAAAGAGATGCCAGTTGATGAGAACCATGAACCCTCCAGTCTGTGACCTGGCTTCAACAGCAGGTTTATAGGACCTCTGCCGCCTTTTACACTATGGTTTACCTCTTTATGACAAATGACACAAAAGATGGAGACAGAAGAAAACAACGGCCATCTTCAGGAGGAATGAGATCCATAGAAAACAACAGTACTCATAACAAATCTTTATTAGAATCGCTCTACCAAGACATGAGTTCACACAAATATTTCCCCCTGTCAATCTAAATTTAGATTAAAAAAAAAAAAGGACTTTCCCCACTCTGTTTCAGCTGAACCTTCAGGTAGAGTCTGGGAGATGGATGTGGTCAGAATTTTTATCTTCTGCCAGTTCTTGTCAGAGGTCCCCAGGTCTCTCTCCTGTAGCAGCCCAGAGCAGCAGTGTCAACCAGTGAAGTGTCCCATGTTGGCACCAAAACTCCAGGAAAGAGGAAGTTTTTCTTCTTCCCTTCTAAGTTCTATGGTTGGACAGATAATTAAATTGACATAAGACAGATTAACTATAGAAAAGAAATTAATTTGGTACATATGGGAGCTTGTAAAGATACGAAACTCAAAAAAGTGAATAAAACAGGCAGTTTTTGTATACTTTAAACAAAGAAGTGGCTTTCCAGGTAACACAGTGGTAAAGAATCCACCTGCCAATTCAGGAGATGCAAGAGACATGGGTTCGATCCTATGGTTAGGAAGGTACCCTGCAGTAGGAAATGGCAACCCACCCCAGTATTCTTGCCTGGGAAACCCCATGGGGTCACAAAGAGTCAGACAGCACGGAGCAACTGAACATGCACACACGCAAACAAGAGAATAGTCTTTGTGAAGAATTGACAAATAGGTTTGTGCTTGCATGGCTAATCACTGAAAAAAGTAACAAAGTTTACTTATATACTGTTCTCCACAGTGAATTCCAATCGTTGGCAATAAGGATGCCCTCCAGGTGCTCAGAGGATACCCTTCACATTGAAATTGATTTTTTGTTTTCTGGAGACAAAAGAAGGTCAGAACATCTTCCTTGTGTCAGTTGTTTCTTTGTTCTAAATATACATTTATTTATTTTAATTGGAGGTTAATTACTTTACAATATTGTATTGGTTTTGCCATACATCAACATGAATCCACCACAGGTATACACGTGTTCCCCATCCTGAGCACCCCTCCCTCTTCCCTCCCAGTACCATCTCTCTGGGTCGTCCCAGAGCACCAGCCCCAAGCATCCAGCAATTCAAAATACTCAGTATACCAAAGTGGCATATTTGGGGATGGCTTGCTCTGAAACCTCTCAATCGTTTCTAAATGTCACTTTTCATATTTTCAGATAAATATATCTCCACTTTTATATTGCTATTTAGTCTTTAATTCTTCACCAACTGAGCTATGAGCTTTTAAACAGTGGTGCTGGAGAAGACTCTTGAGAGTCCCTTGGACTGCAAGGAGATCTAACTTGTCAATCCTAAAGGAAATCAGTCCTGAATATTCATTGGAAGGACTGATGATGAAGCTGAAATTCCAATATTTTGGCCACCTGATGCGAAGAAATGACTCATTGGAAAAGACCCTGATGCTGGGAGGGATTGGGGGCAGGAGGAGAAGGGGACGACAGAGGATGAGATGGCTGGATGGCATCACCGACACGATAGACATGAGTTGAGTAGGCTCTAGGAGTTGGTGATGGACAGGGAAACAGGTGCGCTAAAGTCCATGGAGTCTCAAAGAGTCAAACACGACTGAGTGACTGAACTGAACTGAACGGAATCTTTAATTATGTGACATTTTGTTGGTTTTAAAATTTCTTTCCTAAGCTCACTGGATATTTTACATGTTTCTGATTTCCGATTATAGTAATTATTTTATATCTGCAAATGCTTGCTTAATTTTTTTCAAATGTGAGTACTATCCTAAATATTTCTTCTGCTTGCATTTTGTTTCTGTGAGTGTTTTTGCATATTTCAATGTTTTGATTCATATTTTCAATGATAACTTTGTATGAATATAGCCTGCCTTTATTTGGTTTATTTTAAACCTCCCCACATTCTCATCTGGCAGTAACAGTATTTCTATTTATTTAGGGTGAGAGATTTTTATAGTTCACAAATAGCCTATTTGGGGAGACAATGTAGTGGGATGTTGGTAGGTTGAGACCTTGCTTTGGGGGAAGGTATGATTCTGCCTTTGAAATAGTACCTGTGTTTTTTTTTTTTTTAATACCCTGATTTCCATCATATGCTTTCTGTCCTTCAATGTGTATCCATAAAAAGCATAACTTCTCCATTCCCACTATCATATAGTATCATCAGGATACTGTTACTCCTGTCATGCAAATAGTCAAGCCTCTTCATTCAATTCCTTAGGAGCCCTGCTCTGACTCGCTCTGTGGCAGTTACATTTTAAGTATTTCCCCTACATCGGGCAAGGGCTTCTCTGGGAGCTCAGCAGTAAAAAATCTGCCTGCCACTGTAAGAGACTTGCGGGAGATGTGAGTTTGATCCCATGGAGAAGGAAATGACAAAAATCTCCAGTATTCTTGCTTGGAAATTCCCTTGGACTGAGGGGAGCCTGGTGGGCTACAGTACTCAGGGTCACAAAGAGCTGGATGCAGTTGAGAGACAAAACAATACCTGTATCAGGCAGGCATTTCTTTTTGAGGGGGTCGTGATTTTATGGGTTTTCTGCCACCACAGGCCATGGGTAGTTCCCTCTTTTCCATGCTACCTCTACCTGACTATGTTTAGGAATTGAGTCTGGAGATGGTTCTGCAACATTTGAATGCTTTATTTCTCAACTTAAATATACACTGAAGTTTATAGTATCCTCTGTTCCCAAGTTATTTGTCAGATAGTGTTACTTGCTCTCAGATCTCTAAGTTTTGGGGGAATGTGTGAAGAGGTTCGGATTTAGGCAGTCACCATTCTTCTTCCCAGGATTTCCCTGGTGGCTCAGATAGTAAAAGTGTCTGCCTACAACGCGAGAGACCCGAGTTTGATCCCTAGGTTGGGAAGATCACTTGGAGAAGGAAATGGCAACCAACTCCAGTACTCTTGCCTGGAAAATCCCATAGACAGATGGAGGAGCTTGGTAGGCTATAGTCCATGGGGTTGCAAAGAGTTGGATGCAACTTCACCTTCTCTTTCTTTCATTCTTTTTCAGGAGCCCTAGAGCCAGTATGGTTTTAAGCATGAGTCTTTATTGACTGGTACCTCATTGAGAGGCTTGTATTTTATCCTGTATATTTTGCAGCTCTTGGCAGTGCTTGCCTTATATTCAGGCTGTCTATCTGCTTAAGCATGTGTGGTTGCTTCCTCTGTAGCCTTGATGTTCTTCCATTTACTGTTTTACTAGGAAGAAGATTTTAAACCCTTTTTATTGGAACACAAAACATAACAAGCTACCTGCACAATGGCAGTTCACTTCTGTACACATCATCAAACAATGTAATAAAAGCTTTCTTTCCCCAACTGCTTGTGTGAATGAGAATAAGGGATGCAATCTTTCTGGATGACTGCTCTGAGCCAGAATAGTCAGCTTTGCATGTGAAGCTGCAGTGGACTTCAGACTATTTTTATCCTCTCAGCTTTAGGAGGGCACATTCTGAAAAACCTCATCTATCAGTTTCCTGTCTCCACTCCCCATGGAACCACAGTAGCCTGAATAATCTTTTTGAAATGCAAATATCATTTAGAAGAGCTAAAGATAAAAATAATTAACTTTTTAATATACCTTTATTTAATAATAAAACTATCACTTCCATAAGCAGTTAGCCAGGAAAAACAGGGCAAGTTTAAAGATAGAAAGTATAGCTGTAAAGCTGGCCTTATTAATAATGCTGAGGTTGAGCAAAGTCAGATTAGATATCATAATGAAGGGCTCTGAGATTTGCTTCTAATAGATGGGATATGATAGAAACACATATTTGAGAGGAAGCTCCCTCTATCTTTCTCTAAGCTTTAGGCTGCTGTAAAACATCATGACTTTGAGAAAGAAGTTACATTTTGTAATGTCTGGGTGCTTATAAGTGCAGAACAGAAGCAAGAGTTGGCTCCCACAATCGCTAATTGACAGAATGATTTAATATTGAGCGACTCTTTCAGGGATAATTTTAAAAATTGGTGGAAGGAAATGCTCTGGAAAAATGTGGTTAAGGGCTGAATCACCGTGAAAGCACTATTTCAGTAAGTGACACTAATTGTAAAGTAATGGCCATATACTTCGCATTCAGACTTATGCTGACAGATCAATGTTTTATTATTTTTTAATTTACCACCTTATAAATCCAGTTGGCCTGCTATAACTCCTTCTTGAATTCTTTTGGAAATGAGCCTGGGCATTTTTAGCTGGTTTCTGCTTGATACATGCCAAACATGGGTTCTTAATTTAAAATTTTATTATGGCAGTACCAACTACCCTTCCTAAAATATTAAAGATCTATCAAAATTTCCTCCATATCTTGGTTTCTAGGGGTTTTTAACTAAGCGGTAAAAATATGATTTCTCTTGACACTTGGGATGTCACAGTTTCAGGATAAATGTTGGTCTTTTTCAGTGTCTTTCCATTTCCATCCTTTTCAAATGTTAAGGAATACAGCTTTGCTCAACATAGTTATGTACTGGGGAAATATTTCTGTTATTAATGCTAATGATTAAAAGTTGAAATGTTGTCTTTGACAGGCTTTTACTGCTAGTGTTACATTTCATTTTATTTACTCTGAGCACAAACAGGCATCTCCTTTAATGGATGCTTGACTTGGGGACAAGGTAGTCCCTGGTGAATTCTGGAGCTACTCCTGGAAAAGTAAGTTCTATGTAAGTAACTCCAAAAAAGTGTACAACTGAGCATCTTGATTTTTTTCTGTTAGTAGTAGCTTATTATTCCATCTATTGATATTAATGGAATTTCAATAAATGTTTCTGTTATGTGTCCTAAGAGTCTTTCAATGTTACTTTTCCAAAGATTTTGTTTGTAACTTGTCTTTGTGCCCTTGCAAGTTACTTTTCTGTGAAAACAAAACAAAACAAAACAAACCATCAGTGCAACTGCCCAATGTACATAAAGTACCCTTTATTGCAAATGGTTTCCAAAAGGCCTTTGATTAGTGTGTAAGTTGTAGTGGGAAGTGGATTGTGCTTCCAATGGGGCAGACAGACTCTATAGCTCCACAGTCACATAGTCACTTTCTAAAACTTCAAGATCAAACTCTCAATGCTTCCTCTTCATCTCAAGCATTTTAATTTCTCTGTTTAAAAGAATCTTTACTGTTATTATTATGTTAATAATGATAAAGCTCATATCTTTTAAGTGCTTATTATGTTGTAGACATTATAATCATTTTAGTGGCTTTGTCTCACAAAATACCTATATTGTGGACTCTATTTGTAATACAAATTCAATATTATGTAGAAAATATTGGGTTTCCCAGGTGGTGCTGTGGTAAACAATCTATCTGCCAATGCAGGAGACACAAGTGACGGGTTTGATCTCTGGGTCACGCAAGTCCCCAGAAGTAGGAAATGGCAACCCACTCTAGTGGATTGGAAAATTCCATGGACAGAGAAGTCCATGGTGTTCCATGGACAGAGAAGTCCGTGGTGTTCCATGGACAGAGAAGTCCATGGTGTGACAAAGTGTTGGATGCAACTGAGCACACAGGCACACACACATTTAGAAGACCTTAATAATTACTCCAGGTTTTCAATCCTCATTTGAAATATCAAAACAATATCTTAGGGTTGTTTTTTGGATTTAAGAAAGCAACAGATATAAAATACCTAGTGTAAGGTTTCACACACTATAATATTATTTTGACATCTAAACATAACTTGCTATGAAAAATTGAGCATTGGAACCAATTTAGGCTCTCACTCCTTTGACTGAGACGTAGGAATAAATAAGCCACTGAAAATAAGCCCATCATTTCTAATGTCATTAAGATTATTCACATGATCCCTTGTGACTTTTTCCAACAGCCCACACTTCTTTTACAAGAACAAGTTAAAAGACAAAACAAAAAGTAGGAAAACAAGAGACCAAACAAAGTTGAATTCTATTCCAGTTTGGAAATTAGTTTTATCTGTCATCAGTCACATCAATTCATACCCAATCTGAAAAACTACACTCACATCATGATAAATTCTTATCTCGGACTCAGATGTAAGGTTTTAGTGGGATAAAGAATTGTTGCCACTTTATTTTTTCCTTTTTATCAAAATAAATAGGTCTTTTTATGTTGAATTACATAGTATATAAAGGTATTATTAAGTATAATGAAAAAAGGCAAAGAAGGAGATTGAAAAGAAATATTATTTCCAAATTGCATAAGTCAACCCAGAAGACATGAAGTGATGACAGCATTCTTGGTATAGACTAGCATTTCCTGATTCATGTATTTTATAGATTTTTATTTATTTTTTTATTTTTTGGCTCCACTGGGTCTTCCTTGCTGTTCCCTTACTGGGCTTTCTCTAGCTGCAGTGAATGGGGGCTGCTTTCTAGTTTCGATGCTTTTGCTTCTCATTGCAGTGGTGCCTTTTGTGGAGCATCAGCTCTTTGTGTGCAGGTGTCAGTAGTTGCGGTGCGCAGGCTTAGTTGCCCCAAGGCATGTGGGATATTCCCAGACCAGGGATCGAACCCATGTCCTCTGCAATGGCAGGTGGATTCTTGATTCATGAATTAACATCACTGACTCTATGTATTCCAGAAAGAACAGGGTTCTCTGTTCTCTCCATGAAAAAGATATATGTATACTGGTTCATAGGGAAAAATAAACATGAAATGGGGACTCCAACTTTCCTTTCTACTAGAAGAACAACTAGGATTTTATCAACAAGAAAATAAAATGAAAAGTTCAGTCCTTAAAAATTAAAATGGATCGAACTAGGATGATTTTGTAAGCATTGCACCACGTTGATTGTTATGTCTTTTGATCCTGATTTTTAGTCACAATAAGGAATGGAAAAGTCTTATCCAAAAGGAATGCTCCTGTTTCCTTTGACTTCCCTTCACTTCTTTGCTCAAAACAGCACTCCCACCACCTGAAAATCGAAGTGATATATGTGTATATGACTTATAAGTCTATTAAACAATTTAAATCATTCAATGGCTTGCATATACATGTATTCCAAAAATGGCTTACATGGTACTTATTTTTTAAACAGGATACACGTATAAATTTCTGAATTTGATGGGGTTAAGGGCATTAATGTAACTTTTCAAAATATAAAATGAGCAAGCTTGCAGGACCCCCAGGATTTAATATGCAGATGGCAAATATGCTAGTGCTAATTCCCTATCACTCTTTACCAACTCAGCACATGGCTGTCGCTTATTCACACCTCATGTGTCTATCCCAAACACACACAGTGCCACATTAGTGACTCACTTGAAATGTCCACTGCCTGGATCACTGAGAAAAATCTTGTTATACAGCACTTCTGTGAAAGCTAGTGAAAAAAATTTTCAGGCTTTATAAACTTATATTGACTTCATAATTTAGTCATCTTGGTATAGATAGAAGCCTGAACATTTTTTTTTCTAATATTCTCTGAATGTATTACAGTGTTGTTTGCAGCTATTACCCCTTGCTTGTGATTATTTTCAATGGTTTGATGTTTAGTGTATGACTGATCCTTTAACTGGCACGTTGCCTTCTTAGAAAAACAGCAAAAAGCTGTGATGTTATTTGTCCTTAGTGATCAAGTGTATGGCTGGGAAGAGAAAAGTTCTTCACTTGCTTTGGGTTGCTTTCCTATATTGCCCCATTGTGAAGACTAGGACTTTCAGTATTTATAACAGAACTATAATTTCTTCTCCAAAAGTCAGTACAGCATAGAGTCAGGGAAGATTTGAATGGCTGTTTACCTACTTGTTTGTTCCACTTTTTGAAAGTTCTTCCTTCAAAATTATATCAAACCAAGGAAATTAAATCTCTCAGTTATTTTTCTTAAAAGAAAATCTTTTATTTTTTAAAAAGTGATTAGTTAATGGAAAGGGAAATGTCTTGAAAAAGGAAGTGGCAAAGTCTCTTCTCAATTACTCCAGTTTTCATTTTCAAATTCAAATCTTGAAGTTCTAATATTTTGGAATGCTTATGGAACAATATCACACTGTAAATGCTATCTTCAGAGAGGGCAAGACATGATTATCTATACCATTTTTGCGTGTGCTCAGTCATGTCCAACTCTTTGCAACCCTATGGATTGTAAACTGCCAGTCTCCTCTGTTTATAGTATTTTCCAGGCAAGAATACTGGAGTGGGTTGCTGTTTCCTTCTCCAGGAGAATCTTCCAAACCGAGGGATTGAGCTAGGGTCTCCAGCATTTCAGGAGGATTCTTTACCACTAGTGCCATCTGCAAAGGTCCATCTATATCATAATATTCCTTATAGCTTTGTAATTATTACTGACACTTCATAAATGTTAACTTGAAGCAACTTTCTCATTGTCTTCTCTGTTAATCTCACTTCCTTGAATGTCCTTTTCTTCCCTCATTCCTATGGCAAAATATGTTTGCTGAATTTATTTGAATAATGTGTTAAAATATATTGATAGTAGAATTAAAATTATTTATCTAAAGCCACAGTACATACATACATATGCACATTACTGCAGCAACAGTTGCAATTTTTATAATTTGTCCAGAATCTTGGCTCAAACTATCAGAGGAAGCTGAAGGAACCAAGAATGACTTGGTTTTGTTAAGAAAAGAAGGTCATTTTAGTGAATGAAATACTGTAGGATTACAACTTAATGATTAAAAACTTAGTTGAAAACCATTTCTGGCATTTCAGAGCTGCAAGTTACTTAATCATTCACTCTAAACCTACATTTCTTATTCATAATGTGGGGAATGATAGCCTGTCTTATATATTTATTGTTAGGTTAATTAAGATAATGTGTAGACAATGCTTAGCCTGCACAAGATGGCTTCTAAAACAAAAACTTCCTTGATGATGTTGGGTGGCAATTAATTTTAGCTCTTCGTCAGTTGTTAACATGCAACAATTTTTGCATGAAAAACTGTTTTTCAATAATGCAGGAATTATAAAACATATTTTCTCCCTTGCTATTCTTTCTCAGCAATGGGAAAGGAATATGTGTTATGCTTGTGTTTTAAATGGTTGTTGCTCTGAATTCTAAAATATTATTATTAATAACTTTTATCAGTTTTCTAAAATTGCACAGGTGTCAACCACTGCTCAATGATGGTTTATAATATTTATTTTAACACAAAGCCTACTTCTTTTTGGGCTTTGTTGTGAAAATGTAGTTTGAGGTCAAGATTTAAGAGGGCTTTAGGAACTTTATGGCAATGAAAAGTTATGGAAGACATCTGATTGCAAAGATGGATTACTAGGTGCTCTTGTAGGAAGATTATTTTGAGGTATTGAAGAGACTGAAGTGGGAAGGTAAGTTCTGTTAAGACCAGCATTCCATGTATAGTGAAGAAATCAGGAAGTCACTGAAAGGCAACTATAAAGTAGAAGATCTATAGAAAGAATTTCTAGAGGACGTGGGCATAAAATGTATTTTGCCATTTTTACAAAATAAATATCTGATTATGCTACCACTTTGTTTAAAATCTTTTGATAATTTCACAGTGCTCTGAAAACATTTCCCTATACACTTAACAACACTAGACTATTTTAGTCTCAGATAAAATCAGACCTAACAAAATGCAGCTGAAATGGTAAGGAGTTTAATATTAAAAAAAAAAAGGAATCCACAAGAAATTTTGACTCCAAAAAGCTACCATGATATTTTCCAGGATGCCATGTTCTGGTATTTCTTCTATTCTGCCATTCTCTACATGTAGTTTTCCTGTGTCCCACAAAAACACATGTTAAAGTCCTAACCCTTGGTACCTGTGAATATGACTTCATTTCGGAATGAGTATTTGTAGGCAAAATCAAGATAGGATGAACTTACACTGATATGGATTATGAGTTGGACTATAAAGAAAGTTGGGTGCAGAATAATTGATGCTTTTGAATTGTGGTGTCGGAGAAGACCCTTGAGAGTCCCTTGAACTGCAAGGAGATCAAACCAGTCAATCCCAAAGGAAATCAGTATTCATTGGAAGGACTGATGCTGAAGCTGAAACTCCAATACTGTGGCCACCTGATGTGAAGAACTAACTCATTGGAAAAGATCCTGATGCTGGAAAAGATTGAAGGCAGGAGAAGTGGACAAAAGAGGGTGAGATGGTTGGATGGCATCACCAACTCAATGGATTTGAGTTTAAGCAAGCTCTGGGGGTTGGTGATGGACAGGAAAGCCTGGTGTGCTGCAGTCCATGGGATCACAGAGAGTCAGACATGACTGAACGAATGAACTGAACTGAACTGAAATTATACTGAATTAGTGTGAACCCTAACCCAGTATAAATAGCATCCTTATGAGAAGATAAGAAACACATCATCCACATAGAGGAGGAAGTTGAGTGAAGATGCAGACACAAGGGTACAGAGTAACACTTTTCCTGGACTCTGGGATTAGCCCCACTTAGCTTCCATAACAAAATACCACAGATTGGATCCCTGAAAAGAGATTTATTTCTCACAGTTTTGGAGGTTAGAGGTCTAAATTCATGGTTTCAGCATATTTAGTAACTCCTGAGGTCTTTCTCCTTGGCTTTCCAAGGACTGTCTCCTTTCTGTGCCCTCACATGATCTTTCTTTTCTGTTTATATATCCTTGGCATCTCTTCTTCTTATAAGAAGAATATTTCTATTGGATTAAATCCCCATCTGATGGCCTCATTTAATTATTGATTTAATGGTCTTCTCTCCTAAGTCCCAATGGAGGTTAGGACTTCAACATACAAATTTTGCTGTGGGGAAATTCAGTCCAAGTAGATTTCCTTTCATATCCAATTGGCCAGGGTTTAATATTATGACTAATCCTAATCACTGGCAAGATAGAAGAGAACTGCATGGCATTTTATACCAAATAAGATCTATCTCTTAGACTGGGAAGGGTATTAGTTATATTTGATGCATTGGGTGTGTATATTTTAATGAAATTGGAGTTCTGCCTGCGTGGAAGAAGAGAAGACAGCTTGATACCGACAATAAAACCATCATCTCACACTGTCTTCAAGGCCTTTTCTAATCCTGTGCCTGAGTTTCTCTAGTTTCATATATTTCTACGTCTTGCCTTGCTCTCCAGACTCTAGGGGAAGTTTTCTTTTCGAGTTCATCACATTCTTCTAATACTAATATCGTTCTGTTAGTTGTTTCATCTAATTGGAATCTTGTCCTTTATGTCGTCACATAGTTTACCTAGTCCTACGCTTCAGGTCTCAGCTTAAGTGACATATCTTTGAAAAAGACTGACTTTCCATATAGCACATATGTAGCTCACAAAGTAGCTCACAAAACAGTCTGCATTTAAAAAGATGCTTATCACATTTATTATTTAGGCAATACTATCTTCCATACTAGACCTAAAATGAATTCATGACAAGAATGTCCTTATCTGTCTTATTGATTTCTTCAGCATGATTGCTGGACACTCAGTAAATATTTGTTAAGTGGCTTAATGCATACAAATGAGCATCAGGAATATTAAAACATAACTTAGATATCAAACAAGTATTTGAAAATGGTTCAATCCATTAGCTGAATTATGGAAGACAAGAAGCAAAGTTTATAGAGACAGTGGAAAGTGTCACCTTTAGGAAATGAGTGATATTTAGATAGAGATACATTTCAGCAGGTAACAGGAAGCTCTGTTTTGATTCCTGGGTTGGGAGGATCCCCTAGAGAGGAAAATGGCTACCAACTCCAGTATTTTTGCCTGAAAAATCCCATGGACAAAGGACTCTGGCGGCCTATAGTCCAAAGTGTTGCAAAGAGTTGGACGGGACTGAGTGACTAAGCACAAACACATTTTAATGACTCTAGTATGTAAGGTAACATAAAAGAATATTTTTCAACACTCTGAATCTATGTGATGTTTAAATTAGATAAACATGCCAAATTTAGATGTTTAAAATTAATTAAATTTTCATTTGTTTTCATGAAGCTAAATACATTATTTCAGTGAATTTTACTATTTTCTCTTATTTTACATTGAAAGAATCATGGTGCAAACAGTGGTTTGCCTTGTATGAATTTCATGGTTTTTAAGTTAGGCTACATTTTCAAAATAAAAAATTAAAATATACAATGTAATATAGGCTAGTGAATATATGAAAACTGGTACATTTTCAGACTAGCTAGCTTTCCTTATATTTAATCAGATTTCATTGTTGTTGTTTCAAGGTGTAAGGACATGCAGTGTTTTATAAATATAATAATAAAGCATTTATAATAACTTGCTAATGCTTAAAAGATATTATTTTCTTTTGTTAGAGCAAGCATTTTCCAAACATTCCTAGTTTAATGTAATGATATGTAATGGAGGGACATTTTCTGAGCTTAAACTTTAACTGTCAGCCATTTCATAGAAAGAAAAGTTTATTCTTTGCTTTTCCAAGTTGTAAAAGATCCAGGAAGGTTGTCTTTCGATGATTTCTTCAGCAAGGGCTCAGAAGACGTTTTACTTATGGGGACCTTCAAAGAACATAACATCAGCTAAGGTTTCAAGTCAGATTTTATGGCTTCCATGATCTTTAACTCTTGTCATAGTAGCTTAAAATGTTGAAAGTATGAAGGTGAGAGGAAACAGAGGAGACAGATGGTACATGGGGAGAAAAGAGCACAAGGCACAGAGCTACTGCACGAAAGTAAATGGCTCTGAAAAAAATGCTGAGAAATTTATGTGGTGCCGTGTGAACTTTTATCTTAACTCTTAATGTGAGAAGTCATTGGCCTTGCTGCACTGACTTTGAACTTGTAGACAGCATGGTTCTGAACTTGTATTTACACAGTAACAACTGCATTTTCATTTATCCATCACAAAGACAGGACCTTAATGACATTTTTGGCCATAATGAAAAAAAAAGTAATAAAAAAGGTTTATATCTTTATCTGATGGATTTTCAGTATTTTTTGGTGGTTGGGGGGGAAAAAAACCACTAAAAAGTTGCTACAAAATTTCTATGTTTAAAAGTAAACATGTTTGCAGCAGATTTTTTTTTAATTTTGAGAAATCCCTAGACTGTGATAAAGATCCACATATTTTTAGAGCACTATAAAGAGTCTCCAGGTGATAAAATTTCATTTTTAATGGAAACTGTATCATGTTATTACCGGGACTACCTTTGTCCCTGAATAATTAGAAAATAATTACCCCTGCACAATTGTGTCCTGTGTACTTGTGTGTGTGTGTCAGTGTTTATAGTTCAAGCAAGAGTTTTAACTGGAAGTGGGAAGTAGAAGTGGACCAGAGAGCATAGGGTACAGACCTTTCCCTGATGCTCATGTAGAAGTATAAGAGAAACGATAGACAGTGGTAAGGTCCATTGGAGTTGAATTTAAGAGTAAAAATAAGCCAGATGTGGGAAATCAACTGTGATGGTTATCTTTACTTCGTTTAAGATGTGGAGGTCCAGCTCATATTTAAAAAAAATATTGTAAGCAGAGTTGGGGTACTGACAAGAAACTAGTGTGAGATGAGGAAATGCTTCCCAGACTTCCCTGGCAGCAGCCTCAGGCTGTGAGGACAAATGATTGAGTTAACAAGAGGTCAGTAGGTCTGAACTCCAGAACATGTCAGAATTCCTCATGAGTTCACCAGAATTTGCTGGAGAAGAGAGTTGAATTTAAATATTTGATTTCATGTGGTCATTTGATGAGGTCTCTGACTATTGTCACCAAATAGACTTGGTTACCAAAGAGAACCGTATATGCTCGGGGATAAATGGGAGACATGGCTATAGCTGTCTCTGTCTCTGTCTTTGTCTCAACCTCTGTAGAAAATGATCCATTTGAAGCAGACTTGGAATGATACAGATTTTTACAGAGGCATCAAATTTCGGGGCTGAAATGGACTTTAAGGACTGAATAGTCCAATCAGCTGTCTGATATTTGATTGAATCCGTCTCTCATGGCTTGGTCAAGTGATTATTTACATTATCAGGGGGTCTCATTACCTATAGAGGAAATATAGTCATCAACTGATGACACTGAATATTATACACTGACCCCAGATCTACTTTGGCCACCTGATGCAAAAAGCTGACTCATTAGAAAAGGTCCTGTTCTGGGAAAGATTGAAGGCAGGAGGAGAAGAGGAGGACAGAGGATGAGATAGTTGGATGGTATCACCAACTCAATGGACATGAATTTGAGCGAGCTCCAAGAGATGGCGAAGGACAGAGAAGCCTGGGTGCTGTAGTCCATGGGGTCGCGAAGAGTCAGTCACAAGTGAGCAACTGAACAACAGATCTATTTTCTTGGACCTTCCCCTATTTGTACTGACACCTAGGACCATGTATAGACACTGTTTGATGTTATCTAAAGTGATTTATCATGACCCACTTCGCTTCAATGGGCTACTTATCTTGAATTTCTCAAACTATTCCTCATGGCACAGATCACTCTGCCCTTTTTTTTATTTTACAGCATCATGCTCCTATCTGATTGTTGAATTCCTCTTTTTGAAGGCTAAATCTAGCAGGACAAAAGGAATCTTGCACAAATAAAGCTATGCTAATCTTATTATGGGTTTTATACTCATAAAATATTAGTATTTTGATTAAAATAAAGCAATATAATGATAACCTATTTAGAAACATTTGTGATGAACAATTTGAAGGGCTCGGACTCTTTTTACTCTGGTGTATTTGTCAAATTTTAATTGCTATATGCCAAGAACTGTGCTGTTTTATCTGCATTGACAATCAGTTCTATGATTTTAGTATTATTATTTAAGGCTAAGTGGAATTATATAGCTTAAATCAATACAGCTAGAGCATAAGACAGGTTTCAACAGCCAATCTTTTCAGTTCCAAAGCTCATACCCAAAATGTCTATGCAAAGCTCTGGGAGAGAAAATAATGCTGCAAAGTGAAGCCGCCAATCTCAGTGGGTCTTAATCTCGATTTTAGTTATACTGTGGCTAGTAATCATCTGTAAGCTTTAGACAATGCCTGATTTAGGTTTGAATATCTTGGCATTTTTATGCAAAGTTTTATTGTAGCATCATTATCCTTTGCAATAGAGTGGAAAGTATGTTTATGAGCCCCACAGAATTCCAGAGCTTGGTTCATAAGTTTGGGAAGCTCTTTCAGCACCTAAAGCTCTTGTCAATAGAGAAAATTTGACTCTTGGTCAGCTTATAGTTCTTTCCCAGAAAAGGAACTATCAATACCAGCAACCTCATGTTCGAATTTCTCACACTTGTAATGATGGTGACAATACTATATGTTTCCTTGTTCAGGGTATTTATAATAGTCTTCAAGTCACAGATAGTATAATATAGGAAGTCAGTGGATGAGTAATGACTCAGATGTCATAGAAAATGCAGCCTGAGACAGACTTAGACCTCATATAAAGACATAGCAAAAACTAGACTGTCTCTGGAACTCATTATAGTGCCAATGTGATTAACAGGAAATCATTGCACTTTATAAACAATGATAACAACTGTCTGTATTATTTTTGTCTGTTTGTTCAGGGGCTCAGTTGATGTAGAGGGCCACTTAAGTAATCTGATAGAACACTTCATGGTACATTGTAGAAAGAGTGGTACTTTAGGAATGGGGGAGAGTCTCATCCTCTTTCCTTCCCGATCCCTATCCTCACTTTCAGTTAAATATTATCTATATATGTATCTGTTTTGTAATCATATCATAAATGCTTGTTAAATGATTTAAAATATAGATGAGATAATAAGCTAAATGGTTTAGTCTCTACCTTCAAGGAAATGATAATCAACTATAGGAGAAAGACAAATATATTTCAAGGACACTTTTAATTACAGTCAACAAATTCAGCATTGCTAAAAAATATATTTTCCTGAAAAAACACCAAACCTATTCACTTGTGAATAGACCTTAAAAGATTATAAAATAGATTTAAGTAAAATATTATCTTTTGTTCCTCTAAAAGAATCTACTGAGGAGTAAGTTAGTTTCAGCTGAAGATGTCAAAATTTAAGATGAAGTGCCATATCCATCTCAATGGATGAGGGAAAGGGGATAAAGAATTGCTCCTAAAGATGGGTCCCATGCACACAGTGATCTGGCATCCACTTTCCAGCTTCAGAAGATTGAATGGAATTAATTTAGAATACTGGATAAAGCAAAGGAGTCAGGGAAGGGAAGCCTGGATGGAGAAAAATCAGAGGCAGGGTATTACTTCAAGAATTGATATCTTCTGGCTGGGTCAGAAATAGCATTCAGTATTACTTGAAATCATGGGAAATTCCTTGGGGTTTATTATAACTTGTTTGCAAACTGGTAGTCAATCATTAGGCTATCTCTGTATGTATTCCCACTAAAGTGGAGAGTGTTTCCCTTCCTTGTGAACTACATTTATCAGTAAAATGTGACAGAACTGACATCTTGCAAGCAGGGCTCTTAAAAGGCCTGTGAGCTTCCACCGTTTTTTCTTTCAATCTAGTTGTAAAAAAAAGAAAAATCAGAGCAGGCCTTTCTTTAGGAAAGAGAGACTGTGTTGAAAGGCTCTGGAGGCTAAGGTACATGCTGTAAAGAGAGACCATGTGAAGGAGAAGAGAGACACCCTACTCAACCATTGGCACTAGGACTTCAGATATGTGAGTAGGTCACCTTAGAATGTCCAGTCAAGCCCATCCAGCTTGGGTGACCTCACCTAATTCCATGGGGAGCAGATCTGCCCAGTCATCTTAGAGAATGGTAAGAAATAACAAATCATTATTGATTTAAGTCTCTAAGGTTCGGAATGACTTCTTCTGAAGTAAATCATTATTTCCTGTGCTAGGTTAAAGGAGTACAAGTAACTCCCTTCCGGTAGAGAAAGGAAGAGAAGAGAAGCTTCTTTTCAGTAAAGAAACATAAATGACTGGAGTAGTTATGGATAATGGAAAAACGTGTTTTCTTCCTTGAAAGTGAACTTCAATAGCATAACAGTTCTGACTTTTTATACCTTCATTCCTTATTCTGCCTAAGAGGAGGTGGAATGGATTCTGTTTTGGGTGAGTATGGAAGAAGAAACAAAGCCATTTGTAGGCCAGTCTTTTTTCTTTTGTCTGACACTGAATCCTTTGTACCAACTCTCAAACTCATGTCCATTGAGTCAGTGATGCCATCTAACCATCTTATCTTCTGACTCGCTCCCCCTTTTCCTCTTTCTCTCGATCTTTCCTCCACATCAGGGTCTTTTCCAGTGAGGCAGCTCTGCATCAGGTGGCCAAATTATTGGAGCTTCAGCTTCAGCATCAGTCTTTCCAATGAATATTTAGGGTTGATAGTCCTTTCTAGTATTGCTATAAAATTGGGTGAGTGCATCTATCTAAATCTGAGGTGTGGTATCAAGAAGAAAATTTTCTTAAATATATAAACCATATTCTACAACATCAGCCCCATCAGTGACTCTCTGAGGACAGTGCATCTGGTATTGAAGAAAGATTGCACTTCCAGGTTAACATCTGGGTTTTGGCCAACAACTTTGCTGTATAAAATGGAAATTTGGCCCTAGATAACTGGACATTTAAAAATACTCCTATTTGGTGGGACCCGGGGTCTATACCTAAAGCTAACATGGACTTTTGTGGTCAGAGCCTTTGTCTCTCTGTGGAATATTGTTCTGGGCCTAAGACAGCATGTGCAAGAAAAGTACAGAGGCTCTGTCATCTCCAGACCTGTGCCTGCCTCTTTTCTCTGGACAATTCCTCTATGCCTTTGAACATGCCAAACCAGTGCCCTCAGACGATTTTCTGTTCTGCCCCACATCCTGCAAACTACCGACTAGTTAACCCCCTTTCTTTCCCACCTTGTCAGCAGTGGATACCTACAGGTCCACACATTTATTCTTGTGGTTACTGTGCCCTTTGCACTTGTTTTTACCAAAGTGAGAAAACATGTCTTTCAAATACACTAAGGATGTCTCTGCAGAACACCAAAATGTCCCATGGAATTAGGAGGGAAGCAGTGCCGGTCTTCTGGGGTAGAAGGGCTTCCACCTCTACCCCCAGACCTGTGAATCTGCTGAAGGCACAAAAAATCAGTCCTGCCCCAGGAGGCAGCTCAGTGGCCTGGTTCTTCAGGCTGCAAGGCATCATCTACTGATTTTCTCCACACGTCCAGCCCCTCTGGGCATTAGAGCCTCCTGCAGAGCTCAGATTCAGCCAGCTCTTCTTCAGGTATATCAAACAGTCAGAGCCCCCACCTGCCCCAAGATCTTGTTTAGCAAATTACGGTACTCAGTCTCTGCTATAGGAAGGGAGCAAGGCTTCCCTGTACTCACGCATCTCCTGGAAAGAAGCCTGTGTTGGGTCCTGCATGGCTGCCCCTACTCCCTCGACCCCATGTCCCTTAGAGGACAACTGCCTAAAGTGTCCGCTTCACATTTTTGCCCAGTCTTTAATAACCAAGACCTCCTCCCCAGCTTTAATTTTTTAAAAATGATCTTTGTAGTTGATGTCTGAAATGTGGCTATTGCACATTCTTTGAATAATCACTTGTAAAAGAACTGTCTCTGCTTCAAGCTATTTCTATTACTCACATTGAAGGGATTTCACTGGCTTTTAGGGTCTCGATATTGACTCCAAAAGCAGAGTGGGGAAGAACCCAAGCTTAGGTTTGGGGGCCAAGATGAGTACATTGAGTTTTATGATTCTGCTTTTGTGTGTCCCTTGGTAAAAGTGACTAACAATATGCATTCCTCATAAATAAATTTTAAAAAAGAACCTGAATTGTTCAAACAAACAAACAAACTCCTATTTGAATGTCACTTTCTTCAACATGGATGGACCTAGAGATTGTCTCTGAGCGAAGTAAATTCAACAGAGAAGGAGAAGTACTGTTCCACATCCCTTATATGTGGAATCTAAAAAGCAATGATGCAATGAACTTATTTACAAAACAGAAAGCGGTTCCTAGGCTTAGAGAATGGACTTATGGTTGCTGGGAGGATGAGGGGAAGGGATAGTTAGGGAGTTTGGGATGGACATGTACACACTGCAATGTTTAAAATGGGTAACCAACAAGGAACTACTTGTATAGCACAGGAAACTGTGCTCAATGTCTATGACAGCCTGGAAGGGAGGGAAGTTTGGGGGAGAACGGATATAAGTATACGTATGGCTGAGTCCCTTTGCCATCCATCTGAAACTATCACATTTTTAATCAGCTATGTGCTGTATACTGTGCTAATCGCTCAGTCATGTCTGACTCTGAGAGTCCATGGACTGTAGCCTGCCAGGCTCCTCCATCCATGGGGATTCTCCAGGCAAGGATACTGGAGTGGGTTGTCATGCCCTCCTCCAGGGGATCTTCCCAACCCAGTGATCGAACCAGGTCTCCTGTGTTGCAGGCAGATTCTTTCCCATCTTAGCCACCAGGGAAGCCCAAGAATACAGGAGTAGGTAGCCTCTCCCTTCTCCAGGGGATCTTCCTGACTCAGGAATCAAACTGGGGTCTTTTGTGTTGCAGGTGGATTCTTTACCAGCTGAGCTACCAAGGAAGCCCTTAATCAGCTATGCCCCAATAAAAAATAAAAAGTTTAAAAAACCCCCACTCATTTGGAGAATGCAATTATGGACATCTTTGTAGGAATTCTGAGGGCACATTAAGGTAGGATCATTCTTTTGTTCAAATTTTCAGTCATTTAGAGGCTGTGCGGGGAAGAGGCATGTAACTTACTGTGTACTGTTTAAAGCCTGGTTGCTATTCACCTCAAATCTAAGAATGATGCTTTAAAATTCACCTTATAAAAAAAAGTTCTGTAACTTGATTATTAATTCTGAGCTACCTAATTAAGAATGTATTCTGTTTTATAAATTACTGCTATTCAGGTATCTAAAAATGACCTGCAGTGACTAAATAATTGAGTTTTGTACCTTAACCTTGAAATGCATTTGAAATCACTCTTTTTGATTACATAGAAGGTCTTTGTAGTTTAGATGAGAATAAACAATAGCAAGCTACATATTATTAAAGAACAGATCATTTTTCAAGAAAGAGGGGCTTTGTGGTATAATTGGATGCAAGTATATGGAGTAAGAATCAGAACACCTAACTCTTTTATTGATTTTTCTCTTTTCGTTCCTAAATTTACTCAGCTAACCAGTATAGAGGTGTCTGACTCTCCAGGTGATTGTAAATATGAAATGAATAATGAATAAATATACAGAAAACACTTTGAAAACAGTCACAAATATTAAAATATAGGGGTTTCTTTAATATATTCTCACAGATATGTATTATTACATCTTTCTGGGAGTTAAGTGTATTTGTGTATGCTCTAGGTTAGGTAAAACTTTGAAATGTTTTTCTATTTAGGACCCAAGAAAACAATTACTACAGTTCCATCTGGAGTTAAAATGAAAGTTGAATCACGATCATTACCAAGTGCAATAGACCTTTCTGTAGTTGTTTTGCTGTCAGTTCACATTTTTAAGTACTATATATATCCTCCCCTCTTAGAACTTATAGCTGCCTGGTTGACCACTATTCCCTGATTAAAGTTAAAAACCACAGCACCCTTAACAGGTCATAAATCATCTCATTCATAAAGGTGCAGATTACAACAGGGGTACAACCTCATTGCTTTTATGGATGACTGTTTCTGATTAGGTAAAGCGTAGCACAGGTATATTTTCTAAGCCTGAAAGAAGACTCTGGCTCACAATCGTGCAGGCAACAGCTGTCATTTTGCCTCTCAAACATCCATCAGGCAAAATTATTAAATCAGCATGCATCATTTTGTATAATAGAACTAAAATCACTGTTATAGAACAGAATTCTGTGATTGATTTTTCCTGCTTTGAAAATAAACAACTTGACTTCGCGTTCATGGTTATGTAACAGCAGGAGATCATTATCTTGTGACAAAAATCTATTTTATTGACATTATCTCTAAATGATCCCTTGATAGGATATGTAAAATTTAACATACATTCAATTTAGAATGATTCCATTCACATCATACTGACATCTATCTATATTCTTTTACAGCCAACATTTGAATCCAAACAGAGTATTTGTTTTTGTGATGTTTAATTCTTGCTTAAGTCACTCAACAAATATAATTCTGATGAAAATCATGATCTAATGCACACTGTTTGACAACAAATGCTTAAGGATGAATCTTAACCCCACTAGTGTAAACTCAGACAGTATACTTGCTTTCTGAGTAATCTATGAAATAGGAATAATAATAATAATGTGTAATTCATACAATGTTGCCTGGAATAAATGGGTTCATATATTTAATATGCCTAAATGGTATACCATTTTCTGGTATATAGGTAGAGAACTATGACCAAGATTCATTTCACAGCATTTATCCTCTCACTTATTTTTTATTCCTTTTTTGGTTCTGTGGCTTAGAGAAATATGTTCCAATTCTCTGAACCACTGTATGCTAAAAATTTCTGCCTTTAAGTTGTTTGGCATATTAGATGAGGCCACATTTGCAAATTATGTTTTAAAATAGTACAGAAAATATCTTTTATAAGTGATTCAGAGCAGTTGGAAATTAACTCTTTAAAAAAGTTGAAATTATGATACTTACTGCAGAGAATTTTGTTCAGCAATCATTGACAGTTGTTTTCCAAATTGACTCTGTATTGCTCTGAGTGTTTTTCCTCCTCTAGTTCCATTCTTTATCCTTAATTCTGCTCTCTGCCCCAGAATGCTGGCATCTATGGACTGTGTCAGTCTTCACCTTTGCCCTATGGTTGCCTCGTGGGTTTGATGTAAGGGGGGGTATCAGTTGAAGAGAAATCGAAAATGAGGGAAGTGAGAGAATATACAATCTTGATTCTCTCTCCCCCAGGTCATAGGAAATTAAGTGTGCCTCTTACTGAAGGCCAGACCCAGTTAGGTGACCCTCACCAAACAACTTTCACTGTTTGGGTCCTGGTAATTGCTTCCTTTTCTTGCTCATTTAGACCTAGCAGGAGAAAGCCTACAGTTCTTGCCAGCCCAGGGCACTGCATCATTCCTTGGTAGTTTTCTCCATTTAGCCTTTTGAAGGCCACCTTCACTGAGCTATCTCGAATTACCCAATTTGACCGTGCCACCTCTTCTCTGTCCAGATCCTCACTGATACATACATCCAAGTTTGACCTGTAGAGTAAGCAGCCCTATCTGAGACACATGAAAATGTTAAGTACTTCAGAGAGATGAACTTTATGGTTGTTGAAATTTTGTAGTGTCTTCAGTGCGGTAGTTGAAGTGCTTGTTTTATGTGTCATCGTTTTGAAGATGTGATACAGTAATACAATTTTTTAAAAAGTGTTAAAAAGTAGAGTGCCTTTTGGAAACATAAGGTCAGATTAGCATTCATTTGGATTTCACAAGGTAACTGAACACAGATTTGAATTGTAAAGTAGCTGTAATTATCTTTTTAACCGACTCAGTAACTCTTCTTGGCAACCAGCACTATAATTATAGACATTGTGTTCAGTACAAACTTCCATGTTTTTGACAGACTAGAAGATGAAAAGATACACAAGGACTTCCTGTTGTTAGTCTCACTTTTTGTCTCTTCACATTTCTTTACATCTGAAACTATGACCCAGATGGGATTTACACTTCACTGGGGAGCCTGCTGGGCTGCCGTCTATGGGGTCGCACAGAGTCGGACATGACTGAAGCGACTTAGCAGCAGCAGCAGCAGCAGCAGCATTCATGACATATTGTCCTCTTTAGTGGAATAAACAAACTATGCCTTTATGGAATAAAGTTGATGTTAGGGCTAGGATGTAATGTATTATTTGCATGATGATGATGACCTTTCTAAAGAATAAAACATGCCTAGATATTGCAGTATTTGTATAAGGCAAATAAATAATACTATAAGATAATAAAAGTGAAATAATTCTTAATAATAATATATAACATACCAGAGATATAGGCAATAACAAAACATATCAGAAAACTCAGGAAAAATGCTAAAACAGAATTGTAAAAATTAATTTTTGTTTGGAATGTTATTTGTGGGAAAGGGTTAATTTTGCTTACTCCTTTGAGAATGCAAATCACACTTAAAAAATAAGTATCTCCTTAAACTTCTTTTCTATTCTTACTTGAGATGAAAATATTTAATGTAATAATTAGCTGAATGGTTAGGAAATGGTGTGGATATGCCAAGGAAACAAAAGGAGACATAATGTATTTCAGAAAAAAAATTTAAATAAAAAGTAATGGGAGAATTTGTTTAACATTTACAAGGAGAAAATTTAGTGGGAGTTAAAGTGTTCTGAGAAGGCGATGGCACCCCACTCCAGTACTTTTGCCTGGCAAATCCCATGGCTGCAGTCCATGGGGTCGTGAAGAGTCAGACACGACTGAGAGACTTCCCTTTCACTTTTCATTTTCATGCATTGGAGAAGGAAATGATAACCCACTCCAGTGTTCTTGCCTGGAGAATCCCAGTGATGGGGGAGCCTGGTGGGCTGCCGTCTATGGGGTCACACAGAGTCGGACACGACTGAAGTGACTTAGCAGTAGCAGCAAAGTGTTCCTGAGATTCCAGACACTTAATGTATTGTTATTTATTATACAATTGCATATAATAAAACTAATATAGAGAAAAAGTATTATTATTCTCTCATCTTCCACCCTATCTACTTTCACACAGGGAAACAACCTCAAATTTAAAAGCGATAAAACCTTGCAAAGGTTGATATAACTCATAACTGTTACAACTTAGAACATAGTCATCTCAGGGAGTAGCTGAGTCAACTCGGGCTTCCATTACTGTGTACCATAGACTGGGTGGCTTAAATGACAGAAATTCATTTCTCACAGTTCTGAAGGCTGGGAAGTCCAAGATCAAGGTGATGGCGAGGTAGGTTTCATTCTGAGCCCTCTTGGCTTATAGGTAGCCGCCATTTCACTCTGTGCTCACACGAGTTCTTTTTTGTGTGTGAGTAGAGAAAGCAAGCTCTGGTCTCTGTTCTTTTTATAAGAAGTCTCATTACAAATCTCATCACGGGGGGTTTGCCCTTGTGTCACTATCTAACCCTATATACCCTCTGAAGGTCCTACCTGCAAATATCATCATGTTGGGGGTTGTGGTTTCAACGTGTGAAATTTGGAGGAACACACACATTTGGACTATAACAGAGAGGGACTTCTTTATATGTCTTGTTCTATTGGTATTGTGAATTGGGTGATAAAGAAAGTTATCCTTTGAATAATTTTCCTTGTTTTCTTTGCTTCCTTCTTTCCCTGCTTCCTTCCTTCCTTGTTTGAGGTTTTTATATGTGACTATGAATAAATGTGAATAGGTGACACGTTCCTACCTAATTTTCTTTCCTTAGGAAATACAAAGTCATTCCTCTTTTACTTAACAATTTGATTTGCAATTACATTACTATTTTTTCAAATAATACAAAGAATTTATACGTATTTTCATAGTGTATACTTTAGCAGTATATAATGGTTTATCAAAATAATAAAGAAAATTAAAAATTTAGCTCAAATTACCTAGTTCTCAGAACTCATCTCACTTGTTTGCAGCCTGTTGAGTAAGCATTTTTTTTAAATGCTGATTTTCAGCATCTCCTTATCACTTCTTTACTATAGCTCTAAGCTTGTACACATGTGCATATAAGCTCTTTATAAGAATATATATGTATAATGAAATATTATGTAATCCTTCCTTATCCTTTATATCTTTTGGGAAATGATAAAGGTGATTTTTTAGAGAACAAAACTGACTTTAGTGATACAAAGTAAAGGGAAATATATTTGGAAAAAAGGTGAACAATTAGATATAAGAATAATTTTTTTTAGGAGTAGACATGAAATTAACCAGAAGCATTTGAAAAAATGTATTAGACACAGTGGTAAATATTTGATGATTCTGATTGTCAAATATTATTTCAGAGAGCATAACTTTGAATGGAACAGATGAAGAAACCAATATTTTGTCTATTGAATTTTATATTTTAGTCCTAATCTTCTCTCAAGCATCTTCTTCCCTTAATGTTATGTTTTTAAGCAAACTAAACAAATAAACCTATTTGAATGTAGCTGCTTTATGTCAGGTACAGTGTTGATCTTCTGGAAGCCTCATAAGTTAAAGTTAACTTTATTGGTATGTTTTGAGATGCTTGGTTGAGCCTTTCTTTCTAAGCTGGTCATAGAAGGAAGCCAGCATGTGTTGATTATATATAGGTTTGGCCAATGGCAAAAATAAATTAAGGCTTCCCTGTGGCTCAGATGGTAAAGAATCTGCCTGCAGTGCAGGAGTCCAGGATGTGATCCCTGGGTTGGGAAGATCCCCTGGAGAAAGGCATTGCAACCCACTCTACTAGTCTTGCCTGGAGAATTCCGTGGACAGAGGAGCCTGGTGGACTACAGTCCATGGTGTCACAAAGAGTTGAACACGACTGACACTTTCACTTTCAAATATAAATTCTCTGCATTGATTGATATCATGATAGTTTCTATCTCAGAGGAAGAATTGTGATGAGACATATGACTAGATGAGGCTAAAAGACAGAGCCCAACCCCATTAGTTAAATTTGTGAATAGCTTGGTTATGGCCCTATGTGATGTTCCATGACTTCCCTCAGAAATTATAGAATATACTATAGTCTGTACAAGATCCCACTCAAGAAAAATTCATAATTTATTATCGAGCCATTTGGATTTAGCTGGACCCATGAAAATTCCTGATATTTTGGTTCCTCGATCTTCCTGTTAGCCCTGATGCATGAAATGACACTTTGAAATGTGGTTCAGAATACATACTGACATACAGTGGGTTGACCTCAAGCAGCATCATTAAGACCACATTATGTTATTGTACAAATGATTTTGAAAGTTAACTGCTATGCAGGTGAATAGTGGATGCAGTCTATTGCATAAATCTAACATTTTCCCCACCATGGTGATTATTGAAATTTTGGGCTCATAGGTTGCCTGATGTAGTGGATAGGTATAGCTCCTTTGAGGGACATAAAACAACCTGCTAATGAGGTATGGTGAAACATTCCCACTGAAAGATATCAATCTGAGAACTGAAATATCTTTTCTGTCATAGGTATGTTAGAGAGACACTACAATAAGGATATTCCAGTTTAGAAAAGCTCTCTGGTAATACGAAAATAGATTATAGGAATATGTCACCTGTATGTCCCATAGGTCAGATCACATTTCTGCTTTGGGATAGGTAATAGAATTCCCAGAAAAAATCTCAATAACTATTGGTGAATAGCATCAGTTCAGTTCAGTTCAGTCTCTCAGTCATGTCTGACTCTTTGTGACCCCATGGAATGCAGCACACCAAGTTTCCCTGTCCTTTACTATCTCCCTGAGTTTGCTCAAACTCATGTCCATTGAGTCTGTGATGCCATCCAACCATTTCATCCTCCGTTGTCCCTTTCTCCTCTTTCCCTCAATTTTTCCCAGCATCAGGGTTTTTTTTCCAATGAGTCAGCTCTTTGCATCAGGTGGCTAAAGTATTGAAGCTTCAGGTTCAGCATCAGTTCAGTTCAGTTCAGTTCAATCCCTCAGTCATGTCTGACTCTTTGCGACCCCAGGGACTGCAGCACACTGGCTTCCCTATCCATCACCAACTACCAGAGCTTACTCAAACTCATGTCCATTGAGTCAGTGATGCCATCCAACCATCTCATCCTCTGTCATTTCCTTCTCTTCTTCTCCCACCTTCAATCTTTCCCAGCATCAGGGTTTTTTTCAGTGAGTCAGTTCTTTTCATCAGGTGGTGAAGTAGTGGAGTTTCAGCTTCATCATCAGCTCTTCCAATAAATATTCAGAGTTCATTTCCTTTACGGTTGACTGGTTTGATCTCTTTGTTATCCAAGGGACTCTCAAGAGTCTTCTCTAGAACCACTGTTCAAAAGCATCAACTCTTCAGTGCTCTGCCTTCTTTGTGGTCCAACTCTCACATCCATAGATGACTACTGGAAAAACCATGACTTTGACTAGACAGATCTTTGTCAGCAAATATCTCTGCTTTTCACTACATTGTGTAGGTTTGTCATAACTTTTATTTCAAGGAATAAATGTCTTAATTTCAAATTCTCTAAGAATTTGGTATAAAGCAAGCTGCCAGGCTGACTGGTAGAAATGTCATAATAAAGAATGCAATGTCATTTTGAAATCTGCTGCCCTGGTTGAGAGAGAAAAAGATGACCCTGCACAATAACCAGAAATGAGAAGTGTATCTGATATTGAAGGAAGAATTATGCTCTTGCTTTCACATTAATATCTGGGCTTTGGCCAACAATTTTGTTGTATAGATTAGAAACTGGGTTTTATATACGTGAACATTAAAGAATGTTCTTATTTGGAGAATACAACTATGGAAATCTTTTTGGGAATTCTGAGGATAAATTAAGCTAGACCTTTATGATGTCCACCAATTGCTAGCTTAGAAAGCAACTGTAAAGCCAAGACATACAACCCAATTCAGCCTCTAGATATGGCTAGTTGGGAACATGAAATCACAGACACAGCAGACACAGCAGACACAGAAGTATATACCCTGTATAATTTTGAAAAAAATGATGATATATTCCACTGTCAATTGCAAATGTGATTAATTATGTACAGAATGCCAATCAATTCAGTTCAGTTCAGTTGCTCAGTCGTGTCCGACTCTGCAACCCCATGAATCGCAGCATGCCAGGCCTCCCTGTCCATCACCATCTCCCGGAGTTCACTCAGACTCATGTCCATCGAGTCAGTGATGCCATCCAGCCATCTCATCCTCGGTCATCCCCTTCTTCTCCTGCCCCCAATCCCTTCCAGCATCAGTCTTTTCCAATGAGTGAACACTTCACATGAGGTGGCCAAAGTACTGGAGCTTCAGCTTTAGCATCATTCCTTCCAAAGAAATCCCAGGGTTGATCTCCTTCGGAATGGACTGGTTGGATCTCCTTGCAGTCCAAGGGACCCTCAAGAGTCTTCTCTAACACCACAGTTCAAAAGCATCAATTCTTCGGCGCTCAGCCTTCTTCACAGTCCAACACTCACATCCATACATGACCACAGGAAAAACCATAGCCTTGACTAGACAGACCTTAGTCAGAAAAGTAATGTCTATGCTTTTAAATATACTATCTAAGTTGGTCATAACTTTTCTTCAAGGAGTAAGAGTCTTTTAATTTCATGGCTGCAGTCACCATCTGCAGTGATTTTGGAGCCCCCAAAATAAAGTCTGACACTGTTTCTACTGTTTCCCCATCTATTTCCCATGAAGTGATGGGACTGGATGCCATGATCTTCGTTTTCTGAATGTTGAGCTTTAAGCCATCTTTTTCACTCTGCTCTTTTACTTTCATCAAGAGGCTTTTTAGCTCCTCTTCATTTTCTGCCATAAGGGTTGTGTCATCTGCATATCTGAGGTTATTGATGTTTTTCCTGGCAATCTTGATTCCAGCTTGTGCTTCTTCCAGTCCAGCGTTTCTCATGATGTACTCTGCCCATAAATTAAATAAGCAGGGTGACAATATACAGCCTTGACATACTCCTTTTCCTATTTAGAACCAGTTTGTTGTTCCATGTCCAGTTCTAACTGTTGCTTCCTGACCTGCATACAGATTTCTCAAGGGGCAGGTTAGGTGGTCTGGTATTCCCATCTCTTTCAGAATTTTCCACAGTTTATTGTGATCCACACAGTCAAAGGCTTTGGCATAGTCAATAAAGCAGAAATAGATGTTTTTCTGGAACTCTCTTGCTTTTCCATGATCCAGCGGATGTTGGCAATTTGATCTCTGGTTCCTCTGCCTTTTCTAGAACCAGCTTGAACATCTGGAAGTTCACGGTTCATGTATTGCTGAAGCCTGGCTTGGAGCATTTTGAGCATTACTTTACTGGCATTTGAGGTGAGTGCAATTGTGCGGTAGTTTGAGCATTCTTTGGCATTGCCTTTCTTTGGGATTGGAATGAAAACTGACCTTTTCCAGTCCTGTGGCCACTGCTGAGTTTTCCAAATTTGCTGGCGTATTGAGTGTATCACTTTCACAGCATCATCTTTTAGGATTTGAAACAGCTCAACTGGAATTCCATCACCTCCACTAACTTTGTTCGTAGTGATGATTTCCAAGGCCCACTTGACTTCACATTCCAAGATGTCTGGCTCTAGATTAGTGATCACATCATCATGATTATCTGGGTTCTGAAGATCTTTTTTGTACAGTTCTGTGTGTTCTTGTCACCTCTTCTTAATATCTTCTGCTTCTGTTAGGTCCACAACATTTCTGTCCTTTATTGAGCCCATCTTTGCATGAAAATAGATTTAAGGGCCTAGATCTGATAGATAGAGTGTCTGATGAACTATGGAATGAGGTTCATGACATTCTACAGGAGACAGGGATCAAGACCATCCCCATGGAAAAGAAATGCAAAAAAGCAAAATGGCTGTCTGGGCAGGCCTTACAAATAGCTGTGAAAAGAAGAGAAGCGAAAAGCAAAGGAGAGAAGGAAAGATATAAGCATCTGAATGCAGAATCCCAAAGAATAACAAGAAGAGATAAGAAAGCCTTCTTCAGCGATTAAGGCAAAGAAACAGAATGCCAATAGAAATCATCAAATACAATATGGTAGGTAGTTTTCAAAGAAGACATCTGATGAATCGTATCTCTTAGCATTTAGCTCTTGTAGAGTCTTCTTACACCTGTAACTAGGCTAGCCTGTAACTCATGTTGACCAATAGACTATGCAGGGGGTTACTGTACCAGTTACACCTCTAGATGACTGGCAGCTTCTGCTTCCTGTCTTGGATTGCTCAGTTTCCTAAACTTTGAGATAATATTTGAGAGGTATAACTCTTCTGTTGAAGCTGTGAAAATATCCTATAGAGAAGCCATTTGAAGAGACGCCACCTTAGGATGACATGGAAATGATAAAGATACAGCAATCCCATCTAGTGACTTCCATACCAGCTGCTCTCTAACTGCAATTTTATGAGACACTTCAGGTGAGACTAGTGTAACAACTTCCCAGCCCAGTCCAATAAATTCACAAAATTAGGAAAGATTAAAAAATTTTAAAAATGTGTCCTAAGCTACTAAGTTTGAGGTATTTTGTTATTTAGCAATCAACAATCAAAATCATGACTTTTGATGAAATTCCCAAAGCTATGTGATTGGGTAAAGAATTTATAGGTTTACTCATAGGAGTAAGTGAAAATAAAGCTTATGTGAATAATAAACCCAGGATGAAACATATTTTATAAATTGTTCTAAATGGCCCAATTGATATAATGTCAGTGAAGACGTGAGCTAAAAGAAAAATAAATGGGGGAGAACAAGGTGGTAGAGGAGTAGGTGGATGTGGAGTATATCTCTCTTCACAGTTACATCAGGAATACACCTCCAGACACAGAAGTGCATTCAGAACACAAGCTGAGAGTAGACAGGAGTACTTGACCAGTGGAAAAGAACATATAAAACCATGCAAAACTCAGTAAGATGAAGGCACTAGGGGGAGAACCTGCAGTGTTAGTAGGTCTTGACCTGCCCTCGGCAGGTGGGGGATCTGAAGCAGGGGTCTGATCCCCACAGCAGGGCTATTGTCTGAGTCAGAGGAGAACCATTTAAGGCTGAGAGTGAAACAGCTGATCTATGGAAGCCTAAATGGAATGATAATCAGACAGTCCTTGCTGCAGCCATACATACCCTTGGCAGGAATGCTGGTCTCCTGGAGAAGGCAGATGCTGGGAGCTGGAGTTAAGGGATTGTGGAGCCATCACAGGGTGAGGGCTGCTGTTGACTGCAAAGAGGCAGATTGAGGAGATGTGAGGGAGGAAGTTGTGGTGGGAAATGCTGGAATGAAAGCCAGGCAGCCATGGAAGCAAGGCGTTACTGCTGAGTCACATGTACGGGGTGGAGCCATCACCATAGCCTCTCTCTCACCACATGCCAGCATCTGGCAGCTGAACAAGAGAGAGGCTGTCCCATCAAACACCTGATGCACTGAACTATAGAGTAGGACCCCACGCAGGGTGCTCGTTTCAGTGACTGATGTGCCAAACTATGGAGTAACCAAGTGCCTGAACATGTGGAACTACAGAGAAAGACACCACAGAAGCCTGCTGACCGCGAGCTACAAGAGGCTTGAAAAAAGACATGGATAGGGCCATAACTCCTGCAGTGGAGACAGTCCGTTTCCCTGCACACTTGGTGCCATCAGGGTCCCAACAAGTGAAGCAGCTGCACCACCTTCACGCTCAACTTTCACTGGGGCAGAGCTGCCACAGGCAAAAACAAAAAGTCTTGCATTTATGTGCACAGGGTTGCTTAGGTTGTGTCCTACTCTTTGTGACCTTGTAGATGGTGGCCTGCCAGCCTTCTCTGTCAGAGGGACGTTCTCCCGGCAAGAATAC
The DNA here is from genome assembly GCF_016772045.2 of Ovis aries. NCBI lineage: Eukaryota > Metazoa > Chordata > Mammalia > Artiodactyla > Bovidae > Ovis > Ovis aries. The sequence goes on along the minus strand of NC_056059.1, from coordinate 55,808,859 downwards.
TGGAGCTTATTTGCAAAGACTGGTTGCCATACCCTTCTAGAGCACTATATTTCCTACCACCCTAGCCACCAATTCCCCTGAGTACCTGGTGCTGCCAGAACCCCTGTGACCCAAGCAGCCGCACCACCTCCACACTTGGCCTTCTCGGGGCAAATCCAAGTCCTCCAGGGTGGCCTCAGGAGCTAAACCCACATGTAGAACTGAAAATAAAACCCCAACTCAAACCCAAGGGTAGTGTGGCTAAGGAAGAAGATCCAAAACCTTCCCATCAGCTGTACAAGCTGCAGATTAAATCCACACAATCAATTAAGCAGACGCTGTATCTATGGAATATATAAAAGGCCATTGAGAGCTCACACAAAGGAAACCACTTAAATACAAGACCTGACATCACCAAACCACCAGTAGCACCCTGTGCAGGACGCCTCACCTAAACAACAAACAAAACAAAAATACAAACCCAACCATCAGCAGACAGGAGTACCACCTCACTCAGCCTTGCCCATCAAAAGAAAAACAAACAAACAAAAACTCAGCATAAATCTCACCCTTTACGAAGCTTATCACAAACCACAAGGCCAACCTTAGGAGGGCAGAAACTGAAAGGAAGAAAGAAATCAATCTTCTTCAAGGAAAGAATTCAACTTTCCTTGAAGCCTGGGAAAATGAGACCTCAAACACAATAACTTAAAAAATAAATGATAAGGCAGAGAAATAGTGCACAAATGAAGGAACAAACTAGAAACACAGAAGTCCAAATAAATGAAGAGAAAATAGGAAAATTACCTGTAAAAGAATTTAGAGTAATGATAGTAAAGATGATCAAAAACATTGAAAACAAAATAGAGAAAATGCAAAAATCAATTAACAAAGACCTAGAAGAATTAATTAATAAACATACAAGACAAACAACACACTGAAATTAAAAATACCTTAGAAGGAATCAATAGCAGATCATCTGAAGCAAAATAATGAATCAGTGAACTGGAAAATAAAATGGTGGAAATAACGTCTGAAGAGTTATAAAAATAATGCAAAAATAATGTAAAGTAAAAATAATGCAAAGAGCTGAAGACAGTCTCAGAGACATCTGGGGCCATATCAAATGCACCAACATTTGAATTATAGGGATCCCAGAAGAAGAACAGAAAAAGAAAGGATATGAGGAAATTGTTGAAGAGATTATAGTTGAAAATTTCACCATATATGGAAAAGGAAATAGTCAGTCAGGTCCAAGAGGCACAAAGAGTCTCATACAGGATAAACCCAAGGGGAAACATGCCAAGACACATACTAATCTAACTAACAAACACTAAACACAAAGAAAGAATATTAAAAGCAGCAAGGGAGAAGCAATAAGTAACATACAAGGGAAACCCCATACACTTAGTAGGTGATCTTTCAGCAGAAGTTCTGCAGGCCAGAAGGGAATGGAAGGATATATTTAAAGTACTGAAAGGGAAAAATCTACAATGAAGATTACAGTACCTGGCGAGGATCTCATTCAAAATTTATGAAGAAATAAAAAGCTTTTTAGACAAGCAAAAATTAATAGAATTCAGTACTACCAAACCAGCTTTAGAACAAATGTTAAAGGGACTTATATAGTCAAGAAATACAAGAGAAGAAAAAAGATCTACAAAATCAAGCCCAAACAATCAAAAAAATGACAAGGGGAACATATATATCAATAATTACTTTAACTGTAAATGGATTAAATGCTCCAAACAAAAGACACAGACTGGCTGAATGGATAAAAAAAAAACAAGACCTATATATATGCTGAAACCCACTTCAGACCTAAAAACACATATAGACTGAAAGTGAGAGGATGGAAAAATATATTCCATGCAAATGGGAACCAAAGAAAGCTGGAATAGCAATCCTCATATTAGACAAAATAGACCTTAAAATAAAGATTATAAAAGATAAGGAAGGACACTACATAATCATCAAGGGATCAATCCAAGAGCAAGACATCACAATTGTAAATATCTATGCACCCAACATGGGAGCACCTCAATACATAAGACAAACACTAAGAGACACAAAAGGACAAACTGACAGTAATGCGATAATAGTAGGAGACTTTAACACCTCACTCACACCAATGGACAGGTCATCAAAGCAGAAACTTAATAAGGAAACAAGTTTTAAATGAAACATTAGATGAAATGGATCTCATTGATATCTTCAGGACATTCTATCCAAATGCAGAAGAACAAACATTCTTCTCAAGGCACGTGGAACATTCTACAGGACAGACCACATCTTGGGTCACAAATCAAACCTCAGTAAATTGAAGAAAATTGAAATCATATTAAGCATCTTCTCTGATCACAACATTATGAGGCTAAATGTCATTTACAAGAAAAAAACTATAAGAAACACAAACACATGGAGAATAAACAACACGTTTCTAAATGACCAACAGGTTACTGAAGAAATCACAAGGTAAATCATAAAATTTTTAGAAACAAATGACAATGAAAACACGACAACTCAAAACCTATGGGATGCAGCAAAAGCAGTTCTAAGGGGGAAGTTTATAACAATACAATCCTACCTCAAGAAACAAGAAAAGCATCAAATAGACAATCTAACTTTACACTTAAAGAAACTGGAAAAAGAAGAACAGAAAACCCCCAGAATTAGTGGAAGAAATCATAAAGATCCAAGCAGAAATAATTTTTTTTAAATAAAAGAAACAATAGTAAAGATTACTAAAACTAAAAGCTGGTTCTTTGAGAAGATAAACAAATTTACAAACTCTTAGCCAGACTCATCAGGAAAAAAAGAGAGAAGAATCAAGTCAACAAAATTAGAAATGAAAAAGGAGAGGTTACAATATACAATGCAGAAACACAAAGGATTATAAGAGACTATTATGAACAACTACATGGCAATAAAATGGATAACCTGGGGGAAATGGACAGATACTTAGAAAAGTTTAATCTTCCAAGACTGAACCAGGAAGAAATAGAAATTATGAACAACCCAATTACAAGCACTGAAACTGAAGCTGTGATAAAAAATCTCCCAAAAAAACACAAAAGCCCTGGACCAGATGGCTTTAAAGGAGAATTCTATCAAACATTTAGAGAAGAGCTAATGCCTATCCTTCTAAAACTCATTCAAAAAACTGCAGAGGAAGGAACACTTTCAAATTCATTCTACGAGGCCACCAACACCTTGATACCAAAACCAGATGGAGACAACACCAAAAAAGAAAACTACAGACCAATATCACTGATGAACATAGATGCAAAAATCCTCAACAAAATTTTGGCAAATAGAATTCAGCAACACATCAAAAAGCTCATATACCATGATCAAATTGGGTTTATTCCAGGGATGCAAGCATTCTTCAATATACAGAAACCAATCACTGTGATACACCATATAATTGAAAGATACAACCATATGATAATCTCAATAGATGCAGAAAAAGCCTTTGACAAAATTCAGCACCCATTTATAATTAAAACTCTTGAAAAAATGGGCATAGAAGGAACCTACCTCAACATAGTAAAGGCCATGCATGATAAGCCTACAGCAAACATTCTCAATGGTGAAAAACTGAAAGCATTCCCCCAGAGATCAGGAAGAAGACAAGGGCATTAACATTTGCCACTATTATTCAACATAGTTATGGGAGTCTTAGCTACAGCAATCAGAGAAGAAAAATAAAGAAAAGGAATCCAGATTGGAAAAGAAGAAATAAAGCTATCACTGTTTGCAGATGACATGATACTGTACATAGAAAACCCTTAGATAATATCAGAAAATTACTAGAGCTAATCAGTGAATTTAGCAGTTTCAGGATACAAAATCAATACACAGAAATCACTTGAATTTCTAAATGCTCACAATGCCAAATCAGAAAGAGAAATTAAGGAATCAATCCCATTCACCATTGCAACAAAAAGAACAAAATATCTAGGAACAAACTTACCTAAGGAGACAAAAGAACTGTACACAGAAAATTATAAGACACTAATGAAAGAAATTAAAGATGATGTAAACAGGTGGAGAGATATTTCATGTTCCTGGGTAGGAAGAATCAATATTGTGAAAATGACTATACTACCAAATGCAGTCTATAGATTTAATGCTGCTGCTGCTGCTGCTGCTGCTGCTGCTGCTGCTGCTGCTGTCACTTCAGTCATGTTCAACTCTGTGCAACCCCATAGACAGCAGCCCACCAGGCTCCCTTGTCCCTGGGACTCTCTAGGCAAGAACACTGGAGTGGGTTGCCATTTCCTTCTCCAACGCATGAAAGTGAAAAGCGAAAGGGAAGTTGCTTAGTCGTGTCTGACTCTTAGTAACCCCATGGACTGCAGCCTACAAGGCTCCTCTGTCCATGGGACTTTCCAGACAAGAGTACTGGAGTGGGGTGCTATTGCCTTCTCTGACAGATTTAATGCAATCCCTATCAAATTACCAACAGCATTTTTCACAGAATTAGAACAAAATTTTCGCAATTCGTATGGAAATACAACAGACTGTGAATAGCCAAAGTGGTCTTGAGAAAGAAGAATGGAGCTGGAGGAATCAACCTTCTCGACTTCAGATTATACTACAAATCTACAGCCATCAAGACAGTATGTTACTGGCACAAAAACGGAAATACAGACCAATGGAACAAGATAGAAAGCCCAGAAATAGACCCATGCACCTATGGGTACCTTATTTTTGATAAGAGGTAAGAATATACAATGGGGCAAAGGCAGCTTCTTCAATAAATGGTGCTGGGAAAACGACAGCTACAAGTAAAAGAGTAACACTCGAACACTTCCTAACACTATACACAAAGATAAACTCAAAATGGATTAAAGACCAGAAACTATAGAACTCTTAGAGGAAAACATAGGCAGAACACTTGATGATATAAAGCAAAGCAAGATCCTCTATGGCCCATCTCCTAGAGTGACATAAATAAAAACAAAGGTAAACAAATGGAACCTGATTAAACTTAAAAGATTTTGCACAGCAAAGGAAACTATAAGCAAAGTGAGAAGACCACCCTCAGAATGGGAGAAAATAATAGCAAATGAAACAACTGACAAAGGGTTAGTTTCCAAAATATACAAGCAGCTCATACAACTCAATGCCAGAAAAACAAACAACTCAATCAAAAAGTGGTAAAAAGACCTAAACAGACATTTCTCCAAAGAAGACATACAGATGACTAACAAACACATGAAAAGATGCTCAACATTGCTCATTATTAGAGAAATGAAAATCAAAACTACAATGAGATATCACCTCACACTGGTCAGAATGGCCCTCATCAAAAATTCTACAAACAATAAATGCTGGAGAGGGTATGGAGAAAAGTGAATGCTCTTGCCCTGTTGGTGGGAATGTAAATTGATACCCTGACTATGGAAGATGGTATGGAGATTCCTTGAAAAACTATGAATAAAATCATCATATGACCCAGCAATCTCACTCTTAGGCATATACATTTTACAATACCTAGAACAGGGAAGCATCCTTGATGTCCATCAACAGATGAATGGATAAAGAAGTTGTGTTACATACACACAATAGAATATTACTCAGCCATAAAAAAGAACGCATTTGAGTCAGTTCTAATGATGTGGATGAACCTAGAACCTACTATACAGAGTGAAGTTAATCAGAAAGAGAAAGATAAATACTGTATTCTAACACATATATACAGAATCTAGAAAAATGGTGCTAAAGAATTTATTTACAGGGCAATAATGGAGAAACAGACATAAAGCATAGACTAATGGACATGGGGAGAGGGGAGGGGAGGGTGAGATGTACGGAAACAGTAACATGGAAATTTACACTACCATGTGTGAAATAGCCAGTGGTAATTTGCTGTATGGCTCAGGAAACTCAAACATGGGCTTAGAGGGGCTTATCAACTTAGAGGGGTGGGATGGGGAGGGAGATGGGAGGGAAGTTCTAAAGGGAAGGGACATATGTATACCTATGGCTGATTCATGTTGAGGTTTGACAGAAAACAACAAAATTCTGTAAAACAATTATCCTTCAATAAAACATAAATTAATTAAGAAAAAGAAAAAATGTATTTTCAGAGTGCGGTATGCCTGTACTAATATCTATAAAATGTAAAAATAGAATAAAAGAGAGATGGGAGAATAGTATAACTGGTAGCAAAATATTTTTAAAAGTAAACATATATGATCATAATAGACATTTTATTTTTTTATTCATTGATACAAATAATGATTGATTATATTTTGTATATCTATAATTATGCATAAAATGTTATAGTAGCTGCTTTAATACAATTTTAAGAGAATTTTCAGAAATATTAACAAAGGGATATTAACCATGATCAGGAGGTGTACTTGGGGAATGGAAGGGTAAATAGATGATTCATTTTTTCTCTTATCTACATTTTGAAATACCAAAAGGCCTTTGGTCAATTACCACTTATAACACTGACTTAAGAAATATTACTATATAGGAGGATACAGGATGAGAATCTGACTAACAATTGAGTACTGGAGAAATCACCCATACTTTAGTATCAATATTAACTAATAAGTCATGACTAACTAGTATTGATGGGATGCACCTACACCAGAGAATGGGAACTAGCCATATATTCCTGAGTCCTAATTAGGAGTAAAAGCTGAACGAAGCCTAGATCTTGATGACTTCTCTAAGCTGAGAGGCATATTTTATCATCACCACTGTGATCAGACACATCTCAAGAATAAAATGATTTCAAGATATTCAGATGCTGGACTTATTTATGTGCTGTTTCTTATAGTATACATTTTTACTTGTTTAATTTCTTAAGGCTAAGTAAATTTATTGCAGGAAGAAGTTACTGTGTCTGGTAAATTTGGTTGAAAATCTCAACCCAGGATTAAAAATGGAGTGTTCTTTGATGTTAAGAATCATGTATCTTCTCAGGACTTCCCTGATGGTCCAGTGATTAAGAAAGACATTGTGCCCCAGTGCAAGGGCCATGAATTCAGTTTCAACCCCTGGTCAGAGAACTAAGATCCTGCATGCATGCTGCATGGCACAGACCCATAATAAAAATAGAGACAGGAAAACTTTGAAAAACAAATCATGTATTCTTATGGCAATAGGTAAAAAGAGTCTCAAAATTGTGTGTTGTTTTAGTGCCTTACTCCGAAAAGGAAGGGCTGTCTTCTCTTGCAGTAGAGCATCTAATCATGACTAATCCCTATCTTCTTTTGGGCAAGATATTGATATCCATTGCTGAAGTCTGTAATTGATCAAATTCATGGTTTGTTTTCTTTTGGCTCCAGTTCTTAGTGAGCTACCTGGTATGGTTTTCATCATTATTCAGTTCAGAGCTGCAAGATCCATCATGTGGTACATTTTATAGCCCTGTTGTTCTACTGGGAATCTCTTTCTTTGCCTTGTGACATCTGGGATGCAACAGAGGACTCTGCATGTCTCTAAAATCAGTGAAATTTTTTCCAATTTTTTATCCTTGTAACTGGTAAACAGTCCCTAAATGTACCTGGCTATTTCTAGATTCTGCTGGCTTCAGAGTTTCTTCCCAGACAGGGAATCTAGGACACATTTCTCAGTTCCAGTTTTCTTCCTTCTGATTCTCCCTCAGATCATTTAATTGCTATTTCCTGCTTGGAAGAAAATTCCCCTATGTCCTGTGGTTTTCCTTTTCAAAATACCCCTCATTTTTTTTCTGCTTATTTCAGGCTATAATTGAATACCGAAACTAAAGAATTAATTCATTCTACATCAAGCAAAATCAGTATCTACTATGAACCACACTTTGTTCTAGATACTGAAGAAGTTAGACAAGATTGCTGATCTCATGGAACTTATATTTTAGTGAGAAGAAACAGAAAAAGCAAAAAGTATAGAGAAAAGAAAATTGATCAATGTTATACAATAAAATGGACTTCCCTGACAGCTCATGTGGTAAAGAAGCCGCCTGCAATGCAGGAGACCCAGGTTCAATCCCTGGGTCAGGAATATGCCCTGGAGAATGGAATGGCAATCCACTCCAGTATTCTTGCCTGGAGAATTCCATGGACAGAGGGCTTGGTGGGCTGCAGTCCATGGGGTCACAAAGAGTCAGACACGACTGAGTGATTAACACTAGACAATAAAACAGTATGACTTGGTTGATAACTTAGTTAGGTTGGGTGGTCAGAATAGGTCTTACTGAGGAGGTCCATTTGAGCAGAGAAATTAATGTAAGAGTAACTGAGCGAGACCTGCAAGGATGACAGGACAGATCATTCAAGTGATATAAACGTGAAGGCAAAACTGCTTGTTAAAAAAAAAAATTAATAAATAGTTAGAAGGCCTACGAAGCATGAGAATAAAGAACCACTGGAAGAAGAATAGATTAGGGCAAAGAGTTCAGTAGGCAGCAAGTCATGGAGAAGTTTTTACCATGATGAAACATTTAGATTTTAATCCATTTGCAAAGGGAGAATTTAGGAAGATTCTAAGCAGAGATGTGGGGCTTCCCAGGTGGTGCAGTGGTAAAGAATCTGCCTGCCAATGTAGGAGATGCAAGAGACTCAGGTTTAACTTCTGGATCAGTAAGATCCCCTGGAGAAGGAAAATGAACCCACTCCAGTATTCTTGTCTGGAAAATTCCGTGGACAGAGTAGCCAGGTGGGCTATAGTCTATGGGGTTGCAAAGAGCTGGACGTGTCTGAATAACTGAACATGGAGGCATGCGACCAGAGATGTAACACTATCCAATTTATATTTTTCAAATGTCACTCTGGGCTTCTTTGGAATTCTATATAGAGGGTGCAGCAGTGTAAAGAGAGCAAGTAAAGAGATCTTTTATGAAGCTATTTCTGAAATCTACATAAAAAATGGTGATGTAAAGTAGAGACAAAAAAATATCCAACTAATGCCTTTTGGAGGTAAGGCCTATAGGACTTACGAATGGATCAGTTGCACTATATGAAGAAAAATAAGAAAATAAGAATGATTTTACATTTGGGTTTTGAATAAGCAAAACATCCCTCTATTTGTAGATAGTAGTAAGATTAAGAAAATAACAATTTGGACAGGGGTGGGAGAGAAGAGGAAGATTGTTCTATTCTTTATGTTAAATTTGAGATTTCCTTCTTGCATGTCTATCCACTGTAGATGTAAAGAAGCAAGCACAGTATATTAATTTAATCCTATAAGATGTACAATGTTGGAGTTATAAACTACATGGTACCAGTACTTTTAGTACTTAAAGCTCTCATAAAATAAGGTTATATGGAAAAAGAAGACCTAAGAATTACCTTGGAATAGTACAACACTTGAAATTAGAGTAGAAGAAGAGCGGTTACCTAAGTGGAAACCGAGGAGGATGTGTTGGCATGGAGGACAAGTGACAAAAGCATTTTAGGAATTAGGGAGTGATCAACTGTAGAATGCTCCTGAGAGGTAGGAGAGTAAGATATGGTGGTGGATGTAAGGATCTTTTATCCTTAATCTTCCAGATTCACTCTCTATCCTTCACTTGCCTGTGTTCTATCCCCAAAGGCTGAGATGTACAGAATAATCAAGTTTTCTTGATCTCTGAATTTTGTCAGTTCAGTTAATTGTGATATCTATCTAGCATGAGATCTGCTGGAGAGAGGAAAGTCAGGATGTCTATTCCTTACCTCATCTCTTGGAGGCTTGCTTTGGGCTTTGGGCTTTGGGCTGGCTATGTTCCTCTACTGGAAGACATAGCTCCTCTGCAGGGGACTCCCTCTTCATGGCTCTTTTTCTTCCTGATTAGCAAATGTATTCTTTTGTCATCGTTCCAAGACTGGGGTCAATAACAGCTCTGCTGTTGACCTTGGATGATATCTTATCTTCATGTAATTCTAGAATCTTCCTACACTATGTAAATAAACCCTGTCTTCAACCTTCCTTGAATTACACCAATTATATTATATAATTACACTAGTTATATTATATAATCTGTTTCCTGTTGCAATCCTAAGTGAAACGGTACATAAAAATAACATTGAATTGTCGTATGGATATTGTAGTGGTCCTTAACAAGAACAGTTTCAGCTTCCAAGGGGAGGTGGAGCCTAACTAGAGTAGTAGATAAGGGAAATGAGGTGAGGAATAAGCAATAGCAGCAGTAGAACAAATTTTCCAGATGTTTTTCTGTAAAGGGAACAGGGGATTGAGGTAGTTCTTAAAAAGGGGCCATTGGCAAAGAAAACATACTGAGAATTGAAGAAACTGAAATGAATTTCAAAACTATCCTTATAGTGAAATTTTTTTTCATATATAGTATCCAATCATGTTGCTTTCACATGGAAAACTAACTTTGACTCTGAAGGTCTAAGAAGGATCACGAGTATGTCCTACTTGGACACTGAGGAGAGGAAGCATAAACTCCATCCATTAGATCAACTCTGTTGCTTCAAAAGAAGAGGAAGGGACCTTTGAGACTGTAATTTTCCTAGATTGCTATGGTAAGAAAGAAAGCAGGGATTAAGAGGAGACGATCTGCTCACTGATTTCTTGTTTAGAAAGTAGTGTTTTGCTAAGCTGTTTAAATTTTATACATCTTTGGAACATGAACAAAAGGATAACATGCCTTTGAATAGTTCTGCACACATTTTATCAAGTATTTTCTAATGTCTTTTAGCTTTTAACAAAATTAATTATACTTGAAAATAACAGCTTATTTCAGACTTTAAAAGATCTCCATTTCTTAAATTCTATGCTTAACAACAATTTGGAGTTTGTCTCATAAGGAAAGGCATTGGTGTAAGATACATCTGTGGGGAAAATTACAAAAATGGCATGCTGTGACATCAACACTGCCCAGGAAAATAAGATCATGTAGGTATAATTGCTGAGACTCACTCCTAGGTCACATTTATTTCCCAAGGAAATATATAAGAACCTTTAGAGAAGAGAGAAAACACAGCTGAGAGCTGAGAAACTAAGCAGATCTAAAGTATACTTGATAAAAAAGAACAAACCCCTTAAACTTTTTCCTTGACCAACAGTGATCACAAATCTCCTGACCTTCACAGGTCCTTTGAGATTAGATCAGTTATGTGAGATGCCTCATTAGCTCATGAGAGCTGGAAATGGCAAGCTACTACATCTGTATTGCATTCATAGGTACCATGAATTTTCATTATGCACTTGATGGATTCATTTGAGTAATTAATTTGGTTTACTATAACGTAAAAATAAAGTTTAAACAGTATATTTACTTCACTAACCTATTAAATGATTTTTTCCTGTAAAAAATATATATAATAAAATAAAGTAACAAATGCAACCTATCTAGGTCAAATACTGGAGTTATAATGCTATCAAATTCTGAAGAGTGGCAGACAAAGTTTTTAATTATATATTAAGGAGGCTAGAATTTGAAAAAGTATTGGAAAACTTCTGAAATTATGTTCTGTTCTGCAACTATTAAGGTAATATTATTTATAAATATATGTTTAAGTTAACTTTAATTATTTGCCCAATGATTGTGCCCTCTTTTTGAACCTACAGTAACAAAAAATCAGAACAAAGAGTTCATAAGTTTAAGTTTTAAAAATGTGTCCATGGTCAATAATGTTGTGAACTCTGATGAGCTTGCTGATGATAATGAATATTCAACATCCATAATGTTTGTTTAAACGTAGAGTAGTGTTTAAGCTTTTCAGTTCAGTTCAGTTGCTCAGTCGTGTCTGACTCTTTGCTACCATGTGAACCGCACGCAGCACGCCAGGCCTCCCTGTCCATCACCAACTCCCGGAGTTCACCCAAACCCATGTTCATCGAGTCGGTGATGCCATCCAACCATCTCATCCACTGCCATCCCCTTCTCCTCCTGCCCTCAATCTTTCCCAGCCTCAGGGTCTTTTCCAATGAGTCAGCTCTTCGCATCAAGTGGCCAAAGTATTGGAGTTTCAGTTTCAACATCAGTCCTTCCAATGAACACTCAGGACTGATCTCCTTTAGGATGGACAGGTTGGATCTCCTTGCAGTCCTAGGGACTCTCAAGAGTCCTCTCCAACACCACAGTTCAAAAGCATCAATTCTTCGGCACTCACTTTCTTTTATAGTCCAACTTTCACATCCATACATGACCACTGGAAAAACCATAGGCTTGACTAGATGGACCTTTGTTGGCAAGGTAATGTCTCTGCTTTTGAATATGCTGTCTAGGTTGGTCATAACTTTCCTTCCAAGGAGTAAGCGTCTTTTAATTTCATGGCTGCAGTCACCATCTGCAGTGATTTTGGAGCCCAGAAAAATAAAATCTGACACTGTTTCCCCATCTATTTCCCATGAAGTGATGTGAGCAGATGCCATGATCTTCATTTTCTGAATGTTGAGGTTTAAGCCAACTTTTTCACTCTCCTCTTTCACTTTCATCAAGAGGCTTTTTAGTTCCTCTTCACTTTCTGCCATAAGGGTGGTGTCATCTGCATATTTGAGGTTATTGATATTTCTTCTGGCAATCTTGATACCAGCCTGTGCTTCCTCCAGCCCAGTGTTTCTTATAATGTACTCTGCATATAAGTTAAATAAGCAGGGTGACAATATACAGCCTTTACATACTCCTTTTCCTATTTGAAACCAATCTGTTGTTCCATGTCCAGTTCTAACTCTTGCTTCATGACCTGCATACAGGTTTGTAGGCTTATTTATTTCCTTCCAAAGGGGAAGGCACAATAATGATAAGACAGCAATAATTACCACACACAGAAAATTGCATTTTTATAACAAGTAGAAGCACAGAGATAAGCATAAAAGGCAAAATGCAATATATCAAAGGTAACTGATTAATATTAATTAATGTTAAAAACATCACTCTAAGCTCATCACTCTGTTAGAGTTTGAGGAAACCCAGTGGTTGTTATCTCTGCTTACTTCACTTAAGCTCAAAATCTGTTAAGAAAACAGAGGATTTTGGCAGATAAAAATCAAGGTGGAATCTTTATTATCAATGACAATGACACTAAAGAATGTAAATTAAGTGTACTCATCAATGTCTTAACACTGAACTTCAGTGTTAGACATGCCCATCCACTCAGTTGGAGGAAGCTCTGTGCTACCACATTTGTGTTCCTCCAGGACAGTTGAACAAACTTCATAGTCACATTCAGAAGCTCTTCAATGTACCTATTATAATTTTGTTTTGTTTTCCTCTGCCTAAGTTACATTACAGTCAATATCTATTCTTTCTTTCTTTTTGATGAAACACCTCAACATTTCCTTATGCTATGGTGTGTACATGTGCTTATGCAACGTATTTGGGTATGTGTAGGTGTGTGTGTGTAGCAAATTCCATCTTATCAGCAACAAAATATTTTTTAAAATTGTGGTTAGATTTGATAGGCAGTAGAAAATATTGAGGGTTTTTTTTTTTTGACAAGTATCAGTTTAAGATTATAAAATTATATGCTGAAATTTTGAAATTGATCATGTTTTAAAACGTCCCCATTTTCCTACAGCTAATGTAGCTCATGACATGACATTAAGAGAAAGCATTCATAAAAGTTAAAGCAAGTAACTCAAACACAGCCAACTCTCAAGTAGATGACAGTTCCCTTTCTCCTTTTCATTTCCTTACTCTGGACCCTTGGAGGGAAAGGATGTGATTCTGAATTTCTAGTCTGATTTAACAATCAAGCAGAGTTGATGGCTTCTGAAATTATTGTCATTGATTTCTTTGGGCATCATTTGAAAATAGAATTGTAAGGTTTTATAAGAAGAAATAGGCCTGTTATAATTTGGGAACAGGACAAGGAAAACAGTTTTCCAAAATTTCCTTGTGCCCTTCAGAATTCTCCAGTCAATATATTTGTTCTTGATGTTGTCACTACACTTTCAGTTTCACTTTTCAATTTTATGGTGATTTTGAAAGAAAGTCTGTAGCTTAAGGTTTATAAATATTTAAGCTGTTGCTAGAGAGAGTTGAGATCTGAAGCCAAGTGGAAAGAAGGAAGCGTACTCGAGGGGAAAAACAAAACAAAAGAAAACAAAACACGAAACATTAGGAAAGCCTCAAACATTGCCTGGAGAAGTTTTTAGGAAAACAAGTGTGTTGACAGATAGAATCATCTACTTTGGAGCTAATCTTAAAGTACTCAAAGCTGAAAAAGTACAGGAAAATTCTTATATCTTCCATTGAAGTAATTTATTTATAGTTCTGCTGCTGCTGTTTAGTTGCTAAGTTGGGTTCAACTCTTTGCAACCCCATGGGCTGTACCCCGCCAGGCTCCTTTGTCCATGGGATTTCCCAGGCAAGAATATTGGAGTGGCTTGCCATTTTCTTCCCTAGGGGATCTTCCCGACTCAGGGATCAAACCCAGCTCTTCTGCATTGCAGGCAGATTCTTTACCAGTGAGCCACCTGGGAAGCCCATTTATAGGTCTAGTATAATAAAATTCCCTTTTATAGGTTTGGGCTCAGAAATAGAATCTTAGTAAGAATAGACAGCATCAAATAGATAGTATTTATATATATATCTGTTTATTCCATTTATTCTAAAAGTAAAGATTACTCAGAAAGCACACATTTAACATTTGTAGCAATAATAAAAAGTTCAAAACACTTCTAAGTGGTGTGTATGATAGTAAGTGCTGCAGAATTATCTTCTCATGTAGTCAATGTCATGAAGTAGGTCTCATTACCTATACTTTAAGTATGAAAGAATTGATATTTATAGAAGAGCAGACAACTTCATAAAGCTAACAATAGACAGCATTCTAACCCTAGTCTGCCCTACTCAATGTCCATGATTCTATCCACACAAAACACAATCATTATTATCACCTTAGAGTGGGCCCCCTGACTCCCGCCCTTGGTGTTCATGCCTGGTAAAATCTCTTCCCCCCGTTTGTGGTAGGACCTCTGACCTGTTTTTTAGACAATGGAATGCAGGAAAAGTGAAGAGCTTAAAACCCCAAATCAGACTTTCTGTAGGCTTAAAGAAATTATTGGTCATGTTGGAAAAGCCCATGTGGCAAGAAACTGTGGGCAAGCTCAAGAAATGAAAGGCATCCGAACTGGAAAAGTAAAGCTGTAACTATTTGTGAATGACATCATTTTATATAATGAAAACACTAAAGACTCCACCAAAAACTGATAGAAATAATATAATACATTAAAATTGCAAGATACTATACAGTAATCTGTTGCATTTCTATACACTAACAATGAGCTAGCAGAAAGAGAAATTAAGAAAACAATTCTATTTGTCCTCTGCTGCTGCTGCTAAGTCACTTCAGTTGTGCCCAACTCTGTGTGACCCCATAGATGGCAGCCCACCAGGCTCCCCCATCCCTGGGATTCTCCAGGCAAGAACACTGGAGTGGGTTGCCATTGCCTTCTCCACTGCATGAAAGTGAAAAGTGAAAGTGAAGTCCCTCAGTTGTGTCTGACCCTCAGCGACCCCATGGACTGCAGCCTACCAGGTTCCTCCGTCCATAGGATTTTCCAGGCAAGAGTATTGGAGTGGGGTGCCATTGCCTTCTCCCCATTTATACTCACAGCAAGAATAAAAATCTACCTCGGAATAAATTTAACCGAGGAAGAGAAAGACCTATATGCTGAAAACTATAATAGCACCTTGGAATACTGTGAATTGACAGTAGATTGGATAAGATTCTCTATACCTTCAAAGTATTGAAGATAAAATTCAAAAGTCATAGTCTATGGAAATAATTTGCAAGTCTTAAAAAAAGGCTAGTTGACCAAAACAAGATCAAATAAAGCACTATAAAGATGCAAATGTGATACAAAATACTTTATGTAAATGGAAAAAATTTACCTGTAGCAATTTTAAATCTATCTCCAAGGTCATGTAATTACGTGGAATGCATTTATTTTTATGTGTGTATATACACGTATATGAGTATATACATCACATTTTGTCCAAAGGTTTTGAAAGGGTTCACATGACAAGCTAAAATATAAAATTTGATTTTCTCAGTTCCTTGAGGACTGTCAAACACAAATCTGTGAAAAAACATTTTCTTTCCAGTGTATTTTACATGCAGTATATATTTGTTTTGAGTGTTTATCTTCAGGAAACTGTCAGAGATTTTTCATAATTTCAGGATATAATTTTATGAGGAAGAACCATCACTTTTATGATATTTTAAGAAACCTTTATGAAAGATAGATATCACTGATTTGATAGCACTTATTGAAGTTGTAAAGTATAAAGTGACTTCATAAGATTGATCTTTTACTCTTGGAAACACGCTCCAGATACTTCCTGAACTTAGGACAATGTTATTTATTATTTTTTATATATTTTGATATGATCTTTAATCTAAAAACTTAAGACTGAAGTTCTGTGAAACTTAAAGAGTAATGAAAATGCAAAAAAAAAAAAAAAACTGGCATCAGGAATTTTTATAAACTGAATTGTGTGCCCCTAAAATTCAAACAATGAAGCACTAAACCCAATGTGACTGCATTTTGAGATTGATAATTTAATGAGGTAAATAAGATTAAGTTAAATCCTAAGCTTTAAGGCTCTCATCAGATAGGACTAGTGCACTTATAAGAAGATTAAAAGACACCAAAGATCTCTCTGTTCCTTTTCACAGGGTCACAGAGAAAAGGTCATGTGAAGCCACAGTGAGAAGGTGGCTGTCTGCAAGTCAGGAAGAGAGGAAGAAAGCAAACCTCTTGGCACTTTCACCTTGGATTCCTATCCTCCATAACTGTAAGAAAATATATTTCTGCTGTTTAACTTACCCAATCTCTAGTATATTATGGCAGCCCAAGTTGACTAGTACAGGGATAAAAATGATGGAGGGAAGTGGAGAAGAAATGCTGTGGAAAAAAATCTATGAAGATAACATTACAGTCTTAAAGTGGTAAATAAGATGTTTCTAAAATGAAGAAAATAATATCTAGAAAAATTGGAAGATTAATTTGAGTTTAATAAATATAAAAATTATGTCATAATATAAAAATCTTTAATTGGTCCTTCTATAACATATATACAAAAACAGTTAGGGGTATAACAAAAGCATACATAATTGCCACAAATGAAGGCATTTCAACTCAGTGGACTATATTTCTGTAGAGTTTGTTTCACACACCCTAACGTGAAAATTCTAAATGAGTGACTCTACTTCAAGAAGTCTCTGTGCATGTGAGTGTGGTATGTTCTATAATTTTATATCCAGGACAATATTTTAAGTTTATAATTCATTTTTTTAATTTTTATTTTTACTTTATTTTACTTTACAATACTGTATTGGTTTTGCCATACATTGACATGAATAATATTTGACACATTCAAAAAAGACCTTTCCTCTTTGACCACATTTATTCAAACTTCTTTTCTTCCGCCTTCCTTTGCTACTCATCCCCATGGTCTCTTTCTCTTTGTCTACACCTTATTTCTTCATTTCCAGTCATTTTCTCACTGCATTTTCCTCTTAGAACTATGGTGCTGGAGACGACTCCTGAAAGTTCCCTGGACAGCAAGGAGATCAAATCAGTCAATCTTAAGGGAAATCAACCCTGAATACTCGTTGGAAAGACTGATGCTGAAGCTGAAGCTTCTGTATTTTTGTCATCTGATGCAAAGAGCCAACTCAGTGGAAAAGTCCCTGATGCTGGGAAAGATTGAAGGCAGAAGTGAAGAAGGCATCAGAGGATGAGATGGCTGGATGGCATTACTGATGTAATAGACATGAACGTGAGCAAACTTTGGGAGATGGTGAGGGACAGAAGCCTGGCGTGCTGTAGTCTGTGGGGTCATAAAGAGTTGGAAATGACTGGGCAACTGAACAACAACACCAACACCGCCTTGTCTCTTCATTTCCAGTCATTTTCTCACTATGTTTTTCTTTGTTCTTCTCTTCTACATATTATTTTCACTGTTAAAACTAAATTTATTCTTTTATTTAACTTTAATCTCTTTTTTAGTTACTTCATTCAATTATTTTAAGTGGAAGTAGATTTGAATTTGATACTAAAACAGAAGTACATATTTCCTAAACCCAAGCAGCAATAGTATCTTGTCTTTTTGCTATATACTGCAGGGAAAGACAAAATAATGTACACATCAACATTTAATGTCACTGAACTTTTAAAGAAGATTTAATGCTAATAAAATGTATTTTGTACTTTTTTCCTAAGGTGGAAAAATAAAAACTACTCATATTTCATTTTTAAAGTGCTCAAATAAAAATTTTATGTTTGTAGTATATAGCGATTCTGACCCTGATGACTCATATTTGGAAAATTCATTGTTTACCTTTAAAATGGTATATCATCTTATTTGCTCTAGTTTATAATACTTGCTAACTGTTAATTTTTTTGAACTGTCAGAGCTTTATGTCTCTTTTAATATGATGAAAGAAAAGAAAGAAAGTTAATTGCACAGTCGTGTTCGACTCTTTGCAATCCCATGGACTGTGGCCCGTCTAGCTCCTTTCTGCATGGAATTCTTCAGGCAAGAGTACTGGAGTAGGTGCCATTTCCTTCTCCAAGGGGTCTTCCCAACACAGGGATAGAACGTAGGTTTCCTGCATTACAGGCAGATTCTTTACCAACTGAGCCACTAGGGAAGCCCTTTAATATGATAATAATCCAATGCTATAGCTTGGCTAAATATCGAAAGTGAAGACATGTTGTCTCTTTGAATATTAATCATATCTAATAAAGTTCAAGTAACAAGAGAAATCAGTTTATATAATATTTTATATAATCCTACAGTTCAAAAGGATATTAGGCATGTAAATAATACATTTTAAAAGAATTGTGCTTCATTAAATAGTTATTTAACTTTCTCCTTTATTTTAGATATGTAGAAACTGATATCCAGGGAGATTAGGGACTCCTATGAATCACTCTGATAGGGATGCCAGTGATAGGACCAGAACTCAGCTGTGCTGAATCCTTTTTTAGTAGCCTTTGAAATTTCATTCTGCTGCAAACAAGCAACAAACAAATGCATAAAAATAAAGACAAAAATTCAAAATTTCTGTCAGTATGGTAATCCAAGTTAGTGTGCTAATCAGCAGTTCTCACTTTTATATCCTCCAATAATTGAATACTATAGGGGATTCAAACTGTAAGGTTTTTCTAGGTTTTGATAGCTGCATGATGCTCATGAACATGTTCTCAAGATAAACAATTATGGAATTATCCTAATGTACTGTAAGAATGTTTGATATATTTGTCTGTCTTTATGGGATTTGAATATGGCTTAGAGTCAGAAAAAAATATGTCAGCATTTTAAACTTAATTACAGCTGTGATAAATAAAATTCTTTAAGAAACTTCACTAAGTCTTCAAAATGCCCATTAGCCTCCAACCATTTTGACCTAGGTTCTATTCCTAGGTTGGGAAGATCCCCGAGAGAAGGGAACAGATACCCACTCCAGTATTCTGGCCTGGAGAATTTCATGGATTGCAAAGAGTTAGACAACAACTACTGAGCGACTTTCACTTTCACTTTGATTTAGCTGGAATATTTTAAGTTTTCCTTATAAACTGTCTTTAAGTGGAAAGCATCTTGAAACTATTCCAACTCATAAGTTCATAATTAGTTTTACTTACAATTTAGTACCTGCACCTCATTTGCATAACTAGCTGCTACATTTGCATTAACACAGCACAGGATCTATAACTTACTTACTGAAAGTACCTCACAGCGTTTATAAAGAGCTGCTCCACTCCGAAGCCGCTTATATTTGCATGTGGCTGTATTCGAATTATCACAGCTGTGATTTACTTCCAGCCTCCAACTCAGTAATTTCAGTATAGTAGATTTTTTAAAATTTATTAATTTTTCTTAGCATCTATTACACCTTTGCCACAAGTTCAATTTCCAGCTGGAGATATAGCCATTTATATTCTGAGTCTAGAGTCACTGTCGCCCGAGAGTGATTACCTATTACCAGCAATTTGATTTAGGACATGTGAAAAATGAGACACCTCTTTGACATCCTTGTGGAGGTGTCAAGTAAACATTTAATCATTTAACTGTGAAACTGTAGGGAGAGATGTGATAGAGATATATATTTGGTATATTTGGTAGATGGCGTTTAAGACGTGAAATTATCTGACGAATGTTAGAGAAACTGGAACTGTACATTTAGATGTTAATGTTTAGAGATCATAGGGAGAGTAGAGGAAAATGAGAAGATGCACTCAAAGTATGGGAAGAAAATAATATGACTTTGGATCCCTAAAGCCTCAGCGAAGAAATTATACCAAGGAAGAGAGAATGGTAACCTGGGTCAGATGCTGCTGCTCAGTCAAAGTGAGTAACATTGGTTGTATGTATAGGAGTAATTTTATTGGAATGGTGAGGCAAACCTCCCATTGGTATGAGCTTAAGAAGCAGTAGGAGAAGAAAATCAGGAGAAACAAAGTACAGAGACTCTACATGAAAGTTTGCTATAATAATAAAAAAAAAAGCAATGGGATGATCGCAGAGCCTGAGGTATACTTGAGAGTAGGTTTTTAATTAAGATGGGCAAAGAAAAGTGGAAGAATGGAGTAGGAAAATATGATTTTTCCAGGAAATATTAAAGATTACTTAAAGTTTTTGTTATTACTTTTTTGATTAATTAATTTCTTTATTGTATTTATTTATGGTTGTGCTGTGTCTTTGTGGCTACATATAGGCTTCCTCTAATTGCGGCGAGTGGGGCTACCCTCTTGTTATAGACCACAGGTTCTAAGTTGCTTGGGCTTCAATAGTTGTGACACATGGGCCTACTTGCCCCATGGCATGTAGGATCTTAGTTACTAGACCAGAGATTGAACCCATGTCCCCTGCAATGGCAGGTAGATTCTTAGCCACTGGACTACCAGGAAAGTCTAGAAGTTTTCTGACACTGATATTAAAGTAAGAATAGTTAGCATTGTTTTGTTTTCTTTTTTTTTTTCTCAGATATTTTCAGTTCTGAGACAATAGCCTACAATAAGTTTACTCTTGGCTTTAACTAGGGTGTTTTAATCAAGTGAGTATGTCAGTGAGAGGGGCAAATATATTGATGGTGTATACAAAAGGTTATAATTGATTAAGGAAATAAGTGAGGTCATATGGAACTTAAAGAATACTAAAAGTTGATAGAATCAGGTTGTCTAGGTTCCAGTGGAGTCAAAGATTTGTAACAATATGGAACTACAATGACTGATCTTAAAAAAAAAAAAAAAAAAGTGGTATTTGGATAGTTGAAGGTACAGAAATAGGTTATGAGGGGCTACAGTTATTATGTGCAAGAGTAGCTTAAAGAGAAGAGGATACAGCTCTGGAGAATAGGAGATTTAGCGAGGGAGACTGAAGAACTAAAATGTTAGGGTACTGGAAGAATTGTGATGATTTGAGTAATGTTAAAGAGCGTAACAATAATCCAGGAAATAAAATTTGGAAAATGAAGAGAAGAGCCTTGGGATGTAGATGAATGCAACAAGGAGGAGGAGAAAGTAGAAGAGTCTGAAGACAGGAGACTCAAATTTAAACGTACAGTTCTTACTTGTTCTATAGTTTGCCACTCTCTTCTACTAACAGGAAAAGTGCATGAGGATACAAACTTTAGATTTTTAACTGCTCTATCTCCAGTGTCTAGAAGAGTGTCTGACATACATTTGTTATTTTTCAGTCACTTAATCATATCTGACTCTGCAATCCCACAGACGGCAGCATGCCATACTCCTCTGTCCACTACTATCACCAGGAGTTTGCTCAAATTTATGTCCTTTGAGTAAGTAATGCCTCACAACCATTTCATCCTCTGCCACCCCATTTTTCCTTTTGCCTTCAATTTTTCCCAGCATCAGGGTTTTTTCCAATGCTTTGGCTCTTTGCATCAGGTGACCAACATTTTGGAGTTTCAACTTCAGCATCAGTTCTTCCAATGGATATTCAGAGTTGATCTCCTATGATCTCCTTGTTGTCCAAGGAACTCTCAAAAGTCTTTTCTAGCACCACAATTTGAAAGCATCAGTTCTTTGGTGCTCAGTCTTCCTTGTGGTCTAACTCTCACATCTGTACATGACTACTGGAGAAAACATAGCTTTGAGTATATGGAACTTCGTTGGCAAAGTAGTGTCTCTGCTTTTTAATACACTATCTAGCTTTGTCATATCAATTGTTTGACATATTCTAGCCATGCATTTGTTGAATAAATAAATCATCACACAAAGAAGAATATATAAGACAGAAATACCTTAAACACACACACACGTGTGTGTGTATGTATATATATATATATATAATTTTGTATATGATATGTTTTGTTCAGGGTTCAATGGTGACTCATACAGAGTAGTAAGCAATTCTACTTGAAAAGGATGAATCATAAAAAACTTCTGAGAAAAGGTAAGTCAAAAATCTGAATTCCTGGAATATGGTTATGTGTTGTGAAGTTGAAGAGAGAAGGAAGTGTGGTTGCTATACCAGTAACAGAAAATTGTCAAGGAAGAGCTTTGTAAGAACAGGTGTGAAATAATGTATACTTCTAAAATGTGTTTTTGTATTATTTTACATACAACAGAGTCATTGAAAATAACTCAAAATGAACTGATGAGACTAAAGGCAGTAAGAGTTACCTCTACTTATTCAGAGATAATCATTGTTATCAAGTTGATATTTATTATATGCCGTGTCGGGCCACCCAAGATAGATGGGTCATGGTGGAGAGTTCTGAGAAAATGTGGTCCACTGGAGAAGGGAATGGTAAACCACTTCAGTATTCTTGCCTTGAGAACCCTTTGAACAGTATGAAAAGGCAAAAAGATAGGACACTGAAAGGTGCCCAATATGCTACTGGAGAATAGTGGAGAAATAACTCCAGAAAAAATGAAGAGACAGAGCCAAAGAAAAAACAATGCCCAGTTGTGGATGTGACTGGTGACAGAAGTAAAGTCTGATGCTGCAAAAGCAATATTGAATAGGAGCCTGGAATGGTAGGTAGGTCCATGAATCAAGGTAAATTAGAAGTGGTTAAACATGAGATGGCATGAGTGAACATTGAAATTTTAGCAATCAGTGAACTAAAATAGGTTGGAATGGGAAAATTTAATTCAGATGATCATTAATCTACTATTACTGTGGGTAAGAATTCCTTAGAAGAAATAGAGTAGCCTCATAGTCAACAATAGAGTCTGAGATGCAGTACTGGGGTGCAGTCTCAAAAATGACAGAATGAACTCCATCTGTTTCCAAGACAAACCACTCAATATCAGGGTAATCCAATTCTATGCCCCAAACAGTAGTGCTGAAGAAGCTGAAGTTGAGTGGTTCAGTGAAGACCTACAAGACCTTCTAGAACTAACACCCAGAAAAGATGTCCTTTTCATTATGGGGGACTGGAATGCAAAAGTAGGAAGTCAAGAAATACCTGGAATAACAAACGATTTGGCCTTGGAGTACAAAATGAAAAGGGCAAAGACTAACAGTTTTGCCAAGAGAACATACTGGTCATAGCAAACACACTCTTCCAACAGCACAAGAGAAGACTTTACACATGAACATCACCTGATGGTCAAAACCAAAATCAGATTGATTATAATCTTTGCAGCCCAAATGGAAAAGCTCTATAGAGTCAGCAAAAACAAGACTGGGAGCTTACTTTTTACTTGGTTACTTACTATGGTTCAGATCATGAACTTCTTATTGTCAAATTCAGACCGAAATTGAAGAAAGTAGGTAAAACCACAAGATCATTCAGGTATGACCTAAATAAAATCCCTTACAATTATACAGTGGAAGTGAGAAATAGGTTCAAGGGGTTAGATCTGGTAGACAGAGTGCCTGATGAACTATGAACAGAGGTTTGTGACATTGTACAGGAGGCTCTGATTAAGACCATTCCCCAAAAAAATAAATGCAAAAAAGCAAAATGGTTGTCTAAGGAGGACTTACAAATAGCTGAGAAAAGAAGAGAAGCTAAAGGCAAAGGAGGAAAGGAAAGATATACCCATTTGAACGGAGAGTTCCAAAGAACAACAAGGAGAGATAAGAAAGCATTCCTCAGTGATCAATGCAAAGAAATAGAGGAAAACAATAGAATGGGAAAGACTAGAGATCTCTTCAAGGAAATTAGACATACCAAGGGAACATTTCATGCAAAGTCGAACACAACAAAGGACAGAAATGGTATGGACCTAACAGAAGCAAAGGATATTAAGAAGAGGTGGCAAGAATACACAGAAGAACTGTACAAAAGAGATGTTCATGATACAGATAACCATAATGGTGTGATCACTCACCTAGAGCCAGACATCCTGGAATGTGAAGTCAAGTAGGCCTTAGGAAGCATTACTACGAACAAAGCTCATAGAGGTGATGGAATTTCAGTTGAGCTATTTCAAATCTTAAAAGATGATGCTATGAAAGTTCTGCACTCAATATGCCAGCGAATTTGGAAAACTCAGCAGTGGCCACAGGGCTGGAAAAGGTCAGTTTTCATTCCAATCCCAAAGAAGGACAATGCCAAACAATGTTCAAACTACTGCACAACTGCACTCATCTCACAAGCTAACAAAGTAATGCTCAAAATTGTCTAAGCTGGGCTTGAACACTAAATGAACCGTGAACTTCCAAATGGTCATGTTGGATTTAGAAAAGACAATTTAGTTCAGTTCAGTTCAGTCACTCAGTCGTGTCTGACTCTTTGCGACCCCATGAATCACAGCACGCCAGGCCTCCCTGTCCATTACCATCTCCCGGAGTTCACTCAGACTCACATCAGTTGAGTCTGTGATGCCATCCAGCCATCTCATCCTCGGTCGTCCCCTTCTCCTCCTGCCCACAATCCCTCCCAGCATCAGAGTCTTTTCCAATGAGTCAACTCCTCGCATGAGGTGGCCAAAGTACTGGAGCTTTAGCTTTAGCATCATTCAAAAGACAGAGGAACTGGAAACCACATTGCTAACACCTGTTGGAACATAGAAAAAGCAAGAGAATTCCAGAAAACCATCTACTTTCGCTTTGCTGATTATACCAAAGCCTTTGACTGTGTAGATCACAACCATCTGTGGAAAATTCTTCAAGAGATGGAAGTACCAGACCACCTGACCTGCCTTCTGAGAAATCTATGTGCAGGTCAAGTTGCAACAGTTAGAACTGGACATGGAACAATAGACTGGTTCCAAATTGGGAAAAGAGTACATCAAGCCTGTGTACTGTTACTCTGCCTATTTAATTTATGCACAGTGTAGGTCATGCAAAATGCTAGGCTGAATGAATCACCAGCTGGGATCAAGACTGCTGGGAGTGATAACAATAATCTCAGATATACAGATTAAACCACATTTAACGCAGAAAGTTAAGAGTAAATAAAGAGCCTCTTGATGAAAGTGAAAGAGGATTGTGAAAAAGTTGACTTAATTCTCAACATTCAAAAAACAAAGCTCGTGGCATCTGGTCCCATCACTCCATGGCAAATATCTAGGGAAACAATAGAAACAGTGACAGATTTTATTTTCCTGGGGTCCAAAATCACTGCAGATGATAACTGCAGCCATGAAATTAAAAAACTCTTGCTCCTTGGAAGAAAAGCTATGACCAACCTAGACAGTGTATTAAAAAGCAGAGATATTACTTTGCTGACAAAAATCTGTCTAGTCAAAACTATGGGTTTTCAAGTAATCACGTATGGATGTGAGAGTTGGACCATAAAGAAAGCCCGAAGAATTGATGCTATTGAACTTTGGTGTTGGAGAAGACTTTTGAGAGTCTCTTGGACTGCAAGGAGATCCAACCAGTCAATCCTAAAGGAAATCAGTCCTGAAGAGTCTTTGGAAGGACTGATGCTGAAACTGAAACTTCAGTACTTTTCCGCCTGATGTGAAGAACTTATCTTTGGATAAGACCCTGATGCTGAGAAATATTGAAGGTGGGAGGAGAAGGGGAGGACAGAAGATGAATTGAGTGGATGGCACCCCCGACCTGATGGACATGAGTTTGAGCAAGCTCCAGGAGCTGGTGATGGGCATAGAAGCCTGGCGTGCTACTCTCCATGGGGTCACAAAAATGGACACAACTGAGGGACTGAACTGAACTGACTGATTTATTATATACCTACACATATACATGAATGGATTTTAAAAATATCAGTTGTACTAAGCAACAGAAAGTTCTTCATGACTTGTTTTCTGTCTTAATATGTAAAGAACTGCCTTATAAGTTGCAGGATATAAAATTAACACACAGAAATCCCTTGCATTCCTATACACTAACAATGAGAAAGTAGAAAAAGAAATTAAGGAAACAATTGCATTCACCATTGCAACGAAAAGACTAAAATGCTTAGGAATATATCTACCTAAAGAAACTAAAGACCTATATAGAGAAAACTATAAAACACTGATGAAAGAAATCAAAGAGGACACTAATAGATGGAGAAATATACCATGCTCATGGATTGGAAGAATCAATATAGTGAACATGAGTATACAACCCAAAGCAATCTACAGATTCAATGCAATCCTTATCAAGCTACCAGCGGTATTTTTCACAGAGCTAGAAGAAATAATTTCACAATTTGTATGGAAATACAAAAAACCTCGAATAGCCAAAGCAATCTTGAGAAAGAAGAATGGAACTGGAGGAATCAACCTGCCTGACTTCAGGGTCTACTACAAAGCCACAGTCATCAAGACAGTATGGTACTGGAAAAAAGACAGAAATATAGATCAATGGAACAAAATAGAAAGCCCAGAGATAAATCCACACACCTATGGACACCTTATCTTTGACAAAGGAAGCAAGAACATACAGTGGATTAAAGACAATCTCTTTAGCAAGTGGTGCTGGGAAAACTGGTCAACCACTTGTAAAAGAATGAAACTAGATCACTTTCTAACACCAGACACAAAAATAAACTCAAAATGGATTAAAGATCTAAATGTAAGACCAGAAACTATACAACTCCTAGAGGAGAACATAGGCAAAACACTCTCAGACATAAATCACAGCAGGATCCTCTATGATCCACCTCCCAGAATTCTGGAAATAAAAGCAAAAATAAACAAATGGGATCTAATTAAAATTAAAAGCTTCTGCACAACAAAGGAAAATATAAGCAAGGTGAAAAGACAGCCTTCGGAATGGGAGAAAATAATAGCAAATGAAGCAACTGACAAACAACTAATCTCAAAAATATACAAGCAACTCATGCAGCTCAATTCCAGAAAAATAAACGACCCAATCAAAAAATGGGCCAAAGAACTAAATAGACATTTCTCCAAAGAAGACATACGGATGGGTAACAAACACATGAAAAGATGCTCAACATCACTCATTATCAGAGAAATGCAAATCAAAACCACAATGAGGTACCACTTCACACTAGTCAGAATGGCTGTGATCCAAAAGTCTACAAGCAATAAATGCTGGAGAGGGTGTGGAGAAAGGAAACCCTCTTACACTGTTCGTGGGAATGCAAACTAGTACAGCCACTATGGAGAACAGTGTGGAGATTCCTTAAAAAAATGACCCAGCAATCCCACTGCTGGGCATACACACCAAGGAAACCAGAATTGAAAGAGACACGTGTGCCCTAATGTTCATCGCAGTGCTATTTATAATAGCCAGGACATGGAAACAACCTAGATGTCCATCAGCAGATGAATGGATAAGAAAGCTGTGGTACATATACACAATGGAGTATTACTCAACCATTAAAAAGAATACATTTGAATCAGTTCTAATGAGGTGGATGAAACTGGAGCCTATTATACAGAGTGAAGTAAGCCAGAAAGAAAAACACCAACACAGTATACTAACACATATATATGGAATTTAGAAAGATGGTAATGATAACCCTGTATGCGAGAGAGCAAAAGAGACACAGATATATAGAATGGACTTTTGGACTCTGAGGGAGAGGGAGAGGGTAGGATGATTTGGGAGAATGGCATTGTAACATGTATACTATCATGTAAGAAATGAATCGCCAGTCTATGTTTGATACAGGATACTGGAGGCTTGGTGCTGGTGCACGGGGATGATCCAGAGAGATGATATGGGTGGGAAGTGGAAGGGGGGTTCAGGATTGGGAACTCATGTACACCCGTGGCTGATTCATGTCAATGTATGGCAAAACCAATACAGTATTGTAAAGCAAAATAAAGTAAAAATAAAAATTAAAAAAAATCCTGTGATAAACCATAATGGAAAAGAATATAAGAAAGAATATATGTATATAAATACAAATAAAAATACATATGTATAAAAAAATAAAAAAATCCACAGTTAAAAAAAAAAAAAAGAACTGCCTTATTATTTTTTGATGAAAACATACAGATGTTAAGGGGTTTGGGTAGGAAATATATGATAAATTCCCCAAAGATTTCCTTGTTTATTTTCCTTTCGCATTAGTTAATGTTTCCCTGAAACAAAACCAATAGGGTTTGTGTATGTTTACATGTTTATGTGTCTATATCTATCCATATTTCCACATCTCTATCTATCTATCTAGAGAGACAGATGTGGAAATAGAGACAGAAGAAAGAAAGTAGAGGAAAGCATTTTATTCTAAGAAATTGCTTCATAGGATTTTAAGGACTGGTACATCTAAAAGCTCCAGGGTGTATCTGAAGGCTGGAGATCCAGTAAGAGGTGATATTTCAGTGCAATCTTGAGTGATGGTTATTTGAAAATTTCTTCTTTTTCTATGCATTTTCTCTTGAGAAAATGAGACCTACTCACGTTACAGAGGTAATACACTTAAAGACTACTGATATAAATGTTCATTTAAGTTCAGTTCAGTCACTCAGTCATGTCCGACTCTTTGTGACCCCATGCATCGCAGCATGCCAGGCCTCCCTGTCCATCACCATCTCCTGGAGTTCACTCAAACTCATGTCCATCGAGTCAGTGATGCCATCCAGCCATCTCATCCTGGGTCGTCCCCTTCTTCTCCTGCCCCCAATCCCTCCCAGCATCAAAGTCTTTTCCAATGAGTCAACTCTTCGCATGAGGTGGCCAAAGTATTGGAGTTTCAGCTTTAGCATCATTCCTTCCAAAGAAATCCCAGGGCTGATCTCCTTCAGAATGGACTGGCTGGATCTCCTTACAGTCCAAGGGACTATAAAGAGTCTTTTCCAACACCACAGTTCAAAAGCATCAATTCTTCGGTGCTCATCCTTCTTCAAAGTCCAACTCTCATATCCATACATGACCACAGGAGAAACCATAGCCTTGACTAGATGGACCTTAGTTGGCAGAGTAATGTCACTGCTTTTGAATATGCTATCTAGGTTGGTCATAACTTTTCTTCCAAGGAGTAAGCGTCTTTTAATTTCATGGCTGCAGTCACCATCTGCAGTGATTTTGGAGCCCCAAAAAATACAGTCTGACACTGTTTCT
Organism: Ovis aries; assembly: GCF_016772045.2. Classification (NCBI taxonomy): domain Eukaryota; kingdom Metazoa; phylum Chordata; class Mammalia; order Artiodactyla; family Bovidae; genus Ovis; species Ovis aries. The sequence continues at coordinate 55,779,554 of NC_056059.1, read as the reverse complement.
ACTGTTTCCCCATCTATTTCCCATGAAGTGATGGGACCAGGTGCTATGATCTTTGTTTTCTGAATGTTGAGCTGTAAGCCAACTTTTTCACTCTCCTCTTTCACTTTCATCAAAAGGCTCTTTAGTTCCTGTTCACTTTCTGCCATAAGGGTGGTGTCATCTGCATATCTGAGGTTATTGATATTTCTCCTGGCAATCTTGATTCCAGCTTGTGTTTCTTCCAGTCCAGCGTTTCTCATGATGTACTCTGCATATAAGTTAAATAAGCAGGGTGACAATATACAGCCTTGATGTACTCCTTTTCCTATTTGGAACCAGTCTGTTGTTCCATGTCCAGTTCTACCTGTTGCTTCCTGACCTGCATACAGATTTCTCAAGAGGTAGGGTAGGTGGTCTGGTATTCCCATCTCTTTCAGAATTTTCCACAGTGTATTGTGATCCACACAGTCAAAGGCTTTGGCATAGTCAAGAAAGCAGAAATAGATGTTTCTCTGGAACTCTCTTGCTTTTTCCATGATCCAGCCGATGTTGGCAATTTGATCTCTGGTTCCTCTGCCTTTTCTAGAACCAGCTTGAACATCAGGAAGTTCATGGTTCATGTATTGCTGAAGCCTGGCTTGGAGAATTTTGAGCATTACTTTACTAGCATGTGAGGTGAGTGCAATTGTGCGGTAGTTTGAGCATTCTTTGACATTGCCTTTCTTTGGGATTGGAATGAAAACTGACCTTTTCCAGTCCTGTGGCCACTGCTGAGTTTTCCAAATTTGCTGGCATATTGAGTGCATCACTTTCACAGTATCATCTTTCAGGATTTGAAATAGCTCAACTGGAATTCCATCACCTCCACTAGCTTTGTTCATAGTGATGCTTTCTAAGGCCCACTTGACTTCACATTCCAGGATGTCTGGCTCTAGATGAGTGATCACACCATCGTGATTATCTGGGTATGAAGATCTTTTTTGTACAGTTCTTCTGTGTATTCTTGCCACCTCTTCTTAATATCTTCTGCTTCTGTTAGGCGCATACCATTTCTGCCCTTTATTGAGCCCATCTTTGCCTGAAATGTTCCCTTGGTATCTCTAATTTTCTTGAAGATATCTCTGGTGTTTCCCATTATGTTGTTTTCCTCTATTTCTTTGCATTGATTGCTGAAGAAGGCTTTCTTATCTCTTCTTGCTATTCTTTGGAACTCTGCATTCAGATGCTTGTATCTTTCCTTTTCTCCTTTGCTTTTTGCCTCTCTTCTTTTCGCAGCTATTTGTAAGGCCTCCTCAGACAGCCATTTTGCTTTTTTGCATTTCTTTCCCATGGGGATGGTCCTGATCCCTGTCTCCTGTAGAATGTCACGAACCTCATTCCATAGTTCATCAGAAACTCTATCAGATCTAGGGTCTTAAATCTATTTCTCACTTCTACTGTATAATCATAAGGGATTTGATTTAGTCATACCCGAATGGTCTATCAGTTTTCCCTTCTTTCTTCAATTTAAGTCTGAATTTGATAATAAGGAGTTCATGATCTGAGCCACAGTCAGCTCCCGGTCTTGTTTTTGCTGACTGAATAGAGCTTATTTTTAGGACTTTCTTTTCAAAATGGAATTGCTGGAAAAAAGCATTGTTATGTGTTAAATACGAAATGTATTGTCTTTCAAAAATGCTATATTTAATGTACATTCAGAGTATATGAAATTGCAAGGTATATTTAAGATTTTTCAGTAATCCTTCATGACTACCAACCATAAAAGATATGATTTAGTTTAGATACTGTCCAATCCATTATATAATCATTGAGTTCCTTCTATTCTTCAGGCATTAGGGAAATAATCATATGATTAAGTAACTTCCCTCAAGGAGCTTAAATCTAGTGAGGAAAATACAGACAACCAGATAATTATAAATAATATGAAAAGTACTATGATAGATGTCGGCACAGTATACTCAGCAGCAAGCAGTAAGTGTCTTCTCACTTCTCTTGGAATTTGGGAGGGAGCAACATCTGCCTATATACCTGCTAGATCTCTTCAGGTGTGTCCAACTCTTTATGACCCTATGGACCATGGCCCGCCAGGCTTCCTGTCCATGGGATTCTCCAGGCAAGAATACTGGAGTGAGTTGTCATGCCCTCCTCCTGGGGATCTTCCCGACCCAGCAATCAAACTGGCCTCTCTTGCATCTCTTGCATTGGCAAGTGGATGGTTCTTTACAACCAGTGTCACCTGGGAAGCCCAAGGAACACCTGGATTAAGACTTAAAAGTTAGGAGAGAGACATAAACAACAAAGGGATAACATTAAAAAAAAACAGAATCTGGTATGAGCAAAGACTCAGAGAGTAGGAATCATATTGTGTCTCTGGGGACTCTGTACAGTTTCATGTTGTTTGAGCATGAAGTGTGAAGTCAGGCATGATAGAAAATGGGGCTGCGGAGTGAGGCTATAAACAGATCGTGGATGACCTTGAAAGCTGTTTTAATGAGCTTGCATTTTATGTGCTAGATGATGAGGAGATTTTACATAGTGTTGAGCAGAACATAGAAATGGTCATATTCACATTGCAAATGCATTGTGTGGAGAAAGGCCTTAAGCAGTGCAAGGGTGATGACAGAGTAACCAGGGAAAATGAAATAAGATGTAGGCTGAAATGACTGGCAATGGCTAGACAAGTGAGAACCTTATTTTGATGAGGAATTTCAGCTTTATCTTACTTAAAAGGATTTCAATCAGAAGATTAATATAATTAAATTTAAATTTTAGAAAGATCATTTTCAAAATATAAAGGATGGAAGGGAGTAATGGGAATACTAGTTTGATAAAATGTTAGTTAATATTTGCCAGATAAAACATTACTCTTTGTAAAATTTTAAGATATTTTATTAATTAGTGAGGAAAAGCTAAGTATTTGATAATTCAAAATGAAAAGAACATTGTCTACTTTCCCATGTCTTACCAATTTTCTAGAATCATTGTATTTTCCTTTTTTTAATGTGATGGGTTTTGATTAAGTCCAAAAAATAGTACTCATCGTTCAGGTTATGAACCAATTGGGTATCACAAGAGTCAGTAGTGAAAGAATAATGTGTTAACTTCATTGTTTATGAAGATAAAAGTATTTAGGGAAGGTGATAGTTAACCCTGGTCTCTGCATTAGAAGAAGGCCCATTAGGAGGAGAGAGAAGTAGATAACTGACCTTATACCTTAATTCCTGGGCCATGTCAATTCTTCGGAAGGTTAAAGGAAAGAGAAGGGGAGGCACAAGTTATTTCCACCTTTCCCCCCAATAACAGGTCAATGAATGACCATCAGGATGATAAGCCTCTAACCTCATGAGGCAATTCTCCAAGTAACAATGCTATGATTGCTCATTTGGTTCTCTTCCTTAGACCATTCATCAGCAGAGTAGTTTAAACTTGCACTCTCAGAAGTCTCATAAATGGGTCAGATTTGTCTTTAGTAAGTTTCTTTCAGGATTATTTTATTCACAGGGCTGAAAATTCACTTTTCATTTTGTTTCCTGCTACAAATTTTGTTCATCCACATTATCTAATATAAACTATTAGAGATTCTGTAATGAGGGAAAATTTGTACGGAAATTCTATTATTAAAATACTAGCCACCCCAGTGATAAAATGTCAGCCACATTGAGCTGTCCCTTGTTTCAAAAAGACCTTTTTCTATTTTCAAATGTCAAAGATAAATGGAACACAAAGGGTTTAAATTCTCTTGAACAATTTAGATTCAGAAGCAAAGTCAGAAAGAAATTTGAAAGTCCAATTTTATTAGTTTAAAATTAAAAGTCTGAAATCCAAAATCATTGTTACGTATTTTTTCCCAAATCTCCCATTATTTTAAAAAATTATTGACAAACTTATTAAGAGCATTCTCAATGTTACTGTGAGGTTTGGATTTTTTAAAAGCCAAGATCTCTTTTACTGAAATGAGTGTGATAATTTCTGGGTCTCAGAAGTTGTATTAATATCAAATTTTATTTTAGCTTTATTTTGAAAGAATTGAATAAGTTAAGACTATTCCAGCACTGAGTTCATGTTTTCCAAACTAGGGAAACACATATTCTAAGCCTTCAATCTAAGTATTTCAATTTTAATTTACATTTATATTCCCAGAACTCTAGTCATAGTTTTATAAGCACACACACACACACACACACACACACACACACACACACCATTGTAAAACAACTGGTACCCAAGTGAAGGTGGAAAGGTGAAGAGACCTTTGTTTTTACCTTAGTAGGATGCTAGCTGGCCTTTGCCAGCTATCAGAAATTTGTCCCTTGTGAATCTAAACCGCTCTGGGTACTATACCTTCTTAGGGGGTAACAAACCATACATCTGTTCTCTCAGAGTAAAAACTGACACATCTGAGAAGCTGCTGACTTCTCACAGAGTTCTGAAATTTATAGTGACTGCATTCATATTCCATGCTTTACTTCCCTATCCATGATATCCAATTATGCTGCACTATCCCATCAATAATGAATTCTGTGTAAACTCTAAATATTAAAAAAAAAAAAGAAAAACTTCTTTCTTTAATGTGATAGCATCCCTGGGTTGCATGTTAATGTTTCTATTGACTGTTTTTACAGAATTGTTAAGGTTTGAGAAACTTGCCTCTTATCAAAGAAACTTTCCTCATATGCAAAGGGTCCCTCTGAAGATAAATGGTCCTTGTGGTACCAGTGCCTCTGGGGCATATGTTTAAGCCACAGGAATCCTATGTTAGTCAGCTCTTTTGCAATTCCATTTGGGAACAAAACAAGTGCTAATTGCATTACTAGGTTATAATAAATGACATCTTTCATTCTTTCCTACATCTACTCATCTATTTATTTAGTTTCTTGCTATGAATGTATGTGATTCCCTCATTTATTCTTCCTTATTCCTTTTCTCCCAAAGAAGATCCGAGGGCTAGAGCAGTTTTTCTCAGATACCAGTAACTGATGGAATGCATGAGAAGTTAAGAAGAGAGAAAAATTTCTAGGATCCTAATGAACTATAAGAGAATTAGATTCATTAGTTACTTCACTAGGTAAAAGAGTAGGTGAGCAGATGTCATCCCATTTGGGAAAGTGTATTAAGATGGGTTAGAGTTATTCATGGTGCAAGATGGCATAGGGGTCTGTGGATATTTAATTAGATTGCTTTTTGGGAGCTCCATGTTTCTATTTCCTCCTCCCAAACTGGCTTTGGCTCTAGAAGTATAGAGTAATAACTTGGTAGCTTTATCTAGGAATGTTTGAGAACTTTTAATAGCTTTAAATAGCTAAGAAAAATAGGATGCTTCTTCATTTCCACTATCCTTAATAACTAATCAGAGAATCCTACCTGGTCAGTCAGCCTGCTCACTCACCTCATGGATTTCTACCACTCTCTAACGTGAAAAGTCAACTTGGTACTCAGGCTTGGTATGCTATACCTGCAGTGCTTTTTTCTTTACCTCTTTTTTTTTTATTATTCCTAATTTTAAGCAAACTCCCATAGTTAATGATTCTAAACAATAGAGTCATGGCAATGATAGAGATAACCCACTCAACAAAAGTGGGACCCTATACAAATTTTCAATATAAATTTTTTGTGGCCTAAAAACATATATTTTTCTCATAAAATAAAGCTCATATATACATAATCATCATACATGTATTACTTAATCAGTTATTGTAAGGCTAGCCCCCATATTATTTATTTATACCCACATCAAAACATGTAATGTTGCCACTCAACCCTGAAGCACCTCATATGTCCCACCCCAATTTCAAATTCTGTTTCCCTCAAAAGCAGCAAATATCCTTATTTTTATGGTAACCTCTTTCTTAAATTTCTTTACCATTTTATAACAAAAACTACATTCTTAGATACTATAGTCTTGCTTATTATTTTTTAAAGTTGTGGTCTATTTTGAAATTATTTTTATAGGTACCCTCTCATTACTTTGATTTTTTTTTTTAACTTTGATTTTTTTAAGAATCAATTTACTGTTGGTCTTTAACAACCTGGATTTTGCTGACTGCACAAAGGTAGTTGGATCCAGAGGCTTGATCAGTCTTGTCTAATCTCTTTGTCAGGAATGTAGACAGAGGTATATTATTGCAGTAGAAGGTACACAATGTCTAATTGTTTTTGTTAGAGATGCTGTTGATGTTCAATGCCTAGTATAGCCAACAATTCATTACATTTTGCAGTTCACCATTGCAAAATTGATGACACTAAATCAATTACTTATTTATTATTAGTTGAAATACTTTATACAGATAGATAAAGAACCTCTTTATATCATCTACTATTTGATTATGAAGTGGCACAGTTAAAATAGAAAAGATGGGCTAAGTTGTTGTAATTTCCTCATAGTTACTGGTTTTCAGAATAATGAATTGATCCCCTATCATCCTCCAAAGTGGACCAATTAACTTTTTCTTTTTTTTTTTAACTTTCAATTCATAAATTCAAATGAACGTAAAGAATTTCAAATAAGAGAAATTATTTTTCTGTTTGAAACATTATTTCAAGTTAGTGGAAGATTCCTTGAGTTGGTACCTTTGGCTTGTTGCTTGCTGTTTTATTTCTTTGACATTACCATCATTGATGGATAAGACCTTGCTTCACTTTGATAGCCTCTTCAGTATTTGGTACAATTAAGATATTTCAGGGTCATTTTATCCATTTTTCTGTCCCAGGCATGGATCAACATTTATTCAAGGGATGTTTTTTCCTTTTCATGGGTAATGTAATTTCAAACTACAATCTCAGCTCCTAGCAGCTTCCTAAGGTTGCCATTGTTTCCCGGCCTGATCATACTAATACTTCAGATTCATATTTAGGCCTACCTTTAAAATTTAACCTTTTGTAATTAACCTACTTTTAATTTTTTTTCCCATTCTGAGAATCCTTGTACTAAAGGACATAATGGATGTGAGAATTAAAATAATCCCATAATTTCTCATTAACTTTCAGTCCAGTTCAGTTCAGTTCAATCACTTAGTCATGTCCTACTTGTTGTGACCACATGGACTGCATGCAGCATGCCAAGCTTCCCTGTCCATCACAACTCAAACTCATATCCATTGAGATGGTGATGCCATCCAACCATCTCATCCTTTGTTGTCCCCTTCTCTTCCTGCCTTTAATCTTTCCCAGCATCACAGTCTTTTCAAATTAGTCAGTTCTTTGCATCTGGTGGCCAAATTACTGGAGTTTCAGCTTCAGCAGCATCAGTCTTTCCAACGAATATTCAGGACTGATCTCCTTTAGGGTGGACTGGTTGGATCTCCTTGCAGTCCAAGAGACTCTCAAGTGTCTTCTCCAACACCACAGTTCAAAAGCATCAATTTTTCAGTGCTCAGCTTTCTTTATAGTCCAACTCTCACATCCATACATGACTACCGGAAAAACCATAGCCTTGACTAGATGGACCTTTGTTGGCCAAGTAATGTCTCTGCTTTTCAATATGTTGTCTAGGCTGGTCATAACTTTTCTTCCAAGGAGCATGAGTCTTTTAATTTCATGGCTGCAATCACTATCTGCAGTGATTTTGGAGCTCAAAGGAATAAAGTTTGTCAGTTGCCACTGTTTCCCCATCTATTTGCCATGAAGTGATGGGACCAGATCTTAGTTTTCTGAGCTTTAAGCCAACTTTTTCACTCTCCTCTTGCACTTTCATCAAGAGGCTCTTTAGTTCTTCTTCACTTTCTTCCATAAGGGTGATATCATCTGCATATCTGAGGTTATTGATATTTCTCCCAGTAATCTTGATTCCAGCTTGTGCTTCTTCCAGCCCAGCGTACTATGCATATATTTGCATATGCCTTGATGTACTCTTTTCCCTATTTGGAACCAATCTGTTGTTCCATGTCCAGTTCTAACTGTTGCTTCCTGACCTGCATACAGATTTCTCAAGAGGCAAGTCAGGTGGTCTGGTATTCATATCTCTTGAAGAATTTTCCAGAATTTGTTGTGATCCACACAATCAAAGGCTTTGACATAGTCAATAAAGCAGAAGTAGTTGTTTCTCTGGAATGTTCTTACTTTTTTGATCATCCAGCAGATGTTGGCAGTTTGGTCTCTGGTTCCTCTGCCTTCTCTAAAACCAGCTTGAACATCTGGAAGTTCACGGTTCATGTACTGTTGAAACCTGGCTTGGAGAATTTTGAGCATTACTTTGCTAGCCTGTGAGATGAGTCCAATTGTGTGGTAGTTTGAGCATTCTTTGGCATTACCTTTCTTTGGGCTTGGAATGAAAGCTGATCTTTTTCAGTTCTGTGGCCACTGCTGAGTTTTTCAAATTTTCTGGCATATTGAGTGCAGCACTTTCATAGCATTACCTTTCAGGATTTTATCACCTCCACTAGCTTTGTTTGTAATGATACTTCCTAAGGCCCACTTATACACACAACATTATCCCATATTATATACACAACAATCTTAGGTTGCTGCTGCTGGTGGTGCTAAGGCGCTTCAGTCGTGTCTGACTCTGTACGACCTTACAGACTGCAGCCCACCAGGCTTCTCTGCCCTGGGATTCTCCAGGCAAGAATACTGGAGTGGGTTGCCATTTCCTTCTCCAATCTCAGACTAGCTTTATAAATACTACTACTTGTGGTATCATAAATGAATCTTCACATGGCATCTCTTTTGTGTGTGTGTCTGTCTCCAGCTTTCTTCCTTTTATCAGGACACTAGTTATACTGGATTAGAGCCTGCCCTTATGACCTCATTTTAATTTGTTATTTATTACCTCTCTGAATGTCCTATCCCCAAATAAGATCACATTCTGAAGCAATGGGAATTAGTACTTCAACCTATGAAATCTGAGAAACAATTCAATCCATTATAATCTTTTTGATACAAGGATAGTGGATTAAAAATATTATATTAGTTTCAGGTCTATAGCATAGTGATTCAGTATTTTTATAGTTTATACTCTTAAAATTCTTTGCAAGGTAATAGCTATAATTCCTTGGCTGCTACTTTTCTATTGTTTAATTATATTTTAATTGGTTTTCCTAAACTTTTAAAAGAAAGTGTGGTTCAGGATACTTTTTGTACCTTCACAGACCTTCTGTTTTCGCTTGTGTAATAATCAAATGTGTGGTAACCTAGCTGTATCATCTTCTTCACTTTCTTTTTTTTCTCTCTCCTTCACTTTCATGTGGGTTTTTATATTCTAATATCACTTTTCTACTAAGTTTTGGTTCAACTCTGAGCACTTTTTCCTCAATGCGAGTCTTATCAAAAGAAGTTATGAATGTTAAGTTTCAAGAGTTTATAGATGGCTACTCTGGTCCCTTATAGATCTTGCCCTGGACTCCTTGTACTCATCCTTCTGGATTAGGCACAACCTCTCCATTTCAACTGGTGTTCTGTAGTTGTCTCATCGTAATCACTACTAAGTGTGTGTTAGTTGCTTAGTTGTGTCTGACTCTGTGTGACCCCATGGACTGTAGCTTGCCAGGCTCCTCTGTCTATGGAATTCTCCAGGCAAGAATACTTGAATGGGTTGCCATGCATTTCTGCAGGGCATCTTCCCATCCCAGGGGTCGAACCTGGGTCTACTGAGTACCTGCTGATTATTCTGGAGCTCTTGCTTCTCAGGTCCATCCAATACTTTATTCTTACCCTTTGCTTTCTCCTGCACAGATGGTGATACCATGCAGGTATTGTTTTACTGTGACTTAGAACTTTGGGTTAATAAAGATCTTTTCACTTGGCTTAGTATTAGGAGTGGTTCATGAATTGGTTTTGTTTTCCTTTCTTGTATCTCCCCTACTTGTTTGTATGTAGGGATTTGCAAAGCCTCAAAAATTATGACACCATTGCTCTTTCCCTAGAATCGAACCTTCAGGGAAATTGCTTTATTTAATCTAATGTAATTACCAATTCCAATAATTTTTCTCCTTTTTTTCTCCTTTCTTATTGTAACCATCCAGTCATTTTCCATTTTGACCACCTGAAGCTATTTGGGAAATTTGGCTTGAGGAACACTGAAACATAAAGGAGTGAATTATCACCTCTTGAATTCTGAAATAGTGTTTCAAAATTTCTAAAAAATAATAATAATTTGAAAAAAAAGTTTTTCTTTTTTTTTTGCTTTCCCAGAGTATATTTACATTCCAAATGCCAAAGATATTCAAAAACAAAAACTAGATTTTAGACAAATATTTCCTAATCTACAGGTCAGATTTTCTTTTTTTTAAATGAAAAAAAAATTTATTTTTACTTAATTTTACTTTACAATACTGTATTGGTTTTGCCATACATTGACATGAATCCATCACAGGTGTACATGCGTTCCCAAACATTAACCTCTCTCCTACCTCCCTCTCCATAACATCTCTCTGGGTCATCCCCATGCACCAGCCCCAAGCATCCTGTATCCTGCATCGGACATAGACTGGCGATTCGTTTCTTCATGATAGTATACATGTTTCAGTGCCATTCTCCCAAATCATCCCACCCTCTCCCTCTCCCTCTGAGTCCAAAAGTCTGCTCTGCACATCTGTATCTCTTTTGCTGTCTTGCATACAGGGTCATCATTGCCATCTTTCTAAATTCCATATATATGTGTTAGTATACTGTATTGGTACTTTTCTTTCTGGCTTACTTCACTCTGTAAAATCAGCTCCAGTTTCATCCATCTCATTAGAACTGATTCAAATGTATTCTTTTTAATGGCTGAATAATACTCCATTGTGTATATGTACCACAGCTTTCTTATCCATTCATCTGCTGATGGACATCTAGGTTGTTTCCATGTCCTGGCTATTATAAACAGTGCTGCGATGAACATTGGGGTACATGTGTCTCTTTCAATTCTGGTTTCCTCGGTGTGTATGCCCAGCACTGGGATTGCTGGGTCATAAGGCAGTTCTATTTGCAATTTTTTAAGGAATCTCCACACTGTTCTCCATAGTGGCTGTACTAGTTTGCATTCCCACCAACAGTGTAGGAGTGGTGCTGGGAAAACTGGTCAACCACTTGTAAAAGAATGAAACTAGATCACTTTCTAACACCACACACAAAAATAAACTCAAAATGGATTAAAGATCTAAATGTAAGACCAGAAACTATAAAACTCCTAGAGGAGAACATAGGCAAAACACTCTCTGACATACATCACAGTAGGATCCTCTATGATCCACCCCCCAGAATTCTGGAAATAAAAGCAAAAATAAACAAATGGGATCTAATTAAAATTAAAAGCTTCTGCACAACAAAGGAAAATATAAGCAAGGTGAAAAGACAGCCTTCTGAATGGGAGAAAATAATAGCAAATGAAACAACTGACAAACAACTAATCTCAAAAAGATACAAGCAACTTATGCAGCTCAATTCCAGAAAAATAAACGACCCAATCAAAAAATGGGCCAAAGAACTAAATAGACATTTCTCCAAAGAAGACATGCGGATGGGTAACAAACACATGAAAAGATGCTCAACATCACTCATTATTAGAGAAATGCAAATCAAAACCACAATGAGGTACCAGATCAGATTTTCTATTCTAGGTTTGGTTTTGGATTTGGGCTGAAAGATTTTATGACTGGGCTGGAAGTGTCATCAGAATAAGTAATAGAATCTAGTAGTGAAATCTGCAAGCAATAAATGCTGGAGAGGGTGTGGAGAAAAGGGAACCCTCCTACACTGTTGGTGGGAATGCAAACTAGTACAGCCACTATGGAGAACAGTGTGGAGATTCCTTAAAAAATTGCAAATAGAACTACCTTATGACCCAGCAATCCCACTTCTGGGCATACACACCGAGGAAACCAGAATTGAAAGAGACACATGTACCCCAATGTTCATCGCAGCACTGTTTATAATAGCCAGGACATGGAAACAACCTAGATGTCCATCAGCAGATGAATGGATAAGAAAGCTGTGGTACATATACACAATGGAGTATTACTCAGCCGTTAAAAAGAATTCATTTGAATCAGTTCTGATGAGATGGATGAAACTGGAGCCGATTATACAGAGAGAAGTAAGCCAGAAAGAAAAACACCAATACAGTATACTAACACATATATATGGAATTTAGGAAGATGGCAATGACGACCCTGTATGCAAGACAGGGAAAGAGACACAGATGTGTATAACGGACTTTTGGACTCAGAGGGAGAGGGAGAGGGTGGGATGATTTGGGAGAATGACATTCTAACATGTATACAATCATGTGAATTGAATCGCCAGTCTATGTCTGACGCAGGATGCAGCATGCTTGGGGCTGGTGCATGGGGATGACCCAGAAAGTTGTTATGGGGAGGGAGGTGGGAGGGGGGTTCATGTTTGGGAATGCATGTAAGAATTAAAGATTTTAAAATTTAAAAAATAAAAAACTAAAATTTAAAAAAATAAATAAATAAATAAAATAAAATAAAATAAAATAGCCCTTTGACTCACAAAAAAAAAAAAAAATCTCTGTGAAGGGACTTTTGTCTAGAGTGTATATTTTAGAAAATAAATGTATAGAGATAACTTCTGTCCTAATTCTTTCACTGAACTCCAATAGAGTATAGCTGAACAGAGGTATCCTTGTGAACATGGAGCAATAGTAGAAAAGAACTGGTTTTTCTTGGTGCCACGGGCATTGAGAGAGAATGGTTAAGCATTTTATGTGAAATGAACTGGAAGAGCAGCAGCTTTCCTGTGATTGGAGAGGGCATATAAGTTTTTCAAGACAGAGCAAGCTCCCAGAAATCTATTAGAAGTGATAAGAGGCCACAAAAGCAATTACTAACTTGTCCTGTGCCAGCAGAGATAAGGTAGGTTTTACCCTTTGTGGAAGATGGCAGGGAAGAGGAAGAAAACTCCAGGAGTCATGTAGTATCAGAATATGTCAGACCTCTGCAGATGTCTGTGGGCCACCAAAGATAGACCCTTAAGTTTATTTATCCATGAAGAAGGACGGCAGAGGATGAGGTCTAGAATGATTTTGAAAACACTGAGATGAGCATCTATTTTGTTACTATTACATAGACTAAATGCTTAATGTAATACCCGAGTTATTGATAAAACAAGAATTAAAAAAAAAATACTTCCAAGATGATATCTGATGCTTTTATTCTCTGATGTTCTGCTGAGGCCAGTTTTTCCAAATAGTTATATGTGGTTAAAATGGCAGGTGCACAGTGGGAAAAGTTAAAAAAAGGAAAATTATAAAGAACTTTTGAGGTGAATAAAAATATTAGTTCAAATCCATGTTTGTGACTTGAAAATGCCACCTCTCTATATCAAATACTTTAGATAATAACTTCTAAATAATTGATACAGAGTTCTGTCACTTAGCATTTGCCTTCAACGTATGGACAATGAAATCTTAAGTATCTGAAACCAACAAAGAGTGAATATTGTAAAACATTTACATTTTTCTAATAACTTAGTTTTACTTCTTAAACACCAAGAGTCTGACAACATTAGGAATTTCTACCTTGGACTCCTTTCAATATGTATTACAGATTTTATACATTACAGAAAATACTATACTATTAATATACTATTAGTATACTAGTATAGTATATCTTATACTATAGTATAGGATAGTGTCGGAATGAACAGAAAGTTTTCTTTAAGGCATGCATGCATGCTCAGTCGCTTAGTCATGTCTGACTCTTTGTAACTCCATGGATTACAGCCCACCAGTCTCCTTTGTCCATGGAACTCTCCAGGCAAAAATACTGTAGCGGGTTGCCATTTCCTCCTCCAGGGGATCTTCCCAACACAGGGATCAAACCCACATCTCCTGTGTCTCCTGCCTTAGCAGGTGGATTCTTTACCACTGAGCCACCAGGGAATCCCCTTTCTTTAAAGCATATGATCTCAAATAGCCAAAGTAATTATTCTGTAACCCTTATTTTTCTGACCCCAAGCAGTAATATCCATAACTTAGGGAGCCCTGTGATAGACAACTCAGGGTCCCTAGTATCATTTTTGCTTGCATGCGTGCCAAGTCATGTCAGTAGTGTCTGACTCTTTGTGATGCTATGGACTGTAGCCCTCCAGGTTCCTTTGTCCATGCAATTCTCCAGGCAATAATACTGGAGTGGGTTGCCACCCTCCTCCAGGGGATCTTCCTGACCCAGGGATTGAACCTGGGTCTCTTACATCTCCTATATTAGCAAGCAGGATTATGTTTTTACCACTAGGGCCACCTGGGAGGCCCTAGTGTCTCTTCTGCTCCACAGTAATTTAGCCTCTGTGAAGAGAGCTCTAAGGGAGCTGTTTTGTAGGAGGCAGGAGATGACTGGAATAAGAGTAAGTATTTACCTAACACAAAAAGATAAATTTGGCAAATCAGATGCACAAGAATCAGAACTCTTATCCAGTAACAAGCATTACTAATATGCAAGATATCAAAAGGCATAGAGACACAGAGAATGGACAGGCATGTCTATGGTCTCTTCTCAGATTCTTTCTTTCTTACATTGGATAAGCACTCTGGCACAGAATGGATGAGTATCTAAGTGAAAAACATAAAATATTACCCAATACATCTTGGAACATTTAATTTATGAAACCTTTCCATTTTATACACCAGCCTATGTGACATTTTCCATAAATTCTGAGTTTATTTACCAAGAAAGAGCATTACATAGATAAGAATCTTTCTCTTAGTAAATATCATTAGTCTACAACCAGGAAGGTCATTTATTAGTGTATTTACAAGGAGATTAGACTATGTCATATGACTTTCCCCAGAAGCCTTCACCTCCCAATAAGGAAAGAAAATGGATTATATGAAAATTACGTTAATTCTGCCACTCCAGTGACCCATGGAGAAAAATAGCCCCTTACACAGACTTTTACTTATACCTAACATTTAATAGCAAGTATATACCCGTGTCTCTGTAGAAAGGAACTTCATACTGGGAAAAATATTTAAGACAACTTCAACACACACACACACACACACACACACACACACTACCACTAATACCACCACCACATAGCATTATTTCATAGAACTCCAGACTCTCCATTCTATTTAGATTTTATCTTTTATCTCTTTTTAACAATTCCATTTGTCCTGAAAGCCTCAGAAATAGTTCTATGTAATCCCTTTTTAGATTATTAAAATGCCTCCGGGTTCAGTTCTGGCTTTCTTCATTGAAAAGAAATTTGGTTTTTCATCCAGCCTGTTGCCTGGGTTAATGTGAATTAATTGTATTAAATTAATTTATTATTACATTAAATTAATGTGTTATTACTTTAATTTAATTAGGGCTTCCCTGATAGCTCAATTGGTAAAGAATCTACCTGCAATGCGGGAGACCCCGGTTCTATTCTTGGGTCCGGAAGATCCACTGGAGAAGGGATAGGCTACCCACTCCAGTATTCTGGCCTGGATAATTGCATGGACTGTATCGTCCTTGGGGTTGCAAACAGTCGGACATGACTATGCAACTTTCACTTTCACTCACATTAACGTAACTGAAACACCCATTTATGTAACTCTCTTTTGAACTTCAGACTGGTAAATCAAGTATGACCACTTAAGGATCTGATGTATCAAACTTAACACCACATTTCCTCCTGTACCCCAAATACGTTCTTTGTTTTTTTGCCAATATTTCCCATTTTAGTTAGTACCATCATTCATCTCTTTTGTTGTTAACATTCAGTTCAGTTCAGTTCAGTCACTCAGTCATGTCTGACTCTTTGCAACCCCATGAATCGCAGCTCTCCAGGCCTCCTTGTCCATTAAAAGTGCCAAAATTATAACTGATATAGTCTTTATTTATTCTTCAATTTATAGGAAAGTCTGGTCCATTTATCTCCAACAGTATCATCTGTCATTGTTCACTGCTAATAACTTAGAACAAGACACAAATTCACCCTTACCTGAACTATGGCAATGAGTTCCTAACTGGTCCCCTCTCACTCTTGTCCTTTCAAATCCCTTTTGCTATAGAAAGGCAGAAATTATCTCTTATCTATGTCATTAAAGGTAAAATTGTGTCCGCAAACAATACCTCAAAGTCCTAGCTTCTAGTACCTCAGAATGTGACCTTATTTGGAAACAGGGGAATTGCAAACATAATCAGTTAAGATGACTTGAGTCCTCATACGCAGATGGCCTGGTTAAGATGACACACAGGAAAGGGGCCTTGGGAAGATCAAAGCAGAGACGGGAGTTGTACTGTCACAAGCCATGCAAAGGCAGGGGATATCCAGAAATTCCTGGAGGAAGCGAGGAAGTATCTCCCATAAAGGCTTTGGTGAGAGCTTTGCATGGCTGACACCTCGATTCAGACTTCTGCTAAGTCATTTCAGTCGTGTCCCACCCTGTGCAACCCCATAAACAGCAGCCCACCAGGCTTCCCTGTCCCTGGGACTCTCCAGGCAAGAACACTGGAGTGGGTTGCCATTTCCTTCTCCAATGCATGAGAGTGAAAAGTGAAAGTGAAGTCGCTCAGTTGTGTCTGACTCCTAGCCACCCCATGGACTGCAGCCCACCAGGCTCCTCCATCCATGGGACTCCCCAGGCAAGAGCACTGCCTCTCAAACTTTTAGGGAATACATTTCTGTTTATTATTATTATTTGTTTGTTTATCTATGGCCGTGCTGAGGTGTTCATTGCTGCCAATGGACTTTCTCTAGTTGCAGTGAGCAGAGGCCACTCTCTAGCTGTGGTGCACAGGCTTCTCTTTGCAGTGGCTTCTCTTGTTATAGAGCACACGCTCTAGGGCTCAAGGACTCAGTAGTTACAGCACAGGCTGAGTAGTTGTGGTGCAGGCTTAGTTGCTCCGCAGCATATAGGATTTTCCTGGATAAGGGATCAAACCCGTGTCTCCTGCATTGGCAGGCAGATCTTTTCACTGAGCCACCATGAAGGCCCAATATCTGCTGTTTAAGCCATGCAGTTTGTGGTACTTTGTTGCAGTAGCTCTAGGAGGCTAATACATATCTAGATCAGATCAGGTTAGTCCTCTGCTTAACACCCTCCACTGGCTTCATAGCAACCTTATCATGGTCTCATGGTCCACAAGATCTCATCTTTATCCACACCTCAGGCTTCTATCTCTCTAATCACTACACCCCAAGAGACCACTGTACTACGTAGCACTCTCTTCTCTTTTCCTCTTCTTCAGGCCAGTCCTAGGCCTTGCCTTTCTCTGGACTGGGAGGCTCCTTGGGCTCAAGGCAGGTTGCTTTTTATCATTTAAATCTCAACTCAAGGGACATATCTCTAGAGGCACCCAACATGACCATCTGGTGCCCTCCAAGTCATTCTTTGTCAAATTACCTTATTTCTTCTATGCACTTTTCACTATTCAATATTATTTTGTTTATTAATATTTTTGTCATTTTCATGTGGAATGAACAGGGACATTATCTCTCTTGTTTATTATTGTATTCCTAGGATATGTTAGGCACCCAATAAATGTTTATTAGAAGAATACAGTGGAAACAGTGACAGACTTTATTTTTGGTGGCTCCAAAATCACTGCAGATGGTGACTGTAGCCATGAAATTAAAAGACGCTTGCTCCTTGGATGGAGTGTTATGATCAACCTAGACAGCATATTAAAAAGCAGAAACATTACTTTGCCAACAAAGGTCCATCTAGTCAAGGCTATGGTTTTTCCAGTAGTCATGGATGGATATGAGAGTTAGACTATAAAGAGAGCTGAGTGCCAAAGAATTGATGCTTTTGAACTGTGGTGTTGGAGAAGACTCTTGAGAGTCCCTTGGACTGCAAGGAGATCCAACCTGTCCATCCTAAAGGAGATCAGTCCTGAGTTTTCATTGGAAGGACTGATGTTGAAGCTGAAACTCCAATACTTTGGCCATCTGATGTGAAGAGCTGACTCATCTGAAAATACCCTGATGCTAGGAAAGATTGAAGGCAGGAGGAGAAATGAACGACAGAGGATGAGATGGTTGGATGGCATCACCGACTCAACAGACATGACTTTTAATAAACTCTGGGAGTTGATAACGGACAGGGAGGCCTGGCGTGCCACAGTCCATGGGGTTGCAAAGAGTCCGACACAGCTGAGCTACTGAACTGAACTGAACTGAGAATAATACACAAATCCCTCTGTAATGATACTACAGGAAATGGTGAACATAATACTGCATATTGTCAAATGTCTGCATTTCCTTTTGCTATGCCTTGAGGCAGGAAGACAGCCTTGTCTTTGCTCTACTTGTTTGTTCAATAAATGATATTAGATTTGCTTATGTTTGCTCATGTTTCTACATTCTTCTCAGCTGCAGGCTCATACTTTAAATTGTATGAATGAAGTCGACCTACTGTTTCATCCTTAATTTTAAATATTTTTGTGAGAGCCTTGAGCTCTGTACCATTGTTTGAACATTACTGTCATTTAGAAAGTACCAGACATTCAATCCTGAGTGTGAATGTCAATAGCACCTTTTTCTTCATCTTATGATTTTGCTTCTATTCTGCTATTAGTTTGCAAAGTCAATAACAAACCTTAGTAGAATTGTTTGGGGGAATAATTGTTGGATTGAGACTGACTGCTTCTTATATGAGTAAACCACAAGAACTCTACTCATGAAAGTTAGCATCTGTTTTGCTTTTTAAGAATCTTTTTTTTCTCTGCAATCTTTGGGATTTTTGTTTGTTTTGGTTTCTATTTATTTATTTTTTCGACTGCCCTGGGCCTTCATTGCTGTGTGCCAGCTTTCTCTAGTTGCAGTGAATGAGGACTACTCTCTAATTGCAGTGCACTGGCTTATTGTCATTTTCATGGGACAATAAGCCTTGTTGTAGCCGACAGGCTTAGCTGCCCCTTGGCATGTGGAATCTTCCTAGAGAAGGGATTAAACTCATTGCCCTGCATTGACAGGGAGATTCTCAACCAGAGAAGTCCCCTCCATGATCTTTGATAGTATTGGTTGTTGAGATTCTAAGACAGTTAAGTTTTTGATAGCTGATGTAATCACTGTGTATCACTAGTTAGTTAGGGATTTATCTATCTTTTTATCCAGAGTTTAAAATACTTACTAGCATTCCCAGAAGTATGAAGATACATACATGTAATGTATATTTATTTGTGTGAGTACCATAGGGTGACCAATTGTCCTGACTTGGGACAGAGGGATTTCATTGGCAAAACTAAGGTGATCTGGAGCAAATCGGGGTGGTTGGTCACCTGGTATGCTGAATATGTTGTATTTATCCCTGACATGAAGTTATTTTTTATATTATCATGCTTAATATGTACTCATATGTAATTGTATGAGATGAATTTTATTGTTATCTCCGTAATACAAATGAGAATTCAAGAGCAGTAGCTACATGTCTAGATTACACAACTGAATTCTGCCAAAGCTTAAATTCAAACCTAGTTTTGTCTGTCTTTAGAGTCTGAGATGTTTAGAATGTATGGAAATGGATGGATTCCAGCCAGACATAATTATCACTCAATAAAAGTGACCTAAGGAAGAAAATTGCAGAAAACAGTGTTTTCTGTGGCCTGAGTATTTTTATGACTTGCGCTGATATAATGAATTATTTATAATGATCTCATTTATTCAAAACTGAGAAATGTAACATTTATAAAATCTGTCTACAATTGAAGTATTTTTTCAGAATTATTCTTTCTATGAAATCTGTGTACATCTTTTTAAACTGCCACTAGAGTGTTAATATTTTATGAAAAGATCATAATTGCATGTATAATTGAACTATGACTTATCTGGATTTCATCATGTAAGCTGCTTGGCTTCTTAGAGTGAAAAAAATTACACTCATATATTTCTACCCAAAGTATTACATAGACTCTGACTGTGTTGAAGTGAGTTGATTAAAAAAATAATATTTAGGTTGGCCAAAAGCTTCATTTTAATTTTTTTTATATATAAGATGGCTCTAGTAGCGCTTAGTTGCCTTTAGCATCGTTCTGAACAATTTTGTTAGACTGTTTTGTGACAGCTGTATTGTGACAGCTGTTGTATCAGCAACAATTAAAAACAACTTTATCAAAATTGGTAAATTTTTGAATAGCCAATTTAATACTGAAAATGGAAGGAAAAAAACATTTTCAGAATAGTATGCTTTATTATTTCAAGAAAGTAAAAAATGCAACTGAAATGCAAAATAAAAGATTTGTGCACTGTGCGGTGAAGGTGCTGTGACTGACCAAATGTGTCAAAAAGTGGTTTGTAAAGTTTGGTGCTGGAGATTTCTTACTGAGCAATGAACCACAGTCAGGTAGGCCAGTTGAATTTGATGGCAATCAAATCAAGATATCATGAAGAGGATAGCTGCCATTCTCCAAATATCCAAATCAAGCATTGAAAATCACTTGCACTAGCTTGGTTATGTTAATTACTTTGATGTTTGGGTTCCACATAAGTGAAAAAAAAAAACAAAACCTTCCTGACCATATTTCCACACGTGACTCTTAATTTAAATTTAATGAAAATGCTCCATTTTTAAAACAAATTCTGATGGGTGGTGAAAAGTGGCTACTGATCAATAATGTGGAATGGAAGATATTGTGGGGCAAGCAAAATAAACCAACCACCAACTACATCAAAGACTGATCTTCATCCAAAGAAAGTGATACTGTGTATATGGTGAGATTGGAAAGGAATCCTCCATTATGAGCTTCTTCAGGAAAGTCATAAATTAATTCCAACAAGCATTGCTCCCGATTAGACCAACTGAAGGCATCATACAACAAAAAGTACTTGGAATTATTCAACAGAAAATTCTCAATCTTCCACTGGGAGAACACAACACAGCACATTTCTTTGATGACCAAGAGGAAAAACCGTTACAGCTTGGCTAGGGAGTTCTGATTCATTTGCCATATTCACTAGACATTGTACCATCAGATTTCCATTTACTTTGGCTTTTACAAAATTTTCCAAAAGGAAAAAAATTTCCATTTCCTGGAAAACTGTAAAAGGCACTTTGAATAGTTCTTTACTCAAAAAAAGATAAAAATATTTCGGGAAGATGGAATTAAGAAGTTGTCTGAAAAGTGGCAGAAAGCAGTGGAACAAAATGATGACTACATTTTCAATAAAGTTCTTGGTGAAAATAAAAAATTCATCTTTTATTTTTATTTAAAAACTAAAGAATATTCACAGATTGAACAATTCAGACTACCACTAGACAGTATACACCATGCACACATCACAACAGCTTGAATCTGAAAAATGGAGAGTAATAATAGGCAAATTGTCATTTTCATATTGCACAGTCATAAATTTCTTGAGCACTTAATATGGTTTGAGAAATGTGCTATATTGTTAATATATTTAAACATGTTATAAATGTTTTTTTTACTTGACACAATAAAATACAAAAGCAAATTCAATACAATAGTTAATATGTAAAGATCTGGATTATACATTTTAAACAATATGACTTTCCTAGTATTTATGTATATTTCAGTATATGTTTGTTTGAAGGAAATGTTTCCAGTGAATGTGCATCTCCTGGCAGCATTATGTTCTTATCAAGAACATGACCCCTGTATTCAGATGACACATGTTTGAATCCCAGCTCCGTCAGTTCAGTTCAGTTTCAGTCACTCAGTCATGTCCGACTCTTTGTGACCCCACGGACTACAGTATGCCAGGCCTCCATGTCCATCACCAACTCCCAGAGTTTACTCAGACTCATGTCCCTTGAGTCGATGATGCCATCCAACCGTCTCATCCTCTATTGTTCCCTTCTTCTCTGGCTTTCAATCTTTCCTAGCATCACGGTCTTTTCAGATGAGTCAGCTCTTCACATCAGATGGCCAAAGTATTGGAGTTTCAGCTTCAACATCAGTCCTTTCAATGAATACTAAATCTCTTTTAGGATAGATTGGTTGGATCTCCTTGCAGTCCAAGGGACTCTCAAGAGTCTTCTTCAATATCACAGTTCAAAAGCATCAATTCTTCAGTGCTCAGCTTTTTTTTATAGTCCAATTCTTACATCCATACATGATTACTGGAAATAAATAGCTTTGACTAGACAGACCTTTGTTTGCAAAGTAATGTCTCTGCTTTTTAACATGCTATCTAGATTGGTCATAACTTTCCTGCCAAGGAGTAAGCATCTTTTAATTTCCTGTTTGCAGTCACCATCTGCAGTGATTTTGGAGTCCAAAAAAATAAAGTCTGACACTGTTTCCACTATTTTCCCATCTATTTTCCATGAACTGATGGGATCAGATGCCATGATCTTTCTTTTCTGAACGTTGAACTTTAAGCCAACTTTTTCACTCTCCTCTTGCACTTGCAGCAAGAAGCTCTTTAGTTCTTCATTTTCTGCCATAAGGGTGATGTCATATGCATATCTGAGGATAATGATACTTCTCTTGGCAATCTTGATTCCAGCTTGTGCTTTTCATCCAGCCCAAAGTTTCTCATGATGTACTCTGCATATAAGTTAAATAAGCAGGATGACAATATACAGCCTTGATGACAATATACTCCTTTCCCAATTTGGAACCAGTCTGTTGTTCCATGTCCAGTTTAAACTGATGCTTCCTGATCTGCATACAGATTTCGCAAGAAGCAATTCAGTGGTCTGGTATTCCCTTTTTTTTACAGAATTTTCCACTGTTTATTGTGATTCACACAGTTAAAGGCTTTGGTATAGTAAATAAAGACTGAATAGATGTTTTTCTGGAATTCTCTTGCTTTTTTGATGATTCAGCCAATGTTGGCAATTTGATCTCTGGTTCCTCTGCCTTTTTTAAAACCAGCTTGAACATCTGAAATTTTAGGGTTCACAAATTGTTGAAACCTGGCTTGGAGAATTTTGAGCATTACTTTACTAGTGTGTGAGATGAGGGCAATTGTGCAGTAGTTTGAGCATTCTTTGGCATTGGCTTTCTTTGGGATTAGAATGAAAATTAACCTGTTCCAGTCCTGTGGCCACTACTGAGTTTTCCAAATCTGCTGACATATTGAGTGCAGCACTTTCATGACATCATCTTTTAAGATTTGAAAGAGCTCAACTCAACTCTATCACCTCCACTAGCTTTGTTTGTAGTGATGCTTTCTAAGGCCCACTTGACTTCACATTCCAGGATGTCTGGCTCTAGGTGAGTGATCACACCATTGTGATTATCTTGGTCATGAAGCTCTTTTTTGTACAGCTCTTCTGTGTATTCTTGCCACCTCTTCTTAATATCTTTTGCTTCTGTTAGGTCCAGACCATTTCTGTCCTTTACTGAGCCCATCTTTAACCATGGGATTTCTTTGGAAGGAATGATGCTAAATCTGAAACTCCAGTACTTTGGCCACCTCATGTGAAGAGTTGACTCATTGGAAAAGACTTTGATGCCGGGAAGGATTGGGGGCAGGTGGAGAAGGGGACAACAGAGGATGAGATGGCTGGATGGCATCACGGACTCGATGGACGTGAGTCTGAGTGAACTCCGGGAGTTGGTGATGAACAGGGAGGCCTGGCATGCTGCGATTCATGGGGTCACAAAGAGTCGGGCACGACTGAGTGACTGAACTGAACTGAACTTGCATGAAATATTCCCTTGGTATCTCTAATTTTCTAGAAGAGATCTCTAGTCTTTCCCATTCTATCATTTTCCTCTATTTCCTTGCACTAATCACTGAGGAGGACTTTCTTATCTCTCTTTGCTCTTCTTTGGAACTCTGCATTCAAATGGGTATGTTTTTCCTTTACTCCTTTGTTTTTTGCTTCTCTTCTTTCTCAGCTATTTGTAAGGACTCCTAAGACAGCCATTTTGCCTTTTTTTGCATTTCTTTTTCTTGGTGATGGTCTTGATCCCTGCCTCCTGTACAGTCTCATGAACCTCCATCCATAGTTCATCAGGCACTCTGTCTATCAGATCTAATCCCTTAAATCTATTTCTCACTTCCACCATGTAATCATAAGGGATTTGATTTAGGTCATACCTGAACGGTGTGGTGGTTTTCCCTACTTTCTTCAATTTTAGTCTGAATTTGGCAATAAGGAATTCATGATCTGAGCCACAATCTGTTCCTGGTCTTGTTTTTGTTGACTGTATAGAGCTTCTCCATCTTTGGCTGCAAAAATTATAATCAACCTGATTTTGGTGTTGACCATCTGGTGATGTCCATATGTAGAGTCTTTTCTTGTGTTGTTTGAAGAAAGTGTTTGCTATGACCAGTGTTTTCTTTTGGCATAACTCTATTAGCCTTTGCCCTGCTTCATTCTGTACTCCAAAGCCAAATTTGCCTGTTACTACAGGTATTTCTTGACTTCCTACTTTTGCATTCCAAGTCCCCTATAATGAAAAGGGCATCTTTTTTGGGATGTTAGTTCTAAAAGTTTTTCTAGATCTTCATAGAACCATTCAACTTCAGCGTCTTCAGCATTACTAGTCAGGGCATAGACTTGGATTACTGTGATATTGAATGGTTTGTTGTGGAAACGAACAGAGGTCATTCTGTCATTTTTGAAACTATATCCAAGTACTGCATTTTGGAGTCTTTTGTTGACTATGATGACTACTCCATTTCTGCTAAGGGATTCCTGCCCACAGTAGTAGATATAATGGTCATCTGAGTTAAATTTACACATTCCAGTCCATTTTAGTTCACTGATTCCTAAAATGTCACTG